>NC_141669.1:7240000-12040000 GCF_028749965.1 Puma concolor
GATAATGGATGTCAAAGGGTAACTCCGGCTTGTGGCTTAAGAACAGTCAGGACCCCACCCGCCCCAGGTGCTGTTCTCTAAACGGCTCCTACTGGGAATCACAGTCCCAGGAGTGCCTTGCAGGTGGTGGACGTGGACAGAGTGGATCCTGTGCTTGGGGTCCAGCAGCACTTCTCAGCGCCCCCTGTAGGTGGGGCTCTGCGTCATCCCATCCTACTCCTGGGCCTTCCCAACATGCTTTAGCCCCATCTCAGCCACTCAGCAGGGAGGTGAGGGGCCCTCCCATGGACCCCCGTCTGACTAAATAGAAAAAGACAAAACCACAAACCCAGCCTTCTACCGACTCCCAAGAGAAGTCCCAGGCCAGGGGCTGGCAGGAAATCAATGGGATGACTCAGCACGGCATGAATCAGAGAATGTTGGAAGTGCTGACTGGAAGGTTCCTCTAGATCACAGAGCTCTAGAGACACGGGCGTTTCATATCACAGAATCATGGAATCGTGAATCCTCGGAATTACTGAATCAGAGACTCCAGGGATCGCTTGGACAAAGGAGTTCAGGGCGAGAGAACGGCTGAGCACGCCACAGCTCAGGGAAGAGTTGCATCTGTCCCTGCCTCCTCCGCACGGATGTCTCTGAATTCCAGCCAATGTTAGGACGCCTGGAAGTCTGCAGTAGCCCTGCTTGGCTTCCCCATCAGCCTCAGGCACCTCCTAGTCCATGCTGCCTACCGTCCACTGACCTTCCCGCTCATAGCCATGGAGATTGCCCCTCTTGCTAGGAAACCACGACAGGCTCATTCTTGTCAAGAGAATAAGTCCACAAGCCGGAGCTTGGCTGCCAAGGCCCTCCTGCCACCCAGCTCACCCTGTCCTATGGCCCTGACTTCCCCAGATGCACTCTGGGGATCATAAACAAAAACTGAGCACACAGCCTAGTACGTACTTATTGTTTGCTATGGACGACGCCCACGGCGGTCCCGGGACGGTTGGTGTTCTTCTGGGGTGGCTCAGACCTCCCAGAGAGAGTGGACAGGAGGGAGGAAATAGAAAGTCCTGGCCTCTCTGGGCCCAGCTGGATACCAGGCCAGCTTTCCTTCTGCTGTGTTCCATTAGCAAAGCAGTCCTGGAGCGTGCCCAGACTCAAGGCAAAGAGACACAGACCTCACTCCTCGATGGAGAGAACGTCAGAGAATGTAGGGCCATCACCAACACACCACAGACGCAGGCTGCCTCAGAAACGGGACTTGGCCTCCCAGCAGCTGGGGCTGGAGTACAGCTGCCTTGAGAGGCAGGGCTGGAGGGTCTACGCAGCTAGGCACACTCATTACGTGCTCTTGTGCCGGAAAGTTCTCCAGTAATTCCGGTGCGTTTCCACTTGCTCCTTCGGGGCCCGTGGACTTCACTCTAGATCTTAGACCCTGGAGGACCCACGTGAGAACATTTGTCGAGTTCCCAGTTCTCAGCGGGGGCTCGAGGGGTCAAGGCCATTATCTCTGGTAGAAGCACCACGGCACCTCTACCACCTCAGGGGAGGCCTGAGCACAGACTCTCCAGAGTTCTCCATCCTTCAGGGCTCTTGGCTGCAAAACCAGAGACCAACCCCGCCTGTCTGCAGCAAACCAGGGATCTGCTGCTGCTATTCAAGGCTGTAGAGGGCTTGCAGAGTAGACGGGAAGTTGACGGACTGAGGCAGGAATCCAGGGAGCCCCTGTGAGATCGGCCAGAAGCAGCGGCAGCCTGGCCAGACCCTGCTGCTGTCCCATCCTGGTCTCCTCCTCCGGGCCCCAGCGTGGCCACTGCCACCACTGACGGCAGAGTCAGCCAGAGGCAGGGGACGGGGCTTCTGTGTCCACGGTGGGAGGCTGGGGACCAGCACTCTGCACGGGGAGAGATGACAAAAAGCCCCAGAGAGGACACCTGTCTACTGCCGGTCCCTAACTCAATGTGGTGGGATGTTTTTTTGTTTTTTTTTTTTTTAGAGAAATAGCTCTTTAGCGACCAGTTCTGGAGGAATGGGTAGAATTTTTCCAGGAAAAGTGGGGGAAAGGTGCTCTGACAGAACAGTCCTTGTAAAGTGGCAGGAGTGAGCCCTCTGAATCGCCCACAGGAGGGGGCTTGATGGGATCTGAAATGTGGCTTTGGACTTGCCAACCTCTGCCTCCAGAAGCGCCTCTCTTAACTCGGAGCAAGGCCGCCGGCAGGGGACACGCTGTCTGAACTGCATCTTTAAAGGCACGAAAGAGCCATCCAGGCAGACGCGGCCGCTGTAGGTCAGGGGAAGGCGGTTCAGCGCCCGGCGAGTGTTGTGTGCAAACGGGGGGCCCAGATGGCAGACGGGGTGACCAGCCGCAGCTCCCACCCTTGGGGCACAGCGGGGTCCACAGCCGGGAGACTTACTTCCCTGCTGATTTCAACATGTCCCCCGGGAGTGGGTACCTTCGCGGGTCTGTTGCCTGCCCCCAACCCCCAGAGGTGTCCCCGCTGCCCACAGGTCAGAGTGGGGTGGCGTGGGGGTGGGGATGCCCAGCCCACCTCCCTGTTCCAGGAGGAGGAGACGGGGAGTTGAGGCCGGGAGAACTCTGTGCAGCAGAACTCGGGCAGCCAGCTGGCTGCCTTTAGTCTCCCCATATATGCTGGCTCCTCCCCCACAGACGCCCCGCTTTGCTCAACATGTAAGTACTCAGGTTTCATCACTTCTTTGGGGCTTCATTTTCCCATGGAACTCCCCAGTACCTACAGAGATCTGTGTGCACCTCCAATGAATCCTTCTAGGTCAATTTATTCTATTTTATATTTTATTTATTTTTGAGAAAGAGAGACAGAGAGAGAGAGAGAGAGAGAGAGAGAGAGAGAGAGAATGAGCAGGGGAGGGGCAGAGAGAGAGGGAGGCAGAGGATTCAAAGCAGGCTCTGCGACGACAGCAGAGAGCCCGATGCGGGACTTGAACTCACACACCGTGAGATCATGACCCGAGCCGAAGTCGGATGCTGAACCAACCGACTGAGCTGCCCAGGTGCACCTCCTTCAAGATCAATTTCATTTCCGGACCCGGCTGAAGACCTAAGAGGGGAGGGGTAAAATCTCGCCCCACAACGAGGGCAGAGCCCAACCGCAGGGGCTGTCGAAGGCACCTGCGAAAGTCCAGGAGGGGCCTCGGGACCGGGACAGACCCCAGGCCCTGACTGAGCTGGGAGAGGACAGACTTCGTGGCCTCCAGGCTCAGACCTCATGCAGGGACAGGCAGGTGCGGGACGCCGGCCCCACACAGCCTATTTTACTCGGTTCCCTGCAGACGTCAGGTTTCCAGCATCTGGCTGACGGCTGGCAGACAAGGGAGCCAGGAGAATGGAGAAGGTATCTCAGGCAGCCCCGGAATGCATCTCCGCGGCTAATAAAGTCTGTGAACAGGCCTGCGCCCATCCACCGGGACGACGGTTCCCGCCAGGTGCTGCCGTCCGGGAGCCAGATCTGCGGAAAGGCCAGTCCCCTAAAAGGCAGCCAGCTCGAGTCCTACACCGCCAGGAAGTGGTGTGGACTTTGGGCAAATCAGCGACCCTGCTGAGCTTTCATTTCCTCATCCGTATAAGGAAGTGGAGTGGGGTTTTCCTCCTGGGTCCGCGAACATCCCAGTTTTAGGCTCTTCGTCTAATACTGCTGTTAAAAACAAGCGATTTCGTCCAATGGCGAAATTCTCCCCATTACGTCCTTATAGACCATAAAAAGAAAAATCAGTCAGGCGAGCACGGAAATCCTGTTTCTTGGGCAGATTTCCTCTGGGTTAAAAATAAGCAGATCTTAGCGGAAGACAGCTCGCACGCCGGGGCTGGGGGCCCTCGCTGCTTTGCCCTTCGCATGGGATCGCAGTTCTGGCAGGAAAGGACACGCCGGGCCCGGGGGGAGACCGTATTCCTGTTACCCACTGTTGCCAAGGACACATCAGGTCGCGCTGCAAACAGGTCGAAAAAGCTGGCTCTTAGTTACCCTGGAAATCACCAGGAAGCTGATCAAATTTTCTTCGAATCACAGGTGGGAGCTGAGAAGGCTGCTTCTTCTCCGCAGGCAGCACACGGCTCAAATCCAGACAGGAAACGAACGAGCCGGGGTGCTCAGCTCTGAGCTGCCACGCACACGGCGGTGGGAAATCGCTGTCTCTCTGTTTCCCCGGGTGCAACATGGAGGGATGGAGGCATCCGTGGAAAAGCCCCTCAGAAGGCACTGGGAGTGTGAGGGTGACTCTCCTCCATTTTCCCTCGCCCAGGGGAAACACTTTTATTTTCGCTGCATGAAATCTAGAAGCACCGAAGCAGCCAAGGGTACCCTACGTGGAATGACGCAAGTGAAGAGAAAATCAAAACCAAGAAACTAATGATGGTAAAGTGTTAATTCCCTTCAGTTAGTCTGCGAATTTACAGCTAAACCATTAACACTATTAACAGGTTCAGCTGGGGGTGTCATCGGGTTTTGGGGGGGGCGCGTTGCACTGCTTTTGACACTAATCAGCATCGGGCACCTGGGTGGCTCAGTTGGTTAAACGTCCAACTCTTGATCTCAGCTTGGGTCTTGATCTCAGGGTTGGGAGTTTGGGCCCCGCGCGGGGCTCTGCACTGGGCATGAAGCCCACTTAAAAACGAACAAAAAACTAATCAGAATCCATGAAGGCAGCTATTTACTTCTGTGCAATTCTTCTAACAGTTCAGAGCGTATCATATGGTGTTTATTATTTCACACATTTTCATCTGGGCACGTCCAAGTTCCATTATGGTTTAAGTAATAGTGGGCCTTTTCTTTCTTTCTTTCTTTCTTTCTTTCTTTCTTTCTTTCTTTCTTTCTTTCTTTCTCTTTCTTTCTTTCTCTTTCTTTCTTTCTTTCTTTTTTTCTTTCTTTCTTTTAGAGGTGATAGAAGCTTATTGGATACAAGGGAGCAGTGAGCAGGACAGCAAAGGAGAGGCTGTTTGCCAGAACTTTTGTTTCAATCAAAATACAATCCTTACCCTATCCAATTCTAGAGTCCAATGAAGTAGAGATATCGTATTCATAATAATTATATTAAATCATCTCTACTTGAAGAGTGCTATCTTAGGAAGTACAATTCTATTGGACCTCAGCAAAAGCAAATGTAGCATCAATTAGATAGCAGCTCTGGGGGCACCTGGGTGGCTCAGTCAGTTGAGCGTCCAGCTTCGGCTCAGGTCATGATCTCACAGTTTGTGGGTTCGAGCCCCCCATCGGGCTCAGAGCCTGGAGCCTGCTCTGGATTCTGTGTCTCCCTGTCTCTCTGCTCCTCCCCCTGCTCATGCTCTCTCTCTCTCTCCTTCAAAAATAAATAAAAAACATTAAAAAAATTTAAATAGCAGCAGTTAAACTAAAAATATTGGCGCGCCTGGGTGGCTCAGTCAGTTGAGCATCCAACTCTTGATTTTGGCTCAGGTCATGATCCCAGGGTCATGGGATCGAGCCCCATTTTGGGCTGAAGCCTGCTTAGGATTCTTTCCCTCTCTCTCTCTTTCTCCCTCTGCCCCTCTCCCCTGCTAGTGAGCTCTCTTTCTCTCTCTAAAATTTAAAAATGCAAAAAAATAGGGGCACCTGGGTGGCTCAGTTGGTTGAGCTCAGGTCATGATCTTGTGGTTCACAAGTTTGAGTCCCCCATTGGGCTCTGTGCTCACAGCTCAGAGTCTGGAGTCTGCTTCAGATTCTGTATCTCTCTCTGCCCCCCCGCACCCCCCGCCCTGGCTCGTGCTCTGTCTCTCTCTCAAAAATAAATAAAACATTTAAAAAATTAAAATAAAAACAAACAACTAAAAATACTCATCAAAATTACTCTTAAGAGAGAAATGGGGCAGGGGGCCTGGGTGGCTCAGTCAGTTAAGGGTCAGATTGTTGATTTTGGCTCAGGTCATGATCTCAAAGTTTGTAAGATTGAGTGCTGCTGTCAGCATGGAGCCTGCTTGGGATTCTCTCTCCCTCTCTCTCTGCACCCCTCTCAAAAGAATTAAATGTTTGGGGTGTCTGGGTGGCTCAGTGGGTTAAGCTCCCGACTTCGGCTTAGGTCGTATCTCATGGTTCCTGAGTTTGAGCCCCGTGTCGGGCTCTGTGCTGACAGCTCAGAGCCTGGAGCCTGCTTTGGACTCTGTGTCTCCCTCTCTCTCTATTCCTCCTCCCCTGCTGTTACTCTGTCTTTCTCTCTCTCTTGCAAAAATAAATAAACATTAAAAAAATGTTTTAAATTAAAAAAAATTTTAAAGTTATTTTGAGAGAGAGAGAGAGGGAGAGAGAGAAATGGGGCAAGCGTTGTGCTGTGTGGACGTGTGGGGCCTGGTGCTGTGGGTGGCACCCAGGTGTGGCCTGGGTCCCTGAGCCCTCGTGGTTCAGCCAGCCTCCTCCCCTGGGGACGTGAGGAGCCCCAGAACCCCTGGTCCCTTGGCCTCTGTCCTGGGCTGAGTGGGGGCCAGAGGCCACTTGGGAAAAGCTGGACCTTAACTCTGCCTCCACCAGCTTGCGTCTGTGGGACCGTCTCCACTTACCCGCTGAGCCCTCTCTCTGGGGAGGGGCCGCTGTCCACTTTTCTGGAGCTTTCTCCTCTTTTGAGACAACAGGCTTTGATAGAAGGAGGTGGTTCTTTCCAGGTCTCCCTCCAGGTCTTTGTTCGTCTTCCTGTCTGAGTCCCACTTGTGAGTGGTTTCCACGCAGGAAGAGAAGTTTCTCCTCCATTTCTGAGCAGTACGTTCCCTCCTCGATTACGGTTCTGCGAAGCTCCGTGACGCGTTCTTAGTGAAGCCCAGGCAGGATTTGAAATCTCGGCTGTGGGATTTCCGACTGCAAATATGCTCACTCGGTGTGGAGACTTTTCGTGGAGCTGTAAGTAAGCGCTTTGTTCCGAGAACTTACCCTGTGCTCTGTTTTCCTCCTCCGAGCCTGTGGGAGGAAGCGCTCAAGCTGACTGAGTCGATGAGTTTCTGCAAACCAGCCTCGGGCTGACAGTTCTGGTCTCCTTTACCCAATTCACTGTCTCTGTGTGGTTCTGGGTTGACAGCATTCCAAAGCGAACAGGAAAACATGTCCTCAGCCTGCGTTCCCTCAGAAAGCCTGTCTCCGGGGGTCACCTGCAGGTCTCTGTGTCCTCTCTTCCCGAGCCCTCCCCAGCCATCCCATGGCTTCCCTAAAGATGAGCGTTCTCACCCAAACCTCCAATATTTGCCTCCTACGTTGTTCTACCTTCTTTGGAGAGGTTTTAGGATGCTTTTGACGTCTGGCAGTTGGGACGGGAGGGTTTCAATGCATTTCAAGGCAGCTAGGATCAGTCCCTGGAGCAAAGGCTCAGGGGCTCACTTTTCTGTCCCCCCCCCCCCCCAAAAGGTGACTGCGTCAAGTGAAGAAGTGTGTCTGTTGGCATCTTGCTGCCGAGCACAGAGTATGTGGCTTCAGGGGCCTGGGGCAGGCTCCGGACGGCCAGTGACCCTGAACCTCACCAGGTTTCAACTTGGGCAGAGAACCTCCTGCCTGGTTCTTTCCCCTCCTTCAAGTATGTTGGCTCTTTTGCTATAAAATCCACCCTAGCACTGAACCCCAGAAACTTCCGGGGAAGCCCAGAGTCTCGGGGCCTGTCTCAAGTTTTCGAAGAAAACCAGCAGAGCACAGCACAGTGGCTCCAGGACCCTCGGGAAGCGATTTGGGGGCTGTCATCGGGCCCTCCTCGGCTCCAAAGGGCCCCGCGGCTTTGTCTGTGTTTGCCGCGTCCTCTCAGCCACAACCGACCGCAAGGAACCCTGAGGGATATTCTACCTCTGACCCAGAAAGTGCCCAAAGCAGGACAGACCCCTGGTGGGCCAAGGGAGGGGAGACCAGGTTCTACGAGACAGGGCCCTCCGCCTTTGTCCTGGTCACCGCCCAGAGCCCGCACTGTGTCTGGTGTGTGCGGGCTGGGCAGGGCCTGCTTCGGCTCAGCCTCTTCTAGCCCCAGCTGGCTCTCCAGGAAACCGATGGACCCCAGCGGGGCCACACCAAGTCCCCTGTGCTGCTGGAGAGCACGCCAGGGGGTGTGGCGTGTGCGCTGCAGGGAGGACAGAGGGACCACATCCCCTCCTGAGGCTCCTCCTGAGTGAGAGCTTCTGTCTGGAGCTGGAAGCCCAACCTGCCCACCAAGGTCACGGGGCCTCCTTCCCTGCAGGCCCTTCCCTCGTTCACGCCTGCTACCTCCTCCGGGCAGGGGCAGAGGGTCTCCCCCGTGGGATTCACTCACGACCCGCCTTCCACTCAGAGGAAGTCAGGAGGAATTCATCCAAATGGGCAAATGCAACACTCCAGGAATGTTCCACGGAGCCGGTTTGCCCTATTCAGGCCAAACGTTCCTGGACAAGGGTCCCGGGGGGTGACCCGTGGCCAGGTTCCTTCGCCCACGGGCCTGTATCTTGAGCTCACCGCCCAGCCCCCACGGATGCCCGGTGGCCTCAGAAATGTGCCTCCGTGGGGCTGTGCCAGGAAGCAAGTCCTTCTCCCACAGGACGAGCCACCCTCAATGCTTCAGAAGCACCTGTTTCCTCTGTGGCAGGCTCAGGCCTTGCACCTTCTTGTCTGTCACCGTGAGCCACTGTCTGCCGTGAGCCACTGTCCAAAGTGCCTTTACCCGTGGCTGGAGATCCCCAAGCGGATATGGGGCTGGAGGGTGGGACCAGACCTGGAGGGCAGGGGGTGAGGGGGTCAAATGCCTGATGGGGAGCAGCAGGGGCGGGGTGGGAGGGAGCCTCCTCTCCCTGCACCTCACCCACTCCCCCCCATCCCGCCCGAGGCCCAGCCCTCCACGGGGCAGCAGTGCGTTAACGGTTTCATATCAGGCTTCTGCTTAAGATTTTATCTGAACAAGTGTCACTTCAGCCATGAAAACCGGTCACCACTGAACAGTTCACTCAAGCTTAGTTAAAACGGCAAATCCCATTTATATTGTCTCACAATAAAAGATCTGATCAATTGCTGGGTCAGATCATCTCCAAGTCCCCGTCATCTGAGCCGTGACCTCTGCCCTGTCTGCTCTGCCGTGCCCCTCCCCCAGTCCTCCCAGAGGCCCCACGCTCTGCTGAGCTCTTTGGAGCGACGCAGTGTTCTGTGGGAAGGCCAAAGTCCTGGGCACCTGGCGAGGACCTCAGCCCACAGTGGAAACATCGGTGGGGAGACAGGGGAAGGGGGACGTTGTTGCCCAAAACTAGAGAGCAGCCCTTCTCCTATTTCTTGTCTCCACACACACCAAACAGGACAGACGTCAAAGGAACACATACGCACACAGGTTAAATTCGAATACTTACATAAATGTGGTGACAAGGAGTTTTTAACATCATTTCAGGGACTGGTATAATGTCTCTTGGCGGGGGGAAGGACTGTCTTTGCTGAGGAGAGAGGACCTCCTCTCAAGGGACCCCTAGGCCCCAAGGCCTCCAGGAGGCTGGATGTTGTTCTGAGTAGGACAAAGGGGAGATCTGAGATTTTAGATTCTAAAACAGGAGAGGGGAGCCCCCTGAGGTGGGAGAGGGAAGAGAGGAGAGCCCCTGAGGTGGGGGGAGGGGAAGAAGCCCCCTGAGGTGGAGGAAGGGTGAACGGAGGAGACACAGAAGCCAGCAGGTAGAAGGGCCTGGGTGGTGAGGGGAAGGGCTCCCCACACGAGCTGTCTCAGCTGCTCAGGAAGCCTCACCAGGGAGAAGCACAGAGGAGGGCTGAGACTCACTATGAGGGGCAGGAGGGGCCCTGAGGCTCCTGGAAATTGGGCCGACTCGGGCAGGACCATTTGCTGGGGAGCCCGGAGGATGTGCCCCCATGCTTCCAGGGACCGGGAGGTCCACTTGGCATCCGGATCACACCTCAACCAAAGGTGGGGTCCTGGTGCCCTTGGCTTGGCAAGGAGGATAGGACATCTGCTGCCCCCGCCGGCCCCGCCTGATTTCTGATGCACAAGCTCTGGGGCGGAAGTGAGGGCCCTTCCCCAAGAGGGGAAATCCTGCCCCACCCTGAGACCCCCTGGATGGCTCTGTTGTTTCCAGAGGGAAAACGAGGGGACTAGTGGGAAACAGGGGGTTTTCCCAGGCCCTTCCGGGCTTCCTCTTCGAAAATAAGCCGCCAGACCTGCACAGCTGCGGCCGGACCCCGAATAACCTCGCCACAAAGGCTGGCAGGCCTCCCAGTTAAAAATAATCTGCAGCCACTTCATCAGGACAGAGCCAAGGGGCCCCCACCCAGAGAAGGCTTCCCTGCCCCCTGGTGTCTATAAGGGCCGTTGGAAGTCAGTGAGCCAAACAGCTACCATATGTAGGGTTCATAGTGCTAGGTGTCCCTCTCAGTTAAACCCTGCAACAGCCTTGAGGTGGGCACCATTATTATCATCTAAGTGATAATGACAAAAGAGGAGGCATATGTGCAGAGAGGGTAATCAACCAGCCCAAGGTTACACAGCAGGGGAATGGCCGAACAGGGACTCAGACTTGGAAAGCCCGGCCAAGTCTGTTGTTCCAGATGTTGCCATTTCCTCCTTCAGAGCCAGGAAAGCAGTGAGGGGTTGAACACTGTTCCCCCATCCCCCCGGGCAAGTTGTCTGTCAGTCTTGTTCTCCTTACCGGAAAAGTCACGTAAGAGGCCGAGGAGGCGGAAGTCTAGGCCCAGAGCCGGCACAGTGCCCCTTCTGTTGTACCCTCCTGGTCAAAGCCATCACAGGCCCGTCCAGACTCAAGGGAAGAGAGACAGACTACCCGTCTCAAGGTAGGTGTAATTGTCCCCATCTTATGGATTAACAGATCGAGGTTCAGAGAGGTGACGGGTCCAGGGACATAAAACTTGTGAGACAGACCCAAGGTTCACACCTGGGATGGTGGCCTGGTCTGTGTGGGTCTGAAGTCTGGAGTCCTCTGCCCCACCACCCTGGCAGAGTGATGGGTCAGGACTGACAGCTCACTTCAACATCTAACCCAGTGGTTCCCAGCCTGGGCTGCAGACTCACCGGGGCAGTTTAAAATCACAGATTCCGGACCCTGCTCCCTGGAGTTAGGCTTTAAATGGTCTGATGTGGAGCCTGGACACTGGAAATTTTTAAAGCACTCCAGTGATTTGCATTGCAGCCAAGGGCGGAGGACACCGTTAAAACCAAACAGGTTCCCTCCCTGCTTGTGGCCTGCATGGAGAACCTTCCCCTGGACATTCCTTCCCTGACCCTGAGCATCTGGCTCCAGCCCTGCCCCTGTCCCACCCTCCAAGTCAGCAGGGAAGAGGAGACTGCCACCCGGCCAGCCAGCTTCCCCCGCACAGGGATGGAGGAGAGACGTCCTGTTCCTGTGCAGGGAGGTGCTGGGACAAGCAGCTACCATCAGAGCAAGTCCAGCCCCAGCGCTGCCGGAGGACAGGGGATACAGGTTCAAATCCCAGCTCTGCCACTAATTGGTTGAGGCTTCTTTCATCTACAAAATGGAGTTAATCATGACCACCAAGCCTACTTCACAGAGGGTTTGCAGGTCTTCAGAGAGGAAATGAATATAAAAACACCATGTGAAGAAGTGCAAGACTTTACATGGAAAACTATAAAACATCATTTAATGACACTCAAGACCTAAATAAATGAAAAGACATCCCATGTCCATGGATCGGAAGACTAAATATCATTACGATTGAAAATTGTTATAAGTGAAAAGGCATCCCATGTCCATGGATTGGAAGACTAAATATTGTTACGATTGAAAATTGTTATAAGTGAAAAGGCATCCCATGTCCATGGATTGGAAGGCTAAATATTGTTACGATTGAAAATTGTTATAAGTGAAAAGGCATCCCATGTCCATGGAGTGGAAGGCTAAATATTGTCACGATTGAAAATTGTTATAAATGAAAAGACATCCCATGTGCATGGATTGGAAGGCTAAATAGTGTTACGATTGAAAATTGTTAATATTGTTAATACTGTGCAAATTGACATTCAGTTTAAACAAATTCTCATGGGCAGGGGGCAGAATCTGAGATGCATATTTTTTCCACATTTTAACATCCCTGAAATCAGTGAATCTTCTCATTAAGGGTATGTCACACTTTAATTGTCACAAGGCCTCTTCAGCTGGGGCCCTCCTCACAGGGTTATGATGAATGAGTCTTCTCAGACCATCCACCCCTCTCCAGGGACTCCATGGGTCTCTCATCCTGGGGCCCACCCATCCCCTGTGCACATGCCAAGGAGAGCTGTGTGTAGGGGGAGGGGTGTGGTATGGGAGGGTTGGGCCCACTGTGTGTGTGTGTGTGTGCCCACATGTGTGAGTCCTCCTGGTGGGGTGCGGTATGGTCAGGACCTGGCTCAGCCCACACCATTGTGTTTTGTCTTTTTTTTTTTTTTAATTTTTAAAACGCTTTTTATTTATTTTTGAGATAGTGTGAGAGAATAAGTGGGGAAGGGGCAGAGAGAAAGGGACAGAAGATCTGAAGCAGGCTCCACACTGAAAGCAGTGAGCCTGGCGCCGGGCTTGAACTCACAGATCGTGAGATCATGACCTGAGCTGAAGTCGGCCGGCCGTTCAACCGACTGAGCCACCCAGGCGCCCCCACACTGTCGTGTTTTGGAACCGGACTCCAAGGAGGCCAAAAATTCTAAAATTGAACCTGCACTTCTAGGTGAAGCTTATTCATCAAGGTAAGAGGCTAGAACAGTGTATTTAATAGTTTGTGAGTTTTTTGATTTATAACTTTTGAATGTGCAGATACAGAGCACGGGGGCTTCCAATTGCCCTGGGCCCTGACAGTGTTCGGGTAAAGTCTGCAAAACCCTGTCCTCCAAAAACACAGCTCAGGAATTGGTACAGGCCGCCCCCTTTGCTGGAATCCCCACCCCCACCCCTCCCCACCCGCTGCTCCCAGGTCGGCCTGGCCAATTCCAGTTTTCTCCTCATGTATTGGCTCAGATTCCTGACTTCCCCCGGGGAGATTTAGGCTCACAGGGGACTTGGGGCCTGCTTCCAGCTCAGCACTCACTCGCCAGCGCGGCTGTGACCGTGTGCAGGCCTGGCTGACTGCAGGAGCCAACGCCCCGAGAGTTCCAGAGCCAGGCGCAGGTGCTGCCCCGGGGGGCTGGCATCACCCGCAGCTCCTCATCCACCTCCGTGCAGTTGCCCAGACACGCTCACCCCGCGTCTGTAACGGGCACACGGATCAGCCAGGCTCTTGTTACAGTGCGGATTCCGAGTCTGTGGGTCTGGAGCAGGGCCTGAGAGTCTTCGTGTCCAACCAGCTCCCGCGTGATCTCAATGGACGGTGCCCGGCTCCGGGGCTCCAGGCTCAGTGCGGCCACGGCTCCCACAGTGTCCTCGGGTGAGACACCTCTTCCTGGGCCTCTGCCCCCATGGGCACCATCTGCCAGGACAGTGACCGAGGAAACACCTTGCAAAAGAAAGAAGGGCCGGAGTACACGGCACTCACCACGTGTCCAACGCTGTGCCACGTGCCTCTCCTGTGCCCACGTCTTTAATCCTCACGACACCCCTCGGAGGTGGTCACAGTCTTCTACCAGCATCCGATGGGGACACTGAGGTCCCGAGACACCTGTTCAAGGTCACATGACGCTGTAAGGCCCTGTGCGGTCGGGCTCTAAAACCCAGCCCTTAACCGACTCGTTACTTGGCCTCTCCAGTGTGAAGCCGGGTGAGGACAGTGAGAAGCTGTGGGACCCATCCCACGCACCCCACGCACCCCACGCACCCCACAACCCCTGAGGCTCCTCTGCAGACACGGCTGAAAACCTCCCTCAGGTGTCCTGTGGCTCTGGGACTCTGGCTTCAGACAGACCAGTATTGCAGCACACTTCCCACCCCGGAGGGGCAGCCTAGGGCCTCCAGAGCGGGGGCTGCGTCTGGGAAAGGCCCCTACTCACAGATCTAGGGCTGTCTCATTTTTTTGTTGTTGTTGTGTTTGTTTTCATGTTTATTTATTTTTGAGAGAGAGAGAGAGAGAGAGAGACAGCGTAGCAGGGAGGGCCAGAGAGAGAGGGATTGTCGGCACAGAGCCCGACGCGGGGCTCGAACTCACGAGCCACAGGATCATGCCCTGAGCCAAAGTCGGACGCTCAATCCACTGAGCCACCCAGGCGCCCCAGGACTGCCTCGTTTTAAAACAGTCCTATCACGTGACACCCCAAGCTCCTCCCCGCCAAGTCCCTTCCTCATTGTATGGTCAAGGTCTGTCTCTCCTCTGGCCTCTCCCCTAAACCATGCGCTCGCACAAACAAGGCCATTTCCCTTTTTCTCTGATCTCCAGCTCAGGGTCTGGGGCACAGAAGGTGCTGAACTGACCCGCGTCCAGTTTCCACGAGACCGGCCAGGGGTGCAGTGGTGGCGTTTCCAGATCTTGCCACCAGAGGGCAGGAGTGCACAGCAGCTGGGGCGCCGGCTGTGCCGCAGGGACAAGGTGGGGCGGGAGGGGTGGATGCCTGGGAGCCCAGGGTCCAGGCCTCAGGCAAAGGGACCGAGGAAGGCCAGGTGGAGCCAGTCTGGGGCGGGGCACATCTCTGCACTTCCCCTGCCCATTCCAGCCTGAGCTCCAGAGACCTCCTTTTCTCTTCCTTCCCTTCCTGCTGCCCTGCTCCTGCCCTCCTCTCTCGACTCTCTCCAGGTTCCTGGGTCAATCTGGACTCTGTGTGACGTTGGGCCACCCACCTCTCTCTCTAAGTCTTAGTTTTCCCATCTGTGAGATGGGAAAATAATGATAACACCCAGCTTTTGTGCATTTCTCTCCCTGGGGATTTGGGACCCTCAGTGCAGGGCTGTCCTTCTGTCCCCATCAGGCCTCCTGCCCCCTCGTGGATGATGCCTCAAGCCCAGGTCTGTGGTGCTGCCTGGGACTGGATGAACTGGGACCATCACTCTTCCTCTAGCCTAGAAGCTGCTGCAGCCGCTCGAGGGCATCAGCTGAGTCTGATCTGTTCATGAACGGACGAGCAGGAGAAATGAATGGATGGGTAAATGTACGAATGAGAGAAAAATTCATGAATTGTTCGGAGCATCTGCAGCAAAGAAATTTTCACACCCACTGCCTGCAGAACCTAACCCTTTCTTTTTTTTTTTATTTTTTTTTTTCTCAACGTTTATTTATTTATTTTTGGGACAGAGAGAGACAGAGCATGAACGGGGGAGGGGCAGCGAGAGAGGGAGACACAGAATCGGAAACAGGCTCCAGGCTCCGAGCCATCAGCCCAGAGCCCAACGCGGGGCTCGAACTCACGCGAGATCACGCGAGATATCGCGAGATCGTGACCTGGCTGAAGTCGGCCACTTAACCGACTGCGCCACCCAGGCGCCCCTAACCCTTTCTTAAGCTTCTTGGAGCCTGGCTTCAAATGGAGTCGACTGAGGGCCTGTCCCCCTTTTGAAGCAGTGACCCTAGGGGACCTGTGGCCTTGGTCTAGGCTGTCCTGGGAAGGCTGGGGATAAGGGTTTTGATAACTGTGAGGCTTTATTCTTTCATCTCCGTTCCGCTGCAGGACCAGCCAGCCAGCTCCAGAGGAAATCAGCGGCCAAAGGGTCAGCCAGAGGGGACCCTAAGATGCCCCAATCCAAACCCCAGGGAGTGGGGGCAATCGTAGGGTCCCCTCTGGCTGTGACGACCCACAGTCAGACTTGCAAGCCGGGTCCAGAACCCGGGTGACTACCGAGCTCCCGTCCTCTCCTTATGCCATGCTGCCTCCTCAGAAAGGGTTTCTGGGCGGGCACGGAAATGAGATGTGTCATAACAGTGGGTTCTCGGTCCCCAGCTGAGCTCATAGCTTTGTTAGAGCCAGGCCTGTCTCTCCTGGCACTGGGGCCCACCTGTAGGGACTTGCCCGTTGCTGACCCAGATTTCCAGGCCACTCTGTCAACACCTCCAGGGCAGGGCAGAGCGTGGCTTCTCAGAGGCCCAAACAGAACCCATGACCAACATCGCAGAGACCCAATGCACCATGGGAGGACATCCACCTGTCCCAGAGGAGTCCAGTTCCACACAGGGCACAAAGGACTGCCGTGGACGTCCTGGCACCTGCCTGGCTCAGCCCCTCCCCACGAGGCTGTCCTCAGGGAGCGAATGAAGAACCCTGTGTTAGGTGCCTCTCCGCGAGTAGGGAGAGGGTAGCTCGTGGACAACCGAGCCACTTGGAGGCACAGAAATCTTAAGGACCCGGATGGAGAGTGCTGTGTGTGTGGGGGGGGGGGGGGGGGCGGGGGGGGCAGTTTCTTCTTTGTGACCCTTCCAGTCCCAGGCCCCCAGCTCTCCTGCCGCCCTGGGATGACTCAGAGCCTCCCCATTTCTGCTGCAACCCCCGCCCCCAACCTCAGCACCGGCCAATTCTCTCAGGATAGCTGATCTTGTTGCCACACAGCCTAGAAAATTCTGCCTCTGGCTTGGGGCTCCAGTAGCTGAGCCAGGATGAGACGTGAGTCATAGGGTTGTGTCAGAGAAGCTACATGCTCAGAAGCTACCAGAGGCTGTCCGGAACCCACAGGCCTCGGAGCCACCAGAGCCACAGCCCCCGCCCCCCTCCGGCAGGGCCCTGCCCCTCTCCTCCCCTCCCTGCTGGCCTCCCTTGGGCCATGATGTCATCTGGCTTCTCTCAGTTCTTCATCAGCCTGCAGTAGTTCGAACAGCCCCACATGGTTAGTGTCCTCGAAGCAGGGTGGGCCCCGACAGTCCACGGCAGTCCCCAGTTATAAGAGCTTTGTCGGGATGGTCGAGACCATGCCCGTGATAATTCTTTTCAGATTTTGCTTGGATTACAAATGCTCCAGTTAAGATTCTTTGTAAAGAATTCTTGGGGCGCCTGGGTGGCTCAGTCGGTTGAGCGTCTGACTTCGGCTCAGGTCATGATCACGCAGTTCACGGGTTCGAGCCCTGCGTCGGGCTCTGTGCTGACAGCTTGGAGCCTGCAGCCTGCTTCGGATTCTGCGTCTCCTTCTCTCTCTGCCCCTCCCCTGCTCGTGCTCTCTCTCTCTCTCTCTCTCTCTCTCTTTCTCAAAAATAAATAAACATTAAAAAAAAAAAAAAGAATTCTTGAGCACCCAAACGGTCCCAGGGGGACCCCGTCTGAGAAACATTCAGGCAGCAGAAGTCAGTGACTGGGAACCAGCCTGGCATCTGGTTACTGCCAGCTGAGAAGTACTGACTCTTCTCTGAGCCTCATCTCCTAACTGACGTTTCCTATAGCTCAGACACCTCTGCCTCTGTGATTCCTCTGACAGTCCCAGGCCCTGTGGCCCATCAGACCCTGGGCTTCAGTGGCTGTGCCCAGAGATGCTGCATGGCAAGCTGGCCACAGGCAGAGTCCTCTCTGAGCAAAGGCTGGGCTGTAGGGACGGGGGCAGGAGCATGCCCAGGGCTGGGGGAGGCCTCGGCCTTACCTCTGTGCCGCACAGTCCTCTCTTGTCCCCGGCGAAGTCTGTGTGGTGGTGGGCTGGGTGCAGAAAAGCTCTGCATTTCCCCGTCAAAGACAGGAAGGGAGTCTGGGCGGCACAGGGGGCTGGCCTCACAGGAGGCCTGGCCTGGGCCCGCAGGTGGATGGCCCACGTACCCGGAAGGGATGCCGGCGCATTCTTCCCGGGTCCTGGCAGACAAGCGCTGACAGTCAGGTGCATTTGCTGTGTCAGCCGCCCTGAAATACAGCCTCAGCTCCCTCCCCGACACCAGTTTTTTAGGAGGAGATTAGGAAAGGGGGACTCACGAGCTATAGCAACCCAGGAGGCCAAGCCCAGAGCTTTCTCCACGCACACACTGCAAGTATAGGCATTCAGACCGGGTGCGTAGAACTCACCTGGCCAAGTGTTTCCTGGAAGAGAGGGCTGGCCCGGGCCCAGGGCTTGACCGGAGGACATCCAGGACACCTGGGCCTCCTGGCTCCCAGACAGGCCTCTGGCCAGCTCAGACCACAGGCATCTCGAATGCCTCTGAGGCTCACAGTCCACCTCTGTGAAACCTGAGAATCAGGCCATGAAATCAGTACGCTTGGACCTCAGCAGAGGGGTGACCGCCTCTGAAAAGAGATAGGGCTGGACCTATGTGCTATCTGCCTCCATTTCCTCTTCCTAACAGCTCCCCAGCATGCAAGATCGGAGTGACCCCTCCTCCCACGGCGCGTCCCGGTGGGACCACAGCTGGCCTGCCCCTCCCCCTCCGCCCCACTGCCTGGCTAAGGGACAGGCTCGTGACTCAAGCGGGCCGGTCAACTGCTCCTCCCTAGAATTTGAAGTTTGAATGAGGGACAGACACAGCAAGTGGACGTAGGGGGCCAATCCTCTGGGGAAGCTAAGAGGCAGCTGCCGGCCCCGAGCGCGCAGGCCCCGGGTCAGATCCTGCAATTCCTGCTGCAAAGCCTCTAGAACTGCCTTGGCTGTTGGCCACGCCCAAGCCTGGTTCTCTCCTCACCTCTGAACTTAGTCTTGTTATGGGCTGAATTGCGTTCCCCCCAATTCATGTATTTAAGTCCGAACCCCCAGTACCTCAGGATACGAGCTTATTTGGAAATGGGGTCCTGGCAGAGGACACGGGCACACAGATAGGGAGAACCCCGCATGAACAGGAAGACAGCATCTATTAACCAAGGAGAGACACCCGGAACGTACTCACCCTCACAGCCCTCCGAAGGAACCAGGCCTGCTGACACCCTGACCTTGAACTTCTGGCCTCCAGAACTGAAAATGTGAGAAGAACCAGATATATTGAAGGCATCCTCCCCAAGACTGCCACATAGGAGTCCTGCCTGAGTCTCCAGGCTGCCAGCCCGCCCTGCAAATGTTGAATTTGCCAACCCCCATAGCCACTGAGGCAACTGCTTAAAATAAATCTCTCTCAGCCTCAGTCTCTGTGTCTCCGGAGAACCCAGACACCGTCTCTCACATTTCTTTCCGATAAATTAACGTTTGCTGAAGTTAACTTAAGTTTCACCTCTTGTAATCAAAAAACCCCTGATACGACAGAATGAGTGATTTTTCTCCTTTGATGGAGTTTTTTTTAAATTTTTTTTTTAATGTTTATTTTTGAGACAGAGAGAGACAGAGCATGAACGGGGGAGGGTCAGAGAGAAAGGGAGACACAGAATCCGAAACAGGCTCCAGGCTCTGAGCCGTCAGCACTGAGCCCGACGTGGGGCTCAAACCCACAGACCGTGAGATCATGACCTGAGCTGAAGTCAGACACTCAACCGACTGAACCATCCAGGCTCCCCTGATGGAATTTTTTTTAATGCTATTTTTTTTTTTTAAAGTCCTCATCTGTAGGGCTAAGAGCTTGTTCGAGCATGGAAACCAAGGCTGGCAACATCCCTCAAATACAGTCCAAGGAGCTTAGTTAATGCAAATCGAGGTTATCTGGCTGCTGGCAAAGGCATCCCATCAAGGAGGTGACAATATGGGCCGTAACAGTCTCATGCCATTAAATATCTAAGTGGTCCAACTCCCACATTCTGATTCCATTTTCACCAAGTGAACTTCTGTTTCCTAGAAACACAAATGCACTAATTACGCCTAGGCAGAAAGTTGGTCTTCACGACGTTCGTGTCTCACTAGGAAAGGCGATGTTGACATTTTATACATCAGTCATGTGAACTGGGTCAGGATGACTCCTTCTTGGAGAGACGGGTCCATCCTGGCAAGTTGACAAGTCTGGTTCTGAGCCCGCAAGACTGGCACCCTGGCCGCTGCAGTAGCCTGTCTGGGAGGGAAGCATGCCTGTCTGTTCCGGCTGGGCACCGGCCCTCCCTGACCCGCCCACATTGGCTCTTCGCTGAATGTTCCTTCCCACCACAGGATGAGTTTAAAGATGGGTTTTGTAGAGGGTCCAGGCATGTGCCACACAGGCTGCCTTTTACTGCTACGGTGCAGTCAGAGATGAATCTTAATGGAACTTTTAATAAATCGGCTCTCCCCCAGCAGTCTCCCCCAAGGGACAGAGCCCCCTGGTCTCTAGGCTCCCCCGAGGAAAGGCCGCCATGATTTTTAACCATTTGCCACTGGGTGGCTTCCTCCAGAGTGACACTCCCTTGAGCCTTGGACTGTCTGTCTCTTTTCCTTCCTGTTACATGACCCTATGCCCACTGGCCTCTCCTCCCCAACTCCAGGACCTTTGCTTAGCCTCACCTTGGGTTGCAGGGCCAACAACCCACCTTGACCAGGAGCCATCATGGAGGGCCGTGGACAAACAGCTTCTGCTCCAAAGCAGAGCACACCCTCAGCCCCGACCCAGGGAGGCACGGCTTCTGCTGCTTTGGTGCCAGGACACTGCCTGCCGTGCCCAGCGAGTCCCTCCCACACCTCCGTCTCTCCTGTCTTCTCTCCCTTCCTTCTGCTCCTGCAGGGCTGGGGGCTTCACTACTCACTATCTCCCTCCTGCTTCCTCAGGCTCGCTCATCTAGGATGTGCCCTGACCGGACAGCCTGAGGCCTGGCCTCGGAGGGCAGCCCCACCAGCTCACCCTGCCCTCGTCAGAGCCCCAGTTTCTGTGTGCTCTGTCCTGGCCAGCCTGTCATACCTACTTCTCAGCCTGGCCTGGCAGTCACCTGGAGCTCTGCCCTGAACCCTGGCTTCTCACTCAAGCCCTGCCTCTGCTTGATTCAGAACCTTGGCTCCAAAGCCCAACTCCAGTCCTGCCTCCGATGACCGGGCTGGGCATCGGTCCCAGGCAGGCTGATGGGAGGACAGCTGAAGCACTGGTTCCCCGTGCAATGACAGATTGGGTTGTTGTGTCACCCACGGTTTCCCTGCCCCTGGAGGATGACGGGGCCGCAAAGACAAAGAGACAACAGCAAGTGAGAGTTCACGGACTGTTTGGAAGCAAATGGAGGCAAGATGACTGATGTGATAGCACCGAAGTTTCACATGAGGGCCTGCAGAGGAAGACGGGAGCGACAAGGTCAAGGGTACTCCACAGAACAGGTGACGACTCTCAAAGCACTTGGAGCGGGTGGAACCACAGAAGCCTGGTATGGGAAAGAGGGGAGTGGTGGAAAGTCTTTATTCGGGGAGCTGGACCCCCAGTGAGTATCCCCTGCCATGTAGTGAGGAGACATCCCCTCCTGTCCACGGGAGGCCATGGAAAGAGTCTCTGGAGAAAACTGAGCCCAAGAGGCCCAGGCTTGGAAACGGGCTGGGAGGGCAACAGGGGGGAGGGGGGACAGACTGGGAGCACGCCCAGGTCCCAGGATCAACCTGGCCAGCCCTTGGCCCCTCCCTCTGCTTCGCCCCCTCTAGCAGACGCCATCCAGGTTCCGCACAGATGCCCCGGGTCCCTTGGACTCCTTCTGGATGCCCCTCCCGGGCGTCTGCTCCTTGCGCTTCCCAGGGCTTGCCCAGCAGCTCACCTGGGCTCCCGAAGCCACTTGATGGGCATTCGCTCAGTCCCCAGGGTGGCCCTTGGCCAGTGACTAGCTGGTGATCCAGAAACTTCCCTCTGAGCCAACTCAGCTGGAGTGAGCACAACCCCGTCACTGTGGCTTGGATCTCAAAGAGCTGAAGTGCTCCCTAAGGGCTCAAGAGCTATGACCACCAAGGCCATCATCCCTGATCCCACATGCTTACTTCTTTACACATGTCACTTCCTCTTCTCAGGGGGCCACCTTCTCTTTTAAAGTGGGTTACTTCTGACAGCAGTGAGATGATCTGTTCTGGCCCCTGTTACAGTCCAGCAGCACCTTACTAGGAGCTCATTTTATGGCTTCTCTTCTCCACGAGACTGTCCCTTCGCTTCCCTCCGTATGTCCAGCCCGCCCCCACCTCCTTGCTGTCCCCATTCTGAAAAGCCTCCAGTGAACACCACGCTCCATCTCCTAGGTCCCAGCCCAGCCCCCCAGCAAGATAGGCATATAGACAACATGCCACAGTGCTTGGCGCAAGTAGCTGTTCTAGAATGATGTGCTGAGTGCATAGATACGTGGGTAGAAAGCTACCTTTGGGGTTTCACAAGCACCATACCTTAGTTTCCCTGATCTCTGGGGACCTTTAACCTCAGTGCCCCCTGGCTTCCAGGGCATTGCCCAAGTTGGTCTGATCACTAATGTTACCGCAATGGCACACCTTCCCAACCCCATCCTTCACTGTGTAAGTGTCCTGCACCCTCAGGGCCTCCTTCTCATCCAACATGCCCCGAGCCCACATCCATTCCCGGCCTGGCAATCACTTGCTGCTCCCTGTCTGCCTGACATGGGCGAAAACCTCTTCCCTTGGCTCAGCCTATTGTCTGGTAGAAGAGAATACACAGATAATCACATTTAAAAGCACATTTCTAATCACGTGGCTAGCTTCTAGAAAGTCAGGGGGTGCTACTGAAAAGCTTTGGGGGTCAGGCAGGAAGACTTGAATTTGGGACCAGTGGGGCGCTTGGGTGGCTCAGTCGGTTAGGCGTCCGACTTCGGCTCAGGTCATGATCTCACGGTTTGTGGGTTCAAGTCCCGTGTGGGGCTTTGTGCTGACAGCTCGGAGCCTGGAGCCTGCTTCCGATTCTGTGTCTCCCTCTCTCTGTTCCTCCCCTGCTCGCGCTCTGTCTCTCTCTCAAAAATAAATAAACATCAAAAATTTTTGAATTTAGGATCAGTCCTCCCCCCCCCCCCCCCCCCCCCCGCCACACACACACACAAACTGTGTGGTTTCAGGTCAATAACCTCTCTGCCTCCATCAGGTCCTCAACTGGGTTGAGGATAACCTGATAACCTGCAGGGTTATCCTGCAGATCAAAGATAATCCATACAGGCTAAGCGCTCAGCATAACTACCGCACTGAGGGGGCCTTGAAAGTGGCAGGGATTTTTAAGAGTTGCCACACTCTTGCAGGTGGCATCGTATGGGATGTGACCCCAGACAACCAGCCATGGGGCTGATATGCAGGCGACATCTCAATTTCAGACACTCACCAATGTCCCTGTCATCGTCCCATGTCCACCTCAAACATGCACTCTTTACTTGTGGGGTGACCTTGGGCAGCTCTGGGATCCCCTCTGGGCCTCAGGTCCCTCCCCGGGAACCACAGAGTCACAATAGTGATGAGGTCTCAGAGATCTTGGACCAGGGAAGCTGTTTCCACACGGGACAGGTCTCTGCCAGTTTTGGTGCCAGCGCTGGGGGCCCGGAGGGTGGGCCCTCCAAGGAGGTTCAAGCGCAGAAGTCTCAGGAACGCCGACAAGGCAGCTGGGAGAACTTTGGGGCACTGTGGCCCCCGCGGTTTCCTTGTGGTTTCTCTCACTGACACACGACACGGGCTGCTGCATGAGACCCTCCACTCTGCCTGCTGAGGTCGTCTCCCAGGACAGGACCGAGGAGCTGACGTCACCAAGAGGCCACAGGATACAGCAGGCAGTCCTGCCCCGCCACGTCCTGGCTGGGAGACACTGAGCAAGTGAACTCAACCTCTCTGCAAAATAAAACAAGCAATTCCTGCCGTGCAATTCTTGTTCAGGGGATTAGCAACGCGGTCTGTAGTGAGGAACACAGCACCTTGCACAAAGATGCTCAGAAACAGTAGCCGATGTTCCCTCACCCAAGAAACAGCGTAACTAAGAAACAAAAGCCTCCCACGCAGGCCACAGACTCACCCTGATCCACCCAGAATGGGGGCCGCCTTAACTATCTCCTTCCTCTAGCGAATCCTGCCTGGACAACGCTTAGGATCCGCGGGTGAAAACCAGGGGCTCACACAACCCCCAGGCAAAGGTCGCTGGCTTCTGGGAGCCAAGAAAAAATGGACACAGAGTCCCCGGGGCCCAGCTTGGCGACGCTGAGGAAGACTAGGCTGCCCAACCCCGGGGAAGGGGACGGGGTGTGCAGGTGTCCCAGCCCGGATTCCCCCGGGGGGCTGGCTTGGGAAAGGCGCAGGGCAACCCGGCAGGTGCTCATGTCCGCAGCAGGTGTCCCGGCTTCACCCACCCCAAGGAAGCGGATTATGGGAGCGGCCGGGCACGAAACTGAGCAGACAGGCCGCTCTGCGGCTAATGGGCGTGGGGGCGGGGGTGGGGCTCACGCCCACTCACACGCGCATGCGCGCACACGCACACGCAGCCTCACCCACATGCTGACTCCGCAGTTTCCCGAGCCTCTCGGGGTTCACGGCCGCTCCTGTCTAGGGCACGAGGACGCTGGTTTCCCTGTGTATGCGCTTCCTAGCGGCAGGACTGTGCGTCCTTCGGTGGTGACTCTCCTGGTGCAGCTAGATGCCCAGAGGAGGCTTGCTGCGTGGACGGAGGGGTGGGTGACTGGGTGACCCGGGGGGATGGGGGGGCTGGGTTAAGGCAGTGGTGACGCCGCTCTAATGAGGAACTTTACTTAGAGACGCTCTTGGTAGTGACCGGAGACCCCCCTCCCAAAAGCCCCACTTCATGACCTTTTAAGCAACCGCCAAGTGACAAGCAGAATAAAAAACAGTTCGCCCCCTCCTTTTCCCCTAGAAACCTTGAAGGGCACGTCTAGTGAATATTTAGGAATATAACATTTGAATGTGGTGGGAGTGGATTTTCTCTTCTGTCTTAATGAAAACGTTACGGGTTTTGCCACGCAGAAAACCGTGTGAATGTCTCAGAAGTCGTGTCATTGATTTTCACAACAGGTACCCAAATCCCCCGCCCCAAATATTGGGAGGGCACACGCGCTCTCTCTCTCTTTCCCTCTTCTCCCCTTGGTCACATGTTTATAGTTGCAAAGCTGATCAGGCAGCCAGAAGCACCGAATTCTGGTCCTGGCCCCCGATCTATTAGGATGTGACTTTGGCAGCTCATTAACCACTGATGAGCCAAGTTTCCTCTTCAGTTAAATATACCTGCCTCCCTGGGTTCTTATGGGAACTAAGTGAATTTAGGTTGGTTTATACTTTTCCAACTGGGCCACAGATTCACTTGAGAAAGTTCCAGAAATGTATTGAAGGCTCATGAAGCCATAGGATAAACGTGTCCCCCCTCCAAAGGGTCAAAAGATCTGAAGAAATATTATTTCATATTCAAACAAACATGAATTTATAATAGAGAATAGTGTTAAACAGATAGTCATTTTTAAGATTAAAAACTGGGGCTCCAAAGATACTCCACATCTGGAACTCCTAGCCCCATCTCACCCCAGCAGAGTTTCTTCCCTATGATGGGTTGAGTTGTGCCCCCCTGCTCCTGAAAGACAGGTTCTTATCCTGTGAATGTGACCTTATTTGGAATAGTAGGGTCTTCGCAGATGTAGTCCAGTTTAAGGTAAGGCCGTTAAGGTGGGCCCTTAATCCAGTATGACTGGTGGCCTTATAAGAAGAGAAAATGCCATGTGAAGACAGTGACACACGCGGAGAATGGCAGGGACTGGAATGACACAGTTACAGGCCACGGAGTGCCAAGGATTGACGGCCAGCAGCTGGCAAGAGACAAAAAAAAGGGGTTCTGCCCAGTCTCCGAGGAAACATGGTGGACAGACACCTGGATTTGGGTGGTCCAGCCTCCAGGACTGCAAGGGGTACATTTCTGTTGTTTTAAGCCGCCTGGTCTGTGGAACCTTATGACAGTAGCTCCAGGAAACTAACACCACCCCCCCACCCCCGCCGACTTCAAAAAATATAAGAAGCTCTGAGGTTGGCCAGAGGGAGCGGGCAGATCTATTAGGAAACCAGGCATCGGCCCCCATCAGCTGTGTGACCGTGGGCAAGTCATTTGACCCCTCCGAGCTCAGTTTCTGTCTCGTGTGTGTCCGGCCTGTTCGGGGCAGATGCTCTGCCTGTGTCCTTATTAATGTTTGCTGCTCCTGTCCCGCTGTTAGTGTTTGTAACTGTAACAGCAGCATCCAGATCGGGCCTCACGTGGTGGCCGGGCCTCAGTGTGGCAAGTCATCCCCTTCCCGCTTGTCCTGGGGGAGGGATGGCAGGTCAGGCTTCTCCCTCAGGTGCCTGGCAGTGAGGCCGCAAGGATCTCATGGCCCAAGAGCTCAGACAAGGTACTGACCACACTCGAGGGGCCTTTTTCCTGCCTCAGCCACCAGGACGGAAACCAGCGGAGGGGGCTTCGGATCAGACCCCAGAGAAGTTTCTCGTGCGCCCTGCCCGTGGAGGCGGCAGTGAGAGGTCTAGTCCACCTGTAGGTGCCACTGGGTGCTGGTGCCTCCCTGTTCTCAAACCAGCCAACTACACGAGTGGGCAGGGAAGGTGTTCTGGAGGAAGTGAGGTTCAGCCGAGCCAAGGAGGGTGTCTGTTTACTTGTGTGCGTTCTCCATCGTCACTGTACCTCAGCGCAGGGCCTAGCGTGGAGTCAGTGACTGGTGAATATTTGTGGCGGTGAATGAAGCTCGGGCGAAGGAAAGGGAAGGCAATTCCTCCTGCAGGGATGGTTCCAGTGAAGTCTAAGTGGCAACAATCCAGGCATCAGCAGGAGCAGTGCCTGGGGGTCGGGGGGGGGGGGGGGCAGAAGGGCTGGGGGGCCGAGGGCCTTCCCCACCCCATCCTGATGGAGGCCCAGAGGCACTCTGAGACGGTGCCCCCAACGCTGCCATGGCTACTGGCTAGACGAGGCCTCACTCTTGCCCCGTGGAAGGTTCTGGAAATGATCCCACAGAAAAGGGTATCTGGGCGGCCTGGTGCTTGGCAAGGCAGCTGGCACATGCTGTGGTGGTCTCCCAGTGGCCTTAGTCTGAGGGCAGCGTCCCCAGGGAGGCCGGCCACGTGTGGCCCTCCTCCTGGTAGGAAAGACTGTGCTCTCTGCCCCGAGGATGCGTCTGAAGCCACAGCCCAGGGGCCTGTCGAGGCTTCCTGGGAATGTCTGGGCGCCATGGCAAAGGTACCACGACGAAGGTGGCGTGTGGCCTCACACGCCCGGGGACCCCCTTTCTCCAGAGACCTGGCTTGGCCCAGCCATCCCAGTGAACCCTGTGGTAAAACTACTATGGCCTTTGAGTCCGGAGAGCCCTGTGGCCCAGTAGGTTTCTGTCCCCCCCACCCCCCTACACTGCCTCCTCTTCCAGATGGAGGCAGAAGGCTCTTCGGAGAGATGCGGAGAGCAGACTGGAAGTAGGTCTCCTTTTTCTTCCAGACTGTTCTGGAACGAATCCCCGGTCACTTTTGCCTGGAGCCCACGCAGACCCGTGAGCCCTTCCGGCCAATCTTCGTGGACTCCAGCTGGTGAACTCCATGGATGCAGGGGGATCTCCTGGAGTTGTCTCCCAGTGGCGGTACAGTGCCCTGGTCCCTTGGGTGGCACCTCAACACGCAAGTCCTCCTGGGGAGTCCCGGCCGCCCCACTTCCGCACCCACTGACCATCTCTTAGGAGACCCACAGGCGAACTTCTCATCCGTTTGGTGCTGGTCTAACAGCTCCCGTGGCGGGACGTGCCTCTGACACAAACGGGTGCCTGGCGCTGTGGAAGGCGACCTTGTATCTGCCGCTGACTCTCTCCCCGGCTGGGAAGGGCGGCGACCACATCAGTGATGAGGGCGCCCACGGAGGGCGGTGCCCCCTTGGAGAAGGTGCAAGGCTGCCATTCAAGTTCATAGTGTTAACAGCTGCCATTTTTTGCAACTATTAGGCGCCCAGAGTTTCCATCCATATCCCCAATTCTTAGGGCATACATAATTATCTTCTTCTTTCAAATTATTTTTTAAAATGTTTTAATTTATTTTTGAGAGAGAGACAGATCATGAGCAGGGGAGGGGCAGAGAGAGGGGGAGACGCAGAATCGGAAGCAGGCTCCAGGCTCCGAGCCGTCAGCACAGAGCCCGACGCGGGGCTCGAACTCACGGACCGTGAGATCATGACCTGAGGTGAAGCCGGACGCTCAACCGACGGAGCCACCCAGGCGCCCCAATTATCTCCTTTTTTAAAAAGATGAAAACCCGAGGCCCCAAGAGGTCAAGCGGTGTGCCCACGATGGCAGAGCTGGTCACCTCAGGCCTCCGTGGCCCCCAAGCTCACCCTCATCCGCCACACCACACTGCATCCCAGCAGGGCAGCGTTCTGCCCAGCTCCACTGGGTGGCCTCAGAGTTAGTGAGACCCTGTGGGGAGAAAGAGGAGGGAGAGTCATACATAACAATGTAGGAACAGGACAACCGGGACCTTTCCCTTCCAAGGGCGAAAACCGTCTTTGCCTGGAAGGAGGCCCTGGGCACCCCCCAGTGGGCTGTCCTGGCAGGGGTGGGGTGTCGGGACAGGCGGGCTGGCAGCGTGAGTCTTCCCACCTAAGGTCCTGGGCCGCCAACCTTTAGGATCAGCCCATTGGTGGGTCAAGGGTCTACATTTGGTGCAATGAGGGCTCGCGGCCACGAGGTGGCGCCCGCACACCTCCCCCACGGCCAATCGAGCCCACTGGAATTCCACGAGGAGACTGGGGTCTCCTGGAGCCTTCCAGAGCGCAGGGCTCAGTGAAGCCCGGGATGTGGAAGGAGCCATTAAAGCGGAGGGAGCCCTGTGAGCCCCGGCAGGTGAGAAAGTGCGTCTTGCAGACAGCCCCCAGCCCTGCTGGGCCCGAGCCTGGATTTGTGGGAAGGGTCTTAGTTTTAAATCACGGTTCTCCGGTTGTCGCGATACCTCGTTCTTGTCATTTCACACGCCCCAATATTGTTGTTCAGAGAATACGGGTAGGTCTGTGGGCGAAACTGGAGGGACAGGTTTCTGAAGAGTCAAGCCTTAAAAGCCAGGATAAGGAGTTTGTTCAGGACTCAGAAGACACAGGGAGCCACGGAAAGGCTACGTGTGAGGGAAGGATGGAAACAAAAGGCAGGTAGGTGACTAGGGAAGAGGCCGTGTTCTGAACTAGGGCCCTGGGCAGAGAGGAAGTTAGTAGAGACTCTACCACCTGCCCCTTTTTCGGAAGCCTTTGGTCTGCCCGGTGCCTTCACTATCTAGCTCCACATCCTTTTCTGGATGGCCACCCAAGGACACGTCCTCCCAGATCAATGCCCTGTACCAGCCCTGAGCCCAGGCTCCGTCTTCCTATCAAGGTGTATCCTCCTTATGTCCCATTCTTTCAAAACTCTGCTAAGAGAGAGCGGATAAGCCCGCCAGTCAGTCTGTGCCATTGTAAAAAAAAAAATTTTTTTTTGGTTAACATTTATTTATTTTTGAGAGAGGGAGAGAGACAGAGTGTGAGCTGAGAAGGGGCAGAGAGAGAGGGAGACACAATCTGGAGCAGGCTCCAGGCTCGGAGTTGTCAGCACAGAGCCGGCTGCGGGGCTTGAACTCACAGACCGTGAGGTCATGACCTGAGCCAAAGTCCAGCGCTTAATTGACTGAGCCTTCCAGGCGCCCCCAGTATTGTATTAGCAGGTGACGTGTGTGCACACAGCACTATCTGGTGACTGTAGGGGTTTTAACAGGAACCTCCTGGATTCAGTGTCCTAGTCCAAAGCAGTGACCCATCGTGAATTTCAGGCAGAATGGCAGGCCCATATTTGAAGATGACCAAGTATGTGGGGGGGGGGGGGGAAGCCTTCTGAAGTGCCTCAAATTATATCAGAGAAATAGGCCCATTGTAATAACCAGTAAAATCAGTTTCCTTTGACCGTGGGACTTTTCTCTGGTGCTCAAGGCCGTCTCCTGCTTCATTCACAGGGACGGCATGTTGACCGGCTGGTCTGGTATTAGCATTCAGCTCTGCCCTGTCCCAGATCCCTTTACCGAAACTGGCAGGTGGCTACAGTTTGAACTCAGAGCGAGGGACCATCTTGTGGCTCAGTGAGATGAAGTCAGGTACACAAGGTTCTGTGATAAACCATGACAGCCAGCTCAGAACTGTGTCTGTCTAGCTCTGAGACTGATGGTATATACACATATACACATGTATATATATCTATGCATATATATATACATGTATATATATCTGCCTTTATAAGAAGAAGTCTTACTGTTATTTGCCGTAATAGTTTCAGAAAGAGGAGCAGATTAGCTCAGTCCAGAATTACCGGCATTTGACAAAATCTAGTGAGGCCCGTGTTCTGTTGGTGAAGGCTTTAACTGGGATGCTGTTAATGCTTAGCCATTGAACACTTCAAACATAATCCAGATGTAGTTTTAAAAACTGATAAATCTAGGGCGCCTGGGTGGCTCAGTTGGTTCAGAGTCTGACTCTTGGTTTTAGCTCAGGTCATGATCCCAGGGTTGTGGGTTCAAGCCCCGTGTTGGCTCAGTGCTGAGCATGGAACCTGCTTAAGACTCTCTCTCTCTCTCTCTCTCTCTCTCTCTCTCCCTTTGCCCCTCTCCTCAGCTCATGCACACTCTCTTTAAAATAAAAAATAAATAAATAGACAACACTAAAAACAGAAATCCAACTACATAAAAGTTAAAAAAGAAAGAAAAGAAGCTTTTCAATGTTGACATGACATGCTGAGGGAAAATATTTGTAATATACATCAAAGATAAAAGACTGATATGATTGATATTTGAAGGACTCTTTAACACTTGGAAGACAGACCAAAATTCCAATAGGGACCTGGGCCAAAAGACCACAAACATATAATTCACAATGAAAGAAAATGGCCCGGAAACGTATGAAAAACATGGTCACTCATAGAGAAATACAAATGGTGACAACACTAAGATAGCACCGTCACCCATCAGACTGGCAAAAATTCCAAAGCTTGACAGCGCACCATATTGGAGAGGCTGTGGAAGAGTTGGCATTCTTGTACCTTGCGAGTGGAAATCCAACGGTAAAACCCTACGGGGACTTGACAAAACCAGACTAAATTAGACACGCGTTCCCCTAGCCCAACCCTTGCCCTAGCAATCCCACTTCCAGGAATTTATCCCGAATATGTGTTTCCAACACCATGAAAATATGTATGTACGTGGATATTCATTGTAATATTATACGTAACAGCAAATTATTGGAAACTGCCCCAATGCCCATAATCTGAGACTGCGTGAATTAGAAGTGGTACACCCATAAAATGGGGGGTGGTAGGCAGCTGTAAAAAATTGTGAAAGAGCCCTAAAAATTGTTATGGAATGATTTCCAAAATATATTAAGTAGAAAAAAAAATAAAGGGCATATACGACGTGCTATCTTTTGTGTAAGAGAAACGAGACGATATACATAAATCCGCTTATTTTTGCAAAAAAGAAACACGGGAGAGGTAAACTAGAAACTAAGAAAACAACCTAAAGGAGTCGGTGAGAACGGATTAAAAGGGAAAGGAGAGACAATGGTATTTCTCTGCATCTTTTTTTGCATAGTTTTGACAAACTTTGGAACCTTGTTCACGTGTAACATGTTCAGTAAATAAAGTCTAGTCAGTATGAATGGGGAGGTCATCTGTAAAATTGAATAAAGCCTAAACGACAAAACTAAACTATGTATCAAATGGATAACACAACCACACGCGAAAAAGAACGAATTCAAGTAACTTTGAACACAGTACTTTATATCCTCAGTCTAAACACAAAAGGAAGTGGAAAAAAGAAAATCTTGAACTTTACTTAATAATTTTGTGGCTGGTAGAGACATGAGTGGAATGATTTTGAAACAAGCTCTGTGTATCTTAAGACGGAGAAAATGGGTCCGTATGTTGATATTAGGAGCCAGTTTTCACTGTGAGAGAAGAGAGACATAAGTAAGTACTGGAGAAAGGTCAGTGGGTTGTTTCCCAGGCACGAACGAAGTACCACAGACTGAGGGGCTTAAACAGTACACATCTACTGTTTCACGGTTCTGGAGGCTGGAAGTCCAAGATCAAGCTTGGGTTGGTTCCTTCTGAGGGCTGAGAGCAGGAGACTATTCTGGGTCTCTAGCCCAGCTTCCGGTGGTGTACTGGCAATTGTGACATTCCTTGGCTTGTGGAAGCATTCCTTTCTTCACACGGTATTCTCTCTGTGTCTGTGTTGACATTTCCCCTTTATATAAGGGCGCCAGCCATATTGGATTAGGGCCCACCCTAGTGACTTCACACTAACTTGATCATCTGCAAAGAGGCTCTTTCTAACTAACGTCACATTCACTACTGGGGTTCGGCACTTCAAGCATCTTTTGGGGGGAAATAAACCCATAACAGTGGTGAAAAACTTCATGGCATTGTGTAGAAGTGTTAGAATGAGCTTACGCTTCAAGAAAAAAAAAATCCATTTCCACGCTCAATTTCTATGTCACCTCAGCAGCACCAAGCCCCACAACGTCCAGATCTTGGTTCTTAAATACCATTCTCCATTAAAAGGGACCAGGATTTCTTGGGGAAGTAGGTGATTTCAGGGCCGAGAAAGGAAAAGTACAAGATGAGACTGGAGCTTTTTGCTACGCCTGAGAGTAAAGGAAGTGATGTACAAATGGTGGGGACATGTCAAAAGCTCAGTGAGCACGTCCGCTTGGAGAGGATGTCCCTGGCCAAACCTGGGACAACTTGAGCTTCAAGAAGGATGACGACAGCCATGGATGATGGCACATCGAATCAACAAGAACGCACGAGTTCTAAAAAAATGAAACATCCACGTAAGTTGGGGGAGATGGGAAAGCTTTTCTTTGCAGCAGAAAGACGACAGATGCAGACACGCGGGAGCTTGAAAAGAAATATTTCACAGCCATCACTGAATAACTGATTTGAACAAGGATTCTAAAACCATGGAGTGAAAGAGTGTTGGATACCAGATATTTGCAGTCTCAAAGTATCTCCCCAGAGATTACTCAGTAATTACAGAGAGACAAACACCATGACCTTGGCCATGGAGAAATCTGGAGGGCACCACCTTCACCAAGTGCTTGAAGCAAACATGAATACAGCAGGACGGTCTGACGTGACGTGCCTCCTGGTGTAAGGCCTGGAGAACGCAATGTCAGGCAGCATTCTTGGCAAAATAATGTAATCTGAGTCAAATCTTGAGGAAACGATCCCACAAATGCAAATTGAGAGACATTCTCAAAAATAGCAGGTCTGTATCCTTCAATATGTTGGTGTCATGAAAGATAAAAGCTGAGAAACATTTCCAGGTTAAGAGAACGAGATTTTTTTTTTTTTTTTTTTACAGCAGCTTATAAATTTACTTTAAAATTTACCTAGAAGTATAAAAGCTCCTGGAACAGCTAAGTTAACTTTTAAAACTGAAAGGAAAGATTGACCCTACCAGAAATTAAGACAGGCTCTAAAGCCATTTTATTTTATTTTATTTTTTAACGTTTATTTATTTTTGACACAGGCAGAGACAGAGCATGAACGGGGGAGGGGCAGAGAGAGAGAGGGAGACACAGAATCGGAAGCAGGCTCCAGGCTCTGAGCCATTAGCCCAGAGCCCGACGCGGGGCTCGAACTCACGGACCGCGAGATCGTGACCTGAGCTGAAGTCGGAGGCTTAACCGACTGAGCCACCCAGGCGCCCCTAAAGCCATTTTAATAAAAATAGCACTAAACAGACCAAAAGACCAAGGCAAAAGAACGGGGCAGACAGACCCCTGAATATTTAGCAACTTAAAAGAAGAATTTGGCATCATTATCAATAGGGAAAAGATTATCTATCTATCTATCTATGTAGATAAATGGATTGGGAAAATTGACTCCTCATACAGAGAAAAAAAAACGGTTCTTACCTAAAGCCATATAATCTTTTCTAAAGAGAGCCTGGCATTTTACAAGAAAGAACCCAGAAAGGCAGGCAAACGTACTCTGCTAAATTCATCAGTAATCAGAGAAAAGGAAACCAGAACAACAAAATGTTGGTTTCCCACACCACCGGGCTGAATAAACCAGGTGCCAGGAAGGGGCAGGAAGTGGGGAAAGGCCCCTTATTCTGCGTGGTGAGAGTGTGAATTTGTGCAGCCATCCTCTGGAGTGATCTGGAAATTTTTAATTGAATTCCTTGACCTAATAATTCTAAGATTTCTTTTTTTTTTTTTATGTTTATTTTTGAGGCAGAGACAGTGCACAAGTGGGAGAGGGGCAGAGAGAGAGGGAGACACAGAATCCAAAGCAGGCTCCAGGCTCTGAGCTGTCAGCACAGAGCCTGATGCGGGGCTCGAACCCGCGAATCGTGAGATCATGACCTGAGCCGAAGTCCACGACCTGAGCCCAAGTCCGCCGCTCCACTGACTAAGCCACCCAGGCGCTCCCCCTTAACCTAACTGTAAATGAGATTAACCCAGTATATGACCCAGCGATTCCACCCCTCCACATGGACAAGGATGTTCTTTGTGGCCTCGTTTGTGGTGCCTTCCACGGGGAAGCTCATGATTGATTTCAGGTCTAGGTAGGTCAGACCAGATTCACAAGGAAGCAATTCAAGAAATCAGTCATGTTAAAGGACAGCATCCAACCTGAAGACGCCTCTACAGGCCAAAGATCAGGCAATCTGAGCATTAATAAGGTTGATAACTGCAACTAACGAAAACAATCAGACGTGTTTATGTTCACGAGTTTGCAATGATACCAAAAGAACAAAGAAGCAAAAACAGCATTGGTTACTCCTTAGACGATACTAGGGGACCGCTGCATTATTCTGAAAGTGGATAAATAAGGAGAAGTAAGTATGTTTCCCGCTTTTCTGGTATGAATCGTACCTCAGAGTTAAAGCAAATAGGTGACGAAGGAAAGTTTCTGTTTACACACATATTCCAACTAATAAACGAACAAGGAATGATAGAAATGAAAATATCTGTGTTGTGGCCTGAATTTTGCCTGCCCCCAAATTCACATGTTGGAGCCCTATCCCCCCGTGTGGAGATAGGGCCTCAAGGGAGGTCGTTAAGGTTAGATGAGGGCATCAAGGGGAGGCCCTCATCTAACAAGGGGAGGAAGAGACGCCAGCCAATTTTCTTTTATCATGCCCAGAGAGGGAGGGCTGTGTGGGGACGCAGTGAGAAAACTGCCATCTATAAACCAAGGAGAGAGGTCTCACCGGAAACCAGCCTTGCCAGGACCTTGATCTTGGACTTCCAGTCTCCAGAACCTTAGAAAATACATTTTAGTTGTTTAAGCGACCCAGTTTGTGGTATTCTATTATGGCAGCCTGAGAAGACTAATTAATACTCGCAGTATTTTGCAACTCTTACGAATTAACGGATCTGGGCAATGGCCATCATGGCTGATGACACCGCAAAGGAGAGAGAACCAGGTATGTGTACCTCCAAATGGTCTTCCCCAAACTAACAAAGCAAAACAACCCCGAGTCTGTAAAACTTTTAGATCGAATCAGCAATTTGCAGGAAATCCAAGGGACAGAGGGACATGTGAACCAATACCACAGGAGGCAATTAGCAGAATCCAGAGTGTGGGAAATTTGACAAGATCCGGTTTCTTCCACGAAAAATTACAAGGAAACTAAAATAGAGGAGACAGCAATAGATGAGACGAGACGACAAAATATAGCAAGTAATCACAATGTAGGAATCTTTAATAACAAGTTAACAAAGAAAAAAAATTTCAAGTCAATCAGGGAACTATGTACATTGACTAGGTTTTTAATAACGTTAAGGAATCGCTTTTTATTTTGTTTCTGTGTCAGAATTTTTTTTTTCTAAAACGCAGTTATCTTTTAAAGACACATATTGAAATATAATGTCTGGGATATGTCCGGGATGAAATAGTATGTCTGTGATTTGGTTCAAAATAATCTAGAGGGTTAAAGAAGTGGGAGGAGGTACAGATAGGATTGGTCATGTATTGGCAATCGCTGAAGCTGGGTGATGGACATGTACGGGGCTATATTATTCTACTTGTAAAAGTCTAAACATTTCTATAATAAAAACAATTTTGTATGCGGAGTATTTTCAAGCATAATAAGCAAAATGAGATTTTTTTAATTTTTTTTTTTTTTTTTTGGCTGATCCCACTTAGGTAAGTTAAATATACACAAAACAGCACATTTAGAAATTTTTTAATGTTTATTTATTATTATTTAATGTTTATTTATTTTTGAGAGAGAGAGAGAGAGAGAAAGCACGAACAGGGGAGGGGCAGAGAGAGGGAGACACAGAATCCGAAGCAGGCTCCAGGCTCCGAGCCGTCAGCACAGAGCCCGACACGGGGCTCGAACCCACAGACCGCGAGATCATGACCTGAGCCGAAGTCGGACGCTTAACCGACCGAGCCACCCGGGCACCCCTAGAGAGGCTATTTTAAAGACTACAGATGACTGCCTACCACAGACCGAGGAGTGGATTAATGCCACATCCTCTGCACCTGAGGCCCAGGAAAGAGAAAAGGTAAAGAGGGAAAAAGCACAAGGATACGCAAAAACATTCCTGTGGCCCCCCCCTCCAGAAAGAAGCATCGTTAACGTGTTGGTGTTTCCTTTCTAGTGTTTTCTCTACACTTACAGAAAATGACCCTTTCCTTGTCACTCATTCCCAGGCTTCAGAGACACATAGAAATGCGTCAAAATTCTGGATTGCCCATTTTCTTAGTGGTATGATGTTGGGCAAGCTGCTTCCTCTTATCCAGTGTTAATTGTCTCATCCCGAAAAGCAGGAATGACCATAACCGGCCTCTTAAGGTGGCAGGACGATGACATCAAATTAAGGTGGCATGACGATGATATCATTGACACGAAAAGCATCTAACATCGCTGGGAACCCAGCAGCTACTCAGTAATTCCAGCCACTTTTAGCCCCCTCCAGGATCACGTGGTGGTTCCCCCAGGGACTTTGCACCCAGTCGCGAGGACAGAAGCAGGTGACAAGTGTTTGTCACACCGGAAGGCACTGAGCTGTGAGAGAGCCAGGCCTGGTGGCTGGCGTTCCATCTCAAAGCATCTCCCTCTTCTGCGGGACGCAGACACCAATAAAAGACAGGCTGTCGCGCCCGCTGCATTGTTCCCCGTGTTCCGCGCTCTCGGTTCCATGTGCGGCGACAAGAAGCTCACTTGTTGCCCCCCGCCTGCACCGTTCACATGGCGCTGGTGAGGCACCCCCAGAATGTCTTTTGTCATCTGCAGCGTTTTCCAGGGAAGAGTTCAAAGATGTGGGAAGTAACGGAAATACTGTGAAAAATATTGAGAAAGGCTTCCCGGCTGCAGGGAACGTGGACTCTCACTCTTCAGAACCCAAAGGCTCCCCTGCGATGTCCCGCTTTCAGAGTCTCTGTTTCACGCGAGCTGTCCCGAAGCCACCACACGCGGTACTGTGCCATTTTCCTGACACACTATTGGGTGGCTGAGCACACAGAGCTGGGGACAGGTGCCCAAACCCGCCGTGACCCTGGCGTGGCTGTGGGGCTCCCAGGCCTCTGTAGCTAAGCTGTGCCTGTGAATGTCTTCAATTCTAGTGTTTGGCACCTGTTGTTAGGAGAAGTTGTCCACTCTGTTGGCGTTTGTGAATCTGAGACTTTTAGAAGTTTCTAGAACATAGGCCTTGTGGGTCTTAAGGGCCTGCCTGACATCTGGCTATGATGTGACAGCACCAGGTCACAGAGGCAGGGGGGGCACAGGCAGGGCCCCCGCAGGCAGAGCCCCCGCAGCAGGTTAAGGTTCAGGCACCAGAAAGCTGAGCTGGTAGGAGTCAGGGACTCCTCTTTCCTTCCCTCCCAGAAATCCAGAAATATCAGAATGGGCCGTGAAAGGAGCTCATTGGCATCTATTGCCTCGATCCTGTTTAGTCTTTTGTTTTTCTTTTAAGTAGGCTCCACACCCAGTGCAGATTCCTACCCGGGGCTTGAACTCGTGACCTTGAGATCAACACCCGAGCTGAGATCGAGCGGGGCTCTTAACTGACTGAGCCACCCAGGCATCCCAATCCGTAAAAGTGCTGATGGGGATGTTAAAATCTAAGAACCCTGGAGCTGGAAGGAAACTGGTCCAGTGTGTTCACATTGTTGATGGAGAAACTGAGGCCCAGAGCGAAGAAAGAACTTACCCAGGGACACGGGGCTCTGGTGGCAACACTGGGGCGGAATTCTGGTTTGCAACTCTGTATTTTCTCCCACATCTTGCCGCTGGAATGAACATTCCAAGAGGTGCTGACTGTGATCTAGATGTATTCATTCCGGGCACACAAATGCTTCACCCTCTGTAGTATTCTCGGTTAGGGTCTCGAATGCAGTTCAAGGAGTTAATGCCTGAGGTTGGTTATGTGCCTTAAACTCAGGACCACCTAATCTTGGTGGCTTAAAGAGATTATATTACATATTACTATTATTTGTACATTCACTTTTGGTATGTTGCCTGTTTACAAAGTACTTTTTCCTGTACGATCTTATTTAATTCTCTCAACAAATCCACGAGGTATGTGTTATGCTTTCCATCATCAGGACCTGAAGCCTTAGACAGATGAATTAGTCACTCGGCCAGTAGTGCTTGACTTCCAAGGGTCTTTCCCGCCAACCACAGAGGCCTCGAGAACCCAGACTCCTTCGCCGTTGGCCAGGTGAACGTCCATCCTGGAAGCAGCAGACACACTGGGCCCCCTTGTGCAAAATTATTTTGTTTGGCCTCAGATTGTCTTCAAACATTTTAGGTCAGCATCTTAAAGTCCAGAGACTTCTGTAAAAGTGAGAATTTCTGATTTGTTTTAAAAAAAAAAAATCTGGGGGCGCCTGGGTGGCTCAGCCGGTTGAGCGTCCGACGTCGGCTCAGGTCATGATCTCACAGTCCGTGAGTTTGAGCCCCACGTCGGGCTCTGTGCTGACAGCTCAGAGCCTGGAGCCTGCTTCGGATTCTGTGTCTCCCTCTCTCTCTGCCCCTCCCCGGCTCAGGCTCTGTCTCTGTCAAAAATAAACAAACATTAAAAAAAATTTTTTTTTTTAAATCTGGAAGCTCTGGCAAGACTGGAATCTTCTCTCTGTTTAGCAGGTCTTTCTTTGGTCTGTCTGTCGCTTGGTTCTCATCATTACGACTTCCACGATTGTTTCTACCTGTAATAGAACCATGATGGCCAATGTTTGTAAATCACTCCAGAGCTTAGAGAGCCCTGGTCCTAAATGGATGGCTCGGTCTTTCTTAGTCCGGAAAGAATCTCTTCTGAGGTCAGTAGCTGGATGTCAAGGAAAGAGACGTGCTGATTCATGCTGTGTTCCCGAACACTCATGGAGGACCAGCGATGGCCAGCCTCTGCTTAGTGCTGAGGGGTGTGGAGTAGAGTGGGGATTCCCGCTTTCTTAGAGCAATCTCAGCCGAATCAAATAACAGCCATGTAAACTCTAGTTCCAGTGCTAACTAGTTGTTGCCAACTAGGATGTGCCCTTGGCAAGCCACTTCTCTCTGGGGGCTTCGAGAACCCTCTGAGGAACGAGAAGCTGGACTGGACCGCTCAGGTGGCTTCCCTCCGTCTCTCCCACAACCCATCCAGTTGATAAAGGCCATGGCTGCAGAGCCATCTTCCGTGTAAATGTTGCTCTGGCCTGTAATTTCCTGTTTTTAATAACACAGAAGAGCACCCTCGGGCTGTGCTGGAGCCCAGTGATTGCTAGCCCAGAGCTATATGGCTTATTAGGGCCCCGAGTCCTGGGGAACAGCAACGGAAAATCAAATCTGGATGAAAATCATAGGCTCCCGGGAGGACAGACCTTTATCCAGTCCCAGTCTACTGGTGACATTTCAGGATACAAAGAGATTTTTGAACAGCTGGGAGATTTAAGTCAATAGCCGTTTGGTGAGTGTCACCTCTGGTAGATAGTTTGGGGTGACTGAGCCTCAGCCTCGTAGGGGAATCAGATGTGACATACACCGAAAAGCACTTTATAGTTGATGGGGCATCATCACATGGTCTCCGTTAATCGTTGCTAGAGCCCTGGGAGGAATCAGAAGCTCAGAGAGGTGAAGTGATGCTCCAAGCACAGGCCGGAGAGTTTAAGAAATATATTAGTATTATTTTTTTTAATTTTAAGAAAATGCTTTATTTATTTTTGAGAGAGACAGAGACAGGGTGAGAGCGGGGAAGGGGCAGAGACAGGGAGACACAGAATCCGAAGCAGGCTCCAGGCTCTGAGCTGTCAGCGCGGAGCCCGACGTGGGGCTTGAACTCACGAGCCATGAGATCAGGACCTGAGCCCAAGTCAGATGCTTGACCACCTGAGCCACCCAGGCGCCCCTTATTGTTATTCTTTATAAAAGGCTCTTGGAGGTGCTAACATTTGATACAGGTTTTAAAATGAGTATCAGGGCGCATGGCGGGCTCAGTCAGTTAAACGTCTGATCTCATGGCTCGTGAGTTCGATCCCCCATGGGGCTCTCTGCTGTCAGTGCAGAGCCTGCTTCGGATCCTCTGTCTCCCTCTCTCCCTGCCTGTCCCCTGTTGATGCTCTCTCTCTCAAAAATAAATACACATTTAAAATGGGTATGGATTTTTTCTCCTTTTCTACTATGTGAATAAATCATTATAGATTTGGAAAGTGTAATAAAATGCAAAAAAACCCCACCAATCTAAATGAACAAAAGATCAATAATCCTAATACATAGGTGCTGCTGCTGTAAATCACATTCCAGTTCTTTCTTTCCATTTTTTTTCTTTAGTTGAAATCATGCTCTCGATATAGTTTTGAATTGTTTTTCTCTTTGCCTTATATTTTATCACATACATTTTGAACAGGTTGAACTCCAGTAGGAAGTGAGGGTGTGTGATTAGAGAATTCTGTGCTAAGAACTTGCCTGAGGAAAAGGCGTGGGACAGGAAAAGGCAGGACGTATTCAGGAAATGGGAAGTTAATTCTTCAGGCTAACCTGGTGATTCTATGTGGAGTCAGCAGTGTAGCAGAGTCTAGAGAGACCTTCAGTGTTAGATGGTGGAGAGCCTTGAAGAATTTGTATTCTCCTTAAAAAATGTTACACTATAGGGGCACCTACAGTGGTGGCTCAGTCAGTTAGGCATCAGACATCAGCTCAGGTCGTGATCTCACAGTTCGTGGGTTCGAGCCCCGCGTCGGGCTCTGGGCTGACAGCTCGGAGCCTGGAGCCTGTTTCAGATTCTGCGTCTCTCTCTCTCTCTGCCCCTCCCCTGCTCACGCTGTGTCTCTCTGGCTCTGAAGAAATGAATAAACCTTTAAAAAAAACTTAAAAAAAAAAAAGGCTACTGTGATCAGAACATGAGTGGAGGCCCTGACGCCTATTTGACCCTATAAGACACCCTGACCCCATTCTGAAAACCACTGTTGCATAATGTCATTTTTATGGTTGCGTGGTAAGAATACAGCATCATCTAGTTAATCAGCCTGCTCAGTTGTTTCCAATTTCTCCCTTTGTAAATTGATACTACATTCTTTGAGCATATCCCATAATTATTTCCCAATGAAGGTTTTTGAACACGGGTGTGACACAATCAGAGGTGTTAGTGTGAATGCCAAATACAGTAAAATCTTACTTAACTGGAATTCAGTTAACCACAATCCTTAATTAGCCAATTTTCTTTTGCTCAACTTTGGGAAACATAGAGAAAACTCCCTCCCATTCTCCCTCCCTCTTTCTCAAACACACACACACACACACACACACACACACACACACACACACTTACATAGAGAGAGAAAAAGAGAGAGAAAATTATGAAATAGGGATAAATTTAACAAATATTTGCAATTACCATACTCTGAAAACAACAAAACATTACTGAGAGAAATTAAAGATGAATGTAAATGGTGACATATACCATATTCATGGACTGGAAGAGCCAATATTGTCAAAATGCCAATTTACCCCCTCCTCCCACCAATACCAATTCTCCCACAAATTGACCTGTAGATTAAACACAGTCACATGAAAAATATTAGCAGGGTTGTTTTAAAATTCAGTAAGCAAAATTTAAAATGTGGACAGTCAGTTGAGCGTCTGACTTTGGCTCAGGTCATGATATCACAGTTTGTGAGTTTGAGCCCCACATGGGGCTCTGCACAGAAAGTGCAGAGCCTGCTTGGGATTCTCTCTCTCTCTCTCTCTCTCTCTCTGACCTTCCCCCACTTGTGCTTTCTCTCTCTCTCTCAAAATAAATAAACTTAAAAAAAAAATTTCAATGTATGTGAAGATGGGAAGTGTATAGAATAGCCAAAACAATACTGAAAAAGAGAAAAGTTGGAGGACTTACACAATCTATTTTCAAGACCTACCATAAAGCTAACAGTAATCAAGATAGTATGGTCTTGAAGTAAAGGTTGATATATAATATAGACCAATGGAACAGAATAGAAGGTCCAGAAATAGGCCCCTGCAAAAATATGGTCAACTGATTTTCTAGCAAAAATGCCAAGACAATTAAATTAGGGAAAATGATAATGTCTGCAAGAAAAGGTGCTGGAATAACTGGTTGGCTACATGCACAAAAATGAACTAAAACTAGAGACTTTATTTTGAAAAAATAACAGAAAGTCTTAATCATCATTAGGCAAAAAAATTTTTTAAATAGGGCGCATTTACAAATCAATAATTTGGACCATCAAAATAAAAAATGTGTGCTTTTAAAAAAAATATTTGAGAGAGAGAGCATGCATAAGCAGGGGAGAGGAGCACAGGAGGAGGAGGAGGAGGAGGAGGAGGGGGAAAGAGAGAGAATCCCAGTCAGTCTCCACACTCAGCATGGATCCCCATGCAGGGCTTGATCCGACAACCCTGGGATCATGATCTAAACTGAAATCAAGAGTCAGATGTTCAACTGACTGAGCCACCCAAGAGCCCCAAAGATGTGTGTTTTTTGAAAGCACAATTAGGAAAATGCAAAAGCAAACCACACACTGGGAGACTATGTTTGCAAACCATACATAAAATAAAGGACTTGTGCTCACAAGGTATAAAGGAATTCCCACAACTCAATAATGAGACAAGATAATTAAAAGTAGGCAAAAGATTTGAGTAGACATTTTATCCAAAAATACAGATGCCAAACAAGCACATGAAAAGATGTTCAACATCATTAATCATTAGGGAAATGTCAATTTAAACCAAAAGGAGATTCTACTACATACCCACTGAAATGGATAGCGCTTAAAATGTTGACAAGGCCGAGTTTTGGCCACAATGTGAAGCAATACTTTAGCATTTACTTACAAAGTTAAACATTCACTTACCATATGACTCAGAAATTCTACTCTTGGGTATTTTTCAAGTGAAATGAAAACATATGTCTGCCACAAAGATTTGTACATGAAGGCTCCTGGCAGATTTATTCAGAGTAGCCCCCAAACTGGAAACGATCCAAAAGTTCATCAGTTGATAAATAAAGAAAAATCTATATGTAAATGGAATACTACTCAGCAGTTGATAGGCATGAACTACTGATACATGCAACACCATAGATGAATCACAAAAGCATTACTAAGTGAAAAAAGCCAGATACAAGTGACTCCACACTGTACGTATTTATATGAAGTTCTAGAAAAGTCCTAGAAAATGCAAGTCTATGGTGATGAGAGCAGATCAGTGATGGCTAGAGGTTTGGGGCTTAGAGATGGAAACTGACTGCCATGTTCTAAATTGCATTTTTGATAGTGGTTGCACATATATATAAATATATATATACATATATATATTTGTATATATATATATGTATATATATATGTCAAAACTCATGTATACTTAAAATTGGCACATTTCATTATAAATAAATTATACTTCTACTGGCATTTGGATTCATCTTTGTTTACTTTTTTTTGTCATTTGTCATTCTTCCAGCCAACTTAGTAGCTTCATATTTAGGGGTTCAGAATTGCAATGTCTTCTAACGTCAAGGATAGAGTTTGTGTTTCTATTTGTTATTTTCCTTGTTGTTTTGAGATAATTTTGAGAGAAAAAAATGTAGGAAAATATTCCCCTCATCATCTCTCACCTTTTTTTTTTTTTTTTTTTTTTTTTTGAGAAAGAGCACACACGTGTGGGGGTGGGGTGGGGGTGGGTGGGGAAAGGGCAGAGGGAGAGAGAGAATCTCAAGCAGGCTCCGTGCTCAGTGCAGAGCCCAACTCGGGGGTCCATCCAACAACCCTGGGATCATGACCTGAGTTGAAATCAAGAGTCGGACTGAGCCACCCAGGCACCCCTTCCCCTCACCATCTTAAACTTGGAAGTCTTATAGATGACATTTAAAACCACGGGACTGGAGCTATCCATATTTCTTAATTTATTACTTAAATTTTGAGACACTATCCTGAGTTCCCAAATGACGACTAAGGTCTGAGATATCCTATACATCCCTACTTCTTCCCCTTCCCTATCCCTCCAACATAGTTATAAAACAATTTTAGGGGCGCCTGGGTGGCTCAGTCGGTTAAGCGTCCGACTTCAGCTCAGGTCACGATCTCGCGGTCCGTGAGTTCGAGCCCCGCGTCGGGCTCTGGGCTGATGGCTCAGAGCCTGGAGCCTGCTTCCCATTCTGTGTCTCCCTCTCTCTCTGCCCCTCTCCCGTTCATGGTCTGTCTCTGTCTCAAAAAGAAATAAACGTTAAAAATATTAAAAAAAAACCAATTTTAGTTATATCGATAGTCAATATATACTTGATCATGACTGCACAAATGGCGTTGACTAGAGAACCAAATTAACACTGTATTCATACCAAATTTCTTGTTCAGTCCTTCACTTTTACTCGAGTTACTCATTTCCTCCTTTTCTTCCCACATGCCTGATTTTCTACACATCACTGATTTTTCCTAGTGTCCCAGTAAAATCAACCTCCATTTTATCAATCATGTTTCCCATAATCTCCAATAAGTCATATGCATCCGACTCCTAGAGCAGAGCCTTCCTTCCACGTTCTTCAGTTGAGACTGGACATTGTACAGGTGTCATCTGGAAATTTCTATTCGCCATCGTTGTGGGGATTCACATTGCCTCTTATGCTTTAGATCCCTTGCTTCTTAGATTCTATGGGTTCCTTTCTTGGTTTATTCCCTTGTTTTATTGGATCATTACCTCTAGTACTCTACTAAAGTTACAATGAAACGGTACGAGGGAAGTAAATGATATTAGTTCTTGCATGTCTGAAATATTTTACCCTTATTTGATAGACAATTTGGTTGAATATAGAAATGCAGGGTGTAGATTAGAATACCGGAGGCATTGGTCCATTGTCCACTAGATTCCAGTGTGTTGTCGAGAGGTCCCTAGATTCTGATTCTTTTCTTTTTCTCTCTAGAAATTTATAGCATCTTCTCTGTATCCCTGATATTCAAAAAGTTCACAGTGATGTCCCTGACTCTGAGTCTTTTTCGCTCCTTGTTCTAGCCATTTTGAGTTGGAAATTCGTGCTTTAGTTCTGAGACATTTCTTTATATCATTTCCCTGCTAATTTTATCCCCTGGGCTCTCTTTCTGGCATTTCTAGCAGTTGGTTTTGAACCTTGTAGATGTTTCTTCTTGCTTTATCTTGTTTCTGCTATTTTCCTTTCCTTTCTTTCTTTCTTTCTTTCTTTCTTTCTTTCTTTGTCTTTTTGTTTTATCTTCTGGAATGTTCTCCGACTTTTTTTAATATTAAGTTTTTATTTTGATTCATATATTTAACTTTACAGAGGTTTTCCTTATTTTCAGGATTTTTTTTAAAGCCCTCTGGTTGTTTCATGGATACAATATCCTCCTCACACTTTTCAGGGAGACTGTCAGGTTTGAAGCTGTCTGATTTCTCCCAATTCTTTCTACCATTTCTTTGTTTTCTGTCTTTCAAGTTAGAAGCTTTCCCCCACATGTGGAGGTGGCTGGCCGTCCTTTCTCACTTAGCAGCTTAGAAAGCTCTTTGTACATAAGCCAGACTTAGGCCCTAGGGCTGCTGCCTGATAGGACAGAGTTCAAACCAGTTCACTATGAAGAATACCAAATGGTAGTCTCTGGAATTTACACTGAGAGAAGATTCTCATCTCCTGCCAGAGGAGATGTAAAACTTGCTACCGACATTCTGGAAAAGAGGTTAAGGGCAGTATTCAGATTTTCACTCAGTTCCCCTGTTTCCAGTCTGTACTTCCTCCTACCCCACCCACCCACTCTCAAATTCCTCTTTAATTACCCCTGCCTTCTCTTCCATTTCCTTGGTCCTTGTGGACTTAACCCTTTTATGGGACTGTTATTTTAGTGGGAGCTGGGAAGAAAAGAAAGGAGATAATGCATTGTTCAGCCTGCCCTGTGCTGTTTCAGTGATAAGGAGACTGGAATTCAGAGAGGGGTTTCCTTCTCTGTGGTATCCCATGACTCCCCAAGTCACTGCTTCTGTCTGGATCTCAATTTCCTCATCTATAAAATGGAAGAGTACTTCTAGATGAATTTCAGAAACTTTATATTCTGGAATTGTATGTTCCGAGAAACCAGAACCCAATCTTCACAGTTATGTTGTTTGTCTTATTTATGGTGCTCCCATGATGTCCTACCAACCCCCTTTGAAGATTTCTTCTCCCCTTGTCCTGAGTCAATGGCTACAAGCAAGGCTGGCTTCATGGGGGGTGTGGCCTGTGCAGTCACACAGGACCCCGTACTCTGAAGGGCCTTGAGCTTGGTTTAATGCTCTGCTGTGGCCACCTTGAAATTCTTATTAATTTTTGAACGAGGGGCGGCACGTTTTCGTTCTGTGTGGGGCCCCATGGATCACGTAGGTCGTCTTGGCCACGGGATGGTCACCCGCCAGGACTCTTCCAAGGATTTTCCAGAGCACAGCCAGAGCTATGGCTCTGTGGAGTCGGTTTCCTGAAAAGGAGGGAGGGGCATGGAGGGGAGGGCCCCAGGACCAGAAATGGATAAGCCAGCCCCCAACAGGTTCTGCAACTTACCTGAGATCTTATCACTCAAGAGTCTGGGAAACTCCTGAGTTATTTAAGGCAAACTCTGAGTACCTCACTTGTTTTGCTTCTGTTTAATTGGGGCTGTGCCTTCTGGCTGTTGATGTCCTTTGACAAGGCAATTTTGCATCCAGAGGACTTTATTCATCCATCTACCCATTCCCTGAAGAACGCACCCACTCTGTGAGCAGGAAGAGTGAGCTCTTTGGAACAGACAGAACTGAATTAAGATTCCCGCTCTTCCTGCCACATGACCCGACTTGACCTCCCGAGCCTCAGTTTTTCTTCCTGTTTGATGAGAAGCGAATGATGGTCTCCCAGCTCAGTGATGAGGTGACCTGTGATGTGACCAGCAGGTGCTCATTCCTTCAGCCTTCTTCCCAGCGCCAGGCAAACCGCAGAAGACTTCGGCTTCGGCTGTTGGACGCACCAGGCCACAGCCAGGCCTTGGAGCCCCCAGAAGGTCCGTTCGCGGGGGATGTCCTAGATTCTCTCTTCCCTGCAGCAGAAGTGTCGATGGGAGCCCGAGGAGGAAGGCTCAGGCATCTGAGAAGTGTTTGCTTTCAGGACTATCCCTGTGCTTTGTGATTAACATTTAATAGGCTCCAAGAAAGCTTTGAAGTTAATAATATGTCTCCGCCCTTCCCTTTCAACCAACGATCCTCAAGTGATACACTTATGTCTGTGATGAAATTGGGAGGCTCCTACAAGGAGCCAAGGCTTGCTCTTATCTTAAAAAACAGCACAAAACAAACCTTAGAAGTCTAGTTATGAAAATTAAACCCACAGAGAGGAGTGACACGGGAATGTGTCCTCAGCAATGCCTCTGCCTACCAGCTGCGCCTGTTTAGTGAGGCAGACGGGGGGAATGATGTAGTAAATGCAGCCTCATGACAGTTTATGGCATTTGTTCTCACTTTCCAACGTCCAAAGCCTTGACAAAGCCTTTGAACCTCCACCATCTCATTTGTACTTTACGATCTCAGCAGTATTTAGTATTATTTAGTATTTTGCTGAAGTTATTATCCCCATACTGCGGATGAGAAAACTGAGAGTCCCAGAGAAGCGACCTGCCCAGGTCACGACGCAACACGACCCAGTAAGGATCGGGGCCCGGATTCAAATGGACTCTCCTTATTGCAGTCTCTGCTCTGTTGCCTCCTTAAAATAGTATTTAGCGGGGCACCTCGGTGGCTCAGTCGGTTAAGCGTCCGACTCTTGCTCAGGTCATGATCTCGCAGTTTGTGGGTTCGAGCCCCGCGTCGGGCTCTGTGCTGACAGCTCAGAGCCTGGAGCCTGCTTCGGATCCCATGTCTCCCTCTCTGCCCCTCCCCTGCTCACGCTCTGTCTCTCAAAAATAAATAAACATGAGAAAAGATTAAAAAAAGAAGAAGAAATAGTACCTAGCTATTTCCGCACTTAGTGGAACCTCCTTAACTGAACTTTCCAGCTGATGTGTGCCGGCTCCCAATCCCTGGGCTGTTAGAAGCATCAGGAAGTCGGGGTGGGGAGTGAGGCGGTGGGACCAGCTCTATTGTGGCCACCAGGGCCCCAGAGCAGGGCCCCTGTCTGGTGGAGTGGTGGTCACATTCCCGGAATTCCCATGGCTTGGTCAGGACACAATTCTGCAGCCCCTCAGGCTCATCGGGGGCCAGATCTGTCCCTCTCACCCACTCAAGGGCTTTGCTTGGACTTTGCCTGTAAGCTCCCCTCTCTCTCCCACCAGCCGAGATTTCATTAGCAGACAGACATGCTGCAAACGTGCCCATGTCAGTACCACCGTGTCACCCTGCACGGTCCCCCGATGCTCTGCTCTGCTTTTCAGCAAAACTCCCATGGGCCTTGTCTTTCTTTACTGTCTACTCTTTCCTCTCTGTCCTGCCTCGAACCCATGCCAACCAAACTTCCACCCTTCCCGCTTGCCTGAAGTCATCTTGTCCATGACGACTCTCTTGCTGGGTCCCGAGCTAGGCTCACCCAACTCTTAATAGCCTTTGACAGTTCTTCTTTCTTGAAGCCCTTTCCATGTGGCTCTGGTCACCACCGTCCACTGGGTCTCCCTCTACCACCTTTGCTGGATTGTTCTGTTCCGCCTGACTTCTACCTGCTTCGGGGCCTTTGTCTCAGCCCCTGGCCCCTTTCCCCTCGTCCACTGTCTACACTCACTCCGTAGGTGTCTGCGTTTAGTCCCGGGCTTTAAATCTCATGTTTGCACCATGGCTCCCAAGTTCACATCCCCAGCCAGTATACCTCCCCTGAGTTCCAGACTCCTCTGTCTGACTTCCTATTCAATATCTCCCTTGTATGTCTTTTATTATTATTACTATTTTTATTTTTAATGTTGACTTATTTATTTTGAGAGAGAGAAAAAAAAGACACAGAGAGAGGCAGAGAGAGCAGGAGAGACAGAAGCCCAAGCAGGTTCTGTGCTGTCAGTGCAGAGCCTGGTGTGGGGCTTGACCCCATGAACTGTGAGATCATGACCTGAGCTGAAATCAAGAGAAGAGTTGGATGCTTGACCAACTGAGCCACCCAGGTGCCTCTGTGTTTCTTTTTTTTAATTGAAAAAAAAAAAAAAAAGGCTATTTATTTATTTATTTTTGAGAGGAGGGGAGGGGCAGAGAGGGAGAGAGAGAGAGAGAGAGAAAATCTGAATCACTGTGGGCTGCATCCCACGAACCATGAGATCATGGCCTGAGAGAGCCAAAGTCAGATGCTTAACTGACTGGGCCACCCAGGTGCCCCACCTCTTGTATTTCTTACAGATATATCACTGAACATGTCCCAACTCTAGGTACTCCCCCCCCCCCCAAACTGATCTGCCCATAACCATCCCAGTGAAAGGCTGTACCATGACCTCATCATCGATTTCTCTCCTTTTCTCACAACTACACCCAGTCCTTTGTTGGCTCCACCTTCGAAGTGTATCTATTCTCCTTGCCCATTCTGGCACCCGAATCCAAGCGCTGACCCTCCCGATGAGTCCCCTCCATTCCCCCTTCTCCCCTGAGGTCCATTCCCCCGCGGAGGCCTGCACAACACTTCAGAGTAAATCAGACCATGCCACTCCTCTGTTTAAGACCCTTCAATGACTTCTCGGCACACTTAGAATTAAATTGAAATGCCTAACCATGGCCTCAGAAGGAATATTCAAAATCTCCGTAATAATATATATTACTATATACTATTAATACTCATAATGATATATATTATACATATACCATAATAATATATATACTCATTTTCAATCATATATTCACATACAAAAGTCTATATAAATCAAAATTTGAAAATGTATTCTCTTTTGTGGCGCCTGGGTGGCACAGTTGGTTGAGCGCCCGAATCTTGATTTTGGTTCAGGTCATGATCTCACAGTTGGTGAGATCGAGCCCCGAAGTGGCCCAGTGCTGATGGTGCAGAGCCTGCTTGGGATTCTCTCTCCGTCTCTCTCTGCCTCTTCCCCCCTCGTGCATTCTCCCTCTCTCAAACTAAATGAATAAACTTTAAAAACGTGTATTCCCTTTTATTTTCTAAATAAGTCAAACTTCTGTTTATAGAATAAAACTGCCAATAAAATGATGTCAGTTATAACATAGAGCGTTCAGTGAATCAGTCTAATAATTTCTAGGTCATTTGTTGGTTTTCAGAAATTCCTGGTGTGATCTTTTGACATGTTCTCACTAATTAAATAACACCCCTATTGGAGCTATGATTTGACAGAGGGAAGTGCATCCAACTTTTCTAATAACGTCCCCAATAAATCAGTAGCCACTAGGTTGGTTTGTAGTCTCAAATAGAGAATTTCTCTCTCTTTTTAAAAAATGTTTGTTTATTTATTTATTTATTTTTGAGAAAGAAAGAGAGAGGCAGAGAGAATCCCAAGCAGGCTCCATGCTCAGCAGGGGGCCCTATGCAGGGCTCAGTCTCATGACCATAAGATCATGACCTGAGCCTAAATCAAGAGTCAGATACTTAACCAACTGAGCCACCCAGGCGCCCCAGAGAATTTCTCTTAATAACGATATTGTTTGTGGCAATGAATTGTCTCTCAGCTGCTATACAACCAAGAACAATTATATTGAAATGTTTTCTGATCCTTACAGGGTTACCCGAGATTCTTACATATTCAAGATCTCATTATTGGCTAAGTCATGGAAATCTTTTGCAGAGCGCCATGTTTAATGACGTTGAGCCCAGTCCTTCCCAAGAGGCTTAGAGCATCGCAGCCAAAACTGCATGCTCCGCGAGGCTACTCAGTTTTGACTCCTGGCTCAGACCACGATAACCTCTCTGTTTTAGTTTTCTTGTCCGTAAAATGGGGCTGATGGCGAGTTAACACGTTTAGAATGGTGTCTGGCTCTGAAAATGGTAGATATGCATTAGCTCTCGATTTACTAAGGAAACCATGTTGTTAATGCCCTTGACTAGAAGGCGTGTGGTGGGTTTTAACAAATGGATGCCCTCAAATGAGGGTGAAATTCAGGAAGAATGGCGAAAAGTGAGAGCTACACTCTGGAATCCTCCGCCCCTTCCTTCCTCCGCGGCCTCGTCCTATTGAAGGAGTACTGCTATTCCAACAAAGCCTCAAATGCCTGGCTAGTACCCCTACTTTACTGCCCCAGGCCATCCCCAGCTCTCTCTGAGCAAAAATTCCATGAAGGCCATCATCCCTACAGGCAGGCGCGGGTTAAGGGGGGGAAGTACAAGGCAGCCACGACCTGCTGACCGCCCCCAGTTGATCTCCAAGGTGTCCCTTCCCTCTTCCCCCTTCTCCCTTCCCTGGTGGGAGCCAACAATGGTAGCCAGGAGGTGGGATTACTGGGGACATCTGGTACCATGTGTCAGACAGACTGTGGCTGTAGTGCCTATACCAAACTGTGTGTCCAGGAGACCTGTGGGCAGTCAGGGCCCTGCCCAGTGCGCTCAGCCTGAGGCTTAAGGCTCTACCTCTTACCCATTATCCTGGCCACACTGGCTTCCTTTTGTTTCTCAAACACACCAAGCTTAGTCCGGCCTCAGGGCCTTTTTCACTCTCCCTGGGATGTATTTCCCCACATCTCCGTGGCTCTCTCTGCATTCCCATCTTCGATCAACTGGCCCTTCTTCTCGGAAGACTTCCCGGCGACCCTATAAAAATTCTGTTCACCTCACCCCACCCCAGTCACCCTGTATACTTACGTGGCTTTCGAGCACGTTTCACTCCCCAAAGTTATACTTTGTATTTCTCTGTTTTCTATCACCCGGCCATGATAGATATGGCAGAAATGGCAGATGACAAATACTGTTGCAAGACGTACAAACGGCTGAAAACTTAGAAGAGACAAGAATTAGAATGACACAGGTTTGCGATTTGAAGGTTGGCTAGGCAGATGCATGAAATACAGATATTTCTTTTTTTTATTAGTGTTTATTTTTTTAAATGTTTTATTTAGGTGGGGGTTTTTTTTGTTTTGTTTTGTTTTGTTTTTTGACTTTGAGAGAGAGTGAGCGCAAGTGGGGTTGGGGCAGAGAGAGGGAGACCAAAGGATCTGAAGCAGGCTGTGCCCCGACGGGATGACAGCAGTGACCTGACGCGGGTCTCGGACTCACGAACCGCGAGATCATGACTGGAGTCGAAGTTGGGCGCTCAACCAACTGAGCCACCCAGGCTCCCAAAATATGTTTCTAATGAGTCCTTGCTCATGGCAGTCACTGGATTCCACTTCAGTCATGGGACGTGGAGAGGACCGCTGGGAGGGGCCGTCTGTGGGAAGATGCATCAGAGAATGAATGTTCTCCACAGTAAATCATGTCTTTTCTTCAAGAGCTACTTGGCCATCCAACGGTGTCCACGGAACCCCTGAAGGAGCAGCTGCTTTGACCACAATGACAGAAGAACTGGGGTGAGGCCGTGGGAGATCCACCCACCGCCCCCTTTTCCAGCAGCGAAGGCTGCAGGCAGACTGGTGAGCGTTGCTGTGGGGAGGCCAAGGGCGTAGATGATTCTATACACGCGGGACCTCTCGGATGTCATGGGAGCCTCACCGTAACCTGTAATGAGCCGAATATCCACGCCAGACCTTTGTTCCACACGGAAGGCTGTTGTATATCTCGTGGCAAAATACTTAAGAGACCTGTCAGACTCACAGATGAGTTATCTTTTCTCTTGTTAAACAAAAAGGCAAATACTCCTGCAGTGACCGGTGGCTGTCACCTGCCTGGCAGGTGTTTTTGAAATCGTGAATACACTTAATTTGTCCCTCCAGGGCAAAGGGGATGTCTCCACAAAGTAAGCAGCTGAATGGTGTGCTGACTGGCCTTATCCTCATATTTTGATCTCAGCCGTCCAGGGGGCCCCTGACGCTTTACCAAATTCCCGATTCAGCGCTCCCATGCCCCCGAGGTATTACACCTCTGGCCTCTCCTTGGACCTCCAGCAACCCTGGACTGTCACACTCAGCTCACGACCTCCTTCCTGTTTCACCAGGGACAGTCAGAAGGGTTCTTCCTTCACGTCCCCACCAGTGCCTGCCACGGGCCTTTCCTTTATGGTCCTGACACAGAGGAACCAACCGTCTATGCCAAGGCCAATCCCTCTGCCTGAGCTCCGGATCCATCCCTCTCCCCAGCTCAGGGGGAGCCCCTGAAATCGTTCCCTCTCTCCCAACATCTCAGACAAGCAGGCAAAGGAACGAAACCAAGCAAACATCTGCCCTGACTTGACACTGCTTATCAGCAATGGCACTTCTGCTGCCATTTCTTCCACCAAGAAATGCCTCGCGAGGGTGGTCTGCACGCTCCTGCCATTCGTCCTGAACCCATCCTGTTTCAGCCCCAACACGAGCCACTCTTGTCAGGGGCACTGATGACCCCATGTCAGATCCGGTCTTCATCTTGCTGCGGTTCTCAGGGGCCTTTGACGAAACTGATGGCTCCCACCTTTTGGACATACTTTCTTAGCTTGGCTTCCAGGGTACCATATGCTCTTGACTTTCTTCTACTTCGAGGGCATTCACCCTCAGCCTCCTTTTCCGGATCTTCCTTCTTGCTCCTTACTTCAGTGTGTTGGGGTGGTCGGGTCTCTGTCCTTGGACTTTTCTATCCACAAACCCTTGATGACTTTATCCAGGCTCCTGACTCCCGCATTCCTACTGCCAGTTATTGGCTTTCTCTGGAACATCAAACTCACCTTTTCAACAGCGTAGTCAGCACCCCCACCTGGATACTGAGTAGGCAACACTAACTTAAACATCCCAGCACACTCCTGATTCTTTCCTCCACGTTCTATCACAAGCCCATACGTGGACTTTCTATCATAAGCCCGGTCTCCAAAAATGGCAACTGCATTCTTCCGTGGGTTCAGATCCAGAACTTTGCAGTCACTCTTTTCTCTCTCTCGCTCCCCACATCCGATCCACCAGGAAGACTGTGCCCTTGAGATCTACCCCAAAGTTGACTGTTTCTCCTCGGTGTCTGCACCCTCGCCCTGCCCTTAGCCCACACGTGGGCTATTTCAGTGGCCTCCCACGTGATCTCCCTGCTCCCCTTGCCCTCTTACGACCTATCGTCCATACCCCCCCCCCCCCCGAGGGACCCTTCTAAACTATGGATCAGCTGCTGTCACTCTTGTGCTTTCCATCTCACTGAGAATAAAATCCGATGTCCTTCCGATAATCCACAAGATCTCATCCATGATCTGGCCTCCAACTTCTTGGCCTCTGCCACACATCTCCTTGCTTACTCAAGGCCACCTCACTGTCGCAAGGTCTTTTCCCCTGAAGGGCTGATCCCCCACGTGTCCGCATGGCTCAGTACCCCCCACCCCCCACTTCTTTTCAACTTTAAAAAAAAAGTTTATTTATTTATTTTGAGAGAGACAGAGAGAGCGAGCCGGGGAGGGGCAGAGAGAGAGGGAGACAGAATCCCAAGCAGGCTCCGCACGGACAGGTTATCGATATGGGGCTCGAACTCATGAGCCGTGAGGTCAAGACCTGAGCTGAAACCAAAAGTTGGATGCCTAACTGACTGAGCCACCCAGGCGCTCCACCGCCCCACCCCCACCACTTGTTTGAAATCTTCTCTCAAATGTCACTTTCATTTGAGAAGCCTTCCCCACCACTGTCCAGAACAGCAACTCTGATCTCCAACCTTTCCGCCTGTCTATTTTCATATTCTGCTTTCTTTTTCCTCATGGAAGACTTTTTTGCCACCTGAAATATTTACTTATGTTATTACGGTTTCATAATGATTTACATATGTATTTGCTGTGTGACTCTGCTAGCTAGAACATAAGCTTCATGGGGTAAAGGTTCTTTCCGTCCATTGCTTTATTCTCTGTGCCTAAAACACAGTTTGGCACATGCTAGGCACTCCTTCGTTTAAGGCATGAAAAAGTAACCATTTTTTTGGAAGACATGTGCTACGGAGATTGCATTTTGAGAATAAATGTTTGCAGATGTTTCCACTGGTATAAAAATACTTGGCTTCTGTATCTTTGTGAGGCATCTGTTTCTGTTATGATCGCCATTAAAAAGAAGTATTAAAGTAAACTGCATTTAGGACAAGAACTACAAATCTCTGTACCACATAGTGTTAAGCCAAGATTACTCTAATTACAATATTACTAATATTTTCATTGACAGGGAAGTTATTTACATTAATAATTTAGATTTTTAGCTTATTTTGATATTTATGGGTGTCCTATAATGTACATCACTAGAACAGTCCTGCATATATATAATTTATACACAGTATGTATCTGTATAATGGGGTTGAATGTTCAAAATCCTTTTTTTTAAAAATGTTTATTTAGTTTGAGAGAGAGAGAGAGAGAGAGTGTTTGAGCAGGGGGGAGGGGCCAAGGGAGAGGGAGGGAGAGAGAATCCCAAGCAGGCTCTGTGCTATCAGCACAGAGCCCAACATAGGGCTCAATCCCATGAATTGTGAGATCATGACCTGAGCCGAAATCAAGTCAGGTGCTTAACCAACTGAGCCACCCAGGTGCTCCTCAAAATTATTTTCTGATAGGCTGCTGTCTCGAGGACGAGGTGTTTGGATAGGATAGGATCTGGACATGTGTTTTCGGTTCTTGTTACATAACATTCTACTTCGAGTACCAATTTCTGTAGCTCATCTATTACTGTGTAGCAAACTACCTTAGAATTTGCTGGCTTAAAAACAACCATTTTTGTTGACTCAGAATTCTGTCAGTCAGGAATTTGGCTGGGTGGTTTTCTGTTCCACCTGGCACGGGGCGGGGGTGCTGCATAGAGCTAATGACCCCCGCTAGCCTGGGGGATCCAAGAAGGCTTCACTCACATGTCTGACACTTCAGTCCTCTGTGTAGATTCTCCAATACACGTGGCTCGCTTGGGCTTCCTCACAGCATGGCCGTCTCAAGTGAGTTGGACTTTTTGCCACAGCCGCTGGCTTTCAGAAAAGCACATCTGAGGAAAAGCAAAAGCCGAACAGACATCGTGTGGAATTTATACGACATCATTGACTCAGTACTCGATTGCTCAAAGCTGGCCACGAGACCACTGCTGATTCGGGGAGCGGGGAGTTGGATCTCATCTTTTTTTTTTTTTTTTTAACATTTATTTATTTTTGAGACAGAGAGAGACAGAGCATGAACGGGGGAGGGTCAGAGAGAGGGAGACACAGAGTCTGAAACAGGCTCCAGGCTCTGAGCTGTCAGCACAGAGCCCGACGCGGGGCTCGAACTCACGGACCATGAGATCATGACCTGAGCCGAAGCTGGCCGCTCAACCGACTGAGCCACCCAGGTGCCCCTTGGATCTCATCTTTTAATGGGAAGAGTGGCAAAGAACTGAAGCCCATCTGAAATCCATCACAGTCTTCTTTTGCACATCATTATTTCGTGAGATTCATTCATGTTGTCGTCCCATGGTCTGATGCCATCATAATTTGCTATCGATTCTCCTCTTGGTGGACATTTGGTTGCTTGTGATTCGGGGCTATTATAAAGAATGCGTAATGAAAAGACTTGTATACATCTTCTGGTGAATCTATGCACGAAATTCTCTTGGTATATAAGAGTGGAATTGCTGAGTCTTTTATTTTTCTTAATTTTCTTAATGTTTATTTATTTTTGAGAAAGAAAGAGACAGAGGGCAAGCAGGGGAGGGGCAGAGAGAGAGGGAGACCCAGAATCCAAAGTGGGCTCCAGGTCCTGAGCTGTCAGCACGGAGCCCGACGCAGAGCTCAAACTCAAGAACCGTGAGATCATGACCTGAGCTGAAGTCGGACGCTTCATGGACTGAGTCGCCCACGTGCCCCTGGAATTGCTGGGTCTTAGCATATATTTAGCATTGCTTCCAACCAATTTTCCAAAGTATTGCTGCCAATTTATACTCCCATCAGCAATGTAGAAGAGGCCTATTTATCCAGGTTTTTGCAAAATCTCGAGACTGTCTAACTTTAGCCAGTTGTAGTAGCTCGCTGTGGTTCTCATTTGCATTTTTCTAAGGAGTCATGATGTTGAGCACCTTTTTGTTTATTTACTGATCTCTTAACTATCCTGAAATTGTCGTGAAAGTCTTTGACCTATTTTTTAATTGGGTTGTCTACTTACTTTTTCTGATTTGTAGGAATTTACTTGTTGTAGGTGTCTTTTGTTGAATTCATTCATTGAGAACACGTTTTCTCAGTCTTTGGTTTGCTTCAACAATGTCTTTCGATGAACTGAAGTTCCTAATTTTAATCAAGTCCAATTTAACAATCTTTTCTTTCACAGATAGTGCTTTTAGGATTGTGCTCTTTGGGAAATCTATCTCAAGTCAGAAAGATGTCTTCTGGGTATTTTTCCTAGAAGCTCTATGGCTTTAATCATTACACGTGGGGCTATGATACACTTCAAATTATTTTTTTGTATGTGGCGTGATGTAGGGGTATTTTTTTTTATACGAAAGTTCAACTGATCATAGTTTTTATTGAAAAACTGCTTTCCCACTGAATTTTAGTAGCACCTTTGTTATAAATCAGGTTATCTTACTTTTTGGGGGGGAGGGTCAGTTTCTGGACTTTCTGTTCTCTTCCATTGATCTTTTGGTCTATTCTTTTTTTTATTTTATTTTTATTTTTTTTAATGTTTATTCATTTTTGAGAGAGAGAGAGAGAGAGGGAGACACAGAATCCGAAGCAGGCTCCAGGTTCTGAGCTGTCAGCAGAAGCCCGACACGGGGCCCAAACCCACGAACCGTGAGATCATGACCCGAGCCGAAGTCGGCCACTCAACTGACTGAGCCACCCAGGCGCCCCTCTTTTGGTCTATTCTTGCACTACTGTTTGACTTATGTATTTTCTAACTTAAACCAACTTTACATTCCTAGAATAAACTCCACTTGGTTTTGATTTATTAAACTATGTATATATATTGCTCAATATAACAAAGGACTTGCATTCAATTTCCTGGTGTTTTGTTTGGAATTTTTTCATCTATGTTACTGAGAGAGAATGGACTTCAATTTTTACTTTTCTTTTAATATCTTGCCGTGTTTTGATGTCAGAGTTATGCTAGCCTCATAAGATGTGGTTTTCCCATTATTTGGAAGAGTCTGTGTGAGATGGGTGCTACTTTCTTTTTTTTTAAACTTTGTTTATTTTGAGAGAGAGAGAGAGAGAAAGATAGCGCAAGGGTACACAGGGGAGGGACAGATGGGGAGAGAGAGAATCCCAAGCATGCTCTGCTCTGTCAGCACAGGGCCTCACACAGGACTCAAACTCAGGATCATGACCTGAGCTGAAATCAAGAGTCAGACACTTAACCGACTGAGCCTCCCAGGCGTCCCTACTATTTCTTTCTTGAACATTTGGTAGAAATTTACTACCTTTAACTCATTTGAGATTGGGGTTTTCTGTGTGAGGTTTTTTATTTATACAGTGTACCTATTTCCTGAATAAATATAGACTTGTTCAGATTTCCTATTTCTTCTACAGACATTTTGGTAACTTGTATTTTTCTAGGAATTTGTCCATCTCATCAAAATTGCAAATTTATTAGCCTAGAGTTATTGGCAGAATTGAGCAGCGGTTAGTGTCGGTTCCACCAGCTGTCACTTACGTGGAATGTCACATATAGCAGCTGCCAGTGCATAATAGCACAGCTGGGGTCCTTGCGGAAATTTAGGTCCACCTTTACCAGGTGGGCTAAATGTATATCTTTCTGATTTACACATTCTTTCTTTAGATATGTTAATACCTTCCATCAAGATGTTGAATCAAATCTTGGCCCAGAGACTCCCTGGATGCTTTAAAGGTCTATTATCTCAATTCTATTTCCCTGTTTCCTCTTCTTGGGGTTATCTCATTGTTGCCCCACAACATTATCTGTATGTAGCTCAACGTTTTTTCCAGAAATACACCCACATTCACGCTCACCTGCAGCATAAGGCAGAGTCCATTCAAATTATCTGTGCCAATCTGACAGGCAAATAGGGCACCTGAGCCAGAGTTTTAAGAACTGCATACTAAAGCTTCTCTGTTCGAACACTCCTTTCATTCTTACAGTCTATGAAAACATCTTCCAAAGGGCTGGCTTTGCTCAAAACAATTTTCTGGTAACGAATGGCTGGAAAAATCTGTGACTCATTTCTGTGCAACCACACGCCCAAAGTCTCCAATCAAGATATGTCATCTGTTTAAACTACTTTGCGTATACATGAAAATCTTACAAAATCATTCATCCATTCAACAAATATTTATTGATCACATTCTATGAGCTGAGTACTGTTCTAGGCCCTGGATACACGGCAATAACAAAAAGACAAAGATTCCTGATCTCATATTTAGTTCAATACATTAACTATTTAGTTGAGCATTCGGTGCTGCCCTCTTGTTCTAACAGTTCAACACTTGAAATCAGGGCTGATCTAGAAAATAAGAGGCTTATGATCTAGCTGTTCATACGACGACCCTTAATGCTCTAACGATAGGTACGATTTTTCAGAAAGAGTCTGAAGCTGCACAGAGCCAAGCCTGGCAAATGCCACGGGTGACACAACCGGACAGAACATTTGTGCGGTGCCATGAAAAAATGACGAGATGGGCTGCGCCACTGGCCTGGGAGTCTCTTGAAGGCAAGGAGTCTGTCTTGTTTTTCTCTTACTTCCCAATTGCTGGCCCAGTGCCCGGCAGCTAGTGGGTGTTTAACAACTTTGTGAAATAAGTGAACTGACAGGGAAGTAAGGAGCGAGTGAATAAAGAGCCACCTGCTTGGTGATCTCATCTGGTCTCATGACTTTAAATACCATCTAGACAGAGAGCACTGCCGAGTGTATGTCTCCAGTCCAGGAGTAGCCTGTGAGTGCTACAAACTACCTTCTCATCTTCCCTGGATGTCTTACCGGCATCTCTAACTCGATAGGTCCCCAATCAAACTCCGGGCTCCTTTCTACCCCACTCCCAAACTGTTCCACCCACAGTCTGCCCCTACTCAGTCAATGATCACTTCACCCTTCTAGTTGCAGGTCAAAAGTCTTGAAGTCACCCTTGACTTTTTTCTTTCTGTTACCGCCCACTTCCTGACCTTCAAGATATCCTATGTCTACCTTCAAAATCTGTATTTCCAGAATTTTAGCACTTCTCACTGTCTCCACTGCTTTTACCTGGTCCAAGCTACCCTCCTCTCTTGTCTGGATTAAGACTCTCCTGACTTGCCTCTCAACTTCTACCTTTGCCCCCATCGGTGTCTTCTCCCCGGAAGGCTCAGACTGATCTGTCAAACATTAAGTCAGATCGCGTAACTCCTCCAACAGCTTCCAAGTAAAATGCTTGCTTAATGCTAATACTTAGTAGGGGTGCTCGGGTGGCTCCGTTGGTTAAGCCTCCGACTTCAGCTCAGGTCAGGCTCTCAGGATTCGTGAGTTCGAGCCCCGCGTGGGGCTCTGTGCTGAGCCCTCAGAGCCTGGAGCCTGCTTGGGATTCTGTGTCTCCGTCTCTGCCCCTCCCCTGCTTGCGCTCTGTCTCGGTCTCAAAAATAACCATTAAAAAAATATACAGACTAACACTTAGTATCGAACTCTTACAGAGGAGGAAACTGAGGCACAGAAAACGGTGATTGAATCCGGGTCTACCGCGAAAACGTGTTCTTCCCTCCAGAACCCCAGGCCTCTCCCGTGCAAAGCCAGAGCGGAGTGGAGACCCGGGAGCGCTCCGAGTCCACGCTGGGGACCGTCGGCCGCGCCACCGCCTCCCTCGCCGCGCGCAGCGGGAAGACGGTCCTGCAGCGAGCGGAGCGGGACTGAATCGGCTCGGTGTGAGGCACCGCCCCGTTTCTTCCCGGTCGGCTCGGGTTACGACGACTAGGAGAGGAATGCAGTCTGGGAGGGGGCCGCGGGGCCGGCGGGGCTTCCCTCCCGGAGCCGGCGGGGACCTCCCCGCAGCCCCAGGCGCCCGGAATGCAAAGCCGCGGTCTCGGTTTCCGCCCGGCGGGCTCCGCCCGGCGCTCCCGGAAGCTGCGCTCGCTGCCCGGGTAACGGGCCCCGCGGCGCCGCGATGGACCTGGAGGAGGCGGTGAGGGAGCCGGGCGCCCTGGGGGCGCGACGGCGGGGCGGGAGGGGAGGGAGGCCGAGGGAAGCGGCTGGAGGACGCCGACCGGCCGTGGGGGCGGCCGCTGGCGGGAGGAGGGCGGGCGGAAGGCTGCGGGGCGGGGCAAGGGATGGGGCTGGCGGGCCCGGGGTGCGGCTGGCGTTTCTGGCCCCGTGAGGTCGCGGCTGAAGGGAGGGCGGGGCGTTAGTCCGTAGGGGTGTGTTTCCGGGGGAGGCCGAAGCTGTGGGGCTTGTGGCGGTGGCCACCCACGTGGCGCGTCCCCTGTCGGCGGGGCCACCCACGGGTTCTCCTTGCTGGCGGGGTGGGCGTGGGAAGGGTCGGGGTTGGCACCCGCCGGCTCCTCCGTAACCCCCGCCTGTGTCTCTGGGAATCCTCGCCGCCGGCTGGGTGAGGGATTCCAAATTCGGGTTCGGGCCGCGCCGAGGTGATGCCGCTTTTCAGTACGGGGTCATTGCAAACTTTACCGACTTGTTGAAATGATTTAGGCGTTCATTTCTAACACGCTACATGAAATGCTGCACCCTTTGGCCCTATTGAAGGAGCATTCGGTAGCTAGATCAACGACAAGGTCAAAGACCTAAACGCTGGGGATCAGGAATTTAGTGCCAGTGTATGTATGGACGGAAGCACCATGTGGTAGAAGGGCTTAGTCGTTATAGATGCTCAATAAATGGTTATTGAATGATGGATGGTTAACGTCTGTAAATGCCGGGTGAATGAAATTGATCATTAACTCACCATTATAATTGATCATTATAACTCACCACTAACCTGTATTTGCCATGAGTAGGGATCCTGTTTTGCTCACCACTGAATCCCCAGCACCTAGTTAAATGCCTAGGACATGCATGGGTAATACTCCTTATATTGCTGAATGAATAAATCGAAACTTGAAACAACCCCAATAAAAATCTGGTTCTCTTGTCATCTGGTTTTTAGTGTCACGGAGGAGTTGCAAATGGCCTGCTATTTCTTCTTATTCTTTTTTTTTTTTTACATTTATTTATTTTTGAGAGACAGAGTGAGACTTTGCGCGAGTGGGGGAGGGGCAGAGGGAGAGAAGGAGACAGAATCAGGAGCAGGCTCCAGGCTCTGAGCTGTCAGCACAGAGCCCCACGGGCTTGAACTCATGAGCCCTGAGATCATGACCTGAGCTGAAGTGGCACGCTCAACCAACTGAGCCACCCAGGGGCCCCTATTTCTATTTTTAAAGTCTTTTCTTAAATCTTGTCTCTTTTTTCCTCGAAGCACTTTCAAGGAGTTTTATTTACTCATCTTTTTTAACATTTTACCCCATCACCTTTTCTTCTTTTTCTCCCCTCCCCCACTGCATATTTTAGAAACTTTTAAAAATAATTTAATTCCATTTCAAACTGTCCAAAAGACTGAGCGGCTTTTCTTCTTATAGATAATCTCTCTGATATATTTTTTTATTGTCTATGATTTTTTTAATCTATAGGGTAAAATCCAGGGAACCTTCTTTGTAGAAATGCAATGTGGTGAATATGATTTGATAGTAACCCCTTTTCTATCTGCTCCTATAGAAAGAATTCAAAGAAAGATGCACTCAGTGTGCTGCTGTCTCTTGGGGTCTTACTGATGAAGGCAAATATTACTGCACTTCTTGCCACAACGTTACAGAAGTAAGTAACAGACATCATTTATGCATTTGCCAATGTTTTGAAAATTGCAGTTTTAGCCTGTTATGTGGCATAGTGCCCAAGTAATTGATCGATTTTTGTCACTCCTGCCGTGGGCAGATTCCAAGAATGTTAATCTTCACTGCTTCTACATGAGTTAAGGAACGTGTAAATCACATTTAGGATGGGTTTTTGAAATGATGTCGGGCCGCATTCACAAGTGATGTCATGACTCCGACTGTGTTGTGTAAGGGAAAATAATTAAAATTGTACTTAGAAGGTGATGCATTTCTTCTTAATACTTCTGTAAGAGTGTTTAATGTGTTCTAGCTTTGAGGTTTGGAAGATGGAATGTTAGATTGAGGACTGTTGGGAATATTGAATATGCTTCATTCTCATTTTACCTCTGTTTAATCCCTTACAGATTTGCAAAGTGTTTTCTTATCCACTATTTCATTTTCTCCTAATATTCATTTTCACCTGTGAGATATACTATTATGGTCCCTGATGGGGCAAGTGGGGCTCACGAGCTGAGTGAGTGTGCCCAAGTCGCACAAGTCTAAAGTGTTGAGCCCGGACGTGAACCTGAGTCTTCTGACTACAGTGTTCCTTTTACCCCATCGCACCTGCCTCTTACCCTAGAGACTGTCATACTGTCCTGTGTAACGTTGGTCAGTGAGGCCTCTTCACACTGTGAGTGCAACGTCCTGTTCTAGTTACCACACATTCGGGCCACTGTAACCAAAATGATCAAAGGTGTGGGCAGTCTGCTCCTGGACAGGCCAAATATGCCAGGACTCCTCTCTGGAAGAGGATATGCTCCAAGTCCACAGGGCTGGGGAGGAGCAAATGTTACCTTCACCATAGACTTAAGAAAGGCAGATTTAAAACCGAGAAAAGTAACTGTGTAGACTTCTGCTTTGGGCCAAGATGGAGTAACAGGGACTGGATTTATCTTCCTACCTTAAACAGCTAAAAACTTGGGCAAAATATGTAAAGCAACTAAAAAAAACTTTTTCCCTTGAGGAAAGTGGCTAATTTACCTTGTAGCTCACCCAAGAGCTTTTCTTTTTCCTTTTTCTTTTTTTTAAGTTTATGTTTTTATTTTGAGAGAGAGAGAGAGAGAGCAAGCACGGGAGGAGCAGAGAGAGAGGAAGAGAGAGAATCCCAAGTAGGCTCCTCACTGTCCGCGCAGAGCCCGATGCAGGGCTCGTACCCACCGACCGTGAGATCATGACCTGAGCTGAAACCAAGAGTCGGACGCTTAACCAACTGAACCACCCAGGCGCCCCCGCAAGAGCTTTTCTTGAAGCAGTCATTGTTTTCCAGTATGCAGCTGAAGTTCTTATGCCTGCTTCCCATTTAAGTCACAGGGAACAGCTAAAAAAATGCCAGCTCAGTGAAATTTGGGGAGGGGGTGGATATGTGTTACTACCTTGGTGGTGGCGATGGTTTTGTGAGGATGTTTATACGTGTATCTCTACGTGTAGTTACACATGCATATACGGATGTACACACATCAACTCATTCACTTTAAATAGATGCGGTGTGATACTCTTTGCTCGGGTGCGTGGAAGGCACTAGCAGTGTTACTCACCGTTGTTTCTGCAGTGGCCGTGCAAATGTCAACACGGCGAAGGAAGATTGCGTCTAATTGGACAGTTCGTCATTGGCAGATGAAGTCATCGTGCTATTTTCGTAGAAATTAAACTCCATTAACTAATTGCGTCTTCTATTTCTGTCTTTAATAATGTTCCTATTTGATTCTGTCTGATAAAACCTACTGTAGTTACTTTAACTTGAAAGATCCTAATACCACTACACCATCTAGTTCCACATTTGAAAGACAACCTGTGTGGAGTAACTTGTCAAGAATGTAGCATTCTTTTTTTTTTTTTTTTAAATGTTTATTTGAGAGAGAGAGACAGAGCATGAGCGGGGGAGGGGCAGGGAGAGAGGGAGACACAGAATCCGAAGCGGGCTCCAGGCTCGGAGCTGTCAGCACGGAGCCCAATGCAGGGCTCGGCTCATACGCAGGAACCCGTGAGATCATAACCTGAGCTTAAGTCAGACGCTTGCCCTTAACAGACCGAGCGACCCAGGCGCTCCTCCCTGCCTCCTTCTTATAAGTTGTACCTGTCTTTGTAGGATAACTGCTTTGGTGTGTGTTCTGATGGATCTTTGTTTTCAGTGTGGCCAACCCAGTCCACTAATATTGCTTTGAATGTGGTTTCTCTGGCTACAGGAAATACATTCCCCAAATCCTATCGGTAAAGGTGTTTCTTTTACTCTTAGTGAAGGCTGCCGATAAACTTCATTCCAATCTCTAAGTTTAGAGACATATATAAATGTTGCCTTTTGGTTAAAAATCTTCACCTTTTTCCCATCATTAAGACTTAATGCTTTTATGTTTTGGTTGTGAGAAAGGCAGAATCTTAGGTACCAGCCCTCGAGAGCACTTGGAGTTAATTGGTTAAAAATCTTCACCTTTCTCCCATCATTAAGACTTAATGCTTTTATGTTTTGGTTGTGAGAAAGGCAGAATCTTAGGTACCAGCCCTTGAGAGCACTTGGAGTTGAAGACTATGGGATGAGTTACACTCACCATTTATGCTACTCACTATTTATCACGCTAAAATTCTGTAGGTTTGAGTAAAAATAAAAAGTAGTACTTTTATGGTTTCAGAAATGAAAGCTGTATTATTCAAATACGTAGAAGAGCAGGATGAAACAAATCTGTATGCAGTGTAGGCATTGCTGGTTACAACAAATACAGCCCTCTTCATTCCAGAGCGTGTTTGGATGGAGGAGAAAAGGAAGTTTGACTTTAGGTTTCATTTGAAAAAATTAGAAAGTGATTTAAAATAAAAGTTCATTAATTTGACAGACTTTTATTTAGCGTTTATTGTGTTCCGGGTACTGTTTTAAGCAGTGAAAAAATCTGGAATGAAAAAGCAACATAAAGGTTAACCAAAATCTTACAGTTGATACCATTTTCCCGAAATGTTACTGTCCTTGGTCCTGGCACTCCCAGTTTGGTTCATTCTGCTTCCCAGAGATGCTTGGAAATACATTTAGGGAGATGTAAAACCATCTTTTTCATGGTCTGTCTGTTTCCTGCAGAGATCAAAGGAAGTCATAAACACTGGGGCTATTCCTAATACGAAAATACAAGCCATCAACCGGGGACTTAAAAGAAAAAGAAAACTTGGTAAGCCCTTTCTTCATATGTGCTTGGAGACGTGGGATGGGATTTTAAATGGATTTTAGACAAGTTGCCAGAGTTGTAAATGGCTCATCCAAAGTGGAATTAAAGTGGGTAATTGTTGATGGTAAAACCGGAAGTAAATGTCTTAAAAGCATATCCTGTTTTTATCCTGCTTATTGTTGTGAGTTGGTTTTCCAGTGGAGCAGCTATTTTTTTTTTAACTTTATTTTTTATTTTTTAAAATTTACATCCAAGTTAGTTAGCATAGAGTGAAGCAAGGATTTCAGGAGTAGATTCCTTAATGCCCCTTACCCATTTAGCCCATCCCCCCTCCCACAACCCCTCCAGTAACCGTCAGTTTGTCCTCCAGATTTATGAGTCTCTTCCGTTTTATCCCCCTCCCTGTTTTTATATTCTTTTTGTTTCCCTTCCCTTATGTTCCTCTGTTTTGTCTCTTAAAGTCCTCATATGAGTGAGGTCATATGATGTTTGTGTTTCTCTGACTGACTAATTTCACTCAGCATAATACCCTCCAGTTCCATCCACGTAGTTGCAAATGGCAAGATTTCATCCTCTTTGATTGCCGAGTCATACTCCGTGGTATATATAGACCACATCTTCTTTATCCATTCATCCATCGATGGACATTTGGGCTCTTTCCGTACTTTGGCTATTGTGGATAGTGCTGCTATAAACATGGGGGTGCATGTGTCCCTTCGAAACAGCACACCCGTATCCCTTGGATAAATGCCTAGTAGTGCGATTGCTGGGTCGTAAGGCAGTTCTATTTTTAGTTTTTTGAGGAACCTCCATCCTGTTTTCCAGAGTGGCTGCACCAGCTTGCATTGCTACCAACAATGTAAAAGAGATCCTCTTTCTCCACATCCTTGCCAACATCTGTTGTTGCCTGAGTTGTTAATGTTAGCCATTCTGACAGGGGTAACCAGTGGAGCAACTATTGTGCAAAAAAGGATAATGGAGTATATTTCTTCTTATCTGTTGGCATATGTTTCTCTGTGTTATGTCATGTATTGTGAATATGATTTTCTGTGCTTTTAAAGAAAAATGCTTATTTTCTGAAATGACTCAACTATGAAATTGTCAGGATAGGTGAGTTAAACATAATATTCATCTTTTAGAAATCCATTTCTCACACTGAATTTTGAACACACTCTTCTAAAATAGGAACATCATTTTCCTTAAAATAGTCTCAGCATTGAAAGGTGACCTATTTCATTAATCTAGTGAGTATATATAATTAACCATTACTGAGAAGAATCTGAGGTAAAGTCTGATGCTTTAATTTTTTTGAATTTATTTATTTATTTTGAGACAGAGAGTGAGAGAGAGCGAGTGTGTGTGCTTGCGAGCAGGGGAGGGGCAGAGAGAGGGAGAGAGAGAATCCCAAGCAGACTCCACACTGTCAGCACAGAGCCCGACAGGCAGCTGAATCCCCCCAACTGTGAGATCATGACCTGAGCTGAAGTCAACAGTCAGACACTTGACAAACTGAGCACCCTAAGTCTGATGCTTTTTATTTCTGTGACTACCCAGGGCCAGATTCTCCAATTTGAAACCAGGCTAATGGTAACAGTGGATTCTTGTACACTGTTGTAAGGTAGCTTTAAGGACACACACGCATGAAATGTAGATATATAAATATTCGTGAAACATCTATATGAAATACATTGATATTCTTAGATGAATAACAGAGAGAATGCCTAAATGCTAACTCATGTTTCTGTTTTACCTTTAATAGTGACTGTTTTTATTAGGCTAAAAGCTCATTAATTTTAATTAAATTTTATTACAATAAAACTTGATTAATCTGTATTTTACTTAAGTAGATAAAATGTATAGTTTAGGGGTGCCTGGATGGCTCTGTCAGTTAAGGGTCCGACTCTGGATCTCAGCTCAGGTCTTGATCTCAGGGTTGTGAGTTCAAGCCCCACACTGAGCTCTATGCTGGGCATGAAGCCTACTTAAAAAAAAAAAAATGTATAGTTTAAACTTAAATTGCTGAAGGAGATTTGAATGCTTCAAATTAGGTGTCAAGTGTCTTATATTCAGCTTCTTTGACCCAACATAGTTTCTTCATCAGTAAAATGAGAATGGTAATACCATTTGTTCTATAAAATAGGAACTCAGAATTTAAATACGACTTTACCATTTTGTAAGAATGGTGTTCCGCAAGAAGAATGCGCACGTGTTCAGCTTTAAGAGCTTAAACTCCCTCAGTTTCAGAATGCATCAAAATTAGAGGCTTTCTCTCTCACTCATATACAACCCAAGACCCTTTCCAGAAATTGGGTTAGTCAACAGGGTGGGGAGTAGGAGTCCTGTGACATTCTGCGGGGAGAGGGGAGCCTGGAGTCCTAGTAAGAGACTTCATAAAATATGTGTAAAAGGTGCCGATAACATGTTTTCCATAGAGTTGGGATATTTGTCCAGCAGAGAGGAGTAAAACATTAGGGCCTTAACCGATTTTAATATTTTCTTTAACTGGTAGTTCTATTTAAACATGTAGCTGTGTCTGCTGTGGAGGCAGATTTCTTCACAATCTCCTAGGGTTGTTTTGAGCATTAAAGAAAATAATATATTTCAAATATTCAGCACATACCTGGTGCCAAGGCAGGGTTCAGGAAGTATTTGTTTCCTTGCTTCCATTTTCTCCCTGCGACCTATAACTGTCTCCAGAAAAGCAGAATGCCATCGAGCACTTTATTCTCTCAGAATGTTCTTAGTGCACTCTCTGCACTCCTAGGCCTTCGCATCTTGGCTTTTGTTCATTCATTCTCCAAACGCTCACCGTTCCCTTTCTTTGTGACCGGGACAGAGGCCTGGAGAAGCCAAGGCTGCATGGCGAACATTCTTTCCTTTCGGATTCTGCCGGGTATTGTCCAGTGCAGTACATTTTGGGGTTCAGTATATACTTTTAAAGCGTATTTCATTTTTTAATATGTTGACTACTCATTTCTCTGCCTTTTCCATGAGTATTTCAGAAAAATTGTAGATAACTTAAACTATTTAAAATCTGATGAATGATACAAACGGGGTTTAGCTTTAGCATTTAGTACGTATTTGCCAGATTGGAAACAAGAGAGAGTATTCCTGCTCAGGTATACAAAAAAATTCCAGCTGTAATGTGTAAAACCTAGTTGTAATTATGTGGTAGCCTGTAGTAAATAGGAGTGCACATGTCTGAAGCATGTTATTTGTTGTTTAGAGAGAGGCTGGGATTGGTATGTGTGTGAAGGTTTTCAACACATACTTTATCAACAAGCGGAAGCCTTAAAGACCCTTGGAGTGGGCCCAGAACTAAAGGTGAGTCCATTTGCGTCTAGAGGCTAGCTTGATGCTTCGTTTGAATACCAGTAGGATTTGGAGGGAAACTAAGGAGAAAAGTAGGGCTATCAGTAATGACACTAGGGCTACTGAAAGAATCATTTTTTCTGATGTTTTTTCCTTAATCTTTTTATTAGGCCAATAATTTCCAAAGTGTGCTCTACAGAATATAAATAAGCAATGCATCCAAAAGAAAATAAAAAAGGTTTGAGTCTTCAGAGGCACCTGGGTGGCTCAGTGAGTCGAGCGTCTGACTCTTGGTTTTGGCTCAGGTCATGATCTCGTGGTTTTGTGAGTTCAAGCTCCACGTCGGGCTCTGCACTGACGGTGCGGAGCTTGCTTGGGATTCTCTCTGTCCCTCTCTCTCTGCCCCTCCCCACTTGTACTGTCTCTGTCTCTCTCAAATAAATAAACTTAAAAGGAAAGGTTTTAGTCTTCAATATTAAATATTAATATATGTAAATATAAATATATTTAGTTTCAGCATTTAGGAAACATTGGGTTAAATAAAGTAAAACAAATAACTTTGCAGACTTTTTGGTGCCTTCTCTGTGTTAACGTGATTGTTTAATTTCCAAGGGGAAGTAGTCTGTGGCATTCACAATTTGAGAAAATCCTCTAGTGTGTGTATCTATCAGGACTTGAGTTTCAGAATGCACTCTGGGGAGTGATACATTAAAACAGTGCTTCTCAAACTTGAATGCGTACCAGAATCACCTGGAAGGCTGATTAAAACACAGATTGCCGAACCTCATTCTAGCGTTTCCAATTCAGTAGGTCTGGAGTAAGGCCCAAAATTTGCATTTCTTTTCTTTTCTTTTTTCTTTTTTCTTTTTAATGTTTATTTATTTATTTTGAGAGAGAGAGAGAGAATGAGTGCACACGAGTGGGGGAAGGGCAGAGAGGGGGAGAGAGAGAATCCCAAGTGCAGAACCCCACGAGGTGCCCCCAGAATTTGCATTTCTTACAAGTTCCCAGGTGACACTGATGGTCCGGGGACCACACTTGGACCTGCTGTTCCTCCAGAGTACCACAATCCCTACTGTTACGTGAATTTCACGTTTCTTCATCTGGTTGAAGCCATTTCAGGAATTCTTTTAAAAGCCAGTTATTTAGCAACAAGCAGTTATTATACACTTGCTTCGTGCCCGTTATTGGAAACCAGGTACTAAGAGATGCAGCCTAGTTGGAGAGAGCGTTTCACACATGTGGCATGAGTAAACGTGAAATGGTGGAGGGACGCCTGGGTGGCTCAGTCGATTGAGCATCCGACTCGCTTGATTTCAGCTTGGGTCATGATCTCACGGTTTGGTTTGTGAGATCAAGCCCCACCTTGGGCTCTGAGCCTGCTTGGGATTCCCTCTCTCCCTCTGTCTCTGCCCTTCCCCTGCTTGCACTCTCTTTCTCTCTCAAAATAAATAAACTTTAAAAAAATATATAGTTCATAAAAAAAATGAAACGATAGCTGTGCTCATAAATGACATTAAGGGCAAAAAGAGAAGGGAGAAAGATCAATGTGGACTGAAGTCACCAAGGAAAGATTTGTAGAGGAGCCTTTGCTGTTCAAACCAGTGTTTGAGGCAAGCCAAAAAGAATGCCCTCTAGATCAGTTTATAGCCGAAAAGGACCCTGGGCCTACCCTGAAAAGTATTATAGGAATTAAAAATCCAAAAACACGGGGGGCGCCTGGGTGGCGCAGTCGGTTAAGCGTCCGACTTCAGCCAGGTCACGATCTCGCGGTCCGTGAGTTCGAGCCCCGCGTCAGGCTCTGGGCTGATGGCTCAGAGCCTGGAGCCTGTTTCTGATTCTGTGTCTCCCTCTCTCTCTGCCCCTCCCCCATTCATGCTCTGTCTCTCTCTGTCCCAAAAATAAATAAATAAAGGTTGAAAAAAAAAAAAATTAAAAAAAAAAAAAATCCAAAAACACGAGAGACCAGATGGCATCCATGGTGGTCATTAAATTAGGGAAGATTGCTGGTAGTCTGGGGGTTTGGGAATCTGGTTTCTTTCAAGCCATCCTCTGTATAAATGCTTTCAATTTATAGTTCCATATAGTTATACCAAATAGATACAGTAGGGTTTACTCCTATATAGTTTTCTACCCACTTCATTGGGGTTAATCCTGAAAACAGTTTGTCTGAAATTAGCCAATGAGCATAACCCGTTAGACCTGACCATTTAAATGGCATAGGAACGGCATTACTCTAAGAACACAGGCTCTGGAATCAAAACTGACTCCAAATCCTATTCATGGTTTTTCCACTCAGTGCTTGGGTCATTTTGGCCAATTTACTCAGTTTCTGTAGCGGTAAAATGGAGATAATGGCTGTCTTGCAGTGTTGTATCAGAGCTAACGGATGCCTCATGCCTAGTAGGTGCTGAATAATAGAGAAGTTGTTTTGTTTTGTTTGTCCTGTTTTATTTTACTTCTGCCTGGACTCGATAGCAGCTCTGCTTCTAACCAGAAGTGTAGTCATGTAGAAGTTGCTTGCTTTCTCTCATTCTTTTTTTCTTTTATAATTTTTTTAATGTTTATTTATTTTTGAGAGAGAGTCCGAGTGCGAGCAGGGAGGGGCAGAGAGAGAGGGAGACACAGAATCGGAAGCAGGCTCCAGGCTCCGAGCTGTCAGCACAGAGCCCGACGCGGGGCTCGAACCCACAAACTGTGCGATCATGACCTGAGCCAAAGTCGGATGCTTAACCAACTTGGGCCTCCCAGGTGTCCCTCTCTGATTCTTAATTTACTTAACCTGCAAAAGGAAGGGGTCAACTAGGTGACCTTTACAGAATTAGTCTCTTCTTTCTCTAAGATCAAAGGTAATGAAGAATTTATTCAGTGTTTGCCGTATACCTGCCATATACTGATACACAGATTTTGTGATGATCATTCTTTTTCAAGAAAGTAGGTAAGGAAGGTAAGAACATGTTTGAATGGAGGGCGGTATGTGAAGTACATGTGGTAGAGATGTACCGGTGTGTTTGGCGTTACCTGAATTACCACTCACTTCCCTTTTACCTTAGAATGAAGTTTTACATAATTTTTGGAAGCGCTACCTTCAGAAGAGCAAGCAGGCCTATTGTAAAAACCCAGTTTGTAGAAGAAAAGTTACGGTAAGTCACAAGTCTGAAACGCAGGATTAAAAGTCATTTCTAGTATGAGGTAGAGATGAAAACAGGTTCAGCCTCATCTGGATTTGTGATGTTTGTCAGAGAATCGTCAGTGAAGATGTTTCTGTTATAGTCCAGAAGGACAAGGTCACTGATCTAGACATTGGAATTAATTTGGATTTCTTATCTGACTAGTTGAAACAAAGAAATTTGTAGTTAAGTTCTAAGTAGAAGTTTAAGCAATTTCTTTTAAGAAATTTGATTTGTATTTCCCTAATGATGAGCGATGTTGGGCATCTTTTCATGTGTCTGTTTGCCATCTGGATGTCTTCTTTGGAAAAATGTCTATTCATGTCTTCTGCCCATTTCTTCACGGGATTATTTGTTTTTTGGGTGTTGAGTTTGGTAAGTTCTTTATAGATTTTGGATACTAACCCTTTATCTGATATGTCACCTGCAAATATCTTCTCCCATTCTGTAAGTTCCTTATAGTTTTGTTGATTATTTCCTTTGCTTTGCAGAAGCTTTTTATCTTGATGAGGTCCGTCCTAATAGTTCATTTTTGCTTTTATTTCCCTTGCCTTAGGAGACATGAACAGACAATACTTTTTTTTTTAATGGTCATTTATTTTTGAGAGAGAGAGAGAGAGAGGGGAGTGGGCACGAGCAGGGGAGGGGCAGAGAGAGAGGAAGAGAGGGAATCCCAAACATGTTCCGCACTGTCAGAGCAGAGCCTGATGTGGGGCTCGAACTCATGAACCGTCAGATCATGACCTGAGCTGAGATCAAGAGTCAGATGCTTAACTAACTGAGCCACTCAGGTGCCCCCGGACAATACTTTTTAATGATAGAGTTATGAAACATTATCTTTTCTTCATTCAGGAGGCAGATACTTCTCAAGAAAAGCAAAAGATACTATGTGGTTCTACGGTGACACTTTGAAAGAGAAAAGAAAGAACCATCCAGACTATTAAGAACCTGATCTTTAGAATTACACAGCTAAAGTATTTGTTGGTTGGGGCGCCTGGGTGGCACAGTCGGTTAAGCGTCCGACTTCAGCCAGGTCACGATCTTGCGGTCCGGGAGTTCGAGCCCCGCGTCAGGCTCTGGGCTGATGGCTCAGAGCCTGGAGCCTGTTTCCGATTCTGTGTCTCCCTCTCTCTCTGCCCCTCCCCTGTTCATGCTCTGTCTCTCTCTGTCCCAAAAATAAATAAACCTTGAAAAAAAAAAATTAAAAAAAATAAAAAAAATAAAAAAAAATAAAGTATTTGTTGGTTATATTTGTACACTGGGGTTTTACCTACTACATAGAAAATTTGAATCAGAACCTGGAATTCTCTCTGACATTTTAATATGTTTAGGGGAACTTAAGATATTTATTTATTTTTGATTTTTTTAAAATACAATTTATTGTCAAATTGGTTTCCATATGACACCCAGTGCTCATCCCAACAAGTGCCCTCCTCCCTGCCCATCACCCACTTTCCCCTCCCCCCCACCCCCCATCTACCTTAGTTGGTTCTCAGTCCTTAAGACTCTCTTATGGTTTGCTTTAACTTAAGGTATTTAAAAAGGTTTAGGGTGCCTGCGTGGCACCCAACTCTTGATCTCGGCTCAGGTCATGATCTCACGGTTTGTGGGTTCAAACCCCACGTCAGGCTTTGCGCTGATAGCACAGAACCTGCTTTGGTTTCTGTCTCCCTCTGTCTCTGCCCCTGCCCCGCTTGTGCTCTCTCCCTCTCAAAAATAAACAAACATAAAAAAATAGATATTGTAAAAACTTTTGTTAACTTGACTAAACACCTGTCTAAAGTCTAAAGTAATATTCTCATCACAGTAAAATCTTCTTGGTGAGTAAATAAGCGTATGCAGAATTTTAACCTGATATGCAAGTTGGTGTATAATTTTTACTGAAGAGTATACCTATTTTGAATATACTCGATTTTGAAAGGAAAAAGGACCAAGTACTTTTAAGTTAGAAGCTTAGTCTCCTCAAATATTCAGTAATTGCTTCATGCTTTGAATGTGACTGTGCCAAGAATAGTAAGAGGAGTGCATCTGAATCCTGGCTTCACTACTTGTGACTTTGTGTGATCTTGGGCAAGATAAGCGACTTAAAACTTCCAGAAGAAGCAAACAAGCAATTGCCTAAATCAGGATAAGGGAAATAGCAAAGGGGGTGGCAGGAAAGGGTGCTATTCGAGATGGAGTGATGGGGGAAGGCCACGCCTCCCTGATGAGGAATCGTAGGGGCGAGTGAGCCATGAGGATATCTAGGGGAAGAAATGCAGAATTTCAGGACTGACTCAGACCTGCTGAGTCAGAGTCTACGTTTCAACACGGTTCCTAGGTGCTTCTTACACACACGAAGGTTTGAAAAGCCCTCTTCCAGATTAAGACCTGATGGTGGCTGGGATCAGGTTGTAGCAATGGAAATGATAAGTGGTAAGATCCTAGATAAACTCTGGAATAGAGTCGACCGAATTTCCTGACGGATTGGATGTGGGGTGTGAGAGAAAGAGAAGAGTCATCAAGGATGACTTAAGTTTGGAGCTTAAGCAGTTGGAAGGAAGGAGTTGCCGTCAACTGAAATTACAGGTGGAACAGGAAAATCAGTAGTTCAGTTGGGGACATGTGACGTTTGCGACACCTATTAGACATCCAAGAGGAAACTGCAGGTACTGTTAGATTTATAAGCCTTCAATTCAGAAGAGAGGTCTAGGCTGGAGATATAAATTTGGACGTTCTCTCTCTCTCTCTCTTTTTTTTTTTTTTTTAAAAATTTTTTTTTCAACGTTTTTATTTATTTTTGGGACAGAGAGAGACAGAGCATGAACGGGGGAGGGGCAGAGAGAGAGGGAGACACAGAATCGGAAACAGGCTCCAGGCTCTGAGCCATCAGCCCAGAGCCCGACGCGGGGCTCGAACTCACGGACCACGAGATCATGACCTGGCTGAAGCTGGACGCTTAACCGACTGCGCCACCCAGGTGCCCCTATCTCTCTTTTTTTTTTAATGTTTATTCATTTTTGAAAGACAGAGACACAGCACAAGCAGGAGTGGGGTGGAGAGAGAGGGGAACACAGAATCTGAAGATGGCTCCAGGCTCCAAGCTGTCAGCACAGAGCCCGACGCGGGGCTCAAACTCACAAACTGCAAGATCATGACCTGAGCCGAAGCCGGACGCTCAAACGACTGAGCCACCCAGGTTCCCCTGGACGTTCTCCATATGTATTACAATCATCAAATCTAAAATGCCATTATTTGGAAGATGCACCATTATTTTACATATCCCCGAGAAAGAAAATAATTCTGTAAATCAAACTGTGACATGCCATTGGTTGTAAGAAACACCCTGATGCCAGGGATATTAAAACATGGGGAAAGGAAGAGCATTTTGGAATCAAAAACAGTATAGTAGGTAGTATTTAAAACCACAAGACCAGATGATATCATCGAGGAGTAAAGACAGAGAAAGGAACCAAGGACTGAGTTCTGGCCCGCTCTAGGGTTAAGATGTTTGGGATAAAAGCAACATCAACAAAGAAGTCTGAGGACGAACTGGTAAATTAGGAGGAAGGTTGGAGAGTGAGGGGGCATCCTGGAAACGAAAGAACAAAGAGTTTCAAGAAGAGGGGAGTGATCAACTGTGAGAAATACTGCTGCCTGGCCAGGAAGGAAGAGGGCTAAAAATTGATGAGTAGAGTAGCGGGACCACAAGTTTGATTAGAATGACGTATAAAAGGGGTTCCTGGCTGGCTCAGTCTGTGGAGTATGCAGCTCTTGGTCTTGGGGTTGTGAGTTCAAGCACCACGTTGGGTGGAGAGATGACTCAAAAATTAAATCTTAAGGGGTGCCTGGGTGGCTCAGTAAGTTAAGTGGCGGACGCTTGGTTTTGGTCAGGTCATGATCTCATGGTCGTGGATCGAGCCTCACATCAGGCTCCACTCTCCTTCTTCCCTCTGCCCCTCCCTCCCTCAAAAAAAAAAGATGTTTAAAAATGACAAGAATGGGTATAAGATAGACTTGGAAGAGAGAAATTGGAGACAGTGAGTCTGGATAACTCTTCCAAGGCATTTAGCTGCAAAGTATAAAGAATTTATGTTGTAGATGGAATCCAGGAAAGGTGTTTTTTTTGTGTGTGTGTTTTTTTTAAGTGGGATAAATGATAGCATATTTGTGTACTGATAGGAATGATACAGGAGAGAAGAAATTTTCAATGGAGAGAGAGAGACAGTAGAAGTGAGGGATAATCTTTGAGTAGACGGGGTGGAATTGGGTGCCCAGAGGGAGAAGCTGGCTTTTTAGATGGGAGCTTGGATAGTTTGCCAGAAGAATCAGACAGAGAGTCAAGTTCCTGGCAGATGGTCGCCTGCATACGATTGTGGACATTATCTTCTGATTGCTTTGGTTTTCTCAGTGAGTCCGTGCTTATCTGCCAGTTTTATTGTGTACCTTGTCTCATGCTTACCTGTAGAGAGGGGAAATGCATAACAGAGGACACAAGCATCTCATCCCTGATTGATTGATTGATTGATTGATTGATTGATTGATTTTACTTTATTCTCTTGTGAGTTTCCTTAACATGAGTCTTACCTCTTCTTCCCAAGATTGAGTCACTTGGTCTGCACAACTGATAATGTGGCCTTTTGACTGTGATCAGTTTCCCCAAGGTAATGTCAGCTGATGAGGCCTTTATGTAGCCAGCCACATTTCAACAATACGTGTGTGAAAAATTAAACAACGGTCTAAGATAGTATATCCTTGTCAGTTAAGTGTTATAAATAGTAAAGTGCCACAGCAATTCAGGGAATCAAGAACTCTTCGGAAGAAGAATTGGTTGGGAGACAGCATGATAGAGTAAATAACGGATTGGAGAGATAGAGAAGAAAGGATAGTCCAGGGAGGGGAAATGGCATTATCGTAGATCCAAAGCGAAAATTCCCAGGTAGGCTCAGTGAAGATAAGCCAGCATTGCGCATGGGGTCATTATCGATGTGCCCATTGGTGTAGCTGCTAGAGCTACAAGGGAGATGTTGGTCACAGGGAGAAGGAAGCCTGATGTGTCTGTTGGCAACCTGTTTCCTTGCTTAGCCTTGTCTGCAGCCCTTCTCCGGGAGCATCGCCAGGAGCTGCTAGGGGACACCTGGTGGAGGGTAAGGTCTTTTGGTCTTCGGAACCTGGCAGATGGTTGCAGTTCTCTGGAGTAGTTTGCCTTATGGTGTTTCAGATGGGCAGGACTTGGTTAAGCTCGTGGAAATTAACTGCATTTTCAGTTCCCGTGAAATAATTTTATGTATATTTTGCAAATAGGTATTAGAAGATAACCAAAGTCATTCAGACTGGGATAGCGAGCCTGAGCTGCTGAGTGACTTCAGCTGCCCTTCTTTTGTTGAAAGTGGAACAGAGCCTCAGCCTGATGGTCTTGCTCAGAAGCCTTTCCCCATCAGCAAAGCATCACAATCAGGTAAAAGTGAGAATCAGACTACCTAGAATTTTAAAGCTGGTAATGTACCTTAAAAATAATTTAGTTCAGGGGCACCTGGGTGGCTCAGTTAAGCTTCCGACTTCAGCTCAGGTCATGATCTCACAGTCTGTGAGTTCAAGCCCCGTGTAGGGCTCTGTGTTGACAGCTCAGAGCCTGCAGCTTGCTTCAGATTCTGTGTCTGCCCCTCTTTCTGCCCCTCCCTAGCTCGCTCGCACTCTCTCTCTCAAAAATAAATAAATATAAAAAAAAAAATTTTAGGGGCGCCTGGGTGGCGCAGTCGGTTAAGCGTCCGACTTCAGCCAGGTCACGATCTCGCGGTCCGGGAGTTCGAGCCCCGCGTCAGGCTCTGGGCCGATGGTTCAGAGCCTGGAGCCTGTTTCCGATTCTGTGTCTCCCTCTCTCTCTGCCCCTCCCCCATTCATGCTCTGTCTCTCTCTGTCCCAAAAATAAATAAAAACGTTGAAAAAAAATTAAAAAAAAAAAAAAAATTTTAGTCCAGGGGCACCTGGGTGGCTCAGTCAGTTAAGCATCCCACTTCGGTTCAGGTCATGATCTCACAGTTCATGAGTTCAAGCCCCCAGTCGAGCTCCGTGCTGACAGTGCAGAGTCTGCTTAGGATTCTCTCTCCCTCTCTCTGTCTTTCACTCCCCCGCTCTCGCTCTCTCGCTCTCTCGCTCTCTCACTCTCTCTCTCAAAATAAAATAAAACTTAAAAAAATAATTTAGTCCAATCTTTTCGTATTTCAAGAAAAGGAATGTGGCCTAGCAAGAAGCAATGACTTGGTAAATTATATGGCTAGGAGAAAGGTAAATTAAATGAAATCTTAGGGCAGTTTTTTAAAAAGGTACATTGTCTCCACATGAGAATTTTTATGTGATTTTTATTTATTAAAATTTTTGAAGTTTATTTATTTATTTTGAGAGAGACAGAGCATGAGTGGGGTAGGGGCAGAGAGAGAGAGGGAAAATCTTAAGCAGGCGCCTCAGTGTCAGCACAGAGCCTGATGCAGGGGTCGAACTCACAAAACTATGAGATCATGACCTGAGCCGAAATTAAGAGTAGGACGCCTGAGCCACCCAGGCGCCCCTTTGTGTCATTTTTAAAGGGTGTTGAACAATAAGTGGATCCGGAAAGAACGAAGCTCAATAAAGATCATGTACGTGTGGGCTCAGAATTTCCAAAGAAAAGTTGCAGCAGAGAAATGATAGGTCTTAGCGAAATGATAAGATTGGTAAGAGTCAAAGATGATATATCCGACTTCTAATCATAGACTGAAGCAAAATTTATCGTATCGTGTGTGAGTTTCACTTTCTGATTTAATTCCATAATTTAAAATAGATAAGGAGTATATTTAAGGTAACAGGTATAGACCTTCCCCAACACATTTATTCATGATTTTAATTGTTTCTACACTACACTAAAAAAAAAAAAATAATAATAATAATAAAATAAACATGGTGGAAAACAGACCTCAGAGAACGGACCAGGCTCTTATTATAGATTACTGGAATCTTGATGTGTGCTGACAGAGTTCTTTGGGAGATCGCTTCCAAATCGTCTGGTGTTAGGGATTGTGGAAGTCTGGGTTGTATGATTACATATGGTTTTTAACAAAGCATTTCTTGTGTGGACTGCTTCTTTGCAAGTCTGTTCCCCCTAAAGAGCAAATTCCTTTTGTCAGCATATCTGCATTACTTGCTGGACTGCACAGTGACACAGATCTCAGACAAGTTATTTTTTGTGTCCAAAGAAGTAAAGAAGTTAGAATCATAGAATAATTGGGCCGCGGTGGATCTCTGGAGTTTCCTTTCCACGTTTTCAGGCGGGCCTGAACTCCACTGTCCCCAGGACTAGGTCTGAAGTCATCTAAGCCTTTTAGAGTACCATGATTGTTTCCCTATGTCTTTTTTATTTAAAAAACAATTTTTTTAATGTTCATTATTTACTTTTGAGAGAGAGACAGAGCACGAGCAGGGGAGGGGCAGAGAGAGAGGGAGATACAGAATGTGAAGCAGGCTCCAGGCTCTGAGCTGTCAGCACAGAGCCCGATGTGGGGCTCGAACTTACGAACTGTGAGATCATGACCCGAGCTGAAGTAGGACGTTTAACTGACTGAGCCACCTAGGTGCCCCAGATTATTTCTCTATGTTAAGAGTTTTTGTTTTGGTGTTTGCTTTTAGTAAATGGTGATCCTTAGAGCTTTATTTTAGTTTCTACATGTAAAGTGACTACTAATACAACCTTTATTTCACAACTATAAAATACAGAGCGTCACAAAGAAAATCATCAGTTATTGTGCCATCCAAAACCAAACTACTTTGCTGTAGATCATTCCAGAAAGTTTTTTATTCACGTATACATAGAGAGAAAGGGAGATGTAGTATTTGGTTTTTGTGAAAATGTAAACTATTTCTACATTCTTTAAATTTTTAATCAAAATTCTATATGCATGTAATTCAAATAGATTTATAATGCTTGATATGAAAAAAATTGTAGTCTGTTTTTCCCCTAAATGTGCTGTTCCCAAGAGACATTCATTTTCAGCTCTTCTGCAACCTCCATATCGCAAAAAAAAAAAAAAAAAAAAAAAAAAAGTTTATTTTTGAGAGAGAGAGAGTGCGTGAGCAGGGGAGGGGCAGAGAGAGAGGGAGTCACAGAATTTGAAGTAGGCTCCAGGCTTTGAGCTGTCAGCACAGAGCCTGATGGGGGGCTTGAACTCACCAACCGTGAAATTATGATCTGAGCCGAAGTCAGATGCTTAACCGACTGAGCCACCCAGGCGCCCCTGTAACCTCCATATCTCTATAGCATATGCTTATAGTATGACATCTTGATTTCTGCTGTTAAATTCCAACTACAGAAGATAAATCTTGGCTCTTTCACACCTTTCTCACTGTACCTTCCCCATGTAGTCACCAGCACACGATCGTGCATTTCTTTTTCTCTGTCTTCCAATACGATTATAATTTTTTCCTAGCCCAGCATTTAGTGTGAGCTATGTAACTTGCTATGATTATACTTTTCGTAGATCCTTTGGTTTCCTCAGAGTTGATAATTGTCGTCACTTGCTTAGTTTTCTATTTACTTATTACTAATCTATAATTTATTATTAGTGTATCTCCACACTTCCTCCAAGTTCTGAAAATCTCTCAATTTCTTAGCTATTCTACCAATTTCATCTTCAGAAGAAGTCTTGGTGGAGCTTCTGACCCACCCTTATCTACAATGAAATATCCCTAAACGTATGACAAGGCTGTCTTTGGGATCTCTTTACCACCATCCTGAAGATGCTCTTACCTTTTGTTAAGTTCCTTACTTCCTTGACCCTATTTCATCTTTCCTGGTTTACTCCCTTGTTTTTGTGGAGCATCTTTTCTTATTTTCCTGAGGATATTGATATGATAAGTGATAATATTTGACCTCGACTTGTTTTGTCCTCTGCTTCTTGTATTAGAGGTTTTCTTCAAATATTTATGAGGCTAATATGGCTGGTCTTCTTAAGAATAGAGACTGAGGGGCGCCTGGGTGGCGCAGTCGGTTAAGCATCCGACTTCAGCCAGGTCACGATCTCGCGGTCCTTGAGTTCGAGCCCCGCGTCAGGCTCTGGGCTGATGGCTCGGAGCCTGGAGCCTGTTTCCGATTCTGTGTCTCCCTCTCTCTCTCTGCCCCTCCCCCGCTCATGCTCTGTCTCTCTCTGTCCCAAAAATAAATAAAAAACGTTGGAAAAAAAAAAAAAAAAAAAGAATGGAGACTGAAAGGGGCGCCTAGGTGGCTCAGTCGGTTAAGTACCCGGCTTTGTCTCAGGTTATGATCTCACGGTTCATGAGTTCGAGCCCCACATTGGGCTCTGTGCTGACAGTCAAAGCTTGGAGCCTGCTTCAGATTCTGTATCTCTCTCTCTGCCCTTCCCCTGCTTGTGCTCTCTCTCTCTCTCAAATAATAAATAAAAACATTAAAAAAAATTTTTTTTAAAGAGACTGAAAAATTGAGTGAAAGCCTCGTATCCATAGGGAGTTTTGCTAGTTGCACTGTGCATGATCTAGCTGGATTATTTTCTTAGCAGGCCTCCAGCATTATCATCTTTAAATCTTTTCCCCCTGAGCTGATAGGATTTTCAAGAGAAATCTCTTTGAGTCATCTGTTTGGAGGGTGTAATCCTGGCTGTTCTAGGAACTGGGTGGGAAGAAGGCCTGAGAGGAATGTGGGGTGGGGGTGGGGGCTGTCTCAGTACTCAATATGTACACTTGCACTTCATCCTGCTGTTTTTCATAATATCCTGCTCTCAACTGTATGTATGACTGATATATGCCCTATTCCAGAGACCCTTCATTTTACTCTTTCCAGAGAAGAAACTTAACAATTTTCTGCCCAGATTGGGAAGCCTCAGGCATTTGCCAGATGGGGTTGGCATATGACTCTGAGCGTCTGACTGCTTCTCAATCAGACTTTCAAGTAATCTTTCTGGTGTTAGACCCACCTTCACCCGGTTTCCAAGATTTAACCGATTCTGGAGCTTTCTTTAGAGGTCCCCAGGGAAAAGTTACATCGGTTTATGGTTCTCCCTATCGCTGGTTTTGAATCCAGCTTTCTCGACGCTGCCAGGGCAGTAATCACCTGTCCATAGGCTTTCCAGCTTTTACAATTTTATTGCTGGGGCACCTAGGTGGCTCAGTCGGTTAAGCGTCCGACTCTTAACTTTGGCTCAGGTCATGATCTCATGGTTCGTGAGTTCGAGCCCCACATCGGGCTCCATGCTGACGGTGCAGAGTCCACTTGGGATTCTCTCTCTCGACCTCTCCCCTGCTCACGAGCTCTTTTTCTCTCTCAAAACTAAATAAACTTTATTTATTAAAAATATATATATTTTTAAGTTTATTTTATTTTGAGAGCGAGAGCAACGCGGTAGGGGAGAGAGAGAGAGAGAGAGAGGGAGGAGAGAGAGAGGAGAGAGAGCATCCCAAGCAGACACCACCCTGTCAGCACAGAACCGGAGGCGGGGTTCGAACTCATGAACCGCGAGATACGACTTGGGCTGAAATCAAGAGTCGCACACTTAACTGACTGAGCTGCCCAACAGCTGGTCTAGGGACTCTACTTTGAGAACCATCGACAGAAGCATTAAGTAAATTGGCATGCAGTATTCCATTGCCTGGAATTAAATTTCTATTCGTGTCACTTAGGTGGTTTTTAATTTGCTTCATATTATAGACGGTCCTGCCACAACGTGCCCTGACCTTGAGTCTTTGCATGTTCTAAAAATCATTTCACTAGGATGACAGTCTTGAACTGCTGGCCTGTTTGCCACCAAATAGTTATTGGGTTCCTCCTTTGTGCTAGGGCCCGCTCGAGGCCCTGGGGACCCGGTGACAAGCAAGGTCAGCCACCTGCTTAGATTGTAGTGGGAGGAGCTGGAAAATAAATGCACACATTCATTAAAAAGTTCAGTTACAGGGGCGCCTGGGTGGCGCAGTCGGTTAAGCGTCCGGCTTCAGCCAGGTCACGATCTCGCGGTCCGTGAGTTCGAGCCCCGCGTCGGGCTCTGGGCCGATGGCTCAGAGCCTGGAGCCTGTTTCCGATTCTGTGTCTCCCTCTCTCTCTGCCCCTCCCCCGTTCATGCTCTGTCTCTCTCTGTCCCAAAAATAAATAAACGTTGAAAAAAAAAAACTTTAAAAAAAAAGTTCAGTTACTGATAAATGCTATGAGGAGAGGATTTATAGGAGTTGGAAAAAAGGATTTTGAGGAGTAATTTGGAGAGTTTTATCCAAGAAAGTGGGGTTTTGGGGGGTCGTTCTTAGTCCCGCTTTCTACTTACCCTCCTTCCAGCTTTAAACACCAGCTGCATCATGACGGCTCGGAAATTTCTCTCTCGAGGTTCTTCTCTGAACTACAGATTTTTATACTCATCTGCCTACTCAACATCTCCATTTGTGCAGTTAGTAGGGCCTTCATTTAACACGTGTAATTCTGAAACCTTAATTTTCTTTCGTCGAACTTGTACTTCTGCCGCCCTCCTTGTCTCACTAGATGGCATTTCCGTTCTCCTGTTGCTCAGGCCCAAACTCTGAGAATCATCCTTGTCTTCTCCTTTTCTCTCATACTTCGTGTTCAGTCCATCAACAAATTCTTCTGACTCTGCCTTCAAAATATGTCCAGATTCCCACCGCTTCTCACCACCTGCAGTGCTGTTGTCCCAGCCCAAGTGCCCGTCATCTCTGTCCTGGCTGGTGTGTCCTGTGTCCACTCCTGTCCCCCGACAGCTCCGTTCTTCGTGCGGCAGCCGGAGAGAGCTTTTTGGAGACATGAATGGGATCAGGTGGTTTCTCTGTTTGAAACTCTCCAGAAACTCCTCAGAATACTCAGAATAATGTCCAAAATACAAAACGTGACCTAGCGAGCCCTGCGTGATATTTAAAAAAATATTTTTAAGTGTATATTTATTTATTTTGAGAGAGAGAGAGAGAGAGAGAGAGAGAGAGCGAGATCAAGCAGGGGAGGGGCAGAGAGAGAGAGGGAGACAGAGAATCCGCTCCTGACAGCGTGGAACCCCGATATGGGGCTCGAACTGAAAGACCGTGAGATCATCGTGACCTGAGCCAAAATCAAGAGTCAGGCACTTCACCAGCTGAGCCACCCAGGCGGCCCTATCGCTTTCTTCCTTATCATTTCCTGCCACTTTCCCTTCACGCGTGGTGCTCCCGCCACACTGGCTTCCTTGCTGCTCCTTTGAGTTCACTCCTGCTGATGAACGCAGTGTTCTTCCTGAGCTCCTCAAGACTTCCTGTCTGAATGTATTCACGTCGCCGCTCAGATGCCACCTTCCCCCGGAGCTTTCTTTCACCATCCATGTAAAGTAGCACCTGTCTCTTGTCTTCCCATCACTTTGTATGCCCCTGCGTCGCCATCTTCCTGTGTGGCCCTTACCACCGTCTGTCAGTTGCAATTTTTTTTTTTTCTCCTTAATAACCATCTCCCGTTGCTAGAATGTTAAGTTCCGAGCGATGTGCGACCCTGTTCACTGTCCGTTCCCCGGACCTAGAACAGGGGCACAGAGAATGAGAGGAGGGAGTGTTGAAGGAAGGAGCGAGGACAGACAGCGTCCTGTGGGGAAGGGTGCCTGGAGGGTGGGAGTGGGCGGAGGTGCTGTCGTGGCTGGTGTTTCGGAGAGCCCCTCACACAAGAGGGACACGTGGCTTGGGGCCTGGACCAAAGCACTTACACACTGTTTGCTTTGCTTTGCTCTGTAAGTGTTCTTCCTTTTACTTGTCTGAAAAATTGTTCCGGTTCGCTATGAAAACATTCAAGCAGGTCGAGTCCCTCTTTAGAATCTCAGCCCATCCCGCTCCCATAAAGAACCAACAGTTGTTAACCTTTTTAGCCAATTTTCTCTAAACCGTCATTGCTCTTTTTTGCCAGTTGCTCTTTGTAAGGATTGTATCAATGATAATTTGATTTTAAGATATCGAGAATGCCCCTTCGGATTTTTTTGTGGTTTTTCTTCTTTGGCTGTCCAAATAGTTATTTGCTCTTAAGAAAAAAAAAAAAAAAACTCCATTTATGTCTTAAGAAACAGCATCCATCTGTTCTGGATCTCTCGACGGAGTGGAATATTCGCTACGAAAGGAGAAGGGGATCGTGAAGATGACGGTGCCGAGGACACTTGCCTTCTGCTACCTGTCACTGCTGTGGCAGAGAGAGACAGTTACTCTCTCAGAGCTTTTGAGGTAAGCCGGGCCTCTCGTAGGATGACGTCTTTGCTGACTACCTGTGTGAACGGGGGGACAGCCTTTGGACATCTCGAGTCTGTCAAGGAGGCTTCAATTGAGGAACAGAACGGAAAGACTGGGTAGCCTGGCTTCCAGTTCCGAACTGTAACCCTCCCGGGGCCGGCAGCTCATCTCCTGGGTTTCTTTCTTTATATAAGTGAAATGATGGTATTTACCTTGCACGGTGTGTTGGAAAATTAATTATCTACCGTGCGTAGAATGCTTGGAAGATGAAAAGTAACACTTAAGTACCTGAGTAGTGGTATTAAGTATTTTGCATTTCTAAGAGAGAAGATGAGCAGAAGACCTTTACGTTGGCGAATATGGTTACTAGTAGTTACTCCAACGCACACATTGGTGCCGTCAAAAGCTAAAACACAGGCTGTCTGTGTTTATAAGATAAATTGAAAACAAAACTATTAGGAAAACCTGTTAGTAGATGGCCAGTGTTTACATTTTTCAAGATAATTTACAGTGTTTTATAGTTAATGAGTAAATTAGGGCATTGTGTGTAAGCCTTTCTCATTAAATAGAGGATGTGCCAAAATCATTAGCATGTTAATATCGCTCTTGCTTCATATATATATTCTATTTTTTTTTTAATGTTTATTTATTTTTTTTGAGATGGAGAGAGAGACAGCATGAGCAGGGGAGGGGCAGAGAGAGAGGGAGACACAGACTCCGAAGCAGGCTCCAGGCTCTGAGCTGTCAACACAGAGCCCGATGCGGGGTTGGAGCTCACGGACCGCGAGATCATGACCTGAGCCGAAGTTGGACGCTTAACCGACCGAGCCACCCAGGCACCCCCTGTATATATATTCTAAACAATAGCATTAGGTTTAATCCGTGTGTAGAGTGATTTTAAGAGCATAGGTTTAGAACCAGACTCCTGGGTTTGAATCCTGGCTATGCCACTTATATGTGACCTTGAGTAAATTATTAAATTTTCTTTGCCTCTGTTTCATCACTGGTGAAACGGAGCTAATAATAATAATATCTACCTCACAGAGTTGTAACCATTTCTAGTAATGAGCAGTCCATGAAAAGCACTCACCACAGTGCCTGGCACATAATAAGAACTCAATGCTAGTTATTATTGTTTCGTTGTCTTCATCACCATCATCGGTACTAGGCCCTTTGATTAAATAAAATGCCTCCAGTAAATGATGATAGTGCCTTTGAGTTTGGCCACATCAACCAAATAACAAGGCTTTTCTCAGGGGTGATTAACTCCGCATGCAGATAGTCCATTATTCAGTGAATTTTACTGTTAAGTTAAAAACCTCACCTTGCTCCATATGCCTTCACTGGGTGATCTCATCTTCTCCCAAGGCTTTAATTGCCATCTATACGATGATGACGCCGCCCAAATTTATATCTGCAGCCCAGACTTGTCTAGTGAGGGTCAGACCCGTCTATTCATACATACAGTTGCCTGTTGGACACTACTGGGGTGTCTTTACGGTATCTCGAAATCAGCATGGCGGAAAGAGTTTCGTCTTTCATTCAGCTCTCTCTCCATGTTTTCTTCCTTCGTAAATACCATGCACTCCGTTCCTTCCTATCCAGAAACCTCAGAATCCTTGACTCTTTCCTTTCTCCACGTCTGCAGTCAGTCATTACATCCCGTCAGTCATACTTGAAACCACATTTCTCCCCATCCCCTCTGGAATCCACCTGGATTACTTAGCAACCTCCCAAGGGGGTCCCGTGTCTACAGTCTCTATTTTCCTTTCGATAACCCAGAAACAACAATCAAATCACGTCGCTAGAGTTGGGTGAAGGGGCTGTCCAACTACCCACTTGGGTAAAGGAGCTGTCCAACTACCCAGTTGGATAAAGGGGCTGTCCAGCTACCCAGTTGAGTAAAGGGGCCATCCGGCTACCCAGGGCAATCTATAAGGGAGTAACAAGACTGCTAGAGATCTCACAAGATGTAGAAAATAGTACTCACCGGTAATTCCTCTTAGGGAGAATATTATATGTGTTTGGAAGGGTGGGGGCAAGATCCTACACCTTTGTCTCTCTCCCTCTCCCTCCTTCTTTCTCCCTCCTCCCTCCCCTCCCTTAAAGGAGATTTCTGAAGTACCTTCAAGGAGATTGGATCTAGTTGGCTGGAGGGCTTTTATTTTGCTCTGTAGGACATACAAATTTGGGAACCGAGCCTAATTACCTGGGGCAACAGGAAAGGAGATAGTTACCACTGATCCTCTTTCTCTATTTTTCTCAGAGAAGGAGCTCCAAGTCACAGGTTCTCAGAGTGTGGTCCCTTGACCGGCAGCAACAGCATCACCTGAGAACTTGTTAGGGATGCAAATTCTAACCAAATTCTAACCCATTCTAACCTTCTGGATCAGAAACTCTGGGGGTAGGGCCTGGTAGCCTCTGTTTTAATAAGCCATCCTGGGGAGTCTCATGGATGCTAACGCTGGAGAACTACTGCCAAACTTGGAAAAGTATTTAAAGAACATTGATTTGAAGGAAATACATTACTAGCCTGGCCCCAGTACCCATATTTCTTATACTCGTCCTACGTGTCACTGTTTGGTTTAATCCTTTAGCAACGTCCGTAGTCCTTAGATATAAATTCAGAAATCTTAAGGCAGCCTTTAAAGAAGCCTGCCTACTACCCCAGCGATAACAATAGTAATAAAAATAGCCAACATGCATTCATTCCACAAATATTTCTTGAATGCCTACTCGACGTAGGGGTTATTCTGGAGTCTAGACCCTTGAATTACAGTTGTGAGCCATACAGAACAAGTTCCTGCTCTCGTGAAGCTCGAGACCAGAGGAGGAAACAGATGAGCATTGAAATAAATGAAAAATGGTGAGTGAAGTGCTGTGTGGAAGACTGCAGTCAGAGGATGGCTACTGTAGACTGGCCATGAGGGAAGGCCTCACTGAGAAGCGCTTTGAGTGGGGGTAGAGCAGCAGTGAGTATCAGAAATACTAGGACTCCAGGTCGAGGGAGGTCGTCAGTGCCAGGGCCCAAAGCAAGAGCACGGTCTGTGTGATTAAGGAGCAGAGGAGGCCCGTGTGACGGGAGTAAGAATTTGAAGGAGTCGTAGGAGGGTGAGGACAGGGAGATAATAAGCAGGGACCAGATGTTTGTAAGCCAGGGTAGGAGTTTGGGTATTTTTTTTTAATTGAGGTATTATTCACATACAATAACGTTCACCCTTTTAAATGTGCAATTCAGGGGTTTTGAGTATATTTACAAGGTTGTGCAACCATCACCTCTATTTCCAGAGGATAATCGTCACTCTAGAAGGAAACCCCACACTCGTTAGGAATTTGGCTTTTAAATGTGATAGCAAGCCCCTGGAAGATTTTAGCAGGGGAGACGTTTTCCGACCGTTCGGGCAGCTCTGAGGAAAATGGATTCTAGGTAGGCAGAGGTGGAAGCAGAGGGACTGGGAGATCTTTTGCTATATTTCAAGCAAGAGACAGTGGTTTGGATTAGGGTGGTGGCAACAGAAATGGAACAAGGTGCATGGGCTCCGGATGTTTTGCAGGTGGACCCGGCTTAACGCCGATGCATTACTTCTTAAGCGATCTGTGATGGAGAACCAATTTGTTAAATTTCCAACCTGTCACAGATTAAAGCTTTTGGAAAATACCACCTCCCAATTATAAATAGAGACTCTGTTTTCAGGGAACGTGGTCAGGAGGGGCATATGGGACGCTTTTGGTCTCTGGCAGTTCCTCCGTCAGCTTCCTGGATTGATTCAGAGACCGATCTGATATACTTACCAAGATGAAATAGATTGTTCAGAGATTTGATTCAGTATCTCTTTTTTTGGAAAAGTTCTATATTTTTCTAAAAGAAAAAAAATTAAAAACCCACAAAACTTGGAAAGAGGTCATGAGCAGCACTCTTATAAATGGTGAAGATTGTTAAAACCCCAGATGGCCAAAACCTGCTCTGTGTGGATGTCTCGGTTTCCCCTGGTCAGGTTTATATTCCTTCCTGTGCTCCTACAGCACTGAGCGTGTGCCTCTGTAGGACACTGCGGCACTGTCTGTACTGGCTCATCCACAGCCATCTGTCTGTCCTGCTAGGACCATGGTGGGGGCTCTTCAGGTCTTATTCCCTCTGAACTAACCCTCACCCGGGGCTGTCGTAAATGTATTATCACATAGCGGGGATGACTACATAAATTAAGAATATATTCACATCATGGAATACTACATAGTTATAAAAATCATAAGCATGTAATATGCCCTGTATATAAAAAACCAAGAATGTAGTTCCAAAATAATTGAATACCGATCACTATGCACAAACACTTTTTGTAAATGAAAGAAATGAAGGAACACTAGGTGAGGGTGGTTTTCCCTATAGGGCTGCTCCAAAGAAGCCTGCTTTATCATTAAACTCCACAAAACACCATTTTTTTAAATGTTTATTTATTTTTGAGAGAGAGAGAGAGAGAGAAAGAAAGAAAGAGAACACGAGTGGGGGAGGGGCAGAGAGAGGGGGAGACCTTGAATCCGAAGCAGGCTCCGAGCTGTCAGCACAGAGCCCGACGTGGGGCTCGAACCCATGAACCGTGGGATCATGACCTGAGCCAAAGTCAGACGCTCAACCGACTGAGCCGCCCAGGCACCCCCACAAAGCACCGTTTTTACATACTACTTAATTCTCAACTTTCAGTAGACTAAAAAGTTAAATCACATTTTTAATCTGAAACTAAAGTTGAATCAACATTCTTTAACACATAAAAGGCTAAAAACTAGATGTCAGGTTAGCTCTAGCAACAGCAGAGACTTTGACCCAAAGCATTTGTATGCTAATTTATTCCTGTCTTTATCTTATTTTCCTTAACCATTTTCCTATTTTAAAAGTCTAACAGGTGCATACGTATATATGGCCCAGGTCGCAAGACCCCAGGCCTCACTCTGTGCTCGTCCCTGCTTTAGTTTTCTCCCTACCATCTTTTCCTACTTGACAGACTGTAGATCCCAGTTGTTTGTTTTGTTTGTCCTCTCTTTTCACGGGACATAAAACTCCTCGGGAACAAGCGTATTTTCCTGTTTTGTTCATTGCTATGTGCCCACAGCCTCGAATAGTGCTGGGTTTTAGTTCTCGATAAATTTCTGTTGAATCAATGAATGAATTGTAAATAAATATGTGTGTGTATTTATATACATATATAGGTGCGATTTTCTTCAACTCAATAATTTACTCAAGATATTTGATCAGCTACCGGGTACTGGACATTGGGGTGGAGTGATAAGCAAATGGGCAAGGTCCCTTCCCTTAATTATTTCCAGTGGCAGGTCCTGGTGACAGGAGGGTAGACAAGGGAGCTGTTCTAATGAGGAAAATGGGTCCAGGAAGGTCTCCCTGAGGAAGTGATTTAAAAGAGCAGACGCTGGGGCGCCCGGGTGGCTCAGTCGGTTGAATGTCCGACTTCAGCTCAGGTCATGATCTCACAGCTCATGAGTTCGAGCCCCGTGTCGCGCGCTGTGCCGACAGTTCAGAGCCTGGAGCCTGCTTCCGATTCTGGGTCTCCCTCCCTCTCTCTCTGCCTTCTCCCGTTCATGCTGTCTCCCTCTGTCTCTCAAAAATAAACAAACATTAAAAAAAAAAAAAACGTAAAAGAGCAGATGCTAATCCTGCGAGGGGCGCGAGGGGTAGAAGGATGCCGTGTCTGCAAGCCTGGCGGTGAGTTGACAAGTAGGACACATACTTCCTAGAAAGACTTAATCTATTTAGAAGCTTAAGAGATCATTAGATAATTGGCTAAGTGCTTTCTCCACACGCGGGCACAGAGAATCGTTGATATGTTCCGATTGATCATCTTGTGGCAGAAACGACGTTCTCAGCTGAGTCTTACCTTGTCTTTGAAATACGATGTTTTCAGCCCTTTTGTCTACTTTGCGAAATCAGTACATACTCCTTACTGAAGCTTTCTTTTCCAAAATACAGATTTGTTGAAGAGGGACACATTCCTTACATAAATGCTTTTCAGCATTTTCCAGAAGAGATGAAATTATATGGGCGTGACAAAGGAATCTTTGCTATAGAGGCAAGTTATTTTCTTTTTTTACTTGGTGGTCACTAATAAGACACAAAAACAGTATGGTGATTCGTATTCCTTTCCTGACTTACTCTTTGGTGTCGGCACTTTTTTAAAAACTGGCATCTAGTTTTTGTTCTGCCCGTTTGTCATAATTTATTTTCCTCACGTGGTTTCTTCTAATCCTTTAGGGTATCCTGAAAAGACAGCTATAGCGTGAGGTGTGCGTACCGCCAATAGGTATATTGTTAAGACTGAACTTTAGAAGTGTTATGTAGAGACCTTTAGGTAATCTCAAGTTAAAAAAATGTTTTTTGTTATTTGCATACTATGTTGCTTTTGAGAAAAAGAGAAGAAAGTTATTATCTTGTTTCAAGAGGTGCAATTTTCAGTCCTTTGCTTGTTAGTCTTTTTCTAGATCCGTCTTCAGATGTCTCCCGTGGAAGGGCTTCTGTCCCTTTAATTAGGAGTCTTTATCACTGTTTATAGTGCTCAGATTATCTTCTCTTTGCTCTTCATCAGAAGGTTTGCGGGATCCTAACTATAACTATTATCCTCTGTTTACCCACTTAAGGAATTATTGTTACAGCCTTCCCAACCTTCGCCACCTTACATCGTCTGTGGTTTCATTCAAGAGACATTTGTGATCCTTACTAAACCCCTGCATAAGTCTGGTTCACTGTCATACCAATTTTACATCTCAGCAAACAGCTCGGGGAGACAGAACGAATGCCAAGGCCATACAGTCGGCAGTCTCCAGCTTGGAGCTACCGAACTTGCAGCCTCTTCCTCACTGTGTCATCTTGGGCTCTGTTCGCCTGCCGCTCTGCCCTCCCTTTTACGCTGGTTCTTCGAAACGCTGAAGTAGGTGCTATGAAAACACAATTATGTAAAGTACTGATTTTGAAGCATTGAGCCAGAAGTGAATGGATGATTGGAAATGGCAGATAAACAAGCTTGCACAAGACCATAACATTTTACATCTGCGTTGAATTTAGAATATTGGTCACTACGAGTGATCTGCAGGGAACATTAGAGTTTTAAACCAGAAATGGCTCCGCTTTCAGCACCAGTTGTGCAGGAGCAGGTCCTGTGGATTTAAAGAGAGGAAGCAAGTTTGCAGGCGGGTTCCCCGTGCTGCCTCTGTGTCGTCACCGTTTATTCCATCTCCAGGAGAGAGGAGACGAGTCCCTCGTGCACTTGGACTTGCGGTGGTGTGCGTCCATGGGCAGCACAAGGAAGGAGGGTATGGTTGCAGCCAGCACTGAACCTGGAAGAGACAAAGAAGAAATAATAATAGTGGTAGCACTTATTATGTACCAGGCCCCGTTTTACATACTTTATGAACTCCTTGATTATTCAGGAAGTACATATTATTACACATATATCCTGTGAAGTACATATTATTACTACCCTGATTTTACAGATGAGGAAACTGAGGCACAGAGCTATTAGGCAACTTGCCTGGCACTCTCACTCTGACCATAGTCCAGCATGGCCAAGGTAGCCTTAGTTTGGAGCGAGACAAATGTGGGACCCCGCCACGCAGGGAGCATTGGATGAGACGCAGGGACAGGAAGTGGAAGTAGGTCATCGAGGCAGCGAAGAAGCTCCGGACCGGTTACCAAAACTGAGAGGTGGCCCTGTGGTGGAGATGGCACCCGAAACCGGAAGGCAGAGGATAGGGGGTCTGACGGGAGGATGATCTGGGCTGGAAGTGCCCGTGTGGGTCGTGTGTCCTGGCACGAAGCATAGGCTGGCCAGCCAGAGTGGCCTTCCTGAGAGATGGATCTTTATGAAAAGGCAGGTTAGTCTGTTTCTCCGATTGGGCAGGGTTGTGATCACATATTTTTATTTTTAATTTAAAAAAATTTTAAATTTGAGTACAGTTGACCTACGGTGTGACATTAGTGTCAGGTATACAGCGTGGTGATTCGGCACGTCTGTCCATTTCGCGGTGCTCACCGCAAGCGTAGCCGCCGTCCGTCACCATACAGCACTATTACATTTTTTCTTAACGTTTATTTTTGAGAGCTTGAGCGGGGGAGGGGCAGAGAGAGGGAGACACAGAATCCGAAACAGGTTCCAGGCTCCGAGCTGTCAGCACAGAGCCCGACGCAGGGCTCGAACTCATGGACCATGAGGCCATGACCTGAGCCGAAGTCAGAGGCCCAACCGACTGAGCCATCCGGGTGCCCCGTTACAGCACTATTAAAATATCACTGGCTGTAGTCCCTATGCTGTACGTTTCTTCCTGTGACTTATTCATTCCGTGACTGGAGGGTTGTGGTAATTTATTTAGAGGACTGGGGACAAGAGGACACATCCTGTTTTTCCAGTCCGCACTCCGGACCCCAGCTAATTTGCCAGAGGTGTGGTGGAGGAACTGAACTTGAGCAAAATCAAGGAGATACTTACAAAGTAGATGTTCCTACCACCTTAGGAGCCCTGTTTGTCTCAAGTTTTTAGTTTCAGAACTAGCCTGTGCTCAAGGTTGATGGGTTTTTCATCTTTTGTTGTTGTTGTTAACGTTTATTTATTTTTGAGAGAGAGAGAGAACACAAGCAGGGGAGGGGCAGAGAGGGAGGGAGACAGAATCCGAGCTGTCAGCACAGAGCCCAGCATGGGACTCGAACCCACGAACCTCAGGTCATGATCTCACGGTTCGTGGGTTCGAGCCCCGTGTCAGGCTCTGAGCTGTCAGAGCCTGCTTTAGATTCTGTGTCTCTGTGCCCCTCCCCTACTTGTTCTCTCTGTCTCTCACTCAAAAGTAAATAAATAAACCTCAAAAAAATAATTGATTTGAAAATCTGTATAATTCGTTAATTAGTAATTTCAAATTTAACTGCTAAAAAATTGTTCATGGTTAGTTTTCTTTTTTTTAATTTTTTTTTTTTTTTCCAACGTTTATTTATTTTTAGGACAGAGAGAGACAGAGCATGAACGGGGGAGGGGCAGAGAGAGAGGGAGACACAGAATCGGAAACAGGCTCCAGGCTCTGAGCCATCAGCCCAGGGCCTGACGCGGGGCTCGAACTCCCGGACCGCGAGATCGTGACCTGGCTGAAGTCGGACGCTTAACCGACTGCGCCACCCAGGCGCCCCTAGTTTTCTGAGCCTTGTTCAAGTGTTCCACTGAAAGGAAAAGACATTTAGCTTGGTAATTCTCAGTCTGTGTCTTTATATTTGTGTGGTTTTTCTAGAGGGACGAATGGAACTCAGTATTTTTGCATTAATCACCCCAGTGTAGTCTTGGGTAATAAAAAATTCTCTTTCTCTTTCCCTCCCTTCTTTCCACATACCCCCCGCTTCTCCCCTCTTTCCATCTCCTCTCCCTTTCTGTCTCGTCTTCCTTAATCTTCAGTATGTTCTGTGTCTTACATCCCAACTGACTGGGCTTTAACCTGATTTCTCAGAACCATTCACCACTCAAGTTATATCGATAATTTTGCTTGGTTGAGGTTACTTGTACTTTTTGCTAGTGCCTAAAATTATTTACTTGTATTTAACTCCCTACCCACGTCGTAAGCTTCTTAGAAATAGACACTGGGATCTTTTATATGGATCATGAAATATTAAAACTGGAGGAAAATTTATAGATCACTTAGTCCACTTTTCTTAGTTTTTCAATAAGGAAACAGGCCTAAGAAAAGATGTGATTTGGGAATAAGTAAACACCTACTTCATTAGGGTTTTCGTGAGGATTATTTGACATAATCTATTCAAAGTGCAGATGAATCACAGACGTTGAAATGGACACACCTTCTAGGTCTCAGGATGGAAAAGCTTTTCCTCTGAGGAGATGAAGAGTTATCCTCACGCTACTGGGAGGGAAAAAAATGTATCATTTTTGGAAATTAAAATTTTCATCTTAAAACTCTGTTAAAAATAAATAAAACAAAACCCACTTGGAATATGCACATTTCTACGTTTTCTGAAAGGAGGTGCCAGGAAGTTCATGGATATGATTCTTGCTTTTCCGTATAGTGTTTTCTAATTTTGGTTACCATAAATGCTTCTTGCAGAGGATATTGCTTCCTGGGCTGAGTTTATATGCTTGGGAGTGGTGGCTAACCAGTAATTTCCTTTTGAATTTAGAAATTTGGTTTCACTTTATACTCACAGAGACACTCAAACTTCACTCCATAAAAAATAATTATTTTGAAAAATATATACCTTGTCCTTTCGAATAGCAATAGATCCCCTTATTGCCAAATGTGTAAATGACTGCAAGAGTGACAGGGCACACAATCAAGAAACTGCTGTTGTCGTAGCCAGTGTGGCTTACGTTTCCCAGAAGACTGGCTTAAGCCTTTAGCTAAGAGTGGCTTTGCCCTCATAGGCAGTGTGGGAAGGATTGCCTGCAACTGTTAGAGCCACGTTTATATCTGCTGGTGATTCGGGTTTTCAGCCTGAAATATCATGTTCTCACTATTGTATCAAATCTAGACTGTTCTCTGCGCCCCCTAAGTTTTTATAATTTGAGACTTAATAAATATTTTGTAAATTAAGAAGCAAAATGAGGGGCTCCTGGGTGGCTCACTCGGTTAAGGGTCTAACTTAAGGCTCAGGTCATGATCTCACGGTTCGTGGGTTCGAGCCCCATGTCCGACTCTGTGCTGACAGCTCAGAGCCCGGAGCCTGCTTCAGATTCTGTGTCTCCCTCTCTCTCTTCCCCATCCCCCACTCGCTTCTGTCTCTCTCTCAAAAAATAAACGTTAAAAAAATTTTTTTTTTAAATTTTTTTTTTTTTCAACGTTTATTTATTTTTGGGACCGAGAGAGACAGAGCATGAACGGGGGAGGGGCAGAGAGAGAGGGAGACACAGAATCGGAAACAGGCTCCAGGCTCTGAGCCATCAGCCCAGAGCCCGACGCGGGGCTCGAACTCACGGACCGTGAGATCGTGACCTGGCTGAAGTCGGACGCTTAACCGACTGCGCCACCCAGGCGCCCTAAAAAAATTTTTTTAAAAGAAGCGAAATGAGTTAATGTTTACTTGCATGTTTTACTTTTACTCTGAGACTAATGTTTGCTCATCCTATCAGTTACCATGAGAGGCGTATTTAAATCTAAAACCATGATGACCACCTTTTCTTTCATGTTCTATCAGTTTTTGCTTCAAGTATTTTGGAGCTCAGGTACTAGGTGCATAACAACTAGGATATTTTGCCTTGATGAATTGACTCTTTTCACTATGTAACGTCCTTCCTCCCAGCCCTCCCACCCCTGATAAGAATTGCTTTCATATCTACCTTGTTCAGTGTTAATATAGCCAGTTCAATTTTTTAAAAAAAATTATTTGCCTAATATATCTTAAACAAATTTTTTAACCTCTCTACATCTTTATTTTTAAAGTGGCTTCTGGGGCACCTGGGTGGCTCAGTCAGTTAAGCACCCGACTTCGGCTCAGGTCACGATCTTGCGTGGTTTGTGGGTTTGAGCCCTGTGTCAGTCTCTGCGCTGACAGCTTGGAGCCTGGAGCCTGCTTTGGATTCTGTCTCTCTACCCCTGCCCTGCTCACGCTCTGTCTCTCTCTCTCTCTCAGAAATAAATATTAAAAACAAACAAACAAACAAACAAACAAATAAATAAATAAAGTGGCTTCCTGGGGAGTGCCTGGATGGGTCACTTGGTTGGGCATCCAGCTCTTTATCCAGGCTCAGGTCATGATCACACAGTTGTGGGATTGAGCCCTACATCTGGCTCCGTGCTGAGCTCGGAGCCTGGTTAGGAGTCTCCCCCTCCCTCTTCCGCTGCCCCTCCCCTGCTTGTGCGCTCTCTCTCTCTCTCTCTCCCATACACGCTCATGCCTGCTGGCGCTTTAAAAAAAAAAAAATTAAAGTGGCTTCCCGGTAGACAGTATGTGGTGGTCTTGATTTTTTTTTTTATGTAGTCTGATATTCTCTGCCTTATAATTACATGTTTTAAAATAATTCTACGTTTAGACCGTTGACATTTAATGTAATTATAAATACGATTGGGCTTACATCTACCACCTTGCTGTTATTTGTCCCAGCTAGTTTTTATTTTTTTCCTTGTTCTCCTGCCTTCTTTGAATTGACTTTTTTTTTTTTTTTTTATCATTCTATTCGCCACCATCAGTGTATTAACTGTAGCTCTGTGGGCTTTGCATGTGTGAGATTGTTCTAGAACTCCTAATATTCATCTTCAGCTTCTCACAGTCCACCTCATGGGTTGTACTTCCCTGCTCCCATTCTCTGGTGTCCAGCGTACTTTTTTATTTTAAGTTTATTTATTTATTTCGAGAGAGAGCGAGCGCTGGAGGGGCAGAGAGAGAGAGAGGGAGAGAGAGGATCCCAAGCAGGCTCTGCGCTGTCAGCACAGTAGCCCGATGCAGGGCTCGATCCCATGAACCGTGACCTGAGCCAAAACCAAGAGTTGGTTGCTTAACCAGCTGAGACCCCCCAGGCGCCCCCGTGTTTTCATTTCCTGTGCGTGTATGCCCAGAAATGGAATTGACAGATCGTATGGTAGTTATAGTTTTAGTTTTTCGAGGAACCTCCATACTGTTTTTCTTAGTGGCTGCACCAAATTACATTCCCACCAACAGTGCACAAGTGTTCCCTTTTCTTCCACAATCTCGCCAACGTTTGTTACCTTGTCTTTTTGATAGTAACCACTCTAACAGGCGTGAGGTGACATCTCCTTGTGGTTTTAGTTTGTATTTCCCTGATGATTAGTGATGTTGAGCACCTGTTCATGTACCTGGTGTTCACTGGTATATCTTCTGTGGAAAAATGTCTGTTCAGTTCCTCTGCTCCTTTTTTAATCAGATTTTTTTGTTTATGCTATGAAGGTATGTGAGTTCCTTATATTTTTTTGGATATTAACCCCTCATCAGATACAGGATTTGCAAATATTTTTTCCCCATTCCATAGCTTGCCTTTTCACTTTGTTGGTGGTTCCCTTTGTTGTGTAGAAGCTTCTTAGTTTACTGTGGTCCTACTTGTTTATTTTTGCACCTTTTTTTTTTTTTGGAGGGGGGTTGTCAACCCCAAAAAGTCATTGCCAAGATTGAAGTCAAAGAGCTTACCCCTTATGTTTTCTTCTAGGAGTTTCATGATTTCAGGTCTAAGTCTTTCATCCATTTTGAGTTGAGTTTTGTGTATGATGTTAAATAGTGGTCCAGTTTCCTTCTTTTGCATGTGGCTTTCCAATTTTCCCAGCACCATTTATTGAAGACACTGTCCTTTCCCCATAGATGTTCTTGGCTCCTTTGTTGTAAATTAATTGACCGTATATGCACGGGTTTATTTCTGGGCCCTCTATTCTGCTCCTTTGATCTGTGTGTCTGTCTTTATGCCAATACCATAATGTTTTGATTACTATAGTTTTGTTACATAGTTTGAAATCAGAACGTGTGATGCCTTCAGCTTTGTTCTTATTTCTAAAGATTGTTTTTGCCTATTTGGGATCTTGTGTGGTTCCATACAAATTTTAGGATTTTTTTTTCTATTTCAGTGAAAAATGACATTGGAATTTTGATACGAATTGCATTAAATCTGTAGATTGCTTTGGGTATATGGACATTTTGACGGTAGTAATCCTTCTACCCCACTTGCACAGCATATCTTTCCATTTACTTGTGTCTTCACTTTCTTTCATCAGTGTCTTATAGTTTTCAGTGTACAGAACTCGTTTCTTTCTGATAGTTTTCTGTTAGTGTATAGAAACACAACTGTTTTTCATGTATTGATTTTGTATCCTGCAATTTACTGAATTTCTTTACTCGTTCTAATAGTTTTTTGGTGGAAGCTTTAGGGTTTTCTATATATAGTACCATGTCATCTGCAAATAGAGATGGCTTTACTTCTTCCTTTCTGATCTGATGCAATTTCTTTCTTTTTCCTGCCTAATTGTTTTAGCCAGGACTTCTAATATAATGTGAAATAAAAGTGGTGAGAGCGGGCATCCTTGTCTTGTTCCTGATCTCAGAGGAAAAGGTTTTAGCTTTTCATCGTTGAGTATGCTGTTAGCTGTGGGTTTGTCACATATAGGCCTGCCTGATTTCTGATTCTTGTCTTTTCTATTCTTTATGTAATGTGTCTTTTTTCCTCTAGCTGCTTTTTAAGATTTTCTTTTTATCACTTTTTTTCATCAGTTGGATTACGATGTGCCTTGGCGTGGTTTTCTTTATGTTTCTTATGCTTGAGGTTCATTGACCTTAGATCTGTGGGTGTATAGTTTGCATCAAATTTGGAAATTTTTCCTTCATTATTTCTTTACATATTTTTTTCTGCCCTCCCCTTGATTTTTTTCTTGGATGCCAATTCCGTGTTAGACCACTTAATATTGTCCACAGCTCACTAAGGCTTCTGGCTCTTGGTCTATTTGTTTGTTTGGTTTTTATATCTTCTTTCCCAGTGTGTTTGTTTTGGATATGGTCATGTCTTCAAATTCCCTGATCTTTACTTCTTGAATGTCTAATCTGCTGTTAAACCCAATGAGTGTGGCTCTGATTTCAGAACCTTCTTATTTTCATTTCTAGAAATTTCACTTTAGTTTTATTTTTTCCATTTCCCTTGTTATGCTTGTTTTCTTTTACGTCCTTGAGTATATCGCCAGTATTTATAATAGCTATTTTAAGGTTCTTGTCTACTTATTCTATTGTCTCTGTTATTGCTGGGTCTGTTTCTATTGATTGGTCTGTCTCTTCATTATGTGTCATATTTTCCTTCTTTTCATGCCTGGTAACTGTTGACTGGATGCAGACATTGTGAATTTTATGTTGTTGAATACTGGATCTTTGTTTTGGTGTATAATTAGGTAATTTAGAGATCAGTTTGATCCTTTAGAAGCTTGTTTTTAAGCTTTTTCATTGCTGGTCTAAGGCCTTTATTCTGGGACTAACCTAACCCTGCTACTGTGGTATACTCCCTCAGAAAGTTCTATCCAATACCCCCAGTATTATGAAGTCTTTCTACTGCAGCTGGTGTCTTGTATGAGCTCTGGGAATTATTTGGATTCATTGGAAAAAATCCAGTGATTTCTCCCCCCACACCTCCCCATCCCCGCCCCACCGGCCTTGGGTTTTTCCTCACACATGCATGAATCAGCACTCAGCCAAAGACTTGAGAGGACCTCTTTGCAGATCTCCAGAGTTCTCTCTGTGTGTGGTTTTATCCTCGCTGGTACTCTGCCTGCAAATTATAGCCACCTCAGCTTTCGGGAGCACCAGTCTCTGTCTCCTCAACTCAGCAAGACCACAGGGCTCTGTCTCACTCCCCACTCCCTGCACCGCAGCTTGGAGACCGCCTCCAGGCAGTGAACTGGGCCTTTCACTTCTCTTCTTTCAGGGATTATAGTCCTATGCTTCCTGTGTCCATTGTCTGAAACTGTTATTTCATGGATTTTTCTACTTCCGTGTTTATGGTGGAAAGTCAATTCCCATTGTATTTAATCCTTGGTGAGTGGAAATGGAAGTATGACAGATACTAATTTGTAGACATTTACAAGTAGACTCAGTAGTCAAATGTGTTTTATATGAGCATTACCTAAAAAAATTCTTACTTGAATGCCTAAAGTCTCTCACTGCTCATTCATTCTTGGATTTTTAAACAAAATTATAATTTCTATTCATGAATGTTATGACTAGTATGATCTTTGTTTAAAAATTTTCACCCAGCTGGACTGTGTTATTGGAAGGTCATGGTTATAGGCTTTTGTTTACACAAAATACTTGCCCTAGAAATAATCTCTTTTGTTGACTGTTTTTAAGTTACTCTTGAGTGAGGGGACGGGGTAAGATAGAGGAGTAATTTCTTAGAGATTTTGGTGGAAAGTGTAAACATAAAAATAATATGAGATTATGTCTTGGTAGCAATAACCATTGTACTTTGCCTTTTTTGCTCCTATTGAGAACATTTTTTTGGAAAACTTTTTATTTTGGAAGAATTTTAGATTTACAGAAAAGTTGCAAAAACAAAAACAGTACAAAGAACACCCATGTATCCTCAACTGCTGTTAACATTTTATCCCACTTGTTTTATCATTTGTGCTGTTCTCACTGTCTGTCTAGCTACCTATCTATGCAATTTTATATCTGAATCATTGAGGGTAAGTTATATCTATCATGGCCCATTAGCCCTAAATATTTTAGTGTATATTTTCTAAGAAGAGAGATCTTCTTTTACATAACTACAATTTAGTTAACTCTTCATTTTTCTAAGAACTGAACCAGACACTATGTCACAGTTTATTTATTTGTTTTTATTTTTTATTTGTTTTTAATTTTTTTAATGTTTATTTATATTAAAGAGAGACAGAGTGTGAGCAGGGGAAGGGTAGAGAGACAGAGACAGAATGTGAAGCAAGCTGCAGGCTCCAAGCTGTCAGCACAGAGCCCGACGCGGGGCTCGAACTCGTAAGCAGTGAGATCATGACCTGAGCCGAAGTCTGATGTTTCACTGGCTGAGCCACCCAGGCACCCCACTAGTTCTTTATTTAAAAAAAAATTTTTTTAATGTTTATTTATTTGTTTATTTTTGAGCAAGAGAGAGCAAGCATGAAAGGGGGAGGGGCAGAGAGTGAGGTTGAGAGAGAGAATCCCAAGCGGGCTCCGTGCTGTCAGCACAGAACCTGATGTGGGGCTCAATCCCACAGCGTGATCACGACCTGAGCCAAAATCAAGAAACGCTTAACCAACTAAGCCACCCAAGCACCCTGTACTTAGCTAGTTCTTGTACTAGTTCTTTATTGATGGGAGTTTTGCATTTGGTGCTAAAAGGCTAAAGAAGGCAGCTAGGTAATGAAAAAAACAAAGCGAACAAAACTAGAAACAATCTAAATGTCAACAGGAAAATGGATAAAAAGTGACAGTCACACACTGGTATATTAAACAGCTACAGCCACAAGCAACATGAATGAATGTAAAAAACATTCTATTGAGTATCAAAGGCAAGATTCAGAAAACTACACATAGTGCGATGCCATTTGCACTAAGTTAAAAAGAAGGTAAAATAAATATATTTATTTAAGTATGTTTATGTGTATGATATTATTTTTTTAAAAAGTAAGTTTGAGGGGCGCCTGGGTGGCTCAGTCAGTTAGGCGTCTGACTTCGGCTCAGGTCATGATCTCGCGGTCTGTGGGTTCGAGCCCTGCATCGGGCTCTGTGCTGACATCTCAGAGCCTGGAGCCTGCTTCGGATTCTGTGTCTCCCTCTCTCTCTGCCCCTCCCCCACTCGTTCTGTCTCTCTCTCTCTCTCTCTCAAAAATAAATAAAGCTTAAAAAAAATTTAAAAAAAAAGTAAGTTTGTGATGAGCAACTTCAGGATACTAGTTATGCCTCTAGAGGGAGGGGAGGCAGTGGAAGGGGGGGGAGGGCAGGAATATACTGGTAGGTACAACGGTGTTGGGGATTTTCTAGTTCTTAAGTCAGGTAGTGGATTCATGGGTGTTCTTTTTATTATCAGGCTTCAAGATTACAAATGTGTTACATGTATTCTTTTGTATTTTTCAGACTTTAAAGGCAGCTAGAGGGTTGTCCAAATAGAATTTCTCAAACAGGAATAAAAGGCAATATGGGATACATGGGTTTGTTTGTATGTGTCCTGCATCCCCGACTATTCTTTGAGCCATATTTAATGCTTCTATTATTTTTTATCCACAAGACCTAATATAATTCCGTATACATGGTAAGGATTCAGTCTTTGTTTATTGATTAAATGATTTGAAATAGCTAAAGCCAGAATACGTTTAAATACTTTATTTTCAGGGGATTTCAAATTGATCTGTTGGGGAGTTTTTTCCACCCAAGTAGGAAACTTTCAGATGTATTTATTACATAAAATATGAGGAGGCCATTAAATAGTGGCATTTGGTGAAAAAAAAAAAAAAGAAAGCATTCTACTGATGTTTTAGCAATAAGTGTATGACGGACGTAACTCTGATGTATAAACAAGGACATCGAAAATGCCAGTTATGGGTGTGTCAGTATCACTCATGAAAACCAGTGCGTGAGATAAATAATCTTACCAGTTAATTCGTACTATTCACCAATATACTGAAACCAATAATGAATTACTTTGGTCAGAAAAGACATGTGTGAGGCTACACTGAGGACCCTTCTTTTTGGAAAGTCATCCTTCATATTTGCCGTGTGAAACTAGTGACTTACGTGGATTATCTGTGATTTAGTTTGATCCTCGGCCAGTACCCCCGGGACCCAGCATGCTTGGCCCAGGTCTGCCCTCATCGCTAGTTCCCGGGAGAAGAGAAATGGTGCCCAGGTTTTCCACGTTGGGTGTAAGGTCAGTCTGCTGTAGAAATAATCACATAACCCTTCCAGAATCAAACTGAAATAATTTTGGGATCCTCTACTTTTCAGAATACTGGCTTTTTAACCTTCTTTAGTACACATATGTGAGATTTGAACATTAGCTGCTTTGCAACAATCAGGAGAATATTTGGAGAACAGACACATCTTCAGAAGGAGGACTCCAACAGGTTTTCCCCTGCTCTCATCCTGGGCCCATAACAGATTGCTATTTTTCCATTGAATTGGCGAGTCCTCATTGGTTATCAGTTCATAAATTTGTATTTGTTCATAAGGCCTGTCTTTGTGCAAGTTGACGACCTATTTCTAAAATAGTCTCATCCCCCAGACCAAGACCCTGTTTCACATAAAGTAAATGTGTTCACCACAAACTTCCAGACTAGACTTTGAACAGAAAAAAGTCTTTTACGTTACTACATGGTAGATTTACAACCACTTAGCAGACTAAAAATGCAAAGTGAACCGTTTTGTGAATCATATTACCCGTGGAAATCATTTTAGCCTTCCTCCTTCAACGATATGTTCCTGTGTTTGTCATTACTTCTGACATTACTTTTATTTCTTATTAGTGTTTCTCTGTAATGGAAAGTCTTGTTTTAAGTTTGGATTAACAGGTGCATGTAGCATTAGCTTTTTCTTGGCTGAATCTTTGCTTCAAAACAACCATAATAAGTAAGGGTGAGGCACTGTACTCTTTTTTTTTTTTTTTAAATAGCTAAGCAGGAAGTTCACCTCTGACAGGGTATTGTAATCAGGTTTATCACCAGAGCCTGCTGTTGGGTAACAGAAACTCTAGCTTGTCCTTACCTGTCTGGAGGCATTGCTTCATGAAGGAAAATAAACTCACTGGAATATTTGTGAAATTTAATAAAATGCTTTCCCAAGCACTTTGTTTTTAGTGCATGCTAGAAGAATTTCTAATAGCTTTGTGGCCTTTTAAAAAACATATTAACCTTGCGATTGATCTCTTATTCTTGTAATTAAGTGAATTTGTATCCCTCTGGAAGCCCTATGTAGCACAATTGCTATACCTTTGAGATGCATCTTCAGCCACATCTGGCAATACGTCGCATTCCCTCTCTCCTGTCGCCTCCTTTTTCAAGAAAAAGGGGGCAGGTTTGGGATGTCTTCAGATGACTGTTTATTTAATTGACGGACATCTTTTCTTCATTGTACGCTTTGCCTTTGCTCACAAAAGTGCATTCACTGTTCCATAGTATGTTGAAACTTTTCAATGGAAATGGCTTTTGGTTAACAAAGGAAGCATTTTCCTTCGTCCTTCCACGTCTTAGCTTTCTCCAGTAAGTCTTGGCTCCTTCGGCAGCTGTACCTCCACCAGCAACGACAAAAGGTGCGATTGTTCTAGGAGATGGCGTTGGAGATAATGCCAGTGTTTTGTGTGTGGGCTGCCGGGACTGTTTCTTCTTCTGTGTTTGGTTTTGTTTTGTTTTTGTTATTCTAGACAGTTGAGCACACCTTAAAAACAAACCACCACTCCCGAAAAGAGCTTTAAAGACCCTTAAACCTTCATCCTAGGTGACCTCTTTTTCTCCATTAAGTTGTTCCGTTGGCCTTTAAGTGGGCCCCTGTGTCCCCATAATGACAAATCTGGCAGAACTCAAACCAGGGGGAACAGAATCCAGAACCCAGAGACCGTCGATGTGGTTTGTTTTCTTTCTCCGAGCCGGAGACTTGGAGCACCTGACTCTTCCTGCCGTCACCCTCCCTGAAGAGCAAAGCTCAGAAGAGGTTAAGGTGTGCGAGTTAAGTTTTAGTGTTTCACACCGTCTCCTTTTGCTGAGTTGTGATTCCCAACTCCAGGTAGATAGGCTTTTCCTCGTATTTATTTAATAAATTTAGAGATAACCTCCTCCTCCTTTTTCTGCTTCTGCCTCTTCTGCTGTATGTTTGACTTACGTTTCTGGAGCACAGTGCTGATTCAAAGCATTGTTTACTTCTAGAAAAAGTCTCTCAGTTCTCCCGGTGGAATAAGCTAAACTGTAGTCTCTTCCAGGGACACCCTCTCGATGCAGAGCCCCAAATAATCAGATCGCCGCTTGAACTGGAGCTGGGCCTAGACCTACCTGTCTCTGTTATACTGTTTATTCTGCAGAGGACTTGGAGACAGTAGGGTGGTCCATCTTTTCTGCACTGCTTTTCCTTATTTTTCTAGATGTTAAACCCACAGACCGGTTTCTACACAGAGAGTATGTCATACCCATGTTATTCTGCCGTGCTCCTTGACAGTGTTTCTAAATCCTCTCAAGAATTAGGCATTTCGTCATCCCTCGCTAGACTCAGCAAGAAGGGATAAGGAGGAAACTGGAAATTCGTTCTGAAGTACATCTCCAGTATTTTGAATGTTGATCAGCAACATTCTGATCTTCTCTCTGACTGAATGAGTAGAAAGAAAAGATGTAATGCGAGTTCAGCCAGACCCACTGAGTGGCACTTTGCCAAGATGATTCATCCTGCCTCCGAGCTGTCTTAACACCCTTTGTGAGACTAGGTCCCCGTTGGTTGGAGGAGGGGAAGGACCGCCCAGAGCTGTCACACACTCCTGGAGCGGCTCCAGATGCAGGCGTTCGGGTCTTCCAGCTTCCCCCTAGCTCCGCGCACCCCCTCGCTCTGTAGGCCACAGGTAGCTCTCGGGATTGCTTGTGCAATCTTTGTTAGAAGAATCTGGCGGGTTTCAGTGCAGCCAAAGGGCTCAGGGGAGTGTAAGAAGAACAGGTGTTCTCGGTTTCCCTCACTCCCACTCCTTCCAGAGTCACTGCTGCCACACAGCGTGGACCGAGGCCAGCGGAGGCTTTCTTTTGTTCCTGACCTCCCACGATATCCTGACCGGCCCTGGGATTCGTGGGCACACTGCTCTTTTCAAGCTCGTGGGGGAACGGCATCCGAGGCACTCTTCCAGGCTGCAGGAAGGATCAGGGTGGAAAACCACTGCATTTTATTATTGGGGGGGGGGGTGCCTAAGAATATCCTGGCGAACTTGTGCAAAGTACAGATTCTTTGGGGTGCCTGGCTGGCTCAGTTGGTGGAGCGTCGTGACTCTTGATCTTGGGGTTGTAGGTTCAAGTTTCATGTTGGGTGCAGATTACTAAAAAATAAAATCTTGACAAAAGGTAATAAAATAAAGCACAAGATTCTTTGGATGTCAGAGATTCATTAAGTCTTCTGTGGGCTGAGGACAGTGGGATGGGAACAAACAGGTTTCACTGTGGTCTCATTCTCTAAAACAGTGCCGTGGAGCCGGGCTTCCAGCCTTCCGCCTAAGGTTCTTTGCTGAGCGAGCCGCGCAGGCCCCGCCAACTGCCCTTAGTTGCAGTGGGAGCAGACGGCTGTAGGGGGAGGCTAGTCCATGGCCCAGCCCTGCAGGGACTTCGTGTGTCTTGTGTGTCTTTAGAGGCAAAGGGGAGCATTCGGATCCTTTTGATGGCGTCCTCTGGGACAGGAATGGCGTGCGGTGGCCACGTTCAGTTCTAATCTTCCCTCGTTTGAGACGCTAAGAAGACCGTCCCTTTCCGTATTCTACTAGAACCGTTACGTGATCATTTTTAGATAGAGATTCTGCTACCGTATTTTCTTTTTGCTCTGTAAATTTTGTCTTCAGGGAAAGGCAGACCCATACCTTAGTGTTACACATCTAATAATTACAGCTTCATAAACTCACCCATATAGGGTTCTATTGTTAAGGTATCTTATTGTTAAGGTATTTTAAAATAAAGGTAGGAAATAGCAAGTAGTAATAGATTTTGAATGTAGATTTTATATATATTGATTTTTTTAATCTTCAACTTTCTAATTCTAATTATGACCTCTCTAATATGTTGTGGTTTTTTTTTTTTTTTCCTTTAGACAGATGTTATTTAGGTTCCTTTTTTATACTTCTTAAAAATTGTAGGGGCATCTGGGTGGCTGAGTTGGTTAAGCATCTGACTTTTAATTTCGGCTCAGGTCATGAATTCACAGTTCGGGAGATCGAACCCTGTGTTGGGCTCCGCATTAATAATGTGGAACCTGCTTGGGATTCTCTCTCTCTCTCTCTCTCTCTCTCTGCCCCTCCCTCACTTGTGCTCTGTCTCTTGCTCTCAAAATAAATAAATAAATGTTAAAAAATACTTCAAAATTATAAACAAAATACAATTATGGCAACAATAACTTAAAACTTACCATTTAAACCATTTTTAAGTGTGCAGTTCAGCGGAATGAAGTACACTCACCACCACCATCCCTGTCTCCGGACCTTTCTCATCTTTACAAGCTGAAACTCTGCCCCCATTAAACTCCAGCTCCCCACTGCACCCTGCCCCCCAGCCCCAATTAGGGTGGGTAGAGAGCCACTGTTCTATACTCTGCCTCTCTGGATTTGACTCTTCTAGTACTGCACGGAAGTGAAGTAATACAGTATTTGTCTTTCTATGTTTGACTTATTTCACATGGGAGAATGTTTTTAAGGTATATCCAAGTGGTAGTGTGTGTCAGAGATGAAAATTTCTTTAAAAAAAATTTTTTTTTTTTGGGGCGCCTGGGTGTTGCAGTTGGTTAAGCGTCCGACTTCAACCAGGTCACGATCTCACGGTCCGTGAGTTCGAGCCCCGCGTCAGGCTCTGGGCTGATGGCTCAGAGCCTGGAGCCTGTTTCCGATTCTGTGTCTCCCTCTCTCTCTGCCCCTCGCCCGTTCATGCTCTGTCTCTCTCTGTCCCAAAAAAATAAATAAACGTTGAAAAAAAAAATCTTTAAAAAAAAAAATTTTTTTTTAATGTTTCTATTATTTTTGAGACAGAGAGACAGAGCGTGAGCAGGGGAGGGGCAGAGAGAGAGGGAGACACAGAATCTGAAACCGGCTCCAGGCTCTGAGCTGTCAGCACAGAGCCCGACGCAGGGCTCAAACTCATAGACCGTGAGATCATGACCTAAGCCGAAGGCGGACACTTAACCGACTGAGCCAACCAGGTGCCCCTTAATTTTTTAACGTGTATTCATTTTTGAGAGACAGACACAGCGTGAGTGGGGGAGGGGTAGAGAGAGAAGGAGACAGAGACTCTGAAGCAGGCTCCAGGCTCCGAGCTGTCATCACAGAGCCCCACGTGGGGCTCGAACTCACGGATGGTGAGGTCATGACCAGAGCCGAAGTCAGACTCTTAACCGACTGAGCCACCCAGGCGTCCTGCTTTTTAAGGCTAAATAATATTACATTTTGTTTATCCATTCATCCTTGGACGTTTGAGTTGTTTTCACCTTTGGCTGTAGTGAATAATGCTGCTGTGAATGTTAGTGGCGAATATCTGTTAGAGTCCCTGCTTTCAGTTCTTTTGAGACATCTACACAGAAACGCAATTGCCGTTATCATATGGTAATTCTATATGTAATTTTTTAGACTACTGTAATATGTTTGTGAATATTTATTTTTTTCTTATGAAAGAAATATATTCAGAATGATTAAAAGAAATGTAGAAAACAAATGTATAAAGAAGGCGATAAAAATCACCCACAATCCAATTTCTCATGGATGCCATTAACATTTATATTTTAGTTGTCTTATTTAATGTGCACTAACATATTTGCAAAATTAGGATTGAAGACTACATACAAATTTCTTTTTCAGTTTTCACTGAGTATTCACTCAGTTTCACTCAGTATTGCACTGTGAATATTTTCCTAAGTCATGGAACAGCCTATGAAAAAAGCTTTTAAAAAGCCTTTTTAATAGCTGCTTAATATGTATGCATGGAACGTATATCTAACATAGATGTCCATTAATAAGGAAATGTTGGATTCACAGGGGAATACTTTCCAATGACTTAAATTGATGTTTTCAAAGGCTATCTCATGACATTAGAAAATACACACAAAATATAACGTTAGGTGAAAATTTAGGAGACAAAACTTATACAGCTAATTCGGTTTGTACAAAGGTTCTCAGACAGATGGGAGCTTAGCCTGAGAGCAAGGTAAACCATTAGATTTTAGTAGAGGAGTGACATGTCAGATTTCATTTTGAAATATCACTCTTGCTGCTAGTTTCAAAGAGATAAAGGCGGATATGGAGATACCGTTTGGTTGGGAGCCCAGACTGGGGTGACGGAGGCTGAGAGGAGGGTAGTGGTTATGGAAGGGATGGGGACGAGCAGCCTTCCAGACCCAGCCTTGAGGCAAAGAGTCTGTGTGCACGTGGTGTGTAAGAAGTGGAACTGTCAAGGACGAGTTCCAAATGTTGGGTTTTTGTGGCTTGGTAAGGGATACCAACGGGGGACTAAAAGTAGGGGTATGGAAGAGAAATAACTCAGTTTGGAGCGTGTACATTTGACTCAGTGGAAAGATACTCAAGCGGAGTTGTCAAAGACGCTGTCGAATTGAAATCCCGGTGTTATAAATGTGAATATGCCCCAAAGGGCTGAGAGAAAAGTCCTCCAACATCCTAACAGTGGCTTTCCCTAAGTTATAAGCATTTTTTATTGTCTTTATTATAGTATTTTATATTTCATAACTTTTCTGTAATGAGCATGTATTATTTTTATAATCAAATTTAAGTGTTACTAGAATACATCCATGACATTATTTATAGTAGTGTAAAAATTAGAAACAACCTATGTGTGTAACAGTTGTAGAAGATTGGTAAACATTAAGTGGAAGGATACTGAAAACCGTCTAGCCGCCTTTTGAAAAAAGCTTTTCAGTGTTAGTCAAAAAGGAAAAGTCTGTTTAAAAATAAATGAAAAACTTGAAAGTGAAGTCTGCCCTATGGAATGGAGATTAGGAGAATCTAGAATCAATTGTAAACTATAAATCCGTAGATTTGCATTATTAATAATTATTTTACCCCCTGTTCATAGGTGAAAGAACGGTAGCCTATTTGTCACCAGATATTTAGTTTGACCTACCAGCTTTTAGCGTGGACATTTGAAAATATATTAGATCTTCTTAGCTTCCCAGATTGCTTTTCATTAAGGACCTTACAGTCCTGAACTTATCGTACATGATACTAGTCATGAATTTATCATACATCAAATTGGTTTTTTGAGATGATTTTTTTTCTAAGGGGAACATTCACTGCTCTGGTGTTTATTTTGTTTGCAGATAAAAATGCTTAATTATACATCCTGCCTGCATTATTTAAAAGGATTAGAATTGCCATAAATCTTGTCGGTAATGTTAAAATTGTCTTAACTTGAAAAGATACTTCAAATCTTGTGCAAAATGAAGCAACTGTTCTAAATGAAGTAATTTTATAAAGAAAAAAGACCAGTTCATCTCGAAGGTCAATGAGATTTGATTTCCTTTTTTTTCTTTTAAATTCACAGATTAGAATACAATGTACAATATTTCGGTGTACAAGTAGAATCACTCTATCTCAACATTTGAAAAAAACGGAAAAGGCAACACTGCTACAGGGAGCGACAGCATTACTCGCACCTCTGTAACTCCACCCTTGTGTTCACTCTAGTCGTTCCCCCCGCCCCCACTCCAGAGTGATCACTGTCCTGACTTCTCACTCCGTAGAAGCTTGGTGCCGAGTTGCTGGGTTCTGTACTTTATATGCATGGATCGTTCTCTACTGCACCTGGCTTCTTTCTTTTAACGTGATGTCTTGAAGATTCATCCATGTCGTTGCAGGCAGAGCATTCATTTCCTTGCTGCAAAGTGCTCCTTTATGAGACTATATCAAAATTTACTTATCGTTAATGGTATTTGGGTAGTTTCCAGCTTAGGGCTTTTGAAAATAGCGTTATTAAGAATGTTCTGGCACGTGTCTTTATGTGGACATCATGTACATTTCTGTTGGGGATATGTAGCTAGGAGTGGAGTTGCTTCACCAAAGAATGTGCACATGTTCAACTTTAACACTGCCAACCAGGTTGCCAAAATGTTTGTCTTTAGGCCCTATTTTAACAGGGTCCTACCATATCAGAAATGTTAGTTTCTCTGAAATTCCATAAGACTTAAAAAAAAAAATCTTACTTGAGTTACTTGATAACTTTCTATTTTTATACTGTGGTTATTTTCACACACCTTTCTGGGTTATAAACTCCTTGAAGCCATTGTTTTATTCATCTTTACCTTTCCCAAAGTACCTCGCATAGACTCTAGATTTAACATTTTTTATGTGAATGGATGAGTCAATGAGGCAAAATTATATGTAGTATTAATTTCAAAGATGTTTATAAATGGCAAAAATAAAAATAGCATACCAATTAAACTACGGGGGTGATCTGAAAGTGAACAGCATGCATTTCTTAATAATAGCTCATAGATTTTCCTGAATTCTATAAGAGAATCTTGCATGCAGTTATATGGGAGAAGTTGAGTTGTGCATTTTTACCTATTAGACTTAAGCCTTGGTATTACCGCCCACGCAGAAGCATGTGAACATAGTGAAACAGTAAGCTAAACTTGGTGGCCATGAATTTGAAGGTGAATGAGAGGGTGTGGTGAGGAGGTGTGGGAGGGAGATCGTGCAGCAGAGCAGACACGATGGCTCTGTAACTCCGGTTTGGGTCACAGCTTTGTCCCTTCCCCCAGGTTCTTCTGTGACTGGCAAGAAGTAAGGATTTCTCTCTGTCATGGGGAAGGCCAGTAGGAGTTTTATGAGCCAAATGGAATTTTAGTGGCCTTTTTATTTAGCGTTATTACTGTTTTATTTTATTTTTTTTTTTAATTTTTTTTTTTTCAACGTTTATTTATTTTTGGGACAGAGAGAGACAGAGCATGAATGGGGGAGGGGCAGAGAGAGAGGGAGACACAGAATCAGAAGCAGGCTCCAGGCTCTGAGCCATCAGCCCAGAGCCTGACGCGGGGCTCGAACTCACGGACCGTGAGATCGTGACCTGGCTGAAGTCGGACGCTTAACCGACTGCGCCACCCAGGCGCCCCAACGTTATTACTGTTTTAAACTGCTAAGAGGATAGTAAGGATTTATGGGTGTTTTCCTCTTAATGCTTTTCTCCACATTCCAAATTTTATTCAGTGAATACGTATTACTTTTAAAATCAGAAAATATTTTCTAAAAGTAATTTATGTTGCAAAAGTTGCTACCTTGATTATCTTTTATTTCAGTCTTGGCCTACCTATGAGGATATCTATAAAAAGATGATTGAAATTGCCAAATTCTTAGATCTGCCACGTTTTCCAGACATAACTGAAGACTGCTATCTTCATCCAAACATCTTGTGTATGAAATACTTGATGGAAGTCAATCTCCCTGGTAAGTGTGTGGGGTATGTGGTGAGGAAGCTGTTATCGAATTGTAGAATTATAATGAACAAAATACGGAATCCTCTCAAATCACTGACTATTAGAGCCACCTGACAGCGTCCATAGTAACATGAAGCTTAATTTCACAATCCTTTCTTAAAGTATTTCAGGCCACATAACAAGGTTAAAAGGACATTGTTCAGAAATTAAAGAGTTCTGTTTTGATACGAGGGATATGCTTGGTTTTACAGTAAGTTTGCTGAGTGCGATTAAAGTAACAAACGTTTCAATATGTGTTATTAATGACCTAGGTGCCCCCCTCCCGGAAAAAAAAAGACAGTGCTTTGTCATTTACGTGAAGCATGATTATTACACAATGAATTCTAATTTAAAAAACCCCAGAAGCTCACCTATGGTAATGTTTTTAGTGTTTGGTAACATGATGCTATTTCCAGTCCCTAAAACAAACGGAGATCAGTCTGGTAGGATCCCAGTGAACTCTCTGAGGCAATGAAACACAAATGTGGAGACAGCCCCGGTAGGCCTTGTTCACAATATACCGAGACACAGGGAGCTCGATGGAATCTGCCAATGGAATCCATTCCTGAATTTCTTGCTAAACTAGAAATGTGAGAAATTCAGGACTTATGTTCTTAAGAGAAAATACAAACATGGTGTGCCTATCCTATTGCTTGAGCAATATAAAAAATGTGATTGAATATAGTTTTTAAATGGGGAAGGAAAATGCATATGTTCATGAACAAAGCAATATTCAAAATTGTGTAGTGTAATTTTCACGGTAAAAATAAATATAAATATGTCATAACATAATATATGCACAAATGTTACACCAGGTAATAAATAGAAGGAATACAGGGGCTTACCAAAATGTAACTGACACAGGTCGGCTCATGGCAAGCGTCTGGTTCATGGGCTTGCTGTTGGATAGAGAGGGAAATAAAGTCAAGAGGAAATGGCGACTGAATGCATGCATCAAATTGCAATTTAATTCATTACAATTTATTATGCTCTTATAAATAATAGCTATTCTGCTTAAATTAAAGTAGAATGTTGCATATCTTATGTACTTAGGGAGTAAAGAAATTTGTTTAGTAACTTAGTGTTTTCAAAGTATGTGCACTTGTACTATCTTACTTAATCTCAGTTTATCCTCCCATAACCCATTTTACAAATGAGGAAGTGACTAATCCAGAGTCACAAAGGTAATGATCGGAAAGCCTAAATATATAGGCCCTAGCTAGGCCGTCTGGTTTCAAGTGCCACATTATTCAGCTTCGAATGATAGGTGAAGGCTAAACTGAACATATAATGTCTTTGGGAAAGCAGTACATCAAGTTCAATATGCATCAAACCTTCTAGCGTGCTAGCCAGGGTGTCAGCCAGCGAGTGAGTGTATACTCGTAGAGAAGCGCTTGGTCTTATAAGGGAGTTAGTTTCAAGTAAGTGACAAATTGCTGTAGAAACACAGACAAGAAACCTGTATGAAACGATAGAAAACTAGTGTGTGGCTGTGAGTTAGGTACCAGAATGTGTCCTATAAATAGTAGATGTCTTAGGAAGCCCAAATAGGGAAAGCTACGCCTTGCCAGGATCCTGCCATTGGTGTTTCTGTACAGATATCATTTTTGCGTTTCTTTTCTTCACAAAATGTGTGCCTCTGATTTCTAGCATCGTACCGTGTCTTAAGATGATAAAACTTGTCTTACAGAGGTACAGTTTAGCGTGGTCTAGTTAGGCAAAGAATTTATTTCACATTTTGCTGTTTTGCTCTTCAACAGATGAAATGAATGATTTAACCTGCCAAGTGGTAAAAATGACTGGAGTAGGAGAAGTGGATTTTCTGACATTTGACCCCATAGCTAACATGGCAAAAACTGTTAAATATGATGTACAAGCTGTCGCCGTTATTGTAGTCGTATTGAAACTGCTCTTTTTATTGGATGACAATTTAGAATGGTAAGTGTATATCGATTTTATGAGGAAAAAATCGTACTGTTTTTACCTAATTATCAGAGGTAAAGGATTCCATATATTATCTGCACAGAAAATAGAGCCTCTCAGTTGTGTGGAACACGGGCTAGTAGCAACAATTACTTCTTACAAGAATTTTGACTCAGCCAGTTGTCAGAGATTTAATTCTACCTTAGGAAGTTATTTGCCTTGCGTTTTCTTGCTATTTTTAGGTAGATACACATGTTCTCATTGCTTCACTGATTCTGGAGTTTAAATCATCATACACAGATCCTAAAGAATCTTGTAGCACTTTATCTGTATGCCTGTAGGCTCCTGGCGCTGTGTGTCTTCAAAGATTATTTCGGAAAGTAAAGGAATCTTGAAGTGTCACCCCTCCCGAATGCCCGTAAACGATGGCAGGGTGTGTAGGGATTTGCTTCTCCATTAAAAGTTGGCATCGGTGCCAAGTACTGTTCTACACTTTTCTTTAAGAAGAATTCAAAATGCAACTGTCTTCGAAGAAGTGATATCTCAATGAATTGACTTGCTTATTGGTGTTTCCAGGTCTTTGTCTAATACTGCTGAGAAATATAATGAAAACAACAAAGAAGGTACTTAACTTTTTATCATTCAACTTCAAAGTGATTGCAAGTGATGGATTAAAAGAAGCAATAGATGTAAGGAAGAAACTTTGAAAAATATACAAAGACACACATATACACACATGTATACAAATTGTACCTTACGCCAGAATTATTTCTTCATATAATTATCTAATTATACATCTAGGCTACTAAACTTCAGTGATTTCCTACTGTGTGTAAACACCAGCCAGCTTTTTTAGTCCCAGCTTCTCCTCACTAGACCGCGAAGATGCTGGCACTTCTGGGACTATGCCATCTGTTCTAACGCCTCAGCCTTTGCTCACACTGGTCCTTCTACCTGAAATGTGTTCCTTCCTACCCCCCTCCTCCCCCAACCCCTGGCAAAGCCACCTTTATTCTCCAAAATTCTACCTTCCCTTCACACCCGCTTGTGACCTCACCACTCCCCAAATCAGAACTTACCACTCCTGCCAAACCGCTCCCGAACAAACTTCTGTTGGAGGTTTCGCACAGTGAACTAGAGCTGGTGGACAAGGTATGTCTAGCCCTGGTAGATGGCCAGGACCTGTAAAGTGCTAAGAAAAGCTGGCAGAGAGTAAGGGCAACGTAAATGATAGAAAGATAGAGAGGTAGATTGTAAGCTCCCAGAGGGAGGGACCACGTCTTTCTTTCTTCTTTTTTTTTAAATGTATCTTTAGTGCCTAACACAGTGTCTGGCCTGGGAGCAATTCAGTGAAGTTTGGAAAATACATGAATTCTTAAATTCAATTCTAGTTTCTTAGTTCCCTCACTAGGATTTATGTTCATTGGTTTTTTTAAAAAAAATTTCAGCTTTATTATTGGGTTATAATTGACATATAAGATTGTAAGATATTTAAAGCGTGTATCATGGTGATTTGATATTTGTTGGCACTGTGAACGTATTCTCTCATCTGGTTAAGTAACACATGTATCACCTCACATTTTAATCCTCTGTGTGTGTGTGTGTGTGTGGGTGTGTGTGTGTGTGTGTGTGACAGAGAGAGAACATTTAAGTCCTATTCCCTTAACAAATTTCCATGATGCAATACAGTGTAATCAACTACACTCACCATGTTTTACATTAGATTTTCAGACCTTATTTATCTTAGAGCCAAAACTTTGTACCCTTTTACCAACCTCTCCCCATCTCCCACCCCCAGCCCCTGGAAACTACTTTTCTACTCTAAGAGTTTGACCTTTTTTTTCCCCTCCCAATATTGCACATACATTGGTGTTAGGAGCTTGGATTTAACGGTAGAAATCAGTTTGTGAGTTCTTTCCAGAATATGTGCAGAATACTTCTTTCTGTACATTGCTTCATGTCAGTTTCAACACAGAGTGGAAGGTTGAACAAAATGTCTTCTAATGTCCCTTCTCAGGCTAAAGGGCCATCATAGACTGTGTAGACATTTAGAGTAAACAGAGGGCTCTGATATATCATCTGCCCTGTGATGCTCCAGATAAATCCCTGCTGTCAGCGGGGCGAGTGTCGCCGTCCCCACTCTCTCTGCCTCCCTGCTGTCCACCGTCCCCTGCCTCCCCACATTATTGATGAGGAACTTGAGGTTTAACGAAGTTGTGGCTTATTTAAGTTCACAGAACTTTGTGTTGCATGAATCACTATAGTTTTTCCCTGTCCTTGTAGCTATTTTGGTAATTCCTGCTCCTCTGTGGCAATATGGTCTATGATGCCATATTGAATTCAGTGATGATGATACTGGCCATTTGAAAAGATTCTTAGGTACACATTGAAGGAGACTGTCTTCATAAGAAAATATATAACAAATTCAGCCTTGGGGCACCTGGATGGCTCAGTCAGAAGAGCATGCAACTCTTGATCTCAAAGTCGTGAGTTCGAGCCCCATGTTGGGTGTTAGAGACACTAAAATAATCTTCCTTTCCTTCCTTCTGATTCCCTCACTCTACAATCCTCTTTTCTGATTTACCTTTAATGTTATTTTTTTTCCCTCTGAAATCATCCCATCCCCCCATGTGGATTGAGTAAAAGAGTGAGGAGTGAATTCTTATATTCGACTACATTCAATTCTGTTGTCTCTCTAACCTCGACATCTTGAGCACACACTCATCCCAGCTCTTCAGTACAATCCCCTTTCTTACTTCTCTCTAGATTCTCTGGATTTGGATTCAGATTGGGAAGAACAGGAATAGGAACTGATGAAACTGGAAGTCCGGAGTCAACTATTACAGTGCCATTTCGCACATTTATCAGTCATTTGTTCCTTAATTCAAAAGTATTCGCAGACATATCGGAGCCTCACCGTGTGCCAGACGCTATGCTGGGTGTTGGGTTGGGAAGAAGAGTCATGATTGTAGTGACAGCTAAAATATGTCCTCTCTTCTCAAGGAGATGATAGTCAAATGTAGGAGAAACAGGTATATACAGGTTTTAGTATAATCTAGTTAGGGCCACAATATAGGTAGGAACTTAGTGACGGATTGCTCAGGAATCATGTGGGAGTACAGAGATAGTGACTCCTTAATCCCCAAAATGTTGACTCCCTAGTGTTTATTTGTGTCAATGAATGAAGACTCAAATGAACGAGGTATGTGGTTATAATGTGACTTATTTGGTTACTAATCATGGATTTCATTTCTTTCAGATAAGCCATGGTTTGATTTCAGAAAATGGTACCAAGTTATGAAGAAATCTATTGATGAGAAAAAACAAGAATGGGAGGAAGCCAGGGCAAAGTATGTTATCTCTTCTAGTTCTAGATTTACCTACTTGATTTCCAAGTCCGTTACCTTCTATTTGAAAGCTGAAGTTTCATTAGTTAGACTCATCAGCACTGTGACATTTTTTCTAGAAATACTAGCCCATATATCCTAATCAACTTTGTTTTTTGTGTTCCTGTTAACTCGACTCCAGATTTTATTTGGATTTCACCAGTGTTTCCATTAATGTCCTATTTCTAACCTGGGATCCAATCCAGAGCACCACATGGTACTCAGTTATTAACTTTTTATAATTTGCATGAGTCTCGCCTCCATTTCTAATATTCCTCCTTCTTCCCCTTTCTCGAAGTTGAACATTTTTCATCTGCTTTCCGGTATCACAAAGACTACAAATATCAGTCTGACACAGGCAGTTGGAATATTCCCCCAAATAAAGATCCCCACAAAAAGCAAAACAGAAGAAAACTGAAAGAGAAGATATTTAATTCAGTCGGTCTCGCCATTTGACTTTGAGCCCTCATTCTGATGTAGGTTCACTGCGATAGAGTGGAAAGAGCATAGCCGTAGAGACGGACAGTGCTGGGTTTGAATCCTGGTTGCATACAGACTAGTTGTGTGACCGTGGGCAAGTTACTTAATTTGTTAGCCTTGGTGCACTGAAATTTGGATTGCTTATAAATTTTCGTAGACATTATATTTTCTATAACATAGAGTACATTTCTATTGATCTCTGGTTTGAAGAGTTTTATATCGATTCTTAGAACTTTGAGTCTTTACGAGACTTTGAAGAAAAAATTAATGTCTGTGTATTGTATGTAAATTTAGAATAACCCTCATTTGATCAACTAATTTTGTATACTTTGAGAAAAATAAAGGCTCCTCAAATGAGTTAAAATGAGAATTCATTCAACTCCAGGTTCCTCATCAATGAAGTAGGGATAATAATGCCTGCTTTGTGCTCTAAGACCTAAATTTCACTTTTCACAGGTAGAATTTTTCATCTACATTTAAGAGAGCTTTTAAATAGAGAAACAGACTTGTGGAGCTGAATGAGGCCCTGTGGGGAGGAGGATCCTTGCCAGAAAGGGGAGAGGTGTAGCAGTTTCTCGAGATTCAGGTTTGACACAGTGATGGAAGAGAAGAGGTGGGGCGGGAACTTCTTCTGACAGCCTGTGGGACCCAGGAAACTGGGTCCTTCCTCTTCCTTGTCAGAGAAGGAAGGTCTCCTCAGTCGTTGGGTCTCAGCAGGTAAAATACTAGCAGCAAGAACAGGAGTTGGTTCCGTTGTCTCAGGTTATGTTGGAGAACCAGACGTCAGGCCTTTTATGGTGCCAGCGGGCTGTCCTGACCGATCCTGAGAGGCTACGTATTCAGGGGCCATGCCACTTGGCGTCTCGGTGGTAACTAGGCATTTATTAGCTCAAACCAGGCACCGACTCACACTTCAGACATAGCTATTAGAACCCCAACTGATATTTCAGCCTTCAATTGCACATCAAAGACTTGCTGACTTTTAGCTACTCTAGGGGAGAATTTACTGACCAAAGAGAGGATGTCTGTTTTCAAAATGGCATCTTCAAAATGGCTGGGAGAACAGCACCCAGGGAAGAGACTGTCCAGGGGATCTGTTACCAAAATCCTTCTTCATAGGGTAGGTGCTTTGAGCTAAGTGAATCACTACTGACCAGTGCTTGGGCACACAGCCCCTGTGTGTGCAATCTGTTACCTGTCTGTTTCACCCTACCCCACCCCTATTGTTGACGTAAATTTGTAATTTTTTCTCCCGTTATTCTGAACATCATCTTCCATGTTGTCAGAGGAATGTTAAAGTGTCTCCTGGAGTAGCTAAGTATAGGTCACTATGTATGAGACCATGAAAAACATTAATAAACAGTAGTTGAAAGCCTAATCACAGCTTAAGAGTTTGTCTTCATGACTTCCAGTTGTTACGGAAGATGCTGGGAAGAACATGGAGGAAAATTTAAAAGCATGTGCAGAAAATCTTTGCAGCCTTTTGGGTGAGGCACAATTCCGTAGATATGATAACAGAAGTGTGATCTATAGAAGAAAGAAATTATAAGTTGGACTTCATCAGAAGAAAGAATATCTATCCTCAAAAGACACTGTTAAGAGAATGAGAAGCGATACAGTGGGAGAAAATATGTGCACATCACATACCTGATAAAAGATTTGTATCTAGAATAATATTAAGCATTCTCATACAGTAAGAAAACAGACAAAAAAACCTAATTTTTTAAATGGACAAAAGATTTGAATTTCACTAAATACTTCACTAAAGAAGATGTATGGGGCCCCTGGGTGGCTCAATCAGTTAAGCATCTGACTCTTCATTTTGGCTCAGGTCATGATCTTATGGTTTGTGAGTTCAAGCCCCGTGTTGGGCTCTGCACTGAGAACAAAGAGCCGGCTTGGGATTCTCTGTCTCCGTCTCTGCCCCTTCCCCCTATGCACACACACGGGGTCTCTCTCTCTCTCTCTCTCTCTCTCTCTCTCTCTCTCACTTTCAAAAATAAATAAATAAACATTAAAAAAAAGAAGAAGCAGCTGACCTTATTTAAAAAAAATTTTTAAAGATGTATGAAATGATGCTCAATATCATTAGTTAATAGGGAAATGAAAATTAAAACCACAACAAGATATCATTACACACCAGTTAGAATGGCCAAAAACAAAGCGACATGAACAAAAAAGACCATACCAAATGTGGGAATTCAAAATGGTTCAGCCATTTTGGAAGTTTGACCGTTTCTCATAATGTTAAACATACGTTTAAACATTAATAACGCTATGTAGTAATTTCACTCTTACATAGTTACCCAAGTGAAATGATAACTTCACGTAAAAATCACCATTCGAATGTTTGTACGGGCTCCATTCACAATGGCCAAAAAGTGGCAACTACCCAAATGCCCTCCAGCAGGTGAATGGATAAACCAAGCGGAATATGTCTGTACAATGAGATACTGTTCGGCAGTGAAAGGAACAGACTTCGGATGCATCCACAATACGAATGACTGAAATGCATTATGCTGAATAAAAGTCCCCAAAGGTGACATGTGGTATGATTCCCTTTATATGGCATTCTGGGAAAGGCTAAATTCGAGAGATGGAAAAACATCAGTAGTGGCCTGAGATCAGGGACGTGGGAGCGTGGGGAGGGGTTGTCTGTGAAGAGGCACGGGAGACCTTGGGTTGACGGGCCTGCTCTGTATACTCACCATGGTGGTCGTTACGCCACTGTGTGTGTGTGTGTCTGAGCCGGCCGACCTGTACACTGAGCTGGGGGGGGAGGGGGTGTGTGTAAATTATACCTTAGGTTTTAATAGTTGGGAAATAGAATGGGAAGACTGGTGGGAAGCATATAGGATTCCTGCAGAAAACATTAGGACTTTGTGACGTGCCTCTGTTTTTTGTAGCTTTTATAGTTTGGGGAAGAGGTAAGCAAAGTACAAATTTAAAGAAGGAGTGTTTAGACAGTTAAAATGTCATTTTACATCGCTTTTCCCATTTCCTAGGCGTATGACCCGAAGGAAATAATGTCTTCTAGATTATAGCACAGTTGCTACCTGTAGAGGCATTTATTATAAATGCGTAAGAAAATCTATCTAGATTAGGTATCACAAGGAATTTTTTTCTTAATTTTTTAATGTTTATTTATTTTAGGTGGGGAGAGGGGCAGAGAGAGAGGGAGACACAGCATCCGAAGCAGGCTCCAGGCTCTGAGCTATCAGCACAGAGCCCGATGCGGGGCTCGAACTCACGGACCGTGAGATCGTGACCTGAGCCAAAGTCAGACGCTCAACCTACTGAGCCACCCAGGCACCCCCACAAGGAATTTTTAATAGCGGGTTTATCCACTGATTGGGATTAAAGCATTTAGGGAACTTCTTTATTATTCCCCCCCCCCCCCGAGTACATTGTTAACGCTTATTATTTAAGAAAATAAATAACAAAAAAGATATTTGAAAGAATCACAAACTTGTTTCCCATAAGTTTCAATGACAAGCTCTCGGATATATTTTAAATGTATGGTTCACTAAAATTTAGTTCGTACATAATTTTCAGGAAAACTGTCACTTATCAGCATCGATTGCATCACTACATCAGAAGCTTGGTGCTGACTGTTCACCTCGTATGAGTTACCAGAATCAGGACACCTCTGATTTAATCCTCAGCCAAAGGACAGTTGGCCAAGGCACAAAGAACAGTGGTTTCTTAGGTGGTTTCACTTTATGAGAACAGACAGCAAGAGAATTTTATGGTGAAGGAAACCATTTCTACATTTTTATATAATTCATAGCTTCTTCAGGACCTTATGACACCTGGGAGAGTTTGGGGATGAGCACGTCATTCTGTTGGCTTGCTGTCACCTTCAGCGCTCCTCACTTACATCTATGACATAAGTGCTACAGACCCGTGTCAGTAGGTCATTCCAAGGCAGAGGTACGACACTTAACAGCAGGAATTTCAGAGATCGCTTCAGAGAAACTTTTCTGAACTGTGTTTAGGTCCATTTCTTCTCCGTCATACTCCGCATGTTTTTCTGTATTGTGCAGGTATCTGTGGAAAAGCGAAAAGCCACTCTACCACTCATCCATTGACAGAGCAGTGGCATTTAAAAGACGAGGTGAGTTGTGGTTTCTGTTAATGCCCCGTAGCATCACCATGTAGAAAAGCTAAATATCTTGACTTGAAAAGGGCGTGCCTAGGGGTGCCTGGCTGGCTCAGTCAGAAGAGCGTGCTACTCTTGATAGGGGGGTCGTGAGTTTGAGCCCCACTTTGGGTGTAGAGATTGCGTTAAATAAATAAAAATAGTTAAAAAAAAAAACAAAAAAAGTGAGTGCCGAAGGAACTTTTTTTACTTCTTCAACAAACGTTTCAATGCACATCCAAAGAAACATCATCATCTGCAAGAAATCTCCATGGGAATCTATTGCAGGAATGTTGCATTTTTTAAAACAGAACTTAAGTTCCCACCAAAATCTGAAATCCTATCTTTCTATGACACTCAGAACTCTGGTTTGGAGAATTGCCTTTAGGTTGTCTTGTTAATTTCCCCCCCCCCCAACTGTGGTAAAAATACATAATATAAAATTTACCATTTTAGTCTTTTTTAAGTAGTTCCCCAGTGTCCCTCATCCAGTCTCAGTTTCCCTTACTGTTTTCGCCTTTCATTATCTTGGTGCGTTTATCAAAACTCAGAAACCGACGTTAGTACGTTGCTAACAAGTAAACTACAGGCAGTATCTGTGATTTAACATTAGTTTTCATTTTATTCCTTTCCTTTTTTCCTCCCATTTCCAGAAATGGTGGTGGATCTACAAAAACAATTTAGCACATTGGTTGATTCAACACCAACTGTTGGAAGAAAAAAGCCTTCGAGTTTTCAGTTCAACTGGGCAGAAGGAGACGCGGCCAGAACCTGTTTCCACGGACACAGCCTCCAGGGGATCCTGAAGAACAAAGGCCAGTCGCTGACAACCAAGAACTCACTCTACTGGCTAAGTACACAGAAATTCTGTAGAAGGTATGTGATGCTTTTAAAAAAATCAAAGGATAAAAAAAAAAATCATGAAATCCCTCATTTGGCATGAAGCAGTATTCTTTTCGAATTCAAAAAGTCACCTAAAATTAGAGCTGTCGTGAGGACCAGATAGGTCATTTGTTGGAATTAGGAAGATGTTGGGCGGGGCACCCGGGTGGCTCAGTTGGTTAACCTTCCGATGTCAGCTCAGGTCATGATCTCACGGTCCATGGGTTCGAGCCCCGCATCGGGCTCTGTGCTGACAGCTCAGAGCCTGGAACCTGCTTCGGATTCTGTGTCTCCCCCTCTCTCTGCCCCTCCCCTGCTCATGCTCTGTTTCTCTCCATCTCTGAAAAATGAATAAACGTTAAAAAAATTTAAAAAAAGAAGAAGAAGAAGAAGATGATGATGTTGGGCTTAGAATCAAGAAAATTGGAATTAATGCATTGAGTCCCGTTTAAGAGTTTTAGGGATGGAGGTGTTAACTCACTTTACTGCGATAATCCTTTCACGACATGTACGTCGCACGCTTTGAACTTAACATACGTCGTGTCGATACTATCTCAACAAAGCTGAAAAGAGTTTTAGGATATAAAGACTTTTTTCATTGTGACTTTGTATTTTTACACCAAGCTCATCCGATACTAATCTCAGTCTTGATGCATAGAAACCATCCGTCCGGCAGTCTCCCCGTAAAGAGGATGTGCCAGTGCAGCCGGCTGTCCGTCCCCCGGCTCTGCTCTGCCCACAGCGAGCAGGTCACTTCCCGCTCTACGGCTCTGTGGCCCCAGTTGCAAAACCAGCGTTTGCGCGAGTGAGGGAGGGGCTCATGTCCTTCTGTTTTTCCCATGGCGCAAACAGCGCGTGATGCCGATCTTTGCCCGCTTCTCGAAACCTCCAGGGGCTCCCCTCTCACTCACAGGAAAGTCCGAAGACCCTCCAGAGCTCTCTGACCTTCCCTGCTTCCCTCCTTTTCTCCGTGTTCACTGCCTTTGCTCACGCCGGCCTCCTGGCCGTGGCTCGAGCTGGCCAAGCACCCTCCCCACGCCGGCCTTTGCACCTGTTGAGCCCCCAGCCCGGAGTGGTCTTCCTCCCTGTGTCCTCAAGGGCTCACTTCTGTCAGGTGTTTGCTCCAGTTTCTCTTCACCATCCTGTCTAAACTAGCACCAGCTACCCCCCCACCACACACATACACACACACACACACACACACACACACACACACACACACACACCTCATCACCCCCTGTTCCCCTTGCCTATTTTTTCTTTCTTATAGCTTCTGTCACTATTGACTAGATTGTTATTATATTTGCTTACTTGCCTGCCTTCTCACACTGGAATAGACTGTAAGGTCCTTGAGTGCAGGGACTCTGTCTTAATGAATTAGTGAAAACTCCCAGAGGCTAAAACGGGGCCTGGGTGCTCGCCAATTACTCGTTGAATGAATGAATGGAAAATAGAGATGAGAATTAAATGAGATGTTTGGTGTCTGGCATCTAGTAAATCTCAGTAAATGAAAACTATGATCATTGTTTTCAGTAAACCTAATTTTCTGTTAAAGAGTTTCTCTTCCTAAGTTGAGTAGCAATCAAAGGTAAGTAAGCTGTAGAAAATCCAAAAGTAAATAACAAAATGAAGTCATCTGCATTAAAATTTACTACTTAAGAAAGGCTGAGCAGAGTCTAGAATGACTGGGGTGCCGCCGTCTTAGCAGCAACGGGGAAATGCTGGAATCCCGACCCCCGGGTCAGCTCCGTGTCTGAGGTGATACATTCCTTTGCAGTGGTCAGAGCAATGACTCTTTCAGGTTTTCAGATTGCATCAAAAGGAAGAGAAAAGGTCGTAGTCCCGGCCAGTGAGGAGCCCCCGCGTGAGACCAGCACGTTAGGAAGCGGTGATCTGGCGCCCTTCTGTCTCGTCCACCGGCAGGGTCAGTCCTGAGTGAGGGAGGGAGGCGCTCATTGTACCTTTATGCTTTTCCCGTGGTGCAGTCAGTGTATTTCTAGACGTTCTTCACAGATGTCATACGGTGATAGAAGACAGTTACAAAGAGACCTTGGTATAGTCAGAGTTGAAACAGCGGAGATTTTTTTCTCTCTGTGTCAACTGTTAAGGCTAAAAATTATAACCTATAGACGAAGCATCAGTGATACCGTGACTTTATGCACCAAAATTCTGTCAACCTTGCCTATTTCGACCATAGCCTAGAACCAGAGGGTAAGCAAAAAAGGCTTCAGCGAACCAATAAAAATGCCCCAGGGTCCAGGACTAGAGCTGATGCACTTTTCTCAGGAAGCCCCTCGGCCCCTCGCTCACAGCCTGCTTACTCTGCCTTCGGGTGTATTTCTGTCAGGCCGAGTTGTCTGATTTCCAAACTCCGCATCATCAAAAGAAACAAAGTAGGAGGGACACCGAAAAGGGCTGTGCTGATAATCATCTTGACAGCAAACGTTAAGTGACACCCACCCGGTAAACGGTAGAGGAGCCGGCATCAGAAGCAGAAGCAGACAGAAGAATTGAAATTACAGCGGTCTGAAGTTCATTCATGACACACAGTCCAGTCCCTCCACGCCACAAGATAAGCCTGATGGGGTCTCCGCTTGAACACAGAGCAAGACCCACATGCCGTGTGCATTCTCTTTGGGTTTGTTTTCCTTAGCTGTATTTCCTAGTATTTTTACAGTAAAAATGGACAGCCGGTAACAATATAATTGTGAAGGCTAAAACACATTATATTGAATGTGCTCTGTTTAAGATAACCGAGTCACGAATCATTCAGTTTTAAAAGGTGTCCGTACAAAATGGTTAAAATGAAGTGTTCTGATGCTGAGGAGAGCAGATCTTCAGCTGTGTAGAGAATTTTGTCACACGGAAGACTCACGTCTGTAAAATCTTGTGCGAACTCTCAGGCCTGGAGGACTAGGCAAGGAGGACAAGAGCACCTCTCGACGAGAGGCCGTTTATCCTTCTTGCCTGAGGCGGAGCCAGCCGTCTTCATGAATCAAAATGCCCTTCATACTTCTCAGTTGCCACAAGTGCCCGTCTGTAAGTAGGCCAGTCGCTGGCAGTTAGCTCGGTCTGAAGGCCTGTTGGAGGCACTGGCTAATCAGGTGTCTGCCCTTGACCTCCCTGAGACGAGCCGGTGGTTCCTCTCCCCTTCCGCAGGAAGAGGAACAGCCATGGTATTTCAAGTTGCCACCCATGGGAAATGGAGAGGCTTTGGATGTACACACACACACACACACACACACACACACACACACACACTTTTTTTTTTTTTTTTTTTTTTGCTCCCACAAAAATCTTATTTGAATTAAAAATTTTTTATTTTAGAGGCATCCGGTTAGGGTTTCAGTTAAGCATCCAACTTTGACTCTCGTCATGACTTCACAGTTCATGAGTTCAAGCCCCATATCAGGTTCTGTGCTGACAGCTCGGAGCCTGGACCCTGCTTCGGATTCTGTGTCTCCCTCTCTCTCTGCCCCTCTCCCCTTCACGCTGTGTCTGTCTGCCTGCCTGTCTGTCTCTCTCTCAAAAATAAGTAAATATTTTAAAAACTTTTTAAAATAAATAAAAATTTTAATTTTAACTAGTATTTTAAACTATAGTAAAAAAAAAAAAAAGTACTCAAATATGTCACATGCCAAATTTGAACCTATTTCAGACCACCAAAACATTAACTCGTGTTAGCAGGTTTATTTTTGTACGTATACAGACTTGCGAAACTATTCTTTTTGCAGACATTTGAACTTCTTTCAAGGAAGCTCTCATGAGGAAGTTCAAATGTACCTTTACACTGACTGCCCCCTCTTTTAAATGTAAACCTGTACTTCATCCCTTCACATAAAATTGTTTGTGTAAGCATATTCTTATAGCATCCATTTGCCACACTCATTTATTTTCCGTGTCAGAGATCAAGGAACATCAGTTGGCCCATGTTCTTCTCACAGCAGAATGCTTGGCAATAACAAACTGTTGTGTGTTGTATTCAGTTTGATGGCTTACAACTCTAGGATAGTTTTCTGAGTCTGTGATAAAGAATATAATCCTTAGAAGGTATTCCTAGGGATTCAGCTTAAAAATAAAAGCCCTCATGGGAGCAAATAATCTGTATGCCTTTTGTTATCTTTCTGGTATAGAGGTAGAGCCTCGCAAGGTAACAACCCTTTTTGTTGTAACCGTTTGTCTGAAAGAATCTCTCTCACAATAGCTGAAATTTAAAAGAAAAGAGGGCACCACTTTGTGAGAATTCGTGTAAATGGCTTATATTTGATTTCTGTTAAACCAACCAATGAATAGTTGAGGCTTTTAAATTTCCTCTTAGTGAATATGGTAGGAGGTTGGCTTTGTTGTGTATCATCATTCGAGTAGTCTTAAGACTTTAAGTGAAAACAAAAATCAATTTTAAAGGAGTATAGTGGAAGTGAGCATTTTTGAGCCCCTGTGAGGTGCCAACCATAGGGTTAAGTGCTTAATAAATGTTCTCATTCAATGCTTTTGTCTACTCTCGGCGGCAGGCACTGTTATTTTTTCCTATTTTACAGGTCAGAGAACCGAGTATAGTTGTCCGTAGTCACAACTGATGGGGGCAGAGTTTTGTGGGGCAAACATTAACTTTCTTTCAGGAACCGAGGATCATATATGTTAGATAAATCCTAAAAGCGCATATCCTGTGTATGTTGTTTACTTGTTTTTTAAGCTTCTTATTATGGAAAATGTCAAGTATATTAAAAAATAGAGAGACTAGTTTAATGAACCCTCCTCCCTGTACCTGTCATTCGGCTTTAACTGCCGTTAGCATGACTGGACTTGCTTCACCCACGCCGACTCCCTCCTCACCCCCACCCCCAGATTATCTGGAAGCATATCTCAAATGTCATAATATTTTTAAAAACAAAACCATAATAGCATTAATCAGACATTTAAAAACTAATAGTAATTCTGCAGTACTATCAAACATGCAGCCAATGTTTAGATTTTTCCAATTGCTACGAAATTTTTAATAGAATTCAATCCAAATAAGACCTATACACGGCAAGTAGCTAAGGTGTTCCTTGAGTGTTTTCGTTTGTAAATTCCCCTTGTATGTCTTTTTTTTTTTTTTTTTTTTACCCCTTGCAGGGAAAAATTACTTGTTGAAGAACCCAGGCCTTTTGTTCTGTATAAATTCCCATAGCCTGCATTTTGCTGATCATAGCCCCTGAGACTAGTTCGTCTGTGCCCTGGATTGCCTACACCTTGGTATAGTTAGAGATGGAGAGTTAGAGTGAGTTAGGGGTCCGTAATTAGAGATTTGGTGGTAGTTGGAGATTTGTTCAGATTCAGGTTCTACTACTTTTTAAGATCAGTGAAATTGCTTTGTGAACTCTTGTTTCTGTAATAGGCACAAGATTGCGGGCTACGTTATCAAGGCTGGTGTCTTATTTTGGGTGGGGATTAGGGATTATTTATTTTATTTTCTTTTATTTTAAAAAATGTGCCCAGAATCCCTTCCTGTGTGCCGTTGTTTGCCTCGAGCAGGATAAGGAGAGCAGCCCACCTGGGACGGAAGGACGTCTGGGCGAGGAATTGTGAGGCCTGGCTCTGGGGCGTCCGGTACCCTGGCCTGGTAGCTATGGGTGGTGCTGACCTCTTGTCCTCTAAAGTTAAGGAGATTTGCCGGTGTTCCAAGTTTCCTCCCAACTCAGAGTACTGTTTTAAGCCGAACCGCATATATTTGCGAGGTTGTTTAGTGGATGTGTCAGGGATAGGTGCATACATTTCCAAATGGCCATTTTAAGATAACTTCTTCCTTTTTCTTCCCTTTCTAGCTATTGTAAACATGTGACGACCTATGAAGAATCAAATTTTTCTCTGAGTTATCAGTTTATAATAAACCTCTTCGCCTTCCTGCTAAGAATAAAGACCTCTTTTCTCCATGAAGAAGTGAGCTTAATTGAAAAGAGACTTTTCAAAACAAAATACAGTAAAACGAAAAAGAAATCTTCAAGATCCAGGAAAGGGAGAAAATACTGAGAAAAATGAAATCGAAACTCTCTTGGGAAAATATCTCAATAGTGACAATAATGTCAAAGTATAATATTCCAGAGAATCGTGGAAAGTAGAATTTTATTACATATACATGCTTACATAGACACACATCTGTAGCAAATGTGCTTATAAAAACATGTATTGGAAGGGGCGCCTGGGTGGCGCAGTCGGTTAAGCGTCCGACTTCAGCCAGGTCACGATCTCGCGGTCCGTGAGTTCGAGCCCTGCGTCGGGCTCTGGGCTGATGGCTCGGAGCCTGGAGCCTGTTTCCGATTCTGTGTCTCCCTCTCTCTCTGCCCCTCCCCCGTTCATGCTCTGTCTCTCTCTGTCCCAAAAATAAATAAACGTTGAAAAAAAAAAAAATTAAAAAAAAAAAACAAAAAAAAAACATGTATTGGAAAACAAGTGAACTCTTGTATTTTTTTTAAATTATGAATGTTTCTTGACAAAATTAAAATAAGTTTTATAAATAATACCTGGAAATTTGTATTCATTGTATGTTAAAGCTAAATTTGCTTTCCGAACTAGATGGCTTCCTTATTCTTTATGCCCCAGAGGAAATCCCGGATGGATCAAAGATCTAAACGTCATAACCTTTACATCCACATATACGTTACAGTGTCAGAAGTAAACGAGTAGAGCTGTCTGGATGATCTTGGAGTGCAGAAGGACTTTCTGAGCGTGCCCCAAAAGCAGAAGCCAAAAGGGAAAGACTACAAAGCCACAGGCAAATGGCACGTTAGGAAAATATATTTGCAGCACGTGACGGACACAGGACTAATTTCTTTAATGTATCAATAGCTCTTGCAAAGCAACAGAAAACAGACAAACTGAGCAAGAGGTATGAAAAGATAGCTTTCTGGAAAAAAGAAATACAAAGGCCAAGCCAAAAAATGATAGGATACTCCACCTTGGTCATATTAAAGAAATACAAATTAAAATAGATACTATTTCCCACATGTTAGATTTGCCAAAGATTTGTAAAGGTTTCGACTATCTGGTGAGGATATTGGAAAGTCAGGCATTCTTGTTCACAGGTTATTCATGCAATGCTGGGCAACTTCTGTGTTCCGGGCATATTCCAGGCACTGGAGATAACAGCATTAAACAAGGTCCCTGCCTTGAAGGATCTTCTACCCTAATTGGGTGGGGGCAGGTAGTACCAAATATATAATAGTTGGGCTAAGGAAATACAATGAAGAAAAAGCAAGGCAAGGGTGATAAGGGTGGGCCTTTTTATCGAAGGAGATTGAGGAAGGCCCCTGGGAGGTGACCTTGAGCAGAGATCAACTGCTGTGAAGTACAACCAATGGCCTAGGCCATGGAGCTTGATAACCTTCCAGGGGAAGGTCATTCCAGGCAGAGGAAACGTGCAAAGGCTCTGAGGCAGGGGTATGCTTGATGGATTCAAGGAGTACCATGTGGTCCGGGGCAGCCGGAATGTTACGGTTGAAAGGGAGATTAATAGCACACGAAATGGAAGAATTTGCATTCAAGGCCCCGGTAAGGGCTTTGGGTTTTATCCCAAAGGTGTCATAGGAAGCCATTAGAAAATTTTGAGCAAAAGAATGATGTGATCAAGCCTGTGTCCTAGAAGGCCCGCTTTGCCCTGTGGTGAATACACGGTGCAGAGGTAGAGGCCTCATTAGAGCCCACTGTCCTGGTTCCTGGGCCCTTTAATTTCCTGCTGCTCCCCCTGTGTGTGAGGGAAGTTAACCGCTGGGTTAGAAGGTTGTGGGACTGGGGCGCCTGGGTGGCGCAGTCGGTTAAGCGTCCGACTTCAGCCAGGTCACGATCTCGCGGTCCGTGAGTTCGAGCCCCGCGTCAGGCTCTGGGCTGATGGCTCAGAGCCTGGAGCCTGTTTCCGATTCTGTGTCTCCCTCTCTCTCTGCCCCTCCCCCGTTCATGCTCTGTCTCTCTCTGTCCCAAAAATAAATAAACGTTAAAAAAAAAAAGAAGGTTGTGGGACTAGCCAAACACACTGTACCTGACATTGAATAGATGAGGTTGACAGCAGTTTATGGATCGTAGGTACTTACCACCCGCGAGAGGACGCAGCACACAACATAGGGCCAAGGCAGAGGGGGGGGGCAGGCACACTTGGGAACGGGGAACAACCAGGGAGCGTGGGAGGCAGGCTCTGCAGTATCAGGGGGAAGGAGTGACCCCTGGTTCCTGCCCGAGGGTGTCATTGGCTTATTTGAATAATCCGATGGGCAGTGGGGAGCTCAAACCTGGTACTCGGCAGCCCCTTGGTCTTCTTCATGAGGTGTGTTTGATTAGGGGACCCGATCCACGGAGCAGAGTGGGGAGGGGAAGTTGCCGTTAGGCCACTTGGGGCCCTCCTAGTTTCACCAGATGTCAGGACGCCACATGGTTTTGGGCCTTAATTTTAGGCTGCATACCACAGGGGAACTCAGAAGAGGGGGGATCGGGAAATCTGTTCTGTTTGGGGCACGTCGAGTTTGAGATGCTGATCAGACACTGGAGGCATGTCAAAGGACGAAGCTGGGGGGCGGTCTGTGGTTCAGAGGTCTGGGGTCATGGCAATGTAGGAAAACACAGAATATAAGTAATATTTAAAAATTGCGGGGCCAGATGGGATCTCCTAGAGGGTTTGTATAGATAGAGCTCTCCATGGATGCTGTTGGCAGTTCAGCAAGTTCCCTTCTACTCCTAGATTGCAGAATTTGTTTTTTTTTTTAATCGGGAATTAATGTTGGTCGTTTTTTTTTTTTTTTTTTTCAGATGCTTTTCCTGCAACTTTGAGATAATGGTACATTTTCTCTCTCTTTTTTTTTTTAATTCTTGTTTTATTTTTTGTCTACTTGATTCTTTTTTTTTTTTTTTTTTTAATTTTTTTTTTCAACGTTTATTTATTTTTGGGACAGAGAGAGACAGAGCATGAACAGGGGAGGGGCAGAGAGAGAGGGAGACACAGAATCGGAAACAGGCTCCAGGCTCTGAGCCATCAGCCCAGAGCCCGACGCGGGGCTCGAACTCACGGACCGTGAGATCGTGACCTGGCTGAAGTCGGACGCTTAACCGACTGCGCCACCCAGGCGCCCCATCTTTTTTTTTTTTTTTTTTTTTTTTGGTTTATATATTTTGGGGGAGGGGTAGAGAAAGAGAGGGAGAGAGAGAATCCCAAGCAGGCTCTGTGCTGTAAGCACGGAGCCTGACACGGGGCTTGAACCCATGGACCGTGAGATCATGACCCGAGCCAAAGTCAGATGCTTAACTGACTGAGCCGCCCAGGCGTCCCCATTGTCTCTTAGCCAGTTAATGTGGTTTCACATTTGAAGTTCAACTGAGTTTCAAATGTGAAACCAACCTTGCGTTCCTAGTATAAACCTTACTTGGTCATGATCTATCATCCATTTTACATATTGTTGAATTTATTTTGCTGAACTATTTTTTTTTCTTTTTTTATTTATTTTTTTTTTTTTAATTTTTTTTTTCAACATTTACTCATTTTTGGGACAGAGAGAGACAGAGCATGAACGGGGGAGGGGCAGAGAGAGAGGGAGACACAGAATCGGAAACAGGCTCCAGGCTCCGAGCCATCAGCCCAGAGCCTGACGCGGGGCTCGAACTCACGGACCGCGAGATCGTGACCTGGCTGAAGTCGGACGCTTAACCGACTGCGCCACCCAGGCGCCCCTATTTTGCTGAACTATTAAGAGGTTTTGCATCTGTGTTCATAGGAAATGTTGTTCAGTAGCTTTCTTTTCTCCACTGCCAGGAAGAAGATTCGTGGATATTTCTGTACATTTATTTCAATAAAAATGTCTCGCGTATCTACACAGTGGTTCTCAAAGTGGGATCCTTGGACCAACAACATTGACATCACCTGGAAACTTATTAGAAATGCAGAAGTCCAGGCCCTATCCCTGACCTGCCGATTTGTAAACTCGGCGTGGAGCCCTCCAGGTGATTCTGTGCACACTAATGTGAGAACCACAGGTGTATCACGTATCGGTAAAGTTCAAAAATAAATGACAGGGAATGGGAGGTAAGCAAATGCTTTTAGGCTGCAATGAACAGAATCCCTAACTGTTAAATCAGAGGTAATTTGTTTTTTCTTTTAACACCTCATGAAAGCTCTGGAAGTAAGTGGTTCCAGATTTGGTTCAGGGGCCCAGCAATCCCATCAGGGACCCAGACTGTTTGCGCTCAGGTGGTTCGAAGCATGGTGGCCTTTTGTTCTCCAGCTTGCTACTTCAGGGTCACAAGATGGATGCTACAATTCCACACAGACAAATCCTGGTACAAAGAGGGAATTTTCTAGAAGCCCCCTGGTAGAGTGTTCTTTACCTCCATTGGCCAGAACTGCACCATAACTAGCAAAGGGGGATAGGATTACCATGACTGGTTTAGATGACCGTGATGCATTCGTACCTTCCCTGGGATTAAGGGTCTTTCTTTAATACTTGAGCAAAATTAGGGTACTATTAACAGAGAAAGGTCGGGGGAGCGGGCTGTCTGTTGCATTCCTACCTTCCCCAGGATTAAGGATCTTTCTTTAACATTTGAGCAAACTTTGGGTACTATTAACAGGGAAAGGTGGGGGGACCGTCTGTTGACAGGCAATGAGCAATATCTCATTGCGGTCTTTTCTCTCAAGTTCAAAGTCTTCACATCTTATATGTGCAAACTATGATGCTAGGGTATTACGAGTAAACTAATTCCTAACATCTGTTGATCGTCTACCACCAGGACATTCTGTGAGATACTTTATAACTATTAGCATCCAGCTTTGTTCTAGTCTTAGAGAATGACCTAATAGTAAATGCTTGCATAAGGTCTGTTATGTGCCAGATGTTTTTCTTAATGTTCCGTATTTTTTCATATATGTTAATGGAGTTAAATTAATAAATGAGTTATTAGTTTATCCCTCACAACAACTACATGATGTAGGTACTATTATTCCATTTTACAGATGGGGAACCTGAGACATGGGGGAGGTTGAATACCTTGCCCAAAGTCACACAGACAGTCTAGAATAAATTGCTGAACTACACTGTCTCTCCTGAGACTTAAACAGCTTTCGCTTCCCCAAAGCTTACAGTATTAGCAGAGCCTAATTTTTTTTATTAAGATTTTTATTTTTAGGTAATCGCTATGCCCAACATGGGACTCAAACTCACCATCCTGAGATGAAAAGTTACGCGCCCCACCGAGACAGCCAGGCGCCCCAACAGAGTCAAAATGTATTTGGCCACATTCAATCCACAAAAATTATGCCCCTCGATTTTATTATCTGTAACTTTTCCCTCGTCTCCATCCTGTTGGGTAGGGCTGGAGGGCAGCAAAGATACAGCTTTGGATCTTTAGTCTTACCAATTAAAGACATCTTCGTCTCTTCAGGGTTAAAACGACCACTTTGGGATAAATATTTAGTAAAGTGATCCGGGCTGTTTTACCAATCTGTCTCCTTCCCTAGATGGTCTCTGGGTTCAAGGGTGAGATGGAGAAAGAGCCCTCACCCTACGTGTGTCCTCAAGGTCCTTGCCAGCTCTCTGATACAGATGGTCGTGGGTGCTGATCGCTCCGCTCAGCTCCCACAGGCTCGGGGTGTCCACGAGGAATGACAGCCCCCAGCTCCCCCAGCTGCCTCCCATGTTCTGGCGGGGAGAGCGAAGGTGCCTCTGGACCCCTTCCACGCTCAGGCGTGCCTTAGTACAGCGGGTGCCCCTTGGAGTGGGCGGCCATTACTTCTCTGCTGCAGTCCCCCCACATGGGCACAGGACACCCTGGTCTCCTCAAGGCCTAGCTCTGTTTGAATACTTGCCTCAGCTATTTCTAAACTAAAAAGGTACGCGGTTATGAAATAAGGCAGAAGTAGACGAAGTGCCATAATGGATGTAATAGAGCCCAGTAGGGGCGCCTGGGTGGCTCAGTCGGTTGGGCGTCTGACTACCACTCAGGTCACGATCTCACGGCTCGTGGGTTCGAGTCCCACGTCAGGCTCTGTGCTGACAGCTCGGAGCCTGGAGCCTGCTTCAGATTCTGTGTCTCCCTCTCTCTCTGCCCATCCCCACTCATGCTCTCTCTCTGTCGCAAAAATAAATACACATTAAAAAAAAAAAATTCAGGGGCGCCTGGGTGGCGCAGTCGGTTAAGCGTCCAGCTTCAGCCAGGTCACGATCTCGCGGTCCGGGAGTTCGAGCCCCGCGTCAGGCTCTGGGCTGATGGCTCAGAGCCTGGAGCCTGTTTCAGATTCTGTGTCTCCCTCTCTCTCTGCCCCTCCCCCGTTCATGCTCTGTCTCTCTCTGTCCCAAAAATAAATAAACGTTGAAAAAAAAAATCTTTAAAAAAAAAAAAAAATTCAAATAGAGCCCAGTGGGAGCATAGAGGAACTCACAGCTGGCAGGGGCAGCTTGGAAGGGCTGGGTGCCCAGGGAGGGGTGCCCAGTTCCCAGGCTTCCCCCACCTGGAGCAGGAATCAGGTTTTTCATCTCCTTTCAGGGGAAGCCATAAATTATTTTGCCAGGAGACAGACTTGTGGTACTTGTTGATTTGGGTGGAATCTCTTTTATGAACGAAACTTATTTTATGTTTTTTTTTTTAAATTAAATACCTTACCACTCCAGTGAAATATAATTTTGCAGATGAGGTGACCACCCTAGAGGGAAATAAAACCAAGTAAAATTTCACGTGGTCTCATCTCCAGTAACTATTGTGACAGTGAGAAATCAGACACTTCCAGGGGGTGAAAATAGAATGTAATAGGTACTTCTGGAAAGAAAAAAAAAAGTCTTTAAATTGTTTTGTCTGTCAGTGATCCGTCTAAGCTCATAGCCATGCAAATATAGCATATATGTACTGAAGTTGAGTGAATTTCCTGTTCTTCGTTGTCTGGAGTATCAAACTTCGATCATCAGAACATCGTGGAAAACAGCTGCGAGTATGTTTATTCCACACCTACCCACCTGTTTTCTCATTTACTATATTGAGATAAATCTATCCATCCATATCTGTAGCGATTCAAAGTTTGATCTAGAAGATTAACATAAAAAAAACCTCTAAAGTTTTTTAATTAAAAAATTAATTCAGGGAGGTGCGATGAGGATCTTTTCTCCTGAGAATACAGAACATTGACCTAAATATTTTGTTAATCTACAAGGATATCACAAATTTTGAACATACATTTTTGGTTTGGGTTATTTATTTATTTATTTATTATTCAATGTTTTTTATTATTTTTAATTTAATTTTATCTTTTATTTACATCCAAATTAGTTAGCATATAGTGCAATAATGATTTCAGGAGTAGATTCCTTAATGCCCCTTACCCATTTGGCCCATGCTCCCTCCCTTGGTTTGGGTATTTAAAAAAAAACTGTAGGGGTGCCTGGGTGGCTCAGTCGGTTAAGCATCCGACTTCAGCTCAGGTCACGATCTCGCGGTCCGTGAGTTTGAGCCCCGAGTCGGGCTCTGGGCTGATGGCTCAGAGCCTGGAGCCTGCTTCTGATTCTGTGTCTCCCTCTCTCTCTGCCCCTCCCCCGTTCATGCTCTGTCTCTCTCTGTCTCAAAAATAAATAAATGTTAAAAAAATTTTTTAAAAATGTCATGTTTATTTAATTTTGAGAGAGGACAGAGTGCTAGCAGGGACAAGGCAAAGAGAGAGTGAGACACAGAATCCGAAGCAGGCTCCAGGCTCTGAGCTGTCGGCACAGAGCCCGACGCGGGGCTCGAACCCACAGACCGTGAGATCATGACCTGAGCTGAAGGCAGAGGCTTAAATGAGCCACCCAGGTACCCCAGGGTTTGTTTTTTTTAACCCTTCAAAAAACGTGGATTTCTTCAGGCAGTTTGGAATTCTGGGTTAGACTTGAAAGGAGAAACGGCTCTTCTGCCTGCCAGATTTGGCCCCTCTTACATTGGGTAAAGCGACATCATCATGGGAAAGTAATGTTGTTTATTTATCTCACCAAAGGGCAGTATTTCTCTGGGGGCACAACAGGCGTGTCATTGCCACACGAAAGTGGATGGAGCCTTCTATAGCCCAGAGGAAGGAGGAGAGCCCAGGGCCGGGGCCAGCAGGGGCAGCACGTTCACCCCGGGGAGAGTGTGTAGTTCTTTGTTAGCTCTTTGGGTTGGTTTTTTTTTTCCTCCATTGGCACAAAGCCGAGAAAAAAAAGCACTATGAATTCAACCCTGTATTTACACAGAAAGCTATATTGCTTAGGGGAGAAGGCGCATTATTTCCAAGACTTAAGGAAAACTTTGAGTAGAATTTCCAAAGCTCTGTGAATTATTATACACCGCAGCGAGTTAAAAGCGTGTGTTTTCATGTTGGGCATATAGCCAGTGACATTTTTTTTTTTTTCCATTTACAGTGCCTCTGTATTCTTGAAAGCTGAGTAAGTTCACACCGTATGAAGTCTGTCACAAAATGTTTTCGAGAAGCTCTCAGGGTACGTTCCCTTGTTCCGTGTCCTTGTGAAGTATTTAAGCATAAAGTGATGTTAGTGCCAGACTTACCTGATAATGCGCCATGATTTGAGGAGGACTTACAAAAGAGCGCTTTTATTGACTTTATAAATTAAGAACCTGGTATTTCTCAGCTCACTTGGCCTTTTGCCCTTCTGCTACAATTATTTCCTTCTAGAACGATTAGTGCATGTTTTATGGATATTTGCGTTGAACTGGGTGACTCACAGATATTTCCAAAAGAATTTTTAAGTTAGAATGCCACTTAAATGTAATTACCTTTTGTCACCATTGTTGTCTACATTAATTCAGATTCAGTGATGAAGTTAAACATTACCTAAAATGAAAAAGGTGGTCTCTGAATTTAACTCCAGGGCCAGAAGTAGGAAAAACGTGTTCTTTACCACGTTGGAGGAGAAGAAAATATCGTAAACATGTTCATTTATTTTTACCTTTCTCTCCTTAGAAATTCACACCGGGACAAAATCCACACCAGGGAAGGTCTCCTCCGCCTGGGGTCCTCGGTCACCTTGCTTGGGCCCTGTCTCCCCCCCCACTCACCGCTTGGCCATGATGTCAAGACACCTTGCACATGTCACCCCCTCTCCACGCCTCCCTGTCTACCCACCGAGTTTCTCCAAGGGCAGCCCAGGGATCTGCGTCTGATCAAGTTCAGACCCTTCCCGACTCCCCTGCCTGCCCCCCTCCTCACCACAGCCCGAGGGTCAGAGCAGCTGGGGTGGCCCCAGAGCCTGCCTTTCATCACCTGGCAACCCCCGGCCCCCTTCTCTGTTCTCCCACCTGGTCCCCGCCTCCCAGCCCCCACCTCGCTCTGTCCCTCAGACTGATTTCATCCTCCCTCCGTCTGAAAGGGCCCTCGGGTCCTTCCACAGCATCAGGGAGGGGTCTTCTTGCTCCTCGGGACCCACAGCACGTCCACTGTCTGAAACCTACTTCCGCACATGTCCTATTGTCCGAGCCAGGCGGTGAGCCTCTGACACTGGGGGCCATTTCTCATGCTCCGTCTAGAACCCTACATTCCACGGATGTTCAGGAGACGCCTCCGATGGAAGGAGTGATGGTAAAAAGGGAAAAGTTCGCGAAAACCTTCCTACTTTCTCATCAGCCATGCACCGCAAGGATCCCCACTTCACTATCGCACCTGGTTGTCTGCCTTGCAAATGTTGGTTTGGAACCAAATAGAAGTGTTTTTATTTTTTTTTAGGAGTTTCGTTATTTCTTTTGAGAGAGGGAGCACAGGAGGGGCAGGGAGAGAGGGAGAGAATCCCAAGCAGAGCCCGGCATGGGGTGGGGGCGGGGGCCCAACACGGGACTCGAACCCACACACCATGAGATCATGACCGGAGCCGACATCAAGAGTCAGACACTTAACCGGGGAGCCACCCAGGTGCCCCCGAAGCATTTTTAAAACAGAAGGGGCAAATGGGCATCTCTTTTGCTCAAGGTGTACCTGTGGCCATACCACACAGATAGCACGTATCTCTGGAGTGCTCAGAATATTCCAGGCCGTGGTCTCAGCAATTTACACGAACCACCTCTACTAATCCCGACTGGTCCCATGATGCAGTACCGTGTTATTCGACAAATAAAGACATTGAGAAGTTCTTTTTTTTTTTTTTTAATGTGTATTCATTTTAGAGAGAGACAGAGAGACAGAGAGGGAAGGGCAGAGAGAGGGAGACACAGAACTCAAAGCAGGCTCCAGGCCCCGCACTATCAGCACAGAGCCCAACTCGGGGCTCCAACTCATGAACCCCGAGATCACGACCTGAGCCAAAGTCGGACTCTTGACCGACTGAGCCCCCCTGGGCGCCCCAAAGCCATCGAGAAGTTCTAATGCCAGGCACTCTAGCTCCGGAATGTGAGGGCTTCACCAGCTTCCAGCCCCGCCTCACAGAGCTCCAAGCCCTGGTGATGTCAGCGTGGAATCGGAGGAGCCCGAGAGCTACCACGAAGGTGAAAACATTGGTTTATGACTGGTGTGTTTCCTCACCACCCCCTCCTCCAAAACCTCTGCCCCAAACCTGTTTGGCCTCCTTGCTCCCCGGCTGTCAGTGACAGCACCATTCACCTAATCACCTAAGCAATAAATCGCCAACTCCTCCCAATCTGTCATCCAACATCTCTGTCACTCAGCCCTGGCGGTTCCACCACCAAGGACCTCTCTGGCCGGTCTCCAATCCTCTGATAACATAGTCGCTGCCCAGCCCAGGTCCTCACCACCACCGTCCCGGTGGGTGCAAAACCACTCTCCTTTCCAAGCATCTGCCCCGCCCCTGCCAAGTATTTCCGCCAAAACAGATCTGATGCCACTCGGAGACTCACCCTGCGATGGCTTCTGTTGACAACAGCCTGATAGCTTGGTCTGGGAGGCCCGTGAGAGTGTGATTCCTTCCAGTGCAAGCGAGGGGTCCCTGAACAGCCATGACATCTCACACCTCGGGGCCTCTGCCCGTGCTGTGTTCCCTGCCAGAAATGCCCTCCCTTGTCTCAGAAGACCCCTTATTCTTTCTTTACGACCCTGCTCAAACGCCACCCCCCACCTTTCCCCACCTCAGCTCTCCCGGGCAGAATCCGTCCTCCCCAAAGCACGTGACACACACCTCCATCAGGGCATCTACAACATCTGTGCTGATGTTCCTGGGTCTCCAGGAGGAGCGATTTGTGCACCAGATCGCGAGTTAGTCTGTGAGTACGTGCACCCGCGGGCTGGGTAGGAGATTTTTGAGGGGAGGAAACTACAGCTCTTATGCGAAAAATAGAGCTCACAAGGATCAAAAATATGCAGGTGACAATGCCAAAGAGGAGCCGTGTGTAGGAGACGTCCCACATCTAATCTGTAATCATGAGGCTCGTTCAACTGACTTCTACCTGCCACCCACCAGAAACTTGTTAGAACCCCTCTTCTTTGGCATTTTCAATACAGTGCCAGTGCATCTGTCTTGCTTTATTAAGGATCACATGCCTTTTTTAAAAAAAAATTTTTTTAACGTTCACTTATTTTTGAGAGAGAAAGAGAGCGCATGAGCCAAGAGGGGCAGAGAGAGAGGGAAACACAGAATCTCAAGCAGGTTCCAGGCTCTGAGCTGTCAGCACAGAGCCTGACGCGGGGCTCGAACCCACGAACCGTGAGATCATGACTTGAGCCGAAGTCCGGTGCTCAACCGACTGAGCCACCCGGGTGCCCCTGGGATCACATGCCTTTGAAGAAGCACTTTTTGTGTTTTGCTCGCTCCGTGTATGTGTTAAAAGCCAGCCCTCTGGGGGCGCCTGGGTGGCGCAGTCGGTTAAGCGTCCGACTTCAGCCAGGTCACGATCTCGCGGTCCGTGAGTTCGAGCCCCGCGTCGGGCTCTGGGCTGATGGCTCGGAGCCTGGAGCCTGTTTCCGATTCTGTGTCTCCCTCTCTCTCTGCCCCTCGCCCGTTCATGCTCTGTCTCTCTCTGTCCCAAAAATAAATAAACGTTGAAAAAAAAAAAAAAAAAGCCAGCCCTCTGATCTCCCGTCTCAGAGTAGTGTCCCCATCTGCTGATCCCCACAATGGCCCCAGAGTAGGGTCACCTGGGAGTTTTGTGATGCCCTGAGGAGCTTTTACTGAGAGGATGAGGAACTTAATTCCAACTTTCCTTCCTACCGAGGGAGGACAATCTCTCTCTCTCGTAGTAGTCAAAAGCGGTGAGATGCTACAATTTTAAGTGGATAGTTTATAACGAAGGCGTTTTACCACTCATAACCTTTTCTTCAGGGAGTAAAGTATGCAAATGTGAGCCGGCCAGCCGAGGACAGGCCTTCCTTCCCCTCCCGAGCCTGGAGCGCTTTCTGGAGAAGGCCGCAAAGCATGATGGCTCCCCGCCCCACTCAGCGTTAGTCACGGGCAAGGGAGGTTTACCGAAGGGTAAGGCCAGTGTTTCCAAGCCGAGGGCTTTCTGGCAGCTGTGGTGCAATGTTGAGCCTTCACTGGAATGATCGATCTCCATGAAGCCAGAGGAAAAGAATGTGAGATATCTGGGTTCCAGTTGCCAGCAAGAGGGTGACACCCAGCCTGACATCGCTCTTCTGCCTCCATTCAGAAACGGGAGAGAGTCTGGATCAAGGCCCAGGTATTTAACAAGACTCACCTGAGACTGCAGTCATGCTGGAAGAACATGGCAGACATGGAAGGGAAGGGGCGAAGCCTCCTTGAACGGGCGCATTCAGGACAATGCCACTAAGGACCTCCGAAAACAGAGCGTCGGATACCGAAAAGCGGAGAGAGGGTTCTGCGAGTCCCCATGTTGTCTAAGTTTGAGGATCAATTTAGGGAATAATCAAACCCGATCCTGGAAGCCAGAGGCTGTCACCAGAAGCCCCAGCCATGGCTCTGCCGCATGTAAAGTGTCCAGGCTGCTTTATAATGGGGCCACAGGCTGCACCCAGAATATCAGGCAGAAATGCTCTCATATCGGGACCACGTAGAAGGGAAAGTGTGGGATTTGGAAACAAGGGTCTGGGTTCAAGTCCCAAAATTCCCGAGTAGGAGACTCTAAAAACATCACTTGATCTCTCTGGGCCTTGCTTCTTCATCTACAAGGTGGGCATAACCCTGTCTACCTCAAAGGCTGGTTTTAAGAGTCAAAGGAGCTCAGGTATGTGATCGATGAGTACTGCCCAAAGAAGGCTAATGTCCTCACCATCCTGAATAACAATTATCGATACTATATAATATGCTTATTGCTATGCTAGATGATGAGGTTTTTATTTTTATTTTTTTAAATTTTTTTTTTCAATGTTTATTTATTTTTGGGACAGAGAGAGACAGAGCATGAACGTGCGAGGGGCAGAGCGAGAGGGAGACACAGAATCGGAAACAGGCTCCAGGCTCCGAGCCATCAGCCCAGAGCCCGACGCGGGGCTCGAACTCACGGACCGCGAGATCATGACCTGGCTGAAGTCGGACGCTTAACCGACTGCGCCACCCAGGCACCTCAATGATGAGGTTTTTAAAATATATATGAGATACAGTTTCTGTCCATTAAGCGGCTTATATAATACGGTGAGGGACAATGGGAAGTCGGGACGTTTAATATTTATTGAATTCCAATAGGTCTGGCATTGTTTGAGATACTTTTCACAAAACAAAACAAATGGATCCCTTGGTAGGAATCAGTGTCTCCTATTCCCCAGTTGTGGAAACTGAGGCTCAGGGTTATGTAACTTTCCAAAGTCACAGGGCTGGGAGGCAAGGGCGGGGATTCCATACTCTCCCTTCTATGCCCCGTATCTCTAGAGTAGAAGACTTTCATCTCACAGCAGACACACAGTGACACAGCACAGACACAATGGCTCTGGTACACTGGGTGGGACTAACTCGGATGTCAGGCACGAAGGCTCTTCCATTGCAACTACTGAGATGTCCCTTCCATATGGCTGTTTCATCAGAGCGAGGTCCCTGTGCGTGATGAGCCCCGCAAATGGCTCGTCGGGTGATGGTGAGGTGGCATAGCCAGCAAACAAGCACCTGGAGAAACTAGACTAGGTTCCCGACCACCTAATCTCCCAGGAAGACGGAGGCCCGCTGTCACGTGTCTTCGCGCTGGGCATTGTGTGAGATTCTTTACTACGTGATGTTATTTAACTCCACAGAACTGGATGCTGTTTTCCTCATTTCACAGATGAAAAAACTGAGGACTGGCAGGGAGACAGGCTGCTTGAGGTAAAACTGTGAAGCAGATCTGAGATTTGAATCCAGATCTGATTGACTTAAAGCCATTCTCTCAAACTCATGCAGAGCTGAGTTAACTGAAAGGCAGAGCAGCTTGTGATGTGCAGTTTAACAAAGGGATGGCCGAGGCTCCGCAGGAGTAGTTCAAGTAGGATGGGAAGGATGCTTGCAGGAGATGGCCTTGGAGGTGGCCTTGAAAGCAGAGGTGGGATGGGGGCAGTGAGGTAGAGAGAAGGAAAGGCATGGCAGAGGCAACCGAGGGCCTGAAATTGCAGGGCATATTCAGGGAACACGGTGATGGGGTCCAGGGCCCTGGGGCTTTTAACTGGGACAAACTTTAGAATGTATCCATCGGGGCCAGATGGATAAGGAATTTAAATGCCAGGCTCCGGAGGTTGGACTTCAGTTCTGTAAGCTGTGGGTAGCTAACATCAGAACTCCTAGCAACCATTCTTGCAGTCACGAGACCCTGGAGCTGGAAGGGACCAGATGACCAGCTCAACCTCTTCCTTTTTCTGAGGCCCAGAAAGCACGAACTCCACTGAGCTCAGTAGAACCTGGGCTAGAGCTCTCTCAGTCTACTTGGCCCTGCCTCCTTACCCCCACGTTCCCTACTCGGAAGCCCACGACTCGAGAAAGTGCCTCAAAGACCCTTCTCTTAAAAAAAAAAAAACAAAACCAAAACCACAACCCCATCCGTTAGCGAAGAAGAATTATTGCCAAACAAATAAAAAGATCCTAAACCTCACTCGTAATTTTAAAAAATGCAAATCAAAACAATGAGATGCTAGTTTTCATCTAACAGACTGGCGAGGCTGAGTTTGAGAATGCCCATCATTGGTGATTCAGCCTGTCCCGATAACCCATTGGTTGGAGTCTAAATGGGGCAACCTTTTGGAAAACGAGTTGGGAAGATCCGTAAAGATTGCACCTGTGCATATGTCTTTTTCATAGAAGTGCAATTCTAGGGATTTAGCCTAAGCTTAGACTCAATCAAGTGTGCAGAGTGCATAGTTAGATGTTTGGTGCAGAATGTTTGCAATTGTGAAAAACTGAGGAGAAAACCCTAATTGCTCACCCATAGAGTCTCATTATCACATATCAATACAAAGAAATAATATGCAGCCATTTTTTAAATTTTCATTATCTTTTAAATTATTTTCAATATTTTTTTTTTTGAGAGAGAGAGAGAGGGAGGGGGGAGGGGCAGAGAGGGAGACACAGAATCTGAAGCAGGCTCCAGGCTCTGAGCTGTCGGCACAGAGCCCGACGAGGGGCTCGAACCCACGAGCCGTGAGATCATGACCAGACCTGAAGTTGACCGCTTAACCCACTCAGCCACCCAGGTGCCCCATGCAGCCATTTTTTTCTTAAGTTCAGTAGATGTGTATGTGCTCACATGGAAAATGTTTAAGACATAGGAGATGGAAGGAAGCAAGCTGAGAGTTGGGCTGTGCGCAGTATGAATACCATTTGTGTAAGGAAATAAAACATACGTATACCTGTAGATACGTGGGCATTACCTAGTAAGATCCCCAAACACCGTTCACAGCGATTATCTCTGGATGGAGGAGGGAGGGACTCTGTGCTCTAAACCCTCTGTGTTACTTAAATTTGCGTGTAGTTTTTCCTTTATGTCTCCCTTCCTTTTCTGCTTTTTTTTTTTTTAACTATGACCACATAGTATTTTTCCAACTTAAAAAAATAGTAAAAAAAAAAAAAAATAGAGAAGGTATTACCAAGAGAAAGGTGGAGAGCTCAGAGGTAAGGATTTTAACTTCTGTTTTAGAGAACTCTTGGAGACAAGCTCAATAGCCTATATGAAAATTTATAAAAACAGACCCAATGTTTTTTGTTTGTTTTTTTTTTTTATCAATACCTCTAGGGTCTAAGAACCTCGGGCCCTTACTATTTTTGTTTTTGGTTATATGGTTTGATATTCGCTTGTCCCATATTTATTTTGTGCCTACCAGATACCAGGCACTGGGAGTGAAGCACGAGGCTTTTAGTCCTCTGTCTCAGGAAGGCCACGTAGATCAACCCCGGTCATGGTCAAGAAGGGAAGAGGGGCAGAACCGATGCCTGCAGGCTCAACGGACGCTTACTGGATAGTTCCTGTGTGTATACCACGAGGCTGGGGACATACACGCGAAAGCGATACAACCCCCGCCCTTTGTCGAAGAGCTCCCACTATGGTGGGGACAGATGCAAACAGAAAATCACATACTACAGACAGAATATGGTAGTGGGGTGACGCAGAAGGGACTGTGGGGATGCACAGGACACTTAACCCAGCCTAGGAGGTCAGGGGAGCCCCGCCGGAGGAAAGGGGAGTCCTGGCCGAGTCTGGAAGGTTGAGTGAAGTTGGCCGAGTGGGGAGCGGAGGAGCAGGGAATTGGGGGCACGGGGTGGTTCTTAGTTCTGTGCATCGGGAGGGGAAGAGCGAAAGGGCAGGTTGAGCTATTCATCTACACACCCTGCGACGGAGTTTGCACTTTATCTGGAGTGTACCCGAGTGACACGATCTCAAATGTGTGCTTTAATAAGGTTCACTCTGGCCACCTCTGGAAATGCAGCAGAGGGAGAAGTCGAGGTGGGGACAATGCCCACTTGGGGTTGCTTCAAGCCGCGCCAACTCTGATGATTTCCACCTATATAAAGACCCCGGCGGCCTCCCTGTTTCTAAATCCTCATCTTTTGTGGCCTCCCGGCAACATGTGCCCCAGCTGACCGCACCTTCCTCCTGTCTCACTTTCTGCACCCAGCTCCCACGAATCCATTTCCCTCCCACCTCGGCGATCTCCCCTCTTTGGCCCCCTCTGCTAGATCTTCTTCTTCCCAGCTTTTCTGCATTGGGGGCTCCAGGATCCCCTGGGGGTCCTGTTGTGTCCTCCCCCTGCAGTGGAGATTCATCTTATCCCCAGGCTTTCAAGACCATCTCTGCGCTGATGACTCCCAGATGTCCGTTCGGCCCCCTCTTCCCTGGACCCCACAGTCCCGTCCAACCCACTCTTCCAGCTTTTACCCGGAAACCTTGTAGCTGTCTTGGACTCTCTTCTTCTCATACTTTACATCCACCTGTCAGGAAATCCTGCTGGCTCTACCTTCAGGACACATCCAGGCACTTCTCGCTGCTCGACTCCACCACCCTAGGCCACGCGACTATCATCTTCGATCGGGACTCCCTGCTCCCATCTTCGTGCTCCTACCGCCCAGGTTACTTAAAGACGTGAGGGAGATCAGGTCACTGCTCTACTCCAAAGCCTCTGTCTTAGTAAAAACCAAAGTCCACACACCTCTCCCCTGTCCTCCTGCTTTGTCCTCCTCTGGTCACCGGTCTCCTGATGTCCACCGTCCACACCTTTTGCAAAGGTGTGCCTGTCCCACTCCTCCCCCACTTCCTTGAAGGCCTTTCCTCCTCAGGCCTTCCAGCCCCAGCTCCACCCCGTGCTCTCCAGCTGCCTGCTTTTTCTCCCGCAGAACTTGCCCGTCTCATGAGCGCGGTTTCCAACACACCTTACTCATAACTGCTTATTGTCGGTTACCCCCTAGGATGCTGAAGGCAGGCAGGGAAATCTGCTCACTACCTCCACGTCTAGAACAATGCCTGGCATACAGGAGTTCTCCCTATACTTGTTGAACGAGCCAGCTGACCCTGGAGAAGGGAACTTCCGCTCAGAAGGACCATTCGGCCGGAGTAGGGGTGGAAATGCCGGAAATGCTGGAAGGTTCAGCAGTGGGTTAGGGATGGAGCCCCAGGAAGGAGCTCTGGGGGTGGGGGTGGGGAGGGGAGTGAGGGGTGAAGGGGTTGAAGCCCAGATGGGGACTCTGAGAGGGCTAAGGGGTGCGCAGGGACTAGAGGTGATGGGGGACCAGCAGTGAGGTGGGGGCGCAGGAGAGGGGGAGGGGCAGGCACTTGGGACCAGGAGGCTAGGACGAGGCTGACGCCACCACTCGGCAGGTCCTCACCCAGGCCTCACGAGGGGAAACAACGGTTAGGAGACGGGCAGTTGCCCAGTGACTGTCACATAGCGGACACTAGAAGATGGACGCGCAGAAGGTTCGAAAGCCCGACAGCTGCGGTGGGCACGGCGAGGCCGGAGACATCTGAGCTTTCTCAGGCCACAGCCAGAGGCCTCATAAATAAATGGACGCGGACTGAGAGGCGGCACGAAGGCGGGGCGCTTCACAGACCCGGAGAGGGAAAGGTGCCCGAGGCAGCCGAGCTGCGGACCGCGGACGGGGTGGCTCCATCACTGGAGCCGCGGAGGGCTTCGGTGGGCTAGCGGGGAAGTTAGGCCCCCAAGGCCCGACAAGGACCCCCAAAGCTTGGCCGGTCCCTCAGGTGAGCCGCCGAGGGCTGCGAGCTCGGCGCCGGGCGGTGGGCGCGCGGAGGGCGGCGGAGGGGCGGAAGGTGCGCGCCTGCAGCCGCGCGGCCACGCCAGTCCCCGGCCCGAGGCAGGCCGAGAGCGCGGGGCGCGCCGCACCTACGCGGCCACGCGGAGCGGCGGTCCCCGCCCCGGCGGCCCGCGCGCTGGCCAATCGGGCGGCGCCGCCGGCCTCCCGGCCCCGAGGCCCCGCCCCGGGCGGGCGCGCTGCCAGCCAATGGGCGGTCGAGCCCGGGCGCCCAGAGCGCGCAGCCCGCGCCGAGCCGGCTCAGAGCGAGAAAAGCGAACCCAACCCGTCGGGGCCGCCGCTCCGGACCCGCCGCCGCCGCCGCCGCCTCCTCCCCCCCGGATCGGGTGTACTGTCCCAACCCGAAAGTCCAGTTCTGCGGCCCGGCAGCGGCGAGCAAGCGCGATGACACAGGAGTACGATAAGTAAGTGAAGCGCCGGCGCGCGAGTCCGGCCGTGCGGCTTCAGGCCGCCGCTGCGCGCCGGGCCGGCCGCACCTGCCGCGAGGCCCGGCGAGGCGAGGCGAGGCCGGGCGGGCGGGCGGACGGACGGACGGACGGGGGTGTGAGGCCGGGCGCGGGGCGAGGCCCGGCGGGCGGGGTGTGAAGCCGGCCGGCCGGGCTGGGGGCGCGTCTCGCCGACCACTTTCTTCTCCGCCGCGGCCTCTGCCCTTCAGCATCCCCTCCCCCGCGCCTTTGTTCCTCCGAAGCCCCCGGGGAGACCCTTGCTTTGGGGACTCGATTCCGGAGAGGACAGCTCCCTGCTCAGCCCCCCTCCGCCTCGGCGGCACCACCCCGCGGGCGCGCCCCCATCTCCGCTCGGCTGGTGGCCCGGGTGCGGGGAGGGAGATTCGTGGTGCCGCGCCTGTCGGGCTGTGGCCGCGACGCGTGGACCCTCCCGTGCCACCCCCCCCCCCCAGCGGGGTCGCGTTTGCTCGGGGGGGGGGGGGGCACTCGCTCCCCCGCTGAAAGGTACATGTCTCGGGTAATCAGTCCCCTGTCGCCCAGCGGTCTCCTGCCTGCAGTCCGCCTGCTAGAACTTCCGAAAGGAGAGATTTAGGGAAAAGTTGAAGTGCTCTGGTGTCCTGGCATTTTTTTTTTTTCCCCTTGGCTGGCTGTGTGAGTGAGAAAATTGTTGTAGGAGTTATTTTGCCACTTGCATCATTGATGGTAATTACAGATTACTGTAATTAAAAATCCTCAGAAAAGATCAGGAGGAAGAAATCGTCGAAATCAGGGTGATAAACAGAAAAGTACTGGGCTAATATGTCTTTTGGAGTTTGTGATTAAAGAAATATTTCTAACCCGTGCAAGGTGGTAATGTAAGATGTTAACATTAAGGGACACGGGGTGAGGGATATTCCTGTATTTTCTTTGCAGCTTTTCTGTAAATATAAAATTGTTCCGAAATAAAAAAGTTTTAAGAAAAAAGTGAATCGCACCAAACGAATGGGTATATTTCAGATCAGTAAATCCAGATCAGACGTATTCCTTCCAGGTTGTAACTTACGTGTGCTCTTTTTCTGATTGAGGGGGTTAGATTGTGTATGGGATATCTTAAATGGATTAACCTGGTGTTGTCCATTAAGTGATCACTTGAAATATATTTCAGAAATCTTGGAGAGCTCATTGGTGAAGGGTTTAAGACTTACCCAAGGCAGTGAGGGGCCTTTCGAGACTAGCACCTGCCAGTGCCCGGCTGTCCTAGGAGGAAGTAGACTAAGACAGGCAACTGGGGACTGTTTGTTTCTTGACTTAGGGTTTAGATAAGGCAAATTTCCAAAGCTCAAATTTTGGCCTCTGGCACGCTTTGGAAATGTAAGGCACCTACCTTCAGGGTGATCCCAAACAAAGCCATTTGCAAGAAATATTCTCTGTTGCCTGGACAAATTTGGGATGGGGGTGGGAGAAGAAGGGAAGCTGAAAAACTAGCATTACGGGAATTGAATGAGCCAAGTGCTGTCATAATCTTCTGGAAGTAGCTATTACACTATTAATAATAGCTTAGCCATGCCCCAGTAAATCACCTCAAGATAGCACTGATTCAGTGGTTGTTAATACTCGGCTCGGAATGGTGTAGGCAGTGCCCTTTTGTATGTGACGTATTTATTTCTTGTGCGTGTGAGATTTAAATCCACTCCTGCATTTCTAAGCAAACTGCCTCATTGAGTTTGTTTTGTGTTAAAATAGTACATGCACCACCTCGAGTCTTCTTTTTCGGCGAAATGTAAGCTCCTTGGATTTTATGCCTAGACATGAGTTTAAACCATTGACTTTGAAAGAAGACCTGATTTTGAGGTTACGTGGTCGGCCCGTGTCCCCACCCCTTTTCAAAGATGTTCTCCTTTCTCAAAATCCGTATCTGCTTTTAAAGGGCCTGGGTGACTGCCAAACCCTAACCTGTGTTGATTACTTGAAAAGATAATCAATCTTTCTACATTCACTTTTAGAGTAGGCAGGTCACCTTTAGGCCATTTAACATATTTCATTTGTGTGTTGCAATGAGGCCTGATCCTTAAATTTGCTTGTTAGAATAGTGATAATTCAGAGCCGTTTTGAACATTAACAGGTTTTTGGTGGGTTTTTTTTTTTTTTTTTTTTTTTGCCCCTTCAACTTCATTTTGCTGGAGTAAGTGTTCCATTTTTTCTCTTTATTGACTTATTAAATAGCGCCAACCGAACAGTTGTTGAGACTGTTTACATTTCAGGGTTTTGGAATCAGTCATGTTTGTCTTAATCTTTAAAATTAAGTCTTCTGTAAGACTCTACTAAGATCTCCGTTGATTTTTCTGGATTTGTCCCACCAAACAACAGTGTTGAAACGAAACCGTTCTTGCCCGGTGTGAGAAACTAGGAAAGATTTTTAAAAACAAGATTTCCCACCTATTTTTTTTTTTGAAAAAGCTCCTTTCGTTCAGTGGCTTTATTTATTGTCGTGATTCTCAAGTGTTTATCTCTGAGATAAACAGTTAACTCCCATGCCAGAAACTTATGCCTCCTTATTGATTTACAGTCCCCTTTGGCCACATTCCATGCTCAATCTGCTGGGAATCAGTAGAATATTCTAACTTTCTCATATACCCCGGAGGATTAAGCAAAGTTTCCCTTTTTCTTTCCGCCCCCTCCTCCTCTCCCCCTCCTTTGTGGGTAGGAAGGTTTTTAAGGCATGATATCAACAGGAGAAGGAAGGAAATAACATGTAGCAGCATGATGATCGAACCATGTAAACTCTTCTTGAGGAGGGTACAGTCCTGATTGGAGAGGTCTGAAGGGAGTGAATGTTCTGTTTTGCCTGACTTTGTCCTTGTGTTTGTTTACTTAAGTGGTTGAATAGCCTGGCATTTTCTTAGAGCATTTTTTTGTTTTGTTTCGTTTTGCCAAATACTAGATCCTGGGTGACAGGTACAGGTAAACCGCCCAAGGTTTAGGTTCCCTGGCTGCCTAAATACCTTGCATCTTACTGGGTGAGCCCTCGGCGTGCATGTAAGTGGGTTGTCTCCTGGTCTTGTCTTCATTTTCTTTGCCAGGGCGGGTCACTGATGAAACAGTAAAGAACAAAGCTATTTGATTGGAACGTCCAGGAATTGGTTGTTTGGGTCTTGAAAAATGAGCTTATGGTGCCTTGCGGTAAAAAGTGCGATATACATACACGTGTTTCTGATTTCTCCGAAGCAAACGGCCGGTGTTGGTTCTTCAGAACGAAGCACTTTATCCACAGCGGCGCTCCTACACTAGTGAGGATGAAGCCTGGAAGTCCTTCCTGGAAAACCCTCTCACCGCAGCAACCAAAGCAATGATGAGCATCAATGGGGACGAAGACAGCGCGGCCGCCCTGGGCTTGCTCTATGACTATTACAAGGTGGATTCGCCTCCTCTTTTACAAACCTAACAACAGTCCGAGAGGCACTTGATTCAACAGCATATAAAACAGTAATTTGCTGGCAGAGTGTAATGCGAGTTGCTTCTCTAGTGACTATAAATAGTCTAATGAGTACTTTGGCTTACTGTGGTTCAAAGCTGAAAAGGGACGATCATAGAATCAAAGGGTTGTTTTTGCAGTGTGTGCAGTAGCCCGCTGTGCTAGCTCTATCTGAGAGGCGAAGCTACCGCAGAAGAAAATGGTAAGATGTGTCGCATCGAGATTGAACGTTTTACCAAAGGTACTTCTCAGTGCCCTCAAGAAGAGACCGTGGTTCATTTACCTGTGCTCCAGCCGACATTCTGACGCAGTCAGAGTGACTTCCTTTTCCTTACGTGACACGACAGAGCTTTTGATTTGATTGTAGGAGTCATGAAGGGAAAAAAAGCGACTTTCTAGTCTTGGGCTTGCTTGTTCTACGCTCAGGGTATATCTCGTTGCCTATTTCTGTAGGTCAGTGCTAACCATTTATATCTCTGCCCAAAATCATTTATATCATTTATTCTCTGCCTGAAGTTTTACGTGGTGTTCCTACCTGGAGATTTGTATCGTCGTCGTCGTCCTCATAATACTAGCCAGCGCTTACTGATTGTCTGTATCACACTAGACGTGTTACCAGCACGTGTGTTCTTTTTGATCCCTCCAGAAGGCCTGCAAAATATGTGCTATTATCCCTATTTTGCAGATGCGAAAAAATTAAGTCCTCAGGTCACAGAGCCAGGATGCGTAGCGGCCAGGGTCTCAGTCCCGGTCTGGATTGTGCCAAAGTCACCCTCTTCAGTATGCCATGCCGTCTCCCCTGGGACACACTTTGCTTCCTGTATTTACTTTGGCATTTTTCTCTCTGCCCAACGATAGTATGTGGAGATGGCCATACGTTACAGTTTGGTTTTGCCCTATTTTTTTGTTTTTAGAACTTCCAAAGCCATAGGAAACTTAAATTTGACTGGAAAATTAACCCCCAGATACAGTCACCTAGATTCACCAGTTGCTTGCCTTCTGTTCCCTTCTGGCACTGTATTCTTTCCGGAATACAAGAAATGCAGAGGGGACAAAAGCAAAGAAGATAGTTTGATTATGGTCACCAAATAGAGTGGGACCTAAACGCAAGATTTAATTATTTTCTTATGTGAGGCTGTGTATCCGGCTTGTTGTGTTTGAGAGGCTGAGGTAAGATTTGTTTTGTTTTGTTTCCTTTGAATATGAAGGGAAACTTGTGACTCAGGATGCTGGAAGAAATCTTTGCCTGGGAAGTGTAGCCGAAGGATTCCTTTCAAGTGGAGCTTATGATATATCTGTCCTCCTTACGGCTCGTTTTATTGACTCAGTCAGTATAAAAATCATAAGTTCCTAAGTATTATGAAGTTTGAGGTTACATATTTTTTTAGGTTTTTTTTTTTGTGTGTGTGTGTGTATTTATTTGGAGAGGGAGAGAGAGGGAGTGCGCACACAAGCGGGGACGGTGTAGAGAGGGAGAGAAAGAGAATTCCGAGCAGTCTCTGTACCGTCGACACAGAGCCCGATGCGGGGCTTGATCTCACAAACTGAGGTCATGACCTGAGCTGAAACCAAGAATCAGAGGCTTAACTGACTGAGCTACCCAGGCGCCCCAAGAAGTTTCATGTTTTTAACTGAAACTTTGAGAATGGGAAGACACCAGCAAGTGTAGTGGCAGAAAGACTGATGTAATAATACTGATTGTAGTGCTTGTATATACGTATGTTTTAAATACAGGGTCCTCGAAGTATCTTACATCTTAGGGGGAGATAAATCATCACGTCTGTACTTTAAAGGCGACCATCTTCTGTCTGTATGTCAGACTGCTTATGATCGGTGTAGGGTGATTTTCTTTTCTAAATGAACTGATGAGTTTGAGGGTTTTTTTTTTTTTTTTGCATTTGATCTGAAAGGTAGGGCAATGGAAAGGAGCAGCGAGAACACCGAAAGAGCCCAGTTGTGTTTTCAGTAGCTTCTTGTTTGTTCCACCACGTGGATAAATGGGTAAAACCAGGCCAGTGGTTTTTGTTTAGGGGATGCGCCCAAACTCAATGACACATTAAATTTGCGATGCCCTGGGTTTATTTGGCAACTAAAGAATCGTTGGCTTTTGCTTATTAACCTGGCGACCAGAACGGAAGCTCTTGAGGGCAGACGCTGCCTTCATCGCGTTGTCCCCACAGCCTGGCATTGGGTGGGCAGTCTGGTAAACCTGTGAATGGTTGAACTTAACTAAAAAATAAAAGGCTGGGCCTATACTCCGCTAAGTGAGAACTGAATTGTCGTCTCGTGTGTTCATATCTAAGGTTCCAAGAGAGAGGAGATCGTCAACAGCAAAGCCAGACGTTGAGCATCCAGAACCAGATCACAGCAAGAGGTAATGTCTAATAGCACAAAATCCTACTCTTGAAAAATGCCAGGTTTCTGCGAAAATAAGACTGGGAGTTTGTTTAAACGAAAAAGCTCTGGTGGAAGAGATAGGTGGTAATTAAGATTCTGTTGCTCCGAAAAGTTACCAGGTTCTTTAGACATAGTTGCCTTTTCTGGAAAACAAAGCATTAACTCTCTTTTCCTGTGGAGGGATGTTTTTAGTAAGAACGGAAGGGGAAGGGACATGTTTGCTTATCCTCTTTGAGGTTCTCTCAAAAGAGGTGTGGCTTAATGCAATGGTAGGGGTCCTTTTAAAGAAATTAAGTAGCCAGCAATCTTGAATAATTGCCTAAGCAAAACTTAATGAAGTAGCTCGTGTTCCCAATTCTGTTCCCAATTCGTGTTGAAGTTATTTTGAAAATATTTTAGGGGCGCCTGGGTGGCGCAGTCGGTTAAGCGTCCGGCTTCAGCCAGGTCACGATCTCGCGGTCCGTGAGTTCGAGCCCCGCGTCAGGCTCTGGGCTGATGGCTCAGAGCCTGGAGCCTGTTTCCGATTCTGTGTCTCCTTCTCTCTCTACCCCTCCCCCATTCATGCTCTGTCTCTCTCTGTCCCAAAAAAAATAAATAAACGTTGAAAAAAAAAAAAAAATTTAAAAAAAAAAAAAAAAAAGAAAATATTTTAGGTTAAAACTTCTAGAAAATTAAGGCTTCACTTTGGCCAGGAAAAAAAATTAAATACATCTTTTAAATTTCCCTGTGTTCTATTAGTAATAGAGGAGTAAAACATTTTTAAAGAAAGAATGACCACTCAGAATCCCACTGTCTTGACGATTTCTTTATTTACTATTTGGGTGTGTGTGCACATTTTATGCGGTTGTGGTTGTATTCACAGATCGGATTTGATAGTTTGGGTTCTGCCTAATCCCTTCTGTGAGTGTTTTCCACGTTGCTGTTTTAATCGTCATAATTACCCTTTGGAGAAGGGCTGATGGCTTTTATTATGTTACTCTTTATCATGGGCATTTTCAAACAACAGAAGTAGAGAAATAATATAAACCCACATACGTCATTCCTAGCTTCAGCAGTTACTGACATGATTCCTCCAGTTTGATCTACTCTTCCCTGTTCTCCAACTGTTAAATTCACTTTGTATTTTATTTGTTTTTTGCTGTAGTATTTTAAAGCAAAACTTAGTGTCCTAACATTAAGTCCCTGTCTAATTTTTTTTTACTACCACGAAGGCTTACTGACCCACTTTCTAGATCGCTTTTTCCTTTTTTCTTTCTTGAGGATAAATTCTTGGGAGTGAATTTATGCTTCGAGGTTCGAACATTTCATTGATCATGCTCTTTTCTGTAAAGGTCAGCCTGTATTGTTTGAGGGAGCTTTGAAAATTCACGAACTGTGCCCTGGACAGGAAATCATCTTCTGTTGCCCAGAATAGTAACTAAACCAAAAAATAATTTTATGCAAATTTATCTACCTGTACAGTGTAACCATAGGTTTTCTTGTGATGGTAGAGAGAGCCGCGTAAGTGCAGGTACCAGGGAGAGTGGTGGCCGAGTAGGGACAGTTTATACTTGGCAAACCCTTGTGCACCAGGCATTATTATACACGATCTGGTGTGCCGTCTCATTTCATCTCGCCACGACCTTGTGAGCATAGATGCCACTGTCCTCCCCGCTTTAGAGAGGAGCACACAGTTACAAAGAGATGAGATAGCTTGCTAAAGGTCGTAGACTTTGAACCAAGGCGGTCTGACTCTGGAACCTGTACTTGAACTGTCTTCTTTTTTTTAAAATTTTTTTTTCAACGTTTATTTATTTTTGGGACAGAGAGAGACAGAGCATGAACGGGGAGGGGCAGAGAGAGAGGGAGACACAGAATCGGAAACAGGCTCCAGGCTCCGAGCCATCAGCCCGGAGCCCGACGCGGGGCTCGAACTCACGGACCGCGAGATCGTGACCTGGCTGAAGTCGGACGCTTAACCGACTGCGCCACCCAGGCGCCCCTGTACTTGAACTGTCTTCTGCTCCGGCCATTAGGTTTATATCTTTGAGCTTCTAATGAAATAGGATAATTTTATCAGGATTATTGGGAATAGAGAGAACTGCAAGGGCTCTGTGTTTCAAATGAAATTTTACTTAATACTTTTGAATTTTACTTGACTGATGACTATGAAGTCTTTTTTTCTTTCTCTACTAATGGAATGTCATTGGCATTTTCTATTTATTTGGTTCTTCCCCAGTATTGTATTATTATTATTATTATTATTATTATTATTATTGCTGCTGCACAGGACCCAGCAGCCCACTGCCATTAGGAACATTTAAAAATTGTCAAAGAACTGTATCAGCATTGAATTTGAAAACACAGTTTGCTTTTCTTTTCTTAAAGAAACAGCATACCAAGTGTGACTGAGCAGTCCCTCGTTTCTGCTGGAGAAAACAGAGTGCAAGTACTGAAAAATGTGCCATTTAACATCGTCCTTCCCCATGGCAACCAACTGGGCGTTGATAAGAGAGGCCACCTAACAGCTCCCGATACAACAGTCACGGTCTCCATAGCAACGATGCCAACCCACTCCATCAAGACAGAAACCCAGCCCCATGGCTTCGCTGTGGGAATCTCTCCAGCGGTGTATCATCCTGAGCCCCCTGAGCGGGTGGTGGTTTTCGACCGGAACCTTAATGCTGACCAGTTCAGCTCTGGTGCTCAACCCCCAAATGCTCAGAGGCGAACTCCAGACTCTACCTTCTCAGAGACCTTCAAGGAAGGCGTTCAGGAGGTACAGGAAATGAAAGCATCTTCCTAAGACATTTGTGTGTTTGTATAAGTATTGAGTTCCACCTCTTCCTTGTTACGTAAGCTTGAAACTCAGCCTGAAATGAATGGATTAGGAACAAAAGATTTTTTTTTTTCTAAGAGAAAAGGCCCATGGGTATAATTTGTAAACTAAACCTACAAAGCCAGAAATGATTATCAAGGGCACATGGCTAATCTTACCAGCATTTGAGTTAACAATTATGATTTCAGCTAAGTGATTTGTTGGAGAAAGGGAACCCCGTGCATAATCTTCCATCGACAACAGAGATCTCCACATAAGTCTCTTCTCAGCTTTTTGTCCTAGACCAAAACAAGATTCCTGCAATTGCTCTTAGCATAAAATGATTTATCATGGACTTGCTTGGTCTCTCTCGGTTGGTAGTGTAGTCAGGGAGGCAGTAGGTCTTGATGACAAATGCGGTGTGTGAAATTTACAAATTAACCCCCAAGGCTTCTGGGGGGTTTTGTGGCGATGAACACCTGTCAGGTAAAAATTAGGGACCGAAGATGTTCGAAGCCATCTTTAACATCTCACGGGGGACAGGAGCATCTGTCTGCTTATGGAGTTAAGGACTAGAATAGTAGCCTTTTCCGAGACAACGCACCGATCCATCCAGCCACGGTACAGACCTGATACTGTATCTTCGCTTGGTACGATGATTCCTGAAAGTCACGAGATTTTGGTTGCAGATTCTAGAGTTTGAACAGAAGTGAGATGTGTGGGAAAGATGGGAAAAGGGAATAACGTAGCACTCTGTGGGAGTACCCGCGGAGATTGTCCCCGTCGGATTGAGTGGCATGTAACATGGGTGGGTATTTTTCTTTCTTTTTGGTTTTCTCTTTACATCTTTTGTAGAGTGAAAATTTTTATTTTAAAGTGAATATTGAATGAGCAGTGGGTTGCTGTAAGCCACATACTCCTGTGCTGTACCAGATAATTGGTCTTTAGTAAGCCTGATAACCAGTTAAATAGTTGTGGCTTATTGCATTGATATTTCAGGTTTTCTTCCCCTCGGATCTCAGTCTGCGGATGCCTGGCATGAATTCAGAGGACTATGTTTTTGACAGTGTTTCTGGGTAATCGTTGTCTTTTAATTTGATTTTTAACTTCCAGCTCTTACGACTTTTTTGTTAATTTGATACTGGAAAATCAGAGGTGGCTTTGGTGTGCTTTCACCTGTATCTCAGCTACAGTTACTGTGGTGTCGTCTTTGCTCGAGTCCGTTTAACCTTGGAATCTGTACTGTGTTTCACGTTTCCTTAATTCTTGGTGTTGGTGCTTTTCCTTTCCTTCGGTTTCTTTATGTGATGGCTGCAGAATGGAATCTAAAAGAAGAGGTGAGGGATTCAACTAGATCCCCGAGCTCCCTTCTGTTTGCAAGAGTGTGTACTTCCGTGAGAATTTAGGAATAACATCAGGTGGATAAAGGCTTTTATTCGTGATTAGGCTCGCTAGCGGTAAAATAAATGAGGTCAGCTTTTTTCTGACCTGACGACCTCTTCTTTTAAAACCTCACGAGGTTGTGTCACACACTGGGAATATGAATATCTTCCAAATAAATTGTGGAAATGTAAAAACACCTCCAGAGGGTTTTTAAAAGAGCTTAGGATTTCATTTTATAATTTCGTTCTTTGCAGTTTTTGGTATGTTGTATTTTGAAGCGAACCCCGTTTATTTGAAAGCCTAGGATTTTGTGGGAATTGAGACTTCCCTTAGAGACCTGCCTCAAGGAGCGGGAGTCACAGACTCGAATGCCTTTAGGATCTCAGATAGGGGTCACCACCCTTTTTCTGTAAAGAGTCAGATAGTATATATTGAAGCTTTGTGGGCCTCCCAGCCTCTGTTGCAACTGCCCAGCTCTGCCACTCCAGCACAAAAGCAGCTGCCTATAACATGTAAATAAAGGGTGTGGTTGTGGTCCATAAAACTTGATTTATAAAAATGGGTGTGATTTTCGACATCTGGCCTAGGAAGGCTGTTTAACACCTTTAGGGAGATTTATGCGTGTTACTTTAAGGTGGTAGGAAATGTAGGGAATCGTGGAATGCCCATCTAGACATTAAATTGCAAGCAAAACCAACAAAAAGAGTGCGGTGCAGACCACATCAGATTTAATCAGAGGACTACCAGCCACCTGTTTGCAACCTTTGCAATGTCTTCTGGTTGCAACCAGATTGGCAACATGTCTTGGGAGATTTCCTTCCAAAATCCTTTTTTAGTCACGGGTATCTTTAGTATCCTTTGCTTCCCAACTTCGAATTTTTAACGTTACTTCATAGAACTTCTAGGAGGCATTTTGTAGCCCCACATGAGAGATTGAAGAATTTCCGTGTCGCTAAAGACAACCTTTCTTGTGGAAGAAGTACCAGTGCCATTTATGATGTGACATAGTCAGTTGGATGTTTCCTGGTAGTCGCCTGTTGGCATACATCCACACTGAAGCGTTTCAGGATTGAGCTCAAGCATAAAGGAAGCTTCCCAAAGAGTGGATTAGAGATCTGTGACTTTTGTTTCATTCTTTAGGAACAACTTTGAATATACCCTGGAAGCCTCAAAATCGCTTCGACAGAAGCCAGGAGATAGCACCATGACATACCTAAACAAAGGCCAGTTCTATCCTGTCACCTTGAAGGAGGTGAACAGCAGCGAGGGCATCCAGCGGCCCATCAGCAAAGTCCGAGTAAGTTCTGCTCTCAGTTCTGTTCTCTAGGAAAGCTAGTCAGAGCTTAGCATTCCCCAGTCTGAAGAACATCAAAATGAAGATCTAAAATTGCGGTTTCAGGGGTGTCTCGGTGGCTCAGTCGGTTGAGCGTCCGGCTTCAGCTCAGGTCACCATCTCGCGGTCCGTGGGTTCGAGCCCCGCGTCGGGCTCTGTGCCGACAGCTCGGAGCCCGGAGCCTGCTTCCCATTCTGTGTCTCTCTCTCTCTCTCTCTCTGCCCCTCCTCTGCATGCATTCTCCTCTCTCTCTCAAAACTAAATAAACATTTACAAAAAAATTAAAAAATAAAATAAAATTGCGGTTTTAAGCCTTACCTGTAAAATAGAACACTAAGTTTTCCGAAAGATCCTCGCCTCCCCCTTCAGTGTCTTCATGTTATAATGCCTTCTCTTTCATAGAGTGTGATCATGGTGGTTTTTGCAGAAGACAAAAGCCGAGAAGATCAGTTAAGGCATTGGAAATACTGGCACTCCCGACAGCACACAGCTAAACAAAGATGCATTGATATCGGTAAGTAGCTCCGGAGCCTGCTTTTTATTCCCAGAGGTGCACGCATCCAGTTTTCTGATTCCAGTTATTTTTGGCAGTGACCAGCTTCCTGCCGAAAGCATTTGAATTTTTATGCCAGCTGCTGATCTGTTCCAAACCCTGTCCTCGGCCTCCTGGAATCAGTGCTCTTAACCTTACTTCCTTCATGAGGACATGTGGCCCGTGCAGTGGCTTTCCATATGACACCAGGACCAGAGGCTGTGTAGCCTGCCCACGCAAGCGTGCCCCGCTCTTTGGTCTGCAGAGTTCTTCAACGTTTATTTATTTTTGGGACAGAGAGAGACAGAGCATGAACGGGGGAGGGGCAGAGAGAGAGGGAGACACAGAATCGGAAACAGGCTCCAGGCTCCGAGCCATCAGCCCAGAGCCCGACGCGGGGCTCGAACTCACGGACCGCGAGATCGTGACCTGGCTGAAGTCGGACGCTTAACCGACTGCGCCACCCAGGCGCCCCTGGTCTGCAGAGTTCTTGTGGTGAAATGTGTTCTCGAAGAGATTTCCGATCATTTGTAAATGATAGTAAGGCGGACAAAAACCCTAAAGAAACAAGTTAAAGGAAAAACGGCTAGCGTGCACTTACCTGACAGTGTCCCCCGGTTGCATGTTGAAGTGCACCGCTAGACTCTTCTGTCTTCAGAGAGACCCAGAGATGCGTCACTCGGGGTGTAACAGCAGACCTGTGCAAATCCATGTTTAATGAAGTGGCTTTATGAGAACGAATGCCTGGTCTCTTGCTATGTATATAAGTTTCGTATTAAAACCATTATCTATATCGCAAGATGGCTCTTAACCTGAGTGTTGCTGCTTCTTCTTTTTCTTTTTTTCTTTTTTTTTTTTTTTTGTCTTTTTTAACTTTCGTGGTCTCTTTTCAGAACAATGAAAAGAACTGAGTTCTGATCTTGGCTCTCGGGGCCAGTTTCGTGACCTTGGGACAGTTACTGAAACTTTTTAATCCTAAGTGTCTTCATTTTGACATAAGGGGAAAAAATTAAATACTACATAAACTTGCCTCTATTTTAAGAGTGCTGTGATTTTTTTTCTTCATTTTTTGAACTCTTTTCAACCCAACAAAATGTTATATTAAGTTTTTCAGAGGTGATAATATGAAAAAACAAATCGTACTTTGAAGTGCTATAATCTCGTGTTGGAACCAGAAATCACAAATTTCTCTCTCTCGTCACTCATACAGCCGACTATAAAGAAAGCTTCAATACCATCAGTAACATTGAGGAGATTGCGTATAACGCCATTTCCTTCACTTGGGACATAAACGACGAAGCAAAGGTAGGTAATGGAGTTCAGGGCCTTTTCTGTTTCCAGCTTCGTGAGGAAAAGTGGGAGGAGTTTAATGATTTGACAACTGATCTTTCTCTCTCTTTTTTTTTTTATGGTTTTACACATTTTCATTCTTTTTTTTTTTTTTTTAAGTTTATTTATTTATTTTGAGAGAGACAGACAGCATATGTGCGTGTGGACGCGCGGGGCAGAGAGAGAGGGAGAAACAGACTCCCAAGCAGGTTCCGAGCTGTCAGCGTGGAGTCCGGCGCGGGACTCGATCTCATGAACCGTGAAATCATGACCTAAGATGAAATCAAGAGTCAGATGCTTAACCGACCGAGCCACCCAGAGCCCCTTCGTGTTTTCATTCTTTTGCTCAGGAATAGGAGAATAGGCTGGGCTAAGAAGATAGGTTCTGGCCGTTAAGTCGTGCCGTGCATGGAAAGGAGACAAGACTTTGGGAGAAGAAATAGCCACTGTGTCATCAGCGGTGCCCTCTCTTCCGCTGGGTGGTTGACTTCCTCTCTCTTCAGCATTTTACATTTTCTGAAGTACAGCTTCTTGCCAGATGCTCTGAAACTGCCCTTGACCCCTCTCCGTCCTCTGAAAAGAACCACACGTGGCGCAGCACGCGAGCCCGCGGGGTGGGTGGGAGCCTGTCACTGCACGCTGTGCGGCGCGGAGCCTGACGCCTCATTCTCTGTGCTCCGTTCCCTCATTTGCGGAGCTCATACCTGCCTCCTCTCTCCTTCGGGCACGTCGTGGGCTTATTCAAACGGTGCCTCTGAGGCTGTTGGAACTTCTTCAGAAAGGCCCTTAAGTACAAGTTGTTGGTAGCAGTGCTCTCGTATCGTTGCTCTCAAATACAGCTCGTGGAAGGTTCTCCTCTCTCGGGGTTTTTTTTTTTGTTTTTTTTTTTTTTTTTAATTTTTTTTTCAACGTTTATTTATTTTTGGGACAGAGAGAGACAGAGCATGAACGGGGGAGGGGCAGAGAGAGAGGGAGACACAGAATCGGAAACAGGCTCCAGGCTCTAAGCCATCAGCCCAGAGCCTGATGCGAGCCTGACGCGGGGCTCGAACTCACGGACCGCGAGATCGTGACCTGGCTGAAGTCGGACGCTTAACCGACTGCGCCACCCAGGCGCCCCGACTCTCGGGGTTTTAAAGTGAAGAATTACCTCCAATTCACATGGTCATTTGGATCATTCTTTTTTTTTTTTTTTTTTTTTAACGTTCATTCATTTTTGAGAGACGGAGCGCGAGCCAGGGAGGGGCAGAGAGGGAGACACAGAATCCGAAGCGGGCTCCGGGCTCTGAGCTGTCAGCACAGGGCCCGAACCCACGAACCGCGAGATCTTGACCTGAGCCGAAGTTGGACGCTTAACCGGCTGTGCCGCCCAGGCACCCCTGGATCATTCTAATTGGAGTTTTGGGCCCTTTTAAGAAAAATTAAACATATTCTCAAGTCATTTCTGCCCTTCCCACAGATTCCTTTTAGAATAATCCCTCTTTCACTAAATTATTAGAGTTTGGGTATTTATTTTTTTTCTTTGGATCAGTTTAAAAATTGGGAGCTGAGGCAACACAAGAGAAACATAAAATTTTGGGGCAGTTAGTGTAAAACTGCTCTTTACTCTTTGTTGCACTTTTCTACATCAAGGTCCCGGTATGAACTGAGGCTAACCTTCCTGTCCTTCTCAACCTCTTTTTGTTTTTTGTTTGTTTGTTTAATTTATTCAACAAGAACTATAGCCATTATGGAGTAAGTCTGCCTCGGGTACTAATTATTACATCATTTAATTTTTTACTGCCTAGGGTTGCTTTTAAAAAATCCTACGAGCGGGTTCTTGAGGACCATGTTAACTTTGTAGTAGGATTGCTTTCCTTTCTTACTGTGGGCACCCTGTCCAAGGCAAAGACGTGTCCTCAGTGGAGGATGTGGTGAGTGGGTCTGCCGGTCTGTAAGGAAGTGCGGGTTATTGTAGTTGCACTGATGTGTTCCTCCTGACCACCTTGATCCTATACAAGTGTCCTCAGGTTGCTTAGTCCAGAGTTCGGTGCTTGATTAAACCACAAATTCACTACAGAAGAGCTGTTAGGAGGAAAAGTAAACTTTTCACTTTATATCATGGTTGTTACGGCTATTTTGAAATTAAATATCATAGTAAGACCCAGCAGCCTGCAAGAACAGTTGGCTCTGTGCCCTCTGGGTGCTTCTGTTATAAACGCAAACCAGGGATAGGTTTCCTGTTTGCCAGTAGGGACTAATTGAGAAATTGTGGAAGAGGTGATTGAGAACATCGAAGTCCTGGGCCCACTTTGCTGACTTACCTGTGACCTTGGGTTTAGTCCCTTAGTCTACTCGCTCAGTTTTCTCCCCTCTGTCCCCCTAGGAAAACAAAAAGCCTAGGGTGGCCAACTCTCTTTTCTGTTGGCACGTCATCAAGTTAATAAGCACTTGTCAGAGTGCGAGGAGAGCTGGGCGGAAAGCCCTGCATACGGGCAGGGTGCTTTGTTTGTTTGATGTGTCACTCTCCAGGATGGGAGTGAAGCCAAGATGACGGGTGGGATAACGGCTGCTTTTATTCTGGAAGACCTTCAGCATATTTGTATTAAAGAGAAATATTGCTGGAGGTGTGTCTTAAGTAGTCTTAATAGCTACCTGTTAATTGGTATAGGTAAGTTCAGTTTCATTTCCCCCTTCAGACCCCCAACGCTGACTTGATCTTTAAGCTTTTGCCTGCTGCCGGAAAGAGTTCGTGCCATTTCTTAACGAGGCCGTTACCTTTTGATGCTGATAGCAGGCATCTGCTTCAAGCGTGTGTTGGAATTCAGTATGTAGATTTTTTGCCTTCCCTGGCCAAGTGGATGTTTTCTGTTTTTACACTTAAAGTAATTGATGCCCCAGGGCAGCTAGAGTGAACAAGTAAACGTGCAGAATCTTGTGTAGGTTTTTTTTTTTTTTTTGCTTCTTTTTCAAAAGTATCCACTTTCTTTGCCCACTTACTTGTTCAAAGTTGGAATACATTTGTTGATTCTTAATTCCAGTGCATTCTCCCCCATACACGTAAGGGTTTATTGTGTGTGTGTGTGTGTATACTGTATACATATATATATATGTGTATGTGTACATATATGTGTATGTATACGTATATATGTATACTACATATAGTATACACATGCTGTATGTATACTATATATATTATATATATATTATATATAGTATATACTACATACATATTGTTACATATATATGTAGTATATATATTATATATGTATATGTATATAATATATATGTATAAATGTATATATGTAGTATATATATTATATATATAATATAATATAATATATATGTAGTATATATATACTATATATACTACTATATATAGTATATATTGTATATTATATATAGTAGTATATATATAGTATATACACTATGTACTACATATATATATATGGCATTCCTTTTGTCCCTGACACATCTTTAAAAAAAAAATCTGGGGCGCCTGGGTGGCTCAGTCGGTTAAGAGTCCAACTTTGGCTCAGGTCATGATCCCACGGTCCGTGAGTTCGAGCCCCGCGTCGGGCTCTGTGCTGACAACTCAAAGCCTGGAACCTGCTTCAGATTCCGTGTCTCCCTCTCTCTCTGACCCTCCCTCATTCATGCTCTGTCTCTCTCTGTCTCAAAAATAAATAAACATTAAAAAAAAATTTTTTTTTTTAATTAAAAAAAAAGAATCTAATACATCCTTTTGGCCATGCCAGGATGAATAAAATCAGAATTCTGTCCCAGTGTTGACACCTGAATCTTCCCTGTAGTTTCTGCAGCTTGCTTTGGAGGTGACTCTATTTTGATCCCATATCAGGTTGAATCTTGAACACGTTGGCTTATGTTCCACTTTGGGAAAAACACTGCCCAAACTGGACTCATCTTACATCGTCCCTGTATATACTCCATCCATCAGTGTTATCATATACCTATTACTGTAGGAACTTGAAGATATTAGGAAACTTGTCAAAAATCATGAGTTTTCAAAGCGGCAGGTAGGAGGAAGCTGCTGTGAAAAGCAGAAATAGCATAGGAACAGTCCCCCAGGTGGCCCTACCCTCTGTGCTGTGCAGACCTATTTCGTTCATTTGCCTGTCCTCCACACAGACTTGGATTTGTCTGGATAGTCCGGTATCTTTTAAAGAGGCAGGAATCTCTGGGTAAGTTAACCTTCATCGGCCACTCATATTCCCCTGTGGAATAACTTTTATCAGATTTCTTCCCCTTCAGACTACAGCTGAGATCAGCTGCTTGAGGTACTTTTGGCAGGGAGAAGCATTTGCCTTCGAAACATTGAAAGGTGGATCTCTGGTGAGGTGCGGAAGTTTAGAATTTGTGAGTTCTGAGGGCACGGGTCACATGGAGAAGAGAGGACTAGGACGTGAGGAGGGCGCATGAGGAAGGTGGCATAAGACAGGCCCCTTCTTGGGCCGTATAAAGATTTTGCCCGCAGCCGGCTGTGCTCCTCCCCCATCCCAGGGACTCATGATGTTAGCAAGGATCCAGTGCCCGCTACGACCAGGGCACTGCACGAGATGGAGGCTGACGATGCCAGTATTGCAATTCAGGTATCAGGTTTACTGTGGGTTAAATCGGCTTTTGCAGGGTAGCCTGAGATCCTGATTCTGACTATAGTCAGAAGACTATATATATAACCCTTCTGACTAATGTTATAGTCAGAAGGGTGTTGTGTGCTGTTCATACTACTTTATAAATGGACTTGAGAGACCCAAATAAGTTATAAATTGGGACGGTTTTATTCCTCAGTTACAGTATTTCCAACACTCAATACTTAGTTCTGGGTAGGCTGCACATCTTGGCCTCGAGTTTTACATCTTGCTTGGATTGTAAATCTAAGAGTTCATAAGAGCATTGGGATTTGGTTAGTGATATGAAGTAAGGGCCTCTCAAAGCCTGAAGATCTAAAATAAATAGAGGAAAAAGAAGTTAGGGAGAGAGAATTAACTTCTTTGAATGTCTGTTTTATGCTGAACGCTGCCGGGGTGCCTTACGATCGCACTTAACGAGGCAGTGCCAGCTGCTCAGTACCGAAAAAATGACGTGGTCCTCTAGATGAGCACGTTTGCTACTTGGTCATCACAGGCGGCTGTCGAGCAGGCAAGAGTCTAGACCTTGAAATGGACAGAAAGTGTTTTTGACAGGAAGACTGTTTAAAACAGTACGGGCACCCGGGGCGCCTGGGTGGCTCAGTCGGTTGAGCGTCTGACTTCGGCTCAGGTCATGATCTTGCGGTTCGTGGGTTCGAGCCCTGCGTCGGGCTCTGTGCTGACAGCTCGGAGCCTGCTTCGGATTCTGTGTCTCCCCCTCTGTCTGCCCCTCCCCTGCTTGCATTCTTTTCTCTCTCTCTCTCTCAAAAATAAATAAAATATTTTTTAAAAAATAAAATAAAATAAGTAAAGTAAAGTAAAATAAAATAAAACCATAGGGGCACCCGGCTGGCTCAGTCGAAGGAACGTGCGACTCTTGATCTTGGAGTCGTGAGTTCGAGCCCCACGTTGGGGGTGGAGAGTACATTAAAACAGTAAAATCCTTGAAAGGGTAATAATTCTCGTTAATAGAGGAGCGTTATGGGTTCACTAGTATAAATTCCTGTAGTAGAAGAACACTTTGCTAACGGGAAGTAATTTATGTTGATTGTTGGGTAAGTGATGTTTAACCACAGAGAAAGAGAAACGACAGCTGTGTCGGAATCAAGTGAAAATTGGGCCAGCGCACTCGGAGGGGACCCTGAGATCCAGAGGAGCGCTAATTGGGACGGATCCGTGTTGATGGTATAGGAACATACGGAATTACAGTTAACCTAGACAATATGGCAAACAAGAAAATAGCTACATTTCAAAGCAAAGCTCAAGATTTCTTTGATCATTGAGATGTAGCTGTGAAACTAAGCAGACCTTTTAACGATGGAGTGGGCCCCAGGGATACAAAATATCTCACAGATTTCTTTTCCGGTGGTGACTTCTGAATTTTTACACCAGAAGGTGCATTGTGGCGCAGCTCCTGTTCACAGGTTTCATTTTGAAACTATTGACAGCAAAGCACTTGCTGTCAGACAGGCATCAGGCTCCTGCTAGAGGAAGCCGTGTCGAGAAGAAGTCAGACGTGGGGTCTGATTGCGTGTTACTGTCTTGCGCGTCCGTGGCTTGCGACAACCCGGAGGTGCGGCCCTTTTTCCTGCAGGGCCGTCGTGGAGCCGGGTTGCTGTTTCACATCTTCATTAGACTCTCAGGAGGCAGCGCTGCATTTCGGTCTGTGATCGGGCTTTCCGCGGATAGATGGAACTATGCCTTTTCCTTGGTGGCATGATCTTGTCGCGGGGGGGTGACAAAATCAGTTTCCACATACGTTTTGTCTCCCCACGGTCCTTGAGGAGGGAACGAGGGAGCCGTCAGAGATAGGGCAGAACCAGAGCACCCCGTCCTGTGGGAAAACACCCATCCTCGAGAGCACTTTGTGCTTTTACGTTTAATCTGTCGGCTCTAAGAAGGAGCGCCAAGGCGTTCTGAAGGATCGTCACTCTGAGCCAAATGTTTTATGTGTCATGGAGAGAGGCTCATGTTACAAAAGAAAGAGGATTAAAATAGAATGCATAGCCCCCCTAGGGGACTGGAGCCCTGAGCAGCTTTACCGCGAGGGGCCTGTGCTTGGACGCAGCCCTGGTTATCTTTCCCTTTTGTCTTCTTGTCTCGGCAGAAATGTGTGGAGTTCCTGGGGAGGGATTATTGGGGCTGGCAGAGTTCATTCTGTCAGAGGGGTGTAACCATCCCGGTAACTTGAACTTAAGGCTTTCTGTAGGTGCTTGTGGGATACAGGTTTATGGGTTTAATAACCGTTTGTTGTTTTGTCTAAGCGTAATATTTGGAGTTCATTGTGAGAGTAATTTTTAATTTGTTTGGACTGAGCATATTGCATGCATTTACAGGGATTCCATTCTAGTGAAGCATCAATTAAATGCTCTATTAAAGAAAGGTGTTGCCATGTTTGGTTGCGTTAAGCAGGGACAGGTTTGGTTTGTTTCACCGCTTTAAATTTCCAGTGTGAATGGGAGGGAGGAGGGAGAGAAGGGAGTCAAATACCTTACTTGCAATTGCAATCAAACGCAAGCAGGTGATTTAAAACAAAAGCATATACTCCCTGGCCTAGAGAGGAGTCAGGAAGCACTGCTACTTTTAAAACGAAGGCTAAGGGGCGCCTGGGTGGCTCAGTCGGTTGGGCGGCCGACTTCGGCTCAGGTCATGATCTCGCGGTCCGTGAGTTCGAGCCCCGCATCGGGCTCTGTGCTGACAGCTCAGAGCCTGGAGCCTGTTTCAGATTCTGTGTCTCTCTCTCTCTCTCTCTCTCTCTCTCTCTCTGACCCTCCCCTGTTCATGCTCTGTCTCTCTCTGTCTCAAAAATAAATAAACAAAACGAAGGATAAGAGGCTTTTAGTGTTCAGGCAGATGCTGGGCTGACTGCACTGAACGGGCTTATCCCTGTGTCCTGTCCTTAGAGCTCTGGGGAAACGGACAAGAAACAAAGAGCCACGCAGGCTTCAGAAGGGTCATGCGTCTGACTCCACGGGTTTCCTTTTGTGCAGGTTGACAGTACGTATTTATCAAAGTGAAAAATAAACTTTTTTTGGTGCCAGAAAGATAGTCATATTCCTCTCTAGGGAATGAATAGTCTTAAGGGTTTTCATTTGATCGGGTTTGGAAATGGTGAGAAGTTTTTCCTGGTTGGAAATTGTGGAGAATGCCTTTAATTAGCTGATACGGATTAAATTCTTAGCAACTGGAAGGTTTGCTTCGAAGAAACTCTCCTGGGTCTGACTGTGAGGAAGGCTGCTCTTTGAAGCTTTCGTTTCTTTTTGCTGGATTCTGGCCTCAAAGTATTTCACGTGGCATACCCTCGTCGCCTAAGCAAGGGGTTCGTCCAGATGGAACGTAAAATGCACTGAATCCTGGTGGAAATTCAGAATCCGCAGGTAACAATAGCACACATTTATTGTAGCACATGCCTGAGGGTAAGAGCCGAGTGCATGGTGTTTTTGCTTGGACAAGGGAGACACTTGGCAGCTGAAGAAAGCTTTAGTTCAGTAGTGAAACCCGTATCTTGTGAAACAGGTTTGGAGCGTCACGTCTATTTAGACACCATTTGTGCTGCCACCTGAATTTGTTTTTCATTCTCTCTCTCTCTTTTCTTTTTTTTTTTGGTCCAGTTTCGCCCCTTCCACCACCCTACCGCTGTCAAGAAACACTGAGCTCCTCTACAGAACTTTTCTTCTTTGACAGCTTGTCACCTCAGCCCTCCTTTTCTACATCCTTCCTGGAAATTCCATCTAAAGTGGTTTTAGAAATCTGTCACTTCCACCAGTTTTGCTACTCGTAACTAAATCAGAGAGCTTCGACTCTGGCCTGACATTCGTAGTAGTAACCGAATTTACCTGGAACGGATTCCAAGGCAGCAGGGGGCCCCGGACTTCGGGTTTCTTTCATACGGCAGATCTCTACTCGAGACTCAGATCCTTTCGTAAATCTCAGTGAGCTGTCTACATTCGTTACTCACTTGGGGACTTTTTCTTTAGCTTCTTTTAAAATGGAAAATATAATCAGGATTTTGATTGGAAGTCTGCTTGCCTGCCGAGTCTGCCCTCATGACCCCATATGCTTACCTGCCCTATTCTGAACCTGGAGATGCCGGAATGTGGTCTGTGTTTGCCTGTGTCACACCTGCATCCAGTTCTGCACATTTCACAACGAACGTCCTACTTGTTTGGGACAACAGGTGCCAAAACACTGTACCTGCCAAGTGTCCTTAAGTTCACCAGGTCCTGCTTAAAGGATGTAACAGAGGGAGGTTAATACGTGGGTGCCTCTGGAACGTCTCTATGTGTCTCTCTTCCCATCTCCTTCTCTGTTTTCTCTGCCTCTGTTTCTCCGTCTCTGTCCCTTCCTTTTCTCCTTGTCTTTGTGACTTTCTCCCTGGCTCTCTCTGCTGTCTGCAGAAACAGAAGCTGCCATATGGGTGGTGTGGGAAGGCAGCACTGAGGCCACTGAAAGGGTGATGACTGCTGGGGCCTCGTTTTTTCTTCACGGAAACACCCCACGTAGAGGCGAGAAGGTTTCAGGTTCGTGCCTCGTTCTTCCCAGATCCCTCTCCTCCCCGCCCTCAGCCCTCCAATTCTTTTTCTTATCTCTTGATGGTCGTTCGGTAGTCTGAGAAACAACACAAACACTAATTGCACACTTGGAAGCTTTTAGTTCCATGTAGTAGGATTTCTTAACCACCTCGTATCATCAGAGTAGTGGGGAGGTCGGACTCTCCGAGGCCGATCCGATGAGTCAGTAGCGGAACTGGATTCTACTTCTGAGTTTATGACTCAGCCTTTGATACCTGCTGGGGCTTCATTAATCAGGCAGGCACACGGAGTAAGTCGAGGAGCTACAAGGCAGAAGTAAGACAGTCTAGGGCTTGTTTGGTTTTGTTTGTTTGGTTTTGGTTGGGCAAAAGAATACTGATCTGGATTCAGTGTCTGCTGTGCAGGGCTCAGTAAATGTTAGCGTCGACGCAGACTTTAGCCACGAATTGGATCTTGATTTCTTTTTTTTTTTTTTTAATTTTTTTTAACATTTATTTATTTTTTTTTTTTGAGACAGAGAGAGACAGAGCATGAACGGGGGAGGGTCAGAGAGAGAGAGGGAGACACAGAATCTGAAACAGGCTCCACGCTCTGAGCTGTCGGCACAGAGCCCGACGCGGGGCTCGAACCCACGGACCGTGAGATCAAGACCTGAGCCGAAGTCGGATGCTCAACCGACTGAGCCACCCAGGTGCCCTGGATCTTGATTTCTTAGTTTACACCATTTCCCACTCCCATTGGCTTCAGTTGACAGAACTTCCTACCAGCCTACTGGGAAAATGGTGATTTTATTCTCATGAATCAGTGTTGTTGGATTTAGGGTGAGAATAAACTTTGTTTTTATGGGGCACCTGGCTGTCTCAGTCGTGTGAGCATTCAACTTCGGCTCAGGTCACGATCCCACGGTTCATGGGTTTGAGCCCCACAGCGGGCTCTGGGCTGACAGCTCAGAGCCTGGAGCCTGCTTCTGATTCTGTGTCTCCCCACTCACACCTTGTCTCTCTGTGTCTCTAAAAAAAAATGAATAAAAATGTTTAAAAGGAAAAACAGGTTTTAAAAAAAAAAAACTTTTTTTTGTTTTAAGTTTTTATTTAAGTGATCTCTACACTCAGCATGGGGCTCAAACTCACAACCCCAAGATGAAGAGTCACACACATGCTCTTCTGACTTGAGCCAGCCAAGAGCGCCGGGAATAAACTTCGCTTTTGACTTCACGTTGTAATTTCATATGTCAGTAGAGATTTCTGACTAAGAAGAGTTGCTTTTGGGTATGTTTTCGAGTGGCTACCTTGACTGATGTGGAAGAGAGTAAAACTAAAATTTGTCCTGAGTTTTCTACTTTCAATTTAGTAGATCAGTTATGGTCTAGGAATAAAATTACAAACATTATATCCATACTTGACTAAGTTGAATTTTAATACTAGACTGGGTTAAAGTGATAAAAACTCCCAGAGGCAACTGGATCCAGGGTGGCTGTGGCTGTCTCTGAGGGGACCACGTCACCAACTAAATCTTGTGACTTAATATGAAGTCAGTAGGAAGTTGGCACGGAGACTTCCCTTTGATTTAAAATACAGGGACCTTTAATTTCACGCCTCGTGATCCAAAAACAACCTGTGCTCACAGCCACTTGGGGGTCACTTTTTCCCTGTTTTTCTTCTTCCCTGGACAGTTTTCCCATTAGATTCTTGTTCAGCTTTCTGTGCATCGTTGTGCCAGTGTGCTTTCAAGAGCGCGAAGTTTGGTCCCGGCCTCGTCTCTGCCCTCTCTCTCCTGTGTGTCTTTTATTATCTGTCTTCAGAGCCTGAGCCTCGGCCGCAACTGAACGCTGTCTCTCTTGAGTTAAATGGCATTGAGTGGCCAGACTCTGAAGCGTGTAATGCTCACGCTAAAGGTAGATGTTTTTAGGGTATATGACAGATCTATAAGTACATTTTTGAAATAGAAAACATTTGTCAGTTATCAGTTTTTTGATGCGTCTTCCATAGCTAAATTAACCGACTTTTCTTTTTTCTTTTCTTCCTTCTGTCAGGTCTTTTCTTGCTTACGATTACCAGACCGTTGACACTCACTTGAACTATCTGTGCATCGTAACTGACAGTATAAAATATTGACATAGGTAGTCAGGTTATCCATATGCTGATACTTTTCCAAAAGTCTGCTGTGTGTAATCTTGTTTGCAAGAGCAAAGCACCATTCTGACTTGAAGGATTTTTTTCGTAATGTGTTCTTTCTTTCTTTTGAGAGGGGAAGAGTCCGTGCACGCGTGCACAAGTGGGAGAGGGGAAGAGAGAGAGAGAAAGAGAGAGAAGGAATCCCAAGGAGGCTTTGCGCTGTCAGAGGACTCTGTTTTCAGGGCTCTATCTCATGAACCGCGAGATCATGACCTGAGCCGAAATCAAGAGTCAGACGCTTAACCAACTGAGTCACCCAAGTGCCCCAGGATTTTTTTTAACTTCAATTATTATCGACCAGTTTATTTCCTTCTAGGAAGTCTGTGCAAGGTAATTAATCTCTTGCTACGGTGTGGAAGAACTGGCTTCTGAAGTCATGTTGCAGAGGGTTGTCTTTGTTAACTATACATTCATTCGTTCAGCAAATTCTTATACTTTTCTGTGCAAGAACTGTGAGGAAATAAAGAAATGATTGAAGCATAAAGCCTGTCCTCAAAAGAGATTACACCGTCTATGTAATGACACAGGTCATAAGTGAGGTTAGAAAAACTCCGACGGTTTCTAGGGCAAAAGAGTACTTTCCGCTAAGGGGAATGCTCTTGATGTGACTCTTTGAGAGCTTGCATCTGCAGAATATTTTTGCAGTCTATTTGATTGGGCTTTTTTTTCTTTTTCCTTATTGTCTTTTCCCCCGCACGGATTAGCTGTTGCGAATTTCAGTGCAAAAGAGGCAGCTAGAATGGTTTAGCCTACAGAGGTGCTTTGACATATCGAGGCCCAGACATTGTGTAGTATAGAAAACGGCATTTGGGACTTGCCTTCTATGACACTTGAATCGAAGAAAATGCAGACCCGTACCACACCCATCAGTATAGCATGCAGTTGCGGGTGAAGGGTCACAGATTTGTTTATCAAAAGCAAAATTGTTAGATACCTGCACTTTCCATAATGGAAAGCTGGTCACCGTAGATAACATTATCAAGTACAAGAGTGGATAGATGCAATAGAAAATCACCTCATGGCTCATTATGCGGCTTCATCTCGACCCTAGAACTTTTCTCTCTCTCTCTCTCTCTTTCCGGCTTTCTCTCTATAGATATAGATGTAGATATATGTCAGTGAACCTCGAAATATCGTAATCTTTCCCGAATTAATTGAGGGTATGTGTATAGTCGATTTAATTATCCACTCAACAAATATTTATTTTACGTCCAGAATGTGTAAAAACCTGCTGTCCGCCAAGATGACCTAGGTGTTCAGGTCATCTTGGAGGAGAGTTATGAACATAAATAACCTGTGAACTTGGGCAACATGTTTCTAACCTCTAAGCCTCCATTTCCTTATCTGTGAAATGGGGTCAGAATAGTACCAATTTCCTGTGTTATTTTGAGGACCAGAGTCTGGTACGTTGTAAGAAGGCAATAAATACAGCTCAAATATCCTAGCAGCACGTGGTTCGATTTGGCTGGAGTTGAGGAGGCTGGGGTCATTTATTTAGTGAACGTGTGGTTCTTATCGGCCAAGTACTGCCAGGATGTTCTGGGAACGTAAAGATGAGTCAGATCTGGTCCAGCTCTCAGAAAACTCAAAATTTAGTGGGGGAGATTGCCACCCATGAGTCCATCGACAGAAGAAAACAGAAAGCCTAGAGCGTCCCTTAGAATGGGGGGTGGGGGGGGGGGTCAGAGGAGACCGTTGGGGACACTACCACCCACGAAAGGATAGTAGGAACTGGCCAGGCGTTCAGAGCCGGGGATGGGCCGATGGCCTTGGGAGGTAGGAGTGCAGAACCGAGACCACTGGACCTTGCCTGAGGTCTGCAGCGGGTGGGGGTGGGGGGTGAGGGGCGTGGGGGCCAGATCCCGAAGGCCCTGACATGCCCCAGCAAGGCCCGGGACTACACCCTGTAGATGAATGTGTCTCAAAACCTTAGGGTCTGTTGGCCAAGTGTACTGGCCAATGCTCAGTTTCTTTGAGATTTCTAATACTGTAGGCTTCTTTAAAATCATAAAAGATCATGTAAGATTTTTTAAAATCATAAGTATGTTGAAAATCACAGAGCATATACCTGCTGCCAGGAAGTGTCCGTGCCAGTGTTTGTGCTTGGATGTCAGGTTTGGTCCAGATGAAGACCAGATGAGCTCTCGGGGTGCCCTGTGATCAAGCATTTTGCAGCTGTTTGGATAGAGCAGTATTTCTCAAACGAAGATCTGGATATTTGTTTACCGGTTAGGGAACTTTTTTTTTCTCTTTTAAAAAGGATACATGTAGGGGCTCCTGGGTGGCTCAGTCAGTCGGTCGAGTGTCCGACTTCAGCTCAGGTCACCATCTCACGGTTCATGAGTTCAAGCCCCACGTCGAGCTCTCTACTATCAGCACAGAACCTGCTTCAGCTCCTCTGTCTGTCTCTCTCTCTTTGCCCTTCCCCCACTTACGCTCTCTCCAAAAGAAGTCAAACATTTGGGGGAAAAAAAGGATACATCTATTATTGACATTGGAGAAATAGCGCAGTAGGCAGTAGAAAACGTGACTGGAAAGGTCCATCAGCATCACCCATAGCATCTTGAATGCTGAGGAATTTAGTTGCTATTATGTAGCCAGTGGTGAGCTATAGAAAAGTTTTTAGTAAGAAATGAGTAAGATTCGTAGTGATAACTGTGCTTGGCGATCGCCTAATGTCACCGAAGCAGTCTCTTGTTTCATTTGGTCACCTGATTAGTAGCCATTTTATTGTCCAGAGGGCTCTCTACTTGGGGTTGGGAGAAAGAAGGGTTAGTTTGTGTAAATTGAGATCAGCTCTTTTTTATTGAGTATTTTGTTTTTGAGGGGCAGTATTGTGTGTATTTTAAGTTCTGTGAGGATTTGACAGTTGCTAAATTACGATTTAGAGATCCTGTGTAGCTATTTGCAGACCCGTGGTTTTTCTGTCATTACCAGCCTTTAATTCAGTACCGATGTGTAAGAGGCATTGGGAGAAATACAAAAAATGTGCTAAACACTGGAAAACATTTTAAAAGTTTGTTTATTTTTGAGAGAGAGAGAGAGAGGGAGGGAGAGGGAGAGGGGCGGGGAGCAGGGGGTGGGGCAGAGAGAGAGAGACAGAGAATCCATCCCAAGCAGGCCCCGTGCTGCCAATGCAGAGCCAAACACGGGGCTCAAACTCACGAACTGTGAGGCTGTGATCTGGGCCGAAACCAAGAGTCCCTGCTCAACTGACTGAGCCCCGCAGGCGCCCCAAACGCCGGAAAACATTGGAAAACCGTGGAACAACCTCTGCCATCGAGGGCCTTAGAGCACTTTACATTTACAGTGTGGCAGAGTCCCCGAAGTGTTACGTAGAGAGGTGGCACGTTCAGCACCCCTGTTTGTTCCTCTCTCTGGCCTAGGTGACAAGGGTATAGAGATGTGGCTCTTTGCCCCAAACCGAAGCTCCGAGTCTGGTCTCGGGGGAGAGGAGGGAAGCTTCTTAAGTACAACTTGCTAAGTAGTGAAACGGCTGTCATTCTGTTTGGGTCATTAGGGAATGCTTCTCAGAGCAGTTTTGTCAATCGACCTTGGTCTTTATCCATGGGCGATGTCAGTAGAGAATGAGGTATGAGCTGGGGTGGGAGTTGGGAGCTAGATTTTGGACGGCCTTGATAATTTGGATCCCTTCCGTCAGAGGGAAGTGAACCACTGACGGTGATGATGATTTATCTAGCCTCTTTCACTTTCTGGGCCATTGAGGTGATGTTACATGGACGAGTTCCCGTGATCCCTCATGTAATGAGCCTAACACTGTGTTACATTGTTTTAGTTTAAAAATCAGATCTCTTGGGGGCGCCTGCGTGGCTCAGTCGGTTAAGTGTCCGACTTCGGCTCGGGTCGTGATCTCACGGTTCATGGGTTCGAGCCCCGCATCAGGCTCTGCTGACAGCTCGGAGCCTGGAGCCTGCTCCAGATTCTGTGTCTCCCTTTCTCTCTGTGCCCCTCCCCTGCTCGTGCTCTGTCTCTCTCTCTCTCCAAAACAAATATTTAAAAAATTTGTTTTAAAAAGTAATAAAAATCAGACGTCTTAAAAAGAAAACTTTATCCCAGCTGTTATGAGGGTGGTTCATGTCTTAGCAAATCTAAAGGTTTACTTTTTTGTTCCACTCATTGAATAAACTAAATTATAAAATTAAAAGAAAATCATTTTCACCATTCTAGCAGCAATGTTATAAAAATATGCAAAATTCCACCCAGACCTCATTAAAAAAATTTTTTTTTAATGTTTATTTATTTTTGAGAGAGGGAGAGACAGAGTATGAGTGGGGGAGGGACAGAGACAGAGAGGGGAAGACACAGAATCCAAAGCAGGCTCCAGGCTCCGAGCTGTCAGCACAGAGTCCAACGTGGGGCTCGAACCCACGAACTGAGATCATGGCTTGAGCCAAAGTGGGACGCTCAAGTATCTGAGCCATCCAGGCGCCCCTACCCAAATCTCTTAGTGGGGAAAAAAATTAAGACTATATTATTTGGATGTCAGGTTCTTGTACACGAATAATAATAGAGAATGAGTATTAGAGTTGTGGTAAATCTTTTAAAACGAACAGGCTTTTTGTTCATGAAAAATATCCTAATATAGTGTACTTAAGTCGGCCAGTTCCATTATTTGGCTTCTGATTCAATACTTACAATTTTTGTAACTTTGGACTGATAAATTTCAAGTGCTTTGTTAACACTTTCTGTGAAATTATATTTCTGTAGTTTCTCCCCACACATTCACTTGTGAAAGCTCACAGATCTGAGTGCTCTCTTCAGACGGGACGGTCAGCATGTTTTACCAGCATTGTGCCTTGGTTTATTGTGTTAATGAAGCCCCCAAAGTGAGTTGGGGGTTTATAAAATATGTTCTCTGTTGCCCTCGCTTCACTGGCTGGGAAATGAACCTCTGAGGGCAGCCTGTGTTTTGAGCTTACTATGTCCGAGTGTCTTTGTCCCCCTCCCTTCTTCCCTTTTGAGAAGTAACAGCGGGGACAGCGGCCCCCAGCTCTGGGAACAATAGTGCGCGGCTGCCACAAGCTTCCTGGAAAAAGCATCAGCAATTAGTTCAAGATCTGATTTCTTGTTGGTTCTGCACTTGCAAGCATTTGGAATAAAAAAATCAGTACAGGGGCGCCTGGGTGGCGCAGTCGGTTAAGCGTCCGACTTCAGCCAGGTCACGATCTCGCGGTCTGTGAGTTCGAGCCCCGCGTCAGGCTCTGGGCTGATGGCTCAGAGCCTGGAGCCTGTTTCCGATTCTGTGTCTCCCTCTCTCTCAGCCCCTCCCCCGTTCATGCTCTGTCTCTCTCTGTCCCAAAAATAAATAAACGTTGGAAAAAAAAAAAAAAAGCTAAAAAAAAAAAAAAATCAGTACAAGTTAAGCCTTTGATAATACCAATCTTTTCAATCAATTTTCAATCAATTTCAATCAATTTTCAGCTGAGGTTTGAAAACAAAATTTAATCTTCTGAAAAGTTTTAAGTGCGGGAATTCTCAGCCAAGAATGAGGAACTACATTAGAAAAACGGGCTGGACGTTTGAAAAGGAATCTTGCAGAGCATCTTCGACTTGTTTAGCAGTTTATTCTGTGGTTGGTTGTTTTTTTTTTTTTTTTCTCTCTCTCCTAGCGATTTTGGTTGGGAGCATTGGATGCTCGTCTTCAAAGATTTATGTTTCATTTGTTTGAATAAAATCAGACTTTTCCTCAAAATCAGTGACAAGGAAGTGTGAACAGAGAAGAGGTTATCACATGCGTGTATTCCATGGAGGAGGTGAACCTGTAATAATTCTCTTTCTTTGAACCTCTTTCCCACCCTCTGGGGAAGATATTGGCAGCTTTTCTATGATCACGTCTTAGGAAGTATTTTTCTCTGCACAGTGACAATGGCCTGAATATTCGTTTTATCCAGATTTGGGTGACTTGGCCTGTTGTCCTGCTTATTCGGGGTGTCGCCCATTAGGTAGAACCCATCCCGGTGTTAGCGCTGCGAGGAGCAGACTGTAGCCACCTTGTTGCCCCCCCTCCCCCCGGACCTGAACGCGAGCTCTGCCTTTCGTTTCTACACTTGGCCTCCGACCTGCTTTGGGTGCTGCTGATTAAAGATTTGTCACCTTCCTAAATAAGATTCCCTAGAAACAACTTCTCCCTTAAAATTACCCTAGTCCCTTCTGTGGGTGTGGGTTGTACTGATAAAATGTGTGGTTCATGGGAAGAGTGAGACGTCAGCGGGAGCTCCTTCTTAGGAAGTCACTTGTATAGAAAGTGGAAATACTGAATTACAAAAAGGGAACTAATCCTTCCTCGCTCCTAACTACGCTGTGATGTGATATAACGGTCAATTAGTGTTCGAGCACCTTAGAGAATGGTTTATTTAGATCAGGGCTCAGCAAACCGCAGCTCTCTGCAAACCCTGGCCATCCAGCTGCTGTTTATGTAAATAAAGTTTTATTGAAAACAGCACCACGACATCCACCTGTGGCTGCTCTGCCTTGTTACTGAGGGGTTGCCGGGTTGCATCCACGAAGGCCGAAACACCGTTGGGCCCTTTCACACACAAAATCCAGCCGCCTCCTGGTTTACACCGACAGGCGACAGCTGTCTTATGTGGCTGCGTTGTATGCCGCCTTAGCCCCATTTATTCACTGCTCCCTCTGCATCGTCCTTCTTTGGTTAAAAACATGTGCTGCTCACCAGGCACCAGAAACAGGGCTGGCCCAGCATTGTCTCTGTCTCCAGGGCTTGGCAGCTCGGTGGGGGTGACCCCACAGGTCACCCGAACGCACGGTTCACCCGCACACATCAGCCCCTGCGAAAATCGCACGTCACGTGAGGGATAAACAGAAGTATTGTTTGAAATATTTTTTTAACCGTATTTCTTTATTTTGAGAGAGAGCGTGAGTCAGGGAGGGGCACACGGAGGAGGTGGGTCTCGAGAGAGAGAGAATCCCAAGCGGGCTCCACGCTGTCGGCGCCCAGCCAGACGTGGGGCTCGAACGCACCAACCATGAGATCATGACCTGAGCCGAAATCAAGAGTCAGACACTTAACCGACTGAGCCACCCAGGCACCCCAAATTTGATAGAGTTTTAATAGGTTTTTGTCTGGTCACTATTTCATGAACTGTGGGTTTCTGACGATTTGTATGACCTTACTGAATAGTAAGTTTGAGCAGATGCTTTAATCTTTATCCTTCCATTGGTTGAATGAATATTATTATTCGATAGGGTTATACCTCTGTAAAAAAAAAAAAATTCAATCAAAAAGAAAGCTTGAGGGGATACTATAAATACATGTAGGAATATCTGAAGTCTTCAAAGAAAGGAAACCATATGTTGGGGCTTGTTTTAATCACCTCAGAGTTTTGGAGTCAGAGGAGGCCTTTGGTGGATCAAAGCGGTAAGTATACAGAAGATTAATCACCTGACGGCCGTGGCTTTTATCCTGACTGATTGCTGGAATTACTTGGGGAGCACCTGAAGAAGGCCTTGTGTCTGGAACCCACCCCAGGCCAATGACAGCACAACCTCTAGATGTGGCTTTACTGTCTCCAGGAAGGGCTGACGTCCTCCGGGTGATTCTGATTGAGTCAGGGACCTGAAGCATCCAAGTTCCCAGGCAGTGCTGATGTTCCTGGCGCCATGCTTTATGAACCTCCGCTTTATAAGATTCTTAATTCCGTACAAGTAGTTCATATAATTACTCGAAGTGGCAACTTTACACGGTACTTTTAAAATTACATGATTGGTAAAAAAAAAATTGATAAATGTATTACACAAAATTACTGTCCCTAATAAATACATAATAGAGAAAAAAGCATTCACAATCTTTTAACGTAAGTATAATCCTAGGACTCAAGAGAACTGATCTAGACACGGGGCATCTGGGTGGCTCAGTCGGTTAAGCGTCCGACTCGATTTCCGCTCGGGTCCTGACCTCGCCGTTCAGGAGTTGGAGCCCTGCCTCCAGCTCTGTGCTGACCGCGCCGTGCCTGCTTGGGATTCTCCTCTCTCCCTCCCTCTCTGCCCCTCCCCTGCTCTCTTTCTCTCTCTCTCTCTCTCTCTCTCTCTCTCTCTCTCAAAATAAATAAACTTTAAAAGGAAAAAAAAGTGATCCAAATGTCATCTAATACAACCTGCATTTGACAGGCAAGGACCTCGCCCGTGGTCACGGCACTAAGCCGCGTTGGAGCTGAAACTCCAGTGTTTTCGTTTTCAGACCAAAGGCTTTCCCTTCCCGTTGACCACGTTACCCCTTGCTAGAGCGCACACACAAGGCATCTTTGCACTCTTGCCGGTTTTCAGTCGAGGCTTACACATAGCAGATGTGTCCCCTTCAGTGGTGGCAGCGTGGACCCGGGACTGCCCTGCCGGTTCTTGCCGTGAAGCAAGAGGCTTCAAGGAGCACCGCCCCCCCGTTTCTTGAAGGTCTTCGGCCCGTCATCCTTCTCGTACGTCACGTCCCTGGCCTGGAATGCTTACGCTGCCCATCTTGTTCGCTGTTTACGGCCGTGTTTACGTATTTCTCTAGACGAGGTGGTGGTTTTTAACGTTGAGTTAGGAATGCTGTGAGCTTTTCTTTGTTGCGTTTAGAAATACCGCCAAGTTTGGAAAGAACTGATTTTCAACATAGAAGAATGTGCATAAGAGAGCAGTTGCCAGTAATCCTCAGTAAAAGGGTAATGTCCCTCTGAAGGCTCCGTGTTCAGGCTGATCCTAGGATTTGGTTCCTGCTTAGTTTTGCTTTGAATAGAAACTTGACACTGGGAAGCAAGGGGAGGTTAGGTTTTAGGTTGGATTACTGTGAAATCCTCTTGTAAATGGAATATCACTTTGGGTCAGAGCCTTCCTGGAATTGTTGAGGGTTAAGTGTAACTTTCCCAGGCTGCTGTTTTTGAGTCATAAATGGAGCCATGTGGCCTCGTATGACAGAGAAATTTAGATTTTCCATTTGGTTATAAAATGAAAAAATAACGGCGATTCGGTTACCTGATGGGCTCAGATGTTCACAGGGACTACTGTCTTGCTGTCTGTCTTGTTGTCTGCCTTCCTATTTTGTCTTTCCATAGCCTGTCTCCTTAACTCAGATTTATACATCGTACGTGAAGTGTTTTTTAACAGCATACAATTGGCCATTGAACAACGACACAGATTTGAACTGCGCGGGCCCACTTACATGTCAGTTTTTTCCGATAAATATATGGGAAACTTTTTTTTTTTTTTTAATTTGCAACAATTTGAAAAAACTTGCAGATGAACTGCATAGCCTAGAAATAACTGAAAAAATTAAGAGAAAGGTACTGTAAGGCTCTAGCATATGAGTACATAGACAAAATATGTGTTAATTGACTATGTTATTGGGAAGGCTTCTGGTCAACAGTAGTTAAGTCTGGGGGGAGTCAGAAGTTGCACGTGGATTTTCAACTGTTGGTAGTGGGGGGCAGTTGGTACCCCTAACCCCTGCGTTGTCCAAGGGTCAGCGGTACAGGAAAAGAGACCAAGTCAAAGCACAAGGTTTCCGTAATGGATTTGAAATTCCTATGTACCACTTTTGGCCCGTATATCTAGATTGCGGTGTTTTTCAAAATGAAAGCATTTTGTTTATTTACTGAAAATGAGTTAAGTGGGAAGTAAAATGGTAGCAGGCTAGGAAAGGCAACCCTAGGCCGGGCGCTGTGCTCCTACGTATCGAGGAAGCTGCCGTGTAGAGAGCAAGGGGCTTGCCTGCTGCGTCTTGGCGCTGCGTGTAAAAATGGCAGACCGTTCCAGGTAGTGAAGAAAAGCCAGGTGATTCGGGTACAAAGTTGATTTGGGAAAGCGAGGTCACAAGGTGTAAAGGGGGGAGCCCCGGATATGAATTCCAGCCCTTTGCTTTCTACCCTGGGGACAGTTTAGAAAAAAAAATCTCTCTGAGCCTCACCTGGAAAAGAAGGATTAACTGTCGCTCAGGGTTGTGAAATGAGAGCGTGTGTATAAAGTGAGTGCCCCGTGCAGGTCTGGAAGCGTTAGGTGCTCACCGCTGTGGGCTTCACGACACGGGTGGGGGGTGAGTGGCAGCCGTCTCTGGAGGTGTCACCGGAGCCCACGTGCCTGCAGAGGTGGAGGGAGACACAGGGAGGAGCTGTGGAGGTGGCTCGGACTGGGACAGAGGGACACAGGAGGAGGGACAAGGACAGAGATGTGAGGCAGGAATGGACGTTCGAGGTGTGTTTTGGGGACGGTAAATAGCCTGGTCTGAGGGACACAATGAGAAACGACTTTTCAGTCTGTTAATGTGGACAAGTTCTCAGTCTTTTTCGGGCGTTTTGGTCTTTTCCTTCTTGAAAATAACGTATAGACTAGAACAAGAATAAAACTCCTGTTTCGGCATTTGCAAACCTTCTAGAGAGCGGTGAGATCTTCATCATTACGGTTACAATCTTTTTTCTCCTTACCCTTCCCACCCCCTTCTCTTTTATCTGCATTCTCAGAGCCCCCCCCCCCCCCCCCCCACTCTTCTGGCTTAAACTTCTCCCTGTCCGGGCCTCGGTTCAGCCAGTGGCACCCTGCGCTGTTGTGGTAGATCTGTTCGTGGTGTTAGGGCTGGGAGTTGTTGGCCCCTGGACTGGAAGGAGTCCAGCCTAAGGGTCTCGGGTCTTTGAAAGGCGCTGATTTTTAAAACTGTAATTCCAGTAGTATCCACTGTGTGGTGCTCACGCACCAGATACAAATTCTAAAACTGGATGGTTGAAAGAGAGCTCGAATGCATCGTGACCGCGTATGAGAGGTTAAAACCCGTATCACACACAAAAAGAGGGAAATGGAGCATGTTCTTTCGGAGTCCCAAGATTCACTTGAGTCTCTCCTAAGCAACAACCTCCAGTGCCGCTTTAATAGTGTGATTCACTGATCTCATAAGTTCCCAAATATTAGGACATGCATAGGGAACTACAGGCCATCAGAGGTGGTGTAGACATGACACGGGCAGGTTCTCAGTTGGTACTGAGCTCCAGACCAGCTGCCTAGAGAACGTGGGCTATCGGTCATATTTTAAAATGACATCGAGAAAGACGTCCAGCCTCTTCCACAGTATGATGCTAAGCAAATATCCTGGAAGGGAAAATTGACAGGGGTTCAAAGCTGCTGTCTGTTTTTTTCCCTTAAGGTCTGCCATTCCTCTGACCAAAAGTAGCTTTGAAATAAACCCTTTATTTTAAAAAGTTTCTTTTAAGTGAGCAGCTGAGCTCTCATTTAGAACATATTTAAGTGATTTCAGTGATGTTAGTATTTTTACAAGCTCTGCTAAGGTTGACTGTTGGTGCCCGTTACTTACAATGCCGTTGTTTTCCCTCTGCAGGTTTTCATCTCTGTCAACTGCTTAAGCACAGATTTCTCTTCTCAGAAAGGCGTGAAGGGGTTGCCTCTTAACATCCAAATTGACACCTACAGTTATAACAACCGTAGCAACAAGCCTGTGCACCGGGCGTACTGCCAGATAAAAGTCTTCTGTGACAAGGTAAGATTGTCAGATTGGGTAGGGACCCTTAGAATGAAGCGTGTGAGTTTTACTCTTTCTCCCAGAAGATGACCAAGGTCCTCGTAATATTTAAGGCTGACGTAAACGTATTGCTAACAATACCAAGTAGCCTATTTTAAATGAGAAAGTATTGTGGTAGCCATGCAAAGACGCATTATATCGGGGAGGGAAAAAAATCTCATTTTAACTGAAACACTAGAAGGTCCAGTGAGTACGTTTCATTGGGCGTGTCGGTAGAGTCAGGCGGTACGCGTAGGAGCCATGAGCTCGGTCGTAGGCGGCGCCCAGCTTACTGGACTTGTAGACAGCGGCTGCCGTGCTGGAGTTCTTGAACTTGGTGTCTGTGGACTCCGTGCGGATAACCGGAAAGGGCTGTTCTTTAACTGGCTCACCCCTGCTCCCGGCCCTTTGGTAAGTCGCCGGCCAGCGGGCTGAAGCAGGAGAAGGTGAGATTCAGTTTCTTCTGCACAGCAGCAAGGAGGCAAAAAGAGAAAGTATAGGCCCAAATGATCTCGGCATCATTTCTTTTCTCTGGAGAGGAAACGATCGCTTTTGTCAGGTGCGGAGCCGCGGGCTGGGCTGGATGAGATCCAGGGAGCCGCGGGGAGGCCCGCTGGGCGTTGAAGATTGCAGACCGCGCTCTGCTTGGGACCTGCATGTTGGCCATAGAGAAGTGAGCGCTCCGTTGAACTAAGACTGAAGACGGCTGTGACTTTTCCCTCTCAGAAAATCGTGGGCCACATTCTTTGCCATCCCCTCTTTTTAGCCTGTAAACCAACCAACCGACCCTCTTTATTGTTAAGATTCTTAGAAGGCGGGCCCCTGGGTGGCTCGGTCAGTTGAGCGTCCGACTCTTGATTTGGCTCAGGACATGATCCCAGGGTTGTGGGCGCCAAGAGTCGGACACTTAACCAGCTGAGCCACCCAGGCGCCCCCAGCACACATTGGTGATTTCACGGTTCTGTAGGCCAGAAGTCGGACGCAGATCTCGCCGGGCACAAATCAAGCTGTTAGAAGGTTGTATCTCTTTCTGGAGTCTCTACGGGAGAATGTTTCCTTGTCTTTCTGTCTTCTAGAGGCACCCGCATTCCTTGGCTGGTGGTCCCTTCCCCCTTCGAAGCCGGGAGACTCACATCACATCCCTCTGACACTGCTTCTGTCGTCGCATCTCCTTGTCTGGTTCTTCTGTTTTTAAGGACCCTGTGATTATACTGGGCTGACACAGACCATCTCGGACACTCACCCTTCTCTCAGCGTCAGCTGATTAGCAACCTAATGTCTCCTTTGCTGTGCAAGCTGACATATTCATAGGTTCTGAGGATTTGGGTGTTTACATCTTTGAGGAGCTGTTAGTCTGCCCACCACAGGACTTCCATGTATGCTCCGTTTTACAAATGACGAGTCACATCAAGTGTGGAGCCGGGATTTCTGACCCCAAGGCACATTTCTTTCCTTCATACTGCATTCCTCTTATCAGGCAAAAGAAAACCTAAAGAGGTGTCCAAAGCCTACAAACTATAAGCCCCAATTTTTTAATTATTTGATTCAACAGACTTAAAACTATTCTAGTTGTTTCCCAAGCGCTTACTCTGTTTCTGATGTATCATTCTGGGACCGGACAGTTTGTGGACTTATCCTGGTCCATGGATCACCCTTAGAATATCTGTATTAGACCATGTCAGCATGAGTTAGAATGAACTGGAGTTTTCCGTGTCAGATGGTAAAAATACAAGCAGTTTCTCAGAGAAGGAACAGTATCGATTCATGATCTTAAACGAATTTGGGTTTGTTTTGTTTTGTGTTTGTTTTGTTTTTTCTTTCCAAGATTTTATTTAAATTCAAGTCAGAGGCACCTGGATGGCCCAGTCGGTTAAGTGTCCGACTGGATCTCACCTCAGGTCTTGATCTCACAGTCATGAGTTCAAGCCCCACATTGGGCTCTGCGCTGGGTGTGAAGTCTACTTGAAAAAAAAATGAAACTCAAGTTAGTTAACATCTAGTGTAGTATTGGTCTCAGGAGTAGAATTTAGTGATTCTGCTCATCACAGCAAGTGGCCTCCTTAACGCCCATCACCCATCTAGCTCATCCCCCAACCCTCTTCCCTCCAGCAGCCCTCAGTTTGTTCTCTATGGTTAAGAGCCTCTTATGGTTTGCCTCTCTCTCTTTTCTTTTAAGTTTACTTACTTATTTTGAGAGAGAGAAAGTGAGCAGGGGAAGGGCAGAGAGAGGGAGAGAGAGAATCCGAAGCAGGCTCCATGCTGTCAGTGCGGAGCCCAACGTGGGACCCTGTCCCACCAGTCATGAGATCGTGACCTGAGCTGAAATCAAGGGCTGGATGCTTAACCAGCTGAGCCACCAAGGCACCTTGTCCCTCTCTGTTTTTCTTTTCTTTTCTTTTTCCTTCCCTTCCCCTATGTTCATCTGTTTTGTTTCCTAAATTCCACGATTTACTTTGCTTAGCATAATACACTCTAGTTCTATCCATGTCATTGGAAATGGCAGGATTTCATTCTTTTTGAAAAAATTTTTTTTTACATTTATTTGTTTTTGAGAGAGTGAGACAAAGTGAGAGCGGGGGAGGGGCAGAGAGAGAGGGAGACACAGGATCAGAAGCAGGCTCCAGGCTCTGAGCCGTCAGCACAGAGCCCGACGCGGGGCTCAAACCCACAGACCGTGAGATCATGACCTGGGCCGAAGTCAGACACTCAACCGACTGAGCCACCCAGGCGCCCCGACAGATTTCATTCTTTTTGATGGCTGAGTAATATTCCAGTTTGTGTGTGTGTGTGTGTGTGTGTGTGTGTGTGTGTGTGTGTGCGCGCGCACACACGTGCGTGCGCACCTGCTACATTTTCCGTTCATCAGTCGATGGACATTTGAACTCATTCCATAGTTTGGCTGTTGATAATGCTGTTATAAATATCGGGGTGCATGTGCCCCTTTAAATCTGTATTTCTGTATCCTGTGGGTGAATACCTACTAGTGCAATTGCTGGGTCATAGGATAGTTCTGTCTTTAACTTTCTGAGGAACCTCCACACCGTTTTCCAGAGTGGCTGCACCAGTTTGCGTTCCCACCAACAGTGTAAGAGGGTTCCCCTTCCTCCGCATCCTTGCCAACTTCTGTTGGTTCCTGAATTGTTAACTTCAGGCATTCTGACGGATGTGAGGTGGTATCTCATTGTGGGTTTGATTTGTATATCTCTAATGATGTGTGACATCGAGCATTTTGTCATGTGTCAGCCATTTGTATGTCTTCTTTGGAAAAATATCTTCATGTCTTCTGCCCATTTCTTAAGTGGATGATTTATTTGGGGGATGTTGAGTTTGAGAAGTTCTTTATAGATTTTGGATACTAGCCCTTTATCAGAGGTGTCATTTGCATATATCTTCTCCCATTCCATAGGTTGCTAAATTTTTAGTTTTGTGGATTATTTCCTTTGATGTGCAGGTTTTCCTTCCTTTCTTTCTTTCTTTCTTTCTTTCTTTCTTTCTTTCTTTCTTTCTTTCTTTCTTTTTGAGAGAGCGTGAGCAGGGGAGAGGGGCAGAGGGAGAGAGAGAGAATCTTAAGTAGGCTCTAAGCTAAGCGTGAAGGGGCTCAATCTCACAAACTGCGAGATCGTGACCTGAGCCGAAATCAAGAGTTGGATGCTTAAATGACTCAGCTGCTCAGGCGCCCCTACAAAGATATTTTGTTAATCAGTGGTTGTACAAAGATTAGAAACCGTTTGCTGTGTACATGTGTGCCGATGTACAACTTTTCTTCAGAGTTGCAACATTGAGTGTGGTTTGGGACAACACATGATTTCATCTTCTGGAGTTGCTGCTTGCCGACTCACCGGTTCATTTAGATCACGTGGGGTAGGAGCATGTTATCCAAGGTCTTGGATAGCATGGCCACTGTGTAGGCCAGTCACTGTTTTCTTTTTTTCCCATTACTTGTGCGTAAGCTCCGTACCATTTGGGTAAAAGGAGATCACACAAAGCTGTAGTTAGAAAGTAGGCGTCTGTACCTAGCAGTGCTTTGTGTGGCCTGTCTGAATGCCCGGATACCTTCAGCCTTCCTGCATATGCTGTCTTTGTAAGGCCCCTAAAATGACCAATTTTTCCCTTTTGCTGGAGCAGAGATCTCCACGGGGATGAAAACTGTTGGTCTCCTTTCCCCTTTGCCTCCCTTATGGCACATAGCAGTGGTAGGAAGTGTCATTTAATTGCAAGGTATCTAAGGGACGTGGCAGGTGATTTACACACGGTTTTCATCCCCAGATTCTACCTCAGAGCTCAGGGTTGCTATAAAGTCCTGCATGGGAAGAAACTATGCGTTGCTGTGTGTTCATTTTTGAAGTCCTTGAATCTTTCAACCACATGAAACTCCTCTATGACCTCACACCTTGATTCTTGTGTATCTTGTTGTAACTGCTGTTGCCCCTTACGGTCGTAATTGCTTCTGCTGTTTTTTCTTTTGCATGTTTTATTTATTTTTGAGAGAGCACAAACAGGGAGGGGCAGAGAGAGGAGGGGAGAGAGGATCCAAAGCAGGCTCCGAGCGGACAGCAGAGAGCCCAGTGTGGGGCTCACACTCATGAACCGTGAGATCATGACCTGAGCTAGAGTCAGACCCTCAACTGACTGAGCCACCCAGGCACCCGCTTGTGCTGTTCTGCATTGTCTCGTGCTGCCTCTTCTCCGTGGAATATCCCACCTGCCTCCTTGATTCCCGCCTTTCTAAGATTTTACTCACTTATTATTTGGTGCCTGTGAATTCATTTTTCTCTGCTGGTTCTTAAAGCTCTCACATTCTATGAATCTGGTCTACATCTGCAGTAAGAAACTGGAAATAAGACCTCTTTTCGTATCCTGCAGAGGTACTTGTGTTGTTTTTCTCTCCTAAGAAGAAGGTTTTCTTAGTACTTTATTATGAATTGCTCAACTGGTTTGATGAATGGGATTTTCTCTTATTTCAGAAGAAGCATTGATTTAGCAGCTTTTCAGACAAAACAGGAACAGGAATTGGATCTCTGACCCTTGAAAATTTGGCAGCTCCTCTTCCTACAAGCTTGTGTATATGTGTGTGTGTGTGTGTGTGTGTGTGTGTATCTGTAGTTTATCCGTATAGAGAAAAACATCATTGACATTTATTTCCTACAGATAGTTTTCTTCATCAGAGTGATACCCACCATAGCTGTAACCAGGAACAGATGTCATACATCAACTTTTTAGGTCATGGCCGGAGGTGATTGCCCAAGATCAGTCTCTTCAGTTGTTGTGTGAGAGAGTGAAACAGCGTGAACTTAAATGGTTTTCTGTAATGCCATAGGACTTCCTTTAACATTTCTTGCAGAGTCTGTGATGAACCTTCCAGCTTTCGTACGTATGAGAAGTGTTTCACCTCTGGTTTTTATTTTTTGAGAGAGACAGAGGGCATGAGTGAGCGAGGGGCAGAGAGAGAGAATCCCACGCAGGCTCAACACTGTCAGTGCAAAGCCTGAAGTGGGGCTTGAGCTCACAAATTGTGAGTCTGTGACCTGAACTGAAGTCAGGTGCTTAACCAACTGAGCCATGCGGGCGCCCCTCACCTCTGATCTTGAAAGCTCCTTTTGCTGGGTATAAAATTCTCGTTGCCTGCTTTTTCCTTCAGTGCTTGAAAGACATGACTCTGTTGTTGTCAGGCTTACATTTCTAATGAGAAATCTGCTCTTATCGGTATCTTTGTTCAATGTGTCTATTTTTCTGTGACCCTTTTTAGATTTTTCTCTTCTTACTGGTTTTGAACAATTTGATGTGTTTCTTTACATTTCTTGTACTTCGAGTTTGTTGAGCTTCTTGGATCTGTGTGTTTATAGTCTTCATCCTATTTGAAAAAATTTCCAGCCATTGTTTCTTCAGATATGTTTGTTCATGTGTCCTTCTTTGAGAATGCCACTTGCACATGTACGTGTACGGCTGCTTAAAGTCCCACAGCTCACTCGTGCTCTTTTCATTTTCTAGAATGACTTTCTGTCTCTGATTCGTTTTGGATAGTTTCTGTGCTAATGTCCTAAGTAAAGTTCATCACTCTTTGCCTTTGCCTTGTCTGACCTGCTCCTAATCCCATCCAGCGTGTTTTTCATCTCAAGACGTTGTAGTTATCGTCTCTGGAAGATCAGTTTGGATCTGTTTTAGATCTTTCATATCTCAATATGTTGTTTTTTCACTGACTTTTTGGACATATGGAATGCAGTTATAGTAACCATGTTAATGTCCTTGCCCGAATTCTGTGTCCATTTTGGGTGCTTTCGGTGGTTTGCTGTCCTCCTCAGACGGTCATGTTTCCCTGCTTCTTTACGTGCCTGGCCATCTCACTGGACACTAGACGTTGTGAGTTTTATCTTGTCAGGTGCTGCATGGTTTTGTAATCCTCTGAATCTTCTCAAGCTTTGTCCTGAGAGCAGGTAAAGTTACTTGGAAACATTTTGATCCCCTGCAGGTCTCACCGTTACGATTTGAGAGGTGGGTCAGAAACAGTGCTCACTGTCAGCTAATTATTTGCTGACTGTTCTACCCACTACCCTGTGAATTTTAAGTTTCTCCAGTCTGACTGGTGGGAACAGGCACTATTTTCAGTGAGTTTCGGGCACTGTTTTCTTGTCTTTACTGAGGGCTTTCCCCCCACCCTTGGGTAACTTTCATAATTACACCCGTTTATCTCAGTACTCTGCTGACTACTTGAGGGGACCTTCCACAGATCTCTGGGGTCCTTCCTGGGGTAACTCTTTCCCCTTTGCTACTTTGTCCTGCTTCCTTGATCTGTCTGGATTTTCAACTCTGTCTCGACCCAGGGAACCTAGACAGGGCCCACCTGTGGACGCCCCTCCCTGTGCTGCAGCCCGGGAGTTGTGAAGGCAGTCCGCACCTGGAGGGCTCGTCTTGCTGCTTTCCCGTTTCAGGGAGCCCTGCTCTTTGTTGCCTGGTAGCCCAGGCCTTGAAAATCCTTGCGGTGTGCAGCCATCTTTTTTCTGTTCAGGGTGGAGGGTAAATGATCCGTGAGGCACCCACCTTGAGCAGAAGGGGAAGTCCCGTATTCTTTTTTTTTTTTTAGTTTTTTCTTTACGTTTGTTTATTTTTGAGAGATAGAGACAGAGCACGAGCAGGCTGAGAGAGAGAGAGAGGGAGACACAGAATCCGAAACAGGCTCCGGGCTCTGAGCCGTCAGCACAGAGCCTGACGTGGGGCTCGAACCCACAGACTGTGAGATCGTGACCCAAGCTGAAGTCGGACACTCAACCGACTGAGCCACCCAGGCGCCCCAGAAGTCCCGTATTCTTTATGGAGGTATCTGATAACTATGGGAGGAGCCGTCCCATTGTTTTAAAACCACCTTTTGGGAAGTGTAATTTATCATCAGAATGGAGCTATTGTTAAACTGTTGGAAGGGACCGAGAGAGACACAGACCAACTCTGTACAACGGTGCGGGGAGAGCAGACTTACTTACCTGTGTGCCATGTCGAGAAGGTGGTGCTTCTCGAAGGATCAGCGTCACATGGCAATGTTTTGAAAAGCAGGTTGTGTGTTTACCAACATGTTAGTATATTAACACCTTCTAGAAGAGTCAGGCGGGGGTTTGTGTTTGGTTTTTTAAACGTGGTTTTATTATATAATAGTGCCAAGATCCGTGGGATGATTTTTATTGGCTCTCTTTGCTGTCAGGGAATTTATTTTCAGAAAAATAAACTACTTGTTCATATTTAACTGGGTGACTTGGTAAAGAAACCTATGCCACCCAGAAATAAATGCTACCAGATGAAGTCAAATGATTAATTCGTAGTTATGTTTTTTATTATACTGACTTGCTTAATTTCAGGTCATGTTTGTTAGTAACACGGTTTTTTATTTTTGCGGGTTCAACTGCATGGCACCGCCGTTCGTGTAATCGATACACGTCGTGTACATATGCTCCCTCTATAGGACGAGGAGTCCACTTTTTCTCTTTTAAGTGATGATGCCGATTTCTAGTTAAATCCTTGCGCTTGTGAGTTACAGCGGTCAGATCTGTCATTCGGTTGACGCCAGGTCCTTGGACAGGATCCCAGCTTTCAGTGATGTCATTGCCCACGTAGGGACCTACACTCGAAGCAGGGGTCAGCTTGTCTGCCAGACAATGGGAACAGTCTCTGATGTTCTTGAAGGCAGTGTGGTACATTAGCAGATTTTCTCAGCTTTTCATTTAACCTGACCACATGCATTGTGGAGGGGATTTTGCTTTGTTTATTGGTTTTTTAAGTAAATGTTGTTTCCCCATGGTTTCACATAGTTACACATAGTTTTAAGAACAGGCTTTTTAGAGGAAACCGCTATAAGCTCCATGAATATAATAAGTAATAGCGTTCATCTCCAGAGATTTTTTTTTTCCCCATTAGTCAGATTAGGGTTCAGTATTTTAAAGAGGATCAGATAAAGAATTGTGCCTTGTCTTCTCTTGACCTATAGGGAGCTGAAAGGAAAATCAGGGATGAAGAACGAAAGCAAAGCAAAAGAAAAGGCAAGTGTACTGACCCCAGCTCCCAGTTGAATGCCTGTAAGTAGAAATGTTTCCGCCAAGTGTTTCAGACCTTTTGCATTCACAATGGCCACTGTGTTTTCAAGCAGAACATATAATCATGGATACTTAGTACTGGGAAGTGGTAGCATTGCTTCCTTTACCAGTTACAAAACCAGCCGAATGGCCGAACTAAGGGATTTTCTTGCGGAACTACAGGAAAAGATTCTTGAGTTTTTCCAGAGTTCAGACTATTTTGGCTGTTAGTTTTAGTTCGGGTTGCTGATTCCAGTCCTGAAAAATAACACATATTCTATCTGAATAGCTGATGATAAAATTGGGACTTGTCTAGATTTTGAAGAATAACACTAATGCCCTTGAGAATTCAGGACGTCTTACTCCTGAATGAGTGTCGTTTTCCTATATACAGTATTCTAACATTTTAGAATCTGCGGGGCTCCTGTTTGGACATTTCACTGGAAAGGCTTGCTTGCTTTCAGTCTTTCTTTCTTTCTTTCTGTCTTTTTCTTTCTTTCTGTCTTCCTTCCTCCCTCCCTCCCTCCCTCCCTCCCTTCCTTTTCCCTCCCTTCCTCCCTCTCTCCCTCCCTCCCTTCCTTCTTTCCTTCATTCCTTCCTTCCTTCCTCCCTCCCTTCCTTCCTTCCTCCTTCCCTTCCTCCTCCCTCCCTCCCTTCCTCCTCCCTCCCTCCCTTCCTCCTCCCTCCCTCCCTTCCTCCTCCCTCCCTCCCTTCCTTCTCCCTTCCTTCCTTCCTTCCTTCCTTCCTTCCATGTAACCAGTGTTCATATTCACAAAATCCTGTATCTCTCAACTACAAGGGGAAGAAAATGCTGCTCTGTGGCAGTAGTGTTCCATCGGCAGTACGTGGGCCGCTAGCACCTGGTCTCTGAACAGTCTGTCTGGCTCAGCAGACATTTGCCCCGTAGCACATTGGTCAGGCCCCCCGACCGGCATCCACGTACAGACGCCCAGGAGAGCTCATCACCGAGCACTGCAGAGCAGATGACAGGGGAAAACGGAGTCTGCAATTTAATAAATAAAAAGCCTAGACAGTCATACTTATTTTGAGCTTCTCTAAGGTTAAGTTCTGAGGTCAAGTTGGAGGTCTAAAGGTGTGGTGGGCTCTGAAAGACCAGAGTGCATTGCTGTTAGAATGTCAGCTGTTTAATCAGGATAGCTAAGGTGAAATTGCTTCTGAGTTATGTGTATGCAGTTTGAAGCTTTAGCCTTTCAGACGGAAATTAAACATGCTGCTTCAAATTTTCTTTATGTGTCTGTCTATATTTAAAAATAGGCTTTTCTCTGATTTTGGTAAGACGTTCAATTGATTGTAGTATAAATACAAGCAACATATTTCTTCACATAAACCGTGCTTTTCTTCTTTGTTTAGGCCACGTGACCCGTACCTTATATAGTGCTGCAGTTTAAGTTTCTTAAATCTGAGCAAAGTGCTCTGTGGCCTGTATCTAGTCTGTGTATATAAGCTGTTGACCAGGGTGTCCGCGTTTTTTTTTCTTTTTCAGTTTCCGACGTCAAAGTGCCACTGCTTCCCTCTCACAAACGAATGGATATCACGGTTTTCAAACCCTTTGTTGATCTGGACACTCAGCCTGTCCTTTTCATTCCCGATGTGCACTTTGCCAACCTTCAGCGGGGAACTCACGTAAGTAACCAGGATCCCGGATCCCGGGGCGGTTGTGAGGAACTAAGACTCGACACAGAGAAGGTCTTTGGCGTTCGTTGTACACAGAGGCCAAAATTTAGCGAGGTTTGACCAGTGTTACGGGTCAGCTGTCTGGAACATTCAGTTGGGAAGTGTGTGTAAGCACTGTTGACAGAAATGCAGGACCAAGCCCGTCAGCGTCCGCTTCACTCTGTACCTGCGTATTTGTATCTTTGTTCATTTAAAGATGCTGGAACAGTAACATAATTTGAAGTCTGAGTCTGTGATCTTGTGGATTTAACTCGTGTGGTTCTGGGCAGGAGGGAAAAGCCAGAGGAGTCCCTAGGGTAGAGGCCCTAAGGGCAGAAAGAACGCCCAAAGGCTCTTTCCGTGGTTTTGGTTACTGAATCGCAGTTGGCACATGGATCGCCGGATCTTGGCAACTAATGTGAAACTAGCCACACCCTGCTTTGAGCAGAAGCTTCGTAGAGATAACAGCTTGCATAGAGCGGAGCCTGCTTTCTGTGCAGAGCTCAAAAAAGTATGCAGAAGAGACCCTGCCGTGCGCTTGGCGCCCAGATTTCTCTGGGCTCGTGCGTGACTTTATTTAGAGTTCTGGGGTGGGGGTGGGGGGCATTGCCGGTGTATCCAGTTTCTAATGAGAAGCTTCTGGTGAGCAGGGGGTCAGCCAACTTTCTCTGTAAAGGCTCAAATAGTAAATATTGCAGGCTTTTGGGGTTACACAGTGTCTGATGTGACTGTTCAGCTCTGCCGTTGTAGTGCCGAAGCAGCCATAAACAACGTGCCAGTGACTGAGTGTGGCTGTTTGCCACTACGTACTTTATTTATATAAACAGGCACTGGGCCAGACTCGGCTCGTGGGCCATAGTTTCCCAGCCGCTGGCTTAGAGGAGTTCCAGATACCTGTAAGAATCTGGTAATTGAAAAATAAGGCTAAAGGGTGGTGTACGAGGTTGGTCAGATTCAAAATTATTTTCATTTTAGGAATAAGTCACTTAACGGTCTGAAATACTTTGAGCATATACTTGAAAAGCTGTCTATTTTTTTGGTTTTAGGTCCTTCCTCTGGCCTCAGAAGAACTGGAGGGTGAAGGGTAAGGCTTCTGTTTTGTTTTATTTTGTTTAAATGTTTGTTTATTTTTGAGAGCGGGAGAGAGAGCATGAGCAGGGGAGGGACAAAGGGTGGGGGACGGGGATCCAAAGCGGGCTCTGCGCTGCGGGGCTCGAACTCACAAACCTCGAGATCACGACCTGAGCCAAAGTTGGATGCTTAACCCACTGAGCCAGCCAGGCGCCCCTGTTTTGTTTAACAGGTTCTTTTTATCTGTGAACAATCTCAAACTTACAGAAAAATTGCAAGTATAATACAAAGAACTAATTTTTTCCTGAGTCCTTTGCAAACTCAGTGACCCACCATTCCTAAATACGTGTGTATTTCTTGCAAACGAGGACAGTCTCCCACATAACAGAGTCGGGATATTAACAAGACACTAGTCCCAGCCAGTCCTCGTTCCTCATTTGAGTTTTGCCGGTTGTTCCAATAATGTCCTTTATAGCAAAAAAGGATCCGATTCCGACCCCGTGTATTCAGTTGTCTCCTTCAGCCTCAGACAGTCCAGTCTCTCCTTGACTTTCCTGACCCACTACTTCTGAAGATTAGAAACCCATTGCTTAGAATGTCCTTCGGTTTGGGTTTGTTCGTTGTTTTCTCATGATTAGATTCAGATGACTCTGCACCTCAGCAGGAATTTCCCAGACATAATGGTGCATCCTCTGTGCATCCTGTCAGGTAGCATAATTTCCGTGTCACCCCCTGCTCGTGCTGTTCACTCGGATCGCTGGATCAAGGCCGTGTCTGCCAGGCTTCTCCCCCGCGAAGCTATTTTGTAATCAGTGGTTTGTGGGGAGGTGCTTTGTGGCTTTTAAAGATCTCATTCCTCATCAGACTTCGAATTTATTCATTTTTTTCTTTATATCGGTACGGGCTCCTGGTTTCCAACTTTATTCAACAAGTCGCACGTCATTTACTTGCTCACATTGTCGCAGTAGGTCGGCGGACCCCTTCAAGCTGCCCCTGGGTCCCCTGACGTGACCCTCCCCCCAGCTCCTGGAGCGCCTTCCTCACCTTCAGGCACGATGTCTTCCAGGTGCTTGTGTTTTCCCTTCCCAGCTTGAGAACCTGCTCCTTCTCCAGAGGGAGCCCAGCCCTGGGTGTGCTCCTGACTCTCGCGCCGTTGCTGTCACCCCCCTCCCCCAGCACACGGGCGCCCTCCTTGGTCCGCTCGGGCCCTGACTGCCCGCGCCCCCAGACCCCCTCCTCAGCGCTCTACCGTGTTGAGGGGCCGGTCCCCTCTTCCGGGCTCCCCCTTCAGACCCACGTTGCCTATGGAGCCTTTTCCTCTGAAGGCCAGTCCTCCACTGCCTCTAACTCCTCGTGTGCTCAGAGCCTGCACGTGCTCTCAGGGGAGGTCTGGGATGTGCCGGCAACTGAGACGGACACGCTGAGTATTTTAAGGCCCAATCCCTGTGCCTGAAGTGTCGTTCTGCTCAAAGCCAAGCACTCCCTTTCTTCACTTCCAGTTATGGGACTGTTTCCCCGCTCGCCCCCACTGACCTCCCTCACAGCGTAGAACTTGCACCCTGTGACTGAGCCTTGGAACCACTCAGTCCTCAGCGGTGTCTTCTTCCCCTCTTTCTTTGCACAGACACTACTGTATTCTGACCCTTTGGGATTTTATGCTGTGATGGTCTCCAGGGTCCTCTCCCAGGTTCTGCTGCGGGTCCTGGAGTCCCCTCCAGTCTCCACCACACACACGCGTTGAGTACAGCATTCTCGTCTCACGAACCTTTGAAAGGTTTCCTAAATGCCTGCAGCATTAAGTCGGAAGTTCCTTATAGCCAGATGATCAAGGTATTCCATAGTAGAGTCCAGCCTTCTGGATTTGTCTTCCTGCAGAGCATCGTATCTTAGCCAGCCCGGCTCTGTGGCTACACCTCCCCCCTTGGTTGACGTGTTCTCTCCTGTTAGCACCTTGATGTACGTATCTCAGGTTCTACCTCCTCCATAAAATGTTTCCTGAAAAGAAGCCCTGCGTTCCTGCAAAGGCAGCTTGATCTAGTGTGAGAGCGATGGAGGGTGTCTGGCAGGTGACCTGAGTGTAGTCCCAGCTCTGCCATTAAGTTGTGTGAGCTGGTTCAGTCACTGTCTTCCCTTGGGCCTCAGGTTTTCATCCACAGACTGAGGAAGCTGGACCAGGTAAAGAACCAAGGTCATGTTAAATCTAAACTTCGGTAACGTACCCTAAATCTCTCTTTTGTTCCCGCAAGCGATGTTTTCAGTCGGCATCACTGATTGCCTCGTTTGGATTGCCTGCAGGTCTAACTTGAAAAGGGGTCCGTACGGATCAGAGGATGACTTTGCCATTCCAACTCCTGCTAAGCTGACTCGGGTGGAAGAACCAAAGAGAGGTGCGTTGGTTCACATTTCTTGTGGGAGCTTTCAGTTAGAAGTGAATTCTGACTCTGTCAAAAGCATGAATTGCTCAAACCAACCCTGTCTGGCTTGACTTTCTCGAGCATTCTTCCGTCAGGCCAGCTCTTGGCTTGAAGCTTGGGCTTCTAGCAGAGTTCCAAGAAGCTGAGAGCCACGTTCCTCAAGATGGAGTTGACTTTGGTTCATGTTTACTGTTCCTGATGCAGATGTCTCTTTTTATTTCAACCGCTCTCCAGAGTCTCTTATTTTGCTCATATGAATAACCGCGTCCTTTCTCTCCCCACCCCGCTGTACTCCTGGCTGGGAATTAGTGCTGCTGTATGTGCGGAAGGAGTCAGAGGAAGTCTTTGATGCCCTGATGCTTAAGACTCCGTCTTTGAAAGGCTTGATGGAGGCCGTAAGTAGTGGAAACTTGGAAGCCCTCTTTCGAAAGTAAAACCCGCTTAAGTAGAAGTTTTCTCTGAAACAAATTTTATCAGACCTTCCAGATTCTCTGTTATACTGAAATCTCTGCAGCCTGTGCTGTGTGGCACACGTTTCATCCAGCCACACGTGGCCCTGAGTCATCTGCCGGGCCATCCCCGCTGGGTCTTACAGGGTCTCACCCAGCAGACTAGTTGGCAGACGGTAACCTCTGAGTGATGTCTACTGAACTGAATTGAGTGCTTTTGTTTTTGGGGTTTTTTTTTTAATGTTTTGTATATTTGGGGGCGGAGCAGAGAGAGAGGGGGACAGAGGACCCAAGCAGGCTCTGCACTGTCAGCGGCAAGCCTGATGCAAGGGCTCGAACTCACGCACCGTGAGGTCGTGACCTGAGCTGAAATCGGATGCTCAACCGACCGAGCTACCCAGGCGCCCCCTGAATTGAGTGCTTTTGCGATGGTCCGTGCAGTAGTTTTTGCTTGTTCGTTTGTTTTCTTAAACATTCTACTCTTTTTTTGGGTTTAGTTATTTTGAGAGAGTGCAAGTGGGAGAAGGAATAGAGAGAGGGCGGGGAAGAGAGAGAATTCGAAGCAGCCTCCACACCATCAGCATGGAGCCTGATGGGGGACTCACACTAACTGTGAGATCGTGACCTGAGCCAAAGACAGACTCTTAACCGACTGAGCCACCCGGGCACCCTGATCCGTGTCGTAGTTTGTTATATACTTGGTTAAAAGCAGATTGCCGTTTAACAAACCATTTAGACCCTGACAAAAATTATTTTTAATCAAATAGAGATCTCGGAAAATTTCATACATAAAAACAGTGGCTCCTTGGTCGGCCTTCGAAACGCCCGATCCTGGGGAACGACGGAGCTTATGTCAAGTCCTTACCCAAAGCCTATTTTTGAAAATGTAGACATGTAGCCAGTGATGACCGTAAGTCTTTCTCACAAGACCTCAGCAGTGAATAAAGTTACCCCAGCCGGGCCTTCTGGGACTTCAGCAAGAGATGGCCTGAGAAGGAGCCCATTTTGGCTTTGCTCCAGGACAAAATTCAAAGAATCTACACTGTATCCTGATATTTGTCAGCCCCCTGTAGGTCATAGGCATCTTTGAGCTCAGAGCATGTGCGTAACTGGGCTAGAAACCTGTTTCCTCTGGTTCTCTGGACAGCTGCGGTGCATTCAGTTCAATGAACAATATTTGTTAAGCATCTGCTTTATGCCAGATAGTGTTCTGGCTTCTCGAGTTACAAGAGTTAAGTGACACATTGCCAAATGGAGTTTGGGTGCTAGTTAGGAAGGTGGGGACAATAAAATAGGCAAAGAAGGAGCGCCATGGGATTGAGCCCTTAGTGTGGAGCCTGCTGAAGATTCTCTCTCCCTCCCTCTGCCCCTCTCCCTGGCTCACGTGTGCCCTCTCTCTCTCTCTAAAAATAAAAAAAGAAAATGTTTTTAAATGGGCAAAGAAACTAAGAAGTAATTTTCCAGGCACTGATAAATGCAGTGAAGAAAAAGAAAGTGGTGGGGTACAGGGACGAGGACTGGGGGAACCACGGTCTCTCGGGGTCCCTGAGCTCAGAGGCATCTCCCAGCATATTGCCTTCCCCCACCACAGCCAGTGCCACCGTTAGCCTCTGCTCTGTGTTGTTTTTCAGCTTCCTGCGATTTCTCCTCGGTTACCCTTTCTTACCTTGTCTTCTGGTAACCCTTCCTCATTTAGAACCACGCAAACTCCTAATTATGGAGAGAGAAGAAACGAGAATGGTTGAGACTTTACAGTGCAGATACAACTTGCTTGTAGCCCGTAGAGAATTTGTCAGTGTTTCCTAATGGATGTTCCACAAACACCCGAGGAATTACTAGCCAGTGATACAGAAAAGAGGTGGATTTGTTTGGGGCGCCCGGGTGGCTCAGTCGGTTAAGCGTCCAACTTCGGCTCAGGTCACCATCTCACGGCTTGCGAGTTCGAGGCCTGCATTAGGCTCTGCGCTTGCAGCGCGGAGCCTGCTTGGGATTCTCTCTCTCCCTCTTTCCCTCCCTCTCTCTCCGCCCCTCCCTTGCTCGTGGATTCGCTCTCTCGCTCTCTCAAAATAAATAAACTTTAAAAAAATCATTAAAAAAATTGAAAGATAAACATTGATCATTCTTTTAAAACAAAAGGAAGTGGATCTGTTTGTACGAGAGCTTGGATGTGGGCTGAAAGGGGTGTTTTGTGAGCCCGACAGCGGTCCCAAGGCTGGCCTTCTGGCCTTTCTTCGTGCCGCCTTGAGTTCTGCTCTTCGTATGGAAGGTCAGCTGTGGCCCCAGTTTAGGGGTGGTCTGCACAATTCTGAATAAAGCATTTGGCCCAGACGGAGTCAGCTCATCCTTGGATTAATTCATCCTCTCTCTCTCAAGATAGCCTCTGGGCGCTCGTAGGAAGCCTGCAGACTTGACCCTGTACTGATTTCCCTGCTCCGTGTGGACCCTCGCCGATGGTAGCAAGGGGGGTGGGGGAGCTGGGGCCCGGGAGGGGCGGAGGGCCCCACCCCAGCGGCTGCAGCCACAGTGGCCGGAGCCCTGATGGTTTTGTGAAAGTCTGTGTTCTCCCTGGAGAGGCCTCGGGTAGATCTGGCCGAGGCGCCCTTCCTGGCTTGTGATCAGGGACTTGGACGTTTCCTGTGGGCTGTGGGACATTGAAATGTTTGTTTCCTTCTGGAAGCGAACTCCTGCTTTGTGCCGGACGCTCGTCAGTCGTCACCGCGTCCCGTGGTACTCGAAGGGAGGGTCTGTGCTGATGAGGACAGTCACTTGTGTTGATTTCTACACTTGATCAGAATACTCGTGACGGTGTGGCTACGTGCCCTTACACGCTTCTCAAAAGCCGTAGAGTGTGAACCTAATGGGAACTGTGGATGCTAGTTATGATGCTGGAGCGATGTTGGCTCCTCACGGACGACGAAAGCCCCGCAGGGACGTGAGATGGTGGCACCCAGGGTCTGGTGGGTGTGCAGCTGTGTGCTTTCTGCTCAATTGTTTATAAACCTAAAGCTCTCTATAAAGTGTTCATTTTCTAAAAGGATGACCATACGGGACACTTAGGGACTTCAGCAAACTGGGGGGAAGTGACAGGCACCTGATTGCAGCCCCTCCAAAGGCAGGTGACGCCCCCACCCCCTGGGGATATGCGTGGTTTCGTGTATGTCTTTGCACGTGCATTTTTGAAAGACAGAAAGCTGAGTGACTGGGCACAGTATTTATAATTTGTGTTTTAAAGCCATGAGATTAGCATTTTGTAATTATCTTTCTTGGTTCTTTTAGATCTCAGACAAGTATGATGTGCCCCATGACAAGATTGGGAAAATATTCAAGAAATGTAAAAAAGGGTAAGCATTAACTGGCATTTCTCCTCCCTCTAAATAATATCAGTCTCACGTCACATGAACGCTATTCACGTGCGTTTGTGCCCAGTCTAGAAAGAGTTGTACAGACGTGAATGCGAGGATGTATTTTTTCTTAAGTTATCCACACGAAATTGATCTACCTTTCTGAGACAACTTTGTGGATCTTTTTTTCCAAGCAAAATTTTTATGTGCTCTTGCCTTGCTTGGCAGCAGTGAAATGGCTCCAGATCCCAGAGCCCAGGTCGAGATTTAGGAAGGGTAACCACGGTCGCTACCCCGTTTACTGAGCCCTCATCGTGAGGCAGGCACCCGATCGGGCACTTCGCACGCTAAGTTCCCACACTGCCCTCTGAGCTGGTGTGATGTTCAGTAAGTCAGGAGTTCACACGCAAGGCAGCTGAGGTGCAGAGAGCCTGAGCCGCGGCCACAGTCGGGCAGAGGTCAGTGCCAAGGCCCTGGTCCCGGCTCAGTCTCTGCTCCTTCTGTATTCCGTCCTGGATCATGTTTTCAGTCACTGGACGTTGCTGCCTCATCCAGAAATGAACATTTTTAGTCCCATTTCACTTGAGCGTCTGTGCTGTTTGACACGGGTAAGCCGAGTGTGGCTTAATTCTAAGGCAGATCCTAATTGGAACTTTCTCGATGGGCCTACCAGGGAGCGTTGGACTTACTAGCAGTTCGGTTAAACTTTGAGGATCTGTTGCCAGGGAAGATGACTCGTCAGGGAGCCGTGGCTCCAGATCCCGTAGGTTAATTTTACCCATGCGCCTTGGGAAGCCGGCCCGGCGCGGTGCGGCTCCCGCAGACGTGGTTCGTGTGTTGTGAGGGCTCCTGCGTATCGAGTCGTGACCACGTGCTGAAGTGGTAACAGGGAAGAGGCCGGCGCGGTTTGTTTTCCCTCGGTTCCCGCACTGTTACAAGCGCTTTACTTGAGCCCCTCAAGGTAGGCACCGTGGTTACCCCCGTTCCACAGATGAGGGGACCGAGGCTTAGGGAGGTTTTGTAAGTGACGCACCTCCCGTGCCGCAGCCAGTGAGCGGCAGCGCCGACTGGGAAACCGGGTCTGGCTCGCAGTCGGGCAGGGATGAACACGAGGGTCTCGCTCGTCTTCCAGGATTCTGGTGAACATGGACGACAACATCGTGAAGCATTACTCCAATGAAGACACCTTCCAGCTGCAGATCGAGGAAGTGGGGGGGTCGTACAAACTCACCCTCACTGAGATCTAAGGGCACACCGCCCCCCCTCCCCCCCCCAGCGAGTTCATGAAGGCCTCACGTAGGTCTTACCCACCGGAAGCAGGTGCATCGCAGGCGTGGGCGGATGCCGGTGGAAGGGACCCCTTTCGAGTTGGAGACGGCGTTGCGTTTGGCTGGTAGATAGCGTTCAACGCGCCGCACTGGCGTTTTTCAGGCAGCCGAGGAATCCATATGCCATCATGTTTGAATTTTCTGATATAGATACTTAGGATTAAAAGTGAAACCTTTATTCCAAGATTTAATAGACTCTCTGGGAACCTTTAGAATATCTGCTACATTATTTATATAAAAATACTGGAATATTTGTCTCTTCAATGTTAGTGGGCCTGCTCACCAGTGCAAGTCAGAAAAGGCAGCGGGCTTGGCTTTCAGGGTGCTGTGCCCTTGTCCGAGCTCAGCGTGACCGACTGCCTCAGGGTAGGGGGAGCGGCGCCCCAAGGGGGGGGGGGGTGCGCCCTTTCTCCCTCAGCCTCTCCGCCTCCAGAAAATGTTTACTCAAGTAGGGCATGTTCCTGAAATCTCCCCGTGCAACTTTCTTGAACATATCACCTGCCTTTCTCATGAAGAACCTAAATGGGTGACAGTGTGAATCAGTTAAGCTAACGCTGCATTGTATATAAGTGCAATACGTTTTTGAAGGCCTGTGTCTGTAAATGTGTATATACGTGTCTTATACAAATAGATAATATATAAATACGGTGTCTGTACATACAGCATAGAGATGCAACAAGGTCTACCTTGCAGACTTTCCCTAAACGAAAGGTTAAGTTATTTTTGGTAACGTCTACCAAGCAGACCGAGTCCTGTGCTTGGTGGAACTCACCAAAACGCCTCGTCTGCGTCCTCGCCAACAGCAGTCATCCCAGAGCACGGCAAAACCTGCCCGAACGGCAGAGATTCTGTTTGCTCTTGAGAATGCGGTTGGTTATTCGGATTTCTGCCCTAACGAACGAAGTAAAGGAAGAACGCCAGCGCATTTCCCGTCTGTTGCGTATGCCGTTCTCAGTCGTGTGTCCCCGCGAGAGTGAACACGCAGCAATCCTAACACATGCCGCGATTATCGTGGTCTCGGTGATACGACCCCAAATGGAGTCCTTCCTCATCTTCCTGTTACGCGAAGTGATTTCTAGTTCGTCGTGTTCCAGAGCCTTCAGGCTTCGAGCACCTTGTGTGCTGCAGACCATTCTGGAAAGCACTCATGAGTGCATGAGACTGTATTACTCTGGCAGGGGAACAATTTGTACACGTGTTGAAATATATAAATGTACTAAAGAGTGTAATTTTATAACAAGTACAATCACGGGTATCCAGGTTCAGGGAGCTAGAGTAGGTCATTTGTGTAAGTAGGACTTGTAGTTGCATTTTTACGTTAAACTGTCCTAATGAAGTATGTGAACTAAATTAAATTGCTGGTTTTCTAAGATAAGATACCATGGGACACGGGTCATGACTATTTTATATTTTGTGTTATGAAATTAATTTTTGTCTTGTTTGTTGTTTTTCACTGTATCACTGAAGATGCATTTTAAACCAAAGGGATTAAATTTTGTATATCTATTTCGTAAGATGTCACTTCCTGTCAACTCCATTTCCCTTTACCCTTCCGTTACTCGCTAACGCGCGGTGTGAGAGCGTAGCCTCGTGGGGCTGAGAAGAACCTCCCTGGCATTCTCTCCTCATTTCTCAAACGGAGAGTCCTCTTTTCCCTTCGGCTTCAGTTTTCCGTACAGGTGTCTGAAATGACCCAAGTAACTGTTAAATAAGGGAGCCCCGAACGATTGCCACTGTTACCAAAATGTAACCACTAAAGCCGAAGGTAGACGCTTCGAGACCCAAAATCTTAAGGGTTCTTAGTTTTTTAAAAGCTTAACAGAGCATGTTTGGTTTTAAAAAATCTGCCGATAATGTTTCAGTTCGTCAGACTCTCTGAATCAAACAGCTGTCAGGAGTTTATTCAGGGAATCCAGGGCCTGAATGTGATGGGCACTAAAATACATTTCTAACGAATACATGATCGGATCAATGACGCGAACTGCCTGCTGGATCTCCCGTGATACCTATTCGTTGTTCACGTTAGTCCTTGGGCCGCAAGTGGAGAATCTAGGGGCAGACTCCGCTCCTGTCACTCAGCGGCCCCAGAGCCGGACTCCGAGCCTTTCGCCAGACTCCACGTTTACCAAGGCTCCAGGGAGCTCCCCGGGTTCCCTTCTGCTCCCTGACCTTCCCGCACGCGGCTGCGTCTCTTTCTCCCTTTGTCAGTTAGCAGAGAGGCTGTTTACAAGTCAGAAGCTCACAAGGCAGTCCGGGCTGGACCTGGAGCAGCAGGCCACGGAGTCGGCGTGGTCTGTTTAACGAGGCGGCCGTCAGTGAAGAAGTCCCTGAGAGAGCGCCCAGAAGGGGGTTCCGTGAGGCGGACGAGACTCGGCAGGGAGGAAGTCCCAGAAGAAGGCAGATGTGGGACTGCGTCTTGGTAGGACCCCGCAGAGAGCACTCTGCACCTGGTTTCCGTCCCTCCGGCTACTCTGGGGGAAGCGGTGAGCAGTGTCATCCAGTGTTGGCGATACTGGCCTCTCACCTGCAAATTTGGTCACCGATGTGTGGCAAATCCAGGCCACCCAGTCAGCACGCGACGTAGTCAGACCTTAAACCCACGCCCGAGGGCTGGCCCAGCAGGTGTAGGGTAACAGCAGGCACACGGGTGGTTCCTCTCCATTCACGTCTCCTCGGTCTCACATGCACTTGGCCCTGAACTTCTTTAGCCAAAGAAGTTTAGCCCTTCAAATCTTTCAGCCAAATTCTGTCTCAGCCCTCTTACTGTGAATGTAACACAGGCTAAGAAAAAGAAAAACATAGGGGCGCCTGGGTGGCTCAGTCAGTGAAGCATCCGACTTCGGCTCGGGTCACGATCTCTCACAGTCCGTGAGTTCGAGCCCCGCGTCGGGCTCTGTGATGACAGCTCGGAGTCTGGAGCCTATTTCAGATTCTGTGTCTCCCTCTCTCTGACCCTCCCCCGTTCATGCTCTGTCTCTGTCTCAAAAATAAACATTAAAAAAAGAAAAAGAAAAACATAAGCCATTAGAGTGAATGTTGAGCTCCATGAGAAGATTTCTCTCAGAGATTTCCTACCTCTCCTTATCTCGCTCCCCAGAGATAAGCGTGGGTGGTCTCTCCACAGCCACACACGACTCCCTCAGGCAACGGAGGCTACTCCTGAGACGGTTTTACAAATAGTGAACTGGTTTTTCCTTCTTTTTCTTTCTTTTTTTTTTTGTTTTATTTATTTTTTTTTAACTTTTTTTTAATATTTATTTTTGAGAGCGAGAGAGAGCGAGACAGAATATGAGTGGGCAGGCTCCGGGCTCTGAGCCATCAGCACAGAGCCTGACGCGGGCCTTGAACTCACGAACCGTGAGATCATGACCTGAGCTGAAGTCGGACGCTCAACCGACTGAGCCACCCAGGCGCCCCCCCCCCTTTCTTTTTTTCTGCAAACGTTTTCATTTACCGCCATCCTTTGGATGTGCTCTGGTTCCTGACTGCACTGTCCTGTCTGACGCCGGGATCGTCACCTGATCTGAGCCCACTGGAGGGCGCCCAGGCCAGGTTCCGCCATCACAGAAGGAGACAGGCCGACACGTCTGCCTTTGCGCCCCCAGCACACGAGTGCTGGGTCACCAGACACGGTCCGTAAATACGTTGTGGGCACTGCCACGTTGCCCTCCTCAGTGAAACCGATTTGCATTCCTACCCACCGAGTCTGAGAGTCTTTCCCGACATCTTCCCGCCTGGATTGGTGCTTCTTGCGTTGGAGTTGAAGTCGAACATAACTTCGTGTTCGGCGGCCCTTTGTGCTTGCGAACTGTGTACGTACGTCCTTGAGATACTCCGTCCGTTGTCCTGCTTTCTCGCGTCTTGCGCCCTTCAGTGCACCCCACCATCCGTCCCTGCCATACGCTTCATCTGACTGTACCAGACCCTTGACAAGGTCCTTGAATCCCCACCGGATTGCAAGGGTCAGGAGGCGACACTAACGAGATAGACGTCCACCATTTCCCTCCACTGTCACATGCCCTTTCCCCCGCAAACTCCCTTTCCCAGCTCACCGATGACCTGACACTCTCTCTCTCAAAATAAATAAACATTAAAAAAAAAAAAAAACCACTCAAATACTCCCTCCTTGAATTATGATGTTTTGAGCATGCCATCTGATTCCCATTGAGGGGCTAGTTGATAACAATGACCAATAGATTTTCACAGACTCGAGCAGTCCAGAGTCAGCCCCTGGAAGATACCTTGTTCTTTCTGGAATGTTCTCTTGTATGTTGCTGCAAAAGAGGAGCTCTACCGCTCTCTTTTCCAAGTTCTAGAATTCTGAGGAAGGGGAGGGAATCTGGTGGGCGGGGTTTCTTTCGGTGATTGGGAGCGAAGATGGGACTTTCTTTCCCTCCAGCTTTCCCATTCCCAGGCGCGCACCCGAGCTCAGGTGTAGGTGCCCTTCGTGTGCTCGAAGGAGGGTCGTTTCAGTGATCGGGAGTGGAGTTTGTCTTCTGACCTCTACTCCCTTCAGTGCATGATTTCCCTGTCATTCTTTACGGAAAATTAAGCCCACAGCCCAGGGACACCGCCTCTCACACGAGCGCACACCAGCCTGAGTGCAGGGACTTTCTGAGGACACCCAGTCACATCATGGTTAGCTCTCCATTTCTCGCGTGACCTGGTTTCTTTGCCCTACTGAAAAAAAAGCACAATTTGCTTAATTTTCAGGAAAATCTTAAGTGATACAAACTAAAAAAGTGCAAGATAATTTTCTACTTCCTATTTCCATTGAGGACCTTCCTTTTTTTCTTTTCCTTCTCTTTCTCTTGTTCTTTTTCTTTCTCTTTTTCTTTTTTCTCTCTCTCTTTTTTTTTCTCTCTCTTTCTGTCTCTTTTTCTTTTTTTTCTTTGCTTTTTCTTTTCCTTTTCTCCCTTTCTGTCTCAGTATATGTCAAGACCTCAACCACTGACCAGGGAAATTACAGGATGCAAAAATGTTTAAGGATTCCAGCTGGCCTGTTATCTCATCTGGAGGACAGGCCTCACGCTGTAAACAACCATCTGCAGGAGGGGGCCATGATTCCTTCTGGTCTCAGAAGTTTAAAACTCACCAGGGAGTTGATCACGCAGGCCTGCTCTGCCTAGGCCGCCATAAAGGAGGGTGGGAAAGGAAAGTGCCAGTGCGGTTCACATATTACCCTTTGGAATGGATACAGAGTTTTCTGCCCAAATGAATCTAGACACAGACCTTTTAACTGTCACAAAAAATTAACTCACAGTGGATCACGAGCCTAGATGTAAAGTGCAAAGCTATAAAATTCCTAGCAGATAGCACAAGAGAAAACCTAGATCCCTTTGGGTATGCCAAGGGCTTTTTAGAGACAACACCAAAGCACAATCCACGAGAGAAATAATTGATAAGTCGGATTTGACTAAAATTACAAACGTCTCCTTTGTGAAAGGCGAGGTGGGGAGAACGAGAAGACGAGCCCCAGCCTGGGAGAGAATAGTTGCCAAGAATCGTCTAGCAAAGGACTGTTACTCAAAATATACAAAGAACTTTCATACTCCACAATAAGACGACAAACTACCTGATTAAAAAAACAGGCCAAACACCTTAACAGACACCTCACCGAAGAAGGTATACAGATGGCAAGGGTGTGGAAAGATGCCCCACATCAGACGATCTCGAGGAGGTGCAAATTAGAACCACGAGGAGACCCCACTGCACGCTGACCAGAAGGACCAAACCCTGGAGCCCTGAGGACACCGCCCGCTGGGCCAGGGCCAGGAGAAGCAGGAACGCTCACTGGTGGGAGTGCAGAGGGGAGCGGCCACTCTGGGAGACAGCCGGGTGGCCCCTTACAAAACCAGACCGTTACCCTGTGACCCAGCGGTCGTGCTCCTCGGTGTTCGCCCCCAGCGAGCTGAAACCTTAGGTCCACACAAAAGCCTGCACACAAATGTTCGTGATGGCTTTATTCCTAATTGCCAAAACTTGGGAGCAACCCAGGTGTCTTTCGGTAGGTGAGCGGATAAAGAAACCGTGGTCCATGAGACAATGGAACATTTTCAATGCTCAAAAGCAATGAGCTACGCAAGTCATGAAACGATGTACAGGCAGCCTCAATGCATGTGTCTAGGTGAACAAAGCCAATCGGAAAAGACCACGTGCCGCGTGATTCCAACCATAGGACTTTCGGGAAAAAGGGAAGTGATGCAGACAGTGAAAAGATCGGGGGTTGCCAGGGTTTATGGGGAACGAATGGATAGGTAGAACACAGAGGATTTTCAGAGCAGTGGAAACGTTTTTTTTAATTCTGGTTTTTGGGGGAGGGGGGCGTGTTAATGTTTATGTTTGAGGCGGGGGGCCGGAGGAGAGGCAGCGAGAGAGAGAGAGAGAGAGAGAGAGAGAGAGAGGATCCGATGTGGGCTCTGCGCTCGCGGAGGGGCTCGATCTCACGAAACGTGAGATCCTGGCCTGAGCTGAAGTCGGAGGCTTAACCAGCTGAGCCATCCAGGGGCCCGTAGAGCAGTGAAAATATTACAATGATGGATACATGCCCACGCGTCATTACACAATTGTCCAAACGCGTAGAAGGCACAACACCAAGAACGAGCCCTGATGTAAACTGTGGACTTTGGGTGATAACAGTGTATTGTGTGGGTTGAACGGTTGTGGCAAATATATCCTCTGGTGGGGGATGTGCATAGTGGAGAAGGCTGTGCATGTGCAGGGAAGAGGGTAGAGGGGAAACCTCTGTACCTCCCCAATGTTGCCGTGAACCTAAAACTGCTCTAAATTTTTTTTGATGTTTATTTATTTTTGAGAGAGACCCACACAGAGTGCAAGTGAGGGAGGGTCAGAGAGAGAGGGAGGCACAGAGCCCGAAGCAGGCTCCGGGCTCCGAGCTGTCAGCCCAGAGCCCAACGTGGGCTCGAACTCACGAACCGTGAGATTGTGACCTGAGCCGAAGTCGGACACTCAACCGACCGAGCCGCCCAGGCGCCCCGAAAACTGCTCTAAAAAAATAAAGCCCTGCTAACAAATTGTTTGTTCCCACACAAATGCACAGACTTGCCCCCTTTCAGGTCTGAGGGCCTATGGGAACCCGCAAGCCCTCCGTTTCTGACTTGTGTGTCTAAACCCAAGGTCAAAGAGCGCTCCCGTGGGAGGTGTGCAGGCCACCTGTCGAGGTTCCTCATCCCTGGGCAGGGTCTAGGAGTGACCCTGTGCCTGAGGCGGGCACTGTGGGTAGCCTGTGTGACCCGATCTTAGGCTCAGCCGCGCAGGGAGGGGGGTTGTGGACAGGCACGGCCCCCCTGGCCCCCGGGACCGGGAACAGCCAGCTCTGCTGCAGTCCCCCGGCACTCAGCAAGTTGGATGCTCCCACGTCCGTGTCCCGCTGGACCAGACGGAGCGGGGGACATCTCGTCCCGTGGCTGCAGAGGGAGCCGGAGGTGAGCCCGGTGGCCGGCACGGATGGCCCGGTTGCCAGGGACCAGCACGGAGCGCTTCGTCTCTGTTTGCGTGCTGGCTGTGATAAGAGTGAACAAACATCCTGCAGGCCACGCAGTCAGGCTCAGGGAGCTGTGGCTCCAGAGGGCAAAGTTGCCCCGGGGGGACGGTGGCCCCGCCCCAGAAGGGCCCCAGGGGGAAACCAAGCGGGAGGAGGGAGCGGCTCTTGGTTCCCACGTCGGTAGTGTTCGGTAGTGCCGTCGGTTCGACTCAAGGCCACGCTGTGAGGCGGGAGGGCAGAGATCATCGGCGCCACTTTGCAAAGAAGCACGCGGGCTCCGAGAGGCTCAGCGGCCCGGCCCGTGTCACACAGCAGTGGGCAGAGCCGGCCGGCTCTCAGCCTCCCCCAGAGCCATGTGGCCTCGGCACTCCGAAGGCAGCAGTGCCCTCATCGTTTCCGTCCCGCTCCCAATAGCTGGCTCCCTTTTGCATTTTTTTCCCATGGCATCTGTCCTCAAAGCCGTCGGCTCTGTGGCCTAGAGCGGACAGGCCTAGCTGAGGGAGGAAACTCTGGAACAGTGAGTGCCGCAGGTCCCCTCGCCATTCTGTCCCTGTCTCTCCTCTGACAGCCTCTGCCCACAGCTGTGGGAAGACGGACAGTTGGCGGAAAGCCCCCGGAGGAGGCTCGCACCCGCCGACGCCCTGCGCCCAGGCCCCTCTGCCTGGCTCTCCGCTCCCGGCCCCGGCCCTGGCTGCAGGACCCCTCCCGTTAGGAAGCCAGGCCCCGGCCTGGGGACCCCCGGGTCGGAGGCAGCCGGGGAGGCGGCTGCAGGGAGGCCTCCTTCCGCGGCCTCCTCGCGCCCGGCCCGCCCGCCTGGGAGGCCAGATGCTGGCCAGGCCCGTGTGAGGTTTGTGCAGCCTTCCCGGGTGGCTGAGGGCCAGGCAGGGGCCGGCCTGTGGGTGTCTGGCCCAGCTGGCCGCCGGCTGCCTTTCTCCCGCCGGCCCTGGCGCACAGCCCACGGCTGGCGCGACGCTGAGACCTTTCCCCCACTTCCAGCCCGGGCCTCCAGATGATTCCAGGCCCCTAAAGTTTCCAGGAGTCACATGTTGCCGGCGCAGGGCTTCTCGGTCGATTCCCAGCACCCCCGCCCTTGCTTGGGCCTGAAGGCCACAGTGGCAAACAGGGAAGGGAACCGGGGCCCCCCCGAGGAGGTCCATCGCAGGCCTGCAGGGCTGGGACCAGGCTGGAGCGGGACGGGGGGCCACCCTCTGTGCACCGAGGCCCCCAGCGCCTGCCCCGGATCAGCACAGCGCCCGCCCTGCCCAACCTCCGCGACCTTCCCAGCTCCCCGCATGTCGCTGGTCGGCGTTAGTCCTGAGGGTGGGGCCTCGGTGACCCACTTTCTCTCAGTCATCATCATGGGACCCTCCCCGCATCCCCAGCCTCTCTTGTCTGCTTCTAATTCCCTCGACCTCGATACGCCCGGTCTTCCCACTCCTGAGCCCAAGGCATGGATGGAGAAACTGAGGCACAGAGGCGAGCGGAGGCCAGACAGACTGGGCCCTGGCGACCCCCAGCCCCAACCCCAGGCCCTGCCCAGACCCCGGAGCAAAGAGCTGGCTTTGGGGAGGCAGGGATGCAGGGGGCTGGGGGCTCCCAGCCTCCTCACCCCTGCCTGAGGGGCAGGAAAAGCCACTTCCCCAGAGGGACACGGGGCCAGGCCCCAATCCTGCCTCCGTAGCTCCCTGATCAGAGAGGGGATGTAGGGAGGCCGCCTTGGCTACCCCTCCCCCAGCGTCTCAGGGAGCCCCATCTAGATGGAAGCCGGCAGACATCAGATGCCCTCCCCCCACCTCCCGTAAAGCGCCTCCAGCCTGCTGTCTTATCAGAGGCGGCACCAGAACTGTCCCGACTGCTTGGGGATTGTAGGACAGAGGCACCAGAGTGAAGACAGTGGTCTGGGGAAGCAGTGAGGACTTATCAGCAAGCAGGCCAGGCAGTGGTGTCCCAGGCCACCCACAGAGCCCTGGGGCTTCCTTCCAGATCTCCAGGGGCTGTGCCCTTCCCAGGCCAGCCTCCTCCGGCTCCCAGCCCTGGGCAAGTGCCGGGCAACCTGCACCTGCCCAGCTCCTGGGCGGGCTCCCTGCTTTCCTGTCCCCTCAGGGACAGTTTCTGGGGGCTCACAGGCTGTGTGGGGTGGGGGCCGGGGGATGACTACAGCCCTTATCCAGAGCTTGAAAGGACATCATACCTGGTGAGGAGGGCCCAGAGCTCGGGGGCCTGGGGCAGGTGAAAAGGGGAATCTAATTGTATTTCTAGATGTGTCCCAGACATCTGGAAACGTCCAGGGAGCCGGATGCCTGGGTGCTGCACCCAGGGGCTGGTCTGAGAGGTGAATACATGATGGAAGCCGGCTTTCTCCCTGTCAGAGAAGGGTTAGAAGAACACAGGAAAGGAGGGAACTGGAGCGGACCTACGTTGTTGGTTGGAACTGGAGACGCTCCCTCCGGGAACCCAAGTTTCCAATATTTACAGATTCAGAAGTATCAACGTGCATGTGTGTGCACACGCGTGTGCACACATATGTGCGTGCGCGTATGAGTGTGTGCATGCATGTACATGTGTGTACGTGCACGAATGTGTATGCATGTCCGTGTGTGCATGTACGTGTGCATGTGTGCGTGTGTGTGTGTATGTGTGTGTGTGCATGTGTGTGTAGCTGCTCTCCCAGGGCAGCTGAGAGGGCCTGGGAGCTGGGACCCCCTTACAACAGTGGGCACACTTGAGGCCCAAACCTGGGCATCCCAGAGCCCTTCTCCACCAGAAGGAGTCCGAGTTCCTTGGAGAAACGGCCAGTCCCGGGGACGGGGGCGGGGCAGAGCACAAGATGAGCCCGGAGCACCTCGTTGAGCAGAAAGCAAGAACGTGCTCAAGGATGGGGACACGGCGGAAGGACCCCAGTGTCAGCTCAACGGGGCTCCGCCGGCCAAATCTAGGACAGCTCGGGCTTCAGAATAAGTGACTGTCCCAGAACAAAATAGAAGATCATAATCTTACGTACACACAGACGTAAACTGACAGAATACGCCAAATTTTTAATAAAGGATCAGGTATTCACGTACTTTCAGAGTGTCATCCCTCAGAATATTTACGAATTACGGAATAAAAGAGCAGCGCGTCTACAGCGGAAAGCCCGGCAGACGTCACCTTAGTCGAGTGATCAAAATGAACAATATTAGTAACAGGAGAAATCGATACAGGACGCAGAGACAGTTGCACCGAGAAGAACACGGCATCCCTTAGGAGGTGTTCCTGCCAAAGATGCCCCGCCTAATTCTAACTATTAAGTAGAGTCCGGGGAACCCAGATGGACGCCCCGAGTGGGCCCCTCCCCCACCCCCAGGATACCTCAGACAATTCTCTGGCCCGATAGTTTTCCTAAAACATCGTCCGAAGTCAGGGCCTTCTCCATCCGGGGTACTTGTTCAATCTCACCAGCGTAGTGAAGGTCTGCTGTGTAGACAATGCCCAGGGCACTGGAGAGGGGTCCGTAGGGAGCGCCTGTCCATGGACGTTGCCAGACTCTGGCCTGAGAGCGGGGGGGGGGGTGGGGGGGGGGGCCTGGGGTGGGGGGTGGGGTGGCAGGCGGGGGAGAGAGGGCAGAACCGTGACTCAATGAAGACCTCTGGAGAACAGGGAGGTGTTTGACCCCAAGCGGCCGAAGGGGCTGGGCGGTGGGAAGACAGGAAACAAATCCGGCTCCAGTGTAGTTGGAGAGCCCTGAAAGGGGGTGTTCAAGCGAGGGAGCACCCCTGAGATCGCAGTGCTCGAGGGGGGCACTGGGGAGTGCAGGCTGTCACCTGGCAGCCAAGGCCTTGCCCAGATAAGGAACGGCAGCGACAGGTGCGTGTGCACTGTGCACACACGTGCAGGTGTGCGCACGGGGTGGGGGGCGGGGGGTGGCTCAGCCCGACGGGTTTCCAGTGGCCTGGGCTTCTGGGAAGGGGGCTACGGGGAGGGGGCTGTGTGAGGCTGGCCCCCGAGTCCCTGGGAAGTTATACACAGTCAGCCTGCTTCCTGGGACGCTGTTCCTCGCTTCTGTTTCTGCCCCCGGGGAAATCTGCCATCAGGTGGGGGCATCGGCCTGGAGACGGAGGGCTGCCTTCCGAGGGCAAACAGGAAGGGCAGAAGCTAACCTTCCCCGGGCTCAAATCTGGGCGCCGTGCTGGGTGGGTGTGGGGGATTCTGCTGGCTTGCAGGGCTCCTGGTTGCAGAGAAAACTCTCTGAGGCAGAGAGCTGGGAAACCAACATGAGAAAACAGTCAGGAACCGTGGCCAAGGCCGTGCCCCAGAAATGGGCCACGCCCATGGCTGCCCAGGATATGTCCTCCATCCACCCTGTCGCTGGTGGATGCAGGGCTCCCCACCTGGCCTCCTGGGCCCCCTGTAGGTATCTCTGAGGGTGGAGGCTTGGCCGAGGCCCCAGAAGGGTGAGGAGGATTAACCCAGGGCTTCTGCAGAAGGACACAAGCCTGCCTCCGTCTAAGAGTTTCTAACCAGGTTTCCCAGAGACAAGAAGGGCCCGGGGGCCGCGTGTGCTCACATCCCAGTGTCTCAGGACCACTGGAAAGGTGGGCAGCATCCAGAGTGTCAGGGGCTGCACAGAGAGGCCTGAGGGGTCGTGGTCTTGGAAGCCTTCCTGGAGGAGGTGACTGGTCAGGATGGCTAGCAGGAGCCCCCTGGACACATGGAAAGCCTGGGAGCCTGCTTCAAAGTAGGCCCGGCTTTGCTGCAGGGACCAAAAGCGGGGACTCGGGCTGGAGACAGAGTGTCCTATCAGAGCCATCTGCCTCCTTCCTTCAAGAGTCTTCAAGGATCTCCTTCCCCGAAAAGAGGCAGGGTCCCCTCCCATTGCCTGTCCCAGCTGACCTGGGGCGCCCTCCCCGGTCCTTCCCTGGACGCCTGCCTTACCCACCTGGGGTGGGTGCAGCCCCAGGCCTGGGACTCTGAATTTCTCACTCCAGAGAGTGGGTGGAGCCACTGAGGGGCCTTGCCTTGAGGGGCAAGTTCTAGACCCGAGGAGTCTGGCTAGAGCCGGACAAGGGACCGGAGACAGCAGAAGGCAGGGGACTACTGAGAAGGCCGTGGTAGAAATCCAGACACAAAAGAGGTGGGGCAGGGGGAGGGGACAGACAGAGGGGGCTCCGTGAGCAGGGGTGACAGGGAAGTACTGACCCTACTTGGTGGCTGTTTGGATGTGGAGGGAAGGGGGAGTCTCAGCTTTCCCTGAACGAACCTTCCCGCGGAGGGAAGGCAGCGCGATTTCCATCCCACCTCACCTGCTGTCCCTCTGGCCTGTCCTGGCATCGCCCAGGTCCCGCCTCGGGCCATCTCCTCCCCCAGAGCAGGGGCCTGGGCAGCAGGCTCAGAGCCAGGTGGCCTTCTGGAAAGGTGGCTCTGGTTTCCTGGAAGAACTAAAACAGCAAACACACGGCATTTCTCTGTACTTCCGACAGTGCCCGGGCCCCCGCTCTGGGAGATAAGGCTGTGTACACAGCAGCCCCCTGGCCAGGACTCACCTCCTTCCCCCGCAGCTGCTGAGGGCAGAGGGAAGGGGGGCGGAGCTCAGGGGTCCGAGGGCACAGAGACCCAGGAGCCAGTCTGCCAGCCTCCTTTCCCAGGGGAGGCACCTGCCACAGGGATTCCCGGCCAGAGGCCACGAAACGCTGCCACGTACCCGAGATCCGTGAGCACGCGGGGCCCGCTCTGAAGCCTGCATGAATCATGTGCGTGCGTGTGTGTGCACACGGGTGTGCTGCTTTATCCTTTGTTCAACACACATCCAGGCCCGGGGCGTGGGAGTGGGATGTAGCAGGGACCAAGGCGGTGGAACCTGACCTCACCGACCTCTCAGGGGTCGGACCCTCAAACGGGAGACACACAGGTTGAACAGGGCGAGCAGGAGCGCGTGCGCGGTGGGGGGTGGTCAGTGTTCTGGCTGGGGGCACGGGGGGGAGGGGCACACAAGCGTGGGACATTCTGGGGATCTTTAATGCAGCAACAGGATATACGTAGCTGCACCGGTGAGAAAGAACACAGGAGCCCACGGTCTGAACTTACACAGGACTCCCTGCGACTCCACCTGCAGCCATCGGAGGGCAACAGATATCGGACCCAGCTTGCGGCTGTAAATAACGAAAAACTGGGGCAGGTTCTATGAAACGCTGGGAGGCACGGCGGGGGGCTGTGGTTCCCCGAGAGGGTAAAACTTGGGGATGGCTCCCGCTTTCCGCCGGGGGGGGGGGGGGGGGGGGGGAGGGGCAGCCCAGGGGCGTTCTAAACCACAGCACGGGGAGCTCATCTGCAGTGTTTGCTGATTTCTGCGGTGTAAATATCCCCATCGTGGCTGATTTCAAGCTACGAAGATAGCATCACTGCAAATGGAAATGAGGACATGGGTGCCATGGGCCGGTGCGAGCTGGCTGCAGCATGTGACAACCTGCAGAGACTGGCGATCGGCGGCTCAGATAAGGGAGGGAGCCCCGGGCGGGCACCGTGTGTGGTAGAAACATTTTTTTCTCGTGGGGACGCAGAGTTCCGGGCTCAGCCTTATCTTCGGGGCAGCTGTTAGGGTGGAAAGCGCTCTGGGGGTCAAGCACCACAGCCCGTCTCCTACTCTCTTCCTTTCAAGTAGCAGAGGCAGGGCCCTGGCCTTGCGAACCCGAGCTTCTTCCCCGCATCTGGGCAGACCGAGGCATTGCTCGTCAGGCCCGGGTGCCGGGGCTGGTCAGCAAAGAGGGGGTCTGAGAACCCACTGTTAGCTCCGCCCCTGGGCCTGATCAGAAGTCCTTCCCCCGAGTCCTGGGCTGTGCCCGCATCTGTGTGAAGCCCTGGGGACAGGGTAGCCTGCTCTGTGACCCCGAACCTCCCCTACACGCACACACACACACACACACACACACACACACACTTTTCTTCCCCCCTTTTTAAAAGTTTACTTATTTATTTTGGGAGAGAGAAAGAGAGAGCAAACAAGAGAGGGTCAGAGAGGAGAGAGAGAACCCCCAGCAGGTTCTGCGCCGTCAGCACAGAGCCCGACACGGGGCTTGAACTCATGAACCTGAGCCGAAAGCAAGAGTCAGATGCTCAACCCACTGAGCCACCCAGAGGCCCCTCCCCTTCCTCTTTGAAGCTCAGCTCAAACATGGCCGGGAGGCGGTGTTCTGAGCCTAGGATGAGGTGCCTGTCTGCCTCCGGTCCCTCCTACCTCGCTTACTTCCTCTGGTCCCGTCCCTGATGCCTGGTCACCTGTGTGTCCCCCACAGCCCCCCACCCCCAGACTGTGCGTGTACTCAAAGCTCGCTGTCTCAGGCCATCAGCTGAGATGAATTCATGGGTGGGGGTGGGGGTCATTTAACCTGTTCACGCCCTCTCAGTCAAGAGCAGGGGTACACACGGATGGGGCGATCTTGAGGACAAATGCTCCCCGATCCTGGAGCCCAGACATGTGCTGGAATCCAGAGGGGCTGGTTGAAGCCCACGTGGGCTGTTTGATCCAACCTTCTGCTCTAACCCTTTGCCACCGTACTAACAACATCCTCTGATAGCCAGAAGGGGAAACCGAGTCTGGGGCAGGGAGGAGCCGGCTTCCCCATGACCGCTCCCGGCCTCCTCCCCACTGGCTGCTGAGGCCATCAGCGTGGATATGTCCCTCTGCAGAGGAAGTGGTGGCCAGGCCCACCCCTGTGCTGGGAGGAATTTTCCCAGGGTGGGGAGTTTCCTGCTCCCCGAGTGCCAGACAAAGCCCGCAGTAGGACCCTGTGGGACAGGGAGCTTCCAGCACCCCTCTGACCAGCCCCCACCCAGAAGAATGCGCTGGGCCTGTGACACCCTTGTCCCCTCCCTTCCTCCCCCACCCAGAGCTTTGTGAACTGGAGCCAGGGAGCCCGAGAGCTGGGAACTTAAATGGTCTCCGAGCCCGGCGCTGAAACGTCTCCGCGGCAAAGCGCGTGAGGTGGTGTCCAGAATGCTCTAAGGCCTGGCTGTAGGACGGTGCGCACCCCAAGAGCTCCCTGGGACCACCCAGCCCGGGCCTGGCCCGCCGGCCTGGGGGTGCAAACTCGGTGGCCTTCTGCACCTGAGCTCGGGAGCTGCCTCCCCCGCTCGTGGGACTCCGGGCCCTGCCCCTCCCGGGGTTTCCGGGGGTCCCGCACGCACAGCCCTCAGGGTCCCACAGAGTGAGGCGGCCGGCTGTCCCCTCCAGCCCACATCGCACACAAACCGGTCCAACAGCAGGGACCGCGTCCCTGGCGCGGGCGATTTGATTTCTCTAAGGGCCACGTTTTGTGGAACTGAACCTGTAATTCTTAAAACATCTCAGCTGGGGAAGTATTATTACTTCCATCTATTTATTTATTTTAATTTTTTTAATGTTTATTTTTGAGAGAGAGAGACAGACAGACAGAGCATGAGCAGGGGAAGGGCAGAGAGAGAGAGAGGGAGACACAGAATCCGAAGCAGGCTCCGGGCTCCGAGCTGTCAACACAGAGCCCTCCACGGGGCTCGAACCCACGAACCGCGAGATCATGACCCGAGCCGAAGTCGGACGCTTAACCGACGGAGCCCCCCAGGTGCCCCGGTTACTCCCATTTTAAAGTTCAAGAGACTGAGGATCTGGGATAAGTGGGCTCCTGCGGGTCCATAAAACAAAAGGGCGAAGGCTGTCAGTGTGGACCCGGACAGAAGACGTCCAGGGCAGAAGGAGAACTTCAGGGTGACATATAGCTCACCGGATGCACGCATGACTTCCAAAAGCCAAACCCAAGCTAAAAGAAAATGTGTGTTCTATATGTAAACATAGAGAAATAGGGCTGGCGCCGATAACCTGCCTTCGGAGGCGGAGTGGATGGGAAAAGGGGGGAGACTCTCACTGTTTGTCCGCAGGATGAGAGAGAGGAAGGAGAGGCAGAGGGGAGGCAGAGAGGGGGAAGGAACAGAGAAAAATGTTACTTTCTATTAAAAAAATTTTTTTAAGTTTATTTATTTATTTTGAGAGAGAGAGGCAGGGAGGCACAGAGAGGGAGGGAGAGAGAGGATCCCAAGCGGACCCTGCGCTCTCAGCGCGGAGCCCGATGCGGGGCTTGAACTCGTGAACCGTGAGATCACTACCCGAGTCACAACCAAGAGGCGGACGCTTAACCGACTGAGCCACGCAGGCGTTCTCTACTTTCTTTTCACGTACTTTTCTCTATTTCTCTGTTTTCTATAATGAGGACGGTTACTTTTGCAGTAATAATATTAACATTTATTTGAATGATGATGTAAAATTATTAAAAGAAATCTTCAATTGGACCAGCCACAAGAACGTTGTTCAAGGAGTTTCCAGACTGCGGCACATGATGGCCTTCAGAGCGCTCTCACTACGGGCAAGGTCAGGGGCAAACGGGCAAAGGGCCGAGCTGGCCCCCCACCCCCTACCACCAATCAGCTGTATGATCTGGACAAGTTCCCTAACCTCCCCGTCCTCAAATGCCCCCTCTGGCAGATGGGGGTCATCTGTGCCTATGATGCAAAGTCCGTGTCAAAATGAAATGAGATCATGAAAACCCCTGTGCCGACAGTGACCGGCACACCTCCTGTGATAAATGGTGGCCAACATCATTAACCGTTCGTTTACTTTATGTTAACATGATATCGCTCCTACTCCTAATAACAGGAGTGAGAAATCCGGAGTGCTTGGCATGAATTGAAAGCATTTTGTTAATAAGTCCCAAAGCTTTCTCAGGGTTCACATGCAAGTTGATCCTTTACACACTTTCTATGCTACAAATTTCCCAGTGACGTTTATCTGGATTACCTTACGGCCTCGCCCCACCTCGCGCTGATGGAGATCGGCTCCGTGGGTTAACGAGCAGTTAGCTGGCGTTCCCTCTGTGGGTGCCCTTGTCCATGTGCCCGAGGGGACAGAGGTGGCCTGGATTCACACGTGGGAGCCACCTGCCACAGCTGGTCGCCTGTTGTCTCTGTGCAGGTAGCACAGTGGATCCCCCTGAAGAAGGGCAGACATCCCACGGCCACTTGGCGATCTCGCCTCACCACCCTCCGGGACGCCCCTGGGCACCCCCCAAGAGTCAGCCTGGCATGGCAGACCAGTCCACAGGCCTCAGGCGACCTTGACGAGTCAGGAGTAGCCTGTCCCCGCCCGGAGCCGCCCACCCCTGGCTCTAAATCCCCCTTCCTCTGCACGCCCTGTGCCCAGCCCTGCGGCCCCTCCTCCGGGACTCGACTCCCCCACTGCATTTTGGAATGGCTGGTCAGGTGCCTTCGTGGCCCACCCTGAGGGACACCCGTCCCTGCCCAGTAATCCGTCCGGTTTCCCTGAGAGTTGAGGGGTCAGCTCTGGCTGGCACAACACATCCCCTTTCCTGGAAACCCAAGCTCCTCACTGTGACTTAGCAGAGACTTTGCCCCTAGTGGCCCTGCCTGTCTCCCAGGACCCCCTGACACTCAGATCCAGGCATGCTCAAGGCTCCCGCCGAATCTTCACGGTCTCCCCTCCAGCCCATGTGGCATGCACATACTGCTCCCTAATCCATGTATGTACACGCATACACACCTATGTGTGCTACCTGGAAACCTGCTCCGATTCATTTCTGACGGCATGTTATTTAAAAAAAAAAATGGGGGAGGGGGGCCTGGGTGGCCCAGTCGGTTGGGCGTCTGACTTTGGCTCAGGTCACGGTCTCAAAGTTTGTGAGTTCGAGCCCCGCGTCGGGCTCTGTGCTGACAGCTCAGAGCCTGGAGCCTGCTTCCGATTCTGTGTCTCCCTCTCTTTCTCTGCCCCTCCCCAGCTCATGTTCTGTCTCTCTCTCTCTCTCAAAACTAAATAAACGTTAAAAAAAAATTTTTTTAATTTGGTAATAAGTTTAGATTTACTGAAGAGTTGCCAAGATGGTACAGAGAGTTCTGGGATACCCTGCACCCAGCTTCCTTAATGCTAGCATCTTACGTGACAGGGTCTGTTCCTCGGAACTAAGAAATCAACATTGAGATAATACTACAGACTTAACCTCAGGCTTTATTCGGAGTTTGCCACTTTTCCCACCAATGCGCTTTCATGATTCCTGGGTCCCATCCGGGGACCACGGTGCAATTAGTCCTATGTCTCCTTAGTCTCCTCCCATCTGGGATGGTTCCTCAGTCTCTCCTTGAGTCATGACTTGGACTCCTTTGAAGACTCCTGATGAGGCATTTTTCAGAGTGTCCTTTGATTTGGGTTTGTCCAGCGATGCTCATGATTTGACTGGGGTCATGGAATTGAGGAAGAATAACACAGAGCTGAAGTGCCCTGCTCACCTCTCTTGGGGGTCCATAACGTCAACGCAACTTACAACCACTGAGGGTAGTGCCCACCTCCCACCCCTTGCTTGGGCATGTCTGCAAACTCTTCCCACTGCAGAGTTACTATGTTCCCTTTCTGTACTTTGTTAGAAGCCAGTCGCCAAGTCCTGCCCACTCCAGGGGACAAGGCTGAAGCTTCCCTCCCTGGAGGCCATTCTGTCTGATATGACTGGGACTCTTCTGGAGCAGACAGCTGTCCCCTCTCTCGTGTTTGCTTAATTACAATGCATTTATGTCCTCTTTAAGAACCTCGGAGATGAGTGGCTAAAATAGCTCTGGCCGGGGCACCTGGGTGACTCGGTCGGTTGAGCGTCCGACTTTGGTTCGGGTCATGATCTTGTGGTTTGTGAGTTTGAGCCCCACATCCGGCTCGCCGCTGTCAGCACAGAGCCCGCTTCGGATCCTCTGTCCCCTCTCTCTGCCCCTCCCCCACTTGCGCTCTCTCCAAAATAAGTAAACATTTAAAAAATAAAATAAAATAAAATAAAATAAAATAAAATAAAATAAAATAAAATAGCTCTGCCCTGGGTGTTGCCACAGCCCCACGACACTCTTCTCCCGTTGCACTTACCAGGCCATATCATTATCATTACTTTCTTTGTGAGCCTCCCGATCACAGGACAGGTTTTTAGTCGTCATTTATTGAGTAGTTGACAAGTGGCAGGCACCTTTGCCAAGAATTTATACAAGCATCATCTCATCTAATCCCCATGACATTCCTATAAGCAGAGGAAACAGGCTCAGAGAGGTTAAGCAACCTGCCCAGGGTCACAAAGGTCGTAAGTGGACCCCATGAGGGCAAGAACTGTGTCACACCCATCCCGCCCCAGCGGCGAGCTGAGCACCAGGCTTCAGCAGGAAACACTTGCTTTGCGACAAATGCAGCAAACCCCAGGCTGTCCATCTTGGTAACTGCCTCTGTCAATTACCTCCCGCCTTCTGGCCCAGGGACCAGCAGCACCAGTGATGTCCCTCCTGCCCTCCTGAGTCTCCACCTGACAGGAGGCAGAGGGAAAGGCAATGAAGCCGCTCCCAAACCCCAAACAGTGAGCGTGGAGCCCTTGCTCCCCCCCCCCCGCCCCCCGCTCTGCAGATGCCCAGTGACCCAAGGAAGGTATTTCGGAAAGGGCTCGGGACAAATCAGGGCAGGAGGCGTTTTCTAAGCTCATCCTGGGGAGGCGGTTCCCTAACTTCCCGGTGCGGGGTGAGCCCAGCCAACAGCCACCTCCCCTGTGCTCAGAGCGGCTGGAGCTCCTAGTTCAGGGTGGAGATGAGCGGGAATTGGTAATTCTGATAAACGTGGGTGAACAGATGCCACATGAGGACACCGAAGAAGGGCACTGACTGCAGCCTGGGGTGGGCGCTTCCAGGCAGAGGGGGAATCACAGCCAGCAGGGGTCTCCACCCAGCTGTCCCTTGGTGCCCGGGAAGGAGCTGGCAGCGGGGCCCGGAGGCTCCTGGTTCCACTATGCTCGGCCCTGTGCCATTGCTGGCCTGCACACATGGGGCATCTCCTTCAAGGGGTTGCAATGCGTTCCTCTGCTGAGTCAGGGGGCTGGCCAGCGGGGGGGGCCACAGGAGCAGGGCAGCCTGACAGAGGCTCACCCGGCAGTCCCCACAGGGCAGGAGTGAGGAGGAGCAGGAGAGATCCAGGCTCAGGCCCCTGCAGGGTCCCTACAAACCCCGCTGTGAGATGCTCCTTCACGGGCCACTGTGCCAACGCCTTGAGCTACTGCCCGGCTGGCCCTGCAGCCGGGCTGGGCTGTTGCCGGCCCCGCACCGGGCCCGCTGCAGAAGCCAGGCTGGCGGCGTCCCCAGCTGCAGGCAGATGGCCAGGCAGACGGGCTGGGTGGCCACGGAGATACTTGGAAGGCTGCCCTCCCAGGCCAGCAGGTAGTCCAACGCCACACTGGCCTCCAAAGCCTTTCTTCTGGGGCTGTTCCCGGGACAGCAGCCCTGGGGCATCCATCCAGGGGGCACCGAGCTGGGAGACAGTTTGGAGGTGTGGGTTCTAGTAGCTTCTCTGTGCACATTCGGAGGACAATTTGGACGAGTTGCTTCTGTTCCCTGGGTCTCCTTCTCCTCCCACGAAATGAGGGGACTGGCCTAGATCAGCGGTTCTCGCCGCACGGTCCCTGGACCAGTGGTATATCAACAACATCCGGGAACTTGTTAGAAACACGGAGTCTCAGACCCCGTCAGAGACCCACTGGGCCCAGCAACCTGTGTTCTAACACTCCCCCCCGGGGAATTCTGGTGCTGCTCAGCGTGACAACGGACCTGGATTCTCTCACAGGTCTTTTCCTGAGGCTCCTTCGCTCTGTCGGGCACCCACTGTGCAGGCAGCGTGGAGGTGATGTGTCATGAATGCCAAAACATCACTTCCGTTCCCTGGATGGCTCCCGCCCACCGGTCCCTTACTTCTAGTTCCGATGACATCCTCTAAGGGACACCGTACCAGACCACCCCCCACCAGGCCCGAAGGCAGAAGTAGTTGGATGTCTTCTGCTCCCTCTGCACATGTGTGCATCCAGCATGGCTCGAGGTACATTCCCTTGTCTGTGGATCAGTTTCTCCTGCCAAACGGGACCTGAAGGGCTGGGGTGGGTCTTCTTCCTCCGTGGTCCCAGAGCACCCGGCACAGAGCAGGGGTCTCCTTCCCAACATCATAGGTTGCCCTGCCTGGGCTCTCAAGGCCCCCCACCAAGTACCTTCCCCCCCAGAGAAGCCTCTAGGGGCCCATCCTCAGGCTTTCCTTGGGCAAAAGTTGCCGGTTGAGGCTCACGTGACCCTTCTCCGTGAGCCTGGGGGCCTGACCCATAGATATAACCTGGTTCTCCCTCTTGGAAGGTGTGAGGACATAACACACAGGCTGTGCTCGAGCCGGAGACACAGGGTCACGGGGGTCATGGTCAGCAGAAGCAGAGCAGGAGCAGAGCTTCCTCACTCACCGCCCCACCCCCCCGCCCCTGGAGGGACGAGACTGGGCCCTCCCCTCGTGTCTGGTGGGGGGCGCCGCTGCCACCCCAGGACCACTTACAGGGACTCACATGTGCTCTCAGCACCTGTTTCCTGGGAAAACAGGTCCCGGCTGGGGCAGCCCCAGCCGGCGACAATGGACAGGTGGCTTGGCCTCTCGACTTCTCAGTTTCTTCATCATAAAATGGGGCTGAACCAGAGGATTAAAAGGGAGGAAGCGCTGGCACCTTGCAGAACTCTTGACCCGCATTGACCCACATTTGATACCTAATAAATGTCTGTTGAGCTGAACCTCCTTTATAACTCCACTCAGCAGGGCACCTGGGCGGCTCAGTTCGTTAAACGTTTGACTCTTGATCTCAGCTCAGGTCTTGATTCAGGGTCATGAATTCAAGCCCTGCATTGGGCTCTAAGCTGGGTGTGGAGCCTACTTAAAAAAAAAAAAATATATATATATATATACACACACACACACACACACACACACAGATAGATATAGATACCTATTTCTTTCTACCTATCTAGCTAGCTAGCTATATCTCACATTAGGCATCACTATCATTTCTCTCCGGAGCAAAGTGGCTCCTTGCGGACCCGCTGGGCCTCAATTTCCCCATCTGTAAAATGAATGGATTGCTCTGGATGATGCATGCCTCAGCTACCCTCGCAAGCCCGTCCAATGCCAGTGCCCCCAGCAGGGGTGGGGACAGGGGCCCTAGGGTGTTAGGCATGGCAGATGCCCACGGTTGGTGAATCGATCACCCAACAGGTGGGAGACTGGTGGGTTGGTGACTCATTAATCCCTCCACCAGTCAGTCAGTGATTAAGTGGGTCATTTAGTCGACCGGACCACAGTCCACAAGCTAGTCAGTTTGCAGCACGTCCTGGTCCTTGTGTGGCTTCCAGCCAGTGAGCTCAAGCCAGGGGGAAAGAGGGAAGGATGGGACCCAGGCCCCATGGGGAGCCAGCTGTCCCCTCACATCCACTCTGCCTGCCCCCTGCCTGTCCCCCATCCCCCCCGCAGCCTGCTTTGCTTTGCGGCTCTTGGTTCCACAGCTGGGCTCCAGCCAAGGCCAAAACACTCAGGAGCTGGCAACGCCTGGGACTGCCAGTCGGGGACCCGGGGGAGGGGTACTGAGGGTCAGGAGGAGGAGTGAGTCAGCCTGCTGTGGGTCCAGGGCTCTGGGGGGGAGGGGGGGCACCCAGGCCAGAGTGCAAGGAATGTCAGCTCCACCCATGTTTCCTCCAAGGCTTTGAAGTCAGCCTCTCTAGCTGAGCTTGGAGGCCAGTCCAGGCAGCCCTTGGATAATCACAGTCATCAGAGATGGAATGGGCCTCAGAAAACATCTAGTCCAGAGATCCCCAGATTTGGGCATTTCACTAACCACAGACTTTCCCAACTGGGAGGGCCAGTGTTTTGTTTTCACAGGTTAGGGCATCCTGTCCCGTCTGCGATCCCTGCCTCTGCCTACAACACAGGACATTCTAACAAGAAAACATGCAGAGAAGATGGTCTCTGAATAAACAACAGTCCTTAGGTGGTACTTAACTACATGAAAAAAACAATGCAACAAAACCACAAAGACCAACTTGATCATGGTCCGGGACGGATTAGGATCACGAAGATCATCCACCGCCATTTTGCAAGTCAGGAAGCTGAGGCTCACAGGTGAGAAAGAGGCCCATTCTAGGTGACCCAGCACCATCATACCAGGAGCTAGGACAACAGTCGAATTCAGTCCAACAGTGCGACAGGGACCTCAGTGTGGAGGGCAATCGCTGTCACTATCCCTGGCCGTGTCTGTTCCAAATGTCAGGGCCCCCTCCCCGGTAGATGACTCCCATATCACCAAGAAGGTGGATCATACGTGAACACCCTGACCTTCTCTCCTCTCCATTCCAGAATCTTCCTGGATCTCCAGCCATTTTCTCTCCCTTCCCCTGTTCTCCCATGAGGCAAGTCCTTCTTCCTGCGCCGGACCAGCATCCCCATGGTGACAAGGACCCCTTGTCCTCCTCAACACATACTGAGCAGAGGAAAGGTAGAGAGAGAGGGAGACACAGAATCTGAAGCAGGCTCCAGGCTCCGAGCTGTCAGCACAGAGCCCGACACAGGGCTCGAACTCACGAACTGTGAGATCGTGACCTGAGCCGAAGTCAGACACTTAACCGACCGAGCCACCCAGGCGCCCAAGATGGCTTTTAAATACACGTAAAACTCCAGAGGCAACTCCCCCAAAGAAATACAATATAATATGATGAGTTCTCATCTTTTCCACTTAGCTTGGTAAAGGTCAGAAAATTCGCGAAGGCCCAGCATTTGTGAAGAAACAGGGGACTGGCTCTGCAGCCCATTGTTGGGGGGATGAATAGGCACAAGTTCATGTTTGGAGGAACATTGGACAATCTTTCTAAGTTTGAAATAAACACGCTCAGGTATCAAAATTTTTTATCGCAGCATTATTCATGGCAGACTGGAAACAATCCGGACGTTTCAACAGAAGAATGGGCCCAGGCATCATGGTCTGTTCTACAGCCACAAGAATAAATGAATTCCAACTGCACGCAACTACATGCCAGACCCAAAAAAGAACACACTGTGGGATTTTCTCTGTACAAGCTTCAGTACAATATCCTATGGTGTGAGGAACCATGATGGGGAGCACCCGGGTGGTTCTGTTTCTTGCCCCGGGTGCCAGTGACACAAGCGTGTGCTTTGTGAAAATTCAGAAAACCCTTCGCTTTTCACGTTTTCCTGCATCTGTACTGTACTTCCGTAACATTTACCCAAAGGAGAAAGGACAGAACAGAACGAAACGTGTAGGTGACCCAGCAATTCCAGTTGGAGGAAGCGATCTGGTAAGTCCCCTTGCACGTGGGCAAACCATGCTTGGACATCAGGCCCTGGCAAACTTAACCTAAGCACCCTGGTGATTTAGCCAGGGGTGCTTAAATAAATTATGTCACTTGCCTGTAGGGTAATATTCTTTAACCCTGACGAGGCATGAGACTGGTCTCCGTGAGCTGATCGGTCACACCCTGGAAGACACGTCGCGAAACCAGCCGGCAAGATTCAGAAGGTGCACGGAGCACCACCCTCTGCGTAAACAGCATGTTTGCAGATACGTCGTGGCCAGGAGGCCCCTTCACATAGGAGTCCTCTGTGTCCACATCTGGGCTGCCCACCCCTGTCTGAGGGTCTGTGGGGCCTGGTACCGACCGGGGCCTCAGAAATGTCCCCGAGTGAATGACTGTAAGCGTCTTTAGTTGAGAAACATGTCAACGCCCCTCGGGCTACAGGCAGGACCAGCATCCGGGCTTTGGGAGCAACCACCACGGTGTGTGTGTGTGTGTGTGTGTGTGTGTGTGTGTGTGTGTGTGCGCGCGCGCGCGCGTGTAGAAAGGCTTTGTGCAGAAGCGGTATCTGGGTAGAGGTGAGGGATGATGGCCTGGGCCGGTTATGCAGGGTCAGAGATTCTTGCCTAACGAGCGAGCGAGGCTCAGTCCAGTAGCTACTCGGATGCCAGCTGAGAGTTTGCATCCTAGCGTGGTACCAGCTCTGCTTCCAGAAGATCATCCTAGCAGTGCGATGAAGAGCAGACGGAAAGCCATGAGGCTGGCGGCAGCGAGACATGCTGGGAGGGGGCGGCAAGAATTCAGGCGAGAAAGGGGGGGTGGCCTGGGCCGGGGCAGGAGTGGGTGATGAAGACAAGCCAGTAATTTGAGAGATACTTGGGAAGAAGGGCAGGCACGAAGTAGCTGGGAAAAAGGAAGCGAGTGCAGGGAAGGGAAGGGGCCAAAGTGACTCTGGTGTCTGGGTAGAAGTAGCGGGGTCTCTGGTGACGCCCTTCCCAGAGGCGAGCGATCCGGATGTGGGGAGAATGTGAGTTCAGTCTCCAGGACGCGGAATTAGAGGTGTCGGCAGGATGGCTGAGTCGCGGGGGTGGGGCAGGGGGGTGTTCGTCTTCAGTGGCTCATCCAACCAATCGCTACTGTGTGCCAGTCACCGGGAGTTGGCAGTGAAGCGGACAAGCTCCCTAACCTAGGGAGGGTTCCTTCTGGTGGGGAGGCAATTAAATAACTAAAGAGACAGAACAGGCACGGGTCATGAACCGTGCCACGGAGGACCTGAGGAAGAAATGGAGAGAAGGCGGCCAGCTTACCCTGCCTCTACCCAACCAGGCCTGTGAGGAACAAGCAGTGGTCAGATCCCTTGGCCTCATCAGTACAAGGAGGAGGTCCTGCCCGCTCCTGTGGCCTGTCCCTTGGACCCAGAGCTTCTCTTGCTCAGAGCACAGCACCCACAGTGCAGGGATCCTCTACTTTCCCCTGCCCTTGGCTTTTAGGGCAGAGGACTCTTTGCTGTGGCCTCTGCACCTTAGCTGTACCCACCCACATCAGAGCTCAGCAAGTGTGAGCAGCACGAGTGGATGAAAGGCTGTCCTGCGCTGAGCTGCAGGCTGCAGGGGTACAAATACACACAGATTGGTCCCTGATCTTCAAGAACTTAGAGCTGCAGAAGTGGATAAACCATACCCAGAGTCATGGTCAACCCAAATACAGGGAAAAAGAAAGATGTCAATGGGTATCTCACTCAGGCCCGAGGACTTCCTAGAGGGGGTGACGCTTACACCGGGTCTGGGAAGAATGGGTGGGTTTCTCCCGCTCCCACTTAAAAGAGTGGAAACTGCGGCCCAGAGCTACCTGGGAAGGGGCGTCAAAGGCAGGCTCAGGCCTAGAGGCTTGGGCTCTGGGTGCCCGCAAGGAGCCATGGATGCAGGAGTGTCACCTGCAGCCAGCCTGCTTTCAGAACTCTTCCTGGTCAGGGATGCACTCCTAGGAGCCGACGATAGATCAATCAAAATAAAAACAAGCAAGCAAAACCCCAGTAGGGTTCCCTCTACGAGTCGAATTCACTCCACGGGTCCTGCACTTGGGCAGGCTGCGGGCGGTACCCCTTTAAACGGCGTGGCACTCACCAGCCAGCCCTGCCAGGGTACTTCCCCAGCACCATGGGCACCGCCCCTCAGTCCGCCGCTGCCGCCGGGACCTTTCCCCTACTTTCCAGGTCCTCAGGCCCCGCCCCTCGTTCGGACCAAAACACGTGCCGCATCCCGCCCTGCCAGATCACGCCTCGACCAGGCTCCGATCACGCGGCTCCCCGCGGCGCCCATTGGCCGGCGGCGCAAGGGCCTGGCGCGGACTGGCTGGTGGGCGCCCGGCCCCGCCCCGGTGGGGGCGCGGTGTATTTTGGTTTGCCTTCGCGCCACGCCCCCACGGCCGCTCCCTCCGCGGCCGCCCCGCCCCTCCCGCACCGCGAGGGCCGCGCCGGGGCAGAGCGGCGCGGGCGGGCGGAGGCTCGCGCCGGCCGCAGGAGCTCAGGGTCGTTGCCGCCGCCCGCGGCGCACGTGCGGCTGCTGCCGTGCGCTGAGCTCCCGCCCGCGGCTGCTTTGTTGCCTCCGGGCCGCCGGCACCATGCACACTCCGGGCTCCGTGGGCCCGGGCGACGCGCACGCGGTGAGTGAGCGCCCATCTGAGCGCGGGGCGAGGCGGGGACGTGCCGCCTGTGCGGGGCCGGGGCGTGGAAGAGGGCGGGGACGCGCACGGGGCCTTGGCGGAGCCGTGCGGTTAGGGGCGAGAGCGGGCTCAGGAGCTGGGAGGGGCAGCAGCCGTGCAGGGACGCGCCGGGTGGCGCGGGGGCGTGTGCCCCGCGCCGCCCTACGCGTAGCTTTGTCTGGAGTATCCGCAGCGGCCCCCGCTTTGCCGGCTCCCAGCGCGGGGCTATTTCCAGCCATGACGTCACCAGGCCGTGTGAGGAGGCGGCCGTTGGGCGGGGCGCGGCGGGCGGGAACGCGACCCGCGGACGGCGGGGGTCCGGATGATGGAAAGGGAGAGGGGGGCGGGGTAAAAGCTGGCGGGAAGGTGGCACGCGGGGGGTGGGGTGGGCGGGATTGGGGGTGGGGCAAAGTCTGGCGGGAAGCCGGCAGGCGGTGGGTGACGTAGGGGGCGGGGCAAAGCTGGCGGGAAGGCGGGGCAGGGGAGGGGCAGAGTTGGAAGGAAGGTGGTACGTGAGGGGCGGGGCAAGACTGCAAAGAAGGCAGTACATAGGGGGCGGGGCAAGGCCGGCCTGAAGACCACAGGTGGTGGGTGGGGGTACAGGGAGGGGCAAAGCTGTCGGGAGGGCGGTACGTTAGGGGGCGGAGCAAGCTCATTTGAAGACCACTTGGGGTAGGTGGGGGTGGAGGGCGGGGCAAAGCGGACGGGAAGGCGGGGCAGGGGCGGGGTAAAACTGGCCTGAAGACCAGATGCGGTGGGCGGGGCAAAGCTGGCGTGAAGACCACATTCGATGGGTGAGGGGAAGAGGGCGGGGCAAAGCTGAAAAGAAGGCGGGGTGGGGGAGGTGAAGTAGGGTGCTTCTTTCCTCAGCCTTGGCCACCTGGTGTCTGGGCTTGAAGGCGGCTGGGACCTTGGTCGTCGAGACTCGAGGACCCTGAGGGCTTGAGAGAGAGAGGTCTGAGTGCGCTGCATACCTGCCGTCCACAGCCTCCTGTCTGTGACCTCATGATTCCGGGGACCAGGCCGAGGTCAGAAGCCCGGCCAGCGGCGGTCACGATCCTGGCCTGCTCTGGGGGGACCTGCGGGAAAGCAGGATTTGATGCTGAGGCGAGCTGAGTGGAAACCTGTATCTTTGCAGATTTAAAGGGTCTTTGGGAAGGGATCAGTGGATTCCAGTTGCATCTGTCCCCCCTTCCTGCTTAGACTGGTGTGACACGCAGGAAAGATGTCCCTCTCCTAGGTTGCGGTAGCTTTTTAAAATTCTTCTTCCTGTCTGCCGCCTAGCCTTGTGGCGTTAAGGAGTGAGTGAGTGTTCTGAGCGTGGGGAACAGGGCTAAACCAGCATGGGCTCCACCTTCCTGGCACACGTGGAGTTCAGCCGCCGGGAAGTTCTGCAAGTGGTGATGCCCTGAGTTTAGAAGGCTGTGCTCAGTGCTTCAGAGAGTTCCAGAAACGCATCCGTAGGGATGCTCTTCGGGTGGCGGTGCCAACTCTGAAGAGCCATGTTTCCTCTCGCCAGCCGAAGACTCAGAGTCCGAGTCCGTTTCTCCCCCGGGGCTTACACCTGTGGCATTAAAGGCTTACTGGCCATTTACTGGAGGAAAACATTAACTTAACTTTTTTTTAACAATCGGGGTTTTCCGTGGACACTGGCTTGCCAGCCGAGTCCAGTCGTCCTCACTCTTCAGAACGTTGGCTTAAAAAAAAAAAAAAGTGAAATTGATGTGAATGTTCCGTTGGCGTATTTTTCTAGAATACGGGGTTTGTGTGTGGTCATGGGTGTGTGTTACGTGTGTAGTGCACGTGCTTGGGGTGCGTATCCACGCGCCCCTCGGGGTCGCGCCCTCAGCTTCCCCCGGACTGAGAAGCCATTGTGTTGTGTCGCCTTTAGGTGGACCTCATGGACATCTGTGAGTCGATCCTGGAGAGGAAGCGGCACGATAGCGAAAGGTCTACGTGCAGCGTCTTGGAGCAGAATGACATCGAAGCCGTTGAGGCTCTTGTCTGCATGAGCGCCTGGGGTCAAAGATCCCAGAAAGGTGACCTATTAAAGATAAGACCTCTCACGCCTGTCTCTGACTCTGGGGATGTCACTACCGCTGTGCATGTTGACGCAGCCGCACCTGAGCTACCAAAGGACTTCGATTCTTTATCGACTCTGGTAAGAAGCGGGGAGAAGAGCATTTTGTGTAGTGGCTGGATTACGTTAAATAAATGTGTTGAAGACCTTGCGGGTAGAGTCATTGGTGTGCTGCTAGTCAAGTGCATAACCTCTGTGGACCCTCAGGGTGCAAACTTCTCTTCTCCCTTCAAAATGCGCTCTTTCCGTTGCTAGATCATAGCGTGCAGCCACAGGGTACAGCGTTCATAAGATGAAATCTGCAGATCAATGTGAGGAGGTAAAATGTACTCGTTTCCCTGGGGTATTGCAGAGTGGGGCTTAGTTCCCCGCCCCCCGCCCCGATGCCCCCATCCGGGATCAGGAAAGACGGGTGGCGGCCAGAGACAGCCCGTGCTTTGGCTCCGGCCTTCCTTAGCTGGGTTGGAGTGCTGGCCTCTGCCTCCCCAGAGCAACCCGCTTCTCACGTGTGCCAGTTGAGTGCAGTCAAGCAGCGTTTCGTGTTTGTTTTCTCGCCTTGCTGGCGCCACAGAATCGCTGGGAGAGACCGCTTCTCGGCTTGGAGAAGTTGAGGACGGTCCGTTGGTAACAGAAGCGAAAATCAGAATCTCGTGGTGCTGGGCTGGAAGCTTGTACTGGAAGGAGAGTGTGGAAGGCAGACTTGGGAGGAGGGAGGAGAAGGGACTTGTGGACAGTGGGGAGAATTAGACAAACAGTGGGCCAGAACCCCCTCGCGCAGTTACTTGGCACCGGGCTCCGTAAGCGGGGAGGTGTTGGGTGCTACGAGGGAGGCTCGGTTCAGGCAGCGCCGCTGGTGAGAGCCTGGCCTTTGGGGGATCATTCCAACAGATTTTTACCTCGCATCCAGTAGGCTCTGGATAAGTGTGTGTGAATGGCTAACGCCGGGGGGCTTTTTTGAAAAAAATTGAGAATCAAAAATTCTTATGAAAAGCTCTTATTTTGAATATAAATTAGTTTTGTCCTTTGTAGTCCTAATACTTCAGATTGCTTGTTTCAGTGGCCGTGCAAGCCCAGGAGGGCACTGACGTTCTTTTTTTTTTTTTTTTTTTTTTTTTTAATGTTTTTATTTACTTTTGAGACAGAGACAGAGACAGAGCATGAGCAGGGGACAGGCAGAGAGAGAGGGAGACACGGAATCCGAAGCAGGCTCCAGGCTCCGAGCTGTCAGCACAGAGTCTGATGGGGGGGGGGGGGGGGGGGGGGGCTCGAACTCACGGACTCTGAGATCATGACCTGAGCTGAAGTCGGACGCTTAACCGACTGAGCCACCCACGTGCCCCAGGACACTGACATTCTTAAAACTAAGCAAACTGATTGGTTTGGGAGAGGTCCGATAAGGGGGAAGAAGCCTAGAAAGTAAGGTATGTCACGTTGCCTTGAAACGTGCTGGGTGCCGTTGTGAGCGGGCTTGGATGAATTTTTTCTAGATACTCTTTGAAGGCCTTGGGGACAGCGTGATCAAAGTAAGTCCCCTTTAAAATGTAACCAAAACAACCTTTTCACGCAGTGCTTTTTTTTTAAGTGCATGACTCCTCCTCAGAGCCCTGATCTTGTGGAGCCATCGACAGGGACGCTTGTTGCTTCCCAAGTAACTGATTCCAAAGCGTGCCTGGTCACGGCCGTGCCCCCGGCCTCTGCCGAGGCAGCCCAAGTGCTGAGCGGGAAGGCGGAGAGGGGCCTTCCTGGTGTGAAGCCAGAGCCACTGGGGCCAGACCCCGGCCCCTCCTGCAGGCCCGTGGTGACGAGTGTCATCCGCCACACCGGGGGGAGTCCTGCTCCTGGCCACATTCCTACTGCCCAGGTTCAAGAGCACCAACTTTCCGGCAGCAGAGAAGGAGGAGCACGGTTTCTGGGACACATCGAAGCTTTGCTGGGCACACGACTCACGGACAACGTACTGAACACTGACTCATTGTCCTCTCAGCCTTGCTTGCACGAGTCTGGTGGCCTGATCCCCACGGACAGAGGCCAGCAGGCAGTGTGGCCTGTCGCAGTTCAGACCTGCTCACCAAAGAATTATGAAAGTGACTTGCCGAAGAAAGCCACCCCTGTGATCTCTGTCCCTGTCCCCGGTTCCCCCGTCTTTTGCCAAATGATCCCTGTGACTGGACAGAGTGGCACGTTACCGGCTTTTCTGAAGCCTCCTCCCCAGGTGTCTGTGGGGACCGTGAAACCCATCCTGCCCCACGCTGCTCCGGTGCCCCAGCCTGTGTTCGTGGGGCCGCCTGTGCCTCAGGGAGCCGTGATGTTCGTTGTGCCCCAGGGGCCCCTGCGCCCGCCTGCCGCCGCCTCGCCCGGCGGGACGGCCGTGGGCAGTACAAGGTTCCTGCCCCTGGCCCCTGCTCCCGTGTTCGTCGCCTCCGGTCAGAACTGTGCCCCTCAGGTAGACTTCTCCCGAAGGAGAAATTACGTTTGCAGCGTCCCAGGCTGCCGGAAAACCTACTTCAAAAGTTCCCACCTCAAGGCGCATCTCCGCACTCACACGGGTGAGTACTGACGGGTGTGAGGACGCCGGGTCCCGTGTTCAGGAGACACGCCTGAGCCCGCCTCCGGTGGGAGGGACACGTGAAAACCACCGGGAGGAGAGGAAATCTGGCCTGTTTCCTCTGAAAAACCCTCGTGGTCTCGTAGGGATCGGGGCTCACGTTAGCATAACCATCGGTGGTTTTTCTGGAACATGCCGTCCGCTCATCCCCGCACATAGAACGTGTGGTTCTGGGATCGCGGTTCTTTGACAGGTTTCTCGGGTGGTGCTCGTACTGTCCCTTTCTCTTCACGTTGCCGGAAACTCCTCAGTCTTTCTTTCAGCATTTTAGAAAACGTGAATTTCGCATTCCGTAAACATCAGCGTAACTTGTTTCGGTTCCCTCTGGGGAAGGGTCTCTCTAAAGTATGGAAAAGTTTGAATTCAAAAATGCGTGACCTTTAAGGGCATGGAGTTTTCTCATTTGGGGGAACATACAGTTTTTTGTTCGGAAGAACTCCGAGACTCTGATGACTTGGTGACATCTTTATTGTCTCATCGGCTCGGTCCAGTAGAATTTTTGGCAACGGGGGAAGTGTTCTCTGCCCAGTTAAGGTAGCCACTGGCCACACGTGCTTGAAATGCGGACAGTGGGACCGAGGAAGTAAATTTTTCATTAAGTTTATACTTACATAGCTACATGGGGCTGGTGGCCTTCGCGTTTGACTGAGGTCTGAGAGCTGCCTGGTAGAGTTTCAGCTTTAGTAGATTAGGTTAGAATATCTCTGGGGCGCCTGGGTGGCGCAGTCGGTTAAGCGTCCGACTTCAGCCAGGTCACGATCTCACGGTCCGTGAGTTCGAGCCCCGCATCAGGCTCTGGGCTTGATGGCTCAGAGCCTGGAGCCTGTTTCCGATTCTGTGTCTCCCTCTCTCTCTGCCCCTCCCCCATTCATGCTCTGTCTCTCTCTGTCCCCAAAAAAATAAATAAACGTTGAAAAAAAAAAAAATTAAAAAAAAAAAAAAAAAAAGAATATCTCTGATGTTCTGTGGCACTCTTGTTCCTTGAGTTGGTGTTCTGTTTTGCTTGTGAGGCTCCTGTGGTTAAATAGTCTGCTTGTTAAGCTCCCCTTTCGGAGGGTCGCACTCTTACATAAATGTCGGTGCAATAACCGGTCCCGCAGGGTCTGTAGTATAAACCCCTGATCTTGGAACTCCCTTCCACCGAAATGTCTGCTGATGGCTTGTAGGACGATAGCGGGTTGTGGAACACAGTGTAGGAAAGGCTGAACTGGAAGGAGCGATCATTGTATTGTTTTCCACAATGCATTTCAGGTAGGCGGGTTTTGGTTAGCACATCAGAGCTCGAATATCGGCAGCTCCGACTAGCAGGATGAAGCAGGGTTTAGAATTGAGGCATGAGCGTCCTGGCTGTATTGGAGTGAATGGGTGCCTCTAAGGGGCTCTGCTTTTCAGGGAAGGAATTGTTCTTTCAAGAATCTTCCCCCTACCCTAGGCTATACCAATGAAAGATTTATTTTTGTTTAAAAAACACCTGGGTGTATTTTGGGGCACCTGGGTGGCTCAGTTGCTGGAGCATTGATTTCAAGCTCAGGTTATGATATGGTGGTTTATGGGTTCAAGCCCCACATCGGGCTCACGCTGCTGACAATGCAGAGCCTGTTTGGGATTCTCTCTCTGTCCCTCTCTCTCTGCCTCTTCCCCCCTTCTCTCCCCCTCTCTCTCTCTCTCTCTCAAAATAAATAAACTTTGAAAAAATTTCTTGCGAAATGTGACATTAGTTTGACATCTCCGGGCCTTGACGTATATATTCTGTACTTTGGGTGTGGCAAAAAGAAATGCATTTTGGAAGAATTCTTGACATTTGAATAACTCAGTACCAGAATAAGACGATACTACTTTCTTAGATTTCGATGAACAGAATTTAAAAGTGACATGAATTAACCTGTCCAGTAAAGCCGCTGAGCATTTACGTCTTCTTTAATGTGTGTTTTCCTGCCTCTTAGGAGAGAAGCCTTTTAACTGTAGCTGGGATGGCTGTGATAAAAAATTTGCCCGTTCTGATGAACTTTCTCGCCACCGCAGAACTCACACCGGGGAGAAGAAGTTTGTGTGCCCCGTGTGTGATCGGCGTTTCATGCGCAGTGACCACCTGACGAAGCACGCCCGGCGCCACATGACCGCCAGGAAGACCCCTGGCTGGCAGGCAGAGGTTGGCAAGCTGAACGGAATCGCCTCGGCCGAGAAATGCGGGAGCCCGCTAGTGGGCCTGCCAGCCTCTGCCTGAGAGGTCAGCCAGGGAATTGCCAGTGCGAATTTTAAAAAGCATTTTTCAGGAATGGAACTGTCCCTCCCCCCCCCAAAAAAAATTTTTTTTTCTTGTGGGGGGGCTAGGAGAAAGTGGGGAGCTGGTTCTGATGAAAGTATGTTAACTTTTCCTTTTTCGGTTGGGACCCTGTTCGATAACGTTTCGTAGTTTCAGAAGTTTTGTTTTGTTTTGTTTTGTTGAGGAAATGGAAGAAAATTTGATCATCGGAATCACCAGCATTCAAATAGACATTTTGGCAATAAAGTTTACAAAATCTGGATTTTTACAGCCTTTCTATTCGTGTTTTATAGAAATGAGACAGGGTACTAATTTTTATACTGTTTTTTATTAAAATATTTATATTGTTGGTGTTCAGATCACCACTTTCTAGGTGATTTTACAGTCTTCTTTTCAGCGTTCAACGATGTTTTTCACAATAACTCTACTTTTAGTCAATTTGGCACATTATTCGGCCACGAAAAGAAAAAATTACAAGTCTGTAATCAGGCCCTTTAGATTTAAGAATTGTTACGAATCAGAACTGGTTGAATGGGGGCTTCTTAAATGGGTGGGGAAGGGATTTGCATTTAAGTTTTTCATAGCATTTTCGAGGGAAATTCCAGGCAACCATTCCTTTAAGGCTGTGGCCCAAGGAATCAAAATTTTGGTTAAGTAGAACGAGTCATTTATGTCGGTAGTGTGACTTGTGAAGGATGTGCCCCAGAGAATAATTTAAAATACCTGATAGGTACCCGGTGAGCGGTGAGCTGCTGTCGGATCTGAGCGTCTGCGTCTTTGGGGGCCCTCGCTTTACCGAGAGCAAACTGCTTAGTTGCCTGTTTGTACCTCAAACACCAAAAAAAGGTAATGTAAGCACTCAAACCCAGCCGTTTCGTCAGTCATCAGTCGACTTCTTTTGCTGTGGCCTTACACATAGTGTTTTATGGGTACAGTGACTCCTTAGAGAAGAAGAAAATGTCCTTACCGGTTGGAGGAACTTTCCACCAAAGTACAGTTGATCTGAGCTAAAGTGTACATGCAAACAGCCCAGCTCCAATATTCCGATTCCTTTATTTAAGAACTCTAGGAAATGCGAGTTACGCTCTATGGCACTGGTGCTACCCAGCTTCTCTTTCGTTCATTTGATTTGAAGGAAATTGACCAGACAAAATTACTCGGAACGGGGTATTTTGCAATCCGCCTAGAAGATGAGACCCGCAGCAGCACTTTGAATCCGTGTGATCTCAAGCCCTAATTACACAGACACTGTGGCCCTGGTGTCCGGGGAGCCACGGAGATTGCTCTTGCTGGACGGCGTTGGGAATCCAGGCGACACGGTGCATGCAAGGAACGTGTGAACGTGGCACCGCTTTGTGAGCCCGGGAACGGGTTTTATTGTGCCGCATGTACTTAGATCTTGCCTTTGCGTCTTTGTTATATTGGCGTTTACTTTTATCAAAATGATGGTAAGGTGAAATATTAAATAAATACAATTAGGTTTTATGTTCAGGTCCTTTTAGTATGATAACCATCACCTGGACACCCTGTAAATTGCCCTTTAGTATCAACCGCTAATTGATGTACACGTCTGAGTGCTGGCTGTTACGTGCAGATGGCCCTCACGTTTTTGTACACTTCGTTGTTGAGTATTCCTACAGGTCATGGGACGTAAGACAGGTGCAAGAGAACCATAATTAAATATTGTAGCTCATGTTTCCTCACCCCCCCCCCCCCCCCCCCCCCCGTCTTTTCTCTTTCTACTTACATCTTAAATCAGCATAAATATTTCTGACTCTATGTCGTAAATGGCATTCAATTTGCATATTTTTCTTAGTTATGCAAAGTAATGGAGGTCCTATTGTTGATAACACAGGGTGTTTGAGAATCGGGTTGCTGGTTACATTAAATTTCATTCTCTGAGCAGTGTTGTTTGTAAAGAATAGATGTGTTAAAATGGGTTTGATTTCTACTTCCATTTCCTGATTAGATTTAGAAATACCTTCTGTAAACTTTTCCCCCTCTGTTTTGTTGACTGAAAGACTATAAATTAGGAGAATTTCCATCTGAAAAAGACTATCCTGAGAACCAGAACCTTGTGTTGTCCCAGCAGAGTCCCTCTGCTGGGAGCAGGGCTCGTGCGGCAGCCCCCCCTCCTCACTCCCCCCCCCCCCCCCCCCCCCCGTGCACTTTATTGCCTGAGCAGTTTGCTTGATCTTTTTTGACTTTGAGCCTTTTGTAGTTTCAATAATAAAATTTTAAATGTTTCAGAATTATGTTTTATGTAACAGACTTTGACATTATTTAAATGAACATGTGTGATGTAACTTTTTTCTTTGAATCCTATAAAACTTTTTTGATTTGCAAAACTGAACTTGTGTCCCGTGTCATTTAGCTGCCCCGGGACACACCCCAGTATCTTTTCAGAAAAGAATCAACAAAATTCATTGTATATTGGCCCAACCCGACCCTTCTGTTGTCCGGGGTTCTGTTCTGCTCCCGGGGCACCCTTCAGATTCCTCGGAGGATGGAAATGAGGGGAGGGGTTGCCTCTGGTGACCGCGGTCACGCTGGTCGGGTTCTGGCAGGGTGAGACCGTGAGAGCCACGTAACCTGTGACGAGGTGGAACGGGAGGGAGCCTCTTCCCTCCACTCCAGCCCAGACTCGACAAGTGTCTCGCGGAGCCACGCTCTTTACTCCTGCTCTTGGGGTACGTTCTGTCTTGAACCCGCTCCGGCTGGGGCTCGCGTCCACACCTCACTGAGGGAGCAGAGACCTCCCCGAGTTCAGGCCTCAGTCTTCATACGTTTCTGCCAGCGGCGCTGGGCAGAGCTGAGCCCCGCCCCGCAGGCCACACTCCTGTCTCCCTTGTGCTGCCCTGTCTGCTCCTTCGCTGGTACCCCTCCTCTCCCTGCCCCCCTTTCTGCCGCCCCCCCCCCCCCCCGCCGCCCCGCCAACCATGTGATCTTTTCCAGTCTCGTGACTCCGAAATAACATCTCTACCATAGAGACCTCCGTGTGTGCCTTGGTCCTGTGCACCTCTCACCTGAGCATCAGAGTCCCGTATCCAGCTGTGTCCACTTAGCATCTCAAACTTGGAATGACCGAGCTCTTCGTCTCTCCCACACCTACTTGCCTCACAGTTGGCCCTACCGTCTTTAGAACGGTGAGTCCCTCCTTCTAGCGTCCCGGTGGAAAACCCTGGAGTCACCTGGACTCCTTTCGCACTTCGCACGCCATCTGTCACAGGCCTGTTGACTCCCTGCCTCGCAAAGCCAGCCGACCTGGGAAGTGATTCAGTAGGCCACGCTGCTCCTGGTCGTGTGCGTGTGTGTGCGCGTGTGTGTGCGTGCGTGTGTGTGTGCGTGCGCACGTGCAGGTGGGGGTTGGGGGGGGATCAAAGATTTATAATGGGCCTTGCATCCAGCAATTCAGCAATCCGCCTAGGAAAGTCTCTCCGACTCCGAACGTGTTTGTTGCCAGGGGCCAGCCTGTGCCTTTGTACCTGTTGTCCTTTCTGTGGCCACCAACCGCTAACTGCTTTCTGGCTCTAACATCCACTCTCCCTCATATTTCAACCAACCTGCCTTCGTTCAGGGACTTCTACAATGAGGAACTTGAGACATTTTCCTAATATCTGTGACCCCCTCTTGAGAGAAAGCCCAGGCACCAGGACTCCCCACCCTAGAGGGTGAGACACCGTCCCCTCTGAGTGAGGGAGGTTCGTTCCCAAAGGCCCCTCACCACTCAGAAGTTTAGTGGGTTCCAGGACTGTCCTGAGCTGGCCCTGCAGGCAGCCTGCCGCTCCCCAGCATGTCTCGCTGAGCTCAGGGGACAAACTGGCCAACAAGCAGAGCCGATAAGACGCCACGAGCCAAGTGCTGGACAGGGCTGCACAGGTCCAGTGGAGATGACAGTGCTACAAAGTAGTGACAGTATTCACACTTCCTCCTCAGCTCTCAGTGCCCAGTTCTGATGGCAGCCTCTGCGGAGCCTTCCCCCCCCTTTTCTGAACTCTCGTAAGACTAGAGTTTCTGTCCAGGAGCCTGGGTGGCTCAGTCGGTGAAGCGTCCAACTTCGGCTCAGGTCATGATCTCGTGGTTTGTGGGTTTGTGGCCCGCGTCAGGCTCTGGGCCGACAGCTCGGAGCCTGGAGCCCGCTTCCGATTCTGTGTCTCCCTCTCTCTCTGCCCCTCCCCCACTCGTGCTCTGTCTCTCTCTCTCTCTCTCTCTCTCTCTCTCTCAAAAATAAACATTAAAAAAAAAAAAAAGGCTAGAGGTTCTGTCCTCAAGGCTAAAACCTGTCATATTTTATTGAATTTTATTGCGAGCCTAATCTACCTGCTGAAATGTAAGCTCCCCCTTGACAGGGATCAGATCACATCCACCTGCCCCCCTGCCCACCCACCCCTCCACCCCTCCATCTACCACCCACCCCTCACCCATCCATCCATTTATCCAACACCCAGCAGCATTTAATGGAGTCCGTTGCGTTGGGGCAGAAACCCAGAGGTGAGTCATTCTAGTTTCTGCCCCCGGAGAGCTCACAGTCCTCTAGGTAAGACGCGGAAGCACACGAGGAACGATTTGAGCAGCAAACAGGATAGAAGATAGACGGTCGGGGAGCGCGGTGCTGTGAGTGGCCGATGGCGCCACTGGAAAAGTCTCCTGGGGGGACATCTGAACAGAAGGTGAGGAGAAGGTTTTCCAGGCCCCGAAGAGGACGGCAGCGTGCGCAGAACAAGGATGCCGACGGACGCCCCAGGCTGCAGGTGCCAGAGGGTGGGGTGCGAGGGCCCCGGTGGAGCGGAGAGGGTGTTGCCGGGGAGGTGGCCTGGTGTCTTCCCTAAGGGCCAGGCAAGTGTCGCTGAGGGCTCCCCGGGGGCGGGAGTAGGGAAGCAGCCACACCCGCTCCAGGACTCACCTGGATCCTGCGGAGGGATGTGGGGAGGCTGCGGGTCTTTGCCCTTCTCCGCCTTTCCTGAACTTCCCCTTTCATGCCCACTCTCCACCGCCTCTCCTAGCTGAATTAACTGCCCGGCCTTCTTTCAGGGACCTGTCGTTGTAACCACACCCCTGTGTTCGCCTGTTTGTCCCCCCCGTCCATAGACGGTGGGTTCCCTGGGGACAGGGGTGACAACCCCTCCCTATGGCTTGTCTGTGTCCCTAAAGCCTAGCATCCTGCAAGGCTCAGGTGACTCCCTCAGTGTTTGTTAAATGTGAGGGGTGGGGGGCGGAATTTATGCTCAGGTCAGACCGCTCCGGCTGAAGGGACCGGAGGGGTGAGGCTGGGGCAGGAGTTCAGTTAGGAGACACTGACCAGCAGAGAGAAGGGAGCATGTCGAGAAATAGGTGGGCTTTGGGGCACCTGGGCGGCTGTCCAGTTAAGCGTCCGACGTCGGCTCAGGTCATGATCTTGGGGCTCGCGAGTTCGAGCCCCAGGTCGGGCTCTGTGCTGACAGCTCAGAGCCTGGAGCCCGCTTCGGATTCTGTGCCTCCCTCTCTCTCTCTGCCCCTCCCCCACTTGTACTCTCCCTCCCTCTCAAAAATAAATAAACATTTAAAAAGATTAAAAAAAGAAAGATGGTCCACGGCCATACCACCCTGAACGCGCCCGATCTCGTCTGATCTCGGAAGCTAAGCAGGGTCGGGCCTCGTTAGTACTTGGATGGGAGAAAGATGGTCTTTGAGAGGCAAAGGCTGTGAGGTCTCCACAGGAAAGGCGAGGAGGTGGGCAGCCCTGTCTCTCCCAGTGTCCAGTCCGAGGGCGCGCGTGCAGAGGCAGCGGGCAAGAGAGCGGCCTTCTTTTCCGCCAAGAGGTCTCCTAGGCCTTGGATTCCTGACCGGCCGCTTCGCTAGCCTGGCTGAGGCAGGCCTGTGTTGCTGGCCCCCTGCAGCCCTGTGTTGCTGGAAGACATTCTACCTTTCTGAACTTTAATTTCCTCATTTGTGAAATGAGGACCAAGTAAAGACAAGAGATAACACGCCCGTCTCAGCGTCCGGCACTTTAATTTCTCATGTAGAAGAAAACCTGAGTTGTTTCCTACCCCAGGGAGCCGGGGCCCCTTGAAGGGTAGCTGTTTGGGGCCCAGAAATACCAGAACAGGCTTACATCGTATTCTCGTATCGCCGGCTGCCTTTGACAATGGCAGGGACTGTGCTAAAGAGCAAAGAAGCCTTTCAAAGGGACGGCCACGGGCCAACTTGTGACAGCGTGAACATTAAAATAATAGAAACACGAATTCCATTCCTGCCCAAGAGGGAGTGACAAGAGCCAAATACCCCCTCACATCTGAAAGAGCGAGGGCACGATGCCAGCTTTTCCAAGGAACTGGACCTTAGGCCATGAAAGACGGTCACCCTGAGAGACAGGAAGTCAGTGGGGTGAACGCTACAATCGCCCCCGTTTGCTGCCTTGAGGAAGTGTCTAGGCTGCCGTGGAGGGAGGGGAAACCAGGCAGGACCCAGAGGGGTCCCTGATTGAGATGGCACTGACGGTCCAGGGACACTAAGGCGGTGAGACATCACAGGACAGAGCGCCGGAGAAGAGAGGACCGTACAGAGAATCCTGGAGACCCGCCGAGGTGCCCCTGAGCAATCCGCGCGTGCACAAACCTCAGGGGCGTCAACACCCTGAAGCCAAAGGGAGCCGTGTCACACACGGGCAGGGGTCCGTTTTCTGGGCCGAGGGGCCATCGCTCCTATCGGCTTCTCGAAGAGTGACTTGACACGGTTAGACGTCTTCTGAGAACGAGGCTGGTCGGAAGAGGCACAAGGGGTACACGCAGGGGGACAGGACACTGGCCGGGCCAGCCCTGTGCCCACCGGGCTCCATGTTCAAGTCCAGGGAGATGGCTGTGCGTGCAAATCCGGGGAGCCGTGACACAAAGTGGCCAGGCAGTGTCGCTGTGGGATACCGAAGTACCGCAGAGGGGGTGGCGTGATCCCGCCCCCCAAAAAAGACCCTAAGACGTTGGCCTTGGCAGCGGCTGGGACCCTTGAGGCAACCGTGTTTTCTCACGAGGCCCAGAGCCTTGTGGTTGGCCTCAAGGGGGCACGATGGAGCACGGGGTCCCCAGGCCTGTGAGTACGTGGCCGGGGGACCTCTCAAACATAACACAGGGAATACCAGAAAGATGCAGAATTCCTGCTGGTAGATGGGGCGGGGGTGGTGCTGAGGCCATGGGTCCTCGCTGGTAGCCTCAGGGGCATCCCCGAGGAAGAGCTGTGCCCTCTTGGTAGACCAGACCCCAGACCCCAGACCTGACTGGCCTCCTGCGGAGCACAGACCAGCCCCTCCACCTACACTGAGGGGCCCGACAGGGTCCCCCTTCCTCACGACCAGGCCCCCACTTCTTACCTATATGGGCTTTGCAGTGACAGAGCACGCAGCCAGCCGTCTGTCATTTAAGCCTCCCGGTAACCGTGGGCGGCAGGCTAGACAGACCCTCTGCCCGCTGGAAAAATGACGCTAAGATGCCGGGATCACTGGAAAGTGAGGCCAAGACCAGAGTCCGGGCCTCCTCCCTCCACGAGGCGCTCTCCCAGCTCTCGCTGCAGAGAGAAGCCGATCGGCCTCCAGACTGAGCTTGGCTACTTCCAACCCCACGTTTTCCGAGGACGCGTGAGCAGCGGGGCCTGCAGGGTCCAGACCCCAATGGCTCCCTGCACCTGCTCGCCCGGCACTCGGCTCGCTCCTATCACATGTGCATTTTATACCTCCAGGGCCCACCTAGCACAGACCCTGGCGGGGAGCAAACCCTCTTCAGGTACTTGTACAAATTACACACACACACACACACACACACACACACGCCATGGTTCTGTGACCTGTGCTTCACTCGCGTAAGGTGCCACCAAGGTCGTATTATTTTTATTTTCCACTCAGATTCTCTCCTGCCAGATTAGTAGGAACCTCAGCCCTTCCCTCTGTACTTTCTCCGCTTTCCCTACAAACTGTCCGAAGCCTCTTGGGGCTCAGCCAGCCCACGTTGGGATCGTTCCAGCTGCAGCTCCCCAGGGATCGAGCCAAGAAAGCCAAAGCGACGCTGCCACGGGTGATTCTCGCTGCCAAGTGGTGTCACCGCTGACAGCTGGCCACAGGCCCCTGACACTGGTGGAAGTCGGGGTCTGGGCAGGGCAGTCCCGTGCCCTTAGCACTACACGAAACCACGCGCTCCTTCGGTCTCCTGTGTAGCCACACCCCCCCAGACACCGGCTACACGGGGCGTCCGTCAGGACTTACACCGAGTGTCGCCTTTCCTTCCCCGTGTCCACACCCCACAGAAAAAGCAGCTTTTCCTTTCCAGCTCTGGAAACTGAAGATTTCAGCACGCCAGAACATAGAGCCCTGGCCACCTGTCAAGGTGGGATTTGTCCCCAGGGGGTCCAGATGTCACCACACCAAAGGTCTGATTTCGTGTTGCCTCTTTCCTGAGCCTCAGACGTGTTTTATCCTCCCGATGACACCCAAGAAGGCCTTTCTTCTGCCTAATTATCGCCAGAAGAACCTCCACCCACGTGGATTAGACCTTCAGTGGGGCGTCGGCTACACTTCTCCCACGGCCTTTACCTTCTCCAGGGTGAATACGTGTTTCTGGGTGTGCCGGCCCCTGGAGACAGCACGTCGTGCCGAACGGAGACCAGAGCTGACTCACGCACGAACCTGGCATCCAGTGGAGGGCCAGTCTCCAAGTGGCAGGGGCTCGGAAGACGCAGCCCTGGGCAGCATTGAGCAGGGCCTCCAGGGGGGCACAGCCCACGAAAGGCAGCCCGGTGTGAAATGGCTTGAGCCTCTGGACCACAAGGGGCACCTGGGTGGCTCAGTTGGTCGGTTCAGTGTCCGACTTCGGTTCAGCGTCCGACTTCGGCTCAGGACAACTCAGGATGATCTCCCGGTCCGTGAGTTCGAGCCCCGCGTCGGGCTCTGTGCTGACAGCGCGGAGCCTGGAGCCCGTTTCGGATTCTGTGTCTCCCTCTCTCTCTGACCCTCCCCGTTCATGCTCTGTCTCTCTCTGTCTCAAAAATAAATAAGCGTTAAAAAAAAATTTTTTTTAAGTCAACATTAAAAACTTAAAAAAAAAAAAAAAGAAGACACTTTTCTGAATCCAAGAAATTAAAAAAAAAAAAAAAAAAAGACCTGGGAACAACTGCTTTGCTTTGGTTACAGGCATTCACCGTGACTTCCACACAGACTGCAGCCACGACATGAGGAATTTTATTTTCTTAACACTTTCGTGTCCTTAAGGGTTGTGTGAGGTTTCCCCTGGACGAGGCATGGGTATCATCTTTCTCTCGGAAACCGGCTGAACGTTTTCTGCTTTAACAAAATAACGACTTAAACTTGTGAACACTTTACATCATTGAATTCAAGGCCTTGTCCTTGAATAACATTTTAACTTCTCTTAAAAGGAATGTTTCATATTATTAAAACAGTAATGGCTGTCATCTCTGATCAAAAGAGAGGATTGGGGCTTGGATGGGGCATAGCTGTCACTGTCAAGGTCCTGGTCCATCCCTCAGGGGCGGCTGTGGGAAGGCTCCGTCGGGCCCGTCCTCTGGCTCAGCGGGAAGAACCTCCCAGCCATGGAACAGCCCATCAAAGGCTCTCTTGTCGAGTAATAAAAGTTCATGGCAACATCCGCCTGCCGATGACGGCAGCAGGCCCGTGGGTCTGGGGACGGTGCCAACGGGCCCTTCGTCAGCTCCCGAGATGCTCTCGCACCTTGCGGGCGACGCCGGGGAGGTGGTAAATGCAACAAGCTGAGACCCATCCTGGTTTCGGCCACAGCTGACGTCGCCCCCACGTGCTCCTTTGTTCTGACGCCCTTCTACCTTCTACCCGGTGGGAAGAGAGTAAAACAGTCCCGTCAGGCCGTGGTCTGCCGAGAGCGGGTGTCCCTCAAGACCTCCTACAGGTGCACAGGGGCGCCCACCCTCAGCAGGCGGGGGGCAGCCCTGTGCCCCAGCGGGTGGCGGAACAGCAGGGATCAAGGAAGCCCGGAATTGTCTAATTCCAGACTGTCAGGGCCAGAATGCCCGGAAGAGCTTCCAGGACCCACTTTCTGGAGAGGGAAACTGAGGCCCACAGGGGAAAGTGGCTGCAAGGGACTGCGAGAGGGAGGATCAGAACTCGGGGCTCCAGCTCCCGGCCCTGTGCTCCCCTCTGTCACCCAGGCCCAGCACCAGGAAGGAAGCATCACATGAGGTCTGAAGCTTAGACTCAATCCCTCCTACCCCAAGGGAGGCTGGGGCCCCGGGGGCCTGGGTCTCACCTGGGAGCTGGTTAGAAATGCAGAGTCTAGGCCCTGCCCCGGGACCCACAGAGGGCAGCTGGAGCCGGTGAGCCGGTGAGCTGTGCCCAGCCCAGACAGAGAGAGGGCCATCGGAGAGGGGAAGGACCTTGTAGACAAGCCCTCCCCGGGGACTGAGAGGAGCCTCTGGGAGATCCCCTGCCCACGCACCTGTGGGGCAGCCCCGGGGTCTCTCTTCAGGCCATTGTCGGCACGACGGACCCCTGGAGCCAGCTTGCTGGAAGCCGGGTCTTTTGAAAGAGCCGGGAGTAACTGCGTGTTGGAGGGGGCTCAGCTCCAGCCAGAGCCTGGACAGGGGGAGGTGAGGCGCCACCCCAGTCCGGTCAGGTGGGACCGGTGGCGGAGGCGGGCGGGGGCGGGGGCGGGAGCAGGGGGGCCTGCCAGGCGGCGGCAGCGGCCTCAGCGGCCTCAGCGGCCTCAGCGACAGTATTCCTGCTCGATGCTGGCCATCAGCGCCTCCTCTGAGTAGTCATACGAGACGGCGGGGATGTCCGACTGCCCGTCTGGCCTGCCGTGGCTGCCGTCTGGGGCTCTGCGGGCCGGAGACACGGACAGGGTGTCAGGAGGTAAGATGTCACCTTCAAACTCGTCATCTCTACAATGGCCCCTTCGTGGACTCCTGATCCGTCCTAAGACCCAAACTGAAAACCTTTGTGGGATACCTTCGTAATCTTTTCCATGAGCAGGCCTCTGCCTACTTCTCTGGCTTCGTTGCCCATGACATTATCCGCTAAGACCTCACTTCCCCCTACTTACCCAGGTGAGGAAGCCAGCGGCTGGGAAGTTTAAGGGTCAGGGCCCTCAGGGTAGAAGGGCCAGGGGTCAAATCCCAGCTCTGTCACTTACTAGCTCTGCGACCCTGGCCGAGGCATTTGCAGCTCTGAGCATCAAATGTTTTCCCTCTAAAACGGAGCTGTGTTCAGGGGCGCCTGGGTGGCTCCGTTGGTTCAGCGTCAGACTTCGGCTCGGGTCATCATGTCACAGTCCATGAGTTCGAGCCCCACGTGGGGGCTCTGTGCCGACAGCTCGGAGCCTGGAGCCTGCTTCGGATTCTGTGTCTCCCTCTCTCTCTGCCCCTCCCCAGCTGGCTCTCTGTCTCTCTCTCTCTCTCAAAAAATAAATAAAAAATACAATATGATACCATACAACAAAATAAAACGGAGCTGGGTCCATAAATTCATTCTAGGGCATAAATAATATCGTGTGCAGACAGCGTGTGACACTGAAATCTTACACGCTGCACAGCCCCTCGCAAATGTGACTGACTGCAGACATCCGTTTGCCTGACTGACGCGCTGGGCCTGCGCCCTCGGGGGTCACACAGGAGGTGCGGCATTCGGACAGGACTGGACGCGGGAGAAGCGACTACAGTCAGACCCCTGTTCCTGCTACCCAGCCTTCAGAAAGTGCTTCCCTCCAGCCTACACCTGATGGTTCACCCCCTGACTTTCTGGACTTTGTAGGGACTTTTGGGTGGTGTTCGCTGTACCCCAAACTTCCCTTTCCTTCCGGCCGCTCCCCGGTCGTGTCGCAGGGACCTCCCACCTGCCTGCCGGAGGCTCGCTGCTGTGCTGGAGAGGGAGCCCGCACTGCCCTGCCGGTCGGAGGGCTGGGCCGGCTCCCCCCTTCCAGGTCCGTTTCCCCACCTATGAACACAGGTGGCCGGGCTGGGGGATCTTCAGCGGCAGGTGCAGACCGGAGCCACCGCGATCGCCAGGCTTCCCCTCCTGGGGCCTCAGTTTCTGTGGCCCAATCCCCAGAGACCTCAGGGGAGGCCAGCCGTGTCCGCAAAGCCAGCCTGACCGGCCCAGCCCTGATGCTTCTACATGTCTCCGCCCTCGTCCCTCAGAAGGACGCAGATGTCATCAAGGATGATCAGGTCTCGGGGGTCAAAGGTTTTCACGTTTGGTCAAGGCCCCCGTGGCCCAGGTTTACATCAAACAGGCCTTTCCAAGAAGCATCTGTGAGATGCCTACTATGTGCCCAGTGCTGTGAGGGACCAGGGATGAGTCAGAGACCCATCCTGCCTTCCTGAGGCTGGGCGAGGGTATAAGCCCGCCTGTCCTGTGTAGCTGCTACGTTACAGGTCACAAGTGTGGAGGCTGGGTGGCAATCAAGGAGGGAGAGACGCCAGCTTGATGAGGACAGAGGGGAGGGAGAGAGTTTGGGGGGGGGGATATATTTTAACCGGGCTTTGAAGGATTTTGCTCATCAACATTTTATTACAAAGACTTCCAAGCATAGAGAAAGGTTGAAATTGTAGATCCAACGATTAAGTAAATACATTATTTTTTTTTTTTTTTGCTGTATTTATCACAACATCCACTTCATCTGATTTCTGCAGGTATTTCATAGCAAACTGCAGATGTTAGGATATTTCTCCCAGAAATGCCGCTCTGACAGGTTCTGACAGCAGAGCTGGGGGTGGGGGAGGAGGCAGGGAAGGAAGTGTGGCCGCCGCCGCCGCCGCCGCCGCCCCAGAGAGCTGCATGGGGGGGGGGGGGGGAGTGGGGAGAAGGGCCACGGAGGAGCCACAGCAGGTGTGGGGCAGGAGACCTGCTGCTCACTCCCCGAGGGGGTTCTCCTGAAAGGCCGCGGAGCCCAAGTTTGGGGACCAGAGGCAGGCTGCCACCTGTCCTGACCTTGGGGAGGGTCAGCGCCCCCACAGAGCTTGCCTCTGTGACCCTGTCCTCCTTCCCAAGGCACCGGGGCAGGCCGACAGAGCCTGACAGGGCCAGCAAGTAAGTAGACTCCTGGGGAAGGTGGGGACACCTGAGGGGCGTCCTGGAGTGTGGCCTCTTCTCTCGAAAAGAAGAAATTCATTTGTGGCAGAATTTAACCCTTCTAAATTCCTTGGGTTGGTGGAAACTGGAGAAAGTCACGCTAATTCTCTTTAAAATCAGTGGAAATATTCATCCAGGACTGAGCTGCGGGCGGTTTGTTCCTGGGGACCCATAGGCAGGCCTGTCCCCATGTCCCCAGGTCCCCAGGAAAGAGCCACATGCTCGGGCGCCCCCCGGGGCAGGTGTTACAGTGGGACATGCTGTCCCGCCCCAGCTCACGAGACCACACCCGGCTGCCAAGGGCGAAGCCCACTTCCTCCAGGCAGGCAGAGCCGTGAGAAGGGTTTGAAGGAGGCCCGGGGCTCTCCGTGATGCTGATAAGGCTCTGGGCCTTGACTGCTGGTGCAGGGGTGGGGGTGGGGGTATGTGCTCTCACCGCTTCACCCTCTACGCCAAGTTGGGGTCCCAGCAGGCACTTAGTGCCCTCTCTACAACCCAGACCTTCCCGCCCTCCGTGCCCTCACCGCCCTGTGCCCAGATACCACCTGCCTGCACACGGCGTCCTCGGCTAGAGAGGCTACTCTGACCGCCCCCTCCCCTCGGTGAACTCCCACGTGCCTTCAAACCATTGTCATCGTCCCCAACTCCTCCGTGAGCCCTCAGGCTGCTCCTGTCCCCTCTCTGACCACTGCCTGCACTTCTGAAGAGACCAAGCTCCTCCGGGAAGGACCCCTGCAAACGTGTGTCAGATAAGGGGCCCCTGGGTGGCTCAGTCCGTTAAGCAGCTGACTTCAGCTCAGGTCATGATCTCACGGTCTGTGAGTCTGAGCCCCACGTCGGGCTCCGTGCTGACAGCTCGGAGCCTGGAGCCTGCTTCGGATCCCGTGTCTCCCTCTCTCTCTCCTCCTCCCCTGCTCAGTCTCTGTCTCTCAAAAATAAATAAACGTGAAAAAAAAATTTTTTTTTTTTAATGTGTGTTAAATAAGGGAAACCAGCAGGGTTCTTGCCCTGAAACCATTTGGAATCAGTAAGAAAAATAGCTGTTAAGCCCAAAGTTTGACACCTGTCCCCACCCATGGTCCTGGATACCACAGTCACCCACATGCCAGTGACAGGGCGGATCACGGTCATCAGACTGGAGGTGAGGAAGCCAGGAGGGCAGGGTCCGGGGGGGAACAGAACAGGGGCCCAAAGTCATTGCCTCCTGCTGGGCTGCTGGTCACTCGGCCCAGAGCCAGGCGGGATGGCCTGGAACAGACAGAGAAGGCCTCGTCTCCGGGCCTGGGGTCCTCAGCTAACCCTACAGGGGTTTTAAAAGCACTTTCCCGAGAAAATTGTAATGCCATCACAGGAGACCCATCTGTCATCCCTTCAGGGTATAAACTCCTGAAGGCTGAGGCCCACGTCTCCTCCACAAATGCGCCCCTGCACACAGTTTCGGAGTGAACGAACGCCCTGGATGACCTGGGTCAGGCTGGCCTTTCTCAGGAGGAAGATCAACGTGGCTGGGAGGTGTAGGGCTTCTGAGCTCCTGTGGCTGGGGCCCTCCCTGTAAGGACAGGGCCGCATCTGGACGGCGACCTGTGAGCCACAAGGGCTCTGCGGGCAGCTGGAGCCAACACAAGAACCTGTGGCTTCGGGGACATCGGGTCGGGGGGGGGGGGCTCAGTCGGTTAAGTGTCTGACTCTTTTTTTTTTTTTTTTTTTTTTTAAACGTTTATTTATTTTTGGGACAGAGAGAGAGACAGAGCATGAACGGGGGAGGGGCAGAGAGAGAGGGAGACACAGAATCGGAAACAGGCTCCAGGCTCCGAGCCATCAGCCCAGAGCCCGACGCGGGGCTCGAACTCACGGACCGCGAGATCGTGACCTGGCTGAAGTCGGACGCTTAACCGACTGCGCCACCCAGGCGCCCCTAAGTGTCTGACTCTTAAGTGTCAGGTCATGATCTCTCAGTTCACGGGATCGAGACCCGCATGGGGCTCTGCGATGATGGTGTGGAGCCTGCTTGGGACTCTCTCTCCCCCTCCCTCAAAGTAAATGGCAGAGGCAACGTGCTGGCCCCAACCTATCACTTACCCGTAGACACTGCTGCTCCCTGGGTGGTCGTCAGCGCTCTGCTTTGAGGACACCTGGAAAAGGACAAAAGGAAGGAGCATCAAAATGCGCCCCGCCTAACGGCCTTCTGCCGGGCCGATGACGGCCACCACCCCGTTCAACCCGGGACTAGGCAAGCCAGCGCCGAAAAGTTGCCCTCCCGCTTTCTAGTTCGTCCGCTTATTTCACAGGTGGGAGGGCTGAGGCTGGGGGAGGGGGCGACTTTGCAAAGCTCACACAAGGCAACTCCCTGCCTCCCAGCCAGGTACCCCTGCTACCCCCCATCTCTCGTCTCCAGGGGTCACCGTCCGCCGTCCTCTCTGCTCGGCCAAGCTGTCTCTGTCCCCAGACAAGGGTGCACGGACACGGTGCACAGCTGTGTGTGGGCTTTTCCGGGAGTCAGTGCCTCGCCCCATAGGTCGCACACAACTTTAGAACGAGCCTGAACACCTGCTCATGCAAGTCTTCCCCCGCCCCCCTTTTTTTTTAAAAAGAGTCTTGACCACCCTTGGTTCTTTGCATTTCCCTATATACGTATGGAGACCAACTTGTCACACTTTATGGGAAGAAAAAATCTTGGGGATTTTGTTGGGTTTATATTAAACTATGGATCATTTGGAGGGAACTGATATCTTCTCCATTCATTCAGGGCTTCTTTAATTGAGTCTTTTTTTTTTTTTTTTTAGCAACGATTTTTTTTTTTTAATTTTTTTTCGACGTTTATTTATTTTTGGGACAGAGAGAGACAGAGCATGAACGGGGGAGGGGCAGAGAGAGAGGGAGACACAGAATCAGAAACAGGCTCCAGGCTCTGAGCCATCAGCCCAGAGCCCGACGCGGGGCTCGAACTCACGGACCGTGAGATCGTGACCTGGCTGAAGTCGGACGCTTAACCGACTGCGCCACCCAGGTGCCCCGCAACGATTTTTTTAAGTGGATTTATTATTTTTTTCTTTTTGAGAAAGAGAGAGAGCAAGAGAGAACGGTGGAGGGACAGAGAGAGAGGGGGAGAGAGAATCCCAAGCAGGTTCCACACTTGGGGCTCGATCCCACAAACTGTGAGATCATGATCTGAGGCAAAACCAAGAGCTTGACTGACTGAGCCACCCAACACCCTTAGTTTAGTCTTTGAAGGAATTTTTTCATTTTCCCTGTGGGGACCATTGGACCAGTTCCTAGATGGTTGGTGTTTGCAATGCTATTATCAACAACATCTTTTTATTTTTATTTTTATTTTTTTAAATTAATTGTTTTCTGAGGGAAAGAACACGACTGCACACAAGAGGGGAGGGGCAGAGGGAGAGAATCTTAAGCAGGCTCTATGATCAGCATAGAGCCTGATGTAGGGCTTGATCTCACGACCGTGAGATCATGACCTGAGCTGAAACCAAGATTCTGATGCTTACCCAACTGAACCATCCAGTCGCTCCATCAACATCATCTTTTTTTTTTTTTAATGTTTATTTATTTTTGAGAGAGAGAGACACAAAATCTGAAGCAGGGTCCCAGCTCTGAGCTGTCGGCACAGAGCCCGACATGGGACTCGAACTCATGAACCAAACTGTGGGATCATGACCTGAGCCGAAGTCGAATGCTTAACCAACTGAGCCACCCAGGAGCCCCTACGTCATCTTTTTAAAATAAAATTTTATTTTATATCTCTTGTTGTTGCAAAAATATAACAGAAATGTATATATTGGTGAGGGGGGTGGTCAGTGAACTTACCAATTCACTTGTTAATTTTAATAATCTACTTATAGATTCTCTTTGTATTGTTTTTGTTCCCATTCACATTCTCTGGGAATAATGGCCATTTGATTTCCCCCTAACCTTTCTGTACTTCTGGCACCACATGGAAAGAGGTGATGATAACAGCCATCTTTGTCTTGCTCCCTTATTGAAAGGGAAAGTTTCTATTGTTCCACAGCATAACATCTGCTGTAGTTTTTTTCTCGAGCATTCTTGATCCGACCCTCATCTGGCTGCTATGCTCGGGGTCATTTCTCCAGTTCTGTCTTCCAGCTCGCCAATCTTCTCTTTGTGCCTGTCTAATCTCCCGCTAACCTGTACCTCTCAGGACCTTTAACTTTGTTTATTCTAGCTTCCATTTCTACAAGTTCTGTTTGGTTCTTTTTCAAATATACTAGGTCACTTTCTCTAGGCCCTTGTCCTTTGCAGGTATTTTCTTTAAACAGAATAAACATAAATTGATTATAACCTGTGCCTGGTAATCCAAATAACTGAGGTCTTCACTGATCTATTTTTTCAAGATTTTATTTTGGGAGCACCCGAGTGGCTCAGTTGGTTGAGCATCCGTTCGACTCTTGATTTGGTTCCAGTCATCAGTCCAGGGTCGTGAGATTGAGCCCCACACTGGGCTCCGTGCTAAGCGTGGAGCCTGCTTAATATTTTCTTTCTTTCCCTCTGCCCCTCTCCCATGCTCACACAAGCTCTCTCTCTTTCTCTCCCAAATAAATGAAATGCAAACATTTTTTTAATTTTATTTTTAAGTAATCTCTACACCCAATGTGGGGCTCAAACTCACAACACTGAGATCAAGAATTACTCTCTCCACCAACTGAACCAGCCAGGTGCCCTTCTGACTATTATTTCTTCTAGTTTCCACTGGGTCCCTTGCATAGTTGGGTTTTTTTTTAACGTTTTATTTATTTTTGAGAGAGAGAGGGAGAGAGCACAAGCAAGGAGGGGCAGAGAGAGAGAGAGAGAGAGGGACAGAGTATCCAAAGCAGGCTCTGTGCCAACAGTGGAGAGCCTGACGTGGGGCTCAAACTCACCAACAGTGAGATCATGACCTGGGTAGAAGCTGGACACTCAACTGACTGAGCCACCCAGGTGCCCCACAGTCGGTTATTTTTTTTATGGTTTGCTGCTCATTGTCCCTGGAAACTTCTTTGTGAGTATCCTCTGAGGCCTAAGAGTAAGATGACTTTTGCCAGGCACCTCAGGGGCGTTTCCAGTCTGGGACCACTTGAGATTAAACCTATGCATTCAGGCCTGGTATAGGGACCTTACTTATTCTGCAGACATTGGGAAGGTTTAAAGGTTTTGTGTTTTCATTGTAATAGTACAGCAATTGTGTTCCTCATTCCATGATCCTACACTGTGAAAAGAGAGGACTTTGCCTCCATAGGATGCTGTTTATATTCTCTCCACATTCTCTTTCAAAGCCCCCCTCCCTCCTCTGAGTCGGAGATGTAATCACACAGATCAATCATTCAGCAGCCATTCACCCAGCGCCCTCAGCGCTCTACCAGCTGCCATGGAGACATGCGCTCCACGTTCTTGAGGTGCTGGCGACGTCACTGGAGAAGTAAGTCTTAGACACATTAAACAGCTGGCAATATGTGTAAGAGCACAGAGACTGTGGGGGTGTGCAGTTGAATAGTGTGGGCATGTGGTAGTCAAGGGCATGAATTTTGAAAGAGTGATAGACCAAACCCTGCCCTACCAGCTATGAGGTTGTGGGTGGTTTTCCTGACCTTTGCTTTTCTTTCTTTCTTCCCTCCTTCCTTTCTTTCTTTCCCTTCCTTCCTTCCTTCCTTCCTTCCTTCCTTCCTTCCTTCCTCTTTCTTTCTTTCTTCTTTCTTTCTTTTTCTTTCTTTTAATGTTTATTTATTTTGAGAGAGATAGATAGAGAGCTAGTGGGGAAGAGGCAGAGAGAGAGAGGGAGATAGAGAATCCCAAGCAGGCTCCATACTGTCAGCACGGAGCCCAACGTGGGGCTTGAACTCGCAAACTGTGAGATCGTGACCTGAGCCGAAACCAAGAGTCAGACGCTTAATTGACTGAGCCACCTGGGCACCCCTGGCTTCCCATGTGAAACGCAAGTTTTCTGTGAGATATTTTAGGGTGATTCCAAAGTGCCTGGCACTTAGTAAGTTCTCAGTAACTATCAGCTGTTATTGTTTCTATCATCGGACCGATGCTGTATTCTATACTGTCGTCTAGTTATTAACCTGTTAACGTTACTTAGTCCTCCCCAGCAAGAGTATCAGTTCTCCCAAGTTTACAGCTCTCCAAGCTGAGCACACAATAAACACGAAATATTTCCCAAATTAAGTTGTATGTCAAGTTGCTGGGTTGTTATAATGTTGAGTTTAAAATCTGTACAGCAGTCGGCATAGTTGAGTAAAAATAGCATTAATACGGAAAAGGGTTCAAATCTCAGTTCTGCCATTTAATTATGATATGCCTCCGGGTGGATTGTGAGGCTCTCTGGGCCTCAGTCTACCCGTCTGCATAATGGGGACTTACCCATTATCCATCCAGCTCATCCTTAGTGTAACACCCATCCTATCGACGACCAATAAGTATCCGAACCAACGTCCGATCTAGAGTGACGTCTGACAAAGCTCCCCTGGAAGGTAATTGGAGCACATGAAGAGGTTGGCCCAGGGAACATCTTGGTCTTCAACGCGTAAGGAGAGGGTCCGGTACGACATGTTGTTCCCGGAGAAATACGTTCTGACATGTTCCTTGGGAAACGTCCGTGGTGGGAAATGGAAGGAAGCACGCACTGGGTATGTCCTGCCAACCCAGGCCCTGTGGGGGTGGGCAGTGGACGGCCAGCCAGCTTCAATGCATTGTCCGCATTGTTCTTGCCCGCCCAACGCTGTCTGCAAGTGGGGGCCGGCCGCATGGCAGAGGTGCACAGCCCCGTCTCAGGGGTACCCCAAGGGGTACCGCTGCGGCCGCTGGTGACTGGTGATCGTGCTATGGGGGAGCCAATATCATGGCACGTTTCTTTGAACACTCATTGTTGCCTCTGGGGGGTATAAAGATGAAGAGGAGACGACTCCCACGTCAGCAGGGAATTCACAATAGGAAGAGGGACAGAGAGTGGGGGGTGGAGCAAAGACAGAGGACAGGAAGTGATACACACATACACAACTCACACACACACTTACCTCCGCTGCCTCCCGAAGCCACCCATCCCCTCTCAGAGCAGTGCAGACTATCCAAATGCTCTTTTTGGTTGAAAAAAAAAAAAATGCCTTATTGGCGTAAAATACACATAGCCTAAAATTTACCATCGTAACCATTTTTAAGAGTACATTTCGGTATCACATACATTCATAGGGTTGTGCGACCAATCTCAAGAGCTCTTTCCATCCTACAAAACAGAAACTCGGGCTCGTTAAACAACTCCCGGTCCCTGTGCACATCCCTGGTAACCACCCTTCTATTGTCTATGAATCGGAGTGGCCGCCTCATTTAAGAGGAGCCGTACAATATTTGTCCTTTTCTGTCTCGCTTATTTCAGTTGGCATGTCTTTGAGTTGCATCCCTGCTGTAGCATGTGCCGGAATTTCCTTCCTTTTCAAGGCTCAATAATACCCCGCAGGACACACGCACCGTATCTTGTTGATGCCTGCTTTGGATTCTCTTGGGCACGTCGGAAAGTTCTCGTTCATATCGGTACCAACCTGCCTCCCTACAGCTTTCAGTCACTGGGCCCGCGTGCACGCTGAGAGACGCCAGAGAAGAAAAGTAGTCCTTTTACCCAACGACCCTGGAGCTACTTTTTATGGTGTCATCCTGTTTGGACGCTTGTTCCCTCTTGTCAGCTTCTGGAACCAGCTTCTGTCGTCACCTGCTTTGGCTTTCCCCTATACCCCCCAGACGGTGTCATAGGGTTGTTACAAATGTAGTTTCTCCCATCGGGAGGGCAACCGAGGGTCAAACCTTCGCAGGATCAGCCTGACGGGGACGCACTGCCGGCCACGCAGGGCAGCGACGACGCGGAACCGCATCCGCCACGTGAACACCATCCCCCACGTGAACCGCACACCCTACGGCGGGGTTCGGAAGGAAGGTCATACTCTTGCTTTTGTAATTTCCCTGATGGCTCAGCCCTGTTCCGTCTGCTTAACGTTTGCTGAGGCTTCGTTCTGTGCCTGCGGTTCGAACGCGGGGTCCTTTCCTTGCCAGTTTGTTTAAGCCTTTAACTTGACTGTCTCACAGGCGGACTGTGTTAGACGCCCTCCCAGAGACACGGCTTGCAGAAGCCGCCCGGGAGCTTGGATGAAAAGCAAAGACACAGCGGCCCCTGCCGGCCGCTCCGGACCTAGTGCAGCCACGAGTTCCGGCCGCCTGCCAGCTGGCGGCCTGCCACCCCTGGGCCAGACAGACACCGGGCCGGTCGGGGGCCGGTGGGGGGCCGTGGCGCCTGGGCTGGGGCCGGCCGTGGGAACTGGGCTGAGCTCAGGGGAGCGCGTGAGTGCGTATGGGCGGGCGGGGGATGTGTCATCACTCGAGATCTTACCGAGGCTTTGAAGAAGCCAGAGCTGACGGAGAAGCAGAAAAGAGGAGGAGGAAGTGAATAAGACGGTCTCTTGCAGTCTCCTCAGACTCTTACAACTAAGGGTTTTCGAGAAAGGTGAGGTATCAATGGTGGATTTTTAGAAAATCCACTGCAGCTTTTATTTGCCAAAATGTACACATTCTGCTTCTTTTGTTTAGAGATTCCTCCCCACTAAGTCTTCATGGTTAACAGATTTGTATGTATATATACATACACATATCAAGACGCGGTAATTGACATAGAACAAGCCACAGATGCTGAAAGAATTCAATTTGGTTGGCTTCGACAAGTGTATGCCGACCATCATCGCAGTCATGCCCTCTGTGGTCCCTCCTTCCCTCCGCTGCCCTGCTGTCTCCAGGCAACCATCGATCTGCTTCCTGTCACTGCAGATTCGTGTACTTTCTTTGGAAGCCAAGACGCATGGAACCACAGAACGCGCACCCATTTTCTGGCTTCTTTCATTCAGTATAATGATTCTGAGATCCATCCATGTTGTAACAATAACTCACTCCCTTAAAAAAAAAAATAACTTTTTTTTTTTTTTAGGTAAACTCTACACCCAACGCTGGGCTTGAACTCATGACCCTGGGATCAAGAGTCGTGCTCTACAGACTGAGCCAGACAGGCGCCCCAGTAGTTTGCTCCCTTTTGCTGCTGGGTAATATTCCACAGCACGGATAGACTTTCCCCTTCTTCGTTGGTGAAGAATTATCCTTCTTTGAAGCTCACGTTTGTTTGGTTGATTGGGTATTTTATGTTTCATTACGGACATTGGAACACAGGCAGTAGAGAGAACAGTGTAAGGGAATTCCTGGTACCCGACCTCCCGGCCTCAGCCATTTCCAGGGTTTTGCCCTCGGACCCAGCCCTCCCACCGCCAGCGGGCGCTCCTGTCCCCACACAGCCCCTGTCCGCCGCTTCCCAGGGAGCAAACGCTGCGGGCCACGGTGGGTTCTGCAGTAGACCTGTTCTGCATTGTTAAAATGACAACCAGACTTTTTCAAAAACAGGTTCTGAGTTCGAGACCACCAGTCCTGGAGCCCCCCACCCCCCCGCCTCCACGAGGCCCCGCCTTCCGGAGCCCCCACCTCCCTCCACGAGGCCACGCCTTCCGGAGCCCCCACCTCCCTCCACGAGGCCACGCCTTCCGGAGCCCCCACCTCCCTCCACGAGGCCACGCCTTCCGGAGCCCCCACCTCCCTCCACGAGGCCCCGCCTTCCGGAGCCCCCACCTCCCTCCACGAGGCCACGCCTTCCGGAGCCCCCACCTCCCTCCACGAGGCCACGCCTTCCGGAGCCCCCACCTCCCTCCACGAGGCCACGCCTTCCGGAGCCCCTACCTCCCTCCACGAGGCCACGCCTTCCGGAGCCCCCACCTCCCTCCACGAGGCCACGCCTTCCGGAGCCCCCACCTCCTCCACGAGGCCACGCCTTCCGGAAAGGGTTGCGGGAGAGAAGGAAGGCCAGGCGGCGCCGGAGAAGCTAAAAGGGGCGGAATTGGAGGAAAATGACAATAAATTGCATTTATATAGCCTTTTATCACCTTATAAATCACACTCACGTACGTTGATCACATAATTATAAACACCGAGGGCTTGGCTAGACTCACAGATGGGCTACAGTTGGGCCTGTTGCCCACCCTAGGGTCCTCCCCCACCCAGCCGGTGTGTCCTTGCACCGGCAGGGAAATGACCTGGCGAGGATCCTGGGCCTGCCGGACCCTTGGGCAACTCCCCCTGCTGAGCCCCCGAGGCCTCCGATGTAAATGAGATGTGGGCCTCATGGTCTCTCAGGACCCTTCAGTGCTAGCAATCTGATCTTCAAACTAAAGAGACTACCGACGTTGGCCGTCGGAAAAAGAGTCCAGAGGCCACCTTAGCTGGTGGCCTTGGGCTGGGAGCTACCTTCCTTGCCGGTCACGGGCCCCTGGCATTGAGAAACGCAAGAACCCCCCGTTCTGCCCCAGCCACTGCTGGCCCTCCTTCACCGGAGCGCAGGTAGGGCTTGTCCCACGCCCGAATCTGAATCACCTGTCCCAGAAAGTCTTCGCCAGCGCCCCCCGGAGGTCATGCACGCTGCGCGACACCCTGCCCACTGCATTCCTTCACCTCTACGCCCAGCGCTCAGTAGCAATTGCTGAGGCCTGGCGGCGGGCCAGGCGCGGCGGGACCGTGATCTCAGCCCTTAACACAGCTAGCCTCCCCACCCCCACCCCCGCCCCGCCGCCCAGCACAGCAGCCAACAACCTGCGACCTGGAGGGAGGGAGCCCTCTGGGGTCATCTGTCCTACCAGCAGCTCCAGGCACTGTCCCTCTCACGGTTTGAGATCTGTTTTTGTAGATCCCCTGAGGGACAGATTCTTCTTTCAGTGTTTGATGTTCTCCAGGCTTAGCACCCTTCTCCTCCAATCCACATGCTTCTCCGCTCCCTCCCTCTCCTCCCTCCCCCCGCCCCCCACCCCCCACCCCCCCCCCCCCCCCCCGACTGCCTCGGCGGGCGGCGGCAGCGGCCTGTCCACTGGGCTGTCTACACTGGTTGTGAATTTCTGACAGCCCGAGGGAACCGGTCTGACTCGCACATAATTTGCACAACAAAACCTAATTTGCACAACACTGAGCATCATTATCCACTCAACTACACAAGCCAGAAGCCTTGGAGCCTGTCTAAAACCTCCTCTACCTTTGCTTGTCACGCCACGTGTCACTTTGTCTTCTCCCACCTTCTCTGACCTCGATTAGCACAGTACCCTCCTACCTGAGCTGTCCTGCTTCCTGCAGTCTCCTCTCCTCCCCTCCCTCCTGCCGCCTCTGACTTTTCTGAAGGGAGGCTGGCAAGGAGGCTCGAGAAGACAGTGGTGTCTCCAGGGAAGGGAACCCAGGAAAAGGTGGGGACGGTAGAAGGGAAACCCTATTTTCAAGGCACCTTTTACATTTTTTTCTCCTGTGCATGTATATGACCTATTCTGGTTTTTAAATCAACATTTTTAAAAAAATGTTTATTTATTTTTGAGAGAGAGGGCACGGAGGAGGGGCAGAGAGAGAGGAAGACACAGAATCGGAGGCAGGCTCCAGGCTCTGAGCTGTCAGCACAGAGCCCGATGCGGGGGCTCGAACCCACGAACCGTGAGATCATGACCCGGGCGGAAGTCGGACACTTAACGGACTGAGCCACCCAGGTGCCCTGACATTTAAATATAATAAACAACAGGAAACTTCTACCAGCTTCCCACTGCCTACAGGCTGAAGTTCCATCCCTCAGCCTAGAAGGTCATGAAATCATGACCCAAAGCGATACGGTTGCCTTTTATGCTGCATCTGGCCTCACCTTGCTGTCCAGCCACGTTGGGTCACAGGCCATTCTCCTACAGCACCCACATCCCTCCGGGTTTTTCTACACGCTGTTCCCTCTGGATGGAATGTTCCATCCTTTTCCCACTGCTGGAAAACTCAACGGATCCTTTAGAACCAACTCGGGCATCAGGTCCACTGGGAAGACCCCTCCCTTAGATGGGATTATCTGACTCCTTGTGTGTATATAACACCCCCTCCGTGCTCCCGCTGCACGGCTTCCATGCTGAAAGACGCTTGTGCGTTTACACAACCCTCCACAACAGAGTTACGACATTTTTGGGGTCAGCACTATGTTTTACTCTTTAATTAATCCTACATTGATCAAATACCACTTACTACCACTTAAATTTGTGTTCTTTGCTGGGACGCCTGGGTGGCTCAGTTGGTTAAGTGTCTGACTTTGGCTCAGGTCATGATCTCATGGTTCGTGAGTTTGAGCCCCACATCAGGCTCTCTACTGTCAGTACAGAGCCCACTTCAGATCTTCTGTCCCCCTCTCTCTCTGAGCCTCCCCACTTGCATTGTCTCTCAAAAATAAATAAACATTAAAAAAAAAAAAAACTAGTCCACCAACTGATGAATGGATAAAGAAGATGTGGTTTGTATATGCAATGGAATACTACTTGGCAACGAGAAAGAATGAAATCCTGCCATTTGCAACAATGTGGCTGGAACTGGAGGCTATTATGCTAAGTGAAATAAGTCAGTTAGAGAAAGATATGTATTTTCATTCATATATGGAACTTGAGAAACTTAACAGAAGACTATGGGGCAAGGGAAGAGGAAAAAATAGTGTCAGAGAGAGAGGCAAACTATAAGAGGCTCTTAAATACAGAAAACAAACTGAGGGTTGATGAGGGGATGGGGGAGAAGGGAAAATGGGAGATGGGCATTGAGGAGGGCACCTGTTGGGCTGAGCACTGGGTGCTGTATGTAAGCGATGAATCACGGGAATCTACCGCCAAAGCCAAGAGCACATTGTAGACACTGTATGTTAGTTAACTTGACAATAAATTATAATAAGTAAATAAATAGGTAAATAAATAAATAAATGCCATAAATAAATAATAAAAAACTATATAAGGCTGCTGCCAAAAAAAAAAAAAAAATTGTGTTCTTTGCTATAGGTTAGGTCTGAAAGCAGACAGAGGGTAAGTGTCTTCAAAATAGTGGCTTTTTTGCCAAAAGTCTATCATATTACCCATCACTTTTGGGGTTTTTTTTTTGGGGGGGGGGACAGGGGCAGAGGGGGAGAGAGAGAAAGAAAGAGAGAGAATTTTAAGCAGGCTCAAGCTCAGCCCGACATGGGATTCGATCCCACGACCCTGGGATCATGACCTGAGCCCAAATCAAGAGTCAGATGCTCAACTGACTGAGCCACCCAGGCATCCCATTACCTGTCACTTTTTAAGTCTCTCTGTGAGCTACCTTCCAGCCATGAAATTAGTTTGATCGCTCGTTCTCACCATCACATCCCATAGCAGCTGTGAACCAGAATTACTCTGAAGTCCTGGCTGATGGTAATAGACAAGATTGACCCTGGTCTTCCTTTGCTAGAGCAAAATGGAGCCTTTGCAAAAATGGTGGAAGTTGGATTCATTCACCCTAACCAGAAGACGTTATTGGCCTAGACCTTCTTGTAAAAAAAAAAAAAAAAAAAAAAAAAAAAGTGCTACATTTGCAGCAACAATAAAGTTCCCAGAAAGCAAACCTCCCTAGACCTTGAGCGACCCAGATTTATTAGGCAGGGGAGGACAAAGTCTGAACCATAATCTGATAGCAAAGGTGCTGAATTTATGTTCACTGGATGGGAAGCAAAATTTCCTCTTGGAGGGTGCCCTTGAATTTTATTAGCGCACTGAATCTCAAACACTGCACTTATCTAGCCCATTCTGGGACTGAGATTTTATGGCCAATTCAATATCCTGCCAGAGCCATCCTTGGCTATCCACGACTGCTGCTCTGTAAAAAGAAGCCTCCTGAAAGCGGTGACTACACTCTGGCTGCTCGCCTCCCATTCCCCACGAACCACAGCCCATCAGGCTTCCCCCACTGCTCTTCCCCAGGGAACGAGTTCACCCGCTCAAACACCAGCGCCCGGGACGCAGGCAGGTGCCAGCCGGCATCGTTGTAAGCGGTGCCCTGGTCGAAGTTCCGAGCTCCTCTCTTCTGCCAAGTCCCACACTCTTGGCTCCAAACCGCACCTCTCCCCTGAGCGCCAGGCTCTTACAAGGAGAGGGACCCCAGACCTGTCCCTTCCATATGTCCACGTCAGCTGACAGCAGCTACATCCTTCTAGCTGCTCAAACCAAAAACTTTGGGGTCATCTTGGACCCCTTTCTTTCTCACACACCCCACAGCCAATCCACTGGTAAACTGGTCGTCTCTATCTTTAGTCCACGTCCGTAGCCAGCCAGTCCTCACGTCCCACGCTACGGCCCTCTGGTCTCAGGGATCCCTGTGGGAAAAAAAGCCTCCTAACTGGACTCCCAGCTGGGGCCCTGTCACCGCTCCCACTCTGTCTCCAATGTGGCAGCCAGCGTGGGCCTTCAAACGAATCAGGTCGTCCTAGTTCAAAACCCTCCAGGGGCACCTGGGTGGCTCAGTCGGTTAAGCGTCCGACTTCACCTCAGGTCATGATCTAGCGGTCTATGAGTTCGAGCCCCACATCGGGCTCTGTGCTGACAGCTCAGAGCCTGGAGCCTGTTTCGGATTCTGTGTCTCCCTCTCTCTGACCCTCCCCCGTTCATGCTCTGTCTCTCTCTGTCTCAAAAATAAACGTTAAAAATTTTTTTTAATTATAATTTGATTACATAACTTAATAAAACACAAATCCAAAATCATCAGCTTTTCTCACATACTTTTCCCAACCTAAATAGTTTTCAGCCGCAACATCCCACTAAATACTGTTAATTTTAAAGTTCCATGGACTCGGTGAAAGGAATTCTGCCTTGCACCCCTAACACTGCATAGGCAGGAAGTTGGAAATTAATCCAGGACATAATAGACGATGGTTTAGTGAATTAAAGTACATGAATTTGGTGAATATTTTGCATTTATTAAAATAATAATTGGGGCACCTGGGTGGCTCAGTCGGTTAAGCGTCCGACTTCGGCTCAGGTCATGATCTCACGGCTCGTGAGTTCGAGCCCCGCGTCGGGCTCTGTGCTGACTGCTCAGAGCCTGGAGCCTGTTTCAGATTCTGTGTCTCCCTCTCTCTCTCTGACCCTCCCCCGTTCATGCTCTGTCTCTTTCTGTCTCAAAAGTAAATAAACGTTAAAAAATAAATAAATAAATACATAAATAAATAAAATAAAATAATAATTAAGGATATCATGCAGCAAGGGCGCCTGGGTGGCTCAGTTGGTTAAGCGTCCAGCTGCTCAGGTCATGATCTCACGGTTCCTGAGTTCGAGCCCCGCCCAGGGCTGTCGGCTGTCAACACAGAGCCCACTTTGGATCCTCTGCCCCCCTCTCTCTCTGCCCCTCCCCTGTCTCACTCTCTCCTTCAAAAATAAAGAAACTTAAAGAAAATTTTAAAAAATTAAAAAAAAAGAATATTATGCAGCAGTATGAAAAGCTGGTGATGAGATTAAGTATAAAAATTCAAAATAGAATATTGTCATTTCAATGATGTCAACACAATGCTACCAGGACCACCGCAGTAGCCCCTCTATGTAGATATATATCCTTCTATGCCTCTATAGAAAAAGAGATATATGTCATCTATACAGATATATATGATTGACTGAAACACTTCACACACTTCATTTTAAAAATTCCAGTTTTAGAATATGACAATACTTCATGCCTATCCAATAACCTTAACTGTATCAGGAAAACAGCCAAGAATTGAGAAAGAAGACAAAAAAAGAGAACTTGATCAACTGAAGTAATTGCCCCAAACACCAAGGCCCGTGCTTATGTGATTCCACCCCCGAAGGGCAGCGCCCAGAGAGGGCTCCACCAGGTCAGGGGCTACAGAGAGGCTGTGACAGTTGCCAACTGACTGTGGACCAAGGCAGAGACGCATCACAGGTATCACAGCTGGTGGGGACACCTTGATAGTAAGGGTACAGGAGCTGTCAAGAGTCTGATCTCTGCTCTGCCGTAGCTGTGTGGCTTTAGTTAAGTTGCTTGGCCTCTCTGTGCCCGTTTCCTCTTTCCCATCCGTAAAAATGGATGATGATAATGTTAAAGATTAAAAGAGTTCATGCATGTTTGGGACCCCAGTGCACATTAAAATATTGGCTTTAACTATTCTTGAACATAGTCAAATGTAATACATAATATTCAGGATAATGGTTCAGAGATAGTGTACATAATTAGCCTCCAAGAAATTCTCATCAACAGTGGGTAAAATTTTTATTTTTATTTATTTATGTTTTTAGTGTTTTTATTTATTTTTGAGACACAGAGAGATAGAGCATGAGCAGGGGAGGGGCAGAGAGAGAGGGAGACACAGAATCCGAAATAGGCTCCAGGCTCTGAGCTGTCAGCACAGAGCCCGACGCGGGGCTCGAACTCACAGACCGCGAAATCATGACCTGAGCCGAAGTCGGCCGCTTAACCGACTGAGCCACCCAGGCGCCCCAAGGAGCTTTCTTACAGATCGAATAATCTGTGATTCTAGGATCCACTCAAGAAAGATTTATGGCACAGAGGATACATATAATCCACATCCATAAGAACAACCACTGCTGGCTGATTTTACCTTTAGGTGCCTCTGGACTGGATCTCCCCTTCAGCCCCCTGGCTGTCCTGCTTCACCCAGGACCTGCTCACCAGACCACTGAGGCAGCCCCCAGCTGGCCATTTGGGCTCCAGGCTTGCTTGGCCCAGCCCCTCCCACAGCTGCTTGTGTAATCTTCCCAAAACACAGAAGATCACTCTGCCTCCCCCTTCAAAGACACCCAGAGCTTTCATGGCAAAGTCTGAACTCCCTCCCATGGGAAAGTCCTAGCATGACCTATGACAGCATGGCACGCACCCTTTGGGGCCTCTTCAACCCATGTCCCCGCCACCCACAGACTGTGCACCGCCGACCCCACCCCCTCGCCTTTGCACATGCACTGGGGTTCTCTCTGCACAGATGCCTTCCTCTCCTTGGCTCATTTGCCCGGCTCATGCCACAGATCCTTCCAGAGTCGGGTCCACTGCTGTCCTTCTGGAGGGCGACCCTGGCTTCTCCAGGGGGCTCCTCCTGTGGACTCTTTATGCAGGTCTGTCTCTGCTTTTTGTCGGGTCTCCCCCCCCCCCCCCTTTCAGGCAAGGACCGAGTGCCATCCGTGCCTGCTTTAGCACCTGGAGCGGTGCCGGGCACACAGAAACGTCTGCAAGGGTGAGTGAGGCGGCCCTGCACCCCGAGACTCACCGTGATGCTCAGCAAATCAGGGGAAATCCATTCTTTTTGTTTCTTTCCCCTTTTCACTTGGGAAGTTTCCACGGCACCGGAAGACAGAGCGCTAAGTGATTGCCTCCATGCTGTCTCAGAATTTCCCCCCAATTTCTCAACTGCGTAGCCACCTTCAGGGTTATATAACTGAATGGTGACGTAGTCCTGAAGGAATCTCGTGAACTAATCAAGTCCCACCTACTACCGCTCACTTTGGGAGGATGCAGGGGACGGGTCAGGGGACCCGGAGGAAGTCGTCCGGCACTGTCTGCCTTGAACCGTTGCTCTTCCCCAGCCCTCACGGGAGCTTTTTCAGGGTTCTACTGTTTGGTGGCTGCCCGGGAAGATGCCTTCCTCGTGTCCCCCCCTGTCCCCTGCCCCACGGTCCCCAGCATTAAGCAAAGCCTTGTGGGGGCTCCAGGGAAGGGGGTGCTGCCTTTGGCGTCCTCCCCAAGCCCAGGAACTGATAGCAAAGGTCTTGTGCATTCTGCTCTGCTGGAGCGGAGACTGCTGCCAAACCGGAGTGCTCGTTTTTATTGTTTTTCTAGAACAACGGGGCTGTTATTACAAGTGTGCTGGAAGACAGGGTGGGGAAGCCAAAAACAGATCCCACAGCATCGTAAACATAGCCGGTAGCTTGGGAATTACTTGACTAGCAAGGCAAGGACCTTGATGTGTCTGACGCGCGGGGCGTTGGGGAGCCACCGTTGGCTACCGGTCCCACCACGTTAACAGCCTCCTCTTGAGACGGGAGCCCTGGCCGGCTCCCACCGGGGCTGGAAGGAGTCTGGGATGCCGGGCCGTGAGGGTGCTCACACGGCTCTAAAAGCCAAGGAAGGCGAGCTCTGGCCGGAAGACAGCCCGGGAGACGCTTATCTGCCAAAGGGTGTGTACTCACCCCCCGCCCCCCGCCAGCTCTTCGAGGCTGCTCCCGGCACGGTCACCCCAAACTCCAGGCAGTGAGACCAGCACCCGGAAGAGGCAGAGAGGGAGACGATCGGGGGGGGGGGGGGGGGGAGAGGGGGGTCAGGGAAGGAGAGGCCCCGTGATCGGTAGAGACCTCGGAGGCATTCGGAGACACGGAGACGGTGGGTGACCCTCGAGGCGGAGGGGGGCAGGGCACCGCGGGCGCGGAGGCGGGTGGGGGCGAGCACGCGGCTGGGGCGCCGGGGGGACAGGGCGCGGCCCCAACGGCTCCGCGGGCCCCGCCGACACTCACCGGGCTCCGGGCGCCGGCTGCGGGTCGGGGCCGCGTCGGGCCCCGCGGGGCCGGCTCGCCCGGGCCCCAGGCCGCCGACTCGGCCAGCAGCTGGTCCAGCAGGCGCAGGGTCTCGTCCCCGCCGTCGGGGGGCGCCGCGGGGCCCGGGTCGGGGCCGGGGTCGGCCGCCCGCTCGGCCGCCTCCGCCTCCCGGGCCTCCTCCGGGGCGGCCGCCGCCGTCGCCGAGACCACAGGCCGCGTCCCTCCCTCCGAGGCTGCCCCGCCGGGTCCCGCAGGCCGGCTGTCGGGGCCGCGCAGCCGCCTCAGGGCCCGGCCGCTCCGGCTGCTGCCGCTGCCCATGGCGCCCCCGCCGCCCGCCGAGCAGGCCCGTCTCCCCGCAGGAGCGCGGCCCCGGGGCGGGAGCGCGGCCGGGGCGGGGACGCGGGAGGGGGCGCGGCCGGGGCGGGGGTGCGGGCCCGGAATAGAGGGGAGGGGGGACGCGATCCGGGAATGGGGGCGGCGAATCGGGGGGGGGGGGGTGCGGCCGGGGGATGGGGTCGCGGACCCCGCGGCGGGGTGAGGACGAGGTCAGGGTTGGGGGCGGGGACTCGGGAGGGGGTGCGGCCGGGGATTGGAGGTGCGGATGCGGGCCTGGGGTTGGGGGGACTAGAGGGGCGGCCGGAGGACCAGGGTGCAGATCCGGGCTTGAGGGACGTGGATGAGATGCGGAGATGCAGACCCGGGCCTGGGGGACGCGGAGGTGGGGGGCAGACTTCGGCTGGCGCGGATCCGGGCCGGTGGTGAGGGGTCCAGACCCCGAGAGGAGGGCCAGAGCCAGGGGCGGCCGGGAAGGAGGCGGGGGTGCGGCCCTAGCCCGTGCGAGGTGGTGCGGAGCCAGAGCTGAGTGGGGAGCACTGGGGTAGGGGTGGAGGACATCGGAACGGAGCATCCCCTCCTCCTCAGTCGTCTTCTTCGGCTCCTCCTCCCGCCTGGGGTCGGGACCCCCTAGCAGGTCCGCCTGCCGGACTCTCGCTCCGCCGCCCTCGGGGCACTGAAACCACCAGGGCGCGGACAGGCCTTGGGGAGAACTTGACTGGGCTTTTCGTTTATGGGAAACACTCCCCAGGCAAACGCTCAGACAGGCCCGCGAGAGGACGTGATGAGTGTAGGGAGGTGACATCACAGCCTTGCCCCACCAGAGCCCCACCATCCCTCAGTGGTTCACCCGGGGGAAGGGGTACAGACACCTGAAGGTTGTGTAAGATGATGAGCAGGGCCTCGCACCTCAGTGGCCCCCCAGCCTCAAATCTCCGCCCCTCTCCCTCCCGCGCACGGAGGGACCTAAGCGGAGACTGAAGGAGCGAAGAAGGGAAGATCCCCATCCAGCCTTTCTTTGAGCCAGCGAGCGAGCTCAGCGGCAGGCAGGGGCGGGCCTCGGCTTCCCGCCCCTCCCCTCCTGCCCCATGCCTGCGCCCGAACGCTGCCCCTCTTACAAAACCCTCGTCATAAAGAGTAATCACTGTTAGGAAAGAAAAATTACAAAAAGGGGGAACAGAGAAAGCATCCTCTCCCCTCCCAGGAAAAAAAAAAAAAAAAGAAGCAAAGGAAATACCAATAGGTACTGACTGTTAATTCTAGCTTTTGGTCATTGGCTAATAAAACGCTTATTCCGAGGGAACTAACCCCCCAAATAAGGGCAGGAGACTCCTCAGAGCTGTCTCCTTCAACCCCAGGGATGTTATTGTTGGTCGTGCCTGTGTTGGATTTACTCTTGATTTCTTTCTCTCTTTCCCACTTACTTAAAAACCCAATTTTTCCAAAGTAAGAGAATGCCAACATCGTGAGCCTTGCTTACCCATCTTGACTTGGAGTCAACCAGAATCCTGACTTGAGTTGCAGAACGATTGGTAAGATGAAATTTAGGCTAACCTTTCCCAACCACGGACTTGAAATGTGACTGTTTTATCACTCCAGGAGTAGGGATTAAAACTTCATGCCGGAGAAAATGGAATAAACATGGGATTCAAGTCCATATACATTTGTCTTATTCTCAACAGACCAAAGAAAGCTTTCTAACTACCGACCCCCCCCTTTTTTTTGACGTGCAGTCTTAACCATCCAGATGTGGGAGATGGGCCCAATATATCATTATTTAAACTCATCTGGGTGTTCTAAGTCCACAGATGTGTCTAATTTGGAAGCTATTGATTTAAGTTTTCTCTTTAAGAAAACAAATCTCATCTTGAAACTCTTTAAGCCTGGAGAAAAAAAAAAAGACATTCAGAGGGAAAAGGACATTCTCTTGAACTAAGTTCAACTAAGATTAATCATCTAAAGGAAAACATGTTTTACTTCGGCCCAAGTAGAGTCTAGTCATGTGACTCATAGTTTAAATACATCCAGAGCTGCTATGTTCACCTCCCAGGGCAACTGATGTCTCTCTGACTTCTCTTGATTCCAATCTTGTTTCCCCAGACTTGTCTAGCTCGCTTGGCTTCGGTAACAGTCACGCCAAAGCCTGTGTTCTTTCCACTTGAGAATCCACTTAAAATCAGCTACATTTGGAGAGCTGGCTTCTATCAAATATGCTAAAAACCCAGATCGATTTTTTTTAGAAGTGTCCCGTAATAAGCAAACAACCTCAGCTTTCCCACATGACTAACACCTACTAAGATCATCTCTAGAAAGAAACAAGAATCTCTTTGTCCCAAGGGATTGGCAAAATCCCGGGAATGTTGGGACATTGGGAATGGGGTCTAATCCTTCCTTAGGAAGCATGGCGGCCACACCTCTTCACCTAAAGGACTTCTTTATGCAGTGGTGGTGGCTGGTGAGGGGGGTGGAAGATGAGGCCCCGCTTGGGAGTCTCTGCTTAACTCTTGGGGAACAATAACTCCCTTGCAGCGAGCAAATGAAACTTTGGGAGAGAACTGTAGTTGCTGATACCTGCAGCAGGAGACGTGGCCCGACTGATGTTTTCCTTGGCCACAGAACTAACCGGGCATCTGGAGATGAAGCCGGTCCTCTTCTCACCACAGCCCAAGGACCACCCCCCATTTAAAGCCCAAATCAAGCGCCCTGCTTCAAGGACTCTCCAGATCTCCTCTCCCTGCTCGGGAGGGAGCAGGGGCCTCCACAATCGTCCACCATTCCCGATGCATCACCAGCGGTTAGGTAGGAAAGATACACCGTGTAGGGTCTGGTTATTAGGAATATACAGGAAGTATTTATGGTCAGACAAAAAATGATGCAGCATTTGAAACACAGGCCAGCCATGTTTCTATTTTCAATGCTTAGTAACTTGAGAGAGCCACAATGCTATCAATTATTGCTGATTCGTTTGGAGGGCAGTATCTCATAATTGCTATTGTCTTCTTGCAAAGCGTCCAAGCTTTTGCATTTGGTCTCATGGTTTCACCAGTGAGAGGGGTGGGGAGAAAGGAAGAGGCAACGCTATTCATTAAGGCTAATTAATGAGTTACAGAACTCTCTGGCAGTGCCTACTCAGAAATCTTGGGGCACCTGAGTGGCTCAGTCAGGCGTCTGACTTTGGCTCAGGTCGTGATCTCATGGTTCGTGGGTTCGAGCCCCTGGTCGGGCTCTGTGCTGACAGCTCGGAGCCTGGAGCCTGCGTGGGGTTCTGTGTCTCCCTCTCTCTCTGTCCCTCCCCCCGCTTACATTCTGCCTTTCTCTCTTCCAAAAACACGTAAAACATTTTTTTTAAAAAGAAATCTTAAGTCCTCAGAGTTGGCATGCATACATCACGATAGATTCTATAACATTGTAAAAAGTTGTGATCATGTGCGGTAAAACTTGGGTGACTCCTACCCCTCTTAAAAGGTGGAAAAGCAGGGTTTAAGATGCAGGCTTTCGGGGCGCCCGGGTGGCTCAGTCGGCTAAGCGTCCGACTTCGGCTCAGGTCATGATCTCCCAGTTCGTGAGTTCGAGCCCCGCGTCGGGCTCTGTGCTGACAGCTCAGAGCCTGGAGCCTGCTTCACATTCTGTGTCTCCCTCTCTCTCTCTCTGCCCCTCCCCAGCTCGCACTCTGTCTCTCTCAAAAATGAACATTAAAATATTAAAAAAAAAAAAACCCACAAACCAAACCATGAAATGTCCAACTTTAAGTTCAAACATCCCCACGAGGAACGGCGACTCTGCAGTGTGGAAACTGCTGTTAGGCTGGTCCCCTCTGCACAGAACCAGCCCGTGGCCCCAGAGAGCTGGGAGGATGCGTCCATTCCTGCTTCTCCTGGGAGGCCTGAGAATTTTCCAGTGAACTCAGCAGTGAAAGGAACAGAAGTCTCCAGTTAAAGCTCGAGTTAAATATTAAGTTTGCTCAGCCCTTTCATTCACAGTGTTTTAACTTTACGTGGTACTGAAGTCCTGGCCTGTGAATTATTTGCACAGGTCCTCCTGCTGGGAAGGACCTCCCGTCCTGTGGAATTCAATCAACCATCACCCAGGGGGCACAGCTGGCACTTCCTGGTCCCTTTACAGACCTTGGTTCCTTAAAGGAGCCTCTCCACAACCTCCTTCCTCCGTTTTATGGACGGCAAAGCCGAGGCTCAGAGGAGCAGTGGACTTGCCTAAGGTCTTGAAGCTAGGAAGTCGCAACGGTGGGACTCGAACCCAAGTCCGTCGAGTCCCCATGGTCTTTTTGTTATGCTGGCTCCACCCAGATATCGAGAAAATCAGCAGAATAGACAAACTGACCTCCGTGTAAGGAATGACCACCCTGGTACCCAGAGTTACCATGTAGGTACGGGTGACCAACCGTCTCTGTTTGCCCAGGACCGAGCGTATTCCTGGGTTGTGGGACTTTCGACCCATGAGTTGGTCACCCCACACGTAGGGTTGTACAGATTATTTACTGAACAAAAGCGCTTGTCCCAGGAGCAGGAAGAGGCTGCCGTTCAGCCATGCTCCACGCACCCAGCTGTCCCCTGTGCATCAGGGCTGTGTCCCCTCCCCGCCAAGGAAGGTGCAGTGTGGACTAGCAGAGGCCCAAGGGCAGCCTGTCTCAAGATGAGCCACATTGGCATGGGGATTATTTTGAGCTGAAGGCAACTGAGACCCTACAGGCTCAAGAGAAACGTTTGCCCCTCTTTCAACTACATAAAAGAATCTAAATCAGAGGATCTTTCCAGAAATAAGGGTTATTACCAGAGATAAGTTTTATCTTGAGTGACCCATCTGTATGGCAGGGCAAATGTTGGTTTTCCAAACATGTACTCCTTTTCAGCTTCCTGTGAATTACATTCTTTCCCTTTGGAGTCTGAGACCCCTACCCCCTTCTCCTTAGTTCAGAATGGCATACGTACCTCATTTTGCCTGTCTTTGGAATTTCCACGTCTGTGTGGATTCCCTGTACGTATGCTATTAAATCTGCTTTCCTCCTCTCCTCCTGATTCTTAGTCCAGCTAGAATGACCCTTGAAGGGGACAGGAATTCTTGCTTCCTGATGCTGGCTACGGTCCCACCAACTCCTCTGACATTACTAACCCAGAAGTTTAAGCAGATGAGTAATCAAGGTAATGTCTTCATTTGGTTTTTTTTTTTTTTTTTTTGAGACAGAGAGAGAAAAGTGATCGAGGGGCACAGAGAAAAAGAGAGAGAATCCTACAAGGGGCAGAGAGAGAGAAGTGGAGCTCACCCAAAGTGGGACTCGAACTCACAAACTGTGAGCTCATGCCCTGAGTCAGATGCTTAACCGACTGAGCCACCCAGGCGCCCGGGTAATGTTCTCATTTTAAACTAAACTTTCGACCCTCTTTGGCCAGAGAATTTCTCCTAGTCCCCCCCCCCCACCCCCCCACATACACACACTATCAAACACAAATTCCTAACCGTGTTCTTACAAACTAGACCTGTCACAGATGGGAAGTGAAACTGGAGGGCTATGGTAGATCTAGAATGCTCCGTCTGATAGCAAGCCTGTCCTCCTGGGTATATGGTAGGAATGCACTTTCCATCTTGGAATCTCCAGCCAATGACTCGTGAGCAAAACTGAATGCGTCGCTTCTGGGCTACGGCCATCAGTTCTGCTGAAAGTTCTCAAATGGTCTTCCTCTGTGCCACAGTGAGGGCAACGTTCAAGATGGCGGCAGCTCTGTCCCAGGGGTCCTGTCACTGAACAGATCCCCTGGCTAACGTGCGATCGACATGGAGCCTAGGTAAGAACTAAATATTTACTGTTAAAAGCCAGTTGTCCTTGGGGGGCGTTTCTCACTGTGGCATAACCCAGCCTCGCTGCGCTCCATGGCGAAGAAGCTTACACTTGATTCTGTGAACTACATGTGGGGCTCTGGAGGGGAGTGTGGTCAGGCTTGCAGTTTCCAAAGACCACTCTACTCTATCTCACTGGGGTTGTTAAACATAAATAAGTTTAATAACAGGGCTTAAATATATTCTTATGTATATTCCTCAATATATTCTTAGAAACTACGATTTTTTTTTTTAACTTTGATCTTTTTTTTTTGGTAAACGTTACTTTAATGGTAGTTGTGATGGTTGGTTCTATGTGTCAACTTCACGGAGCTAAGGGATGCCCAAACAGCTGGTGAAACATCATTTGTGGGAGCGTCTGGGAGAGTGTTTCCAGAAGACATTAGCATTTGAATCGGCAGATCGGGTAAAGAGATGTCTTCACCTGTGTGGCCGAAGGTTCTGATCAGAACAGAAAGGAGGAAGGGTGAGTTCTCACTCTCAGCTTGGGGACCCCATCTTCTCCTGCCCTTGGACATTGGCGCTCTCCGCTCTCAAGCCTTTCGGACTCGGACTGAATTGTGCCACCAGCTTTCTGGGTTATCCAGCTTGCAGACGAGAGAGGGTGGGCCTTCTCAACCTCTACCATCATGTAAGCAACTCCTGTACTAAGCCTCCTCTTACATATATGTCACTCTGTATATCCTATGGGTTCTGTTTCTCCGGAGAACCCTGGCTAATACAGGAAGCCGCGAAAAATCTCCTGAGTGATACAAAAAACAAATTTATTGTCCTACGTTGATTAAAAGTCAACACTTCCAGTCGGGCCGTATGGGGCTTTCTCAGCCACGCTGCCGGCCCCAAGGTTCTGCATAGTTTTGTGCCCTCCCAACCCTGCAGTAGTAGATCAACACAGCCCGCAGGCTCCCTTCTGGGCAAACAGACCTGGAAGATAGTGGGGGGCTGGGCAAGGAAGGGGTCAGCGACAGCAGGAAGTGAGCTCTGCCCTGGCTAGAGGCCAGCAGTCCTTCTGGATCAGAAGCCACCATTCAAGACACTTCTCTAAAGAAGACCTCCGGATGGCCCACAGGCACATGAGAAGATGCTCAACGTCGCTCCTCATCAGGGAAATACAAATCAAAACCACACTCAGATATCACCTCACGCCGATCAGAGTGGCCAAAATGAACAAATCGGGAGACTATAGATGCTGGAGAGGATGTGGAGAAACGGGAACCCTCTTGCACTGTTGGTGGGAATGCAAATTGGTGCAGCCGCTCTGGAAAGCAGTGTGGAGGTTCCTCAGAAAATTAAAAATAGACTTACCCTAGGACCCAGCAATAGCACTGCTAGGAATTGACCCAAGGGATCCAGGAGTGCTGATGCAGAGGGGCACTTGTACCCCAATGTTTAGAGCAGCACTCTCAACAATAGCCAAATTATGGAAAGAGCCTAAATCTCCATCAACTGATGAATGGATAAAGAAATTGTGGTTTATATACACAATGGAGTACTACGTGGCAATGAGAAAGAATGAAATCTGGCCGTTTGTAGCAACGTGGATGGAACTGGAGAGTGTGATGCTAAGTGAAATAAGCCATACAGAGAAAGACAGATACCATATGGTTTCACTCTTGTGTGGATCCTGAGAAACTTAACAGAAACCCATGGGGGAGGGGAAGGAAAAAAAAAAAGAGGTTAGAGTGGGAGAGAGCCAAAGCATAAGAGACTCTTAAAAACTGAGAACAGGGCGCCTGGGTGGCGCAGTCAGTTAAGCGTCCGACTTCAGCCAGGTCACGATCTCACGGTCCGTGAGTTCGAGCCCCGCGTCGGGCTCTGGGCTGATGGCTCAGAGCCTGGAGCCTGTTTCCGATTCTGTGTCTCCCTCTCTCTCTGCCCCTCGCCCGTTCATGCTCTGTCTCTCTCTGTCCCAAAAATAAAAAAAAAAAAAAAAAAAAAAAAAACGTTGAAAAAAAAAAAACTGAGAACAAACTGAGGGTTGACGGGGGGTGGGAGGGAGGGGAGGGTGGGTGATGGGTATTGAGAAGGGCACCTGTTGGGATGAGCACTGGGTGTTGTATGGAAACCAATTTGACAATAATTTTCATATATTGAAAAAAAAATAAACGCTTAAGGCAGACTCAAAAAAAAAAAAAAAAAGCTGCCATTCAGAGGTTTGCTTGTTTCCACTCATTTGATTCTGTGTTAAAATGGCAACACCCGGGATGCCTGTGTGGTTCAGTCGGTTAAGCATCCGACTTCGGCTCAGGTCATGATCTCACAGTTGAGCCCCGCGTTGGGCTCTGTGCCGACAGCTCGGAGCCTGGAGCCTGCTTCGGATTCTGTGTCTCCCTCTCTCCGCCCCATCCCTGCTTGTGCTCTGTCTCTCTCTGTCTTTCAAAAATGAATAAACATAAAATAATTTTTTTTAAATAATAATAAAGTATATTTACCACCTGGCCTGTCCCAGAAAGTTTGCCAATTCCTGGTTTAGTTGAAAGACATGTGAGTTGTCACCCGTTTGTTCCGGATGACAGTTTATTCATGAAAGAAACAGTTAATATTAACCACCTGCGATCTTTATTTAACTTATTTCTGCCTTCATACCGAACTGCGTTCTCACCAGAGGCCTTGGGTGGGCGCGTTGAGCTATGCAATCCAAAGTAAAAGGTTCTTGTGGACCAACCAGCCTTCCCAGTTTTCACATTCCTTCTTTTGTAGGAACCAGAAGTTAGATCTGCAAGTCATTATTTTTCTACTTGTACTGGTTTTTTCCGTCACAGATGAAATGTTGAAGGCATTCCCCTCCCCTCATTCTTTCTCTCATTCCGACACAAATAAGGGGAAAAAAATCTTTTTTTTTTTTTTTTGCTTTCCAGTTCTGCAAACCTCAACACTGGGAATGTATCAAAGTTATTTTATTTTTTTTTTTTTTAAATTTTTTTTTTTTTTTCAACGTTTATTTATTTTTGGGACAGAGAGAGACAGAGCATGAACGGGCGAGGGGCAGAGAGAGAGGGAGACACAGAATCGGAAACAGGCTCCAGGCTCCGAGCCATCAGCCCAGAGCCCGACGCGGGGCTCGAACTCACGGACCGCGAGATCGTGACCTGGCTGAAGTCGGACGCTTAACCGACTGCGCCACCCAGGCGCCCCTATCAAAGTTATTTTAACCCATATAGGAATACATATCCAATTACGCTTCGATTCCTTGAACTGAAAACAAACTCGTTATACCAAAAGGAAATCATCAGAGAAGAAACTCAATCTGCTCGAACAAGTGTCCGCCCCACGTGCATTCAATGTGATTAACTCTACAAGTATTTGTAAAACACATCGCGATAAACTTGGGGACTAAACAAATAAGTGATCCATAATCCCTACCCCCCAGAACTCGGGAAGAGACAGCTGTGTTAAATAAATAATCAAGGTAAAGGGAGGCACGGGAAAGAACAGGTACAAAACAGAGAGGAAGGAGAGGTAACAGAAGCGAATAATAAGTCTGAGAGAGCTCAGGAGAGCGTCACAGAGAAAACACCAGAGTGGGGTTTTAAATTTTGGGTTTTTTTTGTTTTTTTTTTAATTTTTTTTTTCAACGTTTATTTATTTTTGGGACCGAGAGAGACAGAGCATGAACGGGGGAGGGGCAGAGAGAGAGAGGGAGACACAGAATCGGAAACAGGCTCCAGGCTCTGAGCCATCAGCCCAGAGCCCGACGCGGGGCTCGAACTCCCGGACCGCGAGATCGTGACCTGGCTGAAGTTGGACGCTTAACCGACTGCGCCACCCAGGCGCCCCTAAATTTTGTTTTTTAATGTTTATTTTTATTTTTGAGAGAGAGAGAGAGGAGGAGGAGGGGCAGAGAGAGAGAGGGAGACGCAGAATCCAAAACAGGCTCCAGGCTCCGAGCTGTCAGCACAGAGCCCGATGTGGGGCTCGAACCCACCAACTGTGAGATCACGACCTGAGCCGAAATCGGATGCTTAACCAACTGAGCCCCCCAGGTGCTCCCGGAGTGGGGTGTTAAAAGAGGAGCAGAAGGTGAGTGTCCAGAAGCAGGGGTGAAGGCCTGGAGATGTGGAAAGCATGGAACATTTGGAAGCTTGGGGGGTGAGGGCCGAGAAATGAGAGCCGGTGCCCTCTTCCAAATGCCCTCATGGACACTTAGCCTTCTTCTCTGGTGGAGAAAACCGCAACCTGATTTTTAAGTAGAATCCTGTGTTTGGGGGCGCCGGGATGGCTCAGTCGGTTAAGTGTCCAGCTCTTGATTTCGGCTCAGGTCATGGGATCAAGCCCCACATGGGGCTCTGCGCTGAGAGTGGAACCTGCTTGAGATTCTCTCTCTCCCTCTTTCTCTCTACTCCTCCCCTGCTCACACACACTCTCTTTCTCATAACTAACTAACTAACTAAAGAAAGCAAAAATTTTTTTTAAATCCTGCATGTGGACAAAATGAAATCCTCAAGTACAGAAAGGCTTCTCTCCACCCCAGCTCATCGACTCCTCCCAGTGCCCACGTCATTCTGCCACTTGGAGCGTGGCCCTCACGGTCCCATGCCGGCGCTGTGTTCTAGACGGGCGCGGGGAGGATGGGCACACAGCTGTAGAGTCGGCCCCGGAAGGATCCTGGGAAGCACACGCTCCGAACAGAGTCCTGAAGAAGGAAACGTGACTCACCCAAGGTCCCGCGGTAAGGATTTCAGATGTATCATTTATTGAGGGCTCCGGTGCCCCCACATCCTGCAAGGTTCTGATGGTTTGACCCTTGGCGGCATTATGGGGTAGATCCTGTAGTTCCCCCCACTTGACAGGCAGGGCACTGAGGCTCAGAGAGCCCAAGACGCTTACCCACAGTCGCACAGCTCATCAGGACCAGAGCCTCCGGCAGTCTCCGTGCAAAGCCCCTGCTCCCCTAACACCCGTCCTAATGCTAAGGCCAGGTGTCGTGGTCCCTGGCTGTGCCCTCCACCACCAGCGGGCCACCCCAACTAGCAGACCAGTAGACAGTAGCACAGCTTTGGTGACACGTATAAAGCACGTGCCCTTGTCCTCTGAGGTGCCTCTCTCCGCGACCCAGGCTGGGTCGGCATCTTCCAGCCCCTGGAAAGACCCCAGCCCATCTTCGGTGCGCACGACCCGGCACCCTCGTGCCCACCTCGAGCGGCCAAGTGCAGAAGAGAGTTACGTGCCCGTGCCATGGTCACCGGGCCATCAGACTCTGCCCGATTGGAACAGGGCCAGCTACACCACCGTGGTGGTAGTACCCAAACCCAGCACTCAGCGAGCCGCTCACGTGCCTCTGGCTACAGGCTGCAGAACTCTGGGGGGGGGCAGGGGGCCTGGGGGGGAGGGGGCGAGGTGGGGTGAGGAGGGGCAGAGAGGCTCTCCCTGCCTGACGGTCGCAGTGTTTTTCAGCCTCAGGAGCAAATCGCCGAGTCAGTACTTTGGTCCTGGCCGAGCTCAGGAGAGCCTTTCCCAGAAGCCTTAGCCTTCTGGGTTTTGTTGGGGCACCACATGGGGACGTTTTGCCGCCCCCCCCAGACCCATCTCTGGTGGGGTTTTTTTGTTTTTGTCTTGTTGTAAGATTTTATTTGTTTCAGTAATCTCTGCACCCAACATGGGGCCCGAACCCGCAACTCCAAGATCAAGAGTCACCTGCTGCACTGACGGGAGACCCCCCTGCCCCCCGCCCCGCCAGCTCTGTTGATAGAAGTGGCCTTGGTGTCCAGGGATTGGCAGTTCCCGAGGCCAAGAGCTCTGCCGTGAGCAGGGGACGAGGGCGGCGGGCCAGGCCAGGGAGAGAGTCCTGCTTTGGCTGCTCCTCTCTTGGTGCTGGCTGCCTGGGTGGGCGGCCAGAGCTCCACCTGTATCCCACACCCCCACCCCAGACCCTTGTCCAGACCTGGAGCCCAAGAGGAAAGAAGAGAGATGCCAGGCAGTTAACAAGGAGATGGAGAAAGTGTCTCAGGGGCGCCTGGGTGGCTCAGTCGGTTGAGCGTCCGACCTCGGCTCAGGTCATGACCTCGCAGTGCGTGAGTTCGAGCCCCGCGTCGGGCTCTGTGCTGATGCCTCGGAGCCCGGGGCCGGCTTCGTATTCTGTGTCTCCCTCTCTCTCCGCCCCTCCCCTGCTCACGCTCCGTCTCTCTTTCCTTCAAAGATAAATGAACATTAAAAAAAATAAAAAGAAAGTGTCTCAGGTTGGAGACTAAGGAGATGTGGTAACAACACACAGGGAGGGGTCCCGCATCGCAAAAATGACAGCAGGGAAGATTCAGGAAATTGGAATCAAGCCCGCAGGAACGTTAATAGTGTGGTACCACGGTCAGCGTCTTGGTTGTGTAATCATACTATGGCCGTGCCACGTGGTAACAGTGGGGGAAGCTGGGTGCCCTCCGGAAACACCCTGTACTATCGCGACAACTCTTCCGTAGGTCTAAAATGATTTCCAAATAAAATGCTCAAAGCTTGTGTATTTTTCTGCATGAGAATTAAAGGAGGCACTACTGCCTTTCCTAACGGGGGACATCAGCAAACAATTTTGTCAGGCTGCCTTATTTCTTTGCCCTTCCCACCGTGACACACACCGCGGCCACGGGGCAAAGGTCCAAGGAGGCGGTGGGGAAACAGAAGAGAGAGCGGCCGGCCTCTTCTTCATGCTTCGACATTTTCCTAAATTCTCTATTATTCCTTTATTGTTGATTGTTAATTCTTCATTGTTGCTCAGGCCAAAAAACTTGGGGTCATCCGTGGCTCCTCCCACTCACATCCCACCTTCACACATCGGCAGTTCCGTCAGTTCCGCCTTCCGGTTACGTATCCGGACCATCCTGGCCACCTCCATTGCCCTCTCCCGTTCCTCGACAGCCTCCCTGGTCTCCTTGCCCATCCCCGGTCATGCCAGACACACGCCCACCCCAGGGCCTTTGCACTGACCGCATCTGTGTCACTCTGTCAGAAAGGGGCACAGCTCACGTCCATCCACATGGATGAATCCTGCTGAGTCCCGTTTCATCATTGCAGGGAGGCCTATTTTAAGTCAACCCCCACCCTATACTTCAGACCCTCTATATTCTGCTCTATTTTCTTTCCTTAGCTCTTTCTCCTTCTAACATACAATTTAATATACTTACTGATTGTGTTTATTGTTTGCTTTCTGTTTCCCTTCTGCTAGAATATAAACTCCCAGGGGCAGGGATTTTTTTTCTGTATTGTTCCCTGCTATGCTCCCAGCACCTAGAATGGTACCTGGCCCTCTGTAACTATTTGTTGAGTCGATGATTAGTGTGAGAGAAGGGCGGATGACAGCCACTTTTTCCTCTCCAGGGACCAGCGTGGGCAAACTGTTCACAGAACTGTTCTTTTGTAGGTTTTTCCGGCCAGGGCCAAAACCGAAATAGGGTCTGTTTGCTCCCCACCATCTGTGTAGTCTCAGACAGATTATTATTATTTTTTTTTTAGTGTTTATTTTTGAGAGAGAGAGACAGAGTGCAAGCGGGGGAGGGACAGAGAGAAAGGGAGACACAGAATCCGAAGCAGGCTCCAGGCTCCGAGCTGTCGGCACAGAGTCCGTCGCGGGGCTCGAACCCACGGGCTGGGAGATCATGACCTGAGCCAAAGTCGGACGCTTAACCGACTGAGCCACCCAGGTGCCCCCAATGGATTATTTAATCTCACTGTGCCTCGGTTTTCTCATCCGTCAAATGGGCATTCATAATTCTTGCATCTAAAAACAAACAAAAAATACTTCCTGCATCATCGTGTTGTCCTGAGAAGTGAATACAGTTAAATGTGGTCGCGCATGTCAAGCCGTCAGAACGTGTAAGTGTTTAGCAGGTAAGAAGCACTCGAAGAATGTGAGCGAAAAATGCATTTGAAAAGGTAACTGTTTAAAATTCAAAATACACTTCCCCCCCAGGGATTTAGTTACTCCCTAGAGTTCCCAAGAAAGTTTGGTAACAGAACTGAGAACGTATCATCAGCCCAAGGCTGGTACCGGTTCAGTGAACATTTACTGAGGACCCACCACGTGCCCGCCACTGTCCCGGTGACAGCAAGGACTGGCTTCCTAAGCGCCGGCCACCTTTATTTACCTTCTGGCTCTGGACTCATCAAGGGGAGTAGAAATCAGTTGTCAGAGCTCAAAGGACACTTAAATGCCATCTTCCTGGGTGGGCAAGCTGAGGCCTGGAGAGGGTGTAAATAACGTGCCCAGGGTCACGCGGCTGCTTCCGTCCAAAATCGTGCTCCTTTTGATGTTCAACATGACCGTATCCGTAAGTAGGAGATGGAATAAAAATGTCTCCTTTGCAATAAAAATGTCCCAATGTCTTCTATACAATGAACAACTGTGTCACTGCTCTCAGGCGAACGTCAGTCCTGAGCTCCCTTCTCCAGCGTCTCCTTTAGGTCAAGTTTTATATCAGCTCCTAGGCGGCCGGGAGAGGCCTTCTGTTTTGCTTCCAGCCTGGAAGGAAAAGAACCGGTTACTGACGTCGCGCCCAGCGCGCCCCCTGCCGACCATTAGTGGGATCCATCTTCCAGAATTCCGATCCGGGCTCAGGCTGAACCCGGGTCTTGCAGAGCCTCTAGATGGGCAGGGCTGAGGGCCAGCTGTCTGCCCTTGAGGGTGTGAGAGTGGCCATGGGACTTGACCTGTAGCCTCTGCAACGCGCGCTTTTTGATTTGGGTCCTATATTCATTTGAGGAGGGCTTGGGCGACATGCCCCATCGCCCCCCTCCCCCAGCACTCCACACCATCACCGACCCGTTCCTTCAATGTCACTTAGCTAAATGTAGTATTTATCATGCCCTGCCGTGTGCAGGCATCGTGCTCAGAGCCGGAGGAAATGTGGAGATTAACAAGATCTTTCTGTCTATTCACAAAGACGAAAGTACCGCGTGCTGTTGGGTTCAACCTGTGGAGCCCCTAACACGTGGGGAGGAGCGTGCCCTGCATTGTGTAAAGGCAGTAACGGTCAGCAGCCTTGACCGTGAGACAGGTGCACAACACGGCTCACGGTGCGTCCTCCATAAATGTCAGGGGTCATCATCTTTACCACCGGCCAGGATAGACGGACTCACTGAAGGTCCCCGAGTGGGAGATAAAGGGTGAGATAAAGGTGTCTGTATCTGCTTCGGCTCAAATGCTTCTTCTCTCTTAGCGCACCTATGGCGCTGGAAAAAAAGAACTTGGGCTTGAATGACTTCCCTCTCTTCCTGGAAAGGCTGGTGAGAGCGGAGTGGGGTCTATTTCCCACACCTCCTCCTGTGGCTGAGGAAGTTCCAGGGGCTGACGGCGAGGTGGTGGGTCCAGTGTCCAGGAGGGAGGGGTATACGGGCCACCCGTTCCAGTCACTGAGGCTGACGGGGTCTTCTCGGCAGGACGTCTTGGGTCTTCAAATCTGCTAATGTGGCCTCTGGGAAGGAGATGAAGAGGTGACATTTCCCTGAACCCTCTGTCAAGGAGTACCTCTGAGGGATAAGTTTTCGGAGTTGGAGATAGAGTCCCCATGGCCTTGTGGGGACCCTGTACGGCCAACCAAGATGGCAGCTGTCCTTGGTGCTTCTGAAAATCAGCCCCGGCCATGCGGAGCCGCCTGGAGAGCCAAGCTGGACGGAGCCCACTGCCGGGGAAGAGAAAGCCAGGTGGTTTCCTAGCGATGATGCCTGAGCTGTGCGCTCCAGACCGGGTAGGAGAGTATGTGCGTGTGTGTGTGTGTGTGTGCGTATTTTTAAGGGAATATTGCTAAATAACAGATCTATGTGTTTTATTGTCAGGCCCTAAATGAATCGCCAGTCTCTATGAGGAAGTAAGTAAAAAGTTCAGATTAAAAAAAATTTTGGGGGGGGCGGCGCGCCTGGGTGGCTCAGTGGGTAAAGCGTCCGACTTCCACGCAGGTCATGATCTCACGGTTCGTGAGTTTGAGCCCGGCGTCGGGCTCTGTGCTGACAGCTCAGAGCCTGGAACCTGCTTTGGATTCTGTCTCCCCCCACTCTCTGCCCCTCCCATGCTCATGCTCTGTCTGTCTCTGTCTCTCAATAATAAATAAATGTCAAAAAAATGTTTTTTTAATTTTTTTAATGTTTATTTATTTTTGAGAGAGAGAGTGAGACAGAGTGCGAACTGAGGAGGGGTAGAGAGAGAGGGAGACACAGAGTCGGATGCAGGCTTCAGGCTCTGAGATCTCAGCACAAGGCCCTATGCGCGACTCGAACTCACAAACCGTGAGATCATGACCTGAGCCGAAGTCAGCCGCTTAACCGACTGAGCCACCCAGGGGCCCCCAAAGCTCAGACTTTAAAAAACTAAATATCAGTAGGATTTTTTTTTTTTTAACTCAAGCTAACATTAAGTAATGTTTAGACCTTTTCTGTGCTGTCTCTTGAGTTCTCCCCGAATTGTTAACAGATAACTGGAGGGTCTCATACACACCCCCTCTAGTCTTAGAAGGGGCAGGAGGGCGAGAAAGGGGGGGTCGCATGGAAGAAGGTGCTTAGGCGTTAACAGGCACAGGGGTGGGTGTGTGAGCAGAGGTGGGGCAGAGGTAGAGGGTGCCGGCTGAGGGACGGGGGGCAGGGTGGGACAGCCACTCTGGGCTTTTCAGGCACATAAACATCCTTTTTGCTCCCGTGTCTATCACTTGCAACCAGAAGAGCTCTTAGAATATTCCTCTCGGTTCTGCTTTGCTCTGCATCGAGTCCACTTTCCACTCTGTGCTTCTGAGTCTCAGACTTAAGTCTCGAAGCTCCAAATGCAGCAGGAAGTCAGAGCCTCTCTCCCCGCCAAGGCCAGCAAATGGCCTGAAACTGGGCTTCCTTAGGAAGGCTTGAGTCGGTTGCCCATTCCTAACGGGTTAAGAGCTTAGGAATTGCCAGGGTCATGTCCTTTTCCCTACACCTTCAGGGGCAAGGAGGACAGGTGGGGAGCTGACCCATGGGCCTTGAGGGCCTCACAAGGACCTGGACATCTGCTCGCATTGTGATGAGACCAGTTGTGAGATCGAGCCTGGCATCAGGCTCCATGCTGAGTATGGAGGCTGCTTGGGATTCTCTCTCTCCCTCTCTCTCTCTCTGCCCCATCCCCCACTCATGGTCTGTCTCTCTTTCTCTCCCCAAATAAATAAGTAAACATTAAAAAAAAAAAAAATGAGATGAGACCAGTGAAGGTCAAAGTCATCGGGACCAGCACTGGGTGTGGAAGCCAGGCATCCGGGCCCTCTACTTCCTGGAACACCGTCTTGGCACTTTGCGTTATGTTGACCCGCCCAAAGTGTGATTCTGCAGGTTTTGAAAATGCGCATCTGCCAGGCCCAGTCTCTAGCCTCTGTAATCTCCCCATAGTGCTGTCCTCAGCCTTGGGACCAAGCCTAGATAAGCCTCCTGGGGCCTGCCCATCAGGCGCCAGCAGAGAAAGCACAGTGTCACCTCCCCTGGGTCTCACTGGGCAATATATAGGGCTTTCCTATGGTGGAGGGTGGGGGGAGGGCTTGGAAAACCCTGGAACAAAACTCCTAATCCTCATTATAGCTACCAATTACTGAGGATTACCAAATGCCAGGTACTGTGCTAAGTTCTTCCACGGAAGCCTCACACATCCTGCTGAAGTATTAACAGCCCATTTTACAGAGGAGGGAGGGGAAGCTCCACGAGGAAGCAGCTTGCTCAGTCACACGGCCAGGATGTGGCAGAGGGCAGCGGACTAGTCTGTCTGACTCCAGAGGCCATGCTCTCAAGTCACGGCCCCTCTGCTCCCAGGTCCCACTTCAAATGCATCTCTGGTCTCTTGTCAAACGTTTGTGACCTTTTTTGGGGCGCCTGGGTGGCTCAGTCGGTGAAGCATCCGACTTCGGCTCGGGTCACCATCTCGCGGTCCGTGAGTTCGAGCCCCGCGTCGGGCTCTGTGCCGACAGCTCGGAGCCTGGAGCCTGCTTCAGATTCTGTGTTTCCCTCTCTCTCTGCCCCTCCCCCACTCAAGCCCTGTCTCTCTCTGTCTCTCAAAAAATGAATAAGCGTTAAAAAAAAATTTAAAAAAACCCCATTTTTGACCTTTTTCATCAGATAGGGTTATACGATAGGCAACGGAGAACAGTATCCATTTGGTTCCAAACGCTGCATTGTCAATCCATTAAAATGCTCCTATCCAAGTTAATGCCGGCAATATCAAAGCTACAATGGTTATTATTTAAAAGAACATAGAATAACAAGTATTGGTGAGGATGCAGAGAAACTGGAACGGTTGTGCACTCTTGGGATGTGTAATGGTGTGCTCACTACGGAAAACAATACAGCAGTCCTCAAAAAATTAAAAATCACATTGTTCTCTGTATTTTTATTTTTATTTTTTTTAAGTTTATTTATGTATTTTGAGAGTGTGTGTGGAAGAGACAGACAAAGCATGAGCAGGGGAGGGGCAGAGAGAGGAAGAGACAGAATCCCAAGCAGGCTCACGCTGTCAGCACAGAGCCCGACACGGGGCTCGATCTCACGAATCCTGAGACGGTGGCCTGAGCTGAAACCAAGAGTCGGATGCTTAACCGACTGAGCCAGCCAGGCGCCCCGTGTACTTTTTAAATTTTTTAAAAGGTGAAGAAAGGAAAAAGTACACGCCACATGTTCTGATCACAGTGCAGTAAAAACGAAGAATGGAAATGAAAAGATATCTGAAATGGAAATCAGATTGTATGGATAATTAACATTTTCGACCTTCTAAATCGCTCAGATCAGGTGGAAATCAAAACCAAAAATTCGGAATACTTAGGAAAAAATGCAAAAATGAGACCACACCCGTTTAAACCTGTGGAATTTGGTTAAAATATCCTCGAAAGAACATATAAGGGCATTAATAATTTCTTCTAAAAAAAGATGCTTAAATGCAATGTGGGATCCTGGACTGGATCCTGGAACAGAGAGGACGTTAGTGAGGAATGTAGTGAAAGGGAATACAGTCTGTAGTTCATAATTTGGTACCAAAGTTAATTTTTTTTTACTTTTAACAAATAGAAGATGTCATAATTAGGGGGAGGTAAATGGAGGGTCCGTGGAAACTTTCTGTAACATCTTGGCAATTTTTCTGCAAATCTAAAATTATTTCGGAATAAAAAGCTCAAAGAACAAGATGGCAGTTTATAGCTACACGGGCGTCAAGAGGAAAAGCATGGAGCATCTGCTTGGCAGCGAGGATCCTGGCGAAGCAGTGTGGACTTGAACCCTGAGCTGGCGCACTGGCCTCCTGATCCCAGTCCTCTGGCCATGCCACTGGGAGCAGCCGCTTGGGGGCCAGTTCTACAGTGTTCTGGGAGATGCTGCTCGAAGCTCCACCCACAGCCGACCCCCTCCAACACTTCCACTCATTTTGTAAGCATTAACTCCCCCTAGTCAACCCTTTTCTGCTTAAATAAGCCACGGTAGTTTCTGCTATTCTCAGATGGCCCCTGACTGAAATGCAGATGGAAACACTGACTATATTCACCCCATAGAAGGAAGTGAAAAAGTTATCAAAAATCTACCTCCCCCTGCAGGAGAAAAGGTGCTAATGCTTGATAGCTTGTACAGGCAAATTACATCCAACTTACGAGAGAGAGAGAGAGAGAGAGAGAGAGAGAGAGAGAGAATTTAAACTATATCAGAGCAAAGAAAAATATGGGAAGATTCTTAATTTTATTCCAATGAACTATTTAGATTCCAAACTATATGAGAATAGAGAACATAGCTTAAAAATTAACAATGTTTTGGGGGCACCTGGGTGGCTCAGTGGGTTAAGCGTCCGACTTTGGCTCAGGTCATGATCTCACAGTTCGTGAGTTTGAGCCCCACATCAGGCTCTGTGCTGACGGCTCAGAGCCTGGGGCCTGCTTCAGATTCTGTGTTTCCCTCTCTCTCCGCCCCTCCCCTGCTCATGCTCTGTCTCTCTCTCTCTCTCTCTCTCTCTCTCTCTCTCAAAAGTAAATAAACATTAAAAAATTTAAAAAGTTAACAATATTTATGTGTGTGTGTGGCTGATGCAAAATCTAAACAAGCCTATTGGTTCTAGTAGTAAAAGAATAAAAGACCTTGACAGACACACTTCGTGGTTAACAGCACAGATTCAGGAAAGACTATAAGGCTCAATTCCTAGTTTCACCTGCTTGATTTGGGCAAGCTACTTAACCCCCGTCTCACTTTTTTTTTTTTTTTAACGTTTATTTATTTTTTTGGGACAGAGAGAGACCGAGCATGAACGGGGGAGGGGCAGAGAGAGAGGGAGACACAGAATCAGAAACAGGCTCCAGGCTCTGAGCCATCAGCCCAGAGCCCGACGCGGGGCTCGAACTCACAGACCGCGAGATCGTGACCTGGCTGAAGTCGGACGCTTAACCGACTGCGCCACCCAGGCGCCCCACCCCCGTCTCACTTTTAATATGTGCAACAGGAATGATGATATACCTACCTCGTGGGGTTGTCAGGAGTTAAAATAAAGACATAAAATAAAGACATAAAGACAAAAAGTGCCAAGAACGATTCCAGAATTATATAGTCAAGGCCGTGTAGTAGTTGGCTTTTATTATTAATATCATCCCAGGATGCAATGTAGCAAATCGTATGGATAGATTTAAGGAGAAGAATCGCATAGTTTTATTGGTAGATGCCAAGAGTATCTGATTGAATTCAAATACCCTTCTCATAAAAGCTCCCTGAGATCTAGGAAAACAGTGACATTTATTGAATGCGATAAAGGATATGTATCAAATATTGACAATAACTACTTGTGGATAAAGAGGGTGATGTGAAGCCAGATCATAGATTCTCTTTTCCACCATTCATTTAAAAAAAATTTTTTTTAACATTTATTCATTTTTTGAGAGACAGAGAGAGAGCACAAGCAGGGAAGGGGCAGAGAGGTGGGGAGACATAGAATCCGAAGCAGGATCTGGGCTCTGAGCTGTCATCATGGAGCCCGATGCGGGGCTTGAACTCATGAAACACAAGATCATGACCTGAGCCGAAGTCAGACACTCAACCGACTGAGCCACCCAGGCGCCTGCTCCATCTTTCCCACCATTCATTAAGTGAATATTTATCAAGACCATAGGGGGACCCCTTGCTGACGATGCAGCAGTAAAGAGCTTGCTGGGTCCTGCTTTCCCAAGCTTACATTCTAAACAAAAAAATCCAAGAGAATGATAAGCGCTATGCAAAACATTACAATGGGGGGCGTGTCCAAGTGACCAAACAAGTGACACTATGCTGAGATCCAAGTGAGAAGGATGAGCTGTGCAAGAGACCAGGAGAAAGGGCATCTCAGCCCTGAGAACAGCCTCCCCCAGGGCTCTAAGTGGAGGTCAGCTTGGAACGGCCTGGAAACAGAAAGAAGGACCAAGCACAAAGGTATGAAGATAGTGAGGATTTAAAAAAAAATTTTTTTTTAATGTTTATTTATTTTTGAGAGACAGAGCATAAGTGGCGAAGGAGCAGAGAGAAGGAGACACAGAATCTGAAGCGGCCTCCAACCTCTGAGCTGTCAGCACAGAGCTCGACGCAGGGCTCGAACTCATAAACCGCGAGATCGTGCCCTGAGCCGAAGTCGGACGCTCAACCGACTGAGCCACTCAGGCACCCCCAAAACAAAATCTTTAAGAAAGAAGTAAAAAGTAGAGCTCAACCTTATGCAACCGCTCAGAGATTCAAGTGTACAAAGTAAGTCGTCAGTGGTCTACAAGAAAATGTATCTTTGTGTGGTTTAGCAGGACAGCAAAAACAGAAACCAGAAAAGGAAAAATTGAACAGCTTCACCACATAAACACTTACAAACTTCTGAATGGTAAAAGACACCATAAATGCTATTAATAGTTTTTTTAACGTTTATTTATTTTTGACAGAGAGCACAAGCAAGGGAGGGGCAGAGAGAGGGGGGCAGAGGATCTGACGCGGGCTCTGCTCTGACAGCTGTGAGCCCACTGTGGGACTCAAACTCACGAACCACGAGATCATGACCTGAGCTGAAGTCGGATGGTCAACCGCCGAGCCACTCAGGCGCCCCATCCAAGTGCTTGCGAAGAAGGGGAGCGACTGGAACCGGCATTCGTTGCCAGTGAGAATGTTAACGGGACAACCAGTCTACGAAACAGTTTGGCAGTTTCTTCTGAAGTTAAATATACACTTAGCAAATGACCCAGCAATTACACTCTCGAGTATTTATCCTAGAGAAATAGAAGCGTATATTCACACAAAAATCTCTACAGTTGAGTATTCGTAACAGCTTTATTTGTAATAGCCAAAACCTGTGCAAAAAACCCAGATGGCCTCCACCAGGAAAGTGGTTAGACATGTGGACATAAGCCATCCACGCCATGGGGCACGACTCAGAAATGAAAAGGAACAAACACGATCCACCTCACCTCAAGCTCACTAGGCTGAGTGAAAAGAGCCAGTCTCCAAAGGTTACACCCCGAATCATTCCATCTAGGTATTTACCCAAAGGATACAAAAATGCTGATTCGAAGGGGCACGTGCCCCCCCCAATGTTTATAGCAGCGCTATCAACAATAGCCAAATTATGGGAAGAACCCAAATGTCCATCAACGGATGAATGGATAAAGAAGATGTGGTTTATGTGCAATGGAATATTACTCGGCAGTCAGAAAGAATGAAATCTTGCCATTTGCAACTACGTGGATGGAACTAGAGTGTGTTAGGCTAAGCGAAATAAGTCAGCCAGAGAAAGAGAAGTATCATCATTTCACTCATACGTGAAATATAAGAAACAAAATAGATGAACATAGGGGAAGGGAAGCAAAAATAAGGTGGAAACAGAGAGGGAGGCAAATCATAAGAGACTCTTAAATACAGAGAACGACGGGGCGCCTGGGTGGCGCAGTCGGTTAAGCGTCCGACTTCAACCAGGTCACGATCTCGCGGTCCGGGAGTTCGAGCCCCGCGTCAGGCTCTGGGCTGATGGCTGATGGCTCAGAGCCTGGAGCCTGTTTCTGATTCTGTGTCTCCCTCTCTCTCTCTGCCCCTCCCCCGTTCATGTTCTGTCTCTGTCCCAAAAATAAATAAACGTTAAAAAAAAAAATTAAAAAAAAAATACAGAGAACGAACTGAGGGTTGTTGGAGGGGAGGTGGGTGGGGGGGATGGGCTAAATGGGGGATGGGCATTAAGGAGGGCACTTGCTGGGATGAGCGCTGGGTGTTACAGGCAAGTGGGGAATCACTAAATTCTACTCCTGAAATCATTATTACACTATATGTTAACTAACTTGGATTTCAATGAATTTAAAAAAAAGAATAAGCATACTAAAAAATGATTCTTTTAACAAAAGTGCCTATGAGGTTAGATCCTAGCCAATAAAAAACAAAACATTCTCTAAGTAGCAAATTATGGTGATGGAGACAGATTGGTGATTGCCAGGAGTTAGGGATGGGCTGGTTTGGACTATTAAGGAGTAACTCAGGGACTTTCCTGGTGGTGAGGGAACAGTCCTGCATCCTGATTGGTGAGGATAACTCACATCTACACATGTGACCGAATTGCCAAGGACCATTTACACGTACACACTCACAGAAGTGCCTGTAGAAACTGGTAAAATCCAAATAAGCTTCAAAGCTTACTTAACGGTGTTGCACCAATGACAATTTCCTGATTTTGACAATCCACTGCGGTTATGTAAGATATTGAGGGAGGCTGGGTGAAGGGTGCATCGGATCTCTATACTAATTGTGCAACTTCTTGTGTGTCTTAAACTATTTCGAAAGAAAAAGTTATAATTTTAAGATAAGATATACATGAAATACAGGAAAATATAACTGCTGCATATGTAATAGAAAGAGAGGTACATTCCAAAACAAACAGCGCTCCTATTAATCAATAAGAAAACGATGAAGGTGGCGCCTGGGTGGCTCAGTCGGTTAAGCGTCTGACTTCGGCTCAGGTCATGATCTCGCGGTTTGTGGGTTCGAGCCCCGCGTGGGGCTCTGTGCTGGCAGCTCGGAGCCCGGAACCTGCTTCAGTTTCTGTGTCTCCTTCGCTCTCTGCCCCTCCCCCGCTCGCGCTCTGCCTCTCTCTCTCTCTCTCTCTCTCTCTCAAAAATAAATAAACATGAAAAAAATTAAAAAACAATAAGAAAACGATGCATAACTCAACCAACGGATTGACAAATACTAGGACATTCAGAGAAGAAATATAAATGGACCTTAGATAAGTATCCATGTGTCCATATTCGATCTCACTAATAATCAAATAAATTCAGATTAAGACAACAAGCAAATATAAGTTTCCAGCCATACAAGATTTATGGCCAGGACAAAGGGACACTTTCATTCACGGTCAGTGAGTGTAAACTGGCCAATATTCTAACAGGCAGCTTGATGGCACTGACCCAGATGTTAAAAGTTTTCACCATTTGACAGAGTACTTCTCGGAAATACAAAGATCCAGGAAATACAAAGGAAATACAAAGATCCGGGAAATACAAAGGAAATACAAAGATCTACATTGCAGTGTTGTTTAAAAATTTTTTTTTTTCAACGTTTATTTATTTTTGGGACAGAGAGAGACAGAGCATGAACGGGGGAGGGGCAGAGAGAGAGGGAGACACAGAATCGGAAACAGGCTCCAGGCTCCCAGCCGTCAGCCCAGAGCCTGACGCGGGGCTCGAACTCCCGGACCGCGAGATCGTGACCTGGCTGAAGTTGGACGCTTAACCGACTGCGCCACCCAGGCGCCCCTGCAGTGTTGTTTATATATTTTTTTTTTTTAGTGTGTATTTATTTTTGAGACAGAGAGAGATAGAGCATGAGCGGGGGAGGGGCAGAGAGAGAGGGAGACACAGAATCTGAAGCAGGTTCCAGGCTCTGAGCAAGCGGTCAGCACAGAGCCCGATATGGGGCTTGAACCCACGAACCCACGACCCGTGAGATCACGACCTGAGCCAAAGTCGGAGGCTCAACCGACTGAGCCACCCAGGCGCCCCTGCAGCGTTGTTTATCGTAGTGAAAAATTGGAGGTGACAGAAATGTTTGTTACAGGCGACTGGTTAGACAAATTACAATAATGGCCACTAATATTCATCTGGTGCTTTTGACGTTCCGGGAACTTCTGTAAGTGTTTCACATTTATTGATTCATTTAATCCTCACAATAATCCTACGAAGAAGGTTCTAGATACTGTTAGGCTCGTTTCACAACCGGGGAAACTGACATGCACTAGCAAGTGGGGAAGCTGGGATTCACATCCAGGCAGCCTGGCTCTCGACCCGCACCCTTAACCAAAGACCACACTTCCAGGCCTTAATGCGGAGGAATGTGCAGGTATTTTAAGTGAGACGATCAGCATGTATGATAGGATCCCAGACAACAGTGTGTATATAAAAAAAAAGTTCTGACGTTATCTTTGGGGCTTGTTGTTATGGGCAACATGTACTCTTTTGTTTATATATTTTTATATTGTTTGAATTTTTTTACAATAAAAACGTACCATGTTTATAATTGAAAAGCTTGTAGGGATATTTAAAGGTAACAGATCAAAAATTTAAGAGAGAGAGAGACACCAGGTAGGAATTCAACAGCCTCAGGGCACTTGTTCCCAACCCCCAATCCCCTCAGCAGCCCTGGCAGGGTGGCCCCTCAGGCTGGGGCTCCTTTTCCCCGAAGGTGAAGGTGAAATCTGGAGAAGTGGTTAAGTCTTTGGCTCAGGGTAGGTAGGGGGGCACCCTCTCCAGCACTCTTCAGGGCTGGCCCTTCCCTGAGCAGCTGACACTGCCCCAGGGGAACAAAACCACTTCAAAAGAAAAACAACAAACTGGATTCCAAACACCATCAGAAACTGGAGATTAGAAGGGACAGACCAAGAATTTAAAATACGCACAACAAACATACAGAAATCTGTGGATTTAAGGTCCTGAAATTCACACAGGTCAGGCTTTCAAAAATGCTAATATTTGCAACACGGTGGATGTTACATCCCCGGCAACGAGTTAATCTTAGGATGAAAAACTTTGAATGTCAGTTGAGTGTGTGCAAAGGGGGGCACACCGCTTTTCAACATCGTTTGGGGGGCTACCGAAGCAGAAAGAAAACCGCAGATCCCGAGCCGGCTTGCCTGATCCTGGCCTCTTGATGTTTGCTGAAGCTCTGAGTTTGCACGTCTGTCCAGGATGCAGAGCTCTGCCAGCCTGTGAGGCAAGAACTGTCTGTATCCTGGCTAGAAAGCAATTTTTGTTTTAAAGTTTATTTATTTATTTATTTATTTTTTATGTTTATTTATTTTTGAGAGAGAGGAAGGGAGACAGAGTATGGGGGGGGGGGTGGCAGAGAGAGAGGAAGACACAGAATACAAAGCAAGCTCCAGGCTCCCAGCTGTCAGCACAGAGCCCGACATGGGGCTCGAACTCACAAACCCACCAGATCATGACCTGAGCCGAAGTCGGGAGCTTAACCCACTGAGCCACTCAGGCGCCCCAGAAAGCAGTTTCTTGATTGGGATCAGGCTTAAGAGGATCTCTCTCTTTGGCAGAAACAGAAATAGGATCACTTTGTGGTAAACACCCACATCAAAAATCTCCATCTATTTGGGGTAAGGGGGTGGGGGGGGTGGGGGAGAGCTTCCTGCTTAACCATTTCCTGTCCAGGTCTGAGTGAACTACACAGAAACTACAAAGTTCTAGCTTGAGGGGACTGGAGGAAAGCAAAGAGCCACCCCCTGGGCCTAAGATGCTGCCATGCACACGGCCCTGATTTATGTCTGAGTCCAGTTAACAGTTAACTTGTGTTAAATGACAAAAATTCAGCCGAGTACATGTTAAATATTTAACTGGCCTTATTAGTTGATTTATCAATCAAGCACCATCCCATCTAGCAAGCAGAGGGGAGCACCATCAAGCTGCAGAAAAGGGAAGATTTTTAAAGGTAGAAAGGGAGTACGAAAAAAAAAATTACTAGCAAAGAATCCTGTTTCAGGCTAGGCCGTCCTCCCAAGGGTAACTAACCGAAAGGGTCTATCTGTAACGTTCCTAGTGCGATCAGTAAATTCCAGGTTTACTGGTTAAAGGTTACATTCCGGGGTGTGTACAGTGGGGGGGGGGGGGGGGTGAGGGGCGGGGGAAATGTTGAAATTGTAGTTAGGTTAGGTATTAAGTCTTGGTGTGCTGACCTGGGAATCTTAATAGGAGTGATTCCGTTTGGGGCTTGTGTTTTTCTTTGTAACAGCCGTCGATACTAAAATTCTAAAGAGCTAACGTTTAATCTAAGAAGAGACACTCTTTTTAGCACATGCTAGTACCCTTAGAACAATGAAAAAGTGAATTTCAAAGACACCTTCCTGCTCATTAAATAAGAGAAAGTCTAGGCTTTTGACCCAAGCTCCTCCAGCATGTGTGCAGTCTGCTGGCCCAAGGCTGTGCCCGGATCTGGCGCAAGGCCGTGTTTAACTCGAGTTGGCAAGGACAGTGTGTGAGTTCTCTGGAGATGCCTCCTGGGGCGGCTGGGACTCACGGTCCAGGTTCATGACTTCTTTGCCAGGAGGCCTCGTCTTCCTTCTTCGTGCAATTCAACGAAGTTTGCCACCTGGCCAGCCTCCTTCCTCCCCACCCCCATGCCCAACTTGACTGCCTAGGAGGCGCGTCCCAACAGGGTGAACGACGCCTAGGAGGGGAAGGAGGCAGCTCACAGCATATTAATGGCCCAGGGCATGGAGAAAGCATTTGAGGTGCCAGCCCAGATCAGGCACACGCTGGCACGCCTGGCATCAGGAGGAGAGGCCACTTTAGCGTGCATTGTTACCAAAGCCTCAAATCACATGCCCGTCGGGGGGATCGATGCTTCACGGGGACAGGAATTAGGCCGGGAGGCATGGGGGGCTTTGTGGAGTTGAGACACTTGGGTCTGGTCTGGCCCCCTTTTCCTGGTGAGTCACTCCTTCATTTCCTTGGAAGAAGCCTTGCTCCCACTCTTAATGGCCGGGCACGCATCAGGAGGGCCCTCTGGGAGGTGTGGGAGGCGAGGCTTCTGTTCTGCTCATCTGCACTAAGGACCACTGTGATGGCAGTGGGGAGGAGGCAGAAAAAAGATGGGGACAGAAGGAGCTGGAATAACGATCAGGGCCATGGGTAACTAGGGATCTGGAAATGAACACAGGTAGGAAACTGGGAAAAACACATTAGAATAGCTTCAGTTTTCTATTTCAAGAGACTAAGAAAGGTCAGCCAGCTAGCTAAATGGAGAGGACGGAACTTCCATAAAACACCTTTAAGGCGCTTTAAATATCCAACTCTATTTAATCCTTAGAAGAACCCTGTGCTGGGGGGGGGGGGGGAATGATCGTGCCCATTTTATCAGTAAAGCAACAGGCTCAAAAGTATCAAGTGGCTTGTCCAAGGTCATCTAATAAATAAGAAGCGATGCTGGGGTTCCCACCTGAACCCAGGATTGGTCCCTTCACCCCCCTACACTGACCAAGCCTAAAAGCAGCTGAACTTCTAGAAAGTGAGTCATCAGAGCTTTGTAGGATTGACTTGCCTGGGCTTTGCTTTCCCCCTCCTGAAGTTATTATTTAGCGAAAATGCATGGGTGGTGAGTGTGGCTTCCAGAATTTCGTCTCTGCTGCTGCCCTCCCCATCACCCCTCCCAGTCTGCCCTCCTCACTAAACGCAGGATTTACTCCTCCTTGCGAGCCTATTTGCATAAGTTGTTCTAAGTCTGCCAGTTCAGAATCACATTTAAAGCTGCTGTCCCCTCTCCTTCCAAACACACACACACATACCCCACTGTATTTAGAAAGAAGTCAATATTGTGGCCCCATTATCCGGGGAAGGAGGCTATTAAGAAGAAATTATCAGTAATAAGCCAGCAGGAAGCTGAGGTTGGTCACAAGGAAATAAACTTATCCCGGGCCTGCAAAATTGTGGCCTTACATTCTTACTTTTCTCTCTTTTTCAAGTCAACCCACGGGAAATCCTCTTTCAGACGTAGCCTGGAAGGGGCAGAATTCGGATTTCAGAGAGGGGGGCGGGGTTCGACCTGGGAGCAGGAAGATCAGAGCAGGGGCTTCCAGGAAAGAGGGGAAAGGCCTTGGTGGTCAGGCTCTGAAGGAGGGAAAGATAGGGCCCTGGGGTCACCTTGGGAAGGGGGGCATTTTCACAAGAGATACATGGAGGGGGAGGTCCAGGGGCAGGTTTTCTGTGGTTGGCAGAGGACTGGAGGGTGGAAAGAGGCTGACTCAACCCCACCCTCAGCCCACGGCCCCACTCTTGAAATCCCACAGCTAACAAGTCACACTTGGGATGAAGTATTCAGTTTTCCAGCTTCCCTCCAATGCATTTTCCTCAACAGAGGATTCTGAGCATCCTGAAGATGTGGAAGGGGAAGGTCAAGTTCAGAGGGCGGAAGGGGATGCTCTGGAGCCACACGATTTTGAAAAGGGCTGACCTTGCTTCCTAGTGGTTGGGAAACAAAAAAACCTCCATGGGCAGGAGGGGCAGATGGGATTACATAAATCCCATGAAATCTCATGAACAGAATATCTATCTATCTATCTATCATCTATCTATATGATGGAATATTATGCAGCCTGAAAAATAAATGAAATCCTAGGGGCGCCTGGGTGGCTCAGTTGGTTAAGCGTCTGGCTTTGGCTCAGGTCATGATCTCATGGTTCGCGCGTTCGAGCCCAGTGCTGGGCTCTGTGCCAGCAGCTCGGAGCCTTGAGCCTGCTTCGGATGCTGTGTCTCCCTCTCTCTCTGCCCCTCCCTGCCTCTCACTCTCTCTCAAAAATAAATAAATATTAAAAAAAAAATAAGCTGACCAGTTAGCTCAGTTGGTTAGAGCGTGGTGCTAATAATAATAAAAAAATGATTAAATGAAATCCTAACACATACCACAACATAGATGAAGCTTGAAGATGCTATGCTAAGTGAAATGAGCCGAGCACAAGAGGACAAATGTTGTAAGATTCCACTTATCTGAGGTACTTAGAGCAGTCAGGTTCAGAAAGACCGAAAGTTGGGTGGTGGTTATGACTGATGGGCGGGTGGATGGGGATCTAGTTTGTAATGGGGACAGAATTTCAGTTTGGATGATGAAGAGGTTCTGGAGACGGATTAAGTACAATAGTGTAATGTACTTAACGGCACTGATTTGCACCTTGAAAAAGGTTCAAATGGTAAATCTTGGGTTACGTATATTTTACCACAAGAAAAAATAAGCTAAATCTAATAAAGCCTATTTATTTCTTTATTTTGACAGAGAGGGAGTGAGCGCACACAAGTGGAGGAGGGGCAGGGAGAATCCCAAGCAGGCTCTGTGCTGTCGGCACAGAGCCCAACACAAGGCTCAACACAGGTCACAAAAAGCGAGATCATGGCCTGAGCCGAAGTCAAGAGTCAGATGCTTAAACCACTGAGCCACCCAGGTGCCCCTCTAAATAAAGCCTTTAGTGCAAACTCCCATTTTACAGTAACTACAGAGGTTAGAAAAACAAATGGACACTATGAAGACACAATCAGGCAAATGTAGAATGTACAACATTCTACAAGAAAACTGGCCTAAACTTCAAAAAGTCAATGTCATCGAGAAAAAAAAAAAAATAGAGTTGTTCTAATTAAAAGAGACTAAAAAGACACAATAACCAAATATAACATGTGTACTTAAAACCAACAAACTGGGCACCTGGGTGGCTCAGTCACTTAAGCATCCAACTCATGATTTCGGCTCAGGTCACCATCTCACTCTGGTGAGATCGAGCCCTGCCTCCAGCTCTGTGCTGAGCATGGAGTCCGCTTAAGATTCTCTCTCTCTCGCTCTCTCTCTTTCTACTTCTGCCCCCGTTCCCTGCTGTCTCTAAAAAAATAAAACGGACAAACTTAAAAGCCATATTTGAAACGATGGGGCGGATTTGATTATGGGGTAGATATCAGGTAATATTAGGGAATTCATGTGAGTTTTCTTAGATGTGAACACGCAGTTGTGGTTCTGTTCGAGAATGTCCTTACTTTCGGGAGCTATCTGCTGAAATCTATGGGGGTGACGCGGCATGGCATCTGAAACTCACTTTCAAATGATCCAGAAAAAACAAGCCTTACACACCCATCGAGGCGGATCAAGCAAACGTGGCAAAATGGAAACGGCTGTTGACCCCTCGGTGGTGGATGAACACTGGAGAGTTCTTGCCGTTTTTGTCTGCTGAAACGTTCCTAATAAAAAGTCGGGGAGAAAAGTTCCGGCTGCGCAGTTTTAGGAGCTGTGTGGCCTTGGGCAGTCTCCTTGCCCCGCTGGCCTTAGTTTCTTCACCTAAAGTACAGGGCTAAAAACCCCTCACCCCGTTAACAGTGTAAGCCACCCGGCCCCAGGTGCCCAGCGGCTGTGGGGTGGTATTGGTCGTTAGTATTGACATTAGAATTGGGAGGACAGTCCCTAGCACGGTATCTGGTAAGTGAGCAGCGGCTTCGGGAAAACCAGTTGGGCTCCCCGGGCCAGCCTCTCCGCCTGGGGAGGAGGATGGGGAAGCGGCCCCTTTGGGCCCCCCTCACTCGCCCGAGCGGGACGAGTAAACGCGCAACCGCTCGGGGCGTGACCGCTGCAGCGCGGGCCTCGGAAGTGGGGGCGGGGCTTGCAGGTGGGCGGGCGTGGGAGCCCAAAGCCCGAAGGAGCGTTGCCCGTCGGAAGCCGGGGGCGGAGCCTCTCGCTTGCTGACCAATCCGGAATAGGTGCCAAAAAAAAAAAAACCAAAAAACAAAAAACGGGCGGAGAAAAGAAACGGGAAAGATCCCGGCGGATACCTGCTGCCTAGGGCTTGGCGCCGGGCATCCTGTCCAGGTGACTGGGCCGCTTGGTCTGGCCGCTCCTCTCTTTCTCTCTCTCTCTCTCCCTCCAGTCCGCGGGGCAAGAGAGGGGGCACGGCGGACCAGAAGCCCGGCCCGGCGGTCTGCTCGGGCGTGACCTCTGAGCAGAGTCACGTTGCTTTCTGCGCGGGCTTCCTCTTGTAAAGTGAGAGCAGTAAAAACCCGCCGGAGGCAGGACGGGACGTGCCCAAGTGACTCAGAGTTGGGAGGCAGTGAAGGGGAGAATGGCGACCTTGCCTCCCGCCTCGTGGTACTGCTCGTCTTTCCCAAGTTTTCTACAATGCACACGTGTTATTTTGGTGGCCAGCAAAGTTAAGCTAAAAGTGAAGTCATAATTTCTGGCTAGCTCAGTACTACTTTATGGTTCCTGTACCTACAGAGAGTATAACAGGAGCTAAAAACAAGCACGCGGTGCCTGAGACAGCAACCGAAAAGGAGCACTTGGGTTACTGATGACGCGAAATTGGAATGTGAATTGGGTATTAGAGGACACCAAAAAATCCTTGCTAACTTTATTAGATGCAACAGTGGCTTTATCAGCCATAAAATTATCACTAAAAATATCCATTCGGGAGCTGGATCAAATTAGATGAAATTGACAATGTCTGGGAATTGCTTTAAAACTAAGGATGCTAGGGGTGCCTGGGTCGCTCAGTCAGTGAAGCATCGGACTCTTGATCTTGGCTCTGGTCATGATCTCGGGGGTTTGTGAGTTTGAGCCCCGCTTCAGGCTCCTTTGGGCTCCGTGCTGACAGTGCGGAGCCTGCTTGGGATTCCCTCTCTCCCTGTCTCTCTGCCTGTCCCCTGCTCATGCTCGCGCGCTCTATTTCTCAAAAATAAAAATAAGTAAACTTAAAAAAATTAAAAGTAAGGATGCTAGGTCAAAGTTTTAGTCGTTGCTTTGTCTTAAGAGATGTGATTATCCTTGATTTTTCTCTGAGGCTTGAGACTAAACACAGTATGTATGTGGTACTTTAAGAAATGGCAGAAGTAGACCTAAGTCAGGAGGAGGGGCTCTTCCCTACCTCTGACCTCTTTAAAGTATACTATATCTAGAAAAGACTTTGTAAAAAATTCCAGTGTTTCTCTTTGTGACAGCTCTAAGACTGCAGGTGTTGGAGCTTTCCCAAGTGAATCATTTATTTCCTGGATCTGAAAACATTTTTCTTTTCATTTCGGGCATTTTGCCACTTTCAGGGCAAATGTCTGTGGCAAATCTGAAAAACCAAACACAAAGTAAAATAAAAACTTAATATTTTCACGTCCCCACCTTCACCCAATGCACGTTTTCAATCTCCTTTTCAGGCTACTTGCTGTCCAATTAACAGTAAATGAGTTTGGAGTTCTTCATTCTCTGAACTTTCAGGACTTTGGGCTCAGTTTCCGATTTTAAAAAATGCATTGGGGACAGTGGCCTGACAACCCACAGAAGTTCAATGGGAAATGCACCAAAGGCCTTCGCTGTCATTTAGTTAACTAAGCTTCACAAAGGGCTGCGCATTTTAGAACAATTATCTCATTTAATCTCACTTTATTAATAATCCCACAGGTTCGGTACGGCGACAAGTCCCATTTTACCGACGAGGGCACTGAGTGTTTTAGCCAGGTGACATGTCCAAGTGACACAGCAACTGCACCTCGGGACCCCGTCGCCAGCGGCCCTAATCGCTAGGCAGCACGCTTGTCGCCGACCCCCCCCTCCCAAATTTACCGGGACTCGAGGACCCCTAGCCCCCCACCCAGGTACACGTATCTAAACGGGCGCAACCACGAGCTTCTCTTGCAGCCAGGGGCGTTTTCAGGCATTTGCACCAACCTCATTTGCAAAACCACTCTCCCGGACCCGCGAAAACGGTTCAGGGGTGGGGGAATCCTCTCCCGCTCCGGGCGGCCTCCAATCGCGTTGCTGCATTCAATCCGAGCCGCTCCTGGAGGAGTGAGTCCCGCGCGCGCCACAGTCACCGGGGCGCGCGGGGGCTGCAGCCTTTGTCCGGTGGGGCCCGCAGGGAGCCGGGCGGCGGCGCCCCTAGCCCGGTCCACGGGTCCAGGGGATCCGGGGTGGGCCCGGGGACGGGGGTCCCGGGGGTCCCGGGGGGTCCCGGGCGGCTCGGCGCTGCAGCTCCCGCGCGGCTCTCGAACGGCTGACGTGGGGCCCGGTGCATCCAATGGGAAGGCGACGTCTGGCCACGCCCACTGAGCGCGCAGCCCCGCCGGTGGGCTTTTAAAAGCCCGCGCGGCGGTGCGGGGGCTCCCAGGACCCGCGCGCCACCTCGCCCGCCTCGTCCGCTCCCTGCCGCCGCCGCCATGCTCTCCGTCCGCGTCCCGCTCGCCACCATCGTGGACCCGCAGCAGCCGCAGCAGCAGCTTCAGCTCTCGCCTTTGAAGGGGCTCAGCCTGGCGGACAAGGAGAACACGGTGAGGACGCGCGGGCCGGGCCGGGGCGGCGGGGGTCTCCTGGGACGTGGGCATGCCCCCTCACCGCGCGTCTCCCCGCAGCCCCCGGCCCTCAGCGGGAGCCGCGTGCTGGCCAGCAAGACCGCCCGGAGGATCTTCCAGGAGCCCGCCGAGCCGGTGAGTGGGGGTCTGGCCGCCGGCTGGGAAGGGGCCTGTGGGGGCGGGGCGCTGCCGGCAGGGGACGCCAGCCGGCTCTTGGCGCCAAAGCCTCATTGTTTCCTCTGCCGTTTCAAACCCTAGCCCCTCCCCGGCCCGCGCTCCTTTCCCGCCAAAGCATTCCCTCCCTGGCCTGCCACACACTTCCGTAGGTTTCCTCCTGTCCCTCTGGCACCTCCCGGTTGTGTTCTATGTAAGATCCATGTGTGACAGCTGACACTTACACACTGAACCACATGAGCTTGCCGACCACTGGGCGCACTTGGCCTGAAAAAATGGCAATTTCATGTGGGACGCCCTACAATTCGTATTTCCATTACCCCCTCGCCCGGCAGAAAACTAAGGTGCTTGTCCCCAGCGTGGAGGATGAGCCACTGCTCCGAGAAAACCCTCGTCGCTTTGTCATCTTTCCTATCGAGTACCACGATATTTGGCAGATGTATAAGAAAGCGGAGGCTTCCTTCTGGACAGCCGAAGAGGTAACGAGGATCAGGAACCGGGAGACTTAAAAAGGAAGTTTACGCGTTGCCCCCCAACTCTTGAGGCGGACCCCTGCCCTAGCGGTTATGCCTTGGCTGGAGATATACTTGACTCTTCCTCTGGTTCCTCTTGGGGATGGCTGCCCACCGAGGATGTGAGCTGTTCTCACTGGCAAAGGGAGTTCTGGATGGGAGGGATGTTACCGATCAAGCCGTGTTCGTAGACTTACAAGGTTTAAGAACCAAGTATATATGTGAGGCCCCGCGTGTGTAAACCCCTTGTGAAACTTCTCAACTTCAGGTGGATCTTTCCAAGGACATTCAGCACTGGGAGTCCCTGAAGGCAGAGGAGAGATATTTTATATCGCACGTTCTGGCTTTCTTTGCAGCGAGTGATGGCATAGTAAATGAGAACTTGGTGAGTTTCCAAGCAACGTCTGCTTTCATTCACTTCAAGACTTGAGAGAATGTCCTCTTCCCTCACCTTTAACGTTGTCCCCTCCCGATACCATATGTGTTTGTAAGGTCATAGTTCTATTACATGGAGTTTGCTGTTTTATAATATGCTCTGCAGTTGTTTCTTCCTCATGGGTATCTTTCTCCCCCCTGGTTCTAGAGAAGCTCAAAGACCATGTTAAGTGCTAGCCATGGGTTTACTCCTCGTGGCTGTGGCATTACTTTTTCTGTGGCTTTGCTCTTCCGATAACCTGATTCCATGTATGCCTCACTGTGAGTGGATCCTTCCTGCAATGAGTTAGGAAAGAATGAACTGATGAGCGTTCGCAGAAACCCCGTAACGCAGGCTTTATCTCTTTTCCTGAGTTGTACAATGAGCGTGTGGCAGGAAATGTCCAGCTTTAGCACAGCATAGTGAAGAAGTATTCAAGTAGAAACACGCCTTGTAATGGTACAAAGGGAGTGTGATGAATCTGGGGTCCTGGGGCTGAGTGGCTTCTCCTCAAGCTGCACTGTGATGTTTTACCACTAGGTGGAGCGGTTTAGCCAAGAAGTTCAGATTACTGAAGCCCGCTGTTTCTATGGCTTCCAAATTGCCATGGAAAACATCCATTCTGAGATGTACAGTCTCCTCATTGACACTTACATTAAAGATCCCAGAGAGAGGTGAGTGTTTGGGTGGTATGCCAACGTGTTTAGGACTCACTTATTGTTACCCTGTTGCAAGTTTTTGAGCTTACGTAGGGATAGACAATGGCTCTAGAATGGCTAAGCAGGCAAATCCCTACCACGCGTGGTCACGTCTGCTCTGAGGAAGAGGCCTACATTGACATTAGGAGCCGGTCACTTAAAAACAAAGTTAGGCGGTTACTCCGTTTTCTTGTTGTTGGTCATTCAGTCTAAAACCTTTCTTTGAACAAAACCAAACAAAAAACATCTGTAGAGGCTGTGTCCAACGAACTAATTCCTAGGTCTGACGGTTTTGACTCCTGTGGCAAAGCTGTTAACCTACGATGTGAAGGAGGTAGAGAGTGTACCCAAGTAGAATGTTACTCTCCTCTTAAGGAGCTAGTAATGCAGTACGGGAAATAAGACCTAGAAATAGAAGGGAGACGAGTTACATAATGATGTGCAGGCAGTTCACCATTAGATGAGTTTAGGCACAGAACTGTTTGACCAAAGTGACGGTTTGTTATGGGATCACAAAGGGGGAGCTTAAGGCCCATCTTACGTTTTGAAGATTGGAGAGGAGGAGAAAGTTAGCAATGGCTGCCTGAGTGCTCTGGGTACTAAGAGCTCAGGAGGGGAGCCTTGTGTGGAGCCGAAGTCTTAAAGCTGAAAAGCAGACTCTTGTAGATTACCAGGGAGAATGTGAAGAGGGAAGGTGAGTGACGACTTGGTAGGGCTAGCAGGATTGGGGAAACGCTTTGGGGGTAAAAACATTGTGGACAGAAATGAGAAAAGACAGGGGCGCCTGGGTGGCTCAGTTGGTTGGGTGTCTGACTTCCAGCTCAGGTCACTATCGAGGTTAGTGAGTTCGAGCCCCACATGGGGCTTGCTGCTGTCGGCCTGTCAGCGAAGAGCCCGCTTCGGATCCTCTCTCTGCCCCTCCCCGACTTGTGCTTTTTAAAAAAAAAATAAGTAAATGAGAAAAGACAAAGGTAGGCATAACTGGGATGAATAAGCAGAAGGGGCAGGGTCAGGAAAGTCTGATGGTTAAGCTTCAAAAGCCAGGGAGAGGCAGATCCAGGTCTCCAACAGAGCATGTGGACATGGAGAGAGAATGAAGGGAGCCCAACGGTCTGATGACCTTGGCTTTAGAAAACAAGGTCACCTGATAAGGAATGGGCTGGGGAATTTGCAGGCTCCCAAGCTGAGCACAGGGATACATTGGAGGCGGAAGAGGCTAATAAAGACCCAAGTAAGTGTAGGGCCAGTCGATTTTCTTTCCTGACCTGGGATCATCAGTGAGGCATAGAATTATAGTAGGAAGCAATCTCAGGTTATTTAGTTTATTGGCTTTAATTGTTTTATTATATCCATATGGCACTTGGGGCCCATATAATTGGCCTGATGTTATAGTCTGGTGGTGGAGGGGGTGTCGAGGAAGATAATGGTCAGCATAGCTTAAGTAGTCTTAGCAGTTAAGATTTTATGGCTTTTCACGTTTAAAGATAGGGCCTATGAACCTTGTCATGACCTGGACTTGATATAATTAAGCTGATAAATGCTCTTGGTGTAATGGACTAAGGCTTTCGATGTGTGTAGATCTCGGGGCTCCCTGTGAATTAAAGAATACTTAGGTTTGTATTAACAGGAACCAAATGAATGCTGAGATTTTAAAAAACACTGGGGGAAAAGCAAAAACAGTAATGAGAAAACATTTCAGGTTGAGTCTTGATTTGGCCTTCGTTCCCAGTGTTGTTCCCTAGATGTTTGTGATAGGAGGTCTTTGCTATAATTGCTGACACTCTGGGTGCCTACTAGGGAATTTCTCTTCAACGCCATCGAGACGATGCCTTGTGTAAAGAAGAAGGCGGATTGGGCCTTGCGTTGGATTGGCGACAAAGAGTCTACCTACGGTGAGGACCCCTTTGGCCCCACTTATGCCTGAGCTTCATCCTCTGGTGACGGTCACTGGCTTGTGAGCCCTTCCTGTGCACGTGCTCAGTTGCCCACTAGAACTATGTCGATGTTAACTCTTCCACAGGAGAGCGGGTTGTGGCCTTTGCTGCAGTGGAAGGAATCTTCTTTTCTGGTTCTTTCGCGTCGATATTCTGGCTCAAGAAACGCGGCCTGATGCCTGGCCTCACGTTTTCCAATGAACTTATTAGCAGAGATGAGGTGAGTCTAATACACACAACAGGCTAATCTGCACCCCAAATATCTACAACTCTTGGGTTCCCTGAAGGGAACTCAAGACAACAGACTGCCTTATATCTACATTTAACATGTGAGTTCAGTGATACCTGTATTTGGCAGAGAATGAACACTACTTTTCATTTACTGGAAGGTATTTGTATTCTCAATACATTTATATGTCCGTTGCACTGTAGGTGAGGGGATGTTGTATTATTTTGGCCCGGTAGCCTATCTATGACCCTAGTGTATTTCACAGTTGGCTGAGCATCCTGATCAAGTGAGAATCCATTCCGGTCCAGTGTATATCTTTGAGTGCTATTGGATTAAACTGGAGAGGAAGGTGGAGTATGTCCAGATGTTCTGATTTAAGTCCAGTCTGAAAGGCAAGGGCCATGGACCCTGCCATACTTGGAGCCCAATGAGCAGATCAGACAGCTGATCGTGCCTTGTAAGATTCTCTGCCTTCCTGTAGGGGAAGATAGGGATTACTTGGCATTAAGACTCACAGACTCGATTCACTGGAAACTGCATCACTGGTTTCCTGAGCATTAGGTCGTAAATCTCAAAACTAGCCTGGTCACTGAGTTTTGCCTTTCCTGCTAGGAACTGTGGCACAATTAGAGCTCATAGCTGTAGAAAGAATGCTGTAGAAAGAATGCTTGGAGCAGAAGTCCTGTGCCATCCTTGGTTACCTCACGGAGCAGCAGGGCCGGGACCTGGCCTGCTCTTGCTACCTGGGTAGCAGCGTGGAGGGCCTTGCATGCAGATGGGCCCGCCTTGGCATAGGCAGAGCAGATGGCCGTTGGATTCTTCTTCCCTTTTTTTGACAGTTAAAGTGCTTGTAGCATGGCAAGATGTACAAGGGGAATGCAGAAAAGGGTAAAGCCATTTCCTGTTGCATGTGAATGATAAAGGTCTGGCGTCACAGTGATACTAAACCTTTTTTTCCTAGGGTCTACACTGTGACTTTGCCTGCCTGATGTTCAAACACCTGGTCCACAAACCTTCAGAGCAGAGAGTGAAGGAAATTATTATCAATGCCGTTAGGATAGAACAGGTGCGTTTTGCATCAGGGTCTCTTCGTGCTTGCTAGAAGATGTCTTTATTTGTGCTACCGTCTTACTGAGAAGCTCTGTTTTGGTCCCTAGGAATTCCTCACGGAGGCCTTGCCAGTGAAACTAATTGGGATGAATTGCACTTTAATGAAGCAGTATATTGAATTCGTGGCAGACAGACTTATGCTGGAGCTAGGTTTTGGCAAGGTACGGTATTGTTCATAGCCTTCTGGTTCTCCCGGAAACTGGTGTTCTGTATTCAAATTTTGCTGTGGACCTTTTCAGGTTTTCAGAGTAGAAAATCCATTTGACTTTATGGAGAATATTTCACTGGAAGGCAAGACTAACTTCTTTGAGAAGAGAGTAGGCGAGTATCAGAGGATGGGAGTGATGTCAAGTCCAACAGAGAATTCTTTTACCTTGGATGCTGACTTCTAAGTGAACGAAGATGTGCTCTTAATGTTGCTGATTCCTCCCCCTCCAACCCTTCTCATCAAAAAAAAAAAAAAAAAAAAAAAAAAAATCAGCTACTTGAAGTGAATCAACTAGCTACACTATGAATCACCAATAGTGTTCATGAATAGTATTGTTAAAACTGTGTAGCTACCTCGTACGCAAGCCTGTTGATTAGTGATGCTAGTTGTCTCCCCTAGAAAGAAGCATGGAAAAAAGCTACTTGGGTTCTTAGGAAAGAGCTTGGCCGTGTTGGGCTTTTGCAAGCACCCTGGCTGTCCATGACTTCATGGCTCTTAGCAATCATGGCTCAAGGTGTGGGGACTCTCTGAGTCTGACCCGGCAGGATTAAAGAGTTGCTACAAGGCCCTTGGGAGGGGGTCAGCCTTGGTGCTTCAAAGCAGATTTTAAAGTTTACTTACTGCTTTGTATATAAAATTGGCACTTTACACACAAACCTATTTTGTACTGTTGAGGTAAAGGCCTGATTTGACCTAACTTGGTTTCTAGACCAAACACAGAGCATTCTGTTGACCACTAATGGGAGCCAGTTCGGGATTTACTAGGTGACCCACGTCTGCCAAACCTGTGCAAGTCAAGCATGTTATTTCTACTCTTTATTTTCTTTAATGACTTGAGGTGCTTTGTGATCAGCTTTAAAGTCAGTCCTGCACATACCCCTGGGTAGTAGCCAGTTGGTGTCCCAAAGAAGGCAGGTTGCGTTTTATATAAATACAGGTCAGGTCCTGTATGGTGGGATCAGAGGGGACAGGAGCTTCCAACTTAAATCATCAAGGATTAGAATGTGATGTGAGCGGGCTGCTGGTCACTTGGGGGTGCAGGAGGAGCAGTTTCTGTCTATTTCTCAAACCGTATTTCCCCCAACTTTGAGTTCTTGTGAAAGACCCTTAGGTCCTTAGCTATAGGATCGGAGGTAGCACCGTACGTTGAGTCTTCAAACGATCCTTGAACAAAATGACCCACTTGAGGTCTTACTCCAGTTAAGTGGCCAAAACCAGGACTGAAATTGGCTCCCTGAAAAGTTGGGGCATTTATTCGGATTTGCTTTCGTGTGTAAGTAGGTACCGTTGACTTCATCCTTTTATATTTACTACATGCTTTTTAAATTAGGGAATGTCATTTTGCTGTATATGCCCGATGTATCTGTGGTTCATGTTTTGAAATAATTGCCCGGCACTGCGATTCATGATCGAAGTGGATATTGTTCAGTGCACTTACTTTAACTTCAGTGCCTGCCTAAATCTGAGCATTGCCTTGTTGGATTCCTGACCTTCAGGAGAAAACTAGAGTTGCGTGAGCTATAAATACATGCTCTATTCACATATTAATTTTAGAATGAAGTACAGAATAATACACCTAATAAGGCTAGTTTGAGGCAACCTGCCTTTGTTACCCCTGTCCCCCAAGCCCCCCCAAAAAAGAAAACCAGCCAAGATGCTACATGGAACGTGAAGGAGGATACGCGCCAATCCTTCGGCCACGTTTGTTACCCTGTTGTATTGTGTTGGCTGATCCCTGGCCCTGTTCCCTTGTCTGTTTCCTTCATTTATTGTATAAATTGTCAAATAGTTGATTTAAGCACTTCTGTAAGAGGGGCTTCCTGTCTTTTAAATTATTGTTACCTAAAGTCGATCCAGATCGTGTGGTTTTTACACTTGTGCAACACAGAAGTGAATAAACGTTTTGCCCCGCGTGTCAGGTGCATGCAGTGGGAAGCTGGAAGCGGGTTTTAGGATTCTGCCTCCTTTAGCGTGCAATGTAAGAATTTCTGCCAGCTCAGGTTCAGTTTCCTGATCTGTTTAAAGGGAAACTGGTGTTAGTCTAAAGCACTTAGAAGTCTCAAAATTGAATGCTGCACAGGTGTTAAGTAGACTGTTCTCGCATCTGTTCCTTGATAAGATTTGCATTTCAGTTTAGGAAGAAAAAAACCGGGATTTTTTTTTTCATGAAGGCTTAGGAGTTCATTTGCTTTTCATCCCATTTTGGGGAGGGGACTTTCCTAATGCCTGTTCTGGCACAAGGTCTCTAGGAAACGGGTCTGCCTGAAAGGTGACGGTCAAAAGCATTAACTACGCTGAACGCGGAGTTTGTAAGCCAGGACTGACTGGGTTCAATTTCCCAGCAACCCTAAGTGAACCACTTCTCGGCCTCAGTTTTCCCATCTGCTAAACAACAGGCGGTGGGACCAGAAGGGGCTAACGATCTCCCCAGCTTTGTTCTTCCTCGTCTCATCAACTTGACCTGCATGGACTTCTTTGTAGTCTTGGGTTGGTCCCTCTGTCCATAAATGGCCTTGCCGGGCCTGCCTTCTTAAAGCGTCTTTGAAATCGTGACCTGTGTCTGCCACTTTAACCCAGCAGGTAGAGGTGGGCAGGGGGTCTGGCCCGCCCCGCGCAGCTTACCTTTATTCTCAGGCAAGAAGCCGATGCGCAAGTGAATCTGAATGTTAGTGCTGTGGTCGTGGAACCAGGGCAGGGAAGGAACAGCAGAGCTTGAGGTGGATGAGCACTTAGGAGAGGCATGTGGAGGGGGTGACCTTGTTTCTCTGGAGGAGGAAGGGATGGGAGACTTCCTCGGAGAAGGCACATCCAGGTCCTTGCCCGTCCCCCTGTCTCAGCATGAGACCTCCAAGGATCAGGCCCTGGAGAAATAATTTGAGCGGAGTATTTGGTGTGGGTAATGTCTTGGGGGCAGGCGTGTTCTGTGTCTTGGAGGAACGCGATCTTTGCCCTTTCCACCCGAGGGGCACTCGGAATGTCATTTGACTTGTCAGGTTGGTGGCAGGCCCACTGTGGGTGTTTGGGGCGGCCACGCTCTCGGGACCAACTCCAAATGGCTTCCCTGTGGGTCACCTACAGTCACACCTGCACCTGCCGTCCCACCTATGTCAGCTACCTTCTCTAGAACAGACCCATAGAGGGTCTGCATCAGTTAAGTGCAGTCGGGCCACTGAGTCAGAATTGCCCACCCTGGCCTGTGATCCAGCCTGAGCACTGGCTCCTGACAGCTGGAACTGGACGGGTATCTTTTTTTTTTTTTTTTTTTCAACGTTTATTTATTTTTGGGACAGAGAGAGACAGAGCATGAACGGGGGAGGGGCAGAGAGAGAGGGAGACACAGAATCGGAAACAGGCTCCAGGCTCCGAGCCATCAGCCCAGAGCCCGACGCGGGGCTCGAACTCACGGACCGCGAGATCGTGACCTGGCTGAAGTTGGACGCTTAACCGACTGCGCCACCCAGGCGCCCCGTGGAACTGGACGGGTATCTAATGCCACGTGGCCAGGGAGCTGACTGGCTGTGTGTGCTGTTGAGGGTGAAAAGCTCTGCCAGTGTTGGTTCAGAGATCCAGATAATGGTCCCTGGCTCCCGGGGGTGTGGCTGTAGTTTTGAGGGAGCAGGATTGTATGGCGTGGCTTTTGTCGGCCCAGGGAAAGCTAATAGGCCCCCCAGCCCCACCCCACTTCTGTGGAGGAGGGTACCCTCCCGGTGTACTCAGGGCACTTGAAAAAGAGAACGATCAGTGACGGCCCTTGTCGTTCCTGGGAGGGGATTCTGGACACCAGGATGTTTTACGACGAGAATGGCTGACCCCGCTGCCGGATGTAAGGTTCAGGGACCACAGTCCCTTGGCCTGGCTCTAAGGACTGGAGTCGTGCCAGCAAGAGAGCAGACGGAGGTGATCTGAACACCCTCCGGGCTTCAAACACACCAGTGATCATAAGAGTTAAGTGGGTAATGACTTGCTAAGAAAGGGGAATTTTCAGATGCTGGGAACAGAGATGGACTGGGGAAGCTCGGGCTTATCAGAGTGCTGGGGGTGGTTATTAGTCCCTTAGAGAAATTGGGGGGTGAGGGGCCAAAGAGCACCCCCCCTTCCCAGATTTGGAGGGAAGGGACTGACCTGTAGCACAGAAACTGCCATCAAGCCAGGACCACAGTGAGATGGGGCTAGGAAATCATCCCACTGGCATTGGGGGAGAGGGTGAGGGTGCTTATCTTTCTGGACTCCCCCAAATCAAAATCGTAGGCCTGCACCTCTCACGGGTTTGTGATCTAGGAACATCCATAACCCCAGCCTGGGTGCCTGTGATTCCCACAGACGGTGTTTACCATTTTTAGGTTACAAAACAAACAGGAGGAAGCCACATGATTGTAGGAACAACAGGTAAAAACCCAAGAACTTCCAGTCAACAGGATGATAGATCTAATGGGTTCAGAGGGAAAAAAATGAAAGCCCAAAGAATGGAGTATTCTAAAGAAAGATTAAAAAAAGAAACTTGCTACGATTTCTAGATATAACCTAACAAAACTACTGGAATTAAAAGTCTTGGGGCTTAAAAAAAAAAAGATGCTTAGTAAGAGGGAACACAACTGAGGGTGCATGGGCGACAGGAAAGAACCTGGGGGAATTCTCTAGAAGTAGATGGGGGGGAGATGTGGAGGGTGGAAGGGGGTGCATGTTATTTCTAAAGGAGATAGATGTTCATGAGGGGCTGGATGGCTAATGTTTAAAGAGGTGTTGACTGATAGTTTCCTAGAAGCGACTCGATCAGAAAGTGCAAGGAATCCCAAGTCCAGTAAATGAAAATAAATCCATACTTAGACTCACCTGTAGTGAGTCTGTGCAGCATATCGACAAAGGTCATTAACGTTTACAGGAACGGTAGCTCTATAAAGGAGTAACCATTAAGCAGAAATTTGCAACAGTGCTATGGTCGAAGCCAAAGACTATGGAACCAAATCTTTTCAATGCGGAGAAAATAATTAAAACCTATTCAGAAGTAAGGGAGACTTCAGCCAGAGTTCATGCCTCCCCCTCTTCAAAAGAAAAGTGAAGAATGCCCTTTAGGGAGGAAATGGTACCCAAAGGAAGGATGGTGAGCATAGGAATTGGTCAGCCTGTAGGAAGTCTAAGCACGGATAAAATCAGGGGGACCCAGAACACTGGACCACATGGTAGGGGCGACACTGGGGGAAGGTCCTTGTGCTAAAAATAAGAGGCCGGTGACACAGGTTCGCCAGACACCTGAAGAATCTGCAGTTCTGCTAGTAAGATGAGGACAACCTGAAAGAACCCACCAGAGTCACAGGGAGGCAGCGTAGGGGCGTGGGACACGTGATCAGTCTAACAGGCAGAAAAGATGAGAAAAGCAAAGCGTGGTGAGTGGAAACCATCATGAGATCCGTGAACAAATGCAGGCAGACCGCCCTAGCCAATTAAAAAGTCATAGGAGCTCAAGACTCCATGAGAATCCATTTCCAAACCTTACATAATGCAGAAGGGTGGATGGGGAAAAGCCTTGGGCTGAACTGTTAGCAAGAGAAAAGGGCAAAAAGGCTTCCTGCAAATAGAAGTTCATGCCTGAAGGATGATCTGGGGAGACGCGGTTGTAATTCCGCACTTGACCGCGTGGCCTCCCTGTCTGCAGTGCCTTTGGGCATTGACTTCTCCTTCCTCCCAGGGCCTCATGGAGGCTGGACGTGGTGGCCAAAGGGGAATGTCTTGTGGTTCTGACCTAATCCTCCTTAGTCACTGTCCCGCTTTTTTAATCCTCACCTAGGATTGTCTGCATCGTCCCTGTTTCAGAGTCCTCTGAGTGTACCTGCAGGTGGTTGGAGGTTCACCCCCGGAGCACAGCCTTTATCGACTGTCTCCAGCAGGTGCAATTCACTTTCCTACCAGAGAGAAGGTGCCTGGTCCTCCCATGTCCAGGCAGGGCCACAGGCTGGGGTCCTGGGTCCAGCATGGGCTCGGCGGGTGTAACCTAATGGACGGCACGATGCACACAATTTGGCCCCACTAACGGGATGAACCAGGGGTCGGGGCCTGGATGGTGACTGATGGCAAGACTTGCTGAGTGGGGATGTCAGGTCCTCCTAGTTTGGGGAGGGCAGAGCCTTGGGGGCGTGGCCTGACCTGAGAGATTATAGGACCCGCGCCAAGACCGCCTGTGACCCAGAGAAAGCCTTTCTTTCTATACTCTTGAACTGGATGGAGGTGGTGGGAGGGAGCTGCTGTCTCTCTTGGTGGTGGCAAGATGCTTCAGGAGAGGGCAGGGCCTTGGAAAGCCTCGTTTTCCCTCAGAGGCCACTGACTGACCTCTTTTGCTCACTATCGAAAGCCCTCTGACAGCCCCTGCGGGTTCTCCCAGCCGGAGGCTTAGGGTTTGGGTTAAGTTTGGGGGCGGGGGAGGCCGTTTTTACCCTTGGCTTTGGAGTTGAGGGTGCAAAGGGTGTGGGGCTGCTGCAGCCTCCTCGCTGCCAGGAAGGCAGGTCCTGTTGAGAGAGGAGCCCAGACTCTGGAGAGGAGAGCTGATCCGCAGGGGGCTTCAGAGAAGACGGGGTCTTCAGGACCTTGTTCGTTTTCTGAATCCAGCCGCGCCTGAGTTCCACCTAAGTAAGCCAATAAATTCCTAAGAGCATCAGGATGTTTGTGCCACATGCAACGAAGATCTACCTGGACGGCACCCACAGTCGTGAATTCATTTGGTCCACAGCCACCCTGGGGCGTGGGGGCCCCCCACATCACAGATGTGTCCAAGAGGTTCAGGGAGGCCGTGGGCCTTGCTGAGGACCGCAGGTAGATAAACAGCGGCCAGTCAGGGACTCAGGTGTCCCGGTTCTATGGCATGCAAACTTTTCTGAGAACAGGTACCCCGGGCCTCTACTCTGGTCCCGAGGAAAGTGCTTCTGGCTCCCCTACCTGCTCTGCCTGTGTGCCCTGCTCTGCTTTGCCCCTGACACTGGTCAGGTGGCCTGTCTGGGCAGGAGTCTCCTCTATCCTCACTGGCCCAGGCTTTGGACCCAGGGAACCATGCCCAACTTGCTTCTGCCTAAGACCCCCCAATGGCATGGTGGACCTGGGGAGCCTCCACTGCCCTAGGAAGGCTGAGGAGAGCCTTCCTCTCCTCAGCTCTCCCACGGGAATTGGAATCTCAGGCTTAGTAAGGAGGTGGGAAGCAATAACGAGCCTGGCAGGTGGGACGCAGGAAGGTTCCAGCTGTTTCCAGAAAGATCCTGGGGACTGGCTGCCTGTGCGAGGTCTTGCACCGGGCCTCCCCTCCACCTGGGGGCGGACAGCCTCTCCTGCGGGGACCCAGGACATGCTCTGCCAGGTTTGCTTTGGAAGGTGTGCAAATAGGTGCCTGCCTGGGACTGGTGTGGCCTCCCCTGGGCCGATCTGGGTTTCAGTTGCTGAACTGCATTTCCACACCACGGCGGGCCTGTTCGTTTCCATTGGTGCAGGGACGGTGCCAAAAAGGCTGGCTTTAGAAATTGTCACTGTGAGGGGCGACGGGCTGGTTCAGTCGGAAGAGCGTGCACCTCTTGATCTCACGGTTGTGGGTTCAAGCCCAACGTTGGTTGTAGAGATTAATTTTTAAAAATGCCATTGTAGGAATCAGGTGAGTAATGCCTAGCGTATTTTTTGAAACAGCTTTATTGAGGTATAATTACAGACCATCCAGTTCACCCATTTAAAGCCAAACTTCGTTGGCTTTTAGTACATTCAGAGATGTGTCACCATCACCACAATCAACTTTAGAACGTTTTCCTGCCTTCAAAAAGAGGCCCTCCCCCCATTAGCAAGTTCCTCCCCGGCCCCCCTCCCTCCCAGCCCCTGGCGACACTGATTGCAAGTTCTATCTCCGCGGGTTTGATTGGGCTCATTTTTGAGATACTCAATGAAGAGACGTTATTAACGGAAGAGGCGCTGGATTTTATTTCTTAAAAAAAAAAAATAACCTTTTTTAAAAATGTTTATTTATTTTTGAGACAATGCAAGAGACAGAGTGCAAACAGCGGAGGGGCAGACAGAGGGAGACACAGAATCCAAAGCAGGCTCCAAGCTGTCAGCCCAGAGCCCGAGGCGGGGCTCGAACTCACGAACCGCGAGATCATGACCTGAGCCGAAGTCGGACGCTTAACCGACAGAGCCACTCAGGCACCCCGTTATTTCTGAGAGATCATTTAGAATGTTAGAGGCAACAAAGAGGTGATGGGTCTATTTGGCAGGGAGAAACTTGATTTATGTTTCAGAAAGCCCTTTTTTCCCTCGGCCTATTAGAAAAAAAATTTGCATTCAAAAAGATTCATGATGTTGCCTGGAAATGGTCTTTGCAGCTGAATCGGAGAGGCTGCCCCCGGCTGGCTGACCTTCCTTTCTTCACCCTCGATCATCAAACATTAACTTAGCCTCTCTCCTCCTTCTGTCCCCGGCCCTGTGCTGGGGGGGTGAGGTGTGTGTGGGGGGGAACAGACGGAAGGTCGGGGGTCAGAAAACTGGGCCCAGGAACCAGGTCTGGTCCACTGCCCGCTTTTGTACAGACCCTGAGCTAAGAATTTTTAAAGATATACTGAAATAGTATTTCGTGACATGTTTCAATGATACGAAGCCACATTTCAGCGCTCATAGGTGGTTTTGCCGGGACACGGCCACACTCCTGTCTGCCTGTCCAAGGCTGCTTTCATGCTGCTGTGGCAGAATGGAAATGCTGCCACAGAGACCGTATTTCGGTAGAGCTAAAATATTTAAAAAAAATTTTTTTTTTTTTTTAACATTTATTTATTTTTGAGAGACAGAGGGAGGCAGAGCAGGAGCATGGGAGGGGCAGAGAGAGGAAGAGACCCAGAATCCGAAGCAGGCTCCAGGCTCCGAGCTGTCAGCCCAGAGGGATGACAATTTTAGGGGGACGTAATTCAGCTCATAACACTGAGCTAGCGGTTAGATACAGCAGCCGTTATTACAAAATAAATGACGTAAGCTCAACATTCGTAAAATATATTAAAGAGAAATATAGTAACGACTTAAACTCTGTCTTAACCCTGTTACTGTTCCCTGGGCTCCTGAGGCTAGTGACGCCCCTCGCCTGTCGTGTCTCTGTGGTGGGAATAACTATATAACGGTGTATTGCTGAGCATGTGGTAGCTCAGAATCCGCATTGGTGGGAGTACTGACACCATGGGGATTAGTAAATGCTACAATCCAGGGTCCCTTTCTGGAGAGCTGGCTGTTGAACATTTACCCACACCACCGGCGCAGGGCGCTAGGTGCTGAGAAGGTCAGCCTGGGCCCTGTGGGGTACGGAGAGGGATGCCAGGCCTTGGGGAGGCTGTACTTGACCTGGTACCTGGGGCGCCATGGCGGGGGGGGGGGGGGAGCCTCTACTTGACCTGGTGGCGGTGGGGAGCCATGGAAGGGCTGGGAGCTGGCCGGGGAGGGGCGGGTGGTGCGTGAGCTACTGGCTGGCAGTGGGTTTGTATTTGTGCCCGTGTGTGGAGTGTGCATGCAAGGCTCTGTGTCCTCTGCAGGTGGGAGGTCCTCCACGAATGCTCGCTGAATGGCCGGATCATTTTGAAAAATTTCAGAAAATATTTATCTATTTTTGAGAGGGAGACAGAGTGGGAGCGGGGGAGGGGCAGAGAGAAAGGAAGACCCAGAATCCGAAGCGGGCTCCAGGCTCTGAGCTGTCAGCACAGAGCCCGACACGGGGCTCGAACTCACAAACCGCGAGATCGCGACCCAAACCGCCCGCAGTCGGCCGCTCAACCAACTGAGCCCCCCTCCCCCGCCCCCTGCGTGCCCCTCATTTTGAAATTTCTAAAAGGGGATTCAGCTTCCCATCTCCAGTGAGAGTTAGGGCTGGGAGTAATCTGAATGCCGAGCAGAAGGGCCACGGGTGAACGAATTATGTAGTCTCTCCCCGGCCCCCCCCCGGGGAGGGCTGAGCAGTCGTTATAAAGGGTAGATATGGACGATGGCGAAGGAAAATAAACGGTAAATTATTTGCGTCCCGTGGTTACAATGGCATAAAATATGTGTACATATGGATCAAGACAGGAGGTACCACAAATGGAGAAGTGAAAACAGTTGTCTCAGGGAGGCGGGAGTGACAGCAGTTTTTCCTTCGGTTCTGTTTCCCTGTTTTAATTTTCCCGTCATAAATATTGGAGAGCGGTTGCCGCCACAAGGCAGTGTCTTCCCTGGGCCCGATGCTGCTGCCTCCTCACCCCGCGCCTGGAGGGCTGGGCCGGCCCTCCACGTGTCACCACCACCACCGGAAGTGCCCTGGGCATGTGGGCGGCATCATGCGGACGTCATGGCCACTTGAGGGGGCCGTGCTGGTGACCCGTGGGCGCCCACTCCTCCGGGTTGCCTCCGGAGGCTTGGGGGACCACTGGGCGCCGGGAGCCGGTTGTCTCTGTCCGCGGTGGCCGGCCGGGGAGTGGGGGGCGCCGTCCTGGTGCCCCCTTTCAGTTCAGGAAACCTTGGGCTTTGGAGCCCAGTGGACCCAGCTGGGTCCCGCTCTGCTGCTTCTGAGACAGTCCCCTGGGCCCAGGGGTGAGGTCTGCAGGCGGACGGTGCCCACCCAGCCAAGCTCAGTTACGCAGGTCTTGGGCTGACGTCTCTTATACGAATGTGGCCTCCCCGGGGAGGCTCTCCACCCCTGTGGGCACGACCCGCGTTCTCCTTTTGCGTTGCCGGTTACTGCCACGGAGGCCTCAGCAGACCCTCTGGCTGTAGATGGCACCGGCTTGTGTCTGAATGGAGGGGGCCTGCTGACGGAGGCCTGGTCTTGCAGTGAAGACAGCACGCGATTAAGGGTCCTGTGTCCCAAGGTCACACCGAGGAGGGTGCCGCTTGGGTCTGGGAGGGAGAGGGTAGAGCCCAGGGGAGGAGCCCCCTACCTGTTCTTGCTGGGAAGAACAGCAAAGAGGGGAGGGGCGGGTAGGAGCGCTGCTGTTCCAGGGCCAGAAACAGTAGCACAAACAAGACCGAACGGTCGGGAGGAGGGTGAGGCGTGGCGTCGGGGACACCAGGAACTGGCACCCGTTTGCTGAAAGCCTTACACGTGTCCGCTCTGCTCAGGTGCCGGGAGACAACGAAGCACAAGGCGGAGGAAGCCCAGGCCCTCGCGGAGATTCGCGCACTGGTGGGCGACGCGGACACCCAGCCAACTAACCGCCGTGCGGTAAGTCACGGGAAGGAAATGGAAGTAGGCAGGAGGGGGATGGGTAAAGGGCTCACGCTCTTTCATGTGGGTAGTCGAGGAAGGGCTCTGAAGAACGGGAGGAGGAAGTGGGGACAGACCACACGGTTAGCAAGGAAAGCTTGTTTTAGGTGTTGGCAACGCAAGTGCAAAGGTCCTGCGGCAGGGACGGTTTTGATTTGTGGGGTCAGAGCACAGCGAGACACGAGGGTGGGTTCGGGCCCTCCTGTGGGCACAGGAGGTGAGGGACAGGTGGCACGCCGGCCGAGACAGCTGACGGGATTAGCTCGGGAGTTGCCTGCGTGTGAGAGAGGGGTCAGAGACTCCAGGGGTCCTGGAAGGATGAGTTGTGGCGACTGAGATGGGGAAGCGTGAGGAGCGGGGCAGTGAGGAGGGGCCCAGAGGCCGTCCGGGCAGGTGTCCTTCCAGACGCCTGCCGGGTGCGTCGGCACGTGCTGGACGGGCTGGTGAGGACGTGGGACCGGAGCTCGAGGAAGAGGCCGGGGCTGGAGACGGCACTCGGGAGCCTGACGTGTAGGTGGTGTTTGAGGTTGTGGAGGGGTGAGTACAGACCGGAGAGGGAAGTTTCCGGCAAAGGAGCAGCGCTGGGGTGGGAGTGGGGGGGGGGGGGGGGAGGCTGGGACCAGTCACAGGCCTGCACTCTGCCCACCTGGGCTGCTTTGCCTGTTCTTGGTGTTTGTGGGTGCCCCCCACCCCCCACTTCTCCCAGGGGGCAGCGGCGAATCTGTCCCCCTCCCCGGGGCGCCCCTGCCCCTACCTGGTTCCAGGCCCGGCTCCCGCAGGCCCTGGGAAGCAACCCCGCTTCCCCACCCCACCCCCGCACCCCGTGGCATCCCCGTGCCTCCGCGATCCCACACCTACCTCCCGCTCAGGCATCTCCTTCCCAGTCTTTGCTCCCCCTGTCCTCTCTGCCCCTGTAGGGTTTTCTCTTGGAGCCGCTTCACACCCATCTATGGAATTGCAACTCTCCTCAACGTAGGTTTTGAGTTCCAGACCGAACATTCAACTAGACAGACATCTCCACTTGGGCGCCCCACTTGGGGACGCTGCCCCGAACCGCACCCCAGATACGCTGGTCGTCTGTTTCCTCAGTGAATGCCCCCAGGAGCCAGGTCCTAAATCCTGGATGGGCTCTGCTATTCCCCACGTGGCCGGGAGGGGGCGCCTCGCACCCTCCCTTCTCCCTCATGGCCCCCACCCCCACCCCAGCACCACCTGCGGATCCACTCCCAGATGGCGCTTGGGCGCAGTCCCACGGCCACCTCCTGGGTTACCGCCACACTCACGGTCAGCCTGCCGTCTCCCGCTCTGCCTTCCTCCAGTCCGTTATCCGCACAGCCTCCAGAATGATCTCTCAGAAAGTAAATCAAGCGGGGCCACCGTGTTGCTAAAGCCCCCCGGGGCGCCCCCAGTCCTCCAGATAAAGCCACAGTCCTCATCCTGCACCAGTCCAGGTGCCTCGCTGGCTTCACCTTGACCCTCACCGAGCTTCAGGGCTTCAAACACATCGCTTCTGCCGCTTCCCTGCCCTTGGCTGCGCCTTGCTACCTGTCCAACTCGTCTCATTCCGGAGACCACTTTACCTGGGTACCTCCCCAGGCCCGGAGGGGTGGGCTTAGGGGTCTTCTCTGTGCTCCCATGGCCCGCAGCAGCATCTGCTCTGAGGGTTTATCATGCAGAATTACACCTGTCCGCCGCTTTTCTGACCCTTCCCCCCGCCCCCCAGGTTGTGAGTCCCCTGAGGTCAAGGACGCGGTCTGCTGCCCCCACGGTATCTTCAGCCGGCCTCTGACTCGGGCACGGTGCTCTAGATTCTCTCAATAAACATCTATTCAATGAGCGAGTGACTAAGCGAGTGAATGAATGAACGAGAGAATGAATGAATGAGGGAATGAATGAAGGAGGGAATTCAGGAGCAAGTGAGTGACTGGGGGAGAGGCTGCGGTCTCTGACACGGTAGCAGAAGGGTCACAAGAGTGAGGGTTAAATGAGATAATGCTCTGGAGCCTCTGGCCCCTGAGGGGGTGGTTGGTAAATGGGGCACACTCCCCGCTCCTCCTCCTGTCCCCTGTCCTGGCTAACCTGCGAGTGGCTGCCGATGCTAAGTGACCATTCCGTCCATCCTGCCGCCGTTGCCCCTTCGCAGGGCGTTCTGGAGACGGTCCCATCACCCGCGGCTTCAGGCCCTCGGGGCCCGGAGCCCAGACTGAAGGCGGAATCCTCCTGCACACCAGCTCTTCCAGCCCCTGCTGGCCCCTGGCCCTGGGCAGGGTTGTGCTGTCGTCCATGGACTTGGAGCGGCCAGAGACGGCAGCCAGCTCCCAGGGCATCTCCTCGGGTGCTCCCAAGGTCAGAGACTCAGTCTCGCATCGACTTGCTAGGGCACAATTGCTTTCTTTGTCAATTTTCTTGGGGACCTGTGCTTGTCCGGATGTTTACCTGGTGTGGGAAATGTGTGTTCTGGAGCTGTTGGCAGAGTATCACTTGGCATCCCTGTGCTTCTAGAGATTTGGGGGGCCTTGGAGCTGTGGCTCCTGCCGCAGGCAGCTGTCTGTCTTCTTCCGGCTCTTGAGCCCGGCAGCTGCCTCGGCCCCCAAACACATGAGCGACCTTACGACTCTGGCCCTTCCGTGATCCCTGACAAACTGTTCCCGTGCGTAGGTGGAACTTCTATTTTTAATAGCCGGGTTGTTGAGAGATTGTAAGGCTTCTACTTCCTTTTGAACAGAAGGCTTCCAGAAATAGCTATACCTTTGCTTCTATAGAATCTAGGAAGTCCTCCCAGCCCAGGGGAGGTCAGCAGGTGGCGTGGGATCACCTAGGAGACGGCCCCGGTGACATCACGCACTGCTCGCTCAGTCGGGCTGTCCAGTCCTCTCGATCCGCCGAGCACTGAGGGGCCCCGGCTGGCCCTGCCCTCTGCTAGGGAAGGAGGGTCCGGGTGGACAGGGACCGGGTCTTGGGGGCTTTTAGTGTCAGGCTGAGGGATCTGAACTCTGTCCCTAAGCCCTCACTGATTTAGCAGAGGAGTGACAGATCAGGTGTACGTTTCCAAGAGGCCGGATGGCAGTGGATTAGAGCTCTGTTCCGTCAGTCTTTCGTTTTACAGAGACCTCACCCTTCCAAGGTGCCAGGAAGCGGCGATCGCTCCAACCGTGTGCGATGCATTCCAGCGTTTTCTCTTCTCTTCTGTTTCATTTGTTTTTCTAAAAACGCTGTTTGCAGTCCTCTCCATTGATTTTCCATCTCCCTGAATGCTTTTGATCTGCAATTTGAACAGCACTGGATTGGAGAGAGGAAGCCGGGCAGAGGCTGCTTGTCATTGTCCAGCGGGGAAGCCGCGGGGGTAGGGGTGGGGAGCGCCAGCCCTGGGGCAGATGGGCGGGAGGTGGGGGGGGGGGCTTGCATCAGGTCGACATTGGCCCCTCGGGCTGTGCTCAGCCCCTTGAATCCGCGGGCTCAGTGTACCCCCCTCGAGAGACAAGGGGCAGTTCCCGAAGCAACAAGAGGGGCCTGTGACTGTGTCGTGTTGGGGATCCAGAAGCTGTGCTTTCATAACTCAGACATGCTGCGTGGTGTCTGAAAGTCATTTCATTAAATGTCGCACGGAATCAAAATAGAAATTACATGTTTGGGACAAAGCCCATTGAGCCAGGAGCCAGGCATTCGGAATTGGATCCAGAAGAGTCTCACGGAAGCCGGGGACTGTGGATCCAAGGTGGCCCTGTCTACATGGCCAGCCTCTCCCCGCCTGCTCACACTTGGATTCCCAGATGTAGCAGGTGGTCCTGGAGCCCCATGGGCTCACAGATATCAAGCTGCTGGGGGGGGGGGGGTGGGGGATGGAGAGCAGTGATGACAGTTCCCCTTGGTACCCTTACCGAGCTGAAGACTCATGTCAGTGATCCTCGATCCCCAGCTACCTCTGGGAGGTACACTTATATCTGAGGGAGGTCACCGCCTTGGTCTGAGGTTGCGCAGCCGGCAAGAGGCAGAGATGACGTTTGGGCTCCAGACCAGCCCTCCTGCCTCCTGGGCCACCTCTCCCCTGTCGCTCCTGGTTCTTGCAACGAGCTGACCGAAGTCCCGAAGTCGAGAGACGTGCGCAGATTAAATCTGGGTGTCTGGGCGAGGGGCTCGGGCCTCGGCAAGTTTGAAGGTCCCTGGCAATCCCGACGGCTCCCTAAGTGGGGGCCACTGCTCTGGGAAGGGGTGTGGGTGGCCTTTGTGTCTGCCTTCCGTCCCAACCTCTGCCGGCTGCTCTGCTCATTCAGCTGGTGCATGAGCAGGACCCTCTTCTGGGGGCTGGTAGCCCACACCTTGCAGCTGCCAGTGCATCCCCTCTCCCCTGCCCCATGAGCGTGCTCACCCCCCACCCCTGCCCCATGTGTGTGCCCACCCCCGACCCCTGCCCCCTGTGTGTGCTCACCCCCCACCCCTGCCCCCTGTGTGTGTTCTCCCCCCACCCCTGCCCCCTGTGTGTGCTCATCCCCCACCTCTGCCCCCAGGTGTGCGCTCACACCCCGTCCCCTTGGCCCTCCTCCCCAGGGGAGCCAGGCTTGGAGGGCAGGAGAGCTGGGGTGGGGTAGGCACTCAGGGGCTTTGCACCCACTCTGAGCCTGGGTGGAGGGAGGGGTGTAGGAAGAGTGAGGAGGTGCCTGCGGGGGGAGGGGGGGGACTGGTTTTCTAATCCAGCACTTTTCTGTCCCACTTCCCTTAGGTTGATGTGGTTCTTTTTCTCACTTCCTACTTTGGACACTTTTTTTTGGTAAGTAAGATGTAAGTTTTTAAGACTTTGGATTTTCCTCTGAGGACTTGTTTAGCTGACTCCCCGTAGGACCTCACGTGTGGTGTTTTCATCATTGTTATTTCTAGACCTTCTGCGGTTTGGGTTTGGACCGCTTCTTTGATGCGTGAGTGAAAAACTCTTCCTGCCCCAAGATGGTGGCCTTTCCCCCACAGATTTTGTCATATATATATATATATATATATTTTTTTTTTTTTTTTTTAAACATTTATTTATTGCTGAGAGACAGAGAGACACAGGGCGTGAGCAGGGGAGGGGTAGAGAGACGGGGAGAGTAGGCTCCAGGCTCTGAGCTGCCAGCACAGAGCCCGACGCGGGGCTCAAACTCACAAACTGCGAGATCGTGACCTGAGCCGAAGTCGGTCGGTTAACCAACTGAGCCACCCAGGCGCCCCTTGTCTCGTATTTTTAACTTAATCGCACAGTGGTTATAGAATGTTTTATGTTGTTGCTGCCTTTTGGAATTTATTGTTACTTTGGAGTGATTTGTTCCCCCCTTTCTTCCAGCTTTATTACAGTATAAATGGCATACAATAAGCTGTGCGTATTTAATGTGTGCTATTTATTAAGTGTTGACGTGTGTGCGCCCCCAGAAAACCATCACAGCGATCAAGCTCATGAACCACTCCTGGTTTCCTCTTTGTGATTTGTCCCTTTGTGATTGCTCCCCGGGCTCCCCCTTAGCCTCACCCTGTCCCCAGGCAACCACTGATCTGCCTTCTGCCCTCTCGGTCAGTTTGCATTTTCTAGCATTGTGTGTGAGTAGAATCTCAGAGCATATTTTCTCTTGCGTCTGGCTTCTTCACCTGCAATTATTTTGAAATTCATCTTATCCCACCAGGGCCCAGCCCTTTTTCCCCCTGTGTAGTATTTCCCGGTGTGGAGGCACCGTGCTCCTTTATCCATTCAGCTGTGGATGGACCTTTGAGTTGTCCCCCCTTTTTGGCTCCTATGAATAAAGTTGCTACAGACATTCATGTAGAAGTCTTTCACGGATGTACGCGTTTGTTCCTTTCCGGTAAATACTTAGTAGCAGAAGGGCTGGTGAGAGGGTAGGTGTGCGTTTAACTTTTTTTTTTTTTTTTACAGAGAGAGAGTGTGTAAGCGAGCGAGGGGCAGAGGGAGAGAGGGAGAGAAAGAGAGAGACAGAGGTGGGGCTCACCCGAAGTGGGGCTCATACTCACCTGATGCGGGGCTTGATCTCACCCGACGGGGGCCTCGAACTCATGAACCGTGACGTGAGATCATGACCTGAGCCGAAGTCAGATGCTTAATGGCTGAGCCACCCAGGCGCCCTATGTTGAACTTCTTAAGAAATTCCCAAGCTGTTTTCTTTTTTTTTTTAATTTTTATTTTAATTTTTTTTTTTCAACGTTTATTTATTTTTGGGACAGAGAGAGACAGAGCATGAACGGGGGAGGGGCAGAGAGAGAGGGAGACACAGAATCAGAAACAGGCTCCAGGCTCTGAGCCATCAGCCCAGAGCCCAATGCGGGGCTCGAACTCACGGACCGCGAGATCGTGACCTGGCTGAAGTCGGACGCCTAACCGACTGCGCCACCCAGGCGCCCTCCCAAGCTGTTTTCTAAGCGACTGCCCGTTTTACCTGCCTGCGAGCACGTGAGAGCAACTGGAAAGTTCTACCTGCTTCACGTCCTCGTCCTCGGGTGGCCGGTCTTTTACACTGTAACCATCCTAGCGGGTGTCCGGCGTATCCCCTGGAGTTTTAATTTACATCTCACTAATGACTGACGACAGACATTGAGCGTCTTTGCATGTGCTCAGTTTTCCTACATGTATCTTCTGTGGTTGGCTGTCTATTCAAATCCTTTGTCTTATGTTGCAAGGATTATTTATGTTGCAAGGATACAAACCCTTTGCTAGATTTGTAAATGGGATTTGTAAATATTTTCTCCAGCCTGTGCCTTCCCTCTTCATTTTCTCCACAGAAGATCTTGAAAACAAAGCTTTTTAATTTCGGTGAAGTCCAATGTACTGGGTTTTTTTTTTTCCCCTTTGTTTGTTTCTTTTATAATTTGTGTTTTTGTGTGCCCAAACTGAGCCAGTGCGGCCCCAGCTCAGGCCCTTGCTTCCAGGCTGCGGTTTCCTTACTAGAGAGTGAGGGTGGGGCAGAGAATTGGGTCTCCCACCCCACACTACATACGGTCGGGTTCTGGAGTGTTCCTCCACCTTTTCTGATTCCCTCCTCTCCCGTTTCAGGCCAAAATGTTTCCTTTCTGCCTCAACACCTCTGATTTTCATTTGACCGGTAGCAGCTGCTGAGCCTGAGCCGTGGGGCCTGGCCTGGGTGACACCTGTCCTCTTCCTTCCCATCTTCTCCAACAGGCAGGATTTCCTCAAGGACGTTGCAGGGGGTTCTCCTGGAGCCAGAGTCCCCCAGCTGTGGGAGCGACGCTGAGCCAGGACTACGTGAACCCTGTTGTGCCCCCAGAGGGGTATAAAGTTGTGCCATAAAGGTCTCGCAACGTAGATTCTCTTTTAAGGGTGAGGAGGCTGCAGCGCAGAGAGGTCGTTCACCCTGTCCGAAGTCACACAGGCAGTCTTCTAAACCGGGTCATCAGACTCCAAAGCCCCCACCCCACAGTGCTCTCCAAGGACCTGGCAGTTCTGGCCAGGATCTGCCTGGGTCTATGGGTAGAACCTGAAGGCACCCCAAGGAGCCTGTCTAGACCTTGGAAATATAACCACTCTCAAAGCTGCATTTCAAGTCCGTCTATAATAGAACAGAGACATGCATAGTCTTAGAGGGAGAATAGCTCCCAGGCTTGTAAGTGAGGCACTGCTGTGAGCCAACAGGAGGTAGGCTAGGCGGCGGGGTCCGAGGCGGGGAGGGCCGGTGGTGTTTCCTCCAGGATGAGGCCCGCTGGGCCGTCAGCTTTCCAGGGTCTGTTTGCTGCCCGGGGAAGTGCTTCCCTGCACGAAGAGAGAAGGGAGGTGCAAAGGCCAGGCCAATCCGTCTGTCTGTTTCCTCACGACTCATCGAGCTTTGACTATGTGAAAGGGACTGCTTTGGATTCTGGAATTCAGTGAAAAGCAACATTTTGAAGTGAGCTCCATCCACTGCCTGTATTGGGATTTTCCCCCGAAAGCCCCAAGGAGAGGGGTTGCAATAGAAATCAAAGGCAAATGGGCAGTGGGCTTGTCGGCAGTGATGGGAGGTGGAGCCTGGGTTTCAGCGGCCTGTGGGGCCGGGACAGCCTCACCACTGCAGGGAGCAGGAGAGGGAAGCGGGTGAAGGCGAGACTGCATCCCTGGGAGGAAACTGTCCGGTCCTTGTCACAGCTCGCGTGTTCATCGTCAGCGAAGAACGTGGCTTCTGGTTTATACATCAAGCTTATACAACGAGCTTGGCTAATGGGAGTCTTCCCTGTAAACTGATCTGTGCTCCAGCTCTGGCACAGCAGTGAGGTTTCTGAGTCGGGTCAGCTGAGGAGTAAGAGCTGCCTCGAGAGACTCTCGGCAGACAGATTTCAGCCATCAGCAACGTAGCTGTTCGGGTTTAGTTCAAGCACAAAGATTGTGAAGCCCAGTGACGAAAGGCCAGATGAATGAACCCAGGCTTTTCGCCAGCCTTGTAGCCTGGGCTATGGCGGGGGTCATGATGGGAGCCGGTTAGCTAAACTGTCTCCTGCGTACCAACAAAAGCGCTGTCAGGGGCTGGAGAACCGCCCCGCCACCCCCCACCCCATGTGGGAGGGCGGGGGCGGGGGGCTGCCCTGGGCTCACCTGCCTGTATTTGCTACCCTTGCTTTTTTTTCCCCATTGTGGAGGGTGGCCACTGCAGGCCGGATTTCCATAAATTCTATAAATCTGATATTCAGTCTGTTGTGAAATGTGGTTCTGGGTTCCATTATCTTTGGAGGTTTTGACGGAATGCACGAGGAGCTAGCTGAAATGGAAACAACATTGCAATCACCGAGCTAATGACTATGATCATGCAAATAATTTAACAACCAGATTAATGCAATATTAACTCTCCTCATTATACTAATAATCTTCGCGCAGCAACACAAAAACAACAATTGGCTGGGGAGGAAGGATTCGTTTTACGGGAGAACAAAGTCTCGGGGAAGTCTCAGAATGTCCATCTGTGATCTGAGAAGGGAGAGAGAGAGGAGCTAAGGTTTCCGAAATGCCCACCGGGTGCCAGGATGCAGGGGTGACGGAGGACAGTCCCTCCTCGGGGCGGTGCACGTCTCACAGGGTGGGACAGCCTTAAGTGACTGTACCATGAAGTGGCCTTGAGAGGAAGAGGGAAGGCTTCCCGGAGGAGGCAGCATTAAGCTGAGTCTGGAAAGGTAGGATTCATCGTCTGCCCTCTTCACCTCCCTTTTCCCGGCAGCCTGGTGCAGTCTGCTTTTGTCCCTTCTTCGCCTCCAAGATGCTCTTACCAAGTGACCTTCATGTGGTCAGACCCAAAGGTGGGTCCTCTGTCTCCATTTTCTCTGGTCCTCGCAGCACGTGCTCCTGGAAGCCGTCATGGCCTCTGGATGCCCCCCAGCATCACGGGCACCCCCCCCCCCCCCCCCCCGCCCTTCTCTGTCTTCTCTGCTGGGTCCTCTTCCCTTCCCGACCTTGGAACACTGGCACGCCCCAGGGCTCAGCCCTCCCTCCTCTCCTCCCCGTGACCCGGGCCACTGTCTACAGGACGCCTCCCTGGGATGTCTGGCGAACATGTTTTTAACCAGATTTCATAAAACAGAAAAAGCACATGTTGCGAGAGCACAGCTTGACGCCTTTCCACAAAGTGAACACACTTGGGGCTCAGTTCCCAGATCAGGAAGGAAACCGTGACAGCTCGAGGAAGCCCCTCCTGGCTCTCTGGCCCTCCCCGGGGAGCTGGCCGTGTCCCCGCTGTGTCGCCTGAGGTGGTCTTGCTTGGGTTGCTACCGGGTATAAATGGGATCACGGGAAATCCGGCCCCTTGGGCTCAGCGTCACGCCCGTGGACTCGTCCACGGTGTTGTGCAGCGACAGCCCGACCTCTCTGCTGTTGTAGAGAGTGTTCTGTTGTACGAACGCACCGCAGTTTGTTCATTCGACTGCTCCCTGGCATTCGTGTTGTTTCCATCTGGAGAATTCTGAGTAATCCCGGTAAAGGGGGCTCATGGCCCAGTTTTCCTCCTGACTCTGCAAACCTGGATGCGGGCTTGATGTGGGGAGGTAGTGTGATAGGGTTCATTGCTGGAGTCTAAGGGTCTGGAGCTCACCTTTTTATTTTATTTTAAGTTTATTTTTTATTTTTTGTATTTTTGAGAGAGAGGGAGAGAGGGAGGGGCAGAGAGAGAGGGAGACACAGAATCCGAAGCAGGCTCCGGGCTCTGAGCCGTCAGCCCAGAGCCCGACGCGGGGCTTGAACTCACGGACCGCGAGATCGTGACCTGAGCCGAAGTCGGACGCTCAACCGACGGAGCCACCCAGGCGCCCCTCGCCTTTTTATTTTAAATACAAGAGTGCGTGAGTGAGTGAGTGAGTGAGTGAGTGACAAGGGCATGAATGAAAGAATGGATGCATTTCTGTAAAGGACATTGTTGCCTGTGGCCTTCTGTCAGTTACCCGGCTGGTGGTTCTCGTGAATGTTAGCATGTTTAATCCTCGCCACAGTCCCCTGAGATGGGGGGGATTGTCTGCATTTTACGGAGGCTGTAAGTGGGCGATGCACAGAAGGCAGGCAGCACCGTCCGTCTCCGAAAAGGGCTTCATGAACTTTTGCCGGCCACCTCTCTGGTTCGAGGTGACATAGCTTGTAAGTGGCCGAGCCGGGGTTTGAACCCGTGAACCTGAACGTCGTCGCAACTGCACGGTTTCCACCACCTGGGCTGCCTGTCTTTGGGGGATGTGGGAGAGCGAAGGGGTCCCAGCTGTGTCTTTCTGACCGCCGCCACATCTGCCTCTCTCTGGGTGGCGGACTGTGCGGGCCTCCTCCCCAGGCCCGCACCGTCCTCTCCCTGCGGGTCACCCGGACCGCGATGCAAGCGATGGGCTCAGACTCAGCCCCGGGATCTGGCGCCCTCCCTCCCTTAACCGGCCTCAGCCAGAGGATGAGATTAGCACACAATTGCAGTGGTCTTTGCTCACTAATTCCATTTTCTGTGTCTGGAGTAATAGGGCCTCTTGAACTCATTATGCTAATTTAGACTCGAATAATGAGGAGCTTGGTGTCTGACTCTGGGGTTAGGGCTGAGGCTCCGCCCGGAGCCAGGCCTGGCTGCTCCCAGCCGTGGACCAACTGGGTGCTTGGGAGAAGTGGCCTCCCCCCACCAGGCGCGTGGGGTCGGGATGCGGGTCAGTCAGCTGTGACCGAGCTGAAGCCACCCTGACCCAACCCCGGTGGGCCCGGCAGAGCCCCCTCCCCAGCGCCTGCACCTCTGGAGAACCAGCCGGTAGCGACAACGGTGACCCAGGGAGAGCTGTGGCCCGGGGGGCCTGGTGGGGGCGTGTTAGCCCTTTGGATGGGACCGCCTCGTGGATGCGGCCAACGATGCGTCGTTTGCATCACCCTCCCGGGCTGAGGGATGGATGTCAGTTTCAAATGGGCACCACATCTGGCCCTCATTTTTATTTACATCTGGTCCTAAGAGGTGAGGTGGGCAATGGGTGACATTTTCAAAGGGGTCTGTGGCCCCAAATAGGACAGGAACCATGCCCCTCGTGAGCGGAGATGTCCTTGGTTCAGCCCGAGTGTTCAAGGGGCTGTGAGTAGTGGTCCCCATGTGCTCTGGTGCCGAGACAGGAGGGAGCTCTGGGCGTCTCTCCCTCAGGCCCCCGAGGGCTCCTTCCACGCCTCACTCTCCACTGATCCCTGCCCTTCAGCACTGGGGGTACCCGCCGAATTCCTCGTTTCTTCCAATGACCAGTCCCTTTGGCTGGCAGTGTTGGCTTAGTGTCTTCTCCTGGGTCTAGCCCACCCCTGGGCCTCTCCTCCCATTCGGTTCCACACACAACGCCACCAGCCTCTCTCGGCTGGTGATGCTGACGTCAGACTCAGGTCTTTCCATGAGGACCCCACTGAGGGGCAGGACACCGGTGACGTCCAAAGCAGGATCTTTTTTTTTTTTTTTTTTCAACGTTTATTTATTTTTGGGACAGAGAGAGACAGAGCATGAACGGGGGAGGGGCAGAGAGAGAGGGAGACACAGAATCGGAAACAGGCTCCAGGCTCCGGGCCATCAGCCCAGAGCCTGACGCGGGGCTCGAACTCACGGACCGCGAGATCGTGACCTGGCTGAAGTCGGACGCTTAACCAACTGCGCCACCCAGGTGCCCCAAAAGCAGGATCTTAATAGTGCCGCCAAAACGAGCCAGCTCCAGAGGATCGAGGTTGAGGGATCACAGCGGTTGAAACAGTTTAATAGGCTTCCTTCCTGCGGGACTGCTCAGAGCCTTTGTTGGCTGCTTTATTGGTGTCGAATGGGACATTCCCCAAACACACTTGGGCATGACCTTCACTGCACACGCGTCACATGGCAGCCTGGACCAGGCACTTTCCCGGCCCCGGGAGGTAGGTAGCATCTTCATTTTACAGAGGAGGGACGGAGAAACCCAGAGGGCAGGGTCTCGCCCAGGGGCGCAGAGCTCAGAGAGGGGGAGCCAGATTACAGATTGCAGTGTGGAGCTGCCCTTTCAGAGTCCTGGGCTCAGCCAACAACTTCGTAGGGCCTAGCAGCTTGGGAGCGAGGCCACTCCAAGGGAGGGAGCCCCACTGGAATCGGTCTCCTTCCCCCTGAGCCCTGTGCACCCGGGCACGTGCCATCTCGCCAGGACTGCAGATACAGACTGGGGGGCTGGGGCTCAGCGATGTCGGTCGTGAGTGCTGGCCCGGGAATGAGGGGATGTATGAGGAGTCTCAGCTCTGCCATTTATTGGCTACGTGGGTTGGACCGGTTCCTTCTGGGCCTCGGTGTCTCTGCTTAGAGATGAAGGATCCCTCTACGTCCCCAGAGAAGCGACTGGCAATCGCTTCCTTGGCCCGCCCACAATTTGATTCATGTTCCGTGCATCAGACTGGTGGGGAAAAATCATTGTCTTCGGTTGGAAGCCCCTCCTTTTTTTCTGGTAAAAATGGCCGTGCGTCTTTTTTTATTTAAAAAAAAGTCTTTTTTTAATGCTTATTTATTTTTGGAGAGAGAGATTGACAGAGTGTGAGCAGGGGAGGGGCAGAGAGAGAGAGGAAGATACAGAATCTGAAGCAGGCTCGAGGCTCCGAGCCGGCAGCACAGAGCCCGACGCGGGGCTCAAACTCACGGACCGTGAGATCATGACCTGAGCCGAAGTCGGAGGCTTAACCAACTGAGCCAGCCAGGCGCCCAGAATGGCCGTGCGTCTTAAACTAGCTGAGTGGTCATCGCAAGCCGGTGCACCTGCAGGGAGACCCGGTTCAGGTTGGGGTTCTGCCTGAACTTGCTGTTTGACCTCAGGGCTCCAGCTTTAGAGGGAGGGGATTGGGCTTGTTAGCCTGCAGGGGTCACCACTCAACCATTTCGCCCCTGGGCTCTCCAGTGATAATGTCCTGTGATTTCAGCTGGCCAGGCCTGCCCAGGGAGGGGACCTCTGGATATCACCACCACCCCCCCCCCCCACACACACCATTCCGGGAGATAGGTGCACTCAGCTGGCCGCTCCCCAGAACAGCCGCCACCGGGGGGCGAGAGCCAGTGGGACCAGCTCTCCTGCAAGCAGGGCCCTGGGGTCCGGTGCTCATCAGCTAAGCAGGTAATTATGTGTGCGCTTTGTTCCCCGCACAAAGGAGCTCTCAGAGAACTTCCGAGAGGCTCCGCTTCCTCGCTGATTTGATTTTTTTCAGAACTGGAGTGTGAAAGCCAGGCCGAACCTGCCTAATTGTGCCTGCGAAGGCTATTCAGAGAGACCGTTCTTGGAAGAAGATCAGGACAATTAGCTCTTGGCTGCGGGTAGAGGGGGAAGCGAGCTAATCACGGTGAATGTCAGCCTGTTCCCGGGGGAACCAGAGGGCACAGAGTTGGGAGAAGAAATAGCAGAAAAGAGGCGCATCTGCCAGGCCTGCCTCCGGCGGGGGGGGGGGGGGGGGCTGGGGTGGCCTCCACCAGGAGGGAGCAGAGGCCGGGCCAGGACAAGGAGTGCCCAGGAGTGTGGCACGCCTCGGGCTGTTGGGGCCGACCGTGCGACCTTGGGCAAGTCTCTTAGCCCCTGGGGTCTCAGTTTCCCCAGGTCTGCAGCACGAGCCCTGTGCAGAATGAGCATATGGAGCCCGTTCATCACAGGAACGACAGGTGGGCGCCGCGGGCCCGGAGCAGATGGTACCGGAAGGGCCGGAGGAGAGAGCTCCAGCAGTCAAGGGCAGAGCCTGATCCTCTGGCCGCTTCTAACCACCACGCCCTCCTGTGTTCCGCCTGGATGAGAGGAACATTTCTAGTTCTAAGGCAAGTGCCTCGTTGGACTTCAAGTCCCATGGAAGTTCAAGTCCCAGCTTTGCCTCTTCTGAGCGCTGTGACATTAGCGATGCTCCTTGGCCTGAGTCACTGTTTCCTGATACATTACAGCGGGACCCCCAGGAGGTGGCAAACGCTCACTGTCGCTGCTCAGCATTAGGAAATGAGGGTCCGGTGAGTGCATTTTCTCCACAACCAAAGTGTGTGTGTATGTGTGTGTGGCTGTTTGGACAGAAGTCTTTCTGAACGGGGTGTGTGCTTTTTCTGCATTTTTTATTTTATTTTATTTTTTTTCAACGTTTTTTATTTATTTTTGGGACAGAGAGAGACAGAGCATGAACGGGCGAGGGGCAGAGAGAGAGGGAGACACAGAATCGGAAACAGGCTCCAGGCTCCGAGCCATCAGCCCAGAGCCCGACGCGGGGCTCGAACTCCCAGACCGCGAGATCGTGACCTGGCTGAAGTCGGACGCTCAACCGACTGCGCCACCCAGGCGCCCCATTTTTCTGCATTTTTTAAATGGAGCCTGGAGAACATATTCCAATGGATTTCTCCCCCCTTAGAGAGAGGTAACAGTGTTACAACAGAGTCTGCGTCTGTGTCCGCCTGTGGCCCCATCCCTCACCGACTGTGTGCGGTCAGCACTCTGATCTCTAGTTGCCTCATTTCTCAGTAGCGATTGTTTCTCACTCCAACCATGCGTGACGGGAAGGGTGCTTGTTAATACACTTAGAACAGGCACCAGCACTTAGTATGTGCTCAGTAAATTTTAGCAGTGTCACCATCATGATCTGATGGCTTAGGCTCACACTATACAATCCACACGTGCCAGCGGGTGATGTGGGGATAAATCTGTTCCTGCGGGGCTGAAATGAGAGGATCAGAACCTGGGTTCTGGCGGGGCTGGATGATGTTAACGGTCACAGATTTTGGAAACCACCCCTGGGGAGAAGAGACAGCCCTCAGGGCTACTTCTAAGTTTGGGGACTTAAGAGACAGATGTGGGAGTGGCCAGAGAACCCGGTCCAGAGAGGAGCCAGTCCCGCTGCGCAGACCCTGGTCCCCACCTGGGATGTGAGGCGGCCTCAGCCTTGTCAGCTAGGCTCACGGGGGGCGGGGGGAGGGACAGGTTGCCACGGGCTGCCATGGCCACGAGAAGCATCCTCATTTATCTCTTTATCCTTTGGCCGCTCCTCGAATAAAAGGCTTCGTGTTTCTGCCCACTCAGAGAACACTTACCCTCTTAGCTTCTCTTAATCTCAACACTTCGGAGGACGTTTTGGAGGTGGTCCCGCGCGTTTCCCGGTGCGGCCCTCACGGAACCCCGTGGCTGGGAGGAGGCTGAGACCAAATGTGGGACCTCCCAGTTCGGGGCCCCGTTGGCTCACGGTTACCATGACTAGTATCCCCTGCTGACCGATCGGGGCGGTGAAGGAGCTGAAAACACGACCGGACCAGGAGACTCCTTCCCGGAGGAGGCCTGGGAAAAGCTGCACTGGGCTCCTTCGAGTAAGTGGTCCGAGGCCGTGTTGACTGCCACGAGTACGTGACCTCTCGCGCCCATTTTGCTGGAGGGGTGACGGAGGCACATCTGGGCTCTGCGTAGAGGACCCTCTCCGGCGGTGGGCGGCGTCGGGGGGGCAGAAAGGGCGGTGAGCACTTGGCGGGGCCGTCACGGTCTGGAGGTCCCTCCTCCCCAGTGGGGTCGCTGGACAGTGGGGCTGCCGTGGAGCCGATGGAACCCCGCTCAGGGAGCTCTCTCCGGCCCCAGCAGCTCCCCTCTGCTCCCGCCCACCAGGGACGCACAGTTGCAGCCTCAATGCCTTTTCAATAAAGCCGGAAAGACGACCGGCCCCGTTTCCCGAGCAGAGCAGAGCGGTTATTTTACACTTCATCTAATTGATTAAAATCACTCCTCGAAATGAGCCAGGCCTTGCAGAGCAGAGGCGGGTGAGTGAGACTCAGAGAGGGCAGCTTGCCGGGGCGGGGGAGACGCGCTGGGCCGCCGGGGCTGCGCAGAGCCCCGCGGTGGGGGGCAACGGCCCTTCTCCTTGGCCCTGCCCTCCCAGCCCCCGGAACCACTGCCAGCCTCCTGATATCCTGCAAACCTCTGTCGGCCAACAGGACCCTCCCAGGCTGCCAGCCCCCCCCCAGACGCCAGGCTGTCCCAGCAGGGGCCTCTCTCGGGGTCAGGCAGGTGAGGGACTCCGCAGCTTCTCACTGCCCACTGCATGGCAGGTGGGCGAGGCACTCAGGATCCAGGTCCCCTCTAAGCCTCCAAGCTGCCCCAGGAGGGGGGTGACGGCGATCCCACTTTCCAGCTGACGAAACCGGAGCCAGCTGAGAGGCACAGGGGGCCGGGGCTGATCTTGCACACTCTACCCCCGCAGTGGCCGACGGGGGGCCGGGGGGGGGGGTGTCCCGCTTTCGTTTGTCATCTGCCAAACCCCGAGGTGAGTCCGGGCATCTCACGATGTGGACTTGGTTATGAGAGCGCCTATTTGCTGACAGCCTTTGGGGGAAGGCTTCGCCACCCGTGAGGCCGGAGCACGGGACAGGGACGGTGTCTGGCCCAGTAAGGGACTGGGAGTGTCTGCGCGAGGAGCACCCCTCACTTTGCAAGGGGCTGAGGGCGGCAGATTCCTCAAGAACAAGAACGAGAGCTCGTGCCCTTGCGACTGGGTGTAAAATTCTGTTTGATGCTCTCGCACTGACCCCTGTCCGTCACCACCTCCTTCAAGGCAGGGCTCGGGTGCCGCCCGCACCGCGCGGTCTCTGGGCACCCCGGCCCGGCACTGGCCTCCCCTGGACCACCACCCCTGCTGGGCACCCCGTTACGGGAGCCCCCGGGTGGCACCGCCTCCGCTGCTTGGTGCTTATCCTGGTTTTCCCGGGTCTGGCGTCGTGAACGCTCAGGAAACGATCGTGAGACAAACGAATGGACAAATTAAGGAATGAAGGAGCGAGTGAGTGAGAAGTGAATGACGGGTATGAATGGAGGCCCTGGATGGATTTGGGAAGGCTCCTCTCGCCCTGCCCCTGCTCCAGGACCTCACCATTCAGCTCCACGCCTCTGGCCCTGCGGGCTGCAGGGGGCTGACAGATACAGGCCCACGACATAAATGCCCACAGTGCCCTTGACCGTGCCCTGCACAGCTGGTGGTATGACTGGGAAGGGCGGGGACTGGAGCTCCCTGGAGGGCGGGTGTGTGTCCGTGTGGGCCTGTGTCAGGGGACCGGGTGCATCGGGGCCGGGGGGTGGGGGAAGGCAGCGTCCTGCCTCCTGGTCTTTCACACCGACGGGCTGTGTAGAGCCGGGAGGGTGCGACAAAAGACACAGCAACAGTGAAGATCCTCTTTCCCTTGGCTTTCCTGCCTCCTGGCTCCCCCCGTCCCTGCTCTGCGCCCTGAGCCAGGAGGGGGTGGAGGCAAAGCGGGTGCCGGAGCCGACAGCCTGGACAGGAGGCCCAGGGAACGTGACGGGGCGGGGGCTGATCCTCTTGGGGGAAAGGAAACGGGTGCAGCAAAGTCCTCCCAGGCTCAGAGCCCAGGTCCCCAGACCACGGCGGGTCAGGCCAGGCTGTGGGTCACGTGGCGGGTGGCGGGGAATGGCCTCACTGGCTAGGACGAGAGAAGGCGGGTTGGCTGGCTATCAGGTGAAGCCCAGCGGAGACCCGAGCGGCGGGATCTGGGCCGGGAGCCCCTAACCCCGCGGGCGGGGTGCGCTCGGGCCGCGCCTTCCCGCCTCGAGATCTTCGTGGCAAATGTTTATTTGCTTATTTTCCAAATTGAAGGTGACCGTGGCTGTTCTGCTTTCTCTTCCCTGGAAAGGCCACGGGGGCCCACTGCCCCTGCGCATTTGATAAGCCCTTGTCTGCTTGTGCCGAGGAATTACGTCCAGGGCTTTCTTGGAGACGGCTCTCAGAGCAGCACATCAAACCGTGGGGAGGAAAACCTTTTCCTCCACGGATCCGGGTTCCGTGGTTGGGGCCCGTGAATGTAACTGACAGCGGACGGATCAACAAGAGCAAAGGGGAAGGGGCTCAGTAACGAGGGGTTTCTAGACTTCACGGGAGGGACAGAGCCTCTTTTTTTTTTTTTTTTTTTTTTTTTTTAGGAAAGACCATTGGGCCTTTAGGGGAACAAAATAGGAGATAAGACCCTGGTGATGATGTTTGTTTATGCAGCGGATCTTCTCCGGCCTCTTCCTCCCCCGGGGAGGGGATTTATGACAGTCTCGGGCCCAGAGGAGAGCTCTGCAAAGGCTTCTGTCTGTACCTGTTGAATCTCAAATGTCTTTCAAATAATCTTCACAGCCGCTGTGGGGGGTCCAAGTGGATCTCCACGCCGCTCCCCCCCTGCCTCACCATCCCCCTTTCAAACAGCCGTAAAGGTGGTTGACCTCTGAGCTGGCTTGCCCATGAGTCCCCAAGGCCTCGGCTGACATCCAGTTTGTAGAGACAGGGCGGTACCCAAGGCGAGAGGGACCAGGGGCACAGCCCCTCCCCCGCGCCTCAGGCTGCCTGCCTGGTTCTAGGTTCTTCTACTGCAGGACACAGGGAGCTCTACCCTGGCTCCTGTCACAAAGGCCGGCTCCCAGGGTGCCCTGAGGCCCAGGCTCAGACTTTCCGGAGGGAAGGGGTGGGACTGCCTTTCTCCGCAGGCTGTAAGGAGTGCTCAGGAAACTACCCCCCCCCCCCCCCCCCCCCCCCCCCCCCCCCCGCCATCTCCCCTGCCGTGAGCTCCTGCCCCTGCTGGAACCATCATCACGTTTTCCAGCTCCTAGAATGACCCATTTGCAATTTTCCCACTTAACTGTCACTTTTCCTCCGTGGCTGGAACCTGGAGTTTGTTTTGGAGGCTGAGCAGGTGGCTGGAGGTACAGAACATAAATATATCATGCCTTGGGAGTTGGCTTGGTTATCTTGGAAACAGATGTCCTCCCTCCTGAGAAAGGGTCTCTCGGCCAGGTTGCTGCATAATCCCTTCGCCGGCTTTGATTTCACCGGTGGCGGGACCGGCGCCCCCCCCCCCCCGGCCCAGCCCGTGGGCACCGAGTGGGCATTTCAGTAGGAGCCACAGATGCTGAAGTGGAGGGAGTGGATGGACCACGCTGTCAGTCTTGTTTTCCTGTTCGGGGTGTGTGTGTGTGTGTGTGTGTGTGAGAGAGAGAGAGAGAGACAGAGACAGAGACAGAGAGAGAGGGAGATGGTGTCTGGCTGGCTGATTAGCTCAGCTACCCTTGGCGGCTGGCAGTCAGTTTGGGCCTGCGATGGGGATGCACACGGGCTCCGGCTGCGAGGTGGGTCATTTGAGGCCCGGGTCTCTCTCTTCCCTCCCTGCGCTTTCCCTCCGACCTGCCTCTCCGCCAGAAGGAACTGTGAGGCTCCCATGTGCCTCCTTCCAGCAGAGAGGGCAGGAGGCCTGGGCCCCCACTCCCTCCCAGCCACAGCCCCTTGAGAGCACAAGAGACGAACGCCTGATTAGAAATCAGATGCCAGACAGAAGGCTGTTTTGAAAAACGAGCACAAAATGAGAGGCCCGGAGAGGCGGCCTCCTGTCGAGTCCCTGTGGGCAGAGGCTGGGGCCTCGGGGCTACGGGCTGCTTTGAGGTGCGGGGCCCAGGCCTCATCAGAAGAGAGGTCATCTGGAGCCTCCTCTGCCCCGAGCAGGCACACGAGGAGCCTCTCATTACAGGGTATGGGGCTGCACAGACCTTAGACAGCGGGGCCCGCACAGACTTCAGGCAGTGAGTGTGCACAGACCTCAGGCAGCGGGGCCTGCACAGACCTCAGGCAGCGGGGCCTGCACAGACATCAGGCAGCGAGTCAGCACAGACCTCAGGCGGCGGGGCCCGCACAGACCGCAGGCAGTGAGTCTGCATAGACCTCAGGCAGCGGGGCCTGCACAGACTTCAGGTAGCGGGGCCCGCACAGACATCAGGCAATGAGTCAGCACAGACCTCAGGCAGCGGGGCCTGCACAGACCTCAGGCAGCGAGTCAGCACAGACCTCAGGCAGCGGGGCCCCCACAGACCTCAGGCAGCGAGTCAGCACAGACCTCAGGCAGCGGGTCGGAAGCAGGGCTCTACCTGGCCTCAACGGCCAACTCTTGGCCGCTTGCCTGCAGCTTGACCCAGCTTCCTCACCCTGGTCCCCTCTCCCCTATCTCCCTGGGCTGTTGAAGGGATTACATAAGGCACAACAGAGTTTTGGGAAGAGAGGGAAAAAAAAGACCCTCTGTGGATCTTCACGCAGTTTATAGGGAAGACGCGGCACAGGGAGAGAAGGAAACCGGCTGGTGTGGGCAACTCTGAACGGAGAAGCCAGGATGTGTCTGCTTGTCTGCGTTTCCTGAGGGCCTTCAGGCCTCCTGAGTCTCGCCCCCACTCCAGCCCCCAAGGCTCTGTGTCCCCCCCGCCTCCCCGCGATCCTACAGTTATTCCGAGAAGGGGCCTGTGAGGGAACTGCACAGGGACTGAGTAAGGTGTTAGGCGGTGCTCTGAAGCGCTCCAGAGGGGACCCGTGAACTTGTCAGAGTCTGGGGGGGGAGGCACGATTCAGGAGCCACAGAGGAGCTGCCCTGGGTATTGGGTCAGGACCAGTGATGCCCCAGCTCCCCGGACGACGTCGTCCTCGCCTGGGGAACGGGGCAGGTCAGCCGGTCAGCCGGGCGGAGGCAGGAACAGTCATGGACACTTCTCCGGAGCTAACATCCCCTGAATAGTTTATCTCATTAAAAATTATTGAGTGTCGCTGTGTGTCAGGTGCTGTCTGGATACAGGGTCTTTGTGGCAAACAAAACAGACGGAAACTCTGGCCTTGTGGCGTCCGGGAGGGACTGTGAATGCTTCCCAAACCCGGCCGGGATCTGGAAGGATGTGGGAGAAGGTTCTGCTTCGGTGATGTCTAAAGGTTGGGGGGCTGCTCCTCCGGGCGCAGGGCTCCCCCGTCGGCCAGGAGCAAAAACGTAGCAGCACAGCTCCTTTGGGAGATCAAAATGTGTCGTAGCATGAATATATTGAGAGGGGGACACGGTCACTGCGTGACCCCGGACAAGTTACAGTGTCTCGACTCTAAAGGGGGGCGCCGATCCCTCCCTCACACCATTGTGGGGAGGGTACACTGCTTTCCTGTGGCTTCTGCTGCCTCCTGCGCTGGGGGAACCTGGGCGGGTGGGGACTTCTCTCCTTGACAGTGATTTATGGGTATCCAGCTCAACTCGGAGCTCAGGGAAGACACAGCGAATGCCCTTTTGTTTTTTGTTCAATTTTGTGAGCAGAATGCTCCTGGGGCCGATAGATTTTTCCAGTAATGAAATTGTAAAAAGAATTGAGTTATGCCTCTCCAGCTTTAAAGGACAATCCGTGCCCTTTCCCCAACCCTCCCCGTGATAGCAGCAGACGCTCGGCTTCTCTGCTTTGGCCAGGGCCCCCGTCCCTCTTTCTTCTGACCTGCCGGTGCAGCCTCTGGACCGTCATCCTGGGAAGGGGAGGAGGGATTGGGGGTGACCGCTTCATTTTTGTACTCAGGACTGGAGAGAAAACTTGGGGAATAAAACGTGGAGACCCTTAGAACCAAGCACCGGGCCTGGGTGACAGCAGGGGTCACTGCCCGTGGAGCCACCCTGATTATACACCGGGGCGCTGTCCTGGAGTGCCCGCAGGTAGGAGGTGCTCAGGAAACACCTGTTGGACAGAAGACTGAGTGTCCTTCCCCCTCTCCCTTGACCACCCCTCTGGAGCCCCGTTCTGCTTTGCTCTCTCCTCCTCCCCGTGCTCTCCAGCACGCGCTCTGGCTGCCTGGGCTCCAACGCAGCTGTCACTTACTCGTGTGAAGTCCCGGGCCAAGTGACAAACCCTGTGCTCAGCTTCCTCATTTGCAAACGAGAATATGGGTGGCGACAGCCCGCCACCTCCAGCTGCCTGGCAGGCGTGGGTCACAAGGCAGTGCTCTGGGGCCGCTGGCTGTGGTCGTGTCTGTTTCTCCTCTTTCTTCTCTCCTCTGAGCTCCTTTCTTTCTTTCTTCCCTCTTCCTGGGGTCCCCTTTCTCCTCCACCACGCTCCCAATGTACATGGTAGCGGCCAGTGCTGCCACAGAGCTCACACTTGGGGTCAGCAGGTGTCCCGGGAGCAGGCTGGGCCCCCGAGGGGCCCGGCTGCAGCTTTCTATTCTGAAGCACCCCCGCCATCCCCTCCTCCCTTGGGCAGAGGCCTCCCCCAGCTACCCCCTTGCTGGAATGGAGTAGCCCCTCCCACCCACCCCCGGGGCCCTCTGTGCCCTTTGGAGCTTCACCCGGAATCGGCTGTCATGCCGCAGATAGAGACGGAGAGCCAGGACGGGGGAGATGCGGGTCCCTCCAGGTGCCCCCTCCGCTCCGCGTCGCTTTCTGCGCTCTAATCTAGGCGTGCGTGTTTCTTCTCTTGTTTAAAAAAGTATATCGAGGTATAACACACATGGCAGAGTGCACAGGTCCTAAGCGTGTGGTTTGATTCATTTCACACATATATACACCCTGATGAGGACGCGGCACATTGCCCGCGCCCCGAGGCCCCGGGGGCCCCCTCCGCAGGCAGTCCTTCTGCTTCCTTGGGTAACGGTTGTTGTCGCTACAGAATGGTTTTGCTTGTTCTCGAACTTCGTATAAATGAACCCCACAGTCTGTGGTCTTTGTGTCTGGCTCCTTTTGTTTATCATCCTATCAGGGACACTCCTCCATGTGTAAGGCTCTGGATCGCGCTTTTTAGTTAAGGATTCCGTTGGGTGAACATAACAGTCGATTAGTTCTACTATTGATGGGCATCTGGATTGTTTCCAACCGTTGGCTACCGTGAATAAAGCCGTTATTAACCTTGTACGTATTTTCTGGTGGTCACATGCCTGCATTTCTCTCGGGAATGCTTTTAGGAGGGGGATTGCATGGTCATGGGGGGGGGTTGGCTTTAGTAGATGGGTGTCCATTTTGAGGGCTTAAAGTGTACGGATCATAATACACACTGGGTTTTGTGGTTTGTCCTTTGCACCGAGCAATATCCCATAACTATTTCTTTAAGCTAAAGCTTTTATTTCTAGATAATTGTAGACTCCCGGGCAGGGGTAAGAAGCAAGCCAGAGACACCCAGTGTGCCTTTTATCCACTTTTCTCCGATGTCACATCTTGGCAAACGCTAGTATAACATGACTCTCAGTATGTGGACACCCATACAATCCACCCGTCTCGCTCAGACCTCCCCAGTTTTATTTGCACCCACTTGTGTGGGTGTTCACTTAGTTTTATGCACTTTTAAAAAAATGTTTGTTTATTTTTGAGAGAGGGAGACAGAGCGTGAGCAGGGGAGGGGCGGAGAGAGAGGGAGACACAGAACCCGAAGCAGGCTTCAGGCTCGGAGCTGTCCGCACAAAGCCTGACGTGGGGCCCGAACGTACAGACCGCGAGATCATGACCTAAGCCAAAGTCGGACGCTCAACCAACTGAGCCACCCAGGAGCCCCTGTTTTATGCGCTTTTGTCACCTGCGCAGGTGTGTGGGTCCACCATCACAGCAGACCGTGGACAGTTCCGACATCGCAGGGTCCCTCTGGCTGTTCTCTGTAACTGCAGGTCCCTCCCTGCCACCATTCTGCTCCCAGTCACCTCCCGGCACACCACTCACCTGTACTCCATCTCCATACTCTTGTCTTCACAAAAGCGTGCTGTAAATGAACTCAAACAGCACGTAGGCCTTTGGGGATTGGCTGTTCATACCGAGCGCAGTTCTTTACGAACCAGGTCGTTGGGTGAATCAATACGGTGTTTCTTTGTCGCTGACTGGCGTTCCCTGGCATGGACGTGCCACAGCGTGTTTACCGTGAACCCTTTCAAGGGCTCCGGTTGTTTCCAGGTTTTGCCAGTTACACGTAGAGCTGCTGTGAACATCTGTGGACCGATTTCCGTGTGATCATAAACCCGCAATTGCGGGATCATGGGGCGGTTGCCTCATGACTATATTTGCAGGAGCCCGAGTTCATAGGCTATTCTGTCGGTGACATATTCCAATGCCAGCTCTTTCTGCGACCCTGAAGTCTTTGATTATGGCCTCTCGGGGCCCCATCCCTCGTTTTTAGGGATTAGAGCTTCCCTTCTTCTAACCTAGGTCTAGACCCATTTCCTCAGGGGAGGACGACACTTCACCCCGCTCAGCCTCCCCGTGAGAGGGGCCCCACTGAGGCCCTCCCGTGGGGTGGTGGGGCCCACGGACTTGGGCAGAGGATACTCTGGGTCGCGTCGCCTTCTCCCCAGAGGCAGGGCCCACGAGCTTACAGACTAGAGGCATCCAGCTCCAGACACATCCGTTCTCTTTACCTGGGAAAATGTCGCGTGTGTGTCGCCTGTCGGGTAGACTGAGGCCTCTGGGAAAGTGCGCAGAGCCCCGCGGGAACTCCTTTCTTCGGAGACAAGCTGACTTCGTCTGCTGCAGACTTGCTCCCTTGTTTCCAGCTCCAGGAAACGTGTCAGCCTGGGGCGAGCATCAGCATTCAATCGTTCTCTTCACTCTAGAGACAGGCTGAGTCCAGGTCATTGTGTCTTCCACACCCTGGGCAAAAATCAGGAACGAAATGGTTACAAAAAAAAACCCCGTTCCAAGTTATCCATTATTTACCCCTGCTGCATAATGCAGGAGCCCGAAGCCCACAGCCCGGCCCTTTTGTATTCTCCACCTTGGCCTCAAATGTCAGCCCGCTGCTTGGCAGCTGGCCCAAGGGATTCGGGATGCGGGGCTCTGGGAGGCCCATCGCCCCTCCGGCCATGTTTCACGGGGAAAGGCCGAGCCTCAGGCCTCCAAGCTCACTAGGCTCCCAGCCTGGATTGTCTACCGCTTCCCAGGCCTCCTTCTCCAGTGCTTAGCCTGGAAGGCAGTCCTCCCTGACCCTTCCCAGAAGGGGATTAGTCCCCCCTCCCCCCGTGCCCCCCCCCCCCCCCCCCGCAGCCTTCCAAAGCTCTGACAGAACATTCACAACCCCCATCAGCACCGTGACAATAGCCACTATGAGGCACTCGGTTTCTATTACCTGCTGGACACATCGTGCACAATTGCCACATTAGATTCTCATATTAGCTGATGGCGTAGACATTGTCTTTCTTTCTTTCTTTCTTTCTTTCTTTCTTTCTTTCTTTAATTTACTATCTTAACCATTTAATTAGATAATTTTTTTACAGCTCTTTTTTTATATTTTTTAAAAGACAGAGCATGAGCAGGGGAGGGGCAGAGAGAAACGGAGACACAGAATCTGTCAGCACAGAGCCTGACACGGGGCTCCAACTCACGAACTGTGAGATCATGACCTGAGCCGAGGTCGGACGCTTAACCAACTGACCCCCCACCCCCCGCCCCGCAGGCGCCCCAACGTTGTATTTCTTGACTTTGAGGCAAAGAAGCAGACGTAGGCAGGTCGCTCAAGCCCCCCAGGGACACGCCGCTGGTGAGAGCCTCAGCTCCGAGCTGCCCGCAGGATATCCGTAGCTGTCAGAACTCCTCCTCTGCCCGCTCTCTAGAAGGTACCTGTCTTTTCCAGAAACCAACTGTAGGTTTTGCTGCTTCTGTTTGTTTCTCAGTTCACCAATTGGTGTTCTTATTTTTATTCCTGCCTTCTACGCTCTTTGGATTTATTTCACGGTTTCTTTTGTAACTCTTTGAGATGGACCTGAGTTTGCTGCTTTTTTAAAATTTTTATCTTTTGGGGCGCCTGGGTGGCGCAGTCAGTTAAGCGTCTGACTTCAGCCAGGTCACGATCTCGCGGTCCGTGAGTTCGAGCCCCGCGTCAGGCTCTGGGCGGATGGCTCAGAGCCTGGAGCCTGTTTCCAATTCTGTGTCTCCCTCTCTCTCTGCCCCTCCCCCGTTCATGCTCTGTGTCTCTCTGTCCCAAAAATAAATAAACGTTGAAAAAAAAAAAAAATTTTTATCTTTTTTTTTTTTTTTACTAGAGTTGATGTATGACGTCATGTTAGATTCAGGGGTGCGACACAGCGATTGGGAAATCGCGTCCGTTTCTCAGTGCACACCAGGCAAGCGTGGTCACCCGTCGTCACCACGAGCGCATGGCTTCCCCGTCCTTCCTTTCCGCACAGAAGGCCACCAATTTCCCGGTAAGCACGGCTGCGCGTGCACTCCACGTGGTTTGCCCCGTTCATGATTCCACTCAAAATGTTTTCTGGTTTGGGGGCCCCTGGGTGGCCCAGTCGGTTGAGCGTGTGACTTCAGCTCAGGTCAGGATCTCACGGTCCGTGGGTTCAAGCCCCGCGTCCGGCTCTGTGCTGACAGCTCAGAACCTGGAGCCTGTTTCAGATTCTGTGTCTCCCTCTCTCTCTACCCCTCCCCCGTTCATGCTCTGTCTCTCTCTGCCTCTCAAAAATAAATACATGTTAAAACAATTTAAAAAAAGTGTTTTCCAGTTTTCATCATGATCTCGGGCTACAGGCACACTGACACCTGACGGGTTCTAGTGCTTGTGTTTTAGGATTTGTTTTGGCACAGAACGACCCGAGTTCACACCCACCCCTCCCTCGGGATCCTGGTTCAGGTTTCCCCAGCCCCACAGCCGGGCGGTTGCCTGGCTCACCCCTGTAGGCTTGGCCAGGTTAGAGTTCGGCCCGAGTTTGGACCACAGCGGGGAGAAGGCAGTGTTACTACAGGGGTGAAATAAAGATAAGCAATTCATAAGTTTGGTGCTTCAGTCATTATTATTTGGAAAGATATATATCTCTCTATCTATTTAAGCTTATTTATTTTTGAGATGGAGCAGGGGAGGGGCAAAGAGAGAGAGAGAGAATCCCAAGCAGGCTCCGCACTGTCAGCCCTAAGCCCAACAGAGGGCTTGAACCCACGAACCGTGAGATCATGGCCTGAGCCGAAACCAAGAGTCGGACGCTCAACAGACTGAGCCACCAGACGCCCCTGCTGGTCATATATTCTGACCGGGCACCACCTAATCAGAGAGGCTTGAGCGTTCCGCCGCTCACACTTTCCCCGTTTTCCAGGGGAAGCAAAGGGGTGATGAGCAAGGGGAGGGGAACTGTCTGCATTACCTGCTCTTTACTTCGTGACGCACGTCTACACTGTCACAGAACCCGCTCAGATGCAGGCCGTCTCAGAAGCGGGGAGGTCCCCACCACCTTCTCGTGCCGCGGCTGGGCCCGAGCCTGTCAGGTCCTGGCAGGTGCCCTCGGGGCGGACGTGGCCTCGGACTATGGCCTCTGGAAGGCCGGTGGGGTGAAGGCACCATCGACTGACCTCCCAGGTCCCCCCTGGGCCTTGCCCCAGCCGCTCCCTGGTTAAGTCACTTTCCTTGTTCCGCAGGCAGAGCGGGCTCTGTTTCTCATTGGCTGGTGGACTCGGAGAAGGCGGGACTCTTCAAACAGGCTCTTCTGCCTTTCCTGCCTTTCCTAAGCGAGGCCAAGTTCAGTGATGCCAGGAACGCAGATGTTCTTGCGGTTGGGTCTCCCTGATCAGCACAGGCCTGGTGTTTTGCTGTCTTTTAATCGCGAGGCTTGCAGTTCACAAACAGCCTCTGCTCCCCTCATCTCCCCAAACTGGGTAATCACGACACAGCTTTAACTTGCTTCCGATCCGATACCCCTCTCTGCTAACAATATATGCAGCCAGCTTGCCTGGGAGCAGGGCGACCGGCCTGATCAGGTCGACAGGGACTATCCCAGGCTTAGTACCGAAAAGCCCGGTATTGTGGGAACCCCTCAGACCGGGCTAACTGGGACAGCTGCTCATCTCAACTGGGAGGCTCCCACTTGGGGATGTTCGGCTACTCCTGGGGTTGGCTGCAGACGGGGGGAACGGGGAGACCCAGACGGGAGGGCCGGGTGGGAAGGTTTGGTCGTGGCTGGAGTGGGAGACCTGAGCCCTCTCTGCCTCCCAGAACGGACCCCAGCCCGGTAACGCCGCTGTCCCTGCCCCAAGGTCAGTGCTGAGCATCTCACGTCCTGGTGCTGGGAGGACCTTAGTGAGCGTCTCATCTTTCCACTTCTCTTATAGATGGGGAAACCGAGCCGGGAAGGGGAGGCTTTCCCAAATAATAACAATGCCAACTCAGCTTTACGGGTATCAGGATAGCACAGATGTCCAGAGAAGAGCTGGGTGTTAACCCCGTCTCTACCGTGAGGACCAGGGCGGAGATGACCAGTGTGGTCAGAGGGGACCAGGCAAAGCCCACTGGACAAATGGCCAAGTTGTCAAACTTCTAACGTTTAGAGCAAATTGTGCAGGATGGGATGGATTTGGAAGGTTTCTGTGACGTTTTTGTTGACCAATAATTATTTTTCCTTTGTGCCAGTATTTTAACAAATGTTTTGGAGGAAAGACAGAGGGGAATCAGTATGTCAGTATGCAGCTGCTAACCTTGGCTGCTGACTCCTGGACGAGAGAGAGAGAGAGAGAGAGAGAGAGAGAGGAACGGGGAGTGAGAGAGACAGGGGTGGGGAAGGCTGAGGGTATTAGTTCATTAATCTACTCTTCTCATAAAGAGAACCGTGTTCAGAAAACTATTCTTTAAAAATTCTGGAATGCATTGACTATATGCTTTTAGAAAGCTTCCTTATGCTGGGAAATTTCAAACACACACAAACAGAATAAATTTTTTTTTTTTTTCAACGTTTATTTATTTTTGGGACGGAGAGAGACAGAGCATGAACGGGGGAGGGGCAGAGAGAGAGGGAGACACAGAATCGGAAACAGGCTCCAGGCTCCGAGCCATCAGCCCAGAGCCCGACGCGGGGCTCGAACTCACGGACCGCGAGATCGTGACCTGGCTGAAGTCGGACGCTCAACCGACTGCGCCACCCAGGCGCCCCATAAACAGAATAATATAATGAGCCCGACGCACCATTCTTTTCAACAGGGATCAATATGTAACCAGTCCTGTGTCATCTCTGTCCCCACGCTTTGTCTCCTCTCCCCAAGCACGGATTGTTAAGCAACTCCAGCCGTTCGTGTTTTCTGTAAATATGACTGTTCTCAAGTATACCAAATACATTCCTGAAAATACCTTTCTGGGGGTGGAAAAATTCCTGCCAGTATACATTTCCACGTCCCTGAGTCTCCCCTTCCCTGCTTTTCAGCCCCCCTGTCTATCTCCTCCCTCACCCCTCACCCTTCACCCTCCCCTCTCTGTCCTCAGCGTCCCCCTAACCTGACCAGCGGTCTCTCCTTCCGGGGGTGGGCAGTCCAGGCTGACTCTCCCCCCCACCTCCCACCCCGACCGTTTCCTCCATCTGAAGCAGTGGGGAGCTGGACAGAGCAAGTTCAACACACCTAGAATGTTCCGCGGTCAAGTACAGAAGAGTTAGCCTACACTTGGCAGAAATCTCCAAAATCTTAAAAAAGAAAATCCCACCTGTTATGAATCACTATAAAGCTGTAAGTCATTAGAATCAATGACTCTGTTGATTGACTCGCCTTTGATGTATGGACTCAGAGCTGTGTGACCGAGGACGGGTCATTTCACCCCCCCTGCGCCTCAGTTTCCTCTTCTGTAAAGGGGGGAGGTTGGACCATAACACTGGTTTTCAAACTGTTTTTGGAAACAGCGTTCTCTTTTCCCCCAACCAAAGCCTCGGTGGACCCCAACAGTCAGAAGCGAGACTGGGGCCCACAGGAGCAGAGCTGAGGTCAGGCAGCCTGGACGCTGCCCCTGACCTCTCTGTGCCTCAGTTGCCCATCTGCCAAGTGCGTCTGATAGTTGAGGGCTTTCCTGGGGTCAGGTGCGTCTGTGGGGCTTAGACTCTGGGCCTGGCACGCAGTCAGTGCTCTGTGAATAGCAGCCATCGTTGTGACTTCCTGTGCCCTGAGGCAGGGACAGGGCACTGTCCCTGGGGACAGGGGACTGGCTGGGCCTTGGCCACCATGCCTCTCCTTACCTTGGGCCAGCCCCCACCCTCCACAGGGGTACAGGGACACCCGTCTTCTGTGCTCTGCGTTCTCAGGTCCCGGAGAGGTTGTGTTCTGAACCGCCCAGGTCACGCTCTGGCGCCCGTGACTGCACCCCGGCCCCCTCCCCCTCAGAGGAGGTAAATGCAGTGCCGGGTGGCAGGCCCCCAGACAGCCAGGCTCTGGAGGGATCTTTACCCAGCCCCATGGTGCCCTCGCGGTACCTGGCACGTCCTTCCCAAATCTTGTTCCCCGAAGGCTCCCGGACCAGGAGCCACCCAGAGGCCCAGACACTCATTCCCTTGCTCCCGCTGCTGCTGAGCACTTCCTCCGCCTTTCCCGGCGGAAGGGTCCAGGAGGATGATCAACTCTGAAGTTAATTATAATTATGGACAACTGCAGCCGGGTTGTCGTAGAAACCCGTGGCTCATGGCTCTCTGTCTGTGGGACCCGGCTTCCCGCCCCGGCCGCCCCGGCAGGGGACACGCACCTTCCTTCCCACCTAGCCTGTGCCTTGACGGCCCTCGGGGACTGTCCGGGAGGGGGTGGCACAACACTAATGCAGATCCCTCTAACCTACCGTTCGAAACCGGCAGGAACCTGGGGGGCCCAGGTGGTCGGAGAGAAGGGCTTTCTCTGCATCTGGACCCACCTGCTCTCTTGTTTTTGACATCCCTCGGGAGACGCTCCGGGGCCCGTGGCTGTGCCCTGCGTGCCAGGCCACGGTGATGGAGGGCCACCCGGAGGACGGGAAAGGTGGGGGCTGTGTGTCGACCCCAGGCAAGTCGCTTCACCTCTCTGAGCTGGGGTCTGTAAAACGGCGGTGGTCGTGCCCACCTCCTCGGCTCGTGGGGCTCGACAAATGTCATTGCTGTCCCATCTGCACGATGGCACCCGGGGATGGAGGAACGGAGGGGGGCCCTCTGCTCTCTGACTCGGACCTTTGGCCTCAGTACTCCCTCAGTGGTTCTCAAAGTGGGGTTCCCGGAGCAGCAGCATCTCAGCACCTGGGAACTTGCTAGAAATGAAAATACCCCGGAGCCCCTCTAGACCACTGAGTCAGAAGCTCCAGGAGTTGGGGGCCCAGTGATCTGTGTGTTGTCTTATCCTCGATGTCCCCGCGAGTGTGGGGATCGCTGCCCTGACAATTTGTGGATGATACCCCGTGTGCCTCCCACATCCGCTCTCATTCTGAGTCGCCGCCCCCAGCCCGCTCACCCGGCCCGCTCCCCTCCCACCTCGGGTGCGTCTGAGCTGGGTCCAGGGTGTCAGCGGCACAACGGGCCGGGCCAGGGCCACCCGGTGGTCCTGCCTGGACCCTGACGTCCCCTCAGCGTCTCAGCTCAGGCTACCTTACAGAAGGCACAACAGACATTTCTCTCTCATGGTTCGGGGGACTGGAAGCCCAAGGTCAAGTGCCGGCAGATTCCGTTTCTGGTGAGACCTTTCTGCCGGGCTTGCAGACGTGTGGCCTTCTCACGGTGTCCTCGGGTGGCCTTTTCTCTTATAAGGACGCCGGTTCCGTCGGGTCAGGGCCCCGCCCTCCTGACCTCATTTAACCTGAATGACCTCCTTGATGGCCTCACCTCCACTTACAGTCACACTGGGCATTAGGGCCTCCGTGTGTGAACTTGGTGTGGGGGGGCGTGGGGGGTGCCAACATCCATCCATCCATCACATTTGACCTGCCCAGGCCTCGTCAGCTCGCAGCAGCCTCGTGCCTGGGGGCACCGGGGCGGCTGGTCTCAGGGCCTGGGACCAGGGTGGGGGTGGGGAGGGTGTCGTGGGCCGGCGTTTGGATCCTCTGCCACCACCCAAACGTGCCGAATCCTTGAAGAGAGGCTCAGGTGAGGAGACAGCCGGTGGGCTTCCTTTCTCCCAACAGAAGAAGGTCTCCCTGGAGGTGCTTCCTGAATCCTCCGGAAGCTTCTGCGTGAGAAGTCACAATGCAAAAGATCCCGGGCCTGGCCACGTGAGGCTTTGTCCTACCGTGGAAACACTAATCCCTCTGGATACCTGATCTTTGTTGGGCATTTATTATACAAGATGTGCTAAGTGCCCCTCGTGCCCCAGGGCCATGAGGGAGGGCACAGAGTCGATATTCCCACTCCTCCGGTGAGGACGCAGCACAGGGGGCTCAGCAGTGGCCCAGGCGGTAGAGTCGAGACCCCAACCGGCTCGCTGATGGGCTCCAGACCACGCTCCCCTCAGCACCCTGCCGGCCCGTCCCCGCCGCCCGAGGAGAGAGCCGCTCACAGGGTGTCTGTGAGGTGGGTGCCGAGCCGGCCGCGGCCCTGCTTTCGAGGGCGGCCAGTCTGGCCAGTTCCGCGGGCGGCGGAAAAGGTCAGGGGGAAACACAGCCTGGGAGGGAAGAGGGCTCCAGGAGCCGTCTGGGAGGAGAGAGGAATATGACTCATCGTCATTAAGCGGGAGCAAACTGGAGATTGACAGCTAAAGGTGACCGTGTCATGCAGGGCAACCAGGGACGATGGTGCACGCTTTGAACGTAAGGTGTTCCGGGACTTGAGTCTTGGTTCAGCTCGCTCTGAGCCCCACCTCTGGTGCCCTTTCTCGTTTGTGTCAAGGGAATGCGGGTGCTGACTTCATGCTGAGGACTAAGACTCAAGGCTTCCTGAAGGCAGGGACCCGTCGGACGCATCCCAGGTCCCCAGCCCCCAGAGCTGGGCACATTGCGGGCGCCCAGGAAGAGTCCGTTCCCTTCCTTTCAGAGGGGCTTCAGGAGGGCAGTGTCTCTAAACCCTCAGCCGGAGCCTCAGCAGGGACCCCAAGGAAGCTTGGGGTGAGGGGCTGCCTCAGGGTGGGGGGGGATGAAAGCTGCAGGAACGGAGGTGGTCAGAATACGGTGAAACCTTGGGTCGCGAGGAACTCGTCCTGCGAGTGTTCCGCAGGACGAGCAAACACGTCCCATAAACTTGAACTTGATAAACGAGCGATGTCTTACGAGTACGTGAGGCCAAACGTCGCACGATCGCAGCTGAGCCGATGGTTCTCGCAACGTGCTTGGACACACGAGTGCTTTGGATGGCAAACGTGTTTCCGGGACGAACTGCGCTCACAAACCAAGGTTTTACTGTATGGTGATGAGGACTGCGGCTGTGCGTTCTTGCAGGGGGTGGGCGGGCAGGGCTTGGGCACTTCACCCAAACTCTCTGAGCCCACGTGTCCTACGTACACGTACCCGGGGCTGAAACTTCACAGGGTTGCCGTGAAGTCTGTAGGAGCACAGGCGCACGCTTGGGGGCCCGGCGCCGGCCGTGTAAGTAGCTAGCCCCCGGAAGCAGGCCCCGTTGCCAGGGAAGCCATGGAGAGGGGCCAGGACGGGTGGGAGGCAGAGGCTGGCTTCTCTCTCCCCTGTCGTGGGCACAGAGACCCAGCCCTTCCCCCATTAACCGCATAGCACAGCTGAGTCTGGGCCCGACCCTGTAAGTCTTTGCCAAGGGCTCAGGGACGATACAAGGGAGAAAGACCAGGGTGACAACGATGGCTCACGGGCCCGGTGGCTCCTCTTGGAATTGGTGGCAATTCCAAGCAGCAGTGCCCAAAGGATTCACAGATGTTCTGCGCTGAAAAGCTTCTGTGGACAAATACCTTTCTGAAACCCAGAGCTCAGGAGTTTCGTGAGCTGCCCTCCCCCGCCCCCGCAGGACTTATCAGAACCTTTAGTGGGCCAGGACATTTAGGATACTCAGATAGCAGTACGGTCGGCAGTCCTCAAACTTATGTGACTACAGAACCCTCTTCCGCTACGGCAACTCACGGCGTCCTAGGTCTGGGGAACCAGCTCTCGGAAACCCCGACCACACGGGGTGGAGCTCTTTCTTGGCTCCTACTTCCTCGGCTCGACTACTTGTGGCTGAGGTTTTTGAATCCCTCCAGTGTAGGAGCAAGTGGGAGAGAGACCCAGAGAGAGTCGAGCGTCACCCTCTGGCCCCTGGGGCTGGTCTCCTGCCTGTGGCAGGACCCCCTGTTCCTACCCGACTCTGAGAGGGTGATGGTGTCCGTCTGGGGTCAGTCCTGTGGGAGCTGCTTCTAGTGCATCTGGACCCTGACACCCCACCTTCATGGTTCTGGGCCACGGTTCTGGGCGCTCGGGCCTTTTGCCAGCTCCCTACCGCATCTGTTCTCTGTGATTCTCTGCCCCATCGGTGCCCCGAGCGCCGGCCTGCATGGGCTTGTCGATGACTCACTTGTCCCCCCGCCCCGTGCCCGCTGGCTTTGGCTGGTGGGAACCCTGGGCCAGAGCTGCGTGGGGACACAGCCCAGAGGCTGTCCTTCCAGGAAACGTTACTGGGTGCCCACCGCGTGCCAGGGGACTCACGGGCACTCGTGAGTCACGGACACAACAGGGCTTCGGGTACTTTCTTCTTTCACCCAGGTTCAGCTTGCATGGGTCACCGGTCCTAAGCCTGGGTGGCTCTGCCCCGGGCAGCACCAGAGCTGGGACCTCAGGGTTTCTCAGCGGAACAGGCCAAAGTCACAGAGCCATCCTTTCCCACCCCGGGTCAGCGCCGGCTTTTATAACAGCGAACCCAAGATTGCAGCAAAAGCAGAGCTCTCGAGTAGACCAGGAGGAAGGACGCACGGGAATTAGCAGGGAAGTGGCCACTAGTTTTGATGTCCCTAGACATTTGTGTCACAGCTGGCCCCGGGCTGGAGCGTGGGACCGAGAAGCATTTCACAAATTAAGATAAATCGTGTGAACCCTCAGCCCATTTCGATGCTTAATGCAAAACATAAACACATTAAGGTCATCTCAGCATCTGGAGGAGTCTGAATAATTCAGGCCCGTCATCATTTACTCCGAACGCCTCATTTCATTTTGTGAGTCATCTTTGAAAGGAAAAGAAGAGAGAGATGTGTGGTGGCAAAGAATTTGGGATCAGAACCGAGAGGGCTGGAGCAGCTATGAAGCGGGGGGCCGCCAGCTCCCTGGATGGACATGGCCGGGGCCAGTTTTGGAATCCGTCCTGGGTGGGGTGCAGAGAGGTCTCGGGGGAAGAAAGGCCCGACCTGAGTCTGACGCCCGGGGTTTGGGGGGCAAAGCCCTTGTCCGGCCTGGGCCTCAGTTTGCCCGTCTGTGGAACAGAAGCACGGGGCCTTCTCCTGGGTCGCCGTGAGGCTGGACCAGTGCGGTGGTGTGTGGGGGGGGCGAGGGCAGGCCCCCCGGGTGCATACAGCAGCCGGATTAGTGAGGTCTGGGAGGGCACGTCCTCCTGCGTGGAGATAGCAGCACACGTCTTTGTCCTGCTTCACTGTTTTATAGTTTTTGATGCTGGTGTCCGTTTCCCCAACCGGCTGTGATCCCCTTGTGGGTGAGGACCATGGCCTTACCCCTGCGCCCAGCATGGCCTCTGGCCCAAGTTAGTACCTGTGGCCTGAATGCTTGTCTCTTCTGGTCACCGCCACCTGGGGCAGGGGCCCCATGGGCTCTGGCTCGGGGGCTGGTGTCCGGACTCCGGCCCCTGTCCCCTCCCGTCTCGTCCAGCAGGCCGTGGTCAGACCCTCCTCTTCACTCTCCTCCCTGCCTCTCCGGTGCGGCGGGGAGAACCCTGGCTTTGGAGTGAGCAATACCCCGGGGCTCCAGTTCTGGTTCGACCCCGTGCGTGACGTTGTGCGAGTTACGTAACCTCCCGTCGCGTCGGTTTTCTGCGGCGGGGACGATATTGCCACTGGGGACCTTATGCTCCACTGGGGGGAGGTGGAGAACTGACGTCTGGGAGGCACGCGGCCCATCGGCAGCCCCCTCCAGGTGACGGCAGGCCTGGTTGTTTCCATGTGCAATGCGTCCGGGGCCCCACTGAGGCCGGGGGTGCGAGAGGCACTTGTGGCCACGGCAGGGGCTACTGAGAAGGACGGGACAGGGTTTGGGGTCCGCGGGAGCTCGTGGGTATGACAGGCTACGCAGAAATCACTACAGTACCGGGGTGGGGGGGGGGGGGACAGGGGGAAGTGTAGCTGGGAGGTCTTCATGGAGGAGGGAGGGTTCAGTTGGTCCCAGAGGGATGGCGGGGGGGGGGGTTTGCAGGGGAGTTGGAGGCAGGAGAGTGATGGGGAGTGTCCCGGGGAGTCCGTGCTTGAGAGCGTCCCCAGGGCTCCTCCCACACTGTCCCCCCCTCAGAGCCTGCTTGCTTCCTTCCTCCCTCCCAGACCCTCCCTCCTGCCTCCAGTGAGGAGGGACCGGGTAAAGGCAGGAGAGGGCCAGGCCGCACCGCGTGTCCTCCTGGGCCTGCCACGCTGATCCACCCATGGGACCCTCCTCTGGGGCAGGGCACGGATCTCCCCGGGCACCGCTGAGCACTCCTGAGCACATCTGCTCCGTCGCGGGTGCAAACACCCACAAGCGCTCACCCCAAGGGGGGACGAAGCCTTCCTCACCCCCCCCAGCGCCCACTATCTGTCTCAGGAGCTAACTCTTTGCCATATGGGTCCCTTACACTCCCATGTTGGGGTACACACTGCCCTCGTGGGACCCCACCCGCAGGGGCGTGCCTTCAGTAGGACAATCGTCTCAGTGTTTTTGTCCAGGACCAGGACAGTTCTCAGCTTCTGGTCCTCCCTGTATTAGCTAACATCTCGTCTACAGTTACCTCTGTGTTCTGATCCGGAGACAAAGCTGGGCTGGCCCGATGAACCTGACTCACATGTTCCCGGGCCTTAGGTAGCACCCCCCTGAAAATGAAACAGCCCAGACGGCGGGGCCCCCTGCTGCCGAGCTGGGTCTCACCATCTTTCTGGCCTGTTTTCTGAAGCTCTGAACTCCCTTCCCGACCACGCAAGACGACACAGACTTCAGCCGTGTCTTCTAAGCTTTTCTCAGGCTCTCGCTGCAAGTGTCGTGGGAAGACCACGGTGACTTTTCAGAGTTGCAGCTTGGCCGAGAAGCCGGCGAGGGGGACGTAATCACCTCAGCAGTGACAGGTGTGCTGGCCGTCTTTGCCCCAGAAAATATCACCCGTCCCTCAGGGAGGGCCCCACACCCACTCACACCTGGCGGGGGGTGGAGAGGGACCCAGGGACCCAGCAGGGAGAGGCCGGCTCGGTGTAGGTTGCTAATTCATTCGCTCACTTATTCAGCACCCAGTGGCTTATTATATGGTCCTAGAGGCGGTGTGGCTTGGAGGAGGGTCTGGAGCCAATCTGGCTGCTTTTCTTTCCTGATGGCCACTCACTGGCTGTTGCTCAGCGTCCCCCTGCCTCAGTTTCCCCAGCTGTCAAATGGACATGCCCAGAAGAAGAAATGAATTAGGACATACGAGCGTCTGTCAAACACGGAGTCCTACTCGAGCTTGGTCAAGGACATGGGCATGTGGCCCAAGTCAGACCAACCAGGCTGGTTTTCCAAGGACACAGAGACTCAAACGGTGGACGCTCCCCTGTCCCCTGGGTGCATCCTGAGGGGCGGGGCATTAGTGTCTCCATCTGGATCCCAGAAACCGCCTGCAACACTGTGCTCCCCGTTCCGAGGCCATTCATCCTTCTTGTGATTCTCTGAGTACCCGTCACCTTCCAGTGTTGTCCTCCTCTTATCCCTAGAATTAGCCCCAGTGGGCGTCTGTTGCCTGTATCCCAAGAGCCCCAGCGCGAGACAACTGCCTGTGGCCGAGACAAGCAGTAGGCGGGTGTCTTTACCTGGGGTTTGGCCTCCTCCTCCTCTGGCAACAGAGCCCAGCCTCTGGGGGAGACAGACCCGTGATGCGAGAGCCTGCAAGAGGGGCCCTCATCTACCTGTGCGGTCAGAGAAGGCTTCCTGGAGGAGGTGATGCCTGGGACGAGCGTGCAAAGGTGAAGAGCCCTGGCCGGGTGGCAAGAACCGCAAGGGCGACTCCAAGGTGGAAGGGCACAGAGAAGAGAATGAGACCGAGTGAGATGGGCTGGCGGGCCGGTGGCTGTCACTCCACCCAGCGGCAGGGCAGGGAGCCACGTCTCTGATGGATCCCAGTAGAGCAGCTTGTGGACTCCTGGAAAGCCCTGCTCAGCGCTGCTCTCAGCCCTGTCTGGGCACAGGGAGGTGGGATTTGCTCCCAGAGGAGCAGCCAAGGTCATTAGGGACAGGACACGAATGGATCGGTGCCCCCATTGACTCTGCTTGGCTTTCGAGAACACACCTGAAATGACTGATCGGTTTAACGACCCACTGCTGCCCTGCTTCCGAGCTGTTCCATACGGGTGCCCGTCTGTGGCCGGAAGTCAGACCCGAGGGCCCTCTTTCCTATTCCAGAGCGGGTGGCGCTAGAAACGGAGGTCCCAACCCCTCTTGGTGAGATCAGAGATGTCACCACATGCCGCTAACGTTCACAGGCCTTGCCGAGGCCAGCCAGGGCAGATCTCGGGAGGGCCCCACGGGAGGCAGAGGGATGTCCCCTGGAGGATGACGCGTCGCCTGAGCAGCGCCGGACCTAGTGGCCAGAGGCAGCCCGTGTTGTCTGCTTCCAGAGCAGTGAGCTTGCTTCTGCAAACCCCTCTCCGTGGCGCCTCTGTCCTTGCCTTCCCTCTGGAGTCTCCGTTCCTTTGAGTCTCGAGTCTTGGCTCTTGTCCCGACAAGTTCAGGCCAGTGGCCAGGAGGCAGACCTGGACGGGAGGAGATAAGGGTAACGGGAGAGCATGGGGTTCGGGGCTGAGGCCAGGGCCATGAGGAGGGGCTCAGAGTTGGCGGTTATGGAACAGTCCGGGAGGCAGGGCACGGACACGGAATGGGGCTTAGGATCCCTCCAGTCGCTGCCCTCAGTGTATTCTGCCGAATCTTCCTTTCCTAGCTCGGAACAGCTGCGTGGCCAAACCCAGAGTTCCCTCGTGGCTGTGACTCTAGGGGCTGGCCCACCCACACTGTCCCATGCTTCAGTCTGACATGGTGATTAGCTTCTCCTGTCCCTCCTGTGCTGTGGACTTAGGCCAGAAGTGTATCCGTTTTGCTCTGGTTTTGCTTTTGTTTTGTTTTTACTTTTCATGTCCTACCTTCTCGGGGAGTGAGGCAGGAAGAGGGAGAGTGGCACACGTGCCTTTCATTTTCCAGAACAGGACAGTGTGTGCGATGAACAGAAGGCATTTGATACAGACGCTGGATGAAAAGCAGGCAAAACAGTTGGGGAATGTCTCTCAAAGGCACACGCATCTAACCTGTGACCCAGAAGTGCTGGGTAAAGATCCGGGAGAAATAAAAACACACGTTCATAAGAAAACACTTGAGAAGATCGCTTGTAACAGCTTGATTTATGACTTGACCTCTACTGATATGTGAAAGAGTAAAGCGGGGAGACCCAGCTTGGGATGCTTTTCTGCCCTAAAAGACACATGAAAAGAAGGTAGCTAGAATGCAGTACGTGAATCATATAAAAGGGAAATAAAAAGGCAAGGGCGGACGAGCAGAAATCCACACCCGGTACGTCGCGGCCAAAGCGCGGAACACCGAAGACAGCGAGAAGATTGTGGAAGCAGCTGGTATCACAAGGCGGATGCCCTCGAACGACAGCGACCAGGTTGGCAGATGACTTCTCAACAGCCGTCGCGGAAGGCATGTTGCTGCAAGGAAATCAAAGCCAATTAGAATCCGGCAGCCGGCCAGAATGTTCTTCAAGGACGACGGCAGATAGAAGTATTTTCTGATAAAAACTGAGAGCAGTCGTTACGAGGAGACCTTCTCTAGATGAGCCCCAACATGTGCTTTAGGAAGAAGGAGAGGGGCTTCGGAAGGAAGTTTAACTGGCACTGCCTCTAGGAAGTCTGCCTTGATTTCCCTGCTGACGTCGGCTCTCCCGCCTTAAATGCACTCCTAGAACCATGGCATCCTCGTCTGGGACACTTGTCACCAGAACATGTGCACATTTATTTTGTGTAATTAATTATGGTGTGGCGCCCCTACTGGACTTACAGTTCCAATAGGTAAAAGCCTGCCTCTGTTTTTTTGTTTTTCTGTGTTTTTTTTTTTTTTTTTTTGCCTGACAGTATATCTCCAGGACGAATACAACCATGGATACACAGTGAAATTCACCAAAGAGTTGTTGGGTTTATGAATCGGTGAATGACGCCTTCCGTCCTGCGATCCCCCTCATGTGAAATTCTGGAATATGCAGATTCGCTTCTTCACATCCTGAGCCCCCTGGGTCTGGTGTAAATGAACTGCGAGTCTGTGCAATGGGGAGAAACTGAAAAAAAGGAATTGGGAATTGGGAAAAGAAAAGGCAGGAGAAACTCAGGAGAGCTCGAACTGCAGCCTTCTGCAGTAAAGTGCGGGGGGGGGGGGGGGGGGGAGACGGGGACAGTCAGGGGAAGCGAGTGTGGGTGGATGGCAGGTGTTCGGGCAGGAGGGTCTCCGAGCGGAGCTGAGACCACCCAGCTCCCCAGGGGAGGGGCGGGCAGAGGGCCCCCCCCCCCCCCCCCCCCCGGCTCAGCTCTGCCAAGCAGGTTAAATAAAAGCCAACCGGAGCCTCTCCCCGCTTGAAACTGTGCAACTCTCTCTGTTTCTGGGACTGTGGTGAGGCCCAGGAGGCAGGAATAAATAACTCTGAGTCATAAAATCATTAAGGCATCGAACATGTGAGCAGACGAACAGACACACAAAAACACGCTTCGTATACACCTGGCACTTGCAACAGAGCCTGATTCCTTCTGCAAGCGTCTCCCAGCACTCATCTTGGTTAATTTAAGATGCGCAAAAGGTTACTGATTCTCTCTTTGTGTCATGAGCTGCTTCAATGTTTAATTTTGGTGAACAAAAATATTTTCATAGGGGTTTTCACTTGCGACCTTCGTCCCCCCCCCCCCCCCAGAGCTGCAGAGCCGTGTATCCGGCTGCCTGGGGGTGGTCGGTGTTCCAGAGGCCCCTCAGACTCAACTGACCTCCGGCCAACTGCCCCACCGGCTGTGTTCATCTCAGGACCCGAGCCAGAGACCCGAACAGCAGCCCTGATGCCTCTGTGCCCCCCCCCACTTCCAACAGGTACCCGTTCAAGTGCGCTGGCACCTCTCCCACCAGAGACCTCCTTCGCCTGCTGTATCCTGCGGGGCTGCTCTCCCCGGCTCTGGGCCTGCCCCTCCCGTCCGTCCTCCCCACTGGGATGAAGGGCAGGGGCTGCTCTGGGCCGGCGATCAGAGGCCCAAGGGGACTGTAAGTGAGAGGTTAGGCGGGCGAGCTCTAGGACAGCCTGCTGACCCCCCAGTGCGAGGCCTACTCAGAGCTGGCTTTATCCTTCAGTCCAGGCTTGGGTGAGCCTGCTCTGCTTCAAGGTGTGGGGAAGAGACAGCGTTTATTCGCCCGGCAGATATTTACTGAGCACCTGTTACCTGTGCCAGGCCCTTTTCTGGGCTCTGAGGGCATAGAGGCAGACACCTGACGGAGGCATTACAGAAATTCCTCCCCTTGACACAAATACCAAAATTCTTACAGGGAACCCAGGAGCCACGACAGAGGGTGCCCATCAGCGCGCTGGTGTCCTCCGCAGGGGTAGATGGACAGGCGGCACCTGGAGACGGGGACCGGATAGTTGTCTCCTGCTCTCCGTCTTCTCTATATTCTCTCTGTGCTTCCGGGTCTGGAAGCCTCAGCTACCTGTCCCAGGTCCCAGCCTCCCTCGCGAGCCGGGTCCCAGCTAGAGTCATCCAACGGGAGGCCCGGGCACCAGATTAGAAGCGGGGTGTGTTAGTTACCCGAGGCCGCCGTGACAAAGCGCCACAGATGGGCTTAGATGGGGGCTTAATCCGTACGCGTCTATCGTCTCACAGCTCCGGAAGCCGGAGGTCCAGGCAGGGTTTGTTCCTTCTGAATCTGTGAGGGAGACGTTCCAGAGCTCCCCACTAGCTTCTGGTGGCCCGTTGGTGATCTTTGGCCCTTGTTGGCTTGCGGATCTTTGCCTTCATCTTCACGTCTGTGCGTCCACATTTCCCCTTTTATAAGGACACCTGCTCCGGTAGGACCCCACCCTAACTAATGGCATTGGCAATGATCAAGGTCTCACATTCTCAGGTCCTTGGGGTTAGGATTTCCACATACTAATTTTGTGGGGACATATTCAACCACAACAGTGGGCAAAGGTGTGATCCCCGGCTTCCTGGTGGTCGCTCTGGGCATCGAGGGGAGCTCGGGCTGTGGTCCCAGCCCCGGGGGGCTGATGGCTTCCGTATGCGTATGTAGCACCCCTGCCCTCTGCGCCCGCAGCCTGGAACTGTAGCAGCTCCCTGGTCTCCAGGCCACACCCCCTCTTCTTCTCTCCATGATTCCTCTTTGAGTTCAATTCCTCTTTGCTTGAATTAGTTAGAGGGGTTTCCGTTTGCTGCCTCGTCAATGACTGATACCCACACCCTGCAACAGTTAGAAGTCACAGACATGATGTTCACAGGACAACTCAGATAGACTTGAAAAGCAGTACCGGGGAGGGTGTGTGTGTGTGTGTGTGTGTGTGTGTGGAAATGGACAGGTTGATTCTAAAATTTATATGGGGGGCGCCTGGGTGGCGCAGTCGGTTAAGCGTCCGACTTCAGCCAGGTCACGATCTCACGGTCCGTGAGTTCAAGCCCCGCGTCGGGCTCTGGGCTGATGGCTCAGAGCCTGGAGCCTGTTTCCGATTCTGTGTCTCCCTCTCTCTCTGCCCCTCCCCCATTCATGCTCTGTCTCTCTCTGTCCCAAAAATAAATAAACGTTGGAAAAAAAAATTTTAAAATTTATATGGAAATGCAATGGGCCAAGAAAACCTAGATCACTTTAACAAGGGAGAACAGAACTGGAGGGTCTATACTACCAGATCCCATGACTTATTATGACGCCCCGGCAATCAAGACAGTATGGTGATTGCCAAGGCTGGACAAACAGACCAGTGGAGTGGAATAGGGAATCCAGAAGCAACCTGCACGTGCAGCGTCCCTTAATTTTTAGCAAAGGTGTAAGCGTCGCGTGATGGGGGGAAAGGATGGTCTTTCCAGTGAAAGGTGTTGGGTTAACTGGATCTTCATATGGAAAAAAAGTGAATTTTGATCCCCACACAAACACCCGTCTCAGGTGGATGGTAGCTACCCATTTCAGAGCAAAATAATGAAGTCTCTGAAAAGAAGCACCAGAGAATATCTTCATGACCGTGAGGCAGGCAAATATTTCTTAAACAAGACACAGAACGCACTCACCACAGAAGCAGCAGTGATAAATCGGACTACGTTAAAATTAAGCACGTCTGTTCCACAAAAGACACCGTTCAGAGAGCGAGAATGCAAACCGAAGCGGGAGGAGACATTTACCATACGTGCATTTAAGACTTGAAATCCGAATATACGAAGACCGTCTTCAAATCAGGAAGACGGACAAGCCAACAGACAAAATTGAACAGGCTCTTTACAACAGGGCACGTGCACGTGACTCATAAACCCGTAAGAGTGCTCGACCTTGTTACTCACTGGGAAACAGACATTAAAGCCACGATGCGGTCACGACCACACCCGCGAGAGCGGCTGAGGTTACACATCGCCCGTCGCAAGAGCTGGAAGATGAACAACCCTTACTGGCCCGCACGGCGGGAGGGCGTCGCTGGCCGTGTGTGTCAAGCTGTGAGCAGCCCCTGAAGCGGCGAGACAGCCCTGGGTGTCATTCGACAAGTATGCAGACCTAAGGTCACCCGAACACATGTGCAAAGTGTTCCCGGCAGCAGCGATCACGACGGCCCAGAACCGGAAGTGATACAGCTGGTCACCGTCGGATCGGTTCTCCAGCGATGTTAATTACACCGTTTCAGAATAACCTCATAAAATTAGAATAATAAATAATAATGATAATAAAAAAGGCAACCGTGGTCTGTCCTGGTAGAAATAAGGACAGGGGCGCCTGGGTGGCTCAGTCGGGCAAGCACCCACCTCTCGATTTCAGCTCAGGTCACGATCTCGCAATTCGTGAGTTTGAGCCCCGAGGCGGGCTCTGTGCTGACAGCGTGGAACCTGCTGGGGATTCTCCCTTTCCCTCCCTCTCTGCCTCTCCCCTGCTCCCTCACTCTCCAAATAAATAAATAAACTTTTTTTAAAAATCTTAAAAAAAAAAAAAAAGGAAAGAAGGGTAAATGTTTACCTTTGGGAAGGGGCACGGGCAGGGGTGGGGGGCTGGGGGGTGCCCGCGATGTTTCGTTTCTTGATCTGCCAAGTGCTTCTCAGACGTGCTCCCTTTGTGAAGATTCACTGAGCTGAACTCAATATTGTACTTTGCACACAAAACATTACACCTTGCAGTTTGCGCTCTGTTCAATTCTTTACACTTTTATGCAAAATGAAACTCTCAGTGATTGCATGAGTGACAGAAATGAAGCGATTCCAATTCCGTTTCCTGGTTTTGAAAATCACCCCGGGCCCGGGTCCACCCCAAACCGGGGGCCTCACGCACACCTGTGGCCCCCAGGCAACACCCCCCCACCCCCATCTGCTCCCACCACCCTTCCTTCACAGCCCTGTCTGGCCGGGGTGCCCGGGGTGGGGCAGAGGTCTGGAGGGGATGGGGGCACAGGCTCGGAGTGGCCTCAGCCTCAGCCCCTGCATGGCCGGAGGAGACCCAGAGCAGGAGGGGCACTGGCTGTCTGGGTCAAGGGGCAGTACGATGGGCCACCAAGGCTGGTGGCCTGGGTTGCTGGCCTGGGATCAGTGTGACACCAGTTCCTGTTTCCTAGATGGAGGGATCCCCCCCCCCTCCTCCTGGGAGGACATAGAACAGAGAGGCAGCCCCTCCCTCAATGAACTCTGGCTGTGAATTTGACATCATAGGGAGGCGCTGTGCGTTTCAGTGCAGGTGAGTGGCGAGCCGTCCTGGCTGCTTCTGTCTCGGAGGCAGATGAACTCCCTTAGCCAATGTGCCTGAAGGTCGCGCTCGGTCCAGTGCAGGCCTTCTGTGGGTGTCTCCGCAGCTCGCTGCCTCTCACCATACGGTCTGTGAAGGACACATCATCGCCTTTAGCTTCGGGTTCTTATTACTCATAACGGGGGGGGGGGGGTTCTCCGTCTTTGCTTATGTCTGGGGTCCGACGCAGGGTCTCCAGGGCAGGCTGGGTTCCCGTGGGGCCTCTTCGCTGCAGGGCCCAGGAAGATGTACTTGCTGCTTGGAATCCAAGTGGAAAGGGACGCCCTTGCTTTGCGGAAACAGGCCAGGGCCCACCGTGTGCGCCTGCATCATCATCCCCGAGAGACACCGCATGTCTGGGAGAGAAGGAATCACACCGGAGAGTGGCAGGAGGGCAGAGATGAACGGGCAGGACATTTCCACACAGTCCTCTGAGCCAGACAGCAATGTGGTGCTGGACAGTTACTGCTGCATGTAATTGAAATTTCTGTTGAATTCTCTAAGAAGTCCTCTCTTTTTGCGTGGCCTGGGATAACATACTCCGTTTCTTGGAGCTTTGGTTTCCTCGTCTGTGAGAGGAGGGAAGGTCCTCTGAAACCCGAACAGCCGACACAGACGCCGGGCTTTTCTTTCCTCCACGCTAGTACTTCCAAATGTGTCCTGTGACATATGGGTGTCTCCATATATTAATAGGTATTGATTTTTTAAAAAGACTCCTTGGTGGGGCGCCTGGGTGGCTCAGTCGGTTAAGCGTCCGACTTCAGCTCAGGTCACGATCTCGCGGTCCGTGAGTTCGAGCCCCGCGTCGGGCTCTGGGCTGATGGCTCAGAGCATGGAGTCTGCTTCCGATTCTGTCTCCCTCTCTCTCTGCCCCTCCCCCGTTCATGCTCTGTCTCTGTCTCAAAAATAAATAAATGTTAAAAAAAAAAATTAAAAAAATAAATAAATAAAAAGACTCCTTGGTTAATCAAGTTCATGAAACACTGGGTGAAACCAAGTGAAGCGGGTTTCCTTATTGCAGGACTTCTCAGGGCCTTGAAAATGTTGAAATGCATTGTAAATTGCCAGGAGAGGAGTACTATCTGTGGTGTATCTCAAGCATAGCCAAAGAGGGGGGCGTGGGTGTTTGCAGATGTGTGCGTGTGTGTGTGCGCACGCGTGCGCGTGCACAAGCACGTGTGTGTGTGTTTCATCTCATGGCATTAGTTCAGAGAAATCCTGTGTTGGATTCTGGAAGCAAGTGAAGAATGCCGTTCTTACACGTACCCAGTATTTCCTTCCCAGCGCGAATTTCCCGGGGCACAGCGAATATAACAAGATCGATTCGTTAGGGACTATGAAGGGGTTTTCTCTGACAGTCACTGTATCTACTGCCTGGTGTTGGGGGCGGGGGGAGGCTGCGGCTTAAAAAGCCCCCAGACACATGGAAGCTTAGAGGAATCTTTTGCCCCAAGGACTTTTTGCTTCAATTGCGCTTAGAGCAAAATTGCAACACGGTGGCCAAAAACGCCAGGGGCTCCTCAGCGAGTGGCTTGGAAAGTGTACATGAGAGGCAGGTCTGTTTTGGTTTGTTTTGGTTGTGGGTGAGGTTTGATCAATCAGTTTGCTTTCTCTGGACTGCCGCTGGAAATGCTTTTATAGAACACATTTAAATTATTTAAATTCCTGCAGGGAAAAGAGTGTTTTCCTGCAAATCGGAAACACTCCAGCTCTTAACTCCTGATTTCCCAGGGAAACCATTGTTTTCCTAAGGCGCATTCCGGCTGCCTGACGCGTCTTGGGGGCAAACCGCGCACCATGCCTCGTCTTATAGCAGAGCGGACTGGGGGGGGGGGGGGTCACCAGTCACACCGGTTCACGTGTCGGGGTGTTGGTCCCCTGTCCTCTCTCCGAGCACCACTCTGTCTGCTTCTTCATCCGAAGGAGTGAAGCCTTTCATCTAATTTTGTCACCAATACTAAATGGCCTTTCTATATTTCAACACACTGCATCACCACGTCCGAATTTGTTCCATTATTTATGATGGCTCATGCTCGGGGATGATGAATCATGGCATTTTTTTTGAGCCCTTGCCTCCCAGAGCGGGGCCCTCCCTCCTCTCCTGCTCGCCCCTCTTTGAAGCCGGACCCCTGGGTGTGGAGTTGCCCCCCAGGAGCCCCGGGAGGGGTTGGAAATAAAGATGAGAGGGAAATTCTGGGATCTCCCGGGTCTGCAGGCAGGCAGATCCCGACTCAGCAGCTAAAAGGCCGAACGGGAGCAAGATTCTGCCGGAAAAGAGAGCATCCCTTGGCCCGAGTCTCCATGGCAGCTGGGGCCAGGAGGAAACAAACACAGTCTGCTTTGAGCCCCGTGACTCCGAGGGAGCAGGGCCCAGCGGCGGCCTCTCTCTGCCACCGCACATCTGGCCTGTGTGTGACCGCCCGGGCCCGGCTGGGGCGCAGAGCTGGGAGGCCGCTGTCCCTGGAGGGTGTGACCTTTACGCAACTCAAAGCCAGTCTCCTCAGTGTCCTCCACCCCCCCCCCACCGGCGCTGGGACTGCTTCCCTGGGGATCGTACGCCTCCTTATGCTTCTGTAGCCTGGGTCTGGTGACTGGTGACACCAGTCGGGCTGGTGTGCCCGGGAGGGAGGGCCCAGAAGAATCGTCTTGGTGCTGACTGGGTTTGAGGTGAGCTCGCAGATGCCATGCCCTGACCAGCCCACGAGAGCCCCTCACCCTCCTGCCCTCTTTTAACTTGGTAACCTGCCGCTTTGCTTTCTTTCTTCCAAGTCCGCCCCGGGAAGTCCCCGGGACCTCTAGGCTGGGGCGGGGCCCTCCCTGTCCCCTTTGCTACCCTGTCCCATCAGACACTGAATTGTCCTTTACTGCCACCATCAGTCTGGGCCTGCCTCCTCCGTTAGACTGGGAGCTTGCCGAGTCGGGGCTGCGTCTTACTCGCTTTCACGTGCCCCCTCCTCAGAGCACGAATGACTGAGCCCAGCGTCTTCCAGGTCTGAAGCCAGGCACCCACGTGGGCGTGCCTGTTCTGGAAGAGGCTTCCACCCTGGGAGTGCCCAGCCCAGAGCTGCCTGCCACTCCGGGCCACCCCCGGCCAGATGGAGAGGGCGGGACCTGACAGTGCAGAAGACCGGCCCGACAGAGCCAGCCATGCCGCATGCTGCTGGCACCCCGTGGGTCTGGAAGCTTCTCCTCCAGAGAGCGCTCCTCTGGGGACCTCGGCCTGCGGCGGCTTGAGGAACTGCCAGGCTGAGGAGTGCAGGCACCGGGCACAGCCTCGGCACCCCCCCCCCCCGCCCTGGATGTCCCCCTCCGGTGCTCCTCAGATCCTGGTGTCGGCCACGCTGGGTGGCCCTCCCAGCTGCACTGGACCTCCCTCCCCTTACGGTTGAGCCTCGCTAAGCACTGACCCCCTCCCGTGTAAGCATGTTGGGGTGGGGTGTCTCCCAGACCGACCCACCGTTTGCGACCCCTTAGGCTGCCATTCACTTGGTTCTTCACATCATGTCACGTCCTGTCACGTCCTCCTTGCGAAAATGTGACAAAATGGTGCCGTATTCCTGTTTACAGAGGAGGCAGGTAAGACACCGAGAAGTTTGAGGCCGAGCACCCCAGCGGTGGTGAGTGTCCGAGCTGGGATTTGAACCCACGTCCATCTGTCTCCTGATGGAGAGCACGTGTCAGACCCCAGCAGAAGCTTTTTGGGCGGAAGCCTCTGTGATGAGACTTCACAAAACCCTAAGAAAGAGGTACTTTTTAAAAAAATTTTTTTCTTATGTTTATTTTTGAGAGAGAGAGAGAGAGAGAGAGAGCGCGCACGTGCGTGAGTGGGGGAGAGGCAGAGAGCAAGGGAGACACAGAATCCGAAGCCGGCTCCAGGCTCTGAGCCGTCAGCACAGAACCCAACGCGATACTCGAACCCACGAACTGTAAGATCATGACCTGAGCCAAAGTCAGACGCTTAACCAACAGAGCCCCCCAGGCGCCTCAAAGAGAGAGGCACTGTTACTGCTGATTTCAAGGCTGAGGAAAGTGAAGCTCAGAGAGGTCGAGTGACTTACTCAAGGTCACACAGCTAGGGGGCGGCAGGGATAGGACCCCATCTCAGTCCATCTGGCTAGAACTCTGACCACGTTTCCTTGTGCCTTCTCCCGGCTGAGCCGGTTACAGGCATTATCTTCAGGGGGCTAGTCTTTAGGGGGGCGGCCTCACCTCTGGCCGTTAGAGGGACTTGGCATCATGTGACGAGCCGCGTTTTCCTTCGGGGGAAACCCTGTCCTCCCCTGGAAGGAGCCAGCCCTCTTCCTGGTGCGCCCCAAGCCCGGCCTCCACCTCCGCACGGAAGGGCCGAGGCCGGGCTGCGTCAGGCACGGGCTTCAGTGGAGAGTAGCGATTAGGCCCTGTGAGCCGTTTGCGCTGATGTTCCTAGTAAGCCATTGTTCACATCAGGGAAAGGCGGCCAGATTCGGGATAATTAAGGGTTTTGCAGATCAGCAGAGAGGGGCATCCTGCTGGTGGCAAAAGGTTTGGCAGTTTGAAGAGCAGATTGTGGCCTGCGCGAGCAGAGGCAACGCCAGGCCATTCCTCTGGAAGCACCGGGGAAGGACGCGGCTGTCTAGGGCGTGAGCGGGGAGCCGGGGGGGGGGGGGGGGGGGGGGGGGGGGGGGGGGGAGGGGCTGGTGAGGACTTAGCAGCATCGCCCGCGGCGGCCCAGAGGTTCAAGCAATGCCAGTGTCGTCGGTGGGCGAGTGGATAACCCATACGTGCGACATACGTGGGACATTACCCAGCCGCAGAGAGGAAGGACATCCTAACACCTGCTAACACGGAGGAACCTTGAGGGCATCACGCTCAGTGAAACGAGCCGGTCGCAAAAAGACAAATGCTGCACAATTCTACTTGTATGTGGCTCCTAGAGGAGCCACGTGCACAGAGACAGAGAGTAGAAGTGTCGTTGCCAGGGGCTGGGGGAGGGGGAAGGGTTGTTACCTCCTCCCTCCCTGCTGTCTCCTCCGGGAGGGGGACAGACTTTCGGTTCGGGAAGACAGAGATGCTCAGGAGACGGACGGGTTGTACAACGATGTGAATGCACTGAACGCCACTGAGCGTGCACTTAAAAATGATTAAGATGGTCAGTTTCATGTCAGACATACTTTAGCACGGTAAAAACAAAAGACAACTGTGCTTGGGTGGGGAATCTTGGAGCATGGAACCTGCTAGAAAGCAGAGCAACCGGGCAGCACAGCCAGTGCCCCCCAGGGGGCAGGGGGAGGGAGGACGACAGGTTCTGGGACCAAATATCTGCGGGGAAGACCGGCCGATTCCTTAATAACACAGCAAGCACATCGACCGTATCTTATCACGCACCTGCTGTCCGTTGAACCCCGGGACACGCACCCCCCCCCCTCTGGGCGCCCCCGACCCCAGGAGGCAGTGCAGATGGGATGGAGGGCAGAGAGAAGGGCATCCTAGGCCGTGGGCGCCTCCAGGGACCCGGCCAGGCTCCCCGCGGGGTTGTTGTTGTTGTTTTGGTTTCGCCTTTCCCATTAGGCCTCCATCAATAGCGAAAGTAATTTCAGGTTTGGTGGAGAAGAATGCCCTCAATCAATCAGCGCCTATCATTTCCAGTAATGACTGTGCTCTGCTCCCTGAGCTGTGAGGCGGCCTGAAGCACTTACGCTCTTGAACCCCGGAGCAGCTGCTGGGCGGCCGTGCTCGCTCCTGTTCCGGGGACCGTGGTTCAGGCCTCTCTTTCTCCCGCAGGAATTCAGCTGTCAGTGCTGGGCAGATTCGGGCCTGTGTGGGGCCCCGTGTCTCCAGTCACCTGCTCGGCCTGGCCGGTGGGAGGCTGGCTGTCACCTGTGGCCTCCCTCCGAGGAGAGGCTGTTAATCGGGATGTCGACGATGAGGACGGCGACGACCCCTTTGAGGCGCCAGCCCTTTCCAGCTGATGCTCCCAACTGATACCTCGCTTCATCTTTTGAGGCACCCTGGGGTTTCAGGGATTCTCCTCATTTTCCAGGTGAGGCTCAGGGAGAGTCAAGAAATGCACCACCCAGTTGGTCATCAGTGCAGGTGACACTTCCCTCTGACGCGACCGACTGCAGGACAGAGCTCACTCCACCGCAAGAGGGGTTAGAGATTCTGTGGCTCAGTAATGTGCATTTTGTCCTCCATAAAATGGTTGTGACAAGGCTGCCCCTGCCTGCCTCCCGGGCGCGATGAGAGGGACTGCGATGTGGGGGACAGACAGGAGGGAGCAGGCTGTGAAGCATCGTGAGACTGGAGAAAGGGTCAGGGAGGCTGTGGTTACGTCTCACCCTCCAGCTCTGCCCCAGAATAAATTCGGATGCTGTGAGTCATCCCCACGCAGGGAAATGAGGCTGGGGGCCCAGGGTTGCCATGGTGATGGGGCACCTCGCATTAGTTGTAAAGGGATAAAAACGAGTGGCCCCTTCTGAGATGCAATCAGGTGAGTTTCAGGCGGAAGCCGGTGTCACAGAGGGGGCCCGGCGGAGTTGATGGTGGGGACACTGATTGAGGCCGTGGGGGGGGGAGGAGGCTGGAGAAAGCGCGCTGACAGGCACACGCCGGGCCCAGCCCGCGCCATCCTCGCGGGCCGGGGGTCAGCAGAGCTGGTGATGTTTGTACAACCACGCGAGGTGGAGCCCTCCTGCAGGCCATTGGGCTTCCAGGAATTCGGTTGACTATGGCTCAGCTGGCGTACTTGACTCCCACCCGAGACAAATCTGCGGCTGGGGGGAGCAGCGAAGGAAGAGTCACTGAAGGCGTCCGAATCCAGGGCCCGGGGGAAAGGCATGCTTAGCGCCACCGGACCCTCTCCCTTTTTGGGGTACCCGATCCTTATCCGCCCGCAGCCTTCAGACTCGGCTCAGAGCGGGCTCCCTGCCCTCTTGCCCTGAGGCGGGCATTGGAGCCAGGTCTGGCCACCTATAGCTCCCATTCCCTGGGTGGGCACGGGAGGGACCCAAGCCGGGGAGCCGTCCCCTCTGCTGGAGCGACTGGGGACAAGGCCCGTCCTTCCCCTGGGTTGTGGAGGGGGAGCGTGAAAGGCTGGAGGTGCCCGTGGACGCCTTTACCATCTCGCGGGCTCCGTGCTAAACAACAAAAGCACCTGACAGTGACCAACCTAAGGACATCCCTCGTTGGAGCCCCTAATCCAACTGTGTCTGAATCCACACCCCCGCAGACCGCCCCCCATCCCTCCCCTGGACTTCTTAGCATCGCGAGCCAGTACGTTCCCTTTTCTGTTTCAGCTTCGCTGGTGCGGAGTCCTGCCATTAGCAACCGAAAGTGTTCCAACTAAAAATACACTAGGTATGTTAACTTCTTTAAACCCTGCTCTAAATTATGTATCGCTCCTTTAAATATAATCATTAGTGGTCGGTAATAATTTATCTTCAAGTCTTTTAATAAAATGTTCTGTTTCATAGGAAACCCTAATTGAGTGGAGAAGCATTTGATAAAGGCGGCTTTGCTCCGACACGCCTCAGGAGGCCTCGCTTGAACCGGCCCCCTTATGACCGCGGCGGGGCTCGTGGGGAAAATAAACCACCCTTGCGGGGGCTGGCCTCGCACGAGGTAGTGAGAATGATGGAGGCCCAAACGGGGAGGCTATGCCCTTCTGGGGTGGAGGGGGGGGGGTCCCAATCCTGTAGGAGGGGAGGGAGGGGCGCAGCTCTGTGTCTCAGGCATCCCGTGGGCGAGGCACCTGCCAGGTCCCCAGATTCACTGGGTCTTTCCATGCTCAACAGTAGGTGTCGTTGTCCCCGTCTCGCTGCCCAGAGCCAGAGGCTCGGACCCCGCTGATGCCTTTAGCTAGTGGGTGCCAAAGTAGGGACCCAAAGCCCAGTCTCCCTCCCTCTTCCATGTGCCCTTGTGGCTCAAAGGGACATCCGTTGCCTCCTCAGAGGCAGCAGGAAATGGATTGCTGTCCTCAGCCTGAGGACCAGAGTGTGAAGGCCTTGCCCAGGGGACTGGGGACGTCCCTGGGATCCAAAGTTTCCAAGGGCTTATTTGGGTCCCCTCCCAAGGATATGTTGAAGTCCCAACCCCAGCGACTTTGTTTGGAAATTGGGTTGTTGCCGATGTGATCAAGGTCAGATGAAGGTCATCCTGGAATAGGACCCTAATCCAAAGTGACTGGTGTCCTTATGGGAGGAGGGGAGAAACACGGTCACAGAGAGGGACGGCCACGTGAAGACAGAGGCAGACGTTGGCAGGCGGTAACCACAGCCCAGGAGCGCCAGGGGCCACCAGGAGCTGGAGGAGGCAGGTAGGAGCCTCTCCTGCAGGGAGCATGGCCCTGCCGAAAGCTTGGTTTTGCATTTCTGGCTTCCAGAACGGTGAGACAATGCCTCTCGGGGCTTCAAAGCCCCCCCAGTTTGTGGCGCTTTGTTAAGGCAGCCCCGGGAAGCTGATACACTGGGTAAGGACGTGCAGCCGAGGACGGAAGCAGGGAGAGTGTGCGAGGGGTGTGTGGGATGGGGCTGAGCCCCACTGCCCTCGTCCTGGGGAGCGGCGCTTGCGGTCCAGACACAGAGCACGCGCGCGAAGCCGCGGAGCCGCTAGGAGAGGCTCCACCTACGAGGACGAGATAGTCACACCAGCTGTCCCCCCACCTGGCTCCCCTGGCTGCCACCACAGAGCTCCCTCCCCCCCCCCCCCCCCCCCCCGAGCCGGGAACCAGGAGCACATGATGCTCTCAAAAGCAGGCTGTGATGCCAAGAAAAACTCGGATGTTCACCCAGCAGACGTCCATGCACCTGCAAGGTCGGCCAGGAAAGATGCATTCGAGGCGAGTTTGCACCCCAAGCAAATGGGCCAAGGGGCACAGGGCACTCAGCAGGGAGACAGAGGTCCCCTCCCCGACGAAGTGGGGCTAAGGTGGCCTTTCTACCGCTTTACCCCCAGACTGGCCCCACAGCACGTGTCACAGGGCACTGTGGGGAATGTAGCACCTCAGGGTCTCGCCCCGGTCCTCCTGAGACCGTTGTCACCAGCTCCGCGTGTCTCAGAGGTGCGGTGAGAATCGGTGGGGTTACCCGTGAGCGCATAAATCGTAAGCTTTGGGTAACGTCCTGGGTAACGTGGAGGGACAATTATTAGTGTTGATCGCTGAAGGAGCCCTCCGGGGTAGGGACAAGGAGGGAATACTGTCTTCATTGTATAGATGGGCAAACGGAGGCTCGGAGAGGCTAAGTGACGCGCCCAAGGTCCCGCTGCTGGTGGTGGTGGCTCAGAGCCCTTTGGCTCCCGGGCCTGGCCCTTCTCACTGCCCCCTTGTCATAGCACATGGCATGAGCTATGGCTGCACCGTGACCCTTTGCTGAGGTGTTTATGTCCCCAGGCCTGCACCCTCCTGGGAGGCAGGCCCCGCCGCCAATCTTACCGCACAGGCGAGAAGGAGGTCGGGAGCTCGTGATGTGACCAGCTGGTAAGAGGCCCAGTGAGATGCAGACCCAGTCCTGTCTGACGACACTCATGGGCGGGGGGCCTCTCGGCGGGGCACCTGGTGACTCAGTCAGTTGAGCGTCTGACTTCGGCTCAGGTCAGGATCTCACGGCTCGTGGGTTCAAGCCCCGCATCGGGCTCTGTGCTGACGGCTCGGAGCCTGGAGCCTGCTTCAGATTCGGCGTCTCCTTCGCTCTCTGCCCCTCCCCCGTTCACGCTCTATCTCTCAAAAATAAGTAAAACATTAAAAAAAAAAAAAAAAAAGAAGAGTAGGCGAAGGGTCAGAGGAGAGGGGGTGGCTGGGCCCGGGGGGCCGTGCTCGGCTTTGCAAACCAGGGCCTGCATCCTCGTGGGCCGTGGACACTGGTGGCAGCTTCCCGGGCGGGGGCCGCCAGGCTGAGGGGGAGGCCCTGCCCACGATTGAGGCCCCTCAGCTCCTTCCTCCCCCCTTCCTTTCTTTCCCCTTCTCCTCCCCTTCCCCCCTCATCCCTCTCCTTCTGCAAACGCTTTCTCTTTGTTCCCCCTGTGCCGAGGGCTCCGGGCATGATGTCGGCCCTCAGATCCCGCCAGGTGCCATCAGACAGACGGAAGGTGCATTGACCATCGAAGGTTCTGGGCTAGGATTCGGCTCAGAGGAGGGGCTCTGACCCAGCCCAGGTGGGGAGTGGGCACATCGGTGCAGGCCACACAAGTCATGTGAATCAGTTGCCCTCGGCTCCGACCCGCTAAGGAGGGAAGAACCTTCGTGACCACTAGACGGTGTCTAAGATCCAGATGATGGGATAAATTAAAAAGCGACTGTCCTCAGCTTTGAACTTCCAAAGGGGCCCATTCAGCTCGCACAACTCTGGGCGTAGGTGTTATCCCCTCCCCCCATCAACAAACGAGGACACTGGGCTCAGAGAGGTTAAGTCGCCTGGCCAGGCCCAACAGTATTAAGTGACAGAGTCCAGATTCGGGCCCAGGCCTGTCCGGCTCCAAAGTTCGGTGCTCTCTCCCCTGCCCCCTTCGTCTCTGCCCCCACCGGGGCCTTGGGTAGAGTTAGGGTGCCCACAGCCTTCTCACGGTGACCCCCTTGATCGAAGGAGTGGGAGTAAGGAGGAGGTTTGGAAACTGCCATCATTTTCTCCTGCGATGCCCTGGGAGTTTCCAGTGTCATCTCATCGGGTCCTGTTCTCTCCCTCTCTCAGTGCTCCGTTAAAAGAGGCTTTTTTTGTTTTTGTTTTTGTTTTTGTTTTTTTTTTTTTTTACAGTTATTCATTGTTGAGAGAGAGACAAAGAGACAGAGCATGAGCGGGGGAGGGGCAGAGAGAGAAGGAGACACAGAACCCGAAGCAGGCTCCAGGCTCCGAGCCATCAGCACAGAGCCCGATGCGGGGCTCAAACTCTCGAACCGGGAGATCATGACCCTGAGCCGAAGCCAGATGCTCAACCGACTGAGCCACCCAGGTGCCCCAAGAGCGTTTTTTTTATACAAAATATTTATTTATTTATTTTTGAGAGAGAGAGAGAGAGAGAGAGAGAGAGAGAAGGGGGGAGGGGAAGAGAGAGCGGGAGAGAAAATCCCAAGCAGGCTCCACACTGTCAGCACAGAGCCTGACACGGGGCTCGAACTCACAAACCAGGAGATCGTGACCTGAGAGTTGGACGCTTAACCGACGAGCCCCCCACGTGCCCCAGAAGAGGTTTTTTAAGGTCCATTTTGCTGGTCTCAAGGCGTGAGTGTTTGACCATGGCGTACTCCGGGAGGACACATTTTCCTGAAGACACATCTAGCCTTGGTCCCCAGGAACCGGGCCCACCTTTCCTGCTCCCTCACCTCCCCCTGGGGTTGCCCACTGTTGGTTTGCTCTAAGGCCAAATGCCCCTTGTCCCCAGCCCAGCTCTGGCCATCTTGCTGGAGGCCCTGGGCTGAGACCACAGTCCCCATGCACCTGGAGACCCCTCCCATCGCCCCTGCTGACCTGCATCCTGTTTCTGGCTTCATTGGGCGTCCCCTGCCTGGGGGTCTCCCTGGGCCAGTGCTCTGCCCTGAGTGAGGACGGCCAGGATGTAGCAGTGCTAGGACCCAAACAGGTTTGCCTGACCTTGTGTCACCCCGTAAGTATCCCCAACCTGTGAGGGTCAAGGGAGAGCTAGAAGCCTAGGTGGGCTGCTCCTAAGCCTGACCCCACAGCCTTATCTGTGCCTCTCGATTGTCTGGCTGGCTGGTGTTAGGTACGGCCCCGCACTTTGCAAGCCTCTGAAACGCCATTTCGGCTGTGACCCCGAAGCTTCTGAAATATTAAAATCTCGTTAGCTCCCTCAGCTTCTGCAGGGCTGCAGAGTCCGTGACTTCCTCTGGTCTCAAAAGTCCGTTTTGGATCGCGGTTATTCACTTCCCTTTGCAGGGTGAGACGGGGCTGGGAGCCGAGGCCCCTCCCGGTCTCCCCCACCCTCTCTTAGCCCTCGGCTACTGCCCTGTCCCCTCTCCCCCACCGTGAGGGCTGGCCAGGCCCTCCCCGAGCCACCCTAGCTGCTTACTTGGCCACCCCACCCCACAGACAGTTCTGGAGTAGCAGTGACGCCTTTGGCGGGCACAGCTCTGATCCCCCCGACCTTCATCAGCGGACCCAGCCGTGGGGCTTGCCCACCAGCCTTCTCTCTTGCCGGAAGCCCTCTGACTTGGGGTTTTTGCCAGCATTCCACAAATCACTCAAACAAGGCATCTCAGTTATACATCGTTGTGTAAGACATCACCCCAGGTGCCTGGGTGGCTCTGTCGTTTAAGCGTCCAACTTCGGCTCAGGTCATGATCTCATGGTTCGTGGGTTTGAGCCCAGCGTTGGGCTCTGTGCTGACAGCTTGGCCCCGACTTTGGATTCTGTGTCTCCCTCTCTCTCTGCCCCTCCCCCACTTGTGTTTTCTCTCTCTCTTTCAAAAATAAATGTTTTTTAAAAATTAAAAAAAGATATCACCCCAAAATATGGTGGCCCCCAAATACCACCAATCCTTTTATTGTCTCTCATGGTTTCTGGGGTTAGGAATTTGGGAAGAGCCCAGCCGAAAGGTTCTAACTCCGGCTCTCATGTGGCCACAGTCAGACATGCTTCAAGTCAGGGCAACGGGGACTAAAGGCCTTGGGGGGTGGCCAGGCATTTATCTCTTGAAGTCTCGGGGGCTCTTCATGTGGTCTGTCTTCATAGGCTGGTTTGGGCTTCCTTACAACATGGCGGCCCCATGGTAGTCCAGCCGCTTCTATGGTGGCTGAAGGCTCCACGAGCAAATATCCCAGTGACCCAAGTGGAGGCTGGTGAAGAGGACAGTTGGAGGGATCTGGGCTGAGATAGGTATACTCTGGGCAAGGTGGGCTTGAGCACAGTGTGACCTCCCGTATGGCTACTTAGACTCTGGCCTGTCAGCAGCCTCCCAAGATGGCCATCACTAGCCATCGCTGGCCCCTCTGCTGGGGGTGAGATGGTGTGTGCCATCTGCCCCACGCAGCTCTCTTTCTCTTACTCCCGGGCCTCTGCAACTCAACTCAAGCCCTTTCACCACGAACCTTTTTTTTTTTTTTTAACTTGTTGAAGTGAAAAACACAGAGAAGTACACACATCATAAATGCGAGAGCAGACACTATTCTGGCTTCTAATGCATTAGCTTAGTTTTGGCTGTTTTTACAATTTAAGTGCAATCGCGGTGTGTATTCTTTCACGTACGCACCTCTTCTGTCTGGATTCTTTCACCAACGTTATGTTTGTGGGCTTAAACCATACTGCTGCGTATGGTTGCGATTCCCTCCTGCTCGTTGCTGTGGGGCAGTCCCTTGTACGATTGCACTATTTGTTCATTCTACTCTTCTATTTAAAAATTTTTAAAAATGTTTTAAATGTTTTATTTATTTTTGAGAGAGAGAGAGAGAGAGAGAGAGCATGATCAGGGAGGGGCAGAGAGAGGGGAGACACAGGATCCGAAATAGGCTCCAGGCTCTGAGCCGTCCGCACAGAGCCCGACATGAGGCTTGAACTCATGAAATGCGAGATCATGACCTCAGCTGAAGTTAGACACTTAGCTGACTGAGCCCCCCAGGCCCCCCTTTTTAAAATTTTTAAATGTTTGTTTATTTTTGAGAGAGAGAGAAAGAGTGTGAGTGGGGGAGAGGCAGAGAGAAAAGGAGACACAGAATCAGAAGCAGGCTCCAGGCTCTGAGCTGTCAGCACAGAGCCCGACACGGGACTCGAACTCATGAACCACGAGATCACGACCTCAGCTGAAGTCAGATGCTTAACTGACTGTTCCACCCAGGTGCCCCTCTAATCTTCTATTTTTGATGGGCATTTGGATCATTTTGCTTCTTGGTTACTACAAAGAGTGCTGCTAAGAACATTCCAGTATCTAGTTTTGGTACACACATGTACATGCCTCTGTTAGGTACAAACTTAGGAAGTTGCTGGGGCTTAGGCAGGCAGAGATTTCAGAAGACTCTCTTGGGGCGCCTGCATGGCTCAGTCGGTTAAGCGTCCGACTTCAGCTCAGGTGATGATCTCGCAGTTTGTGAGTTCGAGCCCCACGTCGGGCTCTGTGCTGACAGCTCAGAGCCTGGAGCCTGCTTCGGATTCTGTGACTCCCTCTCTCTCTGCCCCTCTGCCTCTCACGCTCTGTCTCTCTCTCAAAATAAATAAACATTAAAAACAAAAAGGCTCTCGAAGTCTCCATGAAGATGAATTTCTTTTCACCCGGAAGCCCCCGACAGTTGTGAGAGAATCGCAGTGTGCGGGGTCATGCCTCAAGACCACCCTTCACCTCAGCCCTGAGAAGCTTTGGAGAAACCTCGGCTATTGGGTCCTGGGCCTGGGCAGCCTCTGGGCAGATGGGGCTCCCTGCCGTCATGGCCCCGCTCACTCACTACTGCTTCAGCGGGTGGACGGACCCTCTGAGGTGATGGGGGAGTGGGGTTTTGATTGCAGATTAACAATTAAGTTGCCACACTGAGAACGGAAGCCACGGGACCGCAGGCCCGGGATGGCAGAGGCCCTGTTCCTCGGCCTCTGCCCTGTGAAGTGTGCGTGCATGTGTGTGCATGTTTACGAAGAGATCCATTCTAGGGATTTGTCCTGGGGCAACTGTGGAGGCTGGTTAAGCCGTCTCTGGAAGGCTGTTATGTTTGCAGCCGATTCTGGAGCCTGAGGTGCCTTTCTGGATTGGTCCTTGTTAGAATACAGAAACACACCTGGTTTCACGTGTTGATTTTGTGTCCTGCTACTTTGCTGAATTCTTTTGTTAATTCTAATAGGGCTTTGTGTGTGTGTGTGTGTGTGTGTGTGTGTGTGTGTGTGTGTGAAATCTTTAGGGTTTTCTTTTTTTATGTTTACTATTTTTTTAGAGAGTGAGAGAGAAAGAGAGCAGGGGAGGGGGAAAGGGAGACAGAGAATCTGAAGTGGGCACTGTGCTGCCAGCAAAGAGCCCGATATGGGGCTCGAACACACGAACTGTGAGATCACGACCTGAGCCGAAGCCGGGTGCTTAACTGACTGAGCCACCCAGGCGCCCCATAGAGTTTTCTACATATAAGATCATATCATCTGCAAACAGAGATAATTTCACTTCTTCCTTTCCAATTTGGATGCCTTTTATTTCTTTCTCTTGCCTAATTCCACTGGATAGAACTGCCTGTACTATGTTGCACAAGTGTGATGGAGGTAGGCATCCTTGCCCTGTTCCTGGTGCTGGAGAGAAAGCTTTCAGTCCTCCACCATTGATGCACTGTTTGTGGCTTTTATTATGTTGAGGTACTTTCCTTCTGTCCCTCGTCCACGGAGTGTTTTTATCATGAAAGGGTGTGGAATTTTAGCAAATGCTTTTTCTGCATCAGCCGAAAGGTCATGTGGTTTCCCCCTTTCATTCTGCTGATGCAGTGCATCACTCTGGTCAATTTTTGTATGTCAAACCAACCTTGCATTCCAGTAAGAAATCCCATTTGGCCATGCTTCGTTTAGTTTGCTAGTATTTTGTTGAGGATTTTTGCATCAGTGGTCACAAAGAGTATGTTTTCTTGCAGTGTTTTTGGTTTTAGCATCGGGGCAATGCTAGCCTCACAGGGTGGATTAGGTAACATTCCCTCCTGTTCAATTCTTTGAGAAAAGTTTGTGAAGGGTTGATATTCATCATTCTTTAAATATTTGCTAGGATTTATCAAGGAAGTCATTAGATCCAGGCATTTTTTTTTGTCAGAAGATTTTGATTACTCATTCAATCTCCTTACTAGTTTTATATCTACTCAGACTTTCTCTTTCTTCATGATTCCGTCTTGGTAGGTTCCTTGGTAGGTTCCGCGTTTCAAGGAATTACATCTAGATTGTTCACTCTGTTTCCTTTACAACTGGTCATAGTACTCTGTAATAATCCTTTTTATTTCTTTTTTAAGGAAATTTTTAAAGGTATTTATTTACTTATTTATTTATAGAGAGAGAGAAAAATATCGTGAGTCGAGGAGAGAGGGTAAGAGAGAGAATCCCAGGTAGGCTCCTCAATGCCAGCACAGAGCCCGACATGGGGTTTGAACCCATGAATAGTGAGATCATGACCTGAGCTGAAGTCAGACGCTTAACCGACCAACTGAGCCACCCAAGTGCCCCTAATCCTCTTCTGTAGAATCAATAGTAATGTCTCCACTTTCATTTCTGATTTTTGTAATTTGATTTTTCTCTCTCTTTTCAAGTCACTCTAAGTCAAAGTGTGTCTGTTGTGTTGGTATTTTCAAAGACCTGACTTCTGATTTTATTGACTTTCTCTTGTTTTTTTTTTCCAATTCTTGATTTTGCTTATTGCTGCTCTGACCTTTATAAATTTTTTTCTTTCTGCTAGCTTTGGATTTAGTTTGTTCTTCTTCTTCTAGTTTTTTAAGCTGTAAAGTTAGGTTGTTGATTTGGGATTTTCTTCTTTTTTTAATTTTTTTAAAAATGTTTTCATTTATTTTTGAGACAGAGACAGACAGAGCATGAGCAGGGGAGGGGCAGAGAAAGAGGGAGACACAGAATTCAAGGCAGGCTCCAGGGTCTGAGCCGTCAGCACAGAGCCAGATGCGGGGCTTGAACTCACGGACCATGAGATCATGACCTGAGCCGAAGCCGGATGCTTAACCGACTGAGCCACCCAGGCGCCCCGAGATTTTCTTCTTATTTAAGGTCAGCGTTTACAGCTACAAATATGCCCTACTTTTGTTGCTTCGCACAAGTTTTGGTGTGTTGCATTTTCATGTTCACTTGTCTCTAAGCATTTTCTGATTTCTCTTATTATTTCTGCTTTGACTCATTGGTAGTTTAAGACTGTGTTGATTAATTTCGACAAATGTGTGGATTTTCCAGTTTTCCTGCCATTCCTGATTTCTAACTTCATCCTGTTGTGCTCAGAGGAGAGACACTTTGTGTGATGCTTACCTTTTTTAAGTCTGCTGGGACTTCATCTGCAGTCTGGTATATGGTCCGCTCGGGAGAATGTCCATGTGCCCCAGAGAAGAACGTGAGTTCTTGTTAGGCACGGTGCTCTGTGACGTCTGTTAGATCTACCTGGTTTATGGTGCTGCTGTTCAAGTCCTCTAGCTACTTATTTTCTGCCTGGTTCCTCTATGTCTTACGAGAGAGGGATACCGAAGTCTCCAACTATTAGTGTAGAATTAATACATCTTTTTGGGAGACACAATTCAACCCATAACACCCCGCGACAATGTCCGTGTCAAAATCCCTAAAACCTGTGACTATGTTATCTGACACGGTGTAAGGGACTTTGCAGATGTGATCAAATTAAGGGTCCTAAGTGTGGAAGATTATCCGGAATTTACCAGGTGGGTCCAAAGTAATCACAACGATCCATATAAATAAGAGAGGAGCAGGAGGCTTAGAGTCAGAGAAAGAGATGTGAGGACAGATTCAGGGTTCAGAGTGACACAGGGCACCAGCCAAGATCCAGGGCAAACGCTAAAAGCTGGAAAGGCAAGGAAACGGATTCTCCCCTAGAGCCTCCAGAAGGAACACAGCCCTGCTGACCCATTGCAGACGGCTGCCTTTCAGAACTCTACAAGAATAAATTTACGTTGTTTTAAGCCACTACGTTTATGGTGATTTGTCACAGAAGCCTGTGGAAATGGATACAATGCCCGTGGCACCAAGGGCCTCTCGGATGAACAGCCAGAGCCTGTAGGAGGCCATACATTCTTGAACCCCAAGTTCACATTGTGACGGGTTCTCCATATAACCTTGGGCAAGCTCCTCCCTGTCCTCTGCCCCTCAGTCATCCATCTGTAAATGAGGGAGCTGAACCACACCCATCATTTCCAGATTCCGGACCATAACATCCTCTTTCCAGGCCAGACAGGACACACAGAGAGTCACCAGTTTTCCATTATAAGAAGCGGGGCGGGCGGCATTTACAAAGACAAGCAACTTCCATCCATTCTACCATCATTTCATAAAAGAGTGGACGCAGCACAAAGGTCAGAACTTCGCAGCGGACGCACTTAGCTTTAGGAAAACCTCAGCCCATAAACATTGTTCTTACTTTGTCGCAGGCCACCAGAAACCCCTCTTTCCCAGGGTTGGAGCGGGACCTCTGGTCAAGCTTCCCGACGGCATCGCCCGAGCCAGAACCAGCTCCTGACTGGCTTTTTCCTGGCTCCAGGAGAGGCGTCAGCCCGTGACGTGGACTTGCCCTCAATCAGATCCCAACGCTCCTTCCCGACTGCGAGATCCAGTCAAGGTCGCCGGTCTTCATAAATGGAAGCTCATTGAGACCCGTTCACCTGAGTATGGAGGGGGGGAGGGGAGCTGAAGACACAGGTCCTGTGTGCTGGGAATGTGCTCCCATGACCTCTGCTAGCCCGAGAGTCTGGAAGCCTCTCTGGTATCTTCCAGAATGTAGTTGTTTTGTCTCCTGAGATCCTTTCCTTAACCTCGCCTTAACTTGCCCCCTTGCTTGATCTCAGCGGCACTGACCCGGTGGTGTTACTGGCTGTGCTCAGCCTTCCTTCTGCTTTTAAGCTGAGCACTTTTCTGCCCCTGCACGAAATGACTCTTGCTGTGGTTCCTCCCCTCATCCTCCAAAAGCGTTTCCTTTCCGTTTCCCTTTTGTTTTGAATGGGATCTCGGCATCAGGGCGGGGGCTTTGTGACTTTTTTTTGTTTTGACAGCCGGGAAGCTTCCCTTTTAGCTGTGTTATGTGCCCAGTAGGGAGAAGGCATACCAGTGCCCTCCAGGGGAGGAGATGGTGTGGCCAGAAGCCAGCGTGGAATGGGAAGAATTGGGGGAGCTGGCTGTTCAGATGTGGTGACTTGGTGGGAGTGTTTATGCCGCTGAACTCAGAAACATTCCACACCGGGTGTCCGGCCCCATTTACAGCCAAGGGGCTCCTGTAACCCTGGGACCTTCTTGATTTAGCTCAGCCGGCTTCGGCCCTGACTCACATTGGAGTCGCCTGGGCCTCACCCCAAATCATCTAAATCAAAATCTCTGGGACCGGGGTCTGTTCGTCAGTGTTTTTAGTTCCCCAGTGACTTTAATGCGCAAAGTTGAAAACCAAGATGGGAACCTGTCTTCAGAGATGTTCACCCACAACAGACTCGTTGGATTGGCCAACTCCGACCCCATCGTTCGTTCCCGGAGCAGGGCTCGGTCTGTCTGGGGAGGCAGGAAGGGGCTGTTCCTTCATGGAAGAAAGAGTATTTGTGCTGTAGACCAGCTGCTGATTCCAAGGCTGGGTATTTACCCAAGACTTCACTGGCTCTTTATCTCCTGGTCAATAGAGAACTCCATGGAAACCCGGCCATGGGGGCGGGGGATGGCCGAGCATACCTTACCAGGTGACAAACACACCTGTTTGTTTACCTACCTGGTGAACTTCAGCGAGCCCTGCCCCTCCCTGAGCTTCTGCCCTTGGGTGTGAATCGGGGCTCAGGGGCGACAGGAAGCCCCTCAACTTTGCCCCTGCAGACCGCTCGGGCTGGAATCCCACGGTCTTTTTGCTTTTCAACAGGTGCACCCCGAGAGGGGAGCAGAGCCCTTAGGATCCTGGCTAGCGGAAGTGGGCCCGGCCTGGCCTCCTCTGGACACCGTGCTGCCTCTTTGGTGGGGGCCCCACGGGTCCCTGTCTTCAGGCTCCACCAGGGAGCCCAAGGCGGTGACTGCAGGCACCGAGGGGAAGTATGCACAGGAAGTAAGGGTGGGGGCTCTGGAGAGCTGGACGGCTGGGGGCGGGGAGCTCTCCAGGGGCCCACCGTTCAGGATGTTTTCACCCCTCTTGTTAGCAGAGCCTCTGAGGTCTGAGTGGAGGCGGCTCCATGTTCCCCTTTGAAATGACGCGTTTGAGGTGGGGACCTTGCTGGGGAAGCGGGGACCTAGCCGCCAAGAGGCAATCGTTCTCCCAGTTGGCTCCCAGAAAAGAGCCTCACTCGTCCGAATGCCAGGACCTACCCTCATTCCAGCTTCCTCCCTCTGCAATTATTCAAAGACGCGAGACCTCCAGTTACCGCTGGAGTCCGGCGAGGGCACCTGCTGGGCGTTTATGTCACGTCCCAGCCGAGCAGCCCTGGCCCCTCTGATGTCCCTCGGCCCCCATACTTCGGCCCTTTTCCATGGTTACATTCCATTTGGAATTATTCTCCCAAGATCTGGGGTTTTCCCTATGGGACTGTTAGCCTCACGGGAAGAAAAGCCACCCGGTGTCCTACCAAGAACCAATTCAGGCAGCATGGGAGCGAGGGTAAGCGAGCCCAGACACACCTGAGTCCAAGTCCTGGCCCAGTCCCTCAGCCACGTGAGCCCCTTGTTTTCATCCTAGAGCAGATGACCCCCCCCCCCCCGCCACCGTTCCCCAGAACCCCTGCCCGGGTCGGCTTCCCGGCCCCTCGGCCGTTCAGTGCGTTCACGTGAAACGAGAGTGGGCGTCACGGGCGAAACCTCTGGGTCAAGGATTTCGAGAAGCAGGTGCGCCCCCTCCCAGCTGTGTTGTCCTCTGTCGGCTGAATGTAGAGGACGTCGAGGCCCTCGTGGCTGGTGGAGCCCCAAGGCGAAAGGAGTTGGGCTCTCTGAACGCCCCGCTCAAGTGGGCGTGAGATGGGCGAGAGATAAACCCCTGTTGCTGTCGAGCCATTCTACCCGCGGGCTGTGTTGTCAGAGCAGAAAGGGCGATCCAAGCACATGAGGTCTCCTAGGCCCGGGGGGGGGGGGGGGGGGATTAAATAAAGCTCGCCACAGAGCCTAGCATCGTGCCTGCGGCATAGACAGTGAGGCTACTTACTAGCTGTTTTCTTATTTGTCTCCTGATTAGTATTAACTTCTCCCAAGGGCATGGACACACACAACCTCGGACCTTTCCCATGACTCTGGATTGAGGGCTTAGCTTCTTTTATAATTATATTCTTAATTATTTCCTATGACTCTGGATTGAGGGTTTAGCTCCTTTTATAATTATATTCTTAATTAGTATGAATCATAATATACCCGATTATAATTATTTTACGATTACTCTAAGCCTAGACTTATTAGGAACCCAGTTTTTAAGGTGTCACAATCAGCTACTCTGTTCACAAAGCCGCCGCAGTCAGAGAGCTTTGGGTTGCCAGGTGACAGAAAGCCGTTTCCAGCTGGCTTAAAGAAAATAAGTAGCTGGCTGATAGGTAAATACACCGATAGGAATTTATATGCGTACACGGTGTCATGCAGGTATGGCTGTCTCCAGGCGCCCAGAAGATGCTTCCGAGTTCTCTCCCCGCCTCTCCGCTTCACTTCCCTCCACTGCAGGTTATTCTGCAGAAAGGCTCTCACGTGAGGTGGGCAAGTGCTATGGCCCCACACCCTCAACTCAGCAACCAGCTCAAAAGACAACTTCCCTCTCCCAAACATTGCAGTTTAGGCGCCAAGGAAGCTGGTTGCTGCTTCCTCAAACTGAGGAAGCACTTTCTGTAAGTCAGGGCACCCCTGGAAGGTCTGTCCTGGGTGGTAAGCGCTCGTCAGCAGCTGTGAACTTGGAGGGACACTGCAGTTAAGTGTCAGGACCCTGGGGAGGAATCTGCGTCGTGGCCGTGCCGTGGACCTCCTGAGCCCAGGCTTTTCTTCCGTCCAGAGGGGCGATGATAATGTCTTCTCTGCACAGAGATCGAAGGATGGTCGTTGAGGTGGTGTTTTGCAAACAGTAAGCAGCACACTAAACAAATACGACCACGCTCAGCCCGGGAGGCTGCAAGGGCAAAGGGCAATGAGATCTCAGGGTCAAGGTGTGTGTGTGTGTGTGTGTGTGGACAAACGTTAGGGGTGGAGTCGAGGCCACTGAGGCCAAGAAGGGGTGCTGATAGCAGAGGCCAGACTGCTGCAGAGACCTCGGACCAGAGTCTTGAAGTTCCTACAAAGCGCCGGGCCTGACTCCCCGTCATTCGGGAGCTCATGGTGTAGGGACAGGGGGCGGAGACTGGACAAGGGACATAATAAATGAGGAGGCTGTGTCCACGACAGCGGGTGATCAGTGCTGTGGGGAAGAAGGAGAGCAGGATAGAGGGGACCGAGTGCGTGCGGGGAACTCAACATTCACAGGCCTCGAGGAGAAGCTGGGGTTTCAGCAAGACCAGGAAGGAAGTGAGAGGGAGAGTCTGGACCCGGGCCTCTGACTGGAGCTGGTTCCGCACGATGAGCAGGGACGCCGGGGCTCCACGCCGGTGCTCCCGGCCGTGGGCCTCCCTCCGGTGGAGGAGCTCCAGGGGCGGAGCTCAGGAGCCCCTGGAAGGGCAGGATGGGGGTGGGAGCCGAGTCAAGGCCGAAGCCCGGCCAGGAGGAGAGACGTCCTTCCCGTGACAGGTGCAACACAGCTACTCTCTTCCGGCAGGAACCAGGTCACCGAGGTCACCAGGGAAGGGGTGGATTCTCAGACCCTCCAGCAGGCCTGCAGACCCCGCTTTACCAACCTCTCAGGAAACACGACTCCACGTGCGCGCCCCTCTGGCTACTTCCCGTCTGCTGGGCTCCAGGCCAGACCTTGTCTGCTTTCCCGGGAACATCTTAGAGGGAGGCCCTGGGCTGCCGAGCAGGCAGAAGAGGGTTCTAATCCCCCTTTGACCCTGGGGCTGGGGATTCAACTTTGGGGGCCCTCAGTTCCTTCCCCGCCTAAATGGGAGGTCACATCCCACCCTGTGCCATTGGGAGTTGGGAAAGCGGAAGAGGGGGCCTCTTTCCAGATAATTAGCTACCGCCTTGCCCTGTGCTTCAGGTGGATCGTTCCCAGTCTAGCCTTTTCTGGCATCGGATGGGCACTTCCCTACCTGCTGTCTTCCCTTCCACTCTTCTCCCCCTCCACCCTCCCAGGGCTCCCTGCAGCTCTGGCCACCTGCTCCCCACCCTATCCAGGAGTCCACAGGCAGGCACCTCAGCAGATCCCCCACCGGGCATTCTCCAGGGCCAGCTCTCGCTAAAGATGTGGATAGGGTTCAACCAGTCTTGATCTGCCCCTGGGGAGATCTCACCACCGGGGACCTACCTTCATCCACCCCCGACCCTCAACCCTGGGCACCTACCTTCATCTACCCCCCAACCATCACCCCTGGAGACCCATATCCATCCAGGACCCCCCAGTCAAGTCAGCCAGACTTGGCCAGGTGCCGCCCCCCCTCCCTCCTTTCCAGCCATGTCTAACTCATGGTACCCTTTGTGCCGATGGACCATCAGATGTTCTAGATGGGCGTGCTGGAAAAAGGAGGAAGGGAGCCCCTCCAGACGCAGGCCAAGCCCGTGGGGGGTGTGACGGAGCCTGGGGCCCTGTCTGTTGTAGAAGATACGGCCCAAGTCCAAAGAGCATGATGTTCACAGACATCGGAAGGGTCCTGTGGAACGCGTGACTCCTGTCTGAGCTCAGGTAGAGGCCTGACGTGGGTGTGGGTAGGTCATGCGTGGCTCGGGACGGATCCCCGGGCGTGCCCTGGAAAAGTACAAAGCCATTATTTACAGGGCAGCGTGACACCAGCTTCCTTTGACATCGATTGTTGATGGGGCTGCTGCTGCTGCAGACATTTCTCAGGATGCCTCCGGAGGGTGACATTTATCAAATCAACTGCTTTCTAGTTTTATTCCCCAAGTACATAGACGATTCTCTTTGTAGGGAGTGCTGCCGGCCCGCCGGGGCCTGCACAGCGATGTGATCAGAGAGGATGCCGTATCCGCTGCCAGCAGAGGGAAAGGCGAGCAAGGCACTGGGGACCCTGCGGATGTGAAAGTGGGTGCAGCTCGTTTTTGGGTTCTTCTTTCCCGAAGGCGACGTGTCGGGGGTTGCCGAGTCCTGTCCCTGTCGGCATTACGCACAGATCTTTGGAAATGCTCAGGCCGCTACGTGCCTCCCTGCAGCCCGACCCTTGCTTCACGGCGCAGGGTACGGGGCCGGGCCGAGGTGGGAGGCATCGTCAGCCTCCCCCCCTGGGGGGCGCAGTGCTGTCCAGCCTGCTCAGCCGAAGGGGCTCCGCCGCGGGCCAGCACCCCCCTACCCCGTCCACAGCAGCACAGGAGCGGCCGGCCCTGTGAGCCCCGCCCCAAACTCATACCCTCTCGCCACCTGTTCGAAGAAGACCTGGCCAAAGGGGGTGTGTGGGAACCAGCTTGCTGCCCCCCTCGGCTCTGGACGCACTCTTTGAGGGGCACAGAGAAACGCGTACTGCACTCTCCTTGTGTGCCCGGCCCTGTGCCCGGCTCTGGTGGCCATCCCGTCCACCCCAAGGGGTAGATTTTCATCTCCTGCCTTCTCATGGGCAAGAGTGTTTCCTTAAAGCCCAAGGTCACCATCTGGTGTTGGGCAGAGCCGGGGCCTCATCCCTTCTCCACCCCTCTATGCTGACTGAGCACATGACCTTGACACTGTTACGTCTATCCTTCCTGCCCCCACACAGGGCCCACCCTCAATGTCTGCTCCCTGGGCTGGGCCCCTCGCAGGGCCAACCCTGAACCCCAGGACATGCTGAGGGGTCCTTGGCAGAACCTTGGGAAGGAGGAGCCAACTCGTCTGAGGTCCAACTCTCAGACTTCTCGCCTCTGACCTTCCGGAGGCACCCCTCTTCTCTCGGCCCCTCTGCGAGAAGGGCACCCAGAGGTGGAGATGGTCTGTCAGGCCCTTTGGCTTCTGCTCCCACAATCACAGGGTCCTGCGATGCTCTGGGAGAGGCATGCGGCCAGTCGTTAGGGGGAAGAGATTTCCCCAGAGCAGCCTGAACCACATCAGCAAAGCACGGCAGGGCTGACGAGGCCTGGCCACGCCCCCGTCACTCACTGGCTCTCTGAGGTCCCCAGCAGGTGGAGCCGCCAAACCCGAATGGCAGGTGAGGCAGCGCGAAGGCCAGAAACGAGAGCCACGGCCACTGCCTCTTCCAAAGGGAGAGCGTTCTTTCCTCCTGCCTCTACGAGCACAGGGTGGGTGAGGGCATCACAGATGTGTGGGGTCACCCGAGTCCACCCTCTCTCTCTGCTGGCGAGGGACTACGGCTCAGGTGGGTCGTGACTTGTCCAGGGTGTCCCAGAGCTGGTGGTAGAACCGCCCAGAAGTTTCGCCATCTTGGACGGACCTCTTTATTGCTCGTGTACATCTGTGGCTAGGTCAGTAGTGCCGACGATGGGCCTATCATTCTCCCTATCATTCTCTTGGCTTTCCTAAGGCTCCCTCACTGGTCCTGAGCCCAGGAGGCCTGAGGGTCAGCCCCTCCCATCCCCCCGACCCCCAACATGCAGAGGAAGGTCAAAGGGCCTGGAGCTCTGGACCAGGAGGAGGCCTGGTGCCAGGCAAGGCGGGAAAGAGCACAGCTCGTACCACAGGCCCCACAGAGGCCTTGGGGCCAGGTCTTTCTACAGCGCCCACTGAGGGGACAATGTGCTGGCCGGGCCTTGCTGCCTGATGAGATATCTTGGTCCCCAAAAGGAGCTGTCCTTTCTCGGTTCTCATAAAGCGCCGCAAAGCCCCCCTCCTCTGCAGCCCGGGGGTCTGCAGAGGCCCTTGTGAAGGTTTTGGGGAGGCGTCATGGCTTCCCCCTCCAACCCCCCACCCCAAGGTGCTCCGCCTGCATTTTCAATACCTACTTAATTCTCTTTCAAATGGAAGGCAAAAAAATAGCAAAGAAAAGGTCCCAGAAGCTCTAAAAGGTTTTCACTGCTCAGAGCACTTAGGCGGCTGGCTGAGCGGGGAGGTGGTGGGGGGAGGGCACTCAGGGACTCAGAGTCACTGGCGGAATTTTCCATCACGGCCTCTTCCCGTAATGGAGCGTGTCCCTGTGAGGGGGGGGTCCCTTGAGACAGGGGCGTCCGGGGCGTGATGGTGATGGCGGTGGCTCCCCCAGAAGGAAGAAGCCCCGCGCCAAGCTGTGTTTGGGAGTCCTTCGGCCCCTGCTTCCGTTTTCTGTGGTGCGGATCCCCAACCACCTACTGCGTGCCCTGCTTCCTGCTGGAGAGCGGGGGGGGGGGGGGGGGGGGGGGGGCGGGATTCCAGCGCAGAGGGGTGAATCACAGGTGGGCCGGGCTCACCATGCTGGCAAGAAGCGGCAGGTGCCGCGGGCCGAGACCGTCCCCAGAGCTGTTGAGGCCCTACTGTGTGCTGCCCACAGGAAGCAGGGGGCGGGGGGCCGGGGGCAGCACCCCCTGCCCCTGAGGAGCCGTGCTTTCTCAGGGGGAAGGGGTTAAAGCAAGCAGAGAGCCCACGCTGAGGCGTCGTCCCGTTGGGTAACCTTAACTCACAGGCCCTGGGCCTCACGGTGCCCCATGCACGCTCCAGCAGTGAGGGCGACACATTGGCTCACACGCCCCTAACCTACATCCACGGGGCAGGGACAGGAGCGGGGCAGGGCCTGGGGGCCTGAGGCAGGTTCCCCGACCTCCCTGAGCCTCAGTGTCCTCACGTCAAATGAAGCTGGCCCCATCTCCTCCCCGGAAAGTCCGTCTGTGCAGGCAGGGGGTGCCCGGCTGGAAGGAGCTGGAAAAGGCAACTGCCTCTGTGCGCACACGTACACACACGTTCGCCCACGCACGCGTGTGCACACACAGGAGAGAATCGAGAGCTGGGAAATTAGAGGGCTGAGCAGAGGTCTTGCAGGAAAGACCAAGCACACTGAGAATGAACCTGGGGACGTGAGTCAGCATCTCCTGGTGGCGGGAGGGGGCCGGTGGGGGGAGGGGGACTGAGAGGTGGGGAGGGAGGGCTGGGGGTCTGGAGAGCGTGGCGTGGCCCCCGCCCCGCCCGGTGAGGAGCCGCCATGGACAGGCTGAGGCTCTGCGGCTGCAGGCGTCCATCAGAGCCTATTGTCCCCTGTGTGTCCCTGTCCCCTGAGCCATCCCGGAGTACGTACCCTCCCACTGCGTCCAAGTGAGGAGTATCAGATCTGGAGGGAGCCATAATCAAGCTTTCCCTTGGCCTCGGGCCCTCCCCACCCCGCCGGCCCCTGGTTCAGGGGAGGCTCAGCAGAGGTTCAGACGAGGCAGTGTTTGAGAAAACCCGGCCTGGGTGGCACTTGTAGATGCCAGTCCCTTCCGGGGTGGGAGGGGGGAGCTCAGCCGGACTGCCCCCCCCCCCCCCCCCCCGTCCCTTAGGTCTCTGAGTGCCGGGCCGGGGAGGTTCCTGCCGCTGTGGACCCCGGCAAAACCCCTTCTTGAGGTGCCAAGTCTCGGGGAGGGGGATTGTCCTCAGCCAAGAGCGTTTCCCGGGATGGCTGCCTCGTCCCTCTTCAGCGTCTCCCCTAATCAAAAGCCCGGCCCGATATCTGCAGTCTTCATCTTCCAGAGCCGTGGCCTTGGAGCTTAATCATTATTTGCAAACACTGCCTACTCGTCGTGATCGTGGCAGGGCACGAACCGCCGCTGCTGGCAATCCGGAAGGAAGGAGGCAGAGGCCGCAAGGGGCCGGCAGTCTGCTCCCAGGGTCAGAAGGCAGGAGACCTGGTCCGCAGGCCCCGAGCAGGCTGCTGGCCACCACTAAGCACAAACGGGGCCCGGAACCGGCTGGGACGAGGGTGAGGAAGAGCGTGGGGACCCGGCCTGGAGCTTTGGGCCTGTGGGTTGATTCTCACGGCCCTGCTGGGGGTGGGGGGCTAGACCGTAGGTGAGCAAATCCACATTCCAGCCCAACTGGCCACTCAACGAAACCAGTGCCCTCAAAACCCTCCCCGACGACGAGCGCCCAGCCTCCCCCAAGTGTCTTTGCATCATTCGGGCGGCCTCTTTGGGCACAGAGATTTTATAAGCCAGATCTGACGCAACCTTGTATTTCTAAGAAATACGCCGATTCCCGGGTAGCATTTACCAGCCACGGATTGGCCCCATGCCTGTGCTGAACGTGTCAACCCTGATGGCCACACCCGGCCCAGCTCAAGCCAGCCGTAGTGTGAAGAAACCAAAGGGGGTTGCTGTTTCTCCCAAGTATTTTTTTTTTAAGTTTATTTATTTATTTTTGAGAGAGACAGAGCACGTGCGTGAGCGAGTGGGGGAGAGGCAGAGAGACAAAGGGAGAGAGAGAGAGAATCCCAAGCAGGCCCTGGGCTGTCAGCATATAGCTCGACGCCGGGCTTGAACTCACAAGCTGTGAGATTACGACCTGAGCTAAAGCTGAACACCCAACCGGCTGAGCCACCCAGGTGGCTATTTCTCTGAGTTATTAAACGGAGTATATAGTGTGCTGTGCGTGTTGGGTTGTGTTCAATGCTGTGATGTGAGTGGGCGGGGGAGGGGCCTCGATTCCCTTTCACGCTTCTCCACGCTGAACGGTGGGATCGACGGTCAGATTAAGCTGAATCTTGGCCTGCTCACAACAAGCCCCTCCCCGCGCCCGGTTCCCTCCGTTGTAAGCGGCGAGGTCAAAGTAGAGACCGCTCTGGCCTCTCACAGCTCTGGGCCCTTCTGAAGGACAGCCAGGCCAGCATTCACTAGCCAGGACGCCGCAGGCCATCAGCCGAGCGACTCCTCGCCGGCGATCGTGGCCCACCCCGACCCTGCCCTCAGCCGGGAGCCCCTGCCGCACGGCCGGGCCGCAGAGGCAGCCCGAAGCATCCGTCGCTGCCCTGCTCTGTGAAGGTGGGTGTAGAGAAAGGGGGCGGCCCCAAGACACTGCATTCGACCTTCGCTAAAATTAGGTCCCAAGTCCCGAGGGGCTACTGAAATGAGCATGAAAAATGAGAAAACAAATTGAGGGCACTGGAGGATGTTAAAAATACGTGTCTATATTAATGGAAGCCATGAAACCAGGGCTCCGATAGGCAGTGAAATGCTGGTGTGACTGCCATTATTTTAATAGCAGAATCAGAAGGTGCAGGGGCCGGAAGGGCCCCAGGGAGCACCCTCCCCTCCGTGTCTCTTGTTCTAAGGACAGGAAAGCTGCCCATGGAGGGCAGGGACGTGTCTGAGGTCACAAACAAAGCAGTACTAGGCCAGGCCAACACGCAGACCCCGCCACTCCTCCAGTAGGAACGACTCTCAGGCCCCAGCCCGCCTCTCTCTGTCCTTTGAAGGGACGGGATCCGGGAGGCAGGGAGGGAAGGATCGTCTCCTCAGCCCTTCCTGGCTCCTAAGTGCTTATCGTGTAATAGGCGCCGAATAATCTTGGCTTATTACTTTTATTATTAATATTGCCCAGTGGAGTGGAGCAGCATGAGCACCATGGACTTCTCCTCCAGCAGACTGAGGAGGGGGAGAGCAGCAGGGCTGGGCCAGCCGGGCACCGGGCGGGGCGGTGAGGGAGGCCGAGGGAGAGACGTGGGGGTTCACAGACACAGCGGGGCCGTGACCTCTAAGGGAGCACCTACTAGGTGCTGGTGCTGGTCTGGGCTTTCACTCCTCTGTTCCCTACGGTCACAGCACCGGGTCGCCGCCCTCGTTACACGGACAAGAACTCCCCACGTTCCTGAGCCCACCCTGGAGCACTCGGCCTGCCCCTCCCACACTCAGCCCAGTCCCTGATCTGCTGCCTTGTGATGCAGCCCCTCACGTCCCCGGAGCCCTTTCTCTCTTGTGTGACCACCAAACGGCCTCTGAGCAGGGCCCCCCTCCCAGGAGCTTGCATGGGGCAAAGGCCTTGGGGAGCGAGAGCCCTGCTGCTTCACCTGGCCCCCTCTGGGCCTCGGTTTCTTCATCTGTGAAATGAGCCCCAAACAACCTTAGATGCCTCCGCCTGCAAAGCGAGCCCAGGACTGCCTTCTGGCACTCTGCAGATGTCCTGCAGCCTCTGTCCCCACAAAACAGCCTCTTCTAGAGGCTGGGGCCCCGCCGGATGGGAAAGAGGAAACATTCCTTGCCCCCAATAACTAAACACAGAGACCAGGAGGGGAATGGGGTGCAGAAGACCCCAGCCCCTGTAGGTTCAGGCCCACCTGGAGAGCCTGGCTCCAGGGCTCTGGGGAGACGCAGGGGGGCAGAGAGCAGAAAAGGGGAGAAGAATGGAAAGGTGGGGGGCTGTCTCCCCTCCCTGGGCCCCAACTGATTTGCCTACACACCCTGGAGGCGTATTGGGGTGATTTTCACCGCAAGCAACACGAGTCAACGCTAACTGACTTACGTGATAAAGTCAGTTTGCTACCCTGGTCTCTAGCTGAGCTATTTCGTGGTACAAATACAAACACAAAACCGAATGCTAAAGGAATGAACCGCTTTGTAGGTCAACCAAGGAGAGGTAGTGGCTCACCTACGGAAAGCCCAGGCGTAGCCATTTCCAGGCCTGGTTAGAGGGGTTCTGGCTGTTTCTCTGCAGGTCTCTGGGTTCTGTCCTCCCCGTGTGTTGTCACAAAAGGATGCTTTCAGCCGCTGGGATACGTGCATCCTTGCTTTCTCTCTGGGGACCCAGGGGCTTTCCCACAACCTGACTTGGAGCAGGGTCCTCGTGTGAGGCTAGGACAGTCCCCTGGGCACGGACAAGGATGATCAAACCCGGGCTGGGCTCTTGAAGAAGCTAGAGAGCCCACAAACGAACCTGTACTTTATGGTCAGTGCCTCTGCAACAAAGGAGGCAAGAATATCCAATGGAGAAAAGACGGTCCCTTCAATAAATGGCATTGAAAAAACTGGACAGCCCCATGCAAAAGAACGAAACTGGACCGCTTTCTTACACCCTACACGAAAATAAACTCAAAATGGATTAAAGACCTAAATGTGAGACCCGAAGCCATAAAACTCCTAAAAGCAAACAAAGGCAGTAATCTCTTGGACACCAACCTTAGCAACATATTTATGGGTCTGTCTCCTCAGGCAAGGGAAACAAAAGCAAAAATAAATTACCAAGGCTACACCCGAATAGAAAGCTTTTGCACAGTGGAGGAAATCATCAACAAAACAAAATGCAGCCTAGTGAGTGGGAAAAGATATTTGCAAATGACATGTCTGGTAATGGGTTAATATCTTAAAAACGTAAAGAACCTCTATAACTCAACACCAAAACACCAAATAATCCATTAAAAATGAGCAGAGGAACTGAATAGACCTTTTTTTTTTTTTCCAAAATGTATTTATTTATTTTGAGATAGAGGGAGAGACAGAGAGAGACAGAGAGAGAGAGAGAGTTGTCCCAGGCATGCACCAGTGGGGAAGGAGCAGAGAGAGAGAGGGAGAGAGAGACTCCCAAGCAGGCTCCAAGCTGTCAGCGCAGAGCCTGATGTGGGCCTTGATCTCATGTACCGTGAGACCACGGCCTGAGCTGAAATCAAGAGTCAGTTGCTTAACCGACCGAGCCACCCAGGGGCCCCGACATTTTTTTTTTCAAAGAAGACACACAGATGGTCAACAGACACGCAGAAAGATGTTCAACATCACTAATCACTAAGTAAATACAAATCAAAACTACAAGGAGACGTCACCTCACGCCTGTCAGAATGGCTAGCATCGAAAAGACGAGAAATAGCGAGTATTGGCGAGGATGTGGAGAAAAAGGAACCCTTGTGCCCTGTTGGTGGGAGTGTGGATTGGCATCTCTCTTCTGCCTAAAACCCTCCAGTGGCTTCTATCACAGAGAAAACCCAACCTCATAATCCAACCTTCTGAGAGGCGTGGGCCTGGGCTGCCTCTCCCCCTTCCAGCCTCCTCTCCTGATCCGGCCCCGTCTTCCTCCAGGACGCCCAGATCTGCCTTATCCTTAGGCGGATGGGTTTTCCCCATCACTCAGATGTCACCGTCACCTCCGTGGAGAGGCCCTTCTTGACAGGAGCCACAAAGCTGGAATGTAGGGAAGATTTGGGCTGATGGAGGGTAATTACGAGAAATAGGTCTATTGGACAGAGATGCCCCAGGAGGTCCCATGCGCCCTCTCCCACACCCCCGGTGTCAACTTCTCACACAACTATCGTGCTTGACCAAAGCCCAGAAACGGTCACCGTACAACCTCGGAGCTCATTCCGAGTTTACCGCTCACGCCCTCATGTGTGCGTGCACGTGTGCGTGGGCCTGTGCAATTGTGTTCCACGCGCAGCCCTGCATAACCACGACCCCCATCAAGATACTCACCTGCACCGTCCCACAGCCCTTTGTGGTCACAATCCGTTTTCCACCTCTAATTCTGCTGTTTCACGATCGCTCCGGAACTGGAGGAAGGTAGCGTGTATCCTCTTGGGATTGGCTTTTTTCCACCAAGCATGACTTTCTTGAGTCCCGTCCACATTGCTGCGTTTCCACGATTCATCTCTATGTATTTGCTGCACGGTATTCCACGGTATGCATATGGCAGTTTACTTAACCATTAGCCCTTGGAAGAGCACGCGTCGTTTCCAGTTTGGGGCCGCCAGGAACGAAGAGGGGTTTTGGGGACAACCTTCTAGGCTCCCGAGCGGAGCACTGGTCGGAGCGGAGAAAAGCAGAAGCAGGGAGAACACCGTGTTTCTGCCGTGGTCCGGGGGGAAGATGGGGGTGGCGGAGACGGAAAAACGGTCGGATCTACGTTGCGCTTGGGGTGGAGTCAATGAGATTTGCTGACGTGGCGAGTCGGGAACAGGGAGGAATCTTACGGGTTGGGCAGAAAGCATATAGACGGTGGTGCCCAGGGGTTTTCCATTTGTCTGAGCAGGAGGGCCAGATGGAGATCCGTTTCTCGCCACGCGGAGGGGGATTCGCACACGTTTGCCGACTGCGCAGAGCTGGAAGGTCTGGGAGGTCAAGGCCCGGGCTTGTGGGCGGTGGGGCCTGCGAGTTCTAGAAAGTATCCGCCTGCTTCACATCCCCTCCCCTGCTGCTATTCCCCCGCGTGGAGGGAGGTTCTCAGACTTGGGTGTGTGTGACAGCCACCTACCTGGGACATTCCAGGCCTGGCCCGAGATGCACCCTCTCTCTCTCTCTCTCTTTCTCTCCCCCCCCACCCAAATAAATAAGCATTTAAAAAAATTATTAAAAAATGTTTTTCAATGTTTTATTTATTCTTGAGAGAAAGAGAGACAGAGCATGAGTGAGGGAGGGGCACAGAGAGAGAGGGAGACACAGAACCCGAAGCAGGCTCCGGGCTCCGAGCTGTCGGCACAGAGCCCGACGCGGGGCTCGAACCCACAGACCGCGAGATCACGACCGGAGCCGAAGTCGGAGGCTCAACTGACTGAGCCACCCAGGTGCCCCTTGCATCCCACATTTCAAGCAGGTGATGGTCTGGCACAGCTGGGGGTGGGGGGGCTGGCTGTGGGACACAAGCCCAGCAAGCAATGAGGCAGAGTGCTGCGACGCCCCCAGGCCGGGGAGAGAGCTGGCTCCACAGAGCAGAGCCTCCCAGCGCCGCCTCCAAGAAAGAATATTCTTCTTCAGAGGTTGCCCCGCGTGAGGAACGTCAGATCTTCTCGGTCGCTAGCACGTGGGTCAGTGGGGACACAGTGGGAGAAACAAGGAGGCAGAGGTCGGCAGGGGGCTACACGGCTGGGGTGGCCAGATAAAATAGAGGATGCCCAGCTAATCTCGAATTCCAGGGCACGTAGGTGCTCAGTCGGTTAAGCGTCTGACTCTTGATTTTGGCTCAGGTCGTGATGTCACGGTTCGTGCGTGAGTTCGAGCCCCGCGTCGGGCTCTGTACTGACAGCTCGGAGCCTGGAGCCTGCTTGGGATTCTGTGTCTTCCTCTCTCTCTCTCTCTGCCCCTCACCTGCTCGCGCTCTGTCTCTGTCTCTCTCTCTCTCAAAAACAAACATTGAAAAAAATTTTTTTAAGTAACCTTAAATTTTGTTTTTTTGAATTTCAGATAAACCCCAACTAATTGTTTTGCCTATGTCCCAGATAATGCACGGACATCCTGTATTTTTATCGGCTAAATCTGGCAACCCTACGTACAGGATACCAGCCAGGGCATCTATTGAGCACCTTTTATATACGAAAAGCTGAGTAGACACCTTCAACTATGCCCTCTGTTCTATTAGTAAATATTGATGGGGCACCTTTGGGACCCCTGTAGGGAGAGACAGGAACTCAGTAGTGAGCAGAACAGGCACCAAGTCGGCCCTCCTGGCACTTGCAGCTGAGGGAGGGGGCAAGAAGTAAGTAGGCACATAAAAATATCACGTCAGGAGGTAAAAGGGCCAAGTATAAAGTAAAGCAGACTGCTGGAGGAAGGGGGGGAGGCACTGTCGCTGGCCTATGCAGGGCACAAGGAAGTCTACTCGGAGCAGAGATAGGCAGGAGGTGGGTGTACCTGGGGGACGCGCTGCAGGCAGCAGGAACAGCATGTGCAAAGGTCCTGGGGAGGCTGCTCTGAGAGAAGGAAAGGCGCAGAGAGGATGGAACAGAGTGAGCAGGGGCTGGTGCTAGGGAACAAGGTCACAGCAGGGCCCAGATAGCGTCAGTCACCATGGGGAGTTTGGCTCTGAGCGAGATGGGAGCCATAGGAGGGCTTCAAGCAAAGAAACACGGGAAGTATGGTACTGTTAGAAGGCTCACTCCTGCCTTCGATATTGGACCTCATTCAGTCCTCACGGCAGCCTTGTGCTCGCTTTATGGGTGGCCAGGTGGGTGTTAGGTGCTTCCAGAAGCCAGTACAGGACAAGGACTTAGAGGCAACATCGGTTGGCCAGGGGAAGATAAGGCTTGTCTGCCAGCTGCGTGCTTCGACTGAGAAGTGTCACTGTCATCCACGGCAAGTCACGGGAGGGGACGGCCCCGCCAGGCCGCCCTCAGCCCGGCCCACGCTCACCCCCATTACAGCACGACCGGAGTGCCCTGCTCTGTCGCCGGCCTCCCCTCTGAGAGCAGCTGGGGCTCCCGAAGCAGGCCTTCCTCCCACCTTCATGACCCCTGTGGCTTCTAGACCCAGGAAGGGACTCTCTCTTTTTCCTTTGTTTTCTCGCGCGGATGTTTACGGAGCGGGCCTGGCGGGCACCAAGCGGTCTGCTGGATGGCGGACGCGAGCAGACAGGAGCATCACAGAAGGTGACGTCACTGCAAAGTCATGGACAGGGCAGGGTGCAGAGAGCGCGAGAGGGGGGTGTAGGGTGGGGAGAAGGAAAGCGTGGCCAGAGATGTAGGGGGCGGCCCGGAGTCTGTGTCGTCTGGCCGGAGGCGAGGGTGCAGGCGGGCATCGTGAGACCCCAGTTCCCGGGGAGGAGGCGTCCCGTGGGCGCCAGGCTGGGCTTGAACTTGGCCGCGGGGTCCACGGTCTTCACCCTAACGGGCCACTGGGGTGTAAGTGCTCCCAGGAGAGACAGAGTCACCTTGCAGTGGCCGGCGAGGCCCAAATCTCCCAGGCTGCTTCCCGCTGCCCGCCGAGCGTTCCTTCTGTCCCCGGCTACATCCCTGTTTCCGGTCGTGCTCGGCCTGCCTGTCATCCTGGCACCTGTAACCCCCTCAGGTCTGAGAGGAGCCTTCTCCCCCCGACTCAGGTGCCAGCCCTGCATTTGGAACCTATTCCAAAAGGTCTTTCCGGGCCCTTTTCCAGCTCGGCAGGGGCAGTCACAGAGCCCCGGAAGCCCGATGAGCCGGCCCGCCCCAAGCACCTTCAGGTCTGGGTGCTACCCCTGAAAGGCAGAGGGGGGGGTGGTGCTCAGACTGGCCTCTCGGCCCCCCTCGCCCCCGCTCTCCGTGCTCGGCCAAGCCAGTCCTCTCCCTTATTTGGCAGGGTCACTGCTAACTGCAGTCAGGTGAGTCCCAGCAGGTGGGGGGGGGGCACCTGTGCCCACCGGCCACCTGTTAGCGGCCCTCCCACTGGACGGGCTGGGGGCACCAGGCGGACCCAGGAAGGAGAGGTACAGAAGTGCTTGTCTTCCTTGAAAATTCTCTAGGAGGGAGCTGTTTGCCGGGCTCTGTGTGCACATGCAGGGTGTGTGTGTGTGTGTGTGTGTGTGTGTGTGTGTGTGTGTATGTAGTGTGTGTGCACGGGGCGTGTGTGTGGCGAGTGTGATGCGTGAGGTGTGTGCGTGTGAAGCGTCTGTGAGTGTGCACGTGCATACGTGTGTTCACCTCCTGGTGGACATGCGTGACCCGTATAAATGGTGAACACGGTCCCCGAGCTGCAGTCCTGCGGAGCCCAGAGGTGGGGGGGAGGGGCTGTGCGGGCAGAGGTCGGGGACCCCGTCCCCTGCTCCCAGCCTCTGCCCTGGGCCCCCCACGTCCGTCCTCCCGCCCTGGCAGGAGCCACCCCAGTCATGCCCCGCGTCTGTGCTGTCCCCGCATCCTGCTCCGCTGGGCTCCTTCCCTTCCCCAGACCGCAGGGCACTGCGGCTGGAAGGAAGGGCTCCCGAGTCAGGGGCTCAGAGGCTCTTTCGGGAAGGGGGCTCCCCCTGGACCTCTTCGCTTCGGACCTGAGGGGACGTGGGCTCGAGCAGGAGCTACATCCCGAGGGAAACCTCGGGAGGCTGTCTGGCAAACGGCGCGGGTTCTCTGGAACGTGCCGGAGTGACGTTCACTTCAGCCCTCCCCAGCGCTCGCTGGCTCCTGTCGTCCCTGGGACGTCGTTTGCTGGGAAAGAAGTGAAGGCTCGGGGCGGGCCGGCAGGGGCCGCTGAGTGGGACTCGGAGCCGGTGCTGTGGGACGGGGCCCAAACTGGCCCTTCTCTCTGGCTTCCTGCAGAATCCAGATTCCTACTCGGTGACCATCGCCTTCTACGCACCCGGCGGTGAGGGCGCGCTTCTCTGGCCGAGGCCTCCTTGCGATCAGCCCGCTTTACGGAGGAGAAAATGGAAGGTGAACAAGTTAAGGACTCTTAGGGTGACGCCCAGAGGCCGAAGAAGCAGGGTCCGGTCCAGGACGGTCTGGCTCTGACTCCGACTCCTCCCAGAGTCCTCCAGACCAGGTGCGCTCCGGGAGGGCGGGAAGCGCCGGGTGGGTTTCCAGGGTGGGCGCGGGCGGGGGTGCAGGAGGGCGGTGGGGAGGACGGTGTGCACAGCCGGTCCTGGCTGGTCGGGCCCTCCTGGGGCGCGAGCCACCGTTGGTGGGTGCAGGGGGCAGGTCCGAGCAGTTACCCGGAGGGATGGATCCTTCTGGAAACGCTGCTGCATTGTTTTGCTTAAGGAAAAAAAAAAAAAATCGACCCTCGTCCTAGCCAGCTGAGCGTGTCCTTGGACAACTGGGGACTGAGCCACCACAGAGCCCCAGTGGCAGGCCACACTGCGGTCTGGCAGCCTCCGCCAGTACCCACATCACGGGACCACAGCCCACAGAGGAAAGCCGGCCCTACCTGGGCCGAGGAGACCCCACTCTGGAGCGGAGAGTTGGCCTCTGGGCAAGGTCGAAAGCCTCCAGTTTGCCTAGAAATAGTGTCCCCTCTACGGGGCAGATGGAGCCCCCACCCCAGGGGAAGGGCAGAGAGCACCAGACTGGCAGGGGGCCGGGGAGGGGAGAGGCGTGATGGAGGGAGAGCACATCCAGGGCGACCCCCTCTTTGGATGGCCTGCTGTCACGTGCCCGTGAGGGACGGGAGTGGTAGGTGGCCTGGCGGGGCACCCGCTTTGTCCCTGTGCTGCCGGAGGAGGTCCGCTGATCATTGAACTTGGCCCATCCCGTGGGGAAGGCTTTGAGGCAAGAAGCCCCCATCATCCCGTGCGGCTCCGGCCCAGACGGGTCACCGTTCCCGACCAGGGCCTGGGATCCAAGATTGTCCTGTATTCGCTCAGGCTTCCTTCCTCCCTTCCTTCCTCCCTTCCTTCCTTCCTTTTTCTTTCTTTCTTTCTTTCTTTCTTTCTTTCTTTCTTTCTTTCTTTCTTTCTTCCCTCCTTCCTTCCCTCCCTCCTTCCTCTTTCTCTTTCTTTCTTTCTTTCTTTCTTTCTTTCTTTCTTTTTCCCTTCCTTCCTTCCTTCCTTCCTTCCTTCCTCCTCCCTTCCTTCCTCTTTCTTTCTTTCTCCCTTCCTTCCTCTTTCTTTCTTTCTTTCTTTGTTCCTTCTTTCCTTTCCTCCTTCCCTCCTTCTTTTCTTTCTTTCTTTCTTTCTTTCTTTCTTTCTTTCTTTCTTTCTTTTAAATTTAATGTATTTATTTTGAGAGAGAGAGAGAGAGAGAGAGAGAGAGAGAGAGAGAATTCCAAGCAGGCCCCACACTGTCAGCACAGAGTCCCCTGCAGGGCTTGAACTCATGAACTGTGAGATCATGACCTGAGCCAAAACCAAGAGCTGCTTGCTTAACCGACTGAGCCACCCAAGCGCCTCAGGCTTCATTTCCTCGTTCAAAAGCCATCTCCTGTGTGCAGCACATTGTGAAGCCCTGGGGGTGGGGTCAGAGCTGGGGGTGAGAGGGCAGCTGAGGTCGGCCCGCCTCCACCCCAGGTAAGAGCCCGCGGAGGGGAGGCGCTGGGCCTGGAGCTGAGGGGACAGAACAGGCCCTGGGTCCCCTTGCAGAACATTCCAGAATCAGGTTAGAACGAAAGAGCAAAGATCCAGCCAGGTCCTGGAAGGAGGACGCCTGTGGCTTTGCCACCGTGAGATGAAGGCACCTTTGGGCCCTGAGGTGGAGGGATAGCGGCAGAGGGCACAGACACCCAGCCTTCCCGCGACCGTGTCTTGGGCCAGTGTTAGCCAGGGTTCTCCAGAGAAACAGAAGCAATAGGGTGTGTGCACGTGTGCGTGTGGAGAGAGAGAGCTTTTAAGGAATGGGCTCCTGTGGTTATGGAGACTGGCAAATCCCGAACCTGCGAGGTGAGCGGGTACGTTGGAAGCCGGAAGAGCCAGTGTCCAGCTGGAATCTGCAGCCTGCCCGCTGGCAGAATTCCCTCTTGCTCAGCAGAGGTCACTCTTTGTTTCATTCAGGCCTTCAACTGATCAAACGAGGCCCACCCGCCTGGTGGAGGGCAATCTGCTTTATTAAAGTTCGCCGATTTAAACGTTCAGCTCACACAAAATTCCCTCACAGAAACACCCAGAAGAATGTTTGACCAAATATCCGGGCACCATGGCCCAGCCGACTTGACACATAAAATCAACCATCACGGACCCATTAGTTGGTTGTAGCTTCGCTCTGAGACAGAACTCTGATGGAGAGGAGACAGAGCAACGTGACAGAAAGGGAACCTAATGGGCCCCCGATGCAGAAATGCACCCACCAGGGGGTGGCTGTCATCATGCGGGACCCTGAGAGCCGAAGGGAGGGTGTGGCCACAGTGATAACGGACCCCTTCGTGTGTGGCTCTTCTGGAATTCACCAGGGGCTGTTAGCTGTCTGGGGCCTTGTAACCACCCCAGTGCCTCCCATGCCGTCTCCTGCCACCGCTGAGGCTAGCCCACCCTTGCTCCACACAAGCCTGAGCCCCACGCCCTGTCTGCGGCCCCTGTCATAGGCGATGCCCTCTGCCCAGCCTCTGGCTCCTTCCTTTCCCTGAAGCCACCTATAGGGTGCCAAGATCGAAGTCAGGACCTGCGGTGTCAGTCTGCGAACCCGGGGCACGGGGCAGTCCCAAGGCGGGCTCCCGGTGGGCAGGGACACAGCCGAGTCCGGATGCGGAGGGAGCCGGCGGGGACACAGGCCGCATGGGGCTCTGGAGATGGCCTCATGGTTTTTAGGGCCACTCGGGGCGGCGGGCTGGGCCCTGGGCCCGGTGAGGACTCAGAGGAGAGCTGCCCTGCTCCTTGTCCCTCGCCTGCCCCCAGCACCCCATCCCGGGGGTCTGTTGTCCTTGCCTAGCGCTCTGCAGTCATTGTCTCCCCTCTCGGTCACTCCAAAGGCCCAAAGAGAAAATGTTTTGCCTTTCTGATCACGAGTAGCATTTGACAAGGGACGGATCGAGCCAGGTCGTGGCTTGGAGGGTGACTTTGATTCCACAGCTGGGGTACAGGAACGTGCTGGAGCCTGCGACGGACTTGTCGTCACAGGCCCATGCCCGCAAAACCAAGAGCAGACGTGTCCGGCTCCATCCACGGTGAGCATTACCGTCCCCACCCCTGCCACCTCCTCCACCGTCCCCACGCTCCCCACGCCACGCTTGTGGCCAACATCTCGGCCACCACCCGCTTGGGACATCCCGTGTTTGCTTTGCACCGTTTTGTACCCTCCTACCCCCATATCTTGTCAGATATGGCCCCGAGCGGCAAACACACCCCACAAACGACAGTGACGAGATAATGTCCGGTGACCCACGCTATGACTGGAGCCTTACCGGAGGCACATCGCACGGGGACACCGTGGGCTGACAGTGTGGAGAGGGAAGGGGAGAGAGCCCCAGGGCTCCGGGGCCTGAAGGAGGCTGGTGGGGAGGAGTGCAGAACAGAAGTCGAAGTTCTGTTGCAGAGCGTTTTGCAGACCACCCTGTCCTCACCCGCTCCGGGTCTACCCTCCGCTGGTTTTTGAACCCCGTGCAGAAATGGCTCAAGGTCCCACATTGTGTTTCTGCGCCCAGCCAGGGCCTTGACAGACCCAGCAAACGTCGCCTCTTAGAACGCTCCTGGCCTCGACAGAAGAACGCGCTGCTCCCGGGGCAGGAGCCCGCGCGGCTGGTGAGCGTGTCCAGGCTCACACTCGTGAGACGCGGGTTCCCACCCAGCTCCGTCGGCACCTGGGCTGCCGTCGTCTCTGGGACCTGCTCCCAACCCCCGTGCCGAATCGCTTTCAAGAAATGTCAGGGGGCAGGGGAACCCATGCGTCTCCTTTCTAAAAAGGACACGAGATGCCAAGGAGAAGAGCTCAGCCGCTTCTCTCCAAGACCTCGCTCTCGTCCTGGGGGCCGCCACCACCAGGCTGGCCTCGGGGTGACTGCACCCTAGCGGAGGCTGTGGTTCGGCAGCGATGCGGTTTCAGCTTCTCTGAGCTGGGACGTAGGCCTCCGTGACCTTGGCTGCCTTACGAACAATACCTACACCTACCTCTCCATCCTCCCGACCCCGTCCAGGGGCAGGGAGATCCGGGCAAGACGGCTAACACGAGGGACTTTGGCCAACTGCAACTCAAACAAGAGACCGGCCACGTTGTTGTGTCTCGGTCGAGCGCGAGTTTGTTGCTCAGATGGAACTAAATGGAAGGTATTTATTCGTGCAATAAATATTTGTGCGGCGGGTACTGTGTTTGCGTCCTGGGCAGACCGAGGTAATCCACGCTCGTCGTGTGTTTGGGACAGGGGGATTCTTCAGGACTCCAGGCTTTTTTTGTAGCGTTGTTTTTAAGGGTTTTCATTTACTTCGAGAGAGAGCGCGTGCACGCGCGCACGCGTGCAGAAGCAGGGTGAGGGGACAGAGCGGCAAAACTTTATTGCTCTATTAAATTTCCCCAGGAACACACAGACCTCCCACCAGCCAAGAGACCCGCAATCATGGCCGACCAGCCCCACGTTTCTGCAGAGCCCCGTGCAACTCTCGCTGCTGGTAAATCATACCACACTCGCTTTCCGTGGTTCCGATTCCTAGTCTCCTCTCTCCCCTCTGTCATTCTCCCCCCCGCCCCCCTCGTTGCCCTTGGACGTTTTTGTTGCTTTTGTAGTAAAACCCCGATGAATAGCGCTGTGCGAGGAACGCAGGCCTTGAGTTTCTTGATCAAGAGCTATAGCATTCCAGAAAGGAAATTGGACGAGGATGAGAATCAGGAGACCAGGCTCAGGCCTCCACCCCCCTATGGTGTCCTGGAGTTTTCTAGAAAATACCCTTCAGCCATCAGTGGTAGGATCCTGTGGCTTTTCGGGTTAAAGCAGACAACGCTGGACAAGTCTTTCCGATTGGACACTTGTAGATGACCTAGAAACACCGATTGACTCAAGCCCTGTGGCCGGCACTGTGCCGTGCTTTGGAGATACAGGGTGAATTAAACTCAGCCATTGTCCTTGAGAAGCTAAGGACACAGGGAGGCAAGAAACATCTTAAGAACCAGGAGCCTTTCAGTGCCTCTGGAAGAAATCTAGACCGTTCCGAAGGGAATCGTCTTTGGCCCGCATGGCTAGGGAGTGCAGAGGTGACGCAGGCCTTGAATGATCTTGCCTGGGCTCTCTCCGTCTCCGCTTCTCGGTTCTGCTCGCCTCTGCTGCCCTTGGCGTGTCAGCCCCACGTTCTCCTGCTTCAGACGTGTCTCAGACTGAGGAGGAAAAATGGCTGCTCCCAGCCCTACGCCAAACCCAAAAGAGAAAAGGACCCTCTCTTTCAACAGGCGTGTGTGCAACCTCATAAGAAGGGTTGGCCGTTGGTCCTGAGCAGACGTCCACGGAATGACTGAAGTGTCGGCTGAGGGTCAGCTGATCCAGGCTGGGCTCCACTGGGCGCCTCTTCAGTCCTTGCATTTGGCTTGTCTGGGAGGTGTGGGCGCAGGCTAGCTCCCTGTGCGCACTCTCTGGCCAGGCTGAGGGGTCACCGGGCACCTGGGGAAGCCCTTTTCACGCTGGGGGGCGGGGGGCGTGCAAGAGCTTGAATGGAAACACGCAAGGCCTCAAGCCACGTCTCAGAACTGGCACCCTCTTTCTCCCGCCTGGTCCCATGGTGCAATGGTCTGCGTGTGCCCCCCGACCCCACCTTGTGCTGAAATCCTAACCCTCAAGGTGATGGCAGGAGGTGGGGCTTTTGGGAGGTTCTGAGATCCCGAAGGTGGAGCCCCATATGGGATCAGTGCCCTTATAAAGAAGACCCCGGCTCCCTTCTGTAATCTCTGTGAAAGCTCAGAGAAAAGATGGCCACCTAGGAGCCAGGAAGCAAGCCCTCACCAGACCCCAAATCTGCCGGGCCCTTGATCTTGGCTGTTCCAGCCTCCAGAACAGTGAGACGTAAATTGCTGTTGTTTGTCAGCCCCTCAAACTGTGGTATTTCTGTTAGCGCAGCTCCAATGGACAGACACACGGCCAAACCCAAAGGATTAATATGGGAGGAGAGACTTTGGCGTCTCGTGGCAAAAGGCACGACTATAGGAGAGGTGAGGGGTGGGAGCCAGTCACACCCTGACCACAGTTATGAATGGCCTGATGGACACACGACATCCCACTGTGATGGGTGACGTCTGGGACGTGAACCCACACGGAGGTCCCCCGGAACCGCATGGAATAGGGACAGAGGGCAGACGGCTCTCCAGCTGGACGAGGGTGCTGGGTAGACAGGACCCCACGTCGATCAGGAAGGCAAGTCACGGCCTCCGTGGGCCATGGGGCTCTGGGAACCCGGCCTGGCCGGGGAGGCCTCCCTAGAGTGAGGCCCTCAAACTGAGCCTTGAGTGTGGGAGGAGGGGCATTCCGGCAGGGGAACCGAGTGTTCCCAGGCAGGAAGGGCACCTCCGCGCAGGAGCCCAGGGTGCTGCGGGAGAGGCGGCCGTGGGGAAGGAGACAGGGAGGCGGGTGGCGGGCAGACCCCAGAGGAGCCGGCGCCAGGGGAAGGGGGTTGACGCTTGTCCCGGAGGCACTGGAGATCCCTGGGGGGGGTCGAAGGAGGGGCGTGACACGATCCCCCTAGCACGTGGGGGTGACGATGGCAGCAACCGCGGGATCCACGGGGGTGGGGGTGCTGGGGTAAGGCCCGCAGACCGGTCCGGAGACTGGAGGTGCTGAGGCTTGGATAGAGCAGAGAGGGAGTCAGTCCAGAGCCGTCGGGCGCTTAAATGGCCCAGAAACGGCTTCTCTGTGATGGGAGATGGGGGAGGTGGGGAGTCCAGAGCGATGCCCGGTGCCCTGGGCAGGGAAATGTTGCTGCCGGAACAGAGGCCCCCACGCATCTCAGGAGCCCAGCACGGAAATCTTATTTGCTGCGCAGGCGATGTTCGACTTGGGTGTCCAGGGAGTGGGGGGGGGCAGCCGTCCTGGGCAGCTAGAGGTAAGCGGAGACTTGGAGACCCAGGCTTCTTCCATGTTGCAGAGCGACCCTTTGGCCACGTGTCTCCCCGAGGTCACCCTGCAGCCTGCCTCCCCTCTGGCCCCCTAGGAGGGAAACAGGAGAACAGAGGACGAGGATGGGAAAGCTGTCACGGCCAGGCCGGAGAGACCCGTAAGTCACATCTGCCTTCTGCCCCAATTCTCGAGGGGCCTGGCGGACGTCTACGGGAGCATCTCAGTGAACGTGCTGGCAGGAGGGGTGCCATCGTGGCAGGTGGGCAACCTGGAGGAGGACGATCTCTACGGGGGCTCTGAACAGAGGAAGGAGAAAGAAGATCTTCCAGGAGCCTGAGTCCGGGGAGCGTGAACTTTATTCTGGGGGCAATGGGGAGCCATTGCCGATCTTTGAGCAGGAGAGTGACCTATTCAGAAGCCTTTGAAAGGAAGACCTCCCCTGGGGTGGGAGGGGGCTGCAGGGAAGGGAAGGTAGAGGGTCTAGAGGCCAGGGTCGGGTTAAGGGAGTGTTCTCTGAGCCCACGGCACAGAGAGGGGTTTGCTTCTTGTTAATCTTGCACGGAAGCGTATTCCTTTTCTCGAAGCTATTTTTGTTTCCTGATTAAAGCCGAATCCACCGAGAAAATTTTTGTTAAGAGAAAGCTTCAGACATTAGAGCTGAGAGAGAGGAGGGCTGGTCTGGACTCAAGCTAATGGAGGTTTTCTGTTTCAGGTTTCCTTACCTTTCCTGCAAAACACATGACTGCTAACGCTTTAGCTTTCAGTGAAAGCAGAGAATAAGGGATTAAAAAAAAAAAAAAGAAATCAGGAGATTAATCTTCTTTTTCCCTAATTGAGACCTAACCTATTTTCCCTTTCATTTTGCTCCCTCATTTGTCACAGACCTCCTTTATTCTATTTTCAGAGTCTTTTGTTTGTCCGTCGCAAACCCTTCCCGAGGCGAAGGCTCGCCATCCCTACGTTTGTGCTTTGCGTCCTCTCTCCCTTGCGACCTGCTTCCAAAGCCTGATGGCTGTCAGGTGCTTTCTGGGGTGCGAGGCGAGGGGTGGGGGCAGGGCGGCCGGCGGCCTCCGGATGAGCACGGCCCCGCCCTTCTCCGTCCACCACCAGCACCCCCAGCTCCAGAGGCACGTGATGCCCTCGCCTTTGTTGGAGAACCATTGGCACCCTTGTCACATGGGCCCCTACCTTCTTGGGCTCAGCAGCGTGCTGAGCGGGGACGCTCGGCTCTGGTTAATCACGGCTTATCGGGCTTGAGGATAACTTCGCGGTGGAGGGTGTGTTTGTCTCCTACGGCGAAAGTCACACACTGCTACAAACCCGCCAGCTTCAAACAACGCGCGGTCAAGCGGCCGGGAGAAGAAAGTTGCAAAACACATAGCCGACAAAGGACCGTTACCCCAAATGCCCCAAAGTCTCTTAAAACTCAACAATAAAAAAAAATAAATAAACAACCTGATTTTAAAAAAATGGGCCAGGGGTGCCTGGGTGGCTCGGTCGGTTAAGCGTCCAACTTTGACTCAGGGCACGACCTCACGGTTCGGGGGTTTGAGCCCCGCATGGGGTAACGTGCGGAACTCAGGACGTGGAGCCTGTTTCGGAGGCTGTGTTTCCCTCTCCCTCCGCCCCTCCCCCACTCGCGCTCCGTTTCTCTCTCTGTCTCTCAAAAATAAACAAAACATTTAAAAAAAATTAAAAAAAGGAACCGGCCAAAGGCCCGGACAGACACCTCACCTCTTTGGTGACACCCACAGACGGCGACTCCACAGATGGAAAGGCGCCCTACCTCCTCTGTCACTAGTGAGTTGCCAGTTAAAACCATGACGAGACTCTGCTATACGCCTGTTAGAGCGGCGAAGGTCCAGGACACCGATGACACCGAATGTTGACGAGGACGAGGAGCAGCAGGAACGCTCGCTCGTCGCTGGTGGGCGTGCGGGTTGGAGGACAGATCGGCGGTGTCTTGTAAAACGAACCACACTCTTCCCGTGTGACCCAACAGTCGTTCTTCTTTTCCCCCAGGGAGCTGAGAACCGACGTCCACACAGAATCCTGCACACGGGTGCGTGTAGCAGCTGTGTTCATAACTGCCAACATTTGGAAGCAACCAAGATGGCCTTCAGCAGGTGCATCGGTAAATAAACCGTGGTGCATCCAGATGACGGAATATTATTCAGCACGGAAAGGAAATGAGCTCTCAACCCGTGACGAGACACGGAGGAAATACAACTCCATGTCCCTCTAGGCTCATCGACTGGAACAAACACCCCACTCTGGTGGGGGATGTGGATGACGGGGAGGCGGGTGTGGGAGCAGGAGATATAGGGGGACTCTCTGTACTTCCCTCCTAATTTTGCTGTGAACCTAAAACTGTTCTAAACAATAAAGTATATCAAAGCCAAGACACCACACATTTGTTCTGTTATGGTTCTGGAGGTCAGAAGTCCGAAGCCAGTTTCACGGAGCTTAATCCAAGGTGCTGGTGGGGGTCCTGGAGAGAGTCTGCCTCCTTGCCTTGTGGGTGCTCGGGGGCTCCGTTTCCTGTCTCGTGGCTCCTTCCTCCACCTTCAAGGGCGGCCGTGGGGCGTCTGCAAATCTCTCTCTGCTCTGTCTTTGCACCACCTTCTCCTCTCTGGCTAACCCTCCCTCTGCCTCCCCATCATAAGGCCACTTGGGGCTGTGTTTAGGACCCACTCTGATAATCCAGGAGAATATCCCCATCTCAAGATCCTTAACCACACCTGCAAAGACCCTTTTTCGAATCAGACAACATTCACAGGGTCTTGGGATGAGGACTTGCATGCTTTTGGGGGCGGGGGGGCGTTCCTCAGCCGGGGCCCTGGGCTGCACAAAATCCTGACCGTGGGCCAGGCGGTCCAGAGTCCCTCCCTACGGCAAGGGTACCGTGGTCCTCGGCCCCCGCCCCCTGCAGCTACTCCCTAGGGTTGACTTAAGGCCGACAGCCTCCGGGACCCTGCTCTGCCCTTTCTAGTTCTGGTCAGGAAGGACCTGGGGTTGATTCCTCTTCTGGCCATAGGGGACACCATGAAGCTCAGGGTGGGTAGGACTTGCTCGCAAGCGTTCAGCGGGTCAGGGTAGGGCAGACCTGGCCCAGGACCCACACAGCCCACCTGAGGCTCCCCACTCACGCCTCCAAGTCCAAGGCCACATGCAGGCGGGATTTCCCCCAGGGAGGCCGCCACGGACCCCCGACCCGACGCCAGAGGTGCTGGCCTCTTGGGCGGTCCTTTGCCCCTGAAGCTTGTCCTCCTGGGTCCCACCGCCTTCCTCGTGGGCTCACCTCCTCTGGGGGAAGAATTCAGCTCCCCTCCTCTGAAGACACCCTGCTCAAATTGGGCGAGAATTCCTGAGCATTCCGGCTGCCTCAGCGATGGGTGCCCAGTGGGCTCCCTTTTAAGGAAACCTGATATGGAAAAAGGCACACGAGTCGGCGAGGGCACCCCTGTTCTCAGCCTGGATTAAAACTTCATTTGGCAGTGCGATCACCTTGCAGTGTTTTCCCACAGCCCCCGTTTCCTGGTGTATGTAAAATATTCGGGTCCACGACCCTTATTAGGTGCCAGGTGCCGTGATGGGTACCCTGGTGCCCTGGGGGTCGACGGGTGCTGCCCTGGGGGTCCCAGAGAGGGAAGCAGAGGAATGATTCCCTGGTAACTAGAAGCAGGCGGGGGGGGGGGGGGGGCTGTGTCCAGGGCAGGGAGGGGCCGGATCGGGGCCACCGAGGGGCCTCGCAGATGGAGGGCTTCCCCGGATGTCCTTGTGGCCATAGTCTCCCCAAGCCGCCTTTACGCAGGAGGGTTTCCCGACAACACCCGTCCTGTGGAGCGAGGCTCCCTGCTTGCTGGGACCATACAGCGTGTTTTTAGGGGTGCTGAGTAGCTGCCGAAACAGAGGCCCTCCACGCAGGGCTACAGCCGGCCCTGCCCCCCAACAGCTGCCCCGCGTGCCCGCACCCCACCCCTTGCTCTGCCCTCCGTCGGCTCCCAGGAATGGGCCTTTGGGAGCTAACGTTTCTTTTTTTTTTTAATGTTTATTATTTATTTTTGAGAGAGAGTGTGAGAGGGGGAGGGGCAGAGAGAGGGGGAGACACAGAATCAGAAGCAGGCTCCAGGCTCCGAGCCGTCAGCACAGAGCCCGACGCGGGGCTCGAACCCACGAACCGCGAGATCATGACCTGAGCCGAAAGTCAGACGCTCAACCGACTGAGCCCCCCCCAGGCGCCCCGGGAGCTAAGGTTTCTTTAGCTGACAAAGCAGAACCTGCCAGTCCCCTTTCTCCAACAGCTGAGGGTGGGCCGTGTGCCAAGTCTTGGGCTTGGGGAATGAGGCTATAGAAGTGGAAAAGATACCCTCCCTCCCGGTGCCCACAGCCAGGTTGAGGCGGGCAGAGCCATAGGCACATGACGCAACAGCTTGGCCCTGGACAAGTTCACGTGCGCTAGAAGGAGGAGAGAGGAGACGCCCGGCTTTCCGAGGAGGCCGTGAACCCGGGGCCGGGGCTGAACAGATCCTCCTGCGGTCCGCAGGCTGGCCTCGTTGGGGGGTCCACCTCACCCCTGCCTTTGTGCCCGTCCCAGCCTTGGCTGCGTTTACGATCCGGCTCGCGTGTGCCGGCCCTTGTGCCGGGAGCGTCTGCAGGGTCCCCCGTCAATGGTCATTACGAGCCAGGGTCCCGGACACTAACTCTGAAAGGCCACTTGCCAAAAAACGTGCCTGCAGCTGTAAACCAGCACGGAGGGAGGGACAGCCCAAGTGGAGCCGGGTGAGGGCTAGGATTTCACAGATAGTATCACGGTGGGGGCGGGGGAATGCAGTTTGGAATCAAGGAGATGTGGTGGCCGAAGATGAGGTGTGAGGGAAAGCAGACCCCAGAGAGCGTGGGGCAAGATCGGTCCAGGGGCACCCCCGGGGATCTCCAAGACGGGCTCAAGGGGTGTGTGCAGAGCAAAACTCTTCCCACAATGACAGTGAGGCATTATTTGCTTGCCTTATTCCCATTGTCGTGAATGAGTTTTCCCGATGTGTGCACCACTGTGATAGGTTAAATGCAGAATCCTCTATGAGCAAGACATTAAAGACATTTTCAAAAATGTAAAAGAAAGACATTTTTCTCACTATGTTTTGTTTTGAAAACTAGGGTCTTGGGCGCCTGGGTGGCGCAGTCGGTTAAGCGTCCGACTTCAGCCAGGTCACGATCTCGCGGTCCGTGGGTTCGAGCCCCGCGTCGGGCTCTGGGCTGATGGCTCAGAGCCTGGAGCCTGTTTCCGATTCTGTGTCTCCCTCTCTCTCTGCCCCTCCCCCGTTCATGCTCTGTCTCTCTCTGTCCCAAAAATAAAAAAAAAACGTTGAAAAAAAAAATTAAAAAAAAAAAAAAAAGAAAACTAGGGTCTTTTTTCACTTAAAATGTTATTATGCTAACGTGTAATGGATCTTACTTATTTGGGAGGGAGCGAGAGCACGGAAAGGTGCAGAAGGGCAGAGAGAGAGAGAGAGAAGAATCCTAAACAGGGGCTTAGGGGCTCAATCCCACGACCCTGGGATCATGACCTGCGCCGAAATCAAGAGTCAGACGCTCAACCGACTGAGCCACCCAGGGGCCCCTGGACCTATTTTAAAGCGAATTAATAAAAGTATTTCTGACACTGTTGTCCTAATTTCTAATACTGTAACTATCAATAACTATAACTCCCCTGCACAAAGCATCTTTGGGGTCCTCAATCATTTTCAAGAGCACGGAGGTGTCGTGAGACCACTTAGCTTGAGAACGCGGGTCTAGAACCGGCCGTAAAATAAAAGCTGTTGCGACGTCTTCAGAGGAGACCCTGAACTTGGAGCTTGTAGGCTCTGGGCGCATCGCTTCGTCTGTCTGCACGTGCTTCTCCTCTGCCTGGGGACGGTCATTCCAGTCCACAATCAGAGTGTGTGTGTGTGTGGGGGGGGGGGGGGGGGAGAACGCAGCTTCAAGCCAAAAGCCGTGTGCAGATAATAACTTTATCACCTTCCACACTGCTCCCCGAGCTTCCTTGGGGATGAGGCGTGTGTGTGGCCAGCAAAAGCCCAGCCACGGACAACTATGGAAACTGTGTAAGCGTGTAGACTGGGAACTGTTTCTCTCTCTCTCTCTCTCTCTCTCTCTCACACACACACACACACACACACGCACACACTCCTCTGCTGTGGGAGGTTGCTCAGGTGCTGGCCTCTTTCTGGCCCCCCCAAGCCCTCCCAAAGGCCGATGAGCCAGGTGGGGACTTCGGGAGGCCAGGGACAGAAGGAGCAGCAGCTGGCCAGTGGAGTGACCTTGGGCATGTCCTCCTTCCATGGCCTCAGTCAGCCAGCTGTGAAGTGAGAGGGTGGGAGTCTGCTCCAGGATCCGGATCCTCTCTGGGGTGGGGGCGGCCTCGCCAGGCTTCTACGGGCTTCTCCGGGAGGGAGGTGTCCGGGGACCAAGCCCATAAGGGCCGCCCAGCTCCACCTGGCAGACGGGCCAAGGGGGTTAGCTGGGCCCTGTAAGCCATGCCAGCTGGCCTGCTTGGTGCCAGTCTCCATCCTCGGGCCGGCCCTGCCCGAGACACCTAACCTAGACCTTGCAGACCCGGCATCTCGGGCTGAGTGGGAAGCATTGTGTGTGTGTGCGCGTGCAAATGCCCCGCCTCTGTTTACACCAGAAGGATTTTTCTAACTGGTGCCTCCTTGACCTCAGGAAAAGGCAGAGCCAGAGGCCTCCCAACACATCAGCTCCTGCTTCAGGGGGAGACCCTCCGAGGGTGGGGAGGTTCTTTCTCAGAAGCCTGATCGCCAGGCAGGTGGGCTATAGGGGTTGTGCCCATGCTCCCCTACAGTAAAGAGGCTTTGAACCCAAAGAATACGGGAACACCAATTCGAGGGGACACATGCGCCCCTGTGTTTACGGCAGCATTATCTATAATGGCCAAGATACGGAAGCAGCCCCAGCATCCATCGATCGATGAGTGGATAAAGAGGATGTGGTCTATATATACAATGGAGTATTACTTGGACGAAGCTAGATGGTATTTTGCTAAGCAACATAAGTCCGCGAAAGACAAATACCATATAATTTCACCCATATGTGGAGTTTAAGAAACAAAACAAGCAAAGGGAGAAAGTGAGAGAGAGAATCAAAGCAAGAAACAGATTTTGAATTGTAGAGAACCCAGTGACAGTTACCAGAGGGGAGGCGGGTGGGGAGCTGGGTGAATTGGGTGGTGGGGATTCAGGAGTGCGCTTGTCATGATGAACACTGGGTGACGTATGAAAGTGTTGAATTACTATATTGTACACCTGAAACCGATATGACACTCTATGTTAACTACCCGGAATTCAAGGAAAAACGTAAACGTCCGCCTGGGTGGCTCAGTCAGTTAAGCGTCCGACTCTTGATTTTAGCTCAGGTCACGATCTCACAGTTTGGGAGATTGAACCCCACATAGGGCTTTGCACTGACAGTGTGGAGCCTTCTTGGGATTCTCTCTCCCCCTCATTCTCTGCCCCTCTCCCACTCCCTCCCCCTCAAAATAAATAAACTTTAAAATAAATAAAAAATTACCCACAGGCAAGGGAAACAAAAGCGAAACTGAACTATTGGGACCTCATCAAAATAAAAAGCTACACGGCGAAGGAAACAATCAGCAAAACTAAAAGGCAACCAATGAAATGGGAGAAGATCTTTGCAGACGACATATCAGATAAAGGGTTAGTATCCAAAATCTATAAAGAACTTATCAAACGCGACATGCAAAAAACAAATAACCCAGTGAAGAAATGGGCAAAAGACATGAATAGACACTTTTCTAAAGAAGACATCCAGATGGCCAACCAACACACGAAAAAATGCTCCACATCACTCATCATCAGGGAAATGCAAATCCAAACCACAAAGAGATACCACCTCACACCTGTCAGAATGGCTCACATGAACAGCTCGGGCAGATGTTGGCGAGGATGCGGAGAGAGAGGATCTCTTTTGCATTGTTGGTGTGAGTGCAGACTGGTGCAGCCACTCTGGAAAACACGATGGAGGTTCCTCAAAAAACTAAAAATAGAACTCGCCTACGACCCAGCAATTGCACCACTAGGCATTTATCCAAGGGATACAGGTGCGCTGTTTCGAAGGGACAGGTGCACCCCCATGTTTATAGCAGCACGATCGACAATAGCCAAAGGATGGAAAGAGCCCAAATGTCCATCAATGGATGAACGGATAAAGAAGATGTGGTCTCTATATACAATGGAGTATGACTCGGCAATCAAAAAGAACGAAGTCTTGCCATTTGCAACTACGTGGATGGAACTAGAGGGTATCATGCTAAGCGAAATTAGTCAGAGAAAGACAAATATCATATGACTTCACTCATATGAGGACTTCAAGGCACAGAACAAACACCAGGGAAGGGAAGCAAAAAGAAGGGAGACAAAACATAAGAGACTCTCAAATATGGAGAACAGAGGATTACTGGAGGGGTTGTAGGAGGGGGAATGGGCTAAATCGGTAAGGGGCATTAAGGAATCTACTCCTGAAATCATTGTTCCACTATATGCTAACTAACTTGGATGTAAATTAAAAAATAAAAAATAAATAAAATAAAAATTAAATTAAAAAAAATTGGGGTACCTGAGTGGCTCAGTCTGTTAAGTGCCGGATTTCAGGTCAGGTCACGATCTCATGGTTCGTGGGTTCGAGCCCCGCATCAGGCTCTGTGCTGACAGCTCAGAGCCTGGAGGCTGCTTCCGATTCTGTGTCTCCCTCGCTCTCTGCCCTTCCCCCACTCGCACTCTGTCTCTCTCTCAAAAATAAACATCAAAAAATTTTTTTTAAATAAACAAAAAATTAAAACTTAAAAAAAGATGTTTTGACCGCATCCTACTGTGGACACCTTTATTCATTTACATATTACACACAAGTGTGTGCAAGCGTTCCTATACTAACATATTTGCATAAATTATGAAACATTCCCTAAAGAGAAGTTTTAAAGGGTGAATCGTATCATACAGAGAAGCCGTGTTTTCTCACACGGGTTGTTCCCTACCCCCACCCAGGCAGATCCATCAGACCTGAGCCAATTCTTTAAATTTTTTTTTTAATTTGATTTTTGAGAGAGAGAGAGAGAAACAGCACAAGTGGGGGGGGGGGAGGGGGCAGAGAGAGGGAGACGCAGAATCCGAAGCAGGCTCCAGGCTCCGAGCTGTCGGCACAGAGCCCGACGCGGGGCTTGAACCCACAAGCTGTGAGATCATGACCTGAGACGAAGTCGGACGCTCAACCGACTGAGCCACCCAGGCGCCCCAGGACCTGAGCCAATTCTGCCTGTGGACTCGGGCTTTGCTTCCTGGCTGGCAGTGTCATCCTCTCCTGGCCCATATCCTGGCTGTGCCCTGCCCCCCCCCCCACCCCACCCCCCACCCCCCAGTTAGCATTTTGCCAGGAGCTCCCGGCCCCTGCAGGAGCCCCCAGCCTGGAACGTTTCAACCCGCTGCCTGAAGCCCGCAGTCCTGCGTGACATCAGGGTCTGTCCCCGCCCCACTTAGAAGCCCTGCAAGAACCCGAATGACTGGAGGCCGAGCGGATCTGCCGGACCCTGAACCCATTCTCGGTGTGCGTGTGCACGTGTGTGTGTGTGTGTGTGTGTGTGTGTGTGTGCGCGCGCGCGGCTACCCTCCCTCTGCTTCCTGTGGGTGCTTCCGCTCTGAAGTTCAGCTCCTGAGAAGGGTCACTTAGAACCCACCTCTTCCGTCCCAGACACTGGAGTCGAACACCCGCAGCAGAACCGGTGTGCGGAGACAAACTGAAGTTGCTTTGGAAGGGTGACATCCAGGGCCGGACTGCATAGACGCGGCCAGCCTCACGGCCTTCGGGACACCTGGTACGCGCGCGCACACACACACACACACACACACACACACACACACACACGCCCCTCCCCGGGCTGCTCACACAGGCAGGGGTGGGGCTCAGGGCCCTACTTTTCTCTTTTTCCTTCAGACTGTCTGGCCGATTCATACTTTCCTAAAGTCCTAGTGACCTCACCACCTCTTTATCGCTCCTGTGGTCGTGGCTGGGTTAAGATGTTTTTCCAACTTCCTTTTACTCTTTCCAGCTGATTTAACTTTCCACGCTCAAGGCCAAATGACACCCCAGTTACTCCCAGTTAGCAGCAACACTGGTTCGCGCCTTGAGTGCAAGGTGCTGGGTTCCGAGGGGGGGGTGGTCCCTGGAGCCCTTTTCACAGAGGTGGGGGCTGAGGCCCTGAGAGGGGAGAGGGGCGGGGCAGGGTGGAGGGGGCGGGCTTCTCCTGCATGAGCCCACATTCCTCGCTGAAGGGCTGGGATCCCGCTTCCCTCCTAGTCTTGCAGAGCTCCTCTCCCCACCCCCACCCTCTCTTGGCCAAGAAAACTCCTCATCATCCCTCAGGAACTGGCTGGGGCAGCGCTTGCTCTAGAAGCCCACTGATCTCCCCGTTTGCACTGGACGCCCTTCCCTCCCATCGGGGCTGAATTCCATCCCCTCCAAATTCATACGGTGACGCTCCAACCCTCCCCCCGGCCCGGTACCTCAGAATATGGCTGCATTGGAGATGGGGCCTTTAAAGAGGTAATTAGGGTAAGATGAGGTCATATGAGTGGGCCCCAGTCCAACCTGACTGGTGTCCTTATAAGAGGAGATTAGGACACAGAGGAAAGACCATGTGCGGACACAGGGGAGAAGAGGGCCGTCTACAAGCCAAGGACAGAGGCCTCCAGAGAAACCAGGCCCGTTGACGCCTTGACCTTGGACTTCCTGCCTGCAGAACTGTGAGAAAATAAATGTCTGTCGTTTAAGCGCCCCCCCCCCCCCCGCCCCGCACACACACTGTGGCATTTTGTTACGGAGTGTAACACACCCCCTTACTTCTCTCACGTCTAGGCCTCCCTCCTCTGCCCCAGCATCAGGTTCATACACCCTCAGTCCCCTGACATTTCCCTCACCGGATGGCCATTTCCCCGGAGAACTCCGTTCCTTCCGTGCCTGGATCTTCAGGGGTTCGAGAAACACTTCTTGGACTCAACTCGCCTCTCTTTTTTTTTTTTGGTGCAAACGCACAAACTTTGTACAGCTCCTAGGTTCACCCAAGAAGTGAACAGTGGAGCCGGGTAAGGAGACTTTTCAACCCTCTCAAGGGTTCCAGGGGCACCGAATGGTACATTAGGCTCTTTTTTTTTGAATTTTTTAACATTTATTTATTTTTGAGAGACAGAGATAGAACACGAGCGGGGGAGGAGCAGAGAGAGAGAGAGAGAGAGACACAGAATCCGAGGCAGGCTCCAGGCTCCGAGCTGTCAGCACACAGCCCGACGCGGGGCTCGAACCCGCGAACCGTGAGATCGTGACCTGAGCTGAAGTCAGATGCTTAACCGCCTGGGCCACCTAGGTGCCCCTAGGCTCTTCTGATGGATTTCTGACGACACCCACAGAGTGCCTCCTGCGCTCCCCTGTAGGCCTGCGTCCTTGGGCTGCTACAACTGGTTGTACATGATCACCTGCTACTTGATTATGTTCCAAATCCATTTATGTTAGTTACGCTTGTTATTATAATGACATTGTGTAATTCAATACACATAAAATGATAAAGGAGGAATTCAAAGAGAGGGTTTTTCTATGAACACTAAATTAAATGCTTTGAAAAAGATTCAATAAAGGTGAGTTGCTTTGAAAATATTGCTGTTGGAGGGGCGCGTGCGTGGGTGGCTCAGTCAGCTGAGCGTCCAACTCCTGATTTCGGCTCAGGTCACGATCTCACAGTTCGTGGGTTCGAGCCTCGCGTCAGGCTCTGCGCTGACCGTGTGGAGCCGGCTGGGGATTCTCCCTCTCCTCTCTCTGTCCTTCCCCTGCTCACGTGCTGTCTCTCAAAATAAATAAATGCATAAAGAAAACTTAAAAAAAAATGTTGCTGTTGGGGCGCCCGGGTGGCTCAGTTGGTTCAGCATCTGACTTCGGGTCACGTCGTGATCTCACGGTTCGTGAGTTCGAGCCCCACATCAGGCTTGCTGCTGACACCACAGAGCCTGCTTTGGATCCTCTGCCTCTGAGAGGTCCTCTCTCTCTGCCCCTCTGCTGCTTGTGCTCTGGCTCTCAAAACTAAATAAACATTTAAAAATAATAATAAGAGGGGCGCCTGGGTGGCTCAGCCAGTGAAGCCTCTGACTTGGGCTCAGGTCGGGATCTCACAGTCCGTGGGTTCGAGCCCCGCATCAGACCCTGTGCCGACAGCTCAGAGCCCGGAGCCTGCTTCCGATTCTGTGTCTCCCTCTCTCTCTGCCCCTCCCTTGCTTGCACTCTGTTTCTCTCTCTTTCAAAAATAAACTAAACGTTGAAAAATTAAAAAAAATAATAATAATACTAGGGGCACCTGGGTGGGCTCAGTCAGTTAAGCATCCAGCTCTTGGTTTTGGCTCAGGTCATGATTTCTCGAGAGCCACGTCGGGTTCTGCCCTGGCAGTGTTAATCCTGCTTGGGGTTCTCTCTCTTTCCCTCTCTCTCTGCCCCTCCCCAACTTGTGCTGTCTCTGTCTCTCTCAAAATAAATAAATAAATATGAAAAAAATTTTTGTTTTCATTAAAAAAAAAATAATAATAATAAAATGAAAAGATTGCTGTGGAAGGGCACCCGGGTGGCTCAGTCAGTTAAACGTCTGACTCTTGACTTCGGCTCAGGTCACGATCTCACGGTTCATGGGATCGAGCCCCGAGTCAGGCTCTGCGTTGACAGTGTGGAGCCTGCTTGGGATCCTCTCTCTCTCTCTTCTCTCTCTGCCCCTCTCTCACTTGTGCTTACATGCTCTTTCTCTCTCTGTGTCTGTCTCAAAATAAATAAATAAATAAACTTTAAATATATATATGTGTATATATATATACACATATATATACACATATATACACATATATATGTATACATATATGTATACATATATATGTGTATATATACACACACACACACACACACACACACATATATATATATATACACACATTGCTGTTGAATGAAGGTTGGTGGGACAGCCATTCTCCACACTGGCCCCCAAGCCGGTCGCCTCTTGGCATTCACACCTCCGCGTAGACTCCCCAGAGAAGACGGTGTCAGTGGCATCTCGTGTCTTCTGAGGTGGGGTAAGAGGCTGGGAAGCAGGAGTCAGGAGTACGGTGTGGGGGTCGCTGACAGAAGAGGGTCCCCTCACCGTCCAGCGATGGGACCCTGCTGGGAGAAGCCTTTGCCCCTAAGTCAAGGTTGACTGGTGAAGGTCCTCTTTGGGGATTTAAGTTAAAAAAAAAAAAATTGAGATACGTTTGAGTTTTTAAAAATACTTTTCCGCTGTAACCAACTTTTTGCTGAACTAAGCCAACACCAGTCCCGAAAGCTTAGGAGAGGGCGTTTCTGTGGGATTCCGTAGATGCAAGTGGCTGTCTGTCCCTTTGTGCAGGGACCTGCGAGGTTGTACGTCAATCATACTTAATAAAACATTTGAATGGGACTTCAAGCATCCAATCGGATGCTTTGCCCAGAAAGGGCTTGTAATAAATCCTTTGACCTCATTTGCGTCCCCGTCCCAAACAGCGAAGCAGGCTTGGCCCGGAAAGATTCCTGCAGAAAGCTGTTTTCTGCGGGTGCCGCCGTCCCACCTGCCCTGCACGGCTGCTTGTGCGGAGAGTTTCTTCCTCTGTGTTTTCACGAACTGAAAGAGGGTTGAGAAAGGGCCCGGCGGGTCCGGCGGCCACTGGCTCTCTGCTTTCTGCTTCCCACTGGCATCTGCCCCACGCTGCTCCTCCCCAGGCCCAACCGCCTCCTCCTGGCTGCCATCCAGGTGTCTCCCTCCCAAAGACCCGGCTGCTGTGTGTCCGGCCTTGGGCGGGGCGTCTTGCGCATGGCCACGGCTCAGGCAGCGACCTCTCCCTTCCCCGAATCTCACCCGTCCGGTGCTTTCTCCCAGCAAATGGTGCTGCCCTCCACCCAGCTTCTGCCTCTTCTCCGCCCTGCTCACCTCCGATCGATCACCTCCCTTTCTGTTCTCGAGGCCCAAGGACCCACCAAGAGTGGTCGCCTTGGGGCCAGAAGAGCTGGATCCCGATCCCTGATCTGCAGCGGAAGAGGGCCCTCCCCAAAAGCCAAATCTGCCGATACCGTGACCTTGGACTTCCCAGCCTCCAGGACTGTGAGAGGTAAGTCACCTAAGCCACCCACGCTGTGATGCACTGTTGGAGTAGCCCAAGCTGACTACGTCAGAGACAAGCACAGGGTCTCCGGCTCATAAGAGGTTGTTCCACTAGAAAAACAGGTTAGGGGCGCCTGGGTGGCTCAGTCGGTTGAGCGTCCGACTTCGGCTCTGGTCATGATCTCGCAGTTCGCCGGTTCGAGCCCCGCGTCAGGCTCCGTGCTGACAGCTCGGAGCCTGGAGCCTGCTTCGGATTCTGTGCCTCCCTCTCTCTGCCCCTCCCCAGCTCGCGCTCTGTCTCTCTCTCTCTGTCAAAAATAAGTAAACATTAAAAAACAAAGAAAGAAAGGAAAATGAGGCGAAGATCAAAGAGCTGCTACTTTCTTTGGAAAGCGAAAGTCCACGGCCGTGAGGGTGAGGGGGAACCAGGAGCAGGCAAGGAAGTGGGGGGGGGGGACACCATGCCGTTGTGCGTGACCATGACTGTGCCAGCTGCTGCTTCCCCAGTGGGCACCTGGGAGACACAGCAGCCGCTCGGCAGGCACCCTGCCTGCCGGAGAGAGAGGAGGGAGACACATCCACGCGGGCCGGTGTCTCCCAGTTTCCGCTGGTCTAGGTCACCCTACAGGGAGCTCCCCAGGCCCAGGGCATGTCACCCTGAAAAGCAGACGCTGAGTCCTGCAGGCTGGTCCTTCAGCTGAGTCCCGAGGCGAGGGTGCCTCTGGCGTGGGTAGGCACCAGGAAAGGGAGAGAAGCCGCAAGAAGCCGGGGGGCTTTGGAGGGCACAGCTGCTCTGAGCTGAACGCTAGTCTCCTCTCCTCAAGTCCTAGGCGGGCCCCCACCTCCAGCGTGGCTTTCTCCCAGGAGACGAGGCTTTGATGGAGGTCATCTGGGTTAAGTGGGGTCATGAGGGTGGGGCCCTGATAGGATAGGACTGGTGTCCTCATAAGAAGGGACACCAGAGAGCCCTCTCTCTCCCTCTCTCTCTCTCTTCTCTCTCTCCCTTCCCTTCCAGGTCACAGCAGAAAGGGTGTCTTCCACTAGCCGGGGAGAGCTTCCTCACCCAAACCAAATCTGCCCACTTGATCTTGGACTTGCGGCCCCCAAACTGTGGGGAATAAGTATCTGCTGTTTAAGTCACCCACGCTGCGGTATTTGTTATGGCAACCTGTGATATTATGATTTTTTTTTTTTTAAATTTTTTTTTTTTTTTTTCAACGTTTTTATTTATTTTTGGGACAGAGAGAGACAGAGCATGAACGGGGGAGGGGCAGAGAGAGAGGGAGACACAGAATCGGAAACAGGCTCCAGGCTCCGAGCCATCAGCCCAGAGCCTGACGCGGGGCTCGAACTCACGGACCGCGAGATCGTGACCTGGCTGAAGTCGGACGCCTAACCGACTGCGCCACCCAGGCGCCCCGATATTATGATTTTTAATAAGAATTATATATTTGGCCTCCACTGCTCCTACCCCACCGCACCCTACTTCCTGGCGCAGAGCTCTTAAACCCTTGGAATTTCCTAAAGCGATAAGGGAGATAAAGCCTCTTGCGACCACACCTGAGTTTATGTTATCGAGGTGACTTTGGGAAAGCCCCTGAGGATGGGGGCTGGTTGCCAGGGAAACCAACCGAGTGATTAGAGGCTTAGCATTTTCGGTCCCCTCCCCACTCCCCCACCCCCGACCTCTGGGAGGGGACAGGGGCTGGAGACGGAGTTCAATCATCAATGGCCAATAATCTAATCGGTCGTGCCTCTCCCGTGAAGCCTCCATAAAAACCCAAAAAGAAAGGCTTCAGAAAGTTCCAGGTTGGGGAGAGTGTGGAGGTGCCGGGAGGGTGGTGCGCACCTTGGAGCCGGCATGGGACCTCCACACCCCTGCCCACTCACCCGGCCCTTTGCATCCCTTCCACCTGGCTGTTTCTGAGTTGTATCCTTTTATAACGAACTGATAATCTAGTAAGTCGACTGTTTCCCTGAGTTCCAGGGGCTGCTCTAGCAAAGTAATGAACCGTAAGACAGGGTCATGGGACCTGCAGTCTTTAGCCAGTCGGTCAGAAGCACAGGTGACAGCCTGGACTTGTGACTCGAGTCTGAAAGGGGTGGGGGCAGACTGGTGGGCCTGAGTCCTCAGCCAGTGGGACCTGCCTCTATCTCCAGGTCAGTAGCGTTAGAATTGAACTGCAGGGTACTCGGTGATCCGGTGCTGTAGAATTGCTTGATGCAGGGAAAACCCATCCGTCTGGGATACAGAGTATTCTGTGGGTGGACGGAACCAAGGAGTTTTTCCGAGACACGGCCAGGTTTGCGCTCGGTACCGTGAGCAAGGGGTCAAATTCACCTCTGCTTCCTGAACAGCCCCTGCCTGGGAGCTGCTCTTGCAAAGAGGCTCCTGCGTCTTGCGGGGGTGAGTGGGGATGAGGAGCTTCTTGGAGGGGGGTGGGCTGCAAGCAGGCCTTGAGATCGGCCCAAAAGCGTCCCAAGGAGGGAGTTGTGTCTCTGGCCGGTCCCGCAGAGACGGAACGGTGGAGAGGAGCCCATCTGTGTGCAGCGAAGTTTCCATGGCCTTCTCCCTGTGCGTTCCATAAGGGCCGGTGTGTAGGGAGAGGCTTGTTCTTCATGGCCAGCTGCTGGACCCCCAATCTCAAGGCCCCCTTGCAGCCCCCCCCCCCAGGAAGCTCCTCATCCCCACTCACCCCCGCAAGACGCAGGAGCCTCTTTGCAAGAGCAGCTCCCAGCCTGTGCACCTGCGGGCAGGGCACCTGTCACCTGTCTTTCACCCTTGTCTTCCTCATCTTTCCACCATAAAGCTCTACACTCTTTTACCCTCACCTCAGATCCTGGGAGCCTAGGTCTCCTCTCTGCAAACGTCAGGATACCTTAACTTCCAGACACTTCCTGGATATGGGGGGAAACCTTTCCATTTTCTCCCGGGAGGCGCATTCGACCCTGAAATGTGTTGGATCCTTTTGATGCAACAAAGAAAACGAAGGCGGGGGGGGGGGGCTGGGGAAAATTCATAGTTTCCATGTCAGACTAGGTTGTACATTTATTTCCTGTCTCACGTCATTCAGACGTTTGTTGTCGGGCTCTAACAATAAGCTGGGGGCTACGGAGGGGAATGAGACGGGTTCCTGCCCTCAGCTCTACTTGGGCAGAGGCCAGCATCACAGAGCAGAGGTAGCACTGGTGGAAAGCTCTGGGCCCCAGTGAATCCGGGGCGACGGCCGGCTGGCCCGGCAGGGAGCGGGGGAGGCCTTCCGTGGCCCAGCTTCATGACCCTGGCCTTGAGGCACAAAGCAGGTGGTGCTTCAGCATTCAGTGGAGAAGGGAGAGCTTGGAGATAGAAGATGCCACCTGTCCCTCCCCTTTGGGAAGTCCCGGGACTCCCACACCCCTGTGGCTCTGAGACACCTGGTGGGAGAGGGGGCCCCGTGCAGTCCCCTGCCACCATCCAGGCCCTGCTGCCACTAGGGCGCGGGGAGCTGAGGCCTGCGATGGGTGTGCTTTGTCAGAGCCTGGCCCGGACACCGGGTTGAGTACAAAGCCACATTGTGTCCTCTGACAGGTGCTCACGGGCTCCGTGCGGCCAGCCGGAAGCAAGGACGGAGCTGAGGCGGGGCTCGCACGAGTGCATGGATGCTTCCACACGCTCCATCAGGGGCTCGGCAGCCTTGCCTCCCCCTGAGGTCTGAGCACACCGCCCCCGACAGACACACGCACACGCACGTCTGGCGGACAACCCCCGCAGTAGCCTCAGGCCCCGGATTCTCCAGGACGGGCACCTTTTCCCACCGGCGGCCTGGGTGTCCCGATTCGGGGTTTGGAACATACAACCACAGACCCCGTGCCGGCTTGTGCCCCAAGACCTCGGCGGGGAAGCCGATCACCTACGACCTCCATGAATGACGTGTCCCATCCCACGAACCTTCGAGAGCTTCCATCCCACGGAGCGCTTCCTGACGGTGGACACCTTCGTCCCCCACCACCCCCAGGGGAGGAAAGCCGCCTTCGGAAGCTGGAGACGGTCAGGAGTGAGTGCTCGGCCTCAGGGCTCGGGGCAAAAGCAGGAATTTGTATTTGTACTTGAACTTCAGTCAGTGACCGGCAGTCCTGGGCGTTTCCTTTGCCACCGCCTTGCCTTCCCTCTTGGGAGGAGAAAAACTCGGGAGGGCCTCTCCAGGGCCCTCCGCGGGGACACGGCAGGGCCTCGAAGGGCAGGGGCGGAACAGACACGCAGAGAGGCGCCTTGGGGTGTCCCAGGGCTATAATGAGGGGGTACAGAGGGCCACATCCCCTCCCGTGGGGCACGGGCGCTGGGGAGGAGGCGTCTCGGGGGCCACAGCGGGAAGGGCTGCCTGGAGGCCCAGAGTGGGAGCCACCCTGCAGAGGTAAGAGACCGCATGGTGCCTCCAGATAAGGGGCGGGACGTTCAGGGCAGAGGTCATGGTTATTTAATTTTTGAGCCAGCTTTAGAAGGAACGCGAGGCCCAATCCCTACTTCTCAGAAATAAGCAAGCCCAGACTCAGGGAGGTTGTGCAACCTGCCCAAGGCCACCCAGCTGCAAGTGGTCTATTGAAAGCTCAAGCGTGAAGACTGCCGCCCGGTCCGGGGCTGGCATCTCAGAAACACAGGCCCCAGGCCCTAGAAAGCACACAAAGCACCCCGCTGGCCGGCTGGCGGGCTGGCCGGCTGGAGGAAGTGGCAAGGCTCGCAGCAGGAAGCCCGTCCCGGTGCTGAGTCACCCCGGCCCCCTGGCTGGGATGGGGCGGCAGGAAGGTGGCCGTCCAGCAGCCCCGTGGGTCTGTCCGGCTGTGTAAAATCAACCCACTCACCCTGCCTCAACTGCCTTACTGGGTGAGGGCTGCTGTGTGGCCATGAGGGAGCCCCCCTCAGTGTGCTCTCGGGACGAGGGTGGGGGTGCAGGCGGGTAACCAGTTATCGCAATGCTGTGAGAGAGGAACACAGAAACCGGGGGCACAGGCCGGAGGGTCTGGAGGGGCGCTGGTGCTGGCTGCCGGAGAGGTGCTTAGGGAGGTGACATCGAGCTTTGAGACCGGTTTGGAAGGGGGACGGGTGCCTGCTAAGTGCGGAACGCGAGGTGCGCTCTCCCAGCAGGGAGGGGTGGGTAAGGCCGGCTTGTGCCGAAGCGGAAGGAATTCCAGGGTCGGCCTCTGCAGACGGGCCTGCAGGGGAGCGAGGGAGAGAGGAGGCCCGTCTTTTGGCTGCCAGGACCTTCCGGCTTGTGGTGGACCCTGAATTCTCCGCAGACTCCACCCTGATCAGGTCCTGGGTGGGTTCTTGGGCCAGGAAGGCCGGTGGGGCTCAGGGAGGGAGCCAGAGCTGGAAAGGTCTGCAGCGTCTCCATATCTTTACTGAGATCAGGAGACAGAAGGTCTTGGGTGCAAATCCCACGGGAAGGTTCCTATATCCTGATGGGTAGTCTGATGGGGCGTTACCTGACTCCCCGTGGGCAGGCCCGGCCTCCACTTGTTTCTGCTTTCAGCTGGGGCGGCCAGGCCCTTGGCTTGAAGGGTCCATGGGCCCAGTGCTCTGTTCACTCTGAGCTGGTGCAGTCTCTGACAAACCAGGACAGTCGGGGCCTCCGTGGAAGGCACTAGAAGGAGGCACAGCCCCTGAATCCCAACCAGCAAATCACCCCTCACCCAGAGCAGAGCCTGGCAACCTTCCAGCTGACACAGCACGCTTGCAGGCTGCAGCCCCGAAAAGAGAAACAAAGCGAGGTACTTTCCCGCCTGCACAACTTTCGAGTTCCTTTTGGTCCTTCCCTACAACCGACTCGGGTGGGATATTCCAGACCCAGGCTCCCGGGGCCGCCTCCTGCGAGCCTGGAGACCGTGTTGCCCGAGATGTTCACGATAATATCTCAGGCCCGGGGGTCCTGCTGACGGCCGGCCTGAATCCAGGGACAGTGGGCCTAGAAAGGACCATCTTCGCCCCAAGCCAACACGCAATGCTGCTCAGCCAGCCCAGGTTAGGTCAAGCCTCTCCGGCTTCAAGCAGGTTTCCCCGGGAGAGAAAATGAACTTAGGTTACTTCTCTGTTTTACTTTCCAGGAGGTGGGGAGGGCAGGCAGGCGACTGGGTTCGTTGGCTCTGTTCCTTTCTTTTCTTTTTAAATTTTTGAATGTTTATTTATTTTTGAGAGAGAGAGAGAGCAGGGGCAGAGGGAGAGGGGGACAGAGGATCTGAAGCGGGCTCTGTGCTGACAGGAGAGCGCCCGATGCGGGGCTGAAACTCATGAACTGTGACACGCGGCCTGGGCCAAAGTTGGACGCTTAACAGGCTGAGCCATCCAGGCGCCTTGGGCTCTGTTCTTTTAGCGCAGAAGGAAGAGCGAGCTACCAATACTTCATTAATTCAGTTCCTAGTTCATTAATTCCGCCAGTGAGTGTTTGGGACAGCCCGTCTCTGGCACAGCTTGTCTTGACTCTGGGTATAAAAATGGAAATAGGGGCGCCTCGGTGGCTCAGTCAGTTAAGCGTCCCACTTCAACTCAGGTCATGATATGGTTCATGAGTTTGAGCCCTGCATCAGGCTCTCTGCTGTCAGCGTGGAGCCTGCCTCAGATCCTGTTTCCCTCTTGCTCTCTCTCTCTCTCTGCCACCCCCCCCCCCCCCCGCTCAAAAATAAATACACATTAAAAAAATTTAGAAATGAATACATAAGACAAGTCCCGCCCCCAGGGAGCTCCCAGCTTGGTGGTGGAGACAGGCAAATACTGAGCTTATAACAAAGCTGTGGGACAGACTCCCACAGAAGCAGGACAAGTGCAGAGGGAAGGCTTCCACAGAACAGGAACTAAGGCGAGGAGAGGGGGGCACTGACCTCACGTACAAAATGTAAACGGGCACCGAAAACTCAGGCATCGACAATGTCATTTTAATGTAACGTTTTTCAAACTCAAAATTAATGTAAAAAATCCATGATGAACAAAGTATCAAAAATTTAAACAGAGACAGGCTATTGTTTCTTGTAGGAATTATTTTTAAAAATATTTATTTATTTGGAGAGGGAGAGCACAGGTGGGGAAGGGGCAGAGAGAGAGAGAGAGAGAGAGAGAGAGAGAGAGAGAATCCCAAGCAGGCTCCAGGCTCTGAGCTGTCAGCACAGAGCCCGACGTGGGGCTCGAACTCACGAACCGTGAGATCAGGACCAGGGTTAAAATCAAGAGTCGGGAGCTTAACTGACTGAGCCACTCAGACGCCCCCGAAACTGCATTGTTGAGCAATGGGAACAAGTATGTCTAACTATGAACAGATTAGGCGACCCAGGGCTTTCGGGTGTAGGGCTCTTCTTCACCTATGGTTTCAGAAATGGGAGGATTTGGGTGGCTCAGTCAGTTAAGCGTCCGACTTTGGCTCAGGTCATGATCTCGCAGTTTGTGGGTTCGAGCCCCGTGTTGGGGTCTGGGCTGACAGCTTGGAGCCTGGAGACTGCTTCCCATTCTGTGTCTCCCTCTCTCTCTGGCCCTTCCCCTCTCGAGTGCTGTCTCTCTCTCAAAAATAAATAAACATTAAAAAAAAATATTTTAAAAAAATGGGAGGAATTTTGGTAAGTGTCTGGAGGGGCCCACACTTTCCCTTTGGCCCAGGGCTGCGGTGTGACTCAGGATGTCTGAGTAGCTTCTAAAGGCTAAACGTGTTTCGAGGTGGAGGACAGGCAGACAGGGCCTTGGCAGAGGGCTCAGCCTGTGCAAAGGCCCGGAGGCAAGAATGCTATTCACTTGACCTGACAAAAGGATACAGGAAACTAAAATCTTTTTTTCTTTTCTTTTTTTTTCTTTTCTTGTCTTTTCTTTTCTTTTCTTTTCTTTTCTTTTCTTTTCTTTTCTTTTCTTTTCTTTTCTTTTCTTTTCTCTTCTCTTCTCTTCTCTTTCTCTTCTCTTTCTTTTCTTTTCTTTCTTTCTTTTTTTTTTGGTAACAACTTTACTGAGATATAATTCACATAGTATGCAATTCTCCCATGTTAGTGCACAATTCAATGGTTTCTGTCTGTTCACAGAGCTGTGCAACCATCACCATGATCAATTTTAGAACGTGTTCATCACACCAAAAAGAAACCTGTCCCCTTTAGCAGAGACAGCCCCCCCCCGCTCCCCCCTCCCCCCATTTCACTCCGATCACTGCCTCTGGCCCTAGGACACCATGAGTTGACTAAGAAAAGAACATAATTTTTACTTTGGATGTTTGACTCTTGCAGATCCTAAACCTGTCTCGGCAGTGCAGACACAGATCTGCGCTGACATTCTGACCTCGCGCCTTCACTGGGAAAGCCCTGAGACCTTCGCGTGGTCGGTTTTCTAGCTTGACGCTTCCTTTTTTAAGCAAACAAAATATTTTTTTTGTTTATTTCAACCACTTTTTCATGGACATCTTTCTAAGATATTGTGAACATTGGCCCAACAGTGGTTCTCCTCCTGTTCCTTAACAGTAGGATCCTAAATTTATTTGGAACTGCAAAGACCCCATTTAAAGACTACACATCTTCCAGCTTCCTTATGGAAAGGTGTAGCCGTATGACTAAGTTCTGGCCAATGAGATGTGACCAGAGGTGTTGTGTGGCACTTACCTCCTGTTTAGAAAGGAAGGGATGGCCCTTTTCCCTCTTCTTCTTCCTTCTGCCTGGACAAAGGATATAAATGCTGGAGCTTTTGCAGCCATTCTGAGCCATGAGGTGACTTGGAGACCAAAGATCATGGAAGGAGGAGAAACACAAAACAGACTGGGTTCCTGTCATCTGGGACTATTTTAATCCCGGACTTCCTGTCTCTGGACCACTTAAAAACAAATTTTTTAAATCAACTTTATTGAGCTACAATTTACTTAAAACACACCCATTTTAAGTGCACGGTTCATTGAGGTTTGGCAAACGTATATGCCCGTCACATATTCCAACCAAATGCAGAATATTTTTATCACTCCCCAAAGTTTTTATCCCTTTACAGTCAATCTCGGATCCCCCCACCCTCCATACACCTGCCCCAGGTTCCACCTACCTGCTTTTTGTCCTGTAAGAATAGTTTTACCCTGGGCTACTTTTAAATGAGCAAGAACTGAATGTTCTGTCTTGCTGCAGCCAATATTTGGGGGGGGCCTTTATTATTCGCAGCTGATTCTAATGCAGAAGTGAATAGAGATATATTACACGCAGCCTCAAAGAGAGGCCCCTAAATACATTGTAACATTGTCTTGACCACCGTTAGATATCCACGTCTTAGATGGTTCCCTAGGAAACAGATCTGGAGATGAGATTTTTCGAGCCAGAGGTTTATTAGGGAGTGCCCTTGGGGACACAGCTCTGTGGTAAATAAGGGGCACAGGGGGCAGACAGCTGGACCAGAGCCTGCCACAATGAGCTCTGAGGCTGCGTAGACCTTCAGAGATGTCCTGGGCCTGATCCCCAAGGTACCAGTTACCGGATGGGAGCTGGGCCTGGGGAGCTGTGAACCTTAGGCCACCAGGCAGCTCCTTTCGCTCAAGGGCAGTTCCCAGGGAGGGATCAGCCAACGTTCCTTGCAGCTGAGGGACGTCTGTCTCGGCTCCGATGGGGAATCTGGAAGCAGAGTCACAGCGGCCACGAGACCATGAATTCCCGGGTTGTCCTCGAGGGTTACTTAGCTGCGTGGGAGCCGCCCGCACCTGCCTGGAAGGCCTCATGCCCCTGATGGCACAGACGCCCGGCTCGGTGGGTCCTATAGCTCTGTCCCCCCCGGATTCCCTCTGCACATGGCCTCCTCACACCTGGGACACTGTGGCGTCAGACGCGTTCTCTGCCTGTCTCCCGGGCTGACCCTTGCCGGGCTGTCTTTGCACACAGTGACTTCGGCAGTGCCTCTCCGTGTCCTGGCTTACTTTGAACTTCACGGGGACTTCCCTGACCCTGCTCAAAAGACATGAAAGTTAACATCCTTCTGAGCCACTTAACCTTTCTCCACTCTGGGAACAGCTCTCCGTTTCCATGATCCTGCCTTACTTTACCAACAAAGCCTGAGGCTCCTAGAGAATTCTGTAAGTACCTGGGCTTCACAACAACCTTCGGGGGGGGGGGGTGGGGGAGGGAGCAAGAGCTTTTCCACCTGCTGGGTTCCAAAAGGTTGACGTTCCTGGCACTTTGCCTTTTAAATTAGCTGGGCCTTCCCATAAATTAGAATCCAGACGCTTCCCAACAGACCAAATGAGGGACAAGGGATACGATTCATGTCTCCTTTTTATGAGAAATATTGCGAAACGCAGATAAATGCAGAGAAAAGGAATACACGGGACACACATGCATCTGTAACAGAGTTGCCACCAGGGCGCATTGGCTTTATGTTTTTAGAAATAGCGCATGTCAGGCACAGGGGAAGCCCCTCGTAGCGCTACGATCTTTTTCGCATCCTGCCCTGTCCCAGAAGCAATCACTGACGTGAATCCGTGGGCTCTCCTGCAGTCCATTTTGATACTTTGCTATAGTTGTGTGTATTTACACAATACCGTTTCGTTTTCATTCCTTGCCTTTTTAAACATTCAATGCTGTTTTTGTGGTCTATCCGCCTCGATTCAGATGTATCCAGGTGGTTGATTTTCCCACCATTTATAGGAACTCATTGTAAGGGTATAAACCACTTTGTGCACCCCTCCCCCTCACGCAGGACCTTGAGGATGCTTTTCTCTCCTCCTATGTTGGGATGTGTTCATGCATATGGCTTTTTGGCTTGTGCACAGACATTTTCTTGGGGTGGGTAACTGCAGGGGCAGTTGCTGGGCTGAAGGGTGTCTGTCTCTCCAACTTCACCAGATATCGGCAAATTGCTCAAAGCGACGGTTGCCGTCACGCTCTCCCCTCGGTGCCCGTGAGACCCCCTTTCCCCACGTCTTCCTCATTACTCTGTAGCTCTTATGAACAGGGCTGCTATCCACCGTCAGGCCCAAGTCTTGGGGTGGGTATATGTTTTCCATTCTCTCGGCTATGTACCTGGGAGTAGAAATGCCAGGTCACGTGGTAAGTCTATGTTTGACTTTTAGGAGAACTGCCAAGATGCACTCCAAAGCCAACGCACCATTTTCTGTTACCACCAGCCATGAATGTGGGTGGGTTCCAGATCCTCCAAATCCCCACCCACACTTGTTATTGTTCGTCTTTTTGATGACAACAGCCCCAGAGTGTGTGAAGTAATCTCACAGAGGTTTTGCTTTGTGTCTCCCTGACAACGAATGACGTGGGTCATCTTTTCTTGCCCTTGTTGGCCCTGTGTATATCTTCCTTAGATGTCTACCCCAGTCCCTTTCCATTTTTTGTTTTTATTTAAAAATTTTTTAGGGCGCCTGGGTGGCTCAGTCGGCTAAGCCTCCGACTTCAGCTCAGGTCACGATCTCGCAGTTTATGAGTTCAGGCCCCGCGTCAGGCTCTGGGCTGACAGCTCAGAGCCTGGAGCCTGTTTCAGATTCTGTGTCTCCCTCTCTCTCTGACCCACCCCGTTCATGCTCTATCTCTCTCTGTCTCGAAAATAAACGTTAAAAAAAATTAAAAATATTTAAAAAAATGTTTATTTACTTTTGAGAGAGAGAGACAGAACACGAGCAGAAGAGGGGCAGAGAGAGAGAGAGGGAGACACAGAATCCAAAGCGGGGTCTAGGCGCTCAGCTGTCAGCACAGAGCCCAGCGCGGGGCTTGAGCTCATGAACCACAAGATCATGACCTGAGCTGAAGTCAGACGTTTAACTGACTGAGCCACCGAGGGGCCCCTTTCCCTTTCCATTTTTAAATTGGGTTACTTGTCTTTTTGTTGTGGAGTTGTAAGAGTTCATTATGTATACGCAATAGAAGTTCCTGATTAGATATACGGTTTGCAAATATTTTCTCCCATTCTATGGGCTGTCTTTTCACTTTCTTGATGGTGCCCGTTGAAGCACAAAAGTTTTAAATTTTGATGAAGTCCATCTGGTCAGCTTTTTCTCTGATTGCCTGTGCATTTGGCGTCATGCTTAAGAAACCATTGCCTGATCCAAGGTCCCAAAGATTTATTCTTATGTTTTCTTCCAAGATTTTATTTTATCAGCATTTATTTATTTTTGAGAGAGAGACAGACAGAGCATGAGCGGGGAGAGGAGCAGAGAGAGAGGGAGACACGGAATCTGAAGCAGGCTCCAGGCTCCGAGCTGTCGGCCCAGAGCCCGACACGGGGCTCGAACCCACAGACCACGAGATCATGACCTGAGCCGAAGTTGGACACTTAACTGACTGAGCCACCCAGGCACCCCTCTTCTAAGATGTTATAGCTTTAGCTCTTACATTTAGGTCTTGGATGCATTTTGAGTGAAATTTTTGTAAATGGTGTGAGGTAGGGGTTCAAATGCCTTCTTGTACAAGTGACCAGCCGGTGGTTCCAGTATGACTTGTTGGAAAGACTATTCTTTCTCCCGTTGAATTGTTTCGGTACCCTTGCCAAAAATCAACTGATTATAGATGTGAGGGTTTATTTCTGGCCTTTCAACCTTATTCCATTCATCCAAATAGCTATCCTTATGCCAGTACCACACTCTCTTGACTACTGTGGATTTACTGTAATGAGATAGCTTTCCCAGATGTAAATGATAAAGCACCTTTCTTCTGCCTCAGAAGACCGTCTAGGCCGGTGGTACTCGGAGTGTGGACTCCTGACCAGCGGCAGCATCGCCTGGAACCTTGTTAGAAATGCAGATTCTCAGGGAACAGCCCAGACTTTGTGAATCATAAACTCTGGGGTTGGGGCTTCGCAATCTGTGTTTTTGCAAGCCCTTCAGGGATTCCTTTTTTTTTTTTTTTTTTTTTAGTTTAGTTTTGAGAGAGAGACAGAGCGTGAGCAGGGGAGGGGCAGAGAGAGAGGGAGACACAGAATCCGAAGCAGATTCCAGGCTCTGAGCTGTCAGCCCAGAGCCCGACGCAGGGCTCGAATTCATGAACTGTGAGATCATGACCTGAGCCGAAGTCTGATGCTTAACCAACGGGCCACCCAGGCACCCCCAGGGGATTCAGTTGTACACTGAAGTTGAGGATCCATTGCTCTATATCTGTACCGTCTGGGTGACAGCCACTGGCCACATATGGATACTAAGCACCTGAATCGTGCCGGTCCCAATCGAGACGTGCTATCAATACAGAACGCACATCGAACGTCAAAGACTTAGTATGAAGAATGCAAAATATCTCATTCATAACTTGTAGAGTGATCGCGCGTTGAAGTAAAAACATTTCCTCTATACTGAATTTACAAATGTGCCATTGGAGTGCCTGGGTGGCTCAGTCAGTTAAGCGTCCGACTTCAGCTCAGGTGATGATCTCGCAGTTCGTGAGTTTGAGCCCCGCGTCGGGCTCTGTGCTGACAGCTCAGAGCCTGGAGCCTGCTTCAGATTCTGTCTCTCTCCCTCTCTCTCTCTCTCTCTCTGTCTCTCTCTGGCCCTCCCCCACTCGCACTCTGTCTCTGTCTCTCTCTCTCAAAAATAAATGCACGTTTAAAAAAATTAAAAAAATAAAGAAAAAGAAACATGTGCCATTAACATTAATTTTGCCTGTGCCTTTTTACACTGAAAAATGTGCCTGGGTACGTGGGTCACCTTTTCTTTCTGTTGGGGTCTGGACCGCCGGCTAGAAGGCGAAACGGAGACACGCAGGGCTGAGGGGTGTTCCTTCCGCTGCTCGTTAGCCGCCCCACTGTTTCGGGCAGACACTCACCTACCGTCCGTGTGGGCTGGCGCGTCCCCATTTCTCAGGCACCAGGAGCTCTGTTTCCCAGAAGAGAAGCCATCCGGGACCGAGCTGGAAAGGCAAGCAGCCTTTTCCGGTTCAGATTGGTTGGAAACCTTGGTCAAAGCCACTGTTTGTGTTTGGCTTTTGGTTTAGCAGGAGCACTGCCCCGCCAAACAGATTCTTGGCTGCTTCCAATGCGCCCTGACCACTGCCTGGGGAGCGACCACTTCGAGGTCAGCACTCAAGTCCCCGGCAGGCACTTCCACAGCGTTCCAGGCCGTTTGCCAATCCCTGGTGCGTCTGACCTTTCCCTGCCCCGGTCGCCTGAGGGCAGCCCGACTCACTCCCGAGGAAACAGACTCCCAGAGCTTAGGTGTCGTGTTCAGGTGACACATCTAGAATGTGCCAGAACTGAGACTGGAACCCAGGTGTCCGGAGATTCGTCAGGATGCTTTCCTTTATGCGTTTATACTGAGTCCGTCAGCGCAGTGCTGCTGACAATGACACTGAAGGTAATGTCCCGATCATTTATGGCGTATCTATCAAGTCATAGGCATTGCCTCTTTTAATCCAAGGGAGACATTAACATCCACATGTTACAAATTAGGAAATCAGAGCCCTGGGTTAGGGCTCAGTCGTGATTGCTGAGGAGTACGTTCTTTTTATTTAGTCAGCTAGTTATTTGTTTTTTTTTAACTTGTTTTTTTAATATTTATTTTTGAGAGAGAGGGAGAGAGACATAGAGTGCAAGCAGGGAAGGGGCAGAGAGGGAGACACAGAATCCGAAGCAGGCTCCAGGCTCCGAGCTGTCAGCACAGAGCCCGACGCGAGGCTCGAACCCACGAACTGTGTGATCAGGACCTGAGACGAAGTCGGAGGCTTAACCCACTGAGCCACCCAGATGCCTCATGACCTCGTTAACCTTAATTACTTCCTATAAAGTCCGATCTCCAAATCCAGGCACATGGGGGGTGTTGGGGCTTCAATGTATGAATTTTGGAGGGACAAAATTCAGTCCATGGCGGGGTAGTCGCTCGAGGAGAGGGACCCTCTCGTTCATCGGAACCCTCTGGAGCTTGCAAGGGCGAAGGGGAAAGGGGGATCCATGGGAATGTGCCTCTGAGTCACATTCCCTGGGTAACCGCGGGTCATAGCCTCTGCCTCAGGGGCCATCACGAACACTCGTGGATGCCAGGGGTAAGCAAGATGGCCAATCATCCAACGTCCCCACCTCGGATCCATACTGGCCCGAGGCAGGATCCAGCGATTCTAGTCATTCTTGCCGCTGGTGCTGCCGACAAGTTCTCTGACCGTTTCTCCTGGTTTGAGCTTCTGGAGCTGGGGGTAGGGGGGTGGGCAGCCCCAGGTGCCTCATCTAGCTGAAGGGAGCAGCCCCACTCCTCCTCTCTGTAATTACAATGACACAGAGTGACCCAATCAAAAGAGGACCTGGAGGGGCGCCTGGGTGGCGCAGTCGGTTAAGCGTCCGACTTCAGCCAGGTCACGATCTCACGGTCCGTGAGTTCGAGCCCCGCGTCGGGCTCTGGGCTGATGGCTCGGAGCCTGGAGCCTGTTTCCGATTCTGTGTCTCCCTCTCTCTCTGCCCCTCCCCCGTTCATGCTCTGTCTCTGTCTGTCCCATAAATAAATAAAAACGTTGAAAAAAAAAATTAAAAAAAAAAAAACAAAAGAGGACCTGGAAACCATGGGGCCTCCCTCCCTCAAGCTTCCAGGAGCCCGGGTTTATGACCTAGAACCGTATTTATCTGAAAGAGCCTCTCCAGGAGGATACACACTCAAGTTCATTGAAGTACTACAATTTGTTTTTATAGTATTTTTTCCAAAGCCTGTGTGGGCCCAGCACAGTGACGCTGAATCTGGCTTTTAGACCCTGCTGCCACTGTTACTAACATGTGACCTTGGACATTTCCTTTCTCCAAGTGTAAGTGTCTTCATCCATAAAATGTGGGAATAATCTTAAGAATGTTGGAAATAGCATATGTAAAGCACTTCTAAAACAGTAATGTCATAAAACTATGTCAGATATCATTATTATTTTATTTATTTTTTTAAACGTTTATTTATTATTAAGAGACAGAGAGAGACAGAGCATGAGCATGGCAGGGGCAGAGAGAGGAGGAGACACAGAATCTGAAGCAGGCTCCAGGCTCCGAGCTGCCGGCACAGAGCCCGACGCGGGGCTCGAACTCACAAACCGTGAGATCATGGCCTGAGCTGAAGTCGGACGCTCAACCGATGGAACCATCCAGGCGCCCCAGATATTATTATTATTTTAATGTTTACTTATTTTTGAGAGAGAGAGAGAGAGAGAGAGAGAGAGACAGTGTGATCAGGGGAGGGGAAGAGAGAGAGGGAGACACGAAATCTGAAGCAGGCTCCAGGCTCTGAGCCGTCAGCACAGAGCCCGACGCAAGGCTCGAACTCACGAACCGCAAGATCACGACCGGAGCTGAAGTCTGACGCTTAACCGACTGAGCCACCCAGGTGCCACGATTATGTCAGATATTATTAAGAATAATCAGAATCAGTCCCGACTTTAAGTGTTTACAGCCATGGTATGGAAGACAAATTATATACAGCGTGCACCTGTTATGTGCTGAATTGTTCCCCCATAAAGATGCTGAAGCCCTAATCTCTGGTACCTGTGAATAGAACTCTATTCGGAAACGGGGTCTTTTGTACATGATCAAATGAAGGTCATTAGAATGGGCTCTAATCCAATATGACTGGTGTTCTTATAAAAAAGGGGAAATGTGGACATAGAGGCAGACACACAGAGGAAAGACGACATGAAGACAGAGGGAGAAGACAGCCGTCTGTAAGCGAAGAAAACACCTGAGGCTACGAAGCCAGGGGAGAGGCCCGGAACAGATTCCCCCTCAGACCCCTCAAGAGGACGCAGCTTGGCTGACATGTTGACCTTGGCCTTCCAGCATCCAGAGCTCTGAGATGGAATGTCTTGGTTTGAGCCAGCCAGTCTGTGGTACTTTGGGATGGCAGCCCCGGGAAAGTGACAGAACACCATACCCTGAAATTGCTTTTCGTTTTACGCCAGTTTATCAAATTCAGAAGTACTTATGAAGTAACTACTGCATGCCCTCCCTCCATGAAGCTTGATAAGGCATTACTGAAAGAGCAAAAGGAAAGGACCAGGCTGTAGCTCATTTGAAGTGAGACACTCCTCTAGAAGTTCAGGGAAGGGAGAAGTGCACAGGAGCTGAGAGGTCAGAGGGCGACGCGAAATCTGAACTGGATCCTGGGGATAGGGAGGTTCCAGATGGGTGGGACAGAACACAGCCCAGGCAAAGGCCCGGAGGTCCACTGATAGCAAATCTGCTTTCTCACTCTCCCCGAGCTTCCTCCCCCTCCACCCCGCTTCACCCTGGGTGAAGCTTTCCCCGCCTCCTTGTCTTTCGAGGCCCCTGACCCTCTCCCCACGAGCTGATTTTGCAGGTGATCGTAGCTAGCTGTGGCTCAGATCTCAACGACTCTCATGCTTTATGTGCGTGTCTGTCTGTTGTCCTGTGACTGAGCTTTGGAAAACTGCGCTCTGATTCCGTGGCAGGAGACGTCACGATGTGCCCACCAAAATGGCCGTTTTCTCCTGGGCACAGAGGAAGACTATAATTCCAGGATCCCTTGCATCCAGGTAGCACCTCGTGACTAACTCTGGTCAGTGAATGCAGGCCAATGTGACGTATGCCTCCTTCAGGCCTGGATCCTAGTGACCGCCTCCCCCCCCCCCAGCCCCCGACCCCCGACCCCCAGCTAGCACTGTCTCCTCTCTTGTTGCTGGCTGGAAGTCAAGGGGTCAGCGGAGTCCTCAGAAGTCCTGAAGGAAGAATCTCCAGCTGGAAGGGGCTGGAGTTCCCGAATGCTCGTGACCAGCCTTCCCCGAGCCCTCCAACTGCAACCTGAGTGAGAAATGAGCCTCACGTGTGACCCCAGCAGAACGTGACTTACCCCTTCGAACCCAGTATCCACCTGGTGGATGGGCCTGGGTTTGACTTGTGACCGCAGGCGTCTCACCTGTAACCCTACCCTCTGCGTGGATATACTGCATCACCGTGGCTGCTGGTCTGCTGAGAAGGAAAGAGGGTGCCCCAGGTACCAGAGTGGCTCCCTGTGACATCACCCCGGCCCCCTGCTGCTGACAGCTCAGTAATGATTGCATTTAATCCCCACAGCAGGGCTGCCTAGGAGACTAAATGCCTCTGGGGTGGTTTTGCCATTTGCTTGCCGAGAGAGAGGGGTCTGGGCTTCGACCACCTTGCCTGCCGGCCCACCCTGTTCCCCCCTCCCTCCCCAAAGCCACCCACCAGCATTCCTCTCTGCAGCCTCCTGTGTAATGGGAGTTCACTCACCACTTTTGTGGAGGAGTATTTGCAGGAGGATTTGCGTTTTCCCCTAGAGACGCGAGAGAGACAGACTGTCTCAGCCTAACACTAACGCCCAGCTCCGCATTCATGGCTGTTTCTGTGGTTACCTTTTCTTCGGGGATGTTTGGGGTGGGTGGTGGTGGGTGGGTGTATATATTTGCTTTTCCAGGGCCCAGATCTTCAGGAGCTACTGGGAGGAGAGGCTCTGGGAAGCACAGTCCCTCACTCCCTCTCTCCCAGGCAGGTGCCTTCGGAGGGGGACTGAGGAAGTCTGCAGGACGCATGGGGTTGTCTCTCCCTGACACCCAGGCCACGGGCCCCTGGAAAAGATTTCCCCCAAGTCCCTTCCTCCGCAGAGACTGAAGGCCCAGAGCACGTCTGGGAGGGGAGGGCCCGCAAAAGCCTGCTCCTCCTCCTGTCCATTTCCTAGGTGGGGAAACCAAGGCCGGGAGTCTAAGGGACTTGCCCAAACCGCCCGCCCGGAATTGGCAAAGGCAACCAGAACTGGAACTCTGGTGTCCTCGGTTCTTCCCCGAAAGAGGCGCGGGAAGGCTGGTGCTATCTGCCCGGGGGGCTGGCGGGGAGGATGCCAGAGGGCCCTGGGAGATGGCCTGGGGCGACTCCAGCCTCTTCCCTTTCTGGGCCACCAGAAAGGGCTGCACTTCCTGCAGAGGACTGGGGAGGCGGGGGAGTGGGCGCGGAACTGGCCCCTCCCGGTGCCGCCTCCCCGCCTCTCCCACACCCGTAGGCCAGAGGCCAAGGGTTAGGGAGGCGGAACTGGTGCTCGGCCCCGGTCCTGCCCCGAAATCCAGCCGACACGGGACCGGGTTAAGGCCTAGGCCGGGCGGAGAGTGCGCTAAAGGGCCGCGAGGGGCCGGCGCGGAAAGCTCTGAGGCCCCGGGCCGAAGGGCCAGCAAGGGACGTGGCTAGGGACCGGGGCGCGACCCAAGCAGGGTAGGTGGGCGGGGGCAAGACGGGGGCGTGGTCGAGACGGGGGTGGGTCCGCTGGAAACTTGAGCGCCAGCCCCGGCCGCACGCTCCGCCCCCGGCCCCCGCCTCCGGGTCCCGCCTTCGAGTCCCTTCCTTCCCGGCGCTGGCAGGCGGGCCGAGGCGACCGCAGGCGGCGGACGGGCGGACCGGCGGACGGGCGGGCGCCTCCACCTCTTTCCCTCCCTCGCTGCCGGCTTCCTTTTGTTTTTCTGGGAGGCGATGAACGCAGGGCCGGCGCGGAGGCTGCGGGCGCACGGAGGCCCGCGCTCCTAGCCACCCTCCCGGCCTCGGCGCGCTCGTCCCGGGCAGCGGCCCGCGCCTGCCCCAGCGCCCGCGGCGCCGAACTTGGGCTGGGGAAGCCGGCGGACCGCGTCCTGCTGCGGAGCAGGTAGGGTAGCGAGGGGCTGCGGGCTCCGGAGAGTGCCGGCGTGTGCACTGGCGTGAGCTACGATCGGGCTCTCTGCGTGCGTGAGTGTGTGTGTGTGTGTGTGTCTGTGTGTGTGTGTGTGTGTGCGTGCGCGCGCGCTCGCGTGTGTGTGTTGGGGGTGCCTGTGTTTGTCTGCGTGGTGGAGTTGTGGGTGACCGAGGACGGTGGCGTGTCCCTGGAATGGCGTGTCCTCGTGGGGATCCGTGTGTGCAGTGGGTGTGCACATTTTGGGCTGCGTTTGTGGAATTGTGTGTCCGGGCGCAGTTGCTGGTGGGGACGGGTGCGGGGCGGGTGGCTTGGGTGAGCGGCTGCGCGTGGGGCGCGGGTGGCGGGGTGGGCGTGGGCGTCCAGCCTTGCGTGCGGGGCCCTCTGTCCCCCGCCGGCCCGCGCAGTGCGGAGCTCCAGGGCCCTGGGAGACAGCTGGGATCCGAGGGAGGTAGTGCGGGCCTTTGGGGCAGCCTTGGCTGGCCCCGCGGGGGTGGGGGGCAGGTGCGCGCGGCCCACGTGGGTGGCAGGTGAGCTCCGGCCAGGGTAGGGGGCTGGCGCGGTGGCCATCCGCTCCCTCCTTACGGGCGGAGGGGCGACGGACAGAGAGCCCTGCTCCTGAGTTAGGAGCCCTGGTATCGCCGTGACCCGCACTGCGACCTGGGCCAGACACGCCACCTTCTCTGGTTGAGATTTGGTTCTGTATCAAATGGGGACAGTTCCTCCCTTGGGGTATGTCATGACATTTAAAATGAGAACGCGCTAAAGATAGGTCTCGGCCGGGTGCTTGGCACATAGTAGGTGCTAAGTTAATTGAATTAGCGTCTCTCTCTTTTTTTAAATCCTTTTTTCCCCTTCATCGTGGGTGGGGCTATTACATCCCCCGCCCCCCGCGCGTGTTTTGTGCCTCTCTCACGGCCCTAACTTAACCGCGAAGCACGGAGATTCGAGAAAGTTTAGGCTGCTGGGTGCGCCGCCTGCTCGCCGCATCTCCCGGGCGGCGCCGCCTCGGGTGTGCAGGAGCGCGCAGCGCCCCCGCAGCGAAGTCTCCAGCGCCCGAGCTGGGGGTCCCTCTCCTGGCCAAACGCGGCGGCTGCTGGAGTCGGGAGCCTTTTTGTTCAACAAGTGCCTAGTCCCCGGGGCTGTAGCATCTCACACAGTCTGCCAGCCGGGGTGTGAAAGTGGTGCTCCCCGCAGACGTGAATCTCGGGCTCCCAGGGCATCCCAGCCTGGCCTCGTCAAGCTGAAGGCCATACCCCTTTACTCTCGGCAAACACCCATTCCCCCTAGAGGAGGCTGTTTGCCAGGACGGCGAGGCCCGCCTTGGGCCTCGGCATTGGATTCCAGCCGACCCTACCCCCCCCCCCCATCCATGCAACTGCGGTTCTGTTGGATCAGCCTTCCGCAGCAGGCCGAGGCTCCGTGGGACCCTTCCTCCTAGTCCCACACCACAATGTGTCAAATATTTAGTTTGAAACCTACTACTGTGTAACATTGAACGGCAGTGGATGTGCACACCCTCTAACCACGGTGCAATCTCGGGGAGAGCCCTGCCAACCCTAGCACAGCGCTTGCTCAGACCCAGCAGGGCCAGCTGGCCCGCGCTGCCCTGCTGCCTTCTCCCAGAGCTGGTGATTCCTTCCCTCCATCGCCGTGGTTTCTTTCTTCCTCTCAGGACCCTCCCCAGTCCGGAAAACAAATAACCTTTCACCAGGGGAGCGGCCAGCCTCATGGTGCGTGAGGCTCTCAAAACGGAGCAGTGGCATGGAATGGGGACGGGGGCATGGGGACCATCACGGGCTGTGCGGAGGTATGGGATGCGATTCCCGGGATCATCGGCTCTCGGTGGGTGTGCTCCGGGAAGCTGGCATCCTTTGCAGGCTTTTATGACACGGGAGCCGAAACCTCTCGTTTGCTCTGTCTTTTGCCAGCACTGACCGCCGAGGCTTCAGCGGTGATCGCAGGCCGGGGGACCTGGCTAAGCTAAGTTTTCATCTGATTTGGTGTCAGGGGCACACATAAAATGCAACCTGCTTTTTCTGTTTTCATAAAGTGATTTTATATCCTAGAGGGGAAAAAAAGGGCCTTTCATCTGAATCCTGCACTCTTCCCCGTAATCAGATTCAGTAATACTGGAAAACAAAACAAAACAAAACAAACAAATCAGGCTGGCTTTCTCAGATCAGAAGATAGACTGAGAGCTGGCCTGTTTGTTGTTGTGGTGGTTGTTTTGTATTTTCTGCTTTAGGCCACCCTTTATCTCAAGCAAACCAGTGTTTTGGCCCTAGATCTATTTCTGTTTCACTTTTGAGAGCGCCTGTAATTACTGAGCTCTTGAGGTTTTATTGGATAATGTGCCGGAGGGAAGGCTCAGGGGCTCTGCCTCTTGCTTGCGGTGGGATGTGTGGTTCGATGTGGTGCGTTTTAGCCTTGCTTGCTCCCTTTGGGTTCCGCTTTGATGCTTTTTGTAAGGTGGAAAATAGATGTCAACGTGTGATAATCGTGGGGGACACTTGGCATTGGGAATCAGAAGGCTGGAAGCTCAGACTTGTGCAGGAACAAGTCTAAACCCCAGAAGAACAGAGATTTGCCCAAACTCTGGCCAGTATCCATTCATTTCCAACAAACCCTCTAGAGGGAAACTCTTAAGAGATATAAAGGAGCTGGGACTCATTCTTCCAGAATTTATGCTAACGCTGCTCTCTGGCCACTGACTGGGCCGGGCAGAATTTGGAATGCAAGCTTTTGAACCCCAAGGAGTGGACTCACCTTTGTGCACAGCCCCCATGTGGGCCTTGTCTTTATTGAGCTCTGTCTCTACCTGGAGATGCTGCGGAGTTTGCTCTTAGTAAGGCAGAAGTACTCTCTTCCCCGGCTGGCACCCACTACCTTCAGGGCTCCGCGTGCACGGTTACAAAGGTTGCCTTTTCCCATAAAATGCCCTAGTGTGCATCTGTGCATTAGGCACTCCGTCTCCCCGTCACGCCTACGGTCCTTCCCTCAAACTTATTCTAAGACCTCGTATTGCCTCTCCTAAGCGGTAAAGTGCTCAGGTCACTGAGGAACCGGTGATAATCCTGGATAGGACTAAGGAGCCCCAGAGTGTATTTGGCACCAAAGAGTAAGCTGCTTGGCAGCTGAAATTTTATCTAGATCGGGATCAGGTTTGTGTTAGAATTTCGCATTCCAGGAAGCCCTAAACCAAGCTTGTTTGTTACGGGATAATGCTTCCAATTTGTGAGTCGCCAGCCCAGGCTTGACGGGGGGGGGGGGGGGGGGGGGGGGGGGATTAAGCGTATTTTGCTAGTGTGTCAGCCCCAAATGTCATTGTGCTTGTGGAAGGAGGGCACCTGTAGCCTTTAATGACACTCTGTCTACTTTGGGCCTCACCATTCTCCCGCAGTCTTCGTTGGGTTTCTTTGGCGTTTTCACGCCCACATGCGAGGCTGTGCCCTCGATGCATCTCATACAGCTCCTGTGCTCTTTGCTTTGGGTCGAGTTTCCAGCCAGGGGGTGACAGGTAATTGTATACGGAGATAGCAGAGGGGGTTCAGGAGCTGTCTCCGTGACTCTTGCTCTATGGGGGGGAAGATGTTTCTTTCAAAGTACTTTCCACCAGAAAAAAAAAAAAAAAAAGAGGGTGGAACCTAGTGGCATGGGTTTTAATGTAACTTCAGGTAATCAATACAGTTTGACAGGTGCAGCATTTCTTAGGTGCTGATGAGCAAGTCTAGAGAATTTTTTTTTTTTTCTTTTTAATCATCAGAAAAGCACAGTAAATCCTTTAAGAGAACCCTGCCTTGGCCATGTCCTTTCAAGTATAATTGAATTTCAGAGGCAGAGCTTCATATCTCTGCATTTATGAGGCATGACTAACTAAAGACACCTTCGGGGAGATGTTAGGCTTTCTCCCTGTTGCAACCCTCCCCTGCCAACAGCAGGTGGGCAGAGATGTCTTCTTGGGGCTCTTTTCATTTTTCTTTATAAGCCGAGTGCACCCCCGCCCCCCCCCCCCCCCACCGCGCACCTGCTAATCCAGCAGCTGTGTTTTCCAGATATCGGTTTCTTTTCAGCTCTTGAGGTACAGCTCAGATTGGCAGGAAACCAGGAGACGGGGTGAGGTGCTGGCATCCGCCGTCCCTGCCTCATTGGGTAAATTTCTGAAGAGCGAGTGATGGGAGTGCGACCCTTGCCTAAGAGACAGTTCAATGTACTCCATGGATAGAACTACCATGATTCTGAAGACAGGAGGAAGGCTTTGGGGGGCTGCACGGTTCTCCTCCTGGAAGTCTTCCATGATTGCCTCAGTACCCTGTTGCCGCAGCTGAAATCGTCCCTCTCTCTGTGTCTCTTTCAGCCAGGGAGGTGTCCCTGAGTCAGGCCCTCTTCTAAGCACTCTCCTTTCACCTGGGCTCCCATCAGGTGAGCAAACCTGAGTTCTCCCAGTGCTCAGACCCCACGCCGTGGTGCAGGCTGCACGCAACTACACCATCAAAGCAGAGCCCCGAACTTCCCCTCCACCTCCAAGCCAGTCTTTTTTTTTTTTTTTAGCGTTTATTTATTTTTGAGACAGAGAGAGACAGAGCATGAACGGGGGAGGGGCAGAGAGAGAGGGAGACGCAGAATCGGAAGCAGGCTCCAGGCTCTGAGCCATCAGCCCAGAGCCTGACACGGGGCTCGAACTCACGGACCTCGAGATCGTGACCTGAGCTGAAGTCGGACGCTTAACCGACTGAGCCACTCAGGCACCCCCAAGCCGGTCTTTTTCACCTGTTATGATGAACAAGCCAGCTTGTTCATGACAGCTGGAGATCTCCTGAGTGTGTCTGAGCTCTTTCCCTTTCTTTCTCCGTAAATCGGTCAGTCCTCTGTTGCCCGGGTCCCTCCTCTCGGTCCCCACGGTTCCTCTTCTGCAGAGTAGCGCTTTCTCGTCCTGTGTCCTGGAGCCCGGCCTCCAGTTCCTCAGTCATCGCTGCCATCAGGTCGGTGTTGAAAACAGATTTTGTCATCTAACTCTGTGCTCCGGGCCCCCCCGCCCAGTTCATGCTCTTCCTTGGTCAGTGTTCTTCTGGACACCTGCCGTGTGCCTTGCTCGAGCAGCACTCTGGAAGCTGGACACAGGCTTCCTTCCGGCCACAGCCCGGCTTGGGCTGGGGGTTGGGGACACCACCCACGTCTCCTGAGAGCCCGTGTGAGGGCTTCTCAGACCTTGACAGGTGCCCCAGGGAAGCACCACTCCCCCCACCCCACCCCAACTAGGGCAAAGGGGGTCAAGGTTCTGGGGTCCGATCTTCTAATAAGCTGCGGCGGGAGGGGTGCAGGTGTGTGTGTGGGGGGGAGACGGGACTGTGAGGGGGAGGGTGGCCGGGCTGCTCCAGCGCCAGCTTTTCTTCTCTCCCACCCAGACTCCTTTATCTGCTAAATTCCTACTCATCCTTGAAAGGAAGATTTGTTTAACTAACAGCTTTATTGAGATATAATTTATATACCATGAAGCGTACCCATTTCAAACATGTCCAATTCACTACTTTTCAGTAAATCTACAGAATTGCGCAAGCGTCGCCACAATCCAGTTTTAGAACCTTTGCATCACCCCAGAAAGCTCCCTCGTGCCCATTTACTGTCATTCTCTGTCCCCGCCCCCGCCCCCAGGCAGCCGCCAATGGGCTTGCTGTCTGGAGATTTGCCTTTTCTTCCTGCCTCTGGTTTTATAGGTCTGGCCTAAGGGCCTCTTCCTTGAGGCCTTCCTGGAGTTTTCCAGGGAGAGTTGATTGCTCCCCCAGGCTGATCAAGTGGCCGGGTGCTTGTTTCCCCGGCTGGATGGCCGGCTCTTCGGCACAGTGACTGCGACCTTCTGGCCCCCAGCCCTCCCCTAGCGCGGCGCTGGGCGCCCGGGGTGCACCCAGGGCATGTTGTCTGTGCTTGGTGCAGTCGCTTCCCTCGTGTTTCTTTTGTCAGCTCCCGAGTTAGAATTCAGTAGAGGGTTACAATTCTAAATACAGGGCAGGCAACTATGATGTGGGGCAAGAACGTGTGAGGCAGGCGGGGTCAAACCCATTTTTTAAATGAAAACATCCAGGATGCCCAGAGCAAAACAACTCACCCAAAGCCATCAGCAGGAAGAAGAACCAAGAATTAAGCCAGGTCGCTTTCTCTCCCACCCCTGTTTGGAAATCAGGGCACACCTTCCTGTGGCTTTTCCTGGAGTCCCGTTCAGTTTTTCTTGTCATTGCCTCTAAGTCATGTAAACAGACTCCTTGTAGGGTATGAATTTGCCCTACGCGGCCCATCTTCATTTGCCCCATTACTTGGCTCACGGCTGGCCAGGTAGGAGTGACTCAAGCGCGTGTGTGTGTGTGTGTGTGTGTGTGTGTGTGTGTGTGTGTGCATGCAGAGAGGTCTCCTGGGAGATGGATAGAGAGAGGCCCTGGGAGTGCGGGAGGTGCACTTACCTGGCTTGTGCATTTCAGAAGAACTTCTCTCCTTGTGTCATTTTTGCCCTTTCAAGAAAAGTGGAGGAGGAGACCCCATTTTACAGATTGCAAACTGAGTCATGGAAGCTGTATACGCAGTGTATGCAGGTGGATCGGGGTCTGGGGTGTGGACCGCCAGGTCACAAATGCTCACTCTCTCTCCCACCGAGGCACAGAACTTGCATGATAGACAGCAAGAGTGTCTCGTCTCTTTCTGGAGACTGGAGATGTTGGGGTCTGGCAGACCTGGGTTTGAGTCAGGCTCTGCTCTGTCCTTCATCAGCTGGGTGGCGCTTTGGAGCCCCAGTTTGCTCACGCACACAAAGAGGTTCCATGGAACCGTATCACATGGAACGTGGATGTATCGGACCCAGTTGAGTCTTTGGCCGGTCACATGTCTGTGGCAAGTGTGGGTGGCTGTTGCTATTTCCACATTCCTGGGTGGCTGGCGGTGCCTCCTCTGCGACTCAGTATTTCTTTTCTAATTCAGGTTTATTAGGCGTCTTTGACCCAGACCGTAGTAGCAAAGCATTTGAGGTGGGAGCCTGTGAATGTGTGCGAAGTCTCCTGGAGGGGAGCTGGTGCGGCTCACGATTTGAAGTTTAGGGAGCTGCCCTTTCGGATGGCCCGGCTTCTCAGAAGCATCTCTGAGGGTCGCTGACCCACTCGTGGGGACCCCGAGCGAGGGGGAGCTGCACAAAGAGATCTGCAGGATATTCCTGCAGATGAGGCCCCGATCTCTTGATCCCCCGCCTCCTTGAGCGTTGGAATCGTTTATTGAGTTTGGATGCCAGCGTGCTGGCGGGCCAAATGGGCTGCCTAGGGGCTCTCGGGGACGCTGGCGGAGTTATGATTCTGTGCGGCGGTGTGTGTGTGGATCACAGCCCTTGTTTTCTTCCCCTCCAGCAGCAAAATGCTCAAGTCTCTGCTTCCTTCCTGTGCATTTGACGGGCATCTCCAGACAACAGAATTGACGACAGCTCCCGACCCTGCCCCGTCACTCCCATACTCGCTTTGCTGGGCCGTCACCCGTTTTTGGAGGGAAGTGAGCACCGCTCAAAATCAGTCACCCGGGGTTAAAAACAAATCACTTCCAACACGGTACCATTTTCTGTATTTACATGTGGTTCACATGTGGGGCTGGAGAGTCGCTCCTGCCCGTGTGAGCGTGGGATGTCTAGAAAAGGCTGCCCCAGCCGTGGGCCCGAGGCAGGGCCGTGGGTGGGCAGGACCGACGGCTCGCTCACGCTCTCTCTCAGCCCTCTCCAAGGCGTGGGGTGGCGGTGGCAGCAATAAGGCTTTATTAAAAATCCTCAGTCATGCAGTGCCAGCCGCATGCCTGGTGACGCAGCCTGGATGGTCTGGTTCAGCTTCCGAGGGTGGGAGACAAAATGGGGTGGCTGCTCTGGCTTCTTTGGGCGTCTTTCTTCTCAGTAAGTAAAGGGAGAAAGATGCTAAGGCTTGGCTGTCTCTCGGGCTGATCCATTCTTATTCTCCAGGGAGCGTCTGTCCCTCTTCTCTCTCTCTCTCCGAAGATGGGATCATGAACTGCCCGCTTTATGAGCGTACGTTCTTGGCCTGAAAACAACATGGCCCGGCTGATTGTTTTGAGAGCGAGGCGGAAGGTGGCTTATGCGCTTGGGAACTATTTTCACCATTGGTCGAGCCAGTGAGGGGGGAGGGGAAGATGTCGCCCAGGCAAGGGATTCCAGGTTCTCTCGGCCAGGGGCCCTCAAGCACTGGGAAGGTCTCACGGTGGCCCGGTGCTCCTCCCCTTTGCGCTTTGTCCCGGGGCCACTTGCTGGCTTCCCACGCCGTCCACGTGATTATCCTCATCATCGCCGCCATCACCATCATCACCATCCAGTCTCCACACTGCTTCCCAGCCTTTGAGTGATTGCTTCCCACGTAGCCCATTTGCGTTGAGTTAGCTGTTCTTTGCTGGCAGGTTGGGGAGGGGTGCCCACTGTTAGGAGGTTAGTGAGGGGAGTTAGCACAAGATGATGATAGGCCTGGAGAACCCAAACGGGTGGGCGATGGGATGTTACTCTAAAAGAGGCCTCGTGAGACTCCCTGGTCTGGAATGTTCTTGGAAAATCCCACCTGGGATGGTTAATTTTATGTGTCAGTTTGACTTGGCTAAGGGATGCCCAGATAGCTGGTAAAACATGAGCTCTGGGTGTGTCTGTGAGGGTGATTCTTGGAGAGATTAGCGTTTGAGTCAGTAGACTGAGTAACAAAAGACCCCCTCACCGATGTGTGCAGGCATCATTCAACCATCGAGGGCCCGAATAGGACAGAAAGGCGGAGGGAGGTGGGATTTACTTTGTTTGAGCTGGGAAGTCCTTGTCCTTGTCCTTGGACATCAGCGCTTCTGGTTCTCGGGCCTTCGGCCTCGGACTGAATAACACCGGCTTTCCCGGGTCTCTAGCTCGCAGGTGGCCGACCGTGGGATTTCTCGGCCTCCAAAGTCGCGTGAGCCAATTCCAGTAAGTCTCCTCATATGTGTATACCTCTTACTGGTTCTGTTTTTCTGGAGAACCTTGACTGATACACCAGCCATTCTGCAGGCCCCGGGAGAGAGTCAGTGGTACCTGTTCTGTTGAGCTCCCCTTTGCCCTTACAGGGAAGATAAATTGCCCTTCGCTTACCCTCTTCACCGGTGCAGGTTGGAGCCTGACCTTGCTGGTTGGGCCCTATGCTTGTCTGCCTCTCCCAGGGCAGCGGATCTCTTTGCATGCAGGACCTTGTGGATTTCTCTTCCTTGTCCCCTCCTTCCTGGCACAGAGTCTGGAACACAACGGATGCCCAGATGTGTGGCTGGACCACCACTCTCTTCCCTCCCCTGTTGGATGATGGGGGGGGGGAGTTGAAGTATTTAAACCTTAACACCTCTGCCAAAGGGCCTTGCTTTGCAGGCTTGAATGTGTGATCAGCAGGTCAGCGCACTCATGCTGCTTTCTGTGCTCATCACTGATTGGCGAGTGTTTTACCCCTTCATTAAAATTATGAGACAGCGGTGTAGAAGCCATCAAGGCTTTCTGGGCTGGCGGAATGACCCCCATCTGATCATTGATGTCTGGCTTTACCTTGGCGTGAGTGGCTTTTCCTCTCCAGATCTCAGTTTCGTTATTTGTCAAATGGGACTCAGGACCAGGTCACCTTTACAGTCTCTGTCTGCTCTACGATCCGACATAAAGCCCAGAGACAATTTTCCTAGGCCAACTGACTGCAAAAATTAAAAAAAGAACCTCTTAGAATACACAGACATCTTAGCAAGGGCCACCTTAACAGCCTGCACCAGAATTCAGAAGACGCTGGCGATGTTGAGGAAAAGATCTGTGGAGCACAGATTGGAAGGAAGGGGAAGGGTCAGAGGATACTGAAGTTGGGGAGGTGAACTCTTGTGTGTCCCATCCATCCATCCGTCCACGCAGCACTTTTTTAGAACTTCCTGTGCCCGGAACGGCGCTCTATGCGAAGGAATGAGCTCGTAGTACAAAGGTAGTGAGTTCAGTGGAGCGCAGAAGGTTGGCCATTGGCGGTGGAGCTGTGGTCTGAGGCTCTCCGTCTAGTTCCTGATTGAGAAGCTGTGTGCTTATCCCTTCAGGAAGGACACGCCCGAGGAAAACCAGTCCAGAGGAGGCGGGTGGCCCTCCTTTTTGTAATAGTTCTTTCTGGCAGGCCTGTACCATACCGCTGATTATCTAAGAAACTGGTGGCTGAACTTCTCCTTGAGATTAATCGTGAATTAGAGAGAAGTCAGAGTTAAGGGAGTATCATAGAAGACAAGTAATTGGGTTACTTTCGGACAAAAGTACCTGTGTGTGCAAACTCCTGAATTCACCGAGTTCATGAACTGTTAAGAATTCTTGGAGATGAGCACATTTGTGGTCATAGGTCGGTGGGTTTTTGCTATGAAAATCAGAAGCAATTTAAACATTTCTCCTACATATAAGACTGGGAGCAAGGTATAGAACTGTCTGGACGGTGTCATTCCAATTGTGTTGTGGAGGGAAAAAAAGGTCTGAGGAAATAGACGAGAAGGGAATACACCAGGCTCTTAACAGCAGTCGAGTCTGATGGGATCACGAGTGGCTTTTCTTTCTTGCTTTTTCACATTCATCTACACCCTGACTTTTCGCCAGTGGGTGTGTATTACTCTTGGAGTTAGGGGGAAAAAAAGGTTTTGAAAGGAACACCAAGAGCACATTCCTCTGATAACCTTGTTTACCCTATTAATTTGCTTAGCAAACTTTCTTTTTATAGTCAGACTGGCTGGAACCCACAAGTTCCATACTTGGGATGATTTGGATTAATGGAAATTTAGCATAATACATCATTAGAGTTTGCTAATGCCATCTCAATTCAATACTAAGTAACTCTGTTAACTGGAATATGAAGAAAAATGTTCTGAGTCTTCCTAGAAATCCACCATTTCAACATGGCGGAGGGTGGAGTCTGTGGCCTAGAATGTGTTTCTTCTTTTCCACTTGCTCGAATTTGGGCGTTCGCTTTGTTTCTTGACTGAGAAGGAGCCTATGTGGCTCCTGCTGGGTTTACCCCGGGGTAGTTTGATGAGCTGGCCTGGTCCCAGCTTCCATTGCTGTTTCTTTGCTTTTCTCGTCACGGGTGTTCAGCACAGTGGAACCTCTTCCGGAGATAATCTCCTTGCTGTTCGTGGGTCAGGCTGCTCAGTCCACTGCTTCAGTCCACGGCTGCTGTGGACTGAATAGCTTTTTCAGTTCCCCACCCCTGCCCTTCCCCCCATGACAGCCCAAGAGTAAACCTGCTGGTCTTTATCTCCGTCCAGTTGGAGGACTCATGGGGGTGATCCTTCCCCACTCCCTGTGTTGCTCCTGCCTTGGACCTTGGGTTGACTTGGGTTGACGTTGGGTTGGTGTTGGGTTGACACTGGGTTGACTGTATTTACTGGCTGGGAAGCAGGACCCTCTCAGCCCTTGTTAGGGCCATGCCGACTTTCGGTGGCATCCTTCCAGAGCCTCTCAGGCTGTCGTTCCCATCATTTTTCAGAGGTTTAATCTGTCTGAGTCCAGGATATTGAGTCAGCAGTGGAAAGTTATGAAGTCGAGGCCAATCGTCAGAGAAATTGGCCAATATCAAGGATTAATTTCAGGGTGAATGAAGGAGAGACGTTGACGGCTGGGCTGTCTCTCCAGGCAAATATTGTTGCTGTCAGCTGTTGCCTTTGCTACAAGCTCGGGGTCCGCTTACAGTTTCTCGGGTTAGAAATTTTTAAAAATCACATCTTTATAGTCTGCTGTCCATATTTGTGATCTTGAGAAAGAAAATAATTGTCAGCAAAATTCCACACACATCTGGTAAACGATTTCAGGATCTTAACCATAAGGAAACCATATTTAAAAGTTAGGATGGCTACGGTATTCGGAAATTATTATTTTTGAAAGCTGGGTCCCCAGTTTATTGCAGGATTCCACAAAGAGGCAGGAAGGAAGCCCTCCAGTCACTGGAAGCAGGTAGGTAACCATGGAGACTGGGCGTGTCCCTGGGGTTTCCTGGGTATCCCAGTTGTCCCGGAAAAGGATACATAAGCCTGACTTCTATTTCTGAAATTGTGCGTGTGAGTGAAATTTTTCTAAACAAAGGTCATACGCTTTATTGACTCGACACTCGTGACATTTCGGACATAATTTTGCCCTCCTTTCTGGCTGCCTGATTATTAATGCTGCGTACCCCCTGCCTTTCCTGCCAGAAACACGAAACACTTCAATGCATCCCGGGAGCACCTACCCATAAACAGCTGGAACAAAATCTTCTAATAAAGCTAGGGGTCCTGTCTCTAGTGGGAACGATGGTTGCTCTGTACGATTCGGCAGATTAGTCCGATGCTTATATTTTTGCGTGCCAAGCTGGGCTCTGGGCCCTGGGCCCTGGGGGACGACAGGGAACAGGATGTGGGGGGGGGCCCTGCCCTCGCCGAGCGCATGTCATGGTTGTGACCCATAACATGACGGCGTGAAGCCAAGGGGGGGCCGTGGACCCCTCCGCTCCTGGCTCGCTCAGGCAGCCCCAGAGTCAGAAAGAGCCTTCTACGGCATGAGCGGCCGAAGGCCCATGGTGGGCACCCCTGCCAGATGCTTCTTTGTGGTCACTTCACGGGTGAAGTGACAGGCACGTCCACTCTTTGGCCTCCCTTCTGCAACGCACTGCAGCCTCGCCACCGGATGGCCCTTTTGGCACAAGCTTGTTAACTGGCAGGGACCGGTGTGGGCTTGTCACAGCCTGAAGAGGCTGCACGGGCGGGGAGCAGACTGGACGTCGGCGATGTTGAGGAAGCGGCCGACCCCAGCCTCCGTGCACGCGGTGATTTGACCGGCGAGCTTGGTCTTTCGGCCGCAGAGGATGCTGTCATCTGAACAAGAAAACAGCCTCCGGGCCCCCGATGTCCCGGGCTTACAGGCTTCCTGCCTCGTTGAGCTGCAGAGGGTGACCCCAGACTAGAGATATCTCTTCTTGATGCTGGACCGACTTCTGTTCGAACAGGTAGTGGACCGGCTGTTCTGTTTAAAAGGAGAAAAGGCACCTGCGTGGCCCCTCTATCGCTCCCCTTCCTGCTTTGTAAACAGCACCCGCCGTGGCCGTCCCCATGCGGGTCCCTAGGGTCTGCTGGGAGCGCTGCCCTGGAGCATTTGTGTCTTCGTCCGAAATGGGAATTATAAAACCCCCCTCCCAGGACTGTTGTGAGAAATAGCCACCGGGCCTCTTGTTTTTGTTTTATTTATTTATTTTTGAGAGAGACACAGAGAGAGCATAAACAGGGGAGAGGGGCAGAGACGGGGGGGGGGGGGGACAGAGGATCCGAAGCGGGCTCCATGCTGATAGCAGAGGCCCCGATGCGGGGCTCGAACCCACCAACCGCGAGATCATGACCTGAGCCGAAGTTGGACACTTAACCCACCGAGTCACCCAGACGCCCCAGCCGTTGGACCTCTTGTAAACTCCGAAGCGCTGCATTAGTGGAAGGACCACCACCACCACCACCATCACGGATGTTTTTATATTCACATCCTGCAGCCCCTGACACGTGAGCGTCTAAACAGCAGGTTTCCTTGCTGGGTCTTTACGGCTCCCCCTGGGGAAACTCTTGGGTGTTGGGCCTTGGGTTATGGGGAAAGAGAACACTCCCCTCCACTCTCACTGTTTGCCATCCTTTGAGGAGAGGAACTCTCCCCCACCCCCAACCTAGTGAGCACCCACACATCCTTCAAGAAGCAAGCGGGCCTCTTATGCTGGTCGATACCTTTTCTCTGCCGGTGCCCTCGGCACCTGTTCCCCGCCCTCATTGTTAGGGTGTCTTTTCGACGAAATGGCGTTAAAAAACATAAGTCTTTCTTTCCAGCAGAGGGTGGAGACCGAACACGTTCCCATTCATCTTTCTAGTCCCTGTCGAGCTTCGCATTGGGCCTAGCCCTTGCCCTTGCAAGGATGGAGGTCCGGTGGACTTGGTGGCGAGTGGCCGAGGCAGCTCCAGGTGAGGGTCCCCACGTGAGCCCCCACACGGGCACCCCCTATCCTTCCAGCCCCAGAAGTACACCACCTTCTCCGGGCTTGCCCCACACGTCACTTAGAATGAAGATGGGAAAGGCACAGCTAACTGGCACCGTCCTAAATGGCACCTTATCTCAGGTCGTGAGAATTAGCCCCCATTCATTCCTTCATTCGTTCGTTCACTCAACAGTTAGCCAGCGCCTACTATATGCCCGGGATTCTAGGCACAGGAGATGGGTCAGTGGGGAAGAAGAATCTCTCGGAGCTCCTCTTGGAAGTCACCCAGTGTTACAACCCCACACACCTTGAACTCATGCACAGAGCGTTCTAATCAGATTAATTTTTAAATGTGACGCGAGGAGAGTCCAACGGATGAACTTCAACGTGCAAAAGGTCCTCGTGTCTTCTCAGAGGGAAGAAAAGAAAAAAAACAAAACAGGAAAGCTAAGCAAAACGTACTTCCAGAAAGTCAGTGAAGAATTTTTCCAACCATGCAAATGCTGACTTGCTAGCTTTCTTCGTGCTGTTGTTGTAAGGGTCCCCGTATTAAAAACCCACCCACCCTGTTGTTCTGAAGGCTGAACCCAAGATGTGGAGTTATGTAAAAGCCAATTAAAATAAATTAAATGCAACTACTGTGCCATTGTGCTGTAAATTTTGAGAACTGGATCAATCGAGGTTGTGGAAATGCCAAAGTTGTTAAGACTTTGGTTGCTATGACAACAGTGCTCCTCGGTGGGTAGTCTGTTACCTGGGAATTCTCGGCCAGGCTTTCGTGGCGACTGCATTTCTCTCTGGGCAAGGGGTGGGGTCCTCCGGAGCGAGGTCCCAGTCCCGCCAGGCCACCTGTTTCGTGACCTTGGGAAGAAAGCCGCTTCCCGTCTGCCTCGGTTTCCTCCCTTTGGGGACCGCCACTCCACGGCTGTGAGTGTGGCACAGCCACGCAACACTTCTCGGAAATCACCGCAGTAATTTGGAGATTTCTGACGGGCCCGCTGGCTTTCAGGCTGCCTTTTGGGGAAACCAGGATGACAGGGCCGAGGGAAGGGGAAGGGACTGCCCCAGGTCCCGCTTTACCTGTCTTACCTGGCCTTAGATGACAGTGCAGTTCTCTGTCCTCTTGGCTAATGGCCAGCTGGGACCTGCCTGCTTTGTTTCGGGGGAGGGGGTTGGGATTTAAGCCACCGGCTGCCAGGATCACCTCTCCTCGGGGCTTTCAGTTCGCAGACGTGCCCTCCAGCCATCATTTCAGTAAGCTGGCTTAGTCCGGAGCCCCAGCCTCCGGGGCCACAATTATTTTACAGGCGGGGGATTTACAGACGTTGGGATTTGCCAGCGACTTGTCTGAGGTCTCGGGGCCCTAAGGCAGGCGGGCCAGGATTGCCGTGGGCTCCTGAGTGCGGGGGCAGAGATGGGGCTGTGCCCCAGGGAGGCCCCGGGGCCCACGCTTCCCCGAGGCCTTGCTCGGAGCTGGCCCCAGCACCTTCCTCCAGACTCCAGCTGACCAGGCTTCTCAGTTCCTAGCACTGGGCTCAGCGCCGCCGTGATGTCTCTTTTGGGGTGTCCCTGCCAAGAAGCTTCCTAGGCGCTACGTGCTTTTAGGACGTTGAGATCCAGAGGCGTACAGGAGGCTTCTGCTCTCTTAGCTGGGACGAGGGCCCGGGAATACCTGCTATGTGCCACCTGGCTGACGCCCCATCCTGCCCCGCGCTCCTGCTTTGCCGGCTAAATTGGGGCTAATTAGTGCCTCTGCAGGGCTGCGGTGCCTGCCCTCATTCAATGAGACCGGACTGACCTTTTTCCGCTTGACGGGGCGGTGGGTCACTGGAGGTTGGTTGCTGGGAAATGATACAGCAATTGGGGAGTTTTCAACTCAGTGGGAAATAGGTCGTGGCACCGACATTATTTAACCCTCCGCAGGGCAGCCTGACTGTTTAGCTGAACGTGAGGCCCTGGAGGATGCCAAGGGCCGTGAGACCGAGGGTTGAATGGGTGCCGTGGGCCGCCCCGTGTCCTCCCTCTGCAGTGGCCAGACTCCCTCCTGGCGTGACTGCCCCTTGGGTGCTCGCCGACTGCATCGGGCCGGGAGAGACCCAGAAGGCAGAAGTTTGCTCCAGAGGACAGGTGTGTTTCCAGCCTTGCCCCGGGGGAGTGAAGTTTTTAAAAGTATTTTTTTCGTAATGTTTATTTATTTTTGAAAGAGAGAGAGGGTGGGGGCAGGGAGAGGGAGACACGGAATCCAAAGCAGGCGCCAGGCTCTGAGCTGTTGGCACAGAGCCTGATGTGGGGCTTGAGCTCACGAACCGAACCTTGAGATCCTGACCCGAGCTGAAGTCAAGTGCTTAACAAACTGAGCCACCCAGGCGCCCCTAGAAGTATTTTTTTTTTTTATGTTTATTTCTGAGAGAGAGAGAGACACAGAGAGAGAGAGAGAGAGACAGAGCATGAGTGGGGGAGGGGCGGAGAAAGAGAGGGAGACACAGAATCCGAAGCAGGCTCCAGGCTCCGAGCTGTCAGCACAGAGCCCGACGCGGGGCTCGAACCCACGAAGCACGAGACGGTGACCTGAGTGGAAGTCGGACGCTTAACCCATGGAGCCACCCTGGGGGGAATACCGTTTAATTAACTCAGCCATATTTTCTGGGAGTTGCTTCTCCAAGTGCAGAGGGGTCTCTCCCAGCCTCACGGGGCCGCTGGCCGTGGGGCCACGAGCCCGTCACCAGGAAGGTGGGAGGTCCCTTTAGTGCATGTTGAAGGAGGCTGGCGTGTCGTCTTTGTCATCCTTAGGCTCTTAAAGCAGACGGTGGGGACCCTGTGACTGGTCCTGTTTTGCAGACTGTGACCTTTGAAACTCTTTCCCTTGACCTCCGAAGCCTTGACCAGCCACTCTTTGAGGGTGTGGGGTTGGGACCCGCCAGTGCTGGCTGGACACCTGGGCCGGGAATTAGCAGCTTCGGGGTGCGCTGGCCTGTCACCCTTTGCAGCCCCCCCACCCCCCGCCCCGAGCCTGTGTCCCCGCCCGGGAGTTAGGCGAGGCCACCGGCCCTGCCAGCTTTCTGGGTTAGGCTGTGACTCAAAGGGAGAGTGTGATGTTGGCTTGCAGCCCGCGGTGCCCCGTGTGAAGGGATTCTCTTTCCTTCTCAGCGGCCACGCTGATAAATAGGAGACACGGCGTTTCTCCCTTTGGGGAGAATTGGGGCAGTGTCACTTAGAACCCATTCTGTCCCTTAGAGAACGCTCGCCCCCCCCCCCCCCCCCCCCCCCGTGCCCTTTGACGTCGGCCGGTGCTTGCTGCCGGGGGGCTCGCCGCTCTCAGCCCGGGCCGCTGGCCACCGCGTCCACCCCCGCGCCCACCCTGTGTCCAGCCGGCCTGGACAGTTGCCATCCCACAAACACATCGGCGTGCCCTTCTGGCCTCCGGCTCTTTGTCTTTGCCGTGTCCCTCCCTCGCCCAGCTAGAGCGAGCCTTTGGTCCCGCTGGCCGCGGCACATGGGGCTGAGCCCTACTTTGGCCCGTGGACCCCGTATCATAGAGGGGCGTCATGCCAGGGCCTCTCCGCGGCAGCGTCCCCAAGGAGATGCGCTGCCGGGGCACGGATGGGACTCGTTCCCCCTGCGGCCCCGGCGCCCCGTCCAGCAGGTAGAAGGGCTCCTGTCACCCGAGTCTACCTGGAACCCAGCCTCGCCTTCCCATTACTCCTGTGATTTGCAACCACGGCTCAGGGCTGGAGGGATACTGGGCACTACTCTAGGTCAGGATTTTAAAAACGTGCATCTCGTTGGTTCTGTAAGCCCAGGATATGTAAAGCAGCTGTACCTATCGTGGGCCTGCTCCGGGAGAGACCATGCTGGTTGCCTCGCGATGGCTGGTGGTGGGGTTAGACCCTGGCTCTGTTTCTTGGCCCTGGGAGCCCCACACAAATCCCTTAACTGCTCGGAGCCTCCGTTTCCTCACGTGGAAATTGTACCGTCGTGAGGATTCTGTGAGCTACGTACGTGACGTGCCAGTGCGGCATTCGTTTTTAGCTTATTAACATCAGGGCTCCATGGGTTTCTCTTTTCTTTTTTTTTTTTTTTTCTGAAGTGCTTTTAAGACCGAACAGGAACGAGTTTGCTCGTCATCTGTGGGTGGAGGCACTCTCACCTTCAGCCAGGGCCTAATTTTGGCCAAGAGCCTCGTCTCGTTCTGCTTAGAGAATGGTGCTATTCAGAGCCAAAGGATACGGGACTTACTTCTCTGGGTAGCATTCTCTCTCTGCAGATGGTGTGAACACTAATGACTTACTATATACGTATTCACAAGTGGGTGATTTATGGTTAACACCAGACCCGTAACTTTTCATTTCCTGACGGATGCTGATGTATCAGAAGCGTCATTTGTAGTGGCCTGTAAGATGCAAGAGGTGTAAAAAAACCGAAGTTGAGGCCCGTTTCTGTCTGCGAGCTGTTCGTGTACTTCTGGAGCTGCCTGGCCCCACGGGGCATGGCCGAGGGGCCGCCCCGTGCGCTCGGCTGTGTGTGTGGGGGGCTCTTTGTGTGTGCATCTCCGCAGTGGGCAGGCCATGGCGAGGATCCCATCTCATAACGAGGACACTCAGGCCCAGAGAGGTTAAGTGCCTTCTCCGAGGGTTCATAGCTCCGAAGTCACAACAGGCCTTGGAACTCAGGTGGGTCTGACTCCAGCCTGGAACAGTGCCTTAGCATAGAGCGGGCGTGCAGCTAAATGTATCGTCCCAGATCTGGTTTACTCGCCCACGTGAACACTCTCTACCCCAGATGTTAGGGCCTCTAGCGGGGAGGGGTTGTTGGGGAAGATTATTAAAATGCAACCTCCCGGTCTCAGCCCGCCTCTCCGGCATCAGGGACAAATAGGGGCGGGCCTCACGATGCTTTTGAGCTGTGCTGGGGGTTTCTATGCACCCAGAAGTCAGAAACCCCCTGTCCCAGCTTTGTGGAATCCAGCCCCTTAAGCAGTCTTGTGGCAGAAAGGATAGTGGCCTACCCCTCAACCCCCCCAAGAAAGGGGTCCGCATCCTGAGCCTGTGACTGTGCTCCGTTACATGGTAAAGGGCCTTGAACGTGATGAAGATTGGGGATCATGACTCCCGGACAGTATCCCCGATTATCCAGCTGGACCCAGTGTCGTCACGTGAGTCCTGGGGGAGGAGCCTCCCCCAGCTGCAGTCTGATGGCGATATGACTAAGAACCAGCAGAGAGATGCAGCCAAACGCTGCGGCTGGCTTTGCAGAGGAGGACAGGGCCACCGGCCAAGAGATGTGGGCGGCCCGTGTAAGCTGGGAAAGGCAAGGCAACGGATTCTCCCTTGGAGCCTCCAGAACAGACGCAGCCCTGTGGCTCCTCTGTCCCAGTGAAACCGGTCTCTTCCTCGTTGCTTCGTACTTTCTCTCCGGCACGTCCCCCCTTCCCACCGCCCCGGCCCCTTGGTCCCAGCCCTGCCCAGGCCCCAGATTCCCGGGCTTCAGGTGGGCCTTGGGCCGGCGTGGTTCCCGGCTGCAGGAACTGTGTGTGAAAGATCCGGCTAACAAAGTGCATTGGAAGCGGGGCTGGTCCCACCCTCTCGGCCTTAGACTTGACGTGTCGCGCTTTTTCTAAACGAAGGGGTCCGTCCACGCGGGGGTGCAGGCCGCGGCTATGCCGAGCAGCGCAGGGTTCTGAGAGTCTGGCTCCTTCTCTCTCTTGCTCGCCGTCCCCTTCTGCCTGCACACACACGGTCTGCAGCCCTCAGAACATTTCCTGTTATTTACATCTTGGTCCTTTTGATTTTTTTTCCTTTTAAACCCAAGACTTGACTTTGTACGCGTTTTGTGGTGAGCTAGACATGTTTTATTTTTCCGAGTGGCCCAGTAATCTCCGAATGTGGGACGAGGGCCTTGTAACGGGAGTCGGTGAGGCCCGCTTGGCGGTCCCAGTGTAGACATGGCCGATGAGGAGGAAAGGTGATCAGTCTTGAACTTGAATGCTCTCACCGGAATGTCCTTAGTCCTTTAAGGACAGTGGTTGAGAGCATTAGCTTTGGAGGGGCCTGGGGGACTTGGGCCCCATGCTGTCCCTCCTGGCCTCTTACTGGTGGGTTATTTAATCATGCCAGTCTCTGACTGCGGGGTCTTGAGCCACAGAAACGTGTCTTCTCGCGGTCCTGGGGGCTGAAGTCTGAGATGAGGGTGTCACAGCCAGGTTCGTTTCTTCTGAAGCCTCTCTCCTTGGCTCGTAGACGGCTGTCTTGCTGTGGCCTCGCATGGCTGTCCCTCTGTGTGTGTGTTGGTGCCCTGATTTCCTCCTCTTATAAGGACACCAATCAGACTGGATTCGGTCTACCCGTATGACCTCATTTTAATCACTTCTGTGAAGAACCTGTCTCCACATACGGTCACATTCTGAGGTCCTGGGGTTAAGGCGTCTGCGTATGGATTTGGGGGCCGTACCAGTCAGTCCGCAGTTGAATTCCCATTCACGTGGGATTTAGAGGGCTCCCCTAATAAGGCTGGTAAGGGATTAATTTAAATGATGGTGTATTTAAGTGCTTAGCACACTCAGGAGGTGGCAGCCAGCACTAACCGGGGAACACGTGGGGGAATTTTTCTTGAGTGCCTGGCACATGACAGTCCGGGTTCTTGCTAGATGTCAACTTGGTTTCATGTGTCGCTGTCTGCGTCGTGCTTCTCCCAAAATGTGGACCCTGGTCGTCTCGCGGAGACTGTAGATCCCTGGGCCCCAGGCCAGGCGTTTGGAGTCCCAAGCTGCTGGGTCAGGGCCTGGGAATCTGCACCCTAAGTAAGTACTCCAAGCGCCCCAGGTACCGTGGCAGAACCGCTACGCCAAGCCTTGTCGCTTCTGCCTCGACCGTATGCTCCCGTCCACGGCCCTCGCACCTGCCGTCTTGTCCTTATCTTCGCTCATCCTCAGACGACTCCTGTGGGCCGGGCTGGGCATTTCCTCCTGCTCCTTCTTGTCCTTGTTGGCACGGAGCACCGTTTCCGAACCCGGAGACACTCCGGAAGCGTGTGTTGGCCGAGCGGATGTAAGAAGTGATTTTCCAGGGTTTTCCAGGGCGGGAGACGAACTCCCGGTGGCTCTTTCGAGGCCGCCTCACGGCCAGCGGCCAGGCTGAGACGGGCGTCCTCCCTTCTTAGGGGTGTTCTCCAGGCCGGGCTGTGCTTGCCTCTCACCGAACGTCCCCGGACCTTTGTGAGTTCACATACCTTGCGCCGTTTCTGTCTCCTTCTTTGTCCAGGGCCCTGCCTTCTCTCCGGCTGCCTCTTCCTCCCCGTCTGATGTGTCGCTGTTGCTTCTGTGGGCTTGGAAGCCAGCTCGTCCGTCAGCTGCTTGGCCACACTGGCCACACGGCGGTGGCCCTGGCGGAGCTTGCCGCCGTGGTGGTGAAGTGCCCTTGGCAGGGCTTGGCTTGGGGGCCGTGTGTCACCTGTTGTCAATTCAGGAGGGAGCCCCGTGTCACCTGTTGTCATTTCGCGCCCTCAGGCCTGTGGCTGTTCTGTCACCCGCTGCACACCTGGGCTCCCAGCTGGGGCCTTAGTGGGAGTCCTGCTCCGGGTGGGTGTGAGGTCCGGTGGAACCATAGGTGACTGCTCCTGCGGAGGCGAGAGGGAGGGGCGTGACGGGGGGAAGGTGAGGGGCTTTACCTACTATCTACCCCACCCCCCACCGCCACCCCGTGTCTGCATTTTATTGAGGTTCTGGGTGACGTTTCACTTTAAAATCCTTAGCCAAAGTGTCTGACCTCTAAGGCCCTGACCTTCTTGGGCTTTGGAACAAGTCCCTTTGTGACTGCAGGTATATTCCCTAGAGGTCACTAGGGTCAGGTAGGCCTGTCCTGGCTGTCCCTACGAGCTGTCATCGCCGCCAGGAAAGGGCAGGTGAGGTGTCGTGGGGTGTGGGGGGGGCCTCCCTGAGGTTGTGGGGGGCCCGGCGTTTGTCCTCCTCTTGGGCATGCCCCGGGTTCCCCTGCTGGTCACTTCCAGGCCAGACGACTGAGCCTTGGGCCGTGGCCTGGCGAGTGTAGACTAAGCCTGAGGGGCATGAGCACAGCTTTGGGGAGCAGCGTGACGTTTGGGGGTCCACTCCCGAGCCGATGGGCGATGGCAGGTGCTGGAGGCTGAGCGCCCTGGGCTCCTGTGGTGGGTCGGAAAGGGCGCCTGGCAGTAGAGAAGGCACCGCGGTCGTCCTGCCCACCGAACCCGAGAGACACGTCGCAGCCCGCCAGCGAGCTGTGGCTAAAAGTGTCCTACGTCTCATAACGCCTGTTGAGCTCACAGTTCAGCTTTGGGCGTGGATTTGCCCGGCAGTGCGTGGACGAGACAGGCTGCCGTACATGGACTTCCCGTGTCGTGGGGCGAGTATCCCGAGTATGTCCCTCCTCCCAGAGCAGACGGATGGATGGACGGACAGACGGATGGGAGGGCGGAACTGCTTGTTTTGCGGAGACCGTGGTTCCTTATCTCGTGTCCTCTCCCTTCCTCCTTGCGTGGAGGATGACAAAGGGCGATTCGGGGGATGGGGGGAGGGAAGTGACGTGCCGGAGGTCACCCAGAGTTGAGACAGCACGGGGACCAGATCCCCGTCCCCTGTCCCGTCACTGCTTCTCCCCACTCTCCTCCTCCAGCTGACTGCCTCTTTGCTTCTCTTTCTTTCTTCCTGCCCCCTCCCTGCCTCCACCCAGTGCTCTCGGGAACTCCCTCTTTGACCCCACCCCCACCCCACTTTGGGCAGGTGGCGGGGGTGGGGGCGGGGGGGGGGTCGTGTACAGTGAATGACCCCCCGTGCTCACCAGGCCAGGCTGTGGGCTGAGGAAGAAACCATCTCGACAGGTCCCACGCGGTGGGGGGGCTTGACTCAGGACTAGTGCACGGGGCTGACCTCTGTCGCAGCAGGACGGAGAACACAGCAAGGACGAATGGGGACTACAGCCAAGGAGCTGGGGGATGGGGGGGTGGTGGAAAGTTACTCATCGGCACCTCAAGGGCGGGGGGATCCTCACCGAGGTTGTTGCTCAAGGCAGGTCAAGGACTGATACGTCAAAGGTCGGAAAAGGGGAAGGTGGCCAGGGACCGCGGGTCTAGACGTCGAGGTTGGGGGAGGGGGGCTCCCCCTAACCTGTCGCCGGAGGCTGGGCAGTGACAGGCACGTGGGGTGCGGGGCCCCTGCACGAGCCGGGTCACGCTGGGCTTGGGCTCTAATGAGCCTCTTGGGCCTTGTGGATGGAGACAGAGATATGTCTCTTTTTCAGAGTTCTTTGTTCCCCTCTGATAAAAGCAGCGTGTTTTCACTGTCGTCGCAGGAAGTGGAGAGAGGCGTAAATCAGGGGGTCAAAACCAATTGCGGCCGCTCAGGTCTGTGCTCAGGGGAATTGCTTTGGCCATTCTCCTCTTGACCTCTGCTAATGTGTGAAGCCTCGGGGTGTGGGGGGCATTCGGCTGTGCCGAGGGCCTGGGAGCCTCACGTTGGCCTCAGCAGCCTCTGGCCTCCAGCACTGGCAGCAGGAAGCCCTTCCCTCTGGGGACGGGCGCTGACCGCACAGCTCCCTGGGACCCTGCCATCAGGTGCAACTTCACCGGCCACCCCCCCACCCCCACCCCCCTCGGGGCAGGGCACCACCGAGGGTGAGCTTCCCTGGGCCCGGGTCTCGTCTTCCTTTTAAATGTTTATTTTGCACAGAGAGACACAGAGCGTGATCAGGGGAGGGGCAGAGGGAGAGGGAGAAGCAGAATACGAGGCAGACTCCAGGTTCCGAGCCATCAGCACAGAGCCCGACGTGGGGCTCGAACCCACGAGCCGTGAGATCATGACCTGAGCCGAAGTCGGACGCTCAACCGACTGAGCCACCCAGGCGCCCCCCGGATAAATTCTTAGAAGTAGAATCGCTGGGTTAGGAATATGCACGTTTGTAAGGCTTCTGAGCTGCCAGCACGGAGCCCGATGTGGGGCTCGAACACACGAACCGTGAGATCGTGACCTAAGACAAAGTTGGACTCTTAACCCACCGAGCCACCCAGGCGCCCCGATGGAGCAGGCATTTTATCACTGTTTTATAAGTGGGTAGCTTGAGGCTCAGAGAAGTTGAGAAATTTGCCTACGATTGCACAGCCGGTGGTGAGGAGAGACCCTGACTGACGCCTGCCCGGGCCTGGACTCTCTCTCTGCCACTCTGGCCTTCAGAGCCTGTGACTAAAATCTCCCCAGGCCCTTTGTTCTCTGCTCCCCCCAGCCCCCTGCTCCTGTGCTCCCTTTCCAGATAAGCCGCGTGGCTGTTTGTGTGGCTCTCAGAGAAGCAGCAGGCCCAACGCTGGAGAGGCCCATAAGAGCCTGCCCTCTGAGGACGAGCCGGCCTCGGCTGCAGTGCTTAATCTGCATTAAGGTATCGCTGACCATCTTTGGACTTGGGGAGGGGATTTACTATTTTTAGAGAAATGTAAGGGAGCGTTTTAAATCCTGTTAGTTGGTGGAACTGAAGAGGTGTGTGTATTTATGGAGGACGGTGACTCTTTCTTAGGAGCCGTCTATTTGAGACCAGATGGATCAGTCTGCGTGATGGTTAAGTGCTGAAATCTAGGTAAGCCTCACAGTGGGGCCAAACTGCATGACGGGATTCCTTCTTCGGTCCCTCTGCGAGTGTCCACTCTGCCTCTGGGCCAGAGGAGAAGCGGGGCCAGGAACAGTGCCTTGTGCTCTTGATTTCGCGGAGATCGAGGCGTCAGGCTGTCATATTTGAGTCGGGTTATCCATCGTCCCTGGGCCTGTAGTTTGCTCATCTGTAAAATGGAAAATTCTTCCCCGCCTGCTTTCCGCGCTCGCTGTGGGAGCCCGTGAGATTTCGCAGAAGTGCAGTGTGATTCGTAGACGCCTAGACTATAAATGGATACATCCTGCTGGGATGGCGATGGCTTGGAGCCCAAAAGACGGACGGTAACAAGTGATGGTGAAGGTGGGGAGAAATCCGAACTCTCGGTGGTGGGAATGTATGGGGAGTGGTGAAAATGCACCGAATCAGACAGTGGTGACGTTTGCGCAACCTTGGGAAGCTGCTAGGAACCACAGGATTGTGTACTTTGAAAACAAAACAAAGGACATGATAACGGACAGTGTTTTGATGAGTTGTTAGGGGCAACACGGGGACACAGAATGTGAACTTTGGAATGGAACATGAGAAAGACACAGCTGGCCAGCAGGGGAGGGGCAGAAAGAGAGGGAGAATCCCAAGCAGGCTCCGAGCTGTCAGCACAGAGCCCGGCGCGGGGCTTGAACTCACGAAACTGTGAGATTGTGACCTGAGCCAGCGTCGAGAGTGGGAGACTTCAGTGACTGAGCCGCCACCCCGGCGCCCCGGTGACTTTCCTCTTTCTGAGCCTCGGTCTGCCCATTTGTGAAGCAGGGGAGTTCCCCCTTTGGGGCGGAGGACCGGCTCGGTGAGGCGATGTTTGTTTGGATCACTCGGCACTCGCAGGTGTTCATGGAGCGATATCTGTGGTTGTTCGCTCACCCTCTCTATGCCCAGCTCTGTGCGGGCGTATGACGACGGTCGACCGTGGGGCAGAGCCAGGCACGGGGTCCTCTTGCAAGACTGCCTGACACTGTATACTTGGGGGGTACCGTTCGGAGAGCCCCCCCCCCCCCATACCGATCTCCCTCTATTTACGATACGGTTGTGTCTCCAATAAACCCGTCGCAAGCTGAAAATATTGAGAGTCGGAAATGCATTTAACCTGCCTAACCTACCAAACATCCTGGTTTAGCCTCGCCTGCCTTGAAGGTGCTCAGAATGCTTCCATTAGCTTCTAGTTGGTAAAATCATCTAACACAAAGCCTCTTGTGTAATCAGGGGTTGGCCCTCTCACGTAGTTTACGGAATGCTGTCCTGAGAGTGAGAAACAGAACGGCCGTATGGGTGCAGAACGGTTGTCGGGGTATCGACTGTCTACCCTCGCGACCGCGGGGCCGCCCCTGGAGCTGCGGCCGCGGCCCAGCATCACGAGAGTCACATTCTGCCCGTCGCCAGCCCCGGAAAAGATCCAAATTCAAGATCCGAGGTACGGTGTCTACGGAACGCTTCTTGCTCTCGCCCCACTACGAAGTCGGAGGTTGTTAGCTGTGTCGTGGGAAGTCGGGGACCGTCTGTATTCCAGCTGCGCAGCGTACCCACGAGGTGGCCGGGGCAGGGAACGGTGTCGCCGCTGGACGGAGGAAACAGCGATGCGCCGGGGTAGTAGCAGAGGTGGCCTGAAGTGTGGCCGCCGCGGTGAAGCGCCCGTGTTTGCTCGTTCATCTGAGAAGAGCGAGGAAGACAAAAGCTGCTGTTTATTGAGCACTTACTACGTGCCAGCCGCTGGTGTCTGAGATGCCCTCGCTTTAATTCTCACGGCAGCCCCGCGGCCTGCCCAAACGGCTAGGGCGGGACCGAGGGGGTGTGTCCCGGGAAACACTGGGTGTGAGCAGGGAGCGTGGCGGGAACAAGATGTGCCACGCGCGGGGCGTCCGAAGCTGGGTGACGGCTACCTGCCATTCACCGTGCTGGTCTCTCTGTTGTGTATGTACTGGGAATTTTTTATAAGAAGAAGGTGAGAGGGGCGCCTGGGTGGCTCAGTCGGTGAAGCGTCCGACTTCGGCTCAGGTCACGATCTCGCGGTCCGTGAGTTCGAGCCCCGCGTCGGGCTCTGGGCTGATGGCTCAGAGCCTGGAACCTGCTTCCGATTCTGTGTCTCCTTCTCTCTCTGCTCCTCCCCCGTTCATGCTCTGGCTCTCTCTGTCTCAAAAATAAATAAACGTTAAAAAAAAAAACTTTTTTTTTTTTTTAAAAAGAAAAAGGTGAGAAACCAAGGCAGTGCGGTAAGGCGCGGTTATCTTCGTTTTACGGAAAGGGGGGGAATGGAGATACAGCGTGCGGGTTTACACTGCAAGCCTGAGAGAGCTCACTACACCCTTCTGGAAGGTGAGGCTTAGCAACCAGGCTCTCCCCTGAGCCAGTGGTCCTCTGGGGGTTACTTGAGACCGGTTCTTTCTGCTGCCAGAACCCTTGAGGGCCAGGGCTCCTGTGTCCCCAGCCTGATACCCCTCTTGCCTGTCACAGGAGATCTAGGCCTGATAGGTGTGGGGGAGGGGCTGGAGAGCTGAAAGGCTGCTGGTTCCCTGTGCCCCTAAATGCGGGGGAGGGGGGATACTTGGTTGTTCTGGGCTCCATGATGTTGGGGGCTCATTCATTAGATTATGTTGATCTGGGGCCCCTGGGTGGCTCAGCGGGTTAAGCGCTTGACTTCAGCTCTGGTCATGATCTCACGGTTCGTGAGTTCGAGCCCCGCGTCGGGCTCTGTGCTGACGGCTCGGAGCCTGGAGCCTGCTTCGGATTCCGTGTCTCCTTCTCTCTCTGCCCCTCCCCCACTTGTGCTCTGTCTCTCTCTCTCTCTCTCTCTCTCTCTCTCTCAAAAATAAATAAATGTTAAAAAAAAAAAAAAAAAAGAGTAGCCGTTATGTTGTAGGGCCTGTCGCTAAAAACTGCACAATCTCCGTAAAGGATAATGTTTTCCAGGGGCTGGCAGAGAAACGTTCTGGTCGTTAGGGTGTCTTTAATACTGGATAACTCAGAATATCGCTTGCAACGTAAGGGAGGCCACTTTGAGAGGCCAGCCGTAGGTGGGCACGGGACGCCCCAGCAGGGACGACACCCCATGTGTCCCGCAGAGGCGCTCGCTCAGAGAGGACTGAGGTCGCCGGGCCCATGCTGCTGCTCCCAAGGCTTTGCTTTTACGCTCTCACTCCAGATGCCCGGGGAGGCTCCTTTGGGACTTGGTCTGTTTGAGAAGAAACTTCTGAGGCCTGCAGGGCCCTGCAAGATTCCACCTGCCCCTGATTCCACCCTGCCGGCCCTTCTCCTCCTCTGTACCTGTGTGCCTGTCCTATTTACTGTCCTCTGGGCAAGAAAGAGCTTTTAGAATCATGATGATTGTACTACATTAACCTTCAGACTTATGTTCTCTGGGCTAAATCATCTCCCCCCCTCCCCCGCCCCGCCCACCCACCCCAAACATCTGTTAGAAATTCTAGATGCTAGGGGCGCCTGGGTGGCGCAGTCGGTTAAGCGTCCGACTTCAGCCAGGTCACGATCTCGCGGTCCGTGAGTTCGAGCCCCGCGTCGGGCTCTGGGCTGATGGCTCGGAGCCTGGAGCCTGTTTCCGATTCTGTGTCTCCCTCTCTCTCTGCCCCTCCCCCGTTCATGCTCTGTCTCTCTCTGTCCCAAAAATAAAAAAAAAAAAAAACGTTGGAGAAATTCTAGATGCTATATTGGGTATGTAATAAACTTCAAATCAATTACATGTGATGCCCCGCTGAACCATAATGCACCTAGAGGTAGGTTTTCAGCAGAGTTATGCTTTAAATGGAATGTCCCGGGCCATTTTTCTTATGGCCTGGGTTGACGACCCAGGGGTCCGGGTTTATAATGGACATTATGGCAGACATTGAACCATATGCGTGCTGTCAGGCCCTCTCTTTTGGGCTTGGTTGTGATTGCGGGGCGAGGGCTTGTGCGGTCCCGGGGTCTTTCAACAGGGACTCTCCTAGATACGCTGGCAGTTGCCCAAAGGCTCCAGAAACCTGAACGGGAGCCGTTGGCTTTGCTAAAATCGGGAAGCGATTCTGCGGCTGCCTCGGCGGTGTTACAACTTCTGAGGGAGGGTGGGGCCCGGCGGCGAGACAGCAGGGGCTGGTGGGGCCCGGCGCTTCCTGACAGATGCCACCGTCTTAGAGGCTGCACCTTCCCAATTACCGTGGAGAAAATTGAGATATTTTGAAAAGAGCCGGAAGCTTGGAGGTTTAGGAAGGGGTCCTTCATTTCAAAGTGGTGCTGTTTCATTCAGATGGCAGCTTAGAAGACTGAAGATGGGATTTCAGGGATGCCTGGGTGGCTCCGTCGGTTAAGCGTCTGACTCTTGATTTCAGCTCGGGTCGTGGTCTCGCGGTTTGTGAGTTCGAGCCCCGCGTCGCGCTCTCCTCTGTGTCAGTGCCTGCTTGGAATTCTCTCTCCCTCTCCCTTTGTCCCTGCCCCACCCACGTGCGCTCTCTCTCTCTCACTATCTCAAAATAGATAAATACATTTTAAAAATTAAACAAACAGGGGCGCCTGGGTGGCGCAGTCGGTTGAGCGTCCGACTTCAGCCAGGTCACGATCTCGCGGTCCGTGAGTTCGAGCCCTGCGTCGGGCTCTGGGCTGATGGCTCGGAGCCTGGAGCCTGTTTCCGATTCTGTGTCTCCCTCTCTCTCTGCCCTTCCCCTGTTCATGCTCTGTCTCTCTCTGTCCCAAAAATAAAATAAAACGTTGAAAAAAAAGGTAAAATGTTATATTAAAAAAAAAAATTAAACAAACAAAAAAGATGGGATTTCATTGCTAGTGAGGAGTCCCTAACTTCACATTGAATGAGTATGGGGGAGGGGGTGGGCGGGCAGCTCTGTGCTGCGTTGCCCCAGGGGGCTCACTGCATTCTCTCCTGGCTCCCTGGAATGCTAGGGTCCTACATCCCCTGTGCAAGGCCAGACCCAGAGCTCTGGGTCACCGGATAAGGCGGTAAAGAACGCAGTCCCTGGCCTCTAGCCTGGGATCCTGGAGCCTGTCCATAAATCACCTGTCTGCAGGGATAAGTACCCAGAGAGTTCCAGAAGGGACTAATTAACCTGGCCTGAGGGGCGGTTCCGGGAGGTCTCACAGGGAGGTACGCCTGTCTGGGCCTTTAAGGATACTAGGCTTTTGGCATGGGAAGAAATCGGGGTGAGTACATTCCAGGCATAAGGAACAGCATGTGCTAAGGCGTCTGGGCTGTAAAGAGCCGCATATGTTTAAGCCACTCGATAAGCTCCTTTCTGTGGCTCTCCTTTTTCTAGTTGAGTTTTGTTTTGTCACCGGTCAAGGAGAGGCACAATCTGTTCCTGGGCTGGGCCGGCTGCCCTCCAGAGGCTGGGCCAGAACGTTCTGGCCCGCCTCTGACGATTCTGTCTGTCTGTCCTGTGGCCTGAATCCAAGGCTGTGGAGTGTAAGTGGCCATGTCATTTCTCCTCTCGATGTCCTCCAACCCCCTTACGGGCGGGCTGGTGCTCGAGCCAGGGCGTGGCTGAGCCACGCAGCAGCAACACAGGCTTTGGTGACGGCCAGCTCCCGATCAGGGTTCCCGATCAGGGAACTGTTTCCTTCTCCCTCCTAAGGTCAGGGTTGAGGATGGCAGAGTTTTAGGACAAATTAAAAAAAATTTTTTTTAATTCCTCTTTGCACCCTCTCCCCTAGTGTGTCCATCCTTCCAAAGAATGTTCTCCCTGGAGTGGAGGAACCCACTCCAGTAACCACAGAGGTCTGTCTGACTCCCTAAAACATGCTACACTCATTACTCAACACCCCCTTCCCTTGCCCCTCCACTGAGAAGGCCCATCCTCAGAGTAGTGGCTCTCTTCTGGAGCAAGATGAATGCAACCCGCTGGCAATTCTCACTAGCGTGTGAAGGACTGATGGCACCATATCTCCCCCGAGGACTCCTGGGTGGTGGGCGAGCCCTCCTAGCGTCTGCCCGCTGACTTCCGCGTAAGCTATTCCTGCTGTCCCCAAGGTTGTTCTTTCTTTTGCTTCCGGATTTGGAGGTTTCTTGAAGTCTGTAGCATTTTCAGGGTGAGCGGTGGCTTTGGGTAGGGGGATCTGATGAATGGGCTCGCAAGCTGCAGTTGCCTTTGGCCATGGACCCCGGACTGAGCGAGGCCACTGCTGGCTCAGAGAGATCCAGCTAAACATCCTTGCCGAGGGGTGTTCGGATTGGCCCCGGATGGCTCTTCTCTTGTTGGGAGGCGGGGAGGGGGTCGATGGAGAGGGGAGGGACCAGAGAAGAGAGGAAAAGGGTCAGTCTGCAGCCTGTCTGTGTCACCAGTGCGGGCTGGACAAACGGCCGTGGGCCGCACTCTTCCTGAGCGAGTAATTTGAGAGCAGGCCTGGGCTCAGGAAGCCCCGGGCTCCTCCGCTCTGGGTTATTGAGAACATCAGCCAGCCAGCCCTTTGAAGTGCAAACCCAGCAACTGCAGAGCGCCCTGACCTGCCGGGTTTTTTTTTTAACTAGGTTATTATTGAGCTGTTGAAGGACCAGGGATGAAGGGTCTCTTATTAAAAAGTAAACAAGAGACAAAGAAGGCAGAACAAGTCAAGCAGAAGACTGAGTGTTGCGGTGAACTCATCAACCCCGCGGCTTTGATCTTGGAGGATGAGGAAGACATGATCTTTGATGTTCGCTCCCTCCAGGGCCGTCGCTGTGCCAGCCGTCCCCGAGCTGCGCCTCCGAGCCGGGGGATTAATTATGTAACAGAGCTCAGATCCCCGCGCCAGGAAGGGGGCCTGGAAGGCTCTGCCTGAGTGCCCCCAGGTGCCTGGGGATTAGCCTAAGGCCCGTTTATCTGGGAAGCGCGAACAAACGCACATCTGTTCAGCGGGTGCACTGAACGGCGTTTCTTAAATTCTACCGTTATTGTCTTTACGGAACCCCAGAATAGCTTCCTGGGTATCACTCTTCAGGGCCCTGAAACGGAGCCGTGCGCAAAGACATTAAGAAAAGTATCAGGGCATCCGCAGCCGCTATTCTACCATCTGGCGGCTCAGAAATATTTTATAATCAAATGAGTAAGACGGACAAGCATCTCGCTTGCCATGCGTCTGCGGCCCGCCTCCCCCCTTCCCTCTCCTCCCAGGGCGCGTTCTCTGCTGTCTTTGGCAAACGCTAGAGAAGCCTTTTCCCGGGCGTGAGGACGCCCACGGGCTCAGCTTTGGCCGTGTCCTGGCCGGGCGACCTTGGTCTGTCCCTTTGTAACATGGAGGCACTTGCGCTCAGGGCTGTTAGGCGACTCGAAGTGACACTGATACGTGTGTCCTACCACGAGGCTGTACCCGCTGCTTGCGTTAGACTTTCAAAAAGTCGCGTACTTGAACTTTTCCGGAATATAAATGCGGTTATATGCACGTCTGCCATAGGCTATTTAGAAAATAAGGTAGAAACGCGTTGTAACGGGTCAACCGAGCTGAGAACCACAGCCCCCCAGATGGGTGTTTCTTTGCATCGATTAGGTGTGGGGAGAGTGTTGAGCGTCTCAAGCACAAGTGTGTGTGTGGTTGAGCCTTGAACAAAACGGGTTTGGACTGCTCACGGGCCGGTACGCTTGTGGGCGGGTTTTCTTCATAAATACAGGACAGCAATGTCAAATGTATGTTCTCTTGTGATTTTCTTCATAACATTTGCTTTTTCTCTAGCTTACTTGATTGTAAGAATCCAGTACGTAAGGGGCAGGCACCTGGGTGGCTCGGTTGGTTAGGTGCCTGATCTTGATTGTGGCTCAGGTCATGATCTCGTGGTTCGTGAGTTCGAGCCCAAGCCCCCCTCCCCGTCAGGCTTTGACACTGTGCTGACAGCGTGGAGCCTGCTAGGGATTCTCTCTCTCTCTCTCTCTCTCTCTCTCTCTCTCTGCTTCTCCCTCCCTCATGCATGCACACGCACGCTCTCCCTCTCTCTCCCCCTCCAAAATAAATAAGCTTAAAATAATATAGTATATGATACATACAGCATGCAAAATATGTGTTAATTGACTGTTTATGGTATAGTAGGTTTTCTAGTAGGCAATTAGTAGTTGCGTTTTGGGGGCGTCAAAAGTTTTACACAGATTTTTGACTCTTGGGAGGGGGTGGTCAGCACTGCTAACCCCTGCGTTTTCCAGGGGACATCTGTCCTGTATTTCCAGCAGGATCATGTAAAAATGAGAACACGGTAATCCTATTAAGTCCCTCCATCCCCACCCAATACATCCACAGGCACCCTCCCTGCCCCCCTCCCTTTTTCTCTCCTCATTGGAGACAGGGCCACTCCGATGACATTTGACTTTAAACCTTTGTTTCTCTCCCCCTCTCCATGACCCCCACCCACCCACCCAGACCATTTTCTTTTCTTTTTAATTTTTTTTACATTTATTTATTTTTGAGAAACAGAGTGAGACAAAGCATGAGCAGGTGAGGGGCAGAGAGGGAGACACAGAATCTGAAGCAGGCTCCAGGCTCTGAGCAAGCATTCAGCACAGAGCCTGATGCGGGGCTCGAACCCACAAACTGGGAGATCATGACCTGAGCTGAAGTCGGACGCTCAACCGACTGAGCCACCCAGGCGCCCCACCCAGGCCATTTTCCAAAGGGATTTATATTTGTTTGTAAAGTGGTGCAAACTTTTTTCATCCTGAGAGAAACAGAGCCCTCACAGAGAAGCCCGAGTATTGCATTGCTGGAATTCATTTTCAGAAGTTTCTTGAACCCCTGCCTCAGGACCCCTGGGATCCACTGTGTGCCTGAAACCCAGAGCACTGGCCACATCCACTTGCTTTCAGCTCCCAATCCCTTCATGTCTGTGTCCCCGTGGTTGCAGATGGGGTCCAGCTTAGCAAAGTATATTTCAAACAGAGTAAGTAATCATGAGAATGTGGGGGTGTGGGCATTGGGGGGGGGTTGCCCATTTCAGCAGCCTCTGCCCTTCCGGAAGCCCTGGGCTATAAAAGAAGGACCAGCGTCCTGATAAACTGCTCTTAAGGGCACCATTCATTCCATTATTAGATGCCTACTGTCAACCTGGTGCAGTGCCGGGATGGAAAAGCCAGGGTGGTGGTGGAGGAATTTAGGTCTAGAGTCGCACCTCTTAGCCCTCTTCTCCTGTGTGTAGCAAAGCAGAAACACTGCGTTTCTTTAAAACTGCTCTGAACACTGGCCTTCTCCCAGGAAACCGAGATTTGCCTGGTGTAAGGTTGCTTGAACCTTCTTCCAAAAGCAAGCCAGCCTTTTCAGCAGGTGAACCAAAGAGCTCCGTGGAGGGGCCTGTCTCAGCTTCAGCCAAATTAAGGAGTCGATATCAGCGTTTATTAACTCTCAAAGAAAATAGCAATAAAACTTGAGCCAGGGAGTTCTGATTAGTCCGGCGTCCTGTATCGTTCCTTTTCCATATTTCTTGTTTACCTTCGTAGCCTTGGGGCACTTCGTTGGCCCCAGAGACAGCACTGCCGGCCGGGGCCGTGTGGCATTTCTGGATCCTTTCCCTTTGTCAGCAGAGAGTAGTAGAATCTGAATCTTAAAAAGGACATTTTGGGGCGCCTGGGTGGCGCAGTCGGTTAAGCGTCCGACTTCAGCCAGGTCACGATCTCGCGGTCCGTGAGTTCGAGCCCCGCATCAGCCCAGAGCCTGGAGCCTGTTTCCGATTCTGTGTCTCCCTCTCTCTCTGCCCCTCCCCCGTTCATGCTCTGTCTCTCTCTGTCCCAAAAATAAATAAACGTTGAAAAAAAAAAATTAAAAAGGACATTTTAGTACACACTTTCTCTGCTGTAAAAGCAATACATTCTCGTTAGGGCGTCTTGAAAAAACTACATGGTGAAAAGGAGATAAGAAAAAAAAAATGACACCTCATCACACCTGCCCAGGTAACCACCATTGTATCTGTGTACCAGAAGAAGCCTCCTTCTGGTGCCATCAGCCCTGGCCGTGACTTGCTTGGCTGAAAAAAAGATTAGTAAAGCGGAGATCATGAAAGTGATGCAGACATACCTTGAACATTTTAACCTAAAACATACAGTCATTCCTCCCGCCCTGTCTCCTGGTTTAAAGCCACGGCCTTTCTTGGTTTACGGATCTACTGGATGATGTCCACATTATCTTTTTTGTATGACCCTTTAATGCAACCCCCTCCCCCGCCCCAATTCTCAGTTTCTGTTTCTATCGAGTGAAACAGGGACTGAGAACCCACTACTTTGCAGATTTCCATATACCCCTAATATCATACGGTGATTTTTGTCCACGCCTAGTTTAACAGTGATCTTCCCTAAACGTCCAACACTTGTTTCATAAAAACAATTCCTTTTTGACTCCTCTTCCAGTGGTTTACATAAACTTTAATTAAGTTGTGTAATTACGTAAGTACAACCTGTGTAGGCAGGTTTGAGGACAAGCACAGCTGAATCTTCGTGAACTCACAGAGCAGTCCATCCAACGGTTGGGGAAGGCCCTGTTTCTCACAGGGAAGGCTGAGCCTGTCCCATAGTCCGGGGGCCCTTCAGGGAAGGCACCTCTGCTCGTTTTGCATCTAGAACAGTTTGTGTGATTCTTCACAACTTAGAGAAGTCTCGTAATGTTACCAACTCCAGACTGAACAGTTTGAACTTAAACGCACAACAGCTAATGTTCGACTTAAGGGTGAAATGCTCAACGCTTTCTCTCTAAGATCAGGAATGAGACTAGGTTGGCCATCATTGCCACTTTGATTCAACATTGCGGTGGAGATCCTAGCCACAGCCGGCAGTAAGGCAAACAATGCAAACGGACAAATCTCAAACAAAACCCACAAACACCCACGAGTAAATAAAGGACATCGAGATTGGGATGTAAGAATTAAAACTGTTTGCCGATGAGATGATCTTACATAGAGACCATGCGAAGGAACAGCAGAGCTTATGAACAATTTCAGTAAGGTTGTGGGATACAAGACCGATAGAAAAAATGAATTACATTTCTGTATACTTCTGCATTTCTATATACTGGCAGTGAAAATTAAATTAAGAAAAGAAATCCATTTGCAGTAGCATCGGGAAAGAATAGAATGCTTAGGAATGAATTTAACAAAGTGCAAGACTTCTCCTCTGAAAATGACAACGTACTTGAAAGAAATTAACAACCTAAGTAAATGGAAAGACATCCCATGTTCATGTATCAGAAAGCTTAATATTGTTAAGATGGCTTTGCTCCCAAATTAATTTACAGATTCCACACAACTCCCTTGGAAAATTCCAGCTGAATTCTTTGCAGAAAATGACAAGCTGATTCTAAAACTCATATGGAACCTCAAGGAACCTGGAACAGCCAAAACAGTCTTGAAAAAGAGACACCAAGTAGCAGGGCTTATACTTCCTGATTTCAGAACTTCTTACAAAGCAATAGTAGTCAATGCAGTGTGGTACTGGCACAAAGATAGTCATACAGATCAGTGGGATAGAATTCAAAGTTCAGAAATAAACCCTCACATTTCCAGTCAATTGATTCGCAAAAGTAGCAAATAATTCAGTAGAGAAAGAATAGCCTTTTCAACAAATGGTACTGGTACAACTGAATAGTCCCATGTAAAGGAATGAAGTTGGACCCCTACCTCACACCATTTATAAACATTAACTCAAAGTAGATCAAAAGCCTAAATGTAAGAGCTAACGCTATAAAACTCTTAGAAGAAAAATAGGTGTAAATCTTTTCCTTGAATTGGGCAATTGTTTCTTGAATGTGGTACCAAAAGCATAAATGACCAAAGGAAAAAATAAGTAAATTGGACTTCATCAAAATCAGAAAATTTTGTGCTTCCTAGGACACCATCAAGAAAGTGAAAAGACGGCCCACAAAATGGAACACAATATTTGCAAGTCATATGTATTCTATGCTTGTATCTAGAATAAAGAACTCTTAGAACTCAGTATTAAAAAACAACCAATTAAAAGATGGACAAAGGCCTTGAATAGACATTCTCCAAAGAAGATATCCAAGAGGTCACTGAAAACTATAGAAAGCTTATGAAAGGAATTGAAGAAGACACACAAAAAAATGGAAAAAGATTCCATGCTCCTGGATAGGAAGAACAAATATTGTTAAAATGTCGATACTACCCAAGGCAATCTACACATTCAATGCAATCCCTATCGAAATAACACCAGCATTCTTCACAGGGTTAGAACAAACAATCCTAAAAGACCCCAAATAGCCAAAGCAATCCTGAAAAAGAAAACCAGAGCTGGAGGCATCACAATCCCAGATGTATTACAAGGCTGTAATCATCAGGGCAGTATGGTATTGGCACCAGAACAGACACTCAGATCAATGGAACAGAATAGAGCACCCAGAAATGGACCCACAAACGTATGACCAACTAATCTTTGACAAAGCAGGAAAGAATATCTAATGGAATAAAGACAATCTCTTCAGCAAATGGTGCTGGGAAAACTGGACAGCGACATGCGGAAGAATGAAGCTGGACCACTTTCTTACACATACCCAAAGATAAACTCAAAATGGATGAAAGACCTCAATGTAAGACAGGAAGCCATCAAAATCCTAGAGGAGAAAGCAGCCAAAAACCTTTTCGACCTCGGCTGCAGCAACTTCTTACTCAACATGTCTCCAGAGGCAAGGGAAACAAAAACAAAAATGAACTGTTGGGACCTTAATCAAGATAAAAAGCTTCTGCACAGCGAAGGAAACAATCAGCAAAACTAAAAGGAAACCTAAGGAATGAGGGAAGATAATTTGCAAATGACGCATCAGTTAAAGGGTTAGTATCCAAAATCTATAAAGAACTTACCCAGCTCAACACCCAAAAAACAAATAATCTGGTGAAGAAATGGGCAAAGACTTGAATAGACACTTCTCCAAAGAAGACATCCAGATGGCCAACCAACACATGAAAAAATGCTCCACATCACTCATCATCAGGGAAATACAAATCAAAACCACAATGAGACACCACCTCACACCTGTTAGAATGGCTAACAACTCAGGCAACAACAGATGTTGGCGAAGATGCGGAGAGAGAGGATCTCTTTTGCTGGTGGGAATGCAAACTGGTCTGGCAGCCACTCTGGAAAACAGTATGGAGTATCTTCAAAAAATTAAAAATAGAACTACCCTATGACCCAGCAATTGCACTACTAGGCATTTATCCAAGGGATACGGGTGTGCTGTTTCGAAGGGACACATGCACCCCATGTTTATAGCAGCACTATCCACAATAGCCAAAGTATGGAAAGAGCCCAGATGTCCATCAGTGGACAAATGGATAAAGAAGATGTGGTCTATATATACAATGGAGTATTACTCAGCAATCAAAAAGAATGAAATCTTGCCATTTACAACCGCGTGGATGGAACTAGAGGGCATCGTGCTAAGCGACATTAGTCAGAGAAAGACAAATATTGTATGACTTCACTCATATGAGGACTTTGAGGCACAGAACAGAGAACACAAGGAAAGGGAAACAAAAATAATATAAAAACAGGGAGGGGGACAAGACAGAAGAGACTCATAAATATGGAGAACAAACTGAGGGTTACTGCAGGGGTTGTGGGAGGGGGGATGGGCTGAATGGGTCAGGGGCATTAAGGAAGACACTTGTTGGGATGAGCACTGGGTGTTACACATAGGGGATAAATCTACTTCTGAAATCATTATCACACTACATGCCAACTAACTTGGATGTAAATTTAAAAAGAAGATCTCCAAGGGGCCAGTACACACATGAAAAGATGCTCAACATCACCAGTCATCAGGGAGATGCAAATCAAAACCACAAGATAGAACTTCACACCCACTACGATTTCTAGAATCAACAAGTCAGATAAATGAAAGTGTTGGTGAGGAATCAGAGAAATTGGAACCCTTGAACACAGCTGGTAGGAATGTCAATGGTGCGGCTCCTTTGGAAAATAGTCGGGCAGTTTCTCACAAGCTTAAACAGAAAGCTACCATATGACACAGTAATTCTGCTCCTGGGTATATGTACCCCAAGAAAAAGAAAACTTACATCCATGTGAAACTTGTACGTAAATGTGGAAACAACCCAAATGTCCGTCAACTGATGACCGAGGAAACAAAATGCGATGAATCCGTACAATGGAATATTATTTGGCGATGAACAGGGAAGACTGCCACACGCTACAATACAGAAGCAGCTTGAAAACAGTATGCTGAGTGGATGAAGTGAGCCACGAAAGACCACGGATTGTGGGATTTCATTTATATGAAGGGTCCAGAATGGCAAATCTGTGCAGTCAGAAAGTGGATTCGTGGTTGCCCGGGGCTTGCTGGGGCTGGGGGCTTGGGGGAGGGAGATGGGGAGTGACTGTTAGTAGGTGTGGGGCTTCTCTTGGGGGCGATGGAAGTGTTCTAAAATTAATGGTGGTGATTGCACAACTTTGTGCAACTACGGCGTTGAATACTTGAGATCTGTGAGTTGCGTGTGAATTCTAGCTCAATAGAGCTGTTATTTTCTTTTTTCCTTTTTTTTAAATTTTTTTTTTTATTTTAAAAAAAAATTTTTTTTTTTTCAACATTTATTTATTTTTGGGACAGAGAGAGACAGAGCATGAACGGGGGAGGGGCAGAGAGAGAGGGAGACACAGAATCGGAAACAGGCTCCAGGCTCCGAGCCATCAGCCCAGAGCCTGACGCGGGGCTCGAACTCACGGACCGCGAGATCGTGACCTGGCTGAAGTCGGACGCTTAACCGACTGCGCCACCCAGGCGCCCCTTTTTAAATTTTTTTAAAGTTTATTTATTTTTGAGAGAGACGGAGACAGAATGCGAGTGGGTTAGGGGCAGAGAGAGAGGGAGACACAGAAGCAGAAGCAGGCTCCAGGTTCCGAGCTGTCAGCGCAGAGCCCGATGCGGGGCTCGAACTCACGAGCTGTGAGATCATGACCTGAGCCGAGGTCGGACGCTCAACCGACTGAGCCACCCAGGCGCCCCAAATCTCTTTCTCTTTCTTAATGGGCTGATTTCCCACTAGGTTTGTGTCTGATTCTAAATTAATTATCCTGGAAGCAATTGACTTCATCCCCCATCAGCTGGTTCCATTGGCACGGTTCATGCATGCTGGGGCAGGACCTGGGCCTGCCCCTTCCTCTCTGGTCCTCTGGGGACGTCTGGGATCTGGTTTCAGTATCCAGGGGTCATGAGAGCTCAGGCCTCCACAGAGAGGTGGGGAAGGAGCTCGAGGCTTGGCGTTCCCCGCGGGAACACCGTTGGAGTCTCCCCGCTCTGCTGGGCCTTCTGCCCAGATATGGAACGTTCCAGCTTTCTGCACTCTCTGGAGCAGAATGAAAAGAATCTGCTAGTCTGTCTGACCAGCTAGGACGTTCTTGAAAGGCAGGTGCCATTCTTGACCTTAAAAAAAAAAAAAAAAAAATTGTGAGCAGGTTAGACACTTAACCCTTTCTGATCTGAACTGGTCCCTGAAAACAAAGACGTCAGGAAGATTCCGTTTTGTCATTTGTGCAGACAGAGGGGTGGTTGCATGTGTGGCTGACCAGGTTAAGATGAAGGCCAAGATCGTGAGCCCACTACCCTGGGCCGGGAGGAAGTGAGTGAGGACACATTCCTCTGCCTTGCAGTTGGTTTGCTGAGAGACGGTGGAAAGGTCACTTCACCTTTCTTCAACCTCAGTTTCCTCATCCGTCAAATGGGGACTTTTTCTCCCCCGCCAGCCTCAAAGGTTTGTTTGAGAACCAACAGAGGCCTGTGCACGTGTGTCGGGCATGAGACCGTGAGGTCTGGGTCACCTCCCATGGCCCGTCAGGTGCCCCGCATTCCCTTGCCTTCGCCATGGGCGTCCTGGGGCTGCAGCCACCTCCGGGTCACCCTCAGGGGTAGCCGAGGACCTGGGGGTGTCACCCTGGTGCTTCATGTGGGAGGCAGAGGCTTAGAGGGGTGAGGCGGGGGGGGGGGAGGGGAGGTGAAGAGAAGCCTGAGGGAAAGTCAGTTTTTTGGACCCAAAGAAGGGTAGGGGCTCCCGGACTTTAGGATTCTGTGAACTGGCTTAAAAAGAAATCAGGGCCAATATAAGGTTGCTACCTTTAACTTTTGTCAAATAGGGACATAAAACCTTCTCGTCTCCATTATTATTATTTGATGATAGAAGGGACGTTTAAAAATTGTTTTAAATGTTTATTTATTTTTGAGAGAGAGAGTGCAAGTGGGAGAGGGGCAGAGAGCGAGAGGGAGACACAGAATCCGAAGCAGGCTCCAGGCTCCGAGCTGTCAGCACAGGGCCCGACGCGGGGCTCGAACCCACGGACCGCGAGATCATGACCTGAGCCGAAGTCGGACGCTCAACCGACTGAGCCACCCAGGCGCCCCAAGAATTTTTAATCTAAGCCCCCACCCAATGCTTGGATTCCTTTTACTGTGGTTTTGTGAAGCGATCTTTCATCTGCTCTCGGCTTGCATTCTTCCAGCGACGGGGTGCTCGCCCCCTCCCCCAGCAGCAGCGCCTTCCAACGTCACGCAGTTCTTTTCCTTATTGTTCTGAGGCCTTCTGTCCCGGAGCTTCAGCTCACAGATCTTTGTGTGCACCCCCTCGGGCTCAGCGGGCTTCTGCCCCTTCTCCCCATGCGTAGCCCTTCAGCCCTGCACTCAGTCTGGTTGTCATCGCTTCCCTCCATCGGTCCACAGATGTTTTCTGTGGGCCTCCCGCTGCCAGGCAGTGAAAGCCCTCTTGGGAACCTCCCCGAACCTCCCAGCGCCTTCGTCCTCACCTTCACTGGAAGCCACCACTCCACTACTCCACTCTCCGACCTTCTCGAAGATTCTGAGGACGAGCTTGCCAAGTTAAGGCCGGGTCAGGGTCGGGCCGCCTTACAGGTTCCCTTGCCACGGTGTCCTGGAGGCATCACTGTCCTCCTTGTGCGGAGGAGGAAACTGAGGCTCGCCGGCTCCCTGCGCGGCCGGAGGCCAAGGCACCGCGGCTCCACGCCAGGTCTTGGCTGCGAGCCTCTGGCTGTTTCCGTGGCCTCGCACTGTCAAGGCGGGGACGGGCTTCTCGCTACTCGGAACCCCCTTGTGCCTCTCTCTGGGTTCTTGCATGGCTCCGGGGGCTGGAGAATGTGGACGGGGGCTTGGCGTCCAGGAGCCCTAGGTTTTCCAAGAGCTTCTGATCCTAAATGTGCAGCGTCACGCCCAGCCCTGGTATGGGAACTTGTGACGCAGTGTGTGTTTTGCGAACTCTTGTCACCTTATAGCTCCTTCAGCCGACGAGCCCGCTGAGTCTCCCCCATGTACCAGACACGGTGTTAATTGCTCCGGAGAACACGATGAGGAAGACAGTGACCTTGTGCCCCAGGAGCTCACAGACTAGTAGAAGGTCAGGAGGCAGATGGGCATGTGCACCCAGCCTTCTGGAAGCCCGGGGCAGCAAGTGGTGGGACCTTCCCGGGCTGGGTGGTGGCGACAAAGGGAGAGGGCATTTGGACTGGGCTTTGAAGGGTGCATAAGAGTTCGCAGGGCAGCCACACAATGAACTGATCACTAAAAAGTAAGTGAGGAGTGGGGGCGCCTGGGTGGCTCAGTCGGTTAGGCATCTGACTCTTGATTTTGGCTCAGGTCATGATCTCACAGTTGATGGTGGGTTCCAGCCCCGCATCGGGCTCTGTGCTGGCAGTGTGGAGCCTGCTTGGGATTCTCTCTCCCTTTCTCCTGCTCATGCTCTCTCCCTCTCCCTCTCAAAAAAAAAAAAAAAAACAAAAAAAAAAAACAAAAAAAATTAAGTAAGGAGCAATAATGGGGGTTCAGTCATGACAACTTTTCCTGGAGACTGTCTGCGACTTTGTTAGTATGTGCAGAAACACTGCAGGATTGGCTGCGAAAAATCAATAACTCTCTCCGACTCCCTTTGTAATCTGCTTCCTGCCCGGGGCTCAAGGAGATCGAGAAGCTAGTGTTGCAAAGGCACGGGAAGATTTAATTCCACGTTAGACGTACACATTTTTGCTAAGTAGATAAATAATGACCTTATTAAGGTTTCTTTTGGCTCTGTGTCGGGGGCCCACAGCCCATTGCTAGCAGGGTCTCAGAAATCGGCGTCTGTTTTCTCTTATTTGGACAGGAGCCTCTGGCTGAGGTGCTGAGCCGTCTTGGAGAGTTCTCTTCCCCGCAGAGCATTAGTCATGAAACAGTAATTTACCGCAGGAATCGCACAGAGTGGGATGATATTGATTTGTGGGCCTTTTGGCAAAACGTACTCGTTCACAACTGGCCAGAGAAGCAGCCTGAAGACGTTCTGGGTGAAGCGTGATTGTGTGGTCCCAGATGAGGTCCTGCCCTGCTCTCCAAATGGGGGGGGTGGGGGAGAGCTGGAGAGAGGGCTATGGGCTGGGGGGGGGGGCGGTGCGGGAGATACATAGAGAGAGAGAGACAGAGAGAAAGAAGGTGGGGAGGGAACAGGGGAGGGAGGGAGACGGGCCGGTGTGTACCTGGCCTTTTTCTCTCCTTGGGAAGCATCCTTGGGGGTCCGGCCCCCTGGCCTGGGATCCCGAGGACCCCTGCCTCGCATCTGTGAAGGGACACGGGGTCTCGCAGGTGCAGGGGCTCAGCCCTCTCTCTCCCGCGTGGGGCTCCCCGGCCAGAGTTCCAGCTCTGATGACGGAGGCTCCTGCAGGGTCTGGGAGCCCGCTCCCCCCTCCCTGGCGGAGTTGGTTAAATCGCGTGCGTGGAGGGCTCCCTCCTGCCCTCCCTCCACGCCACCCAGCATTAGCGAGCATTCATCCGGCCCCAAACCCTGTGACAGGTGCTGCGGAAGAAAACGCACCTCGGTGTGCGCGTGCATCAGCGTGCCCCCGGCTGGTGTGGGGGGTGGGGGTGGGGGGGTCAGTCCTGACGTTGCTCACACCTTTGACATGCTCAGTCTGCACCAAGCCCTTTTCTTTGTTTATTCATTCACTCACTTGGCCCTTCTGATTCCAGCAACAGCCCCATGAGACAGGTATTGTTGTTGTCTTTGTTTTGTACGTAAATTGACGCCCAGCAAGGTTCAGTAACTTCCCTTAGAGACACACAGCTCCTAAGTTCATGGTGGGATACCCCTTCTAGCCTGAGGGGTCTGGGGGGACGGCTTGAATTAGGGCCTGGAAGGACAGCCGAGGAGAAGCTTGAGGGAGGGAGGGGCGCGCCAGGACAGTGGAGGGCAGCGGGAAGGGCTGCCCTGTGCCCAGCACCCAGAAGCCGCGTCGCATACCGTCTCTTTTGTCCCGCAGCCTGTCGGAAAGGCCAAGTAACTGGTCCAAGGTGTGAAGGCAGGACGGGGACCCAGCTCTGTGTGGCTCCACAGCACGTGCGTGCCCTCAACGCCACACCACCCCGGGGCTTGGCCAGCGGGCGGGGGCACCCCGGGGTCGGTGGCACAAAGTGGGCAGTGGCTGCTGTACCGGAAAACCCTCACCATTGTTCTTTCAGCATCTCCCACGGGGTTCTGGGCACCCCCCCTGCCTTCCCCCAGCTCCGGCTCCTGCCCTGCACTCGTGTGGGCCTCTCCCTGCACACCCCTCCAGCCTGAGCACGTTCACGGCTTCACACCGGCGCTGGCTACCATCCCACGGACCCTAGCGGGGCATCCTCATCCGCAAAGCGATTTAAAACATTGGTCTCTTGACTTGTGGGCTGGGCAGCCCGTGCTCCCTCGAGGTGCCCGTGCCATCCACCCCGGGAGCCGCGTCCGAAGGTCTAGGGTGGTGGATCGGGACGGGAGGAGGGGTGCTGGGAACACACCAGCCCAGGCAGCTTGGGGGGGGGGGGGGGGGGGGGGGAGGGGGGAGGGGAGCGCCTCGGCAGCCGATGGCCGCGTGGTGAAATTCACAGCTCCCGGCGTAGCCCGCAGTCGCACCCGGTCTTTGGCTCGGCTCCTTCTCCTACATACAGGCATCCTCCTTATGACGTCGCAGCGTTTCCTTCTCTTCCTTCTTTCTTCCTCTGCGGCGGGAGCCCGCGTCTCAGCCCTTCTGTGATGCTGCTGTGGCCGGGAGGCCGCGTCTGTACCAATAAATGACCCCAGACGGGTGGGGGAGGGAGGCTCAGCGCCGCACGGTTCTGGCCCTGATCAGTTTCACACCGCCGCTCGGCTCGCGCTGCATTTCCTCCAAGGGGAGTGTTTTAGGAAGAGCAGAGATGCCTCTTGGCGTCTTTACGAGATCACCCCCAGAACCAGGATGCTCTCTTCAGCGTCGCGACCTTCCCTCCCCACGCGGTGTCTGCAGAGCAATTGCATTTACTCCCGTTGTTTCCCCCACCTGCGGTGCTGAGAGGAAAGTCAAGCAACCGCGTTTTTCTCCTCCGCGCAGGCCCAGCCCCACCAGGACAAGCGACAGAGCTGTCCTTCTTTCACGCTTCAGGCGCAGGCTACCTGTCAGCGGCTTGCTGTGTGCGGCTCTGGTGGAAGGAACCTCTCTCCGGGGCCACAGGGATTTGCAGCAAGAATAGAAGAGTGTTTGGCTCCAGTTTCTGGCTCAGTGTGGCCCCGATGGCGATGACCCTGGTCCCACTTCGTAAACGGGGGACAGATGTGATGCCAGGCTGTCGGGATCGCTGGGTTGAGCCCTATTTTTTTTTTAAGTAGAAAGTGGGAGGAGAGAAACAGAAATAAATCAGTACGGTAACCATCGCAAGAGCCTTCTCCTGTGGTCTTTGGAGATTCCAGGGGACCCGGAGAGAGGCCAGATAGCGGCAAAGGTGCAGACTGGCTGACAAGGGGCTCCAGGCGGCCCTCAGCATGGAGTCCAGCGTCCAAGGCGATCTGGCGCCCCTGGCCTCCTGCCTGCACAGAGTCACTGGGCTGCTTCTTACCTGGCTTCTCCCACGTCTGTTTTCCTTTGTAGCCCCTGTGGGCGAGATACTGCAGAGCAGTGGCTGAGAAGCTGAAACCATTGTCCCACTGTCTCCTGTCCCCGTCCCGATGGCCGGCATGGCAGTGGCGAGGTCAGAGAGCTGGACTTTTCTCCTGTCCTCTGCCTCTCGGGGAGCCACTAAGCCTTGGCGAGCGGGGCCGTGTCTCCCTGGCCCTCTTCTCTGGTGGAGCTTCTCACCTCTAGCCCTGGGGCGTGGGACGATGGTTCTAGACCGTGAACCACGACCCCATCTTCCAGGCCCGCTGGGTGGCTGGGGCTTCGGCCTCCAAACCCAGACAAACCACAGCTCTCGTTCCCTGCCTCCCGTGACCCTGACTTTCACATCACTGCCTGATGGGCGGATGGTCAAGCCGGCTCCTCTCTGCTCTGAGTAAGGTGCCCCCTTTCCCGGAGTCCAGCACCTCCAGCAGCGGTGGGCGATTTTATCTCCATGCGTATTGATGCATTAACACACACGGGAATGCTCCTCTTCCAGGAAGACTGGGTTGCCTGCCGTCTTCACCCAGCTTGGGAGACCCTGAATTTGCCTTTTACCCACTTCCTCACTGTCCGTGAGTTTGCACTGTGGGCCGAGTGGCCCCACCTTTCACTTACTCATTGTTCCTTCTTTATCTGACATCCCACCCGGTCTCGTGCTGGGGGGTGTGGGACACCAGCAAGGGCTCCCGGTCTCCAGAGGGCGGTCAGACCCCTGAAGGGTGGGTGCACTGATGGAGGAGGCGTGGGGCGAGGGGAGAGGCCCTAATTCCCCACCTGGGGGGGCGGGGGGGACAGTGTTGGGGAGGCGTCCCTGGAAGGAGCCCTGGGAGCCACCAGGGAGGAATGTGTGGGCCGGAAGGGGCTTCAGGCTGAGGCAGCCTCATCCAGGGGGTTGAGTTCCCCACACGCCCAGGATCGGGGAGCCGGACCCGTGAGCCAAGGGCTTTGGAGATGACCTGACTGCCCTGTTTCATGAGAGACTTTTTCACAAAGCTACTGAGTGGCCAGCTATGGAAGACTAAACAATGGAAAACAAAACCAAAAATAAAACACTATCCTTTCACTGAACTTGCCTTTGGAAAACAAATATTATGTGACAGGAGACCAGCCGTCTTCCTAGTACCAGAGCTGAGGCCCGAGCACGTTCCAGAAGAGTTCTTTGGGATCCTTTCCCCTCCTCCCCCCACCTCCTCTCTCTTCCTTTTCCTCTCCTCTCCTCTTCCCCCCCTTCCTCCCTTCTTTTCTCTCTCTCTCTTTCTACCTTTGAGATTTCTTTTTTTTTAATGTTTATTTTGAGAGAGAGAGAGAGAGCAGGGAAAGGGGCAGAGAGAGAGGGAGACAGAGGATCTCAAGCAGGCTCTAAGAGGCCAGCAGGGAGCCCAATGCGGGGCTCAAACGCGCAAACTGTGAGATCATGACCTGAGCTGAAATCACTTGTCGGATGCTTAACCGACTGAGCCACCCACGCGCCCTTGCCTTTGAACTTTCTTAATTGTACTTTTCATCAGCATGTAATTAATTCCCCTGTCCACCAGCATCCCCACGGTAGAGATGTCCGGGAGCCTGTAACTTGCTGTGCGTTTGCTAAGTGCTGGGGATATGTGCGAACCGGGACTCTATTTCTAGAATACTATCTGTGGGACTCCCCCCGGAAAACCCGGTCTGGCCACCCCAGGGCCCTGTCACATCTCCCTGAAATTTGAAGCAGTTACCCTAACTAATTGCCTTCAACTTATCAGAAGAGGGAATCTCTAACCAAAGTCCTTGACCAGCCCCAGCTGTCTGGGGGTTTGTCTTGTGTCCTCATTGGTGCAGCGAAGCCATCACGTTCGGGGACCTGGGGTGGCCGATGCCCCGATTATTTTAAACGAATTCCCTAAGCTGTATACACAGCACTGACACTGTGACTAAAGCCCTTCCCATTCTGTAACGCTCACTCTAGCGCATTGGCAGGGTAGGATTTCTCTGATGGTGACCTGTTGCCTTTTCCCAATGACATTGATAACGATTGAAACGTTGTTATCAATAACATTGGTTGACATTGAGAAGCTCTCGAAAGCTTGCCGAGTGCCTTTGTATACTTTAGCTAACTCGATTCTCATGAGAGTCCTATGAACTGGGGTTACGACGTCTCTCTTATAATGAGGAAACCGAGGCTCAGAGAGGTTAGGGGATGTGTTCAAGGTCACATAGCTAGTAAGTGGTAGAGCGGGGTCCTAGTGCTGGTATGACCTGTTTTCCCCGAATTTGAGTTGCTCAACCAAGGAGTCTTTCTGGAGTGTTTGCTGTGTGCTGGCCTTCTAGAGGGGAGCAGGTAGTTCTTGGGTGGCGGAAGGGAGCATGGCATCCGCGGGGGCTTAGGTCTACATTGTGGGCTGAGTGTGACGGTCGGAGCCCCGAGTCGTGGAGAGGACAGGGAAGGACCGTTTCTGCTCGTCCCTCTGTCTCCTTATCTAGACGAGTCTTCGTCCCTGCAGGAAAGAAAGGTGAGCCGTGGGGATGGAGGGAGGCCGAGGCCTTCACCATGTCCTGTCGTGACATTCTGCCAGCTGGCGGCCTGACGAGGGACGTATCTGCAGACACGGGATCCCATTCCTGCCCCCGTGGGAGAGGAGGGAGGGCAGGCCCTGAGGCCCTGCGGACTGCACGCTGCGTGCAGAGGGACTGGCATGTTCCTTTCCCCGGCCTGGACTCTGAAGTTGGTCGTGCGTCAGAAGGAAGTGCCCAATAACGGTACTGGTTTGAACCGTGGCTTTTGCACAGCCGTGGCCTGTATCAGAGAAGATACGGCCAGATGATTGCTGAGCAGAGGAGAATCTTTAAGGGCAGTATGGCTGGGGAATCTCAGGCTCAGAGAGGGCAAGCGGTTTTCCCAGAGTCACACAGCCCCGGGCTCGTTCTCTCCTGTGCTGTGCCTAATTGTTTTTGCTGAAATGGACTTGAAGACGAGAAGGTGTTTATTTTTTATAAAAGCAGCGGCGAGCGGAGCAGCAGAGAAATAGGTTTCTTCTACAGCTGTTCTCCTGAGGTCACTGTGACACCGTGGCGAGGAGTATTTCTGACCCTGGAGACCTGCAGTGTGAAGCAAGCAAGTGTGGGCGGCTGGAGGTTTGCACCCCAGCAGCCCCTTTCCTGCTGCCCCCCAAATTTGGGTGGTGCTAGAGAGACTTGGGACTTTTTTTGGCTGTGCTTAGGAGCTTAGAAGTTTACAAGGGAGTGTGGGAGGGACTTTTAGGAGGCGCGGCCCATATGCATGACCCCTACGTGGGGCATTCCAGTTGTGTGACACGTGCAGGGGCGTCCTGATGTTTCTGGAAGGTATGGCCCACCTGCCATCGGAACCACGAAGCAGCTGGCAGGCTGTGATGCACATTCTGGGTTTTCCCAGGCCTACTGATCAGAATCTCCAGGGCGGGACCGGGAATCTGCATTAAAAAAAATTTTTTTTTAATGTTTATTTCTGAGACAGAGAGAGACAGAGCATGAGCGGGGAAGGGGCAGAGAGAGAGGGAGACACAGAATCCAGAGCAGGCTGCAGGCTCTGAGCCGTCAGCACAGAGCCCGACGTGGGGCTCGAACCCACAACCTGTGAGATCATGACCTGAGCCGAAGCCAGACGCTTAACCCCCTGAGCCACCCAGGCGCCCCGGGATCTGCATTTTAAACAGGCTCTGAGGTCAGCCGCATTATGCGCTGACGCCCCTGCACCCCCCGGCCCAGAGCCAGGATGTGGTTCAGATCTGGAGCCAGCCTCCCTGGGCGGCCTGACCTCCAGTGAGCTGTTCCCCCCCCACCCCCCCCCCCACCCCGAGCCTCGGGTTTCTGGTCTGAAAGGTGGATATGCCACCCCTGCCGTTTTAGGTCACAGTCGCCCGACATGGCGACAGTGTTAGTGCCCAGCAAGTGGTGGCCTTTACTGGGTCTGCCAAACAGCGGGCAGGGTAGGGGGTGATTCGGGGCCCCGAGCGGGTGCCGGTGTCCGGCCAGGATTGGCAGGGGCCTCCTGCAGGAGCGTGGGCCTCTGGGAGTGAGGAGGAGACTGCGCTTAGGGCCTCAAGGCTGCAGTTTGGGGAAGAGCCTGTGGTGAGACTTAGAAATGGCGCCTTCTTTGCCTTTGGCCCAGACGCACAGGCTCCAGAGGGCGCCCGGGACGGGTGTCCAAGCTGGGCCCAGGCCCACGTGCTTGCCTTTGAGCCCGGGCTCCCCTAGAAGACGGTTGCCGTTTTCCCGAGCGGTGACGGTGGCCCAGCCCTCTGAGCACGGGGGAGGAGGGGCCGGTGACCTGGAAGGGGGGGGGTCGCCAGGGAGACAGAGGCTGGGAGTGTGTGTGTGCGGGGGCTGGGGGGACACTGGGGAGACGGCTCAGATAAGTCCCGCGGGAGGCACCCGCGGGGCCATCGGCTGATCCCCTTTCCTGTTGACTGGTTTTTAAGGAACTTCCTTTCCCTCCCCTGACTTCTTGCAGAGGGGTCTCTTCCTACCAGGCCGGTTCTGCCTCCCCTTGCTGCCCTCTGCCCCGCCCCCCAGCAGGTGCAGCACCCCCTTGAAAGAGAAGCCGTTTGAGGGACGCAGGGCCCTTCCTGCCCCCCTCACGTGTTCCCAGTGCTTGTCTCTTTGTAGCTGGGGCCTGGACACAGGAAAGCCAGCCATATCCTGAGCCAGACGCTCTACGGGAGGCCACCCGGCTGTCACTGGGCGCGTGCATGCTGGTTCTCCTCCGACCAGCGGCCTGAAAATGACCCCGAGTCCCCGGGAGCTGGATGTGAGGGATTTGTGCCTCCTTCCCCCACAACGCGCGCGTGCACACACACACACACACACACACACACTCTCACAGGCCCAGCCTCCAGAGGCAGTCATGGACAGAGCTGCCCCCATCCTCCAGGACTTGGTCATCCACGTGGTTTACAGGCGAGGAAACTGAGGTCTTGGAACTAGAACTCACGTCCCCGAGCCCTGCTCTGGCTCCTCTCAGATGCTGTTCCAGGACAGCAGGATCCTGGCTATCTCAGTGGGCTACCCTACCTCCTGTGCACCTGCTCCGGGACCTTGTGTGTGTGTGTGTGGGGGTACTTATGAGCGACTGAGCCCAACTCTGGGCATGTGCTTGGAAATAAATGCACCCTCCAGTGCCAAGATGCCTGGGGTGGGGTGGGGGGTGCCTGCCATGTGAACAGACAGCCTGTGGTCCACGCAGGGCGGTGGGGCAGAGCTGATGCGGGCCTGGGGAGGGATAGGCAGGTTCCTCAGGGACGGCTGTTTCTGGGGGTTGCAACCAGGAGCCACTGCTTCTCTTCCCACCTGATCTGGATGGTTCTTCACCCCTCCTGCATCTCACGGTGTGCCCCACCCCGCCCCCCAGTCTTCACCTCCCTCCCCTGCTGCCCCTGCCGCGCTGTGTGGGTCACACCCCCCAACCCTCATCAGGCTCCCGCTCATCTGAGTGGCCTCTTGTCCCCGCCTCGCAAACAAGCCCCCGGAAGGTGGAGTGGGAGGAGAATACGGAGCGGTCCGTCTGGACCAGCCCCCCGCGTCTTCTGCTTTCTGGAAGAACAGTCTCCCTGTAGAAGTGGCTCGCCTGCTGGATGCCAGTCCCCACCCTCTGTGTCCTGCAGCCCGGCTACGGAGCCCAAGCCAGACTGGAACGTGGACCGGGCAGGGACTGTCCGGCACCAGGAGAACTGGCCATGCCAGGCTCGAGGAGAGGGCCCCTCCTGGTGCCCTCCTCCCCGGCCCATCCGCAGCCTCGTTCTCTCACCTCCGGGCTCAGGGGTCGCCTCTGGAAGCCTCCGATGCCCGCCCTGCCTGCCTCGGGCTCCCCTCACTGGCCGCTGGCCTGGTCTCCGCTCCCTGGTGTGGACACCACCGTGTGCACCTCTGAGCATCCTTGGCCTTGGTGCGAACACTGTGGTTTGACTGTCAGACGGAGGACGTTGGAGGCCGCGGGAGCCCCGAGTATATATCTCACACGGTGCCCTTGTTTGAAGGGGGATGCATCGGCCTGGGACTTTCGGGGGGGGGGGGGCAGGCAGCTGCAGGGCAGACGCCGGGTCCCTCAGTGTGGGAGGATGGGGTGTTCAGCCAGGCGAGGGGTGCTCGGGGCCACGCAGAGCGTTTCTGGCTCTGGGGCCCCCGAGTCGCAATGGAGAGTCCGAAGGAGACGATTCTGCCTGGCTCTTTCCAGTTGTTTCTCTGGTTTTCCTGTCATCTGCTGGGGCCTTGAGGGGAATTTGTCCCTGCCTGTGCTGCACTCATTATAGGAGATATTTAATCCACGGGGGGTGGGCAGATAGGAGTGTCATTCTCAGGGGACGCTTTGTTGTCCCAATGTAAACTAAAATTTTAGAGGGTGCCTGGGTGACTCAGTCGGTTGAGCGTCCGACTTCGGCTCAGGTCGTGATCTCCTGATTCACGAGTTCCAGCCCCGCGTCGGGCTCTGTGCTGACAGCTCAGAGCCTGGAACCTGCTTTGGATTCTGTGTCTCCCTCTCTCTCTGCCCCTCCCCTACTCACGCGCTGGCTCTCTCCATCTCAAAAATAAATAAACGTTAAAAAAAAAAATAGTGTAAGCTAAAATTTTAGTATCCCTTATGGAAAATTCATAAACTTTAGAAAGAAACCAGTAAGGCAACCATAATAATCCCCATAATCCCATGCGTCAGTTCTGGTATAAAAGTTAGGCTTCCTGGCGCAAATGAGTCAAAGCGCCAGAAAAGCCCCTGTCCCATACCGCAGTCCCCCAGCTGAAGCCCCCTCAGAAAACTGTGGCGCTGTCGTCCCAGTGAGCCCTGTGTTGGGTGGGGGGTGTCTGCATGGCCTTCCGTGAGCTGGAGCAGCCCTCCGCCTCTCACCCAGGACCACGTGCTGCGTGGGATCCTCAAGCCTCAGATGGCCTTTACCCTCTCTACTGTGGGACTGTGTACACGCACTGCATGTGCACATGTGTGCACGCGGGCGTCTGTGCGTGCAGGTGCATGTGTACCCGTGTGCACGCATGCGCATCAGTGCGTGTATGTACGTAAGTGCCCGTGGGGGGCATGCATATATCTGTGTGCGTGCTTGCATAAGTGTGCGCGTGTGCGTGTGTGCGCACATGTGTCAGCGTGTGCATGTGGGTGTGATGACAGACGGGCGTCTACGTTGACCCGAGTGGGGGGCGGGTTCTCTGGTCCTCCTCCTCTCAAGGGGTCGGTGAGCTTCGGTGACACTGGCGGCCTCGCTTGGGCCTCCTGACGCCCCCCAGATGCAGCGAGCCCTCCTTCCTCGAGCCCAGTGCGGTTTGTTAGCATTTCTCGCGTAGCACGCCTCCCGTGGTATTGTCGGTGGCTACTTGTGGCCGTGGGCTGCCTCCCGCCGGCCGTGGCCTCCCCCGCAACGCCAGGCTCCAGGGCTCGGGGTCAGTGGCTGCGCGTCTGGGCTTGAACAACGATGTGTTTACTGAGCTTCGCCACTGACTGCCCCAGCGGCTCCAAATGACATTTCAGGAATTGAATTACATTTTGGTTCTTGCAGAATCCAGGAATAGATCATTTGATTGTGTCTGTTGGAAGTCATGGCCGCAACCGGCTTCATTTTCTTAGCCAACATCTCTCCCGAGTGGGGAGCGATGGCAGAGGAATGCCATCACGGACTGGATTTTCCCACAAGCACGTCTCCCGAGCTGGCGGTGGCCCGTGCTTTCCCCCCAGGCTGTGGGAGGCTGGCACTGGAGGCCGCCTCCGGGCAGGACCCAGAGCGGCACTGCCACTCGGTGCGTGGGTGTCCTGCCTGTCCCCGCGGCCTGCTGAAGATACCACTGCCGGGCGGCGGCTGCTGGGAGAGCTTTCCCCAGCCCTGTGGGGTCGGGGGAGGGAGCTGTCTCGTCTGCCTGGGAAAGTCATGTAATGCCTGTGCCTCATTTCCATGCCCCCTCTGGCCTTTGAGGGGTGTGTCTCCTCCGAGGGGCTCACTCTTTGCCCAGGCGTCAGCAGCCGTGGCTAGCTACTCTTCCCTCGACCCGTCCGGAATTTCTCTCTGGCTTTCCCAGCCTCACGGTATCGGGAGAATCTTCTAGAAATCTCCGGATGCCCTTCCTGCTGGGCGTCTGCCTTCCTGCCAGCCGAGTGCTTAGTGGTTGCAGGGCCAGGAGGCTGGGGGCTGGGTGAGGGCGGCCACTTGCCCTGTGCTCCCATTTGGGTTCTTTGTGGTGTGAATGGAGACTGCAGAGAGGTGGGGACCGTGGGTCCCCATCCAGCAAGGGGCAGGGAGTGGGTTCCAACCCCAGCGTGCTTCCTTCCCCTGCTACTTGCAGAAACAAGTGAATTTTCCTAAGGAACGGCTGCTCCAGGAAGCCAGCTGTCAGCCCCCTCTGGCTCTTCCTGTCCACCCCGCCCACCCCTGCTCTAGCCTGGTCCTTCTCTCTCTGCCCGCTCCGCCTGCCCAGGCCGATGGCCGGGTCTCCGGATTTCATCTCCCTCTAGGGCTCCGGCCCCCGTGTTGGGCATGGAGCTGCCTGGGGACAACCAGGCTTCTTCCCCAGGAAATGGGAATCAGGCCAAACACAGAAGTCAGATAGTTGATGAAAAGGTGCTTCGGTGTGTGGTTGTTTTGACAAGTAGTTCTAGAGGCGTGTGCCCTTGGGCCTCTGGTTGCCTTATAGTTCAGCTCCGCTTGACTTGAATTCCAATTTGCGAGCACCGCCTGGTGCTGGAGACGGTTCCAGAACTGCAGGCGCCCCGCCCCCCCCCCCCCCCCCAGCCCCCCGGGAGGAGCTCACAGGGCAGGGCAGTAGGGCTCTGGTGTGGCGGGAACCCTCAGAGAGGTCCCTGAGGCCTTGTGGGAGGAATTTTGTCATCGGAAACTGTTCCTTATTAAAATCGAGTAATAATGAATATGCTGTGTTTGGATCCACCAGGGAGAATTGAAAGCGAGCTAAAAGGAAACGTGAATTCAACCAGGCCAGGATGGTTTTGAAGGAAGAAAAGCCTCTGGCCCTCATCAGGCCACCCCCAGCGTGTCCTTGAAACCTTTTCGCTCCTTGAAATGTGCTTCTTAACCTTTTGGAAAAAAACAACTTTCTCCTGCTATATATAGCCCTTATCTGGAGGTGCAGGCACAGACGGGTCCCCTTGTCTTCAGCAAACTGCTGGGTTGGGCCCCGGGGGTGGTGGGGACTCAGGTATTGGCTTTGGCATTCTGCCCACGTGGAGCTAAACACTGGGCTTTGGGCCCTTGGTGGAGATCGCTGGGAACCCTCTCCCACTTCCATTCCCGAATTTCTCCTTCCCCTTAGACGTGACCACTTTCCCTTTCCAAATAACGCCCCAGGTGACTCCGTAGAGCCCAGTGGAGGATAGAGGGCCAGCATGCGTGCGTCCCCGTGTGCCCACAGATGCTTGGCGGGGGCGGTCCTTGGGGTTAGGATTTCGGCCTGGCGTGTTTCTGGCCCGTCTTGTATATTGTTCCCCATCTGTGGAAGCTCTAGGCCCGCGGGCAGAGCTGGACTGTCTCGGGAGGAAGTTAGTCTGATGCTGACAGGTAGGGGCTCCAAGGAACGTGGGAGGCGCTGGCCTCGGGGCGGGTCCAAGCAGGGTCCCACACGTAGGACGGAGGGGTTGACTGTGAGTGGCCCTTCGACAGGCAGCCTGTGATGCCTGGACGCTGAGGTCGGGACATGAGGTGACCACTGGCGCTGGCCTTGAGCCGGGCACAGGGGTCTGCCTGGAGATGTGATCCAGGGGCACCCGAAAAGGCCCGCCGATGCCCCCTCGGCTGCCGAAGGATCCAAGGGTGCGTTCCTCTGTCAGGGGGCACCCTGCTCCCGGGGGCCTGGAAGGGCGGGCTCACAGGTGGCGGCCACGTCGAGGGAGGATTGGGTTCCAGTTCTGACCTTGCCGCTAGCTTCGGTCTTCGTCCCTGTGGTCCTCGGTTTCCCCACCTGTAAAGCGAAGGGGCCCATCTGAGGCTGCGTTACAGGGCTGACCCCTTTGCCGGTGGGGACTCCAGCTGGTGCCTCTAGGGACCCGGTGGTGAGCCAACGAGAGGATCAGGGGAAGGGGTGTTACCCGGGGCCCTGGATGGCCCCACTGGCGGCCTGGAACTGGTAAGGCAGGGTTAGGCGATTGCATGAGGCGCGTGTGGCCCCGCTGTTTGCATTCGGGGGGGTTGTGGGTATGGCGGGCTCCCGGGTGGGGCAGGAAAACCAGTCTGAGTACCTATCAGCCCCTGGAGCTGGGCAGACAGGCAGAGCTGTCGTCCACATCTGCCCCCAAGCCCCGAGGTTCACCTCGGGGTCAAGCTTTTCTTAGCAAACCATTCACCTTGTTCACTTTGTGGCTCTGTGACCTCTGAATGCAGTTTCCCTTGGGCCTTGAGGCCCCGTGTAGCTCACTGGTTTTGGTGCAGGCAGGGGTGGTTTCGGGCTGGATGGCCTCGCTGGGGAAAGCAGTCCTGGGGTGCTGAACCCCCCCCCTCCACCCACTCCACTGCCCTCAGCCCCAGCCCAGGGCTCAGCAGGGAGAGGGAACCGTGGAGAGGCCACGTTTGTCTTCCTATGGCCGCTGGGTATTAGCCTTCGTTTCCGGACAGGCTTCCACTCCATGCTCCCCTGTAGGGTCTCTCTGTTCATCCAGAGACCACCTGGGCGGCCAGGTGAGGTGCCCGGGAAGTCCCCTCCGTCAGGCCTGGGGGAGGGGGGGGTCTCACTCCCAAGGGGGCGCTGTGCCCTGTAGGGCAGGGGCCTGGCTTCCCACGGGGCCGCTTTACTGCCCCTGTGGCCCCGTGCCCGGGTTTGATCCTGGTCCCCCCCGGAGACCTCGGTGCACAGGCCGGCCGCCCCCTCCTTGGGCCGAGACTGGGTCTGCGGGCGCTTTGGACCTTTCTCTCTTCCTGCCTCACCTTCTGGGTTTCCTCTGCCTGATGAGCTTTCAAGACGAAGGACTGCACCGTGGCCGTCTTCCTTCTCTTACACGAAAGCTGCTGACATGTCGGGGGGGACGGTGGATGGCCTCAGTCTAGTGCCACCAGCGGTTGTGAGTTCACTTCTGCTTTATGTCTGTTTCTGGTCATTCGCCAAAGATCAGCGAAACCACATCGCCTCCGTGTGAGCCACACAGGAGAGCGGGGTGACGCCGTGCGTGCTGCTGGCCGAGGGGGGAGGAGGAAGCTCGTGAGAGGCACATCATCGGGGTGCAGTCGGATGCCACTTGAGGGTGCCGAGAGCCCATTCCACGTCCTTCATCCACTGTTAAGCACCTGTTGTGTTCCAGGCACTGTGTCCACCGTGGGGCATACGTGACGGGTAAGGCCTGATGCCCGGGGAGCCTCCAGTTTGGAGGCGGAAAGACAGGTGGCTGGGACAGCAGGGGCCCCGTCCCTCCCTGGCCCAGAAGCCAAGGCTGGTCCTGGAGAAGGCGGCCAACTCCAGGGTTCCCTGCCCTGCCTCTGGAGGCCCCCTGGGCGCCCCCCTCCCTGCCCTACAACTCTTCAGTGCCCTCCTCAGTGAGCAGAAAACAGTGCTACAGGGGCTCCCCCAGAACAGGAGCGCTTAACCCTCCGGGAAGAAGGTCTTGAACAGGTGTGACATTGGACGCCCCAGAGCAACAGCCACGAGCCAGGCCTGAGTGGCCAAGGATGCCCCGGGAAGGAGAATCGCCTGTGGGCCGGTGGGGTAGCAGGCCCTGGGGGTGGAGGGGGCCTGGAAAGCAAGATTCCCTGCCCGGAAGGGGAGGCAGATGAGGAAACTGAGGCCCAGGATGGAGGGGCTTGTCCAGGAAGGGGCAGAACGGGGCCCCCCGAGCAAGTTCTCCGTTCACAGCAACACCGGGAAGCGTCTCCATGTATAAGACATTGTGGTGGGCGGAGGCCTGGAAGCATCGTCGTCATCATCTGACTGATAATAGAACAATTAAAGTTTAAAGTGATCTAAAGTGACGGCTGACGGGAGTGTTCCTAGAAACCGGAGATTGGGTGTAGGTAGGAGCGGATCTCGGTGTAGATGAGGATCATCACAAAATCCCCCGGAGCTGGTGGGTTTTGAATGTTTCAGAACATTTCAGGCCGCCTTGGGAAACTGGCTCTGCTCCCGCCCCGGCCCTTGGCCTTCTGGAACCAGAAGGGCCTCCTAGGCCGGTGTGTCTGCGTCCTTGGGCAAGCCGGGAGCCCTGGCCTGGCCTGTCGGCACCACCCCAGAGATCTGGGATGCCCTTACTCTGGGAGACCCGGCCACTGCAGTCGGGGTCGCTCTGTTTTGTCCCCAAGTTGCTTATCTGAGTCAAACCTTGGGACTTCATAGTCCAGACCCAGCTTACCTGGGCTCTTTCGGAATTGACTCTGTGTCCATTTTAGCCTCAAGGTCTGTGTTTTCCCCTTGGGCCTCTAGCAGAATCCAGCTTGGACGGGTCCTCAAGTCCCCAAGTCTCCTAACTGGCTATTACAGGAGCTTGGGGCAGCCAGGTTGGCCTAGCAAGCCTGCCTGTTCCCCAGGATTCCAGGCCTCCCTCCCTTCTTTCCCTTCCTTCTTCTCTTCCTTCCCACCTTCCCTCCCTCCTTCCTTCCCGTCCTTCCCTCTTTCAGGGTGTCCTAGATCTCCCCCCTGGCTCACTGGGCCATGACTTTGAGGTCAGTGGGGCAGAACACCGGAGCCCAGGGGACACTGGACGGCATAAAACCCTTACTTTAATTAGAAAAGTTATGTAACAATATATCAGAAAGTTGGCGAGATGTAGGACAAAAAAAAACCAAACACAAACAACCCTGATCGTGGCCTTCCAATACAGGCGCTCACCTCTGCGTGTTCCCTTCGGGTCTTTTGGTCTTTGTCACAAAGGGTGGCCCCTGGCTTCCGGGGGTGCCTGCTGACTGTTCTTTCAGTCTTTCCGATTACATCCGGGAGCTCACTCACATTTTTACGGAGTGCAGGATGCAGAAGTGGAAATCTGCGCTGCCCTCGGGGGGCTGACCATGCAGACCGCGGGCACACTTGGAATTGAGCGCAGCTTGTGGCGCGGCCGGCAGGCGGGTCTGCTGGGTGTGGGTGAAGTGTGGCTTTGAAGCAGACCTGCCCTGAAGGGGCGTGCGGGGAGAGGACACGGGTGTTTAATTCAAAGACGAAACGTAGGACAGGAGTTCAAGTAGAGGCAGGAGCAGAGCGTTGAGGCACGTGGGTGTTGGGTGGAAAGGGAAAGAACGCTTTTGACTGGATGGTTCTGAGAAGGCTTCTTGGAACAGCCTCTTGGAAGGGACTGGGAACCGAGTGTCCCTTGCAGGAGGATTTGGACAGCGAGGAGGCGGGCAGACCTTTCCTGTCCGATGGCACAGAGGTGACGTCCTGACCGCGCGTCTCCTCCACGGGAGCGGAAGCTCCATGGGGCGGGGGCTTTGTTGGTCCGCTCCCCACACAGAATAAGTTGCCTTGAAGTGTTGAATGGGAGGATGTGCGCGCAGGCAGGTGTCTATGTAACAGAAGAGATTCATGGGCTAACTGCGCAAAGGTGGCCTTTGGGGGAGATCTGGGCCCTGCGGGAAATCAGGGATCTCTTCCCTCGTTGGCTGTCTTTAGGGAAGAAAATCCGGCTAGAACGAAGAGGTGGAGGCTGTGGGTAGAGAAGAATTCCTTTCCATAACCCTGGCATGGGACACCCTGCAGGTACATATTCCTAGAGATGTCGTTTCACACGTGAGATCCTTCCCGATCTCCTGTTTGGGGGCGTGTTCTGTTCACGCAGCAACACTCTGTCCTCTGTAGAATTCACCAGGCTGGATACAATCAATAAGGAGCTTCTCCTGCCTGGACATTCTGTTGCTCGTCCTAGGGATGGGGGTCTCGGGGGCTTCTCTCATGCCCGGAAATTGTGTCAGAGCCGTCTGGGTGAAGAAGGAAGTATAGAAGCAAGCTGGGCAGCGGGAATGGCAATGACAGCCACCGTGTTTCATAGCGTGCAGGGCACTCAAGGCAAGGCTGTCACACAAGATGCAGAAAGAACACAGATTACAACCACCCCCTCGTCTTTCACGGCTGTAATAACTCCATCGGGGCGCCTGGGTGGCTCCGTCGGTTAAGCGTCTGACTCTTGATTTTGGCTCAAGTCATGATCTCATGGTTTGTGAGTTCGAGCCCCATGTTGGGCTCTGTGCTGACAGCGTGGAACCCTCTTGGGATTCTCTCTCTCTCTCTCTCTCTCTCTCTCTCTCTCTCTTTCTCTCTGTCTGCCTCTTCTGTGCATGTGTGCTCTATCTCAAAAGAAATAAACTTAAAAAAAAAAAAATACAACCCAGTAACTCCATCGTTGTTTGCTGGGACAAACATGAGTTTGGAGTCAGAATCTGCCGGGACGGAAGTCCCAGATTGTCCTCTCCCCAGCTATGTGACCTGGGGCACGTTGGATAACTTTCAGACTATAATTTCCTCACTCGTGCCCCGGACACAGCACCTCCCTTGGAGGGTTTGAGGAGAAAATGAGACCCAGGAACCCATCTCTGTGATAACACCTTATGGTCAGCAAACGTTGGCTTCCTTTCTGCCCTTCTTTTGTATCTGGGGGAAAAACAGAAGAATCCGTGGCAAAACTGTCATTTAGTAAAACAATCAAGAGAGTAGTTAGAAGATAAGTATTCATATTAGCCACGACTGCTTATTAATGTATAATTTTCAAAGGTCTCCTTTTTTTTTTTTTTTTATTTTTTAAAAAAATTTTTTTTTTCAACGTTTATTTATTTTTGGGACAGAGAGAGACAGAGCATGAATGGGGGAGGGGCAGAGAGAGAGGGAGACACAGAATCGGAAACAGGCTCCAGGCTCCGAGCCATCAGCCCAGAGCCTGACGCGGGGCTCGAACTCCCGGACCGCGAGATCGTGACCTGGCTGAAGTCGGACGCTTAACCGACTGCGCCACCCAGGCGCCCCTCAAAGGTCTTCTTCTGCTGGAAACGTCACATTGCTCGGTTCACAACGATATACCTTTGTCCAAATTCACTGAACTGTATACATAAAAAGGATTAATTTTAGCATATGTAAATTGCACCTTAAAGAACTTGCCTTTACAAGAAAAGATCCCATTCTTAATGCTGATAAAGCGTATGAAAATACCCAGGCCTAGCATTAAGGGGAAATGTGCCCGATGTAGATGAAGAAAAAAACCCGTCATTTAAATATTTTGCTATTGGTATTTTTCTCCTTATTGCAAAAGATATACATGTGAATCCAGCAGGTGTCTCATGAATGCCTACTACGTGCCAGGCATTGTTTTAGGCTCCCAGGGGGGGAAAAAAAAGACCCTCCTCCTTCAAGGAGAAGGCCTTTAGTGGGGGACACATAAACATGATAATCAAGCAAATTCCTTCCCGTTGGGAAGGAGTTGAGCAGGGTAATGGCGGAGTGGCGGTGTTGGAGGGAGGGGCTTTCAATTTGAGATAAGTCAGTGGTGGCAGACCTCATTAAGGTGACATTTGAGGGGCGCCTGGGTGGCTCAGTCGGTTAAGCGGCCGGCTTCGGCTCAGGCCAGGATCTCTCCGTCTGTGAGTTCGAGCCCCGCGTCGGGCTCTGTGCCGACAGCTCGGAGCCTGGAACCTGCTTCCGATTCTGGGTCTCCCTCTCTCTCTGCTCCTCCCTCACTCACACTCTATCTCTGTCTCTGTCTTTGTCTCTCTGTCTCGTCTCTCTCTCTCTCTCTCTCAAATAAATGTTCAAAAAGAAAAAAAAAAAAGGTGACATTTGAGCCAGTGTGGGGACAGCTGTCAGGGAGGATGGTCCGGCCAGAGCCAACACAAGACCCAAGATAGGAGTGGGCCTGGCAGGCGCGAGGAGGGGCTTGGAGACCAATTTTGGAAACAAACCCTCCTCGCTGGGCAGGGCAGCCCGGATCCCACCTTCTTACAGTTTCTGGTCTCATGACTGCCAGAAAATGCCTGTCGCGTTCCAGTTTGCTGTAACGAGACTGTATTTTTTTATATGTGCTGTCGTAACCTGTGTAATGTAACTTACTGAATACATCCCACCACGTTATTAAAATCATCCTTTGTGGCCCGATTTTACGTGAACCGACACCCTGCTGTTCACCGCTGGGTCCTTCTAGAAGGCACTGTGGAGAGGTGGGGTGAGCCGGACAGCATAGGTTGTACCCACCCACCCTGCATGGCTGGCGAGACGCGGCCGAGCTGAGCCACAGCTAAAAGCATGGTGCCCGTGGGTCCAGACGTGCTGGGCACTTGGGATTTATTCTGTCTTTCCCGCTGCCTTTGCACTTCCCCCAGGCAGGTGTAAGGATAGCACTTGAGACTGTCACTGCCGTCCTGCTCCCGGGGGGGGTGTTTCCCGACACCGAGGATTCTGGCGCCCGAGTGCCCGCCACACTGGATCCTGCTCCCCCTCGGCGGGCACGTCCCCTTCCGGTCCTGTCACGTGCCACTCTGAAAGCTCTGCAGTCCTCCTGGCCCACGTCCCAGCCCACCTGCTGGAAGCTTCCCTCCGGCTCGGCTCGCATCATCCCTCCAGCCTCCCAGGACGTGGTGCTTGGACGGTATCGGGCAGACGCCCACCTCTCTCCCTTCCCCCATTCAGCCCAAGCGCCGGGTTGGGCACCGAGGTACCAAAGGGATTCTGCGGAAGCTCTGTTCTGGAGAGCTGTCAGCCCAGTTGTGGAAGATAACCAGATCATGCAGAGAGCATCCCAAGTCCCTCCTGGAGGGCAGCGTGCAGGGGAGAGAGTGTCTGAGCAGCTTGCAGGGGAGGGGGGGGGGCGCTGGAGAGGAGACACAGGCCCAGCAGGCCTCCTCGCTTTGGGCCCAAGGCCTTCGCTGAGCCAGCTGGTCATTTCCTGGCCTGTGGCCTCGTGTCAGCTGGGCTGTTGGGGGCCAGGATGACACTGGCTCTTTGGGGGTAACTTGTTTGGGTCCAGGGCTCTCCGTGATGGTTTGTGACCTGGCGGGATCCTGCGGGTGGATGCAGTTGTCTGAATTCCCCGGCAGATTCCAGTGTGAGCGCCGCACGTGCCTTGCCCATGGCAAAGTCCCCGAAGAAGGTGTCACCGGAGAGTCTATGCGGGGGAGCTGCCGTGGGCAGGGCGGGGGTGGATGGGTGTTTGCTATTTGCGTCCTCAGTACGACCAGCCCCCAGGCTTTTTCCAGCCGCGCCAGCCCTGCTGGGACAAGCCCGTGGGCACCTGGCTGCAGGCCTCTCTGACCGTGATCTACCCGGGCGCCTTTCACACGGGAGCTGGGGGCTCTGCCCGCAGCTGCCCACTGACTGTGTTGTGTCAGGGGAGTGCCTGGGGCCTAGGGCCTGAGGTCCCCACTGCCTGGGTGAGGGAGCTTCTCGGAAAGTCCCCGGCAAGGCTGCTCCCCCAGCCCACCCCTCTGCATTTCCTCTGTCTCTGTCTCCCTCTGCGTGTCTAACTCATTTGCATCTGTCTCTGTTTAAATGTCACCTCCTCCGAGAAGTCTTCCCGGATCCTTACGTAGGGCAGTAGGCCTCTCAGCGCGCATGCCTGCCAGCATCCTGCACTCGCTTTTCTCATGGCATGTGTCACATTGCCCTGTAACCTCCTGGGCCACTTACGTGACCTCCTCGAAGGCAGGAATTGTTCCGGAACACATAAGACAGTGCCCGCCGTCTGCTAAGAGTTCAGTTAAATGTGTTCCGAGTAAGTGAACGGATGCCCAAATAGCACTTCGGTTCCAGCTCAGAGACCATCACCCTGACAAGCAGGTCAAATGTGGGAGCCACTCGGCGTCTTGCTTGGCCCAGGTCACCTGCGTCACTGTATGTGCAAGACAGAGGCAGCCCCCGTCCGCGTGGGGGCTAACGGGCCAATGGGAAGGCCAGGCGGGGCGTCTGCTGCGTCTGTCTGAGGTGTCTGGGGCCCCTGAGGTAGGCCCTACCTGGGAGGTGCATCTAACTATGAAATACCAGGTAGACCCCGACCCAAGCAAACAGCCCCTTGTGGCTCCTTAAAAGATTCCTTGAGGGGCGCCTGGGTGGCGCAGTCGGTTAAGCGTCCGACTTCAGCCAGGTCACGATCTCGCGGTCCGTGAGTTCGAGCCCCGCGTCGGGCTCTGGGCTGATGGCTTGGAGCCTGGAGCCTGTTTCCGATTCTGTGTCTCCCTCTCTCTCTGCCCCTCCCCCGTTCATGCTCTGTCTCTCTCTCTGTCCCAAATAAATAAATAAACGTTGAAAAAAAAAAATTTAAAAAAAAAAAAAAAAAAAAAGATTCCTTGAAGGTTGAATGTTGGCCTTTGAACAGCAACGCAGGCCTGAGTTGTCTGAGCCCCGGGAGAAGTCTCCCCCAGGGTTCTTGAATCTCCCTTCTCGCTCACACCAGCCTCCCACCTTCCCCAGCCCAAGTTTCCGGGTAGGGAGGGTAAAGTGACACCGCGGATGTGACACTCTCTCCAGACCGTAGCGCGCACTGTAGGGAGTGGATTGTTCCGTCCCCCTCATGGTTTGGCACCCGGTGTAGACTCATCCTGCCGGGCAGGGCTAAGGGACTGCATTTGTCAGCCTGCCCCTCCTCCGCGGAACTTGGCGGGGGGTGGGGGGGGTGGGCTGACACTTCGAGGTTCCCTGTGCCAACGAAACCTAAGGTCAGCAGAGCTCTCTGATAGAACATTTGTGACTTCCGTCTGCAGAAAAGACCCCGTCTTGTGGGATCTTAAAAAAAGGGGGGGGGGCGGTTCCCAGAAGTAAACGGCCCCAAGCCAAGGGTCAGCTAAAGCAGAGGCCCCGGGTGGCATTCCTTGCCCCGCGAGGGTCGAGTGTAGCCTGTGGGTGCCTGCTGTCCCTGCCGAGGGCGGTCTCCACCAGCCAGCCGCAAAGGCTTTACATCTTGCTGCTTCTTCCCCGGCCACACAGCAGGCCCCTTGACACTCGAGGCTCGTCCCGAACAACCGAAACTCGGGTTTCCTAGAGCCCCTCCCTGTTGAAGAGAAGCGAGGGGGGCGTGGGCTGGCCTGTGCAAGACGTTCGGGAGCGGTGGGAGCTCGGGGTGGCTCTGAGCCCTGCCGGACTCTGGTCCCTTATTTGGAAGGAAGGGCAGGTGCTGCCTTCAGGGAGCTTCTCGCTCGCCGTGTCACCAGTTGTGAGGCAAACAAAGACGTGACCAACAGGGGGATGCATTTGTGTCAGGGGCTCTGCCCTCGGTACTGTTGACAGTCTGGCTGCGGAATTCTTTGTTGAGGTGGGGAGGGCTCAGTCTTGGAGGGTTTGCAACGTCCTGGGTGCCAGGGGACGACCCCCCGCGCCCCCGCTGTAATAAAAAATCCGCCGACCCTTCTGGATGTCCCAGGGGAGCAAAATCCCCGCCAGTTGAGAACCCCTGAATTATGTGTGTACGTGTGCACGCACACACACACACACACACACACATACACACACACACACGTGCATGCCTCTTTGTGAGTTGTTCTGGATGAGCAAGCCTGCTCGAGGGCCAGTATCAGCTTCCTGTTACTTGCCCACACACCTAAAAACAAATTTCCCTTCCATAAACAGCCAGATGGGCGACCACCGACCTCTACTCTCAGAGGGCAGAGGAGAGGAGAGGAGGGGGTCCCCACTTCGTTCCCCGCAAAGAGCTGGAAAGCTTGTACAGACCCGGTTATGGAAGGACAGGGACAGAGGGACGAGGGCCGCCTGCTCATATCACACGGGACAACTAACTCTGCAAAGAGAAAGCTTTCACACCTCACGCAGACCTTGAGGCTCTGGGCCAGGCTGGGCCCCAGGTCGGCGGGTGGGGGCGGTGGGGAGGAAGATCTCAGTCCCTCTATTGTCCCTTCCCTTGTGGGCCCCAGACGCAGATCAGCAGATCCCAGCAACCTGGAGGGCTGTAAAAGCCAGCACCGCCTGGAGTTCGGGGCCTCCCTGAGGGAGGGATCAGGCTGGGGTTCCCCCCCGCCAAGGGAGGGGGGTTCTCTGGGCACCCAGGGGGCGTTCTAGAACGGCAAGCAAATAGCTTGTCGGTGGGCCACAGCCTGGGACTGAGACAAACCTCACGGGCTCTCCTTCCCAAATGTGACGCGAGCTGAGCGGACTGGAATCAAAGGTATAAAATTGGAGGCAAGAGGCATGCAAAGACCCAGCTGTGAGCGGCCTCTGCCGAGCACCAGTGCGTGAAAGTGCTTTGCAAATGTTCTTTGTTTGTTGCCATCCCCCAAAAACCCAGCAGAGCACCTGGGGCCCCAGAGGCGAGAACCTGACCCGGGGCTGCCCAGCCGCGCGAAGCTAGAAGCTAGAAGCTAGCGGAGTTGTGATTGATCCCGCTGACTCCTCCCGGTGGCCTCGGCTCAGAAATGCAGTGTCCCAGGCTGAGCCCTGGAGACCGTGTGGACCCGGGAATCTGCATGCTAGCAAGCAGGCCAACTCTAGGCTTGTGTCCCTGCCGGGGACGGTGACTCAGACCCCGGAGGGGAGCAGTCAGGAGGCTGTGGGTGAAAGGCCAGTCCTTGGGCGCAGACGCGCTCTGCACAGCAGCCCTGCGTCGCCCGGGCCGGGCCGGGCCGGGCCGGGCTGTGATTTTCCATCTGATGCTGGGCTGATGTCACTCGTGGCTGCAGAATGGAGAGCAGCAGCGTGGGCTGGTCTCGGGCGAGAGCTGTCTGCAGGGGGTGACGGCAGAATCCGGTGTCTGGTCCGCAGAGCAGTGTCCCTAATAGAGTTCACTGAGCCTTTGGGGTGCTCGCCGTGCGGTGGCTGTTGCAGGACCCCGGGGGCTGCTCGTTTGTGGGGAATGAATAATTAATTTGCGTTTTCGGAGGTCTCATCCCTTCACCGCGGATACGGCAGCCAAGCTCGGCGTGCTCCGTGGGCTCCTGAGTGAGCGGCTTTAGCGGGAGAACTTGCCTTAGTCCCCGCGGCCCTGGGCACCTGTTTCCAGGCTGTTGGTTGCAGACGGCGTTTCAGGAGAGCCAGACCTTCCCCCTCTCTGGACACTTTCTTTTCTGTCCATGGGGAAATGACACTGTCTCCTGGCCTTGGGGTCTAGGGTCCACCGGAAACTAGGACACTAATACCCACAGGGCAGTGGAGTTCTGTCTCGGTGGGGCTTCGTTTCCGGTTTCCCGGTGTGGCCGGCCGCAAGCTGTGTGTGGTCACACCCCCCCTGGAAAAGGTCCGGTTGTCACAAGTGCCTGGGCCCGGGTCGTTCACCCCCGCTGCCCCCGGAGGTGTCTCCCGGACCGCAGCCTTCACACTGCCTTCCTTCCTGCCCAGCCTGTCCAAGCTGTTCTTCCTCCAATCCATTGCTAGAGAGCCCACCATGGCTCCCTACTGCCCAAAGCAAGGGGAAGCCCGATGTTCAAAGCCCTCCGTGGCCCGGCTCTGGCATTCCTCTGCAGCCACACCTCACACCTCTCCCTCCTCTGAGCTGCCAGCCCCCAGATGCTTCAGGAAACATTGACTGAGAGCCCACAGCACTCCTGGCGCTGTGCAGGTGGATTGCTGGGAGACGGAGCACGGCTGGGCCTTGCGTCTAGAGGGGCCAGGAGCCCCAGCAGGTGGGTTACAGGCAGGCCACACAGACCTCCGGGGCCCCAGGAGCGGTGGGGAGCAGGGAGGCTTTGTGGGAGGGAGTCTCAGAATTTCTGGCATCTTTAACCTGCCACACCTGGCGGGACTGGGGCCCGACTGTCAGGCCTTGAATGCCAAACCACGAGGGTCTGGGGGCTGTGGGATCACCGGGGGCTTCAGTTGAGCGGGGAGAAGCCGGCATCCGGAGCCCGGCCTGAGGAGAGCCCTCTGCAGGCAGGCAGCCTGGCCCGGAGCCCCTCTGTCCACCCACCCTTCCTGCCTTGGCACCGACCCCACCTCGGGCCCTGCCCGTTGCACTGCCTTCCAGCTTAATTGCACTTAGATACTTGGTTGTGCGGCTTTCCTTGCTCCTTTATCGATCCCCGAGGGCAAAGTTTGGTCTCTGGGCTCCATGTGGGGGATGGGGAAGCAGAGCCTGCAGGCCAGGTGGCCTCAGTGGGTGCCCGCGCTGCCTGGCCGTGGGACCTTGGGAACGTGGCTTGCTGTTGGTTTCTGAGCCTCAGTTTCCCCATCTGTCGTCCCCCAAGAGTGGGACGAGGTGTGGATGTGCCCAGAGGTCCTGAGGCAGAGCCTTGCATGCTGCGTTTAGACTCCAAGTTCACGTGTACGGCCTTGAAGAGCGCCCATGTGATTCATTGCTTTCTGTGGTTCTCGACGCTCAAGAGCAGGAAGCAGGCCCAGAAGGAGATGATGTGCCCAGGGCCACACAGCGGCACATCAGAGTCCGAATGTGACATGCTTTGGGCCACTTGCCCGTGAAGGGGTGCTCAGTACCCCTCCACTCCACTGCCCCTGGTGCTCTGAGAATCTGCTGTCCTGGTGGCCTCCAGGCGGGCCCAGGGACACCCTGTCAGGGAGGAGGTCTCCTGTCCTCTGCCGCCCAGCCGTGGCCACAGTGGTTGAGAGAAGAGGGGCCTTTAGGGTGGCAGGTGCAATAAGGGTGCCCCTCACACCCCCCCCCCCCGCCCCACCTGAGCCAAGGTGCACCTGTGCTACAAGGCACAGCCCATGTGTCCCCTGGTGACACCTTCCTTGGATCCTGCTTACAATGACACGCCCCCTTCCCCTCGCCCTACGTCACTTACAGTATGTGGCATGATCCACGCACAAGGGCAGGGCTCTGGGTCTATGAGCTCTCTGCACCTGGATGGCCGTCGGCTCCCGGGCCGCTGGGTGAGTGGACGGAGGGACGTATGGCAGAGAGGCAGGTGGCCTGGACAGAGGCTGCTCCCACCTCCAGTCGAGGACCAGGCTCCTTCCTGGAAGGAACGGCTGCCTTGAGTGGGCAGCACTGGTGGGACAGCAAGTGGGACAGTTACTGTCCCCAATTGGGGTCGGTAGCCATGCTCTCCTCCTCTTCCTGGCCCTGTGGCTCCAGGCAAGACCCTCAACTTCTCTGGGCCTCGGTGTCGTCATGCATGAAGTGGGGAAAGCCTGAGCCCTTGGCCGCTGTTTGCCGTTCACCCACTGTGGAATTCCTATGCTCTCCTGCCCCACCGGCTTTCGAGGACAAGGGCGATATTGACAGCTTGTCCCAAAACTTTTCTATTTCCTCCAACATCATTCTTTTTTTTTTTTTTTTAAGTTTTACGTATTTATTTTGAGAGAGAGAGAGAGAAGATCCCAAGCAGGCTCTGCACTGTCAACACAGAGCCCAACGTGGGGCTTGAACCCGTGAACCGTGAGATCATGACCTGAGCCGAAATCAAGAGCCGAAATCAAACTGACTGAGCCACCCAGGCGCCCCCTACCAACATCATTATTAACGGAGCACTCAGAACATTTCAGGGAGAGAGTCCTGTGGCCCAGCTCAGGGGACGGGTGACCAGCAAGGGGACACGCAGCCTGAGTACCTGGAACCTGAGTCCCCCTGGGAGGTTGGGCTGGCTCCTCCCCGGCGCCGTGCTCTTGGGCGAGGCCCTACTTGCCCAACGGCAGAATCGACAAGATGCATGGGTTTCCCTCTTCTTTTTCTTTGTTATTCTTCTCTGCAGCTGAACCTTTTCCCTCCCGAGTGAAATCGTGGGTGGAGGTCGATGTACGGGGCAGGCGAGGTGGCCCTGCAGGGTGGAGGGAGGACTGGCTGCCGGGGCCCAGGCTTTCTAGGGGCCCCTCTGCTGCAGAGATGCAAGGCTTGTTCCCGGGCTGGGACAGCGGACAGTGGGTGTGTCTGTGGGCACAACGTGCCCCCAAATAGATACTGTGGATCAAGTTCCGGGTTTCTGCTCTCCACCTCCCTGGGGCCCTCTTGTGTTTCTCCTGTGTTTCCCCTGCGGCTGCCTCATTGTTGTGATGTTGGCAAAGGCTTGCTTTTGCTTCCTTCTCTGTCCGGAACAGGATGCGCCTCAGACGCTGAGAGCATTTCTATGGCCTCTGGTCCAGGGGTCGGTGGCATCGGAGGGGGGCGGGGGGGCGGGCATGGGGGAGGCAGGTGGCAGCGGCCAGGACTCAGGAGGTTCCAAGCATTTTGTGAATGGGCAATGAGCCATTTTATTTTCTTTCCGGGAGAGTCAGGAGCAAACAAACCTGAATTTTATGTCTTAAGACAATGCAGCACGTTCGAGGGTTGGAGAATCTCAGAGACCTCACTTCTCTGCTGCCTCTTAGTCCAAGGTTCTTATCACCTCCTTTTCCCCCGTGCCTGGTATCTCTGGTTTTCAAAATTCTTCTGCCACAACTGTGCTTAAAATGAAATGCAATTCTTTCTTTCTTTCTTCCTTCCTTCCTTCCTTCCTTCCTTCCTTCCTTCCTTCCTTCCTTCCTTCCTTCCTTTCTTTTCTTTCACCAAAAGGCTCAGGTAGGAAAATCAAAAGACCCCTAAATGCTAAGCAGTTTGGAATAGGAAAAAGTCTGAAATTCCAGCTGGATCCATTTTCTGAAATGTATTTCGTGTAATCTCGCCCCACGGTTACACAGTGAGAATAAGATTTCCCCAGCTGCACACACCGGGGGGAGTCAGGCGTATTGTTATCTTCCCTTAAAGATTTAGCACAGAAATCTTAGTCACAAATATTGCAGTTAAATAAATCAGTCGTATGTTAAAGGAATCCTGCAGTCAGGAAACCAATTTAACTTTGTGAAAGGAAGTCATTTGCACATTTACGTGACCGCGGGGCATCTCTTACCTGTTACATTTTGTGAGGCACAGCACCCCAGACGAATTTTCCTTGGAAGACAGTTTTGGGAAGGCTGTCTCTAATGAAAGAAGGAAGATGAGGACATTTAAAGGTCCTTCAGCAGAACAGTGAAACCTGGAGGAAGATGAGATTCCGTCTTTCTTTCTGAAGAAGAGCAAGCATCTTCCATCAGTTCAGACTCTGTCGAAAGGGCTAGAAAAACTGTTTCAAAGTGGGTTAAAGCACAGAAGGGAATTTAAAATTTTTTGATGTTTATTTTTGAGAGAGAGCTAGAGAGAGAGGGGGAGAGAGAGAGAGCGAGCGGGGGAGGGGCAGAGAGAAGGGAGACAATCCGAAGCAGGCTCCAGGCTCTGAGCTGTCTGCACAGAGCCCGACGTGGGGCTCGAACCCATGAATTGTGCGATCATGACCTGGGCCGAAGTCGGACGCTTAACCGGCTGAGCCACCCAGGCGCCCCAAAAGCAAAGAAGGGAATTTAATATTTCACAACACCGAGGAGTCCGGGGTGGACTGGGTTAGGACACTGCCAAGGTACCTGCACCCCCTGCTGCCCCCTGTTCTCGGGGAGCCCCGTGTGCTGTCTGGAAGCCCATCCCCTGGGGCAGGGCAGCTGATGGCGGTGGGAATCTCCAGCCATTCCTGTTGTCGGGACAGATGGCCGTGGGAGAGAGGGAGAGGGCTCCCTCTGTGGTGGAAAGACGAGGGGGCCCGCTTTGGGTCCAGCAAGTTGGGAATGGGGGCAGCGTGGACCCTTAAGAGGAACTCAAGAATGTTGCTGTTAGAAGACCGAATGGATGCTGGGGGGCGGGGACACACAACCAAAATGCCAGAATGATCTCTAGGGCGTTTCCCTGGTCCGTTTTCCTTTGTGCTGGGGGTGCTGGGAGTCAGGGGTGGGGAACCAACTCTTAGAACATGCGCTAAAGATCTGAACGCTGACCCTGAGAGAGGCAGACAGGAGGAGTGGGGGGGGGGGGGGTGTTGGCCGGGTTCCCCTACTGCACCGGACAAGTTCGAGAGAGACCCATTGTTGGCGGGCGGACAGGAAGGCAGAGGCTCTTGGAAGAAAGAGTATGTCTGGCTGCTGAACCCCCCTTGGCTTGGAATGTGGCCTTGGTCGTTGGCATGAGCGGGAACCCCCTGAGGGCGACCCCAGCCCTCCTTCTCCTTCCAGCTCTCTGAGAATCTCTGTGTCTCCACATGATCACACGACCCCTGGCCTCTGCGGCTTGGTCCTAAGATGCTCCTTATTTCCGGTGCCGGCTGACAGGTGGCACAGAGTCCCAGGTGGTCGTCCCAGTGTCTCCAATTCTCCCCACCCACGGCAGTCGTGGCATGCAGCTTCGATCGTGCGTGTGAATTCCTTGTCTAACCCTGACCCCCTTCATCCATTCTCCCGGCTCCCCCACCCACCCCCACCCCGCCATTTGTGTTTTGTGACCGGAAAGTAAGCCCTTGGAAGGCAGGGTGCTCGACAGCAGTCGGGTGTCCCCAGTGCCCGGCACAGAGTCGCCCCTTGTGACGTTCAGTCTAGTTGCTGAGTGGCTGGAATCGTGGGGCAGGCAGGCTGGGCGCTGGAGACGCAGGGTCCTTATCCTGCGAAAATTCGCGTCGCTGGGGGCCTCTGCGGACGTGATCGGGTGGGGAAGATGAGGCGCCGAGAGGTTGGCCAGCCTGGCGGAGGTCAGGGCCTGAAGTGGCCTGCTCTCTTCCCGTTGTTCCGCAAGTGACCGGTCCCGCACGGAGTGTTCAATGGAGCCTCCCCCAGACTGGACCGCGTGCACATCCTGGGGGGCTGCCCCCTGCTCCCTGCAGTGGGTTGGATCTCCCCCTGACTCCAGAGAGATCCAGAGAGCTTGTGTCCACGCGTTCCCCACCCCCCGCAATCTGGCATACACCTGAGCGTCCCCCACGGGGCCGTGGGCTCCTCAGAAGTGGGACTGTCGTGCCTGCACCTGACCCTCGTGTGGGGCACTCAGCATGCGAGTCGAGTGCGTGCTGTGTCGGGGGTGGGGGCCTCCGAGGCCGGTGTGCAGCGTATTCCTGGGGGCCGTGTCCCCAGATTTGAGGCCGCTGGGTTCTGGTGTAGGTGCGGTGAGGGGAGCTGAGGCACCAGCAGTGGGAAGTGTGCTCCCGTGGGTCTGCTCTTTGCCCTGCTGCTCTCGGGGGTACGGAAGTACCGAGACACTGACTTAGGGTCCTTTTTTAAAAATGTTAACAGCTAGGGAGGGGCCCCTGGGTGGCTCGGCTCAGGTGGTGAAGCGTCCGACTTTCGCTCAGGTCACGATCTCCCAGCGCATGAGTTCGTCCCAGCGTCGGGGTCTGTGCTGATGGCTCAGAGCCTGGAGCTGCTTCGGATTCTGCGTCTCGCTCTCTCCCTGCCCCTCCCCCGCTCGCGCTCTGTCTCTCTCTGTCTCTCAAAAATAAATAAAGGTTTAAAAACAATTTTAAATGTCAACAGCTTTATTGAGATGTAACTCAACATGCCATGTAATTCACCCATTTAAAGTATGCAATGCTGGGGCGCCTGGGTGGCTCAGTCAGTTAAGCGTCTGACTTCAGCTCCGGTCATAGCCTCATAATTTGTGGGTTCAAGCCCCGCATCGGGCTCTGTGCCGGGCAGCTCAGAGCCTGGAGTCTGCTTCAGATTCTCTCTCTCTCTCTCTCTCTCTCTCTCTCTGTCTCTCTGCCCCTCCCCCCTCATACTCTGTCCCTCAAAAATGAATAAATGTTTAAAAAAATGCAATGCAGTGGTTTTTAGTACATTCACACATATGTGCAACCATCACTGCAGTCAATTTTAGAATATTTCTATCATCCTGAAAGGAAACCCCATACCCTTCAGCTACCCCCTTCCTATCCTCCCATCCCCCAGCCCTAAGAAACCACAAATCTACCTTCTGTCTCTATAGATTTCTTGTTCTGGACATCTTACGTAATGGAATCAGGCCATATTTATCCTTTTGTGTCTGGTCTCTTCGCTTAGCGTAGTAGTTTGAGGTTCATCTGTGTTGTGACATGTGCCAATACTTTGTTTCTTTTCGTGGCTGAATAATATTCTACCGTAGAAATATAACCATATTTTGTTCTCATGCATGTGTTGAGGGACATTGGTGTTGTTCCCACCTTTTGGTTATTATGAACAGTGCTGCTGAGAACGTTGCGTAAGAGTCTGTGTGTGGCCGTATGTTTTCATAGCTCTTGGGCGTATGTATACTCAGGAACTGAGTTTCCGGGTTACCGGAACATATGATAAACCATGTGATAAACATATGATAACCGTATGTTTAATCACTTGAGAAACGGCCAGAGTGCTTTCCAAAGTACTGAATTCCCAACAGCAATGTGGGTTTTGATTCTCCAAATCCTTGTCGGCACTTGTATCGGTCTGACTTTTTGATTCCAGAAATCTTAGTGGGTACCAAGCGGTATCTTACTGTGCTTTTGATTTGTATTTCTCCAATAACTAATGATGTTGAGCATCTTTTCGTGTGTTTTATTGGTCCTTTATATATCTTCTTCAGATACATGTGTATTCGCATCCTTTGCCCATACTTTAGTTGGGTTATACGTCTTTCTATTGAATTGTAAGAGTTCTTTATATATTCTAGATACAAATGCTTTATCAGTAAACTTATTTGCAAATATTTTCACCCATTTTGTGGGTTGTCTTTTCGTTTTCTTGTCTGTGTCCCCGAGGGACAAATCGTCCAATTTATCTTATCTGGTTGTTTGGGCTTTTGGTGTCCTGGCTAAGAATCCTTTGCCAAATCCAAAATTAATGAAGATTTAGCCCTATGTGTTTTTTTTTTTTTTCCTAAGAGCTTTATAGATTTAGCTTTTACATTTAGTTCTCTGACCCATTTTGAGTTAATTTTTGTATACGATGTGAGGTGGGGGCCCAGCTTCATTCTTTTGCGTGTGGCTTATCCAGTTTTGTCCCAGCACCATTTGTTGAGAAGATATTCTTTCCCTATCTTGGCACACTTATTCAACATCAGTTGACCAAAGATGTGTGAGTTTATTTATGGATTCCTGGTTCTGTTTCATTGATCTGTATGTCTGTCCTTGGGCCAGTACCACACGGTCTTGGTTATTACTGATTTGTAGTAAGTTTTGAAATTGAGATGTGAGTCCTTATGTTGTCCTCCTTCAGGATTGTTCTGGCTATCCTGGGTCCTTTGCCATTCCATATGAAATTTATTTTTTTTTTTTTAATTTTTATTTAGAGAGAGACAGGTGCACAAATGGGGACCAGCGGGTAGAAAGAGAGAATTCCAAGCAGGCCCCATGCTGTCAGTGTGGAGCCCGATGTGGGGCTCAAACCCACTAACCGTGAGATCGTGACCTGATCTGAAACCCAAGAGTTGGACACTTAACCAACAGAGCCACCCAGGCACCCCCCCACCCATGTGAAATTTAGAATCAGCTTGTCAATTTCTGCAAAGAAGTAAGCTGGGATTCTGGTGGGGCGATGTACTGAATCTCTACATAAGTTTGGGGAGTGTTGCCATTTTAACGATGTTAAGTCTTCTGATCCATGAACATGGGATATTTCCCCAATTATTTAGATTTTCTTTTTTTTTTTCTACAATATTTTGTAGCTTTCCAAGTATAAGTTCTGTACTTCTTTTGTTAAATTCGTTCCTGTTCTATTCTTTTTGATGCTCTTGCTAATGGAATTGTTTTCTTTTTAAAAAAATTTTAAATGTTTATTTATTTTTGAGTGAGAGAAAGAGAGAGAGCAAGCAGGGGAGGGGCAGAGAGCGGGAGACGCAGAATCCAAACCAGGCTCCAGGCCCTGAGCAGTCAGCACAGAGCCCAACGTGGGGCTCGAACTCACAGACCGTGAGATCACGACCTGTGCCGAAGTCGGACGCTTAAACGACTGAGCCATCCAGGCGCCCCTGGAATTGTTTTCTTAATTTCATTTTTGGATTTTTCATTGCAAATGTATAGAAATACAGCTGAGTTTTGTATATTGATCTTATCTTATTAATGTAGTACATCGTATCAATAAAATGAAAAGCAAAAATCAGCAATCTTGCTGAACTGTTCATTTTTTTAGTGGAACTTTAGGATCTTCTATATATAAGGTAATGACATTCTGCAAATAGAGATAGTTTTATGTCTTCTTTTCTAATCTCACACTTCTTTCTCTCGCCTTATTGCCCTGTTTAGAGCCTCTAATATACTGCTGAATAGCAATGGTCACGGTGGGCATTGTTGTCTCACTCCTGATCGTAGGGAGAAAGCATCCAGTCCTTTACCATTGACTATGATGTTAGCTGTGAGATTTTTTTGTTTTGTTTTGTTTTTTAATGTTTACTTTGTTTTATTTTTGAGAGAGAGCGAGCAGGGAAGGGGCAGAGAGAGAGAGAGGGAGAAGACACAATTCCAAGCAGACTCTGCACGGTCAGCACAGAGCCCCACATGGGGCTCGAACCCATGAACCGTGAGATCATGACCTGAGCCGAGATCAAAAGTCAGGTGCTTAACCACTGAGCCACCCAGGCACCCTAGCTGTGAGGTTTTTTGTTGTTTTTTTTTTTAACAGGTAACTCTAGTTCCCTTCTACTCCTGTATTATTTAGTGTTTTTATTTGAAACCGTGTTGGATTTCGTCAAGTACTTTTTCTGCGTCACTTGAGAAAAGCCTGTGATTTGTGCTTTTTATTTTATTGATATGATGTACTACAGGCGTTGATTTTCAGATGGTAAACCAACCTTGCATTCCTGAGATAAATCCCACTTGGTCATGACGTATAATTCTTTTTATTCTTTATGTTGCTGGATTTGGTATGCTAGTATCTTGTTGATTTTTAGTGGGGGGGAGGGGTTGCATTCATGTCCATTAGGGCCGCTGATCTCTATCTTCCTTCTCTTGTGAAGTTTGTCTGCTTTTGATGTCCGGGCCAGTACCTGCTTTATAGGACAAGTCGGGAAGTGTTCCCTCTTCTTCTGTTTTTTTGGATGAGTTTGTGAGAATTGGTATTGATTCTTGAAATGTTTATAGAAGTGGGCAGTGAAGCCATCTGGGTCTGGGTTTTCCTGTGCGCGAGTAATATTTTGATTACGAATTCAAGCTCTTGCCTGCTTATAGGCATTTCGGATTGTCTCTTTCTTTCAGATCTTCCAGATTTTTCTGGAGTAGGTTTTGGTAGCGTATGTCTCTCTAGTGGCTTAGATCCTGATGATCATGTTCTTTGTGGCCTTTCAGTCCTTGTTGGCATTGACTGAGTTCTCCCTACGTGCCAGGCATCTTTCTGTGCATTAGCTCATGCAGTTTTTATACACCGTTGATCAACTAGGTAGCGTTATTACCATCTCCGCTCCACATACCTAGAAACTGAGGCAGAGAGAAGTTCACTAGTGGGTCAGGGTCACACAGCCAGGCAGTAGAGGGAACAGTAGAGCTAGGATTGGAGCCCGGGTGGGGGCGCCTGGGTGGCTCCGTCGGTTAAGCGTCCGACTTCGGCTCAGGTCACGATCTCGCGGTCTGTGGGTTCGAGCCCCGCGTCGGGCTCTGTGCTGACAGCTCAGAGCCTGGAGCCTGCTCCCGATTCTGTGTCTCCCTCTCTCTCTGACCCTTCCCCATTCATGCTCTGTCTCTCTCTGTCTCAAAAATAAATAAACATTAAAAAAAAAGGGATTGGAGCCCGGGTGGTCTGGCCACACAGCCGTCTATGCTGTCCCTCTCCCTGCTCTCCCGAGGCCCTTCTGTGTGCTAGAAGCTGGGAGGACAAGAATAGGTCAGGCCTGGTCATTGCCCAAGTCACCGCCCAGAGACCCCAACCTACGAGAAGGAGGTATCTTATGTCTGACGTGAGCAAGGGGCTGGGGAAGTTCTATGTCTCCTCTCTCCCAAGTGCTCAGCAGAAGGGCCTCCCAGAGAACCTTAACCCAGGATGCTGGTGCCCCACCCGGCACGAGTTTGGAGCCGGGGGATCGTGCCCAGTACGTCTGGATCCCCCAGGCCTCTGCAGTTATCTCTCCCGGAGAGGAAGAGGCAGACCGCTTGGAGCGCAATCGCTAGGCAGAAATCAGGAGCGACCAGACATCACTCCACATAATTATTTCTGCATAATGACTTCTGCTACTTGATTCAGTCTTGGGCGACGACTGTAATCTTTATCTGTCACGAGAAAGCTGGAGGCCGGGGAGCCCCTGTGGCTTAGCGATAGAGCCAGGAGGAAATTTGCCATTTGAGTTCGTGGAGTGTTCCCAAGCAGCTGGGGAGCCAGAGAGCCCTCAAGGCCTCTGGACTGATGGACCCTCCTTCTGCTGGGAAGCCTGGTGTCGGAGCTGGCCCAGCCTCTGAGGGCATGCAGGCCCCAGGCTTTTGTCACGGCTTGGGGAAACGGAATGGCAGAGATGACAGGGCGTGGCCAAGTCACAGGGCCGCTCAGCGGCAGAGGCCCGCCGGGACCAGACCTCTTCTCTGCTCTCCTGCCACCCAGTACTTTCCCCAGGAGAGCTGGCGCGTGTCCCAGTGAGACAGGAGGAACTGTGGTAGAAGGCGTCTGTGTGGACTGGAGATGTTCTCGTCTGGCATTCGGGGCACGGGGCTGGTCACCGAGAGCGTTGGCTGTTCGGGACTGACCCTGGGAGGCTGGAAATGGCGGGGCCTTTGTAGCCCACAGCCAGCTGACCTGCACCCAGGCGAGGTGTGGTGGCATTGATCACGCGGTTTGGCCGTGGGGTGTGTCCTGGAGGGCAGGGTCCCGCGGAGAGGGGTGTGGGCTGGGGGAGCGCCTACTCGGGCTCCAGAGCCCCCCTGACCGGCGGGGGCTCGCTCACTGCATTCCCACAGTCTCCTATAAGCCCCTGTAATTCATGAGGGCGTCTGGAAAGCACAGAGCATGGGTTTAGGGATTGGCGTTATGGGCAGCCATCCTGCTTCGGCTCGTGGAACCGTGGCCAGGGTCCCTGAGTGTGTTTGCTCCTCTTGTCAACTGAGGGTTAGAATGGGCTTTCCCTGCTAGGACCGTTAAAAGGGCAGGATCATAAAATGATGACTGGACACAAAGCTTCTAGCACATCCTGCTGCCAGCCGTTTACCGGGTTTCACAAAGGTGACCTTGGGGAGGACCTTTGACCCTATCTGGGGCTCGACCTCCTTGAGTGTCAAAGCCGGCTTACCGAGTGCAAGATAACTTCGCTAAGATCGTCGATTTGAAAGTGTCTTTTAAAACTATGGGACGTGGGGCGCCTGGGTGGCTCAGTCGGTTGAGCGTCCAACTTCGTCTCCGGTCACAATCTCACAGTTTGTGGGTTCGAGCCCTGCGGCAGGCTCTGTGCTGACAGCTTGGAGCCTGGAGCCTGCTTCGGATTCTGTCTCCCTCTTTTTCTGCCTCTTCCCTGCTCACACGCTGTCTCAATCTCAAAAATAAATAAAGAATTTAAAAATATGGGGCGAAGCAAGCTCAGAGGACTTTTAGGGCAGTAAAACATCTCTGTATGATGCTGTAATGGTGGATATACATCATCATATCCTTGTCGAGACCCCCAGAGCGTCCACCGCCAAGAGTGAACCCTAATGCAAACTATGGATTGGGAGTGATAACGTGTGTTTGTGTGCGTTCACCATCTGTAATAAACATGCCCCGTCTGTAGTGGGGCGTGTTGATCGCAGGGAAGGCTGTGCGTGGGGGGCACAGGGGTGCCGGAACTCTGTGCTTTCTGCTCCAATTTGCTGTGAACATGAGACTGCTCTAAAAATAAAATAAAGTCTCTTTTGGGGTGCCTGGGTGGCTCAGTCGGTTAAGCGTCCGACTTCAGCTCAGGTCACGATCTCGAGGTCCGTGAGTTCAAGCCCCACATCGGGCTCTGGGCTGATGGCTCAGAGCCTGGAGCCTGCTTCCGATTCTGTGTCTCCCTCTCTCTCTGCCCCTCCCCCGTTCATGCTCTGTCTCTCTCTGTCTCAAAAATAAATAAAAAAACGTTAAAAAATTTTTTTAAAAATAAAAAAAATAAAGTCTCTTTTAACAAATTCACATTATATAATGAAATAAAGTATATACACAAAGTACCGTGTGTGTGTGTGTGTGGTGCTCCCTAAAAGCACAGTGACCTTCCAGTGAGAATTTCTGATGGGAAGACGATGTATGGCTTTTCTCTTCCATGTCTTAAATCCCAGCCCTGAACTTAAATAATGTAATCGGCACGTACGTTCTGTATTGCTGCGACAGGGTAGAATTTTAACGGAGCGAAGTGCACTCTGCTTTCAATAATGTCCATGTGATGAGTTTGGGGGCACTCACTGGTCAAACACCGATTATTTATTGAGCGCCTGTTGCGTACCGACAGCACAGAAGTGAAGACAGTGCCTTCCCGCCCTCCTGGAGCTCACGGTCCATGGGGAGCAGATCCAGCCCTTTATTTCGCAGGAGCAAAGGAGCGAGGGGGGCCCCCCGGGTACCTGCATGGCCCGGGGGCCCTGTTTTCTGGGGGTGAAGGAGCTACTTGGCTCCGGTCCTCGGGACCACTCCAGTGAGGGCATATAAACAGTGACCATTGTAGGAGATGACCGTGTGTTCTGAGAAAATAGCCGAGAAACGTGTTTGGATCGGGAAGACAAATGGGTTGGCAGGTGCGGAGACAGCGTGAGAGGGCACTGGAGATCGAGAAGGAGCCAGCCGGCGGGGGGGGGGGGGGGAGGGGGGGGAGGCCGTGTGGCCCCGGATGTGAGAGCCCAGGACTGCCTGGGCTCCGTTCTTGCTCTGCCGCAGTTTCCCCATCTGTACTAAGGTGATGCCCACCTCATAGGTTGATGGGAGGATTAAATAGGTTAGCGCAAATAGATGATGCACAGAAAACTTTTCGTACGGCACCTGGCAACGGGCAGTTGGTGGCCACGAGGATGTTATAATTACACTTCATCGTCATGTGCAGGGTGCAGCCGAAAGGGGTGAAGGAGGAGGTCGGCCGTCAGTGAGCCACGCATGCAGGGTGTTTGGAATGTGCCAGAAACTGGTGGTGGTGGTTGAAGGCGGGGATTGGTCGGGGCACCCAGGATGCCCGTGGTGCGTGGGCGTGTCTTCCCGTCGTGACCCTGTGACTCCGGGAACCGTTGGCTAGAGGTTGGCGATGCCATCTGACCTTTCTTGCGGGCGGGACGGGAGCTTGGCTGGTGGAGCCCCCGTGAGCCCACCCCGTGCGCGACCCTCAGGGCCCTTACGGTGACCCTGTGGGCCAGAGCGTCGGGTCGGGCCGCAGGCGGCGTGGTGACGGGCCGCAGTGACTCAGTGATGCAGCCAGAGCCCGAGCCCCGGGTGTGCAGACCACAGAGGCCGTGGCCAAGGGCCACACCCGGCGTTTGCGCCAGCTTGTGATAGCTGGTGACCTCACCCAAGGGGTGGCCGGGGTCCCACTGGGAGACTCGTCCCATCAGTATCGTGGGGACTTTCCTCCCTCCCAGTGCTCATGGCCCCTGGCCTCAGTGGCTCCCAGGAACCCAGGGCTTTCCTGTGCTTAGTGTGGGGCTTGCAAAAGCTATAGTTCCCCCCAGTAAGTGCACAGAAGCAACCGGAAAGGCAGTGGGCTCTGGGCCAGGGGTGTCTGTACCCTAAGTGACCTGTTGTTCCTCCCTTCCAGGGCATGGTCTAGCGGCCCAGACAAGGACGTGGAACCAGCCCCCAGAGTTTCTGGTCCCGGACGTCTCCGCCTCCGCTTGGCCTTGGGTAAGTCACTTTGGGAGGTCACGTGGGTCTGGAAGCAGGTGAGGACTGGCGGGCGGGGAGGGGGGGGGTTCTACCACTCTGTGGGGTCCTGCCTGCGGCTGGCAGACAGGGATTTCACCCAGCTCAGTGGGAAGAGCAGGGAAGACCAGAAGTCGGGGAGCAGGGGGACAGCCTGCCCAGGACACCTGAGGTGGTCAGGAACCTGAGGCTCTGAGATGGAAAGAACCCACCCAGGTCCCGTGATCAGCTCGGTTCTCGCCCTAAGCTGGCCCGTCTTTCTCGTAGGTCCTTTGACCTCGGGTGCTTTGATTTGGGAATGTATCCAGTGACGGGAGTAGGGCATTCCCGAAAGCTCCCACCTCCTAGGTCCTGCCCACCTCCCCCTCCCACAGAGGGGAAAGAGCTGCCTTCCCAGGGCCCCGGGGCCGAGCCTCCCCACCCCCACCTCCCTTCGCCCCCAGCCCTCCCCATGGTCTCACTGGGGCCTCTGAAAGCTTGGTGCAAACGCTGCCCCCTTCTCTGGCCCCACCTGTGTCCTTCCAGGCTTTTCTCTGCCCTCTCGTGGACTTCCCCCAGCCCCTCCACTCTGCCGCCCTTCCCGCCTCCCAAAAAGACTGACCACGGGAACCCCTTTCTCGCTCACAGCCCCGTGATCCTCTTGTCCACCAGCACGGCAAAGCCCTGACCAGGCCCGGCCCCCCGGACCCGGAGCCCAGCTGCTCTCCCCTCAGTCAGGGGGTCAAGTCCACAGTAATTAGCATGACCTGCCAACTCTTGGTCTCTTTGAATCCACCACCCTCCTGGCCCCATCTCAGGCCACCGCCTGCTTTGGGTTCTAGGCAGGAGCCCGGGGAAGCAAAATGCCTGTAATGTTCGAACGCCGTCCTGACCCCAGGGCTGCACCTGTTACCTGTCCTCTGTCCTCTAGAGGCACTCTGGAGGGCTCCTGTGCCACCTGTTGGCTCCCCCGCCAGGAGGTGCTGGCTGGGCACTGAACAAGCCCTCCTGGGGGCCCAGGTCCCCGCTGCCTCTGCTGTGACGTCTGTCGCTCTTGCCGGGCTCCGTGTTCGGCTCTGTTCCCGAGTGAGGAAGTAGGTGGTGAGTGGGAGAAAGGCCTCTGGCTTTGGGTTTGTGTCCTCCAGATCCTACTGGGTGCACTTAACAGCCTCCCCAAGTCCAAGTCTCCTCTGTAAGAGGATTAGTCACACCTCCCTCTTGGGGTGGTTATAAGAGTGGGGGCCGGCGGGGGTGGGGGTTGGGGGGGAGCCTCAGCTGCCTCACAGCCCTTCTTCCTCTTCCTCTTCCCCGGCTTCTGGTAATTATGACAGTGTCTGTCATTAGTCATCGGCCCTGCCCTGCCCTGCCCTGCCCACCCCAGTGCTGTGAGCACCAGTTGAGGCCAGGGGTGTGGGGTCTGTTGCCAAAGACAGAAGGAGGCAGCACGGGGGAGGGGCCAGGCCCAGCCCGGGAGAGCCCACCTTCTAGATCCTAAGAAGCATGTAATTCTCAGCTTCCCACCCGGAAGGAATCCCCTTTAACGCTCAGCCGTGAGGCTAAGATTTGGACCCCAGACCTATTGAAGTGTGCGTATTTCCACCCTAATAAAGCCCCTTAAGGTTGCTGGGTGCCCAGCACGAGAGCCGGCGTGCCCGAGGGGGCAGCAAGGCCGGGAGGCAGGTGCCAGGCTGCTGCTTGCCTTTGAGCGGACGTGAGCGTTAGCAGGTCAGACCGGCAGACTCCCAGCAGCCCCCAAACGTTGTCGCTTTCAGACCAGGCCCAGACACCCCTGCACTTCTCCTTGCTGACTGTCCCCCGAGGAAGCCCTCATCCCCCCGGGTTGGGGGGGGCTCCGCCTCGCTTGTGTGGATGTTGGGGGTGTGCCCTCTGCCTTGGTCTTCCTGAGGGAGGAGTGTTTCTCCCACTACCCCGCCCTTCCTTCTCTCATCCGTCCTGTTCCCCCTTGTGAACGTGCTCCCAGGGTTGGGACCGTGCTCCTGGGGGTTGGGACCGTGTTCCCTGGGATTGGGACCGTGCTCCCAGGGGTCGGGAGCGTGCTCCTGGGGGTTGGGACCGTGTTCCCTGGGATTGGGACCGTGCTCCCAGGGGTCGGGAGCGTGCTCCTGGGGGTTGGGACCGTGTTCCCAGGGATTGGGACCGTGCTTCCGGGGTTGGGACCGGAGCCCCAGGCGGGGCCTCTGCCTCAGGGGATAGATTAGTGTGGAAGGTGCTGCCTTCACCAGCTTCCCCTCCTTCCTTCCTCAGCTCTATGGGAGCTGCAAGATGGGAGGGGGAAAATCTGGCTCTGTGCTCCCTGGACGTTGCCGGTGTGCAGGCACGCCTCGGAGACCCTGCAGATTCGGTTCCAGAGCACCGCAATAAGGCAAATATCCCAATAAAGCGAGTCGATGAATGTTGTGGTTTCCCAGTGCATATAAAAGTTACGTTTGTACAATACTGTAGTCTACTGAGTGTGAAATAGCATTAAGTCTAAAAAAACCCACCAGTGTATATACCTTAATTTAAAAATACCGGGGCACCTGGGTGGCTCAGTCGGTTAAGCATCCGACTTCGGCTCAGGTCATGATCTCGAGGTCTGTGAGTTCGAGCCCCGCGTCGGGCTCTGTGCTGACAGCTCAGAGCCTGGAGCCTGCTTCGGGGTCTGTGTCTCGCCCTCTCTCTGACCCTCCCCCACTCGCTCTCTTTCTCTTTCAGAAATAAATAAACGTTCAAAAAAATTAAAAGACTACTTCATTACTGGAGCCCCTGGGTGACTCAGTCGGTTAAGTGTCCGACTCTTGATTTCAGCTCAGGTCATGATCTCACGGGTCGTGAGATTGAGCCCTGCGTGAGCTCTGCTATCAGCACAGAGCCTGCTGGAGATGCTCTCTCTACCTCTCTAAAAAAAAACCAAACCAAAACAAAAGAAAAAAAAAACACAAGAAAATATTGCTAAAAAAATGCTAATCATCCTCTAAGCTTTCGGGGAGTTGTAATCAGTGATCACAGATCACCGTAACAAGTATCATAATAAGGAAGCAGTTTGTCCTTTAAGTAGTGACACGCCCCCCCCTCCCCGCCCCCGCAAAAATTTCATCGTTGCTGCTCACAGAGATTTGGTTCACCACAGTTCTTCTGGAAGATGTTAGGTTGACTGGGGCATGGAGATTTGGGATTTTGCAGAAGAGGACGGGAGAGCGTGATCCCGGGCTAACCTCCCCTCTGGGTGTTGGGCTTGTCGCCCCCCTAAAGTGTTGCCTAGTCTGCCGGTTCCACTGGATCCCGCGGAGAGCCGTTCTCCAGGCCTTTCTGAGGTAGCAGCCGCTGCAGTTTGGAGGCAGGACGCTAGGAAAGGGGAAATCCTTCCTGTGTTGCCAGTTGAGGGTCATTTTTACAGGGACTTGGGACGACTTTGCAATATCACTTCCCGTGGGCGTCCCCTTCACCCCTCAACCACAGGGGCAGACCCTGCATGACAAGCGTTGTGGGCAAATGCCGGCGACAGTGCATGCACCTGCACAGACACACACACACACACACACACACACACACACACCCCGTGAGCCTGCAGACTTGGCTTGGCATTCTGATGGGGGCGGTGGGGGCGGGGGGTGTGACGGGGGCAGCTGTTGTCCTGGCCCGAATCAGCACTGCCAGCACCGGGCAGGAACTCACTGCCCGTCGGCATCTCTGAGCTTCTGCCGCGGGTGGGTCTCTCGTTGCGTCGTGGAGATGAAAGGCAGAGACAAGTAGGAAGGGGCCGTCCCTGCCAGTGAGTCTGTGCTCAGCGCCCAAAGGGCGGGACACAGAGGGAGCCTCCGCAGTGAATGAATGGATGGGTGATCGAGCCATGTCCCCACGATCTCGCTGCTTGCTGGCACCTGGGCTGGGGCCCCCTGAGCCCGGTCCGAGCCCACACAGGGCCTCCCTTCTCCGCGACACAGGCGCCTCAGGGCGGCCCGCACTGATCCTCTCTTCCCAAGGCCCGGATTTCCGGATCAGCCCAGATTGCGCGTGTTCTGTCCTGTGGCCCCCTTGACATTCCTGGACCTGACAGGCCGTATGTGCAGGTTTCTAGCTGAGAAGGACGCCCTGGGAACATACTTAACAAAGGTTTGCTCTGGTGGCTGTGTCTGGCGCCTCATAGCGTGTCCAGGAGACTGGCTCTTTCTCTGAAGTTAGAGACTATCTGGGTCGGAAAGTCACGGACGGGAAATTTGGAGGCCTGGAATGCCAGGATGATGGACTCCGTGGGCCGCAGATCACTGTGGAAGGGCTGGGCCTGGGGAGGACCTGGGGGCGGGGGGCGCGGTCTCAGCCGGACCTTCTGACCTCCCTCCCTGACTTGCTTCTTCTCCCCAAGTGCCAAGCACCCTGTCCTTCCTGTGTTTTACGCACCGTGCTAATCGGTTGTGGGCTTATTCCCAGCCGTGCCCTGGGTGAATGGAATTCAGCGCTGTGTCCCCGGGGGTTGAGGGCAGGAAAGGACGTGGGCCGCAGCCCGAACACTCAAGTCTGTTGATTCCTCCCGGAACGCTGCCTTCTTTTGCGCCCCCTTATCCGTCCGGCACGGGAGCTCGGTGTCCGGCTAGTGTAGGAGCTGACTCGGCCTAGAAAAGAGGGAAGGCATTCGTGCCTTGCCTTCCCAACCGGACAATAAGCAGCACGAAAGCCTCTTCTCCTTCTGCGTATCTCCAGCGCTTAGCGCTGTGTTTTTCACCTGCTGCGTGCCCTTTGAATGCAGGCTGATCTACACTGGCTGTGTGTGAGTTTGTACCGTGGTCTCAACTCTCCCTGCCCAATCTATGGCTTCTGGTGCTGTGATTTAAAGAGTAAAACCGGCAGGGGCGCTTGGGTGGCTCGGTCGGTTGAGCGTCCGGCTTCAGCTCAGGTCGTGATCTCACGGTCCGTGAGTTCAAGCCCCACGTCAGGCTCGGTGCTGACAGCTCGGAGCCTGGAGCCTGCTTCGGATTCTGTGTCTCCCCTCTCTCTCCGCCCCTCCCCTGCTCATGCTCTGTCTCTCTCTCTCAAAAGTGAATAAATCTTAGGGGCGCCTGGGTGGCGCAGTCGGTTAAGCGTCCGACTTCAGCCAGGTCACGATCTCACGGTCCGCGAGTTCGAGCCCCGCGTCGGGCTCTGGGCTGATGGCTCGGAGCCTGGAGCCTGTTTCCGATTCTGTGTCTCCCTCTCTCTCTGCCCCTCCCCCGTTCATGCTCTGTCTCTCTCTGTCCCAAAAATAAATAAATGTTGAAAAAAAAAAAAATTAAAAAAAAAAAAAGTGAATAAATCTTAAAGAGTAAAAATGGCAAAGGGCAGCTTCTGTGAGCTGTCTGCACTCCTGATTATACACACACTCTCCAATGACAACCGAAGGCTGCAGCCGCCGTGGCCACCGAGGGGCAGCCGGGCCCGTCACCACTTGTGAGCCTCGTGTGTGAGCCGGGCTGATGCCATTGATGTTGAGAATGACTTACTGTTTTTATTTCTTCCCAAAGACATTAAACACGGATCAAATAGCATATGAGATGATGATTCACTGGCAGATTCCTTCCAAGTTTAAAAACAAAAAAAAGAAAAAGAAAAAGAGAAAAATTTTTGGTTTAGTGAGCTGAGCCCCGAGTAGTATCAAACCAGCATTTGGTGGCAGCCGTGTCCCCAGGAGCTCTGCCGTGGGGAGGGACCTGCATCCCAGCGAAGCGAGCAGACTTCCCAGCTGCTGCAGATGCGTCCACTGGGGCTCACACATGCCTCGGGGTCCACACAGCCCCAAGTCCTGATTCCCAGACGGGAAAGCAAGGCTGTGAGACACATGACCTTCCGGGCCTGTGACTCCACTCCGAGGCTGGGAGTGAGCGCTGTGCTAGTAACAATTAACTTCTCTGCTCATACACATGCCGGCTTGCCTCCCTCACAGCGCTGGGTCGGGCCTTACCCTTTTCCTGATAAACGAATTCAGAGGCACCTTTTCAGACGTTTTTTGACCCGGACTTGACAAATTTGAACTGCCCTTTGAGTCATTAGTCTGAATTCCTAGGATTTGATGGCATTTTTTTTCTTCTGTCCCTGAGCTGCCCCACCTCCCCACACCCTACCTTTGTTAATCTATCCACTGGTTCCATATTGTTCTGCCCTGTTCAGTACTGTGATGTTATTGGTGCCATATGTTATATGGCTATTATGTCACTGCTCATGAAGGGGCCTCACGGCTCTGGAGGCCTGTCCCCAGCCTGCCCTGGCAGAGCGCGGCTCCGGCATGTTCTTCCCGGGAGGCTCACGGCGGCTCCCTGTTGGCGTCCTCAGGTTCCCGTGTGCAGTGAGGTCCCGGTGTGCAGTCTAAACCGGGTGAGGGTCCAGACGTGGTGGAGGGAGTGAGTGAGTGAATGGTAAACGCGGCCCATGCTCTTTTCTATAAGATAAGAACGAGCCCAGGGGCGCCTGGGTGGCGCAGTCGGTTAAGCGTCCGACTTCAGCCAGGTCACGATCTCGCGGTCCGTGAGTTCGAGCCCCGTGTCAGGCTCTGGGCTGATGGCTCGGAGCCTGGAGACTGTTTCCGATTCTGTGTCTCCCTCTCTCTCTGACCCTCCCCCGTTCATGCTCTGTCTCTCTCTGTCCCAAAAATAAATAAACGTTGAAAAAAAAAAATTTTTTAAAAAAAAAGATAAGAACGAGCCCAGGAGGGAAACCCTTGTGGTCCCAAACACTGATGTGCTGGAAAGGCCGTCGTCAGCACCCCCCACCCCTGCCCAACCAGGCCTGTGTTCTCCTCCACTGGGAGCCGGCGAACAGACTGAGGCTTTGGACCATCAGTTGGGGGGGGGGGGGCACACCAGTATGGACGGCGGGGGGGGGGGGGGGCGTGGTATATACATAATGTATGCGCCGTGGGGTGTGGAGGGGTGCGGTGTGGGGGTGTGTTGGGAGTGCACACCCTGTCCTGTGCAGATCTGAGCCGCCCAGCCTCCTCGGAACGCTGGGGCTTGCTCTGGGCGAATTCCAGAACTCTCCTTCCGCACCTGCTGCTTCCCCGTCCTTGAGGGGCGCGTCCTGTGCAGAAACCGTCTCCTCCATGCACCACGGGCCCGAACCAGGCAGAAGCCACAACTGAGTCCCCGGGAGACATCTGGCCCGTAGAGAAGAGCCCAGCCTCTCCCTCGGGGGCTCCCCCTCCCCCCGGGGGGCTCACAGTGTCCCACGGCCGGCAGGGAACAAGCTGCCCCCACTGGGGCTCTGCCCGGCCGCCATAGGCCTGTCCTTATCTTCTCGTTTTCTCTGAAGAACGGGAGTTGGAATTTCACTGACCCGGACCCGCACCGGTTGAGTCCGGGCCGCTGGGATCCCGGGTTTTCATGCTCGGTGCTGGGCCCGCGGGCGAGAAGTGGCCGTAAGAAGTGCAGGCCGCCCACGAGCCCCGGCCGGCCTTGGCCTCGGCCTCCAGCCCGCTTCTGTTCGATACTGCAATTAAGCCCATTAAGCGCGTCGCCCGTTTCTTTTCTCCTCCAAGCTGTGACGTTACCTCCCGGTATTTGTCGGGTGCTTTCCAGCTTTCGGTCCTTTTATACCCTCCAGGTTCCCATTATCTTCACGGCTACCACAGCAGCGGGTACGGACTGTTCCTCAGGAAACTGAGGCCCAGAGAAGTTATGAGAACAGCGGAGGCCGTAAGGGAGGCAGGGGAGCCCGGCAGGAGCCCAGGCTGGCTATTTTCTGCGCACCTGCTGCCCGGCGTGGCCCTTTTGTGCACGGCCACCTCCCACCGGGCATTCTGGTCCCGTGGCCAGAGGAGCGCGCGGAGACTGGGCCTGGCCCAGGGCGCCCTCTGCCTCCCAAGAGCTGCGCCGCTGACCCGGGTGTGCGGACACTGCCCCCCTAGGATCCGTTTCCCTCCTGGGGGGTGTTGTCCGCCCTGGTGTTCCGACACCTGGCACAGAGGGGAAACGGAAACGTTTGCCGGGGTGAGGGAACCAATCCAGAAATTTCACCGCCCACGCCAGCCCGGCGGTGAGCGGTCTGTCCCCATAAGCCTCAAAACTCACACAGGGATGGTCATACGTGGCAGTTTCGGCTTTCAGAAAAATCACACGGTCTTGTCGTGGATCCTGCCTAGAGTCCTTTTCCTGTTGTTAGCAGATTCTACAAGGGGGAGGATTGTTCTCTTGGGCATTTCCTCCTCCTCTCCCCTCTTCCTTCTTTCCCCAGAGGCTCATTTCTGTCTGTCCCACTAACCTACCTTCCTCCGCTGGGCAAGCAGTTCAAAGGGCTCCTCCCCGGGAGGCTCAAGTGGCAGTGATGTTGGGTCACACTCAGGTGACCCCCGCTGGAGGGCGGCAGTAAGGCCCCTGGGCCACCTACCGAGCTGGGGGCACGTTCACGGGGGAGGGAGGAGATGGGCACCGGGTTGGTGAAGGGGCCCCCGGCCTGACACACCCAAGGCGGGCCCCCTACTCTGCTGTGGCTGTGCCTGTGCCAGCAAATGGAACTTTCCGAGATACCAAGTCTGAATTATGGAATGTCCCTTCTTGGAGCTTGAGGCCTAAGCAAGAGAGCACTTTACCATCCTGTTCCATGATACGTTCCCTTCCCGAGTCCCGGATACTGGCGAAGTCACAAAATATTAGAGCAAGAGGGTCCTAGAAGAAACCCATTCACTCACTCGTCGGCTCATTCACTCGGGCATCGTGCCAGGCCCTTGGAACGACACATAACCATTATTTCAAATCTATTTATTGAGCACCAGTCGTGTGCCAGGCCCTGTTCTGGGCAACAGAACAGGGGGTGGGGGGCCAATGTATTTGAGATGGGTTCCTTGGAGGAGGCACCCCCAAGAAGATGCAAAGACGTGGACGTTGAGGGGGTGCGCCTTGAGACCAGGTGTAGGGAACAGCAAAGGCAAAGGCCTTGGGGCCAGAACATGGTTTGGCATGAGCGAAGTATTCTCTTTCCTCAATAAGCTCACAATCTAATGAAGGAAGGACACAAGGAAATGGTGTTGCACAAGCTGAGGTCATATTAGAAACAGGTTAAAAAATGGGAAGGGGGTGCGGAGGGAAGAGCGATTTTCGGGGCCCAGGACATACATCCCTGAATAAGGAGCGTCTGAGTTGGGCTTTGCTGGTTGAGTAGAAGTTTGCTGGGCAGCCGAGGCCATGAAGCAGTGTTTTCGGAGGCACACGGTATATAGGGAGGGACACACACTGTTCCTCTTCCTGTTGCATTAGGAGCTTCTTCGAGGGACAGAACATTCTCTTGGGGATTTTTCTCTCCTTTCTCCCATTTCTCCTCTCACCCCCACCCCTCCCCGTCTCCTCGGCTAAGTGGAAAGGAAGGTTCAGGACCGGAAGGGGAGTTCTCTGCCTTGGCCAGCTCCCTCCCTCCCTCCTTTTATTTTTTAAAGCTTTAGGAAGTCCTGGGGAGTTAAGCTGCTGGCGATGGGTACAGAAGTCAGGAGGGTTTTGGTTCTCAATCAAGTTCAGTTCTCAGTCAAGGTCACGGGTCTGGAGCCCATCCAGCTGGTAAAACGATGCAGCAGGTTTTCAGGAAGTCCTCCGAAAATGAGCTCCTGGAAGTCAGTGAGCTCAGTCTGGATCTGGGCACACCGCGTTAACTGTCCGCTCCCAAGGGTGCCTGTCACTGACCGCCTCTTCCCCCAGATGTGGCCCAGGGGCTTACTGTTCTCCCAGAAGTGGAGGAGGACCACCCCCTTTCTGCCGCTCCGTCACCTGAAGGACCTAGGCAGGCCGTCATTGCAGCTGGCCTCTAGCAGAGGTCTTGAAACTTGTGGGACTCACTTGTGTCCTCGTGAGTGAGATGTGAATGCCGTGGGCACCCTTTCTTTTGTGGGCACCTAGGAGTGAAACAAACAGACCCTTCCCAGCTGGGTGGCAGTTTGCAATGGGCCTGTAAACTGGGTGCTAACGGGCTTCAAGGGTTCTTGTTTGGTGGCCCCAGATCTACTGTCCCAAGGAGCTACCCAGTGATGGCAGCCACTAGAAATACAGAATCGGCCACATTCATGTGTAATGTTAACGTTCCTGGTAGGCCACGTTAAAAACGTAAAAAGGAACAGATGAGATTCACGTTACCAACATGATTCATTTAACTCACGATATCTCAGACGGTCTCGTTTATCATTCCACATGTAATCGGGATAGAAAAATGACTCTGAGATATTTTACATTATTTTTTGTGTACTAAGTTGTCAGAACCCAGTGTGTATTTGATACTCTTAGGGCACATATACGAATTCAGATGGGCCACATCTTACGTGCTCAATAGGCACATGTGGCTGGTGGTTACTTTGTTGGACGTGTCTCGCTTATAGACAGAGACTGAGACCCCCCCCCCCCGCCCCCCGGGGACGACGTGGAGGTGGCTTGGTGTGGGGGGCGGGGTCGGGAAGGCGGGGTCTCCATTTCGGTCCGAGGATACTGCCTGCCTGCGCCCTCTAGCGTCCGCCCAGCCGCGTTGCAGCCTGGGCCGCCCCAAAGCGCGCCGCTCCCTTGCTTTGGTTCTGACAGTGGTCACAGACCCCTTGGGACAGGACTGGCCCCTCCCCAGAGCAGCTGCGCTAGAAGCCAAGGCCGCATGCGGCTTGCCTCTGACCTGCTTACTTGGAGACAAGAAGGACGGATTCTCGGCATTAGTCCGTTTGTTAATGGGTCACCAGGAGAAAGAACCAGGTCTTATGCTGCATGGGAAACGGCACAAATCGCCTGTTTTCTGCTTGTCCCTCCAGCCCCTGCTTTCCTGCTCTACCCCAGACAGAGGAAGCAGTCATCCCCAAAAGCCCTCTGGTCCCTTGAAGTTCAGATTCGCAGCAGACGCCCTCCCAGCCTCACCTGGAGCGTTGGCCTTTTGTAAGGACTTGGTTCCTCCAGCCTTTCCCCATCTGTCTCTCTCCAAGTGTTTGTAAATCTGCGTGGCCCAGTGAGCTCTGGAGATCTCACTTGATGAAAGCATTTTAAAGCAATGGATGAAATGTGACCCACGCCACCAGCCAGCGTGGAGCTGTGATTAATGGCACATTCGAGCCCTTGGTTCCCAAGAGCCTCACCAGGCGGTTGGTAGAACTCTGCCATTAAAAAGGCTTTAATTTGCTGGCAGGACCTACTTCGGGTTAAATATTTTCCTAGGGTTCCCCAGCTACATGCGTGCTTTTTTTTTTTTTTTAATTTAGCACATTAAAAACAATAGCAGAGTCACCGAGAGCCAGAGAGATGGGCGTAAGCGCTACATTAACCCCCTCCCCGTTCCTTCATTACTGTGAATTAAAATGTCGTCTTTGACATGCTCGAAAGGCCGTTGCCTGTCTGATCCGAGCCCTGCGTGGCCACGAGGCTTTTGAAGCCAAGTGAGAGGTGGCTCTGATCCCAAATTGATCACCCTTCCTGGCACGTCCGTTCTTCGCCCCATCCGTCAGTGGAGAGGAGAGTGAGATTTTCTGGTCTACTGATGAGGGTTAGGTGTTTGTTTGCCTGGCCACCGGGGCCAGGGGAGGGAGGGGACGTTGCTGCTGGGAAATGGGGGTGGTGGCTTTGTCTTTGCAGAAACGCTGGCTTTTTGTCGTCTGTCTTTCCAGCCGCCCAGTCGTCAATAAGGTTGGTGCCTTGGCTTAATTAGTAAGAGAGAGATCACCGTGCATGCAGGGTTCCGCTGTCCCTGGTCCCTGCGAGGCCGGTTGCTTTGGGCCGAGAGCCTCCAGGAGAGAGCTAAAACGAGGCTCTTGGTATTAACCGTTTCGTCCGAGTCTTTGGTAAGCACATGTGAGCCGGTCCAGTGAGGGACTGGCAGTGCACGGGGAGATTTATTTCGTATTCATGGGCTTACTTCATGGCAGAGTGGATGCCAGCCGGGGGCACCGTGGCGGCCTCCATCACCGCCCATGGACCTGGGCAATGAAAGGGCCCGGGGAAGGTCACAGACAAGCACATGCCCCATGGAAGCCTCACTTCTTTGTCTCTAAGACGACAGAGATGACGTTGCCTTCTCCCGGCCTGGCCAAGCATGAACCCCACCTTCCCAGTGCCCTAGTATCTGGTGTGTGCTCCCTAGAGGTGGCCTGAGTTTGTTTGTTTACATTTATTTATTTTTGAGAGAGAGAGAGAGAGAGAGAGAGAGAGAGAGAGAGAGGAGAATGCAAGCAGGGGAAGGGCAGAGAGAAGGAGACAGAGGATCCAAAGCAGGTTCCTCACTGTGAGTGCAGAGCCCGATACGGGGCTTGAACTCACGAACCGTCAGGTCATGACCTGAGCCGAAATCAAGAGTTGGCCGCTTAACTGACTGAGCCACCCAGGTGCCCCGAGGTGGCCTAAGTTTTGATTCCACATGCTGTCTTCCTAGGCAAACTGTCTTGTCCCCTCCATGGAAAAGGAGTGATTCCTCCCTGGAGCATCCCCCCCGCCCCGTCATGTTACATCTTGTGCCCCATCCATAGGTGCCTGTGCTGTAAGCAGCCCAGAGCGCTGAGAACCAGGGTGCACATTCAGAGGGCCGGATGGGCTGGAACAGACCGCACGCACCCCCCCCCCCCCCCCCCCCCCCGCACCCAGCCTGGCACCAGGCCCCGAGAACAGGCTGAGAGCCGGGGCGGCCTGCACTCCTGGGCTTGGGATTTGGGGGAGCAGAGCGCCGGCTGGTGGACACGTGTGGGCAAGCATCCCCGCAATTAAATGGCTCAGGACACGGTGTGGGGTGTGATGAGGCACACAGATCTGTAGACCACACGTTTCCAGATTCCTCCAGGGAATCCCGTACCTACCACCTTCCCGGACTCGATGCCTTTCTTCAGAGAGGGTCACCTCTTGGGAGGAGAGCCTTCCCTACCTCAGCTCCAGGCACAGGAATCTTCGGCCTGGACCTCTAGACCCAGGGGTCTTAGACTATCAGAGCAGGAAGGAGCCCTAGTCCTGGAAGGAGGCCCCCCTCACACCACACTGTCGTGATACTCAGGAAGCACATGGAGAAGGAGGGGCTGGGAGTCCGGATTCTCAGTCTTGTGCGTCACCCGAAGGTGACACACTGGAGAAGGGTCTGGCCAAGCATGAAGTTGCTCCCCAGGCACATCACCGTGCCCTCTGCCTGTGACCTTCTAGCTTTGGGTTGACCGGCCTCGTCCCTCTCCCGGATCTGGTACCTTCCTTTCCATAAACACCTGTTACCTCGGGCAGAGGAGGTGCGAGGAATTTGGCATTTCTGTGGGGTCTGTGAGTGTATACGTCACACACGCGTTCTGAGGCAAACTGATAGCATTGTTCGGAGGGGCGATTTGGTGTTCAGGGAGGTGAGTGCGTCCTAAAGGGACCGATCCTGAGCCCTCAGAGCCTAGCACTTCACAGAAGCCTGCTTGTTTCCCTGGAGAAAAGGGCAGGGTTGCTAATCAGGGCAAAGGATGTGCCGTTAATGACCCAAGGTGGCTGTTTGTGACCGTGTTGCCCTGCCCTGGACCCGCCTCCCCCGGGCTGCCCGCAGCAAGATGTGGGGCCTGAGCCGAGTGCTGCCTCGGCCTCCCGGGCTTCTAGGGCTGGTTCCCCGCTGGTAAAGTGGGACTGATCTACGCGAAGGGTCTGACAGTAAGCCAATTGTCCCACAGTCCATGGACCTTCTGGTTGTCCCTGCTGCTGGTGCTCAGGAGTGAGGTTGGGGGAACCGCACGGTGCCCGGCACAGGGTTCTGCCCCACTGTTGTTGCTCAGGTCAGTGCCCAGGGACAGCTGTCTTAGTGTCCCAGGGCTTTCGTAACAAAGTAACAAGGACCGGGCAGCTTCAAGAGCAGGAATTGATTTTCTCACGGCCCCAGAGGCCAGAAGTCTGAGATCAAGGTGTCAGCAGGTTCGGTTCCTTCCGAGGCCTCTCCTTGGCTTGGAGACGGCTGTCTTGCTGTGACCCAAGCCCCTCTTGTAAGGACACCGGGCAGATTGGATTAGGACGCACCCCAGTGACCTCATTTTACCTTAATTATCTCTTAAAGGCCCGGTCTCGGAATACAGTCACATTCCCGGGTGAATTCGGGTCACACGGGTCTAGAGCAGCGGCTGTCCCGTCCTGCTCGCGCTGGTCCTCCCTGGCCACACACCGCATTACGCCGTCCCCTGTGAGGACGTCAGGGGCGGGGGAAGCGAGGGAAGCAGGTGCAGACGAAGCCACCCGAGGTGCCGCTCGCTGTGCGCGTGGGGGGGAGGCCCGTGTTCTCCACCCTCCGGATGCTGGCCGGGAGACCTCCCCAGTTCATGAGGAGCATGGAAAAGAAGGTTTAACAGCAGCTGAACTGATGAGGGAAATGGAAGATGAGCCCTTTTTCAAGCACAGGTAACACCGGGCCGGAAGTGTGTGAAGTCTTGGCCGGGGGGGGGGGGGGGGGGGGGGTAGGTCACGGCTGGGAGCCCTGGGTTGGGTGCTGCTCCGAGGCCCATCACCCACCTCCTTGCTCTGCAGACACAGAGAGGTGGGGCTGCCTTGGAGAAGCCACCCAGTGAGTCACCCCACCCTGGGAGTCGCAGGCGACCTGCCGGGCCACCGGCCTAAAAGTTCTGCAGTCCAGAGTTTGCCGTTCAGAAGTCCTGAGTGACAGGATATGGAGGAGGCCGGGAGGGCGGCTCAGTCGGTTAAGCGTCTGACTTCGGCTCAGGTCACGATCTCGCGGTCTGTGAGTTCGAGCCCCGCGTCGGGCTCTGTGCTGACAGCTCGGAGCCCGGAGCCTGCCTCGGATTCTGGGTCTCCCTCTCTCTCTCTGACCCTCCCCCCTTCATGCCCTGTCTCTCTCTGTCTCAAAAATAAATAAACGTTAAAAAAATTTTTTTTAATTAAAAAAACAAACAGAACGGACAGAGGCAGGCGTGCGGTGAGCAGGCTACTAAAGGGATCCTGACGGGAGCAGGGAGAATTCGCTGGGGACAGCACAGACGGCGTCCACGGCTCTGAGCTCCGAGGGCCCTGCCTGCTGCCCGGTTTGCCCGCTCGGTGGCTGGTGTAGCTTCATCAGAGTCACCCTCGGGGGCCCCCACGCGGCACCAGGGGCCTCCCGGACTCGAGTTCCCCCCGTGTGTGTGCGCGTGCGTGTGCGAGAACACGGCACCCAGGAGGCCGGCGTGGGCAAGAGGCGCCTCAGTGAGGGGACCAGCCTCAGGGGACGGGTGTCGGGGTCACACCCGGGGCTGCCTGGATCTGGGCCCCGCCGTGGAGTGCCAGGCGAGCCCGTGGATGGACAGATGGACGGGCAGAGAAGGATGGGCGCCTGGCCCGAGGCCCAGGCGGCTTCTCCTGTGCCCTCAGCTCCCATCTTGGGTCTGGTGGGCAAGGGGCTTCATCTTTGGGGCTGAGGGGCAGCTGACCCAGCAGAGCCATGCACATGCGCCCCCCGCCCGGTGTCTGTCAGCTTGGCCTGCTTAACAAGGTCCCAGAGACCAGGCAGCTTAAACAGCAGGAACGTATTCCCTCACAGCCCTGGAGGCTGGGAGTCAAGGTGTGGGCAGGGGCCTCTGAAGGCTGTAGGGAAGCATCTGTTCTGGCTTCTGGAAACCTCCGGTGTTCCTGGGCTTGTGGATGGCTCTGTCTTCTCCACATGGCTTCCTTCTGTACTGTCTGTATCCAACTGTCACCTTTTTCTAAGGACACCCCAATAACCTCATCCTAACTTCCTACGTCCCCGTTTCCAAATAATGTTATATTCACAGGGCTTAAAACCTCAACATCTTTTTTGGTTTGTTTGTTTGTTTTGTTGGGGGAGTCAACCATAACGTGAGGGTGCCTGAGGAGACAGACCTGCCACGCTGAGCCGTCCCGGGCATCCTGCGCTCACAGTTCTGGGGCACGGGGCCCTGCCCGCCCGGCAGGGCTCTCTGGGCACAGTGCCATTCTGGTGTGCCGTCATCAGGCCCTCCAGGGTGACACCTGGAAGGACCCGGGAGCTCGTCTGGCTGGGGCCCCAAGAGCGGTCGTAAAAAATGCAGAATCCAGGGGCGCCTGGGTGGCTCAGTCGGTGAAGCGTCCGACTTCAGCTCAGGTCACGATCTCGCCGTCCGTGAGTTCGAGCCCCGCGTCGGGCTCTGAGCTGATGGCTCAGAGCCTGGAGCCTGCTTCCGATTCTGTGTCTCCCTCTCTCTCTGCCCCTCCCCTGCTCATGCTCTGTCTCTCTCTGTCTCAAAAATAAATAAATGTTAAAAAAAAAAAATGCAGAATCCAGAGGGAGCCCACATCTCCAAAGCTGGCTTAGAGCTTTTTCCAACAGGACAGAGATGTTAACGGATGTCTTGACTGTCTGTTTTCTTCTGTCAGACATTTTGGTGTCTGATGTTTCGATTTTCACTTTTTTGTTTTTTTTTTTAACGTAGAAACCACAATGGTCGTGGAAAACATCTGAATGTCCAAAAGGACCGGAAGTCAGCTATATGTTAACACCCGAACTTTTGGGGGGCCTCCTAGAGCGTGCTAGGAGGCCCACGCCACCCCAATCCCTGGGGTGGGTCAGAGAGCCGGCCAGTGGAGGCACGGGAGATCCCCCATCTGGACCCTGTGGCCTCGTTCTAGAACGCACTGCAATTGGCGAGGTGACCTCATGGTGGACTGGGGTGGGGCAGAAGCAGATCCCCCTGCATTGGTCCTGCCCTTGACATTGCCTCTCCTAACCAGGAAGCTGACAGCCAACTTACTCAGGCACTTGCCGGTGTCCACTTTTTAGGGCCAACCTATAGGTAAGGAAACAGAAAGACACTGTAAACCCTGACTCTGTCAAAATACCAGTGCCCACGACAGAAGCTGTTAAAGAAGGAAGGAGCCGTGGGACTGATAGCTTGATCTTATGGAGAGAGAACCAAGAGTCAAGGTGCTTGACCAAGAGATAGAGGTTTGGTTATTTTTATTTTTGTATATTTAGCTTTCGGATAGAAAACACATGCACAGAGTTTGGCATTTAAAAATTTCTGCAAAAGGATTTACGGTAAAAACTCCCCATCTGGGGGCGCCTGGGTGGCGCAGTCGGTTAAGCGTCCGACCTCAGCCAGGTCACGATCTCACGGTCTGTGAGTTCGAGCCCCGCGTCCGGCTCTGGGCTGATGGCTCGGAGCCTGGAGCCTGTTTCCGATTCTGTGTCTCCCTCTCTCTCTGCCCCTCCCCCGTTCATGCTCTGTCTCTCTCTGTCCCAAAATAAATAAAAAACGTTGGAAAAAAAAAAGGGGGGGGCGCCTGGGTGGCACAGTCGGTTAAGTGTCCGACTTCTGCCAAGTCATGATCTCGCGGTCCGTGAGTTCGAGCCCGGCGTCAGGCTCTGGGCTGATGGCTCGGAGCCTGGAGCCTGTTTCCGATTCTGTGTCTCCCTCTCTCTCTGCCCCTCCCCGGTTCATGCTCTGTCTCTCTCTGTCCCAAAAATAAATAAACGTTGAAAAAAAAAAATTAAAAAAAAAAAAAAACAAAACCTCCCCGTCCGACTCTTGGCCGTCAGCCGTCTCTCTTTGGCCAGTGTTATGTCCTAAATAGGTCCTTCCAGATGCAGAAACATGCTCACAAATAGTGTTTTCTTTTTTCACAAATGGTAGCAAACTACGTAGCTGCTCTGAACTTTCTCCTTTCACTTAAAAATGCATCTTGAGGGGCGCCTGGGCAGCTCAGTCAGTTAAGCGTCCGACTTCGGCTCAGGTCGCGATCTCATGGTTTGTGAATTGGAGCCCACGTCGGGCTCTGTGCTGACAGCTCGGAGCCTGGAGCCTGCTTTGGATTCTGCGTCTCCCTCTCTCTCTGCCCCTTGCCCCGCTCACTCCCTGTCTCTCTCTGTTTCAAAAATAAATAAATATTAAAAAAAAATTTTTTTTAACGCATCTTGATCGCTGCTTCTCAGTACGTGATGACGGAGCCCCGGGTTAGTATTACAGACAGCGGCTCAGGAAGCAACAGCGTGCACAGGCTGTTCGCACAGGTCGAAGTATCTTTAGCGACATTCCTCAAAATGGGATCGCTGGGCGTTTGCAATTTTGAAAGACATTGCCAAACCGCCCTCCATAGGAGTTAGGAAGGGAACTTAAAGTGTATAATTTAGAGTTATAAAGATAACAAGTAAAAACAGGGATATGTGTCATAAAACCAATAAAGCCCAGGAGGGGACGAAGGAGGAAATGCCGGGGAGACGAGATGAACCACATCTGTTACCCTTCCTGATGGGGATTCGGTGCATACTGTTCAGAGCTTACAAACACACACGCCATTCAGAGTGGTCCCCTCTGGGACTGGGGCAGGAGACATCTTCCTCTCACTGTGTTTTCCTATGTGCTCGAAAAATGATGAAGCCATGTTCATGTGTTACTGCCAGAGGCAGCAAATAAAATGAGGCCGTGAGGTGACAGCTGTGTCCGTGTCTAATAGTGACACCACCCCAGGACCAGTCTTCTGTGCAGGCTGGGTGGGAAACCGCTGTGGGGAGCAGGTTCTGTGCTCCCACGGGTGCCTGGTCGCTTACGGGTGACATTTGAGAATCGAGGACTGTCCCGGGCCCCTTCTGGTTCCACCCCGCCCCCCGCCCCCTGTCCCCGGGAGTTTCTCAGAGGGAAAACAGAGAGGGGACTCCTGAAAAGTTTCTGGACACCTGTTCTGAGGGGAAAGCCGGAAGGTGGTGCCTGAGAGAGGAAAGAAAGAACTATTCAGACCCCAGGGTCCGGGGGTGCGCTCCACGTGGCAGGACCTTCGTCAGGAGGGTGAGGACCAGATCCTCAACTCTTGTACAGACCCAGTGGACACCTGATAGGCACCTTATTCCGCTGATTTTAAGTTTTAAGTTGCGTTCCCCCCCTACACACACACACACACACACACACACACACACACACACACAGAGTCATTTCCACATTCCGGAAGTCAGAATGTGTCTTTCGCTGCAAGCATGGGGCAGCTCGGCTTTGCCAGGGGTGCGGGACTCATGGTCCACCTTCCTGCAGGGTGTCCTAGACGGCCAAGACCTCCCACGCACCGCGGTGGCCTCTCCAGCCCTCCGTGCGCGACAGGCAGGGGGAGTTTCTCCGCCGCCCCAGGTGGCTGCAGGCGGCGGGTGGGGGGGGGGGGGGAACGGGCCCCGGGTGCCCCCGGCTGATGGCCCTGTCTTGCAGGTATAGCCACCGGCCACCATGGGCAAGCAGAACAGCAAGCTGCGGCCCGAGGTGCTGCAGGACCTGCGTGAGAACACAGAGTTCACCGACCACGAGCTGCAGGAGTGGTACAAGGGCTTCCTCAAGGACTGCCCCACCGGCCACCTGACCGTGGACGAGTTCAAGAAGATCTACGCCAACTTCTTCCCCTACGGCGACGCCTCCAAGTTCGCCGAGCACGTCTTCCGCACCTTCGACACCAACGGGGACGGCACCATCGACTTCCGGGAGTTCATCATCGCGCTGAGCGTCACCTCGCGGGGCAAGCTGGAGCAGAAGCTCAAGTGGGCCTTCAGCATGTACGACCTGGACGGCAACGGCTACATCAGCCGCAGCGAGATGCTGGAGATCGTGCAGGTACGGCTCCGTGCCACGCCGGGCCCGCCCCCCTCCCCGGACGCGTGTGGCCGTCGCCGCGGCGTTGGGTCGTTCTCTGCCGGGGCGCCCCCTCCCCCACCCCGCACCGTGCGCTTTTGAAGGTGCCCGGCTGTCACCTAACCGGGCGGGGCCTTGCAATAGCAATGATAAGAGCCCGGGTTTCTCGATCACTTGCTTGTATGCGTCAGGCCCGGGGCCTAAGGGCTCTGATCTGTTTCTTCACGACCCTGTGCGTCAGCGCCCTTCTCTGCATTTCACAAAATCTGAGCCTCGGAGAGGTGATGCCCTAAGAAAGAACAGAGCTGAAAATTAACAATTGAGGGGTCCCTTGATACTTGCGGAAGGCGCCTGCTAGGAGACCTTTTCGAATCCCCGTGTTCGAGAATGCAACCGGCAGCTTGTAATGTCCCCGGGAACGCGCAGTTGTAAAGCGGAACGGAAGCGTTAGTGGCCCCGGAATAAGTCAGACGCAGGAGGAACACCTCTTCATGAGACCTCGCCTCCCCTTCGCGCCTGTCAGGAGCTCTGGCAGGTGAGGCTGTTTTCCGGAAAGAAACCAAGTTCTGTTCACTCCGCCAGAGGGACCCCGGAGCTGCTCCTTCCTGGTGCCCCCCTGTGCCCCCTCTCCTGGAGCCTGGGGGAGCCGGTTCTAGAATTCCTCAGAAGAGGCGTTCTCTACGTGGAAGGAAGCAGCTTCTTGGCTCAGGAACGAAGTCTTGAGCAAAGAGCATCAAACCGGCCACGAGTGGCCCGACCAACCCATGTCTCAAATAGGTGGTCTTCACAAAGAATAAATCGACACAGGTTTGGGGAACTCTGTGGTCCATTCGTCGCTTCTGGTCCGTAGCTATAAGGGGTGGGAGAAGTAAGAAATCTGCCTCCCTGGAATGTCTTCATCCCGCCCTACCCGTCAGCCCTTTGGCAACCAGGCATGCCCTTCCCCTGTCCCCTCGCATAGCTCCTCAGCTTGCCAGGTGGGATACACATCCCCACACCTTTCGCAGAACGGACTGGTGTTTTGAATTTAAGAAAAAAAAATTTATTTTCACGTTTATTTATTTTTGAGAGAGAGAAAGAGGGAGACAGAGTGTAAGCAGGGGAGGGGCAGAGAGCGAGGGAGACGCAGAATCCGAAGCAGGCTCCGGGCTCTGAGCTGTCAGCACAGGGCCCGACGAGGGGCTGGAACCCACGAACTGCGAGATCCTGACCTGAGCCGACGTCGGATGCTTAACCGGCTGAGCCTCCCAGGCGCCCCAGAATGGACTGCTGTTTTAAGTCCTTCAGAAGCCTACCTACCAAGTCCTTGGAGGCGCTTGGTGCTGCCTTTGGCTCTGCACTTGGGCAGGAGGGGTGGCCCGGGCCCAGGAGGGTGTCCTGTCTCAGGAAGATGCACACCCGCGTGGCACAGCTCACCTGGGCCGTGAGGCTGGTGGGAGACGGGACCAGGCCAGGCCTGCCCCTGCCCTGAAAACAGAGAGGGGGCAAGGAGCAGGGGAACATAATACATATGGGAAAACTCACTCAGGACCACTCTTTTTTGGGTTTTGTTTTTGTGTTTTTAGTGCCCTGCTTTTAAGTTATAATAAGTCTCAGACTTTTGCTGTTCTTGGTCTGTTGTTTCAGGAATGGGGGTATCAGTCAGGCCACTTGCACGGAAGCCCCTTCCTCCTTGCATGTTACTCTGATGGTCGCTGGCCTCCTCGTGGCCCCTCCACACGCACGCCTGTGCCCACCACGGCACGGGGACGCGTGTCCAGGCTGGGCCCCCGGGACAGAGACACACAGGGATGGCCCGTGGTGGTGGTGAGCCCGTGGATGGCAGTGCTCTAAAGAGAAGGTCTTCTATCCTTCTGGAAAGACCCGTGCCACCTCGCTGCTGCCCCTTTCTGGGGCTGGTTTTCTCCCTATGGGTTTCAGGGACTAAATCTTTCCTGTTCTAGACTGACGTATGACACACACTAAGATGCTCACAGCTTTCTGTGCGGCATGTGGATCGTGTACATATATGTCTGCGTGCCCACCACCCTTGGTGAGTTACGGACATTCCCAGCCCCCCAGAAGGCTCCCTCAAGGGCCTCCCCGGGCACTGTCCCACCTCCCACCCTAGACAGCCCCCCAGTCTCAGCCCCCTGTCACTGTGGAGTTGTTTTGCCTGCCCTTGAACTTCACACAAATGGGTCTGGCTTCCTTTGCTCAGCATGCCGTCTGCGATAGTCACCGTGGAACATTCTAGAAACGTTCCTCTGGAAAGCTGAGGAAGGGTCCCGAAGGCTGCTACATCCCGACCTCTTCGCGCCTTGCCGTGAGCTGCGTGGAAGCTCACGCCGGCCCCATGTGCCCGGAAACATTCCAGAATCTCCGAGCACATCTTCCGCGTGTCTCTTTGTAGGCTATATACAAGATGGTGTCCTCTGTGATGAAAATGCCCGAGGACGAGTCCACCCCGGAGAAACGAACGGACAAGATCTTCCGGCAGATGGACACCAACAATGACGGTAAGGAATGGGTGTGCGTGTGTGCGTGCGCGTGTGTCTGTGCAGGGCGGCTGAGGGCAAAGCTGTGGTTGGCCCCTTCTGCGGCTTCCCGGGCCTCTCCCAGCCCACCCCTGGCCTCGTGCAGCTGTACTGAGGGAAGAGGCAGCATTCAGAGTCAGAGAGACCCGGTCCTGCATCCTGGCTCTGTCCTCAAGGCATGTCCTGTCCCCCGCCCCTGAGCCATAGTGCCCTCACTTCTAAAATGAGGGAGACCGTCAGCCCCATCGGCGTGTCCCAGGGAGGGGGAGGCACCCGGGGGGCAGGTGCATCAAGGGGCCCGGATGGTGGGAAACCTTTGCTTTGCTGTCGTCCTGCACTGCCAGGCTCCCCGGTGCCCCGTGGCCCGCAACAGCCGTGGCAGGGTCCCTGGGGCCATACTGCAGCAGGACTGGTGGGGACAGATGGGCAGTGGTGGTGGCCGTACGGGGAGGACATGCTCCATGTGTCGTCCTCTGCCTCAGCACTGAGGTTCGGTAGGATCCACGCAGGGGGAGGCAGCCCTGCAAGGGCGGGTCCGTGCCTCTTGCCGGCCCTGTCATCCTGGAGGTTAAAAATCAGTGAATGCGTGAAGAAGTGCCCGGTAAACTCTCAAGCGCTTTTGTCACATGAGTCAGAGGACTGAGCCAGCCCAGGCATGACGTTTACGGTGTGACCGCAGGCGGCAGAGAGCACCCTGGACACATCGGACAGCAAGGGAAGTTTCCCAAACGCGTCCACATGTCAAACAAGACCGCCCTGTGTCTGGCATTGCCCTTGTGCTCACTTAAAACCCGTCTTTCACCCTCCAGGGTAGCAAGGCACAGGCTCCAGATGCCCACAGACCTGCACGGAGTCTTGGGCTTGCCGAGCCTTGGTTTTCTCCTTTGGGAAATGGGGTTGATAAATTCAGGCTCAGGCGGTGGTGAGGATTCAATGGGACGATGCCCAGGAAGCTCTTAGTGTCGCCCTTGGGCCCCCCTCCCCTACCGGGACCCACGCACCCGTTCTGGGCCCAGCTGGGCCCGCACCGTGCGCCTTCCCTGCTTGTTGGTGAACCTGAGTCCGTGCACCGTGGGGCCGGCACCTCTGTGAGCCCCTGTCCGTCTGTCCCTGGGGCCTGGGGAGGGAAGGAAGAGTGGGTGTTGGAGGGATCAGGGCGAAAGCAGGGGTGCCCAGCCCTTGAGCTGGGGGGCCCTGCACTCTGTCTTATTTTCCGGCCACCCCGGGGGTCAGTGGTGCCCACGGGTTTTCTCCAGCACCACCCTGTCTTGTCCACACCCCCCGCCCAGCCATACGTGTGAACTGAGACTGGCCGCGTGCCAGGAGCGCCCTGACCACTGCCAGACAGACCCAGAGCCGCAGATCATGCTCAGGAACCCCCAGAGCGCCCGAGGGCTCCCCTCAGCCCCTCACCCGCCCTGCTGTCTGCCAGGAGGAAGGGGCTGTGCTTTTAGAAGCTTCCCCGCCCCCCCACCCCCACCCCTACCCCGGAGCCATCAGATGGTGGGGGAGTGGCCGGTAAAAGTCCCCACCAGCCATCAGGAGAGTAAGAAAACACAGTCGTCCTCCGTGTAAGCAGAGGGTCCTGGACGGTTTCTCCTTCTCTGAAGGGGGTGCTTCCCAGCCCAGCCTGGAGCCTAGAGGCTGGTTAGTCTCCCCAAGGGGCCTGTCTGCCTGCCCCCTACTGGGGACCCGCAAGAGGGGGTGTTCCTCTCCGGCAGGGGGCTGGCAGGTGGTCTCGGCCTGGGAGGCTGGATCCTCACCTCCGGACCCCTCACTTGGCTTCCTGGAAGCCGCTCACGGAGCGTGTCCTCTGGGTCAGGTCGGGGCTGGAGATCCCTGCCCGTGGTGGCATGGCACGGGCCACGAGCTCCTTACTCCCTTTACTGATGTCCTGCGGGGTACATATCACGGCCTCACAGCCGCAGACTGCCCAAGCATCAGCCGGCAGAGCACAGCTAGCTTCACCCCGACGTCCTTGCCCATGTGCGTCCTGGGAGAGGGGGGCAGTGACCGTGTGGGTCAGTCTCTCCGGAACTCACTGAGGTTGTCAAACCCACGTTCCTATCTCTTCGTCCCAACAGTGGCAGGTTCGGCGGTGCGGGAGGGACAGAGGGGGGGGGAGGGCCGGCTGGACGCTTGGCAAGGCGTCCCAAAGGGTGACAGTACAGCCGGTCTGCCAGCCAAGCGGAGGCCGGGCAGTGCCCGGGAGCCCCCGGCTGCCCTCCACCCACCCACCCACCCAGCCGTGCGCCCCTCAGCTCTGAAGTACTTATGGGTGGGAGGTGGAGACCGTGTTCTTTCTGCACAGCTCACGGCTTGCTTACGTAAAGCCTGGGGTGACTGCTAGAAGGATTTAAATTGCCCCACAAGCCACAGCTCCCGTCTTACTGGATATGCCCCTTAAGCTGCCCTGTGCTTTGCAGCGAGCGGTGACAGCAAAACGGGAGTTTCCAGGAGCGCCTGCGAAGGGAGCGGAGCCTCCCTTGGGCCCCGCTTCGAGAAGGTGCGAAACTTAGACCAGAGGGGGCGTCCCGGACCCGGGAGCCGTCTCCGTGACCTCTGGAAGCGCGAGGGGCACCGGGCACTGGCTCACCCCCTCCCCGTATCTCCTCTCTGCCGTCCCACAGGCAAACTGTCCCTGGAAGAGTTCATTAAAGGTGCCAAGAGCGACCCCTCCATCGTCCGCTTGTTACAGTGTGACCCCAGCAGCGCCAGTCAGTTCTGAGGGACCCGGCGTCCGGAAGGTTGCAGAGAAACACAGGCTCTGCCTCGCCGTTTCAGCTTTGCTTGCAAAAGTGGATGCCTCTCCTCCACCACTCCTGCTCTCCCGGCCGGGGCCCCGGGCGACACGCGGCACCTGCCCGGCCTGGCGGCTGCGCCTCCCCCCTCCCCCCGGCCTCCTCCTGCCCCGGCCCGGCCCCCAGGGCGCCGCCCGGGCAGGTGTTTACACGCGGGGCTCATAGTTCTCGATTCCGGGGTGCCTCCCCGCCCCGGGGAGCCCAGGGCACGTGGCTGAGGACACTGATGGGACTTCCCAAGATGGAGACAAGGCGGGCTCATCCATCTCGCGATCGCGGGTGACCGTGGGAAAGCCGGGGACAAGAACGGAGGGAGAGGAGACGGGCAAGCCCTCCCCCGTGCATGGCTCCACCTCGCTCGTCCGTGGCCTCCGATCAGAGCTGCTCGCACGTATGCATACTATGGCCTCCTTTCTTTTGATATATAAATTATGCCCATGGTGAGGTGCAATGTCCCGTGTAGGTCCCGTATTTCATGCCTCCGTTGCCTGTGAAGCGTGGTTCCCTCGTGGCCTGTGATCTCCCCTCCCGCCCCCCGCCCCCGGCCCCGAACCTGGTTATCTTGTGGTATTTATGCGCTCTCCATCCGCCCGTGTCAAAGGAAATGCATGCGTGCCCCGTGCTGTGGAGACCCTCCCGTCCACGTAGTGAACACAGGCGTCTGTGCAAGGGCTGTCCTCCCGTTGATTGGTCTGGCATTTCCTGTATTAAAATGATCAAATAAACGGAATCCTTGGAGTTGTCTGTTGGCCCCCGAGAGCCCCCCTTGGCTGCCCGCGGCGCTCCGCACTCGGCTCCAGGTAGATTCAGCGGGTGCAGCTGCCGTTGGTAAACTGGGCCCCGCTGGTGTCCCCGCAGCTGCCACTGTGTCTGTAAATCCTGTGCAGCCTGTTCAATATCTGCCCAATGCGAAGAAATGTCCGTGGAAATACAAGAGGACTGGTCCCGGCGGGGTTGACCGCCTTCCCCTCCCCGCCCCTCCCCCCGGCGTCTCCCACCCCCATTTCATCAACACAGGCCCGGCGAGGGCAGAGAGGGGACCAGGGGCATCGGCACAGGCCGTGAGGGAGACCTGCCTTCTCAGCCTATGACCAGAGGGACACATGCGGTCCCAGCAGGAGAAAACCGAGCCGAAGGTGATTCCACCCGACTCACAGGTCGAGAAGTCCAAAGGCTGTATAGGCTTGTCTAATTTCAGCAGCCTGGGCCCCCCACGTTCCCTCCACCTTCCCCACCACCCCGCCTCCCAGTCTCACACTCGCGTTTGTCCTCGCACTTGTCTCTTTGGGGTCCCCACGGTACGGCTCACACGGCATCCCACAGGCAGGAAGAGAAGCAGGCCTGTCTTCTCTTCTTCCTGGAGAGGGAGGAGAACTTTCCAGAATCCTCCCCGCCACCCCTCCCCTTCTCACCAGCTTCGCCTCTCATTGGCTGAAACCCAGGTCCGTGCCTTGGCAGGGGGCATGAAGTGACCGTGACCGGCCAGGCAGGATACACCCTTGGCTCTCAGAGGAGGGCCCACCGTGTCCTTCAGGAACAGGACCGGAGTTCTGTTTCCAAGATGGGCACCCACAGTGTCCGTCACACCTGCCCGTGGGCTGCGGGGCCTCTCCGAGCCTCAGCGTCTCCCCCTGTGGAAGGGGCGAAATGGAGAAGGGGATATTAGCTCGGAGCCTGCCTCACAGGCTGTCGGGGACCGGGGCTGTTTTGTTGGCTTTAGTCATCTTTTTTTTTTTTTTTTTTAAATTTTTTTTTCAACGTTTTTATTTATTTTTGGGACAGAGAGAGACAGAGCATGAACGGGGGAGGGGCAGAGAGAGAGGGAGACACAGAATCAGAAACAGGCTCCAGGCTCCGAGCCATCAGCCCAGAGCCTGACGCGGGGCTCGAACTCCCGGACCGCGAGATCGTGACCTGGCTGAGGTCGGATGCTTAACCAACTGCGCCACCCAGGCGCCCCGGCTTTAGTCATCTTTTAAGATACGTGCCTCCGTGTAGAAACCATGAGCTGCCTGTAAGGTGCCTTCTGGGCCGGTGGCATTACCAGATCCCAGTTCGTGGTGAATCTCCCTATGTGCCCGCAGCTCTGGACCTTGGTGGGTGGCACTCTCCAGGAGTGGGGGTGGAGGGAGGGAGGCCAGCTGACTTGGGATGGGTCCAGCTTGTTGCCCAAGGGCAAGGTGGTGCCTTGATGACTCTGCCGGGCCCAGAGGAATCTCCCCTCCCAGTGAGGGGCTTGGATTTTACAAGAAAGGTTAAGTCGGTAACTGCTTGTTGGGGAGAGTTTCCGCGCTAGGGTGACATAATGGGAAGGATTGCCGTAGCGGGATCGTCCAGAGAAGTAGAACCCACAGGAGAGCTGAGCGCGCACACGCACGCGCACGTGCACACGCACGGATTTGTGATAAGGAGTTGGCTCACAGAAGAGCCCCGGGAGGTGTTAAGCGGGAGCCCCACCCCGGAGAGCTGATGGGCCTGACGGCCAGAGGTCAACATCCCAGCTCAAGACTTTCAGAGCGAAATTTCCCTCACGGAGTCTTTTGCGTCAGTCAGCCCTTCAACGAACTGGGCGAGGCCCACCCACATTGGGAAGGGCCATCTGCTTTGTTCGGTCTCCTACCTGAAATGTTTGTCTCATCCAGAAAGGCCCACGTAGACACGGCCAGAATAGCGTTTAAGCAAATATCTGGGTACCCATGACCCGGTCCCACTGGCACAGAAAATTAACCATCCCAAGGGCTTCTGTCCAAATGTGGACGATGTGGTTCTGGGGGTCCTAGTGGACCCTGCTCCAGCAGGAGCTCGCAGAAGTCAGTGGGGCAGTTCTGTGGGCAAGGGGAGTCGCCCCAGAGATGGTATCCAGATGCCAGGGAGCTCAGCTCATCGGAGGGGGAGAGAACCCAGAACTGAATTCAAAGCTGTCTGGTCCGAGCCACCTCCCCAGCAGGAATCCTCTGGCTTGGAGCAAGCTCTTCCAGAGCTGCTTGCTAGAAGGTTCCTCCTCCTGCCCCTCCCTACATTGCAAATTATAGGCCTGGGCCTGCCCCCTTCTTCCCTGCACCCCACCCTCCTACAAGGGTCTCGTCCTGCCTTCTCCTTGCCCCGGGGGAGCCCAGACCCTCTGCCCTCCTGCATGGGCACCTCACGTTGGTTAAAGCTCCTCCGGAGTTTCTTCTGTATCCCTTAGACTCTAGACTGCAGAGCTGATAACGTTATGTGTCTAAAGCAGGCCTTCGAGAAAATGGCCCCGGGCTAGTCTGCGTTTTCCATGACTCTGTGGGACCCCTGTGGTCCCGCCCGGAAAACACAGGATCCCAATGTGCCCCAGAGGCTGCGTGAAGGGTGTGGCTCAGCCCTCCATCCTTCATGTGGACCGAGCACCCCTGGCCCAGGGTGATATCTCCGTGGAACTTCTCCAGTTGTTCTGACACCCCGGCTCAGTGTCCTGTGCTCACGGATTAAATACAGCAACAGGAACAACTCCTGATACAGGAAAATGTTTAGAATCTAAGGAAGGAAGCCCTGGGGTGTGGAGGGGATGGTGGGGCGGGGTGGGGGGAGCCGTGTCCGAGGCTGCTCATCTGGGCAGGTCGTGATCAACCCCCATGAGGGTGGTACTATCACCCCCTCACTCCGAACCCTGGGTTTTTATGAAGGCAGCCTCAGACTTTAGCTCTTTGGGTAGGCTGGCCTCCTCTGTAGGAACCGGCATAAGTCGCCAAACCATGAGCCCCGTTTGCCGAGGACTTCCTAGGACAGAGACTGCTCAGTGTATTGATTTCAACCTCCCATCCACATGCAACGTAGCGTTACCGTCCACATGGTAGAAACGGGCCACCTGGGGTTTAGAGAAGTGACCTGGTCCAGAAAGGGGGTGGTGGATTCGGGACCGGAACCCAGGTGAAGCTCCCGAGGGCCCAAGTTGTGTGTATCTCCTCCCAGTTAGAGAATGGCCGTCAGGTAGCTGACTGGTCCATGCTTCCTTGTCAGCCCTCTGCAGCCACCTTCAGGGCCCCAAGCATCTGGGGAAAAGTCCCTGGGTCCCTAAGGGGGCCAAATTTGTGGCCGATCCCCGCCACGGCCTGTGTCCTCCCAGCGGGCCTGTTCTCAGGGCCTGGCCCTGTACTGGGCACCGCCGGGGGCCATCAGCTTCGTTCCCAACACTTGGCGGGCCCGCGCTGGACAGCCAACACTGGCTTCCAGTCTGATTGCAGCTCCCTGAGGAGGGGACAGAAGCCATCAGCCTTCTGACAGGGAGACCGCAGGCCCACGGAAGGTATTCTGGGGGAAGGGGAGTTTGTGCGTGAGTTCTTCCTGTCCCTGACCTTCCCCAGAGCCCCCCTGCCCTGGGCTGAGGGCCAGCAGTGAACAAAGCCCAGTCTGCCCAGAGGAGCTCACTGGCCAGAGGGGAGACTCAGGCATCCAAGAGGAGAGCCCTCAGGCTACATGCACTGGGGCATCTTCATGGAGTCCTAGTGCCTTGGTGCAGCCCTCTCCTGGGCCTGGGGGACATCCAGAAGGCCTCTCAGAGGAGAAGGGGTGAGGGCGGAGTAGATGTTGGAGACACAGTGGTGCAGGAACACTGCAAGCCTGGGCCTAGAGGGAGGTGTGTTTAAGGAGCAGACACGCCCAAGGGTGAGCTGGCGACACGGCCCGGCAGGACACCGCCAGGGCCAGGGTCCAGAGGAGCCGCGCGGGGCCGGGGTGAGTGCAGTGTGACTAGCGCAGGGTCCTGGGAAGGAAAGTCCACCGCCCCTGGAGGGTAAAGAGTAGGGCTCTCCCCCTCCGTCACCTCTGGGCTCTTTCTAGCAGCTTCTAAGACTGCCTTGGGGGCTGGGGGGCTCCCTGGGCTCAGACTCTGAGGCTGGCCAGGCCACCTGACTCCTGCAGTTCACAAAAGGGCACGCTAGGGCCCATCCTGGCCTCTGGGCTGGGTGTCCCCACAGCTCACAGCTCGAGCGCGTGCGCGCGCGCGCACACACACACACACACACACACACACACACTGCGTGCGTGCCCAGGTCCTGGCACCGCTGTCCCGCTCTCACAGCGCCGTTCTGTTTACAAGGGCCTCTCGCGCTCCTGCCCCACCTGCCCGCGAGAGACCCCGGGAAGGGAATGGACAGGCCCCACAGGCCCCCCACGGGCTCCCAAGACTCTACTAGCAGCAACAGCCAGGCCCCTCAGCCCGTGGGGTCCCAGGACGTCAGTAACAGAATCAGAACTAGCCAGATCCCGACCCCCGACGGTGCCCCTTGCACTGTGTGCGTGTCTGGGGAAGGACCAGTGACAAGGCCCGTGCCTGAGTGCCCAGGGGGATTTGGTGAGGTCCAGTTTGGAGTGTGTCTGTCCTCTGTGGAGGGGTCGTGGACACACATCCAGGCACGTCCCGGGCAGATATGTGGCATCCAGAGTCCGGTCTGTCTGGCCTGGGACTGTTGGCAAGCGGTGGCTCCTGAAGAGGTTGGGGAGGCCGTGTGGAAGCCCCGGCAGCTCATTGGGGGGGGGGGGGGGGGGGGGCGATCCACCTTGTCCGTGGCCCTCAGCCTGGCTCAGCTCTGCCGTTGCTCCTGTCCCCAGGTCAGGTGACAGCGGCCTCCCTGCCTCCTCCTGGAATTTCACGCCCACCCACACACCAGGCCCTTCCTCTGACTACATGCAAATGTCCCTTTCTCCCGAAAGCCACCCCGCCTCTCCCCAGATAGTCCCTACAGCCCCCCGTACTCCCCTCACTCAAAGCGCCGTTCCCCTTATATTGTCACTTCATTTCCTTCCAGTCACCTTTGCCCCTGGATGCCCAGCACAGGATTAGCTGCCCAGGAGGAGACCAACGGGAATCAGCCCGTGGCCCCTCCCGACCCCCTGCAGCTGCACCACGAGGGCCCTGGACACAGAGGCCGAGGTTCAAGTCCCAGCGTGGCCACCAATGAGCCATGTGACGCCAGACAAGGTCCTCCCTGTCCTCTCCTATAACACAGGGTGACCTGGACCCTGCGTGTCGGCAGGAGGAGGGGCCCTGGGGCAGGGGGCAGCTATCTACTCTTGACTCCCCAGCTCAGAGCAGTGGCCGCCAGTGTCTCCTTGATCCCGCAGATGTGGGGCCGTGAGGCCAGGGCCGAGGTTAGGACGAGACACCCCCAAGGGGGCAGCTCTGGCGTGGGAAGGACACGGACCTGGGACCATGCGAAGACGCGGAGGGGGTGACACTGATGCGTGGAGACCCACGGGACCTGGATCCTGACTTCGAGGACAGCTCAGTGGGTGGGGGCCCCAAACATTGCCCCGCCTCTTCCCACACCCACCTGTATGGCCCACAGGGCTAGGGCAGGAGGGGCAGGGGGCGGCGTCACCAGGGCACCTCGGTAGGTGGCTGGGGGGTGTGTAACCCACCCCGGACAGGCAGGGGCAGCAAGGGACAGGCTGCAGGGCCCCGTGGGCTGTTCACCGGGCTGGCGCGACCGACGCAGGAGGGGCGGTGCCTGGGCCGGGATACGGGCTTCACCTACTGGGGCAGTGGCTGTGGACAAGGCTGGCTGGAACCCCCTTCCCCAGCGTTTGTTGAGTGACTGAATGACCTGACAGCTTGGTCTCAGTGCCCAAGTGGGCCGGGGAACCTCCAACACAAGGCGCTGCTGCCCCCTGGTGGCTGCGGCCGGGAGGGCTGTCTCAGGCTCGGGTGTGCCGATCCCCAAGGCCTCCCAGCCTGGTTTCAGAGCCACTTGGGCCTGCTTTATACCGCTTTCCGTCCCCGTTCCACTGGACAGATAAGGGGACACAGGCTCAGAGGAGCACCTTTCTGCGTGGGCCACACAGCGTACAGAGGCTGAGGCCGGGCTCCTGATACCCAGGACTCCGGAGGCCCAGTTAAATCTGAATTTCAGATAAACAGATACACGCCCCACGCGTCAGCTTCCATGTTTATTTGCCGAGTCCCGCGACGCTACTTGTCCAGCCAGGGAGCAGAGTGTGCACAGTCCCCGGGGGGCGGGCGGAAGCTTCGGGGGCCCGGCCACCTCACAGGCCACCTCTGGTGGTGACCCTCCCTGTTCTAGGGTTAGCAGTGAGGGTGGAAAAGAAATCCTCCCCCAGAAACAGCAGCAAGGATTTCTCAGGTTTTCCGTCTGTGCACTAAATTCTGAGCTTTGTAATAAGGGCCGGTGAGGGACTCGAAAGCCTCCCTTTCACGGGGAGAGGCCACGGTGGGGCCGCATCCGTGCAGCTCCGGGTGCCCACCTGAGCAGGGCTCTGGAGCCAGAGGCGCTGCTGCCCTAGGTGGGGAAGGAGACCGAGGCAGCGGGCGACAGACAGCGGTGTCCCCACCGCTGCAGGGAGAGAGGAGGATCGTTCCTGCCATGGCTCTTTTCAATAAGTGACCAGGAGCCAGACTGGCCAGGGAAGCAGAGACCTATTTACTCTTAGATCCTCTGGACTCGCTGGCTTCCCTTGGACGAGTCACTTGGCCTCTCTGGGCTTCAAATTCAGCAACGTACGTGTAGGCTAGGAAAAGCGCCCCAAGCGGATGCGGGAGTCGCATGTCCTGCCTCTGTCCACAGCCGTGGGACTGGAGCCACTCATTTCTGAGCCCCTTTCCTCACCTGGGAGACTTGTGGTTTCTTTAAAATCAGCGCAGACACGTGTGAAGGCACCTATGCAGTCTCCACCCCGCTCCTCAGGCCCCGATTCTCCTGCCGCCAGTTTGTGGGCTCTTCTGGAAAGCCTCTGTGCCCATCCGCGTGTGTGCGGCCACAGAGTTGGGTGGGGGTGTGCTTTGGGATGGCTTTCAACGGCGGCACGCTGCCCGCTGCCCCCCACCCCGCTCCCTCTCACTCTAGCTGGGAGATGGGCCCCTGTAGGCCTGCGTCCTTCTGGCAGCCACCGGCCCGTTCCACTGATCTTCGGCGCCCTCCTGGACACGTGGGTCGTGGCCCACACGTGCTGTTACAACGCACAGTGAGAAGCCTGTAAGAGGGTTTGTCGGAAAATTCTTAGAATTGCCGGGTGAGATAGCGTGGCTTTTCACATTGCCAAATTGCCTCCTCACAATCCCCCTGGCGTCTAGCGTGTCAGTGCACCTAAGCCGGCGACCCAGGCTCGTCTGGCACATTAACGTCATCTCTCGCACCTGGGGACCTCATGCCCAAAGTCTTTTCTTTTCTGTGGACCCAGGTTCGTGTCTTGCCTACATCCTGTCGTCTCGTCCCTTTATTTACCGCAGCTCTTCCGGTACGAAGAAAGGTAGCCCCGTTCCTGTGGTTCCCGTCGGTCCCGTACCTCTTTGACTTCAAATGTCTTCTCGCTTGGCGGTCTAACCCGCTACGACGGTCACCTAGGATGTGCCGTGGAAGGACTGAGTCGGGGAGACTCTTGCTTTTTTCAGGTGGGTGCCCCGTTTCCAGAGTGTGCGGCGGGCCCGGCGATCCATATTTCTTAGATGCTCCCTCAATGAACAGAATGCAGAGCCAGAGACCATTGCCTTGGACCTTGGACTTTAGACCAACAGCTGGAAACCCCTGGGTCCCTCCCCACGGAAGGCCTGTCTGGTCTCCAGCACCTTCAGGAGGGAAAATTCACCTGTTGCCTTGGTGGAGGCCCAGAGCCACCGTCCTCGCTGACCTCACGCTGCAAGTCTAGAAACATCCAGTTTCTGTGAATGACTAGCTAGTGCCACCTTTAAGCCCTGCACGGCGAACCGGGACCCGAGAGGGTCTCTGGAGGAGTGTTCACACACACCCGGCACCTCAGAGTTCCGTCCTGACTAAACTCACTTGCCTCCTCCCGGGTGTAAGGACCAGTGAAGACCGTTGGGCCCGGGGCCAGGCCCCATCACCCTCCAGACCCGAGTGCGGCCCTGGCAGAGCCTAGGAACTCGGGGGGGTCACGAGCAGCTTCAGCAGGTCGCCAGGAGTCGGGCTGAGGCTGCTGTGTGGGCGGAACGGGCGACCCGTGCCCGCTTCTGTCCCCACCGGCCAGTTGGCTGGACTGCATTTTACCTCGCTGCTAAGAGCAGTTTCCAAGTCCCTGGCATACTTTGAGTGAGGAGTACGCTCTCCCTCTTTCTCTCTTCCGTCCAAGTTCACTGCTACCACTACAAGGTCATCCTTCCTTCCTGTTGAAGTAGAAAGACCTGATGTCCTGAGCTCCCACGCTTGGTGACTAGTCCCACTTCTCAACGCCAACTCCTCTGCCACGAACACCCTGAAGAATCACAAGAGGATGTGCTCACAGAAGTGGGACAAAGTGTCGACGGAAGAGGCTTCTCCCTCCCCTCGGCCCCAACTCCAGCCAGACCTGTATCTCGTACACAGCTCCTGAGAGGTATCACTCACATCTGACAACTAAAATATGTTCGCGGGCCTAAGAAGGGAGATCAGAGCTGGGGACGAGCCCAGCCCAAGTCTGGCCGAGCAGCCGAGGAAGAGGCAACGGCAATCACAGCGACGCAGTGTCCATGTGCAACTCGGGTCTTGGGGGAAGGTGGCTTTTTAGGAAACAGAAGCCATTCCCCTCAAATCCTTTGGCAGATGTACTCACACAGCAGGAGCTGGCGGGCTCGGCTTCCTTTTCTCCCTGAGAGGAGCCGCAGCCTTCCCATCTGGACTTCCCGTGCACCTCCAGACACACGGCGCCGCTCGGGGACCGGTGGGGGCCGGTGGCTTACCAGAGCCAGGCCTCCCCTCCCCATGTACAGCTACTGCAGGGATTCGACGTTCCCATCTTGGGGGTTACCTGCTGTCCTTTTTTGGGCAGGAGGGGTTGGAGTTGAGGAAGAGAACATAAAAGCCAGCGGACGAGGTCAAAGAAGGTAGAACTCTACAACGCGGGATAATGGTCGTCGAATTTATTAAAGTAAGTTGACTGCCAAACGTTGTACCACTTTCCTAACGCATAGCTACACAGCTTGTCCTGGGAGAGAAGACGGGCGGGAAGGAAAGGTGGGGCCCGAAGGCAGCACGCAAGGGGTTTCACGGGCCCTCCTTCCCTGGGCACAAGCCCTGACGCGACAATCAAGTCAACCAGGGGCTCCGGGCCCTCCTCCACCAGCCACTTCTGTGGACACTCGGGGGTCTGACCCGGGCCAGCAGCAGAGGGCACGGCCTGTCTCGTCCACGCTTCTCCTTCCGCCTGCACGTGGGCCGGGTCCACTGTTCTTTATGCAAATACGCGGCCAGCTTTCTACAAAACTCACGTACTTGAAAGAAAAACGCTCAACAGGACGAAGGGAATTTTGATGGCCTTTCAAAATACTGAAAACCACGGGTTTTCAAGTCCTCGGCGACAACCTTCTCGGCAGTGGGGCAAAACATCGGTCCCCCCCTCACAACACACACTCGGGATGAGCCGTTTGGAATGGACACGGTGTAAAAATTCCCCAATGCCCGATTATTTCAAGATACTTTATTTTTAAAACCGGTCACAGCACTAAGCTTTCGGCCCGTTCTGCCGACGCACAAGCTACAAACGCTTGCTCAGCAGCTGAGGGGCACTCTTTAGTAGCATGTTTGAAAAGTGAATAAAAATCCGTATAAAACAAATATTCAAATAGTTTCCATAGGAACACAGATAAGTGACCCCAACTCCTAGTCTTCCGTATTGTTGCATCCGTGCCAACCCTACTTGCAAAGACATTTCGAAACTAGCGGTAATTAAGTTAGACGGTCCCCCCCAATCCCAGAATTCAAGCTAAACTCCCGAGTGAGCGGCTCCAGGAGCGGCACCTACACGTTAATGCTGGCCGAGGCGCAGGCGGCCGGGGGGCGCTTCATCCCACTCTCCCAGGCGCAGGACACGGGCAGCGCGCTCGCATCCTGCTCCTCCGCTTCGGGCGGGAAGTCGTGGTTCTGGATCTGCTGCATCCGTTGCCTGAGACAGAAATGGCACAGTCAGAAACCCTGATCACCGACCCGGGCAGCCTCGCCACGAGAATAACTTCTTTACGAGCCCATTTACTTCCTCGGTTACTATGTCATCAGGAGGCAAGTCAACGGATTTCTAAGGCAAGCATTTCTTCACAACCATTCTTTTGGTAACAGGGAAACCACAGGCCGTATACACCTGTCAAAATATTCTAGTCATACAGAAATACCCTAATTGTTCTTTTTTGAAATAGTTACACCTTTGCAAAAATCTGAAAGGAAATACAGATCGGTATCAGGAGGATTTTCTTTCCGTTTGTATTTTCCAAATTCTGGAAAGCACATATTCTTAATACAGGCAGAAAATAAACTGTTTTAAAAAACACTGTATTTAAATCCAAATAGAATGATTTCTTACTCAACCAGACAAGAGCCAGTAAAAACCCAAGAAGAAATCTATTCTTACGAGACCCACATACGTGCACGGAGACTCTGGTCACTAACCATGTCGGCCCCGACATCACGTAGTAGATGGTTGGCCTCTGGAACCCGTTGAAAGTAGAAGCAGCAGCAACAGTGTAAGCACCCATGTTTTCAAAGAGCATCCAATCGCCCACGTGCATCTCGGGCAAGTCACAGCGCTCAACGATGCGATCAAGGCCGTCACATGTTGGTCCCCATATGCTGGTTGAGTAGTATTTCTCATCTGGTTTGGGTCTCTGCGTTTCAGACAAAAAAATATACCTAGTTACACTTGTTAGGACCAAACATCTTTCACTGGTGTATGTGTTATATTCAAAAGGTACAGGGGCGCCTGTGTGGCTCAGTCGGTTAAGCATCCGACTCTTGATTTTGGCTCAGGTCATGATCTCGCGGGTCCGTGGGCTCAAGCCCCACGCTGGACTCTGCAGTGACACCACAGAGACTACTTGGGATTCTCTCCCTCCCTCCCTGCCCTTTCCCCACACGCCCTCTCTCAAAACGAGTAAAAGAAACTTAAAAAAAAAGTACCTTCTGCAAAAGGGGCTTCACGTGTGCATGATCATAAAGGATGCAATTAAATGATCCATACACTCCGTCGTTCACGTAATACATAAAGGTTTGTTCACTCGATTCATCTTCATCTGGAAAGGCAGACTGGTCTCAATTACCACGTTTTGTACCAACGCACAGTTACGCAAGCAAGGATTCAACCTTTATACGCACCATCAGAGCCCGTCTGTTCCTTTACTACGAGCTTTTTGGCAATGATATTAACTGCAAGCGTGAAAGCGGACGCGACGTAGTATCTGCCGGGCTCAGCTATGACTCGCACCCCGGAGTCTGCCGGGAAGTACTTGTCCAGGGCGGGGTTGATAACACCGGTGATCTAGGAGACAGAGACAAGAACGGTCATCATCAAGGGGAACTCGCATGGAAGAGCAAAAACCAGCGCTCTGGGAAGTAACAGAATAAAAAAAGGTGAAAGCAGCCACCAGCAGGGAGGTTTAGTATCGAGCAACAACGGCAGGAGAACAAACATCTCCCTAAAAACCAGCCTGCGTGTCCCGTGGTTTCATCTGGATTCCCCTCCGGACACTCCCCTATCCTTTAGAAGATATTATGGGTTATGAGTCTATCAAGTGATAGTATAAATTTATTACTGCTTACTAAGGTTTCAAGGGGCCTGAATCCTTTAATCTATCCAATAGGATAAAGCCATCCTGCCTGTCTCATAAGATTTTTACAAGGTGGGCCTATTTCACAAACTCAAACCACCCTGTAACGGTCCAATTAACAGTATGTCCACTTTAACTTCCTAAGTGACTAAACAATTAAAATGTCTAAAGAGAAATACAAAACCGAGAAAAAGCACATTTGGGGTAATGATGTCCCAAAGTCTGCATGCTCACTTTCCACAGCAACATTTCCTAACATAATCAACTATTTTCCAAGATTTTGGGGGAAACGGACTCATTTTGGCTTACAAAACCAAAGGATATTAAATACAATTTTAAATAGCACAGAACTTACTGAAAATACTAATACCAAAACATTGTTTTTGTTTGTACAATTTCTTTTGATATTAGTTAAAACACTTAAAGAAGTTTCAAAATACTCCAAAATGGAACTTGTGAAAATAACTATGAGTATTAGTTTTATTATAATTACCTCTTCAAATTTAAGCTTTACATCCTCAGACCCAGGAAAGCCGCCACCGATATCGAGCAGACACATGTTGAAACCAACCTCAGCCTAGAGTCAAGAACATTCGGTCAATCGAGTAGTCAGATTGATACCAAGTCTTCAAATTGTATGCAGATGGATTTAAGCCTCTGGAATATGCGGTGACTTCCGCAGGTTAATTCTAGAATGAAGTCTAGTCACTGTTAGCCCTGCCCCCTCCTCCCACCCCCACACTTGGGTTTACATATACTCACCCCCATGTCAAAGACACAGCGGGCGTCAGAGATGGCCTGCACGAAGGTCTCGGGATCGGTACAGCCACTTCCCACGTGGAAGCTGGGGCAAAGAAAGGAGAATATATGATTTCTTACTATTTCTGAAAAGAACGATTTACAGAAGACCTATGAAAGGCGCACTAAGATCTTAGTGTCTATGCCACCACCAAGAGCTCACCTGACACCGATGACATCAATATTTAGCTCCCTCGCCCGTTCCAAAAGAAGCCTGCTGGTTTTGAGTGTGGCACCAAATTTAACACTGAGGCGACAGACTGCCTTGGAATCATCGGTGGCAATCCGCAAAACCAACCTAGAAGCAGGAAGATCGTATGAAAAATTTCCCATGACGGAAGACCGCTTACAGCCACGGTTAAAACAACAAGGCTCTGTGGCTCGGACATCCTGCGGTTTGAGCTTCACACGGTTTCACTCAAGTTTTCCGATTTTCGACTCTGCCCGACCCAGCACACTTTTATACTTTACTAAGGTACAGAAATCTCAAAACCGGAAATCTGAGTTTGACAACCTGCAGACCCCATACCTGACCCTGCCCTCAAAACGGAGTAACTCACTTTGCCTTTGGGTGAGCTCTGGCAACTTTCATCAACTCCACTTCACTGTCGAAAGTCATCATCTGGACTCCGTTATTGGCAGCATACTTAATCTGAGACACTTGTTTACAAGGATTTGCATAGATGATCCTCTCTGGAGGCACCCCGAGACTCTGCACCAGTTGGATTTCAGTCTGAAAAAGAATAGATCGTGCATTATATACACACGGCTAATCGACGAAAGAAAAGAAAAACACGGCAGCTTGCGCACTACGATCTGCTGCCCAAGAAACACAACTTTGATCTGTCCTGCTGGGAACACCAGTGCCATTTTATAGAAGGACTTTGGAGCCCTGCCGCTTTTGCTTACCTTGCTGGCACAGTCGAATCCTGTCCCAATGGCAGCTAGGGTCTTCACTATGGTTCTGCTATCATTGCATTTAACTGCGTAAAAGGGGGTGACCCGAGGAAGAGCTTTTAACCATCTCAGATGTTTCTTTAGAATGTCTCCCAGATCCGCGACATAGAAGGCATCCTTATCATCCTGCAGAAAGAGTGTTTGCAGGGGACTCAGCAGCAGCCTAATAATACATCCCACATGCGGCCCCTCTTCTCTCCCATCGTTCTCAGTGAACCCTCATCTTTTTACTCCCGTCACTGACACGAATATCACCATTACCACTGGGTGATCCACAGCTAATAAATCCCAAATTCCCTAACAAGACATTTGAGCTCCATTACATTTCCTTAAGGTTCCCACTCAAGTTCTCCACTCATCTGCCCAGCATTTTCAAAGCTGCACTGGCAGCATGGACTTGATATACTTACAGAAAAGGAAACTTCATTGATTTTTTGGTCCAGAATGTCCTTGGCAGTAAAGCCTTCATCGAGGAAATGGCAGTCAAACTCTGCATTACTAAAGCTGTTCATGGTTTCTTGATGTTCCTCTGAAACGTAACAAACTGCAAACAGGGTGGAGAAATTCACTCAGAATTCACTGCGACACTTAATAAATCTTAACAATAACCTGCAGCAACCACGGATACTTACGTGGAAAACTAAGAGACGGAATTTAAAGAAATTATTGCCAGCTTTTCACAAAGGCAATTCTCCGGGATCCCAAGCCCCCCGGAGGAAGGGCGTGCCCTCGGTGCAGCAGTGGAAAAGTTCTGATGAACACAGAATTCGCCGTCTCCCTTGGGAAACACATCAAATCGAAACATCAGACGCGGACTGCACACACACAGGAAGCCAGGCTACTCCAGCACCCCCGCAGACAGCTCGCTCCCTGGATTCGGGAATCGCATTATTCCAGGTGGAAGTCACATGACCCCACAAACCTCTACACCATCCAAGTGGACACCAGATTCAACACTAGCCTTTTTCAAGCCCCACGCTAAAATTCCATATGCAGTACTGCACATCCCAAAATAAGCATTTCAAGTATTTATGCTAAAAAACCTACAGAGAGCCGATTTCAGAATCTTCACTTAGTTCACAAACGTGGACAAAATTTTATAGTGGTCAGTTTACTTGATTTCAGAGATGCTTTAGCTTTTTAGAAGCGTAAAACAGCGAGCGTTACGCTAATTACGGAAAGGCACCCTAGAAACATCTTGTATTTCCTATTTTCGCTAAGTCTTGCACCAGAGTAACTTAGTGACCAAAAGGCATCGTGGAAGTGTCTAAGGCTCAACTTACGTTGTGCTCTTAAGTTTCCTAAAAATGTTGTGAATTTTTATGCTATTTTATTTTCATACGAGGCATGTGTTTTGTTTTTTTTTTTTAAAGTGCAATCTTCCTATCAAGAAGATGCACTACGGCTGCTGTATCTGATCAGAAATCAGCATTCTGGAGTCAGGGTTGGCTCTTGTCCAGTGAGCACAACTCTGGCAACCTCTTCTGTCTTCACAGGCACCCTAACACTTGCTTAGCTACCGACAATAATCACATGGAAGTTAATTTTTGGCTAACTTTACGAATAACAAAAATAAAGAAGCGTACGTGGATTATGAATAAGCAAAAGTAAAGCTCGTCACAATCTGAGCCACTGTCCTTGGCCTTCATGAAATGGGACACTGGTAAAGGAGTGATCTTAAAATTACCGATTTTAACCTATTTAATTGCTACTAGGCAGGGGACTTTGTTTTCACTGTGCGACCCGCTTCAGTGCCTGCAGCCTACGGCAGGGAGGCCAGGCAATGGTTCGGGGCCACGGTTGGCTCTGGCATGGGGCACTATGAGAGGCCCAGGGGGACGAGCCTGCCATAAATCCAAACCCATGCGTGGTAGGACTTGTTTTGAGACTTGACCTAATGTAACGTGACTTTCTGGCACTATCAGCCTCCTACGTTGCCCAAAGCACCCCTAGAGGCAGGCAGGGGACTAAGGGGACAGCAAACGCTTTTCGGCTGTGTAAATAACACACAGCGTAGGCCACTCAGGGGCAGACAGGGTTATTCAGTTAGGGCCTATCTTTAAGGCAACGTTCAAGCCTACACCTGGGAAGTTTTCATTACTTTGCACTATGTCACTATTAAGTACCTTCTAAAGGTTTACTTTAATAACTCGCAACATAAAGAAATCCCACCTTCCGGGGTTTGTATAGCTAAGCTCCTTAAAATGATGAGTCAATTAGCACAAGATCGCACTTTTCTGCTACGAAATTCTTTGCTGCCAACTGGGAACTATTACAAGAGACAGAGACTGATTTAAAGGAACGGAAAACGTTTCACAAGTCAACTAAATTCTGCCCAATTTCAGGTTTACGTGAAGTCAACACATTCTTTGTCCTCCCCAGACATTTCCAGAGGCTGTGCTCTCCATACGTTCCCCAATTACTTGGGATTCTCAAACAACCACCATCAGCTCTCTTCTGGAAACCGGAGGGCTGCCTCCTAACTGCATGTCTGCTCGCCTGACCTGCGATCTTATACATTCTAGGCTTTTCTTCAATCGCGAAGTCCAAGATTCCTTAAACGGACAATCGCAACTCACAGCGAATGAAGACTTTATCGCCACAGTTACTACAAGGCTCTCTCGGCTCCAGCAACGCCGGCGAATTTCGAGATCGGGTCATTTCCTCTGCACGCGAAAACTAAGGGATACAAAACTCCAGGACAACGAGGCAAAACGGTTTGCCTCATCCTAATAAAAGTGAGAGGAGCGATGGGAGCCCGAGACCTGCACGGGCTCGCTCATCTCTCTCCTGCACCTGCTGCCGGGCTTGCCACGCGCGTCTTAAAAAAGAATAGCGGTTGAAGGAACCCCGGGCCTTCCCATCAGCTTCCGGCTCTGAACACTCACTGACGTGGTTCGGAAGAGGTGAAACGCAGTCCCCTCCAGCCCAGGCTGCCCTAAGCCGGGGCCATCGCGGGCAGGACGGGCCGCGGCGAGGGCGGCCGCACAGGGCCAGGGGGTCGGCGCCCCCCTTCACGGGGGAAACCAGGCCCCGGAGGGCAGCGACCACCAGGCTCAGGGAGCCGCAGCCGGCTCTGCGACCACGTGTCCCTCACAGATTCAGGCGCAGGGTCGGTCCCCCGGCCTCCGGCCCGGCGCGCAGGGACACGTGGCCGTCCCCCCTCCTGCCTCCCAACCGCCCAGACGCGCCCCTCTCACCTTAGAGCGCACCGGCGCCGCGGGCCAGCCCCATGGAGATGCCGCCGCCGAGCGCGCAGGACCGCCGGCCGCCCCCGTCAGCCGCCCGCCCGCCGCCTCGCTCCCTCCCGCGGAGGACCGCCGGCCCGAGGTGGCGCCGGAGCTCTGGCAGAGGGGCGGCGGCGGCGGAGGCTGAGGGGACTGACAAAGCCTACTGGCCGCCGCTCCGCTATTTATAGCGCCGCGCGTGTCGTCATGGAGACGCACCAGCTCAAACCAGCCGCGATCGGTTCCGTCCGGGCGTCCCCCGAGGAAGGGGGCGGAGCGCGGTGGCTGCGGCCAACCCGCGGCCGGACGGAGGGGCGGGGGGCGCGGGCAGTTGTACGTCAGCAGCTCCGAGCGCCACCCGGCCCGCCCCCGGCCTCGCGCCCCTCCCGGCCCTGCGGCGGACTTGCGCACGCGCTTTACGCCGCAGGACGACTCCAGCGGCCTCGCACCCCTCCCGGCCCTGAGGGAGGCACGCGCACGCGCACGACGCCGCGGGGCGCCCCCGGCGGCCCCGCGCCCTCCCCGGCCCTGCGGCGGGACCGCGCACGCGCACCAGGCCGCAGGTCCCGGGATCTCTTCTGGCGCCCGCCGTCAGCCTGGGTCTCAACCTCGGGGGCGGGAGCCTGCCCCGCGCAATTGCGAGACCTGCTGCTGGCCGACGCCGACTTTCAGCATCTGCGCCGGGCAGAACTGTTCTTCCACTTGGCCCTTTACAAATGCCGTGCGCCCTAGAGCAGAGAAAGGAGCTCGCGGGCGCGAGCGGGCCACGTGGACCCCGCCGGGCGGACTCTGGCCCCTTCTGCCGGGGCCCCTCCAGTTCTAGGGACGGGACCTGTAACGATCCTGGCTCCGCTCCAAGAACGGGACACAGACGCAGACAGGGGCAAGGTGCATGCCGAGGGTCACCTGGCAAGTTGGTGGCGCCGCTTCAGGCCCTTCCTGAGCCAATAAACCGTGCCTGACCTATCCAGGTGTGTTCGACTAGGTGGCGGGGAGCAATGGCCACGCCAAGACCCTTGTTCAGTGTTCAGCTAGAGGCTTGTCTAAGGGCCGAAGGGGAAGGTAGAGGGTCCGGAAGCCACCGAGCCCCCCCCCCCCCCCCGCCCCCTGCCCCGCTGCCCTTTACCATATTGGATGACACTCGTCAATGACTAGACATCTCCGAGGGCAGCTGCGATTGCCTCGCATTAAAGTCTCCACAGTGAATACGTAAAGGCAAAAGGCTTAGGAAATTGGTTGTCCTTTAGAGCGCACGTGGCCTCTGGTGGAGGACTGTGCCTCTCCATTGTGGGACACCCCACACCGCTGGCCCCAGGGAGAGGAAGGAATTGGGGGTACCAGAGGGTTGCCAGTGAGGATTTAAAAAACATTGAAAATAGCCCAGGTCACAGTTGGTGCAGAGGGACCCTGGAGGAGCTCAGTGCTCTAGCCTGTTCCTGGCCCCAACTTGCTGTGTGATCTTGGGTAAATTCCGTCCCTTCTCTGGGCAGGAGGTTTGACTAGATGACCCAAAGATATTTATAGCTGCAAAACCCTGAGGCATTTTGAAAACCTTTGTCCTGTCCCCTAGGCCTGGGACCCACCTCGCTCAACTTTATTTCCATATGGTCCTTGAGCAGCCACTGGGAGGGTGCCCGGCAAATTGGACTAGAGAAGGGAGGAGGGGGTTTATCTCCACCCTAACAAGCTTAATTCCTATGGAGGGATGAGATTACTCCCCCTTCAGAGAACATTCCAGCCCAGACACTTCAGAATCATGATGAACATTTGTCCCCCCTCTGTGAAGAAATATTTTCTCCCAATGCCAGAGTTTTCCTCACATTCCACAAGTCTCCAATGCCAAGGCCAAGAGGGGAACAGTGTCCACACTCCCAGCTTTCCTTGGCCCGTCAGTCAGCCGGTCATTGCCAGACGAACTTTGTGCTGGCTCTCTCGCCTCCTCCAGGCTGAGGGCACAGGATGTCTCCACACCTGGGATCCTGGTAACAGCCTGGAGGGAAGGGCAGTCCGCCCATGTCTTGCCACTTCCCTGAGGCTCTGAGCTTCTGATTCTCCAGCTTGGGGCCAGATCTAGGGTCCCGTTTCAGCTTAGTTGTGTGATTGTATTTTAGATTTCGAGGTATTCACTGAAACATAGAGGCAAGTTCTTGCCTGAGGAAGGAGGGTAGCCTGTCCCTCTGCTGTTCATATGTGCCGCTCACACCCAGGTCGCCCATCGTGTGGGCTAGCCCTCTCCAAACATGCAAACTCCTGCCAACGTGCTGTACTTTCCTCTGGGGAGGCCACGTCTTTCCCAGATGATCCATCTGACCCAGATAGGGAAACAGAAGCAAGGGAAGGAGGCCGTGCTGCTTCCTTGAGGGCTGGCCCAGCTGGCTGCTGGCAAACTCTTGGAGAGGGCCTTGGCCCTGGGTCTGGGAGTCAGCAGGGACTGAGTCATGAAACCCGGCTACTAACCTGGATTTGAGAAGATAAATCGATGGTGACTAAACCTGGCCTTATTCATATGCGTGGCATTAATGTCTTTGCATATTTTCAGTAGACTGTCCTCTCCCCCCACCCCCCCCCACCCCCCGCCATTTCTTTCCTTAGACAAAAAGCCAAAGATCCTTGTAAACTATGTGATGGCCAACTACTAAAAGTTACGCTAACGTGAAGGTGAGGTTTTTGTGTTTGGTGCAGAAGTGGTCATGGAAGCAAACAGACAGCAAAAACCACGTTTGGACGCGCCAGGAAGATCTGTGTCTTTAGTCATCCCACCCACCTGAGTTCCAGGGTCCATTCCAATTTTGTAGCTACCCTCCCCACTGAGCTCATTCTGGAGCCCTGGGCTTCCCTTCCCTCCGGGTCTCAGGCTCTTTCTGTAAAACACTCTGTGGCTGGACTGAAATAGACATGCAAACTCTTGCACCCTGAAGTTCTAAGAATTTCTGACTTCTCTTACAGTGAAGCCTATGTATAATACACTGTACACAATTTTGGAACCAAAAATGAGGACGTGTCCGAAGAAGGAGGTATTTTTTCCGTAATAACTTACATGAAAGGGCTTCTACAGTCATATAGCGATTACAAATGTAAACAGTAACCTTCGCTGGAAATAATTAAGTGACATTAAAAGGCAACACTCCGCAAAGATTTGTGTATCCATGTGGTCGATATTGGAATATTAGACAGTGAAAACTTCCTGGAAAATGGGTTTGTGTTCTGTCCACATGTCCAAGGTGGTATGCCATTGCACCAAATTTCTCCCAGAAGCACAGTCAGACCATGGAGGGAGGCCCAGGACATCCATGAGGACATGTGGACTTTGAGAGGTTAGGACCTGTCCTGCTAGGGTGCCATAACTCAGGACACCTGGGAACCGGTCATGGGGCACTCTTCCCTTGTGGGTTGTTTGACCAAAAATAATTTTCCGAAGCTCAGGCACTCACCAACACTCCGGCCGTGCCCTGGAATTGTTTTAGGTGTTTCCAAAATCCCAGTCCGCCCTCCGAGGTGGAAAGCGCGCTGCCTTTGCCAATATCCAAATGATGTGCCTCAGGCGCAGAGAGCTTCCGGATGGCCCTCCTCGCTGTGAGCAACAGGCTCATCAGAGCTTCTCATCAGAGAAGGGGGGCATCTCCAAAGGTATCTGTCAGGAGCCAAAGACACCCATGTGGAAGTCCCAGGACGTCTGTTTTATAAGTGTTGCATCACGGCCCCACCTTGCCCCCGCCCTGGTGTGGCTCCCTTGGGAAGTTGCCAGGACAGAGGCCATCTGGCAGGAACTGGGCCAGGGCCTTCTGGAGCCCAGAAGGTAAGTCGGTAACCGCACAGTACATTGCAGAGAAAAGGTGGCCTCCGTCCAGATGTTAAGAGCAGGCGTTCACTCGACTGGCAAATTGATTTTAGAAATGTTTATTTTAAAAAAAGTTTTTTAAGTAGGCTCCGTGCACAGCATGGGGCTTGAACTCATGACCCTGAGATCAAGAGTCGGACACTTAACCGACTGAAACTGGCCGAGTGATTTTAGCAATGCTTTGCTTCCCACAGCCTGCCTTTTGAGTGGCCTGGAGACAGAGCCCCAGTACCTGTGCCCTGAGCCAGCGTTCAGATGTGCGGCCTCCCTAACACGGGGACTGACAGCAGAACAGAAGCTTCATCTAAAAGCTTCCCTTGGTTTATCTAAAATTCTTTGCTGGTGGCCTTTGGCCCAGTGGGTAAAGTCCGACCGCCTTAGCCTGGCTCCGGGGACCCTCTGGGGTCTGCCCTGCTCACCTTCCCAGTCCCATCTCCTGCACTCCAGCCCTCCTAACCCACCTTGTTCCACGGACCCTGCCTGCCTGTCATCACAGCATGCATCCCACAGTATGGGCACCTCGGTCTTGTCCCCCCGTCTCTTCCTACTCCTTTGAAGTCAGGGCCACAATTATCTTCATACGTCCGGTTTCTCGCCAAGTACCCGGCACACAAAAGTCACTCCGTATTGTTAGGTTGGAAGGAGGGGTGCCCTGAGAAATCTGTGACTTGTGGCCACGTGACTGATACGCTCATGGGAAATTCTCCCCATGTGCTCTCTAAAGTCAGAGGGAGAAAAGATTCTGAATATTCTTCCTTTGGTCATTCATTCATTCATTCATTCATTCAGTGCGTGTTTACATCGAGTGTCTCCTGCATGCAGTTGATGTACTGGGTGAGGGAGAAGCCTCTGGCTGCAGCTCTGGGCTGGCTGGGGTCTTGGGGACCAGCGGGGAACTACCAAGGGCCTGTTCCACCCACCGCCTCTTCTGTCTGATTTTCTCCTGGGCTCCTGCTGACTGCCTCTGACCCCACCTGTCACGGCACGTCTGCTGGGTTTTGCCACTGCCCCACCTCTGCGACGCCCCAGAGCCCGCAAGAGTTCTCTCTCTTGTGGCAGGGAACAGCATGTGGGGGGCCCTTGCCCAAGGTAGGCCTTCTGGAAGGTGTGCGCTCTGCCTGGAGGCGGTGTGAGCTCCACATCCCTGCCAAGTCAGGCCCCAGACTGAAGGGCCAACAATATCACGCTGGACCGAGCCCCGGGGGCCCCGGGCGTAAGGCAGCCCATTTCTGGGCTCATCAGGAGAGGCTGCAGGAGCACCTGAAGGCGCTGCGTGTTTTCCCCCTTCAAGCAACCTGGGAGCCCTCATTCGAGGCCAGGCCCCCTCCTGCTGTCTCACTTCCGTGCCCGGGGTGTGGGCCCAGCTTCCCTCAGGGCTCCAGTGGCTGCCCTGGCTCTAGAAATCAGACGCACATAAAGCAAAGGCTCATGGGAAAGCAATGCTCCTCTCGTCTGCTGCCTCTCCCCGGGCGCACCTGAAAATGCTCTCTGGGCTGGGGCCGCCTGAAGGACCCGGGTCTGGAGGAGGCCGGAAGGCCCCGGAAGGGCCCAGCTGGGAGCGGAGCCTGGAAGAGTCAGAACCAGCTGGACAAGAAAAAAAGAGAAGCGGCACAGAGCGGATTTTACCAGGGCAGCTGTTCCCACGTGGCAGAACCACCTTTCAAGACGTGAAGTGGAATCTGGGCTTCCCGGTGGCTTATTTTCAGCCCACGGAATGTGACGGAGGCCGGGCAGCTTCTATCTGGTGAGCTGGGATGCTGGCCTTTGGAGCCCTAGGTCACCTTGTAAGATGGGAGGCTTCCCCGAGGCCACCACGCTGCGGGAACCCCAGGCCAGCTGAAGAGTCCCCACGCAGGTGTTCTGCTCACAGCCAAGCTGAGCTCCCAGCGCGCGGAAAGCTAACGCCAACACCTACAGTCCAGCCCCAAGCCAGGGAGTCACTCAGCCACCAAAACTTCCCTGTCGAGGACCCCAGACATCACGAAGCAGAGGCAAACCCATCCCCACCGCCCATGACCCATCGAATCTGCAGGTGTAATAAATGGTTGTTTTAGCCCGCTAAAGTTTGGGATACTGTGTTACCTAGCCAGATTAAACTAAAAAAAGCAGCTATAATATTCTTTTTTTTTTTTTCAATCTTTTAACATTTATTTGAGAGACAGAGACAGATCATGAACAGGGGAGAGGCAGAGAGAGAAAATCCGAGGCAGGCTCCCATCTCGGAGCTGTCAACACAGACGCGGGGCTTGAACCCACGAACCACGAGATCATGACCTGAGCCCAAGGCGGATGCTTAACTGATTGAGCCACCCAGGCGCCCCATCAGCTATAATATTCTTACCAAAAAAGTTCTGAGCGGGGCCTGCATACCCTGGCCAGCAGCACTCTCCGGAAGAGCCCAGCTGTGGGATTAAATACGTCATAACACAGGGGTCAGAGAGTGAGCTCTGGAGACAGAGTGCAATGGGTCTGAATCCCAGCCCTCCCTGGCAAGTCAGTTCATCTCCCTGAATCTCAGTTTTTTTCTTCTCTAAATGGGGAAAATAATAGAAGGCACCCCTTGGGGTTGCCACGGAGGTTAAGTGAGATAATTTACACGCAGCACCAATCTATTGTATTTGACACCTGAAACGGAAAACTTCAACACCCTCCCCCCATACAACAAAATTGTTTTCCATTTATCACTTCTGTAAAAAACCACCAGTAATTATTATTTTCTTGATTTGTTCTTTAGGTTTAAAACAAAAAGATATATCTTAAATTTTTTAATTAAGTTTTTTTATTTTTATCTTTAAAAATTTTATTTTTTATTTTATTTTTATTTTTTGAGAGAGACAGAGAAAGCGTGAGTGGGGGAGGGGCAGAGAGCGAGGGAGAGAGACAATCCCAAGCAGGCTCCACGGTGCCAGCATCAGAGCTCGACGCGGGGCTTGAACTCATGAAACCGTGAGATCACCACCTGAGCTGAAACTGAGAGTTGGACACTTAACTGACTGAGCCACCCAGGCACCCCACCCCCCCCCACACAAATAGTTTTAAAAGAAGAAACTTCAGTTCTACAGATATTATTCAAATTAAGCATCTCGCATATGAACTAAAATTGTTACCTACCAAATGCAAATGTTTTATCTTGCAGTTAGCATTTCCATGGCTTAAACTTTCCACATCGGAACTACGTAGGGGATGACAGCATTGAATTCAGTGGAGCTCTGTCCCTTTGCATTCACACACTTGTGATATTGTTGGTTTCAAATCTGTCATGAGAGTTGGAGACATGAATTTTTCCCCGGCCGAACTCAAAGGCAGGGTGGCAACTGGCTGGGACTTAGAGTGTCCAAAGCAGAAAAGTCCCTGGCGATCGGGGACCAGTCGGTTAGCCTACAAACCATAAGGAACAGAACAAACACATGTAGCCGAGTCTGTGTGAATCAGGAACCAGCTGGAGAACTAAGAATTTTCTGAATTAATCTGGGTGCAGAAGAGGATGCTGTGAACGGGCAAGCAGTGACATCATGGAGTTTCACGTACGCGTTGTTAAAATTCAATCATAACCGCAAGCAATCGTTTAGAACAAAGGATTTTTTTCGGGGAGGAGTGTTTCATCTGGGACATTGTATAGAGTTGATGGGCTGGGTGATAATGACAAGCAGAGCAGCTTCCGGTTGGTTTTATTATCGTTTTCAAATCACCTGCAGAGACAATGCAGGTCCTTACTGCCTGTACCTGGGGCAGTCGCTGGGTCGTCCCGCCTGTCTCAAACCACAGTGCTTGGTGAGCAGAAATGTTAGGTCTCATTACAGCTAGCCCTGGGCTCTCGGGGAAGTCTTTCCACCTCTGTTATTTTGTAGGGTTGTCGGACATAGGAATTTGCATGGTTGTTGGTTACAGGATTATTCCATAAATTACAAGGTGCCTCGCTCAGCCCTGACATTTGGGAGGGGCTCAACAACAAACAGTTGAAAACTCTCCTATCTGCCTCCGTATCTACCCCATTCCCTCCTCTGGAATGCCTTACCCTTAGATCTTGGCTGATTGAAACTTGCCTCATCTCAAATGGGTGAAGCCCTCAGTCGCTACATTCCTGCAGATCTGTTTGCTCCTGCCGTCTCCTGGGTCTCTCGGCCACATCTGGTCTCGTCTGGTGTCCGCTTCTTGGACAAGGTAGAGTATCAGCATTCAGGTGGGTGTGCTGTCCTGTCACCCCATGAAATTGCATGCTCCTTGGACAATGAGGCCACATGTTCCCTTTGCTGCATCCATTTAGGAACCAAACCCCCTAATAAGGTCCTCATTCCCAATGTTTGGGGTCCCATTCCATACAGATTCTTGGCGCTGAGTTTAGGATAGACATGCGGTCCCAGGTGACATGTAAGTTGGGTGTAAATCCTGGTTTGCCTGAGACAGTTGTTCCCATGTGATGAGTGATAGCATCCCCTTCACTCTCAGCGGGTCCTGGTTTGGCTGAGAAGTCTCATCGTCTCCTCCCTCCAGGTGGCCTCGTCGCCTTGTCTCCCAGCCCCTTCTGTTGGCACAATTTCCTCTTTTACCGTCTCTCTCCAGAAGGCACCTGCATGGACCTCGGGGCCGGGCTATATACCCGTCTCTGCAATTCGGGGACACCTGTTGCCAGTGTCCTTTCTGATGAGTCTGAGCCAATGGCCTGGGCACTGTTGCTGGGCTTTCAACCCACAGCAGCACTTCGAGGGTGAAAGCAAGACACGAGCAGGAGGAGGGGAGATGCCACCGGCTGCTGAGAACTTCTGAACTGATTCAGGCTGCGGGTGTGACAGAGGCTGTCTCACATAGCGAGAAGTACAAACCGGTTACCACCCTTACTGAATGCAGTCTCTCAATAACTGTGAGAAGCCTTCAACGTGTTGTCCCCTTTCGTCTAGTGAACCCACTTGTAGGACTCCATCTATCCACGGATACACTCTAAAAAGCAGATGAAGTTTTATTCACAAAGGTATTCACGGAAATGCCATTTATAATACCCAACATTGGAAATGCTTCGAAGGTCCAACATAAACGGAACGGTGATAAAATTAGGCTGTAGCCATAGGACAAAAAAGTACTCAAGCTTTACAATTATATTTATGCACGTTTTCTAACGATTTGGAGAAAAGTGCTGTGTTTATAAAGTGAGAACAGATCTACAAAATTGTGTGTCCAGGATGAATTTTTTTTTCATTTTGTATCGTGGTAAAGAATATACATCACAAGGCCCACCATTCTAACCATTTTTAAGTGGACAATCCGGGGGCATTACGCATAGTCGCAAGGTTGTGCGACCATCGCTGTTCTCCATTTCCAGAACTTTTTCACCGTCCCAAATAAAACAGCCATTTTATGTAAATACATGTGAATAGATGGGATCTTTATTCTTTTTTTTTTTATGTTGTTCTGTGTAATCAAACTTTTAGTCAATAAGCGAATTACCTTGTTGATTTAAAACATATTTAAAATGCTGTCTACTGGGAGCGACACCATTTTTATCTTCAAAATAACATTATTAAGGGCTGCCTACAATGCTTGGAATGATTCTTGGATACTTGCTACAGTGAAATTGATCGAGAGTAAAGAAGCGTAGGTTCAGATCTCCTCCATCATCCTTAGGACATGTGCACGTATTTGAGTATGGTTTCCTGTTTACTTTGCGTCTTCCCCGCCAGACTGAGCCTGGAGAGCGGGCTCGTGGCTCGTATGCTATATTCCCAGCATGGTGAGCAGGGTCTAGTTTTAGTAAATGTCTGTTGAAAGGAGGCTACTGGAAACTTTATGTCCACTTTAGGCACGGAAGTGAGGCTTTTTAGCCTGACGCGGGGCTCGATCCCGTGAACCAAGAGATCCTGATCTGAGCGGAAAACCAGTAAGATGCTTAAATGACTGAGACACCCAGGCGCCCGTTTTTGGTTTTGTTTTTTTTTTTTTCTTTTTAAATCAAAAGTCCTATACTCTGTGACTCTCCGTAGTTCAGCGGACCCATTCATTGTACAAATATTCACCGAGCACTTTGTGCAGCAGACCCTATTCTAGACACTTGGATGCTATAAATCTGGGTTCAGGTCTCGAACTTCCAGCTGACTTTGATCCCTTAAAAGATCATAGAGGTGTTCACTGTTTTCTCTTTTCTGACTGTCCTGAGGATGTTCCAAGTTATCATCTCGCACCAGGTTGTACCAGAGAGGCAGCTACCCCCTCCTGCTCCACCGTCTCCAGAGCGCCCCGTGCCTTCCACAGTCTTGGAATAAATCCACCCTCGGGCTCAGGCGATGGATACCTGACCCAAACCTGCCGGGCCAGATTCCCTCTGCCTGGAGCACTGACGCATGTCCCGTGCACCAGAGCAATAGGGCCCTGAGTCTGGTCGGCGAGGATCAACTGTGGGACTCACTCAAGTCCACATGCACAGAAGAACGACCTCGTGGCTGAGAAGTCAGGGTGAAAGGAACATGGGAGGGGAATTGGGACCACCCGGCCTGGCATGTGGCCACTCCCAGCCCCATCAGGGCAGAACTGCCTCCTCCGGGTTTCATGTGACTTCCCCGAATTCTTAGAATAAACCTCCCCTGCTTCATCAAGGTCAGCTTGGCTCCTTGACAGCCACCCTGCCCTAGAAATAAACAGGAACATTTTCTTGGAAGAACATGATATGGCTTAATACCGAACTCTTCATGGTTACATTTCTAGGCCCGAAGAGACACACCAAGTGCGAAATAAGAGACTGCCTGTAATTCGTTCGTGTCCCAGAGTGTCCTCCCTATGTGAGGTCTGCACTAGAACTTGTTCTGTGCAGAACCGCTTTGGCACTGTGATGTACCTGGCAAATTTCTCCCGCTAGGATGGCATCCCTGTCCTCAGGTCCAGATTTTCTAACCACATCTAGACCTCCAGACTCTCTCACGTGCTCGTGGGGTTCAGGTCCTTCTGATTGGTTCCCTGGGTCTGTGTGATCTGCTCTCCGCATCCACTCCCGCCAACGATGCCCACTTTCTAGGCCTGTACCGTTGATGGCGCAATGATGGAAGTGTTCCGTGGTTCTGCTGTCCGGGAGGGCGGCCACTTGTCACCTGTGGCTCTTGAAACGTGGCTGGAGTGACTGAGAAATGAAATTTATAAGTGTATTTCATTTTAGTTAGCTTACGCTCTTAAACGGCCATGCCCGGCTGGCGGCTGCCATGTTGGACCCTGACGCTCCAGGCGAAAGCTATAAATGGTGATTTGAGATGGACAAATAGCAACAGAGCCAACGGCATTTGCATTTGGAAGACCACCCGAACCTACCAGGCCCGTGACCCCCTTTCATCCTGTCTCTCCAGGAACTGTGTTCTCAGGACGGGACTCTGGCCTAGGACAGGATATTCCTTGGAAAGTCTGTCAACTCAGCACTTCAGAAGCAAGTGGGAACGGCTCCCCAAGCCACAAGCTGGGCATCCTCCTCTCTGACCTTCCTTTGGAAGAAAGCACCCCTGTGACTCTCTGGTGAGGTGTCATACATTGCCGGAGCCTGAGAGCCACCCCATGACATAATTTTAACTTTAAAACCACTTTTTTCATGCTGCTGGACAAAGGCAATTCTTCCTGCTTATAAAACCAAACCCCTTATTACACTAAATTGACTCTCATCTAACCATTACTTTTGTGAAACACACACTGGCCTGGATGAAGGATCCGGAAGGATGCTGGGTTGCAGATTTGAAGCACAGGGGAAGTGTATGTGTCACCGTCACACCTTTGTGAAGTCACACATGGACAACTCCCAGTGACATCACTGAATGACGCTCACAGAGCAGCCTTGTGGCCCACTGACTGCGCGGGGAGATGGCTCTTACGGCTTAATTGCACGTGTGCACTTGGGCCTGGGGAGGGAGCATTACAGCACCCTGACCCGCACCCTGCCGAGTTAGGGTTAGCCAAGTTGCCTCCCTGTTCCCAGCCTCACTCTTCCGGTCTATAAAATGGGAGCGGGGGATGACTGGCCGACGAGCCCCAAGGTCTTTAGAATGCTGACTTTCTCCAGGTCTAGAGTGAAGCAGAGGGAGGAAAAAGATCCGCCCGGGGAAGTGAGTGGCCAAGTTGAGCAGGAGCTCCAGCCTTTTGTGCACAAAAGTACTTTCCGCCCTTTGCAAACGCCAGCTTCCCGACCCACCTTCACGGAGCAGTAAACCAGCAAACGTAGATTAGGTGAACGGAACGCCCGCAACCTTAGCCGGAGAAGAAGGTTGTGAGGCAGACAAGCTTGGGTTCTGCGACCAGACTCACCACTGAATAGTTGTGTGACCTTGGGCAAGTCACAAATTCTCTGTGCCTCTGCTTCCTTGCGTCTAAAGTGAGGATAACAAGATCTATCGTACAGGCTTATCCCTCTTCGCTTCCTTAATCTCTGCCTTTAATTCACAGACGACGACTGATAGCGTGAGCATCAGCCATAGTTGATGTTTGGGTGCTGAGACCACGCCAGTGTTTCTGTATCGAAATAATTCTGCAGTTCGGAGCCTTCTGACTGCTCAGCCCCTCCCTGGGGACCTTCCCTTCCCCCCACCTTCCCTCCATGATTCAGCAAAGAAGGAGCCGATGCCTGTCCCTCCTGACTCTGCTGTCCTCTGATTGCTCACTGTCTGTGTCATACTGGTTGTCCATTTTTTTTTTTTTTTAATTAAGAAGACTTTATTGTTCAGAACGGTTTTAGGTTTACAGAAAAATCGAGCCTAAAATACAGAGTTCTCATATACCTGCCCCTCTCCCTCTGTCATTAACATCTTGCGCGGATGAGGTATGTTTGTTATAACTGATGAATCCATATCGAACAATCACTACGTTATCGTTAACTCAAGTCCATTGTCTACATTAGGGCTCACTTCTTACGTTGAGCGGCTGTTAACTATTTTTAACGTCGCCCTCGGTGTTAACACTGGGCAAAGCTTCGTGGGCAGATGCATGCCAGACGCTCACTCTTATGGGTGCTTTCCACACATCCTCATTGACTCCCCATGTTTTATTTTAATCAAAAAGAGAAGAGGGGCGCCTGGGTGGCTCAGCCAGTTAAGCATCTGACTTCGGCTCAGGTCATGATCTTGCAGTCCGTGAATTCGAGCCCCGTGTGGGCCTCTGTGCTGACAGCTCAGAGCCTGGAGCCTGCTTTGGATTCTGTCTTTCTCTCTCTCTGCCCTCATTCTGCTCACACTCTCTTCTCTCTCTCTCAAAAATAAAACTAATAAGAACATTAAAAAAAGGGAAGATAAAAATGTTCTTTGTTTGCCAAGTCTGCTGGCATAAAATGGAGTGTCTTAGTTGAACATTAGAATTATCTGGGGAGCTTTCAAAATACGCCAATGCCCAGACCCCAACCTCGACTATTAAAGCAGAAAGTGTTGAGGGGAGCGGTGCCCAAACATGACTCTTAAAGCCCTGAGGTGATCCTAATGTGCAGCCAGGGACAAGGATTACTGCTTCCCAGCCCTGCCCTTCAGATGGAGGCCTGAAGTCCCGCAGGGGCACTGGGGCCTTGGTAGAAATTCAGACTCTCAGGTCCCCACCCTGGACCTAGTGAATAGTGAATCAGGACCTGTGGGTTTTTTTTTTTTTTCATTTTTTTTATGTTTATTTATTTTTGAGACAGAGAGACGGAGCATGAGCAAGGGAGGGGCAAAGAGAGAGGGAGACACAGAATCTGAAGCAGGCTCCAGGCTCTGAGCCATCAGCACAGACCCCGATGCAGGGCTCAAACCTAAAGCATGAAATCATGACCTGAGCCAAAGTCAGACGCTTAACCAACTGAGCCACCCAGGCTCCCCTCAGAACCCGTGTTTTAACAAGACCCAGGTGATCTGTGGGCACACAGATGTTGGAGAAGCAAAGATCTAGAGGAAGATTCTTGGTCTCTTGGAAGATAGGCTCCTGTGTGAATATGATGAGTGAGGTCATGTGACCCTTCCTACAAATCAGGGCCTTCCCACCCCTCGTAACCCACCCATAGGATGGGTAATGAGCCTCTGCTTTAGGTCTACATGTTTGAACGCTTAAAAATTGTCCAAGGTCTACATGAAAAAATTACATGTGCTATGATATCATCTCTGTATGCAGCTACATGTATACTTGCACAGAAAGAGCATATTTTTGAATTTAAAAAAAATTATGAGAAGCTTGTCTTACTTTTATTTTACTTGACTCATCTTTTTTTTTTTTAATTTTTTTTTTTAACGTTTATTTATTTTTGAGACAGAGAGAGACAGAGCATGAACGGGGGAGGGTCAGAGAGAGGGAGACACAGAATCCGAAACAGGCTCCAGGCTCTGAGCTGTCAGCACAGAGCCCGACGCGGGGCTCGAACTCACGAACTGCGAGATCATGACCTGAGCCGAAGTCGGCCGCTTAACCGACTGAGCCACCCAGGCGCCCCTTGACTCATCTTTTTAAAAAATGTTTACTTATTTTTGGGAGAGAGAGAGAGAGACAGAGAGAGTGAGCTGGGGAGCAGCAGAGAGAGAGGGAGACACAAAATCCAAAGCAGGCTCCAGGCTCCCAGCTGTTAGCACAGAGCCCCAAGCGGGACTCGAACCCACGAGTCGTGAGATCATGACCTGAGCTAAAGTCGGACGCTTAACCGAGTGAACCCCCCCCCCCCCGCAGGTGTCCCTGACTCATCTTTTTGAGTTCACCTTGTTTAGATGGAGAGGGGCACCATTCAGCAGCAGAGGATCTACGCATTTGCATGCTTATTAATTAATTTTATCATCAAGAAAACAATAAGACCCCAGAAGAGCCTGCACCCTGAAGCCATCTGGCTGCACCCTCTGTTTACTCAGTTACTTGACATTTACCTAGTGCTTCCAGTTCATAAAATGCTTTCATGGGCTGGGGCACCAGAGAGCTCAGTTGGTTAAGCATCCGACTTCTGCTCAGGTCGCCATCTCATGGCTCGTGGGTTCGAGCCCTCTGTTGGGCTCTGTGCTGCCAGCTCAGAGCCTGGAGCCTGCTTCGGATTCGGTGTCTCCCCCTCTCTCTGTCCCTCCCCTGCTCTTGGGCTCTGTCTTTCTCTCTCAACAATAAATAAACATTAAAGGAAACAGTTGCTCTTGTGGGCTTGATCTTCTTTAACTCTTGTCCCAGCTCAGCGAGGCGAGAGCCCGGTTTGAGATAAGGAAACAAAAGCTCAGGGAAGTCCCATGCTTCGTAGCAGGACGTGAATCCGGGCCTATTGGTCTCGGGAACTGCCAACAGACGTGCTTCTTTAGATCTGCGGCTGAAGCACACGGTGGAGGCCCGGTAAATATGCATGGGGCTGAATTCAGGGTAGGGGAAGCTGCTCTCCGATTCCCCAATCCTGAGTTCGGGAAGGTTCTTGCAATGAATGGTAGTAGCAGAAATGACCAGGCACCAAGGCATCTTTTGCCTCCAGTGACCCCCACCTTTATCCACCCCGTCAGTGAACGCGGGCCAGCTTTCAGATCTGGCCGCAGTCTGCCGGGATGGGCTGTCAAAAGGCTTCACTGCACCTGCCCGCCCCACCAGCCCCACTTGGGGCCAAGGGTGAGAGTCAGTCTAGGGGCTGAGGGCCCGTGAGGTTCTAGATGGTGGTGCCGAGGCAAGGCTGCTCAAGGGCCCCAGGCGGGAGGCTTGTGGCTCAGGGCCCTCGGCTGTCTTGCGTGTAATGACTCACAGCGACGGTCTTCCAGAGAGAGAGATGCAGGGCACGGGTTGCTCTAACCGCCAAGTAAAATCTTAACATACAGCCCCTTCTTCTTCTTCTTCTTCTTCTTCTTCTTCTTGGTTTAACGTTTATTTTTGAGAGAGAGAGAGGGTGGGTGCAGAGAGAGAGAGAGAATCCCAAGCCCGCTCTGCACTGTCAGCGCCGAGCCCGACTCAGGGCTTGAACCCGCAAACCGTGAGATCATGACCTGAGCCGAAGTCAGACGCTGAACCGACTGAGCCACCCAGGCGCCCCCACAGCCCCCTCTCCTAAGGTCCCAAAGTGAGGGTCCTGCACAGGAGGGAAAAACAGTAGACAGGCCACCCGCAGGCTGCAAAGGACACCACCTGTCCTCCGACGTGGGCCCCATTTCCTCCTAACCTACATCACCAGCACATCTCCTTGGCGGTGATCGCCTGGCCATTCCTATCCGTGGAGGAACATCACACTTCTGTGCTGAGGGCCTCTGCACGTCTAACGGGAAGGACACCTCTTTGAGGGGAGGACAGGGTCCACTGCTGCGCCCTCGGCACCTTGCTAAGTGTCCCCTCACGTGTGATGGAGAAATGAGTCCTGCGTGATGACGGGGGCAGGGGCGTCCCTGGGATGGCACAAAGCCTCTGCTTCAGAAGTGCTGCCATCTAGCAGGGGAGGTAAGCTGTGCACAACCCGGGATGGAAAGGACAAGGACAGAGGGCCCTGGGCTTTGGCCCCAGCAGCAAGCACAGAGAATGGCTTCACGAAGGAGGGGAAGTCCCTCGAGAGCAGCAATAAGTAACACGCCTTATCAGGTGCCACGATATTCCCACTCACCTGGCCAGGGCCCGGGCCTGCTTACCAGCCGGGGAAATGCCCAGCGGGGCGAGGAAGTCGGGCCGGCAGAGCCTTGGGGTCAGGCTTTCTGCTGAGGGGACACAGCCATCGCAGGGAGGCAGGGCTTTGGATCAGCTGATCATCGACCTGACAATATCTAAGAGACCTTTCTGTGATGCTCTAAGCCTTCCTTCTTTTCCGCCACTGGTGAGAATGAGGCCACGTGAGCAATTGGAGGTGTGTGTGTGTGTGTGTGTGCACGTGAGCGGGGAAGAAAATCTGGTCCAGACATAGTGACCATTCCGGTTCAAGGGTTTGTTGTTGTTGTTGTTGTTTAAAGACGTCTGGTAAAGTACATCTAACAACATTTACCATCTTAGGGTTACAAGTCGACAGCATTCAGTACATTCGCAGTGTTGCACTACCAACACCACTATTTTCCAGAACTTTCTCATCTGCCCTACAGGAAACCCGACAACCACTAGGCAGCCTGGCAGACGTAATGAGAATTACCTGTGACAAGAGACAGGAGAGTCCCGGGCTCACGGCTACAAACCTCTCCCAGCCAACCGCGGCCACCCCTCCGGCTCACCGGTCAGTGGATGCAAAATGGCTTAGACCCCGGGAAGGGGCAGCCTGGGCCAGGTCAGGCCGGAGGGGGCTCTGAGCCTGCCACCCCCACCCCCAGGTGTCCTGGTCCCTCAGTTCTAAACCACACACCCCCCTCACCCGCCGTCCCTGCTCCTAGGAACATGAGTCCTAGAGACTCAAGCCCGGAGAACTCAGTATGTGTTACCATCATAACCCCAGGGTGGAGGGGTTCCAGATGATCTTAATTTTTCCCTTCATATTTCTCTGGAGCTTTTAGCGTCCAGCTGACCAAGACCTTGAGTGTGACCGGGGAAGACTGTCTCATGACCAATTAAGATTCAACAGGTGAGCCTAAAAGAACAAAGAGGGGCCCACAGGTGAAGGAGAGAGAGAAAGGTGGGGGCTGGTATTGTAGAACTCGTTTAAACCTTAGATGTTGTTGTATAACGGCTCTTTTTTTTTCTTTTAGTTTTCTTAATGTTTATTAATTTTTGAGACAGAGACAGGGACAGAGTGCAAGTGGGGGAGGGACAGAGAGAGAGGGAGACACAGAATCCAAAGCAGGATTCAAGCTCTGAGCTGTCAGCACAGAGCCCGACATGGGGCTCGAACCCACAAACCGGGAGATCATGACCTGAGCTGAAGTCGGACGCTCAACCGACTGAGCCACCCAGGCGCCCCAGTAATTTTCATTTTTAAAGAGCTAATCCAATAGGAAACCGTGTTAGGTTTTCTCAGATCTGCCACCCCTGAGAGAAGCCTGAATGTTCAGGCCGTGGGACTGTACCCGGGCGCCTGCCGCTGGCCGAGTGGCACTGGGGAGGGGCTCCTGGTTTCCCAAGGCTCTGCTTGTGGCTGGGACACGGTCAGGGCAGAAGGGATCCTGGGGCGTCAGGGCCTGAAGGCCTGGAGCTCACTGAGTCCGACCTTCCACCTCAGGGAGGAGGGCCTGAGTCTCCGGATCCGGAAGTGGGAAAAGCAGCCCCCACTGTGGGTGAGAGGCAGGGCTGGGTGACCCCCAGCCAGTCCAAAGTGGTCACGAGGGACTGCGGGGAGCGGCTATCGTGACCGCTGCTGGGTATGGCAGTGACCTGCATGAGGTATGCCGGGCCCTCAAGAGTCTGAGCCAGGATGTTGGCAAAGCCAACGAGGAAAAGAACCGGTGGCAATGGCGTGAGTCAGGCAGCTCCACGACGGTGGAAAGTCGGCAGTGGCCAGGCAAGAAGAGGAGGGGAGAGGGGACATTAGTGAGCACCTGCTATATGCCAGGCCGGGTGCCGTGGGCTTTTGTATTCATTTACGCATTTAATCCTTGCAACGGCTCCTTCTCCTGATGAGGAAACCGACATGTGCCGGGGTTGGGACTTGCCCAAGATTAACCATAAGTGAGTACAGAACCGGAATTCAAATCCAGGCTTGTCCAACTTCAGCAGTCGCGTTGGAGGAAAGTGAAGTATCCTGAGCCGTTCTCAGTGTCTCGAGCCCGAGGGAAGGAGTTTTGCGGCCGTGGCGAGGGGCCATTGAGGCAGGAAGACAACAGAAGCCTTCTGCTGGGCACCCTCTGGAAAGGGTCTCCGGAGGAACCGTGCCCTTGGTGAAATCTTGCATCTAGCCGGTCCTTCCCTATTAATCCCCGCATCCAAGAAGAGAAGCCGCCAGCTTGACCTGGCTGACAACAACACAGAAACTCTTCACCCGCCTACGGAGTCCGTTGTAGGATCGACAGCTTTCCCTGCGACACAGCTGGACATCAGCCGTCAGCTGGTTGAGTGACAACGTCATCCGTCTTTGAGCCAGAACCCGGCTGGCACTCCGGTCCTCCTGCGTGACCTTGGCTCTCCCATTTCACCATCTGAGCCTCGGCTGTCCTCATCCGTGAAGTGGGGGGTAACCACATCACGCATCGGATCGCCGTAAGATATAGAGGAGTTGGCACGGACAGGGAGGATCGTGCCCGGGACACGGCGTGCGCTTGGTTGAGTCCAATCGTGAGGGAAATGTGAGTCTCCTGGCAGAGACAATTTTGTGGCAGGAGGGTTCCGATCGGGGAAGGGGGTTAGCCGGCTGTGCCCAGTACCGAAGATAGGCCAGTGCCCAGTACCGAAGATAGGCCAGTACCCAGGGGCGACACATGAGTCAGCCTCAATAATTCCCCGTAACGCCCGTAAGGCGAACAACATGTATTTAACGCGGGCACGGCAATCGCTTGAGGTCCCCCATCAATCACGCCCTGGGGCCCAGGGAGACCAGCGGGGCAGCCCCCAGTGGGCCAAGTAAGGCCTGAGACAGCCGTTTTGTGGTCTTGCTCAGACTTAGCTACTAAATGCTTTGGGGCCTTCGGCAAATTACTTAACTTCTCAGTGTCTCAGCTCTCCTTATCTGTAAAATGGGGATAATAATACTTACCTACCTCACGGGGCTTGTTGCAAGAATTAATTAAAGTTTATGAAGGGCTTTGAGATTCCCGGATAAAAGGCCCTACAAAAGTACAAAGTATTATTATCGTAATCTAGTAGACTATAAAAGATAATTTTGCAGGAAAAGGCAAAATTTTAATTTCCATACAAGCAGAAACAAAGGCAGATATAGTCACAGAAAGTAAAAAAAAAAAAAAAAAAAGCCTAGAAGCTAATTTATATAATTTTTAAAAATTATAACACATCTGCTCCCTGCCAATAATCAATGCAGCACGATAATTACAGATTTCAGTCAGAGGCCAGCAAATAATGACAGTAAGTGTCTCTGATGCGTGTGCTGGGCCTTGGGTTGGGGATTCTCTCCTGGCATCCCACGACAACCCCACGAGGTGAATCGCATCACCCTAGTTTGACACGTTGGCGAGAACTCCAGGACAAACTCCAGAACCCTCTCCTGGCCTTGGCCACTGCTCCTGATGCTTGAGCTCTGAAGAGGGCTTGGTGACATTCTGATTCCCCTTGGTGGATGGAACTCAGGCGGGTCTGAGATGTAACCACAAAGGGAAACTGAGGCAGGCCCGGATCCGGTTCTCTGACGGGAAAACAGAGCTGTTGCCAGTCTGCAGTCTAGTTCATGTTCAAACGCCCATCCCCGGCGAAAGCCACCCAGCCCGCACCTCTAGGCTTCTTTCTTCCTAAGAAAAAAAGAAAGACCGTCTCCTCTTGCCTCTGAGCTGTGTCGGGAAGAGTCAATTACCTTCTTTTAAAAACATTAATAGATGATAAATAGATAGATAGGGCTTTCAGATGAGAGGCCTGTGTGTGGAGAGTTCTATATGGCTGGTTCTTTCATCTCGACTTGAAGCCTTTCCACGTGTGCAATTAAGCCCCAGGCTGGCGAGCCCTGGAGCGGACAGGCAGGCCACCCCAGGACCCCGGGGCTGGTTCTCCACTCGGGGAAGCGGAGGCAGAGTGGGGTAGCCACGGGCCTGGGGTCTGAGGAGCCCTCGATTGATTCCGGCGTGGCCCCCATGTGCTGTGAGATCTGGGAAGAGAGCTGAGCCCCCGGTTTATCAGTCAGTGCATGCAAAGCACCCGATACCGAAAAAGAAAGTATTATCCTTTTGTACATTAGAGAGGCGCAGAGAAATGGGAGATTGCAAGGTGGGCAGAATCGTCATAGAATTTAACCGCTTCTCTGGCGTATTAATTGAGGCCCGATCATTATAAAAGGAACGGGCATCCGTAGGAAAAACAAGGATGTATCTGCTTTGCTCATTCCAGGTCCTGTATGTCTGGGGCGAGGTCTCTGCTGGGCAGGGGGGAGCTGTCTGATAAAGGACAAGGAGGGACACGTAAAATGGGACCCTGCCCCACTGGGGGCAGACCTCCGAAGCAGGCGTTGAGGTCGCAGCTTACCCAAGCTGCTTCCTCTGGGCAACAGGTGGTGAAGGGGCCAGTCATTTCGTGTTACTCTTTTCAAATGTCAGCTTCGCCACTCATTCTCTGTGACTTCAGGAGTCCTGGGATTTCCCTGGGTGTCTCCTTATCTGGAAAACAGGGACCCCCCCCCCCCCTACAGAGTGTGGTGACCACACAAGGGAGCTCAGTGCCCACATAGAGGTGCCTGGCCGCCAGCCACGCCCCAGCCTGGGCCAGCTCCTTGCTAAATGTGCTTTTAATAATCTTCCTTCCTTGGCTCCCTTCAGGGAATCTATGAGGTGAAGGGTTAACATCTTCAGTTTACCTTCCAGAAATAATTTCCTTCTTACGAAAAAAGAGAGCGAGATAAAATCTGAGATGTAATGGGACAGAGATGAAACCCCTTGCCTGGTATCCAAAGTGCTCAGAGCAGCCCTTCCGGCCAGGATTTGAGCAGGAAGCATGGCCTTAGGGAATACGTGCAATCGGAACCTTGGAGACGCTCTGTCATCTCCCACAAGTGCTGGCATTCCCGGGCAGGTGACTAAGAGTCGGGGAGGGACAGACACCTGGAGAGCTGGCCAATGGGGCGGCAATCCCACCAAATATGGGCACTCAGAGTCGGCCACGGTCTCTGCAGGTTCAGACCCCCAAGGCAGGGTTGGCCCAGATGGGTGAGAAAGGAAATCCTTTCCCCTGATTCTTGGAAGTTGAGGAGTTAACTAAGCACTGGAGGGACTTTTGAGATAGTCTAATTTACAGATAAGGAAGCTGGGACTTAGAGAGGCCCCGGGGACTTTCCTGAGCTACCCAAGTGGGGTTCACGCTCTTCCTGGACAGGCAAGGTCAGGGTCCCCTGTTCCATTTCTCACAGACTCTATAATTCAGGTGGCCTCCCGGGCCTTGGCTTTCCCATCTGCAAAGCTGGGATCCCAGCAGCTCCCGTGACTGTCCCGCAGGATTGTGGAGAGGCCAGATCCGTCACGAGAATAGAAATTACGGCTGGTGAAGCCACTGAGGGCAGTGAGGCCTGCAGGAAATTATTGATCAGCAGAGAGAGGGGCTGGAGGCCAGGCTTTGGGGCCTCCGGCGTTTCTGGGCCTGCTTTTGGAGAAATGGCCAGAGAAGGGCTGCTGGGGCCTTGTCAGGGTTTTGTCACCTTTCTCTCATCTCTGCTGAAGGTTCTCGTTCATTCCCCAGGCCGAATCCAGGCGGCCACCCAGCCCTGAGCCGACACAGGCCCTGTTCCTGATGAGGAAGCAGGTCGGGGAGGTAACCCTGCTCCCTGACCCGCACCCACTCCCCCTCCCACCCCCCCACACTGGCTTTCGATTGGCTGGTGTCCCACCTTTGGGTGGCTGCCTCCTAAAGGCCATATTAGAAGATGAAGTTCATAGTGCGCCCGCCCATCGTGTGCAGGGAAATGTTCACCCCAAGCTTTAGCGACCTCACCCAATCCTGCCATGGCACCTGTAGAGGGGATCCCCGTTTGACAGATGAGGGCACTGAAGCTCGGTGCTGTCAGGTGACTCACCTAAGGCCACACAGCCCAGAACGGCAGAGCCACAATTTCGTCCAGGTCTCCACTGCCCCTGCTCGGCAGCTCCACTGGGCAGAGCCCCTGCCTCCTGCCCGCTGAAGGCCAGCCTGACACTCCTAGGAGAGTGGAGGGCAGCACAGGCGTGACCCAGCCTGTAGCCTTGGAAAGGCCTCTTGTCTCAGTGGGTCCCGGAAACCCGGTCTATCTGTGATTAACGGAAAGAGTCCTGGGCTAGACCTTCGGTGTCTCAGAGCCCTACATGCTGGGCTCAGGGGACAAGACGAGTGTCCTTATCTGTCGGAATGAAAGGGTTGTAGATGCTGATTTTAGAAATGAAAACATCCTTCATTTGCTAAGGAACATCTTCATGCTGCTAAGGAAGAGATCTTCAACATGCACCGAGTTATAGGGGCACCGGGACGGCTCAGTCGGTTAAGCGTCCGGCTTTGGCTCAGGTCATGATCTGGCGGTTGACGAGTTCGAGCCCCGCGTCGGGCTCTGTGCTGACAGCTCGGAGCCTGGAACCTGCTTCGGATTCTGTCTCCCTCTCTCTCTGCTCCTCCCCTGCTCATGCTCTGTCTCTCTCTGTCTCAAAAATAAATATAAACATAAAAGAGATTTAAAAAAAACCTAAATAAACATTAAAATTTTTTTAAAAAAGATGTATTTAGAAATAGAAGCATGATACAGAAGCAGATCCCAGTTTAAAAGTTATATGTATAAATAATAAAACAAAATAAATATTATGTGTATATATATGATACATCTATATACACATACACACGATATGATATAGACGCCCATTCAGTATATAGACTCAAAAGATATATTCCCTAATTTTTCCCAAAGAATCAATACAAGAGTGAGCCAGACATTCATTTTAAATTTTTTTTTTCAAAGTTTATTTATTTTTGGACAGAGAGAGACAGAGCATGAACGGGGGAGGGGCAGAGAGAGAGGGAGACACAGAATCGGAAACAGGCTCCAGGCTCCGAGCCATCAGCCCAGAGCCTGATGCGGGGCTCGAACTCACGGACCACGAGATCGTGACCTGGCTGAAGTCGGACGCTTAACCGACTGCGCCACCCAGGCGCCCCCCAAACATTCATTTTAAAGGGGTGCCCTGTTAGCCGAGGGTGAGGCCAGGGCCAGAGGGGAGACAGGTGTGGAGGCCAGACCTCTCCAAATGCGCCTTGCATCCCTGTGCCAATTTTGGAAACTGCACAGATGCCTATAATTTTAAAAAACCAACTAAGTAACAAAGGACAGCAAAACCATCCAGAAAACATAAAGCACACCAGTTAAATAAACATTTGCACGTCAGCTCCGTGACGTAAAGGCCCAGAGAAGAATGATTTCCGTGGACACTCCCGTGCTGGTGACAATACTCACCCAAAGGACCCACCCAGGGGTCTAGACTGCATTTGGGGGCCGCCCCCATAGGGCTCAGGGAGACACTGTTACTCTAACACGATTGCCTGTGGGACCACGTGTGGTAGGATCAACGTGGGTAGTTCTCAGAGTAAGAAAAAGGAGACTCAGATTGCATGCTTCTTAAGACTGCGGCACAAATGTTTCTGGACTTGTGTCCCCTGGGGAGACTCCAGAGGATTTGGCCCAACTCCGCTCCCCACCAGCCCCTGGCTCTTTGTCACTGCCTTTGCTAGCTCTATACTCGCAGGGGGGACAGATGGCTTGGTTTGGAACTGTTTTCTTGCTCCGAGAAAACCAACTGGAACCCTTCAGGAGGTGATCATTAACTGTCTCTTTGGGGCTGTCGCTTGGTGGTCTAGAACCTGAAGGTGCTCAGCTAGCAGACTTACACTGAGCTTGTCCTTAGGTTAATGCTGCACGGAAGCCACATCTGAGGTGAAACCGTTCTGGCACATTCCAGCAAAGAGCTGCCTTGGTGGACGGTCCCCCGAACAGCATTGTTTTCATGCTCTGATCTCGGCCGTCTGTGGCTTGGGCTTGTCGTTCTGACTGCACCGGACGTGATCATTTACGATGTCCACGAACCTGCTTTGTGTTGGGAACGTTTACGACGTCTCCCCACTTTCTCAGTGCCAAGACCTCGTGAAGTAGGGATTCTTGACTCAGTTTTCCCAGGGGACCTGGGGGAACACGAGGGCGCTAAGTGACCCCACCCTGGACCCAGCCAGGCAATGGCGCGGCCAGAGACCGAGTCTGGCCCCGCTGACCCCAAGGCCCATGAGTGCCTGAGCCCTGAGTGCCTGTCACAGAGACAATAGTCTCCCCGCTCTTTCTAAATGTATAAGACGGGCTGTGAATGACTTCAGCCAACAGCAAAAGGACCTAGTAGCGGGTTGGAATCTCCTGTCCTGAGAATGGCCCTGTCCTACCGTGGCAGAAGACAGAAGTGTAGACACAGTAAGATTACTGGCCATTTATTAAGCCCCGTTAGCTCAGTGTATCTCCACCATACAAATGGGATAGGGCTTCTCTGAACTCTACCAGAGGGGGAAACCGAGGCTCTGCATGGGAATGAGGAGACACAACTCCAGATTAGGCTGCAACCCGGCCGTCGGGCTGCTGAGAATTCTAATTTCAATCTCTGTCTTAACCCTACCGTGGTAGGGTCCCCTCCCTCAGGAAAACAAAAAACAAAAAACAAAAAACCCTCAAGGTAACCTGGCGATGCGCGTTCATGACAACATCCCTCATGACCTTGTAACATGAGACCGCTTTAAACTTTTTTTAACGTTTATTTATTTTTGAGAGACAGAGAGAGACAGAGCACAAGTTGGGGAGGGGCAGAGAGAGAGGGAGACACAGAATCCAAGGCAGGCTCCAAGTCCGAGCTGTTAGCACAGAGCCCAATGCGAGGTTCGAACCCACAAATTGCGAGATCGTGACCTGAGCCGAAGTCGGACGCTTAACCGACTGAGCCACCCTGGTGGCCCCGAGTATCGAGGCCACTTAATCAGACTATGTGTTTGTGTGTTACCATATATGGGAGACAAAGAAGTTAGAAAATATATAAAATACCGTGGCATTCGGCGCTCAGTTCTTCGGGTACGAACCCCACTGAGAGGTCGCGGAGGTTGAGAAACCTGCTGTGGCCCAGATCGTTTCTCTTCCTGCTTGTTAGCGTTCCAGAACCCTTCGTTTTCAAGGGCAGGGAAGCCAAGCTGCTCTTCAAAGTTTCCAGAGCGTCTCCATTGGCAGGAGCCAGGTCAGTGACAGGGGACCCGTCTCTTTCGTCTCTCCAAGAGGGTTGGATGCTGGAAGCCGGTGTTTGGAAAGAAAACATGTGAGGCCAATTATTCAAATGGGCTTCTCCTCTGAGAATCTGCTCTCCTCTGAACTTCAAACATCTTGACCAATACTAATTGAGCGGCAACGCACCTCGGGAAGATTCTATCAGCCCCCAAACCAATTAGTTTAACTCTGGGCAAGTTTACCAAACATTCTTCTTTGATCAAAGAATTTATTTTTTTCAAAGGGTATGATCCTCTACCCATATGTTTCCTTTTGACATTAATTGATAGACCAAGAAGGAGGAGGAAAAAAAAAAAAGTCCCATTTTTGAAGATGGCATCGGTGTTTCAGAGTCAGGTTGAAATGCTGTATTTTTCACTGTTGTTTCTGTGAGCAGGTACAGAGAGAGGGAGAATCTTGGGGTTTTGAGGGGCCCGGGAAGCACTCGAGGAGCAGAATCCCCAAGTCCCAGGCTCTGGCAAAGGAGAAAAGATGCCAAGTCCCTTCTGGGCCAGGACAAAATGGAGCCCACCACAGGGCTGGCTGGTTGATGGCCTTTGTTTGAATGACTTTCTCTTCACTGAGTGGCCCCACCTGTTGTCAAGCCCATTGCCGGGTACTGGGGCTGCCATGAAGGAAGGAAGTTCCATCTGTGCCCTCAAGTTCACAGTCCAGTGGGCATGACACAAAACCCAACAAACAATTATGGTGCCTTTGTGTCTCTATGTGCTGTAGGCCCACCCCACTGCTGGGTGGGTCTGAACCTCCTGCCTTCCCTCCTCTTCTGAACATCTGTACCTGCTGGTTCTTTTCCTGGTGCGATCTACTCATCCTTCCAGACCCAATGGCAGTGTAACTCACCCAAGAAGCCTCCTCTGTTCCAAGTTGAGCCATCAAACTGCCCAGGCTCCCTGGGCTTCTCTCTACCAGGGCACTGGGCCTTTGTTTGCTTTTCTCTCCCTACTCCCTCCCCTCAAGTGTGAGCATCTTCAGCTGGGACCCTAGGTTCTTTGTGTATCTTCAATGCATGGAAGATATTGGATAAGCATTGAATGAATGAATGAATGAATGAATGAAGTTGGTGGATGTAGGCACAAGGGCAACAAGAAATAATGGCGAAGTGGGGACACCTGGGTGGCTCAGTCGGTTAAGCATCCGGCTTTTTTTTTTTTTTTTAGTTTTTTAAAAAATATAATTTATTGTCAAATTGGTTTCCATACAGCACCCAGTGCTCATCCCAACAAGTGCCCTCCTCGACGCCCATCGCCCACTTTCCCCTCTCCCTTGCTTCCCCCCCATCAGCCCTCAGTTTGTTCTCAGTCCTTAAGGGTCTCTTATGGTTTGCCTCCCTCCCTCTCTGTAACTTTTGTTCCCCCTCCCCTCCCCCATGGTCTTCTGTTAAGTTTCTCAAGATCCACATATGAGTGAAAACATATGGTATCTGTCTTTCTCTGACTTCTTTCACTCAGCATAATACCCTCCAGTTCCATCAACGTTGCTGCAAATGGCCAGATTTCATTCTTTCTCATTGCCAAGTAGTATTCCATTGTATATATAAACCACATCTTCTTTATCCACTCGACAGTTGATAGACATTTAGGCTCTTTCCGTAAGTTGGCTATTGTTGAAAGTGCTGCTATAAATATTGGGGTACTTGTGCCCCTATGAACTAGCACTCCTGTATCCCTTGGGTAAGTTCCTAGCAGTGCTATTGCTGGGTCATAGGGTAGGTCTATTTTTAATTTTTTGAGGAACCTCCACACTGTTTTCCAGAGCGGCTGCACCAGTTTGCATTCCCACCAGCAGTGCAAGAGAAGCAGCCGACTCTTGATTTCGGTTCCAGTCACGATCTCACTGTGCATGAGTTCGAGCCCTGCATCGGGCTCTGCGCTGTCCGTGAGGAGCCTACTTGGGATTTTCTGTCTCCCTTTCTCTCTGTTCCTCCCCTGCTCATGCTCTCTCTCTCTCTCTCTCTCTCTCTCTCTCTCTCTCTCTCAAAAATAAATAACTAAAACTTAAAAAAAAAGTAAGGGTGAGGTAATGCTGAGGTAGATAAAGGAAAGCTTTGTAGCTGATGCTTTGTCATGACTGCTGCTGTGGTTCTGGTATTTTCCCTCTAGAACAATGCTGACAGACATCCAATCAAATAAATTAATATTCCCTTTCCACCATGAAAGACTCATTTCGTGGGAACAAGTCCACACAGCAGTGTGTGGGTGTGTGCCCCACACATCAACCCCACCAGAAACTGTAACGTGTTTGCCTGTGTCTTCCTGTTAGCAAGATATGGGGAGTGTTCCGCTCTCCCTTCTCATGATGGCCGTTGACCTTGGTCTGACCTCACCACTCTGTAATGGCGGGAAAATAAAGACGAGGTGGGAAATCAGGCGAGATGAAAGGGAAATGTTTATTAAATGTGAATACATGCGCTATTATAAGACAAAAAACCCGAGTTACCACTACGTAAAGGTCATAAACTGTGTGCCTGTGGAATAGTCTCCTGGAACTTTCCATTAAAAAAGAGATGACAATTTTTTTGTAAACAGAAAAATGGAGATTCTCTTCTCTTCAAGATAGTAGAAATAAGTTTGTCTGGTTGTAGGCAAGTTGGATTTAGAGCTAACGGTGATGGCCACATAAACTCCTTCATATAGATTTTGAACCTCCTCTTGATTAAAGTTGATATTTGAATTTTTGAAGAAGAACAATCATTACTAAGTAGTTCTGGGGCCTGTAACTCTAGTCACTGTAGCATCAGTAGATGTGTTCACTTGAAAACATGTATCAGTGGGGCACCTGGGGGGCTCAGTCGGTTGAGCGTCCGACTTTGGCTCTGGTCACGATCTCACGGCTCGTGAGTTCGAGCCCCACGTCGGGCTCTGTGCTGTCGGCACAGAGCCTGCTTCAGATCCTCTGTCCCCCTTTCTTTCGTCCCTCCCCCGCTCGTTCTCTCTCTCCCTCAAAATAAATAAATAAACTTAAAAGAAAAAGAAAAAGAAAACATTTACAGGCAGTTTCAAGATGGCAAAATGGCCCCCAAATATTGCCTATGGCCAATCATGATAACCCTTTAGTAGCATAAAGCGATCTAAAGCCTATCGGTCCCTGTGAAGGTTATGGGAGAGCCGAGAAAGAGAGATAGACACAAATGTGCGGTGTTGTGGCAACAAATCCATCCCTTGGTTTGGTCAACCAATGAGCACTGACGTGGTTTTCAACAACTACAACGTTCGCCGAGTACTTGCGAAGTACCACGCCCCGTGCTAAGTACCTGAGATAACTCCCTCGGCAGACACCCGTGAGGGGTGTGTCCCGATCACCGGCTAACAAATGAGAAAGTGCCATGAAGCACCGCCTGGGCTTACCCAGCTCGTAAGCCACAAAGCTGAGATGGGAACCGAGCGGAACATGTCCGCGAGGGGTGCGCTCCCGGGAGAGCGTGGGAGCGGTGCCTGGCAAACGGGCTGTTCCTGTGTTCGGCGCCAGGAGGACTCTGTTCTGCACAGACGTTCTTTGAGGAAGGAGACAGCAGAGGCACATGGCTGTTGCTCTTCCAGAATCCACAGGGGACTGGAGTCAGGTTCTCACTCAGCCCAGATAGGAAGGGGCCAGGAAAACGAGGGCTACACAACACTCCTCACACCTCCTTCCCAGGTAAGAGCTTTTCACTTGCCCCCTCAATGGCCCCCCCACACCGATTTGATTCCCTCACACGCTCTCCCGGCCCCTCGCCTCAGCTGGGAGAACTCCTGCCTTTCCTCCCAGATCTTGCCCAGTCTCTCCAAAGTCTCCTCAGAGTCCTCTGCTCGCTCTGAGGACTGCCAGATGGGGACCGTTATTATTATTTTTTACCATTCAAGGTGTATAGAGAGGGAGGACTTGATCTCTGTTCAGCGTTCTGTGTCTGTGCCTACATTTTAGCCAAAACTCTCTGGCTCCCGGAGTCAGAAATTTAGTCACGTAACGGAATGACGGTAGTTGCTGAAACGATACGGGGTGTGCAAAATGGCCACAGTTCTTCCAAGCTCCTTCCATGAAGAGATGGGGCCCCTTCTTTCCTCCTTGAACCCGGGCCGGCCTTGGTAGAAGCAACATGGTGAGTTCTGTGCCTGGACCTCAAGAGGCTTTTACAGCTTCTGCTCTTGAGCTGGGAACCCTTCTGCCACCACGACTGAGGTAGCTTGCTGGAGGACAAGAGACATGTGGACAGAGGCCCAGACACGTGAGTGACCCCGAGCCAGAACAGCCAAGCTCAGCTCGGCCCAGAAGGACAACCTCGTTGAGCCCAGCTCAAGTCACTGGCACACAGAAGCATGAGCTAAGTAAAATCGTTGTTTTAAGCCGGTCCACCTTGGGGATATTTGTTACACAGCAATAGGTAACTGGTGCATAGGGCAAGCTCATGGATGGAAAACCCGGTTCATGGGAGCTGAAGCTGGGGCTGGAAGCTATTCTCTCGATCTCTCTCCAGGTATATGTGGTGACTCTTACTGCACACCTACCCATTCTCTTCTATCGCTCTCAGCAATCCTGCCTCCTCAGCCCCAGATGGCCACCCCAGCCCCAGTGCAACGTGACCCCTCAGTGCAAAAGCCTGCAATCACCGAATGACTGGTCCTGGTGTCTTCTCAGCTCACACCCACCTTGAACCCAGCTGGCCCAGCTCACCTGCCAATGGATAAGCTCCCCATGTCAGCGGGTCCTTGTGGGCAGCAGGGAGGGAGGTGGTCCAAGAAAGGGTTCATGGTGGGACAAATATTGCATCTCATCATGCATCAGAGGGAGAGACAAGGTGAGATTTTTCATCACTGCTTTATTGCCAAAGAAGCTATGAGAGGAATACACTGACCGGCTCTGAGTCATATTAAGCGTAAGCTGATAAGCTTATACCTCCCAGTTTCCGCTTGCTAAGTATTAGAGGAAAAGCTTCCATGCTGGGTCTTTCGTGTCAGATGTGGCAAATCTCACTTGACTTCCCCTGTGCCCAGGCCAAGGGAAAAGGCCCAAAACACACCATCCCCACCCTTTGGTTTATTTTTCTTTTAGGGTAGTAATTTTTCTCCTTTTCCTTTTTTTCCGCCAGCCCTCCATGCCCCTTCCAACTCCACCTATAACAACTCTCCAGGATGTCTATGCTAACAACCTAGTACATATTCTCTTTGCTAGCTTTGTCATTGTGAAGAGTTATCTCAGTTAATAAAAATTGCACATCCTATACTATTAGAGGTTTGAGAATCTTTTTTTTTTTTTACATTTTTTTAACGATTATTTATTATTGAGAGACTGAGCAAGACAGAGCGTGAGCAGGAAGGGCTGAGAGAGGGGGAGACACAGAATATGAAGCAGGTTCCAGGCTTTGAGCTGTCAGCACAGAGCCTGATGCAGGGCTTGAACTCATCAACCGAGAGAGCATGACCTGAGCCAAAGTTGGACGCTTAACCGACTGAGCCCCCCCAGGTGCCCAGAGGTTTGAGAATCTTTAAACAAAAAATGTGTTCGTCGTTTGGATTTGTTCATCAATGAATTGCTTCTTTATCTACTTGATCCGTTTCTTTACTGGGCAATTGTCTCTCATCAATTTGTAAGAACTCTTTCTATATAATAGATACTAAACCCCTGTCTGCTCTCTGAATTGCAAATATATATAATTAGCAAATTGTTTAAGATATTTTTTGTTATAAACAATTTAAATGGTTTAATATTGACAAATGAGTCTTCCCCCTGCCCCCCCCCCTTAATAGCTTCTGAGTTTGTATTCTTGGAAAGTTTTCTTATTGCTAAATTATTATGTAGCCTCCTAAAAAAAGAAAATATATAAAATTTTTCTTCTGAGATTTTTATTGTCATATATATATATATAAATATATACATATATACATATACACACACACATTTAAATGTTTAATTATTTTTGAGAGAGAGAGAGCGTGCAAAAAGGGGAGGTTGGGTGGGGGGACAGAGGATCTGAAGCAGGCTTTGTGCTGACAGCAGAGAACCTGATGTGGGGCTCGAGCTCACAAACCATGAGATCATGACCTGATCTGAAGTCAGACACTCAACGGAGACTGAGAGCCACCCAGGCGCCCCTTTCTTTTTATATTTAAGTCTTTGGCTGAAATTGATTGTTGTATAAGTTATAAGATTGAAGATCAGTTTATCTTTTCCCATCAGTAAAAGATGATTTTTCCATGTAGTACATATTTTTGAATTTTTTTAATGTTTATTTTTGAGAGAGAGAGACACAGAGTGTAAGGGGGAAGGGGTAGAGAGAGAGGGAGACACAGAATCCAAAGCAGGCTCCAGGCTCTGAGCTGTCAGCCCAGAGCCCAATGCAGGGCTCAAACCTACGAACTGTGAGATCACGACCTGAGCCAAAGTCGGACATTTAACTGACTGAGCCACCGAGGCGCCCCTCCATGTAGTATATTTTTAAGCTTACTGCTTTCTGCTTTCTATTTCTACTTACTCTATTTTGTTCTAGATGTAATTTTCTCTTCCTATGCCAATACTATATTTATTTGAATTGAGTGGCTTTCTGGTATGTCTTGGTCTGGTAATGCAAATTCCTCTAATTATTCTTTTTTTTTAAATTTTTTTTTCCAACATTTATTTATTTTTGGGACAGAGAGAGACAGAGCATGAATGGGGGAGGGGCAGAGAGAGAGGGAGACACAGAATCGGAAACAGGCTCCAGGCTCTGAGCCATCAGCCCAGAGCCTGACGCGGGGCTCGAACTCACGGACCGCGAGATCGTGACCTGGCTGAAGTCGGACGCTTAACCGACTGCGCCACCCAGGAGCCCCATCCTCTAATTATTCTTAAAAAAAAAATTAGTATTCTGAAGACTTTATTTTCCCAAATAAACCTTATAATCATTTTATACAACTCTCTGTCCTTAAAAGAAAAAAACAATAACTCTGTTGGGAGTCTATTTGGAATTGAATTAATATACGTTAATTAACCTTAAATATATATTATATCTTCTCATCCAGGAATAGGATATGGCTTTCCTTTTGTTCATGTCCTGGTTTATGTGATTTGATAATATTTTATTGTTTTTATATAAAAGATTTCTTTTCTTTTTTAAAATGTTTTAAAATGTTTTATTTATTCTTGAGAGAGAGAGAGAGAGACAGAGCATGAGCGAGGGAGGGGCATAGAGAGAGAGGGACACAGAATCCGAAGCAGGCTCCAGGCTCTGAGCTGTCAGCACAGAGCCTGACGCGGGGCTCGAACTCACCAACTGTGAGATCATGACCTGAGCCGAAGTCGGATGCTCAACTGACTGAGCCACCCAGGAGCCCATAAAATAATTTTCTTTTTAGTATATTGTATTTCTAAATGTTCAAAAGTTTTATTTGTTATTGTGGTATCTTTTTTTCCATTTCTAGTTACTTAAAGGTAGAATAGACACTGTCAATGTTTGTATATTTATCTTGTATCTAGCTATGTTAGCAAGTACTTTTTAATTCTAGTCACTTTGCTAATTTGGGGGTTTCTAAGTATATAGTCGTATCGTCAACAACAATAGACAAATCCATTCCTTGTTTTCTGACATTCAAATCAGTTTCATAGTGTTGTTATCTTATTGCACTGGCTGGAACCACCAAGACCATGTTCAAAAATAATAATGGTGGTAGTATCATCATTGCTTAGTTCCTGATTTAATTGAACATGGTTCTAAAGGTTTAGAAAACTATTCTCCATTTTAGAAAACTATTCTCTGTTGGTTCTTGGTGAATGGTATTTTTTCTAAAGTTTATATGTCTATTGTTTAGAATTTTTAAGGAAAGGATGCTTGTCAAATGCTTTTTAGGCTCAATTAATGTGTGTGTGTGTGTGTGTGTGTGTGTGTGTGTGTGTGTGTTTTATTCTTTAAATTGCTCAAACTTTGTTTTTCAGGAAGAGACTTTCATGCTTAGAAATTTACACAGGCATATAGTCTGTTTCTCATTCTTTCTGCTTCAATTCATTTCTATGGTTTAACAAAGACAAAAATCAAGCAAAAACATCATTTTCAAAGACTATCATCATGGGAAGAAAATTGTGAAATGAGTTAAAGTGGAGAAAAATCTAGGATGCAAAACCCTATACAGCACGTTCCCTGTTCCTTAAAAGAAACGCCTATCTATACAAGAAAAAATTCAGGAAAGAAACACATAATGTTAGTAGAAATATGGATGGTTTTTATATCGTTCCTGGTAGTTCTCTGTCCGCTCAAGATTTTCTACAGTACCTTTGACATGCTGTTATAATCAGGAGGAAGACCACATTTTAATTTTGAGGTGACAATGGCAAGACTTTATGTCTCCTTAGATGAAAACAGCACCCAGGGTGCTCACAGTACAGCCTTGTTGGAGCTCAGTGAAGGATTTAGGCTCACAGATTCTGCATGGTTCAAGGGCATACCACTCATGCCTCATTACCTCCCAATGGTTTCCTTATAGAGACCTACGTTACAATATTTTATTTAATGCAAAGTTCCTGCTCCTTCCGGCACTTGTTGACCCTCTAACCCAGGACAGTGCCACTTGATAAGAGGCTTTCTGCCACCCAGCCTGGAGTGGCGGGGCCAAGTCTGAAATGGGGTCCAGGAGACCAGCCCGGTCTTGTCTTGTCTTGTCTCTGTCCTTTTCCTGCTGTGTGACCTTGGAAAAGTCGCTCAGTGTCTCGGAGCCATAAAATAGCTCCTCGCCCATAAGATGGGGACAATCGTACCTGATTCCTCATACAGTTGGTTGTGTGGACCAAAATCCAAAAGAGACTATACAGGTGGGACTACCATCCAGTGTAGCACAAGCCCAAGGGATTGTTCTTGCCTCCACAGAGAGAGCTCTTTGCCGTCGTCTGAACAACCTGATTGCAAAACAATTCTACTTAATTGGATTTATCTGAGTAGGTCAAATAATAATAATAATTACTGAGAGTGGTAATCATATCAAGAACAGCTCACCATGCTTCTATTACATAAGCTGAGCTTCTCTCCAACGCCCCGATTTGAAAGCCTCTCCCATTCACCTACTTGTGACTCAGGGATCCCAGATCAATCCTGTGCTTGGAGAAAGGCTCTCAGCCTTGTCATCCTTGCTTTGGTCTCTTCACACCCAACCACAAAGTAAGTATGAGCAGATTGCTCAACCTACTTTGAAACACATATTGTCACTGCTTTCCATACAGATGAGGGGTTTTAAGAAGGCCAAAGTGGCGAAAGATGCCATGGTGTCATCTGTTCTTTCAGCCAAAGTGCGTTTAAAGCACCCCTCCCCCACCCAACACAGATTCACCCCGGGGAGCCCTCAGAGATCCCTTTCCACCACAGTCCCTGATGCCCCTGTTCCCGAACCTGGTTCTTTTCTCCAGCTCCCCAGGGAGTCAGTGGTGGGGTGGGGGTGGGTAGAGAGGGTCCTGGACCCCTAATGGAGCTCCTGCACCCAGTCTGGGCCTCACTCCCCTTTAGTAAGCCTCGCCACTGATGAGACCCCGCTCCAGTCCAACATTTCATCCTGTGACATTTGGTTCCAAGGGAAATCTCAGCTGGTCCCCAAGGGGGCAAGGAGGGAGCATGCTTCAGGGAGGGTCGGGGGCCCACAGAGGGCAGGCCTTGGTGCTGTGCTTGAGCGGCCCTCCCTTTAGTTCCGTCTGCGAAGACTTCTCGCCCACCAGAACTGAGAACAACTGGCAGAGGCCTCTCTTCTCCTATATTTCAAGAGGAAAATGACTGCTTACAACTTTTCAGAGAAATGAAATCAAGCCACCTTCCCAGGGGAAGCCTTGGTCATTGGCCCATTTTCACCCATTGTGCTGGAACTCAGGGACCCTGCCATTCTGGACACTCTGGCCTTTAGCTTGGGAAACTTTTTCTTGAGTTATTTTGTCAACTGCTTCCTCTCCTCTTTTTCTCTTTCTGGAGGGTATTCTAGTCTCTTCTATTTTAATTGGGCCTCCTGCACCAGACTGTTCGTTTTCTTGTTTTTCTTCTCCGGAACCTTCACGTACCGTTTCGCTTTACTTCCTGGGAGAGTTCCTCAACTGAATTTTCCAGTCCTTCTATCAAGCATTTTATTACTGTTCCTTCATGAGTGGAATTAATATTCCTTTCAGGATTTCAATATGAATGATTTTTTTCTTCTCCTTACGTAGACTGTGTTTTCTGGCTTATCTGCTGGTGTCTCTGTAGTTCCAGGTCCCGGGTCCCTGGCTGTCTGAAGTGCTGATAATGGCAATTAGAAGCACTGGGCACGTAGGCAGGGCTGTAGGGTCATTGCCCTAGGCCTTTCTTGGGGGGACGGTGTGCCCAACCTGTCTGTATCTTTAGGTCTTTATTTTGGTGCTGATAGAAATTCCAAAAGGCAGCCAGGTATGAAGATACAGTTGGGTTTTTCCACTAACTTCTTCCACTTGAGAGCATGGCCGCAGGGTCACACTGTCTAGTGAGGAGACATAAGGGACAGCAGGACTTGCCTTGTAGGCGGTGGCCCAGGACACCAGGCCTAAAAAGTGTGGTGGCCCGGACGCCCCCGGCTGAGGCTGCTTCGAGGCAGTGTTGTGTGGCCTGCACACCAGCCTCAATGTGGGGGACATTCTTAGGGTGCTTCTGGCAACGCTGACCCAGGACCCCCCTCTGGCGAGGAGGACGTGCTCCCCCCTCTCCTCACGGGCCTCCCTGCTCTTGCTGACAGACCCTCTCCCCAACCCATCGGCCCCTCCACCTCCTCAAGGTACTTCACAGCCTCAATGCCGCCTCGCCCCTGCCAGCTCCTGTGGGGACCTGGCCGAGGGCTCCGGGCACAGGCTGGCTTCGCTCCGTGCCGTGGAGGGTGGGCCAGGCCACCCAGCCTGCTCGCGGCTGGGGCAGAGAAAGGGCAAGTCCAAGAGAAGCTTTTAGCATCCGGCTGACCAAGACCTTGAGTGTGACCGGGGAAGACTGTCTCATGACCAATTAAGATTCAACAGGTGAGCCTAAAAGAACAAAGAGGGGCCCACAGGTGAAGGAGAGAGAGAAAGGTGGGGGCTGGTATTGTAGAACTCGTTTAAACCTTAGATGTTGTTGTATAACGGTTCTTTTTTTTCTTTTAATTTTCTTAATGTTTATTAATTTTTGAGAGAGAGACAGAGACAGAGTGCCAGTGGGGGAGGGGCAGAGAGAGAGGGAGACCCAGAATCCAAAGCAGGCTCCAGGCTCTGAGCTGTCAGCACGGAGCCCGACATGGGGCTCGAACCCACAAACCGAGAGATCATGACCTGAGCTGAAGTCAGACGCTCAACCGACTGAGCCACCCAGGTGCCCCAGGGATTCTTATTTTTAAAGAGCTAATCCAATAGGAAACCGTGTTAGGTTTTCTCAGATCTGCCACCCCTGAGAGAAGCCTGAATGTTCAGGCCGTGGGACTGTACCCGGGCGCCTGCCGCTGGCCGAGTGGCACTGGGGAGGGGCTCCTGGTTTCCCAAGGCTCTGCTTGTGGCTGGGACACGGTCAGGGCAGAAGGGATCCTGGGGCGTCAGGGCCTGAAGGCCTGGAGCTCACTGAGTCCGACCTTCCACCTCAGGGAGGAGGGCCTGAGTCTCCGGATCTGGAAGTGGGAAAAGCAGCCCCCACCGTGGGTGAGAGGCAGGGCTGGGTGACCCCCAGCCAGTCCAAAGTGGTCACGAGGGACTGCGGGGAGCGGCTATCGTGACCGCTGCTGGGTATGGCAGTGACCTGGGTGAGCCCCAGCCAATCCTTCATTGAACATGGGAGAGCAGATTCACACAAAACACGATCAGTTTATAAAATTCCAATTTCCATAGTGCTCCCGGAAAGACAGATACCCCAGAACGTAGGACCAGATCAAGTATGCTAACTGCACCTACTGTGGAATTTCCATTGGGTGAGTAAAATCACCCCAGCAACATAGTTGTGAGGATCCAGGCTCTTCTCTCAGTCAAAAGAGGATGTGCCGTATCCATCAAGTGTCGACCCCGACCGGGTGTTGGTGACCCGGCCAGTGGGGTTTCTCTAGATGGCCTAACTCAGTGAGAACCTCCCGAGTGAGGAGCGTGGGCAGAAGCTCAGACGATTCACCGCTTGATTCCCCAAGGAATCTTTCATTCATTCGGGCTCTGGGTCTAGTTTAGAGCCTATCCAGGGTCTTCCGTTCTGACTGGTCTTGTTTCTGCCCTACCGGGAAACTTCCGATGACTTCTGCCCCCCGAGATGCTGTATCTCAGAAACCGCGCTCTTAATATCCTCCTCAGTCTCTCCTGAGACTGAGTCATGGTTCTTTCTATTTGCAATTCCTATCCGAAGATGCTACATGTTGCCTGCAGGCGTTGGAAGGCGCCACTCACACCAAGCATTTAATTTAAAGACTTAACCCCCAGGAGAAGAGAGTATTATTATTATTATTATTTATCACATTTAAAGTGTTCCATCTCTCAGCCGCTGGGTACTCATAAAGTGAACAATGCTCCTATTTAGGCACCCTAGTTAGAGCTAAATGTCCTGAGTCGTCAGTTTGAAGCAGGCTATGGAATCAGAGAGGAGGGATGGGGATCTCCAATAATGCTCAGAATGCTTGGTTTCCAAAGACAGAGGGATTTTAACTCACAGACGTGCCATAGGGTCCGCGGTGTCCAGGAGCTTCCCCAATTGCACTCTTTGGTGGCATTCATAGCCGTCTAGTTCCGGAACAAGGGAGCCGCCTTGTTCTGCAAACATTAACAGAAGCCTGGAGTCAGACCCCGGAGACAGAGAGCTGGCTGAGCCTGGGTTACTGCCCCCAACCCGTTCTCAGTGTCCTGGAGGAGGCAGATGAGTCCATAGTGAGGATCAGCACGCTGGACACCTAGAAACAGGGGAGTTGCTGGAGGTCAGCAATGGTATTCTAGGGGGCCAAGGGGGTCCCGAGAGGAACAGTCCTCTTTCCCTGCCACACGGGCCCTGTGCTCAGGGTTCTTGGCCCCACACCGTCAGAGAGACCTGGGCTAACGGGAACACTTTCAGACAACCAGTGAGGAGGCCAAGGGCTTATAACCGTGTCTTATGTGTAACCTGGAAGGACTGCAGTTTTTTGGCAGGAAGGGAAGGTTGAATGGGGCCAGAGGGAGAGGGAGAACATTGTTGAAATAAATTAAAGCAAACTTAAATAACTAGAAAGGCATTGCCAGTTGATGGACTGGAAGATTTAATATTGTTAAGAAGGCAACACTTCTTCCCACATTGATCTATAGATTCAATACAATCCCTATCAGAATGCCAGATGGGGTTTTTTTTGTGGGGGGGTGGGGAAGAAATTGATAAGCTGATCCTCAAACTCATATGGAAATTCCAGGGACCCAGAATGGGCGAAAACAATATTGATAAGGAAGAACAAAGTTGGAGGACTCACACTTCCTAATTTCTTTCTTTCTTTTTTAATTTTTTTTTTTTACATTTATTTATTTCTGAGAAACAAAGTGAGACAAAGTGTGAGCGGGGCAGGGGCAGAGAGAGAAGGAGACACAAGATCTGAAGCAGGCTCCAGGCTCTGAGCAAGCAGTCAGCCCAGAGCCTGATGCAGGGCTCGAACCCGCAAACTGTGAGATCATGACCTGAGCCGAAGTCGGACGCTCAACCGACTGAGCCACCCAGGTGCTCCCATGCTTCCCAATTTCAAAGCTTACCACAAAGCTACTAGTGTGGATCTAGCATAAGGACAGATGTATCAATGGAATAAAACTGAGAATCTAGAAATAAACTTATGTACATTAGCAATTGATGTTCTTTTTTTTTTTTAATTTGTTTTAATGTTTATTTTTGAAAGAGAGAGACAGAGTGCAAGCAGGAGAGGGCCAGACAGAGAGGGAGACACAGAATCCAAAGCAGGCTCCAGGCTCTGAGCCATCAGCACAGAGCCCCATGCAGGGCTCGAAGTCACAAACCGTGAGATCATGACCTGAGCTGAAGTTGGACGCTCAACCGACCGAGCCACCCAGGTGCCCCAGCAATTGGTTTTTAATAATGGTTCCAAGACAATTCCATGGGGGAAGGAATAGTCTTTTCAACAAATGGTGCTGACACAGACGGATAGCTAATGTGAAAGCAAGAAGTTGGACCCCTATCTCACACCACATACAGAAAATCACTCAAAATGATCAAAGCTTTTTAAATGCAGGAGTTGAAGCTATAAAACTCTTTTAAAAACTCTTCTAAAAAAAGATATAAATCTTCGTGAGCTTAGATTAGGCAATGGCTTCTTAAACGTAACACCAAAACACAAGAGGCAAAAATAAATAAATAAATAAATTAATTAATTAAATTTCATCAAAATTAAAATTTGCCGGGGGGAGGTTCCTGGCTGGCTCACTTGGTGGAGCGTGTAACTCTTGATCTCAGGGTTGTGAGTTCAAGGCCCACATTGGGAGTAGAGATTACTTTAAAAAAAAATGCAGCATTAAAAAATTAAAATTTCTTTTTCAAATCATCATGTTGTACTCTTTAAATATCTTACGATTTAATTGCCGACCATACATCAATAGAGCTGGAAAAATAAAGTAGGATTTTTGTGTGTCCAAGGATACTATCAAGAAAGTAAAAAAAAAAAAAAAAAAAAAAAAAAAACCCATAGAATGACAGAAAATATTCGCAAATCATATATTTTATAAGGGTCTAGTGCCCAGAATATACAAAGAGTTCTTACGGCTCGACAATAAAAAGATAAATAATCGAATTTTAAAAATTGGCCAATGCTTTGAAGAGCCGTTTCTCTGCAGAAGATACATGAATGGCTAGTAAGCGCATGAAAAGAGGTTCAACATAATTAGCCACTGGGGTAAGTGGAAATCGAAGCCACAATGTCATACATACCGCTTCACACCCACTAGGATGGCCATAATTTTAAAAATTGACGCTAGAAGGCAGCAGGCACAGGTTTGTGTTTAAATATCTGGAGGGCTGGCGGGTGGATGAGGGCTCAACGCGAGACCGGTCAGACCTCCTGGGGTGATTTACTAAATCCTGGGTGATTTACTAAGGATTTGCTAAAATCCTTACAAGAAGAAAACCTGTCGGTGCGAGCTGTTGTAAGACGGTACTGACCGCTTCCTAAGGCAGGGAGCCCCTTAGCCCTAAAGGATTTAACAAAGCAGGGGTTGATCCCCTTCCTGGCAGAACCACTAGAGAGATTATTCAAGCACGTTGGGAGGGCAGCTCGGACCCGATGGCTGTACAAGTCCTTTCTGACCCTAAGACACTATCATTTCATGACGGGGTAAGAGAACCCCTCGTGAGCATATAGTAGGTGCTCAGTGCAACATCTGCCGGATCCAGCTGATCAGGAGTCACCCTCCTAGACCCTAAGGCTTGTGCTAAACCCTTCAATTGCAAGGAAGCAGGTGGTCTCATCCTGGAAACAGCCTGACTTTTCGGTTAAGAGACAGTGTCTTCCTTTCCCCTGGGCTGGCACTTCGAGACCCAAATAACCATAGAAGAATGTTTCCTTGCCGAACGCGGGCCCTGGGTGACAGCCACCAGCGGCAGCTTCGGGAACCTGTGTCCGACCTGCGCTGGGCCCCACATCAGCCCTCACTGGAAGCATCTACTTCAGCAGCTGGCCCGTGTCTGCACTGCTCACGGGCTATTTGCGCAACCCAGGCGATGACGCTGAGAAAGGGCGCATGCAGAGACAGCAGGCTTTCTATAGATCACATCCTGGAAAGAGGGGAACCCCCGGGAGAGAGGATGATTACTTAACAGGATGTGTTCATCGTCCCACTGATTCACCTGGAAACCATTCAGGGCACCGTCAAGGCTAAGCCGTGTTTACCTTTGCAGAACGAGGGACAGAGCCGCGGACTCGGGCGAGCTCTGAGGACACCCGCGTGGCAAACGAGGCCCCGGGAGCTGGTGGTGAGCTACAACCCCAGGAAGACCACGGTGGCTTTTCGCGGTGGGATCACGGGGACTGACCCTTGACGCACTAAGACTTACTCAGGGGAGGAAGTACGGCAGAACCCCGCATGGACGGAGGCCAGCACCGTCAAACACGTATTCTACCATATGCAGAAATACCCACGTGTGTGACCTTGCCCGAGCGTGGGAATGACCCAACACGTTTGTGCCCATTTCACTGAGGAGAAAACTGAGGATTGGCGGAGCTCTGATAAGAAGCCGGGTCTTCGGACACTTTCTATGCTCCTCCTCTGGGTCACGGGGGTCTGTGGTGTGAACAGTCCAAGGCTGTGCGATTGGGTCCAGGCTGGCATTGGCCTCGTGGGCGTGCCTGTGGTCAGGACGAGTCCCCTGCAGAAGGATGAGGCTGTATCCGAGAAACTTAGCCCACCCCAAATATCCCAGCTCCCTCCCACTTCCTCCTTCTTTGCACGATTCACTTACTCCATCAGGATGTCTAGGACCTGACCTGCTGTGTGCTACTTGATCTGTGGTGCTTCGGCTGTAGTGCCTGCTCCACCCCGGCGGACGTCTCCAGCGACAAGCAAATGTCGTGTCTTGCTGACCCCCATCCAACACGGAGACTGCGCCCAGACCCTCTCTCCCTCTTGGTTCCCATGTCCCTCCTTCCTGTCCCACTCGCCCTTTATGTTGAGATGCCCTTGACGTGACCCACACCCTTCCCACTTGCGAGATTCCTCTTGAGGGACCCAGCAGCTTTGGCCGTCACCTCCCGGCTCACGATGCCGACCTCCGTTTCCAGCCGTGGCTGAGCTTGACGCACTAGGAAATATCAAGGGTAGGTCCCTCGGGAGCTGAATTTGGGCCTGGGGTCCACCCCCCCCCCCCCGATGCCTTCCTCCCCAGTGTTCAGATTCTGCAAATCATCCCGGCCAGAATCAAGGGGGGCGGGGGTCCAGAGTGACGCCCCCACCTCCTTCTGATCAAAGCGTAGCCCTGCTGATTTTCCGCTCGTGTGTTATCAGCCCCTCGCAGGAGCCTCCCGGCCGGTCCTTGGGTCCCCGGAATCTTCTCCTCATGCTTGTGAAATGAACTTTCTGGAACACCTCTTGCTCCAAGTCCTTCTCCTACCTGGCAGAAGCCCCAAGGCTCTTCTGTCTCCAGACGAGTGCCCAGAGACACAGCTAGCCACAGCTATCGCCTGCTGCCCGCCACCTGCCTGGCTTTGTTACCTGTCGCACATGGCGTCACAAGACACTCTCCCCAGAACTGCTTGGGGCCCACTGTGCACCCTGCATGTTCGCTCAGGCTGTCCTCGCTGCTGAAACTCTCTTCCTTGCCTTGATCTTGGCTTCAGGCCTACAGCAGACCTCATTCCTTGGGAAGGCCCCCTTGCGTGCTCATCTCGAATAAATGGCCTGCCGACGTGTCTTTCTTCCATCACGCGGGAACACCGGGGGGGTGGGCCCTCCGTTCCTCATCTTCGACTCCCCAGCCGGCCACAGAATCAGTCCTCAGTAGAAAAACCGTCACTCAATCTGTCCCGTCTCAGTCGACGTGAGAGTGCTGAACCAACCCAAGCGTCGGCCTGACTCACAGACTGATTTTTATTTAACCGTTTTGTTATGAAAAAATACCAAACCCCACACCAAGTCAACAGAAGGGTGTAAGGACCCCCGCGTGCCCCTCGCCTCGCTTGAACAGGTGTCATCTTTGTTTTATCCTTCTTGCCACCAACTATCCCCCCCCAACTTGATTATTTTTTTTTAATTCAAAATTATGCCTTTTTTTTTTCTATTTGTTCTCCACATGACCGTATGCCATGGGAAAGAGCATTTACGTTTGGCCACTTGGCGAATAGCAGAAGAAAAGAATATCGAGCGTTATTTCGGCAGTCCTGGGACCCGTTTCCTAAACAAGCCCTGGTTCTGCCTCGGGCGCACGGTGACAAGGGCTCCACAGCGTTCTCTCATTTGACTTGAAACGCCGTGTGAAGCAGGTGCCCTTACATCACTATCCCGGTTTCACAGCTCAGGAAACAGACTCAGAGATGTCAGAGATGCGCTCAGGGTTACAGCTGGTCCGCGGCCGAGCGGACTCCCACACCGAATTGCAATCCCTACGCGGTCCTTTGGCATCATTTAGGCCAACGGCCATCTGAAGCTGTCCCCTGGTCGGTGAGTTGGGACCGAAGCCCGGATCCCACGGAGCCCTGGGCAAGCATTCTGAGCCGCCTCACCCCAGGAGACACAGAGGCTGCTCATGCCACACTCCCCATAATGATGGTGGTAAGAATAGGATCCGACGATGCCAAGGCAAGACGGGGCCCGCCAGCTGTTTAGGGAGGCAGGAGGGAGTTACCGTCATGATGCATCACGGGCCGGGGCCGGGGCTGGGGCGTTGTCCAGCGTGCTGGGTGGGTGACAGGCAGGCGGCTGAGCGGGCTGTGATGTAACAGGGCTGCTGCGGCTGCTGGCTGGCAGGGCGACTGACTAACTTTCCTCTTCTATCGGCGGCCTGTAATCGCCTCCCCTGAGAGAGAGGGTGGGAGGGGCGGGGCCCGTCGCCCAGACAGCCGGCCGGGCGGGCGCGGAACCTCAGCCACGCCACCCATCAGCCTCCCCGTGCAGCCGCCGCTCACCTTGTCCTGGCCCCGAGCGGGGCGTAGAAAGAGAAAGAAACGCCAGGCAGACCCAAAAAGCAGAGCGTGTGCGTGTAACGGGCCGGATAGGCAGCGGGGTTTCCTGGTTTTGACCTAGAGAAGGAGGCGAGGGAAGGAAGTGATCATATACTGAGTACCGACTGGGCGCCTCGTGCGACGTAAGCACCTGTACTGTCCCCGTGAGTCTTCACAATGGCCTGGTGCGATGGGTACTGTTTGTTCCTTGGTTCATTCGCTCAAACATTTCGGGGTACCTCCTCGGGGTCACCGCTCACGCGGTTTTACAGACGAGGGAAGTGAGGCTCAGAGATGCTCTGAGTCCCCACGCGAGGCTGGAGCTGGTGTGAGGGCCGCATCCCCTGTGCTACGGGAGGGAGCGCGTCTCCGGGAAGATGCGGCCTCCATCAGGCACTCGGCCTGGCGAGTCGACCCCTTGGCCAGGAACCCCTGGATCTGCCCCTAAGATCTCGTGGCCGGTGGGCGGGACAGCGCTGGGATCTCATCTCTCACTCTCTTGAGCCCCACCACCTCCCTCTGCCAGCAAAGGGCTCACGGCGGCGGTCACCTTAATGGACCCTCTGGCAAACTGTATGAGCTAAAAAAGATGTTTCTGGTCTTAAAAAGGAGACAGAAGACCTCTGGTGGAGCAGCGAGCAGGCTTTGAGCCCAGGGGGGCTGGGGGCTGGAGCGGGAGGCTGGGCGCCCTCGGTGGAAGGGACAGGCGTAGACGACGGGTTCTGGGCCCACGCAGGCGGGGGCATGAATGACACTCCACGTAGAAGTGACTGCAGCTCTGGTCGGCCCACGTGAGTCCTAGTTTTCCGGCAGCTGGAATGTTCCGTGGAAAAGGATAAAGATTGGTCCGGGCTGCCCTGAAGATGCACTAAGGGAAAAATTTAAGAAGTCTCCAATAAGAGCCATTGAGAAGTAGAAGGGGCTGCCTTACCTGTAGTGAGGTCCCCATCATGGGAGGTGTTCAAGCAAGGGCAGGCTAGCCACCTGTTCAGACCACTTTGGCGTGGATTGCATAACGTCAAGGGGACTTTCCGAGGGCAAAACTCAAGGATTCTGATTTGTTTGACAAACCCATTTAGGTGACAGCATCTAGTCATTGTGCCAGAATTCCTTACTATACAAGTGAGAATCCGGCCCAGCCGGGAGCCTGGAGATCAGGGCCAGGCGCCTGGAGAAGGAAGGGAAGGATGGCTGGAGGGAGGTGTGGCTGCAGGTGCATATGGGGAAACCAGGGCCCTGGGACTGTCCCTCCTAGCTGTTCCCCCAAGCTGCCTGGTTTGCACGTTTCTCTGGGCGCCCGGAGAAGGTCCTCAGCACTGCCAGTGGGGGCAGAATCAGGAGACCAGGGGCGCCCGAGTGAGGCCCAAGCGCCCCAGCCGGTCTACACTGGTCACTACAATAGGGATGCTCTTCTACACCACCCTGGCCCCCCAAGATTCTGAGCGCCCAACACGGCCGGGCAGAAAGTGCCCGGTGTATGCGGATTGAATTCGTAAGCATCATAACGTGAATAAATGAAAATCACGCACAGCACTGCGCCTCAGTCTCAGAGTCACTCAAAATGGCCAGGCCCTCCCCCGAAGTCTCCTACACCAGCAGGGGTGGGAGCTGGGCCCCAGGGACTTCGTGGAGAGAATCGCCAGAGTAAATATTTGTCAAATATGGCGCTGGTGCCTTTTTTCTATAAAGTGGTGTGGATTTCAGTTCACATTTTGGGAAAGGCTGCAAATGGTAAGGTAAAAAAAAAAAAATCACTAGGTCACGATGATTTAATTTGGATATCTTTATACTGCAGATACAGTTAACTTTTTGAGCTGGGCTAACTCCTATCGAGTTCGCACGTGTACGGATCGCTCGCTCACAACGCTCTACGGCGACTCTTTCTCTTTTCTGGTCAGTAGAGCCCTTCGTGTTGGAAGGGGGTCGTACTTAGTCGTGGACATGACAGATTTTTCTGCAATAGCCAGGGTCTTGGAGTCAGACTGGCAGGGGTCCTGCCGGGGCTCTGGGGCAGCCCCGGGGGACCAGGGAAGAAGTCACATCAGCTGTGGCCCCACCGGGAAGTGTTGTTTTTAAAATCTGTTTCAGATCTTGAGGATCCCATGGAAGACTGCCATTGAGTAAGTTTGTGGTTGAAAAGGTTGGGATTCTTCTGGTCCTAAGTGCTCGTTTTGCTAATGAAGAAGCCACAACTGTGGGAGGAGAAAGTTCTCTGGCCACAAGCATACACACACCCACACCGTGCATATCACACGCACACACCAGGCACACACCGTCCCCCACATCGCACAACCACACACACTGCACACACACACACACACACACCATACCCTCTGGGCACCCCAAGACTCGGTGCCCCATCTGCACGGGTGGACAATAGCATCCAAGAGCAGGGCCGGCAAGGGGGTCGCCCAGCACGGTGCCTGGTGCTGGCTTTGGTCCCAGTGCTGCGGCTGCCAACGTCCCTGAACTTCGGTCTGCCTCGGTTTTCCCATCTGTAAAGTGGGGGCAACACCAGGGACACCTCCCTCCCGGGGCTGCGGTGAACCTTAACTGAGATCATTCGTGTGAAGAGCTTCGGGGAGCGCCGAGCACAGCGCTCAGTAAAAGTTAATTATTATTATTTGGCACGGGGCCTGTTACCTATTAGCTGTTCAATTAACTTTCCTCTCCTTCCCAGCCCCGAGGACTTGCGAACCCAGGAGGCTGCCGGGCCCGGGCGCTGAGCACCCCCTTAGTCAGAACCCTGAGTGGAGACTGAGAACCGGCGCGTTCCTCCCTCCCTCCGGGGCAGTAACGTCTCCCGGTTGCCGCAGACCTGGCAGCGCCCCAGGCCGCAGGAGCCAGTGCCTCCTCCTTCCCGGCCCCACTTCGCTGTCGGCGAAGACAGACCATCAGACGGAGACACCACGCGGGGCAGAGGCCCTGCCTTTGCCCCCACCGTGTGAGACTTCGCCTCCAGCTCCCGGGCCCTGCTGTCTGGCCTGCCCTCACGCTTCTCTGCTCTCTCCCTGGTCTTCTCGGATGAGACGCCCGAGCCTGCTTCAGGCGCGGGTGCATCCAGCTGTGGGCGCCTTGTGGCTAGCGGGAAGTGGGGTCTGGGGTGCCGCACCCCTCTGGGCCCACAGATTTGGGGTCCAGGCCTGGTCTCTGACCCTCGTGCTGGATGTGGACGGGGAAGTGGGAATAAGGGCAGGACCCCTGAGCCCTGTTGCTTGATGCACCCAAAGAGTTGACCAGGAGAAGTAGGGCCGGGTCCGCCTCCCTCAAAGACTCCTGAAAAATGAGGTCCCTGGCACTGGGCCAGGCCGGGATGGAACGTGAGCCCACAGCTGGACCCTGTCCACGTGGGAGACTCTGGGGAGGGCAGGAGCCACAGATGGGCTGTCACAGCACCCCCAGGAGGAACACTGGGGCCCTCCATGGGCACAGCAGTCCCCAAGATGCCCAAGGCTCCCCAGGGGGGCAAACCCGTCCCCCACCCTGAGCTCCCGCCAGTTCTGCAGGAAGAGGGCTGGGACAGGTCCGGAGAGGTGGCCGCGGCCTCGAGGCCAGGGCCGGGTCCTTCTGCCACATGGAGAGATCCGTCCCGTCCTCCACCGAGGAACCCCCTCCGCTCCTGCGCGCCCGCCCGGCACGCGTCCTCACACGGCCCGGCAAGGTGAAGACAGACACCCCTCTGGGCTGTCCCCCTCGTCAGCCAGCCTCCTTCGTCTTTTCTGGACACTCTCACGTCATCAGTTTCCCCAGTCCGGAAACCTCCTGTGGCCCTTTCTCCCATCGGCCACTGCGCGGCCACCCCTTCCCTTCACACCCCCCGCACACGCACCTGCCGGCCCTTCCTCATCTGCGTGCTCTGCCCCCCCGACACAGGGCTCCCCCGGTCCCCAGGCCTACTCTCTGGCCTTGCCGCACCATTGCTGGCCTGAGATTCTCCCCCTCGGGCTTCAGCGGCACCGCTCTGTCCGGCTGACCCGTCCGCTCTGTCCGGCCGCCCACTCCAGCCCTTCTCCTCGATGCGCCCTTGAAAGACCAGTGTTCCCAGAGAGCCCAGATACCCCCAGGTCTCAGATGCCACCTGGACCCCAGTGACTTCCAAGTCTGGCCTTTTTTCAGACCTCTCTCCAAATCTCCCCCAAGCCCTGGACCCACAGATTGCTTCACAGCCAACATCTCAACTCACTATTGCTATGCTAGGAAACCTGCAGACACCCCTTCCTGGTCCCCTCCCTCCACACCGCCCTTGGGCCTGCCCTTCCTCCCGTCTCCCCCAGTGCAGGCCTCTCCATGTGGCTCCTGTCCTTGACTCAGCTTCCATTGCGAACCGTGGAATAACCCAGAAAGAGCCAAATCACAGCGAGAGCTCACTATCTGTGCATAAGACCACAGCTCTTCCGAATGCCTCTGCAGCCCGGCCCCTGGCCTCCGGGCCCACCTGCCCCTCCCCTCCCGTGTCCACACGGAAACCCTGCTTCTCAACGCCACCTCTTTGCATAGGCTATGCCCTCTGCCTCGGATGTCCTTCCTGCCCCGCCTGCGTGGAGCTCTCCTTGTCTGTCTTCAAGCCTCCCTCCTTGCAGGACCCCCGCTCTGGGAGGCCCAGTGAGGCACTGTGTATCCTTTGGGCCCCTCTCCAGGGGTCTCTTGGCTTCTCTCCCCTGTGGCGTCCACCCCAGCACTAGGTCACCTGCACACAGTCTGTGTCCTTCCCTGTCGGAGGGCTCCCAGAGGGGGCGGCGTGTCTGACCCCGCTCTGTGTCCCCAGCCCAGGCCCGGCCCAGCACACGGGGACCAAGCTGTGACCAGCGGTCCAGAATCGCGGCTGCAGCTGGAAGTGGAGGTCCAGAGAGGGAACCGGGGGTCGGGCGGCAGGAAGAATTACCCTCCCTTCGCAATTAGGAGCCTGAGAACTTGGTCAAACCTGCCCAGGGCGGCAGTTAGCGTTCTGATTAATTAGTGAACTCTGTAAAGCACTTTGAACATGAAACGCACTATATAAATGCTAAGTATTATTATTAAAAAGTAAGAAGTTCTCTAATACGCCAGGCGGGAGAGCCCCAGGCTAGTCTAAATAAATGAACGAATGCAGAAAATTAAGCAATTAGAAGGTGATGTTTCAGGATTTGCGAAAAACCGAAAGTACCAAATGGCTGTGCTCTGTGCCGGGCTCAGCGGCCGCCCTCCCGGCCGGAACTCGCGCTGCTCCACACTCGCCAGGGGTCTGGTCCCCCGTCCCCCGGTTGGCTGGCGAGTAGACCTCGGGACGCCTCAGGACCCGCTGGGCCAAGTGGAGAATGCGACTCGCAGGGGGGCCCGGGTCTAGGAAGAACTGCTGGGCTTGGGCCGACCGGCTGGTTGAGCGACCTTGGGCGGGTTGGCATGTGCTTCCGAGCCTCAGTTTCCCTGCCTGTAAAGTGGAAGGGCACAGGCAACTCCGGCACCCACACCACCCTCGCCCCTACTCAGTCACTGGAAGGTTCTGAACGGAGGCAGTGGAGATGGTGTCCGAAAGCTCGAGGCTCCAGTTCTGCCCCCAACCTCCCTAGCTAGGTGACCCCAGGCAGGACACGTGCTCCCCTGAGCCTCAGTTTCCTCATCTGCCCGATGGGGATAGTAACGTCCCCCTCATAGGACTGTTGTAGCTAAGACATGAAGATTAGATACCGAAGCACCTGGAAAGCTGTGCAGGGCAGGGCAGTTAGGAGGGTTTGCCTGCTGTCTCGTCCTTCAAGCTTGAAATGGCGACTCCACTTTATTTCATTGTTTTTGAGACGGAGAGAGACAGAGCATGAACGGGGGAGGGTCAGAGAGAGGGAGACACAGAATCCGAAGCGGGTTCCAGGCTCCGAGCCGTCAGCACAGAGCCCGACGCGGGGCTCAAACTCCCGGACTGTGAGATCGTGACCTGAGCCGAAGTCGGACGCTCAACCGACCGAGCCCCCCAGGCGCCCCAATAGTGAGTCCAGTTTAGAGTTCTCTCTTCTCTTTCTAGAGCTCTTCTCTTTCTCGAGCCAGGGTTCAAATCCCCGACATGCACTGACAGGCTCTGTGACTCTGGGCTCTTCCCACCTTCGCCTCCGTTTGCTTATCTGTAAAATGGACGCGACGATGTACAGGTTCACCCAGGAGTTTGCATAAACCTGCAGCTGATCAGAGGAAGCTGGCCAGAGTCCCGGGGTGGCCTTGCCCATTTTGAGCCCCCTTTCTGGCCAGCGCGGGTTTCCTAAGGCGTCGTGTTCCCAGGTGGGTCCCTAGATTCCCCAGGGCTCTGGAAGAGGGAGGAAACCTGGCCTCTAGGAGCGACTGCCCTGGAAGGGCCCTGGGCCTTCAGCAGCCATGGAAGCAGGCAGCCTCACCCAGGGCCGGGCGTCAGGGACGGGCACCGAGGACCGCTGCTGCCAGCCGCGTCCCTGCATGCCCACCGCCGGGCCCGGCTCCTGGCTCAGGCCTTGGCCTCATGGCTGTTGGCGATCCAACCTTTACTTGCCCCCACCCCCGATTCCTGCCCCCGCTCCCCTTGCCTTTCTCCCTATAGGCTCAGCTCCAGGGCTGATGGAGAATATGGTTCGCCCAGGGCCCCCTAAGACCCTCCCATGAGCATCACCTACGAGGCAGGCTGGCAGGGGACCCCGCGGAACAAAAGAGGAAACTGAGGCTCAGCGAGGCGGCACGTCAGGTGTGGTGGCTGCCCATCGTCCACCCCTGCACGGTGCCTGTGGCTCGTAGACCTCTGTGGCTGCCAGAGCTGAGGGGCCCCTGCAGAAGAGATTCCCAGGCTGGGACTCTGGGCACGGCAGGACTCTGAGGGACAGTTGTCACACACGGGCACTAGGTCTGGTGAAGCGGAGGGCTGCACACAGCTTCTGGCTGGCCTGGTTCCCCCACACCTGGGCAAGCCGGTCACCTGCCCAGCCCAGCGGTGGGCCCCGTCTTCAAAGGAAGAAAAATGGCAGAAATCCCGAGGAGCAGATTTAACCGGGGACTTTCCCAGAACTTCCGAGTTGAGTTACCGAATTTAGATCCAAGAGACTCAGGGAGCTGTGGAGCCCTCGCCGCTCACTTCGTCCAGTGCTTTCCCAGTCCACTGAAAACACAGATTCCTGGGCCCTGCCCAGACCCCCGGATCAGGGCCTCCGGGGCTAGAACCTGGAATCCGACCTGTAACAAAATTCTCAGAGGAGGGACCGTCGCTACTCTCTGGGGACTCGCCATCTCGCCTGAGCCCTCTGTCTTACAGAGCAGCACCCCAAAGCCCCAAGAGGATGCATAGCCCTGCCGAGGCACACAGCTGGTGTCCAGCAAGGCTCCTGCTGTCCCACGCTGGCCCCTGTGACCTACCCACCTGCACCCCTCCTGCTGGGCACCCTCGGACAGTGAGGAGGCACCAAAGACAGGGGACGGATGAAGGCAGCCCTGTGTTCAGGAGGTCCACGGCACCGCCGGGAGCTGGCCCACAGCCCAGCACTCTTGAATTCATAAACATTACTAATGACCTAGTGTAAGCCAAGGACTGGGCCCAGACACAGCCAGGGAAGGTGGCTCTTTCTCTTTTTTTCTAAGTTTATTTATTTGTTGTTGAGAGAGAGAGAGAGTGAGTGTGAGCAGGGGAGGGGCAGAGAGAGAAGGAGAGAGAGAATCCCAAGCAGGCTTCGTGCTGTCAGCACAGAGCCTGACGTGGGGCTTGAACGCACGAACCACGACGTCATGACCTGAGCGGAAATCGAGAGTCGGATGCGTGAGCGACTGAGCCTCCCAGGTGCCCCGGGGAGAGCTGCTCTTGAAGAGGTGAGTCTGAAGGGCCTGGCTGGGTGGGCAGAGCTTTACAACAAGGCGGCAGGAGACGTTCTAGTAAGGCGGGGCGGAGCTGTGGCGAGAGAATGCCTCTCCGTGTTCTGTACGAGCTGGCGGCTGGCGTGGTTACGGCACAGGTGTGTGGGGGAGAGCCAGGTGCTGGGAGGGCCAAGGGCACCGGAACCCCCCCGGGGGGCAGGCTTCGTGTTTTCACCACTGCTGTGTCCCAGTACTTAGAAAAGTGCCTGGCACATAGTAGGTGCTCCTATTTGTTGCCTAAATGAATGAAAAAAGAACAGAGCTGGAAAGTTCAGTTGGGGCTGTCTATGGACGGCCGTGGAACACCAGGATAAAGAATTTCTGGTTCGTTCCTTCCTTGCAGACCAATGGCGACTTGCCGGGTGTGGGGTGAACCAACCTCATTGTGCTCCAATCGCTCTGGTGGCCGACGTGTGGTGCTTACCAAGCGTGTGCTGATCTGAATGGCTGACCCAGGCCCTGACCCTGAGGGAGCCACGTGGCTCTTAGGAGTCACGAACCAGCTCCAGATTCCCACTGCAGAAACCGAGGTAGAAAAATCTCTGGGAAGTGCTGATTCAGTGTGGCCTGCAAGCACCGGTCTGCAGGCCCTGAGACCAGACCTGGGAGAGGACGGCTTTCTCCTTCTCTCCACTCACCCCCCAACCTAAAGCGGCTTGAGGAGGCTATGCTCAGATTCCGGCCTGCTGCAGCCCTCAGGGTCCCCACTGTCACTGAGCCCCCAGAAAACCAGGGCCAGGACTCCTACTTAAACACTTGTTAACAGAAGTGCAGTCACGTAAATGCTCTCGTCCCAGACAAGAGAGCATAACTTGGTGAAGACCTTCCAGAAAGGAATTAGTAGTCACCTGCTTTGACCCAGGAAATCTACTCCTGAGAAACTACCCTCAAAAAATAATTAGACGTTGCGGCACCTGGGTGTGCCAATTTTGGCTCAGGTCACGATCTGGCGGTCCATGAGTTTGAGCCCCTCATCGGGCTCTGTGCTGACAGCTCGGAGCCCAGAGCCTGCTTCAGATTCTGTGTCTCCCTCTCTCTCTGCCCCTCCCTCGTTTGTGCTCTGGCTCTCTCTTTCTCTCTCTCTCTCAAAAAGAAATAAACATTAAAACATAATAATTAGATGGAAGTGGAAAGATGTTCATCTAGGCCTTGTTCAAGGTCACAAGAAACTAGAAAAGCGTTCAAATGTTCAGCAGTAGGGCAATCACTGACTAGCACAGTATAATATTAAGCACCCACAAAAACTGAGTTTCAAGGCGTGTTTAATGATGGGCAAAGATTTGTGACAATGTTAAGGAAAAGAATGGGAAACAAAACTGCACAAATCAAACTACATTTACAAATACGTGCATCAGTGGGATGTCTGGGTGGCTCAGTCAGTTAAGCATCCGACTCTTGATTTTGGCTCAGGTCATGATCTCATGGTTCACGGGATCGAGCCCCAAGTCTGGCTCTGCACTGACAGCTTGAAGCCTGCTTGAGATTCTTTCTCTCCCTCTCTCTCTCTGCTCCTGGCCCAACTTGAGTGCTTATGCGTGCACATGCTAGCTCTCTCTCTCAAAAATAAATAAACTTCATATATATATATATATAAATGTATGTATAAATATACATTAATATATGTATGCAAATACACACACATATATATACGTATATATGTGTACGTATACACACACACACACACACACACACACACACACACACATCAGGGGCACCTGGGTGGCTCAGTCGGTTAAGCATCTAACTCTAGATCTCGGCTCAAGTCTTGATCTTGGGGTTGTGAGTCTGGCCCTGTGTTGGGCTCTGCACTGGGTAAGGAGCTAACTTTAAAAAGAAAAAGAAAAATACATATTTGTATATACATCAAGGGAGGAGTAAAGTGGACTCTATGAAATAAAAACAAAAAGAACAGATGTAAAACCAACACTTAATCTTTGAAATGGTCGACAACATTGATCATTTGCTGTGCCGACCAAGAGAAAAAGGGAAGTGTTACAACTTACCAGAATCAAGAATGAAAGAGGGGCCATCACTACAGACTCCACCAAAATTATAATAGTGTAAGGGAATACCATGGAAAGTTTTATGCCAACAGACAGTTAAGAGGGAAAAGACAAACACAAATTTCTAGAAACACAAACGACCAAAACTGACTCAAGAAGAAAGAGATCACATGGGGCGCCTGGGTGGCGCCGTCGGTTGAGCGTCCGACTTCAGCCGGGTCACGATCTCGCGGTCCGTGGGTTCGAGCCCCGCGTCGGGCTCTGGGCTGATGGCTCGGAGCCTGGAGCCTGCTTCCGATTCTGTGTCTCCCTCTCTCTCTGCCCCTCCCCCATTCATGCTCTGTCTCTCTCTGTCCCAAAAATAAATAAACGTTGAAAAAAAAAATTAAAAAAAAAAAAAGAAGAAAGAGATCACTTAAATAGACTTGTACCATGCAAAGAAAGTGAATTTGTAATTTGAAAAACCTCCCACGAAGAAAAGGCCAGGCCCAGAGGGCTTCACATTTAAAGAAGAAATAACACCCATCTGCCACAAACTCTTCCAGAAAATAGAAGAGGAGGGAAGATTTAACAACTTATTCTGTGAGGCCAGAATTAACCCTGATGCCAAAACCAGACAAGGACATCACAAGAAAATAAAACTACAGACCAATATTTCTTATGAATACAGGTACAAAAATTCTCAAAAAAAATTCTAGTAAACTTAACCCAACAACATATAAAAAGAATTATACACCATGACCGACTGGGATTTATCGCAGGAATGCAAGAAAAAAATCAATTAATGTAACACATCATATCAGTAGAATAAAAACCAAAACCACACAATCAGTAGGCGCAGAGAAATGTATTTGAGAAAATCTAATACTCATTCATGACAAAAGCTCTCAGTAAAGAAGTAACAGAAGGAAACGTTCTCAACCTACTTTACCAAAAACCTATAGCTAACATGATAATTCATGGTCAAAGGCTTTCCCCCTGAGGGTGGTAACAAGGCAAGAATGCTCACTCTCACCATTGTATTCATCTTTCTACTGGAGGTTTTGTCCAGTGCAATCAAGCAAGAAAATGAAACAAAAGGCATCTAGATCGGAAGGAGGAAAGCAAAACTGTCTGCATAAGCAGACAACACGACTGTGAAGACAGAAAATCCTAAGAAATGCACATACACACGCTCACACACACTACTAGAAGTTATAAACAAGCAAGGTGACAGCTTAAAGCTCAATGACGAAGATCCATTGACAATCCAACAATGAGGGATGCCTGGGTGGCTCGGTCGATTAGGAGTCCGGCTCTTGGTTTCAGCTCAGGTCATGATCTCATGGTTTGCGAGTTCGAGCCCTGTGTTGGGCTCTGTGCTGACAGTGTGGAGCCTGCTTGGGATTCTCTCTGCCCTTCCCCTACTCAGGCGTGTGTGTGTGCACTTTCTCTCTCTTTCTCTCTCTCTCTCTCTCTCTCTCACACACACACACACACACACACACACACTCAAAATAATAAATAAATATAAACAATCCAACAATAAAATTATAAAAGTAGGGTGCCTGGATGGCTCGTTGGTTAAGCACCCGACTGTTGGTTTCAGCTCAGGTCATGATCTCATGGTTTGGGGGTACGAGCCCCACAAGGGGCTCTGTACTGACAGTGTGGGGCCCGCTTGGGATTCTATCTCTCTCTCCCTCTCTCTCTGCCCCTCTCACACACTCTCTCTCAAAATAAATAAATAAACTTTAGAAAATAGAAAAATTCCAGGGGCGCTTGAGTGGCTCAGTCGGTTGAGCGTCCGACTTCGGCTCAGGTCATGATCTCACCGCTCGTGGATTTGAGCCCCGCATCGGGCTCTGTGCTGACAGTTCAGAGTCTGGAGTCTGCTTTGGATTCTGTGCCTCCTCTCTCTGCCCGTCCCCCACTTATGCTCTGACTCTCTCTGTCTCTCAAAAATAAATAAAATGTAAAAAATAAATAAATAAATAAATAAATAAATAAATAAATAAAACTACAAAAGCAATGTGACTCACAATGGCATCAAAAAGCATAAAATATTTGGGAATAAATCAAACAAAAGAAGCACAAGTCCTATACACCAAACACACCCCTGAAAGAAACTAAAGATTTAAATGAATGGGAAGATGGTCTATGTTCACAGGTTGGAGAGCCCAGTGTTGGTAAGTTGGCAATTCTCTTCGAAGGGAGTATGTATGTGTGTATGCACAATGCAGTCCCTATCAAAATCCCAGCAGGCCAGTTTTGCAGAAATTGACAAGCTAATCCTAAAGTTTATATTCTGGAAAGAGCCCAGACCAGCCAAAACTATTTTGAGAAAGAAAAGGTCGGAGGACTCACGCTTCCTGATTTTAAAACTTATTACAAATCAGTTACGATGATTAAGACAGTATAGGACTTGCACACACACATAGAGAGAACAGTGGAACGGAATCAGGAACCCAGAAATAAACTCTTATATTTGTGGCCAATTGATTTTCAGCGAAGATGCTAAAGAAATTCAACGGTGGGAAAGACCGGTTTTTCAACAAATGGCGCTGGAAAAATGGTATATCCACGTGCCAAAAGATGAATTTAGATCCTTATTTCACATCATGCACAGAAAATAATTCAAAATAGATCCTAGACATAAGTATAAGAGCTTCAACTATAAAAATTTTAGGAAAAGGGGCACCTGGGTGGCTCAGTCAGTTACGCGTCCGACTTCCGCTCAGGTCATGATCGCACGGTTTGTGAGTTCGAGCCCCGCATCGGGCTCTGCGCTGACAGCTCGGAGCCTGGAGCCTGCTTCGGATTCCGTGTCTCCCTCTCTCCCTGCCCCTCCCCTGCTCACACTCTGTCTTTCTCTCTATCTCAAAAATAAACACTAAAAAAAATTCTAAAACAATTTTTTAGGAATAAACATAGGATAAAACCTTTGTGATCTTGGGCTGGGCAAATAGTTCTTAGATACAACACCAAAAAGCACAAGCAGCCAAAGAAAAAACCTGCTGGACTGACTTCCTCAAAATCAAAAACTTTTGTGCTTCAAAAGACGCCACTAGGAAGATGAAAAGACAAGCCACAGGCTGGGAGAAAGCGTTTGTCAATCCTACACCTGACATGGGGCGCGGACCCGGAACACATAAAGGAACTCTCCCAACTCAACAAAAAGACGAAACAACCCAATTTGGAAATCGGCAAAATATTTGAGGAGACGCTTCACCAAAAAAGATACACAAACAGCTCGTGAGGCGTTAGGGGAACGCGGATTAAAACCGCTTCACACTGAGATATCACTTCACGATGACTAGAATGGCCACAGTTTCCAAAACCTGCGGTAAATACAAGTGTATGTGGCCGCTGGGAACATAAACCGGAAACGCTTCCTCAAAAGAACTGCTTGTTGGTCTCTTAAAAAGTTACACACAATTTTTCCACACAGCCCAGGATTTCCCCCGTGAAAATGTGCTCGAGGGAAATGAAAAGATACTGCTGTACCAAAAGTGGTACATGAATGTTCACGGCGGCGTTATTCACGATGGCCCAAATGGAGAAAATCTAAATGCTCTTCGAACCCCAACGTTCTCTGTCCATACGTGGGGGTGATAATATTCAACAATAAAAGGGAACGAACGGCTGATTCCTGCTTACAACATGGGTGAACCTCAAAACGTTATGCTAAGTGCAATACACCAGATTCGGAAGACTCCAGACGGTATAATTCCATTTATACGAAATGTCCGGAAAAGACGGTAAGCAGATCGCGGCTGCCTGGGGGACAGGAGTAGAAGGGGGAAGTGATAGCAAACGGACACGAGAGATCCTTTGAGGTGATGGAAATGCCCTACGCTTGGTGGTTGCACAGCTCTGTAAATTTACTGAAAAGTTTTGAATTGTGCAGTGAGGGCAGGTGACTTTCATCGTATGTGAATTATATCTCAATGAAGCTGTTAAAAAATGTAGTCACGAGGGGCACCTGGGTGGCTCCGTCGGTTGAGCATCTGGCTCTTGATTTCGGCTCCGGTCATGATCTCATGGTTCGTGAGATTGAGCCCCATGCTGGGCTCTGTGCTGACAGCTCAGAGCTTGCTTGGGCATCTCTCTCTCTCCCTCTCTCTCTCTCTCTGCCCCTCCCTCCCTTTCAAAATAAATAAACCTAAAAAAAAAAAGAAAAGAAGAGAAAGACTGAAAGAGTACGTACCAAAATGATAAGTTCTTTTGTGTTTGGGCAATAGGGTCCAATAGATAATTAAATAGATAATCCAATAGATAATAAAAAAAATTTTTTTTTCAATGTTTATTTATTTTTGAGAGACAGAGACAGAGCATGAGCCGGGGAGGGCCAGAGAGAGAGGGAGACAGAGAATCTGAAACAGGCTCCAGGCTCCGAGCCATCAGCACAGAGCCCGACGGGGGGCTTGAACTCACAAACCGTGAGATCACGACCTGAGCTGAAGTTGGACACCCAATCGACTGAGCCACCCAGGCCCCCCCTTTCTAAAGGGGGTTTGTGATTTTTCAATCACAAATGATTTGTATTTCCTCCTTTATTCTTTTCTGTAGTTTCTAAAAGTTCTAGAATGGGCCCGCAGCTCTTGCTTAATCAGCAAGTGTGTGTGTGTCTGTGTGTGTGTGTGTGTGTGTGTGTGTGTGTGTGTAGTCCAATGTGAGGCAAAACTTGCTGTTTGCTTTGGTGAGAGAAGCTGTCATTTTACTGTCGCCAGATCCTTCTCCAGCAGGAAAAGCAAGCACGTGTCCTGTATTCTGGGCAGAGGCCCCAGAGTCAGCCTGCACAGTTACACGCACAGAGGAGTCACAGGCCATTCCTGGATGTAACCCTTGAAACCCAGAGTGCAAGGGTCGCAGCAGAGGTGAGGGGGTGGGCAAATTCATAAATAGTGGGAGAGGCCTCCTGGAAGAAAAGAGTGACCTTGATCTCTTCCCTTTTCACATTTTTTAAGAAAAAGTTTCACCGACTGTTACCTGTTATCAGAAAAGCACAAATTCCAAGTGAACAACTCAATGCACTTTCACAAGGTGAAACTGGCACCTGGAGCAAGAGACAGAATATTCCAGAAGCCACCTTGTGCCCCGCCCAGTCACTAACTCCCCCAAGGGTAACCTGCCTTCTGACTTCTTACGTGGCAGAGCCCTCCTCATTGTCTCCGAACTCCGTATGTGTTAACAACACGCACCACGCTGTCCAGGGCCCAGCTGCACACTCGTGGCCTCGCACACGCCGGTAGGAGAATCAGCAATTTGGTCTGGTTGTCGTGCCCTATTGCATCACTGGAATACACTTCAGCTCTGGGGCAGACGTTGGGGTGACTTGCAGCTTGACTCCGGTGAGTACTCTTCCCCCCCTTCTGTGCACATGTGGGTACGCTGCTGTGGGCATGTCCTCGGAGCGGAATTGCCAGACCAGTGGCCAGCTTCTGTTTAGCGTCAGTAGATGGGGCTAAACCACTCCCCAGAGTGATCGTGCCCATTTTCACCTCCCACCAGCAGTGATGACAGTTCTGGCCGTCCTGCCTTGTTGCCAACACCAGGTATTGTCTGTCTTAGCCAAGTAGCCACCATGTTGGGTGTGCAGTGCCATATTGTGGGTTTTTTTTAATGTTTATTTTTGAGAGAGAGAGAGAGAGAGCAGGGGAGAGGCAGAAAAAGAGAGGGAGAGAGAAAAAATCCCAAGCAGGCTCCACACTGTCAGCATGGAGCCTGATGCAGGGCTCAAACTAATCAACCTCATCAACCGTGAGCTCTTGAGTCTGATGCTTAACTTACCGAGCCACCCAGGTGCCTCCCACATTCTGGTTTTGTTGCACGTGCCCATGGCTGTTGAAGTAGAGCACAATTTCATTTGCCTACTGGCCATTGGATTTAGTCTTTGGTGAAGACCCCGTTCAAGTCCTTTGACCATTTTTCTGTTGGCTTGTCTGATTATTAGTGGTTTGTGAGGATTTAAAAAATAGATTCCGAGTACCTGTATTTTCTCAGAAGTATGTATGGCCGGTAACTTCTACCCTGTGGCTGGCCTTTACCCTCTCACAATGGTGAATGGCAACTTAACTGATGAATGGCAGTTCTTAATTTTCGTAAAGTCCTACTCACTAGTTTCTTCTCTTTATGGTTAGCACTTTCTGTGCTTTGCCTAAGAAATCTTTGTTAATCTAGGTATTTATCCAAAGGATCCAAAAATGCTGATTCAAAGGGGCACATGCACCCCAATGTTTATAGCAGCACTATCGACAATAGCCAAAGTATGGAAAGAGCCCGAATGTCCATCAACGGATGGATGGATAAAGAACATATGGTGTATATACACAGTAAAATATTACTCAGCGATCACAAAGAATGAAATCTTGCCATTTGCAACAACGTGGGTGGGACTAGAGCATATTACGCTAAGCGAAATAAGTCAGAGAGATAAATATCATATGATTTCACTCACATGTAGAACTTAAGAAATAAAACAGATAAACATAGGGGAGAAGGGAAGGAAAAATTAGATAAAAACAAAGAGAGAGGCAAACCATAAGAGACTCTTAAATACGGAGAACAAACTGAGGGTTGCTGGAGGGAGGTGGGGGGGGGATGGGCTAGAAAGGTGATGGGCATTAAGGAGGACACTTGTCGGGATGAGCGCTGGGTGTTGTATGTAAGTGATGAATCACTAAATTCTGCTCCTGAAACCAATATCACATCATACGTGAACTAACTTGGATGTAAATAAATTTTTTTAAAAAAAGAAAGAAATCTTTGCTAATCCCAAGACCATGAGGATGCTCCCCTATTCTCTCTTCTAGAGGCTTTGTTGTTTCCCTTTTCCTATTTAGTCTCCAGTCCACCTGGAATCGATTTCTGGAAGTGTGTGGGATGAGGCCAGGGATGTTCAACATCCCCAGACCCTCCAAGGGTGGGAGAGACTTCTCTACAGCTGGAGGCAGAAGGTCTGGCCCTTTTGCACTGAGTCCCTGAGGCTCCGGGGCAACTGCTCAGCTGACTAATTTAAATACTGAAAGGAGAAGTGGCTGAGGAAGTGGGTCACAGCAGTAACATACACAAATAAGTGAATCATTTTTTCAGGCCATCAAAATAGCGTGTTTTCATGCAGCTTAGCCGGAACTTCGGCAGAAGAGGCATTCTCCACGCCCGGCCTATCGAGTGAACAGCTGCTTTGGAAAATGCTATTCTGGGCGAGTTTCCACTACGCAGCACAGGCCAGACCTCCCTCAAAGTGCTCCTTGTCAGTGTTGAGTAAAAGGCTGCCTTCCAGAACTTTCCACATGGTCTACCAAGGAAGTGACCGAGAAATTGAAGCCTTGCTCTCCTTTGAACAAAAGGCTTCTTCCAAGAGCTGTACTTGCCCTTGTCCCACGTCAACTCTTATGATCTACTAAAAAGGGGAAGATCCTACCCAGTGCATAGTCACTGGGGCAGCAGGAGAGTAGGGTCATTCCATTCATTCTCTCCTCTCCCACCACCTGGGGGCCCACCTTTCTCTTAGGTCACAAAAGCCCAGAGGAGACGTTCTATTCTGGTAGAAAGTGGGTAGGTCTTAGAAAGGATTTTCCTGGGATGATTCTTCCCTCTGTCATTTCCTGCTAACTATGAGACTCTGGGCATGTTCCTAATCCCTAGCCTCGGCTCTCTCATCTGTGAAATGGGGATGATGCCTATCTCAAAGACTTGTAACGAGGATGAATCAGTATAACGAATTTCAAGAGCCCAAGTGCCATTTTGGAACATGGCAGGCACTTGATAATATTAGTTATTATTCCATTTTAGGCTGTCATCTCTCCTGGGTGTAGGTGTGGAGCCCACCCGTTAGAACAGTCCAGAGACAGTGTGTGGGACTTTGGCCCAGCCTTACTTTAGAAATTCACATCACTTGCAAAGTTCCATTGTGAAATATCGAAACATTGATGTGGAAGAAAGGAAGACAAAGCCCAGACTCTGAATCAACCGGTAGGTGTAGCGTTTTGGAGACTCAACGGGAGGGTGGGCCCGGTGACTCACCACAGTGATCGTTTTACTTTTCCTAGTGACCAATCTGATTTTTCCATTACACGGCAATGATTCACCATTTGCTGTCGCAGTTATGTAACTGGGTTGTTTTGATTTAGGGTGCCCGCATCTATATTTCTATGTCACCATGGGAAGCTTTAAGAACGTTCTTTTTCACACGCTCTGTCACATGCTATCACGAACAGTTGTTGAGTGCCATCCCCGAGAATGAAATAACCTGCCTCCGTGTCCTCCAAGAAGTGGGCAGGCAAATGGCGGATGGGACCTTGAACTGGGCGTCGGGTGACCCTGGCCCAGGTTGGCCTTACCCCAGACCTCCCTTGTGTGTCCTTGACCTTCTCCCCCACCTGAAAATGAGACATAAGCGTTGATATTCCAAAATTTACAAGATGGAATTTTAGTCCATGCGCTTTGCTGGACGAGAGTTCCCAGAGTGTTTGCTATCAGATCCTAAGTGCAAGACACTACACAGGAGGACGTGGGGACTAAGCTAAAGGGCCGGGTGGGCTAAACAAGGAATTTATGCCAGAATTCTTAATAATAAATCAATCCAGCCTTGGAGGAATGGGGTTTCCATTATTTCCTGCATCTCTCTTGTACAATACATAACAAACAGAAGGCAGATCAGGAGGGATAACACCTCATCTGTCATTCTGATCCTGGCGCTCAGCAGACCTGCGCCAGAAAAGAAGGAATGAACTTCACAGAGGCCATTATTGCACATGCACTTGCTTGGTTCACCCCCTACCGTGTCCCAGGGTGGGCTGAGATCAGCCCTTTGGACATGTCATTGGGCTACCCTGTAAGAGACAGGGCTGTGCCGAGCACTCAGAGTCCAAACATCCTCACTCTTTATTTTTCCTCCTTGGCATTTGTCGGGCTTCTTAAATCTGTGGATTGACATCTTTCATCGGTTCCGAATAATTCTGAGACATTATCTCTTCAAATAATAGTCCAGCCCCCTTCTCTCTTGCTTTTCCTTTGGGAATTAACGACTAAATGTGGCTGGACATTCTCACTCTGTCCTGCCCCTCCCTGAACCTCTTTTTCATGATTTTCATCTTTTTGGTTCTCTGTGCTCTCATTCAACCATTTCTTCTGACCCATATTCCAGTTCACTGATTCTCTCTTTATCTATATTTAATCTATTAAATCCATTTCCTGAATTTTATATTTCAGTTATTGTAGTTTTCATGTCTATAAAAAAGATCTATTTGATTTTTTTTTTAATCAGCCAGGTCAGTTTCTTTTATATAGTTTTGTTTCCTGCAGATATTTTTAAGTTTATATTTTATTTCTTTTAACATAATAAACAGATTTATGATTTGTTTCCTATTATTCTGATATATGAAGCATTTGGGGGTCAGCTTAGCTATTTTTTCTGCTTATTCTTGCTCTTGTTGCCTTATTTCCTTTCATGCTTTTATTTTATTTTATTTTATTTTATTTTTTATTTTTTAAAATTTACATCCAAATTCGTTAGCATATAGTGCAACAATGATTTCAGGAGTAGATTCCGTAATGCCCCTGACCCATTTAGTCCATTCCCCCTCCCACGACCCCTCCTGTAACCCTCTGTTTGGCCTCCATATTTATGAGTCTGTTCTGTTTTGTCCCCCTCCCTGTTTTTATATTCTTTTTGTTTTCCTTCCCTTATGTTCATCTGTTTTGTCTCTTAAAGTCCTCATATGAGTGAAGTCATATGATTTTTGTCTTTCTCTGGCTAATTTCGCTTAGCATAATACCCTCCAGTTCCATCCACATAGTTGCAAATGGCAAGATTTCATTCTTTTTGATTGCTGAGTAATACTCCATTGTGTATATATATATATATATATATATATATATATATATACCACATCTTCTTTATCCATTCATCCATCGATGGACATTTGTGCTCTTTCCATACTTTGGCTATTGTCGATCGTGCTGCTATAAACATGGGGGTGCATGTGTCCCTTCGAAACAGCACACCTGTATCCCTTGGATAAATGCTTAGTAGTGCAATTGCTGGGTCGTAGGGGAGTTTTATTTTTAGTTTTTTGAGGAACCTCCATCCTGTTCTCCAGAGTGGCTGCACCAGCTTGCATTCCCATCCTTTCATGCTTTTTCTATTTTATTTAGCGTGCTTACTGCTTTTGGGAAATCACTTAGTGGGAATTTTTTGAGATTGGGATGAACATGACTTCTTCTGGAAAGGGTTTACACTTGCTTCTGCCACACACTAGGAACATTCTCCAGAATCACCTTCATGTACACTTGCTTCTTGAAGTTTTTTGGACCTTTCAGGTAATGTGAGTTTGGGCTACCCATCTGCGCGAGGGTTAGCATGTGGTTATAACTTCCCACAACTGAGCTTCCCCCCGCCAACCCGCCCCGCAATATCCTCAGTGCCAAGAAACCATTCCTTGTAGTCTCTACAGTGCGGAAGAGGGGAAGATTTTCTTCTGGTTCACACTAATCCTCGGTGGGTGGTCCTTTAGAGTTCTAGGATGATGGGCTCACGATCTGCTAGTAGGGTCCCTACCTTACATGGATCCTGGGCTTTGAATTTTGGACTCTAGGTAAATTTTCTTCTTCTAAGTATAGAGATGAATCGACTGGTATTACACTAAATCTCAGAAAATTATAAAAGGAGACAAAACTCCTTGAAATGAAACATATGGCATTCTTTCTGCTGCAACAGATATCGTACTTGCTTGGGTTAAAGATCCTAGAACTGGAACGGCTACAGAACCAGCTTTAGAGAATTTGAGGGGATGTGAGACATACAAGTGAATCAGTTAGGGATGCTTTCAGCTGCAAATAGTAGAGACCTAACAGACAGGGACTTATTTTTCTTATATAACAGAAGTCTAGGGGTAGACAGTTGGGGATATTGGGTCATCTGCTCAAGAATGCCTTTGCGGGGGGCACCTGGGTGGCTCAGCTGGTTTAGTGTCTGACTTCAGCTCAGGTCACGTTCTCATGGTTTGTGGATTCGAGCCCCACGTCGGGCTCTGTGCTGACAGCCTGGAGCCTAGAGGCCGCTTCGGATTCTGGGTCTCCCTCTCTCTCTGCCCCTCCCCCCCCCTCTTTCTCTCTCTCTCTCTCTCTCTCTCTCTCTCTCAAAAATAAATAAATATTTACAAAGACTGACCTTGGGGTAGGGGGACAGTCCAAGTTCTTTCTATATATCCCCTCATGTGTGTCAACTTTTCTTCATGTTGATCATCTCATTGTCATAAAATGGCTGCCATAACTCTAGACATCATACCCATATTTAAGGCAAGAAAAGAGGGAAGAGGTGAAGTCATATCTGCCTGTTTTATCAGGGATACCTTTCCTAGGAGACACCCCAACCACCCTGTGCATCTCACTGTCCAAGATGCGGTCACGTGACGTGCCCTAGCTATGAGGAGCCTTAACCAACCAAGCATCCAAATGGAATCAGATTATCGTGATTACTTAAACCAACCTTGGTTCTCTCGTTGGACTCTTGCTCTGAAGACAATCAGGACTATATTAGACAGGAAGAAGGGGAGGCCAGGGGACGGGGGTGGGAGGGACAATCTAGTGCTCGTCATGCTTGGAGCTCACTGTGCCCACTGCCCACCTTCCAGCAAAACAGCACAAAGTCAACCCGCTGATCCGAGAGCCTGCTGTGTGTGGGCGGGGGGAGCCCCCAGAAGTGGCTTCTAAGCTGGAGGACAGATCTCCTGATCACAGCTGTTGTTTTTTAAATCCCCAAAACGTCTGGGAGAGAGGACTGTCCTTGAAAAAAAATTTCCGCTTGGATGCCGATGAAGGCGGGTCGGGGGAGTCCAGATGTGGCCAATGTGGAGAAAGCATGCGATTTCCAAGCCAGGCCCTCTGGGTGACGAAACCCATCAGGGGTTGCCCTTTGGGTGCCAGAAGGAGGTGTAGACAGTGACGCTGGAACCCGGGGAGCTGCCTCGTGCTTCACAATCCCTCTGGCAAGTTACACCCAAGCATTTCCTCTCCTCACATAAACATCGGATCGGGCAAGGATCCAAGGGGGAGCGCTTGCCACACTTTGAAGGTGAAGTCTGATAGGCATCCGGGGCTGTCTTCCTCTTCCGGGTAGACAGAGGACCTGGCCTGTCTTGTACAGAATTTACAGCTCGACCACTCCTCAGAGACCTAAATCTGAAGCCCACTGGGAGGATATCCAACAACGACTTCCTGTTTCCATTCTCCCAACGTGGGCTAAAGATCTCTGGTCTTCAGTCCCAGGGGGGCTGGTGAGTGACAGACAGGGCTTCCTGGGGTGGGTGCGTCACAGGAGGAGGGTGTAGAAGAGCAGAAACCCATCCCTTCGGGGATATTCTGGGGAGGAGGGTGCAGGGTTTTTTCTGTGCCGGCCACGCTTTTCTTTTTGTTTCCCTTACATATCACACACTCCCCAGACCCAGGACCTTTGCACATGCTCCTCTGCCTTAAATGTTACCTCCCAGCACAGCTTGATTTAGATACGTCCACAAAGGCTTCAGATCTCGGTGTTGACCTCGGTTCCTTAATGAATCTCCTGATCAGGCGGCGGTTCCTCCTGTTTGCATCGAGAGAAGACCTTGCACTTCTCCTTCGGAACACTCGTCTCCCTTCCAATGCCGTATTCACTACCCAGCTTTCTCATCGGGTGGCATCCCGTTCAAGGGCATCTGTTCTATTTCCTGTTGCGTTATCAGCGCCCGAAATGCATGTGGTGGACTCTGAGCATATGTTTGTTGGATGAATGAATGAAAAATCAAAATCCACAAGCGGAGGGATAGTTAATGACATGTAAAAACACCCACCGGTTAGAGAAACAACCAACAAATAGATGAAGCCGTACAAAATTATACGGGCAACATGAGACCCTTTTAGGGGCAAATGCCCTTAGGAAAATCCTGGGAACAAGATGGAAAGAGCTACAATAAGACGTTAACCGCGACGAACTCTGAATTCTTGGCTACGTGGGGAACTCTCCGCAATCCCCAAATTCTCTGACATGTACCTTTCTGCCTCCCAAATGAAAAAGATGTAAGTCCTTCAACAGACAGACTCCAAGAAGACGTGAGTTAACCTTGGGAAGGATTTGCTCGAGGTCAGAGCTGCTCTGGCAGGGGGAGCATCGGTCAGCGAGGGTGTGGGAGGAGAGCCGGGAGCCCGAGTGGTGGCCGCAGTGACGTCTCTGGTCCCCGGGTCACAGAGACTCTTCTCTACAGCAGGCCCCACGTGGTCACTTCTGGCCAGGGCCCAGAGCCGAGGCCTCCACTGGGGAGCACGGGGCACACCCAAGGCAGGCTGTCTCCCCCAGAGCCTTCTGTCCATTAGCCACGCAGGTGCACCGCAGATGTGATTTCGGTCTTTCATGTGTGTATTCGGCGTGTTAGAACAAGACGCCACGGACGGGACGGCTTAGGCAGCAGACGTTTATTTCCCACGGCGCCGATGGCGGCAAGTCCAAAGTCAAGGTCCCAGCAGGTGCAGTGAGAGCCCCCTTCCTGGCTTGCCAACGGCCGGCCGCCTTCTTGCTGTCCTCACATGGCGGAGCGAGAACCATGGTCCGTCTTCCTCTTCTCCTAAAGGCACTAATCCCATCATGGGGGGCCCGCCCTCATGACTTCGTCTAAACCTAATTACTCCCAAAGGTTCTACCTCCTAATACCATCACATCGGGGTCTAGGGCTCCCACATATGAATTTGGTGGGGGGGGGGTGGAGGGGGGACACAACATCCCATCCATTACAACCTGCATTCGTACCTTCCCTGCAGGAGAAATCTCATGGGTGGACGCCATCCACCCCCCCAGACAGGAATACCTCCCAAGTATGTGACCTACAGACTCATTAACGTCTTCCTGCCTGTCTTCCCGGGGACACTGTCTTTGAGTTCAGTCATCAGCTTACCCCGTTCATTAACTCACTCATTCATTCATTGAGTAAAAGATAATATAAGGGGAAATGCTGTGGTCCTAGATTGTGAGGCCCCAGAGCAGGGCCATATCCTGGTCATCATTTTACTGCCCACCCCCCCGCCCCCCGCCTCCTTCCTCGGGGCCTGAGGGCACACGAGGACCCCCACGGTGGGTGGGGGAGGGAGACAGAGCAGTCCTGGCCTGAGAAACAGCCTCACGCATCAATGGGCACACAGAGGCAGGGCTGGGACACAGGAGCAGAACCAGATAATGAGGGGCCCTGAACACCGAGCCTCTGGCTCGGAGAGCAGTGGATTGCTCCTTCGAGCGGGGAGGTCCCTGGTCCGAATGACTTTGGAAAGCGCCCTCTGGGAGCCCAGAGAAGGAAGGGCTGGAGAAGGGGGACTCGCTCTTGGGGTCGTTCTCTGTGTCCGTCTCCTAGTGAGTGTTTGAACCCAGCACCACACAAAGCCTGGCCGGCAGTGGGCGCTCAGCAGAGGGGAGAAGAACGAGGCCCACCCAGGCGCCTCCTGTGTAGAGCCACGAACACCTGCCCCCATCAGGGTTGCCCCCCACTCTGCTTCCTGTGAAAGGGCACATCTTGGAGCACCTGGGAAGGGAGGCGGGAGGTCGGGCCCTGCTGGAGGGACACTCCGGGTCCGAGTCTTAAACGCTGTGTAGGGGTTTAGCCGAGCAGGGGGAGGAGGTGCCGGACCGGGCACCGAGGGGCTTCTGGAACGAAGGCCCACGTGCAAGAACAGCGTGACGGAGATGCAGCCAGGAGCAAGTGCGCTTGTTGGAGGAAGGCCAGAGCTGAGGCCGAGGGACGCACAGGGCCCCATCAGGTGGCCACACGCACCCCGAGAAGGAGCAGGGGCTTTGTCTCGGTGGGGCCGGGGCACTGGGGCTGAGGGGGCCTTCCAGAAGGGTCCACGTTGATGGATTTGCAACGTGACTGGGCCCCCTGGGCGGTGGTGTGGAGGCAGAACAGAGACTAGGCTGTGGCAATGACCTGGGTAGGGGGAGCCGGAGGTGAGAAAGGGGGAGGAAAGGATCCCCCCTCCCCCCCCCCCCCCCGGAAATTTAGGAAGTGGACTGGGAGGAGCAGGTGATGACGTAAGATGGTCGGGGGTGGGGGGAGGGGGCGTGTTCAAGGTGCTGCCGGCCCCAGGCCCCAGGCAGCTCTTAGATGTCCGCCATCAGCACTGTCGGTGTGAAAGGTGCCAGCAGGTGCGCCCGGGATGCACCTGTCGTCTCTAGGCTCCCTCCAGCCCCGCCCCTCCCTGCTCGGCTCAGGTGATGCTGGAGGGGGACCCTGCAAACTGTCTTGTCCACACTGTGGGCTCTGCTGTTGGGGCCTGGGAGGTGGTGGGAAGGGACCTCCTGTCCATTTCCCATTTGGGTCCACAATGCCCGGCAGAGGTCAGGCCTGTAACCCCCAAGCCCCCCCTGCCCTCATTCTGCTGACCGCATCCCTTCCCCTCGGTGGTGGGGTGGGGGGGGAGGGTCCCCATCTCACACATTCACGATTCCCCGCAGGGTTTGGGGTTGTTCCCTAACCGGCCGTGACCTGCCAGTTAGAAGGGACCTTTGCGCACAGGTTCTGAGGTGAGTTGGGGCTCGGGAGGTGGGAGGTGACGACCAAGAATGTAGATGGCTCTTCTAGAAATTAGGAAGGGAGAGGAAAGGGAGGGATGCGTGGGGGTGGGTGGGGCAGGATCGTTAACATGTTGCCTGTTTTCTCATCTTCCGTTTGTTTTGAGGCAGGGAGAGTTGGTGCGGGGCGCGGACGTGCCAGCCTTGGGGCCCCCACGCCTCTCCCTCTGCCAGGGGCACCCCCCCAACGCCTCACCCATCTGTTCAGTGCCACGCCCTCCGGCAGTCCCCAGCACCCGCCCCCTGCCCTGCTCTGCCCGGTCTCTCCCCTGCGGCACTTTCTCAGTGTTTCATGGGGGCCTGGCCCCTGGAATGGAACCCACCAAGGCAAGGATGTTTCTGTTTTGTTTATGCTGTGTTCCCAGCCCGCAGACGTGGCCTGGCACCCGTGGGTGCCCCACTGAGGTTTGTTGACCGAAGAGTCGGTGAAGAAATGAATGATGAGGGAGTGAGCTAACGGGGCCTCTGCCCTGGAGCAGTGGGGAGTCAGTGCTCTGGAGGGGCTGAGGGGTGGGGAGGAAGGGGTGTGGGGGCCAGGCAGAGGCTGCAGGGGAACTGGGAAGGGGGCTTTGAGACCACAGGGGCCGGCAGGGGGAGCGCGGGGGGAGTGGACAGAAGGGGGGGTGGAAACAAAGGCGCAGGGGAGACAGACCCCTACACTGACGGGGTGTTTGTATGGGGTGGTGGGAGCCTGGAGTAGAGGTGAAGTCCATTCCCAGAGGGCCTCAATGTCAAATCGAGGGGTTGAAATTAAGGGGTGTAGAACTACGGAGGTTTCTTTTTTTTTTTTTTAAAGAATATATTTTTTTGGGGGGCGCCTGGGTGGCGCAGTTGGTTAAGCGTCCGACTTCAGCCAGGTCACGATCTCGCGGTCCGTGAGTTCGAGCCCCGCGTCAGGCTCTGGGCTGATGGCTCGGAGCCTGGAGCCTGCTCCCGATTCTGTGTCTCCCTCTCTCTCTGCCCCTCCCCCGTTCATGCTCTGTCTCTCTCTGTCCCAAAAATAAATAAACGTTGGAAAAAAAAAAAAAGAATATATTTTTTTTTTCTGAGTGGTCTTTTTTCTTTTTTTTTTTTTTGGAGCGGTCTTGAGCGTACCGAAAACATGACCCAAAAAGTAGAGTTCCCAAATTCCCACTACCCGCCCCCCACCCCGCACCGATTTCTCCTCTGATTAATGCAGGGCATTGGCACCGTACGTTTGTTGCCACTGATGAACTAATGTTGATGCATTAACTCCAGTGCACAGGTCAAGCTTAGAGCCACTGTTGGTGTCGTACCTTCCAGGCATCTGGCAGCCGGGTATGTATCACGTACCCACCACGACAGCATCCTACGGAGTATTCGCTGCCCTAAAGCTCCTCTGTGCTCCGTTCGTCCCGCCCCACCCCACCCCCTGGCACCCACTGACCTTTTTTCTGTTTCCGTGGTTCTGCACTTTCCAGAATGTCACATACTTGGAATCATACAGTAGTACCATTGAGGACTTCTGAATGGAGAGATTTTCGGAGGGCGGCTGGGGCAGTGGGCCATAGAAGGGACGGGAAAGGGAGAAGCTGGAGGCAGAGAGACTGATTAGGAGCTTGCTGGACAGTGCAGGTGACAAGAGCCTTGACGCGGGAGGCGCTGGAGTGGGAGGGGTGGGTGCAGCCGGTCTGGTGGGAGGGGTGCAAGGCGGAGAGCTGTGGCTCTCCCCTCGCCCCAGATGCCTGGCCTGCAGGCCTGTTAGATAAAGGGGCGGGTGGTCACCGGGTCCTGGGAGGCTGCCGTGTTTGTTGAGAACCTACCGCATGCCAGGCCCCGGAGTGCACTGCCTCGTGTTGTTACCCTGTTTTACAGATGAGGAAACTGAGGCCCGGAGAGGCCCAGGAAGTTGCTCCCGCCCGCAAGTGAGTGAAGCCAGCATTCAACCTGCTGAGCCTGGGCCCACCCTCCGCGTACCGCAGCCCGGTCTGTCGTGGTCGGGCCTCAGCATGCGGGAGAGACAGTCACGGGGAGGGACAGCAGGGCAGGGGTTATGGGGCCCAAGGGAGAACCAAGAGTGAGTTCAGGCTTCCCTGCTCCCACAGCCACCCTGCATCTTGGCCACATGAAGGAGCCCTCCCCAGACGTTCACCCGGCCCTTCTGCGGGGGCCACCCCCCTGCCCCCTGTCCCCGTGCGCCCCCCGAATCGAGGCTGGCTCTGTCTTGCTGCAAGAAATAAAGCAATAATGACCCCTATGACGCTGGCTGCGGGGTGAGCGGCGGAAACGCGGCAGGTGGGGCCGGCAGAGGTGAGAACTGGGGGTCCCGGTCGAGACCCCTAGGCAGGGGCCTCCAGGTGAGCTCCCCAAACGCCACCCTTGGATGGGCCTTGTTCCCCTCGAGCGGGATAGCGTTTATTCTTCCCTCGGGAACAGTCACCAGGGCTGGGGGAACGTTGCGCAACGAGACTGCCAGCCAGGTCCCCTCTGCTCCTCCGTTTCTGTGACTCTTGCCAGTTTACCCACTGCTAATAACAGTAGGTCTGCTGTGCGGAGGGCCAACCTGTGCTGGCCTGCACCTCGCACAGTCATCACCTGCATTTCAGACCGGCGAAAACCGGGGGACTTGCCCGGAGTCACCTGGAGAGTCAGTGGAGCGATCAGGATCGGAACCCAGGGCCGTCCAAGGAAAGCACCCTTCCCCTCTGCCACGCGGTCATCCCTCGGCCACCCGGGAGCCCGTACACCCGAGGGGGCACCCTGCCAGTGTCGCTGGCCTGACACGTGCAGGCAGGACTTGAGTGTGTGTCTCCCCCCCCGATCCAGAAAACCAGCCTGCCCGAGCTCCCCACCTAAGAGAGAAGGCGACTGGTGCTCTGAGGGTCCACCACAGACATCCACACGCACCCAGCACTCTTCCCTAAGTGCTTTCCACGGTCGATCTCATTTGAGCCTCAGGTCAACCATTATCCACTTTGAAGATGAGGCGTTCTAAAGGCCAAGCACCTGGCCCAAGACCACAGGACAGCAAGGAGGACGATGACCCAGGTCTGACTTCTCGTCCTGACCTCCTTCCACCCTACGCCACCAGCCCCGGGTGGGTCCCCTGGGGAGTGGTGTCCCAACAGAATGAGCCTCCGGAATCCCAGCTGGAGTGCAGCCTTGGCCGGGCTGTGGCCACACTGCCACCGGACAAGCCCAGGGACCCATCCCAACACGACTCAGGTCCGTGCCGAGACGGCTGCAGTGACCAGTCGTGCAAAGGTGAGGGCACCGTCCGAGGCCCAGAGGGCTGGCTCCAGGGGTGGGGGCTGGGCTTTCTTCCCTCTCGTGGCGCCTGGGTTCCCCATCTGGCTTTCAGCTCCGAGTCAAAATGTGTCTGAGCTATAAACCTTTGAAGATGCAGGTTCTTAATGAAAACGCAGAGAGAAGCCAATTAGAGTGGCAGGAACAGTAATCACTATAATAAGGGTAATTGAGTTGGATTTATTATAGCTGACGACGGGATTTCCCCCCCCCCCCCCCCGTAAGTGAAGAAAATAATTTACTGATATTAAAACATGATTTCAGTTTTCCTTCACACCCCTGGGAAATGGCATGGTTTCTGGAACTTCAGCTCAAATGTGAGGGTGGCAGAAAACAAGACAAAGCCACCTTCAGTGACTTCACTTCCTCGGGTGGATTCCTCTTGACGAAGGCACAGGCCAATGAACCCCGAGTTTGGGAGGCAGGGAGGTACACAACGGGGTAGTCAGACCCTATCATTTACTAGCTGTGTGACTTAACCAGTCCCTCAGCCTCTTTGAGCCTTAGTTTCTTCATCTGTAGAACGGGATAATAATACTAACACTCCAGGGTTGTTGGGGAAATTAAATTAAGCTAAATTACATTAAATTTAATTAAATAAGGTATATAATACGTCTGGCAAGTGGTGGGCACTCAATAAATGTTAACAATCTTCCCTAATAGTAGGGAGTTATCCACGGAAAGAGCCCAGAGCCCTAAAAGGCCTGCCATGGCCTTTTGGCTTTTTTAACAAGATAAAAATTTCTTTTTCTGTCATGTAAACTTCTACAGGCAAGCAGCCCTGGGCTGACTGAGTGATGTCACAATCTGCAGGGATATAGTCCCCATCTTTCTTACCGTCTTCGCCACCCTTGCAGGATGCTCTCGCCTCCTGGCCCAACATGGCTGCCAAGCTCCAGCCACATGTCTTATTTCCAGCTTAGGGGCGCCTGGGTGGCTCAGTCGGTTAAGCGTCCGACTTCGGCTCAGGTCATGGTCTCGCGGTCCGTGAGTCCGAGCCCCACGTCGGGCTCTGGGCTGACAGCTCGGAGCCCGGAGCCTGCTTCGGATTCTGCGTCTCCCTCTCTCTCTGCCCCTCCCCTGCTCACTCTCTCTCTCTCTCTCTCTCTCTCTCAGAAACAAATAAACATTAAAAAGAAAAAAGGAGCACAGTGGGGTCCTCTGCTTCTCTTTAAAGGGCCCTTCTTGGAGTTACACACAACACTTTCGCTTATAGACCTTCAGACAGAATTTGTCACATAGCCCCACCCGGCAACAAGGAATTCCGAAGAATGTAGTTTTTATTCCAGCACCCGTGTGTCCAGATAGAATCAGGGTCTTTTTGCTAAGGAAGAAGGTGGAGAAAATAGGGGAAATAGGCCATCTCTGCCCGGTCAGGCCTTTATCACGTAGGTTGCTGGAATAATGCACATAAAACTCCCAACAGCGTCTACACTGTATCGGGGCAGAGCCGGCTCTCACCTGCTCTCTCTACTAGAAAAGAGGACTGTCATCTGGAAGGATCTCTTCTCCATTACAGGCCAGTGCCTCCAAATCTCTTCCGCCTGACTTGCTTGGCCCGGGCCAGAGGCGTGAGACCAGCCGGCCGAGAGGCGGAAAGTAGTGAAATGCGGGGACAAAGTGGCATTTTTATGCACGTAGTCAGCTGGCAGTGGGGATTTACCATGTGTCGGACACCATGGATAATTTAGCGTCTCTAGAAATTTAGGCTTAAATCAAGTGAATTAATAATTTTTGCTTTTGGGTAATGTACATTGCTGTGGGAGAGTCCCCAGAATATTATATGCAGTTAAAAAAAAAAAAACCAGAGAGCGGGTGGGGGACCGGAGAAAAATTAAAACAAAAAACAAAAAACTCAGGGCGCCTGGGTGGCGCCGTCGGTTGAGCGTCCGACCTCAGCCAGGTCACGATCTCGCGGTCCGGGAGTTCGAGCCCCGCGTCAGGCTCTGGGCTGACGGCTCGGAGCCTGGAGCCTGTTTCCGATTCTGTGTCTCCCTCTCTCTCTGCCCCTCCCCCGTTCATGCTCTGTCTCTCTCGGTCCCAAAAATAAATAAACGTTGAAAAAAAAAAATTACAAAAACCAAAAACAAACCAAAACGCACCACCCCGCAGGGGCACCTGGGTAGCTCAGTTGGTTAAGCGTCTGATTCTTGGTTTTGGCTCAGGTCAGGATCTCAAGGTTCATGAGTCTGAGCCCTGCATTGGGCTCTGAGCTGAGCCTGTAGCCTGCTTGGGATTCTCTCTCCCTCTCTCTCTGCTCCTCCTCCGCTCTCTCTCTCTCAAAATAAACTTAAAACAACACACTTATATTAGCGTTCAAGTAATGGCATCCAGGCCACAGCCAGGTGGGGCGGCTGGGGCAGGAGGAGGAAGCTTGTGCTTCTTGCCCTGGGCTGCCTTTCAGGCTTGGGGCAAACCCCAGGGGACCCAGCTATGCCTTGTGCCAGCTGGACAAAGAACACAGCGGCCCGGGTCATGGGAGGCCGGGCACAGGGAGAGCGTTCCTCTGCCAGGTTCTCATGAAAGAGCCCTCCCCCGGGGTTATGCACCCGTAAGCCAACTGAAATCTCAGATATCTCAGATGTGGACCCTTAGCAAGCAAAACGTTGCTGTAAGTGATTTCTCCATTTTTCGAGATCACAGGGCCGTGCTCTGCTGTCTCTCAGCTGTGTGGGTATGGCTTCTCCTTTACTCTTGGCACAGGGCCTCGGGGGCAGATCTGCTGGGCAGCCTGACCCCGGGGGGTGGACCCCCCTGGGTTCCAGAACCCCCTGGGTTCTGGTTCCAGCTCCGGGCCTCAGTCTCCCCACCTGCATCATGGAAGGGCGGGGCTGTGCCGCCCGGTTCTTCCTGCTGAGCCCGCGCAGACACTGGCCGGCCTGTCACTAGGATCAGAGTCACTAGGTTCAGAGACAGATCCACTGGCCAGGTTCGCTGCGGGGTGGCCAGTCGCCTCCCCTTAATCCCTTCTTACTAACCTCCCTCCAACTTCGAAGAACACACTTCCTTCCCCACCGCCAGTTCCCGGGGTCTGGGTCTCCACACACCTGAGGACGGCACGGCAGGACAGAGGGGGACCCCACTGGAGCTTGGTGAGTCAGGGGGGCCCGGAGGGCGTGGAGGGGGAGGAGGGACCGATCACAGAGATCCCACAGGGCCGGAGCGCGGAGTGAGGCTGGGCCACCCAGTCTGTGAAGCGGGCGGCCCACGCCCCGTGGCCAGCTCAGGGTGTAGACGGCTCCTTGCCACCAGGAGGGAGAGACGTCCTTCTCCAGCAGGGGCACAGCTGGGCGGCCCAGGCCTCAGGAAGCGTCCTCCACTCTGTGGCCATAACCGCTGATGCCCGGACACGGACGGGGAAAGGGGATGATAAGGACGAAACGACACTTCTGAAAAAGCGAGCTGAGGGCACGAGCCGCCCCCCTCCTGCCGTGCAGGGTGGGGGAGAAGGCATTTGGGAGTAGGGAGGCCACCTGACGGCTTCGAGGTCGTAAATCGTAAGCTCCAAGCTCCTAAGCCTCTTAGATCTGCAGCACGGTGTAGGATAACGTCAAGGTCCTCACGGGCTTGTGGATGCGTCTGTGCCGGCCTGGTTAGGGCAGGGTGGGCCCGGGGGTCTCCCCACACCCCGACCTGCGTGTGCACGCTCTTCTGGCTCGCCCTCCTCCCTCTTGCGCACACCCTCCTCCCCTTGGTCCTGCCGCCTCCCTCTCCTCTCCTCTCCTCCTGCGGACTCTCTGATGCCACCTGTCCCCCCTCAGGTCAAATTCCCTTCTTCCCCCGACTTTCCAGCCCAGAACCCTGGGGCCACGGCCAGCCTCCCCTCCTCCCAGGGATATAATGGCTACATTATGCAGCCTCTACCTGCGCTCACCTCCTCCCGTGCAGCTAGGAACGTCCCTCAGCCTCACTGCCTCTCTTCCCTCTAATTTACTCACGATGTTCCTGCCACAATCATTTTCTCCTGTGCTCACCCAGCCGGCTGGCTCCCTCAGACGCACCTTCCAGCCTTTCCTGGCCCAGCCCCTCCTGGCCGTGCTGCCCCGCGTTCTGGGCCCCGTCCTGCCCTCTCGGCCGTCCCTGGTCTCCAGCTGCCCCGAGCCCTGCTGGTCGGTCCTGCATTTTCCCAGGGGTCTCTTTCCAAACACAGGGGTGTTTCCCTGTGCTTCTTTGCCTTCGGGACGGCCCCTGACCCCGTCGTTTCCCAGGAAGCTAACGAAGTCATGGGGGGGGGTATGCCCCTAATGTGCGTTTTTTTTTCTTAAATAGGGTTCCCCAAATTAAGTTTCAGACACCACAACACCCAGATCTGCCCTGTTGTGTGTGTGTGTGTGTGTGTGTGTGTGTGTGTGAATTTCAAGAACATCGCCTGGGGAGGGTCCGTTTCACTGCCCTGTGCTACAGGTAAGGGGCTGAGCTTCCCAGAGGCTCAGAGAACCAGGCCTGTACTAAGGGTGTGTTTTTTCCTCTCTCTCTTCCCCTCCCACCTTCCCTCCCTCCAAATACAGGGCTTGGACCCAGTGGGGCCAAGGCACAAACCAGCTCACAGATGGCTGTCTTTACCCTCCCCCAGGACCCCGCAGGAGTCCCCTGCCTCCTGGCAACATTTCCCCTGGGAAGCCTGTCGTTTGCATTTTTATTGCTTTTCTCTAATCACAAAAGGAGTATTTGTATCATAGTGTTCTTTGAGGCAGCAGATCAGGGCCCTTCTTGCTAGTTTGAACAGAAAGGTATTTATCATGGAGCGTTAGCCAGGATACCCAGTTTCCGGATGGCCAGTGAGCCAAGCTTGGATGGATCCAGTCTCACCGTGGATGAGGTCCACTAGGCTGCTTGGGATTTCCCCGTCTCGCTGCCTTCGGGGCCGGGCCTACGGCGGACAGCCCACCGGCCACGCAGAGCGAGTCTTAAACCGGGCTCAGACTTCTCCTCCTGAGTCCTCTGGGGCTTGGGCCGAACTGTGTCCCCCTCCCCCCCAAAGCTACATTGACGTTCTAAGGCCCGGTGCTTCAGAACGTGACCTCATTTGGAAATAAGGTCATTACTGATGTAGTCAGGGAAGATGAGGTCACCCTGGAATAGTATGGGAGGTGACCCATAATCCACACATCACGCGACGACAGAGGCAGGGACCGGAGGGATGCATCTGGAAGTCAAGGATCGCCAAGGATTGCCAGCGACCCCCAGAAGCCGGTAGAGGCCAGGGAGGACGCCCCCTACAGGATTCAGAGGGAGCACGGCTCTGCCAGCCTCTTGACATCAGACTTCTGCCCTCCAGAACCGTGAGACGATAAATTTGGTTGTTCTGAGTCACCTCGTTTGAGGTACTTGGTACCGCGGCCCTGGGAAACTGACGCAACTGGCCGTAAGGGCGTCCCCCCTGTAGGACGTGGCGTCATCTCGGCCACAGGCAGTCACGCAGCAGGAGTCAGAGCACAGGAACAAGAACCATCTGCTTGTTCAACTTACCTGTGCCTTTGGGACCTTCCCAAGGCAGGTCTCATAAACACGACCTCCCCTGGCGATTGAATGGCCACACCCAGTCTATGGCTTGATGGCTCAGACCACATTCAGTCCAAGGGGTCTAGCTGAAGTTCACCATTCCTTGGTGTCTTCCATGGCCACAGTCAGCCTAGGATCCGCTTTTGCAACGAAGAGCCGTTATTTGCTGTTCGAAGTGGGGCTTTGCTCTGGGGCGGGGCATCTGCGCTGTGATTCCTTCATCGGGGCTGGCCTGGGTCCTCCGGGTCCGGACACTTAGGGCACCCTGGCTCCATCAGGGCCCAAGCTCCCCGCACTGAGGCCTGAACCGGCTAGAAAGACCTTGCTGGCCCTCGCCACAAAGCCTACGGTGTGGCCATTCACTAAGTGCAACAGAGCAGCCCGTGGAAATGCAGTATCTGATGTCTCCAAACTCCGCAGGGACTCACCATGCTTTCTCTGTAGAGCACAAAGCTCTGTAGACCACCCTTTCTCTGTAGAGCACAAAGTTCATCTTACAGGGGACTTTGCTCAGGCGGCAGGGGGGGGGGGGGGAGTTGTCATACCCTCGGGCACACAGGTGACTTCCAGACATGTACAGATGGTACTCTGCGCTCCCCGATCGTCGGTGGCCTTCAGCATGATGTCCTCATTGTCATGGTCCCGCCCGATGTCGTCTGCAACAACGAGGGATTCAAGTCTTCGGGGACTAAACTATGGCAAGGAGCCAAGGAGCAACCCTGCGGCGACAGGAAACCACAGACCCACCAGGTGACAAAGGGACCTCTGCCTGCTGGGTTGGAGGAGGGCCTTTCCCACATCGATAACTGCCCAAAGGTGCCGCTGCTGGCTATTTGCTCCAGCAAAGAGGCCCCGGGGGTGGGGGGCGGGGAACAGGAGCGGTGGGTCGTTGGAGTCACCACCTGATCGAGCTCACACGAATCCCATCATCCTCCAGGACCCTTAGGTCTCTGCAAAGCCCAGAGTGCTAGAATTTAAATCACTGTCTCTTTTTTTGAGGCTTGATGATAAAAACGGTGTCTCTGAGTTCAGTAGGCACGTGGTAGGGTTTGATACTTTTTATAAGGAGAGGGAGCTTTGGAGGAGGAGGAGGAGAGGAGGAGAGGAGACATCCACTCAGCTGGTTTCCACTGTGACAATCCTTGTCCTGTGAGCCTTGGATCCTCTGGTCCATGTATAACGGAACCATTCAAAAATTTGTTTTATTACTGACCCCCATGAACCAGTGTCCGGACCGGTGCGCCATAGTCACCAGACCCTACTAACTAGTCCTTGGTCGTTAGAGCTCAGGACCAGTGTCTGGCAATGCCCCCCAAGTCTTGGTTCTTCTTGGTCCACTCCACGGTTGCTCATTATGGCCATAGGCCCCCTTGGGGAAGGGGGTGGCGGGCAGTTTGCGGCATTTACCTGTAGTGTCATCTTGGGGAACCTCCCCTCGGTGATTCCAAGGGCTCTCAGGTCTGGGCAGCGGGTGAAACACCTGACTTTCCACCATGATGAATCAGGCCAGGTCTCTGCTTGTCAAGCTGGACGTTTCTTTGGTCGTACAAATCGACGAGGACATTAGCGACAGTCTTTCTTAGGTCCCAGGAACCCTGTGATCGGTTGAAGACCTCTGCAGGGCAGCGCCTTTGAGGACCATGTGGGTCCTGCTGCCTGTCTCAGGGACACACCCACCTGGCCCCTTCAGGGACCCCAACATTCCCTCTGAAATCAGAGAGCCCATCTCAGTGGGGACAGATCCCGGGCTATCTCGGCAGCCCCGGGGAGGGGGCAGGGGGAGGGATATTGACTTCCTCTCTCTTCAAAGATGCTGGTCCGCTAACTTTGACAGCTAGACTCAGGTAAAGGGACTGTATCCTCGGGGGAATGGTGGGGGTGGGGGAGGGGCTGCACAGGACAAGTCTGCCCACCATTTATTCCCCTGATGTGTTTGGACTCTTTGCTTCACATTAGTGTGAAAACTCAACTTCCTTTATCTTGGGCCAACACCGGGTCCAGGTTAACAGCCAACCACTGAGCCAACAGCCTCACCCGGCTCACCCGGACTCCAGATTTTTGCTAAGTGCAACTATATTTAATGAGATCAACCCAATCTAGCATTCGATTTCTTTCTTCCTAGTCTAAATATTCTCAAACCCGTTCTCGCATATACTCCTCGAGACTGGGATTAAATACATTGGCACATGTTGGGGGGTTTGGTAGGAGTTTGGTACCCTTTCTGTGTCCTGAAGACTGGTCTCCCTCATCTTGCCTGGTGACCCTCTTGCTGTCTAAAGGCAGCAAGAGTGGGCGGGTGAGGAGGAGACAGAAGGTGGAGCTTTATCAGCTGGGGCGGGGGGAGGGGGGTGATTCGCGGGCTCTGGGGGCTTGGGCATCCCAGCAAAGCAAACATTCCCAAAAGTGCCCGTGCAATTCCCAAGGTTCCCACACTTTCCCTCAAGACATCCGGAGGGCTACGAAATCGCTCTGTGTTCAAGTCAGACTCTGTTCAGTTGTTTTTTTTTTTTAAGTTTATTTTGAGAGAGAGAGAGAGAGAGAGAGAATCCCAGGCAGGCTCCGCACTGTCAGCACCGAGCCCGATGTGGGACTTGAACTCACGAGCCGTGAGATCATGACCTGAGCCGAAGTCGAGGGTCCGACGCTTAACCCGCTGAGCCACCCAGGTGCCTCCGGCCTGTGCTCAGTTTTGAGTCACATTAGCCAAGGCTACAGAGACAAGCTCTCTGATTCTGTTAACATGTCTCGAGCCCGTTCTTTCTTTCTTCCAACTCTTGGCACAATTAGGAGCTGCCAGCCCACACAGCTTCAACACGGTTCACCCCAGTGGCCGCGTGGCCGGCCTCCCCTGGGCTCCGGAGGCCTCCATTCCAGGTGAGCCCAGGACGTGAGCTCGGTCACCGTGTCTCCTCTGTGGGTCACGCTTCCCTCTTGAAATGCCAACGGGGTCTGTCCTGCCTGAGACCCTGATGGCAAGGGTAACCCCCGCCAGTCCTCTCTTCTTGAGGGTCTCCTCGGGGTGCCCGGTTGCAGACAAGAGGTCCCACGGTAGCTCAGGCTGTGAGGCTTAGAGCTTCCGAGAGGAACGGACAGCCAGGTTCAATGCCACTGACCAGGAATAACACGCTTGGGAGAGACACATAAGGGTTTCCAGAAACCCCCCTGCAGCCCTGCTTGTCACCCCCGTTCATAACGTAGGCACAGGCCATGGCCCCAACCCAACGCCCAAGTCCCAGGAGGCGAGGCCCAGCACATGGCTGCTCTCTCGTGTTCCTCCGGCTGCCTTTCCAGTCTCGTCAGCGGGAGGGCGAAGACGCAGACCCGGACGGGCCCTCGAAGCGGTCGGATAGCCCTGGAAGGTCGGGGGGCAGACCCCATCCCAGCTGGGACCACGGAGGAGACGTGGAGAGCTGTGTTGGACACGCGACAATGCAGAGAGAGAGAGAGAGAGCTTCCAGCGGGGACCCAGCCCTGCGGAGGCCTGGGGACGGGGTCGCACGCGGGCGGGTGTGCTGGGCGCCCTTGGGGCCTCTCCACGGCGGAAAGCACCCAGCCGTCCCAGAGCCCACGTCCTCCTCACCCTTCTGTCTGTTGCAATCCTCTGTGTCTTTCCCGGCGACTGGACACAAGGCCTGGTCGTTCCCTCGTCCGTCACAGATCGTAGACTGTCTCCAGGAGAGTCGCACCGAGGGCGCGGATTCAGGATTCAGCAAACGCCTTACTCGCCCTTTGAGCACGTGGCACGAGTTCAGGAGACCCCAGAGCCTCATCCCCTGCCGCTGCTTCTCTGAGCCTTCCCATTCCCCTGCCCCTCCCCCCAGGTGTCCCCTGTGCTCCTGTCGGGGCGGGGGGGGGGGGGGCGGTTGCCAGGGGCTTCTGTCAGACAAGCTGCTGCTTGCTCGCCCCCAGCTGCCCAGGGCCCTCTCTTCCCTCCCATTTTCGCACGGCTTCAAAAGTGCTTGTTTGGACGAGGCCAGGCACCTGCAACAGCGTCTCCGGGGTTTAAATCAGTTGTTCTCTACGGCCCCGGGAGACAGGGCAGGAGCTATCCCAGCTCGCACGTGGGGAACCCAAGGCCTCTGCCAAAGTCACTCCGCTGGCAAGAACCTAGGGCCCTTCCTGCCTCTCGCCGGTCAGCTGGCATCTGGTGGCAAGGCGGGGCGCGCTTCCCTGCCCAGGCCTTGTGTTGGAATCACCAGGGAACAGATTGCACACCCACTAGATCAGGGTCTCCGGGTGGGGCCCATGCCCTGCAGTTGCTTTTTCAATACCCAGGGGGTTCCCGTGTGCGGCCTCCGTCATGGCCACTGCCATTCCCGCTGTGGCCGGTGGGGGGGTGGGGGCTTTCCCCCGAATCAGCCACCATCATGAAGATTTAGGAACACATTGTGCGAGTGGAGGACGTCTCTGGAAGAACCGGGGAAAAATCAGGGCTGGAGATCGTTTTGAAATCCTGAGTTCACCTGGGGACACCGGGCTCTGTCTCGCCAGCTCAGAAACGGCCGAGCAAGACAAGACACATAAGCGCTCAGGGCTTTGATGAGGAACCGGAATATTTATACAAGAAACAACAACCGAGAAAGGGAAAAAGCAAAAAGCATCCAGACTGAGCCTGCTGTGTGCGCTTTTGCTCCAACAGCAGCCCTGGGGCCCCGGGGGGGGGGGTCCTATTTCTGGAATGCGTCTCTTTGCCTCGCGCTGTTGCTGTTTCAGCAGGAATGTTCTGGACGCAGGCAGGCTTTCTGTCGCCCTTGCTCTGGTCTGTGTGTTAACACCTACGCTGGGGCCTCCTTCGCATACAAGTGATGAATGTCAGGCCCAAGGAGGCTCCCTGGGTCCTTGCTGCCTGCCTACCCAGGCCCTCGCCGAGGAGTTTGGGGTTCAAGCAGGGTGTCACCGCTCGACTCTCGTCTGGGGTCCGCAGAGAATCCCTGAGTTGCGCCCTGCAGTCTCCCGGGCCCCTGGCACTTTCAGAGCACATCTGTGGCCTTGCTGGCGGTAGGCACAGGGTCCGGAGCTGTCTGCCTCCACTGGGGTCACTCCCTGCACGTCTTCAGGGCCGAGAGGCACCCTGTCAACCTCCCCTGTTCTGGGAAGGGCGAGTCCCCGACCTGGCCCAGTCACCAGAGGCGGATTAAAGTGCTGGGTGTAGACCTCTGGCCCTGAGGACAGCCGGAAACACGAACCTCATCCCCCTCTGCAGAGCCCCTTGGGGCACAGACCTCCTGGCTTGGTCCCCGGGGCCATTCCGTCCCCCCACTGCCCCCCACAACGTCTGTTCCTAAAGGTTTGCTTTGTAGTCATTCACAGGTACGTAGGCAACATTCCTCCCAGAAATTCGGGCACGTCCCCCTCCTGCCTTATAAATGCTTTACCACCTGCTGTGGGAAGACTCAGTTTCTGCTCCCGAAACACTGGAAACGATGCCCCCCAGACAACCGGGTGCAATGACATCATACTGCGACATGGGTCGCAGCCACCGGCGTCCTTCCTCAAACGTTCCCAACAAGGCAGACAGGCCAGCACTTGTGGCCACCTGAGGCACCTCTCTCACCTCTGACTCTGCACTTTGGCCCCGGATGGACCTTGGTTCAACTCTGAGCACCGGGCTCTGACCTCCCCATGAGCGCCAGGAGCCCCCAGGAGACAGATTTCATGCCCTGAGCTGCTGAAGCCGAAAAGAAAGCTGGCGTGGGGGACTAAGAATGAGAACCAGGATGGGGAGGGGGGTCCAGAAAAGAGAAGGGCCTGGCAGGAAGACCAGACGGCAGTTGACTCGGTCACAGGCCACGGTCGTCGGGGGGCCCTGCCCAGCTTCATGGCTATGGCTGCAAACAGGTGTCTCCTCCCTCTGGGCCCTCCCTCCAAAGCACGTTCCGGCATCCACGCCTCCTTGCCAGCTGTCCTGGACCTTGGTGGCCTTGCTCATTCGCTGGCCCCCCGGACCCGTGGCAGGAGCTCTGAGGGAGCCCCAGTCCCCTCCGTCTCCTACCTCGGGCAGCTGGGCAGTGTTCCCGCCTGTCACTTCTGCCTCCCTCCTGGCGGGTGATATAAGGTCAGGCCTGCTCTTGCAAGGAGAAGGTCAGAAAGAGCTTGCTCGCGCCAAGGATGGGGCGACGGGGCTGGAAAAGAATGAGAAATTTAGCTAACAGTCAACTCTGCGAACAGTCGAGCCTCCCTGCACCCGCCCCCCACCCCCACCCCACCTCCCAGAGGCTGCAGAAAAAGGCCCGGGGCCAGCAGTGACTCAGTGACTTTCGGCCCTCCTGACGGCGGCAGCTCGAGCCGGGGAGAAGGTTCAGAAGGCAGAGGCCTCACCTCGTACCCAGAGATGCTGACCCAGGGGACTGGGGGGGCCTGGAATCTGCATTTCTGGGCAGCCTGCAGGGCTTGGGGACAGTGGCTCATCTCTGACTACAGAGGCTGCAACACTGGACAAGGGAGAGACCTGACCAGGTCTGATGCCCACCCTGCCCAGGCCCAGTGAGCCTGACCCCTGCCCTTTAGAGAGGGCACTGACAGCCCAGAGGCCACCTGGGAGGGAGTGACCACAACGAGGCTGTCGTCATGGGCCATCACACAGGGCCCGGAGTCGGTTTAATGCTCCGCTGCTGCCGTTCTGAAACATGTAATGATTTCTGAACAAGGGCCCTACGTTTTTATTTTGCACCTGTGATAGATAATAGAAAATACGTATATTGGTCTCTGCCCCTGGTTCTTGGCCCAGAGCTCCTAAAACCTTTGCGATGCCCTGAGTGATAAGAGCATTTAGGAGCATTTCTGTTCCAATATTTGCTCTTTGACCGTAGTCTGACACAGAGCTCCTAAATCCCTCGGAATTTCCTGGGTAATAGCAGTGTCTTTGTTCTAACGAGGTGAGTCCCGGCGGGCTGCAGGAGGGGACTGGTCACCAGAGGACCAAGCCGTGATTAAAAGGCTGGAATTTCCAGCCTCACCCTCCATTCTCCGTAGAGAGGACAGGGGCTGGGATGGAGTTAATGAGCCATCATGCCTAGGTGATAAAGCCTCTCTAAAAAGCCCTCAAGTGCGGGGGACCCAGGGCTTCCAGGCTGGTGGCTCGTGGAGGTGCTGGGGGTGCACTGGGCACGGAGTGAAGCCCCTTCCCACATAACCCTGCCCTGTCCACCTCTTCCGACTGGAAGTTCACCTGTCTCCTTTGTCCGATCCTTTTAGAAAAAAAATGAGTAAACAGTAAATCATCTGTTTTCGTGAGTTCTTTTTTTAAAATAATTTTTTTATTCATTTGAGAGAGAGAGAGAGAGTGTGTGTGTGTGTGTATGTGTGTGTGTGAGCAGGGGAGGGGCAGAGAGAGAGGGAGACACAGAATCCGAAGCGGGCTCCAGGCTCTGAGCCATCAGCACAGAGCCCGATGCGGGGCTCGAACCCACGGACCGTGAGATGGTGACCTGAGCCGAAGCCGGACGCCCAACCGACAGAGACACCCAGGCGCCCCTGTTTTCGTGAGTTCTGAGAGCCTCTCGAGTAAATTAATAGAAGGAGGAGGTCGTGGGAACCTGCAATGCACAGCCAGACGGTCAGAAGCACAGATGCCCATCCGGACTTGCCATGGACGTCTGAAGTTGGCGGGGGGGGGGGGGGGGGGGGAGGTTGGGGGCTGTCCCGTGGGACTGAGCCCCTAACCTGTGGGATCTGACACTGTCTCCAGGTGGATGGTGTCAGAATTGAGTTCAATCCTAGGACATCCGGCTGGTGTCGAGGAATCACCCGAGCGGGACGAACCCCACACCTCTGGTGTCAGAATGTTGGGGGTAGCAGCAGTGTGCAAGGAGGAGACGCAGGAGGATCGGCGGGGGGGTGCTTTCCTAAATTATTAAAATCTCTCCAAATTACACAACTGGTCCCAAGCCAGGGGGGTGAGTGCCCTCGTCAACGCCAGCACCTGCTGCCCGGCTGGTTTGTTAACGTGGAGGACATGGGACACACATAGAGAAGGAAGTGGCCGTCAAACATCCGGAGGGCTGGCAGAGAAAATGAACGATCTGGCTTCTCGAAGGACACTCAACCCTGAGGGTCGGACCGAGGCTGCTGGCTGGTTTCCAGGGGGAGGAGGCCGACTGAACATCAGAGCATCTGCCCGTGGCTTTGCTTCTCCACCACGGGGGCTGCGCTCCAGGCAGGAGACCCCGGGGCCTGGATTTGCTACCTGGAGTGACCCTCCTGGCACTTTGAACCTCGGTCTAGGGACACGGGTCGTCTGGCGAGTGCACTGAGAGACCACCACTGGGCACCCAGCGGGAGGGATGACAGGCCAGGTCTCCTGAGCCCTCACCAGCCCTCTGCCCGGGTTCATAAACACAAAAAGCCTGATCACCCGATTTTTTTGTGTTTATGATTGTCATCTTGCACATGCGATCTTCCCCATGTGGGAAAGTGGCTCCCAGAGCGGGCGCGGGCTGGGCTGGACGGGGCTGGGCTGGGCCACGGCACCCAGGCCTCGAAGCGTGCCCTCTCATCAGCGGTCTGGGCTGGCATCTCATATCTGGCACCGCTGCACCCTGGCACCTAGATAGAGAGGCGCCTCGGGCCCGACTCCTCCTCGGCCATTAAAGGCAGAGCTGGCGTCCCCCACCCCCCAACCCCAGTCCAGTCCCAGCGATGGCTCGTTCATGAATCCATATTTGCTGGGTACTTCCTGCTGCTCTTTGCTTAGTCCTGTTTCGACTGGCAGTCCAGAGAAAAAAGAAAAGGGCCTTCCCTATCACAACCTTGGAAGACACGCAAACAATGGAGCCTCATTGTTTGGAAAGTCCTTGCCCTGGAACCTAATACTCTTTTGGCTTTTAGCTTTGATCTTGCATCTGGAAAAACCTTTACTTCTTACGCTGGTGTCACCGACCGGAGCTCGGGCTGAGTATTTGAGAAGAGAGGCCACGCAGGCCAGCCGGACCTTGGGGAAGGGGCTTCTTGGAACGACAGTGACCTCCTTCCTTTGTTTCCTGGTTGAGTTGGTGCCGGTTTGCCTGGGGCCATTTTAGCACCAAAGTCCCCCAGTCACACCAGGCCTATAGCCTGCAGAGAGGGGCTCAGGGACCTCAGAGCAGGTGGGTGGCTTGCCCCAAGGACACGGCTCAGGGGCCCCCCTTCCCCTCCCACCCGGCCCTCCCGGGCAAAGCCAGCTTGGAGGCATCAGCCCCACAGCCGGTGCAAGTTCAGCATAACAGATTCTGTTAGTCTTAGTAGAGAGTCAGAAATAAAATCAGTCTGATACTAGGTCAGGAATAGATGAGGAAACGAATAAGCAGAATGGAGAGTTCATAAATGCTTCTGGGTATACTCACTCGGGCACCCGCCGTCCAGTAAAGATGGCCCCGTGGAAACCAGGGGAAACTGACTCCTCATACGTGTAAAATGAAGCGGGCTCTTGTACCTCAGAGCACGTCTTAAATAGCAGACTCCATGATGAGGTAATCACTTTAATTACGAGCCTGATGCAGGCGTACCTCGTTTTATTGTGCAGACACCGTGTTCTTTACGAATCGGAGTTTGGTGTTAACCCTGCGTCGAGTCTCTGGGCTCCACTTTCCCAACAACATTTGTTCGCGTTGTGCCTTTGTGTCACATATTGGTCGCGAAATAGTTGGTAAATATTTCAGACTTTCTCGCCATTAGTCTATTCGGTATGGCGATCAGTGCTCTGTTTATGCGGCCAGTGGTTATGACTCACTGAGAGCTCATATGACGGCCAGCATATTTTGGCAATAGAGTACTTTTTAATTAAGGTCTGCACGTTGTTTTGTTTTGGTTTGGTTTTTTAGACACGGTGCTATTGTACGCTGAAGAGACCATAGTAAAAGGTACACATAACTTTTATATTCACTGGGAGGCCAAAAAAATTCACTTGACTCACTTTATTGCAATATTGGCTTTATTGCAATAATGTGGAACTGAACCCGCAGTATTTCTGAGATATGCGTGCAGAAAGAAAATGTCATAGGAAAGCTATGTAACCTAGAGATTGGAAAACGCTTCCTAAACAAGACCCCCAAAGCACAGACTATAAGGGAAAAAATGATAAAAGGATTCTGTTTCCCGAGTCCCACCCCTCTGCTGACCATAGACACCTTTTACCAACCCCCCCCCCCCCCCGTCCTCCCCACCCCCACTGCTCAGACACCTTCCTTTTCGGGCACGTCTCATCTCCCAGCCCCGGACTCCACACATCCCCACAGTGTCCTGTGCACCGGTGCCTGTGTCCCACCTCCTGGGGACAAGCCTCAGAGCCCTCGAGATTCTGAGTAAGAGAGTGTCTTGTTATTCATGGTGATGAGGGAGTCCTGAGAGTTCATGGTAGCAGATGACTCAGGAGGGGGCCTGGCCACACCACAAATGCCAACCGAGTGATTAGAGTGTTGGGGCTTAAGCCACACGGTATCAGAGCCGCCCTGAGGGGCAGGATGAGGAATCGGAGGTTGAGGTCAATCCCATAGCCAATGGTTCAAGCAATTGTGCCTAGGTAATTAGATCCCAGGAAAAATGCCGGACCCCAAAGCTCGAGTGAGCGTCCCCAGTGGACAATGTCACAGTCGAATGCCACGACCCCAGTGACCGTGGGGGCTCCTTACTCCGAACCCTCTGGACTTCTATACCCTCTACCCTCTTCCTTTGGCCAGGTTTAATTTTTATCTAGCTATAATACAACTGTAACCATAAATATAACCCCTGCCTGAGTTCTGTGAGTCACTGTAGGGAATTGTCAAACCTGAGGGGATCCACGGGGACTGCCAAATTTGTAGCCAGCGGCTCTAAAATGTCGGTGGTCTTAGGGATCCCTGAGCTTGTGGTTGGTGTCTTAGGTGAGGTCCATCGTATGGAGGACGGGCCCTCAACCTTGAGTTTGGCTGACCCCAGGGAGGTCCCGTTCCTGAGGTGCTGTCCCCACAGTTATAGTGCCCACCCCCCCCCCCCCCAGGCTGGCTCCCTGCCTCCGGTGTCGTCTTCTCTCCAGATCTTCCTCCAAATTGCTGTCACAGAGATCCCCCTAAAACTCAAATATTACCTGACACCTCCCTTCAGCCCTTCACTGGCTCCCATTATATCCCAGGAGGAGAGTCAAGAGGCCGTGGCCCCCACACAAGACCTGTGACCTGGCCTCTTGCTGACCTCGCTTTCGCCCAGCTCAACCTCAGGAAATTTCTTTCTGGGCCTCACCCAACTCCTTCGAACTTCCTGAAGCTTTTTGTCCTAACATTGGTCATCTCCGCTTCGACCTTCAGAACTCAGCTCACGTATCACCTCCTCCTCAAAGTTTATCTTTGACCCTTTTCCTGAGACTCACCACTAACGTAGGTGACATCGGCCATCACCCTGTGATACTTACACCTGAGAGTAGAATTATCTGCCCTTGTGGACTGAGGACTGAACTGTGTGCTTTCAGAGCAACTGTCTCTTTGTACTTCTCATAGCCTCGGAAACCCAGGAAGCTCCCCGTCCATGCTTGTGGGATGAATCACTCAGCCTCGAGAATCCTCACTGACTCAGTTATCCCAAGAGAGTAAGATTTACAAATATTCATTTCTCAAATTGACACTGTTGGGAGGTTATTCCTGCGTGCAAAGTCCAGGGAGCCCTGTTTTGTGCATCACGTTTTGTCTCTTTTTAGCATTGCGTGACCTTTGCGGATCACTCGTAGTCAGAAGAGTCATTATGGATATATGGATTACACATCGTCTGATTTTAACTAACGTAACTGTCTTCAGGGGCGCCTGGGTGGCTCAGTCGGTTGAGCATCTGACGTCAGCTCAGGTCACGATCTCACGGTCCGTGGGTTCAAGCTCCGCGTCGGGCTCTGTGCCGGCAGCTCGGAGCCTGGAGCCTGCTTCGGATTCTGTGGCTCCCTCTCTCTCTGCCCCTCCCCCGCTCACACTCTGTCTCTCAAAAATAAATAAACGTTAAAAAAAAATTAAAGTAACTGTCTTCCAATGGAGAAGCGACTTTAAAATGATTCAGGAAAAAAAATCCTACAATTGAAAATAATCCTAATACATAAGCCCAAGTACGGTATTTGTCCCCAGTTCCTGGCACAGATCTCCTAAAACCCTGGTATCTCTGGGGCGATAAGAGTGTGTTTTGTATATATGCTAGTGAGGGGTCTCAAAAGTGCTAGAAAGTTCCAACGTGGGTTCTGGTCAACAGAAAGATCCAGCCACTATTAGGGGGTTTGAACTTTCAATCCCTCCAGAGAAGGGAGAGGGGCTGGAGATTAAGTTCCAGTCCCGGTGGCCAACAATTCGATCAATCATACCTATGTAATGAAGCCTCCATTAAAAACCCCTAAATGATGGGGGTTGATGAATACATTCACATTCTGGGAGGGTGGCACACTTCCATGTCATGGGAACAAGGCTTCCAGGCTTCAGGCCCCTCCAGACCTGGAGTTAAGTGTCTGACTTCGGCCCAGGTCATGATCTCACAGTTGGTGGGTTCGAGTCCCACATCGGGCTCTGTCCTGATGGCTCGGAGCCTGGAGCCTGCTTCAGGTTCTGTGTCTCCCTCTGTCTCTGTTCCTCCCCCGCTCGTGCTCTGTCTCTCTCTCTCTCAAAAAGAAATAAAAACATTAAAGAAAAAAAGCCTAAGAGGTATCACCAGCAGGCAAGCACTTAAATGGGCTACAAAATGGAATAGCAGGTGACAACCAACACAAATAAATTCCTTCGCCAACAAATACATTTTCCAAAAGGAAAATGCCTAGAAAACACTAGTGGAGATTTGAGCGATCATGAGACCATTTATTCAGCGGGAAGCATGCTGTACAATTGAATAAAACCACAGATACTGTTACTATATCTGGAAAAGATCACATTTCAATAAATGACTTACACAAAGAACTACTTTTTTTTTTTTTTATGAGCCCCTAAAGGAAGGCATTTTCTCAACCGTAAGTGACCTCTTTGAAACAATGTGTTTATTGAAAAACTCTGAGAGCTACTGGAGCTGCCTTCGGCTTGGAATTTTTTCTTTTAAGGAAAGAATTCGGGATCAGGTTACAAAGAGAGTGAGGCAGGGAACTCACTCCTTTTGTCCTTGAGGAAGGCAACGAGGTTAATGCAAAGAAATGCACGCAGATACAGGTGGTTACTTTGATAAAGATAAAACCTTTAAACAGAGTAGGATCTCGTCCAGCTTTTGCGGTGACAAGAGCGCAGAAAATCTTTTGTTCCCCGAAGATCTAAGCGTGATCTTGTGACAGAACAGTTAAAAGGTCCAATTGAGCTGAAAACAAACAAAAAAACAAGTGTCCCAATTTATTGCCCCTTTGTCTGATGCACTTGCCTGGTAGGTGTCTAAGACGCGGCTGCACAGGCACACGCACCCGGGCGTGCACGCCCTCTGGGCCTTCGGGGCAGAAGTGGCGTTCCAATAATTCTAAGAAATTGCTTTATATTGTCCCGTTGAGCATTTTGGAAACTACGTTTGAAAAGGAGACTGTCGTGTGATTTTTTTGGTGGAGGGTCCCCTGGCAATGTGTCAACTACAGAGCTTTCGTATCCGAGTGCTTTAAAAACCTGAGTGGCTCAGCCGGTCGTGAATTGACTCCGGATTGCAGCTCAGGTCATGATCCCAGGGTCGTGGGATCGAGCCCCATGTCCACCTCTGCACCGAGCATGGAGCCTGCTTAAGATTCTCTCTCCCCGGGGCGCCTGGGTGGCACAGTCGGTTAAGCGTCCGACTTCAGCCAGGTCACGATCTTGCGGTCCTTGAGTTCGAGCCCCGCGTCGGGCTCTGGGCTGATGGCTCAGAGCCTGGAGCCTGTTTCCGATTCTGTGTTTCCCTCTCTCTCTGCCCCTCCCCCGTTCATGCTCTGTCTCTCTCTGTCCCAAAAATAAATAAACGTTGAAAAAAAAAAATTTAAAAAAAAAAGATTCTCTCTCCCCCTCTGCCCCTCTTGTGCTCATGGTCTCTCTCTCTCTAAAATAAAAATTAATTGATTTATTAATTAATTAAAATAAATAAAAACTTGGGGGAACATAGTTCTTTAACCTATTTAAAAACTGTACCAATGAAGAGGTCTGAACACAGTCATTAAAAATATAGAATCTTTGGGGCGCCTGGGTGGCTCAGTCGGTTGAGCGAGCGTCCAACTTGAGCTCAGGTCATGATCTCACAGCTCGTGAGTTCGAGCCCCGCGTCGGGCTCAGCGCTGACGGCTCAGAGCCTGGAGCCTGCTTCGGATTCTGTGTTTCCCTCTCTCTCTGTCCCTAACCCACTCGCATTCTGTCTCTGTCTCTCTCAAAAATAAATAAACATTAAAAAAAAATTAAAAAAAAAAATAGAATCTTCTGGTTAGTTTGCACAAATAGATGACAACAGGGAAGATGGAAAGCTATTAGCCAGATTTTAACAACAGAAATCTTTGCTTAATTGGTGGATTTCAAGGAGAAACACGATTTTGTCTGAGTAAACAATGAGGCTCTTCGTTCACGTATCAATTTGTTTTTTCTTATCATTTCTGTATTTGATTGCTTAGTGAAGAAATAACGTCTTCAAGATTCATTTGTGCTGCGCGTGGGTAACTACACCTTCCAAATTGAGCCTCCTCCCGACCCCACCACGAGCTTTGCTGTTCCAGCCAGGCAGGGCTATTGTCCCCCAATTATGCCCGATGCTTGCCTGTCTCTGATTTGTTGCTCATTCTATTTCTTTCTGGAGAGTTCTTCCTTTGGTCTTCCCTACTCCCGCCCTGCTCATGCGTGGAAGCTCAGCTCAAATCCGACTTGCTTCGGGAAGAACTTCTGGGCATTGTCTTCCGTGTGCACCTTGCTTCTTAGCCAGACAGCTGGCTCCTGAAGGAAGACTTGGCATGACGTTTCCCTGGCCCCTCTGACGAGCTCCACACCAGGCCAGGCGCCTAGCGGGTGCCGGAGAAGTGAATGAAAATGCGTGGAGCGTAGTATAATTTGTCCTAAGTATCCCCTGCACTTTGGGATCAGTTCAGTAGGCACTTCCGGTGGGGTAGACACGGCTCAGCTTTGGAGACCCAGAGGCGCCCGTTCCCAGCTGGGCCACTCGTGGGCTGTGGGACCTTGGTCAGCCTCAGTTTCTTCATCTATGAAATGGGCAGACGCTACGGGGGCTCACCAGGGTCAGTGTGAGCCGCGTCTTACACGGTATCTAGCTCTTAAAGCTGCGAAGTACACCCTGGGTGAGGTACCCGGGTACCGTCTCAGGGCCCGGGGGCACCCTCCCCCTCCCCACCCTGACTTGGGGTCCTTCCCACGAAGCCAGCCCCAAAGCTCTGTGGTTTCAGCCTCTTCTTATGGGAGCCCAGCTCAGCGGTTCCAGTAACACAGAGTGTGGAAATCGAGATATTCTCTCGAGTCCTTTCTCCGTTAGATGTCCCCGTAGCTCTTCCCAGGCTCCCTGACCATTGTCACTACCTGGCATCATCCCCAACCAAACCACATGCCCACCAGTGCTGCCAGACTCTTTATTTTGGAGAAGTAAAGAACTGGAAACCAGACTGAGTGCGGGGCTGGGCTCCTGGTCACGGGGGGATAAGGGAGTGTGCTGGCACCGGGGACCCACCGGGCGCCCCGGAGGACTGGGGTGTCCCAATGCCTTTCAGTCAGAAGCGTTGGCTGCCTGCTTCCGTTCTGACATTCCCCCGAGAGCCGTGCCCTCAGGGCATCTGGACTTCCCGAAGCTTCTCTCACCAGTGACCCCTCGTCTGGCTGACCCCACAGTTGGCAAAGAGTCCCATTCCCCACGAAGGCTGCGAATGGGCGTTCCTGGGGTTTATCTTTCATTGCTAATGGCTTCTTTTTAAAGAATCGATTTTAGGGGCGCCTGGGTGGCGCAGTCGGTTAAGCGTCTGACTTCAGCCAGGTCACGATCTCGCGGTCCGTGAGTTCGAGCCCCGCGTCGGGCTCTGGGCTGATGGCTCAGAGCCTGGTGCCTGTTTCCGATTCTGTGTCTCCCTCTCTCTCTCTGCCCCTCCCCCGTTCATGCTCTGTCTCTCTCTGTCCCAAAAATAAATAAACGTTGAAAAAAAAAAATTTAAAAAAAAAAAGAATCGATTTTAGGGGCTCCCGGGGGGCCCAGTCGGTTAAGAGTCTGGCTCTTGGTCTCGTCCCAGGTTGGTATCTCACGGTTCGTGAGTTCGAGCCTCACATCGGGCTCTGTGCTGACGGGGTGAAGCCTGCTTGGGATTCTCTCTCCCCCTCTCTCTCTCTGCCCCGCCCTCCTCTCTCAAAATAAATACGTAAACATAAAAAAAAAAAAGAATTGATTTTAAATGTTTCTCTTCATCTGTTGCTTTTTAAAAGTGTGGATCTATTTTGAGAGAGACAGAGAGCGCGAGTTGGGCAGAGGCAGAGAGAGAGGGAGGGAGTCCCAAGCAGGCTCCGTGCTGTTCGCGCACATCTCGACGAGGGCCTTGATCTCAAGAACCGGGAGACCGTGACCTGAGCCGAAATCAAGAGTCAGACGCTTAACCGAGCCACCCAGGCGCTCCTTAAATGTTTCCTTTTCAATGACGGAAGTAGCAAACGGGCTGTGAAAACCTAAGAGCAATGCAGATGTGCATAAAGGAAGATATCAAATGTTCCCCTGCCACCCCTACCAGAAAGAAATTGTCACTGTCAGAAAAAGAACCACTTCTCGCCCACTTCTAGAGCCCACCCCCGGCAGCTGGCCTCACGATTCCTGACACTCTGTCCCCTGCCACCCCTCCCATTGCACGTGTCCCCAGCAAGGGTGGTTTCCGGCTGGTGCGGCCCTCCAGCTCCAGGGTCCCGATGACATACCGGAAGGCCTGCCCCACCACCAGGGTCTGCCCTGCGCCGGACAGCTGACCCCAGCCCTTCCTTCCTGGAGGTTTTTCCTCCCCCGTCCTCGGGCCTGCACACGGCCTCCGTCAAAGGCTTCGTTCAGCAGCCACTGGAGGGAAATTCCTGTCTGGAAAGACTGGATCTAAGAAGTGACGTCAGCCAGACCTGTCATGGGCATCACTTGGGTCCGGGGGAGCGCGTCATCCCTCAAAAAGGGCCCGTCTGGAGCCTAAAAGAGGTACTTTTTAGCACGAACACGGGAAGTGTTATCGGACAAGGCAGGAAGTCGCCGCACGGATTTTGTCACTCCCCGGCTAACAGGACTTGAAAAGGTCGGATCAAATCACATCAAATCAAAACATGTTCTATGTGCCACGTGCTGAAAAGAATACAAAGAAATGTACAATGCAGTCTCTCCCTGCAAGGAAATTCAAAGGTGTGGATATTGTTGTCGACTGAATGTATTAGTCATTCCACTTGGCATCACGACGCAGAGATCCAAAGCGGCATCCTCCAACGTTCCGGAAGTCCAGACCAGCTGGGAGCTCCACAAAATCACCGAGATCTGTGCTCTAACGGGCTTTCCGAGGCTCATCCCTGGCGTGTAGCCTTTGTCCTCACAGCCCAAAATGGCTGCTGCAATCTGGTCATTGCGCTAAAATTCCAGCCTTTGGGGAAGAGGCAGGAGATTGGAAGGGACGGTCCCTTCTTAAAAAACAGTGACTCCCAGAAGTGGCATTTATCACTTCTGCCATGTTGCCCTTGTCCAGAACCGAGTGACGTGGCCACACCTAGCTCCAGGAAGGCTGGGAAGTATAGTCTATTCCAGCGGTCATGTGCTAGCATTTAGGATTCCTGTTGGGAGAAGGGGAGGAGAGGTGTGGGGTCTGCAACACCAAAGCCTAGAGGAAACAGTGGTGGTTTGGAGATCCCTGGTGTCGGGGAGACGCTGGGCTCATAGGTCCTTCCACGCCGTGTCTAATGCGCCCCGCGGGGCCCATGTGCTTCAGTCGGTTATAAAGATTCTTAGAATCTCTGCTCGAAAGGCCCTGGAGGCCCACTGGTTCCCACACCTTCGGCCCCAGTGATGACGAACATAGTTTCCTGTCATACATTTGCCCCTTTTCTGTTTGAACGGCCCCCTCGACAGGCAGTCATTCCCTTCCGAGGCACTTGGCATTTCTTTGACTTAACTGGTTCTCCTTCCGTCTGAACTTAAACCCGCTGGCAACTTGTAGGAGGTAGTGATCAATGCAACAGCCTGAAGGAGCTCAGGTTCTGTGCCAGTTTGGGGGGACCCCTCTGACGGGACTCCTGATGTGTGCACAGTAGTGCTGGGCCTGGGGGGTGGGGTATGTGCCCTGTGGGTGAGCAGGGCGGGCGCCCCGAGAGGAGAGAGCCAACCACCGTTAGCAATCAAACCCTTTCTCCAGCCCCAGAGTAAGCTGTGCAAAAATCCAACACGGTTGCTCTGTCCTGAGGGTAGTGGACGGACAGGGACCGCCCCCCCAGCTGGGTCCCCCAGGCCCCCACATTACCAGAGGCAGTGGGGAGCCCCCAGGCCCCCCTGAAATGACACTGCCCTTGTTCCATCGGGAACAACAGCTCTATCGGCCGTGGGGACAAAAAGGCCCGAGTGGGTAGGACGCCAGTCCTCGGGCATTTGCAAGCCGGAGGCTGGGTCCCGGGCCTGTGGCGGGCAGGCCGCGTTCCCCAAGGCCTCGCCGCGACCCCGGGGTCAGGTGGCCTGCGTGCACCCTGTGGCTTTTTCCATATTTACTCCTGAGTGTCCTTCAAACAATGAAGAGGAAATACTCCCAAGCCCAGCTGTCCAGGATACACGTGTCTGCAGCCTTTTTCCAGCGACAGAGCTGCGGCTCGGTGACGGGGGGGTTGGGGGGGTGGGGGGGGCCTGCTGGTCACGGGAAGGAAGCCCCACCCGCGGGACCAGGAAGCAATAATGTGGCATCACTGATTTCACGGCCGCTTTATTCTCCAGGCCATGAAAGAGAGGCATCGCGTCCTTCCTCAAACACTACACCTGCGGCAGGCCCCCGGGGGCGGCCTCGGCTTCCCTTTGAACCAAGCACGGCCTTGGTCACACCCCAAGGTGTGGGACTTTGAGGTGTTGGGACTCCCTCCTGCCCGGGGACCCTTTATTCCCGCCTGATTTGTAAGGCAAGCCTCCCTCAGGCACTCGATCTCTCCTGCCACTACCCCCGAGGGCCACAGGCAAGATCACAAAAGCCACACGAGCCTGGAGCCTGCGGGGACCATGGTGGAGCCCCCTGGGCCCAGGGAGGCAGGGACGAGAGGAGCAGAAGCACCTTCGTGGGCCTAAGCCCCCCTTTTCCAAAGCGGGGGGCTCCCGTCAGGGCCGCCAGGACACAGCACCACACCCCGAGAGGCTCGACAACAGAGATTTATCGTCACGGTTCTGGAGGCTGGAAGTCAGTGGCCTTGGTACCTTCCGAGGCTGCGGAGGCGGGGTTCTGTTCCGGCCTCTCCCCCCGCCGCTGGTGGTTTGTTGGCAATCCTTGGTGGTCCTGGGCTCGTGGAAGCATCACGGGGACGCCTGCCTGCCTTCATCTTCGCACGGAGCTCGCCCCGTGTACGTGTCTGTGTCCCAACCTCCCCTCTTTACAAGGACAGTTGGGGCCACCCTAATAGCCTCGTGTTGACCAGATCATCTGAGTGACCGTATTTCCAAATACGGTCACGCTCGTAGGTACCGCAGGTTAGGACATCCACGTGTGGATTTTAGGGGACACAACCCCCAACAGAAGATGCACTAGGGTCCCCAGTCCCATGTGAATTTCAGTGTGTCCCACGCAGGAGTTGGGACAGACTCACATTAAAAAAGTATGTTGTGGGGGCGCCTGGGTGGCTCAGTCGGTTGAGCAGCCGACTTCGGCTCAGGTCATGATCTCGCGGTCCGTGAGTTCGAGCCCCGCGTCGGGCTCTGTGCTGACAGCTCAGAGCCTGGAGCCCGTTTCAGATTCTGTGTCTCCCTCTCTCTCTGACCCTCCCCTGTTCATGCTCTGTCTCTGTCTCAAAAATAAATAAACATTAAAAAAAAAATAAAAATAAATAAAAAATAAAAAAGTATGTTGTTTATCTGAAATTCAGATCTCACTAAAGCATCCTATACCCTCCTGTCATCCCTCCCTCCCTCCCTCCCTCTCTCCCTCCCTCCCTTCCAACTGGCAAACCTTACGTTAAGCAGACCACCCTCCCCATGAAAATTCAGATACCCCCAACAGAAAAGTGGGCTGGTTCTTTTCTTTATGAAAAGATTAATCATGAGATGCCTTTACAAATAGCAAATCCCAGGGCGCCTGGGTGGCTCCGTCGGTTGGACGTCCGACTTGGGCTCAGGTCGTGCATGATCTCGCGGTTTGTGAGTTCGAGCCCCGCGTCGGGCTCTGTGCTGACAGCTCGGAACCCGGAGGCCGCTTAGGATTCTGTGTCTCCTTCTCTCTCTGCCCCTCCCCCACTTGTGCCCTGTCTCTGTCTCTCACAAATAAACGGATGTCAAAAAAAAAAAAAATTAAATAGCAAATGCCTCTGGAGACATTACGCAATTAGAGTAAGGACCAGTATCTGCACAGACAAGGCAGAAACCCTGTGTCTGATCCCCATCTAACGCTGGGACAAGGAGGGTCAGTATGGGGAATAGGAGGCTGGACCCCTGCCGGATTTGCACTCCTGGGCGTGTGGACGTGTTAGGGGCAAGCCAGGTGGGTGAGCAAGAGACCCACCTCCAAGCCCCGGTCCTAGGACCATCTTGGCCCAGTCACCTACTCTCTGAGCCTCGGTCCCGTCGGGGAAGCGCACATCTCCTTAGTTCAGAGGAGAGAGCTGAGGACCTCAGCCCATCTGATGGGAGGCTGGAGGCCGGAGCCTCCCTTCAGCAGGACGGTGCGTGGGGAACCGGGGCCTGTACCTGGCAGGCTCACCTGGGCCCCCCCCCCCCACACCCAGGTACCCACAGTCATGAAGAGGGAGCCGGTGTGGCCGCAGCCTGCTGGTGCTCCGAGATTTCTCCACTGAGATGCTCAGAGGCAAAGCAAAGTGCACCTGTAACGAGCCTGTTTGGCTCCTTTATTTTTTAAACATATACGCACATATATGTTTATTTTTGAAAGAGAGGGAGAGAGAGTCAGAGCACGAGCAGGGGAGGAGCAGGGAGAAAGGGAGACCCAGACTCCGAAGCAGGCTCCAGGCTCCGAGCTGTCAGCCCAGAGCCCGGCGCGGGGGTCAGACTCACAAACCACGAGATCGTGACCTGAGCCAAAGTTAGACGCTTAAGCAACTGAGCCACCCAGGCGCCCCCGAGCCTGTTTGGTTCTTGAAGTCCAGACTTTCTCTTGTGGTCAACAGCCCGCCAGGGATAGTGGCAGGAAAGTTATCCAAACAAACGGTGTCAGGTGTGGTTAGAACGTGGCCCAAGTTCTTGTGTGCCGAGGACACGGGCTCGACCACAGCTATGATATGAAATCATGGTGTCGATCTCAGGGGAATTAGGCGACGTGACTCTCCAGCAATTAGGCGAGGGGCAATTAGCAGGACCAGGCAGAGACTTGGGGGGAACGGGGTCCTGGCACCTACGCCTGGTGGCTCGGGGCCCGGCCCAGCCCCGTCCTGCTGATGTAGCAGGGCTGGGCACAGGGACGGAACCGGCATCGCTCCTGGCGGGTGTGGACACTCCATCACAGCTCCCGAGCTGTGTTAAGCTCCGCACTCCAGATCAGGAGCAAGGCCCACCACGTTTGACTCGCCCCTTCCGTCTGACGTGCCACTCACTACCTCTCCCTCGCCAGCTCCCGTGGAGTCTGCGGTGTTCGCTCCCAGAAGAACTCAAATCCAAGCAGTGACAAGGAGGGCACGAGTCCCTGGAGCCTGGCCGGGGGTGGCGAACGCCCATGAGACGAGGAATTGGGCCGTCTGCACGATTTTAAATTTTTTTTTTTTTCAACGTTTATTTATTTTTGGGACAGAGAGAGACAGAGCATGAACGGGGGAGGGGCAGAGAGAGAGGGAGACACAGAATCGGAAACAGGCTCCAGGCTCTGAGCCATCAGCCCAGAGCCCGACGCGGGGCTCGAACTCACGGACCGTGAGATCGTGACCTGGCTGAAGTCGGACGCTTAACCGACTGCGCCACCCAGGCGCCCCCCGTCAGTATTATTTAAAACCCACGCTGCTTGCTTCCCCGGATGGTGCGGCTGCTTCCACAGGGACCCATCCAGTAGACAAAGTTCCTGACCCTGGAGCTGAAGGGCACCGATGAGTCAGCGCACAGGGAGGCACCCGGGGTGCAGGAAGCGGCTGATCAGGCGTGAAGGAGGCAACCTGAGCGCTCAGGGAGGGAGCTGGGGGGTGTTCCTGAGCGGCAAGCCTGACCCCCGGGTGTGATGGACAGAGCAGGGCAGGGACACCCTGTCCTCAGGCGGCTGGGGCCACGGCCGCCCTCGGTTGACTTCAAAGGAACTCAAAGCAGGGACTCAAACAGCTCCCCGTGTCCACAGCGGCGTGGTTCGTTCACACCAGCCGAACTACGAAAGCAAGCCTCGTGTCCGTCCACAGATGACTTGAGAAGCCCGATGTGCGCGCGCATACAATGGACTATAAGCCTGAGAAATGAAATCTGGGTACATGCTACCACGGCACGGGTAAACCTTGACAACGTTATGGTGAGCGAAGTAAGCCGGACACAACAGGGCAACTGTTGTGCGATCCCCCCCCCCCCCCCTTGCATGAGCTACCCGGAATTGTCAGCTTCCCGGGGACAGAAGGTAGAATCGAGGTTTCCAGGGGCTGATGGGGGGGGGGGGGGGGCGGGGTGGAGAGCTAGCGCTTCACGGGCACAGCGTTTCTGTGTGGGATGATGAGCCACTGAACTGTGTGCCCACAAACGGCTACAATAGCAGAGTCCCTCTCCCCCACGGAAGGGACAGGCGTGTTTTTTTTTTTTTTACTGGTATGAAGAATGCTATTCTCAGTTCAGCACATGCTTCAGGGAGCCGAGTGAGCCGGAGCCCAGGCCGGGGAAAGAGGGAGACAAGGACGGAGTGTGAGGCTGGCCCTGGGGCTCCCCCCCCACCCCCCGCCCTGGGCCGCTCGCTCCTTGGGGTGCGGACGCTGCCAGAGTGGAAGACGGGGAGGGAAACTCAAGTTGACTCATCTGCAGGATGTCCAGATCCGGATAGGACCTCCAAACTTGGCAACCTCGGAGGAAATGATCGTAATTTTTTTTTTTTTTTTTTTTTTTTTTTAAGACTCTCGTGTCACCTAGACGCTCGGCCGGGACTCTGTTTCCTATTTCAAGACTTTTCCAAATGGTTGTGTTTGCGGAGACCTTCACAAACACACGTCCAGGGGAAGGAACCAGAAGGAACGGAGCTTCTCCAGGCCTGCTGCTCAATTCCCTGGGCTCGAAACCCTCCTCAGGTGTTGAGCCGGAAGGGAGCTGTGGGGACGAGCTCGGGGCAGGAAGCATTGGGGCTCAGAAACTTTCTGAGATCTGACTCCAGTAACTACAAAATAAATGGGATGCGGATCAAGAGGGCTTTCCCGAGCGTCTGGGCCTCGGCAAGACTCCGCTCACCCTGAGTGAGAGACAGGTGGGGGCTCCTACTCTCTGGCTGTTTTGATGCGGCCCTTCCGAGAAGATCTAGAAATAAACGCATGGCTCGTTCTCATTCTCTTATGTTCAGTGGGCACCTGGGGAGCCCTCCCGCGTGGCTGGCAGTGGAGGCCGAGAACCAGAGCGGTGAGGCCCGGCCTCCGGCCTCCGAATTTCCAGTAATTTCCCCCTCTCCTCTTGTGGTATTTTTGCCGAAAGGACAAGTGAGGACAGGTGTCCAGAGGGGGCCCCGCCTGCCCTCTCCTGAAAGATCAGCCCCGGCTCCTTTGCCCCCACGTGCTGGGAGGCCAGCCGTCGCGAAGGCCACCCTCCGGGGTCCTTCCGGCCCGAGGAGGACGCACAGACTGAGCCTCCACAAGCCACTGACCTTTTTGCCTTAATTTGTTGCTTTCGGGTCTTTTCTTTAGACTTAATTCTTAAAAGTTAGACTGAATTTTTTTTTGGAGCAGTTTTAGATTTAAAAAAAAATTTTTTTTTAATGTTTGTTTTTATTTTTGACAGAGAGAGAGAGAGAGAGAGACAGAGCATGAGTGGGGGAGGGGCAGAGAGAGAGAGAGAGGGAGACACAGAATCCGAAGCGGGTTCCGGGCTCCGAGCTGTCAGCACAGAGCCCGACGCGGGGCTCGAACTCATAGACCGCGAGATCATGATCCGAGCCGAAGTCGGAGGCTCAACCGACTGAGCCACCCAGGCGCCCCTGAGCAGTTTTCGATTTACAGAAAAAAGCAAGAATGGAGAGTATAGGGAGCTTGCTTGTACCCAGCACCCAGCTTCCACCCTCACGGACAGATTAGTTTGGAACGTGTGTTACGATCCGTGAACCAAGGTTTCCTTGACTTTTCCCTGCCGTCCTTTCCCTATCCTAGGATCCCACCTAGGACACAGTTACGTCCGGTCTTCCTGTCTCCCTGGCTGGGGCGGCTTCCCGGGGACTGTGGTCCACCTCGTTAGCCGGGACCCCACACAGCACCCAGAGCCGTGCTCTGCCCTTCGAGTGCTCGGCCGGGAATGAAGGGAAGGGGCTGAAGCAGGAACCCGCCCTCTCTCCCAGCGAATGTCAAAATACCAGTAAACTATGTGAGTTCAAGTGACTCGACACCGTTGTCTTTGGAAAGACAGGGATCAGCGATGGGGGGGGGGGGGGGAGGGTGCATTTCGCTTTCCTTGTTACATTTCTGTAATGTTGAATCGAGTCTTTCTAAATAATCAGCATGAATGCCTCTTCCGATTCGAAACAATAAAATAGTGGCACCTGGGTGGCTCAATCCGTTACGCGTCCGACTCTTGATTTCGGCTCAGGTCACGATCTTGCGGTTCGGGAGTTCGAGCCCTGAGTCAGGCTCTGCGCTGACAGTGTGGAGCCTGCTTGGGATTCCCTCTCTCCTTCTCTCTCTCTGCTCCTCCCCGCTCGTGCTCGATCTCTCCTCCAGAAAATAAATAAGTAAACTTTTTGAAAAATAAAAAAAGAAACAATAAAATAAAGCCCAGCCGTGAGGCGGGGCCGCCCGCTCGTCATCTCAGCACGGCAGGTGGACGTGGACATTTTCCCACACGGAGAGGCCGGTGTCTACCTAGGATGAGCAGAGTACGAGATGGGCCCAGAGCCACCCCGTTTCCTCCTAAGGCATGTCGGGTCCCCAGCCCCCGCCTCCGAAAAGAACTAAAGTTGGGCTAATGAGCAACCCTCCGGAGAAGGCAAGGCGAGGAGGTGATCGGGAAAGCGGGGGGTTGAATTGGCCAAGCCACCTTGGGCTCAAGAGCTGCCCAGCACCTTCGCTCCAGGAAGGGAGGCGCAGGTCCTCGGGGCACCCAGGACCCACAGGAAGCCCTTGGCTGCCTCCTGGCGCTGTTGCTGGCCGACCCTCATTCCTGGGCTGGCCCCCCTGCCTGGAGTTTTAGGACCGCCCCATGCAGTCATGGCCTTGTCCTGTCCTGTCTCTCCAGGCAGAACTGGAGCGAGGGCCCCGGTCTTCCCTGACTCTCGTACACCCCACCCCGCTGCCCACCCCCGTCCGCTGTGGGGACAGCACCGGGGAGGAAAGGCTTCCTTCTAGAATCTGAAGAACAATCTGAACAGTCTCAGATGTCAAGTATGATTGGCATCACTTGCTGGAGTCCCAAGTCCCGGTTGGAGATCACGTCCTAATAGAGGAAGCTGGGAACGCGGTCGTATGAACAGAGTCAACGTCTCCAGGCCCTGCGTGTCCCTGAAAGCTGCGGGCGGCAGTTTGACGGTTTCTTCTGAGCCGTTTTCCCTCCCTCCACCCCCCCAGTCGCGCCACACCGATCGCCCAGAAACACACACCCGTGACCCAGCTCGCAAGGGCTCGCGCAGTGGGATGTCGCCACTGGCGACTGTGCGGCCCAGAAACGCCAGAAATATTTCATAAAAATGACTGAGTTGTAAGTCAGGCCCGCGCATGGCGGGTTGTGATGGAAACCGCAGATCTGCTTTGGGAAAAAAAAAAAAAAGGCCAATAATTCGAAACCCAAGAGACTGGGATTCCGAAATCAAAGGGAGGAGGCGGGGGAGGGGCGGATGAAGGGAGTGAAATTCTTGAAATTCACTCAATTTCTCGGGGGTTCTTCCTTCCCTGAGCCACGAGAAGCAAGGCCACGGCAGACCACCGGGCAGCACGAGGCAGGAAGCAGCACCTCCAGGAAGTAACTCTCCTCTGTTCTGGATCCAAAGACATGACTCTTCTACGACGGAATGTATCCGGCAGGTTGTATCAGGAAGAGGGAGGCCCAATCTATCAGAGATCTGGCCTCTAACTGATGAAAACGGTGGTGGGACAAGTGGGGTCAGGCAGTGGGGAGGGGGCCCCAGGGCTCCAAGAACTCTGTTTCCGTGGTAATGGTGCCCGTGGCCCGAGCGCGGAGCCCACGCCACGGACACAGGGTCTGGGACCTCATTTGGAGCACAGTCTCCACTGTGTTGCCATCTTGTGATATGGATAACCGTCCCGTGGGCAGAACCCATCAGAATGAGGCTCCCTGCCCTCCCCGCCCACCCCGCCCCGCCCCCACTACGCCACATCTCTGGCCAAGCTGGTCCAGGCCGGGCAGAGACGGGGTGATGCTGAACACCCACCAGGAACCCACCATTTTCCAGGCCCTGTCGGGTGCCTTACGCACTTTACCTCATTAAATGCACCGCCCCCCAGTCTTGTGAGGTAGAAATAATGACGTCCATTTTACAGGTAAAGAGATCCAGGACGTTTTAGGAACGTTCCCAAGTTTTCAACTTACGGTAAATGGTAAATCTGGTTGTTTCTCCCGAATGTGTGGTTCCTGATGCTCTGCACACGGCAGGCCCGGTTGTGGGCAGGGTCCCTTCCGGCGGGGAGGAGGTTGCTATGGTTACCGGTAAGTGGAAGGAATCCAATCCCCATGTTTGCCAAAATTCACAAAGGGGCAGACCTGTCAGTCAGGCCCTTTTTTGAAGGGCACTCTCAGCTCCATGAGCGCGAGACCTGTCCCCGGCCTTGCCCGATGTCACCTCTGTCACCAGGTTCTGGTGGGAGCCAGATGTGGGCAGAGGCACACGGCGTATTCTGCCCCAGCACCCTCCCCTTTTATCTGCATCAGTCGAGACAGGGCTGCACCAAGAGACATCGCGGACCCCCCGGGGCCTCCCGGGGCTGGAAGGTTAAGGGTGACGATGATGGATGGCCTTGTGAACCGAAGAGCTAGGATTTAGAGAGCAATCTAGGAGCCAGAGGGACAGAACCCGTGGATGGTGTGGCCCCTGAACACTCCCCGAGGCTGAGGGCGAGCTGAAGAGTTTGGCCCCCACACTTGACTTTTCTGGGGGCGCCTGGGTGGCTCAGCAGGTTAAGCGTCCGACTCTTGGTTTCAGCTCAGGTCATGATCTCACGGTTCGTGAGTTCGAGCCCCAAGCTGGGCTCTACGCTAACAGCATGGGGCCTGCTTGGGATTCTCTCCCTCCCTCCCTCTCTCTCTCTGCCCCTCCCCCACTCGTGTGTGCACACGCGCTCTCTCTCGCCAACTAAATAAACTTTTTTTTTTTTTCAACATTTATTTATTTTTGGGACAGAGAGAGACAGAGCATGAACGGGGGAGGGACAGAGAGAGAGGGAGACACAGAATCGGAAACAGGCTCCAGGCTCTGAGCCATCAGCCCAGAGCCCGACGCGGGGCTCGAACTCACGGACCGCGAGATCGTGACCTGGCTGAAGTCGGACGCTCAACCAACTGCGCCACCCAGGCGCCCCGAACTAAATAAACTTTAAAACACAAAGAAAACCTGAGTCTCTCCATCTAATTGCACACAGCGCCTGCCACCCGGGTCTCCGTGAAGAAAGAACACGCCGCGTTTCCTTCATGTGGTACTGAGCTCACCTACATGAAAGGCAGTGACCCCACTTGCTAGGCCAAACCCTGAGGGAAAATAATTATTTTCCAGCAGACATTTCTTAAATGATTCTTCAAAGATGCACCCCCCATCCCCCCTCTGCCGAGAGGAGCACCCCTCCCCCCACGTAGGGGCAGAGAAGCCCACGGGCCTAGAACGATCTACCCTTAATGAACGCCGCCTGGCAGCCGGGCCAGGAGGAGGCCTCGGAGGGTCCGTTGCTCGTGGCTCTCTCTCCTCGCTCCCTCTTGCTGCTGCCCCACCGGCCTCTCCTCTGCAAGAAGCTTCTGCTGGGAACCCTGGCTGTGTTCCCGTGGCTCTCAGTCAGCTCCGTCCCCCTGGCCCCTCCGTCCCCTCCGTCCCCTCCGTCTCCGCAAGGGCCGACCCGTTAGCCTCACCGCCTTCAGGTCGAGGCCCTGCCACTCACCAGCCCGCTCCCTGTCCCCACCGGGACGTGCCTCCTCGCGACAGTGGCCGTCACAGGTTTGCATGGGCTTGGTCAAGCCACGTCCCTGCAGTGCCACCTGGAGCTCCGGCTGACCGGCCTCGGCCCCTGCTGTCGCTCCTCCCTCCACCTCCACACCTTCTGTATCTTCCGTCGCAGAGCCTGGTTCTCCCGAATCCGATCCCTTCTGACCACTTGCGGCGTGTCCCCAAGACGTGGCATTTTCCAGTTTCTTTCTTTCTGTTTTTGATACCTTAAATTTTATTTATTTTTAAATTTTTATTTATTTATTCTGAGACCCAGAGACGGTGCAAGGGGGGAGGGGCAGAGAGAGAGAGAGAGAGAGAGAGAGAGAGAGAGAGAATCCCAAGCAGGTTCCGCACGGTCAGCCTGGAGCCCGATGCAGGGCTTGAACTCACAAACTGGGAGACCATGACCTGAGCCGAAACCAGGAGTGCGAGGCTTAACCAACCGTGCCACCAGGAGGCCCCAGTCGGTTTATTTCAAGTGTGGGAGTAAAGTCTTTGCCGTCGCCGTGGACTTGTGGCTCCACGGTCGGCCGTGCGCAGAGCCCTGCTGGCGGGGGCGGGGGGGAGGGGGGTGTTCCGGATTCCCCGCTCCAGAGAACACGAGGGAGGAGGCTAAGTGGCCACATACGCTGACGTCCGAGCCTGGCAGTTCCAGAAGCACGGAGACCTGTGGGACCGCCAGGGAGGCCCTCAGGCCTCGGAGAGGGTTTGCTTTCTCACGTGAAGTCACGGACAGACAGCACAGTTCTTGCCCCCGGAGGGAAGAAGAACCCGGCTGCCACGGAGTCTGATCCTTGGAGTTTGGAACACAGCCCGTCTCAGACCCAGACCTCACTTTCCCCGTTGGTGACGAATTAAAAAAAAAAATTTGTTTTCGTGTTTTGTTTTATTTATTTTTGAAGGAGACAGAAAGACAGAGCGTGAGCAGGGGAGGGGCAGAGAGAGAGGGAGACACAGAATCCGAAACAGGCTCCGGGCTCTGAGCCATCAGCACAGAGCCCGATGCGGGACTCGAACTCACAGACTGTGAGATCATGACCTGAGCCGAAGTCGGACGCTGAACTGACTGAGCCACCCAGGCACGCCCCCACTGGTGATGAATTAAGAGCGGTGTTCTCTGCCATCCCCCTTAGTCTTTTTAGCCTCATCTTCCGATCTGAAACTTTAGTAGTTTATTAACATCTGCTCCCAAGTCTAGTAGCTCCCACAGCTTTGTTGGTGCCCCGAAATGTTGCCCAGCGTCTGTGAAGCACGAGGCTGCGTCCGGCAGCTTCCCCACACCCACTCAACAAGGCCGGACCAAGAACTCGCTGCGCGTGCTGAATCCCACGCCCGGCGCATAGCGAGGGCCCGGCGAATCCCAGCGTGCTGGGTCATTTCATGTGTCATTTTGACTGACTGGGCCCCTGGGTGCCCGGACATCGGGTCAAACGTTCTCCCGGGTGTTTCTGTGAGGGTGCCTCTGAATGAGATGAACGTTTTAGTAGACTGAGGAAAGATGGGCCTCCTCGGTGGGGGTGGGCCTCACCCAAACAGTCGAAGGCCTGAAGGCAGAGCAAGAGGGAGCTCCTCCTGCCTGCCTGCACCGACAGCACGCTGGGCCTCTCCGGCCTTCAGATTGAGACCGAATCTTCTGGAGTCTCCAGGCTGCTGCCTTCCTGGCCGGAGCTACGGCATCTTCGGGTTCTGAGTCGGGCCTCTGGACTCGGACGGGCACCACGTCAGCTCTCCGGGGTCTCCAGCTGGCTGACGGCGGATCTGGGGAACCCGTCAGCCTCCGTAACCGGGTGAGCCAACCCCTCGCAGTGAATCGCTTTACGTGTCTACAGTCTGAGGGTCCTCCCCGGACAACCTAGGGCAATCAGGTTATCCGAGCGGGGACCAGATCTCCATTCCTTGCAGCCGGCGGCGTGTCAGGCGCTGTGAGTGCGTTCGCTCAAAATCGCTGAAGTGCCCGCTCTGCGCCCAAGAGAAAGAACCACGCGGTTCGTGCCACGGCGGGGACGAGAGGGTCGCAGGTGCCAGACTCGCTGTCGGTCGGGAGCTACTCGGTTCTTTATTACGGCAGAAACCAGCAAGGGTAAATTTACTTATTATCGTGAGCTACACGGCCACACCTTTTCTTATGTGTGCTTCAAACAAACCCGTTGTCACAGTAACTCTCTGAACACAAGATGCGACCTGCCTTAAAGAGCCTGAGAGCTAATTACAATAGTGCTTTATGTGTAGTTACACCTTTCTTCTGAGGAGTTTAATGGACCCCACTCATTAAGCTTCACAAACATCCTCTGAAGTCTGCAGGGGACAGATTCTATTAGACCCATTTTACAGGCAGAGACACCAAGGCACAGACGGGTTAAGCGACTTGGCCACGGACTGGCAGCTTAGCCGCGAGCAAGTCTGGGCCCGACCCAGGCCTCCTCTTGTTGCCTTCTGTTGTCTCTGCTCACCGGGCTCCCTTCTGGGTTCCGAGAGCCCTTCTTCCCGAAGGGCTCGGCTTCCCACAGCGTGCCCTGCCACCGTCCAAGTGCAGAGGGGGTGCTGCAGGGGTGAGGGAGGGAGCGGAGCAGGGGAGACAGGAAACCACTGCTCCATCGGCCTCGTGTGGTACAGTCAGCGACGGGCCTTGGGGGCCGCGCACTCGGCCTGATGTTGGCAGGGGGGAGGCGCGGCCGCGGGGCCACAAGCCGACTCCCAGGCGCACCTGCCTCAGTCCGGTGGAGAAGTCTGCCCCTCGGTGCCGGCCATGCAGGCCAAACGCAGCCTCAGGGGCTTCTGCTCTGACTCAGGGGCCCTCCAAGCAGGGCCCGGATCAGCAGTGGCTGCCATGGTGGGAACTCCTGGAATCTGGGGGCTCCTCTAGTATCTGTGCCTGGAATGCTCCCCCCCCAGATGTCCTTTCAGACCTCCCCCCCGCCAGGGGCGCCTGGGTGGCTCTGTTGCTTAAGCGTCTGACTCTTGATTGAGGCTCAGGTCGTGATCGACGGTTCGAGCCCCCAGTGGGGCTCTGTGCTGACAGCACAGAGCCCGCTTGGGATTCTCTCTCTCTCCCTCTCGCTCTCTCTGCCCCTCCCCTGCCCACTAGCTCTCTCTCAAATAAATAGACTGAAAAAAGAAAGCGCCTTTCCCCAGGCTCACTTCTTCCCCACGCCCGTCCCCACGTGGCCTGGTTGACACGGCGGCGGCTCCCCCGGCCCCCATCCCGCGCCTCAGCTCCAGTGAGCTCGGCAGGGATCCCGGTCTCTCCGTGACCCACCAGGCAGGCCCCAGGGGCGCAGCGCCCTCTGCTTGGTCCCCGGCACGGGGCGATCGCTCAGTATCCACACGGGCCTCGAGTTTTGACTCAGGGTGTGAGCGGAACGATGAGGACGAGGAGCGTGTTTGGCGGGGGTGGAGCACGGGGTCCCTGAGTCTTGTTTGGGACACGCCGAGCCTGACACGTCCCCACACAGGCGACAGGTGCCGCCGATTGGTGGGTGGCTCTGGGACACCCAGGAGAGGTGACGCAGCGATCCAGAGGTGGTGACTGCTGGGAAGGGGAACGAAAGGTTCGCCGAAGAAGTCCCCGACTGTGTCATCATTGTGTGGGCGGTGAGGGGAAGGGGCTGGCAGTGAGACCAAGGAGGACGAGGGCCTGGACGGTGTCCGACAGGACAGGGGAGTCAAGCGGGGTCAGAGAAGTCTGGCCTCAGATCTGGCAAAATCTGAGATGAGCTTCCGGCCTAAGAGCTATTGTCCTTGAGTGGAGGACGGAAGGAGGGGCTGTGGGCAGATGGACGCAGGCCTGGGGCCACGAGGAGGAGGGAGGAGGCAGTCAACGAGCCTGTAGATCGGCTGTGTAGACCCGCTGTGTAGAACCGTGGGCGGCAGAAGCAGCAGGGGTAGGAGGGAGAGAGAGGAGGGTCGGATGGGGAGGAAGGTTTCAAGGCCCTAATTTTGACCCCACAACTGGAGCATCTGAATTGGGAACTGGGTGTGTCATCGGGAGGACAGCGAGTTCCAGGGATGTGATATGGGAAACCCACGCAGGCAGGTGTTGCTGCTAAACTTAAAGATTCTTTCAAATCCTCGGAGCCTGGGACTCATGACTCTGTCCGAAAGAAACCCAAGGCCACTAGAAAAGTAGTTGGCCTCTCTCCCACCCAGCAGGAAAGCATTTGGCCCTACGACCTTGAAGTTCCTCCTCTGGAACCTGCCACAATCACTCGCCCCCCCCGCATCAGGAGAGCAGGGCGGCACACAGATTTTCTAATAAATTTTTCACCCACTATGTGCTCGTTCGTGATGAAGGACAAATGTTTGGAGTAGGGGACGGCACCCTCATTCCCCATATAGTTCATTCAAGTAGAACTATTAGACCATTTGTATTGCACGCATTAATTTAGGTAAATTTACATCGGGATAAAAACTGATTTTCAAGAAGGAAAATTACTAGGACTGGAATTTTCCATGCATATTCAAGGAGGCATATAGTATCCTAAATCAAGTTATTATATACGCCTAAATATAAGGAAGTTCCAGATATAAGACAATTCCATAATTTCCCAAGGAGAAGAAAAAAAAAATTATACCAACTTGGATACGTAAACTTTTTAGGAATGTTGACAAAATCATCAAGTATCTACATATATATATGTGTATACACACACACACACACACACACACACACACACACAGTTTTCTAATGCTTTGTCCTTCTCTTTCAAAGTATGAAATAGAATTCAGTCATCCCAAGACCCAACACATCCATTTACTTTGGACTTTGCTTGGACTAAAATACACTTTTGGTATTCTCAAATGCAAAGAAGAGACGAGTTTTCTACTGAATATGTAATGTGGAAACTGGTCTTTGTCACAAAGAGTTAAATGGTTATGTGAGGGTCACCATCTATATTTGCTCAAAAACTCTAGAGTTTTGTTTCACCTTCATGGTTACAAAGGTAAAGTGAAGGCTGAAAATCATTTCAAAACCAAAATTGATCAAATAAAAACCCAGCGTTTTAATGCATTGAAAATTTGCCTAAGAACTAGAAAATCTTTCACGTTTCTTTATAAAGCCACGAAAACTTTCTTCTATAAAATCTATTTTGCATTTATTTCTTTAAATGTTTTTACTTATCTATCTTGAGAAAGAGAAACAGAGAGTGCACGCAGGGGAGGGGCAGAGAGAGGGAGAGAGAGAATCCTAAGCCAATGCGGGGCTTGAACTCACGAACCGAACCGTGAGATCATGATCTGAGCCGAGATCAAGAGCTGGATTCATAACTGACTGAGCCACCCAGGCACCCTGAAATATGTTTTGCATTTAAATGATGCTGACAGAGCTTTTAAAAAGAATTAAATATTCATCTTGTACATTTAGTAAAAAAAAAAAAAAAAAAAAAAAATTCTTCTAGAAGCTCAGGCAAAATGTCTCACCACACAATGTATCACAATTACAAGTTGTGGCAACAAGGACACCTCTGGGGGATGAATTTCAGTGGGCTTTGCACCAAGTTTCTGGAATGCAACAATACAATCCACCTGTTCGGGTAGGCAGTGATTTTCAACTTGGGGCTGGATCTACCATAGTGGATCGAGAAGTCAATTTAATGGGTGTGAACCTATTACGTGGATGGGTGGGGGGTGGGGGAAACGAAGGAAACTGGAATAGGATAGAAAGAACAATCGCAGGGAGCTTAATAGGTTACAGTTTGTATCACTTTTGATATGCATGTGTTCTGGGTCACAGTGTCAAATGTGTTTCTTACTGTGGGGCAAAGTAAGAAACATTTGGAAACCAGCAGAGGTAGAATTTAGGAAACCCAGAGAGGCAATAAAACCAGGGGAAAAGAAAAAGCAGAGCCCATGCTTCTCAACTCGATGTCTTGGGTTTTATTACTTTGAAGAAGCAATCGGTTGTTCTCCAAAAATGATGGCGGGGTAGAGAGGTAGGAAGGAGAAAAAGGATCAGGACGGACAGTTAACTGGGGACTAAGAGATTCAACCAGAGCAAAGGCTCTGAATCAAGAGTGAGCTTGGTGTGCAAAGCACAGACGTTCAGGACGAGGGGAGTTGAGGGGAGGAAGCTCACTCTGGCCCATAGCTTTGCTTCTTAATTCAGGGAGGAAACAGAAGCAATTCAAGGGAGTGCCCACCAGCTTCCCTCTCCCTATCTGCCTATGCGTCACCTACCTACCTGAACTTGCCTGTGTATTTCGCCTTCTCTCTCGTTACAATCTGCCCGCGTGTCTATGCAAGGTCACTACGTCTATCTATGCACCACACCCCATTCCCTCCTTTGCTACTGTGCCGGTTCTAAACTACGTCTACGCATTCCTTCTAGGGTGGCCCAATCCAGCAAATAAAGATATAGGTCATCCATTAAACTTGAAGTTTGGATAAATCACAAGTTTTTCACGTAAGGATGGCCCATCCGATATGCGGAACATACTCTGAAAAATTACTTGCTTATCTGAAATTCACATCTCACCAAGTGTCCTGTATTTTATCTGGCAGCCTTACCGATGCTCCTTACGCTCAGAAGATGGCACCTAATTGAGTTGAGTGGGGGGCAGGGGCGGGTGTACTTCGCGACTCTTAACAAACGGAAGAAAGCGGAAGACCTCTGACGCATGACCTCTGGCACCAGGTGATGCTCGAAAGCATCGTGCCCTCCATCTTGGTCTCTCTCACGCTTGGATCTATAGCTCCGGGGAGTTAGCTACCAAGTCCTGAGGACAGCCCCATGGAGAGGTCCAGGTGGCGGGGACCTGGGACCTCCTCCTGCAACTGTGTGTCTAGGTGTGGAAGGGATGTGCCCTCCAGCCCAGGTCACGCCTGCAGACGACGGCAGCCTCGGCTGACGCCTTGACCGCACCCTCAGGAGAGGCCCTGCATCCGCACCACCCAGCCAGGCTGCTTTTGAATTCCCGACCCACCCAAACCGTTAGGTGACTCTGTTATTTTAAGCCGCTAAGCTTTGAGGTAACTTGTTACACAGCAGTAGATAACTACTACACTTACTGATGCTGTCACTCTGGAGATGGTCCTCTCCGCCATCATCACTTTTTCCTTCTCCTGGATGATTCCCAGCAACTTGCAGACGTGCTGGGATTTCTCTCGTTTTAAAGAAAACCGTCTCTTGATCGCACACATCCTATTTTCTGTTCCCGTATGTCCCAAAACTCCAAGTGTTGCTCACCATCCCTCCTTCTGACTCCCTTTTGCCGACTCCCTCCTGAACTACTCCAGTGAGGCCTTTCTGCCCTGAGACGGCTCTTGACAAGCGACAATTGCCCCATGTGGTATTGAATTCAAAGTTCCATCTAACTCAACTATTCATTGAATACAAATTTATTAAATAGCGACTATGTGCCAAGCATCGTACTACATGCTGGATATACAGCAGTGAACAAAACAGGGTACATTCTGGTGTGGGATGGGGGTGGGGGGCAAACAATAAACAAACAAAAAAAGCAGCACAAATATTTATGGATAACATAGTATCTGGAATCAAAATCTTTCAAAGTAATGGGGCCAGCGGGTGGGAGTTCACGGTGAAATGACATCAGATTGTTGTTAACTACTGAAGCTGGGTGATGGGTACGTATGGGGGAGCACATTAAGCTGTCTTCTGCTTCGGTACATGTTTGAGAATTTCCATAATAAAGTCTCTTACAAGCACACCGTATTGGGTATCCATTGCGGTGTGCGGGGGGCAAGGGCGTGACCATTTAACATCAGCTGGTTGCTCCCTGAGTGTGACAGACACGCCAATGGCCGGCCGAAGAAAAGCACTCCAAGCACAGGAAATGCACCTGCAAAGAGAACGCATCTGGGCTTAAGAGAATGCCCGGAGTGTTCTAGAAGCAGCAAGGGCAGTGCCACGGTGCCCCTGCCTGTGCACTCACAGGTCAGGTCTGTGCTGCTCATGGCGGCCGGAGGACACACGGTGTGGGTCTCGCACGAGAGATGAAAACCCACACAACTGTCTGAGGAACTTTGTAATAATTATAGTTGGAGGCCTACCAGTACGCTCCATAAACAGTGTGGAAAAGAACGTCATTAAGGGTAGCCCAATTATGTTAAAAAAATATCTGCTTCTGCTCTTAGGACAGATGGTGAGTCCCACGGATAGAGCTAAAACAATAGCCTAACTAGAGAACTGAATTCTCTCAAATCTCAGAAAAAGAGAGATAATCTCAGAAAAAAAAAAGAGATAATCTCAGAGAAAAGAGATACAGAAAAAGAAGAAAAAGCAGCATTGCCATTTACAGTGCTTTGCTACACGCACGGGTGTTCCAGAAAGTTACCTACATACGTCCATTGAAAAAATAAGTTGGGTTACACTTATCACAGATGTGACTTCTTAAAAGGTTCTTTCTGTAGAGTTTTAGGCATAACCATCAATAGGGGAAGAGTCAGATTATGGATCAACCATACAGTAAAACAGTCTGAAGTTTATAAAAAGCAATGAAGTACATCTCTCTGCATAGGTCCTCACTTGAGAAAATTAGTTCTAAAAATCAAGCTGAGGAACAGCATAAATAGTATGATCCCATTTGATTACCAAAACAAATGTGTATATAGCTGCTTATAAGACGGAAGAATATTTGAAAAAATGTGTCTTAGAGCATCAGGAGTGATCTCGGGGGATCAGATGGGACTAACGTGTTATAATGGGTACAGGTGACTTTGATACAATTCTTTTCTAATCAGATTTTGTAGTTGGGGTATAACATGCATACGGAAAGGTGTACCAGTCGTGAGGGTAGTACCTTACCACCCAGGTTAAGGGGCAGAACCAACCAGAGCCCAGATGCCCCATCGTGCCCACTGTGTGCCCATCAATTTCCCCTTTCACTTTCTTTCAAATAGTTGTTTAAAAACATGTTTAGGGGGAACCTGGGTGACTCAGTTGAGCATCTGACTCTTGATTTCGGCTCAGGTCATGAGCCCACAGTTTGCGGGACTGAGCCCTGCGTTGGGCTCTGTGCTGACAGTGTGGAGCCTGCTTGGGATTCTCTCTCACCCTCTCTCTGCCCCTCCCCTGTTCACTCTCTCAAAATACACAAATAAGCTTAAAAAAAAAAAAAAAAAAAAAAAAAACAGGGGCGCCTGGGTGGCTCAGTCGGTTAAGCGTCCAACTTCGGCTCAGGTCACGATCTCATGGTTCATGGGTTCGAGCCCCACATCAGGCTCTGTGCCTGGAACCTGCCTCACAGGATTCTGTGTCTCCCTCTCTCTCTGCCCTGTACCCGGTTGTGCTCTTTCTCTCTCAAAATGTAAATAAACATTAAAAAGAATGTAAAAACCCCACATTTAGGCATCAGGTCAGGGATATTAGAGACTGAGGGGCATCTGGAGCAGGACGAGGGGAGAAATCACCGCTCAGTAGCCCCTGGGACGGTCCTGGTGTGGAAACCAAGCCCCCATCTTTAGGCTGTGCCCGGCTCCCTAACGCCCTGCATGTACTTCTTCTCTGGTGGAGACCCACAACGTAGGGCTGGAAAGTAATCCATCACAAACCAAACAATTACCAAGTATGAAACTTACATTCCGAAGAAGGGAGAAGATTGTGGCAGGTACTTGAAGAATCTCAACCCGGAAGAGAGGGGGCTATTCTAAGGCCCCGACAGGGGGGGCCCCGGGGCCTGGAGGGGGCATCTGTACATCGACCTGCTGAGTAAGTTTTCCCTGAACACCCATCACAGATCCCTCTGCCCTTTCGGGGATCCCCCGGGACAAGAGCTGAGTGTCCTTGCCTCACTTCTGGAGTCCTCTCTGAGGAAGCGGTCAACGTGGGAAACAGAGAAAAGGAAGTGCAGAAAAGCTGAGGCCCCTTCCTTCGGGAGGAGGTGGTTCATAAAAGGGGTTCAGGGGATAAAGAGCTGGAAAAGGAGAGCAGTGGCTCCGGGGATGGAAACAGGTGAAGCCTCTGGTCCCAGAGCACGAGCCGGGCTGGGTGCAGGCAATAAATAAGACTCTTGTCTGGCGAAGAGTCTGTCCCCACACATAAACCACACGGACACGCACCGCAGACACATTCACCACAGACACACATACACACAACACGGACTCGCACGCCACAGACAAGGCACCTTTTTTTCTGGAAGCAGACCACACCTCTCGGGCCTCAGAAGCGGACACCTGTCCGCACAGAAGCAACAGAGATGTGATGGGGACGGGGGATGGGCCAGGAACGTGAGCCGGGGAGACCCGGAGGGATGAGGAACCGTGCGGCAACAGGAGGAAGAAAAGGAAGGCGGGGAGAGTGAGCTAAGTCCGGGGCCCCGAGGCCAGCTACACACTCTGCAGCCTGCTGCCCTCAGCACGTTCTACCTTCCCTTCGTGCTTACAGCATTTTCAGAAAGATTCTGTCATTTGCGGGCCAGAGAGCCCCCGTTCCAGCCGTGCATAAAGAAACACGCTTCCAAAATCCCACCAACACCTGAAAAGCTAGGGAAACCAAATTTAATTTTCAAATTAATTCAAAGAACGGATCTGCCTCAAAGGAGCCATTAAAATGGAAGTATTTATTTTTACAAATGTTTTCTCCAGCCAGTGTATCTCAAATTGCACTTAAGAAACAAACAAAAAAATCTGTACTCTTGCGAAAAGTTAAAAGAATAACCAGTAGCTTCCGTTTCCTGTTTTAGGTTGTTATTACCGCTAAATTATATTCTCTTGGTACACGAACGTTTTTTTAAAAGTCCCGGACTAACACGCGTACAAGCCACAAGCGTCCGAACGTGTGACCGCGAAGCCGGCCGGCACCCGGGCACCGGGTGGGACGGGGCGGGTTGCCAGTGAGTGGCAGCAGGTGCCGCAGGGACAAAGTCCCGGGACCACGAAGAGCCTGCAGTTTCAGCCCGCAGTGACTTCCCATCTCGCGGCACACGTTTCACAACGTGGGAGAACCACCACCTGCTCCACCTGAATAAAACCCGGGGAAGACCGACTGGGGCAACGACGACTTACAGAGGGCAGCCTGGGGGCGACCCACCGGCCGGCGGGGGCGGCTGCAGAGTCTGACGCGGAAGCACGGGGACAGGCTGCCATTCACCCTGCAGAGGCGCCAAGGGGTCACGGGCACCTCCGGAGCGCGCTCCCCCGTCTGCGACGCACCCCGAGGGCGAGCGGTCCGGGCGCTCCCTCCGCACCACACGTAGGGTCATTCCCAGATTCAGTGAAATGGCCGTCCCCGTCTGTGTCTCGACTTCAGGTGACCGGCTGAGCGACGCAGTGTCTTCCTTTCCTGTCGGTGCAGTTTCTCAGCCTCTTGCTGCTTCTTCTGCTGTTCAGACTGAAGGAGGAAGAGAAGTGAGAGAGAAGGAAGGAAAACCCCAATACCCCCTTTACAGAAAGGGGACCGGCAGACCACCAACGGCCACAGCCCCGCTGCGGGGCTCTGGAAAGACTGCCCCCGGGACCCCGGCGCACGTGGTCCAGCCCCTGGACTCTGCCCCCACAATGCTGCCCTATTCGTAAGCCAAAAACACGTATTTACGTGGCCCCAAACCCAAAACAAAACAATACTTACAGGTACTAACGGTGTATTTCAACCCACCCACGATTAAGTATCATCCGCCAGAACTGGTTCCAAAGATTTTCCGGCTGTTTCCGAAGAGTCAAACTCCCCTCAGAAGCCAGAGATTTGCTACCGTTAACCACCGACAACGGCTGGGCGGACAAGTGGCCTGCGAGCTCCTGGCGGGGCGAGTGCGCAGGTAGGCTCGCGGGCCGAGCAGGCCGACCGCGCCGAAGGCGCCCCGGCCCTCGAGGAGGACCACTGCTTTCAGCGGTGCTTCCTCGACGCAGAATCCGCAGTGGAGGGAAGAGCCGTGTGGTTTCCAAATCACATCTGACGGGCCCGACAGTACCAACTCTTGAATGCAAAGCTCAGAAAATATTCTCAGCCGGTGGGACTGCACAAAAGGGAAACTGAGAAAGCGCTGCCGGGACCTAATTTTTCCGAGTTGAAAAGCGCCGCCTTACACACACCTACGAGGCTTGCCTGACGGTGGCCCGTGTTGCTCTCCGCCCCGAAAATACTCCTCTGTGTTCTGCTCCTCAGGGGAAGTCTCTGTCCTCACCTCCAGCTGGCACGACTCAGTACTTCCCGACCAGAGCTGAGAGGTGAGCGAGTGGTGGGGAAGCAGAGACGACCCGAAGCGTCGAGTCCCCTGCTCTAGGAAGCTCCGAGACGGGGGCTCCGAATGAGTCCCTGAGTTCTCTTTCTGATTACCACTGTTTCCTCAGAGCCCATTCCAAGTCAATCCTGCCGCACGTTCCTGCCCCGTGTGTCCCGAGCTCCTCCGCGCCCACCGTGCCTCTGCTCCGGGCCCCTTCGGCCCACTACTCCTCGGAAAACAGCCACACTCAGTTTCTAGAAATACAAATGGTCAGTTTTCTGCTAAAACCTGTCAACGGCTTTCCACGGTTCCACTTAGGTCCGAGGAGAAACCCACGGCCCACTCACAAGGCCCCGCAGGACCAGGCCCCCTGTGCTTCCGGCTAGATCCGACACCACTCCTCCCGGGATCCCGTTTTACACACGCGGGCCCTCGTCTGCACCCTTGAGCGTGCCCGACTACCTCCCTCCTCAGGCAAGAACTCTGCCTCGGTGGTACCCTGAGCCTGGAGCCCCGCCTGGCCCCTCGGGGCTCTCACCCTGCACATCGCTCGCCCTCCCCAGCCCCCGTGTGTGGGTCAGGCCCCGGCGGACGCTCTCACAGCACTTCTGTCTTCTGCCGGGGTCCCCGCCACCACCATCATGATGGAACTGGGGGCGTGCTTCTTTCGACAGACTGGGAACCGGAGAGGCGAGGACCACATCTGTCTTGTTCTGTGTATCCCGGGCACATACCCCAGAGCGGATATCTGAGACGCACTTGTTAACGGTAAGCTCAGAAAACCCAAGGGAACCCGCCTACCGGCACACCAGGTAACAGGATCAGGACCCTTGTAGAGTCAGTCAACACTGGGCACCTAATATTTTGTTTCTTCATGTTAAAAAGAATCCCCGAAAGTGTCTCATCCAAACAATTTCGGGGAATGATGAACCAAGTAAAGGTAAACAAGGTGCACTGGAGCGTTTCTGCAGCTTCAACACGGACGTCCGTCCCAGGCGTTTCCCTATGGGTCTGGCGGAAGAGCAACCTTCCGGGAGCACCTCCCTCGCCAGCTGCACACTGCGCGGGGCCCTGCCAGGCCTTCCCCACCAAGGCAGGAGCCTCCTGAGGAGTCTGTAAGCAGCCACGACTGTCCCGCAGACGGAGCCCCATCCAGAAAGGGACCCGCACCAGCCTCTCTCTGAAAGGCCGTCCTGGAAGACGTCCACACCACGTGACCGGCCCCTTATGATCTATGGGCCAAGTAGCTCATCTCCACGTTTTCCTTTCCTTCTCCATCTCGGTCCTGCCCCGGCTGCTCTCCCACAGTCACCAGCAGGCCGGCCCAACGAAAGGGGGGACACGGGCGCAGGCGAGACCACACGGAGCAGCCTCGCCAAGGATCTGATGAGGGAGGAACTACGGTACAGGAAATTCGAAACCTGGATTTGGGACCTAATCCTACTTTTGCCACTATACAATTTTAAATAATACGAAAGCATGAACTTTCCCCTTCCATTCTATTCACATATTAGAAAGTATACATGAGGGGCGCTGGGCTGGCTCAGTTGGTACAGCACGTGACTCTTGATCGTGGGGTCGTGAGGTCGAGCCCCACATTGTGGGTAGAGTTTACTTTAAAAAAAAAATGGGGCGCCTGGGTGGCTCAGTCGGTTGAGCGTTCGACTTGGGCTCAGGTCATGATCTCAATGGTTTGTGGGTTCAAGCCCCGCATCGGGTTCTGTGCGGACAGCTTGGAGCCCGGAGCCTGCTTCGGATTCTGTGTCTCCCTCCCTCTGTCCCTTCTCCACTCATGCTGTCTCTCAAAAATGAATAAACGTTAAAAAAAATTTTTTTTTTGAATTATATATATAAATCTTGGAAAAACTTGAGATTTTACCTAAATATATCACACACCTAGTAGAGAAAGAGATTTCTATTAAAAACTACACAGATCCCTAATTATTCCTAAGTAAAAATGAGATTTAAGAGGTTAAAATTTGGTTACTCAAATGATACAACTGGCATAAATCAAATATTAACTGATGCATCCCCCAAAAGAGTTTCACAGCCTCTGCTTGACTCAACCATGGGGCCATTTTAGGTATTTCTTAGTGCTTTTGTTTTTAGCCAAAAAAAAAAAAAAAAAAAAAAATAGTAATAACAATCATAGTCATAATTTCAGAGCCATCCTATTTTCATTTTCGCACGAACTGTGTAAGCCCCAGGCAGTCAGGACTTTCCCTTTACAGGGAAACCAGGGACCAGGGACCAGAGACCAGAATAAGCCCAGTGACCCAGACACCCAGATACCACACTGCTGCCCTGTCCCCCCGGGGACCCCGGGACCCGCCTGCCTCTGCCTCGGCCAAGCTGTGTGCCTGCCCCGAACCCAGGAACCCAGGAGGGGCTGTGGCTGCGGGAGGAGTGCTAGAGCGGGAACACGGTTCCTCCGAGGGGAAAAGCCTGGGAGGGCAGTTCTGAGGTCAGACACACACACACACACACACACACACACACACACACGTAGCTCTACTGGAAGCCTAGTTTCCTTTCTTGAATGAAAAAACGTAACACTAAAAACTTACCCTCTTTAACGTGAACGTCAACTGTTTGCTGCCAACTGTGGTGTCTGATATACTCAACGTGCCATTTTTTGCCTCAAGTTTCAAACGATCTTCAAGCGTTTTACTGTGGGAAATTTAAGAGAATGATACGTTAATTAGCATTACGTTTTGATTTAGCATTTGAAACCAGTTTTAATGAGCACTGCTCACATGGAGAAAATCCTTTACCCTTGTGGTCAAGACAGAAAATGGCATTCATTCAACACAACCGCGGGAAGAATTAGGGGCGCTCAGCCTTTGCTCACACCCAGTAGATACGCGGTAAAAACAACAGCTGCCCAAACAGCCACAAACTTAGTATTTTAAGTGGTGGTTCCAAATAGATTTTCAATGATCGCCGCTTATCTTACTAAATCACATTTCTGAAGCTAAGATCCAAGGAGCACTATTTCTGAAGCCTGTAATCTCCTGTAAAGGTCAGCGGCACGTATGCTTCCGAAGCATTTCGTATTTAAAGCACGCACAAGGTAGGAGAGCGTTTCACTCACCTCGTCGAGGGAGCGAACACACAGATCAAGTCTTCCAGATCAAGGCTTGGAGAAGGGCCACGCGAATTCTGATTTTTCCTTCACTCACTCTTAGCTCCCTGGACTACACTCACCACCCGTCGCAAGAACAACCCGAACCGCGAACCGGTCTGACTACAGACGAGGGCAAATTCTATCCGATTCAGTCTACTCACTCACTGCTGTTTCTCCAGGTGACTTTTCCTTCCAATTTCTTACTTGAATTACTCTTCCTGAAGCACTTTACCCCAATGTACATTTTGTTTCAAGTCTTGATCATATATTCCAAACTTTTCTAGAGTCTCTTTCTGTACGTCCTGCCCCCGTTACGGTTTGCTGTGCCCCGTAATTCTCTGTCATCTGCATAATTAACATCGTTGTGCCCCGGCTTTACGATCAAGACGTTCCATTTGTATCTTGCACATGTAACACTTCATTGCATGTTGCTGTAACGTTTTATTAGAAATTCACAACACCGGCCCTTTTTGTTAACTTGGTTCGGAGGGGAAAAAACTGCGTCAGGCTTAAAGACAAAAACTTCCCGTAAGTTTTAATATTAGCTCTAACGCCTGGAGAAACGGCAAAGCAGCAACACCCTCAGGTGCCTGTGATGGAAACGGGTGCGGGGAGCAGAGGAAGAAAGAAGGAAAGAACGTGGTTCTCTCTTCTATTCCCTCCTCGAAAAAAGTAACCGCACTTCCCTTTCAAGTTAATACTGAACGACCTGACTGAATTGGAAGACGGCTGAACCGGGTGCAGGGTTTTCTTTTTCCTGAAATACGATCTTCATCACTAATTACTGGGCAGAACACTGCTCCGAAACGCCCCGTAAGATAAAGCGATGCTCCTTTGAAATTCTGAAGGAAACGTTTGATGTGCACACCACGAGAGATTTATCTCCAATTTACGACTGGTAGTGATGTACGAAACAGGTCTTCTTTACATAATTTGAGACGTGAAGTGGTTAGCATAAAAGTGGCACTCTTTTCTAAGCAATAATGTTATTAAGAAGCACTTTTAAAGTACTTTTCATCTTCAAAGCGCTTTACAGACGAACTAATTAATCCTTTCAACATCCCTGAGACACAAGTATGTATCCTTTATAGATGGCGAGAAGGGAGGTGAGAAGCTAACTGGTCGCCCCAGGCCACACAAGGACTCAAGTCTAAAAGCCAGGATTCCGGTTTGAGAATTTCTGGTTTCCAGGAGTGTGCCACACCAAACCCGATTTGTAAAGTTTTGTGTAGGAAATGTGTCCGCTGGGTCTCCTAAATGACAAGCTTCCACACGACAAACGGAACGGAGCTAAGATCTAGTTTACTTTTTTTTTTTTTTTTTAACAAGAATCCCGACGGGAAGCGTACACGGACTCCAGCGTGGATGGGAGTGATGTCGGCCTAAGCACATTCCTCGGCCTGTTCGTGCCGTTTTCTGTTCTTTCCTTTCGTGGCTTCTGAATAGCTCCGGAGCCTTGGAGACAGGGTGGCACACGGAAAACACTAATTTGGGCAGAAAGTGACTTTTCAAGTAAATTGTGGGCAATTACTACTCCTTTAAGAATGACCTTATTTCCTCCATGATAGGGTCTATAAATTCTGGTTTCCTCTCAATGTACTTTCAATGTGCACTTGTAAAAACTTGTTCTGTCTGGGCTGCTTGGAAAGAGAAGCGGAGTTTTAGAATGAGCCGTGGCACAAGATCAGACACAGGCACTGAGCGTGCAGATTTCTACATGAAAGCAAGCGCCCCTGCCCTCCCTTTGAAAGTCAGTTTACGGTACGTGGCTCTACCCAGCCATCCCTAAGCCAGCGCCTTGAGAATGAATTCAGTCAGAGACGATTCAAGAAGCAGACAGACACCTGAAAACCATCTACTATAACAGAAGCACAAAATGCACAGGGCCACACCGTGTGTCACCAGTAAGTAAGGTTAAGAATTTCAGGGAAAAAAAGTTCACTGTCACAAGCTGAACAGCCCCCTTCCCCCCCCCACCAATGTGTGGGGACTGGTGAGGAAGATAGATGTGGGCTTTTAAAGGTTGAAAGAAAGAAATTACTCAGCACAGGACAGACAGGGCGATGAGGGGAAGAACCAGAATTCTCAGCAAGGCGATCTTTAAAAAAATAAGGGGGGGGGGCACAAAGTACAAGGGGAAACGTCAGATCAGATATTTATTGTACGCCCCAGAACTAATGCACCTCAACTGAGTTTTTAAAAATCACTTTGTGTGGAGGCACGTTGTGTTAGTTAGTACAGCACTGAGAGGAGTTAACTCAAAACAAAGGACTCATTCCTCCACAGTCTACACCGAAGGGAATAAGGCGGCAGTGGAGAAATGGAATCTACAGATAAATGGCAGACGTTACGTACTCTGTTTAGAACAAATGACTCTGACAGATACTTACGGAGACCGTATGGGTTGTTGAATACGGTCTGATGCTCTCTGTCTGCAGGTGCTCCTTCGAGGCCCCTATCTTCGCAGATGTGAACTGAAGTAACCAGGGTGTCTGGACACCTCATCTATCAGCTTTGTTCAACTTTAAAAAGATTCCTAACGTCCACTGTTGTCGCAAGTGCGGGGCAATAGGCACTCTGGTAAGAAGCAAAGAGCTCAAGGCCTCTCTTGAGGGCGATATGGCCGTATCTACCGCATACCCCTTTTGATCCAGCAAGTTCCATGACTAGGTCATACAGCCTCTAAAGGAATTCCCGCACGTGTGTATATATTTATCACCATGAAAAAGGGAAGAGGGAAGCAAGGAACAACCTAACCAACCCGAATCCGGGAATGTGACCCATGTGATGGCCCGTCCACCTTATGAAAGACTGACGCAGCTCTAGGTAGGCCTACACGTACTTACAAAGAAACATTTTCAAGACTTCCTGCTGCATGAAGTGAGAAGTTCAACCGCCATGTGATTACAGCAGGGCCCATTCCCGTCCAGGAAAAAGCTAACACTGACCACGCGTGAGTGACAGCAGTCACCTCCGGGAGGGAGTGTGGGGTCAAAGGGAGATTCGCCTTTTATTCTACACTCTTTTTAAGTATTACAATGAAAATGTGCTTATGTATCACCTGAGTGCCTATCAACTTGAGTAAGATTCTTTTTGCCAAGTGCAACTTTGGAATGAAATCACTTTCAAAATCAGATTTAAAAAATGCTTGTATTAAACGAAGAGCGCGTGCCTTCCGCTCTCATCCACGACCAGTGAGGGAAATGAGCTGGAGGGTCCGTCCACAAAGTGGATGAAGTCGTAGGTGTGATAAGCGGCTTCCCAAGAGCTGCTACAAGCACCTGGTGAACACGGTGAATTCCTCCAAGGCAGGAAATGTCTTTGAAACCTTTGAATTTCCAAGGCAGACCACAGGCCGGGTGCTTCAAAGAACACTTTCCTACTGAAGGGCCGCCTGGCCGGGAATATGTATTTCCCCGAGGGGAGGGGGTGAGGAAGCTGCGCTCTAGGAGCCCCCCCCTGCCGGCTCCCCGTACCCCCTTCCAGCGCCTCCCAGCACCCCGCCTCCAGAGCCTCCCCGAGACCCTACCGCCCTGATCACCAAAGTGTGGTGCGCCCAGACCCCGGCCCGGGGCCAGCAGCACGAACGCCCCCACTTTCTAGCTACAAACCTGACTGCGGCCACCCATCCCGCCAGCCTCCCCTCGGGTCTTTGAGGAGGGACCCCCTGTCCTTTCTGAGGCTGTCTCCTTAAGCCGTGCCCTGGCCGCTTCCTCCTGACTGCTCACTGAATTCAGCTCTGTCAATTTACTTATGTCTCTTGGGTCACTGTGTGCTTGCCGGTCAATCCACCCCCCCCCCGCCTACTAACACATTCTGTCCCTCGAGCCTAAAAAACCTTTCCCATCGAGTTATTGGCTTTGACTCCTTCCTTTTTCTGCCAAACTTCTTGGAAGAATCATCCACATGCACTGTTCACAATATTTATCATCTCCATTCATTCATCAATCAATCGCAATCAGACATCTGGGCCGATGCCTCAGAAACGAGTCCCAGCAAGACATCTTCCTAACGGCCTTTTAAACCTCCGGCTCGCGGGCCTCCTGCCCCATCTGACACTCGCACCACACCCTCCCCCCGCTCGGCTCTGTCCGGTTTTCCTCCTCCATTTCTGAAAACTACCCGGTAATTTTTACTACCTACCTTCCCCTTAGCCTGTCCTCCGAATCGGAACTCTTTGCCCTCGGCTATCGGTGTGTGCGGTGCCGTCTCTAAATTTACACGCAGCATTTTGCTCCCAGTTGCATTTTTCTAAAGAGAGGCGGATGGTTTTTATCGTGGACTCAAGAGAAAACCTCTGTTGCTCCCAAGGGGCTCCATTCGTCACCCTGGCCGCACTCTACACATTGGTCCTTCCTCATACCGCGACCGCGGTCTCGATCACACGGGAAAAGCTGGGATCTCAGCCCTGTGTCTCGCCCCCCCCCCCCCATTTCCCTCTGTCTACTGAACATTACCCAGAGGACACCTGGGCACCGCACAGTTGACGTGCGGATACCCAGCTCAGTACTTTCAGCCTGAAACCCGGCTTTCGTCCCGCATTCTGTATCTCAGTGGCAACACTGCCACGTGCTTCAACATCACCCGACTGCTCCCTTCTCCTTTGCCGTTAAATCAGTAACGGAGCAACACCGTGGCATACGCCCATCTTCCTGCCCCATTCTTACACAGTCTGTGAGTGACGAGGCTCGAAGTCGGCCCGGTTCTCGCTGCCCCCAGTTCAGGCTTCATCACTTGTGACTGGGATACTGTCTAGTCTGTTAGCTGATCTTGGGGGCCCACTTACTCCCTGCCTTTTCTCCCTAAAACTGAGATATTTCATTAATAGTTTCTGAGAGAGAGGGACTTTGTACTTTTATTTTCTACAACAAACACGAACTGCTTTTACTGTACAGAAGCATGCACACCATGGGGTGGAGGGGCTGGAAACAGATTTGATGGTGTTAATCTTAGCGTCACGACGTTCCCGGGCTCCTGTGCTTGGGCCGGGGGGGCGGGGGGCGGCCTGTCTGCTGCTCCCCCCGGTCACCCTCCCGCACCATCATGCTTCTCTCCGTTTCCACATAGCATTCTTGTGCCGGCACGCCACTCCTCCTGGACCAGCATCCTTCCCACCCTGCTTTGGGGGCTCATCTTTTTGCCTTTCAGAAGAGCAGTTTCGCTATGACCTCTTGTTAAGACTTCCTAAGTCTCCAAAAGTTCAATCCCTTTCGGTCTTCCGTGCTTTCCGCACGCCTCTTCACGGCTCACGGAGGACCAGCCAGAATGTGAAGGCTCCAGGACGCGAGCTGTGCCTTGTGTTTCCATCCCCCGGCTCTGGACTGCACTTTGCTCACACTAGGCAGGCACTCAACGAACATCCGCCTGAAGAATGGGCGAGGAGAGAGGCTGATGGACGGATGAATAAACACAACGCACAGCACACTGCAAGGCACGCAAATGTGTGCCGACAGACATGTGTATCTATCTGACGCCGTGTCACTGCGCCAAGCGAAGAGAGGGACTCACTCAAGTACCGAGTTAGGACTCATCGTTCACTTTTCCCTTCACAGAAGCAGTTTTAAAGCCGGGCGGGTCCGAGTGAACACTGAAAACACAACATACTCAGTTTTGACGCTGTTTTACTGATTGCCTTGTGGTAACTGAGAGAATAAACGGAAGGCGTTCGCTTTGGTGTTCTCAAGGACAATGGTTCAATGCTTCATTAAATAATATTAAAATATTGCAAGTTCGGGATCTGCCAAAATGATCCAGTCAAGACTAGAACTCAATAAGCAGTTTGTGCCAAAACGCCCAGCCAACTGCAGGCTGTTCAAACCAAAGGGTTATTACTTTCGGCTACAGGACTCCCCTTTTAAGCTCATGGAGTCCTATCACTTACATAGCTCTCTACTCAAAAAAAAAAAAAAGAAAGAAAGAAAAAAAGAAATGTTTACTTGCAATGTATTAACCTGGCTATTACTTATCCACTAAATACTCCATCTTGTTTGTTTCTCACATTAATGTCCTGCTACAACCCACAGGCAGAGCAAAAATGTCAAGAAGGTTAACTCGTGCCTCCGGCCCCGAGTCACCACGTTGCCAGGCTTACGCTAGAGGCCGCCGCTCCCGGGTCTCCCTGGCCGGTGGGCTGGAGTAAATGATTCTCAGCAGCCCTGGCGAGGGTAACTCCCCGAGATGCCCGACACGTGGCCACGGCACAGAAGGTCCCCTTCCACCAAGGTTCATCAGGTGCTTACTTGGGTCTAGTACTGACTCAGAAGCCAGCAATAGAGTAAACAAAGCGAGACCAAAGCAGCAGATAGTCTAACAAAGAAACTCCCTCCCCAGAATCGGAACACTACGAACGCTAGCCTTCCTCCCGCTGCTGAGGCGGACCCCAGGTTAGATGCCCGAGAATAACAGGGACGCGGGGCCAGGCTGCACGCGCCGCCAGCAGGGACGTGAAGTGCAGCGGCTTCCTTGAGAAACCGCGTGGCAGCTTCTCGGAAGGTTAAGCATCGCGTTACCAGGTGACCCTGAGGAACACAGCCGGGAGAAATGAAAACACGTCCGTGTCAAACCTGGTACGCAGATGTTCGCGATGGCATCATTCCCAACAACCGAAAGGCGGAGCGACCCAAACGTCCGCCACCGGGTGAACGGCTACGCGGGCCGGTCTAGGCACACGCCGGAATATTATTTGGCGAGAAAACGAAGGAGGTACTGGCAGACGCTACAGCACGGATGAACACTGGAGACGTTGCGCTAAGTAAAAGAAGCCAGACAAAATGCCACGTCTCGCGTGGTCCCCGTTATCGGAAATGGCAGAGCAGAAAGCGGACAGCAGTCGCCCGGGGACGGGGTGGGCTGCGGGCAGGTGGCGGCGACTGCCACGGGGGGGGGGGGGGGTGGGGGGGTCTCATCTGGGAGATGAAAACATTCTCAAATGAATTGTGAGGATAGCTGCACAGCTCAGTGATTATACTAGACACGGGTGAGCTGCACGCGTTAAGTAGGTCAACTGGATGTTATGTAAATTGTATCTCAAGGAAGCTGTTACCAAAAAAAAAAAAAAAAAAAAAGGCCAGTAAAGGTATCTTCAAATGATATCAACCCTATTACTAGATTCTTTGTTCACCAACAGATCTTTTGTTTGTCGGAAGCGGAATTTTGAGATGCTCCTGGATTCTACGTTACAGGAGTCCCTTAACATCCGGTGTCTCAGATGCTCGCTAGGAGTTGGTGAGATAAACAGGACTAGCCAGATCTCCGTTCCAGAAACAATTCAGCCTGTCCAATGATGTCCTCTCCACCCTTTCCCTACTTCCTGCCTCTGAAAAACCACATTTTCCAAACGGGAAGCCAGGAGCTGGAGAAGTACAGGTACGGAAGTGGTACTAAGCCGGGCCTCACACCTCGCCATGTGGCCCGCCGCCCCCGGCCCCCGGCGGACTCCCCACACCTTTGGGGTCTTCTTTCGAGATCACCTATCACGACCATCTATCACACTCTCATCTTACACATTAATACTCAGCCCAAGAATCCTCAGAGACTTACACAACTTACAGCTCGTACACAATCTAGAACTGAGGACCTAGCCTGTTCCTTACCTAGACACAACAGAAGCTGTCCTATAATACGTACAACAGAATTCTGTTGTCATGTCCTACAACAGAAACTGTCCAAATAATACCTTTTGTTTTTTCCCATGTTCACTTTTTTATTGTGGTAAACTATATTCACGTTGCTGTGCAGCCATCACCACTACCCATTTCCAGAACTTCCTCACCACTCCCGACTCATAAAGTGATTTCTCCCCATTCCCCCTCGCCCCGGCCCCTGGTAACCACCATGCTACTCTCTGTCTCTATGTATTTGACTATTCTAGAATACCACTTTTGCTCGTCTCTCAGCTCTCTCGCAAAAGGCTTAAAATTTCTGCCAAATTGTCCAAGTGACTTTTTCAGTAATCAGGTAAGCTGAGAGAGGGTTAAATATAACTGCACTTCTAATTAAAAAAATAACTTTTTTTTAAGAGGGAAAGAATGTGTTACCTGTTAATTACCACTGTACAGAAGACTACTGAACTGCAGGGCAGAGAATAAAATGGATATTTGCAGGCTGGGGAAATGGGGAAAAAACAAGGACAACAGAAGCTATGTGACTTTTATGGTGGACAAGTGTTCTCACTATACTGGCCACTACCCAGAGGGCTAGACCCCGGGTCTTACTGTATGTGAACACCACCCCAAAACGCTGTTAAAAGTCATCTCAATAAAGACAGTGTTATTTCCCCTCGAGCCTTATGGCGCTTCCCCGACATTAACTCCAAAGATGCAAATCCACCCTTGGGGCGACACGGCGGAGAGGAAAAGCAAGGCCCCGGCCACACGGCCAACTCGGGGAGGCACCACCGAGAGCAGCGTTACTTACTTCATCAGCTTCTGCTTTGTGGCAGAATCTTTGAAGCTCCTGAATTCCTCGCCTGCTTTGATCTCGTAAAACTGGGGCTTGAGGACTGTCTGCCGGTCCTCCCTGAGCTGCTCCTGCCGCTTCACCTTTTCCTCCTGGTGCAGAAGTCTGCGCTGCTTCCTGACCTCTTCGACCCAGTCTTTTTCATCATCCGAACTCTCAGAACTTTCCGCATCACTTGGTTTTCCTTCCGGTTCTTCCTCCTCTTCCTGAAAATAAAAATAGTAAGCGGCAGCTCCTTTCCCCCGCCAAACCCCGACCTGTTATTTTCTGGTGACCAGCAGTCGCCCACTGGGATACGTGACATCGCGCACTGGAGAAAAGGCCTTTCGTCAAAGATCAACTTCTAAGCTGAAGGTCAAGCAAATTACATCGCAAGGGTCTGAAAGGCTCTTCTAACTCGCACAGAAAACTCTATTAACGAAACACGAGTAAACACAAGGACAAGGAGTACGTTACTTTTTCGTGAAGTTCTTGTTGCTCCAAGAGTCTTAGTTTCTTCTTCCTTTTTTCACTAATTTTTGAGACAAGTGGATTCAAAAGCCTAAATTCTTCACTCTCTTCGTCCACCTGGAAGTCAGGGTTCTCAAACATAACTTTAAATCGATCATCAGTGAGAATATTAGGAAGGCTCTATGAGAAAAAGGATGCAGGAATGTAAAGTTAGTATGAATAAAATCTGACCAGAAAGATGGCCTAAATATATTTGTCAATTATAAGTTAATAAGCTGCATAAGGCATTACTTTAATTATTAGGGAACTTCTTTAGAACTCGTTTCTAGAACTTTCCAACTGCCCTTGGGTTTTATCTCCTACTCACAAATTCTATTAATCCATTTCAGACGGTATGTATTACTTGGCCATTCAACATAATGAGCTAAGAATAAACCTCTTTGGCTTAACTTTATGCTTAATATATTGAACAGAATTTTCCTCAATTAACATTTTTTTCATGAACAACACTTCAAGGAAATACATGTTTCTAAACACAGCTTTTTAGGCAGAGCTACTATACTGAAATAAAATTAGTGACTCTTCCAACTTCATTGAAAACTGCGAAGGGAATAATACTAATAATACTAAGAAGAATTAACATGGTGGGAGCTGCTGGTGGAAGCTTCCTGACTCTGAGTGATTTGGAAACGTAAGGGAAGCTTCCACCTCTTAGAGGATGGCCTCATTTTTTCCGTAGGCCACTGAATTGTTCACAACGGACGCAGAGTAAACCTGACAAGATAAAACTGCTATTGAGACTCATCTGAATAGCTCAGAAGTATTATAAATGTATCTGTTCATGCAAACAGAAGACAATCTTCTACACTCAGGGCTCTCCTATAGTTTTTTATCTGCTATAGGTTTGAAAACCAGACAAATCAACCTACTGAATACGGTCTGTAAAGTAAATAGCCCGAACGTGGGCTGAATAGGCTAACCCGTTCATGGCGGGTGGAAACAGCTGGGTTCTGAGCGTGGTACGCAGAATACGGCTACACAAAAATCTGCCAAATCGTGAGATGTTGACGGACTTTGGCTGTTTGTTCCTGGTAGGCACCTAAAATTTGATAAACGCTTAACCTAAATTTCTGTGACACATTGAATACATATTTAAGATATACCGAACAAGTCTTCCCTGATTAAATATCATTTCCAAGACAGATTTAGGTTCAAGGAAGAAACAAAGATAGGTAAGATCCAGTTCCTGATCCCAAGGTAATCTAAGGAGAAACAGAAACACAGTAACAGAAACAAAAGCCTGGACGCCGCAAGGCTCCTTACGAGGGATGCTAGGCAGAGTTGCAAGTGCTCTGAAAGCGAGAGGTAAAGGGTAACGCCAACAGGAGGCACATGAGAAGGGTTCATCGGGGATGCGGCAGACGGAAAGCCGAAAGCATTTCCAGCCCACTGAGGAGTGGTGAACAGTCTGATGACACAAGAATAATGACAAAATTTGGAAAAGCATGTTTTGATCAGGCCAGACTGTAACGGAAATCAACACTGTCAGACCGTGCCCTTTATTCTATAGGTGAGGGGACTGCTCAGGAGGGGAAGTGGGGGAGGAGGAAAGAGGTGACAGAGGTGTGCTCCAGGACCCCTGGGTGACAAGGAGAATTCTGCACTGAGAGCCCTCGGCAGCGCGGTGCCTGATGGACTGCTGAGGGAGAAACCAGTCACGTTGTGACTACCAGACCGCTTTAGGAAACCGAGAGAAGAGACGGGGCCTATCTTAGAGCAGTGGGATCTAAGGGCGGGAACAAGTACGGTTGGAGGAAAGGGTGACTACGAGACACAGTTCCACATCAGAATGGACAGATGCAGCTACAGAGGAGCCGGGAGGGGGGAGAGTGAAAAGCAGGGTGTGAAGTCTAGCGTAAGTGACTGGAAAGTCAGGGCTACCAGGAGTGGGGACCCATCATCACTGAAGATCATCAGAAAAAGGTGTAGGGTGGAGTGAAGGACGAGAAATTATGTTCCAGAAACCAAGATGTCCTCCAGTAGGTGCATGGATGAACCATGGAGCATTCAGACAACTGAACGGCATTCTGTGCTAAAAAGACACGGAGAAATCTTACGTGCATTTTACTAAGTGAAAGAAGCCACTCTGAAAAGACTTCATATGTATGATCCCAACTACATGGCATTCCCGAAAAGGTAAAACAATGCAGACAGTGAAAAGGTCTGTGGTTGCCAGGGGTTGGGGCGGGGGGAACAGAGGGACGAATGGGATTTTCAGGGCAGTGAAAATACTCTGTGTGATATTCTAATGGTAGAAACAGGTCATTATACATTCGTCCAAACCTACAGAATGGACAACACCAAGAATGAAGCCTAATATCAACTGTGGACTTTGGGTGATTCTGATGTGTCAGCACAGGTGTATCCATTGTAACAAATGTCCTCTCTGGTGGGGGATGTGGAGTGGGGGATGGGCGGTGCATGTGTGGGAGCAGGGGGCATATGGGAAATATTTGTGACTTCCCCTAAATTTTGCTGTAAACCTAAAACTGCTCTGAAAAAAAAAATTTAATCTTTAAGGAGAATGTCATCTGGTTTCTGATGAACACCATTAGATGTCTGGGAACAACGCAGCAGTCTCAAGTGAGAGAAGGAGGCAAAATTGTACACATTTTTAGAGTTACCTGTAAATATAGGATAGGTGACATTGCCAAAGATCCAAGTATTTTCAAATGAATAGCGGTTAGCCTATCATGCATTTACACAATGAATGAATGAACCCTAAAAGAAATATTTTCCTTTTCATCCTACTGTATTTATTAAATAATCATATTTAGTACCAGAGAAACATGTTAAAAAAGAATATACTGTGGGGTGCCTGGGTGGCTCAGTCAGTTGAGCGTCCAACTTCGGCTCAGATCACGATCTCGCGGTCCGTGAGTTCGAGCCCCACGTCGGGCTCTGTGCTGACAGCTCAGAGCCTGAAGCCTGCTTCGGATTCTGTGTCTCCCTCTCTCTCTGCCCCTCCCCCACTCACACTCTGTCTCTCTCTCAAAAATAAAGTTTTAAAAAGCTTAAAAAAAAGAATACGCTGCTAGCATTAACTTTTTTTTCTTAATCTTCAAAAATAAATTGTACTGCCTAAAGACAAGTTATGTTTTGGATGAACAATTATGAACTACTAACTCTTCGGACCTAGTTATAAAAATATCTTCCTTGGAGATTTTTCCTAGTCTGTTCGTTTTCACAGCTGACTTAAAAAAAAAAAAAAAGGAGTAGGATAAGATGAGTGATATTGTACAGTAGTCTGTAAGTGTCTGGGTAGCTATCTACCCTAGGAAGATACATGTACATATGCTCAACACCTGTCATTCAAAGGTGAAAACACCTGGAAGCATCATTATTCCTAGCCCTGCTTCCAAGATTTGAGTAGGATGTTTATTCTGAATATTCTGTCCCAACACAGTAACATACAAGGAATGCTTCATATTTAAAACAAGTCAATTCCTTTAATGCTATGATATCTATGAAATTAATGCCGCGATGGCTATGACGCAGACTTCTGGGTAAAGATGGTCTGAACACACACATCTCCTTCTAATCTCTGCCAACTCCATTAAAACAACAGAAAATGGACTTTAAGTGAAGACACGACCCTTAAGGATGAGGAGGACAAAAAAGGAAACAGGAGCGGTGAGATTCTGGAAAGAAGAAAGGCAGGCCTCAAACCTGCCCTGTCCACGGAGAGGCTTCTTCCCTGGAGGGGAAGAGGCGTGTCCTCTGGGACAGCAGGACCCTGAGGGCCAGGGGAGCGTGTGGCACGAAGGGGCTGCACACTAATGTCACCCTTCCCCCCAAGCCGCCGTGACTAGGGTTCTCAGAATGCTAGGAGCCGGGCGTCACCCTCCAGGCAGCAGAACCTGACCAGCCGAGAGAAAGGCCAAAAGACACTGCTGTTGGGAGCTTCCCCGAGGAAACAGCGTGGCCAGGTCACCACACAGTGCGTGGGGAGTCCTGCCTCCCCACCTCAGAGTTGCCATTCAGCTTTTTAGACCTTTCACTCTTAAATATAAACAAATGACCTGAGGTCACAGGGGGAAAAACTACTTAAAAAAAATTTTCCCCCCCAAAATTCCGCCAGCACCGAAGAGCCTGTTTCTGGATTCAAAGGGCCCACACAGTGGCCGGCACTGAGGGCTGGGTTAACAGAGGGAAGGCAGGCCCCGGTGCAGGCTCAGCCCCCCGTGGGCACTTTCTCCACTCTTCCTCTTCCTTGCCCGACTCCCTTATTTTGGAGGAGAGAATCCTAAGGAATTTCCCGAGGAAAATAAGCACATAAATGTAATGTGTGGCTGTTGCTGACAGCATGCATGTCTGAACAATCTCTTCACTCTATACCCTTACACTGACTGCCTGCTTGTCTGGGTTGGAGAGAATATTCCTTCAGAAAGCTAAAGGCTAAAGGTCCTGTATGCAACATGGGGAGAAAGTGGAGCGAATCCCCAGGATGCCGGCAGCGCACCAGCATTCGGAGGTGACCAGTCCAGAACGGAGCAGGGCCGACACATGTAGAAGACGCTCCGTCAGGAAAAGAAAAATTAATGTAAAAACCGATATTCATATAAATACCCTGCGAGGAGATGTAGAGAGCCAGCAAACTGGTTAACTAGTTTACCGCTAGTTAAGTAGGGCCAACTAGTGATCACCACACAGAAAACAAACAAAAAGTCAACACTCAGTCCAGGGAAGACGGAGGCTGGATGGGAAATGTAACCATGAATTGCCTCCAGACTCGGCCTTGGGCGGAAAGAGCACCTGCATGGTCCTGACGCAAGTGCCGGGTGCTGAGCGTCCCAAGTTGCAATAGAACTTATCGGGAGGGAAGGTCATGGAAACAGGTAAGATGACTGGCCTGGCATTTAAAAGTCAGGGGGGAGCAGCATGGGCAGTATTAGGACCCAAGGGAGCCTAACGCCTAAATAATTAGCTGAAAAGGCAAAAGTATCTCTGGACAGGAGAAAATGAGGGAGGAGGTGGAGGAGGAAAAGGACAGAGGGAGAGCCACCGTTCCTAACAAACCCTGGAGAAATATTTAGTTCCTAAAACTACGTGTGTAAAACTGTAATAAAAACCAAGAGCAATTTTTCACTGGTACTATAAAGACTTTACAGATAGTATTTGGGATGTTAAAGCCGATCTGATCCAGCCCGGTGTCTACACACGCACGGCTGCCTCTGTTCCCTAGAGAGATGAATTATGACTTTAAGACCTGCTCTTAATGGTATGGAATAACCCCCGGGCTAAGACACCGCCCCGCGGCTCCGGGCCAGAGCACGCCTGGCCTGGAGATGTGCGGCAGGACAACCCGGGACTAAACCGCAGCGGAATCCAGCAGAAGGACGTCCACACAAGACTCTACGGCAACAGCGACAAACTGGGAGAAGAGGCCAACAGCCAGGGAATGGCACTTGTAAGGAAAATGGCTCAAACCCTTCCCGATCAAATGGTTACTCACCGGTGCCACACCTCTCCAAGCCGCCTGTGCACACGGGAAGTCAATTCGCACTTGTTGAGAGAACAGATGGATTGGCTCTCACTTAACTACAATTAACGCCCCCAAGTGCCTTCGTTTGGCTTAAGATGGCGATGATGCTTCTTGACACTAACCACTCGGTGGGAGGGCCCCTTCCCACCGCAGGTCCATCATCAACTGAACAGTACACACCTTCTTAAGCTTTAGTTATGTCATGAGGGGCGGCAATATCTGGAAACATATTTCACTGTCCGCCTCCAAGAAATTCCAGTTGGGGCCAAGGCAGCACGAAACCATACTGACTTTCCAATCAGGAGCCAACAGAGCTGTGCGAGCTCCTGAGGGTTTGGAGAACTGCTGACAGACATAACAGACCTTTTTTAAGTATTCTGCCCATTGTGAAGGGTTCTTTCCTCGGCTCCTGAAGGCTTTTTAAGGTCTTCATTTTAATTCGATGACAATGTAAACAACAGATCGTATAAGCTTTGTCTAAGAACAGCCTCAGATTTCTCGAAAACTGTACTCGAGTTTCTGGCAGGAAACCGAGCCCTGATAATAGGCCCCAAATTGGGTCAGGAAGCAAATTAGGGGCAAATTAGGGGCACGTTTTACAAATACCACTTTCTAGCAGAATTTTATCAGGTGGCACAGCTTTTACAAGGACAGCACTTCCAGCAGCTAGAGACACAATGCTGTCTGAGGAGAGAGGATAAGAATTTTGAAGGCTGTTCCTCTTTGCACCGCAACAGAAGCAGCACACAGCCTGTCCATAGTACATAGCCTGATAGAGGATTCTTCACAGGATGACCCTCTTACTGTTTTCACAACAAATTTTAAATGCACAAATGATCATGGTTTTTCCCGTTGGCTCTTATGATAATTTTGCATGCTTTCGTTCACAGAGTCATTTTTACCATCCTGCCCCCCCTGCAGAGTGAGGACTATCACTATGTGTCATAAACCTTCTCTGGCTGCCCCCAAACTCAATGAAAGAAAGGGGATGGCGGGGCAAGAACAGGGTCCTTTTCCCACATTTTCATAATCACAAGGGCCTTTTTAAAAGGCTTCTGAACTGAGCATACCACACTGCACAGGTATCAAAACTGCAATTTAGTCTTACTCTCTGTAGTATTTACATATGTATCACATAGATAAAGACCCGTAAGCATAAAACATTGACAGGAAGCATATATCTGCATCCTCCATTAGCCCCACTCTCTTCCTCCTGAAGCTTTAGGGCCTGTAACCCAAAGATCACTTCCATTTAGCTTACAAAATGACATTAGACGTTATGAAGCTGAGAAGTTAGCTCCCTAGCTCAGGCTGGGCTAACAGGAAAACCCAGGAGAGTGCCCTGAGGAGAGTCAGCGGTGCAGGGAGCACTCACATCGTTAGTACTTTAAGATACACGTACACACTTAACGCCCTGACGCTAGTTAGGAGGGTGCGTAGATACAGCACGTGCATATAAAGGTATGTAGTAAGTTTAAATAATTGTTCCAATGTTGGCATATTTTTCACATACTGAAAATGGAAGCATAAACATCATCTACGTATTTACTTAAGGTGGGCTTCTGAAAATCAAGATTTAAATAATATAATAAAAAAATGTAGCGGGGCGCCTGGGTGGCTCAGTCGGCTGAGTGTCCGGCTTCGGCTCAGGTCATGATCTCACGGTTTGTGAGTTCGAGCCCCATGTTGGGCTCTGTGCTGACAGTGTGGAGCCTGCCTGGAATTCCCTCCCTCTCTCTCTGCCCCTCCCCCACTCGTGCTCGCTCTCTCTCTCTCAAAATAAATGAATAAACTTAAAAAAATTTTTTTTCAATGTAATAGGCCAGGATGGAAGGTGCGCAAGGATGAGGAGGCAGAGGGTAAGCAGTGAGTGTGACTCCATTTAGAAATCACAGCACTCCAAGAAGGCCCCCCTCGTGTCCCATCGCTGCACGTTACAGAAGAAAAAACTATGCCCCAGTGAAGCCCAGGGTCACCCAGAATGACCCAACCAGCGAGCAAGAAACTAGTGAGCGACGTGACCCTTCGTCTGTAGTCCACTGGCAATTCCTGGAACAGACTGGAACAAAAATAAACACACAAGGAGCTGGCTCATCTCATGTTCACTCACCTCTTTAAAAACTACCCAGAGAAGAGAGAAAGAATAAACAAGCAAACAAGAACCGCTCGAGAGCATAACCGGTCCAAAGTCCCAAGGTTAGGCCCTTTGCTCAGAGTCAGGTCCCGCAGGCTCCTGAGAGATGTGACCTTTACAATTCATTCTAGTAAGGAGCCAAGGCTGAGTTATCTGCCTGCCTGCTCGAAGCAGGTGATGAGGAAGTCTTCAGGTATCTGGGAAGATTAGAAAAATCTCCCCCTGTCCTGATAATGTCAGCTACATGAAGCGTTTATTTCAGGGCTGATCTTCATCCATTTTCACACTAGTAACGGAAGTTGAGCTGCAGTTACACAGAAGTGTGCATACCTCCTGACAATGCCAAGTCTAAACAAAAATTCGCTACTTCTGGAATTATAAAAAGACCTAGTCAGAACAAAGAAAAACAATAAACAATTTAGGTATTTAACAGCAAAAGGATTAAGTAAACGATACATCCTTAGGAGAGTATATGCAGCTCTCCAAAGAATTTACAAAGAATTTTTAATAAAATGGGAAACCACTTGTGTTATTTTACACAACCAGGATAAATATGTACACAATATTATCTCGCCATCATAGCTTAGAATTTTAAGAGAAGTAAAACAGGAAGGAAATTCAGTAACATCTTAATGATGCCTTCTTTGGGTAGAATTACATAAGTGACACGCTTTATGTTCTTTTCTATTTTCCAAACTTCTCATATTGAGTGTATACTATCCTATAAGCAGGGGGGAAATGAAGCTACGTGTATTTTTCAAGAATAAAGGGAAAAGATAATTTTAAGCTACCACTAAGAAAATACAGAAACAATTTATCAATTCTCCACTGCCTTATAAAATCTTACCTTAACTTTCTTTTTCCAGGTAGATTTTTGCTTCTCCTCCTCTTCCTCAATTAATTTAAGTGCCAGCTCTTTGTTAACTTTCGGCAATTTCTAACAGCAGGAAAAAAAAAAGGTGTATGAAATGTCTACAGTTCAGCTTTAAAAGTTAACGGTTCTGTACGAAGTACAACCTCACCAACAGGTGATGTCTAATTCTCATTTTTAAACTTTCGTCGTCCCCAGAGTAGGGAAGAATGCGGACACAGGGGACGCCATCAGGCACGCACAAAGGGACAGAGCCCTCAGCGCCGGGAGCGCTTGAGCTCACGCGGCCCCCTCCTGTGCATGGAGAAGCCAGCTGGGAGAAGCAGTGTCGGGGGGTCAGCGCACCGGGGGAGGCCCTCACTGTGAACGGGAGGCCAGCAGGCCTGCCGCTGCGGCCCCTGGCTGGGGTTCAGGGAACCCCTAAAACGCTACTAATAATCCCAAATGCACTATCTCCTGCTCCTGCAGTGGCAGATTTCTAAGGGGAGTTCTAGGTGTGAGTCTCAGCTCTCAGGACACAGCTGCGAGCTCTTCATTGTTCCCCACTTAGTGTTTATGTCCCCTGTAAAATACAACTTGGACAAGTAATGCAAAGAAGGGGACAAGAGTGCTCCATGTCCCAGCCTCCCCCTTGCCCCCACACACATCTGACACTCTCAAAAAACAAGTAATCTGGAAAAAGGAAATACCAGCGACTAGCCTTTAGTACTGAGTGTGTGTACGTATGTGTGTTTATGCACACGTATGTGTATGTACGTACGCACGCGTCTTTGGTACTGTGTGCACATTTGTGCACACGTGTGTAAATGTACACATGCATGTGTCTTTAGTACTCAGTGTGTGTACATACGTCTTTTGCACATGCGTGTATATGTACGTATGTACATCTTTAGTACTGTGTGCAAATATGTGTGTTTATGCACCCGTATGTGTATGTATGTATGCATGCGTCTTTAGTACTGAGTGTGCGTACATACGTGTGTGTTCATGCAAATGTACATATTTGTACACATGCATGCATCTGTGTGTCCATCTATCACCAATGCTCAGCTACAAACGAGCACAGCAATAGAGAGAATGGGAAGCAGAGGGCCTCAGCGTCCCTGCCTGCTGGCTGCTGGACCAACATCGAAGGTTAAAAGTTCTTCCCCCTGGCAGCAAACAGATGGTCAGCACAGCCTGGGGTTCCAGTTTGTGGTTTTCTGACCACCCCCCAGGACGCCAGCCCCGGCTGCGGCCCTCCTGGGAAGCCCGGGTCCCAGCGGTAGCCTCAGCAGCCCAGCTCCTCAGGGCCCGCCTCCTTCCTGGTGCTCCCCGCCCCCCACCCAGCCGTGCTACCTGCTTCCTGCAGCCACTGCCTCTCTTATCAATATCCTTATTCCATATCAGTATCAAGATGCCTCAGTTCTCTAACACCTGGCTGACAATTCTTTACGTTGAATTCTATTAATGTAACTAGGTGGCCTGATGTGACATAGTCTGATGGCCCTGATCCAAGCAGACAGCCTACGGTACTGCCAAATGTCAGAAATGGGAATTATCGAAGCCTCAACACCCTAAACGCTGAAAACTCATCCGAAAACTCCATCACATTTTCTTAGAAGGGCCGCCACTATCAGTCCCTCCGGCATCCTTTCCCACAACGTCATGACCACAGAATCCATTACGATCAACCTGTAAAGAGTGTCCACCCTCATGACCAGTAAGATACACCAAAACTATTAGAAACAGATGTAAACTAAAAATGGGAAGACAAAGAAACGGATGGCAGGTTGTTTTGGAATAACATACAAAATGAAAATTAAGTACTTTCCCCTGGTAAACTCAACAGTGAGCACAAGATCTACCTTTAACTGGACTCTCTGTGCACGTGTTTCTTCTATCTTCTGTCGGATCTTATCTTTCCTGTATTCTTCATAAGCAAATGGATTTACCATCAATTTCACCTTTTCAAAGTGGAAAACAAAAGTTCACAAATAAAAGTCATATTTAAGAGCATGTTTCATATACACCATGACTATTACGCTGACAGACTGTCTTACAAATCAAGTATGTTTTGCAAAATGCAAGTAAATAGAAAAGAAATGGCTCATTAATCACATAAAATCAGGGCAGTTTTCTATTTACCTTGTGATAGAGTCTTATATCCATGAAAAATCCATGCATATATGCCCGGAGAAATGGTGACCCAATTAGATGTGCGAGCCCTGGAAAGAGTTTTAATCACAAGAGGGCAGGTCATTATGAAATCTTTTTTTTTTCCATTTTTTTTATGTTTACTCTTTTTTTGGGGGGGGCAGAGAGATACAGAGTGAGAGCAGAGGAGGGGCAGAAAGAGAGACAGACAGAGAGAGAGACAGAATCTGAAGCAGGCTTCAGGCTCCGAGCTGTCAGCACAGAGCCCGATGTGAGGCTCGAACTCATGAACCGTAAGAATATGACCTGAGCCAAAGTCTGACACTTCATGGACTCGAGCCACCCAGGTGCCCCAGGTCCTTATGAAATCTTGATGAAAAATAAACAGGTTTTCTTGGATTATAGTAAAATTTCACTTCTGATCGATTATCAGAAGATTTCACTCTGGAGACCAGAACCACTAATTTTCAAAAACTATGGAGAAAATCTAGTCCATTCTAAGCAGTGTCACTCTTACTTATTTTAAATGTCATATTAAGCATAAAGGTGACAAAAAGTCTTTATGAACTATGAAAGACTGCTAAAGAAAGATCCTTAATACTAATGGTTCTCAGATTTTTGGATTCCATGGATCAGTTTAATTTAAAAAATACTCCTGGCATCAACAGTAACTTGCCAACTTTCATTGTGCCAGGTAGGAGCAGTGGTGGTGGGGTCGGGGGGCATTATCTTCCATAATTTCCAAACACAAAGCACGCTATCACAATGATAACGTAGAAAGGGCATGTTCTTTCCATTATTCTCATTTTATAGATGAGAAAACCAAGGCTTAACAGGGTTAAACAAGCTGGCCAAGTCCCTCGGATATGAAGCAGAAGAGGGGGACGTGTACCCGTCAGCCTTCCTCCGATGCCCACGGTGTTAGTCACCATGCGTTCTGTCCAGCATTCTGGCACAATATTCCATGAAACATGTTTTGGGAAATACCATGCTTTATAACTGCCTTCCTCACCCAAAGTAAACACAGTAAGAGAGACTAAACAAGCACCCAAGATGAACTAAGCACAGTCTTTTTAAAACCCTGCAAAACAACAATGACTTTTCCCCTCCCATGTTAAGAATGGAGGTGAGTGTGACAGACACAAGTATAAAAATTACACTGAAAATGCTTAGGAAGGCCCAGAAGCAGGAAAATCTTATTTCACCATATTTGATTCAGGGATCATTTTTAAAAAGCTGACTACAAGTCTTTCCTCTTTAAACATTAACATTTAAAGAGTTATTTTGGTGGGAACTGGCAGAAAATGAGTTCTGCCTGAATTAATTGTGCTATGAAATACACCTTAAGGGACTCCTCGGTGGTTCAGTTGCTTAAGCGTCGGACTCTTGATCTTGGCTCAGGTCGTGATCCCAGGGTTGTGGGATCCAGTCCTGTATCAAGCTCTGCACTGAGTTCGGAGCCTGCTTGAGATTCTCTCTGCCTCCCTCCCTCTGCCCTTCTGCTAGAGCTAATTAAAAAACAAATACAGCTTAAAAATAAGGTTTAATAACTTCTCTGTTTATTTATGCCACAACTCTATTTGCTCTTAACGCTTAACTGCGGCTGTACACCCATCTGTTCCACAGACACCTAAGTTGCCTGGATTCGTAAAGAATGGGTCCTTTGAGTCTGCCCGCTCTCCATGCAAATTTCTTACTCGGCCTCTCTCCAACGGCACGACTCGATCAGCTCGATCTGCTCTCCTTATCCTACAGGGTAGTACCAGTCATCTGAGCAACACGCATTCCCCTGAGGGGCGGTATGGTTGAGGTGAAAAGCACGTGCTCCAGGTGTAAAGCCAAACCCTCACGTTCACGATCACTGGGGTCTTTGGCAAGTTCGTTTCACCTTCTTGGGCCTCAGTTTCCTCGTCTACAAAATGGTGTCATAACCGTAGCCACTCCACGGAGCGGCGAGGATTAAGAGCTGTATGTGAACGTGCAGAATATTACGCGGCACATGGTAAGCCCTACGAGTGCTGGCTACCACTGATAAAAGGCATTTCTTGTCTGTGACCCTCAAGCCTAAAGGAACTATTAAGATTCGACGTATCTGAGGATTCAATCGGGTTTCTAAGTTTTGGATGAGGTCTTCTGTAAGCTTAAAGGGAGCCAGAAATCACTTACGTGCAGTCTCTGCGATATTTTCAAAACCTTTTACTCAAAGCAGTACCAAAAAAAATACATCACTGCTTTCTTGACACTTTTCTATACATAGCTAGTGTGCTCAAGAAAGTTACTCCTCACTTAAGATACAAAAAAGGTTGGGGAGGTTGAATTATCTGAATCTGTCCTAAGCAGAGATTACCAACTTGACAATGTACACAGACTGTTATATCTGCTTTGGCAGAAAAAGAAGATGCGGAGAATCAGATAAAACGTGACTCTACTGCCCCCAATGTTCAAAACTCCCCCTCCCCAACAACTTTATAAATATTTTATCATAATTTTTTTTTTTTTTTTTTACCTAAATTTTCAAGGTCTTTCTTGGTGACAAATTTGTAATCGTCGTAAACTGTGCTTTCTGGATTCTCTTCTAGTTCTTCGGTCAAGTTGTCCAGGAAGGAGCACCACCTGGGAGCAGGGCCCAAAACCTGCCGGTGTTGATTAAAAGGTTAGCAAATGTACGTTCTCGCCACATCAACTAACGGGGACTTACTTTACAACCAGATTTTCTTAAATTTAAAAATCCTTGTTTGTATCAGAAGTGTTGGAAACTAATTACGATATGCATAATCAACAAGTACATAAGGGAAGGGAATAAAGTAGGAAAAATTTAGGCTTGTGAGGGAAAAATTTCAGTCTGGGATGCAACGATATTAAAAAAAAAATTTTTTTTTAATGTTTATTTATTTTTGAGAGAGACAGAGACAGAGCTTGAGCAGGGGAGGGGCAGAGAGAGAGGGAGACACAGAGTCCGAAGCAGGTTCCAGGCTCTGAGCTGTCAGCACAGAGCCTGACATAGGGCTCAAACCCATGGACCGCAAGATCATGACCTGAGCAGAAGGTGGACGCCCAACTGACTGAGCCACCCAGGTGCCCCTGGGATGCAGATATTAATGAACGTTCTTACATTAGCACTAAGCACTATCAAAATACAAATAAATAATGCAGGTACTTAAAATAATATCCATTTATCATCTCTTTCATTCAAAAGAGTGCTAGAATCTACAAAAGCATATTTGGCATAAGAGATTTTTTTTAAGTCCACCTCTCATGAAGACAAAGTCTAAAATGAGAATCACCTTTCTTTTTTTTAAAGCCTATTTATTTTGAGAGAGACAGAGAGCACAAGTGGAGGAGGGGCAGAGAGAGAGAGAGAGAGACAGAGAATCCCAAGCAGACTCCACACTGTCAGCACAGAGCCTGACATGGGGCTCGAACCCAGGAACCGCAGGATCATGACCTGGGCTGAAGTCAGACGCTTAACCGACTGAGCCACCCAGGCACCCTGCAAATCACCTTCTTTTCAGGGGTTTTCAACTAATTACTTGATAATTATATTTGCTCTTCTGTGGTCCACTTCATTTAATTCATTAAAAATTAAAATTCTCTACAGAATCCTTCAGGCTTAACCTAAAATGGGTCACCAGGACCCACAAGTTAATCCCAATGATAGGCTGAGGAATAAAAGTTGAATACAATTTATAACCCACTAATACAATATGAACAGTTCACAATTCATAGTTGTAATCCAACTGCTTCCATAAAATGTGACTGCTTTTTACTTTTTTGCTGTTGACACAGATCTTTCCCAGCACTACGCCTCACCCACTGAGGTCAAGGCTTATCCCAAATGAAACAATGCTACGCAGCGGGAAGGCTACGCTATTCAAAGTGTCTGCTGAACTCCAGGCTTTCAGAAGAACAACCCTGGGCTGACAAAATGGAACTTCCCGTGACTACTTCCCTGTGTATTTTGATAGCTATCGACTCAACAGGAGAAAAACAAAAATCATAATGGAAATGATGAAACCTAGCTTAAACTTTCTGGAGAAGGGAAGGTGGAAGAGACTCGTAACAAGGAACAACAGCGCCTAATACCATCTTCACTCAAAAAAATAGTAAATGTTAGATACGGCCACACTGGCATAGTATCATTGTGCTCGATTAGAAAGGGTGATCCCCCCAAGCCCCAAAGGTTATGGCACTCATCAACATGAAAAACAATGTTTAAGGAGCATAAAAGGAGTCCTATCAACAAGTTTCATATTGGCATAATCTATGCAATTTAAAAAAAAAATAAAGGTTTTGATGCTCTGAGTGGTTTGACTCTAACCATAAAAGATAAAACCTTCAAGAAATGCAAGGCATTAAAAAAAATTCAATGTAGGACACTTTTTAAAGAAACTGCTATGATTTTAAACAATTTTAGGACAGTAGCTCGAAGTCAACAAATGTCAATGATAAAATGCTACTACATATAAAGCACTGTGCTAAAACCAAAGAGTTTATCAAACCTGGCTGGAGCAGAAAATCTAGCGGAACACATGCACACAACATTCAGTTGTGTAAAGCAACAGACTGAGATCGCACGGAGTCCGCGGGGAAGACAGGTGGGGGCTGCAATACACAGCAGGCTGGGACCCCGAAAAGCACATACAGAGGGACTTCAGGTGGGAGCGAACTCCTGAGTAAGCTGGGAAAACTCGTGAGCCCCTTCAAGAGAGAGCTTGGGCACTTACGCTCCAGGTATGTGCGTCCCATCATTCATAAAGCAAACGCAAAGCTCTGCCATCTGCTGGAGTAGAACCTAAGACGGCAATCTCCTCTCTTCTTTTAGACAGAAAGAAAGCACCCTATGGTCGCTTTTCCAGAATATGATCCCCAAGATACTGTCCTCTTGGGAGGGTAGGAACTTCATCTGTTCTAAATGCTGAATTTCGAGTACCTAGAATACTGCCTGCCAAGTAGTACTGTTTTCAATACATATTTCATAAATACATCTATTCTTACATCATGTATGAATGTGTTCATGAATTCCACGTGCACAAAGTACTAAGACCTAAAGGGTCCTGGGGCACCTGGGTGGCTCAGTCGGTTAAGCATCTGACTTCGGCTCAGGTCATGATCTCACAGCTCGTGAGCTCAAGCCCCGCGTCGGGCTCAGTGCTGACAGCTCAGAGCCTGGAGCTGCTTCGGATTCTGTCTCCCTCTCTCTCTGTCCCTCCCCTACTTGCACTCTGTCTCTTTCTCGCTGTTAATTATAAAAAAACATGTAAAAAAAATTAAAAAGAAAAAAGACTTAAAGGGTCCTGTCTGGCACGAGTATTTTTTAAATTGTTTAATTTTCCTTATTCAGAAAAAAAAAAAAAAAACACTCAAATACTTCTCCATAAAACTACTGGACATGAGAACACTTTTTGGTGAAAGTCAGACTATTTTGCCTCCTATGCGAGGGGGCAACGGTTACCAAATAACCTCATAATAAAGCAGTTTCACCTTTAAAAACCTTCAATCAGTGATAAACATGGGCTTCAAAGACAGTAAGATTATACTGTGCTAACCGACTCTTCTGGAGGGAGGGTGGTGAAGGGCAGGAGTATCAAAATATCATCCCAGATCTGAACTTATTTTCACAAAAGTCCTTTTTGATAACGTTCCACGACATTCATCTTGATTAGTTAACTGGATTCTAATGGAATTGTTCTAAACGGCCTCTCAGGGGACAGGTCTGGTTACGGTAAATACACTCTGCAATCAAATTCGTGGCCATTAAATTTTACAGGAGGAAATATTTCCATCAAAAACAAAATTTAGTCGGGTGGGTTGATTTTATTAATCACATTTCCCTAGTTCCTCTTCAGGAAAAAAAAAAAAAAAACATCAGAACAACCATAACAAAGTTGAAATTAATGATTTAACTGGCATTAAACTGCAGGTCTACCTAAATCACAGCTCTCCTCAAAGGTCTACCATTAGCTTGTAAAAGCAGTAGTTGGCTTTTGGAGGACTTAACCATATGCACAACTCTCTGGGGTACCCATAAGGACCACAATATTAATTAATGTGTAAAAAGTCCTTGTTTTCACGCAAAATATGTTAAGCCTTCAATTAATCCTTAAAAATATATTCATTTGCTTCCTACATTTCAGGCTTTCCAACTTGAAGAAAGCTTCCTTTTTAACCACCGGTGTCCTATTACTACTCTACGTATCGAAAGCTTCTAGGTTTTCTGTACTGTCATTAGACTGCTATATTCCGTACTTCCGCCACAACTGATTATTGCTTGCTTATCTACATTTTTATGCACTTTAAGAGTTGTTTCAGAAAGCTGGTGAAGACTCTTCTATTTTGAACTTCTGTTATCTGTTAATGAACTTCTACTTTGAATTTGTAAGAATCTCCTAAAGTCACAAGTCAATACAGCAGAGAACCGGAAAGGGACTCTCTGAGCTACTATTAAGGGACACTGTGGGTCCCTCAGCAACTTTAATGACCATCTTATCAATGAATCTAAACAGAAACATGTGGTCCTCCTGAATGGGAAACAATCTTGATCAACATGCCCTGGGAAGACCTCAACTCCAATGCAGCCAAGTATCTGCTTGCTCTCATCCACGTGAGCAAGAAGAACTGATTTTAAAGTACGTGAAAACACACGCTACGTGCCCAAGATCATCTGTCTCTACGACTCTAAGACGTTACTTATATAAGCTCAATTTTAAAATTCAAAGTTCTCGTGGGGCGCCTGGGTGGCTCAGTCCGTTAAGCTCCGACTTCAGCTCAGGTCTATGGTCTCATGGTTTACGAATTCGAGACCTGCGTCGGGCTCTGTGCTGACGGCTCAGACTCTGGAGCCTGTTTTGGATTCTGGGTCTCCCTCTCTGCTCCTCCCCTGCTCATACTCTCTCTCGAAAATAAACATTAAAATTCAAAGTTCTCATATATTCGGGTAGTGGACAAAAATGACAGAGTGGGGAGAAAAGAGAATGGATTATTAAAATTCTTATGGAGTTGACAGAAGAGGGCGGCCCTCCCACACCCTACTTACGAAAAATCACTGTGTCACACGCATCCCAAAGCTGGGTTGGGGCAGAAATGAAGATTGAGAGTTTTCTAAAGGGGTGGTTTTTAACAGATTAAGGACAGTTAAAATAACAACAACAAAGTATTATTCCTATTATTAGAGACAAAGAGCCAAACTAGTAGGTCAGTATAAATCTCATCATTTTTTCCATCTACTTACAAAGCTACTGAGCACAACTAATCTCATCATCTTCCTGCCGTCAAATGGTAAGAAAATAACTGATAACGGCAATTAAATTTGAAATTCTTTTATGTTTATTTCAAGTTTTATATTTAAGTTCCAATTAGTTAACATCTACTGTAATATTAGTTTTAGGAAGAGAATTTAGTGATTCATCACTTACACTTAACACTCAGTGCCATCATAAGTGCCCTCCCTAAGGCCCATCCCCCATCTAGCGCATCCCCCACCCCCACCCTCCAACAACCCTCAGTTTGTTCTCTTTTATGGTGTCTCTCTTCTGCCCCCCACCCCATGTTCCTCTGTTTCGTTTCCTAAATTCCGCTGACTTATCTCATTTAGCATAATACACTTTAGTTCATCCACGTGGTTGCAAATGGCAAGATTTCATTCTTTCCTTATGACTGAGTAATACTCCATTGTGTATAGATACATGTTCCTTATCCATTCATTGGGTGATGGACATGTAGGCTCTCTCCGTAATTTAGTTCTTGTAGGTAATGCTGCTATAAACATTGGGGTGCCCGTGTCCCTTCAATTCAGTATTTTTGTATCATTTGGGTAAATACCTAGTGGTGCAATTGCCGCGTCATAGGGTAGTTTTACTTTCAACTTTCGGGGGAAACTCCAGTGTCCTCCCGTATGGCTGCACCAGTTTCCACTGCCACCGACAGTGCACGAGGGGTCCCCCTTCTCCACATCCTCGCCAACACCTGTTGTTTCCTGTGTTGTTCAGTTCGGCCATTCTGACAGGTGTGAGGTCGTACCTCGTTGTTTGTTTTTCCCTGAAATTAGTATCTTGAATTTCTAATGATTTAAAAAAACCTTTAGCAACTGAGAAAATTCTTAATTACTCTACTTGGGAGAACTATACCACAGACAGTAAATAACTCTGAACGAAAATGGGCTTATAAGCTGGGAAACTTCAACTGACATTAGCACACACAGAAGTACAGGATGTACCCCAGCACAAACAGTTGATTTTTAAAAACATTCTGTTCCAGAATTCTCAGAATGCAGTGCAGCATAGTGTGAAGTAGGGTATCTTTAAATGATAACTGGGGGTTGGGGCGCCTGGGTGGCGCAGTCGGTTAAGCGTCCGACTTCAGCCAGGTCACGATCTCGCGGTCCGTGAGTTCGAGCCCCGCGTCAGGCTCTGGGCTGATGGCTCAGAGCCTGGAGCCTGTTTCCGACTCTGTGTCTCCCTCTCTCTCTGCCCCTCCCCCGTTCATGCTCTGTCTCTCTCTCTGTCCCAAAAATAAATAAATGTTGAAAAAAAAATTAAAAAAAAAAAAAAAAAAATGATAACTGGGGGCGCCTGGGTGGCGCAGTCGGTTAAGCGTCCGACTTCGGCCAGGTCACGATCTCGCGGTCCGCGAGTTCGAGCCCCGCGTCGGGCTCTGGGCTGACGGCTCGGAGCCTGGAGCCTGCTTCCGATTCTGTGTCTCCCTCTCTCTCTGCCCCTCCCCCGTTCATGCTCTGTCTCTCTCTGTCTCAAAAATAAATAAAACGTTAAAAAAAAATTTTTTTTTAAATGATAACTGGAAAAAGAATCATGATAGTATAAGAGAGCATAACATCACATGGAAAAATGACTTAAGTATATTGTTAAGAGAATAAAACTAGCTCCAATAAACGTCAGGAGGTAGGTCTTAATTCATTTTTCATTCATCACATATTTACTGAGTTCCATGCTTATTATGTTCCACTCCATAAAAACAGGTAGCAGGGCACTTGGGTGGCTCAGTCACGTAAGCGTCTGGCTTTGGCCCAGGTCCTGATCTCACAGTTCCTGAGTTCGAGCCCCCCATCAGGTGCTCCCCTGTCAGCACGGAGTCCGCTACGGATCCTTTATCCCCCCACTTACTTTCTGCGCCTTCCCTGCTCACTCTGTCAAAAATAATCCAAAAATTAAAAAACAAAAACAAAAAACAGGGAGCAAAATAAAACCCCACAGGAAAGGAGTTTCACATATAACAATACTTAGGTGGAAGGACTAGATGATTCTCAATTTCCTCAGCCTCATTCATTCATTCAAAAGGTTAAGTGAGCATTTACTAAAGGTCAAGTGCCAAATGTCAAATATAAGTAAAACGAGTTTGGAAACCAATGAAATACAACATATAAATGTGACTGGCATCATAGCAGAGAGATTTTCAAATGGTGTCGGGGAGCCCTTCCTTTACTGAGGCAGGAACTGAATGAAGATAGCTTTTAAGAAGCCCTCTGAGCTAGCTAGGCCTTGAAAAATTCAAGAGGTTATTACATGTCCAGTAAAACTTAACTAACGTGTGAAATATTTTAAATTCAGTGCTACCAAAATTAATATATATTTTACGCATTATATAAAAGATGCCTAGTTAGAATTATCGGTTTACCTTTTAGTGACCTTATACTACTTTGATCCTTGAACCTCAATTTAAACTCTATTTTATAATGACACCACTGAATAGATGAGCACTCCACTTACAAGCGACAATGGAGAGTGTGAAGACACAACAATTTTACTGTCTAACAACCAAAAGTAAATTATCTATTAGAAGATTCTGTCAGAGAACTGTTTTCAGGACATTCTAAAGTAGATATAAATCGCAGTTTCTGGAGCTAGAGCAATGATGAAAATCGTATCAAGAACAGCAAAAATAACAATCACTTTAGCAAACAGAGTTTCTTCATCCCCCTTTAAGAATTTTAAGTCGTATTTAACCAGAAATCTGTTAGGAGGCCGTAACTCTTTATCAGAAACTACTGGGTCCAGAAAGAACTTGAAGTTCAGATTTTTTGTGCATCTGAAAAAGGTAATGTGGTATGCATACTGTATATTATATAAAATCTTTGGTGAGGTCTGGGTCAACGGTCCATATTCAGACACATTGCTATCTCTGCAGCAAAATCCATACATATTCATACCAGTGATATGGGATTAAAAAAAAAAAAAAAAGCCTCATCATTACATGGCAGGTTTGAGTCTCGATGAAGCAAGTCAAGTCAGGTTTTCCCACCAATGAATTATAAAAAAATTTTCAGGGGTTTATGGACCGCAGAACCGTGGATCAGAGAAAACAGAGGTATGCTGTACTATAAATAAAATGATAAATAAATAAATAAATAAATAATATTATGATGGTTAATTTTTCTAACTGCATAGCCTGCATCTCTAGGGGCAGAATGGGATTTTGCCAACTAAGACCGACTATTCAAAACGTACACTTAAAGGAAAATTTCCTTTCAAACTTTTCCTGCATTACTAATTGAAAGGCACCACCGGCACCAGCATGTATTTTCAAATTCTGACAGCTGGGGCTTAATAATAACCGAAGGTAAGCCCAAAACCAGAGAGACAGCTGGGTGAGCCGAGGGAGTGGCCATGCATTTAAGCATGTAATTGCATTTGCAACATAATGAGCTGCCTAATTGCATACCCAAGTTTACATGCATTTGCGTGAGTAATTATGAGTCACTTACAGGTACTCATAGTGCTTTGTCCTCTCCTTCCTAAAAATCAGATGAGCAAAGGAGCAACTGAATTTCAACATTTTAAAAGGTTGATTTCAAAAAGGAGAAAAATTATTACCTGCCATGATTTGCATTTTGAGTTAGTTTTTGAAAAAGCAGTTTAGACACTGGAAGGAAATGATAAAAGAATAAGGCCGAGCGGAACAAATATGTCAGATTGCTCATGCCACTGTCTACTCACTATTAGCCAACCAAACCGACAGTCAGTCTCTGTATGAGAGGCTCTGGGAGTACAGACAAGCATGATATGGATGCCTGTCACCCCCAACGGCTGGGGGAGACAGGATACCCCGAGCAAATATTTAAATACAAAATTAAGACCGATAGTGACAACAACCGGGATTTGTTAATAACGGCGCGCTAACGACATGCTTTTGTCTCCTCTCCCTCCCAAGCTTAGTTAAAATTCACAGTCCATCAATATAAAGAGGCATTAACCTTCAAGGACAAAAAGAACAAAAGAGGAAAATGCAGCAGTCGAGGGATTTAACGTGGTAAATGCTGGGGCCTACGGAGGTAGAGAACAGAAAAAGGGGAGTAAATTCTTCCCTGGAGTCCTTGAGACCCAGGACTTCACCTGGGAAACTAGGTCTGAATGGAGGGGAGGCGATGGAGACGACGAATGCCTACGTTCCCACCAGCCCTTAGGAGACCAGAGGATGATTCTCTGGAGAAAGAGAAGTGGAGACAGCTCCACAAGAGAGGGCAGCAGGCGTGGAGACTTGACTGTGGGGCTGATATCAGTTCATTAGGTGGCAGTCTGCAAGTCCACCAGTGGGACCCTCAGCTCTTTTCTCATCTTCCAGAAAACCAAAAGCCACCGATGTGGTGCTGCTGCCAGCCTGAACCCCCCATGTTCCCATAAAGAAACTGGGGATGCTTCAATGTCTATAGCAGCACGATCAACAACAGCCAAAGTATGGAAGGAGCCCAAATGTCCATTGACCGATGAATGGATAAAGAAGATGTGGTCTATATATGCAACGGAGTATGACTCGGCAATCAAAGAGGATGAAATCTTGCCATTTGCAACTACGGGGATGGAACCGGAGGGTATTATGCTAAGTGAAATTAGAGAACAGAGAAAGACAAATATCCTATGACTTCACTCATCTGAGGACTTTAAGGCACAGAACAGATGAATACAAGGGAAGGGAAACGAAAATAATATAAAAACAGGGAGGGGGACAAAACAGAAGAGACTCTTCAATATGGAGAACATGTAACAGAGGGTTACTGGAAGGGTTGTGGAGGGGGGATGGGCTAAATGGGTAAGGGGCTTAAGGAATCTACTCCCGAAATCTTTGTTGCAGTATATGCTAGCTAACTTGGATGCAAATTTTTAAAAAAAGAAAAAAAGAAAGACACTGGGGGATGCTTCTCTGCAGGGAGTGAAAGATCACCCTACAGTCATTAGCTCAACAGTCAGCATGAAAACTACAGTAGACAAGACCACCACATACAAAGAGCTTCCAATTGGTATTTTAGTGCCTCATTCTTAAATAAGAATAGATCGCCTAAGGTCACCATTCATTTATTACACAAATAGTTATATCAGACTTTTGTCTCTTCATGGTAGATACAGCACTGAATAAAACAAACAAGAATCTCTACACTCCAGAAAGGAAAACAAAGGAAAGACAGAATTGATAAAGAAGTCTTACAATTCAACAATAAAAAGATAAGTAATTTATCTTAACTTGGCAAAGGAGGGGAGCCTGGGTGGTTCATCGGTTAAGCCTCCGACTTTGGCTCAGGTCATGATCTCACGGTTCCTGAGTCTGAGCCCCACACTGGGTTCTGTGCTGACAGCTGGCCTGCTTCGAATGCTGGGTCCCCCTCTCTCTCTGCCCCTCCCCCGCGCTCGCTCGCTCGAGCTCTCTCTCTCAAAAATAAATAATAAACATTTAAAAAATTAAAAAAAAACAAAACAAAAAAAAACTTGGCAAAGGATCTGAATAATTTCTCCAAAGATCTGAAGAAGGCCAAAAGCAAATGAAAAGAGGTGCCACACCATTGGTCATCGGGAAATGCTAATCAAAACCAAATTAAGGTATCACATCACTCACTTGAACGGCAATACCCAAGAAAATGCAAAGCAACAAGTAATGCTGAGGACGTGGAGAAACCGGAAGCCTCCTATTCTGCTGGTGGGAATGCAAAATGGCGTGCAAAAAACAGCGTGGCCTCTTCAGTTAAGCACGGAGCTTCCATATGATCCAGCCAGTGTAATCCTAAATATGCACACCCAGGAGAACCAAAAGTACATGTCCACACGAAATGCTTACAGCAGCATTACGTGTAGGAGCGGCAACATTTACTTCAAAAGGGAAAGCAGCCCAAACGTCCATCGACTGATGAGCGGATTAACAAGACGAAGATCCCCAAACAAGATTCCCATACGAGGGAATGTCATTCGGCAATTAAAAAGGAACGTAGCACTGATCCATAATACAACACGGATGAACCTGGAAAACATGAAGCTAAGTGAAAGAAGCCAAACACAGAAGGTCACATTTCTCGAACTCCTTTTCTGTGAAATGTCCACACTCCAGGCAAATCCAGAGAAACAGAAGTAGAATAGTGGCTGCCAGGGGGTGGGGACGGGGGTCAGGGGTCAGGGAGTGACGGGTATGGGGCTTCCTTCTGGTGTGCTACAATGTGCACTTTGACGGTGGTGCTTATTACACAACTCGGAATACACTAAATACTCCTAAATCGTACGCTTTAAAAGGGTTATCACTTACGGCTTGTGAACTGTGTCTCCAAGAAGCCGTTATTTTTAAAAGCCTAATTAAGGATCACACGTTGCACTAACTTATTATGCCTCTTCAGTTTCCGTTAAGCTAGAAGAGCTCCTCCTGCCTTTCTGAGTTCAGGCCAGCTGATCTGGAGAGGTCTCCACATCTTACGGACTATTTCTCAGCGTCAGATTCGGTCAAACACTGCTAACGAGGATGCACCGCTGGCCGGTGCCAGAACAACTCTTAAAGCTATTTCGACCTCAAGCATTTGGCTTTGTATGGTTACTATTTGTAATGTCACGTGCTTCATGTGTTTTACACTTTTTTTTTCCTTCGTATTTTGGATTTGGGGTATAAAATGAGCTTACAGGAAAGGGGGCCCGATCAGGGTTCATCTGGGGACCAGATCCCACGAACCAGAGAGGCTACTGGGACTACAGAAGGAGAGACCGGAGAGATGCAAGTAATACTGTACCTGTCCCCCTCCTTCCCCTTCTTCCCACACCACACATACACAAATCAAGTGGAAAGATGAGCAAAACTGAAGACAGGGACACACTTCAGTTCTTTTCAAAAGGAGCTGTTATCATGAAATTACCTTTCAGCAAACTTCTATGACAAGACCGTGCCTACAGATACACTCTCCTGTCTCCTTACTTCACCAAGTGCACAGACACACAAACTCAGTCCACTCTCTTCTTTTTTAAAACCATCAACGTTTATTTGAGGTGCCAGAATGTCAAGAAAGCGTCTGGGAAACCAAAGTGACCATTTTTTTTTGAAAACCGGACACATATATCCACTGGACACGCACTGACTGCATTTAGAACGTGGAAGCTTAGCGAAAACCCAGTATTTCTGCTAAATTTAGGAACAGAATCACACTCAAGCGAACCACTGCAATTTAAAAGGCGAAAGATTTATACGATCTGAAGAGAAACCAGAATATCCACTGCAATTTAAGAGAGCAAACACTTTATTCCAAACCATGAAATCCCTTCAATAACACAAATCTCTTAAATTTCTCTGTTAAGCAGTCAAAACTGCATTATAAGTTGCAAACCTAAGCAACTCTTAATTTCTGCTAAAATGCTTTCTGCTTCTGCTTTCCGTGAAATTGCCAACAAGGCCCTAAATTCTCAAGAGGAAGAATATCTTCCTACAGTCCCAAACTTCTTCAAAGTCCACTGCTAGTTAAATAGGGAACATCTGTTTCTTTGAAGGCCTCCCACTGCTTCTGTCCTGGAGAGCCTGGCCTCGCACCCCAGCCCCTACTTCATGGTTACCATCACAGGACACTTGAAACCCCGGGTCAAGTTTCCTAGAGCTCACAGCCAGGGTCCGCAGTGACAATACCTGCAAGGCAGTGTTAATGTCGGCCACTTCAGCCTCCTGCTCTCCCAATTTCCTAACCACGCTAAAAATGCTCAACCTTGGGGCGCCTGGGTGGCGCAGTCGGTTAAGCGTCCGGCTTCAGCCAGGTCATGATCTCGCGGTCCGTGAGTTCGAGCCCCGCGTCGGGCTCTGGGCTGAGGGCTCAGAGTCTGGAGCCTGTTTCCGATTCTGTGTCTCCCTCTCTCTCTGCCCCTCCCCCGTTCATGCTCTGTCTCTCTCTGTCCCAAAAATAAATAAACGTTGAAAAAAAAAATTAAAAAAAAAAAAAAAAATGCTCAACCTTGACGGCTAGGTCTGCGCACACGCGCACACACACACACACCCCCCACGGGCTGAAGGCACCACGCCAGTTCTATCCTGTGAGAATGTATTTATCTTTCTGATCACACACCTGGCAGTGAGCGCTCCCCCAGATCTTGTTTTGTCACCCGATTCCCGCCAAGGCTCACACAGATGGCTGTCCTGTGTTATCCTGGTGACCACATCACTAGTTTCCTGGTTCCATCCCACTTCCTTGCAGGCAGAAGAATTTATTTATAACTGTTCTGCACATTCTCATGCTTTCCAATTTGTAATTCTGAAGTCTACGTAAAGACTGGCGGTATATTAATATTTTAAGATCTCTAGAAATGGGACCTTGGCAGAAACGAAGGAAGAGGAAATGTTTGAAAATGACAGGTACGCTTTTTCTCGAGGTCCTACGCCTCAACAACGCTATTCCACGAGGATCAAAAAACATTTTGTCCCCCGTTTGCAGTTACCGTTTACCTACACAGTGCCACACACGGAAGTAGGAAATCCTGAAGACATTTTAAATTCAAGCAAAGTAAGATTTCCCATAAATCCTTCAAAAAAGCCAATGGAGAGCATTATACTGGCAGAGCGAACGAAGAGGGTAAACGAACCCAAAATGGACTCATAATTGAATAATGTGTGGCCAACCGCTACATATTTAAGTAACTTTCTACAACCCTAAGCAGAACGTCTACTTCAGAGTTCAAATATCTGTATTTCCCACTGAGATGATAAACAGGCATGAGACACATGACAATATTAAAGACCTGATTAGGATCGATGCTGGCGGAGGGGTCTGTGAGAGGGAAGCAGCGTGTACACAGCATTAAGCTTTTTTTCAGTGAAGTCAGGACAGATCTAAAAACTTCACGTAAAATCTATCTGGAAAAAGAAGGGGGCTTTATAAGAAAATCCATATCCACCATGAAATCTGTAAGCTCAGAATGAATGGAAAACTATGCAGTCTGGTAGGGGAGTGGGCAAGGGTAACATACGACACCCGCATTAGCTGACCAAAATTTTCCCTCTGGGTTCCTTGCCAACCAAGCCAGAAAGACACGCAGGGTAAAATAAAAAGACACCAATTACTTGATACTGACATGTCTAGAAATAGAAACTCTCTCCTGGAACTAAACTCAAGAAGTAAGAGATCTTTCTTTAAGGGACTCCAATACTGAACAATATTTCTTTAAAAGAGGTTTACAAAATACACGTCATAGGAGTGTGAAACATCAAATACCATTAAGCTGTGTTTATGAAGGCCAAAGTTATGTGATCCAAGCAAACGGTGTTACAACCTAACTTGACTCCGGAATCATTGAGAGCCATGCTGTCCTATACAGTAGCTGCTAGCCACGTGTGGCTATTTATATTTAATTTAATTCGAATGGAATAAAATTTTAAATCCAGTTCCTCAGGCACACTAAGCACATTTCAAATGCTCAAGAGCCCCATATGGGTAGTGGCTACTATGGTGGGTGGAGCATTCTAGAACACTTCCATCATTGCAGAATGTTCTACTGAACCGTGGTTTACAGAATTGAAAGAAAGGAGATAAATAAACATCCATGAATAGGAAACTAAGTAAATAAACCACCACCACTCTCTAAATGACATACCAGGCACCGATCAAAAAGAATGGGTTTGCCTTACGTGCTGATCAAAATGATACACTGTTAAAGGACAAAAAAAAACCTTTCATAATAATACGCATAATGAGATTCCAATTCTGCTCAAGTACACACGCTTGCGTGTGTAGGGCCTGGAAGCGGAGCAAGGTAGAGAACTGACCTGACCCCGCAAAGAGCTGTACCCCATCTTGTTAATAACGGTACTTGGAGGGGTGACTGGGAAGAACTTTTCCTTTCTATTGTGACTGTCTATTTTTATGTTTGTTTTTTTAATTAGGACATTTTTTTCTAAAGACAAGCAAATAGCGCCCCTCAAAGGACTTGAGGCGCAGATACAGGTACGAAGGGTTAGCAAGCCCCCTACAACAGCGAACTGAAACAGCAACTGGTTCAGACAGTCTTTACAAAGGACCCGAAGCCCAGCTCATAATTCAGGATTGAGGTCCTCAGGGAACACCTGGACTGGTATTTGCGATATGGACGGAGGTAAGACCTTGAGGAAAGATTTTTTTTTTTTCTTCCAGAAAATTCGAGAACCTAATGCACTTACAACCTTTGATCCTTTCCACGGAGATGCATCAAAAAAACCCAAAAGATCAAAACTTCTTCCCAGGAAGCACTTTAGCACAATAATACCTGAAGCTCCAGAGTTTTAACTCCTACACATGGGAGAAAGAATTTCAAGACAATCTGATTTGACATTTTTTTTTTTAACGTTTACTTTTATTTATTTGAGAGACAGAGAGAGAGAGAGAGAGCATGCACACGCAGGTATGTGTGCCAGCACCAGAGGGGGAGGGGCAGAGACAGAGAGAGAGAGAGAGAGAGAGAGAGAGCGCGCGCACGCACACGCCCACGAGAGAAAATCCCAAGCAGGTTCCACGCTGTCAGCACAGAGCCCGACACGGGGCTCAATCCCACAAACTGTGAGACCTGAGCCGAAATCTAGAGTCAGATGCTCAATATAAATATTGAGAGCAGCTTTATTCATAAATGCCCAAACTAGAGGCAACAAGAAGCTCTTCAACAGGTGGAAAAATAAACCAATTGTGGTTCATCCAGACAACGGAACAGAATTCAGCAACAAAAAGAAATGCGCTACTGAGCCACAAAAAGACACGGAGGGATCGAAGGCGTATTAAGTTTAAAAAGCCCATCTGAAAAGGCTACATAGTCTACGATTCCAGCTTTATGCCATTCTAGAAAAGACAATACTGTGTGGACAGTAAAAAGTTCAGTGGTTTCCAGGGGCTTCGCGAGAGCCATTGGGAGGGATAAACAAGGTGAACACAAGGGGATTTTCGGGAGGGAGGGGGCAGTGCAAACTATACAGTATGATACATAATGGTGGATACGCATCATTTTACCTTTGTCAAAACACACAGAACGAACAATACCAAGAGTGAACCCTAATAACTTTGGACAATAATGTAGCGTCAACGCAGGTTCACCCAGTGTAACAAACGTACCACCCCGCTACAGGATGTTGACGATGAAGGAGAGTGTACTGTGTGTGAATGTGTGTATGGAGTGTGTGGGAACTCTCTGTCCTTTCAACTCAATTTGGCTGCGAACTTAAAACTGCTCTAAAAAGTACAATTATGAATGAATGAATGAATGAATGAATGACACGACCATTGCAGACGCACAAGAAACATGGATAGGCAGACCTAACCTTCCTTTCAGTATGCCTCACTATCATTTACACGTGATTTCTTTCCAACCAACAACAATGTTCCGTTCTTCATGCAGGTAAATACACAACCTAATAAAACATATGAGCCAAGGTGAAGGTCAAATTATTCATTTCCATTTAACAATTTAAAAAAAATGTTTTTTTAATGTTTTATTTATTTTTGAGAGACAGACAGAGTGCAAGCAGGGGAGGGGCAGAGAGAGAGGGGGACTGAATCTAAAGCAGCCTCCAGGCTGAGCTGTCAGCACAGAACCCGATGCGGGGCTCGAACCCACAAACTGAGATCATAACCTGATGAACCGATTGAGCCACCCAGGCACCCCTCCGTTTAACAATTTTTAACAACTACCTTCTGGAGCAGCCTGAAGTGCTAGGAACATAAACCAATCCTACCCCTACTTCTCCCCAAAGCTGAAAATACCGAAGCAAAGAGATAAGTACACGGGGGTTCACTATACTTCTGCTTTTATGCAGAAGAAATTTTGCTTTTATGCATATCTGAAATTCTTCCGTAATAAAATTTTCAAAATCAAGTCAATACCATCCATTCCTTCAGGTCAGCACATATTCGGTGAGAGCCTGTGAAGCACTAGCCATTGTTCTAGGCATGAGAGCCACAACAAAAAGTAACAACAGAAGTCCTGCCCTTGTGGAGCTTACACCCGAGAACATGGCAGCAGGGGACCAACTTTCTTGGGATTTGAGAACACGAAGTCAAAGTAAAGACTGCGCGAGTCCTAGACCTTTCTTACCGTTTTCTGTGCATGTCAGAAAACAGAATGTAAAAGAATGCGGCCCAAAATTCTTGCCTATTTGTAGAACTTACCTTGTATTTTTTTTTACATGTTTATTATTTATTTTTGACAAAGAGAGAGCACAAGCACGGGAGCAGGGGAGAGGCAGAGAGAGGGGGTGAGAGGATCTCAAGTGGGCTCTGTGCTGAGAGCAGCAAGTCCACTGCGTGGCTCGAAGTCACGAACCGTGGCATCACGACCTGGGCCAAAGATGGACGCTTAAGCAACTGAGCCGCCCAGGCGCCCCAGCTCGCCTTCTATTTTTAAGGAGAAAACAAAACACACCAAAAAATCAGAGCAGGCAATGGGCATATTAACTGAAGAAAGTGACATATGATTTAAAGAGTCAGGCACACTCAGAAGCTAAAACCAATCCCTGGTTGTGGACACTCGAGCCCATCACCACCACCTACATGGCCACACCAACAGGACACTGGCATACTAGATCTACTTCCAACTCTATCTTGCCCAAAATAATAAGGATGGCAAAGAGATCAAGGTGGTAAGCCCCAAGAGACATAACTTGTCTCTCTAGGAGACAAGCCTTTTGGTCAACATCTGATTCAAGCTGAGTAAGTAGCACCTGAATAGGAAGTTGTCGTCTATTTTCAAGAAAGTGGGCATGCAGGCATGTAACTATATAAGCAAAACTAAGCATCATCTGACGTATTAACATAATAAAGCATATGTCACGTGCACATCAAGTACCTCCACATGAAAATGACATGCATTTAACCTAACCAGAACTGCAATTAACTTCTGCAAATGTGACGGGATGCTCGGAAGAGGACTTCCCGAGTGATGCACGTTAATGCTTCCCACAGGTCTGCCATTCTTACGACCAAATAAGTTGTCATCAAAAATGGAAATGATTTGGAGGGTTTCCATTGTCGGGGAAAATGCCTCAGATACTATGTTGCTGCCTGAAAGTGTTCAGATTAAAATAGGAAGCCCACACTTCCCTGTCATAAAGACGCAAACAACTTGTCTGTATTAGAACAGAATACCTTATTAGCCAGCTGCCTGACTTTTATTTCCCATTTCATAGTCACGAATATATAACGGAAAAGTTACAGACAGCATACCACGCCTTATAAAACAATTTCATGCATAAGATGAAGTTCAATTATGACAGATTTGCTGTAAACTTGGGTTGGAAAGGAAATTCACCCCCCAGTAAAGGGGGCATCCGTGCTGCATCCCTCCCCTTTTGTTCACCGGGAAAAGGTAATGAAAATACACACGCTTTGGATCTAACCCTTCCACTAACCTATATGTGCCTCACATTTTTTTCTCCATAAAATTAGGCCTTTTATTTTTCGTAAGATACCTTACCCTTCTAGATCTTAAAGGCTTAGCTCTATCTTTAAAATGCTTTTCTTGGAGAACAAAATTAAATATATGTTCCATTTGCATTATTATGAATCAAGACATCTAAAAAACATGCATCTTGATCTGAAAACTGAACTCAGTGTACAATGAACGGTGTTTTTCCTTCAACTTTGTCGTTTTCTTCTTTGCACTTCCCCCCACATTCCGACAGCTCTTCCCATACTCTGAGTCATAGACATTTTCTCCTGCAGTCCGACACCCCACCATTTCCTCTGCCTCACACACGTGCCTTTCTTCCATGATCTTCCTCTTTGCCTACATCCTAAAAACACGCCTTCTCTGCATGTGCATGACAACACGATTCCTGTACTCTCTTCTGAGCTTGCTCTGACCCTCAGCCTGCAAAAGATTTCTCAATGAACATTCCCACATGAAGAGGCCCCAGATCACCCCTTCGTTGCTCCTCCTTGTCCTTCTCTGCCCCATTCACATGTGGAGTCACGGCCAACATTCTGCTTAACACCCGTCCCTCGGACTTACAGCTGGAGAGAATTCCCAGACCTCTTTTCCACTGAGGCTGCTGCTAAGCCCTCTTGCCCATCCTGAACTTGCTAACTGTGTTTTCAAAATCTTTTCCCTTCTCTCACTCCATCCACTGCATGGTAATATTTCTGAAGTTCAATTTCATTGGTTTAACCTCTTATATGGAGATCAGGCTCTAACATCAAGCAGGTAAGACTAAACGGAGTACGAGCAGAAATAAGAATTTGAAAATCCCTTTGGGATACCCTTCAGTAAGTGAAAGAGCACATTTTTCTCAGTGTTGGGACAGGGCAGATACAATGCGTGACCTGCATCTAGTGGCCTCGTCATGCCCCAAACCCCGTACCTCCAATTATCAGGATCACACTCAGCGTGGCAGCACCATGAGAGATACCCGGGGAAACCTCTTTTGCGGCCAATGACAGACTCAAGCAGCCTTTTGCCAACAGCGTCGTTCATCTCAACCACGTGACATGAAAAATAGACACTACTTTCTCTATTCTCCCAAGAATGACACAGAACCAGTACCTTCCTCAGTGCACAGAAGGGAACTGACTGATCACATACAGTGGACCCCTTAGGGATTAGGACTGAATTTTCTTAGTTGACAAAAGGCTCTTCCCCCGTGCAGTTCGGTCCAGGACATGCATCCACCACACGGAATGAGCCGCCACGTAAGTGACACCGTGTGCTCTATCACACTAGCCCTCCGCACGTCACAGGACTTCCATTTATATTTATGTAAGCCAAGTGAACTTAATTATAGGACTGTGCTATAAACCTAATCGATGGCCACTAAAATATTCCCAAATACAAAGAAAATATAACAAAATGTTAGCAAGAATGTCTGACTAGTGAGGCTATGAGTGTTCTTTTCACTTTTCTGATATCTCAACATTTTTAAAAATAGCTCTATATTATTTCTTATATTCACACACAAAACCCACTTTTTACTCATCTCCAGGAGTTTATATTGACGTGGGGAGAAAGCAAGATATGAGACCACAGAAACAATGTTTCAGATTAAAACAATGGGGAAAATACAGTAAAACGTTAACGTGTTTGTGTTTGGGTGGTGGAAAGGTGTTTGAGCTTTCTACTTATCTTTACTTGCCATTTTCTTGTTCTTTAATTTTTTTAACATTTGTTTATTTTTGAGAGTGAGTCGGGGAGGGGCAGAGAGAGGAGACAGAATCCGAAGCAGGCTCCGCGTTATCAGCAGCACAAAGCCCAACGTTGGGGCTCGACCCCACAAACTGTGAGATCACGACTTGAGCCGAAGTCAGACGCTCAACCAACCGAGCCACCCAGGCGCCCCTATTTGCCATTTTCTATAAAGAGCATGCTTTGATGATAAAATGGAAGGGAAATGGACTTCAGTTTTTAAAAATCAGAGTTCTTATTTTAGCAACCAGATTTCATCACTGCTTTCTGTTTCTCTGTTTTAACATTTATTCATTCTTGAGAGACAGAGACACAGCGTGAGCAGGGGAGGGTCAGAGAGACAGGGAGACACAGAATCCAAAGCAGGCTCCGGGCTCCGAGCTGTCAGCACAGAGCCCGGCTCGGGGCTCGAACTCACGAACTGCCAAGATCATGACCTGAGCCGAAGTCGCACCCTTAACCGACTGAGCCATCCGGGCGCCCCTTGCTTTGTTTCAACAGCAGCAAACCTCATGGCATTCAAATGCTCTTTCTCAGCCTGCATTTTATATGATCTGTAACAGACCGAACCCTACCAAGCCATATTTCTGAACTCGTTTTCCTAGTCTGTACTTAACGGTTTTGTCGCAAACCTTTCAGTGTATCTCTGTTTTGCTCAAAGCACATTCCTTCCAAAAGCAACAGGAAGGCCACATAATGCCAGATACTCTCTGCCACTGGGCTCCTTGAATTCTGCTGCTGTAGGAAAGCTGTAACAGTCATCATCAACTGGACATCTGTTACGTGCCTGCCACTGTGATGAATGACGTGATAAATCTATTCCACACGACCGCCTTACCTCATTCCCCTTCCGCAGTTCCTGAAACTAAGGCTCAGACGGGGTAAGTAACTCCCTCAAGGTCACCACATTTTTAAGTGACGAAGCTGGTATTCAGAGTCAGGTGAGACTAATTACAAAATCTGATGTCTTTCCACTCTGTAACGCGGACCAAAGACATGCCTTGTAGAGCCAGCCCTGCCCACCGACTTGTCATTTGACCTTGGACAAATAACTTGATTCCTCAGCTATAAATTAAGGAGTTGGACCAGCTGACCCCCAAGTTCCTTCCTTCTCTCGTGTTCTGTGCTTCAAAAGCTTCCCCTTTTCCTTTACAGCACGCTGAAAATTCCTTTAGTGAGGAAACAATTCAGCAACTACTTGTTTACGTTCTGTCTTGTACATCCTCTGTGTGCTAGCAAATTCCCCGGGGGGATGGTTTTCTCTGCATCTGGCACTACCTCCCTAAACCAAGACAGTATGTTGCTACTGGCATTCTGAGACCGGAATTTCTAACAAAATCTACTTCTGTCGCTGTGTCTAACAGCCCTCTCCTTGAATGAGCGTTTTAGGTGAAAATGTGATTTGCCACTTTGAGGGCTATACTTGGACACCAGTATATTCAAGGCCATTTCACCATACACCAGGTGGCCAGACAGATCTCACATCTGGGGAATTTCCAAATATCCAATCAGTGGACACAAAAGGGCTTTCAGTGTTGGCCTGGAACTGAAATGGATCCACCGGACCAATCGTGGTCCAGATTCAAACCCACGTCTTAGGAGCCTGCAGAGCACTTTCAGCCAACTCCTACTTCAAAGCACAGGCATGCACAGGAAGAAAAACAAAGGCACCGTTTCCAATCTTTAAAACAGATAAGTGTTCCTTACCCAGATGAAAAGCCAACTTCTGCACAAATTTCAAAAAGGGTCCAACAAAAGCTAAATGCCCTTACCTTCATATTTTCCTTTTGTATTCTTCTAGGAAAGACTTTATCCTCTTAACAGCATCACCATTAAACCTTCTGGACAGGGTATTACTTTTATAAATCTGTCAGTACTCCCAAATACAAAGATTGCATCACTCCAAGATGTTCTGATCTGGCTGATTAGAATGCACTGTCAGAGCAAAGGAACTGATCCTTATCCTACTGTATAAAAATTACACTCTGGCACTTAGAAGCCATGTTCTTCTTTTTGTACTTTTGTCATTCAATAGTGGTAGCAGCAAAAGGCAAATGGAAAATGTGACTTTGGTAGAACAGCTAAAAATTAGCATTGCCAACCAGCCACTGTGGAAGCTGACAATCATTATCTAAGATTCTCCAAATCACAGTCATCGGGTTACTCTCCCACATCTTAGTTTTATTAATTTTTCACCGCGTGCTACCTGGATGCCTACCGTGTAACAAACAGGCGCTCCTTTAGGTGCTGGGAGTGTAGCAGTGAAAAGGCCAAAATGTGCCCCCGAAACCCACGCTTTGTATCAGGAGGAGGAAAGACATACATAAATATTTGAAGTAGATAAATAAGTGTCGGGAAAATATGTGTTCATGGAAAACTATAGCACTGCCTAAAGCAGGGGCCAGCAGACTTTTTCTGGGCCTGGTACGTTATTACAGGGCTTGTGGGGCACACGGCCTCTGTGTCAGCTGCTCAGCTCTGCCATTTTAGTCCGAAAGCTGCCGAGGACAACACGTACACCAATGGGTGTGCTGTGTTCCAACAAAACTATTTACAAAAGCAGGTGCTGGCGTTTAGTTTGCCAAACCCCTTCGAGCTGATGTGATTCTGATTTTCTGGAATCTGTCTTCCAAGTCCGTAAATGGAGGTAACTGGCAGCAATGCAAAATACCAGACTTGCGCGTGAGTTCTGTCCCGGACGATTGACCCTCCACACCTCTGACAAATCCGATCTGTGTCCACCTGCACGCACCCAACTCAACGCAACTTTATTCCACGTGGATCTGTGCTTTTTTTTAGACTCCTCCTTTGATCTGGTGTAACTGGGTCTGGTTCCCTCGTTTAATTAACAGGCTAAGTAAAATATTTTAACACGTTTATCTGGCATCTACGTGAGAGTCATGATTTCACGTTTTTCTGAAATGATCTTTTTTTTTTTTTTTTTTTTTTTTAATTTTTTTTTTTTTTCAACGTTTATTTATTTTTGGGACAGAGAGAGACAGAGCATGAACGGGGGAGGGGCAAAGACAGAGGGAGACACAGAATCGGAAACAGGCTCCAGGCTCTGAGCCATCAGCCCAGAGCCCGACGCGGGGCTCGAACTCACGGACCGCGAGACCGTGACCTGGCTGAAGTCGGACGCCAACCGACTGCGCCACCCAGGCGCCCCTGAAATGATCTTTTAAGTTTCGGAGGTCTCATCAAGAAGCGCAACGGATTCACCTGACGGCCAGGCACACCCCGACAGCCCGAGAAGTGCCCCTCACGTGGGCTGCTTAGGTTCGAGCACAGCTTTCCCCTTGGCCCCCAGAGGTGAAGCTCGGGGGGGGGGGGGGTGTACAGCAGAACTCTGCTTTTCTAATTTTAATTTTCCTGTCTACCAACTTGACGTATCGGTTTTGGTTCATTTATGTTACTCCCCCTTGGTGGCAACAATGGCTGGGGATTTGGTGACCTCCATAAACGGATTAATGGGTTACAGGGATCTCTATTCTCCGATGGGTGAGAGAAAATGGAGACTCTGGATTTTTAGCCTTTTTCTGCATGTAGGTCATTTTAAGTCATGAAAGGGCTTATGCCAAGCAGAGTGATAAGCCTTTGGAAGGTGTTACGCCGGTAGAGTGTTATCATCCAATTTACATTTGTTTTGTCTTTATTTTTATATTTAAATCACTCGGGCTGTTATATGGAAAACAGACTGCAAGAGAGAGAAGAAAAAAAGAGCAGTGAAGAGGCCATTCTGGCAATCCAGATGAGAGCACGGGAACCAAAGCACTGGGAAATGGCTGGGTTTGAACCACCAGGAGCAGAGTAGATGTGGCCTGCAGACAGATGGAGGAGGGAGCGCGAGTGGAAAGGGGTGGGGAGAAGGATGGCTCCTGGCTCCTGCACTCTGGGCCCGGATAACTGGCTGAATGGTGATTCCTCTGCCGAAGCAGGAACACCTGGCAGGTGTGGGGTGAGGGTGGGGAGCTGGGATCAAGAATTCCACTGCGGACCTATTAAATATATGTGCCTGTTAGAGCTCCAAGTGGAGAACCCACGTAGGTTAGTGGATATTTAACTACAGCTCCGAGAAGGAAAGACTTAGATGGCAATTCAGAAGTGATCAACCCACAGGTGTCAGAGAAAGCCTAGGGACATATGAGCTCCTTGGGAAAGAATGTAAACAGAAGCGACAAGGACTAAACTCCTGGGTACACTAAGATTTGGAGGTTAGGAAGAGAGAGGTAAGGCCCGAGCCCTGACCGCACACAGAAGGAGCAACCAACTAAGACTGAGAAAACCAAGAGAATACAGTGTTCTAGAAGCCAAGGTAGTGTTTCAAAGAGGACTGGTCAGCTGTGCCAAGTGTTATTTAGAGATTAAGTTAAGCGATCTGTGTGTGATACACATATTAAGGAAGCAAGGGCACCTGACTATTCGTACAGCTGGCTCTCCTGGAAAAGCATCACTTTCTCGGTTGGCCCAGATTCACTCTACTGTTCACTTTGTTTCTAGAGATCATGCAACAGATCTGTCATTCACCATTTTGCCCGCAGATATGTGCTGTGATCATGAGACAAAAAGAAGACCAAGTCTTTAACCCTAAACTTTAAGATTAAACCAGGAAGAGAACATCTATACAGAAAGGAGAAAGGAGACATAATGGGGTGCCTGGGTGGCTTAGTCGGTTAAGCATCTGACTTCGGCTCAGGTCATGATCTCATGGTTCATGAGTTTAAGCCTCACGTTGAGCTCTGTGCTGATGGCTCGGAGCCTGCTTCGGATTCTGTGTCTCCCCCTCTCTTTGCCCCTCCCCCTGCTCGCACTCTGTCTCTCTCTTGCTCTCAAAAATAAACAAGCGTTTAAAAAAAAAAAAAAGGAGACATAAAATATTTATGTAAAATGGAGACTGATAATTGCGGTCTGATCCTCTGACCACCCCCCATCCCGGAGCATATTCCTGTCACTGCACCCCAATCCTTTCCTTCACAGCATTTGGCTACACATTTGTTTACCATCATCTTCCCCCAGATCGTGAACTCACAAAGGCAGGACAGGAAGGTGGTTTCACTCACCAACACATTCCTGGTTCCAAGCACATACAAGATGTATCCTTGCTGAATAAACAGAACCACTGGTCGGTCTCCTCCGTTTACTTTTATCATACAGGAAATGATAAAAATACTAACAGGCAAAAGAGCAAAGGGCCACCCATCTAAGACTTTTAGGCATTTACTTTTCAGACACGGTCAAGTCCGTTGTAAAATAACTTATTTATAATTTGGATAGCTGACAAAAATTTGTTACATTCTTAAGAGGTGGAGGTAAGGACTAATTGTTAGAAAGCACTCTATGGCTATGCTCTTAAAGTCTTCTGGAAAATTATGCCAAAGCGCCCCAGAGCAGTAATATTTGAAATACTGGCCTTAAAGAAAGATGCTGCTGTATCTGAGAGTAGCCAGGTAGCGATGAACAAGTATCCGGAAATGCCTCTACAACAGTCTGACAAAGTGGCTGAGTTCAGAAATAGGCTAAAAATCCAATTTGCCACAGACGAGAGCAGGCAAGATTATTTGCAACTGAATTTTTTGGTCTTGGTCACAAAAGCCCCTAGAGAACGAAAACACTGATGAGAAAATTACACCCATGTTTAATTCTTGAGCAACACACCAAGTGTGCCCAAATGCAAGTATCCATATGGCGACTACAAAATGTTTCATGCCGCTTCCTAAAACCGACTTCCGGAGGCGACGGGTTGTTTCCAAAGCACCCCCCCGACCGCCCCCGCAAACCACGTGGCACTTCCTGACTGTGTCTCTGAGGACCACCGCACGGACGTGTGACCCAAACCAGCGACCAAACCCTTACGAAGACAGGAGCAAGTGAACCCAGGGACGGTATCAGAAGCCCTTGGCCCTGCAACAGACCTTTGCGCAGCTGAGAGTGACAACTCGCTGAAGCGAAGAGACCTTCTTTCCTTAGTCTGAGCCTTTTATTACATTTCACAACGTTCGGCTGCTCAAAAACGTCTGCATTTCCTTGGGCTTTATTTACATGCCTTGGTGAGGACGTGCGTGCGTGGTTTGTACGCAAGTGAAGCAAGCACTCTTGAGCGTTTAAGATTCTCAACACCTCGTTATCTCTCTTCGCAAAGACAGAGTTTTGTGGGCTTATGCGTTACGCTGGATAAATTCCAGCGCTATTTCCCAGCAAAAATACAAGTGCTAATGCAGGTTAAATATAGTCCTTTGTGTTTTCGCTCTGCCACATTTTCAGGTAACGGGGCTCCAAAATACTTTCCAAACTGAAAACACAATTTTAAGTTAAATAAGTAGTGAAACTTAAAATGTTTAATGCTTGGTCGATTTTTTACAGATAGTAAAAACATTTCCATAAAAACAATAGAGTTATCTTTTTTCCTAAGGAAATGTTTTAAAATAAAATACCTAACCGCCAATACTGACTGCTGGGTTCGGTGACATTGCGTATAATCTTTATAGTGGCTTCAATTTGCATGCTTTAAAAATTACATTTTTGGCGTTTATTCTTCTAAATCACATAGCTTCCTGAACAAATAATAACGTGTCCTCCCCTTACATTTTCCCTCAAGATTACACATCCATATATATATCCTCGAGCTTACAAGTAATCAACTATTCAGGCGTGAGGGGTTTCAGGAGCTCCTAACACAGTGGGAGCTTGGAACTCAGGGTCATTTCCAACAGAAACAATATTAACCACACTGGCTGGGTTTCGGGAGGGGTGCCACAGGAGACTCGGATTCCCTCTAGAGTCTACACAGAGGCCAAAGGCTTAATTATAAAGAACTACCCTAAGATTAAATTCCATTTCAGGGGAAAACCAAACCTGAAAAACTATTCCTGGCATTAGTCTCAGGAGCTGCAGTTGAATTAGACCCTGGAATTTAAAATGCAAACAAACAAGCAAAATAATACTTCCTGGCCTCTGAGAGGGAAGAAAGGGGTATACTAAGAAAATGGGGAAGGAACTGCAGGAACCTTGGCCGTAAAAGATTAGTTGCTTGAGGGGCTCTGTATGTGGCACAGCGTATACACCGGGAATTACATTTAATCTATAAAGATTTCAAGTATTCAAGAAAGATGGTATCAGATAGAAACGCAAAACTTAACAAGCTAAGAGAACATTAACCTGCCTTCCTTTTTAGTACAGGCCCAAAGCGGGGGAAAAGAGCTTTCATACCTGATTTATTATAAGATATTAATACGAATCGCAATCCAAACCTCCTAAATTTGGCATGAATCATATATTAAAAACACACTTCCCCGCTTTTATAGGCCTCAAACCATTGTGCCAAAGATCAGTTTGGTAAATCTGATAAAACCTTATGACAAATGGCAGGCTTTCAGACCCCTGGGCTCTCTCCCTGCCCTGACGGAATCTTCCAAGTGAAGACAAGGGCGCTGTAAAACACCAGGCAGCGCAGGGTAGAAAGGCAGGTCGGGAAGGAGCGCCAAGTACAAGTCCCAGCACTGAGCTTAGCTGCGCAAGAAGGACGTGCACCCGCTGTCACTGCGGTCACCCTGAGCGGATGGTCCCTACGGGCTTTTTCCTGGCTTCTGTTAACTCTGCGTTACAAAGCTGAAACTAAAAAGCTCTTAGAAGAGAGACTAACATTTGTCAAGAAGGCAGTTTCTCACCCCCTCGTTGGTACTGGCCCCTATCATTCAAGCTAATTAAAACCCCCGTTACTTGGAACAGAAAAGCCCACCCCAAGAATGAGGTACAGAGAAGTGAATAATGGGTCTCCTCTAGTTCTAAGACGATACAAATGTCACAGGCCAGGCAATGAAAAACAGTGGAGATGACGGGGCCGGAGGGGTGGAGGGGATGGGTGAAACAGGTGAAGGGGACTGAGGGTACACTTGTGATGAACACGGAGTATAATGTGTGAAACTGCTGAATCACTATACTGTCCACCTGAAACTAATGTAACAGTGTGTTAACTACGCTGCAATTAAAGTAAAAGGAAAAACAATGGAGACAACTCAAAATGTTGTAGGTAATTTTAATGCCTTGGAATTAATACTTCTGAAGTGAATTCAAGAAACCAGGATGCAGATGTTTATATAAAATAGGACTTCACACCAATAGCATCATAACTAAAAGTTATTGCATCTCAATATTACCAACATTTATAATATTACAAAGAGAGAATGGGTGGTTGTTACTTCCTTATACTTTGTAAAACACTTAGCATAAATAGAAACATTCATTCATTGTCTAATAAAAAAAAAAAAAACGGTGCGCCGTTCCTTTTAAAGATCACTTTATAAAGCATACAACACGTACCAAGGGGAAAATAATTTTAAGTTTATTTTCAGAGACAGAGGAAAAGAGAGCGTGCGTACATGAGCAAGGGAGGGGCAGAGGGAAAGAGAGAATCCCAAGCAGGCTCTGCACTGTCAGTACACAGCCTGACGTGGGGGCTCGAACTCATGAACCGTGGATCACGATCTGAGCCAGAACCAAGAGTCGGACGCTAAACTGACTGAGCCACCCGGGCGCCCCCCTCAAAGGGAGAATAATTTTTAATATCCCCCAACCTTTTCCTCATCTACACACTTACCCAAGCAGAAACAGGGCTGCCGTCTTCGCTTTTCCCTCTTCCTGACTCCCTACGTCCCGTCAATTGCTACGCGCTATCTTCCAATTCTTCCCCACCGCCCCCAGCGGCGCACAAACCAGGAAGGTGGTCTTACTGCACGAGCGCTCAGGACCGCCCCTCCTGCGTCTACACTAAAGGGCTCTGCGGCCTGCAGCTCCTGACCCTTTCTGCAGGCCTCCTGATGCAGCCATCCATGCTCCGTCTTAGACCTCTGTCCCCCTCCACTGGTTGAGTCTCCATACAGTTGACACGGAAATGCCTCTAGTATACGGGACATCAACACCTTCCGGGCAAGTGCTAAAGGCCAAAGCACAGTAAGCACTCCAAAGAGGACCTCTCTCGGGACGAGAAGTAAGGTTTAGGGGCTGAGCGGATGTTATTCTGTCTGGAAGACGACGTCACGCGGGACCCAGGCAAGGCATCTCTTGTGATCTACACGAGCCCTCGTCAGCAGACACCTCTGAGACACGCCGTGCGGCAACGCAAGGACAACAAGCCTCTGAAATGACCGCCTGCCTGTTCAGACTCCTCTCAGATCCCAGAACCCAAAAGGCTGCGACCCCTGAGAAGGGAAGCCCGGCCCAGGTAACGCGGGCACCGTCGTCGCTCCTGCACGTGGCTATGGTGTCATCTTACTAGACCCTGTCTAAGCCACTGTCCTAGTGGCAGCCAAGATAATCCTCCCCAGATGCAAATCTGATCCCATCACTCCCCCACTTAATGCCTGTCTAGGACTCCCCGCCGACACGCCCACCGGGCTTACCAGACGCCGCGCCCCCGGGCTCCTGACCCCGACCCCTCTCTCTCTGTGGCTCGGCCACGTGGGGGACTTTCTCCCTGATGTCTGCACAGCGTTCCCTCCACTTCCAAGACCTCTCTCGCACTCTGCACCCCACCCTCTCCTTCCCGTGGACGTCACCATTCCCCAGGTCTCTCCTGGGAAGTCCGCCCCGCGGGCAGGTTTCTCGGTACCCTCTGTGCCCCCCGTCAGCTCCCAGCCCCAGGCTGGGTGGTGCGCCTCCCCTCCCGAGCCCCAGAGCACCCTCCTTCGTCCCGTTACGGCGTCCCTCACGCTGGACTGCCTCTCTTCATTCCCTGCCAAGGGACTGCTTGAGGGAGGGGACAGCGCTCCACACCCCGTGACACTGCCAGCGTCTAGATGGGGCCGGACGCACAGTTGATGCAATCGATGAATGTATTCCCTGACCACACGAAGACAAGGAAAGAGGGATAAACTGACAGGAAGACAGAAGCAGCGTCTGAGCAACCAGGGAAAATGGAACGAAGGACAACTTAGACAAGTTTGCCGCTGGAATGGCCTGTTTCACTAACAACCAAGAGTACCTCAAAGTGCTTTCAACAACTTACCGGTTTCCTGAAACCACAAAAAGTTGACATCCACCAGAATACTTTTTTGGGGGAAATACATACACCGTTAAGCTATTTCAAAAGAACCACAGTAAATATGAAGAACGTTCCGAAATGGAGGCTGCCAGCAGTTACAGAATTCACGTCCCTAAAGTCTTGCTCTGGAACACTCCTCACCCCTCCCGTCCTCTCCCCAAATCTCAGAAACGGAGCTGTTCGTCGGCCATAAAGTGATCGAGTGCCAGCTCTGTACTATGCTGTTTTCTGTGTAGGGGACCCTCTTCCCCGTCTCTTTCTTACTATAATCTGAAACGTAAAGTTAGGGAAGCTTCCGTCATATGCAAGAGAAGAATTCTTTAAGGAAGAACAAAGGGCCAGGACTGGCTGTGTGCCAGCACCAAGCAGGTCCACCTGAGACAGGTTTCTTAGGTGTGACTTGTTTGTAAGAGAAATGACGCGACTTAAGAGCACCAGGCTGTTGGTTCAGAATCAGGCCTCCTGATCGCTAACAGCTTAAAGTTCAAGATTCCGAAATACTTGGAAACAAAATCCAAATGTAAATCTGAAGAACAAAGACTAACTCTTAATGTCTACTTTAATGGGGTATTAAGCAGTTTCCCAGAAAACGACGGTTAAGCATTCTTTTCCCAGCTCCAGGAAGCAAAGCGAAGCTACCCGTGAGCCCGCTGTGTTTAATTTACGCAGCCGCAGGCAGACCCGAAGGCCCTCAGTACACCCAGTTTAAAAATAAACTACCTTTGCTTGTCCTATTTTTACCGTAACTCCTATTTGTATTACTTACCGGAATGTAATAGATGCCCATCTTGGGGGTTTCATTGGCAGTAAGAAGCATTCCTAAAAATAAGCACAACGAGAAGGGTAAACAGGCGGGGCAAAGGAAGGTGCCCTTTTCTAGTTGTTTTACACTATGGACCGGTGCTCCAGGTGCCCAGAAGACGGTGCGTGGCGAAGAGCCGGACCCGGAAACCAGGTGGGTCATGGGCTTCCGTCCCCGGCCCTCCTAGATGGGGCACCTGAAGTACCGTGAAGTTCTTTACAACAACCCCATCGGCGAAACATTCCAGCCAAGTACACGAGCAGTTCCCACCGTCGGGTGCTCAGGCCTACGTAGAGCCTGCCATCATCCTCCGAGGGGTTTTCAGCTTTCAGTACAAGTTTCAGCTTTAAGTACGTGGACAAAATGTAGTTCTGGTACACCATTTACGATAATAAACTGAAGAAATTAAGAACAAAGGCTTCTTTCTGTTAATCAGGAATCCAAGAACCAAGGCAAAGCATCTCCCACAAAACACCACGGCAAAGTAGTTCCTAAGGTTTGCGTTAAACCTCACGTCTGAGTGGAAAACCAAGGGACTGACTTGAGCGGGTGCTGTGTGCAGCTACACCAGCAAAACCTCTCCAGGGTCTCACAGCCCTTACTCTCCCCAATAATTCCGTCGTCGGGGAACCTCACGGCCTCAACTAACAGAGTGGTTAATCGTTTAGTCTTCCCGGGATGCACAGTTTAAGAAAGCAGAGCTGACGGATGGGCAAACTTCCTGGCATTCAATGATGGCACCCCTGTTACCCCAGGACCCCGTCACTCTGTGGCACAGCACCAGGGCGCACATGTCCCAGGCTTTGTTCCCTGCCCTCTGCCGCCTGCGGCCTAGTCCTCCCCGCAAGCCTCCTGAGGCGGCTCCAGTGCTCACAGCCCCTGTTCCAGAATGACGGCACTTTCGATGCAGCTGAAATCAGCCACCGTCTGGGGAGTTCCTTACAACCTGGTAAGCGCCTTCGCAGATACTATCTTGGTGCACATGCAAAAAATCTCTGAAATAATAACAGCATCCTCATTTTGCAGATCAAAAAAAAAGTTCAGCGGGACTGAGTGCCCTTGTCACAAGCCAGAGAATTTTAGAGCCAAACCTCCCACGTCCTTTAGACACGGTGGGAGTTGCTGTTCTGGGGACTGAGGAGCCAGATTACCACCAGAAAGAAGGTTCTTACCAAACATACTCCCCAAGCCTGGCTTCACTGGCTTGACTCTGAACACGGATCATTCGGCAGTGAGCATTCCACAAGGAAACACAATCACACCTACCCACCAAACCACAGAGAGGGCTCTAATCTAATGGCTCTCAAGAACCCAGACTGGACACGGCGGATTGTTTTCCACATGGAATACGATCTTTCTTGGCCGTATATGGACAATGATAGCAGCTGACTTACCACCGAACTAAACCGGGGAAGGTCAGGACTAAAACCGATCATGAACGAGAGAAACCGGCAACCTCAACAAAGCCCAAGAACAAGAAGGAAAAAAAAAACTAGTGAAAGCAAGTTCAGCAGAAATTAACATGATCATGGGCAAGAGAGGAGAACTTTATTTCCAGATTAACAGTGTGGCCTCACAAAATTAATTTGCTCAAGGTCACCACATAGCTAGGAAGGAGGGTAGCTGATATTCTACGGACTCCAAAGCCCGTGCAACGCAGGACTCTAAAACCACAGTAACAACTAAGATAAAATGAAAAGGCTTCTTGCGGGGTCAAATAATAAAAATTTCAGAAGTGCAAATATAAACACCATATAGCAACAGGAAAAATGTTAATATCACGTCAACTGGAAAGCAAAAGACAACTATACACACAGCATGAGGTCAATGATTGAAAACATACAAACATGAGATTAATACGAGAACTTCTCTCACGGAAATTGTAATGGTACTCGTGAAAAGACTGTGGGCTTATGAATGATTTTTCCTTTAAGTTTCCTTTATAGTGACGCTTATTAAAATGACAATACCAATTAAAAAAATTCTTTTAAACATTTATTCATTTTTGAGAGACAAAGACAAAGTGTGAGCGGGGGAGGGACAGAGAGGGAGGGAGACACAGAATCGGAAGCAGGCTCCAGGCTCCGAGCTGTCGGCAAGAGCCCGACGCGGGGCTCGAACTCACAGACCGCGAGATCATACCCTGAGCTGACATCAGACATTTAACCGACTGCGCCACTTAAGCACCCCGACAGTAAAAATTTTAAAAGAGAAGGAAGAGCTCAATAGTGCCTAGAGTCAAAAGAACACACATCCAGTCTGAAACAGCACTGCAGAATGACGTATCCAGTGTCCTGTGTGGCCGAACAGGGCGGCCAGAGAGGATGGGATGGATCAGCAGCCCCCTCCCAGGAAGCGTGAACATCTGGATTCTCCTATGCACGTGCTTCAGAGGCCAAAGGGTTCACCGAAGCCCAGACTGGATGCTCTCTGCCAGTGCTACTGACTCCACTCCCAGGGCCGCCCTGCAGACTGGCCCCCGGCCAGGCGCTGAGTGTAGAGGCGGGAAGGAAGAATTCAGAAAGCTGTACAGCAATGCGACATTGCAGGCAGATCCCCACGTGTGCTCCTTTCCCTTGTAACGTCTTTTTACTACGTTTTACAAAAGTATCCGGTCTGAAACGGATTAGAAATTTAAACACAATCTCCGCCGTCAGAAACATCTGCGCTGAAACGTACAGCAGCGGTCACCGCCTTGAACAGCTCAGAGCAGAGCACCTGTGAGAACAGAACTGTGTCAGGGAGGAAAGGCCAGGACATTTCTTCCATGTGCTCAACCGCGGATGTGACTATGGAGCTTGGGATTTTACCGTACAGGGCACCCAGGATGTTTCCACATGGCTCGAGCTGCTCTTTCCCGTGTTGGGAGAGGACATTTGCCACAGATGGGAAGGCGACTGCACACTGAACGGGGAAGGCCGTCTGCAGGGGCCTGGAAGGTGGCTGGGGAAACCACACTGGGTGCTTTACACGATCATTCAGCCTGAATTCAGTCTTTCTGAGTCGAAAGCCCATCTTCTTTTCTCTGTAGCAGCGATTCGAACCCAGCGATCCCGGGTCCCAGCGGTGGCGGGGCTCAGACACCCATGAGCCCGACAGGCGCCGCGCCACGCCAACGCGCCGTCACGGAGCCGACCTGCAGGGCAGGCGCCCAGCGCAGAGACGCCGGAGTCGGCCGAGTGAGCAAGAGCAGGAACAAAACAGCAGCCAGGAAGGCGGAGCCATTTCTCAATATTCTGAGCAATCTTCGTATTAGAAAAACATTACAAAACAGTAACCGTGATTCGGCTCTAATTACTTCAAAATGAGTAAGTGAGAAGATAAAGAAAGAAGGACGTTTTAGCTTTTCTAAAATATGATTAAGCGCCTGATGATTAAGCATAAGGCATCAAGAGCGGCGTCAAAGGGAAGAGGAACAGAGCAGGGGAGAGCAGCACAGCGCGTGAATCACACCCACTCACACGCAACCCCCACGGCAGCCGAGGCCCTGGTCTCACTGTGCTTGCAAAGCTCAGGGAACAAACCATTTGGCTACTTTTTGTGTTTGATTCGCTTCTTACAAGTTACTTGACAGTGAAGCTGTCCTTCTGTTCGAAACATCACTCTTACAATGTTTACCTCCCAGGAAAGTACATTTCGCAATGGGGAGACCCGGTGGTCACCTTAACCCAGGGACCACGCTGCCCCTCCCTGGCCCTGGATGCTTCTGGGAAGGGGTCTGACACAGGGGACCCAGCATTCCTCGTGGCCACAATATCTCACCTACGGTGCGTCACGGTCAGATTTAACTTCTATCTGAGATAAAATACACGGGCTGGAGGCACAAGGTCAATGACATTATGACAGCTAGCCACACGAATCCAGGGTGAGGGACATTCTATGCGACTACTGCCCTGATCTTGGAAAAATCAAAGAAAACAAAACAAAACAAAACAAAGAAAGGACGGGTGGGGGGACACGACTCTTGCAAACTGAAAGAAACTAAAGATGGCCCCAGCTCAGCGTAACACACAACCTTGATTACGGCCTGGTTCCAAACAAGGCGCTACAAACGGCATCTGGGGGACAAGCGAGGAAACGCAGGAATGGACCGGAAGTAAGACAATACTGGAGACCGAGAGGCATTAGACGGGCTGGCGGTCCTCAGTCCCTCTGACGACACGGACGCCGCACGCCCTCGGTGGACTTCCATAGCTCCCTCGCGCCAAAGCTGCGCCCTACACTGGGCCAGATCCCCAAGTCTGGGCCAGAGCCATGCAACAGAAATATCGTGCGAGGCTCACGTGTGATTTCACATTTTCTACTAGACAGATTTTAAAAAAACTATTTCAAAAGCAGGCAAAACATATTTTAATGTATCTTATTAAGCCAGTATGCCCCAAACGTTTCCATTTCAATATGTAACTGACATAAAAAATTAAAGGTCTATTTCGCGTAACTGACATAAAAAATTAAAGGTCTATTTCGCGTGATTTGTCTCCACGATGTCTTCGAAACCTGGCGGGTAGTTTACGCTCAGAGCACACCTCACTCAGTTTAAGTCGGTCACCCTGCCAGGTCTCAAGGGCCACACGCGGCCACACGTGACCATGTGGCTTCCGTCTCTCAGCACTAGCTGCCCTTCAAACTCTCACCCCCCAGGGGCACCAGGGTGGCTCAGTCGGGTTAAGAGTCCGACTTTGGCTCAGGTCACCGTCTCACGCTTCGTGAGCTGAAGCCCCACGTCGGGCTCTCTGCTGTCAGCGCAGAGCCCGCCTCGGATCCTCTGTCTCCCTCTCTCTCTGCCCCTCCCGGGCTCGCCTGCTCTTCCAAAAATAATAAAATCAACATTAAAAAAAAAAAATCCTCTCACCCCTTAACCCAGCCGCCCGCTCACCAGCCTCGTGCCAACCTCAGCGCCACCTGACTTTACTCCTCCTCGTGGGCAGCTCAGACCCGGTTTCGGACCGTCTGATACTCTCTAACGGGGACCCCAACATCCTCATCTGCAATTTATTCCTGAACTCGTCCGCACTGGACGTCACCCAACAAGACCCTCTCCGTGACCACAGACACACAGCGCCTCATCCTTCTCGGGACAGCAGCACGTAACTAGAAAGGGCATGGGGTCCAGAACCAGGAAAGGCTGGCTCTACCCGAGGCCCTGCCACAGCCAGCTGAGCCACCAACTCCGGCCCAACAGCTCAACAGTTCTCACCTCCTAAGACGTGAGACAGACAGACAAGAAAAAAGGAAAAAACGTGTGTGCCACTGACTACACAGGGTTCTGGAAAGATTAAATGATGCGTGGTCATCACCGAGCCCGGAAGCACAGGAGCATTAAGAACTTGTTCTCTCCTTCCCGCCTCAACCTCAGTCGCCCTCAAGCTTGCCGAGCAGGGACCACTGGATCGCTTGTGCCTTAGCTTCTGCTCTACTTCGGAATCTGTCACTCCTTTTTTTTTTAAATTTTTTTTTTTTAACGTTTACTTATTTTTTTGGGACAGAGAGAGACAGAGCATGAACGGGCGAGGGGCAGAGAGAGAGGGAGACACAGAATCAGAAACAGGCTCCAGGCTCTGAGCCATCAGCCCAGAGCCCGACGCGGGGCTCGAACTCACGGACCGCGAGATCGTGACCTGGCTGAAGTCGGACGCTTAACCGACTGTGCCACCCAGGCGCCCCTGTCACTCCTTTTATTGCCATTCTGTCTGTTCCTGTTAAGTTTCTCAGCTGGCACCTCCTTCTCCTCAATCCCCGCTGAGGCGGACTCGGGTCCTACTGTGTACACATTCCCATGGTGATCTCACGCACTCCCACCTCTGAAAGACGCTCTGTTTACAGGCCTCCACACTTTGCAACCGCAGACCTGCTTCTCTTGAGACGGCACTTTCTACGTGCACCTGACTTGGCTCCCGCTGCAAGGTGGTGGGGCAGGGCAGGGCCTCACGAGCACTTGGGAAACATGCTTCTGGGCCCTCCGCCCAGATACTCTCGGTACGTCTGGGACTGGGCCAAGGAACCTGTCCTTTTTAAAAAGCTCCCTGGGTGATACTGACAGCGGCCAGGTTTGAGACCCTCTGCCAGACACTGTCACTGTCCCGTCGCCTCCTAACAATATTCAAATGTTCAAAAAAGAAAACAATCTCTCTAAACCTGCTCTGTCTCCTATGTTCTCAATCAGCTCAGAGCATCCCCTCCTACTAACTTTGGTTCAAAACCGATGTACCTTTTAGAGGACGGACAGCACAATCTGAACAGGTCCCGACTACAGACCGAGCCCAGATCATTCAGCACATCAGTCCCGGACCTCCTCCACCTTGGTTCCCAGGAGAGCCGCCAGGGCTCTGGCACTAAGACTCCATCGCTTTCCCAAACGAGCCCCACCAATGGGACCCCGCTGCATCTGCCACAGTCTATCCTTCTTGCCGTTCTCACGCTGCTCCCTCACAGGGATGCGCCTCATCTCGCCGCCCCACCTACCGAATCTCACTCACCACTCCAAACACACCTGAACAAACATCTCCTCCGGCACCTCCCCTCCCCAGTTGCTCTGGCTGAGCCTTTCTCTAACACGCTGGCGAAGTGCTGTTTGTACACACATGACAGGTCTCTCCTGCTCTGCCTTGCATCCGTCTGTCAAAATGGGCTGTGTCTGTCCTCAGAACGCAACACTGCTTGAGAGTGGAACTATCCCCATTTTCTTTCCTGCCCCCAAATTCTTCACCGATTTGTCTCAAATGTATTGTACAATCTTGAAATCCACGATGTAATCCGCAAAACAGCATACAATACAGAAGATACCAAAACCCCTGGCTTCATGAGCCTCGTGGGTTATCGGGCAATCCCAGCCTTCTTCAAACCTCTAACCTCAATTTCCACACGCTATTACTAATCACATAAAAGGGTGAAGAGCACACTAAAATAGCATCTCACCTGCCACCTACCTATATATTGTTACCAGTTTCTACTAATAGCTAGGCTGGCTACGGGCTGAGTCACTGAGAGTGCCATTTTCTGAATCATCCACACCACTTCCTGCTCTTGATTCTTCCAGTAAATACAATATCCAAGAACAGTCCTGACCAAGCCAAACCCCGTCTTAACAAATGAAATGAAATGTGTTTAAAACCCAATAAAGCACAACTCAGATTTATCTCACTGAACGACCCATCGCTACATACCGCATACCTGAGTTGGGATAGAGGCAGACATCATTAATGTCGTGTTCTGGTTCCAAGGAAGTAAATATTTTTCCCTAAAAGAATAGGCAAAAAGGAATTATTAAAACAGTTAAACTTTTGGCAATGCTGAGTAAAGAAAATAAACTGGGGGTATGACATAGCCATGTGGTTATGTGTAAATGGTACTGTGTAAAGAAATAAAATCACCTGATTGAAAGTAAAGAATTTAAACTACGGTAGAGAGCTCATTTTATCAATTTATCAAATGCTTTCACTTTAGAAACAAAGAAACTGAGGCGAATGGGGGGAAAAGCGACTTAACCAAGGAAATAAATACAGTTTCGCAGATAATGTCTTCATAGCGGCAATGGTAAAGTTTAAGATAAAGTTGTGCATCAACTCAGAAAAACTCTCATAATCTGGAGTTAAACTCGTCGAACTCGTAATCCCCAGTTAAAGCCGTACTCAAAGAAACCAAAGACTGGGAGGGAGTCAACTCGGCAGGACGAAGACACTTTCTGCCATCTATATACCATAAGGCCTTGAGGAGGATCAAGGAAGACAATGGGTATAAATGATAACTTACAAAACGAAATCCTGTAAATACGCAATGAGTTACTTACACAGGAAAGACTACCACGCTTCTATTTTCAATGGGAGAGAGGGGAGGAACGTGCTATCTTTTAAATTAAGAGAGGGAAAGTAAAAGAAACAAAAGAGAGGAGAAGATGGGAATGGGAAAAGGTGATGAGAAAGATAAACAAGGAAAAGCAAGTCAAGCAAAACCAAGTAATCTGGGTGTTGGTCAAGAGGGCGTATTTAGTCATAACAACAACGCCAAAATAAAACTTATTGCAGCAACGACGGCGGGATAATTTCAAGCGCTGGTGTTGAAAATGTCTGCCAGCTCTCACGTTTATTAACTCGCTACGAGAGGCTCCCAGGGCAAAGGAGAAGGGACAGTTAAGGCACGGGGAGGACGGCTCCCGCACGCTCGGTGAAAAGCTGCAGCCAAATTCTAATTCGAGACAGAGCTAGGAACGGTCAATACTCTGCGAGTTAGCCAAATGAAGAGTGGACACAGAAGTTATGATCCAAGCGGCCAGGAACCCCAGGGCGTAGCGGAGGGGTGATGAGGTCGCGTCGCGGGCCGCGGTGTCGGGCACACGCGGGCCCCCGGGACAGGCCGGGCCTGTCCTCTGGCGCTAACGCTGCGGCCTCTGGACCCTGCACCCTCTTCACCTCAAAAACGAGTTAAAAAAATAAAAAGGAAGTAACGCTTTTTGACTCAAGACACGAAAGTTTGTAACTAATTAAACGCAAAGAGCTCTTAAAAGCAACTGCTATACTGAATACATTTTCTCCCAGTTTGCAGACGAACTAACCTTTCACTAGTTTCTCCCAAGTTTTAAAATGAAAGACGAAAAGCACAAGGCAGACGAAAACCAGAAATGTGGGCTTTTGTTACTTTTACTTTTTCACTGTTACTTGGAACTGAGGGGAAAGAACAACAGATAGTTTTAAGAAAATACTGCTTCTTAAAAAAACACTCTAAGGAATTACCGTGAAGGGGTCATTTCCAAAAGCCAATTCTTTTGAGATTGGTTTTAAGAGGTATGAAACTGAAATACATAATAACACTGACATGGAAAGATAATTAGTTGCTCATAAAAACTTTCCCAAGGCTGTGAGAGAGCCTCAGGATCTAGGAGGTTCTCATGGGGCGATGTTTTTAAAACGTGATTTACGCTACCCAAGCAAACACGGTTTTAAACGTGATTTACGAACCCAAGCAAAAGGCATGCCAGTTCTAGCAAACCGGGAAAACTTCGTAGCAGGAAGAAGGCAGTCTGGACTACTTTACCTCAGTGGGAACATTAGCTCTGCTGAAGTACCTGTCTCCCAGCTAAGTTCCCAAACAGGGACTCGGCATCTTTCTCAAGAGCCCACGTAACTCAAAACGGGCAACAGAAAGAAAAAAATCCTCAGGAAAATACACTAATAAGTTATGTCAACAAAAAAGTACATACTGAGTTCTTGTTCCACATTTTGACGATTCGTGAGTCTGCAGACAAAATCAAATCTAATGAATCCTGGAAATGAAGTGACTTAATGGGCAGCCCGTACTGGTGATCCTTAACCAGCAATGGCTTATCTGATCGAAGATCATATAATAAAACCTAAAAAAAAAAGAAAACAAGTTATTTGTTTCAACAAATTAAACATATTGATCTTAAAAAGCAACTTTGTAAACTTTGAATAATGGCTACTATTTGTTTCACTGCCTTTTTATGAGCACAGTGAACACTTAGGGCACAAAGATTTTTTTTTTTTAATTTTTTTAATGTTTATTTATTTTTGAGAGAGAGAGAGAGACAGAGCACGAGCAGGGGAGGAGCAGAGAGAGAGGGAGACACAGAATCCGAAACAGACTCCAGGCTCTGAGCTGTCAGCACAGAGCCCGACACGGGGCTCAAACTCACAAACCGTGAGATCATGACCTGAGCCGAAGCCGGACGCTCAACCGACTGAGCCACCCAGGCACCCCAAAGGGCACAAAGGTTTTAAAGTCAGACAGCAAAAATACTCCAGAAAAATCTCTTAAGTTTACCTGTAGAGTACACGGTTTTTTCGTTCAATTTTTTTTTAATGTTTATTCATCCTTGAGAGAGAGACAGAGCACAAGCAGGGGAGGGGCAGAGAGAGAGTGGGGGGGGGTGGGGAGCCACAGAATCCGAAGCGGGCTCCAGGCTCCGAGCTGTCAGCACAGAGCCCGACGTGGGACTCGAACACACGAACCATGAGATCATGACCTGAGCCGAAGTCAGACGCTCAACCGACTGAGCCACCCAGGTGCCCCAAAGTACATGGTTTGATTTAACTGGAAAGTAAGTTTCTGGCACACTAAGATTGAGAACTACTGAGCTATATTAAGAAAGGAACAAAAAGGAAAATTCGTAAGAATTTGTGCCATTTGTGAACCAAACCAAATATATATGCGGAGGGCCTACTAAGTACCAAGCGCTGTGACAGCACCTGACAGAAATAAGAATAAAAGGCTTAGTGAAGACGATCCTGGCAGATCTGCGACAGATCGGGGTGGCAAGGTTAGGACTGTTGGGGGAGGGGAGGGGAGGGGAGGGGAGGGGAGGGGAGGGGAGTGGGTGGGCAGGGCAGGTCTCTTCTGAGCCTTGTCACTAGAGGCAAGAGGGCTGGGGAAGCTAGCTGCCAGTCCCTGGTGACAGATCCTCTGCAGACCCTGATGACAGAGGTGAACTCCACTGGAAGCAGGGTCCAGACCCGCTCTGGAGAACAAACTTACAAGTGTGTGAATTCTGCCTTGAAGTAAAGAAGGGAAGAAAGAAAGGATGAAATTAACCCTCTGTAGCCGCTCAACCCATCCCTGTCAGACTAGCTCTGCTAAGGTGTGTTACTGCCTGGGATGTGGTCAGTGGTGCTCAGAGAGAAAAAAGGTTCCTTGTACAAATAAGTTTTGGAAATACTTGTTAAACACATTTCTTGTCTAGGGGAATCTCAGAGCCTTCAATACATATTGAAAAGCACTGTGAGCCTCCAAGAGCAGGAGTCTGGCAGAATTCCAGATTCTGTAGACCACAGAATTCTGTTCCACACACTCTGGAACATGTTCTAAACCACAGTCAAGAGAATGCCTGAGGCATACCCACACGGTACCTCCAGCTCGACAGCCCCTCAGACCCACCGCGAAGGCCAGAATCAGAATTTCTCAAGGTACTAAAACAGAGGATTCTGGAGAACCCACTCCACTCTGGCCAAAACAAGAATGCCTCATTTCCTGTTCCCACAGTGAACAGAAAGTATCTCCCAGAATACATACATGTCTCTGAGATACTAACGTGAAGTATGAAGTTCTCAATTTAAACACGTTTACCTGCCCGGTAGATGTTCCAACTGCCATGGTCAAGGCTCCGTTAAATTTCAAAGCAGAGATTGTTGGTAAACTGTTTATCCTGAAAGGCAAAATATTCATGTTCCATATATATATGGTCAAACTTTCCAAGTAAAAAGTCGTTATTAATCTGCAATTCTCTTTTTTGGAAGTTTTTATTTACTTATTGAGAGAGAGAAAGAGCAGGGGAAGGGCAGAGAGAAACGGGGACAGAGGATCCGAAGTGGGCTCTGTGCGGACAGCAGAGAGCCCAATGCAGGCCTCAAATTCATGAACCGGGAGGTCATGACCTGAGCTGAAGCTGGATGCTTAACCAACTGGGCCACACAGATGCCCCTATTAATCTTCAATTCTAAAGGGGAAATCACACTTCTAGCCTTATGTTTAAAAAAAAATCATTGCATCAGGGGGTGCCTGGGTGGCTCAGTCGGTTGAGCGTCCAACTTAGGTCAGGTCATGATCTCACAGCATGAGTTCAAGCCTCGCATAGGGCCCTGTCCTGACAGCTCAGAGCCCGGAGCCTGCTTCAGATTCTGTGTCTTCCTCTCTGACCTTCCCCTGTTCATGCTCTCTCTCTGTCTCAAAAATAAACAAACATTAAAAAAAAAAAAAAAAAAATGTTTTTTTTGCCACCAAGGGCAAACGAAGCCACTAAAAACTATTTGTGAATCAATATTCTATTTTAAAAAAAAAAAGAGTATTTCTAAAGACCACAGGAGAGATTATCTTTTCATATCCCTTCTTTAAATTTTCTATGTTCACTTCTATTACAGTCATAAATTTAAAGCAAAAACAACCTTAAGACATAATCATAATACAAAGAACGCTGGCCTGTTTCCTCAAATGACTTTTCTAAGAAGAAATCGTCGATGACAGAACTTATAAATAGAAACCAAGTCTCTCCATTTTAATTCAAAGACAAGTTAATGTTTATGAGTAAGAGAAAATTAACTTTTCTGCTTCCTAGGGAGTGGGTAAATAGCTTTCTCTTACAACTGACTCCCTACTTTCTAAAAATAAGCAGGTATTGGATTCGTTTTCTTTCATACCAATATAATGAAACGTTGAGAAGCATTTTTGTTGGTTCCTTCCATTGACAAACAGAGCTTCACAGTAATTCAGTAACCTGTGTGTTAATGTTTAGAGATTTTCTGTATGTGTGTTATAATTCACAACAAAAATGTCTGATTCTAAGAAAAAAATGAATATAAAATGAGTGAATTTTCCACTTTAAAATTCTCTACTATACTCCATATTGTGATCGGTGAAGTTGTTCATTAGTATTACTTTAATAAAACTCAGCAAGAGGGCAAAAATTTCCTATACTCCCTTTAAGTGTCATGATTAACAGATGAAAAAAAAATCAACTTATTCTTTACTTATATCAGGAAAAATATATATTAGAAAAAGACGTCTTTCCAGATCAGTGATTCTTAACTTTTCTCCAAGTCAAGCTTTACATAAGCTGATTTTTCAAAAGACGGAACTATACAGGGTTGCCTGGGTGGCTCACTTAAACGTCTGACCTCTACTCAGGTCGTGATCTCACAGGTTCATGAGTTCAAGCCCCATGTCGGGCTCTGTGCTGACAGCTCAGAGCCTGGAGCCTGGTTTGGATTCTGTGTCTCCCTCTCTCTGCCCCTCCCCATACTTTCTCTCTCTCAAAAAGTAAATAAAGAAACATAAAAAAAAATTTTTTTAAAGATACAACTATATAAATTCTTCTCTCCCCCAGAAAAACGCAAATGACACAAAAATCAGCAGATATTTAGAGGGTCCATGTTCTCTCTGTACCCCACTCATCAAACACCCCACCTCCCACATGATACAACTACAGACAGGTAAATGTTTGACCAGCTGAAATGAATAAACGCTAATAAAGTTACATTACTGCAAACATCAAGAGCCCAGAGAAAGGAAGTTCCTGAACCGAGTATAGCAAATAATCCCATGTTAAGAATCTGACCAAGAGAGTATAAGACTGCATACTAATGCGAGCTCAGAAAAATGTCTGAAAACATGTACCAAACAGTAACCTCTCTGGTGAGTGAAGAAAGGACAGGGGACTTGTAGTTCTCACTTAATTCAGGCATTTAGAAGTTTTTAGCGCCCAAGTGTGTTACTTTTCTGATTATTATAAATGTAGCAACTGGCAAACAGGAACAAGAAAATCTCAGAAACACTTGCCTCTCTCCAAGGTAGAACTCAAAGTACATCTTTCCTTTTCACTTACTGACAGGAGTGGCGACCTCCCGGTTCTATCACTAGACCCTAAAGAACTGGAAATGCAAATTCCTCCAGTGCATCAATTTTGATACAATTCCACAGCAACTAACAAAAAAGACATTCCATGTAGCACCTGAGAAAGGAATTCTGTCTGGCTTTCCCACTTAGTGAACTTTTCCAAGAGAATGATTTTTACATAAAATAGTCACAAAACTACAACCTTAGACATGAGTCTGAAGAATTTCATCCTTTACTGATTTTAACCTGGTATTGACACAAGCGTTTAAATCATAAGCAAATGGATATTTAAAAAAATTTTTTTTCAACGTTTTTTATTTATTTTTGGGACAGAGAGAGACAGAGCATGAACGCGGGAGGGGCAGAGAGAGAGGGAGACACAGAATCGGAAACAGGCTCCAGGCTCTGAGCCATCAGCCCAGAGCCCGACGCGGGGCTCGAACTCACGGACCGCGAGATCGTGACCTGGCTGAAGTCGGACGCTTAACCGACTGCGCCACCCAGGCGCCCCAGCAAATGGATATTTAAAAAGTACGTCAATTCCCACTTACTCTGAATCCGCCGTGACGCTACTCAGTGCGCAGTCCAGCAGACCGACTCTACCGCGAGTTCTTGGGTCCCAGCACTCCACACGACCCTCAACACACAAAAAGCGGTGATTTTACACGACAGCTACTGCCAGGTATTTTTAGACAAACACCGAAAAAGGCCTTATTAACACAGTCTCATGGGAGACAAGAATTTAACTTTTTACCTTAATACCCTTTTTAATACCGTCAAATGTTTTATGATAAGCTGAGTTTGTTTTAGAATTGAAAGAAAGAAAGAAAGAAAGCAAGAAAGAAAGAAAGAAAGAAAGAAAGAAAGAAAAGAAAGAAAAGAGAAAGAAAGAAAGAAAAGAAAGAAAGAAAAAAGAAAGAAAGAAAGAAAGAAAGAAAGAAAGAAAGAAAGAAAGAAAAGAAAGAAAAGAAAAAGAAAGAAAGAAAGAAAAATAAAATGGATGATTGGTTAAGAAAAGAAGTCCAAAATGCAATGCATGATCCCTGTCTGGACCTTGGTTTGCTTGGGAGGGTGGATGGGGGAGGAGCTGTAAAAGACACTCTGGTATATAACTGGGGATATCTGAATACTGTATCAGCATTAAGTATTTAGCATGTAACATTATTGTATCAATTTAAATTTCTTAGGGATGATAACAGTAATATGATTTATAGGAGAGAGTCCTTGGGCTTTGTTTTAAATGTTTATTTTTGAGAGAGAGAGAGAGAGCGCACACGTGAGAAGGGGAGGGTCAGAGAGACAGGGAGACAGAGGACCTGAAGCAGGCTCTGTGCTAGGGCTCAAGCCCACGAACTATGAGACCATGACCTGAGCCGAAACCAAGAACTGGATGCTTATCCAACGGAGCCACCCAGGAGCTCCAAAGCCCCTGCTTTCAAGAAAAACATTTCAGAAGTATTTAGGGCTAAAATATCATAATGTCTGCAACTTGTTTCCAAATGGCTCAAAAAACATATTTCGTATAATACACACGCATTTTTCTAGCAAAAGAAAGCAAATGTGCAAAATGTATATAAGTGATTAGTGAACTATGTTTTCAACTTTGCAGAAAGTGAAGTTTTCAGATTTTCAGATTTTTTTTTTAAATAAAAAGCAAGAAATTAAGCAAATAGAGCAAATAAAGCAAAACGTGAAAAAAACAAAATGAGAACTGCACCCAACGGAGTAAGGGAACAAGTGACATAACCCATCTAAGAATACTACGTGATCACTGAAAAGAATGACTTAGATGTGCATATACTAGAAATGCGTCCACAATCTGTCAGGTAAAAAAAAAGTTTACTTGAAGAAAACAGTATGGGGGGCACCTGGGTGGCTCAATCCAGGAGTTATGCATCCAACTCTTGACTTCAGCTCAGGTCATGACCGCAGGGTCATGGGATTGAGGCCCCCCCATCTTGGAGCCTGCTTAAGAGTCTCTCCCTCGGTCTCATAAAAAAAAAAAAAAAAAAAAAAAAAAAGGTATGATCCCACTGTCTTTTTTAAAAAAATGACTGTACTAACACAGAAAACCCTGAGAGGACACAATGAATCATTAACAGTGTTTAGGAAGTGTAAGGAAACAGGACTGGGGTAGGCAGAAAGGGAGCTACGCGTCTCCCGTTTTACTCTTCTGTATTTATTTAATTTTGTGATGATAAAAAAACATAAAGATTTTTTAAAAAACTGTTTACTATAACAACCACCTTAAAAAGTAAGACCTCAAACATCCTTAAAAGGCTTGACCTCTAGGGGCGCCTGGGTGGCGCAGTCGGTTAAGCGTCCGACTTCAGCCAGGTCGCGATCTCGCGGTCCGTGAGTTCGAGCCCCGCGTCGGGCTCTGGGCTGATGGCTCAGAGCCTGGAGCCTGTTTCCGATTCTGTGTCTCCCTCTCTCTCTGCCCCTCGCCCGTTCATGCTCTGTCTCTCTCTGTCCCAAAAATAAATAAACGTTGAAAAAAAAAAATTTAAAAAAAAAAAAAAGGCTTGACCTCGTGAGTCATTTAGTGTTATTACAAATGTGTCTGTCACAAAGATAAATAAAGGAAATCTTAGACATCATGCAGCAAGCAATTCCAAGTGGTTTGGCCTTCATGCCTTCTCAAAATGAGTTAACAGACTTTATGGACAGAGAAAAGAAAAATCACATTTCAAAAACAAAAAAACAGGTATGCAGATAAATTCCAGAGTAAATACAAACTTTTTTTTTTTTTTTTTAACCATAACGGCTCTGTGTGACCTAAATTTGAATATTTGTTGCTAGAGCCCACACTCTTACGTACTCCGAAAAGCACAAAATGCAAGCCCTTATTGTTTGATTCCAACAGTAAGTAATAACACCTGTCACAGACAAAAATAAAAACCCAACATGGAATATCCGACTTCATGTAAAAGTGACTGTGGAAGTCTGGTCTGAGTATGCATACCAAATGTCAAGCCCCCCGGTAATCGGTAATCCAGGAATTTCAGGAACCCCGCCTTCAGGCAAGAGCAGGTCCAGTCTCCCCTCAGGGACAGGCTTAACAAACAGCTGGTGAGGGAGTAGCCTGCTCTGGTGGATACCTTCTCTTACAGGGCAAGTATCGTAAGGAGTAAACTGGTCTGTGAGGACTCTATTTAAAAACTACTTTTCCAGGGGCGCCTGGGTGGCTCAGTCGGTTAAGTGTCCGACTTCGGCTCAGGTCATGATCTCACGGTCCGTGGGTTCGAGCCCCACATTAGGCTCTGTGCCGACAGCTCGGAGCCTGGAGCCTGCTTCTGATTCTGTGTCTCCCTCTCTCTCTGCCCCTCCCCCATTCATGCTCGGTCTCTCTTGGTCTCAAAAATAAACATTAAAAAAAAACAAAACTATTTTTCCGAAGAAAATCTTTTAAAACCTCCCCTTGGTAATCTCAAGAAAAGTACTTACCAAGAGAATGCTTCATTGGCCTGATTTAGGCACAATACTATTACAATATATTCAAAACAGTTTTATATATTTTCATTAGGCCAACTGTGTCCATTTCAAATCCTAATCTTTTAACATAAAAATAATTTGATGAGAGGTGCGCCTGGGTGGCTCAGTCTGGGTGTCTGACTCTTGATTTAGGCTCAGGTCATGATTTCAGTTTGTTTGATTGAGCCCCAGGTTAACTCTGCGCTGACAGTGTGGAGCCTGCTTGAGATTCTCTCTTTCCCTGTCTTCCTGCCCCTCCCCAGATTGCACACAGTACTCTCTCTCTCTGTCTCTCAAAATGAACAAACTTAAATAAACAGGGGCACCTGGGTGGCTCAGTCGGCTGAGCATCCGACTCCAGCTCAAGTCATGATCTCACGGTTCATGAGTTTGAGCCCCACACAGGGCTCTGTGCTCACAGCTCAGAGCCTGGAGCCTGCTTCAGATTCTTTGTCTCCCTCTCTCTCTCTCTCTCTCTGTCCCTCCCCAACTCATGCTCTGTCTCTCCCTCTCTCTGTCAAAATAAATAAACTTTAAATAAATACATAAATAACTTGAGAAGAGACCTAAATTTCATCCACATGGGATTGGGTTAATCAACTGTAGTACATTCTAACAAAGGAATCCTAGCCATCAGTTTTTCAAAATTAGTTTAGCATTATAAGTAATAAGTACAAATGTATAAAGATGCATGGTCTATACTATTATGTTTAAAAAAAAGCAAATGAAGAGCTACAGTATATAATTTCATCTTTGTAAAAAACTTTAAAAATACCTAACACGTACATATACCTGCATATACCTGGAAAGAAACATTAAAGAATTAACTCTGGCTGTAGGATTTGGTGACTGGAAACTACAAGATGACATTTTTTTCAATAATACGTTTCTGACCTTTTTTTTACTAGGAGTATTTATTGTAATTAAAAATGCAAATCTAGGGGCGCCTGGGTGGCTCAGTCTGTTAAGGGTCCGACTTCAGCCAGGTCACGATCTCGCGGTCCGTGGGTTCAAGCCCCGCGTCGGGCTCTGTGCTGACAGCTCGGAGCCTGGAGCCCGCTTCGGATTCTGTGTCTCCCTCTCTCTCTGCCCTGTCCCAACTCGTGCTCTGTCCCTCTCTCTCGCTCTCTAAACATTAAAAAAAAATTTTTTTAAAGCAAATCTAGGAAAATTCTTGACAAGCATGAAGAACAGGGATTCAAAAGCACTGCAGTTTAAAAGGAAAATGTTGTGTATTTCCCGAATGCTACTACGCAGGATACACAATCACAATCCCATTCGCCTCTACAGCGTAGGGTGCTTCCGCGTGGCGCATCTCACGGGGCTCTCACCAGCACCTCTATAAAGCTGGCAAGGTGGTGTTACCTGCAGTTCTTCAATGAGGAAACTAAGCCTCAGGGCAATCGATTCTGTTGTAAAACCAGTAAGTATCAGAGAGCCGGGACTCCGGGACAGAGTGCCTCCAGTTAAGAAAAAGGCTGGCAGGGGCGCCTGGGTGGCGCAGTCGGTTAAGCGTCCGACTTCAGCCAGGTCACGATCTCGCGGTCCGTGAGTTCGAGCCCCGCGTGGGGCTCTGGGCTGATGGCTCGGAGCCTGGAGCCTGTTTCCGAGCCTGTGTCTCCCTCTCTCTCTGCCCCTCCCCCGTTCATGCTCTGTCTCTCTCTGTCCCAAAAATAAATAAATAAACGTTGAAAAAAAAAATTATTTAAAAAAAGAAAAAGGCTGGCTGTCGCACAGCCGCTGGTCCCGTGGAGCTGGTGATGCTCGTCTAGCTCCTGATGATCGATGTCAAAGCCAGACGAGATGCACGAGGGGGCAGTGTGCAGCAACAGAAACACCGTGGAGCGGTACCAATGTTCCATACAAGCAGCAACCAGTAGCCTGTGGCTCCACTGGCACCCTGCTGAGAACAAGTAACTCGGTCCTTTTTTTTTTTGTTTCCGGTGTTTATTCATTGAGAGAGAGGGAGGGGGAGGAGCAGTGAGAGAGGAAGACAGAGGCTCCAAGGTGGGCTCTACACTGACAGCAGTGAGCCCTGTACGGGGCTCGAACTCATGAACCACTGAGATCATGACCTGAGCTGAAGTCGGATGCTGAACTGACTGGGCCCCCAGGCTCCACAAGCAACTCTGTCTTTGAGTAAAACTCCACTCGTCATCAAATGTGAAACAAATATTTAAAAAAATAAAGTCAACATACACTTACCTCTATTGTTCCTGTGGCAAACAAGCCATGCGCTGAGTTTATGTCACACACATTATTCTCCCTAAAACAGGAAAGCAACAACAGAAAGCTTTATTATTTATTTTAGCGGAAGGGATACTCGGTGAACTTTCCACATAAACAGCCCAGTCTTGTACAGAAAGAAAACATGCAAGTTCTTCCTCACTCACCTGCGCGTGAAAAAACACCAGAAATGAAGGACACTCAATCTGCCAGGCAGATGAGACAAGAGAGGAATTCCCTCTGAAATACTATCTCCCACCATGAGAACCGAGGCTCATGTGACTTTCTCCATGTTTTCTCCCCCGGCAGAAAGAACACGGGCAACCACTAAGCCAGTCCTGAGACCAGACTAGCTTGGGCCGGGGAGACTCATCGAGGCTTCCTTTTCTTTTTCTTTAAAACGGACACTTCACCCACCTCTTTTGGTTGTGTGAGGGTTACATGAAAAAATTTACAAAACGTGCAGCACAGCATCCAGACAAGACACTCGACAAATAAGTAATAGCTACCATAAACAGGGAAGTGTGCAGCGAAAGAGCAGATAACTTTTTATTATTCAACAACACATCATGAAGCTACTCTAGTTTTGTTTTTTTTTTTAAAGAAAATAAGAGCGCTGCAAGCCAATGTGAAAACATTAGCCAGGGTCTACCTAGTCTTTGTCACCACATGTCCTTCCAACCTTTAAAAACCTTTTCAAAGCGATAAGGAAAACCCAACAAGTTCTTTATACACTTGGAGGAGAAGGATCTAGCTTCTACCCCTTACTAGCTATGTGACCGTGGTCTTATCCTCTCTGCGCCTGAGCGGTCCTGTCTATAAGATGCAGATACTAATAGTACCTACCGTAAAATTGTTATAAGTTTTGGTTTTTTTTTTTCTTAATTTTTTTTAACGTTTATTTATTTTTGAGACAGCATGAATGGGGGAGGGTCAGAGAGAGAGGGAGACACAGAATGTGAAACAGACTCCAGGCTCTGAGCTGTCAGCACAGAGCCCGATGCGGGGCTGGAACTCACAGACCGCGAGATCACGACCTGAGCCGAAGTCGGATGCTTAACCGACTGAGCCACCCGGGCGCCCCAAATTGTTATAAGTATAAAATGAGCTAATACATATAAAATGCTGAATAATATCTGGCACAGAGTATTTTCACTATTATCACTCTTACTGTTACTCAATATTATGATTATGACAAATGTATTCTTAAGGATTTCTCTTTGAATAAGACAAAAATGTAGACTATAATGTATAATCAAAGGAAAACTTGAAAAAACCGAAAACGTCTGCCAGCAAAAACACAAAAAATAAAATTTTAAAAATGAAACTCCAAGTTAATTCAAAATGTCTCCACGAGAGATTAATATCACAGAACAGAATCATGAGAATTGAAAGAACACTGCAAAAAACAATAAACTGGACTTCTTGTGAGTTATAAAAATTTTCTAGTCTGCCAAAAAAATTAAAAGTTTAAAGAAACCACCAGGTCTTCTGGTGAATTTTATGTTCAAGACAAATTGAAACTCTTTTTAACCAAGTTGCCCAGAGCTCTGCTTAAATGCAACAAGCTATCAGATAACTTGAGCGTCTGGCTCCCCCTCCTGGCCGAGAGAAACACCCGGATTCTGAAAAGACACTCACGCAGCATCCGTCTGCAGCGGGTTCAAGTACCGTCCTTGTTCTAAATTTAATCTATAAACTTCAGAGCTGCAAAGTAATGAATAAAGTTAGAAATCTGGTAAATGGCAATGAACTCTGCTTCAAGTAAATATAAATTTTAGAAACCTATATATATATACACATACATACATATATACATTTCTGGCTTACAAGGCATTACTACTCTCCAAAAACACCAAAATGTATCTTAAGCCTAACAATAATCACCTTAATTTGTGAGTCTGTTCACGTATAAAAGTGATTTAAACAACTCACGTGACAAGGAAATATTATGGACTTATTAAGAAGAATATTATTTAAAAACACAGAGAATCCAAGATCCAAAATGGATCTATAGGTATATATAAGACGAGAAAAAATACAATAAAACACTATTAAGGCGACACGATTATGGGGTTTTTTTATTCATACTTGTGAAAATATTCTCCCAATTTTCTAAAATGATTTATCATTTTTATCATCATATAGAAGGTGGTATTTAAAAATGAGGTTTCAAAATGTCATGCGATGGGGTTCCGCAACCGACTTCACCACCACTAAGACCGCTATTAGGTACCCATGTTGCTCTAGATTCAGAGCACGCCGCTAATAAAAGTCAATTTCTAAATGAGCAGTTACTTTGGAACTATACCCTTTGAGGGACCATGTCTTATCCCTCTCTTGATTCCTCTCCTCGATTTTAAGAAGTTGGAGGTGGAAAGGAGAAAGCAAAGGTGATCAGCCCCAATACCTCGCGCCAACAAAGTACAAGTCACAGGACGGATAGTGGTAGGAGAAATCTCTCCCGAACTTTGGTATTCTGGTTTTGTAGTAAAAACCCGATTGTGAGTGAAATTCGATGTATCTATCATTATGTAAAAAAACAATCTGAAAATGAAAGAAGAAAATCAGTTTGCTGAGGTTTCTAGGAAAAGCATTTATTTCATCATCACTAGAACTGACAAAACAGGAGAAACTGTGATCTCTCCCACCCGCTCTGTGTGCACAAGTCTCCATGGTGACCAAGGACTGGGACTAAGAATCAAACCTCTGCCCTGCCTCCTTAATGCCTTCTTGCACCCCAGGAAAGCTTTTCTTGCCCTCTGAGAGAGACTGAAAACAAATGCCCTTCGTGCACCTGGCCCTGGCACTTTAGAGCACAGAGCAATGTTTGGCAACTTCAGAGAGTAATCTCTTACTTTCCTGAAGAACACAGTTTAATAATCTCACAATTACCACTCAGGGTTTGATAAACTCCCTGTATCAACCTAATGTTAATATATTACAAAGGTATCTTAGAAACTGCAGATGGTATTTAGAAGCAAATCCATCAATACCTAGGGAAAAATACACTATAAAATGGCATGTCCCCGAACACATGATTAATGACCACCACAGGCAAAAGAATCAACTGGGCTCCAGTCTCCAAACTGAGGACAATACATAAAGCCACGTCAGCTCAGAAAATTCAATTTTCCTTCCAGATGACATCTGACGTCACTAAGCTTTTATTTTACTTTCAAAAACTTTTAATTTTAAATTGAATGAGGTACTCTACTGACAACTTTGTAACTACCGAAAACGACCTAAGGGTTGAGAGACGGACTAATGGGACCAAAAAAGAAAAGAAAAAAATATATATATTTAGCTGTGTTTCGAGCTGTCTCAGAACTGTTCCACAACTACCTATTTGCAGTGTTAAGAAAATTAAGCATATAACAATGTTATTTTACTTTTCACATACGAAAGCAGCTTGGCAAAGAACACCAGTGTCAACGTAAAAATTAAAAATCACAAATCTACAATCTAACATGGTCTGAAAAAGATGGCCGCTAACAATTCTTGACAACACAGATGAAGTTTCATATGCGATCCAGGAAACTTATTTTGGTATTAGACTGGCCAAAGGCTATCGCTATCACTGTCCTTTTAAAAGATATTCTATATATCACACGTGTGTCAAACTAAAAAATATATTCATAGAAAATAATAGGTTTTATTTCACCACACAGCTATTTTTAATGTAACAACAGGAACATTACAAAAATACTTCTCATGACTTCTTGAGGACCCAATACTATCAAGCGTACCTTTGAATAGTCATCAGACAAAGTTTCAAAGGTGACAACTGAAAAACAAGAAAACAGTTAAGAAAAATTACAATTACCAATCCACATTCTTCATAACAATGCAAACCTGAGGCAAAGGTTCCAATGCAACACAAAAACTATGTACAAACTATATATAAACACCAGATCCCCCCCCCTTTTTGTCCTTCCATAAAACAAGAAGAAAGCTGCCATATTATATTGACCCCAAAACACCAAATGGAAAATTAAAAGCTTTATAATTTCTCAACGCAGATCAACCAGATTTTCTGCAGAACTGAAGCTAATTAAATAAACTCACAAAACATAACGACTTCTAAATTCTACCAGTTTGTCGGAGATGCCCAAAACAGACATAGAAGAACATTAAGAAAATTATTTCTTTAAAAAAGAGAACAGCAGCTTTTTACTCATTCGCCCACTAAACATAAAGAGTACAAACGGCATGTGGAGTTTGCACTGTTTTTAAAAAGGAATGGGTGAAACAAGCTGAAGAATACTTAGCCCATTACCTGTTTTCTCTCGACCCCAAACCCCAGCAGCCTGACAGAAATACCTGCTTATTTCCTGCCCTCCCCCCTGTGCAGTCAGTCGCCTTCTCTGCAGAGTGGACGGAGCCTATGAATGCGGGGAGCCTCCTGTGACTACATCGCAGGCGATGGCGAAGGGGAGATTTATCATCACGCGAGCCCTTTAAAATCAGAGTTTTCTGCTGCTGCCGGCAGAAGGGGAAGTGGGAGAGAGACTCGAAGCAGGAGACGGACCCAACGACCAGGTGCTGGCTTAGCAGCGAAGACCAGGTGGCAAGGAACACAGGCCGCGGCTGCAGGAAACTGGAGCCTCGGCCCTACAAGCACAACAGACTGCATTCGGCCGACAAGCGGAAACCGCGAAGCGGCTTCTTGCCCGGGGCCTCCGAGTAAGAGCCAGGTGGGCCTGGCCGACACCCAGAGGTCAGTGCCGAGCACAGAACACGGCACAGCCTGGATGAACTTCACCTACAGGGCTACGAGCTAACAAATGGATGTTTTAAGCTGCCACACTCATGGGAATTTGTTACACAGCAAAGAAAACTAACACACAACGCATTCCCATTTTAAAAAGCAGAAGAGTTAGGGCGCCTGGGTGTCTCAGCAGGTTAGGTGTCTGACTCTTGATTTTGGCTCGGGTCATGATCTCAGTTTGTGAGTTCGAGCAGTGTGGGGCCTCCTTGGAATTCTCTCTCTGCCCCTCCTTCTCTCTGCCCCTCCCCCCGCTAGTACATGTGCACCCTCTCCCTCCCTCTCTCAAAATCAATTTTAAAAAAATTTAAAAAGAAGACAACTATCCACATATAAAAATGCTATTTTCATGAACTCAAATTTAATCTCTTACTTACCTTCTGAATCTAAACACCTTTCAAACTTCAAGGATAATTGATAGGTGTCATAACATCGAACCCGAGGTTTATATGTTCCTATAAAAAAGATTAACGTGATGTAAAGCCTAAAGGAGGTACTTTTCACTGGCAATATCCTGCAGACAGGTTAAGTACACTTTTTGTTTAGAAGTAAGTAGGATTCATTATAACCACATGAAAGAAAAAGAATTTAAAAGCAGCCCTCCCCAACATCCCAAGGAGAAAACCAGCAAAGTAGATAAACAAGCAGGTCATAGAAAATGAAACACACGTAACTACTAAACTTCACAAATAATCTGACTAAGTAGACAAAAACAATGAGACAGTTACTGTCCGTCAGAATGGCAAAGATTAAAAGACGGTTAATATCTGTGTAGGTGAGTGTTAAAAAGGCACTCTCATACACTTGGTGATTAGTATAAACTTCTCTGGAGGACAATCTGGCAAATCTGTAAAATATGTGATGTTTGTACACCTTGAATCTGTATTTCAACTGATACAAGTTTATCCTGGAGAAACACACCCACAAGTGTACCAAAGACACAAAGGGTGTTTCCCGCAGCGCTGTTTACAACTGGCCAAAAACTGAGAGCAAATAAAACGCATACTGACGTGGAAATGGTTCAATAAATGATGGCCAATCATCACATGGCTCACGAGAGGATGGCCCAGGCCTGTGCCAACGGGGAAAGCCACCACAACATGCCACCGAGGACAAGAGACAGGGCAGAGAGCACAGGGAAGCGCCCCAGAGTGGCGCCTAAGGTCCCACGTCTGTATAAGTCAACACTGACGGCATGAGCACCATGTACAGAAGAAGCTGGCGGAAGCACGGTGATGATCCCCGTGAAGTGCAATTCTAGGGCATTTCACATTGTGTCTTCTGCAATTCTGTAACGTTTGCATGTTTTTTAAGTTTATCGTGTTTGCAATCAAAAAGAGAAAAAGACTGGTCTTTAAAGCCAAAAGATTTTTTTTTTAAAAAAAGGAATGAGGTAGTTCTCGAATCCCCGAGACCTCATTTAAAAATAGTATGTAGTAGGGGGCGCCTGGGTGGCTCAGTCAGTTGAGCGTCCGACTTCGGCTCAGGTCATGATCTCACAGCTCGTGAGTTCGCCCCGTGTTGGGCTATGTGCTGACAGCTCAGAGCCTGGAGCCTGCTTCAGACTCTGGGTCTCCCTCTCTCTCTCTGCCCTCTCCCGCTCATGCTGTCTCTGTCTCTCAAAAATAAACATTAACAAAAAAAATTTTTTTAATGGTTATGCAGTATAACATACAAATATACACACACATGTAACACGTTATATACTATATAACTGTTGACATATTTAAACCATATACAGTATATATAATTCATACATATGAACTGGAGACTAAGAAATGTGTTAATACTGAGACAATCATCAGCACGGAACAAAAGAGACTGGCATATAGATGTATAAAAGTTCTGTCAAATAAGCAAGTGTTTGGAAAGGAGATATAAATGGATATAATGTTAAGTCAGCAAAAAAAAAAAAAGTGCACAATACACAGGATTAGGCACCACGATCACAGTCAAAACACACACTGGATAATGCTCTTCTAAATTATAACATGTTAAAAGTTACCTATATTTCAGGGCTTTTTGATACTAACGAATAAATACTACTAATATAGAATGTTAGTGGCATAAAAAATATTAGTCCATCACACAGAAAATTATGTTAAAAGCAACCCTTCCCGGAACTTTCACTCATTGTTGGTAGGAATGTAAAATGATCTTGACCGCCTTGGAAAAAGTCTGGTGGCCGCTCATTAAAGCGAAACATACATCTACCCTACGGCCCAGCAATGTCCTCCAAAACAAGCCTGTGTAACACTGTCCACCGTGCTTTATTAATAATACTAAAAAATGAAAACAGTCCAGGTGTCCAGCAAGTGGAGAATGGATGGATAAACTCTACTACATTCTTATGAAGAAATACTATTTGGTAAAAAGAAAAAACCACTGACACCTGTGCCAGCATGGACGCATCTCAAAGACCTAAGAAAATAGATCTCACATAAAAAGAATATGCAGCGTGTGACTACAGTTACATCAAGTTTCCCACAGAGCAGTGGTTGCCGGTGCATGGGTGGGATCAGGATGGACTGTGAGGGGCACGAAAGAAGTTTCTGGGTGAGAGGCAAGTGCTAGATCTTAACTGGGGTTTCGCCTACATAGGTGAATGCATCTGTCAAAACTCCTCAAAAGATCTGTGCGTTTCACTGCATGTAAATCTACCTAAAAGAAAAGCCGTAGATAAATACGGTCTGGTTAATGGTACACATGCTGAGGTATTTATGGGAAAAGTATACTGCTATCTGCAACCTGCTCTGAAATGCATCAAAAAACGGGATGGGGGCGCCTGGGGGGCTCAGTCGGTTAAGCATCTGACTTCGGCTCGGGTCATGACCTCGCAGTTTGTGGGCTCGAGCCCCACGTCGGGCTCTGTGCTGACAGCTCAGAGCCAGGAGCCTGCTTTGGATTCTGTGTCTCCCTCCCTCTTTGCCCCTCCCCCTGCTCATGCTCTGTCTCTCAGCAATAAATAAATGTTTAAAAAAAAAAAAACAAAAAAACAGGATTAAAAAAAAAGGATGGATTGATGGATGGACAGAGATGGACAGATATGATCCAGCAATATACTACTGAGAATCTAGGTGGTGGGTAAAAAGGATGTTCACCTTACAATTTTTTCAGTATTTCCGTATGTTTGGAAAAAAATTTTTTTTTTCAACGTTTATTTATTTTTGGGACAGAGAGAGACAGAGCATGAACGGGCGAGGGGCAGAGAGAGAGGGAGACACAGAATCGGAAACAGGCTCCAGGCTCCGAGCCATCAGCCCAGAGCCCGACGCGGGGCTCGAACTCACGGACCGCGAGATCGTGACCTGGCTGAAGTCGGTCGCTTAACCGACTGCGCCACCCAGGCGCCCCTGTTTGAAAATTTTTATACTAAAACGTTAAGGTAATTACAAAAAGCGACCTTTCCCACACTAGCATTTCCTGCTAGGAAATGTACGTAAGTCGTAACCAAAAACATGCTTACCAGTTGCTAAGATATACTGTCCATCTTTTGACACCTTAATAGTGGTACAAACGGTAGGCATTTCAAAATCCTGAATAAGTTCAATTCTCCTACGGACATCTGCAAAGACAGGAAGTAAAGAACCGATTTCACGACCAGGTGCTCATTGTAGCTCCTAATACCCAGCATGCAGACAGTCACTACGAACAGGTCAACAATGTCCCAGTGCCTCCAAGCCTCGGAATACAGCCCCACCCATCACACAGGAAGGCTTTTTCTTAGCTCATACCTTAGCCTTCTAAGCTTAGTATTTTTTACTTTAAAAAAATTTTTTTTTAAGTTTTTATTTATTTTTGACAGAGACAGAGTGCAAGCATGAGCGGGGGAGGTGCAGCGAGAGAGGGAGACGCAGGATCCGAAGCGGGCTCCAGGCTCCCAGCTGTCGCACAGAGCCCGACACGGGACTCGAACTCACGAACTGTGAGATCGTGACCTGGGCCGAAGTCGGACACTTAACCGACTGAGCCACCCAGGCGCCCCAGTATTTTTTACTTTTTAAAAACTATCATCACTAATTGAAAAAAAAAAAAAAAATGTCCACGGTGGTATATCAAACATCCAGTTTCAAGAGCCAGATAAGGGGGGAACACAACAAATATTAAACCACTATCATTACTCAGTCACGGCTAAGACAAAAATCTTACCATTTTTTTCCTCCTAAATAAGTTTAGGGGTGCCTGGGCGGCTCAGTCGGTGGGGCGTCTGACTTCGGCTCAGGTCATGATCCCACAGCTTGTGAGTTCGAGCCCCATGTCAGGCTCTATGCTAACAGCTTGGAGCCTAGAGCCTGCTTCCAGATTGTGCGTCTCCCCCTCTGCCCCTCCCCTACTCATGCTCTGTGTCTCTCTCTTTCTCTCTCTCCTTCAAAAACAAACATTAAAAAAATTGTTTTTAATTTAAATCTTCAAAATCCTAAGTTTATGTAAGAAACTGCTGGCAAGCTGACTTTGCCTCTGTTGGCACCAGGGTTCTGAGCCAAGAGGACCCAGACTGGATTAAGATTTAGAGCAATCTCTCTGGATCAAAAGGCTTGAACACGGACTCTCACAAAATCTGGTTCCCTTCTACAATCCACACGATGTGTCTACTGCAAGGACCATTTATGACTCCATGGCACATTACTGCCTTGCTTATTAAATTAAACCCAAATATAAGATTCAAACCAACTGAGTAGGAATGGCCCACTCAATATGAAAGACACATGATAGTTTTGAGACGGGCTGAGAGAAAGGGTTGATGAACAGTTTTTCCTGTAAGTAATCTGAATCTCTTTTCTACACTCTAGGCCACTAGGTAGAACGTGGGGGAGGGGGGAGTGGTCAGAAGAAATCGGAATCAGGGAACATTACTAAAGGAGCAGTTCTTGTTTTCCTTGGATTCAAAGTTTCCATTTTCTAACTTCAGAACTATCTATACAAAGCCGCCTCTTCCAAGATGCGTGCCTTGGGGTATTTATCTCGCACACACAGAAATCCCTTCCGACACCTTAGTCTTTGATTTTTAGAGACTAATTTAAACAACATATATGGAAAGATAAATCATCTTTCACATGTGACAAGCTGTAATGGAGAAAATTTGCCAAAAATCTGTTCGAAACAAAACTGATCAATGTCTTAAACTTATGAATCCGGAAAAGAACGATTCAGTGTGACACCCGAATTCTGGCAGCTAATGTGAGACGAACGTCCGAGCACATAAAGGTCGCCCCTAAGGTGTCAAGGCGACCCACCTACACGGTGGGATGCCCGGGAGCTGCGATCTGCCCCTCCCTCAAAAAAACAACTAATCTTCTATCTTTCCCTATCCTTCCCAGCCAGTATAAATTAAAGAATGTAAATTTTCTGCAATTATCCTTTATGAAAAAGATGCTGACGTGCTGGAGAACAAAGCAGTCACGGCCCTGCTAGGAGAGACGGCCTTCCTCGGGTCTCCCGCATCCCCGCCCACCTTGCTAGGTCCCGCAAGACTGCCGTGCCCCGGTCGCGCCTTCGCCTGAGCCGTCTCTCAGGGGTGTCTGCGCGGCCGAGAACCCTGATGGGTAAGGGAACGTGTCTCCTCTGGACAGACGGCAGGCTTGCTCACTGCGGCTACAGAAGCAGCGGACTTCCCGAGCTAGGTGTGGCTCAGCTGCAACACAGACCCAGTGTGCCTGCAGCCACCTGGGCCGTGCTGAGTGTCCCTGCGGGACTCAGGGCAAGGGGAGCTGGCAGAGATACGCTGATGCTCATGCCATCTGCTGTGCCAAGCTGGGGTTCTCATCTCCGACCCAGGAATTTTGTCTCTTCCACTACTATCCGTGAAATCGTTAACAGGCTAACTCACTTTAAGTAGGTAGAATTCAACCTCACACCCACCAGGAACATAACAACCACAACAAAAGGTTTTTAGGAAGGAAAAGGGCAAAAAGTTTATTTCCCACTTTTTAACTGCCCTGTATCTTTGTCAACCTCCACTTAAATATGATAACAAATGTGTGAAAGCACCGTTGCATAGGTCGTGCACGTAGCCAGGGTGGGGAAAAAAATACTCACCGACATCCTTCTTCTGTAGTGCTCTCTTCTTCCTGTCAGAAAGCCACTTAAAGAAAATGAAGAGACTTTATTTTAAAACAGATTTACTTTGCTTTCCTGCTTACCAAAGTGCTCACATTCAAAAAGTTAAAACTTTACAGGAATATATTAACAGAGGAAGTGAAAAGATTCTATAATCCCAACCCTGTTAACATAGCCCCCGGGTTTTTTTTTTCCTTGTATATATTTACATATATTAGACAATACATTTTATTCATCTTAGTTATTATTTTTTTAGTGTTTATTTATCTTTGAGAGAAACAGAGCATGAGCCAGGGGAGGGGCAGAGAGAGGGAGACACAGAATCCAAAGCAGGCATGGGGCTCAAACCCACAAACCATGAGATCATGACCTGAGCTGAAGTCAGATGCTTAACCGACTGAGCTATCCAGGCGCCCCTAGACATTTTAGAACCACTATGTTTTACCCAAGAGAAAACTAATTCATTGGGAAAGTAATAAGCCTCAAATATTAGGAGGGTTACCACTAATATATGGAACAACTTTATTTAGGTCAAATATTAAAAAGCAAACCATTAAAAGGAGAAAGTTTCTTGAGCATATTTTTTACAAAGAACAAAACTAGATCATTAAGCAAATAGCTGACACTTGATAATACGGAAATGATGCTTTTAAGTCATACTCACTGACAGATTTTTTTTTTTGAGAGAGACAGTGCGAGCGAGCACGCAAACCAGGTGAACGGCAGAGGGAGAGCGAGAATCTTAAGTAGGCTTCATGCTCAGCGTGGAGCCTAACTCGCGCTCCATCCCATGACCCTCGGGATCGTGACCTGAGTCAAAATCAAGAGTCAGACGCTCAACAGACTGAGCCACCCAGGCACCTCTGGGAGCAGATTTTCTTCTGAAATTAACGTAGCTCAATTTAGCAGACGGCGTAATTCTAAAGCCCAAGTCTTTCAGGAGGCCTAGCTACCTCCTCCCCATTCGTGAGGCCTCCCCGGCTACAGCTGTTTGCACAAAGCAGCTCGGATGAAAGCTTCCAACAGCACTGGCAGGAACACCCTAACTTCCCACTTGAGCCTACAAGGCCCACCTCTCCAGCCTTACCTGCCCCCACTGTCTCCCCATAGCATGCCACAGCCACACCCGCGCCTCTTCGGCTTCTCCAACATGCCAAGGGCATTCCCAGTTGGGGACATTTACGCTTTCTATTCCCTCAACACTGAAAACTCTTTCCCCGTCTTTTCATTATCCAAGTTTCTGCTCAAATATCACCTCTTATAGGGGCACCTGGGTGGCGCAGTCGGTTAAGCGTCCGACTTCAGCCAGGTCATGATCTCGCGGTCCGTGAGTTCGAGCCCCGCGTCGGGCTCTGGGCTGATGGCTCAGAGCCTGGAGCCTGTTTCCGATTCTGTGTCTCCCTCTCTCTCTGCCCCTCCCCCGTTCATGCTCTGTCTCTCTCTGTCCCAAAAATAAATAAACCTTGAAAAAAAAAAAAATTTAAAAAATAAAAAAATAAATAAATAAAAAATAAAAAAAAAATATCACCTCTTATAGAGAGGCCTTCCCTGAAGGCTTTATCCAAAACATTCTCTGACCACTTTCGCCACAACACTCTTTCTTCTTTTCCAATTTTTATTTAAATTCTAGTTAGCTGACATACAGCGTAACATTGGTTTCAGGAGTAAAATTCAGTGATCAGTCACTTACATATAACACCAGCGCTCATCCCAACAAGTGCCCTCCTTAGTGCCCATCACCCATCTAGCCCATCCCCCCACCACCTCCCTCCAGCAACCCCCAATCTGTTCTCTATCGTAAGAGTCTCTGTGGTTTGTTCCCCTCTCTCTTTTTTCCCCCTCCCATATGTTCATGTATTTTGTTTCTTAAATTCACAACGCTCTCTTCTTGTCCATTCATCGAAGCTGTCTTCCTGTTTGCTCACTTCTCCTTTCCCCCAACAGGGAACCTTATCACCATGTATCCCAACACTCAGAACAGCGCTACCGGCACGTAGTTACTTCTCAACAAATGCGCAGAATGACCAAAACGAGAAAGATCATGCTGTGTGATGAACAGTCGGAAGATGAGGAATTAGCTGGCCTGAATTCTGAAAAGAAAGGCAGACTCTAATCACAGACTCCAGATCTTTCGGGGGCAGGCACAGCGAAGAAGAAACAGCTCTTCGTTTATTCAGATTTCTAAGGGCAAGAGTGGAACTAACACCAGCATGCTATAAAATGACAAGTTTCAACACCAGTATCTAGCAAGTAATCTTAAAATGGAAATGAGCTTCTGCTAGAAGTTTCTTCCCACTGGCAGTGCCTGGACAGAGGCTTGCTCATCGCTTATAAGAAATTTAAAAAAAAACAAGCCGCAGATCATAGATGGGTGAGCTTGGACAACTCACTCTTGCCATCGCTGGATCTGCTGCATACCTTAAACATGTGAAGACGACTGTAAAAGAATCACTATTTTCCCAGCTCCTTCAAACTCTGACGTCCTAAGACCCGATGAAATCAAGTTAAGGTCGGCAAGGTTCAGAAACACCGCCCTCTACACCACAGAAGTCTAAAGGTGCAAAGTCTGTGTGGGTTTTCTTGCTCGCTTGCTGTATCTCTAGAACTCGCCGTACAATACGAATCCAACAAACAGCTGATGAGTGGACATTAAAATGGGGGAGAAATGCCCGCAACCCGTCTGTCCACGCTTTCCTCCTCGGTGCGGCAGAAGCTGGGAACATCCCCAGAAGCCCCAAAGGACGCGCGTCGCCTGTTCTAGAGAACTCTGCAAAAGTTCCAGCGAAGCTCATCGCCCCTGATCACCCGCCGCCCAGCTTCTGGCGCGGGGACAGCAGTGTCCTCGACGACCGGCACCTACCAGCTCCCGCGGGCACGGCCACTTGCCCCCCGGGCCTCCCCGAGCCAGGGGCCGGCCAGGGCCAGGCTAACACGGAGGCCAGGGCCGAGGAGTGGGGCGGCTGCCTCGAGAGGCGGGGGACCCCGAAGTGCCTCACCTCAGGCAGGGACTTGCCGCAGCTGAGACTGTAAATCTTCACCTCGTTGAGGCTGGACACCTGCATGGCCGGACAGAGCAGCGGCGACCCACGTTCCTCCGCGAGCCCCTCTCCCCGCGCCACACGCGAGCATCCGAACCGCAGCGTGTCCCCGGCGCGACTGGGCGGCGTGCGGCGCTGGCGACGGCTGATGACGCACTCGCGGCGCCGGAACTGCGCCAGTTCCCGGAGGAGGGGGCGTGGCCGAATGGAATGGAGCGGCTGGGGGCGGGGCTCTGTCCAGGCCACCCCGAGTGCGGGAGGGCTGGGAGCCGCGCAGTCTCCCCTGCGCAGTGCGTGCGTTGACACTCTCCTGGGGTCGCTGTCCTGGCCGAAGTGTCGCCGCCCGACTGGGGCAGGCGGTGCAGGCCGGCGACCGGTGGCCTGGGGGGCTGGGTCAAGGGAACCCATCCAGCCCCTGGGCAAATCCAGAGTATTCAGGGTGGATTCTTCTCTCCTCCACCGTGTTTCTTTCAGCAACGTTACATTACAAATAAGTGCTCTTTAAAGTTGACGTATAAAAATGTTACTTGCGGGGGTGCCTGGGTGGCTCAGTCAGTTAATCGTCCAAGTCATGATTTTGTCTCAGGTCATGCATGATCCCGGCTCTGAGAGCCTGCTTGGGAGAATCTCCCTTTCTCCCCCTCTCTCTCAAACATTTTTTTTTTTTTTTAATGTTACTTTCGTCTAGATTTGTTCGACACTCATCCACAAAGGAGTGAAAGAAAAGAAAAGGCAAACTAAGGAAAAAGAAAACGATAAAAGAAGGCGTAGTCGGGGCGCCTGGGTGGCTCAGTGAGTTAACCGTCCGATTTCTCAGGTCATGATCTCATGGCTCGTGAATTCGAGCCCCACATCAGGCTCTGTGCTGACAGCTCCGAGCCTGGAGCCTGCTTCGGATTCTGTGTCTCCCTCTCTCTCCTACCCCTCCCCTGCTCACACTCTGGCTCCAAAAGTGAATAAACATTGTTTAAAAGTGTGTTTTTGTTTTTGTTTTTAAAGGAGTGGACCCCAAGGGTGAAGTGCTTTGGAACCTGATGTCTTTTGAGACACGTGTGTGACAGCAACGACAGACAGAAAGTTCACAGACTGTGGATTGTCCAACTGCATAGAGAACTGCCGTTACTGCTGCCTAGCTGTGAGAAGTGCAGAATTTTCCGCTCAGAGGAAAACTTAAGGAGAAAATGCAGGTTAACAGCAGTCAAACGTGTCCGTTTAAAATTGTAACATAGTATTCACGTCCCTTACCTATAGCTGAGGTGGGTCATTTGGGGCACAGGCTTTATTAGTTCATGGCAAGGCGAGGGCTTCTGTGGGGCTTTAGCAATTTTGTTTTTGTTGTAACTGTCCTCAAAGTTCCCGTCCAGATTCTATCTTCTGCTTGAGAGTTTCTTTGAGGAAATATGCAGGAAACGTCCTTGGGGAGGCAGTATGCCACGGTAGAAAGGTCATGGGTTCATAAGAATCGTAAAATAGGTCTGTTAAGCAAGTCATAAAAAAAGAAAGCACTTATTTTCCAAAATATGCAGGATGATTTCCAAGAAATCTTGAATACTTTTGTACAAAAATGATTACTTCTATTATTTCAAGAATGTATTATAAAAGCCCATTGATTATAAAACACAATAGTATCTCACTTAGTGCTATGTGTTAGAAGATACATAGATCTACTGTACTAATTTTTGAAAATTAAGGGCCCAAGGCCATTTCACCAGACAATCTGATTTCCCACTGACTCCTAAATTTGCCTTCTCATTCATTAGTACTGGTTTCATTATTCTAGTTTTGAATCTTTGCTTCCGCTAATCTGGATTCTGCAATGCCTTCCATTTCTCCTTATATCCAGATTCTACCAGCTCCTCAAAACTCACCTTTTGAACACCTTGCTCAGTCTCCTATGTGTTCACTGTACTGCATAAATAACTTTGTGGCCATTATATCTTTTTGCTAGATTTAAAAAAATTTTTTTTCATTTTAGAGAGACAGAGTGAAAGAGCTGGGGAAAGGGTAGAGGGAGAGAGAGAGAGAGAGAGAGAGAGAGAGAGAGAATCCCAAGCAGGATCTGCACTCAGTGCAGAGTCCGATGCAGGGCTTGAACCCACGGACTGTGAGGTCATGACCTGAGCTGAAATCAAGAGCTGGACGAGCAACCGGCTGAGCCCCCCAGGGGACCCCAAAGTGTAATAGTATGTGAAACGCATGTATATATCACCCAGCTTCAACAACGCACACATGACCCATCATGTTTCATTTACACCCTCACCACTCCCTCATCCTTGGGTGATTTTGAATAATTTTGAAGCAATTCTGTGGCAATTATCTCTGCGGGCTGTAAAGTACTTGTCTGACCACCCCCTCCATCCAGACCTGGTGGCAACCCTGAGCCTTAATTCATCTCTGGGTTCTCTGGGCCCAAATCAATGCCTAGTAGGTGGCACACTTTCAATAAGTATTCCTTGATAAAAATGAATCGATTAATTTATCACTGCTCATCCTGACCCAAAGTCCTAATTCTTTGATCCTTACATCTTGGCCTTTGGTAATATTAAAAACAGCAGATCTCTATTCCAGATGATTATGGTTTCAAACACATCCATTTAAACATCTTGTGTCTCAGAGAGCCTGGGTGGCTCAGTCGGTTGAGCGTCCAGCTTTGGCTCAGGTCCTGATCTCACGGTTTGTGGGTTCGAGCCCCACATCGGGCTCTGTGCTGACAGCTCGGAACCTGGAGCCTGTTTCAGATTCTGTGTCTCCCTCTCTCTCTGCTCCTCCCCCACTCGTGCTCTGTCTCTCTCTCTCTCTCTCTCTCTCTCTCTCTCTCTCTCTCTCTCAAAAATAAATAAAAAATCATTAAACATCTTGTGTCTGTAACAAGAAATGTCGGAGCTTAGAGTCAGGAGCCACACGCGAGGGAACACAGTGTTTTCTGCAACATAAAACAAGGTGTTCTTGGTCCTCAGTGCCAAGACCCCTCCTTCCCCACAGTCACTGGCCTGAGGGTTTGACCTGCCACACTCTAGGGTTGTTTTCCACTGAGAACAGAAGGGCAAAGCTCGGTGCAGTTTCTCTGGTGTTTCTAGGATCACCTATAACACAAACACTCAGTTCCTGGGATGTGATGAATTTTGAATGAAGTGCTTATTAGATGCCTTTGCTTGGAGCTAAGAGAACGGACTCTAGAGCCAAATTGCCCGGGTCCAAATCCTGATTCTACCACTGGCTACCCAGAGAGAGCCTTGATACAGAGAGTTAATCTAATCTCTCTCTACCTCTGTTTCCCCATTTGAAAAATGAGGATAATATTAGAACCTACAGGGGCGCCTGGGTGGCTCAGTTGGTTAGGCAGCCAACTTCGGCTCAGGTCATGATCTCACAGTGTGTGAGCTCGAGCCCCACGTCGGGCTCTGTGCTGACAGCTCAGAGCCTGGAGCCTGCTTCATTTTCTGTGTCTCCCCCTCTCTCTACCCCTCCCCTGCTCACGCTCTGTGTCTCTCTGTCTTTCAATAATAAATAAACGTCAAAAAAAATTAAAGAAAAATATTAGAACCTACATCAGAGGGCTGTTGTAAAGATGAAACGAGAATAAGCCATAAATCATTGAGTCCAGGACATCTATTTTTTACATCCTTGAAATCAGTGTGTTTTGTATGTCATGCGTGTTTAGTAGACAGTGTTTTTTCCTCTAGTGATGCTTGAGGTAATGGTGCATCTTATCGCTAATGGGTTTTCAGATTCAATAAAATACAATACAGATAAAGCACTTGGAACAGCGCCTGACATTGTAAAAACTATGCATTAGTTAGTATTACTTGGCCCTGGGAACCAAAATATTTAGAACTGTTTAAGAAAAAAGGAGCCGGGGCGCCTGGGTGGCTCAGTCGGTTGAGCGGCCGACTTCAGCTCAGGTCACGATCTCGCGGTCCGTGAGTTCGAGCCCCGCGTCGGGCTCTGTGTTGGCAGCTCAGAGCCTGGAGCCTGTTTCGGATTCTGTGTCTCCCTCTCTCTGACCCTCCCCCGTTCATCCTCTGTCTCTCCCCGTCTCAAAAATAAATAAACGTTAAAAAAAATTTTTTTGAAAGAAAAAAGGAGCCAAATTTAGGCTCCAAATAACTTACATGTCCTGTTATTCGTTGCCATTGCAGAAACTTGCAAGTAACGTTCAAGATCCCTCTCTCAATCTTTGCCTCCACGCCCAATCGATCCCCAAATCCTTTCCATTCTACTTGTCAGATGTCAGACCCATTCTTCTCTACTCCCACTGTTGTTGTAGGAGTTCAAACCTTCATCCTCTCTCACCTGGCCCATCGTAATCCTTTTTTCTGGTCTCTGTCTCCCACGGAGACAAAATCATCTCTAACAGGAGAATCGGATCATACCACACTCCAACTCCGAACTCTTCAGTTCTTCCCAAACCTAGAAGAACACATCTGCACACCTTTGCTGGCTTCTCTGGCCTTCCTATCGCCATACATCATACTGCCCCTCCCCAGCCCCTCTCCCACCCAGCCCCTCACCCACTGCACTCCCCAAGCTGAATTACTTACAGCTTGAAAAGTACAAGACCCCCCCCCACCTCTTTATGCCTCCACATCTACTCTTCTGACTTCTTTCAACTCCCTCCCTCTACAAACCTCAGTAACTCCCATTCATTCTTCTCCAACCCCAGGAGGTCTTCAAATATCTAAGTTTCTCATCGAACATTGTATATAATCTCACTGCAGTGTTTCTTAAACCGGGGCTTACAGTTGTATTCTCAAAGAAATAGAGGGGTTTGTATTTCAATGACGGTCTTTTTAACAGCCCGACATGAGCGTATCTGATTATCTGCTTGGCCATCTCCTGAGAGTACTACCATTCAGTGTCAATGCCAAGTTTGCATTTAAGTTTACAGTTCACTGGTGCCACGTGTCACTCCTTTTATTGTCTTGCCTCAGTGATTAGAAGGGGAGGTGGCTGGTATGAAGTAACATGATAGGGACAAGTTTGAGCCAAGCAGAAGTCCAACGATGCCATGGCCTGCCGTGGGAAAGAAGGTGTTACGGTCGTTCAAACAGAGAACGGCGATGGAAAAAATCGAATCAACTCCATCAGGTAGCGGCCCGGAATGCAAAAGAATTCATGCAGCGCTACGTATTCATTTAGCAAAGTGGCAGATGGCTTTCATCAAAATGGTATCAACCACCATATTAAATTAATTTGAATTACACTGGTGTGAACTTTCAACGTCTTGCTTGAAAATAATGCGGAAGTTTGTTTTGCTGTGCAGTGACACGAGAACTAAAACCACGATAAACTTTAGCCGGGTTTACTTGTACGTGTTCAAGCAAGACATTAAGAAGAATTAAGTCTTTTTTTTTTTTTTAATTTTTTTTCAACGTTTATTTATTTTTGGGACAGAGAGAGACAGAGCATGAACGGGGGAGGGGCAGAGAGAGAGAGGGAGACACAGAATCGGAAACAGGCTCCAGGCTCCGAGCCATCAGCCCAGAGCCTGAAGCGGGGCTCGAACTCACGGACCGCGAGATCGTGACCTGGCTGAAGTCGGACGCTCAACCGACTGCGCCACCCAGGCTCCCCTTAACTTCTTAGTTTTGATGAATGCTCAGAGCCTGGAGCCTGCTTCGGATTCTATGTCTCCCTCTCTCTCTCTCTGCCCCTCCCCTGCTCTCACTCTCTCTCCCTCTCTCTCAAAAATAAACATTAAGCGTCGGGCTCTGGGCTGATGGCTCAGAGCCTGGAGCCTGTTTCCGATTCTGTGTCTCCCTCTCTCTCTGCCCCTCCCCCGTTCATGCTCTGTCTCTCTCTGTCCCAAAAATAAATAAACGTTGAAAAAAAAATTAAAAAAAAATAAACATTAAGAAAAAAAATTTTTTTAATTTTTTCCAATATTACAAATGAAGAAGACGAGACTTAGGTTTGCAAAAAAGAAATTTACCCAAAGATGTTAACAATTGTTCATCTCTGGAATGGGTATGTGAGTTGTTGAAAATACTGTTTTCTCAACTTTTCTGTATGTAGTATGTAGTATAAGAACAGGTGGGGGGGGGAATGGGAGAGATAGATAAATAATTCAAGATGAGAATTTTTTGTGAAGATGTCAACTCTCATCACAATAATCTATAGATTCAATGAAAGCCTAATCAAAATCCCAGTGGAGTCTTCGGGTTTGGGGTTTTGTTCTTTTATGTTCATTTTTGGGTTTTTTTAGTGGAAATCGACAACCCGATTGCAAAATGTGTAAAATGTGTAGAAGTGCAAAGTGTTTTCTTCAAAAGACTTTGGGGAAAGGGGTGCCTGGGTGGCTCAGTCGGTTGAGCGTCCGACTCTCAATTTTGACTCAGGTCATGATCTCACAGCTCATGGGACCAAGCCCCGTGTCAGGCCTCACGATGACGGTGCAGAGCCTGCTTGTGATTCTTTCTCTCTCCCTCCTTCTCCCCCCACTCACGCTCCCTTGCTCTCCAAATAAATAAATAAACATTTTAAAAAAGGACTTTGGGGGGAAACCACAGAGATGGAGGACTTGTACTACGTCATCTCAGGATGTACCATAGTAATCAAGATAGCTCCTAGAGTCAGAATCAGCAAACAGATCATGGAAAAGAACAGAGAACCCACTAATAAGCCCTGATTTATAGAATCGTCTGATTTTCAACAATGGCACCAAAACAAGCCAATGAGGAGAGGGAATCTTTTCAACAAACAGCGTTGGGGTAACTGGATCTCCACATGGGGAAAAATGGACTTTGAGTCCTACTTCGTACCATACACATCATACAAAAGATATGAATTCAAAATAGATCACATAGCTAAACATCAAAGTTCAAACATTAGGATTTTAAAAGGAAACACGGGAGGATATCTTGTGACCTGGGGGATAGGCAGAGCTCTCTTAGGCCACAAAAAAAATCTGTAATCATAAAAGAGAAGTTGATAAGTTAGACATCATCAAAACTAGAAAGTTCTGGTCGTCAAAAGACATAGTTGAAATGAATAAGCAAAATACAAGTTCGGAGGAAATGTTCACAACACATTTACTAAAAAGGATGGGTATCTAGTATATTTATGGAGCTCCTAAAATTCAATAATGAAAAAAATCTAATAAAAATATATTAGTAATGACCGATAAGCACATGAAAGTGTCCTCTATATATCTATTCCTCAGGGAAATGCAGGTTAAAACCACAATGAGCTGTCCTCCTACACATATCCAAATGGCTAAAACTAAAAATCCTGACAATACTCACTGACAAGTATCAGTGAGAATGTGGAACCACAGAAGTTTCACACATTGCTGGGAGGCAGGGCGGGGGAGGTGGGAATTAGTGCAATCACTGTGGGAAAACCATCTAGAATTATCTACATAAGTTGAACCCGTGTAAACCCGAGGACCCAGCAATTTCACTCCTAGACACATACTCGATGCAACGTGTGCAATGCGGGGACCAAAAGACACTTACAAGAATGTTCACATCAGCATTCTTCATAATAACCCCAAATCTGAAATGAGGTCACCGGCACGCGATGTCTATGACTGACAATGAATACAGTCAATGGAGACGAACAAACCATCGCTACGCCCAAGAACACAGAATCTCACAAGCATGTAGGATGGGTCAAGGAGCATGTGAGGATAAGGAAAGGTGGGGGGGGGGTATCTGATGGGGGAGATGGTCTGTCACTGTGGGCAGGTGATGGCACTGGCCTCTGAGAGGAAGGACCTGTCACATCCTCGGAGACAAGAAAAAAACAGGCGGGGGGTGGGAGCAAGGGGTGTGCAGGGTGAAACATCCACAGGCTGGGAGAATTAGAAGGGATAGGTGTCACTTTTCTTGAAGTAAGAGGCAAGGTCATGTACACAACGAAGGCTGCAAAGCCCAAGGGAGGGATTCCCGGAGAGCGGAGATCCTAGCCTGGCTGAATCTCCTGGACAATTATGTATCGATTTACTGTCTCCCCCCCAAGCGGGTAAGGTCCCTGAGAGCAGGGACCCGGCCTGTCTTGTTGACGACTCGGTCCCCAGCACCTGTCCTGGCCCGTGGTAGGTGCTCGGTGCATAGCTGTGGAATAAATGAAGGGGCCAGCGAGCCGAGGAAAACGTCAGGTGCCAAAGGCAGCGCGGGTCAGATTTGTGTGGCCCCTTCCAGCGCCACCTAGCGGCCAGGTGGAGATGGTGGAGAAGTTAGAGAGGAGCAAGGCCAAGGGTTTGCTGAGCACCCGGGGAGGGGAGGGGGTGATCCATGGCAAGAGCAGAGCAGGAGAGAACGAGGGTGCAGACGTGACGGAAGTTCAGACAGTCAGGCCTGGCAGGAAAAGAAGCAAAACAAGAAGGTGACAGCGCAGGAGAAGGCGGAGGTGTGCGCGTGCACGCACGTGCGTGTGAGCACATGTGTGTGCGTGTGAGCGTGCCCGCGTGCGCGTGCCGTGCGACACGCAGTGGGAGCCGGGCAGGGGAGCGGGGAGGACCGTAGGCTGTGCTGTGTGGGCCAGTGGTATCTAAGATTTCAGAGGTGGGGCAGTTTCAGGTGATGACAAGGGGCGGGGTGTGGCCACAGGAGTGGGAGCTGAAAGACACAAAGGGAAGAGCCTTGGGGTGGGGGAGCTCCAGGAGCCTAGACGCAGGGGGTGGACGTTGTCCCTGGGGACACTCGAGCCACCCTGTCTTGGGCTGGAGAGAAATACTGCACCAAAGTCAGATGCCCGAGTTTTCTCAGAGGCAGGGGCAGGGGCCAGATGATGGCGTTTCCCTCGCTCATCACTCACCACATTTCATTCATTCATTCATTCATTCATTCATTCATTCATTCATTTGGGAAATACTGCTGGTTAGCCTCACCCTGCAGTGAAGCACGCAGACAAGGGTCTTTGCCTGGTGGATCTCGTCATCCCTGAGCACCTATCATAGGACACATGTCTGCTTTCTCTCGTCCCTTCCTAGGAAGGGCGGGGGGCGGGGGGGTGGTCAGCCGGATGTCAGGGTAGAGGGGCTTCTCCGTGGTCACAGTCTTGGAAGCATCTGGTGTGGCAGCAGCGGTTCCCCCACGAATGTTTTCAGGGGAGGGTCCCGGAGGGAGAACGAGGATGGTTGACATGCGGCTTGTCTACTTGCCTTGGAAGATGTCTCCCAGGATCCCTGAGGCTTCAGGACCAGAGGGAGGACGCAGAGCATTCTAGAAAGAACAGAGAGAGGAGAGCAGGGTGGGAGAAAGCAGGGATGACCAGGAAGTTTGCAGGGTGCGATGGGGCTGGTCAAAGAAATGAGGGTCCCCAAGGGCCTCTCCAAGCCCACGGACACGGGGCTCAGGCTCCTACCCAGCCTGGACCACAAGGACTTTGCCTAGAGATTTCACCCCTAGTTTTACTAACGCCTTGCAAGCCCCACTTTGTAAGTTGGTGTGTGAATGTGAACCGTTTTATTTTGCGCAGGGCTTCGGCAGGCTTCCATAAAGCAGAGACTTGTGGAAATTTCCTGCTGCTCCTCCATGGTCGTGGAGAGTCGTTGTTCCTTTAGAACATGCTCATTCAGAATTCCCCAGGATCGGGGCACCTGGGTGGCTCAGTCAGTTAAGCGTCCGACTTCGGCTCAGGGCATCATCTCGTGCTTCGTGGGTTCGAGCCCTGCGTCAGGCTCTGTGCTGACCGCTCAGAGCCTGGAGCCTGCTTCCGATTCTGTGTCTCTCTCTCTCTCCACCCTGCTTCCGCCCTGCCTCTCAAAAATAAATCAACGTTAAAAAGAATTTTTTTTAATTTAAAAAGATCAAATGAAAAATTCCCTAGGGTGGTGCTGCTCAGTTTCCAAAGGAACACACCTTAAAAACCGTGACGTGTTTTAAAAAGGCGGCACGTTAGTCCATTCTATTTTATCAAATGTTGGCTGTGCGATGTTGAGATCAAGAGAGAGGTCAAGCATCCCGAGACTGACATCCCTGACCCCGGAGGTTGAGCGCAGCGTGCATCTCGGAATGATAGTTCCGGCACTGTGTATCCGCTGTGTACGAATCGAGGCTGTGTGATTCGCGGCAAGTGAACAATATATGTGTATCAAATAATTAACTATCTGATCGATAGACTTATGAAATGTAATGTTTTTCAAGAGAAACTACGAGAATCCACTTTTACTAAGCAAACATTTACTGGCAACCCACTCTGTGCCAGGCACCGTGCTGGGTGTTGCTGACCCACAGAAGAGTGAGGAGTGATTCATGGCCTCCAGGGGCTCGCAGCGCCGCCTTGGGGACACGTGAGTAACCAAGGGCCACAGCCTCGTGCGCTGCAAACCGTCACAGAGGGATGAGAAATACCAGGCAGTATGGAAACCCAAACAGGGACCTGGAAGGGTGTCACGGGCAGGTCGTGCTTGAGCAGGCTTGTTTGTTTTTAGGCTACCTTTTTTAGCATGTGGTATTTGCAGCTGCTTTATTATTTTTTTTAATAGCATTATTGAAATATAATTCACATACCATACAATTCACCAGTTAAACTGTACAATTCACTGCGGTTTTTTTTTCTTTCAGTATATTCATAGAGTTGTGCAATCATCACCACAATTGGCTTACCTTTTCATCACCCCAAAAGGAAACTCCATATCCATTGTCCCTTTCCATTTTGCCGCAACCCGTCTCACCCCGCCCCTCGCCTCCCCCCTCCCCCAGCTCTAGGCAACTTCTAACCTCCTTTCTGCCCAATGGACTGGCCTATTCTAGATATTTCATGTAAAGGGAATCATTTAATGCACTTTTTGTGTGTGTGTGTGTGTGTGACTGGCTTCCTTCACTTAGCGTCATGTTTCCAAGGTCCCCCACATTGAAGCCTGTGTCAACACCATATTCCTTTTCACTGCTGAATAGTACTCCACGGCATGGCTATACTACATGTTGCTTTTCTCTTCATCAGCTGAGGGGCATCTGGGTTCTTTCCACTTTGGGGCTATTGTGAATAATACTGTTATTAACACGTATGGCCAAGTGTTTGTGTGGTCACGTGTTTTCACTTCTTTGATATGTACATAGGGGTGGAATTGCTGAGTCATCCGGTAACTGTTCAATGTTTAACGAGTTGCCAAACTGTTTTCCAAACCGACTGCACCTTTTTGTATTCCCGCCAGCAGTGTATGAGGGTTCCAGCTCATCTACATACTCACCAACACCGGTTTTCTTCCTTCCTCCTTCCTTCCTTTCTTTCTTCCCTTCTTTCTTCCTTTTTTTTCTTTCTTTCTTTCTTTCTTCTTTCTTTCTTTCCTTCTTTCCTTCTTTCCTTCCTTCTTTCTTCCTTTTTTCTTTCTTTCCTTCTTCCTTTTTTCTTTCCTTCTTTCTCTCTTTCTTTCCTTCTTTCTTCCTTTTTTCTTTCTTTCTTTCTTTCTTTCTTTCTTTCCTTCTTTCTTTCCTTCTTTCTTTCTTTTTTCTTTCTTTCTTTCTTTCCTTTCTTTTTTCTTTCTTTCCTTCTTTCTTTCCTTCTTTCTTCCTTTTTTCTTTCTTTCCTTCTTTCTTTCCTTCTTTCTTTTTTCTTTCTTTCTTTCCTTTCTTTTTTCTTTCTTTCCTTCTTTCTTTCCTTCTTTCTTTCTTCCTTTTTTCTTTCTTTCCTTCTTTCTTTCCTTCTTTCTTCCTTTTTTCTTTCTTTCTTTCTTTCTTTCTTTCTTTCTTTCCTTCTTTCTTTCCTTCTTTCTTTCCTTCTTCCTTTCTTTTTTCTTTCTTTCTTTCCTTTCTTTCTTTCTTTCTTTCTTTTTTCTTTCTTTCTTTCTTTCTTTCTTTCTTTCTTTCTTTCCTTCTTTCTTCCTTTTTTCTTTCTTTCCTTCTTTCTTTCTTTCTTTCTTTCTTTTTTCTTTCTTTCCTTCTTTCTCTCTTTCTTTCCTTCTTTCTTCCTTTTTTCTTTCTTTCTTTCTTTCTTTCTTTCTTTCCTTCTTTCTTTCCTTCTTTCTTCCTTTGTTCTTTCTTTCCTTCTTCCTTTCTTTTGTCTTTCTTTCTTTCTTTTCTTTCTTTCTTTCTTTTTTCTTTCTTTCTTTCTTTCTTTCTTTCCTTCTTTCTTCCTTTTTTCTTTCTTTCCTTCTTTCTTTCTTTCTTTCTTTCTTTCCTTCTTTCTTCCTTTTTTCTTTCTTTCCTTCTTTCTCTCTTTCTTTCCTTCTTTCTTCCTTTTTTCTTTCTTTCTTTCTTTCTTTCTTTCCTTCTTTCTTCCTTTGTTCTTTCTTTCCTTCTTTCTTTCCTTCTTCCTTTCTCTTGTCTTTCTTTCTTTCCTTTCTTTCTTTCTTTCTTTTTTCTTTCTTTCTTTCTTTCCTTCTTTCTTCCTTTTTTCTTTCTTTCTTTCTTTCTTTCCTTCTTTCTTCCTTTTTTCTTTCTTTCCTTCTTTCTTTCTTTCCTTCTTTCTTCCTTTTTTCTCTCTTTCCTTCTTTCTTTCTTTCTTTCTTTCTTTCTTTCTTTCTTTCTTTCTTTTTTCTTTCTTTCCTTCTTTCTTTCCTTCTTTCTTCCTTTTTTCTTTCTTTCCTCCTTTCTTTCTTCCTTTCTTTCTTTCACTCTTTCTTTCTTTTTTATAACAGCCGTGGGTATGAAGTGGTACCTCATAGTGATTTTTTTTTTTTTATTTCTTTAATGACTAGTGATACTGAATACCTTTTAATATGCTCATTGGCCTTCTGTATATCTCCTTCGGAGAATGTCTACTCAGATCCATTGCCCACGGTTGTCTTTTTATCATTGCATTCAGAAGAGCCCTCTATAAATTCTAGACACAAGTTCCCTATCGAGTATGTTTTGCAAATATTTTCTGTTGTTCTGTGGGTTGTCCTTCCATTTTCTAATGACATCCTTTGAAGCACAGAGGTTATTTTTATTTTTACTTCTCCGATTTATTTTTCTTCTGTTATTTGTGATTTTGGTGTCATATCTAAGAAACTTTTTCTTAACCCAAGATCACAAAGATTTACTGCTATGTTTCTTCTAAAGATTTTTATGGCTTCAGCATATTCATTTAGGTCTATGATCCATTTCGAGTTAATTTCTGTAGCTGGTAATGGGGGCTTGTGGAGGCTGTCTTTTGATGCCTTTCCCTTTCTCAGAGAATTAGCAAAGTTCTCTGCTGAGGGGGGAGACGGGGGAAGGGAAGTTGAACATAGGCGGAGAGGAGAGTTTGAATAGGTGTCTGGAAGAATGGGAGACAACATGGATCAAGGGAGTATAGTAAATGACGGACTAGGCGTCATAAGCGGTGAAGAAGCAACCAGGAAGAGAAGGGTTAGTTTAAGTAGCTTGTTCGTACAGATCTCTTGGCTCCCAGCTCTCTGTCTCTGATGATAAGAATATCTTCCCTTCCTCCTGATACAGGGAGGGCAGCTTTCACAAGGGAGTTTTCTCACCTGTTTTTAGGAAGAAGAAGAAGAAGGGTCATAGTGTCTTTCCTGCGCCTGCTGTTTCTTAAGTCCCGTTAATTCAAAACGGTCAATAAGCCAAGTGGCATATCTTGGGGTGACATGTTCTGGGTTTCCTTCAAGATCAATCAGTGTAGTCCTGTGTTTTTCTCCAGCCACATACTGCTGTGGGATACAGGCACAGGGCTGGTGCAGAGGTAGATTTTCCCAGGGTTGGATTTGGGGCCATCAAATAAAGCACAGCAAGGACGTGTCAAGAGCACGGAGAGGGTGAGCAAGGGGGTAGATACAATTTGGACTGTAAAGTTTAAGGAGGGAAGTGAGGGCATGACCGGGGGTGGGGGGTGATAGGCAATGGCGGGACCGATGGATTTTGGTCCCGGTGGGGTGGACAGGTAGGGTACTAGGAAAATAGGGTAGTAGTGTTGGGGGGGGGGGGCAATAATCCACCTGGTAACTGAGGTAGCCATCTGTGTTAACTGCCTTTATCCAAAGGAAAAAAATAAAACTGCTCATATTTCTATGACAAGCAGCAACAGAAAGGTATCTTGATATTTACATTCCAAAGAGGTGGCTCCTAAAGCCTTAAGAAAAGCCTCTCCGGGTGGTAATGTTGGCCAGAGGCTTCTGTAGCTTTAAACAGGATTTATATACGTGTCAAAAGGATAGAGGTAGGGTTTACACACACACTTTTCTCCAGCAAATGCTCTAATAGAAGGAACGGGAGGGAGGCCGGGAAAGATTGCTTTCTCTTTGGGCAATAGGAAAAGTTCAGACCCTTTATCGTTGGCTTTTACAGTGGTCAGAGAGTGGGACACAGGGCGTTGAGACCAGTGAGGGGTCCCAGTCAGTGGTAATGACAAAGGCTAAAGACCTCAGGAGTAAAAGGCTCCTCATGGAGTAAAAGTTGATGGCATGGACCATCAACTGAAGGAGAAGAGTTCAAAGAAACAAGAGACCAGGGTGTGGCCAGAATCATTTCAGTATATGGTGGCCTCACGAGGTGTTAAGACATGAGTAGAGATGGAGAGAATAGGGGAGGAACTGAACACTTCAGGAAGTACGAGGATGTGCCTTGGGGGTCTGTAGATCACCACGGTAAGTGGAAGCGGGAGGTACGTCTAAGCTGCACTGTCCAATATGGCGGACACCCTCCATGTGTCACTGTTTAACTTAAAATTAACCCAAATTAAATAAAATGTAAAATTCCAGTCCTTAGTATAAGTAGCCACATTTCAAGTGCCCAACAGACACAGGGCTAGTGGCTACCACCTAGGGAAGGCAGCACAGTTAGAAAATGTTTCTATTCCATTGGACGCAGAAAAATTCCATTGGATGAGGCACCCAGAGATTCAAAGCTGGGGAGAGGTGTTGGGGGGGGATCGAGGAAGAAGCAGCTGGAAGTGGCAAGAAGGAGCAGAGAGGATACTTCCCACTAGAGACCCCGTGCTAGTAGGTGTGGGGTCAAAAAGAAGCCTCCACTTGAGAGAGCTCTGAGGACAACAGCGGCCTCAGGGGAAGCCAGGTTGAGGGCAGCACAAGAAAGTGAGGGAGACGGAAAGGAGTCGGAGCACCAAGGGTTTGCTGATGAGGGATGTGAGTTTCTGGGGGCACAGGTACAGGGGCTGAGCCCTGGAAGAGGGATAAGAAGATGGACAGAAGGAGGGGTGAGAAGGGAACGTTGACCTGGGGGTCTCTGGCTTCCTGTGGTGACCCAATGAACAGGGATAGAGGGATAGTGGCCTCAGGGCACAGAGTAGGGCCAGGCTGTGAGTAGAGGTGGGGAACAGGACCCCTCTCTTCACTTCCACCGACTGGAGACCTGGAGGCCTGCAAAGGGAGATTTTCTTTTTATTGTAATACAGTTTCAAAATGATAGAATAGCCCACGGAATCTCCATAGATATAGCTATATGGTGAGACTACATGTAAAAAAGAGAGAGATACCTGTATCTGTATATATAATATATATGTTATTATTACTTTGAACAGTTTGAGAGTAAGTTGAAGACATTATGTCCCTTTGCTGCCCCCCATTCCAGCTCTGGAATCACCCATTCCTCCCCGGTTCCCTGCTTCCTTTTCACGGACAACGGTATTTAGAAGCCAAGGTTTGGACTATTGATGTTTTCAGGGCTTCTAGGCTCTCTCAATGAACAGAGCTAGGAAAGAATCTGTCTGTTCGTCTATCTGTCTATCTATCCATCCATCCATCCATTCATCCATGCATCCACCTTACAATCTAGGAGCTCATTACTGACACTTCCAGTCCCAATTCAGCAACCCAGGGTTTCTTCCACTTTTCTCCTTTTCCATATTTATAACTTTTTCCTTCTGTATGAGAAACGGGGTTTTGGAGTTTAAGAGCAATGGGAAGCGGTTGGAGGCTTTTGAGCAGAGATGTGATGATGTGATCTGATACGTGTTATGAACCACAGCTCTGGGCTCTAAGGGGATGTGTTCATTTCCTAGGGCTGCCTTAGCAAAGTGCAACAAACTGGGGGGCTTAACACAACAGGGATTTGTTGTCTCAAGTTCTGGAACCTAGAAGCTCCAAACCAAGGTGTGAGCAGAGTCGTGCTCCCTCTGAAGTCTCTAGGGTGGACCTTGCCTTGCCTCTCCCTGCTTTCTGGTGGCCCCGGCAATCCTCAGTCTTCCTCGGTTTGTAATCTCTGCCTTTGTCTTTGCCTGGTTCTCTTCCCTGTGTCTCTGTCTCCTCCCCTCTTCTTATAAGGACCCCGGTCGTTGCATTTAGAGCCGACCCTAAATCCAATATGATATCATTTTGATATCCTTAACAAATTACATCTGTGAATACACCTGCGAAGGCCCCTTTTCCAAATCAGGTCCATTCTGGGATTCTGGGTGGACACATTTGGGAGACAAGTGTGATTCAACCACTACAGGAGACGGGAGTAAAGGGGATGAGAGCCCAGAACAGGTTGATGACAAGAAGAAAAGAGGTCAGGTGCAAGGTGCACTCTGGAGGTAGAACCTGGAGGGCACGCCTTGGACTGGTGGTGAGAAAGCTGCTTAAAGGAAGGGTTGAAGAACAGAACAGATGGAAATATTCTGCCTCGTGTTTTTAAAGATTGTAGCAAAGTTGGGGCGCCTGGGTGGTGCAGTCGGTTGAGCGTCCGACTTCAGCCAGGTCACGATCTCACGGTCCGTGAGCTCGAGCCCCGCGTCGGGCTCTGGGCCAATGGCTCAGAGCCTGGAGCCTGTTTCCGATTCTGTGTCTCCCTCTCTCTCTGCCCCTCCCCCGTTCATGCTCTGTCTCTCTCTGTCCCAAAAATAAATAAACGTTGAAAAAAAAAATTAAAAAAAAAAAGATTGTAGCAAAGCTGGGAGCACCTTTTTTGGTGATAACAAATACTTGCTTAACAAGCTTTCAATGTTTATTATATGCCAGGCCTTTACTAATTTCCTCAGAGAGGTGAAAGACAATCAAATAAAATAAAATAAAATAAAATAAAATAAAATAAAATAAAATAAAATAAAATTTTTAAAAGTCGGGAAAAGGTAATTCAGGGCACTTAAACTTTAGCTCTCAAGAGATAAATACGTAACTAATCATAATAAAAGGTTTAATAATAATACTACTACTAATAATAAACAAAACAATGTAGCTGATAAAAATTGCCTAAATGCCCGGCCTTCCGGAATCAAATGTGGATCACGCACTGCATTTCCAAGAACAGAGGATGGGAATCTTCAGGGGCGCCTGGGTGGCTCGGTCGGTTAAGCCTCCGACTTTGGCTCAGGTCGTGATCTCGCGGTTCGTGAGTTCGAGCCCCGCCTCGGGCTCTGGGCTGACAGCTCGGAGCCTGGGGCCTGCTTCGGATTCTGTGTCTCCCTCTCTCTCTGCCCTCCCCCCTGCTCACGCTCTGTCTCTGTCTCTCAAAAATAAACTAAAAAAAAAGTTAAAAAAATTTTAAAAGATAGGATGGGAATATTCAGATGCCCAAAAGAATATTACGAGGATCAGGAGAAAGAAATAGAAAAAGAAGGCAGTCTCTCTCTGACTTTCTGAGCTGAAGAGTTGGGCAGGGACGGGACAGGATGAGAGATTTCAGAGCTCGGAACAGGAGGCAGAAAATGTGGAGACATTATCACGCTTTAGTAATTGATGTCTGGTGGGGTGGATGGCTGCCCATTTGAATATCATTCAGGATTGTTCTTGAGTTTAAAAATGGTGTGTTCACTATTAAAAAGTTGAAAATACAAAGGTCAAAGGAAAAGAGACACCTGTCATCCTACTTTCCAGCAATAACCGCTTCTAACATCTTGATATATTTCCTCTAAAAAGGGATATATACACATGCATGGTATTTGTCGTATTATTTCTTACAAAGTTGGAATCTTGACTACGTTGCTCACCGTCCTCTAAAACATTTTCAATGGCAGCACGATCAGACCATTATTGGTTTGCCCACCCCAACCCTCTTTGCTGGGCATCTCTGTTGTCTCCAATTTTCAATCTTGTGAGTATGATTAAATGACGGTGGAGGTCATCATGCTTTAGTGTTTGTGCTGCCGAACGAAGCAAGCACGACGTCACTCACGTTAGACATACATAGCCACTGCGTCCTCACGGTGTTATCTCTTCGTGACCTTTTCAAACCGTTTAAAATTTCTAAAACAGAATAGATTTAAGAAGAGGAAGAACAACTCTCATTCAGCTTCCCCTGATCGTCCAAGCAGTCTCTGGCATTTAAGCTCCGTGCTCTAGGTGATCGAAAAAATATTCCCTGAGCATCTACTCAGCACTAAGAACGTTAAAAAAAAAAAAAAAAAAAGTTTATTTAGTTTTGAGAGAGAGACAGAGCGCGCGTGAGCGGGGGAGGGGCCGAGAGAGAGTGGGGACAGAGGATCTGAAGCGGGCTCTGCGCTGACAGCAGAGAGCCTCGCGCGGGGCCCGAACTCACAAACCATGAGATCATGACCTGAGCCCAAGTCGGAGGCCTAACGAATGACTGAGGCACCCCGGTGCCACCATTCCATTTTTATTATAACTCTCTAACTAGACCTTGGAGCCCCCATTTTATAGCAGAGGAAACTGGAGTTCGGGAAGATGGGGTACTCGGCAAGGGCACAGCTAATACACGCCAGAACTGGGAGGTGAGGTCGGATCCTCTCGATTCCACAGCCAGAGCCCCACCCCCTGCGTGGCTCTTTGCTGTAGCCTCGTCCCGGAGCACTTGCTGTGCTCTGCTTCCTCCAAGGCTAACTACATCAAAGACATGTTTGAAGTGACTGAACGCATGAGTGACAAATGAGCCATGTGTTTACAAGAGGGCAGAATCGGTATCTTGCAAAAGAACCCTGTGAGGGGAAAAAGGAACTTGGAAAGGAGAGACAAAGGAAGGAAAAGACACAGAGAGTGTTGGCCGTGGCTAATACCCATGGCAACCTCGACCAATTACTTAATAGGGGCCGGTCACTGTGCCATATCATGGAGTCCCCAGAAAAACCTTAGGGGACAGGTTCTGTTTTTATCCCTGTTTTGCAGCCCACCAAAGTCAAGTTCACTCAGCTAATGAGTAGAACCACCAGGAACATAGTCACAGATGGAATGCTAGTGACTGGTTCTTGGGACAGGGCAGTGGAGGGTGGCATAGACCTTGTTGAGCAATATGCACTCAGGGGTAGAAGAATGAAGTTCAAGTTCCAGGTCTACCATTAACTGGGCTCTTGATTAGATCACTTCACCTCCCTGGGCCTGTTTCTTCATCTGTGAAACGAGGATCATGACATTCTTGAACGCTCTTACCTCATTTTTATGCAGGTATCACATCCTGCCCAGAGCTTTGTATTCAGACCGTAGGGAGTTGGGACTACTCAAACTTCTGTTTACCAAGCTAGTTTTTCTCCATCGCTGGACTGAAAACTCTCATGTATGTTTGCGCTCCCCTCACTGCCTTGCAGACACTGAAAACAACAATAACAACCGGTTAAACGGGCAAAGGAAGACTGGCGTTCTCCTTAATCGTGTGCACTTGGGCAAAGAGACCGTGAGAATTCACGGCCTTAGTTTATCCAGTGAAAGAGTGAAAGCCGTCCCGATGGCTGTCCTTGAATCACAAGGGTATTGGCTGGATGGAAGACGTAGATGAGCCCATGGGGAAATATGCTGGGCATCGCTGAGCCACTGGTATAATCGCCCACACTTAGGGTATAAAGACCTATGGGACATCTAAGACAACAGAGGGAGAGGGAAGTCAAGGGAACATTCGCTGAGCACACCACAGCTTCCAAGCCCCCTCTTTGGTGCCCCAGGCTCTCTCTCACCCGCAGGATGAGCCTGAAAGGTGGACATCATTACGCACCCTCGCTCCCTGTTTTCAGATGGGAAGCCAGCAGTCGATCAAGGCTAACTAAGTAACTTATCCAATTGCCCAATTCCAAAGCCTAATCTGTTTCTCCAACACGGTACTGACGCAACAGGCTGTTCTACTTACCTTTGTCTCCACCAGAGAGCTGTCCTTCTAGAAAAACTTCCCTGCGTTCTTCTCAGAAAAGCCTAGAAAAATCCACCTGAGCCACCTGCAGGTGGAATGGTGTGTCTGTGCTAATGGTAAGAGCATCCTATGAGGGCTGTCTCCACACAAGGCAATAAAGAGATCCCAAGGCCATCATTTGGGAGAGGCTAGAGGACAGCAGCCCAGCTAGGCCAGCCTGGTCCTTCTGGTTCCCAAACTTGATGGGACTGTTCCCCCTTGCACAGACTCCAGCTGGCTCAATGCGTAACCAGTGCCAACTGCAGAAACCTTTCTGGACTAGGTAGCCAAAGCCAAATTCATAATTAGCTTGAGACTATGCCAGGCTGATAGTATTTCCTCCCTCGGCTTTATTCCCAGGAAGAGAGAGTATTCTTTATAACCTGGGTTCTTTCGGGATTCTGTCTATGAAGCACTTTTCGTAACCAGGGGGTATTTTAAAAGCAGTGGTCAAGGCACATAAACTTGCAATCGCTTAGCTGTAGATTTCAGAGACTTTGGGAGTGTGGGGACAGGCGGAGGAACCGAACACGGGTTGTTAAATGCTGTTTCAGGCTGATGTATGGAAGGGAATGACTTTCCTTAGTGGGAGTGCTGTTGTATACCTTCCAGATATACCAAGGGACCAGATTCCACTGCTTTTGGTGGATTTCTCCTTATTTTTCTGTGTGAAAGACTGATTATAGGGAACTTGAGAGAATAACACAAGTCCATTCAAAACTGATGAGTACAGATGTTGCCTTTGAAAGCTGCAAATCAAAAGATTCCCCCTGGGGCAACATACTGTTGTTTTCATCTCTCTCTCTCTCTCTCTCCCTCTTCATTCTCTCTGTTCTTTTTTTTTTTTCCTTTTCTTTAAGATGTAAGTTGTCCAACCAGATTTCTATTTACCTTTGAAATCCAATGCATCTGACTCAAATTCTGAGCTGTAGTAAATTGCTGATGACATTGGATTATCCTTCGCTGATAAGATAGGTTTGATAATTTTTTGATCTTTAAAAAACAATCAACAGAAGGGTGCCGACCCTTATGTATAATATGTAATCTCAGTCATGCCAAAAAGTCTATGCCTGTATTTACGAATATGCGTTAAAAAATAACAAGGGGGGGGTGCTTGAGTGGCTCGGTCAGTTAAGCGTCCAACTCTTGATCTCAGCTCAGGTCTGGAACTCAGGGTCGTGAGTTCAAGCCCCACGATGGGCTCCATGCTGGGAGGTAGTGAAGACTACCTAAAAAGAAAAAAAAAAAAAGGAAGAAAAAGAAGTAACAAAGAGAATGTTAACAGTGGTTATTTTGAGATCATGGAAATATAGGCAATTTTTTACTTTCTTCTTTATACTTTTCTGGTTTCCAAATCCTCTATACGCAGGATAGAATTACCTTGAGAAGCAGAAAAAAGTTAGTTGAAAAAAGTCATGCTATCTCTAGAACAGTAGTCGTCAACCATTACAACTTCCGATGTTTAACAAGAAGCCCAAGCAAGATGTACAATAACCAGAAAGATTTTAGATTTTGAGTAGGAAGATTTTAAGTCAGACAAGGAACACTGGAGGCCCTCAATATTTTCTTTATCAGACGTCCGGGAGTTATTTTGTGTCTGACGTGTCTTTTATTCCATGAAACAAGCTCGTTAGAGGAAACCATACTTCCAGAAAGAATGGTGCCATAAGCAAACGTTGGGAACACCTCTAAATGTGTTGCTCAGTCTCTAAGAAGCCAGGTCAGTGGCTCTGAATGTTATCTGAAATGGAAAACATGCTTTCTTCCCCCGAGTTACGACCCCGTCCTGCAGGCTTGCTGGGAGCAAGGCAAAGGACCCTCAGTCCCACGCGTAGCTTTGCCATTAGCCAGTGACACGACACCCAGCAATTCATGCAACTTGTGGGGCAACCTTACTCTTCTTTGTACTTAGGGTTTGCCCCCAGCTCTACAATTCTGTTTTGCCTAGCTGGAAAGAATGGCATCACGGGGTCAAGTCCAAGATTGGAGACCCCAGGTTCAATGTGCAACCAGGCCACTCCTTCGCTTGGAATCACCATTTAACCTCCCTGTGCCCATGGCGTTTCCTCATCCCTTGGTTTCAGGTGTCCACCCTCGGGAAGATGTTGCAAGGACTGACTAATGCACACGAGTGTCCCAATAACGATGATGCACGGCGCAGGTGTTGGGAGTTCCGAACTGCCAGTTCCAAACCCACAACAGGATTGCAGTGCGAGCATGTTGTGATCTTAGAAACCACCTTTCTGTTCCGCATCTGGGGCTTCTCGTGCGAGCATCTGGAGTTACACCTTCCCTTCCCTTCCGAAGACCCGAAAGCATTCTCGGCAATAGGATGACGGTCCCCCTAGTTTTATCTAGGAAAGCACAGTTCATTCTCCAGGAAGCCACCAAACCTTCTTCAACACCCGCCCCCCCTCCCCCCCAAAAAAAACTCATTCTGAGATTTTTATCTTTCCCAGAAACCACCAAAAACATCGCCCACAGGGAAGGCTACACTAAAGTTTCCTCCATTACTCCAGAGGAAATGAAGTCGGGGTTTTCTTGTTTTGCTTAACATTCAGACGTTAATTTCCGGGGGGTTCCTTGTCTTGTTTCAAACAGCACGGATCACGACCCCACATCCAGGTACTCAGACTCTGAGTTTTAAACCCCTCCAAAATCCAGGGCAGCTTTGAAGGGGGTAAGGTGAGGTGGGCGCGCCTGGCAGTGGGGAGTTCCCTTGGCAACCAGCGGCAAGCTCAGGCCCACAAGCCCAGAAAGGTCTGGGCCTCTGTCCAGGTGTGCTCCAAAACACACGTGGACCTGTGGCGTTTCTTCCCACAGATCAGGCCTCTTCGCCGCGGGATTCCCGAGCCCCCGTGCTCGGTCATCGTCGGGTGGGGGCGGGAGTCCCGAGTACTTCGCGCCACCTGCTTCGCTCGGTCTGGCAAGTCCCGCGCGCTCCGCTACGTTGCGCACTGCAGACCCCGCCCGAGGCTCCCCCCGGATCCCGCCCCGACCCACCTGGGCGGGGTGGGGGGCGGGGGGGCGACCCAGGGCCCCGGCGGCCCGGGACGCGCGCGGGCCGCAGCCGGGCCCCCGCGGGAGGCGGGCGGCCGGGTATGCAAATGCCCGAGGGGCGGGCGGGGGCCGCCTCCCGCTCCGGATAAAAGCTCGGGGCGGGGCGCCGCGCAGAAGCCGCTGCCTCCCGGGAGCCGGCCGTGCGCTCCGGCCCCGTGCCCGTCCCCAGCACGCCCGCGCGGCCGCCGGCTCCCGGTAAGAGGACGCGCGGCGGGTCCCGGGGACGCGGGGCGGCGGCGGGAGAGGCGGCGCCGAGACCCGGGGGACCGGGGCGGGCCGGCCCGCGCACGCGGGTCCGCCGTCCCGGGCCGCGCTTTCCCGGTGGGAGCCAGAGAACCAGCGCCTCCGCGGCGCCCTCCCCGGGGCCGGGCAGGTGGCATCTCCCCAGCTTCTGCGCCGGGCCAGTTTGTCCCCAGGCCATCGGCGGTCAAGACCGAGAGTAACTGCGTCCGTTGTGCCCGGAGTTAGGAGGGACCGGGGGGGGGGGGGTACCTTGGAGTGGAGTGAGATGAGGGTCAAAAGGAAAAACTTTCAGGCCGGGGCTTTGGCTGGCTGTCGCCTGTTTCTCCCTAGCCTTCCGGAGACGCTTCGCGAGGCGATGGGAAGGGAGGCACGGGCCGAGGGGACAGAGGTGTGGGCGTGTGCACGTTTGAATGAGCAGAACGAATCGACTTTGCAAGCGGCAGGCGCTGGACAGACACTGCCAGGCCCAGCACGATGCCCGCCTCTGCAGAGTGCACACCTGGGCTGGTGGAAGATGACTTTAGTCGTCCCCCCCCACCCCCCCCCCCGCCTTTTTTTGCTTATTTGGGAACCAGGGGGAGCTCTTCTGAAGTCTTACTTTTAAGGCTGGCACCATTCTGAAGGCCGGTCAGTAAATGATCTGGGGTTTGCCCAAGCTCCTGATGTGAAAACGCCACCTTGTCTCATTCCTGCCTTCGCTTCATCCCCGAAAGTACAATGTGGAAAGGAGGAAACCATTTCAGGAGGCCCCAGCCTGGCTGGCTGGCTGTCCACCCCCCTCACCCCCGTTTGTACTCTGATGTCAGGAGAGACGGAAGTAAAAGGGCCGGGAATCTTGCTGTCCCCATCCCTCCCCCCAACCCTTAAAACCAGTCAGAGCCACCCTAGGGATGGTTTGGGAGTCTTTGTGGAGACCTGAGGGCTTTCCAGCTGAAGACTTTGCGGTCTTTTCAAGTGAAGATAAGAGCACTGCAGATCAGCAAGCACATGGGTGTCCTTGGAACTAGAGAATCTGAATTGGAAGGTCGCGGGGGGGGGGGGGGGGGGGGACAAAGAATGGGATGTAGTAAAGGCAACACCTCCTGGAGAGGATTAATTCTGAGGGAAGGGAAGTGGCGAAGGAGTAGAGATATTTGACACTTCTCTCCTCCTGTTTCTGTTTGTGCGTGTTGCTGTGGTTCTGGTCAGTAACTGGCTAAAAGAAGTCTGGAAGCCATGTCGGAGTTTTGGTTAATTTCTGCCCCCGGCGACAAGGAAAACTTACAAGCCCTGGAGAGGATGAACACGGTAACCTCCAAGTCCAACCTGTCTTATAACACCAAGTTCTCGATTCCTGACTTCAAGGTAAAGTTCCTGGGGAGAGAGGAAGGACATGATGGTTTGGGGTGGGTGGGTGTCTCCTGGGAAGCCAAGGAGAAAATAACAGGTCAAAAGCAGCAACGCTGAGGATAAGCCTGGGGGGGACGATGCACAGGGAAGTCAGTGGTCTGGATGGGACTTCGTGCCACAGCCCAGAGTTAATTGTGGTTCCTATGGACCCAAAAACACAGGACAGAATGAACAGGGAGAGAAGGGTGTGGGTAGCAGTGTCTTCAAAAAAAAAAAAAAAAAAAAGAAAAATGGGGAGAATGTTTTCCACACCTAGGCTCTTGTGAGTTGTTCTAGGATTCTTCCTGTTTTGTCTTCGACATCCAAGAAGCCCCACAATACAGTTGAAATGTACAGGCGTGGAGAGCTTCGGTCTTGATTGTGCTCTTGAACTGGAAGCAGGGTGGGAGATTCAGATGGAATCTGATGGAGAGGCAGGAAGGGAACGTAATGGTAACAGGGCCGATGGCAGAAAGACACGAGGCAGGGAAGTCTAAGGGTTCTTGCTGTGGAGAACAAAGTTAGAATCTAACAAATGTGAGAGAGGAACAAGGTGTGCAGTCTTTTTACTTCCGAAGAGTAGCCTTGTCGCAGTCCTTCCTGAGATTGTAAGCTTCCAGAGAGAAGAGGCTTGAGGCATTTTTCAATGACAGCTATGCAGATGCACTGTGGGTGCTGGAGGGATGGCCCTAACTGCCCAGCGGTAGCCGTTCTAGAAAACTGCCCTGTCCTCTTTTTCAAACCTCAGTCGGCCAGTCTACCAAAAGGGCTGCACCGTCAGCATCATTGGTGATGCGACCCTATTTGCTAGCGTTTATCGAGCAGTATGTTGGGGGCCAGGCACTTTGAACACACCATCTGGAATGTTCACAAGGCCCACGTTATAGATCAGGAAGGGCGGGGAAAGGAGACGAGGGTGGTAAATCTGGTAAGTGGCGGCACTGATTTCTGAATCCGTGTGTTGCTGCCACTGTTTGCCTGGCGACCGGCGCTGTGGAGGTCAGGGAATTCAGCATCCACTCGCCGCTTACTCTTTGTAAGGCAATGTGTTAGACTGGAGGGAACAAAGATAAGAGGCAGGACCTCTGCCAAATATGGCTTAACATCAGATCGCTTGAAAGAGAAGCAAACTGCACTTACTAGAGGTAGCTGTGCTTCATCATTTCCTAACTGCCTTTCTTAAGGTATTTCTCAAAGTATTTTTTTTTATATTAAAGTATACTTGACACGCAGTGTTAATCTTAATTGCTTTTTAATGTCCGATGGGGGATTGGTAATCTGAACACAGAGTCTCTCCTTCTGATTCCGGGAAGAGACCTTTCAATACAGTTTTGGGCTGCGTAATAATTTTCACATTAAGAAATAGATCGTTATAAGTAATCTGAAAAGAGAAAGACTTGCAGGAATGATGAGGTGGGGGGAGGGGAGGAAGCTGGCGCCCCCCCCCCCCCCCCCCCGCAAGATCATTGTTAATAACAGCAAAGCAGAGCAGAGACAGAGATTGATTGGACATCTTGGAGAAGAAAAGCGTTTAGAAGTGGTGACTTCTTGGGGCACCTGGGTGGCTCAGTCAGTTAAGCATCCGATGCTTGATTTCAGCTCAGGTCATGATCTCAGGGTCATGACATCGAGGCCCATGTTGGGCTCTGCGCTGACAGCACAGAGCCTGCTTGGGATTCTCTCGCTCTCTCCGCCCCTCCCCTGCTCACACGTGTGCATTCTTTCTCTCTCTCTTAAAAAATAAATAAATAAAAACTAAAAAAAAATGGTAACTTCTTTAACTTGCTTTCTGGTACATTTCCTCCTCAGCGATGGGGATTGATCATGTGACCAGCAGACTGCCACTTTAAGAAGATAATGAGCTGGGGTCCCACAATGATACAGAAGTTGCTCCTTCCTGTGGCAGAAATGTAACAGTTCATCCTGTTGGCAGTAATAATAATAACAGCTAAACTTTAAAAATGAGAAAATATCCCCAATCCGCTGATTTCTCTTAAGAGCTCTTCCCAATTTCCAGTTTGGCCGTTGACCCAGAATAACTAAGGCAAGACGGAAATCACAGAAGTCCCTGCACTGTTGTTGAAAGTGACCTACACCTTCCCTGCCATAAAGCACGAGCCGCTAATGTCTTTGCAACCTTTCTAGGTGGGGACCTTGGATTCCCTTGTTGGCCTCTCTGATGAGCTGGGGAAACTCGATACCTTTGCTGAAAGGTAAACAATTTCTTATTTACTGCATACAAGTGAGAATTTGATGGTGTTGTCAAAGGACACAGCCTCTTGCTTTGCCTGAACCCGTGCTTGTCCAAACCCGGTCCTAGAGGTCACATCAAGAACCAGTGTGGAGATGCCTGGGTGGCTCAGTCGGTTGAGCTTCAGACTCTTGATTTCGGCTCAGGTCATGATCTCATGGTTTGTGAGTTCGAGACCCGCAGGGGGCTCTGTGCTGGCAGTTCGGAGTCAGCTTGGGATTCTGTCTCCCGTTCTCTCTGCCCCTCCCCCACTAGCTCTCTTTCTCTCTTGCGAATAAAAATAAACTTTAAAAAAATTGTAAAAAAGGAGCCAGCGTGACTCTGCATGAGGGCCCCAGGTCAACAGCAACACTTGGGGTCCCTTGAATGGTTGTGTTTTTTTTTTTTTTTTTCCTGGAGGCAGCAATACTGGGGGGCTGCCTTCAAAAGGAAGAGGCTTATGGCATAAGGTGCTGAAACCTTTAGAAAAATAATTGATGCGGTTTCCCCTGCGGCTTTTGCATTTTAAAGTTTTTTGTTTGGTTTTGTTTTCGTGGTAATATTTGCTCAAAGTGAAAGATTCAAAGTACAGAAGGAAGGCTATCCAATTACATTAAGCTTTCCTCTCATCTGGTTTCCTCTTTCCTGTTTCCCTCATTTCCTTCTTTTGAGGCAACATTATTATAATCTTTAGGAGCACCTTCTGGAGACAGCCTGTACATGTGCAAATACCAAAAACAGTTTTACACAAATGACTGCATATATCCTGCACCTTGCTTTTCTCACTTAATCACGTATCTTAGAGATAGAGGTGTTTGGTTTTGTTTTTTTTTTTTAATGTTTCTTTATTTTTGAGAGAGAGAGACACAGTGTGAGCTGGGGAGGGGCAGAGAGAGAGGGAGACACAGAATCCGAAGCAGGCTCCAGACTCTGAGCCATTAGCACAGAGCCCGATGTGGGGCTCAAACCTACGAACCGCGAGATCACGACCTGAGCCGAAGTCGGACGTTTAACCGACTAAGCCACCCAGGCGCCCTGCTTAGACACAGTTTCACAGCTGGGTTTTTCTACTGGCTGTATTAGCATGAATAGACGTGCCCTAATTTACTTGTATTTCCCTATTGATGGGCATTTGAGTCTTCTGGTCTTTTGCTATTACAACCAATGCCGTCTTGATGGTCCTTTTGTCTACTTCTTTGCGCACCCGTGGGAGTGGGTCATAACAAGTTGAAATGCCGGGTCAAAGAGTATTTGCATGCAACGTTGTACACATATGCCCGCATCCCTTCTCCAAGGAATTGTTCCCTATCCACACTCCCACCAAAAGTACATGAAGATATTTTAAAGTCTTCAAGGCATTTATTTATTTATTTTTTAATTGCTACAAACCCGGTACATAAGCATTAGAAAATATATATGGATCACAGAAAAGCGTGAAAACAAAAATACAGATCACCAGGAGTTATGCCATTCAGAGAAAACCACTGTGATGTTATATCGTATTTGCAGTGGGTACATCCAGTTTTTTTCTACCCGTGTTATTTACGCATGCATATGTTAGTAACAGTGACATCATGTTATATGTGTTTGTAACTTGCTCTTCTCTTCATATCTTAAACTTTGTTTTTTTTTTTTTTTTAATTTTCTTAATGTTTATTTTTGAGACAGACAGACAGACAGACAGATTCTAAGCAGGGGAGAGGCAGACACAGAATCCGAAGCAGGCTCCAGGCTTCGGGCTGTCGGCACAGAGTCCGATGCAGGACTCGAACTCACCAGCCGTGAGACCATGGCCTGAGCCGAAGTCAGATGCTTAACTGACTGGGCCACCCAGGCGCCCCATTCACATCTTACACTTTGGCTCTCGCCATTAACTCTTCCACTGTAGTGTTACGTCATAGAGATTTGCCATAATTTGTTTATTTGGGTGTTTTAAAATAATAATAATCCCTAGTTTGGCTGAAACTGAAAACATGTTGCTTACCAGAGGTTCTCATTTAATTGAAAAAGAATGCAGGGCCGCCGGGGTGGCTCAGTCAGTTAGTTGAGAGAACGACTCTTGATTTCGGCTCAGGTCATATCCCAGTGTCGTGGGATCAAGCCCCATGTGTGGCTCTGTGCTGAGTGTGGAGTCTGCTTAAGGCTCTCTCCCTCTCTCTCTCTCTCTCCGCCCCCGCCCCCCCGCCTCTGCTCCACTTCCCAGCTTGCATGTTCTCTCTCTCTCAAAAAAAAAAAAAGGAAGACAAGAAAAAGAATACAGATGCAGTAGATGAGGAAAATGGTCCATGACGGCCAGGTCCTGACTAGGACACAGACCCAGAGCCAGCCCCCCGCTGGATCTCACCACCTCCACAGAGGGTTTCAGATCCTCAGGGCCTGTCAACATTGCTGTTTTGTCTTTTCAGTGCAACGGTGATGTGACATGTCACCGCTTTGTTTTAACACGTTGAAAAAAAAAATTGTTTAATTTATTTTGAGAGCAAGAGAGGCAGAGAGGGAATTCCAAGCAGGTTCCATGCTGTCCGCGCACAGCCCGACGCGGGGCTCGATCCTGTGAATGGTGAGATCGTGACCCGAGCCGGAATCGAGTCAGATGCTTAACCGACTGAGCCCCCCAGGCGCCCCCCTCCGCATTTTTATAGGAGTCCTACTGATCTTTGTCTGCGTCCCGTCCTGGTTCTCTTCTGGTTTTCTGCTTCTGTTGCGGCTCACCCACCCCTTGCCTGAGAGTGGAAATCAGCCTTTGTTGGTAACGTTTTGCTACATGGAGGATGCTGCTCTGGCCACCTAAAGGCAGCCCTTGTCCCCAAGTAGTTTGCAGCACTGGAGTCTTTGAAAAAGAAAACAAACCTTTGGCTTTCTCATCTGTAAGATGGGATAGTACGGAACATCTCTGCTTCCATAGAAGAATGAAAGGGAGTGAAATCATGTAAATCAAATACTGTCAAATCCCAGGACAGGTTCTATGAAAAATGGACACCCCCCCCCCCCCCGAAAGTGGCTTGATCCCTAAATATCAACTCCTTTCTTAGGCTGCTCTCCATAGGGAGGTGGGTCTGACAGGCACCATGGAGGCCAGCCCACTGTCCTAGGCTGGCCATTGCTTTCAGTTTTCTCAGCAGCCCTGACAAACCACTTCATGAGTCCCTATAGTGAGAAGTGGCAATATTGCCTTTAAGAAGAGAATTGTTTCCAGGCCTCCTGCAGAAGTGACAGCTAGTCAACATTTTTGCCTTTCTAGACTTTTCTAGACCCTTCTAGATCTTTCTTTGCTACCAATTATCTGCCCTAGTGCAGGTCCTTAGCCTGTTTCTTACTCCCCAAAGTCTCCTCTAGCTCTAAAATTCTGTGATGCTGGATTTTCATTTCCACCTTCATTTCCTTTGTGTTTTGCTTCGTTTTTATTCGTGTTCTGTTCCACACCACTGGTTGCATGGCTTGTTTGTGCGGGTGGCACAGCGTGTGTTGAAGAAATAATATGAAAGTATGTGAGCAGGCAAGGTTAAGGCTATCATCGGGAACCAGAACCTATATGAATTAAGATGTTTTCTAAAAACAGGGCTAGGTGTGGTGAGAATTGACAGTCACTGTGTGTTGTTTCAGTCTTTTTCGTTGTGGGTACATGTTCTCAGGAGCCTTCCTACCGGCGAGAAAGGAAAATGGTGTGATCTGAGCCCCCTTTATTTCTAGTATTTATCTGGCCCGGGGGCCGAGGTACTTTGTCTCCGGAGTTAATACTGGAGCTTGGAGTCCAATAATGGGATACACTAACTGACAGGCTTCGGGGCTTTGAAATGCCCTACCTCATTCTTTAAAGAGTCCTCGAGTGTTATTAGCTAAATAAATGCTAGCTGGGTTTGTAGCTCAGGCAGCACAAACCTGTCGGCACTGCTTCTGGCCAGGAGAACAGAGGAGGGACAAGAGTTTTCAGGGTGTATTGTTTCCATATCCTTTTATTATTTATTTACTCGGGGCACTAGAGTGTTTTTCCATGTAGCTGGAAGGCAGGTTTCGCTTCCTGGCTTTTCTCTCTCCCTCTCTCCTTTTGTTTTGTTTTGTTTTGTTTGTTTGTTTGATTTCTTCCTCCATGGTGACTTTGTTAATTTACTCTGTATTTACCCTGTAATTCGCAAACATTTGAGAAACCAAATGATTCCATCTTGAAAAAGGCGCCCCCCCCCCCCCCCCCATTAGCAGTTGTTTAGAGTTCTTCCCAGTGTCTTAGCTTGCTTCGCGATGCTGATTGAAATATTGCATTTCACAGATGCTTAGACACCCGTATATACCTCCTGGGTTTCTGTGGTACATTGGTGACTGTCATTCGCCACTGAGCACAGTACCTACCTGTGGTATAGCTGGTGGCTTCTCTTTACCCGTGTGGTTCCATGAAGTTGGCTGAGGGTTAGCTCAAAGATGTGGATCGAAGATTACGTATCTGAGTGTGGATGTCTGCTGAATGATGCAGATCTTAAGGAGTGGGTTCTTCTAAGGGCATTCTAGAAAGCTGGTTTGGTTTTTTTTTAATTTTTTTTAACGTTTATTTATTTTTGAGACAGGGAGAGACAGAGCATGAGCAGGGGAGGGTCAGAGAGAGAGGGAGACACAGAATCCGAAACAGGCTCCAGGCTCTGAGCCGTCAGCACAGAGCCCGACGCGGGGCTCGAACTCACGGACCGCGAGATCATGACCTGAGCCGAAGTCAGACGCTTAACCGACTGAACCACCCAGGCGCCCTTGAAGGCATTTTACAGAGAAGAAAGGGGCGCCTGGGTGGCTCAGTTGGTTAAGTGTCTGACTCTAGATTTCAGCTCAGGTCATAATCTCATGGTGTGTGAGTTCGAGCCCCGTGTCAGGCTCTGCGCTGACAGCTGCGAAGCCTACCTGGGATTCTGTCTGTCTCTCTCTCTCTTCTCTCTGCCCCTCCCCACTCATGCTCTCTCTCTCTCTCTCTCTCTCTCTCTCAAAATAAATAAGCTTAGAAGAAAAAACCATTTTTTAAATAAAGAGAAGCAAAATATAAGTTAAAAAATTACCCTGGCTGCATGACATTTCTTCAAGTCACTGGACAAATATCAACTGAACACCTTTTAATGATCTGGACTCCTCTAGGTGTCACAGTCCTAACCGGATGTGTTCGCTGTTCAGCTCTTAATGACTGTTTCCGACCTCCCCCTCCTTGTAAATCCCCAGTAGTACCCACTCATGCTGCTCAGCTCACCCTGTCCTAATACAACCAGGCGCCCCCCTGCGTCACGGCACTTAACCACAGCGCGCTGTAAGGTCCCTGAGGCTGGTCACTGGTACACGTAGCTCCCTGTACCTGTAACGTTCTAGGCCCTCAAAACCAGCTGAATGAATGAATGGAAGAAAGAATCCTGAAATATTAGAGCTGCACGGAGACCCCGAGAGAGCTAATCTAACCCCTTCATGTTCCAGATGAGGCAACGTGCCCAGAAAGATGCTCTTAGAAAGAGCTTGGATGGGCTCAGGGCAGCAGAGAAGGAATAGAGCCTTGACCCAGATTCACCAGTCAATCATCATGATGTTTTTTAAATACAACATTTAGGGGCGCCTGGGTGGCGCAGTCGGTTAGGCGTCCGACTTCAGCCAGGTCACGATCTCGCGGTCCGTGAGTTTGAGCCCCGCGTCAGGCTCTGGGCTGATGGCTCAGAGCCTGGAGCCTGTTTCCGATTCTGTGTCTCCCTCTCTCTCTGCCCCTCCCCCGTTCATGCTCTGTCTCTCTCTGTCCCAAAAATAAATAAACGTTGAAAAAAATTTAAAAAACAAAACAAAAAAAAAAAAAACAACATTTAAAAATGTCTTACTCATTGACATTTCACAAAGTATTATATTTACACATTTAAAAAAATGAGGGGGCGCCTGGGTGGCTCAGTCGGTTAAGCGTCCAACTTCCGCTCAGGTCGTGATCTCATGGTTTATGGGTTCGAGCCCCGCATCGGGCTCTGTGCTGGCAGCTCAGAGCCTGGAGCCTGCTTCGGATTCTGTGTCTCCTTCTCTCTCTGCCCCTCCCTCGCTCATTCTCTTTCTCTCTCTCAAAAATAAATATTAATTTTTTTTAAATTGAATGATATAGAACGGTACAAAAAGAAAATTCCAGCTTACCCCTGTCCCTCTCCCCAGAGGCAATCATTATGAGGATTTTGTATGGTTCCTTCCTTGGTAAACAAAACAAAAAAATACACATACGTTCATGCTCTAGCCCTAATATTTGTAAACTTTGAACACCTTATTTTGAGGTATCTATTAAGTACAGGTTTTTAAACTTAGATATGTCCCAAGCATTTAGGACAGAACCTATCACATGGTTAGTGCAACAATCCTACTGATAATTTATTTAAGATTACGCTGAGGGGCACCTGGGTGGCTTAGTTGGTGAAGCGTCTGACTTCGGCTCAGGTCATGATCTCACGGTCCGTGGGTTCCAGCCCTGCGTGGGCTCTGTGCTGACAGCTCAGAGCCTGGAGCCTGCTTTGGATTCTGTGTCTCCCTCTCTTTCTCTCTGCCCCTCCCCCCGCTTGTGCTCTGTCTCTCTCTCTCTCTCAAAAATAAATATTAAAAAAAAATTTTTTTTAATGATAAAAAAAGAGATTACACTGAAATTATGGGAGATTAACATTCTTATCATTTTGTGTACTTCTGTGAACACAGTACATCTTTCAATTGGCTGAACTCCTTTTCTTTCGTCCTCTGGTAGAGAACTTTCATGTTTCATTCAGTAAAATTCCTGCACAGTATCTCGTTGATTACTTTCCTCCAAATTTTGTTTTTTATTTAGTTCCTATTAGAAATGAAATCTTTTCTCTACATGTTTACGATTTATAAATTGGGATTTTCATGTATTAATTTTATGGCCCACAAATGCCCTGAACTTCCTTACTGAAAGCTAAGGTAAGGTGCAAAGGAGTCTAGCTCCAGAATCCTCAATTAAAAAAAAAATTTTTTTTTTAATGTTATTCATTTTTGAGAGAGAGACAGAAAGACAGAGAACCAGTGGCGGAGGGGCAGAGAGAGAGGGAGACACAGAATCCAAAGCAGGCTCCAGGCTCAGCACAGCGCCTGACGCGGGGCTCGACCCCACGAACCGCGAGATCATGAACTGAGCTGAAGTCGGACGCTTAACCGACTGAGCCACCCAGGCGCCCCCAGAATCCCCCATTTTTTTTAAAAAAAGTTTACTTTATTTTTGAGAGAGGGAGAGACAGGCAGAGAGAGAGAGAGAGGCAGAGAGAGAGGATCCCAAGCCGGCTCCACGCTGTCAGTGAGGAGCCCAACACGAGGCTCGAACTCACGACCCTGGGATCATGACCTAAGCTGAAATGAAGAATCGGGCGCTCAATTGATGGTGCTCCCAGAGTCCTCATTTTTAACACAAAATTAAGATTGGTCTGTTGTGTGACAGCACAGAATAACAAAGCCACATTAGTGTCGGAATGATGATGGCTCCGTAAAAAGAATTTGGAAGAGTTCTCTGTTCTCCATCCTCACTACACTGTACACATGGGGCCTTGAGCTCTTGAGAGGTGGCTAGTTTGGAATGAGATGGGTAAAGTATAAAACATCAGATTTCAAAGACTTAGTACCAAAAAAAACAAAAGGAAAATCTCAATAAACATTTTATGCTGGTTACCTGTTGAAACAACCATGTTTGGGATAGCGGGTTCCATAAAATATATTATTAAAATTAGTTTCACTGTTTTTTTTTTTTTTTTTAATTTTTTTTTTTTCAACGTTTATTTATTTTTGGGACAGAGAGAGACAGAGCATGAACAGGGGAGGGGCAGAGAGAGAGGGAGACACAGAATCAGAAACAGGCTCCAGGCTCTGAGCCATCAGCCCAGAGCCCGACGCGGGGCTCGAACTCACAGACGGTGAGATCGTGACCTGGCTGAAGTCGGACGCTTAACCGACTGCGCCACCCAGGCACCCCTCACTGTTATTTTTTTAACACGGCTACTAGAAGATTTTAAATTACATATGTGGCTACATTATATTTCTATTAGACAGCATTGGGCTAGAATTCTAGACAGTGCTTCTCAAACAGACAGGTGAATGCCCTGGGGATCTTGGGAAAATGCAGATTCTGACTCAGTGGGTCTGGGCTGAGCCTGGGATTCAGCATTTCTTTCTTTCTTTCTTTCTTTCTTTCTTTCTTTCTTTCTTTCTTTCTACATTTATTTATTTTTCAGAGAGAGAGAGAGAGACAGAGTACAAGCAGAGGGGTGCAGAGAGAGGGAGATACAGAATCCTAAGCAGTCTCCAGGCTCTGAGCTGTCAGCACAGAGCCCAACACAGGGATCGAACTCACGAACCGTGAGATCGTGACCCGAGCTGAAGTCGGATGCTTAACCGACTGAGCCGCCCAGGAGCCCCTGGGATTCAACATTTCTTACAAGCTCTTCAGTCATACTGTGCTGCTGGGTTGCAGACCACACTTGGCATGTCACTTCCAGACACTGAAATCAGTGGCTCTTAAACTGCCGGGTGCATCAGACTCATCTGGAAAGTTTGCTAAGAGATAGATTCCTGGGGGCGCCTGGGCGGCTCGGCCAGTTAAGCATTCGACTTCAGCTGTAGTCATGACCTCACGGTTTGTGGGTTCAAGCCCTGCATCGGGCTCTGGGCTGACAGCTCAGAGCCTGGAGCCTGCTTCGGATTCTGTGTCTCCCTCTCTCTCTGCCCCTCCCCCACTTGCAGTCGGCCTCTCTCTCTGTCAAAAATAAACATTAAAAAGAAAGGAAGGAAGAAAGGAAGGAAGGAAGGAAGGAAAGAAGGAAGAAAGAAAGAAATAGATGACTGACTTCTCCAGAATTTCTGAGTCAGTAGGTCTAGGTGGGGCCCGAAAATCTGCATTTTCAGTGTGAAGTCAGTGCTGTTTCCATCTTCGGACATTCGAAGTGCTCTTGTGACCTCATATCTTGCTGCTTTTTCTGAGCGTTCCGCGGTTGCCTGGTTCTCTTGTTCTCATTGTATCGAGAGCACTGGGCTGAGCCTGGGATTCAGGCTCAACGTACGTGTGTGTAGAAACGACAGTTATCAATGGTTTTCATACCTGCTGTGTCCACGTGTTCATACAGGGCGCGGTTTGCCGTTCTTGCTGGATGCAAAAAAGCTGACACTGGAGCCTCCACCGAGGGCTGCACTTGATGTCCTGTGTGCCTCTGTTTGTGTTGTTTTTGGTCTTGAGTTCTCCACCACCCTGTTCTGGCAGGTGCCGTTCACGGATCGCTCGCTGGGTGCCAGGCACCGTATCAGGCTCTGTTCAGTTCTCTATTTCTTATGAAATCTTCACCACAGCCCTGCGGACGGCGTGACTATCCTCCTGTTATAGACGAGAATATTGACGCACACGGAGTGGAATTGTGTGTGCAACGTCACGTGGCTGATCTACCTGCCCCAGCCAGAGGCTTTGGCACATGGCTTGGTTAGCTTCCCCCCTGCCTGCCTGCCTTTATCCCTTCCTCGGGGGCCCTGCTGTGGCGATCTCTGCTTTGCCTGAGGTGGCCCAGTACCTGACAGTCCCCGCCCCCACCCCCCAGCTCCTGGGAGCTCTCACCAAACCAGAAGTCCGGCCAGCAGGGAAGGAAGGAATGCCGGCTGGCTGCTTTGTGTGCAGCAGGCCTGGGGTCAGGGTCAGCCTGAGGCAACATTGTGAAATCCACAAAATAATCCTTTGGAGGCTAACTTTAGTAGAAGGCGCTTACTTGCATCTCGGATCTCTCCCGATCCTGGGACCCTAGGGCTCCACTGTCCTTCGGACCTCAGCCCAACCACGTTCACCCTGTGCTCTGAGTTGGCTCGTCACACCTTACGTGGATGGCAGCCACTTATACTCCCCTGATATTCAGGGGCTGGAGGGGCAAGTTAAAAACAATTTTTTTTAACACTTACTCATTTTTGAGAGACAGAGAGTGCAAGTTGGGGTGGGGCAGAGAGAGAGGGAGACAGAGACTCCGAAGCAGGCTGCAGGCTCTGCGCTGTCAGCACAGAGCCCGACGCGGGGCTCGAACTCGTGAACCTTGAGATCGTGACCTGAGCTAAAGCCGGACGCTCAACCGACTGAGCCACCCGGGGCCCCAATCCTGTTCGATCTTAACGCATTTCTAGGAAGTTGATCTCAAGACCAGGGACTCTAAATGGAGATTAGAAAGTTTATAATAAATTTTTTTTTTTTCTGAGCAGGTAATACATTCACATGCATCAAAGATAAAAACAATGAGAAGTCTCCCTTGCACTCTCCCCCCTGGGTGACCCCGTCCCTGGCCTCTGCTGAAGAAAGCTAGTTTTAGGAGTTGCTTCAATACATTTTCAGTGCTTCCTAATGCAAACGCAAGAAAATTCCAGTATATATTTGTATTGTTTCCCTTTTTAAACACAAAGTAGTACTCCACATGCGCTGGGGTGTATCTTGCTGATTTCTCACTTAGCGTTATATCCTGGGAGATTTCTCCTGTTGGTCCATAAAGAGCTTTCTGTCTTTTTAAGCTAGCCAGCATTCCACATGGGGACGGTCCCATAGTTTATTGACCAGCCCCAAGGTGGGCACTGGCTTATTTACTCTGATGGGGAAGGGGGCTCTTGGCAACGGTGTCTCGGGATATAATCTTGCACCTTTACCGTTACTCTGCATGGGAGAGAGTGTGCGTGTATCTGCAGGAAGGATTCTCAGAGGCAGACTGCTGGGTCTGAGGGCCCTATGCTTTTGTAATTTTGACAGATGTTGCCAGATGTCTCTGGGTTGACCCTTTTGCCTTTCCACCCGCAATGAAGGCCAGTCCGCATTTCCCTAACCCGTTCTCATAAAGCGTGTTGTCAAATGTTGGGTTTTTATGAACTTGACAGTTAAGTAACGCTGCCTGGGTATAGTAGCTTTTTTTTTTTTTTTAATGGCTCTATGTAGACAAATGATAAGCCATAGATAGCAAGTTTTCAAAGTGGACAATTTGATGAGTTTTGAGACACACACATCTGTGAAGCCACCGCCACAGCCAAGATAATGAACATATCCTTCCCCCCCAAAGTTTCTTTGTGCCTCTCTGTGATCAGTTTCCTTCTCAGCAGTTTGAGCGCTGATATGTTTTCTGTCCCTATAAGACTGTTGGCGTCTTGTAGAACATTTGTATGAATAGAATGAGGTGGTGTGTACTCTTCTTTTTTTGGTCTGGGTTTTCCATGCCACATCATTATTTGAGATTTATCCTTGTTGTCGTGTGTCTATTAACACATTTTTTAACTGCTGAGTAATATTCTATTTTATGGGTAAGCCCCAATTTCTTTATCCATTTACCTGGTGGGGGACACTTAGATGCCTTCCAGTTTGGGACTATTGAAAAGAAAGCTGTCATGAACATTCATGTAAAATCTTTGCATTGGCGTATGTTTTTAATTTCTCTTAGGTAAATACCTACCCGTTGAGGCAGCTGGGGTCCTGGGTACACAGAGTGTGGGTACACATCCCCTTTGACCCTCAAACCTTTGGATTGCTTCCTGGCCCTATGGGATGGATGTGGCTTGGAGGAAGGTCACCTGGGGACCTTCTAAAGCCTGGGGTCCCCTGTGGTCCCAGGACATGGCCCCCTTGTCATGGGCTAAGCTTACTATTTCAGTTGCATTGAGTACTTAGAATTTTGTGGACACGGGGAATACTAAGTTGTCGTTGTTGTTGTTGTTTAAGGAAATGGCCATTCTTTGAAAAGATCACATTCTGGGAGAAGAGGTAGATGACTATAGAGATCATTTCAATCCCGTGTGACACGTGGACAAAGCAAAAATGGGGGAGGACCGTGATAGCTCTGAGGAGCACCGGTCCAACATCCTGCTTCACATCTTAAGGCACTTGTCCAGCCGGCCGGCATTTGCTGGGCATCTGTGCATTTTCCAGGAACCACTGTATTTTCCTTGGAGCTGGTGGTCGTACAATTCGTAATTTTTCAGAGCTCTCTTTGTTTGGGCGGAGCACCCAGATGAGGAAACCAACACTTCTGACAGTATGATAACTGCTATGGTGGAGGGCAGTTTCTAGGGAGCCCCATGGGGGCAGCAACTATGGTCGCTTTGTTCACTAGCGCTCCCGCATAATATTGCCTGGGACATAATGGACCGTGTGTTTCTATTGAGGGCAAGAGGCAGCATGTACTGGGTGGGGGCGTTATCCGATGCTCTCTTGTGTTTGTTAGGGGTGGACTTACCACAAGGAGGGGCACTTGGGCTGTTGTTATAAAGGGTGAGTAGCATCCAGGTGGCTCGAGATATTCCAGGTGCCTGCAGAGGAGGCTGGCGCGGGACGGGCAGTGGTGAGTGGGTGGGGAAGGAGAAGACCAGACAGGCAGGAGCGTTCTTTGTAAACTCTGCTCAGAAACTCGAACATCAATATTGGAACTTCTTGGAAAACCACGGACGTAGTTGAAATGGCCCAGTGGCACGCTAAGCTGTGTATTTTTAGAGATCCCTCTGGTTGCCGTTGGCAGGATAGAACAGGAGGGGTCCAGACTGAGCGAGGCAAGACAACCAGAGAGGAAGGCATTGAAGGAGAGTTGGAGAAAGATGACGTGGCCCGCCTCGGACAGTGACCCGGGACAGGGCTCAGGCAGGTTTGTGGGAACTATAAGATTATAGCGGTGATGGAAAAGGAAGGGGCAGAGCCAAGGAGCTTAGGAGAAGGTGATGACATCCAGCCTAAAGGGCCACATCCGTCCTTGACCTTCTCCTCCAGACTGGGTCTTCAGCCTCAAAGCCAAGAGAAAGGCTGGGGCGTGTTCTGAAAAATTAAGGTATAATTCACACACCGGAATATTCACCCCTTCGATGTGCGCTAGTCATTGGTCTCTGGTATATTTCCAGAGTAATGCAGCCGTCACCACCATCTGGTTCCAGAACCGTCTCATCATCTCAGAAGGAAGCCCTGTGCCTCTTCGCCACCACCCCCTCCCTCCTCCATCCCCCCAAACCACTTGCTGTATGGATTTGCCTGTTCTGGGCATTTCATGCAAATAGAAAGCCTGGGTGTTTTCTGATAAACCAAGAGAAGTAACACCTTCCCTGATGATTACCATGAAATGTGTGTTGACGGGCCCTAGAAGGTGATTGACCTTGAGGGGAGTCCCGTAGTCAGAGTGGCTGGGAGGCCCCCAGTCTGTGGCCTTGAGAAAATGTTTGCCTGAACAGTCTATTGCTTTCTTTTCATTAAAAAAAAAATTATCGTAGTGCAAAGAGACAAGGAATTTAAATGAGAAGAGGGCTTTTGTTTTTTTTTTTTTAACATTTATTATTGAGAGACAGAGACAGAGCGTGAGCGGGGGAGGGGCAGAGAGAGAGGGAGACACAGAATCTGAAGCGGGCTCCAGGCTCTGAGCGGTCGGCACAGAGCCTGACACGGGGCTCGAACCCATGAACTGTGAGATCACAACCTGAGCCGAAGTCGGACGCTTAACTGACTGAGCCACCCAGGCGCCCCCAAGAAGGGGTTTTATGAAAGAACATTGTTATTAAATCCACTTTCTTACTGTAAAACTGAGGTCTTATTTTTACCCCGGTCGGCTACCTCCGGGCCGTGTGACCTCAAATCAGTCCCCATCTCTCCTGGGTCTCTGAAGGCCCTTCCGACCGGGACCCTACACAATGGTAAACTAACCATTTAGTTACCATTGTGGGCAGACCATATTCTCGTCACCCTACCCAGGCGTGACTCTAATGTCAAGGATTTTTTTTTTTTTTTTTTTTTTTCAACGTTTTTGTTTATTTTTGGGACAGAGAGAGACAGAGCATGAACGGGGAGGGGCAGAGAGAGAGGGAGACACAGAATCGGAAACAGGCTCCAGGCTCCGAGCCATCAGCCCAGAGCCCGACGCGGGGCTCAAACCCACAGACCGCGAGATCGTGACCTGGCTGAAGTCGGACGCTTAACCGACTGCGCCACCCAGGCGCCCCTCTAATGTCAAGGATTTTTAATGGAGGGACGGCTTCTTTAAGTTTTTCTTTTTCGTGATAGTAAAACACTTAGTTCATTCTATTCTAATAACACCCTGATTAACATCATCACGTACATCTTCAGCCACATTTTTGGCTGCCTCCTGCAGCTGCATTTCCAAAAGTGGAATTACCGGGTCAAAGGATATAGGCATATTTAAAGCTAAAGCGGTTTGTACATATGGCTAAGTTGTTCTCCAATGAGGTTGCCAGGAAGTGCTGTTTCATCATACCCTTGTTAGTTTACTGCCTCGAAGCACTCTTGTTGTTTACCTGGCGAAATGAAAATGAGGTGTGATTGCTTTAATGTGTATTTCTCGGTAACCCGCAAGAGGAAGCATATTTTCAGGTGCGCGTCAGCCACCGGGTTTCGTGATTTGCGGGCTCTGGCCTTTGCGCCTTCGTCCTCTGGGGCGGGCCGCAGGTTGGACCGCTCCGGGGCCGCTGTTCACACTGTGGGCGCTGGGCGCAGCCCTGTGGGGGTGGGACCCCTGCAGTTGGGCACGGTGCCTGGGCTGCTGGGTGGATTGACTTTCTGGAAAATGCTCCAGACCTTGAACACATCCCAGGCTCTCTTCTAAGCCACGTGCTTAGGGGACTGCCTGGTTACCCCTCAAAGGCTGTGGGACCCCGGAGCATTTCAGTAACCCTTCAGAACAAGGGGCCTTCCTTGGCCATAGCCCCTTAGGGAGCAAATTTTCTCTGAGGGTAGACTGGTTTTTGAAGAGAACCAAGGATCATCAACGACCGTGTGGGTAAATCCAGCTGCGAATGCCAACTTGGGCAAAGCAAATTCTGTTTGGAACGATGGCGAATTTTGCTGAGTGGCTTTACAAATGGTGTGCAGAGGGGATCCCTCTAAGGATGGAATTATTGGTCCCTTATTGCAACTCCCAGTTTCTAAGAAGCAAGGTCGGAATTCAAAGCATCGTATCTCTGTGGCCAGAGCCCTCCAGAGCCCCGAGTGGGAAACCTTCTCAGAGGCCTCATTGGATCTTTATATTTATTAGAAGAAAGTCACAGAATCACAGTCTAGTCACTTGTTCCTGATCATTGCTGCAAGGCATGTTGATTTCATTGTCCTGTGGCCACCGAGGAGGAAGCAGAGACAAAGGAGCGGGGTGAGGTGCCCAGGGGCTCTGTGAGTCACCAGCTGTGCGGAAGCTTCTGGGCCTCACTTCTCAGGGCTTCTGAGTGGCTGCAAAGGGAGGCTGGACCTATCAGAGCCCCCCGCCTCCTCCTCCGCGGGGTGTGCTTGGGGTTTTGATTATCCAGAGAGGGACACATTAGCCGCTGGTGCTCTGAGAGCAGTTCTTGCCGTGGACAGAGGCCTGCGGTAGGGGCAGGGTAGGGGGGCGGTACTAGCTGATGTCGAGGCCACCAGCAGAGGGCTCTTGGGCAAGTGCCCTGGTCTCTCTGAACCTCAGTTTCCTGAGCTCACCATGGCCTCGCCTCCTCTGTCATTGGTTTATGGAAACATACATGTACACAAAGTGCCTGAGGCCCGAGGACAGCTCACTAGAGACAAGTTATTGCTACTCTTGCTTCAAAACCCTATGGAAACTCCCTCCGACCCTCCCAGTCACCTGTTGGCCCTCAACTCCCAGGCTTGGAGTAATTCTGAAAACCAGACCAACCTCAGTCTGCTTTTGCCTGAATTATCCAGAAAACCCGGGGAAGGGGGGAAAGCCCTCTGTTCTGCTTCCCAGGGATGCACTCAGGGCCTCGGAACCTGATAACCAAACACACTCCCTCCGCAGCGAACTGGGCGGGTGAGACTCAGCCCGTCTTCCCACAAGGCCAGGGGTGGGGCAGGTGGGAGCCGACCTCCGGCCGAAGGGGGGCGCCATGATGAAAACTGGGCCCACAGGGGAGCTCTGGAAGGAGGAAACACATGAAGCTTTGCTGTGCGTGTGGTTGCAGTGGGGCTACCCTTTAGGAAGATTGTCCTCTGTGCTTGGGTCCTGGGCCAGGGGCACTCCGGTGAGTGGAGATTAGTCCTCTCCTGTGTGTCCGTTGTCCATCCAAGAAGGGTCTGGAAGGGCCCTGGGGCCCTTCATGACAGCCGGTCGGGTGAGCGTGGGATTTCGGGAGGAGGAGAGGAGGGAGACAGAGATCTCAGGGGTCTTTGTCCTACTGTGCTCTCAGCGCTTGAGTTATCCTGGGTCCCAAGGGCCGGAGGGAACAGCCCCCTTGGATCTCAGGGTCCGGAAATCAGCAGCGCCGAGAGGTGCCACACAGTGTTCTCAGAAAGAAAGAGCATTTTCATTGCACACCGGGCCCAGGCAGCCCTTCTTTCCTGACCTCCTCCCGCCCCTCCCCTGGGGTTCTAGCATCTGGATTCTGCCTGCCCAGCTCCTGAAGGGCCCCCCCCCCCCCGTCAGTTCCCTACCTGCCCTGCCTCACACCTGGGTGATGCCCCCACCTCCCCATCCCCATCTTTCTCACTTTCTCCCCTTGGCTCCCCATTTGACTGGCAAGGTTAATTTGAAAGAAATCTTAACCAGCTGAGCCCAGGCAGCATGCCCTTGAATTAAATACTTCATTTGCTTACTGCTTTGTTCATTTGCACTGCCATTATTCTTGCTTTATTATTAATACATGGCTGGTAGTTTTAAAATCCGGATCCCACCTCTGCAATTCTATTCCGTAAAAGAAACCATTTCAACAATATAGTGTCAATCTTTATGGACTTTTCCATGCATAATACAAGCATGTAGTTTTATGTCTTTTGTTTTTGCTTTCACAAAAATGGGACCATACCTATAGGTATTATTTATTATTCTTTTTCCCCTTAAAAAATGTTTTTTTTTTTTAATGTTTATTTATTTTTGAGAGAGAGAGAGAGAGAGAGCGCGCGCGCGCAAGAGTGGGGAAGGGGCAGGGGGGAGGGTGGCAGAGAGAGAGGGAGACACAGAATCCAAAGCGGGCTCCAGGCTCTGAACTGTCAGCACAGAGCCCAATGTGGGGCTCAAACCCACAAACCGCGAGATCATGACCTGAACCGAAGTCAGATGCTTAACTGAGCCATCCAGGTGCCCCTATTTTTTTCCCCCTTTTACCCAAAGATGTACAACCTTTCATAGCAATCCATAAAAGACCTTCCTCCTTCTTTTTTTTTTTTAAATGTTTATTTATTTTTGAAAGAGAGACAGAGCATGAGTGGAGGAGGGGCAGAGAGAGAGGGAGACACAGAATCTGAAGCAGGCTCCAGGCTCTGAGCTGTCAGCACACAGCCCAACGTGGGGCTCAAACTCACGAACCACGAGATCATGACCTGAGTCGAAGTTGGATGCCCAACCGACTGAGCCACCCAGGCACCCCGCTTCCTCCTTCTTTTTTAGAGACTTCTTGGTGATCCATTTTTATCACCTGGGTCCCTTGCTGGTACCATAGAGATGTCTTTTGCATCTTTGTGTAGATGGTTTTGTGCACAGGAGCAAGATTATCAGAAGAACCAATTCCCAGAAGTGAAATTGCTGGGCAAAAGTATCTTGTGTGTTAAAAACTTTTGATGGCTGTTCTGAAAGTACTCTGTAACTAGGCTGTACCAATTAACACCTTGTATCCACAGGGCATTGGTATTCCTGTTTCCCAGAGTACTTGCCAGTGCTGAAATCATAAATCCTTTCAATATGCCACTATGATAAGTGAAAAATATTTCACAGCGAGTGAGGTTGAGCTTTTATCCTAAATGTTTGTGAGCCATTTGTTGTTCCCTCCATGCCATTAGTGCTGATTAGTGATATTTTGAGTTAATTTTTATATATGGTGTGAGGTAGGGGTCCAAGTCTTGGTCCTGTTTTGAGTTAATTTTTATATATGGTGTGAGGTAGGGGTCCAACTTCAGTCTTTTATGTGTGGATCTCCAGCTTCCCCAGCACTCTGTGTTGAAACAGCTGTCCTTTCCCCCATTGAATGGTGTTGACATCTTTGTCAAAAATCATTTGAGGATGTATGTGAGGGTTTATTTCTGGGGTCTCTGTTCTATTCCATTGGTCTGTATGTCTGTCTTTATGCCAGTACCACACTATTTTCACTACTGTAGGTTTGTAGTGAGTTTTGTAATCAGGAAGTAAAAGTCCTTCAGCTTTGTTCTTATTTTTTCAAATGTTCTCCTGCCCTTTTCTCTCTCTCCTTCTTTTGGGACTCCCACAATGCACATATCGGCTGCTGGATGGGTCCCACGGGTTCCTTAACCTCTGTTTACTTTTTTCAATCTTTGGTCTTTCTATTCCTCAGACTTGATACTCTCTTTATCCTGTCTTCTCATTTGATGAGTCTTTATGCTTGAATCTGCCTGGGAGTCCCTCTAGTGGATTTTTCATTTCAGGTACTGTATTTTTCAGCTCTAGAATTTTTTTTTTGTTGTTGTTGTTATTTTGGATTTTGTCTCTTTATGGATATTTCTGTTTTGCTCATAGCTTGCTTCCTTAAGGCTCATCTCAACATCTTTTAGTTCTTTGAGCATCTTTGAAACAGTTGCTTTAAAGTCGTTGTCTGGTAGATCTGCCATCATGTTATGTCCCTTCATTTCTCTCCTCTGAATGAGCAATGCTTTCCTGCTTCTTTGTATGCCTTGTGATTTTTTTTCTTGAACACTGGACATTTGGGTCTAACGATGTGGTAACTCTGGAAATCATACCCTCCTCCTTCCCTGGATTTGCTGTTTTTTGTTTTTAGTTTTGCGTATGTTTATTTAAAGTTTTTTTTTTTTTTTAACATTTATTCATTTTTTGAGAGACAGAGAGAGACAGTGTGAGCGGGGGAAAGACAGAGTCAGAGGGAGACACAGAACCCAAAGCAGGCTCCAGGCTCTGAGCTGTCAGCACAGAGCCCGACGCAGGGCTCGAACTCACGAACCGTGAGATCGGGCCCCGAGCCGAAGTCGGACGCTTAACCAACTGAGGCACCCAGGCGCCCTGCTTGTGTTTATTTTAAATTGTTGTCTTTGTGCCAAGGATCAGCCTGACGTGTAAAGATACAGTCGCCACAGGTGTTTTCTGAGCCCTTCCCTGGATTTGAACACTCATTTTCTAATGTTTCCCATGTACACGGTTGTTTTTGAATGTCCTAGTCTTCGTGTCTGACTGCCACATGAGAAAAAGGAAACTGAAGGGAGGAGAAGCTCTTTAAACCCCTTGGAGGTCTCTGTGGCTGAAGGGGGAGGAGCTTGCACAGTGCGGGGAGGTGCAACAACAATGATCACCCTCTCTTTGTACCTGTGTGATCACAATCACTAGTCGGAGCACAGGTCCTCAGTGTCTCGAGAACAGGGTCGCTTATGGCCACCGTGGCTCCCATAGACTGTGAACAAGTCATTCCAGGAACACACAGGTGCCCGCCATGCGGCTGGGAGGTGGGAAGGGGGTCGCTGCCACTGTGCTGAGAGCTGAAACTGACGCAAGTTAACCACAATTGAAGGTCTCGGCCTTCGGTAGACTCCAGACTCCCAAATGGTTACATCACAGAGACAGACACCGAGGTACCCAACACCCCAATCAGGACGACACGGTGTTTGCAGTTTGCTTCTTTAATTAAAAATACGACCTGTACATCTTCCCTTTTGGATTAGTGCACATTTTTGTCAGGTCCTCTAGAGGAGAGCGCCAGAGTGTGATATAAGCTAGCAATGAGGAGCATGGAGTCTGGAGTCATGTAGATTTGGGATCGTCTCTGCTTGGACACCTGTCACCCTGTGTAGGGCCGCTTTCAGCCACGTAAGTCTTCACGTCTTCACCTTCGAAGTGAGGATGTTACTTGACTCAAAGCACTGTCTCAGCAGCTGAGTTCCTGAGATCCTTAAGAGCTCTTACGACTCGTTTTTTTTTAAAAAGGGGAACAAGGCAGCAGAAAAACTGGCAAAGGGCTTGGGCGGGCCGGCCACAGAAGAAACCAGGCCGTTTGTAGAGTCCGTGAATCTCTGAAAAGATGGCCAGCCTCACTCATGATCAAAGAGACGCACATCACAGCAACAATGAGATAAAAATTTTCAACTATCAGATTGGCAGAAATTAAACACTCAGGATACCTAACGTTGGCGAAGGTTCAGGGAAGCGGGCACTCTTGTCCATTGCTGGTGGGAGCGTAGACTGCCCCTGTATGTCTGGAGAGTGCCTTGGCCTGTTTGTTAAAATTGTAAACGTCCGTACCCTTTATGACAGGAGTTTTTCTTTAACAACTTACTCTACCTACACAAGCGTGCGAGACGTGTGTCGTTGCGGCATGCAATCACAGGGAACCGACCCCCGTGTCCAGGAGAAGTAGTTGTGACACAGTCACGCAGCGAAATGCCACGCAAGAGACATCAGGAACGGGAAGCTCTGGTCCTGAAAACGTGTTCGCAGTGGACTGGAGCGTCGCAAAAGTGAGACATCACACAGACTCTCAGGCTCCTTCCAAGAAGACAAGCACTCTGATTCCGTAATGCCACAGTTTCCTGGTGACTGTAGTTAATCGTCACAGCTAAGCCAGGGCCCTTTTTGTTATGTGCCGTAAGTGATCTTTCCAGCAGCTAGGCTTTATCGGACCACGTTATTCTGAGATGTTCCGTGGTCGTGTACCCGCTCGAGGGCAGGCGTGTGGCCATCCTGGTTATTGTTAAAAACTTCACACAGGCTAGAATCGGGAGCAGGCAAAAAGCCATCATCGAAATGGTGAGTGAGTTCTCTTTTTAGGTCGACCTGGAAGGAAGGGTGCATGTTACTTAGGCACTGAGGAGGGCTGGACCTCTTTTCATAGATTCGTGGACTCTACAAATGGCCTGTTTTCGTCTTCTGTGAATAGCGTGTTCACGCCCTTTGCTGTTTTTTGGGTTTTTTGGGGGGTTTTTTTGCTGGTCGGTTCCTCTTTTTAGAAAGAGTTCATTTATTCACCCAACAAACATTTCCTGAGCAGCGGCATTGTGGTCGGGGTGAGAGTTACTGCTGCCTTCGTGTAAACTGATAATTACTTCAAAGCATCACAGAGGAGCTGTTGACGGCATTAGGATAGAAGCTTCCAGGGAGCAGGGACTCTGTTTGGTCCATGGCGTTATGAAAGTGCTGGGCACACAGTTGCTTAATGTATGGGATTTGCCACATGAATGCACAAACAAATGAATGAACGTGTCGAGCCAGTCTCTACAGATAACAGAAAGACACTCAAATTAGGAGAATTTGAGGAGAGTCCATTGGTAAAGGGACAGACACTTGTGTGGGGGCTGTAGGTGACCCACAAGGGATCGTGTACGAAGCCAGGCAGATGGGGAGGCATTGTCACAGCCCTAGGCTGCAGGGGAAGGGAGGGGAGAGGTTTCTGACCCTGTCCCCCGCCCACCCTGATGTCCCCACGAGCCGGGGGGGCAGAGAGCCCGGAGGCGGTCCACCAGGCTGCTTCGAACACAACTGGAGACGTTTGCCACAAACTCCCCGCGCCTGGAACATCACGTGCGTTGCATCAGACTCCACAAATAGCCCCGTGAGAGGCACAGCAGCATCTCCACTTTACGGCCGAGGAAACAGATTCGTTGGGTAACGACGCATTGGCAAAAGAATTCTCATTAGTTATGATTAGTAAGAGGCGAGCCACGATTCTAGGAAATTCCCAACACGTTCGTAAAGATTTGAGCCCAGGATGGGTCTCGGGGACTGTAGAGACGGCCTCGTGGCCGGGTGGCTGAGAGCCTGGGAGTCCTCAGCCGGACTGGGCGGGTGGGGCCGATTTACTTCTCTGGGCCTCATCTGTAAAATGGGATAATTAATGCCCGTCTCTAGAGTGTTTGCGGGGATCGAATGAAATAATGATGATAGAATGTGGTGCCTGGTGTTATGGACAGAAAACCTCAAGCCACATACACTGTGGAAGAGTTAAGGCTTTGGAAACCCACCAGAATGAAAGTGCGTGTTTCCTCTTGGGTGGAGGAAAACTGTGGTTCTTTTTTCTGATATTTTTTCCAATTTTGACCACGAATACGTGTCACTCTGCTAGGAGACCAGGTTCCTCCCTCCCTCCCTCCCTCTCTTCTTTCCGCCCTCCCTCTCTTCATTTTGTCCGGGGCCTCTCAGTGCCCTTCTGACTGAGTCTCCTGTGTTGGTCCCCAGCCCCCTGGCCTCATGCTCTGAGCGGCCAACACGGCCGGTGTCTGCAACAGCAGAAGGGCCATGTTCCCCATCTGGAGTTCAGTGACCTGATGCACGCTGCCTGCAGACGCGGCCTCCCTCATGGGAGCCAAGGGAAGGTGTGGCGGGGGGAGGGGGGGGGGGGAGGGGGGGCGCCTAAGGCAGATATTTGGGTCTTCAGGGCTTTTAGACTTGGGTCCTAGTTTGGCTTGTTTTCTGATCCGATTTCTCACTGCTCAGCCTCTAGGAGCAGACACTTGCTCCTAGATACTCGGTGTCTGATTAATATGTTGTATTAATATGTTGTCGTATTCATATGTGTGATAATCCTGCAAAATGGGCTGTACTCTGCATCCTCCGGATAAAAGGACTGAGGCACAAAGAGATGGAAAAAATGAGGTCGAAATCACACGTTTGGGGTGCCTGGCTGGCTCAGCCGGAAGAGCGTGTGACTCTTGATCTCAGGGTCATGGGTTTGAGCCCCACCTTGGGTGTAGAGATTACTAAAAAGAAAAAGGAAAAAAAAAACAAAAAACACCTACAAGGGGCACCTGGCTGGCTCAGTCCGTAGAGGATGCGACTCTTGATCTCAGGTCTGTGAGTTTGAGCCCCACGTTGGACATGAAGCCTACTTAAAAATTAAAAACAAAACAGGGGCCCCTGGGTGGCTTAGTCGGTTAAGCGTCTGGCTTCAGCTCAGGTCGTGATCTCACGGTTCGTGAGTTCGAGCCCCGCATTGGGCTCTCTGCTGTCCTTGCAGAGCCCGCTTGGGATCCTCTGTCCCCTGCTCTCTGCCCCTCCCCCGCTTGCGCGCTCGCACTCTCTCAAAAATAAAACATTAAAAAAATTAAAACCGAAACAAAGAAACGAATGACACATTTGGTAATTGGCAGAGCCGTGGGATTTTGAGTCCTTCTGCCTTGAAATCCTGTATTTCCCTTTCTTTTTCTCATACTTTGTTTTTGGTTGGAGGGAGGAGACCTTTTTTGTTTGTTTTATTCTTTCCTGGATCTTCAAAGGTTACGTTAGTTTCAGGTATACAACAGTGATTTTGACAACCTTATGCTCTGCCAGCCCACCGTCCTTCCTCATACTTTCTGAATCCTTTGGGATCCTTGCTGGGGACTTAAACAGTTTTGATTTTCTCATTATCAAAGCAATCCTGAACTATACTCGGTATTAATTCAGTTATCATTACGAGGATCCGAATTACCATTACGGATTATGATCGGAAATACGCGAAGTCGGAAGAACAATTTCACCTGGTCACAGCCACGCTGTCTGCATCAATTCGGATCTTGGGGCTTTTTTCCACGGAAGATTATAATACATGCCTTGTTCTACATGTTAGGAGTTCTTTGTAAACCTTATTTCCAACGGATGCCTAATAATCCCTCCGTTGGATATACCATCATTTACTCCAACAATCCCCCATTGTTGAATCTTCTCGTGGTTTCCGGTTCTCCACTGTCAGCAGCAGTGCTGGGGAAGAACATCTTTTTATTCAGAAAGGTGTTTTGTTTTGTTTCTGTTTGCCCTATTTCCTTAAGCTACTTTCTCAGAAGTGGAAATACGGGTTCAGAGACTGTTCACATTTTAAGTGTCTGCCTACATGTCGCCCCACGGTTCCCCAGAGGGCGGCATCCAGCGTGAGTATTCGGAGGGCACGTTCCTGCTCTAATGGTCTCTTGTTCTTTTCCTGAAGCCTCATAAAGAGGATGGCCCAGAGCGTGGTAGAAGTTATGGAAGACTCCAAGGGGAAGGTTCCGGAGAACCTCCTGGCCAACGGAGGTAGGTCGCTGGCATGTCCTTAGCCAGGGCTCTCCCAGCCGGTCCTAGCCCATCGGTGGCCCTGGCCGTGCTGAAATGTTACGAGCCCCCGCGGAGCGTCTGAGTTGACACGTCGGACAGGGCCGTGCTCGCTGTTTTGAGCCCAGCAGCACCACTGGTTTGAAGAGATGCCCCTGGGCACGTCTGTGGTCCAGCGGCGGCCTTTCTAAAGCCCCAGAACCTGGCGTTTCTTACGCTGTAGAAATCTGAAGGGAGAATGGGGTCAGTGGGGGCTAACGGTTGTTTGGCCTACCCGCCACGTCTATCGGTTTGTGCTCTTATCCTGCATGGAAAATTCCATCCGTTTCCCCCACCCCTGCCCCACCCATTTATCCCTGTCGCCACACTGGAAAATGCCTTGAGGGGCTGAGGAAAGCCTCCAACTTTCAGTCTCCATTGTGCCCAGTAACTACTCGAGAGAGACCAAAACTGCTCTGTGTCCTGTGTTCGCATTTTGAACGCCCGTCCGTCTCCCCTGTGGCCCAGTAGAGACCTTCGGATTCCGGAGACATTCAGGCCCATTAATCGTGTACAGACTGAGTGCACTTACAATGTGCGCGACAGAAACTCTGAGACTTTGGGAACTTTAGAACTCGGTGCTGAAACTCCGTGGAGGTCATTAAACGTGTGGCCGTATGCGTGTGCGGGTGCTGCACGTGTCACTCTGTATTTAACACTTCTGTCACTCGTTGCACATCAGTTCGTGTTCACTGTCCCCTCTTGGGAACCCCATAAAAGGCCGTGTTATTTGCTTGCTTAACTGGACAAATGGGAATGCTCGTACTCCCCAACCTGAACTTGGCTTCGTGTGTTAACGCAGTGGAATAACCGCCCTCCCCTTATTACGTTGCAGGTTTGAAGGAAAAACTGAAATGTTTAAAGAGTAGGTTATGCGTTGTTTGCCGTGAGTGTGCCTGGTGTGATGCCCGCATGCCCCTGGGAAGGTGGATTCTCCCCTGGTCGTAGGGGTGCGGTGATGGGGTCACGGGGGATTTCTCGAGGAACACCCTGGCACCTTGGTCACCGTATCCGTACGACCCATCGCCGGTTTCGTTCCTCTCCCCTCCTTCTCGTGCCTGCCCTGCCTTCCCGCCCGGGCACTGCATGCCTCCAGGAGTGGAGAGTGCCCTGGCTCTCGAGTTCAAGGCGGACTTCTGCATCTTTTGGCTCGTGGTCTTCTACTCGCTTGGATGTCTGTCCTCAGCGTCCCCTCTCCTGCCCGCCCTTGGAAGCCGGTTGCTTGGTGGACCCTGGCGGCTTAAATGTCAGGCTTAGCTTTGCGTGGCCCTGAGGGGGTTCGCTCGGCCAAGGACCCTTCTTCTCCTGAGCCTCCTGGGGGAGCCCCTGCGCCCGAACGGGCCACTCCTGGCTTCAGCGTTAGAAAGAAGGAGCCCTTTGCTTTGGGTTTTCTCCAACTGGCTCAAACTGGTGGAATTAAGGCCAGCCAACCCATTCGGGATGAGCACAAATCTTTACCGATTGGCACTTCTCCAAATACCTTTCCACATGCTATCTGTTTGTTTACATGGAAATCTCTTGCTGGCGCTGATAAAAAATTATTTTGTTTCATTGATCAGCTGGACTTATTTTCCAGCAGGGGACTAGACTGAAGAGCTGACTTACGGTAGAGAGCTCCTGTTCTGCATCAAAACCTGGTCTTTAAGGCACGAGGATTCGAGCTCACATTACAATAGCAGTCAGGGAAAAATAAAATAAATAAGTAAATAGCAATCAGGATGCTTATATCCTACTCAAAATTCACGTTACTTAGAACTAGAGGCCATCACTCCACTATCCCCGTCCCCAGTGCAGATGGCAGCTACTCTGAGGGCCGGCCACCTCTCATCTCGGGAGGAGGAAATTCAGCTTAAAAAATTTTTTTTTAATGTTTTTATTTATTTTTGAGACAGAGAGAGACAGAGCATGAGCAGGGGAGGGGCGGAGAGAGAGAGGGAGACCCAGAATCCGAAGCAGGCTCCAGGCTCCGAGCTGTCAGCACAGAGCCCGACGCGGGGCTCGAGCTCACGGACCTCGAGATCATGACCTGAGCCGAAGTCGGACGCTTAACCGACTGAGGCACCCAGGCGCCCCGGAAATTCAGCTTTATTTGTTTACATAATCTGCTTCATTATCTCCAGCTCCCCCACCCCCCACCCCCGCCAGTGAATCGGGTCCCTGTGACTTCTGAGACTAGAGCTTCTAAGCCTTGTTCTGTAACCAGCCCTGTGCCAATAAAGGTCAAGGGCTCTACAGCAGTGTTCCTGCCAAGGACTCCTGACATTCACAATGTGTAACGGCTCTGAAAAGTACTGAAGTCAAGACCTCTGTTCAGACTGACTTTGGCTCAGGTTTTCCTGATATCGTTTGGGCTGGGAAACCTTTTCCTTTTTCTTCTGCAGGACACCCACGGAACTAGCTACTGACACAATTAACTGGAAGGCTCAGTGTTGCCCCCAGTAGGTGGGGTTTAAGCCATCTCCCGGTGGGAGGGGGTGGGGCAGCGCTGCCCGGCCAGCCAGCGGCCGCAGCAGCCCTGGAGCGGTCAGACCTGGTCCTGGACCTTGGCAGGTCACCTGTCTGGGTCTTGGTGTTCTCACCTGTCAGTGGACTTCATCCCCTCACGGGCTCCTAGCCTGGCCGAGGCATCTCGTGTTTCTGCTTGTTCTCCGCCCCCAACCGAGCTTTGAGGCTGGAAGGACAGGAATGCTTTGGATTGTAGCAGACGCGGGGCAAGCACACCACTGCCGGACGCAGACCCTAGAACGTGACGGAAGTCACAAACACCTGGAGATCTGGCTGGCTGACTGGCAGCCCCTGTGGTCACAGGTCCCTCGTTCTGCCTGCCGGGAAGGCCTTGTTTGGGTTCTGAGATGACATCACGGTTGCTCACGAGCTGCCGTTGACGGTCTGACCTCGACCTTGGCCAACAGCCCCAGCCCCGAGTTGCTCCCTTGGAGGCCAGGCCTCTCTGACCTCAGCCAGGAGAGGGGAGGCGGTTCTTCCCTGGGCAGGCAGAAGGCTGCCGTATTGGAAGGACCGGCAGACCCAATGGGCCGTGGCCTCAGACCGGCCTCAGACCATGTTGTCACCAGAGGTGATGGGCGCGGACAGGGCAATGCTGCCCTTGGATGTGTGACCCAGGGCAGGGGGCAGCGTCTGGAGCGGGTGCTCCGGACGTGGGAAGGGAGGTGTCCGAGGAGGGGAGGTCACAGTCACATCCCAGAGGTCTCCAGAGGCCTCTGCAGGGAGGTCTGCACAGTCCCCTTATCTGACAGCCTCTTCCTTCGCGGCCAGTCCCGCATGGCTGGCAAGTCCCAGGCGCCGTGCTGGCTTCTGGGCACGTGGAGGTGACTGCTCTCCGAGGGCTCGGGGCCAAGGGGACAGCCCCGGAGTTCCACCCGTGCTGTGATGGGAACGGGACGGAGGCCGAACGCTCAGGAGCCACTCAAGGAGACGGGCAGAGTCTTGCAGGAATGGGAGGAGGTCTTCTAGAGGAAAGAGGCAACTCGTTCTCTCTGCTGTGCCATGAAGGCCTTAGAATTTGTGACCGTCCGTGGAGATGGGCGTGGTCCGAAATGTATCTCTCCCAGGCCACCCAGCTAGTGCGAGTTAGTACAGTCGCCGAGAGTTAGGAGGGAGACTCGCATACGGAACCCTTGCTCTGTGCTGGGCACTGAGACAGGCTCTGGAGACACGGAGACTGTCATCTGCCCCTCAAGGAGCCTGAAAGAGAACAGCGGGGGGGGGGCGGGGGGGGGGTCATGCAGCGTCACGAGCGTCACGGAACAGGTGCGTGCCCGAGGCCAGGAGGAGGAGGCGTGGTCGGCGGGCTTGCAGGAGCCGGCCCCTGTCCCGATTTTGAAGGACGAGAGCAGCGGGAGAGAGAGCGAGGGGCTGGAGGTGGCTCGGCTTGGGCAGAGGTGTGCCCGCAGGGTGCTGGAGGTGGCTGAGCGGGGAAGAGAAGGGGCACAGATCCCAAAGAACGCGTCTGCCTGGCATCTCCTGCCTGAGGCTGGCGGCGGGGGCCGGGCCACGGCTCCAGCCGGTCAGCGTGTGGCCGGCATTCGTGGCCCTCGCCAGGGCTCCACGAGTGGGATCGGCTGCCCCAGGAGGAGTCCTTCTCGACCTTCTGGTCCTGCCTCTGACTGCTCCCCACCCCCCCATAATTCAGATGTTTGTTCTGTTCCTCCCTGGCCCGCACCCTTGCACAAAATCGTTCCCTGCCGGAGTGTGGCAGTTCCCAAACCCATATTAATACCAGATTTATCCCCACATCTGTACTAGCTCGAAGTGTCATAACACAATACCACAGACTGGGGTTGGGCGGGGGGGGCGGTGCTTACACAGCAGCCATTTATCTCCCGCAGTTCTGGAAGCTGGAAGTCCAAGGTCAAGTTGCCAGGAGGTTGGTTCCTTTGCTGCGTCCTTGGTGTGAGCCCATGGGGAGGGAGAGAGAGAGAGAGATCGATCTCTGGTGTCTCTCCTTATAAGGACGCTTGTCCTATCGGATCAGGGCCCCACCTTGGTGCCTCTTGTCTATTCCGGCACCGTGGGAATCTGAAGGCCATCTCCTAGGTGCGAGTGGCCCAGACGCATCAGCATGTGGTTCTTGCGCAGATGGGCCACGAGCCCCCTGCTCCCCCGCAGGGGAGCTGTGACCTGACCGTGGGCGGGCCGTGGGGGACCGTGGTCCTTCACGTGCCCCGCGGTCACCATCTCATCTCGTAGTGGGTGTTAGTTAGGTAACTACCCTGTGCCGATCCCCTCACCTCTAAGGTGGGGAAGATAACAGTACTTAATAGGGTTGAAAGCTCGGTTGAATGAAGTAATTCCTGTGTCCTGGCCAAGGTGGGCAGTCAGCGTCCCCCACCCTCACGGCTGTCATGGGCGGCGACGGCGTCCTTATATAAGGCGCTTTCAACTTCCTGTGCGTTCATACCTCTGCCGGCAGGGCTGGGTCGCTCCTCCGAGCCCCGTTTCATTTCCACGTGCCTCCTGGGGAGTCGTCTGCGGTCATTATCAGCCTCGAACTTGCCCCTGGTTCAGCCCATCTCCTCTCCCCTCTGCCCCATGCTGCCCGGCTTAATGCATGTCCCCTCCCTCCACCTGGCCTCCTTGGCCAGGGTGTCCGCACCCTGCTGGGCCAGCCCTCCCTTTTCTGCGCCCAGAGCTGTGGCCCCTCTTAGCTGCGCCTTCTTGTCTCCCACGCCTGCACCTCTCTCCCGCAAGGCCCCCAGAAACCTCAGCGCGTGCGTGCCCTTGACTGGCTGCGTAGCCGCTGGATGCTTGGTGTCCCGGCCCGCTCGGTGACCTTTTCAGCCCCGCTGTTGGAGTCGCTGTGGGGCCGATCTGTGGCACATCATGGGGGGCTCCGTAGCTGCGCCCCGGTGTCTTGCTCGCCACAGGGAGAAAGTGCAGATGCCGCCTTCCATGACCCTGCCCTGGCCCTCCTGCTCTGCTGGGTTGTCCCAGAGATTCCCATGCCCCACACAAGATGTCCCCCAGGCGCCCTCCGCTAACACCCAGCGCCCTCCCCCGCTGGCCACATGGCGAACTCGGGTCACCTCCAGCTCCCGTGTGCCACCCTCCGTGCCCTCCCTGGGAGCCAGACACCGTCTCTCCCACCCTTGGCACCCTGATACACTCTGTTGCCGCTCACTGTGGTTTGACGTCTGCCTGGCTGTCTCTCTAAGAAACCGAGCACCTTGAAATTAGGGGGTGTGGTCTGTTCCTCCCCTCAGGGTAGCGCGCTGACTGACGTTCAGCGTAAGTGACTGACCTTCGAGCGAGCAAAAGTGTCCCTTTTATCCGCCCAAGGACGTACTGGGAAGGGCAGGAGCGCACATGTCCCGGGGTGAGAATCTAGCATAAGAAGGCTGGTCTTGCGCAGGCTCACGGGATCCTGGGGGGCTGTGTCAGCATTGCATAGTCTGACCTGACTTACTGGCAGGATAATGCGCTGGGTGTCTCCAGCAGCTGGCCCCCGGGAGCACTCCCTAAGTGTGTGTGGAGCCGATCTGAGGAGGAGGCGCTCGGAGGGCCGTGTGGCCTCCTTTCCCTGCCCCATTTCTCAGGTCAGGAGACTGAGGTGCAAAGGGACTTAGATGCGAATGTGCTCGAGGCCCCGGGTCTCGGGATCCGCCCAGGGCCACTCAGTGTGGCTTGTCTGACCTCAGACTCCAGAGCTCCTTCCTCCGCCCGCGGCTGATTAGGGAACTAGAAACCTCCCGAGGGCGGCAGGTTCAGGTTCGTTTCTGGAGAAAGTAAGGGGAGAAGGGACACGTGGTGACAAAACACCGACTTCGTCTACTCCCTGTATATAGACTTTTATATAAAGGACATACGGTGACCAGGGCACCCCCACCCCGGGGGGTAAAAACGGCAGTCACAGCTTCTAGTGTTTTGCCAGGGTTCGACATGCCTTCTTTAAAACAGACCACGTGTGTGGAAATCCACTCCGTCCAGGGCTTGGACGAGGGAGGCGAGAAGGCAGCTCGCCCTGAGGGCAGGCGGCACCCTAACTGGCTCTGTGGTCTTGGAGGGTTGGCTGGAGGCTCTCTGGCGAGTCTTATCTTGGAGGTACTTCAAAACAGAACAATAGCCCAGCAGGGGTGTGTGTCCTACACAGCAGGAAAAGACGGGGAATCAGCCCGGCCCTCAGAAGCTCTCCTCTTGGGAAAGCGGGATCTCCCCGCTGCAGATCTCTGGGAGAGAGTTTGGGGTACGGGAATGCACCGGGTCCAGCGGCCCCGGGGCTGGTGGCGGGCTTTCCAGAGGGGCTGTGGGTGCTGCTGAGGGTCCTTGCCGAAAGCCAGCCCGCTGCCTGGGTGCCCTGCTCCCCCGGGGACAGTGTTTTCCAAGAGCCCCCAGCCTGCCCTCCAGCTTCTCTCGGTTCAAGGGGGGACGCTTGGCCCGGGGTGTGGCAACCTTGGTCTCACCAGATGGGGAGAGCCCCGCTCATTTGTTGAAATGTGTTTCTTCCAGTTGACTTAACATCCTTCGTGACCCACTTTGAGTGGGACATGGCCAAATATCCTGCGAAGCAGCCACTGGTGAGCGTCGTGGATACTCTAGCAAAGGTAAGAGAAGGGCCTTCCCGTAGGGGACGGTGAAACTTCGGTGACCGGGGATAGCTGACCATCTGGGGTGGATCTGCATTGGTGTTTGGACCCTGGTGATGCAAAGAGGAACTTTTTGGGAGGCCAGAGCCAGGAGGCTGGGTGGGGTCCCCTTCCCACCTGCCTCCTGCCAGCCCTGACCAGGCCCGGTGCCTTTCTGAGGTGTGGCCTTCCATGCCCTGGGCAAGGATAGGGGCTTTTGCGTTTCAAGGCGGGCACCTGCCCTCCCTGCACCTCCTCTGGCCCTGTCACCCGGCAGGTGGCTGCACCTTACAGGACACTCCCCTGACCTGCTCTTGAGCCACCAGTGCTGTGAGCCCGGACTCCGGTGTCCCTTTGGCACACCCCTCCTGCTCTTTGCTGATGGGAACCTAACCCCCCCCCCCCCCCCCCCGAGTGTTTACCTGACAAAAACTATCTGCTTCTGTGGAGAGTCTGGCCCAGGAGCCCTAAGTCCTGGGAGGTGTTGATGGAAGGCATCCCCAGGGGCCCAGGCTCCTGCTCTGAGGGGCCTGTGACAAAAGTGAGGCCCGTGAGTGCTGCACCCCTGATCCCACCAGCCCGGTAAGCGATGGCCTCCAGCTGTCACTTCATAAATAAAAGCCCGGTGGCACAGGTCTCTGGGACATGGTGGGGGTCTCGCGGCCTTGTTGACTCCTGCTTGTCTCGCTGAGGGTGAGCGCTGATTGTCTGTCCCCCTCCCTCCACCATAAACTGAGTCCCTGAAAGGGCAGGTCTCTTCCCGGAGTGGCCGGGAGAGAGAGTCTCAGCCAGGCCAGGAACAAAGCCTTCCTGTTGTCTCCTCAGAGCCCAGCGCCACCCAGGTGTGTCTGGGCAGGTCAGGCGGAGGAGATGGGCCCCTGGGACCCTGCGTTCTCCTCACAGCTCGCTGGTGCCCGGCCTGTGTCTCTGGGAACTCGGGTGGGGCCAGAAGGCTCCGGAATCTGGGTGCGGTTCCTTTGCCACTCTTACATCACAGAGGTCCCGGCCCCTCCTGCGACAATTGGGCAGTGGTTCTGGAAAGCCCTCTGAGGGGGGGCTGCCCAGAGCACCTGTGCCAGGTGTGGCTTCCCGGAGGTATTGTGCACGTCTGTCACCAGCCCAGAAGCACCCCGTAGTTTGTGGGGCTGGCCGCGCCCCACGTTGCGCTAACGAGGCCAGGCTGAGCCAGGCGGGGCGCTCAGGCCACTCTCTGAGTCCGCTCGGGACAATGCTCGCTGGCCTGGCTGTCCCAGGGACGCCAGATGGTGATGAGGGCCCCCCGGAACACATCAGGGCGTCCGCTGAGAGGGGGGAGCAGAGCCGTTGCAGAGGACAGAACTCAGCTTCTCTCTAGTCCCGAGACCCCGAAGGGTGACTCCGGCAGGAGAACAGGGGGTGGGAAGAGGGCACGGGTTTTGACAGCCCTGCCTGTGTGCCCAGAACACACGAGGCTCTTCCTTCTCGCATCCTCCGGTCTCAGGTGGGGAAGCTGGCCGAGAGGTTAGGTGAGCCGGGATGGGCGTGCGGGTCTTGGCTGGGCTGTGTGTGTGTGTGTGTGTGTGTGTGTGTGTGTGTGTGTGTGAGAGAGAGAGAGAGAGAGAGAGAGAGAGAGAGAGAGAGACTCGGCTTCACAAGGAAGCCCTGGGCCGTCTCCACTGCAGGGAACCAGCTCTTTGAGGCTGGCTGGGCAGAAGCAATGAGGATTGGCTCCCTGAGGTTGTCCTGCAACAGGACCACGTGTGTGATGCCCGCAGCCCTGGTTTAGGTCTGTTCCCCCAGCGGGGGCCTAAATCTGTTAAGTAGAGACATCCTGGTCAAAGGAACTCCCTGCACAGAAAGACCCTCAGGGAGGCGAAAGCCGCTGGGCCGCTGGGCGTCGAGGAGCACTTTCTGGGTGTCCCGGCAGGTGTCCCAGCCTGGGAGGAGCCCCGTGCTGACATGGCCAGGGCCAGGCCTCTGGACCCTCCCAACAGCTGGGAACTGAGCCCACCTGCTTCCCTTAAGGGAAGAGGCTCAAGGGTGGGGAGGGCTTCGCCCCCTTCCGGTCCCGCACGCGGCACGTGGCGGCCCATCGTGTCACCTGGGCAGGCGCCCAGCCCAGGGCTCTGTCGGTCTCCGCAGGCCGGGTCACGCCGCGGTTTCACAAAAGCCCCCAGATGTCACCAGTGTAACATGGCAAAGCGTTTATTCTTTCACTGCGCACGCGTCCAGCCCAGGGTGGGGTGGCTCCAGGCCAACCCCCTCGGGGCGCTGGTTGCTCGTGTCTGCACCCCCCCGAAACATCCCCGGGTTCTGCGGGGCAGTCCCACGAGGCCCCCAAGGCTGCCGGCGGGCACGGCTGCCGAGTGGTGGGCAGTGCCGGCCAGCCACACGCCTGGGAGCCCCCCTCGGCCGATCGCATGCCCTCCGCGGTGCCCGTGCAGCGGCCTGTCCCCGGGGTTGCGGAGACGGCGGGGGGGGGGGGGGGGGGAGGGGACCCGGCCCCGCTGGAGGAGCTCGGTCTGGTGGAGGCGGGCCTCGCCTTGGGGACTGGCCCACTCTGCGGATTCTGTGAGCCCGCGGCCATGCCGGGGCCCCGAGCTCAGAGAGGTTCAGAACCCGACCGCCAGCTCACGGGCAGACACACAGGGAACTGGCATCCGGTTTGGGCCTGGTTGGTTCCAAAGCCCTGCCCCCTCCTACCGTCCGTTGGTTTCCAAACGCTCTTCTGCGGGGTTTCACTGGCTTGCGGTGAAACCGGGAGAGAAGGGAAGAGGGCAGATTTTTTTTTTAGTTCGATTTGTTTCCTTTGAAAACATAGATATCGTTGAATTAATTTATTGTAATTAGAGAGCATGGGGACAGGGGTGGTGAGGGGCGGGACTTGATCCCTCGACCCTGGGATCAGGATCCGAGCCGAAGTCGAGTCAGACGCTCAAACAGCTGAGCCACCCAGGCCCCCTAATACATATGTATATGATTTTAAAAATCAAGGTCTGTGCATTTGACCTGTGTCCGTTTCTTGGTTACAGTGGTGCATTAATGTTATGTAAGATGTCACTAATGGGGGAAACTGGTACGTGGGATCTCTGTGTCCTATTTTTGTAAATTTTGTAATTTCCCATGAGTCTGTCTGTCATCACCTAAAAGGAAAATGTTTGAAAAGAGATTGTCAAAAAATTATCAATCTTATTTTGAAAGTCAAACATACCGCGATGTAAAGATCAAAACGTTGAAGGCTTGCCATGACGCGACCCCTCCACTTCCTCTCCCATTAACTTTTGCAAGTTTATTTATTTATTTTGAGAGCAAGAGAGCATGAGTGAGTGGGGGAGGAGGAGAGAGGGGGAGAGAGAGAGAGAGAGAGAGAGAGAGAGAGAGAAAGAATCCCAAGCAGGCCCTGAGCTCTCAGCACAGAGTCCGATGCAGGGGCTTGAACTCATGGAAACTGGGAGATCACGACCTGAGCCGAAATCAAGAGTGGGACGCTTAATCGGCTGAGCCAGCCGGCTGCCCCCTCTTGCTTTGAAACGCCCTACAGGTGAACAGGGTTTAACAGCTGCAAGTGAATCCTTCCATCTATATACGAAACCTATGTGTTTCAACTCAAAACTGTTCGTGCCCTCAGATTGCTTCCGTTTCCTCGTATAATGACTCTGGGGGTGGTCTTCCGGGTCACAGCGGAGTGCTGACATGTCGCATTTGTTGGCGTGGTGCCCACATGGGCACTTGTACACCGCCGGGGGGGGGGGGTCACAGAACTTGGGGCTGAGAAGAGAGTTGGGAGGACTGTGCCATCTGTGTCGGGAGCTGTGGGGGTTGGCCCTGCACCCCACCGCGTGCCCATGTGCAGGAATGTACTGCCATCATTTTGACGGCCGCTCGGTGCTCCATAACGTGGGGCGCCAGACTTCGTTGAACCAACTCTGTAGTCATGGACCCCACCGAGCCCTGGAGGGTGGCTGTGGTCGTTTTAACAGCTACTGTTTCGAGGGCTTCCGGGGAGGCCTTGGCCGGCATTTGTCTTTCGGTGTTTGGACCCCTTCGGGAGGACATTATCACTCTGGCCGGGGACACGGGGCATCTGAGGCCAGGCAGCCAGAAAGCAGGAGAGGGAGGCCGTGGGCCCCGGGCTCGTCCCGTGTCCCCTCTTTCCCCGGCCTGTCTGCCCGGCCCGCTGCAGGAGGGGGTCCGCGACTCGCCCCCTGAAACTTGAGAACAGGGGGCGTCCTTAGTGCCCAGCGGGTGACCTGCCTCTGGGCTGAAAGGAACCTTCCTACCTGCGCAGAACGGAAGGGGCTGCTGGGCCCAGCTGAGCCTGGGGACCCGGCGCCGGTCGGGGCTGAGCCATCGCGTGGGTCCCCATAGAAGCCAGGTCGGGGGTCACCCAGGCTGGCCTGGCGGCCCAAGAAGGGCTTGAAATCAGAAGGTTCAGCTCACTGAGTGATCCCGGCAGAGCCACTCGTGTCTCGGGCCTCGGTACCCGCAAAGTGGGGACAGGGGTCCCTTCCCTGCTCCCCTCAGGCTGCTGGTAGGGCCAGACGATGGCACGTGTGGGAGAGCAGCAGGGGCAAAAACGTGAGGATTCCTGACACGGATGCCTGAGTGCACCGTGAACAGCGTATGGCCGTTTTGGAAAGTTTGGCCGACTCTCGAAACGCTCTTGCTTTTCCACACAGCAACTGGCACAAATCGAGACCGACCTGAAGTCCCGAACGGCCGCCTACAACACCCTGAAGACAAACCTGGAGAACCTGGAGAAGAAATCCATGTGAGTGGCCACCCTGCTGGAACCGGGCCAGGGCAGGGGCCGGGCTGGGGCAGGAGCGGGCCTTTCAGGTCACTGGGTGAGCCAGGGTCACTGTGCCCTCATCTGAGAGAGAGAGACGAGCCTGGCAGGCGGACACAGGACACGCCTGCCTCTCCAGGAGGTGTGTGCAGGGAGAGGAGACGAGAGACCCTGGTGCACATCCCCGGAGGAAAGTCTCGAGCAGGGAGGGGGCCTGTGCCCGGAGAGGAATCCGATGCTGGCCCTCCCCTGCCTTCCCTTCCTCTCCCACCCTCCCCGGTTTCCCCAGAATACCTAGGCTGTGCCCCAAGATCTTTCTTTACAGAGGACCTTCCCCGCCGAGGCAGTGGGGGACCAGACTGTCAGAGCCTGGCCCTTTGTGAGAGCCCCCCAAGAGCAGTGGGTTCTGCAGCCCAGAGCAGAGCAACCCCAGGGACTCCGGTGCCTTCTCCACTCAGCTGAAGGACCACCTCGTGAGAGAGAGGAAGCAGACTGCTTGGCCCAGCAGTCACGAGGCACCAAGACGGCGGGAGGTGTCTGGAGAAAAGCATAAGCCCAGGGTCGTGAAGGCAGCAATGATCTCGTAAGGTAGTGAGCGCCCTGTTGTTGGAGGCATGTAAGAAAAAGCCAGATGAGCTCCTGCCAGGAAGTGTGGAGGTTGCTCCTGAATAGGGCTGAGTTGGCACGGAGGACCTTCCCAGTCTCCCCAGATTCTGGATCTGATTCTGTTGACAGTTCTCTGCAGATACTCCAGAGAAGGGAAGTACCCAGGGGAGGTCGGAACCGGCTGTCCTCTCGTTCGGCCATTCCTCTGAGTAGCTCACCCTCTCATTTCTGCCTCTCCCTTCGGATGGCCACTGGGCCAGCCGTCTTGTGAACGAGGCAAATGGTGCCTTAGTGGAAAATGGAAAACCAAAAAGGGAGGGACGCACCTTGACTGGAAGTGGCCGTTGGTGGCGGCCTGACTTTGTGTCAGAACTAAATGGGTGTCACCTGAGTTTTGCCTCCTCCTTGGCCCTACGGAGGGGTGAGGATGGGAAAAGGGCAGGGTGCCGACGGCAGAGAGCCCTAAATGGTGACCTTGGCATAGGTCAGTCATGGCATTGACCGTCTGCCTGCCTCATTGCATCACCGAACTGTGGGCTCCTTGAGAATTGTCTGGGGCTTAGCAAACATCTGGTGCGGCCTCTTCAGTCGACCAGTGAAGGAGCCATCCACTGAGTCACAGCAGCATTGGTCTGTCCAGAGTGTTTGCTGAGGGAAGGAGAGGGCAGGGGAGGGCAGGGGAGGGAAAGGGAGGGTAAGGCTGTTCTTTACCTCCTTGTCCGTTATTCCTGTCTTTTTTTTTTTAATTTATTTATTTTGAGAGAGAGAGTGCAAGTGGGGGAAGGGCAGAGAGAGAGAGAGAGAGAGAGAGAGAGGATCCCAAGCAGGCTCCACGCTGTCAGCACAGAGCCCAATGCAGGGCTCGAACTCACGAACCGTGAGATCAAGAGATCAAGAGTCTGATGCTCAACCGACTGAGCCCCCCAGGTGCCCCCCTTTTGCTTCTTTTGATAAACGTTTATTAAGCACCTACCATATCCTCAGGCTTTATGCCAGGCCCTAAAGATGCAAAGCAGAATAAAAGGTAATTTCTGCACTTGGAGAGCTCACAATTATTCACTCAACAAATATTTACAGAAAATCTGCTTTGTGCCGGGAGTACAGGCATAACCCAGACAGACAGGACCTGATGGGTGGGACGGTAATGTGGAAATGCCAGGGTAGGAGGTACAGGCCCTGTGCCCTCGGAGAGAGTCCTAAGGGACTTACCAGTGACGGCGCAGGTAGGAGAGGTGAGGTTGGAGGGGGGCATTGTACCTGACGCTTTGGCCTTGGCCGAGTGCTTGAGAGCCATTCACCAGGGAGACGTCCTGTGCTGCACTGATACCCTGGCTGGGTGCTGAGGCTGTAGACAGTCTCAGTAGCTCTACCTTGGCTCGTCTGCTGATACAATAGCCTTGAACCGTGTGCTAAAAATACCACGACCTCGATGTAGACCGGGTTCCACTGGGCACGATGAAAGCTATTTCAGGTGAAGGTCCCCTGGCGGCTGGACCTGTGAGGCGTGAAAAGTGACACGGACCTCTCTCTGGGCCCTGTGTCTGCTCAGGACAGCCCGACACTCGAGTAACTCAAGCTGCCTGCCCCCCCGCCCCCCTCCCCCCGCGGTCCCCTCCCAACAGCCGGTGGCTCGCACGGGGGCAGTGCAGGCAATGGAGGTGTTGAACTCAGCCACCCCTCGGTGACTGTGACGGGGCCTCAGGCCCTGCCAGCCACAGCAGGTCTGGCCACCAGAACTGGGGGGTCAGGGACACCCTCAGCCCAGGGCCCTGGCACTCCCGGGGGGGGGGGTGACATCTGAGTCCTGCCTGTCTCCTGCCTGCCCTCCGGTCCCCGGGCCCGCGTGCTGGTGGGTGTACGGGGTGGGGGGAGGGGGCCCGTGCGGCCCAGAAGCCCAGGCCCACGCTGCCTCCCTCCCCCTTTCTCCTGATCACACCCCCTTTGTCCCACACGGATTCAGGGGAAACCTCTTCACTCGGACGCTGAGCGATATTGTGAGCAAAGAAGACTTCGTGTTGGATTCCGAGTATCTTGTCACACTTCTGGTCATCGTGCCCAAGTAAGTGGCCCGGGAAGGTGGGTGGTGCGGGGCCTCAGCCCGTGTTGGTGACCCCGGAAGGAAACCGGCCTGCCCGGCGGAGAGGAAGGGGAGCCCCCCACGGCCTGGCCCCCGGGAGCACTAAATGGGAGTTGCGTGGGCCGGCACGGGAGCAGGGGGACAGCACCTGCGGTGGGACGCAGTGACAGAAGCGGCCGTTTCTTGAGCGCTTGAGGCGTGCCTGCCACATGCCTCACTCTCAACAAACCCGGCTGCTGTTAACCCCTTGTCCTGAGGCCAGAGAGGTCAGCTGGCTTGCCCAAGGCCACACAGGGCCGGGACTAGAAAGTTCCGACACAATCACACGGGCCCTCTGCGGGGTCCCGGGCCTTCATGGGGAGGCTGGGTCCGGGATGGGGCTGGGCAGGAGATTCTCGGTGCCCATGGCAGGGCCTCGGGGGGTGGGGGGCACTCCGGCCCAGGCCTGCTCACTCCAGTCCTTTGGGAAGAGGGGTATATAGGGTCCCAAATACTTGGGACGCCCCGAAGTTTTTAAGCAGAAATCTCTGAATGATCCTGTATCCTCGCAGACCAAGCTACGCGCAATGGCAAAAAACCTACGAATCCCTCTCGGACATGGTGGTCCCTCGGTCGACTAAGTAAGTGAGACCCCAACTTGGCACCCGGCCACCAAGCGTGCCGGAAGGCGTGAGGACCCTCGGCCCGCCCCACTCGCTCTCACAAGGGTCCCTTGGCCTGGAACTCCTTTGCAGCCACACACCCGGCCCCATGCCAGACTCTCTCCGTCTTTTAAAATGCGGTTTCCCTTGGGGCGCCTGGGTGGCGCAGTCGGTTGAGCGTCCGACTTCAGCCAGGTCACGATCTCGCGGTCCGTGAGTTCGAGCCCCGCGTCGGGCTCTGGGCTGATGGCTCAGAGCCTGGAGCCTGTTTCCGGTTCTGTGTCTCCCTCTCTCTCTGCCCCTCCCCCGTTCATGCTCTGTCTCTCTCTGTCCCAAAAATAAATAAACGTTGAAAAAAAAAAAATTTAATAAAAATAAAAAAAAATAAAAAAATAAATAAAATGCGGTTTCCCTGCCCCCTCCTCCAGGAAGCCCTCTCTGGCTGCCTCCTGGCAGAGACTCCCCCCCCCTGCCCCTCAGTGCACTCTGCGGTGCCTTCTCAGCCCAGGTCATTCTTCCCCGCCTGAGGGTCAAGCAAGGGCCTGGCTCTGATGGCCACAGGGCGGGAGCAGGGGAGGAGGGCGTTCTCAGCGTCCAGCCTCCTGGGGTCAGAGCAGGAGTGGCCAATGAAGCCTGGGAATGTGGCAGGAGAAGGTTCACAAACCGTAAATACCACGCATCTGGGGAGACCAGCATCTCAGGGCCGCACGCAGCAGCAGGAAAGGCTCTCACGATGCAGCACTGAGCAGGGGAAGCAAGTTCTTTTGCTTTAGCTCGAGAAACAGACACGACTAAACCACATGCGATCTGGGCACACGCAGGTGCCCAGTAGAGCCGTGGAGGTGTGTGGGCACGGGAAACGTGGCGACCTGGGGACACAGCGCGACGTGCACCCAGGGAGGGCCACGGGAGGGGGGGGGGGTCTGCCGTATGAGAATTGCTTTAGGTCTTAAATGGGGCGGCTGAGACACAGGTATTTGTTATTCTCTATACCTTTTCACACGTCTGAAACGGCTGGTCCTTGAAAAAAAATTTTTTTAACGTTCACTTCGTTGTGAGAGAGAGAGAGACAAAGCATGATCAGGAGAGGGGCACAGAGAGAGAGGGAGACACAGGCTCCAGGCTCTGAACTGTCGGCACAGAGCCCGACGCGGGGCTCGAACTCACAAACCGCGAGGTCACGCCCTGAGCTGAAGTCGGACGCGTAACCGACTGAGCCACTCAGGCGCCCCGCGAATGGTTTGTCATTTTAAAACATTTGGCGGGTGAGTCTTGGCCAGACATGCCAATTCACCTGCTTCCCAGGGCACCGTGGCGAGAGGGAGGGGGTGGCCCCTGCCCAAGTCCATCTCGGCCCGGAGGCGTCTGGCTGGGGGTACCCGCTGCAGGGCGGCTCTTCCAGGGTCACAACTCACTGGAGGTAGCAGTTAGGAGCTGAGTTGAGGGGTGCAGGGAACAGGACGGTCATAGCCTGAGGCCACAGGGGAGGCCAGAGGAACAGGCCCGGGGCAGCCACATCTGCAGGGGCGGGGCGGGTGGGGTGGGGAGGAAGGCACACAGATGGGTGGAGGGGCTGGTCCTTGAAGACACCCGGCTCAGCAGACCCCAGCTCTTGTAACAGTGGCATTCTGTGGCCAGGTGCCAGGGGGCCCCGCCCAAAAGGCTGCCTCAGTAGGTGGCTTGGCTTCTCAGACCAGAGCCCCCAGGCCCTTCGTTGTCAGAAGGCGCCCGAGAATCCGCAGAGGTGACTCAGGAAAAGTCTCTGGAGCCTGGGGCGGCCCTTCTGGGCACCCACTCTGGGAGAGCGGAAAGGTGACCTGGCCCTGTGCGCGTCCACGAGACCTGCCTGGGCTTGGCGAAGGGCTTCAGGCCTGTGACCCAAAGACGCAGGCCCCTGGCTCTGACAACCCCTGTGTTTGGGGCGGTGCCCACGGGGGTCCCGTGTTGAGGTGTGCCTCCGGAGGCCGTCCGATTACAACATCGGACGTGAGGTGGACGTGGCGGGGTGGTTTCCCACCAACGAGCTCTGCCCTGCTTCGCTGTGAGCACAGCACGTCAGAGCGAGGGCCCCCCGTCCGCACACGAGGCGACTGAGACCCGGGACTAGCGTGATCTCTTGGGCATTTCACAAACCAGAGCTGAACCGCGCATCTCCGCACAGCTAGTCTCCTGTCCTTTCCTCCCCTCGAGGGCCTGCGTTTAGATCACCTGGAGGCCCCTGAGGCCTCAGCCTGGAGGTTGAATGGCAGGAGCCCGAGAGGGGGCGGGTCGCAGCAGGTGGCTGAGCCCACACGGCCAGGAGTTGGGAAATAAGGGACGTCCAGTTCCCTGCCCTCCGCTGCTGGCTGGGCCCCTGCACACGGGCCAGTGGGCTGATGGGGACGGAGCCTCACCTCTGCGGTGACCCGCCTCCCCGACGGGAGAGGACAGGGCTCTCCTAGCCCAGCTCTGACGCCGGGCCCGGCGATGAGTCCCGTGAACAGACGCTTCTCTCCCCCAGACTGATCGCCGAGGACAACGAGGGCGGCCTCTTCACGGTGACCCTGTTTCGAAAAGTGATCGACGATTTCAAAACCAAAGCCAAAGAGAACAAGTAAGGGCTGGCCTTGGGGGGTTGCTCCGGGTCTGGTCTGTCTGCACCGGAGGGGCCTCTGCTCCGACTGGAAGCTTCTTGGCAAACGCCTCCCATTTGCTTGTTTTAAGGTTCACTGTCCGTGAATTTTACTATGATGAGAAAGAGATAAAGAGGGAAAGGGAAGAGCTGAGCCGTTTGCTGTCTGATAAGAAGCAACAGTATGTGAGTAGACTTCGTGGCGGCCGGGCTCCGGGCAAGGGCGGCTCCTCCCTGGGGGCACACGGCCCCGGGAATGTGTGCCCCCCTGGGGCTGCCGGGGTGCGTCTGGGGAAAGCAGAGGGGCCCCGAGGTGGCGCCTGAGCTGTGAGTCCGTCCGAGCTCCTGAGTCCTGGTGCTGCCCTTCCAGGAAGGGACTCCCAGCTCCGCTCTGCAGCTGAGAAACTGACGCTCTGGGGGGGTCAGTGAGCACCTCCCCCAGGAAGAGGGCCCCACCTGAGCCTTCTCCGCCCCAAGGTCGGGCAGGGCAAGGTGGGGATCCCTGAGTGGAAGGTGGGCGGCTCCGTCCCCTCCGTCCCCCTGCTATTCTCAGCAGTGCGGCTCCCCGGGTGCGATGTGACACCTTCTGTCACCAGCACCTGTATTTATGTCCCCTACGCTTTCAGCAAAGAGTGGGTGCTTGTCCCGGAGGAACTGACAACAGCCAACCTCCCGTGTGCAAGGGCAGCTGAGCTCAGGGGGGAGAAAACCAGGCTTTTAGTCTAGAAGTGTGAACAGCGTGGCCTTGGGCACCCCGCTCTGTAAGACGGGCACGCTCCCCACGTGGCATCCTCCCGCTGCAGAGCGGGCCTCAGCCAGGTGGCTCCCGGGGCCTGCCTCGGTGGAATGTCTCCGGGTCCCTTCTCTCCCATCCCCCACCACCCCCCACCCGGGGCGGGTTCTCGGAGAAGCTTTCTAGTCAGCCTCTGGAGTAGAGAGGAAGGGAAGAATTAGTAGAATGTACTTCAGGCCTGTTGGAGGAAGACCGGTGTGTAAACATAAGGCTGTAAGTATGTGCTTGGATGATGCAAGATGTACCTCCCGTGTGGCCAAGTGTTTGCCCCGAGCCTTCTCTGCTGTCGGGCCGGGGGAGTCTGCACGTCCGACGTGACCTCTCCGGGTCGGTGGCCTTTTCACAAGGACTCCGGACAAGTCAACCCCCTCAGAAGTGGCAGCAGCATGGGGGTTCCCAAAATAGGGTTCTCCCAGCCCCCCCAGACTGGCCCATCCCCCTTGAGGAGGAACGGGGGGCTGGTCCTATGGTCGTGCCCGTGCACGGTTTCGGCCCCTCCCGGCCCCGAGCACACACGTATGTGTGTGGACGTGTGTGCGCACACCAGGGGAACACGCTTTTCGGATCCCAAATCTGCCGGGCTTCTCTGGCTGAGACCCCTTCCTGAGACAAAGGGCTGAGGTGGCCCCGGGCCCGAGGCCTCAGACCTGACACGCCCAGGCAGGAAAGGTGCTCGCCAACAAGCTGGAAAACCAAAGGGTTCTTCTCCTTGACCTCAGCTCGCCCCAAACCCTCATCACCCAGGAGCGCTCGGTGGTCTCTATCGTAGTTGAGCAACCCTGCTGGCCTCGGGGCCGGCCCTGGCTGGCCTCTGGTTGGGGGCTAGACTGTGGCAGCTGTCACGGTGTCCAGGAGGGAGGCCCTGCCCGCAGGACAGGTGATCAGGTCCATGTCTTCGGCCCCTCCTTCCGTGCTGGCACAGACCCCCGAGGATCGAGGTGATACGCAGGAGCTCGACACCTGCCGCCCAGGTCTCCGGTTACCTGCCGGCGGAGGGTGCTGCTCCCCGACGCTGCCCTGGGAGCCCTTCCAGGGTCTCTCTGTGCAGGGGAAATGGAGATGCGAAGGAGACACACTAGCTCGGAAACATTTAGCTCCCTGCAAGGCTCTCGCTGGGTGCCAGTGAGCGGGGGTCAGCCGGGGTCGGCCCTACCCTGGCCGCGTAGACCCTTTCCCCCTTAGCTTGTTGGGAGGCGGGTGCGGTCGGCATCCTCTGCCATTTTGATTACTCGCCAGCCAGAGGGGACAGGCTGGGGCCTGGGGCTTCGGCCCCCTGTGAGAGCACGGGGTGGGGGCTTCCTGTGCTTTGTGTTTGCAGAGAGGGTAAAGGAGGCTGTGTCCCAACATCACACCCGCCGTCCGCGTGTGGCATGCTTAAGCGCACCCCGATTGCCCTGTTGCCACCGAGGCTGGACGTGGTGGGGACACGCTCCTCAGGCAGAGCCGTTTCCACGAACGCCGCCTGGAGCTGTCCCCGTCCTGTCCCCGTGGAGGGGAGGTCCTGACCGGGGCCAGACAGGGGCGGGGGGGATGTGGGCACCGGCTCCGTCCCTGGAATATGGGGCCTGAAGACCTTAACACCCCGGTCCCATCTCGAGTCCGACCAGCACACAATCCTGGAGGGCGGGCCGGCCTTGCCGGCCTCCCTGTGCTTTTCAGGCGATGCGAGTTATTTCTGTTTGTTGTGATGCATGTTTGCCGAAAGATTAATAAATCATTTCTGTGCCTTTAGCAAACTTCCTGTGTTGCTCTTAAAAAGGGATCATCCACCTTCCCGGACCACAAGGTTCAGGTAACCCCGCTAGGGAACCCCGATAGGCCCGCTGCGGGGCAGACGGACAGAGAGAGAGAGAGTGAGGGCGAGGGAGAGGTAAGCAGCACCCGGGAGCCCTGGGCTTCCCCCGCTCGCATGTCCTCGCCAGTGCAGGCGTCTTCTGAGAAAACAAAGCCTTGCGTTTTCTGTTACCGAAGGTGGCTTTTGAGGGCTCAAATCAAGGAGCCCAGCATCAAACGCCTTTCCTCCTCATCCGGGGGGCCTCCTTGGAGCTGCCCCCCGCCCCCGGCAGTGGATGGTGCTTGCTGGCCAGGGTGCCCCCCGCCCTGTCTGGAGGTGGCTGGAGCTGGTGACGGGGACAGGTGCTGGTGGTCGGGCGGCTCGGCTCTCCTCCCCTGGCTGCCCTGGCTGGACCCACCCCTGACCTTGGTGGGCACTTGGAGGTGCCTTTGCTCCAAGACTCGAGGCTCCCTCCCCCCGAGTAGCGGCCACAGCGGCATTAGTGGCAGCTGTCGTGGCCGAGTGAGGCGGGCTCTTCGGAGGGCCCCCTGGAAGCGGCGGCTGGTGGATGACGCCAGGACCCCGGGGCAGCGCCTCCCTGGGAGGCGGGCCCCTTCGCAGCACAGCGTCAGAGGGAAGCCTGCGGGCTGCCTGCTGACAGCCCTGAGGTCAGGGGCTGCCCAGCCCCTGCAGCCCGGTCTGCGGTGGCCCCGCGCATGCGCCGGGTGGCTGGCCCGTGGCGCTTCCCCGGGGCCCATCCCGCCCCCCGGGGCGGCCCGGCCGACGCGGTCCCGGCCCTCGTCCAACCACCTCGCTGCTTCCGCTGGCCGCCGGGCATTTCTTCGCCGCTCGGGGCTTGCTCTGTCAAAACCCACGTCCTCCTCGGCCTCGCCTGGGCGGAGCGGCCAGCGGGCGTCACCGGCTCTCCTGTCTCTGCAGGGCCCGCTGCTGCGCTGGCTCAAGGTGAACTTCAGCGAAGCCTTCATTGCCTGGATCCACATCAAGGCCCTGAGGGTGTTTGTGGAGTCCGTGCTCAGGTGCGTGGAGGAGGCGCCCAGCCCGGGGTGGGGCAGCGAGCTCTGGGGGCCCCCTGGGCTGCCGCCTGCCCCTTCCGCGCCACCCCCCCCCCCCCCAGTCTCCTCTGGAACCTGCCGGGCCCTCCCGTCCTCTCCGCGCGCTCCTCCTGGCTCTTGGCAACATGTTTAGTTTCTCCTGAGTCACACGAGCCTTCCCTCAGCCCTGCGGGCCCTGCTGTCCTGTGCTCCGCGTCCCGTTCCTGCCAGACTCTCGGCGGCAGGCTCCGCCCCGCCCCGTGCACCTGCCGGGGCCTGGCGACTCCTAGAGGAAACACCAGCACGGTCTCAGTCCTTGACCTCTGAGCCCAAGGCGGCACAAAAAAACGAAAGCCCTGAACCAAACCGAACTGACGACAACAAAAATTTGGCCTTGTTTTTTTCACTAAAGCGAAAACAATTACCGTGGGAGATTTGGGAACTGTAGGTAAGCACGACCAATGAATTAAAAAATCACCTGTAATTTTAACGCCGGGAGAAAACTCTGCTGGCTAGTGTGCAGGTGTGAACCTTAGGAGTTTTTGTTCCTTTGTGTTTTGCTTTTTTTTTTTTTTTTATTCTAGTTTACAGATATGCATTTTATTTTTTACTAAATTTTTGCAAAAATGGAATCAAGCAGTATTTTTTAAAGCCTGTTTTTCTGCCACGTTTTGAACATGGGCAGTGACATGAGCTATGTGGGGAGGGGGGATCTTGGTAGCATCACACACGGCTGGCTGTACCCTTTTTCTGGAAGCTTCCACCCCTGCTTCTTGGCCCCCTCTGGCCCTCTGACCCTCTGGAGTGCTCTCCTCAGCCCCTCCCCTGCCTGCAAGGCGGGCGCCCCCCCCCCCCCCCCGCATCCCTTCCCAGCCATCCACCTGGAGGCCTGTTCCGTGCTTTCCCTTTCGAGTCTGTGCCTCCTACCTCGTCCTGTCCGCCTCTCACCTCACACGGGCTTCCCCTGGACATGTGGCTCATCTTCCTTCCCTACCCCTTCCCCTGGCTGCCCCGTCAATGCCCGTGGGCTCACGTCTTTCCTGTTTCCAGATCCCAAGCCTCAGGGCGGGCTCAGATGCCTCTGCTCCCTCACCCTCGCCTCCTACGCCCACTCCTGCACCCCACGACGCTTCTGGTGGGCCCCCTGGCTTGCCCCTGCTTTCTCTCTTCCCTCCGTCCCGGTCTCGCCTGGCTGGGCCAGCTCTTGCCACGGGCTCTCACTTGGTTCTGTGCCTCCGGTTCATCCTCCACGCGGCTGCCAGTGTGGTTTTGTCCAAGCACAGTATGGCGGCTACCAGGATCCGACCGTGGCTCCTCTCGTGGCCCCTCTCGTGGCCATCCACCCCCACCCATCTCAGAGGCCTGGAGTGGCGTGGATTGTGGCATTGGGCCGCGGGGCGTAGACGAGCAAACCTGGAGTGTGCCAGCCACCTGTGGTGTAGACGGGGCCCGAGACTGACCCTGCTGGCCTCGAAAATCAGTGGTTCTCAGGCTCACTACAGTGCGGATGCCCATTTGCTCGAGAGAGGTAGAGATGGATGTCCTTAAGTTGGATGAAACAGGATTTCTCCTAAAAGTATACGTAAAAGTAATTCTTTACAAGACTCTCAATGTAGGATTTTTTTTTTTTTTTACTGTGTCTGTATTTTTCCGGAATACGGTTGTATACATGAGCGCTGTTTGAAAAATTCAGGTTCAGAAATACATACTGTGGAAACAGTTCCCAGTCCCCACTGCCCATAGATAATCACGGTTAATGGTTTCGAGACTCTTCTTTCTCCCCCAAATGGGATCGTTTAGCGTCCTGTGGCTTGCTGTCTTCATCTGCTCTGAATCAGTCTCTTCAGCACGGGTGAAGCTACCTGATCCTTTTTTAATGGCTTTTTCATATTCTATCCTGTGGACAGAGCGTAATCCGGGAAAACAGAGGCTGAACACGTTTGCTGGGGCACACAGACGGTGAAGTTCACCTGCTTGCCTGTTCCTTTGACCCCCTGTTGGTCTTTGCCCCGCCCACCCCCAGTTGGCTCTTGGCCGCTGTCTCCCTCTTCTCTGAGCTGTTTTGTACTTCCCGCCTGGGGGGAGGGAGGGGCCGACGCGCTCTCTGCCTGTCACCCCGCTCAGTCGGACAGATGTGAAATGGACATCTTCCAGACACTTCCAGATGTGAAATGTTCGTGGACTTCATAAAGTCAAAGTGAAGTAGACTCAGCCCTCAGTTGAGGGAGAGCTGGTTGACCCTCAGGGCGCAGTGAACCGGGGGCAGCCGGGCGCAGAGTGGAGGGGCCAGCCAGGAAGCTAGTCAGTCTGGATCTCGGTGGGGAACAGAGGTTACGGAATCCTGACGGCGGCTGTGTGGCCTCGATCGTCTAGGGAGAGCCCTGCAGAGGGAAGGTACTGAAAGGGCACCTCGGGGAACCCCAATATTTGGAGTGGAGGAGAGAAGCCCATGAGGAAGTCAGGCAGGAGGAGGCAGTGGCTGACGAGTCAAAGGGAGGAGAAGCTTAAGGATTTAGGTGTCCCCGTGAAAGGGTCATGAGGTCATCGGTGGGACAAGCTCGAGTGTGGTGGCCGGATGACTGGGTGACATGGGACACTGGGCACTCTCAAGTTTGGAATGAGAGCCCAAGGGGGCTGAGGGCGTTTCTTACAAAGGAGGGCAGGATGGCGAGATGTTACAGGGAAGGGGACAGCGGTAGACGACGCTGGCGCCCCTGTGGCACAGAGGTCTCGGTGTGGGGGCCTCATGTCAGGGCTCCCCGCCGGGTGACCTTGGCGGTCAGGGAGGAGGAGGGTCCTCTACTGAGCGGAGCAAGAAGGAGCAGCGTGGGGGTGGCCTTGTGGAGAATGAGCGCTGACCGGGCTGTTCTGGAAGGCGTGTTCTGAGCAGAATAGAGAAGGTGTTCATTGACATGGATCCAGAGGGAGGGTCAGCAGGGGAAGGGCTAGAAGGATCTGGGAAGAACGTGGGAAGCCCCAAAGTCGAGAGAGTGGGCTGAGAAAGGGGCCCAGGGCTTGGAGGCTTGATGGGGGGGGGGGAACGAGGAGCAGTCAGTCAACATTCACGAAGTGTTGGAGTGCCCGCCGCCCTCCAGGTCTGGGGACACAGTAGACTGTGCACAAAACAGACCCATGCCTCTGCCCCGATGGGAGCTCGCGGGCTGGGAAAGACAGGACAGCTGGGACACAGGGGTCCTCGTTCGGGAGGGTAAGCGAGCTCCCAGGGAACCTGCAATGACTGGCGGAACGACCAGGTCGGACGACAGAGCACGGTGGCACCATGGTCTGGGAGCTGGAATGTGCGTCCTTAACGTACGTGTTGCCTGAGGTGTGTGGTCAGCAGGTGGAGACAGCGGTGTCGGTGAGGCCGAGGGTGTGGAGTGGGTTTCTGGAAAGCTCTGGGAGTTGCGGGAGGGAGTCAGGAGGGGGGCTGCTCGCTCAGGTAAGATGGCCGCGGCCCCTCCGCTCACTCCCCCGGGGGGTGCCGGAGCTTTGTGGTAAGAGGGGACACGGAGACGAGGCCATCGGCTGGGCCATTCCCCTCGCCCGTGACCCAGCCCACGCGCCGCCACCCGTCTGCACCCGCCAGCTTCTCTGGCTCTTGCCTCCTGGAAAGACCATTTAGGCGGGGCTCGGACATCGGGGTCCTGCCAGCCCAGCATCCTGGAAACGCACAGGACCGAGCAGGTGTTAGGCTCGGTGTGTGGCGAAGGCAGCGGCACGCGTGGGCACGGCCTCCTTCACGTACACTTTGCGTCCTGCCCGCAGATCCAGCAGACCTCCGTGTTTTAGGGCACGCCGCACCGTTATCCAGAAATGGCCGGTTAGCCTGTTCTGGCACATTCCCCTCCAGAAAAATCCAGTCACCAGTCTCACCTCTGACCCTAAATATTTCATTCCACTGAGTTTTACTGTCTTAAGCGGTGTCAGCTGAAGCTTTTTTCTTCTTACTAGCACCGCCTGTTTCTTGTCAGGGTTGTTTTCCCCGTTTCCATCTGGGGTAACTTATGCGCACATTTTGTCTGTCTGGGAAGGTACGGACTTCCAGTGAATTTCCAGGCGGTGCTCCTCCAGCCTCACAAGAAGTCCTCCACCAAACGTTTAAGAGAGGTTCTGAACTCTGTCTTCAGACATCTGGATCAAGTAGCGGCGGCAAGCGTGTTGGATGTAGGTATACGATCCAGAAGCGGCTGGGGTTCTGTGCTAAGGTCAGCCTCCCCACCTGGGAACTTGCCAGATCCCGAAACTGCGTTACGAAGATGTACGTTTCACAGATGCGAAAGTGTAACAAGGAAGAGGCTGTGTGTGTGTGTGTGTGTGCGTGTGTGTGTGTGTGCACGCGTGTGCGTGGCGAGGGTGCGCTGCGCGGGGCAGAAGATACCGTCACGGCCCGGAGAGCCTCCTCAAAAACATAAAGACGGGACAGCGAACTGCCTTCTGCACCTAGAGCGACAGCGCCGCGTCCTCTTTTGCAGGCGTCTGTGGACATCCCGGGACTGCAGCTCGGCAACCAAGACTACTTTCCTTACGTCTATTTCCACATCGACCTCAGCCTGCTCGACTAGGAGCCGCTGGCCCCACGAGGCCTTCCCGTCCGTGCAGACTCCGCAGACGCCGCTCTTTCCCTCGGCCACGGAACCCCACGGAACTTAGAGTTTGAGAGAAATTGCTCACAAAAGTTAGTTACAGTTGTATTTATTTTTTTTTAAGTTACAATAAAGAAATGCCCCGTCCTTTGAATGGTCTTTTATGTTCGAACGTAATTCAAAGCCTCACTTTACATAAATGGGGACTGCCTAGAAATTGGTCACCTGCTGTTTTAATTTTGTGTCTTAACGGATCTCTTGGGACGGCTTGGGAAGAACATTAAAAATCTTGAGCTGACCGTATAACCAGCTAAATTTCCTAAGTCCGTGGGGATGGCCCAAAGACAAAAGGTTGGGCACGAAATGTTCTCAACGGACAACCCACTGGTTTTCATCCTTCTTTCCGTAAACTCGCCTTACGTTTCACATTCCACGGATGGCACCTGGCCTTGCGGGACACACGTAAAAATCCGTATTGTGGCAGGCGTCCAGATGGTGTCCTTGGAATCACAAGTATTTTATAGGGAGGAAAGACATCAGGGTCATCCCTTCATGGTATCAATTTACTGGCTAAATTTACTGAATTTATGATGTGGACACTAATTTCATACGTATATTGGCATTGTCCAAAATATTATTTTATTTTTTAATGGAAAAAAGCCATCAATATTCAAATGAAAGAATCACATTAAAAAACTTATATATAAGAAACAGCCTCCAAGAACATTCAAGCAGCAGTCAGAGAGAGGGAGGGAAAAATATTTCAACAGCCCATCAGTTTTCTCCAAAATATTACTTGACAGAATACAACCCAATTCACCGGCTACAACAATTCATAGAATTTTTCATTGTTTTCTTGAGATGCAAAAGTTCACTGTTGCAGTGTTTTCAAATGACCAATCAAGTGCTACTTCTTGGTTAAAAAGGCCACTGGTAGATTCATCTGATCGTGAAGAACATTCCTTCACTGCTGGGGAAATCTGCTCCCAAGAAAAGAAAACTGAAGTCTGTGCCAAGCCTCTCACAGCTCATCCTTTTCCAAATCGTCCAGCTCCACGTCACTGAGGTCAATGTCGTCTTCCACGGGAAGCTGGGAAACAAAGCCACTCGTTAGGCCCTGCAGGAAGAGCTGGGAGAGCTCGCGGGCTCACGGCGGAGAAGCAAGGTAGTTTCTAGAGACACCCCAGATCACAGAGCCGGTTGTGCCCTAATCTGGCTCCCGCTTTTAGCTTTGCCTATCATTTTACAGGCGGAAAAGCGGAGAACTTAGGTGAGGTAGGATTTTAACAAATCACCTACCTCTTTAACACCGACAGCTACTTAGCTCATCGTTTTGAGGGGGGAGGGGCAGAAGTGTGCCAGAATCCACGATAATTCCAAAGCTGTAATTTTGTGCTTCTCAGATACAAAGTAAATGGATTCCGGGGGAAATGCTCCGTTTAGCGGTAATCATCAGGAATGAAACCTCATTCCTGAAATTTATCTTGGTTGTCTGTCAAGACTCTGTCACGCAGCCCTGAAAGGCTCATGAGGTTATGGCACTTCTGACACCACGCCACGGGCCACGGATGGAAAGGACTCGGCCTACAAACAGCAAAGGCGCCCTGGGCCGGGGAAAGTGAGGAGAGGCGGGACAAGCACCCCGGTGATGAGTCCCACATGCGCGTGGCCTCCAGCCCTGGGGACTCACCTCGCCATCCTTGCCGTCCCAAGGCTCTCTGGTGCTGATGGCGGGGAAGGCCCCACCTCCCACAGGTGCTGTAGATCCTCGCCCAAAAGAGAGCTCCCTGAGGGGACAGTGACCAAAGCAAGGACATACTGATGAAGACACGATGTGTTAAAACAATGACTCGCCTGCTAAGTTTCTGCACAGGTGCCTCTCACGTCTTGCTCCCGCACAGTACTATCCGTTCAAGCAAGGACGACAACGTAACCAGGCATGAAATGACTAAGGTCTTGGCATCAGATAAAGCTAGTTACTACTACTAATTAAGAAAAATAAACTTATTTTGCTAGAATACAAATTTAAGTACGCAAAACCTATCAACATTCACGTAGAACACAGGCAAAACGTTTGATGAACAAAATTGTAGACTAACCCCCAAAACACTTTATGAAAGATGGCATCTTAAAACGAAAATTCGGGGCGCCTGGGTGGCTCAGTCGGTTAAGCGTCTGACTTCGGCTCAGGTCATGATCTCGCGGTCCGTGAGTTCGAGCCCCGCGTCGGGCTCTGTGCTGACAGCTCAGAGCCTGGAGCCTGTTTCAGATTCTGTGTCTCCCTCTCTCTGACCCTCCCCTGTTCATGCTCTGTCTCTCTCTGTCTCAAAAATAAATAAACGTTAAAAAAAAAACAAAAAACAAAACAAAACAAAAAAACGAAAATTCGGTTTCCTTCCCCAGACTTCCAATAGCGAGCAGAAGCACTTAACACCAGCCCACAGGCAGATCTAGAGGTGATGGTGGCAATCCTCATCTCAGACTTTTAAGACACAGAAGAAAGAGTTCTATGGTGACAGGGCGTATTAGGTCTTGCCTTTGACCAATTCTGATAAACATTTCATTAGAAAGATGTAGAGGCAACTGCCAGACTGGGAGCAAGCCTTCTTTAAAAAGTTTCCAAATGGTGAAGGGTGCTTGGACTACAGGGAAGAGAGGAAAAGAGACAGGAGTGGAAATGTCCCACGTGTGTTTGACAGTTCTTTGGCTCGGTGGAAAAGGGGGGAATTCTATCCACTGCCTTTGGCTACCCTGCATTTTTTATGACGTATTATCAGTGGTTCTCAACGGAGCGAGTTTCTCCCTAGGGGACATGTGACAACGTCTGGAGACATTTTTATGATCACAACTGTGTGTGTATGCGGACAGTGTGCAACTGGCATCTAGAGGACAGGTACTAAACACCCGGTAACACACAGGACAAACTTCTGGCCCACGATGTCACAAGCGCCAACGTCGAGAAACCCTGGTGTCCGAAGAGGAGTTACGTTCAGAAAACCGATTATCCACATGCTCTAGAGCCGCGCTCCACCGCCATCCGCTGAGCTCTAAGTGTAACACAGGGCAGGATGCTGGCCTCCACGCCGATGCGCGTGCAGAGTCGAGGTACTGGGCACAGCGAGTCAGACCTGTGTCTCTCGTAGTCCATCAAAAACCTACACTAGAATGGCTCCATTTGCCGTGAGGGGGCACAGGCCAACCCAAGCTCTGGCTGACATAAGAAATACAAACCCATGCAAGTAATCAAAGGCAAGCCAGTGGTTCTACTTCTTACTAGTTTGGGACCCTTAATCCGATTATTCATCTCTGAACATCAGTCTCTTCATCAAGAAGATGCCGAGATGTAGGGAGTCGGTGCTCAGAAAGCAGCTACCTTCCTACTTTTTTTCTTTAAAAAAAATTTTTTTAATGTTTATTTTAGAGACAGAGCATGAGTGGAGGAGGGTAGAGAAAGAGAGGGAGACACAGAATCCGAAGCAGGCTCCAGGCTCTGAGCTGTCAGCACAGAGCCCGTCACGGGGCTCAAACTCACGAGCTGTGAGATCATGACCTGAGCCGAAGTCAGACACCCAACTGACTGAGCCACCCAGGTGCCCCAACATTCCTACTTAATGTCCTCGGCAGCAGCAAACAGAAGGACTAATGGAAAGATGCCAGGCCTCCTTTAAAGCAGAACAAAATTCTTTTCTAATGTTTATGTATTTTTGAGACAGAGAGAGAGAGAGAGAGAGAGAGAGAGAGAGAGAGAGAGAAAAAAAAACACAGGATCCAAAGCAGGCTCCAGGCTCTGAGCTGTCAGCACAGAGCCCGATGCGGGGCTCAAACTCGTGAACCATGAGACCATGACCTGAGCTGAAGTCAGATGCTCAACCGACTGAGCCACCCAGGCGCCCAAAAAGGAACAAAATTCTAAGGGAACTATGCCTTGTGGGCAGGGTTCAATGGTTTAAAAAAAAAAAAAAGTGTTTTAACAGCTCAGTCCCGCTCCTCCCCCGCGCCCCCATTCTCTTTGCAGGGCTAAATGCTATCGTCTCTTCTCAAAGAGCCCCGAGAAACACAGCTGCTGCTTCAAACAATGAACTTCTGTGAAACTCGAGTCCTTTCTTCACTTCCGGCTGCCTCACGCACAATGACGTACTCGTGTTGGGCTGCTACACCGAAAGGAACACTTCAATAACACGCCTGCAGGGAGAGGTATGGGAATCACTAACACTCGTCTCGGGTTGACTGTAGCTGTGAGTTACTGCCAGTGTATTCATCACAGTCCGTCTCAGCTTCAGGTCCGTGGTTTTCAAGCGCACACGTTGGTGGACGTGGACACCAACTCCCTGGTGGGCCCGGCACCATCTACCGGCGACGAGCTGCGCGCACGTCCAGTCTCGTCAGAAAACAAGGCGCACGGGACTAGAGACAAGTATACTGTCGCCCACTGTGTCTCCTTTCGACCCATTACTGCGTCCTCTTCCCCCCTGGTAACTGGGTGGGTTCTGAGGTTCTCTGCTGCCTTTAAGGCACGAAGTTGGAGAACCAGTGGCCTGTACGATCTCCAGCGCAACAGCGACGGTCTCAAGTTGACAATACGCTATTGTCCGCAGCTTTCCCGCGAACCAGCCACCTCCTCCGTACTAAGACACAAAACACGCGACAAAGAACAACAAACCAGAGAAGGGAAACTGGTTGAAAAGAAATGTGAATAAAATCAAAGCCGCAGTTAGACCTGCCATTTCCAGTGAGTCCACAGGCTCAACCTCATGGTTACTGATCCCCCTCAAACATTTCTTACGATTTTCTCACAAATTTCTTAAGATTCGTGACATTGGAATCAGCTGCTGAAAAAGGATGACATTGGATGAGCACAGCTGACCCCTGCACGTAGGGTGAGCCATACAAGTCCACTCGCAGAATTTTACGGTAATGTGATTGTATTTTCTATCATTTTCTTAATAACATTTATTGTCAGAATACAGTAGATGGTACATAAACCATACAAAAAACGTACTATTTACCAAGAGCTGCCGATCAGCCAGGCCCTGTAGTAGTAAGCAGACAGAAGGTCTGTGAGAGATGTGCCTGTGAGACTCAGTTAGGAGGACGAGGCATGAACCAAATTACCGCACACCTGAGAATTAGCGCAGTGTCGATGCCTCATGTTTACCTGAAAGATGATCAAATCAATTTTTGGAGGAGTTGAATGGCCGGGCAAGACAGAGAGCTCTATCAACTGGATTTTGAGTTTCAGAACCTATTGTGTTGTTTGCACGTTGCTGGAATCACTTCAGAAGTACACGTTCTACCGCTACCGGCCAGAAACGGAAGCCGCGTTAGCGGAGGTGAGAGGCACAAAGCATGCTGGGGGGGGCGGAGGGCTGCTACCAGCCCAGAGGAGACTTGCATGAGATCAGAGAGCGCGATGCAATGGCGCAACAGCAAGGTGGCCTCTTCCCCTACAGAATGCTTCCACAGAAAAGAACAAAAGCGCAAAAACGATGACTTAGAACTCAAAACACCTAATTCCCCGGAATGCCAAATGCACACTAACTCCACGCACTGCCTGGTCTACGTAAACCTAGCTTTGAACCCACGCCACGCAGAACCAAGCCACAGAACAAAAACAACTCAAGGAGGCAAGAGATTACCTGAGAAACTCGTTAATGCCTTGCTCGCTGAAAGATCCTTTCAGAAGAGCAAATTTCATCTTGCGTGCATTGATGGCTGCCATGGCAGGGTACCCAAAGCCTCCGATCCCCAACGCATTTTCAAGTTCAGATTGGGCCCCAGCTTCTGTCCACAGCCACCTAGAAAAACAGGCTTGTTTTAGGGTGAAGATCCCTTTCAAAGTAGTTAGAATCGAATCAGCAGATACTAAAAAAAACAAAAACGGATTACACTCCCAACATTTTATGGAATGAAATGGATGTAGAAACAGAAATAAAATACAAAAATAATGTATTCTGGATGTTCCCTACACTCTACCTCCAGAAGTCTCCCAAATCTATATACAGTTTGCTCCCAGCCTCCAAAATACTGTCCGCTAAACCTGCTGGGTTTTCTGTCTCTATTACCTGAAATCCTACTAATGTCACTTGGACAACTGGGCACGTTCGCCAGTAGGATAACTTCTTCTCAAGACTTACTGGTGTATCATTATTCAATCCCTGTAACAATGCTCAGCCACAGTTCTTGCTCAACTTCTACAACGGTGAAGAAGAAGGATGCCAGAATGCGGTGCTCTGTAGGCACACCACACTTTGTTGAACTAATGGGAGGGGGCACAAGGTCACTTGAGGGGGACAGCAATGGCCTGAGGAGGGTGAGACAGCAACGGATAGAGGACGAGAAACAAAAAGGTAAATCGGAAAGAAGCAGACATACTTTGTTTTAAAAGCACACCTGTATCTGGGGCGCCTGGGTGGCTCAGTTGGTTAAGAGTCCAACTTGATTTTGGCTCAGGTAATGCCCTCACAGTTCGTGAGATCGAGCCCCAAGCTGGGCTCCGTGAATTCTCTCTCTCTCCCTCTCCCTGCCCCTCTCCCACTCATGCGTGCGCTCTCAAAATAAACTTAAAAAAAAATAAAACAAAATTAATTCTTATGAGAAAAGGTACTGTGGCACAGACAGGTAAAAGACTTGCATTACTTCTTTTCCTTTTGAGAGACGAAGAGACACAGCACAAGGTGGGGAGGGGCAGACAGAACCCGAAGCAGACTCCAGGCTCTGAGCTGTCAGCACAGGGCCCGATGCAGGGCTCGAACCCACGAAGATCATGACCTGAGCCGGAGTCAGACGCTTAACTGACTGAGCCGCCCAGGCACCCTGAACCAGACAGTATCCGGGTAGCACTATGCTCTCCTGTCCAAATCATACTGAGAAGATAAGTTCAGCAACTTACCCCCACATTTTCTTTTTGTATTTGTCTGCCAACTTAAGAAGAACTTCTAAGTACGAGTTTCTGCCAGCAGCTCCTAATTTAAACAGAAAATTTTGAAAAGGTAAAAATAAAAGAATCCGAAACATTCATCAGCTTAGAAAGCGTTCTCAGAGCAGGCAGCACAGAGCAGTCAGGGCGAAGGGCGCCCCTGTTCGCCGTACCCGTGTCCAGGATGTGGGGCAGCACGGCCACGACACACAGCTGGTGCTCCTCACAGGTCTTCTTAGCGATGTCCTCGTCGATGATCTGTGGGCCCAGAGCATAAGGGGTGGTTGGAAGGCCACGGACACAAAACCCAAAGGTGAGCCTGACGACAGAGACTCGGCATCATCACGTTCAACGAAGAGCAAAGACTTCAAGAGACAGAGCGACTCCCCCTGACACTCCAGGTTCGCGCTACGGCACCACGGACAGCTGGCCTTCCGGGTCTGTCCCCGGGCCATCCCGGTGCTGACTCGGCGCCTGCCGACACACGTGGGCTCCAAAAGCAGACAGCCTCGGAGGAGCCTGGCTCTGACAATCACCTAGCTAGACAGACACATGTGTATTATATATTTATGGGGATCTGAGGCTCTCTGTGCCTCTGTTTCCTCACATAAAATGAGATAAAAACAGTATTTGCCTCTAGGCATTCATGTGCGAACTGAAAGGAAAATATACGTAAGAGCAGAATGATGCTGTCACACCGTCACATGACGAGGCGCTCCACAAACAGCAGCTGCGGCTGAGACAACGGGGAGAGAGTGGCCAGGCGCATTCTATTTTTAAAAAGCTTGGCACACTCGTCCTCCTAGTGTAAGGATTGTAGTACTAAAATTATGAAAAGCAGCAGTTTATCAGGCAGGTTTTCCCCACTTGAAAGTCCAATAATACTTTAAAGAGAGCATTTTAGGGGCGCCTGGGTGGCGCAGTCGGTTAAGCGTCCGACTTCAGCCAGGTCACGATCTCGCGGTCCGTGAGTTCGAGCCCCGCGTCAGGCTCTGGGCTGACGGCTCGGAGCCTGGAGCCTGTTTCAGATTCTGTGTCTCCCTCTCTCTCTGCCCCTCCCCCGTTCATGCTCTGTCTCTCTCTGTCCCAAAAATAAATAAACGTTGAAAAAAAAAAAAAATTTAAAGAGAGCATTTTAAAAGAGAAGGGACAAAGTCCATTTGGAAACACCAAAGGAGTGTCATTACTGTGTGAGAGCCTCCCCCATCAGACATGGTCGGTTCTGATCACGAGTGACGGAAGCGGTTTACCTCAAGCAGCTCAGGAGGTGGGGCATTGTCAGAAAACAAATCCAGGGCCCGGGAGACGATGTCAGATCGCGTCCGCCCCCCATCGTAATCCACAGGAGATTCCCCCTTCTGAAATATCTTGATTGTAGGAAATCCCCTAATCTATTAAAAAAGACAGGAGTATAAAATCAAACTAATATTTAATAAGGAATAATCTTTACGGGTTCTAAGGCTATCTTATAGGTAATTTAATAGAATAATATTCCAAGGCTGCGTCAGTGATCAGGGAGGATACACAGAGGTCTGTTGATCAGGCAGTTTTAACAGCCTGCCCACCAGGCTTAGCGGAGTATTATTCAAACCTTCCATATGTACTGAATACAACGTTATCTGCTCTAGAACAAGCAGACCAACTTCAAAAGCACTAGTAGTGACTTGTAAGAGCCTGAGCAGCCTGAAAATGCACATGCAGCACACAGCAGAAACAGTGAGATATTGGACTTAGAGAGAGAGAGGGAGGGAGGGAGGGAGGGAGGGAGAGAGAGAGTCAGTCCTGAGTTCAAGACTCGTTAGTTTTAACAATAAAGTAATTTAGTTTCATCACAAAATGGCCAAACATCTCCCCTCCTACCACACAGGGAAGCCCGGATACCCGATGAAGTCACAGCTGAAAACAGCGTGTACTCCTCAAAGACGTTCGCCATCTGGACACTCACCCCATACCGGCTGGCTAGAACCTGGTTAACCGTGGCGTCCACAGCCGCGAGCTTCACTTTTCCTTTGGTTTGCTCTTTTACCTCTGTGGCTGCAGCAGCCCATTCTGGCTCAAGACTATGGAAAAATATTTGCACTTTAAAAGTGTGTTTTAACCGTCAGCACGAACACTTTAACCGAGACGCGCATCTCTGCCCAATCCAGTCACACCGCGCTTGGAAACCACCGTGCGTAGCTTTGTAGCTTTGCGTACAATGTGATGCTGTCTTTTCACATTCACTTCCCAGGTCTCTGTCACTCCCTCCCCCGCGCTAGGTCCCTGTTAATCTTTGAAGCTGTGACAGAAGAAACTCGGCACCAATGCCAATGTTTAACATTCACTCGCCGTCAGAGCCTTCCTTGAGGAGATCTTGGTGACTGACCTGCCGTCTGGGTCAGCTTTTTCAGAGCCAGCTAGGTGAATATATTAAAAGCACTGGGACTCAAAATACTTGGTAAAAAGCCCTTACTTTTTGCAGTGTCCACACCAAGGAGCGTAAAATTCAACCATCCAAACGTCTTCACTATCAAGGACGTTCTTATCGAAGCTGTCGTCCGTCAGCTCAATTACATCCTTCTTACTCGAACTCTCACCTCTACCCTGTCGCATGTGACATTAAACATTTAGTTACACTTGGCCAGAAAGAACGCTATTCTTATTCTAAATAGATAACAGACAACGATCTCTTCCGCATCTTAACGAAGTGTGGAGTTCTTCTTTCTAGTGAAAACCATTCTACTCCACTTGGGGTCATTCCTTAATATTATCACTTGTCAAACAGTGTTTACTTTCAATCACCAGCACCTCCAGTGTAAGCTATGAATATTCCGGAATTCTCTCGCCTGCTGTTGTGCTAAGAGAAACCCCCACACGGCTCACAGAACCACCCGATTCTACTCTAGTTCCGACTGGGCACAGCTGCTTCCTCATCCCAGGATGTTAAACATAACCAGTTACTACCTTTCCATAGAGAAAGTCTCTACCATTCAAGAGAGCTAAAAGTAACATTTAATTCTTTATTTTCAAAGAGTGTTCTTGAGTAGCAAACCTAAGGAGCAGTTTCACTATACTGCTTTCGGATGCCTGGGCCAAAAGCCAAGAGCATGGAATCTTCGGGTAAATTCTACAGCTGTATAAAGAAGCTACTTTTACTGGTCTCTGTAACAGTGAAGGGCCATTTTACCTTCATTTGTAAGAATTTAATGCCTTTTCACAAGAACATTTGGTTAACTTCACATCTCCTACATGGGCATCTAAAATACCAATGCATGGAACAGGAATTTTTCTCTTCTTCCCTGTCCACTGAGATTGAATTTTCCAAAATTTCAGGCTGATTGCCAGATATAGGCCAAGAGGTCGTTCAGATTTCATCTCTCTTTGTCCCCAAGCCGATCTGGTCTCTCTCTCCCCACTCTGGAACTACAAATGCCAAAGGGTCCCAGAGCCTGGCTTCCCGGTCTGAAGCTCTTTCTCGAGAGGTCTACAGCCCAAACTCTTCCCTTTCAGTGCTGGGCCAAGGAAGCCCATCTTGTGACCTGATTCTTGGCCTATAGTGGTGGCCAGATGCTCTGGGACTAGAGACTTCTGAGGAGGCCAAATCAACAAGCTAGGTGGCTCATTCCCTCTGGCATGAGCTGATCCAACCTTGTAATATCTTTTAACTGAAAGTTCACTAATTTAAAACATTAGTAGTAACTACAAAAAAAAACAAAAAAAAAAAACCAAAAATAACCCGCCCAAAAACTATCCTCTACAAAGAGTCCATATTGTGGCGTCAAACTCATCACACAGTCTTACTTGTTTTCCAGAACCATATCCACCACCCCTCCCCCCAAGGCGATCCTTCACGAGCTGGCGCAGAGCACTGAGAGCAGCATCTACAATGGCTTCGCCAGTTCTGCCACCTACAGAAGACAAAGGACAATCAGACGAATGGGTAGTGGGGGCCGTGTGCCTATAATGACACGACCTAAAGACGTGGCCCTTTACATTTGTCAGATTTCTGTCAGCTTTATCTGATGTTTGAACAGACCCAACAACACATGGGTATTTAACACAGAGTCAAGTTCTCCCTGTAATACACACTGCACTTGACTTTTCCCTTGGAAAACCAAATCCTCTCCTTCAGTTTTAGTTTATTAAACACAAACATCCTGTTCACCTACTAATGCCATCCACAAATGAGAGAAACTCACAAATGTCTACTGAATATGTAACATGTATACCAAGGAGTAAGCCTATTATCTAGTTAAAAAAAAAGCAGGGGACGTTTCTAAATACAAATTACATCGAGGGAAATACAGGAAAACTATTTTTTTTCTTTTCTTCCTTCCTTCCTTCCTCTTTCTATTTTATTTTTGATCTACTTCTCTCCCCTTCTATTTTTTTATTTTTGAGAGAGAATGAGGGTGCACGGGGGCAGGGCAGAGAGAGAGGGAGACACAGAATCCGAAGCAGGCTCCAGGCTCCGAGCTGTCAGCACAGGGCCCAATTCGGGGCTCAAACTCACAGACCGCGAGATCATGACCTGAGCTGAAGCTGGATGCTTAACCAACTGACCCACCCGGGCTCCCCAGAAGAAACTATTTCTGTGATGACAAGCAGAAAAAACTGTAGAAACAGTAGGATATGAAACGTCTGAAGCCAAGTAACTGGAAAGCAATCCAGGCACCTTCTTTCTATCTTGCTTACAATACTTGGGCTGTTTTAGGTTTTTGTTTTTTTTTTTTCCAACGTTTATTTATTTTTGGGAGAGAGAGAGACAGAGCATGAACGAGGGAGGGGCAGAGAGAGAGGGAGACACAGAATCGGAAACAGGCTCCAGGCTCCGAGCCATCAGCCCAGAGCCTGACGCGGGGCTCGAACTCACGGACCGCGAGATCGTGACCTGGCTGAAGTCGGACGCTTAACCGACTGTGCCACCCAGGCGCCCCTGTTTTAGGTTCTTTAGCTGAATTCTCTCCTAATCTAAGAAGTAACAAACACTGTACTGAAGCTCAATAATGACAACAGCCTTTAGAAGTTTAACCAAAAAACTATACACTCGAGAAAAAGTCAGGGGGGCTATTAAGGTATGAAAAACGTACGAATAATATGGGCCATGCTATCTTTAGCATTCAAAGGGAAAACTCTAATAAAATGTCTCTAGAAAATTCCATGTATTTTTTAAATAGTTTCTTACCAAACTGCCAAGGAAGATAGAAAAACACCTGAGCACACTTTTAGCCCTGACATCAGAAAGAAAATACAGTAGAGCAACACGCAGTATATATTCAGATGGTGTGGGACTGCGGCCCCGGCTGACATCACCACGTGTGTCACTTCCTAATACAGAAGGGCCAAGACCTCCATCCTCGCAACCGGTGCCCTATGCCAAATCAAGAAATATACTAGGAAGGGCGCCTGGGTGGCTCAGGTTAGGTGTCTGACTCTTGATTCTGGCTCAGGTCATGATCTCGCTGTTTGTGGGAATGAGCCAGTGAGGGGCCTTGCTGGGGATTCTCTCTCCCCCTCTCTCTGCCCCTCCCCCACTCGCAAACTCACTCTCTCTCTCTCTCTCTCTCAAAATAAAAAAAGAAAACAAACGTACTAGGAAAAAAGAGACGGTTTTTGCGCTCTAGACCAAGAGGTGGCAAACTCTTTGTAAAGCGGCAAACACAAACGATTTTGAGGGGTGCGGGCCACCCAGTCTGCCGCAGCGACTCACTTCTGCCACTTCAGTGTGACAGCAGCTACACACGACATGAAACTAGGTGTGACTGTTTTGAAAACCTTTATTTACAAAAACAAACAGGCCCTTGCTCCTATTTTTTACCTACTTGTTCAAATTAAAATTCCAACCAGGGGAATAGTCAGGAAAAGTCCTTACCCTGATAATCTTCTGGTCTGTTTTTGTTGGATCCAAAAATCTTAATGGTAGGAAATCCTTGAACACCATATTGACCTCCTAGGGACTGGTGTTTATCTGCGTCAACTGCGCCAACTTTTACAACATCCTGTGAAAATATGAGAGTTTTATCAATTTTTCTTTTCCACTGGAGCAGATTCCACAAAGATCCATCACTGAACTCATGTAGACTCCAAGATGATACAGGGCAAGGTTAGGTTTACAGACAGATTTAATGAGACCTGTAGCCTGGGAAGTCACGCCTACGTGGAATGACGGGAGGAATGGACAGAGCTCTGGAGGGGACTCTGCAGCACCAAGAATTAGTGAGACCGCAAGGATTATGTCATTAATCCGGAAAACTGACTCAATAAAAATAGACAACGTAAAAATTACACGTGTTAGTGTACTATCCCTTTGCTCCCTACATGCTTTCGGCACCAGAACAAGGTTTTTGAGCTCCAACATGCAAATGAACTTCCGGCGGCACGTTAAGCCTGGCTGCGTTCTTACTTATTATACACACACAGGTGAATGAATGTGGGCATCTTGGAAACTTACTTTTAGCGCAGTTGCTACTTTCTTCCATTCTGGTGTTAACCTCTGGCAGTGGCCACACCTTTGAGGAGATAAAAGCACAAATAAGGCAACGGTTCAAGTCTTCGATCCTCAATTCAAAAATACTCTACCAACACCCTACTGAGGGACACGCACAGGGGTGGGTGCTGGCAGGGAACACATGCGCTAGTGAAACATGATCGGTGACGTGAAGGAACTCGCCATTTTAGGATTCTACTATCACTCTTCATATACTAATTTTAAAAGTTTCCAAGCCACTGGTTTTTTTTTTTTTTTAATTTTTAACATTTATTCATTTTTGAAAGAGAGAGAGAGACAGAGTGTGAATGGGGGAGGGGCAGAGAGAGAGGGAGACACAGAATCCGAAGCAGGCTGCGGGCTCCGAGCTGTCAGCACAGAGCCCGACGTGGGGCTCGAACTCAAACCGTGAGATCGTGACCTGAGCTGAAGTCGGCCGCTGAACTGACTGAGCCACCCAGGTGCCCCCCCAAGCTACTGTTTAAATTATGTTTAAAGAGTTTCAACAAACCATCATTTGTAACTCTATCCCTGGGTAGGAACTTTAGCATTCATCTGGTCAAGTGTGTCCCAATGTGTGGTCTGAGTTGTAAGCCCAGGCAAAAGGCAGACTCTTAGGCCGCATGAAATCCAAACACCTAGAGAAGGGGTTCAGGAACCTACATCTTAGTAAGTTCAACCAGTGATTTTTAAGCCCATTAAGATTTCATATTCCCTGACCTAGTCCAACCTTTTCATTTTACAGATGAAGCATCTGAATTAGAGCCTAAATCTCAATGCTCTTTGGCTCCCACAGCAGCACGTGGGGTTAAAAATGTACACGTAATCCCAATTTTATATGCCGAGCAAGCTGAAAAGTATTCAATACCACAAGATGGTGATAAAAGAACAGGAGCGAGCAAGAGACAGAGAGAAGAAGAAAAGAAAATCCTTCACGTTACAGTATTTGAAATAAATTATTGTGAAACATAACACACACAGACAGTGCTTTCAAAAGTTATATATACAAAAACCTGGTACGTTCATACCATTTATCAAGGTTGCAGTTATACTGTTCATTTTCAATACTGAGTAACATCCACTGCATGAAGATACTAAAGCTAGTTTATCCATAGGTGATTAGTTGTTTCTTTAACAAAGTCAAGTCTCCTAATTCAGTTTTTAAGAACCTAATGAGTAAATGCCAGGTGCCTAGACCAAGAGGAGCCCTTCATACAGGATTTCATTCCGTCAGCACATCACTGAAGACAGGCCTTGCTATTTTCATCTTACAGATGAGGAGACAGGGGCTGAGGAGTTAAGAAACCTACCCAGTATCACAAGTCATCTGGTCACAGAGCTGCTGCATAGGTCTCTGTGGCTCCAGGTCCCACATTCTTCATCCCTGTATATTGGTGGCCCCTTCCATAGGGGCCTAACCTTAATCCAGTATTTTAAAGGTCAGGATCTTCTGAGAAATGTCCTGTGATGCTGGTTTACATACTTACATATAGTAGTTTTTTGCAGTTCAGGTGAGCTACTTAGAAGTCTGGGGGTCAAAATTTTATAGGACTTTGTGCCTCTTTCAATGAGTTTATTCTATGAAAGGACTCCTATTGGAGACATCAGAGTCCATACTCCTTCAATTTCAATATTAAGCGTAGTAAAGACCGACAGAAATGCCACACGAGTCGAGGTACAGCACACCTCTGACCCAAGGGTTCTTCCCCTGCAGTCCAGACCCCGAAGGACTGGTGTATAAAAATTCAGGGGCTCTAGGAACTTTTGGTGGGGGTAAAAACACCTCTATTTCACTTTTTGGTTTTTTTTTAATGTTTTTAAGAGAGAGAGAGAGAGAGCCAGAGGAAGAGAGAGAGAGAATCTTAGACAGGCTCCGCACTCAGCACTGGAGTCCAACACAGGGCTCTTTCCCATGACCTTGGGATTAAGACCTGAGCTGAAATTCAGAGTCGGATGCTCAACCGACTGAGCCACCCAGGCCCCCCCCTATTTCACTAGCTTGTAAAAGAAATGCACACTTCCCTTCAATTATAAACATTAACAACACACCATGAGCACTTGTGACTTTGTCACAAATGAAAACTCAGCCCCCTTCAGATCGCTACTACAGTTTAACTTCATTTCTGTCCATTGCTATCTCAAAATTATGATGTCTAGGTGTTACATCTGCTGCTGGAGCTTGGTATTTACTGCCCCAGTAAAAGAGTACTACATAATCACATCAAAATTTGTTTTAGTATTTTGTGAATGTTATTTCAATGTTTTAGGTTCCCTTTGTGATCCTATATGCTTTACTCCATAGATGGAAAAGGAAAACCTTTATTCTGGAAAGAATTCAAAGCCTTCACCAAGCTGCCAAGTCTGAGCACAAGAAGAGGTTAAAGGCACCTGCTCTAATGATACCTCCTCTTACCCAAAACACTGGGAGGCCCAAGTGCCATGTCACAAGAACAATTAACTACAGGATCCAGATCCAGCCTTCTCAATTATGCTGTTTGATTCCATTTTGGAATGAGGTATATTCTCTCATATCGAAGCTTCCCAAAACAATGTAAATTACTCATGCCATAAATGATAAAAAAAAAAAAAATCAAACTTGCAAAAACTGCATACAAAGGCATTCAACAATATAACAGTTCGTACATTTACAATTCGTACATTCCACACAGAATTCTCATTTGGATTTGACAAACAAAAAACAAAGAGAAGCTTTAAAAAAAAATGATGAAGGGGGCGCCTGGGTGGCTCAGTCGGTTAAGCGTCCGACTTCAGCGCAGGTCATGATCTCACAGTTTGTGAGTTCGAGCCCCGCATCGGGCTCTGTGCTGACAGCTCAGAGCCTGGAGCCTGCTTCACATTCTGTGTCTCCCTCTCTCTCTGCCCCTTCCCTGCTCATGCTCTGTCTCCCTCTGTCTCAAAAATAAACATTAAAAAAAAATTTTTTTTTTTTAAATGATGAAGGCATTAGGATGAACAGTATTCACAAAGTGGTAACATAAATTTTTAAGCAGAGGGTATTACTTTAATTTGCTACACTGAACATTAAGCGAAACAGTCCACAAGGACCGGCATTGAGTTTCCAAAACTGTTTCATGGTCTTGCAGAGAAAAAATTAAAGCAAAGCAATAAAAGGAAACCTCTCTTCAGGCATACTCTGAAGTGCACCCACTCAGGTAAGAAGAATTTGTAATAACTTCATTCACTACCTCCTATGTGAGCTTAGGGGACATAGCTCACATCTAAAAGGACGATCGGGATCTCAGATCACTGCACAGTTGATCTGCAGATACAGCTGGCTGGGGCTCAGGCCTCCCCGGACCTGAGTGCCCACAGCCCCGCTGGTTTATAGAAGTAACAGCTTCGGGTACCTTTTGCAGTTTCCATTAACCAGTCTCTGCACTTCTACTCGTTGCGTTTTTGTTTTGTTTGCATTATACGTTTAACTCCATAAACAATTAGTGCGATACCGTATTTTGACTATATATAGTTGTGACCGTTAATTTCAATGAAAATTCTATCTTTACTCCACAAGGGTTTTTTTCCAGCAATGCATGCAAGTCAAGAGAGGAATTTTTAAATTAAATCAGATTGTTAAAATTATGTATTTCTAGAAGCCACTCTCTTCTTCAAGAAACAGAATGGAATCAATCACTAGCTTTTCCCTTTCCTGTGCCCAATATTCTTTCAGCATAAAGGAGTTTCCCTTCCATCAAGACCCTACTTACCTCATTACAGAGATATATCTTCTTAAAATTATAAGAAAATATTTCTTTCTTCTTTCTTGCAACAATTAGCTACTTCAACCTTTTTTCCCCCCAATGGACTCAATCTCATGGCCTTTAACAGACAACACTTTGTGGAATCCCCCATTTTCCTCTCTACTTCTTTTAAACAAGCAGTAAACTAGACAAACCAGATGACTAAATAAAATCACATTTTTATATAATATTCCTAATTTTATAAAGTACCATAAATAATCCACAAGTGCTGTATACTTACCACGGAGCATAGAACTCTACAAGCCACAGACTATCACTTTGAATAACTTCTCGGTTGAAATTTGATGGAGTTAATTCAATTACATCGTCACTAGAGGAATAGAGACCATTCACTGCTAGAAAGAAGGTACAGCTTATTAGACCTGCAGTAAAAGACAAAAAGCACACCATTAATGACAGGGTTCAAGCTCTGGCAGGAAACGTCTTCTTGAATTGCCCAAGGTTCTTCACACAGGAGGATGGCCTGGGTCAGGTCCTTTCTAACCCCCCAGTGCCCATCCCCCTCGTTGCTGTGGCAGCCCCTGGAATTTCACTGCCACCGGTGCAGCACAGAGCAAGTAGGAAAGAGATCCACACTCTCATCTCTTGAGCTGCAATCGAAAAAGATCTCTAACTCAGGTGCTTTTTACGTATTAACATTTTCATTCTTCACAATCACCTTGTGAAGTAATAGTATTTGTGCCATTTTATGGGCGAAGACACTGAAAAACTGGGAGGCTACCCTGTGACCCCGAGTAATCCACACGGCATTTACTTTTTGTGTTATTCAGTTGCAATATTAGCACACTATCTTTTTTTAACGTCTATTTATTTTTGAGCAAGAGAGAGCACGAGCGGGGGAGGGGCAGAGAGAGAAGGGAACAGAGGATCCGAAGTGGACTCCATGCTGACAGCACTGAGCCTGATGTGGGGCTCGAACTCACGAACCCCAAGATCATGATCTGAGCCAAAGGTGGACGCCCAACTGACTGAGCCACCCAGGCGCCCGAGTACAGTATCTTTATTAAACTTCCTTTCAAGGAAAAATTAATTATTTGTCTTGTCTACTAAACTGGGACTCTATCAAGGGCAATACTTATTTTTATAAATATTTTTATTTCTACTCACACTATGTATGGCAGTCACCAGACACTTGCAATGCTGCTGGATGAGCTTACAAAGAATTTTCACGTAAATGTTACAAAAGAAGGATGGAGTGTTATTGTCTTATTAACAGCATAGTTTAGCCACACTGTGGCCCAAATGCGTTTTTGTTGGCTACTGTAGGAACTTAAAACGTAATTGTTAACAATTATATAGGAAAACAAGTTCTGGATGGACTTAGAAATATCTTAAAAACTAGGGGTGCCTGGGTGGCTGGCTCAGTCGGTTGAGCGTCCGACTTCGGCTCAGGTCACGACTCAGGTCAGTCTGTGGGTTCGAGCCCCGCGTCGGGCTCTGTGCGGACAGCTCAGAGCCTGGAGCCTGCTTCAGATCCTGTGTCTCCCTCTCTCTCTGCCCCTTCCCCACTCTCACTTTGTCTCACTCTGTCTCTCAAAAATAAATAAATATAAAAAAAGGAAATATCTTAAAAACTCAAAACGTTTTTGAATTGGTAGTACTATCAAAATTCCAATTCTGCCTTTAAACATATGATTTCTTTATGTTTTCTAATTGCATTGTCTACGACCTCCAGAACAATGCTAAGTAATGGACTGTTCTTGACTTTAGTATTTTCTCATTTGCTGGCTTTTGAGTTGAAACAGATAAACTTAGGATATTAAAGAAATTTCTACCTATTTCTTTTTAGCATCTGTGAAGATGATCATAACTTCTTTCTTTTAATCTACTGATGCAACAAATGATGAGGCGGACCTGTGTCCTAAGGCAGCGGACAGGTATGCCATTGTGGTCACGTGCTCATATGCTTATTCTGTAGACGGAATTTGGAAGATTTCAAATGGAACCTTTTTGAATAACCCAATGGTAAATTTCTTCTGGAAGGAATGTACACCAGTGTTAACTGTTCTGTTGCTAAATATTTCACCTTATGCTTACGGAACCACTTTCAAATGACTCCAAATACACTGGACCACTTGGGTTTTCACAGCATTACTAACTAAGAGTAGGAATCGCCCCTCGTTTGTAAATAAGGAAACAAAGGCACTTCTAGGGACCCATCTGCTGTCTCTAGCTTCTATTTCCAAGCTCTTCCCATTAAACCATGTTGTCTTTTAGAGCTCAGGATAAAATGGTTCAGTACGTCAGGGGCATGAATAAACAACATAATTCTATTTTTCAAGAACACTGCATTTGATTTATAGACGTGGCTAATAATGTAGGAACTTTATATGAAATAAAACTGTGGATTTTGGTAAGGGGGACATGAAACCACTAAAAGGCTATCCTGCAGGGGGTATGACCAGATTTGCTTTCTAGAAAGGGCGTTTTGGCTGCAATGTGGACAGCAGATGGGGGAACGATCAGGAGAGTGGGGTCACACCTAAACTCAGGGGAAGATGGAATGGCCAGCAGTAACACCCGCTGCTGGGAGGTCAAGTAGGAGACTGAAAATGATCTGGTGGATTTCATGACAGAGGATCCCCAGAGCCCAGGATGGCTGAGGTGGAGGAGTGAAAACAGGCAGCAGCCAATCTGCAAAAGACTGGAGACAGTAGGAGGGAACAAGTTCATGAAAAGGGAACTCTGTAACAAGTTTCACTATAAAGAGCACAAGAGAGCAAACAAATGTGGGGCAGAAGGAAGGTTTCTTTTTAAAGATGAGAGTGATCTGAGCTTGAAGGGAAAAAAATATGTGGAGTGGGAGAGGCTAAAGATAAAGTAGAGGAATAATGAAACAAAATGCCTGGAATCCAAAACGGGAAGGTAGGGAACCCAGAGTCAGTGGCAGGGGTAGCCTGGGGCAGGATGGCCCCCTTTTCCACTTTGAGAGGTGGGAAAGAGTGCAGGTGGATGGAGGTCAGGCCAACCAAACTGGGGTTGCCTTAATAGCTGCCGCTGTCCAACATGCTAACCACTCACCACATGGAGTGAAGGTATAAAAAGTGCTAAATTCTGAAGACTTGGTAGGGGAAAAAAAAAAAAGTACCTCATTAATATTTTGATATTGGTTACATGCTACAATGATATTTGAGATACAGTGGGGAATAAATATGTTAAAATTAATGTCACCTGTTTCTTTTTGCCTTTTGAAATGTGGCTACAAGACTATTTAAAATTAGATATAAAATTTGCATATCTCTACTGGATTGTGCTGCTTGATAATCTTTTTGTTGCTGCAGTAAAGGTTAAGTGGAGTTTGACATATTTAACGAATCAAGTAAATTAAGAACAAGCAGAGACCATCCTAATTCTGAATAAGCTTACAAGTTAAGACTGGGCCTGGAAAATCCTCCCTGGAGATCTACTTTCTAAAGTGTATTTTTTGTAAAAAATCAACATAAATCAATACTTGTTCAATACACTGAGCTCAATGTGAAATTTTCAAAAATGGAAAAGCAAAAGAAAACCCATGAACAGTCCCACTAGAACGGGCAATTAATATTTTGGTGATATTCATATGGACTTCTCTGTGCTATTCGGAAGTCTAAAACTATTATTATATTTATATGCATGTGATCTTACTATACATTCCTTTTTGTAGCCTTTTTTCCCCACTCAAAATAAGTTTTCTATATAATTATGGATTATTTTTACCCCCCGTATAACCACTTTTAATGGCTATATCACATTGCCCATTCACCACTAACAGAATTTCTTTCCAATTTTTCACTATTAACAGGCCAATGCTGAAAATCCTTACACTCTTCCCCCCTTCAGATAAATATGAGTATTTCCTTAAGAGATAATCTTACAAAGGGATTGGGGGTATAGTATAGCTAACATTTTGATCTATGTATCTGTCCAACTACCCTCCAGAAACTGACATGTTAACTGAGAATAACACTTAAATGACACTACACACCAGGCAGTGCGTAAACACTTAGGATATATTAACTCATTTTAAGACCTCTATGTGGTGTATGTATCATCATGCCCATTTTTAGACCTGGAAATGGAGACACAGAAAGGGTAACTTGCCTGAGGCCACATAATTAGAAAGAGAGAGAACACGGTTATGCAACCCACATTTTAAACCAAAGGACTGGAGACTGCATTAGTATAATCCCAAGGAGGGTCATTAGTTAGACTGTGGCAGGAGAATTAGGTTCACTGCATTCCCTTGCCAATCCGGGACAGCAGGCTGGAGTCACCAAAGGGATGGACCATGACTTCACCTCAGGAATGTGCTTCCTTTACATACAAAGATGGTCGTGGCTACTGACACTCGGTATAACATGGACTTGGGCTGCTTTTTTTTTTTTTTTTTTTCCTCCTAGTAACAGTGCTAGGCTTTTTGTCTTTAAAATTTTTTTTTTAATTTTTTTTTTCAACGTTTATTTATTTTTGGGACAGAGAGAGACAGAGCATGAACGGGCGAGGGGCAGAGAGAGAGGGAGACACAGAATCGGAAACAGGCTCCAGGCTCCGAGCCATCAGCCCAGAGCCCGACGCGGGGCTCGAACTCACGGACCGCGAGATCGTGACCTGGCTGAAGTCGGACGCTTAACCGACTGCGCCACCCAGGCGCCCCTAAAATTTTTTTAATGTTTTTATTCATTTCTGAAGGAGACAGAGTGCTAGCAGGGGAGGGGCAGAGAGAGAGGGAGACACAGAACCCGAAGCAGGCTCCAGGCTCCGAGCCATCAGCACAGAGCCCGATGCAGGGCTCGAACCCACAAACCGTGAGATCACGACCTAAGCGGAAGTCGGACGCTTAACCAACTGAGCCACCCAGGCACCCCGACTTTTTGTCTTTAAGTTTTGCCGAATTCTCACAACAGCCCCCCCCCCTTCCTTATAAATGACTCTTTAGTGGAAATGTCTTGATGATAAAGATTTGAGACTCACATTCCTTAGAAGGCAATATGACCACATAGGGCTGGAAAAAAAATCGAACCATACTACTCAAAAAAACAGATTAAAAGATGTTAACTACCCCCTATGAAAACCCTCAAGAAGACAAACAAAACACTCCGGGCCACTTAAGATGATAAACTGGGTCAATGCCGACTAACAGTGTTCTGTTTCTAAAATTCACATGGCTGTTCCACTCACTGATAATGAGCACCAATGGGAAATGGGAACATCCAAGTGTCTAGAATCTATGTGAGCAGATGGTTTTGCCATCTGTGGCTCCCCATTATTCCTCCACAGTAGTTAAGGATGTCATAAATCCACATCAGTAGCATCTCTGTCCCACACCTGCCACCAAGAGTACACGATCCCACAGCACTCATCTAGAAACCAAGAGGGCTCCCAAAAAGGTCTGACTCCATTTATGCAAATAAATGATAGAATCACAGACTCTTTCCGCGCCCGGTATGAATTCACCCGAGGGACACTGAACAGAGACTAGAATCCTTTCCCCTCCTCTACATCCTCTCTGTACTACAGCAAATATTTACATCTTGTTTACTCTCGAGACCCATGTGAACTCGTGCATCCTGAGACCCACCCAGCGGGGGAGGACAAGCCCAGAGTGATTAAGTCACTAGCTCGCCGTCACACAGCTAGGAAATGCGGGGCAGGGCCGGCTGGGGCTCCAACTCTGCGGTCTGGATCCAGGGCGTTCAGGTAAGGAAGGTTAAGAGCGCCTCGGCGGGGACCAAGGCGGGCCAGAAAGGGGTCGGGATCCTCAACCCCCACTCACTGCACAGTTTCTAAAACAGGGATTTACATAATTCATGGTGGTCTGCGTCCCATTTAGTTTTTAGAAGTTCGCTCACACTTGAAGCGCTTTGGGAAGGCACCGTTCCCTTTCTAAAGCAAACTCTTCGGCCTTTTCCAGGGCTGGGTTTTGATATTTCAGTTTTCCTCAATTAGTGGGAACGGCATTAAACAAGTGGTGCAGGGTGAGGACCCCGCGGCCGTGCCGTCTACACGCCAGGGTGAGGAGGGCGGGCCCAGGACAAGGGACCCCTGACCCTAACCCTCTCAGGTCGCCCCCGGCTCCACCTCCGCCAGGGATCGAGTCCTAGCTGCTCCGCACGGCTCGAACGCAGCTCCCGGCCCTCACCCTCGCCCGGCCCGCCGCCGCCCCCCTCGGCCCGGGGCTCCCCGGTGGTTCTCAGGATGCACCACCCCGGGACTCCCCGACCCCGTCGCGCTCGCTCCCCGGGGTGGGCTGCGGGAGCCCCGCCGCGCTGCCTCCCCTCCGCACGCGCCCCGAGACCGGCAGGGCCCCGCACCCCCGCGCGAGGGACGGCCCCGACCGCATCCCCCACCCCAGCCCTGGCCCCGCGAGGCCGCCCGCCCGCCCTGCCCCGGGCCTCCCAGGCGGTCCCCCGGGACGAGGAGGCCCGCGCCTACCCAGCACGAGGCGAGCCATGCCGAGCTCCCGGGCCGCCGCGCAATCCGACCGTCGCCTCAGCTCCGCGCGCCGCGCCCCCGCCGCCCCACGTCCCGCCCTCGGCCCGTGAGGCAGGCGCCGGGCGGTGCGGCGGGGACGGGCCGGAAGGCGCTCGCCAAGCCGTGGCCGCGGCCCATTGGTTCCAGCAGGCTTCGCTCATTCGCGTGACCAATGGGAGGCGGCCGGGTAGAGGTTACCGGTTTGATTTTTTTATGGAGGGCGGAGCGAGCGGCGGAAGGAGGGGCTTGCTGGGGGCGGGGCGGACCACCCTTTCCTTCCTCGGTGGCTCTCGGATTCCCCCAGCCCCAAGCGGGCTGTCGGTACTTTCCCCCCGTAGAGTCCAGTATTTGGTTCTTCTTATCTTAAGGGTCTTTATTCTCTCTTTCCCTCCCTTGCCTCTAACGAGCCCCTTTCCAGCCTTCACTCATCCCCTGCCCCCCCTACTCTCCACCCCTTATCCTCTTTGTCCCCCAGAGAGGATAACTTTCTTTGGGCGCTCAGTACATGTATGACCTTATTAAATGACACTTTAATTTGTCCTGTGCCTTGATGGGTATCCAATCATACTGTGCGTACTGTGCCTACCATAATTCAACACTTATTTGTTTGGTTGAATTACTTTAGTTAGAAGTTCCCACGTCCAGGGCATCTGACTCCAAAACTTTTTCACTGATAGGACCTTGTTCTCTGTAGAAGCCCTTGGGGCTTAAGCTTCAGAGCTCCTCAGAGGGTTTCCTTCCTCACCCTGGGAGGGGCCTTTGCAATGTGATCAGTGATCACGTGTTTTGTAAAATTTGCAAAAGTAAACTATTTTAAGGGTAGCAGGCTAAGATATGGCATCTTTCCACCCAGGTTTCCCCTCCTGTGTTTGGATTGGCCTTGAGCATTTTGTTTTCGTATTCGTACTGGTTTATTTCTCTGCAGTGCTGAATGCGTGAGACAGCTCTGCTTCTGGCGGAAGGATTTGGGAGTCACTACAGTGGAAGCCAGGAGTGGTGATGGCCTGTAGGGCGCGCTTCCTGGAGGAAGTGGCCCTAGAGCTGAGTTTGAAACGTTTGCTAGGCAAACAGGAGAGTCATCCATGCACAGGAAGCAAAGGGAGTGAAGAAGCTCCCTCAGGGTGAACTGACACCAAGCAGAGGAAGCTGGCAGCAAATGCCAGATGATGGGGTGGTGCTGGGGGGCTGTGTGGGGAAATCGTGAGACATCCAGACCATTTGTGGGCTGGGCCCTGTGGATCCCCGATTTTTGATTCTCTGAGAGATCTCTGGGTTTACTGATGGCATTGTAAAATCTAGGGTTTGGTGTGTCAGGATAATCAGTGGTGGCATCTAAAGCAAACAGCCCTAAAATCTGGGTGGCTTACCCCATAATGCTTTATTTCTTGCTCTCGCTGGAAAGGAGCTTTCCATGGGTGACTCAGGAATTCTGGCTTCTCCCATCGTACAATGCCACCATCTTCTAAAACATGCACTCTCAGCATGGGAGATGTTACCCCCAAGAGGGCAAAGTTGGTTCTTGGGGGATACCAGTGAAAAAAATCTTAGCTATTACAAGGGCCGCAATACATAAACGGATATACAGTGTATCTGTGTTTTCCAAATTTCATGGGAGAGAGGAATTTAGGAAAAGATATATCTAAAAAGTCTCCTTAGGGGCATGATAAGGAAAAAAGAAAGAAAGAAAGAAAGAAAGAAAGAAAGAAAGAAAGAAAGAAAGAAAGAAAGAAAGAAAGAAAGAAAGAAAGAAAGAAAGGAGGGAGGGAGGGAGGGAGGGAGGGAGGGAGGGAGGGAGGGAGGGAGAAAGAAAGAAAGAAAGAAAGAAAGAAAGAAAGAAAAAGAAAGAAAGAAAAAAGGCTGAGAAACGCTGTTCTAGAACAGGATTGTTCAATGGAAATATAATGTCGGCCACGACATATGAAAATGGAAAATTTCTAGTAGCCACATTAAAAAGGTAAAAAAGAACACCCTAAACTAATATACCATTGCATGTTAACTGAACTGGCATTAAAATTAAAAAAATTTAAAAAGTAAAAACAAAACTAACAAAAGTAAAACCAAAGAGATTAAATCTAATAATATAGTTTAACCCAAAATATTCCAAATGTTACCATTTCACCATGTAATTATATAAAAATGGTTAATGAGCTGTTTTACCTTCCCCCACCCCCATGCCAATTCTTTGAAACCCAGAGTCTATTCTATACTTAGGGCACATCTTAAGTTAGACTGGCCACATTTCACGTGGTCAATAGCCACACAGAGCTAGTAGCTATCTGTTGGACAGCACAGTTCTAGAACCTCCTTAGAGTCCTTGATTGGTTCTTCTGCCTGAGTGACTGAGGAGCAAGGTGGGACTAAGGGAGACTGCACAGGTAGTTCTGGCCAGGCCTGGTAGTGTCCTTCCACTCACATTCCATTGGCTAGAGCCAGCCAATGGCCCCAACTTAACTGCAAGGGATGCTGGGAAATAGTGTTCTGTCTCTGAGAAGAGAAACTGCATTGGTGAGGATCAAGACAATCTCTGCTGCAGTACGTGCTCTGGCCTCCAAATATCCGTGTTTACTTCTTCTCCACATGTGGAACACATTTAGTCTCTCCCCAAAGGAGTCAACCCAATGTGTATCACTATAGCCAGCTCGAGGCCCTGGATGTCTGGGTGAAGTGTTGACTCCCCCCCCCCCCCCCAGGTCAGGGCATGAGTCCACATGGTGCAGAGCTCATGAACTGAAAAGAAGAGCTATTCTCCCACCCCCAAACTCAGAATATATGATGCGGGGACAGAGCAGGAGAATAGTAATCAATATTACCTTCCAGAAAGGGGAAAAGTAGGAGATACACTGCGGTGCATGGTTCAGGGCAATTCTGAAATCCCTTATGGGTGGACACCGTAAGGCTCCCACATGGAGGAAAGACAGCCCCTCAATTAGGTTCTGATTCTGTTCTCTGGGAGGAACTCTGGTCTGCTCCACTCTTTGGGAGGCTTCCCCTGGTGATTCGTCTCCTACCCATCTCTCCTTGGGGGGGGGGGGGGTTCCTCTAGCCAAAACCTGTCTCTTGCCTAGGAAAGATTGGGAGTCAAAGGGTTTTGTTTTGTTTTGTTTTGTTTTGTTTTGTTTTGTTTTGTTTTGTTTTGAAGTAGGCTTCACTCCTGCCCAGTGTGGAGCCCTATGCAGGGCTTGAACTCACAACCCTGAGATCAAGACCGGGGCTGAGATCAAAAGCAGCACACTTAACCAACTGAGCCACCCAGGCGCCCCTCCAAGGGCATTTTGGGTTTTGTGTTTTGCCTTTTGTTTTGCTTTAAGTGAACCTTTTATTAAAATATCACATTGTTGAGGCACCCGGGTGGGTTCAGTAGGTTAAGCGTCTGGCTCTTGATTTCGGCTCAGGTCGTGATCCCAGGGTGGGGGGATCCAGCCCCATATGGGGAGGGGGGTCTGTGCTCATAGCCTGGAGACTGCTTGGGATTCTCTCTCTCCCTCTCTCTTTGCCCCTCCCTCTCTCTCTCTAAAAATACATAAATGAACTTTAAAAATAAAATAACGTATGACATTCTTATTGACTGAATTGTGTCTCCCCCAAATCCATAATGTTGAAGCCTTAATCTCCAAATGACTATATTTGGAGATAGAGCCTTTAAAGAAGTAACTCAGGTGCAGTGAGGTCAAAGGGTGGGGCCCTAAACCAATAGGACTAATGACCTTATAAGAAGAGGAAGAGACACCAGAGTGAGCACACACAGAAGATAAGCTTCGTGAGGACAGCTAGAAGTGGTCGTCTGCAAGCCAAGGAAAGAGGTCTCCCCAGAAACTAACCCTCCTGCACCTTGATCTTGGACTTCCAGCCTCCAGGGCTGTGAAACGGTGCATTTCTGTTTAAGCCCTCCAATCTGTGGCACTTAGTCATGGCAGCCTGAGCAGGTTAATACAAACATCCCCCTTAAAAGAGAGCACAATTCTTTAAGGGCAACAGTGCCTTGACGTTTCCATAAAGTGAATATCACATTTGACCTTTGCATCCCCTTTCAGAGGCCAGACACACACCTTCCTGTTAATGCTACGGGTCATTTTCAAAGTATTGCCAAGGGTATCATGGGCTATTTGAGTTTAAAACTCAGCTCCAGCATGGGGCGCCTGGGTGGCTCAACCAGTTAAGCGTCTGACTTTGGCTCAGGTCATGATCTTGCAGTTCGTGGGTTTGAGCCCCGCATCGGGCTCTGCGCTGACAGCTTGGACCCTGTCTCAGATTCTGTGTCTCCCTCTCTCCTTTCCCACTTGCGCTCTCTCTCTCTCGTTCTCTCTCTCAAAAATAAATAAACATTTGGGGCGCCTGGGTGGCACAGTCGGTTAAGCGTCCGACTTCAGCCAGGTCACGATCTCGCGGTCCGTGAGTTCGAGTCCCGCGTCGGGCTCTGGGCTGATGGCTCGGAGCCTGGAGCCTGTTTCCGATTCTGTGTCTCCCTCTCTCTCTGCCCCTCCCCCGTTCATGCTCTGTCTCTCTCTGTCCCAAAAATAAATAAATGTTGAAAATAAATAAATAAACACTTAAAAAAATAATTAAATAAATAATAAGTGTTTAAAAAAAAAAACTCAGCTCCTACAAATACCTCATAACCACCAACTATTTAGCAGACCCGACGTCACTTGATCAGTGCTACTTAGTACAAAAGAATTATGTGATGACGAAAAGAGTCAGTGGTCTACGGAATCAGGTTTGCGGATGCTTCCCTCAATGGCTATGCGTTTGAAGCATCCTGGATGCTGTGGGGAGAACAGAAGAAACATGGAAAACACTGTTTTAGCCATCACAAGGTGGGTTGATCAGTATGTTTTGCTATGATCTAGGATATTCTGTCTCTTCTTAAACAAAGGCTTAAATGCATTTGCTGTTCACTTATTCATTCACTCATTCCATCCTTCACTCATTCATTTGAGAAGTATGTACTGAATATCCGTTTATTTCAGGTACGGTGCTAGGCCGGGGGGGTGGGTGGTGGTTATTATGATGATTAGTAGATGTTCCTGGCTGATAGAAGCCCACGGTCCACGAGAGGATGCAGGTCAATAAGGAGCTACAACAGAAGTATATACAGAAAGTTCTATGAGACCACAACAGAGGCAAGCAGTTTGCTCTGGTTGAGGGAGTCTGATGTCGAAGAGGCTTTTCTGGGGTGACAGCGAGGCAGGAGGGGTGCTCCCGGCAAGGGCAGCCCATGAACAAAGGCACAGAAGCAGAACAGTGTGCAGGGCGCAGTGAATCTTGGACAGCCCTCCCCGCAGGCCCATTGAGACCAGTCTCAACAGCTCCGCTAAGCTGCAGAGACGACAAACAGGCGGGTTGCCCGTTTAGCGACACTGGGTTTTAAGATCAAGAGATCAAAACATGTTACGTGACTAAACTTTTTGAATTCTAGAACTTTGGGTGCAAATTCAATACTGCTTTTTTGGTGCCGAGTAAACTCAGTGTTCCAGAGTTAGGTGACCAAGATTTGAGACAATTCCAGAAAGTCTCATTAGCCTGGGCCGGAAGCTGAGCCAATCAAACCCCAGCGCTGGGCCCCAGTTCCTGGAAAAGACAAGGGAACGATAATATTTTCTCAAGTGCAGCAGGCTTCTCTTCCTGTTCTGCCTTCTCTGTCTTGCTCACTAACCAGAAAAGAATAAACCAGAGGATTTAGGGAAGAGGAAAGGACAGTCCAGAAACCTTGATTTTTTTTTTTTTTTGTAGAACAATGAACAGAATTAGTAACTCACAATTTCACCAAACTTCATATACTTAATAATGATAATAAATAACATATGATAACTTTGCATGTGCTTCCCCAAGATTTTTTTTTAAGTTTTTTTATTTATTTTGAGAGAGAGAGAGAGAGAGAGAGAGAGCACACAAGCAAGAGGGTGCAGAGAGAAAGAGAGAGAGGGAGAATCCCAAGCAGACAGCGCAGAGCCTGACGTGAGGCTTGAACCTACAAACCGTGAGATCATGATCTGAGCTGAAATCAAGAGTTGGGGAGGCTTAACCGACTGAGCCACCCAGGCTCCCCTTCCCCCAGGTTTTTTTTAAGCAGGGTGTAACATGGGGAGGTCAATGAATAAACCAGAAATTTCTTTTTTCTTGTATTTCCCTATGGTTTCTGCCCTCCCCCAGCTGCGTTACTGTGGTTGCTGCTTACCTGGCCTTGTCCCTCACCCTGACTTCCTAAAGCACCCTTTCCATTCAGAAAGGAGAGTAGACAAAGGCAGATGGGACTAGATTAGAAGCATCTCTGGTGGGGCGGGGTGGGGGGGGGCGTTCTCGTGGTCATGATATTTGCTTAAAAGTGAATGAAATTCGGGGAGCCTGGGTGGCTCAGTCGCTTAACCATCCAACTTCAGCTCGGGTCATGATGGGGCGGTTCGTGAATTCAAGCCCCACATCGGGCTCTGTGCTGATCGCTCAGAGCCTGGAGCCTGCTTCAGATTCCGTGTCTCCCTCTCTCTCTGTTCTTCCCCTGCTCATGCTCTGTCTCTCTCTCTGAAAAATAAATAAAGATTTTTAAAAAATAATGAAGAAAAAAAGGTGAATGAAATGAAAACCCTGAGGGAGGAACTGGATTATCACCTGACCTCGCCCCCCTTGCCACCAGCGGAGGATTTTACCAGTCAGAGGAAAAGGAGGAAGGTGTTCCAGGCAGAGAGCCTAGCATCAGCAAAGGCATGGAGGCATGAGAGCACATGGCTTTATCTCTCGGCTGCTGGATTTTTTCTTAAAACCGGGCACAGGTCTCAGAATCCAACTACAACATGCTGGTTGCTTCCCACATGCCAGGCATGATGCTAAGCTCATGCTCTTGACCTTTATTGATTTAGGAAATCTGCACACAAGAGTCTACCTATCCTTTTCAGCCTTTGTGGCTCTGCTTGAATTTCAAGTCTTCTGAAGCTCTTCCCCGACCACACCCTGTGAGGCTGCCCCCTGCCTCCCAAGCCACCATGATTTTCTATCGCCTCCCCTTGCTTTTCCCCTTCTCGGAAATTGTGTCAGTTTCTCGCGGCTGTTGTAACAAATTACCTCCGCCTTAGTGACTTAATGCGAAATTTCTTACCTCCTGGTGCTGCAGGTTAGAAGTGCAACACAGGTCTCACTGGGCTGTAGGCAAGGGTTGGTCCCGGCTGGGCTCCTTCCTGGAGGCTCCGGAAGCACATCCGCTTCCTTGGCTTTCCAGCTTCTAGAACTTCCTGCCTTCCTTGCCTTGTGGCCCCTCCTCCATCTGCAAAGCCACCGATTACGGCCGGCTGAGTCCTTCTCACGTCCCATCTCTCTGTTCTCTCCCTCCTGCTTCCCCCCCTCCACTTTTAAGGGCCCTTGTTGATTCCAAGGGCCCATCCAAATAATTCAGGATAATCTCCCTATTAACTTAATCAGCAGCCCTTCATTCCTTCTGCAACCTGAATTCCCCTTTGACGTGTAATGTCGCACTCAGTGAATGTGTTGAGTGAAGGAACCAATGACCCTACATGGCAGGTGTTATCATGACCCTTTTATGTGTCAGGCGGGGCTCAGAGAGGTGAACAAAGGCACCCAAGCTCGCAGAGCCGTGGATCTTAGCACCGGTGATGGTTAGGATGGGCTAGGTTATCCTGTAGTACACAAGGCCTCATCTCAGGGGTTTGTTCTCCCATGCCGCCTGTCTCTCGCGGGCTGGCCACGGCTCTGCTCCATGGCACCTTTGCTCTGGGACCCAAGTAAGGGAACAGCCTCAATAGGGACGTTGCTGTTGTCACGGCAGAGGGGAAAGGAGCCTCTGGCACGACCCCACCACACAGGCTCTTCAATCTTCTGCTTAGAAGTGGCACTCCTCACTCACTCCTACCCACGTTCAGTGAACCAACCGGAACTCAGGAGTTGAGCTAGCAGGGACTGTCTTAGCCTGCTCAGGCGGCCACAACAGAACGCCACAGCTGGGGCCACTTAAACCACAGAAACGTACGGTCCCACGGTTCTGGGGGCCGGAGGTCCAAGATCATGGTGCCGGACGCTTTCTCCGGAGGCCTCTCTTGCCTTGCGGACGGCCGTCGTCGCACCGTGTCCTCCCGTGGTGAGGAGCCTCCCCGGGACACGAACATCACTGGTGTCTCTCGCTCTCCTCGTAAGGACGCCAGTTGTATCGGATTAGGGCGCCACCCTTATGACCTTGTTTGACCTGAATTATCTCCATCAAGGCCTTATCTCCGAATATATAGTCCCACGGAGTGGGGCGGCGGGGGTGGAGGGGTGGTGGTCAGGGCTTCAACATGTGAATTTTGAGGGGACACTAGTTGGTGACAGTGATGTGTCACTTTCTCTTACGGAAGAACATCGTGGGGAGGGGAAGTGGAACGTTTGGCAGGAAATATATATAAGCCACCACAGATCCTAACCCAGCCTCTCTGATGCCAAAGTCCAGCAGGCGGATGGTGAGCTCACTGAAAGAGAGAGGCCTTGCTTTCTCCTCTCTATCCTCCGAGCGGCCTGGTCGGTGGCTGCTAACGACTCATCACATGCACTCAGATGTGCACACGGTTATTATTTTATTGGGATGGTAATTAACCCCCGTGACGCTCCCGGCCACCACCGAGGGAGCGCTCCTGGGGTGGATGCTGGGTGGCCGGTTTACATGGATCGTGCCACCGCCGTCTGGCTGCAATCCCGTGATGAGCAACAGTCGGGTCCCAGTTCTCAGTCAGGAGGCAGAATCAGGAAGGTTGAGTGATGTGTGCGAAGGACACACAGGTGATAAGAGCAGTAGAAGGTTCCCCCCAAGTCCGTCTGCCTCCAGGCCATGCACCGCACTCCATGAGGTTACCCTGCCTCTCCTCTTGGGAGAACCCACTGCTCTAGGACAGTCCGGTCGCCTGGGCACCGCCTCCGTGGCCCCCACGTCTGGTTCTCCCTGGCGCCCCAGCCTCATCCCTGGCTTCCCCACTCGGTCCCCTGGCTTCCAGAACTCTCACACCTTCCCCACGTTCTATGTACGGCTGGCTCCGCTGGGGATGTCCTTCCTCCTGCCCGGTTGCTTGACTATTCTACACGTTCCTCCAGACTAACTCAGCTCAGAGATTATTCTTCACCTCATACCCGCTAGGATGGCTATGATTTGAAAAATGGAGGGGACCCTGGGTGGCTCAGTCCGTTAAGCGGCCCACTTCGGCTCAGGTCATGATCTCGCGGTTCGTGAGTTCGAGCCCCACGTTGGGCTCCCGCCTGTCACTGCAGAGCCCGCTTTGGATCCTCAGTCTCCCTTTCTCTCTGCTGTTCTCTGCTCACAGTCTCTCTCTCTCTCTCTCTCAAAAATAAATAAACATTGAAGAAGAAAAAAAAAATCGAAAGCTGGGGCTTAGACAGGTCAATGTTCACTCCAGCATTAGTCTTAGGACTCAAAAGGTGAAGACTATACCATTGTCCGCGGATGGATGAATGGATAAACAAAATGTGGTACATCCATACATCAGAATATTATTCAGCCTTACAAACGAGTGAAATTCGGACTCACGCGATAATATGGATGAATCTCGAAAGCATACATGCTAACGTATATACAATATGTGTATGAAATACACCAGACACAAAAGGACAAATAGTATATGCCTTAGTCAAATCCATACGGACAAAAAGTAGAAAAGAAGTTTCCAGAGCCTGGGGAGGGAGTCACGGGGAACCGTTGTGTAATGGGGACAGAGTTTTTGTTTGGCAAGATGAAATAGCTCTAGAGACAGCTGGCGGTCATGGCTGGACAACAATGTGAATGTACTTACTGCCACTGAATTGTGTACGGGAAAACAGTTAAAGTGGTAACTTTTCTTCCATGTGAGTTTTTCCACCATAATCACACGCAGAAAGAAGGTATTCTGGGGGCGCCTGGGTGGCTCAGTGGGTTGGGCGTCCAACTTCAGTTCAGGTCATGATCTCACAGCTCTTGAGTTCGAGCCCCATGTCTGGCTCTGGGCTGACAGCTCAGAGCCTGGAGCCTGGTTGGATTCCGGGTCTCCTTCTCTCTCTGCCCCTCCCCTGCTCACACTGTCTTTCTTTCTCCTTCAAAAATTAAATAAACATTAAAAAGAAGAAGAAGAAGAAGGTATCCTGCTGGGCTTCCGGTGTGTGTGTGACTATGGGGGGGATGTCTCCGGATCAGTATAATGTACTAGTATGTTCTGTGCTTCTCTGTTGGCCAAGTGCCCCCCAGGGGTCAGCAATGGCGCCTGGGACGGTATCTGACATAATTAGGCCGCTAATATGTGTTTTGTTTCAGCGAAAAAAGAAGCGAGTGACCCTTAGTCTGGTGCATTTCTGGGAGCTTGCCCATGTACAGCCTGTTCCACGAGCAGCGCTCTGGTATAGGCAGCAGGGAGTAACAATCTCTCCTGTTTCTGCAAGAGCATCAGGCAAATTGGGACAGAGAGCACACGTCGTGGAAGGCCACCTTTCTCAGAAGGGCGTCCTAGCAGGACTGCTGTCCGGACACTGGGCCTGGAGAGGCTGGGTCCGCCTTCCAGCTGGGAAGACCACAAACTCCGCGCTCCTCGCAGCCAGATGGCTGTGATGGCCGCAGGGGCCCCCTGGCGGCGAAGTGAGGCAGTGCCCCGGAACCTGGAGGGCGGGGAGAAGAGGGCGCCCCCTGCAGGTGACAGGGATCAAATCCGCGATAATCACCTATTGGAGGGGGAGTGTGTTAAGTACAGGGGTCCAGAGGCTTCCACGCCGCGATTTTGGATGGACTGCTTAAGAGCCTATGAATGTACCACCATTGATTTCCCTGGTCCTCTTTGTTGGCCATTTTATTGGTTTCCCTTTTATTTTTGCTACTATGAGTGAGGCTGTGCTGACCACGGTACTAAATTACGGTTATAAGTAACAACTGACTTAAATGGAGTAGGGAGCCGTAGGGTGAGGGCAGGAGCCGTCCCACCCGGCCGAGGGAGGGCATGTGCCTGCCTTCAGGGAGGGACTGGAGAAAGAGAGCCATGTCTCCCCCTGCCCTGCGCGCCCCCCCCCCCCCCCCCATCTCTCCATTCATCTGCCTTGTTCTTTCTTCTGCTGGGTTCCCATGGTGGAAGGTGGCTGCTATGGTGGTCGCTAAGACAATGGAAAGGCATGGTCTCACGGTCCTGGGGGCCAGAAGTCTGAATCAAGAACCCTCAGGGTAGTGCTCCCTCTGAGACTGCAGGGGAGTCCTCTCTCGCCTGTTTTGGCTCCTGGCGGTGTTCTGGTGCTCCGTGAAGGTGCCTCGCTCCCATCTCTGCCTCCGTGACTCACACGGCCTCCTCCCCATGTCTGGGTATCTCCTCTTCTTGAAAGGTCTCCCGTTGTAGTGCATCGAGGGCCCACCCTACTCCAGTATGACCCCATCTTAACTCATTACACCTGCAAAGACCCTCGTTCCCAAATAAAGCCACGTTCTGAGGTAGCTGGGGGTTTGAATTTCAACATAATCCTTCTGGGGGACGCAACTCCATCCAGAACAGCCACAGCGTAGCTTTTAAGTTTTGACATCTTTCCATTTAAGGGACCAGCTGAGAATAAACTCACATTTGGAAGTCAAATTCCAACTTCCTGGGGACAGAATCCTGATAGGTGCAGGTCATGTGCCCAGGCCCGTCCGCCATACCTGGAGGGGCACGACTGCCGAGACCAACCCTTGGGACGGAGAGAGGAGGGCAGTGTCCAGGCCAACAAGAGAGGCCATTGGTGTCCACCAAAGACATCCTGGAATATTGATTTATATTATTTTTAAAATTTAGTTAGTTATTTTTAATTTTTGTTCCAATATAGTTAACCAACAGTGTTATATTAGTTTCAGGGGTTCAGTATAATGATTCAACAGTTCTGTTCATTACTCAGTGCCATTAATCACCATCGCGCTCATTAATCCCCATCACCTATTTCCCCCATCTCCCCATTCACCTCCCCTCTGGTGACCATCTGTTTGTTCTTAATAGTTAAGAGTCTGTTTCATGGCATCTCCCTCCCTCTCTTTTATTCCTTTTGTTTTGTTTCTTAAATTCCACATCTGTGAAATCATATGGTATTTGTCTTTCTCCGACTGGCTTCTTTCACTCAGCATTACGCTCCCTAGCTCCGTCCACGTCATTGCAAATGGCAAGATTTCGTTCTTTTTTATGGCTAAGTAATATCTCACGGGAGGCACGCTACAACATCTGTACCCATTCATCTACTGATGGACACTTGGGCTGTTTCTGTATCTTGGCTATTGTAAATAATGCGGCAGTAAATAGAGGAGTGCACGTATCCCTTTGAATGAGTGTTTTTGTGTTTTTTGGGTAAATACTCACTATTTACAATTACTGGATTGCAGGGCAGTTCTATTTTTAACTTTTTGAGGAACCTCCACACTGATTTCCACAGTGGCTGGACCAGTTTGCGTTCCCACTAACAGTACAAGGGACTATTGATGTTTAAAAATTGCGTCTCTTGACTATTTCCTTAGGTTTCACTCTTAGTGACTCACAAGGCCATCTACTTCCCCATGCGTTATTATTAAAAATTTCAAACATATAGGACTACCGAAAGAATTTTTCAGTTAACGTTCATAAACCCACCATCCAAGTTCTACAATAATGTTTTGCTGTCTTTGCCATATTTCACCACTACGCGCCTACCCACGATCATTTTAGGGATCTTGATTTATATTTCCTGGTTACCTTCCAGATATATCTTTTTAATTTTATTTTTTTTATGTTTATTCATTTTTGAGAGAGAGCATGAGTGGGGGAGGGGCAGAGAGCGAGGGAGACACAGAGTCCGAAGCAGGCTCCAGGCTCTGAGCTGTCAGCACAGAGCCCGTCACGGGGCTCGAACTCACGAATGACGAGATTGTGACCTGCGCTGAAGTCGGAAGCTTAACCGACTGAGCCCCCCAGGCATCCTTATCTTCCAGATATCTTACGTCAATTTATAGTTCGATCAGCAGCATTTGAGAGTGATCACAACAGTTCATGTCTAAGTTTCTCCAAGGAATGTATTTCCAAGTGTGGGGATTTTTGACACTGGCCACGGCTGGGGTAGTATCTGTAGGCTCGCTCACTCGTGTCTGGAAGTTGATGCTGACTCTTGGCGGGGAACTCAGCTGGAGTTGTCGGCTGGAACCCCTACCTTGCCCAGTGGTCTCTACATGGGCTAGTTGGGGGGGGGGGTCCCTTTCAGGTCTGGAAGCTGGGCCCAAGAGTGAGCCCCCCAGGATCCAGGTAGAGACTGAAGCTGCCGTTGGCTGAGCAGTGATAGAACCCAGACTCAGGGGAAGGGGTGTAGACCCACCTCTCAAGACCCACCTCGCAACGAGAAGAGTATCAAAGAATTTTATGGCCATGTTTTATAATTTTTTAAATGCTTATTTATTTTTGAGAGGCGGGAGGGGCAGAGAGAGAGGGAGACAGGATCCCAAGCTGGCTCCGTGCTGACAGCCCGACGTGGGGCTCGAACTCATGAACCGTGAGATCACCACCTGAGCCGAAATCGGACGCTTAACCGACAGAGCCACCCAGGCGCCCCTTTTGGGCACGTTTTAAAAGTGACTTCAGAGCTTTATTTTATTAAGGAGCTGGAAATTTAGTCACAGGCTGGAATTGCTCTTTTCTCATGTTTCCGCTGTTGAAATTCTGCTCATCCTTCACATCCCTGCTGAAACCTGTTTTCTTCTCCGTTGAAATGATCTTGCTTCCCGTGTCTCTACCATTGCCCTGTAGGCAAGTGGAGAGCAGGATTTAGTCCATCGATCTTCACTGCTCCTGCGGCCAGACAGAACGTGTCCTACGAGGCAAGCACCCCAATAAATGAGTGTTGGGTAAACGAATGCTAGCTGAGAACCTGAAGGGGTAGAGGGAAAAGGAAGAGGGTGCAGGGAAGGCCAGGTCCCCACATGCGGGCGTCCTCTGGCCGCACAGTCGGGTGTTGCCTCTTATTCAGCAATATCTGAATCGATGGGAACCAGACATCCAGAAAAATGGAAGCATTGTTGGATAACCCGGCACTTTTCCCTCTGCAGGGCGGTAAGTATTTCTGTGGTTTTAAAGTTCCTAGCTGAGGGCAATAATAAATGATTTTTAGTGTGGGTCAGCAAACAGAGATAACTGGGCTTATGTTCCTTATCTGGAAATCCTTCCTAAAGAGGCATTTCACGGAGCAATGCTGTCCCCACCCTCTACACCACCTAACAAGTCAAACAGGCAGCTCAGGTGTCACCCCAGTGGCTTTTGATAACACGTCCTGGACTGGCTTTACATTGCTAAACAATTTGCAAGGTTCCTAGGCAAAGCTAAAGCCAAAGGAACAGCCACTTTACAAGACCAGTGCCCTGCCCCTTGAGCCGTAGGGGCTCAAGGCCACTGTTCAAGGGCAATGTGGGGTCGGCCTTCCTTATTACACGTTGCTCTTGTACCAAGTCTCAGGAGACTGGTGGTGAACAGAGCGTCCTGAGCACAGACAGCGGGGTGGTGGGTGGGTGGGAGGTCCCCTTTCCCAGTCTCTCTTGGTGGCTCGTCTCTAGCTGGAGCTCTACTATAGGCCATGGGAAGTTTTTAGGCCCTGCATCCCATGACTTGTCTGGGGCTGATCTTAGAATACTCCAGGGTCTTGGCGTGGCTTATGCTCATCCGGTCTGGGACAAGACCACAGTGGATAGCACGCTGTGACGCCTTTCTCCAGAGTAGAGGTGGTCTGAATAAATCACCTTGTTGAGTTTTTCCTTGGGTTTCAGAGGTTAAAGGTTTGATGCTAAATGGAAGTTAAGGGGCTTCTTGGCTGATTGAAGTCTCCCGGGTCCCTTCTGGGCCACCTACAACCCAGAGCCCGGTGTGATGGAGACCCCCCCCTCCCCCCCCACAGGATCGCTGGCTCCCGCAGCCTCAGGAACATTCCACATCCCTCTTCCCTTCCTGGTTGAGCAGTTCGGTTCCATCCTGCTCCTGCAAGCTCTCAGTCCCCAGCCTCCCAGACCTGATCCTGCCTGCGACTTGGCCAAAAGCCATCAGACCAAGGATGTTGACTTTCTGCTCTCCAAACACAAGATCCTGTGGCTACCAGGACCTGTCCTCATTAGCAGGCTCATGGGTTAATAACCTTTTTTTTTTTTCCTTTTCACAGAATCATCACCAAATCTTGCTAAATTTGAAGCATCACTAGCATTTCTCCTTTCCTTCCACAGAGATCCTGACCTGGCCGGGGTTTCAGCATTTCAGACCTCAACTATTACAACAGCCCCCTGCTTCACCTTCTTTTGGTTCTCTTCCATTCCATCCTTCTCTCCAGAACTTTCTAGAACACCCCGGAGGTTGAGAGAGGCCCGGGCCCCTTCCTTATTTTATTTTTTGACATACTAGAAAACAAAGACAAGTCAAAACAGGGTTGCAAGGTTATGATGCATTACCCGTGTTTGCTTTTCACGGAATTAATGCTTTAGATTAAAAAAATGTAATGCTATTCAGTTGGGCTACTCACAAGCTAAGGTCTAAGGCCACGTGTGTTTTCCCTCTGAGCAGTGTCCCCACCTGTGCCCCTCGGGAGGTTGAGGGACTCTTTTTCCCAGCTCTGCCTGCATCACGTGCGGCTGACTTCGTACCACCACGCGGAGAACGGCTCATCGTGTCCGGCCCCCTCCAGTGCTCCGTGAGCTACTTGAAGACAAGGACCACCGCTCGGTCACGTCTACGTTCCCAGCTTCTCGCAGACGCCCAGGGAAATGCATGAATGAGCGTTCCAGTGAATAAATGTACAAATGAATGAAATGCCACACGGTGCTCTGGGGATCAGTGCTCCGTTGGTTTGGGGCTACATGCTTTTGTTTCAGCTGGTGGAACTTGGTGAATCTGGGAGACTGCCACAGTTGCGGCCAGAGGCCCAAATCCTCCTACTCTGCCGGCGGCACGAGGTTATGGCTCCGGAGTGGAATCACGAGGGCCACCAGGTGGCGCTAAGTCCCCGTGCTGGACAGCTGCAAGCCACATCTTCTAGGAGGGCCCGGGGAGCCCCTTCCAAGAGACCCAAGATTATTGAAGATTGTATTCTGCAAGGTGCATCCATGAGCTCACTCTAAAACCCCAAACGCAGCCCACGGAGGAAAAGAAATTTTGTAAAAGATATCTAAATTCGGTTGAAGGGAGAAATTAGTCCAAAATGAGTCCAAATGGGGCAGAACTGCAAGACTGTTCTTACGGGTCCTCTGGTCACCCCTGCTCCAGCCGCCGAGGCCCCAGAGAGGGCGCGCCTGTGCCCCCGGACACACAGGAAGTCTGCCTTCACAGAACAGACTAGAACCCAGGTCCACTACCCAGAGTTACCTTGGTGGGCTGGCTGTTCAAGAGGCAAACAGGTACGCCGGCCTGGTCTCCTCCGGGCACGGACCGCTCACAGGAACTCTTCGCGGGAATATCTACTGCTCCCCGACCTGAGCTCTCGGCCACAAGTCTTCTAGTCGGTAGTGACTCCTTGCTCCACAGGCACCCTCCTCTCACTGTCCCTGAGCTGGGGGGGGGGGGGGGCTCCTTCCCTCCCTGCTTAACTCGGGAGTCCTTCTGGAAGTGAAAGGAACACCGCTCTGCTTCCAGTCCTTGCTGAAACCACCCCTCGCACCCATTCCTTTCTTCCTGGGATCCCTTGTGCTTACGGTCAGCTTGGGTCAGTTTCACACTTGACACCCGCAGCCAGAGGTGACACCCGATGCTATAGGGTGGGGTGTTAGACTTGCAGCAGGACAGGCTTCGCGTTGATTGGCTCTGGGACCACTCACGCCCCGCCCACTTAGCCTTCCCCCACCCCCTTCCCCAGGCCAGGGCCTCGGCTTTGACGGCCTCCAGGGGCCCCGCTTATATTGTAATCTACGTAAGTGGCACCCACTTGGCTTGTGGGAACCCCGGGCCTGGCTGGTCCCCGAGGGCTATGCCACCTCTGCAGAGCTACTCAGTTTGCTAAGTTACACGGCACTGGTCATGTTGCCTGCGGAGAAGGTGCCCGGGTCTTCTGCACGGAAAGCCGGTGCATTGTGGCTCTAGCCTCTGAACTTCCAGCCGCACATTCTGTGTTTCATCCGATGGCCCCATACACAAGGCAGGAATGGATCCTCGTCAGGCCTCTCCACAGCCCGGATGGGATGCATCGCCAGGTACTGATTCAGGTACAATAAGTGGCCTGCAGCCCAGCCTCCCGGTGGTCAGAAGGGGCAGATGTCGGCTTGGCCTCCAGACCCAGTCTGGCCCAGGCTGACTCCAGCTGTGGGAGGGACGCTGGGATTCAGGGTCTCCTCTCCTCTACCACTTAACTCTCCCCTCCTTCGGTCCCACTGTTGGCTACAGCTGCCACCAGCTTCTTTGGAATTCCTGGGACCAGGATGGCCTGGAGGCAGGTTCTCGGGGCTCCTTCTCTGCTACTGTTTTTCCCAGCTTGTATGCACCCCACCTCCACTGGGGGGTGTCAATCAGTCTTACAGGTGAACAGAAAAGAGCACAGACAAGGGGAGTGGCCCCAGGACCTCAGAAACCCTCGGAGGACTCATTCCCTGACTTTGGCCAACAGTCGGCTCAGAATATTTCTGAGCCCCTTCTCAGAACTTACCCGAATGCCGGTATACTTGGTACAGGTCTTCTAAGCCCCTTGAATTGGGACACAGCAGCTCTGAGAACCAGGGCCCCGGGACAGCAGCTCTGAGAACCAGGGCCCCGGGACAACAGCTCTGAGTACCAGGGCCCTGGGACAGCAGCCATCATCTGCTAATAGGAGCTGCGGGCTCTCATCATAGACAATCTTTCCTTTCTCCCAGGCCTTGCCACTGCGTCTCTCCATTCTCCTTATCATTTGCTGATGCCATAAGGAAATGGAATTCTAAAATAAATTCCTCTCTCCCCCCCAACCCCCAGACTTCTGAAGAAGATTTAAGCCTCGCGTTACAAATTTTCTAAATAGCGTTGCAAAATCCCAACAGCTTAAACAGCGTGCAAAGTGCAGATCTGAAGAAAAATCCCCAATGAATTTTTATCTTTTCTCTGGTGGAATAGCTGCATGATTTCAAAGGAAGGCAGCCACTCAATCTCCACTCAGGCTCTACTTCTGGGCAGAGATTAAAAAGGTAAAAATCTCGAGCTGGATCAAAGGGAAGCTCTATTTCTATGTGGGCCACGGATGCTGCCCACAGCACTGTGCTTTGGAGAGAAATAGACTCTCAGTGGAAAGGGAACATTCTGGAACCTTCTAGACTTGTGTACCTCTTCCTCTAAGAGGCTTCCCTCCCTTCCTGGGGCAGGTACAGACCTCTGGCAGGCACCAACCGGTGGTACTTCCCCATGTGACCACTTGCCCCTCTGGTCTGAGACCCCTGGGGAGGGGCTGGGGGGCTCTTGTTGGGCCTGGACCCACGAGGTGCTCAGCAACCGATGTTGATTGGATAAAGGACTGGGGCTCCTGTGGTCTAGGGGAGTCCAAGTCTTTCTTTGATATAAACACAAAAAAGTAGGTCTCTTCCCTTCTCTTTGGACGTGTGTGCCTGACACAAAGGCACTGGACATTGAACAAATGTTTGTTGAATGAACTAATTTTGTAACGTGTATTTATGAGCGTCTGACCATACTGATGTGCAGTGAGTGAGTGAATGAGTGAGTGGGACTCTGTTTTCTGACATATCACCGTCTGGCCTCATTCTTGGGCATATTTCTTTGAGCACCCTCTTCCAGAAGCCCTTGCTCCGTCTGGCTGATGGAAGCTACCGGCGAGGCCCTCAACGTCCGCCAGGTGTCGCTGCAGGGAGCGCGGGAGGAGGCGCGGGAGGCCTGGGAGGCTGGGAAAGAGGGGGGAACCGGAAGTAGGGCTGCTCAATGCATTGAAAGGCACGTCTATGCAATCAAGAAAATGTTTTCGTAAGTGAAAGGCGGACCTGTGGGACCCAGGAGGAAACTGGCGCACAGCGCTGGCTCGGCTCCACCTTTGAGTTTCGTCTTTGTTCAGCAGTCAAATGGGGATGCCTGGCGGCCTCAGCCCTCAAGCGAAGTAATGTCTCCAGTAGGCTTGGAAACTGAAAACGCTGCTCATGCCTGAGATGATCGCATTAACCGAGGTGCTAGCCGAGGGAAGGGTGTTGCTTGATCCCGGGCCTGATTCCTCTCCCATTTTAGGTGACTCTCTGCGACGGAACCTCTTAAGGTTCTGCTTAAGTGACAATGGCCATTTGTCAATGTGGACAGTAAAAATAAAATCTGGCTTCCCACCTTACCTTGTCTAATGTTTACCCCCGGGTAGGGAAAAATCAAAGAAGCAGCATTCTAAAATCTGGTGTTTGGAGACGGAGCTTCCCCTATTTTCTTTTATTTCTTTATGTAATCTCTACACCCGAGGTGGGGCTTGAACTCATGACCCCAAGCTCAAGAGTCCCTTGCTTCTCGGGCTGAGTCAGCCGGGCATCCCCTGAGCTCCCAATCTTATACGTAATCCTGAGACTTTTCCTCGTGAAGGGAACAGGGTGTCCCTCTTTGGCCTTGGTTTCCACAGGGAGGCGAGGCTGAGGCCTCCGTGATAGCAGAAGGGGCCTTGGCAGATCAATGCAAGAGACAGAGTGCAAGCGGCCGAGAGGCAGACAGAGGAAGACACAGAATCGGAAGCAGGCTCCGGGCTCCGAGCTGTCAGCACAGAGCCCGATGTGGGGCTCGAACCCACGAACTGTGAGACCATGACCTGAGCCGAAGTCGACGCTCAACCGACTGAGCCACCCAGGCGCCCCTCGGGCATATTTATTTGCAGAGGTAAAATATGAGACGGTAGGAAAAGAACACAGTGAGAAGTAAGTCTTCCTTGGCCCTTGGCCCGGAGTCCCTTTCTCAAAACCAGTGTCTGTCCTCAGTGGTAGTGTTTTGTTCCAGAGGGAGTCTGAATATAGGAGCGTGTGTGTATACATCTCCCTTCGGCACAGCGGGAGCACTTGATAGGCTGTTCTACCCTTGGCCGTTTACTGATAGGCCGTGGAAATCACCCTGTCTTAGCACATGCGATCTGCGTTCGTCTTTTGCTGGCTTTAACATGTTCCACGGATTCCACAGTCTGCATTCCACGCTTGCCCCATGGATGGGCCTTTGCTCTTGTAAACAAAGCTGCGATCAATATCCTCACCCATGAAATGTGTGCCTAGAATGAATGCCCCGAAATGGAATTACCGAGTCGAAGGGCATATATCCATCCGTCACTTTGATGAACATTGCCAAACCGTCCCTCGCAGGCGGGGAATTCATTCTATTCACACGTGCCTGTGCCCGAGGACATTAACTGCGGCAGGGACGCGTTGAGTGCTGGGTGACCGGGCGAGGTGGGTTGTCCAGCCGGAGGCAGGGAGTGTGGACCGGTGATTAGGGCGACGTCCAGGAGAGAGACATGAGGGTCTAATGTGAGGCAGTCACAGTGGTGGCCACCGGGAAGGGATGATTTGGAGAGACACATTAAGGGGAAAGTCCCCCTGCGGTGCCTGGGGGCATGAGTCAGTTAAGCGTCTGACTTCGGTTCACAGTTTGTGAGTTTGAGCCCCACATCGGGCTCTCTGCTGACAGCACAGAGCCCGTACCCGATCCTCTGTCTCCTTCTCTCTCTGCCCCTTCTCCACTGGTTCTCTCTCTCTAAATAAATAAATAAACTTAAAAAAAAAAAAAAAAAGAGGTAAAATCCCCCTAACCACATGATAGAGAGGCATACAAGGGGATGACGGGGGGGGGGGGTGACCTTCCACCCCTGCCTTGTGTAACTGAGGGGTGCAGGTGAGTTTATGGATAGAGATAGAGAATGCAATCTTTTGGGAGGGTCGTTTCAGAGGAGCTGAGGGCGCCCAGGTAGAAACGTCCAGAAAAAGTTGGATGCATGTGCTTGAGGCCAGGGAGAAGCTCTAGGTGACGCTCCAGTAGGTGTGGGAGTTGGGGCCTGAGAGCTGACGGGGCAGCCTGGGCCAGCACGCCCGGGGAGCCAGCGTCGGAGTGAAGGGCGAGCCAGGGGCCCGGATGCAGTGCCGCACGAAGGCCTCCCTTTGGGCCCCGGCTCTGCACTTGCACATCTTAAGAGGCAGGGTCTCCCTAACTGTTGTTGTCCGGGTCGCTCCTTGCCTCATTCCGTGCAGGCCCAGGTCGAGGGGGAGCCTGTCGGTCAGCCATATTTAAGGGGCAGGCTGAGGGAAAAGGCACAAGGAATGTTCTAGAAGCCCAGGAGATAAACTCCTGAATCTAGAGGCAACAGGTCTGATAAGGGAGGGACTCGAATGTGTCCGTTAGGCACAGCAATTAGGAGATCATGAGCGCCCTTAACGGAGTCAGTTTCCGACGTGGACAGAGACTGGGATTCTATGAAACAGCAATAGAAAGTCAGCGTGTTTACTCATTGGCTGTATCCTAGCAACAGCGTGTTCTCAACAGGGCTAAGTGTTCTAGAAAGCAAGACCAAATTATACAAGAACACCACGTTCTAGAATGTCTGCATGGGTTTGTCAGCCAATTTCCTTCTTAGAGGTACTCGGGAGATTGGTAAAAACTACCCTCTTTTCCTTTCAATTTCCAGGTAGTCCACGATAGGCGTTTAGTACCCTAATCGAATTTAAGTGCTTTGCCTGGGTCACGGCCTGGGTCAGTCCTGGAATTCAAAGTTAACCTGAGGGCGAACAGGAGAAGAGCGGGGTCCCAGCAGGGAAAATGAGCCGTGAGTCGTACTTAGCCTCTAAAATCAAACATCACTTAAGAAGTCGCTGTGGGATGATCTGCTCTCCCAGGACAATCAGGCAGTGCCTTCTTTCCCTCCCCTCGTGGTGGCTGATTACCAGAGCTCACAAAATGGGATGAGTATTTGACCTCCAGGCTGCTGTTCCCCTGCTGGGCACTCCCTCCCAGCACCTGGCGTAGCTCAGGGGGAGCACTTGGCCTACCCGATGTAGGCTGGTTGTTCTCTTTTTTTTTTTTAACGTTTATTTATTTTTGAGACAGAGAGAGAGAGACAGAGCATGAATGGGGGAGGAGCAGAGAGAGAGGGAGACACAGAATGGGAAGCAGGCTCCAGGCTCTGAGCCATCAGCCCAGAGCCCGACGCGGGGCTCGAACTCACAGACCGTGAGATCGCGAGATCGTGACCTGAGCTGAAGTCAGACGCTTAACCGACTGAGCCACCCGGGCGCCCCTGGTTGTTCTCTTAATTCCTGTCTCCCAACAGAGAGCTAGGGAGCTGGTCTGGGAGGCAGGGGTGGGGCTCAGGTAGAATTCCCTCCGAGGGGTAAGGGGTCAGGGGCTGCTGTGTGCCAGGCTTAGGAGACGTGAGCACTAGTAAGGTCTGGTCTCCTCCTCTGAGGGTCCCGTGGTTGAACGAAAGACGTAACCTAGTCCTTGGAGGAAATGCAACAAATCAGAGACAAGAAACCAGGATGAGGGGCATCTTACCCAGCACGGGGGCAACCAGCAGATGCTTCTCAGAGGAGGTGATGCCCAAGCTGTGCATCTTGTAACACAAGAAAGAGTCAGCCTGGTGGAAGGCATAGAAGGATGTTTCTGGCCTTGGAAGGGGTGGGCTAGCATGGCAAGTTATAAGACGCTGGGGCCCAGAGTCTAAAAGGCAGTTCCCGGACACTGTGCCTGGCACAGGGTGGCCCTGGCCACGCCGTGGGATCAAGAAGTCGACAGGTTCAAGGTCTTTCTTTAGGCAAAGCAGGGTGAAGTGCAAAGTCACCCTCCGTCCTAGAGCCTCTGAGCCTGGGGGCGTGGCGAGAACGAAGGGGATGGGGTCCGCTCAGCCCTGCAGACTGGTGGGCTTTGAGGCAGCATAGACTCTGTTCCCGCAGAACCCATCCCCCATGCGAGATGACAGAGGGATAGCAGCTGTCCCTCTGGTTCTCTTGAGTGTTACATAAAATAATATGAAATGGCCTTGGGTGGGGTCGAGCCTCGGATCTTTCTCTCCCTGGTTCCTTCGTCTTTTATGGTGATGCCTTCAGTTTGTCCGGAGGGACGCCCTGAGAAACAGACTTTGCTGTTGAGATTGTGAAGCACGTTGGTCGTGGAGGGCCTTGCTTCCGGGTGCCTGGGGAGACGTTTGCCCCAGGAAAAGCCATCTGAGCGGCTGGCTTGATCTAACCGTTTTGGAGGTAGTCCGTTTTGGTTTCTATGGCGGTAAGCGGTGAAGTTAGAAATGGTTATTTGGCGCACTTAAAAATACAGACAAGTACAAAGGGGAACAGAACGCTCACGTTCCCGACGCCCCACAAGAACAGATCGTTAACAGGCTTCCCTGTTTACTTTGGCTTGCTCGTTTTACTGAAGTAAAACAATACAGAGAAAGTTGAAGTTGTGTGTTTGTTGCTGTTGTTGTTGTTTTGGTTTTTTTTCTGTTCTCCTTCCCAGTCTTGTTCTGCCCCATCTTTCCTTAGAGGAAACCACAGTCATGAGTTCGGGACGCGTCCGTGCCATGCTTCGCTAATTTCTACCGCAGGCTTCCTTAAGCCACAGGCAGCATCGAAGAGTGTGTTCAGAAATTTTACGTGTAAGTGGTTGACAGTGTTTTGGACTTGCTTTTCTACTCAGCCGTCCAAAGTGTGGAGATCGATGGCTGCAGATGCACAGAGCAGCAGCTGGTTTATCGTACCCGGCGTGGTGAACGCGTCGGCAGCCTGGTTTCTCTCTTTTTGCTCTTGGGAATCCCTGCCCTGATCTTATAACTGAGTATGCACACATCCGCTCTCCCTCAGGCATCATCTTTCTGCTCTACCTGTATTTTTCTTTGCCCTGGACATGCCATGGGTTTTAACGAATGTGTAATAGCACGTATCTAACACGACAGCATCCTCTAGAATAACTTTACTACTCTAAAAAGCCTCTGATCTCCGCCTATTCATCCCTCCCTCCCCCCCCGCCCCCCAACTGTCTCCATTGTGTTGCCGTTCCCAGAATGTCATAGAGCTCGGATCGTGCAATAGGTAGGCCTTTCAGATTGGCTTCTTTTACTTAGTGATTGATACGCGTTTACGTTTCTGACATGGCTGCTCATGGCTTGATGGCTTATTTCCTTTCAGTGCTGAGTAATATTCCATTGTCTGAATGTACCACAGTTTATCCTTTTACCTCCGGAGGACACATCGGTGGCCTCTGACCTTTGGCAATTAGGAATCAAGCTGCTACAAATATCTGTGTGCCGGGTTTTGTGTAGACCTGTTTTGAGCTCATTTGGGTAAATACCAAGGAACGCGACTGTTAAATTACAGGGTAGGAATATGTTTGGGGGCACCGGGCTGGCTCAGACGGTAGAGCATGTGACTCTTTTAATTTATTATTATTATTTTTTAATGTGTGTTTATTTTTGAGAGAGAGAGACACACACACACACAGAGTATGGGCAGGGGAGGGGCAGAGAGAGGGGGAGACACAGAATCCGAAGCGGGCTCCAGGCTCTGAGCTGTCAGCACGGAGCCCGATGTGGGGCTCAAACCCAGGAAACGTGAGATCATGCCCTGAGCCGAAGTCGGCCACTTAACTGACTGAGCATGCGACTCTTAATCTCAGGGTTGTGAGTTCAAGCCTCACATGGAGCGTGGAGCCGACTTGAAGTGAAAAATGGGAATAATAAAAACAAAGAATATGTTTAGCTTGTCGGAACCTGCCCCACTGTCTCCCGAGGCCCTGGCTTTTAAATGTATCCACTTTTCCCTGCTATTATCGCAGATCCTTTTTGCAATGAGGCAAGGGAGAGATGCAAAGCAGGCGCATAAACATCTTCTCTCTCTGCACGGTCGGCAGCTGGGGACTCAGGCCAGACCTCTGAGAGGGGACCCGAAGTGAAGGCCTGTTTTGAGGTGGGTGTGCGTCAAACACAGACCGCCAGAAACCGGATCCAGTCCGCAGGCTTCTGCAGCATCCCCAGCTGTGCCCTGAGGATGCAGAGACGAAAAGATGAAAAGATGCTCAGGGCGGCTCACTGTGGACAGGAGTGTTCAACCAGTCCCCCATTGGGGCTCTGGGGCCCGAACCGCAGGCTCTACTGACGCAGTCAGTGGGGAACAGGTGCCAGCTCGCTGCCGGGCTGGAAACACCTTCTCACCTTCCTGGTCAGGCCAGCCTGGGCTCAGGGGCCAGCGCTGGAACTCAAAGCCGTGGCAGAGCGCTGGCTGACCCCTTAGTTGACAGGTAGCCTGTCCCCTGGGGTGGCCCCAGCCCTTGGATCCTGCCTCTTTCCGGGTCCTCCGGGCCAGCCCCTCAGCCCGGCCAACAGGGCTCCCCAGAAGTGGCCCTGAGGTACGAGCTAGTTCTGGACCTCCCTGATGTCCTCCCTTCTGCCATTTTGCTGGTAGAACCCTCTGTTCTTTCCCCGGTCCCGTCTCTGCTCAGCCCCAAACCTATACTCAGATGAGTGCCCTCGGACATGGTAGTTGGGACATCTTCTCAGGCTGCTTGTTGGGACATCTCACGCTGCCTGTTCCCTCGTTCCCTCACCAGAGGGCGCGCTCCTTAGCACCTGCCCGGTTGACCAGAATCCAAAGAGGACAGACACAGCTCTCTCATTAGAGCCTCAGCGCCTAAAAGAGGCACGTGGTAGGCCCTCAGAAATAAAGTGATGGATTGAAATAGTGGCAGAATATAAACGGTTAGCCTGGTTTAATATGCAACTTAAAAAAAAAAAATCTTTGCTGTGCTAGAAGGATGGGAGGTAATTATTCCCCTGCTTGATAACACAGGCAGGGAATTAAGCTCTCTCCGTCTTGGAAGAAAGAGGGACCAATATGTCAGTTGCTCTGGGATTTATGGGCCACTAAGAACCACTGAGCTGGTCCCAGGAAATCACCCAAGAATGGAGAGACGGTGATGGGCCCAGGGAAGCCCCAAGGCGAGGGGTCTCGTGGCATTCCCAGTGCGTGAGAGCTTGCCAGATGCCTCCAGTGATGTGACAGCCTTCCCTGGTGGCACCTGGGCCCACCCAGCAGCCCCTCCTGTTGGTGCCGGAAAGTCTTGACGCCCTGGTGTGGAGCGCCCATGAGAGCTGCGCTCTGGACAGGGGGTCGGGCTGACCCCGTCCGGTTCTGAGTCGGGTACCTCCTGGTGCCCGAGATGCTGCCGTGTGGGGAGTGTGTGTGTGTCTGTGCCAGACCGAGCAAGCTCCGGGGTCCTGCCCTGGGCCAACCGTCATCGCCCCTCACGACACACTCATCTCAAAGGTGACGCGGTGCTGCTGGGGTACAGCTCACCCTTCCCATGACCCGGCTGAGGTTTCAAGAGGCTAGCTCTTCAAGAGGTTACCTGGCCCGCCTTGCGTGTCACGCGACAGAAGCCAAGAGATCGGATTCCCAGGGAAGTGTGGAGGCTGAAGTCAAAGGGCAGCTTCTCCATAGCTTCTGGGGATGCTCTGAGGCCTTGTGCTTAGGATTGTTCTCATCTCTGATGCTGAGTGACATAAGTCAGGCAGAGAAAGACAGATTCCCCTATGTTTTCACTCATCATGTGGATCCTGAGAAACTTAACAGAAGACCTTGGGGGAGCGGAAGGGGGGGAAAAAAAAGGTTAGGGAGGGAGCCAAAACATAAGAGACTTAAAAACTGAGAACAAACTGAGGGTTGATGGGGGGTGGGAGGGAGGGGAAGGGGGCGATGGGCATCGAGGAGGGCACCTGTTGGGATGAGCGCTGGGTGTTGTATGGACACCGACTTGACAATAAATTATATATAATATAGAAAAAAAAAGGATTGTTCTCATCTATATTCTGGATGAATGAGATTCTGGAACCAAGATAAGCGATCTTCAAGGAAATTCTACTTTAAACAAGAAATTAAAACACTGTTTCACTACATTCTGTGAGGATATTTGAAATAGTTATATTCATTAAGACACCGGGGGTTCACTGTGAGCCAGCTACTTGTTTTTAAAGTTTGTTTATTTATTTTGACTGCTTCGGATTCTGTGTCTCCCTCTCCGCCTCTGTTCCTCCCCTGCTCGTGCTCTGTCTCTCTTGTCTCTCTCTCAAAAATAAATAAGCATTGACAAAATTAAAAAAAAAATGTTTTTTTTCGAAAAGGGGGGCTGCCTGGGTGGCTCAGTTGGTTGGGCGGCCGACTTCAGCTCAGGTCATGATCTCACAGCTCTAAAGTTCGTGAGTTCGAGCCCCGCGTCAGGCTCTGTGCTGACAGCTCGGAGCCTGGAACCTGCTTCGGATTCTGTCTCCCTCTCTCTCTGCCCCTCCCCTGCCCGTGCTCCGTCTGTCTCTCTCTCAAAAATAAATAAGCGTTGAAAAAATTTAAAGAAATTGTTTAAAGTTTATTTATTTTGAGAGAGAGAGAGAGAGCACATGCGCAAGTGGGGGAGGAGTAGAGAGGAGAGAATCGCAAGCAGGCTCCTCACTGTCTGCACAGAGCGTGACACGGGGCTCGATCTCATGCAACGTGAGATCATGACCTGAGCCGAAATCAAGAGTCAGACCCTCAATCACTGAGCCACCCAGGCGCCGGAGCCAGCCATTGTTTTAAGCACATTCCGAGAGTTGGTTCGTTCAGTCCTCACACCCGCTATCCGAGGTGGGTGTTGGAGAAGGCCAGCACACTGTGGCTTTTCTTCCTTAAACCGTGACACCTCCACACACGCGGCTTGTGGCTTAGGATGGCAGGAAAGGGTGTTCCTTCTGCACGTTAGTGACTATCTCTGCATAGAGCCGTTCTCAGAAACTGGAGAAGATTGACTAACGGCCGGGGACCACGTCTGACGCCACCAGTTTCCTACCATTGGATTAGTTTCTGCTTTGGGGCTCGATGGCCGCTGAGTAAGACATAACCATGGTAACTAACAGGCAATTACCTCCAACTCCGGTTGCTAATCTGGGTTACAATCGCCCTGTTGGAAGCTCTTTGAACGTCCTCGGGGGAGCCTGGAAAGGTGCTGTGTGAGGCACAAGTCCCACTGAGTGGGGACTGTCCCCCGTGGCCCTGGGACCTTGCAGGTGCTTTGGGAGAAACATCTACATCTGCCTGCAGTCAGGAACCTTGGGCTCAGGCCCCAGCCTCACTGCCCCGCCTGTGGGATCTTGGGCAAGTCATTTCCCACTGGTTCCCGAGAGTCCCCACGTGAGAGGGAGCTGATGATAATTTATGGCTGCCCCGGATTCTCATGCGTATAATAAGAGCTAAAGCTTGTGAATCCTATTTTGTGAGTGAAATGCCGACGTCAGGAGTTACTGCCTTTACTTTTCAGTCCCACGGAGGCGTGTCTTTGGGGAGGTGGCCAGGGAAATCGGATGATGCGTATTTTGATTTTCTCAAGCTTTTAGTTAAGGCAATTTTCAAATACAAGTGAAAGTAGAGGAATAGAATAATGGTTTTCCATGTACTCATTGCCAATGTCAACCATTAACCGCATTTGGCCAATTGTGTCTCATCCATTCCCTGTAAAAATATTATCTTTATGGAGGTATAATTTATATACAGATAATGCACCTAAACATACCTTTCCATGAATTAAAAAAAAATTTTTTTAATGTTTATTCATTTTTGAGAGACAGAGAGAAACAGAGCACGAGCAGGGAAGGGGGGGAGAGAGAGGGAGACACAGAATCCGAAGCAGGCTCCAGGCTCCGAGCCGTCAGCACGGAGCCCGATGCGGGGCTGGAACCCACAAACCGTGAGATCATGACCTGAGCCGAAGTCGGCGCTTAACTAACTGAGCCCCCCAGGCGCCCCCCTTTCCACAAATTTAGACACTCCCGTAACCGTCACCACAATCACGATTTAACACTTCCTCACTTTCCAGAGTTCCCTGGTGCCCCTTCCCAGCCAACCGACCCATCCCCCATGGTCCTAGGGCCTGGGGCAGACCCTCCAGGGGACACGTAGGTCTTCTTAGGGACAGTCGGACTACAGGTAAAGTAGGGTCTCGTTCTCAATGGAGTCAGAAAGGTGGAGGCATTTTTATACGTGTATGTAACACACATACAAACATACGTAACATAAAAGGTACCGTTACAACCATTTTTCAGTGTTCAAACCAGTCGCATTAAGGGCACTGACATCATTGTGCAACCGCGACTACGACCCACCCCCAGAACTTTCTCATCATCCCAAACTGGGACGATAGCTCTCCACGGGCCCTCCCCCCTTCTGGCCGCACATGCCAGATTTTCCTTCCTTCGTCGGCCTGAAAATATTCCATATTTTCCTTCCTTCGTCGGCCTGAAAAAATTCCATATTTTGTTTACCCAGTCGTCTGTTGACGAACACTTGGATTGCTTCCACCTTCTGTCCATCGTGAATAATGCTGCTCCGAACAGGGGCGTCCAAACACCTGTTCGAGTCCTGGCTTTGAGTTCTCCCGGACTGCTGGATTGAATGGTAATCGCACGCGCCGCTTTTTGAGGACGTGCCACACCGTTTCCCATAGCAGCGACACCATTTTGCACTTTCACCAGCAAGGTCCAAGTTCTCCATCTCCTTGTCTACCCTCGTTACTTTCTGTGCCCCCACACCCGTGCAATAGCCATCCTGACCAGTGCGAAGCGGTGTCTCGTCGTGGGATCGATTTGCACCTCCCTAAGGACGAACGATACTGAGCATCTTTTCACGAGCTTGTTGGTCATTTGTACCCCTTCTTCAGAGAAATATCTGTGTGCGTCTTTTGCCCTTTCTCTTCTTCTTCTTCTTTTTTTCTTTTTTCTTTTTTTTAAATTTTATTTTTTATTCTTTAAAATTTACATCCAAATCAGTTAGCATATCGTGCAACAATGATTTCAGGAGTAGATTCCTTAGAGCCCCTGACCCATTTAGCCCATCCCCCCTCCCACAGCCCCTCCCGTAACCCTCAGTTTGTTCTCCCTATTTATGAGTCTCTTCTGTTTTGTCCCCCTCCCTGTTTTTACACTCTTTTTGTTTCGCTTCCCTTATGTTCCTGTTTTGTCTCTTAAAGTCCTCATACGAGTGAGGTCATATGATTTTTGTCTTTCTCTGACTGACTAATTTCGCTTAGCATAATACCCTCCAGTTCCATCCACGTAGTTGCAAATGGCAAGATTTCATTCTTTTTGATTGCCGAGTAATACTCCATTGTATATACACACCACGTCTTCTTTATCCATTCATCCATCGATGGACATTTGGGCCCTTTCCATACTTTGGCTATTGTCCATAGTGCTGCTATAAACATGGGGGTGCGTGTGTCCCTTCGAAACAGCACACCCGTATCCCGTGGATAAATGCCTAGTAGTGCAATTGCTGGGTCGTAGGGTAGTTCTATTTTTAGTTTTTTGAGGAACCTCCATACTGGTTTCCAGAGTGGCTGCACCAGCCTGCATTGCCACCAACAATGCAAAAGAGATCCTCTCTCTCCTCATCCTCACCAACATGTGTTGTTGCCTGAGTTGTTCATGTTAGCCATTCTGACAGGTGTGAGGTGGTATCTCATTATGGTTTTGATTTGTATTTCCCTGATGATGAATGATGTGGAGCATTTTTTTCATGTGTCAGTTGGCCATCTGGATGTCTTCCTTGGAGAAGTGTCTATTCATGTCTTTTGCCCATTTCTTCACTGGATTATTTGTTTTTTGGGTGTTGAGTTTGATGAGTTCTTTACAGATTTTGGATACTAACCCTTTATCTGATATGTCATTTGCAAATATCTTCTCCCATTCTGTCGGTTGCCTTTTAGTTTTGTTGATCATTTCCTTCCTTGTGCAGAAGCTTTTTATTTTGATGAGGTCCCAGTAGTTCATTTTCGCTTTTGTTTCCCTTGCCTCCCGAGACGTGTTGAGTAAGAAGTTGCTGTGGGTTTCTTCTTCTTCTTCTTTTAAAATGTTTTCTTATCTTTGCAAACAATTTTTGCCAATTCGTTCTTTAGCTTCATTATATTTATTATTCCGCTCTTTTGCATTTTCGGTCCTCCTCTTCCAATAATTCTGCTTCAGGCAGTAAATAAGACTTATTTGGCTGTCTATTTTGGAACGGTTGTCTTTCTTGGCACTCTGGTTACTTTGGCTTGTGCGTTCTGGACACCTGTCAAAAGTCAGGTTGGCCTCAACCCCAGAGTGTAACCGGAGGGGAGGAATGGACTAGAAGGGATCAGGCTATGCCACCCCCAATTTGCTACTTTGACATAAGAGGTATTTTGAGCTAGGGTGCCTGGGTGTTTCAGACGGTTAAGAGTCCAACTTTTGATTTTCGCTCAGGTCATGATCTTACTGGCTCGTGAGTTCAAGCCCCACGTCAGGCTCCACACTGACAGCACAGAGCCTGTCTACAGGCTCTAATGTTAATCTACATTAACGTGGCTTCTCTCTTCATTAACATGACTTCATTTTTCCAGGAGCCTCCAGCCCAGGTAATTGCCTGATTATTGTTGTAGAAATTTCCAGAAAGACTCATCAGTTTTTCAGTGGAAAGCTTCAAGAGACAGTTTGTGCCCTAAGATTCTTTGAGTTCTTTGCTCAGAATCCTGACTTTCTGTTTCTACCAACCCCTACTGTCGAGTCATGGCCCCATCCCATCCTGATGAAGCTGTCCCCCGTTGGAAAGACTGCCTTAAATCAAACTTCCAACTCTCAGTAAATTTTGACAGTGGCTTCTCCCCTCTGAGACATTGACAAACATCCGGGAAGCACCCTTCCCATTTATTGTGGGAAGCAATAAACTCCACTTAGCCTCCTCAGCAGGTCGTGTGGATGATGTTTGAGGGACGGCTTTTGACACCCGGCCCCGGGTAAGCCAGTCTTTGGTTTTCCAGATCTTTTTCATCTCATTGTTCTTGTTCATTCCCCCGATCTGTTTCTCTCGCTCTGGAATTTCTCCAGGTTGATTTTAGGGGAGGAAGCATCAGGCAACGACAATTTGCCACTCACTGTGCCTTTCCTTCCAATGGCATCAAAGGGAACTCACATCGTTACCTTGTAGACTGTTCAGGACAGCACGCCAATTTCAGACGCTGCCCACTGCCAGGTTCTTGGTTTGTTTAACCAAAACTCCCAGTTACATTTTATATTTTCCCGTGATTGACCCTGAAGTCCAACTAATTTTGATTGGCATTTCAGTTTCAATCAGGGGGGACATTTGTTAATCGTGTGATTATAACACAATGGTGATCTAATAATGGAGTAACAACGCCAGCTTCATTATTCCTGCTCTTTGTGACTATTTTAAAAATATAAAGTCTGTAGGCAGTGAATAATTATATACCCGTAGATGTTTCAGTGGTTTAAAAATGTCTTATTTTCTAATGCTAGGTATCTGGTTAGTGTAATGGGCATTTTTGTTCATATGCAATAAAAAAGTCAAGTATTTACAAAAATTAAGTATGGTATTGAAGTCAGGGCTGTTTCAGCTTATAATTATTGACGATAGCATGAGCAACTCCACCACTGCTAAAGCTCCTGTCTTCACTTGGTTGCCCCTGGCACTAGGGAAAAGACAACTGGGTGGAAAGATCCCCGGATTTGAAGCCACACAGACACAAGTCCCGGTTGGGTCACTTACGGGGTATGATATTGATCAAGGCTGTGATCTTGCCGATCCCTGATTTCCTCAATGTAAATGACAATATTTGTATCTAGCAGGATTGTCAGGAGGGTGCTTGCTAATATTGTTTGCTTGATTGAAATGGGGTTGCCTTTTTAAATTATCCAGGATAGCGTGCCAAGCTCCCCACCACCATGGGCTTGGATATCTTTCCTTATTGAGCTTATCTCCTAATGTACAAGGCTGAACAGGTCTTTCAAAACAGAAGGAGGGGCATTTGTTGGCAGAAGAACTACCATGATGCGGCAAGGTTGGTGGAGCCCGAGCACGGATAAACTCAAGTCCCTAAAAAGGGAGAACACGTCCTTAGCCCGGAAGGAAGGGCACAGTCTGACTGCAGGCTGGGTGTTGACTTGGGAGAGATCGCGTGTATCTAGCGGAAGGAAAAGCTGGGCAGAAAAGCCTAGAACTGCAGGCAGCAGGGGCAGGCCTTGCCTGAAGAAGGGAGCTCTGGCCTGGGGGTTCCGGCCCACAGTCCTGTCCTGTGCAAGAGAGTCCTGTCCTATGTTGTTATAATGTACAGAATGTGGTGATTTAATCATATCCCCCACTTACAAAATTCGTAAGAAATAAACATGCGTTTACTGAGGATGCACATTTCTTGATGGGCGGCACATTAAAAAAAATAAAGGGTGATCAAGGCTCTTGACTGCCTGATCCCTGGGGTCATTCTGTTTTGAGCTGCAAATTAATTCTCTGAAATCCTTTCTCACCCTCCCAGTTGGCCTCTCAAGGGCTTGGGTGTTAGCAGTTGGGTGACCAACAGGTTGGAGCTTCTGAGTCTTCAAAGCTGAGAACTAGTCTTTCTGTCCCTGGTAAGCCTTGACCTCCCTGATCCTTAGCTTCCGAATCAGTCAAGGGGTAGAACAGTAGCTATCTTGTCTGCGTCTGGGGTTGTTGTAAAGAATGTCACAGGAGCGCCTGGGTGGCCCCGTTGGTTAAGCACCCGACTTTGACTCAGGTCATGATCTTACAGTTCCTGACTTTGAGCCCCACGTCGGGCTCTGTGCTGACCGCTCGGAGCCTGGAGCTGCTTCGGATTCTGTGTCTCCCTCTCTCTCTGCCCCTCCCCTGCTTGCACTCTCTCTGTCTCTCTCTCTCAAAAATAAATATTAAAAAAAAATTTTTTTAAATCTCAGACGGGGGGGCACCTGGGTGGCACTTCAGCTCAGGTCATGATCTTGTGGTTCACGGGTTCAAGTCCCGCGTCAGGCTCTGTGCTGACCGCTCGGAACCTGGAGCCTGCTTCGGATTCTGTGTCTCCCTCCCTCTCTGCCTCTCTCTTGCTTATGCACTGTTTCTCTCTTTCTCTCAAAATAAATAAACATTAAAAAAAAATTTTTTAGGAGAGAAGAAATGACAGACCATATCACATCATATTGCATCTGCAGATCACCAAGGACAAGAACATTAAAAATAGTAAGAGAAGAGTCAGATTACTTTCAAAGGAATGACAGTTTATACTAAGAGACTTCTTTTCTTTCTCCTCCTCCTCCTTCCTTTTGTAGATGGTAGCAATATTCATTACATTTACGACTCGCCAGCTATGCTCTGTTGAGATGATCCCTCCAATCTTGTTGGCCACACTCAGAGCTGTTGCATTGGCCACGATTCGAGTGCCACCTTCTCTCCACTGGGCCAAGTGATATAGCCTTGGCCCCGTCAACATCAGAGAGCTTCTTCACAGCTAATCGGATCTGCCGTTTGTTGGCCTTGACATCCATGTTGAACCATCAGTGCCCAGCTGGTCCTCACCTTCACGGCTGATGATGCGTTCAGGGGAGATGTGATGATGGCATATGGGCCCAGCTGATGATTTGAGCGCGTTCTTCTGAAGATGCTTGGATTGCTTTCAGAGCTGCTGTGCCTTGGGCTGCGGGAACGTGGGTGGCATGAGATAAGTTCTTCTGTTTCTTCATCTTCGCTTGTTTGTGGCTGTGGACACCTTTTCTGTATGGCCTAGCTGGCCTCCAAAGCCTTTGCTTTCACCTGAGTTTTGGAAGGTGTGGGGCGTTTCACGTTTTGCTTTTAGCACTACTTGTAAGAAGGTCATACAGCGAACTTCTTCGTAGCCATGGAAGTAGAAGGTAGTGTGGGTTCAGTGTCCTAGAAAATAGAACTGACAGTCTAGAGTTTTATATGCAGAAAAATTGTTTTATAAGAATGAGGGTAAAATAAAGACATTTCTTTTCTTTTTAATTTTTTTTAAGGTTTATTTATTTTTTGAGAGAGAGATTGACAGAGTGTGAGCAGGGGAGGGGCAGAGAGAGAGAGGGAGACACAGAATCCGAAGCAGGCTCCAGGCTCTGAGCTGTCGGCGCAGAGTCCGACACGGGGCTCGAACTCACCAACTGCGAGATCGTGACCTGAGCTGAAGTCGGGCGCTCCACCGACTGAGCCACCCAGGCGCCCCCATTTCTTTTTTTTGAAGCATTTTGTTTGTTTGTTTTAAAAATGTTTATTTATTTATTTTGAGAGAGAGATGTGCATGAGTGGGGGAGGGGCAGAGCCAGAGAGAGAGAGAGAGAGAGAGAGAGAGAGAATCCCAAGAAGGCTCTGTCCTGTCAGCCCAGAGCCCAACGCAGGTCTTGATCTCACAACGGCGAGATCATGACCCGAGCCAAAATGAAGTCAAGATGCTCAGCTGACTGAGCTGTCCAGGTGTCCCGATAAAGACATTTCAAGACCCGCCACAGAATTCATCACCAAATACAACCTCACTGAAGGAAGTTCTAAAGACAGGAGGACCTTCCTCACGGAAGGGCAAAGAAGCTGGTTAAAACACACAGACTACACCTGACAACCTTCAATTATGCCGAAACAAGATGAATAGTAACAAGTGCTGATTTGTGAGATTAAACAGATGAGAGAGAACAAATATACCTGAAATGTGAGCGCTGTAAAGTTGAAAAGTTGTAAAGTTCTTCTTTGTTTGGAAGAGGAAAATGATGTAGGTTTTAGTTACGTATGCATGTTAAAAGCGGTAGGTTACCTACAGAAAAAGAGAGAGTGTGTATTTCCGAACTGGTAACGGGATGAGAATAAAATGCCACCTTAATTAATCCGTATAAAAGCAAGGAAGAAGGAAAATAAAAGATGCATTAAAAAGCGGGGCACATATAAAGAACAAAATATGGTAAAGGAAGAAACCAAAATGCATCAGTAACCATCATACATGTAAGTGGACTAAAATTTCATTTAAAAGAGACAATCTAGGGGGCGCCTGGGTGGCGCAGTCGGTTAAGTGTCCGACTTCAGCCAGGTCACGATCTCGCGGTCAGTGGGTTTGAGCCCTGCGTCAGGCTCTGGGCTGATGGCTCAGAGCCTGGAGCCTGTTTCCGATTCTGTGTCTCCCTCTCTCTCTGCCCCTCCCCCGTTCATGCTCTGTCTCTCTCTGTCCCAAAAATAAAATAAATGTTGAAAAAAAAAAATTTTAAAAGAGACAATCTACACCGGCTAGGAAAACACACGTAGCTTTCTGCTATTTATGGGACACATCTGAAATGTAAGGGCTGGAGTTTATTTCAGAATAGGTAGATGAGTGGTTAGGGGGGAGGTAAATGGATAGCCGGGCAGATTGGCCATGCTTGGACATTAATCATTGCTGGGATTGGATAATGGTTATATGAGATGTATTATACTAGTCTATGTATTTTCGTGCATTTATGGACACCTCTGTAGTAAAAAGTAAGCACACATACCAAACCAAACAGGCAAACCAGAAGCATGCAGAATAGAAGTAAAAGTATGGAAAAAGTATTAGGCAAATGCTAATCGGAAGTAGGTGTAGCTATAAACTGATGGCAGATAAAATAGAGTTTCCGGTTAAAGCATTACTACTAGAGATTAAAAAGGATGACTGCATAATAAAAAGATGCAATTCTTGAAACTTGCGTTTACCTGCTGATGTAGCCTTGAAATATATAAAGCAAAAGTTGGTTGAAGAATTGTAGGAGGAAATTGATGAATCTACATCGAATTGGGAGATTTACGTATACTTTTCTCATTAACCGATAGAACAGGTAAAAAATTCAGTGTGGATATAGACAGTTTGAGAAATACATTTAATAAGCCTTGATGTAGTATGTATATTGATATGTAGAACGTTGTAACCAATGAATGAATGGCCCCCTTTCTTTTTAGTCTTAAAAAAAAAAGGCTTTGTACTGTGAGAAATTTCTAAAATGTACGGAAGTGGAGATTATAGCCTAATAAAGTCCCATGTGCCCACGCATATATCAGTAGCTTAAATGATTCATCAGCTCACAGGCATTGATTGCTGTTTCAGAGATGCCCACCAACCCCTCCATCCTGGATTACTTTTCTTTATTTTATTTAAATTTGTTTTTAATGTTTATTTATTTCTGAGACAGAGAGAGACAGAGCACGAGGGGGGGAAGGGCAGAGAGAGAGGGAGACACAGAATCCGAAGCGGGCTCCAGGCTCCGAGCTGTCAGCCCAGAGCCTGATGCGGGGCTCGAACTCACAAACCGTGAGATCATGACCTGAGCTGAAGTCGGTGGCTCAACCGACTGAGCCACCCAGGCGCCACCCCCCAGCCTTTTTTTTTTTTTTTTTTTAATTTTTTTTTTCATCCTGGATTATTTTTGAAGCAAATCCCAGACATTACACAATTTAATCCATAAGGATTTCAGTATGTGCCTTTAAAAGATAGAGACATTCTAAAAACAGAATCATGATACCACGCTCACACCTAAAAACAGATGTTAACAATAAAGCCTTAAATGTAGTCAGACTTCAAATTTCTGCAATTCCCATATACACAGTTGTCTGAATCATACACTGGCTGGTTGGCATGTCTCTTGTATCTCTTGCGATCTATAAAATCCTCTCCATGCTTTTTTAATTTTTATTTTCCTTGCAACTTATTTGTTGAAGCGACTGGATTGTTGGTTGTGGATTTTGTTTATTGCGTGTCCATGGGGTTGTTTAAGGTGTCCTATTCTCTGTTCTTCCTGTAAATTATTAATTCAATCTAAAGACTTAGTTTTAGATTCTTTTTTTTTTTTAGGCAAGGCTGCTTCGTAGGGTATTTGTGTGCCCTTTAATCAGGAGCCATGTAATAACTGATTCTTTACCTTTGGGGGAAGGTCAGCAAGTATTACGATCATTGACAATAACCATGAATATATCAGGCATTGGGAAATGGTGACAATCTAATTCTGTCATTCCTTCATTTAAGCTAGAACACTGATGTAAAAATAATCAGATCCTTATCAGCTTGTGGGTTACCCAGAGATACAGTTTGTAGAGGAAAGGCAGGAGAGAGTCAAGTGCACTTTATTAGTCAAACAGCCAATTAAATACTATAAATGTCACTTCTCATATAACAAGCAGTGTTAAGTGCAAAGAAATACATTTAAAAGGGCGGAATACCGAGGCTGAGAAAATGATATGATTTGTACTGAGAGGCATTAAAAAAATAAATGGCAAAATATGTCAGGTCCACTGATACAAGATATTCAAAATCATATAGGAGTTAATCCTTTCTACACCAACCTACACATCAGTTCTATGTGACTCTAAGCACCAATTTTTTAAAAATATATATTTTTTAATGTTTTTGTTTATTTTTGAGACAGAGAGAGACAGAGCATGAGCAGGGAGGGGCAGAGAGAGAGGGGGACACAGAATCTGAAGCAGGCTCCAGGCTCCGAGCTGTCAGCACAGAGCCCGACGTGGGGCTTGAACTCACAGACTGTGAGATCGTGACCTGAGCTGAGGTCGGACGTTTAACCGACTGAGTCACGCAGGCACCCCACCAATTTTTTTGTATGCAGTAAGTGACAAGTTGATTCTGAAATGTATAGAGAAAAGCAATTAGCCAAGTATAACCAAACAGCCTTGTTCTCCAGGAGAACAAGGTGGAGACTAGCCCTGAAAGATAGTAGGACTTAGTGAAAAGTCACAGTAATGGTGTGGCTCTGGGGCAGAGATGTAAAAATAAGCCAATGGAGGGGCACCTGGGTGGCTCAGTCGGTTAAGCCTCTGACCCTTGGTTTTGGCTCAGGTCATGATCTCACGGTTCGTGGTTTCGAGCCTATGTTGGGCTCCACGCTGGCAGTGCGGAGCCTGTTTGGGATTCTCTCTCTCTCTCTCTCTCTGTCTTTCTCTCTCTCCTTCTCTCTCTGTCCCTCCCCCACTCACTTCCTCTCTCAAAATAAATAAAGAAACTTAAAAATGTTTAAAAATAAACCAATGGAATAGAATGTAGGCCTAGAAATAGAATAGGCATGCATAGAAACTTAATTTCCGAGCAAACAAAGCCACGTAGGCTAGTGGGGGAAATGGACTTATCATTAAAGGTGTGGAAATACAAATAACCACGTGGGAGAAAAAAATTAAATGGGATCCTTCCTCGTGCCATTTACAAAAACCAATCCCGAGCAGATTAAAGATTTAGCTATACAAGTCAAAATTATAAAACTTCAAGAAGATAAGAGAGTATTTTATTTGTCTTTATGACCCGAAGTTAAGATAGAAGTTCTTGAACAAGGATACAAAGGAATACAGATCATAAAGGTAAAGGTGGGGGAAGTCTGATACATTTGCACAAGAATTCTTGCTCCCTAAAGAGATATGAAGAGAATTCACGAGTCTGTTCGTTGCTGGCGAGAGTGTGGACGGACACATTCTCGACGTACGCGAGTACTTGAAGAAACAGTTTGGTGCTACCTGGCAGAGCTGAAGATGTCTGAGCCTGGGGACCCGTCTTCCCTGCGCTCCTAAGAATCTGTTCTAGAGAAAACCTTATCAAGGATGCTCAGAGAAGCGCTGTTCCCACTGGCATCAAATTGGAGACAACCTAAGCGTTCATTGAGAACGGAGAAGGGATGACTAAATTCTCGGTGTATTTGCACGGCGGAAGGCTGTAGGGCCACAAAAACAAATGCGCCATGAACACGTGCATTGAGAAAGAAGAGAAGCAGGAATATGGGCTGAAGAAAAAGAAATGATGAAATTAGTGAGGAAAGCATGAGTCGATATCATTCCACTTATGGAAAGTTCAAACATATGCAAAACTGAACACCTTTTCAGGGAGACAAACACGGTAAGGCCATGAAGCAACGCGGACGTACAATTCCCCGATGGACCGGGACGCGGTGGGGGGATGAGGGGAAGGGCGCACTGGGCTGGGAGGATGCCAGCCTTGTTCTGGTCTTCACCTGGGTTGTGGGGATGTGGGCACCTGTAGCAATGGCAGTCTTTGCACCCTACACGCTGGTTATAAAGATCCTTCTCTACCTGTTCATATCTTCTAGCGTCTTCTACATCTACTCAATAGAAACAATGGTTCAAACCCTTTGGGTTTACAAGGGAGCATGACTGTTGCACCTCCCTGGAAGCCCCGCCGGCCCCCGAGAGCTGCTCCGTGAGCTCGTGACTGCTAACCAGGTGTACTATATGCAATCCTGACTCCTGCCCACAGTGCTTGGCTGGCTCTGGCCAGCTGGAGTGAGGATGGGATGCTGCTCAGAACCACAAGAAGGAGGGAGGCAGAAGGTGGGCGCCCCGCACCTTCCATGGTGACCTCAGAAGGAGGGAGTCGTCCATGTCCTTCAAGAGCCCGCCTGGACCATTCTGTCTAGGAGTAGTTTTGGCGGACCAGTGCCAGGCTCCGCTGGGCGCTGGGAAGATGCCTCGTCTGACAAATACATCACCAGATACAAGCTTGGTGAGGAGGAGACAGCAATGGAATACAGAAATTTGATGCGCCATCATTCTGTCTTACCTATGGTTGTCAAGGTTACCAGAGCCGGGCGTTTCTTAGTAACCGCTCCTCCCAAAATAGCCTCCATCGGTGCCGCCCAGCGAACCGCATCCTGGATCCCAGTCATGTTTTGCACAGTTCTGAAGAGAAGACAAGAAGGCTCCTTTACATGGAATAAGGTTATATATATATATATGGTCACAGAGAGCATGCCCATCTGTCCCCATCTGATCTTTACCGTGTCTGAGCGAAGGGTTATAATCCCCAGTTTTCAGATGTGAAACAGGCTCGAGTGACTCGCGTGTATCAGAACTGCATGGAAGATCCAGATTTGGGGAGGCCATTGACACTGTCCCTCATGGCTGACGTTTGGTTGCACCACAGGAGAGGGTGTGTTGGGCCGATAGTCCACTACGAAGGTTGAGTACGCCGTCTGACGTTCTGCCTTAACGACTGATACCGCGACTGTCCCCTGCTTCCTTCTTCACCATCGAAACCCCAGCGTTGTTCAATGTGAGGGGCTCTGTGTCCTCGGGCCCCCTGCCCCAGGGAGTGATGGCTGGTTAATTGCGATGATAATTCTATTCCCGAGTTGTGATTGTTTGAATGTGAAATGTGGCCCCATCTTGGCCAAGTCTGCAAAGGGGAAAGGTGTTTCTGGGGAAAGATGTTTCTAAGAAAAGAAATTCCCAGGAGGAAATGCCCTCCTCTGGGACTAGAGGTCCTTTGCTTGCGATAGAGCCTGTGTGTGGCCACGAGGGAGGACGTTGCAGACGGTGGCGGAGTGAGAGAGTGGAAAGCCCTTGGGTCCAGCTCTGAGAGGCCACCTCTCCCTCAAAGCCAGTCTCCCTCCATCTGGTCACATCTTGCTGGGTCCCCTTTGACTGTATCTATGGCCTTCTGCTCCAAGGCAGAGCTCTCTTCGGCTGTTTGTTCCAGTTCTACTGGGCTGTGAGCTCCCTGGTGCTGGGCATTTGTCCCATAGCCTCCACCCCAGTCTAATCTTAACCTGGTAGGAGCGTGGGGGGGAGGGTGGGGGATGCCCCTGAGAGGAGGTCTGGTTCTCTTGACTCAGTGACCCCTGGTAGGAGGTGTCTGTGCCTCCTTTTGTGGGGGGACTCCCTGGTGACTCTGCAGAAGGTCCTTGGCTTGGGTCCTCCTTACAGTTGATGCGCATTGCCCTTACGCAGCATCTTAGAAGGTAGGTTTATTTTGGTAACTCTTTCCATTGGAAATCCTTTGCAGTATAGACAACGATCACTGTGACAGTTTGGGGGAACTTTAGTTAATATGCTGAGAACTATCACTCTTCAAAAGGACTGTCACTTCATTCACCCATTCTGCCTTTATGGAGTCCCTGATTGTTGAATGTCTGGGGTGTGCCAAGCATTGGGCCCAAAAGGAAAGTTGCGTGAAAATGGTTAAGCTGTGGCTCCCGCCCACCACCACCCCACCCCGGAGTGCCCAGCCCCACTCCGGAGTGAGTACATCCCACAGAGAGCTGCCGGGTAGCTGACGGCCATGGGTGCTGGAGACGGGCCTAGCGCTGTGCTCCAGCAGCACGTGGATGGCGGGGAGCTGCTGACGGGTGGTTGGAGTTGGAAGGAAATGAAACTGGAAAAGGTGGAGAGCAGATGGGCTCGTGGGGTTTTTGCCGGAAGTAGTGGGAAGGGTAGAGCGAGCGTGTCCTCCGATTCCAGGTGGAAGCTTCGGGGCCCTGTTTGGAAGGCATTGAGGGATGTAGTGGGGAGAGAACCGTTACTGTGGAGATGGGCAGAATGGGGGATTGAGGGAGGCGAGCAGGAGGCAGCGGGCATCCCCGGGAGAGCGGCCAGGCAGGCAAGCAGGTGCTGCTTGGAGGGAAGGAAGGACCCATCCGTGGCCCAGGGGAGGAAGGGGTGAAGGCACCGGGCTAGGAAACATGGATCCGAGACCTGGTTTGGCCTCTTGGTTGATGTCACCTTGGTCAAGTCGCGTCTCCTCTCCGGGTGTCCGTTTTCTCAGCGCAAACAATGGAGATATGGGCGTCCCCACCACCCTTGGCTCTCTGCAGCTCTTGGGCACTACTCAGCGTGAGGCACTTACGCGGGAGGTTAAGCAAGTCACGGTTGGGGACCGGATGTGGGAGCCGGAGGCAGAAGGTCTTCATTATTCAGGAGGGTGACGGCCCTTTCCTTCACGGTGGGAAGACAGCGGGGAAAAGGATGGGGTGACAGGACGGCCCCATCTCTGTAAGGGAGGGGAGGCGGTTAGGGAGGAGCAGGCCTTAGACGCCACAGGTGTTCAGAACTCAGGAACGCACGTGTCTGTCGTGGCTTGTTTTCCTAGCTCTTCTTAATTTTTTTGCTCGATTCACGAGCATGCATCAGAGTTAATGAAGCAATTCTATGATTAAGCCACAAAGAAATCTAGGAGGCAATGCACTTGGATTTCAGTGGAATTATTAGATATGGGGGAGGAAACACTTGGAAGAGAATTACGTTTAATCTCCGTATTACCCCTTTGTACCCCAGCTGTGAAAAGAATCAGATCACTCAAAGAGCTCAGAAACGAACTATTTCACGAGTTTCGGTAAAAAGCAAAAGCATTTCTATTTCCGGTGGAAGACTTTGCGAAGCCCTTCAAAATGCAGATCTGAAACTCCGTTTCTGGTTTAACATCTACTGCGAAGGCCGGAATCACTTTGCACTTTTGAAGAAGCGTGTGATGCTGTTGAAAGCCATCGGGATTTGCTCTGGCAGAACTAATACCTGCTAAGATGCCGGGGTGCCGTTCTGTTCTTTGCTGTGAATCATCAAACATGTTTTAAGTTATATTTGTGTTGATGGAGAGGTGGAGGCTTTAGGACATGGTGGGGTTGTGGCAGGGACTGGGTGGGGGAGTCTCAGCCAGGCAGAGTCTGGAGAGAGCCCGAGGAGCCTATACCATGTGACCTTGGGTTCCCTGTCCTATTTCCTGCAAGTAACCTTGACCTCGGCCTCGACACACATTTGTGTGCTTCAGCAATTGACAGGGCTCCTTCCCAGGCATTACTTCCATGGTTTCAGAGCCTTCTTAGAAACAGGTACAGATAGTTTCCTTCAAAGGGCACACGCGGCTCCTAGTCTCAGAATGTGGGCAAATTTGTATGCACTCTGCCGAGTTAGACACACATGTGTATTAATGGGGTGTCGGGAGTGAGACAGGGAGGCAAGTTGGAAGATGGAGAGAACACTGGCTGTGGATCCAGGAAGATCTGAGTTCAAAGCATGGCTCGGTCACTTACTGGTTACTTGACCTGGGTGCTAATTCGCTTCCGAATCTTATTTTCCTTTTCTCTACAACTGAGCCGGTTACAGTAGCTTCCTCTGAAGGGTATAGTGAGGCACAAATGAGACGAGGATTGTGGAAGCACTTTGTAAGGGATGAAGCATCCCAAAAATGCTCAAACTTGGAATTTACCAGCAAACCTGGCATGTTTCAAGAAGGGGGTGATCAAAGCATTGGAGGACCCTGAAGCCATGTCACAAGTTTGAGGTGACAGAGCCTGACATCACCATGCCTTCTATTTCCAGGGGCTGCTTTGCTGGGCACCGTTTAGTGGAGAGGTGACAGAGTGCAGCGGCCCTCCAGAGGGCTTGCACGAGCCATGCCTGAGACTCGGCCCTCACCAGGGCCTGGCCCATGGCCTCCGTCCGTGACAGCTAGACCCAGGGAAACAGGTGATGGAGTCTAGGAGCCTAGGTCCACAAGAGACAGGGAAAATGTCTTCTCCCTTTCCCTCCTCCTCTGCCCCTCTTCCTCCCTCCTTTTCGGGTTATTTCTCTCTGGCTGGCAAGGTATTCAAATTCAAATTCAATTCAAATTACTTAGTTGTCATGTTGCATTTAATTGTTTGCCCATAAAGTGATTCACTTAATAAACTTTATTCAAACGTACTTCTTTGCACTGTGTTTGAATGAGAATGTTCAGCAAAGGGTGGCTGTGGCGTTGACCCCGGGACCCTGGTCTTCATATCGGAAGACGGAGGCTGGGATGCAAGAACTGCTGTTACTCAGCAAGTCGGGGGCCCCCGTGATCCCCAGTTTCCTTTGCAGGAAATTGGGGAGATGACAAGTCCTTCGGAGATCCGGCTCAGATCACATGGTGTAGATGCTCTGTGTTAAGTGGGGAGATGTGAGGGATTCTTGGCTGAACAGGCACCCTCCGGGGGATCAGGCAATTATACTCCAGGGAGGCAGTCATGAGGTCCCATTCATAAGAAGGGATCTTCAGACTGGGAAGAATTGCTCAAGGGGATTCTGGAAGCTTCTGTGAAGTCTTTGTGCCCCGGGGAATTCTTTATGAGGTAGTTAGGCCAGCAGGCCCTGGCCCTCAGGCAATTCTCAGTTCCCCTATAAACTCTATGATGGCCTGGGGCGATGGTCAACCAATTCCCACCCCTCCCCTGCCAATACTGAAGGATGGGGAAAGGAGTCTTTAAGAGTGTGTCTCCCTTATGTCACAGGTTTTGATGTTTGAAAACTTGTTTCAGTCTGCGGAGGGGGGGATGGTGCGTAACAAAATATCATAGACACAGTAGCTTCAACAATGGAGATGCATTTGGAGGTAGGGAGTCTGAGACCAGGAGGCCACCACAGCCGGTTGTTGGTTGAGGGCCCCTGGGTTGCATCCGGCCATCTTGCTGTTTTGTCACATGGTCTGGCCTCTCCGTACTCTTCCTACAAGGCCACCTACAAGGTCAGAGCTCTACCCTCATGACCTCACTTAACCTTCACCACCTCCTTGGCGGCCCCGACTCCGATACCATCATGCGGGGGGAGGGCCTCGACGCATGAGTTTCGGGGGACACAACTCGGGCCGGCAAAACTCAAGTGTCGAGCGGGCAGAAGTGGAAGCTGCCGGGGCCTTGCCATGGGACTTACGTGGGCCCAAGCCCTGCCCTGTGCCCGTAGCTGAGGCACTTGGGCAAGTACTCACCCCTGTCAGCCTATTTCTCTCCTGGGAGATGGGGTAAGGGGGTCACAGCGCGCAAGGTTCGTGCAAGGATTAGTCAAGGGTGCTGAAATGTGAAGTGGGGTTCGTGAACAAACGGCTGAGAATTCTTGAGACGCCTTTGGCGCAAAGAGGCGATTTTATTAAAGCACAGGGACGGGACCCGTGGGCAGAATGAGCTGCACTGGGGTTGTGAGGGGCAACTGATTATATACTTGTAGGTTGGTGAGGGGTGGGGCTAGAGATAAAGTTTTTTTATTTTATTTTTTCTAATTTTTTTTTTTTGAGAGACAGACAGACAGAGTCCGAGCAGGGTGGGGGGTGGTTGCTGAGAGAGAGGGAGACACAGAATCCAAAGCAGGCTCCAGGCTCCAAGCTGTCAGCACAGAGCCTGACGCGGGGCTCGAACCCACGAACCGCGAGATCATGACCTGAGCTGAAGTCAGACACTTAACTGACTGAGCCACCCAGACGCCCCTAGGTAAAGTCAGTTTTTAAGGAATCTCTGTATGCTGAAAGCAGGGGCTCACAGGACCCTGAAGATTTAGCAATTGTCAAGATAAGGTTGCGCTTAGTTTTTAAGGAAGCGTAAACACGAAGGCGTCAGGGCAGCCATAAACGTCTTGGGGAACGTTCCACGCTGCAGGTCTCTGACATCTCTCAATGGGCTGCAGGCTGTAAGGGAATTTAATTTAAACTACATTTTTCTTGCCTTTGTTTCCCTCATCAAAGGGGACGATTGGGAAGCACCGAGAACACCAGCTGGCGCCTTGCCGTCCTCGGTGACCGGCCACTCCTCCCCTCTCTGCCCTCTTGTGAGACACCAGCCTCGGCATCTTGCTCTTTGAATGATCAAGCGGTTGAGCTGTCTCTAGGGTCTGCTTCTGCCCCTCTGCTTTGGAAGTCTGTCGTCCTGAGAGGAGAACACATCGTCCAGGAGGGGCTCTGTCTGTTCCCAGTGAGGATAATCACACCAAACTCTCAAGGTTATTGAAATGAACCAAGATACCGTAGGGGGAGACACCTCCTTCAGTTCCTGGCGGGTGGCAATGATAAACATTCCTGTACTGTGGCTCCAGGTGGGGCTGAGTTGGGACGATATCAGTCAACAGAGATTCACTGAGCACCTACTATGTGCCAGGCACTAGGGATAGCACAGTGGGAAAGACCGGCACGATCCCCCTCTCGGGGAACGTGGAGTTTCAGGGGAGAGGGCAAACATTAACCAGATTGCGAAAGCTCCCGTCTGTGGTCTTGGGTCCATGGTCACCCGATGGGCCTCCCACTCCTGCTGCTGCACAGAAGACGTCCTCAGGAGGGGCGCCCTCGGGTCCCGCGGAGTCATCCCTTCCGGGAGAGGTGCTCGGGCGAGAGAGCACTGCTGTTCCTGCCCTAAGTCCCTGGCACCTCATCAAATGCCAGCTCAGCTTCCAGCTATGCACTCCCTCCCGGCCATCTCCTGTTTTGGTGTCCTCTGGGCTGCCCCTCCGGGTGTCCATGAGTCACAGAGCCGCCCCAGAAACTCCTGGTCCCGCTCTGGGCTGAGAAGAGAATTCTGTTCACAACAAACAAATTCCCGGGAAGCGGGAGCCCCAGCGGTTGACAACGCATACAAATGATTGCAGGTGCGGTGCGCTGGGTTTCCTCCTCTCCTGCTTCCCTCTTGCCCTCCCAGCTGGGCCGGGGACCTGCTGGGTGACGCGGGCAGGCTCCTGCCCTCTTGCTGGTGTTGAGGGCCTCACGGTCTGCAAAACTCTTAGGTGGCTCGAGGCGGCCTGACTGGGTTTAAACATCACCCAAGGGGCGCCTGGGTGGCTCAGTCAGTTAAGCATCCGACTTTGGCTCAGGTCATGATCTCACGGTCCGTGAGTTCGAGCCCCGCGTTGGGCTCTGTGCTGACAGCTCAGAGCCTGGAGCCTGCTTCGGAGTCTGTGTCTCCCTCTCTCTCTGACCCTCCCTCGTTCATGCTCTGTCTCTCTCTGTCTCAAAAATAAATACATGTGTTTTTGTTTGTTTTTTTTTTTAAAGAAGGAATTCTTGGGGCGCCTGGGTGGCGCAGTCAGTTAAGCGTCCGACTTCAGCCAGGTCACGATCTCGCGGTCCGTGAGTTTGAGCCCCGCATCAGGCTCTGGGCTGATGGCTCAGAGCCTGGAGCCTGTTTCCGATTCTGTGTCTCCCTCTCTCTCTGCCCCTCCCCCGTTCATGCTCTGTCTCTCTCTGTCCCAAAAATAAATAAACGTTGAAAAAAAAAAAAATTTAAAGAAGGAATTCTTGAGATGCCTTTGGCACAAAAAAGGTGATTTGATTAAAGCACAGGGACAGGACCCGTGGGCGGGAAGAGCTGCGCTGGGTTTGTGAAGAGTGATTAGTTACATACTAGGGTGTTGGGAGAGGTAAAGGCGCAAGGGAGGCTTCCAGAAGGACTGTGATGTGCTAACGAGGACTCCAAGATACCGGAGGCCTTGCTATCAAGCTAAGGTTGTTTTCCCTCTAATAAGGCATTAACATCGTGACAGTATGGGTTCCCAGAGAAAGGTTCTACTCTGTATTTGCCTCAAGGATGTGTCAATGGGCTGCAGGTCATAAGGAAATGTAATTTCACCTTCTTGCCTTTGTTCCCCACATCACCATGGAGGAGAGGGTGATGTTGGGGCTCCAGGAAACGGAGGCTATAGGTTTCTGTTGGTAAGATCGCCTTTTCCTTGATGGAGACTCCTGTCCTGCGGGACTGTGATCTCTGTCAGTTAACCATTTGTTTCCTTTCCTTTCCTTTGCCCTGGGGCAGCCGGGAGTGCTGGAGACTGTCACACGGATCCCACCCAGGGTGGGGGGTGTTGTTAACTCGTGCTTGGCCCTCAGCTTGCCTTATGCTCCCTCATCAAAGGCGTAGGGATGGCCAAGCGACGAGAGGGAAGAAACTTGGATCCCTAAATGACCTCACTGAGCAGAGACACCTGCCAACATTGGCCTACTGCCCACATTCAGACTGTTATGTGAAAGAAAAACACATTTCTATTTTAAGGCACTGTATTTGGGGGCCTCTGACATAGCAGCTTAGCCTAATATATATGCTAGCTAACATAAGGCGTGGCTAGGTGCCTAATTATCTGCAATGTGGTTTTATGCCGGATTCTGTTTAGATCTATGTTATTTATTGCTACCCTTACTCTAACAGAGATTGCTAAGACTTCTCAAGACATTATAGTAGACCTATTTCCCCTCTTTGGCTGATAATTTTGAATTCCTTTTAATTTTAAAACCAAGTATATGTGAGGGGACACATGGAAGATATCACTCTTGACACGCCTGAGTACTTATTTGTATCAGGCAGTGGAAGTTATATCATCTGGTGGGTTCCCTTTATGCTTTGACTTCCAGGAAAGTTAGAGCCAGTTTAGTTAAACGCTCACTATAAACCTTTATTGCTATACGTTTCTTTTTATCGTACTTCTTCCCCTATGTATATTTCACATCTGTTTGTTTTATTTTTTTTTATAAGATTTTTTAGATGGTTATTTATTTGAGAGAGAGCACGCGCAGAGGAGGGGCAGAGAGAGGAGACAGAGGATTCCAAGCGGGCTCCACGGTGACAGCAGAAAGCCCCGTGCAGGGCTCGAACCCACAAACCGTGAGGACGTGACTTGGGCCGAAGCTGGACGTGTAACCGACTGAGCAGCCCAGGGGCCCCACATTTGTTTGTTAGGAGGTTCACTGCTCCTACTGTCACACCCCTGGGTGCCTTGTCCATGCCCTTCCTCTGTCATCTGTGTCCTTTCCCCTCTTTCCCTGAGCTCCTGCTTTCCCAATGACTCAATGAAGTGTTTTCTCTGTGCACCGGTGGCCTTCCATACAGAGCACTCCCCTCGGACTTCTGTTGGAACTTCTAGCACACTGAATTTGCTTTCGCAGTTTGACGTCCCTGCTGGAGTGTGAGCCCATTGTGACCCTCACCGCCGGTCGTGTCTTTCACACGTAAGGGTGAATTTGTCCCAGACCAATTCGCTCTAAGTTAGTCTCTTGCAAAACCCCCTGGAGACAAGGTAAAGCCAAGAGCTTAAAGCAATCCATTCTGGTAGAGTCCTCGGGTGGCCCGAAGCTATAACGGTAGGACTTCAGTTCCAGCCCCTGATAATGACATAGGAGGGGCTGGTGCCCTTCCAAGCACGGAGGCTGAGATAGCAGGGCTGACTTGGAACCAGAACCACACCAGGGCTCATGTTGGATCCTAGCTTCTATCAGGCTAGGGGAGGAGCCTGTGCCCCACTAATCATGCAGCTAAAAAGCCATAGCCCGAGGACAGGGTCCGTTCCTCTCCCAGATTCTGATGTCCCCTGCTACTGCTCCATGAGTCCCCTCCGTGAACAGGCTCCAGCAGGCCACGGCTGTCTGGCCGTTCATCCTGCTTCCCTGACACCCTGGGCCCCCCTTCTTCCCTTAGTCATGGAACCTCATGAGTGTTTTGGCACACGTGGCCGCCGGAGAGGGATTTTTTTTCCCCAGGTACTCTTGCAGCCCATATGACAATAGGACCAAGAGTTAGCCAATGGAGTGTAGACAGAAGTGATGTGTGCATTTCCAGATCACATTTTTTTTTTAAGTTTTTTAATCTTTATTTATTTTTGAAAGAGAGACAGAGAGAGAGAGAGAGAGATAGCGGGGGAGCGACAAAGAGAGAGGGAGACACAGAATCCGAAGCAGGCTCCCGTCTGTCAGCACAGAACCCGACGCGGGGCTCGAACTCACGAACCGTGAGATCATGACCTGAGCCGAAGTCGGACGCTCAACCGACTGAGCCACCCAGGCGCCCCTACATTTTTTTTTTTTTTTAATTAGGAAATTGTGTGCCTCCACGCCACTCAGCCCCATCTCTGTTTCCTGTGGGCTGGAATGTGGAGTGACAATATGAGGAAATTTTGACCATGGCCCAAAGATAACAGCCTAGGGTAGGACAAAACGATGAGCTAGGAAGGCCCTGAGTGCTGGGAATGTTCTGTACCTCCATCTGAGGGGTAGTTTCACAGGTGTGTACATATGTAAGAATTGATTGAGCTACCCTCTGAATATTTCCGAACCGTATTTTACAGAAGTTATGCCACAGCAAAAAAAAAAAAAAAAAAGAGAGAGAGAGAGAGAGAGGGAGAGGGGGGTGGGGAACCTGGTTCCCTGAATGACCTCATGGAGTAGAATTTACCTGTCGCTGGTCCCACGGCAGCGAGGCCACCCTGGCTGGACACCAGGCCACAGGACTCTATTAGGACCATTCACGAGGCCTTACAGGATGAGCGGTAAACTGCCAAGGAGGCCGAGGGTGGGAGCGGGGATCATTCTAGACAGCAGGAGTGAAGGCCCAGAGGGGAGAAAGCACGGACGTTTTCGCGTGGTGTAACTAAAGCCCTGGGTGTGTGTGGCGTGAGGGCCCCGGGGGCAAGGGCATGTCCTGTGGTGCCTCCCTTTGACAGCGAAACCCGAAGGTGGAGGGAGGTTCAGTCATCTGTCCTCTGACGTCACTGCTGACATCATTCATTCCTTTGTTCTTTCACTGAGCAGGAACGAGGTTCTTCGTGGGACCTGGCGGTGGGCCTGTGGGACAGAGCACCCTCCCTGGAGGGGCACCAAGGCTGTATGGACCCCCCTCGGCCCCCTTATTGTGGGTCATCTCCCTGAGGTACCACAGATAAGTCCTGAAGATCCCCCTTTCCCAAAGAGCCTTTTCCCGGAACGCTAATGTTTTGTTTTGTTTTGTTTTGTTTTTCTGAGGAAAAAAGTTCTGTGGTAAAATAAGCTGAGAAAGTGGGTTTGCTTCCTCCTCCTTGGAAATTCTTGCAGGTCAGCTTCTTAAAATCTCTGGGAAGTAAAGACTATTTAAAATTTTGTGTATGAGCTTCCCAGGCCCGCCGTCACAAAGTCCCACACAGGGGGGTGGTGAAAACAACAGAAACTTATTCTCTTATTGTTCTGGAAGCTGGAAGTCCCGAAGGAAGGTGCGGCCGGGCCGAGCTGGTGGTGAGAGCGGGTCACCTGGGGACTGAGGTGACCACAGAGGAGGCCTCCTGGGGCAGAAAGGGCAGTTCTGGGTTCCTCCTTGAGGCCTGGGGGTGGGGACAGGGAAGGGCCACAGGAGCCAGCTTTTCCAGGACTGTACCACAGGAGGCTTTCAGGCCTGCACGGGGCAGAGGGGGACACGACGAACGCGGGGTGCAGCGGAATTTGGGTCCAGGTTACCCTCTCCACCTCACCACCCGTCAGAGCCAAGAAGCTGCGGAAACGCAGCATCTGTGGGTCCCGGCTCCTGTCACACCTGGGCCTGTGCCGCCTCGCAGGCTCCAGGGGCTGATGTGGGTGGCGTTTTCACATCTCCTGAGCTAGTTTATGGAAAGCACTCAAAATAAACCCCACGTCTATAAACAAGTTTCCTTCCTGCTTATCAATTTTCCCCTCCGCTGGGCTTTGCAATTACGTACGTACCGCCCACCTCACGCCCTCCCCCCACCCCCCCACTTTGTTGCCTCCTGGGAGAAGATTAAGGAAAATTTACCATTTTCTCCGTGGTAAAAAAAAAGACAGGGATTCAAGTTGAGGGCTTGCCACCGACCTGCTGTGTGACCTTCAGCATAGACTCTAACTCCCATCTTTGCCTTTATAAAATGGAAGCCATGATACCACCAGCCCTGCCGACCTTCCTCATCGCCATCCTGTGCCAGGGACTATTATAGAAGCAATGACTCTCAAAGTTCCTCGTCAGGTGCAATGCACGAAATGTACCGTGCAAGTGCGTTATAGATCTTTATTTATAGCTCTTTCCATACAAAAATATGGTACTTAGTCATGTATTAATCAGAAGAAATTAGCATAAAAGTGTTTCCTTTCTCTCTTTTAAGGATAAACTTTTAGAAGGAAAAAGTAAAAGGAAACATTCTCTGAATATGGTAATAAGAAGAACGCATCTTTTTTTTTTTTTAATGTTTATTTTCGAGAGAGAGCGAGAGGGACAGAGCGTGAGTGGGGGAGGGGCAGAGAGAGAGGGAGACAAGAGAATCCGAAGCAGGCTCCGGGCTCCGAGCTGTCAGCACAGAGCCCGACGCCGGGCTCGAACCCACGAACCGTGAGATTGTGACCTGGGCCCAAGTCGGACGCGTAACCCACGGAGCCACGCAGGTGCCCCAGAAGAATGCGTCTTTTAGGTCAGGTTTATTGGGAATGTAAAGGACCTATCCTAAAATTGGGGTGTGCGGTTTTGGGAGATTTGCCAATTACGTCCAGTCGTGCAAACATCATCCCAATTGGGACAGAGTATTTGTGTCATCCCCAAAGTGGACCGGGTCCCCTCTGAAGCCAGTCACACCTCCCCTCCCCCAGCCCCTGGCAACCTCAGGTTGGATTTCTGCCCTTAGAGTTCTACTTTCTCTAAATGTCTAAAGAGCAGGAGCTCTTCCTGTTTGACTTCTTTCTCTCCACCTGACGCTTCTAAGATTCATCCGGGTTGTTGAACGTGTCAGGAGTTCATTCCTTTCCCCTGCTGAGGCCTCGGTAGGATGCAACCACCGTTTTTTATCTACTCACGCGCTGGCCGACGTTTGGGTTGTCTCCAGTTTGGACTTATGACAAATACAGCTTCTGGGAGCATCCATGTACAACTCCTTCTATGGCCATGCTTTCCTTTCTTTTGGATAAATACCTCGATGGGGGAATGACTGGATCATCCGGTAGGAGTATGTGTAACTTTTTGAGACACTGTCACACTGTCATCCACAGTGATAATATTGTCTATATATATATATATATATATTTAACTTTAGCTGTCCCCCCAGGTGTGTGGTGATGTCCCCTCGTGGTTTTAATTTGTATTTCCATAATGACTAATGATACTGAGCATCTTTTTTTTTTTTTAATATTTATTTATTCTTGAGAGACAGACAGAGCACGAGAGGGGGAGGGGCAGAGAGAAAGAGGGAGACACAGAATCCCAAGCACGCTCCAGGCTCGGAGCTGTCAGCACAGAGCCCGACGTGGGACTTGAACCCACGAACTGCGAGATCATGACCCGCCACCAGGCGCCCCGATGATACTGAACATCTTTTCATGTACTTATTTACCATCCGTATTTCTTCTTCCCTGAAGTGTCTGCTCAGATATTTTGCCTGATCTTAAAATTGGCTCGTGGCGTTGAATTCTGAGACTTTCGAAATACTTCAGGGACGGGTTGTCTTCCATGATATGTGTGTTTTGAAAATAGTTTTTCAGTCTATGATTTGTTTTTTTTTTCATTTTCGTTTTCTTGAGTGTCCTTCAAAGAGCAGTTTTCTTAATTTTGATGAAGTTCGATTTTTTCCTGTTTTGATTACTACTTTTTGTGCCTTATGTAGAAAAGAAATTAAAAAAAAAAAACCTTTGCCCAATTCCCACATCGGAAAGATTTTCTCTTATGTTTTCTTAGAGTTTTATTGTTTTAGGTTTTACATTTAGGTCTATGATATATTTTGACATGATATATAATTTTTGTATATGATGTGAGGTATGGGCTGGGGTTCTTTTATTTTTGTGTGTGTAGGGATATCCAATCGTTCTCACACCATTTGTTGAAAAAATGTATCTGTCTCCACCAATGACCTTTTCATCTCAGTGAAACATCAGTGGACCCTACGTGGAGGGTTCTGTTTCTGGATTCTCTATTTTGTTCCATTGATCTAAATGGTTTTTCTTGCACCAATAACACACTGTCCTGACTACTGTGGCTTTATATTAAATTTTAAAATCAAATTAGGTGATTTCTCCAACTTTGTTCTTATTTTTCAAAATTGTTAGACTCTTTTAATTTTTTTTCTTTGAAGCTCCAGACACATTTTTGGTCGATTTCTACAAAAGAGCCTGTTGAGATTTGAATTTGTATCACTTAGAATCTATAGATCAATTTTAGGAGAATTGACATATTAATAAGATTGAGTCTTCTTTTTTTTTTAATGTTTATTTTTGAGAGAGAGAGAGAGACAGAGACAGAATGTGAGCGGGGGAGGAGCAGAGGGAGAGGGAGACACGGAATCTGAAGCAGGCTCCAGGCTCTGAACTGTCAGCACGGCTGACGCGAGACCATGACCTGAGCCAAAGTCAGACGCTTAACCGACGGAGCCACCCAGGTGCCCCTAAAATTGAGTCTTCTGATCCAGGAACACGACATATACATTTATTTAGGTCTTCTTTGATTTCACTTAGCGTTGTATAGTTTTCAGCAAACAGAAAACTACATGTTTAAAAAACTTTCTTACCAAATATTTCATGCTTTTGGTTCTATTCTAAATAAATGTATTTATTTGTATTATATATGAATACTTCTATATTCCTATTTCCAATTGCTCATTGCTAGTATATAGAAACATGGTGGACTTTCATACCCTGATCTTGTGTCCTGTGACCTGGCTAAGCGAGCAGCTTTTGGTGTGGATTCTTTATGGTTTTCTAGGTAGACGATCCCATCCTCTGCAAATGAAGGCAATTTACTTTCTTTCCAATGTGTATCCCTCCACCTCTTCCTCCTCCTCCTCTTCCACATGTTTCCTCTTCTTGCAGTGGCTTGGCCTCCTTGAATGTGAGCAGTGACAGCAGACATTCTCACCCTGTTCCAGATCCTTGGGAGAATACATCCCATCTTTCACCATTAAGGAGGATGTCCACTGTAGGCTTTTCATGGATGCCCTTTATCAGATTGAGACATCTCTTCGTTTCCTGGTTTGCTGATCTATTTATTTGTTTTCGCAGACTTTTTTTTTTTAAATGACTTTTAAACATTGTTACTTATTTTTAATTTTTTTTGGAAGGTCTAATTGGCTTTATTAAGTGATTCATGAATCAAGCCGCATCCCAATCTAGCAAGTAGAGGGGAGCTTGTAAGACTCTTCCTTTTTTTTTTTTTAATATATATGCATTTTTTTTAATGTTTATTTATTTCTGAGAGAAAGGGAGACAGAGCACGAGCAGGGAAGGGGCAGAGAGAGAGGGAGACATAGAATCAGAATCAGGCTCCAGGCTCTGAGCTGTCAGCACTGAGCCTGACACAGGGCTCGAACCCATGACCCGTGAGATCGTGACCTGAGCTGAAGTCGGACGCTTAACCGACTGAGCCACCCCGATGCCCCCTAGACTTTTCTTAAAGAGCAGTTTTAGGTTTATAACTAAACTGAGAAGAAGGGGGTCACCTGGGTGGCTCAGTCAGTTAAGTGTCTGACTCCTGATTTTGGCTTAGTCACGATCTCACGGTTCATGGGTTCAAGCCCCGCATTGGGCTGCACACTGACAGCGTAGAACCTGCTTGGGATTCTCTCTCTCTCTCTCTCTCTCTCTCTCTCTCTCTTTCTCTCCCTCTCTCACTGTCCCTCCCTGAGTTTGTGCACGTGCTCTCTCTCTCAAAAATAAATAAACTTAAAAAAAATACATTGAGAAGATACGGAGATTTCCCATATAATCTCTGCCCCCACGTGTGTTCAGCCTCCTCCATGATCAACACCACTCAGCAGAATAGAATTCTTTTTTCACCAAGAACCTACACTGACCTATTATAATCACCTGAAGTGTCATAGTTTATCTTAGGATTTACTCTTGGCGTTGTACATTCTGTGAGTTTGGACAAATGTACAGGAACCTATATCAATCCTTATATCGTATGGAATATTTTCATGTTAAAAATCCTAAAAATCCTCTATTTTCTGCTGATCCGTCTCTCCTCCCTCACCCCCGGCAACCACTGATCTTTTCATTGTCCCCGTTGTTTGTTTTTTTCCAGAATGTCATACAGTTGGAATGATACAGGGTGTAGCCTTTTCAATTTGACTTCTTTCACTTAGCAAGATGCATGTAGGGTCCCTCCGTGTCTGTTCATGGCTTCATAGCTCATTTTCTTTTCAATGCGGATGAACCGCAGTCTATTTTTCCACTCACCTACCGTAGAGCATCGTGATTGCTTCCAAGCTTCGGCAATTATGAACAAAGATGCTACAAACATCCACGTGCGGGTTTTATGTGGCCATGTGCTCTCAATTCCTTTGGGTAAATACCCAGGAGCACGATTCCTGGATCTCAGGGGAAGGATATGTTTCGTTTGTGCTGCCGAACTGTCTCCCAAAGTGGCCCCACCATATTGCATTCCCAGCAGTAAGAATAAAAATTCCCGTTTCTCCACATCCCTGCCAGCATTTGCTACTGTTAGTGTGTTGGATTTTGATCCTTCTAATGGGTGTGGTGATATCCCATTGTGGCTTTAATTTACGATTCTTTAATAACATACGATGTTAAGAATCTTCCCTTGTGCTTATCTGCCATCGGTATAACTTCTTTGGTGAGATGTCTGTCCAGGTCTTTCGCCCACAGGTTTTCATGGACCCCAGGATTGCCTGGGGGGCATCACTGAGTGTTCTTTCATGAACGGCACACCTGATGTGAGGGTCATAGACCAGAGGAGGCCCTGATGTGAGGGTCATAGACCAGAGGAGGCGGGCGGGGAGCGGTGAGGCAGAGGTTGTGCTGTGCGTGGCCTGCCTACAGGAGGAGCCCACGGACGCCAGGCCGTGATGCCCGAAGACAGGTATCTACCTTCTCCTTGTTGAGCACCCGATGTGACTTGAGCAGCCCTCACACACAGACGTCCTACTAGGGAGGATAAGGGGAAAGGGAAGAATCTGAATTTGGCTAACTATCCAGAAGAATCAAAGTTTAAAATCAGAAGCGAGGGGGTGAAGTTAAATTTGATTCCCCCCACTGTCGTCAACAGAAAAGACTGGCAAGAGGCTCAAGACATTGGTAGGGCCATGCTCTCTCTGAAAGTGCCAGGGGTGGAGGTATCCCAGGCCTCTCTCTCAGCCTCTGGCAGCCTCGGGTGGTCCTTGCGTTACAGATGCATGATTCCAATCCTCTGTCTTCACAGCGTCTTCTCCTCGTGTCTCTTCATGTCGCCCTTCCTCTGTGTGTGTCTGTCTCTGTCCAAATTTCCATCTTCTATAAGGACACCTCTCCTATTGGATTAGGGACCACCCCAGTGACCTTAAAATCTGCAAAGACCTATTTCTCTCTCTCTCTTTTAAATATTTATTTACTTATTGGGAGAGTGCATGCAGCGGAGGGGCAGAGAGAGGGGGACAGATGATCTGAAGCAGGCTCTGCACAGACAGGCTGATGGCGGTGAGCCCGACGCGGGGCTCCAGCTCACAAACCGCAAGACCATGACCTGAGCCGAAGTCGGACGCTCAACCCACCGAGCCACCCGGGCGCCCCAGCAAAGACCTGTTTCTAAATAAGGTTACTTTCTAAGACACTGGGAGGGAGGACTTCTTCAACATACCTTATTTGGGGGATACAGGTGGATCCATAGCGTGCACATCCCACGGAGTTAGGGCTCTCGGGACGCTCTTTGGCCGCCCTACACGTCAGAATCTCAGGAGTCCAACCGCATTGTCGGCGCACGGCTCATTACCGTCGAAAGGGACAGCTGTGAAAACTGTAAGGAGCACTGGCCTTGGGAGGCCCAAGTCCCGGTTTGCCATGTAGTAACTGGGTGGCCTTGGGCAAGTCCTGTCACCTGCTGCACTTACTTTCAATACCTGTAAAACCAGAATCACTATCTGTCCTAGTCCGCTGAGACGCCCGTAACAAAACACCATAGCCTCGGGGACTTAAACAACAGAAGTCTGTTTTCTGACAGTTGTGGAGGCTGGAAGTCCAAGGTCAAGGTGCCGCTGATTTGGTTTCTGCTGAGCGTTCTCTCCCTGGCTTGCAGACTGCCACCTTCCTGCCGTGTCCTCACATTTCAGTGGTGGGAGGGAGAGAGAGAGAGCGAGAGAGAGCAAATTCTTTGATGTCCGGTCTTATAAGCACACTAATTCTTAGGAGCAGGACCCTACCTTTATGATCTCATTGAATCGTAATGACTTCCTTAGAAGCCCCATCCCCAAAGACAGCCACCACCGGGAGTTAAGACTTCACATATGAATCCGTGGTAGAGGGGACACAAACGTTCAGCCACGGCCCACCTCTTCCAGTGTCATTAAGAGGGTTAAAGTCGATGCTGAAGGTTACCGTGAGCACAAGGCCTTGAAGAAACTAATAAAAAAGCACTACCTTCCCTGGATTGTCTCCATGACAGGAGATTATTTCTCCCTTATGTGGCCGGATCTTTATAGTGGGTGAGCCCCATACCCTAAAAAATACATGGGCTTGCTGAGAAAGGAACACAGAGCCCCAGAGGCTGCAGAAGCTACTGACTTGGGAAATGCCAAAAGGACCTTACTTTACAAAACCCTCATCGACGCCCACCGTGCGTCTGGGGACACGTGGCGATGACACTGGAGAGCAGGGAAGCAGAGTGCCTTGGGCAAGAGAATGACATCCTTAGGTAAGGCATGGAAGGGCTTTCCCGATCCCGTCAGGAACGGTCATGTCTCCATCTCCACTTTCTGTCCCGTGGGCCGGTATTAGGCTCATGCTAATCATCTCATGGGAAGGAGAATGGGAATGAGCATTTATTGAGTACCTGCTGTGTGCTCCGAGATTTCACCCGCATGATGGTTTTCAGTTCATTTACTCGACTTGGAAGTTTGCTGGTGAGACATCCAAGGCTTCAGAAGACACAGCTGGTGAGTGGCAGGGCTGGGCTTTGAACCTGGGTCTGTCTGACTTCACAATGCTTTGAAGGCAGGGGTCCGGCCACAGTTTGAAGCAGATTGCTCTTTGAGGGTTACCTAAGCTCTGTCCTTATGGGTGTGTATGAGGTCCTTGACGGCGGGGATCTCATCAGATTCATTTACACCTTCTCAACAGCACCCAGCACAGTACAAGGAGGTGGTGGGGGGCGGGGGGCTTGGAAATGTTCATTGGAGCCATGGTGGATGGGTAGTGCCTGGATCAATGTCAATATACATATTGATATGATATATCAATATCCTCTCCATGAGAGTCCTGCCAGCAATTTTTACCCCCCAAGGGTCCCCACATCACAGGCTGGACCCTGGCTCTAAGGGCTCAATCCTCTCCTCCTTTGATGTTCCTCTTTTGAAGAGGAAAGAAAATGGTGGTGGGGTGGAGAAATGGCTTTCCTGGTATCCCTTGAGTCCCAGACCTGAAGCTGTCTTGTCCCAACCTCTCAGGCCTTGAGTCTGCTCTTGACGGAGGCCGACCCTCATTGGCTTTCTTGTGCATGGGGCGGGGGTGTGGGGGGTGGAGGGGAAGGGTTAGGAAAGGGCTCAGCACCCACAGTTTGAGAATTGTTGATCAACCCCTTCAGAAACCAGCATGGCTGTATCAGAGGGGCGCACTTCCCAGCCTTGTCCTGCTTATGGAGATTTGGGTGTTTGGCTATGTTCATTTAAAAAGTCCAGGGGCACCTGAGTGGCTCAGCCGGTTAAGCATCCGACTTCGGCTCAGGTCACGATCTCGCAGTTTGTGGGTTCGAGCCCCGCGTCGGGCCCTGCGCTGACGGCTCGGAGCCCAGAGCCTGCTTCGGATTCTGTGTCTCCCTCTGTCTCTGCCCCACTTGCACTCTGTCTCTCTCTCACAAATAAATAAACATGAAAAAAAAATAAAGTTCTGTTTAAAAAAATAAATAAATAAAAAGTCCACATACCCCAGGAGACGGGCAACAGAGTGCTCCGGAGCTCAAACGGCTGATTTTTGCAGAAGTCAGATGCTGGGTAAATCAACAGCACTCCCATTTAAAAACCATCAAAATCAAGGTCCATTTGTTAAGCCGCTTATTTGGCACAGAGGGCTGCCACGACTACAAACGAAATGCTTGCTCCTGCTGATGGCTTCCGGAGGCCCATCATTCTGCTCACTGCTAAGAACCCCCTGGTTTAACCCCTCGCCCTTCCTTCACTGCTCGGTTCCCTTTGCCTTTTTCAGTCTCGAGCGCTTCTCAGAGCTGTTGTGGGACCCAATGAGCTAGTGGGGTGACAGCTTCATTAAAGATTAAGCTATCTGTCTGAGGGATTATCGCTTCCGTGTTTTAACTCTTGCTTTGCAAGGTAGCTTTTCCTCATATGTACACCCTCCCTCTCCAAGAGGACTGTCACGACTTCAGGGCAGGCATCGTCTCTAATCAGACCTCTGCTGCCTTGCACACAGTGTTCGATTAATATTTGCAGTTAATATTTGCGGTTCGAGGGTGTGTGTGTGAGTGTGCGTGTGTGTGCACGCATGCGCATATGCATATAAGCGTGCGTGCACCTGTGCGAGGTCCCTGGCGATGGAACGATTAAGGAGCCAACCCCAGGGAGGCAGTCAGCAGCGGGTTTTAAAGCCCAGCTGCTTGGGGCGAGGGGTGGGGGGTGGGGGGGGGTGGTTGATAATGGGAAAACGTCAGCAATTATCATGTAAGGGGACTTTTGGTAATGGGGGAGGCTCTTAGAAAATCAGCCCAGATGTCATTTTTCTTCTAAACCCCAAATCAAGATTCTGGCTGTGGCTGCCCAGAGAAAGAGAGGTGCCCATTTGTACGGGAGGGGGGTTGTCCCTGCAGACAGACATGTTATTCAAGGGCAGAAAAAGACAAGGCCATTGGGAACGTGACAGGCGGCCAGTGGAAGGTAGGTCCAGAGGTAGGTCCAGAATATTTCAGTTTGGGCCCTTGGGATGTTCCCTGCGGATCTTCTTGAGATTAAGAAGTTGTGGTAAACGCAGAAAACAGTGGAAAGGATGTGGAAAACGACGTGACGTACCCAGTTACCATGGCGGACAGATTAGCTACTAATAGGGGAGTTGGGGTACGCAGCTATCCCTGTCCCTTTGGTTGTCTCCATAACACTGTGTTCGAGTGCAAAGAACCTCAGGTGTTGCTGTCCAGGTAGGTCCCACTGACTTCCTCAGTACCGAGGTTTATGACGTGTGCCACCCACTCCTGGCATGCCTCCTATCTTGGATTTCCCAGCTTGAGGCCCGTTTACAGATTCATGCCAGACCATATGCCCCGATTTTTTTCAAAGCGTGTGGTTGCCTGAGGATGACGCCCCAAGTCCTGTCCCCTGGGCACTGCCTTGTGCTCTGAACATGCCAGCCTCTCTATCCGTCCGTGCCCCTGTCCTTCTAGCTGAAGAGTGTTCTCTCCCACGCCCCACTCTGCCCCAGCTGCTCGTTAATTTCCCACTCAACCTCCGAGACTCGTTGTCCCCTTTCTGAATTTACTTTTCTCATCTGTGAAGCTAGAATAATTACCCTCGGCCTTAGTCTGCTCGGGCTGCCCTGACAAAATACTAGGAAGTTTCAGCAGCGGAAATGTATTTCTCACGGTTCTGGAAGCCAGACATCCAAGATCAAGGTGCGGCTGATTTGGTCTCTCTGAGATCCCTCTCCCTGGCTTGCAGACGGCTGCCTTCTCCAAGGGTGCTTACGTGGCTGAGATGTGGGAAGAGGTGTCTCTTTGGTGTCTCTTCTCATAAGGACAGCAATCCTACTGATCACTCTTAAGACCTCATTTAACCTGAATTACTTCCTTGAGGCCCCATCTCCAAATACAGGCACCCCGGTGGGTTAAGGCATCAACGTATAACTTTTGAGGGGACACGTGTATTCAATCTATAACACTGGGATTCATAGTTGGTGTTTCAGAGCCCAGGAACACTCAAGGCCCTCACTTGATCAATGGGGAAACTGAGTCCCCAGCGAGGAGATGGGGCAGGAAATGAGAAGGATGGCCAGGGGTGCCCACCTTATCCTTCCTCGCAAGGAACGAGGCATGGGTGGAAACGGCCAACGTGTAGGGACATCGGGAAAGCTCTCGGGATGCACTCTCGTTTGCCTGTTGGTGTTCACGTGAGTCCGGGGAGAGTCAAGTCAGGGCTAGTATTGCCACCAAACGAGAATGCCACAAACCTATATGGAAAGACTTTCAAGATGGCCCGTCGAGGATTGTGCAGGGTAACAACTCGATAGCCCTGACTCTTCTGGTGGAAAGAGCACTGAAGCTAGCGGATGAGGAGGAGGAAGACTGGAGAGCCTGGGGGGGCTCCCTCCTGTGGGCTGCCCCTCAGCACCCCCGCGTGCTCCAGACACACAAGGGGAGCCTGTCTGTCCGTTGAGGGTGGGGAGCCACAGTCACGGGGAATCTCAGTGATGGTTCCCACGTGGCCAGCAAGATTCCAGCAATTTCCCACTGAGCCAAAAATTGCTGCCTCCCCCCATGCTGAAGCGCACAGATGTTCCTCTCTGATCAAGGGTATAATTAACACCTGTCAAGGCAAGGGGCTGGGACGGGAGGGGGATTCCACTGTCGCTGCAAGCACCGTCCCTCCGGAAGTGCTCAGTGTCTAGGAAGCACATTTCCTTCCCACGTGAAGGGATTAAAAAGCCATCTCATAAAATGAAGACACAGGTGGTGTTTAGCTGGGCTAATGTCTCTGAGTTTCTGCGTTCGGTTTCTTCAGCACGCGTGCCGACAGATGCCCGATGAGCTACGGAAGCTCGTTCAATGACGGACCCTACCCGCGAGCACAAATGCCAAGTCTGGGCAGGACATTTCACCTTGCCCCTCTTGAACTGTCCGTGGGTAAGAGGGGTTATTCATTAGCAGGTACTTGTATCTCCGTAGTTATTTTGTACAAAGGAAAACGAGGGAGAGATTACCTTAGGAGCTCTGTTTATGACCGATTTTTTCCCCTGGAAGCTCAGCCATCAGCGGAATACCTGGTGGCAAATGAATTCCTGAGAAGGTTATGGTCTCAGGGGACCCAGCTGTGCATGTCCCCAGGGTTACTGTCCCAACTTTGAGATGCCGGAGTTGGTCATACGCAGATGACATCTGCTTTGCAGCACCTTTGGGTTTTGAGAATTCTTACCTTCGTCATCTCCCGTGTACCTCACAACGGCCTTATGATGTAGTTTCTACTCTGATATGTCCAGTTAGTACCGATCCGATCGGTTAAATGACTGGGACGGAGGAAGGGGAGGGACTGATGTCAGAAGCCGTACGCTGTCCCAGAGAGGAGTCCCTCATCCTCCTGTTCTGAGAGGCGGGGGTCGGATGGGCGGCGTGAGCCTTACAAGGACACCAGTTCTACTGGATAAATGTACAGCATCATTCGTAGCTCACCTTAAACTGATTACACCAGCAAAGACCCTCCTTTGAAATAAGGTCACTTATATTTTTGGTCGTTGACCCATTCTTGGCATGGAGCTCCCCAAAACCTTAGAATTTCATAAATGATGAGAGCAATACAGGTGTCCTGTTACATGAATGGGGTGGCTTTTGGAAAACAGCTAAGGATGGGGGCTGGCTGCCAGGAAAACCAACCTTGGGATTACAGGGTTGGTGCTTTTACTCCTACGAGACCAGGGGCCGGAGATGGAGTTCAGATGGCAGCGGTCAATGATTTAATCAATCATGCCTGTGTAACGAAGCTCCATAAAAGCCCAGAAGGAGAGGGTTTGGAGTGCTTCCGGGTTGAGGCCCACGTGGGGCTTTAGGAGAGCGGTGCACCTGGAGAGGGCATGGGAGCTCCTCGCCCTTTCCCCATACCTGGCCCTGTGCGTCTCTTCCATTTGGCTGTTCCTGAGTGATATCCTTTTATAATCTGGTCATCTGGCGAGTAAAATATTTCTCTGAGTTCCGGGCGCTGCTCTAGCAAATCAGTTGAACCCAAAGAGGGGGGCGTGGGACTCTCTAATCTGTAGGCCAGAAGCACAGGTGATGCCCTTGGACTTGCGGCTAGCATCTGGAGTGGTAGGTGACCGGCCGTCTTGTGGGGCTGAGCCCCTACCCAGTGGGATCAGGTGCTCTCCCCAGGCTGATAGTGTCAGAATGGAGTTGAATTGTAGGACACCCAGCTTTAGCTCTGTCTAGGAATAGCTCTGTGTTAGCCTAGATTCTCTAGAAAAGCAGAGCCTGCGGCAAGATTTTTTGGGGAAGGAAGGAGATGGTGAAATTCCGGGGAAGCAAGGGTGAGGGGAAAGGGAGTGAGACAAGAAAGTCGGGAGGCAGGGGTGCCTGGCTGGCTCAGTCGGCAACCCAAACATAACCTGTCCCACTGAGGAGCCCTCCACAGTCAGCATTTTGGAGCAAAGAAGGCCAGGCTGGTTCGTTCAGTCTAACTATACCAGTGAGAAATCTTAGCTGTGCGCCCAAGATCACACAGCTGCTTATGAAAGGGCCACTTGGGAACTCTGCCTGCCCGAGCTACTGCCCTCCTCTTCATTTCCCATGCTACCTTCCTGGCGATTCTCTTGCAAGAGAATGTGTAGAGGAGCCTAGTGTTGTTCTTCAGTGTGGAACATCTGCCCCATGCCATGTAGGAAAGTGTTCTCTTCTTTATGTACTTTCCATTTCTCCTATCTGCTAAGTCCCTCAAAATCAGAGCCTTTGGCATCTATCCATCCATCATCCAACGATTCACCCACCCATCCATCATCCATCTATCTACCTACCCATCCATTCACCATCTATCCACCATCCACCCATCCACTTATCCATCCACCCATCCATCCATCCATCCATCCACCCATCCATCCATCTATCCATCCATCCATCCATCCCTTCATCTATCCATCCATCCATTCACCATCCACCCTTCCATCCATCCATCCATCCATCTATCCATCCATCCATCCATCCCTTCATCTATCCATCCATCCATTCACCATCCACCCTTCCATCCATCCATCCATCTATCCATCCATCCACCCATCCATCCATCCATCTATCCATCCATCCATTCACCATCCACCCTTCCATCCATCCATCCATCCACCCATCCATCCATCTATCCATCCCTCCATCCCTCCATCTATCCATCCATCCATTCACCATCCACCCTTCCATCCATCTATCCATCCATCCATCCCTCTATCTATCTATCTATCTATCTATCTATCCATTCCTTCACTCCTCAAACATTCTCCAGGTCTTATTCTGGGTGCTGGGGACACGAAAACAAAATGGAGGGCATCCACCCTCAAATAGCTCATTGTCTAGAGAGGGAGACAGACATATGTGTAATCAACAATACTCCCAGGACAAAGAGGGCCAGGGAACCTGGGAGAAGCACCATATGTCTTGGGGATTGGGCAAAGGCTTATGGAGGTAAGGCTAGGGGGTGATGGTTGAAGGGGAATCAGCCAGGCATCTAGCAGAGGGGTTCAGGAAAGATATGCAGGCAAAGGCCAGGGAACCGAGAATTGCCTCCAGATTGGGAGCCAAGGCTCAGTGGGGCCTTGAGAGCAATACCAAGGGCCTTGAACTTGACTCCGGGTGCAGTAGAGAGCCATTGGAGGCTTCAAAGTAGGGGTGCCACCAAATACTTGGATTTTCAAAGAGCACTTTGGCAAGTAGAGGAGGAACCAGAATACCTGGCCTGGTGCTTGGGAGATTTGGGCCCAGGAGAGGTCTAGAGGGGACGACAATGAATTTGATTTTGGATGTGTGGAATCTGCAACAGAGGAGAACTCCAATATGGCAGAGGACAGCACCACCTGAATCTCAGCCTTGCTTTCTTCCTTAACCCCAAACACCTTCCCTTCTCAGTGCCTCTCCAAACCGTGTTTCCATGGGAGGGTGGGATGGGGGGGGGGTGGTCTAATGGCTCTAAGAAGCCTGGAGGCTTTTCATAGGTGGAAATGTTCAGTTATTTGTAGGCACATCATAGGAATATATATATGTGTGTATATATATATGTATGATGGGGTTTTTTTGGCTTTCTCTTCATCTGCTCTGTCTGTCGTTACCCCGCATACATGACTGGAAATATTTGGCGTAATTTATAGACATGCATGAATGCTTTTGTATATTTGAGATCTGCACACTTTTTTGCTTGAAAGTGGTTTTTGTTAAGGTCCTGGCTGGGTGGGTGCCAGAGAGAGAGACGGGCAGACACAGCAGTGAATGGGGCGAGGCTCAGAGGGAAAGGACTTTGCCCTCCTCCTCTTTGACTGCACCCCCCTTAGCGGTCAACATCATGTTCTCCGGGCACTGAAGCCCCCAGGGTAATATGGCCTGGGACAGTGACCCTCCAGGGGTAGCAGTTCCTTTAGCCAGTCCCCTCCCTCCTCAGGCCCACATCAAAGGGACAGCTGTGTCCTCTTGCTGGGCTGTCTTTTTCCAGACCCCTCACTGGCCACACCTTCTGCCCATGTTGTCCTTCCCTTGAACTTCCAGCCACCACGTGCATGCTTTCTTCTCCCGCTTGCAGCCACACCTCCTCTCTCCCAGTTAGCATTGACCTCGATGCTGGACCTTCACATCATGTTTGAGTATTCCATCCTGCTTTGGCCTTTGGGGCCCTCAGTGAATACTCTACATCCAAATGTTTAGCGTGATCAGGGAGAGCTTTGCCACAGGCAGCCTTGGACAGGATTGTAGGGCCAAGGGGTCAGGGATTATTTCCTGACCACTGGATTTTACTGTTTGAAGTCTTTCTTGTCTTTCTAGATTCCTCGAGTGGGTTTTCTCTATTTTTTGCCTGCCCAGGCTCAGACTCACGCCCGTCTAATCCTCTTCCCATCACATCACACCCAAAACAACCTGCTCCAAGATCAGCTGTGGACAATCAGGATGGCTGCCTGGCTCCAAGATGGCCCAGTGGCCGTGCCCATGACATTTACTTTGTCCGCAGTCATGTCCGGTGAGTTCAAGAAAAGAATCCAATTGGATTCTCTCTTCTGCTATGCTTCCGGCCACCTGTTTCAGCTCCCACTAACAGCTTAGGAAGAATTTTAAAGAGAATCTGGCTTCTCCAGCTCTAAAGGCTCCAGATTCCTGGGCTTTTGGCTCTTTAGGATAGCAGTCTAATTTTGCCAAAAGGGCAGAGAAGTCCTCCTTTAGCAAAGTTACATTTTGTCTCATGCTCTCTGCTTTCAAATGGGTCCCCCTCAGCCCTAGGCTTGTCTCCTTACAGGACCCCACAAAAAGCTTCAAGAAGCATCCAGCTCACGTCTGTCTAACAGTTCCCTTCTAAGCCCCCAGTGCTACAGTCTTGGTAAAACATGGTCTGGATCCCAACACAGATCACTGTTAAAGACCTGTTTTGCATTTGCGAAGCAAGAATGCCAACACACCAACCCCAAACCCTGGTCTACTCGTTAGCTTCCATTCGTGTAATCTCTGATTTTAAGTTTCACGTAATGATTACATTTCCTTGTGCGAAATTTGGTAATGATGATGTTGGAATTTGCAACCCAAAGTGGTTTAAGAGCCCATTGACTCTGTTGACTAAAACAAATCAAGGCTAGTTCTGGCTTCAGGATCGGTTTGATCTAGTGTTTTGACAATACTAGATATTCGTGTCTGTCTCTCCATTCTGTCTTTGGCCATATTCACTTCATTTGAAGGCTGGCTGTTCTCACGGTTACAAGACGAATGCCACCTGCTTTAACAAAAACTATGCTTGCACATCCATATCCAGGGGGAGAGGGAGCTTCTCCTGCCTCATTCATCCAACAAAAGTCTTCTGCTATACTTTGATTGGAGCAACCTAGGTACTGTCCCCATGGCCAGGGAAATACTCTGAGTGGCTTGAGGCTGGACTAACTCACCTTTCCCTAGAACATTAATGGAGGCAAGGGAGATATACATGTCAAGGGGGTGATGCTAGTGGCTCAGACTGATGGGGGCCCCCCTTTAAAGCTGGGGTGGGAGTCATCCTGTCCAGACTCCATGGCTTCTCCACATTGTGGGGAGGCGGAACCAAAGCTGGAGAGGTGAACACAGTGAGCCATGCTGTGTTAGTGCACTCACAAAAGTATTAATACAAACTACAGATGTAAGCATGTTCCCAATCCCTAACCTCTTCTGGCTTCTTTTTCTGTCTGTTAGTATGTTTTTACAGACAGGGACATTAGAGCTCACTTATATATTGGCGCTGAAAAGCAAAGAAGTTTGTTTCCGATTGTTTAGGTCTCATTTCAACCCCGATATTACCAAAAAAAAAAAAAAATAGTTGCAATGATGGCAACTCTTCACCTTGTAGTTCACAATGCACTTCCTTTACTGCTCAAAATAACCATCTGATGTGGCTCTAGTAAGTATCATCTCAATTTTGTAGACGGCAACGGAGACTCAAGGAGGCAGAGTGACTTCTCCAAAGTCACATAGCTAGTGCATGGCAGACGTGGGACTCAGAGCTTAGTTTTCCGGGTAGAGATCCAACATGTCTAGAAAGATACGACCTTCATGGCTTCAGGGCATGGAATGATTTGCCCACCAGGAAGTAGGAAAAGGCCTCTTTTCTTCTGGAGAGTTTTCATGCTGTACCACTCCTTGTTGCCTTCACGCCATGAGCTCCCCATCTCCAGAGGCATCCAAGTTGAGACTGCGTGCCTATGAGGAGGGATACAGTGGGTGCAAGGTTGACCCAAATGATGTTCTCCAGTTGAAAGGTTGACCTAAATGATGCTCCTCCAGTTCTGAGGTTCTGGGTCTCCAGGCTTTCTGGAAACCTGGCACCCCCCAGGGTCCATCTATATCCCTGGGAAGTCCTATTTGATTGTCATGACTGGACGAGGAAGGAACTTCTGCTCCTCAAAGGGCTCTGCTGTGCAACCCAGGGTGTGACTAATGCACAGGAGGCTCCCAAGGACACTTAGACCGTATACATTGATGACTGGATGCTGACTTGGAGGAAGGCACTGAGCTCATGACATCATAATTATTTGGTTCTCTTGCACTGAAACATCCCACAAATGACAGTAATTATCAAGTCCTGCCTGACATGACATTTGCTTCAAAACATGAGAAGACATTTCTGAATTTCCTTTCTTTATTCCCATCCACCTGCCTTCCCTCTATCCGTCCCACCTCCCACTCTGCTCCTGGTTCATCCTACACCACTTTCCTCTTTCCACACCATGGCCTTTCTCTGCTCATCTGACCCATAATGTGCCCCCGCTGTCCCCCCCCCCCCCCCATTCTCTGGCCAGGAGCAGATATGGAGCTGGGGACACCAAGAGACAAGCGTCTGTCAAATGCTTCCCAGGGTGGGACCCTGAGGGGCTCTGAAAGTGTCTTATTGTCAGGGGCTGAGCCCACATGTGTGACTGGCCCTTTGCTGAATTCCATGGGGTATAAGGAGGCACTAGCTATTTCCACACCTGACATTCCCTTTCCCCTGTGTTGAGCCGTGGACTGGATTTCCTACATGGCAGCTAATCGTCAGTGTAAACTCTGGACTTGGACGTATGCACCCAGAGAGATTTGTCTGAAAATCATCACTTACTTAAAAAATTGAAGACACTTAATTTTTTTAGGGTAGTCTTAGGTTTGTATCAAAATTGATTGGAAAGCATAGCATTGTCACCTACCCCATTTTTAAATCAGGTTATTTGCTTTCTTATGGTTGAGTTTTAAAAGAGTTCTTAGTATATGTTGGATAACAGTCCTTTATCAGATGTATCTTTTGCAAATATTTTCTCTCAGTCTGTGGCTTGTCTTCTAATTCTTTTGACATGGTCTTTTTCAGAGCAGAAGATTTTATTTCCTATTTTATTTATTTCATTTTTGTAAAGCTTATTTATTTATTTTGAGAGGGAGGGAGGGAGAAAGAGAGAATGTGAGAGCAGGTGAGGCAGAGAGAGAGGGAGAGAGAAAGAATCCCAAGCAGGCTCCACACTGTCAGCACAGAACCTGACGCGGGACTCGATCCCATGAACTGTGAGATCATGACCTGAGCCAAAATCAAGAGTCGGACGCTCAATCACCCAGGTGCCCCTCAGAGCAGAAGTTTGTAATTTTAGTTAAGTCCAGTTTATTGATTATTTCTTTCATGGATTGCGCCTTTGGTGTTATATTTTTAAAGGCACCGCCACACCCAAGGACATCTAGGTTTTCTACTATGTTATCTTCTGGGAGTTTTATAGTTTTGTGTTTTGCAGTTAGGTCTGTGATCCATTTTGAGTTAATTTTTGGGAAGGGTGTAAAGTCTATGTCTAGATTCATTTTTTCACATATGGATGTCCAGTTGTTTCAGTACCATTTGTTGAAAAGACGAATCTTTCCTTTGTAGTCCTTTGCCCTTTTGTCAAAGAACGGATGACTGTATTTATGTGAGTCTATTGCTGGGCTATCTACTCTATTACATTGATATATTTGTTGATTTTTTTTTTTTTTTTTTTTTTTTTTTTACTGCCACACTGTCTTGATTACTGTAGATTTGTAGTAAGTCTTAAAGTCGGGTAGTATCAGTCCTCTGACTTTGTTCTTCTCCTTCAATATCGCGTTGACTATTCTATTCTGAACCTTTTGCCTCTCCATATAAACTTTAGAATGATTTTGTCAATATCCACAAAATAACCTGCTGGGATTTTGATGGAATTGCATTGAATTTATAGATCAAGTTGGGAAGAACTAACATCTTGACAAAATGAATCTTCCTATCCATGAACATGGGATAACTTTCCATATATTTAGTGTATCAGACTTTTGTAATTTTCTTCATACAGATCTTGTTTAAATTTTGTCAGATTTATACCTAAGTATTTCTTTGGAGGGGGGTGTTAATGTAAATAGTAATGTAATAGTGTGTGTTTGAGTTAATTAACAGGGGAATTCTTCTGGGTGGGCCTGGCCTAATTAGGTAAGCCTCTTAAAAGAGGGCTTCGGTCTTCACTGAGATCAGAGAGGTTCTGCTGTTGATCTCAAAGAAGGTTAAGCATCCATGAGTCCTATAGTTGCAAGGAAATTCTGCTACATGAACGGGGAAGAGGGGCCTGAGCCCAGACAAGACCCCAGCCCCAGCCAACACTTTGACTGCAGCCTTGTAAGACCTTGAACAGAGGATCCAGCTAAGCCTCAGCAAGACTCATGGAAACTGTAAGATAACAAATGTTTGTCATTTTAAAATGACAAATGCTGAGTTTGTGGTAATTCATTACACAAGAGCAGGGAACTAATTCTATATGTACAACACTGACCTTTGGGGAATAGGAATCTGGGGAATGCAAGTACGGGCTTTCCCATTTAAAAAATTTTTACAGTAAGTATATGTTAATTTTGCAATTAGAGAAAAGGAAAATGCTAAAGGACTTGTTTCTAAGAGAATTTTCTTTTATACTCCCAGTGTGCTTAAAAAAATTTTTTTAATGCTTGTTTATTTTTGAGAGAGACAGAGCGTGAGTGGGGAAGGAGCAGAGAGACAGGGAGACATAGAATCTGAAGCAGGCTCCAGGCTCCAAGTTGTCAGCACAGTCTCAGACGTGGGGCTCGAACTCACGAACTGCGAGATCATGACCTGAGCCGAAGTTGGGCACTTCCCTGACTGAGCCACCCAGGCGTCCCTCCCAGTGTGCTTTAAAAGCAAGTTCAAAAGCAAATAGCATCCACCCCTCTCCTGGTGACTGCTCTGCTCCCAACCGGTGGGGCCTGCAGCGGGAGAGTCCTCCCATTGTCTGTGCTTTTTTTCCCTAGGAAAGTCAAAGCAGCGAATCTCAGGCCCAGAGTGGGTACTACCTGCCAGCCTCTAGGGCAGATGTACTCGTGCAGCATCTCTGATGTCTTCGTACATATCTGGGACGCGCGGTGGCCCTGTCATGTGCACCGTCCTCCCACACACGACCTGAGCTGGATGAGTCACAGTGAATGGAGCCAGGGAGGCGGAGGTGTGTGGGCGCAAAGGCACATGCCCACAGCAGGAGTGGCATCCAACAAGTCCAAGCCTGTCCTTCCTCCCTCCCTTTGCCTTCACATTTTCAGCATCTTATACTTCATAACGCCTGTTCACGCTACGATTTTACTTGTTCCCCATACATCTTATACTCGGGAAGGAAATGTTCACTAGTTCCATTTTTCAGATGAAAAAAACTGAGGCATAGAGAATAAAAAAGCAGCTCAGGGGCTGGGACACAACTGACATTTCCTGGCGATTCAGGTTTACATCATTGTCTCCTCTACCCTTGTTCTCCATCCAACACCCCTCCTGCCAGCCTGCCTCCTGCACTTGAGTCCCAGGCACAGTTTGTTCAGACAGGAGTCAGTGGGCTTCTAGTCAATCAATTCTTTGGGACTCCAGGGGCAGCTCACTGCACTGACAGGTGCATAGCAAATGATGACATGTAAATTTCCGACAGAGTACAGAAGTGAATCCTAATGAAAGGTATTATTAAATTCAGCCAAACACAAAGAAATGTTAACTGAACAGAACTGATTATTCCATAAAAAGGGAGTAGACTGCAGCTCGTATCATTTGTTGTCTAGACAAATCACTTAGATACACATGTGCTGGTTTTAATTAGTGCCGTGGAAATTGAGCATTCTGTAGCCCAAAATGTTACTGTTCAACAAATAAAAAAATACATATTTAATAAGGAAAACTATAGCTCAAACAATCACTCCCCAATGACACCTAAATAGACTGGTTTTTTTTTCCCTTCCTTATTTAAATGAAAAACCTACACGAGTCAAAATTGCTGCTGCTTCTTGTGTCTAATAGAAGGTTTTGTGTTCCCCACCCCCTATGATATCACAAAATGTACAATTCTAATAGAAGTCATATGCAGGAATGAATACACCACAGCAAGATACTCTCTATTTTTAGCCAAAAAGTCCAGGCTATTTTTTTTTTTTTTTCCTGGTTTGATCCCTCAGGAAGTTCTTGATGCATCTAGCTTCCTGGTTCAAGTTTCTACACATCAGTGACTCTTGATGAGAAGACAGCCAATGGATTTTTTTTTAACCTATGGTATTCCAGCATAACCCTCCACAAAATCTGGACTGGGTGTAGGGGTAGAGTGAGGAGGGGCCTGTGTCTAGCACGGTGGAGAAGGGGGAGGTCTAGGGAAGATGCGGCAGGTGTAAGGGAGGAGGAAGCATGTCTTGGTCTGCTTGGGCTGCCGTAACAAAACCCTTCTGGCAGCCAGAAGCCCGAGATCAAGGTCCTGATATGGATTCTGGTGAGGGCTCTCTCTCGGGCTTGTAGAGGACCACCTTCTTGCTGTGTCCTCACATAGTTTACCTCTGTGTGTGTGTGCAGAGAGAGAGAGAGAGATCACTAGTTAGTCTTTTCTCAAAAGGACACTAATCTTATTAGATCAGGGCCTCACCTTTTTAATTTTAGTTATCTCCTTAAAGGCCCCATCTCCAAACACAGTCACATTGGGGGTTAAGGCTTCAACATACGAATTCGGGGGAGGACACAATTCCTCCCCAAAACAGGCCCAGGGAGAGCACCCAGTGCGGAGGAATCCACAGACCCGCCCTGCAAGCGTGACTCGCCGTGTGAATCAGGTGCATGGGGAAAGCGTGGTGGGGTGAGAAGGGAGGACTTTCTGTGCTCCAGCCTGTCAGCAGACAGGGCTCTAGGCTTGTGAGGCTTTGGGAAGGAGGCTAAGAGGCTGGGGCGTGGGGCTTGCAGGTTTGGAGGGGTGAGTGGGTGCAGTCTTCTGCTCCCCTCTCTGTGGTGCTGGGGCTGCTCCCTATAGGGCAGGGTTCCTGTGCCTTGCCTCTCCCCTCCTCGTAGGTTCAGGATGGCCTCAGCGCCTCCAGCAGGGGTCCTCCTCCCTGCCTTCCTTTTGTTACCAGCCCTCAGACTGCAAATACCTCCCTGGCCTTGACCTGTGACTTACAGTTGTCTCTCTCTCACGCACCTGCTGTCAGTGGCGCCTGCTCAGCTGTGAGCTGCCTGCTGACATTTGCTCTGCTGTATGTTACATCTGCTTCTCCCATGTACGCTGACGTTTTCTATACTATCTCAGGAAAAAATGCTGGTTAATTATAAATTAATCGCATAATCAACCCACTGCTGAGCAGTGAGTGACCTGAGCTCTAAAAAATGGACCGTCCAGATTCCTCACAGAACCTACTAGGCTCTATGTGGTCTGTTTCCAGCTTCGCCCATCAGTACTGACCCGCCTCCGAATGACATGTAACCCCTGCACAGGCAAACTGGGGAGGTCCTCAGATCTCAGGGCTCAACCTCCATGCAGTCTCTTCCAGACGCCCGAGTCTGCAGCGGCAAGGTATCTGGAACCCAGAGACTTTGGATCTAGAGACCATACCGAAGGGTGGCTGGAGTCGGGGGGCCCTACCTGCCTGAGGGATCACCATCACACCCCCCAAATGCACACCTAAGCCAAGCGAATGCCCTAAGCAAACACAGCCTCTTCCTCTTCCGACTTCTTGCCACGATATCCAGGGCCGCCCCTCGGCGCCCCCTGTAGGGAAATTCAGGAAGCACCACTCCTTGGGGGCACCTCTCAGCTACACTCTCACTGCAAACTAGGTATTAGTTACAAAAAAACATATTTTCTACTGGAGTATGAACCCAGCTCCCATAGCCAGGGTGGAGCGTGTGTGTGTGTGTGTGTGTGCGCGCGCGCGCGCGCGCGCGAGCCCCCGCGCGCGCTTGGGCGCTTTCCATTGGAGCTCAATAAATATTTGAATAAATGAATGCGTGTTTTAAAGCCCATTAAACTTACACTAAGATGCAATTTGAACATAATTCTGTAGGTTAACTAGGGAGCAACTGAGAAGGCCAGTGATGTGAGTAGGAACCGTAACATGAATATGGGGCGTGGGTAGGAAGCAGCGTGCTGGACTACACTGGACCGAAGAATCGGCCTTTGTGCCAGGCAGGTCTCAGTTCAAATCGCACCTCCACTGTTATCAGTTGTGTGACCAGAACACGGGCGGGTGACGGCTGTGGGCTGTGACAGCAGGGGATGGCGGTTCAGACCCCCAGCTTTGCCACCTGCCGGGTGATCTTGGGGGGTTACCTGACATCTTATTTCCTCAGAGAGAAGCATGTGGAAATTACACGAGCCAAGCGCAAAGCAAATATTGTTATTACTCAACCTTTCTGAATCTCAACTTCTTATTCTGCAGTAACAGGTTGTAAGGCTGATTTTAAGCGGAAAGGACAGAAATTTATAAAAAGAAATTGCACCAAACAGTATGTATTTTGTGTGATGTATCGTAATACAATGTTTGATACTGACTCATTAAAGAAAAAAAAAGTGCTGTCAGTGACCTAGGAACTTGATTTCATAATCCATTAATGGATAGAAACTAAAGGTTAACAAACCCGGCTAGGGGCATCTGGCTGGCTCAGTCGGTTAAGCATCTGACTTGGGCTCAGGTTATGATCTTATAGTTCGTGAGTTTGAGCCCCGCCACGCGCTCTCTGCTCTCAGCGCGAAGCCCACTTCAGATCCTCTGTCCCTCTCTCTGCCCCTCCCCTACTCGTGCACACAGGCCTTCTCTCAAAAATAAACATTTTAAGTTCTATGTAAAAAAAACACAGTCTACAGAATTGTGTGTGCATGTGTGTGTGTGTAAATTTTAATTCCAGTAGAGTTAACACACAGTGTTATATTAGTTTCAGGTGTATAGAGTAGTCAATCAACAATTCTATACGTTACTCAGTGCTCAGCATGAGCATCAGTCCTCTTCAAGGACCGCACCCTTCCCCCCCTCCTCCCCTCTGCTAACCCCCCGTTTGTTTCCATAGCTAAGCGTCTGGTTTTTGGTTTGCCTCTTTTTCCCTTTGTTCATTTGTTTTGTTTCTTAAGTTGCACATATGAGTGAAATCATGTGGTATTTGTCTTGCTCTGACATTTTGCTTAACATTTTACTCTCTAGCTCCATCCACGTGGTTGCAAATGGCAAGATTTCATTCTTTTTTATGGCTGAGTAATATTGCATAGTATATATGTATACCACGTCTTTAGCCATTCATCTGTTGGCGGGCACTTGGGCTGCTTCCGTAATGTGGAAATAAGTAAATTTCCAAGTGATAAGCCTATTGTAAATACGGCTGCTATAAACATAGGGGTGCGTGTATCTCTTCAAATTTGTGTTGTCATATCCTTTGGGGAAATGCCTAGTAATATTTACTAGGTAGTACCGAGTAGCAGAACTACTGGCTGAGAGGGTAATTCTATTTTTAATTTTTTGAGGAAACGCCATACTGTTTTCCGCTGGGGCTGCACCAGTTTGCATTCCCACCAACACTGCCTAAGGCTTCCTTTTCCTCCACATCCTCGCCAACACTTGTTTCTTGTGTTTTTGATTTTAGCCGTGCTGACAGGTGTGAGGTGATGTCTCGTTGTGGTTTTGATCGCCGTTTCCTTGATGATGAGTCTACGGATTACATTTCTTATTTTCTTTTATTTTTTTTTAATGTTTATTTATTTTTGAGACAGAGGGAGACAGAGCGTGAACGGGGGACGGTCAGAGAGAGAGGGAGACACAGGGTCCGAAGCAGGCTCCGGGCTCCGAGACGTCAGCACAGAGCCCGACGCGGGGCTCGAACTCACGGACCGTGAGATCATGACCTGAGCCGACGTCAGACGCTCAGCCGACTGAGCCACCCAGGCGCCCCTACGGATCATATTTCTAACAGACTATTTTTCAGAGCAGATTAGAGTCACGGCAAAATTGAGAAGAACATGCAGAAATTTCCTGCCTACCCCCTGCTCCGCACCGCTCAGCTTCCCTATCAATATCCCCCACCAGGGTGGCACGTTCGTTACGATCGATGAACCTGCAGTGGCACCTTATCACCCAGAGCCCATAGTTTTTACACTGGTGTTCACTCTCGCGGTTGTACATCCTGTGGGTTTGACAAATACGTAAAGACACGTATCTCCCATTATGCTATCACACGGGATAGTTTTGCTGCCCTAAAAATCCTCTGTGCTCGTCTAAGTCACCTCTCCCTCTAGGATATTTTTTTTCACACGGTCTCTGGGTCACAGATGATGTTCAGTAATTTTCAGTGTAGATCTCCTTGCCAGCTATTGCGAGGGTTCAGGCATGTGAGCGGCTGAAAGACAGCGGTGGCCACGACCCCAAAGAGAGACACAGCGGAGGGTGTGGGAAGGGCAGGCAAGCCTCGAGACGGAGTGGGGAATGGGGAGGCAGGAGCCCCAGGGGTGCAAGGACTCTGGCCGCCGGTGGTAGTGGGCAGGGGAGGGGGGCTGCGGAAAAACAGGACGTGGTGGACAGCTAGGGCCTCCCCGCGGGATTTCAACCTGCTAACCCTGGGTAGATCAATCGGCCAGGACTGCAGGAAGCTTCTGGATTAAGAAGTGGCCACACCGGGCTCTACTGCCTTTTCACTGTGTGACCTTGGCCAGGTCCCTTCTCTCCTCCAGGGGCTGGACTGGATGTCCTCGCTGTTCGCTGTGGAGGTGGAGGCGAAAAGGTGGCGCCCACGGCCGGAGGGGCAGCGTCGGGGGTCGTAGGGAACCTTCAAGGACCAGGGAGGCCGGGCGGGAGTCGGAGACCCGGAGGGACCGCGGACGCGGGCGGGAGCAGCCTCGGAAGGGGCTTTCTCGGGCACGGGCACGCATTCCTGCCAAGCAACAGGCGGCCGCGGGGCCAGAACTTTGGGGCCTGAGCCGCCGGCCGCTTTAAAAGCCGGGGCTCCGGGCCGCTCGGTGACCGTCCCCCGGAGGGGCGGGCGGGCGCGCGCCGGGGCGGCTGGGGCGGTGTTGCCCGAGGGTGAAGCCGCTCCCCGCCGCTGCCGCGCGTGCCTTGCGGAATTTCACCAGAAGAGGGTATAGTCTGAAAGGCTCTTGACGTCAGGCTGGAATCCCTATTGTGCTTGGAACCGGCTCGGGCAAAGCGAGCCCAAGTTCGCTCTCCGCACGCCTGGGCGGACTGCGTGGGTCCGGCAGCTCCGGGACTCGTCCCGCGCGGGAGGCGCTCGCGGGGACCCGCGCGGCTCGGGGAGCAGCCCGCCGCCGCCGCCGCCGGAGGACGAGGACGAGGAGGAGGAGGAGGAGGAGGAGGAGGAGGACGGCCGCCCGCGGGGGGACCCTAGTCCTGCAGGGAGGCCGAGCCGGGGGCGGCGGGTCGCGCCGCCCGGGAGCCGGGTGAGTGCCCAGGGCGAGGCCGGCGGCCGCCAGAGCCCCCCACCCCCTCCACGCGCGTCCCGGCGCCCCGATGCCCGCCCGGAGCCCCGCCGCCGCCGGGTGCATGCCTCCCCCGCGGCGCGCCGCTGCCGCCTGCTGCCCGCTGTGACCGCCCTTCCAGGCAGCCGGGCGCCGGGCGCCGGGCGGGCTTCCCCGAGGGCGGCGCGCGGGTGGCACCTGCGGGACCGGCGGCGGCGGCGGCGGCGGCGGCGGCGGGGCGCGGAGCCGAGGCGGAGCGGGCGCTCGCCGGGAGGATGGACGCGGCCGCGGAGCGCAGCCTCCCGGAGCCGGGCAGCCAGGGCTCCCGGGCCGGCGACGACATCGAGATCGTGGTCAACGTGGGGGGCGTGCGGCAGGTGCTGTACGGAGACCTCCTCAGCCAGTACCCCGAGACCCGGCTGGCGGAGCTCATCGGCTGCCTGGCGGGGGGCTACGACACCATCTTCTCCCTGTGCGACGACTACGACCCGGGGAAGCGCGAGTTCTACTTCGACAGGGACCCGGACGCCTTCAAGTGTGTCATCGAGGTGTACTATTTCGGGGAGGTGCACATGAAGAAGGGCATCTGCCCCATCTGCTTCAAGAACGAGATGGACTTCTGGAAGGTGGACCTCAAGTTCCTGGACGACTGCTGCAAGAGCCACCTGAGCGAGAAGCGCGAGGAGCTGGAGGAGATCGCGCGCCGCGTGCAGCTCATCCTGGACGACCTGGGCGTCGACTCGGCCGAGGGCCGCTGGGGGCGCTGCCAGAAGTGCGTCTGGAAGTTCCTGGAGAAGCCCGAGTCGTCGTGCCCGGCGCGGGTGGTGGCCGTGCTGTCCTTCCTGCTCATCCTCGTCTCGTCGGTGGTCATGTGCGTGGGCACCATCCCCGAGCTGCAGGTCCTGGACGCCGACGGCAACCGCGTGGAGCACCCGACGCTGGAGAACGTGGAGACGGCGTGCATCGGCTGGTTCACGCTGGAGTACCTGCTGCGCCTCTTCTCGTCGCCCAACAAGCTGCACTTCGCCCTGTCCTTCATGAACATCGTGGACGTGCTGGCCATCCTGCCCTTCTACGTGAGCCTCACGCTCACGCACCTGGGCGCCCGCATGATGGAGCTGACCAACGTGCAGCAGGCCGTGCAGGCGCTGCGCATCATGCGCATCGCCCGCATCTTCAAGCTGGCCCGCCACTCCTCGGGCCTGCAGACGCTCACCTACGCCCTCAAGCGCAGCTTCAAGGAGCTAGGGCTGCTGCTCATGTACCTGGCCGTGGGCATCTTTGTCTTCTCGGCCCTGGGCTACACCATGGAGCAGAGCCACCCCGAGACCCTGTTTAAGAGCATCCCCCAGTCCTTCTGGTGGGCCATCATCACCATGACCACCGTTGGCTACGGGGACATCTACCCCAAGACCACCCTGGGCAAGCTCAACGCGGCCATCAGCTTCTTGTGCGGGGTCATCGCCATCGCCCTGCCCATCCATCCCATCATCAACAACTTCGTCAGGTACTACAACAAGCAGCGGGTCCTGGAGACAGCGGCCAAGCACGAGCTCGAGCTGATGGAACTCAACTCCAGCAGCGCGGCTGAGGGCAAAGCGGGGTGCTCCCGCAGCGACCTGGACAGCCTCCTGCCGGAGCCCGCGGGGGAGGAGGGGCCGAGCTGGAGCAGCCGGCTGAAGATCTCCCACAGCGACACCTTCATCCCTCTCCTGACCGAGGAGAAGCACCACAGGACCCGGCTCCAGAGCTGCAAGTGACGAGGGTCTTCCCCGGGCACAGACGGACTTGGGCCAGCGGACGGAGGGGCAGGTGTGGCGGGCCTATCAGTGACTTCCTGGGAGGGGCTGTCCTTTGTCCCCTCCACGATCTCCTGAACAGAACTCTGGAGGCCCTCTCGGGCACCCCTGGTGAGGCTGGGTAAGACCCCTTTCTGCTGTCGGCTGTCAGGAGCCGGGGGTTGGGGGGGGTGGGGGAGAGCGGGGGTGTCTAGGAGTCACGGGCAGTGTGGGGTGACGGAGGGCACGGTCTGGCCGACGGCAGGAGCCCTCGCCCGGTTCTGTATCTCCTTCAATAAAGCCTCCTGCTCTGCGCACCCACCTGTGTCATAGGTTCTGTCACAGGCTGGAGGTCCCCCCACCCCTCAGACCTGCCTTAGGCACACTCTGGTGCGAGGCCAGGAAGTAGGTGTGCAGCCCCCGGGGGCGGGGGTGAGGGAGGGGCTATTTTTAGTTGAGAGCTAATTAAAGAAGGGTTCGTACCCAGGGTTCAGCACCGAGAAGCCTTGCCACATTCCAGGAGGCTCTGTGCGGGCGACTCCTTCCTTCTGTTTCTTTCTGAGGAAAAGCTCGCTCCCTGGAGGGGGAGAGTTCGCGGAGCTCGCAACGCCCAGTGGCGTGGTCACCATTTATTCACCACCTGCGGGAAGCCCTATTCGTGACTTTTTCCATTCCTTCCAGCAACCCTGCTGGATAGGTATGCCCATTTTACAGATGAAGAAAACTGAGGCCCAGGACCACACAGAGCAGGGATCCAGCCCCAGGGGTGAAGATCCCAATGGCCAGGCATTCTCTTTGCTGTAAGCTGGCCATGGGGCAGAGGCATGTGCCTGAGCCCAGAAGGGGGGGAGGGTCTGTGGACCAGAAGTGGTGAGGGTGGGTGTTCTCGTCCTCCAGCTCCTCCTGCCTTCTAGAACCAGTACCTCGGAGGCATCAGCTGAATGGACAAGCCTCAGCATGCACAGGTGGCCCACTTCCAGCCTGGTCTGAGGGCCCCAGAGGAACAGAGACAGACAGACGTGGGCTTGAAGCCCAGAGAATGAGGAGGATCGCTCTGAGATGCCTTCAAGCTCCGACACTTTTTTTCTAGCGTCCCTCCCTCGCCACTTTCTTCGTAGCTGTGTGGTCTCAGGCCTGTTGATGAACCTCTCTGATCCTCATTGCGATCGTTCCTTAAAGGGAGATATCAGAGTGAACTCGGAGAACCATGGTGCTTAGCACAGTGCCTGGCGCATAGTAGGTACGCAGCAAAGGGCAGTCATTTCTGTCACCGTGTGCTGAGACGGAGGTGAGCCACACAGCTGTCCACTCTGGCCTCCAGGGTCCAGGCTGGGCATGCAGGGCGGCAAGGGGTGGGGCCAGGGCACGGCCACACTGTTTATATAGTCAAAGGCAGTCAAGTCCCCTTGGCACGGAGTTGGCCCCGGCAGGCCCCTCTCTCTGGCTGTCTCTCTTCCAGGAACCCCAGAGCTCTGTTCTCCCTTCCCCGGCTGAGGCAGCTGATGCCCAGGGAGGAGCCATGGTGGGGGGAGGAGGGTAGGTGGTCCCCCCCCCCCCAGTCTTTCCCCTTCTCCGGGCCCTGGTTTTCCCACATACATACGGAGGGATGATTTCTCGGGGCTCCTTCCAGGATTTCGAAGCCTAGGGTGTGAACGTGTTGTGTTGGGGATTCCAGGGGGTGGGAGGCTGCCACGTGGGTAGGGGGACTTGGAGAGGAGGCCTTGAGAAAGAGGGGCGCAAGGCCCTGAGTCAGTGTTGTGTGCACCTCCCCCAGGTTTCACTAGGGAAATACTGGGTCAGGTGACCCAAGGAGGGCAGAGGACCGGTGGGGCTGGGGTTGGGGGACTCAGCGGGAAGGGGAGAAGTGGGGAGAAGGGGGCTTGTTGCGTGGGGTCCTGGTCTGTGTGGACCTAGCCTGGGGGGGGGGCTCTGATGCCTGAGTGGGGGAACAAGTTTCCCGATGGGGGGAGGCCAGGAGGACCCCGGATCGGGAGGGTCCTTCCCGTTGATTCACCTGGGGGTTAGGGGAGGGTATCTTTACGGCTACAAAAGCATCCTGGAGCCCAGCTCATCTACTGGGGGGGAGGACACCATGTCTGGAGACGGTGATTTGTCCGAGACCCTTCATGAATTAGGCTTAGGTGGTATTCTGGTGTCAGAGGAGCTCAGAGAGCGACAGGCTTGTTGTGGAGGAGTGGCCAGGGAGCTGTGGGGACCCTCACCCTCCACCCCCCCACCACGGGGAATCTTTCCAGGGCACAGTAGAACCACCTGGGTCCAGGCTGCGCCCACACCCATTACATTAGAATCCTCGGGGGACAGCCTGGCATCAGAATCTTTTAAAAACTTGAACGTGCACACGAGTCAGCTGGAGAGCCTGCCAGAATGCAGGCTTTGAATCCGTAGATCTGCCTGGGCCCCTGAAATTCTGCCTTCTCCTCAAACTCCCAGAGACGGCCGCCACCTTCCAGGAACCCCGGGGCTGATCCTTGAGCCACACTTTAAGTTATCAAGAGGCCAGGGGCGCCTGGGTGGCGCAGTCGGTTAAGCGTCCGACTTCAGCCAGGTCACGATCTCGCGGTCCGTGAGTTCGAGCCCCGCGTCAGGCTCTGGGCTGATGGCTCAGAGCCTGGAGCCTGTTTCTGATTCTGTGTCTCCCTCTCTCTCTGACCCTCCCCCGTTCATGCTCTGTCTCTCTCTGTCCCAAAAATAAATAAAAACGTTGAAAAAAAAAATTAAGTTATCAAGAGGCCAGAACGGCGGCTGGCAAACTATGGCCCGCCCCCCGCACATGTGCAGTCCCTGGGGTAAGGACGTTTCCCACATTTGTAAATGCTTAAAAAATAATCAAAGAAAGAATAACATTTTGTGACCCATGAAAAGTGTCTGAAATTCAAATAAAGTCTTCGTGGGACAGCCACGCCCATTTCTCAGATCCTCTCCGGCCGCTCTCAGCTACAGGGGCAGAGGTGAGGAGGTGTGGAGGAGATCACGTGGTCCTCAGAGCCTAAAATATTTCTCTGCAGTAACAGTGTGCCCCCCCCCACCCCCGCCCCCGGGGCTGTTGGCAAATGGGAGCTCAGTCAGGCCTTGGAGAGTGAGTAGGAGCAGAAAGGACCATGCCAGCACCAGGGGCATCCTGAGCAAAGACAGGAGTGTGGGGCCCTCTTCAGAAGGGGGGAGACTTGTGTCCCTGGGGGTCACAGCTTCCCTCCTTTCTTTCCTTCCGAGAGTCCCCGAGTCCCGGTTTCCTGCATCAGTGTCTCTGCAGTCCCCACTCCTCTTTGCAAACCAGTCTCTCCCTCCTTTCCTGACCTCTGGTCCCGAGTCTCACCGAACCTCCCCGGTCCTGGGCCTGGGGCCTAACATCCTTTCCTTGGACTTTGGGTGATTCTGAGAAACTTTTTGGGCCTCGTTAGTTTCTGAGAGAGAACGAAAGAGAGAGAGATGTTTCTTGGGAACGCAGAATATCCAAGTTAAAAGGAAAGTAGGCATGGTCGAGTCCACCTGTCCCCCCATTGCGCCGATGGGAAAACTGAGGTGGCAAATTGTGCAGTTGAGTGAGTGGGAGGCGGGGTTAATGAAAGGCCCGAAGTTCACAGCCGGATTGGGGGTCCCCTTTGTTCTCACAACATTGGGAGCATTGAGTGCCATTTTGAAAATACAGAACTGGGAGTCCAAGACTGGGTGTGTGTGTGTGTGTGTGTGTGTGTGTGTGTGAAAACAAATCCCAAGGGAATTAATTATCTTCGGTCTTACAGATAAGGAAATGGGGGCCCAGACAGTAGAAGCAACAGGCTGGTGGCCACTCCTTGGTGGCAGAGGTGGGAACTGTGCCCACGGCCTGCGGCCCCCCCCTCACCCACAGCCAGGTCACGATGCTCTCCCCTCCCCCCCCCCACCTCCCCATCTCCATGAGAACTCAGGGCCCCCCAGAGCATCTCCCCTAGCATCCGGCCGAGAGCTTCCCCATGGTGTGAGAAGCCGTCATTCCAGATGGACCGGTTCTGGTGGTGGTGTTTTTTTAAGGAAAGAATGAGAAGGAAAACACATTTCCTTGGGCGAGCAGCCTCAGACCAGATGCTCGGGCCACGCAGAGTTCAAGAGCCCTGTTGGCATTTGTAGGAGGTGTCTGGGGCATAAAACCTGCCATCTGGGGTCTCGAGGTACCACATCAAGCAGTGAGACAAAATACCCAGAAAATGGGGGTTGGGGGGGGGGGATCTATGAGAATGGCAAGACCTGAAATTACTTAACACTTCCTGAAAAATCCTGACAGAGGCAGGGTAGACTCCAGCAAGGGCCCAGGGTTATGGTAATGGGTGCACATTGCCCGATTCAAAGGGGTCCTGCGAACGGGGGCGTTTGGGTGGATGATGGGCCAGGGAGGGGAATGCTTAGAAGGCAGGGGGCCTTGCCTGCCCCTGGCCCGGGCTGGGAAGGGGCTGCCTTGCTCCTCCACAGCCCCAGCCAGGCCGGGGCCTCCCCGCTGCCGAGCAGGAAGATAATTAAATGTCTCCGGGAGCCTCCTGACATCTCCTGGGAAACCGGGGACAGGTGTTTCCAGAAAGACCTCCCACCTTTCCCCAGAGACAAGACAGCCCCATGCTCCGTGCTCACAGGAACGTCTTTGGCCGCAGATGTGTAAGGGGATTTCAGCTGTGCTCATAACCTAAGGGGGAGCCCCCCTCTCAAATGCCGTTCTCGGCCTGTACCAGCCTAAGACGCGGCTACAGGGATGCTGTGGGTTTCCAAAAGGGGGGAACAAAAAACAAACAGAAAACAAGAATCAGGAGGCTGTGCTCTGTCGTCTCATTGTTTCCGAGGCTGTCACTAAGCCTGGGTGCCAGCCGGAATCGTGACTTTACCTCCCCACTCTTGACTACCGGCCGGGAAGGTGTGCCTGCCCCGGAGTCAGATGAGACTGCTGTGTAAATTGCCCACGGTCGCACCCCTAAAGGGAGGTCAGCGTGGGACTCCAGACACCCTGCGGGGCAGCGTCCCTCCTCCTCCGGGAACGAGCCACCGCTGGCCTGGAGGGAAAGACAGCCCCGAACGGGGCACCTGCCGGCAGCCACATGGTTTCTTTCCCAGCACAAACGTGATGCCTGTTGACGAGGGCTCGGCTGGGAACACGAGACCTGCTCTTGCCACGGCGGCAGCCCAGCTCTGGCCGAAGGGGCCGATACCCGGGCTGGGGCCAGTTGCCACTGGCATGCGTGCTGGCTCAACGGTCAGGAAGCCGGGTTTGAAGCCAGCGGCCTCGTCTCTGCCATATTCGACTCGTCGGGCTCCTTTGCTGGAATTGAGGGGGCGGGTCACGCTCGGCCTTGGAGTGGAGGCCCAGCCAGGTGACGTGAACTGGAGCCCCCCGGGAGCACCGGCTGCCACCCCTATCTTGCACCCGTGTGGCTACGGGAGGTGAGAGCCAGAGCCCCACCCCCGTGGCGCCTCCCCAGCCCCAGACTAATAGCTTGGCGCTCAAGGCCCTCCAGGGCAGGCTCCAAAGTAGGTCTCCAGCTTTATTTCACCCCTCCACTGCACCAGACCCAGAGGCTTTTCACATCCTCAAACACTGGTGCGTTTGAACTCTCCCCTCGGAGCAGAGGACTCCTATTGTCCCTATGGCCCTTCCAGCTTTTCCACCGTCAGAATTCTACTCCTGCTTCCGGACCGGGTTGAAATGCCCTCCTCCCTTCTCACAGCCACGGCTGCCCGCCGCATGGCCCAGAGAGGGCAGCAGCTGTGCTATAAAGATTCTGGAGCCAACCCCCGGGCTCTACCCCCGGGGGAAACGGACCGCAGGAGAGGTCACGTGGCTGCGGAGAGCCGCAGGGCTGGCAGCAGTCCGAACGGGACCCCTGATCCCGTCTCCACGCTCGACTCCCTCTGTCCCCTCCCCATCCCCTCCTGGCTACAGGTTTGGGCCAAGCTTCCGGTTTTAGAAATTTGGCTGAAAGGTGGCCCCTCGCAGCTGCCCCGTCGCGGACACATGCGGCGTGGCCCCGGGCACGAGGGCAGAGCCCAGGGCTTACCATCTGAAAAGGCTTTGCAGACTTTTGCTGCCACATCTTCACCTTGTAAAGTGTTGAAGTTCACAGGCAGAATAAGGGGTCTGTATCCTTCTCTACATCTCACAGACCTGGGAGCACACGATGAAAGTGCCAGACAGCGTGTGTGTGTGTGTGTGTGTGTGTGTGTGAATAAATCTGCTTCCGCCTCCTAAATGAAAGGAGGACACTGGTAAGTCCCGAAGCCTGGGGACCGAGGCCCCACTGTCCCTGCCTCACACTGCCTTTCCTTGTGCTGCTGGTCATCGGACAGTGACCTGTGCCATGAGCCCCCGAGGGCAGGCTTGCCTATGCGCCACGGGTCTATCTCCTGGCACTTAAACCAGTGCCTGGCACACAGTGGGTGATTCCAAAATGTGAGATGAATGGCCACGGTGCCACGGGTGGCTAGACTCCCGGCCAGACCTAGACCTTCTCTTCCTTGTCTTCTACGCGGGGCTGTCTTCTCTCTTGGTGGTGGGGTCTGAGCATCAATCTCCAATGTAGGAGAGGGGGGTTCACCCACCTGACAGTTCTCGGTGGCACCAGCGGGCTGTCTACGATTTAACGCAATTCTGACACCGTCGGCCAGAGACAGCAGCAGGTTCCGCAGGTTAGAGGCTCGGTTCTACAAGACTGCCTGTGCCAGTTGTTGGTGGCCTGGAGGTCCCAATGACCTCCTCTAACTCAGGACGCCAGCCATCAGTTCACCTGTGCTTCTCACCCCACTGGCTGTACATCAGAAGTCATACCATCCCTTCCTTGGGTTTGATTAATTCGCTAGAGAGGCTCCCAGGACTCAGAACAACTCTGCCGCTCCTAGGGGAAGACCCGCTTCAAAAGGGGGGCATTCACTCAGTTCAGGGAGGCTGTGGGAGGGTGGAATCCAATTTGGGGGATGAGCAGGTGACTCCCTACGCCCTCACCCCCTCTCTGCTTCCGGTGGGTCTTGAGCTGCGGGGTCTAGAAGCCATATTCTTCCCAGATGATGTTCTGAAGTGTCGTTCAGAATACAAGGCGAACCCCTGCCATTCTCACTTCCCGAAGCGAGTACCCCCAGGGAAAACGGCACCTCGGGGGTCTGGGGAACCTAGGAGCCCGGCAGCCAGAGGGCCTTTTCTATATTCGCTGTAGCCTGTTGACTATAAAAACCCACTCACTTGTCCCCTGCTTCCAATCTGGGCCCTGAAATCCATTTTCTATGCAACAAAGTGATTTGTCAAGACTGCTGATTCAGTCATCACCTTGCTTAACTTCCTCCTTCTTCCTGCCCCCCAACCCGGCCCTTGAGGTGAGGTCCAAATTCCTTGTCGTCTCTTTGAGGCCTCCAGGATGAGGCTGTGTGGCTTGCTCCTCCCCTATCTGTCTCTGTTCCACTCTCACGCAGGCCATCCAGTGGGATGCTCTGGGCTACAAGTGACCAGGAAACCTGACCCACACTGACTTAAACAATAGGGTTATGCTTCAGGCTAAGGGCAGGTGGGTTGCAGGTGTGGCTTGATTCAGGGGCCTGGATCCCTTTCCCTGCAGTTCTCCCAGCTCTGTCTCCCCCACATGTGGGCCCCGTCCTCAGATAGCAGGATGGCTGCAGCAGGTATATGCTCACCCCTACAGAAACATCCAGAAGGAGAAGAGGCAGAGAGAATAAAGAAAACTTTCCCAGGAGATATCCCCTTAGCCCCTTTTCAATGGGCTAAACTGGGTACTATGCCTATTGTTGGATCCATTCTTGTGGTCAGGGGAAGGCTGTTTGCTGACGCCTGGGTCACCGCAGTCCTCACTGACTATCGATGGAGCTATTGTGATCAGGCTGGAATATTCAGGGTGTATGCTTGGAGATGGCCAGTCCCCAGACCGCATGGTGTGGAGGTAGACTGGAGGCTGAAACATGCATGGACCCCACCTTTGTCAGCCTGGTGTTCACACGTGCACCTGCAGTCCATTTTATTAAGCATCTAATACATGCTAGGCATTGCCCCACCCCAGCGGAAGACATTGTGAACTACAAAGTACCACATCCAGGTCCTGATGGAGTATGTATGGGCACCATCTTCAAGGTCAACACGAACTCCTCTCTTATACTTGACATCCAGATAGCTCCTTCTGGGAGCCAGGCGCCCAAAAGGCACAACTCGCCATTGAGTCCAGTCCGGGCCCAGCGGGCCTTTGTGAAATGCCTCCATGCCCTACAGGGCACCGAGCCTCATAGTTCGGTGACCTGCAGCCACAGGTAAATCATCTACTTATCAACACACCCAAAGCACACAGTACGGGAGAGAGAGCGGGAAGACGCCAGTGAAAAGCTCTCGTTTGTGAAGAGGCCAGCTGAGCTCTCCTGGCCTATAGGACTTCTCACATGCCACCGGTCAGGCAGGGCTCCCTGGGAACCGGCCAGCGGCCTGTGCTGTGCACTTTGGGGGAAATAGCCCGAGTCCACTGTCCCCAGTCGGCCCCTCGGGAGACCCTCCCTTGACTGCCGTCCTCCAAGGTGGCTGCAAGGGTCCCTCCTAGGCCTGCCTCCACCCAGCAGCCACGGGCGGCAGGTGCCGAGGTGGGGCCCAGGGTCCGCTGGCACGCGGAGTACCAGGCTGTTGTCAGCCGCACTCAGGGTTTCTTTGACACCCTCCCTCTTCATCGCTTCGTGGGCTTCCAGTCAATTCCGTGACCCACAGTCAGCGACAAAGATCTTGTCGAGCCTGTCTCGTGTGGAAACCCCTCTCTCCTGGCTACCGGCCGTGTCTCTGCCCTTCACCCCAGACCTTGGCTTCACGGGCTCCCCATTCCTGCAGGGAAAGTGAAGCTGTTGCTTCACGTGGAAGAGCAGAAGTTCCTCCCAGTCCCCTGGCCGCTTGGTCACAGGTACCGGCTTCCCTGGACACGGCCAGGGGACGCTCGCGGGGGCGGGGGGGAGGGCTGTCCAGCTGGTGGTGTGCCCCTTTCTTAGCTCTCATTGGCGGCTTTCAGCTCTCCTCTGCTAGTATGAATGGCAGTCACGAATCTGTCCCTAACAAACACGCCGTGGCCTCTCACGGGCTGGAACTGGGTCACCCCTGTGGTGAGGGGACGGCCATGCCCTGGCTAGCACAGGCCTGGGTTCCTGGGACGATCCCTGGTGGAGGAGGGCTGCAGCAAGGGAAGATGGGGAAGATGCTGAGCAGTGACGGCCGCGGTGCCCGTTACCCTGGACACTGGCAGCCGCCCAGCCCACCCCTACCTTCCCCCTCAGCCCTGGGCAGCCTCTATTGCTCCCTCCCCTTCCGCGGGAACACATCACAACTGCCCCACATCTGCCTGATTACCTCCTGCTCATTCTACAACACGTAGCCTCTTGGTCACCTCCTCCAAGAAGCCCTCCCTGATAGCGCAGTGCAGGTGTGCTCTACATCTCTGAATTCCTTGGCCTCCCTTTATCAGAGCACCTGCCTCACCTCGTCACTGCTGCCACGCCTGGCCTCCCGGCTGTGGGCTCCTCCGGGACAGTTGGGTCTTCTCCCCTAGATCGCCCTAGATCGTGGAATTGATGGGAAATCTATTTCTTGTCTCCCTGGATGGTGGAATTGACAGGAAATCTACTTCCTGTCTCCCTGGATGGTGGAATTGAGGGGAAATCTATTTCTTGTCTCCCCCTCATCATGGAATTGACAGGCAATCTACTAAGTATTTGAGGGAGGCCAGGCTCTGTGAAACCCCAACCCAACCCAGCCCAGCCCAGCCTAGCCTGCCAGAGTGTCTGTGGAGTAAGGTAATGAGGAGGTGGGTGAACAGAGCCATGGGGGGGGGGGATCCCCAGCTGTTTGGGGGCACGGGGGAGGGGGATGGAAGCCAGTGCCCCTCAGAGGGGGTCCCATGAGGTCTTCACCTAAGCCCAACACCTCTGAGAGACCAATGGCAAGAAAAAATGGGGTTTGTCAACAGCTGTGTATCGATGGGGGCTGGGCAGCACTGGGCAGGGGGCTGCGGTCACCCTCAATGCGACCGGAGCCAGGAGGGATTCGGGAAGCCCCCGGGTGTGTAGTTCCAGGTCCTGCCTCTGCCCTACGGGCACCCTGTCCGAGGGCGAGCACACACCGCCTGATGGGAATCTGTCCGAAGAAGAGCCCACACCTGCTCTGACTAGCAGATCTCTGGTATCCCACGTCCTGCCCTTAACAAAGAAAGGCCACTTTCCTGCCAGTGTGGTAGCATCAGAAGACCCTCTGTCCATTCATTCTCCATTCTGAGGCCCAGAAGATGCATCTGAAACGCAGATCAGAGGGATCGCCCCTCCACCTAACACCTTCTATGGCTCCCCATTAGTCTGGGAGACCATCTAGGCTCCTCAGGGCTGCTCCCAGCCTCCCTTGTCTACACCACCCTCTTCTCCAGACCTGCACGTGGTCACAATCATCTGAAGCTTGAAATCAGGCTTTCTCAACCACGGCACTCTCAGCACTTTGGACCAGATTGTTCTCCATTGCGGGGAGCTGTCCTGTGCGCTGTAGAATGTTTACCAGCAGCTCTCACCTCTAACCCTGGTACCCCCACCTCCTAATTGTGATAACTAAACCTGTCTCCCTCCAGACATTGCCACATGTCCACCCAGGATGAGAAGTACTTCCCTAAATGCCCCGTGTTCTTTCCCTCTGTTCTCTTAACTCCAGGGGCCTCACTAGGAGGGCTCGCCCTCCTTGCCAGCTTCTCTCCATTCACATGCCCTCTCCCCGTTCTTCAGCCGGTGCTTTGGACATCCCCTTCCTTAGGACAGCTTCCTGGCCGTCCCCTGCTCTGCTGGCTGCCCTCCGTGCTGTCCTCCTGCTCACACACACGCCAGGGCTTTGGGCCTCACGGTGCCTTGACCCTCTCGTGGTGATCTGCCCCGTGTCTGCCCGCCAGGGGTGACTTCCGGGCGGCGGGGGCCTGGTGGCTACATCAGGGCCACAAGACCTAGAGGTTCCGTTTTAGAATCTGTCCTAATGTCATCCTGGGCTTGGACAGGTCTGGGGGTTCATGTACTTTTGTTCTCCGTCAAACTCTTGGAAGGCCAGCTAGAGGGAGCCCTTCAGGGTCGGTGTTGGCAGGTCCCTGCTCCGGAGTTTGGGAACCGTCCCGCTCTGGGCTGTCAGCAGCTTCCTCTGGCCTCTCCGTCCACGTCCAGATGCTAGCAGGTGTGGTTCTCCTTCTTGTCAATCCAAAGATGGCTCGCGGCCGGCAGTCATATCAGGTACCCCGGGGTGAGGCTCCCCCGGACACCAGGGCAGGCGGGCCTGGGTCTCGGGCAGGGCGGTCACCCCTCTGAACGGTGGGAAAACCGACACTCAAAGACACGAGTGAATTGTCCAAGATAATTCAGCTCAGGAAGCCCCGAAGCCTGGCCTCATGCTCACCCCCCATCCACTTTGCCGTGGGCCCAGCTCCCTTTACTGGAGGGAAACAGTTCTCAACGGGTAAACAAAATATGGTCTCTCCAGGCGGTGGAATATTGCCTGGCCATCAAAAGGAACGAAACGCTGACACACGATACAACGTGGTGGAACCCTGGAGATATTCTGGAAGCGAAGGAAGCCAGGCACGGCAGACCACAGGGCATGTGCTTCCATTTATTTGAAGTGTCCGGGATGAGCAAATCTGTAGAGACAGGAAGTAGACTAAGGGTTGTCCAAGGCGGAGCTGGAGGGGAGTGAGGGACAGGGAGTAAGCGCTGAAGGGGAAGGGTCTATTTCAGGGGCGATGAAAATGTTCTCAAACGGACTGTGGTGATCGTTGTAGATTACCTGTGAATGTGCCGAAAACCATTGGGTTGTCTACTCTTGGTGAATTATATGAGTTAGATCCCAACGAGGCTGTTAAAACTCACACCCAATGCCAAAACTCACACTCCATACCCATGTGGAGAATGCGCATATATATATATTTTTAAGTTTTATTTTATTTTTGAGAGACGGAGAGCATCCCAAGCAGGCTCCGTGCCATCAGCAAAGAGCCCGATGTGAGGCTCGATCACATGAACCATGAGACCGTGATCTGAGCTGAGATCAAAAGTCCAACCTTTATCCGACTGAGCCCCGAGAACGCACATATTTATCACGACATCTGTTGCATGGTGACCAGAATCTTTTTTTTTTTCAGCTATTTATTTACATGTGGTTTTTCAATGGGATTCCTTGTTTGCACCCCAGTGCCTTAAAACCACGGTTTTCAAACTTCTAGCACCCATCAGAATCACCTAGACGGTTTGTTGAAAGACACACGGCTCCACCCCCCGCCCCAAGTTCTGACTCAGCAGGTCTAGGGGCAGGCCTGAGCGTCTGCATTTCTAGCAAGTTCCCCAGGGCCATCGCTGCTGCTGGTCCAGTGCCCACTCTTAGAGGACCGGTGTCTGAACTCTCATGAGTTCTGAGGATGTTTCAGTTGCTTTCCTCTGATGTGTGAGTTTTAAAAATGATATCATCTGCACAGAAGGACAGTTCTGGTTTTTTTCACTTTTTGAACTCACGACCCTGAGATCAAGACCCAAGCTGAGATCAAGAGTCGGACGCTACCCAGGCGCCCCCGTTTCTTCACTTTTTAAGTTACGCCCGTTTTGTCTCATGTTTCTGTGCGGCCGGGATCTCCGCCGCGGGGTGGGTTTAGGCATCATTTTCTTGGTGATGCTTCCTGTCTGTTCTGCTCGATGCCTTTCATCAAGTTCAGAAAGTGTCGTTCTTTTCCTGGCTTTTTTAAAAAAAATGACGGTTAAAAGTCAGGAGTAAACTTTTAAATTTCGCTAAATGCCTCTTCAGACCTACTGAAATGAAATGCTTGTATACATGTTACATTTCCTTAATGTACTCATGCAGAGATGTAATAATTGAATGGTTTCCTAATGTTTACATACCCTTGCATTCTTGGAGTAAAACCTATGTGATCATAAGGCACTTGTCTCTTAATTCGCGGCCTCATAGAGCGAGCTGGGGAACCTTCTGTCTTAGTTCTTTGGAACAGAACATGCGGATGACCCCAATGCTCTTAGACCCAAATCCTTCCCACCGGGCTGTGTAACATCTACCCACCTTCCTTCCAGCCTCCCCCTCCACTGCCTCCTCTCCCTTTTGCCCTATCCTCTAGGATCTTGCTTTTCTTTCAGGCTTTTGCTTCCTGCTGCCGCAGGGCTTTTGCACATGCTGCTTGCGCCCCCTGGGAAATGTTCTCCTCTCCTCCTCATGCGTCCTTAGCTTTTCAATGTCCTTCTAAAGTTTTCAGCCTGATTGTAGCCTCTTTCCTTGATTTCCCCCTCCAGGTCAAATGTCTCCAAGCTACACTCTTACTGCACCAGTGTGCATCTCTTCTTACACTCGCCGCATTTGCAATCTTACCTTTATTTATATGATTTTTATTTATACAACTAACATCTATCTTCCCCCACTAGACTGCCAGGTCTTGGAGGACAGGGACTGAGTTTTGGCTTACCTTCGAACTCCCAGAATGCAGCACAGGGCCAACCCCATAGTCAGTGCTTAATACATATGTGGTGAATGAACGGAAGCATTTACTCCTCACAAGGAAATGAGACCGTTTGGCTTGTGTTAATATCACTTGCCAGCAACCCCAACCTTGGCCAGAGTTTTTTTAAATGTTTGCTTCTTCTAGAACCCTTAGTGCTTCACGTGATAAACTTCCCTTTCTCAACACATCACTTCCGGTCAGTATCTCCCGACTGGCCACGACATTGAAGTGAGATTAGGTTCTCGTGGTTCCCTCTGCCTTCCCTCCCTCTCTGGCCCCCACGCCTCTAGTCTCTGCACGCCAAGCTTTAAACTGTGTACGTTGTTCTGTGACTGTATTTCTGTGCTTTGACCGTCAGCTGATTCTAAACAAATTCAGATCAATGGCCAGCATTTTCACTATCACGATGACGTGACAATTCTTGACCGCAGATACGGACAGGAGGGAGGAATCTGATGTCGACAGGTGAAGGGGGCAGTGCACAATTTATTATTATTATTATTTATTATTTTTTAATGTTTATTTTTGAGAGAGAGAGAGACAGAGCACGAGTGGGGAAGGGACAGAGAGAGAGGGAGACGCAGAATCCGAAGCAGGCTCCAGGCTCCGAGCTGTCAGCACAGAGCCCGATGCGGGGCTCGAACTCACAAACCGTAAGATCACGACTTAAGCCAAAGTCGGCCGCTTAACCAACTGAGCCACCCAGGCGTCCCAGTGCACAAGTTTTTAAAATTTCATGCATTGATTCGCCTTCTTCTTATCACTGGGATTGTCCGGATCTTGGCTACCATACTTGCTGAAAAGGAATGTGCCTTCCCTGTTGCAGGAGTTCTTTCCAGAGCCTTCCAGTTTCCCGACTGAGTTTGTGCCATCTGCTCTCGAGGTGCGTTACCCTATCGTCATCCCGTGATCCTTCTTCATGCTGCGTCCCTGTGTGCAGAGTACAGTTTTTCGTTCCTTGGCTGCTCTGTCCCCCTCTTTCTTGGATCCCTTCTGTGTCTTGCTGGAGACATATCCTTGGGTGTATCTTCCAGGGTGGACCTATGGATGGGGAACTTTCTAGTCCGTGTCTGTTTGGATGTGTCTTTACTTTGCCCTCACACACGGGATTGACGGTCGGGCTGGATGGCACCTGCCAGGTGGATGCGCCTGAAGACACCTGCTTTTTCTTCTTTTACAGGTCATTTGATTTTTCACTGTCGACGATTTTAGGATTTTTCTTCATCTTTGGAATTCGGAAGTTCTTTCAGGACATGACATTTCACCTTGAGAGGATACATCTTTTAAAGCTTTTCCCATTCAACCCTTGGTAGTGGGGGGACTTGCAGTTTGGAGATGCAAGCCTTTCTTTAGCCCAGAGAAATTTACATCCATCATTGCTTAGTTTTTGTTTTTTCTCCTGTATTTCTGCTGGTATTAGAAATTGAGGATCGGGGCACCCGGATGGCTCAGTCAGTTATGCGTCCGACTTTGGCTCAGGTCATGATCTCACGGTTCTCGGGTTCAAGCCCCACATCAGGCCCTGTGCTGTCAGTACGGAACCCGCTTCAGATCCTCTGTCCCCCACTCTCTCTGCTCCTCCCCAACTGCGTTCTCCCTCTGTCTCTCTCAAAATAAAATTAAATAACTTTCAAAAAAAAGTGAGGATCCATTCTACACACATATTCATGCTGCCTTTGTGTGTGTGTGTGTGTGTGTGTGTGTGTGTGTGTGTGTGAGAGACACGGTAGTTTGTGTTTTCTTTTGCCTTTCTGCCCCAAGTTTGAGGATTTTCTTGGCTTTATCGTCTACGTAATTGGCTCAGTGTTCAGCTACGCCCATTTTATCGTTCTTCTCACTGTCCGAGAATATTTTTTAGAAGTAGGACTCTTTATTTCCAGGAAACCTTTCCTTTCTGATTGCCCCTGTTCGGTATGGGCTATGGTCTCGTGTGACTGCGTTCTCTCGTGAGGATGTTCAGAAGGCAGAAGTCCGCGTCCTTTTTGCGGAGCCTGAGCCTGGAGGAGTGTGGTGGGTGGAAGGGGATCTTTTCTGGGTCTGAGCCGCCACCACACGGAAGAGGCAGGCCTCTGGGCGCAGAGAGATCACCGCTCACCTTCCTCATGGGGCACGGGGCCAGCGAGCAGTGTGATCTTCGTTCCCGCGGCCTCAGTCTCCCCATCTGTAAATGGGAAAGCGCTTCCTACCTGGACGAAAGGACCCACGTGGGCCAAGCTGCCGTGGGCCCCTGGATTTGCACGCTGGTTGTGAATGAGTCTTCATCAATTAATCCAGCACGAGGCCCTCCACGCTTCCCACCCCCTTTCACCAGCGTGGAAACTTGCCTCTTGTTTGTCGTCACCCCAGACCTGTCTGGCTTTTTGACTATATATGTGTATGTATGTATTTTAGTCATTTCTGGGCAGCTTCTCATGCATATTCAAATCCGAGCAGCTAGGATTGAGAATGATTCAAATGTGTGTTGCCCCGTGTAATTGATCTGAATATAGCCCCCATCACCAAAGGCTGTGTTTCTCTGCCAGCCTCCTCAACAACCCCCAGCCCGTCTGGGCCAAGGAAGATCAACAAACCGGATACACTTCCGCCCTCAGGCCTGACAGGAGACTGATTGGCGGGGCTGGGAGAGCCCTTCTCATCCCCCCCCACCCCCCCAACCCCCCCACCCCGGGGCTTTTGTTTTTCTTTTCCAGGATTCAGATCCTGAATCCCGGTGGTGGTGGTGGTGGTGGTACGTTGTGGGGGCCGTATGGCTGCCCTGGATCATGGAGAAAGGGGTGTTGTAGGTCACGTGATAGAAAGGGAGCACCTCTGGCCACCCTTCCTGCCCCTGTTCCCAGTGTGAGAGTTGGGACAAGTCACGTACCTCCTCCTGTGGCACCATGGCCCGGGAGGAGGTTCAGTGTAAGGGGAGTGCTGGGGTCCCATCCTGGCTGACCAAGCTACCGGTGGTGTGAGCTGGGGCAAATGTCCCCATCCACGTGGCTGGCTATGGGGACTCGGTGCTCTGTGGGCTCAGACCCAGAGCCGGGGCTCAACAATGTTTGCGGAATGAACCAAGCCGAACTGGAGCCTAGAGTGCAGATCCCTGCTGTGGAGGAGGCAGAGTCAGGACTGGAGAATGTTCCCTGTGGCTGCAGGGTCGGTGGTCCCACACACACCAAAATGTCATCGTAATTAAAGCCACAAACAGGGACCCAGATGCTGAAGGAAGGCCTGTGCTGCACAGAGCGTCCCCTGGGGCTTGGAGGGGCTTGATGGAAGCTTCCATGACGTTCCACTCCTCACTGCCTCACTCCCCACCCCCTCATCCTTCCCACCTTTTCTCACTGGGGAGCCCCCAGCCCCCAACCATCACTTCCTGGACAGGGTGGCCTAGCTCCAGGGCCTGGAGGTTTGCATTTAGACTGAAACACCAGAACCCAGCAGAGACAAGTCCCTGGGGAAGGTGCCTTTGCACTTGGACACCCAAAGCTCTTCCTCCAAAGGCTCCAGGAGAACAAAGAGTTAATAACACTCATTACTAAGCACTTGTCATCACTAAGCATCACCTACCCCCCATCCACTGTCTCCTCCCCACCATCAACCGGCTTCCTCATTCATCCTGCAGGGATCAGCCCAAACCCCACCTTCAGACCCATTCCTCTGAGCATGGTGCCCTGGTTTTCATGCTCCACGGCACCCCCCGGGGATGAGCCTCCTCTCTGGGCATGGAGACTGCCCTCTGACCAAGTGCATAAAGGGGCAGCGTAGGTCCGCCTTCTCACACTTGAGCCTGTACCAGAATCCCCTCGGGGGGTAAAAACACACACCACCGAGCCCACCCAGAGCCAGTGCGCTGAGGATTTGCATTTTGAAGTTTTTTAGGTGATACTGATGTTGCTGATCGGGCACCAGCTTTGAGAACCACTGGCTTAGGGCCGTGGGAGCCTGGATGGGGACAGGAGAGCAGCGCCCGGCCACTCTGGGTGTGGGACCCATCAGTCTGCAGATTTGACGTTCAGCAAGCACCCACTTAAAGAACTGAACCCAGAGACTACAGAGCAGTCACTTAGCCTTCTGGCCTCCCCTGGAGAGGACAGTGACTCCAAGGACGTTGGGGAATGTGACATCATAAGAAATATATATTCGATCTCCGTCCCCAGTTCCTGACACAGAGCTCCTAGACCCCCTGTAATTTCCCAAGTGAGGGTAGTGATAGGAATGTCTACACAGAGCTCCTAAATCTCTTGGAATTCCCCGGGGAATGGGAGCGTATTTTGTTCTAATGAGGCAACTCTTGGTGGCTCCTGGCAGGCCTGTGACCAGAAAGACCAACCCAAGATCAGAAGCTTGGAAATTTCAGCCCCATTCTCTGGGAATGAGAGGGGGATGGAGGTTGAGTTAACGACTGATCACGTCCTTGTGATGATGTCCATAAAAATCCCTAAAGTACGGGGTTGGGAGAACTTCTGGGTTGATGGGCACATCGAGGGGCCACGAGGGTGTTGCACCCCAACTTGGCCTGCAGCCTGGAGGAGGGTGGAGGTGTTTCTCACATTGAAATAATGTTCCCCCACCCTTGCCAGCACACGTGTGCACACACACGCACACACACACACACACACACACACACACACACACATTCAGGCATCCACTTCATGGCCCCAGAGAGTTAGAATTTTTCAGCTGGGAAGCGTTTGGAGACACTAAGTTCAATCTTCCCCTTTTTATAGATGGAGAGGCAAAGGCCCAGAGGAAGGTGACACAGTTTATTCTTCTATTCAGCGGACTCTGACTAAGCGTTTGCTCTGCGGCTGGCTCAGGAGGTGATGGTGACAGAGAAGAGTAAGGCACTGTTTCCCGACCCCCAGAGCGTTATGGGCTCAGGGGAGCCAGGGCTCCCCAGGAGAGGGTGCAGGGGCCCGAGGGAGAAGACAGTGCTGGAGGGGCCAGGCCAGGCCAAGGAAGTCTCTGCAGAGGAGAGGGTGTTGGATCTGGGCTGTGAGGGGCGTGTGTGGTATCATGTTGTCATGGGGGACTTTGTGGGCCCAACATGTTTCATCCCCAGCCCCAGGCATGGGATTGGGACTCCAGAGAGCTCAGGGAGTATCTGTTGAGTGAATGAACACGAGGCAGTTCCATTCTGAAGACCCCAAGAGGCAACTCACAGGGGCTCTGGCTAAACCAAGGGTAGGACTTGTCGACTCTGGTGAAAAGCAAGCCTGTGTCGGGGACAGTTGGCAGTGGGGGCTCAGACTGGGAAGGGTCTGGACTATCAGGGTCTGTAGGCCACTGGGAGGGATGGGTGCTCTGGCAGCGGGGGTGGGAAGGGCCATTCTTGAGAACCCACAGCAGGCCCGCTTGCCAAGCCTCTTTGGGGCTGGAAAGTTGAGGGTTATCCCAAGGTCGAGAATCCAGTCGCGGGGAGGCCCAACCTAATAAGTCGTCTCATCTGATGCACGTGACGTATAACACGGTGGGAGCTACAGGTGACACTACTACATGACCTCTAGAAATTTACCTTTGCGTGTAGGGAGGGGAGCCGTCGGGGTGTGGGATTAGTCCGCGGGAGGAAGCCTCCGTGCGCCCACGTCCCTCAGTGCTGTTCCCGTCTTCCCAACACCAGCCACCCAAGTTGTACGGGGAGACATTTGCCTTATGAAGCACGTCTAGCTTCAGCCCTCTTTCCTCTTGTGGCAAAGGAGTATTACGTTTCTTGGATCTGCAGCTCCCTTAGACACTCACATGGAGGTGCTTCTTGGGATCCACGTTAATCCGCTCTCCGTGGGATCACCCATGGGTCGTGGTCATCCATGAGCTTCATGCACAGCCTAGCCAACCCTGCCTGGGCCCATGGGTTGGAGATGAACAAGGCACAAGCCCTGGCCTTAGGAAGGCGGGAAAGAAACATGGCGAATGTAGGGGACCACTCCATTCCAAGGAGGGATGTCAAGACGAGAAAAAAGACCCCAGACTCTCAAGAGGCCCAGAGCCCTAAGCCAAAGTTTGGGGCTGGTGATAAACCTCTGTGACGTATGGGTACAGGAGAGGCTCTGGAAGTCATCTGAGTGCACAAAGAGTGGGATTTCAAGACATCCTCATGGATTAGGAGGCAAATGAAGAGAGATCGTTTGACATAAGGACCGTCTCAGAAATTGCTGGCCTTCTGATCTGTGTACACACACACAGTTTCCTGCTACTAAACAGAGTCATGACATGGGGCCGAGTGCTTGGTCTGTGAACCAACCGTCTCTGGACTATTGGATGAGACATGGTCTGGTGGAAAGAACAAGGCTTTGGGAGTCAGCAGACTTGGGTTCACACGCTTACTTCTGTTACCTCAGAAAGGTTACTTAGTATCTCTGAGCTTGGAAGTAACAGCCCTTGCGGGAGCTGATGTGAGTTACGGGTAACAGAGCCTACTGTCAGAGCCGGAGAAGGCGGCCCCTTCCCTGACCCCTCCCCATCCCGGACTATACTACAGGCCCTCCGGAGATGTCTGTGGACCCTGCTCACCACCTGACTGATGATCACTGATGGAACTAAAAGCTGGGTTGACAGGGAACCGGCTGGGGCAGGAAGCCAAGGGCATTGCCTGGGTCCGGGGAACAAGTACCAGCGATGAGGAAGAACAAGGCTGCGAGGGGCCTGGGCTGGGGTCTCCGGGTCCCGACCAGGCTTGGATGGGGGGCGGGAACCAGCTTCCCAAGACCCAGGGATGGGTTTCTCTTGAGTCCCAAGTGTCACTGAAGGGAACAGCCGGAGAGAGCTCCTCCCTCAGCACGGCCTCCAGAGCTGCTGCCTGTTCAACGTTTGGAAAGGTGAGCCATTGACTTGGGATTTAAGGCTCTGCTTCAGAGGCATTGGAGGAGATGACGGGACGAGATGAAACAGGCAGAGAGGCTACACAGAGGCGAGCGACTTGCACCTGCACCCAGCCCCAGGCCGCCTTCACCTGATGCTGACAGCTAACACTTCCGAGTTCCAGGCAGTTGTTGTAAGTGACACGCCTCCCCGCCTCGACTCCTGTCTGGACCACCCTCCCGAGGCAGTATTATTTTGACAGCCTTGCTTTGCGCGTGGGAACCTGGGATGCAAAGAGGCGTCCTACAGCTTATTGGAGGTGAGCAGGACTCAAACCCTGCAGGTCTGACCCCAGAGAGAGCCTCACAGGAACCACCGCACCTGCCACGCTCCCAGGTTAGGATCTGTGGGTATCTCCCCACCAGGGCTCTTGGCTGGACAGGCCCCCCCCCCCCCCCCCCGCCGGCGGCGGCCTTCCTCATGGCCCCAGACGCTTGGGTCCCAGCCACATGGGGGGCAGACAGCTCAGTCCGCTCACTGCTTTTCTTCCACCTAAGGATACCGAGGTTCCAAGGGCGAGGGGGTCCTCCCAGGTCAGTCAACAGTCCAAGCAGAGTGTGCGTGGCCCCAGGGCCTTGCAGGAGCCCGGGAACTGGAGACGAAGCCACACGAGGAAACAGTCAGCCTTTCTTCCATCAGGGGAGCTTTGAGGACATGGAACTATTTCCAAGCTTTCAAAAAAAAATTCTTAAATCCATATTTATGATTTGTAATAGCAACTAAAAAAGAATATCTACACCAACTGTCAGCAGATCAATAGGAACTGATTTGGAGGAGGAAATATATACATATTACAACAAGTAAGTCATCTCCATTGGGTTTGAGGATTTGACAAGAAAAGCATGTGATTTCTGTACTTCTTTGCCTGTGACCCACAACATGGAAGGCACAGCCCTCCAGCCCTGTGTTCCATCCTTAAAACACAGAAGAGCCAAGGAGAGTGGAATGTGTTGGTTTTTTTTAAATAATTTTTTGATGTTTATTTTTTTTTTAATTTTTTTTTTCAACGTTTATTTATTTTTGGGACAGAGAGAGACAGAGCATGAACGGGGGAGGGGCAGAGAGAGAGGGAGACAGAATCGGAAACAGGCTCCAGGCTCTGAGCCATCAGCCCAGAGCCTGACTCGGTGCTCGAACTCCTGGACCGCGAGATCGTGACTTGGCTTAAGTCCGACGCTTAACCGACTGCGCCACCCAGGCGCCCCTGATGTTTATTTTTGAGAGAGACAGAGAGAGACAGCACAAGTGGGGGAGGGGGAGAAAGAGAGAGAGGGAGACACAGAATCCGAAGCAGCTCCAGGCTCTGAGCCATCAGCACAGACCCCGACGCCGGGGCGGAACCCACGCGCTGGGAGATCGTGACCTGAGCGGAAGTCGGACGCTTAACCGACTGCGCCCCCCCCAGGCGCCCCTGGAACATGTTTTAATAAAGGTGGTGAAAGCTGGCTGCCTGCCGGCAACTGGGAACCATTGTCTGCGGCACCCACGCGTGGCCGTCTTTTCCTTCCATCTCCCGAGCCGACAGCGGAGCTCCAGCCTGCCCTCCTGTCTCTCCAGAAGGATGTGATGGCCCAGGGCACCAGGGCCTCTGGGAGAGGGCTCCGGGCAGCTCTCTCAGAAAGAACTTAGCAAGCCTTTTTCTTCCATGCTAGATGCCTATTATACAGAATGAAAATAATTCACCGAGGTAGAAGGTGGAATTATAAGTCCAACGTCACGGAGACAACGAGCCATCATTCAGATTCTTCTCCAGACACATACAGTCTGACCTGCAGGGAGCCTGGAAGCCGAGAAGGGAGGGAGGGCTGGCCACATCCACGCTGCTGTCCACAGGCAGGGGAAAGAGGCAGCGTGGGCTTCCGTAACGAAACGTCATAGACTCGGTGGCTTAAGCAACCCAAGTCTATTTTCTCACAGCTCTAGAGGCTGCGTGCAAATCTGAGATGAGGCGTGAGGGGGTCGGGGTCTGGTGGGGGCTCCTCGTGGCCTGCAGGGGGCCACCTCCTTGCAGAGTGCTCACGTGGTCTTGTCCGAGGTTTACACACGTGGAGAGAGAGGGCAGGCTCTCTCGTGTCTCTTCTCATAAGGGCACTAATCCCATCCTGGGATCCCACCCTGATGACCTCATCTGACCCTCATTACCTCCCAAAGGCCCCACCTGCAAATACCGTCACGGTGGGGATTCGAGCTTCCACGTACGAATTCGGAGGGGACGCAACCATTCGGCCCATGACACGGGGCAACCCCCTACTGCGCACCTGCTGTGTGCCCAGCATGGTGGCCGACACTTTGCATCCACTGGTTTACTGGTCCTCACACACCCTGACAAGCACGGATGATGGTCCTCATTCTACATATGAAGAAATCAGGATTCGTGGCAGAGTTGGAATTAAACAGGGATGCCCCTTTTGCCACGAGGTAAAGATTTCAGGGAAGAGAAGATGCCAAAGTGGCCCCAAAGGGAGGGAGCTGCCCTGTTAGGGGTGATGGGGGGCAGCTCCGGATCCTCTCTTGTCCCCTATCACCCCTCTCTGCCCACATGGGCTGCTCCCCCCCCGGGGAGGAAGAGACCGAGGAGGCCCCTTGGCAGGTGCAAAGCGACTTGATGGACCCTGGAGACACCCTGCACCGACCCTGTGCATCAGAGAAGGGGTTTCTCAGAACCCTGTGGCTTGTGACATCAAGCCTCAAAGAGGGCCGAATAAGTCCTTGAGGACGGTTTTCTCTAGCAATTATACTGGCTGTTGAGTAAACCTTATCAGTAATTAGTTTGCCTAAGATAGCAGCCCCTCAGGGAGCAGAAGAAATGGTAATTACTACAGCTAGCCCGTCCAGCTATATCCTGCAAAAATGTTGATTTTTGCATTTTAAACCCCGGGGCCCCAGGCCCAGGGCTCTGCTGCTCACCAAGTACGTCAGCATCTTTGACACTCGGTCTCCTCGTCCATTCAGCAGCGATCACAGCTTCACATCCGACCCTGCAGACTTGTGTCCTTGCCAACTAGCTGGGGTGGGGACGGTATCCCGCTGGGTTTCACTGACCCAGGGACAGACGTTCGAGAGGAGCAGCTAGGACCCTGTAAGCAGGGGTATGGGGAATCCTGGGGAGCACATGCGAGGGAGGAGTCTGAGGCCTGGCTGTACCCCAGACGACCGTGTCATGCACCAGACGACCTGGTGTGAGCTCTATCCTGAAGCCGTGGGGAGACACTGGAGAGACTAGACCAGGAAACAGACAGGATCGTATTATTGGTTAAAAGGAACACTTTCAAGGTAGGGCAGCAAGAGTCTGGAACATGGCAGAAATGGAGGAAGGGAGACTGATGAGGAGGTCACGGCGGTGATTAAGGGGGGGCCATCAGAGATCTGCCAGGGGGAGTGATGAATGGCACACCTCTGCTGACCTTACCGTGGAATTCACCAGAGCCCGGGTAACGGGGAGTTGTGTGGAGTTTTGTGTCCGTGTGATTTGGGATCATCTGGGACCTCTGTCTCCCGCCCCCATAACTGCCCACCATGGGGTGACCGAGGATGGTTACCGCGGCCCCAGCAGTGCGTGGCCTTCCCGGAGAGGGAGGGCGGACTGGACACGGTTGCATTTAGGGGCTCGTGCCGGGGGCACAGCTCAGGAGACCAGGAGGAGCCTCAGGGCCGGGTGAGCAGGACCAGGAGAGCACGAGGTCATGGGAGGGTGTCAGGTGCAGAGGGGCACCAGAGACACGAAGCCTTTGAGAACTGGGAGTGCCCGTGGAAAGGGTGCTGGGGACCTTCACCAGAGCTCGAGGTGGACACGGGGCGTGGCTGAGGAGGGAGCGGGGGTGAAAAAGTGAAGGCAGGAACCCAGCCTCTCTCCCGAGTGCAGGCAGAGGCTCTGAGCAGGGATGCGGCTGCAGGGAAGAGGCCGCGGTCCTGTGCACGGGGGCGGGGGGCGCGGGGGAGCCTGTCCTGGAAGTGACGGGGACCCGTCTCAGGTGAACCTGGACGAGAAGCCCAGTGGAGGTTGAGGCGCGTGGGGCTGGCGGGCGTCGACTCCGTCTACTCTCAGGCCTGACGTCAACTCCCTGTTGGACTTTGGGTCCTTCCAGCTCCTCTCCGGGCTCCGGCTTCCAGAGCTGGCTCAGTGGCTCCACGGTCCACGGCCCGCCTGCGGTGGCGCGGTTCCCGGGCACGGAAGGGCCAGGATTGAGGGGTCTGCTGGGCAGGCTCTGTCTTAGTCCGTGTGCATTTCCTCTAGCGAGCTTAACCGCCTACAGTTTACAAGTGAGCAACCCAGGACTCGGGCACAAGGTGCCCGGGCCTACCCCGTGGTAAGTGGCTGTGCCCAACTTCATCCCAGGCCCGCCCGGCCCAGCCCGTGCTGTCCCCCCCGGCACGTGAGCATCACAGGAACAAGTGTAGCAAAGGCAGAGGCAGCCGGCTGGTGGCTGGTGGCCGGTGGCCGGTTGCATGGATGGACAGATGGCTGGGTGGGTGTACGGGTACATGGGTGGATGGAGAAAGAGCCTAATTTGCCAATAAATGCACCTCATCTCTTCCGGCCTGCTTTCTGCCGGGTGGCCTCTTCTCTTTTGGGTAAAGGCTCAGACTTGCGGGCTTCCTCCCGCTCTAGCCTGCTCTTCCTCTGAGATGCGGGTGCAACTGTGTGTGTGTGAGTGTGTGTGTCTGAGAGTGTGTGAATATGTGAGTGTGTGTCCCTGCGTGTGCACCTAGGAAGGTTTGTGGATGTGTGTGTGTGCCTGTGTGTGTGTGTGCCTGAGTATATGCCTCTGTGTGTGTGTGTGTGTGTGAGAGAGAGAGAGAGAGAGAGAGAGAAAGAGAGAGTGTGTGAATATGAGTGTGGTCCCATGTGGCCGCATGGAGATGTGATGGGTCCCTTGCTCTCTCTGCTGCCAGATTGGTCTGCCTGGGCCACTGGCTTTGCGTCTGGCCACTTGACCTTCTAGGGTCCGCGAGGCCAAACATTGGATTCTGGCCCCAGTCTTGCCCCAGGAGCTTCTCCATTCTGTCCCCCAGGCCTCGTCTGGTCCCCCCTGGCCTCCTTGGCACCTGGGCGTCCCCTCCCCAGGGAGCCTGGGAACTTGCAGATCGTCCGCAGTGCCCACAGGTGTCTGTTCCATTGTCATAGCCAGGACACCTCCCTCCCCAGGGCCACACGCTGGCTCCCACACACCAGGAGGAAGGTGGATCCCCTGCCACAGCAGAGGTGTGGGCGAGGGGACTCTGCTGGGCACAGGCTTCCCCACAGCTTCCTGGATGTCTGTGTACCCGCCCCAGCCCGGGGCCAGGCTTGGGGAGGGGAGGGTGGGGCACAACTCCTCACCCCTCCCCCTCCTCTCTCCTCTCTGCTCCACCCCACAGGGTTCCAGGCCAGAGGGGCAGGTGCCCGTTGCCAGGACCCCAGCATGGCAAATCCTACGTGACCACTTGTCTCCCCGGGTCACTGGCTGGGTTTAGTTCTGGATGCGTTAGTAAGATTCACAAAGTATTTCTTTCTGGACAAAGCCTAGTTTTCAGGGAGGCTTTGCTGCGGACTGAAAATCCCACTCTGGATGTCAAAGCTGGATGTCGCCTTCCTCTCTCTCTCTGTGTTTCTGTCTCAATAACCCAAATCCTCCCCGAGGAAAACCCGGGATCCCACCGTCGCACGTGCAAAGTGGAAAGACAAAAGCCACTGTGTTGAAAAGTCCATCTCACTGTTATGCTGGCTCAGGGTTTTGGAGGCTGAAATGCCTGATTCAGACCTCGAAGGTTAAGAGGGAAAAGGGTAGAGGGAATCGGGCGCTTAATAAACACGCTGCGTGGCCAAGTGTGTTCCCTCCACCTCACTAAATCTTCCCAGCCCCCGTGAGGCTGGGATTTCACACACAGGAAACAAGGCTCGGAGACAGAAGGCAGTGTAGCCAAGATCACACAACAAGAGTGAGTGAAAGAGACAGGACTCAGGGCGCCTGGGGGGCTCAGTTGGTTTAGCTTCTGTCTCTTGATTTGGGCTCAGGTCATGATCTCATGGTTGGTGGGATCGAGCCCTACGTAGGGCTCCACGCTGACAGTGAAGAGACTGCTTGGGACCCTCTTTCTCTCTCTCTGCCCGCCCCCCCCCCCCCCCCACTGCTCTCTTTCTCTTAAAATAAATAATCTTAAAAAAACAAAAAAAAGGAAGGAGGCAGGACTTGAATCCAGAACTCCTGATCCCAAGCCTGGGTTCCTTACAGCTGCCACGGCACCGTTCTTCCCGGCTGTGCACAGCTGCCTGGGGCTTGCAGTCCAGCACATTGAGCATCCAGTGACTGCGCTGGGCACTGACCTCACACCCCAACCCGCCCAACTTCTGTGCTGTTTGGGAGGGAGGTAAGGACACAGTCTCCAGTCCCCACGCTCCAAAGCGCAGCATCTGCTTTAGAGCAGCATGTAACATACAAGAGCGAGAACCAGGAGGTGAGAGAGGGGAGGAAGGGGGACAGCTTCGGCGATGACGTCCGCCTCCAGGAAGCGGGGGTAGGACGATCTCAGGTGAGGGGACACCTGCAGCTGCCAGAGCGGTCACCTCTTCCAGGAGCTGGGGGTCACTAGGATGGCTGCAGCAAGGGCACGGGTGGACAGGACCCGGGAGTTTTCCCCAACCAGCTTGGGTACCTCCCAGCCAGGAGGTCAAGGACCAGCTGAGAAAGGGATAGGAGCCAGTGGCTGTCAGCTCCGGGCCAGCAGCCGCCGGGTTTTAGACTTTTCTCTCTCCGCAGTGGCACCGATGGCTGAAAAAGGTTTGCACAGCAGACCAGTCTGTATTTTCATGGGCAATCAGGAAATGTTCATCTAGTGCATGTGATTATGTGGGTATTGTGGGTATAAATCCAGATGGTCGCTGACTATTGTTCATTTACTTAGATGCTCCTCGAGGCATGATATAGACGGGACAAACCATATTGCCGGAGGGTTGTAGGGACCCTCTTATCAACCCCCTCCTTTCCTGGGGCCTTGGCAAGGGAAGTCACATGAGCACCCTGGATGCAGGGCTCTGCCCCCAGCCTGGCCCTCTCCCCTCTGCCCTGTGCCGCCCCCGTGTGCCATCTGGCAAACTACCCAGAAGATGTTCTTTTAAAAATATTTTTTTCTGGGGCGCCCGGGTGGCTCAGCCGGTTGGGCGTCCGACTTCGGCTCAGGTCATGGTCTCGCGGTTCGTGAGGTCAAGTCCCTTGTCGGGCTCTGTGCTGACGGCTCAGAGCCTGGAGCCGATTCTGTGTCTCCCCCTCTCTCTGCCCCTCCCATGCTCACGCTCTGTCTCTCTCAACAAGAAATAAACGGTAAAAAAAATACTTTTCTGATAATAAACGTGATTTGCATTTAATAAAAAATGCAGAAAGCGTAAGCATAAAGAAGAAAGTAGAATTAGACAATCGCTATTCACGTATTGTCAGCTTAGCCATATCTACGTCATATCCTTGTACCCATTTTTGCATAAACACCCGATACGTGCGTTTATATCCCCATATGCATAAAATACGCTCCTAATTGGTCACATACTGTAACATCACTTCGGATTCTGTATTTTTTTGGGTCCTGAAAAATTCCTCAGAAACACAACTTTTAGTGACGGCCCGACAATATCCATCACATAAATATTTATTAATTTGGGGGAGAGCGCAGGGGCGCCTGGGTGGCGCAGTCGGTTAAGCGTCCGACTTCAGCCAGGTCACGATCTCACGGTCCGTGAGTTCGAGCCCCGCGTCAGGCTCTGGGCTGATGGCTCGGAGCCTGGAGCCTGTTTCCGATTCTGTGTCTCCCTCTCTCTCTGCCCTTCCCCCATTCATGCTCTGTCTCTCTCTGTCCCAAAAAATAAATAAACGTTGAAAAAAAAAATTTTTTTTAAAAAAAATTTTGGGGAGAGCGCAAGCGGGGGAGGGGCAACGAGAGGAGGGCAGAGGATCCGAAGCAGGCTCCCTGCACTGACAGCAGAGAGCCCGATGCGGTTCTCGAACTCACGAACCGTGAGCTCATGACCTGAGCCAAACTCGGACACTCAACGGAGCCACGCAGGTGCCCCAATAGTCCATCATATAAAAGCACCATCCCGCACGTCGGGGCGCGCTGTGTTTCTCTACCAGAAATACTTCAGGGATGCACAGTGCTGTCCCTCCGGGGACTGAGGGCCTGGCCTCCGCAGACGCCTGAAGAGTGCGCTACTAACGAAACCAGAGGTGGGGGGCAGGATGCCGGAAGTCCTGGGCACCCGGCCGAACCCTTTCCCCCTCCCCAGACCTGCCACAGGAGACACGTTTTCCACGCCGTAACCCATCTTGAGCATGAAAAAACACTGCTGATGCAAAAGACAAAAACGGTCTGTCTTTTTATTGTCTAAAAGCTCTCTAAACGCTAAACCCCTTTAAATGCTAAAGCCGTGTCCCTGCTTACAAGCCCTTCACTGATTTCCTGGGACTAAGCAATCTGGCAGCTGGGCTCCCAGCAGCCTCTCACAGCTGGCCTGTGGGTACCGGGCCAGGCGGGAGGGACCGTGGCAGTGACGCCCGCTGTGGCTCTGCTTCCTACAAGGCTGCAGTTGCAAGGCACTGAGGCAGGAAGTGATCCGGGCAGAGCCCCGGCACATCCCCAGGGAGCCTGTGGCCGAGAGCTCAGCCCCCCACCGTAGGCCTTCCCTTCTGCCTGGTGGAGACTGCTGACTTCACTACAGGGACCACCGGTGGCCTTTTGCTTGGCCCGGAGGGCCAGGACCTATTATGGAACCAACCTCCAAACCACAGCATGCCGGAGTTTGAGGATTCTGAGACAGAGGCCCAGAGAGGGAAAGTAACTTTGCAGAGGTCACAGAGCAGGGCACCAGCCCAGGTCCTTGTCTTTTCTCCAGCTCCTCTCTAGCTCTGGTCACGGACATTCTCACCATCACCCACCTCATTGCCAGTGTGATTTCACACCCGTTCTCTCAGCTCTGCCTACTTCGCAGGGTCCTTTTGAGAATAAAACCTAACAATGAGCATGGGGCATTCTGAAAAGATCCACAGAGCCTGATGTGGGGCTCGATCGCACAAACGGTGAGATCGTGACCTGAACCGAAATCAGGAGTCAGACACTTAACCCGCTGAGCCCCTTCCCTCCCGCCAGGCGCCCTTCCCATTTAACTCTCGCAACAACCCTAAGGACGTTTATCGGTTCCTGTTTACCGGGAAGGAAGTGAGTTCAGAAGTTACTCCAACACTCACGGCCACGATTTACGTGACACTCTCAGACCACCCAGGAAATCTGAGGCTTAGTTGCTGTCAGACAGCTGCTCCAATGCCTTGTGGGGCAAGGAAGGTTCTAGAAAGCAAGCCGGCAGTCCTTCCAGTGCCCACTATGAACGGCCGTTCGGAGCTGGTCAGGACTCCACGACTCACAGCCTTCCTGGGTTTGAAATATCGGTGACACTTCTAGGGTGCGCTGTCACAAACCCCGAACTGAGGGGTCAGAGCACAGGAGAGGAGAAGGTGGAGATGGACGTGTGGGAGGCATTTGCTAAACATTCACAAAATTCCCGCCGAATGCCCAGCACTTGGCTGTCAGATGCTACAGGAGGGGAGAGGGTGGAGCCAGGAGGCGAAGTGATGATCCTCGTCCCCCAGGGGTCTCCTGTGGAGGAAGACAAGACGTGTGTGCGCATGTAACCTCGCGATGCCTGGGAGCCCACGTGCAACGGCCGCGGACTCGCAACCACCATGCAAACCGCATTGCTCCCATCTCACAGATGAGGAAACCGAGGCTCTGCGTGAATGAGTAACTTGCCTAAGACAAAAAAAGGGGTGGAGCCAGGATTCATCCCTTACCTGGAAGCCCAGACGCTCTCTCCCGCTCCTTGATGTCTGGTTTTTAATTAAAATAACAAGATCCCGCCCCCTCCCTCCAAATGCTACGGAAAGCACTATGCAAACTCGAAGGCAGGGGAATTTCTCTGCCCCGTGGGGTGCATTTGCACTCCCGGGAAGGCTGCAGCCCCGTAGCCGAGCCCCCCGTAGATGGGGAAGAAGCCGAGCCCTCTGCTTGCGGGTGTGCACGCGCTCCAGCCTCCTCGCCCTCGAGGGACGTCTCTGCCGCCTGCAGGCCTTCTCAGGGGCTTTAGGGTCCAGTTACCCGCTGCCCCTCTGGTGTTCCCTTCGCCTCCCAAACTCCTTGCGTTTTAGTTCTGTTTCAGGGTCCTCTGCTGGAAAAGCCCAGATGAAGACAGAGGCCTTGAACCCCTAGTGACTCGTATCTGAGCACAAATAAGGGAGTCCCAGAAGGTTCTTTTTTTTTTTTTTTTTTTTTTTAATGTTTATTTTTGAGAGAGACAGAGACAGAAGGCGAGTGGGTTAAGGGCAGAGAGAGAGGGAGACACAGAAGCAGAAGCAGGCTCCAGGCTCCGAGCCGTCAGCACCGAGCCCAACGCGGGGCCTGAACTCACGAGCTGTGAGATCGCGACCCGAGCCGAAGTCCGACGCTCAACCGCCGGAGCCACCCAGGCGCCCCATTTTTGGGAGTCACTGAAGGTTCTTGAGCAGCAGGAGTGACGTGGCCGATACCGCACTTCTGGAGCCGCAGTGGCGAGACCCAGCACTCAGCAGAGGAACCCGGGACCCCCAGCCTCTTTGAGGTCACGGAGCCAGCGGTGAAAGAAGGGAAACTGTCCCCATACTCAGAGCAGGAAGGCTGGGGGATGGGCGGGGGGGGGGGGGGGAGATGGGGAGATGGGGAGATGGGGGCTGCTCCCCACCCTCCCCGTCTCCGGGCCCTGCTCTCCCAGTGCCAGCTGGAGCTCTGCTTGTTGTCCGGCCCCAGGAGCAGCCTCCCAGGGGCGGACCTCAGAGCCCCCAGGAGGAGGTGGCCGTGTCTGCTTTCCTCTGTCCTTCCGCCTCTAGCTCCCCAAAGCAATTCCCGCTGAATGAGTTCTTCCTCCCAAATCCAGCCGCGAGACTTCTCGGCCTCTCCCATCTGCCCTCCAGGTCACACTGGAGGACCTGTTGGCAAGAGAGCTCCAGTCCTGCACACGCCCCCCCAGCACCTCCAACCTCAGCGTCTCTGGACAAACGCACCTGCAGGGAAAAGATACCCCGGACCCGGATCTGGACCGCTGGCCCGGGGCGGGGCCTTCTCTTAGCCCCCACAGCCCCAACCAGCCCCGCTTGGCCACGAACCTGTTACTTTCTGGGCCTCAGTTTCCCCAGAGCGAGTCCCTATCTGTCACCTCAGCTGCACAGCCATGGCCGGTGGGATGGCAGATAGGCTCCCGGGACCAAGCGCTGCCTCTCGCCAGCCAGCCCTGGTCTTTGGCTCCTGGACCTTGGCTCGAGGCCCACTCCCCTGCTTGCCACGCTGTCTCTCTCGCCCTGGATCTGCGCACACACTGCTTTTCCGGCGAGGACGGCTGTTCACACCCCTCTCGCACCAGGGACATTCCCATTCCTGACTTGACGCCTTGGCTCACGTCTTGGCTAAACGTGTCTGAGAGGTGGGTTCTCGGCCGGTGACTCCGGCCCCAGCTCTGATCAGTCCCTCCGACTCTGCTGTCCCAGGTTGTGCTCACACACTCCTCCAGGGGGTGAGTCCTGTCCTCCCGGACAGGAGCGCTTCTGTCTCCTCCATCAGGCCACCAAGTTCCCAAGGCCGCAGCCCGAATCTGTGTTTATTCCTGGTGGCAAGTTCATGCGCGTGTGGAACCAACAACGTCTGAATGCCTGACTTGGTGAATGTAGGGGGCTCTGGGAAGGGACTCTCGGTCTCTCTCTCTCTCTCTGTATATATAATCTTTCTAAATGTATAGGAAAAAGAACTTTAAAAGACTGCTCAGCACCCTTGTATGAGCAGAGCTTCGGGGAACAGGGAAGAGGGGCTGTCCCCACACGGAGGAAGCAGGGAGGGGGGAACACGAGGGGTGCAGGAGATGGGCTGAGGAGCAGGGTGGCCAGAGTCGCCGGCAGAGAGACCCGCAGAGCCCCCCGGGGGCCCGTGGAAGGACCAAGGAGGAGGGCCAAGGAGGAGGACTACCCACTGCTCTGGAGTGGAGGCTTGAGCTAAGGAGAGAGGTGGCCAAGCTACAGTCGCCAGGGTTACGAGCTGGGACCCCCTCAATGTCCCCGTGCCCCCCTCCTCTCCCTCGGGAGCACACCAGATGTGCCGTTCCCCCAATCCAGCATTCTGACACTCCCCCCCAAGAGGCCTCCCGAGCCCTTTCTGCATTCCGGGTGCTCTCCAAAGGCCCCCCTGGGGACGGACAAGCCTCGCCCCTGCCGCTCCCTCTCTGGGACTCACGCTCCAGCCCCACGGATCCAGGTGCCCTTCCCAGGGCTCACTCTCCCCCGCTGGCCTCCTCGGTCCTGCGTGCAGGCTGTCTCTGCCATAGCTGCCCTCCTCCTCTTCTGGGCTTGTGCTCAGTGGGGCCCAATGCACATTTATTGAGGGGCTGCTGTGGGGCACCAGAGGCTCTCACGCTGACCTTTCAGGGCGTTTATGTTCCTGGGGCACCTCCCCTGCGCCGAGCCCCTCTGCTCCCCCTCCCCAGTCCAAGGCGACCCCTTCGGGGCTCTCACTCCACCTCCGGGACTTGCAAAGGCCACACTCGCCGTTCCCGGGGACACGCGGACACTTCCCATCAGGAGTGTGTCCTTGGCTCCATTCGCCAAGAAGATCGCGAGGTAGATGTAGAAACTTTCCGACTCCAGGGGAGGAATAGATACAAAATCACCAAACAGATGGCCTCCCCCATCCTTTCTCACTTCCCCACCGGAATCCCATTTCTGTCACCTTGCAACGATACAGAATTTATCTTCCTTTCCTGAAAGGGAAAATCAAGTCTGAGACACAGACTGGGTCCTTAATAGGAGATTTCTCTCTCCCAAGGGTCCCCTCTGTTCCCTGGGGAGCACTCGGTCCACGTCAGTTTCTCGGGCCAGGCAGGGGTCTGCAGAGGAGGTGGAGAATTCGCAGGTTCCCCCTCCCTCCGAGGGCCCTGCACCGGGACTGCGAGGTCACGGGTCTCGGGGCTGGGCAGGGGTGGGGAGCGGGGGTTCCAGATGGAGAACCAGAGCTGAATTTCAGTTCTGCCCTTGGCACGAAGGGACGCGGTGGTGGCTTATATCTTGCTCACCTCTAGTGTCTTTTCCTCATAAAATGAAACAGTAATACTTTCAGGGTTGTTTGAGGATTGAAGCCCCACATTACTCAAAGTATAGGTCTAACCCGTAGATAGTATGTGATAAACTCAAGCCCCACCTTGAGGTATAGCTCCTAATAGGTGGCTCACATCAGGGCTGGGACCAGGGTGGTTGAGAATCAGAAGAATCAGCTGCATGAACCACCGTTGATTTTCAAACAGCAGCAAAAAACCAGATATGCAACCAGAGCAGAAAATACGAGACAGCTGAGGCAGGGAGGCGTGGTGGGGGGTGGGGTGGGGAGACGGAGAGATGAGGGGAAGACGTATAACTCAAAATACGCTATTTTCATTTCAAGTAAGTGGTAAAACAAAAGAAACAAAAGAAACTCATACCAGAGACCCAAATAAATTTGAAGTAGATTAAACATCAAGATTACACGTTAAGATTAAACATCTATAAAAGTTCCAGGAGAAACTATTGTTTAATAACTGCACATCCTCGAGGTGACGAGACTTTCAAAACATGATGCCAAAGGTAGAAACTGTCAAAGAGAAAATCGATCGATTTGATCATTCAAAAAGATTAGCTCGGGGACCCTGCGCGGCTCAGTCGGTTAGCGTCTGACTTGGTTTAAGTTGAGGGCGTGATCTCGTAGTTTGTGAGTTCGAGCCCCCTATCGGGCTCCATGCTGACAGGGCAGAGCCTGCTTGGGATTCTCTCTCTGTCCCTACCCGGCTCACATTCTCTCTCTCTCTCTCTCAAAACAAATAAATAAAAACTTGAAAAAAAATTAAAAAAAGAAAGCTCTTCTTTCCAAACCAACCACAAATATAACCAAAGGCAATCTACAACCTTGGAGAATATATTTATAATATACCTGGTAGTAAGACGTCCAACAACCATAATGGACAAGTAGCTGTTAAAAATCAATCGAAAAGAAATACTCCAATAAGAAATGACAAAAGAGCGTGGAAAGATATCAGAAATATATCAAGCATACTCAGAGCAACGAGCATACTCAGAGCAACCTTGCTCACCAAAGCAAAAATGTGCATGACATAGAGGATTGATTTAAACTATCGTTAATATTATGTGATCGTTAAAATAATATAGTGGAAAGATACAGGAAAATATATGTGTGTATACATTACTCATATACATCTTACCATTTCCACGTACATAAGCACTTGCGTATAAATAATATGGAGGTGGATAGTCAGTGCCACACATGGAAGTTATTATATATTGTCATCTGAGATGCAAGATGGGTTACAAACTAGTAAGGTGTTCATTATAAGCCCCGATGCATGTTTTTGAGTACACGTGTGCAGAGACAGTAATACTGTATATTCGTTGACAGCAGCAATCTCGGGGGAATAATTTGTATTTCCTCCTATTTGGTTCTCAGCATTTTCTATTTTTCTCTGCAATGAATATTTATTACTCTGCAACAAGACAAAATTTTTATTTTAAGAAATTTTTATTTAAAGAAAAGAACGCTCCACTTTGACTACTCCTGACGGTATTGTCCTAAGTTGAATTCTGAAAAATAAGTTCGTAAAGGTGATCAATGCAATGTGAACGCCACTTCATGGATGAAAGTGCCTCCTACAGAAGGTGGTAAAGCAGAACATCTGGCCGTAGAATCTCCACTCGGGGAAACGTGAGTGGATCGCTTCTCAGCCTTTTGGCTAAGATCAAGTGTGGAAACGTGAGTGGAACAGAAACATATTTTAAAGTAGAGGGGCCATATTCAAGGCATTTAAATTGAGAACCAAGACTAAACAAGTCAGGGAACATTATCATATGAGTATCGTAATTTCAAAATAAATTGTATATTATAGTTAGAAGATATAAAAATAATATAACTATACATTGAGCGTAAGAAAGGAAGAGAATGTAAATGTGTCATCTTCTATGGAGTTGAGATACTATTTAAAATTTAAGTATGCGGTTATAATTACTTGTCTAATTTAAAAATTTTCATGACCTTGGTACAGGTTTTCTCAGTCTCAACACTATTGACGTTTTGAGCCAAATAGTTCTTTGTCCAGATTTTCCTGTGGGGGCGCCTGGGTGGCTCAGTTGGTGAAGCATCCGACTTCGGCTCAGGTCATGATCTCGCCGTCCGTGAGTTCGAGACCCGCCATCGGGCTCTGCGCTGACAGCTCAGAGCCTGGAGTCTGCTTTGGATTCTGTGTCTCCTTCTCTCTGTCCCTCCCCTGCTCATGCTCTCTCTCTTGCTCGCTCAAAAATAAATAAACGTTAAAATTTTTTTTTTAAAAAAAGACTATCCTGTGTATTATAGGTACTGGCAACATCGCGCCTCTGCCTACCAGAAACCAGTGGTATCTCTCTCCCCTGAGACCCCTGAGGCAACAACCAAAGGGTCTCCAGATGATGCCAAATGTCTCTAGAGAGACAGCTCCTCTTCGGAACCCTTGCCTCAGAGGGATCATTTAAGAGCCTTCTTGTAATTGGAAAAATAAATTATCGAAAATTACTAAAATAATAAAGGGCCAAAGATGGCCTTCAAAGTCCCATCTAGATATAAATTCTTAGGTTCTCTGCATTCTCTTGCCAGCGATGGCTTTGTTGGCTGCGGTCACCGTCCAGAGGGGCTGTCACAAGTGAATGGTAGCCACAGGCAGGGCTCGGTGAGTCAGGTGGGAGCTGGCGGGACGGCTGGAATGGTGGAAAAGGGGACCAGCGACAGAGAGAGCCAGTGCCAGGAAGGTCCTGAGAGGGAGGGGAGGGGTCACAGCCAGGGCTTGGGCTGTGCTCACTGCAACTTGCTGCCTCTCCAGGGAGGGGGTGGTTTGGCTTCCTTCCCACAGCCTCACTGTCTACCCGGTCCTGATAGATCCGCTCAGAGAGACCAAGCCTCAGCCCCCTGGCAGCACTGAACCAAGCTGAATGTGAGAGATCGTTGGCATCTGGAGATGGAAAATGGGGTGGACAGTTGGCCATTGCCCCCCTGGGTCCAGGAGGTGGTTCTGACGGTGAGCCGCCTGCCATCCACAGGAAATAACATTGGATTTCCAGACTCGACCACAGCCCAGAGTTGCCTGGAATCCAAGAGACGGGGTGACTTCTCTTCGCTAGATAAAGCTCAACGCGAGAGTGATGCCTTGGGTAAGCAGACATTCCAAATGGAGCCCCGATCCCCAAAGCGGGATATGGTCCCACCCCAAGTTGTGCTGAAGGAGCCTCCGGCTTTGGACCATAGGGTCCCCATCCTTGCGACAGCTGAGGGATGTTCCATAGGTACTAGCGATCTATGTATGACACGGCTGCTGGGGACAGGACGGCACACCCTGCCCCCAGCCACCCAGTGAGCTGGCCCATCAGGTCCCTTCCTTAGGAGCGCGAATGTGGAAGCGTAAAGAGAATCCGAGTCAGCAGGGGGAGGTGACAGTAAAAGGAAGCAAGGAGGGACAAGCCAGCAGAAGCCCTGAGAACACCAGGGCAGACATGAGCTGCTGTGGAGCTGTGCGGCTGAGGGGCTGGGGAATCCTGGTCCCCCGGGTCAGAGGCCCCAGGTGCCCCCAGGACTGGCTCCCGCCCGGCCTGGTGACCTATGTGGCAGCTGGAAATTCTTAATCACTTTTTTTTTAAATTTTTTTAAATGTTTATTTTTGAGAGGGAGAGAGACAGAACGCAAGCAGGGGAGGGGCAGAGAGAGAGAGGGAGACGCAGAATCCGAAGCGGGCTCCAGGCTCTGAGCCGTCAGCACAGAGCCCGACGCGGGGCTGGAACTCACGGACCGCGAGATATGACCGGAGCCAAATTCGGACACTTAACCCACTGAGCCACCCAGGCGCCCCGAAATTCGTAATCACTTTTGAACAGGGTTGTCCTTGTTTCGTTTCGCGCCAGGCCCTGCAAACTGTGCGTTGTGAGTACAGCCCCTGCTCTTTTAAGTGTTACCAAGGTAACATTCATGTCACACGACATTCACCATTTTAACCGTTTTAAAGGATAGAATTCAAGGGCTTTTAGTACGATCCCGGTGTGATGCCACCATTATTTGTACCTATTTCCAGAACATGTCCATCACCCACAAAAGAAGCCCCGCTCCATTAAGCATTCAACCCCCCCCCCCCCCCCCCGCGCCCCACTTGTCCCTGTTCGCCAGCTCCTGATAAGCGCTAATCTATTTTCCGTTCCCTGGGGATCTGCCTGTGCTGGACATTTCCTACGAATGGGATCATACAATGTGTGGCCTCCTGTGTCTGGTTTCTTTCACTTCTGTTTTCAAGGCTCATCTGTGTTGTGGCATCCTTTTTTTAAAAAAATGATTCTTGGGGCGCCTGGGTGGCTCAGTCGGTTAAGCGGCCGACTTCGGCTCAGGTCATGATCTCGCGGTCCGTGAGTTTGAGCCCCACGTCGGGCTCTGGGCTGACAGCTCAGAGCCTGGAGCCTGTTTCAGATTCTGTGTCTCCCTCTCTCTCTGACTCTCCCTCGTTCATGCTCTGTCTCTCTCTGTCTCAAAAATAAATAAACGTTAAAAAAAAATTAAAAAAAAAAAAGATTCTTTACTTTGGGGAGAGGGCAAAGGGGGAGGGGCAGAGAGAATCCCACGCAGATTGTGTGCTGATAGACTGACAGCAGCGAGCCCGACGCGGGGCTCGAACTCACCAACCGCGAGATCCCAGGCGCCCCGGAACCGCATTCTTTTTTACAGCTAATAATGCTCATTTGTTAACCCACGCGCCTGACGTGTGTATTTGGGCCGTTTTTATTTCTCGGCTATTCTCAAATAATACTGCCGGGGGTGGGAGGGAACCCTTGGGTACAGTTTTTGTGTGGCGTACGTTTTCATTTCTCTTAGACGTCCACCTCGGAGGAGAATTCTGGGGTCACAGGGTCACCCTGGCTTGACTTTCTGAGGAACCGCCGGGCTTTTTGCCACAGCAGCTGCCCCACCTGTGCGTCCACCAGCAGGCCTGAGCCCTCGACTTCTCCACACCCTTGTTCACGCCCCGTTCTCTTTGTTTTGACTGTGGCCTTCTTGGTGGGCGTGAAGTGATAGCTGGTCGTGGCTTTGACTTGCATCTTCTTGACGACTACTGATACTGAGCATCTTGTCTTTCCACATGCCCATGGGCTGTTCATCAATGTCCTCTGGAGAGGTGCCGGTCAGACCCTTTGCCCATCTGTTACTTGGCTGTTCGTCTTTCTGTAGTTGAGTTGATCCCTGCGTTTGGGTTTCTTTGAGGTTCCGTCTCCCTTATTTCCCTCCTCCCTGCAAATCCTCACAAGAGTCTGTCTCTTCCCCCCCACCAGCAGGAGCAGCTTTTCCTTTAACCAAAAAAAGAACACAGATACTAAACTTCTTACAGTTTCCTCCCCCTTTCTCCTAACCTCCGCCCAAGGCGCTAGTCTCTCCTTGGTTTAGTTACCATCCCGCCCCAGCCCCCGCCCCAACATGGGGCAGGGTCATCCTGGCTCACTGGAGAGTTGGGCCCATTTTTAAATTCGACCCATTAAACCTTAGATAATTAGCGTAATTCGGAGACTTCCTTCCCATTTGGGAGGAAAGAAGGCCATTTGCCTCGCTCAGCCATGGATTCATTAAGAGACTCCTCCGTGAGGGGCTGTTCGTGGGGCACTTCCCATCGGAGGGGATCACCGGACACCAAGCAGTGACTCCCTGTCTTCCTGAGCAGGACACGATGAATTTTGTACTCTGACGATTTCCAGCATATCCCCAAAGGACTGACACGTTCAGCTCATGCTCCGGACTACATTATGTTTCTTCTTTAAAAGATTTTTTTTAATGTTTATTTATTTTCGAGGTGGGGAGGGGCAGAGAGAGAGGGAGACACAGAATCCGAAACAGGTTCCGGGCTCCGAGCTGTCAGCCCAGAGCCCGACGCGGGGCTCTAACTCACGGATCGTGAGATCATGACCTGAGCCGAAGTTGGACACAACCCACTGAACCACCCAGGCGCCCCAGACTACCTTATGTTCCTGACAAACCTGGAGAACAATGATTTCTCCTGACACAGGCTCACGGGGAAGTTTTTGTTTTTTTGTTGTTTTTTTTTTTTGTTTTTTTTGTTTTTGGCATCCCGAAGTTGCCGAGAGAGAGAGAGAGAGAGAGAGAGAGAGAGAGAACCAACCCTCCCCGCTGCAGGGATCCAACAGTGACTCCATTCAAATGGAACGCACCACACCGTGCATTAACTCATTCCTGCCACCTTTTTCCTGGTAGTAAAAAATGACTGTAGCAGGGGTGCCTGGGTGGCTCAGTCGGTTAAGCCGGTTAACTCTTGATTTCAACTCAGGGAGTGATCTCACGGTTTGTGGGTTCGAGCCCCGAGCTGGGCTCTGCACTGGCAGTGTGGCGCCTGATTTGGATTCTCTCTCTCTGCCCCTCCCCAGCTCACTCTCTCTAAATAAATAAATAAATAAGTAAGTAAACTTAAAAAAAAAAAATGACTGTGTCTTCCAGCTGTGGTAGATTTTGGAAAAGAGGAAATAAAATCGAGAAACTTCTATTGTGGTTCAGGCTAATACTAAGCACCAAAGTCCCAAGTAGAGACGGTGGGAAAAGCCACATGACTGCTCAGCTCCCTGCAGGCCGGGCCTCGGAAGCCCCTTCACCGCCCCCTTTGGGGAATGGGTTCCCACCATGGTCCTCAGACGAACTCCGGGCAACCGTGCCCTCTCCTGAGACATCGCACTCAGGCCAGATCACAGCCCGGGGAGCCCCACGCGGGGTCCCGAGAAACCCAGGTCTTGACACTGAGCTTGGATGGCCTTTACAAAAAGATAAAGGGAAAAAAGCTGTAAATCCCCCTAGAGGAAGGAAGAAGGAAATACAGATTGCACTTTACTGTGTGGGGCCGGGCACTGAGGGGTCCGTATGGTGATTGCGTTGGCCCTTGGGTCACCTGACACCTTCTTCATAGGTCTTGTTCCCATTCCTCATTCTTCCAAGCCCAGACATCTACAGGGGGCAAACCTCTCCTGCCTATTTCAGCCCAAATTACTCCTCCCTCCGGGCCTGTGGGAGGCTGCCTCCTCTGTGCCAGGACTGGGGGTGAAGAAGCCTTGGTCCAGTCTTCCAGAAGCTCAGTCTGAGGAGACAGATTCACGCAAAAAATAACCGTGGGCCAGGCAGATGGCGATGAGGGCGAAAATAGAGGCTCGTAGACTGTGGGATCCGCGAGAGGGAGAGACGGGCCGTGATGTGGGGCTGGGTGAGGGCATCTATAGAGATGCTTCGGACCACATGGGTGTGGGGCCGGGCCCTGAGGAACCAAGGAAACCAACAGTTGTTGCGACTAATAACAGTAGCTAACATTTGCTCCCAGAACTATGCTAAGCACTCATCTTAAATCATTTAACCCCCCACAACCACCCTCGGGGGAAGATGCTAGTATTGGGGGTCCTTTCACAGGTGAGGAGACTGGGGCATGGAGATGTGATGTCATTGGACAGAGGCCACATGACTCAAAAGTGGCACAGCAGAGTTTTGACCCTGGCGGTCTGACTCCAGAGTATGGCCGGGCAGAGGGGCCCTTAGGACTCTGTGGACAGTCTGAGCCGGGATAAGAGAACCACAGAATATGCAGAAAACACTGGGGACCTGGGCGGGGCGTTGGGGGGACAGTGGGGTGTGTGCTGTGCTGACCATCAAGAAGAGATGGGCCTAGAATACTGGGGTGGGAGATTGAGACACCATCACGTGGTGGGGGGGGGCCTCAGTGGTGGCTGAGCAGGGGACACAGGCAGAGTCACGGTTTCTAAAAATCCTAGGATAGGCAGACATGGCCTTGGAGAGAGGGCCACCAGGAGCTGTGTCACCTCACTGGGCACCCAGAATACCACCTGGGGAAGCTCTTCCTAAATGACAGCTCACAGGATTCTTTGAGTTTACTCTTCTCTTCACAAGCAATGTGGAAGAGAGTGCTGTGGTCCCAGCAGGACATGACCCTCCCTCCCCACGTGTCTCCCAATGTGGTACCCACCGCCTCCCGGTGGGGGTGAAGCCTTCAGCAGCCCCCTTCCCCCTGTGCCCCTCTGTCCCCTTTCATAAAAAGAGAAAAATCCAGAATGCCAGGTTTTGACCACCAGTCAGATCGTCCCTCTCGGCAGTTTTTGACCTCACTCCTGGGCCAGAATCTCCTTCTGTCTGTCAATGGTCAACTAATACCTATGACCTTGAGGGTAGAAAACAGGCATGAAGGCTTCTTCCTAGGACACCTGCATGATAGAAGGAAGGCGGAGATCCCGGAACACAAATTCACCTTGAGTTTCCACCCTCCTATCAACCTGGGAATGGGCACAGGGACAGAATTTGGTGGCCCTTGGTCTCAGGGAAGGCACCTGAGGGCAGGTCTTCTGTACTCATCACGTGGGGTGCAGTGTTTCTCCCACCAAGGAAGTCTGCCCAGACAGGAGAGAGTGGTTCCAGAACACCCAGGTACTGGGCACTCTCCTGCAGAGACTGTTTTTCGAAGATGTCACTTCTCAGGTACCGCAGCATAAGAGCCAGGAAATGCCATTTCTCCAACTTATGACAAGCCTTGAGTCTTTGGGGAGGCGGGGGAAGGGGTACAAATTGTTTTCAAGTCAAATCTCCCTTCGAACTGTTGCTTGTTCTACTGCTCTGCCTTCTTTTTGAGTGTTTCAAACCCACGCAGCTCAGCTCCTGGTGCTGTGCCTGGGGCTCTGGGAGCCGGAGACGCTAAGGAGGTGTAGAAGCTGGAACAGGGAGGCGTCTGTGAAGGAAGTGGCCTGGACTCTGTGGCAGGCAGCACAAGGAAGCAGACACCTGCCTTATAGAGATTGTGGCATGGCGGCAGGTGGGCTCGCCAGCTGGTGATAGACACTGAAGCCGACACGAGGGGGGCATAAGCATTAGGCCCATGGAGTGCCATGACGGGCGACGGTCGCAGGGCCAGACCTCCGCAGGACTCCAGGCCCCATATTCTAGGCCCTTCTCCTTGTCCGTGGAACCCCCGTTCCTCACTCACTCGGGGAGCTGGGGCCCTCTGCCCTGGCTCAGCTGGTTGAGACCCGCCCTCAGCACGGAGCTGGGGAGGGGGGAGGCAAGCCTTCCACTCCCTGGGTGTCTGGCTACCCAGCTCCTGACGTTTCTGGAATGAACCGATTCTGAGCTGTAACCCACTGTTACAGCTTCAGGTGTGCCCCTCGTCCCTGACTGTGGGCACGGAGCGGTCTTAGAACAAAGGAGGAAGCATGGATGGTGGAATTTCTGGAAGCAGGGGCTTTTTGAAGTGTAGGGGTGGGGGCAGCCTTCCCAAGGCGTCTCTGAAATCACCTCGCACGGGCTGTTTCCTGCTTCACGGCTGCGTGGGACCAGCCCTCGGAATAGATTTCCAGCTGGTCCTGTTCTAGACTGAAGTCAATTCAAATTGAGTTAAAATATCAGAAAGGATATGCCTGGAGAATTACTTGCCTCCTTCCGCCCCCCGCCCAGGATGGGAAGTTTGAAGTGAAAGGAACTACCCAGAAAAGGCTGAGTCTTAGGGCCCCACGCCATCTGCCACAGACACACATTGTCTTCCTCAGCGGGAAAACCAGACCCTCCTCGGCGGGCGCCCCATGCTTCGTGGCCCGGAAGCCTCAGAACTGCGTGGCATCCCAGTTCCCATTTTTTGGAGGAAGAAACTGAGGCCCAGGGAGATGAAAGGCCTCAGCCAAGGCCATTTGCTTCACTGATGGCAGAGCCAGGGTTTAAGCCCAAGTTCCTGAGCTCAGAGTCCCTTCAGGGTCCATTCATGCCAGACCACAGGCTGCATTAGGTAGCAGCATATCCGAGCACGATAAAAAGTGTTTAAAAAGTAACTCGAGAATGTTTGGCCACTGTTTCCTGGCCCCTTTGATCACTTGGGATAAAATGCACCTTCTTAAAGATTCACAATTGGTCTGAGAATAACTAGGGTTTGTAAAAGCCCCGGGAATGTTCCTTTTGTTTTTTTTATGGTGTTATTCATTTTTCCTTTACTTTATATTTAAGCTTGGGTATAAGTGATAAGCTGTCCATAAAGACCCGATGGGCACACGCTCATTAGTCCAAGGTAAGGCAGGTACGCTGGCTGTGTGTGGAATTTTGGCCCCAGAGGACAGGTCTGAGGGTGTCAGACACAGATAGGAAGTGCCCTTCAGTGCCCTTCTGCCCTGGAGCTGCTGGGGTGCACATCAAAGGTCTTTGCCCTTGGGACATCCGTGACCGTCTTGCCCTGGGCTTTATGCTGCCTCCTCAAACTTGTCGGTGACCAGGTTATGAATTCCCCAGACTCTGGGTGATTTCCACCCCTTCAGTGGTTCAGGAGTATTTTTTTTTTTTTTTTTCTGAGAGTGAAAGCAGGACTTTCATAGACATATGAAATGAACACCAGGCAAAAATTTTTTTTAACTAACGAATGAGATATCCAGTAAGATTAAAAAAAAAAAAGTTTACAGGAAAATCCAAAGAAGGGACATCTACGTATATGTATACATGCATATATCTGTATATATGTCTATACACATGCGCTCAGGGATACAGAAATAAATTTGCTATTAGATGCAAGACTGGCTTCTTCCAGAGGGGTGGTAATCAATTGCAGTTTGACAGGACACAATTATTTACATTTCTATGAACAGAAATAATTTGCATCACCATCTGCTCTCCACAGTTAACTTTAATCTTTAAAAGTGAGTAATAATCAAAGACAATGAATGACACAGATTCCTGTAAATGAGATAACCCAGGAGCGTCTCCTATACAAGGTCTTGCAACCCATCCAAAGGACATCCAATCACTTTTTTTCTTTTTTTGCCCATTTCAGAGTTTCCAAGTTTTTCTCACGTGCCCTGGGAGCAACACACTGTGGCCAGGGTGACAGAGAGCTGTGAGCGGCTCTGCTTGGGGGCAGGTGTATAACCCTACACCCACCATTCCGTCCAGAAGGCTGGGACATATACCTTGACCACAGCTACAAGAAGCCCCTCTGAGGATATTGGGGTCTTTCCCAGGGACAGCAAAATAGCTCTGTTTGGAATGCCACTGCCATCTTGTCCCCATGTTGTCTACCGCGAGGGCGGGCAGTCTGTATCTAATCGTCTTCTTCGGATTTTCTCTTGCCCACGCTTCTTGAGTGCAAAGCCCTGTTTTTAAGCAGTTTCCAGGTGCCCCTAAGTTTCTGATGTTTTCTTCTGGTCCGGTTTTCTGAAGTCTTCATACGACTGATCTTACATCATCCATTAATTTACTCAGCATATGCTTGCGAATACAAGCCAGGCTCCATAGTTACTGCTGGGTGTTCAGCTATAAACATTGAGCACAGAGTCTCTGTCTCACTGGGCTTTCCTTCTAGTGGAGAAGAGAACAGCACACAGGTAAACAAATACATAATATTATTATTTCCAGTAGTGACAGTTCTCAGAATTTAGATAATTGGACCAAAGGTGATGGGGCAGAGAAGGGTGGGGCGGTCAGGGGTGAGACCACTAAAATGGGGGTGAACCAACCCTGCAGAGACCATGGGTCAGAGCACCCCATGCAAAGGGCCGAGCACGGATGGGGTCTCCAGGGAAGGGGCTCCAGGGATGAGTTCACCCCATCGACAGCCAGACACACAATATTAAATTCTGCCGTCTTTCATGGTTTACCAAATTTCAGGCACGTAAGCTGTGTGATTGCACATTTTTTCATTTTGTGCTTATAAAGTCACATTGGTCAGGGTAGTAGAGTGCAATGTATTTTACTGAGCTGTTTGTTGGTTTCGTATATAACCTTTACATATTTAGGCACATGGTGTGAGGGCCTTCCCTTGTCCCAGGTCCCCAACCTAGGAGCAGGATTGGTCAACTGCAGAGGCGCCCCCTGCTGGCCCCCTGCTGGTCTTCCATGGCTCTGGATGTAGAATGAAAAGCTGCAAAAGGGGAGGACCTACTTGAGGGCAGGATGAAGGCCAGACTCCCTGCACCCGGGCTGGTTCTGCCTATGTTTCCACCACCAACACGTGTCCTCGCACACCGAGCTCTGCTCATGTCCAGGTGAGCCCGACTGGCTGACGAGTGGCTTTGCACCTGTGTTATTTTTTTTTTTAATTTTTTAACGTTTTTTTATTTATTATCGAGAGACAGAAACACACAGAGCATGAGCTGGGGAGGGGCAGAGAGAGGGGGAGACACAGAATCCGGGGCAGGCTCCAGGCTCTGAGCTGTCAGCACAGAGCCTGACACGGGGCTCGAACTCACCAACCGTGAGATCATGCCCTGAGCCAAAGTCGGTCGCTTAACCAACTGAGCCACCCAGGCGCCCCATCTTCGCACCTGTTTTAAACCTTAATCCCAGAAAAACTGGCCTGACACCCAAATGAATTCCTGCTATTGTTAAGGGCTCTGTGTTTTCTTTCATGGGGAACTGAGGTGGGGGTGGGGCATTCTGATGTATTAGGTCCAAAAGGCCAAGAGAAAATGTAAATGGCTTCAAACCCACTGAGAGAGTTCTGGCGACAGGCAGGAAGCACAGGCCTGCCCTTGGGCTCCCTCTCTGCCGCAGACTCTAGGGTGAAACTTTCCAGGACACAGGGTGGGATTGGTTGCCTGAGGCTGCGGGGACAACATTGGTGACCGGCAGAGCAGCTTGGATGGGGACTCTGAAAGGCATTTAAAGGACACAGCAAGAGCCACTCACCTTGGCAGGGGGACCTCAGTAATGAGCCACTATCAGTTCCTTCAAATGAGTGCATAATGTGGTAAACTGTTATTCCCTGGACAATTAGCTATCCAGCTGTTCCTTAATAACACTGAGGCATCTAACCTTTTCATTCCAGGTGCTATTTCCCTGTCTCCTGCATATCTAATTAGCACCTACTCCAGGAGGCAGCGGGGAGGACTCATTGACTGCCAGGGCCCCACATGCCTGCTGGCACTGCGCTCAGCGCGGGGCCACACGCCCTTTGGAGAGGAGAAAGGCGGCACAGAGGGGTCCAGTATGCCACAAGGCAGTGACCGTGCTGGACCCTGGGGATCAGGTGGGCAACACCGGAGCTCAGGACGGGAGGGGTCGGTTGCCTCCAGCTGGGGCATCGTGGAGACCTCAGAGGAGAAGGGCTGGGGTGTTCTAGATGGAAGGGTCAGCACTCTCCATTTTCACCCTCAACTCCCTGTACGTTCTCCGGGCTCTGAGACGCTGACAACACAGAGCGTTTGTGGATTGGCTCCTGCCTGGGGCAGACCCTGGCTTCCTGGCTCACAGGACGGTCCAGGAGCCCAGGGCTCAACAGATGCTGGCAGTGGTCTCTCTCCAGCTCCCAGGGTGCAAAGACAGGACAAAGCTTCCTGAAATGCAGGAGGGGCTGCTCTGCTGGCCCTCTGATCGGCTTTAGCTATCAGGAGGGGGCTGATGGCGCAAAGAACTGCAGGGATAACAGCACAGAATTCAGACCTGTGAGCAAAGGACTAAGTTCTCCCTCCTACCATCACATCACTGCATGGCTCTTTTTTTTTTTTAATAATATAATTTATTGTCAACTTGGCTAACATACAGTGTATACAGTATGCTCTTGGTTTTTGGGGTAGATTCCCGTGGTTCATCGCTTACATACAACACCCAGTGCTCATCCCAACAAGTGCCCTCCTCAATGCCCATCACCCATGTTCCCCTCTCCCCCATTCTCCCATCAACCCTCAGTTTGTTCTCTGTATTTAAGAGTCTCTTATGGTTTGCCTCTCTCCCTCTATATTTGTAACTATTTGCACAGCTCTTTTTTTAAAAAAAAAAATCTTAGTTATATTCTGTTTAAATTGTTTTTGGAATATTCTAGTTTTGCTAGACTGTGCATTCCTACACCCTCCAAGAGGGCAAAAATTGGTTCTCAGGGTAAAAAATTCTTACTCTTTTTATGTGTAAAATGCAGACAGACATATGGAGCATGAACTGATATGCTGTGTGTCTGTGGTATTAAAGATTTGAGACGGGGAGTGAACAGGAAATCAAAGTCTCAAAAGGCCGTTTAGGAACAACAATGAAGATGATTCTGAGAGCTGCCGGCTCGATGGAAAAGTGCCTGATGACCGCCCCCCCCCCTTTATTTAAGAAGCAGGTTTGGAAGTGAGTGTGGGTGCTGTGGAGCTTAGTAAGGGCACATAATTTATCTATGTATTCAGTTGTTCAACAAAGAGCAATGAGCATCTGTTACATGTCAGGCGCTGTTCTAGGTGCTGAAATAAAAGTGCCTGTGCTCAGGGGGTTTCCTTCTAGGGGAGGTAACAGACAAAAAACAGTGAGCTGATGTATGGGGTGTCCGTGGTGAGAAGCACTCTGGGGAAAAGCAAAGCAAGGGGGAAAGCACGTGGTTTGGCGAGTGCAACTTAAAACGGGGAAGTTAGACAGGGTCTCACCGCACAGAGAACGCTGGGGTAAAGTCCTGAGGGTAAGGAAGCTGTCACAGGAGCTCTGGGGGCCGTGGTTGTGGTCAGGGAGAGCATTCCAGGCAGAGGGCACTGCAGACGCAAAGCCCCCAAGCAGGAGGGTGCCTGGTATCTTCAGGGGGCAGCAAGGTGACAGGCAAGGGGAGAAGAGGAGGTGGCGAGGGCAGAGGGATGGGGTGGCATGCAGATCGCGCTGTCTGTGGTGGCCACACGAGGACTTGGGCTGTCACTCTGAGTGAGGTAGGTGGAAGTCCGTGTCAGTTTTGAGCAGGGGAAGACACTTGCTAACACATTTTAGAAGGATCTCCTCAGTGGCAGCGCTGAGAACCGACTGCACGTGACAGAGGGGGAGGCAGGGAGGACGGTGGCTGTGCCCAGGGTGGCCCAAGCCTGGATGGACATTTGAAGGTGCAGCTGGCCAGATGTGTTCAAAGGCTGCCTGTGGGCAGTGGAGAAGCCAAGTGACTGGAACCTTAAGTAATTATCTAACTTCACACAGCTTCAGGAGTTGGAAGAGAAGTTATCGGGGAGAAAAACATTCTCCTCCCTTCTGGAAAAAAGACGATCATATTGGGATACACATGTACATGCAACTCCCGGGGCTTCCGGTACAAGATGGTTGACTGCGCATTTGCAAAAATCCTTGGATGGTCAAAAACCATCCTTCCCAGAAACCCTTTGAGGTTGGCAGTAAGGAGGTTTACAAGGGAATGAACTAGTAAACTGTTGAGAAATGGAAGAGGCACAGCAGCAGCCCCCAAATCATGGTGCATCTCTGGAAGTTAGAAGGGCATGTGCAGAAACGGATAGACACGTCAGTGGAGAGAGCCCAGCTCAGAGCTGGCGAGAGAGAGAGATTACGGGGGGGGTTAGTTTTCATGGCAGAACCACCAAGAGTCCGAAAAGGAAAGAAACAGGGTGAGAGAAATGATGGAAAATGAGAAGATTCCATGCCCCCATCCCCACAATGGGCACAGACACACACATGTCCCCTCCAAGGCTGACACCAGGAAAATGCTCCCATAAAAGCAATACCTTCCAGGGGCATCTGGGTGGCTCAGTTGGTTGAGCATCCGACTCTTGGTTTTGGCTTGGGTCGTGATCTCATGGTTCGTGGGTTCAGGCCCCGCATCGGTCTCTGCGCTGATGATGTGGAGTCTGCTTAGGATTCTCTTTCTCCTTCTCTCTCCACCCCTCCCACATCTCTCTCAAAATAAATAAATACACTTAAAAAAAAAAAAAAAGCAATAGCTTCCTTGACATGATATTTCCTGGGGATAAAGCCTGCCAGTTGGAACAAACCTCCCAGGTACAAAGAGTGAGCATTCTCATTCAGAGAGAAGCTGATAACAGCAGAAGAACCCAACACAGCTGCTCCCTGTAATTAATCTTCTTGGACCTTCATTGAAAACATAAATTAAAATAACACTGGCCAGACACCTGCAGGGAACGGCCTGAAAGAGAAGGACCAAGATGAGCAAAGGCCCCTGGGAAAACAGAAATAATTGGGGAATGAAAGAAATCTTTAAAAGTAATTATAATTAGTATCCTCAGGAAAAAAAAAAAAAAGAAAGTATTGCATCAATAGAAGTAAAACCCTCTGCACAAAGGGAGAGAACTCAGAGAGCATGAGGAGTTTCTTGAAATAAAAACGATGTCATTGCCAATAAAACAACAACAAAAGCACGGCAGCGAAAGTCAAGAAAACCTCCCCACACAGAGAGCAAAGAAGGACATGGGGAAAAAAAAAATCTAAGAACTAAGAGACACATGAGTTTCAGATGGCATGAACAAAATGGGGAAGAACTCCCCAACTCGGAGATCCCAATGAATACAGATGGATAAGCGATTCAGACCTGGGTCTAACCTTATGAAAATTTAGAACACCAAATGTAAAGAGAGCTTCCTAAAAGCTGACAGAGAGAAAAATCATTATTTTTTTCATCTATTTATCGTTACTAGTATTATCGTGATTTTTATAGCTACTTGTTCGGCTTCAGACATCTCATCAGCAACAGTGAACGTGAGAAGACAATGGAACAGGGCCTTCAAAGTCCAGGCAGAAAATTATTTCGATCCTAGAATTCCATACTCAGCCAATCAGACAATCAAGTAGAAGAGAAGGGTAGAAGTTTTTTTAGACATACAAGGGCTTACACAAGTTACCTTCTGTTCGCCTTTCTGAAAAAAATTACCCAAGTAGTCACCCTAAAAAGAGGAGAAATGCATCCAGCTGCTTTGTGTTTGACTCATGTGGAATTAGGACCGGGCATGTGACGTCTGTATAAAGATTCTGGGATAAAGTTGTGTCAGCAGAAGCTGGGATGCAAAACACGTTGTCAGCCCAGAAGTCAAAATGGTCAGATGTGGCACTGACATATGAGAGATGCTATTATCGTTCTTGACTGCCTGTAACATGGCCTGGGAACCCTGCACTTTCTGGTTGGTGGTTTCTCATGAGGATGCAGACAAGATGATGGCTCATGGGCAGTCACCTGAAGGTGTGCCTCAGGTTGGGGGATCTGCTTCCAAGGTGGCTCGCTCACAGGGCTGGAACGTGGCTCTTGGTGGAAGGCCTGAGTTCCTCCTCACGTGGGTCTTTCCAGACAGCTGCTTGAGTGTCTTCATGGCATTCCAGAGCAAGGGATCCAAGAGAAGCCTGGGAAGTCACATGCCGTCACTTCTGCAACATTCTACCGGTCACCCAGGCCAGCCGTGATTTACCGTGGGAGAAGACTACACAAGGGCATGGGACTAGGAAGTGGAGATCATTGGTGGCCATCTTGCAGGCCGGCTACCACAGTCTGCCTTCTGCCCGCCCCGCACCCCCCCACCGCCATGATTCAGGTTCCTCCCACTTACAAAATATAGTCATCCCTCTCAAGGACCCTCAAGGTCTCATCTTCTTACTTGCTTCGTTTCTTTGTGATGGCAGTAGTCTTTTCCCAAGTATCAAAGTCTACTTTAGTTAAAGTCTATATTAACGATAAATTACCACGAAACTTAAAAGCTTGAAACAGATGTGAAGATTTACTTTCTCTTATGGTTTCTGTGTGTCGGGATATCAGAAGCGGTTGTTTAGGCAGTTCTGCTTCGGGGTCTCTCAGGAGATGCATTTCAGTGTGAGCCTGGGTTGCAGTCATCTGAAGGCTTGTCTGGCCTAAAGGAGCTGCTTCTGAGTGGCTGTCTTGTATGACTGGCAAGCTGATGCTGGCTGCTGGCAGAAGACCTCAGTTCCTGGAGGACCCGGGTGGCTCAGTCGGTTGAGCACCTGACTTCAGCTCAGGTCATGATTTCATGGTTCGTGAGTTCGAGCCCTGCATTGGGCTCTCAGCAGAGAATCCACTTCGGACCCTCTGTTCCCCCCTCTCTCTGTCCCTCCCCCGCTCATTCTCTCTCTCTCTCTCTCTCTCTCTCTCATTCTCTCTCTCTCAAAAATGAATAAACATTAGAAAAAAAAAAAGAAGACCTCAGTTCCCTTCCAGGTGGACATCTCTCCACAGAGTAGCTTGAGTGTCCTCACAACATGGCAGGCTTCTTCCCCCAGAACGAGTGATCCCAGAGAAGTCAAGGAGAAAACTGCAGTGTCTTTTATGACTTAGTCTTGGACTTAAACTCAGAAATAACACACTGTCGCTTCCAGGGTATTTTCTTGGTCACTTAGGTCCACCCATGATTCAGTGTGGGAGGGGACGACCCAAGGGCATGAATACCAGAGATGGAACGTCATAACGAGCCATCTTGCAATGCCAAAGCACTGATGAAACAAGACATGATTTTGAAACGAGAGAATGTAAGAAAAGGGAATTCATTGAGAATATTTCCTTTCCAACATCACAGAATTAGTGACAAAGGTTTTATTTCCTTCTCTATTAATGAGTTCTACATTGAATATCATTTGCACAGTCATTGTATTACAGACATTGTCTCTTTGACGTCAATGTTAAACATGTACAAAAATCATGGAAGACTCGAAAAATTAGAAGTACAAGACAGACTCTCAGTGTTTGAACAATAACAATAGGAAAGCGATGGGAGAGCAGGAAGCAGGGGTGTGGGCGCAGTGAGCAGAGGTGGAGAGCAGTGCAAGGACACGAATTCTCCACCACACCCAGGGGAAGCACAGACACTTCCTGCCGTTGACAGATTCACAAATAAAGGCTTATGTGTAGTATTTATACTTATGTAGGTAGCCATTAGGTTCTTAGGGAACCTCAGAAAAACTATAGATATAACTTTTAAAACTGCAAGGAGATGGGGCACCTGGCTGGCTCGGTTGGTAGCGTGTGACTCCTGATCTCGGGGTTGTGAGTTCGAGCCCCACGTTGGGGGTAGAGATTACTTAAAAAATAAAATGTTTCAAGGGAAGCAAAAATAATATACAGACAGGGAGGGGGACAAAACACAATCTTAAGTACAGAGAACAAACTGAGGGTTACTGGAGGGGGTGTGGGTGGGGTGGTGGGCTAAATGGGCAAGGGGCATTAAGGAGGGCACTCGTTGGGATCAGCACGGGTGTTATATGCAGGCACTGAAGTAATCTCAAGGTTTGAGTCTTTGTGGATGTGAGAGTCAATGTCTATTGACTTCAAATTAATAAAGTGAAAGGACTAAACATTTTATTAAGACAAAACAAAGCAAAATCAGGCAAATGGTTTTTTAACCTTTGAAACATATACTACATGCCATATGCCTACTGTGTGCTATTGTGGTTCCGTGTACATTTATTGCCTTTTAAAAGAATAGGTATTTTATAATCTCACCCTGCCGTTAGAGAGCCCACATTCGAAGAATCCGAGGTGGAGTTAAAAGACGCAGAGAGAAAGAACTCCGGTTTTCCCAGTGCAGGGAGGGGCTGGAGAATTTAGAGAAAAAGAGCTATTACAAACGAATAGGTAATATGAACTATAGGCCTGTTGTGTAGGTTAAACAAAATATTTCATGTGAAGCGTTAACCCCGCGTCTGACACCCAGTGAGTACCATGCAGATGTTCACTGTTGGCCGGTTTTTACAAATATAATACTATTAACACAACAAAACATAGTATGTTGATTAAAAAGGAAAGGGCCTCTCGATGTTAGTCATAATGAAGTAATAAATTCGTATATATTCATTACCCAGTTCAGGAAACACACTACCTCGATACTAACAATAGGTACGCCTATACCAGTGGAATACTAGGAGGCCATTAGAAATGATTTTGGAAGATCATTTTACTGTTATGGAAGGCTACTAAGTGAAAAATCATGTTTCAAAACAGTATATTCCACATGATGCTAGTTTTAATGGCTAAGCATATGATAAATGAGCACTAATAAATATTTATTGAATGAATAGACGTTCTAATGGCTATACACGTGTTTACGCACACACACCCCTCATCCACCAAAATATGAACACCGCTTATCACTAAGTAGAAAAATTTGGAGGCATTTTTACCTTCTTCCTTTTTAATTTTGCATTCTCTAAATAATCCTTAAAATTTTTGCTTTACCTTGGGGCACCTGGGTGGCTCAGTCAGTTAAGTGTCAGACTTTGGCTCAGGCCATGATCTCACAGTTCATGGGTTCAAGTCCTGCGCCGGGCTCTGTGCTGACAGCTCGGAGTCTGGAACCTGCTTTGGATTCTGTGGCTCGGGTTCTCTCTGCCCCTCCCCCGCTTGCGCTCTGGCTCTGTCTCTCTCTCAAAAATAAATAAACATTAAAAAAAGATTTTGTATTACCTTCGTGGAGCAAAGCAAACAAACGAAAATGGAGAAAGGAGTCATAGGAAGTTATTTAAAGGTGTATCAGAGACTCTAAAAAACAATCGTTCACATCATGACTTGTCATTTTACTACAAAGAGCATCGTGGTAGAAAATGCATTAATTGTCGGCGGAAAGTAGCTCTGTGCCAAACGACCCGTGGGAAGGTGATTTGGGACAAGAAGCGCCATCTTTCTCCATCGTTCCCAAGTGACAAGCGTGAGATTTGTTGGCTTGGTGTCTGGAAGCAAATAATCGATCTGTGAAGGGTTGGCCTCACAACCTAAAATCGATGATGAAGGGCCCAGTACTGGGGAAGGAACCTTCACGACACCTTCCCTGTCCACTCCGGAAGGTCCAGAGCCTACCGTCCAGTATTGCAGGACCGAAAACACAAACCGACCCTGCTCGTTGGCGGGTCTTATCTTCTTCTGGACCTAATTTATCCGATTATGCAAGCCAGATCCTTACTCAGGGTTGAGAGAAATTCTCTCAAATATTAAATGTGGGCTATAGTTTTTCTTTCTTGTGATTCACGGAAGAGCTTTGAGTTCCTTTATACTCATGCTCACAAAGGACAGCTGTTCCCAAACTGACTGCTGAAGACGGTCCACCCTTTTGTAATAGACTATTAACATTTATCTTTTGAAAATTTGGAGGTTCAGGTTTTGTCTTTTCCATGGCATTAAAATGTTGGCCATTTTAGAACAGAATCTGCCATTCCAATGGCTTTAGAACTCTTCTGAAAAGGAAGCTTTAAAAAAAAATTTTTTTTTTCCTAAAAAGAAAGGGGATTATCAATGGTCTCAATAGGGAGATAAGAAAGGAAAGAAACAGACGTGTTCCTAGGCATTCTCTGCCCTTCACATCCTTCTGCCTACCCTTCCCCCACGCCCGTTCCAGCCAGACAGAAAATCTATTTTGAATGTGAATCAGAGCTGAGGCCCATTACCTGCCAATTTTCCATAATTTTCAAGTAATATTGCCTTTAAAATGTTTCTCTTGAAATATAATATGGCTGCCAAGTCTGCATTGACTTGTGGGAAATTCTTTCGAAGAAGAGATACAGTGGCAAGAACAGGAAATCAACGTTTCTTTAAGAAAATTAAATTGAGGGGCGCCTGGGGGGCTCAGTTTGTAAAGGGTCCGACTTCAGCTCAGGTCATGATCTTGCAGTTTGTGAGTTTGAGCCCTGCATCGGGCTCTGTGCTGCCAGCTCAGAGCCTGGAGCCTATTTCGGATTCTGTGTCTCCCTCTCTCTCTGCCCCTCCCCTGCTCACGCTCCGTCTCTCTGTGTCTTTCAATAATACATAAATGTTAAAAAAAAATGTTTTTTTAATTAAATTGCATTGAAAGCAAAAGTAACGAAAGTGGGTTTGCCCAGGAGAAAAGCCAGGAGCTGGAAAGACCCTGGGAGACCTTCTTGGAACTCAGGAAGGCGGGAAATTTCGCGGGCAGGAAGGATGGTAAAGACAATGACCCTCTCCAACCCCTGATACCCGCTGCCCAGCTGGCCTGTTCCCAACACTCTTCACTCGCTACCTCATTTAGAGGTCTCTAAGGGGTCAAAGAGCAGGTACAGTAGGGGGAGGGAGAGAGGGATCTAGAAGGTTGGAGACTGTGGTCAGAGTGGACACTGGGTTTCAGGATTTGCAGGGTGACATGCGTCCGGGTGGTGGTAAGTTCCAGCACCGACCAGACTCCGTAACTAGTGACCTTTCCCTGCTGGGACACTTAGAGTCCCAGGAGCGGCCACAGGAGAAGAGTGCTATGTCAGTCTGATCCTGAGTCAGTCCGAGATCTCGTTATTCACCCCTGTGTGTTTTGTTGTGTTTTGTTTTGTTTTGTTTTGTTTTGTTTTCCTAGCTCCCCTGATTTCTTTAAAGTGCCTCCTACAAAGGTTCTGTAAGTAACCTGTTTTGATTTTTCCCTTCACTCAGCCTTTGGAATACCTTAAGGATGTTCATTCCTTTTTTGGGCAAAACAATTACTGTGCAAACAGACTCATTTTCTCTTGCCAGTTACCTTAAAGTTATCACTGCCACTTAAATAGAATCTGAACTAAAAATAGTCATGCTGAAGTGGCTTTCCACCTGCCCCATCTTGCCTCCTGCACCTGCGGTCCCATCAAAGCAAAAGAAAGCTGTGTGCAGACACACAGGCCCCCACCGGCAAATGCAAGCTCATTTGGGGAACGGACATCAGATAACAGACCCTTTTATCTCTCAGCCTCCCGTCTCCCTGTATTTTTCAAAAAGCTAGGGAACAGAATAGCAGAAATGCCAAACTACTTTTTTGGCTGTAGCTCTGAAGAAAGAAGGATCTGAAAAGTGGTCGGCCTGTAGGATAAAGACGTGGGCTGGATGTGCTGTTGCCTGTTTAAATGTCAAGGTTTTTGTTGAATAGGCATTGAGTTGCAACAGAAAGGTCAAAGCTGACAGACTAAACCCATACTCAGAAAAGCAGCGCGAAGTTCCTTTTTTTCCCCACCACCTCCCCTCCCAGACGGAAGGTTGCTAACGTCACCCTAGCCTCAGCACAGCAATTAATGGCTCCTGAGTCCAAGCCAAAAAATAAAAAATAAACCAGATTAAGGAACTTCTCAGTAAAGTGTAATAGCCGCTTCATGTCCTGCTTAGACCTAAAACGGTTCGTGACAACTAGAAATCTTTTTTTTTTTTTCTGTTTGTTTTTGGTTTCGATTAAAGAACGTTTTCCTTTCGGCAAAAGGTCAGAGAGAGTATCAGGTCCTGTGAGGCTCCAGGCTCCTTCTCTTCTCACAATGAAATCTTCTGATTCCTGATACAGCCTCAGGGTCAGCCCTGGCGTTAGGACCCACCCAGACTCTGCTTGGGGGGAATCTAGAAGCATCAGATTAGCATCAAATAAGTCATTCATGACGGTGTCTGGTCCCGTTTGTGACACACCTACCAGGGGCCAGGCCTGATGCTTGTGCCTGGGGATGTTTAGATTTAATAATAAATAAACGGCAGAGGCCCTGCCTTCCAGAATCCCCCCCGCAGCCTGGGTGAGAGACAGGGAATCAGGTACCTACAGCACAGGGAGGTGGGGGCTCTGACCAGGCGGCGCAGGGGGCTCGGGGAGCCCAGAGGATGAAGGGCAAGTCTGTCTCCCTTTGACTTTGAACCAAATCCCAGGAAATGGGGCCCCTGCCAGTCTTCCTTGGGGTTTTGTATTCCAGCCCAGAAGCTGGTCTTATTTTATCCTGCGCACATCTGGCTGTTCTCACATGTGGGTGCCTAACAGAGGATGCCAACCACCCCCCACCCCACCTTCTTCCTCTCTCCAGATGCACTGCTGTCTACATCACTGCACTCACCTTGACTGTATGTCAGCCGCACCTGGGGAACTTTTAGAACGCTGCCACAAAGACCACATCGGAAATCAATTAAATCACAAGCCCTGGGACGGGACCCAGGCCGAATGAGTTTTGAAAGCCTTCCAAGAGATTCCAGGGTGTAGCCAAGATGGAGAACCCGTGCTTCTGCTTGTCCCTTGACCAGCCCGCTCATCGACTTCTGACCTGGGGTCCCCCTGCTGGCTCCCGCCCCCACCTGGGAGGCCACATCCATTGCCGGGTCCCAGGGCCTCCCGTTCTGGCCCATCCCAGGCCATGGCTCCCGACATGCATTCCCACAGCCGGAGGCAGTCAACGGTGGACGCTTCTATGGCTGGTGCCTCACAGAGACTTCAGAGTCCATTAAGTCTATTTGCCTTGAGTTTCTGCATAGATCAGACACAGGGAAGAGACCCAGAGGATGAGCAGACAGTGCCCGCCATGCATTCCAGCGGGCACAAAAGAAAGTTCTGGCATCCTTCTCTCGGTGACGTGGAAGGCAGCTGCAGGACCTTAGGGCATGAACGACATTTCTCTTGTTGAGCCCCTGCCAGGTGTCCCTGCTCTCGGCTTTTCCATGCATATTTCGGTTCTCCCTCATGTGAACCCCCTTTAACAAGTGAAAGAACTGAGGCCCAAAGACCATGACTCGGTGTTTGAGTTCATGCAGCTGGCAAATGGAGAAACCAAGATGTGAATTTATTTATTTATTTATTAAAAAAAAATTTTTTTTCAATGTTTATTTATTTTTGGGACAGAGAGAGACAGAGCATGAACGGGCGAGGGGCAGAGAGAGAGGGAGACACAGAATCGGAAACAGGCTCCAGGCTCTGAGCCATCAGCCCAGAGCCCGACGCGGGGCTTGAACTCACGGACTGCGAGATCGTGACCTGGCTGAAGTCGGACGCTTAACCGACTGCGCCACCCAGGCGCCCCTAAGATGTGAATTTAGACATGCTGCTGAAGTTCGAGTTGTTTCCACCCCATCTAGTTGTTTCTACCATGGCAGCTCAAGGAGAACAACGTGGTCCTCGAGACAGAGCCCGTCGGGGCACAATCACCATTCCAACAGCACCTCCCATGTCCCGGGCTCTGTCCAGGTGCCTCAGACAGGCGCCGGCTGGGAGGAGGAGGCCGGCTGTCACACGGACAACCGCACCAGGGTGTCTGGGGGCCGGGATCGGTGACACCATTCAATCCTGAAGCTATCCGGTGATTCGGGTTTTCCAACCAGTCTCCTGTGAGTCTGGACGTAGGGCCTGGTGGCCAGCACGTGGGCCCAAGGCCCTTGGGAGACCTTGGCCAGGCAGGCAGTTCAGTATCCACCGGGCACAGGATCTTTCCAACAGGAACCTCAGGTGAGCCTCCCTGCTGGCCTCTTGGATCAGGGGGCCTCAGTTTCCACCTAGAGGTTTATTTTCTCCCCTCCCTTTTTCTGCCTGATGATAAACCTTGTTGCTTTGTCTTTGGAATGACACTGGAATGATGTGTCTTCCGAAGCCGGGATCCATTTATGGGTGAAATAATACGAAAAACACGTATGGAGCTTTATTGTCATTTCTCAGTAGATGCTGGGTGAGGGGACAGCTCAACAGTGAACCTTATGGATGATGTCACGATTACTATTGGCCTCCTGAGATGTTTTTAGCCAAATAATAATTTTTTAATGTTTATTTATTTTTGAGAGAGAGGGAGAGCGGGGGGCGGGGCAGAGGGAGAGGGGGACAGAAGATCTGAAGCGGGCTCTGTGCTGCCGACGCGAGGCTCGGATTCACAGACCTCGAGATCACGACCCAAGCCAAAGTCGGAAGCTTAACTGGCTGAGCCACCCAGGCGCCCCAGCCGCATAATCATTTTACCAGCAAAGGATCAAAAATTCCAGATCATTGCTCTTGTCTCTGCAGCACAGCGCCTTCTGACTGAAAGAAGAACCCCAAACAGCAGTGGGGCTTTCAAGAAGCCCCCACTTACAAGAACGTATGGCGTAGGGGTTCCAAGATCTCAGAGATTCCACCTGACTTCAAATCCCATGGTCTTTTTACAGCGTGGCTCCTCACATAGGATTCCTCTTAAAACTAGCCCGGTAGAACCCAGCACTGGCCTCCGGCTCCTGCCCCCTGCCCTTTCCAGCTGCGGACTCAGCCCCGGGGCAGGCGTTCGAAGACCAGCTCCCCTCCCTTCCCGCCAGGGCGCTGTGTTCTCGCCTCCCCAGCCTCTCCCACCCGGCTTCCCACTTGGCTGACATTCGACACCAGCTGGTGGCTTAGATGTTTTCTCTTTCAAGCCCAGGAGCCAGACTGAAGGTTCTCTGGAGGAACCCTTCCAGCGCTGGGAGTCCAGGAAAGGGGGGTATGAGAGTGGCCTCTCTCCCAGGAGGCGACTCCAGCTGGAGCCTCCTCAGGGCCTCTGGAGGAGGACACGGCACTCAGGCCGGGAGCCTTTCCCGTCATCTGCCTTTCTGAGCTGTGCTCTTGGGCCAAAACATTGTGTGCTTTCTAGTCCCCGAAACAGGGGAGCCCATTTTGAAGGGAGAGCAAGCCCCTCCCAGGTGTGGTTGTCTGCTTGGCCTATTGAGCTGAATCCACTTTCCCCAAGGCCATGCTGTGTGGACGGCTGACAGAAGCAGCAACCACACAGTAACCAAGACGGGGTGAGCCACCAGGCGTCCAGTGACCTTTCCCAGAGGCGCCTCCCTTCATGAGGGACAAGTGTTTGCAGGTTCTGCTCATTGTGACAGGCCAACCCCACAAAGAGTGCTGTTGATGGGGGTGCTTGTGTCCAGGCGCCACTGCTGGGGAGCCCCGGGACCCCTCAAGGCCGGACGGGGACGCGTTCGCATGACTGTCCTGTCCGTGTTTGTCACAGGCTGCTAAGACGCAGGATGGCAGCCTGGGGCCCATTCTAAAGAAGGATTTCCACGTTATCTGGCCATGGGACAATGACCTCCCTGCCTGCATAAGTTCAGTCAAAGACTTACAGTCCCTGTCACTGGCCCCTAAGCCCTCCATGGCTCCCTTTGTCAACAGCGTGAAGGTGGAAGCTTCGAGGTCTATGCGAGGCTCTCCAGTACTGGTCCCAACATGGCACTCTTCATATGCGCGCGTGTGTGTGTGTGTGTTGTTTCTCCTCTTTCCATGAGGCCACCAGTCATACTGGATTAAGGTCCCGTCCTACTCCAGTATGACTTTTTGGTTAACTAATTACATCTACAAAGACTCTGTTTCCAAGCAAGGTCGTATTCTGAGGCTCCAGGAAGGACCGGGGGACTATTTTTCAACCCAGTACATTCATACTTTAATCTCGTTCATTTTTATAAATATTACGAAAGTGGTGCTCATTTGTTCTGTTATTTGAAAGCAAACAAGAAAAATGAAACAAAAGCCAGAAAGCCTTCTGGTTGATGGACATCCTTCAGAATCGTCTCCAGGCTCACATGTTATATCCATACACCCTGCCTCTCTCCTGCTGCAGTGTTCACGGAGGGTGGGGTACTGAAAGGTTGGTTATAACAAAACTGGAGAACTGAGTGGGTCCGGTGTCCCTGCTGACCTCCCGTCCGGAGCAGGGGACATGCTCCCTCACCAAATCTCCCCCCCCCCACCCCCCAGCACTTTCATATTCTCAGGCTGGTTCCCTCGGGGATGCTGTGGTGACAGCATGGGATACTCTGGGCTGCTATAAGGGGACGGGGCTGGCCCAAACGAAGAGTTTCGAAGAGTTTCGTCTTAGGGGTCTTTGTTTCTAGAACATCCCTGAGGAAACAGAGCTCTTCTGTCCTCACGGCTTTCCCGCTGCAGGTCCAGCCCCTGGGGAGTGGCAGCTGATTTAAGCTTCTCTCTCCATCTGTCTGGTGCAGATGTTCCCCCAGCCCCTCAAAGACCAGGTCTCCAGTTGTCCGATTCAAACTCTCCTGCTCTGTGTCTTTCTCCTTCACAGCACCTGGGTTCCTTCTTCCTCTTTTGGTTCCCGAGATCCATGGAGTCATTTTTTTTTTTTTCCAGAAAGTCCTAGAGGCTTCTTCTTGCTCTACTTTACCAGTCAACTTGGCCACATACCCTATTTTATGACTATAACAGAAAGATAAAGATGGGAATAATAACATAGAGAAAGTGGTGACTGCCAGACTTTCATGCTTCAGGGGAGAGGTACTCTTCTCCTCAGAGGTGGACCAGGTTCTGTTGGAGACAGTCTCAGAGGGCATTTGGACCATGAAAGGCGGGACATCCTGGACCAGACCAGGTGGGTGGGGAGTGAGGCAGAGAGCATGCTACTTAACAAAGTAAGAGGTATTGGGGGATTATTCACCGTCAGCTTCTTAGTGACCAGAGAAGGGACTGGGCATCCGAATGAGAAATCTGGGGGGGCAGAGAGACCTGGAAACATGGAGGAAGCCAAGGTCTAATGGGGGACCCAAGCCAGCAAGAAAATCTCCTCCTCATCAGTTTGTGGAGACTGAGACTCCTGACTTTCCACCTGAAGCGCCATGCCCCTAGCTCTTGAGTGACACCTGTCAAGCACGGCCACCGTGTAACGGCAGTGCTCCAAGGGGGTGAAGGGGAAAGGGTGACTTTCATCCCCCCGAGTGGTAAAGGGCAGAGAGAGGCCAGGGGCCCCCAAAGACAAGAGGGCAAGTGAGGACTGGAATTCAGCAGGGGAAGGACGGGCACGAGCAATGACCTCAAGAATGCTTAGATATTGGGAAAGGGCACTGGGCACTGGGCTTGTTTGAGTGTTAACAAGGACACCCTGCAGGATGGGAACGTTGTGGACATCTGAGTTCCACAAGCATGGATAGTTCCCCAGATTGCAGGGTGTCTTCTTCGGTGTCTGGCTGCAGTAGAATGACTCTCGTCTAGCGTTTTCTGTCCTTTGGCTCAAGAGAGCAGACTTTTGTGGGGACTTTCACTGACTGTTCCCTCTGGTGTCTCTGGCCTCTTTTGCCCCAGTCTGGGCACATGAGGCGACAAGCAAACCCAGAAACTCATTGCCGTGCTCCTCACGTCTCGATCCCTAACCGGCCTGCCTTCTCTCTGCTTTTCAGATCCTTCTTGTGTTCGTTTTCTATCTCATGTCCAGAGTTTTATTTTTTATCAATTTTTATTTTTTAATGTTTATTTATTTTTGAGGTGGGGGGGAGGGGCAGAGAGAGAGGGAGACACAGAGTCCGAAGCAGGCTCCGGGTTCCGAGCTGTCAGCACAGAGCCCGACGCGGGGCTCGAACTCACCAGCCGTGAGATCATGACCTGAGCCAAAGTCAGATGCTTAACCGACTGAGCCACCCAGGTGCCCCTTCTAATATCCAGAACTTTTAACCAGATCTCACTTGTTATTTTTTACGGTCATGTTTTTGGAGAAAGGCTCATTTCTCACAACTAATTTGATTTACATCCGGAAAATGTTTCACTTCAAAGATCTGTGTAGTTAACAAGAATCACTAGCCCAGACAGTCCTGGCTGCCCTACTTTTTATGTATTATAATTGCTTTTTTAAGGTCCCCTACATTACAATATTGGAGCTTGAACTTTGATAATGAACTTTGATCTGTAGAGCATATATTGTTACAGTTCAAATGTCAGTTAATGATGAGGAAGTTTCTGTTTTTCTTTTTTTTTTAAGTTTCTTTTTTTATTAAGTTTATTTTATTTTATTTTTTTTAAGTTTTTGAGAGAGAGAGAGAGAGAGAGAGAGAGAGAGAGAATCCCAAGCAGGCTCCACACTGTCAGTACAGAGTCCAATGCGGGGCTTAAACTCATGAACTGTGAGATCGCGACCTGAGCCGAAACCAAGAGTCGGATGCTCAACTGACTGAGCCACTCAGGTGCCCCAAGTTTTTGTTTTTCTAAAGAAGCAGAGGAAAAGGTGTGAGAGGAGTGTTTCGGAGGAAAAGCCTCTGTGATGCACACATCAAGGCTTCAAGCCACACCCCGGTGGAGGTGAACTTGCCCTCCAGGGAATTCACACAGGGGACCTTCACCTTGGCATAGGGGTTCCTGTGTGGGGTTGAGGCTCAAAAGCCAACTTTCAGCCCCAAATCCAGTACAGATGAAATTGCTCTTGGTGGTGGGATTTTAGGCTTGCATTTTCTTTCTCTCTTATACTTTGATGTGTTTGAACATTTCATACTCAAATATTCTAATCTACCCTTTCTATTCTATTCTATTCTATTCTAGCCCACAAATAGCCACCTTTTCTACCCTTGCTCCCCCCATCCCGGACAGGTAGGCCCAACCCCCTGGGTGATGGGCCATCTTAGGGGTCCTGTTGCCCCCAGCCCGTGTAGGACACCCCCTTAGGAGTAAAACCGTTTCTGGTACACCACTTTAAAAAGATAAACCGAGGCATCTTAAGAATTATGAGAGCTTATTTGAGTAAAACTCAACTCCAACTTGAAGGTGCCCAATGGTGTGCTCCAGCAAAAGGAGTTGGGGGAAGGAGGGTTGCATGCAGACAAGAGGCAGCCGCAAAGCGAGGAAAGTATTTGAGTGGCCGTAGCCCAAGTGGTCGCCTTATTTGGAAAGCCTAGTTGGCTGTTTGTGATTGGGTGCCCTTAAGTTTCCGTCGTTTAACCTGGAGGCAATACAGGCTTAGCTTGTAGTTTGCTTACAAAGCTACTAAGACATTAAATCGTCTCGTTTTGGTCCTGCTGAGGAAGATCCTAAGAAGGCCAAAGGCTGGCAGGCCGGCCTCGGGGTTCTGGACAATGTCATCCCTTCCCGCACCTTCACCTCATCCTCCAGAGTACCAGAGCCGGGTCTGAAGCCTCATCAAATGAGAGCTGTCCAATTCTCAGCATCATCCCTTCTCTGCTGACCTCTGTCTAATGGCCTCCTTGTTTAATCAACTTAACACCACAGTCCCCATTAATAGGAGTTTGGCATCAGTCACTAGCCCAGGAGTCTGTTCCTGGTGAAACCTAACCTTCCTCTTCTACAAAGCCCCAGGAAAATTCTCTCTGGTCTCCGCATCAGTCAGAGCCATGCTCTTCCCTGGCAACGGGTTTATTTTTACCTTACAGACGCTGAGAGTCAGGGGAACAATCATGCTATCATGTTTCCTATTCCCATTGGCTGCTAGAAAGCTCAGAGCCAGAGCGCCGCTTATCCCCAGCAGGTGCTTAGGAGGTCGAGGCATGTATTTTGTGCGACAGGCTCACTCCTGGCTTCGATTTACTTTCCCATACTTATTTTGCCTTTCCGGTATCTTTCTTCTAGTTAATTTTATGGATCTATCTTGAAGTATTATTTGTATATTTGCAAGATTTCTCTCCCTTTCCGGAAGGAGGTGGATGATGGGCAGATGGATAGACAGGGCGAGGGAGGGAGGGAGGGAAGGAAGGAAGGAGGGGAGGAAATAAGGAAGGAAGGAAGGAAGGAAGGAAGGAAGGAAGGAAGGAAGGAAACAAGGAAGGAAGGAGGGAAGGAAAGAAGGAAGGAAGGAGGGAAGGAAAGAAGGAAGGAAGGAGGGAAGGAAAGAATGAAGGAAGGAAGGGATGTGTGAGTGAATAGACAGATGGATAGGTGGATAGGGGTGAATCAGTGGGAGGTAAGTGAGTAGAGAGAGAGAGAGAGAGGGAGGGAGGGAGAGCCCTCTCCTCTGCTAGGGTCTTGATCTACCATTATTTCTCGAATTGTCCTACAAGATGTGCTTTCCCAGAAGATGGAGAACCACCAACCTTCTCAGAAACCACTGCCATGAGGCTGTGCAATTGACATGGAACCTATGGACAGCCTCAAGGTCCTCCATCCAGGAGGATCTCCCTTCTCTTGCACGCTTTCTGTGAGGTGTGCTACGTTTTTCTTTGTAGTCATCCTGGACTTCTTGAGGTCACTTTCAGTGAGGGGGTCACTGCTTTCCCTATGTAGGAAGGAAGAGGAAGAGGAGATCTGCGAAGGACACATCATATCTGAGGCAGGTGCCAAGATCCCGGGGTTCTCAGACTCTAGAGGAGACTCCAGCGACGTGAGCTCTCAGGAAGACCATCACAAAGCCAAAAGTAAGCAAAGCAGATGTTGGAGAACTGGAATATCACGACGCCCACGAACATCACCCAGAGGAGAGACCCTCAGAATTAACTCTTACTTTTCTACCTAATTCTGACCGACTTGGCTTCCTGGTTTCCACCTTTCTAGGAGACCGGCAACCTCCCCTTGTGTTCTTCCTTGCACGGATTTAGTACCTTGCCCCTGGACTCCCATTACATTCTGCGTTACATTCTGCCCTTACATTCTGCGTTTGTAACAAGTACCAGCCTTCTCTTTTCCTAAACCAGTCAGTACAATCTCTTATGTATTATTCATGTCTTTCCAAATAGTCTACAAACAAAATAATAAAAGAGCACTGTTCCCCCTCTTTGTAATGTTCCGATTTCCTTTGATCTTGTTGGTACTTCTTTTTCTTTGTTTTGTAGTTTTGTACAAAAGTGCCATAGAAATTAACATTGCAAATGTCTCCTTTCATTTCATTCTCCTCAGGAAGAGTTGCCGCGCTTCAAAGGCTTGAAGCCAAAAGAAAGAAGCTGAATCTATCGTTTATTTTTGGAATAATCAGTTCCCAGCTAATTTGCTCATTAATTTCATGACTGCGTGTGAGCGGGGAGCACCAGAACGAGGCTTGTCAGACGGGAGCGTCCTCATCCCGGGTCCTCCCTCTGCTACCGAGCTCATCCCGAGTAAGTGTGTGGCCCAAAGCCACAGAGGATGCCCGTGGTGGAGAGGAGAGGACCGCACTGGGAACAGTCAGCGAGGGGGAGGCAGGTGATGCAGGACGGAGAGGAAGGAAGGGGCTGGACCTCACAGGACTGAAGAAGGGACAGACACGGTCTGGTGATCGTGTGAAAATCACTTCACCTCCATGTGGACAACGGATTAGGGACACTAGTGAAGAGGGTCTTACAGGGACCCGGGGAGAGGTTAGGTAGTCCTTAATGAATTAGTTACCTTAATTAAGGTGACCCTGAATTAATGAAGGGTAGGCTCCTGGTAGTCGAGATGGGAAAAGTCATCTTTTGGAGGTTGAAGAGCCTCTTGACAGGGCTTGCTAATAGGTTGAGTATATGAGGAGGGGGAGAGAGAAATGAAGAATTTAACCTTGACGTTCGTCTTGAGCTCTGGGTTGATATGGATCTCACAAAGGCAGGAGGGAGACGGGCATGGGAGCCGTTGGAGAATCTGAGCAGAGGTGTCCTGCAGCTATTGGGAACATGATACCCGAATCCTACAGGGGGCGCAATTGTGCCCCCATTGCATCCATGCAGGAAGGAAGCCCAGGGAGGTCTAAGGTTCAGGTGCTTGCCATGCACACCCCACTCTATCGTGGAGCTTGTGTTTGAGCCCGGTTCTACCTCTAAGCAACTGATAAAATGAGCTCTCTTGCATAATTAAGGTTTTCAAGATACTGGGTTTATCCTTTTAAGAAGTGAAATATTTGACTTTCAAACGTGGATGGGAATTTGCCCAGACCAAATCAGAGACTTACCGTTTCCTCAATGCCCCCCTGGGAGCCCCGCACGGGCAGCCAGTAACGAACGTAGCTCGGCCCTCGGGTGAAGGTGCCCCCTCCGGGTTCTCCAGGGTGTGTGGGCCGTGCCGTGTGCCTGGTGGTCCAGATCGCCTTGCTTTTCCTGGGCCACTGAGAAAAACTCCCTCACGCACCTCCTCTCCAGTTTTATTCTTCATCGCCATCGACGAGAAACAGCAGGCTGTTCCTGCTCTTGCCAATTATTACTAATTTTCTGGGATTTGTCGGCTGCCAATGTAGGTTGCAACATCAGAGATCAAGAACACACGCCTGTGAAAAAAATAGGAAAAATAAGGTAGTCTTGGAGTGAGGGCCAGAGGGTTTCCCTTATGGAATGGATGATGTATCTGGGTGTCGGGCTTTTGGCTGCGCAGAGATCTTCTGGGTTCACATCCGGAATCAGAAGCTTGCGGAGGGCCGGAGAAGTCCGATTTCTGGATAAACAAGGAGGCTGCCAGACCGAGCTCTCGGCCTCCCTGGGTGAGACTGTAGCTCTTGCTTAGACCACTGTCGTAGACACGGCTAGTTACTGGCTGGATACACATTCCCCCCGTTTTACTAATTAAAGGAATCCCAGTCAGGAAGAGATATCAGTGTGTCCAGCCACATAGTTACCTTCCAGTCTTCTAGGCGTCCCTGCAGCTGGGGGTGGCCCTGTGACATTGTACTTGTTGTGAGCTTAATCGTGTCCCCCAGATCACATGTCGAAGTCCTATCCCCCGGTCCCCGGGAACGTGGCCTTATTCAGAAATGGTATCTTTGCAGACCTAAGAGGAGGTCGTTCCCGAGTAGGGTGACCCTTATCCAACATGACTGCTGCCCACAGAAGAAGAACAGACACAAAGAGATCAAAACACACAGGGAGAAACTCAGATGACAACAGGGACCAAGATTGGGGTGATGCCTCCAAAAGCCAAGGATGGCCAACCACATGGGAAGCTGGAAGAGGTCAAGGAAGCATCCCCCCAGAGCCTTCAGAGGGAGCGTGGCCCTGTTGACAGCTGGGTTTCAGACTTCCAGCCTCCAAACGGTGAGACAAGAGATTTCCGCTGTTTTAAGCCACTTGGATTGGGGTACTCGGTTGTGGCAGACCCAAGAAGCAAGCACAGTACTGAGGAATGGGAACAAAAATCTCTAACTGTGTCCCATCCCTTATGGAAAGGGAAGGTTCCTGGCTCTCTGGCCTTCCTGCCTGGTCAGGGACATGCGGTCTGAGGTACGAGCATAGAACCCAAGCCAAGGACAGCAGGGCAGAAACGCATGGGGTAACGTTCCCCACCTACAAATAGAACAGTAAGGTCTGAGTGCCACATCCTGTCATTTCCTTCGGACACGAGGGTAAGGGTGTGGAGAGCTGTTGGCATCTGTTCGAAAGGCAGTGAAAGAGGGCCGTCTAGGTGACTCAGTCGGTTAAGCGTCCAACTCCTGATTTCGGCTCAAGTCATGATCTCATCGTTGTGAGATCGAGCCCCACATCAGGCTCCACACTGAGCGAGGAGCCTGCTTGGGACTCTGTCTCTCTCTCTGCCCCTCTCCTGCTCACGCTTTCTCCTGCCCCCCGACCCCCCCATCTCTCTCTCTCAAAATAAATAAACATTTAAAAATAAATTAAAAAGGGGCGCCTGGGTGGCTCAGTCGGTTAAGCGTCCGACTTCGGCTCAGGTCATGATCTCATGGTTTGTGAGTTTGAACCCCACGTCGGGCTCTGTGCTGACAGCTCAGAGCCTGGAGCCTGCTTCGGATTCTGTCTCCTTCTCTCTCTGCCCTCCCCACTTGTGCTCTGTCTCTCTGTCTCTCAAAAATAAATAAATGTAAAAAAATAATAATAAAAAACATAAATTAAAATAAATTAAAAAAAATAAAAGCAGTAAAAGAACATACCACAGCAGGCAAATAAGAATAAACCAGAATAATTGTTATTATTTTAGGGATAGCCACGCTGTCAAACACCACAGCAAAGCATCTGAAGTCACTTTAGAAAACATAATAATCAATATTAGCAAACAAAATCAAGATACTATGAGGGGAATGATCTTAGAAACACGAGAACCGAGGCTGCGAACAGAGGTTCACAGAGTCCGATGAAATTTACAATCAGAGACACTCACCAAGACCATGTCTCATAAAAATTTTAAACCACAAGGGAAAAGATAGAATTGGGCAATCACCCAAGCAGACAAGGCAGGTTACAGTGAAAGGGTATGAATCATAGCTGCCTTTGATTTCTCCAGGAATCTACCTTCCCAAAGACAAAAGAAATACATCTATAGGTCCCAGTGCGGCAGCAAACAAATGACCTGAAAACTAGTTACGCAAACAACTTGTCATTCATTCCTAACACTGCAGAATGACGCCTCAGACCTGCAGAATGTCCTTATATGGCCCTACATAGATCAGATCCCCTAACAAGATGCCGTTGTGTTTGAGAACCTAACATGCACTAAGATAAGCAACAGCAAACCCTGAGGAAATAAAGGGCTATTTATTAAATGAAGTTAAGCTAATTGCATAGGGATGCAGAAATTAATTTAGACCTACGCCTCGCATCATGCCCCCAAAATAGACTCCAGATGCTTCAAGAAGTTAAATAATTTTAAATATGTGAAATTCGGGGGAAACTTGCTAAAAATAGATTTGAATATTAATCTCAACTTCAGAGAGAGGCTAGCTTCTTCAAAACGGAATCGACAGGAGAAATTGCAACGGCAAAGAGCATTTGACCGCCTCGTTGAAAATTTAAATCCTTAGTATCGCGGAAGCCAAGAAACCTGAAACCTAAAACCTAAAATCATATGGAGCTACGATGTGTCGAGCTGGTGCTGAGCGTCAGGTATGACACCAGCAAGGACGCGTCACCACATTTCCTCTCCGGCAGTGCTATCCTGCTTTGCCAGGGAGGGAGGAGGCTGCGTGCTTCCCAGCTTCGCAAGAGGAGCTGCGGTTCCAGGGGACCGAGGGGGGAGGGGGTGTGACCCGGCGATCGGGGAGCTGCTACATCTCCAGGCTGGAGGTGCAGAAGGGGCAGGGGTTGCTAAGGATACAGGAAAGCCACCAGCACCCCGGGCTGGAGGTCACAGCCTGCGCTCAGCCCCACGCTACTGGAGCTGCTGTCCCCAAGCCACCACCAAGAGCACCAGGAACTGACACCTTCACCCCCGCTCCTAACATGGTGCCAGGGCCTCCCTTTGGCCAAATCTAGCTGCTCCCCAGCTAGCAAGGGAGGCTGGGACGCATAGTTCAGCGGCTTTTGGCCCCGCACTGTGTGGCAGGCAGAATGATGGCCCCTATCCTAACCCCCAGCCCCTGTGAGTGTGCCCGGGTCAGTGGCAAGGGGGACTGGGGTTGCAGGTGGAACCAAGGTTTATAACCAACTGACTAAAATAGGGAGATTATCGTGGATAATCCAGGTGAGTCCAATGTTCTTTTTTTTATTAAAAAAAATTTTTTTTAATGTTTATTTTTGAGAGAGACAGAGAGAGACTGAGTGCAAGCGAGGGAGGGGCAGGGAGAGAGGGAGATACAGAATCCGAAGCAGGTTCCAGGCTCCGAGCCGTCAGCACAGAGCCCGACGTGGGGCTCGAACCCATGAACTGTGAGATCATGCCCTGAGCCAAAGTCGGACGCTCAACCGACTGAGCCACCCAGATGCCCCAGGTGAGTCCAACGTTCTTAAAAAAAGAAGCAGGGTGGCACCTGGGTGGCTCAGAGCGTCAGACTCTTGTCGGACTCTCAGCTAAATCTCAGGTCATGATCCCAGGGGTGTGGGGTGGAGCCCTGCGTGGGATTCTCTCTCTCTCTCTCTCTCTCTCTCTGTCTCTCCCTCTGCCCCTCTCCCCCGCTCACATGTGTTTTCTCTCTCTCAAAAAAGAAAAAAGGAAGAGAGAATCAGAACAGAGACCAGAGAGAGGGCAGGGTGAGGATTCGTCTAGCATTGTTGGCTCTGAAAATGGAAGAAGGGGGCAGCGGGCCAAGCAGACAGCTTCTAGAAATGCAGAAGACAAGGAATCAGTGTCTCCCTTAGGGCTCCAGGAAGGGAACACGCCTGCATGGGAGCCCAGTGAGACCCGTGTTGGACTCCCGATCTACAGAACCCTAAATAGTAAGAGTGTAGTGTTAAGCCACTAAGTTTGTGGCAATTTGTCATAACAGCTGTTGGAAACAGATGCACTTTCCCCATCTCAGAGGAACATTCTGAGTCACCCAAAGGGTTGCTGCTTAAGATGAAAAAGCAAAAGGCCCAGGACTCCGAGTTAGCAGAGCCAAACTTCCCTGTTCTAGGGACCTAGAGCCTCCAAGAAAGTGCTATTATTAGCTCTCCCTTCTAAATTAAGAAAGGGAGGCACAGAGAGGTTAGGCACCCTACCTAAAGTCACACAGCTATTTCACGACAGTTCCGGGATTGGAGCCCGGGCAGTCCGACTGCAGGCTGTGTTCTCATCTACTGCCTGATACTGTCTTCTTCATGACGAGCCATGTAATTTTTGTGTTGGTTGTTTTTTTTTTTTTTTTTTTTTGCCATGTAATTTATAGCAGGAAGACACTGGAAAAATCTCATTATCTGACAACAGGATTAAGTCGATTGTTACCATGCCTCAACTCAATGGGGGTTACGGAGGTTTTGCAAATGATAAGTATGAGCAACATGGGGAAATATTTACACTGTGAAATGAAAACAGCAGAATGCAGGATTACTCTTACCCCTGATCACAATATGCCAAAGCCTTAACAGGAGGGAGAGGAAATGGAGAACTCGCTGGGGAGGGTGCAAGGAACGAGGGCCCGTGGCCTTCCGTGGCTCCTTTATATGAAGGTGGTGCCAGAGCTCACAGCACGGGATGGTGAAAGAGACAGGAATCTGTTGTCAGACACGGACTGGGGCGACCAGGAGCCACTCAAGCTCTGTGTCTCGTGTAGAACGGGAAAACGCCCTCACTGGCTGCTATGACGGTCTCATCAGACGAGGTCTGCAAAACTGTGGCTGCTGTTCGGTAACGTCAGCCCCCTCCCTCTCCCTGACCTTGCCTTTGCCGAATGTTTTTAACAATATAACGGTTTTTGAGACCCTAGCGCTTTTAAGGCTTATGTTGGGGTCACGAAATGTTCCAAGCTCGCTTATCTTGAGGACGATGGGCAGGGCCATCGTGAACCCCAGGAGGGGTCCCTGGCGGTCAAGAGGCTGCACGGGCTCCCGGCTCCCCCGCTGGTGTGTCAGGCGTGTGCCTGTGCTTCGGGGACCCTCGCCAGTCGGGTGGCCGCCGTCCGTCACGCAGTCATCTCTAGGCGCCCTGCCGTGCCTCCTGAGGCAACCGCCTGTCCGCTCTCGGTCAAACTGGTGATTTTGAACCAGCAATTTGGATTTGTTGCCAGTGAGGGCTGCAGTCAGAGTCTACACTCTTTTTGGGTAATGAAATAGGAATGAACTTATGTCGTGAGCTTACGGGACAAGGCAATCGCAACCTCCATTTGTGCATTGATAGCTGAGCTCTGATGAAATAACTGTCAAGAGAACAACTCCTTTTTAAGTCTCTCTCAGGGCGCGATGTGTACTCCAGTGATCAGCAGACAGGTGAGCGGGTCTAAACGTCTCCACTGTCCTTTGGCAGATATTAGACATCCTGTTGGAGCCCTTTGGGGCTTAGTCAATGTCACCAACGCGGGCTTAGATGATTGACATCTAAGCCAGGAGCCCTGGTTCCTGGTTTCTACCCGTCTCCTTCCCCGAGCCCTCCAGACCCGACTCCCCCGCTTTGGAAACTCTGCCCCTTCCCAGTGCCTCACTGCCAGGGCCATCCTCCTCTGTGTAAGTGCCGGGTGGCTCTCTCCCGTGCCTGTTCGGGGAGGGTCCCTAGTCTGAGCCTTCCAGCACCACACCACCAGTCTGATTCCAGCTTGGATGAGGCTGCTTCTCTGGATGTGACTGCCTGGGCTGAAGTGACTCACAGAGAAGCCTTCTTCGTTCTCTCCCTGGTTTCCCTGAGGCCAGGTGGGGTGGGAGGTGGGGGTTCAGAGCGGGCGAGAACAGACCGGAACTACCAAATCTGGGACATCAGGTATATAATTGTGACTTAAAACAAATGCGGGAAAATATCAGCTATAAGAACAGCCCTTGGTTGATCCTACTGAGAAGTTACAAAATAATCACAGCCTGGGGACCGGAACCAACAGAATGTGAGGCGGTAACCGACGGCCGGAGGGTGGTTGGTTACCTCCTAGAAAGCACGTTCTAAAAAGCAGGGGTTTGGACCCCTGCTCCATGCCCCGCAGATCGCGTCCTCTGTGATCGTTATGGAAACTCCTAGCCTTGGTTTCCCCACAGGATGACACAGCCACTTCTGTGGATCCCAAGGAAACCATCAAACACCGTAAGTAAAACATCTCAGTGTCCAGGAACAGACCAATAAATGCTCAATAAATGCTCCCTCCTCTCCTTACACAGCACTGAAAACTCTATTTACTCTGCCAGATGGGAGACTTTATAAAAAATTCATGACATTCATTTTTTTTTTTTTCAATTCACAATAGATACACTCCAGAATAATTCCCGGATGGGTAGGTGTCTCCCAGATATCAGTGAGAGTTACCAAGGTGCCTCCCAGTTACCAGTGAGAGTGCAGGTGACAGCTGATGGCCTGTGACTGGCCCACTCCACACCCCAGGAAAGTCGTGACAACCTGATCTTGACTGTGGCTCTAAGGTGCTAGTGGCCCATCCGGAAGGAGGCTGCCCAGCCTGGAGCAGAAGAACGCAGTGCCCCATCTCAAACTCAGAGCGGTACAACCTGGGGTGCGCATAGCCATTTGCCAGCTCCAGGACTGAAAAACAAGAGAAAATTTGCCCAAGTCTGATTTGTTTTCCCAGACCTCAAAAGAAACCAATCTCCATGGAACAAATATCTCATATATTAATCATTTGAAATTCTACTCCACTCCTCTTCAGAGATTCAGTGAATGTCTTATTAGCTAAGATGCTGAAAATAATTTCTAAAATAATCAAATAGAAGTCTAAATTATTGTTTTACATTATTTCTACAAGTGTTGGGGGATACCAGATGGCTTGTAGGAACAACGGATTCTACAACTATTCTTGTAAAAAAGTGAATTACGAGTATCCATGGATATTCTGGCTCAGAACCTGAAGCTTTCCAATGGCAATTAAAACATGTGACACTGGTAAGGGGATAGAAAAATCCATGGAACAAAGTCGAGAATCCAGAAACATGTTACCTACTAAGGGTCTGATGAAGATGCTATTTCAGATCAGAAGGAAAAAGACAGACTAATTGGTATATGATAGTGTTACAATGGGCTACCCATTTAGAAAAAAAATTAAGATTGTGCCTTAACTCTTATCTCCTACATGAATTTTGGGTGCATTAAATATCTAAACATATGTCTTCAAATCTGGAAGGAAATTTAATGACCTTTAAAAAGGAAAAAAAAAAAAAAAGCCAAAGCATCCAGGAAGGGTTCACTATGAGGTCTCTCCGGTTTCAACCCCCCTTCTCCCTGATGCCAGGAAAGAGGTCTTTTCCCAACAGGTCTGCAAGTTATGTCCTTCCGATCCTTGCGCTCATGCCCCTCCTCACCACCACCACCCACTCTAAGCCAAATGCCAACATGGAAGAGAGGACGTAGAAATTACTAAGACCTTTGGCAAGAAAGCAACCTCCAGCCCACCTTCTCCTCTGTAGTCACTTTCAGTTCCTTCCTTGGAACATTTCAATATATTCTGGATGAAAGGAAGTAGGAGGGAGAAAAACATGGTTGTACCCAAATGGGAAAACAACTCAGATGTGCCTGTTTAATGGAGGCTAATGGTAAATGCTAGTTACAGGAAATAATGGAAACCGTGTAAATTACAAAGGCTTCTAGGAGGAATCACCATGGCTCAGGAAGATGAGTGGGAATTAAGCCAACAACAGGAGGGTGGATGAAAAGGAAATTAACACAGAGACAGAAGGTAGAGGGGTTTCTTTCCATCTGAGAGATAGAGAGAAAACAATCAGCCCCCAAAAACGTTCCCAACAGATAACAAAGACTCAGAATAGAACAAGGAAGATAAGCGGCGGAAGAAAATTCAAAGGAAATCGGTTCGTATGAATGAACCAGCGTTAAATGGGCTTCAGATTTGCTGACTGTGGCTTTGTGCCTCGTCCTGACCCTGCCACGTCATCCCGATGGCTCCAGAGGGAGTGAGCAAGGCTCGGAAAAGTTAGACTTGCCCAAGTTGGCATGGTCAGTGAAGGCTGGAGCAGGGACGCAGACCCAGGCCTTCTGACTTCACATACGGGACCATTTCTATTGCTTCATAGAGGCTTTGTTGAAAATTAAAGGCAGGGGAGAAGTGAAGTCAGGAGCCAAAGGGTGAAACCTCAGAGGTCCCAGAGGGACTCCAAGAAACTCTGGCTCTCCACCAGAGCACAACCGAAGACTAATTCTGGGAATTTAGTGCTTTGAAGCACGTATTATATATTTGCTGGCATGCTTCCTATTTTTAAGAGCAAAATTTGATGCCCAGAAGACTTGTAATTAAAGCCCACACAAGCAGCATCCATGACTGCACTCTACCCTGGTCAGGGAGAGCATCCGCCTCCCCAGGCGCAGAGCAGGCAAAATCTCTGAGGCACCACGCCCCAAAGCATCGGAGACCGGAGTCCAATAAGGGCACTTACAAAGGCAAAGAGCCGCAGCATTTATTTTTAACAGACTTTAAAATGGCATCCTCGCGACCGAATGGTTTTTCTTTGTGACCATGCTGCCCCAATCCACCTTCAGAAGGCAGGCAGGAAGGTCCTGCAGAAATGACTCTCTCGGGGGCGCAGGAGGGACAGGGGTTGTCTGTGTCTGCTCTCAGGATACCCTGCGGTTTCAGACCAAAGAGCAAGGGCTAGAGTTGAGAGCAATTTCCAAAAGCAGGGAAAAGCTGTCGGAGGACTGCATTTTAGCTGAGCCCAAAGGTCAAAGAAATCATGGTCTGTCGGGACTCGATCAGACTTCCAAGCTGGGGCCCTAAGGACTCTTGGCGGGACTCTGGATGGAGCGGCTGGGGAGCCTGGGCAGAAAACTGGCTTTGTTGTTCGACTAACTCCAGGCTCAAAATTGCCAGCCCCCGGGGTGGGGGCTTGAGGGGATTGCCTACCTGTCTGAGACTTGGTCAGAGCAGGGTGGGGGTCGGGGCCTCTACGTTCCGATGAGCCGCATCCCCCGAAAGGAATCGACATGGCATGGTTTTGCCACATTTCATGATTTCCCACAAACTGCGTCGGGTCGCATCCTCCCTTTTGTTCTCTGGTCTGCCCCTCCCCCATCCCGCTGTGACCCTAGGGTCTCTGGCAGACAGAGCAGGGGTGGGGGCAGGTCCCACAGGCTTCCTTCGCCGCTGACCCGTAGCGGGGATCGATGGATTTCCTTGGGTGAGGGCTGCGGCTTCCTCCGGTTTCTCTGGCCCACCCCAAACCATCCTCTGTCCCCCTGGAGTCCAAATGGAAATGACACTTGTTAAAAGGCTGTTCAACAGGCTGGATGAAAGGCGGTAAAGCGTGGGATTCTTCCAAAGGAACCAAAGAGACAAGTTGGGAACGGGGCAAATGCAGGAGTAGCCGGTTTGTCCCCCAAGCCTCCAAAATCCTCGGGGGTGACGAACCGGCAGTAAACCAAGGACCGCTTAGTGAGGATGCGGGGAGCTTTGCCAACCGGTATTTGGTTCAGTGCTCAGGGTGACGTGGTCAGGTGGATAAGCAGGTGTGAATGTCCCTGTGTGGACAGCGGACGGGAGCCTCTACTTCCTGACTCCCTGTCCAGTGCTCTTATCATGGCCTCCCCTCCCCCCTGTCCTGGGCTGTTCTCTGCTAGACGGTGCTAGAAGGTGGGTGTGATATACAGCCCCCTAGGGGACATGAGGTCTCAGAACCAATGAAGACATCTCTTCCCTCGCGGAAATGGTATCCATACATTTAAATTGGTATCTTTATAATCAGCTTAAGGGCTTCTTATTTTAATATAGCAGCTGAGAGGCAAAATCAGGTCCCACTTCAAGTGCTACCAAAATCTGCTGTGTGGGTAGCTTCTCCGATGTGGAAATGAGGCACCCTTAACAGCCACCCACACAACAGCCTAATTTTCACTCAAGAGTCGCTATTGAAAAAAAAAAAAAAAGAAGAAGAAGAAAAGGTGACTCAAAACCACCAGCAACTTTGAATTTAACTTCGGAAAATCTCTAGTTGATGGAGCTGGGGACGCGTCCAAGCAGAGTGAAGACCCCAGCGGGGGCGGGGCTGGACTCCAGCTTTAGGCCCCGGTCAAGGTCTCGGACCCAGCCTGTCCTTCAGGCACGCTGCAGCTGGGTCACCGTTCTCTGGACGAGGGGTGTGCATGCCCAGACTCAGATCCACGTTTACACCTGAACCCCAGAACCACAGTTGTGAAGGCGTCGTTCACGAGGCAGTCGAGGGAGAGTCCGGGAGGAGGACAAGTCAGCTCTCCCGGATCGCAGGAAACACTGATTCCTTCCGGGCCCCCCAAAGCTGTCGCTCATCCGGCCTCGTCACCTTCCGCGTGACGCGGGGACGGCCGGCAAGCTGGTCCTCCCGCCTCGGCTAGGCCCTGCCAGTCTCTACTCCTCTGTCAGGCTGTGGTCTCCCTCAAATCCCTGCGAGGACATCCCGGGCTCCCTGGAGCTGACCCTTCCCTCCCCCAGCATCCCCCAGCCCCTTTGGCCTCACATGCACCCTCCGAGGGACCCACATGGCAGAAAGCAGGAAACACACTTTGTAAATACGACGGGCTGGTCAAATGGGATCTGCTACGGGAAGGAACAAAGTAAACAACCAGGAGGGACCAGAGGGAGCCTCTCCCCAAAGTCCTGCTAACAGGCAACCGATGATTCTGTACCAACCCTGACCGAGGAGCCGGCCTCAGAGAAGAAGGTTCTGGAACAGACTGTAAGGGGTGGGGTAACAGACTGGTCACACTCGGAGGATCCCCTCAGACGGGGTGAGACATGCACACAGCACAGCAGGAGTGCTCCCGGCCCAGGCTGTCTAACACGGTTGTCAGTAGGAACCCTCCTGGGGGACCACACGCCCCCCCTAAAGGGTCTTCTGCTTTGTCTTGTCGCCCGGTGAGTTCCTGTGCTCTCCCTCTGCGGCCCCTTCACACACCCTCACATAGCGAGAGGCCGAGCTTTGAAAGACAACAGCTGCTTCTTGTTTTTGTTAAAATATCCCCAGTGTTTGGATATGAGAGAAGGAGAGAGGAAGAGAGAGGCAGAGGACGGCGGGGGGGGGGGGGGGGGGGGGGTGAAATACGCATTCACACATAGTTAAAAAAATTAATCAAGAGTGATAACAAAAGTGTCATGTTCCCCCTCTCTCCCCATCACCTAGCGTCGGTCCAACCCCAACAATATGCCAGCAATATGTGGGTATTTCCACCCCACAGGTGAGGCTCTCGGTTCCCACGGTCTCCCACCCCTCTCCTCTTGCCTTCCGAATTTTCCGATGATGCCGTTTTGAGTCCTTAACCAGCAATAGAGGGAAGTTGTTCCGCATCTTGGCTAATAGTTGTATCTTATGAGACTTTAATTTTTCGTCAGTCTCGGGGGGGGACGGGATATTAAGTGATATCCTACAATGGTTTGAGTCTACATTCCTTTATTTACTAATACGGTTAAGTTTCTTCTCATTCTTAATTGGCTCTGTGTTTCCTCTTCTGGGAAATACTTCCCTCTTCTTTTCTTTTTTCTTTTTTTTTTTTTTTTTTTTTAATTTATTTTTGGGACAGAGAGAGACAGAGCATGAACGGGGGAGGGGCAGAGAGAGAGGGAGACACAGAATCGGAAACAGGCTCCAGGCTCTGAGCCATCAGCCCAGAGCCCGACGCGGGGCTCGAACTCACGCGAGATCACGCGAGATCACGTGAGATCATGCGAGATCGTGACCTGGCTGAAGTCGGACGCTTAACCGACTGCGCCACCCAGGCGCCCCTCTTTTTTTTTTTGTATTGGATAGTTGTGTCTTATTAGAAATATTTATCGGTTCTAGATCTTTCACCAGTTATGTGTTGAAAATGCGTTCTGCTAGTTTGTGGCTTATCTTTTTCATTTTTTTATGGCATTTGGAAGGACAATACTCCTTTAATCCCACCAAATGTTTCTGTCTTCACCTTTACGACCTGCTTAAGCGATCCCTCCATGGCCTGAGACTATAAAGATATTTTTCTAGATCTTCTCCAACTTTTGACTTTAACACTTAAATCTGTAATCCACTCGAGAGCGATTTTTTTTTTATTTTTTTTTTTTTTAAATTTTTTTTTTTCAACGTTTATTTATTTTTGGGATAGAGAGAGACAGAGCATGAACGGGGGAGGGGCAGAGAGAGAGGGAGACACAGAATCGGAAACAGGCTCCAGGCTCTGAGCCATCAGCCCAGAGCCTGACGCGGGGCTCGAACTCACGGACCGCGAGATCGTGACCTGGCTGAAGTCGGACGCTCAACCGACTGCGCCACCCAGGCGCCCCAAGAGTGATTTTTTTTTTTAAATTTTTTTTAACGTTTATTTATTTTTGAGACAGGGAGAGACAGAGCATGAACGGGGGAGGGTCTGAGAGAGAGAGGGAGACACAGAACTGAAACAGTCTCCAGGTTCTGAGCTGTCAGCACAGAGCCCGACGCGGGGCTTGAACTCACGAACCGCGAGATCATGACCTGAGACAAAGTCGGACGCTTAACCAACTGAGCCGCCCAGGCGCCCCCAAGAGTGATTTTTGTATAAGGGTTGAAGTCAGTGTCTGATGACCAGCTACCCCAGCTCCACTCATCACACAGTCCTTCTTTCCTCCACTGAACTTTAGGACCAGCTCTGCCAACATCATGTGATCTTGGGGGCCCCGCCACTGGGTCGCCCGTCCTCTGCTTGTCCGTCTCTGAGCCAACACAAAACGTCCCCAGTTACCTTTGCTGTGTAACACGCTCGAAACCCCAGAAGGCAAGCTCCCCACCCAGCTCCAGTCTGGTTTTCTTTCAAAAAGTTCTTAAATGTCCTCAACCTATCATTCTTCCATATAGATTTTAGGATAATCTTGTTGGGTTTAAGGAAAAATCCTACCGGGGTTTTAAAATTAGAATGACATTAAATCTATAGACCAATTTTGGAAGAATTCACATCTTTGTAATATGGCATCTTTCCATCGATAAATGTAGCTGGATGTTTTCCATAACGTCGCTCAGTAAATTTTACCATTTTCGCCATAAAACTTGGGCATATCTTTGTTAGATGTATTTCTAGGTAGCTGGATTTATTTCTGTTTGTTTGTTTTGTTTTTGCAGCCATTGTCAACGGTATTTTATTTTAAGTGACAATTTGTAACTGACGTGTGGCGTATGGAGCTACAGTTTTTAATTTAAAAATGAATCTAGTGTCTTGTTGAACTCTTATGAATTCTAATTGTCTAATCTCTTGGGTTTTCTACATAATAGTCCTATCATCTGCAAAAATACGACAGTTTGGTTTCTTCTTGTTCAATCTTTAAAACTTTTATTTCCTGTTCGTATTGCTCTGGCTGGAACTTCTTTTTTTTTTTTTTTTTTTTTTTTTAACATTTTTTTATTTATTTTTGGGACAGAGAGAGACAGAGCATGAACGGGGGAGGGGCAGAGAGAGAGGGAGACACAGAATCGGAAACAGGCTCCAGGCTCCGAGCCATCAGCCCAGAGCCTGACGCGGGGCTCGAACTCCCGGACCGCGAGATCGTGACCTGGCTGAAGTCGGACGCTTAACCGACTGCGCCACCCAGGCGCCCCTGGCTGGAACTTCTTGTACCACATAAAATTATATTGTGGGGGTGGGCATCACTAGCTTTCTTTTTCTGGGTTTCACCAGGAATTACTTTAATGCTTCACCATTAAGTAAGATGGTATCTGTAGGTTTTTTGTAGATATCCGTTATTAGGTTAAACATGCTTTCTTCCGAATCTTAGGTGCTCAGATTTCTTTCCTTTTTTAAAAAAGTCACACGTGGATGTTAAATTGTATCAAATGCTTTTCATGCGTCTATTGAAGTCACTGTATTCTTTCACCCTGTTAATGTGCTGAATTACATTAACAGCATTTCTTTGGGGGCAGGAGAAATTGAGGTTTCAAAAAATTAAGAAATATCTTGTAATCAAAACCCTTTGTGGGGCGCCTGGGCAGCGCACTTGGTTGGGCATCTGACTTCGGCTCAGGTCATGATCTCGCAGTTCGTGAGTTCCAGCCCCGCGTCGGGCTCTGTGCTGACAGCTCGGAGCCTGGAGCCTGCTTCGGATTCTGTATCTCCCTCTCTCTCTGCCCCAACCCCGCTTGTACTCTGTCTCTCTCTCTCTCAAAAATAAATAAAAGCGGGGCGCCTGGGTGGCGCAGTCGGTTAAGCGTCCGACTTCAGCCAGGTCACGATCTCGCGGTCCGTGAGTTCGAGCCCCGCGTCGGGCTCTGGGCTGATGGCTCAGAGCCTGGAGCCTGTTTCCGATTCTGTGTCTCCCTCTCTCTCTCTCTGCCCCTCCCCTGTTCATGCTCTGTCTCTCTCTGTCCCAAAAATAAATAAACGTTGAAAAAAAAAAATTAAAAAAAAATAAATAAATAAAAGCATTACAAAATTTTTAAAAATAAAACAAAAACCTTTGCTTAAACCTTAGCCTTTGTTGGCTGGTTGGATGGCCAAGCCTGGAAGACACATATATCAAAGTACAACAGTCATGTCGTATGGACAAAAACTGTAGGAACCTGATAGCACCACTTCCCCGATGAAGAAATGAAGGCTGTTGCTCTAAACGTGTGCATCTGAGAGGGAATTCAGATGCCCCAGTCCCCTGTCAAATGTTGCTTAGAGGAAGATAACTCAGGCCCTTAAACTGTTTTTGTCAAATTTATTAATTATTTAAATAACAAACATCGACTTCTTTGTTCCCTTGAATCGCTAACAATGAACACTTCTCCCCCTCGGCAGCCTGGCCCGCCTCGGTCAAGAGCAGGAGATCTCAGACGACTTCAGCTCTGAGGGCGGGAACAGCTGTGCCCCTCCTGGGCTCATTCCTCCAGCCTTCGCTCCGCTCCATCACCAGGGCCATCATGTCTGTTACCAATTGTCTTTTCTTTTTTTTTTTTTTTTTTAATTTTTTTTATGTTTATTTATTTTTGACAAAGAGAGAGAGAGACAGAGCGTGAGCGGGCGAGGGGCAGAGAGGGAGACACAGAATCTGCAACAGTCTCCAGGCTCTGAGCTGTCAGCACAGAGCCCAGACGCGGGGCTCGAACTCAGACCGCGAGAGCATGACCTGGGGCCAGAGTCGGACGCTCAACCGACTGAGCCACCCAGGCACCCCCGTTACCAAGTTTCTCGATGCCAGGAAGATATCTGGCCTTCGGATAGCCATCCTGCACCCCATTCTCCTTTTTCTGATTAATTTTATACTTCCCGAATATCATTTCAGTGGATGTTTTGGAGACAGGAGAGGTATGCTCGGCTCGCCATTTTGAATCATAACCCAATCAGCCCTTTAATGCCCAGGAAATCAACCAGGGAGCTCAGAGATAGGATCATGGGTCTCCCTGGCTTCATGCTCCAGCCCCTTTCCTCTGTCCCGAGACCTCGGTTCACATTTGCTCCCTGGGACTATCAGCCTGTGAAAGCAGGAACCAGGTTCTTTCTCCAGCACCACACACCCGGGCTTGGCAGACGGCCCCCACGCAACACGCATGCGTGGCTTTCTGAAAATAAATATCTGTTGAATGACTGAACCGACGAATTAATACCAACAGTACAGTCAGATTTTAACAAGGCCTCTGTAAATATATCGGACAAAAGACTTCCTTTTTCTTCTGCATTTGAAAAACCGGGGAGGGAATCTTTTTAATTATGAAAAATTGATTGTTTTCTTATCTCAGTTCCACAGTGCAGTCTGCAAGAGCCCCAGCCAACCCTGCTGAGAAATAATTCACAGACCCCTGCGGAAGGTATGCCATAGCCCAAGCATGAACAGTGTCGGGAAGATTCCATCCCTTTTCAATATCGGAAGCTGTTTTTCAGGTGCAGGAAAAGTCCTTCGGGATCAAAGTTCCTGCCCGATTTCTGAAAGTAAAGGCGGTGATTCTAGGGAGCTTGGCTATCATGAGAAACTGTAAAAATTGCACTAGAAAATGTCTAGGGCGGAAGCCAACCAAATGCATGCATAATGAACCCTCTACACACCTTTCATGGTTGTGCGGATTGAATATATAGCAAACCAAACTATGCTACCCCAAATTCACCAAGTCCCATACCAGAACCTACGTCCTCTGCCATTGACGTACGTGGGCACCTCTGTACGATCTATCTTGCGATGCCCTGGGGGTAGTGTAGGCTCCGGCTTCTCTCACCAGAGAAGAGGCAGCTCCTCGGAGAGGAAAGCTGCAGGGACCCTAGAGATGTGGAGTCTCAGCTTCCTCAGGGCTCTGCCCGCGGGCTGGGCCCCACCATCTCCCGGGGACACCCGCCTGCCTCAGCCCACACCCGGCAGGAAGCAGAGAGGAGAGAGACGGCACGAGGGCTCTGTCCCAGGGACCGTGGAGCCCTGGTTCCTCTCTGGAACTCTGGCCTCCTGGCACCAGCTCTCACACCTCCTCTCCCTGGGCCGACACGCCAGGTGTATCCCCTGCCCACCTGCCGGGTCCCACCTGGACATGACGACCGATAGCCTGGGTCTTCGGGGAGGATCCCGGTTTCCAGTTCTCTGGCCCATTGTCCTCCGAGGACGCTTACGGAAGGTTCGTTGTTTAGAATCTGAGTTTGGTCATCTCGCCTTCCAGCCCCTCTACCTTTCTGTTCTCAACCCTGTACTCCAGCCTGCTCTGGAATACCGGCCATCCTGGCTCCAAACCTGACGTGTTCCAGAATGTTCAACCTTCCTGCCGCCCACATCTTAGATCGGCACAACTGTGGGCATGTTGGCAACCTACCTAGATGCGACGAAATAACCCAGCTTGACCCTGGCACCTCTACCCTCACTCACCCTGTGCCCTGCCCCACGGGGCAGTGAGAAGTGAGAAGTGAGCCTTTTAGGAACCCATCCCCAAAGATGAGGCCAGTCTTGCACCGAGCGCCTGTTGCTTTAGATAATAATGGTGTGGGTCTGCGCTCATCATGACTGTTTTCTGGGGCCACAGAGGCTGTATCTGCTGACAATGAAAGCAGTCAATGAATGGTGACAAAACCTCCCTCAAAAATCAGGCATCTCGTCCCCAGAGCCAGAAGCCTGGTTTCTAAATAGGATTCTCCAATAAAAGGAACCAGGGCTTCCTGGGAAAAAAAACGCCTGATTCTAGGGACGGAGCAGAAGTACAAGATAAACCTGAAGAAGTCTGTAGTTATCAGAAGGTAAAGCAGTCCTCAAAAAACAAAAGGACGGGGCGTGTTAAAGGGACCCGGAATGGGGCGCCTGAGTGGCTCAGTCGGTGAAGCGTCCGACTTCGGCTCAGGTCGTGATCTCTCAGTCCGAGTCCGAGCCCCGCACCGGGCTACGGGCTGACAGCTCAGATCCTGGAGCCCGCTTCGGATTCTGTGTCTCCCTCTGTCTGCCCCTCCACTGCTTGCACTCCGTCTCTCGCATTGTCTCAAAAATAAATAAATATTAAAAAAAAATTTTTTTTTAGTAAATAAATAAAGGAAGCAGCTTGAAAGAGTCAAAGGCTGGGCCCGTTTGAGCAACAGAATAAATAGCATAGTATGGACGACTGCTCGAAGTACAAAATACATCGGCAGGGTCCATCCTGATTATAAAGAAACACTTGAATGAGTAATGAAATGAGATAAGAGACAAGTCTTTCGTACAGAAGAATTCCAAGAATATATGTACGTATTACCCATCCAACAGGTGGAGCTTTTCCTTTGGGTTCTGGATGATATCACCATCCATGAGCTTGAGTCCCTCATTGGGTGAGCCCCACTTGTCTCTCCCTCTCTCTCTCTCTCTCTGCCCCTTGCTCACTTGCGCCCCCCCCCCCACCACTTGTGGGATTCTCTTTCTCTTTCTCTCTCTGACCCTCGCTCACATGCGTCCTCTCTCTCTTAAAAACGAAAAAAGAAGGAAAGTTGGTGCAGTCCACATAAAGGCTGGGGTCCCAAAGTAAGGTCCCAATGTTGATTTTTTTTCATTTTGACAAACAGATCATGGTCATGTACACTATTAACGGGGGAACCTGGAAGAAACACTCTGTACTGTATCTTTGCAACTTTTCTGTGAACCCCCAAATTAAAATTTTTTTTTTCAACGTTTTATTTATTTTTGGGACAGAGAGAGACAGAGCATGAACGGGGGAGGGGCAGAGAGAGAGGGAGACACAGAATCGGAAACAGGCTCCAGGCTCCGAGCCATCAGCCCAGAGCCTGACGCGGGGCTCGAACTCCCGGACCGCGAGATCGTGACCTGGTCGAAGTCGGACGCCCAACCGACTGCGCCACCCAGGCGCCCCTGTGAACCCCCAAATTAAATTCATTCCAAAATAAATGTATTTAAAAAAATTTAAAAACAGGGGTCTTTAAACTCTCAAGCCCTGCACAACTCAACACAGCCTTTCCAAGGAAACGTGTCCAGGATGGAAACCCCAATGTCGCTTCTGCCTCCAGTGACAAAGGAACCAGAAAACGTGCCGTTCTTCGTTGGCCTCTATTCCCAGGACTGGAGCAGGGCTAGCCGCCGGCCAGGCCTGGTTGTCTGAGTCTTGTCTGCTCGACCCGGAAACGCAGGGCGACCCGGAGGCTGTGAGATCAGGGGTGACGTGAACAGCAGCCCTGCAGGTGGCCCGATCTTGATTTCATCCCTCTCTCCGATGGGTAAACCCCAGCACTTCCCAGGAGGTGTGCAGCTGGTGTATAAACAGGGAGGGTGCAGGAAGGGTCAAGAGACAGCGGTGTTGGCTCCCTGCTCCCCAAGGCCTGAAGTGAAAAGTCCCGTGGGAAGCAGGCAATTTCGGGGAGCCTGCCAGGAGGTGCCAAATGCAAAACGCTGCCATCCCAGCGTCCCAAACGCAGACAGGCCCTTGTTCCTCCGGGGCAGCCCCGGACGGTCAACGCAGCAGCAGCTCAAGGGTGTCTCCCAACCCCAGGGAGGGAGTGGTTACTTAGCGGTTACCTAGACCAGAGTACTTACCTAGTCCGACCCCCCCAAACCCTGGAAGGTGGAGTCACCATCCTCCTTCTAAAGAGGGCAGGGAAGGGGTGGGCGAGGACAGGGCCGGGTCCCGCTGTCCGGGAAGAGAGTGGGCTTTTTCCCCTGAGACGGGAGGAGGTGCCTGGCCCGGAGGACTGAGCTGCAGCAGAGGCTGCCCCAGAGAGGCCGGCGTGGGATGGGGTCGACGGCGAAAGCAGACACTGGCCTGCTGGGTCCCCGCCATGGCTGAGCTAATGGGAAAGGCATGGGTGCCGTGGAGTTAGTCCCCAAAGCAGAGGACACTTGAGGGCACCTGAGTCCTCCAGGCTCAGAGGTTGAAGCCCTGACGCCCCTGTGACTGTGTTTGGAGAAAGGGCTTTTAGAAGGTAATTAAGGTACCGATGCCTGGGTGGCTCAGTCGGTTAAGCATCTTGATTTCAGCTCAGGTCATGATCTCACGGTTTGTGAGTTCGAGCCTCGAATCGGGCTCTGTGCGGACATTGAGGAGCCTGCTTGGGATTGTCTCTCTCTCCCTCTCCGCCCCTCCCCTGCTTGTGCACTCTCTCTATCTCTCTCTCTCTCAAAATAAATACATAAACTTAAAAAAAAGAAGGTAACTAACATCAAGGGATAATGAAGTCAGAAGGGTGGGGTCCTAATCTAGTAGGATTGGTGGCTTTGTAAGAGGAGGAATAGAGAGAGATTTCTCTGTCTCTCCCTCTCCACGTGCATGCACTGGAGAGGCCACGGGGAGACACAGGGAGAAGGTCGCCATCTGGAAGCCAGATAGATAGTGATCACCGTAAATGGAATCCGCCAGCACCTTGAATTTGAACATGCAGCTTCCAGAACTATCTGTTGTGTAAGACCCCCAGTCTGTGGTGTTTTGTTATAACAGCCCGGGCCAACCAAGACCTCGGTGCAGACGGGGCTGCTCCACAGAGACACATCCGAGCCGCCCCGGGGCTTGCTGGGCAACCAGAGAAAGCTTCCTGGGGGAGGAGGGCCTTGGCTGAGAAATGGGGATGGAGAAAGGATGGGGGGGGGGGTAGGGGGGTGGGGAGACCTCCCCAGGAAAATGGTGACTGAAGAGGCAAAGCCATCTTCCGAAAATATGTTCTGGAAAGATGCTGTGCTCTTTTCTGTGGTTAAAATTCCACGTTGTGTCAAGAAGATTTATGTTTCCATCTTAAAAAAAGAATCATGCCAGGCATTTTAAAAAAAACCTCTTAAAAATAGAAAAATGAGGAGAAATGAGTGGTTGGAGAAGTAGAAATGTGAAGCTGATGTGTTTACTGCTTTAGGCCAGAGGAAGAGTTGAGGGGGGTGGTTCGTGGGTCTCCCCTTCTTCCCGCCCCGAACCCACACACCGGAGGTGTGGTGCATGCACCTGCTGTGAAGAAGGCCTGCCCGGAGCTCAATGAGTAAGCAGCGAACCCATTTTCTCGGGTCTGGAACGTGCCTGTTGCTGAGGGAACCAGTTCCGAAAAGAAGGGAATCTGAAGTGAATGCCTCGTCTCCTCTGTTTTGCCCCAAAGTGACTGTCGGAGCTGGCTTCGCAGAGACAAGTAGAGTCTGGTTTGATTCCAAGTTAGGAGACATCCAAAGTTGCAGCCAAGTACGATCAAAGAGGCCGGCGTCTGAGCAAAACCCCAGACGGCTGTGTGGGATCCCCGTGCAAAGCAGGACTGAGGCCGGAGGGCCCCGAAGAGGGGCGACTGACCCTGGGGTCAAGGGTGGCACCATCCTAGAAGGCCCGCGGGGTGGGAGGGTTCCCAGGCAAGCGCGACGCAGACCCCCGGGGCCCTCCCGTGCGGCAGAGGATGGGGCAGCGGTGAAGAACCAGACAGAGAGCAGGTGTCCGTGTGGACACAGAGCGCCGAGTACCCGGGGCCCCGACCTGCCCTAACTCCCCCTGGTACCTAGAAGCTACCCAGGAAGAAGGAGGAGGCCCCAGACTGATCAAACCTAGCTCTCTGCCACTTCTGGCGAATGTCACGCTAAGTTTAAATTACGAATAACAGAAGAAAAAGGAAGATTTATTTCTTGAAGACCACTATCGGCTACACTTCATTTCGTGCAGCCAATTTTATTCTAAGTTCCTACCGTGGGAAGAAGCACATTTGGAAAGAAGGAAGATAACTCGCCCGTGGGTCTGTTTCCTGCCCCGGAATCGGGTAACGAGACCACGGAGAGGATTTGTTTCCGGAGAAAGAGTAACAGAAGGTGAGGGTAGAAATGTGCGCGACTCAAGCCTCCTGATGGCCTCCTGGGTGCCATCCGGGTGCGCAGGGCTCCACAAGAACTCTGCACCTGACTCTCCCTGGCCAGGAAGTGCCTCCGGGTCACAGCCCCACCTCCCTTGCCCAGTAGACCTTTGCAGGTGGAGGCTGTGTTTGCTCCTCTCTCCGCGCTGACTGCAAAGTCAGCCTTCACTAAATGAGTGTTCACTGTTTGGGGAAAGGGAACGAATGTAACAAAACAGCAGAAAACAGCATCACAGGTGTTTAAAAGGAGAAAGAAAACTGAAGCCTGTGTCCCTTGAATACCACTGCCAGAAGTTCACTCCCACAGGTATTTAAATATATTAATTTGGGGCGCCTGGGTGGCCCAGGGGGTTAAGCGGCCGACTCTTGATTTCAGCTCAGGTCATGATCTCATGGGTTCGTGAGATCGAGCCCCGCATGGTCTCTATGCTGGGATTCTCTCTCTCTCTCCCTCTCTGCCCCTCAGCCCTGCTTGCCTGCTCTCTCTCTCAAAATGAATAAAGAAACATTAAATATATATATATATATATATATATATTCTTTCAATATACCCAACACCCTAAGGTAGATACATTAATTGCATTTTGCAGATGAGGAAACACGCCCAGGGAGGTTAAGTGGTTTTTCCCAAAGTCACTCAGCTGGTAAATGGCAGAGAAATTATTTGAACCCAAAGGTGTCTTGCTCTAAAAACCTTTGCTCTCCCCACTAAGTTGGTTGCCTGTGACAACTGTGAAGGAGTGTCTGTGGGGCGAAGGGCCACTCACCTCCTCTTGGAAAGTCACACCCCCTTTTACAGGCCTTACTCATGGAATCGCACCCACCACCGAGCCTCTTGCTTGTGTAAGGTGCCCACCGCAGGTGCTGGGGGGGGGGGGGCGGGGGATAGTGGCGCCAGGCACACAGCCCCGCCTTCTGCTGCTTATCCGGGACACCCGGGGTCCGGGGGCGGTGGGAGGATGTGGGAGAAGCCCCCTGACTCAATCACAAGTCCCAGAGCTTAACTTGAAACCCGTCAAGTAGGATCCGGTTCAATTAGCATAAAAGCAAATTAGCAATTACCAAGCTGTCAAGTCACAGCAGAGGCTCAGGAATTTCAACAACTATCAAGACATCATTTAAAAATATTTAATTCCACTTACATCATTCCAGCTGGGGAATCAGATTGCTTTTGCTTGGTTAGAGGTGTTCTTTGGGGAAAAGCATGAAAAGTGCCAAAAAGTTTCTCCCCCCACATAATGAGCAGACACGCGGAGAGCTGTGTAGACACGTTAGAGATTTACATGGAATAACAAAGCATGTTACCCAGCTTCCTGGAGACAGTATAAACTTTAAATAAGATTGAAAATCCATCATACCTATGTTGATCAGATAATTAACAACATTTGCTGTCAGTGCCGTCTAATGCTACAACGCCTCAGGATGGTCCCTTTCTGCACTTAAACTTCTGAATCAGGCTTCTGTGGACAGGTAGTCACAGGTCCTGGTTCTCCGAGGGCAAGCAGCTCTCTCTGAGGGTGTGTCCCCAGCATCCCTCTCTCTGAAGATGTTCCCAGCATCCTTCTCTCTGAGGGTGTTCTCAGCATCCTTCTCTCTGAGAGTGTGTCCACAGTACCCCTGTCTCTACGAGGGTATGGTCCCAGCATCCCTCTCTCTCTGATGGTGTCTCCCCAACATCTACAGACAGCAACCCTGTGAGATAGAAATTATTATCCCCATTTTACAGGTGAAGAAACCGAGGCATGGGATGTTTAAAGAACTTGACCAAGTGATAGAAGCCATAGCCAAACATAATGACTGCAGATCTAGGAAGTGCTTGGATGAAAAAGCCAATCTCAAAAGGTTATATACCATAAGGCTCCATTCGGCAACATTCTTGAAATGATGAAATTCTAGAAAGGAAAGCAGATTAGTTGTTGCCAGGGGTTGGGGTCGGGGTGCAGGGAGGAGGGAGGGGGGTGTCATTATATGACAGCGACAGGAGGGATTGTTGTAGTGTTGGAGCCATGCTGTATCTTGACTATGGTGTCAGAGATGCGGACCTTCACACGTGATAAGGTTGCACAGAACTAAACATGCACAGAATCGAGTACGTGTGAAACCGAGGTATCTGAATCAGAGGCACAGGTCTATGTCAATGTGGCGGTGCTATTGGACTCAGTTCTGAAAGATCCACCCCTTAGAGGAAAACAGGTAAAGAAAACATGGGGTCTCGCTGTGCTGTTTCTTAGAATAACTTATAAATGTATAATCATCTCAAAATCAAAACTTCCAGTTTAAAAAATAGCATTTATAAAAAGTGCATGGGGACACCCATCAAATGTAGTATATATCTAAGAGGCTGTGACGTGATGTGCAGAATTTGTAGTTGTTTCCATCTGTCTAACAACATTTGTTTTTTAGAGAATGAACAACTGGGGTGGGGGGAGGGCAGAGAGAGAGAGAGAGAGAGAGAGAGAGAGAGAGAAGTTCAAGCAGGTTCCATGCTTAGTGTGGAGCCTGATGTAAACTCGATCCTCTGACCCTGAGATCACGACCCGAGCCCAAATCAGGAATCAGACTCTCAACCGACTGAGCCACCCAGGCACCCCTTCTCTAACAACTTTTATAAATTCTATTTTAAGGTTCTATACATGCTGTGAACTTCAACTAAAAAAGGTATAATAAAAATAAATGCGTTTTGGCTTAAAAAAGAAAGTGCTCAGAAATTTAGAGGAACGATTCCCTTCTTGCTGAAAGAATGATGCGGACGATGTTTGAGTTCGGTCTTGAAGGATAAGGATAAGGTGTGTCTTGACAGGTCAGGTGAAAAGGAAGAATGTTCCATGGCAAAAGGACAGAAGCCAAGTTCAGACAATTCAAGACAAATACAGTCCGGGTTTTCGAGAACTGGTCCCATTCAGACAGGAAGCACAGTCCCAATCCGTACTTGCTTAATCTTCAACAATGTTGATTTTTTTTTTTTTTTCAGTTTTGGGGTAAAGTTACATTCAGTTTTTGTTTTCCTTTTGAACGTTTTTTTTCTACTTACTTAAAAATTGCGTGTCTCCCCCTGCTCTTGTCCTCTCAATGCCCTGTTCTCGGCTGTCGAGGAGACTCCGCTCGTGGTGATGGAAAAACCATGGCTCGACGACCAAAAGACCTCAGTTCAAATCACTATTCCATCCCTCACTTGCGAGCTATCATCCCACAAGTATCTGGACTTCAGTTTCCTCTTTTGTAAAGTGGAGATTATATTACCTACTTTGTAGGGTTGTTATGACCACCCAGCAGCATGGTATATGTCAAAGTGCTTTGCCAATGGTAAAGTGCTAAAGAGATGTGAATTGCTAATATTGACAAACTCATTCACATGAAGGTATGCATTACTGATAACAGCTTCATATCCTGCTCTTTGAGGACAATCACTGTGGGAGACGGTACAGGCTTGGAGAAAGGCAGACCCGATCCAGATTCCCGATATGCCACTGCATTAGGGGAACCTCATCCCCTTGTGCAAACCCTCTCACGTTTCAGTTTCCTGATCTGTGAACAGGAGTAAGAGAACCTCACAGAGTTGTCGTAAGAATGAAATTGTGACAAGTAAGCAACATACATTAAGTTCAGCGAGATAATTTCTATAAAGTACATAAAATATATGTCATTCACTATTACTATTATTATTAATATTTCAAAGGAGTGTCTTTTCAAGTGATGGGAAGGTAACCCCTGGCCTTGGCTTAGATGCATTCTACTGCCCAACCGACGCTCTGCCCACCCCGACCTCACCTCGGTTTCAGCCGTCCATCTTCCTCCACGGTCCTAAAATGCCCACCTCACTCCTTGTGCAGAGGCCCCCTCAGTCATCTCTTGCTTCGTGAAGCTCATTCTCTAGTAGATTCTGCCGGAAAGCATTAGGGTGCAGCGTTCCCCAAGTTCTTGTCCGTTTTGAAAACTGTCTTACAGGGGCGCCTGGGTGGCTCCGTCGGTTAAGCATCTGACTTCGGCTTGGGTCGTGATCTCACGGTTTGTGAGTTCGAGCCCCGGGTCGGGCTCTGTATCGACAGCTCGGAGCCTGGATCCTGCTTCAGATTCTGTGTCTCCCTCTCTCTCTGCCCCTCCCCCACTCACACTCTGTCTCTCTCTCAAAAATAAACCAAAAAAAATTTTTTTTAATTTTTTCTTGGGTTATCATTTTGAATATTAGCTCTGTCTGTCTCATTTTCTTTCTTTCCTTGGGGATTCCAGTAACACGGATGTAATTCCCTCCTTGACTGTCCTTCCCACAACTTACTCTCTAATCTTAGTTGTTTCCATCTTTTTAAAAAAATTTTTTTTTAATGTTTATTTATTTCTGAGACAGAGAGAGACAGAGCATGAGTGGGGGAGGAGCAGAGAGAGAGGGAGGGAGACACGGAATCAGAAACAGGCTCCAGGCTCCCAGCTGTCAGCACAGAGCCCGATCCGGGGCTCAAACTCACGAACCGTGAGATCATGACCTGAGCTGAAGTCTGGTGCTCAACCGACTGAGCCACCCAGGCGCCCCTCTCCAATTTTTTTCCTGAACTCAGTCGCCCTTTTCTTGATCTCTTCCTAGTTGTTGTCGTTTACATCTTTCTTCTCAGTTTTTGAACTTCTGATTCACCGTTGTTTTATCCTCAAAGGCATCTTTGAGTATATTTAATTCTGTTCGAACATCTTACTCTGGTCTGGGGCGCTGCTAACACCGGGTGGACCCATCGATCTTTTTCGTATCGGTGCCCGTGGCGTCGGTGTTTTGCTGGACTCCCGGCTGAACTTCACTCTGTCCTGTCAGCGGGAAAGTCCAGGGGCTCGAGTGGATGTTTTTGTTTGGTTCATTCGGCAGCGAGGGCAGTGTTTGCATGTTCTCCCACGTGTGGCTCATTTATCTAGCTAGACCCCAAACTTTCTCCTCTTGTTCCTGCCCCCCTCCAGCACCCAGTTTTTAAAAGACTCCTTCCTCTCTCCCTCCCTATTTGCCTTTCTAGCCTCAGAAGCTGGCTTTTATTATTTATTTAATGTTTTATGCGTTTTTGAGAGGGGGGAGGGGCAGAGAGAGCGGGGACAGAGGATCCAAAGCGGGCTCGGTGCTGAGAGCAAAGAGCCCGACGCGGGGCTCGAACTCATGAACCGCGAGATCGGGACCCGAGCCGACCTCGGACACTTAACTGAGCCACCCAGGCACCCCTAGAAGCTGGCGTTTTTAAAGACAGCTCCTTCGAACTACACGTCATTTTAAGTCCCTTCCTGGAGTCTGTGTCCTGATCTATCCAAATACACTCTTCATGTTTTCATATTTAGGGTCCATTTTGTCTTTGTGACGATGGCTGTGGACCAGCTTCAGGCTACTCACCAGCACCACTCTTCTCTCCTGCTTCTGTTTTTCCTGGTTTGACTTCACTGTCTTTTTTTTAAATGGTTATATATTCTTGAGACAGAGAGAGAGAGAGAGAGAGAGAGAGAGAGAGAGAGAGACAGAGCGCAAGCAGGGGAAGGGCGGAGAGAGAGGGAGACGCAGAATCCGAGGCAGGCTCCAGGCTCTGACCTGTCAGCACAGAGCCCGACGCGGGGCTCGAACCCACAAGCTGTGAGATCACGACCTGAGCCAAAGTCGGAAGCTTAACCAACTGAGCTACCCAGGCGCCCTTGGACTTCACTTTCTTTTTTTTTTTTTTTAATTTTTTTTTCAACGTTTTTATTTATTTTTGGGACAGAGAGAGACACAGCATGAACAGGGGAGGGGCAGAGAGAGAGGGAGACACAGAATCGGAAACAGGCTCCAGGCTCCGAGCCATCAGCCCAGAGCCTGACGCGGGGCTCGAACTCACGGACCGCGAGATCGTGACCTGGCTGAAGTCGGACGCTTAACCGACTGCGCCACCCAGGCGCCCCTGGACTTCACTTTCTACAAAGCCTGAGGTCGGGTGAAGAACATGAGAAATTGTGTTATTGGATTTGGTGGATTTTTTCTCTCGTAACTTATTTGGAAGAATGGGCATTCTCTGCCTTCGAATTTTTCTGACAGTGAACATATGTACAGATTTTTCCCCAGAGCATTAGAAATGAGGAAAGACTCCCGAATTCCTTTCATGAATCAAGTGTAACATTGGTACCTGTGCCTGGTAAAGACGGGAGGAATACAAGATCGCTGCGAACCAATATCACTCGTGAGTATCAACGCAAAAATGCTAAATAAACTATTAGCCGGAAACACAAAATACCACGTTAAGAAAACACTCAAGAAATGAACAAGCCGATTTCATCCCAGCAATGCAATATTTACAACATGTGGGGCTACACAGATTAACTACAGGGCTCAGTCGTATGGCATCTGCCAAGGCATCGTGAATATATAGAAAATCAGCTTGCCAAATGAAAGGAGGAATATGAATTATACATCCAAAAACCCACCCAGACAGCACGCAACGCTTTTAGGAGACAATATTTGTCAAAAGTTGAGTTAGCGAACACATCGAAACGCACTTAAGGCAGGGTTTTGACTCTCGCTGGATGAGTTTCAAACACCTTTGTGTCCATGTTAACGCTGGCTCCTTCCCTGAGCTGTGTTCAGATATAGATGTTGTCGTCCTCTTCCAGCAAGGACGGGGCCAACCGTTCTGAGGTGCCCCCTCCCCGGGCCCCGGCCTCCTGTGAGCCACGTGTTCTCCTGAACTGAGCCACGTGTCCGTAGACTAAGCTACCACGGTGGGTTTGGTCTGTCCTTCAGTCCTTCTCCCTCCTGTCTCATCTGGCTCACCCTGGTTTCCAACGAAAATGGCTCTAACAGTAGGAAAAGGCTAGTCCTACGTTCTAGGCCCTGCTGTGCTTAGTAGGTGCGAGATTTTAAACAAAACACAGAACGGTCTACCTCCGCTTCCTCGTCTGTAAAACAGATCTTCATCCTTCACGGGGTTGTCGTAAGGCTGAAATGATCTAGTCCTTTGAAAGGAAGAAAGAAACACACGCAGAAAAGCGCAAACATACAAGTACACGGTCCTTGTTGCATAAGGGGGACAGGGTGGCTGTCATTGTAAGCTTTGGGCCAGGAAGTCTGCCAATCACTACAGTTTAATCAAGAATACATCCTGGGGTGCCTGGGTGGCGCAGTCGGTTAAGCGTCCGACTTCAGCCAGGTCACGATCTCGCGGTCCGTGAGTTCGAGCCCCGCGTCAGGCTCTGGGCTGACGGCTCGGAGCCTGGAGCCTGCTTCCGATTCTGTGTCTCCCTCTCTCTCTGCCCCTCCCCCGTTCATGCTCTGTCTCTCTCTGTCTCAAAAATAAATAAAAACATTAAAAAAAAAAAGAATACATCCTAATTCCCCCCCCCCATCTAAATTTACAGTTTAACAATAACTACTTTAGCCAGGAAGCTCTAACTGCTTTCATTCAATGAAATAAAATGAATGTCTCATTTCGCTCTTCTTTCACACAGAGAAAATTCCTATCAACAATTACAGGAAGAAATCACGTGACAGAGACAGTTCTCCGGTGACTAATCTTGTGGAATACCTGTCTGTCTCCTCCTCGGGTTCCAGAACAATCTACCCACTGAGAACAAAGCCGACTGACATGCTCTTCCCCACGCAGAGAATGCACAGGCTGGTTCCCAAGGCTTGAACACCCACCATCTGTCCAACAAACAAAAGCCTGACAATTTGTGCAGTGCTCTTTCTTTCTTTCTTTCTTTCTTTCTTTCTTTCTTTCTTTTTTAGGTCAAAACACCAAGTAAAGATCAAAGACATTTGAATTTGAAATATACAAATCCTTGACACTTCGGATCGGGATCTCTGCCTGGGACCACAAAAGAACATTCAAGTCTTCTGACATATTTGTAGCACGGGGTAGGCTCCCTCGACCCTCGAAATCCCTGTCAAAAGAGGTCTGCATAACGCAAACCCGCTCGTGACCTGGTGGTTGATTAGATTACAACAGAGTCTCTTCAACAACTTCGTTTATTAAAAAAAAAAAAAGTTTTGGGGGTGCCTGGGTGGCTCAGTCAGTTGAGCATCTGACTCTTGGTTTGTGCTCAGGTCACGATCTCATGGTTCACGAGTTTGAGCCCCGCATCAGGCCGTGCACTGGGATTCTCTCTCTCCTTCTCTCTCTGCCCTCCCCTACTTGTGCTGCCTTCTCTGTCTCTCTCGAAATAAATAAATAAATAAACTTAACCAAAAAAAAAAAAAAAAAGTTTACTGAACTCCCATTATGTGGCAGGCACCACACTATGTCTCAGCTGCCCAGTGCAGACCACCCAGATGGGGTCCCTGCCTGCGGGGATCTGACCATCCAGCCTGACAGACTCAGACATTAATCCAATAACTAGACAAGCGCCTCGCTCTCCCGAGGCGAGGGTGTCGAGGAAGGCTTCATGGTCTTCATGGTTGCAAAATGGCTGCAGCTGTCTGGGCATCACACCCAAATCTCACAAGGGCTAGAAGAGGTTCCCTTCGGCCAGACTTGTTTCTCATACCTGTGTCAAAGCCAGTCACAGAAAAGATTGAGACCTCCGTGACAGGACTGCACCTTCCTCTAATGCCATGGTGGCATCTAGACAGAACCGGCCACGATGAAGGAGAGAGAGATTTTGAATGACAAGCCAACTGCCCACTTCCCCCTACTGGGTTCCAGGCACTTCTTTTTTTCTCCTTGTACCGTTTCATTTTTAGTCACTGTAAGCAAGGACTTTGAATGCCAACCGCACAGTCATGACAAAGGACTTTTGCTGCACCAAGAGAACAGGCATGCCCTGTGGAGTTTATTACAATGGATTTCCATTCCATTTCATTTGTTTAGTAGAAAAGTCATATTCAAAACTCACATTTCCCTCCCCTCTGGGGGCCTCCACTGTTCAGATTCGTACCATCAACAAGCAGTCCTAAAAGCCTGTCAGATAATCTAAAAGAAAAGGAGAACAAGAAAGATTTCTGTGTTGTTTGTCTGTAATATCCTAGGGCAAGACTTGAATTTGTTTATTTGGAACAATGTTGCAGCTTGCAAAGCCTATGAAAACTCTCAGTGCTATAAAAACATCTAAAAAACGCAGCTCTTAAAAACAAAATTAGTACAGGAACAGAGTTTCTTTGTTATTCTGCAGCTTTAAAAACACTAACAAAGAAAGTTAATGTGATATCTTTAACTTAAAAGCATTAGATGGTTTTAGTATCTGGGCTTCAGCAGATGATGTTTCATGGAATTCGCAAATACGGTGACCACAGTCCATTTTATGAGAGTACTTTTTTAAAGTTTATTTACTTTGAGAGAGAGAGAGAGAGAGAACAAGCAGGGGAGGGGCAGAGAGAGAGGGAGAGAGGGAGAGAATCCCCAGCGGAGCCTCTCTCAGGGCAGAGCCCCATTGCAGGGCTCAAACCCACAAACTGTGAGATCGTGACCTGAGCTGAAATCAAGAGTCGGACACTCAACTCAGAGTCACCCGGATGCCCCGAGCACCTTTTGTGTGTGAAGATGCCTTACCCAAGGCTGCTCCCACCCCTCCCCCTGCTTATAAAGCGTTGCCTTTAATTTCCCGATGAACACCCTCCCACCCTCCCCTAAGCCCCCACCCCACCCCCACTCTCGTCCCCAAGACTCACACATGACTCCTGGACACCGTACCTTGTCTCTTAGCTCCGTTCCTTTGCCCAAGATCTGTCGAAAGTACCCTCCACGTCGCCACTCCCTTCCTTGCTCAGATAATTCAGCCCATCCTGCTTCTTAGTCTCCGGGAACATGTCCTCAGTGCCCGCACCCACTGCCATCGACCGTATGCTGGGACACTCGGCGAGTCCTCTTTGCCCCACGTGACCCCTCGTTGTGCTGCTACTCTGAGAAAGCCAGCTTCGCCACGGACACTGCCTTGGGCCCCACGCTTTCGGGTGCTGCTCTGACCTTCCCCAGCTACCCCTCCCCGTGGGTCAAGGCCGAGGAGATGCGCCCACCTGGAGCCCATGCCCCTCCCGACCCAGATGGTGCTCCAGGTGCCCAGGCTTCTGGGAACTCCCACTCAAATGACCCCCAGTGTGCTTTGGGCCACCCTCCCGAAGGGGACACGGGCTGGTGGGCACACAGGCTCCTGGGGCCAAGGACGAGCCAGGCAGCGGCCGTTGGAGAGGCTGGAGGCAGCTGAGGCTCCTGACTCCCGGGCATGGGGAGAGAAGAGATGGGCAGACCTTGGTGTTGGGCTGGGGCTGGAGGTCATCGTACGGCCGCCTTTCCACACGAAACCCCGATTCACTCGGGAATTCTAAAAGCATTCCTTGCCTTCCAGGTACTCGTGTCAAGACAGGAGAAGGGGTTCTGCTTCCTCCAACACTTGTGCCCCCGGCCCGCCCCACAAGCCTTAGGGGCAGGTCTGCGACAAGTCCCCTTGTGTGATGCTCGGTATGATGGGCCCCTGGGAGGGTTGCCCTCCAGACTTCGGGGGATTGGCTGAGGTAACCTTTACCTCCTGGAGTAGCCAGGTGGCCTTCCCCAGGGGAGACCAGCCCCCACCCTCCAGAACATTCTCTCGAGAACTTCTTACAGCGTTGACGAAATAGCCTGAGTTCCGACAGCTTGGTGTTTAATATCAATTGTTTCTGTTTGAAATTTGCCTCGCGGTAACACTTAGGTTTCAGGTTTTGTGATGACATTTGATTCTGAGGGAATTCAGTCTGCCACAGTAACTTCGATGGAAGATTTCTTGCGGCGCCATAGAACCCGCTGCCTGCTGAACGTGGGCATCGCGCGCTGTGCCCGCTGGGAGACGCGGCTGGTGGTCACATTTTTGTAACTTGCAACACTCTGGACCAGGGGCTCCCAAGTGCCCGACATATAGAGACGACACAGAACCACAAAAAAATCGGTCTGGGGCAGGCACAGGGACCTGGGTCGGCCAGGATTTTGTGAGTTTGGGTTTTGTTTCGTTTTGGTTTTCTAGCTTCCCGGGCGATTCCAGGGGACTTTGTGTGGCGGTCACTGCCCCAAACTAGCAAGGGGCCCGGGTTTCAATTCCGCAGACCCTCATCACATGCCAGGCCCCGTACCATTCGGTTGCACGCGTGATCTTCTTTTGAACCTTCCCGGCCATCCTGTGAGATAGGAAGACTTCATTCTCCTCTCCAACAGAGGAGAAAACAGAGCTAGGGGAAGGCTGAGTGGTTCTCAAGGCCACAAGCCGAGTTCATGGTGAATCTAGGGCTTAACTAAAGACTTCTGGCTCCAAGCCCAGCGGCCTTCCGCGGGAGCACCAGCCAACGGCAGCCTTGAGAAATCGCTCGGCCCGCACTGCGTTAGCAAAAAGGTTTATGGCCCAGCTTTCTCTTCGGAGACGTCAGTTTGTCAGGATAATTCCCGGTCGCTGTGCATTCTCCACATTTAAGAAAAAAGCCTGGCAGCCGCACTTAGAAGTTCGGGTGGCTCCCGCCACGATGAAACCAGGGCTGGCCAAGGGAACCATGGCGTTTCTAAAGACGTCGGTCTCTGAGGCCATAATGGGCCATTAGTGAAGGGAAAAGCTCTCAGTCCCCTGACAACGCCGTTTAATGCAAGAACACGAGAAAGCTTTTACAGCTTCAAGAGCAAACGCACGAGGTTTCACTTTTTCAAACGCGGGTCCCCCATGAAAGCTCTGCCCTCAGAACGGTCCCCAAAGGGTATTTCTTGCCGGTAATTTTGCAGTCGTAACGGCATCGGCTTGTTTCCTACAGTTGTTTTCAGAAAAACTGGTGCACGGATCCTGTTTGTTCAAAGGTCCCTTGAGAGATGAAATCTGCTTTTAGGGATTGTTGCCATCCATCCCCCAAATAGCCTCTTCTCTCTGGCAGAAGGAACTGGGGACTCGCCCATCTTTCTTCCTGTCTCCTTATCGCCCTCTCTCCTCCCTCCCTGAAGGCCCCGTTGTTCTGCCCTCCAAGCACAAAGCACCCCTCTCCATTCTTCTCTCACGTGACCGTGACCCTGACCGTTTTCTCCGACCTCTTTTCTTCCTAGATACGCCGGTTTCTTGGCCGCTCTGATATTTCTGTGGAGCGATCAGAAGGGTCGCGGGGAGTAAAGTTTAGTGCGAAGCCTGAAGATGTCTTTGGGGCTCCCCCCTTTTTTCCCATAAACACAAGCTCTTTGCTGGGATAAACATCTCTGGGTAGCTATATGGCTTTACACACAATGCTTACAAACTGTATAACTAGTCCTACACTATGCTTCTAAATATATATGTATATGATTATATCATATTCGTAATTAATATATAATATATTTAATATAATGCATACCTATATTTGAAGGGTAGTGATTTGTATACACTTTTTTACACAACCACATTTCTGCATTACCTTTGTTTACACAGATTTTGGGGGGGTTCTTTTGGGTTTTTCAGCGATAACATGTGACAATAATGATTATTTTACCTCTTCCTTTCTACTGTGTTTGCCTCATTTCTCTTTCTCATCTAATTGGCATCAGCGCTTTAACAATGTTAAGTAATAGCGTGATACAAAGAACTTTCAGAAAATTCACCGTATGTCAGGCCACAAAGAAAATCTTAGTAAACTTCAAAGAATGGAAATTGTATGAGCAACATCCTCCGATCATAATACGACCAAAGTTGTGGTGTCAGCAATACAATAAACAAAAAAATCTCTTCTACCTGGAATTAAGATACATACTATTAAACAAACAGAACCTACAAGATGGGCAAACATCTTGTAGGGCAAACAGAACCTACAAGATGAATTTACCCAGCTTCTTGAAAATAAAATGGACTGAAAACATATCAGTACCGATGGGATATGCAAAAGCAATTATCCAGGGAAAATGTATAGTATTAATGTCACGTAAGTAGAGTGCTACTCTGGATGACAGAGTAAGCTAAAAGAAAACAGAAGAAAAAATAAGGATAAAGCAATTTAAAGAGTTAAAAAAAAGAAAAAGAGTGGAAGTAATAATAAAAAATCTGGCTCTGAAGGTGAAAACCCTCAAAAAAAAGACAAATCATCAGCTAACCTAACCAGGAAAGAACTAAGCCATACACCTGATGAGTCTACTCCGAAAAGCACAGCCCCATCTCACTAGTGAACGTCAATGCAACACCCTTAACTAGAAAATTAACAGAGAGAATCTAACAGCTTTTTACAAAACATTTGTAATCCAAAACTCGTTCATGTAGAAAACCCAATAAAATAGGAATTAAAAGATATCTCCTTGGGTGCCTGGGAGGCTCAGTCAGTTAAACATCCGACTTCGGCTCAGGTCATGATCTCGCGGTACGTGAGTTCGAGCCCCATGTCAGGCTCTGTGCTGACAGCTCGGAGCCTGGAGCCTGCTTTGGATTCTGTGTCTCCCTCTCTCTCTCTGCCCCTCCCCTGCTCATGCTCTGCCCCTCTCTCCTTCAAAAATAAACATTTAAAAAAAGATATCTTCTTAACATGATTTCACATATATAATATATATATAACATATTATGTATTATATATATGATATATTATATGTAATATATATATATGATCCAACATTGCATTAAATGGAAAACACTTGAAGATTTTCACTAAAGTGAGGAACAAGTCAAGGATTTGTCAAGGAACAAGACAAGACAGTGTTTAGCACTGTATTGGAGTATTAGCCAATGCAATCAGGCAAGAAAAAAACAAGAAGAGGCGTAAGAATTAGGAAAAAAAAAAAAAAAGGTAAAATTCTCACTATCCACAAATGATGCGATTTTATCAGTGGAAAACCCCCAAACAGCCATGGAAATACTGTTACAAACAATACAATTCAGTTAAGTAGCAAGGTACAAAATGAACATAGAAAAATTGATAGCTTTCATACGTAAGAACAGCAACCACTTTAAAACATACTTCATTCATATCTAAAGCATTCATTCATTCAAGTCTACAGCCTTTGTCACAGTTTGTGTGCTCGGGGAAGCAGCTGCCAGGATGGAGTCAGAGTGCAGAAAGTTGAAAGTGAAGGAGGCTGTGTGGGAAAGGAAGAGCCCTCAGACCCCTCATCTGTGAGAGTCCCCACCAGCCCAGCAGGAGATCCGGAGTTTGTGTTGGTCAGAAGAATAGCCAGGCTATTAGAATGGCCTGACTCAGCCGATGGCCAGGGCCCCCCTGAAAACATGACCAACACAAGAGGTGGACTCGGATATTTTGTGATGTATAATAAGAAATATATATTTGGTCGTCTTCCTATTTCTGGCAGAGCTCTGGTGAAACCCTAAAAATTTCCTAAGTGATGAGAGCCACAAAGTGTCTTTTGTAATGTTAACGAGGTGACTTTTGGCCCCACTGAGGGATCTGGCTGGTTGCGAGGCCCGTTCCAATCCATGGGATTGGAAGGTTGGAGGCTTCAAGCCCACTGCCTGACCTCCAGGGACAGGAGAGGAATATTGCAAACGTGATTATCAGAGGAATTGACAGCCAATGATTTAACCAATCACAGCTGTGAAATGAAAACTCTACAAAATCCCCAAAAGGATGGGGTTCAAAGAGCTTCTGGGTTGGGGAACACATGGAGATTTGGGGACAGTGGCACCCTAGAGAAGGCATGGAAGCTTTGCACCCCTTTCCCATGCTCTGTGCTTGATGCACCTCGTCCCTCTGTCCGTTCCTGAGTTATATCCTTTTATAATAAACCAGTAATCCAGTAAGTACAATGTTTCTCTGAGTTCTGCTAATTAATCGAACAAATTAATCCAACCCAAGAGGAAGTCATGGGAGACTCCCATCTGTAGAAACTCCCACCTGATCTGTTGATCAGATGCACATATGACAACCCAAACTTGCTACCGCTAAAAGAAAGAGGGGCAGTGGCAGGTGGGGAGTGCAGCCTGGTGGGACTGAGTCCTTACCCTCTGGAGTCTGACACTATCTCCAGGTAGGGAGTGTCAGAACTGAGTTGAATTGTAGGACAACCCGCTGGCGTGAGAGAATTGCTCGGTGCCGGGAGAAAACCCGCACACGCATTGGAATTGGGTGCGGCATCTTGTCCTGGAAAAAGTACCTGCTGGAGACGATCAGCTAACCGCCTGCTTCTCACTGGAGAGACATTTGAGCAGCGTGTTTCTGTGTCTTCCAGAACATCCAAAACCTACATGGGAAACAAAACTAGAAAGCCCTCTTGAGACGACAAAAGAATGCGAACAAATAGAAAGACATCCTTTGTTCTGACAAGGAAACTCAACATCATAAAGATGTTAGTTCTCCCGAAATGAAGTTAGAGGTGGAAATGCAGTCCAATAAAAATATCATCAGAGTTTTGGTTTGTTTGTTTGCTGGAGCTGAACAAGTTGATTATGAAGTTCATTTGGAAAAACAAACAAGCAAGCAAAAAACAAGCGAGTTTTAAAAATTGTTATTTATCGGAGGAGAGAAGGAATAGGAAGGATAGAGAGAACAGGTTTAGGTGTCAGTCTTCCCTGAATATGCGTGTTTTATAGATTTGATGTAAATATTTTACGTATTTTGAAACAATAATACACTTTACAAAGCAATCCCTTAAAATAAGGGCAAAATAAAACAGATGACCCTCTCCATGTCTCTGCATGTGACCCATCCCCATAGAGAACACTATCCCAAGTGATTTTAAAGCACAGCATCTTGATTTTACCCACCAAGGGGGATATAGCCTCTGAACAAAACAAACACCCCCGCCGAAGAGGGCTTAAACTGATTTTTGCTATTCATGTTATTGGTCATAGTTTTGTAGCATTACTCTGAAACTATTGCGTGTGCATTTGTGGCATAAAAAGATAAGCATTAGGTTCAACTCACTGTAACTGGAATTTTTGGAGTGGGAGAAGGAAGTGTAGTGTAAAGTCAACAAGCCTAACAAAAACTGCGTAAGTCTGTAATTTGCTAGTGAGGGCCACTAACAAACATGAAAACAATGACGAATCCAGAAATAAGATGCTCCCCCAGCTCCCAGTTGTGGTCACTAACACCATTTCTTTTTATTTATCTGTTTATTTATTTTTATTTTGAGAGAGAGTGCATGAGCAGGGGAGAGGGGCAGAGAGAGGGAGAGAGAGAATCCCAATCAGGCTTCGTGTTCAGTGCAGAACCTGACATGGGGCTCGGTCCCACGACCTGGGATCACGATCTGAGCTGAGGTCAAGAGTCAGACGCTCAACCAACTGAGCCACCCAGGCGCCCCAATACCATTTCTCACTAAAAGGAAGCCAGGCCTCCTTGGAGGAATAACTGATTCCAGGCCTGGGACAGGCAGTGTGATGGAGAGCCCAGAACATATTCACACCAGAGGCAAGGAGTTATCAAAGATTACTAGAGTCATGGTGAATGAATTGACAAGTGAAGAGAATGCCACAGCCCAAAATTGGATAATTTGAGCATTAGCAAGATTAGTCACCTCAAAAGATCAAAACATACCAAATATGTCTAAAATAGTGAGTTCATAATGATAGGAAAAGCAAAAGGTAAAATTCCTCATTGGTCACCTTTGGGGAATACTAAGAAACCAACTCTGTTTGGAAAACTGAAGATTAAGAGACAGAGTCAAGCATTTATCCTACTGTTCCCATATGAAATGTACCTTGGGATAGCCAAAGCGTTGATGAGGGGAATATTCTTTCTACTGAAGGAAGCCAGCTTAAGAAGAAATGGTAGAGTTAGAATATTACCACTTAGCAACCTCTGAGGAATAAATAGTTGTCAGCAATAATCATCGAAGGTTGTTGACGTCACAAAAAGAGACCGCCAGATACTATGTGCCTCCCGATGGAAATACGTAGCTCATCTATGAAGTAGGATTTCCCCCCCCCAAATTAAACCTAAGACCGATGAAATCTTTAGATCTAACTACCAATTTACGAGAAAAACAGTGGACAGAGGAACATGTCAAATGACACCATGGAGATGTAATCAGCGAAATCCATACCATGGGATATTGAACGGGACAAACAGTTGGATTTCCTCACAATAACAAAGAGTGGGAGTGAGGTGGGAGCAGGGCACAAGCCCAGATGGCGAGAGTCCTAAATTCTTACGCTGAGAGTTCTGTCAGCCACTCTCAATGTACAGTTTTATTTTCTTATATGTTGAAAGAGTAAACAGCATTTGGATTTTCTGTTCTTTAAAAATTTTGTAGCATTGTCTTGTGAAGTCATCTGGCCCTTGTATTATTTGTTTTGGAGGTAGTTCTTTGACTTTTTTTTTTTTCATGCCACGTTAATTGATATGTTTTAGGTTTTAGGTTTTCTAGCTCCTCTGGGGTCATTCTCAGTCGTGTGTATTTTCATAGAACATTGCTAATTCCATCCAGGTGCTCACATGTATTTGCAGAGAGTTGAACAAATAGTAGGTTGAACCATCGACATGTGGTTCCATCTAATAATTTTCAGCAGAATCATTTTGTTTTACTTGGGGCACCTGGATGGCTCAGTCAGTTAAGCATCCGACTTCGGCTCAGGTCATGATCTCATGGTTCATGAGTTTGAGCCCTCGTCAGGCTCTGTGTTGACAGCTCAGAGCCTGGAGCCTGCTTCAGATTCTGTGTTTTCCTCTCTTTCTGCCCCTCCCTTGCTCTCACTCTCTCTCTCTCTCAAAAATAAACATTTAAAAAAATTATTTTGTTCCATTATCATTTCTTATTTTGTATATTTATGCTTCCCTTCTTTTTAGAGATTAGGTTAGCTAATGGTTTATCCTTTTTATTTCATTCTTTACCCCCCAACTCAGCTCTTGGATTTAATTGCCATTCTCATGTGTTTTCTGGTTCATTTTATTTCTGCTTTTATCTTTATTCACTCCTTCTTTCTGTGTTCTTTAGGATTATTTTGTTTTTATTTTGCTACTCATCTGTCTTGAAAGTTTAACTTGGAAGCAGGACAAGGCACATCGGGGCTGCCTGTTTCAGAAGACAAAAGGACGCACGTTAACAGGGGGGCTGGCCAGGAGCCTCTGGCTTGCGTCAGCTGTGACATTCACAGAAGAGCAAATTCCGGGGGCGCCTGGGCGGCTCAGGTGTGTGCGCATCCGACTCTCCGCACAGGTCACGATCTCAGTTTCATGAGTTCGGCCCCTGCGTCTGAGTCTGTGCTGGCAGCTCAGAGCCTACTTGGCATTGTCTCTGTCTCTCTCCCGCTCTCTCTGCCCCTCCCCAGTGCTCGCTCTCTCTCAAAATAAATAAGCTAAAAACAAAAAAAAAAAGCAAATTCTGGCTGCAGGCATGCGACTGAAACAGAGAGAGGAAGCAGAGGGACAATCATTCTGGTTGTAGCAAGTCAAGGCTATTAAGCAGCTTGTTCAGCGCCCGAGCGGCTGCCACGAGGTTGTACGTTTCAGATCCGTTCGCAGGGAACATAACTCGCGCCTGCGCAGATGCACTCTCGGATCAGGACGGAGGGGCAGGGACTCGGAGGCAGACCCCTTCCTGGGAGATGGGTCGCCTCCGACAGGTCACGTGGCTCAAGGACTCCCTGATGGCCACCTCGCCACCCCCCACCCCCCGAAATGCCTGCACGGGGTTCCCCAGCTCGCCTGGCCGCTCCACATTCCGCCCTTTCTTCTCCCACGGGCCAGACTCCTTCTGTCTTTCACCGTGAGACGGTGTCTGCTTCTCCGGGTTCCCAAACTAACCCCAGAGGTGCGAGGGCTGCTGCAAGAAAACAGGCAGTCAGGCAACCCCTCGGGGGTGGGAGAGTTACTCCTTAGACTGGATTCCAAGTGGGGGGGAATGTTAAGACTGGCAAGCAAAAGTTCATGGACGGGGACACTATCTGGAGACACAGGATTGTCTTGAGACACACAAGGGCCCTTGCCAGGGGATGTTAGGGTCCAGAGTCATAGGGACCCGGTGGTGACTGGACCACCAGAAGCCAGGAGGCCGCAATTCCCATGACCAGCAAGGCCCCTGGCTTCCTTCTTTGTGGTAAAAGACAGTACACAGTTTGCCTTCCCCTCAGAGGGGATATCCGGACCTCCCCCCAACCCATTAATGGGCCCCGATGACATCCCTGAAGGGGCCTTGGCCCTGAACCGGCACCGAGTGTGTCTGCAGGCGTTTCTCCCAGCAAGGAGCTGAGGGGACGGTTAGCAGAGCTGGGTGCCCACCGGGGCGAGATCGACAGGCAGCCAACAGGGCACCACTGAACATTTACGTCCAATAAAACACGAGAATGAGGGGCGCCTGGGTGGCGCAGTCGGTTAAGCGTCCGACTTCAGCCAGGTCACGATCTCGCGGTCCATGAGCTCGAGCCCTGCGTCAGGCTCTGGGCTGATGGCTCAGAGCCTGGAGCCTGTTTCTGATTCTATGTCTCCCTCTCTCTCTGTCCCTCCCCCGTTCATGCTCTGTCTCTCTCTGTCCCAAAAATAAATAAACGTTGAAAAAAAAATTAAAAAAAAAAAACCACGAGAATGAGGGAGCCAGGGGCTGAGGGCGGCCACCCTAATTTTAAAAATTATGGCCCCTTGCTCTGTTCCCCGGACCCGAACCAAATGTTCAGATCCCAGACCTACTAAGTAAGTGGTCGGTGCCCTCGGGCAAGGTCCCCAGGACGTCGTGGCAGATTTTGCCTCGATGGTGCCCCAAGTCCTTCCCCGTGAGGACCTGCAGCTCCTCACTCGGGTGGCTGTAGGCTGGGAAGGGAGAGTCAGCAGACATGTTGAGGATGACGGGACATGGGGCCTGAGTTGACTCCGATCCCCAAAGAACCACCCTGTTAGAGTGGGGGCCTGTGTCAGCCACGAAACAAACATCGAGGTGCCCCAACTGACCGTGACCCAAACTCACCACCTGCCCTCCACACCTGCTGCTCCTGGATGCCTATCCGAGACCACCACTGTCTACCTGGTCACCCAAGCCATGGTGGGATGGCAGCTGGGCCCTCCGGGTCTCTCCTCAAACCCCAAAAGGGACGCTAAGCCCGTACAGCCCACACATCCCGCAGACTTTTTCCCAAACCAGGGATGGCCCTCGGGGCCAGGCCTGCTTTGCTAAAGCAAGGCAGAGACGAGTGAAAGCAATGAATCGACAAAACACCTAGTCGATCACGGAGACCTTCCCCGTACAGCTGTTCGTCTCAGAGAGGGGCGGCTTTGTCGGTGCCTGGTTTTTGACCCAAGGTGACGTCACACAACATTCAGACAATGACCATGTATGGCTTCAAATCCCTGTGCTGGTGAGGCTTCTCCCTTTTACATGTCAGGCCTATTCAGGACAGGAGTCGCCTTCCTGAGGTAGACTGGGTGGGCGGTCTGCCCACACCCACAGAGAGTGGCCGGGGGCGCCTTCTGGATGCAGCTTCCTGAGCAGAATGTCCTCATTCAAAGCAGGTTCCATGGGCCATCCCCTCTCTCTGTTCTTTAGTAAGAACGTTAAAAAACACCCAGGCAAATTCTGGGCAGAGTGATTTCTCAGAGGGATTTTGTAAGTAGTACACGTTCTGGAAATGTGTAATTTATCTTCTAGAAAGGGGCACACAAAGCTTCCTGTCACTTAATGACAGCAGACAGCCCTCCCATTTGCTTCCCAGACGGAAAAAGAAAACAAGTCGTGAAATTGAGTGTCACGTGCTGGGGTGCCCTGGTCCTACGAAGGGGGTCCCCGGCCGGGCCCCGCCCAGGACGGGCCCTCCAACATGCTGGACCCCCAGCCTCCCTGGAGCCCCGAGGGTGAAGGCAGTTGCAAAAGGAACCTTTTCCTGTTTGATCTTCTAATGGTTTCTGTTGGTTTATAAGAAAGCTAGTGATACGTGTGGGTTTTCTGTATGCGGACATTCTAATGAATTCCCTTACCGGCGCAGTAGTTTTTAGCTGATTCTCTTGAGGATTTTGTGTGTCTCCATCCGTGAGCAAATAATGATAATGTTGTCTCCCCTTTGTCAGCGGCTGTGCATCTTAATTCCGCTTTCCGCCTCTCAACAACAACTGTTGTAGATCCCTCGAGTTGTTGGGAATGATGAAAAGGGGGCTGAGCGGCTACCGGTGGATGGGTTTAGAAACAGGAAGTAGCTGGGAGCGTTTGAGGTAAAGAATTAGCTAACAACTTCAGTTCTTCCTGAACATTTCAGTCCAAAGCCCGTAAGCGGTGCTATCAGACAGGTGGCCCTGCGAGGGCCAGAAGGAACTGCAGGCCCAGGGTAAGAAGTCAGGGTCCAGTCACAGAGAAAAGGGGGTCTTTGAGGCCTGGTGGAAGCAGCTTGGGTGTCGGAGCCCAAGAGTGTGAAGAAGGTTTTCAGACAAGGAGGTGGCCCAATACCAGTGTCGGAACCAGAGCCGAGTGAGGGGATGTCCACATAATGGGGGTGGCATGAGATATCGGAACCCAAGCGAGGTCAGGAGGCGTCCCCACAGAGGGAGGGCCAGGAGGCAGCCCAGCTCAATGGGTTGGAGCCCAGGCAAGGTGGACACGGAGAAGGACATCCATGGCGGGTACAGCCTGGGCAGGGTGTCCAGCAGGGTGAGGAGACCTGCCGGGTGATCTCCTAGCACAGGATCGGAGAGGGGAGCATCTGCTTAGGGGAGGACGCAGTGCCAGTGAGAAGAGATTGGTCACGTTGCTCTAATAGGTAAACACATAAGGATAACGGGAGGCCGGTCTTCTGTCGTAGAAGTTGAGTTTACAAATTTGGAAAGAGGGAAACCTAAAGCGAGCCCTAGGGGGTTGAATTGCATTAGAAAGTATCTGTGTGAACTTGGGGTTTGGAGATAGATGATAGATAGATAGATAGATAGATAGATAGATAATAGATAAATAGATAGATGATAGATGACAGGTAATATTAGGAGTGAAGATGTCTTTCGACTCTGCTTTCCCTTCCTGATTTGCAGTCACACTAACTCATGCACGTACGTAGATTTTGAGTCTGCATGTTGTTCTTTTAAAGTGGGTAATACCATATAATCTTGTTTACAACTGGCGTTTTCCACTTCAGAATATCTTGGAGGCCAACCATCCGGGTCAACAGAAACAAATCTAGGGTACCTGGGTGGCTCAGTCAGTTGAGTGTCCAGCTCTCGGTCTCAGCTTCGGTCATGATCCCAAGGTCGTGAGATTGAGCCTCACTGTCAGGCGCCACACGGGGCATGAGGCCTACTTTAAAAAAGGGGGTGTCTGGGTGGCTCAGTTGGTTGAGCGTCCAACTCTTGATTTCAGCTCAGGTCATGATGTCAGGGTCCCGAGATTGAGCCCCCCCACCCTGGGCTCCGTGTTGGGCATGGAGGCTGCTTAAGATTCTCTCTCTCTTTCCCCCCCTCTCCCCCATCTCTAAAACAAACAAACAAATAAAATCCTTATTTTTAAAAAAAGCAGGGTGTTGGCATCTGGGTGGCTCAGTCAGTCAAGCATCCGACTTCGGCTCAGGTCGTGATCCCCCAGTTTGTGAGATCGAGCCCCGAGTGGGGCTCTGAGATAACAGCGTGGAGCCTTTTTCCCTCTCCCTCTCTCTCTGCCCTTGTCTGCTGTTCTTTCCCTATTTCTCTCTGTAAAAGTTTTCCAAAAAAGTAATACATACCTAAATATCTTCAAACTTCTACGGCCTTAAGGAAGAACCACTTGAGAGTTGGAAATCCCTGCAAGTTTACGTGTCAGTAATTAGCCGTCCCCGCATCCCCGAGGAAAAACTCGGGCTTTTATTTTCAAGGGCAGAACACCAGCGTCCCGCCGGACCTGCTGACGAACCCCGTGGTGGGAATGTCGCCGTTCAGCTGTGCCGGGGCCCCCGCACCGACACCCCTTCTCGATAAAGGACAAATACAGAAAAACCCCAGGGCAAAGCGCAGGCCCGTGGGAGGCCCGCAGGTGTCATTACGGCCCCCGCTGCGCCCTTCTCGCCGGAGGAAGTGTGTGCTGTGGCCTGTTTTATTCAAAGAGGCATCTCTCTCTGCTGTTGTCTGGGGTTGGCAGCTCTTTCTTCTAATAAATAGCCCAGCTGTTTCCCTTCCCAACTGTCTCCCTCTGACCCAGTGCGCAATTGCAGACAGCACAGACAGTGGGGGATCCTGCCCCCGGAAGGCTAGTTTTGCAGGCGGCCACAGAGAGCAGTGGACAGAGCTCCCGAAGTCGCACCCAAGAGCAGAGAGGTGATGGCCCTGCTCTGCTCTAAGCTGGCCCAGGGCCCCTTCGGGTCCCTCACGGCCCCTCCTGGGGACCCCGGACTTCTCACCTGAGCGCCTGGCAGGGTGGCTTCGAGGGTGATGATGTCCTGGTGGGCCCCGTCTCCCTTCTCGACGGGCCCGGGTGGGCGGGACGGGGTGGCCCAGCCGGAAGCGGAGGGGACCCGAGGGTCAGTGACAGATGGCATCCGAGGCGGCCAGGGAGAAACTCCAGAGGAACGGAACGGGGCAGGCAAGTCTTGGGTGAAAACGGAAGACAGAGACGGGGAGCAGGGTTTCAGGGGAAGCTGGAACAGGCGGATTCGTGAAGAACGAGAGGGAAACCAACGCTGCGGGCCGGAGTACCCGGAGCCAGCTGTGGGGGTCAGCTGGCCAAAAGCAAAACAGAAGGCCACGGGGTCACCTCTGCCAGCCCCCATTCACCAGGCCAGTGTACTTCACCCCCGCCCCCCCCAGCCTGAGCGAGGCTGCCCTGGGGCACAGTCCTGGCGCAGAAAGACTTGCCCGTGGGAGTCACCTCACCCAGAAATGCCTGTGGGCTGCCCCTCCCCTCCTCCCCTCACCCAGACACCCCTTCACCAATGACTGACCTATATGGGGACACAAAAGGCCGGGGCGCTTCAGCCCTTCTTCCTCTCTGTCTCCTTTTCTGCTGCTTTGACGGCAGACACAATGGCTGGAGCTCCAGCAACCAGTTGAGACCGTGAGGCTGCCCTGCGATTAGAGGTGATGCGCAGCAAAACAGAAGACGGAAGGAGCTCGATGACTTCGTGCAATCACCACACCAGCCCTGGGTTGCCTCATGTCTTAGCCTGTTTGAGCTGCTCTAACACACTACCAAAAACTAAGTGACTTGTAAATAAAAATGTATTTATTTATCTCTCATGGTTCTGAAGCCTGGGAAGTCCAAGGTCAAGGTGCCCAGAGATTTGGTGTCTGGTGAGAGTCTGCTGTCTGGTGTATAAACGACTGTCTTCTCGCTGTGCCCTCACTTGGCAGAAAGGGCTATGGAACTTTCTGGAACTCTTTTATAAGGTCATAAGACCATTCCTGTGGGCCCCACCTTCATGACCTAAGCACCTTCCAAAGGCGTCACCTCCCAACACCATCACATTGGGGATCAAGCCTCAACATACGAATTTGGCTGGGGGGGGGAGGGGACACAAACATTCAGTCTACAGCAACTACCTCTGAACTTTTGTGTGAACTGATAAGCTAACTTTGTGCGGTTAAGCCTCTGTGATCGGGCTGAGTCACTAGCGGTGAGCCTAATCCTAACCGATACGTTCTTTGCTGTTCCCTGACCTGCTCACAAGGAGAGTCCGTTTGTCCCCTTTCATTCTGTGTTCTCATATTTAATGTGACTTCCTCAGCATCTAGTAATGAGTTACACAGTGTTTTGTTGGGCTTGATTATCTTTCTCCCTTAAAAGCAATAAAACATGAGGGATTCTTCGAGAACATAAAATCAGGGGCACCTGGGTGGCTCAGTCGGTTAAGCATCCGACTCGTGATTTTGGCTCGGGGCGTGATCTCATGGTTGGTGGGATCGAGCCCTGCATTGGGCTCTGTGCTGACCATGTGGAGCCTGCTTGGGATTCTTTCTCTCCCTCTCTCTGCCCCTCCCCCCCCCACATAAAATAAACTTTATTTTCAAAAGAAGAACATAATATCAGCCATCACCATCTCAGTAAGTTAAATATTTCAAGAGCAAAAAGGATTAAGTTAATTTATTTATTTTGAGAAAGAGAGAGAGAGAGCAGGAGCAGGGGGCAGAGAGAGAGGGAGAGAGAGAATCCCAAGGAGGCCCTGCACTGTCAGCACAGAGCCCAATACGGGGTTCAACCCACACACCTCGAGATCCTGACCTGAGCTGAAACCAAGAGTCGGACGCATAACCGACCGAGCCACCCAGCCGCCCCTTAAGGGTGAAAAGGGTCTCTCTGACCCAAATATTGATGATCCCAAGTGTTGCGTGGAAGTGAGCACCAGTCTGGTCACACAGGGGGCTGACTGCTCTCCCCCAGACCCACTGCCCCCTTGTCAGTCTGCCGGCCCTGGGGGAGGGGGCAGCAGAGGAATCAGGAGACCCAGTTTCAGGCCACAGCCATGATAAGTAATTCCCAGCTGAGGGGCCCTGGCACCACCCCCCCCCCCCCACTGCTCCCCAGGGCCTCAGTTTCCTCACCTGTAGAAAGAAGGAATCCTGGCTCCTTCTGAGATGAATGTTCAGTGACTTCACGATCACATAATAGCCACGGGGGTGCCAGGACTCAAGTCACGTTTCCACGCAAGGTGAGGCTCCCCAGGTGTCCTGAGTGGAGAGACGTGCCCAGCGCGAAGGTGTGGCCGGTAGATGGGCCCTGCCTCTCACTAACCACCCCGGCACTGACCAACGGTCCTCCGCCCCACAGGCCCTGAGATGAACTGGGCAGTTCACCTTCCCACGGTCCCCATGGCAACAGACACAGAGGGTCGCTCTGCGTGACTGGTTATACAAAAGCAAACGGATTTTCTGCTCCATGTTTCTCAGCGTCTTGGTGTTTCACAAAATCCAAGGAATAACTCGCTCTTGGCTTCTCCCGTGTTTTCCCCGCAAACCCCTCCGCGCACCCGTGGCTCGTGAACCCGGAGTCAAAGAGGACGGATGGAAAAGGAGGGGTCCACCACGTCCTCGGGCGTAGGCGGCCCAGAGGCCTGGCCTCACGCCCCACAGTGATGGCTGGGCAGGGCCCAGGGCTGAGTGGGACCCGTGTGGCCGAGCAGGGCCGCTTGGACCCTTCCCAAAGCCGGCCTAGTGGAATATACAGAACGACGGAATTCTGATAGATGCCATGACATGGATAGACTTTAGAAACATTTAGGGAAATAAGCCAGACACAGAAAGACAAATGCTCTAGGGTTCTCAACTGAAGTACTCAGAGCAGACAAGTTCATAGAGGCAGGAAATAGAGTAGAGGTTGCCAGGGGCTGGGGGGAGGAAGGGAGGGCTATCGTCTGATGGGGACTGAGTTTGAGATGATAAAAAGTTCCAGGTGTAGATAATAATGATGGTTACACAGCAATAGGGATGTTTTGAACGCCACTGAATTTAGTCACTTACAAATGGTTACATTGAAAAATACCAGGGGCGCCTGGGTGGCGCAGTCGGTTAAGCGTCCGACTTCAGCCAGGTCACGATCTCACGGTCCGTGAGTTCGAGCCCCGCGTCGGGCTCTGGGCTGATGGCTCGGAGCCTGGAGCCTGTTTCCGATTCTGTGTCTCCCTCTCTCTCTGCCCCTCCCCCGTTCATGCTCTGTCTCTCCCTGTCCCAAAAATAAATAAACATTGAAAAAAAAAATTAAAAAAAAAAAAAAAGAAAAATACCATGTAATACATATTTCACTGCAACTTAAGAAAGATACCCAGGGGCGCCTGGGTGGCTTAGTCAGTTAAGCATCCAACTCTTGACCTTTTTTTTTTAATGTTTATTTATTTTTGAGACAGAGAGAGAGCATGTGAGCAGGGGAGAGGCAGAGAGAGAGAGAGGGAGAACACAGAATCTGAAGCAGGCTCCAGGCTCTGAGCTGTCAGCACAGAGCCTGATGCGGGGCTCGAACTCATGAGCCACGAGATCATGACCTGAGCCGAAGTCGGACGCTCAGCCAACCGAGCCACCCAGGCGACCCTCGACTCTTGGCTTTGACTTGGGTCATGATCTCACGATTTGTGTGTCATTGAGCCCTGCGTTGGGCTCTGTGCTGACAGCATGGAGCCTGCTTGGGATTCTTTCTCCCTCTCTCTCTGCCCCTCCCCTGCTTGCTCTCTCTCTCAAAATAAATAAACTTCAAAAACAAATTTTTTTTAATACCTACTGGTCCAGGAACAGGTGCTTAGTCTTGGCATCAGAAATGGGGCGAGGGGTCGGAAGGGGGGAGAACGGTGTGCTGGGCTGGGAGGGCCAAGTCTGGGCTCATCACACGGCTTCCGGGGGACCTAGAGAAGCTGCACCTGGGTCTTTACCGTTGACCAAACTTGGCCTCCGGGTGCCCCCAGCACTGCCCGGGCACTTACAGTTCACCCGACAGGGCCATCCTCCGCAGGTTAGGCAAATGAGCACCCTGGCCTGTTCCTCTGCCCCCAGCAGTGACAAATGATCATTACTAAGGAGGAAAGCATGGTCCATTTGTCATTTCTGACATGAGAAGTCCAGAAGGTCCTGTTGACCGTGGAGTCCCCTTCCTCCAGGATGTGACAGGCCATTTACCAAGCCTGTGCGGGATCTTTTATAGCCGTTCAATTTACACGAAGCCAGCACAGCTTGGGGACTGAAGCAATATAATTTTAACACTTAATTACTCCGCTTCCTCATTGACAAGACAGCTGCATCCGATGCAATTTGTCATTTCATTAGGCAATAAATATTGAAAACAGCAAATAAACCAATGTGTGCCACCACAGCTCGACAGCCCGTGGGCTGACGCAGAGGGAATGGCGGCATTAGGGACCCTCACCCTTCTTCCTCGAAATCAGATGCAACCGCCTGTTTGGGTCCCATCGGCCACCACCACCATTTCCCACATGGGTACATGATTTGGGGCAATTTTGACCCCAAACTGCCGGTTCTTTAGTTTGAAGACACGAAGCCACCTTTCTTGGGTCCCTGACAGACAACCCATTGAAAAGGCAGAATTGTTTCCCTGCCCCACCTGCCGCAGGCCTTTGTAACGCTCAGGGCATCTCCTGGCCACGTGGGAGGCAGAATTTCGAGGGAGGAGAGAAGGGTGGGGGGACTCTGGACACCAAGGAGGGAAAGTGATGACCTGGTGTGGAGGAGGCGGGGCTGGGAAGGATCAGGAGAGGAGTGATGGCTGATGGACGGTCATTCCGGACCAGGGGGACCACGAATATCAAGGGGGGGACCCACGGCCTGGCCTGGACAGCAAGGAACCCCAACCAGACCAGACATACCGCGGGGGACCAGGTCGCTGTGAGCTGATCTCACAGGGTTTCAAAGCTCTCCAGGGACAAGGCCTGGACCGGGACCCTCTCTCTCTTTCACACACACACACACACACACACACACACACACACACTCCGATACCCAGCTCTATTCACTCTCACAGCTCTTTGGGGTATGGCGACAGGAAGTGCCCCTGACCCCCTCCCACCAGCTTCCTGTAGGCTGAGGAAGCAGGGCCAGCAAATGGTCAGCTCTCTCTGCCCCTCTACCCTGTTCACGCTCTCTCTAAAAATAAATAAATAAATTTAAAATAAAATGAAATAAAAGAACTTGTTTAAAAAAAAAAACACATTGACCCTGTGTTACGCATATTTTCATTATCCCATTAACTCGGAAACAGCCATGTGAGGTAGGTGCCTTTAGCTCCGCCTGCCTAAGGTGACCCAGCCAATAAGTGAGGCGGTGGAGACTTGAACCCGGATCTGTATGTTTTTTCCCTTAGCAGAGCCAGCAAAGCCAGCAGAAGTATCACTTCTCCTCTTAAGCCTTCAACCTGTAGAGTGACAAACTTTCTTCAGACTTAGTGCTCCCTCCAACCCTCCACCCAAAGTCAGCTCACAGATCTGGTAGTAGTCGTTTACACTTTAGTGAGAATTTAAGTCCCCGTGCTACTTGTCCCAGAAGCAGTTTGCTGGTTCCAGCTCCGCTGCAATGGGAATTGTCTTAGCCAGCTTGGTCTCCCATAGCAAGATACCATTATGGAGGCTAGAGGTCCAAGATCAGGGTGCCAGGACGGTCAGGCTCTGGTGAGACCTCTTTGTGGTTGGTAGATGAGTGCCTTCTTGCTAAATCCTCCTACGGCTGAGAAGGAGGGGCCCTCTGGTCTCTTCCTCTTATAAGACTCTCATCCCATCGTGAGGCCTCACCCTCATGATCTCGTCTAACCTAACCACCTCCCGAAGGCCCCAGCTCCGAATGCCAGCACTTGGGGGGTCTGGTCTGACTTGGGCTCCGGTCACGATCTCTTGGTTCACGCGTTTGAGCCCCACACGGGGCTGCCTGCTGTCAGTGCAGAACCCACTGTATCAGACAGGTCCTCTGTCTCCTCTCTCTGCCCCCGCCCCCGCTTGTGAGCGCTCTCAAAAACGAATAGACCTTTTAAAAAAACTTTTCTTAACTTTCTCTTTTATAGGTACACATGTGAGTTTTTACAAAAATGCTGAAGTGGGAACATATCAATCGTACCGATCAAACTTTGTTGTATTGGCGGGTTTCTTTCTTTCTTTCTTTCTTTCTTTCTTTCTTTCTTTCTTTCTTCTTTCTTTCTTTCTTTCTTTTTCTTTTTACTTTTGGCTTCCTGCCCCCCCCCACCACCTTTCCCCACCACTGTTTCTCTGGAAAACCCAGCCTAAGACCGACTTGAGAACCCAGATTAATATACCCACAAACCCAAGTTGAGAACTTAGCGTGTATACATCCAGAGTATGATAGGAGAATATAGGATTCAGTAGGCAGAGAGGGAAAGATTAGGGCCCGGGGTCCCTGGGTGGGGAAAAACACCTATTTAGGAACAATGCTGGGAGTGTCTGACCACAGCAAACCCCCTCAGGTGTAAGGTCCCTCTTAAGAATGTAGGGGCGCCTGGGTGGCTCCGTTGGTTAAGCGTCCAACTTCGGCTCAGGTCAGGATCTCACAGTTCATGAGTTCAAGCCCTGCGTCGGGCTCTGTGCTGACAGCTCAGAGCCTGGAGCCTGCTTCGGATTCTGTGTCTCCCTCTCTGCCCCTTCCCTGCTCGTGCTCGGTCTCTTGCTCTCTCTCAAAAATAAATAAGGATTTTAAAAATTAAAAAAAAAAAGAATGTAACAGACCCCACCTACTCCCCCTCAGGGTTCCCCTCAGGAGTTTGACAAAAGACCTAAGTGAGGCCATAGGCCACCCCTCATTCAATGGACACGGGCCAACCAGGAATGGACAACCCAGCACTCAGAGCTATCCGGCCAATAGGGGTAGGAGCTGGGAAGGAACAAGGGGGAAGGGAAGGGAGACGCTGACCAGAACCTTACAAAACAAGGACCCTTGTCCAGAGTCACGGGCACTCACTTTCCAAAGTCCCCTCTCTGTAAAAAGAGCTTTTGTACTATTCTCCCTTTCTAATCTTAAATTCTAATAAACCTTTGCCTGCTGCTCATTGTATGCCCACCTCTCCATTCTTCGAAGCAGTGAGACGACAAATCCCGGGGACTGTGGTCAAAAATCCTGCCACAATAGTTCCCTCCCCACCCGTGTAATCCCTTCCAGATCAACACACACGAAAGCCAGTGTGCTCACTGGAGGTAAATTAGGAAATTTCTCAGAAAAAGGCTCTAAAAGTTCTATCAAGTCTACTCCGTCTCTAACATCCCTCCCCCCCCCGTTCTTCTATCCTGTCCAACCCCACCGTGTCCCCCAGGAAAAGACCCCTCCTCACCCCATCTGCAGCCCATCTCTGACCTGTCTCCTCAGAATCACCCACCCAGCCCCGCAGCTCTTACCAAGCCCCGGCACACCTCCTCGGTGCTCCCAAGGAAACTTCTGTCCGTTCTCCAAACACCAAATCATACTGAGGCATAACTTCTTATTTAACGTTTTCTTTTCTTTTCTTTTAAATAACAAAATGGAAGTTTCGAGACAGCAGGAACCACGCCTCTCTCGGTCAACACCGATTTATCAGGCGGTGGAGGGGAGAAACGGGAGGGTCTGGACAATGGAGTCAGGGGACCCTGTAAGGGCAACTTCCACCTGGGAGCTCTGGCAAGATTATTCTGTCCTCACTGCCGTCGATCCCTGCGCGTGGGGACTGGGTGAAGCGGTCTCTAATCACAAGGAACGTCTGTCAAGAAGCTAAGTCTGAATTTAAGCCTCTTTAAAGATACGTGTGATTCCTAACTTGTATTAACTGCTGTGCGGACAGAAGGCTGGAAATACTTGCAAAACCAAATCCATGATTCAGGATGATAGCAAGCAAGAATTTGGAAATCAGTGGCCTGGGTCATTCCTCGCAGATACTAGACATTGAAACGATTGATCTGTTACCCAAAAAAGCACCCCAGAGAGAACACGAAGCCAAGCAGGAATCCATCCTTAATTCAGAAATGTTCCCCCCCCCCCACCGCCCCCGTCAAGGAGCAAGGAATCACTGTCCCTCATGACTGATTTTACAGCCCCTGCTTGAAAATTCCTGTGTAAAAGAGGAATCCACAGTAGACCTGTTCTGGAAGCTGGAAGCTGAGAACCACAGGGAGATATAAACACAAATCAGCCGGGAACGTGATCAAAATCATCCTGGCTTTCAGACGAAGAGAAAGATTGGAGCACATCTTGGAGATTTGGCAGAAATGACTCTTAGCGCGAAAACCTTTGAAATAGACCCACATGATTGCAGGTGTCATGGAGGAAAAACCAGACGTTGTCTAATCCTGGGTTTTCTCATTCGGTGGAGTTTGCAACTTTCATTTTACGTAAGCTACTCTGCAGTTCTCTAAGGTGTAACTCAGATCTGCTTTCTATGCTTGCCCAGGGGTTTCTTTCTACATTGTGTCGATCCTTTTGGATCGATTGCCTTCGGCCATGTGAGCTGCTATCACTCAAACACTGTGACTCAGGTGGCTTATGAACAACTGACATGTATCTCTCACAGTTCTGGGTGCTGGGAAGTCCACGATCAAGGCCCTGTTTCTGATTCATAGATAATCTTTTCCTTATGTGAGGAGTCGTAGAAGGAGCCAGCGAGCTTCTCTGGGGCCCCGGTTGTAAGGGCAGTAATCCATTCATTAAAGGCCCCACCCCTCCATACCACCATCCTGGGATTTAGGACTTCAACAGATGAATTCAGGGGTGGGAGGCAATGCAAACATTCGGTCTATAGCACGGGTTAATGCCCTGGGCTTTGGGATCATTTCTTTTTATGTCTATTTTTTTTTTTGAGAGCAAAGCACCAGTGGGGGAGGGGCAGAGTGAAAGGGGAAGAGAAGCTCCAAAGAGGGCTCTGTGCTCATAGTGGCGAGCCCGACACAGGGCTCGAACTCACGAACCACGAGATCATGACCTGAGCCGAAGTCAGATGCTCAACGGACTGAGCCACCCAGACACCCCAGGATCATTTTTGCTAAGAGATTACCTCTAATGTCTAAGTCAAATCTTAATCCCTAAAATACCCCCCAAGGTATCTGAGATCTGTCTGGACACACCTAGACAGAGAACATTGTCTAAATTTATCGACTACAACATCATTTCCACAAGACCCTTTTCAAAACTTACTAATGACATTGCAAAACGTTAACATTGGTTTCAGCTAGCCCGCCTAACATCCAGCATGTTGCGGAAGAAAGAGTGTTCGATGTTTGCGAATAGGTGCAAATATCAAACTGGATTGTCTTTATCTGTGAAACTCTTTGAAATGTACAATGAATGGAAAGGCACTTTGCTGTTGACAAACCCCAGATGTTCCTCTCTGGTTTTTTGGTTTTTTTTTTTTTTCCATTGCTCTATAAAAACTGATGGATTCCGAAATCTTCAAAATATATCTTAGTGCACAGGGGAGCCCCCAAATGGAGTAAACCTTAGCTGTAAGACTGATGGTTCCGCCATATTCGTTTTGCTTCTACTTTGTCCCCTCTCCCGCTCACGTCTGCATCATTATAATTTTCCTTAGTAAGTGCGTCTGACTCATCTCTCACCTAGCGGTACTTTTTAAAATTGTCCCCACACAGAAGAACCTCTCAGATGCGTAATTAAGGAAATTACAAGCTTGTATTTGTTCAGTAATGGTTTTTCAGCTCTGTAGAAGGGTAAGGTAGCACCATAATGAATTCAACATTCCCAGGCATCTCTTCGACAATTACCAGAGAAATGAATCGAATTTACCACGGCATCCTTTGGAGCTGCATACACAGAAAAGAGACAGCTGGTCTGTGTTACACAGCACAGAATCCCCGGCACAAAATCTTGGGACAGTGCAGAGCACATAGAAGGCTGACATTTGAGGGGAACGAGGTAGAATTTCAAGGGCTTGATAATAACGAATTTTAGGGGCACCTGGGTGGCTCAGCCGGTTAAGCATCTGACTTTGGCTCAGGTCATGATCTTGTGGTTTATGCTGACAGCTCAGAGCCTGGAGCCTGCTTCAGATTCCGTGTCTCCCTCTCTCTCAAAAATAAACATTAAAAAAAATTTTTTTTTAATTTTTTGCAATGTTTATTTGTTTTAATGTTTATTTATTTTCGAGAGAGAGAGAGCGTGAGCAGGGGAGGGGCAGAGAGAGAGGGAGACACAGAATCCGAAGCAGGCTCCAGGCTCTGAGCTGTCTGCATGGAGCCTGACGCAGGGCTCGAACCCACGGACCGCGAGATCCTGACCTGAGCTGAAGTTGGACGCCCAACTGACTGAGCTACCCAGGTGCCCCTAAAAATTTTTTTAATAAATAAGTAAATTAAATAATAATGAATTTTAAAGCACATTTCCCCCCATATAACTCGGTGTGAACCTCTCCCTTAGGAAAAGATTGCAAAACTGTGCTTGTAACTGATGAGCTCTACAGACACATTTTTTCTTAATGTTTATTTATTTTTGAGAGACAGAGAGAGAGGGAGAGCATGCACGAGAGAGCAGGGGAGGGGCAGAGAGAGAGGAGGGCAGAGGATCTGAAGCGGGTTCTGCACTGACAACAGAGAACCCGACGTGGGGCTTGAACGTAACAAACCACAAGATCGTGACCTGAGCCAAAGTCGGATTCGCAACCGACTGAGCCACCCAGGCGCCGCAGTCCCGTGTTTATTTTTGTAACAGGAATGATCCAGAAAACAAGCTTCCTTGTCCACCTCCCCTGAAACGTCCATTGTCTGTAATTTGGCCAAAATACGTAACACTGAAAATTCCAGCAAGTTCAATGTTACCATGTCTTTTCCCTCCTTGACTGATGGACCCTCTGCCAGCATCTCCTCCATTTAGTTAAAAAAAATTTTTTTTATTGTGGCAAAATACACATAACATCACATTTACCATCTTAACTATATGTAAGTGTATAATTCAATTCAGTGTATAATTCAAGGAGAGAGAGAATCCCAAGCGGGGGTCCTTGATGGCAACATGGAGCCCGACGCGGGGCTCGAACTCATGAACCGTGAGACCACGCTCTGAGCCGACCTCAAGAGTCAGGCAATTAACCGACTGAACCCACCCAGGTGGCCCCAGTATTTGTCTTTTTGTGACCGGCTTGTTTCACTCGGCATAATGTCCTCGAAATTCATCCACATCACACTACGTGGCAGAAACTCCCTCCTTTTGAAGGCCGCATAATATCCCACTGGAGGCACATGTCACCTTTTGTTCATCCACGAGGATGGGTGGTAGTTGGAGGGTTGGGAGGGTGAAGACTGAGTGCTCCCGGGCACGGGGTGACGAAAGTGTTCTAGTCAGCAGTGGTGATGGTTGCCCAGCCTTGTGAATTTACTCAAACCCACTGAATCGTCCGCTTGAAACGGGTGAGCCTTACGGCGTGGATATTACAGCTCAGCTGAAATAGGGCGACTGTCCCGGCCGGTCAGCTTGCACCGGCCGGGAAGAGCTCTCCTGGGGGTGTGGGGCCCAGGGAGAGAAGGATCAGGAATGGAACGGGATTCCAACTGCCCATAAGTAAGGACATGTTCCCCCTCCCCCCGCATCTGAGCCCGTCACTCGGCGCCCATCGCCCTCGGGGCACACACCCCTTCAGACAGGTCCTGCCCTCCCTGTACCTGAATAACCACCAGGTGGTGACGACAGCATCGTGCTCCGGCTCTGCTGGTAGCCGGGCACCTCCCCATCTCGAAGTCCGGTTCCAGACCCGAGCCTCGGCTTCCCCGGCAGATGTCAGAAGTGCAGGATCTCAAGCCCCGCGTGAGACCTGCTGAGTCAGAATCTGATTTTAACGTCATCCCCAGGTGACATGAGCCTCCTTCATCCTCCTAAGCCTTTAGCTTCTTAGGGTTAAAAAAAGGGGGATTCATTTCCCATTTATTCTTTTTTTTAATATGAAAGTTACTGTCAGATCGGTTTTCATACAACACCCAGCACTCATCCCAACAGGTGTCGTCCTCAATGCCTATCACCCCACTTCCCGTTTATTCTAACGCAGTGTCATATTACCATAAGCAACGCTTCTGGGTAAGAGGCTTGCCTACGTGTGTGTGTGTGTGTGTGTGTGTGTGTGTGTGTTTGCATGCACAGATGAACACCTAGCAGGGGTCCCGGCCACTACAGAGAAAAGCAGTTCTCAAAGGAATGGCTGTTTAGATGAATGATTTGTGAAGACCTAACATTTATTGAACACCTGTTAAGTGTCGGGTTCTGGGCTAGGGGATTTCACGCACATGACCTTTCTTAATCCCCATGCAAACCCTCTGAGCAGGCTGCTTCTACCAGATTTCCAGGTGGTTGCAAATCCATAAACAAACAGGAGCACTTACTGGGTCTAACGGCACCCTTACCAACCGAGGAGCTGGGAGAAACGACAACTCAATTAAACTAACAGATGATTATCCTCTGGAGTGGAAATATTTCTTCTGGAACTCACCTAAGTGGGATTTATCCACTGCATATTACAGTCGGACACGTCGACCACGATCTTCTTCCGGAATGTGATTAGAATACGCGTGTCCGCTTTTTCCCACGACACCAAGAGAGGGTATTTTCCTTCCTGTCTTTGTGAGTAAACCTCAGCCTCATTTTCTGACCCACTAAGGTAACATTTACAAGTGTAATTCTTCCCAGGCCCCACACACTGCCTTTTTCATCCAAGAGCCGGGCAAAACGGCTCAGAATAATCCAGAAACAGAAACCTATTCTTTCTAGTCGTGTTGTTAGCAAGCCAGCCAGCATGTAGATTGCAAACCTTGGTTACTGAGCGAGAGAGATCGTCACCGCCGAATGAGGAGAGAGCCCACACGGTCTCAAATCCCTGAGCCGAGGGGGAGGATGCGCGCTGCCTTCCCGTCCCCTTCGGTGACCCCACAGAGGTGGGGGTGGTGAATGCTCTCGGGTCAGCGGATGAGGGCACTTGGGACATCCCCAAGCATTCCAGCACCTGAGCCCACAGAGCCTTCACGGAGAAGACACCCATCTGCTGTGTGCCCTCAGCCAAGTGACTCCAACTTGCGGCTCCAAAGTCCCCTGGCAACCCAGTGCTCTGTGATCATCGCGACAGCTACCAATGTTTGCCAGGCACTGTGCTGAGCTTCTAAACTCCAGAAGCACCGGGAGAAACGCCAGTGTTCTTAGACGCATCCATCAGAATCACCCGGAGGATCTCTTAAAACACAGATTAGTGCCCACCCTGCCCCCGTGACATGGCTGCCAGACTTAGGAAATGAAAATACAGGATACTGACTTACATTTGAACTTGAGCTAGGCAACAAATATCGTTTAATGTGCGTGTGCCCCCAATATTGGATGAGTATTCACCGTCTGTCCGAGATTCAAATTTGCCTGGATGCCCCCTAATTTATCTGGCAACCTCACCCCCCAGGGTTTCTGAATCAGCAGGTGGCGCTTGAGAATCTGCGTTTTCAAGAAGTTTTCAGGTGACGCTGCTGGCCTGCGGGCCACACTTGGGGAACCCCCGAGGAAGGTAATGTTTTCATCCCCATTTTACAGGGGAGTAGAATGAAGCACAGGGAGGTTCAGCAACTGCTCCAGGGCCAGACAACCGTGACTGGGCCCCGACAGCCTGGCTTCAGGCCTGCTCATCGGCCACCTGGTGGGTTGTTTCTTCACACACTCGCTCCCTTAACTCTGTTCTCCACACGGACCAGAGTAATTCTTCTAAAACTGAAGCCGCGTCACGTCACTCCTTTGCTCAAAACCCTACAGTGGCTCCCATCTTCCCCTGAGTAATAGCCATGTCCTTACTGTGGCCCCCGAGGGTATCCGATGTGGCCCTGCCTTCCTCTCCCATCTTATTATCCTCACACTGGCCTCCCTGCTGATCTTTGGACACTTCAGGCAGACTCCTGCCTCGGGGCCTTTGCACTTCCTGTTCCCGCTGCTTGAATACTTTTCCTTAACCCATCTCTCCCCCGGGTCTGCGCTGCAACCTCCTTCGTTGGAATCTTCCCCGATTACCCCACCTAAGACAGCACCTCCGTCTTCGTTCTCTATCCCTTCGTCCTGTCGTATTTCTTTTTTTAGGAAGGCTCCACGCCCAGAGAGGGGTTTGAACTCACCACCTTGAGATTAAGAGTCTCACGCTCTACGACAGAGCCAGCCAGGCCCCCCCGCCCTGACAGATTCCCTTACCGCACTTACGACCATCTAACCTTTTGTGTGGATCCGTCATTGTCCAACCCGCCATTGCCAAGAAACGATGCCGACGTGTTATAAAAAACAGAGTGAGGCATTTCATGCAAAATCGTCACTCGACGTCGCTGTCAGAAAAGTCTGAAAAACACCAATCGTCATCGGCTTTGGGGCATAAACACGGAACTCAAGTATCAAGCATACGTCCCGGCCCCACGGACAAAAAAGGCCGTCTTCTTAATACGCAACCGCTTGCTCGGAACGTGATGTGTTAATCCACATGCATTGGTTGCCAGCGGCAGCTCAACATTCAAGCAGAGGCCTAGAATTAAAACGTCTCCACTTTTCTTTAGCCAGTGATAGTTCTAATTATAGCATTCAGGCTGGCATGCATATTTATTTACTCATCTCTAGTCCTGGCTTATAATTACGAGCTAGTGCATTGTACCTTGGGAAAGGGGGTGACACATTGTTACAGTGCTTTCTGGGGCTGCATGTGATTAGAGCAGGGCGGTTAAGGAAGTTGGGGCGTTATTCATTCCTATAATTATGCTGTCTTCTTACATCTAGTGTGTGTGGCCAGGGCCGTGACACACACACAGGGAATGCACCCATGAGTCTGTGTCCCACGGGAGGAACATGCGAGCCACCTGCCCCCAGTTCCGGTCCTCCCCCGGCCCTAACTGCCCGGTGAGGTCAGAGAAGCCCTCCGAGGGGCTCACGATACCGCATTTGTGAGGCTTTATCTGACCTGCCGGCAGAGCAAAAAGCAGGTGCTCAATAAATATTTGTAAAATGAAGGAAATGTGTCAATAAATGAAATCATTAAAGAAAAGCACTCAGCCCCATTTTGAACGTTCCTTTCTTTCTTTCTTTTTTTAATTAATTTATTTTTTTTAGTGCTTATTTATTTCTGAGAGAGAGAGAGCACAAGCTGAGGGAGAAGGCAGAGAGAGAGAGAGAGAGAGAGAGAGACAGAGAGAGAGAACCCCAGGCCATAAGTGCAGAGCCCGATGGGGGGGCTTGAACTCACGAACTGTGAGATCGTGACCTGAGCCAAAACCAAGAGTCTGACTCTTAACCGACTGAGCCCCCTGGGGGCCCCTGAACGTTCGTTTCTGACAGCGTATCTCTTATGACAGCGCCCCAGAGTAGTCGTGATCCTACTATAGAGGCACAAGATTCAAATCCGGCTGCATTTAGCGCCTCACTGCATGATCCCGGACAAATTACTGAATCTCTCTGGGCCTCAGTTTGCCTACCTGTCAAATGGGATGCGATGACGTTCACTTCACACGGCTACTGGGAGAAACGAGGGAGGTGATGCGTGTAGAGCATATGGTGTCAGATGCTCAACGGACAGTGATTCTGTGGCCTTACTTGTGCCCTCCCCCACTCTACCCACGCAGTCACTCAAAGCCGTTCAGAGGGCAACAATGAGCCTAGCCGGGTGGATTCTGTTTCAGGTCACGCTGAGGGCCGTGGTCAGTCTTACAACTGTCCTTGTTTCTTCCGCTCCGATATGCTCACCAATGTCCGTCATCTCCTGGCCAGGGCTCAGCTAGGGGGGGTGGTTCGATGCTGCCCTAGAAGAAGAGCAGGGTTGGTCAGTGTTCCCCAGGCCACAGCTCTGAGAGACAGCCCTCGTGGCCGTGGGGCTGGCCACCCTGTCACACTGTCCTAGAAACCCAGGGGAGCACGCGGACCCGCATAGACCAGCCATCCACCCCCACATCTCTTCTTTCCCCCATTAACTCCAGACACACACAGGATTCTCCCCCAACTGCCTTTTAGTGGCCTTGACCTCCAACATGCCTCAAGGTAACCAGCACTTCCTGTCATAAAGCGCATTTCTGGATTGACTTCCCAAATTTGATCTCCGTGGTTTATCACAATAATCCAAATACTAGCATTGTGTAAATGAGCGTCATTCGGGGCTTCGCAGAAAAGTAGAGAACGGTGTTTCTCAAGGAGTGTTTCTCACGGCCCCTGTGGGAACTAGTTTGTGTTTTCATTTGACGCAGATATGGGGGCGCCTGGGTGGCTCAGTCGGTTGAGCATCCGACCTCGGCTCGGGTCATGATCTCGCGGTCCGTGGGTTCGAGTCCTGCGTCGGGCTCTGTGCTGACAGCTCAGAGCTTGGAGCCTGCTTCGGATTCTGTGTCTCCCTCTCTCTCTGCCCCTTCCCTGCTCGTGCTCTGTCTCTCTCTCTCTCTGTCTCAAACAACAACAACAAACATTCATTCCATGCAGTTCTGCAAACATCAGGGTGTGGCAGCTCTGGGTCAATCAGGTACCCACCCCCCCTCCCCCCACGTGAGGACGGCTGCTGGTTCACACATACCTTCCTACTTCCTCACCACACGCCCACCACAGACCAGACCCTGACGTCAGGAGCCAAGGGCTCGACCTTGGGGAGCTCTCAGTCTAGGGGTGCAGGCTCGGTTCTCACGCTGGGTAGGGGAGAAGTGTTCTCATTTCTTTCTCTCCTCAAATCCTGTCCCCTAACAGCTGTCTCGGCCTCAAGGCCGGGGCCGGAGAAGGTCCCACTTCGGGAAAGAGAAAGATGTGGGACAGAGGCACCCTCAGCTGCCAGTGGGAAGGTTCCGGCAAGGTGGGTGCAGGGGGAAGGGACGGAGGCAGGTGTGTGGGCAGGGGCCACCCCGCGGCTTGGCATTAGGAAGGTTCGCCGGGCGCTGTGTGCGGGCTGGGTGAATGCTGCAGGGTGATGAAGAGACAGGGGCCCTGGCTGAAGAAGTCGTGCCCCCAGATGTGGCCCAGGCTCTGAACACGATCCAAAAAAGCAGCCTTGGGCGTCCCTCACAGTGAAGGCGCCATCAGGAACAGCCCAGGAGGTGAGGTCCTGGGAGGACCACGCTGCTCCGTGGGGACCCTCCGAGGCACGACCTCGTCCTGAGCCAAAGCAACTCTCATCTGCGAACAAGGGGAAATTCCACGTCAAAAATGTGCTGTAGGCTGTCAGTCCCTCGCCTTCCTTCTGGAATTCAGCATCAGAGCCTCCAACGGCTGTGTGCCTGCCCAACTAAAATATTAAAAGAAATGTTTTTGTGTTACAGAATTCCTGTGCTTTGCCAGACTCGTGTTGTACATTTTCGCGACCATTTTCTGGGCTCCCCGGAAGGCTAAGAAATACACCCAGAAGGAGAGCCTAGCCGAGGGGCCGCGACAGCACTACCGATTTGCATACCCAGCACAACGAATCCGAATCCGAGGCTGCCTCTCGTCCTCACGCCTCTGTCCTTGTGAAATCACCTTCCGGTTGAAAAGAAAAAAGTGCATGGGAGCCCGACCCTGAACCAACGGTGCCTGCCTGTCTACACCGAGAACTCCCCCGTGAGGACAGGAATCAGAACTCTCATCGGCCGGGCCCCCTCTGTCTGGCTTTACTTTGTCCATGTGGCTATAGCTGAAGATGTGACTTGGGGTTACCGCGCAGTGGAACCACTCACCTATTTTACAGATGGGAAAACCGACACAGAAGAAGCAGGTGCTTTGTATACAGCAAGCAGTACAAGCAAATTAAAATAAACTATTTTTGGGGCGCCTGGGTGGCGCAGTCGGTTAAGCGTCCGACTTCAGCCAGGTCACGATCTCGCGGTCCGTGAGTTCGGGCCCCGCGTCGGGCTCTGGGCTGATGGCTCGGAGCCTGGAGCCTGTTTCCGATTCTGTGTCTCCCTCTCTCTCTGCCCCTCCCCCGTTCATGCTCTGTCTCTCTCTGTCCCAGAAATGAATGAACGTTGAAAAAAAAAAAAATTTTAAAATAAACTATTTTTAAAAGATCGATGAGTGCATAGGTTCATGTCAGGTGAATAAATAATTAAATTCCACAGGTGATAAAGCCAGCTGGAGCCAGCTTCCCCAAGTCCTGCTCGGGCCATGCCACAGCATCTGATGTGTCCGGTGGCCGTGGGATTCGTGAAGGCGTGGCCTGGGGAAAGGAAGGTCCGCTGCCCCTCCCTTTCCTGCTCTGAAGGTTTCTCCCAAGTCCTATTCATTCCTCATGGGGGCTTAGTTTTTGAATCAACTCCGTCCTTAAACTTCACCAGATGCCCTGACTGATCTGCTATTTAACTTCAACTGGGATCCACACATTCTGTTACCAGACTTCTCACGTCATAGGAAAGGCAATTTTCCAATGAGAGAGACAGGGTAAAAATGTTTCCGGTCACACTAATTTGACATTTTCCGAACGAGCTTATGGCCCAGGAAAGTCAAAGAGCTACAAGGCCCCATCACAGATCAACCGCGAAACCAGGCAAGGAAGAAAGAGGTCAGTGGTAGATGTAACTAGAGTGTATTATACTAAGCAAAATAAGTCAGAGAAAGACAGACGCCATATGATTTCACTCATATGTGGTATTTAAGAAACAAAACAGATGAACATACGGGAGGGGGAAAAACAGAGAGGGAAGCACACCATAAGAGATTCTTAAATACAGAGAACACACTGTTGATGGAGGGGAGGGGCGTGGGGGGGATGGGCTAAATGGGTCCCGGGCATTTGGGATGATGTTGTACGTAAGTGTTGAATCACTGAATTCTACTCCTGAAACCAGGATTGCCGTGTGTTAACTAACTAGAATTTAAATATACATTTGAGAAGAAAAAAAAAAAGAGTGGTGGAAAGAATTAAGATTTTTACAGAAATAGAAACTAATGAATTGACCAAAAGAGCTTCAGGAAACACCAAAGGAAGTATTTCAAAAAGAAGAAAATTAAACCTAGAAGAAGGACTGAAATGAGCAAAGATAGCAAATATGCCAAGAAAGCAGAACCAGCACTGAGTAAATAAAAGTTATAGTTAATTTGAGGAGAAATAAAGACAAGGTGGAACTCGGATACCACGCAAAAATCACACGTAAAATTGGATGAGTGATCATAGTGAAAACATTCTAAAATTTGTGTATTTTATGGGGCGCCTGCCTGGCTCAGTCGGTTAAGCATCTGACTCTTGATTTCGGCTCAGGTCACGATCTCACAGTTCACGGGTTCGAGCCCTGCCTCGGGCTCTGTGATAACAGTGCAGAGCATGCTTAGGATCTGTCCTTCTCTCTCTCTCTCATCAAAATAAATAAATCAACTTAAAAAATAAACAAAATAAAATGTATGTCTTTTATACCAAATGTTTGGGTGAAGGATAGAAAAACTGCAGAGCTTTACAAACGGAGTTAAACACATACGTTAAGGACAACCACGAAAAAAAATTTTTTTAAAAAGGCAATTTTCCAAGAGCTGATGAAGAGAAATAGCGTTTATTTCAAAGTAATAGAAGGAATGGAAATTTTAAAAATCAGGCTAAACAGAAAGTAGGAAGTAAGACTGTGGGAAAAAAAAAATCAAAATATCAATAATTACAATAAAAATGGACTAAACTCGCTCGTTAAAAGACAGAATCTGTCAGACTGGATTTTTTGCTTTAGGACAGCCGTATGCTGTTTATAAAAGACTTACCTAAAACATAAGTGCTCGCATTTAAAAATAAACGGATGGGGAAAGAAATCACAGGCAAATATTTATCAAAAGAAAATGAATATAGTTATATTAACAGGAAAAAAAAAAGACCACGTGCTTCATAAGACAGCAGACTTATCATCTCATGATGAAAAGCACACCAGAATGGTCTAACAGTCTTGAGTGTTACACATCTAACAACACAGCCTCAAAACAGAGAAAAACCTGACCTTTTTGGGCCCTCTTTCCTCATTCACAGAAAGAAAATCAAACACGCTGGAGAACCAGCGTTGTGAGGGGTCGGGGAACTGGCGCACGGGAGTCATTAGAGCAGAGAGTGCTGCCTAGGGTAGGTGGCCATTGTCAGGGAGACACCCACCTTGCACAGAGACACAGGGTAGACACATTACGGCTTCTGGAAGCTTCTGGACCACTCTAGGTCCAGGGGTCCTTTGAGAAGCTGATGAAACCTACAGATCTCCTCTGTACCCCAAAACTGTGCACCTGCAGAAAACATCACAAATAATTTCAGGGGTACTGAAGGACACTCCTGAGATTTTTCAGGTTTCTGAGATAAGGAGAGGAAAGTGACGCTCCTTGAGACCATGCCGCGGAAGGAATGTCCAGAGATGGGGGGGTGGGTGTCATCTTAGGGAAGAGGTCTGAGAGCCATCCTCAATTACAGAGAGGGCCATCATGAGTCTTGCTCTCAGCAGGTCTAGGGGGCAGAAATGAGACCAGTCAGTGAAGCTGACTGTGGCAGTGAAGCTTTCTTAGAGCGAGCTCAGGCTCGCTCTAAGAAAGGCATTGCCGAGAAATGCACAGGGCATGTCATAAGGTGTGGAGCTCTCGATGGAAATGGCCCAACAGCGGTAAGGAGAGGATGCTACAGAAGGAACCGCCACCTCCAGAGGGATGCCGGACCCCAAGACCTCAAGCCCCCTTCCAATCCCTTAGAATCCTATGGAGCAGACACAAAAGGATCAGGTGTGGGGATAGCCCCGCCTCCTCGCTTCCTTCCACAACTGTTTACTAAGCACCCCACACATGCCAGGCAGCACTGTAGCTGGAGATGGACCTCTGGCATTTTGCCTTTAGTGAGGGAAACAGACAATGAACAAAATGACTTGAGAGTGGCAAATGAAAGCCGACAGGGGGGAGGCAGAGACTATCAGAGAGCTGGGTGGGAGCTCGCGATTAGGCGGTCACGAAAGGAACGATTTTTGAGCTGCGAATGAATGACAAGAGCGAGCCAAGCACAGCAGAGAGCGTTCCGGAGTAGAACAGCGTGCAGACATAAGGGGTGGGGGGCAGCTTGGTGGAGCGGGAGCACAGGTGGGACACAGGTGCAGTCATGAGGCTGTGGGAAAGTTCTGTTTTGGTGTGTACTGGGAAGAATGAGCCTGTGTTGGCTGAAACGAAACCCAGGCTTTGATCGCTGAGATCGGTATAATCACTGAGAAAGTGAAAATTAGCCCTGCTGGCTGGCAAACTGAGATAAACAAGTTTTCCAATGGGACACAGATGAAGCCAACAGAACAAAGGAAACAAAGAAACCCAGGCGAGGCCATGTTGCAGCTGCAGAAATGACTAACACTCTCCCTCGAATCGCCCGGCACAAGGCTCCTTTCCAAGACTTGAGTTCCTCCGTGGGAGCGCCCCCTTGCTGCAGCAAGCCACATACACCCACTGCGGGGACTACGGGGGTGTTCTTGTATCTATCTAGGGGGCTGCAATGTAACCGGAACCGTATTGGCCAGCATTGTTCTTACTAGCCGGAGGGCAGTTTGCTAAGAACGTTATACAGAATTTGTGACATTTCATGTTGCCTTAACCCTCTGCGGTGACCGCTATTATTACCACCTTCTTCCCAGGAAATGGCACTGAGGCTTAGCAAGAAAACTAGAAAACAGCCAAGGGGGATTTCGACCAAGCCCACCCCCACAAGGGAGCTGTATTCCCGCGGCTGCACGTGAGCAAAGCTACTCTCAGCATTTGAGGGTTGGTGAGGGCGAGAGCTGGCGCTCCGATCCAGGTCTGACCCATAAGTGCTTGCTCTTAACCAACATATTTTACCACCTTTCGGGGCAGAAAGCCAGTGAGTGAATTTCAGCCCTCATGCAAAATGCAACTGGCCTCCCCATCTCCGATCTCGAGTGCACTTGGTCCCAGAAATGTACAAGATGCGAAAGCAAATACATTCTCCTTCCCTGGAGGCACTAACCCCTCCACCAGGGAGGGCCCCCGAGTGCACACGCACCACCGGTGTTGGGGATCGGGAGCAAACATCTTTCTTCCAGTGCACAACTGTGACACTTTAAGGGGCTTCCTCAGGTCCCGGCTGAGTTTGCGGTCTCCTGAGGACCCCTCCTGCTTTACAGATTCCCCACCAGTTTGTGGAACCCACGTGTGAGAGGCAGCTGTTGGCCTCTACCGGAATCAAAACAAGGCTACTATCGGCTAAATGATCAGCGAGCAATTGTGCACGGAATAGCCTCCTGCCCACGTTGGTTTTGCAGCCCGAAAGCTAACTCCCCCACCGTTTGCTTCAAATATTACTTCCTGTTCCGAACCACTGTCAGATAGTCTCCTTTAACAAGGCTTCCCTGCCTCCCTGGGTTAGAAGAGAACAGATTTCCACCTGAGCAGCGAGGGAGGAAGAACTTGGGCCCCAGGAGGACTTGATGGGGGATCGTTTCCAAGCTGCTCGACTTTCCAGTTTTGAGAGAGCGGGCAAGCCCTCCGAGCCCATCCCCGCCTCCCTCCTGTTAGACCTGATGTACAGACGCCTGTCCTCCTAATTTCCCTCCTGCTTTGAAAACCCAGAACGGGGACACCTGTGAGTCCGGTCCTCTTCCCCAGCCTTCGTCCTGGGAGGTGACAGCTCACTGCGGCCCTTGGGGATCTGCTCCTCGTGTGTCCAAGCTGCAGGGCTCAGGCATTTCACCAGAAGGCCGCAGAGGCAGACCCGGAACCTGGCCAACAGCCAGAGCACGGTGGCCAACGGCTAGGCGTGCGGCTGAACCCAACGAGAGTCCCCTCGGCCGATGTGCAGCGAGCCCACGGAAACCACCACCCAGTGTCGCAGTGAGGAATGACAGGCTAAGTGTCGGTCTGGCCCCACCCAGGAAACGGAGCCAGTGCTCTCAAGTCCCGAACTCCCTGATGGCTTGCAAGTGAGGGTTTTTTCAAGGGCAACATTTGGGGCAGGGGTCTCCTGAGAAGGTGGGCACCGTTGACTGGAGCCCCATGAGGTCGTGTTAGAAAAACTTGTGTTGTTGCTTCATCCAGGCCCCTGGAGGTGATTCCCTGTCAGGAGATTTGCAGTGTGAAAAATGCCTCCCTTCCTCACATTAGGGGTGTCACCAGGTACGTCTGGTGACTATCTTTGCAGTAACGCGGATTCACTACGTGTCCTACGGGCTCCCGTGAATGATAAGCAAGCGTCCCGATCTCTTGGGCTTAGGCCTACATGTCCCCCCAGCCGGGCCGCGGGGTGCTAGGACCTGACAAGATGGTTGCCTGCTTCAGTGGACCTGTGTTCCTCTGACTCTGAATTCCCACCCTCCCATCCGAACACTCGGGACTTGTTTCCTCATCTGTAAAACAGAGAAGGGAAGACCCATGTCTATTACGCAGGGCTCTCTAGAGAAAAAGATGTACAGATTTAGACACGTAGAGTTAGGGAGATCGATGGCCAGACACAGATCTGTTGTAAGGAGCTGACCCACACGATCACAGAGGCTGACAAGTCCCCAGAGACGAGTGGGTGAGCTGGAGACCCACGAGAGCCAATGGCGTAAGTTCAAGTCCAGCAGCAGTCAGGCAGGAAGAGTTCTTCTCCTTCTTTCTTCCTTCTTCCTTTCTTCTCCTTCTTCTTCTTTTTCTCCCCGCCTCCTCCTCCCCTCCTCCCTCCTCCCCCCTCCTCTCCCCTCCTTCCCCCTCCTCCCCTCCTCCTCCCCCCTCTGTCCTCCTCTTCTCCCCTCCCCCCCCTCTTCCCCCCCCTCCTCTTCTCCCTCCTTCCTCTTCTTCTTCTTCTTCTTCTTCTTCTTCTTCTTCTTCTTCGAGTTCTTCTTGCTCCGAGTTTTTGTTCTATGCAGGTCTTCCGGTAACTGGATGAGGTACACAGGTAGAGTGATCTGTTTTACTCAGTCTGCAGATTCAGATGAGCTTGTTCTTAGGAGGCAAGCTGCCGGTGGTTGTTGTGCTTCGCTGGACTTTAATCCTCGGTCTCTCCCTCCTCGGCCACTTCCACATTCTAGACCAGATCCTCCCTGGAAGAACGAACTGAGCACGGACACTCGGCGTGGATGTGCCCCGCACTTCCGAGTTGGCAGGGCCGCTCACGTCCACCCTCCCATCCTGTCCTCACCAGCAGGACCAGGTCAGGGTGGAAGACGGTGGCTCGTCCACGGTCTCCTGGGGGTGGGGCTAGAGCTGGGACGGAGGTCTGGCGGACACAAATCCCACGCTCTGTACCTGGCCAGGTGCTCTCCTCCACACCCCCAGGCTGCCCAGCTGCTCCCAGCTCCCAGTCTCTCACCTGGGAGACGGTCAGGAGCAGCTGGAGGAGCTCGGGGGAGCCCAGGGGCAGGGGTGAGGTCTGGCAGAGCAGGCTCCTGGGGCTCAGACCTGCTGGGTCAGTCATGGGGGCTCCGAAAGCCAAGGGCAAGGCAGCCTGACCTGCTGTTAGAGTGTAGTACATCCCCTTGATTTGCAAAAAGCTCCTGTTCTCATAACTCCCAATCCTATAAACCACTGGAACCACAGAGCTTGGGCTGAAGGGATCCTAACACTATCTGCTTCAGGCCCCCGCAGACCTCATCTGGGCCAATAATCAGCCTGTAACCACCGGTTCCGTTTTTAAATATCGAGATCCTGAGGGGTGGGGGAGAGGGGAAAGAGGGTGATGGGCATTGAGGAGGGCCCTTGTTGGGATGAGCCCTGGGTGTTGTACGGAAACCAATTGGACAATAAATTATATTTTAAAAAGTAAAATAAAATTTAGCTCAAATTAAAAAAAATCGAGATTCCTTCATACCAACTAGTAAATAGCTGCCCCCGATCCGCCCCCCTCCCCGTCCCCACGACTCCCCTCTCTCCTCTCACTCCTGCACACCTGCAGGCCTGCAGGCAGCCTCCAGTCCTTTCTGGCTGGTGCCTGGGCCGCACCTGTGGTTGACCATTTGGGTATCACCCCCCCCCCCCACCTCCACTCAGAGCCACTGCTGCCTGAGGGCTCCTGTCAAGCACGGGCTTCCCCCAGGGCCACTGCTGAATTCCTTCAGGGACCCCTTCTCTGGACATCACATTCATTTCCGTAGTATCTCGCCTGGCTTCTCACAGGGTCTGGGATAACAGAACAGGAGGAGGGAACCGCAGAGTTGAGAGCAAAGCGACATGCTGCCCCCTGCTGCCCAAGATGTGCATTGCAATCACCTCCAATTCAACTGCTTTCTCCTAAAATGCATTCAGCTGCCCATTAGTGGGAAATTACAGAATAAAGAAAATAAAGACGATGTCCCCGGAACATTTTTTCCAGTGCTTAAAGTGCCCCCAACTTCCAGGGATCCAGAGTCTTCAGAATATAAACCACTGAGTTTATAGGTAAAACTGTTTATGTGGGATGCTTTTCCTCTGCAAATAATAATTTAGGAAGAGATCAGAAATGGCAGTCAGCAGGAGCCCTGGTCCTGGCACCTCATTTCCTGCACATGGAACCAGTGGGGGACATGGTTTCCTGAGCACACAGGCTCTGCACCAAATCCAGATATGATCAACCACCCCTAGGAGGCGGTTATACTCCGGTGAGAAATGCAGACGTACTCTCCGACCTGAAGTGCTATGCGATTATTATTATTTAAGTAGGCTTCGTGCCCAATGCAGATCCCAACGTGGATCTTGAACTCACAACCCCGAGATCATGACCTGAGTTGAGATCAAGTGTCAGATGCTTCATCGACTGAGCCACCCAGGCTCCCTGACAATTATTATCGTTAACGTAAATGTCTATCAGGGAATATTTATATTATCTCCCAGAGCCTAGATTGGTATAGAGTGCCTAATTGCTGAAAATTATCAAGGATGTTCGTGGGGAAATTGGGGACTAGTTAAGTGTTAGCGAAATCACGAAAGTGCAAAAGAGTTAACACAGTGTGGCTGAGACCACTGTCCTCAAGAAAGGCCTGCTTGCAAGATTGGCCCTTCACTGGTATCTGGGAACCCAGATTTTGGGAGGATTCCCTCCATTCCCTGATAATAGGCTCCCTATGCCTACGCTGTGCTACGATAATTCCTGCTGCTGAGAACCTGCTTTCCTTCTGGGAATCTGGAATTTGGGGACGTGCCACACGAAGTGCCTATATGACTTGCCCCCAGTGAAAGCCCGGGGAGCTGACTCTCTAAGGAACCTACCTGGTCGACAATCTTTGACACGCACGTTGCCACAACTCATTGCTGGGCGGCGTGTCCCGAGTGACTCCACAGGACAGGGTTTAGAAGCTTTTGCCTGGTTTCCTCTGGACTTCGTCTCATATGCCTTTCTCTTTCCTGATTCGACTTCCTTTCCTCTGGCCAAAATAAATCAGAGCCATGAACATTGCCATATGCTGAGTCCTGGGAATCCTCCCAGCAGATCATCAACCTGGGGGTGGTCTCAGAGACCCCGATCGACACCCAGCTTCCAGTTCTGGCGGGACCAGCAAAGCTGACACACTCATGCTTGGCTGGAGAGCAACATTGCCCTGTATACTGCGTGTCATTAAGATGTCCCTATCCTCTGACTCCGTCATCCCATTTTGGGAATATGTCCTGTTGAAACAGTTCCACAGAAAGAGGCACAAAGATATTCACCGGAGCTCATGCTAAATCCGGAAACAAAGTAAATGCCCAGGAAGAGGGAAAATGGCTAAGTAAATTATGTCACATCAATTCTAAGAAACGGATTAAAGTGAGATGTATAAAGATCACGAAGAAACACATGAAAAGGTGTTTCCGATGTTAACTTTTTTGAAGCTGAATACAAAACGGTGGGTACACTGACAGCAAAGAAAATAACAAACAGTAAGATCAAAAGTGACTCTTCCAAAGTGAAAATGGCCTGGGATGCCACGGGGGTGTGGACTTATCCACAAATAAATTAACCTTGACCGTCTCCGTAGGGATAAACTCAGAACTCTCTGGGGACTTGGTAGGAGCCTCTGGAAAGGTGTGAAAGGTGGCCCCAAGTCCTCTGGCTTTCATCACCTTGGATAAAGCGTTCAGGGTGTGCGCCTGGGGGGAAATGGAGGTTGGTGTTAAGCCAAAATTTTTATCCGGCTCGGCGTTCCAGGGCACAGGAGGGAAGCCTAAACTACACAAGCAAACACTTTCCCCACCGCAGCCCCTGCTTCCTGGAGCCCCGCCGCCCTTCCCCTGAGCCTCATTTGTCTCTTTCCCAACTCCCGCAACCCACCTCTGCACCGGCTCCCTGAGGCCCCTGGGCGCTGCCCCGCGGCGGGGAGCTCCCCCTAGGGACCCGCCCTCCGCCAGCTAATTGGGGAAGGGGCGGGGTCTAGAGGAAGTGGGCGGGCTCCTTGAGCCAGCCCCACCCACGTTTGCCCCTGAGGCTCCACCCCACCCGGTTTAGCGAATTCTCCCCTGTTGCTGGCACTTGGCCCAGTGGGGCCCCACCTGTCACTGCACATCAGAGGCTAGGCTGTAGAGTTCTACCAGAACCTACGTTAAGGTCCTTAGGGTTGCGAGAAAGCCATTAAAATACAGCCCCAGCAAACCCCCAAATCCAGGCATTTTTGTCCTGTCCTGGAGAGTTGTATATAAAGTTAAATCACAAGATGTGGGGTGTGGAAGGGGCAATGACTTGCTCAAGGACACCCAGCAAGTCATTGGAAGAGTCATTGGACACTGGAACCCAGTGTCCTGATTCCCTCCAGGCTGGGCTCAGTGACACCCACCCAGAGTGGATCTGAACACTTTTCCAGGTCAGTGACTGAGGAAACAGAATGTGTTCAAGCAGCACCGGCAGGTGAAATCTCCCCCAAGCCCCCCACATTTTTTAATTTTTTTTTTAATGTTTATTTATTTTTGAGAGAGACACAGACAGAATGTGAGTGGGTTAGGGGCAGAGAGAGAGGGAGACACAGAATCCGAAGCAGGCTCCAGGCTCCGAGCTGTCAGCACAGAGCCCGACGCGGGGCTCGAACCCACGAGCTGTGAGATCATGACCTGAGCCGAAGTCGGTCGCTCTACCGACTGAGCCACCCAGGCGCCCCATGCCCCCCACATTTTATTTTGAAAAATGTCAAACACATAGAAGCGTTGAAAGAATGGTACCGTGAACACCTATATACCCATCACCTAGATTCTACAATGAATGTTTTGTTCTATTCGCTTTGTCACATTTCCATCCCTTTACCATCGGTCAGTCTGAAATGGTTTCTAAGTTAAATGAAAAGCCAACCCCCACAGAAATATTCAGCCTCTACACTCACCAAGCCCTGGTTCATCCTGGAAGCACCTGCTGGCCTTGTTGGTCCTGTTCCATGTCTCCGGAGCATGTGTCCAGGGGACCTGGGCCAAAGTATCTGAGCAAACCACATGGCTATTCCAGGCTGTTCCAAGCTGCTCTACGTCACAGCCTGTGGTTGGCTTTACAAGAGGTGTCCCACGCGGCAGGCACCGCCGTCTCTAAACACGCTCATGGGGCCCCTTCCAGAGGTTCCAGGAGGTAGGAGCTGCCACTCCTTGGCAAAGCAGAGACCTGTCCCAGCTGTGCTGAGGCCACAGACACCAAAGAGACAATAGCCACCGGGAAAGCCTGTTTCTGGGCCCCCGGGGTTCCACCCAGTTCATCTTCATTGGGAAAAACGTCAAGGTCACTGAATGCCAGCCTGCCTGTCCCAGCTCTGGAGCAAGAACAGAGGAGAGAGAAGAGACAGACTCCACCCGCCCCACAGCCTCTGCTTTTGGGCTGGTTTTGTTCCAGAAGGTCACACCACTCAGCCGCCCCCTCAGGCAAGTGCTGGCGGCTGTCACCCCATCTCTGCTCCAGCTCTCTGCGCCCCCCCCCCCAACCAGTGTGGGCTTCACCGCCTCTCACCTGGGCCCCCGCAGTGGTCACTCCCCAGCTTCTTGTCCTTTCCTGATGCTTCTTTGCCCTGCAACCCCCTGGGGCTTCAAGCCAGCAGGGTCTCCCTCTTGTGCACTAACTCGGGGCACAGCTCCAACACCTGTGGCCGGGGGCCCCACTCACCAGCCTCAGACCTCCCTTCTCTCACCTCCCCCCGATACCGATGCCCCCTCTGAAATCCCCGCATTTGTGCTTTCCCCAATTTTTCCACCTGGCAAGTTCTCTTCACCTCTCCTTGGTGCCTCTCTCGTGAAAACAGAATCCAGTGCGAGCTCAGGTGCGTTGGCTGAACTTGTCCGCACACCCCGGGGCACCCTGTGCACACCGCTGTGGAGTGTGGCTTTGTCTGCGCCTAGTCGGCTACGAGTCTATTTCCCAGCCATGCAGAGCCGTGAGCGCTGCGCCCAGCTCCATCGGCCCCCCGAAAAGCTTCAAGGAAAGAGAGGAGGGTCTGCCAGTGGCGGGGGACAACCAAAAGCCGAGACACCTGGGAGCATTAGTTCTGGGAGCAGAAGCCACGGGGGAGGGGTGTCTGAGGAGGCCAACTGAGCCACACGAGAAGAGGCCCGGGCCACAGAGCAATCCGGGCCACACTGGGTCAGGGCAGAATCGCAGCCAGAGGTTCAGAACCGGAATCCCCACCTGCCGGTTCTTCCTTCAGAGGATCCAAACAAACTCAAGGTCAAGTCTCAGTTAGTGACTGAGTGACCTTGGGCAGTCACTTAATCTTGCTGGGGAGGGCCTCGGTGTCCTCATCTGTGGAACGGGGTTGGAAATACCTGCCTTGGATGATTGGGAGGGTTGAGCAAGATAACGGACAGTGCTTTGCAAACCCTCCAGCTCTGCGGAGCCAGAACAGGCACGCATCGCACAGTATCACTAATTTGCCCTTGCCTGCCACAGGCTCACACCTCCTCCCGGGAGAAGGGGACATCACACCGGTACCTGCCCTGTGCCCTGTCGTCCACACTTCGTCCACCTTCTCACGGGAGCCCTGCATCCACGGGGGAGCCGAAAGGATTAGTGTTGCCAGTTCCCAGGCTCCCAAAGGGGCAGGGGCTGCTCAGGGTCATGTGGCAGTTGGGAGGCTGGGCCCAAAGCCCCACATCCTGTCTGGGAGCCAAAACAGGTGTCTTTTCTCACCGCCCCAGAAGTCTGGGCTTTGATCCCTCTCCGTATTTGATCCCTCTCCCCCTATGCTGTATTGAGGTCTCCAGCCAGGCGGGCAGGGGACAGAACTGAGGGGCAGCTGAGTTGGGCCTCGCACAGACATCTCACACGCATACACGCGCACACACACACATACACACACACACACACACACATACACGCCCTTCCTTTTCTTTCCTGAGCTCACGTGGGTGCCGCCCAGTTCCCAGGGCAACAGTCAACACAGACAGAGGCTGAAAACGAAGCTGGGCTCGAGGGCTGTCCCACCACTCTGAGCTTGGGGTCTTGAGGGGCGGCGACCCCTGCCAGGCTCCCCTGGGGTTCAGAGGGAGGGGGGGATCCCAGGAGGGTTCCGAGCTCAGACAGGAGTCTCTCTGTCTCTGTCTCTCTCTCTCAGTCTGTCTTTTTGTCTCTTTCTCTCTCCCTCTCCCTCCCTCTGTCTCTCTCAGTCTGTCTCTCTCTCTCACACACACACACACACACACACACGGATCCATGGGGAGTCACCCCCACCCTGGGTTCCAGAGAACCACATCCGCTGGGTACCAGCTCCCCTCCACCAGGCTGTCCGCCTTACACACCCCCACTGCCCGGAGCGGCCCCGCAGTGGGCAGGGGTCTCGCTGGCGGTCGCCGAGCCCCCCAGGCCCCCGGAACTGATGGTGTGCAGCAGGATCAACTGTGGAGGGAACTCCTGGAGGCCGAGAGAAGGGGCCAGCAGCGCTGGTGAGTGTTCTGCCTGACCCCCAGCCCAACTCAGGGTCTAGGAAGCTTCTGGAAACAGAGAGACAGATGAGAAGGAGTAAGCCAGGCAAACGGTGTTGATGGAGAAGTGCTCAGGGCCAGGGGGCCGGGAGCACATGCTTTGGCCGGACTTGAGCCGGAGGGTGGGAGAGGTGGGCAGGGGCCAGGTGACCCACCTCGTTCATTCTGGGGTCCCGTCTGCCTTTGGAGTGGCCCCTCCAGGTGGTGCTCCCGGGACTGACTGCGGGGGGCCGGCCAGGACATGGGGAGGGCGGCTTTCTGGGGGAGCCCTGGCCCTCAGACCAGGGGAAGGACGTCCCTGCAGGCATCACTCGGTCCAGATGCCGTTAGGAGGGCCACCTTGTCGGGCCGCGACACGGGACGGCCTGGACCTGGCTCCCGGAGCATGCACTCTCAGGACAGGGCGGCCAAGGAGCTAGTGGAGAGAAGAAAAAGTAGGGTATGACTGTGTCGTGGGGAGAGAGGCGCTCCGAGGGCCTCCGGGACAACACGGCACTCGGGGGTAGGGGTGACGAGTCTCCTGCCTGGATGATTAACGGAGGCGGCTCTGGGGTGGAGACTCGGAGGGCTGGCTGGCTTTCAAGCCCCCGAAACCCGTCCAGCTGGAGCCGGACATCAGTAGTCCAGAGCTGGGCACTGGACCCACAGGGACAAAAAGCAGAGAGGTGGCCAGGAGGGGAGGGAGAAGGGAAGTGACCACCAAGAGACACGGGGTTTCTTTTGGGGGCGACGGACATGGTGGCGATGGTGCATAACTCGGAATATACCGGAAACCACTGGACCACACACTGTAGGAGGATGAACGTTATGACATGTGGATTTGATCTCGAGTGAACCAAAAAGGAAACCGGTGAACAGAAAGAAAAGAAACTGGCCCTGGAAAGGTGATAAGCTTTCCCTGGAAGGGCATGACGGGTCTCCAGCGGTGAGGTCATAGCACAGAGCTGGCAACGTTCAGTCGCTGGACGGAAAAGTAGCCAGGAGACCAGAGAAGAAAGGGTCTCAGAAACCAAGAGGACAGGGTTGAGGGAAATCCAGAACCGTTCAGCCCGACAGAAATACGAGTCACAGGCGTACTTTTCCATATTCTAGTAGCAACCTTAAAAAAATGTAACAAGAAATTAGGGAAATCCATTTTAATAACACACGTTTTTGTGTTTTTTATTTATTTTTGAGAGAAAGAGAGAATGAGGGAGGGGCTGGGAGTGGGGGGTGGGGGTGGGACAGAGGATCAGAAGGGGGCTCTGGGCTGACAGCAGCGAGCCAGACGCGGGGCTTGAACTCACGAACCGTGAGGTCATGACTTGAGCCAAAGTCGGACGCTCAACCGACTGAGCCACCCAGGCACCTCTTCATAACATATCTTACCGAAAATATTATCTTTTGGGCATGCAGTCAATATTTTAAAAAGAATTAAAGAGATACTTGCCTCCTTCTTTGTACCAAGTCTGTGAAATCCGGTCTGTATATTTTGCACTCACAGCAGACCTCGACTCACAGGTGCTCGGTAAACCAACCTCCTGGGGTTTTACAGACAGAGAAACTGAGGGCCCAAGAACACAGTGACCTCGTCAGGGCCACACAGCAAGCGAAGCGGGCTGCAGGCGAAGCCAGGACAGGGGCCCCGCGTTCTCTCCTCATACCCTGCTGCCTCCCGCTAAGTCTTAGCCAGGCTCTGAGGCCAAGGCCCGTGCCTTCTGTCAACTCAAAACCAAAGCTATTGAAACGTGGCTCCCTCGTGACAGGAAAGGGGGTGATGGTGGGGGGGGGAGGGTCAGGACACTTGGGGAAGATGGAAGGAAATGAACGGGCAGAGCGGGGAGAGTGCGGCATAGAAGGGCAGAGGGGAGACACGCCCCCAGGGAAGGCTCGGGCAGGAAGGTTCCAGATGTCTCCAGACGGCTATACACAGGAGACTCAGTTCAAAGCCTGAGCATGGACTTTGAACAATCAGGCAATTTGGAGAACAACCAAAAAGAACCTCTAGAAATAAAAATCCGTAACGTGGAAATACAAAACACAACTGGAATGAGGATTCATAAACTCAGATAGACGCGTTGCAATTACTCAGAGGGGGACCCCACGGAGGGATCAGAACCCTAGAGAACAGAACCAACATACCCTTCACCAGAGCTCCTCAAGGAGAGACTGGGAGAGATGAAATATTTGAGGAGAAAATGTCCAAGAACTTTCTAGAATCAAAGAAATGCATGCCTCCACAGACACTGGAGGATGTGCTCCACGGCAGGAGAGTGAACAAGGAAGGAAGGCCCGGGATTCAGAAAGAGAGAATCCCCGGAGTGGAGGTCGGGACGGCAGGAGCAGGTCCTGGGCAGCAGCCCCGGTGGGCACTGGGCGACCCGGGCTCCTGGACGGCGGCCTCCGGAGAACAAATGTGAGAGAGACAGCTGATTACCTGTTGCATCTGATTGTGCAGAAAATCATGCCGCAAGGGGCTTCACAATTTTGTTGGAGGGTTTGGAATCAGTGATATGAACAGAGAAAGCTAAAAAAAAAAACAAAGGAGAAAAGATGGGAGGGGCGTCTGGGTAGCTCAGTCCGTTGAGCGTCCGACTCTTGATTTTGGCTCAAGTCATGATCCCGGGGTCATGGGATCGAACCCTGTGTCGGGCTCGGTGCTGAGCACCGAGTTTGCTTAAGATTCTCTCTCTCCCTCTGTCTCTCTCCCATTTGTTCTCTTTCTCTCTCTTTCTCTCGAAAAAAGCAAACAGGGACAAGATGTGATTATGAACCCCAGAAAAAATTTTTAAGCCGTACAAGGAACTGAGCTCATATGATCTTAGGTAGTTGCTCCATGAAGTTCATTTACAGAAACCCGAGGATGTAAACAATACATATCGACTGAGCCAAAATCTAGCACAGAATAATTTTGGAGGAAGTGAGGGGAAGGAAAGGGGCAAGAGACCTAACTCAAAATCTCCCATAACTGAAAGTCCACAGATACGCTTACAGTTTCAAAAACTCAAAAAAGGGCAACCTAGGTTTATTGTTCCAGAACATGGTGGCGAGACGCCCAAAGAAACAGCCAAAGCCGTGGAAACTTGACCCCAGGCTGGGGGCGCTCAGGGGCTGTGAGGACGGGGGCACAGAAGCCTGTTTTTATTATGTCTTATGGAATTGTTCAACTCCTTAGGAACAGATTAAAATAAAAATTACCCTAGCAACACAGGTAATGCCCTTCTCCTCGTGATCCCTGTGTCTGTCCCTGTCCCCTGCCCCTTCCCGCCTTCCTCTGCCGCACGCTCCGGACGCGCAGTGGGTGAGCGGAAACTGGTTTTTCTTCACCAAATACTCGGGGGCTCCCCTGTGGCCATAAAGATGCAGAGGCACACGGCGGGGGGGGGGGGGGGGGGGGGGGGGGGGGGACTCGCACCACTGGGTTTCTCACCGCGGGCTATGTCCCCTGGCACTGTTTGTTCGACCCAAGGAGACGTCAGGAATGCTGGAAATATTTGTTCGTTCTACAGGACGCGCACCCGCTGCGTTTTCCGTGTTTGTTTCACTTGATCATGGAAGCTCCTTCCATGACGTAACACGTGCATCGGCGGCCTCGACTCATTCCCTTGACGCCGCGAAAGTCCCTTATAAAAAAATGCCACAGGGAGATGTAACACCGCCCACGTGTTTTCCTTTCCAGGGCTCAGAACTGGAGTTTCTTGAAAGACTATGATCCCCTGGTAAGGCCGGCGATGTTCCTGTCGCGCACCCTTGAACCGGGAATGTCCCCGCACTCATCTGACATTGATTGAGGACCTACTGTGTGTTAGATGCTGGAATGTGCAGAGACAAAAACCAAAATGCTCTCTTGTTTCAAGACACTCGGGGTCAGGGGAAGAGAAAATGCTTCGAGCATTTAGGTGTTAGTTCTCCCCAGTGTTTCTTGATTTTATGAAGATGAACCAACTAGAAATGTTTTCCCCCGTGTGAGGATGTCAGCCATGTGCAGTGAGGGGTATGCGGTGTTTTCCTTATGGAGAATGAGCTTGGGCGGGCATATTTGTAAACCAATTCCCCGCTTTGACATCGCCACCTCCGGTCCATCCTCCATATTGCTACCGGAGTAATTTTCCCAAGCCACAAAACTGGCCATATTCCTCCCCTGCTTAAAATCCTTCAATAAATCTGCGTGTCTCGGGGTGGCTTACAATGCTTCTCGCGATCTAGCCCTGCCTGCCTCCCCACGCTGACCTACACGCTGTTTTGGTGAGGCCTCTGTGCATGCCGTTCCCCTGCCTGGTGTGCCCTTCCCACCTTGTCCGCATGAGGGGCTCTTAAGTCTTGGTCATCCTTCAAGACCCCACTCAATTCCCTCCTCCTGTGACATCTGTCCTTCCTGAGCGGGTTCAATCAGATCACTCTGTTCTTGACTGGCCAGCGTATCCAACCCCCTCCTTTGGTAGAGCGCGTCGTGTTTCAATGCTCAGTTTCACCAGGCAGTGGGCTCCCTGAGAAGGGACAAAGATGGCTTCATCGCTGTACCCCACCCGCCAGCTGTGCCCTACCCCCCAGCGTCCAAAAAATAGTTGGCGCTCCGTTAATGTCGGAGGAGTGACCCAATGGGAGAATGGATCATGAGACCTGAAATCCTACACTGAGCCCCTGGTCTGGGCTTCCAGCCCCCGGAGTCCCCCTGCCAGGAGCTAGGTGTTAGCCACCCGATCACCGAAACCTGAGTCACGTCCAAAGGTGGGGCCACCCGGGCACTGGCCTTCCTCAGTGAAAGCCAGCATCCTATTATTCCACTGGCCCTGCAACTTCTATTTGACACGGGGTAGCACGGAGTTAACCCTTGTTTCAACAAGGGCTCACCCGATTATGCTCAGCTCATGCATTTACTCACCTTTCAGTCACCGAAGTCACCAGAAACACCTGCGCAAATGTCCAGAGCGGCACCCCCAGACTGGGAATCAACCCCAACGCCGTCCGCGGCAGCAGGGGTGAATGATGGGGAATGTTCGTGCAAGCCACGCAGTGGCACGCGGGGTAGCAAGGGCAACGAATGCGCTGCAGCCACACCCAGAAAAATGTGGATGAACCCGGAAAACGTTCAGGGGAGAAAGGAGCCACGGTCTTTTTAAGATAAAAGAGAAGACAAAGTTCAACACCGGGCAAAACCCGGGAATTAGGGAGCCCAGGACGCGTCGGGGGTGGAGACTGGCTGCGGGGTAGGGAGGAAGTGTGTCCGGGTCCTGTGGTCATTTCTCGATCTGGGTGCGGCTGCCCAGACAGGCCCACGTCGTGGCGGCTTGTGGAGCTGCACGGTTGGGGACGTTCCTGCGTGTGTGTTAGACTTCGAGTAAAAGCTCACCCCGGAACCAACCCTCTGCGCTCCCACCGGACGTGAGGCAGCGTCTCAGGTCACAGGGATAGAGAGAGGAGTCAGACCCGGTCCCTCCCGGGTCCCTGGAGGTCAAGCATCAAAGTGAAGGGGTCAGGGGAGCGGCCGAGCTAGGGAGCCCCGGGTGAGGAAGACGCATTTGGCCATAGATGAGGAGTCTCCTGACCCTTCCGGGCTCCCAGGTCAGAACTGGGACGGAAGCAGCCGGAGAAGGCAGCCTGCTGAGGCCACCTGCCCCCTGCCCCCTGCGTCCCCTTCCCTGCTAAGGGCTTGGCCGCCTGCAGGCCTCTCCTGCTTTCCCTGCCGCCTGTGACACAAACTGTCCCCGCTCTCAGGGCGAGAAGAAGGCGCCTGTGACGTTGCCGGAGAACGTGCCTTTCTTTTCCGACGCAGTCCCCAGTTCCACGAACCAGGTTGTGGGCAGCAGGGTGGACACGCCCCTGGGGCAAACCCTCATCGGCATGGACTTCTTCTTCGTGGAGGGGGTCCGGAAGAAGAAGCTGGAAGCCGAGCTGCAGCCCGTGTAGGAGGAGGAGGGCCAGGGCCGGCGGGCCTGCCCCAGGTGGGTGTGCGAGTGGCGCGGGGAGGCCGCGGCCCGGGTCAACCGCCCACGCGTGTCAACCGGCCCCGCCTTCCCTCCCGCGCGGCCCTTCCGAGCGCCGCACTGGCCCATTTTCACACACGAGATCAGAAGGACTCCAGGGACCCGCCCAGGGTCATAGAGCAGGCGGCGGTTGGGACTCCCTCTCGAGGCCGGTGACGGGCCCTGTGTGGCGTTGAACAGGTTGTTCGAACCCTCCGTGCCTCCATTTCCCCACCTGTAGCCCGGTGCGTTTGTTTCCCCTTAACGAATGGCCACCCAGCGAGTGACAGAAAACAGCACATATGTATGATCTCGCCGCGCTGGGCGTGCCCGGGCCTGGTTTGTTTCTGGAGGCCAAAGGCCTCTTGCGGGTAGGGTAACATATCCGCGGGCCCCAGGGATTAAGACATGGGCGCCACCGGTGGGCCAGGTTTTCTGCCACCACATACACAGGTAATAAAAGTACTGATTTTATAAGGTTGAAATGAGCTTCCGATGGCCTGCGGGTGTGTTTGCGGAGGACGCCCCTCTTTCGGGAGGGAGAGTAGCATCCCGGCGAACCATCCAGGGAAGATGCGGGTCCCCACACAGGGGCCGCGGAGAGGTCCGCTCCCGGGTCGGTCTCTCCGTCTCCCTCGTCCCCGTGTGATGGTCTGCGAGGTCACGGTCAGGCTGGAGCTGAGCCGGGAGGAGCCGTCCCACGGAGCCCGAGCTGAGGCCCCGTCAGCTGCCCCTGGGAGCCTGTGACCCGGACCCACTCCGAGCCCTCTGTGCTCCGGGGAGGACACGGAGGGGCCCGGGCCCGGGCTCAGCCACAGCAGGAAAGGGGAGCAGGGCGGCTGGGGTCCAGATGGGGTCTTTTTTATGTTTATTTATTTCTGAGACAGAGAGAGGCAGAGGACGAGCAGGGGAGGGGCATGGAGAGAGGGGGAGACGCAGAATCCGGAGCGGGCTCCAGGCTCCGAGCTGTCGGCCCAGAGCGCAACGCAGGCCTCGAACTCACGAGCAGTGAGGTCATGACCTGAGCCGGAGTCGGACGCTCAACCGACCCAGCCACCCAGACGCCCCAGGATGGGGTCTTATTTCCGTTTGAGAGAGAGGGTGAAGCAGGAGATATTCTGGGAACTCCCAGGAGGTGGGAAGGGTCGAGGTAAAATGCAGATGCGGGGAGAGGAGCCCAACAGACCAGAGGGAATCATCCAGAATCCAGAGCTTCTCTGCCTGCCCCTGGAGGGAGGGAGGGAGGCCCAGGGACGGGCGTGGGCTCCGCCACTCCCTGGGAGAACAGCCACTTACGGACAATGCGATTGTTGAGCACAGGCTCTGTGCTTGGCACAGGACCTGAATGGTCTCTTTTATAAGGATCATTGTCACCATTTGAGAGGTTTGGAGACTAAGCCAAAACTCCATTCCGTCCGGCCAGGGTCCCACAGCTGGCGAAGAGCCAGGCTGATGCCTGACTCACCACCCTCTCCTCTCCGGGCCTCAGTCTCCACAGCTATAAAATGGGGGAGGAGGGACTGATTCCCAGGACCTCGCCAGCTCAGGGCTGTACCTCTGGGCACGCAGGGGTGCAGGGGGTACCGAATCCTGCCGGTTTACAGGTGCATGCGTTGGTTGCAGTCGTGCTGAGTGACATCCCACTCCGTCTCTGGCTCCCGGGTCCCCATGATCTTGACTGGCTCGGCTGGACTTGGCTCGAAGCTGCAGGTGGGGTCCAAGTCCGTCCACATGTCTCTCATTATCTCGGACCCACGGCTTCCTGGGGCACGTTCTCATGGCACTCGCGAGGCTTCTGCGTGTGCACATCCACTGACGTTTCATCGGCTAAGCAAGTCACGCGGCCGAGCCCAGCCTCACGAGGGCAAGAAAGCACACTCTGCCCACAGCGGGAGCATCAGAAGGCAAATCTTGGCTGAATAATCGTCCCAACTAGGACGCAGAGGATCCGACCAATTCCATGAGGGCCTTTGGGCAATAGGTAGTTCTTTGTAAACTGAGCTGGTCCTTGAGAAAAGGTCAGGGAGATGGGGGAGGGGAGGGCTTTTCTGCTGGATGGGAGAGACAGTGCCAGAAAGGGCTGCAAGGCACGGTGGGGGGCGGGGGCGGGGGGGGGGGGCCAGCCGGGAGACCAGCGCTGAGCAGAGAGCCCTGGGGAGTAGCCTCGTTCTGCACCCCGCCTGTGCGTGGTACCATCACGGGAGACCCCTCCTCACGGCCGGCCAGCTGTACCTTCCCTTCCCTGTCACGTCTGCCCTCTTCTTGAGAGGATGCCTGCTTCCACCTTCCCACAACCGGGCCACGTCACCCACTGGGAGCCAAGAAGATCGGGGCCACGGGGCATCTGCTATATGTCTCCTTTGGAGCGGAACGAAGAAGGCTGGATGGGCCAGGAGGAGAAGTGGGTACCAAGCCAGCACCAGCAAAGGCACCAGTAAAGCCGAAAGGGGCATTAGAGACAGGGAGATGAGGCCAAGGCCAAGGCCAGGAAGAAGCTGGATACAGCTAATGAGCTAGTGAGGCTGAAGGGTTCTTTCTGCCTTTTTTTTTTTTTTTTAAGTAGGTTTCACACCCAGCGCAGAACCCAGTGCGGGGCTTGACATCATGACTGTGACATCAGGACCTGAGCTGAGATCAAGGGTCGGATGCTTCGCCCACGGAGCCACCCAGGGGCTCCTCTGTCCTCGCTTTATCACTGCTTCTCTGAGCACCCCTGCCTCATTCTCCTCTCTGAGACAGAACCAGATTCTCTCCTTATATGCAAAAAAAAAAAAAAAAAAAAAGAGAGAGAGAGAGAGAGAGAGAGAGAGACCACTTTCCAGGAAGCATACAGGGTGAGTCCGGACTTCTTCCTGTTCCAGAAAGCGAGGAAGTGTTCAAAACGGGATGGGGGAGCATGGAAGGCATGGATGGAAGAGTCAACTCGAAGGGGCCCCCACTGGCCAAATTTGGGACAAGGTGACTTTCAAAATGATGCCCATACGTCACTGCCCTTACAACTTCCAGGCAAAGCCAGTGCCCGCAAATCCCATCAAAGAATAATAATAATAAAGAAGCCATGTGTTCATATCAATAAATGTTTTCGATCTTAAGCAGAGGAAGAAAAGCTCTTCTCTACTGGAAAACGTAGAATAAATGATAAAAACAGAAAATCACCGTTTTATCACCGACTTCAGTAAGAACCAGTAAAAGACACTAAACGCACTGGGTAAAGATTCACAGGGAGTGATAAAAGGTGACGTCTGGGAGGCTCCCCTTAACCACGTTGTTAAACTTATCCTCACTAACAAGAGTACAGCTGACATCATGTGGTGTGACCCGCTTCCTGCCTGATGGGACCCCCTGTGGAGGAGCACCCACCTGGGGAGCACTCCCCCCCCCACCCCCTATAACCTGAGCCGCATCATGAAGACACGCTAGGCACAACCCAACGGGGTGGGGGGCGGGGGGCATTCTGCCGAACAGCCGGCCCTGATTCTTCAAAACGTCAATATCAGGGTGCCCGGGGGGGCTCAGTCAATCGAGCGTCTGACTCTTGAATTTGGCTCAGTTCATGATAATCACATCAAGGTTATGTAGAAGAATGCCTCCTGTTCTTTTTTTAAAATGTTTTATTTATTGTTGCAAGCGAGAGCGAGTGTGAGTGCGGAGGGGCAGAGAGAGAGGGAGACGCAGAATCCGAAGCAGGCTCCAGGCTCTGAGCTGTCAGCACAGAGCCCGATGCTTGAACCCACAAACTGTGAGATCATGACCTGAGCCGAAGTCGGACGCTTAACCGACGAGCCACCCAGGCGCCCCTGAATGCCTTCCATTCTTTTTTTTTTTTTATTTTATTTTTTTTTTTTTTTAATTTTTTTTTTCAACGTTTTTTATTTATTTTTGGGACAGAGAGAGACAGAGCATGAACGGGGGAGGGGCAGAGAAAGAGGGAGACACAGAATCGGAAACAGGCTCCAGGCTCCGAGCCATCAGCCCAGAGCCTGACGCGGGGCTCGAACTCACGGACCGCGAGATCGTGACCTGGCTGAAGTCGGACGCTTAACCGACTGCGCCACCCAGGCGCCCCTGAATGCCTTCCATTCTTAAGGGATGTACGAGGAGTAGTTAGGGGGAAAGTGTCATGATGTCTAAAACTCCCTTGCAAATGGTTTGACCACCACAAAATGTGTGCGGTATGTAAATAGAAACAAAGCAAATGTGGACAAGAATGTTAACAATTGACAAACGTAAGTAAAGAGCCTATGGATGGTCGCTGAAGTGTTCTTGCAACCTTTCTGTCGGTTTGGGAATCTTAAAAACAAACACACGTGGTGACAGTGGAATGGCCACAGCCAATGGTTCCTGGGTTGACGGCTCCCCTACTGAAAAGCCGGGATGATAACGGAATCCGTCAGCGCTCAGCCCCGAATTCCCCGGGAAGATGTGGTGTGACCAGCTTCCGGGGTGGGGGTCAGGCTGGTGTGACAGGCTGTCACCCGTCTAACCGTGTAGATGGGGAAGAAGCAGAGGTCTTCCAGATGGGGACAGGTGTTGTGGGCTGGAGAGATACCCCATTGGGTGTGCACTTAGCCCCTATCCTGGCAACTCCCCACCCGCCTAGGATACAGAGGAGTCCCCAAGGTCAGCCACTCGGATGGGCCAACATGTTATGGGATGTCCCAGCTGGGACCTGGGGCCCGGGGCTCCCCACCTTCCTGCAGGGCCCAAACCTGACTCCACCTAGAGCCACCCTCTCCCCACAGCCTCAGGAGCAAAGCCAGTATTCACGAATCCCAAAAATACTTTGCTAGTTTGCACTCGGTAAGGAATCACCATAAATGAAACGCCTACTGTGTACCTCGCAGGAAATTTGTGAGGTGCGTTATGATTATCCCCATTTTAAAATGAAGAAATTGAGGCCTAGGGAAGTTAAGGGCTTGACCATCTCGTGTAGCCGGTGAGGGCCATGCTGGGAAGACAGCAGAGGTTTGCAGGACGCCTGGGTCCCGCGCCCACATCAGCCACATCCGGGGCTTCATGCAAAGCAGCCAGGGCAGGGAGAGGCTCACAGCCAGGGGGAGACCCTCTTCCTACAGCCCCACCGCAGCCGGCGGACCCCCAGAGCTGGCGGCTTCTGTCTTCGGCCTGGTGGTTGTTTGTCCCACACCAGAGAAGGAGAGCTGCGTCTCACAGAGCTGCCTTGGGCGGAGAGTGCTTCCAGAAGAGAAGGGGCAGGCTGGGCCCCGGGCTGGAGCCACTCTCTCCTGGAGCTGTTCCTGCGGAGCCAGGATGAGCAGAGGGAGAGCAGATGAGGAGGGAGAAGAGGGAACCGCAAAGTGGAGAAAGCCTCAGAGCTTCAGCAGGTAAGCGGAGCGCCATGGTGCAAGCCACGCAGCAGGCCCTCTGCAGATTCTAGATGCTTCTACTGTTGTCACTCCTGCTACTGCAAAGCCTTTGATGCTTGTGAGAAGGCTCCTGACTCCCCCGTCTTACTTCCTACAAGCAGCAACTGTCCGCTGATGAGCAATCAAACCCCACCGCACATACGGAAGCAGGAACAGCTTGCACCCACGTCACATTGTCTGAGAATGCGCTGGGTTCACTGAAACCAGGGAGGGCACCTAGTCAGCTGTGTGGGTTCCCCTTGCCATGACGCCTCCACAGCCCTGAGGCACAATCCCGGATCCAGACAGAGCAGAGATGCTCCCCGTCGGTGCTCCTGAGGGCAGGCTCACCACCTCCTTCTCTTCCAGGGGTGTCCTCTGCCCCCTGCGTGGTGCCCGGCATGCTCGTGCCCTCTTCCGTCTCCATTCTCAGCCGCTCATGGGACAGAACCCAGAACTCAAAACCACAGGTCCACGGCCAAGTCCAGACGAGTCATTTGTGTTCAGAGCAGCAGGGCACTCTGGAAGGGTCAGGGAGAGCGGGTGCGGAGGGCGGGGAGTCCCCTTTGCCCCGAGATGGTCGCAGACACAGCCGTGGTGATGTTTCTGCCAGACTTCCTGCAGCCTTGGTCCTCGCAGCTGGCCCCTGGCCCTGGGGCTCAGACACTCTCTCTCTTCCCCACGCCCTGGGTCCAGGGCCCTCTCCAGTCCGCCCATCTCCTTGCACTGGGAGCCCTGCAGCCTGTCTGAGCCCTCGGCGCTGGAGGGAAATGAGATGGGAAACTGTGGGGAATAGGCTTAGAAATCCCCCGGGCTTACACCAATGGGTTAACAAGGCATAAAGAATTACAAAGCCATAGGGTGCTCTCACCTAAGTTTGGGTAAATGAGATGAGACCCCCAGAATAGAGAGGGAGGGGCAAAGGCCCCAGAATAGAGAGGGGGGCAAAGGTCCCCAATACAAAGGTATATGAGGTAAGCAAGATGAGGCGTTCAGGGCAGAAGCGCCCCCCAACTTAGTACTATAGCAGGAAGCTGCTTAACACAGGAAGGAAGGACCAAATTAGGTAAGCAGGTAAATAGGGTATAGACGGCTGTGCTTCGGGAGAAGCTGCCCAGAGCAAAGATGATGAACAAAAGAAAATGTGCCTTGTTAACCCTGAGGTTAAGTGTCCTACCTGTCTCATCCCTGAGGCTAAGATAAACCGAGGTGGTGCCTCGTGTCATGTCCGCTGTAAACATCCTCCCACCTGACTGCCCAGTGCCAGGATTTTGTTTTGTTATTAACCCAAACCCCTAACCCTGAATATCTTCAAGACCCCCTTTCCCTCATGTCCATGAGTTAATGTTCACAGATTCATAGTTTCTCTGTGCACGTCCATGGCCATGTTTGTAAGCCTTCTGATCCTAATAAAAATGGGGCAAGGACCCTTACTCGAGGCTCTTGTCTCCTCCGGGACGTTAGCCATCTCTCGCATTTTAATCCTGCGTCCCGCTCTCTTGCTGGACAAGAGAGAACTTTAGACCCACAGTCTGCGACAGGAAATCAGGGCTGCATGGCACGGACTTTGGACAAAAAGCTCCCACTCACCCTATGGTGGCCTCAGCCCTCAACCTTCAGCTTCGACACCCACACATATCAGAGCACCAATGGTTTAGACCAGGTCCGCCCTGCATGACTCCCCCCACACCCTAGCATCCAGGGAGGCACGAGCAACAGAAATTTTGTCTTGTGTCCAAAGCACCCGACATCCTGCTAGCTTTGCCCTGTAGTCTCCGTGCTGCAAGCTGAGGGCGCGGCCCTGTGAAGTCACTGTCTGTGGCGGTGGAGCCACAATGAGGCTGGCCCTGGCAATCGGGCCTCTCGCGTGACCAAGCTCCTGCCAAGCAGGTGCGTCCCCAGGAGACCCAGAATGCAGAAGGCACAACCCCAGGACCCTTCCGCAAGTACAGAGACACAGCAGTGGGTCCTTCTGGGACAGCTGGGCCGGGATGCCCTGTGGCAGGCCCCAGCTTCGAGAACACTGGGCAGCAGCGGAGGCAGCCTCCTGCGGTGGGGGACACACGCACACAGTTTGCCTCCCGGGGACGTTCTTCAGCGAGTTTTCTGTTCCTTAGAGACTCTTTCCAACATCTGCTTCCTCGTCCTTACGCTGCTCAACACTGGGTGACCATAATTAAGCTAACGAAAGCGGGGGACCGTGTGGTCTGTAACTGAACCTTCACCAACACATTCTTCTTGGCAGAGAACTTCCGGACCCCTCAAAGTTCCAGAACGTCCCGTTGTCTCCTGGGACCCTGTCTGGGAGGCTCGCCCAGACTCGTTTTGAATTTACCGTAGGGAGCAACCTCACAAGCGTGCAAGTCTGTGACGCAAAGAGAAGTTACGTTGACCCTTTGGTTCCCACGGGCCGTGGCGACCAACTGAGCCACCCAGGCGCCCCTGAATGTTTTTGTTAAAAGGAAGATCCTGGTTCAGCAGGTGTATGTGATACATGATATATACATATATATATGTGTATATATATATATATAGATAGATAGATAGATAGATAGATATGTGTGTATATATATATGTATATATATATATTTCAATATATACAGAGTATTATGAATATATATATTATGGACTAAATTCTATCCTCCCCCAAATTCAAATGTGGAAGCTCTAACCCCCCAAACTGATTACATTTGGAGACAGGACCTTTAAAGAGGTAACTGAGGTCATAAGGGTGGATCCCTAGTCCGACAGGACTGATGTCCTTTTAAGAAGAGCGAGAGGGGGGCACCTGGGTGGCTCAGTCGGTTGAGTGTCTGACTTTAGCTCAGGTCATGATCTCAAGGTTCATGAGTTCGAGCCCCACATCGGGTCTGCTATCAGCACAGAGCCCACTTTGGATCCTCTGCCCCACCCCCTTTCCCTGCCTCTCCCCTGCTCATGTACATGCGCGCACACACACTCTCTTAAAAAAATAAACACACACACACAAAAAAGGAGAGAGACCAGGGATGTGTACACACAGAGAAAAGCCTGTATGAGGACACAAGGAGAAGACAGCTGGGGAGAAGGCTCTCCCCAGAAACCAATCTTGCCAGCATCTTGCACTCCCAGCCTCCAGAACCATAAGAAAATAAATTTCTGTTGTTTACGCCACCCAGTCTATGGTATTTTGTTAAAGCAGCCTGAGCAGACTAATACCAGACACTCGCGCGCGTGCACACACACACACACACACACACCCCCCTCACCCTAGCTCGGTCTCCTAAGAGGGCAGATTCGCCTGACGCCTCACCAGCACTGAGCACATCTTATCCCAGGTCTTTGTTTCTAAACACCAGGCTCTATTTATTAAAAGGACTCGAGGCTCCTTAGGCGAATGGCTGGTTCCTAGAGAAGCCAGGGAGCCCTATGTAGTAGTCAGGGCACGACTTAGCCAGAGAATCGCAAAGACACACGGCTGGTGGTGCCAATCCAAGAGAGCCAACGTTCTGATGAGTGCGGGGAAGCCGCTGATGTACCCACCCTGCGGAGAAGACTGAAGGACCAGGAGGTTGAATGAATCACCTACAATCACACAGCTTATAGGTGTCAAAGCTGGAGCCACCAAGCCAACCCAGCGTCTCGGCTTACACCAAGCTGGGGTGGGGGGGACAGGGGTGCCTACGGAGAGTAGGAAGGGCGCTGAGCCCCGGGAACAGGGAAGGGCTCCAGCTGGTGCTGGTCCCTGGACAGGAAGGACGCTGCCTCCCCAAGAACAAAGGAAAGGGGTTTATGTCCTTGCCATGGTGATGCGAGAAACGAAGGCTAATGAAAAATTAAGTTCCCTTCCTGCCTACAGCCCACTGACAAGTCCTTGAAAGGCAGTGACCTCCCTCTAGGAGCTCAGCTGCCTGCAGGGTGACACTTCGCTGGGGGCAAAGGAGAACCTTGGCTTAACTTTGTCCCAACCTCAAGGATACTGTGAGTCTACTTCCTTTACCTAAACTGCCCCAAGACGTATGCTGGGAATCCCACTCCAAGCTTCTGGCCGCAGTATAAACATCTGAAGGGTCTCAGGACTGAGGTCGTATTAAAAGGTTTCCCTAGCAACAGCTAGCCCCTCAAGGTCCTGGAAACTGTAAACCTTGCTTCCGAAATATCTTAGAGACTTCCTTTATCCCTGTGCCCCTCCCAACCTGAGGGTATATAATGAGTTACCCTTCAGGACCCCAGTGAGGCTCCTCCTGCCCACGGGTCCTGTCCCCATGCTATAATAAAATCACCTTTTTTGCACCAGAGATGTCTTCAAGAATTCTTTCTTGGCAGCTGGCTCTGGACCCCTCGACCCCCACCATCACCCCACAACTTCATCCACAGTAAATCCCCCCCCCATTCCCATAACCAACGCCCAAAATTCTCAGCTCACAGCTCCGTCTTGTTTTGTCTACACTCCCACCCTTCCACGCAAGCCCCCAACCTTTTGAAGCAAATTCCAGACGATATTAGCTCATCTGTGAGTATTTTTCCGGAGCTCTAGAAGATAAGAATTAAACACACACACTCTTTTATTTTCCTCTTAAAAGTTTCCTTCTGGGAGCGCCTGGGTGGCTCAGTCGGTGAAGCCACCGACCTCGGCTCAGGTCATGGTCTCATGGTCTGTGGGTTTGAGCCCCACGTTGGGCTCTGTGCTGACAGCTCGGAGCCTGGAGCCTGCTTCGGATTCTGTGTCTCCTCCTCTCTCTGCCCCTCACCCACTCACGCGCTCTCTCTCTCTAATAAGATAAACTTGAAAAAAATTTTAAAAAGTTTCCTTCCGAACATCCTGTTCCCCTTAGCTTAGAAGGAGGACTCGATGCCTGCTTTTCTTCTTCCAGGGTAAGGTTTTTGATGGCCAGGTGAGGGCTGGAGGCGCAGGGACAGACAGAAGGAAAGCCTGGAAGCCTGGCTGAGGTTCGCGGTACCAAACCAGCCACCGTGGATTCTGGCGTTGCATTTTTGTGGCTTTTTTTCTGCTCCATGACCGGGACCTGCTTCTGCGATTCTGAGAGCTTGGAGAACACACCCCGCCCCTTCATTTTCTGCCGCGTCTACCTTCTTTGATCACAGAATCTATTTAACCGCCTTAAGAAAAAACGTTCCCTCTGAAGTGGTGAAGGGCGGGACTTCCAGGGGCCTGGAGGGCTAAGGCCCGGGTGGCGGGGAGGGGCGCCCCCCCCCTCAGCTTCGGGAAAGGGCAGGAAGTGAGCCGACCCCGGGCCATTCTGGCCCCTCAGTGACCCCTCAGTGACGGCCAAAGCCTGTGTCCCCAGGTAAAACGAGGAGGACGCACGTAAACGAAGTTGGGTCCTTAACGTCCTTCCAAGTTTTCATCTCTCAAATGCAGTCAGAAAAACGAAGAAAGGAAGGCACTTAGGGAGTGCAAAACCCCAACACCACGGTCCAGCCCCCCGTGAGGAGGTGCACGTCCGCCCTCCCGGGATTCAGCCTGTACCCACCCAACCCTCGGGAAAGCGGAACCGTCTGGGGGGGTCTCCGGGCAGCTCGGCACCCAGCGAGCTTAACACGGAGAAGTGACCCCGCAGCGCGTCCGGTCTGCGGAGGGCACCGCCCAGCGGCCGCCCCGGGACAGGGCGGGGTCGGGGCGGAGCGGGCAGAAGGGGCGGAGCGCTCCCCGACTGGGCGGCCCCGGGGCGGGGTCCCGGCGAGACCCGCGCTAGGTGGACGGCGGGGTCCGGGGTGGTGAGGGGCGAACGCCGGCGGGGTCGGGAGCGGAGATCCGGACGGAGGAGCGGACCCCCGGCGAGGGTGGACCCGAGGCGGACCTGGGGAGGGGGCGGGGCAGGGGAGAGGAGCACGGGCGGGCGGGGCAGGGCGAGGGAGGGGGCGGAGATCCGGGCGGAGGAGCGGACCCCGACAGGGCGGACCCCGGCGGGGCGGCCCAGGGCGTGGGCGTGGGCGCGGGTGCCTAGGGAAGGCGGAAGGACTCGGCGCCCGGGGAGGCCCAGCGCTGAGCCGTTCCCCCTCCCTCGCGCCGCGGCCGCCTCCGCCGAGCCCCCAAGCCCGGAGCGGGAGCCCCCAGCCCCGCCGGCGCCATGGAGAAGCTGCTGCTGTTGTTCTGCAACTGGAGCACGCTGGGCGTGTGCGCCGCGCTCAAGCTGCCGCAGATCTCCGCGGTGCTGGCGGCGCGCAGCGCGCGGGGCATCAGCCTCCCGAGTTTACTTCTGGAGCTGGCGGGGTAAGGCCGGGGCGGCGGCGGCGGCTGCCCTCCCCGCTCGCCTCTGCGGCCTGGAGGGCCCGGGAGCTCAGGAGCGCGCCGTGGGTCTAAGTAGGGCCGGGGAGCGGGGCCGAAAGCGCCCGGCCGCTGGGGGGCACTTCCCGGGACCGCTCGCCTCCGCTGTTTATTTGCCGCTCCCTGCACGGACTGCGCGTGCCCAGCTTGCAGATGGGGGAAACCGACCCCTGGCCAGGCCCTCACCCCGCCCGTTAGCCGCAGCGCAACCGCGCGGCTTGGAACTAGGCCATTTGCACCTGAGGCCCTCTGATACACATCCGCCCTGAGTTCCCCCTCCCCCCGCCGATACCCCTTAGCTCGGGTCTCGGTTTCCTCGCGTGTAAAGCGAGGCGTTGATCCTCCGCCTTTAGAAAGTTAACACCTGGGGTGGGAGGATTCCGAGAATGGGGGGCTCTTTGGAGGAAGGGGAGAAAGACGAATCGGGCCAGAGCCAGCCAGAGAGGAGCCAGTGCCGCTGGGAGAGCGCTTATCCGTCCGAAATCGGGAGTGGATGCCTTGACTCGGTATTTAAAGATGTAAGCGCGAAGAGCAGAGTTCTAAAACTCGGTTGGGAGGCCTCGAATTGGTGGGAGAGCGGGGCACGTGAAGCCCGGGAGTCTACCCGCGAGTCCCTGGCAAGGCCGGTCCTCCCCGCTTTGCTCGTCGCCGCCCCCCTCCCCCCGCCCCCAACCGGGTTATCACTCGGCGACCGCGCGGGCGGGTCCTCCGCGGAAGCACGACCCCGGGGGGCCTGGGCTGGAAAGTAGCCTGGGGCAAGGGAGGGAGAAGACCTCGGGGGTGGGGGAGGTGGGGGGAGTCCTGCGCCCGGCGCGCCCAGCGGGGGAGATGCTTTATCAAGAGAGAGTCTGCCGACTGGCGGATTTGTGACCCGGCTCTGATTTGCAAACGACCCCACAACGCTGGGACCCCCCCCCCCGCCCCCCCAGGCTGGATAGCGAGGATTGGAGAGTTCGCCACCGCCTCGAAGTGGCCGCCGCGTCAGTTCGGGTGGGGATGGGAGAGGGGGAGGAGCGGTGGGGGAGTGTCCGGGAGGGTGTGGACGGCCTGGGGGAGGGCCACGGTTTTTAACGGGTCCCTGAGCCTGGGAAGGTGGGGCTGGCCCATTGCGGGGTGAGTGGAAGTCCGACTGATGCCCAAGGAGGCGAGTCGGGAGCCTGCCCACACGCTACATACAACCCGGCAGGCGCTGCCAGCAGGTGTCGGCTGTCACTCTATCCAACCGTGCACCTCGGCAACACCTGCCCTCCTGGCAATGGACGTGGACTTGCGTGGGCGGGGGAGCCGGAGCCGGCGCGGGAGGCGGCCTCGTGCGTGTCCCGCGGGGATCGCCGTGCACGCGGAGGGCCGGCCGGCCTGCGGCTCACGCTTCGTGGAGGGCCAGGCACGCAGGCTGCTGTGTGCGCGTGGCTGTGTCTAGGCCCGGCCGGATGCCACCCTCTCCCCGAAGCTGGAAGTGGTCAGGCGCTCCCTCCTCGGGATTCCGAGGTTTTATCTACACCTCGCTTTATCTTACTGGTGGGTCTGTGTGTTGGCGCTATTTTACTCGATCCTCGGGGCGCCCTAGGGAGTAAGCATTGTTTTCATCCCCAGAGAATAGTAGCCTGAGGCGGAGGAAGTGACGCACCGTGCCCAACTTCACCGGCAGCAGCTGGGCCCTAGGTTTCACCCGGGCCTGGCCCTTTCCATCCTGAAGCCTGGCTCACTCCCGCCCTCCACGCTCACTGGGTTTTTCCGCTTCCTAGACTCGTCAGCAATATCGTGGGTGGGGGGAGCGGGTTGGCAACACCCTGCCCCCTTCCCTTTTCCTTCCCCAGCCTTCGCTGGTGAGGGCCCTGGAGAAGCTGGGGGGCACCGCAGGCCTGCCTGTGCCTGGTGCCCGCCTTGCCTGCCTGCCCACCAGCGCCCCCTACCGGGCCAGGAGCAGGGTAGCAGCCAGAATTCGGCGGACAGAACCCGGAGGGCATCGCCATCAGGGGGCCCTTTATATCCTGGGAAGCAAAAGCCAGACTAAATTTCTTGGGGGACGTCTACCTGCCTTGGGTCCTGATCTGTTAACGCTAAAAGTCCACTTTTGAGAGAACCGGGTCAATGGGAGCGTAAGCTGTATCTTAGTGAGACCAGAAAATGGCTTTGAATGCGCATCGGCGTGAAATGCAAGAAAATGCCTGGATTTTAGAGATGCCTCCAGACGTGTGCAGGGCGACAGCCACACGCCCGCGTCAGCAAAGAAAAGGAGCTGACCAAACCTCCACTGGAGGCCCCACGTTTAGTGAGGGGGAGGCCTGCAGGGCAGACGAAGCTGGCTCAGCCGGCTGGGGGAGGGGGAGGCTGGCTGCGGGCCGCACCGTGTCTGGCGCAGAAGGCGGCACAGACGGGACCCCAGGCAGACGGGGGGGGGGGGGGGGGGGGGGGTGCGCCCTGCCAGCAGACTGCTCTTTTTCTCCGTTGCTGGAACAGGTGTCCCAGACAGGTTCCGGGGAGGGGAAGCGGGGAGGAAGTTGGCAGGAAGTGCATAGCGGGCACCTCTCTGCCCAGGCTGTGCCAGCCTGACGTTCCGCCTCCCCCCGCCCCCGCCCGCGCCGGAGCCCGGGTTCCCCGGCTGATGGGAGCGCGCCTGCGTCAGCAGCTCCAACACCCCTCCTTCCAGGCCTCCCTGCTGCTCTGCCCCCTTGTGCCCTCCTGGGTTCCAGACACAGTTCTGCTCACTGCACCTGCTCTGGAACCTTCCGTGGATGGGTTTTCAGACTCCCGATTCAGCCCTCCGCCCAGACAGGACAGCCCCGGGGCGGGGCGGGGGGTGGGCTGACCCTGCTTCCGCTCCCCAGGCCCAGCAGGCCGACTTCTGGTGTCTGGCTAAAGATTCCTTTGGAAGAGGCTCCAGCGGCTCTCGAGCTGCTGCCTCTGTGAGCGCATGTGTCGTTTTTCGTTCAGACCTCTAGCCTGTGTGTGGAGGAAGGAAACTCCAGTCACTTTGCAGAGCGGACCAGGAATACCAACAGGTGTGTGGGGCCGCGGGTCAGACACCGTTCGGCCTGACTTTATTGTAAGGAGGGTTCTAATGTATTACTTTTTGATGAAAAGAAGGACACCTAACTGCCCCCAGGCCACAGGAGTGGCAGATGGTTGTCCTTGGACGTTTGGATCCCCGAGACAGAGCAAGAGAGCGAAAGAGAGAGCGCGCGTGCGCACTGCAGCCTGGCCACCCGGCCTCCCTGGAGGGCCCCGGTGGGGTGGGGTGGGGGTTGGTGGCAGGCACCACTGCTGGTGGCCGGGGAAACTCATGCGCTCGTCTTCGTCTTTTCCCTGAATTCTCATATGACCTTGGTTTCTCGGGCCTCAGTCTCCCCAAGTGGTCTGTAAAATGCGGAGGGCACGGTGGATGGCCGTGACCTCAGCTCTGACACCCTAGGGCTCGTGCCCGTCCTGAAGGTCTGTGGCTGCACTCTGGGGGTAGGGGGGTGCGCTCAGTGAAGAGCGAGCAGGTGGCAAAGACCCGCCAACGCCTGCTCGGTTGTACCGCCCGCTCATTCGGCACGGTCGTTGTCTAGGCTTCCCGAAGTGCCTGGGCCCCGCTGGCTGCAGCCCTGCTCTGCAGGGGTGGGTGAGCTGAAGCTGCCCCCTCCCCTGGCCCCCTAGGCTCCCCCTCAGATGTGGACAGAAAGGTGCCGGAGGCCTGGTCTGGAGACCCCCCGTGCCCGGGCCACCGCTGGCCTCCCCCCCTCCCCCCATCCTGTGACCCTCGCCCCCAGCTCAGCCAAGGTCCGAAACAGGATCAAGGGCACAGGCTCCCCAGCCCACTGGGTGCTTTGTGAACCCCCCCCCCCCCCCCCCAGCTGAGGAAATGAGAGGGGGTTACGTCTGGATGAGTGATGGAGGCTGTGGTTCACCTGGGGGATGAAACAGACTCTGAGGGGACAGCAGGGGGACTTAGGTTCTTAGGGAGCTGACTGGCTGGGCCGAGAGCTGGAGAGGCAGGAAGCTCAGGCCTTTTGTCCCGACAAGGGTCAGGTCCTGAGGTCCTGGGGTTTTTACTTGCCACTCCCCCCACCCCCCCCCACCAAATTCCAACCTCTCAGAACTAGAATTTTCTTTTTTCTTTTCTCTTCTCTTCTCTTTTTTCCTTTCTTTCTTTCTTCTTTTTCTTTCTTTTTTTCTTTTCTTCTCTTTTCTATTTTTCTTCTCTTTTCTTTTTTCTTCTTTCTTTTCTTCTCTTTTTTCTTTCTTTTCTTTTTCTTTGTCTCTTTTTTCTTCTCTTTTCTTTTTTTTTCTTTGTTTCTTTTCTTTTTTCTTTCTCTTCTTTTTTTTCTTTTCTTTTTTCTTTTCTTTTTTCTTTCTTTTCTCTTCTTTTTTCTTCTTTCTTTTCTTTGCTTCTCTTTTTTCTTTTCTTCTCTTTTTCTTCTCTTTTTCTTTTCTTTCTTTTTCTCTTTGCTTCTCCTTTTTCTTTTCTTTCTTTCTCCCTTCCTTCCTTCCTCCCTCATCTATTTTGAGAGAGACAACAACATTGTGAGTGGTGGAGGGGCAGAGAGAGAAGGGGAGAGAGGGAATCCCAAGCAGGCTCCCCGCCACCAGCTCAGAGCCTGTCGCGGGACCTGAACTCATGAAACCGTGAGATCACGACCTGAGCCGAAACCAAGAGTCGGACGCCCAACCGACTGAGCCACCCAGGCGGCCCTCAGAGCTGGAATTCTCTTAAGGAACCGACGACTGTTCGTGCCTCTCGCCCACTGCTCCTCCTCGATGGGGAGCGCTCTGGACGGCCGCAGGGATCATCCAGGTGGTTGCAATCCCCCGCTCGGGGCGGGCCAGCCTGGGGCCAGAAGGGCCGTCCCTTCTCGTCCTGGCCTGCCGCTCGGACCTCAGTGACACTCACTTGTGCCACCATCTCGGGGACTTGGCAGCGACCACGTGCACCACGCCCAGCTCCCGGTCAGTCCCGGATGCTCGAGAAGCTGCGGACAGGATTAAGTTACCGTCCCACGCTCCGTGTGCGGAATCTCCCCCCCCACCCCCTGACGTTTCCAGGTGCCAACCGGCAGGTCCGGGGTTTTGCACACAAACCCGGGCTCCTGGGCGCTGGCCGGGCCTCCCCGCCGCCCTGTGCTGGGCCGGCCCCAGCTCAGACGCTCCCCCTCTCTCCCCAGTTTCCTGGTGTTTCTCCGGTACCAGTGTTACTATGAGTACCCGCTGCTGACCTACCTGGAGTATCCCATTCTCACCGCACAAGGTACCCGGCCCCTCGGACCCCCTCTGTGTCGGGCAACAGCCCTTGGGCCCCCCCCTCCCGCCTCCCTCACAGCCTTTCTCTTTCAGATGCCCTCCTCCTGCTGTGTGCCTTCCATTTCAACGGGAACGTGAAAGGAGCAGCCCCCTACGTGGCCGTGTATCCTTTTCGTTGTCCAGGGATCCGGCGGGACCGGGGAGTCAGGCGCTTTTGCCAGATCTGCGTTCTTGTGGTCAAGCCGAAAAAGATCCCAAATGCGCGAGAGTGAATACGTACCCTGCCCGGGGCCTCCCCCCACCCCGAGCCCCGGGCACCAGGCCCGTCCCAGCTCCATTCTTCAGGGGAGGCGGACACATTTCTTCCCTGAGAAAATGTCCCCAAGTACGCGAAGTCGTAATAACGGGAATGTCTGTCGTGAACCCCGAGGCCACTAACGCGCCCTCTCTGCCCCACAGTGTGGGCGTGCGGGTTCTGGACGGCGGGTTCAAAGCGAAAATCGTGGCCAGGACATTAGAAGGGTCTTGGTGGTGGCGGGTGGGTGGGGCATCTGGTCGTGACGCAGACCTGTGCTCGCTCACGGTGCCTCTTCTGTGAACAGGGGCCGGGCTCTTGTTTCGGTTCTGTAAACCTTCAGAGGTTCTCTTGGGAATTCACGGTCCTTAAAAAGCCAGGAAAGCCTTCCCAGTGGCAGCCAGTTAACGCGGCCGTGTCTGTTAAGTGACCCGAGCGGGTTACTCGTACACCCGCAGGGTGCAGGAGAGAGGGAGGGCACCCTTCCTGTCTGCGCTGGGCTGGGCGCCTTGGGACGTGGAGGCTGGGGGACACCTGCTGCGCCCACCCCCTGGGTGTTCGTGGGCACAGGCCGGGAGCTCCCTAAGCTGCAATTGTCCTGTCCCATCCCGCCTGTGAGATGACACAGTCATGCCTACCTTGTGGCAAGGATCACACTACCAGGAGCACAGGACAAGCCGAGCAAGCGGCAGCCTCACGGCGGCTGTCCGACCGGGCGGCTGTGTAGGGAGGGGACTGAGTCCTGAGCCCCTGCTGTCTGTACCCATCCTCCCCACTCAGCTTCTCTCTGCGCAGCTCTGCCCAGCCGGTAAGAGGGTCTTGAAAACAGTACTTTGAAGATGAAAAGCGTCGTGTCGCTTACTGTTTAAATAAAATACGACAATTTACCTTTGTACGGGTGGTGAGGCTGTGGACTGCAAAAGCTGGGCAGCTCCCTGGGTGAGCGGAATACTTATAACCTCCTCCTGTGAGTGGTGATGAACCAGAAGTAGGGTTACCATAGTAACTGATTTTTTTTTTTTTTTAAAGCATAAGTGTGTCCCAAATATTGCATGGGTCATACTATACTAAAAGACTATTTTTGTTGGTCTGAAAATTCAAATTTAACTGGGTGCCCTCTGTTTAAGAAACTGAGTTAGAGTGTTTTAAAAACAAGATTTCATCTGCCTAGGTTCCAGCTGCCGTTCTGGCGTTGACCAGGTTGCCAGGAATTCGTTCTAGTCACACCGGGCATTGTCTCTTTCGATCCCTCCATTTAAGTAATGTCATTCATTATAATCGTAGCGCGTTGGGTCCCTGTGACGTGCACCGAGGCACTGAGGGAGGTAGATGGGGCAAAGGAACGTTAAGACCGTTTTGCGGATAAGCAAACCAAGGTCAAAAGAAGGAATGGGACTTGCCCAAGGTCACAGCAGAGGCTGGTGGTCATCCCCTCACCCGCCCGGCTTCTGGAGCCGGACTTTCTGTGCTTTTTGCCGCCTCACTGGGCGTGATGAAAATCCGCTCTTGTTCCTCCTGTCCCCACCTGGGTTTACACTGGGGTTAGCAGGAAAGGGGGAAAGAGAGTTTCACGTGACCCCAGTTTTGCAGAACGTGCCTGCCCTATAATGTTGAGCTGCTTCTTTAAATGCCTCGCTTTTGACATCACCCTGGAGAGGTCTGCATGGCTGGGAATGAAGTGGGCGGGCAGGATCGTTTAGAACCACAAAGGCAGGGTGCTTGGCAGTTTTCTTCCCGTGATCTGCTGTTATGTTGAGCCATTTTCGTCTTTTCCAAATCGGACCGGTCCTCGCAGAGCCTTTCCCAGGTTGGCTTATGTGCGTCACCTCCGTGCTCTTGGCGTGTCCCCACGGGCGCGGGGTGGGGGGCGGCCGAGCCACTGCTATCTCCCTTAGCGCTCGGTAGATTTGTGGTCTCGTGGTTCGTCCTTCCCCTGCAGAAGTGGATCATAGATCTGGCCATGGTAAGTGCATCGCCCCTGGAGAAGAGAGACCGCCGTTCCTGCAAAGAACTTGATGGGCCGAGTGTTTAACCTGCTAATTGAAGGATAAGGGGTTGAAAGCGCAGTCCTACCCCAATGTTACAAGACGTTAGTCTCACTCAGGCGTTTGGTAACATTTTCTTACTTCTTTTTGGGGGGGCCATAGAGCACCTGGCTGGGGAGGTAATTAACAGCAACAGAATGAGCAATGGTGGTAGAATAAGCCTAAAATAAAGAGCTTCTTATCAGGTTAATGATTACACATTGGCTACATACTCATTTTTATTTTAATTTTTTAATGTTTTTTTTTTTTTTAAAAGTTCTTTAATTTTTTTTTTTTCAACGTTTTTATTTTTGGGACAGAGAGAGACAGAGCATGAACGGGGGAGGGGCAGAGAGAGAGGGAGACACAGAATCGGAAACAGGCTCCAGGCTCCGAGCCATCAGCCCAGAGCCCGACGCGGGGCTCGAACTCACGGACCGCGAGATCGTGACCTGGCTGAAGTCGGATGCTTAACCAACTGCGCCACCCAGGCACCCCAATGTTTTTTTTTTTTTTTTTTTAATTTATTTTTGAGAGAGAGAGAGAGAGAGAGACAGAGCATGAGTGGGGGAGGGGCAGAGAGAGAGAGGGAGACAGAAGCAGGCTCCAGGCTCTGAGCTGTCAGCAGAGTCCGACGCGGGGCTTGAACTCACAAACTGCGAGATCGCGACCTGAGCCGAAGTCAGAGGCTTAATCAGCTGAGCCACCCACGGGCCCCATACTCATGATTTTTTTTTTAACTTTGCCCCTCTCCCCCCGAAACATTTTTGTCCTTGGAAAACGGTTAGACCTGTGCATTTATCCTACCTTGGGTAAAGCCCCAAAGTCCCATAGTGTGAGAATAGGGCTCTGAGCGTGGGTCAGGGAGCATTTGAGCCCAGATCCTCTCTCCAGAGTGACTGGATTCCGCTTCTCCACCCAAAGGGAGAAGGAGAAGGATCGGTGGTCACACCCAGGCTCATGAACTTCACCACCCCCTCCCCAGCGTCTTGGCTGTGACCCTTGCTTGGAAGGGTGTTACGTTCCAACCTTGTGACCTACGGGGAGCAAATGGGCAGGGTTTTAGCATAAATATGTCCCAAATATTGCACGGGACGTACCTATGCTAGAAATTACTTGTTGTTGATCTGAAATTCAAGTTTCCCCGGGCGTCGTGTATTTTTATTTGCGAAATCTTTCCGGGCCTTGGTTATGAAGACTCCTTCTTCTTGATTCCGAAGATGGCATTTCCTCCTGAAGACGGATCCGGTGGAAGGTCCAGCAGACGCGGTTAGCGTATCTGCTCGGCAGTGGCCTTCCCCCTGACACGAGTGGACAGGGCCCTACCTAAGTCCTCGTGCCCAGGCTTTCTGAGGCCCGGTCCTCCGTGCTCGCGGTCCCGACCCGACTCCCCACCGGCCGGGGCTGCAGACGCCGTCTTCCCACCTGGGGTCAGTCGTCCGAGCCGTTTGTTCCTGGCGTGACCTGTCTTCGGATCTGAGCACAGGCCCTTGCTCTCTGCCTGGAGTGCTCACTCGCCCGGACTTCTCCACAGTCCTCCCATGTCCCAGCCGCCCCTTCCCTCCTCCGCCTTTACCAGGACGTGTTGCTGTAACCCAATAAGAACGGGTCAAGGGCCAGCCCCGCGACAGGTGCGGGGGACCGAGCAGAGCCAGACCTGATGCCCCACCCCCAACCCAGTCATGTTGCTTTCCTCCTGAGGGTCGGAAGTTAAACAAGCTGCTCCGGTCAAGGACACCAGCCACTTGCATTCGAGCTGGAGCCAATGGCGCTTGCTGGTCCTCACCTTGGCCTCTCTGTAGCATTTGCTGCCCCAGCTCAGGATTCCTCCTTGGATCCTTTGGTTCTCTTGACTTCCGGGGCGCCTTGCCCCTGGTGTCCCCTCCACCTACAGCACAGGCCGGGCCCCGCTCGCCGGGGAGGGCGCTGTGGCGCCGCAGGCCAACTCGTGGTCTCTTACCTCGCGGGGCAGTAGAGGGCCTGAGCGCAGCCCCTCAAGGACTGGTTGGAATAGCTAGAAATTCAGAGCCCGTGTGCCTCGCCTGCTGCTTGGACTTTGAGTCTGTGTGTTCAAAGCAGCATGGTTTTCCCCAGGCTCTAAAACACCATATCTCTCTATCATCTGTCTATCCATCATCTATCCACCCATCTGTCCATCTATCCATCCATCATCTGTCTTATCTATCTACTTATCTATCCATACACCTATCTTATCTATCTTATCTCTCCGTCTATCCATGCACTCACCCATCTATCTTATCTATCTATCCATTCATCTGTCTTCTCTATTCATCTATCTTATCTCTCTCTCTCTCTTATCTGCTTTTATTGGCAGGTGGTCAGATGATCCTTACTCCCACCTCCACACCAGCTGCAAGCCCACCAGTTACCCACTGAACAGTGGGATTGGTGCATTAATAAACCAGCATCTCGCTGCTGCCTGCTTTTTCACCGAACCCGGGCTTTGTCCTTGTACAAACCGGTTGTCTCTTGTCCTGACAGTTTGGCTTCAGAAGCGCGCTCAGTACATGGCGCTCTTGTTTCTTTAACTGAGGGACTCCTAACTTTCTCATGTTTTGCCTGCAAACAGAATCTAAGTACTTTCATCAGCGTGGCCAGCAAGTTTGCTCAGCTCCAGTACCTGTGGAAGACCAGGGACTCAGGCACCGTGAGCGCCCTCACCTGGAGCCTTGCTGCATACACCTGTGCAAGTAAGAGCCAGACGCCGTCCCCCCGTCACGGTCCCACAGGCTTTAATCCTTTGCACATAGAACCTCCAAGTGGATCCGTATTTATGATTCTGATGGCACGCGGGCTACTTTCCATTCTCTGCAAGATCCCTATTCCACTTGCTAAAAACAGATGTGAAACACCCCTTTCTCCCAAAATCTGGCTGAACATCAACAGTCCTGTTTTGCTCTTTGAAAAGCATCAATAGGTTGATTATATTGAATCCACTAACTTGTTTTTAAAATATGACCCTTTCTGATGTAACAGATGAGAGATGAGAAGCATACATTGGCTTTTGAGAATGAATAGACTTTGCCAGGGTGTGTTCCTGGAGCCATGTTGTTTGGTCTCAAGTTCAGAATTTCCACTGTTCATCTGGATTCTTGCAGGAACCTAAAATATATACACATATATATATACACACACACACCTATATATATATATACCTATATATATATACACACATATATATACATATATATACATACATATATATACCTATATATATATACATATATATATATATACACACACACATGCTATTTTAGGTAGAAAACTTTAAAAATTCAGGGCTATGACGTTATTTAGATTTATTAGTTTTAGGTATTCGAACTATGCTTCATGTTTCTTCTGTGTATTAATGGACCGATTTCTCCATCAGGGGTTTCTGGGAGGGGTCTTTACGTCCCAAGTTATGTAAAATTAAGGCTTCTTGGGTTTTATTTTTAGCTTGAGATGTTGAAGTGTTATTATATATGTATATATATATATATACACACACACACACACACACACACAATATATATATAGTTAGGAAATATATATACAGATATACATGTATATATGTATATAGGTGTATGTATATATGTATATATGTTTCTGGAATTGCTGATTTGATATATTACTTATTAGCTCCCTAATTTTACCTTCAGGTAATCTTAAGTGTTGTTTCTTAAATTTTCTTGTAGGAAATCTTCGGAACTTGTAACTTTAAAGACCATGTATTACATTTCCATCTGTTTTGCATGGTACTCTGTGCTTGAACAAGTCCTTAAATACATATTGGATACATGATAAACCGAGGATTATAACTTTATGGGGAAAAAGTGAACTGGCTTTAAACCTAATTTCCTTAAATGTGTGATGTGTGAGGCAGAGGGAGAGTTTTGTGTGGGTGGGTTCGGGTCAGGAAGGAAGGGCAGGCGTTGAGTTACAGATAGTGTCCTCGAAATCCCACGTCACATCTCCCACACGTGTCTCCTGTGGCCACGAAGGAAAGTGCTGTGCCAGACAAACGAATTGAACGGAACAATTCTACTTAGACCTTTAGGGAAATCATTGCCCTTTGCTGGGCCTCAGTTTCCTTTACCTAGAAAATCTCTACAAAAGAAGGGGGTCAAGTTCAGTCATTTAAAAACCTTGCTTTTTGTTAGTGGAAGCCTTTCTTTATTATTATTATTTTTTAATTTATTTATTTTGAGAGAGACGGCGTGAGTGGGGGAGGGGAGGGGCAGAGAGAGAGGGAGAGAGAGAATCCCAGGCAGGCTCCGTGCTGTCAGCACAGAGCCCGATGTGGGGCTCCAACTCATGAAGCCGTGAGATCATGACCTGAGCTGAAGTCGAGAGTTGGACACTTAACCGACTGAGCCACCCAGACATCTCTGTTGTTAGTAGAAGCCCGTCTTTAAAGTAAACCTTACCAGAAGTCCTATATGTATGAGATTTTCCAAACGTGCTCTTTGGGGTGGGGGAGCTGTGGCTGGGCACACACCGTGGGTTCTCGGCTTCTCCCCGGTCCCTTGGGCAACACTGCTTCTGCTCTTGGGAGAGCCTCAAAACCACTGGGCTAGGACGCGTGGCTGGCTTTGAGAGGTCTTATAAAATACAGTACCGATTTGGTGTTCCGTACTACCAAGATCTTTCAGGAACAGTTAGCATCTATTCCTGTATTTGAAATGGGAAGACGTTAGCTGAATACCGACATAGCTGAGAAGCAAGTTGACATTGTTGAATATCTTCTCTTACAGCAAGAATAATAACAACGATAATGACCACCGGCGATCTTACGAGTAAGCGAAATCTTTTTTCTTCCCATTTTTTTGGACCGCGTGCCCTTGGTGGCTCCTTCCAAGTTGTCTTAGGGTTTCACGGATCAGCTTGCTCCACGTACAGTTAGAGGCCACAGTGTATTCCCGGGCGTCAGCCCCCGCTTACAGGGCTGAGCACCTACTTCGTGTTAGCGCCAGGGATACGGCCTGCAGCATGAGGTCGTAGACTGCCGTCTTCGTGACGCTTCCACGCCAGCAGTGGGTGGAGACGGACGGTGCGGTCAGCGCACAATTAGCTACTCAAGAATACTGGGAAATGTGTTCTGGAAAAGCAGGCCAGGAGGAGCACCTGATGGGGGAATGTGACCTGGCTGGAGGGGCCCGGGGAGGTGAATTTAAAGAGACAGATGGGGGGACGGGGGAAGAGATGATGACAAGCCCATGAGCGGGGGACACGTGGCTTAGCCATGGAGAGTGAACAGGAGGGCTGGGGGTGAGTGAGGACGGACTCTACTGAGGTGACAATCATTTGACCCCCACATCCTTGTTTTTTTTTTTTTTTTAAGGGGGACACTGTGATGGAGGAGAAGATATGTGGGTTGATGTAAAAAGAACTTAGTAATTCCCTAGGCTGTTTTCCACCCCCAGCCAAGCGTATACATTTTTGGAAAAGAATGAAAACAAATGGTGTCACCCATTCTATGAAGACTAGAGACATGTCCCTGGTACACATACCGGTTAATTGTTCCTTGAGAAATATGGCTACAGGAGAGTGAGGCACCCCTGTCCCTTTGCAGAGATTGTATTTTGGGCTGCAACACCTTCTGTCAGCAGTGAGCAAAACACTAAAAGTACTGTGGTCAAACCATAAACTTGGGTCAAGTGGGGAAAGATAGGTCTGAGTCTTCTCCGCAGGACTTGAAGAATCCTGTGTATGGGAAGAAGAATCCAGCCGTAAGGAAACAACAAAACGAAACTATGTATTACAATTTTGGAAGATTGGGAATGTTCTAGCTATGGTTTGCTTTGTAGTTAAAGTGACAGCTGTTCCTGAAAGCGATCAGTGTATCTGGGGACAGTCTTAGGAACAGCTTAGCTGGTATCTTACAAATGTTTCACAACCACAAAGATACATTAACTCTCCTCAGGGGAGTGTTCGTCGAGTCACTTAGGGTAAAGTGCTCTCCCCCCAGAAATATTTGGAAGCAGGTTTGTTGAAAAGTTCCCACGAGGCGGTGTTGTGAATCCTACGTGGTAGACGGGGGTAGGGGCGGGCAGTTATTTAGGCTTTTAGGCTTCTACTTAGAGCGGTAGGGCAGGAGTGATTTTGCATTAGAACGTGAAAACAGTGCTCTTTAACATACTTTTTCTTTTTGATCGATTTCAGTTCTTACACGTTTCGTGATCATGCTTGCTTTAAACGTGTGGGTAACCACCACGGTCCTTCGCTACAGGAAGACGGCGGTAAAGGCTGAGTAACAGATGCGCTGCCCCTCCACACGAAGTGGATTCCTAGTAACTGAAGCAAAGCTCACTGCTGAACCAAGGTCTCTTATAAGTTTAGTCAATGGCTTCAGAAACGCTGAATTGAAGCCAGATGTATTTTGGACAGGAGCCACTTAAACACTTGTTGAGAAATGTTGATTTCCTTCCCACTCCTCCCCTTCGTGAGGCGGAGGCAGGTCTCGGACACCTGCATGTCGAGCAGTCAAGACCATGCTTTTCAGCTTTCAGAATCTTCTAAGAAATAAATCCTCTCTAGAGCACAAATGATTATGAACGGAGTGGGATTTTACCCAGTCAGAAGTGAAATTGTAGTAAATTACCAGGGTCACTTTCTGGGGCGGTTTTTTTAATATAGATGTAACAGGATGGCCTTGCTGTATCATAATACACGATAATGCCTCCTTAGGCTATAGTAAGGATATCGAGGCAAGCAAAAACGTTAATTGGCTCGAGTTTATATACCCAAGTAGTGCTGTAATTTCATATAGTGCCTTTAGTTCCTAAGGAAAGGTCGATTGGCTGCAGTCTCTACAGCAGGATGAGGCAGTCCCGATGAACTTTCTGATTCAAGCACAATGCTGCCATCTTTAAGAGTCACACCTTTGAAAAACAAAAATGTCCACTGAAAATAGATGCAGTAAAAGGTATTGCTGGGGTGCTGTCAACTTCTTACGGATTTTATTCTTGTTATATTCTAAACGTGGTGTTAGGATTACTGGATACTGCATTTTACCGTAAAAGTTTATAAACGCTAGAATTTAAAAGCTCTTTCCCTTTATAATTGAATGGCATTGTTATACGTAATAAGTAAATGATGTTTATTAGAAAATGTTTTAGTGTCCTATGTAAGATAAATAAATCATTCTGTAGTTTTTAAAATCCTAGTTGTCATTTTTTTATTTATGTAAGCTCTACACTCAACGTGGAGCCTGAACTCACAACCCCAAGATCGAGTCACATGCTTATATTAACTGAGCCAGCCAGGCGTTCCTCACAGTTGTCAATTTAAAAAAAGTCCAAGTGAACCTTTTCTCATATGCAATTATAATCTAACCATTAGGAATAAATACAAATTAGGTGATTTGAGTCCATTTTATTTAAATATACTTATTAGAAATTTATCATTGCTTAAAGCTTCTCCTTTAAGAAAATACTATCTTAGGGGCGCCTGGGTGGCCCCGTCAGTTGAGCGTCTCTTGATTTTGGCTCAGGTCCCCATCTCATGGTTCATCTCATGAGCTCAAGCCCCGCGTCGGGTTGCGTGCTGACAGGATCCTGCCTGGGATTCTCTCTGCCTTCCCACCCGCCCACTCCACACTCTCTCTCTATGCCTGTCTCTCTTAAGTAAACTTAAAAAATAAAAAGAACACACACTCTTAGGTGAAGAGTTCCCCATTTTTTTCCCCCTTTGGCAGAAAAGGGAACAAACATTTGAACTATTCCAGATATCCTACGCACATTATCATATTTAATCCTACAACAATCCTGTAAGTAAAAGTCTCCGTTTTACAAAAGATGTAAACACTGAAGCTGAATAACCTGTCCCGGATCCGGCAGCCAGTAAGTATCCTAGATAAGAACCCACTGGTTACAGGGGCGCCTGGGTGGCTCAGGCGGTTGAGCATCCGACTTCGGCTCAGGTCATGATTTCGCGGTTCATGGGTTCAAGCTGTGTCAGGCTCTGTGCTGACAGCTCAGAGCCTGGAGCCTCTTTCGGATTCTGTGTCTCCCTCTCTCTCTCTGCCCCTCCCCCGCTCATTCTGTCAAAAATAAAACAACAGAAAAAAGAACCTACTGATTACCAAAGAAATAACTTTCTTGAAAACTACCTCTCAGCAAAACAGGCACTCTGCATCTTTTCCTTATCCTGGACACTGAAATGAGATCGTTCGATTTGCAAGTCCCTCAAAATACCTAAATCAGGCCAGCAACAGACTCCTTATTGAAATTCTATTTTTATTTCTCCACGGACTAAAAGACACGGCTGAGCATTCACAGGTCTGTGACCTTAGTTATGATTTGTTTTGCTACACACCCATCTTTTTATATGTATCTTTCAGGGAAGGCAAACATTCTGGGTAAGCATCAGAAGGCTGCAGCATTCTGGGACTATTTCACAGGAAGAGTATGAAAATGCTCAGGTCTTAATTTCTTTTATTTAATTTTTTTTAATATAAAAAGCAGGCATAAAATACAATTACATTACTACAAAGATGCAACAAAAATTTTTTTAAAAAGATCGGGGGGTACGATTTTTGTTCAGAGGGGACAGCTGATCAAATATTTACGATTATCTAAACCATGCAATTCATAACTTAATACAATTCCAAACAAAACTCATTACTATGGGGAAGGGAATCAGGGACAGGCCCCCCAAGCATAATATTCAGCACTGTCACACAGCGCCTATTTTCAAAGTGCTTTGTGAATCAACTATGGTGTCTTCACGCCAGAGGGAAACTGGAGCCTTCTTCCAGGGGAGGAGACGTGATTCAGTAGCAGTGTCGACACAGACCGAGAAACTCAGAAGTGACTTCCTCTCACAGAATACTCAACATGTTATTTAAAGCATGTTTCAAGAAAGTAATACAGCGTCTAAGTTTCTCTACTTTACCACCAGAATCCTGTGGGAACAGATTAACAACAGCAGCAAAATTTCTTCAACTGTGGTTTGGCAAACCTAGAGTATTTCTCTTTGAAGGTCTACAGATGAACCGACACAAAAGACATCGTTCAGGGCCAGATCTGTGACTCCAGCACAGGTCAATTTTAAAACACTCACCTTATTTTAGATTTCTCGGTATCCTTTAGATAGCTGAAGGCATTTACAAATTTCAGATTTTTTAAAACCCTTGCTTCTAGGTGGCACGTTTTAATACTTTCCAAAACCTCACTACACATTAATTTTCACCAGTAACACCGGCACCACTTTTCCTTCTGCTTCGGTCTCGCTATCCCCACTAAAGAAAAGTACAAAATCCAGCTAAGAAAATCCCAGTATTCACTGCTTCTTAGCTCTCAATAGGAGGTATTTATGGCTCTAGGAGAAATCAGGTGTGAAGAAATAAGCAACTTCCGGTCTTGCACTTATCTGGGAAGCTCTGGAGCCTCAAGAAAAAGAGAAGCTGGCACAAAATCAGGTTGTTAAACCGAGTCAGTGTTGTATTTAATGAGTGCTGGGAAGAGGACACTTGGATAGGGGTGTGCATTCATGCACGTACGTGAAATGAGCAAAAGGGTAAAAAGCAAACTCTTACCCAAGGTCAGAATTTTTATTAAGCGCATTTCCACTAGCTGGAGAAACGACCTAAAAACCCTTATGTTAAACCATATAATGTGAAGAATCTCCATGGGAGAGATTTTTTCCCACCCCTTAGAATACTTTCTTTTCCCCAAAAAACTTCACATTAATTTTCCTTGTATAGTTGCAGCACACCATGATTCTCCATATTCTCTAATATATACAGCATTCAAAATTTAAACTTTTGCCATTTTTACTCAAATATTTCAATTACTCATGTGTAAACTTCAAATTATTTCACCTTAATAAAGTTTATTAAAAATATATATATATATATACTCTCCAATTCAGAATAATATGATAGAACCTCCCATAGTGTAACAAAATCTTTATATAAAATATTAATTCAGTCTCCTTTTAACAAGTCTAATGAATGGAAATATTTATTCTATATAAATTTTATATAGTTCTCATTTTTAAATCTTAAAAACAAAAAAACAAAAACAAAAACAAAAACAAAACCCCAAAAAAAACAAAAGCTGTGTCCCCAAGCCAGAACCGCAGAACATCCCGGGGAGGGAAATGGCATGCGTGTCCGGACTCAGCACAGACAGCGTGAGAGAGCGTAGGCGGGACAATGTGAGAATGACAAGATTCAGGTTTAGTCCATCAGGCCAGAGGCCACGGTTCAATTTCCACAACAGTGTCTATATTTTGGGGGTCTAACTCTTTAACCATTTCTACACTGACCCCAAGGGGAGTCAATGAAAAAGGTCTATTTCCTTCATTGAAATATTAGATGATGTATTTCAGTATCACACCAACTCCGTATGTATATAAAGAGACTAATAAAAGACTACATACTTTTTTCAAACTTGATAACTTAGCATTGATGCATACTGTAGCAGTAAAAAACACATTTTTCTGGGATAATGAGAAATATGGCAGAAGTGGTCCTGCATAACCTACAACTTTAACATCATTTAAAAAATAAAAATCAAGTTAAGAGCCTTTGAGGCCACTTCTTCCTAGTCACCAGTTTTCTTAACCCAATACTGAAATATTGCCATACTCAGTTGTGTGTTTGAGGGATCACATTTAAATATTTAAAATATATCTACAGTATGTCTTAGTTTTCTTTATATTTGAGATAATCTTAGAATCTTGAGTGTGAAAATGTAGAAACAGTCACAAATGTCTCTGCCAGAAATAAAAACACATCTAGGGTAGCCAGCAAATTCAAAGCGAAGCAAACATTTCCTACTCATACACTAATACTGAGGTCTGTAAGCAGAGTGGGATGAATAATAAACATAAAAGATATATTAGTTCCAATATTATCCATTATTGTTTCTATCACGGGTACTTAAAAAAAATTCTGTTATACAATCAAGATAGTCTGACACTGGTAACTATTACATGTAAAAATAGTGCACTATTTTTCTTTTGCAAAGCGAATTTGCATCCTAAGAGCTGGTAAACACTTTTTGTTCAAAATACAGAAAAAGGTGAGACATTAAAAAAAATTAAATTAAGGCATTCAAAATGGGTAAAGTTGCCTATCATGAAGCATTAGGAAACTGATAGAATTAACTTCAAACTTCTTGTTACAGTAACTGCTTAAACATGATCATGCAGCTTCCATGGGGTATACACAAATGAGGGATACAAACTTCAACGTTATGGCTTTATACAAGTGCATAGTTGCAACTGCAGTTTGTTATGATATCTGATTACTGTATGTAAAAAAATAAATGGGACATTTGAAGAACCCTCTTGCAGTAATACAGTACTATGTATATGTGTGTGTGTGTGTGGGGGTGTGTGGGGGTATGTATGTATATATACATATATGTACATATATATACATACACACCCCCACACACCCCCACACACACATAGTATAATGGTCACTTCTTAAAGATGCAGTCTCCATCACTGTAGTGGAACCCATTCCCAGACTCTTCTGGTGAATGTGCTGGTGAAATCTCTCTGTTGAAGCTGAAAAGATGATTTCTTTAACTCTTCTCAAGCCTTTTGTGCAATGTAGTGTGAGTGACTGCCAAGAGAGCTTCATGGAACAACTTTGGAAGAGTTGCATGATATTCTTACTCTATTAACCAATCACTGTTGGTTCAACATGTTGCTCCAAAGGAGAGCAGAAAATCTCCAAGATTTATAATTTATATTGCAGGAATAAAGGGAAATATGTGTGTGTGTGTGTGTGTGTGTGTGTGTGTGTGTGTGTGTGTGTATCAGTCTCTCAGGAAAATATAGCTTTTTAAGAAATTTTGGGCCATCATATTTCAGTCTTGTTTTAACTGGAAGAATATGACCACCTTGAATAACAACTGCATTCACAGAAGGCAGCTAGCTGGAAAAAAAGAAAAAACAAAGTTAGTTGATACAGTAAAATACTTTAAGAGACTGTTAAATTCTTTGAAAAGGCATTCCATTTATATCATTAAACTATGTAGTCTTCCAACCCCTATGCTTTTAACACCTAAATCATACATAAAACATATTTACTATATTACTTTTCTGATTTTTAGGTACATGCAATTATATTCTTATATTTTCCTACAAACACAACACACAAGTTTTAATACGGTTAACTGGCTATCAGGGTTAGATAATACGTCACGGAGTAAGTCAGGGGAGTGTTAAGTTTGCCTTGGAGATTAAGTGTTCCCGACTCATGTAGCTGAACGAACAGTGGACTTTTGGATCAGGTTCTATTGGACTATTTGACTCTTAGTCACATTTTTTTTAAATCTATGACATGGGAACAGACACATTGTTACAGTAAATATATGTAAAAATCTCTGTAAATCTTGGTTATAAACACCTCCCAATGATACATGATTTAAGTCTATTTTTGCAATATGCTCCCTTAGGTTAAGGCAGATATTACTTCTTTTAAATCCATTCTACGTAAATGGTTTAATCATGAGGTTCAAATTTCCTTTAGCCACTGTTAACCGAAGTATTTTTTTTTTTTTTTTTTTTGTAACCGAACTATTTTATTTGTTCTACAAGCACAAGAACTTTCACAGCATATCAGTAGCATTCTTCGGCAAGAGTAACATTATCTTTTCACAAAGCAAACGTCTCACAGCATCACAAAGAAAAGCCAAATCAGAAACAGCTATCTCACAGCACTTATTAGACTTACAAAGTTTTTACAGTTTCAATTCTTGCAGGTTAGAAAGAAAGAGGAGGGAAGGAGAGAGGGAGGAGGGAAAAGGAATCCCATGCTATGTTCACAAACTAATACAGTTGTAGGAACTTGAAATCATTGTTAAATTTCACTTGTCTGAATATCTGAATATAGATTCTTTGGAATGAAAAAAAAAAAAGTACTAGAATGAGCTTCTTTTGTTATGTCTACATGTTCTATTCCTAAGATAAAAAACTAATTCAACTGTATTGAAAATATGTAGCTAAAAAAGATTCTGAACATAGCATTTCACTTTTATAACTTAACATGGAAATTTCAGTTAGAAGCTTTTCTGAAAACTACTTTTCAAATATATTATTAAAAATAAAAACTTAATAAAATGCAAAAACTAGTCAAAACCAATGAAAACCCAAGTGCAAATCACATGCACTACTTGGAAATACTAAGATGACTCATTTTTCATTTTTTGATTTACCCCATTTATTTCTTCAGAAATCAAAAACATCGTCATCATCATCACCACCATCAACATCATCAAATGACCAATCCCAGTCTTTAAATGCCAAATCAAGCAATCTGCAATAGGAGGTTTGTAAATTTACACTCTGACACTTTAGAAATAGCAGTTTAACATGCTAATTATCTAGAAATCACACTTTGTGCTCCCTTCATCAATAACAACACAGTCAAAATTAACATGGTGGCACACAGGGAACTCTTCTTTCCCTTTATATATAAATGCATATAATGTACATATATAAGGTATGCTTTCCAGAATACCAGAGAGCCAGATGATATTTGTGGATAAGATACAATCTTCTCCCCACTGGGCCCAGATGATGTAACTAACCATCCTGATGCCTACTCTGATTTGAGAACTATGAAAGCTCAACACCTGTCCACACTCCCTTCACAAAAGGACCCAGAGTACCAGCTCACATTTTTCTAGAATAGTACCACAAGTCCTAGTTTAAAGAGAGAGTAACACTAAGAATGCAACTTTCTCGATTCTAGCAGGACCCTATTTGTTCAATGGGTCACTGATAGTGATGCTCTCGGTGAACAACTATGAACAAGAGAAAAACCACAGGTATACAGTAAAACTTGGATTGCAAGTAACTTGTTCTGCAAGATGAGCAAACATTTCCAATAAATTTTAACTTAATGAGCGAGCAGTGTCTTGCAATACAAGTAGTAGGTGAGGCTGAATGTCATGTGATCACAACTGAGCCAATGGTGTTCTCCCTCTCCCTCTCTCTCTCTCTCTCTCTCTCACTGTGGGATTATGGGTGATCATCTCCCATGCTCTGATGCTTGGTCTCAGACCATGGTGTTTGGCAAAATCACCAATTTTTCAGAACGTTGGAAGGTGCCCACAACTGGCACTAGTATATTTTTTGTCACTTCAAAGCATCTATGGAGGGGCACCTGGGTGGCTCAGTCAGTGAAGTGTCCAACTTCAGCTCATGATCTCACAGTTTGGGAGTTTGAGCCCCATATGGAGCTCTCTGTTCTCAGCACGGAGCCCACTTCAGATCCTATGTCTCCCTCTCTCTGCCCCTCCCCTGCTCGCTCTCTCAAAAATAAATAAAAACATTTAGAAAATTTTAAAACAAAACAAAGCACCTATGGACAGTCCTTTGCTGTTCCACACGAGAGTAAGCTTAGGAATGCTTTGCCTCATTCTAGGCCAGACTGCCTGCAGACACAGACCCTTTCCTCTGCTGCTTTACTGCCAGTTTCATGAAATACAGTATATGGCAAGAGTTTAATAATAATGTACTGTAGTCAACATCGGTGCAAGCTTACACGATGGCCCCCATGCAGAAAAAAGATTCCACTGAGCCAACAGACTGTAGTGATTCCATTAGTGACAGTGAAAGTCATCCTACACAATAACCCTCCTCCCTCGTCTCCCTCACACCAGCCACAAAGGCTTTCAAAGGTAGGTAAATACAGGTGAATCTATTTTTCTTTATATCTTGCATTTTCTTTATTATTTTGTATTATATTACAGTACTGCAATCATTTTTATATGAATATTTTTGGGTTTTGGAACAAATCATCTGAGTTTCCATTATTTCTTACAGGGAAATTCACTTTGATATACAAATGCTTCAGATTACAAGCATGTTTCTGCAACGAATTATGTTCACAAACCAAGGATTTACTGTATCAGCATCATAGCTACTTATCTTCGCTGAGTAAACTGGACTTAGAGCAGGGATATATGTGGTCTTTTGTTTCCAATCTAATCCAATCATCTAATGCAACATCCAATGTAGTGTTAACTTTTTCATTGTTGTAACTGTGATGTTCATGAATCAACTTATGCCAAGGAATTCATATGGCCCCTAAAGTCTCATCTGTGACTTCAACTTTAAAGTTAGTTTCTGAACTTTAATTTCTATGATTTACTCAAAACTATTTATAATGCATATTCACAGGTGTCATCCCAAGAGATTCTGATATAATTGGACCACAGGGGTAGTGAGGCCTAAGTATCTGCATTTTTTTTTTTTTTTAATTTTTTTTTTTTTTTTTCCAACGTCTATTTATTTTTGGGACAGAGAGAGACAGAGCATGAACGGGGGAGGGGCAGAGAGAGAGGGAGACACAGAATCGGAAACAGGCTCCAGGCTCCGAGCCATCAGCCCAGAGCCTGACGCGGGGCTCGAACTCACGGACCGCGAGATCGTGACCTGGCTGAAGTCGGACGCTTAACCGACTGCGCCACCCAGGCGCCCCTCTGCATTTTTAAATAACAAACCTGAAATGAATTCTGATGCAGCTAGTTGACTTTGGTAATCACTGACAGAGTATGTTGATGGATGGTTACCCTAATTTAAAAGTAAACAAACCCACTCAAATTACTCTACTTTAAAATGTGCTAACTATAGAACAATATATAAGAAAACACACAAATATAATTATTCACTTAGACACATATCACATTTTTCTAGGCTTACACAGATAGTAACTGATAGCTAAGGTACTGCTTGGGAGATCAGTGGGCCTTCCTGATCAAGCCCCAGCTTTGAAAAATCTGCATTTCATATCCTTCCAAAACCTTTGAAGTGTGTGTGAAGTGCGCACCTGTGTCCCAGTCTTCAAATTTCAAAAGTCTGGTCACTAGTCCGTTAGCACGATGTCTGGCAAGACTTCCCTTAAAGCATCACCACCCCCGCCCGCCCCCCCCACCCCCCCAGCCCCTTCCAGTCAGCCATCGAATTATTGTCATTTCACCTTAAGAAAGCTTTCTCTAACTTGGTTTCTTCCCTCCATTTTCATTGTCAGTACCTTAGTGAAGGAGCTCATTAAAGTCAACACATACCAATCTCCTGTTGAAAGACTTCTATCTGAAGAACGAAATAAACACTCCTCTAGCATAGTGTACCCGGTCCTTTTCAACTTGGCTCAAAGTTTTCTCTCCAGTGTCAGCTTCTTCTCCTTGTCATACCCTCGCCCCATCTTAATCCAGCACATTATAAACGCATAATACGCAAGTAACATTGACAACTCAGTGCCTCTACAAGTCAACACTTTGCCTACCACCGTCTTTTCCCTTATTATTCTGCCTGGAAAATTACTGATCTTCCCCTTTTGGAGACGTTTCTTGATACCCTGGGGCAGAATTCTCCATGCTTTCCTTTGTTCCCCTCTAACACTCACTCATGCTTATTATGAAAAAACATTTTTTTAAATGGTACTGTAACTATCGGTTTGATTTCCTATCTCCTCCCTTAAATTGATCAGTAGGGATACACTTCAGGCCCATGAAAATTACTGCCAAAGACTGCTCTGGAAAGGGAGCATTACAACTTTGAGTTCTGCTAGAAGTATAGTAGACTGCCCATTTCTTTACATCTCGCCAATACTATGTTTCTTAATCCTTACCAGGTTGGCAGTTTTAATTTAATTTCTTTGCTTAATAATCAACTTGATCTCGTTTCTGTATTTATAGTAATGCTGCATCTGCATGTTCCTCAGTAATGTTTGTATTGGGAAGAGGCAATCTTCTTTTTCTTAATGACTTATCTATACACAAAGATACTAACCCATCTTTCTTATACGTATTGCAAATATATGGTATTTTTAAAACTAACAAGGCTTTAGCTTTTGATTACTCAATCTCTAACTTTCTTTGCTTTTACTCCTAAGAAGTTCTCCAATCCAAGATCAGACACATACTCCCCTATTTTCTTCTACTTCATTGAATGGATTTATTTTTGACACTTCAAGTTGTATATAGTTTTTTTCATTTTCCCCTAAATAAGCAGTCTGTTAATTTTCTAATGTTTATAAACGGAAAAGAACAAAACTAAAGTAATGATGACGTAAGAGCTCCCCCGACACTTAAGTTTTAACAGGGCTGGCAATGCTTTATTTCTTAAAACTGGGTAAATGAGCATTTGTTGTATTTTTGCTTTATACTTTTATGTGTGGCTTAAACACTGGATTTTTTTTTTTAAAATTTTTTTTTTTTTCAACATTTATTTTTGGGACAGAGAGAGACAGAGCATGAACGGGGGAGGGGCAGAGAGAGAGGGAGACACAGAATCGGAAACAGGCTCCAGGCTCTGAGCCATCAGCCCAGAGCCCGACGCGGGGCTCGAACTCACGGACCGCGAGATCGTGACCTGGCTGAAGTCGGACGCTTAACCGACTGCGCCACCCAGGCGCCCCTAAACACTGGATTTTTAAAGAAGACCTTGAAAAGGAAAATAATTAAAGAGAAATGCCCTCAGCAGAGACCAGCATTCTGTGTCCTGCTTTGGAACAAACTAAGGATCTCTCCAAACTATTTTGATCACAAATCAGTATTTTGTTCACAAATTTCCTACTTTTCTAGCAAGGTTTTTTTTTTTTTTTTTTTTTTTTTTAGTTCAAAATTATCAAGAAATCATTCCCCTGGAATAGCATTTCTACACATTCTGCCTTATAAGCTGTCAATTCATTTCTACTGTTCTCACTGTGAGGCAACGTGGTATTACAGCAGAGGATGTGGGATCTGGAACTAGACCATCCGGACCTGAACTCATGGCTTTGCTGGGTGTTAGGTGTGTGACCGCAGGTGCACAGTGCTTCTGTGCCCCAGCCTCCACATCTGTTCAGTGGAGACATTAACGGCTAAATCACAGGCTGGTTATAAGGACAAATAACTTACATAGTTAAAACTCACAGAAAGAGCGCCTGGCATAAAATATGCCCTCAAAAATACTATTTCACATAACAGTAGCTAACACTTACTTAACCATCAACTTAAAACACTTCACTACAGAGAAAAGGAAGTGCTGCAAAGACAGTTAAGAGGAGAATGAGAACCAAGAATGTCACAAAAGCCAAAAGAAAAAAATGTAATGGTGTGGTCATTAACAAAGACAACTACTGAGGAAAAGTTAAAAAAAAAAAAAGACAGATTAGATGTTTATGGGTATTATCTTTTAGTGTACACATAAATAACGTACATACTTATATATACACATTTGATGATGTCTAACAAAGCCAAACATTTAAGAAAGACACCGTGCATATTAGTTCAAATAAAGCTGGGCTGACACAAAGAGCTAGATATTATATTACTGCTGACGTCTACCAGAAATGCTGTTCCTAGATGTTCCTGAATGATCCTTTAACAGGTCTACCCTTTTATCTATAGGAATGTTATAAATTTATGAGTAGAATGTTAAAGGCCATCAAGTCCAATGCTTGACTCCCCTCCAGAGCCGTGTGGCTGTCAGACTACACACACGTGACAGGCTGAGGAGGGTATTCTTCCACAGTGTCACCCAGCAGTCACTTGACTCAGGTACCAACAGTGGTGACAAGGCACTTACTATTCTAGAGCAAGCCCAGCCTTCCAATTCTGGAAATCTCTGATTGCCTGATACCTTTCCCTTGCTGAGTTACAAATGTGCCTCTATGTTTGGTTCTTGTTCTAATATGTCATCCACAGAAAAGTTCTTTAAATCTTTACTGCTATTTATGATCTCCCATCCTTCCAAATCATTTCTTCAGAAGATTAAATATCTTTAGTCCTTAGGGTATCTGGGTGGCACAGTCAGTAGAGCGTCCTACTCTTGGTTTTGGCTCAGGTCATGATCTCGCAGTCAGAAGATCAAGCTCTGTTTTGGGCTCCACGCTGGGCATGAGGCCTTCTTAGATCTCTCTCTCTCCCTCCCTCTCTCCCGCTCACATGTGCACACGTGCACACTTACTCTAAGGAAAAAAAAAAATCCTTAGTTCCTTCAATTGCTACACGTGTAACACTTTCTTTTTTTTTTTTTTTTTAATTTTTTTTTTTCAACATTTATTTATTTTTGGTACAGAGAGAGACAGAGCATGAACGGGGGAGGGGCAGAGAGAGAGGGAGACACAGAATCGGAAACAGGCTCCAGGCTCTGAGCCATCAGCCCAGAGCCCAACGCGGGGCTCGAACTCACAGACCGCGAGATCGTGACCTGGCTGAAGTCGGACGCTCAACCAACTGCGCCACCCAGGCGCCCCACGTGTAACACTTTCAAATGACCTACTACTACCTCGGTTACTCTCTTCTGGATACCCCCCAATTTGTGTATGCTACTCTTAAAATGCGACACCCAAAATGAAATGGAAACTGGAGGGTGATTCACGTAAGACAGACACAGATACAATTCTAGGAGTTAATGAAGCAATGGAGGCACAGATGTTAACAATGAAAATAATGCTGCAGATGCATAATAAAGTACAAAATTGCATCCTAAATGTGCCCATCCCTATGCTTTAAGCTTCAAAGAGTACATATTAGATGAAAAATATTCACAAAACACCCTATACATTTTACGGTCAGTTTTGATATTAGTTTCAGCTACATGCATAGTTGTGAGAGAAAGAAATCCCTATTACTTACTGTTGCTATGCAAAATGTATTAAAAAATCAGTGAAGAATGATTCGAAGGGCGGGGCCAGAACTAAAATAAAACAAAAAGCAACAAAAATAAAAAGTAAATGTGCCTCCAATAGACCATAATGCTGAACTGGAGGGAAGGGGATGACAAAGAAAGTATTTACAAGGAAGTGAACATGAAAACTGTTATGTAATTGAAAATATGCCCCAGTTGGTCTGAAAACTGCTTCATAAACGAATTCTGTATGTTATCACAAGTAGTGAAATCATCAACTTGTCAAACTGCACAGAAGAGTAAAATGTATCAAAAGGATTGGAGTTCTTATTGTCCTGACTCTGAAATTATTTGCCCTTCTAGAGTCTCAGTCAAAAAGAAAGACAATAATACCTATCTGTTCTACTCCACAGAAATATTTTAAAGTTCCAATGACAGAATATATGGAAAGCTGAATGAGAGAACAGATTATAGAAGCACTTTGGAAGCTGTAAAGCACGAGATATTGTAAGCTATTGAAATAGCACAGCATCTATGCATTAATTGTTCAATATTAATAACAGAAATTTAATTTTTAGATGTTTTGCACATGGCACACAGAATGACCTTCAGTGTCTCTGAATTCTTTGAGCTTCTTCAGCTTAATTACTATCATAATCGCTAATGTTATAGTATTTAATTTTCCCATACCTCACAGAAAAATTCAGCATTTTCACTGCTAAAACATCAATTCAACCTTGAAATACTAGTTTCAAGAAAAGTTTCACTTAAGATGTCTGTGGTTAGCATGCAAAGGTCTCTGATAACACAGCCAGGGCACATCATTACTCATGCACTGAAGGCCCTGTGCTAGGGAACAAAAAGGATGCCCAAAACTGGATACCTGATCTCAGTGTACACTTTATCCTTTAGCTAACCAAATCTTCACATTCATTTCAATAAACAGCAATATTTACAAATGTTGTAGTAGCTAGTAAGCCAAGAAATGGTTATTCTGAATCCAGAATTAAATTACTATAATGTCGCCATATGAAAATGGTGCCATCAAGATGTTTTTTGCGTTCATCGTTACCTCTGGATTTACTTCCTAGTCCCAATTCTGCCTCAAATATAAGGCACACCTACTTCAACCATTCTGCATTTTTAAGGTTGATCTCTATTGCTCTTTAAATGAGAAACAAGTTGTTATTCTAAACTTACAGATGTGAAATTAAAACTTAAGGAAGATTTTGATCCTGCCTCCCAAGTTGTCTAACTTAAAAGAGGTTTGCAATATTAAACACAATATGCGTACCTGACACTTACGGATCTGTGCGTACATCCTGTCTACTAAATCACTAAATCAGTCAATATGCTTACAAAATCTCAAAATATTATGATTATATACATAAACATGACAAAAATGAGCCCTTTATATATTTTAGGTTGAATCTAATAGGTGTGTGATTTAGTAAACAAATCTGTGTTACATTTAACTGAATCAATGAATAAGATAAGATATATACACTAAAATAGTTTCCAACATTTGGTAGTCCACAGTTCATTAAAATACCAAGCAAAGGTACATTACAATCAGGAAAATTTGTAGTTGAACACAAATAGCGAAATATTAAAAAAGACACTGTAATTTTTAACATTTTTATTTATTACCTTGGTTTGTTTGGGGCAAGCTGTCGACTTGGCCGTCTAATAGACTGGTTTTGTTGTATCTTCATTGAAGTTCTAGGAGATGACCGTGCAAAAGGGTCTGGAGCTGGAGGCTTTTTAGGTATCTTTTTCACCAACCGACTAACCCACTTTTGCTGCTCTTCTGTAGAATTTGCCAATAACAATAGGTTCTTGGCCGTCGAAATATCATAATAAACTAAAAAGAAATATTTGGAAAAAACTAATGTGTTTAAATGGACCTGAATGTAAAGAACATTGATGGAACAAGTAATTTACTATTTACCTTTGCAAGGTGCTATAATCTCCTCCTTTCTGTCCATGTGATCTTTATGACATTTAATGTGGCAGCGGCGGCACTCTAACGCAGGGGGGGGTTTGAACATATGCCATAAAGGCTTCATACAAGCCTCACAGTTGGTTGGGAAATGATAGAGGGTAGGAATGAACTCATGTCCCTTATGGCAAATATAATTTGACTTTTCTCCCACGGGCTCCACGGGAAATTCTTGTTCCTTCTTACTTTCTCCTTCATTGGCATACAGAATCTATAAATAGCAAAAAGAATGATGAATGATTTCCAAACAGTTTTATGTAGTAACAATTCTTACAGTGTAAATAAAATAAAAATTAGCCTAAATTATTCAATGAAAAGAAAATGACATTCAAACATTAGTAGGTTCCGTCTAATCAAAAGCTTATATGAGAAAAGCCTTTAGACAGTCACTTGGTTCCCTTTTCAGGAAAAAATCTATCTTGTTCAAATGTGCCTCCTTATTTTATCCAGGAGATCTTACTGTGTTTCAGCAATTTTATCAGAATAGGCCAAAAGGTAAATTTTTGCTTGATGGGTATCAGAAAGTTTTTCTGGGAGGGAGTGTTCAAATCAATCCCCCCAAAGGGATGTGGCAATTATACAAAGAGATGCTCTATGATTCTCAAAAACTGACAACTGGGTGATAACTGCTAACATAGCTTTAATGGAAAGATTTGTATTTGGAGAGTTGAGGAAGAAAGAGGAAACGATGTATAATACACCCCAAATAAACATTACAAGTATCCAGAAAATAAGTGGCCAACTCTCCCACAGTACCCCAAGCACAATGGTTTTCACACAGAAGGAACTCAGTAATTGTGGGTTTGACTAATTTTAAAACAAAAGTAGAACAGGGAAGCATTTGGCTTCACTTTAAATTGGAAGTAAAAGGGCTACCGGGTGCAAAATTCACCTTTACAAACAACTTTAACTTTATAGAGAGCTGAGCATAAAATCAGAAACAGAAGAGAAAGGGTATAGTTTTAAAATGTCGTAATGAGGGGCGCCTGGGTGACTCAGTTAAGCGTCCGGCTTCGGCTCAGGTCACGATCTCATGGTTCGTGAGTTCGACCCTCCCATCGGGCTCTGTGCTGACAGCTCAGAGCCCGGAGCCTGCTTCGGATTCTGTGTCCCCCTCTCTCTCTCTGCCCCTCCCCCACTTGCACTCTTCCTCTCTCTCAAAAAAATAAACATTAAGAAAAACTTAAAAACTAAAATAAAAATGGCGTAATGAACCTTGAACAAAAGGAAAGCAAAGGCCAGAAACAGGATATAAACATACTACAGACTTTACCAAGACAGAGAGGAATAAAGATGTATCCAAACAGAATAAGCATGAAAGACACAGAAGGCTGTTTACCTGAAATATCCTTGGAATTTCTTTAGCATCTGCTCTATATACATCTGTTTGTGTAACTGGTCGGACATGAAATAATTTGCTATAAAAGATTTTTAATAAAGGAATAAAATATTACTAGAGGATCAAATTACATTAGTTATCCTATACTTATGTCGGAAGTTAAAATGGACTACTTTGACCCACGTTAGAGGGTCATAGGATACCTTGCTTCTATTAATTCAATCACTCCTTGAGATTTTGAGTATTTCCAGGAAGTCAGAAATTTTCTAATTAGTTTCAGAAAACATGTTTTAGCTAACTCTATACCCCAGACTTTCATCTCTATGAGGCAAATATGAGAAAATGTAACAACAGTACAGTAGGAGCTATACTATATATATTTATGTATAAATAGCACTAACTTGACAAAAAGGTCACATTTGTCTCATACACTTTACAAGAGAAAGTTTCTAAATATTCTAATAAAAACACTTACTCTATATCTAAAACCATGTAAGGATTAGATTGTTCTTTATCTTGTTCACTGTCATAGAAAAGAATCTTCTTACTGCTTACAATCACATACTGTTAAAGAGGGAGAGAAGGAATTAATGACTAAAGTTAATCTATGTATCACATTTATTTTCTTTGAAAACAAATTCTACAGCAACAAAAATCATGTAATACCTAAGTTAAATAACTAAACAGTTCTCATTATATCCTTAAAAGGTCTTCCTTAAAATAACAACAAATTTATAGTTTGCATATATATTTTTTAAATAAGCAAATTGGGAAGGATATTAATTCAAATATTTTTTAGACTGATTTAGCTTCAAAATTCAATAAGCACAGGTAGCCTTATTGCTATGGTCTGAATGTCTGTGTTCCCCCCAAATTTTTATGTTAAACCCTAACACCTAATGGAAGGGGCTTTGGAGGGTGAACAGGCCATAAGAGCAGAGCCCTCATGAATGGGGTCAGTGCCCTTACAAAAGGGGCTCCAGAGAGATCCCTAGCCCCTTCCACCACGTGAGAACATAGCACGAAGTCTGCACCTAGAAGAGGGCCTTTACCAGAACCCAAATATCCTGATCTTGAGACTTCCAGCCCCCAAGAACTGTGAGAAATAAAGTTCTATTGTTCATACACAACCCAGTCTATTCTGTTATAGAAGCCTGAATAGACTAAGATATTTACCAGAAATGAACATCATAATACCAATAATCATAGTAACAGAAGAAAAGAAATAAATAAGCCTTTCTATCATAACCACAGTTGTTTTCCCACTGAAATAGCAAAACACTGAAGTCAATAGGCTTCTGTTCTCCTAGCATCAAAACCTGTTTTATTATTAACAGCACATTAATGATGAAAGGCTTTTTTCACAAAGATACATAAAATCACATCATTCCAAATCAAAGTCCAAAGTTTTATGCGTCTAAAAGTTCTAGTTATATGTATCTTACAACTACAAAAGTAAAATGGCTAGAGCTAAACCAAAAGCCAAATAAAAGAACCATATTCAAAACTACCAATTACCTTTTTAACCCATCCAAATTTCTTAGTGTTGTTTCGCACAGGCAATGAAAGCCATCCTTCTAGTCTTGATTCTATCAATAAGCACAAGATATGAGGATAAATATAACAATTCTCCTAAGAAAATGAGAACTATAATAACATTTTAATAGAAAAGTCATAGAACAAATCAAATACGCCCCTCAGAATTTATCATTATATTATTATCTAGGCTGTAATAATGATGCAGGATCAGTATAAGCAAGTTATGAAATGCAAAACAAAATCCAGGTTATACCACATTGGAACTATATATGCTATAGTTTATATGGTCAAATGCCCCCTGCTGATTAAATTCGTGCATCTGCAAAGTTCAGCAGAAAAGTTGCAAAAAAGAGAAGCAGTTCTCTATTCTCACTGATACAATTATATGAGAAATTTTTTCCTTTGGAAGAAGGCCTAATTATAGATTTACTGCATATATATCTTCTTTGAAGAGAAAATCTTTTAAGTTAATAATTATATGTTCAGAGAAAATGGATTTTTTAAATGGCTAAAATAAAATTAAATAAAGTTGTGTAAATTACAGATCAAATGTGGTTAATAAGTAGCAATATAACCAGAAGATTTCTAAATTCCAAAACAGCAAAATTGGTAAAATTCTAGTTCAACAAAGGAAACTGCCTGAATCCTTAGAATTTGTTTCAAAGGCATTTGATCAGTATCATTTAATGAAATAACTAGGGGCAAACCAGCATTTTTGGAGGTTATTCTAATAATCACCTACTGAACTATGCTAGATGCTTTCCATAAATTGCGTCACACAAGGACACAACTCTGACTCCAGTACCTATCTATACTCTCTTACATCAACAACCTTCAGACTCTATAACAGAAATGCTGCCATTAAAAACAGCCCGTATACGGGCGCCTGGATGGCTTAGTCGGTTGTGTGTCCGACTTTGGCTCAGGTCATGATCTCGCGGTTCGTGGGTTCAAGAGCCGCATTGGGCTCTGTGCTGACAGCTCAGAGCCTGGAGCCTGCTTCAGATTCTGTGTCTCCTTCTCTCTCTGCTCATCTCCACTCACACTCACTCTCTGTCTCACAAATAAATAAACATTTATAAAAACAGCCCACATAATGTGAAATGTCTGGATGTGGTCCTACACCAACTTAAGGGACTTAATCAGATGATCAAATAATTTGAGTAAGACTGAAATTTACTGCTAAAATCTAAAACTTCAATACAGTTACTTATGATTTATATTATATACTGTTTTATACCTGGGAAATGTGGCAACAATATAAAAAAACTATAGCTATTTCACTTTGCATTCAATTAGTAAGGGATTAAATTTTACCTCATAGTCAGCTGCTCATACACTAATTTCCCACGGCATTTACATTAGACCTGCACTTATACTAACTTTGTGTTCAACATAGTGATTTTATGTTTTCCATCTAGTTTTTCACTTAAACTCTAAGTCCTTTCAGGACCAAGACTGGGTTAGACTGTCTTTTAAGGCTTAACACAATGTTGACTAGCTAAGCACTCAGTGAAAACCTATATACATCCTCGCAAACAGTCTACGTGCTTTCTTTGTACCGTCACTCTTGATATGAAACTTCAGGAAGAATTTCTTGTTGGATGAAAATGGACGAAACAGACAGTAAAACCATACGCTCTTTAATGATCTGAAGTTGACAAAATAAGTCTATCGAATATAGTAGCAATGCCGTGTGACAATACCTTTAAAAATTCTTTATTCATGCAGCACTTTCTTTTTAACGGAGACCAGAACAATTGGTTAGTGGACAATTAGTCAATGTTACAAAAACTTTGCAGAAGGACTGAAATTAAGGGGAGGGTGACAAACCCCAAAGGTGAAAGATTTTCAGGATATCACCTGTACCATCAGGTTCCGATGAAATAGGTAAGTAAGGCAAAGATTCTTCTTCTGAGTCAGAATCAGAGTCAAGAAGCATATGAGAACTGGAAGGCTTAGTGGCAATATTGAGAGAAGTAGAGGAACGTTGGTAGGTGAATGACAAGGATTCCATAGTGCGTGACTGAGTGATATGAACTAAACATCCAGCATGAGAGGAAGTAAGAATGCAGAAAGAAGTTAAGAGAAAATAAAATGAAAACCTGAAAAGAGAGCTTCCTGTAATACATAAAGAGCTAACTTAAGCAAATATGTGGAATTTTCTTTTGCATTGTTTCGCAAACATTTTTGTCAAAAATCAATAAACACTGTAAGTTTAAACTGTCATTTGAATCCCCACTCCAAGGAGGAGGCTTTTCTTAAAGAAATGACAAACATTTTTCTCAAGAGCAGAATCAATCATAGGGCTTAAAACAATCAATTGCTTTATCTTTAAGACGAAGTCGTTTAATAAAAATAGCCTAAGAGCTGAAAAGAAATCCATACCTGGAAAGCCATCATCTGCCTCAGCATCCCCTGGTCCACTGCCTATACTGGAACTATCCAGACCAATATGCAAGGCCTGGAGCTGTGACCGCAGCTGCTCAATGTCACTGTCTTTACTGTCCAGGGCCATCTGCAGTTCAATTCGAATCTGGCTCTCTTCAGCTATTTGCTACAAGAAATTAAATTACATCAAATTAATCTGATGCCATATACCTCATAATTTCCTTTCATTCAATTAACAATTATGAAGTAACAGAAATGCCCTATAACCAATAAAATATGTGCAGACATTAGAAAATAATTCTTCTTAAAAAGAAGTCTTCGATCTAGAGTTCAGAAAGTATTCTTACAGCCTGCATTTCATTCAGTTCTTTCTGATACTTGATCATCTGCTGGGTCAGTTTTTCACGTTCAGATTTAAGCTCCATATGTAGCTTTCTATTCTCTTTCTCTTTTCTCCGCACATCAGTGTCACTACCACGCTTGACAGGTTCTTTTCGATTCATGATCTCGGCCAACTTGTTCACAGCCTTAAAAACATAAACATAACTTTGTAATAAAATACATCGATGCTTCTTGATAACTCACCAATAGCAAGTTATGTGACCACTAATAATCTCCTTCCCTATACATACAGGGTGACAGAGAAACACTGTCTATATTAAGTAACACACCCTCCGTTACTCGTTACCCTTCTCCAACCTACATTTGTTTCTCACGCTCATGTTTTCTAAGAAATATAATTTAAAATGTTTAAAGTACATCAGGTTTGACCTAATGTCACTTTCTATTACTGTGAGTTTTTAGTTCCTAGAGAGACTTTTACGAGGCAGATCCACTTTTATCCTGGAGGAAGAGAATGCTGCACTGGCACCACATTAATAAAATACAGTATGTTCAACCAGAGAACTAAGCATGTGGGACCCACAAAGATTCACGCAGCATGTACAACCATAAATGTTGGCAGAAGGATGCTCAAATGTTTACTCTCTCTAGTTTCTTAAAAGCAGAAACACTTACCAGATTACAATAAAAAATTACGAGGGAGTGTGATTCCATATGGAAAAATTAAGGAAACCGTAAGTAAACACTGAATTGGACAAAGTTAATAACCACATCTAGCTTCTTCTAATCTGGCAAAATTCAGGTAATTGTGATTGGTTCACAAATACTGATTCATTCAATGACTGCTACAGCCAATCTGTAATGCTGGAAGTAAAATGTAAAAGAGAGAAGAAACTGAAAGAATTCAAAATCATATTTAGACTTTATTACACATACTTGAGTTTTCAGTGTTCTCTCTGTTAATAGTTGCTTCTCAAATTGTGCTTTAATAGCGGCTGCACTTATCTCCTCATCTTTCAACCGTGATAGCTCTGAAATATGGAAAAACACAAAAAATTATATTAATAATTACAACAACTGACAAAACATTAGGCACATTTAAAATATAAACCTTGTTCTTTGTTCATACATACGTTCTTGGGCATCTTTTAATTTGTTATTTAATTCTTCTTTCTCATTTGCAAGATTGGCAACATCACTAGTTAGTGTCCTGTTAGTTTCTTCAAGCTAAGAACGAAAGTGGAAAGAAAATCATATCACAATTTACAAAATCTAAGTTATAAAGCAATAATTCAAAATGAAAGTATCCTAGAATGTTGCTAAAATTCTTATTTTTCTAAGTACATCTATATCTATGCTTCGTGGGTTTGTGGAACCTTATCGAAATTCACCCTTGGTGAAAATTTCACTGACTGTGATAGACTTCATATGCACCCCAGGAAGCAAAAACATTGCCCTTCTCTCAAAAATCCTTAGCGGTATTTTTAATGAGAAAAACATTTAATAAACTAAAAACAAACAAATACTATAACAGATCTCTGCATTTCATCATGCAGAATAAACAAATTTTTAACTGTAGTATTTCCTCCACGACATTTTAAAACGAAATAAAATTTTACTAAAGAAGCTGACATCCTTTTTTATTCTCTCCAAATCCTATTCCTATTCTTCCTTCCCCAAAGAAATTTTATTGTGAATTATATACTCATCCTTCCCATCAATGATTATATCCTTTTATTACAAACACATAACATATAGCGTGGTTTTATGTGATTTTAAATTGTCCATAAACAGCATCACACTGTATCTTTCTGTAATTGCTTTCACTGGAGATCATATTAAGAATTAAATTGTTGGGATGCCTGGGTGGTTCAGCGTTTAAGCATCCGACTTTCGACTTCAGCTCAGGCATAATCTTGTGGTTTGTGGGATGGAGCCCTGTGTTGGGCTCTGTGCCGAGAGCACAGAGCCTGCTTGAGATTCTCTCTCTCTCTTTCTGCCCCCCACTCTGTTCTGCTCAAGCATGTGTACTTTCTCTCTCTCCAAATAAGTAAACTTAAAAAAAGAATTAAACTGTTGATATATAAAGATCTAATTAAATCATTTTAACTGATATAGCAGTCCCATCTTCTACCACATACCATTTATCCATTCATTCATCTACTGAGAAGACTGACTGCTAAGACATTTGAATTTCTTGCTATTACAAACATTTATGCTGCTATAAAAATTGTACCTGAATTTCTCTACCATATTTATCTTAACATCAACTTTCTTTGGATTATATGAATATTTAATTTTTCATATTTAGAATAAATAATATTTAAATTGCCACATTATACACTATACTATACCATACTAAATCTATACTCCTCATAGCTTTAAATAAGAATGTCATTTCCCACGCACCCTTCAAACACTTGAAATTAGATACTGAATTCTGCCATTGTAATGAATAGGAAATGGTATTTCAAAGTTATTTTATCTAGCCTTTCTTAAAGAGTATTTAGGTTAAGCATCTGCTTATGTTTTTAGGGTTTTCTCTTTTGGCCAATTTTTCTTTTGGATTGTTTAACTTCTTCTCATTGAGCTCGAGAGTGCCACACGCGTTCTAGATACAAATCCCATTTAATAAAAACATTACAAGTGTCTTCTCCCTGCAGTTTGTGGTCTTCTGCTACAGTAAGTTCTGGATTTTGTTCTGTTTAAAGTTTTTCTTTTTCATCTTTAGATCTTTAAGATAGCTAGAATTTATTCTTGTTATGTTGTAAAAGGTAAGGATCTAACTTCATTCCTTCCCACACAAAAAGAGTCATCCCAAACCTTTCATTGCATCTGTATCCTTTCCCACCGATGTGTCTGTCCACACTGCTTTCACAGACCAAGGTCTTTACGTGCGAGAGTCTACTTCTGGCCTCCCTACTTATTTCCGCTGAACGGGAATAAGCATCCCTGGCTCCAATGCCACACTTTCTAATCAATGTGCCATTTTAATGACCCGGATAACTGATAAAACAAATTCACCTACTTGATGTTTTTTTTCCGTCTCCTTGAAATTCTCATAATTTTTTTTCAACTTACATATGACTACCTTCATGGTAGTTTCAAGATTCTTTTGAACTAAGATTTGTTTAGCAAGAAAAAAATGGTTTACACTGTTTTCTGCTTTGGCTTTTTCCCTTTCCCTTTAGTCCTTTCACTCCGAATTAACCAACAGGCAGAGCCATTGCAAGTAGTTCTTTTTTTGAGCCTCTTTCTGCCAAACGACACCGAGAAGCTAGTGGTTAACTGGATAAAACGTCCCAAAGCCAGAATACACAACTTTTCATTTCTGTCTGCAGTACTTTCCTAGCACTTCTAAGTAACATGTGTGATACAGTAATTTAATTAAAATCAAAAAAAGGACTAAAAAACTTTACTTACAGATGCAATTGTAGCATCTTTTTCAGTGAGTTCCTGTTTGTGTCTAGCCATCATCTCTTTGATCTCAAGCTCTTTCATGATTTTCTCTTTTTCCAAATCAGAGTATTGCTCTTCAGCAATTGAACGAGCCAGCTGCTCAGAATCTGCTTTGGTCAAGGTGATCTCCAGTTGAGCAGCCAAGGAGTCCCTACATTTTAATGATACATAATTTTAATGTTCAATTTTCACTAGGAAGTCAAAGTTTCTAATACACTTCATCGACAAATTCTTACTGAGGGCACAGCAGGTACTGTTCTAGGAGCCGAGTGCCCGACAAAAGAGTTGGGCCGAGTTATCAACAAAAGAGATAAGAATCTCGGTCTGTACCTTTCGTCCTCGAATTCCTGTTTCTTCTGCTGTAATTCTTTACAAAGTTTAGTCTTTTCTTCACATTCTTCTTTAAGTTCTCTCACCTGTGTTTTATAGAGAGTCTAAACAGCAAAATTGAACAGAAGAAACATGTCACTGCCATTATCACCCATCAGCAGGAACATTATTTCTACATTCAAGGTCTATCTACACAAAAAGTCAGGCTGAACACAAATATGTTCCTGAACACTGAGTAATGTTGGGCCTCCGAGCAAACAGTTTAATGGGCTTTTCTAGTAATCAACCAAGTAACTAATACAAGTTCTGCTAATAACTTGGAAGCTGGATTTAAATTTTTTTTAATTAATTATTTATTTTGGGGGGGGAGAGAGAGAGAAAGTGCGCACACACGCAGGTCCGTGTGAGAGAGTGGGGGAGGGGCAGAGAGAAAGGGAGACAGAGGATCTGAAGCAGGCTCTGTGCTGACAGCAGAGAGCCCGAAGTGGGGCTTCAACTCACACACTGTGAGATTGTGACCTGAGCCGAAAGTCAGACGCTCAATGGATTCAGACATCCGAGCGCCCCAAGAAGCTTGCTTTTCAACTGGGTATCAGAATTTCTCATTAAATGACACAGATTGGTAGGATTAAAGAGGCAAAGAAGTATACTACTAATTTAGACAAGGAAATTTTGTTGGCTTAAATAAAACAAAGGTGACATTACTACTTCATATTGTAAAACTGATTTAAAAAATGCGAACATTAAAATGACAATTTCTTCATGAAAATTCTTCCTCAAAAAGCAATGTTTTTTAAATCAACTTCACTGATGTGCTTAGAACTATTTTTCTAGCAATGATAATAGATTTCTGTTAAGCTATCAATAGTCATTTGCCCAGCTATTTTTTCTACATGAATTGTGTGGTACAAAACATCCTATCCCAATCTGTCTGATGTTTGCTAGAAGAATCTATCCTAAAGACAAGAATCGTTTTCCTCATTCTGCAGCAAACTTTTAATTCTACAAACATGACAATTTTCAAACTAACGTATCCGGAACTTACTGAGAAGTACTGCTCTGCTTCAAGCTGATCTTGGAGTTCCTTCATTTGCCCGTCTGCATCTTGACGTTCTCTGTGGGGACATTAAAGCAAAGGTTCAAATAAGCTACCTATATATTAAACCAGCAACTCTTGAAATGTGGCCTAGGGAACCACTGGGCATCCCTGGAGCCTTTAAAAAAAAGAAGTCCCAAGAGGTCAAATTATTTTCGTAATACTGATCACCAGTGTGGTGGGTTTTTTTGTTTTTTTTTTTCAAATTCTCATTCTCTCACTAGTAAGTATAGACTTTTTTTTAAAGTTCTATAACATATGATGTCATCATTCCAACAGCTAATGAAATATGTTTGTATGCTCTTGTGTTTTAAAATTTTCTCAGTTTTGGGGCTCAGTCGGTCGAGCATACAACCCTTGGTTTTAGCTCAGGTCACGATCTCACGGTTCACGGATTCGAGCCTGCATTGGGCCCTGCGCCGATAGCACAAGTCTGCTTGGGATTCTCTCTCTCTCTGCCATTTGTGCTCCCACGCTCTCTCAAAATAAACATTTAAAGTAAGTAAATTAAACAAATAAAATTTTCTCTGTTTTGATTTCTAACACAAAAAATATCATGAGATATAACTCACATAAACAAAAATTTTGGGGGGCCCTTCATAATTTTTAAGAGTGTAAGGGGTTGCTGAGGCCAAATAGTGATATATTAGAACAGTAATACTAAATTACATATTCTCACACATTCACTGTGATCAGCCATTTCTGCCCAACTAGAATTAAAAGAGGACCTGAGAATTGGTCATCTTAGGATGAGTGAAGAAATAACTGAGAAGGGGCCAGAGGGGAGGAAAGACACACAAGTTTTTATGTTTATTTTATTAAAAAAAAAAAAAATTTTTTTTTTTAGTGTTTATTTGTTTTTGAGAGAGAGAGACAGAATACCAGCAGGAGAGGGGCAGACAGAGACAGAAGAGGAGACACAGAATCGGAAGCAGGATCCGGGCTGAGCTGTCAGCACAGAGCTCGACGAGGGGCTCGAACCCATGAACCATGAGATCAGGACCTGAGACGAAGCTGGATGCTTATCCAACTGAGCCACCCAGGTGCCCCTAGCTTTTATGTTTAAACACAGATGTTCAAATTGCACAGATCTGTACATTTTGTAAAAATTCACGAAGCTCTACATATCATTTGTGTATTCTTTCTGTATGCATTACATATATGTATGCATATATCTTCAATAAAGAAATAAAATTAAATAAAAAATACGTAAAATAAAAAGTGAGCCTCACAACCCATTTAAGAGGTTGTGTTGAAATAAATTCTGGAGTTGTTTTTTTTTTAATGTTTATTTATTTCTGAGAGAGAGAGAGAGAGAGAGAGAGAGAGCGCGCACGTGCAAGTAGGGGAGGGGCAGAGAGAGAGGGAGACCATAAGTGGGCTCTGTGCTAACAGCAGAAAACCCAATGTGGGGCTCGAAACCCACAAACTGTGAAATCATGACTTGAGCTGAAGATGGAGGCTTAATCGACTGAGCCACCCAGGCACCCCCAATCCTAGGGTTACTAAGAAAACATAAAAATCACAATTATTCCAAGTCTAAGCTAAGGGGAAAAAGGCAAATTGGAGAAGAACACCACATATATGATACAATTAGAAAACAAAAATGCTCCAAAATCTACAAAAAACTCAACCCTACATACACTGTACAGATACAGAAGAGTAAATAACGAACTACCACAGTAGATTCTTTCTGGCGAGATGAACTACGTCTGCAGTCATTAAGGGGAACATTTACTGTTTAGTCTGAGTATTTTATAGGGAAAAGACATTTAAATACCACCTAGATATTTAAAAATATACACAGCAAGAAAGACTCAGACCAAATGATTTAATCATACTGTTTTCAATCTGTGTGTTACTTAAGGCTTTTGTTCTTATTCTCATTTAACATAATTTGGTCACTTTGTTTACTTACTGGCTCTTAAAACCTCCACATAAAGAAAGTTATCACTCATTGTCACTTTATGTGTTATATCTGTATTTTACTATTGAGGTGCCTGCTATTAAAAGCGAGGATTCTAATTTTTCTGAGTCAAAAATGGGAAAGATGCTGATTAATACTATATAAAAAGTCAATTTTTGGAATGATCTCATCATCACCGGCTAAGCCCATTTGCAGCAAACCTCAGTATAATTTTAATATCCTCGAAGAGCTGCCATCATCCACTTACGTGTAACTTTAAACACCTAACATTTATTAGGTATTTAAGACAAGTACTTTTCAAAAAAATAACCCATTATACGTACATGGTTACAATGAAAAAGTACAGAATGGCACAGAAAAAAATCGGCCAGAAAGGTAGCGGTCTCTCTTTCCACATGTCTTCACACCCTCAATTCACTCCCCTGGAGGAATTCACTTCGTTTCAATTCTGTTTTGTTCTTTTGGTAACTACGTCCACATCTCAGCTTATTTCTTGACACAAATTTAAACTCTTCTTTACTAGTTCCCTGCTGCCAGAGTGGGGAGTTAGCTCTTCCTATCCCTCACCTCTCCCCAGCTCTCCTAACACAGCCGTGTCACTGGCCTCAGCCATACCGCCAAGCCTCACTTCCTGCTCCATCAACCACAAACCACAGCCTCCCCAGTCCGGGATGAGAACCGCAATACTCCCACCCACCCTCTCTCTTGTTTTTGAAATTTGACGAGAACACGTCCAAATGCGGGTCTTTTCTTCACTTATTTTCGGTTGAGTCCTTTCAATCTGACGACTTCTCTTCCCGCCACGGGAAACCTGTTTTCCATTATTTCTCTAACAACTTCCTCCTCTTCCTTCCTTCTCTAGACTTCTCTGTCTGGGGCTAGAACCCCTGGGCCACACACCTTCTACGTCATGCCCTCTTCTTCCACAGTCGATGAAATTGCTTTGAATTTTTCTTTAAACCATCCTAATAAATGTATATGCGGTCATTTTTCATCTTTAACAGCTCGTTCTCATTCTGGCTGCCCTTTTTGCTTTATGCCGGCTTCTTGTTTAACGGAAGTACTATCTCCTAGAAGTTTTGATCAATACTAATTATTACTAATAGGCTTTTTTTATTTGTTTGTGCTTTCCTCTTCTTTCCTTAATATATTCCTCATCTGGGGGTACGTTTCCTTTTTCTTTATCACAGTCTTTCTCTTTAGTACTGAACACTTTCCTCAAATGCCTGGTGATACTTGGTTATTCATTTACAGAGGCGGCAATAGGTAGAAGTAGTAAAAAAAATCGTTGGGGAAGCAAATATCATCTCGAGGGATAACAGCGGCACTCAACACATTACTTAAACAGAAAAAGAGAGCAAATGTGGTCAAGCAAATGATCAAAAGAAAACCCCCAGGTAAACCAAAATTAAGGTAATTTACATGTGGATACTCATATATATGAACAAAACTTTGTCTCAAACAATTTACTTACTTTCGAAGTTCAGCATTCTGCTTTTCCAAGCTCATTTTCATTTCCATGAGATGATTATTCTCCTGTTTTAACTGCTTTTCTGACATTTTTAGTGTGTTAACTTGCTGTGTTTGCATCTTCAAGTCATTTTGTGTAAGGCAGCGCTTTTGAGTTTCTTGCTCTATTTTTAATGTCAAGTTTCTGATCTAAAAAATAAATTGTATACTTGGTATATAAATAAATTCCTTTGACTTTGATTTATTTTTTTAATGTTTATTTATTTTGAGAGAGACAGAGAATGAGAGTGTGAGAGTGAGAGTGAGAGTGAGAATGAAAATGAGAAATCATGAACTACAAGATCATGACCTGAGCTGAAGTCAGACGCTTAGCCGACTGAGCCACCCAGGCACCCCTTGATTTTGATTTTTCTTATCAATGAAGCTTGCAGCAAATATGATCATGCAAAACAGATTTTTGTCCTTAGGCAGCTAATTCACTTCACAGTAAAATATTTTTTGTATTTCTGTTGTCGTACTTTTTAAAATAAAATATGGTCTTTAGGGTAAAAATAACTTAAAAATTTTAAATTACGATTCATTTAGCATATCATCCAAATTCAGTAAAATTAAAGGTTGCAGATTATAAGAAAAAAATTTTAATTATGAAACCAACATTATGGATAAACCTACGTGGACTATGAACTCATTACATAGTTTATTATTACTTATTAGTAAACTTCATACTCACATCTTCGTTTAGCACATCTTTCTGCTTAAGGAGTTCATTTATTTTCTGCTGTGACTGTTTGAGGTCACAGTCTAATATAGAGCATCTCTTCTCAGCTTCCAGCAACAGGTTTTCCACCTTCTGCTTTAACGTCCTTTCTTCTGAGAGGTTTTTCTCCATTTCTATTGCCACAAAAATGGACACAGTTGTGCATCCACATACCAAAAAAGCGTATCGAATACGTGACACCATGCTATGAAAACTGCTGTCAATGATGCTGCCTTAAAAACATTTTTTTTAATTTCCAATTTAATATTTTCATCACTCTCCCTAATGTGCTTGAAATGCCAACAGTTTCACGCTTAGAAATCAGGAGTTTGATTTCCAGTGTCCAGAAAAATCGACCACTCTGCAATATTACATATATTCTAACTGGAGTAAAATTGTGCCTTCACTTATGATTCTAAAAGAGGCTTACATCTTTTTAATAAAGACGTACTTTATTTTCCTGCTGCCCTGTGCCTCTTGGTGTTAACTTTTCTTACACTAAAACATCCCGGGGTAGATTCTATGACGTCTATGGCTCTTTCCATGTTAGCATATTACTATGCAGAGAAGGACAATCATGCTCTGGGGCAATGGCAAAGGACAAGCCGCTGGGACCAAAGTTCCTAAGGTTAAACCCTGTCTCTGACACATCCTAATTATTTACAAGGGCACGTTAGTTAGGCTCTCTGGGGCTCAATTTCCCCATCTGTAGAAGGATACCAGTCCCTGTTCTCCCTTACAGGGATGTTACGAAGATTCTTAGTTACTATCTGTGTGGCACTTAACAGCTGGCTGGCATACAAGAAGAATTTGATAAGTGCTCAGTATTTAAGGACAATGTTAAAAAGACCTAAAGAGAACGTTCACAGTATTATTTTCAAAGAAAAAAAGCAAAAAGGGTATAAAAATTTCAGAAAATATACAAAATAGCATCCTGATTAGTAAAATTGTGGTTAATCTTTACTTACTTCTTTATACTTTCCTGAATTTTCTAAATGATTTGTAATGAACTTTTAATTTGTTTTATTAATCAGAAAAGGCTTTTAAAAGTGACGAACAGGCAAAGTTTATGTCTAAACAAGTGATTTCATATTAAATGCCAGTTATTACCATTAAAGGATTACCTTTTGATGTACTGATTAGAAAATCTTTTCAAATCCAATCGGGCTCCTCTGCTGTTTCATACCTAATGCTCGATATTGAATTATCATATTACAAAGTTATATAAGGGAAAATTAAGCCTATGAATTTTCACTTTTTAATGAATTGCCTTCAAAAGTGTGGAAAAAACAAAACTATTCTTCACATTCTACTAATAACAGCTAATATTTCTAAGCATTTTCACGTGTCATTGCACTTGGTCTTCAAAACAACCTAAAACTTTGTCTAAGAAGAAACAAGGCACAAAAAAGGTTAAGTAACTAGACAAGGTCACATGACTAGTTTTCATTAGTAAGCCATAGTCTTAATCAAAGGAAGCTACGGAATGGCAGTGGAAAAGCCAAAGGCTATTAGAGCCGGTCTGAGCACCAGCAACATTTAAGTTTTGTGTACTCCTATAAACTACGAAAGTCACCATACATCTTATGTTAGTATTCTAAAAAGGAGTTTGAAAAAAAAAAAAAATGGTAGGTACTATTACTCTGAATTGGTTCATTTTTATCAGTTCAGAGATAACACATGGACAGATATACTCACTTAAAAAAACAACCACTCTAATGTGGGCACAGAGAATAGACAGGGGCATAAGTGAACTTACTGAGTAGGTGATGAAAACACAGATTCTATGACTTGTTTTGAGTGGTGGTTACATGTGTGTATTACAAATGCGAGAAGTGCAATGTGACTGCACTTGAATTACACCTCAAAAGAAATTCAACTCTATCTTCTAGGCCCCTGACAGGGAAACATGGCCCCCTAATTTCCACTCTTGTAATTAGATTTTTCTAAATAAAGCACTCATTTCATCTCTTAACATCCTTAATTACTGCCTTAAACTAAACTGATTTTAACCAAGAAAGCTCCAATTTAAATTTAATTCATTAATTAAAAGGCTATTTTTTTCCAAATTATTCATAAATGTTATGCTTCAATTTAAAATAAAATTTCTGCTTACGAGTTCTATGAATCTTTCGCGAGGATCTTTTATTAATTTCCTTTGGAATTTCAAATCCTTCGTAATTATGAACAGTCAGTTAGGAAAACAAGAAATTATCCTAAGACAATTCCAAGATACAGGCTGGTTTGTGGAAAAGTTAACTCTGTTATTTTACCCTATATTCATTAGTAGTGGATGACTTTGACCAGATCTAGCTAGTATCTTCATCATGACAGAGTTCAAAATATTCAATGAGCTTGTATTCTAGTTAGGTCAACTACTATTTCCAAAATACTTATTTTGCATAAACTGGCAACAATTTTGTTATACAAACTGGTAAGTGTCAAACTAAACATTACAAAAATAGCAAATCCCCCCAAATCTGAAAAGATACATCTAGAACCTCATGCTCTTTATGCCTGTTACTTCTGCTATCACTGAAATATTCATTTCTCTCTGATCCTTATATTTGGTTGAATAACTCGGTATTTGGGACTTACATCTTAGAAATGATCATTGCCATAAAGAGAAAAAATGATATGTATGTAAAGCTTCCCTAATGTTTTTCTTTCCAGTTCTCAATATTTGACAATAAAATATAAAAAAATATTTTTCAAAATCAAGAGTTGACTACAGAATCCATTCTTAGGAAAATGCTGCAGAAAAACCCTCTTAGAAGAAAGGCATACCTTTCATGGCTTCTGATTTTGCTTCTTCAATGGATTCATAAATTTTATTTTTATCTGCCAGCCGTGCTTTTGTAGCCTTATGCTCAGCTTCTTCTTGTTCTAAGCTCTGCTGTATAACTTTTAGTTGGTATGTCATATCTATTTCCATGTTGTTCTTTTCCTATTAAAGATTCAGAATAGCAGCGATCAACAAAAAAGACTGGCTCACAATTTCAAAAACTTATAAAGCTGTTTTTTACAAGCTAAGAATGTTCAATACTTTCCCTCCCCCCTTCACTCAAACTTCTTGTAACAATGATCCACGGAATCCACCTGTTCACCTCCTGCTGAACCTACGGCCCATCCCTCCACGCTACCGTTTGGAGATCTGCACTGAGAGCGTGTGATCTCAATGAAGTAACACACGATATTCTCACCACCAGATTCGACAAACGCTTTTCAGTAGTTACCCCATTTTGACTCACTGTTGCCCTGAAACTATTTCCCTGACACACCTGAGTGCACTCCCTTGGCTCCCCGCTTCCTGTTCTCATCTTTTCTGTCACCTATGAACTTTCCCCCCAGCTATTCCTTAAATGCTGGTCTTCGCTGGAGGCGGCATTCTTCAGCCACTTCAAGCTTCTGTATCATTATTTCTCACCTTTAAAACCTATCTAACATTTCCCTTTGCTGTACCTGATGACAAATTTTCAGGATCCTCTACCATTTACCCTGATATTCCACATAGGAGACTTGTTTTAAGTTGGGACACTTCAATAATAGAAGTCAATCTATTTTCTCTATATCCTCAAAAGATTTTCTAATTCTTTGTTTCTATAGTTTGTATCATATATGTAAATATTTCTTTTGCTTTTCAAACAAATCCTTAATACTGAAAATGATTTTTTTCTTTTTTTAAGTTTATTTTGAGAGAGACAGCAAGTGAGCATGCGCAGAGGAGGGGCAGAAAAGTGGGGGAGGGGGAGGGAGAGAGGGAGAGAGGGAGAGAGGGAGAGAGGGAGGGAGGGAGGGAGAGAGGGAGAGAGGGAGAGAGGGAGAGAGGGAGAGAGGGAGAGAGGGAGGGAGGGAGAGAGGGAGAGAGGGAGAGAGGGAGAGAGGGAGAGAGGGAGAGAGGGAGAGAGGGAGAGAGGGAGGGGGAGAGGGAGAGAATGAATCCCAAGCAGGCCCTACACGGTCAGGGCAGAGCCCAAGGCGGGGCTTGAGCTCACTAACTGTTGAGATCATGACTTGAGCCAAAATCAAGAGTCAGATGCTTAACCAACTGAGCCACCCAGGAGCGCCTAAAAATGAGGTTTTTCAATCCAACAACAGAGGAATCAACTCTGCCCTGAAAAACCATTGCTCTAAACAATCTTTTCCGAGATAGGCTCTTGCATTCACACAGCTTCAGCTACTTCTGTACCAATGACTCTCAAACATTTCTAGCTTCAACATAGTTTACTCCTTTACGAACATCCTAAGGCACCTCAAACTTAGGACTAAAATAGATTTTGTCATCATTTCTTCTAAAAGAGCTATTTCCCTTCATTCTTTTCTCCCCTTTATTCTTTATGAATTACTGTTACCATTATTTATCTTGTCACCATGTAAGAGCCTAGAACTCCTCCTTAAATACCCCACATATGCCTTATCTGAGCCATCACTAAGTGCTACCAAATATTCTACCTGCAGATATTTCTCAGATTCACCCCCATTTTCCATCCTTTTAACCACCGTACCAGTTAAGTCTCCATCATCTGAATTACTGAAAACGTCTCTGACTCGTCTCCCCCCTTCTTATCTTGTCCTCCTCAAATTTATTCTCCACACATGGAACACAACGATCTATCTTAAATGTATGTCTAAAAAGAGCATCTAATTTAAAGCCCTTCAGTGGCTGGGTCCGTTGCCTAGAGAAATTAAGTTTAACAGAATATTCAAACTCTCACATGATCTAGCTCATGCCTAGGGCTGTAGCTCATTCTGGTCAGTGAATTCCTCACACTTGACATGAGAACCACACTGCAGTCTTCAGGTGCATTTTGGCCTGATGTCCATTTCTATAAAATTTCACTGGAACACAGCTACACCCATTCCTTTACGTATTGGAGCAGAGCTGAGTTGCAACAGATTATATGGTCCTCAAAGCCTAAAATATTCATTGTCTTTTGCTTAAAAGATTAAAATCTGTTGACCCCTGCTCTATACTCCAGAACAATTGAGCAGTTAGCGTTAAATAAACCAGCTATGCCTTTTCTATTTCCCATCTTATACTTCTGCTCCTGCCCAACTCAGAATGTGCCTTTACCCTGCCACCCAATCCTGCCCTGTCAGATTAGGGCTTCGTCCTGTGTGTCCAATATACCCTGTCCACTCTTCGAGTGGTCTGTTTATCACGCTGTGTTAGAATTATCTGTGTACTTTATTAGTGACTTTAGGTACTACTCCTTAGATTGTATTTTTTTTTAATTTATTATTTTTTTAAGTAGGCTCCACGTCCAACGTGGGGGCTTGAACTCATGACCTAGAGATCAAGAGTCACATGCTCTACCGTCTGAGACAGCCAGGAGGCCCCACTGTGGGACTGTTAAAGGCAAGCAAAGACTGCATCCTGATATTTCTACCACAGATGATACATTAAATACTTGAAAGAATGGACAAGTGAACAAAAATAACACCTTAACTGCACACAGCCTAAAAATCATCCCTGGCTTACAGAAGTTTTAAAGAAAAACTTTTCAATGCCAAAAGCCATTGTAACTTTCTATCATTTTAAAGATACGTTGTAGGGGCGCCTGGGTGGCGCAGTCGGTTGAGCGTCCGGCTTCAGCCAGGTCACGATCTCGCGGTCCGTGAGTTCGAGCCCCGCGTCAGGCTCTGGGCTGATGGCTCGGAGCCTGGAGCCTGTTTCCGATTCTGTGTCTCCCTCTCTCTCTGCCCCTCCCCCGTTCATGCTCTGTCTCTCTCTGTCCCAAAAATAAATACACGTTGAAAAAAAAAAATAAAATAAATAAAGATACGTTGTAGTCAAAATCTAAGTTTTCCTTGGGTCCCTAGGGAGAAACATCCACTGAAACCATACCGATACCCCTTATTTTAGAGTTAAGTTTTCCAATCTAAAACTCTTTGTCATTTTCCTACAAAATATAAAGCTGAACATGTTTTACCTTTTCCAAATCAGTAAATCTCTCCTGTAGTTGTCTCTTCTCCATCTCTACTTTTGCTAATAAGATTTTGCCATTCTTTAAGTCTTCTTCTAGGCCAGATATTCTACCTAAAATTGCAACATTTTAAAAACAATAAGCCCACAAAGTATATATATGTTAAATTAAGAATAAAAAATTTTGAGAAGTTTTATAATTGTTGGTAGAGTGCTTTATGGCTAAGTCAACTGGAACCCAAACCGTCACTTTGGGAGGTGGTTTTTGATAATTTAAAATATTTCACACTATTTGAAAGCAAACCTTCTATTCATAAAATTTTCTATCAATGCATTCCATATATTATGCTTCACATAACAGAGTAGTATATTCAGAAATGTGCTATTCCAGCACATACATCCATCATCTAAAGTTATTTCCAAAATATAAATCATCAGGATGAATTCAAGTGCAATCTCTACTTTACAATACCTTGTAAGTCATTAATTATCTCTGATCCGTGGGTTCGGTCCCTCCTTTCAGATTCTAGAACTGACTGAAGATTGATAAATTCCTTTTCAAGTTTTAACTTGGCAGTCTCCAGCAGACAATTTTTATCTTGAAGATCTCTATTGTTAGATTCCAGCTGCTGAATCTGTTTTGTACTTTCTGCCTGGGTTTTTCTTAACCGGGCTGCAGTATCAGATTCTGTTCTCAGCAAAGCATTGGTTTCATCCAGCTGTTATTCCATTCAAAATCAAACAGACAACAACAAACACGAGTGTATATAATGAAAATACTTCTGTTTATCAGCGTGTTACAAACTAAAGTAAGAAACAAACCTAAAAATAGTTTCCTAATGATTTCCCTTTAAAATCAGAGGCAAAGGCCTTTCTGTAACATTCCCAATTAAAATTAGTATTAGTAAGTTATCATCAAGAAAATTCAATATCCTATTACAAATGGAGATTGACCTACTTGTCTCTGGAGTTGATTTACTTTCTCAGTGGATATTTGAGAGTTCTGATTCCTTTTTTTCAAATCTTCAAGTTGATCCTTTAAACTGTTAACTGTGATAAAAAAAAAAAGCATTTCAGTGGGAAGCTTCGACAACACACACGTACATACACATTTAATTATTTTCTTGGTAAGTATTTAATATTCTACACCACAAACCATCGTTTTCCAAATTTCGTTTCTTGTCTGCTTCATGATCAGCTTTCCGCTGATATTCTGCATTTTTGTGCTGAAGAAGTGCCTTTTCTCTTTCTAATTGTCTTAATGTTGATTCCACATTTTTCCTTAAGGTAATCTGAAATAATGCTTAAAGTTACTATCAAAGGAAAGTATGCATAAAAATCAAATGAAAACACTATTTTAGTATTTCAAGCAGATAAAAAAGAACTTTAAAAAAGGCTGTAACTGCTGTTTTGTTAAAACTTACAATAACGTTTTCCATTACTTTCAAAATAGCACACCTCTCTTAAATTATTAAGACCATACTGTTAATGGTTTACTACTGAAAGTCAAACTTTCCGTAACTTCCATTACCACTGAACCATCTTCACTTAATATAAACTATGGATCTGAAATGTTAGGAACAGAAATTTAAAAGAAGAAACAATGGTCACTTTCTGTTGTTAAGCCAAGTAATTGACACAAATGCAAATTTGTTTACGTGAAATATCTACACATTCTAAATTCACTCAAGTTTGCACACCCATAACAAAATGAGGCTTATCACCAAGGTTATCCTGTAACCTGTTCGCCAGTGCAACATAAGGTGGGTCTTACTGTGTATCAAGATGGGTGTTAATATGGTTCTCAGACAACTCTCTCCAGGGAAGGCAGGCATCACAACTTGTAGCAAACAAAAATATTAATGAAAAGCACACAGCAACTTTACCTCCTCTTCTAGCTCCTTTGCTACCTTCTCAAGGCGAGTATTAACAGATCTAAAGGATTTCAAAAGAAACAGTGATTTACAATAAAAACATTTACTTAGTATAAATTCAAGATGATCATATGATTACTTTATAACTCTTCCTTTTTGGTAAAACGTTTGAACTTAAATTTTAAAAGACAACATTTCGTCATCTAAACAACATACTTGCACTTCTGCTCTAATTCTTCTTTGGCTTGTATCTCAGTGCTAAGGTGTTCTTCTAACGTGTATAGTTTTTTCTGAATCTGTCCGGAAACAAGAAACTATAATTATAAATTTTGGTCACATTTAAAATATGAGAGGCTTAAAGACAAGGATAAGCTGTTTTGTAAGCTTCATATAAGATCCTTTATAATGGTACAGTTTTTGTACCTTCTTAATGTGGCTTTTACCAACATAAGGAAAAAATTCTCCATCTCTTGCTTTCTATGTATGTAAACATGACGTAAATATACGAGTGAGACGCTCTAATCTTGGCAGAATTCTTCTATGACGCCAAGTCTCTCATTCATTATGAATAAAGGAGACCCTCTGATATGCTCCACTGTTCTTCTGCAGATTATTTATGTAAAAATACTGTCACACAGTGTACTTACAAGATGAAAAGGTCTATATCTGAAACAAATATTTGGAATATTTAACTGCACTTGCTCAAAAATACATTACTTCTCTTAAAAATGAGAATTTACTTCTCTTAAAAATGAGAATTTCTACACAGTGCCAGGAACACTACTATAAGGAGTTACGGTCAGTAAGTCTTCCAGGAATGATGGCTAATTGATTATAAGTCATTTCCTTGCCATGCTTTACATCTTCTTCTAGGCCAGATATGTTGATCTTTAAACCAACTGCAATTATATTACGTACTAAATAATCCATTTTTGGAGCATCATTACCTTCATAAAGGGCTCAACTTTTTGAGTGCCTTTTATGCCTTAGGTACCATGTTAGGCACTTTACAAATACTGTCTCATCAACCCTAACAACAACCCTAAAAAGGTGGTAGGTAGTGTTGTATGTACTCAATAAAGAAACTGAAACTCAAAAAAGGTGAGTAACTCTCTAGATGGCTTAGCTAATAAGTGGCTGTGCCAAAAATCAATCCAAGTCTATTAGATTCCAAGGCCAATATTCTTTCTAGTGATTAGGTTTCTTTAAGAAACTCATGGTTTCTTAAATATTTTATACATCTTAAGCAAAACTATCATTTTTCCCTAATAAGAACACACAGGCCAATGAACAAGTCATGTTTAACTACTTTTGGCTATTATTACATTAGTATAATTTGATCACGCTTGTTTTCACTTGTTCATTCAAAATTCTTACTATCAGTTATATATCCTTAACAAATAAAAATAAGAAAATTACATAATAGATACTTAAACAATAAAGCCATAGGGGCAATAATAAAAGAAATACTTGGTAGAAACAAGGCTGGAAACTTCTCTCTTAAGTAGATGTAGCACTCCAAATGCTAGGTGGAAAATGGCTCTATCAAAACATTGTCAGAGGGATGTGTTTTTCTCAGTTTTTCAACATAAGTGACATCAACATACCTCTTGGCTTTCCTATTTAAAACAAAACAAAAAGGAAATTTAAAATGTATGCATGCTTTATAAAATTCCTAAAATAAATCACGCCAAAATTATCTAATCAATCTTTTTACTTTCTATAAATTTTAAGGAGAAAATGTTAGCATCCTCATTAACGTGTATGCGTGCGCACGGTTTACTTTTGTGTATGGTTACAAATTATAGAGGCCGCAAAATATTGTTAGTTTGATAAAATTAACCTTTGTTTGAATTCATTCCCACTCAAAATATTAATTTCTCCACAATTTCTGTACCCTGATAGCTTATTATCTATATTCTTTTAGAGTACTAAGATTATAAAATTTTCTGAGATTGTAGATGTTTATAAACCTGTCACTTTTTTGCTATTAAAACTATGCCTAAAAGCTATGTTTAATTCATCTTTTTACTAGCCACCTATCTTCCACAATAGTACCTGTCAAATAAATCCATCATCTCAATGTTTTGTGAACTGTATTACAACAAAGAACACCAGAAAATGGTTCAAAAAGTAGCATCAAATGAACTTTTTAAACACATGGATATTACTAAATTACTCGAACATGTGACTAAATAGTAAAAATTTATACATACTTCATTTTTCCTTGACTGTATTGAATCATTTTCTCTGCAAGATGGAGAGTCACTTAATAACCTAGAGGGAAAGACAGGAGATAAATTCTTTGCATGTCATTTTAATCCATTTTCTAATATCCCCAAATTATTCTCATAATTAAACTCCAACCACAAAGATTTCTCTTTTTTACTTCAACATATTTTAAATGAAGCACTGTTTTCCCCCTTTAGACATTTATATCATTCTCAATAATTTAAAATGCTGCACTTGTTCTGCCCCCCACTCTTATCTGATGTTCTAGTCTTTAATATTGTTGAGACTGGAGTCACTATATGGCCTATACCTTCCCCCTCTTCATCTCATTTTGAGTTCCTAGAACTATCTTACCTAGATATCTTCTAGAAAAGAGACCCCTCTCCTCCTTTTCAAAGATAACATCTCTTGATTCCCAGGTCTTAATACATAAGTCATCACTTCTATTTAAATATCAGTATCTCACTTTAACTGGGTCCTTCCTCACTGCCTATAAATATGCTTGGGTTTCTCCAGGCACTCATATCCTCATCTCGGTGAGCATGACAAGAGTTTTGAGAGTACTACCGTTGGCAGGGTGTCCAACTCATCCTGGTCTACCTAGAATTTTCTCAGTTTCAGCATGAAAGTCCCTGGCCACATCCCAGGAAGCCCCTCGGTCCTGGGCAAACCATAATGGTTGGTCACCCCTACCATTCCATACATGGAAGTACCAAGTTTCTCAAATATGTTTCTCCAGTGTCTTTAATGCCTCGCTACCTGTCAAAGTCAAAAGTCCCTCAGTATAGCACACAATAATCACCTGCTGCTTAACTCCAACAGTTTTTAATCTTTACACCCAATACTCACTGCAGTCAATCAGTATTTACTGGTCTTGTGCCAGGCTCTGTGCTACAAGGAGAGATTGTAGGCAAAACACTCGCAATCTCATTAGGTCTTCCAAATGATCAAAATACAGCAATAAGCACTTTGTGTTTGAGCCCTAGGACCACACTACTCTGTCCCAACGCGTGCTAACACGCCACACTTTGGCTTCCATGGTTCACCTGCCCACAACTGTCACCTAACCTCCCCACATCTCGGCCACTCAAAACCCTTTCTTGTTTTTACAAACGCCACCCCTTCCCTGAGGTCTTACCTGACTTCGTACCCTCACCCCAAAGATGTGACTTTTATTTTTCTTCAGAACCATTCTATTTGAACCACCTCAGATATTTTGGTGCCTTTCTTTTTTTCCTTTTTTAAATGTATGTATTTTTTAATGGTTTTTTTTTTTTTTTTTGTTTTGTTTTGAGAGAGAGAGAGAGAGAGAGAGAGAGAGCGAGCGTGAGCTGGGGAGGGGCAGAGAGAGAAAGGGGTACAGAGGATTTGAAGTGAAGCAGGTTCTGTGCTGACACCAGAGAGCCCAATGAAGGGCTCAAACTCACAAACTGTGAGATCATGGCCTGAGCTGAAGCTGGATGCTCAACTGACTGAGCAACCCAGGTGCCCCAAGATTTATTTATGAGAGAGAGGGAGAGAGAGCAGGGGAGCAGCAGGCACAGCGGGGGGCGGGGGGCGGGGGACAGAAGATCCGAAGCTGGCTCTGTGTGACAGCAGCAAGCCTGATTGGGCTCGAACTCACAAACTATGAAATCATGACCTGAGCCAAAGTCAGACGCTGAACCGACTGAGCCACCCAGGTGGCCCAGTACCTTTCATAAGGCAAATATCACATTCTACCCTTCATTACGACTATATTATTCTCTTACATCCCTCATCAGTTGATAAGTTCCTTCAAAAGTACGTATTTGGTCTTAGTCTATATCCCCCAAAGAATACAGAACAGTGCCTTGCATTCATTTGTAACTGAATACAACATTCAGAAATAATGGAATTAAATGAAAAGTAACTTTTGATAGTCCTTTTGAAAAACTCAGTTTAAAACAAATGAGCACTTTATCTTCTATAGTCCAGAGTATCACAGTAAGACAACTCTTATAGCACAATCTTGAAAGCAATAAAAATGTAACAAACAAATCACATACAAATTTTCTCTATAGTAGGTAAATCCTATAAAAGGCAGCTGATTTCCCACAAAAGCTTTAGGAATTGGGAAGGTTTCTACATCTCCTTTATCATCTTCGATGTCATCAAAGTTGCTGCTGTCTATGTCACTGCTGAGTTCAGGTACTACAGGAGCTGCCGCTGTTAGAAGAAAAGAAATGAATTGTTTTATGCATAATCCAAATATACACTAGCCACCCAGATTTTTATATCAATTACAATATGTGATTGTGTGATACCAGCACATGATATATTAATAATATATAACTAATCAATAACATTATGATTTACCATAGAAAATTTTGGTAACATGGTTTACATTTTATCATTTCAAAAAATGAAAACCTTATTAACTATTTATTACTATATCAGATCAGCTTTATCTATAGATAAATCTACTAAACAAGGAGAGGAATATGGTATTATTATAGGTACTAAAATTGAAAGCAGCAGTAACTTGCACATACATTCTTCAGTCTTCGGCTTTTTATACTCTGTAAGTAAAATACTTCTTACTCTTAAAATGAATTAATGTCAAATATATATAAAGTTAAAATGAATTACTATGTTTATTCTAGTATTCATCAAAATATGCTCTCCATATAGTGATTTATTAATTCAAACTCATTCAAATTCAAGGCTATTTCCCTGATTCTGAAAGTTATTTTGATTCATAAAAAATATGCCAAATTAAGAAATCTATTATAAAAGTATTAAGAAATATTGCTAATAAATACAAATTAGTTTAAGATATTGAGGAACATTAATTTAGTTATGAATATTGCCACAGAACAAATTTGAAATGAAACCTCCCAATTTAAAAGTAGTATCATTAAGAATATCAAACATGCTTATTAATTCAAAAGAGGAATCAATTTTTGAGATTTAAAATGTGATGGAATGGAAATATTTAAAGTTACTGACTTACTCTCTCTTATGTTATCCCAATTCCACTGATCATTCTTAAAGAAAGGATGTTGTTTGATTTCTTCTACCCCATTTCTCCCAAGTCGTACCTCCCTAAACAATACAAGTTAAGACTGTATTATAAAAAGATTATGAAAAAAACAAAAAAAAAATAACTCTTATCTTGACAAGGATCAAAATAAGGATCACAAATGACTGAGATATCTTAAAAAAAAAATTTTTTTTAACGTTTTATTTATTTTTGAGACAGGGAGAGACAGAGCATGAACAGGAGAGGGTCAGAGAGAGGGAGACACAGAATCCGAAACAGGCTCCAGGCTCTGAGCTGTCAGCACAGAGCCCGACGCAGGGCTCGAACTCTCGGACCGCAAGACCATGACCCGAGCCGAAGTCGGCCGCTTAACCGACTGAGCCACCCAGGCTCCCCGAGATATCTTTATCAAAAGTTTCAAGCTTAAATGTTTTTCAAAAACAAGCAATGCCAATTTTATAATATATGATCTCTCTAGATTAAAAGGACTGTATAGTAAATGCCATGGAAAAGGAAATGTATTTCCCTCTGTAGTTTGTATCAAACAAAAGTACACATGAGGCTTTCAAGTAAAAATATTCATCTGCATGGGCCAAAACTGCATGACCAACTTCATGATGGAAAATGAACACAGGTCTAACTTTGATACAGAAGTTATTCAAAGCCTCTCTAATAAAAATGTTATTTTAAAAATTTCTTAAAAAGAATTCACACATTGCTAGAAGCTATCAGTATTAACTCTGATGAACAATTTCATTCTTTGACCTTTTGAGTCTTCAATGAAGATTGTATGGACATAAAAAGCATCTTTTTTTTTAATATATGCCCCTGGAGCTATGTTTAATAGAAACAAAAAAAACCCTGTAAACTTTAGAGGGAAGTACTGCTAGCACGATGAGGGCATTAAATTCTTTTCAATAATGGAAAAGAAATTGAAAATATCTTTTCTCCATCTACAATCATTCCTTGGACTGCACCACCACCCTGCAATAAAGTGTTCAGGCAAATTTCTCATGAATGGTGCTCCTTTCATTAACATGTGCTATATATCCGGTTTTATATTATACCTTTCAGCACAAATTATGGTCATCCTCATCAACCCATCTAGTCCCAAATCAAACACTATACAGGATCTGTTCTGAGTTTATCAGCATGGATTGGTAATCAGATATTAACAAATCTTGTAATTGATAAACATATTAAAATGACTAACCTCTCTAATGAGAAAAACTAACAATGCTTCAGATGGAAATAAAATCATGATATTCAGTTTGATGAGAATGAAGAAGTAACTATAATCAACGGATATACACCCTGATGTGACTTCTCTGGGTGTCAATTTTGCAACATCAACTCATTTTAATTAATTTTTTAATTACCATCCAAGTTAGTTAGCATATAGTACAACAGTGATTTCAGGAGTAGATTCCTTAATGTCCCTTTCCCATTTAGCCCATCTCCCCTCACAATCCCTCCAGCAACCCTCTGTTCCCTATATTTAAGAGTCTCTTATGTTTTGTCCCCCTCCCTGTTTTTATATTATTTTTGTCCCTTCCCTTATGTTCATCAGTTTTGTATCTTAAATTCTTCATTATGAGGGAAGTCATATGATATTTGTCTTTCTCTAATTTTGCTTAGCATAATACCCTCTAGTTCCATCCACGTAGTTGCAAATGGCAAGATTTCATCCTCTTTGATTGCCGAGTCATACTCCATTGTACATATAGACCACATCTTCTTTATCCATTCACCCATCGATGGACATTTGGGCTCTTTCCATCCTTTGGCTATTGTTGATCGTGCTGCTATAAACATTGGGGTGCATGTGCCCCTTTGAAACAGCACACCTGTATTCCCTGGATAGATACCCAGTAGTGCAATTGCTGGGTTGTAGGCAGTTCTATTTTTAATTTTTTGAGGAACCTCCATACTGTTTTCCAGAATGGCTGCACCAATTTGCATTCCCACCAGCAGTGCAAAAGAGATCCTCTCTCTCCACATCCTCGCCAACATCTGTTGTTGCCTGAGTTGTTAGCCATTCTGACAGGTGTGAGGTGGTATCTCATTGTGGTTTCAATTTGTATTTCCCTGACGATGAGTGATGTGGAGCATTTTTTCATGTGTTGGTTGGCCATCTGGATGTCTTCTTTGGAGAGGTGTCTATTCATGTCTTTTGCCCATTTCTTCACTGGATTATTTGTTTTTTTGGGTGTTGAGTTTGATAAGTTCTTTATAGATTTTGAGTAATAACCCTTCAGCTGATATATGATTTGCAAATATCTTCTCCCATTCTATCAACTGCCTTTTAGTTTTGCTAATTGTTTCCTTCCTTGTGCAAAAGCTTTTTATTTTGATGGTCCTAATAGTTCATTTTTGCTTTTGCTTCCCTGGTCTCCGGAGACATACTGAGTAAGAAGTTGCTGTGGCCGAAGCCGAAGAGGTTTTTCCCTGCTTTCTCCTTGAGGATTTTGATGGCTTCTTACATTGAGGTCTTTCATCCATTTTGAGTTTATTTTTGTATATGGTGTAAGAAAGTGGTCCAGGTTCATTTCTCTGCATGTTGCTGTCCAGTGTTTCCACCACCATTTGCTGAAGAGACTGTCTTTATTCTATTGGATAATCTTTCCTGCTTTGTCAAAGATTAGCGAGCCATATGTTTGTGGGTCCATTTCTGGGTTCTCTATTCTGTTCCATTGATCTGAGTGTCTGTTCTTGTGCCAGTACCATACTGTCTTGATGATTACAGCTTTGTAATATAGCTTGAAGTCGGGAATTGTGATGCCTCCAGCTTTGGTTTTCTTTTTCAAGATTGCTTTAGCTATTTGGGGTCTTTTCTGGTTCCATACAAATTTTAGAATTGTTTGTTCTAGCTCTGTGAAGAATGCTGGTGTTATTTTGATAGGGACTGCAACATCAACTCATTTTAAAGTGTGTATCCTAGAATTCTACCTTTAAGATCTTATCCTCCAGAATACATGCAAAGATATGAATACATGAGGACAGTCACTGCAGGACTCCTTGTAACAGCAACTGGCTAACAATCAATATGGTTTGCTGAGAAATCACAGCACTTTTGAGCTCAAAATGCCCTCAGCTATCATTGATTGAATCTGACCCCATCATTTATGGGTAAGTAAAATTATTTCCCCCCAAAGTAAAGTAATTTCCTTAAGATCATAACGCTAGTGTGTCAAGTTTGGACTGAAGTGCACACACCGGTTATAAATGTTGCCCTTTGATAGAATGACTCTTACCACAAATCTAAAAGAATTAAATAGAAAGGCCAAGGAAGAAACTCCAAAGAGTTTCTATCTTCTCCTTTTGAGGCAGGTTTTCACAACACTGTTCACCCATTTTGTTTTAAAAAAATATCGAATTTCCCAGGCAGACTTACTCATATTCAAATGCAAATATAGAAGGGCTGGGAAGGGGGCACTCCCAAGTCAAATACAAACAGCTTTTGAGATTATAACCAGTCAAGTATGTATCTGCACAAAACACCCTTCTCTCAAAAGATGTACAAATAAGAGTCCTATGGCTTAATTACTTTTAAGGATAAAATGTGAATAACATAAGCCCTATTTCTTTCAAATACATTATCTTACCAAGTTCTATTTTTCTCTTTTTAGACACGAAGGTTAAGGTCAGAGTTAAGATTTCAATGGGATTGCGCACACATAACGACGAGAGTAACCCAACACCAGGCCTAGCAGTAGGAAAAGCCTCACCCAGAATTAAATGCAATTTGGATAAAGAGAACGAGATTTCGTATGCAAATAAGAGACAGCTATGCTTTCGTTTCTACGAATTTAGAAGTTAAGGGCTCTCTACAAAGAAATTCAATGTATATTACCTATCTGTTAAGAAGGCACAGATGAGATTCTTCGCATGTTTAGAAATTTCTGCATCTTCTGGGAAACACAGTGAGTTTTTATGATCCATAATTTTGCTATATGTTCCTACAAGTGAATCTGCATAAAATGGAGTATCCCCTAGAATTCCAAGAAAGAAGACACAGAGTGTAACAGAGAATGCAAATTAAACACTTTTCATAATATTTAAATATGTTAACTTTAAATTTGTCAAGTGCATGGAAGGACAAATGAATTCAAGATTTTTCTAGGGCCATTTTTAACTGCAATAGAGTCCTTTAAATGAAGTCCAGTGCTAACTAACCTGAGCAGGCAGGCACCAGAGTAGGCTCAGAATACTGTAAATCAGTGTCATTCAAACTCATTAAATTCAACTCTCAGAGTTGAAAACAATAGCAGGAATTTAAATGGTCCCTTCAAAGGTGTCATGTGAGTTCCTCCAAACTACATTATTTTCTAAATCCCTAGAAGACTTCAGGCAAATCCTAGAATATATTCTACTTTCAAAAGATTACAAAACGCACCTAATGTATCATCAGTTTGGGCCAGAGGTGGGGAGAATGGACAGCTACCAGGGAACACACTCTGCATATAAAGCAATGGTGGGGCGCCTGGGTGGCTCAGTCAGTTGAGCATCCGACTTCGGCTCAGGTCATGATCTCACAGTTGGTGAGTTCGAGCCCCGCATCAGGCTCTGTGCTGACAGCTCAGAGCCTGGAGCCTGCTTCGGATTCTGTGTGTTCTCCTGTCTCTGCCCCTCCCATGCTCATGCTGTCTCTCTCCCTGTCTCTCAATAATAAATAAACATTAAAAAAATAGTAATAAAAAATAAATAAAATAAATAAAGGGATGCACTTCAATAACAAAGGCCCAAGACAATGTAGGTCATACAATAACATGAGTTTAAGCATAGCAAGATCAGTACTACACACACAAGATGGTCACCAAGAGAAGGCAACTTAGGCCACAAAAACGGTCCATGGCTAATTATTATTTAAATTTGAGACTTACCAAAATATTCTCATTTTTTTTTCAGTAATAATCATACTCAACTATCCCACAGATTTCACAGATTTTCTGCTATCAATTTTTTTAGGGACATCCTCTAGAAAATAAATTCTTCAATTTCTAAAAATATATTTTCAACTCTGAAGTTATTTCATATAATGTTATCAGCCTTATCACACTTGCCCCAGAAAGTAGATTTAGCTATATCTGCCCTCATCCCCAAGCCAGATGATTCAGTCATTGGCTTCCTTAGCCACAAGATACTTTTGTGACCCCAGTACTTTGGAATCAGAAATCTTAAGAATGAAAGTGATGATATAAAAAAAGTTTTGGACTACATGAGCCTTTCAAATTTTGATTTGGTCACAGTGAAAGAAATTATTAAATATGCCTCTGAGTTTTCTGAGAATGAAATACTATTATAAAATATTTTTATCTTGATAGTCAAATAGGTCAATAACTATTAACGATTTTACTAGATTTACTAACCATAGATAAATACAACAGAAGAAACACAGTTGACAAGAATCAATTAGGTAACATAATTACATAAACTAAAGAGTACTTTTAATCCTCTATTATTATTGAAACAAATATTAACAGCTTTACATTTAAAATATTTACAACAAATACTTGGTCAAGAAAATCTTGGACTGGAGGCCCACTGCAGTTGTATACTTGCTTCTTATTCTAACACTGTCTTCATACAAAAAGGTCTACTGAAAGATTATTTCCAGCAGTATACTTTTAATTCCTTTTATAATCCACTAAATCACTGTGTCAGTACAAGGCTTGGTTTTAATTTTCCAATAACAACCTGTCATAACTGATAAAACTAATTCCACGTTTTAAAAAATTCCACTTCTTTCCACAGCACACAATTAATTTCCTCATATTTTCAAATTCTTCACTTAAAACTAAAGTGGTATCAGGTGGGTTTTTAAAAACAGAACAAGTTAAAATATTTACTTACCCACCAGCATCTCAAAAAGGAAAACACCCACAGACCACCAATCACATTCTCGCCCATAGTAACCATCACCCCCTTGTGATTTGAGAACCTCAGGTGAAATATAATCAGGTGTTCCAACTGCTGTATCACAATGCACCATGCCTGTCTGGGTAGAGAGCAGAGATCAAGAAAAACAGTTGTATGTAAAACCATAGACACATAAATGCAACTAGCTCATTTATTATTATATACATAGTGGCTACAAATTGCTACCAATAGAGCTTCATTGCTGATATAGCTTTAGGAGGACAGGAGGTAAATGTATCACGAAATGCTTAGAAGTGTCAGGATTACGGGAAATCAAGGGTAACTTTTCAACTCTAAAATACAGGAGGCTTCATCAATGAAAGAAGTAAAAAGTGGTACACTGCATGGGAATTCCTTGCAAATCAACACCTTTTGTTACTTTTTCTTACACTACTAATTAGTTAGGAGGGCAGTTACAAGGAAGTACAAAACGTGATCTTAAGGCACTAACCTGGAGAAAAGAATTAGGAAGCTTTGGTATTTTCAAAGGAACCGGCAGTATTTAAGATTACAAAGAGCCTAGTTTGGAGGCTGGATAAAAACGGTTCTTATTATTAAGGGAAAAAAATGGGGGAAATAGATCTAATGTTTAAATTAAAAGATCTTAACAGTTTGAAAGCTATACCACCAAGCTGCATATTTAGAAATACAGAGCTGTGGCACGAAGGTTATTTGACAAAATGATAAAAACACCATTATCTGTGTTTAGTTTTGGTGTGTAATAAGATACTCCCTATCTGATGTCTTTTTGACAAGGACAAGAACTATCATAAATACAAGTACGTGTGTGCGTGTTGTAGCATATATATGTGTGTATGTTTGTATATGTGTGTGGGCTGTAAAATTAAATCAGTATAACAATATAACACTAAATAATACTCATTCACCTTTAGCTCTGTCCAAACCTGCTAAGATTTTATAGATGAATTTAAATGCCCTCCATTTCCTTTCCCCGCCCAGTGAAAAGTATGTCACCCACGCTGCTCATAAGGAAGCTACATAAATTCCCCCATACTAAGTATTATGACTTTTCTTTGGGAAAAGGAAGTTCCATGTATTTTATAAATATGATTTATGTAAATGTATTTAATAGCAATAAAATATGTTAATCATAGGAAATTAATTTCAAAGACAATCTTTTCATTCCTCATATTAGCAACAATTCAATCATTTTACTTTCCCAAGAACACAGCAAATAGAGCATAAAAGCCATTTTAGTTTGAATACAAATAAAATAAAAGTTGTGAAAATAATGGGGCAAAGTATGAGGGTGATAATTTGTATGGATCAGTACTTAGGATAAAAGATGAAAAAATCAGTACCTGACTTCAAAATGCAGAGCATAAAATCAATTTTTGTCATGGACTATCCTAAACTTCTACTAGAGGAAACATTAAGAGATTTATTTATTTATTTATTTATTTTCTATTTGAGAGAGAGAGAGAGAGAGAGAGAGGGAGAGAGAGAGGGAGGGAGAGGGAGAGAATCCCAAGTAGGCCCTGCACTATCAGCCCGGGTGGAACCTGAGGCAGGGCTCAATTCCACAAACTGTGAGATCATGACCTCAGCCAAAATCAAAAGTTGGCCACCCAACCGAATCACTCAGGTGCCCCAGAAATTAGACTTAAAAAAAAATTAGTTAGCATTCAAAGGTTTAGAGGAAGGAGAGGAAAGGGTAAGACACAAAAGTAACTGGCATAAAGTTAGGCTGTAAAGGCTTGGGAAAGTCAGGCTTGAAAGGAGGGCCCACGACACGACAGCTAGGGCAGAAAAAGAGCAAAAGTAAAGAAACAAGAATGACGTCGTATAAAGCAAATTCAAGAAATGCAGTAAAGTCCCAATCAGCGAACAGTAAAGCTTCACAACAATGAAGACAGGAAAGGTAAGATGGAGACCAAGTTTAACAATCACTTGCAGAATACTTTCACAGGACTAAAGAACTGAGTTAATAGCACTCTGCTTTTGGAAAAATATTCCAACCATAGTTTCTGACCAGCATATTGGAGGTTGAAATTTTTTTTAAAAAACATTTGGGAGGGGCGCCTGGGTGGCGCAGTCGGTTAAGCGTCCGACTTCAGCCAGGTCGCGATCTCGCGGTCCGTGAGTTCGAGCCCCGCGTCGGGCTCTGGGCTGATGGCTCAGAGCCTGGAGCCTGTTTCCGATTCTGTGTCTCCCTCTCTCTCTGCCCCTCCCCCGTTCATGCTCTGTCTCTCTCTGTCCCAAAAATAAAATAAACGTTGAAAAAAAAAAATTTAAAAAACATTTGGGAAAGATATTTTAAAATTATCTCCTGGAGAAGTTCTCATATTATATGAGCACAGAATACACATTTATGACAAGTCTCTTAACGTATTCTGAAGAAATACAGGAAGGACACACCAGAAACTAAAAAGACCTGGTTTACCTATGGGGTGGTGGGTGAGAGAACAGGGTGGAAAGAAGGAAGTATGGGAGTGGGTAGTAGGAGTAAGGAGGCAGGGATCCTTCTCTGAGCATGCAGTTGTACAGTTTTAATCTTAAAACCAGGGAAATGTTTCACACATCTTAAAAACTATAAATAAACAATATCAACCAGGATGTGTGTGAGGGAGGTACACTAAATGGAATACATATAGTAAGAAATGAACCTGTTTTGTACATTAACAACATAACCACAATAAATGGGGTAAGGATAAAAGAAATGACCTAAGTAACTTTGGAAAACAGTATCTTTAACGTATGCTATAAGGCTAAACACAAAAGGAACTGCACAAAAAATAATACATTCTAATTAATAAATCTGTTTGTCACAGAGGTAGGAATTGGTAATTCTGAAATAATTTTAAGTGTATCCTAGAGGTGAACAAGTAGGTAAATATAGTGTAGACAATGAGAGCCAGGTTTCTCATTGACTGAAAAAGCAATTATCAAACAGAAAGGAGGAGGATGCGAATGAACCCTGCGGTGTAGGACAAGAATCAGAATTATCAGTATGAACTCAGAACTTTTAGTAGCCTATATATACAGACCCATAAGTACAGAATTAAATATGAATGTGTATGCATGTGGATTAGCACATATAGTCTATTTGGTATACACGTGTCTGCTGACCAGGCCTAGAAATAATGACACTCCAGGGGCAAGAAGCACATCGAGTGCCCAAATACTGATTTCTAAATACCATTCTTTTTGTTGTTAAGTTTTATTTATTTATTTTGAGAGAGAGCGTGGGGTAGAGGAGGGGCAGAGAAGGAGAAAGAGAGAATCGCCAGCAGGGTTTGCACTGCCAGCAGACAGCCCGACATGGGGCTCGAACCCACGAACTGCGAGATCGTGACCTGAGCCGAAACCAAGAGTCAGACAATCGACTGACTGAGCCACCCAGCCGCCCCTCTAAATCCCATTCTTGAATAAAAGAAATCTGAGCTTCTTAGAGAAGCAGCTGATTCCAGAGCTGGGACAGAGAAAATACAAGACAAGTCTTCGACTTACACTGCCAAAAAAGAAGAAAATGCTCCAAAAAGGAGGTGTGTCCAAAGGACATAGGAGTAACCTGAGGAGCTTTTGCAAGATAAGAAAACTCTGGAGTGAGTTTCAAGGTATGAGTAGGAATCTGCCAAGTAAACTGTATTCAACATCATATATGAAGGCCAGGAATCATGAAATTATCGATTTCATGGCATAAAAAACAACTAAACGTAATTTAAGACCCCTGAACCATAAGGTACAAAAGGTCAAATGATAGAGAATGAGGGTGAAAAGTGGAAGGGATCATGTCATCATAAGAAGCTTTGTATGATGGGGCGCGTGGGTGGCTCAATCAGTTAAGCATCCGACTTCGGCTCAGGTCATAATCTCACAGTTTGAGTTCAAGCCCCACATTGGGCTCTGTGCTGACAGCTTGGAGCCCAGAGCCTGCTTCAGATTCTATGTCTTCTTCTCTCTCTGTCCCTCCCCAATTGGTTCTCTATGTCTCTCAAAAAATAAACATTAAAAAAAAATTTTTTTTAAAGAGAAAGAGAGAAAGAAAGAAAGAAAGAAAGAAAGAAAGAAAGAAAGAAGCTTCATAGGACAAGCTAAGGAGTTTGAACTTTATTCAGTAGATGACAGAAATCTAAGCAGGAGAGCAACATAAACGGGTATGTATTTTCAAAAACTTCCTCAAAAATACTTTAAATAGATCAGATTAAATGGTTGCTAAAATATATCTGGCATTTTATAATGGATAAAATACCATAAATGGGGAGATTTACTAAAAACACAAAATCAGTCCATCACAAATCATGAGGTTGGTCCAGGAAACTATTCTTAAATGCTTCCTGTAATGGGGCACCTGGGTGGCTCAGTCGAGTGAGCATCTGACTCGGTTTCAGCTCAGGTCATGATCTAACGTTTCTTGGGTTCGAGCCCTGCCATCAGGCTCTGTGCTGACAGCAGGGAGCCTACATGGGAATCTCTGTCTTCCTCTCTCTCTCCCAGTCCCTTCCCCACTCACATGCTATCTCTCTCAAAAATAAATAGACATCTATGGGGCGCCTGGGTGGCTCAGTCAGTTGAGCGTCTGACTTCGGCTCAGGTCATGATCTTGCTGGGTTTGTGGGTTCGAGGCCCGCGTCAAGCTCTGTGCTAACAGCTCAGAGCCTGGAGCCTCCTTCAGATTCTGTGTCTTCTCCTCTCTCTGCCCTTCCCATGCTCATGCCGTCTCTCAATAATAAACATTAAAACAAAAAAACCAGACATTTAAAAAAAAATAATAAATGCTTCCTGTGAAAGTGGGAAAACTTGTAAATGGCGTTCTTAATTATCAGACACATTAAGGCCTCAGCTTGACTGCTACATAGGCAGGAGTCTATTTGCTTCATTTTAATAATTAAAAATGAGTACTTGCACCAGGAGCTCCTTTCTCAAATAGGCGCATCCCCTGCCTCATAACCTTGGGCTAGCGGAAAGTCCTACTTCTTCTTGTGTTCTATCTAGAAGCAGCCCACTGGTTTGGAAGCCCATCTCCATTTGCACTACACAGCGCCCAAGGCACAAAGAGCTGCCTGTTATTCCACTTATCTCCTGGGGTACCAATTACTACTTTCATTCGGGCTCTAGTTACAGAGCTGCATAGCTTTTGAATGGTCTATCCCGACCGCGTCCAAAAACCTGTTCTTCTTCATGTATAATTTTGCAGAAAATAGGGTTTTTTCAGAAACCCAAGCAGAGACACCTCCATTTTTAAAAACTGATGTCATTTCTAGAAGGGTTAAGAACAGTAACAATTTGCCAATTAGCTTTTAAAGAAGTATAGCCTCAATTTAATCAAATAGTATACACTAGAATATTCAGGGTTATAATTTTACATTATTCCTAGGTAATTTAAAACACTAATGTAAAATGTGCCTTAGAAGCTGGTAAAGTGGCTATGAAGTGCCTAATGACGAGCAAAGAAGAAACTCAATTTACCCAACACGGCAGGTAATTTCAATAGCAGTACTTCTCGGCTATCATGGAGATACACCTAGATATAAATATAGTACGCTGGGGCATTCACGTACATCTACATATTTTTTCCAGAGAGAAGAAGAATAACAGCCTCAAAAAAACCCTGTATTAACCACAGTTTATTAATGAGCGAACTTAATGAGATATACCATTACTGTTAATGAACTGTGACAGTAACAAATTAGTCTAGTCCTTGTATAATTTTTAGTTGTATTTTATTTTTGCATTTATCCACGGCATATTGTTTCCTATGATGCCAGAAGAGCTAAAAAATAATTTGAGAATCTCGTCAATATTGTAGTAAAGGGTTGGCAAACTTTCCTTTAAAGGGCCAGTAAATATTTTAGATTTTGTGGCCACACAGGATCTCTATCTACTACTTTCTCTTTTTTTTTTTTAACGATCTTTTAAAACCGGACAAACCGTTTTTAGTACAAGACAGGCCACAGGCCAGACCTGACCCACACCCCAGGGTGCTGATCCCATCCACAGACAAGCAGATGAAAGAGAATGAAGCCAGGAGCGCCTCTAACAGCTTTGAGGCCATAATGAGAATCAAACAGAGGCAGATAAAGTGATGAACCTGAAATATGCAACAGCACTATTTACATTAACAGCTAAAATAACAAGATTATGAATTCTATGTACTAGAGTTTTTAATAAAAAACTCCTTTGTTCTTCAACATACATAGTTGTTCTCATCATTATTATTACTTGAGGCATGGAAGTTTGGGGTAAAACAAACAACATTTTTAAACTTCAATATTTAAAAAATACCTATTTCACTACATGGAAAATAAGAATTTCTGTTCGAAAGACACAAACGGGTAGCTGACCGGAAGATCTGTGGAATCACTGTCGAGATTACATAAGGGATTCTTCACTTCAACAAGTTGCTTTTAAAAGAGTCAAAAGACACACACAAGTAATTCAAGAGATAAACGACTGGCAATTACATGCAGAAAAGTTTGCTATCATTAGTTATGAAAGAAATGCAATTTCTTTTTTAAGCTACTACCTTACACCCATGGAACTGGTAAGAGTTAGAGAGTGATTAATAGGAAGGGGGAGTGATGACACGGAGACAGAGTTGCTAATGCACTACTAGCAGGGGCTGTAACAATCATAGCCATTCCAGAGGTCAGGTAGTTCGTACTTTACGTATCCTCTGAGTCAGCAGTCCCACCTCTAGGTATGTATTAGAGGAAACCCTTGTCAGAATACACATGGGCCACACCTAAAGATGTTCAACATCTAAGTTTAACTAGGCTCAACATACCACTGTTGGTGGCAGGGGAATGGATGTGGCCTAGGAATCCAACATAAGGGGGAATAAGTAAAATTAACAGATAGACCCTACGGAATACTAAGAAGCAATGAGCTAATTTACATATATTAGAAAAGATATAAAACAGTGTTGAGTGAACAAAGTTTAAAAAAATGACATTCATGCCATGATACCATTTATACATATGTACATCGTATCACTAGCATGCAAGAACTTATAGTAAACACATGACACTGGTTGTTTATCAGGGAAAGAGAGAATAAGACTGAAACAGAAAGGGGGAAAACATTATAAAATAAAAACAAGATGAAGTCTTTCTGTTGACTACTAACAACAATAAGCGATGAACCAAGGATTATAATTAGCTCAGGTATATGTACCTGACTTAAAAAATAGTACATAATTATATACCACATCTTATTTTGTCTTACTAAGAGACAATTTAAGATATTTAAATTGCTAAATTTAGGGGCGCCTGGGTGGCGCAGTCGGTTAAGCGTCCGGCTTCAGCCAGGTCACGATCTCGTGGTCCGTGAGTTCGAGCCCCGCGTCAGGCTCTGGGCTGATGGCTCAGAGCCTGGAGCCTGTTTCCGATTCTGTGTCTCCCTCTCTCTCTGCCCCTCCCCCGTTCATGCTCTGTCTCTCTCTGTCCCAAAAATAAATAAAAAACATTGAAAAAAAATTTTTTTAAATAAATTGCTAAATTTAGTATTCACTTACATGCTTGTAAGATTATGCTATAAATACCATATTCTGTCCTGTTCCTCACACTCTCACACTCTATATACCCCTCTTTCCTTAGTCATTTTCATGTGACGTGACTTATTTCTCTACACCCTCCCAAAAGTTTTTGGTTTAATTAAAATCAGAATACACTCATGGAAGTTCAACACATAAACACATAAACATCACTCACTTTGTACAACAGACATAAAAAAGTTTAGCATCCTATTAGAAATTATTTTATACTTTATTTTCATTGAAGATAATTTTTACTATTAACCATTTCATACTATTTACTATTCACCATTTCATACCACAAGAGGGAGCTCTGGGGACAAATGCTCCATCTATTAAACACGGACTCATGAATGCAGAACATGGACACAAGGACAAAATCCAGGAAGAAGACCAAAGGAGAAAGGAATGTTAAGTATTAGTTGAGTAGACAGGACATACAAACCTAGATACGTGAAAATGGCCTATGAAACACAGCACAAATTCTAAATAAGTGAGAACATTAGGAAAGTGATCCATCAGGTTAGGATTTTAATAAGGAAGACTTTCTAAATGAGGTAAAATCTGAGCTGAGCTCGGGACATTACAGATCGCTGATGGGGGCAGTATGATCTATAGAAGTGAATGTCACACAGGTGGCATGAGTAAGAGGCAAAGAGAAGGAAAATCAGCTTACTTCAAAATAAATATCTTTATAAGATATTCTTTTTTTCTTTGATAAAGTATTCTGGTTATGAAATATGAATAGCTATACAGGCATACTGGAAGGTTATAAACACCATACAAAAGATGGCATCCGGTTTGCTGTCAATTTACATTAACATTTAGAAAGTCTGATGGATGTAAGTCACCCCCCAAGATCCAATAGGGAAACTAAAAAACAAAACAGGAATTATACGGTACACTTATAGAGAAAAAGAGATAAATTTTACAACAGGAATAAATCAACATAATCAGCTATGACGTTAACACTACTGAATCTATTGATCAAAATGTGAATTGTTTACCAGGTAAAGTACACAACAGATGATGTCCCCAAATTTATTCACTGTGGTTGACGCAGACAGGGTTAGCAGGTGATAGGATCATAAACTTCTTACCTTAGCTTTTTTTTTTAAAGGAAAAATACAGAAATAGTAATGGTGATGGAAATACCCATGTACCTTAATTTATATTGTGTGTCTTATTTCTTCACCTGGATCATTTTACACATGCAGTAGTTTTGATTGGTAGCAACTGCTTATCAACATTCTATGAGGAAGATGCCTAAAGTTATTTGCATTCTTATTTCTCTTATATTCACCAAATCCAATGCTACATAATTATAAATAAAGCACTCTGTAACAAGATGATCAGTTAAAAAAAGTTTTGTTTCAGTCACTACACAGTTAGCAAAACTAAATTTATCTTTGCTCAAAAAAAATAAAGATTTGAAGTTTTATTTTTGTTTTTAAAAAGTAGCATTTTGGGGGGAGCCTGGTGGCTCAGTCAGTTCAGCGTCTGACTTTGTTTCAGGTCATAATCTCGTGGTCCATGAGTTCAAGCCCCATGTCGGGCTCTGTGCTGACAGCTCAGAGCCTGGAGCCTGCTTCGGATTCTGTGTCTCCCCCTCTCTCTGCTGCTCCCCAGCTCATGCTCTGTCTCTCTCTCTCTCTCAAAAATAAATAAAGATTAAAAAAAATTGCTTTTTAAAGTAGCATTTTTTTACTTGCTTATTACTTACTTCATCCATCTTCATACATGTGCCAAAATCTGCTAACTTTAGATGTCCATGTTTATCCAAGAGCATGTTGTCAGGCTTTACATCTCTGTGAATGAGACCCATGGAGTGTATGGCATCCAGAGCAAGAACAACTTCAGCAGTATAAAATTTGGCCCACTTTTCAGGGACATCATAGTTACTCATAAGGTTTACAAGATCTCCACCAGGCATGTACTCCATTACCATGTACAGATACTTATCATCTTGAAAAGCACAAAAGAGCTGGAAAACAAAATGGGAAGGAAAAAACATTTTTTTAGAAAAAAGAAAACCAAAAGCTTAATAGGAACAAAACCCAAAAGTATCATTACTGCTGAAAAAGGCAAATTATTTTACAACCAAGAGAGTTTAATTCTATGAAATCTTTGATTTTAGATTTGGACATCTTTAATGGAAAAGGAAGTATCAGACAAAGCTTTTTATATGGTTATCTTCCTCATGCTTATTGACAAGAAATACATAAATGAGTCATTTTCCCTCTTAGAGAATACAAAAATCTATTTAAATAGAAATATTTTAAAAGAGGGGCGCCTGGGTGGCTCAGTCGGGCAAGCGTCCGCCTTGGGCTCAGGTCGCGATCTTGCAATCCATGAGTTCGGGCCCTGCATCAAGCTCTGTGCTGACGCAGAGCCTGGAGCCTGCCTCAGACTCACTCTCACTCTCTCTCTCTCTCTCTCTCTGTCCCTCCTTGCTCATGCTCTCTCTCGCAAAAATAAACAAACATTAAAAAAAAGAAAAGAAATATTTTTAAAAGAGAAACAGTAAAAATGAGGAACATAAAAGGTAAAAAAAAAAAAAAAAACCCAAAGAATTCATAATTAAAAAAAAACAGCTTTCTGAAAACAAAACAAGTTACTGCACCTAATTCACAGAGAAGAAAGCTGAGGAAGATAGAGGCAGTTGAGAAAAACCTTTGAGATACCACATTCGATGGACAGAAGAAGAGGGAGTAAGCACCACACCGCTGGAAAAGAGCGAGTCCCTGGTAGCCACAGTTAAAACAGGGCCTTCTCCTCTCCTATTCTCCACGATTTGCTCCTAAGCAGCATATGGCAGGTGCTACCAGCACCTAGACTAGAGCAGTGGCAGTGGGACCAGAGATATTACACCTAGCTAGGTTGCTACTGACCCCCCCAGAGAGACAGGAATCACAAATTCAGAAGAAAAGTTATTTGTATATTCCACCCACGTCCCACCCCACCCCCACAGAAGCAAGCAACGCAAACAGAAAAGGTTTCCATAAATAGGGAAAAACTAGAACCGAAGCAATAACTCATGCTCAAAGTAAAGAAAAAGAATTCCTACAGATCAATTATTTCAAACAAACAAACAACGTAATGGGAAAATGAGGAGACTTAAGCACGCATAAGAAGATACTCACATAAGAAGATATTCAAAGACGAAAAGGCATGAAATTTCATTAAAGAAAGGTAAATTTAAATCACTGTGAAAGAAACGCCACTTCACAAGCACAAAAATGATCAACTTTTAAAAGTGACAATACCAAGTGCTGGCAAGGACAAAGGGAACTTAGAAACTAAACCTCTATAATCACATTGAAAAAAAAGCTATTGGGGTGCCTGGGTGGCGCAGTCGGTTAAGCGTCCGACTTCAGCCAGGTCACGATCTTGCGGTCCGGGAGTTCGAGCCCCGCGTCGGGCTCTGGGCTGATGGCTCAGAGCCTGGAGCCTGTTTCCGATTCTGTGCCTCCCTCTCTCTGTGCCCCTCCCCCGTTCATGCTCTGTCTCTCTCTGTCCCAAAAATAAACAAACAAACAAACAAAAAAAACGTTGAAAAAAAAGCTATTATCACCTACTAAGATAGACTACAGGTACCCAAAAATGCCACTCCTAGGAATAAACGCAGCAGAATTAAGTACAAGAACATTTACAGGGCACCTGGGTGGCTCAGTTGGTTAAGCGTCCGACTTCGGGTCAGGTCATGATCTCACAGTTCGTGAGTTCAGGCCCCGCATCGGGCTCTGTGCTGACAGCTCAGAGCCTAGAGCCTGCTTCTGATTCCGTGTCTCCCTCCCCTCAGCTCCTCCCCTGCTCACACTCTGTCTCTCTCTCAAAAATAAATAAAGATTAAAAAAAAGAAATTAAAAAGAAGAAACATTTACACTACTTGTAACAAATAACATTTTGAAATATACCAATAAATTATGATATATACATGCAATGGAATAAAACACAGCAATGAAATTAATAAACTGTAGCAATCTAGATTAGATAACTCTTTCCAACATAATGCTGAACAAAAAAGCTAGATACAAAAGAGATATTCAGCGATTTCGCTTATATAAAGTTCAAAAAACAGGAAAACTAAAGATCATGGGTGCTTGTTTAGGTGATACACGAGAAGGAAAAGCAAGGAAATGATTACTAATAAAGTCAGAAGAGTGGTTATTTTCGGCGGAACACATGGAGGTAGTGATTAGGAAAGAGTGCAAGAGAACTTCTGGAATTCTGGCAATGTTTATTTTTTGACCTGAGTAGTAAATATATGGGTGTTTGCTTTGTGATAAATCCTGTTGTTTGTTTTATATATTTCTCGGTGTCTGTTTTATATATTTCTCGGTGTAGGTCACAAATAAAATCTTTTTTTTTTTTTTTTGTTTTAAAGTATGACATGGGGCACCTGGGTGGTTTAGCCGGTTAAGCGTACAACTTTGGCTCACAGTTCGTGGGTTCGAATCCCACATCAGGCTCTGTTCTGACAGCTCGGAGCCTGGAGCCTGCTTCAGATTCTATGTCTCCCTCCCTCCCCCTGCTTGTGCTCTTTCTCCCAAAAATAAACATGAAGAAAAAAATTTTTAAGACAAAAAAAATATTTTAAAGTATGACAAAATTAAAGCAGGACTCAAAAGGAAATTTATAACTTCAAATGCATTTATAGGTATTTCTCCTTATCCTTTCAATATGCATTAATCACACAGGTCTCTGCACTGTAAAGTAAGGACAATAAAAATTAGGCAGATAAAGAAACTAGAAAAGAACAACATACATCTAAAGAAAACTGGAGCTATGGAATTTTTTTAAAGCAGTAAATAATTACAAAAAAAAAAAGTAAGGGTGTTATTTTGTAAATAAAACAAACAAAAAAAAAACGTTAAGACTAAAAAATGTACATATACTCTATTCAATACCAAAGTGGAAAAGAAGACGGATACCGTCACAGAAAATATAAACTGACAAGAGGTAAAATAAAAACCTGAATTAGTCAAAAATCACATGAGAAAAATAAAAAGGATGATAAAAGATCTAGTTGGGAAGAAGGAAAGGAGGGATTGAGTACAGAAAAAACATCCGAGTTTTAGGACAGCAAGCGCTCTCTCAGAAGAAAGGGAGAAAAGATTGGGTAGGAGAGCAAAAAGTCTTTCAAGAATTCTTGTAATTTTTTAGTACTTCAAAATTAAAAGATTAAAATTAGCTATGGAAAAATGTTAAAATTTTCTAAACATTTGTAAGACCAAAACCAAAGAATGCTTCCAGATGGCTTATCAGGCAAGCAAGAAAAGCCATTTACCAATAGCGAATTAATTAAGTTGTGTTTCATTGCATCCGCAGAAGAAATGTGTCCAGCGGAAATCAACTCAAGGCTATCAGTCTTTCAACAATAGTTGCTCAAGGAGTTCAGGACACTGGGGGCAATATCAGTAGTCCATTAAAAAACAAGGTAAATGATTTTGAGTGGTTTTTCTCAGCTCTTGGTGAGTCAACAGATGTTGCTGATACTATGCAGCTGTTAACCATTTATTGGAGGAGTAAGTGCCAAATTTGAAGTAACGAATTAGCCTCTATAAACAGTCTGCATAGGTCAACTACAGGCAAAAATATTTTCGAAGAAGCTGAGAAAACACTAATTCAGTACAAACTGAAGTAGGTGTGTTAACAAAAGACGGTGGTAAAAATATATGTGGAGCAGAAAAGGTTTTCATTGGACAAATTTGCAAAGCTTGTGAAAATGTATGACATTGAAGTCTGTAGTTAGTCTCTGTAATACTCATCTTATATAAGAACTCAGTGGAAAATACATTTGAATCTCATGTAATAAATGAATACTATTAATGGTTGTTATTTGCTCTTTGTGGACTTAACCATCTTCATCTGTTTTTGTCAGAAATAGAAGATGTGTATCCTGACTCACTTTCCATACAGCAGTTCAATCAACGGCTTAGCACTGGGAAAGTTTTATTGCAATGATCTGAGCTTAGAGCTGAAACTGAAATTTTTCTCATCAAGACCATCCTCAACTACTATTACTGAACACTCAATAGCATGGAAATTAGCTTTAGGTGCAGCCTTAATAATGTTTCGTAATTAATACAACCTAAAATGACAAGGTAAAATAGGGCTTATATACAAAACTTAAACTTTTGATGACAGCTAACATCAAGCCCCTTTTTGTACTTCCCATTGCTATCAAAATCAAAACAAGAAGTGAGCTCTCCACTCAAGTGCACAAATTTGCAAGGGATGTATTTTCTGAGCTCAAACTACATTCTCACAGTTCCAACAGTATTTTTTTTTCTTTTTGCTGTTTCATGTTTCAAAATCCATTTAAACTCTGTAATTGAGAAGCTTCTACCCAATCTGCAGTTGGAAGTAACTAACCTGCAGTGTGATGACATTGTTACAATGTAAATATCAAGATAAGAATTTAACAGAATTCTATAAACATCTTCCAAGTGATAAATATGCTCAATCAGAATCCTCTGCTCGAGGTCAACATCAAGTCATAAATAAAGTATTGGCATATACTCTTAACAAGTGATGAAAATGGCACTTTACCTCTGTAGTCTTTCCCTAAAAACTCATAACCTGAATCTAAATAATGAGAAAAACATCAAATTCTAATAGAAGACTATCCTACGATATTAACTGATAAGTAATCCTTAAAGTTGTAAAGGTCATCAAAAACAAGGAAGTCTGAGAAATTCCCAGAGCCAAGAGGAGCCTAAGAAGATATGATAACTAAATGTAGTAACATACTATCTTGGATGGGATCCTGGACAGAAAAAGAGCACAGGTAAAAATTAAGAAAAACTGAATCAATTATGGACTTCAGTTAATATAATGTATCAATACTGGTTCATTATTTGTAACAAATGTACAAAACTATGATGTTAATAGAGGAAACATTACGGGGTGGGAGGGTGGTGGTATTATGAGAGCTCTCTACCATCTCCTCAAGTTTTTCTGTAAATGTAAAACTTTTTAAAAATAAATCCTATTAATAAATAAAAAAAATAAACCATATGCTGTTGGATAACAGTATCTGGCAGTACCTACCTGTGTGAAAAGGTATTTTCTAATAAAATATGTAAAAAATCTTATTACACATTAGCATTAATAGAACATCTACAAACATTGACTGTGAACCCCAATTCAACAAAATGTTATTGCCCCAGAAAATAAATTCACTCTTCTCCTTAACAGACTTGTATTTTTTTTTTTAATTTTTTTTCAACGTTTTTTATTTATTTTTGGGACAGAGAGAGACAGAGCATGAACGGGGGAGGGGCAGAGAGAGAGGGAGACACAGAATTGGAAACAGGCTCCAGGCTCTGAGCCATCAGCCCAGAGCCTGACGCGGGGCTCGAACTCACGGACCGCGAGATCGTGACCTGGCTGAAGTCGGATGCTTAACCGACTGCGCCACCCAGGCGCCCCAACAGACTTGTATTTTAAAAAATTGTACTTTTTATCACATTTTGAATTTCATCAACAATGTGTAGAAATGTGTTTTCTCATTATATAAACTATCAACGTAAAATCTTTGATTTGTGGTCATCTTGGGCCACAAAGTTTAAAATATGTACTAACTGCCCCTTTACAAAAAAAAAAAAAAATTGCCAATTTCTGGTGTGACTGAACCATGGTAAGACCGGCCATGGTTGGTAACTGTTGAGGCTGACTGAACAGTACACAGGGATTCAATATACCTTCTTTCTACTTTGGGGTACATTCGAAATTTATCATAATAAATTTTAAAAGCTAAAATATTTGTCATTAAATATACTGAAAATTTTTGCTTAAAAGATTTGCAAGCGGGGCGCTTGGGTGGCGCAGTCGGTTAAGTGTCCGACTTCAGCCAGGTCACGATCTCGCGGTCCGTGAGTTCGAGCCCCGCGTTGGGCTCTGGGCTGATGGCTCAGAGCCTGGAGCCTGTTTCCGATTCTGTGTCTCCCTCTCTGCCCCTCCCCCGTTGATGCTCTGTCTCTCGCTGTCCCAAAAATAAATAAACGTTGAAAAAAAAAAAATTAAAAAAAAAAAAAAAGATTTGCAAGCAAGGGGCACCTGGGTGGCTCAGTCCATTAAGTGCCCAACTTCAGCTCAGGTCATGATCTCGCAGTCAGTGAGTTCAAGCCCCACATCAGGCTCTGTGCTGACAGCTCAGAGCCTGGAGCCTGCTTCAGATTCCTGTCTCCCTCTCTCCCTGCCCCTCCCCCACCACTCAAAAATAAACATTAAAAAAAAAAAAAAGATTTGCAAGTAAGTTCAATTCAGCCTCAGGGAATGAAGAGTTTCTTTTTTATATAACTGTACCAAAGCTCAGAAAAAAGCGGTATGTTTCTCAACTATTAGGGTAGTCTCACCATGATACGAAAACCAGTCAAGAAAGCCCATGTGTTTTTTTTTTTCTATGAATATAATTTATTGTCAAATTGGCTTTTACATACAACAACCAGTGCTCATCCTGCCCTCCTCAATGCCCATCACCCATTAAAAAAAAGCTTTGAGGGGCGCCTGGGTGGCGCAGTCGGTTAAGTGTCCGACTTCAGCCAGGTCACGATCTCGCGGTCCGTGAGTTCGAGCCCCGCGTCGGGCTCTGGGCTGATGGCTCAGAGCCTGGAGCCTGTTTCCGATTCTGTGTCTCCCTCTCTCTCTGCCCCTTCCCCGTTCATGCTCTGTCTCTCTCTGTCCCAAAAAAATAAATAAACGTTGAAAAGAAAAAAAAATTAAAAAAAAAAAAATTATAAAAAAAAAAAAAGAAAGAAAAAAAAAGCTTTGAATTAAATCAAAGGTCAAATGTCACTTATACACACAAACAATTCCTTAAAATATTAGTAAATCAAATTCAGTACTCTATTCAGAATACAAAATTACAGCAAGTGGCATTTTCTTTACATTTTATAGTACCTTGAAAAAAATTTAGTGTACTATAGTAACAGATTAAACAAAAAAAAACATCTTGAAAGCAGCTAAAGAAAACGTTTTTAAATACTTCAACATTATTCCTGATTAAAAAGTACTTGGTGAGCTAAGCACAAACGGACCAAATCCTTTACCAGCTTACTCAGAAAGCTTCAACAAACATCAGACTTAATCATGAATTTTAAAATAAAAAGATACGGATAAAAATTTCTACTAATTCAACACTATACTGAAAGACGGAACCAATGTTATTTTTTTGGCATTTTATAACGTCTACATTTTTAAAAACCAATTTTCTTATGCCTGAGTTTCTTCTGAACATATCTGATGGCAAACAGTTTACTGAAAAGCAAACTGTATACAGAGAGATATACTATCCTGTTATGGGAGGGCTTAATATTCCAAAATAATCCAAAGAACCAAAAATATCTATCAATTAAAGCAATGCAAGAAAAAACTGTAGTGTATTTTTTTAACAGAATGAAAGGCTAATTCTAACTTCATAGAGAAAAATGATTAAGAACTGCCACAAAAATATTATAAAAGGAAATCAATGAGAAGACGTGCCCTACCAGATACAACAATGTGATTTTAGTGCAGGAACAAATAACAAACCAAAATAACAGAACAGAGTCAAAAGAAATTCATGTGTATATGGTAATTTAGTCAATGATATAAAGGACATTTCATTTATTTCATGGGAAAAAGGCATTTCTACAAATGGTATTGGGCGTGGCTGCCCATTTGTGAAAATCTCACACATATAAAAAAATAAATTCCCGGTGACTCAGAAATAGACTCCCACTCCTCTCAAAATTAAAATATAAAAAGTTAGGGGCGTCTGGGTGGCTCAGCTGGTTAAGCTTCCGACTTCAGCTCAGGTCATGATCTCACAGTTGGTGGGTCCGAGCCTCGCGCTGGGCTCTCTGCTGACAGCTCAGAGCCTGGAGCCTGCTTCAGACTCTGGGTCCCCCCCTCTCTCTGCCCTTCTCCCACTTGTACTCTGTCTTTCTCTCTCCCTCTCAAAAATAAATAAACAGTAAAAATAAATTTTTTTAATAAAATCAAATATAAAAATTTAAAGAAAGTATAAAGGAATATTTTTATAAATTAAGGATGGGGAAGGTATTCCCCAGCAAAAATCAAAATACAGAATGCATAGATAATGACTACATTTGTGTTTAAAGATTCAATAAGCAACAGACAAGTAATAGTCCAAGAGAATATATTTCCAACATATATAACAAAGAATCATTATACAGGGTCCATTACCATTCTAATAAATCACTTTTATTTTTTTTAACGGTTTTTTAATTTTATTTTTGAGAGAGACAGAGACAGAGTGTGAGTGGGGGAAGGGCAGAGAGAGAGAAGAAGACAGAATCCGAAGCAGGCTCCAGGCTCTGAGCTGTCAGCACAGAGCTCGACACGGGGCTCGAACCCATGAACCACGAGATCATGACCTGAGACAAAGTCGGGTGCTTAACACTTAACCAACTGAGCCACCCAGGCACCCCATAAATCGATTTTAAAACAGCGAAACGACACAGAGAAAAATGGGATAAGCAATAAAGGAATACAAATTACTAACAAGCATAGGGAATATCTTGAACCTCATAATTAATCAAGGAAATGCAGCTTAACACAATAACATCTTTTTTTCTTGAGGATATGACTAATACAAACTTTAAATAACTACAATTTCCAGTATTGGCTAAAACGCAGTGAAATAAAAATGTTAAATAATTAGAGTAATATAAACTCATACAAACCTTTTTTTACACGGTAATTTGGCACCATCTACCAAAGTGTCAAATGTGCACACCATATGACCTAGCAAATCCAATGCCAGGGATCTAGTCTAAAGAAATATTCATCCATGTATTAAAAGATGGAGGTGTAAGCATGATTAATTCCACATCAAGGACAGAAAATGTACAAGATTGGTCTGGAACTTCCCACAATATCAGATAGCAAGCTATCAAAGACGGCTAAGTTTACAGCAAAAGGACTCAGGAACTGGGGTGTCTGGGTGGCTCAGTCGGTTGCACGTCTAACTTGAGCTCAGGTCATGATTTTGCGGTTCTTCAGTTTGAGCCCCACATTGCAGTCTATGCTGGACAGCTCAGAGGCTGGAGCCTACTTTGGATTCTTTGTCTCCCTCTCTCTCTCTGCCCTTCCCCGACTTGTGCTCTATGTCTGTATCTCTCTCAAAAATAAACACTAAAAAAAAATTTTTTTTAATAAAGAAAAGAAAGGAAAGGAAAAAAGAGGGGAGGGGAGGAGAGGGGGGAGAGGAGGGGAGGGGAGGGGAGGGGAGGGGGGAAGGGGAAGGGAAAGGGGAAGGGATGGAAAGGGATGGAAAGGGACGGAAAGGGACGGAAAGGGACGGAAAGGGACGGAAAGGGATGGAAAAGGACTCAGGAACCAACCTGAACAGGATATCATTTGCCAAAGGTGTCAAACTTTGAGCATCAATAAGATATTCAAAGGACTGAAACATCAAACAGGTTTTAAGACTGAGTTCAAACTGATACATCACCCCCAAAATTGTTCACCTTTAGAGAATAAAAGGAAACTAATCCTTTATTTTGAAAACTGGTAAATATAGGGAAAAAAATAAAGGATTTACCCTGTCCTTCCTGTCCTTCTCTACCCAGAATTATACTACTAGGTAACCAAATATTAAATGGGGGAATATTTTTCTTTATAGAACTATTCCAGTCAATATAGTAAAAAAAGAACGACTCGGAGGGTAAAAAAAAGGCATGACTGAATTGGAGCATCACCATTCTGAAATCCTTAACAAATTAACGGACCTAGGCATTAAGCACAAGTAGCTGGTAAAATAACAGAGAGAAACCAGACATTAGCCTAACAGAAAAAAAAAAAAACAAAACACTGCCCATGAAGTTGCCCTGCCACCCTCTCCAAAATCATACCTGATTCTGATCCTCTATATCCAATTACCAACTTACAAAGTTAAACTACACAAAGACAAAAGCAGCAAAATCCAGGTTTCTTCCACAAATAAACTGATGAGACAAAAGAAGAGGAGGGAAACCCTAGATTGAGAAACTTTAGAAGAGATACCTAAACTTAAATTTAAAAAAGCTAAAAGTAAACTGAAGTACTTAAGGGTACACACCTACTCAGCTGTATAAAACTATAAAGAAAAATAAGGAAGTGTTCACCATAAACATATGGACATTAGAAAAACAGCCAAAGAACACAGTAAACTGTATATAAGAGATGGCATTAAAAAGTCTTCTATGTCAGCAAGGGAGTAAGTTTCTTAAAATATGCCAATATTCCTCTATTAAATTCAAATCACACTAAGAATATATATTAAGAAATAGAGATGGGCCAAAAATAGATGGTGTATCATAATTTATATAAGAAAAATTCTTAAAGCCCTTTCCAACAAGAGTATAGTAACAAAGTATGGGGACCTTCATACAATTAAATATTGAATAGTCATGAAAAAATAAGCACTGAGACGTGGGAAATAATCTGCTAAAATTGATTACAGTATATGCTATGACCCATTCATTTTACTGCAAGGTAGGTTCCTAACAGAAATGTGTGAACATATGTACCAAAATCCATATGAAAGAGTTCATAACAGCACTAGTCACAACAGACAAAAAGTAAAAACGACCCAAGTGTCCATTAACTGATGAGTGAATAAAGTGTGGGATATCCACACAATTGATGATTATTCAGCCATAAAAAGAAACGGAGGGCTGACACATGCTATTCATGAATGAACATTAAAAACATTATGCTAAGTGAAAGAAGATATCACAAAAGACCACATACTGTATAATCTCATTTATACGAAACACCCAAAATGGGCAAATCACAGACCTAGAAAGCAGATTAGTGGTTGCCAGGAGTTAAGAGTCAGGGTGAATTGGGGAAAAACTGCCAATTGTTTCAGGGTTTCTTTCTGCGATACAAAAATGTTCTATAAATGTACTGAAACTCTGTAAATATATTGAAAATCACTGAATAATAAAATTAAATCAATAAACAGAAATAAGTCAGTCATTTTTACAAGGTTTCACACAAAATCACACATTTCAGACATATAATGGTACATGGAATATCCTTTATCATAGAGATAAACAAATGAAAGCCAGACTTATGTTACTTTTTCAATTGTACAATGTTTCACTACTGACTGGCGTCCACAGACCCATTAACTCTTTATCTCAATGAACATTTTATAAGGGTCCACTTAGCAAAATTAAAGATCAGAACTAGAAACGGCAATGATTCTGTTACTACGAAAGCAATTTAAAGCTAACAGTGGAATAATTTATTACCATCATTCCTTAAGTAAATTATTATGGTATACGATTTGCTACAAAAATTTTAGTTTTAGGTACACATACAAGAATTTCTATTCACTAGCTACAATAACAGAAATTAAGTGGAGAGAAAGCACTGAAGCTCAACACCGTTAAATAAGCAATAGTAACGAGCTTTTAATTACATTCTCGTTCACGTGGCAAATTTTTTACCCGCAAATTGCCTTCCACAAGCAAGGTATCAAACTCCCAAATCATTTAGCAAGCATTCTGAATAAGCATTCGTGCATACCTAATCTTACTCGGGATACTCGTTCAAAATGGTTGCAGAATTAGATGTTAATGTAAAAACATCTTTAGAGAAGCAAAGCTAATAAGGGATAAAATTGAAAAGGAGGCAAAATACAATTATAAATGCCTCACTTCACAAACAAGAGGCTGACTCAGGAAGCATAATGCTGTCGTACACAGTAGGTGATATATAAAGGACTCGGAGGATTTTCAAGATTTTTATTGTGGGAAGTTTTGGGTTTTTTTGAGACAGGCTGGTTCTTGTTCCTATTATGTAAATCGTGAGAAAGTGTAGGCAGGGAATAACGGCACACTGGTAACCGATCTAATTCTTCATAAAGGAATTTCTAAAAAGTTGCAAATAATACTTGATTTCACACACCAATTTAAGAATTACATGTCATGTCTATATGACATACTATTTAGGAACATTAAACAAGCATATCGAATCAGATCTTATTAAAAATGACAGCACTGTTACTATAGGAGTGAGATACAGGACTTTCAACATACAAAATCACATCTCATGGATAATAAGCACTTACAAAAAAAGGAAATAAACTTAGAAAAGTTTGTAGGCTTACCTGAACCACCCAGGGACTGTTGGCAAAGGCCATAATATCTCTCTCTTCCCAGAAAAAAGCAGAATCTGATCTTTTTATCATTTCAAACTTACTAAGAAGCTTCATAGCATAAACCTTCTGTGATGCCTTATGACGAACCTATAGATTTTTTAAAAACGCAAAAATAATTTTATGAGAGAAAGGTGAACAGATCATACTATTATTCTATTATTAAAGACTTTCAAAGAAAAAAATGGGGAATAATTCAGATAAAAGGAGTATAATTCACCAGAAAGGCATAAAAATTCTAAATATGTATGCATCTAATAAATAAGCTTTAAAATTCAGGAACCAAAAACTGACAGAACTAAAGAAAGAAACAGACAAATCCAAATCCATAAGTTGGAAATTTTAACATCCCCTCTCAATATTTGATATAATAAGTAAACAAAATATCACTATGGATATAAAGAAATTCACCCCAGAATGAACACTGCTTAATCAAAAGTCACGATTACAAAGGTTTTTGTATTAAGTTACATCACTTCTCATTTTAAAATATTTTAAAATTTGAAGAATCTTGACATATTTTAATTTTACATAAAAAGAATCCTATATGCAAAGGGTCAAATTTACGATGAGGGCCACACATTATATCTATCTTCCATATTAAATTACTAAACTGGAAACACAATTCCTTCTTTTTGAGAGTGTTAGGACATTTATAGAATGCTGAAAATAAACACATGTGAAAGCAATATGAAAACATGGGCGGTGGGCAGGGGATTAGGGCACAAAGGATCCTCGTCTGAAAACCAGAAATCCCTTCCATAGCAGATAGACCAGATTTTTAATTGATTTGTATCAGATTAGCAAACTATCTCAAAGCAAATTCCAACAACGCTGCTAAATGTTGCTTTAAAAAAAAAAAATGTTTACAATATTATTAGAGGAGTGTGGGCAACCTGGATGGCTTAATCGGTTAAGCATCCAACTCTTGATGTGGGCTCAGGTCATGATCCCGCATTTGGTGGGATCGAGCCCCACGTGTTGGGCTCTGAGCTGACAGTGTGGAGCCTGCTTGGGATTCTCTCCCTCTCTCTCTCTCTCTGACCCTCCCACACTCGCTGTCTCTCAAAAATAGGCAAATTAACATTTAAAAAATAAAATAAAAGATTATTAGAAAGAGATTGCTAAGGTACTCCTTCTATATTTATGTCACTCTTCAAATCTTCATTTATTCTAAGAACAAATCAGATTTTGAATGCTTCCTAACTTTATTAGAAAAAGTAATCCATTAAACATTAAGGGTCACGCAATCACTTTATACCATGATATTACTTATGCTGGACTTGTACCGTGACAAGAGTTTTAAAAATTTTGTAAAGCAAAGCTATGACCAGAAACTAAAACCTCTTTGTCAGCTGATAGAAAATAGTTAAATATTTGTAATGTTTTATACTGAACCAAAACAAACCAGGAACAAAAAGACCATTCATTCAAATACACAAAAATTTATACGACATAGGTATAATTCTCTGAAGATGAGAAACAGACTTATTCACTTTACTTTCGCCGATTCTTTATGCAAAACTATTCCCTCTCTGTGCTTCCACAGCACTTACAACAGTCTAGTTACGTGTCTGCTTCATAAACTCCTTTAGTCAGAGTATAAACTTTCATTTGTGGGGCTGCCTGGTGGTTGGCAAAATGCTGAATATGCAATTCAGCAAACTCAACAAAATTATATCTATTTCTATATGAAAGCTTTACATTTTCAAAAAAAAATTTAAGTGTTTATTTATTTTTTTTTTTAATTTTTTTTTCAATGTTTATTTATTTTTGCGACAGAGAGAGACAGAGCATGAACGGGGGAGGGGCAGAGAGAGAGGGAGACACAGAATCGGAAACAGGCTCCAGGCTCCGAGCCATCAGCCCAGAGCCTGACGCGGGGCTCGAACTCACGGACCGCGAGATCGTGACCTGGCTGAAGTCGGACGCTTAACCGACTGCGCCACCCAGGCGCCCCTAAGTGTTTATTTTTGAGAGAGGGAGAGAGAGAGAGAGACAGGGCACGAATGGGGGAGGGGCAGAGAAAGAGGGAAACTGAGAATCTGAAGCAGGCTCCAGGCTCTGAGCTGTCAGCAGAGCCCAGTGCGGGGCTCGAACTCACAAACTGCGAGATCACGCCCTGAGCCGAAGTCGGCCGCTTAACCAACTGAGCCACCCAGGCTATCCCTGAAAGCTATAAAATTTTTAATAAATAAAAACTATCTTGCTTAGATGCTCTAGTTAATGAGGCCTGAGTTTCATTTAAATTACTATGATAGAACACTTAACTGGCTCGTAACACAAGAGTCAGGAACCACCAGCTTGTAGCCTTTGACTTGATCTATAGAACAAACATTAAGAGGCAATAGTTGTATTCATGCCAAACAGCTATCTCATACTTTGAAAATTCATTAGCACTAGTATGACAGCGAACTACAATAAAGCGCTGTTACTTTAGGAAAGCTGGTTTCCACTGATCTTCCTTCTGAGGATGTCTCTTTCTGAAAGATTCTATTATAATCTCCCTCAGCATCTCTGTACACTCCCCTTTGTTCCTTCTCTATTCAATATGGATGGATAAACAGTCAGATATAGTAGCCATTCATTACCACACTGTACAGAGTACTGCTTAAAAGCAAGGATTTAGATGTCAACAAAACTTTGCAAAAATCCTAACTATTTGTGAACTATGTGGCCAACTTACTTAACCCCTCTAAGTTTCAATGACTGCATCTACGTAAGAATCTCACGGAACTGTTGCAAAGACAAAATGAGATTATGAATAGAAATACTTATTAGCACATAGAATATACTCTATAAAAATGTTATAAAAATGTTAGCTAACACTACTATGTTCACTCTATTATGAACCTTTACCTGACAGACAAAAAAATTGCTCTTATTCTAATGTTTCTATTTGTTAGAGAAATGATGTTTATATTCCTCATTTTCAATTTCAAAAGTACACAAGTACAAAAGCACTATCTAAATGATTCTCGCTCTCATGCACTTTCTCCCCCTTTCTCCCTCTATATAATATAAAACACACTAAAAACAGGTGAAAGAGTGAACACTGGTTTTATCTCAACTGATGGAATTCTAGGTGACTTCTATACTCTTATATTTGCTTATTTGTATCTTCTACAGCAAATATGTACTTCTTAAAAAAAAAACTTTTAGGTAGATGAAATATTCCTAAATGTACTAGAGACAAGACATGTTTGGAAAATCCTGAAATGGACCTAGATCTCATGGAACATTTGTGGACAAAAACTTTCAAAAGTCATTCTGTTTTGTTGTTTTTAAAATTTGTTTTATGTTTATTCATTTTTGAGAGACAGAGCATAAGTGGGGGAGAGGTAGAAAGAGAGAGGGAGACAGAATCTGAAGCAGGCTCCAGGCTCCAAGCTGTCAGTACAGAGCCCAGCATGGGTCTTGGACCCACGAACCGTGAGATCATGACCTGAGCTGAAGTCAGACGCTTAACCAACTGAGCCACCCAGGTGCCCCTCAAAAGCCATTCTTAACAAAATACCTCATTTGAGGTTTTCAAATTGATTTATTTTTATTTTTTTTTTATTTTTTATTTTTTTAGCGTTTATTTGTTATTGAGAGACAGAACATGAGCAAGGGAGGGGTAGAGAGATAGGGAGATGCAGAATCTGAAGCAGCTCCAGACTACTCTGAGCTGTCGGCACAGAGCCTGATGTGGGGCTCGAACTCACAGACCGCGAGATCATGACCTGAGCTGAAGTCGGTCGCTTAACCGACTGAGCCACTCAGGTGCCCCACAAATTGATTTTTAATATAAAAAAATTACAACTGGGGCTCCTGGGTGGCTCAGTCAGTTAAGTGTTCAACTCTTGATTTTGGCTAAGGTCATGATCTCGCAGTACATGGGTTCAAGCCCCACATCAGGCTCTGTACAGACAGTGCAAAGCTTGCCTGGGATTCTCTCTCCCTCAAAGTAAATAACAAACTTTAAAAATCTATATATCGAAAATTACACTAGATTATTTTAATAAGACAATCCAGTTTGACAGCCCTGGAGCAGTTAGTTTGTGTTGCTAAGGTTTCCACTAAAAATGCAAGAAGAGCGTCTTCATGCTTTTGTCTGGTCTGGTTGTGGCAGCCAAGACTGAATGAGGGAATACAGGAATCACAAAAACATGGAGGGAAGGAGATAATTCTTGCCAACTCAGAAATAACCTTGTAACCAGCAAATTCACTCCAAAAAAGGAAGTAAAAATTTGAGTTAACGTGACAAGTGTTAGAAAATCATTTCCCTTATACTCTTTCCTTCTGGTTGATTCTACTTTAAAAGCTTAGTTTAAACCAATTAAATTAAAAGCAAGCCAGTGGGAAGGGAAAAAAAGAAGATCCTCATCTCACATCTGCCTTGAGTCCCGTCACTGATCATCTGTATCCCTGAAGCACACTGGATCCCAGGAAGCCTCTCAGCCCAGGGATCATGAAAGATCACAATTAATTCACTTCAATAAACACTTTCTATGTTTCAGGTTCTGTGTTGTACAGGATATAAAAAGACAAGAAAAATCCAATCACAAATATGATCTGGCTGCACACACATATTGCTTACCAACGTCTACAGCCGAACTGACAAATGGCCACACGGTGAGGGCTCTCCCTTTTTCCTTGCTGTTCTACACACATTCTTCCTAAACTGTGTACTTGACTAAACATAATCTCTCCAGATTACAGGCAAACTATTTTCATATAAGTGGCTATGAGCCCCAGATGGGAATGCCAAAAGTATCTGAAAGATACGATTCCTACTCTCAAAACAACATATAAAAGGATTCAAAGAAACAAACATATAAACTACAGCACAAGGCATAATATGGTAAATTACGTAAATTTATGGAATTAAAAGATGCACAGGAAATATCACACTCAGATAAAGGGTAGGAAGAAGGAGAACAGGAAAAAGTTTTCTTTCAAAATGAACACAGAGAACGACAGTGAAACATGGTTGAAGAAAGACGAGAAAATAAGGAGCATGCTCTGAAATGAGTAGCCTGCCCAGGATGAACAGCATAATGGAGAATAAGATTTCAAGACAAAATTAGTGACCTCTTAAAAAAGGGCCAAGAAGGCCAGGATGAAGACTTCATGCTTCATTTAGTAGTTAAGGGAACCGTGAAACCCAAATGACAGATACAATAAATACATTTTAAAAAGGTCAGACTGACAGCAGTTTACATTAGGCAAATCAGATCTGTATTTCCCACCTTTTATGTATCTCAGAAAGAAAACAGAAAACATGTTAGAAAAGCCCCTAACTGATTCTACTATACCCATACCCAAAATGGGGGTTAAGATAGGAGTGATACATGAAAATACAAGAATATGAAGAATGGGAAAAAAAACCCAGTCAAATAGTAATGTGGGCCCAGCTGAGCCTGAACAGCATGAATTACAGATTTAATAAGCACGGTCTTGATAGTTTCTCCATCAGCACTTGCCAATCCAAAAATCAACCGTACAATGGGGAAACATTATTACAGCAGTGGAAAACAAAAGAAAATACTAAGGAGATACTCATACCTGACTAGAAATCAAAGGGTGTCTTGGATGACAGTGATGACAGTGAACCAAAAAAATTGGGCTGGAGAAACGTTATGAGTAGGACTCACTAACAAGTTAAATTTCTTAAAATGAAGAAAAGAGAAATCAATGACTTCCAATTTTTGGCTTGAGCAATTGGATTAATAGTGGAGTCATTAATTAAGATGGGTAACAACTTTCTGGAAAAGTTAGAGAGGGAATCAAGCATTCTAATTTTACATGTTTCAGATGTGACACATCTTTTTTATTTTTATTTTTTAACGTTTATTCATTTTTGAGAGACAGAGACGGAGCAAGAGGGGGTGGGGCAGAGAAGAGGGAGACACAGAATCCCAAACAGGCTCCAGGCTCCAAGCTGTCATCACAGAGCCCGACGCAGGGCTCGAGCCCACGAAGCACTGAGATCATGACCTGAGCCGAAGTCGGGTGCCTAACTGACTGAGCCACCCAAGCGCCCCTTACATGTGACACGTCTTAATGGAGATATCAAATAAGCCACCACGGATAGGAGTGGAGAGCAAACAAGAAAATGCTGAATAGCAGCTATGAATCTGAGCCTTGACATCATATGGACTATATTTAAAGTCACAGGAATAGGATGAACGCACCTCAGGAGAGAATGCATATCAAAGAAACAAGAGCCTGGTCTTTGGAACTATGATATTTACAAGTCAGGTGGAGAATGAACCACTAAGGAAACTTCGGAAGAGCCAGGAACACCGGAAGAAGTGATGTTTCAAGAAAGGAGAGCAGAATACTAGTGAGAGACTGAGTAAGAGAAAACACCGTGCAACCAATAAGGTTACACAAAGTCTCTATTTCTGGCACAGAAAAATGATTATGACCATCCAACAAAGAAAACAGACTCTGGAGTCCTCTACCTAGGTTCGAGTCTCAGTTCAACCACTTAGTAGTTATGTGAACTTTAGCAGGTTATTCATCCTGTCTGAATTTCCCTCTCTGCCAAATGGGCATGATAGTAATAACATCTATCTGAAGGAGTGCTGTGAAGGAAGACTGGTTACTATACAGAAGTTGCTTAGAAGCCTGCCTGGAATGTAACTGCTATAAAAGTGTGTGTTATTATTTAATATTACATTAAAAAACCACAAATTACAAAACCATGTATATGATTCCTTAATACACATATAAGACACTCATACATTACACAAATCTTTAGAAGAAACAGAAGTGAGAAAGCCATACATCAAAATAATAAAAGTAGTTATCTCTCAGTAGTGGGACAATCAGTGATTTTAAAAAGCATAATGCTATCTCACTTCTACTAGAAACGTATTTGTCACATAAATAAAAGAATTTTTATTTTTAAGGAAGGATAATCGGCATTGATGCAATTTTTATAACTCCAAAGGGAAAGGTCTTAACTTTTCTAGAATGAAAACAATTACAATAAAATATAAATACCCACTGAAAATAATTTGGTCCTAGTTTTCTATCAGTTCCCAATGTTTCCAACTATCAAAGCACTAAAAGAATACCAACAGGCTAGTTACCTTTATGTTTGAAAATGAAATAAAGAGAAGACATGATAAAAGGAGATTTTCACATTTTATCCTACCCAATTCTAAGCAATTTAGACCTTTGAGAGCAAGAATGCATTCATATATTAGTTGTGTAGTTTTAAATAAAACCACAGGAAAAATTTAATGAATACTTTTAAGAAAAGTGAGCAGGCAACATCACAAAACCAACTAAACATGTGGCCCCAAACTCCAAAATAAGATACAACTTCAAAAACAAAAATGCTAAGGGCGCCTGGGTCACTCAGTTGGTTGAACGGCCAAGTTCAGCTCAGGTCATGATGTCGCAATTCATGGGTTCGAGTGCCACATCAGGCGCTGGGCTGACACCTTGGGAGCCTGGAGCCTGGAGCCTGCTTGGGATTCTGTGTCTCCCTCTCTCTCTGTCCCTCCCCCACTCACACACTCACTCTCTCTCTCTCTCTCTCGAAAATAAACATAAAAGATTTTTTTTTTAAATGCTAAACATATTTCCATTATTGAACAGGAAAACTTTTTATACATTTCCCCAATAAAGAATCATAAATAGGTAATTCCTAAGATACATGCATTACATTTAAGAAGGTTAACTTCGAACTCTCTTTTAGAAGCTAGGCCACTATTTTTTTTTGACACTATAATAGTGGCCAGCTCAAAATAAAAGCTCCATGAATGCAGGTGCCTTGTCTGAGTAGTTTACCTATACGACGTATTGCCAAAGCTTATAATGGTTACCTGACATTAAATAAACATTTACTAATCAATTAACAAAGGAATACTAAAGAACAATGTATATTCTATTACCAGAGATGAAGACTAAATATGTACCTTAAGAAGACATTTGCCAGGCTAGAATTCATACCTTTCTTTTTCAGAGAAAAGTAGATTATGACCTATGTAACTGTAAACAAAGAAATAAGCATGCATACCTGTTCAAAAAGGTAACTTCACTGAAACGTTCATCCCAACACACATACACATGCTGTTATGGGATGAACTGTGTGCTGTCTCCTTCTGACCCCCCCCATATTTTGAAAGCCAACCTCTAGCACCTCAGCATGTGACTGTATTTGGAGACAGAGCCTATAGAGAGGCAAGTAAGTTAACAGAGGCTATTAGGGTGGGTCCTAATCCAATCTGACTGGTGTCCTTCTAAGAACAGGCAATTAGGACACACAGTGACACAGGAGGCACAAGCAAGCACAGAGGAAAGACAATGTGAGGACACAACAAGGCAGCGCCATCCACACGCCAAGGAGAGAGGCCTCGGGAGAAACCAAACCTGCCAACACCCTGATGTTGAACTTCTAGCCTCCAGACGGTGAGAAAATTAAGTTTTGTTGGTTAAGTCACAGTAGGTGCTTTTTGTTAGGGTGGCTCTAGCAAACCAACACACGTAAATACATATAAAATTTAGAGCAACACTTCGGATTATTCATTTACCATTAAAACATTTAGGGGCACCTGGGCGGCTCAGTCGGTTAAGCATACGACTTCGGCTCAGGTCATGATCTCACGGTTCATAAGTTTGAGCACCGAGTGGGGCTCTGAGCTGATAGCACGGAGCCTGCTTCGAGTTCTCGGTCGGTCTCCCTCCCTCCCTCCCTCCCTCCCTCCCCCACCCCCCTCTCTCTGCCACTACCACTACCACCCCCACTAGCTCATGCATGCTCGCTCTTGCTCTCTCTCTCTCTCTCCCCCTCTCCAAAATAAACATTAAAAAATATTTTAAAAGATTAAAACATTTAAATTTATAAATCCTTAGAAACTGGCAAAAGTGACAACAGACAGTATTTACTTAATACCTACAATGTGCCAGATCCCTCCCTGGTAAGTACCACACATGTAGAGCTTAATTTAGTCCTCAAAAAATTTCTTGTATGTTCTATTATTACTGCTACTCCGAGATAAGGAAATTAAAGCTTTGATGACAGAAAATCTACACATGAGAAGAGAAACAAAAGTAGTTGACTCTGACTATTCTTCCAAAGTATTGCTCTTAATCAACCTAATATACAGAATATTATTTTCCATAAAAATGAGATGTGATAAATGACCTAAACAGCAGAATCTAAAAATAGTGGTATCAGATAAGATCACCCATGTTACAGACTTTTCATGATATAAAAACACAAATATACATCACCTCTGTAGATGGGAGAAAAAAGACAATAACCAATTCTGCCCACCTAGAATTATAGAACTTTTCAATCTATAAATAAACGCCTTTTTCAGGTGAGGAAATTTAGGCTCAAATAAATTAAATGACTGAGCACCTCCTCTTTTTTTTTTATTAAAGTTTATTTATTTTGAGAGAGTGTGTGTGAGCGAGGGAGGAGGGGGAGGAGGAAGAGAGAGAATCCCAAGCTGGTTCCACACTGTCAGCTCAGAGCCCGATGCAGGGTTCGAACTCACGAACCATGAGATCACGACTTGAGCCAAACTCAAGAGTCAGATACTTAACCGACTGAGCCACCCAGGCACCCCTGTACTTTCTTGACTCATGGCATTCTTACATGCTATTCCCTCTGTATTTTGACTCCCACCCCAGTCCCTCTTCTTCATGTGCCTAACTTCTTTACATCTAACTCAAATGTCATTTTCTCACAGTGAGGTCTTTCCTAACAACCCTACCTGAATTAAGCACATCCCTCCGTTATTCTCTCTCGTAACATCCAGATCTTTTCCTTCATCGTATTTATAATTTGAAAATACTTCACTTATTTATAGTACTTTTTTTTTTTTTTTCCAACGTTTATTTATTTTTGGGACAGAGAGAGACAGAGCATGAATGGGGGAGGGGTAGAGAGAGAGGGAGACATAGAATCGGAAACAGGCTCCAGGCTCTGAGCCATCAGCCCAGAGCCTGACGCGGGGCTCGAACTCACAAACCGCGAGATCGTGACCTGGCTGAAGTCGGACGCTTAACCGACTGCGCCACCCAGGCGCCCCAATACTTCACTTATTTAAAGTAAAATTCCTTATCTCTTCCACAGAAGTACCACTTTTAGAAAGATTGAGGCTATGTTATCGCATCTTTAAAAGCTAGCAAAGCTCCTGAAGCAAAACAGATCCTGATTAAATACTTCATTGATGGAAGGATACATGAACCATTTCATGTGTGGCAATTAACTGCTAATATTTACTAAGCACTTACTATATTCTAAGAAACTGTTCCAAATTTAATTACATATATTTCTTCCACTAATGCTATGGGGTTTAAATGTTACTGTTATCTTCATTTAGCAGATAAGAAACTGAGGCAGAGAGTGATTAACGTGTCTGCACGGACAGCTAGTCAACAAGTCAGAAGTCAAGTGTAAGCAGTCTGACTCTAGCTCTTAAATACTACAGTATAGTTGCTGTGGCACACTAAAGTTACTTTTACAACGAGAATTTTCTTTGTAGAAACGGACTAGTGGGCCCTCTGTGGTAATATATATTTTTTTTCAACGTTTATTTATTTTTGGGACAGAGAGAGACAGAGCATGAACGGGGGAGGGGCAGAGAGAGAGGGAGACACAGAATCGGAAACAGGCTCCAGGCTCTGAGCCATCAGCCCAGAGCCCGAAGCGGGGCTCGAACTCACGGACCGCGAGATCGCGACCTGGCTGAAGTCGGACGCTTAACCGACTGCGCCACCCAGGCGCTCCAGTGGTAATATATTTTTAACCTGACCAAAAAAAGTATTCCATAAGACAAATCTGCACCTACTATTGTAAAACTTTCTTTGGATGACTAGAAAAACATAATCATAAAGATGTGCCAAATGTGGAATACTGCCTACACAGCTGTCAAACTAATTTATCTAACACATGCAAATCAACTTTAAAAGACGATGGAAGAAGCACTTGGACTTTTCATTTTGAATCTTATCCTTCTTTTCAAGACTCCCTGCCAAAGGTAACAGAACAAAGAGCTAATGCCAAAACAAACATGCTCCAAGTTCTTAGGTCAGGTCAGCAGATTAATGGAATGTTAAAGTGTTTCTCATTTTTAAAAACATGTGAATTTGTTTTATAGAAAATAAAATTTGGAATGGAAAGTTAACAACAAAAATAAAACCCTCTTCTTTTCCTTTCCTTTCTTGAACGTATTGAATTTGAATTATCAAACTAACCTAACACAGAACAATGACTACCCTGCCACAAAAACATGACAAGCCAAAATCTGTCACATTTCCTTCAAAAACAGAATTCCAAATTCTATTCTCTCTTATCTACACTGAATCCTGATTATGAAGAAACAATGTATTTATTTCAAATACTAGTATTATGAATTTATGTATCAAATAGGCAATAATTTTAATAGTGGCTAACAGGGAACACTATAGGCTTATTTTTTTTTTAATTTATTTAGTGTGTATTTATTTTTGAGAGAGAGAAAAAGAGAGGGAGAGGGAGAGAGGGAGGGAGGGAAGGAGAGAGGGAGGAAGAGAGAGAGGAAGAGAGAGAGAGGGAGGGAGGAGAGAGAGGGAGAGAGAGATCGAGTGTGAGCTGGGGAGGGGCAAAGAAAGAGGGAGACACAGAATCTGAAGCAGGCTCCAGGCTCTGAACTGTCAGCACAGAGCCTGACGCGGGGCTCGAACTCACAAGTGGTGAGTGTCAGAGCCAAAGTCTGACACTTAACCAACTGAGCCCCCCAGGCTCCCCAGGCTTATTTACTTTTAATTCACTTAATCCCCTATAACAAACCCATGACACAGGTATTATCATCTGTATTCTATAGTTTGGAACTCAGAGAGATTGAGAAACTTGTCTATACTCACTATAATCTTTGAGTTAGGCCAAGGCAGAGATAAGATTCAAGTACTTTATATTTTCCACTATCTTACAGGGCCTGTCATAACTCAACTACCATGTAATCTAATCTCTGACCCTCCCCCCGCCCCCACTCCCCCCTCCAAGCGCATTCTACTAGCCAAAGTTACACCACTTTTCACAGACTCAAAACAAAACAAACAAAAAGCACATTACCTTGCAAGGCAGCCCACTCCTCAAATCTACTCCAAATTAACTTCTCAATCCCTTCAACCGCACCTCAGATGGCATCATTTCAAGTCCCTGAGCGTTCCATCCCTTGAGTACCCTCTACCAACATGCCTTTTAAGACACGGCAACAGTGCACAGAGAATGAGTATTCCATTATGGCCCAATCATCTCAAGAGAGAGAACACAACACCTATATCAAAGCAATCCAAACTTCCTTTACTATTTTGGACAGCCACATCACCAGTGACTCTTGCTTGGTTTACATTCAAGGAAAATTGTTCTTCAATTTATAATTACTGTTAAGGAATCTATTTCTTGAGTTCTTCACATCTAAGCACAGTTCTTTATTCTGGCTAAATTTCACTTTTATTGGCCAATGGCCTTCCCAACTAATGATTTCTGGATTTTGACTTATCATCTGAAATCATCCTCATACTTCAGTTTTAACTCATTTGCAAAATTATTCACCGCGTCACCACTGCCCCCATACAATAAATGCCTTATTAATAAAGTGGTGAATAGGAGAAGAGAGAACTCTAAAATCTGTCCCTGGGCATCTCTGTCCAAGGTACAATTCATGCCTTCCTCAGTCTCCTTAGGATACAGCTATAAATTAGCTGTCTATTAAATTATATGTCTATGAAATTATAAAACTGTCTATCCATATGCTTATTCGTTGACATTTCTCCATATCCTCTTCAAGCATGACAGACTTTTTCAAATATCTTATAGATATACATCACACCTATTACACTACCCTGATCTACAAGTTCAATAAACCTATCAAAAAAAGAAGGAATGAAAGAGAAGCAAAAGTGACTTGTTCCTAAAGAAATTATGCTAACACACAGTGATCAGTGTTTTTCTCATGCTCCATCAAAAAATAGAAGAACACTACTGAGCAAAAGACAGAATTTGACCCCATAATTTAATCAAAGAGATTAAGATTAATCTAAGATAGTGGAAAATATAAAGTAGTTGAATCTTATTTGTAAGGACAAAAAGAGTGGAATTTCGTATTCGAGTGACAAAAACAGGAATATTATTACAGTTCCTCATGAATACAAATGACATTTATTACAAACATTTATATTTCCAGTTGGTACCACTTTCATCTGCAAAGATAAATTTCATATGTACTTTCAGTTATTATTATGGCTTTCAGTTATTGCAATGTTTCTCATATTATCCAAATAAAATCTGTTAAGGAAGAATAAATGTTATTAACATGAACATATTAAAAAAAACACAACAGTTCTTGTGGAATATTAACTGCTGGAAAGGTCACGTATGAAACCACACTGGCCTGATTGTAAATCTCAGTGTTTCAGAGTTACAAGAAACGTGGGGTATCAGTTTACAATTACCTCCTTTTACAGGTGAAGACACCGAGGGTTTTCAGAGATGGAATGATTTGACCAAGCTCACAAAACTAATTCTGGCATGGCTGGGCAGAAAAATAACATCGACTCAGGGGCTGTTGGTAATATTTCACAAAACCCTGTCTTTAAAAATAATATAAAAGAAGAAAACAAATACTTTCTTACCAGCTGCACTTCACCAAAAGCACCTCTCCCAATCACTTTTACAACATCATAGTCTTCTGCCTTCATCTGCAGACCTCTGATTTTTTTCACAATTTTCTCATCTGCAATAAAAAAGATTACATTTATAAACAATACTTTACAATAATCACCATATTTGTAAACAAATTTTCATTTCAAGAAACTGGGATTCGTTTTTAGCTAAATCTGTCAGTTTTCAAAGGTTGCTTTTTAAACAGCTAAGATACATATTAACTTTACATGAAAGAACCAAAATGCTATGGTTTATTAACACATATAAAACAAACAGTACTGACAACCAAAAAGTAAGAATTAAGCTATTCTGTTGCTTGATAAGATGACAGCTGAACAATGAGGATCCACGCGTCCTAGCAGTGCATTCTGAATCACGGCAGAAAGCTGCTATGAAATTACTTGCAAGGCTAATCTTAGTAATAAATTTTCATAGTCTACTTCTTTGGGAAGTAGTAATCACATATTGTAGATATAGTATCTAAAGACAAGATTGTTTAGTCATGAAAATAGTCCAGTCTCTAACAATTCCAACTTAAAAAGCTTACTATGATGATATAAAGTGTGTATTAGATTATTTTGAGAATTTATTCTTAGAATTCAACCTCATTTACACCTTCACTCCAACATCAATACTGGCAAATATTAAGTTACTGCATACATGACAATAATTGTTATCGCATTTTCTTTCATTACCTAGACCGACATGTCTACATTCATACAAACATAAGGCTCATTAAGTCTCCTAAGTAGTGTAAATCTAAGTCTTAAAATTGTTGGTATTAATTTAAAAGTTCTCTTTGAACTGCCATAAATAACCTGTGCTAAACTCAGTCTGAATAATTTATATAAAATCTTGAACTTTAACATACTGCAACTAGATCTGCAGTTTTTCTTTAAAAATAAAGAATGCTAGCATTTAAATGAACCAACTAGCAAACTAGTTTATAGACTATAATATTAATCAAACATAAATCTCTTATCAAAAGTATAGTTATAGGATCAAATATGAAGGTTACTCACATCTATTTAAGAAATTATCTATATTCTTGTTTTTCCTCAAAGCAGGAAAATCCAAATCAAGGACCAAGGAATTTAAGCCATCCTGTTTAACAAAAAATTAAAAAAAGGAAAAAGAAAGTTGTTACAATTTCCAAATATTAAAAAAAAGTCTTTAAATTTTATGTTGTTCTTGCTAAATAAATATCAATCTACTTTGATATGAAATTGTCCAATGGTTCCATATCCAACAGTTTTAACTCATTTCCTAACTTCTGCCAGAGAATATTATGAATGATTGTATCATGTTTTCCTTTGTTATTTTAGCCAGTAGAAAAATATCAGTTTAAAATATGCACCCACTATTATTTCTGCTAGTCAGATGTCTTCCTTTCTCTCTTTAAATGCCCAGTAAAATTTCACCACGCTTTTTTGACTTTAAGAAATGCACACAGGGGCGCCTGGGTGGCTTAGTAGGTTGAGCATCTGACACTTGATTTTGGCTCAGGTCATGATCCCAGAGTCGTGGGATCGAGCCTCATGTTGGGCTCTGTGCTGAGCATAGAACTGTTAAAATTTTTCTCTCCCTCTCCCTCCCTCCGTTCTCCCTCTTTCCCTCTCTCCCCCTCTCTCTCTGCCTCTGTTCCCCATTCACTCTCTCTCTCTCTCTCTCTCTCTAAAATAAGAAAAAGAGAAAGAAATACACACAGACTAAAGAAATTAAGAAAATAATCCCATTTACAGCTGCATCAAAAAGAATAAAATACCTAGGAATCAATTTAACCAAGGAGGTGAAAGACCTGCACACTGGAAACTGTAAGATATTCGTGAAAGAAACTGAAGATACAAATAAATGGAAAGATATTCCCTACTTATGGATTAGAAGAGTTAATATTGTTAAAATGTCCATACTACCCAAGCAATCTGCAGATCCAATGCAATACCCATCAAAATTCCAATGGCATACTTCACAGAACTGTAACAAATAACTGTAAACTTTGTATGGAACCACAAAAGGTAACAAACAGTCAAAGCAATTTTAAGAAGAACAAAGCTGGAGGGATCATCCTCCCAGATTTCAAACTATACCACAAAGCTATAATAATCAAAACAGTATGGTATTGGTACAAAAACAGACACACAGATCAATAAAAAGGAAAGTCCAGAAATAAACCAATACATATATGGACAATTAATCTTTGACAAAGGAGGAAGAACATATGATGGAGAAAGGACAGGCTCTTCAATAAATGGTGTTGGGAAAACTGGATGGCAACATGCAAAAGAATGAAACTAGACCACTGTCTTACACCGCACACAGAAATGACCTTGAAATGCATTAAAAACTTGAACGTAAGACCTGAAACCATAAAATTCCTAGAAGAAAACATAGTCACTAAGCCTTTTAACATGGTTTCAGTGACATCTTTATATGTATCTGACTCCAAAGGCAAGGGAAAGAGAAACAAAAATAAAGGACAAAAATAAATTTTCGGTACATCAAACCAAAAAGCTTCTGCACAGAGAAGAAAACGTACTGAATGGGAGAAGATATCTGCAGACCACATATCTAATATGGGGTTAATATTCAAAATATATAAAGAAATCATACAACTCAACAACAACAAAAAGCCAAAAATTTGATTTAAGAAATGGGCAGAAGAACTGAAGAGACATTTCTCCAAAGACAGATAGTATATGAAAAGAGTTCAACATCACTAATAATTAAGGAAATACAAATCAAAACCACAATGAGATTTCACCTAATACATACTAGAATTACCAAAGAAAAGAAGTAACAAATGTTGGAGAAGATGTGGAGAAAAGGGAACCGTCGCACACTGTTGATGAGGTTGTAAAGTGATGCAGCCACTATGGAAAACAGTATGGAGATTCCTCAAAAAACTAAGAATAGAACTACAATATGAGACAGATATTCCACCTCTGAGTATTGATCTGAAGAATATGAAAACACCAATTTGAAAAAATATTTACAACCCTAAGCCAACTGCAGCATTATTTGCAATAGCCAAGATATGGAAACAACCTAAGTGTTTATCAACAGATGAATGATAAAGAAGATAGTGTATATACAATGGAATACTACTCAGTTATAAAAATGAATGAAATTTTGCCATCTGCAATAACATGGATGGACTTTGAAGATATTGTGCTAAGTGAAATAAGTCAGAAAGAGAAAGAGAAATACCCTATGATTTCACTCATATGTGGAATCTAAAAAAACCCAAATGAACAAAATAAAACGCAGACCAGTAGTTACCAGAAGGGAAGGGGATGAGGGGTGGGGGGTAAACAAAATGGGTAAAGGGGGTCAATTGTATGGTGATGAATGATAACAAGACTTGTGGTGGTGATCACTTTGTAGCGTATACAAGATGTCAATTATAAAGCTGTACACCCGAAACTTATACCATAAAAAGAGAGAGAGAGAGAGAGAGAGAGAGAGAGAGAGAGAGAGAGAGAAAGAAAGAAAGAAAGAAAGAAGGAAAGAAAGAAAGACAACCCGACTAAGGAAGTTCCCATTCCCTTAACAAGCATTGATTTTTTTTTTTTTTTTGGCCTAATGCATACAAAGAACAGAACAGAAAAATCCAAAAATAAATATGACACTAACTATCCTTACACTCAGGGAACTCAGTCTCAAAAGTAAATTTCCCCTAAAAACATAAATACAGGAAAACACAATGTTCAGATTTCTTTTCAAGTTTTCTATATTTTCTCTACTTTTTACAAGCATACATTAAATTTATAGTCAAAATAAGAAAAAGTACATACATATAACTTGATGAGGGTTAAGAAAAACTAATAAGAAACAAAGTCTTTAATTACTCAAAGGATATGTGTATGAAGGTAACAATATTTCTAAAACACTATTGCATATACTGTCTCATCTCCAAGTAATTCTGAAGAGGGCATGAAGAAGTACTCTTCATTTTAAAATATAAACTAAGGCTTAGATAGTAAGTGACTTTGATTTGTCCAAGTTCATGCCATTAGGAAATGACATAGCAAATACTACTTAAAACTTAAAGGTCCAATATACTTAACTCATCCCTAGTCTCAATGGCCAGACTAACACCAAGAGGAGCTTGGAAGAGTAAAGAAGGAGCTTAAAGAACTGAAGGATTGCTAAAAAATAAAACAGCAATTAAAAAGCCTTTTAGGAATGTGAGTACGGTGGAATGGGAAAATTAGAAAGGCAACTTGAGTTTTTAATTTACTAATTACAGAGAAACTGCACATCCTATGTTTATTTACCATTCAGTTATACTTCATATTTTTAATTTTCATTCTTCAAATATTTTGTTCACATTTTATGAAAATATTATTTAATAACAGAAAGGGCACAGGTGTTAAGAGTAAACTACAAATTTTTTTTTACCAAAATTAAAATTCTTTATAACCCACTGATATCATCAATGCAGACACATAAAACAATCTTAATGCTCCTGAACTGAAAAAAAATACATTAAAAATAATAAATATTCAACTTCCAGTGAAGCTGAGATTATTCAAGTCACACTTTGAGATCCCACACATATATACACCCACAATTTCCCTCTCCAGGACAGATGAACTGCTTCAAGGATTCCAGCATTTTAGCATACTTGGCTATTTTTAACTACCAAATTATTGCTATATCTTTTGGGCATAATTTTGCTATTAGCAATAAATTTACTGGTTTAAAATGTAAAATCTGAATCACTTATTTTTTTAGGTATACCCATAATTAATGGCTTTAAATCAAAGAAAGGTGCATTTATTTGGAAAGCCTTCTTCTGTACCTCCATAACCTACCTCTACAAGAATTAAAAATTTTAATTGACGAGGCAAAAGCTTCTATTACAAGAAGAAATTTCTTCTTCTGGTTCAGAGACTTTTCAAACAAATGGAATATGAACACTTTATACAGATATGATAAAAGTAACTGCATTAAAATCTCCATCTACACATTGGGGTGCCTGGGTGGCTCAGTCAGTTGGGTGGCCGCCTTCAGCTCAGGTCATGATCTCGTGGTCTGTGGGTTATAGCGTCAGGCTCCGTGCTGGCAGCTCAGAGCCCAGAGCCTGCTTCCGATTCTGTCTCCCTCTCTCTCTCTCTCTCTCTGCCCCTCCCCCTGCTGTCTGTCTGTCTCTCTCAAATAATAAACATTAAAGAAAAAAATTAAAGTCTCCATCTACACATAACGATGAAAAAAGAAATCCTTTGGGAAAAACAAAAAAAGCTACAGCTTGACATTAATAAAAGGATTGAATCCCTGCTTATCCTACATCCTCCCTACAAGTTATCACAAGAAGATGGGATCATGTAAAGATTAAATAGTCAAGAAGAAAATCTGGAAATAACTTATAAATGTTTCCCATAATATATCCTACCAGGGTAGAGTCTTTTTCAGCAGTTGTTCAACGCATCAGTAATACCATTTTGGTTTTCTTAAGCCATTTTTAAAGATCAAATAATACCTCACCTGTGCATTGTTTTTTTTTTTAAATATAGCATTTATTTTTGAATAATACTAGAATACTTTAATCTGCTAATAATTTATATCCGAAGAAAATGTATGGGGTAATATATATTTTAAAATGTACATTTATACTTGAGGTTTTATATTTATAAATTTTCACATCTGAAATGTATTCTATTTAGTACCACTTATTAAGAAACAAATTATGAATTTTTTTAAGACACCAGTATTTTCAGTATATGAAATTAATACTGAGATCCAATGGCTAGGTTAGCTCAGGACTTAAAAACCTGTGTCTATGATCGTCCTTGTTAGGTACTTTCATATAAAGCCCAGGCAGTGAGATTTTTTTTTCAGTGTCTGTGATTTCAACAGATTCCCTTTGTAGAAAGTGATACTAAGCTGAGATTAAAAAAAGTTTTTTTAAAGAATAAAACTGAAAGAAAAGCCTACTACCAAAACTCCAAAGCAATGAACAAAATTAACACTACTTGTCCCTTTCATCACTTCCAAGTGCATATAAATGACAGGACCACATTTAAAAGAGCATTCAAAAACAAAACAAAACAAACAAAAAAGAAAAACCACCTACCACTGCCAAAAAATATTCAAGGGCCAAAGAGAAAAATGCCAAATAATGAATAGGAACTAAAGGCACAAATATATAGAAGATTTAAGGGCAGGGAGCAGTAAAACCAATGGCGGAAAATTAAAAGGGCCTTGATGTGGTAAAGAACCAAAACCAGACTGATTACTGGGAAAACAGTAGCTAGAATGAAAATCTCAGCCCCAAAAGAAATTGAAAGAAGTCTTACTGCCCAAGTTCTATACAAAACTGCACAACTAGGTAAGTCAGATACAGCTTTCAATCAAGTCCTGAGCTAACCTCCGAAAACCTGCCCGGTTACTAAATCCTCCACATCTCTAATATTACTGGCCGAGAAAACATGAATCTCCTCCAATAGTGGACTGTGGTTATCTACATGTGAAAAGTTAACATCAGAGGCAGAGGAAGGCAGAGAACAGTGCATTATACTACTGCCTTCCTGAACAAATAGGTACAAGCCAACACCCAATTTTTCCCATTATAATGATCATGGTGGAAAATATATATGTAATGGCTTATTTTCCTAACTTTTCCTGAATGCAGAGCCTTTAAAATTTTAAATGCCAAGAAAGAATGAAGTGCTGGACTTGATTTCACTTTCACTATAAACTGCCCCTAAATATCTGTTTTAAAATATCCAAATAAATGGGGCGCCTGGGTGGCTGAGTCGCTTAAGTGTCTTTCAGCTAAGGTCACTTTCAGCCCAGGGTTTGTGAGTTCAAGCCCTTCATTGGGCTCTCTGCTGTCACCGAGCCTGCCTCAGATTCTCTGTGCCCCTCTCCTGCTTGTGCTGTCTTTCTCTCTCAAAATAAACTTTAAAATAAAGTAAAATAAAATATCCAAATAAAATGCATTCCTCCCCTCTACTCCCCCAAAAGGAACAAGTTTGGAAAGACTTCACCAACTGGGAATGCCTGAAGTGATAAGCAAAATGATAAGAGACACTATGCTAGGAATTTCAATTGTTAAATGCAGCCCAAAATATCCTTTAACTGAAAATTGTATAAAATTATGAGTTGTCAGCATATGGATAGTATTTTTTAACTGGGTAAGATCACTAAAGGAGTATAGACAAATAAAAAAGGACCAAGGGACTGAGTCCTGGGATATACCAACATTAAGAGAATGAGAAGAGGCGACTAAGAAGGAACCAATAAAGGAAGAAGAAAATCTACACTTGTGTTATCTTAGTAGCAAGAATGAGAGAGTGATACATACATAGTCAATGTGACTTGTTTCAAATATAGTTATTTAAGGCTGTGAATTTAGCAATGTGGAGGTCATCAGTTACTTTCATAAGAGCTATTTAAACTATAAATTTGTTATTTTCAAATCACCATTCATTACCTTCTTACTACTTCTGTTTTACTATGATTGCTGTACTCGCATTTAAAAAACAAAACAAAAACCTTCTTGAAGACATTATTTTGGGTTCACACTCACAGACCTTAAATAATACCTAGCATTCCAACTTGACCATAGTCAATATCGTATTTATTACTAACAAAAGGAAGTTTTCTAGACTTGTTTGTGTCATGTACTGTGCAATGCATTTTTACATGCAGTCAACATTTTAATCCTGATAACAAAATATAAGCTAGGTTACTACAGTTATACCCACATCAGTAGGCACAGAAACTAAAGTTATAAGGCAGGTTAAAACATCTGCCCAAGCCAACAGTTTACAATTGACAGTATTAGAATTTTATGATACATTTATATTTTAAACATTACTGAACTTAAAGTTATTCCTCTAACAGAACACTGAACAACATCCAGGTTTTAAAGTTAAGAGCACAAATGAATAGGAAACATATTTTCTGTGTATCTGCTATACAGATAAGTAACCAGGAAATGTTATTTAAATGAATTCTTCATACATTTCCTCCTTCTGTTACTGCAACTCCAACTACAAATACAAAACTAAAAACTGTGGGACCAAAGAAATCCAACTTAGCAAATAAAATATAAATTTTTAAGCCACCCATATGCACGTGGAGAAACTTCTGAAACTTAAGTATACTCCATATTATTTTTACACTATACCCTCTATCTCACCTAGAAAAATCTAAGTCATATTAATAGATCTGCTATCATTTATCAACATCAGATGAGTAAAATCCTTAATGCTTATTTTACAATATTTAGTCTAAGATCTGTCAGTCAAATTAAATTAAATAAACTAAATGTATCCTGTCACCTAACAAAAAAGAATCTTTAAAGAAAAAAAGTCATTGAGGAAAGTAAGAAATAAGAATATTGGGTGAAAGTGTCTCACACACATTTTGCATCCTATAAATTAACTTCACTATATAAACTTGAGTAGCTAACTTAATGAAGCATAAGAGAAATTTTCCTATTTGCTTATATATATTTTCAACTACCTATAGTTACAATAAAGTGAGTTCTTAAAACTCCCTACTGCCTTAAAACAATATATATGGTACATTAATGAAGTAATACTTTTCTAACAGTAACATTCATATTTAGAACACTTAAAGATGAGCAATTATGGGGCGCCTGGGTGGCTCATTTGGTTAAGTGACAGATTTCGGCTCAGGTCCTGCTCTCAAGGTTTGTGAGTCCGAGCCCTGTGATGGGCTCTGTGCTGACAGCTCAGAGCTTGGAGCCTGCTTCAGACTCTATGTCTCCCTTTCTCTCTGTCCCTCACCTGCTCGTGCCCTCTCTGTGTATCTCAAAAATAAACGTTAAAAAAAAAAAAAAAAAAAAAGAGTAATTATATCAAAAACGTATTTAAAATCTGAACTCTGAATTGTAGGGGGAAGGAGAACCTCCTTGAACAAAGAATACAATTTCCACTGATACTAAGCCTTTTTTTTTTTTTTTTTTTAATTTAAGAAAGAGAGACAGCGCGTGAACCATGGGAGAGGGGTAGAAGGAGACAGAATCAGACTCAGCGTAGAGCCCAATGCTGAGCTTGGCCCCACAACCTTAGGTTCATGACCTGAGCAGAAATCAAAAATGGACATTAAACTGACTGAGCTACCCAGGCACCCGGATCTTAAGTCTTTCCAAAGTCTCTGTATTTAAACAGGTTCCTGATTTCTAGAGCCCTTTTTACCCTCACACACCAATGTGGCTCAGCACAGCATTCTTCCAGTTCCTGACTTTATTTACAATTTTGAGGTTTATATTTTGTTCATCATTTTTTTTTTTACATTTTTTAAATACTGTGATAAAATATTATTTATCTTGATTAATGTCGGTTTGGGGCACCCGCTTCAGTTTTGTGCCTACGGCAAAGTGCCTCACAGGCCTAAGCTTGGCCCCAGCCCTGGTGCTAGGAGACTGAAATCTCTGAGACACTCATGAACAATTTCATATTTTAATTTTTTAAAACTGTGCAAAGAATCATAAGTTGATTTGATCAATGCTTTAGAAAAAGAATTAACCGAAATATTAAGTGCAGAGTTAATGGTGAGTATGCCGTGTTAATAAAGCAGCTACTGTATACAGACAGCTTGCGTACCAGACACGGTGGCAAACACTTTCTATAACATCACTTCATGTAATTCACTGAATTTTCCAAGTAGACTGTAGAAGTAGGTGTTATTAACATCATTTTTTTTAATTGAAGAAATTAAACTTAGAGAACTTCTCAGAATCGCAGTTAGAAAATAGCAGGGTTGGGACTGGGTTCAATGCTCCTTCAAGTAATTACTAGTTTGTTTGTTTTTTAAGTTTATTTATTTTGAGAGAGAAAGAGAAAAAGTGGGATCTGAGGAGGGACACAGAAAGAGAAGAGAGAGAATCCCAAGCAGGCTCTGTGTTGTCAGCAAGGAGCCCAACATGGGGCTCGATCTCACAAACTATGAGATCATGACCTGAGCCCAAGTCAAGAGTAGGCCGCTTAACCAACTGAGCTACCCAGGAGCCCCAGTAATTATTAGTATTTTTAGTATTTTAACTAAGTTCTAAATTTTTTCTTCTAAAAATATTAAATCAATAGGAAGATATGAATCAAAGTACTATGCATAACGTAGTATATTGTTCAGAAACACATGAATAAAATTAAGATCAAATTGTACTTGTATTACTGTACTTTGGTTTATAAATCAAAATTGTGTATCTTTTCTTCTAAAAATAAAGTTGTCCTCCTCAAGGAATATATAGTATTTTACTACTCCATATAGAATAAAACAGAAAATCAGTTACTTTCCTCCTCATTACAAAATATCAGAAAAGTTGTGGCGCCTGGGTGGCTCAGTCAGTTAAGTGGCTGACTGTGGCTCAGGACATGATCTCGCGGTTCGTGAGTTTGAGCCCCATGTCCAGCTCTGTGCTGACAGCTCAGAGCCTGGGGCCTGCTTCGGATTCTGTGTCTCCCTCTCTCTCTGCACCTCCCCCATACATGCTCTGTCTCTCAAAAATTAATAAACATTAAAAAAATATTTTTTTGAATTATCATGATAGTTAATACATCATCTGATTGAATCCTATTCCTAATTTAACACTGGTATTCAGTTGAAAAACTACTAGCAGATAAAATTAAAGTTGTTATTCTAATACTGATTGTAGATAAATCAAACTTAAAAAATATTTTGCGTATCTGTTACTCACAAAATTAAATACTAGACATAGACTTTGGGACACGCCCCACTAAAAAAACTCCGCCCATTCAAGGTAACAAATATATACAAAGAAAATAATTAGTATTATTAAGAATAGGAATGTTGGGGGCGCCTGGGTGGCGCAGTCGGTTAAGCGTCCGACTTCAGCCAGGTCACGATCTCGCGGTCCGGGAGTTCGAGCCCCGCGTCGGGCTCTGGGCTGATGGCTCGGAGCCTGGAGCCTGTTTCACACTCTGTGTCTCCCTCTCTCTCTGCCCCTCACCCGTTCATGCTCTGTCTCTCTCTGTCCCAAAAATAAATAAACGTTGGAAAAAAAAAATTTTAAAGAATAGGAATGTTGGAGATGGTAATGGCCAATAACACAAAGCAATGTTTATTATATCTTTGTGGATGTATGCACAGAGAAAGCGAGAGAGTCAAGCCACTCTAACAATAGAGCTATGCCAGCAGTTTTCAAATTTTGAAGGTAAAGTTTTGTTTACTAGTGCCTTCTTTACTAGAAGGTAAAACAACTTGAGTCACACTTTCACTCAAAGACTAAGAACAATCCTCCAAATCTCTGTTTCCAGTCAATTGTTTAGTTAATTATACAAACAGAACCATCTCCTTCATTTTATAACTAGAAGTCTGCCCATATGATTTCCACCCACCAAGAACCTAAATATAGATCATTTCCACAAGTTGTGAAATTAAAATTTAAGCTTCATCTCCAAACAGACCTTATCCATTTGATCCATCAATCACTCAATAAATGTTAGTTATTTTTATTTCCAGAATTTTCAATACCACCCAAATAGATATTTTGCATTTAGAGATTACATTCAAGAGATGTAGGGGCATAAAGTGCTTTATATTTGGCTTTTTCATCTAAGCCTATCAGCACATCTTTGATACTAACAGATGGAACCAAAAACAGTTCCATTACTGGGGCGCCTGGGTGGCTCAGTTGGTTAAGCATCCAGCTTCGGCTCAGGGTCATGATCTCATGGTTCATGAGTTTGAGCCCTGCGTTGGGCTCTGTGCTGACAGCTCAGAGCCTAGAGACTGCTTCAGATTCGTGTCTCCCTCTCTCTCCGCCCCTCCCCCACTCATGCTCTGTCTCTCTCTGCCTCTCAAAAATAAATTTAAAAAACATTAAAAAAAAAGTTACATTACTAACTTAATGTGTTCCATAAAGAAAACTATTTTACTTCTTTAAATTTCATTTTCAACATCAGTATAATACAACATCTAAATCACAGGGCTAATCTGACAACTAATCATGTATTGTTTATAAAGCCAAGGGAAACAAAGGTTAAATCTGAAAATGACTAGTCGCTATACCTATTTTTTGTTATGAATGTACTTACATTGTAATCCACTTAACAAACTCTTTTTATTCCCAAGTAGTTTTCAATCTTCAACTTAATACAGCTTGAAATTTTATTTCGGCCAATTAAAATCTAGGAATGATGACCTACAACACATAAGTGTTAGGAGCAACATTTTGATAGCAAGAAATTCAAAGCAACCTAAAAATTTGGTAAAGAAATACTAAGATTTTATTAAGGCTTGTTAGAGCTATATTAAGCAACCATTAAAAATGATGGTTATAGGGGCGCCTGGGTGGCGCAGTCGGTTGAGCGTCCGACTTCAGCCAGGTCACGATCTCGCGGTGAGTTCGAGCCCTGCGTCAGGCTCTGGGCTGATGGCTCAGAGCCTGGAGCCTGTTTCCGATTCTGTGTCTCCCTCTCTCTCTGCCCCTCCCCCGTTCATGCTCTGTCTCTCTCTGTCCCAAAAATAAATAAATGTTGAAAAAAAAAAATGATGGTTATAAAGATTATGTAAAAACTAATATAAAATATTAATGCTAAAAGAAAGCACAGAATATACTGAATGTATGTATGATCATTCTACTTAAGGGAGTACGCATATGAAAAACTTTGAATGGAAATGCAACAAAGTAAATATAGAAATGTGATATGATCATGGAGTTATGTGGTTTTGTTCTTTTCTTCCCCTAAATTCTAACATTTTTTTGAGGTACATTTTGTAACTGATAATATAGTATAAAATCTAAGTGTTCACTAACTGTTCAAGATATAAAGTACTAAAGAACACACTTTAACAAATTTAGATTTCAAAAAAGTTACTCATTTATTACCTCTAGCTTTCCTTATTTCTACTGAAACATGTCCTATTTTAAATTCTAAAACTTTTCACTGTTCTGCCTCCTACAAATCATATGTTCTTTTTCTCCCTGAGAGCTCTCTGGAATTCAAATAAATGTTGCTTCTACCCAAAGCTTGAACAGGAATTTTTATAAGTGGTTAACAGATTAATTTGGGAAGACTGGACTTTCCATCCAAAAAGCAAGGTGGGTTGCTCCATCAACTTAAATTCTCTATTTCCTACAATAAAGTATTATTTACATATATTCTATATATTTCTTGTCCAGCCTCCTCCTAAGTATTTTACATTTTTGTGGTTATTATCACATTTAACTAGGTTGGGCATGTGAAGGACACCGAGCTCCTTTGAGAAAAAAATTTTAAATTTTTTTTAATGTTTGTTCATTTTTGAGAGACAGAACGTGAGCAGGGATGGGGCGGAGAGAGAGGGAGACACAAAATCCGAAGCAGGCTCCAGGCTCTGAGCTGTCAGCACAGAGCTCCACGCAGGGCTCAAACCCATGAATTACGAGATCTTGACCTGAGCCGAAGTCAGACGCTTAACTGACTGAGCCACCCAGGCACCCCTGAGAACAAAATTTTAAACGTTCCCAAATGAAACATATTTGATATACCCCATTTCTTACTAATTAATGTTCAAATACATATTAGGTAATTAAAAACAAATGTGATTTCCTTAAAATTCTGTTTAAAACTTGTACAGAAAAGTAGTATAAACTTCATGAAAAACATGAATGAGGGGTGTGGGGCCGGTGAACTTTATACTCCAGAACCCCCTCATCCTGACTCAGGTGCTAATTATTACATCATAAGATAAAAATGAGTAAGTAATTCCTCTTCAAGTTTGCTAAATTTCAACCAAGGTTTTCTATTACAAAGACATCCTCCACTTTTAAATTCTTGTGTTTGAAATGCTGGCAGGGAAGGGGTAACGTGAAGTCATATAACCTTATACTCTGTATCACATTTCCCAGGTGAAGAAAAATACGTTTCTTATAACTCTTAAACTCAGATGAGAAGTGGACAACTGAACTGCTGGGTGAATGAGATGGAATGAAAGGAATTTCAAACACAACACTTATCCTTGCCTATTATTAGAATTTGGTATGTCACTAGCTCCTAGTAGTATTTTTTTAAACTATAGACATTTAAATCTCTCATTTATTTTATTATTTTTTTTAATGTTTATTTATTTTTGAGAGAGAGAGAGAGAGGGACAGAGTCCTAGCGGGTGAGGGCCAGAGAGAGAGGGAGGCACAGAATCTGAAGCAGGCTCCAAGCTCTGAGCTGTCAGCACAGAGCCTGACGAGGGCTCGAACTCATGAACCATGAGATCATGGCCTGAGCCAAAGTCAGACGCTTAACCACCTGAGTCACCCAGGCACCCCTAAACCTTTCATTTTATATCCCACATAAAAGCAATCATTGGAAATATTCCAATCACATCATTATTCTGACACATATAATATCCTCAGTTTTCCAGTCAAATATTAATCACATCTAAATAATAAACTTCTGAAGGCATAACCAAGTTTACAAACCAAGCTCTCATGAAAATCAGAGGGCAAAAATATATACCCACAAATCACATTAGACATCAATGTACATTGAGCACCAACTCTGTGCCGAGGGAAGTCACTTTTTCTCATTTAATTCTCATAAAAACCCCCACTGTGAAAAGGAATGCAGATAATGGAGAAAAGCTTTTGGACAGAGCCATTTGGCTACATAACAGAAGCAGAAGTTCTAACCAGAAGCAGCTATTTCTACTCCCCATACAACTACTACTAGAAAAGAGCAAAATAAAAAGTGTTTGTAAAGTATACACCCTTTTCCTTCTAATTATGTATGTAACTCTGCAGACTCAGTGGCCCCATACTTTTACTGAAAAAGTAAAATATTCTTCTCAACAGGGGCGCCTGAGTGGCTCAGTCGGTTGAGCGTCCGACTTCGGCTCAGGTCATGACCTCACGGTTCCTGAGTTCGAGCCCCGAGTCAGGCTCTGTGCAGACAGCTCAGAGCCTGGAGCCTGCTTCGGATTCTGGGTCTCCCTCTCTCTCTGCCCCTCCCCCACTCGCACTCTGTCTCTGTCTCTCAAAAATGAATAAATGTTAAAAAAATTTTTTTTTTTTAATTTTTCTCAACAGAAACTACAGAAGCAAGGTATATTTCATCCTCACCTAGGAAGCAATGTTTCTTCTCCACATCTGAGGGGACTTTTTAAGTAACACTTCAACAACTAGAAAAAAAATTTTAACCTTTTAAAAATTTTTTTTTTTTTTCAACGTTTATTTATTTTTGGGACAGAGAGAGACAGAGCATGAACGGGGGAGGGGCAGAGAGAGAGGGAGACACAGGATCGGAAACAGGCTCCAGGCTCTGAGCCATCAGCCCAGAGCCTGACGCGGGGCTCGAACTCACGGACCGCGAGATCGTGACCTGGCTGAAGTCGGACGCTTAACCGACTGCGCCACCCAGGCGCCCCAAATTTTAACCTTTTAAATTAAGTATCTGTCCCATCTCCCTCTCCCTTCCTCCCTCCTTCTCTCTCTCTCTCTCTCTCTCTCTCATCTACTGTATCTACACTCACTCCCCCATAAATAAAAGAGAAGACGAGCAAGTCGTAAGGGAATCTAATATACTATTTTTTGGTCTGTTTTACATTTTGGTAGTACATACATTATTACTTGGCAGACAAAAGGTCGCATTGCTAAAACAATCTGAAAACCATACAGGCAAATCTAGAGTTTACAAAGGCTGATTATCAACTATCATTTCATTCATCACTCCTCTACATATTGCTCAATTTCTGGCAATAACAACACCCCAAATACAAATAAGAATTTCTTGTCAATTCAGATACACATTAGTAACCCTGGTTTAAAAAAAAAAAATACCTAAAAACACTGAACCTAAATCATCCTTAACTTGAACTCAAATCACCATAATTTCTCCTACACTCAAAAGGAAAAGGTAATAATACAAACACACACATGGAGTTAATTTTAATGATCCACTTCTATGGCTGATAATTCTATCTACTATCTATACCAGGACCTAGTACCGTATTTCCAAGTATCCACAAGACGCCAACAGACCTCAGAAATCTCCTAAGTTAGCTGTATGTACTCAATTGGAATATATAAGATGATCCACTAAGGTGCAGGAAGACGATATTACAATTTTGCATATTTAACCTTAAAACATTTTAAGTTCAATATAGGAGTTTTCAGTAACATCGCACTCTTGTTAGCTTTCACCGAAGTGTGAAATACTACAGTTTATATGCATCTTACCTTATTATAGGTAAATATGACCTACCAAATTCTTTTAAATTCCCCAGTAGAAAGATTTCCAAGGAGATTTAAGACAATCCATTTTGGGGTGTAAACATATGCCAAAGCTTACCAGACTGTAAAACTTAAATATGTACAATTTATTATCGACTATACTTCAACAAAACTACCTGAAAATGAATGTAATATATATATTCACAGATTTAAGATAATACTAAAATGCAAATTGTACGAATAGAAAATGGCAGTGTTAATCCCTTATCTGCTCCTTCTATAAGCTCTTATGGCCCAAATTATAAAGCTAAAAACAATGGCAAGCTAATCCTATCACCCCCCTAAAATTAAAAGTTACCTGAAGCCTACTAAATTGCATTCATAACCATTAATAACATATAATAGTTCTGCTATAATCTGAACTTCTAAAACAATTACCTCTTATGCAAATAGACAGAAGGGAATGATTAGAATATTAAGTAAAATACATGATTTTTTCCAGCTTGTTAATGTTTTTAAATGACAGGCAAGCTTTCTCAAATTAAAAAGAAAGTCTTCGAAATATAAGACATTATGAAAAAAGCCAAAATTCATGCCAAAATGCTTTCTTAAAATATAAACAGTAGCTTCAAAGACCCCTAGACTGTTCATGTTCTTAAGCTATCAAGGGAGGTTCCAAGTTCAGATGAAAAAGATGAGAAGACATTTTTCGTTTGTTAAAAAAAACAAAAACAAAAACATGATAAAGAAGGTGATGGAAGTAAAGGCCTTTGTGGGCCTAAATCTCAGAGAAAACAGCACAACCCTCAAGATTTAAGGCTGCAGAAATTCAAATGTCTGTGATGCAGTGTTGATATTTTTATTTGAATTGTTACTGCTCTTGTTAGCGTTCTGGTTGCAAGCCGTGTAGGTTTTACACAGTCTGATCCTATCCCATTTCTTCTCCTAAACCTTGTTAGTTATGGCACATGATTGTTCCAGAACACAAAGCTTTTCAGAATTTGTATTTCATGTCTGTGACTGGACAAAACCAAAGCCACCACAACTAGAAAGATATTTAAAACCTGAACAACAAGAATACGGAAACAAATCTCTATAATTCTTTGCATAATGTCTCCTGCCTGAATTCTTTCCAGCACTTTACCAATTTTCCTTTTTACCAATTAAACTTTACCAAGTTTACCATTAAACTTAATGATAAATGTTTGGAAGCCTCTTTTATGTTTCAGTTTTTTTGTTTTGTTAGTTTTAACATCAAAAGAAGGTATTTTTCTTAACGACTCACACACCACTGGGAAACACTAGTTCTTCTTACTAAGGTTTTTTTTTAATGGCTAAAATATATGAAAAACAGGATGGTAAAAAACTAAAGTGCATTTTCTTGATAGCTGGTATCTTTGGAAGACAAACAGAAAAAAATAATTGAAATGTTGAAGAAATAAGTAACAAAATAAATTCTACAATAAGAGAGGTTTACTATACAGTTGAAAGAAAGTACTCACTTTTTCTAGCCTAATCAGTTTAAAAATGGTTGTATACCGGGGCGCCTGGGTGGTTCAACTGGTTAAGCATCTGACTTCGGCTCAGGTCATGATCTCACGGTTTGTGAGTTCGAGCCCCATGTTGGGCTCAGCACTGACAGCACAGAGGCGGCTTCAGACTCTGTCTTCCCCTCTCTCTCTGCCCCTCCCCTTCATGCGCATGAGCTCTCTCACTCTCACAAACAAATAAATAGACGTTAAAAATAAATAAAACACTACCCTTTTAATGAATGAATGAATGAATAAATAAAATGGTCAGATACTATTACAATGAAGAAATATATAACTAAAGAAAATATATTCTCAACAGCAAATTAATGAAAACAATAGTTAAAAAAAAACCTTTGTTAATAGTAACCACTGATACTTTTTATTTATTTTTTTTTAATGTTTATTTATTTCTGAGACAGAGAGAGACAGAGCATGAGTGGGGGAGGGGCAGAGAGAGGGAGACACAGAATTAGAAGCAGGCTCCAGGCTCTGAGCTGTCAGCACAGAGCCTAACTCGAGGCTCGAACTGACAGACCATGGATCATGACCTGAGCCCAAGTCAGTCGCTCAACCGACTGAGCCACCCAAGCGCCCCATTAACCACTGATACTTTAAATGAAATATAAAACTGCCTGTGGAACTACATGTGTAGCATTACAAATTGAAATTCATTCACTGCATCATTCACAGAACAAGTTTTTACAACTAAGAAGTAAAAACCCTTAGGAGGGCAAGGTAGTACAACATTTCATCAACACTAATATTTACGATAATAGATTGTTAACAGAATTTTATACTTTGTGAGACAAAGTCTCATACAGCACTGCAAATTTTATAAAAATAAGATCATTAAAGTATAAAAGAGTTTTATACTTTGTGAGACAAAGTTTCATACAAAAGTTTTCTGGCTATCTTGTCACAATGAACTTTTAAAAGTTACGGAACTTCTGGATGAATGACTTTTTCTTCTATAAAAAAAACAAGTACTCCAACGTGTGGCCTTGCCTATGATAACAAGTACCTATTAATAGTATGCTGGCAGATATTTCTGGAAAAAAATTAACAGATTTTGTCTAAGTAAAGGTGATATTTTAACAATCAAGAGTCTCTTGCTTAACCTGGCTTGCACATGTGTGCATGCTCTCTCCCTCTCCCTCTCTCAAAATAAATAAATAAACTTAAGAAAAAACCAACAAAACCACGTTCTGGGTGCTAGGTGAGCTCACTGCTGTTGGAGTATTTCTGTACTTAGACTCTTCCAGCGGACAGATGAAGGAAGCACAGGTATGTGTGTGTGCACTCACATCTACATCTCTATTTGCATATATCTTTATTGAAAACCATGTGTTTATTTAGACTGATAGCCCCACTTCCATTCCAATACCATGTGTTCACTCTAGCTTTTGTCTTTTCCCATATTTGTACCTCTTCTCCCAATAGCAAAAGCTGATTCCTTCTCCCAATATTAAAAGTTATTAATTTGCTCAGTTCTTCCATATGTTGCCAGCTCCCTACTCTTAAGACTTTGGTGTGGCTCACACATTCCTTCTTGTGAAAGCCCCAGCTGCTCCAGAGCTACCTCGTACCCCACTCCCATTGACTTGACCTCTGTCATGATTTTAAAACCTTAAAAAGGGCAGAGTGGCTAGAGAAGATAAGGAGAGCTAGAGACATACAGATTTTAAAAAATTTTTTTTTAAGTTTACTTATTTATTTTGAGAGAGAGGAGGAGAGAAGGCGAGTGAGTGTGAGCAGGGGAAGGGCAGAGAGAGAGGGAGAGAGAGAATCCCAAGCAGGCTCCACGCTGTCAGTGCCCAGCCCAACTCAGAGCTCGATCTCACAGTGAGATCATGACCTGAACCGAAATCAAGAGTCAGACACTTAACCGACTAAGCCACCAAGATGCCCCAGAACATGGTTTTGAAATAGTACTCTCCTCTAAAAGGAATTAAGGATCCTTAGAGAAAGGACTGATTCTAGGACTAGAGCAGGAAAATTATAAAATGAGCCTCTAGCATCTTATGGCAAAAGGATATGTACAGGTGACAAAACGACATAAAACTATATACATGCATCCTATCAATGCAAATAACCTAATTTTGATAATGTAGTTATGGAAGATGTAAACATTGGGGGAAATTGGGTAAAGGGTCAAAAAAAGGAACATTCTGTATTATTTTTGTAACTTCCTGTGAATTTATAATGATTTCAAGTTAAAGTTGTTACTGTTGTTGTTGTTTAAATAAATAAGTACACTGGAGCGGCTGGGTGGCTCAGTCAGTTAAGCAGCCGACTTCGGCTCAGGTCATGATCTCTCAGTTCCTGGCTTCAAGCCCTGCGACGATGGGCTCCGTGCTGGCAGCTCAGAGTCTGGAGCCTGCTTACCTTTCTGTGTCTCCCTCCGTCTCTGCCCCTGCCCCACTTGTGCTCACTAGCTGTTGCGCGCGCTCTCTCTCCCTCGGGTGCCTGGGTGGCTCAGTCAGTTGAGCGTGACTTCAGCTCAGATCATGATCTCACAGTCCATGAGTTTCAGTCCCGCGTCCGGCTCTGTGCTGACAACTCAGAGCCTGGAGCCTGCTTCAGATTCTGTGTCTCCCTCTCTCTGCCCCTCCCCTGCTTATGCTCTGTCTCGGTCTTAAAAAAAAAAAAAAATTTAAAAACTTAAACATTAAAAAAAAGTACACAAAGATTGACTGGATCACATCAAAAGGGCATGCAAGCCAATCTGAAAGGGCTCCCAGTGGCAAATGGGGGACAATCTGAGTATTGAAATAAATGATGATAATAATGAAGTATAACCCATTGAATAAAAAAAGAATTTCTGGTATAAATAAATGTATATGAATTCTTTTTCTTATAGTAAAATGCCAACTAAAAAATGTAGAAGAAATATTGAATCAGAATAGCAGTATTTGGCAATCCTCACAGTAAAAATTAATTTAGGTGAGAAACTTCAATGGATACTAAAACCAATGGGTGAAAGCAGGAACAGACAGAAACATGATTTTACACAGTCCCAAAGTATCTCCCCACAAATACTTATTAGTTACAAAGGAAGGAGGGAGTAAACAGAAACTTGGTAGACATCACCTTTTTTTTTTTTTTTTAACTTTTTGTAATGTTTATTTATTTTTGAGAGAGACAGACAGACAGACTGTGGCAGGTGAGGAGCAGAGAGAGAGGGACGCACAGAATCTGAAGCAGGCTCCAGGCTCTGAGCTGTCAGCACAGAGCCCGAAGTGGGGCCTGAACTCACAAACCGTGAGATCATGACCTGAGCTGAAGTCAGATGCTTAACCCACTGAGCCACCCAGGTGCCCCAGCAGACATCACCTTTAATCAAGTGATCTAAGTTATTAACATTACCTAATGGGATAAATTGTATACCACAAAATAGGATTAAGAACACAACATCATTTCTGTGAAATTGCAGCTAAAAAATACCTATCTTGGGTCTAATCATCAGAAAACATTAGATGCACCCAAATTGCAGGATATTCTACAAAATGAGCGGTTTATAACCTTCAAAATTGTGAACAGCATGAAAATCAAGAAAGACTGGGAAACCGTTCCAAATCGAAGGAGATTAAAGAAACATGAGGGTTGGCTGTAATGCATGATCCTGGATTAGATCCTTTTGGTCTAAAGAACATTATTTGGGCAATGAACAAAACTTGAATGAGGGATCTCAGCAAGGTGATACAAAAGTTTTGAAAACTTTTTCTTAAATTGGAAAATTGTTTCCAAAAAAAATTAAAAAAAAAAAAATCACACCAAGGCATGTTCTTGACTCAAAGCCTTTGAATTTGCTATTTCTGTCTGAAATGATCACATCCATGTATCTGCATGGCTAACTCTCCTACTTCCACTGGGTTTTTAGTTTTCAGAGAAGCCTTACTATCTCAACTGTCAACACTATATATATTCACATCTTTCTCCTTGCTTTACTTTTTTTTTCCTTATCATAAATCACTATCTTATATACAATTAAACTATTATTATATGACTGCCCATTAAAATGTAAACTGATGGCAGGGACTTTTTGTTTTGTTCACTGTAACATTCCCAGGGCCTAATCCAGGACCTGGCACGGTATAGACACATATTTATTAGACCAAATGTACACAAAGTCCTTGGGACACAAAGGACTTAAGATACAATTACAAAATAAGTTCACTTTCTCAATCACAGCGAGTATACTGAAGTAGGTAAAAAGACCTCTAGTGTTAATTTGATAGCTCTGGAGTATCATTTCAATAGATATGTCTGTAGCATAAACAAATGACCTAATGTCCCCCCTCTGAGGGGCTTAGTGAGCAAACTGGATTTCCATCAGAAAGCAAGCTGTACTAATGCAGCCAGCTAAGACAACAATATTTACCAACAGCACGTGGAAAATACAGTATAAACGCTCTAAACGCTGAGAGACAAGAATTAATTGTATCAGACTTGATTGAAAACTACCGATAAATACACAAAGAAAGCAAGTTTTCTCCGGGAGGGAGGGAAGGAAGTAAACTCATATTCAAAGGAAGTCCATAGTGCAAACCAAGGGACATATATAACTGAGGTCTCTGATTTTATTACCACATTTCCTCGAGAAACTACCGAGACTATAATTAAACTAACCACAATGATCTCAATTAGTTTACAGTATTATAAAACATACCAAATGGTTTGTATTTAAGAAAAAAGTATAACCCAAAAATCTGCAAAATGATCTTATGGTTTCTACACATGGAGTGATCAAATCACTAACATCTCATTTTACAAATTTGTTTTTCTCCTATGCCACCAAATAATATAGATGACCTTCCTTTCTTGCATACCAAAGACAGAAAACATTATCTTCAAGAAATTCTTAAATAACATATCTGAATTCAACCCAATACTTCAAAAAATGAAACACAAAAAAGAACAACTATGTATGTATGTGTACACACACATATAAATGTATTAATGGGCATGGTTTGATAATCATTAATTAAGTTACACACATGACCCCATCTATCTTACAACCAAACTGGTTCTCTGAAGGTGAATGAAATCCAAATTTATAAAACAAATTCTAATTTCCAATAGAAATAATATTTGTAAACCTAAAGTTGACTACAACGCTGCAGCTCAGAAATTGAGAAGCTGAAGAAAGCTTCCAGAACTCTCATCAGATTGGGAACAGAAATTAAAATTTGGGACTCACAAAGAAAAAGTCCAGGCTAAAGGGCTACACCCCAGAAATAAAGAAAAAACAGAAACAAACCAACCCTCAAAAGATTGAAAATCGACCTCAAATCTGTTCAATCATTGAGTAGATTAAGGTGGTCCTTCTCAAACCTGACTGACAGAAAATATAAATCTCCCTAAAGAAAGTTAACATTACCTAATTATCTAAGCATTTTATCCACACACAATATCCAGCAGTCAAGCAAACATTAGCAGTCATACAAGATAAAACTAAAATACCATAAAACCAGAAGAAAATTTTCTAAAAAATGAGAGCCACAGGAAATTCAGAAATTTAACACAAACCTCAAAGTCATTGCTATTAATGTCTTCAAAGTAAGATGGGAGAATTTCAGCAGAGAACCTGATATTTTATCAAATAATCAAATGATTGAAAACTCTAAAACTTAAAAACAAAATGAGTGAAAATTAAGAACTCGGTAGAAAGGAGTGAAGGTGAGTGGGAAGTATAGGCTTTCTGGGTATGGACTAAGTCACAAGGATCAAAGGTACAGCATAGGGAATAGAGCTAATGGCACCTTAAGAGCCTTCGAAGATCACAGACGGTAGCTAGACTTGTGCTGAGCATAGTATACCATGCAAAGTGGCCAAATCGCTATGCTGTACACCTGAAACTAAGGTAGCATTGTATGTCAACAACAACTCAATTAAAAAAAAAAAAAAAGAATTCAACAGACAGCTTAGACACAACTATGGCCTTTAGTGAACTGTCTAAATCCTTTAAAACATTTTTCTATTGCTATTTAAGGTTGTAAGGTGAATTTATATAAGCTCTTTTTTTTAAGTTTATTTACTTATTTTGAGAGAGAGGAGAGAGAGAGAGAGAGAGAGAGCATGCGAGAGCATATGAGCACAGGGGAGGGATAGAGAGAGGGAGGGAGGGAGGGAAGGAGGGATGGGGGGGAAGGAGGGAGGGAGAGAGAGGGAGAGAGAATCCTAAGCAGGCTCCATGCTGTAAGCACAGAGTCCAACTTGAGGCTTGACCTCAGGAACCATGAGATCATGACCTAAGCCAATATCAAGAGTCAGATGCTTAACCCACAAGCCACCCAGGTGCCCCTAGAAGTTCTTTATATTAAGAATATCAGTGCATGTTCTGCCTTTTTAGTCATTTGTTTTTTCTCAGTTTGTTATCTTTTAACTCTTTTTAGTTTTGTTCATTTTCAGCAAATAAAAACTTTTTTTCTCTATAGATGCTTTCTTATCAATTATGTTTAAATGGGCATGTACACAGAATCATTTTGTTTATTTTTTTTTTTAAGATAACAGCTCTTTATTTAAATCTTATTTTTAAAGTAAGCTCTATGCCCAACGTGGGACTGGAACTTGTGACCCTGAGATGAGGCCAGCCACGTGCCCCATTGTTTATGGTTTTTCATTTTGCCTTTATCCCCTTTGACTATTTGGAGTTTATTTTGGTGCATATTACAAAGTGAGAAAATACTCTCATTTTTTTCCCTCAAATACTTAACCAAGTTTTTAAAGGAAGTTTTTCATTATAATAATAAATTTTATTTTGTTCTTATTGTAAGGTTATATAACACTAATTGAAATGTGTGAAATAACAAAAATAAATTCTAGCTTTTTCCTACTACCTGCATAAATACATAAATATGTATTTGTAAGAATATCTTTTGATACCTAGAAGTAATTAAAATGACTCAAAACTCCTTCAGTACAGGTAATGGATAAATAATTTAAAATACATCCAATGGAGGGGGGCAACTGGGTGGCTCAGTTGGTTAAGCTCCCGACTTCAGCGGAGGTCATGATCTCGCGATTTGTGAGTTCGAGCCCCACACGGGGCTCTGTGCTGACAGCTTGGAGGCTGGAGCCTGCTTCAGATTTTGTGTCTCCCTCTCTCTCTGCTCCTCTCCCCTTGTGCTCTGTCTCTCTCTCTCTCAAAAATAAATAAACATTAAAAAAAATTTTTTAATACAGCCAATGGAGGGGTGATGGGGTGGCTCAGTCAGTTAAGAGTCCAACTCTTGATCTCAGCTCAGGCCTTGATCTCACGGTTGTGAGATCAAGCCCTGAGTTCAGTTCTGTGCTGGGGATGAAGCCTACTTTAAAAAAAAAAAAAAAAAAAAAAATACATCTAACGGAATACTGTAGAGATATTAAGAAGAATGAAGTAGACTTAAATGTATTAATGTATAAATATGAAAAGGGTATACTGTTGACTAAAATACATTCTGAAAAAAACTAGTCAATAATTTGCATTTCAGAATAACAATGATGCTCTCCTCATCATTCAATGTAGTAGTTACCACAAATGCCTTTGGATTTGCTGCTCTCTTTATACCAATTTTGACTATGTGTTTTGTCTACATGTTCTATAAAGGAATTTGATTCAGACTTTGCATATACTGGCTTTTTACTAAACAGTACTATTTAAAATATCATATGAATGGTTAAGGACTACATTTGCTGGCACTAATATAATTTTCAAAATATAGCACACTATATTCATGCATAAAATAAGGACTCGTATCCTCGACATTTTATATCATCAAATCCAGTAAGTTTAAAAAACAAAATATTAACTACACATATCGTTAATTTTGCTTTTCATGTTTCCTTTTATTAGAACACGGTTGAAATCAACTTATAAAAGTTACAAAGCTATATAATTAAATTTGGCCAGTATCTCAGCACCCATGATTCACTGTTTTGTGTTTGCCACTAAAGATGTTCTTCAAATAGCTAAACCATATTGTGGCAGTGATATAGCCAGGCAAATATGCTCAAATATGAATTCCTTGAAAAATTATTCATCTCCTTAAATGGCATAACCAAAAACTTTCTCCCATGAAAAGAGCTGTGAAAAAAGGAAAACAATTACAAATGAGACTACAGTCCCTAAAGGCAAGGAATGTGTCCAAAAAACTGAATTATTCTTTTATTAAAATTTCATACATATTCTTAGCTACAGGCAAAAATCTATGAGAAGGGATGAGCCACTTATCTAAATTCAATTCGTCAAACATAAATGAGTGACTACATGCCAAGCACAGTGCTATAAATTGGAAATACAAATGTAACTAAAATAACTTTATTTATATCCTGTCTTACTGCAAAAAAGATCTAAGGTAATCAAGACACAGTCCTTAAATTCAAGTGGTTTATACTCTAGTAGAAGACATAAACTTAAACCAAATACACATTATAAAGTGTAAAAAAAAAATTTAAAGGATTATATTCAAGTTATAGAACATACCCTTGTAATCAGTGCTACAAAACAAAGAGCACTATTACACAGAACATGATGTCCAACAACAGGCATGGTTAAGCAAATTATGATGGAAACCACTTAATTCAGTATTGTAGTACATTTGTTTAAAAGTTTAAGAAAAAAATTAACAGTATCATAGGAAAATCCTTATGCTACCATATTAAAGACAAAATTAAAATTAGGAAAATAGCAAAAAAAACAAAAACAAAACCTGAAAATGGTAGGAGTAATTATCTTTGGGTGGTTATAAGGTTTTATTGTTTACTCTTTACATGTTCTAATTTTCCATAATAACCATATATTACTCCTATAATCAGGAATATAATAAACATCTAAAAAAACAACCATAATTTTTTCTGGCAAGCCATTTAAAAGGAGCAAATCCTATTTGTCTGTTAACTAAGCAACACTGTATAATGACACTGAAAATTTCCTGCAAATAAAGTGAGAAAAGTTTCATCGAAATGTAGACTGGTAAGAAAGGCTTGAGAGATATGAAAGACCTTACTTTTCCAAACGACCTCTGCTAGAAATTAAGACTAATAATTACATTACTAAACGACATAACTAAAATAATAAAAATCACATTGGGTACCTTCTTCAGGTCACACACAATCCAATTAGCTGCATTTCAGATACTCAAAAGATGTTCTCTCTGTGTGCTGTCCCATATGGTAGCCCCCAGCCACATGTGACTACCCAACACTGGAAATAAGGCTACTGCAACTGAGGAACTGAATTAGTTTAATAGTTTATAACTTAGCCACTTGTAGCTAATGGCTACCACATTGGCCAGAGGCGTGTTTAGACGCATTGTAAGAAAGCTCTCTTAAAAGGGATTAAGAGGTACAAACTTCCAGTTATAAAATAAGTTAAGTCACAGGGATTAAAAAAAAAAAAAATACACCGTAGGAAATATAGACAATAATACTGTAACAACTTTGTTTGGTGACAGATGGTAACCACACTCATCATGGTGGGCCCTGCAAAGTGTATAGAATGGATTGTCGAACCACTCTGTTTTACACCTGAAACTAATGTAACATTGTGTGTCAACTCTAACAAAAGAGAAAGAGAGAGAGAGAGAGAAAAGAACCATTCAGTAAGACTACTCTCAACTGGTAGCACTCAAACTTGAGGAACTGAAAAAGTAGGTTAAGTACTGGGAAAGAAAAAAAAGAAAAAAAAATACTACATGTATCCAGTTAACAGAGGTTAGTGGAAGAGAAGATAATGGTTAGATCTTCACAGCTGAAGAACATTCAGAATTATACATTTACATATACAGTATTACCAATTTTAAATTATTTTCTTTGTTAAACTTAAATCTACACTTTGTCAATTACTAAAGAGAAAAATCATGTCAGATTTGGAAAATTATAAATGTAGCATTAAGAAATTCTATAGCACAGTGAACATGTGACCAGCTGGGAATGCCAATTCTTCCATAGCGTTTAATTTCCTGTACTCCAAAAAAAGGAAAGACCCAACAAACTAAAAGGTTACACAAACAAGGACTTATTCTCAATAGTTCTGGCATCTGTCTCTTCCATCAGTGAATTTCTTTTTCAGGTATGCAATCAGTCTTCATTGCACTTAAGAGATAACAGGTTAAACAGGTTCTGGAACACCCAGGCTTTAAAAATATTTTGTCATAACAGATTACAAAAATTAAATTTCTTTAAGAAGTAAATGTTTTTTATATGATCATATATTTCAAGTAGTTCTTGGCACTCTTAGCTCCTAGGATGTGATGTGTTTGTCCTATGAATACTATTATATAATAACAAAATACTGTAGTAAGAATGAAAACCAAAAATGCATCAAAATTTCTCTGGGGCACCTGGGTGGCTCAGTTGGTTGAGCATCCAACTTTGGCTCAGGTCATGATCTCACGGTTCGTGGGTTCAAGCCCCACATCGGGCTCTGTGCTGACAGCTTGCTCAGAACCTGGAGCCTGCCTTAGGTTCTGTATCTCCTTCTCTCTCTGACCCTCTCCTGCTCATGGTCTGTCTCTCTCAAAAATAAATAAATGTTTAAAAAAAATTTTTTTTAATTTCCCAATGAATTAGAAACTTAGGATAGACTAGAAGATTCAACCTGTTTTCCTCAGATCATAGGTGCAGTAATTTAAAGCTAACCATACCTAAAACTAAACTTTAACTGATGAAGACACTAGCATAGTTGAAAGACTTAAACAAAGGCTAGGTTGAGGCCTTCAGAATTAACCATCATGTGTGATAGAAACCTTTAAGACTGAATTACTACTAGTCTAGGGTTTACAATGGTTTTCAACTTTGTAGATTCAGGGAGGTTTATTTTAACTTCTCATTCTTCACTAATAAGCAAAAGAAATAAGTGACCTGAAACAATTAGTCACTTGCACAGGGTACCTCCTAGATTAATTTACCAACCAGAGGTGTCTCAGAAATAAAGAAGTAAAAGAGAGGCATTAGAAAAGGTACCGCTTAGTGAAAAAAGTGTGATTTGGAGTCAGATTTGAAAGGGAATATGAACTCCATCACTACTGCCAAGTTACATAACTTCTTTCTCTAAACCTCAATAGCATCAATAAACAGAGACAATAATCCAACACTGCAGGACTGTGATGAAAAAGACATGAAAGAAATAAAATGTCTGTAAAACACAAGCACATACATAAAAGGAATTCTAATGAAGGGTAACTATCAATTTTTTAAAGCCATTAAAAAAACAAGTTGCCCTTTGCTACTTATTTCTAAAAACCTACCTCTTTGACAATATAAAAGAAATGATGGTAATTTTTAAGTATCAGTTTGAACTGGGGTCAGCTGCAAGTGACAGAAAATGCCCCTTAGTGCCTTTATGTCTGCTTTAAAACAGTTAAGGGTCCTTTGGAAGGACAGTGAGGTAATCTTTGGAACTGCCCCAGAAGCTGAAGCCGTCATATCCCCTCCTCTCTTTCACTTCCCATTACAAACAATAAAGGCCATTTGTACCATTCAACAAAAAAAAAAAAAAAGAAAAGAAAAGAAAAGAAAGTTAAGCGTGGATACAGTAGCTCCCATGATCATCAGAAATACGGCTCCTCAGCTTTGTTGCCATCAACACGAATACACTGCTTCCACCTCCTGATGACGGATACCGAGCACCGACACCAGCCATTAAAGAGAGGACAAGAAAAGGATACAAGCTCCCCATAAGGACTTTGCCTCGACACTACTCACAAACCCCTTTTGTTCACATTCTGTAAGCCAAAACTACTCGTGTGGTCAATCACACACAGCAACTAAAACCGCTTTAAAAAAAATCGTTTGTGGTGATGGTTACACAATATTGTGAACATAATACTAGTGTCACTGAATTGTATACTCAAGTATGGTAAACTTCATGTTACATACATTTACCACAATAAATAAAGAGATTTAGAAAACACTGAAAATGTTAAGTAGAGACATTTGATACATAAAAAAGGACCCAAATAAAAAAATCTAGAGAGATAAAAATGTTATGTGTGAGATGAAAAAATACATTGGATGGTGTTACCAGGAGACTAGAAACTGCAGAAGAAAAGACAACAGAACTTGAAGACATGACAACAGAAATTATCCATAATGAAACCCAGAGGGGAAAAAAAAAAGACCAAAATAAGTGGGTATCAGTAAGTTGTGGGCCAACATGAAGTAACCTAATATACATACAATTGGAAGTCACCAGAGAGGGAAAAAGAAGAGAAAAACACATGTGAATAGCGCTAGAAATTCTCTACAACTGGTAAAAACTAAAACTATACAGATAGAGGCTCAAACAAAGCCAAAAACAAGAAACATGAAGAAAACAAGGCATATCATAATGAAACTGACTAAAACCAGTCAGAAAAAGAAACTCAGAAAAAAAAAATTATGAACAAAGGAATAACACAAGTCATAAGACGGTGGAGGGATATATTTAAAGTACCAAAAGTAAAACAAAACTAGCAAGTTAGTATACTATATACTAAAATACCTTTCAAAAACTAAGGTGCCGCTAAATAAAAATAAAATTACAATTTCTCAAAATGTGTGGGTGGTGGCAAAAGCAGTATTTAAGAGAAATTTATACCAAAAAATGCAAATTTAGGAAAAGAAAAGATCTAAATTCAACAATTTAGGCTTCCTGAGGAAAAGCCTGAGAAAGAACAATTTAAGCCTACAAAGAGAAGAAAAATAAATATAAATGAGAAGAACTTCATACTTATTAGGATGGCTACTACAAAAAAACAAAAAACAAAAACAAACAAAAAAAACACCTTAAAATGACAAGTGTTGACAAGGATGTGGAGAGATCCCAATCCCTGTGCATTACTGATGGGAATGTGAAATGGTGCAGCCACTATGGAAAAGTCTGGTAGTTCCTCAAAAATTAAAAATAGGATTATCATATGATCCAGCAATTCCACTTCTGGATATATTCTGAAAAGACCTGAAATTCTGTCTCCAATACAGTGCACCTGTGTTCACAGCAACATGATTCCCGATAGCCAAAAGGTGGGAGGAACCTGTGTCCATCTACAAATAAATGGATAAACAAAACTGGTATACATACAATGAAATATTATCCAGACTTGAAAAAGAAGGAAATTCTAGCATATGCTACAACATGGATGAATGAACCTTGAGGGCATTATGCTAAGTGAAATGAGCCTTTTGACAAATACTGTAAGACAAATACTACACAATTCCACTTATATAAGGTACCTAGAGTAGTGAAATTCATAGAGACAGAGAGTAGAAGGGTGGTTGCCAGGGGCTGGGGGGGAGGAGGGAATGAAGAGTTGTTCTCTAATGGGTATGAAATATTGTTTTAAAATTTTATTTTTAAATAATCTCTACACCCAATGTGGGGCTCAAACTCTGATTTCAAGAGTTGCATGTTCCACTGAATGATCAGCGAACAGTTTCTACACTAACAAACACTAGTGGGCTTTAAAGATACTGTAATTCCTTGCTCATCATCACCAACCTCTCCCTAATTCTGCTATCCAAACATAAAAAAAGACAGACATTTCCATCATCTCCTTTTACTTTAAGAGACATGATTACCAATTTCCTTTTATCCAGCCAGAGCTAGAAGAGAAGAACTGAAGATGTCACAATTTACATGAGCCGCTTGGCTACCCTGCAGTCTGACAGCAAACCAGTCTGAAAGAAAGAATAAGAGCAGCTCTCCTTATAGTAATCCTTTTCAATAATTTGGGAGATAATACTGCCTATCACCAGCAGTGGGGGCGGGGGGGGGGGGAGGGGCGGGAAACAGGCCAAAGCCATGCCAAAAAGAAGAGAAAACTAGATACACGAAAGTCTAGGATTCAGATTGCAGGTTCATCATCGTAAGATTGATTAATTTGCAGAATTCCATACATGTCCATCTTCAAATGTTCCACACAAGCCCTTGAAAGACTTACAAACAAGAAGGGATTATTAGATAATGTACTGTTCTTGAACTATCCATCATACTGTAGATCTCCAGTAAGGGTAGACCATACAGAATTAATTATTCTCTCTACTTGGAGACATTAAAAAGATTAATTAATTAAAAACAATGAAAAACCCACAACTTACTTTTGGAGAGGCTCAACCTAAACCTAAGAAGATGTGGGGGAGAAAAAGTTGAACAATCACTGATTTTAAAAATACTCTAAAATCTGAAATCCTTTTAATGTTAGAACATTTTATATTAATTACTTTTCTAAAATAACCATCCAGCTTGTCCAAAACTAACAGCTACCAATTTCTTATACAGAGTTTCAAGTTTGTACTTTAGAAAATAAGCATAATAATGAGAAGAGAAAAGGACACTACCTTAGAACTCAGCACAGATCCTTTCATAGCTCTTCCATTTATTAGCTGTATTTCTTTGAGCAAATTATTTAGCCTCTCCAAACCTCAGTGTCCTCATTCACGAAAATAGGAAGAATAACATCTGCCCTACGTATTTCACAGATTGTCACATCAAGTGAGACAACACACAAAAATGTTAAAACATTAAATCTTTTCACTACGGAATAAATAAAACCTTTACTCATAGAATTGATGAGACTATACTAATGGATATAGGCTACTCAGACTTTCTGACTTTAATACGACTTTAGCACAGACAGGTAACACATTTTTCATTATGTTTGCAAAAAATGGGCAAGTAACTGTTCTACTTAGAAGGTCATAATATTTTTTAAATGTTTGAAAACTAAGTATTTCTAAAGAAAGAATATTTCTAAAGAACATGTCATTTTGATGTGACTAGAAAATGAAACAGAAATCTAACAAATTAATAAAGCACTTCAGAACAGTGCCTGGCACATGGTAAGAACTACATGTCTCTTTTTTTATTTCCAGTAGAATTAACATACACTGTTATGTTAGTTTCAGGTGTACAATATAGTGACAAAATATGGAGTGCTTCCCGAATCTGCTTGTTATCCTTGTGCGGGGGCCACATTAATCATCTCTGTATTGTTCCAATTTTAGTATGCATGCTGCCGAAAGCAAGCACGAGAACTACATGTCTTGCTAACAGTATCATCACAATAACTTTTAATGATATATCATAAAAGACCCTGTATTCAATGTGCTGTTTCAAGTACCTATCATTAAGAATTTAAAATATCTATCTTCTATAGTTTAAAGAAAATTTTATGTACAGCATTTATATTACCATTTTCCATTAGCTATATTTTATATGCACTTCTCATAACAGATATCTCACAAGAAGCATGAGTTCACACTGGCAACCCCTACTTGGAACGCTCCTGTAAGGAAATCCTCTTTTTGATTTCTATAAACCAACCATCTGTTATAATTAAATACATAACTAGGTCAGTTTCTAAAAAATATCATTGTAAATACATATTTGTCTTCTCCATCCAAAATCTGAGTTCAAACCAAACTAAGGACAATGAGGCAGAAGTATTTCCACATACCGCATATTAGTAATATTTGGGGTTAGTACTTTCATTCCAGGCAGAGATCTACATGTTTAAAAAACAAAAAACAAAAAATAAACAAACAAAAAAAAAAACTTGGAAATGAGAAGAAAGCAGCTTCAAATGAAGTTATTTATTAATATGGATAAAATTTGGGAGGAAGAAGAGAAGTTACAAGAGATACGGTTGGAAAAGTCAAAACTCAGGTTATTACTCTTGAAGAAACTATTAGCATTTTGAACTTTCCCTGAATAAATAGGAAATTAGTTATTTAAGTACTCTGAATTTTGGAATAATATGACTAGATCTGCATCTTATAAGAAGTAGTTTGGTGGGAGAGTAGAAAATGGATAGAAAGCTAGGAAAGAATAATGGGGAAGAGAATATCTTAACAACCTAAGAAAAATATGATGGTCACTTGAAGTGGGAAAGTAACAGTCAGATGGGAGAGAAGTAAATCACATGTTGGAGGCAACACTGACAGGATTTGGGGCCTGACTGAATGGGAGGTCAAGGATGACACACCCAAATAGCCAGATTTCTTGCTTGATCCAAGCTAGATGGATAGTGGCATTACTGAGTCTAAGATCACAGGAAATGAAGGAGATCTGAAAGCAAAGGGGGAAAAATAATATTGTAGATATGTTGATCTTGAAGTATCTCTGGTATATCCAAGGGGAGATGCCTAGCTGATGTAGGACCTAAAGCTCAGAGGTAAGCTTTCAGATGGAAAAACAGAAATTATCAACATATAAATGATAAAGAGAGTCCCCAAAATAGACACAAGCTTAAGAAGTCAAAGAATGAGTAAAAAAATAATAAGCTGCCATTTAGCAGTGGAAGAGAAAGCAAAGCCTGAGAGAAACAGCTGAAGATGCTCTGAGTAATATCGTCAAAGCCAAGAGGAGAGGGCAATTTGAGAAATGTCAAGTACTTCTGAACATTTGATAAAAATGACGGTGTTCGCAGCAAGGAAATCAGCATGATCTTGCAGTGAGCAGTGTTAGTGATGGGAGAGGATGGGAGGGAGATTATAGCAGACCAAGGAGTGAACAGAAAGTGAGACAGCAGAGTTTGTTTTGCTGAGGGGAAGGGGCAAAAGGTAGAAAGAATCGAGATTCCTTTCTAGGGGTCATTTGTTTTTGTTTTAGGTGACACATTTGAACAAGTTCAGCCAAATGAAAAAGAATCCAAATTAAAAGAAAGATGAAAGACAAAGAGAATTAAGCAACGGAAGGAGAGAATGAGATCCAAACACAGTTGGAGAATCAGCCTGAGACAGAATGACGGACACCTCATCCACTATAACAGAAGGAAAAGGAAGAACAAATGGTACAGAGGAGATAAACTCGTGAGTCAAGTAACAGGAAATTTAAGAGATCTCCTTTGATGGCTTCTATCTTCTCATGAAGGGAGAAGACCATCTGTAGAGCATACTTTGTTCAAAGAAAGAAAAGAATGTTTAAAACAGACCCTACGGAGAATGACAGAATTGCTCTGCCACCCTGACAGCTCTTACAAGAAACAGAGACCACAAATTCACAGAACCACCAATCTGCGTAGTAATTTTTTTCTCCATCAGAGCTCAACAAACAACCTTTTATGCAGGCCAAAGAAACAAACTAATCCAAAATCTAGGTGCAGATGCATATGACAGAAATTCAACGGGGCAAGGAAACTGAGAATCCTGGCAAGAGGTCTGAAGTAATGGACAATGGATTCTTACCTGCTTATTATCTCAAAAGCATCAATGAATACGTTTAATAAAAGGGTAAGAGCTCAGGGGCAGGATGTTTCAATTAATGATCTCAAAGGTAAAACTGGTTTCAGGTAATGGTAAGGTCCACAGTAGCTTCATGAGAGTAAGTAAATGAGTTAAGTGAAGAGCTCCACTGAAGATGAGAGAACTGTGAAGCCAGGTTCCTGGGTATTCTATTCACATAAACACTGATTCACCTAGAATGGTGGCACAGCCCTGCACGGAAAGGAAGACTGAGTCAGAAGTCTGTGTCTTCGATGAGCAAGCAGAGACCCCAACTACAGTATACCCCAACTACATGAGACTCAACAACGGCAATTCTAACAAGAAGGTATTACCCTCTTGTTGCTACAAGGTACTACCTTGCAGTACAAGATAAAAAGGAAACCACCTCCTATCCTTTCCTAACTGGGATCTGTAGAGAATAAAAGAAGGTACAAGTTCCACTAGAGAAGGCTCTCCCTTAGGAAGAAGACAGGTGTTGGGGCGCCTGGGTGGTTGAGTCACTTGGGCGTCCGACTTTGGCTCAGGTCATGATCTCACGGTTCGTGGGTTTGAGTCCTGCATCGGGCTCTGTGCTGACAGCTCGGAGCCTGGAGCCTCCCTCTCTCTCTGCCCCTCCCCTGCTCCTGCGCGCTCTCTCAAAAAATAAACATTAAAAACTTTTTTAAAAAAAGAAGACAGGTGTTACTACTTAAACAAAGATAAAAGTAACATTCAACATTGGGCGCCTAGGTGGCGGTTGAGCGTCTGACTTTGGCTCAGGTCATGACCTCGCAGTTTGTGAGTTCGAGCCCCACGTCGGGCTCTGTGCTGACAGCTCAGAGCCTGGAGCATGCTCCTGATTCTGTGTCTCCCTCTCTCTCTGCCTCTGCCCTGCTCACGCTCTGTGTCTCTCTGTCTCAAAAATAAACATTAAAAAAAAAAAAAATTTTTAAGTATCATTCAGCAAAGAGTTTGAAGATGCAAGTGATTATGTTTAACTTTAGAACAAGGGTGAGAAATACTTGAAAAGGAAGGGAAGAACAGGTGAGGGAACAAGAGTGAGAAGAGATGTGTATAATGACTTGTATCTTGGGCGATACATGAAAATACATGAAGTGGGATTTGGTGGGATCACTTCATGGGAAAGTGGCTAAGAGGACAGGTTTTAGGAGTTCTCTAAAAGAAAAGGCATCAGGCCTCTCAAGAGTCAGCCAGTGCTAGCAATTAGAAAAGTCTATGTCTAGTGTGTCATAAGACTCATAATTCTTTGGAAGGAGCCAAATGAAGTCTGGATAATTTGTATTGGTTTAAGGCTACAAGCCAAGACTATCAGGCAAAAGTCCCACTGGTTAGGCTTAACCCATAAGAATTGAGAAAAGCTTGCCATCTATCTTAGTAGAAATCAGTATTTGTCCTTGACCATAAGTAACCCTGTTTGGAGCTGTGCTGTTTCAAAACACCTCGTAGGGTACGATAAAGAAATAAAAATATCTCATTAACCAGATAAGACATTAGACTTAGACTTCAGACTTAATTCCTCGTTTGTAAAACAAAGGGGTGTCCTAGAACCATTACCATTAAGAGCCAACCCTCCCCCCACCTCCAAAAAAGAAGACAGCAAACCTTACATATAGACTCCCAGTTGGAATCAGACAAACCATTTAATAAAGCTTCCTAAACAAATACTAAATGCTACATATACGCTCTGTGCTAGATAGACACCGGGCAGAGACATAAAGATGATACTACAGAACTACATTTACGTCCAGCCATTACGTCGTGTGCCTTAAACTTATACAGTGCTGTATGTCAATTATTATGTCAAATAAACTAAGAGGGAAAAAAAGAAATTACCTTTAAAACATTTATGCCCCATTGCCTAAAAACTAGTTTTAGTTCCCAAATTTCCAATAAACTGATATCCAAAATTTAGAAAAACAATGAATACTACATGGTCACAACCTTATGAGAGCCCATGGTCTGGTATATAAGAGGTAAATAATCATAATACATGATGATTCTAATAACTTACAACAGAGAATATTATGAGGGCAGAGACGAGAAAGAAAATCATTGCCTGGAGTTAGAGAAAGGGAGAAGAATTAGAGAAGACCTCACAGAGAAAATATATTTGAGATGGATCTTTAAAAAGAATTACAACTATGACTAACAAGTGCTCGATCTCATTAGTAATCAAATACTGAAATGCATCTTAAAAAAACAAAAGGAGCTACTGAGTTTTCACCTATGAGCCTGGCAAATAATGTAAAAGATTCATGATATTCAACTAGCAAAGATATGGGAATATGTGTATTCTCACTACTATTGAGAGAGTTCAATTTACTTCTAAAAAAGGCAATTGAGATTATTTTGGAATTTTAAATGTGCACATGCTCTAACAATTCCATTTCTAGAAATCTACAGAAATATTCACATATGCACAAAAATATTTAGTGATGTTACTGCAGCAATGTTTACAATAGAAGAACCCAACCTAAATGTCTATTAATAGTGAAACAGTAAAGTAATTATGGCAAATCCGGGAGCACCTGGGTGGCTCAGTCGGTTAAGTGTCCAACTCTTGATTTCAGCTCAGGTCATGATCTCGATCTCATGATTCCATAAGAGCACTCTCTCTAAATAAATAAACTTAAAAAAAAATTTTTAATAAAAAAATATTATGGCAAATCCAGACAATGGAATACTCCTTAAAAGAACTGGATGAATTATAGGTTCTGATTGGATTTACTCTCCAAGTAAATGAAAAAAAGCAAGTATGATAGATATGATATAGTTGCATTTTGGTTACCAAAAAAAAAAAAACCCTGTTAAGTATTCATGTTTTTTATATGCAGGAAAAAAAGGAAAATGAAATACCATTATACTGTTATAGGCACAAGAAAAGTGACACATTGATGTGTTCTAAAGCAGTTGTTTCAGAGACGCCTGGGGGGCTCACTCGGTTAAGCGGCTGACTTCCGCTCAGGTCATGATCTCACCGTTGGGAGTTAGAGCCCTGCATCAGGCCCTGTACTGACAGCTCAGAGCCTGGAGCCAACTTCAGATTCTGGGTCTCCCTCTCTCTCTGTTCCTCCCCTGCTTTCTCTCTCTCTCTCTCTCTCTCTCTCTCTCCCCCTCCCTCCCTCCCTCTCAAAAATAAAGATTAAAAAAAATTTTTTTAAGTAGTTGTTTCTGAAGACAGATCAAGGAGACGAGCTAAGAGAGAACTATACTGTATATTCACTTCTGCAATTTTAGTTTTTAAAAGAGGCATGTACTGGGGCGCCTGGGTGGCTCAGTCGGTGAGCATCCGACTTTGGCTCAGGTCATGATCTCTCAGCTCATGAGTTCAAGCCCCGTGTCGGGCTCTGTGCTGACAGCTCCAAGCCAGGAGCCCACTTCATGTCTCCCTCTCTCTCTGCCCCTCCTCTGCTCGTGCTCTTTCTTTCTCTCCCAAAAATGAACATTAAAAAATCTAAAAAAAATAAAAAGTAAAAAATTAAATAAATAAATACATGAAAGAGGCATGTATTACTTTTGCAATTTTAAAAATGAAGTTTGTTTTGCTTGGTTTTCTGTAAGCAGAGAATGAGAGGGAGCATTCCCATTAGAGACAGAGGCAGAGAGTAAATAAAAGAACATAGCATATTAAGTCATGGGCAAAAGGATGATTGCCTCTATCTCTGGTCCTGCTCACTCTCTTCCTTTTCACATCTCTGAAGACAGAAGTCTATTCCCCCAAAGCCCATCATCTGTGAGCTAGAAACCCAATCAGGACTTTTCCCTGCTAGAGGCGCCTGGCTGGCTCAGTCAGTGGAGCGTGCGACTCTCCATCTCTAAGTTGTGAGTTTGAGCCCCACACTAGACGCAGAGATTTTTAAAAATAGTCTATGCTGAAGTCTCTCTATTCTAAGAAAAAACACTGAGATATAAAAAAAGTAGAAGCAGATAAAATTCATTTCCTAATTCATAAATGCCACAACAGGGAAAGTATACAATGTATCATTGTAACAGTAGCTACTCCCATATAGGTTTCTCCCCATATCCATTTTAATTATACCCAGATGCTACTGTTTTTCCTAGCCTACAGAAATACAAATTCTTATTCCACGAGGTTGGCAAAGAGTTGACAACAGACTTATGTAATAAGACCCTGCTCTGTTAGCCAGACCCACCCCAAAATCAGCTTTGAAAATTACATGACCCAAGGAAATTAAACAGTTACTAATTATAGTAGCCATCAATACAGAATGATAACATATGCTATTATGCTACTTGTATGTATTTTCCCACATGATAAAATTATAATTACCCTGGTATACTTACGGACCAGAATTGGTATCAGAGGTAATACGGCATAATACCTGCAGTTTACATCTTCCAAACCATCCTGCTAGCTGTTGCTAAGCTCACTTTTGTCACTAAAAGTAGGCCAAAAGTTGCTAAATTCAAGCCACAGATAAAAACATCTGGTAAAACCCAAATGTTCTTTTAAGCCTTATTTAAAACACTTTTCCAAGTGAATAATGCAAAGGTTTAAAAATTTTGTCATGACTCTTCCTAGTAGTTATATTCTAGGATTTCTGAAATTTAACATCACTTAACAACACCAGACTCTGTTTTCATAGTTCAATATCATACCTACTCTAAAAGAATAAACCTTAGCTGAGAAAAATTGACACCTGGAATACAAGAAGCCAAAAAATGAATATATGCAAATATTCACCCAATGAAACTAATTATCCTCTGTGAATTAAAAAATAAATATGCTAATTTTTATTCAGTGATTTGATACTTTAGAGAACCTAACATGTGTCAAATAATGTGCTACCATTTTGGGGAAAAACAGGCTAACATCAGGAGACTGACTGTTTGCACATACCTTTCCGAAGACAGTTACAGACATATGCAACTTAGCCTATTTTACAGAGAGTTCATCTGTGTGTAAAAAAAAAGCTTAAGTTCGGCACAGTTTACAGAACACTAATACATAGAATTAGCTTCCCACTGAACTTAATCTTCACATCTCCTTGAGAAAGACAGATATAGTCTTATAAATTATCATAGTCAAGAAGATAATTAATAAAACACGTAATTAATTAATACCAGTCTTAGCTCTTCTGACCCCAATCCAGTGTTCTTGCCAATATACCGCTGTTTCTTTTTCTAAAGAAAACACTTGAAAATTATCAAGGCACTTCCCTTCATTTTTTTCCACCTTTACTACCCTAAATAAACAAACAAAAAATCTTAAGGAAAACAATTAATTTGTTTTTTCATGTATTAATACAGGTTAAACTGGATCCATTTTATGAACTTATTTTAATGGAATTTTGCTTACAAAAACTTATCTGCAATTAGTATGCTACTTTTCAGATTCTTACACTTTCATTTCACATACTTGTTATAACTTGAACCAGACTGGACGATTCTGTTTATAAGAGGGGAAAAAAGTAGCACAGTAAAATATTATGCCAGCAACTTACATTCTCCATATAATCTTAAAAGATTAACTTACCTATGATAAAAGTTATAAAAATCCCCTCATACCAAGTTTCCTCCAAAAACTGAGTAACTAACTTGTTAAAAATGTATTCAGTGTCTTACTTATGGCCTCCCTCTGTAGGAAATATCATATGCCAATTTTTACTAGAGTTTCCTTTTATTCGTTCTAAATTTAGTTTTATTTGTATCATCCCTTGTTCTATTCTGGAAATGTCTTCAATATGGAAAGCCTGTTTTCAGTAATGCCCTCAAAATTTTTAATTTTACAGCTTCTCCTTTTTAACAAAAATATATGCTTTTACAGAAAAAAAATTTGCATAAATTGTCTTCCAGAACTACCAGCAAAATCCTTTGAGTGAGCTTTCTCATTCTTCTATAATGTAAACATCTTGCTTTTATGACTAAATTCTTGTTTAGCCAGAATATAAAAACATTAACAAAACATAGTCCTATTTTAACTGTTGTAATCATGAAATATATATTCCATGGCTAAAACTGAATTAATGCCTCAGAATGCTTCAGCATGGACATGATATCACAAATCATGAAGTCTAAAATTAAACTGCATTTTGCTAACTTTTTAGAAATGTTGGAACATTGTGTGCAACACTGAGGTATTACGGATTAGGATTCTAATGACCAGATTGCAAAATGTTTCTAAATTTGAAAAAATACTTCCAATGAAATGTTAATAAGTCAGTCACATGTAGCAAACATTTTTTTTTTTTTTAAGATTTTAAAGTAATCTCTACACCCAACATGGGGCTGGAACCAACAACCCCGAAATCAAAAGCCCCCCCACTCCACTGAGTAAGCCAGCCAGGTGCCCCACATATAACAAACTTTTAAAGATAACTGAAGTATATTAGTCAGTGAAAGAAGGACCACCCAGTTGCAGATTTGTTTCACATTTTAGTTATCTTATTCACTAATAATTTGGAAAGGATGGACAGATTTTAAAGTATAAACTGCCACAAATCTTTAAAGCTTTAAAGATACTGTATGTCACTCTATAGTCTCATAAATATTAATTAATATTGCCTTGACCACCAGAGTATACAATCTTATTAACTACAAGACAGAATCTATAAAAAGTGAGCTGCTAAAGATTTCAAATACTAAAAGAAAAAACAAAAATCACAACTGCCATTCCTCTAATAGCTATAACTATAACAAAAATCAGTAAATGCAAATTTTCAAATTTCTAAAATACCTACATACTCCTTAACCACAAAATTAAAATAGACACACAAGAGGAAGTCTGATATAGAATGCTGAAGAGAATGAAAAATATGGACAACTTATCCACTATGTATGAATTGTCTGGTTTTCTCTAATTTTCAATGATGTGAAGAGCCATAACTGCAAAGAATGTGCAGTAAAAAAATCTAAACAGAAACATGTTAACACGAATGTTACATAATGTAACCAATAACCTGAAGGCTGCTCTGAAAATGAAATTTCAAAATAGTTTAATATAAAGACTTTGAATATTTTATAGCATTTTATTTTTTGCTTGCTTTTAAAGGGACCATAAAATAATTTTTGTATGCTTTTACTAATTTTTAAACACAGGTACATTCACAGATACACATACCATGCTGTTTTAGGTGCTATGCTCTGAAGGACCATACATTTCTAGTGAAATTTTCCTTCTGAATAAAATCACTGTCAGTGATTAAACAGGCTGCCACTATTTTCCCTGTTGCCATTTATTAAATGTGAAACATCAAAATTATGTATTTTCCAGGCCAATCAATAAGTCTCTGTAGACTACATTTCTCATGAAAGGGTATGATGCAATAACATTCCTACATTGTAGTTTTATACAATGTATATTTTACCACAATAAAAATTGTTTTTCATTTCTATTTGGTCTATCTTGTCTGATTCTCCCTTCAGAAAAGCTCAGCAAAGCAATTAAATTTCCTTCTAAAATAAGAAAAAGAAAAACCTTGGTCTGACTCCTACGGAGCCCTAAAAGAAGACAGAAAATGTGATGACCCTTGATATTTCAGAAAATCTGGCATCCCTCCATTCACCAGCCTTTTCCACATATACAATTCTGTGTGCCAAAGAGATCTGGATTATTTGTTTTTGGTTTTGTCAAGTCAGTAAAAGCAGCAACACCTACAAGTTTCTCAAACTTTGATCTGCAGAATACCCTGCACTGAATCACCTGAGATGCTTTTTAATTGCAAATCCCTGCCCTCACCACAGGCCAATCTAAATCAGAGGATCTGACACCATTTCTACCAAGTACTCAGGGTGTGATTCTGACTTCCATCAGATAATTCTGACTTTCTAGCTTTATCCAAAAAATAAAGGAAGAAAAAGAAATAAGTATTCTCCTTTTCTCAGACACACTTTGGACCCAAGTGCCCTCTGTGCCAATCTTTAAATTTCAATATTGCACCTCTCAGCTCAGTGGTTCCTGCTCTTTTCTGCACTTGAGAATCACCTGTGGAACTTTTAAAACTCCTGGTATCTCCAGGTCACATTACATACCTGTTACATCAGAATGTCTGGGGGGGTGGAAGCCAGACATCAGTAATTTTTTTTAAGTTTATTTATTCATTTGTAGGGGGGAGAGACAGGGGCGCCCGGGGCACTCAGTCGGTTAAGCGTCCGACTTCGGCTCAGGTCACGATCTCATGGTCCGTGAGTTCGAGCCCCGCGTCGGGCTCTGTGCTGACGGCTCGGAGCCTGGAGCCTATTTCAAATTCTGTGTCTCCCTCTCTCTGACCCTCCCCTGTTCATGCTCTGTCTCTCCCTGTCTCAAAAATAAATAAAAAAACGTTAAAAAAAATGTAGGGGGGAGACTAGGAGGAGCAGAGAGAGAGGGAGAGAGAGAATCCCAAGGAAGCACTGGACTGTCAGCACAGAGCTCGACATGGGGCTTAAACTCACAAACCACGAGACCATGACCTGAACCAAAATCAAGAGTCAGGCGCTCAACAGACTGAGCCATCCAGGCACCCCAGGCATCAATATTTCTAAAGATCTCTAGTTGAGTGCTATGTATAACAAGATTTTTAAACCACTGCCTTAGCTATTGAATTTATCAGATATAAATTAGAAAATGACCTATAAGGGCCAAGACATAAACTGTATTGGTATTAAGTTTTTAAATTTCCAGATACATCTATGTATTTCCTTTTTATTTTAATCCAGTATGCAAATTCCTGTCAATGCATTAAAGGCTCTTTAAAATTGCTTTTGGAAAAATGTAAGACACACTGTTTCACGTTGATGCAATTAAGATCATGCTATGCATCTACAGTTCAGAGAAGTTTATCATTATTTCATCTGCACATTAATTTTGGTGATTTTATTTTGAGAAATATCATCATTGAGAAGCCAGCCAAGACAAAGAGTCAAAGTTCATGTCTTAGTTACTTAAAAGCGACTCCAAATGTTCTGTTAACTCCAGACAAATTTTGCTAAATTTAAAATAGCTACAATATGGCTAGATTTTGCATGAACTCTTTCCCTAATTTCTGACTTGATATCTAATTTCTCTGAAAGAAAATAAGAAGTTTGATCTATTGGGGTGCCTGGGTGGCTCAGTCAGTTGGGCATCCAACTTCGGCTCAGGTCATGATCTCGCAGTTTGTGAGTTTGAGCCCCGCGTCGGGCTCTGTGCTGACGGCTTGGAGCCTGGAGCCTGCTTCGGATTCTGTGTCTCCCTCTCTCTCTGCCCCTTCCCCCTTCATGCTCTGTCTCTCAAAAATGAATAAACATTAAAAAAATTAAAAAAAAAGAAGTAGGACATATTTTCCTCTCATCTTCACTAATTCCAATATATGCTGATTGTATGATCGATCAGTGGCCCTTAAAAAAAATCTAATGATTCATACAAAAAAAAATTTTTAATCTGACTCTTTCAACACAGGCAAACTGGCCAATCACAACACATCATTTTTAACCATTCAACTTCAACTTGAACATCATCCACTATGCAATACAATAAAATATGGCCATATAATGTATATAAAACTTCCAAATACTACAAACTATAACTCTGTAAGTTATCCCAAAACAGTAAAATTTTTCAAAATCATACTGATGTTTACACATTTGATACCTGAAATATTTTTGCAAGGGTTTCAATATATACACATTTCACTACATCTTGCAGGCCTCAGAGCTCATGGCAGTGCACTTTCCTTTTAGAAAAATAATTATCACTACAATCAAAATTTTAAAAATTCATGCTTAATAAATTAAAGCATCTTAAATACTAAAAGAATTCTTTGCTAAATTTTCCTTTCTGCCCAAAAAAGTCCCATTTGGAATTATCTTTAATAAAAACTCAAAAAATACAATCTAAACTAACAACTTCTATTTCAATAAGCATACTTTTAGTACAACCTTTAAAGGAATCATACAGGGCAAACTGTAGGGTCATATCCTGACACAGAATGCACAAATATGGCAGCTCCTTTTACATCTGAAAAGAACTCTCTTGGTTAAATTCCAAAACTCTGCCATTATTTATTTATTTATTTTTTTAATTTTTTTTTTCAACGTTTTTATTTATTTTTGGGACCGAGAGAGACAGAGCATGAACGGGGGAGGGGCAGAGAGAGAGGGAGACACAGAATCGGAAACAGGCTCCAGGCTCCGAGCCATCAGCCCAGAGCCTGACGCGGGGCTCGAACTCACGGACCGCGAGATCGTGACCTGGCTGAAGTCGGACGCTTAACCCACTGCGCCACCCAGGCGCCCCTCTGCTCATTATTTAATCCCACAAGTCAATATCCAATGCCACCTATGAACAAAAAAGAAGTAACATTTGTATCTGTATGTTAAATCAGAGGGGTACTGAAAGTATAAGCCAATAGTGAAGTGGAACACATAGTGTTTAAAACACTTTCTGGGGAGCCTGGGTGGCTCAGTCGGTTGAGCGTCTGACTTCGGCTCAGGTCATGATCTCATAGTCAGTGAGTTCAAGTCCCGCATCAGGCTTGGTGCTGACAGCTCAGAGCCTGGACCTGCTTCGGATTCTGTGTCTCCTTCTCTCTCTGCCCCTCCCCCACTTGTGTTGTGTCTCTGTCTCTCAAAAATAAATAAATGTAAAAAATAAAATGAATTATAAAAAAATTAAAACACTATCATAGGAATCAACTTACAAAATTAAAAGTACGAATTGTTTTTTACTTGTTAATGTTTATTTGTTTTTGAGAGACAGAGAGAGACAGAGCATGAGCAGAGAAGGGGGCAGAAGAGAGAGGGAGGCACAGAGCCCAAAGCGGAGGTCAATCTCACAAACTGTCAGATCATGACCTGAGCCAAAGTCAGGTGCTCAACCAAGTGAGCCACCCAGGATCCCCAAGAATTTTTTGTTTTTATGTAAAACAGAAAAGTTTATAAAGATGAATGTTGGGTCAATATGAGAGAAATCAGTTTATAAGCTTACTCAAGATGCTCAAAATAATCCAAAAAAAAAAAAAAAACGAAAAAGAAAATATCAGCACAAAACAGAATGAAGAAGCAATCAAAGGCCATACATTTAAGTCAGAAGTACTTCAACTTGATCTGTAGCTTAGAAATAACTCAACTAGTAGAGACTTCACTACCATTATCAGGGCCTATACAGCTCAGCAAGACTCATTCATTACTTGGAAGCAAAAGGTACCACAACAAGGTTTTAAAAAAAAAAAAAAATGCTGAGTATTAATTGGGCCTTTCAGGTGGAAACACTAGCCAGTAGGATAATTCCACCTATAAAGGGCTCTGATCTATATCTATTTGTTTCTATTTATCAACACTGAAACTGGTCTGGGGGATGCGAAATGAAACTCCTTTTACTAGACCATGCTCATGATACCTTGGTAAAAAATTAAAAAACAAAATTAACAAGCACATGAAGTAGTGCTCAGCATCATTTATCATTAGTAAATAAAATGCACTATCATGGTTACTGGTTATCACAAAGATAGGCAATGCCAGGCATTCTCTGAACATGTGGAAAAACTAGAACCCTCGTACCTTGTTGGTAGGAATGGAAAACTGTACAGCCACTTTGTACAGTTGCTTAAGAGTTTAAGCATTAAGAGGGGCGTCTGGGTAGCTCAGTCAGTTAAGCATCCAACTCTTGATTTGGGCTCGTGGCATGATGTGGCAGCTCGGGAGTTTGAGCCCTCCATCGGGCTCTGCATTGACAGTGCAGAGCCTGCTAGGGATTCTCTCTCTCCCTCTTTCTCTGCCCCTGTCCTGCTTGTTCAAGCTCCCTCTCTCTCTCAAAATAAATAAATAAACTTAAAAAAAAAGTCAAGCATAAAAGAAGAAAAAAGGAAAAAGTTAAGCATAAACTATATATATATATATATATATATATATATATATATATAAAAGCATACTGTATGACCTAGCAATCCAACTCATTAAAATCTAGCCAAGAGAAATAAAAACACGTGTCTACACATATGGTGAATTCATAAACAAAATATGGTATATCTATACAATGGAATATTAGTCAGCAATTAAAAAGAACAAATTACTGGGGCGCCTGGGTGGCTCCCTCTCTCTGCCCCTCCCTCAAAATAAATAAACTTAAAAAAAAAAGACCAAAATACTAATACATGCTACAACACAGATGAACTTCAAAAATGTTATGCTAAGTGGAAAAAGTCAGAATAAATGACTGCATATTGTATGACTCCACTTGTATGGACTTTCCAAAAAAGAAAAACTTACAGACACAGAAAACAAATCAGTGGCTGACTTCCCTGGGAGTAAGGACGGACTGTAAACATGCTCAAGGAAATTTTGGGGGGTTAATGAAAATGGATTGTGATGTTTGCACAACACTATAAATTTACTGAAAATCAGTAGTACGTTGTATACTTACAAATGAGTGAATTTTAAACTATGTAAATTATACCTCAATAAAAAGAACTGACAAATCTAGTAAACATGATACCTATGTTCAACACCTGCTGACCACTCTCAACTGCCAGACTTATATTTCACAGCTTATTCTAAGGGCAAAGAAGAGATGGAAATACGTTTATCAACTGCACTACATCTACAGCTTGTAGTTATCATTCGACCAACAATAATCAAGGACTTACTACAAGCAAGATACTGTGTACTGCTCTCCTGTGCTAAATGGCGGCCACCTTTAGACATAGAAGAAAAACCATACTCTACACTGTCTTTTTTTCTACAGCTGTTTTAAATACAGTGCAAAGGGAGCAATAAAAATCAAGCATTTGGGTTTACTGAAGGATGGATTATTACAAACAATAAACTTTTTTTTTAATGTTTATTTATTTTTGAGAGAGACAGAGACAAAGCACGAGCAGGGGAGGGTCAGAGAGAGAGGGAGACACAGAATCCGAAGCAGACTCCAGGCTCTGAGCTGTCAGCACAGAGCCCAACACGGGGCCTGAACTCACGAACTGTGAGAACCTGACCTGAGCCCGAAGTCAGTTGCTCAAATGACTGAGCCACCCAGGCACCCCCCACTGTGAACACACTCACCATCATTTCATCTGCCCTTATTCATGAAGCACTGCTTCAACGCAGGCATCACCTAGGTATATAAGAAGGAACTGGATATATTTTACCAGAAGAAAAGTTAGGGGTTAGGGGAAACAGAAGAAACATAATAAACGATAAAGGCTAGGCAGCCCACACGAAGTGTCTTTAACTTCACCTAATACACTGAGTAAAATCAGCTAAATCCTTTCCAAAACAAATTGTTTCACCACAATCCAGAAAATGTCCAATCATTATTCACTTTTCCTGCTTGACCTCCAATTCTACCATTTAAATTTATCCTCTTTGCATATACAGATGTTTACTTATCCTCTTTCCTATAAATTGTAAGAAATAAGTGATAGGAACACATAACAATGTTTATTTAGGGAATACTTTAATATTTCTTTAAGCAGGGATATATTTCTACAGGTTATCACTCCTGTTACTTAAAAGAAAACTGTTAGTTCATTCAACAAATATCTACAGGGCACAACAACAGGAAGACAAAAAAGACACATGTCCTAAAAGAGCTTATATTCTGTTCACTAAGTAAACTCAAAAACCAGGAAATATATAAGAAAACACTTAGTGGGTGCCTGGGTTGCTCAATCGGTTAAGCCTCGGACTTCAGCTCAGGTGATGATCTCACAGTTGGTGAGTTCAGGCCCCACATCGGGCTCCCTGCTGTCAGCACAGAGCCTAATTTGGATCCTCTGCGCGCCCCTCCACACCCGCCTCTCCCTGGCTTGCACTTTCTATCTCTCAAAAATAAACATTAAAAAAAAAAAAAAAAAAGACAACACTTGGCATATTAAGCATTCCTTATTATAATCATACAGGTAATTAAGATAATGCCAACCCTGTTCTCCTGTTTCCATCTAAGGTACTGCTGGAGGAGGCTCTGCTATTCATCTGCATGGCATTTAAAACCACCCCAACAACAAAGTGTTAAAAATTCACTCCAAACCTATCATCTCTTGAAAATAAAGAAACTTTCTATCAGTTGCTTTATAACTAAAAAAGCCTAAACTCTTAAAGAATAAAGGAAATCAGATATTGAATAAGTCATCAATTAACTATAACAAAAAATTATAAAGCACCTCAGATATCTGAACAAACAACTCCTACCTTACCAAAATGAAGCAGCAAACCATAAAATCATTCTTGGAATTAGAGAAACGTTCCCCCAAAATATTATCAAAGATGAACCAAAAATGAATCTCAGTATTTCCTTTTTGCCTCTCTCTCTCTCTCTCTCACACACACACACACAAAGGAAGAGTGAGCAAGGGGGGGGAGGGGAGAGAGAGAAAACACAATAAACGCTAACTATTATGATCCAAATGCTTTCCAAAAAGATGAACAAGGGTCATCTGGGACAGCCAGTTGCAGAATTTACACATATATCTCCATGATTCAATCATATTTTTAAAGAAAAAAAGTACAGATGAAAGGGAAGAGTAACTACAATCAAGGATAAAGAGACAGTTTTAGTAGAGTCCCAAATGCCACCATGATTTCACAATTTAAATATTAAGCTCCAAATAACAGGCTAACTTGCCAACGGAAAATGTTATTTTGTGGGTTTTTTCTCAAAAGCCGTAAGCTGCCCTAAGTCATCCACATTCTCTTCACCAGTAACCTTTATCACTAACAGCTTATAGATATATTTTTTGAAAGTTAGCACAGAACAGGATTTTTAAGTATAGTTCTGCAGTAGTATTCCATAAAAAAACTCAAGACACCCAAATGAAAACCAAATCTATAATCATTACCCTCTCTCTTCTCCCAAGCACCACTCTCCAACTAGACAGTGATAAGACAAGAATACAAAGATATAGGGGCACCTGAGTGGCTCAGTGGGTTAAGCATCTCTCTTGATTTAGGCTCAGGTCATGATCTCGAGGTTGTGATATTGAGCCCCGCGTCCAGCTCTGTGCTGAAGGAGGAACCTGCTAGCGACTCTCTCCTCTCTCTGCCCTCCCCTGCTCATGCTCTCTCCGTCTCTCTCAAAATAAATAAACTTTTAAAAGTAAAAGGAATACATACAGAGATATAAACAAAGGCTTCTAATTATTATTTGGGGAGCTCTAATATTAGACAAACCTCCTGATAAAATCTTTGTACCCCTATTTCACAGTTTCCAACAGAATTCCAAACGTAATAAACATAAAATCATTAGAGTACTAAAAGAAAATTGAGGTATATGATACCATAATCTTGATGATGGAGGATGTCCTAAACATAACATCTAAGTCAGAAATCAGTCTTCAGTGAGAAGATTGATAAATTTAACTATACAAAAGCTTCTATTATTAAGTGTAAAAAAAAATGGCAAAGCACATGTACAATGTAATTCTACTTTTTTTATATTTTAATTTTTCAGACAGATTATACCAAAATGTTAATTTAACTCTACATGGGGAGACTATATATGTTATTTGAATTTATACCTTTATTTCCTAAGATTTTTACAATAAGAACATATGATTTTTATAATTAAAAAAATTTACATCTTTCTTCCCTTCAAAAAAATAAAATCTAGGTTTTTCAGCCATGGCTGTCTGCCCATTTCCTTCAGGTAAAAAGATTAAAACTAAAAAATAAATAAACTGAGCATGGGTTAAATAACAGAACCCACAAATGAATAGAGCATGAGTTAAATGACATAACTGTATCTAATAATTTAATGTAGTTACTAAGCAGTAGAGAGACAAATAAAAAAATCCATCTATCAGCATATTCATTTTCGACAAAGGCACCAAACCCATCCAATGAGAAAAGTATTTATTAAAAATTGGTGAATTTGGTGGTGACTATAGTTAACAATACTGTATTGTATACTTGAAAGTTGCTACTAAAAAAATCTTAAATATTCTCACACTAACAAAAATAGCAGCAACCACATGGTAAATATGTGAGGTGAAGGATGTGTTAAGTAACATCACTGTGGTGAACATTTGGTAAAATATACATGTGTCAACTGTACACCTTAAACTTATACAATGTTATATGTCAGTTATGTATCAATAAAGCTGGAAAAAAATGGTACAGGATAATCTAAACAACTGGATATGGGAAATATGGGGGGGAGGGGTGAACCTTGACCCCCTAACTCACACCATACACTAAAATTGGCTTCACATGTATCCTAGACCTAAACATAAAAGTTAAAATTATAAAACTTTCAGAAGAAAGCAAAAGAGAATATCTTTGTAACAGGGGGATAGCAAGCCTCTTAGGCAGGAAAGGCAATAATCATAAAAAATTGACTGAAACAAAACTAACAAACAAACAAACAAAAAAACATGCCATAGACTAGGGGAAAAATTGGCAAAACATATTTGAGAAAGAACTGTATATAGGATACATAAGAACTTGTGTAACTCAATAATAAAAATAAAGGGGAAAACCCCAAATTTTTTTAATGTTTACTTCATTTATTTTGAGAGTGTGGGGGAGAAGGGCAGAGAGAAAGGGAGAAAGACAGAATCACAAGCAGGCTCCAGCTGTCAGCACAGGGCCCAACATCGGGCTCAATCCCACAAACCGTGAGATGGTGACCTGAGCCAAAATCAAAAGTCAACGTTTACCCAACTAAGCCACCCAGGCTCCCTAAGAACCCAAATTTTTTAAATGAGCAAAAATTTGAACAAATATTTCACAAAGGAAGGTACACAAATGGCCAGTAAGTGCCTGAAAAAGTATTATCATTAGTTATCAGAGAAATGCAAATTAAAATCACACCGAGATACCACTACCCACCCACAAAGTGGCTAAAATTTAAAAATCTCAGTGTTGGGGCACCTGGGTGTCTCAGCTGGTTAAGTGCCTGACTTTGGCCCAGGTCATGATCTCACAATTCGTGGGTTCAATCCCCACTTTGGGCTCTGTGCTCACAGCTTGGAGCCTGGAGCCTGCTTCAGATTCTGTGTCTCTCTCCCTCTCTGCCCTTCCCCTGCTCATGCTCTGTCTCAAGAATAAACAAACATTTAAAAAATAAAGTAAAATAAAGTAAAGTAAAATAAAGTAAAGTAAAATAAAATAAAATGAAATAAAATAAAATAAAATAAAATAAAATAAAATAAAATAAAATAAAATAAAATAAAATTCAGTGTTGAGGAGGAACTGGAATGCTCATTCACTGTTGTGGGAGTGTAAAATTATATGACCACTTTGGAAAGGGATCTGGAAGCTTTTTTTTTTTTCCTTAAGATTTTATTTTTAAATAATCTCTACAGCAGCCAGCCAGGCGCCCCAGTCTGGCAGTTCTTAAAAATTACATATACACCTACCTCTAGCAGCTCTTAAAAATTAAACACACACCTATCCTATGACCTAGCAAATCCAATACTAGGTATTTACCCAAAAGAAATGAAAACATGTCCTCATAAAGACTTAATATAAGATTGTTCTTAGCAAGCTTTATTAACAGTCAAAGTACATTGAGATACCTGGGTAGCTTAGTCAGGTAAGTATCTGACTCTTGACTTCAGCTCAGATCATAATCTCACGGTTTGAGAGTTTGAGCCCCCACGTCAGACTCCCATACTGGTGGCATGGAGCCTGCTTGGGATTCTCTCTCTCCCTCTCTGCACCTCCACTACTTGTGCTCTCTTTCAAAATAAATAAATAAACTTAAAAAAAAAAAAAAAGCCTAAGTATATTATATATACTAGCCAAAAACTGAAAACAGCCCAAATATCTATTAACAGGAAATGGCTAAAAGACTATGATTTATACATATAATGGAATACTGCTCTCAGTCCTAAGAAAGGAATAAACTGTTGATATACACAATAACATGGCTAAATCTCAACAACTACACTGAGCTAAATAAAATAAGCCAGATACAAAAGAGTACACGCTACATAGGATTCCATTTATATGACGTTCTACAAGAGGCTAAAGTAATCTTTAGTAGGAAAAAAAAATCAGAAGAGTGATAGAATCTAAGGGAATGGGATGTGGAATTAGCTGAAAAGCCATATAAGGAAGATTTTTGGGTCAGTAATAATGTTCTGTATCTTGATAAGGATTTGTATTACACAGGTGTGTACATTTGTCAAAAGTTATCAATAGTACGCTTAAGATCTGTGCATTTCATTGTATGTAAATTTAATCTTTAAAAAGCTTAAATAAATATTGAGCTCTACTCAACGGAATGCACGCTAGGGGCCCCTGGCTGGTTCAGCGGGGAGAGCGTGCGTACACCTTAATCTTGAGGTGGTTAGTACAAGCCTCACGTTGTAGGGGAGACTGTACTTTAAAAAAATTTTTAACTTATTCAGGGGCACCTGCGTGACTGGGTCAGTTAAGCGTCTGACTCTAGGTCTCAGCTCAGGTCTTAATCTCAGGGTGGTGAGTTCAAGCCCATGCTGGGTTCCATGCTGGGCACAAAGCCAACTGGAAGGAAGGGAGGAAGGGAGGAAGGGAGGAAGGGAGGGAGGGAGGAAGGGAGGAAGGGAGGGAGGGAGGGAGGGAGGGAGGAAGGAAGGAAGGAAGGAAGGAAGGAAGGAAGGAAGGAAGGAAGGGAAAGGAAAAGAAAGAGAAAGAGAAAGAGAAAGAAATGCATGCTGAGGTATTTAAAAGACAAGCATACTGATAGCTACAACTTAAATGAATCAAAAACAAAAAAACGTACTGATGGATGAAGGATAAACGTACTGATAGATGTAATAAAGCAAATACAGCAAAATATTAATTAGTTGGAAAGTATACAGATGTTCACTATCAATTCTTTCAACTTTACTATACTTGGAAATTTTCCATAATAAAATGTTGGGGGGAAATTTTAACTCTACCCATTACTTTGTTATGTTGCAAATAGCGTATCTGAAAACCCAACAAAGTCCACTCCTAAATATATACCCTAGCCTACAGATAGCCTAGTCCTTCACATGGACTCCAGTGATGTTCACAGCAACAACATCCATAACAGTAGAAAAGAAAAGAATAACAATCTAAATATCCATCAAATAGAGCGGAGCACTGAAGACTGGTTTCCATAGCACTGAAATGAATAAACCACATTGTGGGTGCATCTTAGAAATAAAACTTTTGACTGGAAAAAGCAAGTCACAAAAGAACACACTACATGCGTTTTAACTTTTTTTAAATGTTAAAGAAATAAGTAAAGCTAAACAGTACTGTTTAGGGAAATATACAAATGTAATTTACAAAATAAAGCAAAGAAATAATACAAAAATGCCAAGGTAATAGGAGAGGATGCAGAAAGACTGATGAAGCAGCAGCAACACCCAAACACAGTAACTTCAAAATGCTAGTGTTCTGTTCATCCAATTGGGCAGGGATTTCATGGATGTTTGTATTTTATGCTTCATAATTCATATTTGCACTCTATATTCTCTTAATGTTTAGAATATTTCAGAATTCAAAATGGGAAAAGAGAACTATGAGCTCATGACTCAACCAAAACAACTTAGGTTTCAAGATAATTACTCACAATTTCTTTACAACTACAGTATTTAAAACATATAGAAGTCTACACTACCCTTATATTAGGGCAAGATGTTTCCAAATTCAGAATATTTTAGATTTCAATGGTAATAGAGTACATATACCATATACACTACATTCCTGGAAACCCTCTTTTGAGTCTGCAGTAGTACCCTGAAATCAAACACATTAGTGTTTTCCCCAAGGAAAGCTATTCCTACTTACACCAAGAGGGACAAACTGATTATAAATATTCTCACATCAGATCCGGTCAGATGTTATCATCACGTAAGTTTTACCAAAAACTTGGTTTTGAGAGTTCTTTACATATAGCACAATTGTGGGTGAGGGACTGTGAACCTGTACTTTCAAAGACACTCAACTTCACCTAAACAGCAAATGCCATAAATTACTTTTTGAAACCTCTCCAGCCAATTCATTTTCTTTAATAATCATAAAAATGCAAGTTTTTTAAAAATTTTTTAAGTTTATTTATTTTTGAGAGCGAGCGAGTGAGAGAGAGAGAGAGAAAGCACACAGGCATGGGAGGGGCAAAGAGAGAGAAAGACAGAATCTAAAGCAGGCTCAGGCCTCTGAGCTGTCAGCGCAGAGCCTGATGACATCATGACCTGAGCCGAAGCCGGATGCTTAACCAACTGAGCCACCCAGGCGCCCCAAAAGAGCAAGTTTTAAAGTAAAGTAATCCCACTGATGCTAAAGATGCCCAATTTTATTTCACAAAGAAGAATGTGTATAAAACAATTTTTCAATTTTTATTTCACTTCACTTTTATATCTTTATGGTAGTTGCACTTATTACACGGTGGGGAAAAAATACACATAAAATTTTACTATAATTAGGTCGATAACCAGTACTAAGCTGAAATCTAAGCACTGTGGTAAATATTTTCATATAGTTTACCAGTATAATGAAATCAATCAAGTAAAGCATTTTGTATTCTAAGTCACTCAAGTTCATAAATAAAATTTTAATCGCCTTTCCCCATCAGCACCAGTCTTCCGTAAGTTTACTCAAGCCTGAATCCTACAGGTTATTATAACCATCTACTCCTTTAAAAAATAAAACACATCAAAACCCAAAAGCAGAGCTTAGGAAAGACATCTTTCCAACTGCACCTGGCTGGCTCAGTTGGTAGATCTTGAGGTTATGGGTTTGAGCTCCACACTGGGTATAAAGATTACAAACTAAACTAAACTCTCTCCAGCACAACGCTAAAGTACAATTCTTTTTAGCAGATTATTTGGGAAAACAGTATGAGAAGCTGAGTCCTAACAACAAAACATGGGTGTTTACCAAAAAGTTTCAAACACTACAAAAGCATACCACCGAAATCCCTCCCCTCCAAAAAAAGTATTACAGAAACAAACCTCTCTCAAAACTCTATTTTTAAATACCAAGCAGCCCACAACCTGCAAACACAAAAGGGATATACTCTCTTCAGATTAATTTAAGGACCTATGTAAAGCAAGGAGCCTCCATAGAGAAAACTTAGCCTTTTAACACTGACGTGCACTTAGAATCCAGCTTTATCTATGCTTGATGATTGCTAGCACTTCTCTGATGGCAAATTCAGATTATAATGCTGCTTACTGAAAATTATATAGCAAGGAATAGTTGCCAATAAAATCATTTTCCTTTTCAAAGGAAATTTAAAGCAATTAACTATGCTAAAGGCAAGCACAAGTGAGCTAAATTTAACGAGCACAACTAGGCACCAAGCACTGAGTTAAGCGCTTTGCGTGTAATCTCACGTAACATTTTTTCCTACAGATTTTACCCTCTAAGAATAATTATACAGTAACTTCTGGTGTATTTCATCTCCATACTTTTGTCATCTTAGTACGCGACTTTAAATGGTGCTCTCTGAACTCCTGAAGGAAGTAACTAAGACCCACGCTGTGTTCTTAAGTTTTTTCCTCTGTTAAAGAAAAAAATACGCGTTTTCTATAATAAAACCAAAAGAAATTCCGTATTCGGTGAAACAACAATCAACGGTGACACGCAGGCTGCATCCCAACCATTCTATCATGAGTATTTCAAGAAGTATGTTTTTATAACGCTCTTGTAAAGATTAATTCATTGAGTTTCTGTCCAGAAGGATAAAAAAATTCCTGGAAATGAATAGAGTAGTGGTGACGGCTGTACGACAACGTGAGTGTAATTAATGCCACAGAACCGCACACTTAAAAATGGTTAAAATGGTAAATTTTATGTTACACACACACACACACAAAGACCAACTCATTCTATCTTGCACAATGAAACACACGTAACTTAAAACTAACTACAACACAGTTGAGATTTTTTTTCAGCTCATCAATTCGCAACAGAAGCCCTGCAACCTGGCTCCAAAGAGGAGTGAGGGCCAGTTTTTGGCCTGGTTAGGTTCACTCCAACTCAGAACCACAACACTCAATCTACTGAAACAGCAACAGCAAAACGTGTCCGGTCAGCAGCATCTAACGTCAGCACCAACAACACGTCACCTTACTGAAAGCGTCAAGTGTCCCGGCAGGACTGAGCACGCCATCAATGAATGGGCCCAACTGTTTACTAAACATGCGTGATGGTTCACTTTCAAAACCAGCCTTCGTCTTAGTGGTTTAGAAAACCCCGTAAGAAATGGAACGCACGAACACGTCACGGGCAGAAAACAGCTCGGGCTCGGGCTCAAAATAACCTGGAGAGCGAACATCGGTCAAGACCCAAGAAATGACAGTGACGTGCAAAACCTTTCTATCTGGGGCTGAATACGAACCTGACGAATCCTGGAGGTTCGCGGCGCTATTTTTAACTGAACTTTCTGGCCTTGGGTCAAAGTTTCGCTAGCAAAATACCGCAGCGAAAATGCTGGGAGCGAAGCCCAGAGTCCCTGCTCTGGCGCAGGAAGAGCTATGCCCTTCACGCAACCCCTCCTGCCCCCCGCCGAAGCCGCCCGAAGCCGCCCGAAGCCCGACCAGGGGGGCCGCCGGGCCGGGAAAACACACCCACGGCAGCACACAAAACGCGGCGGAGGAAAGCGCCCAACGCTCGAGCCAGGACGCGGCGCATCGCCGCGTTCTGCCCCCCGCACAGCAAGAGACGCGCTCTTCGGGCAGTTCCTGCACTTTGGCCAAAGCGAGCACTGAGTCACCCTGCAAAGGGCTCCAGAAACCTCACAAGATGACCAGTGACTTCGGAAGAAAAGTCAGTTCACCACTGGAAAGGGAGGAGGCACAGTTCTCAGCACACACAGTCGCCCGGTTTCCCGACGCGGGGACTAGAACGGAACGTGGGTTCTGGGCGAGAAGACCCACCGCATCCGAGCGTCACCCACACAAATTCTGGTCCTCCAGGGCTGATCTAACATCCGGAGCGTCTTTCTCACTTTCTCCGCCTCCCCAGGGTAAAAATCCACACCTCCTTTTCCCACAAAGAGCACACGAACCAAAGCGTCTGAGATACAATCGTCTAACCTAACAAAACAAAAATAAGAAATAAGCAACTCCCCCTCCCCCCACGGTGCATTTCCAGTTGGTAAATAAAAAAAAAAAAAAATACTCCTTCCTTAATCGAGGGCCAGCTAGCGGACTTCACGTGCTTATTCACTTGTATTTCACGGGCTGTCTTGGGAGACAGACGCAATGAAAAGGAGAGATTGATTCTACTCGGCAATGCAGACTGGAGTCTTCGGCTCGGGCTCAACAACCTCGCACAACTAAATCTGCAGAAGTTACAATGCACTAATCGCAACCCTGGAGGTTCAAGGACACCTGAAGCCACACGAAAACTTTAGCGACGCGTTTCAAGGTGGCAGACTGCAGGGAGAACGAGGACAGCTCTTTGTCATCCACCCCAGGTGGGGACTCCCCACAGCGAGAGCATCAGGTTTCGCCTCCCCGGCTCCAACCCCGCGTCCCCACGCAGCACGCCGCTCTTTCAAACTGGCTAGTCCGCTGAATGAAAGAGCAAATCCTGCACCCCCACCTCCCCAAACCCAGAGGGCAGGCGGGAAGGAGAAGAGGGGTGTTCCATCCCAGGGCTCCAGGAAAGGGGGCGGCCGCGGAGGACACCGGCGCCGGGAGGTGGAAGGGAGGGAATCAAACGTGGGTCCCTCCTGCTGGAACTTAGTCGCAGGAGTGTCTGGCCTCCGACCCGGGGCCCGGCTGCCGGAAGCTGGGCGGGGTGGGGCGAGACCTCCCTCCCACGGATGGGTGGGCACAGAGGGGGGATCGGAGGCAGGCGCTCGTAGAGCGGGGAGGGCGCCGGGGGCCCCGGCCACCTACCAGCAAGCTCTCCACGTTGATGGGCGAGCGAGGGTCTCGGATCAGCGCCTCCAGCTTCCTCTGGCGGCTCGCGCCCGCCCCGTCCCCCGACACGGCCTCGGGGGCGCCGGGCATTTTCCCCGTCGCCGGGGGCCGGCTCATGCCGCCGCCGCCCGGCCCCGCACTCCCCGCTCCCCGCGCTCCGGCCCGGGCGCCTCGGGGCCTAGCGCCGCCCCCGAACCGCCGGCCCCGGGCGGGGCTCCGCCAGGGCCCACCGCCCGCCTCTAGCCCCGGCTTCGGGTCTCCGCGCCGGTCCCGGGCCTGGGGCCGTCCGAGGGGCCGCCCGGCCCGGCCGGGAGCGGCGAGGAGCAGACGGCGTCCCCGCCCCTCAGTCAGATTCGCGCCGCCCGGTCCGCTCGTCCGCCGCGGGCTCCCTCAGGACTCCGAGGGCGGGAGCGGGGAAGCGGCGCGGCCACCGCCGGGCCCGGACCGCCCCGCCCTCTGGGGCTCCGGGAGGCTTGAAGCCCGGGCTCAGACAACTACGGCCGCCGCCAGCCCGCCCCCATGCTCGCCGCGGCCGCCTCGGTCCCACAAGCCCGCTCCCCTCGCACACTCCCGCGCGGCGCCCGTCTCCGGCCGCGCGCAGCCGCTACCCACAAGCCCCTCGGGCCGCGGCCGCCGGCGCGCGCCCCCGCTCGCCCCGCCCCGCCGCGCGCGCACGCGCGCCGCCGCCCCCGCCCGCCGACCGGCCTCCGCCTGCCGTCGCCCCTTCGCCTCCATTTTTTTCGCTTCCTCTAGTCCGCGCCGCTTCGCGTTTCTCCTTTTGGAGCCTCCTTCCTTCCCCGCTTCCTCCTCCCCCTCTTTGAGTTCTCCGAGGGTAAACTGCCGGGCGCGCGGTCACCGCCTCACTTGACCCGCCGAGCGCCAGCTGGGGGAGGGGAGAGCGCGCCCGGCGCGGGGGTCTTCCGGCGGCCCAGCTCCCGCCTGCCCCTGCCCCCGAGGGCGACCCCGCGGTTTCGGGGGTCGGCCTGCCGCCCCCACCCCCCCACCCCCACCGTCCGGTTCCGCCCGGGGGGTCGTGGAGGCTGGAGTTGGGGGGCGGGGGGGGGGGTTGGGCCGGCCCGCCCCCGCTGACTCAGCGCGCAGCTATGCGGGCCTTGCATCACCCGCGCCAAAATAATAGCGACCGCCAGTCGCTGCCCTCGCCTGCAGAGCCGTGCGCTGGCGAGGGGCCTGCCTGGGCCGCGGAGGTTTCAGTGGAAAGGCAGGGGGAGGGTGCAACGGGAGTCGGGAACCGGAGTGCTAGTCCTGGGATGGAGGGCCTGGAAGGGTTTTTTCCGCCCCCAGGGCAGAAGTGCTGGAATCCGAAAAGGCTTTGTGCACGTCCCCGGCCGTCTCCCAGCCTGGGCTTAAACACTAATCAGGAAGAGAACAAGAGGGCGATAGAAAACTGCTTCCATCCGCAGGCCTTCTCCGGGTCCTTGCCTTTGGGGGGACGGAAGATGGGTGGTTATAGGGGCCGCTCCCCCGCATTCCTGCCCTCTCGCGGCCCGTGCCATTGGTCAGATCCACCCAGGGCGCAATCTGAAAAATATGTGCCAAGAGCTATAAAATTGTTCATTGAGCCCCTTTGACCCAGTAAACCCATTTAAGGAAATACGTTTCTAAGGAAATGATCCAAAGGGGAGGGGAGGGGAGAACTTGCATAAAGATGTTTATAGCAGGGCTATTCAGAATGTGCATAATGACTAAAACCTAGAATGGGCCCAATTGTCCAACAGTTGGGGAAGAATCCAAGCTCTGTCGCGTTAACAGAAAGAATCCTGGCAGGTATGTTGGATTTATGTCAGGCGCATGAAATTTTGGCAAGTACGTGAAAAGGTGTGTTGGAAATAAGGTTGAGTGAACAACAGATACAAAATAGTTTGCACACACTACTTACAACTGCAAAATGAACAGCCGCGAGAACAAGAGAAAGACAGTCTTTGAGTGAATAAGAGGTTTTTTTTTCCTGTAAGGATGCTTAGGAGAACATTAAAATCTCAAAAATTGGAAAACTGGAGTAAGATAGATGGGCCACTCCAAAAAAGCTACAATCTGTTATCCATTAAGTAGTAAGAATCTTAAGAACCTTTCTCGCTGGCACGTGAGAGATAAGCTCACAAATGGAGCGTCTGAGTCCTGAAGCCTGAACCTTGTAAAAGTAGCAATTTAATCAGTAAATTTTCCAGCAGCAACATCGTTTTGCTTTGTGTCAAAGCCACTTGGACTTAAGCAGGAAGAGGCCCTGGAGGATCCCGTACAGCCCTTTCCTCTCAGATAATAACACTGACTTCTGGTCAAAAGGTAAGTCCTTTAAATCTGTATGTTGAGTGACTCATTCCTGCCTCCACAACCACACCAAGAAAACAAGAGTGAGCCAGACACTCTTGCTTATGCATTGGAGCAAAATAAGAGATGATCCGTGATTATGGATCCTTTTCCCTGAAGACCATAAAATACGCAAAGCAAAAACACCGTGTGGTTCGCAGTTTCCAAATTAATTTTTCAATGACTGGCTGTATACTTTTATGACGCTCCGCGGGCTAACAGGAAGTCATGGTCCCAAATGCTCTACATGAAAACCTTATTTGAGAAGAAAAGGTACTGATCAACAAGATACAGTTAATGGGCACCTTCTACAATAGGCTAGAAAAAGCCCTACCGGAGAAGATTTTTGTCCAAGCCCCCCACCATTGTTCACGTGCAAGAAAAGAAGACTGATTGTTGATATGAGTTAAACCTTTTTTTTTTTCTTGGCCAATAGAGCAATTCTTTTTTACCAAAGTGATGCACACATGCGTTCTTCTAAAAGTGAAAAGAAACCAGATATATATAAAACATGCCTCAAGCAGCACTATCCACAATAGCCAAAGTATGGAAAGAGCCCAAATGTCGATGGACGATGGACGAAAGGATAAGGAAGATGTGGGCTATACACACAATGGAGTATTACTCGGCCATCAAAAAGAGGGAAATCTTGCCATTTGCAACTATGTGGATGGACCTGGAGGGTATTATGCTAAGTGAAATTAGTCAGTCAGAGAAAGACAAAAGTCCTATGACTTCACTCGTATGAGGACTTTAAGAGACAAAACAGATGCACCTAAGGGAAGGGAAACAAAAATAATATAAAAACAGGGAGGGGGACAAAACAGAAGAGACTCAAATATGGAGGACAAACTGAGGGTTGCTGGAGGGGGTGTGGGAGGGGGGATGGGCTAAATGGATCAGGGGCATTAAGGAATCTACCCCTGAAGTCATTGTTGCACTATATGCCAATTTGGATGTGAATTTAAAAAAATAAAATTAGGGGCGCCTGGGTGGCTCAGTCGGTTGAGCCTCCGACTTCAGCTCAGGTCATGATCTCGCGGTCCGTGAGTTCGAGCCCGGCCGTCGGACTCTGGGCTGATGGCTCAGAGCCTGGAGCCTGCTTCCGATTCTGTGTCTCCCTCTCTCTCTGCCCCTTCCCCGTTCATGCTGTCTCTGTCTCTGTCTCTGTCTCAAAAATAAATAAACGTTAAAAAAAATAAAATAAAGTAAATTAATTAAAAAAAATGAAACCAAAAAAAAAAAAAATTACTCTCCCAAATCTCTCTACACACTACACATTCTCCTGTCACTCAAGGCCTTTACCTTATATCCGTACATATATATTTGCACTTATACACAAATGTACTTTTTTCCCCACATTGACGGCATTATATCAGGTCATGGTGTTTTGCAACTTGGTTTTTCCCTTAATAGCACGTCTTAGCTCTCCATGTCTGTAAACAGATTTACCTCATTCTTTTGAACTGCTGTGCTATATTCCATGGTATGGACTTTTATTTACTTTCCTTTAAACAGCATAGTAGTTAACAGATTCTGGAGACAGACTGGGCTGAAATCCCGTCTCTGCCAACACCCTAGCTGTCAGTTCATCGGTTTCCTCCTATGGTCTGTTGTTACAAAGTGCTTAGGAGAGTGCTGCCCGTGCTTAGATGTTATCAGTATTTTCTCCCTATCACAACATTGTTGCGGTTGACATGGCTGTGGTTTTTTGGGATTTTTTTCTTTCTTTTTTTTTTTTTTTGCTTTCATGTGGACATACTTGAATAGCATAGATTCCTAAAAGTGAAATTGTTGTATCAGAAGATAGGCATACTTTAAATAGTTATAGATTCTTGGGGCGCCTGGGTGGCTCAGTCGGTTAAGCGTCAGACTTTGACTCAGGTCATGATCTCACCGTTGGTGAGTTCAAGTCCTGCGACGGGCTCTGCGCTGACAGCTCGGAGCCTGGAGCCTGCTTCGGATTCTGTGTCTCCTTCTCTCTCTGCCCCTCCCCAACTTGTGCTCTGTCTCTCTATGTCTCTCAAAAAATAAATAAATGTAAAAAAAAATTTTTTTAAATAGTTAGAGATTCTGTCAAACTGGCCTTTAAAAAGGCTACACCAGGGGCGCCTGGGGGACTTGGTAGGTCACATGTCTAACTCTTGATATCTGCTCAGGTCATGATCTCACGTTTCATGAGTTCAAGCCCCACATCAGGCTCTGTGCTGAAAGCGCGGAGCCTGCTTGGGATTCTCTCTCTCCCTCTCTCTCTCTCTGACCCTCCTACACATGCTTTCTCTGTCTCGCTCAAAATTAATAAATAAACTTAAAACAAAAGAGGCTACACCAGTGGGGCTCCTGAGTGGCTCAGTTGGTTGAGCGTCTGGCTCTTGGTTTCACCTCAGGTCACAATGGTCATGATCTTACAGCTAATGGATCGAGCCCCTAGTTGGGCTCCTTGCTGACAGTGCAGAGCCTGATTGTAACTCTCTCTCTCTCTCTGCCCCTCTTCTGTGCACTTGCACACACGCGTATGCACACACTCTCAAAATAAATAAATTTTAAAAACAAATAATAAAAAAGCTACACAAGTTAGCATTCTCACTATCAGTAGAGAAAACTACCTTTACATTTGCCGGTATTCACCGTTATAAACCTTTTTGATTTTTGCCAATCTGATGAGCAAACAAAATGACATCTGTTTTCAGTGGTATTCCTTCAATTACTATTGAAGATGAGCATTTTGTGTTTCCGTTTCTTCTGAAGTTATCTGCTTATACGTTTTGTCCATTGGCCTTTCTTGTTGATTTATAGGAACTCTTTATGTATTGTGGATATCCCTTTTTATTAGAATGTTAAAATCTGTGTTATAGTTTGCAAATATTTTCCTCCAGCCTGTTGCTTGTCATTCAGTTTTGGCTTTGGTACTTTTTACCACCCAAAGTTTTTATCTTTTATGAAACCAAATCTATCAACATTTTCCTTGACAACTTCCGGATTTTTGTGTCCAGATTGGGAAAGATAGTAAACCCAGTTTTTAGGACACACAGAGGACTGACGTTGTAAGAGGCTCTATGAACTGGCAGTTTCCTAGTAATATCAAACATACCTCATCCCAAATGAGCCATAGAAAGAGGGTCTCCCTATGTTTGCACTTCTCAGGGGCATTCCCTTGGCTCTCTCTGAGGTTGGCTGCTTCCTTTTTAACACTGTCTCCGATATATCCTGAGCACCGATGCACAGGTGGGAACTTGGACAAAAATTGTGTTCAATATGAAGGAAGAGTATTGGGAAAATAAACAGAGAATAAAGGGAATTTTAACAGGCCAGACTATCAGTCTATACGGTTTTGATTCTACCATAAACCACTAGATAGATGTGCAGGACTTAGAAGCTCCACCCCATTTCATCTGCATTTTTTCTGCTTTTTTTTTTTTAATGTACATTTACTTTTGAAAGAGAGAGAGAGAGAATGGGGAAGGGTGGAGAGAGAGGGAGACACAGAATCTGAGGCAGGCTCCAGGCTCTGAGCTGTTAGCACAGAGCTTGATGTGGGGCTCGAACCCATGGAGGGTGAGATCATGACCCGAGCCAAAGTCAGACACCTAACTGACTGAGCCACCCCAGGCACCCCTGTCTGTGTTTCTTTTCTGTGTCTCTTCATTCCCAGCCCATTTCTAAGTGGCTGGTGTCAATTTTACACCCACTACCCAAAAGTATCTTCCTAGCTCTCCTGACACTTTGTGGTCCAAATTCAAAGAACCCCAATCTGGTCTACCTGAGACACATCTGCTCTGTTCCAGTTTTTAATTTGAGGGCACTACCTCTTTCTCAGGAATTAATCCACCCTTCAGATGCAACCTTACCTTCTCCACCCATAAATAGGGCTGTGAAAGAACCATTTTTTGTCTTTCCATCTGGCACTTGAAATCACTCATTTAATGACAATAACTATTATTTTGAGTAAGGGCTTACTGTGTGCTAGACAATGTGCTTTATCGAGATTCTCTTACTTCTCAAAACAGCCTTTTGCTAATGGTAATATTACTCTGCCCATCCTCCAGATGATGTAATAGGGACTCAGATATATGATAATGGAATGAATTAATAAATGGATGGATGGATGGATGAAAACAAGAAACTCTGAATGGCCTGGGCATCACCAAAACACACAACAACTTTTCTCATCTCACTTTGCATTGCAGAACAACTCAAGCTGGCATTGTAGTGAGATGCTTCTGCCCCTCATAAGCCAAGATTTAATAATAGAATAAAGGAATCAACTCTCAATACAAAGGTGTCATTATAATAGTAAACTCCACTACTATAAAGGATACATGGTTTGCTGGTTTATGAATTCAAGTTTCATCCTGGGTTTCATTCATGGTCCTGGTAATAACTCTCAGCATGAATGAGAAAATTGCCATACCCTCTGTGAGTCAGTTTCCTCATACACAAAACAGAAATAATGAAGCTTGGTTGTCATTAAGTCTCCTTAAGATCCCTAGATGAAAGGTACTAGACGCATCCAAGACAAATTATTCACCAGTATGCTATGAAAGAAACTCAGAGGAGAATAAAGCTGGTCAGGGCTCAAAAGTGTACTTGGAGGTAAATGGTAAGTCACTCCAAAAATATATGCATATATATGTTTGAGAAGAGTGGTCCCAAGAACTGGAAAGCCCAGCTGTGATCCTGATCCTGCCAGTTTGGCAAGAGACCTCGATGTCATCTCTGGCGATCTTATTTTCCCCGTTGGTGAAATGGAAATGTCCTCAGGATGCTTTCTGAGATTTCCCACTGGATTTTGCGTGATTATGCATGAAACCTTCAGCCTGGAATCTGGGCCTTTCTACAAGGTGTTCTCAGCCTCCCTTTCCAGGCATTTCTTCCACTGCTCCTCCTTACTTTTTCTCAAACTGAACCCACTTGGCTCTTCTCTTCTTCGCTCTTTGGTTAAGCAAATTTTCATCCATGTGGAATGTCATTCCTCCTTCCCTTCTCCACCCACCAAGCTTCTAACCCCCTTCCTCTGTTCCTTGGCTCTTCCTGAGCTCTGGATCCCTGGTGCTTGGAACAAAATATTTAGCAAGGTGCTTGCCTCACCTACATGAAAAGAGCGGTGTCTTTATTTTTCTTTTGGTGTTTTGAACGTCTCCCCAAATGGGTCTGTTATGTACCTGGAGTAAATTAGTGACATCCCATCATGTACCATCCACCACGCGAAGAGTCCCTTCCTACCATTCCATTCTTTAAACACTTTGGTCCAGCAAACTTTAAACCACATACAGCACACTGTTCCCAGCATGCCATCCCCCACTCTGAGCTTTGCTGGTGCCATTCTACCTCCCCAGCCTCTCCCTCCAGGTCCGCCCAGCACTAACCACCTTGGAAGTGACGCTTCCTCCAGGCCAGTCCCCCATGTGCTGCTTTCTTTCTAAATTCAGCTTGAGCATTGTGCTGGTTCTTTGGCAGATTCTTCCTACATAGAGTTTGGATTCTTCCTACATAGAGTTTGCAATCAAGAGATTATAAATGGCAGGGGTGGGGGTGGGGGGAAGGGGTGGGTGCCTGGGTGGCTCAGTCAGTTAAGCAGTCAACTTCAGCTCAGGTCATGATCTCACAGTTCATGAGTTCAAGCCCCACCGTCAGACCATCGGGCTCTGTGCTGACAGCTCAGAGCCTGGAGCCTGCTTTGGGTTCTGTCTCCCTCTCTCTCTGCCTCTTCCCTGCTCACACTCTGTCTCTCTTTCTCTCTCAAAAATAAATAAACATTAAAAAAAAAAAAAGAAATCATAAATGGGGGTGGCTGGCTGGCTCAGTCAATGGAGCACATGACTTTTTTGTTGTTTAATTTTACTTATTTTGAAAGACATCTCGTGCGTGTGCACATGAGCGGGGGAGAGGCAGGGAGAGGGAGAGAGAGAATCCCAATCTGTCAGTGCAGAGCCCAACCTAGGGCTTGATCTCACAAACCGCGAGATCATGACCTGAGCCGAAATTAAGAGTCAGGCACTTACTGACGGAGCCACCCAGGGGCCCCATGCAACTCTTAATCTCAGGGTCACGAGTTCAAGCCCCACGTTGGATGTGGAGCCTACTTGAAATAAAAAATAGAAAACACATTTTAGAAATGGCAATTGAATATTCTGTGTTCGTTTAATGACCAGATGGTTGAATGAACGTACATACCAAAACACCCACAAATAAAATTGTAATTCGGGAACGGTAGGTGCCTGAAAAAAATCCACAGATTACATGCAAAGAGAATGCAAAGGGTCCTGGAAGCAAAAGATCTTCTAGCAAGGGGATCCGGAAAAAGACGTGGCATGTGACCTGGGTCCTTCAGATTCAGTAGGGTTCAGAAACAGAGAGACAAGAGTCTTCTAAGCAAGACAAGGACAGATGTGGAAATCATGAGGTAAATAAAAGGAAAAGTAAGCAATGACTGGAGAGCAGGTGCGTGCGTGGTTCGAAGGAGAGCAGAGCAGGAAAGGCCTAGAGTCTGGACTTACATGCTGTGTGACGTCACTCAGCCACGGCTGTCCTCCGGGAGTCGCTGGGATTGAAGACACTGGAGGAGGCCACCTTCCTCTGATTCCGTCGCCCTGTGTGGTGGGCACCAGGGGAGTCATCAGCAACGATGGGCCTGATGGGGGTGGCACTTGGGACTCAGCAGCCGTATGAGGAAGTGAAGGTGGAAGGAGGCTGGTTGGGAGACATTTCCATGATGGGCAGGCCACCATTTGTAATTGGGTGGTTTACAAAGTATACAAAGAAGAAAACGAAAGTGGATGGTCGTTAGAATACAGGGATAACGCTTAGTTGATCCATAAAAGCCTGCCTTATGGTGGAATGAGAAACTGCTTTCTTTTTTAATGTTTATTTTTGAGAGAGAGACAGAGCACAGGCAGGGGAGGGGCAGAGAGAGGGAGAGAGAGAATCCCAAGCAGAATACACCACCAGCTCAGAGCCCGAGGCCGGGCGGGAACTCACGAACTGTGACATCATGACCTGAGCTGAGATCAAGAGTCGGACACCTGATGGACTGAGCCACCCAGGCGCCCCAGAGCTTTTTTTTTTTTTTTTTTTTTTTAACCAAGGAAGGGCATTTCGTAACAGACAGGCTTAGAGTTAAGCACCCTTGCATATGTGGTTTGGTAGGAGTGACACCATATCACGAAAACTACAGGTCCACGACGGGTAGAGAGAAGACACCTGTTCTCTCTCCCAAAGCACTGCAGTGTGGCCTGGCCAGGTTTGTCCCCGACCCTGAAGATTTGCAGGATTCTTCGTGGCCATTTGTCTAAGTGCTTTTTGTAGTAATTCTTGGAAGCCAGTGAATGTAGAAGCACTCTGTCCAATAGATCCTTGTTCTCATCACCATAGAGACAGGGTCCAGCATCCTTCATCTGAGGCAGCAAAACCCAATGGGGGAGATAGAAGTTGGACACATGAGACCTGGGTTCAGGCTTCAGTGCCACCATTTATGGGCTATGTGACCTCAGGCAAATCACTTGCCCTTGCTGAACTGCACTACTCCCTCTGTAAAATCTACTCTGTAGAATGGATTCCAATGTTAAAACAAGAGAACGTACACGAGGGGGCTCTAGAAATATGACTCCTGGCACACATTCAAAGTCCTTTCTCTCAAATCCTGCTAGAGTCCCCAGCTTGCATTCTGGGCACAGAAGAGAGGAGAAAGGAGGTGTCAAGGATGGCCTGCAGGATTTCCTAGGCTCCAGGTAATAAAGATCACCTAATGCATCTACGAGCTGTAAGTGTATTTTAACATAGATAAAAATGGAGAGGGGTTAAAAAACACTAAACAGAAGCAAGTGATAGGATAGTCCTTTGTGATTCTTTTGCACTTTTCCAGAAAGAAAGAAAGAAAGAAAGAAAGAAAGAAAGAAAGAAAGAAAGAAAGAAAGAAAGAAAGAAAGAAAAAAGAAAGAAAGGAAGAACAGAAAGAAAGAGAAAGAAGGAAAGAAAGAGGAAGAAAGAAAAAAAAAGAAAAAACAGAGAGAAAGAACAGAAAGAGAGAGAAGGAAAGAAAGAGGAAGAAAGAAAGAAAAAAAAGAAAGAAAAACAGAGAGAAAGAAAGAGAGAAAGGAAGAAAGAGAGAAAGAAAAAAATGAAGAGAAAGAAAAAGAGAAAGAAAGGAAGAACAGAAAGAAAAAGAAGGAAAGAAAGAGGAAGAAAGAAAAAAAAAGAAAAACAGAGAGAAAGAAAGAGAAAGGAAGAAAGAGAAGGAACGAAGGAAAGAAAGGAAGGAAGGAAGAAAAAGAAAAGGAAAGAAATAGACTGTGACAACACGGGAGGCTGACTGCCGACGGCCACAGTCTTCAAATCTTTCCATTTCTTGTTGACATTCTCACTGACGGTGTTTGAACAGGGCCGGGCTGTTTACACACAGCCATTGTTTGCTGTAGCCTGGCAGAACCTGTGAGATAAAGCCGTTCAAACCTTGACATATATCACTCTGTCACCCGGACACAGTCTGGAGGAAGGCGGACACAGTCTGGAGGAAGGGGGCAAGCTCGGCTTTCGGGGGCTCGCCCGCAGCCCTCACAGACGTGGCCTGAGACTTTGCGGCCAGCGTGGAGAGCCAAGAGTGAGGAAGGGCTCAGCAGAGTGGAGACGTTCTGGAACTGAGACCCCGGCCTCCCAGCTCTGTCGTCGGAAGTGGCGCAAATTCCCAGAGCATCAGAGGCCTCAGCCCTCGAACATACCAACATACCACACGCTCTCCTTCCCAGGCCCCATGAAGGTGATTGGGGCACCAACACTCCCCTCGGGGCTCGCTCTGGCGGCTTCCTTCGGCGCACTTCCTAGTGGTTCTCGGGAGCTCCTGATGGTCAATGTGGCTGGAATGTCCCCCAGGGCCCAGGGACTGTGACCGGAGAATTCAAAGATAAGTGAGACAAGGTCACTGAGCTCATTATTTGCAGACATCGGTAGGAGTCATGCACACAGGCCCTGGCAAGGAGTAAGCGTCCAGCTTGTTGATGGCTTAGCACGAGGAGTTGACTGACTGAGGGAGCCTAAGGCCATAGATGCAAGCGAGTCCGTCCCGCGTCAGAAGAGAGCGCAGGATGAGGAGTCTCAAGGCACAGTTGACCTTCCTGCTCCCCTACTTTCCTTCTGGGCATGAGGCTGGATACTCCTGCTTGGTCCAAATTCATTGTCTGCCCTGCTCTGTGCCCCACGGGCTGACCTCTATGAACGACGTCCCCTGGGCTCCCTGGCCGTACGTATTCTGGCTGGGCTCAGACGAAGGGGGTCCTTGGAAAGACACAGGGAGAGGAGACAGCGTGTCCTCCCCTCCATCCTGGCTCATCCTCTACCAGCAGCTCAGGACCCAACACCGACAGCTCCCCACGCACTGTGCCCCGTTCTCTCTGAGCTCCAGCTCCCCTCGCCCTGCGGTCCTAGCTTCTCACTGCTACCGATGTCTGGGTGCTTCATTATGCTTTGTCTTCCTTCAATCCTGTCTACACCTCTGGAAAGAGCTCCTTCGTGGAAACCACCTGAATCAATTCTGTTTCCTATTGAGACGCAATTTTTTTCAGTAAATTCGAGCAAGTCGTGGAACTTCCTTTCCACGACGAAATGGGAACAATAGTCTCTAGCACCATGCTTGAATACGGGCCTTCAATAAATGTTGGCTACTTGAATAAGTGAATGAATGGACCGATGCATGGGTGGGTGGGTGGATGAAAGAATATTTATGAGAATTAATGACAAGATGTTAATGCATTAGGTACGAAAATACTGGTTATTAAAATTCTTTTTTTAAATGTTTATTTATGAGGGAGAGAGATGGAGTGGGAGGGACAGAGAGAGAGGGAGACAAAACTCTGAAGCAGGCTTCAGGCTCTGAGCTGTCAGCACAAAGCCCGAGACGTGAGGCTCAAATTCACGAGCCAGGAGATCATGACCTGAGCCGAGGTCGGATGCTTAACCAACTGAGCCACCCAAGTACCCCTGGTTATTATAATTCTTAAGTGGAAAGTGAATGTAATAAATGGTATAAACTATCTTGATATCAAAAAATGGGCATGGGTCAGGGCTCCTGGCTGGCTCAGTCGGAAGAGCGTGAGTGAGACTCTCGATCTCGGGGTTGTGAGTTCGAGCCCCACGCTGGAGGTAGAGATTACTTATATAAATAAAAAACAAACTTTAAAAAAAATGGGCATGGGAATCGGGAATCAGGAAAACTGAGTCCTAACTTCTGTCTTTTTGTTAATTGTGTGATCTCAGGCAAATCATTTTCCCATTCTGTGCCTCTATTTCCACTCCCCTAAAACAAACAAAAAAAATAAGAGTAACCTCTAGGAGCTGTTCAGCTTAGACATCCTATCAAGTACTAAGCACTCCAAAGAAACAGTTTGAATTGGAGAAGTTAGGGATGTGCTCGGGGCAGAAGCAGGGACTTGAAGAACACAGTAGGGCCAAGAACAGCAGGATGCTCCAATGAGCAGAGCCTTGAGGGGACTGAGCAGGGAAAGTCTGGTCCATTCTGGCGACCGAGAATAAACATCTGGCCAGAATGGAAGTTGCCTGTGGGAAGTCAAGGGACACTGAGCATCAGGCCGAGGAACTAACACTGCAAAAGGAAGGAAATGGGACTTCCTCGAGGTCCCAGAAGCCAACGGAGAACTCAGATTCTGGTTTCCTCTTACCCCTTACCAGGATCCCCGTCTTTATCTCCTGATGGCAGCTGCCTTCTCTCTTTTGTGAACCCGAATCCTTTCTCTCAAGGTCACTTGTCAAATTAAGAATGAGGGAAAATTTACCGGGGAAGGGAACCCTTTGATGCGAGATGTCTTTGGCACTGTTCAAATCTTGGCAAAGGACCTGTTCCTGTCATTAGCCTACTTGCATTTTAAAATCCGTTTGTTCGCAGGAAAGTCAAAGGCGAGATAACCAAAAGAAAGTGAGTTTTTAAAAAAACGACTGTGAAAATATAAATCCAGAAAGCATTTTTTTACTGGCACTTGAGCAAGAATATCACCCTGAAGGATCCTGGGCACTTAGTCAAAACACTCAAAAAAAGTGATAACGTTTAACAATAAGAATACTAATGTAGGGGCGCCTGCGTGGCTCAGTCAGTTAAGCGTCTGACTTCAGGTCATGATCTCACGGCTTGTGGGTTCGAGCCCCGCATCCGGCTCTGTGCTGACAGCTCGGAGCCTGGAGCCTGCTTCGGATTCTGTGTCTGCCCCTGCCCCGCTCATGCTCTCTCTCTGTCTCAAAATAAATAAACATTAAAAATTAAAAAAAAAAAAGAATACTAATGCAAAACTGTTTTGGAGTTCATAACCACACAGAGTTATCTGATAATGGGGTTAGCTGTACGAGTTTGGGCGTGTCCCTTCATCTCGGGTCTCAGTTTCCCCCTATGTCAAATAGAGGAGTCAGACTCAAACGAAGGTGGGTTCTGGAAGCCTCTCCTGCCCGGGCAGGACTGGCAGCTCCCATGCCACTGCTGTCTCCCCTCTGTTGAGAACAGCATTCCTCAGAGGGCACAAGACAACTTGTACTACTTTGGTTCCAGCTTGCCTGACCTCTGTCCGCTGTGTGGCCTCTCGGAGCACGGGAGCCAGAGACCCGAGGCAGCAGCTCAGCCCTGGCACACTGTGGGGCTTAGATCAGCCGTGGAAAGGAGTCAACACCAGCCTGCCGTCCAGCTGGGCCTCTGAAAAGGGGCACCTAGACATGAGCCAGCCTCACCGCCCCTGCCAGGGACAGGACTCATCACCTCTGGTGGCTGCTTTCTGGGGTGACCACTCATCCGCACCCCACAGGGCTCACTCCGTGGTCTTTCCGAGATGCCCCTCTGTGGTCGGTGTTATTCCCCAGCTCAAAAATGTTCTCCGCACCTCCTTGCTGAGCTACAGCGGTGTATCCCCAAGTGCCCCCCTCTCCTGTGAGATGCAGAACCCCCAAGCTGTGTCACTTGAGCTCAGAGAATGCCACTCTCTCTGCCTTTCTTCCACAGGCAGAGTCCCGGTGTCCCCAAGATCCCAGAGGAAAGAGACCCGTTCAGGCTCATGGAGCCCGCCATATTTCCAAAATATATTTGACCAAAGGAGTCTTCTTAAGGAACTCCAAGCAACGGCCCTCACAACTGCAATATGTTTTGGGGACCACTGCCCTGTGGGTTAAAATCCAACCTTTCTGGAGTTTGGGAATGGCTCACTTCCGGCTGCCCCCTGCTACCTTACAGCCCCTCTCCCCACTTCTCCTTTGTACCCCTGCAAGCCCAGCGCCGTTGAGTTATCAGTTGGCAGTTGATGACTTCCGTGCAAGTGAATGTTGCAAAAACGGGAACTTGGAGAAAGTAAAGAGGAAAGAAAAAAAGAGCAGGGTCTTAGGCAAGGATATTACCTGAAGGATCAAAAGTCCTTGAAAAGTGAAGTTGTATGAGCCATTCTCTCACTTTTTTTTTTTTTTTTTTGGTCAAGAAACCACGTGCATTTCACCTCTCCAGGCCTTTGTTCATGCTGTCCCCTTGAGCTGGAAAAGCTTCCCCTTTTATTTACCTATGAAGGGCTCATTCATCTTGCAAAGCTTAACTCAAACACCACCTCCTCTGTGGACCCTCCCCAAATTGCCTGCTAAGAAGTTATTACTTGTTAGTGAATTCCCAGGCACTTTTCGAGACCTTCTGTTAGAGTACTTTCCGTTCTGCTTGCCCTGATAGTAACATGTCATGGCTATCGTCGTGCTCCGGGCCGGTACTGGGTTGTGTACCAATTACCAGTGTACTGGTTAGAAAAATAAAGGCAGTCTGTGTCCTCTGTTTCCGGCCCCTCTCTTCTCATCTGGGAGCTCCTGAATCATATTCCGGGAACCTTCTCCCCCCACGCTGTTCCATTGGAATCTGTCTCAGCCACAGGAGTGGGGGTTAGGCATTAACTTGCCTCCAGTGTGATGATCTGTTGAAAGCAGAAAGAAAACGGATCTGAGCCCTAGAAGGAAAGAAATAGATCCCAAATTCAGGGGTTCAGTTATCTGGCATTCAGACAGTCAGAAAAGAAGTCGAGAATGAACAACAGGTCTTATCTGAGGAGGCAGGGCGGATGCCCCAGAGTCCCCGGCAGGAAAATTTAGGCTTTTGCTTGGGTTGTTTTCTCCTGGACCCGGTCCTCACAAACCCACGGCACATTAGACACAGCAGATGAAAAGTGCAGGGTGGTGATACAGACACAATGCCTGAGTCAGCAGGCTGCAGTCGCTGACTGGCTAGCAGAGAGATCTGAGATGGTCTCAGCCTCTACGGATGTTACTACACTATAGTACAGAGCTGAGAGTCACAGGGGTGCCCGAATGTCCAAGAGACCATTGCATCACCTGCCGTATCCCCTCTTAGAGGGCAGCGAAGTGTATAGGAGCTATTTGGGAAAAGTCTATTTTTATTTGGGGGCAGGGGGAATTTATTTTGTAAATTACGAGCGTTTGTTCAAAAGGGGAAGATTTCCCCCAAAGTTCCTCACAGTTCATTCTTTTTGCTCTCAGAGGTTTGCTCAAACGTCACCTGCCTGAACACCTTGATTTAAATTCCAGCCCCTGGGGCACCTGGGTGGCTCAGTCCTTTGGGCGTCCGACTCTTGATTTTGGCTCAGGTCACGATCTCGTGGTTTGTGGGTTGGAGCCCCGTGTCGGGCTCTGTGCTGACAGTGCAGAGCCTGCTTGGGTTTCGCTCTCTTTCTCTCTCCCTCTCCCACTTGTGCTCTCAAAATAAGTAAATACACTTAAAAAAATAAATAAATTCCAGCCCCACTCACTCCTGGCATCCCTTAGCTCCTTTTCTTTCCACATTTTTCTTCATGCCAATTATCATCTAATATACTATATAACTATATAACTGTATGGCTATTAACCTTCTCTCTTAGCCCAAAGGAGTATAAACTCCACGACGTTAGGGTTTGTCTATTTTGATCGCTGTTGTATTTTAGGGGAGCTGCATCTTGGTACTAATAATAGGCATTCTTTATTGAATGAAAGTGTGAATGGATGTAGTTATTTGGAATGTACATTTAGATTTTTTAAAGACTCTATGGAAACACTGACTAAATGCAGTAGACTTATATGAGAACTTTTTAGACACAAGGCACATTAATTCATTGGCAAATATTTATTAAGGTCATAATCTGTCCGGACACCATGCATTGGGGATTTGCTTATTTTGTTCACAGTCACACTTTTGAGTGCCCTAAAGCATCAAGTATTCTATATGCAGAGTCACTGACATGCTTCACACACACACACACACACACACACACACACACACACACACACACACACTTCCGGTTCCTCGTGTAGCTTACCTTTGATCTTATCAGCTAAGGTTTGACAAGTCTGGTCTACTGGTCTACGTCTCCTTCAGAAAATTCTTAGAAGTAGGCAATGATGATATCGATTAGAGATGCTAGTGTTTCCCACGAATGAGCCCAGAATCAATATTTAACCACTGTTTATTGTGATGTTGGAGGCAGATATTATATCCTGGAAAGTGCACAGAGCCAGAAATCTTGAGTGCTAGCCCTAGATCCATCGATTCAGAGCTAAATAATCTTGGCAAGTAACTTAACCACAAACACCTAGCTCAGAATTTTGGTGTGTGTTTTTTTTACAGGACTTTGTAAACTATGAAGTGCTACACAATTTTAAGGAACTGTTATTATTTTGTTAAGAAATGAAAACTGCAGGGGCGCCTGGGTGGCGCAGTCGGTTAGGCGTCCGACTTCAGCCAGGTCACGATCTCGCGGTCCGTGAGTTCGAGCCCCACGTCGGGCTCTGGGCTGATGGCTCAGAGCCTGGAGCCTGTTTCCGATTCTGTGTCTCCCTCTCTCTCTGCCCCTCCCCCGTTCATGCTCTGTCTCTCTCTGTCCCAAAAATAAATTAAAAAAAAAAAAAAAAAGAAATAAAAACTGCAGAGGTGCCTGTGTTCCTCAGTTGGCTAAGCATCTGACTTTTGATTTTGGCCCAGTTCATGATCTCGTGGTTTGTGGGATCAGCGCCTGCATCAGACTACGTGCTGACAGCGCAGAGCCTAATTGGGATTCTCTCCCTCTCTCTTCCCCTCCCTGCTTTCTCTCTCTCTCTCTCTCTCTCTCAAAATAAATAAACTTAGGGGCGCCTGGGTGGCGCAGTCGGTTAAGCGTCCGACTTCAGCCAGGTCACGATCTCTCGGTCCGTGAGTTCGAGCCCCGCGTCGGGCTCTGGGCTGATGGCTCGGAGCCTGGAGCCTGTTTCCGATTCTGTGTCTCCCTCTCTCTCTGCCCCTCCCCCGTTCATGCTCTGTCTCTCTCTGTCCCAAAAATAAATTAAAAAAATAATAATAATAAATAAATAAATAAATAAACTTAAAAAATAAAGAAATAAAAAGTGCATTACAGGCCACCTGAAATAAGGGTGACATCAGATGCGGATGATTAATGACCCTTGAAATGCCTGGGTATCGATATTGATATCTTGACCAATTTCATTATTATGCAATTTGCTGTGTAACCTTCCCATGTAGGACCTCAATTGCACCAAGTACAAGAAAGGATTCTACCTCGTTCCAGCATGCTGGGATGATCTCTCTGATACTGATTGCAAATGACAGGGTCTGTAGGTCTGTGGCAATAAATTGGGATGGGTTCCAATTGATTTTGCAGCCTACCAGGTAGTATTCCAAGAGCAAAACTGTAAACGTCCTTCATTCATTTATTTACTTGTGCGTCCGTTCACTCATTCCTTCCTTCCACAAATGCTCACTAAACATCGATTATGTGGCAGAGGCTGTGCTAGATGCTGGAGACAACCAGCGGATGAAGGCACAGTGCCAGCACCATCAAGGATCCAAGGTGAGTCAGAGACTCAGCTTTGTCAACACATCATAGTTGTATATGGTAGGAGCCATATCAATATGGTAGGAGAACATATCAATAAAGGGCACCGAATGCTGTGACCGTCCAAGCACTGGGCAGGAGGGCTTAATCTGGGAGCACTGGGGCTTAATCTGTCCGAGCACTGCGAGGAGGGATGGGCAAAGGAAGACTTCCCAGGGGAGGTGACATTTCAAGCTACATCTCTAAGGGTAAACGAGAACTATCTAGATGACTGGATCAGGGAGCGTTCCAAACAGAAGCCAAAGCTGTGCCAAGGCCCGGAGACCCGAAGATGTCAGTGTGGCTGCGGTTGAGGACCCTGGAGGGATGTGGCTGAGCCCTCCGGGCCTGGCATCTATGTAAAGAGTTTGGGCTTCACCCCAAAGGAAGCCATTGTGGATTTTAAGCAGGGGAGTGATGTGACAAGATTTGTAGTTTGAATATGTGTATCTCTATCCATGTAATTGACATTTCCCATTCACCAACTTGGTCTACAAAATCAGGGGCGCCTGGGGGCTCAGTGGGTTGGGCGTCCGACTTTGGCTCAGGTCATGATCTCGAAGCTCGTGAGTTCAAGCTCCACGTTGGGCTCTGTGCTGACGGCTCGGAACCTGGAGCCTGCTTCGGATTCTGTGTCTCCCTCTCTCTCTGCCCCTCCCTGGCTCACACTGTCTCTCTAAAATAAGTAACTAAGTAAGTAAATAAATAAAGTCACCCTTCCTTAATATTCAAATCTTAATGCTAGGAGCCCTTACCTACCTAGATTAGAAGAAAGCGTATCTCTGAGATTCTCTTCCCTAAATGTTTCTCTCTCTCTTTTTTTAATGTTTACTTATTTATTTGGAGAGACAGAGAGTGCCCATAGCAGGGGAGAGGCAGAGAGAGAGAGAGGGAGAGAGAGGGAATCCCAAGCAGGCTCCCTGGTGTCATCCCAGAGCCCGAGATCAGGACCTGAGCTGAAATCAAGAGTCAGACCCTCATCCGATTGAGCCACCCAGGTGGCCCCCCCAAATATTTCGAAAAACCTACCTGTGAATCTGTCCTCACAGATATATCCTTGCTGCCCTCCCTCCAGCCCCCCGAAGAACATACACTTGGCTGTGTCCTCTGAGGCTGTCCCCATCTGTGGACAACCAGCTTCTGCCAGTGGCCTCCAGGGTGGCCCCCCTGCAGTCACTAAAGCAGGGGCTCCTGGTCTTCCTTGAAAGGTGACCATCTATGCAGCCAGTGGAATTACAGGGGTCCCATCTGTGGCCACGTGAGCATCATTGCCTCCGTGGTGGCTGATGCTTGGCCTGCTGCATCACCTCAGCGTAAAGAGAGGACCCTCCAGCCCATGTCACTTTCGGGAGAGGCCTCCGGGGGCAACTATGTCATCACTCACCAGCCCCTTCTATGCACGTAGGCAGAGGGCCACGTATCCAAAGGCACGATGGGACTACGTTAGGGGCAGCTCTGAGGTCAGCTGCGTGCTCTGCCCAGACAGCAGTCCTCTCTGACCTCAGGGTGGGGACACAGTCCTCCTCCTGTCCCGGCGTCATTCCTAATTGCTTTCACTGTCTTCCAGGGTGAAGAGATCTTTCGGGTAGAGGTCGCGGTCAACACCACGCATTCACCACCTACTGTTGGTGGACTGGCTGCCTGCAGGTAGTCAGGCCTCTTGCTCCCACTGCAGACGCCACTCTGAGGCCCCCAGGCAGGTCCTGGACCTGTGCCCTCCTCCCTTCGCCCTGAGACGGGCCTCATTTCCTGCCCGGGATTACCCACTTTTCAGAGCGTGTTTCCTTCAGGGACGTGGTGCCCCTCCCATAGCCTCTGCAGAGACTGACGTCAGCGTGTTTATCAAGCTAGGCTCAGGACCTACTACGTGTACCTCTGTGTGTGTGCACAAATGTCCACATGGCCCTTTTCCCACATTTTAGCAGCGGTATCTCTGGGTCTCAGCGAGCTTTACGATCTTTAGTATACTTTAGTGTTTTTTCTTTCTTCACAGTCGCTGTGCATCATCTATTCAGGAACTGAATTTAGGCTTTGGAATCAGAGGCGCTTTAGGAAATCAGATCACCCGTTTCCTCATCTCTAAAGTGAGAAACAATAACGTTTCATAAGGTTGAAAAAAAATCGATACTATTTTAATATTTCTGATATTTTTATTACTTTAACTGGCACAGATGATTATATATAAATACATAAACACGATTCTATAATATATCCTGGTGGATTTCAGATTTCCTCAAGGTGGAATCCTTTCCCCCTTCTCCTTCGTTTGATTCCTCCCTCGCCCTCCAGGCTGCTCTCCTCACATCACAGCTTTTGCTCAGCCTGGGCCAACCGCACATCCCACATAACCACAGGACACCCTAGAACGTACGATCTGTATTTTCCTCCATGATACTACAGTACGAAAAGCATAGCGATATTTACACTTCACTGAATTTATATAGTCATACAAAAGGCTTTTTGTCCTTGTGAAGAAGAAACCCTATGACACACGATTTTATGCATTTTCCTTCTCTCACTCAATAACAATTTCTGCAAATCCATTCCGGTCATTCGGTAAAGCTCTGACTTGAACGGCGGCATAATATTTCATGATTTGAAAATGATATTTTTTATTCATCTGTTTCCATAGTTATGGATATTCACCTCATTTCTGGTTTTGCCACAATGAGCAATGCTGTAACACGTACGCGTGCACACACACACACACACACACCCCTTTGCGGCATAGGGGATTTTATTTCTTTGCAATAGACTTTTAGGAATGGAATTTCTGGGCGAAGTGGATATAGCCAGTCAACAGTGTTTCTAGGGTATGCTAATTGCTTAGTAAGTGCCTGTAACATGGTAATTGCCTGATAAAATGGGCTCTGCTGTTATACTCATTATTAGCTGAGGAGTTCTATTTTGGAAAAGTTTAGTCATTTATTAGATCTCCATTTAGATAGACTCCATTTACTTGAAAGACATGGGTTATCTGAAATAGCCAAACCAACAACTGTTCTCTCTTTGTTTATACAGAATCCAAAGGAAATAGGACCTCACCGGAAATCTAAAATAGACATGAAAGTTTACCTCCTGGCATTTCAAATCCATTTCCTCAGTAAGGCAGGAACTCAGAAGCTACAGGCTTTGCTCCCGTAACTGGAGATTCTTGTTTTATATATTCTGAAAATTGTTATCAGCTTATTTGTATATCTGATTTGAAAGACAAAAAAAAAAGAGCTCATTAAGCCGTGTTCCCTGTTGTGAATAAAGAACCAATTTGTAGCCTCTGAATGAGGTTAATAAGTTCCTGTGTCAACAGCCTCGCCCCTGCCCTCCCAGGACAGAAGCGCTCCGGGAGAACCCGGCCAATTTCTGGTTTGAAGATTCTCGTGTATTTAGCCTCTCTCGCTGAACACGGGGGCTACACCTTATGAAGAGGGAGCAGTTGTACAAAATGCAGACTCAGTGAATTCCGGACAACAGCACTCTTAAGCCGTTTGACCAAAATGTCGACGCATGACAGATTTCAAACTCCAAACTGAAATGGAATTTTGCAGGTTGGCCGAGGGCCAGGGGCTGGGCCCCGGACACAGCCTGAGCCCAGAATGTGACAGAGATTCACAGTTTTCATGAAATGGGAAACAGGAACTTCTGTCTGTCCACAGCTCGGTTCCCTTTTTGTCTGGATACCAGTGAGCCAAGGGAAGCCGCGGAGGCCCGCGTGGGTGTCCTTAGACTCTAAGCCATCAAACTGGGCTGAGCCCCAGGCCTCAGGGCCCCACCAGGAAAGAGGTGCTGCAGGGTCACGAGTCTCTCTGCTGCCGTCTCTGCTCCTGCTGGCCTCTCCTTGTCTATCTGGTCTACGCCTCAGAGAGGGCCTGACTCTTGATGTTCTGGCTTTCACACGCATTTTGACTCCATGCTAACGCCTTGGACAGAATTCTGCTCCCCTGCTTCGATCCTCATCGCTTCCTAATTCAGCTTTTTGCTTGTATGCTGTGGATCTTCCCACCGCGGTCTAGCTCCAGTGCTAACGCGCTACGAATCCTGCTGGGTACGGGCTGCCCCTTGGAAGGGGGATTGGGCATTTTAATGACAGGGTTGCAGAACCCAATTCAGAACCCGAAGGAGGAAGAGCTGATTCACAGTTTACGCCAACTCGCTTTCCTAGCCTGTTCTACATCCATCATGCCTTGGCCTATAAAGGCTCTGAGGCCTGATTTACGGGGCGTCTACCACAGGCAAGGCCAGGCCCGAGACCAGCGTTGTTAACGCACAAGAATGGTAAGACTATGACACATTAGGCTGAGTCCTTGTCTTCAAGGAGCTCACTCACAGACTAGATTTGGAGACCAACAGGTGCAGAGGAGAAATGCCCCCGTTCAGTTTGCTGGCTTACTGGCCAATTGCAAGGGGAAGGAGTCAGTGGTGGGGGAATCTGAGAAGGGGACGTACCTGGGGACCGGGGTGGAGAGGCCGCGGGCCGGGGCCCACCCTTGGCAAACGGGCAAAGGAAGGGAGGAAGTAACTACCAAGCACCTACTACGTGCTGGCAGCAGGGTGAGAGGCTTGCCTACTTATCTCTGATGACTCCCAGGACTGGGGTTGGAAGAGAAGAGGGGGAAGAAGGCGTTTCCAGCAGGTGCAATGAACATTAATGCACACTGATGACGGTAGTGACAGCATGCTCTGAGCTCTGGCCGACCCCTATTCTCGTCATCAGATGTTTGTATAGACAAAACAGGCTTCTCGGCCAGGGCAGGGACAGACGCCATCTGCGTGCGCGTCACACGGGTAAGCAACAAGCTTAACGGGCTTACTGCACGGCCTCGACGAGATCCTTGAGCACCTGCAGGGCTCCGGAGACAGTGCAACTCACGAGGCGGGAAGAGATGATTGAGGGTCCCGGGATTTGCCGAGGCCTCCGTCACACCCCGCAGCCAGGTGCTCCGTGGTCTCAAGATGAGTAAGATTGTGGGAACTTTGGGGTCTTATTGCAAAGTCCCCCCTGAAATATCACGTCTCCTCTCGGATCCAGGAAGAAACGAGGTGAAAAATGACGAAGAGGAAAATAAGGAAGGCAGGCAACGCGTGTTTGAGTCCCTACTGCCTGTGTGTATTCCCACACTCTGTCCAACAGTGTTTTCCTGAATGTCTCCAAAGCACCTTGAAGACGGCGGTGACAGAAGAGACGGGGCTCCTGTGCTTACGGTCCAGGCGGACATCAGGGACAGCAGCACACAGCAGTGTGCAATCCCAACATTGCTATGTGAAAGATCCAGGCGCTGTGTGAGAGAAGGAACCGGGAAGGCGTCAGGAGGAGGTGACGTTTCAGATGACACCCAAGCGATGTGGACCCAAGCGTCACAAGATGGAAGTAACGCTGCTGCCTCAGCCAGGCTTGTCATGCGGATTATTTAATGCACAGAAGGCAGCGGTCCCGTGCCTGGTGAGAAATGGAGGCGCCGAACCGACGTTTGCTGAATCTTGTTCGTTCAAAGTCCCTCCCGGGGTTCTGAGTTCCTCTCTGACTTTGACCCCAGGGAGCCCCAGCCTTGCTGCAGGGGCCTCGTGTGGCCTCTCTGGCTACCTGAATGAGCACAGAGGAGCCGGGAGCACGGAGCTTCCCGGAGCCCCGACTGTGACTTCCTCGTGACGATGCTCGCGGGGCTTGGAGTTGGTGTCCCCGTCCGGGGCAGCAGAGAGGGCACATTCCGCTTCTCTCTGGGAAGAAAACTACCAGCTCTTTCCCACTTGGCCACGTTAAATGGCAATAACCGTCATACTGAACTAGGGACAGATGCGTGGACATCTCTTTTCTGGGGGGCGGTCACAAGGTCCACTGGCCACCACCTATAAGTCTGTGAGCCAGACAGGCGGATTCGTAACCATGCTGCTCACAGACGAAAAGACTCCAGGAGGGACGCGACATGGCCAGGGTCACACAGATCAACAGTGGCCCAGACCCGGGTCTCCTGATGCCCCTCCGGCACGCTGTGTTGCTGTTCAAGAGCAGGCCCTGGGGACAGGATGTGGGTGGACAGGTGTGTGCTTGTGCCTCTTTCGTGTTCAAGTGCAAACACCTCGTGCGTGTTGTCTTCTGTCTGGCACCAAGCTAGGCCGCGGAGGCGTCGGCCTCTTGCACGGCGGTGTTTTGCAGCCTGGAATGGCAGACAGATGTCACGGGAATGAGGGTGTTTCCGACCACTGCTGGAGGCTGACTCTGAATCCGAGCGTCCTCTGATCTGAACCGCGTGCCAGCCCTGTCCTAAGGCGGTTAACCTTTGGAACATAATCTGATCTGCTGCTGTCCTGGGCGTCTGTGCCCAGGTCTCCCAAGGGGACTGCCAATGAAAAGGCTCAAATTCCTCCTTCATTAGCCCAAAGTTCCAGAACAAGAGGCAGAAACCCAGCCGTGACCAAATCGTCAGGGGTGAAGTTCTGCCTTCAGGTTTCCCCTTCCTGGCCGGGGGCTGAGTGTTCAGAGCTCCCAGGAAGGAAGCTCCCAGGACACTCCCTCGGGCTACCCCCTGCTGGACCTGGCAGGGGGTCCCTAACGCCAGCCCCTGTAACTGCAGGCTTCTGTAAGCATTCACTGCCACGTTCAAGCTCAGCCTCTCAGGGTCTTTTGAATGCCGTTCCCTGTGTTTGGAACGCCCTTCTTCCTCTGGCTGGTCCTTTTCCAACTCGACCTTCTGATACCCGCAGGGGCTATCCCTTCCCTAATTCCTGTGCACGCCTGGAATATTTTGCACTGGCTCCTAGGGTCTCAGAAACGTTGGTCATTAGCTCTCCTTTCTCTACATCCCGATTGGACCATTGCACCCACAGTGCCCAGCCCACATAGCAGGTCCTCATAGCACTCAACGAACGAATGAGAGTGAATTTCCCTTCTATACCCTCAGCCACGTGGCACCCGCAACGCCACAGCCCCCGCTGGTCTTGCACCAGGGTCTGAGGCATCAGAATCAAAAGCCTCCGCAGGGTTCATCTCTGACCCCTCCCTGCAAATCCTATCCACCCCCCCACCCCCACCCCGGGGCTGTCCTCTTTACTGGTGCCTTTGACACAAACGGAAATATGTTGTGGTTTTCTCAAGTTCTGCTGCTTGCTTGCTGTCTCTCACTCTGCTGGTCAATACAATACCGTGACATATGAGGGAACGTACACCCACAGGGGTGTATGGCAAGATAGGGTTAGGATGATAGGGGGAGTCCCAGCCACTGGTGGGTTGACCCTCAAGGATTTGCCGATGGCCACGCCTTCCCGGCCTTCGGGGATTTCAAAGATGAATAAATCGGTCCTTGCCCTCCAAGAGCTTAGCCTGGGGGTCTGGAGGTGGAAGATAGAATCAACACCAGCAATAGCCTGTACCGTTTAAGCACCTGCTGTGTGCGTGTGTGTGTGTGTGGGGCACATAACAGTCACCATCTTTCATTTGTACGATGACCTTGGAATTTGTGAATTCGTACTATGTGATAGGCTATGAAATTAAGATAAGTGAGCTGCCCTGTATCCCGGAAGCTTCTGGGAGTAGGATTTGAAACCAGACCTTGCCAAGGAATGGCCACAATTTATCCTTTACCAGGATGCCACTTCAGACCTCTACTCTTAGGAGTGTCTGTGTTCTTCTTCTCCCCGTCCTGACCATCCCAGGTTCTCTTCCTCTCGTGGACCCTCACCCAGGAAAGCCGGCAGGACGGGCCCTCAGCCACATCTCTCAACTCTCTGGGCTGCTGAGAACACCTGTGTCTAATTCGGGTCGTGACTCAGAAGTTCCATTCCCGAAATAGGCAACACCGGGCCGCTCAAAGCTGTGGTCCCCTTCTTTGACCTCATGACAATAACCCCAAACTTCTGACCTTGCTTTCTGTGATGGAAAAAAAAAAAAAAAAAAAAAAAGGAAAGCTGTTCCCAGCCTCAACCTCATACCCAAATTATGCCAACGGGTACAAACCAGTGTGCCCATTATTAAGAGACAAACTAAAAAGTTTAACTCATTAGGACTTAGTAAGTGGCGGGGCGCTTTGGTGGCTCAGTTGGTTAAGCGTATGGCTTCAGTTCAGGTCACGATCTCACAGTTTGTGAGTTCGAGCCCTACATCAGGCTTTCTGCTGTCAGCGCAGAGCCTGGAGACTGATCTGGAACCTGTGTCCCCCTCTCTCTCTGCACCTCCCCCAGATGAGCTCTCTCTTTCTCTCTCAAAAATAAATACACATTAAAAAAAAAAGACTTGGGGCACCTGGGTGGCTCAGTCTCTTAAGCATCCGACTTCAGCTCAGGTCATGATCTTGCAGTTTGTGAGTTCAAGCCCCGCGTTGGGCTCTGTGCTGACAGCTCGGAGCCTGGAGCCTGCTTCGGATTCTCTGTCTCCCTCTCTCTCTGCCCCTCTCCTGCTCCCACTATCTCTCTCTCTCTCAAAAATAAATAAACATTAAAAAAAGACTTGGGACGCCTGAGTGGCTCAGAAAGACTTAGTAAGTGGTGGGACTGTGTGTGTGTGCGTAGTTTGTCCACATCGGGGGAAAAACATTCTCTGCAGAGGCATCCCCTTTGCTTTCTCTTTTTTTTTTTTAAAATTTTTTTTTCAACATTTATTTATTTTTGGGACAGAGAGAGACAGAGCATGAACAGGGGAGGGGCAGAGAGAGAGGGAGACACAGAATCGGAAACAGGCTCCAGGCTCTGAGCCATCAGCCCAGAGCCCGACGCGGGGCTCGAACTCACGGACCGCGAGATCGTGACCTGGCTGAAGTCGGACGCTTAACCGACTGCGCCACCCCTTTGCTTTCTCAAACAGGACGAGATCACACGGAGATGCCAATCACTTGGGAAGACCTGACCACCACCCACTCCAGGGTGAGACCCGAGAAGGAGGGACTTCCTCTTCTACAAGGTGATGTCCCTGGTGCACACCCCCGCAGCTGTAGAACTAAAAAAGTTCTATGTTTTCCGTAGAGTAAATAAGTTTACAGTTAGAAGCAGAACTTTATTCTTGATACAAGCCAATAGCCACTCTCTTTGTTTGAGAATGGGTTTTGTTCAAAACTAACACCGCCAGGGGCACCTGGGTGGCTCAGTCGACTGAGCACCTGACCTCAGCTCAGGTCATGATCGCATCGTTTGTGGGTTCGAGCCCCATGTCGGGCTCTGGGCTGACAGCTCAGAGCCTGGAGCCTGCTTCGGATTCTGTGTCTCCCTCTCTCTCTCTGCCCCTCCCCCGCTCACGCTCTGTCTCTCTCTCTCAAAAACCAACAAACAAAAACCAAATACTGGCCACCCCTCCCCTCCAAGGATCTTCAGGCAGTCAGATATTTTAGGGGTCCAGTCCCAATGCCACGCTCTGGCAAAATCCCACCATCGTAGATGAGAGAGAACGGGACGCAGGGGGAGGCGAGCCGGCCCGAGATCGGGCTGTGGTCCCCTGCCCTTGTTCCCAGGGCCCACAAGGAATCCCTACCCTCATCTAGGCTGGCCTGAGAACCCTCAGTCTCTTCCTGCGGCTCATTTCTCTCTCATGAAGTGCTTCCTTTAGCAGACACAGCGCAGTGCTCTTTTTGAGGTCTCTCTGTGGCATTTCTGGAATGTCCTTCTTCCCCAGTTCTGCTGTTCTTTCTCCTTCGCGTGAAGGCAGAGAAATCAAGAGGCCTATTTATACTGGTCCGGGCTTCTGTGGAGCCCATCTCATCGCTGAGTAGCTAAGACAGTTAGTGCTCTAGGGACAACCTATGAATTGCCTGGTGCCTCTCCAAGGGGGTGGGTGTGGAGTGGCCACAACCTTGAACTTGACTCGGGCTGGGTGCCGCCTCCAGCCAGGGGAGCATGGAGTCGCCCTGCACTGGATGCCTCCCCCACCGCCCCGCAAAGCTGCAGGGTGCCCCTTCTTCTCCTCCCCTCAACTTAGGGCATCGAGGAGCCCACGGTCCACGTCGCAGGGTCAGTATCTCCCTGATGAGAACGGTCACCAGGCTCCAGACAGCCGCTCGGAGTTGACATTGTGCTTGTTCACGGAGCTCGCTTTCTCAGAGAGGTAGGTGTTACCATCCCCATTTTATTTATTTTTTTTTTTCAACGTTTATTTATTTTTGGGACAGAGAGAGACAGAGCATGAACGGGGGAGGGGCAGAGAGAGAGGGAGACACAGAATCGGAAACAGGCTCCAGGCTCTGAGCCATCAGCCCAGAGCCTGACGCGGGGCTCGAACTCACGGACCGCGAGATCGTGACCTGGCTGAAGTCGGACGCTTAACCGACTGCGCCACCCAGGCGCCCCTACCATCCCCATTTTAAAACAGAGCAGCACATCCGTTCTGTATACGCTATCAGACTGTTCTAGATAAGCTTTGGAGTGCCTGCCTCCCATCATACTCCCCATAACTTGAGAGCTGTCCCCACTCACAGCCGTGCTCCTGCCAGTGTGACCTCGTGTCTCACAAACTTCATTTAATTCAACCAGAGATGGGCACACACCCCAAGCAAGGCCAGTCGGATATTCTCTCTCAAAGTTTAGCTTCTGGATTCCGAGATGCTTCTCAGGGGTGCCTGGGCGACTCGGTCGGTTGAGTGTCTCACTTCTGATTTCGACTCAGGTCATGAGCTCCTGCTTGTGAGATCGAGCCCTGCTTCGGGCTCTGCACTGGCAATGAGGAGCCTGCTTGGGATTCTCTCTTTCCCTCTCTCTCTCTCCCTCTCTCTCTCTGTCTCTGTCCCTCCCCTACTGGCTCTCGAGCACACGCACGCCTGCTCTCTCTCTCTCAAAATAAATAAATCAACTTAAAAAGAAAAAAAAGAAAAGAAATACTTCTCAGCCTCTGTTAGGTCCTGAAATGGGAAGGGTCGGTGATGATACTGCCATATGCAAACAGAAGCAATGGAAGGAAGCTTGTCCACAGAGCAAGCGATAAAAGTGTCAGACGATGACCCCCAGAGACCCAGAGAGACGGTTCTGACAGCTTCCCTGTTGGTAGTTCTAATCACTCTAGGGGTCCTTTGGTTTCCTGAAATATCCCTATATCTTTTTGTAACAGAATGTTCTATTAGGGCTTAGACTTATGTAACACAATGGTCTATTAGAATGAAAAAAAATTTTTTTCATTAAAGGAAAAATCTACCAGCTGCTATCTGGAGAGACAAAAACAAAAGGTCACCACGGGGCAGGTCCTTGGTGACCTCACTTAACACAAGCGAGCCGGGACTTGGCAAAGCCAGCCCCTCCAGGTGGTCTGCAGAACTCTGGAAAGGATGGGGTCAGTTTGTAGAGTGACCTGGGAAACTCCGGCAAAGGGAAAGGGTGCTTCTTCCTGATATTTGGAGATGGGGTGGGGGGCGGGCTGTGAGGTGATCGGAGATGTCCCAGTCAAAGCTCGAGGACATCGAGGCTCTAAGTAGCTACGGTGTGTGGAAGAAAGACAGGTGGGGCTAGCTGCGATGTTTCCTTCCTGACTTCTAAGAGCATCCAGGTACTTCTGGGCGGCCGGCTTCGCCATCCAGGTTAAGGTCATGAGCCTGGGCTCTCCGGTCCCTCCAGCCCCCCGCTTCCGCATGCTGCTGGCACATGGGGCCATCTGCACGTAGAAGAGGAATCCGCTGGCTTTGGCAAGTCAACATTTCTGTCTGAGAACTGATTTCAGACTTCAAAGTAGACCCCCGATATGCTTCCCATAATGTCACCCTTCTTGCTTAAACCAGTCTAGGTGGCACTGTGCCCCTGTGATCAAAGTGTCTTGTCTAACTCACAACCAGTGGGGTGGGGGTGGGGTGCCGGACCCAGGTCCAGGTCAGCCAGACTCAGGTCCAAGGACTTCCCACTGTACCCCTTGTCTTCTCCGTTGACCTCCAGGGGAAGAGCCCCTCGGCGCCGCTCCGTGGTTCCGGCTCCTTGTTCTTAAAGAGGGTACCGCGGTGGCATCCCCTGGGCGCTTGGTCGAAATGGTGACTCGCCCCTGCCCCCGACCTGTGGAATCAGAGCCTCATTTCAACAGGTTCCCTAGAACCTTCAGGTAGCACTGCTCCATATCCTCACCCTCCCGTCCCTGCAGTGCTGTCCCATCCGCCACTAGCTCCCTAAAGGACCACAGCCAAGTGCTTGTCCTCTCGAGGCTTCAAGAGGGCCCTCTTGATTCCGATCTGTGGAGGAATCAACCGTTGCCTTCGACAAGATGATCCAGGGAGCAGGGGAGGAGCAGTGATGGCTAACAGATATGGGATTTCTGGTGTGTGGGGGGGCGGGTCGTGGAAATCCTCTGGGAGAAGTCAGTGGTGGTGGCTTCACAAAACCCGCTAAGTTGTGCACTTTAGTTTTTTATCCGTCGCTAAAAATGGGGAAATTTTAATTTGTATACACCTTTGAAACACGATGACAGTAAAGCAATTAGAAAAGTGAAATCATTTAAAAAATATTGAGGGGCGCCTGGGTGGCACAGTCGGTTAAGCGTCCGACTTCAGCCAGGTCACGATCTCACGGTCCGTGAGTTCGAGCCCCGCGTCAGGCTCTGGGCTGATGGCTCGGAGCCTGGAGCCTGTTTCCGATTCTGTGTCTCCCTCTCTCTCTGCCCCTCCCCCGTTCATGCTCTGTCTCTGTCTGTCCCATAAATAAATAAAAACGTTGAAAAAAAATTTTTTTAAAATATTGAGTCAAAGGTATATTTTTATTGTGAGAAATTTAAGCATTGTTTTTCTATATTTTTGTTTCATTTTTGTTTTATTTCTTTAAACTTTTGTTTAATGTTTATTTATTTTTGACAGAGAGAGAGAGAGAGAGCATGAGTGGCAGAGAGAGGAGGAGACACAGAATCCAAAGAAGGCTCCAGGCTCTGAGCCATCAGCACAGAGCCCGACGCGGGGCTCGAACTCACACACCGCGAGATCATGTCCTGAGCCGAAGTTGGACGCTCAACCGTCCCAGGCACCCCTGTATATTTTTGTTTTAAAAAGTTCTATATCTACAATACATTGTCCGCTTTAAGAGGGCACATTTTAATGGCATGTGAATTATATCCCAAGACAACTATGAACAGCAGTCCTCACGGCTGCCCTCCAAAATGCCTCCCTGCCTCTCACCACCCCCACCCCTGCATCTTGCCTCTAATCTCCACATAACTTCCTTAGGCGACCAGGCCATCTGGGGAGAAGTGCATAAATATTGCATTTCTTTGCAATGCCAACGACGGCTCGCCAGATATTGCAGAATATTTACTTTAAAAGAATATTAAAAAAAAAAAAAGCTAGAAAACTGAAGATCTAGCCACTGAGACCCTGGACACCAGGCCTGGCATGCATCTTGGGGAATTCCTAGCCTTCAGATCCCAGTTCAGATGTCACGTCGTCCGGGAGCCTCCTCTGACATTCCCCCCCCCCCCGGCTCCCCCCCACGCCCCACCAAGGTTGACTTCTGTCCCCAGACTCCCCCGGCAGACGCCCAGTAATATTTATTGAATGCACAACTCTTGCCTAAGCCTAGAGGCAAGAGTTGGAGGAAGGACATTGAAGAAAACGAGAAAATTTGGTGAGGCATGAAACCTCGGTCTGTTGAAAGCCGAGTTCACGTTCTGACCGGGGGGAGCTTAGCCGCTAGCTTCCCTGGAGAACTGTACGTTCCCCTCTTTGCTGCCAGGTTCCAAACACTGATGACCCACTTACCCGTGCTCGGCATTCGAAGCCACCCAGGCAGGGCTGTGACAGGCATGGGCACATCTCAGGAGACGGATTTGATGTGTCATGTGTTGAAACGCTCCCCATCTGCCTCATTTTTATTATTAGTGCGCCTATGAGGCAGGCAGCATCCATCAAAGATTAGCACTCGGCTGGAGTTGCTGGGTCAAGTGATAAAGCACAAATACTTCCCTTTCCGAAACTTTCTGAACGCCCTGTGATATCTCGACTGCCTTCACTCTCCAATCACAAAAATAAACGCAGGCTAAACCAAGCTTCTCTTCCTGCCTTTGCCTTTGCAAACCTTGCGGTGTCTGAAACAGTCATATTTTTGTGGCGGCATGTGGTGACATCGCCCGCTGTGATGGACGGCCCCTCGCCCTCGAATGGTCACCGCACCTTCGGTGCAGGGAACTTGGCTCTCGGGCTTTGACGAGGGGGAATCTGGGGTGGGCCGCTGGGCCCTGGGGCCTGGGCACCGTGGCTGGCTCCTTCTGCCTAAATGTGGAGCGAAAACAGGTTTGAGAGTCAGACTGAGCCTCTGTGTCTTCATTCATTCAAGCAGCTCTAACAAAAATACCGCAGACTGAGGGGTTTCCACGACCAACATTCATTCCTCACAGTTCTAGAGGCTGCCGGAATCTACAGAGAACCCCCTTCCTGGTTCACAGATGCCTTACTGTCCTCCATGGTGGAAGGGGAGAAGGGGCTCCCTGGGGTCTCTTTTATGAGGGCACCGATCCAATTCGTGAGGGTGAAGCCCTCATGACCTACCCACCCCCTAAGACCCCACCACCCAACGCCAACACGCTGGGAATTCGATTTTCCACACAGGAGTTTGGAGGGGACACAAATCTTTCATCTACACCACCCGTCAAGCCGCTCACCGACCGCACAAGTCTGGGCAACTTGTTCTACCTCTCTGAGCCCCGGGTTCCTAACTTTATTTGGTTGAGATGAGGAACAAATGAGATCCTATATGAAAGGTGCTTGGCTCTGACCAGACTTCTAATCGATGATAATCGCTATTGGCCTCTTTGCCCAGCAGGGAAAGATGGGGCTCTCGCCCGCTCGCACAGCCCGACCCTTGTCACCCGGTGTGAGCACTGCCACCAGTGCGCTCGGGGCGGAAAGCTCAGGGAGGTAGGCCACCGGTCCCACGTGCTGCCCTGTGCCGACTTCCGGAGCTGGGCCACCGAGTGGCTCACTCCTTCCTCACTCACTCTTTTGTTCCATAAACGTGAAATGGGTATACACTGTGGGGCCACGGGGAATGTAAACACCGGGAAGCCGTGTTCCCTGCCCTCAAGTACACAGATCTTTAAAGGGCACGTGTGACCTCACATAGTTGCAGACACTGGGAATACAGGATGCCATGGGTTGGAGGGAGAGAGGCCTGACATCCACCAGAATCTGCTGGGAGGGCTTCACGCAAGGAAAACCTAGTGGTTAAGCTCCTTGGAAGCTGTGGGGTTACGGTTCACAACCAGTTTGCAAACATTTATAGTTCATTTCTTCTGGCCAAGTGGGCGGGCCGGGCCTCAGAGACAGAAGGAAAAAGGACACTGTGGGCAGGGAGAGTCCCGTCTCAAAGGCATGGGGCCCAAAGCTGTACGTGTGTAAGGAATGGCCAGTAATCCCACGTATCAAGAGTGCCATCGGGTGCTTAGTGGGGAGAGCGTGAGGTGAAGGGGAAAGGGCCTTGGGGCAGCGCTTCAGACCTGGTTCACCTGCTGCTTCTGAACGAGGGCCCGGGGGGCCTGGCTTCCCTCTCCAGGCACGTGCAGGCAGTAAAACCGGGCAGGGGCCAGAGAACAAGGGCTCGCGGACTTGGTGGGGGGGGGGGGGGGGGTTCTCGCACATCACCAAAAATCATTTCTACAAGAGAAATTGGGGAGGGTCTGGCGTGGGTTGATGACATTTTATTTTGCCCCGAAAGAGCAAATCGAACAACTCCCAGGGCCAGCGTTTCGTAAAATAAACGGTAAAACCAAAAAAGGGAAGGAGTTTGGTTTCTTTGAACACTCTCCACACCCCCGCCCCCCCTTATTCTTCTCACTGTGCTTAAGACCACCCAAACCACCGAACCGAAAAATCCATTTTCACGCTCTGACCCCCAGCTGCTGCAGCAGCATTTGGGGATCCAGGGTTACAGGGCCAGATAACGGCTTACGACCTTCAGGGCTGACACAGAATTGAAGCCCTAAGATGACACTTGTTGAAATATACCTTGCTTCTCTGTCAAACCATCTCCCTGGGCTACACCACCGTCTCCTTGATTCAAAAAGTCAAGAGGCAAGGCCATATCCTCCCCTCCAATGCTCAGGTCCTCCGCTAAATCAAAGCTCATCTCTCCAAATGTGTCCCAGACGCCCGCTGGACTCTGTCTCCTTAGTTAGTGGAAGTGACCTTAGTTCCCTTCCTGCGAAGTCTCAGCGACACTTTGGGCTATTGGAAGACCACCTCTGTGCTCCCGTTCCGTTGAGCTCTGATCTGTGCCAACCCTAGATTTGCAGCTTCCCGATATCAATGACGCAAAGGGACACACTTAGGAATAAGCTACATCAGGGATACAGGGCGGCTGAGAAAAAGTCCAGGATGGGCCAGAGGCCTCAATTTCCCCATATGTGTGTACGAGACCGCATGTTCTCTAGGGGGTCTTGCGGTTCTGACATTTTGGAGCCCAGCGATCTTAAAAGTTTATTGCTCGAAAGGGGTCCTGAGTTTGGGTCTACATCTCCTAGCAACTGAAATGAAGCGAGGAACATACTGGGTTACACAGTTTAGTTTTTCTGACAAAAGAATGCATACAAATTGATTTGCAAGAGCCGGACATTTTCCTGGAATAAAGCTCTTGCCAAAACTTCTGAGTGTCCTTGTAAAGAGACCCTGGATTATGGAACGGACCATGGCTGCCACTACAGTATTACACAAGACCCACAGACATTGTTCAAACAGATGACGCCTGGGGCGCCCGGCTGGCTCAGTTGGTGGAGCTTGCGACTCTTGATCTCGGGGTTGTTGAATTCGAGCCTCACGTGGGGTGTAGGGATTCCTTTAAAAAAATCTTTTGTTGAGCCTGGGTGGTTCAGTCGGTTAAGCGTCCAACTTCGGCTCAGGTCACGATCTCGTGGTTCACGAGTTCAAGCCCTGCATTGGGCTCTGTGCTGATGGCTCAGAGCCTGGAACCTGCTTCGGATTCTGTGTGTCCCCCTCTCTCTGCCCCTACTCAACTTGCATTCTGTCTCTCTCTCAAAAATAAATAAACACTAAAAAAATTATTTTTAATCTTTAGAAAAAATAAATAGTAAACAAAGAGATTATGCTTGTAGGGCATTTCCAAAAAGGCAGAGGTCACCGGGAACATCATAACTCAAGGAAGGCATTTCTGCCTGTCATGTTCCTGCACTCTTAGGACAAGTACAGGAAGAACTTACACTTCAGAATCACAACAGAGCCCTCAGCATGGCTTTACTGCGAGGACCTGGGGTCTCCATTTAAGGGCCGTGGATGGCTGACATTTTATTTTAAGGAAACCAACACGTGTAGCCATACACGTACGCATGCACTTATATATGCATGTTTTTTATGATTATAAAAAGAGTACTAATGTTCAGTGTAGAAAAATTTTAAAGGTAGAAAAGTGTGAAACAAAGAAAATGCTGGTGACAGCAATTCACAAAGATATGTGCCCTTCTAGTCATTTACGTACATGTGATATATCTATACATACATATCTGCCTATGACCCTAAGGTCATTCTCTGGGTCTTTTTTTCCTCCCTCGAGATTTTCATTTAACAAAATTTTCTTCAATTGCGTTATGTAGGATAGTAGTTTGGCAGAATTGTAATATGTATTCCATGAAGAGAGAGAATTAGAGTCAAGTAAATTTGGGAAATGTTGATTTAAACAGTTATTTTTTTCTTCTTCTAGGGCTTCTTGGAGACTTTACTGTTCTAATATTATCATACATTTCCAAAGCAAAGATATGGGTGCAATATTTAACTCTGGAACATTTTCCTGCAGACATTATATAAAACTAGCGTTTTACACACATAAGTAAGTGGCATCTAACATATGGTATATCTTGTAATAAGTGTCACCCATGGTGCCTGGGTGGCTCGGTTGGTTAAGCGTCCAGCTCTTGATTTCCGCTCAGGTCATGATCTCATGGTTCATGGGTTCAAGCCCTGTGTTGGGATCTGCACTGACAATGCAGAGCCTGCCCTCCCCGGCTTATGTGCTCTTTCTCTCTCAAGAATAAATAAATGAAAACTTAAAAAAAGTTAAAAATCTTTCAAGTCTATGATTTTTAATGACCGCATACTTGGCCAATGTATGACTCTTCTAATGTTCTAGAAGTAGAATCAAGGGGTTACAAGGTTTAAAATCTTTAATACGTATTGCCAAATTTCCCTTCCGGGAGATTGTATTAATTCAGTAAGGAGTAGTTTAGAAGTCTAAGAATTCAGGGTTTTTTTTTACCAGCAGTGGGTACCATTATTATGTTTTAAAAATCTCAGGGCGCCTGGGTGGCGCAGTCGGTTAAGCGTCCGACTTCAGCCAGGTCACGATCTCGCGGTCCGTGAGTTCGAGCCCCGCGTCGGGCTCTGGGCTGATGGCTCGGAGCCTGGAGCCTGTTTCACACTCTGTGTCTCCCTCTCTCTCTGCCCCTCCCCCGTTCATGCTCTGTCTCTGTCTGTCCCATAAAAAAATAAAAACGTTGAAAAGAAAAAAAAAATCTCAACTTGAAAGGCGTAAAATCGTGATTTTTAAAAAACCTTATTATTTGTTTTGTTTACCAGATGTGGTAGACAGACTAATGACCCCCAAAGATATTGCTCTGGACAAGAGTTTGGTCTCACCGACCAAAACTAAAGACGGGCATTCCCAACAACCTGAAATTTTACTCCGAAGCACCTGTCCCCCCGGAAGTGTGCGCTCACCGAGAGACATATGCAGAATATTCATGGCAGCATTATTCATAAGGACTCCCAGACTGGAAGCAGCCCCAGATTCCATCAGCCGGAGAATGGGTAGAAACAGCCATGGGACGCCCCTCAGTGAAATACTATGCGGCAAGGAAAATGGAAGACAGAGTACGGATTCTTACAAACACAATGTGCAGCAGAAGAAAGCAGACACAGAAAAACCCACATACTTTGGATTCTATTGAAGAAAAGGTTTATAAGCACAGGCACAACTGAGAGGTAGTGAATGATGGAGTAAGTGTTTATCTTTAGGGAGGAGGAAGGAAGTCATAATTGGGAAGGAGGCCATGATGGCCATCTAGGGTTCTGGCAACGTGCCATTTCTTGACTTGGGCAATAAACAGTGACTAAGCTATACATTTATTCTGTGCCTGTCTCTGTGTGTATGTTATGCTTCGCAGTAAAAATTAAAAAAGGAAAACTTGAGGGATTTTTTTAAAAAAATGTACAGGGGTTTTTTTAGCCCACAGTTAATTCATGATGGCTTAGTTTTCTTTTTTAATGTTTATTTTTGAGAGAGAGAGAGAGAGAGAGAGAGAGAGAGAATGAATGGGGAGGGGCAGAGAGAGGAGACAGAATCCGAAGCAGGCTCCAGGCTCTGAGCTGTCAGCACAGAGCCGGACGCGGGGCTCGAACTCACGAGCTGTGAGATCATGACCTGAGCTAAGATCGGACGCTTAACCGACTGAGCCAGCCAGGCGCCCCTCTCCTATATGTGGTTTTGCACTTATACCCCCGCATGAGTTTGCTAACAATGCAAAACCAAAGCACCACAGGCTGGGTGGTTTAGACAACGGAAACAAATTCTCTCACAGGTCTGGAGGCTGCACTTATGAGATCAAGACCTCAGCAAGGTTGGTGCCTGTTGAGGCCTGTCTCCTTGGTTTGGAGGTGACCGTCTTTCTCCCTGTGTCTTCTCCTCTCTGTGCATGCCCATCCCTGGTGTCTCTGTCCAAATGTCCACTTCTTATAGGGACCTTAGTCAGATTGGTGGGCTTCTTCCTGTGTTTGTCCAAATCTCCTTTTATAAAGACACCAGGACCTACTCTTAGGCCCTCATCCTAATTTAATCACCTCTTTAGAGACTGTCTCCAAGTCCCGTCACATTCTGAGGTATTGGGTGTTAGGATGCCAACAAGTGAATTTGGGGGACACAGTTCAGTCCTCAACAACCACCCACATACTCATTGTCCTGTGGACAGACTTTTCGGGATATAAACAACGCTTCGGTGAATATTCTCACACAGGGCTATGTCGCATCTCCCAACTGGAGTTGAGTGGGCATACCTCGGAGTGGAATTGCTGAGCTCTTTGGGTTATTTAAAAATTTTTTGGGGGCCCCTGGGTGGCTCAGTCGGTTAAGCGGCCGACTTCGGCTCAGGTCATGATTTCACGGTCCGTGAGTTCGAGCCCCGCGTCGGGCTCTGTGCTGACATCTCAGAGCCTGGAGCCTGTTTCAGATTCTGTGTCTCCCTCTCTCCGACCCTCCCCCGTTCATACTCTGGCTCTCTCTGTCTCAAAAATAAACAAATGTTAAAAACATTTTTTTAAAATTTTTTTTAATGTTTATTTTGGAGAGAGAGAGAGAGAGAGAGAATGGAAGGGCCAGAGAGAGAGGGAGACACAGAATCCGAAGCAGGCTCCAGGCTCTGAGCTGTCAACACAGAGCCCGATGCGGGGTTGGAGCTCACGAACCACGAGATCGTGACCTGAGCCGAAGTCGGACGTTTAACCGACTGAGCCACCCAGGCGCCCCATCGTTGGGTTATTTATTGACTAGTCCACCCTCTTCTTGTTGACCCATGATACCATGTGTCATGTTGTTAAATCCACACGAGACTATGCCTGAGTTCGTCAGCTTGTGGGTCTCTCTGTCCTTCTGGACCAATGAATAAAGGAGGGGCCTCTGCTATAAGCTGAATCTTCTGCCCCCCCCATTCATATGCTGAAATCCTAACCCCTCAGTCCCTCAGAACGTGAACCTATTTGGAAATAGGGTCAATTGCAGATGTAATTAATGAAGATGAGGTCAGCCTGGGGGTAACATGGGCTACTGACCAATACGCATGGCATCCTTCCAAAAAGGGACTCAGGACACACACACACACACACACACACACACACACACACACAGGTTGGACTCTGTGTGAACATGAGGACGGCCATCTACAAGCCAAGGAGAGACTCTCCCTCATAGCTCTGGGGAGCAGCACGCCCCGCCGACACCTGGATCTTGGACTTTCAGCTTCCGGCCTGTGAGAGAATACACTTGTGTTATTTAAGGCACCCAGTGTGTGGTACTTTGTCACGGCAGCTCTAGGAAACAAAGAGAGTGTCTGTTCCACCTTCCACTTTTCGTTCCCCATCCCTATCGCTCTTCCCTGCTTGCAAAGCCAGAGGTCACATAGGATGGTGATTTATTACCTACAGGTTCAAGTCCGGACTGGCATCGCTCGGGGATCCCGCTGACCACGCCCTGTACTTCTGGCCCCACGAATAAGAGACAGGAAAGAGCAACGCAAAGGACCAGGACTCCCGGGACCTGGCTTGAGTCCTCAACCAGCCACAGATGGCCTGCGTGTCTTTAACAAGTTGCTGGCCCTCTCTGGGCTGTGGTTTCCTTAGCTGTAAAATAAGAGAGTTAGATGGCAGTTGCCAGGGGCCAGGGGAAGGGGTGAATGGAGAGTTATTGTCTCATGGGTGGAGAGCTGTAGGTTTTGGGTTTTTTTTTAAATTTTTTTAACGTTTTTATTTTATTTTTTGAGAGACAGAGACAGAGTGTGAGCAGGGGAGGGGGAGAGAGAGAGGGAGACACAGAATCAGAAGCAGGCTCCAGGCTCCAGGCTCCGGGCTGTCAGCACAGGGCCGGCCGCGGGGCTCGAACTCATGAACTCAACATCATGACCTGAGCTGAAGTCAGATGCTTCACCGACCGAGCCACCCAGGTGCCCCTGAGCTTTAGTCTTCCAAGAGGAAAGAATTCGGGAGTCGGCTAGTGGTGATAGTTGTACCACACGACGAACATATTTAACACCACTCAAACGCACCCTCACAAACGGTTACGATGGCAAATTTTACAGTATACGTACTTTACCACAATAAAAAAAAATAATTGGGGAAAAAAAATAAGGCTGCTGGGCTTGGGACCTTCCGACTGGTCTGTTTATGACACAGCATTTAGGTCACCGGGAATAAAAATATCCCGCTGCCTCCCACTCCCTGCAAACTTGGGAGGCAAACATGATTTCAATTCTCCTAATTATCTGAGCCACGGATGCCTCTGTTCTCACCCTTGAAATGAGTTTTGGGGGTTTTTTGGTTTGGTTTTGTTTTGTTTTTACGTGAGCCTCCGCTGGTTTTACAGATGGTTATCTGTGAAAATCTGCCTATTCTAAGACAGTGTGTGTGTGTGTGTGTGTGTGTGCACACGTGTGTATTGGGACTGCTTGTCGTAACTGCTTCTCCAGCTTCACAAGGGTGTTGTCCGGCCAGCGTCGCTCAGGATGACCGAGTCCCCACAGATTTTGGCCAGATTTGAATGAGAGCCCCAGGTGAGGTGTGTAAATGTGCCCCATCCCTAGCACGAGGGTAATGGAGTCCTCAGTCACAGAACAACCAGTGTGTTCCAAAGGTTTCAGGAATAACCGTCAGTTTTGTGGTTCCCTGCCTGGCATCTGGTTTCATTAGGCCATAAAGAAACAGAGGTTGTGGCCCTTCTGGTCGGAACCGTCACGTTTATGATATCCACGGTGGCTGAGTGTTTATCAGCGAAAGCCAGCCAGCCACCTGACTTGCTCTGTCTCCTTGCTCTGCCCCGGCTGGTGCCGGCCACACGTGTTAGCTTTTCGATCTCGAATCAACCCTGCCAAATAGGTATCATGGGTGCCATTTTCAGGCCTGGCTCAGAGAGGCTCAGAGGCTTCCCCAAGCTCACACAGCCCGCAGAGCCTGGTTCGAGTCCGGGTCACTGCTGGCTAACATGCTCAGGTTTCGGCGTATTTTTGGAGGACACCGTGATGTGCCACCAGACCCTGCTTTTCCTGGAGAACTTGCTTCCCCCAGCTGCTGGGAAGGCTGTCCTCAGACAACTGAGCTGTCGGCTTCCTCGGGGTTTGCCTCAGCTGCAGACAGCTGGCTGGTCCGAGGCTCTACCCTTTGTGTGGGAGCCGCATCTACCGGGGAAGGTATAAAGGCTTCGTCAGCTCGGTCCGAAGGGAGACAGCTGCGAAGGTCACTGTGTTCTCTGTGGGCTCTCTTGTTGGGCCTCACCTTCTCCCTCTGCCCAGTCCTGTTTCCCTCCTGCCCCCTCCTCAGGGGATGGTTCCGGTGACGCTCCTTCACAGACATCCTGTCCCTAAACTCTTCTCCGAGCCGGCTTCCTGGGGGGCCCACCCTGTACCGGCACCCACCTCTCCCTTCTTCCTCACGACAGACCTTCAGAGACTGGCACCCAGAGGCTCCTCGTCTCTGAGCTACGCCGCTGCACGACCTTTGGCCTGGCTCAGGCTTCTGGGTGCACCGCCATCTTGGGCCTTCTCGCGGGTGATTCTGAATGCACGGTCCTAGGGGCCCAGGGGACGGCTGGGTTTCTGGAAAAGCTGATGTCTGCCTGCCTTTGCAGGGTCTTTATGTTGAGGAGGGTCTGAGATGAGAAAAGTTCGTGACCTTGTTGCACAGCAGGTGGGAGTTGCCTTATTATTATTTAAAGTCTGAGGAGTGAGGGGCGTCTGGGTGGTTGAGTCAGTTACATCGGACTTCGGCTCAGGTCACGATCTCACGGTTCGTGAGTTCCAGCCCCACATCGGGCTCTCGACTCACAGCTCAGAGCCTGGAGCCTGCTTCAGATTCTGTGGCTCGCCCTCTCTCTGCCCCTCCCCTGCTTATGCGCTCTCTCTCTCTCTCTCTCTCTCTCTCAAAAATAAACACACACACGGGGCGCCTGGGTGGCGCAGTCGGTTAAGCGTCCAACTTCAGCCAGGTCACGATCTCGCGGTCCGTGAGTTCGAGCCCCGCGTCAGGCTCTGGGCTGATGGCTCAGAGCCTGGAGCCTGTTTCCGATTCTGTGTCTCCCTCTCTCTCTGCCCCTCCCCCATTCATGCTCTGTCTCTCTCTGTCCCAAAAATAAATAAATGTTGAAAAAAAAAATTAAAAAAAAAAAATAAAATAAACACACACAAAAAAATCTAAAGTCTGAGGAGTTGTACCTTGGTGAACCGAATTCCTTCAAGGGGATCATAGCATAGTCTCTGCCCTCCATCCTGTGCCTCCCTGCTGTAAGGGATTACGTGGCTCAGGATGCTTTGGTTACAAGTGACAGAAAGCAACTTGACTTAGTTTAAGAGCAACAACAGAAGCCAGAGGGGGGATTTATTATACGGTGTTTCACCAAACCCAAGGTCAGAAGTGTTGCCAGGACTCAGAAAGCGATCCGGTCCGTGATCCGAGACCTCTGTCCCTGAATTCTGCACCTGCACACCAATGCGAGTGCCTGTGTGTGCACGTGTGTGTGCCTCCCCCCAGATCAAGGGCCTCGTGATGGCCAGTGGCTAAACATCCATTCCAGGCTTTCTATACAAGTATTTGAATGATATTAAGAAACTAACTCAACTCTTTCTTGGACCCAATCCTAAATTCCTGGGTGATACAATTTTATTGGTGGACTGTGGTCGGATATTAACTTCTGATGCAATTAGACACGGGTGCTGGGGGGGGGGGCAGGAGGATCATGCAGTCCAAGCCAGCCAGGACCCAGTCCTATGGCTGTGACCGACAGCCCTCAACGTGGGCACACCCAGCCAGCCTTGGAGAGCACGCTGTGAAAGATTTTAGCTGAGCAGCTCCCTGTGCTATCTGACCTGGGTGGAGATGACCGGCTTCAGGCTGAAATCGTTAAGCTCCTCGGCTCCCAGCATTGCATACGAAGGAACCAAGGGCCCATGCTGACCTCAGCGAACCCTTCCCGAACTGTCCCCTGCAGGTGCAGCTGCAGAACCCCGTAAGGCATGGTCTTTCCTTCCTGGAGCACACCCCCAACAGAAGACGGACAGGAGCCGCGGACACAGAACAAGCTGTGAAACGTGACGAGACCGCCTGTGTCTAATGAGAAAGGGGACCCGTTGTTTGAATGACTTACGCGTGCCAGCCGTCTTAGATACATTATCTCCAAACCTCACAGCAAATTTGCCAGGAGGCGTTATCATCATACGGCTGTGTCACAGGTCAGAAAACTGATGCTCAGATAGGTTTGTGAACTCGTCCAGAGTCACACTGCTCGTCCGCGGTGGAATTTAGCATTTGATTCCGAGTCCGGTTAGTTCCAAAGCCAGTCGTCTTCCCAGAATGATGTATCGCTTTCTACATAACTAATGTATCACACAAGTAAAAACCTTAATAATTCATAAGTTGTATGATTCAGGAATGCCATTAGAGGCGAGGCGATGCCAAAACCGTTTAGCGAAGCAGTGAAGCATTCCATCAGACTTGCGTCTGGACTGATTTCAGTAATTTATGGCATGGGAAGACTTGGCTAAATGAATTCACTATTCCCATCTTGTGCTTATTAATTGTTCTGACCATCATCCAGAGGCTCGTGGTGACGCGGTTCAGGCTTAACGGCGCGACCCGTGGGAGCCGTGGGGGAGGGAGGGACTAGACGCTTTGCTTCCGGCCTCTCTGATTGAGGCGGGGAGACCAGGGCAGGCCCGGCCGGCGGCCGGGCGTGTCTACTGTGCAAGAGGAGAGGGGGTGGGTGGAAACAGCGCTGGATTTCGAGTCCAAATATCTGGCTTCCCGCTCCAGCAGAACTTGACCATGCTGGAACTCAGGCAGTCGCTTGCCATCCCCGGGCTCCTGCTTCCTCTTGCCTAAAATGGTCTTGGTACATTCAACTTGCCTCCCTTTCTGCCTTGTAATAACAATGGTTATTAGCGTGCGAGGGTAGTTACTGCATAATAACAATGGTTACCCTTCACTGGCACGTATGTTTACTTTCCTTACGGCCGCAAGAGGTTGATCCTAACATTAGCCCCATTAGATCCTATTATTGCCCCATGAGGCAACGAAGAACCCCAAAGGTGACCTAATGTGCCGCACCCCAAGCCCGCCTGCCAGGGTAGGACCTGTGCTGGGTGGGAGCGGGGGCAGAGGACAGATACTCTGAGTCCCATCGCCTCACTTGCCTCGGCATCACCAAGGCAACAAGCTCTCCCTTGCCGTTGCCAGGGAAACCGGCTGAACTCTCGCTTTCTCGCACCTTCACCATGGAGACAGCCAACTGGAAAGCCGCTCCTCGAGTGGGAGGGGGTGCCGCAGAGGCAGAGGCGAGAACGTGCCTCCAGACGCTCCTTGGTAGGTTTGAGAGGCAGCATCCGGTAGGAACCCAAGGCCTGGAAATTCCCATTCCGTTGAAGAATGTGGAGACATTCCCGGAGCCTACACCGCAGTACAATGTCAAAGCCAAGATGTCCCTGGGGAAACATAGGTTCGAAGAATTGTTTTCTGGATTTACTTCTAGAGGCTGTCTTTCTTTGAGTCGGCCATTGTCCAGATCAAAGGAAACCCCCCAATTTTCTTGTCTCACAAATGCTGAAAATCTGTCTTCTCTTTGTCTAATTTTGCTCCAACCTGCTGGGAGACACTGGGTAACTCAGTTCGTCTTCCTGGGCCTTGGTCAAATCGATCTGATGGGCTATCTCAATGGCTCTTGGGATTCCTGATTTCTAGACCAGTACAAGGTCTTTTTTTTTTTTTTTTTTAATTTTTTTTCCCAAATGTTTATTTATTTTTGAGAGAGAGAAAGTGAGCGGGGAAGTGCAGAGGGGGGCGGGGGAACAGAGGATCTGAGGAGGGCTCTGTGCTGACAGCAAGCAGCAAGCTAGATGTGAGGCTTGAACCCACGAACTATGAGATCGTGACCTGAGCTGAAGTCGGATGCTTGACCGATTGAGCCACCCAGGCGCCCCAGTACAAGTTCTTTAAGGAAGCACCAGGCTCCAGCAAGTTTTCCAGACGTTCGTTTTGTGAGATGAAGACATAACAATCCAATTGCACGTTTACTCTCCAGAAGCAGGATGGTGAGATGACTAAGTATGTTCAGTGACGTCACAGGGCCACAGCTCAGGTCCTAGCTCCACAGCATGTGCTGTGTCTTTGTTTCTTTGGAGGCAAAATTGGATTCACACTAGCATCCACCTTGTAGGGTTCTTGGGTCGATTAAATGAGACACAAGGAGGGGTGCTTGGGTGGCTCAGTCACTTAAGTGTCTGGCCCCAGCTCAGGTCATGATCTCCTGATTCACGAGTTCGAGCCCTGCGTCGGGCTCTGTGCTGACAGGTCGGAGCCTGGAGCCTGCTTCGGATTCTGTGTCTCCCTCTCTGCCTGCCCCTCCCCCACTCACACTCTGTCTCTCAAAAATAAATAAACATTAGAAAAATGAGAAAAAAGGTAAAGCTTTCAGCGCAATGCCCAGCACGGGGCAACACACAACAAAACTTATAAATACTATCACTCTCACCATTATTTCCTAAGGGACAGTTTTTTTAAGTTTTCTCTTTTTTTTCGTAATTAAAAATTTATTTTTTATTTTTTTATTTTTGAGAGAGTTCGAGCGAGGAGGGGAGGGGAGGGCCAGAGGGAGGGGGGGAGAGAGAGAGAGAGAGAGAGAGAGAATCCTAAGCACGTTCCTCGAAAGCTTGAACTCGCGAGGCTTGAATTCGAAAACCGCGAGATCATGACCTGAGCAGGAATCAAGAGTCCGATGCTTAACTGAGCCACCCAGGCGCCCCTCATAAGGGATATGTTAACACCAAACGGAGATTAAAAAAAAAAAAAAAAAAAAAAAAAAAACGGGATCAAATCTAAGCCAAAACGACAGGGTTTAAATCGGATACATTTGGCTTTTGGAACAAGTCTCTATATTGTCCTTATGGATTCTCTGTCCCACCAGAGTGGAATTGCTAGATTCAGCGACACGTAGGTTCTTTCTGCTCTAAGAGGCAATGTCTTTGTAATTCTTAACAGCCTGATTGGCCAAAGCAGTGTCCAGGGCCCGAAGCTGAGGGACGAGTCAGGTGCCTTCAGGGGCCCTACCGAACCGGGGTCAGGTTCTGGCTGTCCCCAGCAGGCCTCTCTGTGCCCGGCCCGCGGCTTCCGGAAATGAAGAAGCACAGATGTGCAATCCTTCGCCACCTTCCTTCCCGCGTCTGTTGGTGACATCAGGGTTAAGCCACACCAGCAACTCCCCGAAGCTGCGGGGTCCTGGCCGGGGACCCAGTGCCTGGAGGTGCCCCTGCTTTGTCCTGCAAAAGCCACTGTGTGGGCCGTAGTTCTCTGCTGTCATCCGCCCCATCCCCGCGTCCCCACCCTGGGGCTGCCGCACAGCCAGAGCGGAGGCTTAACTAGGGCGGCGTCTTCTTCCCAGTTAGTGTCCCCCTCTGCCTCGCCTGGGGGGTAGACGCAGCAGGCTGAGAGCCAAGGAGCAGGAAGCAGGAAGATCCCAGAACCTAGCCGAGAGAGCATTCAGAGCCAGGATGAGTAAGCAACTTCATCTGTGGGCCTTCATTTTTCTTTTCTGTAAAACAGGGGCAATCTTGTCCACCTGACCACAATGATGGGCTCATGATAATAACATTCATTCAGGAAGGGACCCAGGTTTTGTGGGACCTGAGGCTCATTCGGTCTGAAGGAGCCTCTTTAAGAAGAATAGAAACTTACAAGTACAAAATTAAATATGAAAGGGAATAGTTACTGAGGAGAAAGAAGTCACAACAAATTGCAATTTAAGAAAAAAAGACTAGGGGTGCCTGGGTGGCTCAGTCGGTTAAGCGTCCAACTTTGGCTCGGGTGATGATCTCACGGTTCATAAGTTCGAGCCCCGCATTGGGCTCTGTGCTGACAGCTCGGAGCCTGGAGCCTGCTTCGGATTCTGTGTCTCCCTCTCTCTCTGCCCTTCCCCTGCCTCCATATCAAAAATAAATAAATGTTAAAGAACAAATACCATAAGGGCCCCAAAATCCAGAAAAGTAACATATTTTATTAGTTAACTTATATGCTTTTATCATACTTTTTTCTGCCTTTTTTTTGGCTGTGTATACTTTGATAGCTCCTCCTATGATCATGATCACGGCATTTTCTTTTTTTTTAAATACACTTATTTTTCTAACTTTTAAAGTTTATTCATTTATTTTGAGAGAGAGAGAGAGAGAGCGGGGGAGAAGGGCAGGGAGAGAGGGGGAAAGAGAATCCCAAGCAGGCTCTGCTCAGTGCGGAACCCAACTCGGGACTCAATCTCACGACAGCGAGATCACAACCTGAGCTGCTAACAAGAGTCGGCCACTTAAGCGACTGAACCACCCAGGAGCCTCTGTAATAGCATTTTCTATAGAGAGTTGAAAGTTGATTCAGTCCATTCCCTAGCCCGGTTGATCAAAGTCTGGTTTTTCAGTGTGGAGTTTCCTCAAAAAATTAAAAATAGAACGGCCCTAGGATGCAGCAATTGTACTACTAGGAATTTCTCCAAAGGATACAGGAGTGCTGATGCATAGGGGCACAGGCACCCCAATGTTTATAGCTGTGCTTTCAACAATGGCCACCTTATGGAAAGAGTCTAAATGTCCATCAACTGACGAATGGATAAAGAAGATGTGGTTTATATACACAATGGAATACTACTTGGCAATGAGAAAGAATGAAAGCCGTTTGCAACAATGTGGATGGAACTGGAGGGTCTTATGCTAAGTGAAATAAGCCAGGCAGAGAAAGACAGATGTCATATGATTTCACTCATATGTTGGACTTGAGAAACTTCACAGAAGACCAGGGGGGAAGGGAAAGGGAAAAAAATAGTTACAAACAGAGAGGGAGGGAGGCAAACCCTAAGAGACTTAAATACAGAGAACGAACTGAGGGTTGATGGGGGGGAATCAGGGGAGAGGGAAAAGTGGGTGATGGGCATTGAGGAGGGCACTTGCTGGGATGAGCACTGGGTGCTGTATGTGAGCGATGAATCATGGGAATCTACCCCCAAAACCAAGAGCACACTGTAGACACTGTATGTTAGCCAACTTGAAATAAATTATTTAAAAAAAAAGGTTATTTTTTGTGATTGACAGTTTTGAATAGATGTCAATAAGAACCAAATTCTGTTTGCAATTTTATGTTGTAAGATTGTGAAGAATTTTAGTAATTGGAAGAATTTTCCACGGACATATTCTGACTTGCTTCTCCTCCACAACCCCCTCCTTTTGCAGCCTGAACTCATTCATTTCATGGTGTGGCTTTTAGTTCTACAACATTCTGCCATGATGCCTGGGTTGCTTGCCATAACACAAGATACCTTTATGGCACCTAGGAAATTCTAAGAAGCTCCGTGCCAGAAATGGGGACAAAGACCGAGTGGGGTAAAACCTCGGATTGCGAGGAACTTGTGTTCCGCAAGACGAGCAAACATTTCTAATAAAATTTAATTTGATAAACGAGCGATGTCTTGCAATACGAGTAGCACATGAGGCCAAAAGTCACATGATCACGACTGAGCCAATGGTTCTTGACATTCGCTTCAATACGCGAGTGCTTTGGATTACGAGCATGTTTCCAGGGTGAATTATGCTCGCAAACCAAGGCTTTACTGTAATGTATTTTTTTATTCTAAATCCCAACGTCACAGTAAGAGTAGTGATTCAGTGGGTTCAGAGGAGTCTCGGGAGCCAGGACTACCAGGGGTGTCCACCCAGGTGACCCCATCCCACGTGTCAGACCCATAACAAACCTGCTGTGGCTGAGTATTCAACCATCAGTGAAGCTTGGCGACTCCACCTTTGATCCTGAGTTTCATTTTTAGATTTTCCTCCTCTCCCATTGCAGGAGACATGAGCCTTTTGGGAGCTACCAAAGCGTCCTTTTGGCTTTCGCATCGAGATTTCTATTGTTTGTCAATTGCCCTTGGTTTTTCATTCTCTCTCTCTAGAAGGTCAGTGCAACCCGAGGCAACCACTGGATCTCACGGTCTTTATATATCTGTTCTGTACCCCTTGACCTTCACGCCCCACTACTTTTCCAAAGCCTGAAGTATTGCGCTGCTTGGGTTTTCCCACCATCGGAACATTCTCCCAAGTCGATGTCAGTGAAGATGATGACTATTGGCTTCCCCCTTGCTGCAGGGACCCTCTGTGATCTGTGTACATACTCCCTGGGATCAAGTCCCCCCCAATGGTAACTGGTCAGGTCCCCAGACCACACCTTCTTGCCTGCTTTCTCCGGAGCGTGTCAGGCTGGTCCTCCCAAAAGCAGCAGCTGAGACAGAGGTGTGAGTAGTAGAGGTTTCTTTATTTTTTTAAGTTTTTGTTAATTTGTTTTTGAGAGGGAGACAGAGAGAGGGAGCAGGGGAGGGGCAGAGAGGGACAGAAAGAGAATCCCAAGCAGGCTCCGCACTGTCAGCGCAGAGCCTGATGCGGGACTTGAACTCACCAACCACGGGATCATGACCTGAGGTGAAACCAAGAGTCGGATGCTTAACTGACTGAGCTACCCAGGTGCCCCGGGAGTATTAGAGGTTACTGGGGGTGATGCCTGTAGAAACTACAAGAGGGGAGAGCAGGAATGGGAGGGGAAAGACTCCACAGGGCAAATCGGAAACCTGGGGAAGGAGGTAAGGAAGGAGACGAGGCCAACAGACACAGACTGAAATGCCTACTTGGAGTCTTAGCCAACCCAATCGGGAGCTGCGGTACAAGGAGGGCCCATTAGGGGCACCCAGGTGTCTCGGTCGGTTAAGCATCTGACTTCAGCTCAGGTCATGAATCTCGTGGTCTGTGAGTTCGAGTCCTGCGTCAGGCTCTGGGCTGACGGCTCGGAGCCTGGAGTCCGCTTCGGATCCCGTATCTCCCTCACTGTCCTGCCCCTGCTCACACTCCATGTCTCTCTCTCTCTCTCTCTCTCTCTCTCTCAAAAATAAATATGCATTAAAAATAAAAGGATGGCCCATTAGAAGAGGCCCCCACTGGGCAGCAACGGCCAGCTGCTAGGACCCTGGCACACATCGTCATTGGCTGAGGGCTGCCTGGGAGAAACACGGCCTTGGCTTAAACATTGGAAGATCCTGGGAGCTCAATGGTGACAGGATCCCAGCTAACTGCTCTCCCTGCGGCACGCTCTTCATGAAGGGAGTTCTCACGGGCAACTTCCCTGGTTGCCACACCTGGGGTGTGGTCCAGAAGAGGCTGAAGGTCCCCGGGGCACTTGTCTCTTTGGTCCTGTAGACTCCTTACCCTAAGTGTAGGGGTGAAGCCAGAGGAGAAAAGAGCGGGACCCTCTAAAGTCTAGGGTATAGCTGCTCTTGCCCTGAACTGACGATGCCACTGCGCAGACACAGCTCAACTTCTCCTTGGCTAAGGCTCTCAGACACCCACGGCCACTAGAGCGCCACCCAAAGTGGATAGAATGTAATGCAGAGTCTGAGCGGGAGACAGCGGTCTTAACTCACGGTAGTTTTAAAACATCTTAAATTTTGCATGTTTTAGAAAAACATGAATCCATGAATCCGTTACTTGAGTCTCTTCCGAGACCCTTGAAAGCAACGGACCCCGAACCGTAAGCTCATTAGCTTCGTGGGAAAGCCATCTCTGCCGTAACTGCTGTCACTTGCATTCTGGGAAGTTCGTGGAGCTAGAGGTTCTTCTTTTTCAGATAGCAGCTGCGGCTTCCTACCCCAGGAAAGGGGTGCCCCAGGCGAAGGCAGACAACCGAGATGGCACGTCTTGGTTTTGAAGTTTCAATTATTGCCACGGTGGAGATTAAAAAAAAAAAAAGTTTAAGGGGCGCCTGGGTGGCGCAGTCGGTTAAGCGTCCGACTTCGGCCAGGTCACGATCTCGCGGTCCGTGAGTTCGAGCCCCGCGTCGGGCTCTGGGCTGATGGCTCGGAGCCTGGAGCCTGTTTCCGATTCTGTGTCTCCCTCTCTCTCTGCCCCTCCCCCGTTCATGCTCTGTCTCTCTCTGTCCCAAAAATAAATAAAAAACGTTGGAAAAAAAAAAAAAAAGTTTAAGAGAAAGGACTCTGGGCTGCCCAGATCTAGACTTTCGAGTTTCAAAATCCCAATCCTCGCATGATTTAGAAGATAAAGTCAATGCATGAAGAGTATATTTGGAAACAGAAGCATACCTGTCTCCTCAGAGCGATTTCCCAACACCCCAAAGTATTTGTTGCTTAAAGATTCTGCGGGCCAGAGGCGGTGGCAGAGAAGGAGGTCGGCCAGAGGGCTGGGTAGATACTGCCATGTGACCCCAAGAAAAGGATCCTAGAGCAGGCCCCCAGGGGAAAGGGGCACAACGAAAGCTCCAGATCCATTTGGGGACTTGGCTCCAAAGAGGACTTTAGCCTCGCTTCCCGAGCGGAGCCCTGAAGGGGCATGTCCCAGAGAATTTCCCCACAGGTCCAAACGAGAGAGGTAGATGGAGAAGGCTGCATGCTGACAGGACAGAGACAGCCCCTAGGGACTGCCCCCCGCCCCCAGCAGAACGACAGGACAACACCCAAAGGTTTCTGGGCTTTCCAGAGGGGTGAAAGAGAACAGGACCTAGAGGGATCCTACAGTTGGGACAGGCACGCGTGCATCTGATCTAAGGACAAGAGACCAGCGGGAACAAGGATGCCTTGAGATGTCGGCGGGGAAGCGGGGAGAGAAACCACTATTGGCTGGGCATTCTGGGAGTCCCGTGGGTGTGCGTGAAGGCCCTGGGGCAGGTGTCTCAGGGCCTGTGCCGCGCTGGGGTCCAGAACCGGCTGAAGAAACCACGAGCCGGCTGAGATAACGTTTCCGCCACCTGTCAGAAGAACGGAGGCCCCACATTGCAGTGACATTCTAGAAACACAAAATTTTGACCTTTACACACATGAGTCGGCCACCTGAGGCTTCATACCCGCCACGCAGGGTCATGGCGAGGATTACAGGTGACCGTCGCAGACGTCCCCAAGGACGGTTTCTGCCACAAAGCGCGCAGCGGATCACGGCAGGACGTTTTCCACCCCCCACCCCAACCCCCAGATTTGCTCTGCGCTGGCTCCCGGCTGTGGGAAGCTGACCTCACGGACAGGAACACAACACGGGCCATATTTGCCCTCTGGCTTCCAGTTGGGTTTGGCCCACAGGAGGCACCAACCGACAGGAAATGGGAGGGGGTGGGAGGAAAGAGCGATGGGGTTTTCTCCTGCCTGGTGGCCCTCTCCCATGGGCACGCTCTCCCCAGAGTTCCAGAAGCTGCTCCCTCTCCTCGCCCCTGCAGGCCTGGGCATGGTGGCGAGGGCTTTCCCGCTCTTGGTGGCCCTGGGATGCTTCACTCTCTTTACACACCATTGTCAACAGTCCCTTCCTTATGCCCCTGTGAGTCACCTCTTTGAAGAGTGCCATCTGTTTCCTGCGGGGACCCCAGACGCTACAGGTCTTCCCGGTGTCACCTTCCGATGAGAATCAGGCCTGATTTCCCGTGTGTGCGGTCCCTTCCGAGCCTCAGTTCCTTCAACTGTTAAATAAGAATCTAATACCCCAGCCTTTCCTACTTCCAAGGGATATCGCGAGACATCAGAACATCGGGGAAAATACTCAGGAAAAAAAATAAGATGGTAACTATGATCCCACTGATTCAAACTGATAATAGCCGTAGGGTTCCTGCCCGTCACTCTCCTCCGGCGCCCCTCTCTTCTCTCCGCCACCGGAGCAGGGATTCCATTTTTGGTGCCTGGCAAAGCTGTTTCCCTTAGTTGTGAAATCCCATTGCCTGCAGAGAGATGACACTTTGTGACCAGACACGGCGCACAGCTCTCACGGCCGCTGCCACCGCACGTTGACAAATGATGGCCGTGGGCCCCAGGCTACGCTGCAGGCCCTCTGAGCTCTGTCTCCCACCCATGCAGCCTCTGGCCGTGTTTGCTGGGAGCTCGACATCCCCGCTGAGACCACATGCGCGCCAGGGTCCCTCCCGGGGAGCGGAGGGTGGGCCGGGCCTGACTCGGTGAGAGCTGGCGGGGATTCAGGCTGCTCCAAGCTCTGTCAGAAAGAAAATTGCCCGTGGCAACTTCATGGCCAGGCGGGCTGTGACTGCCCCAGAGCTTTCAGGTTTCCGGACCCACTTTTAAAACATTTATTTATTTGAGAGAGAGAGAGAGACACCGAGCACAGCAGGGGACGGACAGAGAGAGAGAGGGAGACACAGAATCGGAAACAGGTTCCAGGCTCTGAGCTGTCAGCACAGACGCCACCACGAGGCTCGAACCCACAAACCCGTGAGATCATGACCCGAGCTGAAGTCGGACGTTTAACCGTCTGAGCCGCCCAGGAGTCCCCCAGCGCCCCCCCACCCCTGCACCCATTTCAAAACAAGGGCGTGTTCCTCGGCTTCTCCTGCCCCTCCTTCCAGTCTTTTACTCCATCAGGTGCGTCCACTGGTCTTTCTACAAAGCCCGTGGCGTCCACCAGGCCGACGGGGGTGGGACACCAGGATCAGCAAGGCCGACAGTGGCCTCCTCGCGATCAAGAGGTCGCAGACCCATGTTGTTTGCGATCCAAACCCAATACCTCTGGGGCTACAGAAAGAACGATCGTGACTCAGTTTAGGACTGTGTTCTGTTGCATTAAGTGGACGCCTGCCTACAGTGGATGATTCAAGGAGGCTTACGTTTGTTGGTTTTGTTTTTTTTTTTTTTCTTTTTCTACTTGTAAAAAGACCTAGAGGGAGGCAGCCCTGGGCTGTTGCAGCCGTTTAAGGAGGGCTTCTGACAGCCGCTCATCTCCAGGTGTCCTTCCCATTTGCATCTGAGACCGAAAGGGCGAAGGGCTAAATGAAGATCTGACCAGGTCTACTTTTTCCCCCCCCCAAAATCTGACTCCCCCAAACTCTCTCCGCCAGGATATCACTAGCACATCTGGGTCCTCTGGTCTAGCCTGGGAATCTAAACCTCATTAATTCCACGGCGCTCATGGGAAAGTCTGTTCTGATCTCCAGCACTGGGATCCACTTGAGCGGCTGGGACGTGGACCAAACTGACACTGGGAAATGCCTGGGTCAACTGTAATCAGATGTGTCAAATCCGGCAGGGAGGCTGGGCTTGGAAAGCTGGAGGGGGTTGGCGGTGGGAGAGGGACGGGAAGGGACAGAGATGTAGGTGACCCCGCGGTATGATAACACTGGGAAAAGCCGGGGGACGGCGTGCTGTAATATCAACCAGGCAGCTCAAAAGTGAAGGCTGCCCTGGGCTCAGGTCTGTCAAGAGACTCCTCCTCCCTGAGCGTCCCTTTTTCTGTCTGGCTCTATTTAATGGAAAACAATGTCTGTGGCCCACTCCCGGGGCCTTCTCCTCAGAAGCAGCTATGGGGGCAGGAGTGTGAGACTGAGGCCTTCCGGAGGCTTCCAGATTTAAACCAATCCCACAGACATGCGACAGAATTGCCTATAGAGAATTGTATTATAGCCAAGTGCCCGGGGATATATTTATCCGGGCCTTGAGGTTCTCATCTCTTTTTAAAGAAAAAGCCACACATTTGGCCAAAAGACAAAGTGGAAAAAATGTACTCTTGAACAAATATCCAGGATGGTTGCTCAGAATGTTTGAAATGATGAACTGTGTGGAAAAAAAAAAAAAAAAAAAAGAGTGCCTGTGGCAAATTGTTAGCAAGCTATATTTGGGGGTCCAGATCCAGGGCCCCCGCCAAGGAGTCACCCAGCCCCAGTGTTTTTCCATGTCTATTTATAACTATCCACACATTCACGCACAAAAAATGCAGTGGACATTCGACTCAGTTTCGAAATGACTAAAATGTTCTAATGTATCTGCTTCCAGCACGTGAGAACCCCGGGTGCCGCCCGCGATCTGCCTGCCTGACTGGCCAGGGGACTCATCAATGTGCCGCAAGCAACGAAACACGATCCTCTGGGGATTTGAAAGTATGAAAACAACTTATCCTTCGCTTCCTTTTTAAAAAAAATTTTTTTTTTCAACGTTTATTCACCTTTGGGACAGAGAGAGACAGAGCATGAACGGGGGAGGGGCAGAGAGAGAGGGAGACACAGAATCGGAAACAGGCTCCAGGCTCTGAGCCATCAGCCCAGAGCCCGACGCGGGGCTCGAACTCACGGACCGCGAGATCGTGACCTGGCTGAAGTCGGACGCTCAACCGACTGCGCCACCCAGGCGCCCCCTTCGCTTCCTTTTTAAAAGACATAATTGACTTCAACAGAACTTGATTGAGCTCCCACCATGTGAACGGCTAACTTGAGACCTGCCTATGAGCAAGTCACAGTCTCCGGTCCCAAGGAATTGTCTGGGGAGGTACAGATACTGGAATAAAATACATTCAAAGGATGATCGGTGCCTTCACACAACCGTGGACGAGGGTACTGGGCACACAGAAGAGGGAGTGTGTGTGATGAGCAGGTCAGGTCACCCAGCGTCCTTTCCTTCTGCTCCCCTTGGGGGAGACACAGGGTTCGAGGAAAGTACCACCGATGTGGTGCACGTGGCCTGGATTGGCCAATCAGAGCTCTCCATCCCCCCGGGGAAGGTGATTGGCTCCTGAGTGCCATGCTCTCTAAGCTGGACCAATCAGAGTGAAGGTCAAGCCTTCGGGAGATGCTGAAAGCTATTTTGTACCCATGAGGCCAGTCACCCTTGGGAGGGGTTTGACTGCAGAAGGTGAATGAAGAGACCAAAATAAACTAGTTCCTGAATCACCGGAATATTCCTTACCTAACACCATTTTTATTCCTGATCAGTCGCATGAGGTAATAAATTCCTGTCATTGCTAATGTCAGCTTGCGTTGGGTGTTTTTGAACTTCCAGTTTAAAGCCTCCTTACTAATATAGGATGTACTTCCTGGAGGAGGTGGTATATGACATAAAACTTGACAATGAGTAGGACTCGGACCTGTGAGATGGGAGAGGACAGGGTTATTCCCAGTGGCTGAACAGTTGCATGTGGCTGGATGAGGGATGAACCCTGTTCCAGCTAAGCTGACCCTGGAAAGATTGGGCTGGGTCAGGGCATGCTGAGTCGTGAAGGACAGTAAGGAATTGGGTCTTAATCTAGTGCAGTGATTGTGTGGGTGTGATGGCGGGTTGTTCCCTGCCTTTGCAGCCCCTTCCCAGGTACGAGGAGTTCACACATTACATTAGCATTGGCTATTCAGAGACTGGGGCTCAAATTTTATAGCAAATACATCTGTAAAGACCCTATTTTGAAATAGGGCCTCATTCTGAGGGTCCAGGTGGCACAAATTTGGGGGGACACCATTCAACGCACTCCACTGACCAAAACCCAAAGCCAACCTATGTTCCAGAATTTATGCCATTTAAACCACGGGTCATCCTCCCCGATGGCTGTGCTGGGGCCAATGGTGAGCACTGCTGACCTTCAGGCCTCCTGTGAACCCATCTAGGACTGCCCCCTTAATACTTAGAATAACTAATTTAGTGAGGACTCACAAGGTAAGACTAGTTCCCTAGAAGCTTCCTCTTCAAGTGCAGGTACTCCCCTTGGCTTCTGACAGGGCAAGGATGTACTTGACAAGTACAGTGAGAAAATAACAAAGGAGGGACATGCCCAGGAGGTCTTATAACCCCACTGTGCAGATTCGGCTCAAAGAAGCAAAGCAACCTGCTCCGAGAGGAAGGAGCACTCTTTCTTTCTTCTTTTTTTAATTTTTCTTTAATGTTTATTTTTGAGAGAGAGAGAGCGCGCGCATGAGTAGAGGAGGGGCAGAGAGAGAGACACAGAATCCGAAGCAGGCTCCAGGCTCTGAGCCGTCAGCACAGAGCCCGACGAGGGGCTCGAGCTCACGGACCGCGAGATCGTGACCTGAGCCGAAGTCGGACGCTCAACCGACTGAGCCACCAAGGTGTAAGGGACACTCTTTCTAACTCCACGCTTGTGTTTTAAAGCTCTCTCTGACCACTTTCTTGGCTCAAGAAAAGTAAAAGCCTGGAAGTTTAATGAATAACCTTGACTCTTGCTATTTTGATGGTCAAGCAAAGGGAGAAGAGGAGAAAGCCACTGAGCAGTATATTTGAAAACCTGTAGGAGCATAATCCAGGGGGGGAGGGTCGGGGTGGGGGAGTAAGCCAACAGGAGATTGACCTGATGCTGGCAGGACATTTTGTTTCTGGGCTGATCCATGGCGAACAGTAGTGGGGGGGGGGGCAATGAAAAGGAAAGACTTTTAGGGGGACACTATTCAACTTATACATAGAAAAAAATTAATGACTCACGTTTTGAGAGGGACCCAGGAGAAAGACTTTGGATAGAGTCAGTATAGATTATTCTCTGAATCCAACAGGCTACTATGTTTTTATGGCTCAAAAGGCTAATCCAGGGGCAACTGGGTGGCTCAGTTGGTTAAGCACCCAACTCCTGACTTCTGCTCAGGTCATAATCTCACGGTTCGTGGGTTTGAACCTCACACCGGACTCTGTGCTGGCAGCACGGATCCTGCTTGGGATTCTCTGTGTGCCTCTCCCTCACTTGTGCGCTCTCTCTCTCTCTCTCTCTCTCTCTCAACAAATAAACTTTAAAAAATTGCCATTGCTACCAGTTGCTGTGCATTTCTTAGAGGATCTTTCTTAAAAACAAAACAAAAAAAGGCTAAGCCAGTTGGGACACGATTTCTTAGGGTTTTGGAAACGAACCAGAATATATCATCCTCCTCCCGTGCGAAATCCCAGTGCATTTGCGCCTGGCATTCTGGGTGCACTTCTGGCGGTTTGATCTCAGGAGAACTCCTGGAGTTGCTCGTTTGTTTACCTGGTGGGGGATAAGATCTCCGTATAAGGGAATTTTCCAGGTAGTTGGAGATCAACCAATTGAGAACCATGGATTTGGGCCATTTGGGGAGGACCCTTCCCGAGTGCTCCCTCACCTCCTGCACCTTCTGAGACTAGGAAGGGAAATGATGACTCGGGGCAGTAATAGCAACATCACTCATCATACTGCCCCTGTATAGCGATGCTATGGGGGCCGGACGACACAGCGGGGCGGTCTGGGCCGTTGAGTCCGGCTGACCCGGGTTTGAATCCAGCTGTGCCCCCCCTCCACCCCCAGCTACGCCACCTTCACAGAACCTCTCAGCCAGCTTCTTCCTACGTAAAGCAGAGATAATAATCCCCCCCCCCCCCCCGCCGGGACTGTTGTGGAGATTAAATGAGATCGTGTATGTGCATAATGTACGAAAACCTTTCAGGAGCATCCCTGACAAGTAGGATGCGCTTATATCATTAACATCATCACCGACGCACAAAAAAAAAAAAAAAAAAAAAAAAAAAAAAAAAAAAAAAAAATCTGCTCTTCTCATTGCCCCTGTACCGACGACCCCAAGACCGTTGTTTTCATCGAGTTTCACGTCTGTTCTGCGTTTTTTACGCGTTTTTTTTTTTTCTGAAGGGGGAGGCGATCTGATTCCTTCCTTACCTCCAGACCTCTCCCTGCTGAGTGTGCTTGTCAGAAATCGCCTTCCTCGTGCTTCCTCATTCCATTCGCTCACGAACATCCACTGGCGACAAAATCCAAGGAGGAAAATGCGTGCCAAGAAAGAGCTCCAGATACCGTGTTTTGAGAACTGAGGGAGAGGGGACGAATAAACGAACAACGGATGAGTGTGAAGGAGTTGATAAGGAGGTCGAAAGAGCGAGAGGAGACTGACAGAATACACTCCGTGAGCCCGACGGACCCCCCTCCCAGAGCGCGCACCCGATTTCCCAGGGTCATCAGAGAGCGGCCTACAGCATCATAGGGTTTGCTTTTGGCACGAGAGAAAGGTCTGGAAGAATCTCGGAGGTCCTCGGGGCCAAATGCTTCAGGATACAGTTATGTGGACCTTGGTGCCTCAAAGTCAGCAGATCCAAAATACTAAGCAGCCTGCCCTCCTTCCGCGCACGTTTCGTCTGTCGCAGAACATCAGCAGCTCGGCTGGAAATCGGGGAGATGTTGGGGGATCTACCCCCACGCTTGATTCTTCTCTCTGGTCACTCCTCTGTCCCCCTCTGTTTCTGCTCCTCCCCTCCGGTCAGGGCTTCTTGGATCCTTTACTGACAACTTGGCGCCTTCCTTCTAGGAAGCGCAATGTGTGCCCTTAGGGAGGAGGGACCCAGAAGGAGGGACCACAGCGCCAAGGGTGCAGAGAAGAATGAGGTCTGGGAAAGGTCGATACGCATGGCGATAGGAGGCCACTTTGGCTGTGGTCTACATTGGTAGTCTTTGTCCAAAGTGCAGTTTGGATCAGGGTTATACTGAAATATCTCCGCACGCGGTGACAGAGACCTGGACATCCATCGGCAGGAGCATCAGATCCGAAAGGATTAAGTCTCCAGCCCGCGCCTTTTATTTTGCAGAAATGGAAATTGGGTCCAAAGAACTAAGTGCCTTGCCCCAGACACAGCGGAGTCTAGAACCTCCAGGTCCCCGAGTCCCACAGGGCGTAATGGTTTTTCCCCCCACGAAATCAGTGGTTCTCGGCGTGATTCATATTAGAATCACTGGAGAGCTTTTTACAAAAACACCTAAGTCTGTCTTTCCCCCGGGGATTCTGATGTACCAGGCCTTGGATCGAGCTCAGCTAGAGCTCAGACCTCTTTTTCTTTCCCCCCTTTATTTTTTTTTTTAATTTTTTTTTCAACGTTTATTTATTTTTGGGACAGAGAGAGACAGAGCATGAACGGGGGAGAGGCAGAGAGAGAGGGAGACACAGAATCAGAAACAGGCTCCAGGCTCTGAGCCATCAGCCCAGAGCCCGACGCGGGGCTCGAACTCACGGACCGCGAGATCGTGACCTGGCTGAAGTCGGACGCTTAACCGACTGCGCCACCCAGGCGCCCCCCCCCCCTCCCCTTTATTTTTAACCTCAGTTGAGAACAGCTGGGCAAGAATTGGACGCCCCCCCCCCTTTTTCCTGGCTGAGCTTCTTACCTTCTGACTGAGCTCCTTGAAGGGAAGTAAAGAAAACAATGCCTACCTCAGTTCAAATGAAAAGCAGCGTGTAGTGTAGTGGGTGAATCAGGAAACACTCAAACCCAAATGACATTAGAGATAAAATAGTCCAGTAGATTTAAAAATACTTTTAGCTGCGGATATCTTTCTCCAAATGCATCCTTAAGAGGTCGCCCGCCGTTTCAACAGTGCAGGCTGGAACTCACTGAGTTGCTGTGGACACCGGGGGCGCCAGGGTGGGCACTGGGGACAGCAGGTAGAGGCCGGAAGCCCCTCTCACCCCCACCCTGGGTTGTAGGGGTGAGTGGAGTGCCTCAGTGCCTGAGTGTCCCTTCCCACCTGTCCGGGAAGCTGGAGAGCCTGGGGGAGAAAGCAGCTAGGAGGGCCTGGGGGGAACGGGTTCTTGTAAAACGCACAGTTGACTTAATCACAGCTTTGCGGGGATCACACCGGTATATGCTAATGTCCACAATTTAAGAAAAATTAATGGGTAGGAGCATACATGTCTCTGTACAGTTAATTACACGTACTGTCTTTTTATGGTATAGTGAATATTTTATTGAAACACATCTCAACTTTTTCACTGGACAATAAAAATTTTTATTTGAGCCCATCCCGACTTTGGAGACGTTTATGAATTGCTGTTGGCAGGGATACATGGCACCCAGAGGACATGTGACCTTTATAACCTTGAACTTGATCACCTTCAGAATTGATCAGTATATTGAGATTACATATCTGCATTTCCTTTTGGGTTAAACTCCTAGTTTGATTCTTTTTTTCCCCCTTCTCAATGGAATTACCTATCACTGTTGCTAAAACAATTTTCTTGGTAATCAGTCAGGAGCTTTTTTTTAAATTAAAAAAAAATTTTTTTTAATGTTCATTTATTTTCGAGAAGGAGAGAGAGCATGAGCAGAGGAGGGGCAGAGAGAGAGGGAGGCACGGAATCCGAAGCAGGCTCCACGCTCCGAGCTGTCATTACAGAGCCCGATGGGGGGCTCGAACCCATGAACGCCGTGGGATCATGACCTGAGCTGAAGCCATGACCCAGGCACCCCATGGAGCTTTTGACTGATGGTTGTTCTAACACCTGGAAAAAGTTACCTTTCTAAGCTAACCCTGCTTAGCTTAGAAAAATCTAAGAGAGGGGTGCCTGGCTGGCTCAGTTGACGGAACATGGGGCTGTGGATTTGAGCCCCATGTTGCGTGCAGAGATTACTTAAAAATGAAAAAAAAATCTTTAAAAGAAAATCTATGGGACACCTGGATGGCTCAGACAGCCAAGTGTCCAACTCTTTTTTTATGTTCATTTTTTATTTTTGAGAGAGAGGGTGCGCAAAATCGGCTGAGCCACCCAGGTGCCCCAAGTGTCCAGTTTTTGATTTCAACGTAGGTTATGATCTCACCGTTCACGGGTTCAGGCCCCACATAGGGCTCTCCACTGAGAGTGCTTGGGATTCTCTCTCTCTCTCTCTGTCTCTCTCTCACTCCAAATAAATAAATAAACTTAAAAAAAAAAGAAAAATCTAAGATATTCTGAGAGATCTGGTGATTTCAATTACATTTTATTGCACTGGTATATGAGGGGTCGTCTTTGGCATCGAAATGACTTCCGTCTCCATGCTGTGGTGCCGTGTGACCTTCCAAAGACATTTTCGATAAGAGTTCGGGATCCCCACTGAAACGAAGACCACGGTGTGGGACAGCACCGACGCAGAGGACTCGGCTGCAGGTGACCGGCTGCAGGGGTGCGTCTCCGGAAGGACCGACCCTGCCCACAGGCGGGTGAGGACCGTCACACCGCTGGTAACAACCTGGGCCTGGCTATCCGAATGGCTGTGCCTTCCTTTTTGGTGTTCCTTGCAAGATACACCCTCTCAGAGACATCGATTGTGCAAGAAAATACTAGGTAAATATGGAACTTGAACAGGGAGTCAAGGGAAGGAGCCCGGACATGCTGCAGTTTGGGCAGGTGGGGGTGTTGAGTCCTTCCGATTGACGCACATCCTTAGTTTGTGGCTACCGTCTGCTTGCAATGGAGGGCATGTCAGACACGGTGACATCGTATGTGTAGTGGGGATGAGGGATGAAGGGTTTTTCGATGCATCTTTCTACAGACTGTGTTTTTGTTTTTAAGATCTTGCGCGGAAAGTCCAGGAAATCCCAACATCGAAAAGGAAATGATGCAGCCCCACTGTGCAGACTTGCCTTTGGAGGATGACGGGATGCCATTACTCTGGAGCAGAAATCTCCTTCTGCCCTTTGATGCAGGGAGAGCGAGCACTATTTCTAAGACTCAACGCAGCTGGGACCGAGATGAGCTGCTGTCCCTTCTTGTGTGTGTGATTATGGTGGGTTGGGTGGGGAATATGACTTATTTCCATTTTCAAGGGTTGCCCTGAAGGACTGGAGTCCGAGAGTAAGCAGAGTCTCTTTAATTTGCAAGAAGGGCCGGCTCCATGAACGTGGGGTTGCCATTGTGAAATTAGATGCAAGATGAGAATTAATTCTGACCCAGTGATACGGTCGTAAATAAACTATTAATAGAACGATTTCCATTTTGTTCAGTAACTTTATATCTCTGAACAGAAAGGTCACATTGTTTTGCTCTCTAGTTGCAGGAGGCAAAGTTCTGGGGTTCTCCTGATAAACCCACAAGGCTTTCTGTGTCATGATGAACGCTGGCTTTTTATGCTTTTCCAGGCTAGAATGCGCGGTAGTGTGTTTCTTGGGCATCCTTCGCCATCGTTCGGAGCCACCGTCTTGGCCGGTGTGTGGGGACATCCAAGTCTACACATGAAGAGGAAGTGGTCCCAGAGTTGAGATAAAATCCTGCATTACGTGGGCTGCATGAACCCAATCTGACCGCTTGACATTTCGAGTCTAAAGAACCTTTCCATTTCTCGGATTCCGGCAGGAATAGGAGAACATCTTGGACGTTTCTAAAATTCAGTGACCTCTTTACTTCATTCCACTGGAAGGAAGAGTTAAATTTCTGGACCTCAGTTTTCCAAGGCTTTCCAGAATGGACATGTGCCATCAGCTCCCCCTGCAGGCCCGAGTCTTTCCTGCCAGGAAATTCCTGGAGGTCCACCAGGAAAATGGCTCTGGAGCGAATCTAAATCGTGTCTCACAGATGGAACACTTCAACTGCTTATAACTGACCCACCTTTCTTCTGGGAGATGCACGTTCTGGGAAAACATCTAGGTCTAAGCTCACTAGTACATACTATGCATCAGGAAAACACAGAGCCAAACGGAAATCCCAGGACCAGTTAGTGGGTTTCCTGCACAACATGAATTTTGTAATACTCTAGTCTCTCTCTCCTTTGTAAGCACCATGGTCTTTTGGTAGATTCATTACAGATAAAATTGCCCCTGTAAGAACCATGTGCTAAGAAATGACATGAAATTATCAACAATAGCCAAACTATGGAGAGAGCTCAAATATCGGTCGAATGATGAATGCATAAAGAAGCTGTGTGTGTGTGTGTGTGTGTGTGTGTGTGTATTCTAGCTCCATCCGCATCATTGTGAATGACAAGATTTCAGATTACCCAGCCATCAAAAAAATGAAATCTTGTCATTCACAATGATGCAGATGGAGCTAGAATGTATTATGCTAAGTGAAATAAGTCCGTCAGAGAAAGACAAATACCATATGATTTCACTCATATGTGGAATTTAAGAAACAAAACAGATGAACATATGGGAAGTGGAGGGGGAGACAAGAGAAGGAACAAGCCACAAAAGACTATTTTTTAAAAGTATTTATTTATTTATGTATTTTGAGACAGAGGCAGAGAGCTAGGGAGAGAGAGAATCCCAAGCAGGCTCTGCACTCTTAGTAAAGAGCCCAATGTGGGACTTGAACTCATAAACTTTGAGATAACGACCTGAGCCGAAATCAAGAGTTGGACACTTAACCGACTGAACCCCCCAGGAGCCCTAGAGACTCTTTTTTTAAAGTTTATTTATTTATTTGGAGAGAGAGAGAAAGAGAGAGGCAAAGGGAGAGAGAGAATCCCAAGAAGGCTCCGTGTTATCAGCACAGAGTTCAATGTGGGGCTCTATCTCACGAACCATGCGATCACGGCCTGAGTGAAATCAAGAGTCGGACACTTAACTGAGCTGCCCAAGTGTCCCACCACAAGGGACTCTTTCTTTTATTTTATTTATTTATTTATTTATTTTTTTTAATTTTTTTTTGGGACAGAGAGAGACAGAGCATGAACGGGGGAGGGGCAGAGAGAGAGGGAGACACAGAATCGGAAACAGGCTCCAGGCTCTGAGCCATCAGCCCAGAGCCCGACGCAGGGCTCGAACTCACGGACCGCGAGATCGTGACCTGGCTGAAGTCGGACGCTTAACTGACTGCGCCACCCAGGCGCCCCCACAAGGGACTCTTAATGATAGAGAACAAACTATGGGTTGATGGAGGGAGGTGGGTGGGAGATGGGCTAGATGGACGATGGGTGCTAACGAGGGCACTTGTGATGAGCCCTGGGTGTTGTATGTAAGTGAAGAATCACTTGATTTCTACTCTAAAACCAATATGGCAGTGTATATTAACTAACTAAAATTTAAACTTAAGAAAAGGAAAAAAGAAAAAAATGATGTGAATGCTTATGGTGTGTTAAATTTGCACATTTGTTTCTCAAAAACTTTTGGATTGTCCCAAATTTTACATGGTAGTTTTTTAATTCATTCCTTTATCCATTCAATTAATATTGTGGCAGGCGTTGTGATAGGTGACTGATAGGTGATGGATCCTGTTTGAGATACTCCGGATAGACAAAGGACGAAGACAGACTAAAGTTCTATCCTCATGGAGCTTAAGTTCCAGTGGGGAAAACACTTCGTAAACAAGCACATGAACAGATGCATGATATAATTTCATGGGGAGGTGGTGCTATAAAAGAAGAAAAAAGCAGGCTGAGGATTGGAATGACTGGGTGAGGTATACTCTTTTTGAGAGAGTGATCAAGGTCGGTTCAGTCAGAAAGGTGGATAACATGGGACAACGATCCATGCCAAGATGTGGGTGAAGCGCATGTCAGGAGAGCAAACAGCACGTACAAATGCCCCGGGGCAGACATGAGCTTGTGTGTTTCTGGAACAGCAGCAAGGCCATTGCTGCTGGAAAGGAGAGAGTTTAAGGAGACAGTGGTAGGAGATGGGATCCAAGAAGTAGGCAAGACCCTTTATGTAGGATCTTATAGAATATGGTAAGGAGTTTGGATTTTATCATGAGATGAGCGGCCGTTGGAGCCCTTTGAGGAGTGGAGTGATGCGATCCGCTTTGTGGTTTTCAAGCTTCGCTGTGTGGAGAAGAGACCCAAGGAGAGTTAAGAGTGGAGATGGCTGGGGCGCCTGGGTGGCGCAGTCGGTTAAGCGTCCGACTTCAGCCAGGTCACGATCTCGCGGTCCGTGAGTTCGAGCCCCGCGTCAGGCTCTGGGCTGATGGCTCAGAGCCTGGAGCCTGTTTCTGATTCTGTGTCTCCCTCTCTCTCTGCCCCTCCCCCGTTCATGCTCTGTCTCTCTCTGTCCCAAAAATAAATAAACGTTGAAAAAAAAATAAAAAAAAAAGAGTGGAGATGGAAAACAGTGTGGAGGTTCCTCAAAAAATTCAAAATAGATCTACCCTACGACCCAGCAATAGCACTGCTAGGAATTTAGCCAAGGGATCCAGGGGTGCTGATGCAGAGGGGCACTTGTACCCCAATGTGGACAGCAGCACTTTCAACAATAGCCAAATTATGGAGAGAGCCTAAATGTCCACCAACTGATGGATGGATAAAGAAGTTGTGGTTTATATACCCAATGGAATACTACTTAGCAATGAGAAAGAATGAAATCTGGCCTTTCGTAGGAACGTGGATGGAACTGGAGAGGGTTATGCTGAGTGAAATAAGTCACACAAAGACAGATCCCATGTTTTCACTCTTACGTGGATCCTGAGAAACTTAACAGAAGACCATGGGAGAGGGGAAGGAAAAAAAAAAAAGGTTAGAGAGGGAGGGAGCCAAACCATAAGAGACTCTTTAAAAACTGAGAACAAACTGAGGGTTGATGGGGGGTGGGAGGGAGGGGAGGGTGGGTGATGGGCGTGGGGAGGGCACCTGTTGGAATGAGCCCTGGGTGTTGCATGGAAGCCAATTTGACAATACATTTCATATTAAAAAAAAAAAAAAAAAAAGAATACCCTAGAAGTTCATAAACTCAAAAAAAAAAAAAAAAAAAGAGTGGAGACGGAATCTAGTCGGGTAGGGGTGGCAGCAGCCTGAGTGAGAGGGCAGGGTGGCTGGGTGGTAGTCATCGAAGGGGTGAGAAGTAGACCAATCCTGCCGGTGTTTTGAGGGTAGGGCCATGGGGCTTGCAGGTGAACCGGATGGGGGAAGAAAGATCAGCAGCAGGGCTCCGAGGCATGTGGCCCCAGGACCTGGGCAATTAACTGACTGGGTAGGCTGGGGGAGGAACAAGCGTGAGTGGGTGGGTAGAATCCGGAGCTCTGCTTAGACAAGTCAAGTCGCAGCCACTCATTAGTCACCATCTGGAGACGTGGAGCAGGCAGCTGGCTGTGCCCGCCAGGAGCACACGCGTGACGCAGGAACAACGAGGGGAGACTATTTCTGGGAAGAGGAGCTGCAGCCTGGGGGGTGTTGTGCCTTTGCCTTGACGGTCCGCTCCTTCCCCGCGTCCCCGTTTCCACGGCGGTCTGGCGGTGGGCCGGCGGGCCTCTAAGGGTCCCTTCCGCCGGGCGAGTGTGACCCAGAACATTGGCATTGAGGCCACGGGGCAGCAAGAGCGGCTGCGCCTCTGTCTCATGACGGAAGACCGACCCGAGGTGCAAACCCAGTAGCTTATCTTCAGGATCAGAACTGGAGACGAGTCTCTGCAAAGCAACCGGAGCGGCTGCCTGTTTCGAAAGCGGGGCTGCTGGGGAAGGAAACACTTTAGCCGCAGAGGGTGAACTCGATCAGAGCAGCACAGTTTACCACTCGGGGGGTGGGGGGTGGTAAACCGGCTCTGAGGGGAAGGACAGCGAAGGGCGCCCCGGTCGGTGCCCTGTCCCCTGTCCCCTGTCCCCTTACCACCGTGATCCGTAGATAGCACAGGTGCGTGCCGGGAGTATCGCCCACCAAGAAAGGACATGTCCGCAGAGGACTTTGTTTTGTCTTTTGCTTTGCTTTCTTTGACCCTGTCCTAAATTGCCTAGGAAACTTTTCGGGTTGTTTAGTCTCTCGTGTTTCGGAAGTCGCCCTTTATATAAAGTGGAAGGAGACAGCAAGCGTTTGTATTTTGTCTCACAGATTTACAAAGCGCTGTCACCTCTCTGCCCACATCAGGGCATCCGCGGAACAGCCCTAGGGGCTGGGATGGTCATTACCCGATCCTGTTTTGGGACGGAGGGAGCCGGGTGCCGAGAGGTTAGACAGCTCATTCAGATCCCACAGAGGAGATGGGGCCGAACTCATTTTCAACCCCAGGTTTTGCGAATCCCCAATTCTTTCCTCTTTCCATCCCTCTGTTCAATGTGCCAAACCAAGGGGCTTGAGAAAGGTCACTCGGCCCCATTCTCGAACGCTGCGGTGGCACAAAGGATTCTCCAGTCGCTTTCGTTTCTCCGTTGGAAGGGGATGGAAAATCACCCTGGTTGGGTTTTCCGTGTTGCCTGGTTAAGCTTTCCGTGTGGCGCTAACGCAGTGAGGCCCGTGGCGCGTCTGACACCGTGTTTTGAAGCACTTCAGAGAGAACCTTCGTCAGCCCACCCTGTTCAGAAGTGCCGGCTTTCTCTTTCACGAGGATCGTGGACAGGAGGGAAGATGGTCACAGCGATATCGCTGGGAGAGGGAAGAACTTCCAGTCCAAGTTCATGGTGTAGGAAGAGGCGGGCGGGGGGATGCTGATCCGGGACTGGTTCCGCTTAGTATGGCCACCTAACAGATGATCCCCACGCCCCTCCCTCCCCCCAGGAAGTAAAGATGAAAATGACTTTGTGATGACTCTCACAATGGCTCCGCACCCTCCTGAGGTCTGGGGAGATTTAAGGACTGGAGGGGACTCAGCAGCTGGGACTGGAAACCCTGGAGACCTTTCGCTCCCGCATTTGCTGGTTGACCCAGCCGTTGGCGGAGCGTCCGCTGCAGCTAGCCATCGGGAAATCCTCGTGTGGCCTTTCTGAGCGGTTGGGCTTCCTCCCAGTGTGGGGACTTCTTACACGGAGACTCGTGGCTCCCCAGGCGAGTGTTCTGGAAAGCAAGGACCATGCTGCATTGCCCTTTAAAATTAACCTCGGGAGTCCTGCGTCATCACTTTGGCACATTCTGTTGGTTACAAGCAAGTCACAAGCCCGCCTGGAGTCAAGGGCAGGGGACATAGACTCTGCCTCTCCATGGAAGCCTGTCAAGGTCACATCGCAGGAAAACATGTAGAATGGAAAGCAGTGTCGCAGATATTTTTGGAAAATACCACCTGCCATTCCGGGGGGATACGTTACCTTTGGGTTTCGCCAACAATAACGAAGGGACGTTGTGCTCATCAACCAAACACCATGAAAGTATGGCTGGGGATGTGGCTTATGGCCAGTGACAACCGGTTGGGTTTGAATGTTATCTCCCAACCAACCAACCAATGGGAACCAGTCCAGGAACAACCTGTCTACAGCAACACCTAGCAAGTGGCAGATACTGGGCTAAGAGACAAGGATACGACAGTGAATCAACAAGGTCTCTCTGTTCACAGAGCTCCGAGATCTTAAGCTAGTGTAGGGAAAGCTAGCTGGAGTAGTAGATTAAACTACAGATTCCTATCTCCCTCCCCCTATTCTCGTTCAGTTAGAGGTAGAAGGGGCCTCTACCTTGAACTCTCTCTCTTAATCCTAGGTGTAATGGCTGCTCCTTACATCGGCTATTCCTATATTTTTTAGATATAAAACATCGGCTCCTTATATCGGCTGTTCCTATATTTCTTTACTTCTTTTTAACCAATCCTTTGTAACTTCAATCTCCTGTTCTAGTTAATAATTCTTTACATTTAACTTTGCCTGTTCGTATTATTATGTGATTCCTTTACCGCCATCCAACAAACATTCACGCCCTTCTTCTCCATCTTCACGGGAAAAATATATTTTCCTGCCCCACTGATGTTGGGCTTGGCCACGTGACTTGCTTTGGCCAATAGGATATGAGCAGAAGGGACAGCGTACCGGTTCCCAGCCTAGGCCTTAAGAGGTATCACGTATTTCTACTGGCCCCAAGGACCAACCACCGTCCCTCCGGCCTGGGCCCCCAGATGAGACTGTCCAACCAATCCACAGACCTGGGAGCTTGAGGATAAATTATCAACATTTTATTTTATGTATTTATTCCTTAAAGATTTATTTATCTATTTTTCTAAAATTTATTTATTTTTATAATTTACATCCCAGTTAGCATATAGAACAACAAGGATTTCAGGGGTAGATTCCTTAGTGCCCCTGACCCCTTTAGCCCTTCCCCCCTCCCACCACCCCTCCAGCAACCCTCTGTTTGTTCCCTATATTTGAGAGTCTCTTATGTTTTGTCCCCTCCCTGTTTTTATACTATTCTTGCTTCCCTTATGTTCATCTGTTTTGTATCTTAAAGTCCTCATAAAAATAAGGAACGCTTCACGAATTTCCTTGTGCAGGGGCCAGGCTAATCTTCTCCGTATTGTTCCAATTTTAGTATATGTGCTGCCGATGTGAGCATTTATTTATTTTTGAGAGAGACAGAGACCACGTTGGTGGGAAGAGGCAGAGAGAGAGGGAGAGAGAGAATCCCAAATAGGCTCCAAGTTGCCAACACAGTGCCCGATGTGGGGCTCGAACACATGAAACCATGAGATCACGACCTGAGCGGAAACCAAGAGTTGGATGCTTCACCGACTGAACCACCCAGGGGCCCCAAATTATTAACATTAAAAAATTTTTTTGTTGAATGTTTGTTTATTTTTGAGAGAAAGAAAGAGAGAGAGTGCATGGGCATGAGCGGGGGAAGGGCAGAGAGAGAAAGAGGGAGACACAGAATCCGAAGCAGGTTCTAGGCTCCGAGCTGTCAGCACAGAGCCCAATGTGGGGCTTGAACCCACAAACCATGAGATCATGACCTTAGCCAAAGTCGGACGCTCAACTGACTGAGCCACCCAGGCGCCCCCAAATTAGTAACATTTTAAACCACTGAGTTTGAGGGGCGCCTGGGTGGCACAGTCGGTTAAGCGTCCGACTTCAGCCAGGTCACGATCTCGCGGTCCATGAGTTCGAGTCCCGCGTCGGGCTCTGGGCTGATGGCTCGGAGCCTGGAGCCTGTTTCTGATTCTGTGTCTCCCTCTCTCTCTGCCCCTCCCCTGTTCATGCTGTCTCTCTCTGTCCCAAAAAATAAAAATAAAAAAATAAAAAAAAAAAATAAACCACTGAGTTTGAGGAGGGGAGGGGGAGGGGAATTGTTGCACAGCATTATTGTGGCAATATTTGATCAATATACTATCTCAGGAGTAGGTGTTGCAAATATAAGATTGAGATGTGGGACGGGGATGAGTAAGTGGGCCTCCAGGAGGTTGGTACCTGTCCCAAGATGGCCAGCAGTACTGTGACATTCCAGGACATTTTTTTCCTTCCTGACATCATAAAATGGTCAGCAAACTTTTCAACAAATAATCCTAGAACAACTGGACGGCCACATGTAAAAAAAAAAGACCTTCCACCTTTCACAAAACAACTCAAAACAGATCACAGACTTGAATATAAAACACAAGACTATAGACCTTCTAGAAAATAACACGGGAGAAAATCTAGGTGACCTCGGTCAGGCCTGCGATGACTTTTTAGATACAATACCAAAAGCATGATCCATGGAGGTTGATAGGTTGGACTTGGCCGCAATTTAAAACTTGTGCTCTGCGGGAGACCCTGTGGAGAGACAGAGAAGACAAGGGGCGCCTGGCTGGCTCAGGCTGAAGAGCGTGTGACTCTTGATCGCGGGGTTGTGAGTTCAAGCCCCGCGTTGGGTGTAGACATTACTTAAATGAGTAAGTAGTGGGAAAAAAAAGAAAAGAAAAGGAAAGCCAAGCCACAGACTGGGAGATTGTGACATGTGCCACGCTGGTGAGGCTGTGGAACAGGAGCAGCTGTCATTGCTGGGGGGGAGACAGAATGGTACAGCCACCTTGGAAGACAGTTTGGGGGTTTCCTACAAAGCTAAATCCGGGCTTACTGTGAGATCTAGCAACCGTACTCCTCGGCGCTTACCTAAAGGAGGCGAAACTTAGGTCCACGTGAAAACCTGTACGTGAATGTTTACAGCTTTGTTCAGAATTAACAACACTTGCGAGCAACCAAGATGTCCTTCAGTAGGTGAACGGATAAACAAACCCGGGGCACCCGGGTGGCTCAGTCGGTTGAGCGCCTGACTTCGGCTCAGGTCACGATCTCGCGGCTGGTGAGTTCGAGCCCCGCGTCGGGCTCTGTGCTGACGGCTCGGAGCCTGGAGCCCGCTTCCGATTCTGTGTCTCCCTCTCTCTCTGCCCCTAACCCACTTGCATTCTGTCTGTCTCTTTCAAAAATAAATAAATATTAAACAAAAGAAACTGTAATACATCCATATAAGCTTAACGCTTATGAGCTCAATGCTTACACGGCTACGTGTGGTATGATTCTAACTACAGGTCGCTCTGGAAACCACAAAACTAGAGACAGGTGAGTTGTTGCTGGGGCTTGGGGGAGGCTGGAGAGGGGGCACGGATGGCTAGAACAGGCGGGGTTTCAGGGAGATGAAGCTATTTCATATGATACCGTAATGGTGGCTACAAGACATGAGGCATTCGTCAAACTCCCCGGAACACGACCACACAGAGAGTAAATCCTAATGTAGACTTAAGGCTTTGGTTCATAACAAGGTAGCCATGTTGGCTCATCAGCTGTAACACACCCCCCACTAATGTAAGACACACACCACACTAATGTAACAGGAGAAACAGTGCAGGAGGGGCGGGGTATGGGACTTTGAAATTTCTTAAAAGTATTTGTGTTTCTAATATTTATTTATTTTTGACAGAGAGAGAGAAAGCATGAGCAGGGGAGGGGCAGACACACACACACACACACACACACACACACACACACACAGAATCTGAAGTGGGTTCCAGGCTCTGAGCGGTCAGTACAGAGTCCGACACGAGGCTTGAACTCACAGACCGCGAGATCATGACCTGAGCCGAAGTTGGACGCTCAACCGACTGAGCCACCCAGGTGCCCCGGGACTTTGAAATTTCTGTGTCATTTTGCTGTAAATCTAAAACTGTTCCAAAATACGAAGCCCCCCCCCTTTTTTTTTAAGTCATTGAAAGGAAAAATAAAAATGCAGCAAACATTGATTTGAGAAATTTAGGCCCCGGGGCGCCTGGGTGGCGCAGTCGGTTAAGCGTCCGACTTCAGCCAGGTCACGATCTCACGGTCCGTGAGTTTGAGCCCCGTGTCAGGCTCTGGGCTGATGGCTCGGAGCCTGGAGCCTGTTTCCGATTCTGTGTCTCCCTCTCTCTCTGCCCCTCCCCCCCTTCATGCTCTGTCTCTCTCTGTCCCAAAAATAAATAAACGTTGAAAAAAAAAATTAAAAAAAAAAAAAGAAATTTAGGCCCCATCTACCCCACCCCAATTCTGCCTAGTATATCCGATTACTTCTTTCCATATTTACAGTGGCACAAAATGAAAATAATGCACGCTTCCCATTTTATTTAAAACATTTTGTAGTTACATGTAGAGGTATTTACATTCCACGTTCCCACGTTCAACTCATCCACGGAAAATAGTGACGTGAAGAATGCTATCGATGTTTTCACTTTGCAAAAGGGATTTTATGGAGGGTGCCCTACACAAGCTTCATGGCAAAGGACGAGCCGGTGGAAAAACTAAATTTCCCCTTTTGGATCTGTCTCCCGTGTGTGGCGGTAACAGCAATTTCTAGAAGAAAGGTCTCGGTACCGCTGCCAGATCGTAGCTTCGGGAACATACGCCAAGTGGGCTGTTTTCCATGGGGACGACTCATCCAATTGGCGTCACCCTACATTGTGAGCTGCTAAAGATACCGCGGCTCTCAGCGCTAACGTCAAGCGTCTATACAGCTGATTGCTTGCTCTGAGTCCCGAATTGGAAACATGAGCTTGCCCGCGTAAGAAGTTCCAACGAACCTGACGAACGCATCCTCAAATGCTCCTCGTCATCACTTGCTTAAAAAAGCGCCAGTGAGTTTTCATTGTCTCAGGCTGCTGTGGATGGTTGCCTATTAGAGGAAAAAAAAAAAAAAAAAAGAAAAGAAAATGGACAAAAATCAAGCGGGATATTTCCCAAGGCAGGGTAGAAAGAACCAAGTACAAAAAAGGATAAGAAGTTCCAACGCTGAAAAAAATAGATGGAGTTTCCCGAGCAAGAAGCCACATTTTGGGGAAAGCAGGTTGTGTGCTGTTTTATTTTTAAATCGAGATGCCGTGAATGAGTCACACACAGCACGGCATGAAGTGTGTACTAACCTCTCTCCCCTGGTTTCATTTTATTTTTCTCTCCCCTCATTTGCCCTTTGCCCCAGTTCCTTAACTCTTTGAAAGATACATCGCGTTGCGTATTTTCCCCAAATGTTAAAAATACGGTTTGAGACGATGTGAGGTGCAGATGAGTACCAATGTCATATTTCAAAGCACTAATAACTTTCTGGATTTGCTGTGACAGGTTGTTTTAGGCGAGACTGCATAAAAGAGCTCAAACTGAGTTCCTTAACTGAACATAAAAATAAATATTCCAGATTTTAAAAATCAAGATCTAGGGGCACCTGGGTGGCTCAGTGGGATAGGCATCTGACTCTTGATTTCGGCGCGGCTCGTGGTCTCACCGATCATGGGTTCGAGCCCCACACCCGGCTCTGTGCTGATGGTGCAGAGCCTGCTTGGGATTCTCTCTCTCCTTCGCTCTCTGTCCCTCCCCTGATCTCCCCTGAGAGAGAAACTCTCTCTCAAAATAAATAAGGAAACTTAAAAAAATAAATAAAAATGAAGATCTAAACAGTTCTACCCCAAATTTATATCTCTCAGTATATATATATATATATATATATATATATATATATGTACATCCTATGTATGTATGTGTGTATGTATGTATGTATCTATCATCTATTTATCTATCTAGTGAGACATATAATACAAATTTCTAACTACAGTTTTAGGGGCTCACTGTCCAGATTTATATATCTCTCAATATATATATATATATATATATATATATATATATATATACATATATATATATATATATGTATATATATATATATATATACCCCCATGTATGTATGTATGTATGTATCTATCATCTATCTATCTATCTATCTATCTATCTAGTGAGACATATAATACAAGTTTCTAACTACAGTTTTAGGGGCTCACTGTCCAGATTTATATATCTCTCAGTATATATATATATATATATATATATATATCCCCCTATGTATGTATGTATGTATGTATCTATCTATCTATCATCTATCTATCATCTATCTATCTATCTATCTATCTAGTGAGACATATAATACAAATTTCTAACTACAGTTTTAGGGGCTCACTGTCCAGATTTATATATCTCTCAGTATGTATATATATATATATATATATATATATATATATATACCCCCATGTATGTATGTATGTATGTATGTATCATCTATCTATCTATCTAGTGAGACATATAATACAAGTTTCTAACTACAGTTTTAGGGGCTCACTGTCCAGATTTATATATCTCTCAGTATATATATATATATATATATACCCTATGTATGTATGTATGTACGTATCTATCTATCTATCTATCTATCTATCATCTATCTATCTAGTATTTGTCCTGGCTTCTGAATAATTGTCCCCAAATTAAGACATGTTCCCATGGCGAGAGCGCGAGCCCAAAGGATTCCAGAACTTCAAGTCACGTAGGCTGAGAAGGGGATGGCCGTCGTGCCTGGAAGGAGTCTGGGACTGAATCATACTGTCTTGGGTCCAAAGCCGGACTCTGGCACTGACTGGCTCGTGCCGCCCTGGGCAGGCATGTCACAGGCCCGCTGGAGCCTCGGCCTTCTCGTTTCTAAAACGAGGATAATGATGCCTACCTGGCAAGATAACGTGGAGACTAAACTACTGTCTTGTATTCTAGTGATTAGCACGTGATAAGCGTTCACTAAAAGTAGTTATTTAGGAGTAGATGATAGCTAGAAAAGCAATGTAATGTAATGTAAGACGACGCCTAACTAAGAGCGTGACAGATCAAGGCATGGCTTGAAATTGCTACAACTCCCTGCCCAACTGTGACATTAACATTTACCTGCCGCCCGCTTTTCCTTTCGCGACGAATTAAATCCACCAGCGCGAGTGAGCAGGCTGATTGTCTGAAAGGATTGTGGCTCTATTTTCAAAGTTAAATATAAAACGAGAGCCTGCGAAAGACAGCCGAGTTGGCCTGGTTGACATTTTCTACCAAAGTGATCATTAGAGGATTCAAAAGAATTTTGCAAAGTACTGGACACGATGTTCAGCTTCTTCGGAAAGCTGACGAGTACTCAGCAATATAAATAGCAAGTGGGTGACGTGACCTTATCTCTCCTTCACCGGATTATGAGTTGAGTAAGGAACCATAAGTTAAATGAGACAATTTTTCAAAGCCTGTTTAAGAAAGCAACATTTCAGTGTTTCTTTCAAGGCTGATTTTTTTTCCCCACCACTGACACATTTTGGGTAATCCTAATATTACCACCTCGGTCAACCAGAGGCTGAGAAAGAGCCAATGTAGGAATATTTTCCCAAACGGGAAATGACCTCAAAGTGTGGATTCTTTATATGGGCCATGCCACAATCCTAGAAAAGATAAATTGTGGATACTCAATGATTAACCGTGTTCGTTTTACCCACGGGAAGAGGCAAAGTTCTGTTTCTTCAAAAGTTTAATATACATTCTTTCTCACCACACATAAGGATTATAAGATTTCTTTTTTTCTCCGCCTTTTTTTGAGGAAAAATGAGTAGAGATTAAAAAAAAACCCACAATGCCAATTTCGTGAAATGGTCATGACCCATGTTCAATGATAGACTTATCTAATCACTCACCCTTTGGTTGAACAGCAAGCTGGTTCCTGAGTTTATATTTCATGTACTGTGTTCCATATTGCCAGTAGTATAAATTTATTGCTAATATGCGTTATTAATGACGATGCAGCTAGATAAATCAGCTTAACTACTTTAATAGCTCAACTTATTTTTTTTTTAATTTTTTATTATATAGAGAGAGCGAGCGTGAGTGGGCAAGGGGGGCAGAGGGAGAGAGAGATAATCTTAAGCAGGCTCCACACCGACGTGGGACTCAATCCCACAACTCTGGGATCATGACCTGAGCAGAAATCAAGAGTCTGACGTTTACCAGACTGAGCCTCCAGGCACCCCTAAACATTTTAAATAATGAAATAATTGGCGAAGCTTAGTTATTGTGTATGAACATTTGGGGGAGGGGTGGCTGCTATAATAAAATTGTATAGAACTTTGCTTAATAGAGCTTTCCTTGGGACGGAAACGTTCTCTGTGCAGTGTGGGAGCTTATCTGCCATTGAGCACCTGAAATGTGACAAGTTATGACTCGTGAACTGAATTTGACATTAATTATAATCTAGATTTAAATAGCCACATAGGGGCGCCTGGGTGGCTCAGTCGGTTGAGTGTCCGACTTCGGCTCAGGTCACGATCTTGCGGTCCGTGAGTTCAAGCCCCGCGTTGGGCTCTGGGCTGATGGCTTGGAGCCTGGAGCCTGCTTCCGATTCTGTGTCTCCATCTCTCTCTGCCCCTCCCCCGTTCATGCTCTGTCTCTCTCTGTCTCAAAAATAAATAAAATGTTAAAAAAAAAATTAAAAAAAAAATAGCCACATAGAGCCTAGTGGCTCCTGTATTGGATGGTGACGGTTTACAGAGCAAGGTTTAAAACCGAAATAAAAGTCCCGTTATATAAAAAGTATTTAATCTTGTATGAATTGGAACTTCAGTCTCTCTCAGTGATATTTGGAACTTGGTAAGAAACTGCTGAGACCAAAGTACCAAAAGGATGCTTACCTTGTTTTAGGCCAACCAAGAATGTCTTCCTTTTCTGCTACAAAAGGAAGAGATCGCCTAAGTGTAGCTCACATTGCTTTAGCTCCCACGTAATTAGTGAAATATTATTTATTTTTTTTAATCTTTATTTATTTTTGAGAGAGAGAGACAGACAGACAGAAACAGAGTGTGAGCGGGGCAGAGAGAGGGAGACACAGAATCTGAAGCAGGCTCCAGGCTCCGAGCCGTCAGCACAGAGCCTGACGCAGGGCTTGAACCCACGAACTGTGAGATCATGACCTGAGCCAAAGCTGGACGCTCAACCGACTGAGCCACCCAGGCGCCCCAATTAGTGAACTATTATTAATCTCAGACAGCCTGAACATGATAACCAGGATAAGTATGAATATGTTTTGTGTTTGTCAGACATTCATTTCTTTGTAATTACTCTATATTATTTACTTTTTCATTTTTTTAGTTTATTTCGAGAGAGAGGGAGAGAGAATCCCAAGCAGGCTCCATGCTGTCAATGCAGAGCCTGACTCGGGGCTCGAAACCATGAACCGCGAGATCATGCCCTGAACCAACACCAAGAGCTGGAAGCTTAACTGACTGAGCCACCCAGGTGCCCCTCTCTGTAATTATTTTAAAAACTTGAGGTCTGACTTCTTATGTTCCTGAGAAAGGGACATATTCCTTTTGAGAATCACAGCCAGCCCAAAGTTGAACTGTCCATTCTTCATGGGAATTCTACCCCTGCCCATTTGCGGTCTTATTCTCCATTCCAGGCATGGAAACAGCTTTTTCAGGAAGGACTGCTTTGGCTCATTATCAAGGTGAAAATATTAAAAAGCCCCAAGCAGGAGTCTGGCGGTTAGAAACGAGCACCCAGCCTCCACTGCCCCTGTGGCTTCGTGTCCAGGCTGTTAGGCTTGAGCACGCCCTTGGGGCCCATTGTCTTGCTTGTCCCATACGTCCGCCGTCTTCCAACAGAATGACTTGAAGTCAGCAGTGAGATGAACGGTGACAGCCTCGAATCCTCATCTGTCATGCCACGTCCGGGCTTCCCATTCAGACGTAAGGTGATCTGCTGCCTTCTTGATGACGGGCCTGGCTTGGCTTTGCGTGGTTCTCCTTCCCCAGAAGGAGCACTTTTCTCCCCGGAGATTTCTGGAAGCAGCCCACAGAAGCCTTCGCGTCCAACTAGGTCCGCCCGGGTCTTGTGCATCGAGACTACGGAAGCAGTGCACTCCCCCGGGGTGCGTCCCGTGCTCCCGAGGCGGCTGGCCAGGAGGGCCGTGAGCACACACTCTGGGACCGAGAAAGGCTCGGGCATGTTCAGAAGCCTCAACACAGCGTAGCGGCTGCCTCTCGCTGGCAGGACGATGGGCAGAGCCACAGGGGGCTCAGTGCACAGAGTGAGGCCACGCCCTCGGGGACAGAAGAGTCGCAGCAAAGTGTACTTACTATCCACACAACCGGCTCCAACCTACCTCCTCCTGGGCATAACGTTAGTTATAAAATGGCTAAACAGATAAGGACAGCTTGCTAGGCCCTCCTGGCACTCAGTCCTGAATTCAGCAGCGCCACGGAACAGGCTACAGCAGGAATCAATCGCAGATGTGTTACGGTTTTTTCTTAAGGGGAACATAAAGCCCGTGAACCACCGTCTACTTCTTTGGGAGTTGAAACTCATCTGGCTTTGGCCAGAGCGTTCGCTGCAGCAACGGTGTGCATGGATGCTGTGGGTGGCTCCATCTGTCCCCTGTGTTCGCACACAGGTCAGCCCAGGGCCTTGAAAGAAGCAGCGGGCCCCCTACCATGTAAGGAGACCCTCTGATGGACTGATAAACATCCATTCAATTACAGCTTCAACTAACACAGAATTCAGATCAGCCTCATTTCTCTTAGATTTTTTTTAACTAATCAAATACTTACATAGAGTAACATGCTATGTGCCAGGCCCTGTACATTAAAAACACTTTAAAAATAAGTACTAAAAAATATGAATGCATTAAAAAAATTTATGTTGATTTTTGAGAGAGAGAGAGAGAGAGAGAAAGAGCGCAAGCAGGGGAGGGACAGAGAGAGACGGAGACACAGAATCGGAAGCAGGCTCTGGGGTCCAAGCCATCAGCACAGAGCCCGAGGCGGGGCTCGAACTCGTGAACCGCAAGATCATGACCTGAGCCGAAGTCAGACGCTTAACCGACTGAACCACCCAGGCGCCTCAAAAATATTAAATGCATTTAATCCTCATATAAGGACTCATGCATTTGATCATTTTTTTGGACACAGAGTAGATAACTCCTTTCCAGTCCAGTATAAGATATCAAATTAAAACACGCCACGTATGTGTTCTAAAGCATGTCAAACCACTTCTCAAAATTTAAGGTTTTTAAATTATTTTTAAGTTTACTGATTTATTTTGAGAGGAAGAGAGAGAGCGCGTGCACACACGTGGACAGGCAGGGGAGGGGCAGAGAGAAAGAGAGACAGAATCCCAAAGCAGGCTCTGTGCCACCAGCACACAGCCTGACGCGGGGCTCAAACCCAGGAACCACAAGATCATGACCTGAGCGGAGATCAAGAGTTAGACGCTCAACCGACTGCAACCCCCGGGCGCCCCTGAAATTTAAAGTTTTTAGAAGCAAAATGTCCTAGTCAGTAACTTCAATACAATCTATACATTTTCCAAAACGACCGACGCGGAAATGAAAAATAATCTTATTTCCTTGCCACTTGCTTCCCTCTTTTAAGTCCCTCCTACGTGGAGGGAGAAAACAGATATTTACTGAACGTTTGTTTTCAGCCGGGAGCTATCTTCCCCCCTCACGGGAACACTTCCATGGGTGTTAAACCTGAGCTCAGAGAGGTTAAGTAAAGGATTATCGGCTTACGCGTAAGTGGAAGATCCAGGATTGAAGCCGAATTGGTCCACCTTTCTGAGGGTGGACCGTGGTTTTCTTTGCACACCGTCCGTGCTCGGAACCATTGCATGTGGGTTGTTGGCTGGCGTCCGAGAGAGCTAAATACAGCAGGGAATATGTCGTATTTGTCTTTCAGATGCTTGAAAGCTTTCAGATGCTCAGACAGACAGAACTTTGTCTCCGGAAAGGACTCAGATGTTCACTCTTTTAGAGACCCCCTGCCTGCAGTTAATGTTTATGGGATATAAATCCATCACATGATAGGTCTTATCATTTGCAATTACTGAAAATTCCATTTTCAGCTTTTATTATTATTTTAATGTTTACTTATTAGAGAGAGAGAGACAGAGTGCGAGCAGGGGAGGGGCAGAGAGAGAGGGAGACTCAGCAAAGAGCTGGATGCGGGGCTTGAACTCACAAACCGCGAGATCATGACCTGAGCGGAAGTCGGACGCTTAACCTACTGAGCCACCCAGGCGCCCCTCATTTTCAGCTTTTAAAGAGCAACACGATTCCTGTTATTACTAAAGCTTAAACATGAGAACATTTGACGATAACTCACATCCGTTGAGGGTGATTCCTAGATCTGTTTTGAATGAGGCAAACACCACGTAGCACATGTGTGATGTCATATGTTCTTTGTTTCTCCCACTCCCAGTATCGATGCGACCTCGTCTAAATCAAGAAATCCATCAGGAGCGCATTTCAGAAGATCCATGCACTTTTTAGTGTAAAGAAACCATGAGGCATCAAAAAGAGGCTTTTTTTTTTAAGTTTTAATTTATTTATTTTGAGAGAGACAGAGAGACAGAGCACAAGCGGGGGAGGGGCAGAGAGAGAGGGAGACACAGAATCCGAAGCGGGCTCCAGGCTCTGAGCTGTCAGCACAGAGCTCGACGCGGGGCTCGAACCCACGAACTGCGAGATCACGACCTGAGCCAAAGTTGGACGCAGAACCGACTGAGCCCCCCAGGCACCCTGTTGTCCTGATCACGGTAAAGTACAGTGCGGATGGGCGAAGGCGAGAGCCCCCAGCGAGGTCAGCTTGCGTCCATGCGGTGCAAACCATGTTACAAAGCACACCGTCGGAATGCCAATCTAAGAAACACCTCCTCTCCCAGGCATCGACTTGGGCTGCATGTGATCTTGGAGTCAGGGATCAACCTAGCCTCACAGAATCTGAGAACTACAAAGGGCTTTTATGATTAGGCTGCGGAGGAGCAAACGGGGCCATCTGCCTAATGTTAGAGTTGGCCAAGGTCAGAGCTGGGGCTGCCCCACCCTGGGGCCACTGTCATTACGTGTTCCGCTGGGTGTTCGCTCTCTCTCAGATCCAGGCCCGCCCGTCCATTCTGTTCGGTCACGGGGGGCGGGGTCTGCAAATTCCATGTCCTGTGTCCCCTGCCGGCTGGTGGGGTTCTGAGAAAGAAGCAACAGGAAGAGGACGGCAGGCAGGAGGAGGAGGGAAGGGGCTTACTTCCTCATTCTAGCTTCTGCCAGTGTCCCTCGAGCAGCAGGGGACAGCAGTGGCCCCAGTTTCCTGATTCTGCGGGTAGCTCTAGCAGCAGCCGTGGTGTGTCCCCCCCAAAAGTCTCGGCACTAGTGGCTGTAACCCCCTCAGGGGCGTGCACACCTGCTAGGTCACACCCCAACTGGAGGTTTGAGTACCAACCACCTGCTGGGCGTCTCTGTCCTCACCGGAGGCCCAAGCACCAGTGTGGCATCTCTTTCGGAGATGTGCGTCCTATCTTCTGAGCTCCTACGTTGTGGCGACCCTGCTTTATCCCCGGGGGGTGGTTAGCTACTTCCTGAATTATTCATATTTGCGACATCAGTGTCCCCTCTGTGCTAGTTCAACCTCCTTGTGTTTTTGGAAAAAATTTTTAATTTTTTTTAATGTTTATTTATTTCTGAGACAGAGAGAGACAGAGCATGAGTGGGGGAGGGGCAGGGAGAGGGAGATACAGAATCTGAAGCAGGCTCCAGGCTCTGAGCCATCAGCACAGAGCCCGATGCAGGGCTCAAACTCCCAGACTGTGAGATCATGACCTGAGCGGAAGTTGGACGCTCAACCAACTGAGCCACCCAGGCACCCCATGGAAAATGTTTATTATTTTGAGAGAGAGAGAGAGAGAGAGAGAGAGAGCTGGGGAGGGGCAGGGAGAGACAGAGAGAGAGAATCCCAAGCAGGCTCCGTGCTGTCAGCACAGAGCCTGACACGGGGCTCAATCTCACAAACCGTGAGCTCATGACCTGAGCTGAAATCAAGAGTCGGACATTTAACAGACTGAGCCCCCCCCCCAGGTGCCCCCAGCCTTCTTGTACGAACTCACCTCTGTTGTTAATAGTTTACAACAAAACCTACCATGGTTTTCTTACTGGACCCTGACTGATCCAGCACTTGATATGAAGAGTTGTCTAGTCCCTTTGGCACACTTATGTCTTATATCTGAATTACTTGCGGCTTCCAGATCAACAGGTCAATTTCATGGACCACTGTGACGTTCTGAACAGCATCAAGGAAATGGAGATCTCTGTAGGCGAGGTTACAACCAGAACAGAAAAATTGACATAGCCTGGATATTACACTGAATTCTTAAGTTGGCAGCTGTCCATTCCTTCTTTCCAAGTTATCCTATTTAAATAGTAACACATGAAAATTAGTATCAGTTCACTTCATCAACCAGAATGGGGCCTGAACATTTCCTTTTAAAGTTAAAGCGATTCTTGGGGCGCCTGGGTGGCTCCTTCGGTGAAGCGTCCGACTTTAGCTCAGGTCATGATCTTGCGATTTGTGGACTCGAGCCCCGTGTCGGGCTCTGTGCTGACAGTTCGGAGCCTGGAGCCTGTTTCGGATTCTGTGTCTCCCTCTCTCTCTGCCCCTCCCCCTCTCATGCTCTGTCTCTGTCTCTGTCTGTCAAAAATAAACAAACATTAAAAAGAAAAAGGTAAAGCAATTCTCTAGCAACCCCTGCTTGGTTGAAAGCAATTGAAGAAATGTGAACAAGTGTCGATTCCCCACTAGGTGGCAATCATGACGTACATTTGAGTTAGACTCCCGCCACACCGGTTGCAAACAAACGGATTCAGAGTCAGTTGACCGATGCCCGTTGGGAGTGGGCCAGAGGTACAGGACACGGGTTTGACTTCAGGCTGTTTTGACAGCATTCTTCTTCCACCCCCCCACCTGTGGCTAGGGGTCCCCAAACCTACTAGCTTGGATGATGTCGCTTCTGTTGCAGTAAGTAGCAAATCCCGGCCAAATAAATCCCAATGGTTTGATGCATTTCTTCGTGCCAGCAGGCTGCCAGGGCTTATGCCACACGGCCTCTCGGGGACCCAGGCGGACAGAGGCACCAGTATCTGGGAACGGTGTCTGTGTCCCCTGTGGCTTTCGTGGTTGCTGTGGGGGGGGGAGTTGGGGGGGGGGAGAGCTGCTGGAGAATCGTGCATGGTTTTCTCGCCGCGTGTCACTCCTCATGGCCACCTGGCTGGAATTAGTCCTGTGGTCTCACCAGGAGGTGCCCAGACAGTCAGATCTCCGCAAACACCAGCGCTGCCTACCACACCCCACGTCCTTTCTTCCCTTCTTCAACAGCGACCAAGCTCCAGGGCGTTCACTGGGTACGCGACCGTCTGTGCGCCAGTAACGACTACGTTTTCTCAGTCTAAATGGTTAAGTTGTTGGGGCGCTTGGGTGGCTCAGAAAGTTAAGTGCCTGACTTGGGCTCAGGTCATCATCTCACCGTTTGTGGGTCTGAGCCCTGCATCTGGCTCCAGCTGACAGCACGGAGCCTGCTTGGGATTCTCTCTGCCACCCTCTCCCCACCCCGCCCCACTCACACTTTCTCTTAAAATAAATAAATAAATACACTGAAGATTTTATATATACATATATATTTTTTATATAAATATATAAATTTTATATATTTATATATATAAAACCTTAAGTGTACTTCTATATAAGTGATGTATACTATGGTATATATATATATATATATACACTATACATATATATAGTGTGGGTGTGTATATATATATATATACATTAACTATTTATACTATATATATAGTATAAATGGTTGTCAAGCATGAAGAATATTTTATATAAATATATATAAATATATATAAATATATATATTTATAAATATAAGTATATACATATACATATATACAAATATACATATAAATACATATAAATATATAAATTTTATATATTTATATATAAAATCTTAAGTGTATTTATATATATGTGATGTATACTATAGTATATACACACACACACACACACACACACACACACACACACATTAACCATTTATACTATGTATATATATACATGTACATAGTATAAATGGTTAAGTTGTCAAGCATGAAGAAAACTACCTGGAAGGAGCCTCAGTCCATGACCCCCTCAACAGTGATACCAGCTCTGAATTAGCTACAGACTTCCCATATGTGAGAAATAAACTGTATCTTCTTAAAGTTACTGTTATTTGGGGCTTTTTCTGTTACTTGCTGCTGCATTTAATCCCAATACGGTACCCAATGCAAAGTCTGTTATGGGTTCTTTTCCCAGTAACATCCCTCCTCCCCTTCTATTTTCAGAATTAACTGACAGAATCCCCCAGCACTGCCTGCCTCAGCCCCAGCTACCCCAGCAGGGTGCCCCCTGTACAGAGCGTCCCTGGACATCCCAGCCTGCACCGGCTTCAGCTCCTGCTGTCCCACCAGAGCAGCCCAGAGCAAAGCGCCCGGGGACCCCCAACCCACACCAGCCACAGCTCCAGCCAGGGTCACCAGGCAGCATCCACACCATGCATGACCAGACACAAGAGCATTCCTTCAAGTTTAAGTAGTCGTTCTGCCTAATTCACTAAAGCAAACACAGAAGGTCAAGCAAAATGGGGCAGAGGGTTATGCTCCAAACAAAAGAACATGACAAAACCTCAGAAAAGACCTACGAGATGGAGATAAGCCATCTACCTGATAAGAGTTCAAAGTAACGGTTATTCATAGAGATGCCACCAGACTGGAGAGGAGTGGAGGAAGTCAGCGAGAACATCAATTAAGATAGCACATATCGGGGCGCCTGGGTGGCGCAGTCGGTTGAGCGTCCGACTTCAGCCAGGTCACGATCTCGCGGTCCGGGAGTTCGAGCCCCGCGTCGGGCTCTGGGCTGATGGCTCGGAGCCTGGAGCCTGTTTCCAATTCTGTGTCTCCCTCTCTCTCTGCCCCTCCCCCGTTCATGCTCTGTCTCTCTCTGTCCCAAAAATAAATGTTGGAAAAAAAAAAAAAAAAAAGATAGCACATATCAAGAGGAACCAATCAGAGCTGAGGAACACAATAACTGAAATGAAAAATACACTAGAAGGGCACCTGGCTGCTTCCATCAGAAAAGCGTGTGACTCTTGATCTCAGGGTCGTGAGTTCAAGCCCCACGCTGGGCGTAGAGCTTACTTAAAATACACTGGAGGGAGTCAACAGATTAGCGGGTGCAGCACAGATCAGTGATCTGGAAGACAGGGTCACGGAAAGCACCCAAGCTGAACGGCAGAAATGAAGCATTTTTAGAAATGAGGATGGGTTAAGGGGTGTCTCGGGCATCATTAAGTGAGCAAACATTCGCATTACAGGGGTCCCAGAAGAAGAGAAGGAGGCAGAAAACTCGTTTGAGGAAACAATAGGTGAAAATTTCCCTAACCTGGGGAAAGACACAGACGTCCAGGCTCAGGAGACACGGAGTTCCACGCAAGAAACCAAGGAGGTCCACACCATGGCACTTGATCGTGTCAGAGATGAGGGAGAACCATGGTGGCAATTCCTGACCTAGAACTATAGAATTGAAAGCTCCGAGGGCAGGTGTGGAAATCTGCGTTGACCAACAAGCCCTCCATGGGACTTCATGCTTACGGAAGTTTTTAGAGTTCCAGTTGATATCAAAATGACAGATCTTAAATTCCTTAACGTGGCTTAACGCAAGTCCCAATTTATAATGGAGTGTGTGTGTGTGTGTGTGTGTGTGTGGTCGGGGGAGTGACAGACTTGAGCAGGAGGAGTGCTCAAGTTTGATGGGCCCCAGAGTCTGGGGACTGGTTAGGAAAATGACAATTTCCTCGAGGGTGGAGAGTGGCCATCAGACAGGGCGACTGAGAGGAGGTGCGTGAACATCGCTGGTGACTGTCTTACGTTTACGGCGCTTGATGCCTGCTATGGTTCACTATGCAAGTCCCTCTGTGAACTGAAGCCTGTCGTGGGGACAGTTCTCAAAACCTACCGTGAGGTATGAACTGGATAGACTGAGACGTACAATGTAAACCATGTATTTGCACTTGAGCGGAGTTGGCATTTGCAGGACTGTGGCATCCTTTCAAAGCCCAAGTACGTCATGACTCCTTATTTTGGGTAACTTTTATCACCACCAATCCCTCTCAAACCCGGATACAACTTGAACGTCACGAACCAACCACCAGGTTAAACAATGGCAATAACCCAGCCGTTTACCTACTTTGTTAAATGTCCCTCTCCACTGCACACTCGTCTTGGAACTTTTCAGAAAGATAAACTTCGAATCTAGACCAAAAAAGGTGTTCCCATACTTTGCCTGGTGTCCCCCGGGGAATGACATCTCCCCCCGCTGGGGGTTCCCCGGCCGCACTGAACACCTGCAGGGCCCCATCCGGGCGAGTCAAGAAGCCCCTTCCACAGGCAGGAAGAGAGGAAACCCAGGAGGGCCTGAGCCTTGCACGCCCAGTTCTGTTTTCCAGACTCACTGGCAGAAAAGCCTCCCTTTTCTTCTCAAGAGGAGACTGAGGGGGGCGGGAGAGGCCAGGAGTGGTGGGTTCCAATCAGAGTCCATGCTGAAGCTGGCGCAGCGCTCCCGAAAAGCCTTCCTTCTTTCCCGTTTCCTTTCATTGTTCACTTTCTCCACCTTCTCTCAGCATGACTCTTCTTCCTCTGCTGAGCCCCACCTCCTGTCCTCTGCAGGGCCACCCAAACAGTCCCGTCCACCTATGAGGACAACGGGGCCTGAGAAGAATAAGCTGCCGGTCTGTCCTCAGTGGTCAGGGAAGCTGTCAGAGCAAGGGACAGAAGCCACGGCTTAATCCTCAGCACTGAGGCCTGGTGGCTGCGTGGCCCCCAAGAGCGGGATGAGCCAACTCAGCAACACCGGAATAGGGCAACTTGCTTTAAAAAAAATTTTTTTTAAACATTTATTCATTTTTGAGAGAGAGACAGAGCATGAGTGGGGAGGGGCAGAGAGAGAGGGAGACACAGAATCCGAAGCAGGCTCCAGGCTCCAAGCTGTCAGCACAGGGCCTGATGTGGGGCTCGAACTCACGGACTCGAGATCATGACCTGAGCCGAAGTCAGACGCTCAACCGATTGAGCCTTCCTGGCGCCCCAGCAACTTGCTTTTAGAGACTTCTGTGACTTATTTCTGATTTCGAGTTTTAATTTTTGGTAGATAATCAAGGAGCAGATTCCTGAGTTTTTTTTTTTTTTTTTTTTTTTTTTTGAGAAAGAGAGGGAGTGAGCGTGGGGCAGAGAGAGAGGGGGGGGGGGGGGGGAGAGAGAAGCAGGGCTCACCTGACACGGGGCTCGACCTCACAGCCATGAGATCATGCCCTGAGCCAAAGTCAGATGCTTAACCGACTGAGCCACCCAGGCGCTCCAGATTTCTTAGATTTTGAGCCATGCCTTCTCACTCACATTCCCAAGAGAAATGCTGTTTTTGTCTTAAGGCCCTCAAGCCTCTAGAGGCACGACCATTCACTCGTGTGACCTTCAGCGTCCAACTCGACACCAGCTGTGACATGCGTCCCTGGTGCCAAACCCCGGTCCAAAGGGAGGGACAAAAGGGGTCCTTACTGACTCAAGTTTAAAGCCTCCCTCTTGAAAAGGGCGTGCTCACATCACAGAGGTCTTCCTCTGCCGAGGTGAGGGACAATCAGGCAGATGTGCCGGGAGTTCACAAAACGCAGATGCAAAATTGGTACAGAGTGGTAATTTTTTTTCTTCCAGCGAAAATTCAGTTTGTTGGTCAGTGTTTTTGCAAAATCAGAGTTTGTTTTTAAATTCCTGGGAGTCAGGGTGAACGAAATCAGGTCACTTTTCTTACCAACCAGCCAAAACATACGGAAACGTACCTAAATACGAGAACTATGAACACGTCAGGTGTGGGCCCTCCACTCTGAGAGCACAGAACACGCGCTGGGAAAACCTAACAGCCACCGAAGAGGGTGGCTACCAAATGCTCTGTAGTGACTGGAGGCGCGAGGGCACGAAGCGGAAGGAGGGGTTTAAGCCAGGTCCAGAATGAAGACCTAATTCTGGAAAGATGAGAGGACAATCCCAGGCAAAAGGGTAAGAGCAAAGGCACAGCAACCAGGTCGACTTGGTCCGGGCTGGGGGCTTGTCCAACAAGTAACAAGCTTTGGACAGTAGGCTGGGGCCGGCTGGGAGGCCTTCTACATCACGAGTGTGGACTTCAGCCCGAAGGAAGTAGGGGAACACTCAGGGGTTCTTTAGCCCTGAGCTGGGGGAGCGACACGAAAGTAAGTGGCGGTCTCCTCACAGACAGGCGGGCGGCGACGCTGAGCCCGGGAGCGGGTGGCAGGGCCGTGGGACCAGTCCTGAGGATGCCCGCTTTGGCGGTTGTAAAGATTAGAGACCAAACACCTGAAGACAAAGTGACAAAGAGAGATTCATTTCTAGAACACGCCTCCGGCAGACAAAGGACTTTTGCTTACGTGATCTCAGAGCAGTTTGTAAATCACAAGCGTTGTCACATTTCACACTTAAGGAACGAACCGCTGGTTACGAACGGCGGACTTTCGGCAAGGCTTCCGGGGCCACCACCTTCTCCCCAGCCCATCGTTCCTGCTCAGGAGAGGCTTTTTATTCTGCATCTCCTCTTAAGAAGAGGCGTCCGCGGGTCGCTCCTCTGCTCCGGCTCACCCCCTCGTTAGATGGGCTCATCCAGTCGCACGGTATCCGTCTTCGCACACGACCTGACGTCTGCCGAATCGCACTGCAGAGCTTGGAGGTAACTCGATCCCAGCCCTCGGCATTTTTTTTCAGTATTTTGATTTGTGACTCCTCTTGAATTATCTTTTTTTTTTTTTTACACGGTTTTAATTTCAACTTGCCTCAAATCTCTCTCTGAAAGCGAGAGAAGTTTAAAACAGGACTCTGCATGACGCTGACAAGAATCCTGTACGACAGACGAGTGTTTTCAGATGAATTTTACAACTCACTCACTCACTCAGTGATTTGTTCAAACATTTATTGAGCACTTTTTATGTGCCAGGCATGGTGCAAGGCGCTGGGTATAACAATGATTAAGACAAAGTCCCTCAAGGAGCTCACAGTCTAATGGTAAACTACTGAGTAAACTGAGGCACAGAGTGGTAAATGATTTACCCAATGAGGTAGAAATAGCTAGGTTCTTGGAAATGTGGGACTAGAGCTGGAGAGAGGGCAGGGTACAACCAACTCATCAAAAGTAAACCCCTTTGATTGAAAAGCGAGGCTGCATACAGAAACGTTACAAAATCTGCTTGCAAAAAGGTTAAAATAGTTTCCAATTTTCATCATGATTAAATTCATGTCTTGCAAAGAATTAAGCCATTACCTGATAGTATTTCTATACTTGCCCCTAAAGCCTCAGGGCCCGCATTAACCGGCTCACACACACTAACCCTGGAGGAAGCTTGAAATCAAGAAGTATCAGATTTCAATTTCAGCACTGGGAACCATATGGAAACACTTTAATTAAATCCATGATGTTCAAATGTCTAGCATATTTATGATACTTCTACATGTAGAAGTTTGGAAAAAACTTTCCTCTAACCCCCATTCTGAGGATTCTAATAAGTTATCAATACCACAGAAATTAGAGAATTTGTCTGTTACTTTCCATATATACATTATTTTGGCTGTACAAGGGTGGAAAGTTTTACTTAGACATATTACATAAGTCATCTAAACATTATACAGATATATACAGAGACATCACAGTTAGACGCCTGTGTATACTCATCCAAGAGCTAATTGCAGACATGAACCCGCGTAAGGCAATTTCCTGCGTGATAATGACACATGATCCTTGAAGGGAAGGGCAGAGTCCACAAAGCACGGTCTGCTTCAGGCCCGACCGCCTTTCTCAGGGATACTCTCCGTGACGGAAGAGTATTATTTCAGTAGGCAGGGTGTCTATTTCACTGACAAAAAGCAGTGAATAATTATAAAAAGAGTTGTTTTCAAATGCAGAAACCAGTAGACCTAAGTAGTGAACCCCTCAAAGCCACCACTGGCCTTGATGCTGTCTCGGAGAAGCAGAGAACTTCGTGGATGATTTATTGCTCTGAGAATCAAATCTGATGCATGATTCATCCACACGGGATGCTCCCCAAAACTCCATACATGCATCTGCAAATGGTGTCAGTTGCTCACTTCAAGTAATTCTTCACTTTGTTGTGGAGGCTTTTCTTCTGAAAAGTAACAAACACGGAAGAAATTCTCCTGAGTGAGGGTTTGAAAGGCGGACAGGTAAGCGAACACGCACTTCAAGTGCTTAAAAGAACCCTGAAGAGCCCTGGTCAACAGCCACACCGTTCTGTCAATGGCACAGGCTCCTGTTGTAAGTCTCCCCAGAGTCAAGCGAGGTCGCACGTGCACCCGCCAGCACCCGTCAGAACGGAGACGGCTTCTCTACCCAGAGGCCGTGCCGGGAGGCACCACCACGGGACCGACTAGATTCTAAGTTTTCGAGATCAAAACTGCACAGCATCTAACTCTATTTTTGTTAGAAACAGGCTAAACTACCTTGTCGTCTAATAGTCTAAATTACCTTGTAATTCTTTAACTCGTGTTTTCGTGGCTAGAAAGAGTAAAAATATCCGTAAGGCCGTAAGATGCATTTGTAACAATATACTAAAAATCGTATGTATATACACGAATTTAAGATTCTAATGATTTTTTACATATATATATATTTGTATATACAAATATACAAATTTGTTTTGTATGGTTTTGTAAAAAGCCATCAGAATCTTCAATTTTCCTCATCACACACTTGGTATACTTACCTTTATCGGGGTGTTCCGGATGTTTGTTTTTAGATGAAGAGGTGCCCGCTCCTTCAGACACTTTATTACCCGAATGATCGTGTTCCACCTCACATAAATAAACATCGATGGGTCCTTTGGTGCTTCTTATGTGTACTGTGATAGAGTCCTGGTAAAATATAAATAAAACACCCTAAAGAAGACATGTCAGGATGTCTATTCACTGATTATATTTTTTCACTCACTAGAACTGCAAAAGTTTCCATTCAAGGGATATTGCTGAAAATTTAAATGCGGGTGGTTTTCTTTCTATAGTATATTTGAAAAAACCACGGACGTGGCCAATTCAAGGGATACTGCTGAAAATTTAAACGCGGGTGGTTTCCTTTCTATTGTGTATTTGACAAAACCACGTACGTGGCTTTAGTCACTTCAGTGTTGGCCAATAAGCCACCGGCCAGCTCACGGGGCTGAAACGACGACTCGATGGGAGTCATGATGTGACTACTTCAGCACTCAAGAGCCCATTTTTCTCTACTCAAGGAGTTGACCCCTTCTAGGACTCGGTCCCTGAGGGTCCACGATCAGTGTCTGGATAACAGAGAAATCTAAAATACCCTGTAGTCTCAAATAAGAAGGTGTGTTCAGATTTTTTGACCCCTGAGAGGTACCGAGTTAACTGAAAGAGCCGTTCTTTCGTCCACGTGAAAAAGATGAGATCCTGACAAAACGTATCTTAGTGACTTAAAAAAGATTTAAAAAGTACTGCGTATAAAGGACTATTAATTAATTACGATTATTCACATCTTTTGGCTTTGGATTTTTCAATTTACTCAGGGTTAGTTATTTTTTCTGTAAGGTATCAGGAAATAGGGGCTTCTACTGACAGTTATGCTAAATCATCATCTTTGTGTGTGTGCCAGGACCCCGAAATGAACCAATTTACGCCAAAATCTGAAGGAACGGTTCCAGTTATACATGATTCCTCTGCTGTTTTGACTGGAAGAGGGTCCAACTGTGACAGAGTCTGTTCTCTTCCCCTTTCACGTGGGGAGGCCCGGGCTTGGCACAGACACCGGGGCCCCCTCCTGCCCCACAAACCTGTCATCTCCTAATAGGGCTCGGTGAGATGCGGTCTCTCAGAGGGGCTTCTTGGTACCAGACGTGTAGGCCAGAGAAAGTACACGTATGCTCAGGGCTCTAGATCGCCAGGCCAGGTCTGGTTTGAATGGTATTATCTTATGCCACTCAAAAAGTATCTCTAAACAAAAGAAACTGGGACGTTGCTCGGAACTGGCAGCCAGCCGAGGACTTCCTATGCCACCAAATCAGGGCTGACAAACGCTTTCCGCGAAGGGGCTTGTGGGCCATACGATCCCTGTGTCACAACTACACAACTCTGCCATCACAGACTGAAAGCGGCCAGAGACAATATATCTAAACAAACGGGCAGGTGGCTGTGTCCCAACAAGACTATGCCTCAAAGCCAGCGAGCCAGATCTGACCTGAAGCCCAACCACCCTGGCACCAGCTCCCCAGATCTCGCCCTGGATCTCTGCGGGCGGCGGGCTCCCCTGCACGCAGTGTGCTCCTGTCTACTGCTCCTGCTCTTGCCCGACCGCGGAGCAGGGCTGCCCAGAGGGCCCACGTTCCTCAGCCTTCAAACTGGACTCTCAGTCTTGGGCGGGATCAAAAAACCCAGCAAAATCTGGCAATTACGGCCTGAGGCAGCTCGTAGTGCAGGGGGAAAAAACCAAAACCCTGTCAGTCACTGCCAAATGGACTATCATGTCCCCGGGTAAGGATGTGTTGAAAGATTAGTGGTTATTTAAAAAAAGTTTGACCATCTCTCAAACAACTCCTATTAAACACAAATGTTGCTTAGGAGACTTGGATTATATCCAAATCTAAATAAAATAATGAGGAAGCGTCACCAAGAAGTCACAATTTGCGTGTGACTAGATTAAAGGCTGTCCCCTGACTTATAATACACTGTCAAGTAACAACATGGCGCTCACTTGGACAGTGGTCTGGTGGGGATGAAAGGACAGATGAGTGGTAAGAACATTCTTCACTGTGAGGGAGGGAAGCCCCTATAGCAACGCAGAGCGGTCACTATGAGCACCGATGGGCCTACAGGCTGTCAGAACTTGACGATCTGCCCCAAGAATGGCCACATTCCTTGGTCCTGATTCCATCCTTACCAAGCAACCTTCTGATGACAATTATCTTTCAATATAAACTTTCCTGCAAGGGAAAGAGTGTGCTAAGCAGCTGGCGGCTGATAAGCATTTCATTTATACAGCAATTTTACATTTTGTATTAAATGTACCACTTAGGGGGCGCCTGGGGGGGCTCAGTCAAATGTCCGACTTTGGCTCAGGTCATGATCTCAACGGTTCCTGAGTTTGAGTCCCATGTCGGGCTCCGTGCTGACAGCTCAGAGCCTGGAACCTGCTTCGGATTCTGTGTCTCCCGCTCTCTCTGCCCCTCCCCTGCTCATGCTCTGTCTTTCTCTCTCAAAAATAAACAGTGAAAAACAATTCTAAAAAAATTAAATGTACCACTTAGCGTTCCTGTTTATTCTTTCTTTAGTCTTTCATGAGCTTGGTTAGAGTGAACTTCTAGAGCCTTGACCGACACCCAATCTGGCACTTCAGCAATGGGGCCAATTCTTGGGAGATTCCTCTAGCAGGCATTGCAATAGGTTATGGCATACTGTGGCAAGTGGAGGCACTGCAGCGCGTTATAGTATAGGAAGAGTTCACGGACAGAACAATGGTCAAGAACATACTCTGGAGACAAACCATCTGGGTTTGAATTCCGGCCTGTCGCTTACTGTGTGACCATGAGAAAGTTAATCTTTCTGTGCTTCAGATTCCTCCCCTGTCAGAGGATCGTGATCATGACCGCTTCCTTTGTTGTGTTATGCAAAACAAGCTAAAACGTGCAAAGCGACGTCAGATGTGCAACTACCACACACATAATGCTTGTGAAGATATTACGACTGCAACACAGCAGCCTGAACAGTTGACCTGCCCCCATTCTTTACAAGGTCTTCTTAAACATGCAGGGATACCTACTTCTCTGGGAGCTGGGACATCCAATCTGGTTTCTGCCGGAGCTTTCACTGCGATAACAATCTGTTCGTGGAAGGCTTGGATGCTGTGAATATCTTGATACGTCACGTACGCTAGTGTAAACGTCAGTCAAGGGTCTCTAAGCAGAATGCTACTTACGGAGGAGATAACTGATCTCTGATAATACACGAATATAAGTGTCATGTTAGAATCTCTGTAGTTTTTATGGGCTACAAACTCACAATTAAGGAAAGCAATTAGTAGAAAATCATTTCATATATAACTCTTACTACTTCATAAACAATTCTTTAGACTTTACAAAATGTTTTACAATATGTACAGCTCAAAGAATTCCTTTAAAGCCTACCGTCGTGACTATGGTGACAATTTCCGGACAAACTGTCCACATACACGTAACACACACACACAAAAACCTCAGGTGAAGGTATTTAACTGCTCCCTGCCCCCAATTCCCTATTCGATGCTAGATCTAACTATGAGAACGTTTGGGGAAAAAATACTCAATTTTGATGAGACTCTCCAAAAATGCAAGGTGGAAAAAGTCTGTAAAAAAGAAAAAAAAAAAAAAAGTGGCATCAATCTGGAGAATATGTGTTCCAGGACTACCATGTACTCATGGGATTTCCCACATCCCAAATGATTTTCCATCTCACTATGTGAATTTTTTTCTTCTTCTTTTACTGGGTTGCTGAAATGTTACCAATTAAGTGACTTACTGCATTTCCCCAACGTTTTCTTTCTTTTTTTGCTTACTTCACAGACTTTCCGATTAGGTAGAGGAACAGCATTTATTTCCCTTGTGATAACTGTACTGTGAAAATAGGTTTTAACTGATGCGGAGTGTGAGTAAACTCAAAGCATGAAGCAGCTGGGAACCAGTGGAGCCTCGCAAAGGTGCAGTGAAAACAGAGCAGTAGGTGGGCCCAGGAGACCCAGAAGATCGCCGCCAAAGACAGGTCTGCCCCGCTGGTCCCATGTAGCTACACCGCGCTCTGTGGACCAGAATGGCAGCTGCCATTTCATCCACTGCCATTTCAATGGCAATGTCATCGTTTCAGAAATAAACCTCAGTGGGGTGCCTGGATGGCTCAGTCAGACCGAACTCGTCCGACTTTGGCTCAGGTTATGATCTCACAGTCTGTGAGTTCGAGCCCTGCGTCGGGCTCTGTGCTGACAGCTCGGAGCCTGGAGCCTCTTTTGGATTCTGTGTCTCGCTCTCTCTGTCCCACCCCCACTTGCACTCTGTCTCTCAAAAATGAATACATATAGGGCGCCTGGGTGGCGCAGTCGGTTAAGCGTCCGACTTCAGCCAGGTCACGATCTCGCGGTCCGTGAGTTCGAGCCCCGCGTCGGGCTCTGGGCTGATGGCTCAGAGCCTGGAGCCTGTTTCCGATTCTGTGTCTCCCTCTCTCTCTGCCCCTCCCCCGTTCATGCTCTGTCTCTCTCCGTCCCAAAAATAAATAAACATTGAAAAAAAAATTAAAAAAAAAAAAAAAATGAATACATATCAATTAAAAAAAAAGAAAAAGAAACCTCAGTTAACAAATTAGGGAAAACCTGAATTTCACAAAAGCCAATTTCACAAAAGATAGTTTGCTATCTTTACAGCATTCTGACTAAAACACGAAGCAAGAATGTGTCACTATTTTAATTTGATATGCAAACATGAACCTTGGTACACGGTCTGAATGTAGCATTTGACCTGAACAAATGCCACACGAAAGAGGAAAAGGCAATTATCTGTGTATGCTTGAGGCTATACTCCTAACTCTTTGGTTACTTCAAAATTTCTGAAGGTCTAATTTTGTATCCTGAGTATAGGAATTAAATTCCCAGGCTGACCCTACTATTTAAAGTAACCTCTGCCTTGGAAGGGGAATTTTTTTTTTTTTTTTTTTTAAAGGACAGAGTTAAAGGATATCTTTCGTTTTCTTTGTCATCTGTTAACTCGAACAACTGCTGGGCACAGTCCTTAATCAGCTCGTCCAAAGCATCTTCCATTGCTGATAAGTCAGAAAGCTCCTCCTGCAGCTTCTTCTGTTGAGGCACCGCCCCAAAATTGCTAAGGTCAGACCCTCTTTAAGAGAAAGGCATTTAAAAAAATAATAGTAATGACAAGACAAAAACAAACAAAAAACTCCCTGTGAGTCACCTCCAGGAGATGAAGACACAAGTTAGGTTATTGGAACTTCTCCCGATGTTGACATCAGGCATTTCCCAAAGCGACAGACAAAACTAGGTACTTCACTTCACTCCTGACCTCCCTGTATTCCAGACAACCATTATTCTTCGTAGAGCTACACTGCTTTCCGTCCCCGTTCTAGTCTCTTACACAGGGATCTGAGGAGACCCAAGGGACCGTCAGAACTCTACGGAGACTGAGTGGTGGGCAAAGCGGACGAAGCACACCGAGCACCGCCCAAGAGTCAACGAGACCCAGGTTAGGTCCCAGCTCTAGCACTGAGAGCAGGACTTTTGAGAAGTTGTAATCTTTTAGTCCCCTGATGACAAACAAGGGGCTCTGACTAAAATGACAGCTCCTCTGATAAAATTGAGGATTCTCCCTAATGCGCATCTTCTATCTGGTTCGAGCTGAATATAAGATTGTATGCATTATTCTTAAAAGATGTATTTTCTTTAGTTATTACTGTCTACCTTATCGCAGTGCTTATGATCTGACCCGAGCAACTGATACTCATTGTTTTTCTTCTTCATGAAAAATAATGAGGAAAAAGGCTGTTACTACTTTACCATTTGCTTGCTACTTTTCAAACCTGATTGCAATTAGCGATTCGGAATGCAATCTGATATTAACCCCTGAGGTGTTATTAATGTTATTTAGCAAACACGTTCAGATTAGAATTCAATCTGCATTTCCGTATTGCTGAAAAAAATAACTTCCTTTATGAACCCCTTTCCTCTATCAGCAAAGTTCGTTATTTAAAACCATTTCATGATCTTTGTTGGGACATCTGTCATTGCCTGAAATGAAATGTATTTACATGCACTTCGAAGCTGGAACTGTTTCTTACTCTTCCAAAATATTTGCCTGTCAGAAGTATTAACAGCTTTCTTCTCATGCACACACATATCCACATCCACATGTGTATTAACAGCTTTCTTCTCGTGCACGTACGCACACACACATCCATGGGTGTATCTACGTCTATGCCATGGGCTTTTTCTCCATGGGATCTTCCTCATCAAAAATAAAGTCTTTAGCAATTGCCTTTTAGACATGGTCCACTGATTTTTATTTTTACATTCAAGACAGTGTGGATCCATAGTCAATCAGACTCATAACCACCTGGGGTAATTAAGAAGGAAGATGAGATTCCCACCTTCCCCCAGAACAAATGAATTACAACTCTTGGAGCAGGAAGCCTCTAAGCGTTTATTACATTACATTGTCTTACGACGACCTTAGCGAATTTCTTCCTGATAGCAATAACCAATTGGAAAAAAATTTCCTAAACAATCAGATGTTTAAGATCTCCTTATGATCTTGAAAAGCAAGTCTTAAAACCAATTATTATTCCGTTTAACTTTTCCATAACACCAGAACGATATCCTAGATCTATGGCTTTTATTCAGTCCTAAGTAGGAAAAAAATACTTATGTACCTTGTGCGACAACAAATGAACAAAATTTTTATAGAATCTTTTTCTAGCAAGAAGCCATATCTTACTTTGTTTTGTCCTGTCAAAACACTACAAATACTAGTTTGTTTCAAACCTGGGTATTGTCACTTAAAGAGAAGGAAAAAAAAAAAAAAAGCACGAAAAGTTCAAAACCAACTCACATCCATCGAATATGGTTCTTAGACTTTTTTTCAACCAGATCGATTCCATCTAAGACATTGGTGATGTCATATACTCTTCGTTTCCGCACCCCCAGTTTCGTGGCGACCTTGTTTAAGTCGAGAATCCCCCCAGGAGCCGATCTGACAAGATCCATAAATTTTCGAGTTAAATAAACCAGAGATACATCAAAACGAGGTCTCTTCACTTTTAGAGCTTCTGGGAAACAAAACAAACAAATTTGTAAAATACTCTATAGCATTTCTTTCTCAGCTCATTAAAAAAAATAATTTATCTCCTCAGTAAGCATAGACACCCATCGAAATTCTACATACTGAACACATCATAGCTGATTTTTATGAACTAGGTTTCTCACACCAGATCAAAATGTATCAGCCTATGCCAAGTAAGCAAAGGCTTTAGACTTAACAGAGTATCTGAAATATGGAGCCTGGTCCTCTGGACACGGGAATCTGCAGGGGTCTGCAGCCTCTTCTCAAACATAAAGCGGAGAGTTTGCATTTGTACCTACACCACTCTCAGGAACAGGATTAGAATTTTTTTAAGTTTATTTTGAGAGAGAGAGAGGGCACGAGCAGGGGGAGCGGTCTGGCGGAGGGGAGAGAGAGAGAAAATCCCAAGCAGGCTCTGCACTGTGAGCGCAGAGCCCAACACAGGGCTCGAACTCAAACTGTGAGATCATGAGCTGAGCCGAGATTAAGAGATGGATGCTTAACCGACTGAGCCCCCCAGGCGCCCCAAGACGTTCTTTATAGAAGCAAAGGCAGAGACTTGGCTTTTTCTCTTTAATACTTAAAATGTTCCTGTACGTGTCACAGCGTAACCCTGATGGAAGTTTCTGTAAGAGCTCAAACTAGTCTTCCATTAGAACAATTAAGACATACCTTGAGGAAAAGCAAAAGTCTTCAAACTGATTATTATTCCATTTTTAAATATTCACTAGCCTATGTTAACAGATAAGCAAATAAAGGGGGGAAAATGTCTTTAATTCCCTCCATCTCTCACCTACTGTGATTCTGGTTTTTCATACATGCCCGGCCCCCTCCACACACAGACATACACCTATCTGTCAATATGCATACGTGACTTTTAAAAACAAAAGAACAGACTATCCTCTAGCATGTTGTTTTAACTCAACATCGTGAACATCGTCGCTTGTCAACAAATGTATTTCAACGTTATTCTGAAGGGCTGCGTTGATAGTTCACTTCATGGAGTATTTGCTACACTTACTCCGATACTGGAAATTCCAACTGTCTCCAACTTTGCTGTTTTGTCCAATACTTCAATAAATCTCCCTGCAGCTAAATTTCTGTCTGCATCTTTGTCTCCTTCCGGTAAGTTCTGCGGTTGGAACTGATGGGTAAAAGGGTACTTTAAGGAGTGTGAACATGTGCTGTTACACCTGCTAGCCAACCGATTTCACACAGTGAATGAGGGCCTCAGAACTGAGTATTACGTTCCTTTCATCTTTCCCTAATTTGATACTAAAAAACAAGTTCTTAATAGTTTGGTGTGCAGAGTAAATAGTTTCAGGAATCACGGAGCTGCCCTTTTGGGGTGGAGAATATGATCTCTCCTTTCTGCTACTTTCACAGCAGACAATGACCAGTACGCTTCAGAAGAAATATTCATGCTATCTTCAATCGGAAATTCCCGTGTTCAGAATCTCTACAATGTCACATTCACTTTAAAGGCTGTTGGTGGTTACTCCAAGAACAGAAGTATGTATTTTATAATGCACATGTCTTCTCTGTGGAGACCACTCCTACACTTCGGATTAAATGAGATTAGGGAGGAATGAAAATTTCATTTAAATTAGAAGTCAGAATTCTACCAAAACCCGTTGAAGACTACAAAAGAGAAATTCTAACTTTATTTTTTTAAAAAAAATTTTTTTTTTTTTTAACGTTTATTTATTTTTGCGACAGAGAGAGACAGAGCATGAACGGGGGAGGGGCAGAGAGAGAGGGAGACACAGAATCGGAAGCAGGCTCCAGGCTCTGAGCCATCAGCCCAGAGCCTGATGCGGGGCTCGAACTCACGGACCGCGAGATCGTGACCTGGCTGAAGTCGGACGCTTAACCGACTGCGCCACCCAGGCGCCCCGAGAAATTCTAACTTTATTAGGGTTTTTTTTTTAACGTTGATTTATTTGTTCTGAGAGGCAGCGAACAAGCACGAGTTGGGGAGAGTCGGGGAGAGGCGGGAAGAGGCGGAGAGAGGTGGAGAGAGGGAGAGAGAGAATCCCAAGGAGGCTCCGTGCTCAGTGCAAAGCCCAACACGGGGCTCGATCCCACGACTGTGAGATCGTGACCTGAGCCCAGATCAAGAGTCGGATGCTTGGCTAACTGAGCCACCCAGGCGCTCGAGAAATTCTAACTTCAGAAAGCATAAATCTAATCACCCTCATTACTAACAAAATATGGTCTTACAAGCTCAGGATAAGAACACTGCCACCATGTTAGCCACTTTAGAAAGAACAGATGTTAACTGAAAACCTAGAATATGATAGTTGCTGAAAGAACATAAACATGACTTAAAAAGGTCTTCAAAGTGAAGATGTTCCCTAGTCGATCACAACGCCCTGAGGTCTGTGCTAAGAGAGGTGTCCAAGCTGCCTGAGAAGACGAGACGAAACCTAACCGGCACGGGAAGGAAGGAAGTCCTCACGAAGCGGGTGTGTGGGCAGAGGACACGAACGTGAAGAGGAGGGTGTCTCCCCTCTTGACAGAGGGCAAGGGGCTTAATATGAGACAGAGGAAACAGCACGTCGAAAGACAGAGCTGCGTCTGAGGACAGGTGTATGTAGGGAACCCCCAGCAGGCAGAGCTTCAGCGATGGGTGAGGGTGGCAGCTGGGGGCCCAGGCCGCCCGTGGGGCAAGAGACAACGTGCAAGGGCCCCGTCTTTCCACCTGGCCGCTCTCCACAGCCTTGCTCCTCTTAAGGATCTGAGGTGGCTTAAAAATTTAACACAAATAAGTAAAATGAAATACACGAGGAGTCGGAGTTTTCTCTGTATGTAACAGAACATCGTGGAAGAATTCCGGGTCGAGGGAGGTCCCGATCCCATTTCTGTGTTAGGAAAATCACACCGGCAGCAGCGTGGAAGAGCCTATGGGCAGACAACCCACTCAGGAGGCTATCTCACCACATCAGGCAGGGAGAGACAAAGAGTCTACACTAGAAGCAGGGGTCTAGCCCCGTGCTTACAACTAGAGGTGAAGTCAGAGAGGTGGGGAATTGAATCCCGACTGAGCAAGTCCCTTGACCTCTCTGGGCCTCAGTTTACTCAACTATAAAAAATGAAAAACAATCCACGCTTACATTTTAAAGGGTTGTAGTGATAATCCATGCAAAGAGCTTAACACAGCTCGTACCGTACAAGCTCGACATGTGTTAGATGTTACCGTGAGGTGGTGCTGTGGGCCGGACGGAGGACACGCTTCACAGGTAAAACGGACCAACTACAGGTGAGATTGTGGCAGGGGCCGAGGAGAAATTAGGGCTGATATTAAGATTTATCTGGGATCTTATGCACTGTCCATCCATCGCGGTTAGGACCAAAATTAAGAGACAATCAGGGGTGGGGCGTTCTACGGTTATAATTTCCAGAAGATAGGGAACTAGAGCAATGGGCACTTCGCCTTCTTTTACTGACTCCGCGCCCTGGTCCGTGGCAGAGGTGGGAGACAGCAAAGGGAGTCCCAGGAATCTGGAGGGCAAAAGATTGGTTCTCCTGACTGTGGTCAATGGCCTTCAATTCTGCTGAAAGCAACATGTAATTGCTCTCACGGAACTTCGAGAAAACACCCTTAAACATAGACCATTCATTCATTCAGAGCATATGTATGCAGGGGAGGCACAGAGAGAGACAGGAGACAGAGAATCCCAAGCAAGATCTACACTGTCAGCACAGAGCCCGATGCGGGGTTCGATCTTATGAACTGTGAGATCATGACCTGAGCTGAAATCAAGAGTTGGACACTCAACCCACTGAGCCACCCAGGCACCCCGGACCATTCCATTTTTAAAACGCATTTCCCTAAGCAGCAAAGAATACACTGACATTTGTTTACACTACTCAGCCCACAACCTCACAAGTGTTTGCCGAAAATCAATGTACAAATAATACATTTTCAGTTTTGAATCCACTTATGTACATTTAAAATAAATCATTTAAAACACATGAAGTTCAAACTACAAAACCTAAAACCTATTTAGGAATCAACTTACTTCTCATGGACACATACTGTACATTATCTTCTAAGTTAATCCTTATTTTTGATGGCTGCAAAAAGGAAAACACAGAAATGTAAATTAGTAATTTAAAACCAATGATGCAAATGAAAAAATGCAAATGAACAGCATTTACTGGAAAATACAGAGGTTTTTATTCTCCCTGGGGTGATCATTTGGATGCGAGAGAAGCACTCTTTCTTCTAAGCTGTCACCACCCGAACTGTACTCATGACTGGCAGGGTTCATGGAGTTAAGTTTCTAACGCTGCACGGGCTTTGGTAAGTATGGACATTAAGTAGTTACAGAACGGGTGGAGGAGAAATACGAATGAGAAATTATTACTGAACAGGCATTACTCTATCATCTGTATCAGATACTGAGAATAAAAGGGAATACGAAGATGATTAGAACACTGTCTCTGATGCTGGAAAGCTCAGCAGAGGTGCAGAATAGGTCTAAACCAGGAAATGCTCACCCCTTGCTATCTAAGTGTAAGTGGCTCCAAAAAATGTGCTCACAAGCTTTCACAGGTGGCCATGCATTTCCACTATAATTAATGTAAAAACAGCATTTATTTCTTTAATTAAAAATTATTTATTCTTTTTTTTTTTTTTTTAGTTTATTTATTTTGAGAGAGAGTGAGCACGCACGCATGGGAGGGGCAGAGAGAGAGGGAGAGAGACAGAATCCCAAGCAGGCTCCATGCCTAGCTTGGAGCCCCACTTGGGGGCTCAATCCCATGGCCCTGGGATCATGACCCGAGCCAAAATTAAGAGTTGAACGCTCAACCAAATGAGTCACCCAGGCGCCCCCAGCAGCGTTTCTAATAATGGAAAATAACGTATGCTACGTAACTAGAAACCTTGGTGTTAGACTAATTAAAAAAACCGCTTCTTTTAAATTCTTCAAACAACCAGGAAATGAGTTCTAGTTCTGCTACCAATGACTCCCATCTTATCAGGTATTTAGAAGCTACGAAAGTTTACGTAAACTGCTAGTCAAACATCTGCCACGCACTTAGAAACTGTTTTTGCAAAAAAGAAATAAAACATTTAGATAAGGCCATGTAAACAAAAACCTGTATTAGCCTCATGCTTACAACAAACTACAATGACAAGAGGAGCCTCCAGACAGGCCGTGATCAGGTTCGGCTCTTGTCAAGTGAAAAAACTCGCCCCCAAACTGGCTGTAGCAAAACTGGGATAAGAGAAGAATCAACAGGAATACTGTGGATGCACCCGGAGAGGGATATCAGAGAAGCCTTCACAAGGAAGGGGGTCCCCAGCTGGGCCTTGAAGGACAAGCCAGATTTTGCCTGAACCTGTGGGAGCTTCACGAAGGAGGGAAAAGATAGGATTCCCAGTGCAAGAAATGAAATGCACCCAAAGTACGAAAATACAAATCGCATGGCACCTTTTGCACACCCACCCGTGTGGCTGGTGCAAGACTGACTTGACACGGAAGTCGGAAGGGCATGAGGAACCACCCTCGACACAGACACGGAAGTCACGCTAAGGAGTGTGCGCTAAGGAGTCACGGCAGTGAGGACGCCCGGCAGATTTCTGAATGAGAACGTGACATACCCCAGCTCACGGTGTAGGGATGGAAGTACGGTGGCAACACAGCAAAAAGACTGGGGGGTGAGGAAGCCTAAAGGCAAGGTGGACGGCTTAGAAGCTCTTTGTCTGCCTCAGCATTAAGGACCAATCTTTGCCACGACGATCTCCCTGCCATTTAGGACAAGATTATAGCATCTACCAGCAAGTGAACCTCGTATGGACTAACTCTACTGACAGAGAATTCTGCTAGAAGATGAACTCAGCTGTTAGGATTTAAGGGAAAACGCAGACCTGCTGGGCTGTGCAAAACCAGAGTTGGGAAGGCCTGTCTCGGGGGAGGGCCTGGGCCTGACGAGCCCCGCCAAACAGCAGCAGTGATTTGCAAACACGGTGCCCACCGCTGAAACGCTGACGGGCAGTCCTATTAAAGGACACAGATGAATGTGACCCACAGTCATTGCTATTTTTACATTTAACCCTTCCGCTGAAAGTGTACGAGACAGCGTTTATCGTAGCAAGATTCTTAAACGACAAATAACCCGTCTTTATCACATTGCTTTGCAACATATAAACAAACACCCTAAACTCTTTTACGTTCCTGAGAGAGTACACAGGAAACACAGAAAGGGTTAACGCCACTGCGCTCGTGGGTGCCGTGCTACAAATAGACTGCTGTTCTTAATTTAGAGTAGCAAGGCCAAGGCCTACATAGGAGCACTTGACGGCATCCTAATTGGCTCTCTCGGTATCTGCTTGCCACCTATTTCAGAAGGGCCTCTTTTCTGCTCCCTTCTCTCTCGTCCTCTTATCGAGACGGCTGCCGTTCCCAGGCTGGCACAGGGATAATGCCTCAATCGGGCACAGCAGCAGGAGCAAGGACAGGTGTTCACGTTTTACTACATTTGCTTTACCGCTTTTTCCTCTGTGGACACACGATTTTTTGTCCTTGAGTCAACTGGGACCAAAGTGCAGACCCTTAGACAACCCCACGTGTATCTCAAGGATATTCTCTTACACGGCCACCGTACAGTCACCAAAGTCTGTTCAAACTGAACAGTTTTGAAAGAAACTGTCGGCAGAACCCTGGGCGCCGCGGTGAAGGTTCCAAAGGAGGCGAGGACTGTGCCGTCAGACGCCGGAAGGGAGACCCTGGTTGTTACGCGAAGATGGGACGCTCACCGTCCGCCGCACTTCCGCGGGAAGCAGATGCTAACGGATGCGGGTGATCTGAGATTTCCCTACAACGTAGGCAAATCTGGCACCTATCTCTCCCTGCAGCGCATAGAAGGAGAGAGAGAGAAATCGAGAAATCGAGAAAAGGACTGTTAAACGAAAAGGAGCCAGGACGTAAAGCCTTTAAAAATTCTCAGCTTCTCCAGAAGCTCAGAGTAAGAAATGACTTCTGAGAAAGACCAAATCAAAGGCATAATCTAAAGAAGAAGGTGAGGGTGTGACTGCACAGCTTGGGGGTAAGACACCCAGTAGATCAAAGCGGGCGCGTCACAGCACTGCACAGTCACATAAAAGGCCTTGACGGAGATGAAGGATGAGCCCCCCAGATCCTCCAGATCGAAGCCGGGGCCTCTCGGAAGGTCTGGGGCACCGTCCATCAGCCATTCGAGCAGGAGCCCGAGCTAGAGGAGGGTTTATCCTGAAGAAAGGTGGGACTTGTTTCCGCTGAGTGAGCCACAACAGGATTCACAGAAGGTCCACGCCGTGTCTGAGAGAACCGTACCAGCGAAAACACCGTCAGCTTGGACTAAAAGGGACACAGGGTGTTTAAATCGAAAAGAGGTGACTCAACACCCCAAATTCTACTGCCAGGAAGCAGGCCGAGAAAGTCACTCTGTTACAAATAGGCAGTTCCTTTCATGAGGAAGAAAGGAAGACACACACAGTGGAGCCAACAGCCCAGAGAGTCGAGCTGGGAGCAGAGAGAAATGCTCCCAGGCCCTGGGACCTAACCAAGGAATTCCTAACGTTTCCCAAGCTGACTTGCAGAATTGCTCTGGACCAGTTACCGTCCCCTGTGACTCCCGTCTCCTCCCCTGGGAACAGGAAGGTCTGCGGCAGCTACCCGGTCTGTCCCAGCAGTGTGGGCTGGGTGTGGAGGGAGGAGGGTCGGATGACGGTCTTTTTAGTTTCCCTGGCCTGGAGACCCGGAGAGGCAGGACGGAGCTGGGTTTCAGGAACTGGATTCTTCTTTTATTCTGTGAGCAGAAAACCTGTTCTTGTAAGGCTCAGAGTGTCCCAGATTAGGCCAGCGGGAGCCTTTGCAAAGTGGTTCCTGTGCAGGGCACTTACTCTGGACCTTTCCAGCGTCTTTATGGTGGCAGTCCTCCCATCCCTGCGGGACGAAGCTGCCCAGGCCGCAGCACAGACCGCGGCTTCCGGTTCTGCCCCACCGTGGGCTGAACCACGTCTCCGCTCCTCTAAGGAAGTCTCTCTGAGAGCTCACTCTCGGGTAATCTCCCTGAGGGATGACTGGGGACAGCTCAGTGGTAGTCACATCCCAAGAACCTTCCCTTTCAATCCTCACACAGCTTCTGTGCCCCATTTGTTGACTGAACACCCAGCCTGGGAAGCGAATGGAGAAGGCAGAGGCCGCCACACTTGAAAGATCAGTGCGACCTATCTGGGTGCACGCAGCTCTCTAGGAACAGGGAGCTCCTGACAGGCAAGTCAGAACATCCGAGGCTGTTTTACCAGTACTTCAAGTCCCACATCTGAAGACTACGCAGGAAATCATAATTTGAGATCGCAAAGGACAAAGAAAAGAGAAAAGGTCACTTTAGGGACTAAAATCTTAAGCATCGCCTCTAAATTGGTTAAGAATTTCTCTATACAGATGCCTCTTTGTACCGATTGCCTATTTGGGGGAGCTCTACTCCTTTAAGAGCTCTCGGGAAATAGACCATTAAACAAGGGGTTTGCATTCACCTCACTCATTCGATTTTCCCTTACTTTTCAATGTGCAGACTAAGTTCCACCTCCAACCAACCCTACCTTCTCCCTTCTCTAAATTCCGACAGTTTGCAAGCCATTTACCTGGGGAACATCACTCAGATACATAATACCTAATTTTTGCACAGCTATATAGTTTGTTAAAGACTTCCAGTCACTAGGCAGTTAAAAAACAATGAGGTAGTTGTTTACACCACCAGTGTACAATCAGAAAAATAAACACACATTCAAACATTTAAGTATCTACTTCATCCATCCAAGAACTATTTACCAAATCCTTTTGTGAGAGGCACCACACCGCTGTGTATGAAATGGACAGAGTCACTGCACTCAGGGACCTAAGAGCCATACTTTGCAAAGACAGGGTAGGCACAGGGTGCTTTAGGAGCACAAAAGGAGTGCCTAACCTAGTCTTGAGACATCAGGAAAGGCTTCAGACAAGGGACCTCTACATCTAGACCTGAAAACCAGGGCAGGTAACAAGAAAAAGTAAGTTTTGGAAGGGGGAGTATGTACATGTAGGAATCCAAAAGAATACGGAAATTTGGAAATCTAGTAACTACAAGCAGTTCAAAGAAGATAACACCAGGAACTTTATTATATTAAGAAGTTTCTACTCTATTCTGAGAGCACTAGGCAACCATGATTGATTAAGCCAAACAACATGATCAGAAACATGCTTTAAAGACCATTATGGACGGTTACTATGTGGAGAACATATAGAAAAGTCTGGGGGGCTAGACCAGAAGCAGGAAAACCTTGCAACAATCTTAAAGATAGATGGCTACAGGCGCAACTATTGCTGATTAGTTTCATTAGATCAGGAGGGGAGAGGGGGTCAGTTTGGAAAAGGGTAAAGGCAAGGACGATGCCTAACTAAGATGCTAGTTTGGACAATATGGTGGGTGTGGTACCATTTATGAAGATGAGACACAGCAACGTTGTTGCCTGCTTAGGCCAAGATGATCATGAATTCAACGCTGGATAGGAGTCTGAAATCTAAGTAGAGATGTCGAGTAGACGGTTGGAAAACTGAGCTGAATTTATAGATTTGGGAGTCATTATGATGTGGCAACCGAAACTACCAAAGTAGATAAGAATATCTAAGACTTCAAGGGATGTGTGTATTCTTCTGGTATTAAAAACAAAATTAAGTGGTTTTTCGATGGTGAGAGTTCAGGGCTTGTATCAAATTCTCAAAGGGAAAGACCCACCAATAGAGATGGTAACAATAAAGAATGGACCAGAAATCCTAGGAGGGGTGAATGACGCCCCACACGAAGAATGCGTAGGGAGGGTAGAAGAAAACCCCAAATAACACGGGCATGTAAGGAATGTGGAGAAGAAGAGGAGTTTGCAGGGGAGCACAGGAGAGACCAGATGACTACATCTGGAGCACCACGAGCAGGTTGCATCAAAGAAGCGACTCAAAGCGAGTTTCCAACAAAAGCAAGACATCGGTCGGTTGTGTCAAAACTACAGAGATAAGGAGTCAGACATCTGCTGGAACTGACAAGGTTGTTGGCAACCTTGGTTAAAACAGTCTTAGAGCTGTGCTCAGGGCAGAGCACCCCCTCCCCAGTGGTAATAACAGTGAGCAGTGGACACAGGGAATCCAAACAGTTTTTTGGAAAAGTATGGAGGGAAGATACAGTAGATGAAAGGGCAACTAGGATGAAAGGAAGTCTCTTTTGAGATGGGGAAATATTTAGGACGCAGTTTAAGTACGTAGTCAAGAATTCATCATCACGGGTCGGACATTGTGAGGTTAAATCCAGGCTTTCCCAGGCACGATCTAATCGTTGGCAAGTCACTTAACATCTCCAAGTCTATTTTGACAAACGGAGAACAAGAATAGTAATGTCTCGGGACTGCTGTGAAGAATTAAATGAGACTGTGCTCACAAACTATTTTTGAGGACTGAGTCACCATGGGGATTGGGCTTAATATTAACTTCAGCAAACATTTAGTCATTACGGGAAGAAACAAGCAGAGAAGTTGAAAACACGGGGAGAAACAGAAAATGATGAATTCATCAACGCCTCTGAGAACCAAGGAGAATATACTGCTTGTAGTCTAGAGCAAGAATAGAGGAAATTAACCTTACGCAGGGAGGGAGCACAAGCTTCCTTAATTTGCTGAATGGGCAGCTGCGGGGTGGGAAACGTAGTGTGCACAAGGTTTTAAATGGCCGCAGTTAAGAGAATGGGAGAGGAGAATGAAGAAAAAAACCCAAATACGTTGCAGAAATATAGCAAGGATCCAGTGTTGGTAGAAAAACAGGGCTTTACAACGCGATGCCGGGCAATATTCTCCAACAGCGCTGCGCAGCCCCGAGGTAACAGCCAGGAAGACTGACAACACGTTTGGGAGCAAGTGTTGAATGGGAAGGCGAGAGAGTTCACGTGAATGACCGACCGACCGACCAGCCTTCGGGAGAGGCGGGGAGACCGACGAGCAGCCAGGAACCCGGCCCAGAGGGAACTCACGACCCAGACGACTGTGGGTCCGGCTTCCCCGCGAAACGAGAGCAGGCGGCCGAGCCTGGGACCCGCCCCCGCCCCACCCCGCGCCGCGCCAGGGCCCCGGGCGCTCGGGGCACGAGCCACCCCCGGGGGCTTACCAGCAGGCCCTCCACGTTGATGGGGTCGCGGCACCGGCGGCGCACCGTCTCCTCCGCCGGGTCCACCAGCAGGCTGGGCAGTTTCCGCGCCGGCCGCTGCTGACTCATGCTGCCCAGCCGGCCGCCCCTCGCCTCGCACCCCGCGAGCTCTCCCGCCTTCTCCCGCTCCGGCCGGGCGCCGCCCCCAACGCGCCGGTTCCCGGAGGCCGAGCACGACCCGGGCCTGCAGCTTGCTCGGAGGCGCCGCTGCCTAGGCCGGCCCGCGAACCAACGCGCCACTGCCCCACGACCTGGGGAGCTACGGAGCAGGCCGGAGGAGAGCAGGGCGACCCACGGTTCTCAGGACTCCAGGCCCGCCATCTTCCCGCATGCGCAGTGCGCCGCCCCCAGTGCGCATGCCTGCCGCTGCCGGAGCGCTCCCAGGCCCTAACCCTCTCCCGCGTCCGGAGCTCGGGAAAGCCCGGACGAGAAATCCACGGAGAGGATGGCAAGGGGGAGGAAGAGGTGGAGCGGGAATTTCAGAAGAAGGGAACGGGGCCAGAGAAGAGAGGCCGCGGGTGTGTGTGTTTGGGGGCGGGGGAAACGCAGTTGTGGACACATTGTTGAAACTTCTGAGCGCACGGATGTTCATTTAATCTTGAGCTTCCCTCTGCACACCCCGGGCACTTGCCCCGTGTTGATGCTTAGTAAATGGTAACCAGACCGTGGTGCAATTGTCTACTTACGAGCGTCTTTCTTTTCTTTTCTTTTCTTTTCTTTTCTTTTCTTTTCTTTTCTTTTCTTTTCTTTCTTTTCTTTCTTTCCTCTCTCTTTCTTTCTTTTCTTTTTTATTGTTTCCTTTCTTTCATCTGATGAATAAATAAATGATTATCTGTCGTGTCAGACATCGTGGTGGGCACAGGAGATATCCATCGGAGTTTGGCACAGACTCAACCTCGTCTTCCGATGGAGGAACCAGATAAACAGAACATTTAAAACATTTAAAGTGTAAAGCTGGAGTCAGAAACCGTGTTTTCGAATACCGGCTTCTCTCCTTAATCAGTTTACAAGATCCTAAAACGTGCCTCAATTTCCTCATTCGTTAAATGGGAATAATGACAGTAAGTTTGTTGTGAAATGAATTAACTTACTTAGAACAAGGACAAACACATATTTGGGATAAAAAGGGAAGGCAATGTGGTTCAGCACAGGGTAGAGGGCAGCCCCTGAGCCTCATGGTAGTTAGACCCCCGGGGGTTTCTACCCAGCCTGAGGCCCGGGGGACAAGGCAGGCTTCCAGAGAAAGTTGGCTCCCCGCTAGATTATAAACTCCTCCAGGCAGAGGCATTCTATAATCTTTGTATGACCAGCATCTAGCACAATGTGTGGCAAATAAATAGTAAGAGCCCGGTAAATGTTTGCTAAATGAACGGCTTGAAATAAAGAATAACATAAGGGCTAAGTGTCTAAAAGATTGGATTTTGTTGCAGAATGGAGAATTTCCCAGAGCGGTTAAAACATGCCTTTATACCCACCAGAGTCCCTGAGAAGGCAAGTGCTGGAGACCAGAAATGAATGTTTTTCATAAAAAGACATAAGCCAGCATTTGCTATATGTTCGGCGTTCTGCTAAATGTTCTGCATGCATTTTCGCATGTAAAGCTTATATCAAAACTGAAAGTTGTTTTCCTGCTCAATGTATAGATTACGAAAATGAAGACTAGCGAGATTGCAAACGTCACCCAGGGTCCTGGGGAAGGCAGCGGTTCGAGGCAGGATTTGACTCCATAGCTGATTAGTTCATTTGGGATGCTGATCCTTGAGACCGCCTAGATTGTGTCCAGCTAGAGATGCTGTTGGGTGAGTAAAGGTGGAGTGTGGGTCAGGATGGGGGTGGCAGGGACTCCAGGCTGAAGACAGCACGAGAACGGTTGTGGAGAGCCAGGCAATGACACTTGGCTTCAGCGCAAGACTTAATCATTCACACGTTGTTGGAGCAAGAGCCTGGCACGGAGGAGGTGCTGAAGGGGAGTCCAGTCTGCCAGGGACCTTACTTTGTGCTGCAGCTGTCACCAGCCTGGGGAGACACATCACTAGAACACAGAAGTACCATCGGAATGTGCATCACATGCTATGGGAGCACAGAGGAGGAAGAAAAAAGGAACCGGAATTTCGTGTGAATTACAGGTGTTTTTTTTTTTTACACATCTCCCTGTGAGGTAGATATTTCTAGACTACGTTGCAGATTAGATACAGAGGCTCAGAGAGGGGGCCCTGTGGGGACTCGCAGGACTTCAGTCACCATATCCTTCCCTTTACCAACCATGCCCCACAATGGTGCCCAGACACACGTGGCTATTGAGCCCTTCCAACGTGGCTAGTATGTCTGAGGAACTGAATTTTAATTTAATGTTTAATTTAATTACACTATTAATTTAAATAGCCACGTATCTGGTGGCTACCACATTGGGTAGCGCAGGTGAAGAAATGAAAATACGCAGATATCGTCTAGTCCACTGCTCTTCTAAGTGTGGTCTGTGGACCGCAACATCGCCATCACATGGGAGCTTGTTAGGAATGCAAAGTTTTTGGCCCTACCCCAGACCTACAGAATCAGAAACTCTGAGGATTTGGGCATACTCTGCGAGGCACTGGTCTAGCCCAAACCCTTATTTTTCGGATGAAGCAACTGATCCCCAGCCCCTTTTCAAGTGTGTGATGCCCCAGCTAAATTGAAGCCAATTTAGTCTTTCTAATGCAGCCTTTTGGGAATGAGGATCAAATCCAAGGGTTGCCATTGTAATCCAATTATTTGCCAGATGTTACAACTTTCTGCATATACCTGTCACGCCAGCATAGGCATTTTTAGATCTTAAACAGAAAGAGTCAAATTGGAGGGAAGGAGAATGGACGAGAGGTTGTCACCGTCCCTGAAAGGGCGGCTGGTGATGGCCCCAAAGGTGCCGGCAATAGTAAAATGGAGGAAAGGATAGATTCAAGAGGTAGAAGGGACAGAGAGCTTGGGGGTTGATCGGGTTTAAGGGAAGGCTTGGGCTGAAGGAGGTGATCTGGGTACTTGAAGTCCGGGAATAGACAAGATTTGTTCAGGGAGCAGGAAGGTGGGGCAGAGCCAGAGGGTGGAACCAGAGAACAGCCAGGGGTGAAAGCACTGGAAAATACTATCACAACTGTTTTTTTTTTTTTTTTTTAAATGTTTATTCTTTTGAGAGAGAGAGAGAGAGAGAGAGAAAGAAAGAAAGAAAGTGTGCGGCAGAGGGGCAGGGAGAGACAGGGGGGACAGAGGATTTGAAGCAGAGTCTGCCCTGACAGCAGAGAGCCTGACGCGGGGCTTGAAATCATGACTGGGGAGATCCTGACCTGAGCCGGAGTCAGAAGCTTAACCAACTGAGTCACCCAGGTGCCCCACTATCACAACTGTTGCTTTTGTTTTTAAATTAAACAACAACACTACTTAAGAGAGTAGCCAGGGAGATGGAAGGTGAATCTGGACTATGAGTGTTTTAGAGATTAAAAGAAGGGATGGGTTTTTTTTCCCTCCCTTCCCCTTTCCTCCCTCCCTCCCTCCCTCCCTTCCCTCCCTTCCCTCCCTCCCTCCCTCCCTCCCTCCCTCCCTCCCTCCCTTCCCTCCCTCCCTCCCTTCCCTCCCTCCCTCCCTCCTTCCCCCCTTCCTTCCTTCCTTCCTTCCTTCCTTCCTCCCTCTCTCCCTTCCTTCCATCCTCCCTCCCCCCTCCCTTCTTCCTTCCCTCCTTCCTTCCTTCCCTCCTTCCCTCCCTCCCTCCCTCCCCTCCTTCCTTCCTTCTTTCTTTCTTCCCTTCCTTCCTTTCCTTTCTCTTTTTTTTTTTTTTTTAAGGTGGAAGAGACCCAAGTTTCTCAATGTTGATAACAAGGAAGGGAAGTTGATAGGAGGAAGGGAAGTGCTGAAAACCCAACGGAGGAGACAAGTCTGAGGGCGCTCCTGGGGGTGCGATACAGAAGGAAGGAGGGAAGCAGAGGCCAGAGGAGGGACCCCACTCTCGCAGGGACAGGAGGACAGTGTCAGGACAGAGGCAGGCAAGCCTGAAAGGTAGTTTTGGCAGAAAGTGGAGGGAGTCCCTGGTCTGCGAAGCCTAGGTCACTTGCTGGGGCTAAGGGAAGACGGCAGAATTGCAGATTTTAGAGACAGTGCAGGTGCTCAGCCATATGCTATAGACGGATGGGGCGGGTGAGGCGCCCTGGAGGACATTGACTTGGGAAACACGGTGAGGTTGTGGATGACACTGTAGACCTCTGCTCTGGTCCACGGCTGGCTTGTAGTTTCTCTGCGTGCATCCCCTCCTATGACAGGTGGAGGAAGAAGGGGCCTGTGTACAAGATGGCAGAGGAGAAATGATGCCAGCAAGGACTTTTCCTCGTTAGTTTTCTGTGTGTCATGTTCTGAGTCAGAGCAGGAAGCGGTCCTGGCGATCACGTAGCAAAACCCTCTCCTTTCACAGGAAAGCGAACAGAACCGAGGGGTTGAGTGACTTGCCTAAGATCAAAAAGGTGCAGAACTGCAACTCCAATGCTGGCCTTTTCCTCTCCAGATCAGCACCCTCTTCGGAAGGTGAGATGAGGGGAGCCTGGGTGGCTCAGTAGGTTAAGCGTGTGGCTTTGGCTCAGGTCATGATCACGGTTGGTGGGTTCAAGCCCCCCATTGGGTTCACCGCTGTCAGCATAGACTGTTTCAGATCCCCTGTCCCCGGCTCTCTCTGCCCCTCCCCCTGCGTGCGCACGCGCTCTCTCTTGAAAATAAATAAACATTAAAAAAAAAAAAAAGGAGGTGAGATGATGTGGCAGAAGACACACTTGGCAGGAGAGGAGCACCGATGAGATGGACAGATGGACAGACGCCGGAAGAGGAGAAGGTGGCCTGGAGGAAGGGGCAGGCCCATGTGGGTCCCACAACAACCTTGACTAGCCCTCACTGGCAGGTGACTTCACTTCTAGGACCGTCAGTCTGTGCGTTCGTAAGCTGGGGGCGAGCGTCCCTGCAATTCGGTTGCATGAGGGGTAAGGGACAGCAAGCCTCGACCCACGACCTTCAGCACCTGCACGAACTTCCCTTTTCCGCAGGGTCTCTTCCAATCCAGCCTCCAAGCTCCCTCTCCAGCGATTGCAAATGGCTCTACGATGACATCCCACGGAACCAAGAGAGGCGCAGTGAACTCTTGGAGGTTTTTGCTCAGAATTGGACGAGCTTTCCCCAAGAGCTCCCAAGAAGACACGAGCCCATGAGAGTCTTGGCCCAGCCTCACGGATTCGGTCCCTCCGCTTAGCAACCGCATTTGTCTCCCGCCTCGGAAAGGAAACAAAAAAGCAAGCGCAGTCAAATCCACCCACAAGGGCAAATCCCCATGAAGGCTTGTCAAAAAGTTGCTGTGGGAGAGATGATCCATGGGCTCGCGCCTCAGTGGGCTCCAATGAGGAGCAACAAAGGCCAGGAGCTTCGGTTTCTCCCCCCTCCCGACTCCCGCTGCCCCGCTGCTGCCCTCCTCCTCATTGTTCCAGGGCCTTTATCACTGCTTCCTAATTCATTTCCCCGTCTTCCATCCCCCCACCTACAAGGGACGCCACACTATCACTGTCAAATTAACAATCGCCTTTTTTCGGCGGGGGGTGGGGGTTGACTTGACCTCACATCGCTGGAGAAATCTTTCTAAGGCACAGATCTGATCTCATCCCTCCTCTGCTTGAATCTGCCGGTGGGCTTGCTTGCGTGTCACCCGAGGTTAGTATTTTTCCCCTGCACGCTGGTCACTTGCCTGCCTGGCTGTCTCCCCCACTGCCCTTGGGGAGGGCAGGTCCCACGCCCTGTCCCCATCATGGGCCCTTTGGGGGGCACTGCTGTCTCTGGCCACAGCCACAGCCACAGAGATCTTTATTCCTTCCCTCAAAAGCTTTCTTCCCTCCCTGCTGAGCCCTCTCACACCTTGTTTTCTTTGCTAGAACATTTCCCTTTGATGCTCCCTCAGACAGCCTTCCCCGAACCCCCAGATGAGGCTAGCACCCCAGTCTCCTCCCCCTGTGTCGTCTAATGAGCCCTGAAACCTGGGCTGATGCCTTCATAATATTTCACCATCAATAGGTACATTACATTATCAACAACCAAATAGCACTTGGGAGAAATAACACCTTTACATGCTCGCCTTGAAATGTGAAGTCTAAAGCAAAGCATAGCACCCCGAAATATAATACCATGTTGCCATGAGTCTTCCGAGCATACTTTTGACAATGGATTGGTTTTGATTCAGACTTATCAGGTTATTGATAAGTTTAGCAACTTCTGTTTTTCTTCCTGCCTGATTTTTGTATGCGTACTAATTTTCTTAGTATTTCTTAAATATTGTAGATTTAAAATTAATTTTTTAAAATTTTATTTATCTAGGGGCGCCTGGGTGGCGCAGTCGGTTAAGTGTCCGACTTCAACCAGGTCATGATCTCGCGGTCCGTGAGTTCGAGCCCCGCGTCAGGCTCTGGGCTGACGGCTCAGAGCCTGGAGCCTGTTTCCGATTCTGTGTCTCCCTCTCTCTCTGCCCCTCCCCCATTCATGCTCTGTCTCTCTCTGTCCCAAAAATAAATAAACGTTGAAAAAAAATTTTATCTATCTATCTATCTATCTATCTATCTATCTATTTTTGAGAGAAAGAGAGCACGAGTGAGTGAGGGGCAGAGAGAGAGGGAGAGATATAGGGAGAGAGAGTGTGGAGCCCAGAGTGGGGCTCAAACCCATGAATGGTGAGATCATGACCTGGGTCAAAGTCGGATGCTTAACCAGTCGACCCAGCCACCCAGGCGCCCCAAATTAGTTTTATTTTGGAGAAAGAATGCTATATTGTCAGGATTGGGAATTCTCATAAATTTGATTAATAAGGAATACACTTCAAGAAAACCTGTTCTTAGGCTGTCATATTTTTGATAATTCATCTTGCACAAATCTGTGGCGTTCCAATTTGTTAAAGGTCTTATCATAGCAAAGTTTCACTGGTAATAATTCAGATGCATTATTTGAATTTTTCTTTTGCATTTTCTGCATGTAGGGATATGTATCATAAATGTCCATTTGAATTAATTGTGGAAAAAAATACAATTATTTAACTTGGAATCTTGTTAGGTACTTACATATCATTTATGTATTTATTTATTTATGTATTTATTTATTTATGTATTTATGTATTTATATATTTATTATCATTACATATCAACATACAAAAGGTAGACCATACCTGTCCTAAAAGAAGAGAAAGTTGCTAAATGTCAGAGACTAATCACATTGGTTTCAGACTTAGGATACCAAAATTGAAAAATAGTTTTAAGTTTTTGAGATATTTTGGTCAAGGCAAATTAAATTAAAAATATTCATTTTAGGGGCCTCTGGGTGGCTCAGTCGGTTAAGCATCCAACTTCAGCTCAGGTCATAATCTCGTGGTTTGCAAGTTCAAGCCCTGCATTGGGCTCTGTGCTGACAGCTCAGAGCCTGGAGTCTGCTTGGGATTCTGTGTCTCCCTCTCTCTCTCTGCCCCTCCCCAGCTCATGTTCTGTCTCTCTCTCTCTCTCTCAAAAATAAATAAAAACATTAAAACATTTTCAAAACATATTCTTTTTGGGGGCACCTGGGTGGCTCAGTCAGTTAAGTATTCAACTCTTGATTTTGGCTCAGGTCATGTTCTCATGGTTTGTGAGATCAAGCCCTGAGTAGGGCTCTGCACTGACAGTGTGGAGCCTCCTTGGGATTCTCTCTCTCTCTCTCTCTCTCTCTCTCTGCCCTTCCTCCCCCTCAAAATAAATACTTAAAAAATTAGTTAAAAAATTTTTTTAATTTAAAATTTTTTTTAATTTTATTTTTTTAATGTTTATTTTTATTTTTGAGAGAGAGAGACAGAGCCATGAGTGGGGCTGGGGTGGGGTGGGCAAGTAGAGAGAGGAGACACAGAATCTGAAGCAGTTCCAGGCTCTGAGCTGTCAGCATAGACTCTGATGTGGGGCTCAAACCCACAAACTGTGAGATCATGACCTAAACCCAAGTCAGACCCTTAACTGACTGAGCATCCCCCAAAACATTAGTTTTTTGAAGCGATACATTTATAGGGCCCCAAAGTGAAAAGGTACAGAAGAGTAAATAGTGAAAAAAATCTTTCTCCCACTCCGTCCTTTAGCAGCAAAAGCCTTTCTTGGGAGGCTACATTATACCAGCTTTTTATGCATTCGTGCAGGGATGTTTTATGCACACATATTTTATCTATGTTTTTTCCCCTGACCCTTGTTTGCACACTAATGATCATACCATTAATTTTTTCAACCTAGAAAAATATCTTGCAGATTGTTCAATGCAATAAAAGTTTTTCTCACTCTTTTTTGTGTATGTACCATAAATCCCCCGTGCTGTTCCCCAAGGCTGGGCACTTAGGCTACTTCTAATATTTTCCTACCAGGAACAACACTCGGTGTGGGCTAATCTTGTGCATACTTCCTTTCACACAGGTGTGAGTATATCCAAAAGGTAAGTGGCTAGGAGTGAACCACTAGGCTCTCAGAGATGCATTGGTGATTGTTTTAAGTGTTTATTTTTGAGAGAGAGAGAGGGAGGGAGAGGACCAGAGTGCAAACAGGAGAGGGGCAGAGAGAGAGGGAGACACAGAATCTGAAGCAGGCTCCAGGCTCTGAGCTGTCAGCACAGAGCCCGATGCAGGATTCGAACTCATGAACTGCAAGATCATGACCTGAGCCAAAGCTGGATGCTTAACCGACTGCGCCACGCCACCCAGGCGCCCTGGTGATTTTGTTACCTATTGTCAAATGGTCTTTCAAAGAAGTTGAATCAATTTACACTCCCTCTAGCAAGAGCTAAGGGCGTGCAAAGTAAGATAAAGCAGATAAAATTTTCACTTGGCCCTTAAGAAATAGCACTGTTCACTTTGTATTCATACATTTCTTAACAAAGGCATCCTTGTTCTTCTGAATAGAAAGAAGTTATACATCAAGAAGCTACCAACCACCAGAATAGTAATTTTTCTTTGCTGATGCTAAATCATTGGGGCTAAAAATCTGACATGTCAGTTCCATGAGTTATACATAGGATTTGGGGATACATGACAACAATCCAGGTGTTTTATACATATTTGTAATGTGCATGGTGTACATTAATTATACCATTACATTTTTAGAGGAATAAACTCCCAAGAGGTATTCTATTTTTTAAAAAATGTTTAATGTTTAAGGTTTAAATTATTGGGGGGGTGGGGAATGAGTGGGGGAGGGGCAGAGAGAGAAGGAGAGAGAGAATCCGAAGCCGGCTCTGTGCTCTCGGTGCAAAGCTCCGCGTGGGGCTTGAACCCACAAACTGCGACATCATGACTTAAGCCGAAGTTGGATGCTCAACCTCCTGAGGCACCCAGACGCCCAGAGGTGTTTTTTGAAGAAAAAGAGAAGGAAGAAGTGTGATGGGTCCCAATATCTACAAGTGATACTATTTGTATCATTTACATGGTCTTCAGCTCTATGTAATTGTGCTCTGGAAATGCCATTAGCGATGATGATGGTGGCTTATTAAACCTTGCTGCACAATTGGCAGAGTGATTTATTTCTATACATAGTGATATTTCTATACAGAGTGATTTCTTTCTATACATACATTGGAGCAGGGCATCGCAAACTTTTATATAATTTCATATTTCCTGATTATGAAGGTCCAGCGTGAAACTCTTAGTCTGTGCGTACGTTGCAACCGGGTTTTAAAAGAAAGTCTCATCCAAGTTGAGTTATTGCATTCTATTCCACCTGAATTCTATGTAAGCGCCATCTAGTTTGCTTACTAGTGTCTTATTGTTAGATGTGCTCTACTTAAATGTTCACCTTCCATGCACTACCCGCGTGAAATGTATCAGTTGCACCAACTTTGTTTTGCTCCTCTGTTTCCTTTGATATCAACCTGCTAGCGGTCGCCTTACAAGCTGGTCTGTCATTCGCTGAAGTGTAGCGTCTCGACTCTCCACCAGGTGGAGCAGTTTCACCTCAGGGAGTCCATCGAGAAGGGCTTCTGAATTTTGGGTGCTCGATATCCCCGCTAAAATGGAGGTAACTGACTGAGTGGCTCAGTCAGTTAAGCTTCCCACCTCAGCTCAGCTCATGATCTCACAGTTCGTGGGTTCGAGCCCCGCGTCGGGCTCTGTGCTGACAGCCTGGAGCCTGCTTCCGATTCTGTGTCTCCCTCTCTCTGCCCCGCCCCCACTACAGCTCTGTCTCTGTGTCTCTCAAAAATAAATAAACATTAAAGAAATAAATAAATGGAAGTGGAGAAGAGAGTGGGTGCAGTTGGATCCGAGTTTAAGGTTCCAAACGAAGCCCTGGCCACATCTAGGGTTCCGATGTACGACTGATCAAGGAAGAGTTTGGCATCTCTGGTTTGAACCATTAATGGTTGAATTGCGTTTCTTATTCCTGCTTCTTTCCATATTCATAAGTTGAAGTCTTAACCCCCAACCCTCCTTATTTGGAGAAAGGGTCTTTACAGAGGTAATCATGAGGTCTCTACAGTGGGTCCTAATTCAATGACTGGTGTCCTTAGGAGAAGGGAAACTTGGACAGACACATGGAGGGAAGACAGCTATCCACAAACCAGAGATGGTGGGACGGGGACAGATACCCCTTCACAGTCTTCAGCAGAAGCCACCCAGACGGACCCCTCAACTGTGGGCTGCTAGCCTCCGGAACTGTGACATGATACATTTCCGTGGTTGAAGCCACCCAGTCTGTGGGACTTTCTTATGGCGACGCAAACGAACCAATGCACCCAGCCACACACATTTTGGGGGAATTTAAGTAAGTTGAAAGCAGTTACTATGCCAGAGGAACATTTTCTTAACACAGACCAGGTTACAGAAATATTTATTGTCAGAGACTAAACTTTAAGTAATTTAGAAGCGCTCTTTATGTAGAAACACGTGGCAGGCTGATAACAAATGACTCCAAGCGGCTTGACAGGCACAGATGGGGGCTTCCAAAGTCTCCATCCTAATTCCACTCTGCGGCATTTCCCTTGGGCGGTTGGGCTAAATGTGATCGCGAGCGGATGCTACTTGTACCAAAGCAGGAAAGGAAGGGGACTGTGTATACATCTGTACGTGTGGCCAGATGAGCAAATATACGTAGATATGAAAACGTGTGAGGGAGTACACGCGCATCGGGGCGGGGGGGACGTTGTGGGGAAATGGGTGTAAGCTGGAAAGCACGAGGCGGGCAAAGAGTTGCCTGTGCTAGAAACGGGAGGAACGTGGGCACGGGGAGAATGCGTGTCCCGAGGGGAGAACTGTCTGTGTGACAAGGCGGGTGGGTGGGCCCGTGTGTGTGAAAGGGAGAGAAGTATTTAGTGGTCTGTGGGAAGGAGCACAGGTATGAGAGACACGTATGTATGTGAAAAAGAGCCATAGGTATGTCTGAAGCACGTGTGCTGTGTGCATTTCAGAAAGCAGTGTGGGTAAGGGGTACACGTGTTAGCACATGCATAGACTTGCGCACTTGCGTGTGGGACGATGCGTATGTGCGAAGGATAGAAGAATGTGTGTGTGTGTGTGTGTGTGTGTGTGTAGGTGTGCGAGAAGTGGATGCGTACGATTCTTCAGGATAATGCTGGTCAGGGAAACAAATGTGCCCAGAAGCCATGTCTAATTGCCTTCCCGACCCCATGGCCTCTGCGAGAACCTTGCTTACTGAATGGGCTTGGGGATTAACAGCCCCTTTGTGAGTTTCAGCCTGGCCACCACAGATTTTTAGTTTGCTCTCATTCTTCTCAACCCCATGGTAAACAAGGTTGATTCTCCTCATTTGAGAAAATATCTTGAAATTACTTTCTGTTCAAGTTCGATAAAGACACATAAAGTAAGCGGGCCAGGTTCGGTTCAGGCAACAAATCTAATCGTTCGTATTTGTGTGCTAGTGTTTAAATCAATAAACTAGGAACGGAGAGATGATTCATTAAGCAGCAAAACAACACTCAACTTTTTCGTCGGATCTCATGTCTTGTCTAATTAATTCTTAGTTGGGAGGAGCCTATGCATTTCTAAAATTTGTTGTAGATTTTAAGGATAGGATTAAATGGTTTCTCCAAAGTCGTTGTATTCATTCAGCTAAGGTATGGGACATGTTTCTAAGAATTCTTCCCAGGTAGTGATCTCATATTCGTTTTGATTCTTCTGGTGAGCCAAATTATGTTTTTGTCTTTATTAAATTTTTTTTTTTAGCATTTATTTATTTTTGAGAGACAGAGATAGAGCACGAGCGGGGGAGGGGCAGAGAGAGAGAGAGAGAGAGAGAGAGAGAGAGAGAGAGAGACACAGAATCCGAAGCAGGCTCCAGGTTCTGGGCTGTCAGCACAGCCCGATGTGAGGCTCGAACTCACAAACTGTGAGATCATGACCTGAACCGAAGTCGGATACTTCACTGACTGAGCCACCCAGGCACCCCTATTTTTGTCTTTATTAAAAGTGACTTCCTTTTTAATGTTGGATTTCAAAGAAAGGAATGATGTTATTATAACAAGAGATAGGCAAACTAACTATGGCCCATGGGCCAAATGCACTCAGCTGCCTGTTTTTGTTTTGGTCCTAGAAAAAAAAAATTTTTAATGTTTATTTAGTTTTGAGAGAGAGAGAAAGAGAGAGACAGAGTGCAAGCTGGGGAGGGGCAGAGAGAGAGGGAGACACAGAATTTGAAGCAGGCTCCAGGCTCTGAGTTGTCAGCACTGAGCTCGACGGGGGGCTCCAACTCACGAACTGCGAGATCATGACCTGAGCTGAAGTTGCACGCTTAACCGACTGAGCCACCCAGGTGCCCCTGGTCCTAAAAAATTTTTAATGGCCCGTGAGATAATTTTTCTTTTACATTTTTAAAAGGTTATATTTTAAAGTACTTATATAAAAGACAGCACAGATTTTGCCTTTTGGCTGGCAAAGCATAAAATATTTACTTCTGGTCCTTTAAGAAAAAAGTGTGCTAACCTCGGTTCTGTAGGATTTTATTTGCTTGATAAACTGTAAGCTGTCAAAATGGAAGGGGAAAAGAAAGTAAGGGCATTTCTTACAGTGATTACTGGTTTAGCAATTGCAGTACCTAAACCACAGAGCAAACATATTGGTTACCGTTAATTCAACAGTTATTCTGTACATGTTTTTACTGGGTTGAAAATGGGCTATACTCTAGAAACACAAATACAATTCCAAGAATGTTCACTACAGTCTTGTTTTTTAGTCTTTATTTTATTTATTTTTTAATGTTAATTTTCGAGAGACAGAGACAGAGCATGAATGGGGGAGGGACAGAGAGAGAGGGAGACACAGAATCCCAAGCAGGCTCCAGGCTGTCAGCACAGAGCCCGACGTGGGGCTCGAACCCACAAACTGTGAGGTCATGACCCGAGCCGAGGCTGGACGCTTAACCGACTGAGCCACCCAGGCGCCCCATTACAGTCTTGTTTATAACCATATCATAATCAGCGCTGATATCTATCAACAGAAGAACGTGTATATAAATTGTGCCATAGCCATACAATGGAATACCATTTAGCAGTTAAAATGAATCAAGTAGGGCCCCGTGAATGACCAGATGGCTCTCACAACCATAACATTGAGCAAAACAGTATGAAATCAACCCACTAGATTACAGAACGAAACATAGGGTGTGAGAATACCCAGAAAGTTTGTAGAACCGATAAACGTGTTATATTTAGTTCACGAACGCGTGCATACGTAGTAATAGTATAGAAACATGGATGGCATGTTGTAGAAGAGTACTGGGAGAGGGGGCTGGGGAGGAAAGAACTGGGATGACGGAGGGCTGCCCAGGGGCTTTAACTGTATTGTGATATTATTTATTTTGTACACGAACATCCGAAGCAAGTATGGCAAGATGTTAGGATTGGCTGGTTCTTGGGCACACAGGGAGGGCTCATGACGTCACCTCTCCAGCGTGTGTTTGAAATACTTCACAGTAAGGAAAATGACGGTGCTGCCATTCAGGTTACAGATCTGCCCCGATTGATTCAGTCAACGTCTTTACTGAGGCCCTGCTTGTGTGCTGGCATTTGCTGGGAGCTGTCCCCTCATTCTGTCATTTTCTCGCTTAACTGCCCAGCTGGGTGGCTGCGACTCTCCAGTCCAGGAGGACAGTGACTCGTAGGCCCAAGGCCTCGCTGGCGACGCGTGGAGGTGAGGGGCAGGGAGGGTCCAGGACAGGTCCTCCGACTCCTGTGCAGCACCTCACAGGTTCCTGAAATCACAGGGGCAACGACATCTGCTGAAAAGAGGAAAGAAACCTCCAGCCCTGTGCTCATCCCTCAGGCTACCTCTGCACCAGCCGCCAGCGACATCTACAAAGTCTTATTTGAGGTTCCTTCTTTTTCATTCCCTCCTTTATTCACTCATTCTTCTGACCGGGCGTGGGGAGGGGGCCAGGGCAAAGGTGCCTGGGTGCCACCTACAGGAGCCTGTACTTCCAGAATCTTCCTCTTGCTCTGTGGGCCTCAGGCGGAGCCCCTCGTGGGCCTCTCGCTGACTCGGGCTTCTGGGGACCACGGTCCACCAGTCAGGCTGTTAGAGCGGGTGGGCAGCGCTGCGGGAGACGGGCGCAGTCGGGTGGGGACGGGGGAGCATGGTACCTGCTGGGAGACCCGGCCGACAGGACCCTCTGCAGGGCTCAGTCCCGGCGCCGGCGACGTAGGGGGTGTGGGGGGGGTGGGGGTCCCGGGAGGTCTAGACTCCTCTCTCCCTGCCTTCCACACTTGCCTTGTCTCCTCCGGGCGCCTGGGTCCCAAGCGACAAAATGACCTCTGTTCTCGGCGGGTTCTTCCCACTTGTGTCCAGATCCCCCCACCCGCCCCGCGATGTCCGCGGTGGCCGGAGGGGCTCCAGGTCTGGGTCACGCGGGAACGCGGGGAGGGGGCCCGCGGGGAGGACCGAGAAGAAAGCGACCTTTCCAGCGCGCGGGGCCGGCCGGGTGCCGGGCGCTTCAGGTGGGGACCTGGTTATTTCCTCGAGGTGGACGCCGGCGCCGGGCAGGGCCGTTGGCTGACCCTCCCACCGGCCTTGTGGGCGCGGGGATCCGGGCGCGGGGGTGGGGAACGAGGGGGCCCGAACTCCCGGCGCGGGGGCTGGCTCCTGCCGCGTGGCCCACACCCCTCGCCGGACGCCGCCCACACCGCGCGCGACCCTTCCCCAGCCCGGGTCCCGGGGCGGCCGTGCCCACCGCGCGTCCCTGCCGCGCGGTCGGCCCGAAGACCCGGAGAAGTGGACTCAGGCGGGGGGGCGGGGGGCGGCCGCCGGGGTCAGGGGTCGCGTCCCCGGCGCGGGCCGCGCTCCGCGGCTCCGGGCTTTGCCGAGCGCCCCCCGCCCGGCCCCGAGCCCGGCAGCTGTGGGTGGGACCGCGGCGGGTAGGCTGGGCCGGCCCTCCGACGGCGGCGGTCGCACCGGAGCGGGGCTGCGTCGGCGGGAGGACAAAGGCCGAGGTGAGAGCCGTCCCGCCGGCCGGGCGCCGGGCTCCGGAGCGGGGCCGCGGGGGCGGGGAGCGCAGGGCGCGGGCGGACGCGGGCGCTTTCCCGGCCTGCGCCCGCGTGGTGGGGGGGGGGGGGGGGGGAGGCGGGGGGGCGCGGGAGGGTCGCGGTGCGCCCTCGAGGGCACGTGGGCCCTGGGCGCCCTCGCCTGGTGCACGCGCGCGCGTGCGCCCTTGTGAGATCGTGGAAGTTGGAGAGCGCGCTCCGCGGGGCACAGCTCGGCCAGATGACAATGACGGCGGCGATCCCTCCTTTCGGGGCGTGCGGGCGGGGGTGTCGGCGTGTGTGTGTTTAGAAAGCTGGAGCCCCAGGTGGCAGCCACGTGTCCCCAGCACTTGGGACACGGGAGAAAATGGGGCTTCTTCCCAGACCGGCCTGGGACGCTCGGAGAGGCCGGTTGCGGGGAGGCGGGGGCCTAGTCGCTGGAGCCCAGGTTTTTGCGTCTTGGGAACAAAGGCTGGTTTCCTGAAGTCCGAGAAAGTGTGTGTGTGTGTGTGTGTGTGTGTGTGTGTGTGTGTGTCCGGCCGCCGGGGCGCCAGGCCGGTGTGGAGGCCAGGGCGACCCGCCATTCACTGGGAAGGATGCTGGGCCATTTTGCTGTCAACCCTTTTTTGATCCCTGGTCGTGAGGACCAGCAGGAAGGAGGGACTAGTGAATTTGTAAACTGAAACTTTTCTTGACTAGACTCTCGCTATAGAGGTAAGTGTTGCTATGGGCTTGAGGGGTGTTCTTAGGATATCTTCTTTGAAACGGTAAATGTGTAAATTTCACTGGAAAACGTCGATTCCCAGGGAGAGCATTTTAATCTCTGTGCTTAACACGAGGTGTTAGGAGGAGATCTGGAGAGGTTCTGAGCTTCGTCTTACTTAAGTGTTGTGTTAAAGTCGCCCGGTTTGCAGCACTTTGTAGGAAAATGTTATTGGAAGTTTTAAAGGCCAATCAGAGCCCCACCTTTAACTACTTTTCTTAGAATGTCTTAAATCTCCGGGCAGATTTGACGAATTCCTTGTAACCGACCCATTGCTTCCAGAGCACGGGTTTTTGACTGGCTTCAAAAAGTTTTTTTAGGAAATGAAAACCAGATTTAAAATGCGAAACAGTGAAGTGAAACCCAGGTGAGGAAATATTTCTGCCAGTCTTTGCACGCTGAAGTCTGGTGCATTTAAAATTTGCAGTGTGGTCTGTGACAGTGTTGATTGCCCACAGGAGTGGATGAGGGGTGCTGCTGTTCATTCTAGAACAAGCGTTCTTTATGGCTTAAGAAGGAAGCTCAGGTGGAAGCTGAATTTGCATCCTGGACTTTCTCATTATTGCAGATGGTTTAAATGGTTTGTTTGTGGTTTAAGTGTTTTTAATTAGTGGAAATAGGCAGTTGGGCCAATACCTTTAATCTTACTGGGTGGGTAGTTTGAAGCTATACTTTAAATATGCGTATTTTTGTCTTGGAATTGAAAAAAATTGTTTTCAGTGTTTATTTTTGAGAGAGAGAGAGAGAGAAAGAGAGAGAGAAAGAGAGAGGGAGAAAGAGAGAGAGAAAGAGAGGAGGGGCAGAGAGAGAGGGAGACACAGAATCCGAAGCAGGCTCCAGGCTCTGAGCTGTCAGCACGGGGCGAACCCATGGACTGTGAGATCGTGACCTGAGCCGAAGTCGGACGCTTAACTGACTGAGTCACCCAGGTGCCCCTGTCTTGGAATTGTTAACACGAGAGTTTATAATCTCTTAGAGCCTGTCTAAAGGTTTCTGTGCTTAACATGAAGGTGACCACTCTGTCTTTCATTTAGTGAGCAACTTATTAATGCCCTATAGTGTTGTAGGTATTTATTCTGGAGCTACTATTATGCTTGACATTAGAAATCCCCTTTTTAAGAACATTGTGTCCATTTTGTGGATTCAACATTTGAAGTATTTAGCAATTTCAGAGTGTTCCGAGGCCATCTCAAAGTAGGGCTAGTAAAAGTTTAAACAATCAGAATGAGAAGACAGACTGTAGCTTAAAGAGAGAGGGCAGGGCCCCTGCTCCCCTGCCCCGCTGTGCCACCCCCCTGCACCGTGCCCAGGCAGTTATCAGAATCTAGAGGGACCAGGACATGCAACAAAGGCTGTGGCACGGACCGTTCATGCACCAAGTGGGGAAAGGGAGCCTGCTTTTAATAATCACACTTTCTCAGCCCGCCCCCCCCCCCCCCCCCCCCCCGTGATTCCTGGGTTCTGGTCCATTCTGGGAAAGGGAGCCTCTAGGGCTTTTGTGGGGTCAACTGGCCATGACAGCTGGCTAAGAGCAGCTCATGGAACTCTGGCCTGGCCATTTCAGAGGGCTCATGGACCTCTAATCTCTTCAAAAAGATTCCAGGCAGTTAATCTTCTCAGCTCATCCACTGCCTAATGGGCCCTCTTGGCTTTTTGGGTCCGTTTCTGGATATACAGATAGATTGCTGTACTTTGAAGCTAATTAAAAAAAATACAGGAGGGGGAAGGCTATTATAGAAGTAATGTATATTTGTGATATATAATTTAAGAATATACAGAAGAGTTAAAAAAGCAGAAATCTGTGATTTAGATATAATTACTGTTAACATTTTGGTGTATTTTTTCTGGTATTAAAACTAAATTTTATATGCTTCTAAACATTGCTCAACATTACATGTTATATGGTATATGTGTTATGTCACTTTGTATCTTTTTTCATTTAAAAGTTCTGGGTATTGGGGCCCCTGGGTGGCTCAGTCGGTTAAGCGGCCGACTTAGGCTCAGGTCATGATCTCGCGGTCCGTGAGTTCGAGCCCCGCGTCGGGCTCTGTGCTGACAGCTTGGAGCCTGGAGCCTGCTTCGGATTCTGTGTCTCCCTGTCTCTCTGCCCCTACCCTGCTTGAACTCTCTCTCTCTCTCTCTCTCTCTCTCTCAAAAATAAATAAACATAAAAAAAATAAAAGTTGATATTGCCTATCATTTCTTTCATATTGTCATTTTGAATAATTTTATATTGTATAAAAAATACGAATTTATTTGTCTAACAGATTCTTGGTTTTTCCCTGTTATTTCCATTTGATGTCTTTTCATTTTGATAGAACACACATGATGATGGTCATACACATTTCTAAAATTTCTAAAGGCAAAAAAAAAAAGTGTAATTTCTGGGATATCCTTTCCCTTTCTGGAAAAGGATGCAGTCTTGCTCAGTTCAGTTAATCTCTTAGTTCACTCTTAATTGTCTCTGCCGTTCATCAGTATCTGTAACACAATACTATGCGTTTTACTTACTCCACCGAACGATGGGCTTCTTGAAGACAGAAATGTGCATCTTAATTTTCTGTGAATCACTCTAGTGCTCAGCCAAGGCTTGGCATGTCAAAATATTTTGGGAGGAGGGAAGTACGTCTCAGGGGCCATGTGAGAGACCTCAGGCCTCACAGAGCTGTGCCGTGACAAGTCTTGATCCAACTGGTATCCGTGACCTAGTTTATGATGGAAAACCTTGAACATGTATGGAAGCGGGGAGCCAGTACAACATTCTCTGTGATCATCATCCGGCTTCGACAATTGTCAACATTTGGTCAGTTGTGATTGTTTTCACTCCCCCCACTCCCCCCACTGCAAGCCTCCTGGATGTCTTTGAGGTCTAAGACATAATGGCCCATCATACCCCTGTGTTTTTGACAAGGAGTTTACCTAATTTTCCAATGAGAAGAGCATGTCGTCGGGGGCTCAGCAGAAGGCGGGGGTGGGGGGGTGGGGGGGTTTCCAGGAGGCTGTGTGACACAAAGGCCGGTGACTCGAGGGTTAGAGAAACTGTCTGACTTGCTCGTTTTTGACCTTGAGAGGGTCGGTTCTCCCTGGGCTCCTGCTCTAGTCTGTCACCTGAGCAGCCTGACCTGGGTAATGTGGAAGATCTTGTCCTTGAACTTTAACTTTGTTCATGATGAGGTCTGTCTTTTAGTCTAAGGGGGTAGTTCTCAAATTGTTAGTCCCAGGACCAGCAGTTTCGCTGTCGCCAGGAAACTTGTACAACGTGCAGACTCTCAGGCCCCTGCCTAGATGGACTCAGAAACCCTGGGGGGGGGGGGGCTGGCCAGCAACCTGGTTTAATAAACCCTCTGGGTGAATTTGATGAACCGCGGATCTGTGAAGGTCAGCTGAGAATCTATAAGCTCTTTTAAAAAGACAGAGACAAAAACCTGCTGGAGATTGTGCATTTACCTATCATCTGGCTCTGTAAGTCAATCCGATGTCAGACTTCTTCCCTTTGTGCAGGCTGCTGTTAACTGTTGAGTGACTGCAGAATCTTTTGCTGATCAGGAAATCTGATTGGTGCCTTCCCCCCTTCCCCCCCCCCCCCCCCAGAGAGAGTGCACACACAAGCAGGGGAGGGGCAGAGGGAGAGGGGGAGAAGGAATCTTTTTTTTTGTTTGTTTATTCTTGAGAGAGAGAGAGAAAGAGAGAAAGAGTTGGGGAGGGGCAGAGAGAGAGAGGGGGACACAGAATCAGAAGCAGGCTCCAAGCTCTGATCTGGCAGCACAGAGCCCGATGTGGGGCTTGAACACAAGGACTGTGAGATCACGACCTGAGCTGAAGTCTGATACTCAACAGACTGAGCACCCCCCAGGCATCCCAGGTGGTTACGTGTTCTTGACTCAAAAAGACTTGGGAGACGAATTATTATAAAGTGTTTCTGAACTGGGGTGTGTGTAGGCAATTTGCATTAAACAAATGGTTGAGGGGTGCCTGGCTGGCTCAGACTGTAGACCATATGACTCTTGATATCACGGTTGTGAGTTCAAGCCCCATGTTGGGCGTGGAGCCTACTTAAAAAAAAAATGTTGAAAACCACTTAGTGTGAGGCACCACATGTATAATTACACACATACTTGTGTGTAATTATCTCCCCATGGTTCTTGATAAGTGCTGTGCAGAATCAGGTCTCCTTTGCTCACTGTTGTGCCCCAGTGCCCAGCACAATGGATGGCCCATAGTAGGTGCTCAGTAAATATTTGATGAACGAATGAGCTTTTGTTCTTTAGGGAACTTACAGAACTCTGGTTAGAGAGCCAAGCCCAATACTGATAGAAACAATTCAGGAACAATTAAGGGTTCTACTTTGAGGTTTTGACTCCAAATGTAGGAGAGTTTGAGCCAAAAGGTCAGTTTCGTATTTGTCAAAAGCATCTCTTACATGCTTAGCTACGTCTTCAGACTCTGGGGAGAAGTATGAAGGGCCATACAAGAGAATAAGACAAAAGGAACTCACGCGTATGAGAGCATCCCGTTGATTCATGACTACCTTTCTTTCGATTGCTCTCAGACACCAGAGTTAGCTGAATAATAATTATTAGTATCGACCATGTAAAAGTATTATACGCAAATTGGGTAAATGTTCAAATCTGTACAAATCTTCATTTGTAAAAATTTAAAAGAGGCTTAGAGAGTTGTTTCCACAATTGAAAAATCTGCAGACATGATGGTCTGGAAAGGTAAGGCATGTTTTAGCAACGTAATCCCATCATTTATTTAATATGTATGTATTTATTGAGTATGTACTATGTGCCCATTGCTAGTGTGAGTGCTGGAGGTACAGTAGTGAGCAAAACAGACAGTCCTGCTCTCACGGGGTTGACATTCTAGCAGTAAGATTGCCAGTGAGCCCAGTGCTGTGGTTGTCATTATCATTCTTTGTCTCCATAGAAAATATGGTCATGATTCTTGGGGCGCCTGGGCGGCTCACTGGGTTAAGCATCCGACTCTTGATCTCGGCTCAGGTCGTGATCTCACGCTTCACGAGATGGAGCTCCACATCAGGCCCTACGCTGGGCGTGCAGAGCCTGCTTGGGATTCTCACTCTGTCTCTCTCTCTGCTCCTCCTCTGCTCACACATACACATGCACACTGTGCCCTCTCTCTCTCTCTCTCTCTCTCTCTCTCTCTGTCTTAAATAAATGAACCTAAAAAAAAAAAAAAGGAAAATATGGCAATGATTTTATTATCTAAGACCGCAGTCTGGCCACACGTAAACTGTAACGTGTTGCAGTCAGTGGAGAGCAGGTGGACAGGTGCAGGTGTTCTGACAACTCCCCAGAGCTGGGGGGTACCTCTCTGGCCATATGTGACACCCGCACCCATGGGGCTGCCAGCGTCAACCTGTTACCAGGGTGAAACGTGTTTGTAATTTTTTTTTTTTTTTTAATTTTTTTTTTCAACGTTTATTTATTTTTGGGACAGAGAGAGACAGAGCATGAACGGGGGAGGGGCAGAGAGAGAGGGAGACACAGAATCGGAAACGGGCTCCAGGCTCTGAGCCATCAGCCCAGAGCCCGACGCGGGGCTCGAACTCACGGACCGCGAGATCGTGACCTGGCTGAAGTCGGACGCTCAACCGACTGCGCCACCCAGGCGCCCCTGTAATTTTTTTTAAAAAGTTCTGTGTACAACTTTAAAAAAAAAATCTTATTTTCACTTTGGAGAGAGTGAGAGAGAGCGCGCACGAATGCACAAGTGGGGGAGGGGCAGAGAGAGCGAGAGCGAGAGAGAGGGAGACAGAGGATCCCCAAGCAGGCTCCGTGCTGACAGCAGAGAGTCCGATGTGGGGATCGAACTCGCCAACTGTGAGATCACGACCTGAGCTGCCGTCGGACGCTTAAGGGACTGAGCCACCTAGGTGCCCCCAATGTATTTATAATTTTTAAAGTAAGGAATACATAATAACAAAGATCTGGTGTTGCCTCCTTGCATGTACCCTACTGTATTCGCTCAGGCTGCTACGGTAAAATACTGTAGACCGAGTGGCTTAAACAACAATACAAATTCATTTCTCAGGTCTGGAGGCTGAGCTTCCAAGATCGGGGTTCTGACCGGTCTGGTTTGGAGAGGTGAGAGTTCTCTTTCCGGCCGGCCAGGAGGCTGCCTCCTTTCGTTGTTATTGTTTCAGGAGGAGAGTTTAGTGATTCATCACTTGCATGTAACACCCCGTGCTCATTGTACGAAGGCCGCCTTTTTGCTGTGTCCTCACATGGCCGTTCTGCTGTGGGCACATGGGAGGGGGAGGGGGGCCCTCTGATGTCTCTTCTAATCAAGATACTAATCCAATAGGATCAGATGCCTCCCCCCCCACGCCCCCTTATGACCCCACTTAACCTAAATTACCTCCTTTTGGTTCTCTGGAGGTTAGGGCTTCAGTGTGTACATTTTGGTGGTGAAGGTGGGGGCACCTGACCCTTCAGTCCGTAACACCCCCCCCCCCCCCCCGAGATTACCCCTGAGGTGAGCATGCTCAGTTTTGGATCTGCAGTTGGGAGATGGGTTCGCAAGACCACACGGGAGCACCCGGTACTGCTTTGGGGGACCCAGAGGAGGAAGGGTGCTCTCCAGGGTGGGTGAGGCTGGGGCACACATAGGTGACCGCCAATTCTGGCACCTCTAGAGAGATTTAAAAACGAAACCCCATTGGGGCGCCTGGGTGGCGCAGTCGGTTAAGCGTCCGACTTCAGCCAGGTCATGATCTTGCGGTCCGTGAGTTCGAGCCCCGCGTCAGGCTCTGGGCTGATGGCTCGGAGCCTGGAGCCTGCTTCAGATTCTGTGTCTCCCTCGCTCTCTGCCCCTCCCCCAATCATGCTCTGTCTCTCTCTCTCTCTCTCTCTCTCTCTGTCAAAAATAAACGTTAAAAAAAAAAAATTTTTTTTTAACGTTTATTTATTTTTGAGACAGAGAGAGACAGAGCATGAATGGGGGAGGGTCAGAGAGAGGGAGACACAGAATCTGAAACAGGCTCCAGGCTCTGTGCCGTCAGCCCAGAGCCCGACGCGGGGCTCGAACTCACGGACGGCGAGATCATGACCTGGCTGAAGTCGGACGCTTAACTGACTGCGCCACCCAGGCACCCCTAAAAAAAAATTTTTTTAAACGAAACCCCATTGGGTTACTTGAAGGCCTTAAAAACTTTCTTCTGAGGGGCACCTGGGTGGCTCAGCGGGTTGAGCGTCCAACTCTTGATTTCAGCTCAGGTCGTGATCTCACGGTTCATGGGTTCGAGCCCTGCGTCGGTCTCCGCGCTGACAGCGTGGAGCCTACTTAGGATCCTCTCCCTCTCTCTCTGCCCCTCCCCGCTGGCGCTGCCCCTGGCTCTCTCAAAATAAATAAATAAATAAAAACTTAATTTTTTTTTTTCCTTTTGAGTGTGGTTGATACGTAATGTTACATTGGCTTCAGGTGAACAACCTGGTGATCCAGCGTCTCCATATGTCACGCTGGGTTCACCACAAGTGTCACCGCCCTCCGTCACCTTGCAGTATGGTTACAATGCCACTGACTGTTGAAAGCACTTCCATAGCGGAACAGAGTCCTGCGAAGTTGGTCGTGGGCCCTGCTGAGTTTGGCTGCATTACCCAGTGGCAGGCATTGCAGAGTTTTCATTTTAGGTAGTAGGAATTGGCTCCTCTGTGACAGCAGTGCAACTTGGAACCTGGTTAGTTACTTAGCTGGACACATGGCAGCGATCGGGAGTCCCTGCAGAGTTCTAGGCTGTCAGATGGGGCGGTTCCTCTCCGTGGTTACCAGTGGGGCGAAGTCAGCGGGAAACAACACTTCCGTGACCGCCGGGGGCCCAGGCTCCAGGTCGGGCCGTGTGGCTGTTTAGGTCGTTCAGCCCTCACAACCGCTCTGTGCGGACGAGGCGCTGACATTCCCACCTCGTATGCAGGAAAGCCAAAGTCCAGGGAGCTTTAGTGACTTGTACAAGGTCGTGTAGCAGGAAGATGCCGTATCAGGGTTTGAACGCACGTCCGTCTGACTATAAAGCTGTGCCACAGACAAGCCAAATCTTGGCCTCAGGAGAAACAATCTGCGTGTCCACTTTGTTAACTTTCCAAGTTTTCATCTCCGTTTCAAGTTAATTTCTACGTGGACTTCTCATTTGTCTGCCATTCGATTCCCCCTTTTTTTGGCCCCTGGGCTGGTTAGAGTAGCACTTTTTTAAAAAGTCTATTCATGTGGAGAGGGGGAGAGAGAGAGAGAGAGAGAGAGAGAGAGAGAGAGAGACACCCCCAGGCAGGCTCCACACTGTCAGCATGGAGCCCAATGCAGGGCTTGATCTTACAATCTGTCAGATGATGGTCTGAGCCCAAGTCAAGAGTTGGTCGCTTAACCGACTGAGCCACCCAGGAGCCCCTGGAGTAGCACTTGTATCTCAAGATAAACGTTCTGCCCCTTTCCTATCGTCTCCCCTGTTTCTTCCTGAGAACCTGCATTGTCTCACGGGCAGTTATGGAGGATTATTCCAGAAACTTCCTTGGTCCTCTTTTACTAAGACATATTTGTTGATTTTGCCTGCAGAATTAGACCTTGTGACTTTTGTAGCTCCAGGAGAGGACCTCTGCTGGACTGTATCCAGGAGGCTGGCTTGATTTTACCTTCACCTTCAAATCACAAACCTTCTCTTGTTTAATCTTGACTGTTTACAGCATCCCTTGGAAGTTAGCAGAGAGGAAAGGTTCTGGGTTGAGCAGAAAGCCAGAAGTCTTGTAGGCTCACATCTCTGAAGGTTAAAGTGTCTTCTCGAAATGTTAGTTGGACAGCAAATTCGACCTGTTTGCTTGATCTGTAAACCCATACTGAATGCTTACTCTATGCCAAGTAATTATATTAGGTGTGGTGTGGGACACACAATGTGTAAGCCGCGGGCCCTGCCCCCTGAGGAGTTTGCAAACTATAGAGATATGAAATGTTGTTGCTCTCCTTACTGATGGCTACACACAGGATAGAAAATTCTAAAAAAGTAGAATTTGGGCTGACGTGTTTGGCGATTTAGTGAAAACGAATCTGATTGGGAAAAAGTGAGAAGACATGAACGGTGGTTGACTTTGTCCTAAGTGTAAATACTTTAGACATGCCACCTCACTTAATCCTTCTGGGTGAGGAAGAGTGTTGTTCCCATTGTAAAGAGGCTTGGAAAAGCCAATGGCCCCACTCAGGGTTCCACGGGCAGCAAATGGCAGAGAACCCATTTTTGTCTGGCTCCAGAGCGGGGGGGTGGGGGCTGGACAGAGCCAGACTGCGAAGACGACTTATGGGGGCAGTCGGCCTGCACGTACCCCCCAACCAAGACCCTTTTCCCTGACTTCCTGTCACACAGACCCATGAGACTTTTGGGGTTGTGGGTTATTTTCTGGATCCTGGAGTGTGGTCCGTGGGCCAGCTGTGTCAGCATCACTTGGGAAATTGTTAGAAATGTAAGTTTTTAGGGAACTCCCCACCCCCCAGATTTTCTGAGTCAGAATTCCGGACTCTGGGGCCCGGGAACCTGATTTGAGAAGCCCTCCAAGTGAGTCTTATGCACGCCAATGGTCGAGAAGCTCTGCTGTAGAGGCTGCTTTTGAACCGCCTTGGCATGGCAAGGGGTCAGTGGAAGAGATCTTTGCTCCAGAAATCTGGAGTCCATTCCAGACACAGCTGCTGGCTTCTGGCTTCCTTCGTCGGCCTTGCTTTTCCATCACGATCCTTCGTCTATGTGAATGAGGGTGATCTGGGTGGTGAAGGCAATGGGAGTGTAGTTAAGAGCTGGTCATCTGGAGTCCTGCAGACCCAGGGTCAAACTGGAGCCCAGCTGTACTTGGGGGAGCCAGTTAATCTTCCCTAGGTCTGTTTCCTCCTCAGCATGCCGGGTGTCAGTCAGATGCTTAGAACATGGCCTCTTACGTAGAAAGTGCTCGTTATCGTTATCACCCGCAGCCTGTCTTAGGCGTCTGGCGTTAGAGGTGCTTTCTGGGGGGTGGGGGGTGGGGGTGCTCATTTTTCAGCATCCACACCTCTCGCTCATTTCTGTGGTGATTGCACCGGGTCATTCTATGACTTCTTGGGAAGAGGGTCCCCCTGCATGACACTGAGTGGTCTGCATGGGAATCGGGCCGGTAACGTCATCGTCGGCTCACCTTGCCTTTTTTTCTTTAGCGATGTTGCTTGTACGTTGCGTTCTTTGAACATCGCAACTGGGAAGCAGGTGGGTGGCTTCGTACAACTGGCTGCTGTTGTGTATTAAGCCCCCGCTTTGTGCCAGCATTTCGCACGATCCGCGGGCCTCGCCACAGCCTGGGAGTGTAGGGACGAGGAAGCGCGTTTCACACGTGGGTAGACTGAGGCCCAGAGATTTAGCCGCTAGGCAGAACCACGTGGAATTGCTATTCTCGCGGGTCAAAAATGGTGTGATGTATTGGCAGTTTTCTATGGTTCGACCTGATCACAGAATTATTTTTCACAAACATAGAAAAAAAAAAAAAAAAAAAACGGTCCCGAGGAAATAATCGTATTTCTTCTGACCCAAATATTACCCAAAAGGACACTTAAAAAATCGGGGATACGTGCACTCTGCGGAGCACTTCACCATACGGTTCGTTCAGATTTCACAACCGCCTTAGGAGGGAGGTGCTATTGGCATCATTCTCCTTCTACAGAGGGGGAAAGTGAGGCACAGAGAAGGTAAGTAGCGTGTGCGAGGCCATAACCCCAGGAAGCGGCAGAAACAGAATCTGGACGCAAGCAGCCTGGGCCCAGGGTCTGAGCTCTGAGGCCCATGAGCGTTATTCTCTTGCGTCCCAGGTAGGATAAGGTGCTTTTTTCTCGAGTCAGTGGGATTTGGGCGAGCCGGGAAGGGAGGGCCTTCTGGAGCACCCTGGGGGGTCTGTGCTAGGCGCCCTGTGCACCCTGTCGCGGAATTGCCACGGCAGCCCTCTGATGTCCTCAGCGTCGCCCCGTTTCACAGACAAGGGAAGCCCGGCTGGGAGAGGTGACGGAAGTGATAGGCAGAAAGCGATGGGGCGAGATTTCACACGTCCCGGGGGCTGGGTGTGACGGCAGAGCCCTGTCCATCCTTGTCCTTGTCCTCAGGGATCCAGTTTCCTTCCAGAAAGCGCCCGCTTCCCGCTTTCGCTCTCTTGAGATCAGGCGCTGGCCACACTGTGCAGTGCTCTCGATTCACAGGGAGGAGGACGCCGCTCAGGTTGGGGCCGGGGTCGCCAGGAGGATCTTCTTTCAATTATGTGGTCACCGTGGGAGGGAGCAAAGATGATGCCTCGCGGGGGATTTTAACCCCCTCAGTTTATATTTATCTGCGGTCATTTGCATGGCTGAAAAGGAACGGCTCAGAGTTGGCCCTCGGTTGCTCCCTTCCAATCTCCGTGGCGCGAAGCCCGCAGATTCCCAGAGGGGCCTCTCTCGCAGAGACAAAGGCCAGGAACCGCAGCGCCTGCCTCTTGTCCAGCCCTGTGGCCGCGCTTGAATATCTGATTGACAAAGTGAGGAGTCTGGACGAAGCATCCTCTACAGCTCAGGTGCCAGTAGAAGTTGCTAGCAAGAAGAATATAGATTTTTTTAATGCTGGTTTTTTAAATGCTGATTTAATTAACATTGTAATTTTGAGATAATTGTAGACTCACATGTAGTGGGAAGAAACAGTACAGAGCTCTCATGTACCCTCCACTCAGTGTTTCCCAATGTTAATCTCGTTCTCTTTTTTTAATGTTTATTTTTGAAAGAGAGCGAGCGAGTGAGCTTGAGAGCATGAGCAGGGGAGGGACAAAGAGAGCGAGGGGGACAGAGGATCCGAAGTGGGCTCTGTGCTGACAGCAGAGATCATGACCTGAGCTGAAGTTAGATGCCTCACTGACTAAGCCACCCAGGTGTCCCCCAGTGGTAACATCTTGCAAAACTATAGTAGGGCTATCACCGCGGTGATACAGTCAAATAGGAATTGTTCCATTCCTGCAAGGAGCTCTTACATTTCTCTTTCAGGGACCCAGCTCCTGCTCTGTCCACTCTTGTCCCCCCATCCCTGGGTCCCCACAATCCAATCATGGCTCTGTTATCCCATTCTATAATTTTGTTGATTCACAAGTGTTTTATAAGTGTAATCATACAGATTGTGATCTCTTAAATTTTTTTTCTAATGTTTATTTCTGAGATAGAGCGTGAGTGGGGGAGGGGCAGAGAGAGAGGGAGACACAGAATCTGAAACAGGCTCCAGGCTCCGAGCTGTCAGCCCAGAGCCTGACGTGGGGCTCGAGCTCACAAACCGTGAGATCATGACCTGAGCTGAAGTCGGTCGCTCACCCGACTGAGCCACCCAGGCAGCCCCCCCTTTTTTTTTAAACAATTTTTAAAAAAAGTTTTGTCGATTCTTATTTATTTTTGAGAGAGAGAGAGAGAGAGAGAGACAGAGCAAGAGCAGGGGAGGGGCAGAGAGAGAGGGAGACACAGAATCTGAAGCAGGCTCCAGGCTCCGAGCTGTCAGCCCAGAGCCTGACGTGGGGCTCGAGCTCACAAACCGTGAATCATGACCTGAGCTGAAGTCGGTCGCTCACCCTACTGAGCCACCCAGGTGCCCCCAGATCGTGATCTCTTGAGGTTGGCTCCCTCACCGTGCCCACTTAGCACGATTCCCTGGGGATTCACTTGGCTGTTCTGAGTATCAGTAGTTCGTTCCTTTTTATTGTTGAGTTACCTTGCAGGCTAGGGATGTACAGCAATTTATTTGACATTAACCTGTGAAAGGATATCTGAATTGTTTCCAGTTTTTGGCTGTTATGACTAAAGCTAGTGTTAACATTTGTGCACATTAGTGTAACATTTTTGTGTAAACATGAATTTTAACTTCTTAATTTATTTTTTTATTTTTTTATTTTTATGTTAGAAAGGGAGAAGGGGAGAGGGGCAGAGGGAGAGAGAGAGAGAATCCCAAGCAGACTCCACGCTCGGTTCTGAGCCCCATGTGGGGCTCCATCCGGTGATCCCAGGATCACGGCCTGAGCCGAAATCGAGAGTCGGATGCTCAACTGACTGAGCCACCCAGACGCGCCTTTTTCATCTTCTTAATAGGGTCTTTTGCAGAGCCAAACTTGTAAATTAAAAAAAAAATTTTTTTTAATGTTTTTATTTATTTTTGAAACAGAGAGAGACAGAGATGAGCAGGGGAGGGGTGGAGAGAGGGGGAGACACAGAATCCGAAGCAGGCTCCAGGCTCCGAGCTGTCAGCACAGAGCCCAACGCGTGGCTCAAACTCACAGACTGTTGAGATCACGACCTGAACGGAAGTCGGACGCTCAACCGACTGAGCCACCCGGGCACCCCCAAACTTTTAAATTTTGATGAAATCCAGTGTATCAATATGTCATTAAAAAAATTTTTTTTTTAACATTTATTTATTTTTTAAGAGACAGAGCATGAGCAGGGAGGGACAGAGAGAGAGGGAGACACAGAATCCGAGGCAGGTTTCTGGCTCCGAGCTGCCAGCACAGAGCCCGATGTGGGGCTCAAACCCACGAACCGCGAGGTCATGACCTGAGCCGAAGTCGGGCGCTCAACCGACTGAGCCACCCAGGCTCCCCTATCTGTATATCATTTTAAGGATTGTGCTTATGGTGTCAAATCTAAACACTCTTTGCCTTGCCCTAAATCGTGAAGATGTTCAGCTGTGGCTTTTTCTTTCCGTTTTATATTTTATGTTTTACACGTAAGTCAGCGCTCCACGTTGAGTTGTATCAGGCGTGAAGGTTTAGGGCAAGATTCATTTCTTCGCCTGCGGGTATCCAATTGTTCCAGTACTGTTTGTGGAGAAGGCTGTCTTCCACTGAATTGCTTTCGCACTGATTTAAGATTTCAAGAATGGGTGCTCTTTATTACCCAGTCAAATTATTTGGGCCACAAAAGGGCCTAAAGTTTGCATAAAAAATTTGAGATACGATACAATTTTAGGCTTCAAGAGATCCCTAAGGACAGTTCAGCTCAGGAACACTGTAGGTCTGGACTTCCTGGCAGTTAGGTGGGGGCGTGAGTCATGGCACGGGGAATCTGGGCGGGTGGTGGGAGGCTGATGTCCTGGGGAGTTTTGTGCAGCTGGGCGGCCTTCCTCTCCAGGGAGGGGTGGTGACGCTGGGTGTCCTGGGTCAATCTGGGGCACGCTGACCTTGGGGGTGGAGTTGGCCTTGTGGTAGGCATGGGCATGACCGGGTTAGGCTCCCACTTTGTCTTCTGTGTCAGCTGCAGCCCTGCCTGGTCTCCGACTGATTTCAGCTGTCAGCTCCTGTGAGGTCTCCTGGCCTCCCCCTGTGGCTTCCGGCAGCTGGCTGTTCGAATCCCAGTGTGCAGGACACAGCAGAACTCAAGTGTGGCTTTGGAAGTGTGAGTGCACATATTTAAAAAAATGCTGTTACTGTTTAAAAATGTTTTCTGTTACACAAACGTGTTCATTGGAGAAGACGTAGCTAGCACGGTTAAACAGCATTTATCTGTAATCCCCAGGCCCCAAGATAATCCCTGTAAACACAAAAGTATTCATTTTGGAAGGAAGATTATAATAGTTATTGTTATTTTTGCTCATTTCTTTCAAAAACTCCAGTCTCCAGCTGGGCCATAAAGACACAGGGCTGGTTTGGAAAAAGAGAGAGAGAAAAAATTGTTTTCTCGTTGGCTGGAAGTGGAGAGTTGTGACATTGCTGACCACAGGCCCACGTGGCCCATGTAGGGTGCCGTGGTCAGCGGGGGGCGGGGGGCACGCGGCCCTGCCGGAAGGTGGGCGCAGGGGGGCCGGCTGCAGCCAGGACTGCGAGAATGATCTTTTGTTTCCACTGTTCAGCTGTCCAGGATGACGGCTGAGGACGTCTCGTGTCTAAACCCTGCTATCTGCCTCTGTCCTTTGCCCCGAGGGTCTAACGGGTCTCCCCACAGGGAACCCCGGGGAGCCGGGTTTCCATCATGCTATGAATTCCAGGCAAGAGCTGATCAGTCGTATTTGCCTTGACCATTTACCTCGGTCTCTCTGTTTTGTTCTGAGGGAAATTGGTCTACTTAGCCGATGAAAACACTAGAAAACCTTTTCTCTCACATTTCAAATGTTATACGAGTTAACTGCAGAAAAACGTATAAAATACAGACAGGTGCAAAACAGAAAACTAATTCCTCCACCTAGAAATAAGGTCTTGTTTAAAAAAAATATTAAAATACATTTTTTAATGTTTATTTATTTTTGAGATGGAGACAGAGAGGGACAGAGAGCAGGGGAAGGGCAGAGAGGGAGACACAGACTCTGAAGCAGGCTCCAGACTCTGAGCTGTCAGCACAGAGCCCCATGGGGGACTCGAACCCATGAACCGTGAGATCATGAGCTGAAGTCAGTCACTTAATCGACCGAACCATCCAGGCACCCCTGTTTATTTTTATTAAAAAAAAAAATGATTATTTATTTATTTTTGAGAGAGAGAGGGAGGGAGAGGGGGAGAGTGAGCAGGGGAGGGGCAGAGAGAGAGAGAGGGAGATACAGAATGCGAAGCAGGCTCCAGGCTCTGAGCTGTCAGCACAGAGCCCAACACTGGGCTTGAACTCACGGACCGTGAGATGATGACCTGAGCCGAAGTTGGACGCTTAACTGACTGAGCCACCCAGGTGCCCCGTAAGTTCTTGTTTTTTTAAGTGTATATGTAAATAATAGACGTATTACCCAGACTATCATATATTATACATGTGATTTTCCTGTAGATGTACAAGGAAACTTTAAGCAGGTCATTACTGTAAATATCCTTCCCCACAAATTTTGATAGTTGTGTGCTATCATAATCCCTTTTTACATAATTTCTTTGCATTGTAGAAACATTGCTTTAAAAAAATTAAAGTGGTACGGTTGCCTTTTCCGGTTAGTAAAGAATTGTTGCTGTAGCTAAAAATGATCTGCTTTGGTAACAGGAATGTTCCAAAAGTATCATTCAAGTAACATATTGTTACTTTATTAGTTAAAGTGGTTTTGGCCGCAGAGCAAAGGGAACCCTGAGATTTGCAGAGTTTTGTGGAGCTGTTCCAGGGCACTTGATGTCTTCAGGGCAGGGAGTGGATGCTGGTCAGACTTCTGCCCCCCACAGGGCCCCTCTCTGGGAGAAGTCTGACCAAGGGAGAAGTCTGACCAAGGAGACCAGCAGGCAGGTCCCCGGCACATTTCCCTAGGCCGGCTTTTGGCTAAGAAACAAGAGAAGGTGTAGAGAGTTCTGGCAAGCTGCCGTCGGATTTCTGTGCGAGCCCGAGATGCCAGAAGAGGGAACAGTGGGCGAGCTGCCAGTTCACTCCCCATCTTCAGCTGTGATGTGACTTGGGCTGGGCCGGAGGTCCCATCTGCGAGTCACAGATCCTGCGGGGACGAGCTCTGCCTTTGTGCTGTGTTACTGTCACACGTCACGGGTGCCTCCCCGCCCTGCTCGCCCAGCTCCTGGAGGGCGGGCACCAGGGCTCCCTCATCCCGGCACCTGCTGGACCGAGCAGGGCGCCCTGGCCTCCTGGAATCGGCCAATGAGCTTGTTCAGGTTTTTCATGAAGGGACCCTGTTTAATCAGCGGTGCGCCCTAACGACTTAGCGTTTATTTGTTTTTACGTCCTGAGCATCTTTGAGTAAATTACCGCAGGGGTGACGAGGGGCAAAAGGATGTGCCTTGGGGGGTGGGGTGGGCATCTCAGTTCTTGGGGAGCGGGATTCTTTCAATGGTGGGGTGTCCAGCATTTTAAGACGTTTCCTGTTTCTCTCTGTATTCCTATGACCCGGTTCCCTCTAGACGGAAGGTGGTTTTAGGTTCTATTTTGCAATACGCTTTTTAGGAAGATAATCTTGAGATGTGTCCAACTGCAGACGCGTAAGTGCCTACTTCTTGGCAGGTCCTTGCTGCTTTTTCTCTTCAGGAATCCTACTCCTAGGGTCCCCTTTTTATTTCTGTTGGTGCCGGCCTGATTTTTAACTTGTTAGAGCCCGGATTTCTGTTTACGTGCACAGAACTGGGACAACACGGAGCCTTGCTCAGTTCATTTATGTGCTCCTTGAATAGAGGCAACGATTACACCTGGGAAGATATTTACCGACCACACACCTCGGACCAGATACTCTGTCTCTCCACCTACGTTGTTATCTTCATCTAGTGAAGGCACATAGGAGGCCGAGCGAGCATAATTATTGTAACAAGCCCGCGAGGCAAGTTGTATCGTCTCTGTCTCATAGTTGAGGGACGGAGGCCGCGAAAGCCACGCTGATGGGGTCATGCAGGGGGAGGGGTGCGGCTGGCGTTCACACCGATGCCTGTCCGGAGTCAAGGCTGTGTTGGTGGCCCTGGGCTGTCCTACTTCATTGCCAGTGATAAAGAGAAGGGGCTACGGCAGACGTTGATTGGCGACGAGGACCGGTTTTCAGAGGATGGTCGTGTGGCCGCAGGAGATGCTACCCTCCCTGGCTTAGCACCCCCGCTTTGGATACGGGTTCCTTGTGTGCCCTAGGTCAGAGATGACCTCCCCAGTCCAGATACCCTTATGGTTTTAAGATGTCTGGAAGACATCATTTACCTTTCCATGGGTTTCCTTAGAAATTCTAGTGGCCAGTTTTTGTGGGGAAAACAGAACTTAAAAAAAAAAAAAAAGGATAGTGGCATTTCGGGTGACTTTGGGGGAAAGAGCGCCTGAAAGCCGGTGGCAGATTCCCGATGTGGCAGAAACAGAGAGTCACCAGAAAGCCAGGAAATGTGAGTCGGTTTAGCAGGTGCTGCTGTCCATTATCTGGAAATTCTCTTTGGATCTTGATATATTTCACCGGAATAACCATAACATTTCCTTCCAGCTTTTAATTTTGATTCGGTGTTATTTTTGTGATGACTCATCAAAAACATTTCCAAGTCTCTATTATTTTTCACACGTTTAGAGAAAGGTACACCCACATCAAGAGGGTGATCAATAATAGACAAAGCGCCAGAATATTGATCCTGTCCTTGAAATCTGGTAGTAACAAATCAATAAATGATAACAAATGGCAACAATGTTCGCACTTGCTTGCACTGGAAGAAAAGTAATAGGAAAGTACGCCTTAATAGCTATGCAATCAGGGAAGATGATTACGTTCGGTGTTGGCAAACCTTCAGGGTGGTGCAGGGAGACAGAGTGATTTGCTTACAGTCCTACAATGAGAAAGTGACAGTCTGGCATTAAAGGGATCACTTTTTAACCTTTTTTTTAAATGTTTTTTTTGGGGGGGGGAGGGGCAGAGGGAGAGAGAGAATCCCAGCAGGCTCCACGGTGGGGCTGTGACGTGGGGCTCTGTCCCACGGCTGTGAGATCATGATCTGAGCAGAAATCAAGTAGGACTCTTAGCCGACTGAGGCACCCAGGGGCCCCTCGCTCTTCTCTTTACTTTTATTTGTTTCTAATTTTTGCTGGAGTACAGTTGACATGGAACGGGACATTAGTTTCAGGTTGTACAACAGAGTGATAGTGATTCAACAAGCTACTTTATGACCGTGCGATTCCATTACAGTGCTGTTGACTGTGTTCCCAATATCCTTTCGTCCCCATGACTTCCTTTTTCCGTAACTGGAAGCCTGTGTCTACTGTCTCCTGCATTCATTTTGCTATCTTGGGCTCCTGGCAATTATCGGTCTGTTCTCAGTGTTTAAAGGTCTGATTCTGCTTTTTTGTTTATTTAATTCACTTGTTCTTAAAAAAATATTTATAACATTTATTCATTTTTGGGAGACAGAGAGACAGAGCACAAGAGGGGAGGGCAGAGAGAGAAGGAGACAGAATCCGAAGCAGGCTTCAGGCTCTGAGCTGTCGGCACAGAGCTGACGTGTGCCTCGAACTCACGAGCCGTGCGTGAGATCGTGACCTGAGCTGAAGTTGGACGCTTAACTGTCTGAGCCACCCAGGCGCCCCTGTGTTTTAGGCTCCACATATGAGTGAAATTGAACGGTAATTGTCTTTCTCTGTCTGACTTACTTCACTTAGCATAATAGACCCTCTAGGTCTGTCCATGTTGTCACAGACGGCAAGATCCATCCTTTTTAATGTGAAGGCATCACGTTTGTTTATTGTTATGACAAATATTTGTTTAGCAGCCGTAGTGTGTCAGGTCCCAGGGACAGACTGGTGAGCCAAACACACATGGCCCCTGTGTGCAAGGAGTGCCGTTGAGTGGGGGAGAGAGACTATCAGATGACCCCTGAATGGGCACGGAGGAATGTCCTTAAGTGGGAAGAAAGTTCCAGGAGAGCAGCACAGCCTGATCTAGACTGGGACGTGATCCGAAGATAGTTGGCAGTAACCGTGAGGCTGTGGGGGAGGGCGGTTTGTCCTGACCTGGGGAACTGTGAGCATCCAAGGGCACGGCCCGTGTGGCAAGTGCCTGCAGGAGGCAGAGGGGTGCGGCCAGGTGGGGGCCTGCCCAGGCGGACCTCTCAGGGTTTGTTAAAGGGTGAGAGAATCTCACTGCAAAGCAATGGGAAGCTGCTGTCGGGGTTGAAGAGGGTGGGTGGGAGTGGGGTGGGTGGTCGGGTTAGTGGTCTGCCTCCCAAGCTGCCTCTGAAAACCTGATGCTCCCTGTGAAGCTTCCTTCCCGGCCTTTGACTGTCCAGCCGGTGGTTTTCTAAGCTGGCTGGCAGGTGGCCTTCCTGGGTCCCCCCCAAGTCAAGATTTATACACGGGTAGGAGTCAGTATAAGCTTTTCTGGGCCTTAGCCATGACTGGTGTTTCCTTCGTGTCTTTCCTCGATTTGCCAGATTCGTAGCATTTCAAGAATTTGAGGCCCTGAGGGCCGTTCATGGGGTGACCTCCCTTCTCTTGCTTATCCATGCGCTCCCCATTTGGAAGTCTGGCAGAGTCCTCGTCTCCTTTGGTTTTTTTAATTTTATTTTTTACTTTTTAAGATTTTACATCCGAATTAGCATATTGTGCAACAGTGATTTCAGGGGTAGATTCCTTAGTGCCCCTCCCCCATGTAGCCCATCCCCCCTCCCACACCCCCTCCAGTAACCCTCAGTTTGTTCTCCATATTTACGAGTCTCTTCTGTTTTGTCCCCCTCCCTGTTTTTATATTATTTTTGTTTCCCTTGTGTTCATCTGTTTTGTCTCTTAAAGTCCTCACATGAGTGAAGTCGTATGATTTTTGTCTTTCTCTGACTAATTTCACTTAGCATAACACCCTCCAGTTCCATCCACGTAGTTGCAAAGGGCAGCATTTCATTCTTTTTGACTGCTGAGTAATACTCCATTGTGTGTGTGTGTGTGTGTGTGTGTGTGTGTATTCATCCATGAGGGACATTTGGGCTCTTTCCAGACTTTGGCTATTGTCGATAGCGCTGCTATAAACATGGAGGTGCATGTGTCCCTTCAAAACAGCACACCTATATCCCGTGGATAAATGCCTAGTAGTGCAATTGCTGGGTCATAGGGCGGTTCTATTTTTAGTTTTTTGAGGACCCTCCATCCTGTTTTCCAGAGTGGCTGCACCAGCTTGCATTCCTAAGAGTCCTAGTCTTCTAAGAAACCCTCCCTGTGTTTGCAGACATTCTCTGATCTCTTTTGTCTCCTCTGTTTGAAGCTTATTGTTCAGACTACAGAAGCAGGGGAAAGGGTATTAAGGTAAAGCACTGAGGCGGGCAGGCCTAAGTCCTTGCTGGCCGAGCAGGAAGGGTCTGCTTTTCACTCCCCAGCTCTGCACACTTCCGTGACCCAGGGCACCTGGCAAGCACCTGATACGTTACACACGCATCCGGAGAAAAGCCAAGGACTGTTCCTTCCTTTGCCTTCCTGCCTTTCATAGATGCTGGAATTGACTTCAGACTTTCACTCTCTCGGGTGAGAGAGAACGCCCGTTTCCTCCCCTCTTCCCTCCCTCTGTTGTGGGTGGGGGACTGGGGGGTGGGGGAGGGGAGGCATCTGTGCAGTGCCCCAGGAGGGGCAGGCCGGGATTCCCTTGCACGAGCAGAGACAAATGAGGCCACACATCATTCACGTCCTGAGTCCTGCTCTCAGACGAGTTACAGCGGCTTGATCTTTGGGCACAGATGTCTTCTCAAGGCCATCGAGTGGATGCATGATTGCAAGATACATACCTGCGTCCTCACCTTTGGGGTCACTTGGTGGACTAGATGCATTTCGTCCTGAAAAGGCCGAGTAGGAGAGGCTTGTGAGCGCACATGTAATGGCCCCACTGTCTCCCAAGCCTGGGTTTGCTGGGGTGGGTTTAGAAGTAAATAAAAATGTTCCCCGGAGGTGTGAGCATGTGCACTGGGTACCTATACATGCAAGAAAATGTTTTCTGAAAATGTAACGTGAACACGTGTTGCTGTGGATTTTCTTCCATATTTGATTCCTTAGTTTGGCACAGTTGGGAATCTGGGGTTAGGTGGGATTTAGTCGCTGACTTCCTGGGCCTCTTTGGGTGGGAATTCTGTCAGCTGGAAGATGAGGGTGAGACTGGGAGGTTGGGGGTCCCACTCAGCGATGCCGTCCTCTGGCCCAGTGGTAGTATTTCCTGTCGCAGTGCATCAGCTAGTGCATTCCTCCTTCAGTCTTGCTTGGGTGTAGACGGTGGGGTTTCCTATCGTTGAGAAGCGTGGTTTGGGATGGGGGCGGGACACATAAGCAGGTAGTTAACACGGAGCCGAGCAGAGGGGGGAGTGGCCACGCTGTGCGCAGAAGCTTTTTCCGGCGTCGAACCTGTGCCAGTGGCCCAAGGGGCACCAGCCACGCTTTGTCATCAGTAAGGCCAGTGCAGGTAGCTGCTGCCCAGGCCCATGAATCAAAGCTTCTCTTCCCATGATTGACCTCCTGGGCAGTCCTTTCCGCACACCCTTCCTGATCAGTGGTGTTTTGTTAATTGTGTGATGGGAAACCCACTGTGGCAAATGGATGACACTAAGGTTTTGCTAGTGTATTATGTTTTCACCAGACCAGATGCCTTTGCAAGTGGTTAGGAATTGGGGGTGGCTTATGTCCACAGGAGATGAAGCCCTCCTCTCTCCTCCCTTCATTTATTAAAAGTTTGTTATGCTTAAGCATTGGGATATCTGGTGGCCAGGAAAAAAAGAATAAGGCCTGGTCTTGCAGTAGAAGGAGGTAAGATACCACAAAGGTATCGTGGGAATGCAGGAGTGAGGAGCACTTTTGGCTGGAAATGTCATGGAGAGTTTCATGGAGGAAGGTCATCTGAGTTAGCACTTTATTTTTTTTTTGTTTTCATTTTTTAAAGTTTATTTATTTTGAGAGGGAGAGAAAGTATGAGCAGGGAAGGGGCGGGGAGAGAGAGAGAGAGAGAGGATCCCAAGCAGGCTCTGTGCTTGAACCCATGAAACTTGAGATCATGACCTGAACCAAAGTCTGATGCTTAACTGACGGAGACACCTGGGTGCCCCCTGAGTTAGCACTTTAAGTTAGCACTTGGGACAGGTGAAGAGAAACACACATTCCCGATGGAGGGAGTTGTTCCGGCACACATCTGAAGGTCAAGGTGTTTTGTTTTGTTTTTTCAAAAATTGAATGTTAAGTGAATATCTTCAGTTTATCTAATGTCAATGATGATGGAGTCCTCCGGGGTCTCAATTTTCTTTTCTTTTTTCTTTCTTTCTTTTTTTTAAAGAGAGAGAGAGCAAGAGAACAGGGGAGGGGCAGAGAGAGAAGGGGAGAGAGGATCGGAAGCAGGCCCCGCAGTTCAGCGCAGAGCCCGATGCGGGGCTTGAACCCGTGAGCCATGAGATCGTGGCCTGAGCCGAAGGCAGACACTTAACCGACTGAGCTACCCAGGCATGGGGTCTCGTTCTCCTATACAAATGTGAGGTGGTTAGAGTCAGTGACTGTGACCACGTCCCCTTCGGGCAGCTGTTGGGTCTCCGATGAGCAAATGGAGGCAGAGCAGGTGGAACCAGGATGAGGCCGGCCCTGCTGTGGCTGCTGCTGCCACCGCCGCCTCCTGGGCATCTGGTTGTTGCCAGGTGCCCGGCACAGCGCTGAGCACTTTATACCTGCCGCTTCCACTTCCGGCAGAAAGCCTGAGGGCGGGACTTCATCAGCCCTGTTTCACGGATGAGGTCGTGGAGGCCTGGGGAAGGTTACATAACTGGCTCCAGAATAGAGTACGTGCAGCAGGTTCGAGTCCAGGGCTCCTGCCTCCTCTCCAACCATCCCCCAGGTGTGCAGCCCTTTCCCGACACTCCGGACACACTGCAGTTGCGCTGTGGCCGAGAACTCCCTTGCAGGATCAGAGTTGCGCCCACAGCAGGCGCCCTCTTAAGTACAAAGTATTGATGTCGCCTTCTGCGTTTAAATACTCTGATTTCGATACAGAATTACACGATAGTTAATAACCCACGTAACCAAGGAATTAAAACACCACGTGACTAGTTTTGCCGAGCAGGTAATAGGAGAAGCACTGACATTTCCTCACGGAGGGTCTCTTGGCACCAGCAACAACGAAACGGAGAATAAATAGTAATGACGAAAGTGGCCCTGCAGGGACTGTCTACTCCGGTCTGGCCACGAGATCAGGTGCATTATGTTTGAAATCAAGAAACAATTGGGGCGCCTGGGTGGCTTAGTCGGTTAAGCGGCCGACTTCGGCTCAGGTCATGATCTCGCGGTCCGTGAGTTCGAGCCCCACGTCGGGCTCTGTGCTGACAGCTCAGAGCCTGGAGCCTGTTTCGGATTCTGTGTCTCCCTCTCTCTCTGCCCCTTCCCCGTTCATGCACTGTCTCTCTCTTTGCCAACAATAAGTAAACGTTAAAAAAAATTTTTTTAAAAATAAACAATTAAAGTGAACCTGCATCGTTTCACTTCTTGCTGTTGTTACTGTTTCCGAGAACTCGTCCGGAACTTGCTGTTCCGGGAAATGGGTATTATTATGGCTGATACAGGAGTCCCGTGGCACCTCCTGCTTCTCAGAGTCCCTCCCCCGCCTCCCCCCCGCTCCCGCCCGAGGTCCCCACCAAACCTGTCCTGCCCCTCCACTAGGCGGGGATCCCCAGACCATGGAATTTGGGAACTGTTGCTGCTGTTGCCGTACTGGCCTTGGGGCGGAGGAGCAAACGTCTATTTCGTGCTCTCCTGAATTACTTCAAGTGGGGATTCTGGTCTCTCCCTAGTTCTGTAAGTCATCTAAACCTGGGTTGTGTTGCTTTACAATAACGTGTGGAAGAAACATCCCTGGAGGCATTTCTAACCTGGAAGGCACCAAACTGCATAGTGGATGTCATTGTTTCCAGAGGCTTCTAGCCAGCTTCTAGCCCACCTTCCTAGTGTAGGAGGTCTCCAGCCCTGTGCCCACCGTGGCCCCAATGCCGCGTACCAGGCTCTTCGTGTCCACTTTCCATCACTAGATCTTCCTTCTCCAGAGACCCTCGGCAGCTGGAATTTCTGATTCTTTCCGGGGAGAAACCTCAGTCCTTTCAACCAGGGCTGGCCTTGCCCCACAGCCGCCCCTCCCCACCCCATGCATCTGGGACACAGGAGGGTGACCCTGGAGTGTTTCCCGGAGCTCGTTTCCTAGCACAGCCATACCCTACCGGCTCTCCAGCGGCCGCACAAGCGGCCTCCCCTCTGCCCTGCACGTGGCCCAGGGAAGGCTGGCTTCACATCCTTCCTGACGTCTCTGGATTGCCACACCGACTTCTGCGTGGTAGCCAGCCAAACAAGAACACGCACAGTCCTTCCAGGAACAAACAGTCACCGTCCGGGACAGCGTAGTCTAAACCTATGCTTAGAGCGAAAGCAAAGAAAACAAAAGAAAACAAAACATCATCTTGGAGCCAATATAAACCAGAGAGATGTGGCCTCAACCATGTCGAAGACGATGTTTTTCCAGAGCCAGTCGTTGCTGGAACAGAGTCCCCCGCCTGCCCCCGCCTGCCCCCCGCCTGCCGGGAATGCCCTTGGGGGTGTCTCCTGGAGCACAGAGCACCTGGAAACTCGGTCCAGACCGACTGACCACGGACTTGCCAGAAATGACCACTTGCCCCTAAATCCCGGAGCCCCGGGGCCAAATCTGCCTTTTCTCTTTTTTCGGCCTTCTATCATGGAAAATTGTCAACGTACACAAAAGAAAGAAGAATTCTCGTAACGAGCCTCCACATAAGCATTTCGCATCTCAAAAAAAATGAGCAACCCGTGGAAATCCTGTTGTGTCTATCCCACCGCGCCTCAAACAGCTTTCTTTTCCTGGCTGGGTTATTGTAAGGCAAATGCGGGATACGTAGTTGCATCCAAACGTACTTCCGTGGTGGAGCAGTGGCGTGTGTGTGGTCAGTGGCTTTGTGATAGGGTTGTAAGGTGACCGTGGCAGCCACCCTCGTGAGCACCACGTGACACACGAACTTGTTGAGTCGCTGGGTTTTCACACCTGAAACGAATGCCACGTTGCGTGTCGACACAATTCAGTTCCACCCAACTTCAATTACCAGAAACAAAACAAAACACAACAAAACCAACCGGAAAGTACTTTTGTGGGTGTCTCTAAAGGGATTCTCTTTTTCAAGAAGCCATGACCACACCTAAAGAAGAAATTAGCAGTAATTCCTTATGATCAGAACTGTCCAATTAGGATTTGGTTTCCCCGGATGTATCTTTAGGGTGTTTTTGCAGTTGGTTTGCTTGTTGGAATCAGGATCCAAACAAGGGCCGTATGTTGCAATTTATTGAAAAGTCCTTATCTTAGGAAGATAAGTTCTTCCTTTGTTATTATTTGTGTCTCCTTGCCATTTATTTGTTGAGAACACCAGGTCATTTGTGTCTTGCAGTCCCCCGCTTTCCAGATTTATCGATTGCATCCGCGGGCTGCTGTTTAATATCTACCTTTCCCCCTGTGTATGCAGTAAATTGGTAGCTTCATGTAGAGGTCCAGTGTTTGGCCAGAGATGTCCAAGTGATGATTTGGACCTTATCTTGCATCACCATGGAAGGCACCTCGGATCTGGTTGTCCCCCTCTGTGATGTTGGGATCAGCCCAAGGGTCCAATGGGTCCAGGCATCGTGAGCCTGATCTATCCATTTAAAAACTCCCCATCAGCCTTTCAGCACTGGATTTAGCCACTGCTGATGGTCACAGCCAAGATCCTGATTTCATTAGGGGCTGCAAAATGATGATACCCTGATTTATAATTCCTTCTTCACATAGTTGCCAGCATTCTTTTTAATTTATTTTGTTTTAAAAAATTTGTTCGTGCTTACTTACCTATTTTGAGAGAGAGAACATGAACGGGAGGGGGGCAGAGAGAGAGAGGGAGAGAGAGAATCCCAAACTGGCTCCGCGCTGGCAGTGCTGAGCCTGATGTGGGGCTCGAACGCACAAAGCGCGAGATGGTGACCTGAGCTGAAATCACGAGTTGGACGCTTAACCGACTCAGCCACCCGGCCACCCAGCTGCTGGCATTCTTGCGGAGGACTTTCTCTCATCACTCTTTGGCTGCTCTACAATACAGTTTAGGTGGGAGAAGCAGGAAAAGTGTTTGGCTCCTTCTCTTTATCCACCAGGTTTCAGAATAATGGGTTTGTTCCCAGCATCCTCCAGAGTTGACCAGGGAGGGTCGTTGTGTTTTTAATGAACGTATGGGTTCTTAACACATTCAGAGGGCCCCGTTCGGTGAAGTGATGATTGTTTTTGGTGCTTATAGTGCCCACCTCTGGCCAGTGGCATCCCTTCGAGTTGGATCCTGTAAGCTGGGCCTCAGCGTGAGGCCCAGGCTCACCTCCTCCCGTGGTCTCTTTGAGAACAAAGCTTTTCCCTGTGAATGGCCTTGGGGAGCCAGACTTTGGTGAAGGTCATTCTCTGTCCATGTCCATCCAACATTTTGGCAGAGGTCATAGCCTTTCTGGCGTTACAGCATCATCCCTATCTGAGCTGAGGCTCAAAGAAAGTCGAGTCTTCCCCCCCAAGGCGACATAGCCAGTAGAGGCAGAACTGGGGATCCAACCCAGGCACATTGGCTCTACGTCCCTGAAAACCAATGAGGGGGTGGGGACGGGGCAGGGGATGGCATTCCAGGTGGACGACTGTGAACTCAGGGCAAGGTTGGCTCGAACTAGGGTGGATTCGGGGGTGGGGGTGCGGGATGAGCTCAGCACCTGCTTCTCATGCCGCCTTTGTTCCCAGGACTCTCCACTGCTGTGCTGCCTCCTCCTTCTGCATGGACTCGCCTGCTCCCTTCCACCCCGAGACAGCTTCTTGGGGACAGGGACCATTCCTAATGAAACAGCAGACCCACATGTGGTCCAGAACAGACACTCCTCATAGATACATCGATATTCGGGTGGGTACCCCCAACCGTGAGCTGGCGGAGTAACAGTAGTCCTGTTTCTTAGGGATGTCATGGGGATTAAATGAGATAATACACCCCAGGTGCGTGCCCAGTTCCCGACGCACTGCGAGGACCTCTGTGGGTGTGACCACCATCACCGTCGGTGAGACTTTCCTCGCTGCCCGTCACTTTGCCCTCTGTGTCCCTAGAAAAGCATCTTGGTCCAGTCTCACGTGCTCTGTTACGAGGTGACTCCCAGCCCGCAGCTGGTGACGTTTCCACAGCACAAGGTGGTGGAGTTACCCTCGGAACCGGTGCCAGAAATGCGAAGCCTTTTTACAAATTTTTTAAAATTTTTAATCAACGTGAAATGTATGTAACGTACAGTTAACCATTTAAAAGTGAAAATTTTAGCGGTGTTTAGTACATTCGCAATTCTGTGCCGTTGTCACCTCTAGCAATGCTGTCTCTGGATTCTTTTTAACGTTCGAATGCTGTGGGAGGAGCACCAGTTCTAAATCTCTGTCAGATTTAATTCTATCGGACTTAGATTGTTATATTTTTTTGTATTTGTTCTTCCCACATTTTTTTTTTTTTTCTTCCTAAGGTGGTTGACCACACCCTGCTTTGCAACCACCTCAGCAAATGACATTCTGGCCACAATACGGGGCCTCGAGGCCACGCTCCCTTTTTTCTAGGTGCTCTGTCGACCACTGGTCTCTGTGGAAGAACTCGTTTCTTAGGACCATCATTTAATTTCGTAGAACTCGAAGAAAGAAATCATAACTTTTCTGGGGCTGAAGTAGTAAATCAGAGAAGCAACCCTTTTCCTATAAAGAAAAACTAATTCACTCAACAAATATTTAGGGAGTACTTAACTCCGTGCTATGCCCGGCGCATTTAGTAACGCACTACAAAGATGCGACTGCTGCCAGGATTTTCTTGAAAACATCTGGGGAAGGGGAGGTTTGCATGTTTCCTAAGGCTTGAGAAGAAAATTAGTCTTGTAGGGCTGAGGATTGAGGCACGCTCCGTTTTGGTGGAAGTCACAATGAGCTTTCCTGGGCTGGGCTGGAGCAAAGTGGTGGGTCCTCTGAGTCCCTTTCCCTAAGACCTCTTACCTCCAGAGGCCACCTAAAGGCTCATAGAAAACAAAGCCGTGCCTCCCACACGCCGGTGCTCAGTGACCCAGCGCTAGATCCGAAGGATCCTCTCAAAAGCATGAAAGAAATGCCTCTTCCCAGCAACTCAAGAGACATTTTAGGCAGCCTCGCTGGTTTTATGTTTTATCTAAGTGGACGCGATTTAAGATTTATAGACAAAGACAATCAGGTCAAAGTGACCCGCCTCCTGTTTCTGGAGCTGCCTGGGTAAAGGAACCCAGGGAAGGGCTGTGTGGGGAGATGGTTATAGGTTCTTTTATCAAACCCTCTCCCTGGGACGGGAGACTTTGATAAAGTCAGACCTTCTCTGGTCTTGAGCTGGAAAGGAAAGTTTAAAACCAGTAGGCTGAATTGGATCAGATTGTTTTCCTGTTATTCATAAATGGGACATTTCTATATATCGTTCTAGAAAGCTCTGCAGATTAACCTATTCTCTTTGTTTTTCCAAGGAAGGATGTTTTTCCATCTGTTCTGGTGGCTCCATTGGGGACCCACAGGCTCATCTCCTTGACAGAGAGGGGTGGGCGTCTTTAACTTAGTCCCAGCGTGTGGGGCACCTGGGTGGCTCAGTTGGTTGGGCAGCCAACTTTGGCTTAGGTCATGACCTCACCGCTTGTGAGTTCGTTCCCCGCGTCAGGCTCTGTGCTGACAGCGTGGAGTCTGGAGCCTGCTTCAGATTCTGTGTGTGTGTCTCTCTCTCTCTCTCTCTGCCCCTCTCCTGCTCACGCTCTGTCTCTTTCTCTCAAAAAAATAAGTAAATGTTAAAAAAAAAATTAAAACTTAGTCCCAGTGTGGGGAGAGTAAGGCTCTATGTCGTTCCTGAGGGATTTCAGTCTAAGAACGGAAGGATGGGCTCCTCAGGGAAGGAGGTCTTAAGCATTTTGGCGGTTGTAATTAATTTTTCCAGGATCGACATTCAAGATCTTTGCCATAATTGGACTCCCTGAATCCCTAGCACAGCCCTGGGCCTCTGGGAAACCTCTTAATCACCCTTCAAGGCCTACTTCCTTCAGGAAGCCTTCCTTAATCTTAGCCACTCTGTTCTGAACTTCTGTAGCGTTGGGTTGGAAGAACCTTGAAGGGCGACTAAGAGGTCCCCCAGGAGCCCATTTCCTGATGACTGTAATTAACTGAGGGTTCTCAGTCTTGCTTTAAAAATATAAGAACATCCATCCACCCATCCATCCATCCATCCATCCATCCATCCATCCATCCACCAACCCATCCATCCATCCATCCATCCATCCATCCATCCATCCACCAACCCATCCATCCATCCATCCATCCATCCATCCATCCATCCATCCATCCACCAACCCATCTATCCATCCATCCATCCATCCATCCATCCATCCATCCATTCATCCATCCATTTGCCCATGTATCTCTCTAACCTTTCATCATCCATTAATCCATCCGTCTGTCCAACCTTTCATCTGCTGATCCATCCACTAACCCACCCACCCACCTGTTCACCCACCCGCACATCCATCCATTTGCCTATCTGCTCATTACTCAATCCCTTATTCAACGTTCTCCAAACAGTATACAGTGTTCCTGGTATTGTGGCCAGTGCTGAGGTGACAGAGGTTGAGTCAGATAGAGACCATGCTGTCAAAGAGCTCAAAGTCTGGGCACGATAAGAGGAAACGTGGTGAGTAGAAAAAAATGGTTGAATGCAGACATCGTTATCTCCGCGCCTGGGGCTCTCCAAGAAGATATGAGGTTGTTTCTTTTCTTTTTTTTCTTCTTTTTTTCACGTTTATTTATTTTGAGAGACAGACTGTGTGCAAGCGGGGGAGGGGCAGAGAGAGAAGGAGAGAGAATCCGAAGCAGGCTCCACCCTGTCAGCGTAGAGCCCAACACGGGGCTCGATCCCTCGAACAGAACCAGGAGATCATGACCTGAGCCACCAAGAGCAGTGGCTGCCATCGCCTGTGTAGTGTGTGAGGGCCACGAGGCTGGCAGCATTGCTCTGGGAAGCCCCTCCACCTGGGGACTCTAGGAACAGGGCACGGGGCTTTTCCGACCTTGACTGTTGAGTCAAGACCAATCTCCTTACCCATCTGGGCCCGCTTATGTTTCCAGCTTTCTTCTCTGCTCATGTGTCTGGAAGGTTCTTTGGTGTGCGCAGTGGCCCAGGGTTACCCGGATGAGCCAGGCTGTGGATTCAGGGGAGGGATTTGTGTCCTGGAGCGCCCGCCTCCTTGGCCAGGCTTGCCCCTCTTCCTCCCTGCTCCCCTGGCCCGCCATACCTTTGCCTTCCTGCGGGACCTGACTGTTCCCCTTCCCAGGGTGATGCTGGAGTCTTCCTCTGCCTCAAGGCTCTGCTCCTGCCTGGTCCCATCTGGCTCTCCTCCCTAACCCAGGTACCAGCTCTTTTAGGCTGTCCGTGTGACCTCCTCCTTCCCAGCTGAGTGGGGTGTTTTTCCCTAAGTGTTATTTGCTACTGTGCTGTATTTAGCGTCTTCCGTTACTGCTGGGGCTCTTCAAGCCAGCTAATGTGCCTAATATTAGAGTCAAGCCAGCTAACGTGCCTGATGTTAGAGTGCTCTGTACGTAGAGGGCCCCGAGCAAATTTGTTGGATAAATGAATGGATCACATATCTGTTGGGTTCCAAACTTAAGATGAGAAATGGGTTTGGGGCGACCTAAGTGGCTCAGTCCGTTAAGCGTCCGACTTCAGCTCAGGTCATGGTCTCGCCGTCCGTGGGTTCTAGCCCCGTGTGTCGGGCCCCGTGCTGACAGCTTGGAGCCTAGATCGTGCTTCCGATTCTGTGTCTCCCTCTCTCTCTGGCCCCCATCCCCACCCAACCCCGCTTGTACTCTATCTGTCTCTCTCTCCCCAGAATAAATAAACGTTTAAAAAAAATGAGAAATGAGCTTGATTGGAAGAGGGATTGAGGTTAGCTATTAGGAACAGGTTCTGAGGTATAAAGTGGATAAGCCAGAAAGATGATGAAAGGCCTTACAAAGACCTGCTCCCCGATTGGAAGTGAGGAGGCATGGAGGGGGAAGCGTCAGGATGCTGGAGTCCAGCCTTCCAGACTTCTCTAACTCTAGTTGCTGTCCCTTCTCTATAAATTTCAGTAGTACCTACCCTGTTTCTCCCATGTTATTTTATTTCATTTTGTTGTTTATTTATTTATTTTGAGAGGAAGAGAGAGAGTGCTCAGGAGGGGCAGAGGGAGAGAGAGAGAGAGGGAGAGAGAGGGAGAGAGAATCCCAAGCAGGCTCCTCACCATCAGCACAGAGTCCGACACGGGGCTCGAACCCACAAACCATGAGATCGTGACCTGAGCTGAAACCAAGAGTCAGACACTTAAACCGACTGAGCCAACCAGCGCCCCTGTTTCTCCCTGGTCTTGTCCCCCAAACGTGGCCATCTTGGCCCCTTGGCATGTCATGAGTATGTGGTGGCTACCCCAGGACCAGCACTGAGTACCTTTCCCTCCCTGGGCAAAGCTGACGCCTCGATGGGTGTTTGTGCCGGTCCCCAGGATGCCGAGATGTGGGGCCAGCCTGGTCTCCGGAGCCGTCACACCTTACAGAGCCATTGGGTGGCTGCCTGGTGGGCACCCGCCTGGCATGGCTGCACTGGGATGAATTTTGAGCTGTGTTTGCTGAGCGCTGCTGGGTGCCAGGCTCTCGGTCAGTCGCCAGACGTGGAAGCGGGCTGAGGACTTCTGTGTTCCCTTCATTCTCCGGGGTTTGCCGGTTGCTGGCAAAACCCCTCCTCGACGGAGGTGCCTGTGAGTGCACCGAGAGACTAGGCTTTTTAATTTTGCATCATTTGCTCCAGAAATCGAGATCCCCTGAAGTCACCTCGGGTGAGGGGCTTTGCCGTGAGGGGCATGGGGTGGGGGGTGGTACACAGTGTGGGGGACAGCACCGTCATGGGCTGGCTGCCCCCAGGCCGAGACTGAGTGGGCCTGGGTTGAAGGCCGGCCTGGGTCCTTGACGTAGGAGCTTGTGGTTCTGGGTCCTGTGCTCTGCCACCATCGTGACTCAGCAGCAGCACGTGCACCTGCGTCTTCCTGTTTCCCGCCCCCCCCCCTCCCCACCTGCATCTTCTGGGTTCAAAGTCCCAACAGAGGGATTTGGCCCAGTTTTTCATTTTGGGTCGTGCCACGAAAGTTCCTTCTCCCCACCCTGCAGGGAGTGTGCGGTCTCTTGTTTGAAAAGGGGACCCCTGTAACAAAGGGCAGGGCAGGGCAGGGCATCCCCCTTTTCTTGTCGTTGGGGGGAGCCTGGGAAGGTCCTCTTAGCGAAGATGAGGTTTAAGTCATTGCTATCGAGTGGACGTGTGCCCCCTCCAAGATTCCTGTTTTAAAACCTAACCCCCTAATGTGATGGTATTGGGCAGTGGGGCCTTTGCGAGGTACGAAGCCGCAAGGGCGGAGCCCCCGAATGGGACTCGCCCTTGTGAAGGAGACCCCAGGGAGCTCCCTCACCCCTCTGCCAGACTTCTTCCAGAAGGCGGCCGTCTGCAGCCCGGAAGAGGGCCCTCACCAGCCCCCATCCTCGCTGGCCCCTGATCTCAGACTTGTAGCCTCCAGAATTGGGAGAAATAAATTTGTTGTTTACCAGCCACACAGTCCGTGGTATTTTGTTAAAGGGGCCTAAATGGAATAAGATACTCCCTGTATTAGTTTCCTTGGACTCCCGTAACAGGGTACCATAAACTGAATAGCTGAAACCACAGAAATGTATCCTCTCACAGTTCTGGCGCCTCATCGTCCAAGGTCAAGGTGGCGGCAGGGCCGTGCTCCCTCTGAAGCACTAGGAGGGATCTGTTCCAGGCCCTTCTCCCAGTTTCTGGTGGTTCCTTGGTTCCCGACAGCCTGACTGCAGTCTTCACGTGGCGTTCTCCCTGTGTGCGAGTCTGTGTTTTAAGTCCCCTGTTTTGTAAGCACACCCGTCATACTGGATTAGGAGCCCAGCCTCTGTGGCATGATCTCATCTTAAATAATTCCATCAGCAGCCACTGTATTTCCAAATAAGGGGACATTCTGAGTGCCTAGGAGTTAGGACCTTGACGTATGAGTTTTGGGGGCACCCATTTAACCCGTAGCAGTTCCCTTCTTGACTTGAAAGGGGCTTAAGGCTTTGACAGACAGTGACATGGGAGGTGGGGGGGGGGCACAGGGGCAAAGGCATGGAGGTGGGGGGGGGGGGCTTCTTCTATTTCTCCCAAGGTGGTACAGCCCTGTGTACGTACACCCCTTACGTCTGATCTGTGGTTCACTTCACCCTGCTGAGAAGCTAGTTCCCGGGACAAACTTGGGCACTTTAATTATGTACGTTACTTCACATCCACGGGACATCACCCTGCTGGACTTAGGGACCTCCCCCAAATGATTTCCTCCTCGAGCTTTCGTATCTGGGCAGCCCAAAGGGGGTTGAAAACGTGCTAACTGGGTGACCCATTCCCTGACAGGAGACGCTTGGCCTCAGCTTGGATTTTGTGTTCTGAATCGAGTCATATCTTTGTAGACCAACCCAGAGGATATGGTTCAATGCGTGTTTTCCCGGGAGCAGATTTTTTAGAAGTGATGTCAGCGTGATTGGGAGAATTTGCCCGCATGGATAGTGAGGAGGTCAGGGCAGCTTTGCACTTGTCGTGGGTGTGGACGGACACGGGGAGTCCTAGACCGCAGGGGGCCTGCCATGTCTGTCCACACCCACAGGTGTCTGTCCTGTGCGTGGGGCTTGACTCAGGGCTTGAACTCTTGGGGGCCCTGGTAAATTTCAGAATCTTGGCTCGTCACCTGTAAAATAATCGCGCAGAAGAACAAGAGATAGCATATGGAAATTACTATCCTTGCTGATTAATAAATATGTTCATGGTCCTCCCACCACCCCTGGCAGGGGTCACTCTGCATTCTTGGTGGCCCCAGGCTATGATCACAGGTATCACAAGGCAGCATGTACTTTGGAATAGCAACAAGTCCTTTACTACGAAGTTGTAAGGAATTACAGCATATTTCCTGGCCCATTTCAAAGTCTGTTCTTTCTCCAAGAAATTATCCTGTTAACAAAAATCTGCGCATTACCAGTTGTTTTTCCGGTGTAACTTACGACCAACTTCGTTCAACGGGGGAGTCACTTTTCCAGCACTTCCTTATTATGTTTGCAGATATTTTCCCATTTCTTGTTTTGGCAATCCACAACGGGTCATGGCTTCCTCCAAACGCATACATGAAATGTCTGTCGTAGCATTTTGTTGGAAACTTCCGGGCTTCTGGAAAGCATACAATTTGAAATTCACGTTTCTTGACATTCCTGTTTTGTGAGTTTCTGTAAACCGATGATGGAACAGGTGTGCCAAGGTAGAGACAATCAAGCCTACGTGGTCCTGTGTGATCCATCTGTTTCATTCTCTGTACAAAAGGTGACAGTGATGGCCGCCTTACCCACTCCGTTATTGAAAACAAACTAAAGTGCTTGTTATTTCTTCCCCCAGTGGAAGTTGGCTTCCTCCCCAGGAGGCATTGTTCAAAGGGACTCTCCTACACCTGCACGTCCATCTTGTTTTACATATCAATCTGAGTCTAGTGTAGGCTTGTGATCTTTTGTTTTAACGTGTTCATGTAATTCTTGTTTCTGTCACATTTAGCAACTGATAGTGAAACGTTTAGGAGTAATTCAAAGGTGCTGGTAACTTGGTAAGACCCAGAGAGTTTTCTTAGGAGGGGTTGTGGTTTTTCTTTTCCTCTCGTTTGTGGGCTTTTTCCTAGAGGTTGTGTCGTGCTGTCTCTTCAAGGGCAAAGGGAAAAGAGGAACCAGCAACTCTAACAAAACGGTCAACACATACTCAATTACTGGCAATAGTTCTCTTTTATCGCCGCAATCTGGTGTGGACACCCCGCTGAGGAAGCAGGGGGCCTCTTTCCAGATAGGTGTCTAATGTCAAGGTCAGGAGGAGTGCGAGAGAGAATCCTTTCGGGCGGGAGTTTATCACTTCACAGTCATTGAGAGCTGAAAACGAACACATGATAACTTTTTAGCATAGGAGAAAGTCATGCTGTAAAGGCAAATTTGGACGGTGCAGGTAACGTGACGACGTTTTCTTTTCTCTTCAGTAGGAAAAGTCGCTGTTGCGTCCCTCGGGGGGCTTCTCATTTGTGTCTCAGACTGTGCGTTTGGAATTTTAGAATTCCAGGGTGGGTCGTACAGGATGAGGTTTTGTCTGTGCTTCTGGGACGTGCTGCTGCTTTTGGGGAGCGTGGGGGCCTTCATGCACATCATTTGACCGGTCCTGGCCTTAGCCAGGTGCTTTATTTAGCCAAGGCTAAAACCTGTGAAAACAACTTACATTAGACTCTGTTGACATTTTGGTGGCAGTTTGAATAGCACTTGGGCAACTCATCCAGGTCCAATGAGGTGAATAGAGTGACATGGAAAAAAAAGGTACAAGCATAAGATAGAAACAGGTGATTTTTTTACATGAAAGATACCCTCAGAAGTCTTACCTTACTGGGAGGTCTTGTTGAAAACCTTTTGACAGAAAAGCATTTATTTGTTTCCTCTTTTTAAAATTTTTTTGGGGCGCCTGGGTGGCTCAGTCGGTTAAGCGGCCGACTTCGGCTCAGGTCATGATCTCTCGGTCTGTGAGTTCGAGCCCCGTGTCGGGCTCTGTGCTGACAGCTCAGAGCCTGGAGCCTGCTTCAGATTCTGTGTCTCCCTCTCTCTGACCCTCCCCTGTTCATGCTCTGTCTCTCTCTGTCTCAAAAAAATAAATAAACGTTAAAAAAAATAGTAAAATTTTTTTAATGTTTACTTATTTTTGAGAGAGAGAGAGAGAGAGAGAGAGAGAGAGTGGAGGAGGGGCAGAGACAGAGGGAGACACGGAATCCGAAGCAGGCTCCAGGCTCTGAGCTGTCAGCACAGAGCCCGACGTGGGGTTCGAACTTATGAACTGTGATCACGACCTGAGCTGAAGTCAGATACTTAACCGGCTGGGCCACGCAGGTGCCCCGATTTGTTTCTTCTTTAAATCAGACCAGTAGTTGAATATAGTTCCAGAGAGTGTAAATGGAACCTGTACCATTGTAGTAAGGGTTATTTAGATGTTACCATTCGTTGCCTCATTAACGGAAGGCATTGGGACCACGTTCGACGGTCTTTATGAAGACCGTCTGTATGACGGTCCCTCCCCTGCAAGACTGAAGTTCTGTGCAAATGTGAACTGTATCTTGTTCGCCTTCTAGAAAGTTAAATGATGAGGTAAGTACTTACAAGCAAGTCCTGCTTCAGATGTCTTACAGATTAAACTCTTCTCATCTCTACAGCAACCCTTTGCAGTAGAGTATGAGTTTCCTGTCATTCTTGTAACAAAATATCCTGAATACAGGGGCTTCAAAAAAGCTCAGGTATAGCTCACGATTCTGGAGGTCGGAAGTCCAGAATTGGTCGCCGGAGGCCAAAGCCAAGGTGTCAGCGGGACCGTGTTCCTTTCGGGCTGTTCAAGGAGGAATCTGTTTCCTTGCTCTTTTGTGGTGTTGGCATAATTCTGGCGTAGGTTGTCTGCTGAGGGCTATTCGAAGTTTCAAGAGGCTTCCCGCATCTCCTGGCTCAGCCCTTCGTCCATCTTCAAAACCAGCAGTAGCTGGTCAAGTCCCTTTGCCACTTGGAGTCTCTTATCCCTTCCCCCTCCCCCTCCTCCCTCCCCCTCCTCCTCCTCCGTCTCTTCTCCCTCCTGCTCCTCTTCTTCTTCTTTCTCTGGTCTCGTCTCTTTCCAACCACAGATCCATGTTCTCCTCCTTTAAGGACTCGTGCGACTAGACGACTATTGGAGAATCCAGAATAATCTCCCAGTCTCAAAGTCTGTAACTTTAATCCCTTCTGCAAAGTCCCTTTTGCCACGGGAGGGGACGGTCACAGATCCCAGGGAGTAGAGTAGGGTCATCTTTGGTGGGGGGCATTATCTTCATTTTACAGATGAGAAAACTGACGTACAGAGCGAGTAAGTAACGTTTTCAAGGTCGCGCAGTTAGCAGGTGGGGACCTGGGTCTCAGATGCGGGCAGTTTGGCTCTGGTGCCTGTCCTAATCCAGCTGCCTTACCTCTGCTTCGCCCTTGGTGCCAGGCTCATAGCGGAGGCTCAACACCTACCAGTCAGGTGTAAGTTGTAAGTTCACGCTGGACTCCTCTTGGAACGGACTGATCTGTGTTCAAGGCGAAGAACAATTTGGAATGTGTTAGTCCCTCCAGTTTTGAAAGATGAAGCAATCGTGTCCTAAGCAGACCTCTGTCTTTGCAAGTTTACCTTGATTTGAAAAGCTGCCTTGCAATAAACTCAGATGTTTTACCTCTGCTCACGTCGTGTCCCTGAACCCAGTCGAGTTTCTCCTTCAAGTATTGAGGGCTGAGACACAACATCGGCTACAAATACTTTCGCTCCAGTTGTCACGATGGAGCTGCTTCTACCTCAGAATCGATGTTACCGTGTAAAGAAGTCTACTTGCAAATTTATGTGAAGGTCTTATCAAATGCAAAAAATGGCATACGGTTTCTCGTTTGCTGCCTTGTGCTGCCTGTAACGTTTTCCATGCCCCTTTACCTTGAAAACAAACCGCTGTTTGGCCTTGGGTTACCCTAGTAGGAGCTCCACAAAAGTGTGTTGATTGGAACCTCCACGCAAACTTCACTTTGTAGACTTCACAAAGGGTGCCTTTGCTTAGACGCAGTAACCGGGCAACCTGCAGAGGTCTTACCGCCCTTGGGCTGTGAGGGACATCCATCGCTTTGGCTAGATGTCTAGTGTCCTAGGCAGAAGTCCCAAAGTTGTAGATTCAAAGTCAGACCTGAAAGACAGGAGGGACTGGGTAAAACCCTGCTGTTTTGGGTATCTCTGGCCCGTCTCCTTCCTGCTTCCTATTCCAGATGACCCACAGGGTGCACTGCTGATCACAGAGGCCGCCCCTGCTTTTCTGCCCCTGGTGGGCTGAGGTGCATAGCTCATGGCTTTGGGGTCTCTGAATTGTCACCGTCTATTTGACCGATTGGTTCAAAATGCCTGGCACAGAATGGAGGCACTCTAAGTACGTACGTAGGCAAGTCTTTTCTTGGGGTTCATACAGGCTCAGCTGAAGAACTCTTTTTTTTTTTCTTTAATGTTTATTCATTTCTGAGAGAGACAGAGAGCAAGTGAGGGAGGGGCAGAAAGACAGTGGGAGGCACAGAGTCCGAAGCAGGCTCCAGGCTCCAGGCTCCAGGCTCCAGGCTCCGAGCTGTCAGCACAGAGCCCGACACGGGGCTCGAACCCACGAACCGTGAGATCACGACCCGGGCCCAAGTTGGACGTTCGACCGACTGAGCCACCCAGGTGCCGTGATTTTTTTTTTTTTAAAGTTTCATTCATTTTTGAAAGAGAGTGTGAGCGGGGGAGGGGCAGAGAAAGAGGGGCACAGAGGATCCGAGGCGAGCCCTGCGCTGACAGAAGCGAGCCCGTTGCAGAGCTCAGACTCACGAACTGGGCGATCATGGCCTGAGCCAAAGTCAGATGCTTAACCGACTGAGCCACCCGGTTGCCCCAGAATTGCTTTTTAAATGTGCCAGTGGAGGGGCGCCTGGATGGCTCGGTCGGTTCAGCGTCTGACTTCGGCTCAGGTCACGATCTCACGGTTTGTGGGTTCGAGCCCCGCGTCAGGCTCTCTGCTGACAGCTTAGAGCCTGGAGCCTGCTTCGGATTCCATCTCCCTCTCTCTCTGCTCCTCCCCTGCTTGTGCTCTGTCTCTCTCTCTCTTTCTCTCTCCCTCTCAAAGTTAAATAAACATTGAAAAAAAATGTGCTAGTGGAAATTTAGACTCCTAATAAATAAATGCTCAAATAGGAAATTCACCCCCTTTTCTTCCTTTCTCTCGCTAGAAGGTGTTAGTCACAGAAGACAGTTTGGACGTTGTTGGTAAGATGTGGTGAGGACCTACAAAAGGAGAGAGTTCTCTCAAGGTCTGTAGGGGCTGCTCAAGGCCAGACCAGAGCAGGCCAGGACTAGAGGCAGGTCGCACAGCCTCACAGCTTGAGCTGTCAACTGGAGATCAAGAGGCTGGGTGGCGGGCCGGGCAGAAGGGAAGGTTCTTCGGGACAAAGCCAAGTCAGAGTGTGGGACAGCCGGAACCCTCTCTGTGGGAGGTGGGTGTGATCTGAGACCCCGGTCTGGCTCAGTAGCCAGAGGTCTGGGTTGAGCAGAACAGAGGCCGAGTCTTGCTCATGTCTTCAGGATCCAGAAGATTGAAGTGGGCGAGAGGAAAGGTGGAGGGGTCCCCGGCTGGCAACCGTGTTGGATTTGTGTCCAAGTCCCATCTCTGCCTTTTACTAGTTGTACGTCCTTGGGCAGGACACGCCCTCTTTCTGGCCCTCACGTTTCCCCTCCTGTTGGTCTCCCAGGGCTGCACAGGATGAAATGAAGTGACTGTGAGATGCCCAGCAGAAGTGGCCTCTGGGACAGTGCATGTGCAATCCCTATCAGGTGGACAGCAAATCCTTAAAATAGCTGCCCCTGCAAGATTGTAAATGACACGTTGATATTTTTGCATTTGCCTTTCACTACCACGTTCTGTCTGAACATCCTCTTCTCCCCAGAAGGTCGCCGTGACCTCGTTGTCTGGGACAGATTTGGCCTTGGTCTGCTTTCGTCTTATCATTGCTTTTCATACTGTGCTTTCCAGAACACATCACTCATCTCGTCGCTGGCTGAATGGGCACTGGACCCCATGCAGCTCGCGGCAGATGGCTCTGCCCATCCTCTGGAGGCCGTGCCAGCTGATGGACCCGACACCCTGTCGCAGTTGAAAGGCCTGGTTCTGAACTCTCGCCCAGATATCCCCACGCCTGACCCTGTCTGTGGCATATCTTCCCTCTTCCTTGACTCACGGTATCCTTTGGACACTGTGCTCTGAGGTCCCCCTGGCTGATTCTTGGTTGTAAACTTCACACTGCGTGGGCTTAATTGATCTTCTGAGTTTAGCTTGCCCTGGGACCCAGTGATTGCTCCTGTTTGGTGCTTCTGAAGGCTTCTCCCAGCGTTGCAGAGAGGGATCAGGCACTTGGCAGGGTTTATTTTTTTTTATCAAAGGCTTACTTTTATAAATGCCAACTTGACTTGTTCTAGGAGGAAAAAAAATCCCTGGGGTCAAGCTTGAGTTCATGTGGATTAATATGACCCTAGCTTTATGAATGGTCTTAAATATTCTTCTTCACTCTCTTCATCTTTGCCACTTTTCTTCTTTCTTTACATCCTATGACATTTTGAGACCATGTGGCTCTAAGTTTTCTTTATGTTGTTAGTTCCTTTAGGAGAGGAGAGTGGAGAAGGGAGCATCATGTAGTGGAAAGATGATGAGCTTTGGATTTCAGTCAACCTGCATTGAATACCAGCTGTGTGATCTTGGTTACTTAATGTCAGTGAGCCTTGATTTAAATAAGATGAAAATTTTAGTGAAGAATAAATAAAGGTATTATACATCAAATCCTAATTGCAGTCTTACTCTCTATAGTTAACCACTCTTTCATCCTTTTTCTTGTTTTCAGGAGGCAGTCGCTTCCTATCCTTTTAACTGATTCTTTTGGTAATTGTGTTGACTTTTCTGAAGAACAGATTTTGCTGCTCCTTGAGTTTTGATTTTGGGGTAAATTTGTTAACTTCTTGATATGGAAGGTAAGGATTTTTCTTTTCTTTCACACATGCCCTCTTCTCCCCATACAGATATATCCGTCCTGGCCCCCACCCTCCCATTATGGTGATTTATAGTTTTTGATAGCTCAACTTAATGTGTACATCACTGTGATCATGTAAACATTTTGACAACTGAGCCATGTATGTGCTACGATTAGTTTTCCTTTTTCCCATGTAGCTTTCTGTTTTTCCTGAAATTAGTAATTGCCTATTTTTTGTATGCACTTATCACTATTTATCTGGTGCTCACTACAAAATGGGGAAGTGAGAAGTGTTAGCAGGCATATTACCAGAAAGGGAGAAACATACCAGTTCTTCAGGGGAAAGGACTCTCTCCCTGGCATTAACTTCTCAAAATAATTTCTGTTGTGGGGTCGCGTAGAAATGATATCGTAACACAGTGGACTTAATGTTAAGCAAATGTCAAAGCCAGTTCCATACGGCCGTTTTCCATGATGGTGTTGGAAAAAAGTCAAGGTGATGCTATTATGGGAAGTTCTGGGAAGAGAATTGCACGAGGGACCAAGCTAATGAGTTAAAAATGTCTTGTGGTGAAACTTGATCCAAGAGTAAACTTGGGCGCCTGGTGGATTAGATGGACTTTGTGGCTCCCAGACGATCTTTTGTCTAAATGGCAGGACTGCACTCATTCATTCAATCAGGAAGTAAATGGGGACAGCCAGTATGGGCTGGACCCTAGAGAGTCTGTAATCAACAAAACAGATGTGGTCTTTGCCCTCACAGAGTTCATGGTCTTGTGGGAAGACAGACGTTGAAGCGTGAATTGTTGGTGTGATGTGTGTTGTAAAGGAAAGAGGCAGGGTGGCCTGGGAGGCTGTGTTACCCAGTCCTAATTCTACCAAGAGTTTAACAAAGTCTGCTACGTCTATTGTTCTGCTGATATAGATACACTAAATCCCTTAATTTCCCTTTCCTTCAACTTTTTTTGTAGGTTTATCTCCTTTCCGCATTGACAACCAAATAGCTGTTGGCTAGAGTAAACCCACAAGATTGCAGAATCAGTCTTTTTCAGGTTGTAAAACCACGTTCCGTCAATTATGAAACTTGCTCAGGGAAAACAGTGCCCCGGAGATTAGGTTGGACACTCCTCTTTCCTCTGTCCACACTGGGAAGGGGCCCGAGTTTGTGTGTTTGCTGCTGTGTCTGAGGAACAGATGACAAAATTCCTGGGGTCACTGTCCTGGTAGAACGGGAGAATGGTAACTTTTCAAGGATGAAGATCTTCTATTGCTTTACATCCACTCCAAATTCACATTTATGGCAAGGTGAATTAGTGGCAGAAATCCCTTTCCAACCTAGCCATAAAAGGCAAAAGTTTATAAAGTGTGAACACCCTCGTTGAAAGTAGCAGGATTATTTACTTGCATTAACTGTTCTAGGTCTTTAAAATGACACAACAGGGGCGCCTGGGTGGCTCAGTCGGTTAAGCGTCTGACTTGAGCTCAGGTCACGATCTCGCCGTCCGTGAGTTCGAGCCCCGTGTCGGGCTCTGGGCTGATGGCTCAGAGCCTGGAACCTGCTTCTGATTCTGTGTCTCCCTCTGTCTCTGCCCCTTCCCCGTTCATGCTCTGTCTCTCTCTGTCTCAAAAATAAATAAAAACTTTAAAAAAAAAATTAAATGACACAACAGTTTATTATAAGGCAAAGGGTTGGACCAGGTGGTAGTTTCGAGTTCTGTTTCAGCTGTAAAACCTATGGTTATTGAATGTTTTGTAAAGCCCTTTGCCAAGCTCTACTCTATCTGTATGCATTAAGTGGTACAAACTCTGTATTTTCTGGGGGAAACTCTGAATACCAATACTCTTATGAAATGATATACATTTGTCAAATTTTACTTTTTTTTTTTTTTTTTTTCTGGCTGTAGATAGTTGTTTGAAGAGAATGACCAGATAACTTTTTCAGATTGGAAGTCATTCAGTAATTGACTGGAGGAAGAGTTAGCCTTTGACGACTTTTTTTTCAACTGGCTTGGGCAATTCTCAACATTATTAAAATGTGACTTTGGTCACTGGAAGCACAGAATTGTCATACAGTGTGGTTATTACCTTCAAAAAATGACCAGAAGACCAATTATTTTTGTTCTCTCCTGGTTTGTATGTTTGGCTTCCACGGTGACTTTGAAAATTCCTTTTCACCAGGATTCAGAGGATCTTTCTCTTTTGAAAGTAAATGGGCAGAAATTCTAAAAATAGAGAATTTAAAAGAATAAAATCACCAAATCTTTAGTAAACCTGTGAAGATGGAGCGGTTCCCTTCACCCCCATCAGGAGAAAAAAACCGCATAAAACAGTAAAAAGAGTAGAATATATTGTAGGGCAGGAGCTGAATTTTATAAGGTAGACATGAGATATTAATATTCACAGAGGCTTCGTTTTGGTTTGACAAGGTAAACGGAAGTGATAGTTCAGAATTTAGAAAGGGGCAAGAGAAAAACAGCTAACCACGTGCAGACATTCAACTTCACTTATAAAGAGGGAAACGCACGTTGAAATCACAGTGAACTACCATTTCACATCTGCTACTAACAAGCAGGAAAAGACGCTCAACTTTAGTTGTAAAGAGGCAAATGCATATTAAAACCACAGTGAGATACCATTTCACACCTACTAGCTGAGCAAAACTTGGAAGTCTGACAACATCAAGGGTGGATGAGGACGCAGAACAACCAGACGCTTGTTCTCCAGGAGAGGAACCTAAATTGGTACCAGCCTCTTTGCTCTAGGGGGCGCTGTTTACGCAGCCTACAATGTGAACGGTGCCCCCTGGGGTTGTGTGGCAGCCTCGTGGGTTGTGTGCGTAGCAGGAGACACGCACGATGATGTTTATATTGGCTTCATTTGCAATAACACACAGACCAAAACTCAGAAGTAACTCAAATAGCCATCAACTATAGAGTGGAAAAACAAATCGTAGGATGTCCATACAATAAAGTGCTGTTCCAGGGGGAAAGGGGCTCCCAGATATGGGCAACGGCAGCGGTGAATCTCGGGAACGTTGTACTGAGCAAAAACGCAGGTCGAGAAAAATCATACAGTGCGAGTCCGTTCACCCAGAGCTTAAAAATGTCAAAGTGGACAGCATGCTGCTTAGGTTGAAACCTACATTAGAATTAAGTGAACCTAGCTTGTCAGGAATGCTGAATTCAGGTTTTAGCCCAGACCTCCTGAGACAGAAGCTTCTTTTTAACAAGATCTCCAGGTGAAGTTTCTTCTGCACCCTAAAGTTGATCTTTTCCAAATAGGAAAAAAAGAAAGTTACATCTGTGTTAGATTTTAGGTTAATAGTAAATTACATCTAAATGAAAAATTTTGTTAAAATTGTACAGTAAAGCGAGAAGAGTACGATTCAGGATACCAGTTACCTGGGGGCGGGGGTAAGGAAGGAGCTCACCAGGGTTCGGTAGCTGTTCTGATGTTCTTGTTTTTAATGTTTTAAATATTTAGTCATTCATTCATTCATTGATTTATTTGGAGAGAGAGAGCAAGCAAGCTGGGTTGGGGCAGAGAGAGAGGGAGAGAGAGAGAATCCCAAGCAGAATCCACGCTTTCAGTGCTGAGCCCAATGTGGGCTCACAAACTATGAGATCGTGACCTGAGCTCACAAACTATGAGATGGTGACCTGAGTTGAAACAAAGAGTCGGACACTTAACCACCTAAGCCACCCAGCCATCCACTGATGTTCTTGTTTTTAAACAGGAGGAGGCCCATGGCTGTTCGTTGTATCATGAGTTTTCATAACAAGTATCTTCTACACGTTCTTCTGTGTCTGCTCAGATTCAATAAGCACAATTCAAAGAAAGAAAGGGGTTAGAGTGGGGATGGGAGCAATCTGGGAGGTTGCCTGGAGAGAGTAGGACCCGAGCCCGGCCTAGAAAGACGGTGAGTTTTGGTTTTTGTGGAGCGGGGGCATCCCAGGTCTCCCTTGGGTCGGAGAAGTTGTGTCCAAGCCCACCCATCCCAGCTCTGAACTTTGTCGGCCCCTGTGTGGGTCCATTTCCAGGGAGAAGGAGTTCCACAGGTGAGTGGGCTGGTGTTAAGGGGGCACTTTCAGGCAGGGACTCGGGGCCTGAATTGGAGGACCAGTCTGGGGACGTTTGCTCCCCACTCAGTCCACGAGTAGGGTGTCCAGTTTACCCCAGGAGAGTCGTCCCCTGAAACGCATGAGTAGCTGTTGAGCTAGAGCCGAAGGCTGCTGCCAAAGAGGCCCCTAGCCTGGGCTCCCCTTTTACAGAGGTGCCAGGACCTGCCCGGTGCCGAGTGGCAGCGTCAGGCCAGTGTGGCTCCAGCGCTCCAGCCCCCCGTCACCTGCCCCATATTGTGCAGCGCCCCCCAGTGGACTCCACCTTGATGGAATGTCATGATTAGCATCCTGCCCCCTCATCCCCAAGAGGTGTTTATACAAACCGCATGTGACCATTTGTGGGATTTTTTTTTTGTTTTTTTGTTTTTATTTTTTTTTAACGTTTATTCATTTTTGAGAGATGGAGGGAGACAGAGCGTGAGTGGGGAGGGGTAGGGAGAGAGGGAGACACAGAATCCGAAGCAGGCTCCAGGCTCCGAGCTGTCAGCACAGAGCCCGACGCGGGGCTCAAACCCACAGACCGCGAGATCATGACCTGAGCCGAGGTCGGACGCTCAACCAACGGAGCCCCCCAGGCGCCCCATGCATGTGACCATTTGTAAAAAAAAAAAAAAATTAGAAAAAACATTTGTCTATAATTCCATTTCCCCAAACATCCACTGTTAAAATTTTCATGTATTTCCTTCCAGTCTTTTTTCTATTGCATTAAAAAAAAAAATACTATTCTGTTAGTTGCCAAGGATGTGAGTGATCTAACTTTCTATCCTTATGTGTGTTTTCTCTGCCTTCTGTTACGGCTTTTGTGCTTTTTTTGGTCCTTTAGCATGTCATATTACATATGTAGACACTATCTTTGCCAATGAGTCACCATCAGCAGGAATAAAGTAGAAAATGTTACTTTATTCCTGGAGAGTTTAGCAAATATCACATATTTTGGGTCATTCATTCTTCTTTTTTTTTTCTTTTTTTCTTACTTTTAGAAAGTTAACTGCCTATAGGAGCATTCCTCCAATAAACACTCTCTTGGTACTTATGTTATACTTGGTGCTGGGGAAACAGACGGGTGAGTTTCTAGGAACTCCGGTTGGGGGGGGGGGGGTGGGAGGGTCCACGCAGACTGTCCTTCTTTCTGGTAAAATCCAAGACTGAGCCTTAATGGCTTCCGTGATGAGGGCTTGTTTCTGCGGAGCAGAGCCGGTAATGTCTTTCCTCTGAGCAAAAGCCACAGAGCAGTTATCTTTTCCCAAGCTTTGTTTTAAAGTTCACCACAGACTTCCACAGTGAGAAAAAAAAAAGGTGCAGTAAACTGGGTCATTCTGACCTAGAACCAACCAAAATACTTCTAATTACTGCACCAGGCAGTGATGAATCATACCTTCGCAAGCTTGCTGCCTTTTCAGTGCTATGCATGCATAATCAGACTCATTGTTTCGTAGCCAGTGAAACGTCTGCTCCAGCATGTCTGGGTCTGTAGGAGAGAGGTTTTCAGGCCTTCCCTGCATAGGAACCGCAGCAGGTCTGTGCTAGTGTGGTGGAAGGGGGGGTTCTTTATGCTTTTGGACTTTAAGCTTCCTGACAGCAGGGCTGTGGCTTAGTCATTTTCACCACGATGATGCGGATGAAAGCTACTCTTTGTTGAGCACCTACTGTGTGCGAGGCAGCGTAAAGGTGCTTTACGGTCCTAGCGCCATTTAAGCCTTCCAACCTCATGATCTAGGTATTATGGCCCTCATTTTGCTGAGAAAACGGAGGCTCTTGGAACCCAGATCACGCAACTACCCAGCGTATGCTGGGCACCTAGCAAATGTTGGCTGTATGAACGAATGACAGCTCCGAGCTAATGAAGGGCAAAGAGAGGCCAAAGAGGAGAAGCTGGCCATGATGGGCCAAAAGAGTTGGCCGCCCAAATTAAGAGGCTTTGTACCTTCCCAGTCACTCCTCTTTTGCAATTTTTAAGCTCCAAATTAGAGGTGAGGTCGGGGGGAGGGAAGGGGGTTGCAATGTAGGCAAATAACACAAGACACAGATGAGGGGATTTGTGAGCAGCAAAGACATCAGCCTGACTAGTCCTAAAAATAAAGAAATAAATACAATCAACGGGAAAACACTTAAGTGCCAGCCACTGCGCGAAATACTCCATTATCTTACTCACCCCTCACAAAACCTCTTTGAAGTGAACCTTGTTATCTCCGTTCATGACAGAGAAAACCAGAGCTCAGACAGTCAGGGAGTCTGCCCAAGGTCACACAGCTACCAGGTGGGCGAGGGGCGGCACGGAACCCCAGGGGCAAGCCTCACAGCTTCCCCGAGACTCGGCTGCTGTCTTGTAAACAGAAGCCGGGAATGAAGATTTCATTATTTATGCTTGAATTTTATTTTGTATGCGGTGGGAGGGAAAATGGATGACCCGCAGATTTCTTTCATGCTAACAAAACCCGACAAATGGCCTTAGCCCAGGAAGAGATTCCAGCCCCATCGCTGTGGGGAGAAGGTCAGGCAGGAGATGAAAAGTTTCGGGGTCGCCAGAAATAATGCACGAGGAGCGATTCGGTGGCGGCAATCACATTTTCCAAAGCAGAATCAGCACACCATGGCCTTTGTGTCTTCGTTCAAGGATCAGAGAAACTCCTGGAACTGGTTTGTGTGCAGGCATATAGCAATACATTATGCAGTCGATCTACCGTAACAAGACATATGTGTGCCTCAGAGTCACTGCATCGTCAGAAATTGCACCATAAGGGGTTATAGGAGAACCGGGGTTATGGGCATAGCACTCAGAAACTTCATCAATGACACACTGGGGGGTGGGGGGGGTGGGGAGAGGAAAAAATCCTATCAGAAAAGGAAAGCACAGTTTTACATATGCAAAACGGTTAGGAAGTACATAAATCCCACCATAAATGTGGAACCTTACTGTGAAGTGTAAGATCACACGAATGAAGCTCTGTGTGCATCGGAGGGGTTGCAGCTTGTGAGAAGCAGGGAAAGGAGGGAGGCGTGGAATCGTGTGGAAGGTTCCAACAGCTGTGGGTGGGCGTGGCAGGTGTGGTGATTGGAGGTAGCTGGTCCCGGTTTGAGGGGGTCCCTAGTTTGCTCATTGCCAAGCAGCTCTGTGGAGCTGGGCGCCCTTTTTTCTGCGTCCGCCTTAGTGTTTCTTGCACGAGAAGGCACTCCCAAGCACACAGAAAATTCACAAAGTGGTCAAATTGTTCTGTCATCTGTCGAACTGCTGGGACCGACTTGCAGTTCAAAAACCAGCGTTGTAGCAGAATTGTCTGTATATAGGAACAACATAACCGAATGGCTAAAACTCTTTCCTGTGGAAATGCGTGTGGCTTTCCTACCCACAGCCTTCCTACTCAGCTCTCCAGCAGCCGTGGGTCCCTGCTACAGACTGAATAATGTTCCTGTCCTCCCCGAATTCATAGGTTGAAAGCTAAGCCCCAATGTGGTGGTGTTAGGAGGTGGGGCCTATGGGGTGTGATTAGGTCACGAGGGAGGAGCTTATGAATAGGATTAGTACCCTTCTAAGGGACCCCAGAGAGCTGCCTTGCCTCTTCATGTGAGGACACAGCAAGACGACCGAACCAGGAAGCAGTTCCTCACTGTCCCTGAATCTTTGGGCACCTTGATGTTGGACTTCCAGCTTCCAGAACTGTAAGAAAGAAATGCTTTTTGTTGAAGCCCCTCTCTGTGTGATATTTTTGTGAATAGCGGCCCAGCTGGCCCAAGACTATCCCTTAGCTCTAAAACCAGAGGATGGCCCGGGTCACCTCGAAGGGCTCCTTCCTTCTCTGTGATTTTTGGTCTCTTGTTGAATGGGCTGGTGGCCAAGTATGGCCCCCTGATCTCTCAGAGGATAACCCAAGTCACTGTGTTTTGTTTTGTTTTGTGTTGTTTCGATTCTCTTTGTATCCCTGGTTTTCCTCCTGGATATTCTTTTCACGCTTCAGTCCTTCAGATGCTGTGACCTTTGGGTTTTCAGGTGTGTGTAAGAATGAGAGAGGAGGTCCGCTGGGAGCTCTGTGTGTCCTCAGATGGAGCTTTGTGGATTGGCAGTGTTGCTGTTTTGGGTGCCCAGGAGCGAATCAGCTGGTATTCTGGAACTTTCTAAATTGAAGACTGTGTCTTTAAGAGCGGGCCTACTTCTCGGTTGATTCAGTTTACACGGAGAGGAACCCTTGTGTGTTTTGCCTGGGGGTGAATGCCTGTGTCCTGACATCCTGCCTGTGGCCACAGGATGGGAGTGGAGGGACCAAGTGCTCTGTATACGGTATTCCAGAGAAGCTTCCTATTTTCAGGGCTGCTTCTCCACTTAACAGACGCCAGAGTCCCGAGTCTCCGTTTTTTTGTAGCACCTTTTGGCCTCCTCTGCATAGGCACCATACCGCAGTACCCTTTATGTGCCTCAGCCCCGCGTCCGTCTCTCTAGTCTGGCTTCTGGAGGTTTGTTAAACCTAAACAAAGAAGGTTAGTGGTCAGGTCTGTATAGGGAGGTCAGGGCCACCGCCCAAGAAAAGAGAATCTAGAACTGGAGTTTGAAGGATGGGTAGGAGTTCATATCACAGACGAGGGGGGTGGGCTTTCCAGGGGGGTGAAACGTACAGTGGGCACAAAGAGGCATCACAAGACGTGTGTATTGGGGGTGGGAGGGAGGGGACGGGGGGTGATGGGTACTGAGGAGGGCACCTTTTGGGATGAGCACTGGGTGTTGTATGGAAACCAACTTGACGATAAGCTTCATATATCGAAAAAAAAATAAATAAAATTGCTAGAAAAAAACAACAACCAAGACGTGTGTATTTGTTACCGGTGTTGTCATGATCTCTAACACAGGACGCTGTGCTGGACAGATGGAGACTCTTCTGCCTTTTGAAGGTCATCACGTCTAGCCTTTGTGGTCAGAAAGAAAAATAAAGCCGACACATCACAGTCTCAAGTGTTTGTGTTGGCGGCTGGTATGGTGACTGTAATCAGTGCTCGTCATATTTAACGTGCAGGGCACTTGGCCAGGGGGGAAGAGCGTTTGACGTGGAATAGAAGAAAGGGGTTTATGGCAGGGAGATATATTGGCATTGACATCTGTTGGATTTGCAGATCTGCGTTCAGAAGGGCGGTTCACACCAGGAACATCCCTACAGAACTGATGTGTTGAGCTCTCTCTCGTCCTCACACACCTCAATGCCATGTTCACATCAAAAGCCTATTTTGACAGTAATGGCAGAGCATAATCAGTTCAAAGATATTGTGATGCAGCCTTAAGGAAGACAGATTTTTCTTCGCTCATTTTCTCCCCGTGATGATGACAACTTACGTCAGTTTACAAAGTTAGCACAGGACAGGAAAGATTAAAGAGGCATAACAAAAATCTTCAATTCTTTCATTTAGAGGCAATCACTGTAGACATTTTTCAATATGTAAATATAAATGTAATATATATGTTAATTATAAACATACAGTATATGATGTTCCATGTAATACAGAGTAATACATAACCTATATTATATAATACTACCTGGTACATTATTGTAATATTAACACAGTATTACTAATATATAAATATAAATGTGTTTTATGTAACACGTATATGTTACATAAAATATACACGTACATGTATATTTCTCTCTCTCTATAACTATTTATTTATTTATTTTTAATTTTTTTTTTCAACGTTTATTTATTTTTGGGACAGAGAGAGACAGAGCATGAACGGGGGAAGGGCAGAGAGAGAGGGAGACACAGAATCGGAAACAGGCTCCAGGCTCTGAGCCATCAGCCCAGAGCCCGACGCGGGGCTCGAACTCCCGGACCGCGAGATCGTGACCTGGCTGAAGTCGGACGCTTAACCGACTGCGCCACCCAGGCGCCCCTCTATAACTATTTATTAAATGTTTGTTTACTTTGAGAGAGAGAGCAGGGGAAGGGCAGAGAGAGAGGGAGAGGGAGAATCCCAAGCAGGTTCCACACTGTCAGCACAGAGCCTGACGTGGGGCTCGATCCCACGAACTGTGATGTGAGATTGTGACCCGAGTGGAAATCAAGAGACTGATGCTCGGCCGACTGAGCCACCCAGGTGCCCCTCTGTGACAGTTTAGACTTCTTTTGTTGCTGCACGTTATATCCTAAGTACGTCTGCGTCATTTGGAAACTCTTCGTGTACGTAGCTTTTGTGCATGTGGATATTGGAGACCACATTAAGCTTTCCTTTCTTGTTGGGCGTTGCTGAAGTGTCCAGCTTCCCGCCATTACAGACAGCGCGCCGAGGGGCAGACGTCGCAACAGGTCCTCCGTGCACGGTCACCGGGCCTGACGGCCTCCCCAGATGGACAAAGCCATTGTGCCAGGGGTTTGCTTGGACTTCCGGAGCCTCACTCCAGCAGAACCACCAGGGGGCGCTGCCCCTGCCCTTGCTGGGAAGGTTGGGCATGAGTGGGGTCTCTTCCAGCCCTTTCTAGAGACACTGCTCAGCCGGGGAAGGCTCTGCGATATGAGGTTCTTCCTTCCACCCTGTAGCTCCTAGTCCTTTTTGGAGCTGGACCTAGAAACGGCTGAGAGCTCTTTTTGCTGACTGGGGCGCTGACAAGAATAATCCGGCACTTTGGCCTTTGTCACAAAAGGTAGGTGGCATGGAAACCCTGGGTCACATCCACGTCGTATTTGCGGGCAAAGAGAAGATCCTGACGAGCAGATAAAAATAAACGTTAAAGGTATTCAGCACAAATGAAGTAAGCCTCCATGATTTTGTTCCTTTGCTTTTTCAATTAGGACCTGATCAGGATTCCTGGATTTCAGAGTCCATTACAACAGGGACGTGTAGGCTGGCGTTTTTTTCCACGGCAGAAGTGATTTCTTTCTTTCTTTCAAATTTTTTTTTTGTTTTTAGAGAGAGAGAGAGACAGAGAGGGTGCGTGTACATGGGTGGGGGAGGGGCAGAGAGGGAGACCCAGAATCTGAAACCGGCTCCAGGCTCCGAGCAGTCAGCCCAGAGCCCGACGCGGGGCTCGAACTCACGAGCCATGAGATCATGCTCTGAGCCGAAGGCGGACGCTTAACCGGCTGAGCCACCCAGGTGCTCTAGAAGGGATTTCAATAAAAGAAGCTTAAGGATGTGCATCTGTGCCTCTCTGGGGAGTTTTCCTTGTTGGGGTGTGCTCCCGTGTTCACGGGGATCATTTTTGAGGGCACGTGCTTCCGTGGGTCAGCGCGGCACCTGCCAGCAGATGGGCCTGCCAGCTTCCCGCGGCAAAGCCGAGGCCCTTCTCCCGACCCTTTGTTCTCTGCGCAAGAGGACGCGGTCCCCCCCCCACCCCCCCAAGTACAAAACTTGCACGTTGTTTAAAACGTCTCGGTTTAACTGCTGGTGGTTAGACTGACACATTGGCCTGTACCTGCGTGGAGAGCACTCTGACCCGGCAAAACACTTCCGTGCTAAGAAGACAGAAAACTGTGGCATTGGCCATCTGACCCAGCAGGAGCCTGGGACAGATGGAGCTCAACTTGGAAGGTCTGCTGAAGTTTTTTTTTTTTTTTTTTTTTTTCTTCCCCCTCCAGTTGTTGTTGTAGCCCCAGGAGCAGATACTGGCTCTGAAACCTTTCCCCTGGCTGGCTTGGCTGCCGCTGCTTCTCTGGGCAGGGGCCGGGAGCCAGGGTGTCAGGCTGACCGCACAGTTCTCAGGGGCATTAAGGGCTCCCCACGCGATCAAAGGCACAGCCCCAGGGAGGCGTCAGCCTCCGCGCGCGCTCCCACTCTGCTGGGTGCAGGCTGCTCTTGGCTGCTTTGTTTATGGGGCTGCCTGAGATGACCAGCTTTTTGTAAGGTACGGTGCAGTGGCTTCGGGGAGTGCGGCACCCACTTTCGGGGGCGGAAGGGTTTGTGTTGGCTTGTTGCTTATGAGACAGACAGCACTGGTCTGCGGTCAGGAGAACGATGGCAAAGCATTAGCGTTTCAATAAGCCGCAGGTGCAGGTGCTCCGAGGAAAGTGCACTGTTTGGAGTGGCATCTCAAGGGGTCGTAAATGATTAGTTCTGCACAAGGTGGGCACAGGAGCAGCAGTGGGTATAGTGAGGATATGATGGGCTAAAGATACCCTACATATCTTGTGTATCTTGTATACATACATCATGTGTAAAGGTCTGCAGCACTCTTTGGGTCCTGCCTGCTTGTTTCTGGAGAAAAGTTTCTCAGTAGTTTGTTCTTCCCTGAAAATCTTGCGGGGCTTTCTTCTGAAGGTGCCTCGCCCCTATTCAGTTCTCACTGCAGCTGGAGGGGCCACGCTGCTTTGTAGTTCCCGTGGAGAGAGCTTGGGGACGTTCTCGGATGAAGCACTGTGCACCGTCAGCGGATGTCTCCAGGGCCGCGGTGGCGCAGCAGCTGGGGGGGGAGGGGGGGCGCAGGACGGCCGTGGTGGGACAAGTGAGCCCCTCGCCCCGGCTTTTCTTCCTTAAACAGCACCTGTGGAGTTTATGGGTTCCTCTAGGGAAAATCGGAGAAATCTGCATTAGAATGGCGTTTCCTGCCAGGAGGACTGTCAAAGAGTTTATAGGAGAGCATTCCGCGGTCTGAATGCGTTTATGGCCATATCATATATTGGGGGCCGACTGCTCCTACACCCCCAGTCTTCATGGGGGAGGGCCTCAGCGCGCCTGTGGAAATCACAGAGCGAGGCTGAAAGCGGCAGCTTGAGAGTGCTGTGCTAATGATGGTTTTTGTTGTTTTGGTTTTTTGACTCCATTTTGGACTCAACTCGAAATGTCACTGTAGTTGTCCGGTGGCCGAAGGATTCTTAAATTTTGCTGTAGGGAGATTGGGGGAGGAAGGGACAGCGGTTCGTGGCAGCTCAGATCAGAGCTGGAGTTTTGGGGGGGTTCTGGTACGACTTTGGGGGGGGGTGCTGTGTCTCTGTGGCCGGCGGGGCACATCCGGTACCTTCCCTTGAGGCCCTGAAAGCTGGGCAGGAGTCAAGGGGAAGGCTGTTGCCTGCAGGGACGGGGGGCCTGCGGTCCGAGTGTCTGGGGTGTGCAGGAGTGTTGGGGATGGGCCGCCAGCAAGGGCGGGGCTGGAAGGTCCCCGGCACTTGGGACACTGAGCTTCTGTTTTCGGGCCTGAAGTCACCAGCCTCCCCCTCCTTCCTCTTGCACGTGGGGCCGGTCTGTGAGTTGCGGTATATATCGCAATATTGTCCTGTAGACCATCCTTAGGAAGCCTCTCTGAAATAGAGCCGAATCACGTCTGCACAGAGTCCTTTCCTGCTTCCACAAAGCTGGTTCTCAACACGTTGGCTGGGCTTAGTCTGAGCCGGCCCCTCGTCACCCCTCTACCCCTGACCTCACATGCCTACGTCTGGAAGGGCCTGCATCCCCCAGGCGCACGACGGCGTGTCCCCCTGGGCCAGGCGTGGGTGCGCCGTCCACCTTCTGCCCAGAGTGCCCTTTCGCCTTTGCCGCAAACTGGAGCTCACCTTTCCGACGCAGCTTTCCGAGGAGGCCCTTTGAGACTGACCAGACAGAGAAACTCCCGCTGTCTTCTGTCTCCGTTGAAGCCACCTTCTTGCCTGCACCCTTGCTAAGGCGACCACCTCCCGGGGTCGTGCGCTCATTGTTTTCCTGCTCTTCCTGTTTTGGTTCACGTTCGCCCTTAGCTCCAAGTGAGAAGGCAAGATTTCTACTATATAGCCAAACTTAAGCTTTCACTTTTAAGGCTCAAAAGCATGATTCTGGAAGGGGGGGAAAGTTCACCTTTTCACAGAGGAGGCACAGTAGGGGCCACGCTTGTCAGTGTGTGGCTCAGGGCAGACCCAGCTGCCTCAAGTTGGTGCTGAGACCCCGAAGGCCTCCAGCTGCGTCTTCTTCCGGAGGCAGGGGTGGCCTGCGTGCGGGTGGCAGGGTCTGTAGCAGCCTGGGGTGATGAGCACAGTCAGCCACCGCTTCCTTGCCAGAGACCTGCTCTTTGTGAGAAAGCGCTCCGGACTCTGTAAGGGATGGAGAGCCGAGCGAACTTGGCTGCTGTCTGCAGCAGCTCAGCCCCCCCCTCCCCCCCCCCCCGCCCCGAGGGGGTGGGAGACGCGCGCCCTGTGGCCTTAGCGGGGTCAGCACCCGGCGGGGGCAGCAGCAAAGTTCTGCGGGTGGCGGAACAGAAGAGGGAGCGATGAATTTGGCTCAGGTGCAAGCCGAAGGGGGAACAGGCCCCCACAGGGCCCTCCAGCAAGCAGCGTGCTCATGAGGAAAGAACACAAGTGCACATCTTGTACTTCGATGTTCAACAGGGAGGGCTTCCTCCCGACCCCGCTCGGAATAGAAAGCGGTGAGGTGAGTCCAGGTAATCTCCGGGGCAGTAGCTAATACGCTTTCTGGAACTGTAAGAGCAGTGGCATCCCCTGGGGGGGGGGGGGGCTGAAATAAAACCTCAGGTGTGCTTATTTGGTACAGCTGGGGTTTCAGATTCTGCACCCAACGGGTGCAGCTTTCAGACGGGACTGTGCTGCATTTCCGTACGTTCCTTGCTGTGACCCCCTCCCCCACGCCCTCTGTTTAGGAGGTATTTCTGCTGTGTGTGTGTGCGTGCGCGTGTGTGTGCACGTGTGTGCACACACACGCGCGCGCGCACGCACACACACATATATATATGTAGATATATATATATCTATCTATATATATATATGTGCGCACAGTGTCCCAGGGGAGTAAAGAGGTGACTAGAATAGTTCTTGCTGTCAAGGAGCTTTTAATTTTTTTTTTAAATTTATTTATTTTGGGAGAGAGAGCAAGAGAGTGAGAGCAACGGAGGGGCAGAGGAGGAGGGAGAGAGGGAGAATCCCAAGCAGACTCCACGCTGTCAGCACGGAGCCCGGCGCGGGGCTCGAACCCATGAACCGTGAGATCATGACCTGAGCCGAAATCAAGAGTCGGACCCTTAACCGACTGAGCCCCCCAGGTGCCCCAGGGAGCTTTAGGTTTGGAGAGAAGGGGGATGAGACACACAGAAATCGCGTATCTGCTTGCGCTGGCACATTTCGGTCGGTGCACCCCTGAAGGAAGCCAGGAGCCTGATGACTTCTGCTGGGGTACAGTGAGTCGAACCAAGTCCACACCTCTGGTTGGCGTCTAGAAATGCGAGTCATGAGGAGTTAGTTTCCATTTTACAGAGGTGACCAGAGTTTATTCACATCCGTGTGTCAACTTCCCTCTGTATATTCGTTTATTTGGCCCTCCCTTCGGCTCTGGGAGGCAGTTCTTCATGTTACAAGCGAGGAAACGGTGGTCCAGAGAGATTAGGTAATTCACCCAAGGTCACACAGCTTGAAAATAGCACAGCTATGAATTAAGCCTCTGGTGGTCCTCTTCCAAAGTACATGGTTGGTTTTTGTTTTTGTTTTTGTTTTTGTTTTTGTTTTTACCAGCTAGCAGGCAGGCGGGTTATGAATGCTTTGTAAGGCCCACCTTTGAAAAATTGTTGGAAGCTGGTAAAGTGGAACTTTACTGAGAGGCTTATGATAACTGAAGGGGAGCTGCAAGCCCTTCTCTGAGAGCCCTGCTGGTTCCCATCTAACTGGACAGCATGACGGGCGGACTGAAGGGCTTGTTCTCAGCACATCGTGGGCCTCCGGTCTCTGTGCAGAGGGACTGAGCCAACAGCGTGTGCCCTGGGCGTTTGGGAGAAGAGCCGGATCGGGCACGTGTGCAGCAGGCGAGGTGTCGGCTTTATCTTCATGAGCAGCACCCAGGGGTGCACAGAGCTGGGTGTGCTCTTCGGGACCGTGAGCTAGCCCATTCTGGGAAGTCCGTAACATTTGTTCACAGATTTGGGCTCTGGCACGGGCGCCTCCCTACTTGACAGAAAAGCAAAGTGGAAAGTGCTCACAAGGGAACGGGGAATAACTGGGGGCCCAGAGGTTAGCCGGACACACACGTCTTCGGGTTCCCCGGTAAGTGTCAGGAGCCTTTTAAGATAAATGGATTTTCTGCCTCTTGGGCAAACCTTCTGATCTTCTCTTCTGCAAGGAAGAGAGAAAAGAAAGGAAGGAAGAACAGCAGTCACAGGCTGAGCCAGAATATTTTTCTTTGAACGGCTGGAGTCTGAGTCTCCTGCTTTAATCTCCAGGGAACGGCCAGTCGGGCTGACAGGCGGACACTGTCCAGGCCCCCGGCCCGCCGGCTGCTGGCCACTTGTTTGCTTTGCTGCTTCTCGAAGTGGTGGTCTGAGCGGTGGTCTTTCCGCCCTCCTCCCTCCCGCAGACCTGTCTTCAGGCAACATTCTTAGAATGCTCTCGGTTTCCGTTGTCTGGCTAGAAATGTGTCTTTTTTAAATGGGGCTTTTCATTCACTGAGGCTTTATTTTCTTGTTCTGGAAGCCCTCCCCACCCCTCCTCCCCCCCCTTTGGTCAAGCACCTTTATGAAAGAGCTCAAGGCAGTTTTTTTTTCTTAAGCAAAAGTTTCAGCGGGGCTAGACAAGTGAATGGCATGAAAAAACCCCCACCAACTTAAAAAAACAACACTCTCTTTTCTGAAGTCACCGGCTTCATTTGAAAGCAAAGATTGTCCTACTTCGGGCCATCGTTGGACATTCTAAAATCGTCCAAAATGTAGGACCTGGGACAAGTCACTTAATCTCCCCCCGCCCCGTCTCAGCTTCCTAAAGTAAAAAGAGAATCATGCCGTGTGCCTTTTAGAGCCGTGATGAAAGTGAGGTAAAAACCGAGAAAAGGGGCTACACAAAGCGGCCCTAATAAACGATAGCCACTGTTTCGATTTTTCCTATGTTCCTGGGGCTTACGTTGCTAAAGGAAATAATAAGGACGTGAAACCAACAAAGGCTTTAGATTTCAGACCCCGTGTCCTCATCTGCAAAATGAAGATCGTGCTTTTGTCACAGAGGTGTTAGCACACAGCAGCTACTAAACAAGTACTGCTTTTCTTGTTTTTCCGTTCAAACTTGCGTCTCTCTCCACGTATGTGTTTATTGATTTATATGTCGCATACACAGACCGCGGCGTATGGTATATGTTATTTGCGTTCCAAAACATAGACTAGAAAATAAAAGGATGAGATGGACTAGATGAAAACAGAAGTTTTTTTTTTTTTAAATAGATGAAATTTATTGTCAAATTGGTTTCCATACAACACCCAGTGCTCTTCCCAAAAGATGCCCTCTTCAATGCCCATCACCCACCCTCCCCGCCCTCCCACCCCCCATCAGCCCTCAGTTCTCATTTTTTTTTTTAACGTTTATTTATTTTTGAGACAGAGAGAGACAGAGCATGAGCGGGGGAGGGTCAGAGAGAGGGAGACACAGAATCTGAAACAGGCTCCAGGCTCTGAGCTGTCAGCACAGAGCCCGACGCGGGGCTCGAACTCACGGACCGCGAGATCATGACCTGAGCCGAAGTCGGCCGCTTAACCGACTGAGCCACCCAGGCGCCCCTGTTCTCATTTTTTGAAAACAGAAGTTTTGATGTTTTCTGTTTTTGTCCCCATTGTGGACATAACGGTGTGATGTAGGCGTACTGTAATAGGGACCTTGCACTGTCGTGTGGTTCTGGGAGTAGAGGCAGAACCTTCTATGAGTAGCTGCAGGATGTTAAGGGCTCCCAGAGGAGCCCAGGGGGCAGCCCAGATTCCCACGTGTCTGCAGTGCTCAGTCCCGCGAGGCTGACTTCCTGGCTTTGTCCTTGAGAAGTTTACGGGAATGCCATAGCTTTCTGTGAAGTTGGGAAATGCCTTGCCACTACTAGAGAAGGTTCTAGAAGAGAACAGTAAGGCAGACTTATAACCCTTAAACCGAGGGTGTCTGAGATGTCCTTCCTGTTCTGCTAACTGGAACTTCTTCACACCGCTCTGCCTGGAAGATGTTCTTTGGGGATGGGCTTTCAAGGCCACACAAGGTAGTAGCTGTGTGTCCTGAGATACCTCTCCCAACCTTTCTGAGCTTCAGTTTCTTCATCTGTAAAATAGCGATGAAGTAGGGCCAGAACTAATTGCCAGATAGGATAGTTGCTGGGATGAGACGAGATGATCTTGAGGAAATGCTTGGCAGCTTGGCCTTCCGTTGCTCTTGGCCCGTCGTCCACCACGATCTTCAGTGGCCATTCTGCTGAGATTCCGCGTGATGTCTGCTGTGCATTTTTGTGCTTGCATTTTAGTTTTTAACATAGCCTTCAGTTTTTAATAAGTGTGAATATGAACACAGTGTAAAAAGTCATTATGGGGGCGCCTGGGAGGCTCAGTGGGTTAAGTGTCCGAGACTTCGACTCAGGTCATGATCTCACAGTTCATGGGTTCGAGCCCCACATCAGGCTCTGTGCTGACAGCTCGGAGCCTGGAGCTGCTTCCGATTCTGTGTCTGTCTCTCTGTCTGCCCCTCCACTTCTCATGCTCTGTCTCAGTCTCTCTCTCAAAAATAAATAAAACATTTAAAAAAACAAGTCATTATTATAACCTTTAAAATGAAAAACACCTATTCCCATTCCAGGTCCTGCTACCTAGAGACAACTGTCTTAACTTTTTAGTTTTTTTTTTTAATTGTTTTCTGGAATTTACTGCATAATTTACAAATAGTAACTTGTGCTGCAGTTAATTTCCAGACCATCTTTTCATTTCACTTTCATTTCACTTCACTTCACTTCACTTCACTTCACTTCACTTCACTCCACTCCACTTCACTCCACTCCACTCCACTCCACTCCACTCCACTCCACTCCACTCCACTCCATTCCATTCCATTGCATTCCATTCCGACTGTGGCCTTCTCAGGCCTCCTTCCTTCTGTCCTGAAAATGTACCCTCTCATGCACGCTCCACTTCCTTTACCCATCCTTCCAAAATCATTCTATCGCAAACTTTGAATCTGTACTCAGCATAGACTTATAGCTACAATTAACTTAAATTTCTAAGTCCTGTGCAATATCTTATTTTTCGTGCAGCCACTAATTGTCTCAATTTTTGTTTACTTGAATTTTTGTAGACCTATCAATAATTCATCCTGATTTGATAGAACTACTTTTCAAAATTTTTTTAAAGTTTATTTATTTTGGGGGATGTGGAGGGGCAGAGAGAGTGGAGAGAGAGAATCCCAAGCAGGCTCTACACTGTTAGCATAGAGCCCGATGTGGGGCTTGAATTACTGAACCTTGAGATCATGACCTGAGCCAAAATAAAGAGTCGGACGCTTAACCGACTGAACCACCCAGGTGCCCCTCTGATAGAACTTCTAAAGCTCTTTTCAACATAGTTCAACACATCAGATAATCAGATCTGTTTCATTGATTTTTGTCTCGGAGATGTCCTTTTCCAAGCTGTTGTCCTTATCACCTTGGGAACTCCTTTTCTCTCCTTGTGCTGGACCCTCTGCCCTGGGTCTCATGTCTTCACATTGGTCAATATTTTCTATTCCCCAGTAGCTTCTGGAGAAAGAATAGTTGGGAGATAGGGTTTTTTGTTTGTTTTTGTTTTGTTTTGAGATCTTGAATTTCTGAAAATAGTTTTATTCTACTCGTACTTTGGGTTGTTATTTTAGTTGGGTATAGAATTCTAGATAGCACACCATTTTCCCTCAGAATTTTTAAGGGCATTATTTCATTGTTTCCCAGTTATCACTGTTGAGAAATCCAAAGTCATTCTGATTATTTTCAATGTGGAATGTGCCGTTTAATTTCTTTCTGGATCTTTCTTTGGGATCCTCTCTTGATCCTTGGTGTTCTGAAATTTCATGATGATGCTCCTTTTTCATTTATTATGGCGAGCCCTTGGGATTTTTAAATCCAGAAACTTAAATTCTTCGCTTCTGGGAATTTTTTTTTAGATTATTTCTTTGGGAATGTTATTCCCTCCTTTTTCCTTGTTCTCTTTTCCTGGAACTCCTATTAGACCATGGATTTATTCTCTAATTTTCTTTTTTTTTTTTTTTTTTAAATTTTTTTTTTTTCAACGTTTATTTATTTTTGGGACAGAGAGAGACAGAGCATGAACGGGGGAGGGGCAGAGAGAGAGGGAGACACAGAATCGGAAACAGGCTCCAGGCTCTGAGCCATCAGCCCAGAGCCCGACGCGGGGCTCGAACTCACGGACCGCGAGATCGTGACCTGGCTGAAGTCGGACGCTTAACCGACTGCGCCACCCAGGCGCCCCTCTAATTTTCTTATCTTTGTGTCTTTACCTTCAATTCTGTCTTCTAGCCCTCCCAGTAAAGTTTAAGTTTCTATTACCATTTAAATGGTTTATAAGAGTTCATTTTGGGTTTCTGCATTCTTACATTTTCTTTTCTAAAGATTGCATTTCTTTAGAGCAGTTTTAGGTTCTCAGCAAAATTGAGAGGAAAGTACTAAGTGTTCCCATATACTCCCTGCCCTGACACATTCCTTGTTGACCAGTATAGCATTCTGTTCTTGTTTTGTGGATACAGTGTTCCTCCGAGGATAGGAATTTGTGGTGGGTGTTATCCTTTGCATTTTTTGTGTGCTGTCTTTTATTTGTGCGTTTCTTCTGGTCTTGACCTTTTATGTTGAAGGAGTTTCTCAAAAGCCTCTGTGATGCTGATGGTCTTTGGATGTCTGCTCGTAGTTAAGGATCAGGTACAGGAGGTTGTGTGAAAGTTGCCATACACAGGAGGTAGCTGGGGTGGGGGGTGGTGCTCCCTTGTGGGACATGATTGGATGTGGATTTGTGGCATCGGGGGTACCCCCGGTTTGCAGTGTCTGTCCATCTTTAAGCCCGAGTGTCAGCATTTTGGGGGAACCAAATAGGGAAAAGGAATGAGAGGGGAGGGCACCGTAGACTGAACCCGTTCCTGTTTTCAGTCCCGCACACCAGTTGTCAGCTGTATCCTGGAGAATCTCTGTGATTTTTTTTTTTTTTCTTGAGTTAACCTCCAGGGTCTGGTGGAGACAGGGAAGAGGCTGCTGAGGTAGGGGAGGGGGGAGGAGAGTGGGGAGGGATTCTCCTCCCCCCGGCCCCCTCCCCCAGCCAGGTCTTCAGCCCCACTTCTCACTGTGTTGCCTCCAATTCCTAAGCGTCTTCTGGCTTCTGCTGTGGTTTGAATTGGTGTGCTTCCCAGAGGATGCCTTAGTTCTTCCTTTGTTTCAAAGTCTGTCTCCACTTCCGCTTTGCATCTTCTAAACTGCGTGGTGGCACATTTTGTCTGCTGTCACTGGCTCTCCTTGCTCTGCGTGTGTGTGTGTGTGTGTGTGTGTGTGTGTGTGTGTGTGTGTATAGTATGTTTCTGGATTCCTCGCCTACTCCTAGTGAAGTTTGGGAGGAAGTAGAGATGATGTGTGTATTCTATCTGTGCCCTTTCGCCGAAGCCGCCTCTCTCTCTGTCTTCGCCTGTGATCACCCTTGATCTTCCTTGATGGCTCCGCCCCATGCTTGTTCTCACTGAACTTCAACCCAAACTAGAGCTTGCTGCTCTAACCGGATGCTTTCAACGACACTGCTTGGTTTACAGGTGCCAGGAGAGGAGAATGGCTTGGGATAGGTGTCTCGGCCATTGAGAACGTGCCCAGATATCCCTTGGTGACTCCGGACTCGCTGAAGATCAGTCTGCTTCATTCATCTGGTCAAGTTCGTAGGTGCTCCTGGGGTCTGATGAGCCAGTGGACGTGCAGGACTAGTTCTGGGACTGGAACTGACGTAGAACTGACTCTGTTTGAGGCTGACTTGGTGAACTAGGGCCCACCAGCCATGCAGCGGCGTTCCTTGGGCACAGAGTTTTCAACTGTTTGTGCTTTAGTCTTAGAAACAAGCAGATGCGCAAGGCCTCCAGCTGTATCCCAAACATCTCTCTGTCTGATTGGCCGGCCTAAAACGCCACGTTCGTCACCATAAATCCCTAGCTCTGAGGTTTCAGGGACTTACCTACGAAAACGATGTCTGATTTTCACCCTCAGTTTTGATTTTCCTCTCGCACGGTGCCGTCTTGTGAGCCATTTACTACTTGTAAGATCAACTCCTTTTCCAGGAGCCTGTCTGTCTTCATCGGGCTTTCCTTTCCATGTACCCTCTTGTCCCCGTCTTAAACTATCTTGCCAAATCCATCCCACCAAAATACCCTCCTCTTCCTTTTTGAGTACCGGCCCCTTGGCCCAAGTTCTCACTGATTCCCTCCTAACGCCTCACGCGTTCTTCGTCACTTGTCATTTCCGATCTGAAATTCTTCCCGGGTGAATATTCAGATTTAGCCGGAAGTGAATGCTCGCGCACTGCCTGCCAGGTGCTGTGCTAGGCACTGTCCACGTATTGTGCCTCTCTGACTCCCCAAAATGACCGGCCGGTCAGTGCTTCAGAGTGCCCATTTTACAGATGAGAACATTGAGGCCCAGTGAGTCAAACACTTTGCTCGGGTCACGCATGCGCTGCCTGTTCTGCCGCAGCCAGGCCCCTTTGCATTATGGTAAAGGCCGCGGTTCAGGTTCTGGGGTTTGAGGAGCGTCGTGCACCCGCATCGGGAGGAAGTGGGCCAGGCCTTGGAATGCAGGCAGTGGAGGGTGATGTGTCCAGGGTGTGGAAGAAATCCCTGCAGCTCGTAGCCCGGGGTAGCTGTAGCAGGACCTGCACCGGGAGGGAGCAGGGAGAGACCACAGCCCCGGGGCCCTTTACCCTGTCGCCTGGGGTGGCGGGAGATTTCAGCTTTTGTGTTTGACCCTGAGCCAAACTGGGGCTCTCCAGTCCCCCCACGAGGGGGCCGGATTCTAACACTTCTAACAGGCCAGAGAGCTCCAGCTGTGTCCCCACCTCAGCCTGCTGTGTCCTCCCCTCCCAAAGCCTCTCACCTGGCAGGTGGTTTTGTCTGTGAGCTGGAGCTTTGCCCTGGGGAGTTCCCACCCCGTCCAACAGTGGTCCCCCGGCCACTGACGAAAGGGCCACACGATTTTCCTTCGATTCTCCGGGCTCCTTCTCCATCCTCATTTGCTGGCGTTTCCTTCCTAGGATTTCAAATGCATCATCCCACAGGGCACGGGGTACACTTCCTCTCCATTTGCTTCTAGACATTAAAGCTTCGATGTTGCGTAGGGCGGTAAAAGTTTCCATTTTTCTGAGTGTGAAAACTTTTCTGTGCCGCTGTTCCTGGTTCATTTTGTGTTTCTCCCCCTCCCTCCTCCGTTTCCCTGCCTGCTCCTTCTCCCCCACCCCACCCCACCCCAATTCTCTTCTTTTCTTTGAACAAGAGTTCCTTCAGGTGAGTATCCTCTCCAAGACTTGAATTTGCCATCTTTATTTAGAATGGGCTTCATACTATCCCTCCCCTGGCCACCGAACGTGCCTTGTACTCAGTAGCAGGACAGTGAGTGTTCCTTTCCCTCCTCCTCGTGGCTCCGTTCACGTTAGGCATTGATCTGTGATAACCGGTGGAATCCTCTGGGCTCGGAGTGCCTGTCCCCTGTCAGGTGAGCAGAAAGGGGCCTTGGGAGGGTGCTGGGGTCTGGACGCCTCCATCGTGTTCTTTGGATCATCGAGCATGGTTCTGTAGAGACGCCATGTAAAAAGGGATGGGCTCAAATCTCCTTTCTGTGTGCCTTAAGCTCTTCAGACAAAGATCTATAGAAACGGGCATTTGTGAGGTTATTCACGGGCAGCAGCTTTAAACAGACCGCCCGATTCGAAAATAACACAAGCGTCCCCAAATGTGGCCAGTAACCCCTCCTTTGTGTATCGAGGTGTGCGTCGGGTCAAGGAAGAAGGCAGACACGAGGACCCTGGAGCCCCTTCCCACCCAGGCGAGTGGGCTCTTCAGGGGCTCTGGCAGCTGACCTCTTTCTCTCTCTGGAGTGCCTTCTCTGTGTCCGGGGCTAATTCCTGACGCAGTCCTTCCGATGCCTCATTGCCCCAGGCTGGAAGCAGGGGCTGACCAGGGGGCCCTGTGGTTAGGGATTATTGCTAGAAGCAGGAAGCGTTTAATGGTTTTTATGTACTTTTAGTTGGAAGAGGAAAGGCTGGACCTTCCTTGCAAGAGAGGCAGAAAATCAGTGTGAGTGTTTGACCCATTTTGTCTTCAGGAGGGAAACCAGAGCCCTCAGAGGGGCACCAGTGGCCCCATCTTGAGATGACTTCGCCGCCCGAATGAGGGAGCATTTCTTACGCGTCTTGAGTCAGAGTGATTGATGTGTGCGGTCGTGCCTGGCTTGTGGGGCTGGTCTCACAACTAGGGTTGCATCCCTGTGACGAAGCAGGAGCTACCGTCCTGTGGTCGTGTTGACGCTATTTTTGGGGCTGTTTTTTAAGTCAGACGCTGCTTTGAAAATCAACAGCGTAGTAGATAAGAGATACATAAGGATAGAGAAGAACTGGGTAATCTATCTCCTTTCCTCCCTTAGAGAGTTTATACATCTCTCTTCTCATAGTCGTAGGCTATTTGTAAAAATCCATCGGGTATCCGTTAAAAAGAAACCTGTAGGGGCACCTGGGGGGGCTCAGTTGGTTGAGGCGTCTGACTTCGGCTCAGGTCATGATCTCACAGTTCGTGGGTTAGAGCCCCGCGTCGGGCTCTGTGCTGACAGCTCGGAGCCCGGAGCCTGCTTCCGATTCTGTGTCTCCCTCTCTCTCTGCCCCTCCCCCGCTCACGCTCTGTCTCTCTCTGTCTCAAAAATCAACAAACATTAAAAAAAAGAAACCTGTGACATTTTGAAAGCAGAGTTTCTAAAGGCCACAGTCATGATTACAACCCAATAAAAATTACAAATAGTAGAAGGCTGACCACCCCCAATCGTGACTATTTAGAAATTAAGCATACCTTCCTAGATAATTGCCTGATGAAGGAGGGAATCAAAAGGGAGATTGCAAGGTGTCTAAAAAATGAAAAGGAGAACACTTTATACCAAGCCCTACGAAGCCATAGCAAAAGAGGTTTCCAGAGGAAAATATGTAGCCCGAAATGGTTTCATTATTAAAGGAGGTGGAAAATAAAGACGATAACAAAGTGATCATTTAAAAGCAGTTTGGAAACAGTACAACAGAGTAAGCCAAGAGGAAACAGAAACCTAAATTTAATGCCATAGAAAATGAACGGCAGCTTGAGGAAGGAATATGAATTTAAATGCTGATCTTGGGAAGCACTAAATACACACAGAGGCTTACCACGTATGATCCGAGAGAGGTGTCTGAGCAAATGTCCGCACCTTCACGGAACGGAATATGAGGTAGCCATGACCTTTATTTTCAGAGCATTTGTAAGAGCATCGAATAAAATGCTTATGTCAAGGGAAAAATGCAGAATCAAAAATGTCGTCATTGAATATGTCAATGCCATCTCCCCTCTCCCTCTTACCCCCCACTCGTGAAGAAAATGAAGTCCAGAAAGAGTACGTCATCCTAGCACAGTGGGAACGGGGTGTCGAACACGCGAGAACCTTGGGAGCATTGCGCTAACTGGAAGAAGCCGGTCCCCAAAGACGTAGACCAGAGGGTTCCATTGTTGTGAAACTTGCACAGTCAGCAAATCTGCAAAGTCGGAAAGTAAATTAGTGGCTGGGGGGGGGGAGGGGTGGGGATTGAGGAGTGACAGCTAAAGGGTATGAGGTTTCTTTTGGGGGCGATGAAAATGTTCTACAGTTGATCGTGTGATGTTTGCACCACACTGACTAGATGTACACTTTAAGTGGGTGAATGGCATGCATGTGAATACTAGCTTACGCTGCCAAAAAAAAAAAAAAAAAAATCACGGTGGTCATCTTGGGGAATGGGAAAAGCAGTGATTTTCCTATGGTTTTTCCACCCTCTTCTGTAATTTCCAGGTTTCCCAGATTTAAGTCTGCATTACTTGGGTAATGGAAGTATTGATAAACTACAAAAACACTTTAAAGGGAGAATGTTAACAATTGGCCTTTTAGCAAAAAAGGGCAATGTTGGGAAAGCTGCTAGCCCGCCCTCCCAGAAGGTGAGGGGAGGTCTTGGAATCCTCAGATCTGGAGACTAGTTGCCATGGGTCATGGAATTGCCAGCTGCCGTCCCATGCGTTAAGTGGTGCAGGGCTGTTCTTCTGGAGGTCAAGGAAAATAAACCATCGTTTGTCTGAGCTCTCTTGGCGGGGGTGGGGGGGGGGCAGGATCACCTCTCAGGGAAAAGCCGGGGGTCTGGGAAGCCAGGGATGACGAGGAGCCAATTTCTAGTAAAATATCCTAAGAGGTGTCAGACTCTGCTATCTGAGCGCTAAATTAGAGAAAGCTGTTGCTTATCCAACTTCCTGTAAACGCCCGGCCGTAGCTGCGGCTGAGAGCCGCCCTCTCCTCTTTGCTGAGCGGGGGATCCACGGCCCCTTCAAGCGGTCGACCTCTGCCTTTGGGCTTCGTGCACAGGGTCAGTCTCTTTAACTGACACTGAGATGCCCTTTTAAACAGCAGCCTCCGTCGTCCTCTCTAAAGATGGGAAACTCGTACGCCGGCCAGCTGAAGACGACGCGGTTCGAAGAGGTCTTGCACAACTCCATCGAGGCTTCGCTGCGGTCCAATAGCCTGGTGCCCAGGCCCGTCTTCTCCCAGTTGTATCTAGAAGCCGAACAGCAGCTCTCCACGCTAGAAGGTAGGAGATGCCCTCGCGTCTGTCCTGTGCTGTGTGCAGCTTCTGTTGCAACAGAGCTGGAAACGCTTTCCTCCCCTGTGTGCAAAATGTTGAGTCTGGCGGAAAAGACCTGTTAGAAAAAGTTGCGCATACACTTGGACGTGGCTGAAAACAAACCAACCAACCAGACAGTGATAAAGTTTCAGCCGTAAAGTTACAAGGAATCAAATTATTCACTGGCTAAGGGGAGGGAGGAAGAGGGGCGGGGAAGGGGTATCCTGGAGTGGTTGTTACTTAGGCTGTCATCAGAAAGTCACTTGATAAGTGAGAAATTTTAACATGCTTTGGCCCTCAGTGGTCTTTTTTTTTCTCTCTGCCTCGGGACTCACGGCCGTATCTTTGCAAACTCGTCTGGGTAGTTTTTGTGATGGCAGATGCCAGAGCCCTCTAGAAACTTCGAAAAGCCAGGAAAACACACCCTGATGAATGGAACGTGTGCCAGAAATAAATGCATAAATCATACTCAGGCATGGGGACAACTTTAGGGTTTACTTATTTATCCGGAGAATAAAATGGTTCTGTTTCTCAATCTTTGATTTGTATCTTTAATAGCCATGTGTTTGCATGGCAGAAGCAACCCCACGGCAATCCATAGGGTGAGACCCTTACTCTTACGGAAGTCCTCTTGGTCAGTTCATGCCTTCTGCTTGAAGACTCAATTTAGATACCGAAGGGGAAAAGGACTGTTGTTTACAACAAAAATGAGTCAATTAAGAAAGCACGCAGCCCGCCAGGTCCCCTGGATTGGGGTGGTCACGACGTGTGTGGGTCAGTATCAGTGTGCGTGTGCGTGTGCGTGTGTGTGTGTGTGTGTGTGTGTGTGTGTGTTGACAGGGTGTGGGGATGGCTGACCAGGAGGGTTGCACGTGAGGGGAAAATGAGGCACAGAGTTGCTTGTGTAGTGCCTGATAGTTCTTATTCTGGCCGGGAGGCGCTCCCTGGGTCAATCTTTGAAACATCTTACAACATTAACCTTGCAAATAGCAACAGTAAGGACCTGAGAGAGGGTCTGGGAGAAACTGGGCTGGGCTCAAAAGCACCAACTAGGGAAACGGCGAATTGTCTGGGTGTGCATGTCCTCCTGGAGGGGAGGCGTGGCTGCAACACGGTGGGGAGATGAGAACTCACTGGAGGGTCCCGGCTGTGTTTTTGGCCGGCTCAAAGACTTCCGTGAGGCATACACACGTTCAACGGTCATCCTTAACGGCCTTCCATATCGAAAGGCTGCGTTGCTAATGATAAATTGACGATGGTCACGACAACTTAGTTTGCCTGGCATCCTGAAATCTACAAAGCGCGTTCACCTCCACCGTCTAACGTGATTAAATCCCACGGTTTGGGAAGATGGGTGCTGGGGTCGCCTGCAGTGTTGAAGGAGAGCCCGAGTCTCACAGTTGAACCCTTAACTCTGGCAGCTCTTTGATGAAGAGGGGGCAGATAGGGGGTTAAGTAGACGGGGAGGGGGGGTGGAGATGCTCACCTGGGGAGAGACAGGAGGTTCCCCAGGCAGCTTTTCCTTATGCCCCAGATCTCCACAGACTACCTGGGAGGCTGCATCTCGGACATTCTGCCTTCTTAGGATGTCCTCCCCTGCTGATAGGGCACTGGGCATGGGACACTTTGCAGAGACCGCTTTGAGCCTTATGCTCCTCCTGGCCTCCCGTGTTGAGGGCTGGGGGCCGGCTGTAGTGGGCTTGCTTGTTCAGCCCAAATGTTGAATGAAAACCAGAGCAGACCCTCCAGCTTTCCCTGTTTGTCCCGAAAACAGAATAGAGAAATCCTCCCAAGGTGCAGGGGCCTGGGAGTGGGGGGGGGGGGGGTGGAGGGGGAGGGGGAGCTGGTGGGAAGGGGAGGACACTCTTTTTAGTTTGCTGGGTGTCACAATAAACTGAGCACACAGCTCTGCCCCTGGTTTCTGCATCATAAAACCTGGCGTAGACGGCCTGTGCTGGCGACACCTTGTTTTATTTATCGTCTGTGTGTCTGTCTCTCCCCCTGGGTCTCTTATTACTGTCCTTCCTCAGACAATTACATTAAAGATGGTTTTTATGACCAGGGTGCCGGTATACTAAACAGCCCTCGATCTGTTAACGTTTTCTGTATTTGTGAAGGTGATGCAGCAGGGGCCTTTGTGACTTTGTTCCCCGGTGTAGAGGTCTTACCACTTCCTCCCAGGGGAAAACCCTTTTATTACGTGTTATTTGCTGTTTTTAGAGAGAGAGCAAACAGAACAGATACCAGCATTTTGAGGTAAGTATTAATTTGTTAAACAAGATGCAGGTAATTCTTGGGGTCCCCCCCTCTCAAAATGTCCTACGGCTTCTTGCCACACAAAGATGCAATGAGGTGGGAACATTACAGTGAATAACAACCCCCATGCTCTGCAGAGTGAAGGTGGTGCAGTGGCATTTCTGGATTCCAGTGTTTCCAGCGTGAAGGTCCTAAGGTCCCCATCCTGTTGGTTTTGTCTGTCTGAGGCCGTGTGAATGCCCTCCTCCCTCCCTCCTCCTGCCGGGAGACCTTGGCCAGCAGTCTGGTCTGGTCTGCTCCTGGCTACAAGCTTCCTTGCCCTCGCTGCTGCCCGACTGATCCCATCAAAGGCCCTGGGATGTCTGCTATAGACCTTTGACCCTTGAGGGCAGCTTTCTTATCTGCTGGATTTTGAGCTCTTTCTTTGACTCTCGGAGGCTTAAGATGCCCTTCTTTCATTCTTTCTGAGAGTCTGAATTCCTGTTCTTTTTGGCTTAGCAGAATAATGTGCACACAGACATTCCTGGGTGCCCGAGCGCTCCAGTGGCTCCGACTTTCTCGCCCCTTTTCACTCGCTTGGTTGGTGTCTTGGCCGTCCCCTCCAGGAGCCCCCCCCCCCTTCCCGGGGGGTACTGGCTCAAAGAGCAGACGTGATTGTGCAGGAGAGCCTTCTGTGACTCCCTCTCCTCTGGTGGTTACAGGACAGTCCCAGCCCCCACGGGGTCCTGTGCTGCATTGCGGGCGCCTGTGGTCTGGGCGGGACTCTGTCCCTCCTGCTAAAGCCATTCCAGACCTGCATTTAATGGCAGGAAGGAAGCATCTGAAGGAGGCTCCGGAGTTTATCCCCACCCCCCTTGTGCTCTTCCTGGGTAATCTTTTTACAGTCTTCCTGCCGCCTCTGTGTACTCCAGGCCCAGAAAGACAGAGACCCCAGGAATCTTCACTTCCTGCTCTGACCTACCCAAGGTCACGGGCCCAGGCTGGCTTACGGTGTTCACTTTCTTCCGCCTCTTGTCCCACGGGCGCCTTTTAAAATGGTGGCCACCATGAAGATATGTTCCCAGTACCCTGTGCTGATTCAGTCACATCAGGAATATTCTGTGCAACTCTGAGGGCTGCGTTTCCCCCCTGCATAGACTACAACAGCTCAAAGTGCCCTTATGTAAACACCTCCTTTTAAAGATGCGGGATCTGAGGGCTCCTGGGTGGCTCAGGTGGTTGAGCATCAGGCCCTCGATTTCAGCTCAGGCCATCATCTCAAGGTTCATGGGTTCGAGCCCTGTGTCGGGTGCCACACTGCCCCTCTCACTCTGCTCCTCCCCTGCTCACTCTTGCTTTCTCTCTCTTTCTTTCAAAAATAAATATTAGAAAAAAATAGAAAAGTTGCAGGATCTTTTTTTTTAATTTTTTTTTTTAACATTTATTTATTTTTGAGACAGAGAGAGACAGAGCATGAACGGGGGAGGGGCAGAGAGAGAGGGAGACACAGAATCGGAAGCAGGCTCCAGGCTCCGAGCGGTCAGCCCAGAGCCCGACGCGGGGCTCGAACTCACGGACCGTGAGATCGTGACCTGAGCCGAAGTCGGACGCTTAACCGACTGAGCCACCCAGGTGCTCCGAAAAGTTGCAGGATCTAATGCACAGAGAGGTTAAGTCACTTTCCTGTGGCCACACAGACCATGGAAGGCCCAAGTACTAGAACTTGGATCCGCAGTTCCCAGCTCTGCCTCTCTCCACGGCACATGACTTCGTCATTAAACTAGAACCACCGGGTGGACGGAGGGTGTGAGAGCCAAGGAAGAGGAGGTTGGAGAAATGGAGAAAACAGGAGACAGAGAAATAAAAAAGAAGAAACAATGGTCTCCCAGCCCGGCCTATTTAAGAATGCTGGGAGTGACCCTGTCCCACGAAGACATGTTCATGCTGTTTGTTAAATGACATTTAAACGTGGACAAGTTGAGAAAGATTTTTAACCCCAAATTTCTGTTAAAAAAGTCAGGACTATTCTTGCGTAGCCTTGGAAATTCACGAACATGACCCCCCCTTCTCTAGCCGAGCTGGGTAAAGACGGCGTGCTCGCATCGGCTGGACAGGTGTTTTCTGGGTGCTTCTCTGCATGAGCATTTTATGGGGTGCCCGGAGTACCGAGACGGAGAAGGGCAAGGACCCCACCATCTAGGAGCTGAGAATCTGGGGAATGACAATAAGCTGTTCCATTGCCCAGGTAGAGTGCCCACGGTGAGATTCCCATGGCCCATTGCTAGCTCTCCTGGCCAGTTTCGTGTTTTCCGTGACTCCTAAAATGCTATTTCACTTGGAAAAAAAAAAAACAACTGGGACGCCTGGGTGGCTCAGTTGGTTAAGCGGCCGACTTCGGCTCAGGTCACGATCTCGCAGTCCGTGAGTTCGAGCCCCGCATCGGGCTCTGTGCTGACAGCTCGGAGCCTGGAGCCTGTTTCAGATTCCTGTGTCTCCCTCTCTCTGACCCTCCCCTGTTCATGCTCTGTCTCTCCCTGTCTCAAAAATAAATAAAACGTTAAAAAAAAAATAAAAAAAAAATAAAAGAAGAAAACAACAACAAAAAAAGAAACTTTCCTGAAGTCATAACCTGCCTGGCCCTGTTCTGGAATGGTGCCTTGCGTGTATGTGACAAATTTGGGTGCGTGTTTTCAGAAATGCCTCTGCGTCCCCTTTTCCCTTGGGGATGAATAAAAAGGTACCGTTCGTATCGTGTAGAGGCGATTCATGCCACGGTTTCTGTTCTTAACTAACCGGTGCAGTCAGTTGCTAGAACATCGGTGCGGGCAGCAGACACAGCTGGGAACGGGCCAGCTGTGCTGCTTATCGGGTCTCTGAAGTGCGGCAGGCCGATCACTGGGCCTCTCTAGGCCTCAGTGTGCCCACCTGCAAAATGGTCTAGATCTTAATCTGTGGTACCTCCCACAGAAATATTTTTGGAGTGCCTACCAGGTACCAGGCTTCGTGCACCGTTCTTCTCCACCAGTTACTGCGTGTTGACCCCTGTGCGTGTGCAGACAGGCGCAGCTCTCGTGGATGGGGAGACAGGTGAACCCGGATTCGAGGTCGCGAGGCCAGGCTTGGAGCCTGAGTCTGTGACCTGGGGAGAGTCCCCTGACCTCAGCTGGCCCCTCCAGCAAAGACGGGGGATGACGCCCGACCTTGGGGTGTGTCTGTCGGGACGGGCTGGCTGTTCGGTGGCCGAGACTTGCGGACTAGCTGCTTCTGCCTGACGCCTCGCTCCCCTTTGCCCCTTCTAGGTGGAGGCCGAGGGGACAATGAGGACGAGGAAGAAGAGGGGGAAGGGGCGCTGGAGCCCAGCGGTCCCCCGAATCCCTACCAGATGCACCCTCCGCCCGAAGGCTGCTGCACCACAGACGGTGAGCCCGCAGAGTGCGTGACCCTGGCCCCTGGCAGGTGACAGCGGGCGTACCCTCCCCCACCCAGCAGCGTTGGCTGCACCTCACCGTGGCCGTCAGGCTCTCACCCCTCAGCGCTCTCTGGACGCCTCAACTTCACCAACGGGTTTGGGTCCAACAGTTCATTTTGCTACGTTGGCTGTTTGAAAACTAGAACGTGCCTCTCAATTCGGGTCGGCTGGCGCTGCACGTTTAGCTCAGACCAATACGCGGGAACCATCTTTCTCCTTTATCACACTTTATGGTTGAAAAAGACAGACCTGTGGTCTCTCAGGAACCCCGTAGGGTCGGTGACTCGCTCCCGTCGCGCTGTTGAGGGACCGAGGCACAGGGATGCCAGATGCTTCATCTGGTCGTAAGAGCTCGCACTCTGCATGCGGAGACCCTGGGAGCAAACCCCTGGCTCTCCCACTCCCTAGCCCAACAGCCTGTCTGAGTGGCGTATGTTCATCTGTCACCACACCAGGCGAATGGTTTAGTGAGTGAATTAATTATATTGCCCCTCCCAACTCTGGAAGTTTGGAGATAAAAGATACTCTCGGATATTGGAGCTAGTTAGGTAAGCAGACGCTTCGTCCACGATGTGGGAAGTGCCAGCAGGGTGGGGTGGGCGACCAGGGGTGCCTGGGAGCCCACGAAAGGTTGCTGACACAGGTCGAGAGTTTAGGGAAGGCTTCCTGGAGGAGGTGGCCCATCGTCTGGGGTTTGGAGGATTGGCAGGAGTCTGTGAGAGGGTTGGGGGAAGCTGGGACATTCCAGACAGAAGAACGGCATGGGCAGAGGCTCAGAATGGGGAGCGTGGAGCCCATGTGGGGAGCCGCCAGCAGTTTAGGTAGGAGTCTGAGGTGTGGCTGGGCAGGGCTTGGTGCGGGGATCATGTGGGGTGTAGAGGCCCCGTGTGTGGGGCTGGACGTGACCTTGTGCAGGATGGCGGCGGGGGAGGCAGGCAGCCCTCGCTGGGGCTGCTGCTCTGGGGTGAGGGACACCAGCACAGTGGCCCTTCATGAGGGGGCCTTCTCGTGTCCACCTAATGAAACAAAACAGCGAGCTCTCCAGTGGTCATCACGGTGATTTTCAAAGAATTTCCAAGTAAACGCAGTAATGGTGTCCATAGCCCGTCTTCCTCCAGTTCTTCATTTAAAAAATATTTTTTTTTATTGTTTATTCACTTTTGAGAGAGAGAGAGAGCGCATGGGGGAGGGGCAGAGAGAGAGGAAGACACAGAATCCGAAGCAGGCTCCAGGCTCCGAGCTGCCAGCACGGAGCCTGACGCGGGGCTCGAACTCACAGACCGCGAGATCATGACCTGAGCCGAAGTCAGACGCTCAACCGACTGAGCCCCCCCAGGCACCCCTCCTTCAGCTCTTCAGAAGGCTGGGCCCAGGCCGCGTAGGTGGAAGGCCTGCTTCCCTAAGACGATGGAGGGGAGCCATCCCGAGCTGGGTCGGACCTGCCTCCACCCTGGCCTTCCTCTCTGTGGCTCTGAGCAAATCACATAACCTCTTTGGAGCCTCGATTTCCGTGTCTTCAGACTGGCAGCTGGAACACTTCCCCACAGGTGATCAAGTGACAGCTTTGCAGAGCTTATCCCGGCCCAGGGCCTGGCCCACCGTGGGCACTGGCTCTGTGCCTTCTGGCCTCCCCACCCCTCAGGGCCCCTTTGTGGCCCTCCCGCCGGGGGCACGGTGTTGTCGATGGCAAAGCAGGTGCCTGCGGGAGGAGTCCATTGACGGTACTGTAGGGTTTTGCAGGGGGAGCCTTGGGACCATCAGGCCATGTTAGCTGTCACCGCCTCCATCGGTAACTAAGGATGGAACGGACACGGGATGGGGCTGGATGTGCCCAAAGACCTTGGGAAGGGCCTGTCCAAATAAGTCTCAGCTGTTTCTCTCTATTTCCAGATGCCTCGGGACATGTATTTCTTAAATTTTTTAAAAAAGTTTTTAGGAATTTATTTTGAGAGAGCAAGTGTGGGCGGGAGAGACGCAGAGAGAAAGAGAGAGAATCCCAAGCAGGCTCCGCACTGTCAGTGTAGAGCCTGATGCGGGGCTTGAACTCATGAACCGTGAAATCATGACCTGAGCCGAAATCGAGAGTCGGACGCTTAACTGACTGAGCCACCCAGGCGCCCCTGGACACTTATTTTTTGAATGGGAAATCTACTTAAAAGCTCTAAGATACAGAATGTCCAAAAGGGTATGGAGTGAAGGCCTCCTTGATGGTCAGTGTCCTTGTGTCCCATCCCCAGAGATGGCCAGTGTTACCAGGCTCCTGCTCCCTATTTGTGACATTTGTCTTTTCCTCATACGTGTAAGGAACACCGGGCGTAAAGAATATCAAATTGCTCACAATCTCTTATGGATTTATCTCGTGTACATTCTAATTGAGCATCACGTGCCTACACTTTTTCCTGGTGAGTTTCATCTGTATGTCAACGTGTATCATATGGTGACACCATCATCATAAAAATAATTAGCGTGTGGTGAGTGGCCTCAGTAAGTAGGGTCCTAATCTTACCTCTTAGAACTAGTTTGAAAGTCAGCCACATCCAGAGGTGAGCTTTGTTCCCGACAAGACCTGGAACGCTGTCCTCCCTTTGCCCACGTGGAGCCCGGGTCTGGGGAGGCCCCTGGGCAGCATGTGTGAGTCTCGTCCGTTCCTCCCAGGGTTCTGCCAGGCGGGGAAGGACCTGCGTCTCGTCTCCATTTCCAGTGAGCCCATAGACGTCCCTGCGGGCTTTCTCCTCGTGGGGGCCAAGTCCCCCAGCCTGCCAGACCATCTCCTGGTGTGTGCCGTGGACAAAAGGTTCTTGCCGGATGACAATGGGCACAACGCTCTTCTTGGTAAGTCCTTTCTTTGCCCTTCCCTGTGGCTCCATCGCATGGGGGACAGGGACAAGAGAGGCCATGGGGGGTGGGGGACAGGCCGCCTTTGGGGGCTCTTGATCAGTGCATCCTACCGCCCCGTTTGTTTTTCAGTAGGCTCTTTCCGTGTGAAGTGGAACGTAAATGAGATTTATCCTGAGATGTGGCTGACCTCCTATAGAAAGCCCATCATTTAGTACTGTCTTGTGCGTATGTTCATCAAGCCTTTTCTAAGCGCCTGCCTGTGTCAAGAATAGGATACGGGCCTTGTGCTCGATGCTTTCAGAGGGCATCAGACCTGAGGCGGTGGGAGAACAGGGCTGAGTATGTGTTCCCCGCTTGCGGAACATTCGTAGCCTTCTCCAGAAGGTGGGGAGCGATTCCTGCACGTGCCCTGGCCCCTTCACCTGGTCCGGTGTCTCCCGTGGAAGAGCATCAGGCAGGCAGAAGGGCTGGTAATGATCTGGTCCAGACGTAGCGTCAGGAAGAGTCTTCGCGCTGTAGAACACTTAAATTTCATGCTCGATACACCCCCCCCCCCCCCAAAAAGCTGCGTAGGTAAATGCACGCCAGTGGGTATTTATTGAGCACATTTTAGGACTGAGGAACTATGCAAAGGACCCGAGAGGGGAGGAGGGGAAGAGGGGAGAGCAAGGATTGACCCGCAGAAGACGAATAGTTCCTGCCACGAGGAGACAGTGACTGTGGGTAAGTGCTGAACCAAGGCAGGTGAATGTGGGCTGGACAGACAGACACAGCTCTGGGATGGTGACCAGAGAGAGAGAGAGAGAGAGAGAGAGAGAGAGAGAGAGAGAAGGTTCTGGCCAACTCTGTCTCTCTAGGCAGGAGGGGCTTATTATAACTAGTTCTCGAGAACAAGAGTAATCCCGGGAAATTCACTCTACCAAAGGAGCTCACGGAGTCCTTCCGTCTCGGATTTAATTTGCTCGTCGAGGCCACTCAGGATGAAACGTGCCGGTAAGACTGTGCCAGTGACTTGGCCAGCGTTTGATCTGGCGGCAGCCGCGGCTTGGGCTGAATTCCACCACTTAGTGACTGTAAAGGAATTGCCAGGGCAGTAAATCAAGGAGGTTCTGTGTCTTGAAATGTGGGGACAAGAATCTTTGAGTTCATTCACCGCCAGCCCCTAACAGCTTTGGCTCCTCAGGTGGCGAGTGCAGAGGAAGTGGGGGCTTTGTTAATTGCTCGCCAGAAAGCCATCGGAGGTGGGTTACGAGGGCCGGTTGGTAATAACCGACGCTTTCTTCTTTTAAAATAACTTTATGCTCTCAGCTTGCACACTTAACACTGTGTAGGTTTCCTGCAATTAACCCTGATGGCTGCGCGGGACAAGGTGGGCCTACAGCCCTCCGGGGGCCTGGGCTCCGCGCTTTTTAGTGACCTATAAAACGGAAGCTGTGGAATATCTTGGGGGAAGCAATGGCTTTAGCTCCTAATTTATAACCGCCCCCCCCCCCAATTTATAATGAAAGGAATCTTGTTTTAGTGACTTGGGATCAACAGAGGGATTTTGTCTGAGAAGCTGAAAGATGAAAATCTAGATGTGTGTTTCCATTTTTTTTTTTTAATTTTTTTTTTTTTTCAACGTTTATTTATTTTTGGGACAGAGAGAGACAGAGCATGAACGGGGGAGGGGCAGAGAGAGAGGGAGACACAGAATCGGAAACAGGCTCCAGGCTCCGAGCCGTCAGCCCAGAGCCTGACGCGGGGCTCGAACTCACGGACCGCGAGATCGTGACCTGGCTGAAGTCGGACGCTTAACCGACTGCGCCACCCAGGCGCCCCTGTGTTTCCATTTTTTGACGACGGGAATTCCTCTTGATTGGCTGATCACTGAGGCAGGAGATGACCTCCAGCTAGAATGTCCTTTTCTATCGGGGTGTAAATGAGTCCTATGTTCACGCAGCATTTGTGGAATGTGTACCCCGTGTCGAAGGTGTACCTTCAGTTCAGCCCAGGGCCCCAGAGTCAAGTCCAACCTGGTCCTTCGCTGGGAGCTTGCCAGCTGGTGGGAAAGCTCGGCCAGACGGGGACTTTCTAACACATCTCTGGGCGGCACGCGAGAGCTGAGGGTTAAAGTGCCGAGGGGGTACAGAAGGGCACACGGAGCCCAGTGACGGGAACAGTGTCTCAGGGTGTGGTGTGTGAGCTGGGCCCTGAAAAACCAGTGGCATTTTGCAAGTCAGAGAACAATAGCACCTACACGCTAATGGCAGCCACTTTACTAAGCACTTACCGCGTTCTAGAAACTGTTCTAAGTAGGTTATCAGTGTACCGGTGGGTACGTTATTATCTAGCATTTGTGTATGAGGTAGCAAAGGCACAGAGAGGTTAACTGACTTGCTCAGGGTCGTAAATGGCAGGTCCTGAATTTGAGCCCAGGTGCTCTGGCCCTGGCCCTCCTACTCCGGGGAACGGGTGCCCTGAGGAAGAGGGGGAACCGTGTGCGTGAAGGAACATGGTGTGCTGGAATGAAGGAGCGGAGGCTGGGAGTGGGGGCTGCTTGGGCCCCGCCTGGGCAAGGCTGCCATTCCTGGGAAGTCATTTTTCAAATAATAGTATAATGCGTCTGTCTTGTGTCTTTAACAATTACTAACACACGGCCAGTCTTGTTTCACCCACGACTCCTTCTCGAACTTCTGGATTGTTGGGGAAGCAAACCCCAGACGTGTCGTTTCACCTGTAAACGTTTCCGTGTGTGTCTCTAAACAATAAGGGCTCTTTGTTAGAATTCCTATACCATCATCGTATCTACAAAATTTAACAGTAATGCCATAATATTACCCAATAGCCAGTGTGTTCAAATTTTGTCTTACAGTTTTGGTTTTGTTTTGATGGATGTTTTGTTTGAATCAACATCCAACCAAGATTGTCCCAAAGCATTTGGCTGGCCTGTCGCTAATTCTGTCTTCACGCATAGGTCCCTCCTTCCTAGTTGTCCCTTACAGTTTTTATTTTTGGACATGTTCAAAGAAGGTGATTTCTGTGTTTGTTTGTTTGTTTATGTTTATTTATCTTTGAGAAAGAGCGAGAGAGAGAGAGACACAGAATCCGAAGCAGGTTCCAGGCTCCGAGCTGTCAGCACAGAGCCTGGCACGGGGCTCGAACTCACAGCGAGATCATGACCTGAGCCAAAGTTGGACGCCTAACCGACTGAGCCGCCCCTGATTGCTGTGTTGTTAACTTGCAGTGTAGAACGATCTCTTAGAGGTCACATGAATAACTGATTTCTGCCCCCTTCTTCCAAAGCGACAATTAGGCGCAGGGAAAGTGGCCGTGAGCCTCTTGCAGGATTCTGGGGGTCTTGTTGGTTATGTGGCAAGAATGCACCACCAGCCAGCCTTGAGGTTGGTCCCATCTTCCCGTGCCCATCACCCCCCATCCCGTTTGTGTCTCATCTGAAGCCTGACGCGGCTCTTAAGGCTTTCCCTGTGCCTCTGGCTGCTGCCTGGTACACTCTGGCCTGTGTCCCCCTTCCCGGGCACATGCGGGAGAATTGCAAAGGGAGGTGCGCTTTGGAGTCCTCCAGAGGCCCACCTTCAGAGACGCGAGGAGAAAGTAGATCCCTTGTGAACTTTAGTCGGAACGTGGCCAGAATACCGAGGCTGGGGGCCACGGACGTGTTTTTTCCTCGTTCGCCGTTAGGCTCTATTTACCTCCGCAACGAGGATCGTGGCAGAAACAACAGCAGTCAAATACAAAGTGGAAAAAAATGGTTTTCACAGCTTGTATTTCACAAGCGTGGACGTAAGGCTCGGTTTTGGTTTTTCTGCTTCACTTGCTGCAATACCCAAGGACGATGCTTCTTTTATCGTCGCCGTTCGCTTTCAGGGAACAGGAGGGCAGGGCCTGCCTGTGATGACTCCGTCCTTAAAAGGAGCACGGAGCCCCTCTCAAGGTCTGACCTCGGCTTCAGGGTCCAATTTAAGCCCTGCCTCGCCAGGAGGTCTTTCCATGGAAGGGGGAGCACGTGTGGGCACCAGTTCGGGGTGTGCGTGTGCGACACCACCCGGGGTGCCAAACGCGGCTTGGCCGGGCCTGAGGGGAAACTCGATAGTGCCGCCCCCGTGTGGTCAAGAAGGACTCGTTTTTCTGGAATAGTTCATGGGGGGTGGTAACCTCGAAGGAACCGCTTCTCTGCACTCTGGATATTTATGCCGGAGAGTTTGAGGATTCAGGACAGGCTTTCTAGGCCTGTGTTCTAAAGAGAGTATCATCCTGGGGCTCCCGGGTGGCTCAGTCGGTTGAGCGTCTGACTTCGGCTCAGGTCACGATCTCGCGGTCTGTGGGTTCGAGCCCCGCGTCGGGCTCTGGGCTGACGGCTCGGAGCCTGGAGCCTGCTTCGGATTCTGTGTCTCCTTCTCTCTCTGCCCCCCTCCCCCCCACCCCATCTCACACTCTGTCTCTCTCTCCTTCAAAAGTAAATAAACATAAAAAAGAAAAATATTAAAGAGAGTATCATCCTGGTCCTGGTCCTGATTATCTCCCTGGTCCTGAGGCAGATTTCCAAAGAGAACGGCTCATTTTATTCTTCCTCGTGAAATTTTTTTACTGCCGTTGAGACGACTTCTGGGAAAATTAGAATCGCCTCACCTGTTCAGCTAGGGGTGGCTTCAACCATTTCCCCTGTCTCCAGAGACCAGTTGGTCAGCCGTCCTGTGGTCCCGAGTCACCTCTTAGAAGAGCAGTCCGTATTTGCTGCAGCTTGCAGCTGGCTCCCCAAATACTTACCAGGCAGACCCAGGCCTTCCACCTTCGGAACCGCGAGAAGGCCTTCCCGATGGCCCGTGGTCCCATCCCTCCATCTGAAAGGGCGCAGTGGTCCCACCGCCCACATTTGTCACGGATCAAAGGCCTGTGGTCCACGTAGCTGTCTCTGGATGGCAGCAGGGCCCCGGCAGGGTGCTTTCCGCACACCTTGGTCTTGTAGTTCTGTTTCTCGTTCATCCATCTTTTCGAAATTTTTTTTTTTTAACCTTTATTTATTTTTGAGACAGAGAGAGACAGAGCATGAACGGGGGAGGGGCAGAGAGAGAGGGAGACACAGAATCGGAAGCAGGCTCCAGGCTCCGAGCCGTCAGCCCAGAGCCCGACGCGGGGCTCGAACCCACGGACCGCGAGATCGTGACCTGAGCTGAAGTCGGACGCTTAACCGACTGAGCCACCCAGGCGCCCCACATCCATCTTTTCAACACTTGGGGTCAGCATCCCTTCCAGAGAGCTTGGAAGGTTTCTCAGGGCCTTGTTTTTTTGTTTTTGTTTTTTTTTTTTGTTTTTTTCCCCCCATTTCATTATTTACTTATTTATCTTTTACGTCCAAGTTAGTTAGCATATCGTGCAATAGTGATTTCAGGAGTAGGTTCCAGTGATTCATCCCCGATGTGTACCCAGCGCTCCTCCCTTAATGCCCGTCGCCCATTCAGCCCATCCCCCCCTCCCACAACTTGTGCAGCCACCCTCAGTTTGTTCTTTGTGTTTTCAAGAGTCCCCCTCCTTGTTTTTAGAATCTTTTTCCATCCGTTTTGTATCTTACATTGCACATATGGGTGAAGTCACATGATCTTTGCGTTTCTCTAATTTCGCTGAGCATAATCCCCTCTAGTTCCATCCAGTATTCTTAAATGGCAGCTGAGCTGCGTTTGTCTTCAGAGATCCAGGTTGGAGACATAGGAAGAAATAAAAACATTAGATTGTTATTTCAAAGGAGGTGCAGAAATCCTGATATGTTCACATTGATAGCCTGTTTCGCCTCTCCTTCCCTTCTGATATCTATCGTCTATGACGTGCTGGACGCTGGTCTGTGCACAGACACTTACCATGTACAGACACAACCCACCCCTACGTGCAGTCACCCCATGACGCTGGTCCTTTAGAGCGAGGGAATAGCTATGGGGAAAAAGATGAGAATTTCAATGACTGAACACTGAAAAAGAGGTTACGGTGGTTCTCTGTTCAATATGAAGAGCTGTAGGGGAGGACAGGGAGCTTCAGCCCTTCGGGTCAAGGGAAGCCCCGAAGAAGTGGACGTTTGAGTTGGGCATTGAGTGGCAGGGACACATGCAGCACGCAGGTGGGACTCAAGGGAGGAAGAGTGTGAGCCTGGAGGCATGAGGGCGGTGGGAGCGGGCAGGCGGGTCCGTTCGGGGATTCGGCACAGCAGAGCGAGGAACAGGGGTGAAGGCTGGAGCTATGGGGGTTGGGTAGCATTTGGGGTGGCCTTGAATGCCACGCTTGTGAGTCTCCACCCCATTTGCCTGCTGGGCTGGAGTGCCACACCGTCTACCTCCACTGGGGAATATTCCGTGACCTCTCCGGTCCTCAGCCCTCCCCAAAGAAGGATTCGTGTCCCAAGGGGCCGGGTGTTGTGTCAGTTAAGCTGAGTGAGTGACCTTGTCTAGAGGACGGTAAAAGGGCCAGCATCTCGCTGGCTCTCTGTGCGTGTTAGTTCCTTTCCTGTCCCTTTAAGAACAAGGAAATAGCACAGTGCTTGGCATCTCTTCGATACTTTGTTTGCTCTGGTGCAGAGAGAACAGGATTCTGGAAGTTTAAACTAAACCTGTCCCTGTCCTGTGGCTAGACCAAGAGATCTGTCCCTATTTCTAAGGCCTTTTACGGAGTATTAAATGTGCTTAAAATAGATCAGAAAATCCAGTGAGTGTCTGTACTGTAGGTGCCTTATTTCTCTGTGGAGATGTTTTGAACCTTCACGAACACGTTGCTTTGAACATTAGCCAGAGGCCTCAGGAATACCCTGTTTGAAAGCAGGGCTCACACACCGAGCCACGTGGCCCTCATGGGCTAAGTCAAAGTGACCTTTGGAAACTTGTCGGCCAGAGCATATGATGAAACAGATCAGTCTCTGCTTTAGGGTCTTTCCTGCCAAAGGGCCTTGTACCATAGAAACCAGACGCCCCAGTGGGCAAAGCAAGGTCCCCAGGAAGGTCTTCCTGAGATGGTGGGTGTAGACCAGAGCAGCTAGGCCAATCGTCACATTTGTCCCATGTTAACCCGCGGTTGCACTGAGTGTGGTTTGCATGGACTTTATAGCTTGTAAAGGTCTCTATCCCTATTCGCTGGATTTTAATGGTTCATAAGAGGTCATTTTGTCATCGGGCGACCCTTCTGGAGCCTCACTGCTGGTGGGAACCTCTGTCCGTCCCCAGAAAGGCCCATTCCGGCCTCGGCTGCAGGATGCCAATGTTGTGACAGCCACACTGGGGCAGCGGGTCTCCGTTCCGCTGGTTGCCAAACCCTTCCAGCCCCACCCCGTGGAGCTCTCTTTGTTTCTTGCAGCGACTCATGGGATCAGGATGGAGTTTGGGGCTCCTGGGAGGTCCTCAGTGTGTCTAGCGTCAGTGGTCTGATGGCTTTGAGATTCTGTGACCGGTCAGCACTGAAGGAGATGGGCGTGTACCACTTCCTGCAGGCACTTGATCAGTGTAGACGGTTGAATGCGATAGTCTCATCTTGTAATGTTTGCTGTGTGTATAGGCTTTAAAATCTGTCCCCCCCCCCCCCCCCCCCAGCAAGTTCAGTCTTCCAAGCTCTTCAGGGCCTCCTCCATGACTAAGTCTTCTTGGGCCTCCTTCTGTTCAAGTCAAGGTCATTTCGACCCTTGGACCAACATAAGGTGCTAGGGACCCTTGCCCCGTGGAATTTTCGGGTTCGTGGCACAGGATGGGAGTATTTAGAATTTCCACAAAGTCTGCGTTATTTGACGAGTATGTTGGAGGTAAGTTGGAGACCTTCGTGGTGGTTTCCCTCCCCCAGGTTTCTCTGGGAATTGCGTTGGCTGTGGAAAGAAAGGCTTCTGCTACTTCACAGAATTCTCTAATCACATAAATCTCAAGTTGACCACTCAGCCCAAGAAGCAGAAACACTTGAAGTATTACCTGGTCCGCAACGCACAAGGGACTCTAACCAAAGGACCTCTCATCTGTTGGAAAGGCTCAGGTGAGCAGTTCGGCTTTGAGCAGGGTTGGGTGGGTGAATGGGGGCCCTCCAAGAGGGCCCAGGTGCCTGTCAGCCGGACTTCGAGGAGCGCCCAGGCTCCATGGGCACAATTGCAGGCAGAAGGTCAGCCCCGTGAAATCAAAGCGCTGCTTTGCATTATGGGTAAACATTTGTAGTGCCAGCCTAATTGTGTGGGACGTTGAAAAGTTTGCAGGGGGCTACACCATCCTGTGTCTTCTTGTGGTAAGCGTTTGGGACAGAGGTTCTCAACCCGGGGTGATTCTGTCCCCCATCGTGACTGGAGAGCACTACTGCCATCTGGTGGATGGAGGCCAGAGATGCTGCTACACATCCGGCAGCACACAGGATAGCCCTTTCTGCCCACCCCCTGCCCCCCCTGCCCCGTACCCCAACCCACAAAGAACGATCAAGCCTAAATAATCAGCGGTGCCGAGGTTGAGAAACTCTGATTTAGAGAAATGATGGTTTGGATGATACCCGTCCTCTCTCCGCCCCGAACCCTGTGAAGGCCAGCGTCGTAGAAGTCACTGGGCTTCCCTCCTCCCTCCTGTCTCCCGGATCACCCGTGGCTAAGTCAACTATGGAGAGAAGAGGGTGGGGGGCAGTGGATTTTCAGAGGCCCAGCCTTGGATGGCCCCTGAGAGGCCCCCACTCAGCCAGCTGTGCAGGGACACGTCCTAGGAGGGGTCTCCACAAGAACCTTGTCTGGGTTGGTTCATCTCTGGTCACCTGGCCTCTCCTGGCCAGCCTCTGTGAATAGAAGGAAGGGACTTCAGGAAGGGCTGGCTCGGGGCCTTCCTCCCCCACCCCTACTCCTTTTCTTACTTGACTCAGTGAACATTTCTTGAGCTCCTGGTACCAAGAATTAGTAGTACAAAGTGGTGCTTCTGCTGTGGGACCCAGGAAGAGTCTTTGATCACGTGCTGTGACCAAGCACCTCACAGGCTAGATGCAACTCCTGGGAGGGAATCTTTCCAGCAGAGGGTGGCTTTCAGGACAGGGGGCTCTCAGCTCTTTCTCTGCCTCTGAGTAATAATCTGTTCTTTCCTTGGGCTTGAAGGGCAGCGATGGGGGTGACTCATTCGTGTCCTCTGTTTTTCTCTTTGTCCCAAACGCTCAGGGTCGCTCCCCCTCCCGATAATCAGAGCTGCCCCTCGGACGGATCCCCCTGCCCTTGGCACGGAGCCGTGGGGGCTATCGCACCCCCGCCTCCCCCAGCTACGCTGAGACAAGGCTGGCATGGCATTGGCACCGTTTTGGTTATCTAGGTGTCTGGCTCTCTTGGGGGACAGCCTCCGGTCTAGGAAGGCCTCGCGTGACCGGGGTGGGGAGGGGGGGAGTTGGTTTTCATGCACGCGTCTTGCCCCCTTAGAGTTCAGAAGCCGGCCGACCTCCGCCAGTGCCTGTTCCAGCTCACTCTTCCCGCCAGCGGAGAGCTCTGGGCCTCTGGCTGCCTTCTCCAGCGAGCCCGTTCCCGGAGCCAGCCCGAGCGTCCCCCTGGGAGCCCAGCAGGCAGGTGAGGCGACCGAGAAGCACAAAGGAGCTAAACCCACAAGCCTGGCAGCTTGAGGGTGCAGCCCAAGCGATCTTCTTGTTTCTTTTTGTAAAGTGTGTTTATTTTTGAGAGTGGGGGGAGGGGCAGAGAGAGAGAGAGAGAGAGAGAGAGAGAGAGAGAATCCCAAGCAGGCTCCGTGCTGTCAGCGCAGAGCCGGAAGGGGGGCTCGATCTCATGAACTGTGAGATCACGACCTGAGCCGAGATCAAGAGCTGGATGAGTAACCGACTGAGCCACCCAGGTGCCCCTGCAGCCAAACGTTTTTCAAGATAAATAAAAAGCGTGCTTTGTACATCATCTTTGCCTACAAAGCCTCAGCATTTTATCTTGAATTTGTAGTAGTTTCTGGCACAGAATGCTGTGTTGTGTTTTAAAAAAATTTTTTTTTTAAATTTATTTTTGAGAAGGAGCAGAGAGAGGGGGCAGAGGATCCCACGCAGGCTCCACGCTGATGGCACAGGGCCCGATGCGGGTCTTGAACTCACAAACTGTGAGGTCATGACCTGAGTCTAAGTCGGACGCTTCACTGACTGAGCCACCCAGGCGCCCCCCCGCATGCTGTGTTTTTAATTTGGAAAGATGTCCTCTGTTGCTGTCTGCTACGTAATATGATCCACTTATCGGTGGCGTGGCGTGGTGAATTGGGGTCCCTCAGCACCCCCCCCCCCCAGTTTGCAGTGGGGAGCCTGCAAGGGGCAGGTGAGACGAACATGCGCCATCTACCATGTGCTCAGGATCCCACAAGTCTGGGCATGTGCCTCCTTGAGTCCTAACAGCCTCCCTGCAAGCAGGCTTGGGTTTCCCCGTGGTACTTCTGGGGAACCCGAGGCTCAGCTGCGTGCCTGGGGTCTCCCGGGCAGTTGGAGGTGAAGTCAAGATTTGACAAGCAGGGATTTCTGGGTCGTGTGCTTGGCACTTTGCCATCCTGAACGGACCTTTGAGCATGGTCGCCGTTGACTCCAGCAGCCTTCTCAAGGGCTCGGGAGGCTCGGCTGTTTTCGTTCTCCGGCCCACGAGGTCTGTAGAGGGGCCTAGCGAGGGGAGTCGGTGCCCTGGCTCCCACGAAGAGGCCACGCCAGGGTTGGGAACTGTGCCCTCCCACCGAGGCCCCGGGCCTCCCTCTCTGCATGCCGTCTGCTCCTGTCCTCACCGCGCCCGGGCCCCCAGGAACCTCTGCTACCATGGCGGCTGGGGAGCCCTTGGCCTTTGCCATCGGAATAGCTGGGTGTAAGTTTCCAGCACCGATAGCCTCTGGCTGGGCGATTCGGGGCAACTGATTTCAACTCTTCGCGTCTCTGTTTCCTCGCCTGTAAAGCTGGAGCAGATCTTTTCTAATTTGCAGGGTGATTGCAAGAGTTAAGTATGGTGCCAATAGCAAATACTCAGCACTCACTACCTGCCAGGCACTGTTTGGCACACTTCTTTGAAATCCTGGCTTTCTCCCAGTGGCTCTGTTATTGTCCCCTTTTGTAGCTGAGAAAGCTGAAGCATAAGGGGTTCAGAAGGTTAAGTAAGGTCACTCGGCCCCGGGGGGCAACCGGGCAGGGGATTCAGACCCAGGGCAGTGGGCTTCAGAACTGTGCCCCTAAGCCCCTCACCATGCCACCTCACCCACAAGAAAGGTTTTGTGCTGCCCCCGACTCTGGAGGGCCTTCCAGACCACGCTGGCTGATGTGAGCACGTAAGCAGTGAGCCTCACAAGACCGGAACCCATAATTTCCCCCGGCATTATCCTCAGACCTGGGGAGCCCCAGGGCCCTGGGTGACTGCGTGCCCTACACCTGTCCTGAGCGTGTTTGGTGCAAACCCGACCCTGGGGGGTGAGGGTGTGGGAGAAGGGAGGCGGATCAGCCTCGGGTGCACTCCTGGGATGCAGGGGCCCCACTGGCCACTCCTGTCTCCCTGGTCCTTCATCGACCCGGGCTGCGCGCTCACTGGAGCAGGAGTGTGTGTGCATGGGTGTGCGTCCTCAGTGGGAAGAACCACTTGTCGGCTAGTTGGTAAAAATGGAAGAGAAGTAATTTCCTGCTAAGCGGGGCTCCTATGAACTGACTCTGTGCTTCTCCTTTTCTCTCTCTCTGCTGCCAGGACCAGCCTCTGAGCACCCCTCACTTGCTACGGCCGTGGGTCCAGCTGTTTTCAACGGCAAAGATTCTCCGAAGCACCAACAGCTGGTGAAGAACGACCTGTCGGCCGTGCCACGGCCCTCGGCATTAGGTAGCATCGCCTGTCCTTGGGGCGGGGGGGGGTCTTGCTTTTTTCTAGGCCAGGCTGTTGTGGGGGTTGTGGGCGCCACCGTACTGGGGCCACTGAGCCTCACGGAGTGGGTGTGGCATGGAGAGAGAGTCGGGACAGGCCGGCAGGTGCCTCCCGGGTCCGTGGGGCTGTGCCCAGGCCCTGGTGTGGGTGGGGCCATGGCTTTGTCCGTCACCGACTTGGGTGATGGGCGTATGGCAAGAAGCGATGGGAGCCCCTTGTGAGGTGGGCGGCCAGTCTTGTGGGCGACACGTCAGGAGGGCTGTGAAGTCCTGGAGAAATAGGAGGCAGTGTGGTGTCATGGGAAAAACACGGGCTCCAAAATCAGATAAATACGAATTCGAAACTCAACTCTGTCTCTTATTGGTCAGGGGGATCTTGGACAAGCCTTCTGGCTAAATTGTTCCCTCATCTGGAGATCAGAATTCTGCATTCAGGGCAGCTGAGAGGGTCAGGTGAGGTGCCGCGTGGAGATTCAGACACCTCTGGCAGCTCACTGAGTGACCATGCCCCCCTCGGCATCATCACTGAGCTCCTTTGCAGGGAGGACTTCCTGGAGGAGGTGACAATCGAGCTGTACCTTAGAGCTGGGGAAGCGTGAGAGGTGGTGAGGGAGGAAGCTCAGAAGAGGATGAAGAGGTGCACGAAGGGGTTACACAGACCTTCTGCTGGAGTAGAGGCCGTGGAGCCTCTGACTCCGAGCTCAGTGCTCGCCCCTCTGGGCTCTCAGGAGCCATTTAGTAAGCCAGGGTTACCTCTCTCCCCGCCCTCCCTGCACGCGGCTGATTGGATTTTGGCATCCAAGACTGTCCAACTGGAAGAGCCCGTAGTAACTCTCTGGTCCCACATTCTGTCTGGTAGAGAAGGGAAGTGAGGCCCAGAGAGGCAGCCCAGGCCTAGAGGCCAGGCTTCCCTGCTTCTGTTACATGGCCGGCAGAGGACATCCCTGGTAGAGGACCAGTGTCCCCTCCCTGGTGGAAGGACCAGTGTCTTTTCTGAATTGGACCTGAGACTCCCCAGTCCTAACCAGCGTGGAATCCGAGGTCCAGCCTCTGTCCCTCCCCTAGCCGCTCCGGGCTGTGACTGGTGTTTCTTGGCAAGGTGCTGAATTTAGGGTGGCCCCGTGGCCGACGACCAGGGCTCTGGGATGGTGATGGCAGCCTTGCACTGTGGCACCTGCCCGGCCTGCGTGGAGGCCTGTATACGTCCAGCCTTTGCCCGGGCAGCAGGGCATGGGGGCCCCACTCCGCGGTGAACGAGGAGCCGTGTGGGAAGTAGAATGCCCCTAGTCCCTGGCAGCCCTCGAACCCTTCTGGAATCTGGCCCCAACCAACCTGAGGAACCTTATTCATTCCCCACTGTTTGAGACTGCCATGCTCCAGGAGTGCCCTCCCCTTCCTGTCCTCACCCCCTGGTCATGCACTGAGTCCTGACTGCCACTAAACCTGCCTTTCAGGGCTCAGCTCAGCTGTCCCCTCCTCCTGCAGCGGGGGTACCTTCCCTGGTCTCAGTTCCGTGGCCATCCGTGTCCGTCAGGTACCGAAGGTCCTGAGAGCAGGGCCAGCGTCCTTCCCATCTTGGGGCCTCGGCACCTGGCCACCCGGGACACCTTCACAGACTGAGACGGCACAGCTGAAATGTCAGAGGTCCTGTGCCTTCCCGCCCGCTCTGGGGAGAGAGGAAGCCCATGTTAATCAACTGCTCCTAAAACGACAAGAGGTGTTGAATTCGGGCTTGAGGGCTGTCGCTCAGTGGTCCTGAGTGGAAAAGTCCTGCCCCCTCACGGGGGGGAGGGGGGGGGCGGCGTTAGCAAGTGCCTAGGATCCTTGCTTGGTCCACACAGGGGGGTCTGGGTGCTACGTGTCCTGGAGTGACATGGAAGTCTACGTAATAAAAACTCGCTCACCCAAAATGCCAAGGGGTGCCCCCCACCCCGATACCAGGAGACACCGCGAGGGCTGGTCCACATTGGCACCCCAGGGACGACTCCCAGTGACGTCACTTTGGGAGAGTCTAGCTGGGTCCAGCAGAGCGGTGAGGGCTTGTGTCCCAAAGGGGGAGGACATCTGTAGACCCTCCATCCTTAGTATCGAGGCCTGGCCCCTCTACGGTAGCTGAGTGTGGTTTTCAGAGGCGTCTTGGTCTCTGTGGGGCGCCTCTGTCTGCACCTGAGGACAGATGTGCGGGCAGAAGGTAATAGAAGATAAACGGAACAGCGGTTATAGTAGCTGCCTCCGGTGTTGCCGGGAGGAGGCGTGTCTAAGGAGCCCCCCGGCTCGAAAGCTCTGTGTAGGCCACCTGTTTTCTGTTTTCACTTTTTGTTCCCTTTGTTCATTTTTGATCAGTCTAAGGCGGAGTCAAGCATAATTTTACCACCTTTAAGAGACTCTGGAGCAAGACCCTGCAGGGCGCTTAAGCAAAACCAGGGTGCCCACGAACGGTGGCGTTTTCTCATTCTTGTTTCCAGAAGTCTGGTTCTGTAGGTCAGGGTGGGGCCCGGGAGCGGAGGGTTTTAGCAGGGCCCTGCTGCTTCTGCCCAGCTCCTTCTCAGGCCAGATTTGTAGGAACCTTGCCCTACACCGTGGTCTTCAACCCTGGTTGTGAGTTAGGGTCACCAGGGAGCTTGGAGTCACCACGGTGCCCGGGGCTCCCCCAGACGCGGGGTTCCGCTTTACCTGGGATGGGCTTGCGTCCAGGCACAGAGAGCTTTAAAGGTTTCCCAGGGGCGTTTAATGTGCAGCCACAGCTGAATGTGTGCTTCTAAACGTAGGGGAGATTTTGAGTCGGATTGCTCAAACGAATGTGGTAACCAACTCTGGATATTTTGAATAACCCAGGAGCAGAGCGTGAGTCCCGCACATGCTGTTATCTAGAGTGGGCGGGGATGACTCGTTAACAACAGCAGGTACCAGCCTCTGTTCCTGTTGACTTCTTTGGTCTGAAGTTAGTGGTCAAGGCTGAGGTGGGAGAGGAACACCGGTAGAGCGGTCCTGCCCCCAGGTGGTGAAACTGTGTGGTGGTTGGTCAAACGTGACTGTGGCTTATCCCAGAAGCACACGGGCATTCACGGGGCAGTTTAGAGGAGGAGGCGAAGGAGGATGTGATCTTGGGGGCTGCCGGCCAGTGGGCCCCAAGGCTGTGCTTTCGCTACATTCTCTTTAGTCTTCATGAAACCACCTTTAACGGCAGGGCTTGTGACCCCATGTTAAAGGTGAGGGTGTGCTAAGGGCTCAGAGATCAGGCCGAGGCACTTGGCGGGGTTTGGAACGAAACGTTCACTGAAATGGACAGGATATTTCCTCATGCCCGGACGCTTCCCTAAACAGCTAACGACCCTCGTAAGGCTCTGATTTTTAAAAAATAACAAATACGTGCTCTCCAGAGCAGGGGGAGTGTTTGGAAGCTCATCCTTAGCGAAAGCCTAATCCGTACTCTGAATGTTGTCTAGGTATCTTATCAAACTCTGGGCCCCCGAAAAAACGCCACAAAGGGTGGTCCCCAGAATCTCCATCAGCGACAGACGCCGGCTACGCCCAGGGTGGTGGGAACAGAGCTAAGTACGGTAAGTGACGGCAACGTTGCCAGAAACCCGAGACTCGGGGACCCGTGGTGGTGCTGCTGCTGGTGGGGCGTGGGCATGTGTGCCCGTGTGTGTGCTTCCACGTGAATCGGCGAGGATGTTCTGGGGGGCAGACTTGGGTATAACAGAGGGTCTCTTTCTCGTACGGTGGGGCTGCTCAACCAAGTCCAGGCTTCCTGTATGGCAGTGAGCTTGTTCCCTGACCCTAAAGGAATTTAAAAGGGGCTTGCTGCCACGTGGCAGGGAGACTGAAGAGGAGGGGACTGGGTTGCTTGGTGGAGAAGATTGGATCAAGCGACTCTGAAGATGCTTTGACCTCAGGAGTCTGTGATTCCAAGACTTGGGGGCTCCCACAAGTAGGGGTGAGGGTCAGATTGTAGCAGATTCGCAGGCCGGCCTGACATCAGGTCTGCCAGAGGTGGGTGGTTTGTTTGGCCTGTCTGCCTAACTCTCCTGGCCTGTCCCTAGAGAGCGCAGGCATGTCCTGCGTGCCCCAGGTTGGCTCGGTGGGACCAGCGTCGGTCACCTTCCCCGTTGTGGCCTCTGGAGAACCAGTGTCCGTCCCTGACAACTTGCTGAAAATATGCAAGGCCAAGCCGGTGATATTTAAAGGCAAGTACAGCAGTGGGACAGGTGGTGGAGGTCGGAGAGCCTGAAGGGAGGAACAAGGGACAGGCTGACTCCAAGGGTGTCCCCCTGAGAAAACTCTCAGATCCTTTCCAGGGCAACGGAGGAACTAAGCAGACCAGTCACTGGTGTTGCGCCTGGTCAGATGCCAAGAGTTCTAGGGCTTTTCACAGATTTCCACGACAAGCCCAAGTGGAACGATTCTGTTCTGTGATATGCATCTGTTCATTCACTCGCTCACGCTCGCTCGCTCATTCACTCGCTCATTCACTCATTCGCTTACTCATTTGCTCACTCACTCATTCGCTTACTAATTCACTCGCTCACTCATTCACTTGCTCGTTCACTTGCTCATTCACTCATTGACTCACTCATTGGCTCATTCATTTGCTCATTCATTGATTTGCTTACTCTTTCGCTCACTCATTCACTTACTAATTCACTGATCACTCATTCACTTTCTCGTTCACTCGCTCACTCATTCATTCACTCGCTCATTCACTAGCTCACTCGTTCATTCATTCACTCATTCGTGCCATAATGACAGGTCCGGTACAAAGCACCAGGGAATGGAGACAGGTCAGTCAGCCCCTTGCTCCCACCCCTGGTCCGGTGGATTGTCCTGTGTCATCCTCTGCCACTAGTACATTTTGACTATGCAATCTGACTTTGGCCGAAGACGGCCACGGTTGCCACATGGAAGCAGGAAACCTGACTCCATCTGTTTTGCGACAGTAGGTTAACGTAGCCTCCGTGGGGGCAGACTTGCCGCAATAAGGAAGTCCCCTTCTAGTGAAGCAGGAGAGGTTGAAATGTGAAGGTCTGGCGGGACTCGCGTGATGATGACGGTCGCCGGGGCCGTGTGGTAACACACACACACACACACACACACACACACACACACACGCACGTACGCCTCCTTCCTAAAGAAGCTGGTACAGCATCTAGCATCGTGTTTGGAGGCACAGAGGAGAGAGGGTCGTAGGCAAGTGGGAGGTATCTTACCGGTAATTAAGAAATAAGAGAGGCACTGCTTTTTTTTCCTAAAAAAAAAAAAAAAATGGACAGGGTCTTTAGGAAGAGGGGTGCAGATCTGGGTTTGAACTGAGCATGAGTCACGGCCGGTAATCCCATCGGGCCCTCTTGGCTAATTGAGAAGAAGGTCAACGTGCAGCGGCGTTGCATGCAATCTGTGCACGGCCATTACATGTCTGTGAGACGCTGCGAGAACGTGGGGATGAGAAGACAGAGCACGGTGGCGCCACTACGGGCAGGGTGGCATCTGTGCCTCCCCCGAGCCAAGGGCCTCAGAGGAGTCGGGGTGAGGGTCCGGCAGACCCACCTCTGACGACCTCAGCTATAGACCATCCTCCTTATTCCTCAAGGTCACTGCACTTTCTGCGCGGTTTAAGCCACGCACTCTTTGTGTGTGTGTGTGTGTGTTTTTTTAAACATTTATTTATTATTGAGAGACGGAGACAGAGCATGAGCAGGGGAGGGGCAGAGAGAGGGGGAGACACAGAATCCAAAGACAGGCTCCAGGCTCCGAGCTGTCAGCACAGAGCCCGACGCGGGGCTGGAACCCACAAACGGCGAGATCATGAAGTCGGAAGTCGGACGGTTTACCGACGGAGCCACCTAGGCGCCCCAGCCACGCACTCTTTGTAACATGCCTGCTGTCCTGGGTCTTCCCGCCCCCAGCCCACCTCATGCCCAAACCCCACCTGCGCCTTAGGACCCAAACCCATGTGCCTTCTCCACGAGGCTGCCTTAGTTTCTTTCTCCTGGGCCCCAACGCAGTTTAAGCCATAATGCTCGCAAGCCGTGGCACCCCAACTGTGGTCCTTGGTCCAGCAGGTCCAGCATCGTCCAGGACCTGTTAGAGAGGTGAATTCCCAGGCCCATCCTGGAATCAGAATCAGGCCCCTTTTCCAAATCAGAAGCTGTGCGGAAAGGCCCAGAAGGGGCCCGGGGGACGCTCATGCACCCTCAGGTTTGAGACGCTGTTGTGTGAGGATGTGAACTGTCTCGGGCGTCAGATTTCCCCAGAGCCAAGCATGATGCCAGCACGTAGCACACAGCGGGCATTCAGTGAGTGTGTGTTTGGTGAGTGAGTTCAGACCAAGCACAGGACGGCGCACGTGCATCTGGCGCATCCAGTTATCTCGGCAGCCCCATGAGGGCTGCGTGTCTTCGACCCATTTTACAGATGTGGAGACTGAGACTTAGAGAAGTCCTACTTCCTGCGCAGGGCTACACAGCTGATGCCCAGCGCGGAGGAGAATCAGTCCGGCCAGGCTCTTCTGACGCTGAGGGTTCTCGTCGGAATTGGTCTCCTAACGTGTGCTAAAGCATTGGTCGGGTTCCGTCAGTATCTGGAGCCCCCGGTCTGCGCACTGACTCGTTTTCCTCACTCAGCCTGCCAGAGAGTCCTGGGAGGATGGGAAACAGAAGCCAGCACGGAGGAGTCGGGGAGGGGCAGGCTGGCTGGCAGGGGGGGCGGCAGAGTGCTCACAAGAGGCGTTCTGTAGTCAGCGGGGCGCCTGTTCGGCTTTGGGCGCGTCTCTCTGGGCCTCAGCGAGCTCACCTGTGAACCACAAGGGTTGGACACGATGAACAGGCAGACGCTGGGGCCCTGGTCAGTATTCAGAGCAGGTGCACTAGCTCAGCAAGGGCGGGAAATCTGCGATCCCCTCCCTCCTCCCTCCTCCCTCCTCCCTCCTCCCTCCTCCCTCCTCCCTCCTCCCTCCTCCCTCCTCCCTCCTCCCTCTCCCCGAAGAGGGACGTGTGAGTCAGCCCAGGGGCCTCTGGCCTGCCCGCTTCGGCTCCCTCGCCTTCGGCGTGCGCGCTTGTGGGGGCCACGTGTGCCCCACGCCAGCCGCCAAGCGGACGTGGTTGCTTCTTCCGCAGGCCACGGGAACTTCCCTTACCTCTGCGGGAACCTGAGTGACGTCGTCGTGAGCCCCCTCCTGTACACGTGCTACCAGAACTCTCAGTCCATCTCCCGGGCGTATGAGCACTACGGGGCCTCGGCGATACAGCCCATCTCCGAGGAGGTGCAGCTCCTACTGACCGTCTACTATCTCGTCCAGCTGGGTGAGCCTCCCTCCCGCTGCGTGGGGCCCATTGGTGCAGCGGTCGCGGCCCGAGGCGGCGTGTCAGCCCGGATCCCTGCCCGTCACTTGGAGCCCTTGAGAAGCCACGCTGGCTGGCCGACAGGAAGTGCAGGGGACCATCCTTTCTCACCACCCACATCCCATCCACCGGAAAGCCCTGCTTCGTCCCAGATGCGGCGTCCCCCACCCTCCTCCGCCACACCCCTCCCTTGCCAGGGTGCGGCTCTGCCCCCCATTCTGCACAGCTGTTAACGATTGTGAATCTCATCGTATCTGTTCTCTGCTGGAGCCCCCCGGGGTCTCCTATCACACACTCAACCCATATCGGTTCCAGGGTCCAAGTGACCAGGCCTCCTCCCACCTCCGCTTCTGCTCCAGCCCTGCCGTGCCCCGCGGCAGACCCGTCTACCCCTGAGAAACGCCCCTGCCCAGGGCCTGTCCTCCGAGTTTTGGTTCCTGTGTCACCTCAGGGAGAACCTTATCACCATATCTAAGACAGTGCCCCCTCCGCAGGCCCCTGGGAGTCTCTGTCCTCCGTATCTTGCCTTTAGAGCACCAGTATTTGCTCGCTTTCCGTGCCTCTCCCCGGTTAGGATGTAGGGTCCGTGAGACCAGGAACGTTGATTTAGTTCACATCTGCGTGTCCAACAGCACCTGCACTGTAGTTGGCCCTCGACTGTGTCGAAGGAACAGGTAAACAGGGACGCAGAATCCCGTGAAAGCATTTCAGGAGAGGGACCAGTCGCCTGAGTCAGTGAGGCCAAGAGCAGAGTGAAGGCTGATGATTGGCCATTGGGTTTGGGCACACGGGAGTGACAGGCACCCTCGGTGGCGGGTGCGTCCGAGGAGTGTGGGGGACAACAGCCGTGCTGCGGTGGATTGGAGACGGGGCAAGCGCAGGGGGTGTAGACAGCTCTCCCAAGAGCTCGGTTTGGCGATGGTGATTCCAGAAGGGGGCGTGGGCTCGAGGGGAAAGATTTCAAAGATGGGAGGCCTAACGGCTAATCTGATCAAATCTTGGCGTAGCCTCGTGCGTGTGTATTGTGATCCCGTGTTTCAGATCAGGAACCCGTATCGTAAGATAGCTCTGGATCCGGGCTGGCGCCGGGTGGAACCGGAAGGGAGCACGCCTTCCGAGTCCAGGCGTGGTGCCGTTTCCTCCAGCTCCCCCAGATGTAAGATTTGGACAGACACGCCAGAAAACGTCCAGGAAAGAAAGGCTGACGGTATTCAGTCTCCTAGGCGTCAGACCCACAAATCAAGTAACGTATCTCTCGAATTGATGACGCAAGCGTGGGTATCCAGTGGGGCTAAGGGTGCAGTAAAACCAGTGTCACACATGACTTAAAGTCACCGGTAGGTAGACGCAGGTAGGCCCTCGGGGCACAGTCTGACGATGTGTACAGGTTGGCCCCGGAAGCCCAGTTTCGAGACGCCGGGAAGCTAGGTTCTACGCATAAAGACGTGTACTGTGAAAGCGCTTGCAGAGGTGGCTACGTGGCAGCAAAGAAAGGATCGACAGTGGAGACACCGCTGAGTAAACGGTAGAGCCTCGTAGGAAGGGACTTTGCGTGGCCAGGGACCGTGCTGGGCGCGGACCGCAGACAGCACGATGCGTGGTTACAGCGAGACGGTAGGGAAAGAGGAGGAGCCCCGGAGTCGTAGGCTCGCAGTCCTTGCTGCTATTTAACACCTGCGCGTGAAACCCAGACTGAGGCACAGGCAGAAAGAGCTGTGGCCCCGCTAGGCTGGGGAGCTTCTGGCCGCGCGGCTGCCCTCCCTGTACCTCCCCGCGGTCCCTGAGACGATCTGGCATTGGTGACGCGGACTGTGTTACTTCCGCGTTTGCTTGCGCGCGGCTCCCCAGGATCGCCCCCTGCGTTCGCGGTGGGGACCCGGGGGCCGGCGCCCAAGCCTCTCCTGCCGTCTTGTCGTTGCCAGCAGCGGACCAGGTGCCCCTGATGGAGGACCTGGAGCAGATCTTCCTGCGCTCGTGGCGCGAATCGCACCTGACCGAGATCCGGCAGTACCAGCAGGCGCAGCCGCAGCCCTGCCCGCCCGCGCCCAGCGCCGTGGCCCCCGTCACCTCGGCCCAGCTGCCCTGGCTCGCCGGCCTGGCCGCCAGCTCTTGCAACGACAGCGTGCACATCATCGAGTGCACCTACTCCCTGGCCGAGGGCCTCTCCGAGATGTTCCGGCTGCTCATCGAGGGCAAGCTCGCCAAGACCAACTACGTGGTGATCGTCCGCGCGTGCCGCAGCCCCGCCATCGACTCCTGCGTCGCCGTCACGGGTGAGCCCTGCGCCTGAGATTGGGGGCAGCGGGAAAAGCAGCTGCGTCTGTTTCCCGGCTCCCTTCCTTTGCAGATCCGCGCCTTTTGCCTCTCGTGGCCCAGGGTCTGTAGCAGCGGTTGGTTAGTGCTCAGCAGCCCCCTCGATGTGCGCCGCTTGTGCCCTGGCTGGCGTGCTGAGTTAAAATTCTTTCCTCCTCCGAGAGGAAGGTGAGCATTCCGCCTTGCCAAACCCGAGAGAGGCTGGGCAACTCTGGAGTTAGACCGGGTGGAAGGCCTGGGTCCGTGCACCTGATGATGTGATTGGTCCCTTAACGACTCTGGCCCTCACTTCCTTCAGCTAGCTAATGGAGAACAAAAACCCCAGCGATCTCATTGTCTATGTGGACTCATGCGTCAGTGAACTAATACAGTATAAAAACATTTATTGAAGTCCTACTGTGTGCAGCCACGGTTGTAGGGACCGGAGATTCAGGAAGGAAGGTAACGAGGTCCCTGCTCGCCTGGAGCGCACATTCTGGTGTGGGAGGCAGACACCAAAGCCAGTGCAGAAAGTGACAGGTGGACAGGTGGAGGGGCCCGGGGTCGGAGGATCCCATTTGGGGAGCTGGTTATTAAGAGGGGTCAGGAGAACCTATCTAAAGAGGGGATGTTAAGAGCAAGGGCCTGAGAGAAATGAGGCAGCGGTCGATGTTGCCTCTGGGGACAGCTGCGGGGGCCCCCCCCCCAGGACCACATGGCCACAGGCCGTGCCTGGCATGTTGCTAGTAAGCAGGAGGCCAGAGCAGAGGACGGGACTAGGGCGTTGTGCGGGGGCCCTGACGGCCTTATCAGAGCTTTGGATTGTTCCCTGTGTGAATTGAGAGACCGTTGCACGATTTTGACCAGAGAAGGGCTGTGACCTGGCTTTTGTTTTGGAAGAATCAATGACCTATTTGGGTGTGGAGAGCCCCCTATTTGGGACCCCTATTTGGGTCCCTGGGGAGGGGCTGGATTCATCCAGTGCCCAGTGTGGGCGGCCGGGGCTGGGCTGGGGGAGGCGCAGAGGAGCGGCCTGATTCTGGGTGTCTGTGGGGTGGGTACCTGTGGGGTTTGCGGGGGGGGGGGGACGGGGGGGCCGTGTGGACTGTGTGGGAACACCCCGAGGGCTTTGGCTGTGTAGCTGATGCAGACACCATCTGCTGAGATGGCAGGAACTGCAGAAGCATTTTTGTTTTTTGAAAACATTTAATTTAGGGGCACCTGGGTGGCTCAGTCGGTTAAGTGTCCATCCGGCCCTTGGTTTTGGCTCGGGTCATGATCCCACGGTCTGTGGGATGGAGCCCCTTAGCCGGGCTCTGCGCTGGCAGCACGGAGCCTGCTTGGGCTTCTCTCTGTCCCTCTTTCTCTGCCCCTCCCCTGCTTGTGTTCTCTCTCAAAATAAATAAATAAAATAAAGAAAAATTGAAATTGTCCTCGTGGAGGGAAGGGGTGGCAGGGAGGTCATGCTGGAATCTCAAGTTCTCCCGCACCAGCCCGGCCCATGCTTCAGATGTCACGGTGGCCGTGTGGGTGGGCAGCTGGGTAGAAAGTCCAAAGTTCAGGACAGAGATTAAGGGGTAGTCAGCACGTTGGGGGCCTGAGAGCCCAGAGGTGATGCCAGGACCCATCCGGTGAGTGCGGAGCGAGGGCTGTCTGAGGTCCCGTCCCGTGAGGGGAGGAAATGGAGAAGCAGACCTGAGAGTGGAAGGAGAGAATGTCCTGGAGGCCGAGGGGTGGAGGTGGGGGGGGGGGGGGAGGCGTGCTTCAAGAAGGGAGAGGCAGCGACTGGGCCAAATGCCCCTGTTTGAGTCCGAACGGGTTCCTCCCTCTGTCCGCCGCGTGGCCATCGGTGATGCGGACACAGCGGTGCTGGTGGATGAGGGCGCCACTGGATTGGGCTCAAGAGATGAGGAGCAAAGAAGCAAAGGGAGACAACCGTTTTGAGAAATTTTGCCTTACAAGGAATAGAGAACAGAGATAATAATTGGAGGCGGAACGGGATCAGGTTTTTGTGGTGGTTCTGAGTCGCGCGGTGTATGTTTGGCAGTGGGAAGGATGCGTCACAGGTGGACAGGTGGCGGGGCCCTGGGATGCGTCACAGGTGGTCGCTGTGTCCTCCAGCAGGAGACAGGGCCGGGGCTGCTGCGCACAGTGGGTTTACGGGAGTCGAGTGGGCATGACCGTGGTCTTTTCTCCAGCCACGTCTCGCAGCTCCGTAAAGACTCAGAGCAGGAAGGGGGTTTGATGCAGAGGGTGGAGCACGGCTGTGGGGAGGGACGTTGGGACTGAGTATTGCTGGACGTGGGCTCTCCCTCAAGGGAGGGGGACAAGAAGAGAAAGCAGGAGCACGTCTGGGAGGCTCTATGGATTTGAAGAGCGGGGGAGTTTTTGGAGTGTCAGAGGTGGCTGGGGAGCAGGCTGCAGGGAGTGGAGGGTGCAGAGGGGCGGGGTTATCAGTGGTGACCACGCCCAGGGCAAGCCCCTCCTTGCAGGATGCAGAGGGGCGGAGTTGTCAGTGGTGACCACGCCCAGGGCACGCCCCTCGTTGCAGGAGGCAGAGGGGCGGAGTTATCAGTGGTGACCACGCCCAGGGCACGCCCCTGGTTGCAGGTGAATGAGTGGAAGCAGGGGACAGCTCCCTGGAGGAGATCGGGTGTGTCAAGCAACTTTTATGTGCCAGGCTGATCTTTGCGTACATTAATGCAGTGACCTCATTAATTCATTGACCTCATTAGTTCCTCTCCCAGAGCGATAGCAATGGCTAATTATTTCCCAGCTTCGTCCTGTTAGTTAAAAAGAACACGGAATTCCTAAGTCTAGCATTTTCTTAGGAAATTGAAGGAGATTAAGGGGTAGTCCGCACGATTGAAGTGTCATGAATACAGGGGCGCCTGGGTGTCTCAGTCGGTTAAGTGACTGACTCTTGGTCTGGGCCCAGGTCATGATCCCACTCTTCGTGCGTTTGAGCCCCACATCGGGCTCTGTGCTGACAGTGCGGAGCTTGCTTGAGATTCTCTCTGTCCTTCTCTCTCTGTTCCTACCTGACTTGCACTCGCTCGCTCTCAAAATAAATAAACACTAAAAATAAAAGAATCCTTCTGGCTTCAAATTTCTCTTTGAAAAAAAAAAAGAAAGAACAACTCATGAATACAAACAGATTTCTCAACTTAAATGGGACTATTAGGATTTAAGACATCACTCTCGGGGCGCCTGAGTGGCTCAGTTGGTTAAACGTCCGACTTCAACTCAGGTCATGATCTCATGATTTGTGGGTTCGAGCCCCGCATCGGACTCTGTGCTGACTGCTCAGAGCCTGGAGCCTGCTTCGGATTCTGTGTCCACCTGTCTCTCTGCCCCTCCCCCACTTGCACTCTTCCTCTCTCTCTGTCTCAAAAATACATAAACGTTCAAAAAATACAAAAAAAATCCCTCTTAACACTGTTGTATGGTATTCATAGATCTTCGTGGGTCGGTTTGTCAATTTCAGAATAATTTTTGGCCAATCACTATACTCCTGTTTTTTAAACTGTTTAAAAAAAATCCCACAGGTGTTACTTGTTTTAAGCCTGAAGTTTTCATATCTTTTTATTTACTTAAAAAGTATATATTGTTGCTATGCACTGCCCCAGTTATCCATAAGCATTCTTGATCCTAAATTCATTCTCTGTTTTTTTTTTTTTTTTTTTTTTTAATAAATTACTTATGTGATTTGAGTAGCACTCTCAGAAATAAACCTGGTGGCCTATTGTGCCTCAGGGATGGACTAAGCATTTTTATAAACAGTGCCTGGTTTACAGTCCTCAGGACAGTCCTGAAATGCTGTCATTCCTGTGTTTCAGGAGGCGAAACAGGGCCAGAATGGTTAAGTATCTCAGGTTACACGGCTACTAAGCGGGAAGAGAGGTTCCGAGGCCAGTGTTCTGGGTTTCCCCTCTTGTTATCCTGTTAATCTGGGCCAAGATGCTTTACCCCATTTATTCGTTTAACCAACACGAACACCTGCTCTTGACCAGGCATGGTGACGGGCTTGCGGGAGAGAGAGGAGACAAACTGTCATCCCTGGGCTCACGTGCTAATTCTAAGTGGAGGGGCCCAGTGAGAGTTGTTTGTTTTCCAGGAAAATACCAAGCCCGAATTCTTTCTGAGAGCCTCCTCACCCCAGCGGAGTACCAGAAAGAAGTCAATTACGAGCTGGTTACCGGGAAGGTGGACTTGTTGGGGGCGTTTTTCAGCACCCTCTGTCCAGGTAAGCCCGTGGGGAGACCAGTGTAAATTCATGAGCGGGAAGGGCAGAAACGAAGACTCAGAGGTGAAGTCCTCTCGGAGGGTGTTCCCTGGGACCTGCCGAGGCTGGCCTGGATTTGGATGTTCAGGCCGTACCCTCCGTTGTCTGTATTAGCATTTACAACCCTTTCTGTGGTGGTTTCTGGCCGGCCATCTTCGTGCGCTGACTGTGGGCTCTCCTAGGTGGGGGGGCTTTGTGGTTTCTAGTTTTGGGGGCACACGAGGGTCTTGTGCCTCCTCTGTATTCCCTGGCCCCGTGCACGCCTGTTCCCCAGCTCCCCCTCCGGATAGCTTGCGGCTTCTTGCTGGAGCGGTGCCTCAGTCCGTGTGTTCTATGCTGTGAGTTCTGTGCCCTTCACCCCTCTCTGCCTGGCTCCTCACCCCATTTCCTCCCATAAACTGTCCCTGCCCCCCCCCCCCCCCCCCAGGATGGGCTCAGACCCCTTCCTCCTGTCCTTTAGCATCTGGCTCTTCTGTCCTGGCACCTACCACATCACCGTGCCATTTTCTCTGACTGTTTGCCTGCCTTACAAGCCGTGGGCTCCAGGGCTGGATGGGCCCTGGCTTCTTTATTTCCATTACCCCAGGCCCGGGACAGCACCTCATACCTAGTAGACGTTGCATGGATATTTGCCGAATTTCACTGGGATGGAAAACCCATTTCTATTTTTCTCTCTGTTTTGGGCAGAGGGGGACATTGACATTTTGCTGGACAAATTTCATCAGGAAAATCAAGGCCATATTTCGTCGTCACTTACTGCCTCCTCTGTCACCAAATCAGCATCCCTGGATGCACCGGCATGCACAAGTGAGTGACGCCAGGAAGCCAGCGGCCAAGGTCTGGGCTAGTGAGCCAGCGGCCAGGGGACGCCAGGGGTAGTGAGGAAGCAATGTTAGAGACGCATCCGGGAGGCAGGGCATCTTCTTAGCATCAAACTGGACTAATATATAATTTTAATTGTAGTCTTTAACACCAATAGTCTCCTCTTACCCTGAAATGCACACTTTTCCTGAGATAGTGCATTGCTCTGTGTTGCTTTCCAGCTTATCAGTGCCTTGTTGAAATAGTTTATTCCTCCCAAGTTCCCGAAGAGCTGTGATAGTTTCCTTCCCTTCCAGAGAACTTGCAGCCTCTTCCAAAGTCCAGTTTCGGTGTCACGTTCCCTGAGATGCTGTCTTTGTCCCCTTCGGGTACAGTAGGTCACTGCCTCTTGTTCCCTTCGGGTACAGTAGGTCACTGCCTCTGTGCTCCCTGAGTGCTGTTCATCCTTTTATTATTAAATTACAGACAGTGTGAAATGGTACATAGCCCAGAGCAGGCACCGGATAAATGTTGGTGTGTTTCCCCCTTTGGTCACTTTGTGCACTAGACAGGGGCCCCCTGCGTGACTCCCTAGCTCTCTGCTCTTGAGTGTACCTCGCCTTTATGGGGGCTCTGGTTCCAGGTTACAATCTGGAGCCCCACCACATCCGGCCTTTCCAGCTGGCCGTGGCTCAGAAGCTCCTCTCCCATGTGTGTTCAATTGCGGATTCCAGCACCCAGAATTTGGACTTAGGATCCTTCGAGAAGGTGGACTTTCTGATTTGTATTCCACCTTCAGAAGTGACCTATCAGCAAACCCTGTTCCGTGTCTGGCATTCAGGTACTGGGCAGGGGGGGACATTCAGGGGACACGTTGTGACGGCTACATGGAGAAGCTTTTATCCCCTTAAATTCAGATTTGGATTTGAAATACCAGTCTTTGCCTCCCAAGTAGGTAGGGCAAGTATTATTACCCCCATTTCGTAGATCATGAAACAGACGCTCAGAGATGGCAAATTGCCCAAGATCTTAAAATCCATTAAAGCCAGAACCATGACTTGAGTTTCCACTCTGTCCCGCTCAGGTCAATGACCTGTGTGTCGATATCCTGCTTCAACTTAATGTATTCTCCCTGTGTTTTCAAGGGGATGAAATACGAAATACATGAAGAGTCAATGTCTTAAATGTCCTAGCTTTATGTTATATAACCTGCAGCTCAGTGGCATTCAGGCTGGGAGATGATTTTGCTGGGGTTGGCGGGGGGCGGGGCGGGGGGGGGGAACCTTACCCTTCCCTTCAGTCATGCCGTGCCCGGGATCACCTGCATCATGAGGCCAGCTTGGCTGTGGCCCCTGGGCGGGCTGCTGTATGCACACACCACGCTATGAAACAGGCCCGCCTCTGTGCCCAGCTCCTGCAGACACGTGTGACAGTGGTCTGCCTGGGGTCCGCTGCCCCGACTCTCCCGTGTCTCGCCCATCCCTGTAGCCTCAGGGCCTACCGGAGCGCCGGCCAGATAGGAGGTGCCCGGCAGGCGCCCGCCGAATGAAAGAGAAGCTTGTGACAAGGGTTTTTCTTGTCCCGTTTTACTTGTGATGTGTTTTTTGCCACGTTACAGGGGTTTTGTCGGAGCTCGGCTTGGAAAAGGAGCACATGACCAAGCAGAGGGTTGAACAGTATGTTTTGAAGCTTGATGCTGAAGCGCAGACAAAATTTAAGTCCTTTCTGCAAAACTCCTTTCAGAATCCGCATACGCTCTTTGTCCTGATCCACGACCACGCCCACTGGGACCTCGTGAGGTGAGCGTGGCTTTGGCGTATGGTGGGGTTGCCATTTTATTATGTTAATAGATGGGGGACACTTGGGGCTGTGGGTACAAGCCTTGAAAAGATGAGTAACGTTGGGGGTTTTGGCATTTGTAAGCCGATGCCATGGATGCGTTCCAGAACGTTAGAGCTGGAGGGCATCTAGACTGGCCCGAGGGCTGTGCATTTAGACATTGCCACTGACTGGGTGAGGAGGGAAGGGAGATCCTGGGTCAGATCGCACAGGGGCGCTCTGATTTAGCACAGAGTCAGAAGCTTAGGGCTGGCCAGAAACTCAGAGATCACCTATACGAAGGGCATGCAGCATCGGGTCCCTGCATTTGTACATCCGGAATTGTAGAAAGAGCTGTATTGTGAATATCCATTTGGACGTAGGTTTCTCCGAGTAGCTCCCTGCCACCGAAAGGGCTAATCACTTTGTTTTCTCTGTTTTGCTGGATGGCTGGAAGGGAAGGCTGAGGCCGTGGCCCACAGGGAACGGCTGAGCTGTGCTGCCCTCCTTGGCTCCTTGGCCAAAATGCTTCCCCTTCCTGGTCCTGTTCTTTAAATGTAATACAGAGTGTGCCATTTTATATCCTCTCAGGATCGCTTCAGGTCAGTAGGAGTCTCGGGGGAAAATTTCAGGAGACAAGTACGCAATGGGATGGGGCCACAAAGGAGCACTCCTGGGTGAGAGTCACTGCTCTCGAGGAGTAGGAGGATTGTGTAGCCTGCAAAGCAGTCCTCCATGAATACTGTTCCCCCAGCCAGGTTTTTAATAAGCGATGAGTGTCAGGGCATCCCTGATGCACAGAGCCAGAAGCTTTGATCACTTGCAGATTTGGGGGGTGGGGCTAGTTACACACGTATTCAACTGCTTGATCCTCGTAAAATTCCAGAGTGCCTTCGTTCCACTCACTGTTGCTTTCCTCCCCTTTCCTTCCTCAGTAGCGCTGTTCATAATCTCTATTCCCAAAGTGACCCGGCTGTGGGATTGGTGGACCGGTTGCTGAACTGCAGAGAGGTGAAGGAGGCCCCGAACATCGTGACGCTTCATGTGACTTCCTTCCCTTACGCTCTGCAGACACAGCACACCCTCATCAGCCCTTACAATGAGATCCACTGGCCCGCCTCCTACAGCAATGTGAGTGCCGCCGGGCTGTGGGGCCTGGGGTCACAATGACACCAGCTGAGGTGGGAGAAATTCTGGTTAGTAAGACTCCTGATTGACTAGCGTCGTTTGGGGGCCAAGTGGGTCCCCGTTTCTTGGGTCTTTGAGTTGACCCAGAGTTAGATTGTAACCCCTTCCTGGTCTTTAGAAACTCTCCCAACATACATTAGTTAGATTCCCCATCTTAACGTGTGTAGGGAGGCACTGTTCTGAGGGCTTTGTCATATGAACTCCTACACGAGGCAGGGGCTTGGACGATTTCTGATTTGCAAATGGAGAGAAGAAGACTGAGCCACTCGTCCAAAGACTGTGCAGCCAGATAGTGGCAGAGCCAAGAAGTGACCCAGTCCGCCTGGCTCTGTGGCCCCCACGCTCAACCGTGGTGCTGTTTGAGGGCAAAGGTCGTGTCTTTGCAGTTTTATCTGCTACGCTCTGACTTTTGAGAGGCTCTGATGATAGTTTGGGAGGAATGTTAAGTCAGTGGGAGTGAAATTGATTAGGGGGATGCATTTTTTTTTTCCTGCTGATTTCAATAGCAGCTGAATGTCAGATGGTTGATTTGCCTTTCCCTAAAACTAGCTTAAAATGGTTGGAAAGAAAGTCTTAACAAAGTTGTGGGTTTAAAGAACGAGGCTGATTTTCTTCTTGGCAAAGGCACTGGGGTCAAATGAATGGAAAAGTGTTGACGGATAGGGATGCACCCTCCTTTCAGTAGAGAACGCTCTGTGCTCTGGGTCTGCGGAGAGAAGTTAACATATAAAGCATCGTGCAAAGGACAACAGAGTCAGCACCATTTAGATCAAGAGGCTGGTCCTGGTCATCTGCGGCGTGTGAATCTCTGAGTCCCCACAAATGCAGTGTCTGAGTGACCGATGTTCCTCTCTGTTTTAGGGGGTGGACTTATATCCTGAGAACAAGAAGTACTTCGGGCTGTCAGAGTTCATTGAGTCCACCCTTTCGGGACACAGCCTCCCTTTGCTCAGATATGACAGCTCCTTTGAGGCCATGGTCACGGCATTAGGAAAAAGGTACACGTCTCTGTTGGAAGTTGCTACAAATGCTCAGGATTCCCGTGCCAGTGGAAGCATGTGCAGCCAGAGAATTCCAGGGAGGGAGCCGCCTTCCTCCTTTCCTGGGTGACAGTCCCTCCACGAAAGGGACCCTGGCTTATTTCTTGCCCTGCGCGTTGGGCCAGTGATATCTGTTGTGCCATTGTTCTAGAACGTTTTAGAAATGAGAATGGGCAGAAACATGTTGGAATGTGGAATGGGGTGTTTGAGACTCAGGGAAACCAAGGAAGTGGGAGGTAAGACACCCAAAGGTTTTAAGGGGAGTGACGGCGACAGTCCCAGGGGGCTTCATCTCTCACGTCCTTTGTGTATCATCTGTTGAGTGCTGGTTGAGTGCTCGGCGCTGCTCCTTAGTTTCACTATCTTATTCAGTCCTCGCCACTTCTCTCGCCGTTGCTATGATTATCTCCCTTTTGCAAGTAAACAGAGGCTCAGAGGGGCCCCCGTGACTTCCTTGGGCCACACGTCGGGCAAGGGCTGCAGCCGGTTTTGTGAACCTCCAGAATCAGCCCGACTCTGCAGCCGGCCCTTTTAGCCCGTGTCACAGCAGACCTCTGAGGTGGATTTTAATGCTGCCATTTCCGAGACAAGGAAACCGAGGCCCCCGGAGGTTAAACGATTGCCGCCATCCACACGGTTTGTACGTCGGGAAGCCCGGCCAAGTTTTACAGACTGGCTAGTGCGAAACAAAATGATCTCTGCCGCTAACTATTGGTGTTGAGCTGGGCCCTGCCACCTGCCCTCACGGCACCTCGTCCTCACTTGCCAACGAGGGCGTTAAACCAGGTGTGTGCTTCTCAAGTTGTGTTCCAAGCTGTCTTCCAAGCTGTCCTGCTTTGGCTGGATGCTGACGGCTGTTTCTGCCGAAAGGGGTTCCACGGTCACCCGTGTCGGAGCACCCTTACGTTTAAGGTTTGCTTTTCCACGAGAGTCCCCGAGCCTTCAGTTGCCCCGCGTGCTGTGACTAGAGTGGAACTAGAGTAGGTGGCATCTCCTGGACATCGGGGGACTGGTGTTCCCCAGAATGCCCTTTGAGGAACGAAATCCCTTTCGGCGCGGTGACGCTGATGGGCTTAATCAGGCCGCTTCTCCGCCTCACACACGGGCAGCCGAGAGCCATAAACTTGCTGAGCGAGGGAGCCCCGCCTCTGCCTCTCTGCCCTGCTCATGCACCTCCTCCTGCTGGCTGCTTAGCGAGCTGTAGGTAACTTTGGGCCCAATACCCTACGTGTATTGCCTTGTGTAATCCTCACGGCGGCACGGTGAGATGGATCCTGTTACCCCCATGTGGCAGAGGAAGATACACACTTAGGTCACGTGGGAGGTCACGTGGGAGGTTTTGGAGTGAAGCCAGACCAAGTCCTTGCCATCGACTCCAAAACAGTAGAACCACTAACTATACGTATGGAGGAGGGTCTCACGGCTAGTGGCCAGGGGACCATACGTTCTGGCTTTATACTTTATTAGTCTTTTTTTATTAAAAAAATTTTTTTATATGTTTATTCATTTTTGAGAGACAGGGAGAGACAGATCAGGAGTGGGTGAGGGGCAGAGAGAGGGGGAGACAGCATCTGAAGCAGGCTCCAGGCTCCAAGCTGTCAGCACAGAGCCCAACGCGGGGCCCGAACCCTCGAACCACGAGATCATGACCTGAGCCAAAGTCGGGCGCTTAACCAACTGAGCCACCCAGGCGCCCCTATGCTTTATTAGTTTTAACCTTCAGCAAACCCACCGAACCTGTCTGAACTTCCGTACCCTCACCTGGGAACAAATCTACTTTTCTAGTGGCTTCTCATGAGAGTTTTCAGGAAACACGAGCCTGTGCAGGCTCAGGAACAGTTGTACGCTGAGCGCTCAGGCTCCAAAGTCACACTTCCTTCCCAGGGTTCCTTCCTTCCCAGGGTTCGAGTCCTGGGTCTGTGCCTTATGAGCTGAGACTTTAGAAAAGTGTCTCAATCCTCTGTGGGGATAAGAGTACCTAGCACATGGGAATGTCATGAGGGTTCAGTGGACGAATACACACAAAACGTTAAGAGCAGTGCCTGGCGCACATTACGTGCTCATGTCAGCTGCCACTGCCGTTGTCACCACCATCACAACTGTCCCTGTCACCACCATCCTCTTCCTTTCCCGCCCCTCTGCTAAACTGGAAGTGTTGCACAGAGATGAAAATTCACATTTCACGGAGTGAGAAGAGAACATCAGGCTTTGGAGTGTTGAGTTATGGAGAGTCCTAGGGACTCCCAGGAATCACTTCACCCAACCACCCCATTTTACAATTGTGAGAACTGGGGCCCGGAGAGGAGAAGCGATTTGCCCGAGGTCACACATCCAGTTTGTGGCAGCCCGGACCGTAGCCAGGTTTGACGTTCTTTCCGCCACACCATGCTGCCCTTCCTAGGAATCCTGTGTCTGGAAAACTCTCTCGAAACAGGCAACTGGGACAGAAGGCAATAAAGGTAAGAACACATTGGTTACTGCCTCTCCCCACCATGTGCGTGGCCAGACTGTTGATTCGCCATGTGTTGCACACAGACCCCAGCATATGGCTGGAAAATCTGTCTAGGAAGCCGCAAATCTGACACAAACTTATTGGGACTTAAGAGATTTAGACATTTAACAACTCCCATTTTTATTCTGGTATGTTTTCTGGGGAGCTTCCTTCCTGTAGAGCCAACCACAAAGGCTTAGGGGCAAGCACATTGCACCTGTACGTGCTGTTTGGAGCTGGGCGAGTTCTTGCCTCCCATACGGTGGTTCTTTTTTTTCTTTTTTTAAACAATAGCTTTAGTGAGGAGTAAGTGACATAGAGTAAACTGCAGATATTTAAAGCGTTCAGACTTTAATTAACTTGTTTTTATTTTAATTTTGTAATGTTTATTTTTGAGAGAGAGCACGTGAGTGTGGGAGGGGCAGAGAGAGAGGGAGACACAGGATCCAAAGCAGGCTCCAGGCTCTGAGCTGTCAGCACAGGGCCCGACGCAGGGCTCGAACTCACGAATCGTGAGATCATGAGCTGAGCCGAAGTCGGACGCTTAACCGACTGAGCCACCCAGGTGCCCCAAAGTGTTCAGACTTTTAATCTGTTACTGATTTGAAGCAAATTAAGATCCGCCATGGTATAATTTTCTTCACGTTTCTTTGTCCTGACTTGAGTTTTCAGCAAGTATGAGAACAATTCGGTCCTTGTTTCCTCTAATTTCTTTTTTTCTGCGTTCCTCCTCCTCCTCCCTTTTAGAGCGATCCAATGCCACGTACGTTAAGGTGCTTGAAGTTTCAGCTCTCCGATGCTACGGTCCTTGGTTTTTGCTTCCCTCTGTTTCATTTCAGATCGTTCCTTTTGCTGTGTCTTCCCGTTTCCCGATCTTTTCGACAGCAGCCCCCAGCCTGTGCTTCCGTTTCCCCGCTGGCGATGGCGGAGCGGTGTTTGACGCGCCCTCTGAGGGAGGCTTGTGTTGCAGGTTGGATGCAGGCGGCTCCGGAAGGAAACGCCACGCGTCTGCGATTCCGGGGTCTCGCCGCCCCCGAGCCGGCGGATGTGTTGGGCCACGTGGCGGCTGGGCAAAGGCCGCCGCCGTGGTGTCGTCGTCGTCGTGATCCTCGCGGAGCGCCCCGGGCATCCTGGAGCCCCGCGGCAGCGCGGTCACGCTCCGCCTCTCTTGTTTGTTGCAGGTTCCCCCGCCTGCACAGCGCGGTGATCAGGACCTTTGTTCTCGTGCAGCACTACGCGGCCGCCATGATGGCCGTGAGCGGCCTGTCGCAGATGAAGAACTACACGTCGGTGGAGACGCTGGAGATCACCCAGAACCTCATCAACTCCCCCAAGCAGTGCCCCTGCGGCCACGGGCTCATGGTCCTGCTGCGGGTGCCCTGCTCCCCGCTGGCGGCCGTGGCCTACGAGCGGCTGGCCCACGTGCGGGCACGCCTGGCCCTGGAGGAGCACTTTGAGATCATCCTGGGCAACCCCAGCTCCGGCATCACCGTCGGGAAGCACTTCGTGAAGCAACTCAAGGTGGGCGCGGCGGTCGGGGACGGGCGGGGTGGAAGATGCCCGGCAGGGTAGGGGTGGGGTGGGGGTGGGGTGTGTGTGTGTGTGTGTGTGTGTGTGTGTGTGCGCGCGCGCACGCGGTGACCGGGCGGGGGCGGGGCGACGGAGCAGCGACATGCGCCTCAGTGTTGGTGTCCCTCACGTGCCCTCTATACCCAGCCACCCCTCCGGCTGCCGCTCGTGTCCCCACCTGCAGCTTTCATCCAGCGATACCAAATTACTTAATGAATGTTGCTTCCCTAAATCACACTGGCCTGCTCTTTATTGATTTTTTTTTTTTTAAGCAGACTTTTTTTTTTTTTTTAAACGTTTGCTTATCTTTGAGAGACAGACAGAGACAGAGCACGAGCAGGGGAAGGGGCAGAGAGAGCGGGAGACACAGAGTCCGAAGCAGGCTCCAGGCTCAGAGCCGTCAGCACGGAGCCCGATGCGGGGCTGGAACCCACAGACGGCAAGATCGTGACCTGAGCTGAAGTCGGACGCTTAACCGACTGAGCCACCCAGGCTCCCCTGGTTATTTACTTTTAATGTGTATTTATTTATCTTGAGAGTGATAGAGTATGAGCAGGGGAAGGGCAGAGAGGGGAGAGTAGAGAATCCCAAGCAGGCTCTATGCTGTCAGGGCAGAGCCCCACATGGGTCTCAAACCCACAAACCATGAAATCGTGACCTGAGCCTAAATCACAAGCTGAATGCTTAACGGATGGAGCCACTCAGGTGCCCTGTCTTGCTTTTTTTTTTTTTAATGTTTATTTTTGAGAGAGAGAGAGGGACCACGACCGGGTGAAGGGCAGATACAGAGAGACATAGAATCCAAAGTAGGCTTCAGGCGAGCTGTCAGCACAGAGCCTGACACGGGCTCGAACTCATGAACTGCGAGATCATCACCTGAGCCGAAGTCGGATGCTCAACCGACTGAGCCACCCAGGCGCCCAATAACCTTCTATCTTGCTTTTTTAAACTCCTGGCCCACAGCTTCTCACTGAACCCACCAAGAGAGGATAGGAAAGGCAGGAGGGTTAGAAAGACTACGGAGAGCACAGTTGAGTAGGAAGTGGGTGAAAGGCAACGCAGGGCAGCACGGCGAAGAAAACACAGCAAAAACGTTAGAGGCAATCGAGGATGTACGCTTTCTTCCAGAGGATCAGTCAGCAGGTATTTCGGGAACAGCTGATACGCGCTGGGCCGTGGGGCTGGGAATACAGTGGCAGTGCAGACGACGTGCTTGTTTGCAGTATGAGGAACCGTCCTTTTCTCTAAAGGACAGAGCGGGACTCGCCCGGAAGGAAGGAGTCTCACCGCTTCGTGGCTTTTTAATTATCCACAGCTGTGGCAGAAGATCGAGGACGCCGAGTGGAGACCTCAGACCTACCTGGAGCTGGAGGGCCTGCCCTGCATCCTGATCTTCAGTGGGATGGACCCTCACGGGGAATCCTTACCAAGGTGAGGGGAGGGGGGCTTGTGCCCCGGGGGGTCTTCGAAGGGCCACAGGCACACAGCTTTGGGGGGTTGCAGGCCAGGCTTCCCCTGTCCGACGGCAGGTGGAATCTTTACATTCAGAGTCATCAGAGATTTGTGTTCATTACGACGGTTTTCCAGCCGACGGCAGTGAGATGTCTCTGAGGTCTGGGCCGCTTTTCCTAGTTCTTAGGCGCCATTTGGGCCGAGGGCGGGGTGGGGTGGCTGTCTCTGGGCTCCGTGGGTGGAGGTCCGACAGCTGGAGTTAGGGTTTGATGGCTCCCTCTGTCTCTCTGCACGATGATCACCATGTGCGTTAGGGATGGCTGTTCCAGTTAGGAAAGTATCGGATCATCTGGGGGGCCAAGGCCACATTTCTCCTGGTGTCTAGGCTGCTGTGGCAGCCGGGCCCTCCTGGGGTGGGAGGTGTTCTGGGAGGTGGCAGGCAGCTGATGCCACGTAGGAAGAACCCCTTCTTCCACACATAATGCTATCTCGAAGGCTGTTCCCCTGGAGACCACAGCCACGGATGGAGAAGTCAGCCACAAGCCCCCTCAGCGTCTCCTGGGGTCTCTAGACCGTCACACAGACAGGTAGACACTCAGGACAGAAAGTCACTGGGCCTCCAGTAAGGCAGGTGCTTGAATTGGTGATGACAGGTTGGCTTCTAAAGATTTATTTAATTCCCATGGAGAAGAGCAGGCAGCCAGACTGTGGGGCCTTTGCACGTCTTTCCTGGTAAAACGAAACAGTAAGAGTGGTCGTTTATCGAGCTCCTGTTACGTGCTGGCACTGGACTAGATTCTCACTGCCATATTTCATTTTACTCTCACTATAACCCTGGGGGAAGGTAATATTTCAGAGGTCCTTTGAGCGGTGAAGGAATGGGGACTTCCAGAGATTAAGCCTGGGTGGCAGACCATGGACTCCAGGCTGCCCAACTCCAAAGCCTGGGTTCCTTCCACAAGGGCCACGGCACGCAGCGTCCTCACGGGCCAGAACGTTTGACCTTGGTTGTTGCTTTTCGCGTGGATTATTTCTTCCCATCCCTTGGCTCCCTAAGGACTAAGACCGCGTCTTTAGCGATCTTAGGTTTGAGCAGACATTCACGGAGTACCTTCTTTTTATCAGGCTCCGCGCCAGACTTTCAACGCAGCGTTTACTCCTTGCAACAACAGCATCACTCTCCTGCTTTGTAGATGAGCCAATGGAAAGTCATTTGCCTGAGGCCATAGGGCCTGATTGGAACCCACACCTGCCTCTCTCCAGGCCTTTTGCTGTTTCTACCAAGCCCCCCGAGCCCTGCGTCAGCCTGTCCTCTGGGTCCCCTCCTCTGCCTCTTTCATCGCTTGCTGGTGTCTGTCCCTCCAGACAGACTCGTATTTCTAATATGGCAGTGATCTGATTGCTATCCAGCTCCGTCCTGGGCACGTTTTAAGTGTCGATTGAATAATTAAACATCCCACTGAACTGCATGTCGTCCTCAGACAGTGCACTTCGATGGCTCTTAATGTTCACTCTCCCCTTTCAGATGAAAAAAGTCTGAGCCTGCAAGACGTTGCCCAGCTTGCAGAAGGTTCTGGCCCCAGGAAGTGGCAGAGCTGGGGTGCAAGCCTGCTTTTCTTCTGGCCTGAAAGCACTCTTTTCATGACACACAAGACAGGGCTGAATACATAGCAGGTGCCCCAGGAGACTTCACGTTCCACAGACTTGGTTGCCAAAGGCTCACCGTGATGCCGTCTGCTTCTTTGTTTAGACGAGTCCTGCGGCCCTGAAGAGGGGGCAGGGTGCTAGTCCCGATCACCATTTATCCCAGCACCGGGAGCAGTGCCTCCGTTGTAGAAGATACTCAGTAGATCCCTTCTTGTTCCCTCCAGGTCTCTGAGGTACTGTGACCTGCGTCTGATAAACTCCTCCTGCTTGGTGAGAACAGCGCTGGAGCAGGAGCTGGGCCTGGCCGCTTACTTTGTGAGCAACGAGGTTTCTTTGGAGAAGGCGGCCCGGAACGAGCCCTTGGAGAGCGATGCGGAAAAGCTGAGCAGCACAGACAACGAGGACGAGGAGCTGGTGACGGAAGGTGAGACGTGGTGGGTCTGCTCCCCCCTGTTCTTCCCCGGGGGGGCTGCCTGCACTCGTCCAGATGGCTGTGACCCTCGGGCCCCGGGCGATGCTCAGCAGCTCCGACGAGAACCATCTGGATACGTCTTTGGAGAAGATGACGAGTCCACTGTTGAATTCTGATTCTGCTCTCTCCCCCGCCTTTTTTTTTTTGTTGTTTTTTTTGGCGGTGTGAGAAAATGGGAATCCCCATGGGTTCTTCCTAGCTCTGGAAGTCTTAGAGAATAGGAAGGAAAGTTGGAGTTTCTCAGGACTCAGGTTCAGAACTGCTCTGTTTGACTCGTTCGTGGCCTTACCCTCTGGTAGTGTGAATCAACAGGATGTGTCCGTTATCGGGATTTATGAGAAAGACTCAGTTTCCTTTGAAGAGCTGGAAATGCAGCCCCGAGTCGTAGTGGGGCAGGTAGAGCAGAGCACAGCATGTGGCTGTCGTCAACAGCAAGGAAAAAGACAAAGCTGTCGATGCAAAACCGCAAAGTGTTTGTGGGCTAGACGGTGTAGCAGGGTCGGGAGGCCAGGCTTCTCTTCCCGGTCGTCTGCTGGCTGTGTGACTTGGGACAGCCGTGCCTCGTTTCCTGGCCTCAGACTGCTCACCTGTAAGACGGAGTCTAGAAGGCCTGCCGTGCAGACTCGTAGCTTCTTTTCACAAACGTGAACGTGACCCCGATGTTAAAATGCCTGTTGCCCGTGGGATGAGTCCACAGTCTGGGTGTTTCACAGCCTACCTCTCTAGCCTCAGTGTTCATTCATCTCTGCTCTCAGCCCCCCGCCCCGCTGTTCCCCGTGCTGTTAGCCACTCTCACCTCTTGGGTTCCCTGGCTGTGCTCTGCTCTTGTCACATCTGGGCCACACAGAGGCTCTCCCCCTGGCTTTGAGTTCCCCCACCTCTGGGCTTCACCTAGAAACCCCTGCTGGCCCCTCAGAGCTCAGGTCGGGTCACCTTTCCAGGAGATCACCTGCTCCTGCTTCCCTGTGCTGGGTGGGAGCCTGGCCCCCCAGCGTCCAGGTCTCTGTCCGCACCTCTTACGCTCCCTTGTGGCTGCGGCTCACGGGAAGGGGCCCCATGAGCCGTGGGCGCCTGGGTGGCCTGCCCTGTGTCCCTCCCCACCTGCCTCCTCAGGGCTCTGTCAGAGGTGGGTGCCTAGAGGATGCTAGCCGGGTGGCTGGGTGGGTGGGTGGGTGCTAGGTGGGAGCACAGCTTGCAAACTGTGAAGTGCTGGGCGGGCACGCGAGGTGGGGATCACGAGGCATTTTCAGCGAGCGGGTGTCTTGGGGCAGGCTCCACCTCGGAGAAGAGGAGCCCGGTGAAGCGGGAGAGGTCCTGCTCCCATGATTCGGCATCGTCCTCCCTCTCCTCGAAAGCTTCCGGTAAGTCTCCAGGTGGGAGAGTTGCGTGTTGGGACGTTTCTTTTTGAGATTTCAGAGAATGAAAAGAGATCCTTAATTTTCACCTAGAACTGGAAAGAGAAGGGACCCTTGGAAGAACTGGGCTTTCTGAGGGAGTAGTTGTGTTTCCGGATTGGGATCTGGGACGTGAGGCGTTTGGGCAGGACCTCAGCGTTCCCGGGGGAAGATCATGGACACCGCCCCCCTCGGCCGGTGCTGGGCGGTGTGGCCTTGCTGCTCCGCAGGGGAATGAATCCCTGCGCCTTCGGGGAGGAGAGGGGCTGACCTGAGGTGTGCTGGTCGAGGCTGAGGGCAGAGAGAAGTGGACACAGATTTCTCTGGGGGGGGGGGGCAGGAAGCAGCAAATGGCAGCAGGTGTTCACCCAGCCCCGGACCCAGACCACGGGGAAGGTGGGTAAGATGCCCAGTCTCTGCCTGAGAGACGCCTGGTGTCTGGGAGCGGTCAGGACTGGCACACCACCAACGACACCGCCTGTCCTCCTGTCGCAGCCGTTACCGAGAACCGACTTGGCATCTGAGTCAGGGCATTGAAAGACTAGATACGGTCCTGCCGTCAGGGAGTCCGTCGTTCCTCTTCAACCACGTTACGTTACCAGAGAGGCTGTCTTATCGTTTGTGCACACATGGTCACGAATGAAGGGTGACGGTCGCACGTACGAAGAGGAAATTTTGTCTCCGGTGGGGGCAGGTTTCGGCCCAGTCGCTGCCGGTTTCAGAGGGCAGCTGGCCTTTGGGTCTCTTTGGGAAGAGAAGATCTTGTGGACGGAGGAGGCTCAGGCTGTGGAAGTGAGCGTGATTGATGCTCGGGCACAGTGAACGGTCACACGGGCTGCAGCTCCGGGCAGGCGCCTGGCCGCGGTCAGGGCGTAGCTGTGGGGGTCAGAGCCTTCCTGGCTTCTGCCCCTCCCCACACAGCCCTCGTGTGGGGGTCTCCCCACAGTTGTGGCCAGAGGGGGTCAGAACGAGGCCTCCTCCACATGGGCCCGTAGCTCTGTGGCAGAAGGGAGACCTTCTCCTCAGCTCGGGTCAGTCAGCAAAGCCAAGTGCGGCGGCCTCCGGGGTCCGCTGCCCCAAATGGTACGGGGAGCCTGGGGCTCCAGGGTGGAGCTGGCGAATGGGTGAGCGAATGAACCGATGCTATTCAGAATCGAGAGGAGTGGTGGTTTGCTTCTTCCCCAATCCTGGCCTGACCGCTTTCTAGAAGGTTCTGGGGGCACACTGGTCCGTGCAGTGTCTTCAGGAGTAGAGGGTCCAAGCTATGAGCTGGCCTCTGTCCTCCTGGGGTTCTTCAGTCAGGTGAGACAATTTTCTTAATCAGGACTCCTCAGAGGGTCCTGAGGTCGTAGGGGTCTCTGATGAGATGCCTTTCGTGCCCTTGGGTACAACCCATGCGTTTCAGACGTGAAGGACTTGGGGGCCCAGGGAGGTGAGGCTTGGCCGCAGCCACACGAGTCAGGGTGGGGACCTGGGTGGGGGTGAGTCTCATCTGATAGACTGACAGAGCCCCTGGATTCAAGGGGGGGCAGAGCAGCTGAGGTCTGGGGTGGATGGAGAGGAAGGTCCGTGTGGGTATCTGTCCTCCGGGTCCTAGCAGGCTGGCCCTCACAACCTAGGGAAGTGGATGAAGACATCGGGGTTCCCTTGGTCTACTTTTGCAAACTTACGCCTCTTTCACGTGCTTTGGGCCCATCTGTCCCCTTGGCCCCAGGCCAGGCGCCCAGGTCCCTTACTGCCTCCCCGTCTCTGGTCTTCGGCTCGTCCCTTGACTCTGAGCCAGTCACTTCAAGTGCCTTGTCTGAGGACGATGAGGTATTTCAGCAGGAGTCAGGCCTTTGGCGGAGGGCACTGGCCGGTGCGTGCCCTCCCTCGAAGGGTGCCAGGTGCCAGCTGCGGGGCTGAGTGGTGGGACCCTTGCGGGGGAGCTCGGATCCGGCAGGGAGGTCACCCGCGTGGTGTGGGGAACGGGCTGCAGGCCGAGCCGAGTGCTGCGGGGTGGCAGGAAGGCCTCTCTGAGGAGCGTGTACGGGGTACCGGGCCTCCCTTAGTCTGCTCTCCACACCGGCCCCTGGGGAAGGATGGTGAAGACAACCGTGCAGTGTCCCATCTGCCCTGCTTCCTGCGGGGCCTGTGGTCTGCGGGGCTGCCGTGAGCTGAGATGATAAAAAGGAGAGCAGGGTGCCGGCCCCGTGTGCCCGGCTGGCCACGCTCACCAGGGTCTCAATGTGCTCCACGTGGGGGAGGGGCCGAAGAGAGTCCGTATTCGAGCGGCTGCTGTGTGGGCTGCGTTTCCTTGCCCGGATTCTCCTAAAGGTTAAGTCAGGTCTGGTGTTTGGTAAAGCCCACTGGGTCCTGTGAGTTTCGCTGCCAGTTTGAACCAGAAGCCACCACTGTCCTGGCGCAGAGGTGAGATGTGAGCTCCGTGAGGGTCTAGAAGGGAGAGGCGTTCCGGGGAACACGTGCACGGGGGGGCCAGAGTTCGCTTGAGCCCTGGAGGCAGGATGTTGTGGAACAGGTCCGGTCAGGAGGTTGCAGAGGAGAGGCTTTTGAGGCAGTGGGCAGGGTGTTGGGGAGGGTGTGGGCTGAAGTCCTGCCACAAGGCACCTGCTCTCTCCCTTCAGCAAGTCTTGCTTTTGTCACAGAACCAAAGGGTTGATACTTGCCCAGAGGTGGAATTGCGTTCAGGAAGATCTCCAGCGATTGTCTAGTGCGGGGGTGGGGGGGGGGGGGGGTCGGTGGGGGGGGTTTGCACTGCGGAAAGCAGAAAGGTGGGCTCCTTTGCGAGGGTCCTTCCCGGGGCATGACTGACAGGTGCATCCCTCCCCAGGCTCGGCACCGTGCCGCGAGTCCTCGGCTCAGCCCGGGGCGCCCTCGCAGGGGGAGCAGGCCCGATCACCGCAGCCCTGCGGCCCGTCGGAGGAGGGCAGGGCCCCCGGGGAGAGGCAGAGGCCCCACGCTGGCCGGGGACCGCCGTCGGTCATCAGCAGGCGCAGCCCCGGGCTGGCCGCCCAGCCGGACTCCGGCCCCAGGACCAGCCAGAGGAGCGTCCAGGTGTCGGTCACCCCGTCGTCCTCCCAGCTGTCCTCCTCCGGCTCGTCGTCCTCGTCCGGGGCGCTCGTCCCGCAGGCCTCCCGGTGCTCCCTGACCAAGGCCTGCCGCCAGCCGCCCGTCGTCTTCCTGCCCAAGCTGGTGTATGACATGGTCACGGCCACCGACAGCAGCGGCCTGCCCAAGGCCGCCTCGCTCCTGCCCTCCCACTCGGTCATGTGGGCCAGCTCCTTCCGCCCGCTGCTCAGCAAGACCATGACGTCCACGGAGCAGTCCCTCTACTACCGGCAGTGGACGGTGCCCCGGCCCAGCCACATGGACTACAGCAACCGCACCGAGGGCCGCGTGGACGGCTTCCACCCACGCCGGCTGCTGCTCAGCGGGCCCCCTCAGGTGGGTGCCGCCCTGCGGGGGCCTGGGCCCCGTGGGGGTTCTCGGGTCCGCGCCCACCGGGCCGGTGCGGGGGGGCCGACACCCTCACAGCTCGCCATCCCCGCAGCAGACCCTACAGCGGGCGGCCGGGTGGAGGCCGAGACCTGCCTGCCTCACCCCCCCCCCCCCCCGACGGCCGGCCGACTTCCGTCCTCCGATCTCAGCGTCTCGCCTTGTGTGACGCGGGGGCCGGGGGGCTTCTCTCCGGGTGCTTCTCCGTCCGACTGTGACTCCGCTTTCCCCACCTTGTTTCGTTCGGTCCCGTGGCCAGTCCATGCCAGGTAGAAACACACACCAGCCCCCCTGCCCTGGGTTCTGCGCTGGAGGATTTTGGCCGCCTGTCCCCATCCCAGCCTCTCGCCCCACTGTGCTTTCCTAACAACGAAAGGCCATTTCACTTGTCAAAATGGCAGACATCTGCCAAGAGTCCGGAGCGTGTGAGGGAAGACCGGGTCGGGTCTTGGAAGGGCCTTTGTTGGAACCGTGCTGAGGTGCAAGGTGGGCTCTCGTCTGGGGTCAAGTTCGGCCTCGGGTCTCACCTGACACCCCGCGTGGGATCCGGCCTTCTCTGTGCCTTGGTGTCCTCACCTGAGAATGACGTCAGAAATGTGAGCACCGGGCGAGGGAATCCCCGCAGGGTGCCTGGGGCACGGCCTGACCGTGGAAAGCATGTGTCCTAGTTATTCCTGTCCCCATTAGTATTGCCACTGTCACAGTGCGAGACTTGCTACCTTCCAGCTCAGTGTATTAATTTCCTTATGATGACCCTGCCCCAAGAAATACAACCCCCCCCCCCAAATATGTGTAAGAATGTTCATTTTAGAATTGTTTGCAATAGTGAAAAAAAGCGACTGGAAACAATTTAAATTCCATTGGTCAAAGTTGGTTGAGTAAATTCGGGCACAACTGTGTCATGCAATTCAGCCTAGGAAGTTGGAGTCAGAGGCCTGTATACTGACACTGAGGTTTAAGATATTTAAATTAAAAAAAAAAATTAAGTTATAGAATAATACATGCATAGTGTAATGTCAATGGAAATAAAAAAGTATCAGCGTGTATGTGTACGTCTCTGTGTGTGAAAAATACCCCCCAAAAAATTGCTGGCAGGATTGCTGCTGAATTGTTAACCTGGAGAGGGACCAGGATTTGTGACCATTCTCTTTCATTGTCACCATGTGGTTCTGGAATTTTTACGGGAGCATGTGTTAATTTTTTTTTTTAATTTTTTTTCAATGTTTATTTATTTTGAGGGAGAGACACAGCATGAACGGGGGAGGGGCAGAGAGAGGGGTAGACACAGAAGCTAAAGCAGGCTCCAGGCTCTGAGCTGTCAGCACAGAGCCCGACGGGCTCGAACTCACGAACCGTGAGATCATGACCTGAGCCAAAGTCGGGTGTTGAACCGACTGAGCCACCCAGGCGCCCCTGTTAACTTTTTATAAACTAGAAAAAGGGGTCCTGGTTTCTCCACACTGTCATGTTATTGGATATCTCAATCTTAAAGAAAATTTTGTCTGTTTGATAGATGAGACCTAGTATCTTATAGTTTTATTAAGGTTGAATATATTTTTATATATTTCTTGGTCACTGCTATGGCTTTCACAGGGATTTTCTGCTTTGTTTCTCCTGTTTATTTTTCCTTCAGGCATCTGACATTTTCCCGTTACTTTGCAGGAGCTCTTTGGAGGTTACAGAATTTAATCCTCTGTCTACTGCATGTATCGCAAATATTTTCTCTGAAGCTTCCCCCAGTCGTATTTCATATTTCCTTAAGTCATTTCTGTTCATCAACATTTGTTGAGTGCTGGCTACAAACCAGGCATTGAGCCGAGAGCTCAGAAAGCACATTCCCGGAGTAACAGGGTGGGAAGTTGGCCCACAGGTGCCCATTTAACCAACTGTGACCAAGTTTTACGAAGATTCATGGTGTCCTAGCCTGCTGCTGGGCTGAGGGAACAGGGACTCTAGGATACAGGAAGGAAGAGCAGGAAGGAGAGAAAAATAATTTTATTTCTTTTCCTGGTCTTAGGAGAGGAGAAATGAGATGCCAGCCTTTTATGTCTTAAGATTTTATTCTCTTACCATAGACGTATTAACACAAGAATAGCAATCTGTAATTGTGCAAGATTCTCTTAAGACATTATTATGCTTTATGTTGGCAGTTCATTTTTTGAAGCAACCTTCCTTCAGTTTGTGGTAAAGTCCTATTTCTAACAGCTTAGAAAATGTGACCGATTAAAACTAGAGACACATTGCCGTGATTTATAAGCAGGCGGGTCTGCCGCTCACGGAAGTCCCTCTGCAGCCTGCCGTGCTTCTTGGGGCCACGTTTCCCCAGAAATGGCTTTGCGCCCCCCAGGTTCTCGCTTTAATTAGACGAGGTCTTTGAAAAAGGTGGGTGAAACGAAGTGGGTCCGGTGCTCCGGCCGGTGCCTGCACGTAGATGGTGTGCGGACTGTGGGCTCCAATTTCAATGTCTTCACAGGTTGGGAAGACAGGTGCTTACCTGCAGTTCCTTAGTATTTTGTCCAGAATGCTCATCCGGCTGACGGAAGTGGATGTTTATGATGAAGAAGAGATCAATATCCGTGAGTCGTGCGTTGGTGACCCTTGGGGTTGGAATCCTCTGTCACTGGTTGCTCGGGTTGACTTTGTGTCTTTTGCCCTCCAGATGGAATTCTCAGATCAGTGACCACGCTCACTGCCGGGGCCTTGTGGGGTGCTCTTGTCTCTCCCTTGTCTGTCGTCATCTTGCTCAATATCAGAATAGTGCCTGGGAGGCCTTCATGGGGATGGAATTACTCCACTAAAAATAACTACTGTTTACGGAGTATCTTCCAAGTGGCAAGCAGTGTGCTGGGTACCTTACATAAATGGCCACTTTTAATTTTCTGCACATTACCATGAGAATAATTGCTTATTTCCTGATAAGTAACTTGCTCAGGAACCCAGCTGGGAGACAGCAGAGCTGGAACTGAGCTGGATTTGACCGCGGCCTTCAGAAGTGGGGTTATCCATCCGGGCAGGTCCCCACTCAGGCAGCCGAGTGCATAGGTCAATATCTTAGGGCAAAACCCAAGTATATGACATGTGGGGGAAAGCCATTTCTCCTTATTCTCGGAACAGAGTTTGCCCTTATTAAGGTAGGACTGTCTTTGAGCCGCTGTTTTATGCTCCATTGTCTCTGCATACTTTCTTTCACCGGCTCGTAAACTTGGTCTGGTAAATGAATCTGTTGCTTTGGGAATTAAAATTTGTGTGAGGAGTCCGGTCCGTGTTGCAAAGAAAGGGAACCAGTGAGTTGCGTGGAGGCTAAATGGCACTTCTTTTTATTTATTGGTATTGTTTACGTGGGAAGTGTACGACCTGATGATTCGATACACATGTACGTTGTGAAATCACCACTGCGGTCAAGCTAACTGACATATTCGTAGTTTCCAGGTTCATTGCAGTGTTATTCACGGTAGGCGAGATACACAAACAACCATATGTGGTCCCTTGATGGATAAAAGGCCATTAGCAGATGAATGAGTAAAGAAAAGTGTGGTATATACACGCAGTGGAATATTATTCAGCCTTAGAAGAAAGTCCTGTCATTTGCAAACACAACACTTCTGTATTCTTTACATGCTCTTGACCGTGTTTGAGTTTTGACTTGAAGGAAATCTGGAACCAAGGAAGCCCATCCAGCCCTTGGTCGTTCCTTTGAAGGAAAAGGAGAGAGGCTCTCCTCTCTGAGCTCTCACACTACCCCGCCCCACCCACAGTTTGGAACTTTATTCCAGATGAAAACCAGCAACCCTGTTGAGTCTCTGTGTCCTCTCTTTCTTGGATACCCCATTGACAATGACAGGAGTTGAACCCAGCTTGTTAAACTTCAAAGCCCATTTTCTCAGATAGTCTCTTAATACGTTGGTTTTCTTGGTAAAACGTGGATAATTTCTGTTTTACGGGGCATTGTGAAGGTTGAATGATGTTCTACATATGAAGCCTTGAGCTCCTACTAAATATGCAATAAACATGCCTCTCTTCTTTCTTTCTTCCCTTCCTTCCCTCCCCTCCCTTCCTTCCTTCCTTCCTTCTCTTTCTTCTAGACAGGTACTCTGGTCATGTGTACATATCCTAGATGTAAAATCAATATGTTACATAATTTGAGTTGGATCAACTAGACTTTTTTTGCTTTTGAGCCAGCAAGCAATTAGTGTGAGCGTCATAGACTACACCAATTATCGCAAGATGATACACGGCGAGTGTAAAGATGGAGTTTGGACCACATGTGGTGTTGGCATTCAGAAGGGAGGAACCAATGGGTCTGAACACTTGGAAGAGGCTTTCTAGAGGTGCAGTGATAGGACGTGGCCATATTGGCTGCATAGCGTTTAGATCTCAAACAAGAACAAGAATTATGTTAGGTTCCATTGGCGTTGGGAACCTACGTATGTGGGGGATGGCGCTGGGGGGAGGCTCAGAGCAAGTGGTAGGTATATTGGGAGTTGCTGAAGTCAGTGGGGGAGCCAGGAAAGCAAACTCATCCCGTGGGAAACACAGCATAGGCAGGTCCTCTGGTTACGAGGTGGACCTAGAGGCACCTCTTGCCTCCTTAGAACAATCCTGAAAATGCAGTATGTTCTGGGAGCTTTTGAGATACAGTAGCACCCCTCCCCCCCAGTAGCCCATAGACTCAGTGATAGCTCTACCACAAGCATTGTCCTTGGACACATTTCAGAATCAGTCAGTCTCAGGGCATCTGGGTGGCTCGGTTGGTTAAGCATCCAACTTCACCCAAGATCACGATCTCACAGTTCGTGAGTTCAAGCCCTGCGTCGGGCTCTGTGCTGACGACTCAGAGCCTGGAACCTGCTTCAGATTCTCTCTCTCTCTCTCTCTCTCTCTCTCTCTGCCCCTCCCCCACTCACACTCTGTCTCTCTCAAAAATAAAATATAAGAACGTTTAAAAAAAATTTTTTTTAAATCAGTCATTCTCATTTCCTAGTTTGTCACCTGCCTGTGTTTCCAACAATCTTACAGACCTCAGAGAGGAGTCCGATTGGCATTACCTCCAGCTCAGTGACCCCTGGCCAGACCTGGAGCTGTTCAAGAAGTTGCCTTTTGACTACATTATTCACGACCCGAAGTATGAAGACGCCAGTCTGATCTGTTCGCACCTTCAGAGCATGAAGAGTGAAGGTCAGACTTCTAAATCTCTTGCCCCACCTTCCTCCAGAGTCCAGGGTTGAGCCTCGCAAAGGGCCGAGTGGAACCGTGTCGGTGGTGAGCTCGGTGGTGCGGTGGTGAATAGCCAGCAGTGCCTGGTACAGAACTGAGGTCACCGCCCCACCAGACGAAGAAGAGCTCTTCCCGCGAAGGCAGGCTTGCGGCTTAGCGCATGCTGACCTTGATGTGCGCTCTCTTGGCGGGTGGTCACGGTCAGAATATCCTCAAGGTTCTGGTTAAGAGAGGATAAAAGGCGTGGATGTTTATGTAGGAATTTGAGTTGTCCTCACGAAATGCACCCATCTCCCTCTCTACCCTCAGTGTCCTGTTTTCTCCCTCTTCCTTCGGGGACCACCGACTTTCACAGCATTATGACCCTGCAGGGTTTCAGGGTCACCTTCAGCAACCATCAGATATTCGTGGCCGGTGCGATATTAAGCACTGACCAGAACAGTTTGGTGAGTGGAAAGGAAAGGAAGATACTCACCAGTCTCCGTGTCAAACCGATAATTGTCTCTCCCTAGAACCATGTTCAGCGAACGATCCTTCATACAGACCAGTCCCTAATTAAGGTTTAGTGTTAAAGTCTTCATCTCGCTAAGTCCTTTGAAAAGAACAGAGACAATTCCTCTGTAGTGCAGGGTCTGCGTATGAAGTCGGCCACCCATTTGCATTGTCAGGTGGCGAATCCTTAAAGATGTGCTCATAGGATATTTGTGGGCCCGTCGGCGAGACCCCTCGTGAACGTGGTCTGTTAGTTTCTCCTGCTGAACCTCTGTCGTTTCTGACCCGCCGAGTCACCTCGGGGCCCGGGCAGGTGCCGTCGCACAAAATCCTATTACGGCATTTCAGTTCCTTCCACTTCGAGCGGGCGGCGGAGAGAATGTCTGTCCTGTCCTCCTGCGGCTCTGTAACGCCGGGGTTTCCTGCAGCCAGGGGGACGTCCCGGAAGCCGGAGGAGCTCTACGTGCGGCGCCAGACAGCGCGGATGAGGCTGTCCAAGTACGCGGCCTATAACACATACCACCACTGCGAGCAGTGTCACCACTACATGGGCTTCCACCCCCGCTACCAGGTAGGCCGCGGGGCGCAGAGGCCCTGCGTCTCCAGGAGCACTTGCGGCGGCCCTTCCACACGTTCCTCGGTGTTTTCATTCCGGTTGCTGGGGGGGGGGGGGGGGGGCGGGCGTGGAAAGTTCCGGAAGCTCTTGCTTCCCAGTCTCCTGTATCTTCAGTTCCCTTCATTAAGCTGCAAAATTATTGCCGACGCTACAGAAACCGTGATTCTCCTGGGATTACACGTTTACCAGTAGCAATATTAACTGACTGCGGATGTCTTCGTTTTCTTGACGTCCTGGCAATTGCCAAAGTTAGTTCAGTGCAGCAGGCACCGAGTGCTTCTGCACCAGTCACAGAGATGAATAAGCTTTATCCCCGTATTCAAGACTCACAGTTTAGGGGCGCCTGGGTGGCTCAGTCGGTGAAGCGTCCGAGTTCAGCTCAGGTCATGATCTCGTGGTCTGTGAGTTCGAGCCCCGCGTCGGGCTCTGTGCTGACAGCTCGGAGCCTGGAGCCTGCCTTGGATTCTGTGTCTCCGTCTCTCTCTGCCCCTTCCCTGCTCACGCTCTGTCTCTCTCTGTCTCTCAAAAATAAACAAACATAAAAATAAGACTCACAATCTAGGGGTAGAGAGATGCACTTGGACAGGGCAGAACTTCAGAGCAACGTAAAGCTGACAAGAAAAGCAGTAATGTTGGCACGTAGAAATACTTAGAGAAGGAGATCGGAACGTGCACTTACTGAGCACTTACTACATGCCAGGCAATGCACCAGGCACTTTCGATATGTCCATATTTCCTCTAACCTTTATTTTTCTTGTTTTGAGAGAGAGGGAGGGAGGTGAGTGGGTGAGTGAATGGGGGAGGGGCAGACGGCGAGGGAATCTCAAGCAGGCTCCACGCCCAACGTGGAGCCCGACGTGGGGGCTCAAACCCCGACCGTGAGATCATGACCCGAGCCGGAATCAAGAGTCAGACGCTCGATCAACCGAACCGCCCAGGCACCCCTTCCTCTAACCTTTTTACGTGATAGAAAATGATATTTACGCCAGACACTGGGGCAAATGGATTAAGGCTGTTGCCCCTGGGCTCTGCCTGTCTCAGGTTCTGGCTGGTCACCTGCAGGTGGCTGTGTTCAAGGCACACCTCCAGTTCATTCAGAGTGACTGGATAGGGAACTGCCCTGTCTAGCTTTTTATTCTCACTAAAACCGCACAAGGAAATAACATTATCCCCATTTTATAAATGAAGATACTGTCTTGGGCAGGGAGCAGAGGAGAGGGTTTTGAAGAATCAATAAGAATTTGCCAAGGGGCCGGGGCAGACAGAAGCATGTGAGTAGAGGGAGGCACGGGGTCTCTGGGGGAATTAGAAGGGATTTCAGTCGGGCATCGCTGGACCATAAGGTGCAAGGCGTGGGCGAGCCCAGGAGAGGATGCTGGGGTGGGGGTGGGGGGGGCGGAGAGACACCACAGAAGGCCCCGGGTGCTGGGCGGAGAGCGGGACGGGGGCTTTTCCAGGGAGAATGGCATGGAGCGGCCTGATGGGGGCCGAGCTGCCTTCTGCGTGGTCTCGTCGTGGCCACGTGGAAATTCACAGCGGGCCTGCGAGGCTGGTCGCGCAGAAGCAGTAGCGGGTGGGGTTTTACGTCTAGTGTGTGTTTTCATTTCAGACCTAAGCAGGGAAAGGGGAGGAGCAGCTAGAGCTGGTGTGCGGAAAGCCCATGCCTTGGCTGCTTCCAGAAGGGCCTTGGCACCTTCCAGAGGTGGCCTGAGCACCGGCCTGCCGCGTCTGTCCCTTTTGCAGAGGGACGCAGCAGATAGGGGCTCTAATTCTCCCACATCCGCCGGGCCTGGAGCTCAGCTGTCGCTGAAGTAGCACCCGTCTTCTTTTAGACGGTTTAAAAACAAAAACAAAACTATGCGATTTTACTGTAGACAAAATTAGAAAACACATATGAGCAGTTTTTTTTTTAAGAATTAAAAATAGTAATCCTGTGCAGATAAACCGTCCTCATGTTTTTCCCCGTGGAGATGAAGTTATTCTTTCAAAGCGGAGAGTATGTACGTGAGAGCGTTCTCTTAATTTTGACATTAAAGAAACGGAGACCCGCAGGCTGTAGAGTCGTGGTCACCACGGTCGGCGTCTGCAGTGAGTTAACAGAACCGAGCGCGGAGACCCCAGCCCCGCACCCGCCGTGTTCAGGGTGCTCCGGTCTGGGGGCTCTGGCTGCAGGGGACTCGGAACCAGGCCACGGGAGGAGTGCTGAGGGGCACATGACATGCCCGCTCCCTGCTGGCCTTTCTGTGCCCCTGTGCACCCTGGAGTCTTTTCTCTCCTCTCACGGCTCCCTGATCCGTTGTATGAAACTTCCTCAGTTACACCGCCCCCTTGTTGCCTCCCCAGGTCAAAATCTTTTTCTGTCTCATCTCTGCCCCCAAAGGGCTTTGTGGTTCTGGGGGAGCCACAGTGGGAGTGACGGCCCATGTGCCCTGGCCTGTGTCCACCCCCTCCAGGCCTCGGGGAGCCTCAGGAGTGGCCCGCACCTGCTAGCTGCAGGTCTGGGGAGGGGTCGGGGAGGGCTGGATGCCCGAGCTGAGGCCTGAAGGAGGCTTGGGCAGAGCCACGGGGCGGGTGCGGGCCGACCGGGAGGGGGTGAGGGGACGTGAGCCTAGACCCTAGGGATAGGAGTGAGCCCAAGACCTCTGAGTGTCTGTTTCCACATCCATAAAGAGGGGATGGTGAAACTACCTGCTTCATAGGGTTAATTACAGCCCCAAAGGGTGGAGGGGGCCGAGACAGCGCGTGTGACGGAAGTGTGCAAGCGCGTGCAGTTATTGATAGTTTTATTAGTGAGTTTCTACGCATAACGCCTGTGATGGGACATTCCATTTACTGGCATTAAGCAATGAGACGTGTGGTGTGAATGCTTTAGCGGGTGACCTAGCACGAGTCCACAAGGGGTTGGGGCCAGAAGTGGCGTCACCGGGTGGAGCGGGATCAGAATGAGGGGTGGGGGTGGGTGGGGGCGCCTGGATGGCTCAGTTGGTGAAGCATCTGACTTCTGCTCAGGTCATGATCTCTCCATTCCCGAGTTCAAGCTCTGCGTCAGGCTCTATGCTGGCAGCTCAGGGTCTGGAGCCTGCTTCGGATTCTGTGCCTCCCTCTCTCTCTCTGTCCCTCCCCTGATAGCACTCTGTCTCGCTTTCTCTCGAAAATAAATAAACATTAAAAAATAATAATAGTAATAATGAGGGGTGGGGGGAGGGTCCGCAACCGAGTGGGCGTGGCCTCGGGTGTCTGTCCAGCCGCAAGACCTGGGCGTCCACGCTTCGTACCGGGGCCAGCCTGTGGGTTTCTCAGGCTGTGGGGCAGGTGGCAGTGACCTGTGTGGTGTCACGGCCACGACGGGCCTGGGCTCTTCTGGGAGGTAATGCCGGACTCTGACGACAAGCTCTGTCCTTTCCCCTCACGCCTCAGCTCTATGAGTCCACCCTGCACGCCTTTGCCTTCTCTTACTCCATGCTAGGAGAGGAAATCCAGCTACATTTCATCATCCCCAAGTCCAAAGAGCACCACTTTGTCTTCAGCCAACCCGGAGGCCAGCTGGAGAGCATGCGGCTGCCCCTGGTCACAGACAAGGTACGGCTCTGGCTCCGGGGGGGGGGGGGGGGGACACAGAGTGGCTGCAGGTGACCGTTGAGCTGGAGGCTGTGGTTGCCTGATGAGTCAAGGGCAGGCGGGGACTGGTGTGTGACTGAACGTGGAGTGGGCTGGGGTTAGGGTCACTCCGTCAAGTTCCGGCCTTGCTCTACCGTTGTCTGGCTGTGTTGTTTTGACTTGTCACTGAATGTCGCCAAGCCTCGGTTCCCTCACCCTGTACGCTTCGGCAGCAGTCACTCTCGCAGCAGCTTCTTGCGAGCATCGTGGGAATAACCGATGTGAGGCACCTGCACAGTGCCTGCGAGGTGACAGGTGCTGAGGAGGTGTTCGTCCTTCCCCATTTTGTCTCGAATAAGCTGTTGCGGAACGTTTTAGGAATTTATTTATTTATTCTGGCAGTGAGAATGAGCAGGGGAGGGGCAGAGAGAGAGAGGGAGACGGAGAATCCCAAGCAGGCTCTGTGCTGTCAGCACAGAGCCCAACAGGGGGGCTCAAACCCAGCTGCAGGGACTACTCTGTCACGGCCAGCCTCCTCTTCTGCCTTCTTCTGTTCTTTGGAAGCGAAGCCCAGATGGTGCATCATGTCATCCGTAGAAGATAAATTTTCTCTCTTGGACGAGCTCGTTCTTAATAACTCGCCGTCTCTGTGACCAGCATTCTTTTTTGTTCGTTTGTTTGTTTAACAAAAATTTTATTATGAAATGTGAAACGTTGACAAAAGTTAGGAGGTAGTTCAACAAACCTCCCCGCAATTTATCATCCAGATTCAACAATTACCAACATTCGGCCACATTTAGTTCATCTGGGTTTTTTTCCCTTTGCTGAAGTATTTTATCTTTTTGTTAACATGAAATGTATTGTCAAATTGGCTTCCATACAACACCCAGTGCACATCCCAACAGGTGCCCTCCTCAATGCCCATCACCCCCCCCCCCCCCATCAACCCTCAGTTTATTCTCAGTATTTCAGAGTCTCTTATGGTTTGGCTCCCTCCCTCTCTAACCTTTTTTTTTTTTTTTCCCTTCCGCTCCCTCATGGTCTTCTGTTAAGTTTCTCAGGATCCACGTAAGAGTGAAAACATATGGTATCTGTCTTTCTCTGTATGGCTTATTTCACTTAGCATAACACTCTCCAGTTCTATCTACCTTGCTACAAAAGGCCACATTGCATTCTTTCTCATTGCCAAGTAGTATTCCATTGTGTATATAAACCACAATTTCTTTATCCATTCATCAGTTGATGGACATTCAGGCTCTTTCCATAATTTGGCTATTGTTGAAAGTGCTGCTATAAACATTGGGGTACAAGTGCCCCTATGCATCAGCACTCCTGGATCCTTGGGTAAATTGCTGGCAGTGCTATTGCTGGGTCATAGGGTAGATCTATTTTTAATTTTTTGAGGAACCTCCACACTGTTTTCCAGAGTGGCTGTAGCAGTTTGCATTCCCACCAACAGTGCAAGAGGGTTCCCGTGTCTCCACATCCTCGCCAGCATCTATAGTCCCCTGATTTGTTCATTTTAGCCACTCTGACTGGCATGAGGTGATATCTCAGTGTGGTTTTGATTTATATTTCCCTGATGAGGAGTGACGTTGAGCATCTTTTCATGTGGCCATTGGCCATCTGGATGTCTTCTTTAGAGAAGTGTCTATTCATGTCTTCTGCCCATTTCTTCACTGGATTATTTGTTTTTCGGGTGTGGAGTTTGGTGAGTTCTTTATAGATTTTGGATACTAGCCCTTTGTCCGATATGTCATTTGAAAATATCTTTTCCCATTCCGTTGGTTGCCTTTTAGTTTGGTTGATTGTTTCCTTTGCTGTGCAGAAGCTTTTTATCTTGATGAGGTCCCAATAGTTCATTTTTGCTTTTAATTCCCTTGCTTTTGGAGATGTGTCATGTAAGCCAACATCCCTGATAAATATGGATGCAAAAATTCTCAACAAGATACTAGCAAATTGAATTCAATAGCATATAAAGAGAATTATTCACCATGATCAAGTGGGATTGATTCCTGGGCTGCAGGCCTGGTTCAACATTCGCAAATCAATCAATGTGATACATCACATTAACAAATGAAAAGATAAGAACCATATGATCCTGTCAATCGATGCAGAAAAAGCATTTGACAAAATTCAGCATCCTTTCTTAATAAAAACCCTCGAGAAAGTCGGGATAGAAGGAACATACTTAAACATCATAAAAACCATTTATGAAAAGCCCACAGCTAATAGCATCCTCAATGGGGAAAAACTGAGAGCTTTCCCCCTGAGATCAGGAACACGACAGGGATGTCCACTCTCACCGCTGTAGTTTCACATAGTGTTGGAAGTGCAAGCATCAACAATCAGACAACAAAAGGAAATCAAAGGCATCCAAATTAGCAAAGATGAAGTCAAGCTTTCCCTTTTTGCAGAGGACATGATATTATACGTGGAAAACCCGATAGACTCCACCAGAAGTCCATGACCAGCATTCTTAGAGGCCCTCCTCATCGGGACGCTTGGTTTCACAGATCCAGCCTGACCGTCTCAGAGTCAGCTCGCTGCCTGCCCCCAGCCCCGGCCAATGTGACCCTTGTATGGGACGCTGCTTTTCGATCTCCAGAGGGCCAGTACCTTAGGGTGGAATAATCTTTCAGACCTGGCAGTCTTTTACCAAGCACTGAAAACATTTGTAAAGAACAATGGGGGCCTTTATTACAGGGCGTCTCCTACCCAGTGGGCTGGGGCGGGCTGTTGCACTGGCGGAGGGTTTCTCTGTCCCCCCCCCTCGCTTTTCCAGCCAGTTCCAGCCAGTTCCAGCCAGAACTGGGTACGGGCACCAGGTGCAGCACAGCTTTTTTGTGGCAGGTGCTCTGAGGAACTCAGAAGGAGTGGAAGGCCTAGCTCAAGCAGAAGAACTTTTCTGTTGAGGGCAGAGTGGAGGAAAACCCAGTTCTTGATATAAAAGATTCACAACCGGAGTGTATTAGGAGCTTGGCTGCAGGGATGAGGGACTGAGGGATTTAAATCGTCCAGACTAGTATACACTCCGCACATATTCAGTGCCAACACGGGAGGGGGATCCGTTTGGGTCACTGACACATGCCAGTTAGTTGCGGTTGTGTAACTGACCGTTCCCAAGCAAGCCCTCACTCCGCTTGCGATTCTTCGGGCTGGCAGCTTGGGCTCCGTCCCGCTGTGTGGTTACCCTGGCTTGTTGCGATCACTCGTGTCTGTGGTTAGCTGCCAGGTCAGCTGGGGGCTGGCCGGGCGAGGGTCGCCTCAGTGGGACGCCCATCCCTGCCCGCTGCGGTCTCTCCTGCCCCAGCAGGCCAGCCCCGGCTCCTCCCGGGGAGGGGTCTGAGAGAGAGAGGGTGGAATGTGTCCGTCCTCAGGGGGCCAGGCTCGGAACGGGCGCAAACCATCGTGTTCCCGTCGTCTTCTCGGGAAAAGCAAGTCCCAAGGCTAAGCTGCATTCAGTGAGTGTGGAAACTGGCTGCGTTCTCTTACCGGAAGCTTCCGCGAAGTCCCATTTCAGAGGGAGGGGAGTGATCGTGACCGTATTCACAAACACTTCCCCTCCTCATTCGTCTGCTTTCCAGAGCCACGAGTATATAAAAAGTCCGACGTTCACCCCGACAACCGGCCGTCACGAACACGGACTCTTTAACCTGTACCATGCCATGGATGGTGCCAGCCATCTGCACGTGCTGGTCGTCAAGGAGTATGAAATGGCCATTTATAAGAAATACTGGCCCAACCACATCATGCTGGTGCTCCCAAGTATCTTCAACAGCGCTGGAGTTGGTAGGCATTTTTTAACGTGCCCTGCGTGGTAAAATTCCTGCGAACGGAGACTTTTGGGAGACGGTCCTAGAGATGAATGGGTTAAACATTCTTCATCAGGCTTTTTCATCTTGAAAGCTATAGCCTTCTTCTGTGTTTGGTCACTGCTTTGATTCACATTCTCCACGGTCAGAGACAAGGATAAGCAGACAAATGTGTGTGCAGGTTGGTGCTGTTTGCCCCTCAGCCTGGGGATGTCCGTCTCCCTCTTTTGAGCAGGGAGTTTTCCTGGGCAGAAAGAAACGTGTCTTTGAAGCACATCATGCAGCACATCGAGGCGTCCCCCAACATCACCCACTATGCCCTGATTGGCATGCGGAAGTGGTCCAGCAAGACCGGGAGCGCCGAGCTCCTGTTGGGAGCTGGCTGGTCATGGGCTGGGGCCTCGCTGAGCCGTTCTAACTCCAGATGGGGCCTTGGTCCTGGGTAGGGCAGACCTGAGGGTGGGCCTGTCCTGGGTAGATGTCTGTGGACCCAAGAGTGGGCCTGGGGTTTGCCCATTTCAGGCGCCGCCCACTTCCTGATCAAGGAGCTGTCTTACCACAATCTGGAGCTGGAGAGGAACCGGCAGGAGGAGCTGGGGATCAAGCCACAGGACATCTGGCCTTTCATCGTGATCTCGGACGACTCCTGCGTGATGTGGAACGTGGTGGATGTAGACTGTGGCGGAGAAAGAAGCAGGTGAGATGCCCCCCACCGACCCTGCAAGGAACATGAACCTGTTCCTTTTTTTTTTTTTAATGTTTATTTATTTATTTTCTGGAGAGAGCGTGAGCAAGGGAGGGACAGAGAGAGTAGGGGGACAGAGGATCCAAATGGGCTCTGCGCTGACCAGCAGAAAGCTGGACGCGGGGCTTGAACTCACGAACTGTGAGATCGTGACCTGAGCTGAAGTCGGACATCAACCTACTGAGCCAGCCAGGTGCCCCAAAGCTGTTCCTTTTCAATGGGGGCTTCTTAGCTACCTCCTGAGGACCACAGAGGACACCGCATCTTAGAAGGCACAGTATGTGGTTCACATGGCCTTGTATGTCGCAGGCTCTCTATTCCAAGGCTCTTATTCCTTGTATGTCCAAGGCTCTTATTCCCAGCGTAGTTTTGAGGTTTCAATTTTTTTTAAGTTTCTTATTTTTCATTTATTTTGAGGTGGGGAGGGGCAGAGAAAGAGAATTTCAAGCAGGCTCCACACTGTCAGCGCAGAGCCCGATTTGGGGGCTCAGACTCACAAACCTCAAGATCAGGTCCTGAGCCGAAATCAGGAGTCACATGCTTAACTGACTGAGCCACCCAGGCGGCCCCTTGTGTTTTTAACTTTTTAAAACTTTTCTTGGATGTATAATACGTACAGAAAATCACACAGTATATATTCAGTGTAAAATACCTACAGAAAGTAGGACACATATCCAGAAATTTTCACACACTGATCACCCATTTAACCAACTCCCGTTGGAAGAAATGGGACATCACCAGTGGCCCAGAAATTCCCTCCTGGAGCCTTCCACACCCTCCCCCTGCCGCCAGCCTAATTCCTAGCAGCCAGCTGCATTTTTATTTGCTGTGTGACATTAGTGTAACAACTAAACTCTGAAGGGTGTGCCTGGAGGTGGGCACCAGAGGGCACAATGTAGGGAAGGCTCAGTAGATAGACTCGGAACATCATTGGTAAAATACTTCCTTTTGTGATTTTTGCCACATGGATGTTTCAACTTAGGGCTGCCTGATGACTTCTGATTGTTTTGGCCTTTTTTTTTTTTTTTTTTTTTTTTTTTTTTTAAGAAACGTGAGGTCAGTTCACCTCTTTAATGTTAGTGGTACCCTCCTGTGACAATTACCACTAGTCCCTGTTCTTCTAGAGAGAAAATGTGTTCCGGATGATAGAGCTGCCCGTAGTTTATGGGAGCAGTTCTGCTTTGCTGGCAGTATTCTCCCTGACACTCTTCCAAAGGCAAGAGCTCAGCTGGGGGCTGAGACTGGGAGAGAATTGAGCCTTCATTCTGCGTTCCCGAATTCTATTCTGAAGCAGCCGTTAACGCCCTGGCATGTCAGGGCTGGCCAGGGCCCTAGAGAGTTTATTTAAGCCCCTTGGCTGGGGAAAAGCAAGCTGGGGTCCAGAAGAGTTGAGCTGCGTGCTGGGGCCCAGCTCCTAGCCCTGGAGCCCCTCCCGCCGGCCCCCTCCCGGTCATCAGGTGTCCCTGTCGTCGCCACGGTCCTCAGACAGTGGCAGTCAGGGTGGGGGGGTGAATTCCCTTACTGGAATTCACAGCAGAAAGCCTCGCTCTCCCCACCATTTTGCCCTCAGGTCTGCAAACGGGAAATGCAGTGTTTTAGCCTGATGGGGAGGAGGTAGGCTTTGGAGACGGTGCTGTTTGAGCCCGAGCTCTGTTGAGTGACACCGGGCAAGTTCTTCAGAGCCCCTTTTTTCCTCATTTGTAGAATGGGGATGATAGGTCTAGGTCATGAGGTTGCCGTGAGGATACATAATAGTAGATGTGACCCGCTTAGCCTGGCGCCCGGCACTCAGGATGGCAGCGATGGGCTCCACGTGCTCCAGCCCTACCCAGCTCCTAAGCATCCAGTCCTGGGGGCCCTGCTGCTGTTTGCCCCTCAGCCTGGGGACGTCCGTCTCCCTCTTTTGAGCAGGGAGTTTTCCTGGGCAGAAAGAAACGTGTCTTTGAAGCACATCATGCAGCACATCGAGGCGTCCCCCAACATCACCCACTATGCCCTGATTGGCATGCGGAAGTGGTCCAGCAAGACGGGGAGCGCCGAGGTGCGGGAGCCCTTCTCCCGCTGCCACGTGCACGACTTCATCATTCTGAACGTGGACCTGACCCAGAACGTGCAGTACAACCAGAACCGGTGAGTCCCCGCCCTCTGTGGCCGTCGGCACCGCCCCCGGCCCAGAGCCCGCCCTGAAGGGCAACCTTAGGCCTGGGGGACGGCGGCCTCCCCGCTGCGGGGCCAGTGGAACCGGAGGCTTCCTTCCCGAGGCATTGCTCTGGCCCTGCTTTCAGCCCTCAGGTTTTGGGGTGGGTTTTTTTAATGTTTATTTTTTTATTTTGAGAGAGAGAGCGCATGTGTGCGTGTGTGTGTGTGTGTGTGTGTGTGTGTGTGTGTGTGTGTGCGCACAAGTGGGAGGGGAGAATCCCAAGCAGGCTGATAGTGCTGATAGTGAAGAGGGTTGATCCCACAGACTTCGAGACCCATGACCCAAGCTGAAATCAGCCCTCAGTTTTTTGTTTTTAATTTTTTTGTCGTATAGGGGTGCCTGGGTGGCTCAGTTGGTTGAGTGTCCCATCTCTTGATTTTGGCTCGGGTCATGATCTCAGGGTTTGTGAGTTTGAGCCCCACATCTCTCCCTGCCCCTTACACACGTACACTCATGCTATGCTCTCTCTCAAGATAAATAAACTTTTATTTATCTATTTATTTTAAAAAATTGTTTTAATGCTTATATTTGAGAGAGAGAGAGAGAGAGAGAGAGAGAGCACGCATGTGCACATGAGCATGAGCGGGGGAGGGGTACAGGGAGAGAGAGAGACAGAATCCAAAGCAGGCTCCAGGCTCTGAGCTGTTAGCACAGAGCCCAACCGCGGGGCTCGAACTCACAAATAGCGAGATCATGACCCGAGCTGGAGTCGGATGTTTAACCAACTGAGCCACCCGAGCACCCCAACATAAACTTAAAAAAAAATTTTTTTTAATTGTATAATTCTGTAGACTGTAGATTTGCATAAGATCATTCAACTTCCTTCATCGGTTCACATGATCCTTTATATAGTGACTTACGTCGTACTGTGTCATTTCTCTTACTTTTTTGCTTCCTTCTCGGACTGCGTCAGTTTTTAGGAGCATTAACACTGAAGAAAACTAGGAAGTAATTTCCATATGACTCTCTCTCTGGGCCTGGCCACGGAAGTGCTCACATCTCAAGAATAACCAGATTGCCAGCCCTTATCAGGCATCCCTATAGGCCAGGCAGTCGGCCACACCCAAGATGTCCCTCTTAGGAGCCCTGGGGCCACACCCAAGATGACCATCGGAGGAGCCATGGGAGGGTCGCTTTTGGAGCCAGGCTGCCCTGCTAAGTTCTGGGTTTTTTCTTTCACAGCTTTGCAGTTTAGGCTGATGACTTAGCATCTCTGAGCCTTGTTTTTCTCAGCTGTAAGATGTGGCTAATATTTTTACTCTAGGGAGTTTGTTGTTTTCTTTCTTTTTTTTTTTTCTTTTTTATTTTTTTTTAATGTTTCTTTTTGAGAGACAGACAGAGACAGAGTGCGAGGAGCAGAGAGTAAGGGAGACACAGAATCCGAAGCAGGCTCCAGGCTCCGAGCCGTCAGCACAGGGCCTGATGTGGAGCTCGAATTCACGAACCATGAGATCATGACTTGAGCCAGAGTCGGACGCTTAACCGACTGAGCCACCCAGGCACCTCCCTTTTGTTCTTTGTTTGTTGTTTTGTTTTTTGTTTGTAACGCATAGATGAAACGGTGTTTGTGAAGCCCCTCACACGGTGCCTGTAGCGTGTGATCAGCCAGTGGTAGTCCTTCTGTAGTTTAAGCCCGGCCTGGTGCAGACACGTCGCAGTCACACCTGGTCTCCTTATTTGTTTTGTCTTCTTTATATGCCGCTATTGAGCGAGGGCTTCAAGGTTGGAATGAGCCCCCCAGCGCGGGGGGTGCACACTCCGTGTGGCTGCTGGGGACGTGCCCGGGGCCGTGGGCCGCGTCCAGTGCTATCTGCTCCCTCCTCTGCTTCTGAGCAGGTTCACATGTGACGACGTGGACTTCAACCTGCGGGTGCATAGCGCCGGCCTCCTGCTCTGCCGTTTCAACCGCTTTAGCGTGATGAAGAAGCAGATTGCCGTGGGCGGGCACAGGTCCTGCCACATCACGTCCAAGGTGAGTGCGCCCACTGAGTCTGCTGCCTGGGCTGCGGTGGTGTGGGAGCTGGCGGGGAGGCCAGGACGTGGGGCGGCCTTGACGGCTGCTGGTATTCGTAAAGGTTTTGAATTGGGAGCCTGGGGAAGGGAGGCCCGCCGTCGGGTTTCTCTCCCGATCGCTGGTTCTAACCAGTATCCCCGGTACGCGTCCCACCAGTGTGGCCGCCACCAGCCTTCCCGTGAGCGCTCGCCTGCCTGCACGTCCAGCACTGGGCTCTGTGTTCACTGCCCTGGCTTCTCTGCTGGACCCAGCTCCTGGGGGGTGGGGCGCCATGCTCCTCTCTGGGCCCCTGGACAGCGCCTGGCCAGATAACCAAATGGCACCAACAGGCTGGCCTGTAGCCGTGTTGTCTGTGCGCGAGCCAGCCTCTTGGTGGGGAGAGACGTGGTCTGATTAGGTCAGTGCTGGCTGCAGAATTTCAGGGTGGAAAGTCCTAGCACACCCTCCGAGATCTGGTCTTCCAGGAGGACATACGGGGCTGGCACGACTCTGCCTGAAGGTTCTCTCCGACCCACGGACGGGAGCCCCATTCTCTGCTTTGTACCTCCATCTACCTTGACTTTTGCCCTGGCGGTGGACACGTCAGCCTGTCCCGGTGACTCTTTCAGCCTCTGTCCTGCCTCATCTCCCCTCACTCCTTGTGTGGTTGGTTGCTTATCCTGAGCTGGGCCGGGTCTGAATTCAGACGCCAGTCCCAAACCCCCACCCACCTGCCCCTTCCTATCAGCAGGATGTGAAGCCTTCTCTGAAAGGGAAAGCCCATTCTCATTTCTCTTAAAAAGTAGCAAGGCATTTAAAGGAAAGGTCTGTATTTCCAGAACTCGGGAGTCGTTGAATTAAGTCCTACCCTCCCCCGCTGCTGAGATTTCTTACTGAAATTGTGTTAGATTTCTAGTTTAATTTTTACAATTCAGATTTTTACCATATTGTCTATCAAAGATACTGTTGTACTTTTAAAACTGAGTTTTCTTTATGTCTCTCAGTCTAATCCTCTGGCTCTAGATATTTTATGTGTATTCCTATTTTGAGCATCTTCTTTTCCGCTAGGTTTAGGTTACGTGTAAGAGAGCTGGAACATTCGATAATCTTTCATCTGAATGAGATAACTTACTTTCATTTACTCACTGAGTATTTACTGAGCATGCAGGCCCTTCACTCGGTGTAGCCCTGCAGCTGAGGCGGATGTTAAACATGTAGTGTCCTTGTGACCAGCACCACGAGGGTGACGTGTGTCACAGGGAGACCTAACCTTGCAAAGGGTGGGGGAGGGAGTCTGCGTGAGTGTCCCTGAGACAGTGACATCAAAGCAGAGACTCGGGGGTAATACACAGCTGTTCAAAGAAGGATCTGGGTGAAGGAGCTGAGCAGGTGAAAGCCGGGAGGTCAGCGTGGAAGAAGCATAAAGGGCAGAAGGCATGGCAGAGATGGGCTAGAGAAGCATGTAGGGTCTTAGCAGCCATGGGAACATTCTGGACTTTCTCTAGGAGTAATGAGAGACCACCGAAGGGTGCCCAGCAGAGGATTTGATTCGTTTTATTTACACCAAGTCTCCCTGGCTGCAGCCTGGCAAACGCGTTGGCCGTGGAGTAAGGGGTGGTGGGTGCAGACCGGCGGGGGGTCGGCAGGAAGGGCGGCGGGGGCAGGCGAAGGTGGATAGGTTCTGGGGCCAGGGGGAGGCTGATCCTTCCCAGAGGTTTGCCTCTCTGGATTTGGGGGAGAGTTCGCCAGGTCCAGTGGTCCTCTGGATTATCCTAGACCAGGCGGCAAGTCTTCTGCATGGAGTGGTCAATGCCTACAATTCTTACCGGTCCCACTCGTCAGTTTCACACGTCCCACCGTGGTAAAGCATAGCTTTCCTTGGCAGAGAATTTCTGGGTTGAGGTATGTGTTCGCAGCTGGGCAGCTCTACCCTGTGACACAGTCTTCCGTGACAGGGCCACTCACCCCAGGAGAGGCCTGGGGAGGGACCTCTGTGCTCAGGGTGGCTGGGAGTGGCTGACCCCGCCTTCCCCGGGCAGGTATCCGACAACCCCGTGGCCATCGTGCCGGCCCAGTACATCTGCGCCCCGGACAGCAAGCACACGTTCCTCGCGGCGCCCGCGCAGCTCCTGCTGGAGAAGTTCCTCCAGCACCACAGTCACCGATTCTTCCCGCTGTCCCTGCGGAACCGCGGCCACCCTGTGCTCTCGGTCGACTGCTACCTTAACCTGGGATCTCAGGTGACTCTCAGAGGGGGCCCTGCCGAGTCCACGAATCCAGAAATTCCTAAAACGGAGGCGCCAGAACCCAGGACTCGGGATGATAGCTACTCAGCTCCTTTGCCTCAGGTGTTTACCCCGCCTTATAGCTGATAGGGTAAAAGCCTGAGAGAGTTTAAGTGGTTTGCCCCCCACTGTAATAAATTAGGAATGAAAGCCAACGCGGATGCCAAAATTGACGGGTGGCAACTCATCCGTCGAATTGATGGATTCTCGAATTGATGGATGGGCAAATGTGGATACATTTCTTGGACTTGAGTTTTAGGATCTGGATTTGGACATAACACTAAATCTTGTCTCTGCCCCGACCCCCACCAGCCTTGGGCATTGGCCAAGCAGTTAGTATTTGTTAGACGCAAGGCTCTAGCATGGTGTCGTTGGGTATTTCATGAAAGCTGATGTTCTCTCTTGGATTCCTTCTTTTTCAGATTTCTGTGTGTTATGTGAGCTCCAGGCCCCACTCCCTGAACGTCAGCTGCTCTGACTTCGTGTTTAGCGGACTCCTGCTGTACCTCTGTGATTCTTTTGTGGGAGCTAGCTTTTTGAAAAAGTTTCATTTTCTGAAAGGTAACTTCCCTGGACCTCGATTTGAATGCCTTTTGGCACCTGGCGCTTCCGAGGAGGTGACTTGTGGTCTTAGTCCCCCTTTGCCAGTGGGTAGACTGAGGCTCAGAGAGGGAATATGACTGCCCTGATTATCCAGGAAGGTACAAGAAGGCTGGGATGCGATCCCAGCGTGGCTCTCTTCCCCTTGTGCCTGTCGGGATAGAGACAAGACACGTCCCCTTTCTTTCAGGTAGATGTTTTGGACTTGTGGTCCCCATCAGCCCAGATTCTTAACATCAGCACCCAGGTCCCTTCCGACGTGCCTTCCTCCTGGTACCTGGGGTTTCCTCCTCATCTTAGGGAGCACTGCATGCTCTTTGACCTTTACCGGGATCTTTCTGCTCCCATAGTTGTTGTCACACTAGAGCGGCTGAGAGCGACAGACGTTTCATTCTCTAGGACTTAACAGTGTTATTTCCAGCCAGCTGGGAATCCTGACCGATCTTCCCTTGCCTTGGGTGTCTGCACTCTGACCTTGTCGAGCGGGTGTTTACTGAGCACCAGCGCTGTATGCGGCCTTGGGAAGTAGTAAGAGGTTTCTCCCACGGTCTGCCCCGGGGAAACATTTCGTGTACTAGGAGGACAGGACATGTGGGTAGGAAGGGCGGCAGGTAGACCGACCTACAGGATGAATGAGCCGACCAGAGGGATTATCGAGGATGCTGGGAGTGGAGAGGAGGGAGAATTCCCGAGGCTGGGGGGGTGGGGGTGGGGGTGTGCTGCATCTGGCCAGTATGCAGGGGGCTCGCATGGGAGAGGAAGGGGTGGGGTCAGCCTGGGAGAGGTGGGCTAGTGCAGGGCTGGAACCGGAGCGCTTGGTTGGTGATCTGACCAGCCGACGAGGCGTCTCTCTGCTTCCGGTTCTCCACCCCCTCCACCGCTTTGTGCACATTTCTTCCGCCTCCGCGTTGTGTCACCGGCCAGACCTGCCAAATAACCATCTCGCTGTGTGTCTCGCTGAGAGTACGAAGCTTTCCAGAAGCAGCAGGAGGTGCCGCCTGGATGTCTGGTCCCTCCTTCCCAAACGACACCGTGTCTCCTTGTTGCTGGTAGAATCCAGGCCGTAGCTCTCATTCGTTTTCTTCACCGCCTCTGCCGTTGCCCACGCAGGTGCCACCCTGTGCGTGATCTGCCAGGACCGGAACTCCCTGCGCCAGACGGTGGTCCGCCTCGAGCTGGAAGACGAGTGGCAGTTCCGGCTGCGTGACGAATTCCAGACGGCCAACGCCAAGGAAGACCGGCCGCTCTTTTTTCTGACCGGGCGGCACATCTGAGGGAGACACCGGCAGATTTTCCGCGGGAGGGGAGCCTTCGGCACCTCATGCTCTTGAGGCTAAAGGGACTCTGAGATCCACGGGGTGCTCGAACTGGAGCGGCCCCGGGACCGTTGTGCGGCCCCCTCGTGCTACGTGCCAGGAGCCCAGGCCTGGGCGTTTGTGGTCTTAGAGCAATGAGGATGAGTGGGTGGTGAGCAGGGACGCAAAGCCATGTCTCCTGGGTTCTGGGCCACACGGCCCTGGGCTCTGTCGAAGTCCACTTGATGAAGAACAAACTTTTGCCTGCCGTCCTGTCTTCCGTGTGCTTCCATGGACAAATGCGACTTTTCTGAGTTCTAAAGGATCACTCTTGGGTTTTCTTGTAGAGGTGTCAGTAACTTCTTGTTGGGCGATGGACAGGATTCCGACTATGGGGGTTTCCCTATCACCTACTACAAAGCAATATTCCAGAAGAGCATCTTTTAACTTTAAAGGCTGGAGAGAAGGAAAAAACAAGGACATTTAATAAGAATTACGTAACGGCCTACAAGTTTGCTCTTTCAGAAGCCAGGCCAAAGGCATCCACTCTGAAAAAGTAAAGCAGATGATTTTACTTCGCAGCAAGTATGATTCTGTTAAAATAAAATAGTATAGGGTCAATACCCTACCTCTTAGAAAGGGCAAAGCTGAAAAGAAACTTTCTTTAAGACAAGAAGTGTTTCAGGAAGGAAATTAGAGTTGGAGGGGTTGACCTGAAGAGACCGACTTTGCCTTACAAAGAGGACCAAATTGCTTGCTTTGAAACAATGAAACCACCAGAGGGACATAAAATAGTTGGTAAGAATTAAACTTTTGACTATAATTTATTAAAGCTCAGTTTTTGGTTCCTTAAATAGCTTGTTTTCTCTTACGAGTGCTTGGCCCCGATCAGAATGGACGACAGGAATGCGGGAACGTTCCATGACGCTCACCATCCCGTCTGCCTGTGTGTTTGAGTGCCAGCCATGGGCCAGGCATCGGACTGGGTGCTTTCGCAGCTATGATTTTGCTTAGTCCTTCCAACAGCCTGGGTGGGTGCAATGATCCTCCACCTGGAAGACGAGAAGGTTCCGGTGCAGGGAGCGCACCTCACCGAGACCACTGCGCAAGGAGAGAAGCAGAAGGATGGACAAGTAGACTCCTGGATTCCGGACCAGTGTCTGTCTTGCCCCAGGCCACGGTGCTTTTGGAGTGGCCCCTAACCGAAGGGAGGGTTTGAAGATACTCAGAAATGCACCACCTGCATGCATTCGTACACAGCCATCTTAGACACTTCTGAGCACTCTGGTGGATAACAGTCCAAGAAGAAATTATTTTAGAAGATGATGCCTAAGAGTTTAATCTCCCTCCTCCCACCCCCGCCCAAAGAAAAACCAGCCGATGAGTATAAAAGATTAGTTCAGTGTTTATAAAACGATCCCTTCGTATATGCCATTATTCCTATCTCGGAATAAAAACTTTCCTTCTTCAGTTGTATTTGTCTTTTGTAAATAGTAGCTTGTGTGCCGTGCTTCCCATTTTGTTAGTTAATTTAAACTTGGAAGACACCAAACTAATATTCTTGTTTGTTCCAGTCTTATAAATAAAACCCGTGATGCACTCCTGGTTTCTTTGGTGGGAATTAATTCGGTTGGTTTTGTTTTTGTTTTTGTTTCTTTGAGAGGGAGTAGTGTGACCAGTGATCTCCAAGGGCTCCCTGCTTACAACCTCATGACATGACAGAAAAGACAGTTTTGGAAAGGAAATTATAAATCCATAAAAGTAAGCGTGTATTAACACATGGAGGGATCCCTGAAAGAGAAAATTAGGTGTAGAGAAGAACAGAAATGAAGGATAGCACAGCTGAGACCATACACAGAAACATGCTACGTCGGAAGATGGAGTCAGGGGTGCTCTGTGTGTCACGGTGGCTAAGGACGTGGAGGGGGCCTGGGGCATTTGTCACAGTGATACGGTTTGGTGCAGCGGGCCCTTCGATTCCTTGCAGCTCTTCTGCAACACTCACAGACGCCACTGACCTGGGCTAGGCAGGCAGCCACTGCTAAGCTTACTGCAGAGTGTGGAGGGAGCCTCAAGGAGGGGGCATGGGAGGGGGTCCAGACTCTTGTGAAGACAAGCTATTGGCACCCCCTCTCTGTGGCATTGTCCTATCTCTCCCCTCACAGTTATATGGGTCAGTTTATAGTAGACGAAATAAACAAACAGGAACCCCCCCCCCCCGCCCACCAAGTATGGAAATGAACAAACAACTAAGATTCTTAAAATAGCAAATGTTATACAGTGAAAGGTGATAATGTCAGTAAAGAGGTTAATTATAAAACAAGCATAATCCAAATCAGAAAAAAGTAAGGTGATACGGTATCCAGAACAAAAAAGGATGGTTACAGATCTTGGAAGTGAAAACAGAGACCTCGGTAGACGGGTGAATAGCCAGAGGAGCTCAAGAGGGAACCCGCCAGGAGGTGCACCTGGAGAAGTCTGACGGCAAACAGGAATGAACGTTGGCGGTCTGGGCTGACACTTGACTGTTCCCTTGCTCACTGCACATCTGGCCCTCCTGGCTCATCTTGGCCACTGCCAGCCGAGTACCCACCTCAGGCCGGTTGCTTCCTGTGCCTGGACCGCTTCTCCCCTTCACGTCGCTCGGATCCCTCAAAGGTCACCTCCTCAATGAGGTCCTCCCCAGTAGAATGCATTTTGTTTAGTGTTTTCTTTGTCCTTTCCCGTGAAAGTAGGAACTTCGTAAGACACATTCACTCCTGTGTTCCTGGAGACTGGAATATGCCCAGCAGATGGTAGTGTTCGTGAAACGCCCCTTGACTGACTCCGTTCTGTTTTAGATGCTTCCAGCATGGGAGCTAGGGGTGGGAGTGGCCAGTGATGGAGGAACTGAGAAAGTAAAGGAGTGAAATTGACCTAAAATTCCTGGTTTAATGGGGCAGGGGTGGTTAACATGTTACCAGAAAAGGAATATTTAAATATATGTTTAAAAAACAGTAATCCCTGGAAGAATTGAAACAGGATGTACAAGATCTAAACATTAAAGGGAAAAGGAGTATCAACAAAACCAGTGTATGTGGTATCAGGGAAGAACAGGCTGGGGAGGGAAGAAACAAAAAGCTTGGTAAATAAAGTAGATGGCAGAAAGACATTCAAACATATCCCTGATCAGGGACACCTGGGGGCCCAGTCGGTTAAGCCTTCAGCTTTGGCTTAGGTCATGATCTCACAGTTGATGGGTTCGAGCCCCACGTCGGGCTCTGTGCTGACAGCTCAGAGCCTGGAGCCTGCTTTAGATTCTGTGTCTCCCCCCTCTCTGCCCCTCCCCTGCTTGCACTGTCTCTCTCAAAAATACATATTAAAAAAAATATTAATTAAAAAAAATATATCCCGGATCAAAATAAACGTAAATGGATTAAATTCACCTAATAAGGCAGCAGATTGAGACTCTCAGACTGGGGTAAGATGGCTAATCAGAACAAGATTCAACATTTAAAAATTAAATGGGTGAAGTTCAAAGTTAAACCCAAAGGGATAAGAATGGTCACAAAACTTTGTAGATCTGGACAGCAATGCTATGAAATCTTAGAAGGCGAGAACAGTTAGAAATAGGAAACAAATAGGGTAATAGTGGGATAATTGCATAACCATCACTGGAGACTAGTACATCTCTCTGGAAATAGAAGACCAATCGAAATGAGAGTCGACTGACCCAGTGACATGTTTGATAGAAAGTCATTAACCTCCGAAGGAGAGAGCATTCTTGTGGAATAGAAATTCCAGGAAATGTTCTGAGCTAGACAGAGGTGATGGTTACACTACATTGTGAATGTGCTAAATGACACTAATGGTAAATTTTGTGTGTATTTTGCCATAATAAAAAACTGTCCCAGAGCATTGGAAAATACAGAAATCTGTACTTCTGCAACGCCAGGAATAGCAGTCACTCTCAAACCAGATAAGAATGATAAATACACAGGGGCACCTGGGTGGCTCAGTCAGTTAAGCGTCTGACTTCGGCTCAGGTCATGATCTCACGGTCCGTGAGTTTGAGCCCCGAGTCGGGCTCTGTGCTGACAGCTCAGAGCCTGGAGCCTGCTCCGGATTCTGCGTCTCCCTCTCTGCCCCTCTGCCACTCGTGCTGTCTCTCAAAAACTAAACCTAAAAGAAAAAAAAGAATAATAAATACACAAACTGTGGCTCTTTTTTCCTGAATACTCACCACAACTTAACTCTTGCAGTAAAGGAGGAGAAATCAGGCTGCAAAAGCAACATTCATATGGATGTCAGAGTTTTCATGGCAGAATGTGGCAGTGGAGAGGGCGTGGCATTTGAAACCAGGGGACTTGGTTTCGCGTCTTGATTCTCTTGCCAGGTCACTTCGTTCCTGGAGAATGTGTTAGCTATGAAATGAGCAACAGTGAGTAGCAAACATTTTTGAGCACCTGCTGTGTGCCAGGCATTTAACTAGGTCGCTAATTGTTTATTATTTATTTATTTATTTATTTATTTTTTAATTTTTTTTTCCAACGTTTGTTTATTTTTAGGACAGAGAGAGACAGAGCATGAACGGGGGAGGGGCAGAGAGAGAGGGAGACACAGAATCGGAAACAGGCTCCAGGCTCTGAGCCATCAGCCCAGGGCCTGACGCGGGGCTCGAACTCCCGGACCGCGAGATCGTGACCTGGCTGAAGTCGGACGCTCAACCGACTGCGCCACCCAGGCGCCCCTGTTTATTATTTAATCCAACAACACTCTGAAGTAGATATCATTGGGACCATCTTACAAATGAAAAACCTATGGCTCAGAGAGGTTGAATGACTTGTCCAAGATCACACAGCTATCGAGTGACAGAACAGATCTAGATTCATGCTTGCAGGTGTAAGGATAGGTCCTGCTAACATCACAGCTGCTTTCTGTCTTGAGCAGTTTATGGCCACCAAATGTCATCCATTAGGAGGCACCGTTGGCTTCTAAGGCTCCCCATATGATAAAAGTATGGAACCAAAATGTTCTCTTTGGGAGAAGTGTTGGGTTGCCTGTGGGAGGTAGCACTGGATGCCAGCATATACGGAATATATTACATATGTATCATCCCGAGTCTGGGCAATCCCAGCATTAATGTTTAGAAACCCTTTTAATAACGGAATTTGCATTAAGCCTTCCAGATCTGGCTTCAGAGTCTGCAGACAGCTCTTTAAGGAAGACTGAACCAAGGGCGTGTCCAATGTCGACAGCTTTCATTTCTTTTTTAGTCTGCTTGCTTCGGCAGACTTCCCAGCTCAGAAGGAATTAGCATTTTAATTAACAAAACAGTTGGAAAGCCAAGTGTGGAGTTTTAAAACCCTTCGTGTCTGGAGAAGAAACAAGAATCCATGACCACATTTGTCGTTCACTGAATATACTGTCCCAGTTTCCCTTTGGCTTTCTTTAACTCTGAGGAACACTAATTTTTCTCTTAGGATCTCTGGCCACTCTAAGTCTGGTTCTCGCTCTGTAAAAGGGTCTTTCCCAGTGGTGGCAACCCACCCTACTAGGGGTGGGTTTGGTTGAAGTTTTCGGCTGAATCACACCCTCAAAAATATGTCGAGGTCCTAACCTCTGATACTTAAGAATGTGATCTTATCTGGAAATAGGTTTGGGGCTGATGTAATTAGTCGAGACAAAGTCACACTGGAATCAAGTGGGCTCCTGACCCAGTATGGCCAGTGTCTTAAGAGTGACAGAGGAAGACTGCCGTGTGACCACCAAGGCAGAGATTGGAATGATGAGCCTATAAACCAAGGATGTCTGACAAACCACCAGATGCTGGAAGAGGCGAAAGAGGACTCTTTCCTCGAGACTTTGGGGAGCATGGCCCTGCTGACACCTTGATCTTGAATTCGTAGCTTCAAGAACCGTGAGAGAATAGATTTCTGTTGTTTTAAGCCACACACTTTGTGGTGCTTTGTTATGGCAATCCCAGGAAACTCGTACAGGTGGGCAATGTGTACGTCATCTTTCAGGATTTGGTGGAAGCTTCCTAAAATTCTGGCCCTGATGGAGTCATGGCTGCAGGACTAAGGCTGATGAACCACTTTTGGGGTCTCCGATCTTAGGCAAGCCAACAGTGCAGCCAACTACACAAATAGAGCTTAAGTTGTTCAAATACAGAATTAGAAAGGTAATTTGCATTTGGGAACCAAAAGCTTCCTTCCTGTTGATGACAGCCACTACCAACTGAGACTCTTGGGTGGGAGATACTATACTTTCAAACTTTTATTCCCCCCTATTTTCGATGCCATTTAATTCTTTTTTTAAAAAAAAAAAATTTTTTTTCAACGTTTATTTATTTTTGGGACAGAGAGAGACAGAGCATGAACGGGGGAGGGGCAGAGAGAGAGGGAGACACAGAATCGGAAACAGGCTCCAGGCTCTGAGCCATCAGCCCAGAGCCTGACGCGGGGCTCGAACTCACGGACCGCGAGATCGTGACCTGGCTGAAGTCAGACGCTTAACCGACTGCGCCACCCAGGCGCCCCCCGATGCCATTTAATTCTTAAAACCCAGGGGAGAGTTGTTACGATGTCTATTTCACAGATGTGACGTGCGGCCTGAGCAGGTGAAGGAACTTGCTTGAGTCCCACAGCTAATAAGTGACGGAAGTAAGCTCCACCCCCATCCTCCAGGCTCTGCAGCCAACGCCAGTGCCGCCCAAGGGACGACACTAGGGGACCTTAACTTCTATTTGAAATTTATTATTTAGATATCATACAAACGATACGATGCCACCAACATCCTTTGCGCCGAACGTGTGTCTACTGCATGCCAGGCATCTATATGCTCAGACCCTGGCGTGAAGGTAACAGAAACCGCCCCCGGGCTTGGGTCACGCATGCCTCCTTGGCCAGCCCGCCATTTTCACGAACTGCTTCATTCTAGACCCTTTCTATGCACCCGAGTGATTTCTACATAGCATCATAGTGTAATTTTGTATTGCGTTCTCTTTTGAATAGTATAACCATGGTATGTTTATGCTGCTAAATAAGATTTATACTTCCTGTTTAAGGGTGGCCTAACAAATAGGATTTGGGTGGACTGAGTGGATGATCACGATTCACTCAGTTCTTTAATGCTGAGCCTTTAGTTTCTTTCTGTTCCTCTCTGGCCATCAGATTTCTCCGGAAGCAGCATGGGACTCTGATGAGCGTCGGCTGCCCGGTCCCAAGCCTGGGGTTCCGTTCCCGGTTACCAGGTAGTGGCCGCAGTACCTTTCTTCTCTCTGCTTCTGTTTCCCCGTGTGTAAGATGGCAGTGGGAATGAGAGTATTTACAGTATTCCAGAAGTTGCATTTCGTTTTTTGGGTTTTTTTTTTTTTAACTTCGTTTCTGAGAGAGAGAGTGTGTGCGTGCTAGCAGGGGAGGGGCAGAGAGGGGGAGGGAGAGGAAGACACGGGGTCGGAAGCAGGCTCCAGGCTTCGAGCTGTCAGCGCAGAGCCAGACGCAGGGCTCGAACTCATGAGCCGTGAGATCGTGACCTGAGCGGAAGTCGGACGCTTAACCAACGGAGCCACCAGGATGCCCCCAGAAACGGCACTGCAGGACCCTGCCGCTTCCAGGCCGGTCGCACATCTGTCCTCCCACGGGCCGCCTGGAGGCAGCCACACAGGCCAGAGGCCAGGAGAGGGGAGCTGGTGCCCCCCTGCCTCCCGCAGCTCCCGGATCCCTATTCCTGGTGCAAACAGCTGCTCCCTTGCTGGGCAAGACTGGACAGTGCGACTGCAGTCTCGTGACAGCGCAGTAACTCCCGGAGCACTGTCATTTGTGGAAATTCTTGGGGCAGCTGAGCCCACGGCCGAAGAGCGTAAGCCACAGGAGAGGGAGAAACAGCAATGGTAACGGCAACAACAACGATGGCAGCGAAAATTGGTTTTTTATCACGCGGTAGGCACCGTGCTGAACGCTTCGGTCTCCGAACGCCTCTAAGAGCTGGGTCCTGTTCATCTCCATCGCGCAGAGGGGAAGACCGAGGCTCAGGGCGTGAGCAACTCGCCCGCGGTTACACAGCTGGGAAGTGGGGGGGTGGGGGCTGGGGGTCCAGGTGAGTCTGCACCTGACGGCAGAGCTGGAACTATCTGTGAGCGAATTGCTTGTCTGAATGCCAGGCGACTGCGCAGTCAGTCACGGTCCGCTTTGCCCGTTCTTCTCTTGCATCCAGCGCGGGGCGTCTGAGGGATCCCTAGAGCCTGCAGCCGTGGGGCTCCGGGGCTCCCCGGGGGGGCAGGGTTCCACGGGGGTGGCCTTCTCGACACAGGGAGCCCAGGGCTTCCAGGAAGAGTTTTCTGAAGGAGGACGACACAGCGTTGTTCAGGACAGGGGTCACCGCTGAACTGACGTAGAAGAGGGTGTCTGTCACCAGGTAGTCGTAGAGTGTGCTGGCAGAGAATCCCAGAAGGTGTGTCAGACGGCCTGCGCCTCCTCACGGCGTCTACCCCTTTCTCCTGGAGACCGCGCCTCTCCTCCAAAGGGCCAGGTGAGGAGGGCCCGGTTTCTGCTCTTGGGAAGCACCGTGTGACCTCAGCAACTGTCCCATCCACACCAGCTGCCCCTGGCGGATGCGCTCCACCCAGCCTCTGAGTCCCTGCTCCCCGTGCGCTGTTCCCAGGCCCCTGCACCAGCGAAAGTTTCCCCTGCTGGCGGACGGGGGCCACTGTCTTGCCCACTGAGACACTGGGAGCCTCACGCAGCTGGGTGTGGTCCACGAGACGTGGCTTCACTGAGCAGTGAAGCCATGCACCTTGTCACGGAGAGTCTCTGAAGCGGGAAGGGCCTTGCACGTGCGCGTGTGTGCGAGGGGCGCAAGGAGATCTCGAGAAGAGGCACCTGTCGACACGGCTGTTTCCTTGGAGGCTACACGGGCCTCTCTTCTCTTGGATGTTTGCCTTCCTCTTGCGATCAGGCACACGGTGAATTCCCCAAGGAAGACAGTGGGTTCTCTCCTCTTTTCCAGTTGTGTCACAAAGGGCCTACGTGGTCTGGTCTCTGTCCAGGGGGTCCTAGTTAGCGCCTCGACTCACGGCTCTGAGGCTTCCGCCCCTCTCCTTGCCATAGCACAGCCCTCCCCCTGCCCCAGCCTGTGGGCGGCTCTATCCTGTGGTCAGGATGCCCGTAGCCCTGATCACCACTAAGATCTCTCACTCGCGTGGCCTTGAAATTGCTAGATAACGCCTTGTTCCCTACCCCCAGCTCAGAGAATTTGAAGGCACGGACTGGACAGGACCAGCTTGAGTGGAGGCCAGAGTTCCAGAGGGCTCAGCGACTGGGAATCCCTGCAGAGAGCATAGAAAGTCCCAGGAGCAGCCCAGTGGCCCCTTCCCTACGTGCTGGGGCCCCTCCGCTGCACCAACCCAGTCCACCCATCGTTGGAGACGTAGCGGTACATGAGCCTGCGGATGTGAGACGGCATCCAGCAGGTGACATACACGGCCACAATGGCTCCTGCACAACAGCGGGGAGGAACGGAGCGACAGAGAGCAAACGTACTCAGTTCTGCCGTCTCTAGGGAGGAGGATGCCAAGCTTACAAGAGCATTTCCCTAGAACTCGTTCCTGGAGTCCAAGGGTCGGAAGGGAACTGTGAGGCTATCTGACACCCTCCTCTCTCGATCTGTAGGCAAACCTGAGGTTACCCCGATGTCTGGGTGAATATCCACTTTAACTCCCACCTGCACACTGACAAGCTTCTAGAAACTTCTACAACCTCTATAACCCCCTCCTGGCCACTGGAATATGCTTTTAACTCCGGGATAGCTATTCCCACCTGATCGTCTAACTGCATAGATAACTTAAATGTCCTTCTGCCTCATCAAGCCTCTTCTGTTCCTTTTTCTGATTGACTGATGGCCCCACCAGCCATCTACCACTCAAGCCGTAAGCCAGAGAGTCTTCTCATTTTTCCATTACCCCCTAGGGCCAATCTATTAAAAAGCTCTTCTTTAGGATGTCTTGATTCCTCTGTTCTCACCTCTACTACCCCACTCCAGAGGCTCCTAGCTCCCCTCCCCTGGACTATGATGGCAGTCTCCCACTTGGTCCCTTTGTCGCTAACCGTCTACCCCTTCCATCCCCTCCTTTACACCTGCCGTGACTGGCAAATCCATTCTGTTGTCCGGTGTGGCCTCTGGACCAGGATAGCGACGTCAACTGGGAGCCTGGTAGAAATACAGAGTCTCGGGCCTACCCCGAGCAACCGAATCAGAATCTCCGGGTTGGGTCCGAGCAGCCTGTGTTTTATAGCTCCCCATACTGTTTTGTTCATTTGTTAGTTTTTGGGTTTCTTGCTCACTTTTATTTTAAATTTTTTTCAACGTTTTTTATTTTTATTTTTGGGACAGAGAGAGACAGAGCATGAACGGGGGAGGGGCAGAGAGAGAGGGAGACACAGAATCGGAAACAGGCTCCAGGCTCCGAGCCATCAGCCCAGAGCCTGATGCGGGGCTCGAACTCCCGGACCGCGAGATCGTGACCTGGCTGAAGTCGGACGCTTAACCGACTACGCCACCCAGGCGCCCCACTTGCTCACTTTTAAAAACAACTTAAATCCAAGTTAACATCCAGTGTAATAAGGGTTTCGGTAGAATTTAGTGATTCGTGACTTAGATATGACACCCAGCGCTCATCCCAACAAGTGCCCTCCTTAATGCCCATCGCTCACTTAGCCCATCCCCCCACCTCCCCTCCAGCAGCCCTCAGTTTGTCCCCTTGTATGTAAGGGTCTCTTATGGTTTGCCTCCCTCTCTCCTTTTATTTTATTTTCCCTTCCCTTCCCCTATGTTCACGCTGTTCTTAAGCACACACAAGTTTGAGAAGCACTGCGTAACCCACACGCCAAAGATTTCTGGGTAGAACATCTCAAAAGCAAATCTCCCTGCATTCTTGGGCGTTGACTCTCAATGACTGCCTGTTGTCTATGGAAGAAAGTCCAGCACCGTCACGTGCTCCCTCTCTTCCTGTCACACCATATGACATTTAGCTCTTACGTTTCTGTCCTACGTCCAACGCTGTGGGTTGACGGGAGCAGAGACCTGATCTCTTATTCCATGTTCCGAGACCTTAGTGAGTGCCTGCATTACCGCAGGTGTTTGGAGAGACCTCGGCTTTCTTGTGCCTCTTACTGTCTCCCCTACAAGGCCCAGTTTACCCAGATTCTTAGGAAAACCAGCCAACAATCAATGTTGCAGGAAAAGCGGGGAGCTGGTGGGGAACTGGGTGGGGGACCCAGCCGGTCTAAGCCCTCAATGCTGGGGCTACGGGTCCCTGACTACAGCTGCTCCTTGCATCCATCCATAGGCCAGGCTCCCTGAAATGTAAGCAGGTATTCACTTGTCTCTATGTATTACTCCCTGGAGCAGATGAGGGTTTCGTGTATGGAATTCTCGTTCTACCCCGTAATCATACCACCAAACCTTATAGAAGCCTGTTGGCGACCACACGATCCCCTGGGGCTGGAGAGAGGTGGTAACTTGCTCAAGGTCACTTGGCCAGGGATCAGTGGGGGCAGCCTGGAGCCCCATCCCTTCTTCTCGTAGTGGTGTCACCAAGTACTTAACTGAGACCCTGGACGCTATGCTGGAGGCTGAGGAGCCGGCTGGCGTCCTTGTGTCTCACCAGGCTGGTGTGGCCCTCCAGGGGGAGCTTCCTCCTCTCCTCGCTCATTAGCTCCACGTGGTTGGGGGACGGGGCTGCCGGGGGCAGAAAGGGACGGCACCTGGGAGCCGAGGGCCACCAAGTGGCTCACACTGACCCCGTTCAGGAAGGCAGTTAACGCCAAGGGGAGCACGAAAGACACCAGCACGTTCACCTGCAAAGGTAATTCCAAGGCTTATGACGGCCCCAAGGCCCTGTGATGCTGTGGTCCTCAGGCTGTGCCCAAGGCCCAGGAATCTGCAGCAGCAGGAGGGGGCGGGGGGTGACAGCCGGGTTATAAAATGAAGTTGAGAAAATTCTCAGAAAGATGAGACAGCAATAAAGGGAGAGACAACATTTGGGATTAGCTTAGGACACTTACCTAAGTAATCGTGGTTCTAGAAAGAAAACAGAAGGGAGGAAATCATTTTTTTAAATAAGCCACTTTGAAGAAAGTTTTTTCCAAAAGTGAGGTACAGAAGCTTCCAGACTGAAAGGCTGCCTGGGAGCTCGGAAAAAATGGATAAAAATAAGCCCCCATCGAGGCACGTTCTTAGGACTTCTAACACTCTGTGGATAAAGACCTTGAAAGCCACCAAAGGGATAAAACAGGGCACATGAAAAGGAAGGGCACAGAATGGCATTAGATTTCTCTAAGGCAACAGTAGAAGCTAGAATATAGTGGAGCGATGCTTTACAATTTGAGAGGAAAAGCGGCTTCTGTCTAGAATTCCGTGCCCGGCCCTCTTACGGCAAATGTGAGGATAATCCAGAACGTTTCCAGACGTGGAAATTCTCAATTTTTCACCTTCTTCTGTGGGCCTTCTCTCAGGTCACAGGAGGTTACAAGAGCGTATGTTCCGCCAAAATAAGGTTGTACACCAGTAAAGGGGGAGACCCGGGTCCAGAAAGAGGGTGTCTGCTGGGAGAGCAGAGTGACGTAAGATGAAGATGTTGGCTGTGCATCCGGTGACGCTGGAGTGGAAGAGGGGGCTCCCCGGGGAGACTGAAAGATGAACTGGTCATTGACTGGATGGCTCTGAATACACTGAAACCGTATTTATACTTCTGGTAGAGAAGTTAAGAATGCATGAGAGACAGATGCACAGGAGCCAAGCAAATTAAAAAACATTAAATATTAATTAATTAATTAATTAATTAATTAATTAATTTAGGAGAGAGTGAGCAGGGGAGGGGCAGAGGGAGAAGGAGAGAGAATTCCAAGCAGGCTCTACACTCAGCACAGAGCCCGATGCAGGCCTCGATCTCACAACCACGCGATCGTACCCTGAGCCGAAATTGTGTCGGTTGCTCAACCGACCGAGTCACCCGGGCATCCCTGAAAACAGACCATTATTAACAGCAAGGAAGCAGAGGTAATATTGGAAAGGAAACGCAATACAAATGTCCTGACATGGTTCATCTGTGAAGAATGTTTTAACATAGTCACTGTGTAAGTACAGGGCACAAGACTGACTTTATACCCTGATGGAATTAACACCGGAGGAGGGGTAGGGGGTGCGTGTGGGTGCACGGCGTGGAGAGTAGGGATGGGAAAGTCAGAGGGCGGGACGCTCTTTTTCTTTCTCCCGCTAGAAGACACTGGACAAAATGTGCAAACTGTGAAATCAAGCAGGCGCGTTCTTTAGAAATGTGTAGGAAGGGGCAGCAAGAGGTGAGCGTGCAGGGCAGCTGCCCCTCAACAAAAGAATATAGACCGAAGTGTGCAGGGGTGGTAAGGGGACAGCTGTTTTACGCAACAAGCCTTGTTTTTTTATTTGGTAATTTTTGACTTATGAACAAGTTTATTATATGATACCCTGCTTTTTAAATGTTTTAATGTTTTAACATCCAAAATATTTGTATTATAGCGCGCCTGGGTGGCTCAGTCGGTTACGCGTCCGACTTTGGCTCAGGTCATGATCTCACGGTTTGTTGAGTTCGAGCCCCACATCGGAGTCTCTGCTGTCAGCACAGAGCCTGATTAAGGACCTCTGTCCCTTCCTTGATGGTTCTCTCTCTCTCTCTCAAAATAAACTTAAAAAAAAAAATCTACAAAGTACATGTACTATAGAGTTTTCCCTTATTGGTTCTGTGTCAGCATTTTTAAAAACCTGAGCATTTTAATAGTGCTTTAAAATCAGTACGAAATATCTGGGTTGGGTGCTGTACCTCTTTAAGGAGTCCATCATTCATGCTTTTTTCTTGATGGACGCTCACAAATCAGCACCAAGAGGAAAATAAAACACTACGTGGGGCATAGTTTTGAGTTTGTTGTAGAACCAAGCAGCATTTTATCAACAGCATCATACTTACTATCAAATTGTCACTTTAATCCTAGACAAGACAGAAGTGGAAGGTAAAAATATATTCATGCGTTAGTTATTAATCTTGGGGAGTTTTGAAATATTTCTGGAAAAACTGTACAGTTTTTTGTACTTTCAATAACGATGAGACATTTTCTTAGTCAAAAACAAAACAAAACAGAAAAACAACCCGCTGATTAACATGGACGATGAATGACAAGACACTAAAAAGGAAGGTGGACCAAAATAATCCTAATTTGAGCTCGGTTATTTTGTTGTGTTAACATAGACTGTGTGTCTCAAGTTAAACATTTTTTAAATACACCATTTGTTGCATAATGCTGTTAGGCTGAAGGAATTCACCAGTAGAACGTCAAAAGCTTGCCTCTGGCGGATTTCAGTTTCTACTGCCTTGGTCGGCCTGCAGCACATAAAGTAAGCTATGCAAGCGACATATTCACAACACAGACCATGCGTGGCGCTTCCCCCTCCCCGAGCCCAGTTCCAAGATAGGTACAGCCTGGAAGCTACTGCCTTAGTCTGTGAAAACTGGCGGAACTTGGCTACCAGGCCTTTTGAGCACGTAGTTGCTTGTTCATTGCCACGGCCACAACAGGGTGCAGCAGGCAGCTACAGAGTCAGGTCTAAGGGAGGGGCTGCAGTGCTCTGACTATTCAGCCAGATCATTCCGCTGGAGCTCAGAGCCTGTGTGAAGGTTGCTGAGAGGTAGACGGGTGCCCTACACATGCTGCTCCGTGGCTGTGATGTGCTTGGGCCAGCATGGCGGCAGGCGGTGTGTGGGCTGGACTGATGCGGTCTCAGGTCACCAGTGGCCCACCTGATGTGGCAGAAGGAGCAGCTCCCACTGTTGTCAGTGGGGTCCCTCCTCCTGACTGCTGTCTGGAGCCCCTGCGTGATCACTCCCATTAGTATCATTCCCATCCTGCTTGCCGGTGTGTTTTTGGTTTTGTCTCCTTTAGCATCAGGTCCAGATTGGAAAACCTGCAGAAATGTCTGATACAGGAAGTGGATTTTTAAAAACGAGGGATCCTACCCTGTCAGCTCTGAGTAATTCTCCGTGGTGACCACAGTAAGCGTCTTCTGAAGCGAGTGGAATGTTTTCTAATCAGGTTTAACTTTATATTTTTCCAAATTCTCGTTAAGGCTGCAAGTAATCTATGTATTTCTTCTGAAATCCTTCATTAATACTGAATCTTCAGGCCTCTCTTTTATATCTCCACAAAATCCCATTAAGTTGGATATTCTGTAATGGGACTGAAAATGGCTAGTTTTGATGATACAAAAAAGGCTGGGTTATGCAATCTATATTTTGAGAGCCCTCCCCCTCCCTACCCTGTAATTCTCATACCCAGTAATGTTTGGTCCCCACTTTTGTAACACTGGGAAGAGTGTAGACTTTCAGGATTAAGTTTTGAATTCTAATCTGGGCTTCTCTTAATGCTTCATCTCTGCCAAGCCTCTCCCCAAGTCCTCTGTAAAATGGGAAATGCGACCCAAATTTCTGCGGAGATCGCGAGTATCAGAAGTGAAAACACAGGCCCCCGAGCCTGCCTCCCCCTTACCTGAATGCAGACCTGGAGCGTGGCGCGGCTCACCAGCACCGTGCACACGCGCGAAGCGGGCTCCGGCTCCCCGCCAGCCTTCTCCAGCTCGTGCTTCTGCCGGGTGATGACTGCCATGGGCAGGGCGTGGCGGCCCAGAAGAGCGACAGCAGACGGCGGGTGCGGCGCGGCGACAGCAGCCGGCTGGCGCACGGCCAGGCAGCGCTTGGCGCTCGGGCCACCTACGCTGAGCACCGTGGCGTAGGCGCACGGCTCGCGCACGAAGTAGTAAGCGCCGTCGCCCGGGTCGCCGAACACCCAGGGGTAGTGGAACGACACGAAGTTGAAGAGCTCCACGGGCACACCCACCGGCCACAGCGGCAGCGCCGAGAGCGCCAGGCTGAATACGTGGTAGCGCAGGCGCCCGGGGTGCCCGGCGCGCCCCTTCAGCACCACGCGCACGGACAGCGCACTGCCCGCCGCGCCCAGCGCCAAGATGAGCGAGCAGAGAGCGGCGAACAGCACCTTGGCCCAGAGGCGCGTGTCCACACCCAGCCGGGCGTCCAGGCCCAGCGCAGGGCCGGGGCTAGGACTCGGGCTGCTGCTCTCCATTCCTCCCCCGTGGCCAGCGCTCCCTCCCTCTCCCTGCGCCAAGACCGGGCCAGCTGCCCAGGGAGGAGAGCGAACGCCTCCTGTTCTCCCGGAACCTCCGGAATGGGAGGACCAGCCCCCGCCAAGGGCGTCCCTGAGCCAACACCGGACCGGACCGGACCGGACAGTGAGCGTGAGCCCATTCGGTGCGTTTACATTTCTCCGCTCCGTTCAACCCAGGGAGCCCTGTGCTGGGTGGAAGGTGATACGGAGGGGTTGGGCCCCACTTACCGGATGGGTGACTTGGGGCAAGTTTTGTGTTTTTTTTAAACCTGCTCAACCCATTTCTGCATTTAAAATATATTATCTACACTGCAGAATCTCTGTGAGGATTAGACAAGCCGGTCTGTGCGAGGGCTCCGAACCCGTAGCAGTAAATAGGCATCCTGCGGTACCACTCACCTAGGCCCGCTTGCTGTGCTGCTGCTGTGTGTGCAGCTCCGGAGACGGGTGGCCAAGGACTTGCCAGAACTTTTACAGCTGTTACTCTTCTGGCTAAAGGGCCGTCTGAACGGCGCACTAATATCCTTCAGCAATCCCTTTGTCACTGTTAGATGCGTCCTTGGGGTATCAGGCTTTCCCAGCCCTTTAGCATGTCATTCCCGTAGAGTGGGGAGGAAGTGAAAAGAAGTGTGTTACCGTGTTTGCAAACCTTTCATGAGTCTCTCTCCTTAACCCTTGTAAGTGCCAGAACTTGAAAAGGCCCTTACTTAGCTCACACTTAGAACCCCTGATGCTTGCTGGAGCCAAACCCAGGTCTCCTGATGTTTCTGTCTTTGCTAAAATTGTTATGGCTCAGTGACAGTTTTATCTTTCCAGTTACATAATCATGTGGTCACATTGTGGGCTAAAGCTTCAACAAATGGATTTGGGCGGGGGATGCAATTCAGTCTACAGCAAGGATTCCGTACATACGAGTTTTAGACAGCTTTTCTTTGAGCAAAAAATCTGTATTAATTTTTAATTCTTTCCTGGGTTTTGTGTAGTGCAATAAGGCCGGTAGGATCTGGAAAAGGCCAGTTCCTGCTCCCCTTTGGAGGAATTCTCCAAGTACTCAGGCTCCCAAGGTCTGGGCTGGAATAGCGGAGAGGACAAGGCGCTTGGGATCAGGAGTCACGGATATGAGTCTCGGCTCTGCCACTCACTAGCTGTATGTCTCAGGCAAGCCATCAGTCTCGTGCTCCTTTGTGTGAGAGCACCGAGCAGCTAGGAGTCTTCAGGACTGGAGTCCGCACGCTTTCACTTGTGAGCGTTAAACCTTTAACTCTTACGTGGTAGGAAAGCTCAAAGACAAAAGAGGCAGCTTCTGGTTTTTCGCTTGCGTGCTGGTGGGAGTGAGTCCGTTTCCCGGGAAGGGGTGTCAAAGATGTGAAGGAGGTATTGTTGCCTTTTTAGGACAGTCCTAGGTAAGCATCCTCTGTCATGTAGAAACAGGAGACTTCCCTCGGTGTCTTCTTCTAGGGATGAGACTCTCCCGCCAGGTCAGAGGTGGACTGCAAAATGCATTTAATGTGGAAGTGAGGAAGAATCCGCCCGGGTGACCCACCCCGTGGGTTCCCCCTGTGGCCAGTATAGAGGGCTCGCAATTTCTGTCTTCACTGGGGTCTCTGCTTGTAAATCTCATTCGTTGATTCCCCTAACCTGAAACTCTTTTCAGAGAGTATGTCTATGTATGGATGCTCTGGGCCTAGAACTTGCTTCCTTCATACCCACATGAACCTGATTTTTGCCTCTGAATAAAAACAAAACGCCCCTTGCGTTAGGACTGGTTTCAGTCTGTTGGAAGACTGATCCCTGATACGCTCCACCGTCTACATTGGAATCAAAATCTTGGCTCTCGTGTTTAACCACAGACCAGGCTCAATCACTCCACCGCGAATCATGCAGCAAATAACTCAGAACCACTCAGTGTTAGAGGGTGCCGCCAGGCGTGTGGAATGGAAGTTGTGGACATTGCGGAAAAGCAGCAGTTCTGAGCCCAGGGATGCCGAGATGGAGAGATACGGTTTGGGGCCGTCTGGTCAATCATGTAAAGTAGTAACAAGGCTTCCTGGCCCTTTGCTTGCTTTGGGCGCCCAGGTTCTTGAACTTCTTGCCCGTTACATACAAGACACCCTCAAAAGGGCTTCTGCTATGGACTGCTTTGTGCACGGCCCCCCTTCTGCCAATTCATATGCTGCAGCCCTAAGCTCTCATGCGGCTATATTAGGAGTAAGGAAGTAATTAGGGTTGAATGAGGTCAGAAGGGTGGAGCCCTGATCCCACAGGACTAGCGTCCTTCTACGGGGAGGGGAGGCAACAGAGAGCTCCTCTCTCTGCCATCTGAGGACATGGTGAGAAGGAAACTGTCTGCCAGCCAGGAAGAGAGTTCGCAGCAGGGGCGAGACCGGCTGGCACCTTGATCTTGGACTTCCAGCCTCCAGAACTGTGAGACACTGAATTTCTATTGCTTAAGCCCCCCCCTCCCCCGTTTTGGTACTTTGTTGTGCTAACACAGCTTCCAATCTTTATGCAGCTTTTGATCCCAACGCCAACCAGTGACCTGGAGAGATGATTGGCTACTCGAACCTTGAAAAAAAAGAGTTAATGCCTTTGAGTCAGCATTGAGTCATGGTAGGATGTGTGTGTGTGTGACAGAGAGAGATAGGGACAGAGGGACAGGTAGGCAGGTGTGTGTGCGCGCACGTATATGCACACACACACACACACACACACACACACACACACACACACCCCAGATCTTCCTCTCAGATCTGCCTTTCTATATCTGTTATTCATTCTTCTCTGCTCTGAGCTCTCCGGCCTCCACTTGGGTCCAGCCAGTGGTGGACAATGAGAAAGTGGGAGGAGAGAGTTGAAGGTATTTGTTCCTCTCCTTTCCTTCCTGTTGGATTACCATGCACTGGATGACACCCTTGGCGCCCTCAACCAAAGGTCCTGAAGGGGGACCTTTCCAGCTACCTAGTGCACTCGTCTTCCATGTCTGCTATAACAAATGACAGGCAACGTAGCGGCTTCAGGCGATGCGGATTCATTACCTTCCGCTGCACTAGAGCAGAAGTCCGGTACAGGTGTGGTGGGGCTAATGTCAAGGTGCTGGCAGGGTACGTGCCTTCTGGAAGCCCTAGCGGGGACCCTGTGTCCTTGCCTTCCAGGTTCTGCAGGCTGTCAGCGTCATTCAGTTGTGGTCTCCTTTTCAAAGTCAGCAAAGTCATGCCACACATCTCTCCCATGTTGTCCTTTCTGCCTATCTTCTGCCCCCGCTTCTTCTTTTAAAGACCCTGTGATTGTATCGGGCCCACCTGGATGCACACAGCAAGGACAGAGACCGCGGGGACAGGCAGGGGCGTCAGGCATGCTCCAAGCTCTGCAGTGGCCAAGAAGGAGAAGAGGGGCCTGGGGCAACTATTCAGGTGGTTGTTTGGAGATAATCCGGAACAGCCTCCCCATTTTAAGCCCAGCCAACCAGCAACCCTGACTGCACCGCAGCCCTCCCCTTGCCGTGTGATGTGGCAGAAGGTGTAATGTGACCTCCAGGATGTAACATAGTTACAGGTTCCGGGGATTAGGATGTGGACACCTGTGGGGGCTGATGCCCTGCCTCCTGCAGCTGGGCTTAGGCCGCTGTCCCCTCTCCTTTCCCCCCAGCCCAGGCTGGCCTTGGCCCCTCCTCTGGCTGGTGCTGGTCTCGTCACCACCCCCTGTGGGTCTTCTGCAACTCTGCCCATATCCTGTTCACAGTCTCTTTAATAGGCCTCTTGAAGGTCCCAGCTCGAGTGTCCAGTCTGTTTTCTACTGGGACCTTGATGGATCTAGTGTATGCACATGATAAAGGGCTGTTACCCAAAATACACAGAGAACTCTTTAAACTCAACTATAACAAAAGCAACAACTTGATGAAAAAATGGGCCGGCTGGGGCGCCTAAGTGGCTCAGTCGGCTAAGCGTCTTGAGTGTAGCTCAGGTCATGATCTTGAGGTCCATGAGTTCGAGCCCCGCGTTGGGCTCTGTGCTGACAGCTCAGGGCCTGGAGCCTGCTTCAGAATCTGTGTCTCCCTCTCTCTCTGCCCCACCCCTGCTGCACTCTGTGTGTGTGTGTGTGTGTGTGTGTGTGTGTGTGTGTGTGTGTGAAAACTAAATAAATATTAAAAAAAAGGGGGTGGGCCAGGGCGCCTGGGTGGCTCAGTCAGTTGAGCATCAGACTCTCGGTTTCGTCTCAGGCCGACAACGCCTGACGCTGGCGGGGACGCGGAGTAGCAAGAGCTCTGGCTCACGGCTGGTGGGCGTGCGGAATGCTGCGACCACTTTGGAAGACAGTTGGGCGGTTTCTGCGAAACTGAACATACCCTTCCCGTGCCATCCAGAAATCGTGCTCCCTGGTCTTCCCCCAGAGGAGTTGGAAGCTTAGGCCCACGCAGAAACCTTGTGTGCACACAGACACAGCTTGTAGCGGCTTTATTCACCATTGCCAAAACCCGGAAGCGCCGCGGATCTTCTTCGGCCAGTAGGTGAATGGATGAACCCGTGGCCCAGCCAGACTGTGGACGGTCAGCCAGCACTGAAAGGAAAGGAGCTATGGGGCCAGGAGGAGACAGGGAGGGCAGGAGGGATGAATCGGTGGGGCACAGAGGATTTTTAGGGCAGTGACACGCTCCGAGTGACGCCAAAAAGGTAGATCCATAGCTGTCTCCATTTGTCGAAACCGCAGACCGCACCACACCGTAGGGCACCTTGATGGAAAGCGTGGTCTCTGGGGGATAATGATGGGTCGGCGTGGGCTCATCCGTTGTCACAAATGCACTAATATGGTGCCAGGGCGACGACAGTGGGGAAGGTGTGCCTGTGTGGGAACAGAGTATTTGAGAACACTCCGTACTTTCAGATCAATTTGGCAGGTGAACCCAAACCACTCTAGAGAAAGTAAGTTTCTTAATGAAACACGCCCCCCTCCCCCCGCCATGTGACTTTTTTCCCGTGCTGTGTCCTTCCCACTGGGTGAAGTACTTTTGGAGCTACAGGTGAGTCAGGCCTGTCCAGAGGGGTCCCCGCAGTCGTTGGGGTGATGGGACGGACTCACAGGTGAGGCACCTCCCTGGCACCCTCTACATGTTGGATCAGGAGGACTCTCCCCACGTCTTCCTGGCCACGTGAGCCTCTCCCAGCCGGTTTCCTCTTCTGGGAAAAAGCAAACCTTGATCATGAGGGATGGTATGTGTAAGGAGACAGTAGGCACACGGAAGGGGCTCGCAAATGTCCGTTTCAACCTCATCCTTCCCCCCCAAAGGCCAAAGGATGGAAGAATCATTATGGGGTGGACGGGTCAGGGAAGGTTCCATGGAGGAAGGAGGTCTGGCGTGGGCCTAGAAAGGGGACACATTTGAAAAGGAACAGAGGAGAGGAAAGGCACTCCGGGAAGAGGTGACAGCATGAGCTAAGGGAAAATGGGAATGGGAGAATCCACGGTGTTCTTGGGGGGGGGGTTAACAGGTGCCTGGCAGCCTGGGGGAAAGGGGACAGCCTGTGGATTCTTCACAGCTGGGGAAATTCAGCTTGGTCCTGGCCACGGCCCCTGAGGGGGCCCTGATGGGGTCTCAGGAGCTGTAGAGTAGGAAATGTTGGACAGTCTGCAGCTGACAGAAGCCCAAAATACACACAGGCTCAGTTTCTCCATCTGTCAAACGGGCCTATTAATGCCAACCTCAAAGTTACTGTAAGGAGTAATAGTTGCTACTTCTGTTTGAGAGTCTAACACATGCCAGGCCTTGTGCGGAGCCGCACAAGGCCCCAGGTGTCCCCACAACGACCGCATGAGGGAGAGACTCTGTTTGCATCCCTGTGTTTCCCAGATAAGGAAACAAAGGCTCCTGGGAGGCTGCGTGAATCGCCTTGAAGCAGAATCGCTTCTAAGGGGAGGGTCAGACCCAGAGCCCAGGTGGGTGTGATTCAGGGGGCGGGGCTTCCGGCTTCCGCTTCCGGGAGCTCTGTCGGCGGCGCTCACATCGGTGCTTCTAGAACTACCAGCCAAACCGGTGCTGGCCCTCCGCGGCGAGACACGTGCCAGCCGGACCTCCCGCCGCCAACACGGGGCACTGCCCGCGGGGGCGTGAAATGGCCCCGGCTCGGAGCTCCTGAGGACCCCGGCCTGGCTCCTTCCTCCCGGAGGGTCCCCAGGGCTGCGCCCTCCCAATCGATGCAGCGACATCGGTCTGCCGTGTTCACGGCACCTTCTGCCTGTGCCGTCCTGGACCTCTATCAGATTTCCGACTAAGTGCTAAACACGACCAGGTATAATTACTCACAATCTTATCACTCGTTGGTCATGAGGTTCTTAAAATATCTTGACAGGATGAATTAAAAATAGTAAGGGTGGTGGTGACCCAGCTCATGGAAGTGTCTTAATGCGTTATTCCCGCCCCCTTATAGTTAGTGGCATTCAGGGCATTCAGACGGCGGGAGGTGGGGGGTGGCACTAGGCTCTGGGGCTGCGCAGTGGTCCCTCCCTGGCCCTCTCCACGCCTCTCCAGGGCGAGCAGGGCCAGGGGCACGTGTGTGGCCAGAATGGTGGTGATCTGGACGCAGGAGGCCGGGGGGCCGAGTCCCTCCCTGCCCCTCCCCTGGGGAAGCCACTGCCCCCGGAGCCCGTAAACAGAGGCGCAGTGACGCCCCTTGCATTAGCTAGGACACACCTGTCCTGTGTTCTAAACCGGGCTACTCTTCACCTACCGGCCCAGGTGGGCTCTCGGTCGGGGTCCTGTCTGGAGGGAAGGAGAAGGCTGTGAAGGGCGAAACCAGAGAAGCCTTGGCCGGGGAGGAGTTGCAGAAATGGAGCCGAAAGAGGTCACGGGGTGGTTGGCCTTAGCGTCACGGTCACCGGTCACCCGTTGCGGGGACACGAGGACGACCAGGGCGTGGAGGGCGGGGGGGGGAGTCCTCCGTGGTAAGAGTTGAGTTGGGGATCCTGACTTGTCGCTCTTCTAAAGCCCTTCCTTGGCCCTGCTGCGCCCCCAGGGGGCCACCCCTTCTCTCTGGGTGGGATCTCGAGGTCCCTGTCAGACCAGGTCAGAGCCCCGGCACCCGCTCCTGCAGGGCGCCCTCTGCCCCCAGCCCTGCCCTCCCTCCCTCCCTGCTGCAGTTTCGTCTAAACCCGGGGGCTCATGTGAGCCCAGCCCGTGGCCAGGGACCCAGGGCTCCTGGTAGGATCAGAACTACAGTTCCAGCACCGGATTTGCAGTCAGCCCGGCCCTGCTTTTTGCCACTTCCTGCTTTGTGACCCAAGGCCGTTCCTGAAGCTCCTGTCTTGTGTCCGTGACCCTATAGGGTGGCTGTGCACAACGTACACCAGAGTGCGGCCGGAGTGCTTAGCTTCCTGGTGCGGGGGGGGAGTGTTCGAAACCAGCCAGCTGTCATGATGCCTGCTGCTACTGCGCGTGATAGAGGGGACAGTGGTGGCCTCTGGGGGAGGGGCCCCGGAACCCAGCCTTCCCCAAGTGCGCCGAGGCCTGGAGGAATAGGGAGAAAGATCCCCCCCTCCTCCCCCGCCGCTCTCTGCACGCTGGTTGTGAGGTGGTCTCTCCAACACCTGCTGGGGAATGGATACAGCGTGGCCGGCGGCCGCCAGCAGGGGTCATGGGTCCCACCAGGCTATTCCCCGGGAGCTCACACAAACTGGCGAGCCCTGGGACTCTGCATCCTTCAGGGAACAGGCCATATCTCCAGCTGTTTGTTAGCCAGGCCCCAGGTGGGAGAGGATTTGCAATTCAACACCCTGCTCTTTTCCTGAGCCTTGTGACTTGGCCGGGCTCCTGGCTGTAAAGGGAAGCCGCCTGCTCTGGGCTACATGTCCCCACCCCCCACTGCCTCCCAGCTCCCGAGAGGGTGAAATCAGCCGCGTTGGGACACTGCTCTCCGGTGCTGGGCGAGGAGGTGGCCGGCATCCCGCGGGCCGGGCCATGGAGGAGCGGGACCGTGGTGGGTCCACCTGGGAGCCCCCACAGGACAAGAGCCCCCCGGATTCGCCTTGGTCATGGGTAAGGGTACGGGCCAGGGCACGGCTATTTGTGCGCCGTGCCCCCGACTGGGAGTGCTGGCGGGGCACGGGATGGTCTGTGCCCCGAGGGGCTCACTTAGGTTGGGGACATTTCTGCAAGCGAGTGATGGGGCCAGCTGCTCCCCAGGGGCTCCCGCGACACGGAGACTGAGTTTATAGAAGAGCTTTTAGAACTTACCCAAGAGTTAAAGGCTTTTTTCTTTGCCGTGGGTGGAAAATGAGCAGTGATTGCTGTGATCCTGGAGACCTGGACGCAGGGCGTTTTGAGGGCTTCCTGCTCGGCCGGCAGGGTTGCTGGGAACTTGTGTTGTCTTTCACGTTTGTGTGCGGGCGGGTGTTGACGTGGCCGGCCCAGGGCAGTCATTGAACCGCTGTGTCCCCGGGGCTGTGATGGATGTGCTGTGGGCCTCCACTGGCCTCCAAAGCCAGGGGCGGTACCTTCCTGCCCTTTGGGGGCTCCACCTAGATGCTAGGGCTTTGGTTCAAAGTAGTTATTTTCCGTGAAAGCCGCAAAGCAGGAGAAGAGGGGTCTCAGATAACCCCAAGTAGAAGTGGGCACTGAGCGTGTGGCCTGGGTTAGAATTCATGATTTGCTGTCTCTTCCAGAGGCCGGGGGTTTGGCTGCAGGGAGGGTAAGGCGTTAACCAGCCACCCCGAATGGCATCTGGGACACCCGGGATGCTCTGCTTCTTGTCCTCAGCTGCAGAAGGCTGGGGCTGGTCTGGAAGTTTCTGTAGGCCTTGGAAGCAGAGAGAGCCCGGGGCTGTCGCTTCCTAGGAAATAGAGTGAGAGGTGTGGCACGCACGAGGCTGCTGGCTCCCCGAAGCACCTGTCACCTGTCACTCCAGTCACCTGCATCCTCAAGCCGTCCCCTTCCCTTCCGGGGCAGCAGGCCCTGCTGGGAGCTCAGGCTGGAACGCGGTGGGGGCGCTGGACCAAGAAAGGGGGCCTGGGTTCTGCCCCCACCCCTGCCCCCTTTTGTGGCTGGCCCCCTGGGTGGACATTTTCCATCCAACCGTGGACAGGTGCTTGCGGAGGAGTTATCCGAGGCTGCCCCGTGACCCTCTCTCAACAGGCAGGCTGGGGACAGGAATGGGGCCTCCCCCAAGGAGTGTCGTGAAGACCTCAGGCACCCACAGTCAGATGGAGTAGACTGGTTTTGTGGGTGGTTGGGGATTCCGATGGCTGCGTCTTGTTTCCGTTCCTGGACTGTCTCTCTCACACAGAGCAGCCCTGTTCTGACTGAGAAGTGCACCTCCCTCTTCTGTGCTTCCCATGATGCTCTCCCATATCCACTCTAGGGACCCACAGCCTCTACCACCCTGGGTCGCAGGTCTTTTTTCTTTTTCTTATTTTTTTTGACGTTTATTTATTTTTGAGAGAGAGACAGAGCTTGAGCAGGGGAGGGGCAGAGAGAGAGGGAGACCCAGAATCCGAAGCAGGCTCCAGACTCTGAGCTGTCAGCCCAGAGCCCGACGTGGGGCTCGAACCCACGAACCGTGAGATCATGACCCGAGCTGACGTGGGACGCTCAACCGACTGAGCCACCCAGGCGCCCCAGGTCATGGGATTTCTAATTGTGGGCATCTCTTTTGTACAGCCCGTGCACACACTGTTATTTCCATTTGACAGTCAAGGAAACTGAGGCCGTGAAGTTGGGACCTGTCCACAGTAGCTCAGGGGCTGGCGGGAGGAGGGGACAGGAAGCTGGTGTCCTGGGGCCAGCACAACCCCTGTTCTTGTATCCTGGGCACCCTGTAGACACTGTGATCTGAGGACGCTCTGACAATATCCGTTCTCTGCTTGTATGTTTTGGTTGTTAGTTATTTTTCCTTTTTTATTTTGAGAGAGAAGGGGGGGAGGGGCAGAGAGAGAAGGAGAGAGAGAACAATAGGTGGACGTTCAACCATCCGAGCCACAAAGATGCCCCTAGTTATTTTCTCCTGATTACAAAAGCACGTTCATGATAGAAGATCCAGAATATACAGCGGGGCGTATATAAGATTGCGAGATGCTGGTCAGCCACCGCTCAAGGAGCCTGAAGGCTCATTCTAATTAAGTCACCGAAAGGATTCCGAAGCCACCTCTTGTCCCCTTTCATTCCATAACTTTCCGAGCCCCCTCCCTGCCCTGAGTGATTGATTCCAAAGGCCCAAGCAGTGTGGCACCCGCTGTGCGACTTTCTGCCCTGGGGGGCGGGGGGCGGGGAGGGAGGAGGTGGGGAGGCCTCCCCGCAAGAGAGTGAAAGGCCCGTGGGGGGTGGGGCGTGTGGTTACTGGATCCTGGAGCCTCTGCCCTGCCTCCGGCAGGGCCAGGGCGTCCTCCCCCAGGTCTCAAGGGGCCCAGACGTTTGGGCTTGGTGCAGGTTTGTGCCCGCGTCTGGAGGAACCTGGCCTGTTGGGCTGAGGGTGGTTGTAGCAAGGGGATACCGGGAACCTGGCCGGCTCCAGTGGGAAGGCTGGCCTCCTGCTGCTGCTGGCGAGGCTGAGGCCCGGACCAGCCCACGAGGGCAGAGGAAGGCCAGGTCCAGAGTCAGGCTTCAGCACAGCAGGGCTGGAGCGCAAAGCAGGGAATTGGGGCAGACACTCAGGTGGACTGACTGCACGCAGGAAGGGGTGAGCAGGAGGCCGTAAGACGGGCCAGGCCAGAGCTGCTGCTGGAGTCCGGGCCAGGCTGGCGGCTTCTGTAAGGGAGCAAGCGGCTCAGCCGCTGTGGGGCGCTTTCATTCCTGGGGCTGGGAGAGGGCAGCTGGCAGCGCTGTGAGCCCTTGGAGGCACGTGTTAACTTGGCCCCATCCGCATTGGGCCGTCAGCATTGCCACAGACCGTGGACTCGACCTCCAGGCCCTGAGTCTATGCCAAGCCCTGCGGGGTGCCGAGGGAAGGGTGAGACCTGGTCCCTGCCCACAGGAGGTCAAGGCAGAATGTGAGCGGGTGGGCCTGCTCCCTGACAGCCGCCAGGTTCACGGGAGCACAGAGCAGGAGGAATTCCGGCCGGCAGGGCCAGGGAAGGCGTCTCAGAAGCTGGCACCCGAGCCAAGCCTGGGAGGAGGGTAGGATTTCAATAAACACTCAGCGGGGCGGAGCCTTCTAGACCCAGGGTTCAGCGTGAAAGCAGGCTGGGTTTTGACAGGACAGGGCGTTCTCCTCAAGCTAAGTCTGCAGAGTTTGTTCCTCCGGCCATTTGGGACTTGATTACTCCTTAGCGGGCAGTTCATGGCCTTGCTGTTCACATTGGTCGGGCGCCCAGCCTGTGAAAGGAAGCAAGCCGTGGCCAAATATGTGGGACCCAGCGTGAAACCAGCATAGGGGGCGTGTGCGGGAGCCACAGGGCTAGGGCTCAAGCCCCAGTTTTGCCACTTACCAGTTCTGATTTCCTGGAGCCTTAGTTTTCTCGTCTGTATAATGGGGCCTATGATACCTAACAACATAATACGGGTGTTTGGTGAATGGAGCTGTTATGCGTAATGACACTAAACCTGAAGACAAGAGAGCCTGTAGTTACAGCTTGGGCCACAGACATCACGGTGAAGGCACATTGCATCATCTGGACTTGGCTCATTGGTCTTAGTAAGCAATGTGAGGAGGCGACTCACAAATCCGGACCCTTGTGTCTCCTAATGTGGAGGAGAATTCGGAGTGTGGTCTCCATCCGGGTGTTTTAGCTTGGTATTCAAGGCTTCTCCGGAGCTGGCCGGCTCCTCCTGTGGGGGTCCTGGACCCACCCCATCCCTCCCTCAGGTGGAGCGTAGGGGAGTTCAGAGTGCCCCCTGGAGGCGGTACTCTGCCATTACAAGCAGCAAAACCACCCACCTTCCCGTAAGACGACCACGGCCCCCGTGACTTTCACTAGTGACAAGAAGTTAGGATGAACGTGTAACTCAGTGGTGCGCCAACAAAGTCAGCAATCCCTGGGCCCGATCTGGATTCATCACCGTTGCCTTTTCTTGTGATTTCACCCCTTGCAGCACCCTGCTGTCATAATACACTCTGCGTCTTGCAGAGACAGGCACGGTCCCCTCTAATAGAACGATCACCTTACCCAGCACATACCAGTAAGGCCGCGCCTGTGCCTGGCTTTGGAGCCGTCTCCTAACCCACAGCTTGCTCCCAAAGGTTTTTTCTCACTGTCCCTTAGGGGTCTCGGTCGCCTGCACCACCCCTCTGGTCAGGGCTGGAGCTGGGTGGGGGCTCCGTGTGGTGGCCACGTGTTTCGTGCAGAGATTAGGATCTTGACTGCACGTTAGCGGTTACGGTTACAGGAGCAGATGATGCGGACTCCCTCTTAGGGTTCAAAGCCTAACTCTCGAGCTTGCTGGCTGGTGATCGACCTTTCTTAGCCTCGTTTCTCATCCGCAAAATGGCTTTTGGGAGACCAAGTGGGTTAAAAGCCGTGAAGCACTTGGTATGTGTGTAATCGGTGTCAGCACTTACCAAATCCAACACTGGCCTGTCTTCTGGAGCCTTGGAGCAGATTTCCGTTTCTTCCGTTAAGCCTTGCAGTGGGGCTTTGGCACAGCGCGATCTCTCTCCCTGAGCGTTATGCTCACATGAGGAGAGCGAGAGATTTACTCCCGGACACCCACCCGGGAAGAGACACAGTCGGGGGAACAGCAGCTCTGGGCTTTCTAGTTGAGACCTTTCTGGGAATACCCTCTGGAGTGAAAAAAGCAAGAACAATCGTCATGCACGCTTGAAATTATTATTATTTTTCTTGTTTCCCTCTTTTATTTTGCCAACAGTATATGTAACTAAATGCACTTAAATTAAGAGTATGTATATTATGAGGACCTCACTCTGCCAGCAAGAGTTGTTTTTTTGTTTGTTTGTTTGTTTGGTTCCCCCCCCCTCCGCCCCCCGTAGATGCACTTTTGAGAAGCAATATACCGAGGTGCCCAAGAGCCATAGTCTCAGAGTTTAGAAACCCGGGGACGCAGACCTAGCATTCCAAATGACTAGGTGCGTGACCTTGGGCAAGGTCACTTCACTGAGAGACTCAGTTTCCCTGCCTGGTACCGTGAGGCTCAAATGAGTTATGTGAGTCGCAGCACTTTGCAAACGGGGGAGCTCCTACTAACGTAGTTTATGCCCCAGGGGTTTGCCGTGCACGCTCTGGGCCCCGTGGGGGCCAGAGAAGAGACAGTCTCAAATGTAAAGGACAGGCAGGCAGCTGAGAACCACGCGATATAATGTACGTTGTGTAATGGGAATCAGGTCTAATTTTGTGTTCTGATATATTTTTTTAAATATTTATTTATTTTGAGAGAGAGACAGAGACAGAAACAGAGAGCACAAGTGGGGGAGGGGCAGAGAAAGTCCCAAGCAGGCTCTGTGCTGTCAGCACAGAGCCTGACGCGGGGCTCGAACTCAGGAACCACGAGATCACGATCTGAGCCGAAATCAAGTGTTTGGACGCTTGACTGAGCCACTTAGGCACCCCTGTGTTCTGACGTTTTTAAATGTGAAATGATGGGACAGAAGGGGCCAGATACGCATGCTTCAAACAGGGAGGTTGGGACACAGAGGACTCGACTTGTCACCTCCAGTGCCGGGAGCCGGGAGCCACAACAACCTTGTGGTTGTGGCAGGTGGGCCTGGAGCTGAGCCTGGGTGTGTGTGTGTGTGGGGGGGTGGTGGGGTGGGATTGGGGGCCGGGAAGACAGAGGGAGGGAAAACAAGAGGTCTGGGCTGGTTTCGATTTGGAGAACCACAGGTGCACCTGTCCGGCTCTGCAGGGGAAGGAAGACGGGCAGGGCCGCCCTCCAGGTGTGCCCACGGCCTGCCCCCGTCCCCCGCCGCCCTTTCCACCTGACGGGGCTGCCCTCAGCCTCCTTGCTCAGCCCTGAGCCGCCACCCAGCGGGTAAGTGGGGTGAGGTTTGCGCCGTCTCCGGATTTTGCACTCGGTGGCCGCGTGGAGGAGGTATGCACGCGCCGACAAGCCCGGTGGGGACTGTACAGTTTGCGAGCCACAGGCTGGTGTCACGCTGGCTCTCGCTGACCTGAGCGGTGGCCCTGGATCCCAGCCGGCTTCTTGAGCTGGAACGCACTCCCCCCCCCCCCCCCCCCTTTCTCAGGAGCCAAGAATGCTTGTGACGTGAGCAGGCGCGTCTGCTGGAGCAAGGGCCAGTCGGGGCACGGACCATCTTGTCTTTTTGTTCGAGTAAGAGCCCCTGGGACGCAGAGCCGGGAGGCTGGGGAGATGCACGGGGAGAAAAGGGAGCGGGACAATGTTGCGCCGTTGTGACTTTTTTCTGGGAACGGTTATTATGTATCGTGAGAGAACGCAGCTCCCATCTTGGGGACGTTAAAGTATCTTTCCTTTATGAAACGATTATAATAGCAGAGGCCCTTTCCTGCCTTCTGAAGCTAAGAAGTTGCCGGCTCCTTTGTCAGTTACCCCCATGCTCCCCCCCCCCCCCAACAAAAGTAGTAAAAGATGATTGTGTTTTTATTCCTTTGTGCATTCTGGTAACAAATACTCCTTAGGTTTCTGCTATGTGGCCGGTGGCCTTCTAGGTGCTGGACATAGAGCAGTGGGTGAACCCCCAAACATCCCTGCCCCCCTGGAGCTTACACTCCAGGTGGAGGAGAAAGCAATGAGCAAATGAAAAAAGGTAAAACAGATATCAGATGGAGAGGGGGTTACGGGGAGGGGGGGGAGACAAGCAGGGGGAGGGTGACGAGATGGGAGAACGATGTGGCTTTAGTGGGGAGGGCAGGGTGGGGCTCCCAGAGAAGGTGACATTTGAGCAAAGCCTGGAGGCCGGTGAGGAAGTGAGGGGGCGCGCAGTAGGCGTCCAGGCCCTGGCTGAAGCTTCTAGGCTGGTTTAAGCAACTGCGAGGAGGCCGGAGCGAGAGAACAGGAGGGGAGGAGGGGCTGATGTCGGAGGGCAAGGCGGGGGTGGGGTGCTGAGCATCGTAAGGGCCAGCGACGGAAGTCGTGGGGGACTTGGGGTATGCACTGCCCTGCACTGTGCCGACTGTGGGGACGAGTCTCCGGGCCCTCGGCTGACGGGACGGGAGCAGTGGGACCAGGGCAGGGGCTGTTGCCATGATCCCAGTGGGTGCAGGGGAGGGTGAGAGGCATGTGGAGTGGAAGCCGGGAGGGTCCAGGCTAGAAATGTAACCTTGGTCTCTGAAATACAGAGTGTAGGAACCCCAGACCTGCTGCAGCCCCTTGGTTTGCAGATGGGGAGACTGAGCCCCGCAGAGGGCCGTTGGCCTGTTTTCTGAGACTAAAATCCCAGTGTCCTGGCCTTCCCATGCGGGAAACGTACCGACGTTCAGATACCACTGTGAACTTCGCTTTGCCCTTGTATTCGGAAGACACTTGGCCTTCTCTGTCTTTCTAGAAGTTTCCTTCTGTTTCCTTCTCTTTCATCCCCACGGCGTTCTCCCTGTGCCTCTGCTTAGGCAACCCCGTTTCTTCTTGCGCAGTTTACACTCAGCTAATAGAGAACCTGGCGGGGGTGGGGGGGCGTCACCACCGCCAGTGGCCTCCTGACCCTTCAAGGCCTTGTCCTCGTGCCGTTGTGCCTTGAAACCGCGGCTGAGAGTGACGCCTCCAGTCTCAACCATCGCCCCCCATTCGGAGCGTGGCACCCGCCAGCCGTCGCTGTAGTTATTCCAAGACTGGTCCCGGGCACACGGCAAGTGCTTGGGGTTTGTCGAGGGAAGGCGAATGGACGGCCTGACAAGGTGAGACCCAAGTCCTTATCCTTCGGCGTTGAGCTTTGGCCTGGTCTGGGCTTCACTTCCGTGCCGAGACGCCCCTCCTTATCCCGTTTTAGCACTTACCCTGTGATCGTCCGCAGCCACGGGGCTGCCCTCTGGGGACACGCTGCGCACTGCAGGTGGGATGCACTTGGAGAGAGAGGAAGCAGAGCTCAGGAGCATTCTAGAGACGGCTCTGCAGTTAGGTCCGCGGGCGGGATGGGAGACAAAGACCAGAACGTTAGGACAGATGGACCCTGGGATAGGGGAAGGCTGGTATGAAAGGTTGGTGCCAGAACGTCTGGCCCGGCTGAGTTAGTCCCGGATGCCCGAGGCTGGTGGATATTGGCCGCTGGACAGGGGTGATGTGGTGTGTTTTGTGAGTGAGCTGGTCTCACTTAAAGGCACAGGACTGGCGTGGGTGGTTAGGGCCCAGGCGCCGGGAGCAGAGCATATGCCCCCCCAGAAAGATCAGACCATCCCGTTCAAGTGAACTGGAAGATGCCTGTGGCCGAGGCCCCACTGGGGTCAGATGCTGTCCTTCTGTTGCCGTCTCTTCTGTCCGAGGCCCCATAAACACATTCCACGCAGGGTGTGTGGCTGGAAGGTCTATCTATGGGGCCGAACCGATAAGGGTCCTGTTCCAGAAGGCCCCGTTACGTGCCTTTCCCCTCTCGCCCTGGCGGCCAGGGGGGCCGAGTTTTGCTGGGTGCCCAACCACAGGATTACCCCCAGTCTAGATTTCAGGAATAATTCTCTCCGCTCTCTCCAGTCATTCTAAATCCTGCTCCGCCTCACCGCTTTTGATCTGGTTTTAAACAGTACTGCCATTTGATTTCTTTTCTTTCTAAGCTGCTTGGGATCCTTTTTGGGTTTGATAAAGAAGAAGAACAGACGAGCAGTCTGTAACCAAAAGTTCAGAATAAAAATGACCTAAGGTCTTCTTTATTCAGGCAGGATTGACAAGAAGGCAGCGTGTTACTGCGCGTTTGTGGGACGTGGCTGCTGATGCTCCCAGTCGGGGGCTGTGGCCAGGGCCCAGGAGGGGCAGGGGGATGTGATGTCTCCTACAGCAGGGCCAGCAAGGTGGGAGAGGAAGGGCTTACCCGTGAACCTCTGAAGAGTTTATTGTTACTAGGAAGGAGACAGAGGAGAATTGCGTTGAGTAGGAGCGGAACACGGAGAACTTGAACGTGAACGGTCCGGAGGTCTGGCTTCTGGGCTCACGGTGTGGCTCGGGGCAGACCTGCCATGACTTTGGAGCAATGACAGCTTGCCCGCCTCCCCCTCCCGCTCCCCCTCCCCCTCCCCCACGGGGCTGTCTGCAGATTACACGAGACTCTGCATGTGCAACCCCAAGCGTGGGGCGCCCACCCTCAGGTCACCTAGCTGACGGTCACTCATGGGGGAGGTTGCATTTATCAGGTACTTTCGGGCATTGAGGGTGCCACGGGGGGGGGGGCTGCATAGAATTCTTCAGCCTGGGGTCTGTACGGAGCCCCAGCTGAGGGGCAGGTGGAGGCTGAAATCCAGCCTACACTCTGCTCAGCAAACCTGCTGGGCTGGGGACTGAGGCCAGGCTGGGGCCGTCGAGAGGAAGGGCACCTTCGTGACATCTGTTCATCCAGAGGGGTCCCCCCGTGTGAGGCTTCCTTCCGTCCCAAGGCCCCTGTCCTTCCCCCACACCAGCCGCCTCCCCGCTCAGCCCCACCCTCTCTCTCCCTCCTCGGCCACACCACACCGGCCAAAACCGGGCTTTGTGCCCCGGTTCGAATACCCTTGGGGGGGGGGGCAACTTCCCGTCAGCTGGCTCACTTGACCACTCTGGGATCACAGGTCACAATTCTTTTTATTGGTTTTAATTTTTTTTTTAACGTTTTATTTATTTTTGAGAGAGTGCAAGCAGGGGAAGGGCAGAGAGAGGGGGCCAGAGGATCTGAAGCAGGCTCTGAGCTGACAGCACAGAACCCGACGCGAGGCTCGAACTCACGAACTGTGAGATCACGACCTGAGCTGAAGTTAGATGCTTAACGGACTGAGCCTCCCAGGCGCCCCAACCGGAATTCTTTCTGGAGCAACACGGAGTAACGGTGTCCAGGCTTCAGAGTGGTGGACCGAGTCTTGCTGTATGGCGGTGGCTGAGAGGGACCCTATTTCCTTCCAGCCCTGCTGCTTCCCCGTTTCTCCTGTGAACGTGCAGCCCTTTGTAAAGAGCATTGAATGGCTGTCATTTGGTGGCCCAGAAAGACCCCCTAGAGGGCGCTGCCACATCGGGGACGGGGGACAGGGCACTCTGGCAAGGATCTTGTCCCCTCTGCCTCATGCGAGTGGGGGGGAGGGTGGCAAATGAAAAATGGGTTCATACGTAAAACATTTTCTACCAACAGTATGAGAGTTCTGTTGACATTCTTGAGTGAATTCTCTTTTTTTTTTTATTTTTTTTTTAACAATTTTTTTTTCAACATTTATTTATTCTTGGGACAGAGAGAGACAGAGCATGAACAGGGGAGGGGCAGAGAGAGAGGAAGACACAGAATCGGAAACAGGCTCCAGGCTCTGAGCCATCAGCCCAGAGCCTGACGCGGGGCTCGAACTCACGGACCGCGAGATCGTGACCTGGCTGAAGTCGGACGCTTAACCGACTGCGCCACCCAGGCGCCCCGAGTGAATTCTCTTTAAGGACAAGGCGATTTGAACTTCAGTCATTCAGAGTAAAGGCAAAGGGGCCTTGGCTAGTTGGTGTCTTCCCCTGATTTGACCTAAGCAGAAATTGAGTTTATTAATAGCCGTTTGATAGACACCTCACAATTAATGGTGAAACAAGATGGGATCAGGTGTCTGATTTTTCTCCAATTGGAAATGCCCAATGGGTGAGAGGTCACCAGATGGAAAGAGAAGGAACAGTGAGTCTTACATGCTGAACACAAGCAGCTGCCTGATATAATAGCATTTTGCAAGCATATGAGTTATTCTCAGTTTATGGATAGTTTATTTATTTTTAAAGAACGATTGTTTCTTTTAAAAAATTTTTTATTTCTTTTTGAGAGAGAGAAAGAGTGAGAGCAGGAGAGGAACAGAGAGAGGGAGACACAGAATCCGAAGCAGGCTCCAGGCTCTGAGCTGTCAGCACAGGGCCTGACGCGTGGCTTGAACCCATGAACCTCGAGATCGTTATCTGAGCCGAAGTCGGACGCTTAACCGGCTGAGCCACCCAGACACCCCAAGCCTCTTACTTATTTAAGGTCATTGTCAGGCTGTTCAGTGAAATGACTTTGGTGTGAATCCATATTCCTAATGGTTTTTGGTTTGTTTTTGTATTTTTGGCTGTCTTTCCTAGCCTTGTATTTCTTCCTAAGTATAAGAAGTTTTGCCTTCAGGCTCATTTTCAATGACTCCGTTTTCACATTTGCTGTTGGTTTGTTCCCTCAAACCCGCCTGCCTCCCCAGTTTGTTCTCCAGCATCAGGGCTGGGTGGTTTGAGAGACACATCCTCAGTCTGGCACCCTGAACTCACCCTCGATTAGCTTTCTCCCGGGCCCCGGTGGCACAATCCAGAGCCAGGCCTCATCAGAGCCCCTTAGAGCTCCCTTCTTGTGGTGACACGGGGGAAATTTTACACAGATGCTGAGCCAGACAGCCTCTCGGTTAGGTCCTGTTTGAAAAGTTGGGCATCACCCTCCCCCTGTCCTCTACAGCCCTGGCCCTAAGCAGTAGGGCTGCAGAAATTTTCAGGTCTCTTTTGCCAACAGCGGGAACCCCTTCCCGGGACAGGCCTCAGCGTGGAGCCTGGCTCCTGTGCCCCATCTCACGTGACCCTTTGCAGGTCCTGGCCACACCCTCTGCTTCAGGACCAGAGTCTTGTACACCTGCTTTACATTCGTAATCCGTCTGTGACTCATGAAACCCCTTTTTTGAGCCTCTCTATGTCATTTTGCTTTTATTCTTTTATATACTTGGCTTTGGATCAGAGGGGGGCATCCAGAGCACAAATTCACTGCACTGTCTTTGACTGTCAGTCACAGACATGCTTTCTGACTGATGTCAACCCAACACTGATAAAATGCTTAAGAAGGAAAGAGGAAGAATAGAGCCAGTGGCCTGCCACTCGAGGCCTCCATCCAAGCAGATTTTCACATTCCTTAGGAATGTTAGTGTTAGTAACTGTTCTCATTATAATATTACCAAGATATCCAACCTATTCCTTTAGAACATCACGAAAGATTTTAACAAATGCGTTGTTGAAACCTTTACATGTCCTTGTGTGTGTGTGTGTGGTCGGCAGAGGGGGGGGATGGCCTCATCTGTGAAGTGGGCTGCTGGGAGGGCAATGCAGCACTTCCCAAATTTCCTACTCCCTGGGAGCTTTGAAGCCTTCCTGATTTCTGCCTCTAGAGATTCTGACTCATCGACGTCCGGTGGGGCGTGGGAGCAAGCAGTGTTAATGAGCTCCCCAGTGGATTCTGATCAGTAAGCAGGCTTAGATCCTGGGTCCTAATGTTTATAAAGTGTTCAGCGGAGAGTGCTTGGAGCACAGCAGATGCTTCCCTCCTCCCACATTCCCACCTCTCCTTCCCCGGAGGCACACAGCGTTCAGGTGTGGCCCACTTTGTGTCCCGGAGGAAAACCACAGGACAGCCATTTAAACTGCCCTCCTCCAGGGCTGCCTGGGTGGCTCCCTTGGTTAAGCACCCGACTCTCAATTTCAGCTCAGGTCTCGATCAAGTCCTGTGTCGAGCTCTGCACTGACGATGCAGAGCCTGCTTGGGATTCTTTCTCTCTCTCCCCTTCTCTCTCTGCCCTTCCCCTCGCGCCCCCCTCCCCCCCCCCCCGAACATGCTCTTTCTCTCTCAGAAATAAACATTAAATTGCCCTCTCCTCCAGATATCTTCCTTTGATAAAACGAGGGGAAAGGGCAATGCTTAACTCAAAGTCTTTGTTTCAATTCCGCCGCCTCTGATTTGGTCTATACTCTGTATCCTTTGTTAAGCCCCATGATACATAGATAAATAGGATTCTGGCTCCACTCTTGAGATCTTGGGATTATATTGCAGCCTGCGAAATTTAAGGCACTGAGTCTGCCTGAGGTGGGCGAGAAGTCTTATTTTGGGTCGGGGGCCAGTCTTCGTTAATACACTTCAGATCAACCCCCAGAGGCTTTCTCAGGACTTGTGTTCCATTGGATAAAGGAGACGTTCAGGTGGTTGTGACAGTCCAGATGGACACAGTAGGTGGAGCTAGAGAGCCAGAGAAACAGAGAATGCAGAGAGCCTGTCCGGGGGTCTCAGGAAGATCAGGCGGGGGCAGTCATCTTCTGGAAGGGCTGTGCGCCAGAATCCCTGAGCAGTTTTGTTTTTTTTTTTAAGACTACAAAATTCCATATCCCATCCCTATGGAATAAAGTTGCTGGCATTGAGCTTTGGGTGTGTTTAACGCATTGCCCATCTGACTCTGATGTGTATTCAGGTTTGGGAGGCACTGATCTAGAGATTCTAGAATAATCTAAATGTGATCCAGGCTCTCTGCTGAATGATCTGGTCAGCAGGCTGGGCTGGTTTGAATCTACAGCCCCGTGCTTTTCAAAGTGTGATCTCCAGACCAGCATCCGCATCAGCATCACCGGGGAGCTGATCAGAAACTCAAATTTCCAGACCCACCCAAGACTATCAAATCAGCATCTGCAAATTCTGCATTTTTTTTTTTTTTGTAAGTTTATTTATTTGGAGAGCACGCACACAAGCAGGGGAGGGGCAGACGGGGAGAGAGAGACTCAAGCAGGCTCTGCCCCGTGAGTGCCGAGCCCGAAGCGGGGCTCGATCTCACGAACCGTGAAATCATGACGTGAGCCAAGGTCAAGAGTTGGACTGAGCCACCCAGGTGCCCATGACTCTGCATTCTTAACAAGGAGCCCCCAGCTGACGCAGAGGCAATTCAGAGTGTGAGAGATTGTGAGAACAGTGCTTGTTGTTCGCACTGGCTCCAACCCTGGAATGGGAGCTCGCCGAGGCAGGGGTTGTGTTTGATCTTTGGCACTTCTCTGAGCCTCAGTCTCCTCATCTTTGCTGTGTCTGCTTCTCAAGGTTTTTGGAGGAACTTGTGCCCGACTCCCGTATTAGACTGTGAATTCTTTGGGGCAAGGGCCATGCATTTTTAAAATTTCTGCATGCCCGATGCCTAACATTGAGTGAATTTGCCATTTTGGCACCGAGGGTTATAGAATCCTTGAAACAGAAAAGACTTTGCAGGTTGTCTAGGACACGCTACTGGGTGAGTGGGTGAAGAAATTAGGGTTAAGTGACATGTCAAAGTCAGATGCTCTGTTATCCTCACATGAGCCTGCATGTGATTCAGAGAGGGCACCCGTGACGTCTGCCACCATCCGTGAAGTCATTGTCCCCTCGGCTCTGCCGAGCTCAGCTCAGCTCCCTGTCTTGGCGAAGGTCCTCTCATTCCTCTGACCACAACCCTCTCTGTGCCTCTGAACTTCTGTACTGCTGAGCGTCTGTATCACTTGTCCGCCATGAATCCTGGACTGGCCTCCACGCAGGCCCCGTCGTTGGTGCGCCTTGTCCTGGAGGTTACGGTGTTCTTGTGCTGTACGCATCAGGACGGAGCCCTGGCTCTTCGTTTTCTCCATTCGTTTCCCAGCCCAAGACCTAACAGGATGAGCACATAATGGGAATGGCTAACTTTTCGAAAATGCAATTTTTTTTCAAATACAAAATCTTTTATGTAAACAAAAGCTATGGAGATTAGTATGATGAAGGCCCACATCCCTATTTCCTTAACCAATAAAAAAAAGATTATTATCGTCGTAATGTTCTACGTACCACTCTCCAGTCATTTCCTCAGCATCTGCGAATTTCCGTGACAGCTCGTCATCTGTGACACCATGTGGTTTTAGGGTTTCGTGTTCCTGCCCATAAAATAAGGATCTTAAAACCAAGGTGCAAGGCAACCGTGAGGCCACAGTTCATTCAACTCAGTCACTCAATATTTACTGAGAGTCTGTTACATGGCAACCACCGGCCAGAAACTTGGGACGCATCAGTGGACACGTCTGACCAAGACAAACATAAAAAATAAAGCGGTGTTCTCGTGGAGTTCACCTTCTGGACCGTCCATAAACAGTAAGCATCATATACATACAAGTGACATAATGTGTTAGAGGTTAAAAGTGCGATGGCAAAACATGGGACAAATGCTCTGGGATTCTGAAGTGTGAAGGCTGACTGTGGTCGGGAATGGTCTTGTTAAGAAGGTAATATATGGGCAAAGATTTAAAGGGGTCGAGGAGCTGGTCATTTGGTTTTAAAGGACAGATGGGGCTTCGCAGGCCATTGTGACGATCTGGGCTCATCCGTCGAGCCCTTGCAGGGTTTGGGCCATGCAGTGATGTTTTCTGACCTCTTGTGGGGCGTAGTTTATAAGACGAGAAGCAGAAAGTCCAGGGGGGAGGCCATTGCAATAAAACCAGAAGAGAGGGAAGAGGGTCAGACTTCGGTGAGGGCCGGGAGGTGGTGGTAAGTGGCCAGGTTTCGGACATGTCTTAGAGACAGAGCCATCAGAATTTCCTGAGGAATTAGGTGTCGGTGTGAGAGAAGGAGAAAGGTTGCTCCAAGGGTTTCAGCCCGAGCGCCTGAAAGGATGTAGTTACCATCAGCCAAGGTCAGGGAAGGCTGCAGGTAGAACAGCCTGGGGGTCAGCTGAGGTTCGGACTTACTAAGTTTGAGGCGTCTGCCAGAGGTCATAAATGGAGATGCCAGGGGCGCCTGGGTGGCTCAGTCGGTTGAGCGTCCGACTTCGGCTCAGGTCATGATCTCGCGGTCTGTGGGTTCGAGCCCCGCGTCGGGCTCTGTGCTGACAGCTCAGAGCCTGGAGCCTGTTTCGGATTCTGTGTCTCCCTCTTTCTCTGACCCTCCCCTGTTGATGCTCTCTCTCTCTGTGTCTCAAAAATAAATAAGATGTTAAAAAAAAAATTAAAAAAAAATAAATGGAGATGCCAAGTAGGGTGTGGGGTATATGAGTCTGGAGAGAAATCAAACGTACAAGAATATACGTTTGGGAGTCATGATCCTGTGGGGGTTATTTAAAGCCATGAGGTTGGCTAGATCACCAAGGACTCACTGTAGGTCAAGAGGAACAGAAACCCAAACGACCAGACGACTCTTTAGAGGAGATGGCTGGAAAGGCATACAGATGGGCAGGAGCCGGCAGGGGCATCGGATCACAGGGAGGTCTTGGAAATGCCACAAACAAGCAAAACGAAGCAAGAGCCTTTTGTTGTTGATTGGATTGACCCCGCAGAGATGGGAAAATCGGTGATGTATTGAGAGGCCAGCTGCACGCAGCAAACAGAGTGCTTTGCTCTGTGCCTTGTACTGGGAAGGCAGGCTGAATCCCTAAGTCATGGTACAACGACTTCAGGAAAGCCAGAGGCTCGGGGCGCCTCGGTGGCTCGGTCGGTTGAGCGTCCGACTTTGTCTCAGGTCATGATCTACAGTTTGTGAGTTCAAGCCCCGTGTCGGGCTCTGTGCTGACAGCTCAGAGCCTGGAGCCTGCATCGGATTCTGTTGTCTCCTTGTGTCTCTGCCCCTCCCCTGCTTACGCTCTGTCTCTCTCTCTCTCAAAAACAAGTAAACATTAAAAATTTTAAAAATAAGTACATAAATAAAAACAAAATAGAAATATATATCTTAAAAAAAAAAAAAAAAAAAAAAAAGGAAAGCCAGAGGCTTTCAGGTCAAAGGAGGGAGAAAGAGGACCGAAGCCTGACTTGCGGCTCTATGCACAGCACCGTTAGCCCAGAGCGGCCCCCAGGGGGCTGCTTCTTGGCCCCGCGGCCGGTCACAGGCCTGTCGGAGCTGCTGCCCTGAGCTTTGACACCCTGGTGCCCAGTCTCCCTGTGCCGTTCCCTGTTCCCTGATTGGCCTCCAGACTCCCGATTCACCTTCACAGCTGAGCTCAGCTGTGCTCCCGTGTGCCACCCTCCCTGTGCTCCCGCCACGCTGTCCTCCCTCCCCAGCCGGTTCCCCAGGTCAGCATCTCTAGCCTCTGGCCCGGAGAAGGCGTTCGCCCCTCCGAGAATGGAGCTGTGACTCATGGGAACAGCCGCAGAGGCTGAGTCCCCGGAAGGATGATGCCTGTCTCTGTGGAGCCCCCGGCTGGTCCCTCTTGATAAGCAGAGCTATCATTCAGAGGGGCAGCCCTGAGACCAGAGGCCAGCCTCCTGCATCTTCCAGAAGGCTCGCCCCGCTCTTGTGTTTGCGGCAGTCCTGAGCTGTGTCTGGCCGCCAGGCCGGAGCGACGGCAGCTCCTGGAGGCCTGTGGCTGATGACGGGGACGGGAAGCAGCACCCCCTGACCCCTCCAGGCTAGTCCAGGCTTCGGCTCCCGCTTCTCCCAGCTTTGGCTGGCAAGCCCACCGCCTGCCTGGGTCTGTGTGTCACGAGTTAGGAATTCTCTCTGCCTTCCCAGTACTGGGAGGCTGTGTTTGCTGAGCCTTGGGGACCTGCGGTTTCCTTCCTGGCCTGCTGGGGGCTGGCCTGGGCACAGGGAAAGGCCACTGTTCAGGGGTGGGGTGAGGAGGGAAGGGTTTGCTTGGCTGTCTTGGCTGAAAACCTGACTCACACCTAATTAGGTCGGCCTGGCTGGCTGTGGGCACCGGCAAAGCTGGGTACCAAGCCCCTTGGGTGACCCTCCTGTCACCCAAGGCCAGGAGCAAGCCCCACTTCGGGTCCGGAGGCAGCCCTCAGTGGAGGGAGAGGGCAGGCCCAGCTTCCCTGCTTCCCCAGCCTGGAAGCTCCTGGCTTTGCTCTGTCCCGGCCGGCCGAAGGCAGGCCAGTGGTGGCCAGGGGGTGGCGCTGTGTTCAGCACTGACCACAGTGTCACTGACCACAGTGTCCTCTCCTTCCAAGCAACAGGCAACCTGTCCCTCTCGTACCCCTCCCTGTGGCCCTGACTCTCTAGGGGTGTGGCTGGCTGTGTCCCGGTCAGCTCAGCTCTGGCGTGTCGGGGACGTGCTGTGTCCCGCCTTATCCTGATTCCGCTGATGTCACGGCCTCTTGTTTGCTGCCTGCTTTCCAACATGTCTCAGGAGACCGGATGCTTTCTTGGAAGGGACTGGATGTACTCAGGGTCAGGGGCTACCTCTGAGTTCTTTATTGAAAAGTCCCTCCCAGAATCCGAACCACGGCGACAGGCTCCCAGATCACCCTCCTCTTCCGAGAAATCCAAGAACACGTGGGTGGGGTATCTCCAGAGGCAGCAGCTTCCTCGTGCTCTTGGTAGTTGTTTCTGGAGAGAAACCCACCTGCTTTGGGGCTGAGATTCGTTTTCAAAACGCGACTCTGAACGTGCCCGATGCCCCACATTCACACTTGGAAACACGGGCAGAATTCCTTTCTCTTGTGGTTCTGAAATGCGATGAACTTTTTAAATGCAATGAACTTTATTAGGCTCCTTCTCACCGGAAACCTGTGTGGTTCTGGATACGGTCAAGGCTCTTTTTAAATGCAATGAACTTTGTTTATTAGGCTCCTTCTCACCGGAAACCTGTGTGGTTCTGGATACGGTCAAGGCTTTGCACATCTTGTGAACAGAGTTTTGTCATGAAACTTAAAAGGGTATAAATGCTGTATATGAGCTGCCTTTGGCGCGTCAGCTACGTGCCTGAGGCCATTTCTCGGGCCCACAGCCCAAGATCATACTCTCCCCTGCACTTTGAGCCTCCTTTATTTTTATTTTTTTTTTAATTTTTTTTCAACATTTATTTATTTTTGGGACAGAGAGAGACAGAGCATGAACGGGGGAGGGGCAGAGAGAGAGGGAGACACAGAATCGGAAACAGGCTCCAGGCTCTGAGCCATCAGGCCAGAGCCTGACGCGGGGCTCGAACTCACGGACCACGAGATCGTGACCTGGCTGAAGTTGGACGCTCAACCGACTGCGCCACCCAGGCGCCCCGAGCCTCCTTTAAATCACTGTCGTGAACAGGTGGTCTTCTAGAACTTTGGAACCATTATTCATCTGCAGCATATGGTGTGGTCCGTATTTCTTTTTATTTATTTTTTTAATTATTATTTTTGTTTACCGTTTCTTTATTTTTGAGACAGAGAGAGACAGAGCATGAACAGGGGAGTGTCAGAGAGAGAGGGAGACACAGAATCTGAAACAGGCTCCAGGCTCTGTGCTGACGGGCTCAGAGCCTGGAGCCTGCCTCGGATTCTGTGCCTCCCTCTCTCTCTGCCCTTCCCCTGCTCATGCTCTGTCTCTCTCTGTCTCAAAAGTAAAAATAAAAACATTAAAAAAATTTATTAAAAAAAAGGCATCCGTATAAAGACCTTTTTAGGGAGTACTTTCTTGCTGAGATGGTCATTACAGATCAATGAAAAGAATAGAATATGTTATATGCTCCCAAGCTCTGCTTGGTGTGAATTCATGAGATTTGACTTAGTGGCCAACATGGCTTCCAAGCCTTGGAGGATGTCTGTTTGGGTTGGACCACACCACAGGCCCAAGCACCTTCATAGACGCAAGGGGGTCAGGAGTCCCTGGAGGGTGTTCAAAAGAGAGACCACAGAATAGGGAGGAGATGGAAGCCCAACCTTCACACCCTGTCCTGAGGCTACCTCTTACCTTCTCCTCAAACTCTGTCCCCTGTAAAATGCCGAGTCCACAGGTAGTCCCTCAGATACACTGAGAAATTGTCAGTTTACAGTCTGTGAGCTATAAATACAGTCTGTCTGCTGGCTGACCACACCTGCGGTTGTGATGGTCATCCGTTCCATCAATGGTCACCGAGAGGCCACAGTGTGCCAGGCTCTGAGGAACAGGAAGAATAAAACCGGCTGGTCTGGTGGGGGACAGACCGGTCAGCCAGTGTGACAAGTGCGAGCACTGAGGTGTGAGCAAGGTGATGAGGACGTGACAGGTCGCAGGAGGTGGCTGGGCGTGACAAAGGAGGCACAGGGTGAGTAGGAGCTGTCCAGCTGAGTGAAGGTTTAGGGGGAAAAGAGCGTGTCAGCTGTGGGGCCTTGGGACAAACGACTCAACCTTTCTGAAACTTGGCCGGACGGGGAGCCTGGCTGGCTCAGTCGGTGAAGTGTCGTAGTCTTGATTTCTGGCTCGGGTCACGATCTCGCGGTTTGTGAGTTTGAGCCCCGCATCGGGCTCTGTGCCGACAGAGCGGTGCCTGCTTGGGATTCTCTCTCTCCGTCTCTCTCTCCGTCTCTCAAATAAATAAATAAACATTAAAAAGAACCCAGGACGGTAATGCCCATAGTGCTTAGAGAGGAAGGACAGGAATTGAATATGGGAGCACCTAGCACATGGCAGGTGCACGTCCTTATTCCACATTGAGAAGCCGGATATATGGCCTCAGGTCATCACCCTGCTGCATAGTTGAAGTCCCTTTAAGTAGCCTCTACTGGTCACTCTGTGTTGGGCGTGACTTGGGTGCTGGGGGCTTGGTGTCCAGTTACCTGCCGTTCAGTTTGTTCTCCCCCACGTGGGGCCCCCAGCATCTGCCCAAGGGCAGGGGCACAGCGCTACACCCCGGGGCCCCTTTAGGCTTAACCGACCTCAGCCCGGTGGTGCGGTGCCCATGGGTGTGTGTCCCCACTTCCCAGGCTCTCACGCTGACCTCTGTCCCACCGTGTGCTCTCTCTGGCCTGGCCCACCACCACCCCTCATGCCCTCCTGATGGGCCACTGCAACAGCCCCCTGCCCCTCTGGAGGGAAAGGGTTGGACAGACCTGGGCTCGTTCACAGCTTGGCTGCTTCTGCTGCGTGTGACCTTGGGCAGGTCACGTGATGCTGCTTTGAGCCTTCGCTTCTTCATTTCCAGGTGGATGCATGTGGAACTGCATCTCACGGAGGTGCGAGGCCTCCAGAGACACACGTGTACGTGCCCAGCAGGCGCCCAGTGCATCTCTCAGCACGAGGTCGCCACTCCCTCGGTAGCGGCTGTCATTGGCGGCTGCCTGCCCGCTCCCAGAGCCACTGAGCACCCCTGGGCCCCCAGGCTGATCCCCTGTAGCCTCGGCTGGTATCCCACTGTCACTTCTGGGACAAAACGCCTCCGCGACACCCCGGTTCTGTCCGTCTCAGTCCTCGGGTCCTCCTCCCGAATGGCAGAGTCCTTGCTCTTCCTCAGCTCTGCTCTCCGCGCTCACTCTGTGTTTGTCTCCTCGCTGGCTGACGACGCCGTTGTTTGCGTCTCCTTGTGCACGTGCCTTTACTTCCGCTTGCCACACCCTTCCTTGTCGGCCTGGTGAACTCCTGCTCGATCGTCAGCACCCAGCTCTTCTGCGATGACGTTCCTGAGCCTCCCTCATCTCTCCCTAGGAGATCGTCGTCCCTCGGAACTACCCCAGCACTTGGTTCATGCTTCCACGATAGCATTCGCTAGGTAGGGTATTCAGATTCGTTTCTGCACCGTTTTTCCTGCTAGACTATGAATGACTTGGGTGATCGTGTCTTAGTCATTTTGGTGATTGCCCCAGTGATGAACTAGGTACTTAGCACAGGGCGTGGAATGTAGCAAATGCTTGATCGATGTATGATTGGACTTGACTAATCTAGTCCTCACTGGTTTCTCGACGTTCAAGTGTGTCCACAACCCCTGGCCCAGGTGGCCCACACAATGGATAGTCAATAAGAATGAGTAATTACTGGGAATGCAAGCTGGTGCGGCCACTCTGGAAAACAGTATGGAGGTTCCTCAAAAAAACTAAAAATAGAACTACCCTATGACCCAGCAATTGCACTACTAGGCATTTTTCCACAGGATATGGGTGTGCTGTTTCAAAGGGACACATGCACCCCCATGTTTATAGCAGCACTATCCACAATAGCCAAAGTATGGAAAGAGCCCAAATGTCCATTGATGGATGAATGGATAAAGAAGGTGTGGTCTATATATACAATGGAGTATGACTCGGCAATCAAGAAGAATGAAATCTTGCCATTTGTAACTACGTGGATGGAACAGGAGGGTATTATGCTAAGTGAAATTAGTCAGAGAAAGACAAAAATCAGATGACTTCACTCGTACGAGGACTTTAAGAGACAAAACAGATGAACATAAGGGAAGGGAAACAAAAATAATGTAAAAACAGGGAGGGGGACAAAACAGAAGAGACTCATAAATATGGAGAACAAACTGAGGGTTACGGGAGGGGTTGTGGGAGGGGGGATGGGCTAAATGGGTCAGGGGCACTAAGGAATCTACTCCTGAAATCATTGTTGCACTATATGCTAACGAATTTGGATGTAAATTCAAAAAAATAAAATTAAAAAAAAAAAACAAAAAAAAGAATGAGTAACTGCACCAGATCTGCAGTAATGCCATTTATAAATATAGTAATAATGATAATAATAATATACAGCATTTATTTTTTATTTAAAAAGTTTTTAATGTTTATTTTTGAGAAAGAGAGAGAGAGAGACAGAGTGCGAGTCGGGGAGGGGTGCAGAGAGAGGGAGACAAAGGATCCGAAGCAGGCTCTGAGCTGTCAGCCCAGAGCCCAACACGGGGCTCAAATCTAGGAGCCACGAGATCATGACCTGAGCCGAAGTCAGATGCTTAACAGACTGAGCCACCCAGGCGCCCCTATATGACATTTATTGAATGCATAATGTATAATGGTGTCTGTGCTAAGTGCTTTAACTTCATCCATATTTAATCCTCCATATAATTACAATATATTCTTATCCCCATTTTAGGGGTTGAAAAATCTGGAGCACAAGAAAAGTTACATGACCAGGTCAAGGCCACACATTGAGTTTGTGATGGGTCTAGGATTTGAGCTCAAGCCTGTCAGATTCTAGAGTCTCTATTGTAGTTACCCCATAAAAATCTACTCGTATCACCCATTGGTGTATCCAGGGCTGATGTGTCCTTTCTGGTTGCTTGCGTATCTGTTTGGTTTCATCAGTGGCAGTGCTGAAGCTGTCCCTTGACTATTTTGCGTAATCCCCCCTGGGCATTCAATGCCCCGGTGTTACCAGGGCTGTTTCTGCGGAGTTTCACCTTCCGGTCTTGCAGCACTAGGATGACAGATGTTCTGAGGCCACCTAAGAGTTGTTTTCCTCAGGTGTGGTAAGACACACAGACATGGAAATGACTGTCACGAAGGAAGAGTTTTGTAATACTCACCGATCCCTAGAAACGGGAGGCATGACACTCCACATGGGGCCACAGGTAGAAGCAGAGGGAGCAAGGAGAGAGACGTGGGCAGGAGCCTTTACTGTGGTTTCCACGGGGAAGGAATGGCAGGTAGGGTAAGTGGGCGTTGGACTGGCTGGTGTGAATGATTCCAGCAGGTTCTGGGGCTTAGGGCTGTTCCTCGTGGTCTGGTACCTGGCCCCGCGGTACCAGATGGACAGCAGGTGGATGGTGGCCAAGTGTGAGTGCCTTGTCAAGGAGGTGGTTGAATTATGGGCTCTGGATTTGTTGGTTGGTTTGCCTAGGAAAGAAATTCTCACTTCTCATAAATGTCACCGAGCTCTGGGATCCAAAAAAGCCAATTGTGGAAAGCTGGATTTCAGCTGGGTCACTAGTGAGAGTTTTTTATTCTTTTTTTGTTTTTAAGTTGATTTATTTTGAGGGAGACAGTGAATGAGCACGAGTGGTGAGGGACAGAGAGAGAGAGAGAGAGAGAGAGAGAGGGAGGATCCCAAGCAGGCTCTGTGCTGTCAGCGTAGAGCCTGACCTGGGGCTCGAACTCACGAACTGTGAGATCATGACCTGAGCCGAATTCGAGACTAGGACACTTAGCCGACTGAGCCACCCAGGTGCCCTGAGTTTTTTATTCTTTTTTTTTTTTTTTTTTTTTAATGTTTCCTTGTTTTTGAGAAAGAGAGAGAGCATGAACAGGGGAGGGGCAGAGAGAGAGGGAGACACAGAATCTGAAGCAGGCTCCAGGCTCTGAGCCATTAGCACAGAGCCTGATGCAGGGCTTGAACCCACAAACCGCGAGATCATGACCTGAGCCGAAGTTGGACGCTTAACCGACTGAGCCACTCAGGCGCCCCCCCCCCCCCCCGAGTTTTTTTTTTTTTTTTTTAATTTTTTTTTTCAACGTTTATTTATTTTTGGGACAGAGAGAGACAGAGCATGAATGGGGGAGGGGCAGAGAGAGAGGGAGACACAGAATCGGAAACAGGCTCCAGGCTCTGAGCCATCAGCCCAGAGCCCGACGCGGGGCTCGAACTCACGGACCGCGAGATCGTGACCTGGCTGAAGTCGGACGCTTAACCGACTGCGCCACCCAGGCGCCCCCCGGGTTTTTTATTCTTAAGAAAATAAACAAATATTGCTGATATTCCTTTTTAGTCACAAGAGTAAGTGCCCTGTGGTGTGGAGATGATACTGGTTTCTCTCCTTGGCAGGTCTGGGGGAGGGGGCAGTCTCTTCATGGTCAGCAAGGTCCTAAATATTAGAGCATCAAAATGCAGGGGCGCCTGGGTGGCGCAGTCGGTTAAGCGGCCGACTTCGGCTCAGGTCATGATCTCACGGTCCGTGAGTTCGAGCCCCGCGTCAGGCTCTGGGCTGATGGCTCAGAGCCTGGAGCCTGTTTCGGATTCTGTGTCTCCCTCTCTCTGACCCTCCCCCGTTCATGCTCTGTCTCTCTCTGTCTCAGAAATAAATAAACGTTAAAAAACAAATTAAAAAAAAATGCAGAAGATAAAACACGTGGTTAATACAGCACGTAAAGGGGTTGCTTGAGAAAGACAGACCTTGGCTTGCTCGGCCTGGCCTGGTGAAGAAGGGATTCCTGGTGCGTGCCCAGGGGTCTCTGCAGCAAGGACAGTGTGAGGAGCAAGCTGGGCGGGCTGGGTCACCGTCCCTCACTCTGGCCTCAGTGCAGAAACATCTACTCCTGTCTCACTATTTTACCTCCTCTCGCTCCTTCCATGAGTCTCCCCATTCAGACTTGCGTTCTTTTTTTTTAAAGTATCTATCTATCTATCTATCTATCTATCTATCTATCTATCATCTATCATATAGCTATCTATCTATTTATAGTGTGTGAACAGGGGAGGGGCAGAGAGAGAGAGGGAGAGAGAGAATCCCAAGCAGGCTCCGTGCTGTCAGTGAGGAGCTGGACATGGGGCTCGAACCCACAAACCGTAAGATCATGACCTGAGCCGAGATCGAGAGTCAGACGCTCAAACGACTGGGCCACCCAGGCACCCCCAGACATGGTTTTCTTGAAGCTGCTACCTTATCCTCCACTGGGGGTGGGGGGTTGGAGGAGGTGGGAAGGCTGCGTGAATGGCCCCCCGCGTTGGACACAACTCCTGTTACCTCTGCAGCACAATTTCTCCAAACTAAGTTCCCTGACTTACAACCCCCACCATTTATTCAGTGAAAAGGGGGTTTCAAGATTGCGCAGTTTGGGGAAATGCCACTTTCTATGTTTCCTCTTGGAGACTGGTGATGTACAGAGACATACAGGCACCGAGAAGCTATGAAGGAAAAGAATCTTTATCTCTGTTTCCTCTAATGTTTCCAAATCTGTCTCTCTGCCACGGAGCTGGTGTTGTGCAACCTGCACCCCCGTCCCCGGAGAGGCCTCGGGACCCACTGCGCTGCTTGGGGGATGGCGTGGCTCCGGGCTGCCCACTGGTAGACTCGGAACAACCAGTCTTCCAGGCTTGGAGGCCAGGGTTTGGAGTGCCCAAGCAGCCTGAAGTCATTGCCCTGAGAACCCTGGGGTCTAACCCTGGCCCTCCCTGGGGTCTTCCCTGGGCTCCTGGCCCTTCCCAGAGCATCGGACCGGCTCTTCTGTTTTTCTAGATTCCTAACTCCTGGCATGGTGCCTGGCAAACACTGGGTGCTCAATGATTGCCTGTAGTAAGTTAATTTCAATTAAATTAAACCAAATTTCCCCATTAGATCCCTCTGATTAGAGGCTGTGTTCTTGTTTTCCAGCCTATTCTATCCTTGTATCGACACACGCACGCATGTGCATACGTTTGCGGGCTGTGCGGCTTCTTTTCATAAATAGGCGCATTGTAGGGCAGGGCTGTTGGACTCGGCCTGTCACTGGGAGCCACAGCAAAGAACCCGAGGCCATCTAATGCACACGAGTGTGCATGCACACCGCCTACACGCCCCACGTGAGGCTCAAGCTTCCTTTGCTGAGCACAGTCCTGGGGTCACGTCTGGGCCTGAAGCAGTGGCAGTGGTGAGGGCCGGTGTCCTGGGCAGAGCTGGGCAGGGTGCCGACCCCCTCGTCCGTCTGTCCAGTGGCTGCAGTGGAAGACGGGGCTTGGGGAGGAGCCTGTGCCGGGCTCACTTCTCTGTGGGGAGGGGTTTCTATCCGGGAAGTGAAGTCCCTTCCCCAGGACACTGTGCAGGGCGGGCTCAGTGTGGACTCACAGAGCATACCACGGATACCCAGGAGAACACAGACTGCCCGAGCAGGAAGGGGATGTACTCTGTCCACTCCAGCCCCCTCATGATACACACGGGGGTACTGAGGCCCGTGGAAGGGAACAAACGCTCATGGTCACAAGCTGGGATCCCATAGCCGTGGGTCACCCGACACCCCGACTCCCATTGCGAGCCTGTATCCCATGCGGTTCCCTCTGCCTGGACCCCCATGTGCTGAGCACCCCTCCAGGACAGGTGCACTTATGTGACAAATGGCTGGGTGACTGCAGGGCGCGGGGGCAGGGCGGTCACCGCCGGTCAATGGTGAGGCCTGGGCGAGCTCAGCTCCCACACACGTGACCAGGAGGACGTGCCAGGGCCAGGCGAAAACTTCCCCTTAGTGGTTACGGGCCACAGCGTTGGTCAGACAAAGGCCTAAGGCATGAAGCCACCAAAGAGCCACGGGGACCAACACCACCTTCCTCTTTCCCTTAGGAAAAGTGCACACAAATCAGGGCATGCATAGCCCCCTTCCACCCCAACAGACTGAAATGCAGACGGAGTGATGCCATGACTTTGAAGTCAGTGAAACCTGGGTCACATCCCAGCTCGCACAACCCACCCCCCCCAACCGCTAGCTCTGTGACCTTGTCTAAGTCCCTCGACCTTCTGAGCTCCAGGGTCCTCATCTGTATATTGAAAAAATCATGCTTTTATTCTTCCATTCAGTACGTATTTATTGAATATCTACTATGTGCCAGGCACTGCTGGGGATACAACGATAAGAACCATAGGCCCTGTCCCTTATGGAGGAAACTGTCATTAGCTGAACAGTTCGGCAAACAAACATAGCCTTGCAAGCTGTGTTATGTGCTATTAAGGAGCGATAAGGATATTGTGTGTGGGGGGGTGCAGTTATGATGTGATCCAGTTGAAGAGGCCAGGGGCAGCCTCTCTGAGGAGGTGACGCTTGGCGGTGGTCTGGTCTGGCAACGGGTAGTAGCTAATCAGCCGACATGTGTCTCAGGCAGAGGAAATGGCACGTGCAAAGGCCCCGTGGCTGGTGGAAGTAGGTTGAATAGGAAGGGTTAAAAGGCCAGGGTGACTGAGTCAGAGAGATCACAAGGAGCAAGAAGAGGGAGATGAGACTGGACAGGTGGGTGGGAACTTTGTTCACCAAGTTAAGGAAGAGGTTAAAACATTGTAAACATTGTATCTATTTCCTTGAGTGATTTTGAAGTGATGTGACCAGCCTGTCAACAAAGATGACCACGGCTGCAGCACGGGGACTGAACGGCAGGATGGCACGTGGGGATGTGGGCGATCCCATCAGGAGGCTGTGCCAGGCACAACAGTGGTCCCTCAAAGGTATCCTAATCCTTGGCACTTGTGAATATTATTAATTACGTGGAGAAAAAGAAGTAAGGTTGCATATGGAATTTAGGTTACTCATCACGGACCTTAAAATAGGGAGATTAGCCTGGATTATCCAAGTGGGCCCAATGTAATCCCATGAGCTCAGACAGTGGGTCAGAGAGCTGGGACTTTGGAAGCGCTTATTTTGTCCTTGCGAGCTTTGAAGGCGGAAGAAGTATTATTTACCTCATTTCGTAATTGAAGGAAAGGAATTTCTCAGACATGAAGTGATCTACTCAACACTAAGCATTATTAAATATTGTAGCCAAGGCTTACATCTAATTCCCTGGACTGCGGATGCTCTCTCCATTTCTGGGGAGTCTGGGGAACTCTCAGGGGGGGGCCCAGGTTAGGGCCTGACTTTGTCTAATTTCAGCCTCGTCCGCTTCACCCCACTTGCCCCCCAGCCAGAACAAACTGTCCCTTACCATCTTCCTTTATTTCAAGTCATAGTGATAGAAAAGAAAGGGGGTCTTGTCATTGGGCTCATGATGTCGGAGGGCGTGGACGTTTAGACTTGCCGAATGTTGGAGATAAAAAGTGCCGAGGAATCACCCAAAAGGTGCAACTCCCATCTTTTGGCTGATGGAAAAATCGAGACCCAAGGAAGGGAAGTATTTTGCCCAAGCCTCCTCCATTTCCCCCTGCACGTGAGAAACGGAGCTAGAGCCTGAGTTGCTGGATCCCCAGAGCAATGGTCCTTCCATTGTATCCTGGACCGTTCTGTGTCTTCCTGGACACTTCGGTTGGAGTTGGAATGAATTTTCCCCCAAAAGGAGGTGCTTTTTAAATAAGTGGAACTCCGTGCTCTTACGACTCCGGCCGGAAGGACTGCTGTTTGTTCAGCTCTGATGTGGATTCCTCTGCCCTCCCCTTCCCCGGAGAAGTGAACTCATTTGGATAGAACTGTTTCTGTGTGAAAATGATACTCTCTGCTGAAAAATAAGTTCACAAATGAACTTTAGGGGACCCCTTTTGCACACGGGCACCGCCTGGACTATCGCTCTGGCCTCTCCGCCTGGCAGTCTGGAAGCGTTTCTGCCTGGAGATCCCACCTTCCCCCTTCTGTGCTGGTGGGAACCTGCTGTCCATACGTTTGTCCATCCACGAAACTGAAGCAAGACCTTTGGAGCCACACAGGACTGAATTTGCATTTGGACCCAGGGTTCAGACATGTAAACTCTAGCAAATGGTGGGAAAGGGGTGTAACAGAGCCTGAACCCATGAGGAACCTAAGGGACTGTGACCTGGAACTTGATCTTCATCAATAGGCAACAGAGATTCAAATTCAGCGTCCCCAAGCACACGGTACGTGCTGGTCACCTCCAAGTACGCCTCTCGCTTGACTCTCATAGCATGATTTTTTTAATGTTTATTTATTTTTGGGGGGAGGCGAGGGGCAGAGAGAGAGAAGGAGACACAGAATGGGAAGCAGGCTCCAGGCTCCGAGCTGTCAGCACAGAGCCCGACGCGGGGCTCGAACCCACAAACCATGAGATCGCGACCCGAGCCGAAGTCAGACGCTTCACCGACGGAGCCACCCAGGCGCCCCCCCCATATGACTCCACTTCTAACTGGCAGAGGCCCTGGCCAGGCTAGGACCAGTCTTTGTGGTTCTATTTCAACCTGCACCAGTCCTTAGCCTGTACCGATCAGTGTGGTCAGGTGAGCAGGCAAAACACAGCAGAAAATGAAAAGACAGAAGGGAAGGGTCTGGCTATCTTCTGTCTGTTCATCTGTGCACATTGACTGGGTTCATTCCCCAAGCATGTCTCCCATTTTTCTGTATCCATTGGCCTACCCACTTATCTGTCCATCATGTCTGTATCCTTCACTGTGTATGACCATGGACAGAAGATGGTTGGAAACATAACAGGATCTCCGTCAGCCAGCTCAAGCTGCTCTAACAAAAACACCATAGACTGGGGAGCTTAAACGATACACATTTCTCATAGCTCTGGAGGCTGGATATCCGAGATCTGGGTGCCATCATGGTGGGGTTTTGTTGGGAGACCCCTTCTTGGCTTGTAGAAAACCACCCTCCTGATGTGTCCTCGCACGGCAGGGAGACATCTCTCTCCTATCTCTCCTTACAAGGCACTTAACCCCCTTCATGAGGTCTCTACCCTAATGACCTTAACAGCCCTCAATGGCCCCACCCCCAATACCATAGAACGGGGGATTAGGGCATCAACATCTGAATTGGGCGTGGACACACCCATTCGGTCCACGGCAGTTACCTACATATAAATTAAATGAGGACTGAAAGGAAAAAAAAGTAGAGATGGAAAACAGAGCCACGAATGAGGCGAGTGCCACCGTGCATTTCACGGGGTCCTACTCAGCAGGGGTGGAACAGAAACGTGAATCTGCAACTCCTACCTACAGAAGGACCCGAGCAATTATACGGCTCAGAGTATAAATAAGGGAAGAACAACCCAGCTGTTGGGAAGACGCTCATCTATTCCTCACAATGAGTCTGAACTGTAGGGTCATCACCCACGAGCAGCAGCTGATACGCGTGTGGTGTGTTCTTGTTTTACACGGCATATTATCTCGCCATTCTTACGTCGCCTCTGAGGAAACCATTTCAGCATTTCCCTCTCTTCACAGATGAGACTACTGAGGCTAGAATTCTGCGTCGAAGGCCACACAGCTCTAGTGGGAGAACGGAGGTTCAAACCCAAGTTCGTGTCTGGGGTCCGCCGTGACTGTTCCCCGTGTGGCGCACAGGCTCCGGAGGCTGGACTTCCAATTCTGCGTTAGAATTTTGGAAAGCAGGGGGCGCCTGGGTGGCGCAGTCGGTTAAGCGTCTGACTTCAGCCAGGTCACGATCTCGCGGTCCGTGAGTTCGAGCCCCGCGTCAGGCTCTGGGCTGATGGCTCAGAGCCTGGAGCCTGTTTCCGATTCTGTGTCTCCCTCTCTCTCTGCCCCTCCCCCGTTCATGCTCTGTCTCTCTCTGTCCCAAAAATAAATAAAAACGTTGAAAAAAAAAATTTAAAAAAAAAAAAGAATTTTGGAAAGCAGCAGACAAACAGTTGGGGGGGGGGGAGGAGATTATTCATTTTCTTCTTAATTTTGAGAGAAATTACTGGTGGAAAGACACGAGTTCGCCATTTTTTGTTCTTGTGCTTACGTTTAATCTCTGAAATCAAACCAGACCCTTGGAGGGTTCAGAGTTCCCCTGGCAGTAGAACGTATTTGGTATTCGATGTGAAACTTGGTCTTTAATCGGGATCAAATGTAAGCATTGTGGATTTAAACTGCTCTTGGCCTTCCAGGCCGGCCTCGTGAATCTGAAGTGAGTGGAGCCATTGTGCCCAGCGCGTGCTCGTGCTCCAGGAGGAATTTGAGTTGGATGGTCCAGAGCATCTGTATCCAAGTTGCATGGTTCTTTAGAGGCATGCTGTAATATTCCACAGGAGCTGAAGTGGGACCAGTAGCTGGATTCCCAGAAGTGTTTCTGTTGAAATCGGGACTGAAGTAAGGACCACATTAAGCAGCGTATAGATGAAGAACCCCATCTTCGTGCCCCACTTTCCCAACAAAGATCCAGACTTGGCGGGGGTGGGAAGTGGGGAGGGGGAACCCCTTAACCCGCGTCTGCCGCCTTTCCCAGGGCTTGTCAGAGGAAACTCTATCCCTCTTACTCCAGCTGTGGTTCCAGGATACTAGAAAAGTCCTCCCCAAATTTATCCTTCCGGTTTTTCTCATTTAGTTAATGATACCATCATCTACCTAGGCACCCAGGCCAGGGACTTCAGTCGCCCTCGAAATCTCCCTCTTCGCCCACCCCGCCCTCTCCTTGGCTCACCTCCTGACCATCCTTTGCTGGAAGAGCCTTTACGTTTTTTTTAAGTTTATTTATTTATTTTGAGAGAGACAGAGACAGCACAAACCGGGGAGGTACAGAGAGAGAGAGAGAGAGAAAGAGAGAGAATCCCAAGCAGGCTCCATCCTGTCAGTGCAGAGCCCGACGCAGAGGTCGAACCCACAAACCGTGAGATCATGACCTGACCCGAAACCGAGAGTTGGACGCTTGACTGACTGAGCCACCCAGGCACCCCTGGAATAGCCTTTAAATTCACTCCTCTGCCTCCGATATCAGACGTCAGAATGATCCTGTAAGACACAGGTCTGCTCCTCCCACTCCCTGGGGCTCCCACGGTGCCCACCGACTGTTCTCAGACTGTGTTCTCTGGAACCTCAGGGTTCTGCAGCCAAGACAAGGACTCTGGGCCCCTTCCCTGATACGACTGAAACAGTTCCTGTTCTGTCTGGTTACGTATGGCCTCCCACAGGATTTTGTTTGAGGAGGGCTTTTCTCTAAAGGAGAAAATGGCCCCACGGTCCCCACGTCTCCCGACCGTGGACCTATCGAGGGCCCCTCATGTCTCCTTGCAGTGACTGTTCTCCCGTCACGGGGGCCTCCCCCAAATAAACATACGATGCCTTTGTTTCTTTGAACTTGCTCTCTTCCCTGCTTGGGAAGGCCTTTCTCCCTCCTCTCTTCTCCAAGAGCCCCCTTATCCTTAAGAAGCAGCTCAGACCTTCTGTGGATGGCACGGGATTCCTCGCATTCCCTGCAGGAAAGCTGTTGGCTCCCTCCTGTGCTCCCACGGGACCCTGGGCCTGTTCTGGTGGCCTCAGCCACGACAAATTTTCTACCTGTCTTCTAGCCCAACCCCTGCTAGATTGCGAGTGACTCAAGGGCAAGGTTTACATTTTTATTCACCTCTGCATTCCCACTGCCTCCCTCAGTACATGACCCCCCGAGAGAAACCCAATAAACAGTGATATCAAGTAACAAACACCACGAACTATCAGCCAATCAGAACCATGGACTGGAAAAGCTAAATGCGTCCAGTGGGTCGCAGGTAGGGTGACAGGGTGAGGGGTGACAGGACAAGGGAGACAGACCAAAGGGGCTTCAAAGGCTGTTGACTCTGGGCTGCGATAGTTGAACTTGGAACGTGTATGTTTTTGAGTATCACGTGAGTGTGATTTGAGGCCTACGTAAACGTGACGCGTCCCTTAGTGTGGGGGCCGGACCTCGGGGCTCCCCCTGGGGCTCCTGTAGGAAAAGGAGACAGTGCAGGCCCTGCTTCCTTAGGTGGGGGCCACACCGGCAGTCTCCCCAGCTCGTTTGTGTCCCCTTCCACCTGAATGCACTCCGTTAACGCTTACAACACAGCCGTTGGGTCTGGGGTTACTGTTACGCCCATTTTACAGATAGGAAAACAAACCTTGGGGCGCCTGGGTGGCTCCGTCGGTTAAGCGTCCGACTTCGGCCCAGGTCATGATCTCACAGTTCGTGAGTTCGAGCCCCGCGTCGGGCCCTGTGCTGACGGCTCGGAGCCCGGAGCCTGCTTAGGATTCTGTGTCTCCCTCTCTCTCTGCCCCTCCCCCTGCTCTCTCTTTCTCAAAAATAAATAAGCATTTAAAAAAAAGAAGAGAGGAAACAAGCCTTGTGCAGCGACAGCTAAGGAACTGTGCAGGCAGCCCTTAATGGCGTGCCTTCTGACCCCGACTCCCATCATTTCTCCACATGGCCCCACGTGTGCTTGGGGAAGGGGGAGAGGTGAACACAGAGAGAGGGAGGAGAGAGACTCACGACCTCGTCATGTGCCCCAGGTAGCCCAGACCTCACAGGCTCCGCAAACACGCTCAGAGAGAACTCACCACGTCCTCACCGCTGCTGCTTTCTCTTGAGACAGAAATACATAGCGTAAAATTCGCCCCGTTGAAGCGTATGGGCCAGTGGGTTTTCGTGCATTCACGAGGCTGTGCCGTCGGTCCCAGTGTCCCTTTCCAGGACGTTTCCAGTGATTGATCTCTCACGTTTTTCTTTTTCAGATTCCAATGATGAAAGACCCTGGATGGATCAGAAACGTGTGGTCTTCAAACATTAATGTGAGTGAAGTTGCTGTGAATGGGCTAGTTTTCTTTTGCGTTTCAAGGATGAGAGAAGGTACTCTGACACACGGTGGCGCGTCGCACGGATGTGTGTCTTGTGACCAGCACTCCGCCCCTCCCCCGTGCTTGCTCTGCTGGCCCGCAGCTCCTTGGGAGTGACTGAGACGTCTGGGACAGAGCTAACAGCATTTTGGGTGGTTTCTCACCTCTTCTCCCTGAATCCCTCCTCCCTCAGGCACGGAAATGGTTTTGTCACCTCTGTAATTAAAAAGCATTCCATGGCTCCCTAGTGCCAATAGAAAAGGTCGTATTGGTGCCCATGGCCGCCGGTTGGACGGTCCTCGTGGTGGGTGCGGTCACGTGTATCTAATAAAAGCCCTTGCAGCTGTCCCCAAGCCCCTTAAGCCCCTTCTGCAGATTCCGTGTCTTCCTGACTCCTCTGTCGTCCTGCCTCAGTCCCATGGCCCTGTACCTGGTCCCCAGGCCTTAGACCGGGCCCTTTGGATCGTCCCCGTGACTGTATTTAGTGTTTTGCTTCCCACTCTGTCCACGGACGCTTCCTTGTGGATCTTCCGAGGCTGCAGGCTCAGCTGACCGAAGGCCCAGCTTCTCGACTCTTCATGGGTCTGGCTCGCGGAGCCTTTGCTGCTGGGGAGGGAAATTTCGTGGTCCCCACCGACGCCCGCCTTCAGTTCTTTCCTCATCGTGCCCTCGCCGTGCCCTGGAACTATATACCTTAAGCTTCAGCAACAGCGTACGACCTGCTTACATACCCCAGAGATCTTTTCCTGTGGAGGATGGACTCGAGGGGCTAAGTTTGGGGATGGCCAGGCTCAAGAAAAGGCTGTTGGAATGATCTGGGGAAGAAGTGGTAAAGCCTGAACACGGCTTTGGCCCTCTGTGGGCTGTCCTAAGCCTTGGCCGTACAAAAACAAGAACGACCAGTCTGGAGAGGGACTCAGGAACAGAATGTGGACCGGGAGGATTTGCAAGGGGGCTCAGGAGGCCGGATGCGGTGTTGGCCAGAGTGAGAGATTCTCCCGGGGGGTGAACCCACAGGCCTCAGTTAAATGAATGAAGAAGGCCTTGCCCCACGGACTCTGTGAGGAGCGGTTCTGTTTCCGAGGGGCCTGGCAGGGGACGGGGCCCAATCAGAGGCCAGGAATCCTGGCCAGTGGGCAGTTAGTGGCAGTTGAGCCCGCAGTGAGGGGAGCCATCCTCCATGGTGGAGAGAAGAGGCAGGAAGACCTGGTAAGTGAGCCTCTCCTCCGGGCAGGCTGGCAGTCGTGAGGCAGTCTGAGGCCGCCTCCCAGGGCCGAGTCCCCATTCCTACAAGGTAGGAGACAAGGGACAGCAGATGTGAAGGAGGAAGTTTCTGTCTCGGGGGAGAAGTGACAGAGAGTGTTGACCATCTAAGGCAGGGGAGCTGGATTAGGAGTTCAAGTCCTGGCCTCGGACCTGAGGCTCAGCCACAGGGTCCAGGCGTCATCGGGCACGTTCGCGTCCTACTCCGAGCTCCGGCACCTTGGGTGCACACGGGGGCTTCGTTCGGTCACAGACACGACGTGCTTGCTGTTGCCCGCAAGGCGTCGTGTGGAAGAGAAGAGGGGTTTGTGACTCAGCGCGGGCGGGCGGAGAGCTTAGACGCGATTCAGAAATATGCTTCCGAGGCACAGTGAGTCTTCTGCAGCGTCTTGAAGGAGCCATCGGTTAGCCAGGCATGGAGGGAGGCGGCAGCATGGTGAGCCTGGGGACCCCGGAGCATGTGGTAGGACCAGGGGAGCGGTGGCAGATGAAAACGGAGGAGAGGAGGAAGCAGGGGTGCCGATGGCGGGGGGCCGCGTCTGCTTTCCCGAGGACCGTGAACGTTACCCTCCGGGTAATGATAATGGGGGCGGGGGGCATGGAAGGTCCTTAAGCAGGTGATGCCCCGTCAGATCTGCAGCCCCTTTAGAGGCTAGTCATGGGGTGGGCTTGGAAGCAGTGGGGGCCCGTGAGGAGTTCGTTATTGGCCTGCGGACCGTCTGAATGGAGGTGTCTAGAAGGTAGTTGGAAGTCTGGTCTGGAGCCGGGGGCAAGGTGTGGACTGGAGATATGGCACTCTGTGCGGCTGGCGCCTCCAAGGGGAGGCTCTGTGTGCCCGTCCTGTCCCTCTGGCTCTCTCTGTGCAAATGTGCTAGGTGCCAGGGATTCAGTGATGAATGTGTCAGTCAGTTTTTTTTGGTTCAAGGGCTCACCAACCAGTAGAAGAGGTAGCGGAATATGGAATGACACAGGGACAGCACCCGGTGAAACGGGCCGTAACGGAGTCACGCGTGGCTCATTAGGGCGGAGAAGCCTCTGCCTGCTTCTTCGTGGATCTGAGGGACGTCTGCGGGAAAGCTTCCCCACGAAGTCTAGTTCTCAGTTTGAATACCGTAGCTCTGGGCAACAGAAGCCCAAAGAAATACACCCTCACCAACGCACCTGCTGCCTCCACCGGCCCCCCTCCCCCCACCTTCCCGACAGAGGTTCATTCAAGACAAAAGGCCTTGAATTCTGGAGGGACAGTTGAGCAATGAAATGTTCGCCCAAGCTGCTAAACCCATCTTGCTCCGGGAGGGGAGGGAGTTTGGTGGAACAGTGTGTTACGTGAAGCCTGGCTCCTCTTCCTTGTTGTGTTCACGACCAGCAGGATGTACTTGAAAATACCTCCCCCTTGGCCATCCTGTGCTTTGATTGCAACAGTTCTTAGAAGAGCAGCAATTCTCAGAAACCTGGTTACCCTGGCCCAGTTACTTGAGACTTGCTGCTTTGGGTTTGAAAAGTTGTCTTTCTTGCTGTCTTTAAGTTGTCAAAGGACTGGGTTTAAAATGCAGTCGTTTTGGAGGGAGCATATTGGGGGGGGGCCGGGGCAGGAAGTGATTCTGTCCAGATTTAAATTTAGTTTCGAAAACTTGTATCAAAGCACTGCAGGTACCCAGTTTCTAGAAAATCAACTAGCAAATACCAGCCACGGTAGAGGGTCACGGTCTCCTGGTCCTACCTCTGGTCTGTTTACCTGTCTCCACGTTATCCTGAGGCTTCCGCTCTGATGGAGGAGAATCTAGCTGATTCTCAGGGAGCAGGCGCAAAGGCATTCTTGTTTCTTACGCTCTGCCGCTTATGTGTAATCTCACCCTGGTTTAGTTGGTTCTGTGCTCAGACTCTGCCTTTCTCATATATGGGGTTCTTTTCCCCGATGTGTTCTTCCTGGGGGAGGTGTGTTTTTCCTGGCTGCTTTTGCCTCATTAGGAGGAGAAATGTGTGCTTTCCACTCTCTGCTCCCCCCTCCCCGTCCCCGGCCCCGACACACTGTCCTTAAGCTTTTACTTGATTCTATCACTTGGAAACCATCCCTTTCATTATTTTTAAGCCCATACTTACTTAACAATATCTTTGATGTGCCCTTTAAAAGGTGCGTTTAATATGTACTTAAATATTACTCAGCCATCGAAAAGAATGAAATCTTGCCATTTGCGACGGCGGGGAGCTCGAATGTATTATGCTAAGTGACATAAGTCAATCAGAGAAAGACAAAAAAAAGATTTCACTCATACGTGGAGTTTAAGAAACAAAACAGATGAACATATGGAGGGGGGGAGAGAAGAGAGGGAAACAAACCGCAAGAGACTGTTAACGATAGACAACGAATTGAGGGGTGCTGGAGGGAGGTGGGTGGGGGAGGGTCTACATGGGGGATGGGCATTAAGGAGGGCACTTGCTGGGATGAGCACTGGGTATTGCAGGCAAGTGATGAATCACTGAATTCTGCTCCTGAAACCAGTATTGCACTGTCTGTTAACTAAAATTTAAATAAGAATTAATACATATTTAAATTTTACATTTATACAAATACACATATAAATAAATATATTTTAAACGTTTTAACACATTTCCGACATTTTAAGCCGTTTTCAACAGCCTTTATTTTATTTTATTTTTTTTTAAATTTTTTTTTTTTTTTTTTCAACGTCTATTTATTTTTGGGACAGAGAGAGACAGAGCATGAACGGGGGAGGGGCAGAGAGAGAGGGAGACACAGAATCGGAAACAGGCTCCAGGCTCTGAGCCATCAGCCCAGAGCCCGACGCGGGGCTCGAACTCACAGACCGTGAGATCGTGACCTGGTTGAAGTCGGCTGCTCAACCGACTGCGCCACCCAGGCGCCCCTCAACAGCCTTTAAAATATCAACTCGCGGGGCGCCTGGGTGGCTCAGTCGGTTAAGCGGCCGACTTCGGCTCAGGTCACGATCTCGCGGTCCGTGAGTTCGAGCCCCGCATCGGGCTCTGTGCTGACAGCTCAGAGCCTGGAGCCTGTTTCAGATTCTGTGTCTCCCTCTCTCTGACCCTCCCCCATTCATGCTCTGTCTCTCTCTGTCTCAAAAAATAAATAAACGTTAAAAAAAAAAAATTTAAAATATCAACTCGCTGTCATTGGGATCTGTTTTTTTCTATTTGGATGACCACGATTTTCATGTAGTTCGTTGGTTTTCTTCTTTATTTAACAGACCTTTGTATGGCACTTTATGTGACGGGTTCTTTCCTAAAAGCATTTCCCACACTGACTCGTTTAGCTTCTCACAGCAGCCCCGTGAGCTGGTCCTGTTACCGTCTCCGCGTGAGAGATGTTGAGCCCCTGGCCCAAGGTCACACAGCTAGTAAGTGGCGGGGTTGGGATCTGAAGCCACGCCTTCCGGCTGCAGAGACTTGGTTCCTAAGCACTATCACCGCTGCGTCCGAAAGAAGTTTCTCTTGTTGAGCCGTTTCTAATTCTCATCGTTTACTCCCTGCACTGAGTCCCCTTAGCATGGCCTCTGCCTTCCCAGACTCGCTCTCTGTGCAGGTGCCCTTCTCCCTAGAATTTCTTGCCTGGAGACGGCCCTTCTCCCACTCGCTCTTAAATCCTGCATCAGAGCTGTTAAGTTCGGAGGCCCTCACGAGGTCCGCTGTTACCCAGGTTTTTGTTTTCTTCTTTCTTAACTTATTCTTTACAAATAACCAAAAGCTGGAGGTCGTTTTTTATGCGGTCTCCCAGAAAAGGGACACAGAAGACAAGTCTTCGAATCCTTGCATGTCTTGAACTCTTTTTAAATGTGGTTTCCTGGGTGCCTGGGTGGCTCCGTCGGTTGAGTTGTCCTGACTCTTGATTTTGGCTTGGCTCATGATCTCACGGTTTCTGAGTTCGAGCACCGCATCCGGCTCTGTGCTGGCAGAGTGGGGCCCGCTCGGGATTCTCTCTCCCTCGCGCTCTCTCTCTGCCCCTCTCCTCCTCGTGCGCGCTCTTTCTCTCTCTCAAAAATAAAAAAATAAACATTTTAAAAAATAACAAAAAAATAAATTTGGCTTCCCATTTGATGGTTTGGTTGGAATTAGAATTTGAGTCTGATAATAATGTTTCACAGAATGGTGAATGCTTCGTTTCACTGACTTCCTTTTTTCTTTTCTAATGTTTAAAAAATATTCATTTATTTTTGAGAGAGAGAGAGAGACAGAAACAGAGCATGCACGGGGCAGAGAGAGGGAGACACAGAATCCAAAGCAGGCTCTAGGCTCCGAGCTGTCAGCACAGAGCCCGACGTGGGTCTGGAACCCACGAACCGTGAGATCATGACCTGAGCCGCAGTCGGACGCTTAACTGACTGAGCCACCCTGGTGCCCTGACTCTCCATCATCTTTAAATTTCTTCAGGAGTGGAGTTTCCCCCCTCCTGTTTATCATTCTTTCTTTTTTATGTTGCTGCTTTTCCTCAAATGCCTAGTGATTTGTGGTTGTCTGTTTTTAGTTAGCATGGATGGAATAGGAAAGTTGCCTGGGAGCACTGATGGCTGGAGTCCCTTTGGAATAAAGAGCCAGGGAGCTGGGTGTGTCCCCGGGGGCCACGTGGCTCTGGCTCGGGCACCTGTTTGAGGTTCTCCTGGGCTGGCGGCCCCTTTTCTTCCTTGTCCAGCACCGTTAACGGAGTTATTCTGCAGGTGCCCCATGACAGTCACTGCGTTCCCATCTAGAAATGCGCAGTGGTGTCTCTTACAGCCAATTGGTTTTTTGTTTTTGCTTTTGTTTTTTAGCAAGAACCATTACAACCCCACCCTGCAATATTTGTCCCGCATGGATTAGTGACAGGTACTAGCACAACCAGATGAAGCTATAGTGCAATTAATTAGAAACTTACAGAGAATGGTCATTTTCTGTTCGGTGAATTCTTCGATTTTATAGAGATATCCCAAGGCCCCTTTTTCATTTGCGAGTTGAAACCTTGTACGAATGTCTCATTTAATGTGTATTCACAATCCTCCCTTTTACCAATCCCTTTCCCCTCCCCAGTGGGCAACTTGTTCTGAATTTTGTGTACTTGTTTTCCCTTTCTGGAGACACTATCTATCTACTGGATCTTGGTCTCTTTGAGAACAGAGGCATCTCTTCATGGTTGATCCCCACAGTGTATCACATGCTAAGCACTCAGAAATGGCTTGTTGCATAAATGAGTGCATTCTTGGGGACTCCCCTCCTGCTTCGTTCTTGATAAGGCTGTTGGCATTAACACTAATACATGCTTCATTTCTTTTTATTAGGATGATTATATTTTTATTATAGCTGGGTTTTTATCATTCTTACTATGATGAATATGTGTTTGCAACCAGGCATTATGACCCATGAAATGACATTTAAACATTTATTTAAAAATACTACTGAAGAATCACTATATTGTACACCTGAAACGAATATTACGTTGTATGTTAAGTAACTGGAATTTATTTATTTATTTATTTATTTATTTATTTAAAAAAAATTTTTTTTTTTCAACGTTTATTTATTTTTGGGACAGAGAGAGACAGAGCATGAACGGGGGAGGGGCAGAGAGAGAGGGAGACACAGAATCGGAAACAGGCTCCAGGCTCTGAGCCATCAGCCCAGAGCCCGACGTGGGGCTCGAACTCACGGACCGCGAGATCGTGACCTGGCTGAAGTCGGACGCTTAACTGACTGCGCCACCCAGGCGCCCCAAGTAACTGGAATTTAAATAAAAACTTAAAAAAATATTTATGGAGCGGATATTGTGTGCCAGGCACTGTGCTGGATACTTAAACAGAAATGGTCTTTTCCTTCCTCCAGAGTCTATCTGCTGAAGAGGGATTTTACAATAATTGTACACACAAATGGAACATTCTAACTCTGATAAATCCTTCAAATAAAAGACTCAGAGAACAGTAAGAGTGTCTAGCAGGGGGAACTGATATAGTTGGGGAGGTTAGTGATGGTTGAATTAGGTTAAAGAATAAGTGGGTAACCAGGTGAAGAGGTGAGAAGATTGCATGTAGAGGGAAGAGCATGTCCAAAGGTCCTGTGGTAGAAGGGAACAGGGCAAGCATAAAGGAATGGAACTGATCCGGTGTGGCTTGAGCTTGGCCTGCACGCAGAGAAGGGGAGCCAGGGCAGCAGTGACACTTGACGTGCGGTCAGATGTGTGATGCTGGCTCTGGAGGAGCGTGTGTGCGCACTCACGTGTGTGTGTGTGTGTGTGTGTGTGTGTGTGTGTGTGTACGTGTGTGTGAGGGTGATGCGCCCTCATTCTGATGCTCTCTAGCTGATCCATCTGTCTCTGGGTCTCCCGAGGACCCTGTGGCCCAGCAGAGCATTGACTGAGCAAGACCACGCTGCGCGGATTCAACGTTAACAAAGCAGGACGTGATAGAGCTAAATAGCACCGGCACAGGGATGCATCCGTGTCTGCCCACCCTCGCTCCTGGCCTCCATCCATCCCTCCCATTTGAAATTCAAAAAGCTCCCAATGGGTTTTTTGGTCTTGCGGGGCTTAGAACGTCCTCTAATTAGGTTAGTGACGCCCAAATCTTCACTTACACATTCCCAGGCGAGGTGGGGGCGGGGGGAGAGGAGAAAGTATCTGGTAATATGTCACCTATTTTTCAAACAATTACAAAATTTTTTTTTTACACGTATTTATTTTTGAGAGAGAGTGAGGCAGAGCGTGAGCGGAGGAGGGGCAGAGAGAGAGGGAGACACAGAATCCGAAGCCGGCTGCAGGCTGTGAGCCATTAGCGCAGAGCCCAAGTGGGGCTCGAACCCACTGAACCGGGAGGTCATGACCTGAGCCAAAGTCGGACGCTTAACCTACTGAGCCACCCAGGCGCTCCAGTGTGTTATCTGTTTTAAAATTAAAGTGAATTCACATCAGTTCCTTCTTTTGAAACTATCTCAGCATCCTTTGAAATAATTAGAGATGCCCAGGGGTGCCACGGACACCGAATTCACGGTTACGCCTGTGTGTTGGGGGGATGGGCGGGCAGTGATGATGATGCACATCTGTGCCCACGGAGTCACCCTGCAGACACGTCAAAGCTCATGATCCTTTATGCCCATTTCCTCGCTTTCCAATATGGAGGCTGAGGTCTTGAGGTGACACGTGCAGGGTCTCATAAGTGACACAGCACAGACTGGAATCCAGGTTCCCCAGAGCCACACCCTACCTAGGATACCCTAGATTCCTGAAAAACCTGTGGGATTTTTTTTTAAAAAAACATCCTCACTGGGGCGCCTGGGCGGCTCAGTCGGTTGAGCATCCGACTTCGGCTCAGGTCATGATCTCGCGGTCTGTGGGTTCGAGCCCCGCGTCCGCCTCTGGGCCGACACCTCGGAGCCTGGAGCCTGTTTCGGATTCTGTGTCTCCCTCTCTCTGTGACCCTCCCCCGTTCATGCTCTGTCTCTTTCTCTCTCCAGAAAATAAATAAACGTTAAAAAATTTAAAAAAGAAACACAAAAAACATCCTCACTGTTCTGGGAGGGAAATACAGCATTTGGTTGAGGCGCGGGTCAAATCCAGTGAGAGGAGTGGGGGCTGTAGCCACTTTCCCTGTAGGGACTTGGATTACCTTACAGATAGAACCTGGGTTCCGGATTCTACAGGTAGAATCTGGCTCAGGGACAGATCTGAAACTGTCTTTTGAAATCAGCTTATTCTTGGGATCAGTGTGTGTGTGTGTGTGTGTGTGTGTGTGTGTGTGTATTTAAAGTTTTTGTTTAAGTTCTAGTTAGTTAACATACAGTGCAGTATTGGTTCCAGGAGTAGAATTTAGTGATTCATTACTTACATACGACACCCAGCGTTCATCACAAGTGCTTTCCTTAGTGCCCGTCACTCATTTATGTAGCCCATCCCCCCACCCCTGCTCCCTCCAGCAACCCTCAGTTGGTTCTCTATCATTAAGAGTCTCTAGGGGCGCCTGGGTGGCGCAGTCGGTTAAGCGTCCGACTTCAGCCAGGTCACGATCTCGCGGTCCGTGAGTTCGAGCCCCGCGTCGGGCACTGGGCTGACGGCTCGGAGCCTGGAGCCTGTTTCCGATTCTGTGTCTCCCTCTCTCTCTGCCCCTCCCCCGTTCATGCTCTGTCTCTCTCTGTCCCAAAAATAAATAAATAAACGTTGAAAAAAAAAATTAAAAAAAAAAAGAGTCTCTTATGGTTTGTTTCCCTCTCTTCCCCCCCCCCATATGTTCATCTGTTTTGTGTTTTAAATTCCACATATGAATGAAATAATCTGATATTCGTCTTCCTCTGATTGGCCTAGTTCACTTAGCATTCTACTTTCTGGCTCATTGCAAACAGCAAGATTTTTTTTTTTTAATGGCTGAGTAATATTCCATTGTGTATATCACTTGGGCTGCTTCGATAATTTGACTATTGTAGCTAATGCTGCAGTACACAGAGGGGAACACGGATCCCTTTGAATCAGTGTTTCTGTGTTTTTTGCTGACCTAGAATTCTCACACTGCTTCTGCAGAAGACAGAGCAGTTCCGTCTGGAAGACAGGAAGAAGGAGAGAGCTAATTCACTGAGTCAGGTCTGGGAGTAGCAGTCGGAATTCCAGTTCAATTTGCTGCCTCATGTTTGGAAAACCTTCCATAACCCCTTTCCGATCAGGGGTCCGGCTGGGAACCCCTGGGCTCCAGGCCCAGTACAGATTGCCCGGGTCTGACCTCTCTCGCTAGGTCCTTATCACCCCCATCACACATTGGAATCTACAGACAAACATAAGCTTGTTGTTGCATATCAGCCCTTGGTACTAGACTTCCATTGCTCTGCGTCCTCACACAGGGCTTCCCGCAGCTTCCACAGCTTCGGTTATTCCGCTCGGAGAGGGGTCCAGCCCTCCCTTTCACACTGGGTCGTTCTCTCCCAACCAGGCATGCTGCCATCCTTACGGTTCTCAGGTCTGATGACCAGCCCTGGATGTGGCTTTTGCGGGTGCGGTCTGACCTGCAGAGAAGACTAGAAAAAAGGATCTCCTTTGTTTCAGGCCAACAGACGTATCTGTGCAGCCCAATGTCACGGGGTTGGGAAAACGCAGAGCTATGTGATCTTATTCTCCTGAGGCTGGCAGGTCGTTACATGAGCTGGAATCGCATGGCCCGTTGAACACGCTGGCTTTGGTAACACCCCTTCTGGTCTCAGGAGAATACTGCACCCTGGAGTACACTTTGGAAGATGAGAATCACAACTTGAGGAGCACGTGAATATTTTTTAGCCCCCAAATTTTCATTAAGGAAGAGTTGACAAGCTCTGGAGAAACTGTAGAAAAGGTTAGTAAAACAAAATATAGTGATTAAAAAAAAGAAAGAAAAACTAGTATTTAGTTGAAAGGATTTGTAAATATTTTATGTACCACTGCTTTCCACTGCTTTCTCTTACCCGGGACAGCTGAACTTGCTACATTTGCGCAATTTACTAAAAGGTGCTGCGTGGCATAAGGACAAGTCAATAAAAGCGATGTGCAAATCCCAGGTGGTTACCAGAACCTACCACCCTTTTGACATTAGAACATTCTTTTTAGGACTCTGCGGTAACCACAAAGCTATCCAAGGCACCAAGAGCTGGAGACGAAAGAAAAAAAATTCTCTTCCTTGTAAGAACTCATCCTTCAAATGTGCCTTTTCCATTAAGATTCAAAAGCACCATCCAAAGAAGACGTGGGCAGGGAGAGGCAGGTTTCAGAGGTAGACGTCTGGGAGACTGAGAGGGCTGGCCCCCACTCTGGATTTTCCTGAAGAATGAGGTGGCCAATGGTTCATGAATGGGTATTTTCAAATTTCACCTTCTACGCTGATGTGTAACATTTGGTAGTAAGAACAGAGAACCCCACTTCTTTTTAAAAAATTTTTAAAAATTATGTTTATTTATTTTGAGAGACAGAGAGACAGAGTGCGAGTGGGGGAGGGCAGAGAGAGAGGGAGACACAGAATCCGAAGCGGGCTCCAGGCTCCGAGCTGTCAGCACAGAGCCTGACGCGGGGCTCGAACCCACAGACCTCGAGATCATGACCGGAGCCGAGGGTGGACACTCAACCGACTGAGCCACCCAGGCGCCCAGAGAACCCCACTTCTAATCTTAAAACTTTGGGCTCTCAGGGCCCCATCTGAGCAAAGACTTTTGATGCTTGCGTGGAAGTCATGTCTTAATTTCGAAGGATTCCATTCTGACTGTGGAATAACCTTACATTTTGCCACCAGTTTAAAACTATCTTTAATTGATTAGACAGTAATTCAACATTTGTATCTTGCCACCATTCATAATTTCCCCCCGTGAGTTAGGCTTCATATGACTTAAGAGTTCTTACATAGCCTTAAATTTCTTGGGAATTGATTTTTTTCCCCCTGCAACAGTATCTAATACAAAAATCTCTCTGTAGATGTACTAGATAACTCCAAATTTTTCCATGCTTGGTAAAAAAGGGGTGAGTTATTTTCCTCCTTCAGAATATCCTCAGTTTGTTGGAGGACTGCTTTTTTGAAAGTCCCCTCCAGTTAGCCCGTTGTGAATTCAGAAATCGGCAAGGCAAAATCTGATTCCATGAAAAAATTGGGTGATGCTATGCTCTCAGCTTCCTATCCACCCCAGTGTGGACCAGGCTCTGCTCTGAATCCAGGGCTGGGCTCAAACCTGCCCCATGGAGCAGCCCTACTTCGTCCTCATTCATCTCTCTTATCTCTCTCCTCATCTGGGCACCCCCAAGTACTGACATCATAGCCCCAGCGGTGTCATCATAGTGGGCCACCTAACAATGAGCTTTTCCTGGAGCCCTTACAAATGAAAGGATGATGAAGAAGAAGAGAAAATACGAGGGAGGAGGGCTTCGGGGCAAGATGAGGAGGAAGGAGAGAGAAGGGCAAGACCAGGGAGGAGCCAGCCATGCCTATTCTAACGAAGGCCAGTAAGGGGCGGCCATGCCAGCTGAGAACTAGACAACAAGGAAAATGAGGTTGACCAGCAGGCCAAAGCTCCCATGAGCAGGGACCTCCGTGCGAAGTTAACGAAGTTGAATGATGTCCTGCCAATATGTCCTTCAAATAAGAGAGAGAAGGCTTTTTTCTAGCAGCTAAGGTAAATGTCAGGGAGGGAGGGTGGAGCACAATGAGGTTTTAACGGTTTGCCTATATTATATGTCCAAATCTCCCCCATGCTGCTTCTCGGGCACAGAGCTCACCGGAGGATGGAATCAGTTGACTGACATTCAGGGACCCTAAAGCCTATACCAAGGCTCTTGGCATTTCAACTCTACCTTCCATTAGTTGGTTTGCTCCGGGGTTTTATACAAATCCCATCATCTATTAAGTGTAAATGCCTTCTCATGGAGTCCTTTTTCCTAAAAAACATTTTTTTAAAATGTTTATTTATTTTTGAGAGAGAGAGAGAGAGGGAGAGCGAGCGAGCGGGGGAGGGCAGAGAGAGAGGGAGACACAGAATCCGAAGCAGGCTCCAGGCTCTGAGCTGTCAGTACAGAGCCCAACGTGGGGCTGGAACTCAGGGACCGCGAGATCATGACCTGAGCCGAAGTCGGACCCTTAACCGACTGAGCCACCCAAGCGCCCTCTCATGGAGTCCTAAGAAGGATAAACCATGGCCATATTATAAAATTCTAATTTATAAAACTGATCTCTCCAATATTTTATTAACATGGGAAATGCAAAGGAAATGCCATTTAGATCTATGTACTGGCATCTGACATGGAGTGTATTTTCAGGAAGTTCTCCATGTTGGCGCCCAGCTCTTTCTCCCGGACTCCTTGGGGCTTTGGGTCTTTACTAACCATTTTATATTAAAAACATGTGTCAATGTCAGACGAGCGATCCATTTTTTAAAAACAAAGCTGCAGAATGTATTCAGATTTCACCAGTTTTCCACCAGCTGCTTTTCCTGTTCCAGGATTGAACCCCAGATCCTCAATGGCACTGAGTCGTCCCGTCCCCTTGGTCCCCCTCAAGTCTGTGACAAATCCTCAATCCCCGTTCTTTCCTGAGCTCGACTCTTTTGAAGAGTTGCATCAGTTGCTTTGTTAGAAGGTCCCTCAATTTGGGCTTGTCTAATGTTTTTCCATGATCGTGTTGAAGTTGTCGTGTTATTGGGAAAAAGGTAACAGAGATTACGTACCACCCCAGTGCGTCCTACTGGGGGACACGTGGTGTCACTGCTCATCTCCGAGATGTTAGCCTCAATAGCCTGGTCGACACGGTGTAGGCCAGGACTTTGCACGCCGAGCTCCCTTTGTAATTACTAAGTATTCTGAAACCTTGTAAATATTCTCTTCCTGCTTTTACCTTTGCGCACCAGCCTTAGCCTCCATTGGTGGGTCCTGCCCATGGCAGTCATTACTGGGGTTTTATAATGGTGGTTTTCCTACTTCCCCCATTTTTCTAAACTTATTAATTGGAATTCTTCTTTAAGGAAGAGTTACATCATCATCATTCACCTTTTTATTCAGTTATTGCTTATATCCGTATGGATTCGTAAACGTTTTCGAGTTATTTGGGTTGTAATCTAATAGTGTTATCTTGTTGAACAAGGTCCAGCTTCGGCCATCGGGAGGTCTTCTGGGTTGGTTCCTGTACTCTTCCGACATGCTTGCCCATCTTCTTTCTTTTTCCTTTTCCTCTTCCTTTTCCTCTTCCTCTTCCCCTTCCTTCCTTCCTTCCTTCCTTCCTTCCTTCCTTCCTTCCTCCCTTCCTCCCTTCCTCCCTCCCTCCCTCCCTCCTTCCCTTCCTTCCTCCCTCCCTTCCTTCCTCCCTCCCTTCCTTCCTTCCTTCCTCCCTCCCTTCCTTCCTTCCTCCCTCCCTTCCTTCCTCCCTCCCTCCCTTCCTTCCTTCCTTCCTCCCTCCCTCCCTTCCTTCCTTCCTTCCTCCCTCCCTTCCTTCCTCCCTCCCTCCCTTCCTTCCTTCCTTCCTCCCTCCCTTCCTCCCTCCCTTCCTTCCTCCCTCCCTCCCTTCCTTCCTTCCTCCCTCCCTCCCTCCCTCCCTCCCTTCCTCCCTCCCTCCCTTCCTCCCTCCCTCCCTCCCTCCCTCCCTCCCTTCCTCCCTCCCTCCCTTCCTTCCTTCCTTCCTTCCTCCCTCCCTCCCTCCCTCCCTCCCTTCCTCCCTTCCTCCCTTCCTTCCTTCCTCCCTCCCTCCCTCCCTCCCTTCCTTCCTTCCTCCCTCCCTCCCTCCCTTCCTTCCTCCTTTCTTTCTTGGCACTTCCTTACTTTGTGGTCTCACAAGACTCTCTAGGAGCTTTTGCTACTTCCTCTGCTCAGGCCCTGGAATCAGTTCTCCAACAAACCCTAGTTTCTTTGATTGGAAATGGTATTTACTTATTTTTTTAACTTTTTTTAGTGTTTATCTATTTTTGAGAGAGAGAGAGAGAGAGAGAGAGAGAGAGAGAGACGGACAGAGTGAGAGCGCGGGGAGGGGCAGAAAGAGAGAGGGAGACACAGAATCCGAAGCAGGTTCCAGGCTCCGAGCTGTCAGCACAGAGCCCGACACGGGGCTCGAACTCACAAACCATGAGGTCATGACCTGAGCCGAAGTCGGACGCTTAACTGACTGAGCCACCCAGGCGCCCCTGGAAAATGGTATTGAAAAACCAAGACCTGGGTGTGTGTGTGTGTGTGTGTGTGTGTGTGTGTGTGTGTGTGTGTGTTCATTGCTACTGGAGGGTCACTGCTTCTAGTCCCTCTCAGTGGAAAGAGATAAAAATATTTGCATGTATAGTAACCCATGCTTAGACCACATGCACATTGATCGATTAGTCGATCGGTCATCTATCCATCCATCTATCCATGCATACATCCATACATCCAATAACAAACGAGTTCAGATCTGTAACTCTTACCTTGTTTCTCTTTGTCTTTTCTCTGGCTGTCTTTGCGATTTTCTCTTTGCTTTTATTTTCACGAGTTCAAGTACGGCATGCCTGTGTGCACATGTGTGTGATATTTATCTTGCTGGCTTGCTTGGTGTTCTTTGAGGATCTTGGATCTGTGGTTTGCCGTCTGTCACTAATCTGGAAAATCCTAGGTCATTATATCCTTACATACTTCTTCTGCCCTGCTCTCTCCCTGTCTTCTCCTGCGATTCCATTAGATGAAGGTTAGACCGTTTGATATTGACTCAAGCTCTCAGATGCCCTGTTCTCCATTTTCATTACGGTATTTTTTCATTTCTAGCGTTTCCATTGGATTCCCACAGTTTCCATCTCTCCAATGAAATTACTCATCTGATCTTGCATAACGTTCACCTTACGCATTACAGACTTTCACCTGTTTGTTCGTTTTAGAAAAAAAATCCACATCAGATAGTTCGAACATCTATGTCATACCCAAGTCTGGCCCTTACTATCGCTGTCTCTTGGGAGCGTATTATTGTTGTTGTTTTCCTTACCTTTTCATTTGCTTCATAATTTTGTCCTTGGAAGCTGGACATCTTGGTAGAACCGTAGAGACTTAGACGAGTTTTGTTTTTATCTCCAGAGAGGGACCTGCTCTCCCTCCTGGTGGGCCTTCGGTGTGGAGACGTGAGTTACTGCGGTGGTCACCCTCAGTTCCCCACCCGTCTGGTTCCTTTTGGCACACTTTGTGTTGCAGCGTAGGGGTGGGTTTATCGGAGATATATGCTTTAGATCTTCCCTTTGCGCTGAACTTCAGAGAGGGTTCCTTGGCATGTTATTTTTTTCTCTCCTTGGCTCTTCTCGTTGCCCTGCGGTTCCCGTTGGCCTGACGGTGTTGGGTGGGGGGGGTAGAGGGTCTCTGTTGTTTTGACTAAACCTCTGTGGAGGCCGGCCGCCTGTCTCCGGGTCTTGGACACCTGACTTCCTCGTGTCTCCTGTCCCCGAGCAGCAGATCCAATAGCAACCGTAATCTTGGAGTAGTAAGGAGCGTCCACAATATTTTGCGGTGTCTGCCCCCGCTCTGACGTGGCACGAAGATGTCCGTGAGGTTTTTTTGCGGGTGTGGGTGTTGGTCACAGGCATGGTTAATACGACCGCGTTTGTTGCAGACCCTCACAATGCAAGGAGATGCGACTAAATTTGAGTTAGAAGTCAGTGAAACGAAGACTGAATTTGTTACCACCATAAGTTCATGGCTTTGTGCTTTCTATCCGTGGACCCTTTGGACTGCTACCTAGTACCCTTTGAGGGAGAATTCACGGGATGAGGCATGGAAGACAGTAATCACAACTTGACCTTGACCTGTGACCACAATCAGGTGGGCACCACATCTCTCTTGAATTAACAGTAGCTACCCTGTACTGTCAGCCTCGACCAAAATCTCCCCCTCCCCCAGAAAACCTCTCCACGAAGCGAGAGAGAGAGAAAAAAAAGAAGTTTGTCGAATAAGCATCAAACCAGAACAGGATGCGCATCACAGGCGACCGGCTGAGAGATTACGGCGACGGGAAGGAGCCTCATCCCTCTGTCTAGTCAGGCTGATACAACGAGCTGCACAGTGTTGTCACGTGAAATGACAAGTGGTTGTCAAGCAGGAGCATTAGCAGCACCGTTTGTCACCCGCACCTGGTCCCAGCTTACCTGGTAATGGGGCGGCCATCTTGTTGGCTCATTGCCTCTACCCAAAGGCAGAAGGAAACTTCTGGTATCCTGTGCGACAGGGGCTAGTTCTGCACCCCGGAGCGAGGCATGGCCAAAGTCAGGTGCTCACCCTCTTTTGAGCCCTGGGAGAGACCCAACAGGCTTCTGAGTTGCACAGGTGCTCAGAGGTTTATCTCCCTTTTAAGGAGATTTACTCACATCCCAAAGGGGCAGAGAAGGAATTTATAATAAGTGTTGTATAGTTAGGGCTCTAAGGAAAGGGGGGAAAGGAAATGTTTCTTTCTCTCTGAGCGCACCAGGGAGGATTGCATTTTTTTTCTTGATTCGTATTGACCCTTGTGCCGTTGGAGCTGCGATTGGACAGTGCCCTTCACCAGACTTGGGAGGGATGACGGCTGGAGAGAGAGGCTGGAAGGATACTGAGGAAGTGTTCCCCTGGACGCTGAGGCAAGGGAATAGTGCTCTGTCATCTCTGATATCCCTTACAGGGGCCTGCCGTCTTACTTATGCGCGATATGAATGCTCTGCCTTGGGTGAAAGGAAAATTTAGCTCGGCTCTCCTGAGTCCAAGGAAACTGTGCGTTGATCCAGGAAATTGACTTTCACTTTCTTGAGTGATTCCTTCCTGGACTCACTGAACCCAGCCCATCATTTCAGTGTTTACTCAGCATGTCTTCTGAGACCTCCCTCTGGGCCCAGCACTCACTGGACACTGGGGGAAAAGAGGAGAGGAAAAAAAGAGGAAAAAATACGAATGTCTTCTCACACTCAAACTGGGGAGGCGGCCCCACATTTGCGGCACAGGGCGTTCAGAGCTCCCCATCCCCCCCACGCCTTTATTGTGCCTTCCCGCGGGACCCGTCGTCTGCCAAAAGTCTTCCCCATCCTGAGGCCCCAAACCTGATACTGTGTTTGTTAGCAGGCTCCTGAGGTTTCATCGCAAATAAAAATAATAGTGATTGTCATTGTTATTACCGCAAAGCTCACAGAGTGGACCATGTAGGGTGAATCAGACATCACACTGAGTGCTCTAGATCATTTATTCCTCCAAACAGCCCTGAGAAACAGGTGTTTTGAGCCCAGTTTAGTAGAAAAGGAGACTGAGGGTCAGAGAGGGCAAATGTGCCTTCCCTGAGATCAAATACCTAGCAAGAGGTGAAGCAGTCCCGGCCCAGGTTGGAACCACTGCCCAGGGCGCCTCCTATCGGCCTCCGGGTGGACCCTGCCTTCTCTGCTTTTCGCTAGCGCCTTTCCGTGGCTCCTTTGAACATGTCTTGTTGCATACACACACACACACACACACTCATGCACACATGTGCGCGCACACACACACACACTCATTCACTTTGCTTGAGCTGGCTTGTATGGGTTTCACTGTATGGACAATTAGAAGAAATGTAAGTTATATGGTGGCCCTCGGCATGGGGGGCTGGGAGAGGGGAGGATGGGTTTTGCTAGAGACCGGCCATGGCCAGGATACGGGATGAAGGGAAGTAGATTGTTAGAGCACGAGTTCTTAGAAGTGATTGGACCGGAGAATCTCATGGGGGAGTTTTGCAACATAACCGATGCTGGGTTCTACCCTCAGAAACTGTGGTTAACGCATGTGGACTGTAGTCTGGGCATTCAGAGAGTTTTAAAAAAAAATTTTTTTAGGTTTATTTATTTTGAGAGAGAGAGAGAGAGAGAGCGTGGCAAGAGAGAGGGAAAGAGAATCCCAAGCCCGATGTGGGGCTCAATCCCATGACCCGGGGAATCGTGACCTGAGTTGAAATCAAGAGTGGGACACTTAACTGACAGAGCCACCCAGGCACCCCCGCCGGGGGGCACCGAGAATCTTAATAGTTTCCCGGGTGATGCTAATATGTGACGAGTTTTGGTGGGAAACATTGCTTCAGAATATTAGGTGCGGGTTAGAATATCCAATTCTAGCAGGACGTTGTTTATTCTATGAACAAGAGACGAGATGGATGACTTTTCATGACTTGAAATCCTCCGAGTGTAGAGCTACTTTCCTCAAACAACCCCAGGTTCTAGGTCAACAATTAAAGAGGTTGTATTTAGGCTCGAGGCAACAAGCAGGTGCCATTGTGGGTGACTGTAGGCCGAGCAGCGTTTGAATTCTGTGTGTTGACAGATGTTATCAATTATTGGCAAATCCAGTCAGTCCTTGTCTGCTTTCCTAACTGTTTGTTTAGAGCTGACAAAGGATTGTATTCACTTAGCATCACAGATTTTATCTTAACTGGTAGCAAAGTCCCATGCACTGAAAAGCCCAGTAGGCGAGCAATTAACCCTGAGGTTGGCCCTGACCTCACCCCACTGTAACTAATTGGCTTGCGTAGCGTCTTCTTTGAGGGAAGCTGATTTCTTCTGGAGCCATCTGGATGTCACAGAAGTCAGTCACTGAGGTCAGAGGCTGAATCGCTGTGCTTAGCTGTGTGGTCTGGGTTCCTGGAGGGGATCTGCCTTTACCACTTCCCCTGAGCCTAACTACCCCCCCCCCCCATATCTCCACATGCCATCCCGCTGGGAATTAGGGCTTCAACATAGAAATTTGTGGGAGGGGGAGGTGAACATTCAGTCCACAGCAAATGCATCTCTCAGTGGAACTCCAAATACGTTTCCTTCTTGGGTAGATGCACCTCGGACACACTCATATGGCCTTGCCAGTGGTTAAAATATTGGGAGTTCAGAAATACTGATTATTGGTCATTGTCCCCAGCTCCCTAAGTGGCCTTGTTTTATTCCTGCCACCTCAACTGCCCGCTCCCTTCCCCTCCTCCCCTCCCTAATCCAGCTGGACTCTGCTCTGCCGTGCCTGGTGTCCATTCTGACTGGCACATGTTCAGGCCATTCCAAATAGTGTGACGATCATTCCTGGGGACAGACTGTTCACTGTAAGGCTGGGGAAGAGCCGGGAAGGGTGAAGTCTGTAAAAGTCCGCTCAGACAAACGCACCTGGAGTTTCCGTCGCAGGCCACGACTTCCAAGGTGTGTGGGCTACTTTGTAGAGGTCAAAAAAACCGAGATTCAACGGAGTACATTTGAAGATCTAATTGGCCTTATGAAGCCATTCCCGTCTAGCGGGTGGAGAGGGGCCACACAAAATACTGTGGTTTTAATGGGGAGGAGAGTGGGGCAAGAAATTAGCAAAAGAAAAGAAAGGATCCTTCAGGCTAGGCCACCTTCCCTTGGGGGAAGGACGGGGAGCTTTTAGTAGGTGGATTATCTCCTCTTCCCTTAGGGGGTGGAGAGGGTCTGTCTGTCGGACAGATCACCTCTTTGGTGCTGACCAGAAAATTCCAAATTTATTGGCTTAAAATTTCCACTCCTGGAGAGGTTGAAAGTGCGGTTTCCTCTTGCTCTGCTGTTCTGGGGGCAAGGGATTCCATCTTGGTCTGGTGGCTTTCTTTTTAGCAATAGGGACCTGGGTCCTGGGACCTGCTGGCCTCGAGGGGACCGGGAAAAGGGAACAAGGTACTAGTCCCGGCAAAAGCATCTTTCTGGCCCTAGCCTGGCTCATTAGGAATCATCCCCATTTGGCTAGAGGAGAAAGGATGTCCCAGCCCCTGTTGATTGCAGGGGACACAGGCCAGGAGCTCTGCCAGGCCAGTCATGGGACTTGCTGTGGCCCCCCTCACCCAAGGGAGGCCAGTCAGGAAGTTCCTTCACCCCTGCACACACCAGCCTGTCCTGCACACGCGGTTCCCACGCCCACAGTTCTGCGCCTCCACACCTGGCCTAGATTAGCCCACGCGAGCGCCTGCTCAGGTCACCAAGGTCAGTTGAACCCTCTTCCTCGGCGCTCGAGCAGGTCAAATCCCGTGGCAGTGTACAACCCTTCAGTTCCCGGCAGCCCTGAGCGGGGCGACAGTGTTTCATGGGTTTTTGTGCCGTTGGCCGCGATCGCTACCCCAGACCGTGCGCGCACCGGGGACGGCGGCTACGTCTGGCCTTGCGCCGCGGTGGAAGCCCCAGCACTCCACACAGGGCCTGGCGCAGGGTGGACGCTCAAGAAGTGAGCGTGCGTGTGCGTGGGTGGTGGCTGCTGTAGAGGGAGTGGGTGCGGGCCCCGCGGGCGGGTGGGCGCATCTCCCTCTGCCCCAAGCGCTGGGTTTTCCTTGCCTTGCTCTGTGTGCCTGGGTCCTGCGACCCTTCAACCGCTGAGCGCCCGCCTGCCAGCCCAGGGCCGGTACTGGATGCTGCCCAATTCCTGTATCTGTTAGGGTGAACTGGGGGGCGTGGCCTCCAACGTCCGGGCGTGGCCAGCTGTCAGCCTCTCCCTTTCTCTCCCTGAGACTTCTTTTGCTCTCTTGGGTGCCTCAGCCCTAATCTGTGACCCTCACTCCAGTTTGGGGGGGGTGGGGTGGGCCTTTGTGATTTGGTTGTAGACATTTGCTCCCCTGGTTCACCATCCCCCTCCTCCTCCCCCTCCTCCTTGTGGGACCCGGGGCCTCTCCTGCCTGCTTCTTCGCCCATGAAACTTGCTGTGGTCGGTCCGCCCACCTGCACCCAGGGGACCCACTCGGTCTCCGGTGGATTTCCAGGCTGCTCAGTCTCCCGCCCTTCGAGGGGGTGATGTGCCACTGGGTGGTTCATGATTCCCTCCTGATTCTTGAGGCCCCCACAAGGGAAAGCCCATGAAGCCCCCTACCTCATCAGGGGCCCCCCAGCCAAGGACTGTCCTTGGATCCCGAGGAGATCCCCTCCCTTCCTGAGAGCCCAAGTCGGCCCTCTGGGGGGAAAATGCGTTGTTCTCTCTTTAGTATCCCTTTTGCCCTGGGCGCTTACTGAGCTAACGGGACCAGTGCCATTCTCGGTGCTGTCAGGAGACCAGTCATCTGTATATCTACTGACACTGTTTCCTGGGGTCCCGTGAAGAGGGGCATTCACCCCTCCTGCCACCCCCCCCCCATCCCCTGTGCGGAGCCCTTTCCGTTGTGTGGGTAACAAATCTGGAAAAGTTCAGAATTCCCAGGATAATACAGTTATCATCACTGGCTAAACACCGGGAGGTTTCCAGCTAGAACAGGGCCGATTTGATCCCTCTCCTCGCAGACTGCCCAGCGAAACTGCACCATTTGAGGAACTGTCATTCTTTGGTGCTCTCTGCCTGTCCCTTCTAGGAGGGAGCCCAGCAGCCTGCTGAGTCCTGGAGCTGAGTGAGCTGGGCATTTTCTCTGGATCACAGAGGGGCCGAGCAAACACGTCCTTCGGGGCGTCGCCGCTCCCTATTGTATGGGGTCTTCAGAATTTAAGAATCTTGCGGGTCAGCAACTGCGCCCTGAATTTTACACGATGGACTTTGCCATCCTCAAAGTGGATCTGCTTCCCATTTTCCAGATTTTGAAACTGAGTCTTTAGAATCAAGGATGTGTGTGTGTGTGTGTGTGTGTGTGTGTATATGTGTGCTGTTTGCCCTGGCTTCACTCAGCCCTTCCTCCTTCTTCCTCATCCCTGTGGTTCCTTCTTATCTTCCGAGTTGGGCTGAAGGCGGTAGGTGCTGGGATTGGCCAGGGGGATCACCTCAGCTCTCCTGGCTGAGTCACAGCTGGGTCACCAGCCCCGGGAGCTGACAACACGGCAAGGGCCCTCCCAGGGGGACTCCAGACAGGGCAGGATTGCAAAGTGAACTGTGAAATGGGATCCAGTGCGCGTAATCCTCTCTTCTGGAGGGCTTGTCTGAGAAGACTCCCCCCTTAGGCATTTGGCTGTTTACATGTTGTGGCAGTAATGGGAATAGCAGGGGAAGTTTCAGGGCTCACTTGGGGTGACTTGGGGTGAGCCCCAACCCCACTCTGCCTCCAAGTTCCTCATTTGCAAAATGAGTGCTTTGGACTTGATTTTGTTATGCTTTCAGACCTCTAAGCCTCTAAATTTTAATAATTCAAGATTTATTTTAAGCAGGCTCTTCACTGAAGTGGCTTGGAGTTGGACCTTCCTTCCAGAAAGCCTTTCCAAGTAGCCTTGCTTCTTGACCCCAAGGCCAGAAGCTCTGGGAGGGTGGGGAGTATAAGAATGCTTCCTCCTGGGGGTCTGCCTGCCGCGGTGTGCATTCCGAACCGCCGTCTCCGAAACACATCCCTGTGGAGGAATCTCATCTGTAATCAGTGATCCCCTTCGTAGCCCCCTCCTCCCAAATGCCCATGGCAAGGGCTCACCTGCTTTCCTGGGGACAGGCTGCCTAGGTGGGAGTCCCCCCCGAAGGCCAGCAAGAATGTATCCGCAGGTGGCCAGCTGGAGGAAGACACATCACCTGGGCAAAGCTTCCAGGGCAGAGGACCCCATCTTCTTTCTAGAGCCAGCCTGACTTCTGCAGTGATGCCTTCCCGACATCTCCCCTGGGATGGCTGAAAAGCATCTCAGGCTTCGAGTGGCCAAAAGCGCAGCCCTGAATTTCCTCCCAAGGCTGCTGCTGCTTCTTCCTTCTGCACCTCAGTGAAAAGCAGCATCATCCCTCGGTTGTTCAAGACCCAAATGGGGATTTCACCCTTGACTTGCCACACCCACCCCACCCATACATCGGTGGGTCCACGAGCTTCACCTCCCCAATACATTTGAAGTCTTTCCACTTCTCCTAACCACCCCACCCCTCGCATCAGTCTGAGCCACATCAACTCCTCTGGTTTCCTGTAGTACTGTGCCCACTTCTACTCTGGTCCTCTACACTCTATTTTCCATAGAGCAGAGAAGCGGTTTAAAAAAATGTAGATTAGATCATATAATTCACAGGTTTAAAGCCGTTCTTGGGCTACCTAAACTTCTTAGTTGGGCAACAAAATCCTAAATGTTTGGTCTCTGCTATCCCTCCAGCCTCTCACAGAGGGCTGCCTCAGGACCTTTGCACTTGCTGCTTCTGATCTCTAGAAAGCTCTGCCTCCACATCTTTGTAGGACTCCGGTGTTTTCTTGTCGTTTACGATTTCTGTTTAACTGAGCCAGCCTGTGATCATCTGATCTACCTCTTTTTGCCACCTGATTATTTATTTTTTTTTCATTATTTGTTCCTTGCTTTGTCTCCTTGCTGGAGAATGGAAGTTCCAAAGGGGCAGCGTCCTGTCTCTTGTTCTGAGCAACATTTCGCCGTGTTTAGAACAGAGCTTGACAAGTATGCTTAGTGCATGGACGCAGCAGGGGTGCTTGTTCATTCGAGAAAGGATGAAGGTGAACTTAGGTTGAAGAGCTAAGTGTAAATTGCAGTATGGCCAGTAAGGCTGACTGCCGCCATATGGTTGTAGAAACTAAGGTTCTGGGTCAGAACAGTTAAGGGACTTGCTTAAAGAGTAGGTCCGAGATGGCAGCCGCTAGGCCCTGGAGGTTTTTGGAGCGCTTTACCTGGCTACAACGACAGCTGATGCATGCCCCCTGAATTCCGAGGCTTCGGGAACAGGTCATTCTAGCCTGGTGAATTAAAATATGGGACTGTGGCTTTGGGGAGGATCATCAGAAACGTAGCCTAAAGTGCCGTGCCCACAGAAAAGCTAAGGCGGGCGGCGCAGGAGGGGCTGGCGGGTCCCAGCCTTCTTCCGAGGGAGGAGGCTCGGATCCCAGAGGCCAGAGGGGCCCTGAAAGCAGCAGAGCCGCTCGCGCGTCACGAGGGCCCTAGCGCGGCCCCGTTCGCCCCGCCCCCTCCCTCGCTCCGCCCCCGCCCCGCCCCCGCCCCGCCCCCGCCGCCGCGGGCAGTCCTCGGTGACAGCGAGCGCGCGGCGGACAGAGAGTGTTTGCATACAAAGAAGGCCACGCGCGCGGCGCCGCAAGGTGAGTAGACGCCTCCGCGGCGCCGCCCGCCGCTCGGCCAGCCCCAGGCCGAGCCTCGGAGGTGCTCGGGCCGCTACCGGGAGGGGCCGCAGCCTCGGCCGGCCGGGCGGGGCGGAGCCCGGCGGAGAGTGGGCGCGCGCTGCGACGCCGGAGCCGGCCGGGGGACGGTGGTGACCCGACGCCGGAGGACCGTGCTCGGTCCCCGCGGCCCTTTCTGGGGGACGTGGTTCGGGGAGAGAGGCGGAGAAACAGGCCCGGGGCCCGGCGGCCTCGCGAGCATCCCTCGGGCCTTCCCTTTGGGTCGCCCGCAGGGCTGACCTTGACCCGCCTGGCGGACCCCAGGGGCGGCCGGACCTCGCTCTGTCCAGCGAGGACGGGTGGGTTCCATTCGTGTAGTGGGCAGCCCTGCCGTGCGCCCGGAACTTTTACGAAAATGTCCCCTGGGGCTTCGGATTCTTGCTCTGCAGTTGAGGAAACTGAGGCTCAGGGAAGTTGACCTACGTGCCCAAGGTCACACAGCTGCTAGGCGGCAGGTTAAACGGGGCTGGAATCTGGTTCTCGGATTACAGTTTGGTTCTTCCTCTGCCCGGCCTCTGTGCATCTTTCCTGCAGCCTATGGGTGCTAGGCCCAGTAGCCTCTATCACAAATAATTTTATTTTGGGGAAGGCCAAGAACACGTAGGATGCAAAGTAGTGGCTTAGACATAACTCTAAGTGCCATAGGCTAGAATGTAGGCAGCTGGCACGTAATTTATGTGCAGAGTAGTCGCTGAAGAAACCAGATGTCAACCCAGTGTTTGACCACCAACCAGGAAACTTGAATTAAAAACAACAGATTAACTCGGACAGTTTTTAGAACCTAATAGTTTCCCCAGGATAGTAGGAAGTATCTTGGAAAAGATGAGCTTGTAAAAGTTTTTTTTTTTTTTTAATCAGAGAAATGGCATGATGCATGTGAAATTTACAGTTTATCTTTTGTTCTATAATTCGGGTCTTAGGAATAAAAGTAAGTGAGGAATGGATAGTAATTGAGAAATTAAACACACAGTTTTTTTTTTTTTTTCTATTTTACCCCATGTTGGAAGATCTGTTTGTTTTACAGTTCTGTATTTTGATAATTCTTCATATTTGTCAACATTTGTATCCTTATCAAGCACATTTGCTTATGGATGTGTGTTTTGGAGCTTTTATTTCTGTTTGGATGTAGGGCTGTGTGGTGTTGGGGAGGCGAGCCAGGCGCCTGGCAGAACTTTGTGGATCTGGAGGCACAGGGTGCCCGTGAGGAGGGCTGTTTGTAGGGTTGAGACACTTGTGCCCGATGCTGGCCTCTGGGCTGCAAATCATCACTCTGCCCCCCCCCCCCCCTCGGCCACCCCTCTCCTATTGTGAGTTGGCGTCTCCTGGCTTCTCTGTCTTCTGGGTTCAAGGTTGCAAAGGAACCCACAGGGGACAGACTGATTTGGGCCAGCATTCAGATGGGGACAGGGGAGGGTTGTAGGGAGCTTTTTCCGGGGGAGACTTGGTGGGGCGGGCGGGGGTTGCATCATTTGGGGCCACTTTTGGAACACTTTCGAGAAACACCGAGAAGGCCGCAATCCAACTGGGACACTGAGGCTAGTGCCTTGACCTGTTTGCACCTCCGCATGACCAGGGCAGAAGAGTTTGGAGCTGTTGAGGTACTGATGAGGAACACACGAGGTCCAGGTGGATCCGTGGTGCACTGTCAGCACTGGGGCGAGCCCCCTGGGAAGGGTGAAGTCACATTCTACATGTTGTTGAACTCTGACCTGGTTTATTATGGCGTAAGCCCACTCACTTAAAATCAGAATGGAATTTGTGAAACAATTCGGGCAAAGCTTAACTTAATTCTTTTTTTTTTAAGGTTTTTAAGTTTATTTATTTTTGAGCCAGAGAGAGACACAGCATGAACGGGGGAGGGGCAGAGAGAGAGGGAGACACAGAATTCGGAAGCAGGCTCCAGACTCTGAGCCATCAGCCCAGAGCCCGACGCGGGGCTTGAACTCACGACTGCGAGATTGTGACCTGAGCTGAAGTCGGACGCTTAACCGACTGAACCACCCAGGCACCCCAGGTTTATTTATTTTTGAGAAGGGGGGAGGGGCAGAGAGCGAGGGAGACACAGAATCTGAAGCAGGCTCCAGGCTCTGAGCTGTCAGCCCAGAGCCCGACGTGGGGCTCGAACTCACGAACCCCAACCGCAAGATCATGACTTGAGCTGAAGTTGGATGCTTAAGCGACTGAGCCACCCAGCCGCCCCAGCCTAACTTAATTCTTAATTTCTGGCAGCCTCCAAGGGCCCATTTGCTGGCCATTTCTGAAATGGGAGCTTTCTAAGCTGTGAGTGGAAGGTCTGGTGAGTGAGGGGCCCAGCGTCTACTTTTGCACCTGGCAGCCGGTCCAGGGTCCAGTTCCTGGGACACCAGGGCCCAGGCCCCTTGACGAGGGGGGCACCAGGGCCCTGAAGGCAGCCCCAGCCTCCTGATGTGCCCTTGGCTGGGCCCCTCCTTCCTTCGTCCCCTGCACTTCCCTGGGCGCCTCTTCCTCTTCCCTCCCCTCTCCCCCTCCCCACCTTTTATTCAGCAAATGAGAAGTGAGCCTGGGCTGGGGCTGGGCTGTGTGCAGCTGGGGTGTTGTGAAGAAGATCTTCTGCCTCCCCAGAGCTCTGGGTCTGGGCATAGGCCAGTATTTGTCACAGCACCGTTGGTGACCCACCGGTCCTAAAAATCAGTTTCGGTGGCCCACAGACATTGAAAAAAAGTGAAGTAGGACAGAAAAGAAGGTAGATACTGTTTTGTGGAACTTGTTTTAGCTGTGGGGTGTGTGTGTGTGTGTGTGTGTGTGTGTGTGTGTGTGTGTGTGAGAAAGAGAGAGAGATTATGCGGTCCAGTGGAGAGAGGGAAGATGGGGGTGTGGGTGTGGTTGTGTGTGGGGGGGGGGAGGGACCGCACCACCCAGCACTGGCTTCCTCCTGGCCCACAGAAGTCCCTGCTTGGGGGGCGGGGAGGATGGCCCAGGGTGGCCGTGCTTGTGCACCGCCCCCGCTGAGACACTGAGACGTGGGGAGGAAGGAAGGGAGCAGGCCGGCCCAATCTGGACAGGAGCAGGGAGCTTTTCATGCCGGTGATCATGGCCACATCTCTCAACCCACCGACCAAGTTTTGTGATTCTTCCGACAGCTTAGAACTTTTTGCTGGTACCGAATGCTGGGGTTTCCAGAACAAAGCAACAGGCGGTTAGAACGGTCGTGGCTCTGTGTCAGCTGCTCGCTCCCCGAATGTGAGGTACTCTGCATTGCTCACAAAGCCGACCACAGACCCTATGATCGAGACACGCCTATTTGCTGGCTGCTTCTGGGACACCGTGAGCACATTTGCACCGCGCGCCTTGTTCCCGAAGGTCCCTCCCTCTCCTTGGATACGTGTACTTTCTCTTTTTTGGTGCAATCTTTGTCTGCATTCCTGGCTCTCCCTGGGCATACCCTTTGGTTTTCAAACGACAGGATCCAGTCAGTAAAGATCATGGGATAACAGGGCACAACAGTCCAACGAGACATTCCCCTTGGCCACTGCTCTTGCCGAGGATTCTTGCCAGTGAATTCTACCTAATCACAGAATGCTGCTGCCCAGCCCTGGGGTTGCCTTTGTGCTCAGAGTTGTGGACAGACAGAAATGTACTACCACCCGAGAGTAATACCCTTCTAATAGATGTGTGTGGATCTTAATCTACCACGTTCTTTGGCCCGGTCTTTTTTGGGAAGGTGCGATGTAAATCGTTAAGGCATGAGCCTTAATTCAGAGTCCAGGAATCCTTTGTGGCCACAGGATTAGCGCCTGGCTTTCATTTGGTGTATGCACTTTGCAAAATACTTTAACGTGTACCGAGGACGACTAATCCCGTGAGGCAGACGACGTCAGTCCCTTTTTACAGATACGAAACTGAGGCTGGCAGAGAGGTTAGTAATTGGCCTGTGGGCACAGGTTAGTAGGACCCGGGATCTAACTGACACCAAGCACCTGCCTCCAGGAAGCCTGCATTCTTATCCCCTGAGCTGTCGACGGCACATTTGAACGTCAGGTGATACTTAGCCCTTCCTGAACTGCTGGGGTGGAGTGGGTGGGTGTCCTACAGGAATAGAAGTCGCAAAGGCAGGACGTCCTTTTTGACCAACACACAGATGTAGACGGAGAGCATTTGGAGGTGCGTCAGGAGAGGATGCGAGCCCCGTGCTTGGTCAGTGAGTCGAATGGTTAAGAGCCAGAGGATCAGGGTCTACGCCTGGAGCTGTCTTGCCCGGCACATGGGCCGCCCTGTAGTTTAGATGTCCCTGTCCCCTACTGTCTGGGCCTTTTGTGCTCCTTGGCAAGGACCCGCACGAACACTCATCACATGGGATTATAAGATCCGGGTGTTGCAAAATCCCAGCTGGGGAGGAAGAGCTGAGTGGTCGCCCTTTGACCTTTCTGACCAGAGCAGCCCCCACGCCCCCTCACTCCCTCATGTCTCAGCAGGTTCACTGACTGGGAGACCCTGACATTGAGTGGGCCAGCCTTTTCCATCCCTCACCCAGTTCTCTGACGTCATTAAGAATTAACGTCAAAGTAATACCTATGCGTTTAAAGAACACCCCCCAGAGGTGAGCCTGTGAACCTTATTTGGTGTGTAAATCCATCCAGAGTTTCTTTTGTTGTGTGCATCTCAGAATATGTAGGAATGTAATTCTTAAAAAAGCGGATTCATGTTATAAATGTTTTTGTCCTCTTTCACTCAGTTTATACCTTTTCATGTTAGTATTTGGGGAACTGCTCCCTTTGTGCATGTGTGTGGTTTTTTGTTTTTTTTTTGTTTTTTTTAAAGCAATCGTAATGATTTTCTGATACATGGTTTATTTAACCAGAGTCCTAGAGATATTTAAGTGGTTTCTAATTTTCTAGATTACAGTCAACACTGCCATGACCGTTTGGTACATGGACCTTACAGAAGTAGGGTTGCTGGGGAAGTATGTGCATAAAATGACAGATGGGGCCCCAATGTTCACCCTGCTTATTACCCACCAGCAGTCGGTGATCACTTGGTTTCCCCAGCTCTCACCAACCCTGGGGTTTTTACGAAATGCTCGAATTTTATACCATCTGAAAGACCTCCTTTGCATATCTTAAATTATGAATGGGGTTGAGTATCTTCTCATGTGTCATTGACCAGACGGATCTCTTTCTCAGTGAACCCTCTCTGTATTTTGTCCATTTGTTTTTCTGTACAGTTAGCGTGAGGCCACCTTCAACGGACATTAAGATTCTAGAGATGGGTGGTTATGAACGGGTGTGGCCAGGGGTTTTGCATTTTGGCAGACGTTCCAAGAAAGCAGAGTGTCTTGGCAAAGTTGTGCGGTCTGGAGAAAGATTCTGTCGATTGTGGGTGAAACGTTGATTTTCCTGATGTAATAACTAGGCAAGAAGTTCCGAGACCTCCTGCTGACCACGCGTTAGCAACGGCTGCTTTTCTGGAACCATGTGAGACGGGCTGACTGATGCTTATGGGCATCTGTTGCGTGCCAGGAATTGTACAGAGTAGCTCCAGTGGGGGGCGCACCTGCCCGTGGTGGGGGGCATCGAAGGAGGAGAAAACTTCCCGGGCCTTTGCTCTATTTCCTGCAGGGTATTAGCACCCTCAATCCAGACACGCTCAACACACCTGCCCCTCCCGCTGCGCCCTCCTTCCCGTGGGATCGCCTGGGAGCCGGCTGTCCCCTCCCTCTGGTCCTGCAGCTGAGCTGTGATGATCGAGGGCTCCATGTGATCCGCCTTAATTCAGAAAGGGTCCTGGTGGGGGGACTCTCGGGCCAGCTGGCTTTTCCGCCTCATCACTTTTGTCAGCAGGTACTCGTGGTCCGACCTGCAAGCTTTTTAGAAGCATCTCCAGCTTTTCTGGCGAATTTTCTTTCTGTGGCGGGGAGTGTTTCCTGACGGATGCTGGCATGCCAGTAAAGGCCCCGATTCACCTTTCATCGGTATGGACACACACAGGACTTGACGCTTGTTCAAGAAGCTTCTCGCAGTGCCATGCTCAGTCCAGAACTGGCAAGGAGGGACGAGGTTGGCTGTGGAGAGTGCTGCCAGCGTGGTGGGGCAGGGGTGAAACATACGGATCTCGACCTTGGGGCTGGTATTCTTTTCTCTGCCTCTTTTTTTTTTTTTTTGATTTTTTTTAATGTTTATTTATTTTTGAGACAGACAGAGCATGAACGGGGGAGGGGCAGAGAGAGAGGGAGACACAGAATCGGAAGCGGGCTCCAGGCTCTGAGCCATCAGTCCAGAGCCCGACGCGGGGCTCGAACCCACGGACCGTGAGATCGTGACCTGAGCTGACGTCGGACGCTCAACCGACTGAGCCACCCAGGCGCCCCCTTTTTCTCTGCCTCTTGACCTTGGGGCTGGTATTCTTTTCTCTGCATCACACTACCACCCAGTCACACCTCCTTTTTTGTCATTTATGTGTAACTTATCACTCCTGCTGATTGATAAATATCAATTCACCAGGCTCTGAAAAAAGACTTCTGTGTGGTTAATGTAAATCACAAGAGGCAGACACGCTATTTATAAGCCAATGTCATTTTCTTGCAAGCCTTATTAGTCATGAGACTGTTTTCAGGATTTCTTAGAAATTGTCTTTTTTCCCCCCCTTTTTTAATGCTTTGGGTGAAAATGCGCCCTCAGCTCCTAACCTCCCAGGTGAATGTGATCTTGGGCAGCCCCAGCTGCAGCACAATGTTTGTGTTTTCACAACGAGCTGGTCAGGTTTGGATCCTGGACACGGAGACAGAATGTGCTCAGAGTATAGCCCGGGTGGTGAATGGAGGCCCCCCGACTCCTCTGAGACCCGGCTGGGGTGCTGACAGCACCTTCCTCGCCTGTTGGGTGCAGGGGGGTAGTCGCGTAGCTGTCCTCACATGGCCTCAGGACAACCAGGACAATGAAGAATGAGACATCCCCAGGCTTCAAGGACCTGTGGGGGAGAGAGCCCCAGGGAAGCAGATTTGACTGTATCTTTGAGGAACCGCAGTCCTATCTAAAAGCCACATGACTTAAATACTACACAAGGGTGCTCACTCTCCAAGGCACATTCTGCAGTTTTCAGAAAAGTCCTAAATGGGCATCAATACTCAGTTGTTAATTACTGAGCCAATTGAGATCTAAGACTTCCAGGGGGCGCCTGGGTGGCGCAGTCGGTTAAGCGTCCGACTTCAGCCAGGTCACGATCTCGCGGTCCGTGAGTTCGAGCCCCGCGTCAGGCTCTGGGCTGATGGCTCAGAGCCTGGAGCCTGTTTCCGATTCTGTGTCTCCCTCTCTCTCTGCCCCTCCCCCGTTCATGCTCTGTCTCTCTCTGTCCCAAAAATAAATAAACGTTGAAAAAAAAATTAAAAAAAAAAAAAAAAAAAAAAAAAGAGATCTAAGACTTCCAGCTTCGCGGGGTTCCCCGGGTGGCTCAGTCGGTTAAGCGTCCGACTCTTGGTTTCGGCTCAGGTCATGATCTCACGGTTTGTGGGTTCGAGCCCCGTGGTGCTGACAGTGTGGAGCCTGCTTGGGATTCTCTCTCTCTCTGCCCCTTTCCCTCTCACACACATGCTCACGTTCGGAGAGCAAATAAACTTCAAAAAAAAAAAAGAAAAGGACTTCCAGCTTCTCAAGGACAGGGCTTAATCTTACCTGGTGTCAAACCCAGAGCCAGGTACACGGCGAGCATCTGCGTCCTCTCTGCCTCGTGACAGGAGGAATGATCCGTGTGTGTGTGGGGGGGCGGGGGGCGGTATTGGTTGGTCACTCACCTGTCCTCAGGGACACCTTTCTGACATTTAAGGTGGATCAGGATAAAAGGAGGAGGGGGCGATTTTATCCGTGGGTATTCAGACTTGACCAGTAAAATCTTGCCCTTTTTCTCCTTGAACTCAAACGGAAGGAACCCCTTTCTGGGCTCCCGCTTCACCTGTGTGCCCCCCACCCCCGCCACCGCCCCGGGACATGGCAGAGGGTGAGGCTGGCCTGCTGCTCCTGGACCGACTGGGAAGCACAGGTGTATCTGTGGAGCAAGCAGACCAGTCTCCCAACCGGGCACCAGCTTAGGAGAAGGCAGTGTCCCACTAGGATGGACCGCCGTGGGGAGCTCTGGCCTCACCATTGGCGAAGCGGACATATTTGCATCTACTGCGCCTTACAGCTTCCTGCTTATGTCCCTTGAAGTCTGCGTGTGCGTCTCTGTACAGAGATACGACTGTCCAGTGTTTTGGGAGGTTTGTAGGGTGGTCCCAAAGTCGGATACAGACTTCTCCTGGATTCAAATGCTCCTTCCGCCTCTTACCTGCATCGGGGCCCAGAGCAACTTACATACATAAACTCCACAATTCAGTTTCCTTCTCTGCGAGATGGGAAAACTCTGTTTCGCACCATTGGGAGGAAGGGATACGTAGTTTAAACTCTGTTATTATCGCCATCTGGACAGCGTACCAGCCTTCATGGTAGGTGACAATGGACTGTGGTTTGTGCCACGCTGGTTCGCTGCTGTACTGTCTTTGCCTGGTGTTGCCAGTAAATTCTGGGTATTTAGGAGCCTCTCAGGTGGTTCTCCTTTGGCCAAAGTAGCTGGCAGGCTGGGGGCTGATTAAATTGTCAGTGTCCGTTGGCCCTTGAGAGCAGCAGTTCTGTGTCCGGGTAGAACCTGCTGCTGCTCAGAGGAACAGGAGCCCGAGGCTTCACCCCAGGCTGATGCTGGGTCGGTTCCCAGTCTCGAAGCTCCCGGATGTACCGTAAAGCCAGATTCCACAGGTGTTCCTTGGGCACCTGCCACAACGATGCGTGTTTGGCCTGTGTGCACGGGCAGTGGGTCACGGGCAGGCTGGTGCCAGGAAATGATGAATCATTCTGTGGGGGAAAATGCTAGAGAAGTCTTCCGACAGAAAGAAAGGTGTTTTGATCTTCTAGTCCTTGAGGGCCATGGGGGAAGGCTTAGAATTTACCTCCCGGGAGACCCTGAGATGAGGTAGCCGAAGAGGGTGTGAATGGCGAAAATACCCCATTGAGAGCCAACCGCAGAGTCCGACTGGTCTAGTGACTTACTCAGGGAGGTAGTGACAGTGAGTCACGTTTGCCACCTGTCCTCTAATGGCAGAGGGTTTTCCTAAGTTATCTTGTTTTACGCTCATGATGGTGGGGTTCCATCAGAGAGGTGGAGTTAATACCTTGCTCCCAAGCACAGAGCTCACAAATTTTGCAGGACGACAATCAGGTCTGACCATCTGACCCTATATTTTGTGCAGTTCCTATTTCTCAGACTTTTTCTTTTTTTTTTTTATTAGAGAGAGAGAGAGAGAGAGAATGCGAGCAAGACAGGGGCAGCGGGGGAGAGAGAGAATCCAAAGCAGGCCCCATGCTCCACGTAGAGCTCTACGCAGGGTTCGATCCCAGGAACCATGAGATCCTGACCTGAGCCGAAATCAGGAGTCGAACGCTCAACTGATTGAGCCACCCAAGTGCCCTTGTTTTTCAGACTCTTCTTCCTGTGTCATGGCCTGCTTGTGGACAAGAAATGTCTTAGAGCCTGTTATTTGAATGCATTTGCAGTGAATTTTGTTTGCAGCATTGTCTTCATGAACTTTATGTACCTGGGAGCCCACAATTCTCATTCTTTATTTCTTCTGGTTTGTAAATTTTAGCACTTTCCCCCTCATTCCCAGGGTTGTCAGGCTGCTGCAGAGGTGATTTGCCTGGGTGGAATGTTTTTGTGATGGGACAAAACAAACAAAAACAACCCAAACCCCTACCCCCACCAACCCTTGGTTTCTTGCTTGGAGTGAAGACTTGATTTCATGGTGTTGCCGCAAGCAGGTCACAGAATCATCAGGTTAGAGCCCCATCAAATTCTTGAATTCTCTCCACAACGTTTTTGCCACATGGTGGTTTAGACTCTTTGGTGAGACCACCACTGATGGTGAGCTCAGTCCCTCTAATGAGCCAGTTTCCTTAGAAGCCTGGTCTCACGGATTGTGCCCCCCGGCTCTGGAAGGTCCTGTCCGTAATTCTGACTTTAATTGCGATCTATGATCGTCTGTACAGCACTGGGTACCCTGTCCACCGGGGCTGAATATTACGTGACATTTAGATCTGTTTTTCTAAAGCCACGTGGCCGATTTTCTTTAACTGGGTCTCACCCATTTATACCGGTTTCATGCACTGACATTGGGAAGCAGCACTACGTGGAGGAGAGCAGGGGAGTCTTGGGGTTCAGCTTGGGCTCCCGCCCTCACTCTGCTGCTGGCCGTGCTACTCTGAGCATCTCACCAACCTGGTGCCCTGGGTTCTGCATCAGAAATGGGGTAACTGGTGTTACCCATTGTTGTTGTTGTTATTTTTTTTTTTTGTCTTTTCGTTTTAATTTTTTTTAATGTTTATTTATTTTTGAGATAGAGACACCAAATGTGAGCGGGGGAGGGGCAGAGAGAGATGGAGACACAGAATCCGAAGCAGGCTCCAGGCTCCGAGCTGTCAGCACAGAGCCCGACGTGGGGCTTGAACCCATGAGCCGTGAGATCGTGACCTGAGCCGAAGTCGGCCGCCCAACCAACTGAGCCACCCAGGCGCCCCTGTGCTTTTGGATTTTGTGTTTTATCTGTTTGGCTCTAATATAAGTACCACAGTAGTTTCTAATTTAGGGAAAACTGTCTGGAAAGACGTTATTCCCATAAGATGTCATAGCCTCAGAAAATTAGCCTCAGAATATCTTCTGGAAAGCTAGAAGATGCCCTGTTTTTTTATTTATTTTTTTTATTTTTAATTTTTTTAATTTTTTTTTTCCAACATTTGTTTATTTTTGGGACAGAGAGAGACAGAGCATGAACGGGGGAGGGGCAGAGAGAGAGGAAGACACAGAATCGGAAACAGGCTCCAGGCTCCGAGCCATCAGCCCAGAGCCTGACACGGGGCTCGAACTCACGGACCGCGAGATCGTGACCTGGCTGAAGTCGGACGCTTAACCGACTGCGCCACCCAGGCGCCCCGATGCCCTGTTTTAAAAAAAAAAATATATATATATATGTATATATATACACATATACATATAAAATATATACATATATATAAAAAATATATATAAAGTATACAAATAACATTTAATATGTATTTATATGTGTTTATACATTTATGTGTATGACATCTTATATGTTTCTTAACCTCCGAAAACCCACAGTAGAGTCTGGAGAACCCTCGTTTGGCCAGACGATGTTTATGTGGGGTTTGGCTTATGTCTCCTCAAAATACCACTGAAATAGGCTGTGGGATCCTGTTTCACGTGATACACGAAGCCCTGTCGGGTGAAGCAGCCATTTGCCGAGTTTTGAGATGAAAACCACTAGACTTCACAGGGATTCGGTATGGGGTGAGTAAGGAGCAGGTGTCTCCAGCGTGCCCCTCTGTCCCACTGGATGCGTAAGCATTTTGTTTTGTGTTTTTACAGGTGGTACTTCGGTTATGCTTGAGGTAGTTAAGATGCTTTGTTCTTCAAAACATTCCCCTCACTGCCCGACCCGGAGTGGTAGTGACCATGGGGAAGGAGGACGGTAATGAGATTGATGAGCCGGTGAAGGGACGGAGTCCATCTCAGGCTGGCTGGTCTGGCTTCTTATCTTGAGGGAAATCAGATTACCTTCTTCCTTGAGCCCTTTCACTTTGAACAGATCCGAGGAAGTGAGATTGGCGTCCAGCTTGTCTGTTCTTGGGTTCTCCCAGTATTTGCCCAGCACTTATTTAGAGGAAATCCTGGAAGAGGAGAGATAAAGAGCCACTGATCCCCCCCCGGCCCCCCGACTTGCCTGCACCCCTCACTCAGCCAAGCAGAAGCTGGGGGTGAACCGGGCGCCCCCCTCCTCCCCTGAAAGGCTGTCCCGTGCCTCCTGGGTCCAGGCAAACATTATTCATCTTCATGAAATGACTTCTGGTTGGTACAGTGTTCTCGCTCACCCCCTTTTAAGATTGTGGTGACGTACACGTCACAGAAAACGGGACTGTCTCAGCCATTTGCAGGTGTGCAGTTCAGAACCTTCGTATAAGGACTTTCACCCTGTTGGCGCGTCCATCCCTCCCTCCAGCTCCAGCTTTTGTTTCTTACTAACTCCCCTTCCCTCCTCCCTGAGGCCGAGGGTAATAATCACTCTTCTACTTCCTGTTTCTAGGGATTTCCGTGCTCTAGGGACTTTATGTGGGCGGAATCGTACATAAGGCATTTGCCCTTTTGTGATTGGCTTATTTCACTTAGCGTGATGTCCTCAAGGTGTATCCACGTTGTAGCAAGTGTCAGAATTGCCTTCCTTTCTAAAGCTAATACCCCATTGGATGTATACACCACATCTTGTTTATCTGTTCATCATCCGTCAAGGGACACTTGGGTGGTTTCCACCTCGTGGAACCATTGAGATAACGCGTCTGGGAACGTGGGTGTGCAAGAATCTCTTTGAGACCCTGCTTTTGGTTTTTGGGGATCTATACGTAGAAGTGGAATGGCGGGGTCATATGGGAATATGGGAATTCTGTTTTTAACTTTCTGAGGAGCTGTGTTCTGTACTGTTGCGTACACAGCGCCGCACCGTTTCGCATTCTGACCAACAACACACATAGATTCCAGTTTCTTCCCAGCCTTGCCAACCCGTGTTTTTCCCGTGTTTCAGATAGTATTCATCCAAGCAGTCCCCTTCCTAAAAGATTCTCTGTGGTTGGTTAAGACAGTCCCTGTAGACACCGAGGAGCATATTGCCAGGTGGGGCCACGATCCTGTCGTTTGCTAAGAATTATGGAACAGGCTCCCTGCTTCCAAATGGAGATATTTTCCGATCTGCAAATACGTTATTCAATAGGAGGGGTAGCTGAAGATAGCAAAGTAACTTCCGGTTATTTGTGGTGGGAAAAATTACACCACGCACGAAGGGACGATCGCAGGACCAGGAATCAGGCTGTCGGGGTCGCGCTCCGTCTCTTGGAGACGGGGAGCGCTGCCTGTCACCTTCCGTGTCTGGGCTTCTTTCTGTCAAACGAGGTGTCGGAATAACAACCCAGGGTCCTGCCACCTTCGAAATCTTCAGATTCTGCACAACAGCCTTGAGTTTGCTCGCTGACATGGGGGAGGGAAGCTTTGTTCTTGAGGACGGGAGAGCAGAGCACCATTTAGTCTGAATTATTGAAGATGCCCTTTCCGGCTTTATCTTCAGGCCCTCGGACCTCGCAGGTCACCCAGGCAGATGTCCTCGTCTCACAGATGAGGAGCTGGGATGCCGACATGTGGGAGTACCATCCAGTTACGAGCGTTCCCTTTGTTGGGAATACGGTACTACTGTGGTACTTATATTAGAGCCAAACAGATAAAAATGTTCATGCTGCTTACACTTGGCTATAGAGTTAGAGGTTTGCCCCTCTCGGTGAGTCCTGCATGTTAAAATCTACATTGAACATCGAGGTGGTGGGTTTTTTTTTTTTTTTTTTTTTTTTGTAAAATGATTCCCTAGAAGAAATATCAGGGTTCTTGGCCCTGGCTGGCTCAGTTGGAAGAGCCTGTGACTCTTGAACTCGGGGTCATGAGTTCGAGCCCCACCTTGGGCATAAGGCTTCCTTAAAAAAAAAAACCCTTTAAGAGAACAAAACAGATGAACCTAAGGGAAGGGAAACAAAAATAATATAAAAACAGGGAGGGGGGCAAAACAGAAGAGACTCTTAAATATGGAGGACAGACTGAGGGTTGCTGGAGGGGGTGTGGGAGGGGGATGGGCTAAATGGGTCAGGGGCACAAAGGAATCCACTCCTGCAATCATTGTTGTACTATATGCTAACTAATTTGGATGTAAATTATAAAAAAAAAAAAATTAAAAAGTGAAAAAAAAATAAAATAAAATCTTTAAAAAAACAAGCAAACAAAAAAACCCTAAAACAAAACCGAGATGTATCCGGGTTCCAAGGAATCCTTTTTTTCCGCCTCGTTCATCTCCAGGAACGGTCCCCTCCCCCCTGTTAAACGAAGTCAGTTAGCTTGCACGGCTACACAGATTTAGAAATCGTGCCATTTTCTATTTTCGCGTCCACGTGACTGGCGTTAGCCGTGGGTGCCGGGCCGCGTCACGCAGACCCCGTCTAAGGGAGGCTGGCCCGAGCGCGTCTCCGCCTGTGTGCACGGAAGGGTCTGCTCGTCTCTTTCTGGGGGAGACGGGTGGTGGCGATCCAGAGGGTGCCGCTTAAAATTGTACAGTGAGCCAGTCAGGGCTTTCTTGCGCTCTTTTCTCTGGAGGTTTTGTTCACTGCTGTTAGGGTTCTGGCCTGTTCTAAGCTGGCCCTAAAGCAACAGTTCGTGTTTGCCCCCTGCCTGCAGGGCTTTTGGCCAGCCAGCATTGAGCCTCGGTTTCCTCATTTGTAAAGCGGGGGGTTGGGGTGCTGCTCTCACTTCCACACGTCACAGGAGTTGAGGTGAGGCTTATGAAAGGTAGTTTTTGGTTTTTTCACTTGAAAAGAGAAGGCTTGGTCCTTGGCCTCCGGGACAATCTGGCTTCGCCAAGTGACAGGAAAACCACAGGGCCAAGTCGGGGACACATCAGGGCGAGAAAGTTCATAGAACCGAACTGCGCAAACAGGTCAGGGACAGGCGTGCGTACTCAAGGTCGTGGTCGCCGGGATCATTGTCAGGGACCCGAAGATGGGTGGGCTCAGCGTGGTCCCTCACACCCCCATGGAGGGTGGGTGGTCACCTTGACGAATCGGGGCGTGATTGAGGTCTTGGGGTCCAGCCATTGGAAGTCACAACGTGCAAACCCTCCATGCTCAGGTGGTGAAGCCACGTGGTCTCAGGAGGCCCGGTCAAGTGCACAGAGAGGAGAGGGGAGCGCAGGTTTGACCGGGCCTTCGCTTGAGGTCAGCAAAGCCGGGGAAGAAGGGACCCGCAGGCTGGCAAGAAGGGAGCCCCAAGGGAGCTGCATCCTGAGGACAGGTACCCCGGGTGGGGGTTGGGGGGGGGGGTGCAGTCACCTCTGAGAGCACGAGGCCCGGGGAGGCAGAGCCAGGAGGAGTGGGTGGCAGACGATGGCTGCAGGGTTGGCCCCCGAAGGCTGTGGGCCAGTCTGTGAGTCACATCGGGGCACGCGACGGGGCCAGACTGTGGAACCGGAGGGTGGGCTTTGCCGAGGTGGGCAGGTGGGCCGGTGAGGACCAGCACTGAGGCGGCCGTGGGAGCCCGAATATGGCACCAGCTCACGGCCGGGCCCCTGGACCCGAGCATGTCCGGCTGCCTCTTCGTGGCCTCCTTTCGGGCCGGCGTCTTGTCTGCACCATCAGCAGCAGCTGTCACTTAGCCTTCCAGCCTCTGGTTTTTTCTGGCCAGTCTGCACGTCATTATCATGACACTTCCTTGAAATCATGGATCGAATCATCGTTTTGTCGTTCCCAAATCTGCGGTGGCTTTGCGTTGCCACCTAGAAACGTCCGGACCTCCCAGCGGGGCTTAAACTCTCCCATCTTTTCCCTGCATGTCCTCTGTCACGGGCACAGCACCCCCTGCAGGGCTCTGGTCCACCTTTTCCCACCTCCCTGCCCTGGCGTGGCCCCTCCACCTCCCTGGGTCATGGCCCTTAGCGTCTGCCTAGAACAGACATAGCAGTGACATATTCTAGTTCCTTGTGTTTTACTTCTGTTGCCTTCATGAGCCTGTGGGTCCCTTCAGCGGACAGGGACTTGGTCTTTTTTATCTCTGCGTCCCCGCCACCAGGCCCCTTGTAGAGGAGACGCCCGGGTGTTTGCTGACCGGACTTCAGTTGATTAGCTGGGCAGACAAACCAAAGTGGTTCGGATGAATGTCTCCTGGAGTCATGGGCCAGAGTCAGATAGGCAGGCCAAGACCGGGATGGAAGTTGTTCTAAATAAAAGTCATTGTTTTTCCTTCTCAAGTGAAAACAGCCACTTTTTTCAACTCATATTATTGAATATCTGTTCTCTTTGGCATGGGCGGGGGGGATAGATACTAAATAAGGTAGCAAATACAGTCTCTTCTCGAGAGTCTTAAGATTTCGTGTGTAAAACCTACATGTGACGACAGAGTGAGGCTGGCAGGGGCCGGAAGGGTGCCATAAGCAAGAACCGTAGGCCCAGAGGGGAAGAGCCCGGTGCTACCAGTTGGGGTTCCTGGGGCCGCTGCCGTGGAGGTTTGTGGGCTTGCTGACCGGGTCGGGGGTAGGTGGATAGCGGGCTCCTTCCGGTGGACCAAGATGATGTGAACAAGCTGTGAAAGTCACACGTGTAAACACGTGTGTTTGACGTGACCATGAGCCCATTTGGACTGACTCTAGAGAGATGGCCTTCTCTGAATTAATTGTTTGTGCGTCTGTGTGTGTGTTTGTGTCTCTGTTTTCCAGACCCAAACCATGAATTACGTTGGGCAGTTGGCGGGCCAGGTGTTCGTCACCGTGAAGGAACTCTACAAGGGCTTGAATCCTGCCACCCTGTCTGGATGTATTGATATCATCGTCGTCCGCCAACCCAACGGGAGCCTTCAGTGTTCCCCTTTCCACGTGCGCTTTGGGAAGATGGGGGTCCTGCGCTCCCGAGAGAAAGTGGTAAGAGCGTAGGGCCCGGTGACCTGGGGTACAGTTTCTTTCTTCAGAGAAAAATCATCGTGTTTCTGTCTGTACACAGAGCTTTGGACCTCTGGGATCGTGGCTTCACACTGGAAGGGGCTGGTCACTGAATTGACAAGTGTATTATCTCCAACTGTGGTGTTAAATTGCTCCAAAACGTAGTGGCAAAAACCAGCTACTTATTAAGCTCGTGGGTTCTGTGAGTCAGGAATTCAGACCAAGCGTGGCCAGGCTGGGGTTTCTCTGCCCTCTGCCATCTGGAGCCTCAGTTGGAGGACCCACTCCAAAGATGCGGTCACTCACATGGCTGGTGGCCCCTCGGCTGGGCTCTCAGCTGAGAGCGTTGGCCAGAATGCCCACATGTGGCCTCTCCACGTGGCCTGGGTGGCCGCACAACACGGTGGCTGGATATAGGGTGAGCATCTCCAGAGGAAAGGAGCCAGGTGGACCCTGCCTTCTTCTGGACCCGGCCTCGGGAGTTCCATAGAGCCACTTCTGTTGTGCTCTGCTTGCTGGGCACAATCGCAAGCCTTCCCGGGCTCAGGGTGGGGGCAGGGCGGGGGGCAAATAGACTCCACTTCCGATGGCGGAGAGCACGTAAGCCTGGGTTGATTGATTGAGGTTTGGAATTGTGAGATCCTTTGGGGATGTATGTGATTCAAATATGTGTATGTAGAGACACGGCATCCCCCATGAGGATTCCTGTGGCGGTGGGGTGTGTTTTTCCTTCAGGTTGACATAGAAATCAACGGGGAATCCGTGGATTTGCACATGAAGTTGGGAGACAATGGAGAAGCGTTTTTTGTTCAAGAGACTGAGAGTGATCAGGTAAGGAAGGCTGGGCGGTCAGTGTTACTTCCTAGTTTTGAATTTCAAGCAGTGCTTATCTAGAGGACGCAGCGGAAGTTTGTGTGGCGAAGTAATGCTCGTTCTGGGCGGTGTAGACCATCACGGCAGAGAAGGGCGGCTGTTTCCCTATACTAGGGGTTTTTGCGCCAGACGGGTGGGTGTGTGCTATGTCCACACAAGGCTCACCGGTCCTGCTTCCGCGTGCCCACCGTGTCCAAGGAGACGGGAACCAAAGCTCATCCGAGCTGTTGTCCAAAGCATACAGCTTACACTGGTGTGTCAAATCCCAGAGGGCTGAATGTTCTAGTTTCTGTTTAGTGAGTGACCAAATCCCTTGCATTTTTTATTAAAGATTTTAACAGCTCTGTTAAGATACAGTTTGGGTCCAGATGATCTATCCATTTCTAGGATACGAGTCCGTGGCTTTCAATATCGTCTCTTGTACGTGCAACTGTCACCAGTCAATTTCAGGACATTTTCATCACCCCACAAAGAAACCCTGTACCCGTTAGCCATTACTTGCCTATTCTCAAGCCCCCATTCCTGCCTGAGCTCTAAGCAACCACCCTGCCTTCTGCTGGTATAGGTTTTCCTCTTCTGGACGTCACACGAATTCAGTCTTACGACATGTTGTCTTTTGTGCCTGTCTTCGTCCGCTTTGCATGTGTTCCGAGTTCATCCATTCCGTAGCCCGTATTGGTGAGATAACAGCCCGTTGTATCCATGTCCCCCATTTTGTGTATTATCCCTTTGTGCGCTCAGGGACATGTGGGATGTTTCTACCTTTTGGCCGTGATGAGTAATGTTGCGCCTTCGTGTGGACATATGTTATCATTTCTCTCGGGTGTGTACCCAGGAGTAAAATTGCTGTGTCACGTAGCAACTCTGTGGTTAGTGTTTGAGGAACTCCCAGACTGTTGTCCAAAGCTCTGCGCCGTTTTACATTCCCACCAGAAGTGCAGGAGAGTTTTGATTTGTCCACATCCTCAGCAACACTTGCCGGCTGACCGATTCCAGCCGCCCTAGGGGGGTGTGGAGGGGTGCCTCGATGTGGTTTGCATCTCCCTGATGACTAATGTTGTTGAGCATCTTTTCACATGCTTATTGGCCATCTGTATATTTCCTTTAATGTCGATTTTCTAAGTTTATTTATTTGGAGAGAGACGGAGACCGCACAAGTGGGGGAGGGACAGAGAGAGAGGAAGAGAGAGAATCTCAAGCAGGCTCCGCACTGTCCACGCAGAGCCCGATGCAGGGCTCGTACCCACAGACCGTGAGATCATGACCTGAGCCGAAACGAAGAGTCGGACGCTTAACCGACTGAGCCACCCAGGTGCCCCTGTATATCTTCTTTAGAGAAATGTCTACTCAGATCTTTTTTAAATTGGGTTTTGGTCTTTTTATTATTGAGTTGTTGAGAGTTCCTTATATGTGCCTATTCGCTTTCTTGCTGGTGTCCTTTGGAGCACAAAACTTAAATGTTGATGAAATCCAGCTTATCTCTTTCTGTTTCCTTTTGTTACTCCTGCTTTCGGCGTCCTAGCTAAGCATCCTTTGCCAAATCCAAGGTCATGAAAATTTACCGCTACGTTTTCTTCTAAGACAAACCACTTTTCAACTCTTCCCTTCATCGAGAAAGCCACCTTGAGGGATCCTGTCGTGATTCCTCAGTACAGTCCACTTAGACGAGTTCCTTTACAGGAAGATAGCAGCTTTATGGGAAAGGAACAGATCTCAACAGCTCCAGGCTTTAACGCGAATGCCCATAATTTCAGTTTCAGAATAAAACCGTCCCAGGCTGTGTCCCCACCCAAAGGTGTGACATGAAAGGAAGACCAGCGTCCTCATCCCATACCCTTCATCCCTTAATTAACCCCAGGCGGCGGGGGAGGGGAGGGTTGGGAGGAGGGGCAGGAGGGGGGAGTCCCTGCCAATCTTTACCTTCCTATTCAAAGGGAAGGCTCTGAGAAGCATTAATTCGGAATTACCGATTCTTTCCATCTCAGATGGATACTTGCATTTTACATTTCTGTTGTCCCTTAGCTCTGGACAGATTTTACACTGTGAGAGTTGAAGACGCGTTTGGGGCGAGGCTGTCATGGAAGGTGCAGACCCGGGGGCCTGCTGTGCTGGCCTTGAGGGTGCCTGTGGGTGGGACGGGGCTTCGGAGGCCAGAGTGCGTTCTGCCCCTTACGCCTGCCTCTGGCGACCCCTGGAAGGCCGCCGGAAGCCCGGGAAGCCTGCGTCCCTCATCTCCGGATTGCCTCAGGATGCGGTCTCCCCCCGCAACCTGCGGCGATCTGCCTCTCCCCTATCCAGCCTGTGGACCCTTCTTTGCTCTTAACCCCATCTCAAGGCCGTCCACATTTCGACTTTGGCCCACTGCGTGGCTGGCTGAGATGACCTCTCCCCTCCCAGCCCGAGGCTTCGGCTCTGAGATGTTCATTGTATATGTGCAGCACATCGGATGTTCTCTAAACCTCTTAGAGAGAGAGAGAGAGAGAGAGAGAGACAGAGAGACAGAATCTGAAGCGGGCTCCAGGCTGTCAGCTCAGAGCTGGAGGCAGGGCTCGAACTCACCAGCTGTGAGATCATGACCTGAGCTGAAGTCTGATGCTTAACCGACCAAGCCACCCAGGCGCCCCTGTGTATGTTCTTTACTTCTTGTTACTGAATGTCACATAATAAATAAGTCATTCGTTAATACAATGATCTTTACAGTTTTTTAAAAACTGCCAAATCATTGTTAAACGACTGTTTAATTGACAGGCTGTGTTTTCCCTTTTGCTTTTAAGAAGAGAGTCAGTATCGAATCATCAGCTATGTGCCAGGATGTGCTCTCTTTGTCGGCAGGTTTGGGGATGGCGGCTGTCAGGTGTTTTTTTTCTTTTTTCTTTTTTAATTACTGTCATCTTCATTCAGTGCGTATGAAAAAATACATACACGTTCTTTCTCCCTTTTGCACACAAGCATGCACGCACACACTTACCCACACTGAAATGCAAAATTGAGTCCAGATCCCAGGGTGAAGTAATGTCTCCAAGCCCCTTTTCTCCTCTTTGCTTTAGATATTTCAAACACAGCTGGCTTTTGGTGGCCTGAAGTCACTAAGTACCTTGCTTTGTTACAAGTAGGAAAACGCAGGATTCGGTACAAATGGCATTTAATGCCTCGTTGACTTTGTGGTCGGCTATCAGGTCTGGCCGCCGCACCCCCCAGATGTGGCGTCCAGCCGGCCTGCCCCGCACGGCCCTCGCCAGGGGCGCTCAGGCTCCTACAGGGACCCTGGCCGGCCTTTGGCAGCATCCTGCTCCTTATGCCCAAATTCATGAGACTCTGAAAACGATTTTGTCCCGTAGGAAGTGATCCCCATGTACCTGGCCACCTCCCCTATCCTGTCGGACGGAGCCGCCCACATGGAGTGCCAGCTGAAAAGGAGCTCGGTAGATCGGCTCCGAACCCTGGACCCCAGCACGTCAGCCCAGGCCTCACCTCCCAGTGAGGCCCCTTCGAGCAGCTCTTCAGTGAAGAAGAGAAGAAAAAGGAGGAGAAAGTCCCAGCTGGACACCCTGAAAAGAGACGACAACATGAACACATCTGAGGACGAAGACATGTTTCCCATAGAGATGAGCTCCGATGAGGAGTCCGACCCGCCAGACGGCAGTAGGTAAGTGCTCTCAAGAGGCAGGACCTGTGTCCGAGTCGGGCGTGTTGCCTTTTTAAGGTGATTCTTACAAACTCTTTTTTTTCCCCAGAATTCCTTATTCTTATGGTAATGTATTTTAGATGGAGTTTAAAACACATTTTTTTTTTTTCAGTGTTTTTTAATTCGTTTTTGAGAGAGAGACAGAACGTGAGCAGGGCAGGGGCAGAGAGCGAGGAGGAGACACAGAATCCGAGGCAGGCTCCAGGCCCTGAGCTGTCAGCACAGAGCCCGACTCGGGGCTTGAACTCGTGAACCGTGAGATCGTGACCTGAGCCGAAGTCGACCGTTTAACCGGCTGAGCCACCCAGGAGCCCCATTTTAGATGGAGTTTTAGAATTCTGTGGACCCAGCCTTAAAGTAGCATAGAGATTTGAGGCAGCTGGTAATATCAGACCTCCTCGTCTGGTAACTTCGACCTCTAGGACAGAGCCAAGGAACAGAGAACTGAGCAAACTAATACTTCCTGCACCAAACCATAGTTTCAGAACCTGACCTGTGTACTCTTTATTTTTTTTATTTTTGAAATTTACTTAGCGAGAGAGAGAGAGAGAGAGAGAGAGGCTGAGAGAAAGGGAGAGAGAATCCCAAGCAGGCTCTGCTCTGTCTACGCAGAGCCCGACGCAGGGCTCGATCCGTGAGGTCATGACCTGAGCCTAAATCAAGAGTCGGACACTTAACCAGCTGAGCCACCCAGATACCCCAGAACCTGCCTGCTCTTATCTGGACGCCGGTTGTGTTCCCGGCAGTCGGACTGGCTTCTAGCTAGGGCCTGATCTGTGATAGACTTCAGGTTGCAAGCATGTGTAGAACATGGCCAGTTTTCCCTCCAAACAGACTTCCCCGCTTTCAATTTTGATTAGGCCCAAGGTTTAACGGTCATCTTGTTTGACTTTGCTTTGCTTTTGACAGTGCAGTGACATTGTGCTTCTGTGTGTTACTATTTTGGTGACAACCACCAGTTTTCAAAGAGAAAGACTCCTTTGTAAGGGAGCTTGATGGTTCAGACTTTTATGTCATTCGGTATCATTTTTGATGACTGTTTTTGTATCTTGTTAGCATCAAGAAGGGATAAGGGACATCAGGAGTATCCCTCTGCTTCCTTATTCAAAATAGGACATTATTTTTTTTCTTGGCTAAAAATACAGGCAAATTGGCAATGTTCCTTTTCCTAACTATAGCCTCTAATCTGCTGCAGGCTCAGAAACTGATGGCTGGGCTTATTATAGTTGCCATGCCTGTGTGGCTTTTCATTCCAGAACTTGGTTGGTGATAGATACCTCAGGGAACACCAAACATACGGACAGATGGCCTCTGCGTGAGTGAAATAGCGCGTCCTGTTTTTTTTAATGAAGGCATTCTACCTGAAACAAGACAGATCTGCAATCATTTTGCAATTACAAGATTCCTTTGGTCTCTATCACGTATTTATTCTGCTGGATGAAGCATTATCCGTGTGTGGTCATTCAGTTATTCGGCAGCCCCACCCGTGCACAGCGAGACCTTGACAGCCTCCTGGGTCTCATTTTGGTGTCACAGTGTATACAGCAGGCTGTGTAACCATCACGCACGTCTGTCAGTCCCGGTGCTTGAATACAGTCACTTTACATTTGCAATTCGGCCAACGCACGAAACACATTTGTATGTGTCTCTGTCTCACTTTTTCCCTCTCTACTGCCCGCAGTATACCCGGGCGGTAGAAGAAGGTCATGTTACTCCATAAACAATTGAGAGATAATCGGTATGAAATGGAAACTTGCCTTTAGTGTGATGAATGTATCACTAATAGTTCCTTGACTTTCGTCTTCTCTTTTTTTCCTCCAGAACTCTTCCTAATGATCTATCTGCATTCCAAGAAGAGGTTTCTAAGGAAAACCCTTCCCCCATCATGACTTACCCTCAGTCAGCATCGTACCCTAATTCTGATAGAGAGTGGTCACCCAGCGCAAGGTAGGTTGCTGGGGGAAAGCGTGTGCGTTCGTGCACCCTCGTCCAGAGGATTTGAAGTCAGTTATAGGAGGTGTGTTTAATAAAAGAGTGAAGTAGACGTAAAAAGTGAGGGGCGCCTGGGTGGTGCAGTCGGTTAAGCGTCCGACTTCAGCCAGGTCACGATCTCGCGGTCCGTGAGTTCGAGCCCCGCGTCAGGCTCTGGGCTGATGGCTCGGAGCCTGGAGCCTGTTTCCGATTCTGTGTCTCCCTCTCTCTCTGCCCCTCCCCCGTTCATGCTCTGTCTCTCTCTGTCCCAAAAATAAATAAACATTGAAAAAAAAAAAAGTGAAAAAATGCCGTTTAGAGTAGGAGGTACGGATCAGGATCGAAAAAGGACATGGGCAGACCAGAAACTTCTATCTGATATCGCAGTCAAACTGCCAACGTGGCTCTGGGCTCCCCATAGGTGACGTTGAAGGAAAGACCACTTAAGTTACTCGGTGCTAAGTGTCAGTGGGAGAGAACAGGTGACTGAGCCTTTCCTGACACTTAGCTCTCAGATAAGGCTCAGGAACACAGCTGTCGCACCAGGAGCCCCCGAGGTGGTTCTGGGCTGTTAGAATGATGCCCTGTCCTCATGCTTAATGCCTTCTGCCGAACTCAAGGGTATTTATTTCCCTGAGAAGAAGTCTGACGTCACCCTAGAATCCGGTATAAACTTGGAGGACCAGACCTGCTCCCTGTGCAGGTTGCCCTCCCGAAGACTCCAGAGACTTCTGTCAGTGCCAACTCGGAGAGCACCTGAGCCCCTCTGAGCACTTCTCAGAAGAACTGGGGAGGGGACAGATGGAAACCGTGTGTCCTCAGCAGGGATGGTCTCACCCCCACTGAGACCAAAAAATTGGCTCCTGGGCAGCAAAGACTTCTTAGATGTTATAATGGCTCGCGGACTCTGAAGGGCCACAGCACATAAGCAGTTGCACAGTCTGGCCATGGGGTTGAAATTTCACGGTGGAGGGAGGGCCACTGGGGGAAAAAAGTCTCAAATGTGCGGGGGTGTGCGAACTGATGACTTCCTTGGATCGTTCTTGTTCCTAATGTGTTGGAGGTACTTCTAGTTTCTAGTGAAAGTGTAGGAGCCCCTGTCACAAAGGCTTCCTGCCTCCCTGCCTTCCAGGGTCTGCCAAACACACTCCTGGTTCAAGTTTGACTAGAGTGACCTTGCTGATGCCACAGCACAGTCAGCAGCATGCACTGGGGTCGAAGTCACAGAAAAATAGATGTGTCCCATACCTGGTTTCCAGCCACGACCATGACAGTGAGTGTTAGTCACCAGGGTGGGGCTGGGGGCCTGTGAGGCCTCCCTGTGGGGATCTGTCTGCAGACCAGCCCCGTGCAATAGAAGCATAGTGCCAGCTCCGTATGTCATTTGTAATAATCTAGGAGCCATCCTTAAAAGGTTAAAAGAAACTGATGAAGTTAATTTTTGGATATTTCCTTTGACCCAGCATATCCAAAACATCATCAAATAACTAGTTTTCAGAAAGTTATTAACGAGGTATTTCGCAGTGTGTAAGATCATTGTGAATTTCACATGTGTGGACCATCTCAGTTGGGACGCGTCCTATTTCAAGTGCTAGGTAGCCACGTGTGGCTTGTGGCTGTCGTGATGGACAGTGCAGATGTTAGACCTTTCTGGAACCTCCTCCATTGTGCCCCTAGATGTGTGGAGATGAACCCTAAGGGAAAAGCATGGTACTTTAGAAAGAAAACTATGTGGAATACTTAGAAACCACTAAGGGGTTGAAAAACCTGTTCAAACGCTCTACATTCATTTTAAGAGTTTAAAAGAAGTATTTTATTTTATTTTTTGTTTATTTTTGAGAGAGTGAGTGAGCGGGGGAAGGATTGAGAGGGAGGGAGACAGAGGACCCAAAGCAGGCTCCAGGCTCTGTGTTCACAGCAGCGAGCATAATGCAGGGGCTTGAACTCACGAACCATGAAATCGTGACCTGAGCCGAAGTCGGTCGCTCAACCGACTGAGCCATCCAGGCGTCCCAAAACAAATGTTTTAAACTCAACCCTGGGAATGTTTCTCTGTCTCTCATGTTTTCCTGTCTGAATCCAGAACAGCGACCATGTCAGATCATGTGGGTCTGACTGCTGTCAAATGCAATTACAAATTAGGATAAATAGATACATTTCCATACTTGGAATTATGCATTTTCTTTTCTTTAAAGAGACAGCTGGCAGCAGAGATGATCAAGTCTTTGGTGTATGCAGCTTGATCAAGCACTAAATTCTGACCAGAGAAAAACAATCTTTTATGGGCAGAAGGATGAAAGAGAAAGTGAAATGAGTCTTTTAGCAGTTTCCTGTTCTTGTGGTGCAAAAAATTCATGTTGATTTCCTAGTGATTGCAACAGCTAGTCCCCTAGTCCTCTGTGGTAGTCGGATGCCTAAGCATGTTCATTTTCTTACAAGTGTTATTATGGAGAGTTAGTCAAAGAATTTATATGAAATGTAATTTAATTGACCTATGATTTTTCTTTCTTTTAATGTCTATCACGTGGTATCCAGCAGCCTGATAGATTGCCAAGGGACTGCCCCCCGCCTGGCAGTTGTGGCCGAGGGAGGCCTTTCTAGCTCTTGTCCTTCACAGCCTTCCCGCTTCTATGCTTCGGAAAGGTAGAGGGGCTTTTTTCCCCACTTGGATGTCTTCCCTAATAAAAATTGTGCTCTAACTCTTACGTAAAAGTCTGTTTACCATTGACCAAATTACTTATGCAGAAAACCCGTAGAGGTCACGCAAGTGAAAATTTTGATCTAACACTTACAAATCTATTCGACTAACCGAATTACCTATGAAGCAAATACACAGAGATGATTATTTTCCTTCGATGTTTTTAAGCATTTGTAGATTATTAGATGTTTTTTTTCGCTACTAAATTTGATTCTCTGCGCATTAGTAGTGATTAAGCAGAGAGTCTTTCCTAATTTTGTGGAGTGCTGTGCAAAACACAATAATGAAATAAAAGTTGGGAACATGATCCTTCTTTTGTCTCGAGGGTTGTTCAGCAAATAAGTTTATAAGATCTTTAGTATAAGGGAAGTTATTATAACTCCTTTAAAGAGCTTTTTAGACTTCCTGAATAATGGAGTCATGTTTCCACAACATTTCTAGAATGGAATTTCAGAGACTAGCACAGGGGGATCTTAAGGTTTCGGATTATAGGTTTGTATATTCCTCGGATGCCGTGGTCTGCGATTTCGGCCTCCTTCCCTCCGTGTCGCCCATACTCTAAGCTACATGGTGGACCTACATGGCTTACTTTATAACCTTTAACAGCGAAGCTATGATTAAGTTCTATGTGGGAAACTGTTTTTCTTCGTGATTAAAGAATCAGGTCTCAGGAGGTGCTTTATTTGGGGGTTACATGTGCGGAGGAGAGACCATTTTAAAAAGAGTACACGAAGCGGTGAACGGTTAAAACGGACTTGCCTAACTGGGGCTGCCAGAATCCTGAAAACTATTAACGTGGCTAATAAATGCATTACTTATGAAGATCAGCCATTGACCTTGTAAGCCTCCTGCTTTGAACAACCCTTGATCTTGAAAGCCCAGTATGTGGTGGTGGGAAACTTTGGAGCCACCATTCTTCTCATCAGTCACCCTCAGCGTTGGGAGTCTTCTCCCCGGTTCACCTTCTGTGAGCCTGGATCCCATAGAGCGTGCGCACGTGTTTGCACACCGAATGCTTTGGACAAAGGCCGGTGGTGCCCACGTGCCGCCATTTGTGTGGCGTGTTGAGCGGGAGAGAAGGGACTCCTAGCTTACGGCTTCCACGCCCGGTTTGGTTCTCTGTGAATGCGGATTTGCAGCCCTGGATACTTCTGGAAACCTATGGCTTGTGGCGTCCATCAGAGGATCAGAATATCAGGGATTCTGGAGTTGGTGCCGCGAGAGAACGGTGGTCAGCATTTGCCTTCTTCCTAGCGCAGGGGTTGGCAGACTGCAGCTGGTGGGGCCACACGCGGCCCTCCACCCGTCCTCGGGGTGTTGTGGGCACGCGGCCAGTTCGTTCCCGCGTCGTCCGGGGCCGGTTTGGCGCCACGGTGGCAGGAGTGTGCAGTTGTGACAGAGACCGCGTAACCCACAAAGCTTGAGCCATTTGCTCTCTGGCCTTTCCCAGACAAAATTTGCTGGCCCCCTCCTCCTCTAGGGCAAGTTCAGTGGCAAGGGTTTTACTTCGTTGAGCGCAGCAGGTAAGACAGTTCCGTGTTCCACGGACTTTGTAACAAAATAGAGATCATATTTTATGTGATAGAATCGAACAGCAGGAGCTTGTGACGCAGACGATGTGAGACTTGGGTGCAGTGGTGTTGAGGACAGGGAGCCGATTGCAGCGTGCTGTTTCTGTGGTGACGATTGTGTAGGTACGCTGGCGGCCACGACATCCCCTCTGCAGATCTCACGTACGTTGAATACGTAATTGTGGACACACCGGTGCCCGAAGACCATTGGCCCCTCGGAGAAAAACGTAATTGTAGGACCAGAGGGAAGCAAGAGAGGTAGGAAGGTGATGAGCACGTTACCCCTCAGATGTAGGGAGCGCTCCGGCTTCCTCTTGTGGGACCACTTCCCAGAGGGCAGAAGAGGGTGTGTTGGTGTGTTGGGGGACGTGTCCCATTGTATACACTCATCCAGTACACGTGCCGGTGAAATAGAGCGTGAGGGCCACCCCGTGGCAACGTACCGCTTAGATGGTTTGCTGGGCAGTGGGCGCCATGGGCGATGAACCAGCCTATGAGCACCTCAGTGTGAAATGGAGGAGGGACAGAGAGTGGTTAGTCTGGTCCAGATGGCTTGATGACAGAGCTGGGGACCGATTTGGCCATGAAGGGTCCCTGTTGGTTTGATAACAAGTTGGGTTTCGTCCACGACCGCTCCTTGTCCTGACGGGAAGGTGTATTCGGTTGGAGTTGAACTCGAACTTAGGGCCGCGAGGCCAAGCATGGCTGTGAGTGGTGGCTCATAAGACTAGAAGGTCTGGGGAAGAGGGTCATCCCCTGCTTCGTGCAGTATCATCGTTTAACGCTGGGGGAAATGATGTGGGAGAATAAAGGCAGGGGATGAGTAAGTGAGTTACGTTTTTCTCCTCCGGATGTTGTTCAGGATGCTGTGAGAAGTTTATAGATTAAGATGATTACTCTTGGCCGGTCACTCTTGGCTGCACAGAGGGAAGGCTTCGTCCCTGTCCAAAGAGTAGAGATACAGAAAATAGAGGGATGAGAACACAAGTTCTAGCCACTTAAAAGCTGGCCTGAGAATTCAGCCTCAGGCTATGTTGTTACAGAACGAGCCTTAGCCAACGGGTGGGTCTTTGACGGATTCCTGGAAGATCTTGTATTTTGTAAAAATCTCCACGTAGAGGCTCCTGCCACGCTAAGCGAGTGTATTTTTGGCATCCGCATTTGTGGCAAAGTTGGCACGCGAAACAGTTCCCTGTTTTCAAAGCCAGCGGGGATTCGTAAATGTGTTAAATGTAGAATTGGATGGGGGCGTGTCTGAGAGAGGCGGGACCCCTCCGCAGCTGAGAGCTACCAGACTTGGTTTGGACGTGGAGAACGCAGGGGAGGTGAGCTCAGGGCGAGGTGGGGAAAGATGGGTGGTTGCGAGGTGAGAACAAACTCTTTTTTCCCCCTTTCTATTGTCATCTGCCTTTTCCTCAGTTCTCCTTTCTAAATGCCCCTTCTCCTCTTGGAATTCGCCAGCAGGGCGGGCAGGTGGCCCACGTTGGGAGGCACCTTCCACCTGCCGCGCGTTCTGTGGCCCCCTGGTGGCCACAGGTGGGAATGTCATGAAGCTTGTGTGCATTCTCTGGGCTGTTGGAACCGTAGAGTTGTGGACCGAAGACATCTAAGAAAAGTGTCTCTTCCCAGTCTAATCGTGGATTTGTGTTTCCTTAAGTCCTTCAGGCTCCCGACCTTCAACACCTAAAAGTGATTCGGAATTGGTCAGTAAGGCCGTGGATAGGACGGTGCAGAAGAATAACCTAGAAATGCTCTGGCTCTGGGGAGAATTGCCCCAGGCTGCAAAGGTAAGTTTCTCCCCCTGCCTCCGTTCTGCCATACACCGAAGATGGTTTCTAAGAACGTGAAATGGGCATCATAATCTTTTCTTTTGAGAAATTTTGTTTCATATTCTAGTCTACTAAAAGAATCGTGAGAATATTTTTACAAATTTTTAAAAAACATCATAAAGCCTTTAGAACGTGCTAGAGCATCTTGTAACCCCAGTAAATATTTGTCATATGAACGAATGAAAGAACGAATGAATGAGTGAACATTGAAAGCGCTCCTGTGAAGAATCCAGACCAACAACCCTTTGCAGGAAAGGTCTGTTGGGGCAAAGTTGTGGATTCTTTCCTTTTCTGGGTTTATATTTAGCTCTCACAGAAAAATGCTGATTTCGCTGCCCACAAGCTATAGTGCTGACCTAGCCAACCATCTTTACAAACTCGTGTCATTTGTTGCTGGAGAAACGGCGTGAAAATGCTAACCCATCACTTCTTCTGGCAAAACGCTTCCAACCACAGACGTGCTGTAGTGTTGTTGTCATTTGTGCTAGAAGCTTGTGAGATCAGGTCCAGAAACGAATACCTTCCCTTCTCTCTCTAACCCATAACTTGCATGTTGGTTTTTGTTTGGATAAATCTTTTCCAGAACTGGAAACTCCTTGGAGAAGTAGAATCAAATGTTAGTTTCCCACTCAGGCGAACCGGCCGCCAAATCTTTACTTATTCACTCACGTTTTGGGGGTAAAACGTCATTAAAATAGAACATGCGTCCAGAGAAACGCCCAGATCATAAGTGCGCAGAAAATAAACTTTCACACTGCGAATGTATCCACGGGACTTGCACCCAGACGGAGAAGCGGGGCTTAACCGGCAACTTGGAAGCCCCAGCCTTTGTAGTTACTATTCAGATTGACCCCCCAGAAGGATAAACAGCACCCTGCTCTAACAGCAGAGGTTGGTTTGACAGCCCTCATCATGTTGTTGTGTGTAGTTGTAATTCATCTCTTGTCATTGCTGCGAAATACCCGCCGTATGAATATACTTCCTGTTCTACTGGTGGACGTTTATTTGAGCCTCTTGTATCTGTCGGCCTTTACTAATCCCACTGACTTCTCTTTGGCAGCTGATGTCATATATGAAAGTTCATTTGCTACGGATAGTCTGGTTTTTCTAGAATCTTTTGGCCGGTATGGAAATCGCCGGGTGGCTCCTGAGGCTTAAATGTCCGCAATTGGTTGATCGTTTTTCCCCAGCTGACTCTATTTTCCTGTTTGCCCACGCTCTGACCATTGTGTCCGTCTGTCTGTCTCTCTCTGCCCTTCTGATCTAGTCTCCACACAAGATGAAAGACTGCAGTCCATTAAACGGTAGGAAAGGCTGTGATAAGACGCACTTTCAGACCGTTCAGAGCGAATCTTCAGATGCGTTCAGTGACCAGTCGCCGACGCTGGCAAGGCCTCCCGTGCCGCCCGGTTTAGAGTCGAGCAAGCCTCCAACGGACGTGCAGTGTGTGAACGAAGAAGATGTCGAGGCCTTAGGAGCCGCGGCCCCGCCTTTACCCGCGATTGAAGACCCCAAGCCCCTGTCTGCCAGTGTGGCCCCGATGGCAAGCAAGACAGATTCTCCTTCCAGGAAAAAAGGTGGGAAGGCCCGCGTGTGCTGGCTCCTTGTGCATGAACTTGGTGCTCTGTCTGCACGCTTGGGTTCCTTCTCTCGGTTGTTCTGAACACGTCAAGGTGGGTGCTGGACCGGGACAGCCGTCGCGTTCAGTTTGTGCCCTTTTGCTGAAGGTGTTAAGGTATCAGAATTGAGTTATAGACAATGAGACGAAAGGAGCTGTTGGGGGTGGTGCAGTGAGCCCCCTCACTTTGTAGATCGGGGTGCTGGGATCCACGGGGATGCAGTCTTTTTCACACACTTGGGGCTACGTAGGAAGTTGATTAGGGAGCTCATCCTGGTCCCCTCTCCCCCTGCCCCGGGTTTCGGTCTAGCACGTTGCCCTGGTTTCGTTGCCGCGAGCACGCCGCGTTATCCCTGCGTCCGATGAGCATTTGGGTGTTGGCCTGTTTTTGCTGGGAACGCCCCTCCTCGCGTATACGTGCTCTGTGAGGCCAAGACTCTTTTGGTCTGGTTTCCTTTTGTGTCCCCTGCGCTCAGAATGGCGGCTGGCAAACAGTCGGTGCTCCATAATTGCTCTCTTAAGACACACCCAGCTGCCTACCCGGAGGCGCTGACGTCACGCCTGATCTGGTAACCGCGCAGCCTTGTGCGGTTTTCCGGACGTGTGTGAGCCGGTGACGTGATGCCCTGGCAGAGGTGGGCAGGGAGTCGGCGGTCCTGGTGCGCCGCGACCGGCCCTGCACCGTTTTGGCCGCCGTCCCCGGGAGTCCTGGCCCAGAGAAGGGCCTGCGTCATGAGTGCCTTCATCATGTGATGCTAATGAGGATGACGACAGGAATCGCTTCAGCACGCGGAGCACCTAGTACCCTTCAGGCGCTTCGCACGCGGGGGGACAGAGACGCCGCAGGGCGACAGAACTTGGTCAGGGTCACACGCTTGGCGGTGATGGGGTCACGTGCGCACTGGGGTCACTCGGCGTCTGGAGTCGGGCTGCTGACTTCTGACCCTTGTGCTCTTGGGCCGGGGGGCCGCTTGTGAGCACAGTTGCACATTGCGCTTTAAGTGCCGTCTGGTGCGCCTCAGAAGTCCGCGCTTCTGGAAGGTCGCTGTTCTGACTTGGCCTGTTTGCTCTTGCAGACAAACGAAGCCGACACCTTGGTGCCGACGGCGTCTACTTGGACGACCTCACCGATATGGACCCGGAAGTGGCTGCGCTGTATTTTCCCAAAAAGTAAGATTTATTTTCACTCCTCTTACCGTTGTCTAGGTGACTCTGTGTGAGTCTGGTTTCCTCCTTCATGGCTGACTAAGGAGCGAGGGAGAAAAAGGCAGTGGGAGGCTCAGATTTTACTGTGCGAAGCAACCGGTAACGCCAGTGGGCTTCCCCTGGAGACGCGCGTGGGGGTCTCCGTGCGGCTGGCTTCCCACCTTCGGAACAGGAACGCAAGCTCGCGGCTGGCTCCCGCGGTGACACCCACGGTCGTGTCGCAGCGGGCAGTGTGGCCCACACCCTGAACCGGTGGCCAAGAGTGGGCAGCCGCCCCCTGGGAGAGGTTCCCTCCCCAGGAGAGGTTCTCCCGTGGCCCTCGGGGCCCCTGTTCGGTTCTGGGATTTGCAGGGAGGGCTGGCCCTTGGGCAGTCCCGTGGCCTCTTAGGACAGCGTGCCTTCTCCTCAGTTCGTTTCCCATGGGTTTGGGAGGGGACCCCAGGAGGCTAAAATAATTGTTTCCCTCCGAAGGTGATTCGTTGAGCCTGCCTTTCTTTCTCTGTCGTGGTCCTGAGGTGACCTCCTGTGCTCCTTTGAGGGCTGTCGTGTGGCGGGAGTCGTTTGATGTCCTCGATGTCACAGTCTCTCCCCTGTCCTTCCAGCGGAGAGCCTTCCGGGCTGGCCAGACACACCAGCGACAACGGCGCCCGGTCGGCCAACCAGTCCCCGCAGTCCGTGGGCAGCTCTGGCATCGACAGCGGCGTGGAGAGCACCTCGGACAGCCCGAGGGACCTGCCGTCCATCGCCATCTCCCTCTGCGGAGGCCTCAGCGACAACAGGGAGATAACCAAAGGTAGCGCGGCCCCAGAGCCTGGCCTCGGAGCCCGTCTTTGAGCCACGGGCGCCCCCTGGTGGCCACCGGCCGCAACGTCCGGAAGCTTGGGCTTCTCTAGTTCGTCCAAGGTCGCCTTCTGCTTGGCTGCCTCGGGTAGGGCAAGTGACTCATTGTCGCTCAAGGCCCAAATGTTGCCGGCCGGAGGGCTCTGTCGTTCACGGTTCACGCCACTCCTCCTACCTCCACTGTTCTTCACCACGCGCCCCCCCCCCCCCCCCCGGGGGTGGTGCTTTCCGGTAGGTGAGGGTGTGCACTTCAACCCTTGGCGCTCAGAAGCCATCATCTCCCCTTCCTGCCCTGAGAAGCCATCCTAGACTCCTGTCTCCGTCCTCAGGTCCCTTCAGGGCTTCGTGAGTTTCTCCGCGAGGCTGGGGCCCTTTATTCTGGAACCTGAACCAGCGGATCCGGCAGCTGGTGATGGACTGAAAGAAGTTGCTTAATGTGACCCAGCTGGTCGGGTCCATTACAGGAAGTCTTTCTCAGGCCCCCTCCCCGTCTAATAACCAGCCACACTATGTTTCCGGATCTCGGGCACCGGCCACTCTGAAGCCCCAAAGCGGGGAGCACTCTGTGGGCGGGGAAGGGGTGGGAGGAGGCTGGGGTGTCGGTGGTACCCCCTCTGTGGTACACTCGCCCCCACCGTCATCTCACGGGGGTCCGTACAGATGAGGCCAGATTCCCATGGCTGGGAGTCCGCGAGGAGAGTTGCTGGTAATATGAATCAGGATTCCAAAGATCCGTGTCGTGGGCACTCCGAGTTGGCATCGTGACCAGGGTTTTGTTTTTTTTTTTTTTCTGCTGGACAGGGGTGACTCTCAGTGTCCTGGGTCTCCTGGGTCCTGGTTTCGTTCGGGGGATATAGGACACCCCGAGGGAAAGAGTAGGAACAAATTAGGGTTACAGAGGTGGTCAGAGCCCTCATCTAGGCTCAAGACGTGGCCCAGTTGAATGGGGGACCTCGAGTGGAAGCCAGGGCTTTGGGTCAGAGCTCGTTCTAGAAGCCGGAGTCAGGGCTGAGGTCCAGGGCCTCCTGACCCGGTGGCCTTCCCGCCTCTCGGAGCGCGGGCAGGTCTCACGCCGTCTCCGGCACTTGCAACAGGTGACAGGGATCAGCACCGGGGCCCTGACTCTGAGTGAGCCCTTCAGGACGCCGTGCTTTCCACGCATGACCTTGTCCCGCCTCATAGCCCCCGAGGAAGCAGGCGTGGTTCCGATCCCCACGTTACAGACGAGGGAGGGAACCGAGGTTTGGGGGGGGTGAAGTACGAGCTCACTACAAGCTCGCGCCAAGAAGCGTGACTGATAAGCTGAGTGGCCTGGTTTCTGAGCCCGCTTACCGTTCAGCTGCTTCCGCGGATGCACCCGCGCATGTAAACGTCTTTTCCACACACCTGCTCCCGGCCTCGCTGCCTGCGGGTACGCTTCCCCGACCCCTCCGACTGCTCCCAGCCTCCCTTCGTTTCTGCACAGGCCCCGTCCCCAGAACTAACTGATGCCCCTTTCCAAGCGCAGTGGAAGAATTGTCTATACGGCTGGACGACACTTGCGAGCCAGTGAGTGAGTGAGTGAAAAGCGAGCCTACTGGCCTTAACGAACGTTCCTTATATTTTCTCCTTATTCCCTACTATTGCCTTCACAGATGCATTTCTGGAACAAGCCGTGTCGTATCAGCAGTTTGTGGACAACCCAGCTCTCATTGATGACCCCAATCTTGTGGTGAAGATCGGGAATAAGTAGGTTCCTCTGGGAGGTCATTTTGGCTGTCACGCCACGCTGTGGGAAATGCACTTTTTCAGATGCAGAGATGGCGACGGCGTATAAACCTTAGAGATGTAAAACGAATCTTCGTTCCAGTGTATTATTAGCTCTTCACTAGCGGCACGATCCTGTGGCGTTACCTAGTTTTATTACGGAACGTGTCCAATCTCAGCACTTGGCCCCTGGGCCTCAGGCCTGTGTAGTACATAGGCGGGAACAGAATAGACCGCGTACCTCCCCCGGCTTGGGTGTCTGAGGTCACGGGACGTGCAGGTGTTTTTGTAGCCTGTTGGCAAGCTTTCCTCCCTGAGGGGAAGTCAAGGGTGTTTAGGTATTAAGTTGGGGTACCTGGTTGCCTTTTTTATGAAACGTGGCAAGAAATGCCACAGGCACGTTGGTGGCACCGTGGCCACCGCGCCTGCCTGGCTGTGCTTGGCCCCTGGGACTGGCTGCTGTGGGGTCAGCGGGACGAGGGGCCCTGCCGGGGAGGGGCATGTGGGGGAGGGCTAGGGTGTTGGCCCGTTAGGGACCCAGCTGGAGTTCCAGAACTTTCCATGACTCTTTTCTCATGACGCTTGTAAGACCTTGCAGCATGAGCCTTCATCTTTGACATCTGTTTCCTTTTTTCCCGTCAGGTATTATAACTGGACAACGGCGGCCCCTCTGCTCCTGGCGATGCAGGCCTTCCAGAAGCCTTTGCCAAAGGTGAGCTTTAACACGAGGAAGAAGAGGCGGCCCTGCAAGCGACGGGGAGACTCCTCTGGGTGGTTGGAACGTAACTGTTCTCGTAGCACCACAAAGTTCATCACATGACGTCCTTTTGGAGTTCGTGGAGTCCGCCTCTCTTGCATGCTGAATGGCCTTCCCCTCCTTTATCAGGGCGAGACCTCCCAGTCCTGGCGGTTCCAGATCAAATCCTGCCCCCAGGGTTCCTCTCCCGACACCTGCCGCGCTAGGGACACGGGGGGGGGGGGGGGGGGGGGGGCAGGTGGATGCCCGGATGTCAGAGCCCAGGGATGACGAGGGGACGAGAGAGAAGGGCTGGAGCCGGTGGCAGTTTGGGTGCAGGGAGACGGCGCATCAGACGCTGGGGGTGTCGGTGCTGCTCAGCCAGGAAGCAGGCCCCGGGGCCGAGCGGCCCAAGCGGGGAGCGGGCAGCGTCTGGCGGTTCCCAAGCCACCCCAGGCAGCGTGATGGCCGCAAGGAGGAGGCAGGGATAGAAGGGCAGTGGACTCCCGTGGCCCAGCATGCTCTCACGCTCCCCTCGGGACCCGCTGCACACTGGGCTTGGAATCGTTCAGTTTTCCGGCGTTGCGTCTTCCTGCTGGATTATACATTCTTCGTGCTGCCAACACCGTGCCTCCCCTTGTCTCCCTCGTCCGCTTAGCAAGTGCTTTGTGCCATTTGGTGTTGTAGCAGATCAGCTAGTTCCGATATCTGAGGTTCTCGAAAAGTCTCCTCTGACTTTGTTGAGTCCGTGCTCACCCCTTGCTGCACACGCACGTGCCTGCGTGGGGAGGCATTTTGGGATTTGGAGACTGCGACCTCGTTGGTGGTGGTACTTTGTCTGAGGTCACGTTTCCCTTGCTGGTTTTGTTTCGTCCCCGCCTGGTTCCTTGGTATCCGTGGCCCAGGATACATTAAAAAAAAAAAAAAAAAAATTTTTTTTTTTTTACATTTATTTATTTTTCAGAGACAGGGAGAGACAGAGTGCGAGGAGGGGAGGGGCAGAGAGAGAGAGGGAGACACAGAATCCAAAACAGGCTTCAGGTTCCGAGCTGTCAGCACGGAGCCCGATGCCGGGTGCGAACCCACGAACCGTGAGATCATGACCTGAGCCAAAGTCGGACGGACACTCGACCGACTGAGCCACCCAGGAGCCCCGGCCCAGGATACGTTTTTATGTTACATTTCTCAGCTCTTACACAGCAGTAAGAAAAAAGACCAATGCAATTGAAGTTTCCTTTACCTTAGAGGAGTTAGCTCACAGAAGGAGTGCGCGTGGCCCCTAAACTTAGTCTTTGTGATACACATCCTAAGTCTTTTTACGAGCTGTCAGTAAGTTTTCCACCCTGCTTATTGTGTTTATTAATATAGGATTCATTTTACATGTAGACTTTGTCTGTCTTTTATGGTCTCGTGTCACCCTTGAACGGCCCTGCTTTCTCATTTGCAAAACTTGGGAAAATAGACAGACCATCCTGTTTCCTAGTATTTTCTTTCTTTTTTTTTTTTTTTTTTTTAATTTTTTTTTTTTCAACGTTTATTTATTTTTGGGACAGAGAGAGACAGAGCATGAACGGGGGAGGGGCAGAGAGAGAGGGAGACACAGAATCGGAAACAGGCTCCAGGCTCTGAGCCATCAGCCCAGAGCCTGACGCGGGGCTCGAACTCACGGACCGCGAGATTGTGACCTGGCTGAAGTCGGACGCTTAACCGACTGCGCCACCCAGGCGCCCCTCCTAGTATTTTCTTAAATCTTTGACCGGTCTGGGTTTTATTCTGAGAGTGAGAGAGGTATCGGGAACCAAAATCAGTTTTTTTGTTTTTTGTTTTTTCCAGTTGGTTGTCGCATCAGGATGCTTTGCTTGTAGAAAACAGAATGACTACAAGTAGCTTAAATAATAGGGGTTTCTTATCTTAGAGTCTTAGAGGTTGGTAGTTTCAGGCTTGATGAATTTGGGTTAACTTCTCCGTGATTTTCTTGGCTTTCCCTTTATGTTCACAAGGCGACTGTCCCCCCACATCGTCTTCTCAAACAGCCACCTCCCAAATAGGAAGGATGGAGACAGATTTCTCACTTTTCACTGGCTACCACTTGGTCACGTGATCACCTCCAAAGCGGTTGCGGGCAAAACAGTGACTATGACTGACGTAGACCAACCGAGGTCAGAACATACTGCACCTGATTCTTGAACAGGGTTTTAGATTTGTTGGCAAGAAAGAAAGGGGATGATGTGCCCAGAGCATCAAGTAACCAGGTCTGGCGTAGCTACCTAAGTATCTCAGTACCTTTTGTTAGATGACTCTTTCCCCCACTGCTAGGCAGTTACAGCCACAGCATGTATTCCGTTTGTTTATGGATTTAGGTTCATTTCCGGACTCTTCTGTTCCATCTATATGTTTACTCACGTACCAACATAACGCTGTTTTAATTACTGTAGCTTTTAAACATATTTTATTTTTAAAAAATTTTTTTTAACGTTTACTTATTTTTTTGGGACAGAGAGAGACAGAGCATGAACGAGGGAGGGGCAGAGAGAGAGGGAGACACAGAATCAGAAACAGGCTCCAGGCTCCGAGCCATCAGCCCAGAGCCCGACGCGGGGCTCGAACTCCCGGACCGCGAGATCGTGACCTGGCTGAAGTCGGACGCTTAACCGACTGCGCCACCCAGGCGCCCCTAAACATATTTTAATATCCAGTGCGGCTTGGACCTACTTAATACTCTTCTGTCTATGAATTTTCTGGGATCTTTTTGTTTTATAAATGAACTTTAGAATCACTTTGTCTAGGTACGACGATAATCCTGGTAGTTTGTTTTTTTGTTTTAATTGGGATTTTGTTACGTTTATGGATGAATTTAGGACGAATGGGGAAATCAACATCTGTACGAATCATCCTCTTTGTGACTAGGTTATGAAGGATTTGCTTTTTGGTATATTAGGAGTTTCTTTTGTATCAGGTAGGGATCTTTAAATGACCGAAAGAAACACGCTTCAGGCGAAACATGTGAATGATTTCTCTTTCTGCTTACCTGCAGTCTGTTTGGCTGAAAGACATAAACTGTTTTTTCATTACTAGCGGGGGTGATGATTCCCTGATAGTTCCGTGAACCCTTTCCCTGGTGCTGGGATTTGCCTCAAGATTGATATTTTCTTCTTTGCAAATACTTAGAAAATTATGAATTATTATTTGATCTTCCCCCATTAAATGCTCATTTCTTTAGGGCAAGAGTATGAGTTTTCTTGTTAATACTTGAGGTTTCGACCCCAGTGCATCTACTCCGGTTCAGTCGGTCAAAATTTGGCAATTTACATTCACTAAAGAGATCCTGTGCGTTTTATTTATTTATTTTTGTTTGTTTAAAAACGGTTTTTTACCCTATACATCATGTCGGTCATTTCATTTTTTCTTTTATACTCATCATGTCGAGAGTAACGGTATGTTAACCCGTAGATCACTTTAATTTGCAAACTTCTGGTCGTACTAATCACTAATGATTTTCAATGCTTTCTTTTTTTTTGTTGTTGTCGTCATGTTGTGTTTTATTTTTATTTGTTGTTTGTTTATCCCTTCACCATCTTCTTAAGTCTTCGTGCTTAAGTTATCTTCATGTAATTTTGGACGCCATTAGGTTTTGCTTCTCGGAAATTTTTCAGCCACGAAGAGTATGTCGTGTTTTCTCTGATTTTCTTTCTTCTTCTTCTTCTTCTTCTTTTTTTTTTTTTTTTTTTAATCTTCCTTTGGTTTGCATGCGTGCGTCTTTTGGTTTGACTGTGCTGAGTGGATCTTTTTTTTTTTTTTTGGTTCCATTATTTATGTTCCCATCCGTTTAAAACAGGCCACTGTGGAAGCTCTCGTGAGGGATAAGATGCCCAGAAAGGGCGGAAGGTGGTGGTTTTCATGGAGGGGAAGAAACACCACGATCAAAGAGGTAAGCACGGGCCACCAAAGGGTGCTTCTACTTAGCCCAGACGACTTTGGGTCTGTGGAGTGCGTTTTCATGCTCCAGATGGGAGCGGAATGTGCCCAAGGCGCAGTACTGGGTTTCTGGGAGCCAGCCCTGCCGAGAAGCAGCGAGAGGCCTCCCAGGGGGTGGGGGGAAGGGGCCGAGGAAGGGGAGGTGTGGCCAGAGAGCCTCGGTTCACCTCCTGGCCCTGCGACCTGGCTGGCGGGGGATACTGCGGGCAAGTCACTGCCCCTCTGGGATTTCTGCATCTGTGAAAAGAAGGGGTTCGGTCTGAGAGTTTACTTTTCTGTTTAAAGTTAAGCAGCCCTCTGCTGCTTGTGAGTCTCGTTTGAATGGGGTAACATTCCTCGTGCTAGACCGATTCCCGTTAGTCATGTCACTGAAAGGGCGTGTCTCAATAAAGCATGGCTTTCGTTTCCCTTTCTGTAGATGCCTATGCTTTCTTTCCAGCTCTCTGTCAACCTCTCAACCTATTTCTTGAAGGTTCCATGCCCCTGTGTCCACCCGACTTCCTTCCTCCTAAGGCTGTCCCCGCTCTGGCTCCACGACCGGAAGGGCAGCCGGCGAGGGGGGGGGGGGCGGTCATCGAGGGTTGTCTTAGGGCCTCCTTTTCCCCGGGCAGCCCCACCCATGCCCGTGCGATGACTCCTCTTATTTGCAAATCAGGCATTGTTTTGTATTCCATGTTCACTTACCAAGTAGCCAACTACGTGGCTATTCCATGTGAATGTTTCGAGACACTTCAAAGCTGGTCATTTCGAAGACTGACCTCACAGCTTTCTTGTGAATTCTTCCTTTGCCGGACCCTGGTCGGAAAATGGTGCCGGTGTCCCTCCATAGGCTAGACCCTTCCTTTTTCCTCACGTCTCACATTTAATTCATCATCAGGTCCCATCAATTTCCATCTTAAATATTTCTCACATGTACCCACCTCGCTCCAGTTCCACCCCCACAAACGTAGGCTGGCGCCGTCCCTCCCAGGATTGCTTCTGGTGGTCGGCTGGTCTCTTCTCGCCCTCTCTTCTTCATCGTCTATACCGTAGGTGCATTGGTCGACTTAGGAGACTGGTCCAATTTATATTATTCCTTGCTGAAAACCTTCTGGGATCCCAGGTCTCTCCATGGTTGAGACCAATATTCTTAACATGGCTTACAACACTTGTATCCTAGCCCCTGCGTCCCTCTTTAAACTTTTTTTTGCCATTCTCCCCCTGCTTTCTCTACTGTAGCTTCACTGGCTGAACATACACTCTACCCCAGGACTTTTGCATATGCCATTTACACTGCCTGGTGTTCCTGGGACCCCTCTCACTCCCCTTCACTTAATTGACTAGTGTCTCAAAAAGCCCTTTCTTGGCAGACTAGTCTGGGCTGCTGCCTTCTGCTCTCATAGTCCTGCCTGTGAAATGTTGCCTTCATAAATTTTGTCAAGAGTTTGTAGTCATATTAGTGTGACTATTAACATCTCTTTCTCCTCTAAATCCTAAACTCCATGAAGGCGGAGACCCTGTCTGGCTCTGATCCCTGGGTATCCTGGGTGCCCACACTGGACTCAGAGCAGGGGTTTGGCAAATATTTGAGGGAATGCTGATATAGTGTATATAGTGTAGAGAAACCCCAAGGACAGTAGTCAAGTCGGTTGTTATAATACTAACAGAAACCTGAGTGATCTCAATTTGTTTATTCCATGAGTTCAAAGGGAAAAAGTCTGATGGAAGTTTTTATCAAGAGGAAATTGTTCTTTGACATTTTCTTTCAGCATACCTGAGTGGTAGTGATTATTCCGTTATCTCCAAGGGTATGAACAGATTAGGGCAAACATATACTTTACTTTAGGTGACTTAAAACATAAAGGGCCTTTCTAGTTCCCTTCCTAGGGGGTAGAATGTTCTAGAATTTAGGCAGAAGGCTGGTTGCTATTTCAAAGGCCTATTTATTGTAGATTATTCCCATTGGCACCAGTTTGAATTAAGGGGAATGCCAGCATGAAGGAAATCATGAAGTTGTGAAATTAAGTATTTCTTAAAAAAACTGAAATACATTTATTTCAGATAGTTAACGTATTTTTGAACTAGTCTAATAAAGGATTGTTGACAGTGGTGGCTATGTTACCTCAATAAATAGATAGATTAAAAGTTACCGGGCATGTTATCACATCAATCTTATAAAGAGCTAACGAATATTTGGGTATAGTTCGTATTCATCCGATGTTACGATGGTCACCCTGATGTTTACGTTGCTCATTTTCTTATTAACACTGAAGCCACTAACCTACCTCCTGACCAGATGATTGCAAATAGTGGGATTCAACTGGACACCCGTTGCCCTGGGTCCTCCCATCTGATGACTTCCGTGACGTGTGTGGGGGCTGGTGGATGTCTTCTGGTCCCTTGCCTGCTGCAGGCCAGGCCCTGTGTGGGCACAGCATCTCTGTGGTCCTCACGGCAGCGTTAGGATGTAGATGTTATCACCCCCCCCTTTTACCGGTGAGGAGACAAGGCTCTGGAAGCTTCCATGACTTGCCCCAGCTTCCCAAGCAAGAGAAGCAGAACTGAGCCCAGATCTCTTTAGAGTCCCAGAGCTCTTTCTGGTACATCGGAGGAGCATTTTCTATGAGGAGTGTGTGGTGTTGGGAAGGAGAGAAGCATTTTCCCAAGCAAAATGTGGTGTGAAAATATTTTCAAGCATTTCTATCAGCAATTATAAGAAAATATTTTGAAAATATTCGGGTATCCAAGCAGCCCTTGATAAAGCATTTGCATAAGCTCCGGCGATTATGAAGTTTGGTTTGGTGCCACCAGCACTTCTGGAAAACAGACTCATTTCTGTCAAACAGTTTTTCTCAGCTTCACTCAAGGCATCCAAGCAAAGCACTAATCAGCACCTGCCATGCGTGGGGCGCGTATCACTGGGGACGGCATTCGGGGCTCTGCCCTGGGCTCCGGGGAGCCCGTCGTGGCACACCGGCCCTTCTCTCTGGTACTCCCCTGACTCCTTCTCGTCTCCTTCTCCAGGAAAGTAAGCCAGAGCAGTGCTTGGCTGGCAAGAGCCACAGCCCCGGGGAGCAGCCGTCACAGCTCGGCATGGCCACCAGGTACGGGGCGAGTTGGCGTGGGCCCTTGCGGCCCCTTTCTGTGTCCAAGGGCATGACGTGTGGCCATTGGGGGCTGCTGGGGCTCACCGAGCATACAGGCCTGGGACCCAGGCGGACCGGGGTTGCAGCCGTGGGCGAATTGGAACAATGAACTGCGTTTCCCATGAATCAAATGGTGGCAGTGGTGCCCTTAGATACCTACCTTGCGAAGTGAACGTGAGACTCTGGGCACGTCCTGTAACTAGAGCCCTTCTCGTGGTCTCGGTGTTTGATGGCCCTGGATGTGCAGAAAACAGCAGTGGTGGTGATGATGGTGGCCAGCACCAGCGTTAACAGTAACGTGGAAATCAGTTTCCTTCGGAAGGAGATTGCTTTTCCCTATCATCTAAATACTTCCTGGCACTTTCGCTGATACTTTCCTAAGTACGGACAGGGGACAGGGGTTCGTGTTGGCAACTCACACGTACTGTGAATGTTCGCCATCAGGTTAATTTGTTCTTACGGGATTTGAGGGCAACTCTGATCTGAGGGCAGTGCCATCGTGCACCAGTTAGGATGTCAATAACGTACGTAGATAGCGAATGAGCCAACGCAACGCCCTTTACCCGTCACCTTACCTTTAGAATAATCCCGTGTTTAAGAAACTCAGGATTGCATTAGGAAGAAAAAAGCGAACAAACTAATGGAAGGCAAGACGCAGATCTTAATCATTTTTGTATCCTGGGGGCTAAGCTGATGCCTGACACGCAGCAGGCGTTTCATAAATGTTGCGGAGCTATTGCTGACTTGATAAGTTTTACCCACTATATTGCTGATTCATAGGAGAGGCAGGCTTAGATCTCAGTTTCTCAGCCTCCCGGTCGTCGCTCTGCATCGTAAACTATTTTGTTTCTAGAATTCGCTGTTGGAAATAGAAAATATAGGCGGAAGTAGGAAAAACTCCCCGGAAAGGAGAAGGCAGGTGTGCTCAAGGTGCAGCGCAGGCCGAGAACGTGCTGGCCTCTGAAGGGATAGAAGCCGGTGGACTTTCAGCGGGTCGTTGTTTACGCCTGCGAGTGGCCAGCCGCGGGCTGCGAACGGCAGACCTGGAGTCGGGCAGGCCTGGTTTGGGGTCCTGGCTTTGGGCAAACTGGTCTCCATATCCGAGCAAAGGGGAAGGTGTCGTGTCCAGAGCAGCGGGGGAGGCAGCCCGGGAGGCAGCATGGTGACAGGGGACACAGACGGAGTGCTGGCTCTCCTGCCTTGAGCATTTAAACCAGTGATTTAGCTCCACCAGAAACTTCCTGCTCTCCCGTTCTTTCGAAGAACCTTCTCTGTCCTAGCCATGGTTTCCGAACACGAGAGGCAGCGTGAGCAGGACGGAGAGCCGAGGCTGTGTTGGCCTGCCGTGCGATCCTTGGTGAATCGTCAGCCCCGCGGTGTCTCCTTTCCGTCTGTGAAATGGGGAGAATGATGCCAACCCCACATACATCGGCTCGTGCGGTTCCCTCCATGAGGAAGGAGGTCCAGAACGCAAACCCCACAGGGCCGCACGGCTGGGGGCGGGGGGTGCAGCTGTAGCAGGACAGTCGGGGGGTGGCTCTGGGGTGGGCCCGGCTAGAGGGTCCAAGGCGCAGAGCGTGACGACCGCGGGCAGTGTGGCATGCAGCAGCTCTGATACTGTTCCTCTCCGCTTCCCAGGGGCCGCGTGGAGGACCGGGGAGGGAGCTGGGGGGCACAGGGGGCCATGGGGGCCCGAGGGGGGCGCAGGGGGCCGGTGGGGGCTCAGGGGGCCGAGGGGGACCAAGGGCGATGAGCAGCGTGACCCTAGGGTGGCTCCTGCCCGCTAAGCCGGAGCCTCAGCTGGCGCGGTTTCTCAGAATCGTTGCAGGTTTTCTTACCGTCTGACACCGTCCTCTTTGGACGTTGCCGAAAATGCTGTTCGCGGCCAAACAGAACCCATTTAAGAGCCCGCAGCGCTCTGAGTTCATCACGCTACGCTCGTTTATTAACCCTGAAAAACGAAGTGCTGACTCTTGCGAGAAGGGATCGGGAGTTTGAAAGTTCGTTCGAGAAAGGGAAACGTCTTAATTTTGGCCGGCGTTCTTAGGCCTTCGGCCTCCCCGCTCGATTCGTGCCGTTGACTCAGAGAAGGCGTTGGCGCCTTGCCGTAATCGACAGACTTGATTGACAGAACAGGCCCCGAAGCCGCCTCATTGAGCAAGCTGCTTGTCACCATGCGAGTCGTGGAACTTCCGCTTGCAGAATGTACGTGGCGACGGGCGCTAACCCGGGTGTTGTTCACAGCTGCTCCGCGAACACAGACTCTCCAGCGGGCTGAGCCCTTTTGTGGCGTCGCTTCTGGCCGGCGCTGGGAAGCGGCCCTGCTCCCGGGCCCTTGTGAGCCCCAGCGGACTCTGGCGGGACCCCCGTTGCACGGGGTGGCGTCCTCGCCCCCGGCCGCTCTACCGGCAGCCAACTGTATAGCTGCGTTCCAGAGTCTGTGTCTGTTTTCCCTCCAGCACGGCCAGCCGCACAGATTTAGTGGGTTTTTTGCTGTTTGGTCGCAAAGCAGCACATGGAAACGAACGGTGATTCCGCCTCGTTCGTGTTTCCACACCCCACGGGCAGAGGCGCACATCAGCCTGGTGTCATGCGAGCTTTGCTTCGCATCTGGATCTCATTTCTCTCCAGGCTGCTGGGTTGGAGCGTAGACAGTCTCCGATTCAGCGAGGGGCCTGCAGCTCGTCTCTTTCTGGGTTGCCAGCTGGGTGCTCCGGGACTGTGCCCGACCCACCTGGAAATCTGCGGGCCGGTGGTTCAGAAGAACCAGCGTTGTTCACGGGACCCACAGGGGCCGGGACCGGAAAGGGCTGTTGTCAGAACATGTCACTTTACAGACGAGCCAGGGGCCCAGAGAGGGGATTCTCCAGTTGCGAGGCCTCATCGGGGCTCGTGTCTCCTGGGCCGTTTCTGTCTGTCTGTCATCTGCCTGCATCCTGAGTGTTTTGGTGGTGGTGGGGGGGGGGGATGCTGTTTGTTCCTCTATATGTGGTGATGAGGACATCAGGACTGAAAGAAAACGAAGCGATTTGTGCAAACGGCCTGATTCCCATGGACTTCCAACACGGACTTCTCAGGTTCTAACCCCAGTGCCATCTGCACTTTACCTAGAAACCGGCCACAGATGTCACTTGGTTAGATTCATCTGCATGTAGCCCAGCCCTGCCGCGGACTAGCCTGGAGTCTAGCCTCCATGCTCTGTCCTTCTAAAATTTTTTTAAAGGTTTATTTACTTTTGAGAGAGAGAGAGAGAGAGAGAGAGCAAGCAGGGGAGGAGCAGAGAGAGAGGGAGACACAGAATTCAAACCAGGCTCTGGGCTCTGAGCTGTCCGTGCAGAGCCTGACGCGGGGCTCGAACCCACGGACTGTGAGATCATGACCTGAGCCAAAGTTGGACGCCCAACCGACTGAGCCACCCAGGCGCCCCCACGCTCTGTCGTCCTTTGTGGACCCAGTGGCCCGTTCCCGTGGCTTATTCCCCACGGTCCCGGTGTCCTGGAGATGGCCAAGTCTGCTTTCCGATCATAGCACTTACCACGCTGTGTTGTGATTGTTGAGACAGAAAGCCCCGGGAGTGCGGGGGCCAGGCTGTTTGCCGAAGCGGCAGTGCTCGCAAGCACTGGTTGGATGAGCTCCAGCCCACCAGCCCCGAAGCCCTCAGGCTCCCTCTCGTGGGGCCAGGGCGTCAGGAGCGCAGCTGCTCACGGAAGCGCAGCTCATTCTAGCTGCGGAAGGAGGCTCCTCCCCACGAAGAGGTAGCGGAAGTAACAGAAGAAGTAACAGAACAGCTGTGTCCGGTGACCTCCCTCAGGTCTCCCTAGTTTGGGGCAGCCGTGGATTGTAGGCACTGCTCTGGGATGCACGGGGTGGGAAAAGCAACAGGCCACACAGGAGTGGGAGGGGAGGCGGGGAGAGTGGGAGGCCAGAGGACAAGGGGGCATTAGCGAGGTCCGAGCCCTTGGAGATAAAAAGAGAAGATGGAATTCCCAAGTGTATGAGTCTTGTTCCCAAGCGTATCAGTCTTGCATAAAGGGATGTCCCGAGCAGGAAGCTCCGGAGGCAGGCATGAGGATGGGGCCTGCCTGCTTGGGGCCACTCAGCCTTTTCCGCTTAGCCTTAACCAACATTTGTTAACTTCGTACGGTGTTAGGACGTTTTTGGAGATAATGGTCCCCGGATGCAGGAAGCAGCGGGAAGCCGCTGGGTTGGGGATTATGCCATAGCGGGATTTTAATCCAGGGAACAAGTAATTACAGATAGGCTTTATATGAGCTGTTTAAAGAAAATGAGCCTGCTTCCCACCCGCACCTCCCAGCCCTTCACCAGATGGAGAAGTCTGGAAGAGTCAGGAGCATTGGCCTGTGGGTTCTGCGCAGGCAGACGAGGTGTGTAGGACAGCCGGCTCGGGGCGTTCTGGAGAAGGACTGATGTCTTCCCTGTCTTCACGGGCACCTGCTGGGTTATTTGGGAATGTGTGTTTGGTGGGGCGCCTGGGTGGCTCAGTCGGTTGAGCGTCTGACTTCGGCTCAGCTCATGATCTCACGGTCCGTGAGTTCAAGCCCCACATTGGGCTCTGTGGTGATCGCTCAGAGCCTGGATCCTGCTTCGGACTCTGTGTCTCCCTCTCTCTCTGCCTCTCCCCCGCTCATACTCTCTCTCTCTCTCTCAAAAATAAACACTGAAAAAAAAAAGAAACGTGTGTTTGGAGAGGTGTGAACACGGAACTGATCCGTCAGGGTGTGTGGAAATTCAGAGTTCTCATGCTTGGCCAGCAGCCTCAGGGAACAGAAGAGAATGTTTCCCTCAGCAAGGAGGGAGCTTAACCCTGTTTATCGGGAAGAGGAGCGTCTTGGTGGAAAGTGGAGTGATGATAGCGAGTGAGTAGGGACGCGAACGAGGAGAGGCAGCCCCGGATGAATAATGCAGGAGGTGTATGAATGGGAGTTAGCGGGCCTTCACGGAGAAATGTCATGGCATATGGCAAATGACCCCCCGAGAGACGGCCCTGGGGAGAGACCCGATCGACTCAGCCATTGATTCTGGCCTAATGCATTTTTCACGGCTGCCCAGATGCATGTCCTAAGTGGTGGTTACGTCACTGTGTGTTCCAGGATAAAGCATGAGTCATCCTCCAGTGATGACGAACACGCAGCTTCCAAGCCCCCAAGTGCGGGCCACCTCCCCCTGTTGTCCAGCGTCAGCTACAAGAAGACCCTCCGGCTCACTTCGGAGCAGCTGGTGAGTGTGTCCTTCCCTCGTGTTCGTGCGCCCCGGCCGAGGCGTGGCCTCCCAGACTCAGCGGCTGACTTCGGCGTCTGGGTGCCCCTCCGGCTCCTGTTGCCAAGCGTCGGAGGAGGGAAGCCTGACAAAGCCAACTTATCCTCAGGTTTCAGTGACTGATAGACTCGACTCTCCCAGGCTCTTTCCACTTTGCGACAGCTGTGCGTCTCCTAACCTGGGGGAGATCAAGCAGTTGCGAGGGCCGGGGGGTGTTCTCGAGAGCTTCGGGTGGCAGGGGGCCGTCACGGTCACAGTGTCATCTTCGGGTTTCACCGGACCCTTCCTTCCCTGCCCCTTGTTTCCCATGAACAGCCAGCGAGCCAGTGTCCCCACTCTTTCGCTTCTGTCCCGAGAGTTAGCGGGGGGCCGGGCGTGGTGCTTCATGGGAAATAGCAGGCCCAGACTCCCGCTCAATGCCACCAGCTTGCCTGGCAGTCTCTTGTGCAGTGGTGTGGCACCGGGCTCGGGCCAGCGATGCCGGGGGGACCCTGAGGGTCCCAGCACTGAGATCAAAACCGCCAAAAGGTAACCGTGCTTTCTGAGCCTGCTGTGAAGTCCTGGGATCTGCGGTTATTCCGGGAAACGTTTCCCCACTTGGCTTCGTGTCCCCTTTCATATTTAGTCGCGGAGAAGCGAGTGGGTCCTATTCTGAAATTGGAACGATGAGGGCAAGGCTTCCTGCCCGTCACCTCCCGCCCCCTGCAGAGAGTGGGTGAGCTGCCTTTCAGGTGGGCCTGGGGCTCGGGATGGCCGGACCCCGGGAGGAACTGTCCCCACGGAGAGCGGGACAGCGAAAGGAGGAGTTGTACGGTGGCCTAGGGCACAGAGCTCGAAAAGCCATCCCGACGTCGCCCCTCCTGGAAGAGGGGCCAAATAGCCCTCAGTCTGGGCTTTCCCCTCAAGCGGCCCCGCGGCTCATGTTTTTCAGAAAAGCTTGAAGTTGAAGAACGGCCCCAACGACGTGGTCTTTAGCGTGACCACACAGTACCAAGGCACGTGCCGCTGCGAGGGCACCATCTACCTGTGGGACTGGGACGACAAAGTCATCATTTCGGACATCGACGGGACCATCACCAGGTGGGTCCGGCTGTGTCGGGGCCCTGGGGCCTGCAGCCGGCATTTCTGCTCGTGGTCTGTGGCACCGTGTGGGGCCCGTACGGTTCGGTTCCCGGCGTGGTCCTGGGGTCTTCGCCCCTCGCCATAAACAGCCGCAGTCCCGGCTCGGTGCTTGTCTCCATTGGGGCTCCCGCCTCCCTGGTTTTGATGTTCTTGCGGATGCTTCCCAAGTGCGACTTTCCGAACGGCCTTTTTGCTTTGACTTAGCGAGTCACGGACTTGAGGCGTGATAGTTGGAAAGTGCCCTTTCGTGTGTTAACGTATCCCTCCGTGAGCGTCCTCATATGATTTCTTTCGTTTTGGGCTTTTCTATCCGGAAAGTAAGTCACGGGTCCTGTTGGCGCCCCTTGTGAGGTATTTCTGGTACAGTGAGCTGGAATGGGCTTTCCCCCCACCCCCTTTCGGCATGCCCTTTTTATTTGCTTTTTCTCGTTTCTCTGTTTAGGTCAGATACTCTTGGCCACATTCTGCCCACCCTCGGGAAGGATTGGACCCACCAGGGCATTGCTAAGCTGTACCATAAAGTGAGCCAGTAAGTACCGGGCCCTCGCCCCCATCACATCATGGCACGGGCCATGACTGTGAGGGTGACTGTGAAGAGGGGTGCGGGCGGCTCAGGCGGCAGGGTCCGGGCGGGGGGGCGGGTGGAGGACTCTGAGTACACAAGTGAGTCCCAATCCCGCCGGCTCCCAAGTGTGAGTTCGGTACCCAGAGATGAGAAGGGAAGTGATAGGAGGCTCAAAAATCGTTGGCGGAAGGAGGGTGATAGCGTTGGGGGGGGGGACGACCTGCCGTCCTGTGTCCGGCACGCGTCACTTCACTTACTAGCCTTTCAGAGTTACTGTAAGAATTGATAGCATTAATTCACCGAGAGAGAAACTCGGAGGGTTGAAGTGGTTTATCCACAGGCCCCCGGCTGCTAACAGGAGGTACAGCCGCCCCGGTCTGCTCTGGTCTGTCTCCAGGGTCAGGGCCCGTCAGGGTCTCTCCCTCCCCACACGGCTCGTCGCTTTCTCCATCTTTCTGTGGACTAGAGTCTCCCGCATCAGTGAAACCTCTCCCTCCAAGGCTTTCTGTTCTCCAGCCTCTTAAAAAAGATTTTTCTTAACATTTATTTATTTTTGAGGGAGAGACAGAGACAGAGAGAGACTGAGCGCAAACAGGGAAGAGGCAGAGAGAGAGGGAGACGTAGAATCCCAAGCAGGCTCCGGGCTCCGAGCTGTCAGCACAGAGCCCGACGCGGGGCTCGAACTCACGGACCGTGAGATCGTGACCTGAGCCGAAGTCGGACGCTTAACCCGCTGAGCCACCCAGGCGCCCCTGTTCTTCAGCCTCTCAGAGCTGGAAGGTGCCTTAGGCCAACCCAGGACAGCCCCACCTTGCCATGGCGGAGGAAGGTGAGGAATCACAGAGTTAGGGGATGTCAGGCCGGAGAACCAGGCCGTGATTCCCAGGCTGAGCCGCTCACCTGTGGCCCGTTGTAGGTGACGATGGGGTGGGGGATGGGCACTCAAAGCCATGCCGGTGCTCTGAGCACAGATGAATGGAGTAGACTTTCCTGCCCCTCATTCATTCGTTCGTCCAGCCTTTACTGAGTGCCTGTTGTGTGCTTAGCCCAGGGACAGGCGCGGGGGATGTCATGAGGCAGACACGGTCTCTGGCCTCCTGAGCCTGATGCCGCAGTGAGGGCGGGGTGGCTGGGACGCGGCCCTCAGCCCCTGGTGGGTTGGAGAACTCGGATTTCTCAGATGCCCGGCTCATCGGTTTGAGCTTACTTCTCCAGATGTCACCCCCCGCAAAAAATCACAAAAGTAATACGTGGGTCTTTAAAAAATTCAGAGAAGTAAGAAAAGTTAGAGAAATTGGAGAGTACAGAGCTTGTGTCTTCTTCCTCTCTGCTCCGCACCAAGCTGATCCACTCCCCAGAAATGGAGCCACCGTGACTGGTTTTGTTCTGTCCCGCTGTCCTTAAAATCCACGGGCGCTGTCCCCAGGCCCCTGAGACGCACCCGTGCGTGCGTCGTTTAGTAATACATCTTTCTGCTTCATTACCTGTGAGATCTGCCTCATTCTCCACTGCTGCACGAATCGTGTAATATGGGTCAACCGTTCTGTCTGTAACTAGCCCTCTGTTGACGAACTGGGGAGGTAGTTTCCAGTTTTCTCGCCATGTCCCACGGTGATGCACAAAGCACTCAAACGCAGTATTCGTTGTGTGTGATGAGCCTATAAATAAATAAGGACAGCACACACGGGGGGCGGGGCTGGCGTACAGTGAAGTCCCAGAAGTGGAATTTCTGGTAGGAGGGCGAGCACATGAGCAGATCTGATCAGTGGGGCCAGATCGCCCTCCGCGGAGGTAGGCCCAGCCCGCAGTCTGGCAGACAGCCTGTGTGTTGGCCCCTTTCCCCACGGCCTCACCACGGCTGACCTCTCGCTCGGAAGGATTAATCCACTGGGGACCTGCCTCGACTCGCATGACCCCGAAAATTACATCTATTTTTAGTTGCAAGAAACTCTCCCGCGTCAGGCTACCGAGAAGCTCACGGCCTGAATCATTTTGGGCTTTGGAACATAAATCTACTCCTGTTCCTCACTGGACATCGCAACATAAAAGGGCACAGTTGCACTTTTGTTTGTCCCCCAGAAAAGAGAGATCTCTGTGGAAAGTCCAGTAGGGTAGCTTACCAGAGAACGCCTGAGCGTCTTTTGCGTTGGTTGCCTAGCGTGAGGCGAGTGAGGGCTGTGGGTGGTGGTCCAAAATGAGTACAGAGTGCTTCCTGTATTTTCATTTGGGCCGAGAGGAAGGGGCTTGACGTTTGTTCATTCACTGAGTTTGAGGTGTGTCCTCAGCGGCTCGCACACAGTTAGGTTTCCGGAACAGTCTGCACACACAGCTCGGCCGTGGCCTTCGGGGTTCTGCACGGAGCACCTCCCGGGGGCTCCTTGGCGTGGCTTTCCCTGCCTTCTGCGAGGCCCTTCTTTTCCAAGTTTCTCCCCAGACCTCCCTGCTCTAATCCAGGCCACGTCCCACACTCCATGCTTCGTTTTCCCGTTTCCCCACCTACGCTCAAATGACGGCTTCTGCCCGGCATGCTCGTACCTCTGATTTTTGTCTCCCCACTTTTCAGCTTGTTGTGCCCAGCTCAGACGCCGTAGTCCTCACGATGCCTTTCCAGGCCAGAGTCGGCGACCCCGGGTGGCTCTTACCTCCTTACTGAGCTCTTTACTGGCACCCAGGGGCCCATGTTGGCTTGTTGGCGTCCTGGCGCAGGCCGGGCTCGGTGCGACATTCCCTTAGCTGACTGCTGGTTAGAGTGAACCCACATGCTGGCCACGCCCCGCATGCTTCCTCCTCTGGGGTCCTGGGCAGCCGCAGCGGGACAAGTGTGGGGACTGAGGACTGGTGAGACTGGCGGTGACTCCCTCTTCTCATGAGTCCGTGCTGTTCTTTTGATGTCCTCCTGTGATTACCCACAGGCCTAGTGAGAGAGCTCTTTGGCATGCTCTAGGGTTCCAGGAAGGTGATGCTATTTACTTTAGGATTTGGGGACGGATCACTCTGTCCTCACTCTGCTTTTTTGGAATGCAGGCTGCGCTTAAAATTCCTGCACTGCAGTATCTATCTAACGGGAGAACCAGTCTCGCCGATAGCCGCTTGCCTGACGACAACAGAAAATGAGGGCAATTTTATTTTATTTCATTTTATTTTTGCCAAATGTAATTACTTTTTCGAATACAGTCAGCTGTGAGAAATTGTCTGTGGAGCTGAGTGTTACCTTGTTCAGCGAGAGGGTGTAAAAGAGCCGACTTGGTTATTGATTAAGAAGAACGCCAGCCGATAGAAACGGAAGACGTGAGACTCTCCCCTCCCGTTCAAGTATCGGTCAGCATGCACGAGGGAAGTAAAAAGACTCTTCCCTAAAATATCCAGCTCACTGAGCCCGTGGGTCTTTTAGGGGCTAAACGTGGGCAATAACCGCTCTGATTTTCCGCCTTCCTTGATGGGTATTTTTATAGTGACGGAAGCAGAAATCAACGTGTGTGTGATTTAGCGAGCATGAATGCTCCCGTGTTTTCGTGGGTGGATGGGTTCGTCTGTGGCGTGGAGACTGCTGTGTGAAGCCAGGATTCTGAAAGCGGAAGGCATCATTAGCAGACGCGTTAGGGTCTTTCTTTTCTCCTTTTCACCGATGTTTTTTTCTCCCACTCCAGATCTTAGGGGATTGCGTTCGTTAACGTCTGACAGTAAGAATGGACAGTCTGATGGGGAGTCGGGGGGACGGCCGGAATCTGAAGGGGGACGGCCCTTCGCTCACTCTGGCCGCTTAGACCTCGTCCCCCACTCCCAGCGTTGGTTTCCTCATCTCTAAAAGGGGAAAGTTCCGCCGGGTGGTCCCTGAGGTCACCGCCAGCCCAGAAATGTCGTGCCTGCACGTCGTGGGGTTGCTGTCACAAGTGTGTGTGTCGTGCAGCTGGGCGTTCTTTTCCACGCCCGGCCTCCGTGAGGACCCCCCGGATTTAGCGGACTCTGTGAATCTGCTGCACACCAGGGGCTGTGCCGGTGCCTCTCCGTAAGGGAGCTCGGGATCCTGTAGCAGCGGGTGATGGGGACCCTGTAAGGATGCAGGGAAGGGGACGCGCGGTGAGATGCAGATTTCTCAGACGAAGTGAGGGAGAGATTAAATCTGATCGGAGGGGCGAGAAATCCAAGACGGTTTCAGCGAGAAGGAGGCCCGGAGCCGAGGCTTCTTGGGTGGGCAGGGTTTCAGGGTTTGAGAGAAGGGCACTCGTCACAGGGGGAGGCAGGGCGAGAGGAGGTGGGGCTGAGAGCCAGGCCGGAGTGAGCACGGTGGGCGCGGAAGGGAGGCTCTGGGCAGGGGACCTCGGAGGCCGGGCTGAGGACAAGTCTGAGCTTGGCCTACAGCCTTCCATCCTTAAGGGAGCGAGCGGTTATCCTCCCTCTGGGCCTGCAGACGGGGCTACAGGGCCCCTTTTTTTTCTGCAAGAGCGCTCTCCACTGAGGGCGATTTTGGCCCCCAGGGACCCATGACAATGCCCGGAGCCCCTTTCTGGTCGCCATGCCTGGGGTGTGTCGAGGACCCCTAGCAGGTGGAGGCCAGGGATGCTGCTAGACGTCCAACAGGGCGGCCTTGTCGGGGCTTCTGCCCGGCCCCCCTGCAATGATTTATCCAGGCCAAGATGTCAGTGGTGGAGAAACGTCCGCCTAGACGCTTCTCTTGGCAAATCGCCCCAGGGGTGATCTTTCCAAGCTATTTTAATAGCTGCCTGGGCCAAGTGTTTTCAGAGAGATACAAGAGGCTGAGACATATGGAGAAACCGTCCGTGGGACGCCGGGACGTGGAATCCTCTTTCTTTTTGGCTCTGGTATGTCCCCGAGTACTGTTGTAGTTGCCGAGATCTCAGAGGGGTAAGTGTGACCCACGTGTGTGTTGTACATCTGTGTGCACGCTCTCCTCGGGCAGGCTTCGCCCTTCCCTCCCGGGGAGCCCACAAGTCCACCTTTTTTGCAGTCAAGGGTAGGTCTCCCCACCTGCCCATTCCCGAGGGGCAGGGCTGTGCCGCCCCGTGTGCACCCGGAGCTCAGGCGAGGTGTTGGTGGGAGCAGCTCGTCCTGCCCTTCTGAGTGAGGAGCGAGCAGCCTTACCCCCCAGGGGCTCCCTTGAGAGTAAGCTTTGGTGACTCTCGGCGTCACCTGAGCATTTGATGGGAGCGCTTGGTATTTCAGGCGGCTTTCGTGGGGGCGAAGCCTCTGCCATCAACAAGCATTACCCCCCCCCCCCCCAGCTCCTCCAGGAGTCTTGGCGCTGATTTTCCAGCCAAGTTTAGTCATGGCCTTTGAAGCAGAATACTTGCCTGGTGAGAAGGAGGCAGTGAGTGGCCTGATCAAACCCTGAAATGTATTAGGAAATCAGGTTTTGAATAAAATTAGCATCTCAAACCCCTGCAGGTGGCCGCTTTTAGGACTCCGATGTGAAGAGCTATATACAGAAAGAGTGGGTATTTTTTTTTTTAAAGACTGCATTAATCAGAGAGCTAAGATACAAAGATGTTTGAGTAAAAAGGTTGCTTGATTTTAAGACGCATCCCTGGATTCCAGACAAGCTGGTATTTCTGGATTCTCTCCCTCTTAAAAGTTTCCTGTTTCTTGGTTTTAAAGGACGGATTTATTTATTTATTTAAATATGAAATGTCTTGTCAGATTGGTTTCCATACAACAGCCAGTGCACGTCCCAACAGGTGCCCTCCTCAGTGCCCATCACCCACCCCCGCCTCCCTCCCACCCCATAAGAGTCTCTTATGGTTTGCCTTCCTCCCTAACCTTTTTTTTTTTTCCTTCTCCCCCCCACCACCATGGTCTTCTGTTAAGTTTCTCAGGATCCACATAAGAGTGAAAACATGGGATCTGCCTTTCTCTGTAGGACTTATTTCACTTAGCATAACATTCTCCAGTTCCGTCCACGTTGCTACAAAAGGCCAGATTTATTCATAAGCAAGTCTAGAGATGAGCCCCTTAACCAGCATCAAATGTTCATGCTGGAGGACTAAGTCAGGGAGAAGTGGGCAGCTTGTATTCTCTCATTCCGCAAATATTTACTAAGTGTCTGTAACTTGCCAGGCACTGTTTTTGGCCCTGGGGTTACAGCAAGGCTTGAGACCAAGTCCCCACCCTCAGGGGGCTTATGGATTCACAAGAGACCACCTTCAAACCAGGAACTATACTGTAACATTAGTGATGGGTGCCATTAGGGAGACTAAAGCAGAGCAAAGGTTTTGTCGCTGAAGTGGGGATAGGGGAGCGTGTGTTTTACTTTTTTTATTTTACTTTAACATTTATTTATTATTGAGAAACAGAGACAGAGCATGAGCAGGGGAGGGGCAGAGAGAAGGGGAGACACAGAATCCGAAGCAGGCTCCAGGCTCCGAGCTGTCAGCCCAGAGCCCGACGCGGGGCTCGAACCCACGGACCGTGAGATCATGACCCGAGCCGAGGTCGGACGCTCAACCGACTGAGCCACCCAGGCGCCCCGGGAGTGTGTGTTTTATTAAAAAGGGGGACAAGGGAAGGGCCCTCTGAGGAGGTGATGTCTGAGCAGAGACCTAGGTGAGGTGAGGGAGTGGGTAAGCCTGGGGTGTGGGGAACAGTGTTCCAGGCAGAAGGAACAGCATGTGCAGGTGCCCAGTGCAGGAATGAGCATGGTGCCTCGGAAGACTGGCAGGGGCACCTTTCTGGTGAGCCGGAGTGAGGGAGTATATGGGGTTGGAGAGAGCGATGGGGACCAGGCCTCACTGGCCTTGTAGAGTTTGGATTGCGTCTGAGAGAGATGTCGAGCCTCTTCGGGGTGTTGAGCACGACGTGAGTGTGTTTTGAGGTTTCTTTCTGTGTCCAGACTTGGTGTGGGGGGAGTGGGAGCCGATTCAAGCTGCCGCGGGAATCGAGGTGAGAGGCCCCGTCCCGGTAGCAGGGGACTCGGGGCGGTTTGGGGTCATTGCTGGGGTGGAGTTGAGGCAGTGGGGCTGGGGGGGGGGCATTGGTCATGAGAAGTAGACTCCCAGGTGGCCCTGAGGTTTGGCCTTTCACCTGGGCCAGCGAGAGCCACTTGCTCAGCGAGGACGCGGCAGGAGCGCCCGCGCACACTTGACTGTGGGCGCACCGCGTCGGGGGTACGTCGTCTGTCTCATTAGTGACGGGGCGGTTTGTGGTTGCACGTATTGGCCTGGAGCTTAAGAGAGGCGTCTGGACTGGAAGTATAAATCTGGAAGGCAGCCAGGTATAGATGGTGTTTAAGAAATGTTTAGTGTATTTTATTTAGTCCAATACATCTATGGAAACCGTTACCGTTTAAAATCAATATAGAAATTACTAACGGGAGATAGCTTCTGTTTTTTTACAGTAAGCCTTTGAAACGTGGCATACATTTTATCTTAACAGCACATCTCGTTTTGGTCACTAAGCTTTCAAGGGTTAAAACGAGGGAAATGCAGTCCTGCTCAAGCAGTAAAATTGTATGTCATGGAAGAATTGGCTTGCGATCTGTGTTTCATTCCCAACCACTGTTGGCACCCAACGTGTGGGGCTGTCGCACGAAGCAGTTCTGAAATTCCCCACAGGTGCCAACTGGGTGTCCAACAATTCCGTCCACTTCTGACACCAGCTACCCAGAGGTAGGGTGGACCCCACAGGTTAGGGGCCCGGTCCGAAGACACCTCCCACTGCAGATGCCAGCCACGAATAGGAGGTCCCCAGTTTATCCCCGCTTGTGCCCAACTTGGCTACAGATCAGGGGTCCCCACAACCGCCTCTCGGGTTTAATAATTTGCTATAAAGGCTCACAGAACTTAGGCAAACACTCGGGTTTATCCTACAGGATACAAATGAACAGCCGGGTGCAGAGGCACATAGAACGATGTCTGGAAGGGTCTCGTCTCCACGGGGTGGGGGTGTGTCCTGGCACGTGGAGGCACTCAACCTGCCTCTCCCAACCTGAACCCCATTGTTGAGGGGTTTTGTGTAGGCACGATTGATTAGATCATTGACTGTTGGTGATTGAATTCCATCTCCAGCCCCTCTGCCTTGCCCGGAATTTGTGTGTGTGGGGCGGGGGGAATGGGTGGGGGGGGTTGGTGGGGATGAAAGTTCCAGCCCTCTGATTGCATGGCTGGTTCCTATGGCAACCGTGGCCCCCCTCATCAGCATAAACTCAGGGGTGTGTGGAGGAAGGGGCTTGTGTTGGATAATAGGTGTCTGGTCACTCAGAAAGTCCAAGGGTCTGGAAGCTCCGTGCTGGGACCCGGGGATGAGGACCACAGAGATCTGTATCGTATCACAACATCACAAATAGCGCACGCCGCTCCGGTTTGTTTGCGGCATTCAGGGCCGTCGGGGAGTGGGTGTGATCCCGCGGGGGAGTGAGGCGGTGAGGACCCCAGGACTCGGGCACCTAGAGCCTGGGTGGAGACGGGGCCCAGGCCTATCTGGGAAGAGCCGGCTGCTGCTGGAAGCAGACTGGGGGCGGTGGGGACCGGAAGCCAGGGGACGGAGGCGCTCCAGAGGGAGGGACTGTCACACGTGCTGTGTGTGCCGCGAAGTCTGTTCCTATGCGGCGTCGCAGGGACCTGGGGGGGCTAGCAAGGCAGGGGACTGAGTCCGCTTGGAGCGGGGTGATGCGGGTGGAGAAGTGCGGTCAGTGCAGACACACGGCCGAGGGAGCGGGGCGACGGGGATCGGTGCGGAGAAGGAAAACCCAAGGCTGTGGTTGTGTTTAGGACGAGATGAGAGGGGGCGGGTACGTATTTATGTGCTTTCGGGAATCATCCCGCCGAGGGGAGGATTTGATGGCGTGTGTGGGGGGCGGGGGGACGGGCTCCGTGCTGCGGTGCACCTGCAGGGGCCCTGTGCGCTGGTGGCTGGGTGGCCTTTCCAGGGAGCAGGGACCCGGAGGATGAGCAGTGCAGGGGCAGGTAGCCCGGCCAGTTTGCGTAGAGCCTCAGCGTCTCCAGCGTAAAGCGGAGGGAAAAGCCCTACCGAATGGACTTGCCCTGAGGATTAAACCAAGTGAGGGACGTGGGCTCAGTGAGGGACAGCGAAAAGCATTCAGGCTTCCCTCTCAGTGCCAAATAGTGTTGTATAGGAGGTGGCCTTCTGCTGGTGAGGAAGCTTGCAGCAATGCCTTTCTTCGAGAAGCACAGGTCAGGGTGTGCGAACGCGGAGCGGTTCGGTGGCGGGATGCCGTGACACCCGAATGCTTTGTCTCTTTTTTGCAGAAACGGATATAAGTTTCTCTACTGTTCTGCACGTGCCATCGGGATGGCGGACATGACGAGGGGCTATTTGCACTGGGTCAACGAGAGGGGCACGGTGCTGCCTCAGGGGCCCCTGCTGCTGAGCCCAAGCAGTCTCTTCTCGGCCTTGCACAGGTATGGCGCTCGCTTACGCACCTCCCGCCCCACATCTGCCGGCCAGTTCCGCCCCCGCCCCTCTTCCCTGCAAGTTTTTGCAAGCATAGCCTCTTAACTGGTCTGCCCTAGCCCATCTCCTGAGCCACCGTGGGCACCAGCAGATTCGTCCTAAGATGCAGGTCTGGTTCTGTCACCTCGTCCACACCCTTCTTCAGCTCATCGTGGCTCTCAGGATCAAGTCCACATTCATGAGCTCGGGTCACGTGACTCTTCCTGACTCGCCCCTGCCCTGCTTTGCAGTTTTTGAAACTCGTTCTCCAGAACAGAGTTCTCTACTTGAAGCCTCCAGTGTGTGCACATGCTTTTCCCTCTGTGTGGGCAGCTGTCCCTCCACCGTGGCCGGTCTGAGTCTTAAGGATTCTGAGAATCAACTTGCATTCTGTCTAATCGGGGGCCTGGACCGGGTTAAGTGACCCCTCTACCAGCCGCCGCCTGGCCTTGGTCTCCCAGAACACTCACCCTTTTTGGGAGCTCTGGTTACGCCGTTTGTTTTGTTTTGTTTTTAATTTTTTAAATTTATTTTGAGAGGGAGGGAGAGCGAGTGAGCAGGGGAGGGGCAGAGAGAGAGGGAGAGAGAGAGAAGCCCAAGCAGGCTCTGTGCTGGGAGTTGCAAAGCCTGACGTGAGGCTCAGTCTCACAAACTGTGAGATCATGACCTGAGCCGAAACCAAGAGTCAGACGCTCAACTGACTCAACCGTCTAGGAGCCCCAACACTGTTTTAATGGCCCTCTAACGTCGCTAGCCAGCCTCTGATTACCCTTCTCCCTACCACCCCCTTCCCTGCCACAGCTGCGTTCAGAGAAGCCGGGCCAAACTGAGTCTGGCCTCCTGGCATTGGAGAGGAGAACGCTGGGCTTCCTGGTAGCTTGAGGCCCAGGACAGCCTCCCTGACTGCTCTCAAAGCACAGTCTACTGTGGTCGTAATAGGACGTTGGTCCTGTCAAAGGCTGGTTCTAAGTATCAGAGAATTCTGTCTTCAAGACCCAGTGACAGGCTTTGGTATGATTCTGCCTCAGTTTGACGACCAGATAAGCTGCTTGCTGCTGCTGACCATGCAAACGACAGAAACATCCAGATGGGCCCAAAGCGCCATATTGGCTCCTCCCAGGGTATTTTTCTTTAGCTCTGTGGATCCCTTTTCTTTAAAAAAAAAAAATTTTTTTTTTTTACACTTATTTATTTTTGAGAGAGAGACGGCACAAGTGGGGAGGGGCAGAGAGAGAAGGAGACAGAATCCAAAGCAGGGTTCAGGCTCTGAGCTGTCGGCACAGAGCCCAATGCGGGGCTCGAACTCACGGACCGTGAGACCATGACCTGAGCCAAAGTCAGACACTTAACCGACTGAGCCACCCAGGCGCCCCATCTGTGGATCTCTTTTCTATCACAGCTTTGCTTTGCGTGATTTGTAATTTTTTTTTTTTCCTGTAGTAAAAGATCTTGCATTGAAACTTGTAGTTTCTGGGCAAGAAATTTGGGCAAAACCTATGGATGCCATAGTGCATTTCAGATCCTGAGAGCTGTCCTGACAGTGTAGGTGTGGGTACAAATCCAGACTTGAGTGAAATGAGGTCCCTGACTTATGTCGACACTTTGTAGCAAGCTACTCATTACCAGGTATTAAGTACTGAGGATTTGCGAGGCAAGGCAGAATGTTGACATTATTACTCTGATATCCTACCACTAAATATATGTTTAAGGTAATCCTTCTCATTTTTTCCTCTTATTTAAATACCACTGTCCAAGATCTATTGCCTTTTCCTTGTGAGGACTTACTAAACCAAACCAGGAAACCTCACAATGTGTGTGCCCTCTCAGGACGGAGATGATGGTCACAGCCAACAGCCTGTTCCTTCTAATACTACTTTCCAGCCTGAGCTGTTCTGGGTATTAGCTGCCCTGCAGATTTTCTAGAATTGACGGGCAAGTCTGTGTGAGCCAGAATGATCTTCCCTAGCAAGATGCTTTCATTGGGTACAGTCCTTTTTTTTTTTTTTTTTTATTAAAAAAATTTTTGTTTGACATTTATTTATTTTTGAGAGACCGAGAGAGACAGAGCATGAGCAGGGTAGGGGCAGAGAGAGAGGGAGACACAGAATGGGAAGCAGGCTCCGGGCTCCGAGCTGTCAGCACAGAGCCCGACGCAGGGCTCGAACCCACAAACCGCGAGATCGTGACCTGAGCCTCAGTTGGACGCTTAACTGACTGACCCACCCAGGTGCCCTGGGGGCAGTTTTGATTGTACCGCCTGGGTCTAAATTGGAAGGAAGGAAAATTAACGTTGTGGGTAGAGCACGGTCTGTAGGGACAGCAGAGAGGGTTCTGAAGTGAGGAAGGAGACCCCACCCCAAAGCGGACCCCCCTCCCTGCCCCCCCCCCCCCCCAAGCTCTGATGCTGCCTGGAGACTGATTGGTGGTGTGGCAAGAGGTGCTTCCCCTTCCTGGGTCTGTTTCCTCACCTGCCAGATGGGAGGGTTCTGTTCGATGATCTCAAGTGTGCCTTCCAGCCCTGAAATGCTATGATTTGAGGAAACGTGTCTGAAAAAAAGAAGCTGATGGAATCTGTTTCACACACCTGATCTTTTGGTTCAGGAGCTTCTTCTTTTAAAGTAGAAATTGGCTTTGAGTCATGTGATTCTTTTTAGTCAACTGGCCTTCTTTTTGTTGTCAGGGCATTTTAGATCATTTTCATAAGCCCTCTGTGAACACAGGGCACATTCCTAGTAACGCACGGCGCATCTCATGGCGGGGGGATCTCACTGATGACAGGCAGGTTGGACAGATTAGCCTTGGCCAAGTCCCAAGACGGGGTTCCTGGGCAGATGTGACCTTCCTGGAGTTTGGCAGAGACAGAGGCTGGCCTCTGTCTCTGGGAAACTAGCAGCTATTTCAACACCGACCACGTTTTCCCTTCGGGGTTTGCTGAGGTGCTCGGAGACTTGGATAAATGACACTTAATTGTTTCCTGTAGGAAAATTGCCTCAAGGGTGAGTTGAGTGACCAGGGACTAATTGCAAATGCAGATCACTGAAGACAGGCTGTGCCAGGGAGCATTCTGGACAGGAGCCCTCACCGCTTCTTCCCGGGTCACCTTACTGCCCACGAGGAGCCTTGCACTAGTGGCGTGGGGCCACAAGCGTGTTTTCTTAGTGTGCATTTCTTACCCTGTATGTGCGCGTGGAGACAACTTCCTCCCCACCTGCCACTTACCCACACCCTCAAGCACACAGGCTGTGGGTATGTTCATGCATGAGACAGAGAGAGAGAGAGAGAGAGAGAGAGAGAGAGATTGAAGCAGGAAGCTGAATTTGGATGGTGTCCTCCAGGTGGATTGAAGTTTGAGACTCATAATCAGACATCAGCCATGTTTCTACCCATAAGGGTCCTAAGATCCAGAATATAAAACTCTTTAGTGTTAAGGTTAAGAAGGGCTCTGGAGTCCACAGAAGTCAGTACAGAGCCAGGACCAGCCTTTGGGGTTTTTGACACTCAGGTTAATGCTATGTCACCACCACCACCATCATCATCATCTAAATTGCATTTTTAAAAAATGCTTGTTTATTTTTGAGAGAGAAAGAGCATGTACGAGCAGGGGAGGGGTAGAGAGGGAGGGAGGGAGACACAGGATCCGAAGCAGGCTCTGTGCTGACAGCACAGAGCCCGACGTGGAGCTCGAACTCACGAACCGCAAGATCATGACCTGAGCCGCAGTCAGATGCTCAACCTACTGAGCCACCCAGGCACGCCTAAATTACATTTTGAGTAGATACAGAAGACTATTTCTAAGATATATGCGGGGTATAAATGATAATCAAAGAGTGAACACCAGCATACCCACCATGCAGTGAAAGCAAAGGGCCAGACCATTCCTTTTGAAATCTTAGTAGTGACATTAGCCACTGTCCCTGAATCTTTGTTAAACATCCCTTGCTTTTCTAAGCTGTGTTATCACATACATTTGTGACCCTAACCGATATGTTTAATTGTGCACACGTGTGAACTTTATGTAAACCTACCGTGTGTTCTCTGGGGCTGGCTGTTTTCGCTCAACAATGTGTTCCCGTGACTGTTGAGTAGACCTGTAACCCATTCATTTTACTTCTGTCTGCACTCCTGTTGTAGGACCTACCACGGTTCATCCGTGCCACTACGGATGGAGACTTGGGTCACTTCGTTTTTCACCATTGAGAGCAGCACTTCTTGCGTGTGCCCGCTGGGGGCGCGCTCACTAGCTGCTTTAGAGTGAACACTTAGGAGCGGGATTTCTGGCCACAGAGCATATGCACACATCAGCGTTACGAGTTTGTTCCAAACTGTTTTCCAAAGTGGTCGAACCCATTTATGCACCAGCAGTGGTGTGGAAATGCTCCCCCCTGCTCTACTTTCTTGCCAGCACGTCAGCTGTTTACATTTTTGCTCGTCCGGTGGGTGTGAAATGTCTGTCTGCGTGTGTGTGTTGTCCGTTCGGGCCTCATCTTCTGTGAAGTGCCTGTTCACGTTTCTTTCTCAATTTTCTTTTTGGTTCGTAAGCGTGTGTTATAGATTCTATATGTGTAGCCTTTGTCATGAGCGCTGCAGACAGCTGTCCCCCGGTCTATCGCTTGTGATGAACATAAATTCTGTTTCATGTACTTGAACATATCATCTCCTCTGTAATTTGTGCTATTTGTGTGTTAAAAAAGGGCTTCCCTGGCCGAGGGCATGAAGGTAGCCTCCTGTATTTTATCTAAAGGTGTTGCCTTTCAGGTTTCGGTGTGTAATCCACCAGGAATTGATTTTTGCGTGTGGAGTGCGGGAGAGTCCATTTCCCTTCTTTTTTTTGTCTTCCTTAAAGGGATGTTCAGTTGTCCCAGCACCATTTACTGAAATGATTGCCCATTTCCTCTTGCTCTGAACTGTCGTCGTGCTCGTGAATCAAGTGTCCATCAACGTGTGGTTTGGTTTCTGGCCTTTGCTCTTGTGTGTTACGGACTATCAAGTCTCATAAAAGCATACAGACAAAATTCTGTCGAGAGTTTGACTGAAATGACAGTGAATCTGTAGGTCAATTTCGGGAGAATTAGTATCTCCTTATAATATTGAATCTCCCAGTTCACTTACATGGTGTATTTCATTTAGGTCTTCCCTATTATGTTTCAATAACATTTATAATTTTATCCATAAAAGTCTGGCACATCTTTCTAGTAGGTTTATTCCTAGACCTTTGAGATTTTAGAGTTCTGTGTACAGAATTACATGTTTACCAGTTTGTTTCTTCTGATGCGTGAAAATGCAATTGATTTTTGTACATTAATTTTTTTTTCTATACTAATTTTATAGCCAGCATCGGATCGATCTCTTATCAATAATGGTAATTCGCCTGTGGATTATTTTTTTAATCAATTATTATTATTATTTTTTTGTGTGTGAATAGTGAGAGCTTCTATTCTCTCCTTCCCTATCCTGATAACTTTTATGTTTTCCTTACATCACTGCGCCAATGAGGACCCGCAGCGCATTGTCGGGGCGAAATGGCCATAGGGGCCACCTGTTGTTCCACTCTTACCGGGGCACTTGCTGTGGGTGTGGACCATTCCCTGCTATTCCGGGTTTAAGATGTTTCATCTTGGGTAGATACCACATTGTATCAAATGCCCTGCCTGTGTCTGTTGACCCGGTATATTTTCTGGTACTTGAATCTGTTACCCTGTTATACTGTATTACTTGGTTTAGCGTATCGAATTACTCTTGCGATCCTGGAATAAAACTCCTGTGCCAAAAGTTGTTGCAGTCAGTTTGCATATCCATGCTTAGTTAGGACGTTTGCACTGCCGTCTCACGAGTGAGGTTGGCCCGCGCTTCGCTCATATTTTTCTCCTCTAAGTCTTGTGTTTGAGGTGACACTAGCCTCTTAAAATGAGCGTCGAGACGTTCTCCCTTCTTCTGTGTCTGGAATTCTTTGTAACTCGGGTGCCTGGTGGAGGTCTTTGGTAAAATCACTTGTCCTCAGCGTTTGCTCTGCGGGAAGACTGGAAAGTACAGATTCTCCGCCTTCTCTCTCGTGCTTTTCGGGGACCGCCGCCCTGACTTACACAGGGTTGACTTTTGAAGATACGGGAATGTTCTTGGCGTCACGGCATCTTGGGCGTGTAAAAGTAGTTTGATGCTCCGGAAGCCCCTCCTCTCAGGCTGATCCACTGATTATTTATTTGTTTTCACAGAGAAGTGATTGAAAAGAAGCCCGAGAAGTTTAAAGTCCAGTGTTTGACAGACATCAAAAATCTGTTTTTTCCAAACACGGAACCCTTTTACGCCGCTTTTGGAAACCGACCAGCCGTAAGTAACAGATGGGCTGTGTGAGAGCTCTTGAAACTTACTGTCTTTTCTGACAGCGGTCATTGGAAGGGTGGGCCTGGGTGACAATGTGGCGCCAGCATCCCCTCCCACCAGCAGTAGTTGTAAGGAGAGACTGCACATTATTTCGTGGCCTTTTGTTTCCTTGGAAGCTCGGCTAGTGGATTTCAATCTGAAGCTTGCAATGTCGGACTAAAGCTTGCAATGTCGGACTAGAAACTTCAGATTCCAAATGACTTGCTGAATTAGTAAGACAAGAACATCGAATAGGCTTGGCCCCTTTCTACCAGGAGGGTACCACAAAGCCAAGCCTTAACGCCACGGTGAATTTGGCATCGCAGGTTTCAAGAGCACTGTTGCCTACGGTAAAAGATTTTACGTGTACTACCCACATTTGCTGGAGAGTTTAGCAGTCTGGATAATACAGTTGGGTACTAACTTCCCAGGAAGAGAATTCCTCTTTTGAAACTTACGCCTGAGAAAAAGGGTCAGAGAATAAAACAGCCTCGAGGGGTGTGAGAATTGCAGGGGACGAGGTGACGAGGTAGGCTGTTTACTCATTAGCTCAGTTCTTGCATGGATGAGCGAACCGAGGCCCAGGGGGGAAATCTGATTTAATAATTTCACATCCAGAGATATTCTTTCTCTACACTCCTTGGAAGTATAGTTGTGGTTAATGAGAGTTTTATAAGACTGCATCAGATCCGGAATATTGCGTATTCGGAATCAGATCCGGAATATTGCGTCTTCGGATTTACAATGAACTCTTTTTTTTTTCCTCTAATTTATACTTCACCAAATACAGGATGTGTATTCGTATAAGCAAGTAGGAGTGTCTTTGAACAGAATATTTACTGTCAACCCCAAAGGAGAACTTGTACAGGAGCACGCAAAGACCAACACCTCCTCGTGAGTATCGCGCGCGTTTTGTGGGATTCCTGGGTCGTCACGTTGTCGTTGCGGTCTCAATCTTGGAATGATGCTTTATGGTTCACAGTATGCCTTTTTATCCTTTGTTTCCTGTATTTTAATCTTCAGTTCCTGCCAAGAAAATGTATTTTAACTCCTTGTATTTTGTCCAAAATCTCACTTTTGGACCGTCTGCATGAACTCAGATTCCCCTCTGGATCCCCACAGTCTAAACTTCGTGGACGGGTTCTGCCACCGAGTGGAACGGAACGACTTTTAAAACTGGTGGTTTAGATTTGCCAAGCTACGCTCGAAAAGCCTAGCATGCAAACGGGAAATGTAATCAGACTGAAATAGCCCGTGAAGCTGTATTTACAGGCGAGACACTCTAGGTGTTTTCACACGCGGACCTGAGATGACGCTCACCAGAAATGTAGGAATTCCCGTCCCCTTGGTCGGAGCCCTGTCCGCCTGAGGCAGGGGGCTGACTTGGGCTCCTGTTTGAAACGAGGCGTCCTGGCCGGCTGCCGGGTCTCTCTGGACTCTGGGGTGCTTCCCCCTGGCCGCCTAGCTCCTCAGAGTGGGAAGCCTTTCCTTGGCCCTCGTGGTGGTGAGCTTTGCCCACCGGGCGACCCCGGGCACACGGTTGCCCTCCTGCTTGGCCTGTTCCAGAGGCTGCATGGTCTGTGGAGACCTAGAAAAGAGCCCGGGCCCCGAGTGACCCCACGGGCGCCTGTGGGACCCTCCTCACGGGGAGGAGGGAGGGGGGCTGGGGGTTTGGTGTTCTCCAGATACCTCCAGTGGTTTTAGGTAGAGGGGAGATTTAGGTTCCCCCCAGAGCACATTTTTACTTCCAAGATGATCCTTTTATACCTGCTCAGGCTTCGTGGAGCCCAAACGGGGGCCAGCTTCAGGCTGGAGGGAGCCCTGGGGCCGGCCCCCCTCAGCTGCCTCCCCCAGTCGTGCCTGCTTCTAGGCAGTTCGCAAGACACGTGGGGAGAAAGGACAATGGAGCCAGGGGCCTCCTCCGTCCTTGGAACGTGAGGCTGCCTCCCGACTGGCGACTGGCGGGACGAGAGTGGGGACGGACTGCCTCCTCCCCACCAGCCGTGCAGGGTCTCTCTGCCCGCCGCGCTCGGCCTGGCCCGGACAGCACCCACCTGGGTCTCTCTCCCGTCTCCCATATTCCCCAGCACAGCGCCCTCCATGTGCAAGGGTTTCCTGGTCTGGAGAAGGTCTAAGAAGAAGTCTCGTTTTCAGAGTCACAAACAACTTGAACTGATGGGACGCTGCACGTAGCAGGTCCGTCACAAGGGGGCGTGGGAGGAGGGTTCGCCCCGGAGGCCTGTGAGGTTGTCACATTCGCTGAGTCTCTTGGCCCAGGGTGGACGGCTGCGCGGGAGGGACTCTGTCCATCGTCATCCCACGCTGGGCGGGGGCCGCAGCCCTCCCTGTACGGGAGCACCTCTCCTTCCTGTCTCTGGCACTGAACTTGGGGCCGTCACCTCGGGTCCCGGGACACTGTCCCTGAGAAACCCTTAAGCCACCTTCTGATGGAGCCTTGCCGGTCCGCGGGGCCCGGGGTAGAGTGCCAGCTGAGCGCAGACGGGCCCAGCCTGCACCCGGAGCACTCCACAGTTTGGATCTGAGGCCTGCCACCGAGGGGCTGTTCCGGGGGGGGGAGGCGCCTCCCACAGCCACAGAGCTCAAATGGGTCTTAAAGCCGGGAGGCGTTTTAAAAATCTGTTTCGGGGGCGCCTGGGTGGCGCAGTTGGTTAAGCGTCCGACTTCAGCCAGGTCACGATCTCGCGCTCCGTGAGTTCGAGCCCCGCGTCGGGCTCTGGGCTGATGGCTCAGAGCCTGGAGCCTGTTTCCGATTCTGTGTCTCCCTCTCTCTCTGCCCCTCCCCCGTTCATGCTCTGTCTCTCTCTGTCCCCAAAATAAATAAACGTTGAAAAAAAAAAAATTTAAAAAAAAAAAAAATCTGTTTCACTCCCCAGGAAACGCATCATTCTCGCTCATTAGGGGAGATTCTGTGCAAGCACGAGGTTCCTCATAAGCCCTTTGGGGGTCCTTTATTAAACACACACTCTTGTCCTTATGGAATAAGTTATTTGACGCCTGAAAACATGCGAATTCCCGGAGTTTGTGTCGAAAGCCCATTTTGGTTTTTAGAAAATTGGAACCGGAGGGGGACCCAGTGACTGCCGGGGAGGACTCTGGGGAGGTGCGGAGAGGTCTGGGCCTGTCGGAGTTTCTAGTTGGAGGCGCCCGGAGGTCTGAAAATGCATATTCAGTGTAGCAACGTCCTTTTTGTAGCATAGGCCACAGAGACTAACACGCGACGTCTTGAGAATACACACAAAATGGCGTGGGAGACTATTGCAGGGAATGTTGAGAAACACTGATCTAGCCCCAACTCCATATTCTGTAAAGATGAAGGGCCTGAGGCCCAGAGAGGGTGAGACACTTGCCTAAGGTTGCACAGCAAATAAGGTCGGAGGAGATCCCACGTCTCTTGTCCCTCATGCTAGCTACGGCTTTTTCCCTAAGGCTGATGATTAGCGAGGGCTGATTGTTTCCTAATGTTAATAACGTATGTTGAAGAAATTCCTCGAGCACTGAATATGCATTATTTTATTGTCACATTTGGTATTTTATTTAATTCTCATACGAGCACTGGGGCAGTTTTCTTTTCCTTTCCCTTTCGGTTGAAGAAGTTACGGCTTAGAAGGATGAAGCCATTTGCCCAGGGTCACTCAGCAGAGCTGCAGGTCACGTCTGTGTCCCCTTGACCCAAGGCCCAGGCTCTCTTCCTTGCACGGTGGCAGTGGTCTCTGTTTGATGCCCCAAAGACGGGCTTTATCTGAGGTTCTTCTCCCTGTGCTCGCCCGTGAGCTCCACGCTGATTCCCGCGTGTCCCCCCTCTTCTGTCCTTCCTGCCAAGTCCGGTTCCACCCGCCTTGCCCAGGGGGCCTTCTCCACGCCTCTTGCCATCCTCCCTGATTGCCTGTTAATTGGTGAGGAGCTGTTCTAGAACAACTGCCATAGTGTTAAGCAGGTGGCTTGTGTCCCCGGGTTGGTGGATGTCTCCTAACTTCCAGGCCCCGCGCAGGGTACAGGCAGGTGTCCCCTCGGCTGGGTGTCCGGCGGGGGCAGTGACGCTGTCCGATTTCCTTCCAGGTACGTGCGACTCTGCGAAGTGGTTGACCACGTCTTCCCGTTGCTGAAAAGAAGCCATTCTTCGGACTTCCCCTGCTCGGATACTTTCAGTAATTTCACCTTTTGGAGAGAGCCACCGCCACCTTTTGAAAACCAGGATGTTCATTCTTCCTCCGCATAAAACGTCCCAAGCAGCCTCCTGACGTCATGTGAAGACCCGGCGCCCCCGATTAAAGGATAGGTTTTGGGAGCCGTGGAGCAGGAGCCCAGGAGCCTGACGTGCCGTCGTTTGCTTAAGAGCAGAGAAATCGGAGGGGCGTCTCTCCCCCTTCCCGGTGCCCCGGGGTTGGCGTTTCTGAGTGAAGTGTGAAGGGGGTGCTTTGCAGGCTTGCGGGGGGGGGGGGGATCAGGTGCGTTTAAAGCGTGGGAGGCATGCCTCGGTCATGGCTGAAAGCCAGTGGCAACGTTGTCCGGTCCCGTCCGGTCCCGCCCGCTCCCGCAGCAGCTCGTTATGGGCTGACGGGCCATGTGGCACAGGTGGCTACCTGGGGGGGCGGAGGGGGGCTCCCTGCCGATGACAGTTCGGCTGAGGAACGCCAGATGCGCAGGACTTCGGTAGAGGAGGGGCACGTGTCCGTTGGTGGCCTGTGTGCCACACCTCCTGCTCGTGCAGGGAGGGCTGAGGGTCCCTGGCTCTGCGGGGTCTCCGCCCTCACCCTGCTGGCTTGGCCCACGGGGTCCCCCTGCAGTATTTGCCGACGGGTCTGATTGTTAGCTGAGGAGTTCTGGGGTTCCTTTGGTGAAAGGTAATCTAGGTCATGGGTGTCTTTCCCTCCCCCCGTCCCCGCCTCCTCAGTTTCGTGGCCCGAGGCTGGAATATTTATGCCTTAATGCACCTGCGGCAGACGTTTTATTTAGAATGTGCTTTGTCCAGCTGTCTGTAACTTTGTAGCGCCTTAAGTTCGGATGACAGTAGACGTTACTAGGGCAGTGCTTTCCATCCGCTCGACTCCCTGCCAGCAGCCTCTATCCAGCCGGGCGGTGCCGTGGATGTGGACTTGAAGTGAGCTCGTGCCACACAGTAACGATGGGGAGTTCTGTCGGGAGCTCTCAAAAGAAGCGAGGTGGTTTTACGAAAATAGTTCCAAGAAGTTATGTTCTTTGTAGGCACGGTTATTTATTACTTCACTCTGACTGGGTTATTGTTACGAGCATTTTAGCCATATCCCTCCTATTATAACTGTCGTTAATATATTAAAAAGATGTAGAGGTTAGACCATCCAAAGAGCCTTATTCTGTATGTCTCACGACACTGACCTTCCTTTGGAATTTCTGGGTAATACATTTTCCTTCACTTTTCCCCCTCGAATTAAGGGCAAGGGGATAAATAATAATTTGAGTGACATTCTTTAAGCCGGCGGAAGAGAATTCCATTCCCTGTTTGTGAAATTGGCTTGTGGAGAGAACAGTTGGAAAAGTGAAAGAATTATTTTGGTAAAAGATTTTGCTTTACTTTTTGAAGTATTATTTTTTTAAAGAGTGTTTTACTCCAATGACTGAAGTGCTTTCCTATTTAAATCGCATATTGTTAGAGTCCTAGGGGGCAGAAAAGGCAACAGCTGAATGACATTTTACTCTTTCTGTGAAAGAAAATCCAGGCGTGTGGCCTTCATTGTGACCGGGGGGGCTCTGTTGGCAAGGGGTGCCTTTACTGAACGGTTCGCGTGGCCGCGCAGAGAAAGGCAAACACGTGCGTGTTGTGGATCCCGGATTTGCCTAGCGACGTGAACGTGCATGTGCAGATTCCCTTTGAAAAATAATTAAAAATTGTTCTGCCTTAACTGCTCCAGGCTTGTTCATTGGTGACCTCTCGAAGCTACGTGAATTCCGTCATGAGGGTATCTTGGGGTGAGCTTGAAGTGTTGTGAACCACGTGTAAGGTCGCGGGCCTGCGGAGGCCAACGTGGTGTGTCCCTTGTGCTGGGAGGGATTGGGTTTTGAGGACACGTAGCGTATCCCACGTCGTGCCGTCCCGTGCGCCCTTCATCAGGATGACCCGCTGTGGTCATTCTCTAGGTAAGAGAGCCCGCAACTCTGTGTTCCTGATTTTGATGCACTTTATACCTCTACCCCCCACCTCACTCCGGAACAGAGCATGGCTTCCAGAAGGTCGCACGCTCGGATGTGCGTCAAGTTCAGGGCGTGGCCCCTCGCGGGCTCTGAAGATGGGATTTGTATACGGCCGCACACGTGTGTGTGTGTGTGTGTGTGTGTGTGTGTGTGTTTATCCGTATTCACACAGCCATCACCCGGCAACCCTGGGGTCACGTGCTGGAATGCTGGATTTGCAGCACACATTTCAAGGTTGCCCTGTGGAAATGAATCCCTCCCTAGTGGCGTCATCAGATGATCAGCCCGTGTGACGAGGGAGAATATATATACCCGGTGTATAGAAAACTATATACCTGGTGCACGGAGGGATGGCTACACCGTCAGAGGCAGCTCCCTCTTTAGTGTTAGGCTTAGATTCCCACTTTAAATGTATTTTCTCCACAAACTTGGGTCTGTATCTGTACATGCTGGTACCACCATAAAACCCCTGTGATGCTCCGCTGTGTTGTGCTGAATGCAAAGCTAGAAAACGTAATAAATGAGACGGATGAGAGACTCCTCTGAAAGTCAGGCGTGTGAATTTTAAAGAGTTTTCTGGTAAGTTATTAAGTTGCTGACTTTCTAGTGTGTGAGATCAAGCATATTTTATTCTCAAAAAAAAAAAATCTTTGAGGTGATGAACTGCTCAATATTTGGAATAAAAGAGCCAGTCTTTTCTGATGCCTTTGGTGCAATACTGAGCCTCCGTGTGCACTTGGGAGGGAGTAGAGGGGAGGGGCCGGTGTCTGGGGCTCGCCCTACCCCGGTGGAAGGGACTCGAGAGCTGGGTGGGCTGGGTTAGTAACTGACGCTCAACACAAGCAGATGCTGGGATATTTAAGGTAGAAGAACATTACCTTCTGGGTGCATAGACCAGATAGAGGAGGGCGGGCTGTGGGTGGGTTAGTTTGCACGTTACAGGCAGGCTCTGCCTGGGCCCCTTGCTACCTCTCGGTAGTGGCTAAGCCGGTCTCTCCCCCAGGAGGGGTTTTAAGATGTCAAAACGCTAATAATATACAGAAAACAAATGTGTAGACTATACATGTTCCCTTGCCCGCATTCACCGTCCTCAATTTGGACGCTCGTCTGTGGTATACCCGATTCGTTTTTCATTTTGAATGAGTCAGGCCGCGCCCTTGACTAGTTGACCCAGATCCCTTGAACGCCGTCGTTTTTCCTGATTGGATTTTGCGCGTCGTTGGCATGCCTGAGACAGCCCGCCGATTTGCCTGGATCAGCCCGGGTGTTTGGGGACAAATGTTTACGAGTATTGGTCCCCACATGGGTAAAAGATGGATCCCCGGCGCCCCCCTGAGCTTCTCATGAAGCGAGAGCCAAGCGGGCCATCCGGGCGTCTTCGGGTTAATGCTTGTGTATCTTAAAAACACAACAAGCCCTCTCGTGCCCTGGAACATCACCGATTGATTGCCACCACTGATTTCAGACCGTGTAGGCTCTCTTATCGCGTAGAATCAAAATCCGCGTGAACTGGGGTCTTTGGGCCCGGTGGCCCCCCACCTGCTCCCGCCCTGGGCCACTCTTCCCTCAGTGATATACCCCTAGGCCATTCTGTCGGCATGCAGGCGGCTCTCACACATATGCTGGAAAAGCTCGTGCGGCCGCTTGAATTTTCCCAGGGTCTCAGCTGTAATCACCTGGAAGATTTAAAATACTTTGTATCTTGTCAGTTTGAAATCGACACACCCGCCCAGGCCCATGGCCCTTTTCAACCTGAGCGGGAGGGACATTGACATGGGGGGGGGCAGTGCCCACCCACGTGAGGCCTCAAAGTACCCTTTCCTATGAAAGGTCATGCGTGAGGCCCCTGGTGCATCGCTGGGACGGGAGAACAGTCGTGGAGGGAAGGTAGGCAGGCCTCGTCAAAATGAAAAACCACTGGAGTCTGAATCTCCTCGCAGCAGGAGCGTCCTTTGAACCGGCTGTTCCAGGAGCTGTGTCCTGTCACCCGGCACTCATTCCTCTTCCTCCCTTCGTACGTCTGTACTTTGTCTTCAGACCAGGGGGGGCGCTGAGTGGGAGCCATACTGCCCTGCTTCCGTGGGCCTGGGCCTGGGGTGGGGGGGCGGGTGGTGGAGAGGAGGGCATCCCCCGCCCCTGCCCTGAACAGAAGTGCTTAAGACACCATTAACGTCTCCCTCCTGCTTCGGATCCCTTTTCACACTCCGGTGACAACTAAAATTGGTGGTGAGGCCCCCCGTGCTCTGGCGGGAAGGCTTGGTGTCCACAGGAAGCCTGAACGTGACCTGATGGAAGTGATCGCCGGAAGTCAGCAGGCCCCGTATGGCCACCTGGGGGCACAATCAGGTTTGCTTTGGAGGCACAGCCTTTCAAAACCTGATCCCGGCGGCTTTGACAAAGGCCCCTCCGGCTGCTGCTTGTCTTGGAGACCAGCCAGGTGTGTTGACGGCCTGTGGGGAGGGGGGGGAGTGCCCCATGGGGAATGTTCAGGCACCGAGGTGCCTCCGGTCGGCACAGCCCAAGGTCAGACATCACCAACCAGCTCCGAGGAGGGAGCGGTTTGTGGCTGACTGTTGTCTGGGTCCAAGGACCGCGTAGATCCGCGGTTCTTAAAGCCTGCAGCTCCAGCACCCGGAGGCTTGTCAGAAATGCAAGTTCTTGGGCCCTACCCTAGACCCACTGAACCACACCAGGGGCGTGGGTCCCACGTCCCGTGCTAGTGAGTCCGGCCCAGGGTTCTGATGCGTGCTCAAGTTCCGGAGGACGCAGCTGAGGAGCAGATCCTTTCCGGGGGGGGGGGGGGGGGGGGGGGGCGCTGCTTGTGTAATGCACCAACCTGGCCTGGCCAGAGTGACAGGAGGGACCACCTGCAGGAGAGTGGCCCCTGGAAACCCAGTATGGGGGCTCGAGTGAGTCACAAGGTGTTGCGGTAACCCTTTGAGGCTCAGCCACCTTCCCCGGCATCTCTGTGGGCTGCTGGTGGCAGGCAGGGGACTCCGCCTGCCGAGCCGGCCCCGGGGCCGCCGGGTGCGTGTGAACAGCAGACCCGGGCCGTGCCCAGATTTGCTGATGGCTCCCTTCCTCCCCCAAATGGTGGGAGCCTGGAGGGGCTGTCCTGATGCCAGCTCTCTTTTCACTGCTGCAGGAAGTCCATTCAGCCCTGCATTGCCTTTAATGAGTTTTGCAAGCAAGTGGCCTCTTCCGGTGACTCACTCTGCCTTTTGTGCCCCGGAGATTGTGGTTTTAAGTTTCACTTTGGAAAGTAACCACCACTTCTGCTGCTTTCTCCGCTGCTGGAATCTGAACAAGTTACATTCATTTTGCAACAAAGAAATGTAAATGCAGGAGGGCCAGTCATATTTCTGCTCTGATTGTAAAAACATCCTTTTCCGAGACGGATGACAGAGCCAAGCTAAGAAGAAATGGTTTCTATGGTTCGCAAGTCACACGTTCACTTTGGGAACTTCGTATTTTTCCTTCCAGACAGGCTTGATACTTTTGTTTTTGTTCTTTGTCTTCTGGATGCATATTTCAGGGATATCCTAAAAATAAACAGCGCTTGCTGACTCAGTGAGGTGGTTAACCTCTGATTTATTGAGAAGAGACTTAGTTCTGGACAAAAGTTTGTGTTCTCACGTTCACGCAGTGCACAAAACACGATGATTGATGGAGGTCATGTCTTCTACGGTAACGTTCTTGTCTGATTTTGCACAGAACTCAGTTTGTGGTATCTGAATAGATGCATTTCTTAGGATTAGAGGGGGTGCTAAGCGGACAGACCCCCAGACAGTACTTTTTTTTTCTCTCCAAATAACAAGGTCATCTTCAACACGTTGCAACAAACTGTATTATTTTTGTGTAATTTGACGTAGATAGGTACAAAGGTAAAACCGTAGCTCGTATGTAACAATAAAACCAAAATGCAGTTAAAATGGTGTGCAGCTAAACTACAGCCGTAACACAAATCAACATGAGTGTCGTATCATGGAAAATTGAACCTAGCGGAATGATGTTGGATTCGGGCTTTTAAGAGAGGCATTTGTGTTTCTTTTTGATATTTCATTTGTCATCTTGAGTCTTTCGACTCTTGAGCATGGTAGATCACCATTCAAATCTTTGTTGACACTGACTTCCACCAAATACAGCAGTTGGAAAGTTCTTATCACATATTTCCGTCTACGCTGGCAGCCAGTGAACTGTTAGACATTCTTACATCAAGCACGGTGGGGGGGGGGGGGGCTTCGGTAAATCCTGTCCGGGGACAAATGTAGCACTGGCTTGGATTGAACCGCCCAGACTCCATTGTCCTGACTCTCTGACGTGCCACAAGAGCTCCGTGTGGACATTACTGCCATCATTTTGTGTGCTTCAAGCATCAGCACGCTTGGGGATTGGGTGTGGGGTGCCCCTCACCCTTCTCCAAGATTCTGACTGATGGAGCGTGAGCCGACTCAAATGAGCACGCGTGGGTCAGCTTTGCTGTCCAAAGCGATGGGAGTTCCTGAAGTTGCCTGAAGCTAAGTTGAAGCTTTTCAATCTCTCTTCACCCTCAAAGCTGGAGAATGCCTCCCCTCTCGGGCTCCCTGGAGGTGGGGGGCTTCCCAAGTAGTCTTTTCCCCGGTGCAAGAGCCGCCTCCAGTGCCTGAGCACCTTGGAAAGGGAGAGAGCCCGCTTCCTGCTTCTGGGCACGGCTGGCCTGCACTCTGGTCCCATGGGCAGAGGCTCAGGAATCCCGCCACCCAGACCTGCCCTTCCGTGGGGAGGAAGAAGGGGCCGCTGAGCGGAGACCCTGGGACGGCCGCTTCTAAACCTGCTTGTGTGTGGTCACTCTAACAATGTGGAGCCTCCTATGGTCTCAGCGTGCACCTACACCCTTCAGGGCGGCCGGTTCTGCTTCTAGAGGGCCAAAGCTATTTTGGAACTTGGAAATACGGTTTTGTTTGCTTTGGGAGCAAGTTGGGATGGTCAGGTGAGAGCCTTTGCACGGAGTTAGGGGGGACCCTGGGATGCCAGGTGGCTTTCTCTGGGGACTGGGGACGCTGGCCTGGCAGGAGCTGCAGCAGGGGACCCGGGCCGCTCCCCAATGCCCCAGTGTCTGTTCCGATCGACTCAGCACCTGGAGAAAAGGTTGGGGGAGGGATCTTACCTTGACACTTTGAGATAGTGGGACCTTGGGTCTCCTCTGTCCCACCTGAGCTACCACACCACCCAACCCCTGCAACACCGGGCCGATGAGAAAGCTCCAGACCTGGGGCGTCCTGAAGTACCCTTCCTGAGGTGCCCTTGCCATCCCCATGGAGGAGGAGGAGAGGACAATGGCTTCGAGTCGCGCTTCACAGGAGTCCTGGCTTCCTCTCCCGCAGCAGCGGCAGCACCTGGCGATTGGTAACATCTTGACAGAGTTAAGTCCTCAGCCAATGTATAAAAATGGAAATCCGGACGTAAGGCGTGGTCTGGAGCTGTCCACGGACAACGGATGAAGACATGAGCTATGAAAAAGGCAAACGTCGAAACAGCGTGTCCCTACGTGTCCGGGGGAGCGTCTCATCCAGGCATGTGAGTAAAGCATGGCTGTTCGGAGCCAGTTTACAAACGGTTGAGATGCTTGTTCATATGTTCAGTGAAGCGGGCCCTGAGCCCTCCACCGGCGTGCCCGTGGACTGTATTTACACGAACGCACCCGAAGCGTGTCATCGCAGTTTGCGGAGGACTGAACGTTCTCTGGCGACTGGCCGGCCGCCTCTCCTCGCCGCACATCTCGAGCATGTCTTGGGCCTGGCCTCCCCTTCCCCAGGCTCTCTTGCAAACTGGCCCCCACGAGGCCCTCTGGTTGGCTGCAGAGTGGCACCTCATTCAGCACATCCACACTCGCCGAGCCAGGCCTGGCCGGGCCAGGGAATGGGGATTGTCCAGTTGTCCTGCGTCATCCCCGGTCAACCCTGAGCCCCGTATAAGGTCACGCTCTTGTATTTTGTTGCAAAGCAACTGACGCAGCGCCTGGCACCTTGTACGTTCCCAGAAAGGTTGATTTGAGACGATCTGGACTGTCTCCTATTCTGTTTGCAGTCTCTCCTCGTGGCCTCCAGTGTCCTACCTGGGTATCGCTTTTCTCATCTGTGAAGCGGGAGATCGTCATGTTTCCTGCTGGTCCTACGGGGTTGCCACGAAGCAAATAATGGCATAATACAGTGGGGTGTGTGCTTTAGCTACTGGGAGATCTGGCACACCTCTGAGCTTTATTAATCATTGCTATTTCAGACCACTTTTTGCCGTCACGCACTCCTTTTTATTGAGGAGAAAACTGAAGTTCAGAGAGACGGTTGGAGGGCCTCTGACTCGGAAAAGGCAGAGCTGGAACTCAGGTCTCCAAGTCCAGTGCAAGTTCAAGCATCATCAGGCTTCGTTCCCTCCCCCGCCCTCCCAGAATGGGGGGCGTAAGGATGGCCACTGGGATGACCGAGGTGAAGTGTGCAAAGATCAGGGCAGTCGTCCCACCGTGTCCCATCACACGAGCCAGCCTCTGGTACTGTCCACGCAGGAGAGGCTCCAACGTCCCTTCCGGCTGAGCTGACGGCAACAAGAGGACAAGAGCAGGGACCAGGCCGTGGAGAGACTTGAGGCAGCTGCCACATTGTCCCTCAGGGTCAAACCACTGTGTGTGCCACAGAGCACTCACTGCTTCTTAAAAAAGCTAACGTGTTTCATAAGATGGGGGTAAGCACTTCCTGTTTGGGCCAGAAACAGATGCAAACCAGACCCTCTTCCTCTCGCCGACCGATCTGGGCCTTTCAGCTCAGAAATACCATCAAGGACCCATCATGCTTGGGTGGGGAGATGGAGGCATATATGATGAAGCTCTTGCCAGAGGCACCCTCTTCCTGGCTGAGCTGGAAGATTTGCCAGGGTACCTGAAACCTACCGATCGGACCCATCAGCTGAGCTGAGGGCATGGTGTTTGGGGCACGGGACTAAAGGAGTTGTATTCTGTTCTTTGTTTGCCTCCGATGTACGACAACAGCATAACAACGCAAAGGAAGAGGACACTCGTGTGCTTGCTGAAGGTTTGGTGTATAATACCCTGGCAGAAACGTTCATTGGTCTGGGGCTTCCGGTGAAAATGGGGCAGGGACAGGGAGTTTGGAGACCCTGAGACTCAGGAGTGTGGCCGAGGTGGCCAGCTGCCCTCATCAGAGTCCCGCTTTCCTGTGGAGTTGTGGTGGAAGAGCGACTCCCTCCCAGGGACTCAGCTGCCCAGCCCCAGCCCCACCTCTCGGTGGGGTCATGCCGCACTACATCTTGGCAATGGGGATGTGATCGCCTCTGGGCCAAAGCAGTTAAAAAAAAAAAAAAATGGGTGTGCCTTTTTGACATTCTCCTCTCCATCCATCAACGGGAAGTCAGGGTCTCTAGGGCAGAGCCACCAGATCAAAGGAACCTGGGTCCCTGAATCACTGTGTGGCTGCCAGGATGCCAGATATGGAAATGGATGCTGTGGGGTGAGAAATACGTTTCCATGGTGATAACCTCAGAGATTCAGAGGCTTATTTGTGACAGCAGCCAGCATGCCCACCCGGAACGCGGGGCGAGGGGGCAGGTGAAGGAAGATTCTCATGGGAGAGGGACACGGTGGCCCAGCAGCCTCAGGGAAGGGGCTGGCAACGGGGGGGGGGGGGGTTCAGTGTGCTTCAGCCTGAGTTTTACGGGGTGTTGTTTTTTTTTTTCGTTTTTAAAAGGAGGGAAAAAAGGACATATGTGTTTGACAACATGCAGAATGCTTCTGGGAAGCTTCCTTGGGTACCATGTTGCGGGGGGAGAGGGAGGTGTTAGCACTACTTTGAAAAGATGATGCTCAATAAAAAAAATTGGAGCTATCAGCCCCAGAAGAAGTCAAAAGTTATAGACATTAAAAATGTGTAATTAGGAGTTTGGGGGGATGGGAAAATCTACTGGAAGTTAGTGCATAGTATCTAAGTTGGACTAATCAAAATAGGACAGCATATTCATATCATTTAGAAATCTATACGCAAACAGCAGAATAAATAGCCAAACTCCGAGGAGAGGAGAGGGCTGGGGTGGGGGTGTATGGGGGGGGGCTAAGGCGGGGGGGGGGCAGGCAGGGTTAGATTTTGTGCTGTGTCTTCCTGTTACTACTTGTTGACTTTTAGCACGATGTGACTATATTATTTTGGTTGGAAAAAAAGTCGAGTGAAAATTATAGAAGGATAAGGATGCCGACAGAATAGATTGAAAAGGGAACCAAAGAACAATGGGAAAGAGGAGAAGGAAAGAAGGAAGAGGAGGAGAAAGGAACTAGCGAGAGGAACAGACCAGGACCTTGCCTCTCCTGTTCTCCATTCTTGAGTATTTTCTAAGGGACCAGCCTTCCTCACTAGTCAGTCTCTCCAAGGACAATCCCTTTTATTCCATCTAGTGGCCAGTTTTGAGAGTACCAATCCATTTATTCATAAGCTGCGTTATGTCTGGAGTGAGTGTGTCTGAAATGATCACCGTTGTGGCTGAGTAGTGTCTTATACTGCAGGGCTAGGACTTTGGAGGAAAAAAAAAAAAGCATTTGAAGGGATAAAACACACTGAAGACCTACTGTGTGACCAATGAAATGTCAGGAGCTCGTGGCCAGCGGAAGAAGGACATCTAAAGAAATCGTGTGCTGTTGTGGGGCAGGTACCGTGACAGAAATGTGCCCTGGGAGGGGACCAGGGAGGGAGGGTCAAGTTTGAGGGTGGGGGTGGGGTGACAGAAATGTGCTCTGGGAGGGGACCGTGACAGGCAGGTACCGTGCCCGGCAGGTACTGTGACAGAAATGTGCCCTGGGAGGGGACCAGGGAGGGAGGGTCAAGTTCATCCGGGGGTGGGGATACAGTGGGTGTTATTAGGGGAGAGGAAGACCTTCTCTGGGGTTGGTGGGGGGTGCCTGTACGGAGTCTGGAGTGATGACTGGACCTTTTCCAGCTGGGGAGCGGCAGGGAGGTGTCCTGTGGTGAGCTGGAAGCAGCCATGAGCAGACAATGGTCAGAGGAGAGGTGTGGGGTGCCATGGAGGCCTGCCTGGAGGTAGCTGCAGCCAGCGGGGTCAGGCAGGGGCAGGAGGGGCACCGGGTTGGGCGGTGAGTTAGAAATCTCACTCCGGAGGTGGGTGTGGACCCAGGGTCGGGCCGTCAGGGAGACTTCATGGAGATTGTTGGGGCAGCTCGGATGGGCAAGGTTGAGGGCCCAAACCCGGGCAGTGACATGGGGCAAAGGAGCAGCCGCAGAGGGGAGCCCAGGGGGAATCCGGCACAACTCCCAAGTAGCCATCATAGGACCTAGGTGCCCGGAACCAGCCAAGGGCACCAATGGGGCAGCTGTAGCGTCAGCTGGAGACATGCCATGTAGTTGACCCCTGAGGAACCCCCACCTGGTGGCAGGAAGCAGCAGGTAAGGTGTCCGGGTTGGACATAACTTTGTTGTCTCCAACAAGGTGGTCAGGAGAGATTCAGACGCGGGTCCTGCCAGAGAAGTTCCATTCTGGTGAGTTCCAAGATGGCTCCTCTCTCAAAGCTGCTTTCCGCCCTTTCCCTGCACCGCCGTCATGCCTGGCTGCCTTTTCACAGGAAGAGGAAGGGCGGATGTGCTTAGTGAGGCCTCCCCTGAGCCAGGACAGGTCTCACTTCTGGGTTGAGCAAGTGTTGGACCCTCTTAGAGTCCCCCCTGGGGCACAGCCCTGAAGGCCTGTGTGGGGCCCTCAGGCCTCTGTTCTCCTCTCCCTCGACGTCTCAGCCCAAGCCTGATGGAGTGGCCCTGGCATCTTCACACCTGAGGAGAAATAGGCAGAGAGTCTCAGCTGGCCTCTGGTCCAGAGGTGCTCTCCATTCCTGCTCTCCTTTATTCTAGCTGCTTCTGTGATTTCCTTCCCAGCTTCTACGTCCTACATGCCTGTTAGCTCTCCATGTGTATCCATATTACAATTGAGGGATTGAGTGGGGGTGGTAACTGATACATTTTTGGTGCATTTTGGCCAGGAATCTTCGAGAATAAACCTTACGAGTTTTACACGAAGCGGAGATTCTTGGTGGAGAGGCAGAGTTTACTGGACTCTCTCTGTGGGCCTTGAGTCTCACTGGTCCTGAGGGGAGGCAGCAGCTGTGTCCTACCATCAGAAAACAGCTGTAGCTGATGCTGGTGAGGGGTATTAGGAGTAGAGAACCTTCTAGATCTCACTAGCAGGGATTCTTAACCTTGGTTGTACATTAAAATTAATATGAAGGCGTTTTAAAAAAAATCACTGATGCCCAGGGGCGCCTGAGTGGCCCAGTCGGATAAGCATCCGAATTCAGCTCAGGTCATGATCTTGGGGTTCATGAGTTTGAGCCCCGCTTTGGGCTCTGTGTTGACAGCTCGGAGCCTGGAGCCTGCTTCAGATTCTGTGTCTCCCTCTCTCTCTGCCCCTCCCCTGCTAGTACTCTGTCTCTCTCTGTCTCTAAAATAAGTAAACATTAAAAAAAAAATCACTGATGCCTGAGTCCTACCCCAGATCAAACGAATTTGAGGCTCTGAATCTCCACCCTCCAGTGGGGTCAGCTTGGCAGGGTAGTGCTTGCATCATAAACTTTCGATTGTTGTAGATTTGAAAGACCCAGACTGTGGGTTCAACCACAGCAGCATGATGGTGGGTTTTATCTATAAAAAGATGAAGACCTTTGTGACCCAGGGGAAGCAGTTGTTTTCTGAGGGATTTTCCATCTTCTTGGGTAATGCAGAGAAAAAAAAAACAACCCGAAATGGAATTGTCAGGAAACAAGAAGCTAAAAATAAATGTGGCGTGCTCGGTTGGCAGGAGGGAGAGGAGACAGATCCGATGCTTGGTTCAGCATCAGGGTGCCAGAAACATCTGGGGAAACAGAAACGAAGAGGTTTTAAGAGGCAGAAGAGAGCCTCTAATAAGATATGGACGCTGCAAATTTCTCGAGGTTTCGGGAAGACAGAGGTGTCTCTAATGTCACTTTCTAGGGAACGATTTGCTACTATCACCGCGAAACTCCTCAAAGGTGAAGGCGTCCTGCTGGATTTGTGTTAATAGAAAAAAACATGTCAAACAACTGGCCAGACACGCTGGTATTCCGGTGAGGCTGAAACCAAGGATATGTAGCCTTTTCACGTATTTTCCACTTATTTTCCTTCTTCCAGCAATTATAAAGTCTCTGTTATGGTGTTTGGCTGAGCTCTGACCTCTACGGGGGACTGGTTCTGCCATCATAATCCTCTAGGGCTTGGAATTTGCCAGGGTTTTCTAGCTTTCATGGGTGTGGGATTGGCGCTACGATGATCTTGTGGCTGTTAATGGATCTTTGGGAAAATGGGACCTATGAGAGATGGGCATTGGATTTCTGTCCCTTTGCAGGAGCTAAAAGAATCATACCCCTTCCACTGGAAGGAGTTTGGTAAGTGGCAGCTTCAGAACAAACCCATCTCAAGTCCATTCCATCAGGACCTTCTCCCTCAAACACGGAGCAGAATGAAAATTTTTGTTTTTTTTTTTAAATTAAAAAATGTTAATTCTAATATAGTTAATTATAGTGTTATATTAGTTTCAGGTGTACAATAAACATGAGAAACTGGAAAGAATAATTTTAGACTTCAATTTCTTTGGCCTTTAATTCCCATGTTGAGATTAAAAAATGGGAAATAATTTACCGTGTCCATATTTGGGATACAAAGGAATATATATATATGTACATATATATTGTATATATTTTATATATATGTATATATATATGTATATACATATATATAAATATATATGTATATATATTTATATGTATTAGACATATAATACATATGTCTATGTATTTATATGTATTAGACATATATACATATGTCTATGTATTTATATGTATTAGACAATATATATATTGTCTAATACAGTCTTGTATACATATAAATGTATATTGTCTAATACATATAAATATATATGTATATATATTTTATATATACAATATATATGTGCATATATAGAATATATAGAATATATATGTACATATATAGAATATATAGAATATATATATACACACATACACGTGTGTATATAGACACATATACACATATATGTGTGTGTCTATACACACATATATATACGTGCGTGTGTATACATACACATATACACACATATTTGTGTGTATACAATTACATATATACATATGTATATGTGTGTGTGTGTATATATACATCTGTATACACATATATATGTGGCCAGACAGAGGACTGGTTCCAAACTCAGGTTCAGCTGATCGAAAGTCAACACACAAGAGACAGACATTGGTGGGAAAGGAAAGGTTGCTTTATTCAGGAAGCCAGCAGTCTGGGAAGACAGCAGACTAATGTCTCAAAGCCCATCTCCCCATCCAGGTGAAGCAGGAGGATTTTAAAGGGCAAGACTCAGGGGCTTCTGGGTGGCTCAGGGGGTTAAGTGTCCAACTTTTGATTTTGGCTCAGGTCATGATCTCACGGTTTGTGAGATCAAGCCCTGCGTGGAGCTCTGTGCTAACGTTGCAGAGCCTGCTTGGGATTCTGCTCCTCTCCCCCACCTCTCTTACACACGTGTGCATGTTTTTTTTTTCTCTCTCTCTCTCAAAATAAATAAATACACTTCAAAGGGAAAAGCTCGGGAGATGGTGAGGGGGTTACGTTCAGGAGACGCTGGTGCTCAGTAGGTAACCATTTGTCCTTGTGATAGCTTCCAGATTCCTCTGCTCTGCCAGTTGTCAATGCTCCCAGGTGTCTCTCAGTGAAGGGTACCCCTGCAGCCCAGCCAATAAGCCGCATCCCGGCAGCGCAGTCCAGACTCCTGATCTGTACCAGGAGTCAAGGCTCCCAGGGATCTCTTGCCGAGGATCCCATGGTCCATGGTGGCTGTCTTCGCGTGCCATCAGGCCTTATCTTCTGGAAAGTCTGGTCCTTTGTTCCTCAAGGCCAGCAGTCTGCAGGATCTCAGGGGAAGTAGGTTAGTTCTGCTACAAACCATGAAGTTTGGATAAGCAAGCAAGGAATGCATTAGCTTCAAGCAAGTTAACAATTAAGACTGGTTGGAGAGCTGTTATGTGTGTGTGTGTGTGTGTGTGTGTGTGTGTGCGTGCACCTCGATATATATTTGGGCTCACTGTATAATCTCTCCAGGACTGTATTAGACAATATGGACCAACTTATTTACAACATGGAATCGAATGAGGGTGAATTTCAGAAGAAGGGAAATGTGACCTTGGGGTTAATTAATATCCTGTTCTTTCCCATTTCAAAACCTTTGGTGATACACATGATGCAGCAGTAGGCGTTGAGGGAGTGGCTTCGTGGCTCGGGGAGTGAGGGCCCCCTCGGGAGGACAGCTGCACACATAGACATGCTTGTATGGCTGACTCAGGTCCGGTGAACGCGTCCCATATCCAGTGACCGCGGCCAGTCTATTGGTTCTGGTCTGTGTTTGACCACGTAGAATCGCCCGGGGATCTGTGGGCACCATGAAACATTCAAATGCCTTCCAACAACATGCACACAAACTGACCTTCCTGGGGTTCGCAAAATGTCCCCCAAAGACATCGAGTTGTCATAAATCGTCTTTAATATTTTTAGTTGTGCAACATTTCAGGTGGGTTGTGGATTTGACACCCCCTTATCCCAGGCGCATATCCACTCTGTGGGTGGACTGAGTTTCCTATTTATTCAGCCAAAGACGTAGACACTTACTGGAAGTGAGGTGGTCACACAGAGCCAAAAGCTACGATGCATTATAGTTTCCTTGGCCTTTCATTTATCTGCAGGACACTAGCCAGGTAAGGCAGGCTCTTGCTGGGACTAGGAAAGTAAATTTCTTATTCCCCAACATCCCGGAAAACCCAGTTCTCTGCAGTCCACCCCCCGGATCATCATATAATAATTTTCTCTATCGGAGTTGGAGGAGAGATGAAGGGATCGGTTTCCACTGCTGTGGGAACTACAAGTCCGAAATTTGCAGCCAGCGTGGCTGGCTGGAGACCCGGGGAGAGGCGATGTTGAAGCTGCTGTCCAAGGCAGTCAGCAGGCAGAAGTCCTTCTTCCTCAGGGGACCTCGGGCTTTTTCTCTTCAGGTCATCTGTTGATCGGATGAAGCCCACTCACGCTCTGGAGGGGCATCTGCTGTACTCAAAGTCTACGGATTTAAATGTTAATCGCGTCTAAAAATACCTTCACGGTGACATCTGGACTGGTGTTTGACCAAGCATCCGGACACCAGAGTCTAGCCAAATTGATGCATAAAATTAACCAGCACAGAGGATAACGTTTAATCTCGAAATATTGACTAGCATAGCTAGGATGTGAGAGCTGTCTGACTCCAGAATTTGTTCCATTGAATCACCCTATCTTGTGTGCATGTGTGTGTGTGTGTGTGTGTGTGTGTGTGTGTGTTGCACTGGGACTATTAGCCCGAGTCTGCTGATTGTAGCAGCCATTTTTTTCCTGCCGTAAAAAACTGCCCGTCACCTTATAGAAGAAGAAACCTGGGATTTTCCCAGATAAGATATCGACACGGCAAATTTCTCAAGTTTTCCGGAAGACAGAGGTGTCTCTAATGTCGCTTTCTAGGGAACAGTCAATTTGCAACTATCACCGCGCAACTCCTCAAAGGTGAAGGCGTCCTGGATTTGTGTTTATAGAAAAGACTCAGTAGAGTATCTCTGGAAGACTGTTCTCCGGGACCTGGCATTGCGGGGAGGCAAAAGTATTCATGGATAGATGCAGGAAGCTAAGCTCAGGTCAATTCAGTTCAATGCAGTTCAATCCAACCTGCCTTAGTTAGCTCTGATTATGGGCCAGTTTGCTCTGGGCCACGGTGTAGTTTAGGAAGAAAACACACGAACACGCACGGCTCATGCCCTTTGGGTCTGCTGGAGCTGGAGGCAGGCAAGCAGAGAAAATTTTGGAACTAAAGGACTGGAATTCGTGTGCAAAAGTAGGAATCCAGGGCTGTCACTGATGGATGGCCTGCCATAGGGTTCATGGCAGACATCACTGATTCAGTTCTTATGAGACAATATTGAAAAATACAGTTTTAAAAAGACCTATTTAAATTTGTATTGCTTTTATGTTTTAACAGAGCTTAGTTTGCCTTTGACAGAGAAGTTAATGATGAAGTACAGTGATGTGTGTGTGTGTGTGTGTGTGCACGCGCGTGTTTGTGTATAATTAATTGGAAAGAACCAACAGCCTCGGATTTGAATCCTAATTGGTGCTAAAATTGAAATAAGGTAAAATTATGACTCTCATGGAAATATATAATGAATACATGCCAAGGATTTTATTTCGCTTGTTAATTAATGAGGAAACCAGTAAAATGTAAAAACAGATTCAGTGAGGAATTCGGAGAACACAAACATATAGGCAGTCAGGCATCTGAAATGAACGTACAATTAGATGCAAGGCAGTTCAGTGTCCACAGGGCAATAATCAATTGTATCTCCAAGGACCAAGCTTCATTTGCATTTCCGTGGACAAGAATTATTTGCATTACTGTCAGTTTTCTACAAATTACGGAGTTTGGAAAATAGCATGAAGACGTGCAGCGGGTGCAGATTTTTGCCAAGATGCTCTAGAAAGAACACCCAAGAATCCATTTTTTCCCATTTGATAGACTTACAAAATTGGCTTCTGACCCTGGGGAATCCTAGGATAAGAGCTTTGTGCAAGTTATTTAACTTCTCTGAGTCCCAGCTTCCCCATCTATAAAATAAGGCCTGATATTTCTTCCTGGGCTCTCTTGTATATTAAAACATGATAAGATGCATAAAGTTTCTGGTACAGAATATGTGTTCAGTCAATATTAAATCTGTCTAATATTAGAATAAATATTAGAATAAGAATAAATCTTGCAATATTAGAAAGATTTAATATCGACTGAATATTGTACCTTTCCACTGTGTGTGTGTGTGTGTGTGTGTGTGTGTGTTTCAAACTGATGTGGGGGTTTGTTTTCCAGAAATCTCTTCAGGCACCTGTCCATTCAACATTTGCTAAAGGCCTGTCCCCCTGGGCGCAGGCCAAGCCAATGCGTAGCTAATGACCACACAAAGAATGGATCATTGGCTTTGAGGAGGTTGTAGGCCGTTGGTAGGGGTGGTGGACAGACCACCAAGTCTGACCAACAAGTAAATCGGTGTGATTTCATGTGACATGTGCAGGGTTAACTGGAATCCTGGGAGGGTGACCCCGCGCGTGTACGCAGTGATTGAAAACAATCGGGAGCCAGGTGCCCTGGGCTCCTTTCTGTGTCCTTGGGCAAGTTACGTAACTTCCTTGTGCCTCAGCTCCTTCACCTTTAAAATGGGGATGGTACCCGGAGGTTGCCCGTGCAGGTTAAATGAGTTAATGTTCGGGAACATTTGGAGCACTACCCAGCACCTACTAAGTGAGTGCTTTCTGGGGACGCCTGGGTGGTTCTGTCAGTTAAGCGTCCGACTCAGGTCATGATTTCATGGGTTTGTGGGTGTGAGCCCTGAGTCAAGCTCAGCATGGTGTCTGCAGCCCGAGAAGGGCCGATCTGTTTCCACGGGAGGCCTTCCCGGCTCCTGTTGACAGGTTTGTCGTTCACCAAGGTCAGGTCCGCTTTCTCGCGCACGGGCGCCTGGGACTGAGGCGGGAAGCGGTCATCTCAGAGCCTCGCGCGTAGTAGGTGTGGTGACGTCCACCGATGGCAACTTGAGGTTCATTGGGTCGTTTTCAAAAATTGCTTTGAGCCTCAGTTGGAATCCCAGAATCGATTCTGGGCAGCTCCGTATCTGCCTGGAGCCGTAGGAAAGGGCATGTGACATCAGACTCCTGCTCTCCCAAGCTCCTGTCTGATGGCAGAACAGGGGAAGGAAATTACATTTTGCACCTGGCAGGCTCAATGGTTTTACCCCGTGACCCTGTATTATGCTCTCTGCAGGATCGCCAGGTAGGAGTTGTTTCTAATTTCCAGACGAAAAATCTAGGGTCCACAGAATAAATATCCTGGCCAGAGTCACACGAGAAGTGTTAGAGTCAGGATACTAAATTTAGTTTCCCTTGCTGCGTACTTACTGTGAGGCCAATAATATACCCATTATATGATGGGTTCCTGTTTCTAATTATTCTGTGTTTCGACTTCTTCTTCTACCTACTTATCCCATCCACTCTGTGCATTTAACTCTACTTATTCTCCTAGTAACGCTTCACGTAGGTATTGTCACTTTTCTATAGGGATGAGGAAACCGAGGCTCAGGGGGCTAGAAAGTAGCCAGGCTTGAATTGTCCCCCCACCATGGGTATTTGGCTGGGTGGTCAACATCAGGTCCTCCAGACGTATTCCTCTGGGGCAATTCCTCCCTGTCAGGGATTGTGTCTGAATTGTCACCACCAGCCGTTTTTAGGATTTACTTCCCTCCGCCTCTGATCCCAAGTGATCGGTTTTCTGTGAGAGTGTAGCTGTTCCTGAACGGGTGAGGTGCTCAGAGAGGCGCTGATATTATTACAAGGCAGGGTGATGAGTCTACAGTTCATCCTGTAGGCTTTCCTTTGGCTGGAGGCACCTCTAGGAACCCGAGGACCCCTGGCACTTGGGCAGGAGGTGAGCATCTCACCAGGGAGACTTCCCGAGAGTGTACTAGAAGCTGAGAGAGACAACCTTCACTCCATTTGGCTCATGACGTGTTATGGTCTCCATCTGGCATGAAGAAATGGGCCCAGAGATATTGGGGCCGAGATTTAGTTTAGTCGGAGTCATTCATTCCGTGAGTCATTGACCCACAACGAAGTTATCCTAAGCACGCCTCCTCTGTGGCAAGGACTGTGCCTCCACGGTGGAAGACAGAGAGGAGACTGCAAGAGACCCTCCGTCAGGTGGCAGAGACACCCCAGCAGAGAGAGAGATTATCCTGGGGTATGCCGTAACAGGAAAAGGACTGTAATTTGGGCCGAGTACCCTAATTTCCACGGGTACGCGAATAGTGGAGACAACGCCGTTCTTGACTTCAGGATGACGGCGGTGAGTGTGCGTGTGGTCTGCGGTGACAAAGCGCATTTGCACGTGAGCCGTGGGCATTCGGTCTAGGGCTGGTGAGTGGGTTGGGACTACCCTTCGAGGGCACATTCTGCTGATGAGACTAGGCTAGGCTCACACAACCCCGGGCGTGGCAGAGCTGGGACCGGAGCCTGGCATCTGAGATTTGAAGTCTCGTGTGCCCTCCGGCCCCGGGGTAGACGAGGGGCAGGGCTGGAGCAGGGAGACGCCTTATTTCCTCAGAGTAACAGGCAGGTGAGGCACGAGGGCTAAGGCAGGCCCAGGCGGCACCGTCCCAGCACACGTCCGTCAGAAGCCCTAGAACTTCAGCCCGGAGCTGGGAGTGGGAGGCGGGAGCAGAGCGGCCACACTGGTCTTCTCTTCCGGAACAAGTGTGCGACTTCTCGAGATGCCTTCGGGGGAAGGGCAAGGAGATGAGTTACTCTGGGCCCGCTCTCTGCAGAGTCCCTAGGGAGGCAGGGAGGGGAGGTGAAGAGGGGTGAACGATGCCTGGTCGGGTGCCACGTCTTTTCCCTACCTGGTCTTGCTTCACTGTCACGTGACACCGTGACACGGGCCCGTGACCTTGCTTAGAGGTGAAGGCAGGTCGGGGGTGAGCCTGCCTGGTTAAGCGTCAGAGGTGGTACTTGAACTCTGGTCTGCCCGACTCCAAATCCGTTCTCTCCCCTCCCCCCACCCCGCTACCACCTCCCGCTGCATTCTGTGTGTTCCTTGCCGTAGCATCCGTCTTAGCTGTCCTGTCCTGGCCGTGACCTTCCTGTGCGGTGACACGTGGCCGATCGTACGCTATTAACACACATTAGCGTTAGTGTTAGGGTCTTACAACCATCTAGTGGGGGTGAACTGGTATCTATTGATCTAAGAGTCGATGTAAGCGGCCCACGGGGGAAAGATAAATTTAAAGGTGCAGCGCTGCCTCGGGAGAAGAAGAGCTTAATTCTAGAGAGGTGGGGAGAAGCGAAGCGAGCAATTCAGGTTGGGGGACGAGTGTAAGCAAAGCCCTAATGGGGGCTTGTGGGGTGTCCCGACGCTTGCGGCTGTGAGCTGGGGGTAGGACATGAGGCCCGAATGGGCAACCGGGGCCGGATCCGAGGACCTGTCGGTGAGAGAGAGCAACTGAAGGATTCCGGGAGAAAAGCAAAACTGAACAATGAGAAATTTTGTCCTGTGTGTTCAGGGCAGGAAGCAGGGACACGGGTGGAGATAGAAGTCTTTGTGTTGGTGGGTCTCCCCTAAATGCCGAGGGGGGAGGATGCTTCCCAGGGAGGTGGCTGGACATGTGCTTCCGGAGCATCTAAGATAGCTACAGCCAGGACTGACGCCTTCTTGAGACACCTGCGCTGAGCGGCCCGAGCCGGGTGATGCTGGAGCATCCGAGGGCCGAGAATGTGTATTTGTCCAGGACGGTGCTATGTGAGCATTTGGGGCCCATTGCTTCCATTCAGGTCTCCTCACAATCCCTCTGCCTTCCTGTGGCTGCTTCAAGCCGTTCATGCGGCAGGAGCGATAGGAGCAAAGTCCCTGCCACCTTGGCATTGCCTCCATACTTGGAAGTATAGACAATCATACCACGAGTGAGAGGAAGCCGTGAAGGAAGCTATCTGGTGGTGAGGCGGGATTATTTCAGGGGCTGGCGGTGGGCCACTTTAGCTAAGTCATCAGGTAAGGTCTGTGTTTAAGGGAAGCACTGAGGAAAGATTCATCCGTGAGATGAGCTGGAGAAAGAGCGTTCCAGACGGAAGGAACGGCAGGCAGGTGCAGAGACCTGGGGCTGGGAGGGCCAGCTGTGTTCAGAGAAGCGAAGGACGGCAGGAGAGGGGAGTCATGTGACAGGAGGTGGGACAAGAAGGCCGGTGGCAGATTACTCGGGGCCTTCCTAAGCTGTAGTGAGGAGGTGGGGTGGGGCAGTCACTGAGGTACTTTTGGGGGGTGGAGATGGTATGGGAGAATAAGTAGCAAGGAGGCGGCGGGGGATGAAGGGATCAACAAGATGGCGGATCATTGAAAATGGCGGCTGGCTCCAAGTGGGGGACAGTGGAGACGGGAGAATAGGAGGATTTAGGAAATATTTTAGAGGTAGATCCAGGGGGGACTGTTTGACTATTTAGATGTGAGTCTTAAAGGACAGGGAGAAATCAAGGGTATCTCCTGTGTTTGGGGTTCAACTAGATGGTGTTGGGGGAGACTAAGGGCAGAGCCCACTGAACATGGCTTGGGACATGTTAAGGTTTAAGATACCCAGTGGGTGGTTGGATGTGTGGGCCCACTGGGCCTGGTACCATGGGAGTCTTTAGAATCCCAACAAAAGCATTTTCAGGGGAACAGAAGTGGGGCAGTGGAACTATAATGGGAGTTATTATTATCCCGTTATCCAATGGGAGACCCTTTGGATGAGTTCAGCAGCCAAGAAGAGTGAATGGATGGGTGTGGTGTGGTCAAGGGGAGTTTTTGTTTGTTTGTTTTTTAAATAAAGCAGTTCAAATCTTTCCCGGACTCCCGCACAAATATCCAAGGGGATCCAATCCGAAACGCTCAACACATTTCCGGCCATTGCTTCGTTCTTCGTTATTTCTGCTTTTTATTTTAAAGAATTCAAAGTTCCAGAAAAGTTGAGAGAATGATACAGTTCAGGACCGTATGTCCTGTACCCAAGTGGCCTCTCTCCCTGTTGCTGAAGACAGGAGGTAGGTGGGCTTGCGTGATCACTGGAGGCAGTGACCCCAGAGAAAGGGGGAGCATGATGGGGAGGAGAGGGGAGGTCGTAGAAAAGCAAAGTCCTTGAGAAGTTGAAGGGCGCCAGTTTTCAGCATACAGATGAAAGATCCGCCTTGGGCCCTTTTCCTCTGAATGGGGGGAGAAGAGGGCCAATGAAAGGATTTCTTTCTGGTGGCTTCCTCTGCTGGGAAGTTGGAGGGGAGGAGAGGAGAAGTCACACAGTGTCTCAGGGAGGGGAAGAGACAGCCGGGCAGCCGTGAGAACATGTTTGAGATTTGTGGTCATGAACTTGGAACCAACAGCGGGCGTTGGTTGCGTGGACTTTCTTCAGTAACATTCAGGAACTTGGGTGGAGGCCCCGAGGAGGCGAATGGTTGTATTTAACGGGGTTTGGGGTCTATCCAGCGCAGAACCAGTGGAGGGCTGACGGGTGGGCGGGCCACGGACTGACTACAAGGAGGACCGCAGAAGCAAGGCTGGGTGACTGAGGGGCAGAAGGACAGGGAAGAAGAGATGGCCTGGGGGGATAAGGGTGGGGTCCCAGGATTGGCGGCCTCATCGCTGCAAGAGCCGTGCTCCATCGGGGATGTTAGGGCAGCCGGTTTGGAAATGAGGGGACAGGGGAAGTGGAAGTTGAGAGTGCCCGGGGGGTGTGGCCTTGTCAGGTACATGCCCAGAAGGCACTGGCGGCCGAATGGTTGAGGTTGATGGGGGCAAAGATGGTCCCCAGTGAGGACGGACACCAGCACAGAGGGTGGCGACTGGTCGTCCCGTTAGGGCAGCAGCAGAGGTGAACAGGGACAAGGCGAGTGGTCGGGAGGTCGGAAGGCGTGCCTGGGATGATGCAGGCTGGACGGAGGAGAGAGCCTGTGGCCCATCAGCCTAAAGCACGTGCCCAGAGAAGGGGGACAGGAATGGTGCTGGCCTGGGAGCCTGGGACTTCCAGGCACGTGAGATGTCAGAGAAAAAGGTGGGGGAGTCAGGTCAGGTGATGGGGCTGCCTGTCGGAATTCAGGTCCTCACGCCGGGGAGCTCCCACCGTGCTGCTGAGGCACGAGACTGCCGGAGTCACCACCACTTGTCCCTTATGAGATGCGTCGTCTCGGGCAAGTCATTTCCCCTCTCCTCGTCCGTAAAGCTGGGCTTCTGAGGGTTACTTTGAAGTTTAAACAAGAGAAGAGAATGCTCTTTGCACTCTACCTGGTGCATATAAGTGATCGCTAGATATTAGCTATTACTGTTAGAGTGGGAATCATATTTTCAGAACGTGAAGCGACCGTATTTTCAACCTCGGTACCCTCCAGAGCTAAGCCAGCCTCCATGGTCAACAGAGACCATGGGTCCCACAGGGTCCCACAGTAGAGACCACAGGATCCCAACAGGGTCCCACAGTAGAGACCTGGGCCCTCCTTGGTACAGGAGGAAGCCTGGAGTTCTGGGCAACTAGAAGAGTGTGCTCTAGAAGGCATCCCTTCCAGAGCCGAAGAGGAAGCAGACAGTCTACCTTTCTTGTCCAGAGGCCTGTGGTGGGGGGAGGGGGTTGGTGGGTCTTTCCCAAAGCCCCTTTGGGCCAAGTGCGGGCGGTCGGCAGGTGTATTAGTTGTCCTGGGGTGAGAGACGACAGCAGAGGCGTGTAGTTGTTCTCCCCGTCTGCACCCCCGGGAGGACCCAGCCTGGGGACAGGGGCGCGGGAGTCACCGTGGGAGGAGCGTGGGACCAGTGTGCCCGTGCTGGACTGGAACACCCCTCCCTTCAGAGAGCGAGCCCGTGACCCGGGGAGGGGGGAAGGCGTTTCTTAATGAGCTAGGGTTATGGGCTGGATTGTGTTCCCCCCGGATTCACATGTTGACGATACGACTCTCGGTGCTCAGCATGTGACCGTATTTGGAGACGGGGCCTTGAACGAAGGGATTTAGTTAAAATGAGGTCTTTGGGGGTGGACGCTAATCCAGTATGACTGCTGTCTTCACAAGAAGAGGAGATTTGAATATGCAGAGACACCAAGGCCACACGTGCCCAGAGGAAAAGTCCTTGTAGGCCGGAGGGAGAAAGTGGCCATCCGTAAGTCAAACACACCAAACTTGCTGACGTCTTCATGTTGAACATCCAGCCTCCAGAACTCTGAGAAAAGAAATTTCTGCTGGTTGAATTGTGTTACAGCAGCCCAAGCTGACGAAGACATTGGGCTGGCCAACACCCCCAAGGACAGCTGCCTGGTCGGGTGCCCCTGGACCTTTCTCGCCCGAGTGGCGGGGCCCAACACTGACTCTCGGGTCACCCCCTCTGGGAAGCCTGCCTTTTCCTGTCCTCTCTCGGTAGCTCCTCAGGGGACAGGAAGGACATTACTCACCCCGGTCTTCTCCGAGCCTCACACAACACTTGCCTGCGCGTTCGTTCCCCTCGCCCACTTGGTTGTGTCTTTTCCGTGGTGCACGTCGTCTCATGTCGCCTGTGACTCACTCCCCGGTTTCGTCTCTGTCTTCCTCCACTGGTACGGAAGCTGCATGGTATCTCGTCCCCATGGTATCTCTGGGGCCTGGGACGGTGCCCAGAACCTGGGAATCACACAGTGCGTTTTTGTTAATAAATGAATCAACCCTTTGTTCTCGCCGTGAGAGTCAGATCTCAGTGTTTTTCCTTGCCTCTGTGTTCCAAAAACGAGGCCGGTTTTGGCTTCTACGATGAGCGTTTCCGTCATGCTCTGTGACAATACAGAAAGGCTGAACAAGTGTTGCTAGCCTGAAACTTCCTTTCACATCCTGCAAAATTTGATCTCGCCTCTCTGCCTTTGCCAAGCTTAAGTAAAAAGTGGTGGCATGCCTATTTGCAACCCAGAATTCGTGTTAGATTCCCGAAGCGTGAGGAACCGGCTTCCCAGACGAGGTATGGGCAGCTCGGTTGATCCACGGTGTGCCGTGGGTGGGCTGGCCTCAGCCCCTGGTCTGTAAGCCCAGCATCCGTCGGCCGGTCCACACCTGGCCCATGACGGGCATGCAGTGCCCGTGCTCGCTGAGCGAATACCGGCGGCTCAGGGGCTGCCTTCCTGCCTGCAGTTTCCCCTCCCAGTAGATGGAGGTTTCTCTTAAACCCTTTGTAGAGTTGATATCATCCCTGAGTGGGATAAAGATTTGCAAAGGGGTCATTTGGAGGACAAGCCCCGAAAGAAACCACTTGTCTTTGTTGCCTGGTCTCCAGCCCCCTGTATGCAGCAGGAGGCCAGCTCGTGCGGTGGGACGGGGTGGGGGTGGAACGGAAGTCAACCTCTTGGGATTGAGGCCTGCTGTCCCACTGACATGCTGGGCACCCTCGGGGAAGTTTCTCTGTGTCTCTGAGCCTCTGTGCTCCAGAAGAGCATGGTGACATCTACCTTGAAGCCACTTTGCGTCGGTCAAGTAGCAAGGGCACAGTAGATGCTACTAAATGTTGACGTCCTTCTCCTTTCCTGGAAGGCTCGTGGCAGTCCAGGACTCCGGGTCTTGGGATAGGGATGAAACTCTCAGATCAGTGCATTCACCGTTGGTTTTGGTCGTTTTTTTATCCTCTCGTTTTTAAACCGTTCATTTAAGAAACAGTTAAGGTGTTGTTTTCCTAGCATAGGCACCCTGGGAGTCACCTTTCCCAGGTAAAAATCAAGAGAGCAGAGCCTGAGCACAAGAACCGAGTGCCCAGTGAGGCCAGACTTGTGCAGGAGCTGTGCGGGAGGCCTGGGAGGGCCTGTGCTGCCGACTGTAGGATCATTCTTCTCCTCGACTAGCTGTGCATCGTTCCTGCAAAAGTTAGGGGCCTCCCACTCCCCCTTCCCTCCAGTAAACCCAGCCGTACCTGTTGAGAGGCTCCAGACCAGACCACAAGGTTGGGAGCGGCTTGTGCCCAAATCTGGGATAGTAGTGGCTGGCGGCATGCAGGTTCCCTTTCAAGACAGCTTTGACTCCTCCCCTCTTTTCTTAGGGGGAGAAGCCTGCACTCATTCATTCATTTACTCGTTCAGGGAACACTTTCTGAGTATCTACTTCTATCTAGGGCATGCACACATGAAGACGATGCTTTATGTGTTGTAGCAAAACATGAAAAAAAAAATCTCTGGGCATTCAGAGGAGGGGATGACTAAATAGTGAATGGGGAGGTTTCACAAGGGGGTAATGTTGGAGATGGGTCTTGAAGGTTGAATAGGAGTGTGTCCGAGGAGGGCAGTCATCCCAGCCAGAGAGAATAAGAGAAATAAAAGTGTTATAAAGATTCAAAGATGTGGCGGATCCCAGTGTGTCTGGGGATGTTGAGGCTTGACTGTGCTACAGTCCATGACTGGTGTGGTTTTTGCCTGTATATGGGAGTATGGGTGCATAGGTGCGTTTCTGTGTGTGCGTGTGTGTGTGTGTGTGTGTGTGTGTGCACGCTCGTAACGGTGGTTAGGAGAAGATGGATGGAAGGGTAGGTAGGGCCCAGCATGAACAGACTTGATGTACCTGAATATCGCTAGACATTTGGGAGGAAGGAGGGTCCCAGTCTGGACAGGACACAGGGGGTGTCTGGAGCAGAACTGTCACAGTAGCGAATGGTTTTTCAGAACCCTCCGTGGTGGCCTGCTACCTGTCACCTTGACCTCTCCGAGTCTCTGAAATCTGGCACTTGCCTGTGTAGCTCAGCGTCCCCAATTCTTCCTTCTGTGGCCTCTCCAGGACAGCGCTGTGCTAGGAAGAGGTCAACAAGCAACACAACCCATCGCAGGCTTTCCAGTGGTTTGTGATCCCGGAGGGTGGTAAGGGGGCAGGCAATGCCCTGGGCGCTTCCCGAGTGCCCTCTGCAGAGACAGCCCCCATTCTCAGCTTCGTATTTACTTTCTCCTGTTCTGCAGACAAATTACAAAAAGACAGGCTGCTCAGGCCTTATGCAGTCATTCCCTCAGCGAGCATTTACACTCCAGGAACTGTTCAGCTCTCGTGCGCTCAGAACGGGGAACGATTCTCCCAGGAGAACAAATCGGTCAGTTCCAGCCCTCGGTGAAATCAGTCATCTCCCCGAACCTCAGTTGGCCATCTTCTAAAACTAGCATAGCAGTCCTCACCGAACAGGAATGTAACATCCGAAGGAGATGAAAGGTATGTGGAAGCATCTGGCTCATCATAGGTGGAAATGTGTTTTTTGTTCCTCTCGGGTTCAGACACCTTCTCTCAGAAACGTGGTTTTGTTACGTTTAGGCAGGGAGGTGGGTGTGGTTCCCCACACCACCAGCAGATGGCGCCCGACCATGCTGTGCCAGGACGGAGGCCACCCGGCCCAACCTCCCTGAGCTCCAGCCCCCTTTCCTGTCTTCCTCCCCTTCTCTGCGGGCCCCAGTCATTGCAGGACCCAGGCAGAAAGTCACACAGAACACTTTGTGTCTGTCAGCAGATTCCTGGAAGGTCACGCTGAATGATGAATGCTCCTGGGTAGGACTGGAGGCTTCTTTTTTCTTATTTTCTTTTTCTTTCTTTTTTTGTCTACCGTGAATTGCATCACTGGGCCGCCTCGTGGCCTTATTCATCAGACTCCTGTGGTTTTTAGACCTTTCCCAATTGTTCTGAGTCTGCTTCCTTTCCAGGCCCCTTTTGGCCACGGCAGGATATTCACGGTTGGCTGTGGCCAGGGAGATTTCCATAGTCACCCGTCCGCCCATCCTGCCTCCGCTCCCAGAGCCAGAACAGATGTGGCCTGGGGACAGAGACCTGACATTGCTGTGACCCCTTTCAGCCCTGATTCCCACATCAGGGAGCCTTGCCTGGCAGGGAAATGGATCTCATCTTCCAAGTCTGATTTTCTCCAGGGTCAGAGCCCTTGGAAACCCTTGCCTTTGGCCATCTCCTTCCTTCTTCCAGACCACACAGACACTGCTCATTGTATTTTTAACTTTGCTAGCTCTTTACGGCACTGCCCCCAAAACTGGATAGTCATTTGTTTTCAGGTATCCCGGGTTGTCCCAACTTAACATTCTGACCCACGGTCCCTGTATTAGGTGTTAGGACCCATCCTCTTGATACTTTGTGGGTGGAATATGAGTCAGACCGTCCAGGAGTTCTGCTCACCATCACCCCTGATGACCCGCTAAAGGAATTTGTGCTTACTGTCCGCTCTGCAATTTCAGGCTCTGAGAGTCTAGAGGTCTTGGGTCCCACAGTGGAGACGTTACCACCGGGGAATATAGCAAAAGCCCGCTCGACTTGAAGCTACAGCCGTCGCTGCCATTTTGGTGTTTTGGTGCCAATAATCATCAGGCACCCGAAGGAGTTGCCATATTGGTAGCGGGAATTGGTTCTGACCCTCAGGTGGAAGTGCGGCTGCTGCTTCATAATGGGGACCGGGAGAAACGTGTTTGGCATTGAGGTGGTCCCCTGGGCATCTCTAGGTACTCCCACACTCAGTTTTCACAGTAAATGGGCAAGCTGTGGCCTGATAAGGGCACAGTGATTAGGAGAAAGGCAAAGATGAAGGTCTCCCTCTCCCTCGGGAAAATCCACAGAGATCAGCAGAGGTGCTAGCTAATAGGGAGAGAAACTTAGTGTGGGTGGAGGAGGAGGGAAGTGATGAGTTTCAGACATGACCTTGGCACCAATGCAACAGCCTCTCTCTTGTAAGCTTCCCCAGGAATTATGGCCAGCCAGAATCCTGAAGAAGCTAAATGGAGTGAACTTGATGTGAGTGGCAGGGGCGTTTGAGTGGTGCAGGCAGTGCACTCAGGCAGCCATTGTGGGCACCCATCTAGATCCCTTTAGCTGATAGTTCGTTCTTAGCTGTGGCTGCTCCCTCCTCTTGCGTATTGCCTTGGATGGTGGGTGCAGCCCTGGAAGTGCTTTGAAGGTTATGCCCTGTCCCTGAGGATGGTTTCTAGCCAATGGGATACCGAAGACCAGACCGACGTTGTTTCGAGGCGAGACAACTCTGTGGTTTCAGCTATGGTCCACGTAGACTTCAGCCGAGCCCGCATCTTCATTTAGCTTTTCCCACTGTCCTCTCCTGCTTCCCGCTCCTCCTCAAGGGTTCTCGTGAGAACTCCTTAATAAAGCACGTGTACACCATTCCTGTCTTAGTTCCTACTTCCAGAGACCCTGGTCTAAGACGAACAGCTCTGTAGGAACACATGGGAAGCAGACAGTTTTGTCTGGGAGCTCAGAGGAGTCTTCCTGGGGGCAGGTCTTGAAGGACGGCTAGGAGTTCGTCATAGGAAAAGGTATTGGAAGCAGAAGAACAGCGTAGGTGAGGTACAAGAGTCATGTACTGTGTCTTGAGAACATCAAGCTATTTTATTTGGCTAAGCATATGGGTTGGGATGGGCCGTGAGTGGCAGGAGAAATAGGTTGATGTCAGTCTGTGAAAATCTAAGCTTTACATCTGGAAGAACCCTGCCCCCGGCTCTTCCCTTGCTCCACCGCAATTGGCTCAGACGTGAGGGACCTCCACTTTGGAATTAATTGCATTAATTGATATAAAAGGCGTTTGATGCCATCTTCCAAGTCAGTGCAAGAGTTAGGATATAAAACTCATGTTCCCAAATTCCAGCCCAAGGCTTCATCCGTTGTTCATAGTAATGAACTCGTTTGACTTGTAAAATAATATTGTTAACCCACTCCTAAGCCGTGGTGATGGATGGATCCTGATTCACCTATCCTTCGAGTTCCTTAATGCTTCTTTCCTCCTAATAGTTCCTAACAACTAATGGCAATTCAGAGTCGTTGCATAATTACTTAGCCTTACCGTATGTCAGCTGCTTTCACATACACTAATTCTTTTGATGCTCACAGCCACCCAGGGAAGCCTGTGGTATTAGTCTGGCATTACAGATTTGAGAAATGGAGCTACAGAGGGGTCAAATAATGCACCCAATGGAGAAGCCCAGGGTTTTTCCATGTTACTACTAGAGTCTAGTTTTCTCCTGTTTCATTGAGTTTCTGTTGCATGACGAATAACCCCAAATCTTAGTGGACTAAAATGACAATGCATTCGATAATTCTCTGGGTTGGCAATCTGGGCTGGGCTCAGCTGGGTGGTTTTCTGCTGATGCTGGTGGGGCTCCCTCATGCGCCTGTAGTCAGCTGCTTTGTTTCTGGAGTCTAGCTGGCTTATGAGCGGTGAGGGGTAGCCGGAGCATGTGTCTCTCACCACACAACAGACTAATTCAGGATCTTTCATGCTGTCGTTGTCACAAAATTCCAAGACCAGCAAGTTGAGACAAGCTCCAGGCTGTAAGCACCTTGCAATCTCTGTTTGCAACACGGTGGCCCGTGTCCTTCTGGCCAAATTATGTGACTAAGCTCAGACTCAGTGGTAGGACACCCCCCAAGGGCATGGGTGAAGGGAGGGAATCATTTGTGGCAAAATTTTCCATCTGTTCTATTCTGTTTACAAAAAATTCTTTATTATAAAATGTGTACGTATGTGTGTATGTATATAATGTTAGCCTGGGAGATTGGGGAAACGCGGAAAAATTTAAAGCAAGAAAGAAATCACCTGTAACGTACCATTCAGAGATAATGATCAGCATTTTAGTACGTGTCTTCCTGTCTCATGAACATACGAGTGAGTGTATGACTGTGTATGCATTTGTTTATGGAATATTTTCTTTAAGGAGAATGGTGACAAGGTTTGCCTTTTAATTGATATTATATGATGAGCGTTTCCCCATGTCATCAAATAATTCTTTCCATACTCTTCTGCAGCCCCGCCATATTTTTATTTAACCTTCATCCACATTTTGATGATTTTCCCAAGACAGGTTCCCAGAAGTGAATTACTGGCTCAGAGATGAGAACATCCATAGGGCTTTTGATACATATTGCTAAATTGCTTTCCTGGAATTCACTCTCACACAGCACTTTCCACAGGGAAAGGGAAAGGGTGGGTGGGACCACTTTTCCCCCATTACGGCACTCTCTAGAGCGCTAAGTATTATCTTAAAAAGAGAAAAAAGATCAATTAGGCCAAAAAAAATATGATACCTTATTTTAATTTGTATTCCCTCAAGGACAACCGTCCTAGAAATACTTATTGACCATTTAGAGTTCTTCAGTGAGTGTCCTTTTCCTTAAAAAAAAAATGTCCATTTTAAGTCAATTTGTATGAATTCCCCTGTATTAATGTAATTGACACATTATCATGTAAGTTACAAATATTTTCCCCTTACGGTTGTCATCTGCCTTTTGTTTGGGGGATTTTTTTTTTTTTTTTGACACGTAGAGATCTATTTAAAACTTTTCACCGTTGCATCTATTTTTCTTTCTTTTCCTGCAACAGCCTTTGCTTTGATGTTTACAATGTCGTTTCTGATCCACGTCGTAAAAACCGTGAGGTGTAGTGGCTTTGTCGCTCAGCAGTGCGGTGCTCAGAAGGGCTGTCTGTCTCTGGAAGCGGAACTGACAGGTGGAGCTGATCTGTGTGCCGATTTCCCCTCCAGCTGAGCCTGTGTGAACTGCCTCCGGGGTCCCCGTTTAACTGGCACAGGGATGATCAGCCAAGGCCCTCTGTCGCCCGGTGGTGTGGCTGTATAGCTCATCATGAAAACCACACCTCACTTAAACCCACCGCTGTGCCTCCTACCCTTGGCCCCAACCCCCCACCCTCTTGACCAGGAAGCTCCATCAAGCTCCTCTTGGAGTCTTTTATAATCCCAGGGGGACTTGCCTCCAGGCACTTCAAGGGCCCGTGGAACACAGGAGTTTGTGTTTTCCCCACGTGTGAATTTTAATCCCGGTGGTTTGAAGGCTCACGTGTGAGAATGAGCTGCTTAGCGGGTTGACGAGTGAAGCCATTCCTGTCCAGCGACCCTACTCCCTGGGGCTCCACGGTCCTACCTGCAACACTGGGCCAATACCTACAGCCGATACCGGGCTGTTTCTTGATGAAGTTCGTCCCCGCAAGAGAGCAAAGCCCAGATCCCATGCTAAGGATGGAAGGAAATGCAGTTGGTGTTGCAGGTTCTCTTTTGTGTTGACGGGAATCCGAGCTGAGTGGTTGCAGTGGAATAAGCGGGGGGGGGGGGGGGGGGGGGATTCATTGCCATTCAAGCGGGGTCCGCATTCCTGTTCGGCCACGTACTATGTGGCTCGGACACACCATCGACCTTCCTGAGCCTCTTATCATTAGTGGGAACCTCAGTCACGCTGCGCCTGCTGCACAGAACAGTTCTGAGCTGTGGAGAATGACTCAATGGAGATGATGTATGGAATCAGTCAATGAGCGCACGGCTGGCCTAGAGGAGTAGGTTCTCGGCAAATGTCAGCTAGTGTTTTTTTTTTTTTTAATTTTTTTTTTTCAACATTTTTTTATTTATTTTTGGGACAGAGAGAGACAGAGCATGAACGGGGGAGGGGCAGAGAGAGAAGGAGACACAGAATCGGAAACAGGCTCCAGGCTCCGAGCCATCAGCCCAGAGCCCGACGCGGGGCTCGAACTCACGGACCGCGAGATCGTGACCTGAGCTGAAGTCGGACGCTTAACCGACTGCGCCACCCAGGCGCCCCTCAGCTAGTGTTTTTATTCAGGGAAAGAAAAACGGCCTGCGGAAGAAGATGAAGGTTTAGAGATTTGGGCAATTTGTGAAAATTCCAAGATTCATCGTAGAGGGATCTGTCACTCGGCTTTTCCAGGAGCATGGGGTGACAGGTGCGGGTGACGCAGGGACACGGGGTGAGCCCCGCATGCCTTTGCTAAGCTCTGACTTCGATGTTAAAACGCACAGTGCTGTGTGACGGACCGGGAGGCAAAAGCCACATGAGCTTCTAGGGCGAAATCACAGGCTTCAGGGAAGCTGCACAGCGGGGGGGGGGGGGGGGGGTGTGTGTGACTGTGGTCTCAACCGCACAGAGGTGTGAGCTCTGCTTTCCCAGCCAGGAGGACTCCTTGGGCGGAAGTGCTTGGAAAGCTCCGAGTGAAGTCGACGAGCTTCCCAGAGGGGAGGAGAGCCTGCCGGGCACCAGGCTGACCGTGCTCAGGGGGAGCAGCCCCCTTGGAAGAGAATCTCTGCCCCTCCCCCCCAAGAGAGGTGGGTGGGATTGCACTTCTCCCATCACGTGCAGTGTCTTTACAGACTCCTTGTGGGGGTTACTCAAGCTGTCCACTGACTATCCCTTGTTCTTCTGGGTACCCGGGGGATCACTCTTCCCTGGACCCTGGACATTAGGTATGGCCATGTGACTTGCCATGGACAATACAACGCGGGCAGAGGTGACCTGTGCCGTGTCTGAGCAGAAGCCTCAAGAGCCGGCATTCACTTTGCCATTGTGCTCCGGCCAGTCTCAGCCATCCTGGGAACAGGGGTGGCGCTTCTAGGTCCCTGACAGAGGACGACGTACAGCGGACGCTCCCAGTCGGTCCTGGTGCCACGCACGTGACGGTGGATACTGAAAAGTAGATGGCGTCCTTTTGGCCACCCAGCCCTCACAGTGCTGCGTCCACCGCTGACGCTCAGATCTGCTTTATTTCAGACACTTGCTCAGCAGGTCACGTGCCTGGCCACGAAGATTCAGGTGTGAGAGTGGCCGAGCTGTACCCCTCGCATTGACACCTGCCCCCCACTGGTACCATGGCCCCAGCACTGGCTAATGAGGAGAACGAAGGGCGAGGACAAACCTTGGTTCAGTATCTCCGGTGTGGCAAGGACTTGACTAGGTGCCTTGTCTACATTCTTTCTAATGATCATGGCAGCCTATGATGCCTTTGTTATACCTTCCCTTTTGTAGATGAGAGGACGGTATCTCAAGGACGTAACTCATCCAAAGCCACCAAGCTCGTAGAGGTCCAAGCTGAGATGCAAAGTCAGGCTGAGAAGATGAACTGTGAAGACAGAATTGCTATCATTCCCACGTGTCACTTAGATTTCTTTGGAGTGCGAATGTCAGCGAATTAGAGCCAGGAAGCCTTTTCTGACCATTCCGTCTAAAACGATCTTGTCTCTCCCCTGTGCATCATCAGTAGTCCGTGTTTTCCTTCATAGCGCTTGCTTAATACCCACCTCTCCCATTATGCTGAAATTCTAGCGTGGGAAGGACCACACTGTCTCATTAACTCCTGGGTGCCTAGGACCTGCTCAGGGCTGGTGCACACGAGTCATTTAGTAAACAGTTGCTCTGTCAATACATAAACGTCTCTATGTTGCTGGAGGAACTGTCAAGGCAGAGCAATGTGGAGATTAAAAAGCACAGACTCTGAGGGCGCCTGGGTGACTCAGTTGGTTGAGCATCCGACTCTTGGCTTCGGCTCGGGTCGCGATCTCACAGTTTGTGAGTTCGAGCCCTGCGTGGGGCTCTGTGCTGACAGCGTGAAGCCTGCTTGGGATTCTCTCTCTCCCTCCCTCTGTGCCCCACCCCAGGTTATGCTGTCTCTCTCTCTCTCTCTCAAAATAAATAAACATTAACAAAACACACTCTGTGGAGCCACACACCCGGATTTGAATTTCGACTTTCCTACTTCTAGCCGTGTGACCTCGAGAAAGTTGCTTAACACCTTGGTGCCTCATTTTCTCATCTGCTGAGCGATGGTAATATTAGTAACTTCCCTCATTATCGTCATAAGGATCGAACGATGTGTAAACAGCCTGTAAAGGACTTAGAACAGTGCCTGGCACACAGTAAGTTCTCAATAAATACGACAGTGCTACACATTGCAGTGTGAAATAGTTTGGTACGGTAGAAAAATCGTGCAATTTACATTCAGATGGACCTGGAATCTGACCTCAGCTCTATGACTTTCTAACCAGGTGTGATAGACTGAGTTTGTGTCCTTTCCCCCAAACCTTCAAATTTTTATGTTGAAACCCAATTCCCAAGGTGATGGTATTAGGAGGTGGGGGGGGGGTGGTCTTAGGAGGTGATTATGTTATGGAGGGTGGAACCCTCATGAATAGGATTAGTGCCCTACTAAAAAAAAAAAAAAAAAGCCACAGAGAGTTCCCTCCTCCCTGCCACTGTAAAAGGACACAGCAAAAAGGCTATTGTCTAAGAATCAGGAAGCAAAGTCTTGCCAGACTTTGAACCTGCCGGCATCTTGACCTTGGACTTTCAGCCTCCGGGAATGCAAGAAATACATTTTTGTTGATTACCAGCTACCCTGCCTCCGTTTTTGTTGTTGTTGTTGTTGTTGTTGTTGTTGTTGTTACATCAGCCTGAACAGGCAAAGACAGCAGGTGATTTGGGCAAGTACATTATCCCCTCTGAGTCTGTTTTCCCCAGCCTCATTAGCAAGCACACGGATCAGCATTGCTGGAAGGGAGCGAAGATGTGGAAAATAATGATAAACCCAGGAATGACATACAGGGATGCATCGGTATGTGGACGAGATGAGATCTGGTCTGTGAAAACCTCCTGCACAGTGTGGGCAGAGTGCCTGTGAGTATCTATAAATGATGTCTGAAGAAATGTGTGAATGAAGGCAGCTTTTGCTCGAGAAATGCAGAGACGAGGTAGGCATCGCCCGTTCAGTTGAGGACCGAACAAGCTCATCCTGGGGTGTGGGTAGGAGAGATTATGGAGGCGACAGGGATTTCTTGGGGATTGGGTGAAGTTCTGGCACTGAGAATTGCGTTTTGATGATTTTGCCAGGCACACGGGGTTCATTTTTCCTCCCTTACGGGGCATGCACGTGCGCGAACACCTCTCTGCCCAACGTGCCGTAACATGGACGGATCACAAGATCAAGCCTTCCAGCTAACTATTGGCTTTGTGGGAACAAAGAAATCAAAACCATTGTTCCTAAAGGATTCCCTAATAGCTGCAGCATTTTGGCTCACTGAACATAACTGAATTGATTCATGGTTCTCCTAGAATAGGAATTGAACCTATCAAATGAGGGTTCTGCCATGCTTGTTTTGGAGTCATGCCAACTGGTTACATTCATTCTGGGAGGAAATAGTTGTGAGCCAGCCTTTTGCGCCTCACCTGCGCAGTTAAACCTTGGGTGGTCTTTCTCTCCAGTTGAATAGATTAATCTGTCCTTTGCATACAAGGGATCATGAGCTGAAACATTACATCAAACTGCCAGTCTGCCCCCGACACCATGAAATATCAGCTTTATTAGTTCCATTCTTCGAGACATTGGGAAGTAATGAAAAGCATATTGTGTAACCAAGAAATGGCAGATTCCAATGCGTACATTTCCAAACAAGCTTCTTGGTTTTCTAACTAAGTGTAATTAGTAACAATGGAGTTAACGGAACGATTATTCACTCAAGACGACATTGGTATTATTCACTTGATAAAAAGTCCACAAGATGCCTCTAGTATGGACAATACATTACGGGTAATTACGCGATCGCTAAACTTCTCGGAAGCATTGGTTTGGAAATTTAGGAAATGGAAGCCTCAGCAAATCTAGATTTTAACTAACTTCGATAGTGATCACAGTGAAACTCTTTTGGTGATTAAGGAGGGAAACACTTATTATCTGGAAGACAAGAGAGAAAAAAACCTAAAAAGTTAGTAGCATTGTCCAATTATCTGTCAGCCACTCTTGCATTGTAATCTGCTCCTTGCTTTAGAGAGATGGTGGGAAATTATGGACCCAATCTTGTGAGCAAATGTGATACTCCTTGAGAAGATGAAGAAAGTGGTTTGAGGTTGTTTGGACTAGACAGTACGTTTTCTCTCCTGGCCAAGGTCATCCACGATAAACAAGGCAGAAGCTCCTTAGTAAAAACCTTACATGATTTCAAAGTTTTGCCTAATCTGAACTTTAACTCTAGTGCCATTCATAATCAACAGGCATCTTCTCTTAGCTGCCAGGTAAGTAAATGCAAATACTCATTTTTGGGAGAAGATGGAGGAGGAAAACTGGGGGAATATTCCGAGATTAATTTTCAAAAATCCCTTCTGTATTTTTGCTTTTTTTTTTTTTTCATAAAATGTTGGAATATCAGAGTTAGAAGAAATGTTGTAAGTCACTGAATTCAACCTAACATTGGATTTCCTCTAGTCCATTCTTGACTCTTCTAAACTTGACTTGAAGTTCAATGCTGGGGAGCTCGGTAGACTTTATGGAAACCTTCCTTCCTAGTTCAGCTCTCTTTGGCTATCAGCTTCTTCCTTTGTTGTGTTAAAATTTAGCCCAAATCCATTTCCTTGTATCATCCCCTGATCCTAATTCTTTTTCACTGTCCCCGACCCAATCCCTAGTGGTTTCACAATATTTCTGACTCTTCCATGGAATAGCTGTGTCTGATGTCTTCCCTCCAGACACTGCCTTCACCCTTCTTCGCTCTGCTCTCTGCCCTGGGATGCTGACCTGGAACTTCATCTGTGGGGTCCTGAAGGCTCTTACTTCTGGCTGGATTTGGCCACAATGGTGTCTTAACAGCAAATTGACGGGAGAGAGAAGAATGAGTTTCAATGTCTATATTCCCTAGGCTCCTACTCCTGAGGTTGCCTTTGACTGGCTTGGCCCTTACTATTCAACTGATGGTCACCATTTCCTTCAAGGGCACCTTTCCTCTGCATGACTCTCTTCAGGCCTCAATGGCTACTTCGTGCCCACATCCTCTGTGTCTAGGAGAGATGGATCGTTTGGTATCGGCCTTATCCTTTTGACTCCCGTACATCAGTACTATTGCAAATAGTCCCAATGTACGCAGATCTTCTTCTGATTAACCTAATTTGATAAAGCCATCTGTTTCCAGTTGGGACCCTGGTTGATACAATAGCCCTTAAGATGATTCTGAAACAATGCTAGGTACTTACCGTGTCCTCCCTTCTCCATGAGAGCGACCCAAGATGCCTCAGTTGTACCCAATATGACTTGGCTATAAAGATTCTCACCACCCTCCGAAATGTTCCAGTTGGGCAATTTTCCTTACGAAGTGGGGGGCCCAGAAGTGAAAGCCGTGGTCCTGAGGCGGTCAGCACTCTCCTTCATTGTCTCTGGAGACCGCATTAGCCGTGAACATCGCTGAATGCATGTGTGCGGGGCTCCTTTGGACACCGCAGCCTGTGGTGGCGGCATACTGAGCCTGTGATCATGGTTGTATGATGTGTGGCTTACTGTTGGTTAGACCTCGTTTGGAATCCTGGTTCCACCACTTACTAGATGTGTGGTCAACTCCTGAGTCCATAAAGGTGGGCTGAAATGCCTATCCCTGCCCCCCAGCTTTGTGCTGAGAGCTAAATGAGCCGATGTATATGGAGCCGCTCCATAAACTACAAAGGACTATACAGATATTATTATTATTATTGTTATTATTCGGTTTCTCTTCAACCTCCTGTCCCTTCCCTCCCTCCCCACCTTCCCTTCTACTCCTCTTTAGCAGCAGTAGGGGTGTCATCTGTTTCCTTTACAAGAATGTCTCTCAGATCCGCCCACATCCTGGGTGTTCTGCAGAGACCAGCACAGGATTGCAGCCTTTCCAGCACTTGCCCGGATCAACCCAGGGAGAACCACTCTCCTCATGTCTGCTAGAACATTTGTTTCTCTCCTGGAACATTTTGCTATTCTGGACTCTTAGGAAGCTAGCGGTAGGAGGAATCTCAGTTATGATCTGGTTCTACTTTTTTGTTTGTTTGTCTTCGTAGAGTCAGTTTAGAGAGGAAGCGACTTTGTCCAAATGCATGGAGTAAATTAGGGGCGCAGAAGAGCCCACGTCCAGGGCTCAGGTCTCCCAGCCCAGAGCTACCCCAGGTCACCCCTGCAACCCTGAGGACTGTCTGCCCTGTCCTGTGGTGGGTCGTATGTCCTTTTCCTATTCACTTGTGAATGCTTCTTAGTTCTCACCTGCGGGGCATTCTTCTAGAGCCTGGCAAAGTCTATTCATGACACAAACGACAGCTGAGAAGAGGAGACGAAAACCGAAAAACCGGGGTGGATTTGAAGCAAATGCTCACCGAAGACTTATTCGTCTTCTGCCTCCTTTCCCCCGCGATGATACACCCAGACACTTTTTAAAAATATCTAAGGCCACGATGAGATTGTTACTTCCCCCATTAGTTTTAAGTGAACATTTTTGAGAGCCCTGCGCCTAGCTGGTGAGTTTTGCTGAATAGGGGTTTCGGAACACTGTCTTAAATTAAAGAGACTCGGGAGTACATGAAAGGAGAAAATTTAGTTGCTCGTAAGCGACTTCCTTGGCTTTACTGCCGCGAGAAAAGTTAGCTGACAAGAGTGAATCTTCAAAGAATTAATTTACAAAACTACATGTTTAACATTGCAGCCTCAGCTGAAAGAGCCGGAGAGTCGGAAAAATTGCTGAGCGTGAGGAAAGTTCCGGATGGCCTTCGCACCTTACGAGGAAGGCAGGCCAAGTCAGCATCCCCGGAGAGGGGAAGGTGGCACGGGGGGGCGGTGAGTCTCTCAGACGAGCTAGGCTCTGCAAGGTGGCCTCCCGCCTCCCGTGGCTAGGCGGGGAGGGCTTTCAGATGGCATTGCTACCATGGCCCGGAGCCGTCTTGGGGAGCCTAGAAGTCCGTCAGATGCTTCCCAAGCTATCAAGTTCTTTAGGTTTCTCAAGGAGCGCAGTAGCCACTGGAGGGATACTTGTGGTGGTGATGTGCCGGAGGGCACAGTTTTGAAAAAGCCACGGGGGCAGGGACTGGTCCCATGCCCGCTCCCCTACTTCCTGATGTGGTACGTTCTGTTGTCAGGTGCAAGGCAGGCGTGGAAGCCTGCAGGAGGAGGCAGGGAGAGAATGGGGCGTTCGGAAGATGGCACTTGCTGTCACACAGGACTGACCTTGAGCGATAGGATCATGAGATTCCCTGGCTGGAAGGGATCATAAAGATAAAGATGAAAATCTTGATGCTTTTTTTCCCCATCCTGCCACGTGTGATGCCTAAATCCATTTGAATTGGTATTCCATCCTCTGTTTGAGCATCCTCCTGATGGCACATTCAAGAACCCACTACCCCTGATGTTGACCCGATGGTTTCTTTCTGAGTCGCAGTTTTCCGACCTGGAGGGGGGGGGGCGGGGGTTGATAATGCCCAGGAATTAAAATTGTCATAGGAGTTAGAAGTCATGCATGTCCAAGATCAAGTCAGGAGTTGGGGCGCCTGGGTGGCTCAGTCGGTTCAGCGTCCGACTCCGGCTCAGGTCATGATCTCCCGGTTCGTGGGTTCGAGCCGCGCGTCAGGCTCTGTGCTGATGGCTCAGAGCCTGGAGCCTGTTTCCGATTCTGTGTCTCCCTCTCCCTCTACCCCTCCCCCGCTCACACTCTCTCTCTCTCTCTCTCTCTCTCTCTCTCTCAAAAATAAATAAACATTAACACAGGAGCATAATAGCTGTTTGAGGAACAGCTCTCCCTTCTCTTTCCCTTTCCTGGAAGCTGCTTATTTCATCTTTGGATGGCTCTGCTCTGTAGCAAGCCCTGGCTCCCAGGGCTTTTATCATTAATCTCAATGTCCCTCTTTGTGACCGCATTCTTCTCTGAGTGTGTGCCTACCTCCTACTCAGTCTGCGCTGCCTAAAAGAGTCAGAGGTGAAAGGCAATTTAGTGGGCGTCTTACCTTTAGTTTTATACTCGGAGAAACCAAGGCTCGATGTGAGAAGGATTAATACAGCGAGTTCCTTCTTGGTCAAGGACATGCCCCCAGTACGTGTATTCTAAGTTCCGTGGTTACAGCTATGATGGTCTTGTGCAAGGTACTAAGTGCCTACTCTGGTAACACCTAGCAGTGCAACCACAAATACGTGAGCGCATCTCCCGTAGCCTTGGTTTCCTCTTCTTAAAATGAGGGTACGATCTCAGCATTGCCTAATACCAAGCGTAGCAAGAAGATCAGGTGAAAATAGCTCATCAAAGGGCTTTTTTGAGCTGTAAAGCATGACGGACAAGCACATTTTCTTGCCATCTAGACTGAAATAATTTCCTACCACCTGGTTATCTTCTGTGCATTCATAGCCGTCTTGAGCACCTGAGGCAGGTTGCTAAGTTTGGAGGATACCCGCGTCCACTGTACTGGTTGTTTCTTTCTTTTCTCAAGTTCAAGTTCGAGGGTCCAGTTTTCCTAAAATGTCTGCTTTGACTATACCAGTCCATAGTGACTTTTCTGTCATGTGAGCCCAGTCCTACCTGGGATTTTTTTTTTTTTTTTTAATTTTGAGAGCAGGGGGAGGGGCAGAGAGAGGGTGGGGGTGGAAAAGAGAGAATCCCAAGCAGGCTCCCCACTGTCAGTGCAGAGCCCGATGGGGGGCTCAAACTCACAAACTGTGAGATCGTGGCCTGAGCCGAAATCAAGAGTCGGATGCTCAACTGACTGAGCCACCCCGGCGCCCCTGTACCTGTTGTGTGTTTTATCGCGAGGCACGGTTATGTTATTCCACCTCATGTTTGTCTTCTCTCTAACCAATTTCCAGCAAGTTCTGCCACCTTGAGATCTTACCAAGCTCTCCCAATCAAATCTTTCTTTTTTGTCTCACAAAAGCATAAAAATAGAGGCTATGAAGCAAGAGACTGAAGCTGAGAATATGTGAAGAGTTTCCTTCAATTTATAATGTTTTCATTTTAGTAAGGTTAAATGTTTTTCTTGTGTTTGGTCATAGATATTTTCTCTCTCTCTGTCTCTCTCTGTCTCTCTCTCTCTCTATTTCTTTTTGGAGAATTTCCCATGGGTGTCTTCCTTACTGTTTTCAACGTTTATTTTTCTGATTGATTTTCATAGACTTAAATTTGTTATATTTTACATTATGGTCTTTATCTTTGGTGAAATACTCCCCAAGCCTTCTTATAGATGAAGATATGATAAATATTCATTAATTTTATCTAAGTATTTTGATGTGTTTTAAAAACTGAAAGTTTTAGTTCACCTAGAACTTAAGTTGTCAGATGTAGGTTAGGGTTTCCCCTCAATGTTTAACTAGGAATTTCATCACCATTGCCAGGTAGAGTTCTTTTTCCTCCTAGTTGAAATACCTTCTGAAGAATAAACAAAATTATACTGGTCCATTGATTTGCCTGCTTATTTTGGCAATGGGCAAGGACTATTTTTGTTATTCTAGTTTCAAAATTCATTTTAGTATCTTTTACTGTCTGGCTCCCTTCTTTTAATGTCTCCTGTTCCCCACTTCCACCTTCATAATGTCCCGCTTCGTTTTATAGATTTGTTCCTAAACATAAACATTAGGATGTTAAATCTCCCAAGATATTTCATTGCATTTTGATTGTAATTACATTATCATTATTAGGATAAAGCAGACTCCAGAAAATAATGCAAGGATGCAAATAATAGCAGAGTAGAAATCCTGAGTCATACAGAAATATGGTAAAGTACCAAATCATGAGTGAATCTTGGAGAAAAACAAGTGGAGGAAAAAAAAATGACAAAGAGATACAAGATGACTTAAACAATATTCAGACTAGTATGGAATAAAAAGTTTCTGAAAGTCATCTGTGACCCTGTCATGTGAATCTTATCAGGAAGAGTTAAAAAAGTCTGACAAACATATTAACATAGCCTGTGAAAATATTGAATTCCATGGATAACGAAAGAATCCTAAAAAACTTCAGACAGAAAAAAGCAAAACAAACAAAAACACCAAACAAGTACAGTGGAAAAAAAATCAAAGAGCCATTAGACTTCTCTCTACTATGTTGGGTAAAGGCAGTCAATGGAACAACTTGTATAAAGTCTGTGATTCACAAATTCGATACCCAGCCAAACTGTCCTTGGTAATTTGAATAATTATCATGCATTTTCCTATTACCAAAGAAAAATAGGCTTATTGTAGAAAATAAAAAAAAAACACTATTGCAATTTAAAACGTCTTAAAAACTTAAAACCACATGGAATCCATATTTTTAAATTCTCATTTCTCCACTGCTTCCTTTTTCCTGTAGCTGCACACAGTGAGGTTTTGGGACTTTGTGGCTATGACTTATTTGTGCTCATTCTGCTCCTCAGACCTCACAGTGATGACTGGAATTTGGCTCTGTCTTTGGGCAACCCACCAAGCAGAAACATTTGATTTTGGTTTTGGTTAAAGTGGGATTGAGAAACAATTAGGAGCAAACACATAGCATGGAAATGAATGGACTGATGTGCCTGCAGATTTAAGATTCAAGAATATCTCCAAGTTTCAAATGAAAAACAGGCAAAGCCGAAAGGTTTACAAATGGAATGAATTCTCAGTCATTCGGGGTTTAGTAAACCAGAGTTGCCGACGGGTTCATTTGGCATAGGTGCCATTGCCTGGGCAGAATTTGGCAGATGCAAGTTCATATAGGCATTTCTTTATGTAATCTGTGTGACTTTGGTTTTTTGGGGGGCACGAGAATTTTTTTCTTTTTTAGCACATCTAACATGATGATAACGATATCCGTCTTATATAGTTGTTGTGAGGGTTACGTAAGGTGGTGAGTATGAGACTTCCAGCGCAGCAAGGCACTGGATATCCACTCGTTAGTAAGTGGTGTCGTTTGTTAAACTAATGACTTCGTAAACACCATAATGTTAGCTTCGTCTCAAAGCCGTATAAACTCAGTGGTTGCTTGAAACCAAGAGCTCAAGAAATTAAGCATTCCTTCAACATCTGGCCCGAGTAATTAATTCTCATATTCATAAGCTTTCGTGCTACATTATCGAGTAATATAGGCCTCTTGTGAATTATAACTTTTTAATTAATTCACCTCATGGGTACTGATTAGTACTAATTTATAGCTTAGTTTGCATATATTTGAAAGAGGTAGAATGGTATGTCGCCTGCTTGCATATACATATGAACTCAGATTATGCTCTAGACCAGCCCATGTCCTTCCTCTCGGTCTGTCCTGCTCCTCATGCATGCGATGATCCTGGCCAAACAGGCAGGTTGTGTAGTCATCTGTCCCATTTGTCGGCCCTTGGAGATAACTTTCCTCCCTCCCTTTTCCCTCCATCAGCTCCATCTTCTGCCACCGCTTGTCCTCGTGGGATCGGAGCCAAATGCCATCAGTGCTGCGGAAAGATGTTTCGGTCGGTGCCAGAAAACTTGGGATTAAGTCCTGGCACTCTTAGCTCTTTGCCATTTATGTCCCAGGGGGCCATTATTTATTCTCGCTGACTCTCAGTTTCCTCTTGGAGGAAGATGGGTGGCGGAATATCTACTTTACCAGGTGGTTATAAGAATTGCAAAGATAACACGTGCTTTAAAGTGAATTGCTCTGTTTGTGACTCTTTCAAAGGGACAGGGGTTGCAATGTCAGAAACCATTTCTTTGAACCCCACGAGAAGAGATAAGCTCCTTTCCTTCCTGACTTCTTCCAATAAAGGGAGAGGAGCCACACTGAGAGGGGCAGAAAGGACGCTAGGCAGGAGGTGGTTGTTCTGGTTTTGTTATCCTTCCCAGCACGTGATGGACGCCGGCCAGACTGGCCAGGCAGTGGCCAATCCTGACCTCGTTTCACCCCGAGAATCGGTGAGTGGGGTTGGTGACAAGCCTTGGGGGGGGGCGTGTCAAGGGCATGAGTCTGAGCCCCCCCATTGTATTTACTGTGTGAGCTTGGGAAATCCACATAACCTTTCTGAGCCTCATTTTCCTAGCGGTAGAATTGAGGGTGGTGAGAACAGTACCTGTCTAACAAAATCGCTGCAAAGATTAGATAAGAGAGTGATTTATCAAGTGGAAAGTGCTGTGCAGATGATAGTTATTATTGTAGATGATCTCAGTTATCCCTTTCAGTCCTAAAGATTTGTGATTCTAAATGCAGCAGTGTAAGCCAGAGGCTTATTTTTTCTCAAGCAGCTGTTGAAATGGTTTCTCCCAAGTTTCCAGTTCTTAATGCACAATCGAGGCACTGTCTCCTTGGGAGAAAGTATCCTTCTCAGGCACTGTCTCTTTGGGAGAAAGTGTCCTTCCTTGGGGCTGTGCCTGCCACAGGGATGTTGGGGGTGACTGGGGGACTGAGATAAGCCAAGTCCCCCCCTTGATCTGGGGGAATGTAGAGTTGTAGAATATAATCAGAACTTTTCAGATTTAAATCCAGTTTGTCTTCGTCAGATGCAGATTTTTCAAATCCCCCCCTTTTAGTTTATTATTTATTATTTTTAAATGTCTATTTATGTATTTTGAGAGAGAGAGCACAAGTGGGAGGGGCAGAGAGAGAGAGAGAGGGAGAGAGAGAATCCCAAGCAGACCCCACAGTGCAGAGCCCTATGTGGGGCTCGATCCCACAACTGCGAGATCACGACCTGAGCCGATAGCAAGAGTCAGATGCTCAACAGACTGAGCCACCCAGGTGCCTCCCACCCTTTTTAAATCCAAAGGTCCACTAGAGTCAAGATGGCCTCCTGGACATTAGATAGCCTCATGGGGAGGGCCGGGAGGCATTTTGATGAGCAAAGTGTAAATGAATTTGAACCGTGTGGATTTGATGTGCCTCATGCTATATACATGCTTACTTATTGAACAGACAATATGGTGTTTCCCACCTAAACTCTAGACGTTTATAAATAGATCAAGACGCACCCTTATGTGGTTGAGTGTTTGGCTTGGAGGGGCACAGCCAGACCGTAGCCAGGGTCAGGGGTCCTGATGAGCCCCTTCAAACTCTTAGGTTCCTACGCCTTTGGACAAGCCAGCCTTTTCTGCACGACTGGGTACCAAAGTTGTGGGCCCAGTACGAGGGGAAGACACAGGTGTCCGTGTTCAAAAATGACAACTTTTGAGATGGCGGTAGAGAGCGTGGGTAGAGAGCCCCCAGAGTCCCTGTGTGACTTCAGAGTCTAACACGTGATTCCTCCCCTCCCGCTGCGTCACTCCCAAGCTCAGCTCTGTTTTTCCTGCTCACTGAGCCTTTCTTGACTCTCCAGGAGGCGGAGGCACCTCCACCACGCTCCAGAAGCATCTCTCTCACCTCTGTGGTGCACCTGTTAACTGTAATGGACTGTTTCTGTATTCATTTATTCACTCGGCAAACACTGATGCGTGGGGCACTGTGCAGAGTGCTGGCACGCACATTCTGGGAGCCTGGAGGAGGGGGACTTAGCCTGGAGGGTCTCGGAAACTTTTCTGTAGGAGATAGTGCTTGAATTGAGTCTTGAAGGACCAGTGACTGTAAGAAGAAGATTGGAAAATACGAACCACCACGAGCAAAGCCGTGGAGGCAAGGGACGGCCAGGTTCATGCAGTGTTGCCGGTGCGTGAAGCTTGGGACAGGGTCTGAGGTTAAATGGGGCTGGAAGGGCTGGGTCAGCATTAGATTATTGGGAGCCTCATAAGCCAAGCAGCTCACTCTGGCTCTGAAAGGTTGCAGGCAGGGGATACGGTCAGATTTTCCACTGCCGATTGATTGCTCAGGTTGCAGTGGGAATAACAGATCAATCCGCATGGAAGCGGGTAGACAGAAGAAGAGGTGATTCCAGGCAAGAAATAAAGGCGACCTCAGATAAAACTGGAACTGTGGGGAATGGAGAAAAATGCATGATTTCAGGAGATAGTTAGGGTGCAAGACCGCAAGATCGGTGAGATACGGGTGACTGAAGGAGGTCATCAACGGTGAACCCTGGGTCTCTAACTTCAGTGACACGTTCCATGTTGTAAGGCAACCTGAGATAGAGCAGGGCAAGGCTTTTGCTTGGGGGGCATAGTGGCGTGGGCAGGCATTGGCAATGAGTTGTTTCAAATAGCTCGGGTTTGAGGCTGCTATTGGGTGCTCACGTGGAAATGTGCTTTCGGCCGTGGACATGTGGTTTGAAGCCACAGGGAGAGGTCCTGCCTGGAGCTTTCAGAATGTGCGTATTCTATTACTACAAATTTAGGTGCTTAAATTACTACAAATACTACAAATTTAGGTGCTTAAAACAACATAGACATATGCTCCTAAAGTGACAGCGATGAGAAGTCCTAAGGGGACCGGCAGGGCTGGGCTCCTTCTGGAAGCTCTCAGGGGAGGATCTGTTTCCCTGTCCTTCCAGCTTCTAGAGGCTGCCTGCATGTCTTAGCTCGTGGTTCCCTCTCTGCAACACTCTGATCTCTGCCTCTGTAGTCCCATCTCTGACTCTGACCCTCCTGCTTTCTTCTTGTTGGGACCCCCTGTGAATACATTGGGTCTACCTGGAATCCCGGCGGATCTTCCCACCTCGAGGTCCTTAGTTTAATGGGTGTGAAGTCCCTTTTGCCGTTTCTGGTAACATATTCATAGGCTCTGGGAATTAGGACGCAGATGTCTTTGGGTGGGGGCATTATTCTGTCAATCACAGGATGGGAAGGAATTGAGCATGCTTCAAGTTTGATGGAAAGAAGACAGGATGGGGGGGAGAAAGGGAGAGAGAGAAGAGGGAGGGAGCAAGGGTGAGAGGGCAGTAGAGAGGGAGGGAGAGACAGAGCCAGAGGGAGGGGAGGGGGGAAGGAAGGAGAGAGAGAGATTGGAGATAGAGGAGAGGAGGTGATGATAATGGATATCAAGAGTAGGTAGAGAAGAGACTGGGGACTTGGGAAAAAGGAAGCCATGATGGGTAAGGGTGGGTGTGTTTGGATTTACGGTTAGGGAGGCATGAGGGGGCAGGGCCATAGGAGGGGCCTAAGTAGGGGGCTTGACAAGGGCAGTAAATGTGTGGAATAATTGCTGATTAGGAGGTTAAGGTAAGTGAGTGGTTGAACGGAGGTACTGAGGATCCCGCTGGCAATGGAGACACAGATCTGTAGCCATTTCATTTCCAGGTTATGCACTTTCCTTCAAGAGCGCTGAGCCACTTGGGTATAGAAATGCAGACGACGCAGGGGCACTTGGGTGGCTCAGATGGTTGAGCGTTCGACTCTTGATTTCGGCTCAGGTCATGATTTCCCGGTTCGTGGGATCAAGCCCTGAGTGGGGGCCCCCCCCCCCCGTGCTAAGCGTGGAGCCTGCTTAAGATTCTCTCTCTCTCTCTCTCTCTCTCTCTCTCTGTCTCTCCCCCCGACTTGCACATGCACCCTCTCTGTCTCTAAAATAAAATAAAAAGAGAAGATGTTTGATCTTACAGGGCAGGAGTTACGGAAGCCCTCACGAGGGTCCAGATGATTGACCATGGAGACTGTGCTGGCTAATTTTGTGTATCAACTTGACTGGGCCAGCGGATGCCCAGAGATTTGGTCAAACACTCTCTGGGTGTATCCGTGAGGGTGCCTCTGGATGAGATTAACGTCTGAATTGGTAGACTGAGTAAAGCAGACGGCCCTCCCCAGTGCGGGTGGGCCTCGCCCAAGCAGTTGAAGACCTGAATAGAACCAAAAGGCGGAACAAGAGGGAACTTTGCCTACCTGAGGGCTGGAGCTGGGACGTGGGTCTTCTCCCGCCCTCGGGATGGAACTTAAACCATTGGCTCTCCTAACTCTCCTGTTTGCAGACTTCAGATCTTGGGACTGTATCTGTAATCCCATGAACCAAGTCCTTATCATACATTTCTCTCTGTCTCCTACTGGTTCTGTTTCTCAGAAGACCCCAGGCTAATACAGACTTTAGACTGTGCTAGAAAGGAAGAGCGACCAGGAGAGTATGGGAAAATGGAGGGGTCCAGGACCTGGAGGTCTCCTCAAGGTCAAAGACAGATGTAGGGAGAATGAAGGCAGGAAAGGTATGGAAGGATTGGAGGTGAAGTCAGAAGATGGGATGATGGCATTTACTGTGTGTGAAATGCCAGGGCACTGCCTCCAGAGATCCTCCTTAGGGAGGATGCCCCCAAGCACGTTTCACAGATAGTTGCACAGGACCCTCTTTCCGCTTCCCACCTCTTCCTTCTCAGTGTTGAATTCCACCGCTCTGTGGAGAAAGCAGGGGGGTTGTGAACGCCTTTTCGTAGCTGGACTCGCTTCCTTCCTGGCGTCTGAGCGGAAAACGGATTGCGCTGTCAGGTAGAAACACAGACACACAGGGGCGCCTGGGTGGCGCAGTCGGTTAAGCGTCCGACTTCAGCCGGGTCACGATCTCGCGGTCCGTGAGTTCGAGCCCCGCGTCGGGCTCTGGGCTGATGGCTCGGAGCCTGGAGCCTGTTTCCGATTCTGTGTCTCCCTCTCTCTCTGCCCCTCCCCCGTTCATGCTCTGTCTCTCTCTGTCCCAAAAATAAATAAACATTGAAAAAAAAAATTTAAAAAAAAAAAAAAAAAAAAAAAGAAACACAGACACCGCGACGTTTTCTAGAACACGCTCTTAAAAAGAAGTCCCGGCAATGACAGTCGGGGGTCGGAACGGTATTACTCTTGAACCGTGTCAAGCCAAATGGCACGTGCGTCGTACCCCACGCCCCACTGTATACCGTACCTTGCAGAGCAAGTGCATGGATGACCGGCCCTCCCCAAACAGCTCTGCTCCCCCAATCTGGGGGACGGCAAGAACACACGTGCCGAAGGACTACTGAGCTCACCTTACAGAAGCAGGAAAAAAGGACGAGCTGCTTCCTAGATGCCAGGCACCGAGGCATACCCTGCGTGTGCGACATCTCCTTCCATTCTTTCAACCACCCTGTGATGTCATTGTCACCCGCCTCTCAGACATCACGCAACAGGAGCCCAAGAAATGACCTGGGCTCTTCAGATTTTGGACAACCCTCTCCTACCTCTTACTGTGTAAGGACTATATCATCAGAGGTAATAGTCACGGCTGTGAGTTTTCATTGGAATGTATTGCTCCCTTTGTTAATTTGGACTTGATTTTTCCGTACATGGTGCTTTGGGTTGTCCTTTAATTGGCAGTGTAAGATTAGCACCCTCTTGCTGCTTTTTTCTCTCTTCTTTGTTAACTGTTTGTGCTTTGGCTAGGACACATTCTATATTCAAATAGTATTCCTAGCTAAGGTTCCCCCCTCCCTCCCTCCCTCCCTCCCTTCTTCCTTCCTTCCTTCCTTCCTTCCTTCCTTCCTTCCTTCCTTTTTGTTTTAAATCTTCATTTGAGAAAACTTGAGAAGAAAGAGGGAAAGTGGGGATATTTTTAGTCTGGAGTGACCAGAACCAGATCCCGAATCCCACGACATTCTTAACACTTTGGAACAGAGGCAGTTTTCTATTCCAGATGGGACACTGTTCTGTAACACCACATTCAGGCTTTAGAGCTTAGCTGCCCCTCCCACACCTCTCTTACTCAGAGATATTAGTTGATTCTTTGCAAAATATTGTAAATATCCCAGACCATTGAGGAGAGGCCACTATTCTAGCCTAAATAAATCCTAAAGGGGAATTTATCCCGAATTAGGAAGGGTTAAGCTTTATTTCCTGGCATCTATCTGAATAAACTGTGTGCTTCTGTGGCATCTGAATTTTGTATTCAGATCAGCATTCGTAAGGAAGCAAGATGGCCTGCTTTTTATCTTCCCCTGGAAGCAAGTTGTGATGAATCCACAAAATAATTGCGCCTTTCCCCCGTGTCCGGTGGATAGCTTGCATGGTGGTGTTATTTCCAGCAAGGCCGTCATTTATGAGGAAACGTGGAAGGTTCAGGCAGGGAATAGAATCAGAGAAAGCTTTAGGAGGAAAAAAAAATCAGTGAGCCTTGGAAGTAGTTCATTGGGGATGAGCCCAGAACCTCTAAGTCCATACCCCACCCCCCACCCCTTATCCGACAGAGTAAAAAGAAAAACAGAAGGAGAGCCCAGCACAAGGAACGGATCACCGGTCAAGAATGCCTCCATTCTTCTGAGACAGGGGCACTTGTTGATGATACATGTGCATTGGTTGCAAGAAGAGCCATTGAGTTGGACCTTTGGGAGGACATAGGGGGCTGCAGAAATAGGGGAGGCTGGCTGGCAAGAGTTCGGGAGACGGTTAAGATTGAAACAGTGCAGGAGGGAGGAGACGGGGCTGGAACCCGGCCTTTGGGAGGCAGAAGGGGACAGATTGAGAACCCAAGGTACCACTTGGTACCATGATGGGCAAGAGGATGGGCGTATTTGGAGATCATTGCTGGCTTCAAGTTGCTTGACTTCTGTGAGCCTCGGTTTTCCAATATGTGAAATGGGCTCAACCAGAGTCCCTCCCAGGGTTCTGAGAATTAAACAAGGTGATGTATGGGGCATAAAGGGTTATTCCAGAGCCAGAGGCAGGGGACAGAGCAGGAGGGACACGTACACTGGTACTGTTCCCCCTGACCCCCACCCCTTCGCAGAGGAGGGGTTAGTTCTGAAGCAAAGGAAAGGAAGAAGGGGAGCTCACAGAGGAGAGGAGAGAAATCAGGGAGCTTCTGTCAATGGATCCCAAACTCAAGCCCATTTTGATCTTCCAAAAAAAAAATTTTTTTTAATGTGTATTTATTTTTGAGAGTAAGAGGGAGACAGAGCACAAGTTGGGGAGGGGCAGAGAGAGAAGGAGACACAGGATCCGAAGCAGGCTCCAGGCTCCCAGCTGTCAGCACAGAGCCCGCTGTGGGGCTCAAACTCACAGACCGCGAGATCATGATGTGAGCCGAAGTCGGGTGCCCAACCGACTGAGTCCCCCGGGCGCCCCAAGCCCATTTTGATCTTTAACGCTAACATTTGCATTTATAAATTAGCTCAGCATTTAGAGAAATGTCAAGTTCATCTGACCGGCACGCTGCCTCCATCCAAGTGAGGCAGCTAAGCTGCATTTCATAGTATAACAGAAGCCCAGAGAGGCTGGGGCTTCTCCGACGTCACCCAGCCGGTGAGAGGAGGCAGTGGGGTGAGAATAGCCTGGGTGGATTTGGAATTCTTCCCACCAGCTCCTCCTCCAGTTTGGACGAGCACCCCCGCTGGACCCCATCCGACCTGACGCAGGAGCCCCGTGAACCCACGGCGGGATTCAGAGCCTCCCTATCCAACCACCCCAAAGATCTCTATGGTGAAATTTCTCCTTAAATCCCAGTTAAGAGTCCAAACCATCTCAGGGAAGAGTGAGTCACGGAGCCTCAGTCTGAGCGGAAGAACGACGGTGTTCAAGTCGTCAGGCCGGCGGTTGGAAGTCCCCGGGGGCTGTCTCCTCCTCGTCTGGACCACAACAGAGTGTCCTCGGGAAGGTGAGAACACCCAACAGATGAAGCTCCCTTTGCTCCGGTGACAACGTCCCCGGGCCAGGCTGGGGCTGCATCGTCCCCTATTCCCATCTTGGAGAGGCCAAGTTTACACTGGAACACGGAATGCTTTGTGCCATACCAACCAAAGCCATGGGTAAGTGAGATTGATTGGTTGATTGATCGATTTAAGAAGCCTTGTTCTAAGGAGAAATGTGCTCTTACGGGGCGCATTTCCCATCGGTTGTGTTGCAAGCAGAAGTCGGCGCACTTAAGGGGTATCTGGAGGCCTGGCCTCTAGTTCTGGCCGGGCTCTGACTCGCGGGCGAACCCAGCGGCTTCTGCCCACCCTGGCCCTGGGTTTTCCTGCTTGTAAGACCAGAGATTTGTCTCCATCTCCGAGGCCCTTTGCAGCGCCAGGTCTCGCCATGGTCTGTGGGAGACCACCGGCTCCCACTCCTGTCGAGGAGCCGGGTACTTAGGGAAGCAAGCGATAGTTAACAGGGAAAGTCTTCCTTCTTTCCTCCCCCCCATGCTCTCCTTCTCTATCCCGAACCCTCTTGTTCCTTCTTTGGGACCTGGCTCAGGCACACTGCTTGCACAAGCCGTCCTCAGCCCTGGGTGAGAGGCCGGGCCCTGCGGTGCTTTCTAGAGCTGCCGTCATGAAGGCCACACACTGCGGGGGGGCGGGGTCCCTTCTGCTCCATTCCGGATACTTCCGCTGGGTCGTTGGCGTTCTTCCGCACGCCTTGGCTTGTGGGAGCAGCGCCCCAGTCTGCCTTCACGTGCACACGGGGTTCTACCTGCGTGGTGCGTGTCTCCACATCTCCCCTCTCTGGGAGGACACCAGTCACATTGCTTGAGGAGGCCACCCTCCTCCAGGGTGACCTCATCTGAAATAATTACGACTGTGCTTCAAAGAAGGTCACGTTTGGAGGGTGAGGGGATTAGGACTTCAACTCTCTGGCGGGTGGGGGCGGGGCACACTTCAACCCACAATGGATATCTTTGTACATGCTGCTGGGTTCCCTTCCCTACTGGTCCCATCACGCCGTGGACCCATCTCCCCTAGGGTGACCTAGCAGCAGATATGATGCAGCCAGAAGCACGTCTGGACTATGGGTCCAAGAAACACTGGCCAAAGGGAACAAATACTGGCAAAGCTCACACCTGCAGCCTGTGAATAAGGACACGCGAGAACCTGGGGCAGTTTGGGGGTGGGGCATCAGCGCGGAAGCTGGGTGGGGCTACAGAGGAAGGGGCGTGGCCAGGGAAGAGAGGACCAATCAGGAGACACGCAAGGCTGCGGGGGGGGGGGGGGGGGGGGTTAGTGCTACCTAATACAGATGTTCATTCCTTCTGTCCCGGAGTCCCCTGCAGTTTAAGCACAGCCTCGGTTTAACAGTTTCTTTTGGCATTAGAACCCAGGACGGGCAGGCGATGTCTTGCACCCGGCTGACGCCTTTCCACATTTCTGCGAATGGACCCTCAGCTTCTGGGCAGGGGTCCCGGACTCACCCGCTGGGCTTCCTGTGTCTCCCCCATCCCTCTTTGAGTATCTAACTTCCCCAGCAACCCTCCCGCCCCCCCCCTCCCCCCCACTCCCCTCCGGCGCCTGAGCACCAGCCTTGCTCTCCTCCCCTCTGTATTGTGACCTGTTTGCCTCCTTCGATTTCCTTTTCCTTTCAGAAACTTCCCATTGCAAATCCTAATGGCTCGAAAACCCGCGAGGGGGTGGTAGCTCCAGTGGTTGCCACAAGTGTAAAATTTATTTGAAGTCTTGTGTTTTATTCTAAGCATTTCCTGCAGATTGTTGAATCCTATTCCATTTGCTAACGTGAAAATACTGTTTGAAACTACTTCGCTTTGATCTTGCAAGGAGATGGGACCCGTTTACGCCCCCCCCCCCCCGTGGGGTGGGGCTTGCTATACCCGCATCTACCCACAATGTGCCAAAGGTTTGAGAAGCAGAGAGTCTGTGTGTGCTGGTTCCTGGGTTCTTCAGCTCATGACTTCGGGTCTCTTCCCACTTCTGATCTGGCTGAGTACCCTCACACAGGTAATGCCTTTCCCAACCTTTGGACCCAGGCTCCTGGTCCTGCTTTGCCTTGGTGGCCCCTGAGACCAGCCCCCTGCCTTCCCTGTTCTGTCTGCCAGGGCAGGGCCAGACATACCCTCTAGAGAGCACCCAGTCAGATGCCCCATCTTTAGTCCTGGATGGAGTATTTCCCTAGTTCCCATCCTTCCCCACGGAGGCCCCTGTGCTGGGTCCATGGGATGTTCCCCTTTCTGCCTTGGGGGAGCCGTGAGCCACTCTTAAGCTGCTGCCCTCTGAACCACCTCTCCTGGCCCCAAGACCTTTCCAAGGGCCCAAGTGAATGTCTCCAACCCCAGCCTCTTTCTCTTCCAGCTAAGGGGAGAAGATAGAGCAGAGGAAGCCACTTATCATGGCCCTTCTTGGCGTTTCTGCCCCACTCAGGGTCTTGTTCCAGTTCTGTGATGCAGAGTGTGGGCTTTGGTGGCTGAAGGACTTGGGTTCAAATCTTTCCTCCACTTATTAGGTACAGGATTTGGGGCAATTCTCTCAACCGCTATAAAACTTTTTTTTTAAACATTTATTTATTTTTTGAGAGACAGAGAAAGACAGAGTAGGAGCAGGGGAGGGGCAGAGAGAGAGGGAGACACAGAATCCGAAACAGGCTCCGGGCTCGGAGCCATCAGCACAGAGCCCGATGCGGGGCTCGAACTCACGAACCGTGAGATCATGACCTGAGCCGAAGTCGGATGCTCAACCGACTGAGTCACCCGGGCGCCCCTCTCAACCGCTATAAAAGCCAGTTTTCTTATTTGTAAAATGGGTATATTAACTTCAGGTGAGAGAATTAAGTGAGATGATGTGCGACGCAGTGCCGGGCTCATAGCAGGCACTCAGTGCATTTCTTCATCTCCCTTCTCCCCCATTTTGTCTGTGTCTCCCCTGTCAGGCCAGCTGGCCTCCCTGGAGGTGATCCTTGGTCCCTACAATGTCTGCATGACCTCTCTCCCAGCTCCTTCCAGTGGAGGTGGGATGGGGGTGGAGGTGGGCAAGGGCCATTGGTGGCCTGTTTTGTAGATGAGAACCCGGGTCCAGAGAGGTGACTCTTCCACGGCCAGCCTGGAGCCCAGGCTTTCCCCAGCTTTTCCTTCTGACTTCTTGGCCTGGCTGAGTTTTGGCCACATCTGGGAAGTGTGCGGTGATGGGGGGATGACCAGCTCTTAAATTAGACGCTACCGTCTTTGACAGACTGACATCTGAGCTGTGAGTCTCGCTGGCCTCGCTCATATCTCATGGGACACCTGCTTTCCCTCCCACTGTTTTCCTTAGCCGCGTGCGCATACCTGACTCTTACCCGAATCTTCCAGCCATTTGTAACTTGTTCCCTAAAATACGCATTTGCTTATTCGTATCCTACAGGAGTCCCTCTTTGCTTCCTCGTTATGCCTGAAAACTTGCTTACAAAAGCTCCTTGGAGGCAGGGACCACATCTTCTGCTTTTCTTGCCTTTTTGTTGTTGTTGTTGTTGTTTTTTCTTCGTGTCTAGCACTCTGCTGAGTTCATGATGGGTCCTGGAAATACTGTGTGTCTGCTTTTCCGTCTACAAAAGCGATCGCAGCTAACATCTGTAAATAAGTTAGATGGTTTACCTAACCAGCTCTGTCATTTCATCGGATCTTCTCACCTGCCACGGAATTACTTAGTATAGGAATAGGAAAACCAGAGTTCAGAGACACTCAGTGACTTGCCCAGGGTTGCACAGCTAGTAATTTTGAAGCGGGCTAGTTGGGACCCGAGGACTTGGTTTGAGAGAGGTTTAAGTGGCACAGCACAGCCACGCGTGTACTTGGGCTCTGCAGAACTTAACCTCGCCGCTCAAAACAGCCTGTTCTCGTCAAGGGACCTAACCGAAGTGATAAATCTGATCTGTATCCTTAAAATGCCTGGGTCCATCTTTCGTCAGACTGAAAGGCTCTTTAGGCAATCATTTCCTTATGTTAGTTAGTTTTTTTTTTTTTGGTAAATGAAGTTTTTGGACTAAATACATGTTTTCCATTTTTTTTTTTTTTATTGCATGAGCACAGTATTTATCTCATCAAGAATTATGATAAACCCCCTGCACACTTCACGTTTTTCATGATTCATATGGAACAAATTAAAACTAACTTTCCATAGCACAGATTGCACCAGAGAATGGCTCAAATACCCTTCCCCTGTTCCCCCCCGCCTTCACGTCTGCCTTGAATTTCACCACCCATGAGGGAGACCTGGGTGAGGAGGGTCCCCACGAGATACCTGCTCTCATGCCAAGCACAGTGCACATCTGGAGCCTTTGTTTGATAAGCCACAGTGTCCCAGTGAGGGAGAAGGTGTCATTTAAAATCACTTTTTATTTGTGGCCAGACACACCGGGTGATTTTTATTAACTTTGTTGCGTTTTCAATGGACTCCGTCGGTCAATTCTGTAAGTGTTTTAAAAACAAAATATAAGCCACTGACAGATGAGCTTTCAGAGATGCACTCTGCGGAACATGTCTGCGAGTGCTTTAGACGCCACTGAGTCTGCTGGTTTCTAGGATTTGAATGGTCCCTGTCACACTCAGCTCTGCGTCCGCGTGCCTGGTTACGGGGCTAAGATGTGGTTGGGATGTGGATTTAAATCCACGTCCACCGGACCAGGAAGAACTGTCCTCTTTCCATTCTGCCATCACTTCTCACTGAAGTTAGTAATAAAACCAAGATCCACGAATTATTGTGAAGAGTATGTATGTGTGCGAAGCTCCAGTCGTTCAGTAAAGTGTGGTGAGAAGCCTTGATGCTGGGGCAGTGACCCTGCCACCCTGGCTCAGGGAAATCTGGGGCGGGATCAAAGGCGGCACTGTGCCTGCCTCCCCGTGTCCCTTGTGTACCCCAACACCGAAACACACACAGAAGGGTGAGGAGTGGGTCTGGACTTCTCCAAAGGGTCAGTGGGTGGCATTAGCTCTGTGGACTCTTCCCAACACTGAGCAGGGAGTTCAGAAGGAAGGCGGTCCCTCTGCGAACCACGGAGAGCTGAGACCACCAGCCTCTGCGTCTTTGGAGAAGACACTTAGTTGAAGTCTCATGGCCGGCTCTCCAGATGTGGAGAGGGAATGGGGTCTCCTCTCTGGGAACTTTCCTGGCCCCAGTGGGCAACAGAGAGTAAAGGTGGTGAAGAAGCAATGGCAAGAAATATCAGGCAGGTCTTAGTGTCCGTCCGTCCGTCCGTCCATCCATCCATCCATCCATCCATCATCCATCCACCCACCCACCCAAGCTCGTTGTAATATTTGTTGAAGCCTATTCTGTATTAGGCTTTAGGCTTAGAGCTGAGGATATGGGCATGAATCTCAAAGGTCACTATCCTCTAAGACCACTCTTAGTAATTCTGGCCTGTTTTTCATTGACTTTTTCATTATCTGAAATTATATGATTTTTTTTTTTTTTTTTTTTTGCATTTCTCCTCCACTGGATCATTAGTTCCATTAGGTCCACACAAGACCTTGTTTGTCTGGTTCACAGGTGCGTCCTCATGCCCACTGTGGGGTCTGGCATATATGGAGACAAAACACGCTGGCTTCAGAGAGAATAATGGTGCTGCACAAGTACACGTTCAGGAACCACACCGCAAAACGGACCGAGGGACTTTTACCAGGAGAGGAGGGTGGGGTGTTCTGTTGATTACACTCATGGCAGCTACTTGGGATTGTGAGAGATCGTTTCGCCCTTCCCTACCCACATCCTTTTCCTGTAACTGTAGAGAACCCTCCCACCTGGCTCTGGCTTGACCTTGCGGCTTGCTTTGGCCCACGGGAAGTGATCAAAAGGGAGGCAGACTGAGGCTTCCAAAGCCCCTCTCCGTTGGGTCTGATGCCCTTGCCCTCCGCCGTCACGGCGAGAACGCGCCGGGGCGAGTCAGCTGAAGGGTGAAAAGAGAAGGCAGAGTGGGGTGGGGTGGCCTGGGACGTTCCGACGGAGGCCGTCCCCGAGGAGCCGAAGGCCGGCCAGCCCTGGACGTGTGAGCTCGGCGAGCCAGCGACCTCAGCCCACATCCCCGAATCTGCCAGGCTGCGCCCCACACACGTGTTGCCGCATGACGCTGAAGTGTCGTGGGCTTTGCTGACACAGCAGCGCTGTGGCAAGAGGCAACTGACGCAAGGACTTTACAAGGGAGCACATGTTCACCTCCCACCGGCCTCAATTAGAATGGCAATGGTAGTGGCCTTAATGCTAATCATTAATTACAAAGCGGGCCAGGCACCGTTCTAGGAACTTTCTGTCTTTTATTGTTTTGTTTCTTGTCCCCACAGCCGGCTTGCGAGGTTTGGCGTAAAAACGAGGCCACCGCTACGTCTGCTACTTAGTGAGCTGTGCGGACCAGTGGCTGTGGCCACAGGGTGGCCTGGCTTCAGTTTCCAGCTTGACTCACCTTCTCGTTGGGTGAGCTCGGGCCACCAAGAGGTTCTGTTTAACCGCTCTGTGCTCTAGTTCCCGAACATATAAAATGAGGACAGTAGTCATATCGAGCTCCTGGGGATGTTGCAAGGATTGAATGGCAGGACACATACAGGCTCAAAGCATGCCTGATGCGCCGTGCTCGTAAATGTCACCCTGAGTGCTACTATCAGGAGATAAACCCTGGACTGAGCATTTTCTTTTGTAATTTTTTTTTTAACATTTATTTATTATTGAGAGACAGAGCATGAGCATGGGAGGGGCAGAGAGAGAGGAGGAGACACAGAATCTGAAGCAGGCTCCAGGCTCCGAGCTGTCAGCACAGAGCCCGATGCGGGGCTTGAACCCACCAACCGTGAGATCATGACCTGAGCCGAAGCTGGACACTTAACCGACTGAGCCACCCAGGCGCCCCTGGACTGAGCATTTTTAACATGTGCTCTTACTTCATTCTTGTAAAACCCTGAAGTCTTATTAACTCCATTTGATTGGAAAGGAAATTGGAGGTAGAGGGGTTATACTCAAGACCACCCAGCTAAGAGGGGGGTGAGTAAAGCAGAGAACAACCCAGACGCCAAGTTCAGTGCCCAGGCGGCTGCCTCTCATTGGCCCCGGCTGGTTTTCACTCCCTCTGTCTGGGAAGGACATCGGAGCTGGCCTGCGCCCCAATGGACTAGGTGGCCGGGCACGGAGGCTGCTAACTCTCAGGTGGTCAGTCCCCTGCTCTCTGTCCCTGGAGGAAAGGGCTTTGCACAACGCTGCTGCACCACTCACTCGTCATGGGACCTGAGCTCCCACACTCCTTGTCTGTGACTTGTCTGTGAGCGTTTTTCACTGCGCTAGGATGAGCCTGCGTCTTCTGTCACTGAGGTCCTTCTAGGGCGGCCGGGGACTCTCGACATGGCGTGAGTTGGGGCTTGCGGGGCCCCACGCCCCTGTCGCATCTTTTGGCTCCTGCGGGGCCCTGAACTCCCCCCTGCAGATGAGTCCTGTCCATGCAGGACACCGTCCAGACCTGGGGGAACACGGAGGGAGCCCCACAGGTGGCTCCAGCAACACAGCCCTGTGTCCTCCCCCGCCCACCTGCTGGGGACAGGACTCGTCTCTCCGTGTGGCGTGCAGCCTCCCTCTGCGGCATCCTCAGGGCTCTCACCTGCCCCCTCCTGCGGACACTAGTCGCCTGCAAATACTCCTGGGCACACAATTCCAGATATGCAGTTGTGCGGCATGCAAGAATGTGCTTCTAGTAGTTTCCGTCTTGTTCTTTTGGTTTGGTCACCACCTTTTTTTTTTTTCAGTGTGTACAGGCTGAGACTTTAACACTGAGGGATGGGAGAAGTTGGCGGGGGGGGGGAGCTTTGGAATTCTTATATACTTTTGTCTTCCAGTTTGTGGTCACCCCTATGGCATGAGAGGCTCCGGAAGCCAAGGACCCCATCCAGTGGCTGTCTGGCTCCTCAGATGACCTTGGCATAGAGAATCGTTCAGGAAACGTTTGCTGAATGGATGTGCCTCATGAAAGGGCTTTTCCTTTATTCTCTGTGACCTGATCAGGTCCTCTTATGCTTCATGTCCAGAAGCTGAGTCTCTGAATTTCTCCCATGGGCTTGGCTCTCTGTCCGAGGACGCTGTCTGACATGCCAGCATCTCAACCTGGACCCTACGTGCTGCCACCAGACCCTCCAGGCCTGCCCGCCCGACACCCCCACCACTTGGCCTTGCTGCATGTTACCTGTGGGGGGTCCTCGTTGGCAGGGCACAGGCAGGGCTGATACGCCCCTCCCCGGAAGAAGATCACAGGGGCAGAGCTCAAGGGTGTGCCCATGGCCTTTCATCGCAGAGGGGCGTCAAGACACGGATGCCTGCCCGCAGCCGTAGAAGCTGTGAGGTCCTGAAATCTCACTGTGTCCTTGTTGGCATCGGCTGTGTGACACTCAAACCGATGCCCTGCAGGCCGATCTTCGGAGGCCACAAGGGAGCAGAGAGACTGGGAAGAAGGCCGCCCCTGCATGGCTCTGGGGGTGGTCTTCAGGGACACCGCACACGGTGCCAGTGTCAGGGAGGAGAGAGAATCAGACCGAGGCCTCGCGAGACCTGCGCTAAGAAGAAACCGGGTGTGAGAAGCAGCGCAGACCCAAGAAGAGGACCCTGGTCTGGGCAGGGCAGGGCTTTGATTCTCCCGCACGAGCTGCTTCCCGTTCTCCGAAGCTTTCCCTAGCAAGATGGGCCTCGTGTTGCTGGGTGTTTTGCCAGAGAAGGAGGCCCCGGGCAGCTTGCCAGCCTCTGGGAACCTCTGTTCCCTCATCCGTCCATATATAGGCTTGATCTGGGCTGTGAGGACTGATATGTGTGGGGCCCAAACCACGGGGCTTAGGTCTTTGTTTCCAAGCAGGCCTTAATCGCTATGGAGCGATGGGCGACTATGGAGCGGAGGAGAGAAAATGAAGTCACGATGTCACAGTGGGATATTGTCAGGGGACACCGCATCTCCTGCTTCAGACCCGCAGGGGATGATGGGAGGTTGGGTCATGACTGATGGCAGCACATTACCACTCTGACATGCGGATGGTCCCTGCATGGTGATGGTCGCTGGGGCGGCCCCGATACCCTTGAGCACAAGAGATGGAGGCATGGTCTTCTCAAGTGAGGCAGAGTTCAGAGAGGAGGGTACCTGGCAGCACTCCGCCACAGAAGGAAATGGAAGACGATGTCTGTCTGATGCTTTATGGATTCCTAATGCACCTGGATGTGCCCAGAAAAGCCATAATCTCCTGATGAATTAATGCACCTCTTAGACCCAGAGCATGATAGTTTTCCTCTATCAGCGTTGGTTTGGAGCAGAGACTTTGTCTAAAAGAGTTTGCTAAAGTGCACCAATGAGCCTTTGTTTTCATGACCCCTTTAAAACTACTCTGCATAGCCTGGTTTTATCTAGCCTAGGGTTTTAAAGCTTTTTGAAATCACAGATTCTTTGTAATTTACAAGAGGAAGGAAGGAAAGAGCCTCAGATGATTTTATGGTAATAAACAAAATTTGCACTAATTGGTAGTCAGGTTGGAGGAAATGTTTGAAATTGACATCTGGTGGTTCTGCACTCTGGAACTGGGGAAATAACCACAGAGTGGGTTTGGGAAGATGTACGTGTGCGAAAACTCCACTGATCGCCTGACCTCCATTATCCCACTCTGACTGGAGGACCACGGTGACCTTTGGGGGTCTCTTGGAATTTGTGTCAATTTAATCAGTGTCCAGTAATCCCTAAAAAGTCTGATTATTTTCTTTCCTCCATTGCACAGTGACCCTGGTAAAGGCCATGGGTCTCTCTGGGAAGACTGGGAGGAAGAGGAACAATATACATTCTTGACAGTGTAGCAGGAGCCTTCCTCAAGGCAACTGGCCCCCTCTCCGGTCAAGGGGTCTACAAACTGGCTCAAGTCTGAGAATTGATGGAGGGACCGGGATTCACTGTTTTTGATGATTCAAGTCAGTCTTCTGTTCATTCAACCCAGAGCTCTCCATGTATACAGATCAAGGAAGAATTTAGTAGTCAATCTATTCCTCTTCTTAGGACATCATGATCAATTAGCTCACACTGTAGGTCTCTGCAAGTCAGACTATTCCCATTACTGCTTTGACTGTGATGTTCCTGAAGACAATCACGCCCCCTTGCCTTTATTAAGTGCTGCCACTTGGCCCCTGCCACCCTGGGGTCCATTTATCCCCATTGCATCTGAAGGTTCTAGTTCAGTGGCTGCATTTCCCACTGTAGCCTCAGACCTATAGAGAAGAGTGACCACAGGGGTCTTCACGTTTTCTGGGGCCCCTCACAAATGTGTCTGTCACAGTCCTGGTGAAGGTGTGTCCCCTGGACCTTTCCTGGATGGATGAGTAGGTCTCATGTGACAAGCGCTTTCACATTTCAATCTTCCTAAGCCTTTGCATGTCTTCTTCTGCAGGGTACAGATAGTTCTGTGGGGGAGGGGGGCACTTCTTTTGGGGGGGGCACCTCTGGTCCATGTTTCAAACAGAGTGTTAGAGCCATTTTGAGCACCAACCCCCTGCAACCACTCCCCCCTCCTCCCCCCCCCCCCCCCGCCGCCAAGCTACAACATTAAACCCAGAATCTCTACTTGGAGGTTCCCTGTCCTGATTTGACCTGATCCAACTTTACACTCTTTCCACCATCATTCAACTCTCTTTCTGTGCGTTCCCACACACAACCCTCAGGTTCTATCTGGACAAAGTAGAAAAAAGTTATAATTATTCATGTCATAGATTGAGGATGATTAGATGTAAGGGTTCCAAACCTTTTTTCCCCTCATCAATTTTCTTTATTTTGGTCACAGGAAATACATTTAGTAACGAAACCATAGCTAGAGTTGCCACAGAATTTGTGGCCTAGCAAATTTCTCTTCTCACAATGCTGGAGGCAAGGGTTGGTTTCCTCTGAGGCCTCCCCTTGGCCTGCAGGTGGCCACCATCTTGCTGCTTCTCCACAGGGTTGTCCCTCCCTGCATACTCGCCCCGGTATCCCTCTGTGTGTCGTGATCTCTTCTTCTTATAAAGACATCAGTCAGATTGGATAGGGCCCACCCTAAAGGCCTCATTTTGACTTAATCACGCCCTTAAAGATGCTGCCTCCAAATACTTTCACATTCTGATTACTAGAGGGTAGGGCCTCAACATATGAATTTTGGGGGAAATACAGTTTCCTTAAGAGTCTACCACACAGGACTATTGTAAGGATTAGCTGTATGAAAGGGAACCATATAGAAATTTCTTAAAGGAAAAGTGACCAGCATTTTATTCTTCTTAATAAAAATCCCGTATGACCCTACGAAGTTATGTAAGATGTGAAGATAGTTTGGAAAAGTTCAGTTTAGTTGGTTTAGACTATAAATGTGAGAAGTTTCCAACATGCCCTTTAGTTTAGTTGTGCTCTTCAAGGTTTTCCAGAATCAATAGACTCCCCTCGGTTCCTCTAACTACATATGTATTGACTGAACTTGGCGTTGTGACAGCTATATCCTGGCACAGCTGTTCCAAAGAGACCTGTTAGGAAAGGGTATTCCACCATGGGGAGGGGACAGATGGCATCCAAAGAGTGTCAGTTTTTGGAGGAAGAAGTGGGTCTTCATACAGGAAACTAGAAATGCAAATGTGGGCCCAAGGACTTGCTTTGTACTTTCGGGAACGAAGAAATCTAAGAATTCACTCTTGGCAACGAGCTGTGAGAGATGCTGTTCTCCATATGGAGGCTATCTGGTTAGGAATAAGACAGGGACCCTGGTAGGGGCTACCTCCTGAAGACGAGGAAGCTATAGTTTAAACCGGTGGATCTAAAAAATTCAGGCACTTTTCCATTTACTCACTTATGTGGCCTCTTAGCTTTGGCCAAGCATAGTCTCCATGTTCTAGTCTGTTTTCTCTGCATTATGAGATGGATGAATGCCAGCCCGTTTCCTTCCCTGTCCCTCTGCCCTGCCTTGGGGAGGGAAGCAGACCAGGACACCAGTTCTATTCTTCCACCCGGGATATCTGGGGCCACCCATTCTAGCTCGGTCACACACCCAGCTCCTTGCCTGGGACCTCCTGGGTTCAGGCCCTCCATGGGGACAGCATCCTCCCCAGGGGCACCTGCAGCTCAGGACGACTCGGGTCTCCTTTACCTTCCTTGCCCAGGCTCTCTAGTCCTCACAACAGCCCCTCCCAAGCCTGCAGGGCACTTAGATTTTCCCAAGAACCTGAGCAAGCGAAGACAAATGCGACAGAGGAGTAGAAAAGACTTCAGGCTGTTTACTGGCTATGCGCCCTTCCCACTGGAGCTTTGGGGATTGGCCACCTCGCCAGAGTGTGTTTTGGGAAAGGCAAGGGAATGGACATATTTAAGGTGCTTAATATGGCCCAGTCATACTCACGAAGACTTACAAGGGGTGCACGATCTTGCCACCACTCGACAGGCTAGGAAATTCGGGTTCAGAGTGTTTGCGCGAAGCCCAGCTCTGGTTAGTCGCTGAGCGGGGCCCCAGGGTGCAGTCTGTGTGGCTCCGAGTCCTGGACCCTTGCCAGGGCTTAGCGCATGGTCTCTAAGGGCCCGGCCCCTCCCTCTTCCTGTCCCGCTGCCTTTGCTTCACGTCTCGTGTCCCCTGCTGTGGCCGGTACCCGCTCTTGTCCCGAGGAACCCCTGAGGCAGTGGCTAGGCCGGGGCCTGACCTCAGCAGAGTCAGGTCGTCTGCGCTCTGGGTACTCCGGAGCGGTTTCGCGAGCTTTCATGAGAGCCCGTCAGAAAAATCGCAGCGACACCTTCTCCTGTAACATATGCTATCAGGATGTCAGAATGATCACACGTCTCGCACTTGCTATATTTTCAAAAAGGAGTCTTTTTAAAATAAATAGTCATCCATTTTGAATAAACAACCCTCATATCCCTCGCTTCCTTTCCAGCCTCACCTCCTCTGCCCTGGCTCAGTCTAGTCTTCTCTCTTCTGCTTTATGCCCATGGCCTCCTCCTTGGTCTCCACGTGTCTAACCCACTTGCATCCTGTCTGTTTTCCTGTCCACAGCCAGAATGACCTTTTCTGATCACACACCTGGCCGTGGCGCCTTTCCACTTGAAGCAGGATTCGATTCCCTCTTGTCCCCAGGGAGCGTTCTGAGCTCCCTCGCATGGTCTCTAACGCCTTCCTGCTTCCCCACTGAGCTGCCATTGGCCCCTACTCCACAGAACTTGCACATTTTTTTTAATTAATTTTTTTTTTTTTTTGAGAGAGACAGAGACAGCACAAGTTGGGGAGGGGCAGAGAGAGAGAGGGGGACAGAGAGAATCCCAAGCAGGCTCCGTGCCACCAGGGCGGAGCCTGACATAGGGCTTGAACTCATGAAACCGTGAGATCGTGACCTGAGCCGAAACCAAGGGTCGGACGCTTAACCGACTGAGCCACCCAGACGCCCCCACCGTCTAGCCTCACCCGCTAAGGGCTGTCCCCCCAACATCGTGACCTTCAGCCTGCTGTTCTGTGCCTGCATGCATGGCTGGTTCCTCGGCTTGATGTTTCTCTGCTCTCGCCCCAACCCTTGTTCGAATTTTTCTTTTCTATATGAATTGGTGCAGATATCAAGTCTCCTGCTGAAGTGTATTTTGATCTACAGGGCAGTTCATCGCTCTTTTACGTAATTTTTGTGCATACCTGCACGAGGGACCACCTTGTATTTTACCATTTACACATCTGTCTCCTTGAAGGCAGGGGCCTCTGTACGTGCTCCCGTGTCATAGTTTAGATTTGGAGGAACTGGTCATTTTTTTTTTTTTTAAGTTTTCATTTTATTCGAGTTCCAGTGAGTTAACACGCAATGTTATATTAGTTTCAGGTGTACAATGTAGTGATGCAACAGTTCCAAACGTCACCTGTGCTCATCAGTGGGCTCCTTAGTCCCCATCATCTACTAAACCCCTTCCGGCAACCATCAGTTCTCCATGGTTAAGAGTCTGCTTCTCGGTTTGCCTCTCTCTTTTTTTTTCCCCCTTTGCTCATTTCTTCTATTTCTTAAATTCCACATGAGTGAAGTCATATGGTATTTGTCTTCCTCTGACTGACTTATTTCACTTAGTATTATATTCTCCAGCCCCATCCATGTTGCTGCAAGTGGCAAGATTTCACTTTTTTATGGCTGAATAATATCTCATTGTGTTTGTGTCTGTGTGTGTGTTTATGTGTGTGTGTGTGTGTGTGTGTGCGCGCGCGCGCGTCTTCTTTATCCCTTCATCACTTGATGGACACTTAGACTGCCTCCATGTCTTGATATGTTTGTTAATCTGTGTTGTTAACCCAATTCGTATTTATTGTATTGTAGCCATCTACAGCTTAGCGCAAGCAATGCCACCCAGTAGAACTTTCTGAGGTGATGGAAATATTCTGTGTAGATGCTGTCCAATATGGTAGTGGCTAGCTCCTATCTGCATTTAATTTTTAATGAGTTGGAACTCAATATAATGAAACATTCCAGTCCTTGGTTGTACCAGTGACCATTGGCCGCGTGTTGCTAATGGCTGCCATAATGCGTCACATAAGTAGGGCACACTAGGGGTTGAGCAAGAAGATAGGAGAGTCCATAAAGGTTTCACTTTCTTCCTGTAATAGCATCGCCCCTATTCGTTTGATTAACGAATATTTTATTTATACATACTGCCACGGTGGGCGGAGTATCTTAATTTCTCTCTCTTTTTGTAATCAAGTATGTAACTCCGTGAATGAATTACTGTGGTTTTAGAATGCTTGGGATTGAAGCAGGAGTCCTTAAAATGATTAAGTAAACGTGCCTAGAGTCAGAAGCATGCATTCCGTCACGAGTAGGAGTCTTACATAAGTCTGCACTCAATGAAATCATCCAGTTTCTAGAGTTTAGCTTTCAAGGCATGTTTGTAGCTCCCCAGTTCCATGAAGCATCTTTCGGTGGTGGGGGGGGGAAGTATTTACGTGGAGGCATCCTTCCAACAAACATAACCAATTAGCAAGCTTTACATGCAGCTTGGGTATAATTTTTAGCCTGGTCCTCTTGATGCCTGCCTTTATGTGTGTACTATTTAGTAAATCTTGAAGATACTCGTTGGATGGCACATCATTTTGCCCCCAAACGTGAATCTTAGGTTTGATCATCTTTTATTGTAGTTTCTATTGAACACAATTTACTTACTTCATGATGCTTCAGTTTTCACCGTGATTAATAGTTCCTTCATTTCCCACTTGACATACATTTATTGAACATCTACCGAGACCCTTTATCCTGTGATGAACACTAGGAAGAAAGGTGAATCAGATACTGACGGGGTCCTTCGGAGTCCGCAGTCTGGAGGGACAGACAGATAAACGTAGGCCACACGGTGTGGCTTCAACATGACTTTCTATGGAAGCATTGAGGAGGGAGCGATCCCTTCTCTTTAGGAAGCTGGAGGAGCGTCATAAAGAAAATACCACCAGAGAAGTCCTTGGGAAGTTCACCAGCGGGGACAGTGCATGGATAAGTGAAGGGGCCGGCATGAAAGCCATTGGAGGTTGGGAAAAGTATGGTGCATGAGAGAAAGGTGAGCCTGACTAGGTGCAAGAGCCTTGGGAATGGTTGGTGGGAAACAAGGGGGAAAGAGTTGGTGACTGAAATCTGAGGATTACTATTACGTCTTGAAAATATTTGGACTTTTGGGGAAGAAAGCCCTGACATTAATTTAAAAAAATTTTCTTTTAATGCTTATTCAGTTTTTGAGAGACAGAGAGAGAGCATGAGTGAGGGAGGGGCAGAGAGAGAGGGAGACACAGGACCCAAAACAGGCTCCAGGCTCCGAGCTGTCAGCACAGAGCCTGACGCGGGGCTCGAACTCACGAACTGTGAGACATGACCTGAGCCGAGGTCGGATGCTTAACCGACTGAGCCCCCCAGGCACCCCTAATTTTAAAGGTAAGTTATTTAAATGGTGTAACGAGGGGTGCCTGGGTGGCTCGGTCAGTTGAGCGTCCAACTTTGGCTCAGGTCATGATCTCATGGTTCGTGACTTTGAGCCCCATGTGGGGCTTTGCGCTGACAGCAGTGGAGCTGGCTTCAGATTCTCTCTCCTTCTATCTCTACCCTCCCCCACTCACACACCCTCACGCACTCACTCTCTGTCAAAAATAAATAAGTGTTAAAAAAATTGTTTTCAAAAAATTAAAAAATTTTTTTTTTCAACGTTTATTTATTTTTGGGACAGAGAGAGACAGAGCATGAACGGGGGAGGGTCAGAGAGAGAGGGAGACACAGAATCGGAAACAGGCTCCAGGCTCCGAGCCATCAGCCCAGAGCCCGACGCGGGGCTCTAACTCACGGACCGCGAGATCGTGACCTGGCTGAAGTCGGACGCTTAACCGACTGCGCCACCCAGGCGCCCTCAAAAAATTTTTAAAAATGTTTTTATTTATTTTTGAGACACAGAGAGACAGAGCATGAGCAGGGGAGGGGCAGAGAGAGAGAGAGACACGGACTCCGAAGCAGGGTCCGGGCTCTGAGCTGTCAGCACAGAGCCCGACGCGGGGCTGGAACTCACGGACTGTGAGATCATGACCTGAACTGAAGTCAGAGGCTCGACCGACGGAGCCACCCAGGCGCCCCTAAAAAAATCTTAAGTGGTGTAACCACAGGACTTCAGACTTTAGAGTCAGGCCTGGGGTTGAATCCGTACCGAGCTGTTAGATTGTACCGAATTAAGCTAGCGGCCTCACCTCTGCAGTCGCCGCTTTTTCATAAGTGAGCCGTGGCTGTTCCTTCCACTGAGAGCGCTCTTTTTGCACACTCAGGGCCTATATCTCTTTAAACATTACTGCTCTCATCTGAATGTTTTTGTCTCCCCCCTCACCCCCTACCCCCCCCCCCCCAGGCTCATATGTTAAAATCACCCCCAAAGGTGGGAGTGGAGCCCTCATGAATGAAATGAATAACTCCAGAAGAGATCTAGTCTTTTCCATCCTAGAGGGTTCCGAGGTGCTGGCCATGAACTGGGATGCACATTCACGAGAAGGTGTTGGTACCTTGATCTTGGACTTCCAGCTTCCAGCACTGTGAAAGGTGAAATTCTATTGGTTAAGCAACCCCCCCGCCTCCGCCCCGCTCTATAGAATTTTGTGATCGCGGCCAGCAGACTAAGACAAGGGAAGGGTTATCCTGACTCCCTATTAAAATTGCAATTTGCCCATATCAGTCCTTTCTGATGTCTGTAGTTCTGCTCTGCTTTATCTTCTTTGCTCCTCATAACCCAATGGATCACCTTTTAACATACCCTACATTTATTTGTCATATTCATGGCTTGTCACCTGCCCCTCCCCAGTTACAGTGGATGAATGCTCCTTATTTTGCACATACGGTATGAGCCACACTATCCTCAGCACCGTGCACTGAAGGGTCAACACTCTCCTGTCCTTTGCGATCCGTCTGTGAAGCTCCTAGACACAGACCCGTCCATTCCATTTGTCCCTCTGTTCCGATGCTACGTCACTTCATGGTTAGAGTTTTATAGCCAGTCATGAACTCATAAAGGTAATCTGCACTGCCCCTGCCTTCTTCTCCTTCACGATGGGCTCAGCTCTACCCAGTGCTTTTGCTCTTTGTGTTGGAGATCTCCAAGGCCTCAGGCAGACAAAGACAGTCTTATCAAGCAGAATATTCCAAGGACACATACGGTGTTTTCTGGAGCAGCTAACCTGTGGACAAGCCTTCCTCTGGAATGTGAAGGATTTGAGCAACCCCGGCCTGCTGAGTTAACCCCTTTCCTGTCCACTCTCTTTGGGAGTTTAGGATCGGTTTGTCGAATTCTACAAAAATGCCTTGTGGGGATTCACGTGGTCATTGCATAGATCAATTTGGGGGGAAATGGCTTTTTTTATGATGATGATCTTCATAATAAGCACGGCATGTTTCTCTGCTTATAAAAGTCTTCTTACGTATCATTCAAAAATATTCTATGGCTTTTTAAGTAAACGTCGTGTACATCTTTTGTTAGATTTTTCTCTGCTCTTTTATAGATCTGTTATTTCTGTACCCGCCTCCCTCTTATAAGGAGCTTTGTGAATACCCTGGGTCCATCTAGCTAATTCAGAATAATGTTCCCATCTCAAAATCCTTTAATTAAGGACACTGACAAAATCCCTTTGGCCATAAAAGTTTGTATGCATAGGTTCTGGAGATTAGGACATGGGCATCTTGGGGGCAAGGCGTTTTTCAGCCAACCCCAGATAATCACATTGTGCGTAAATAGGTTATCCCCCCCCCCCCTCCTTTTATGTTCAATCCTTATGCCTTTGCTTTCTCTTGCACACTGGATCATCCAAGACTTCTAAAACCTTGCTGAGTACAAGCGGTGATAGCAGACCTGGGCTTCTACGTTAATGGCACTGCCTCTCCGATCTCACCATCATTTTTATGTTTGCTGTGAGCATTTGGAAGATACTCTGTCAGGTTGTGAAGGTCCTTTATTGCTGGCTCATGATGAGTTTTGTATCAGGCATAGCTGTTGGATTTTATAAAGTGTTATTTCTCTGGAGTGTTGCAGGCCCTTTTAGTGAGACGTGTAACGTTAACAGTTATCTGTTGCTGCGTAACGATATTCAAACCCAGTAGCTCTGAATGACGATAATTTATTTTCTCCGCTGTGCAATTTGGCCTTGGCTAGCTCCTTTGGTCTGGGGCCACTCATGTCATTTGGCTGCTGTACCGGCAAGAGATGATTCAAGGTGACCTCACTCCCATTTCTGGCCGTGGGCTAGGCCTGTCAGCCAACGGGTCCCAGTTGTTCCCCGTGGGGCCTCTCCAGGAGGGTGGCCCAGCATTTTTGCATCCCGGTGGCAGCATCCCATGACGGCTGCCCCTGAGGAGCGTCTCTGCAGGGCACGCTTGCTGTCACCCTGTTGGCCAAAGCAGGTCACATGACTAGCGCCGGAGCCAATGTGGGAAAGGCTACGCCGGCAGGTGCCTCCAGGGTGTGGGCTTCACCGCGAGCATCGAGACAAAGGTATCGCACACGCCGTGTTCAGCTTTGGGCTGTGACAGAGGCCGGCGTGTCTATACACGTTTGGGTCTAGGAGCTGCTTCATCAGACCCGTCTCCCCACGCGCTCTGTCATGACCGCCTGTCCCGTGCCTCATGGCTCTGGAGACACCCAGTAACTTGGCTGCCAGGGGAAGGAAGAATGTTGTAGACCTTCTTAACTCACGGAGTTTGGCTTCACTACAGGAGGAAACCCCGAGACGCTAATTTCCTCTGGACCCAACCCCACCGCCTCTTGCAATCTTTCCCACTGCCTGTGGTGACTCCTTGCCACCAAGGGCAGAGTTATGGGGACTCCCTTGACCCGGCTCCCTCTCCCCTCCTCCCTGATGCCTATGAAGCCGGTGGGGGGGGGGGGGCGGTGGAGGGGGCTGCAGTCTCTTTAGAGTTTTCTTTAGAAAAGCTAAGGTGCATAAAATCATCCCCTAATCGCCCAAAGCTTGGTTCTTCTAACCCCCAGCTCTGGCCTTCTGTAATTTTTAGCATGCTCATTATAGATCAAGGTTATACAGCAGAATGCTTCAGTCCCGAGCGTGGTTGGGTTTATGTGCTGTTCGGGAAGCGCTGGGTACTCCAGTGATGAGCAGAACGGAGGACACTTATGAGCAACCGCGGGGTAGTTAACATGACGGATGGAGAAGTATGGGGTGGTGTTTCCGCCTCCGGTCAGGTCACTGAGGAGAAAGGAAGGAGTAATTAAGATGGCCGGGTAATGCTTCTGGAACAGTTAGCCTCTGCAGGCCGGAGGCAAGTCCGCAGGGGCGGGGGAGGAGGGGCTGGAGAGTCAGGAAGGGGAGTGAGCTGCTTGGGAGGCAGCTCATTACCATGGAAATGAAGGAAGAGTGAGGCACTGACCTTGAACGGGAGGAGGGAGCTGGACAAGGGCCACCACGGAGAAGGTTACGGCCCTGAGGGAGTCACTTGCAGTCCCTGTGCTCAAACATCAAGGTGGAACATGAATCTGAGCGTCGCCCTCCTCTAGCCTCTCACGTCGACTGATGACATTTTCTCGATCACCATTCTGCTAATGGAGGAGGGAAAATGAATGTCAGCTCAGTGAGATTCTACCCCAAATTCACCTTTGACTCACGGCCCCGGCTGGAATTGGGTTTTTCCCTCCCCAAAGCTTCGAGCTGAGTCGACGCCTCCCAGAGGAGCTACAGGGACGTGGTCTTCTGTCCCTGTCCCAGAAGACTGCTTCTCCCACCGGGATGGGACAGAAAGAGCTGGAAGGCGGGATGGCCAGAGATCGGATGGCCCATGACCGTCCTCCGCCTGGGCTCCGCTCTGCTCCCGCTGCCTGGACCAAAGTGCAGGTGAGATGGGGGGAGGGGCATTCGCTTCTCCGGGGGCTATCAACTAACTAGCCACTGCCACTGGCCTGGCCAACCAAGTGGCCGCCCTTGGTGAGCCATGCAGCGTCTGTATTAGAATCACCTGGGGGTATGTTGGAAGTCCTTTTCCGGGCCCCATCCTGTACTTTCTGAGCAGAACATTCCTTCAGAGCTTTGGAATCTGCTTTTCTTTTTTCTAAGCTGTGGAAGTGACGCTTTTGCGTACGACCGCCGCTCTGGTGCACGCCTTGTCACTGACCCTTCCCTCTCACTCTGTCCCCTTCGCCTCGCTCAGTCTGGCGCAGGGTCCCAGAGCGGCTTTGCAACGCCGCGGGGCATGGCCCGCAAAGTCGGCTCTTCTCCCTGAACAGTGGAACCCGGGGCAGGTGCCTTGTGCCTCCTATCCATCCTCACTGTGAGAATAAGGCTTCTAGCCAACACTTCCTGGCTGCTGGGGAGGTGGGGGTGAGGAGTCTGGCGTTGGGGGGTGCAGTTTAGCCCCATAGACCAGGCCTCAGACCTGCCGGGTGCCTTTACATGAGCTAATCACACGAGGTAATCATGGGAGAGCTCCCAGCAGGGGCCACATCTGTGGTCCCAGTGGCTCCCACCTGCACTGGACCCTCCCTAGGTCCTGGCAAATCGTCTGCCCCACAAGACTGCTTGTTTTTGACAATAGAGGGGTGTTTGCTGATGTATTCATTAGGCTTTTCCAGGGAAACAGAACCAATAGAACAACAGAATCTATATATCTAAAGATATACATAGAGACAGATTCTATCTATCTATCTATCTATCTATCCATCCATCTATCATCTATCCATCCGTCCGTCTATCATCTATCTGTCAAGATTTTAAGGAATTCATTCATGTATCGATTGTGGGGGCTGGCAAGTCCCAAATCTATTATAGGGCAAGTGGTATTTTGGAGATCCAGGTTAAAGGGGATGTTGCAGTCTTGAGTCTAAAGGCTGGAAAACAGACCGAATTTCTGTGTTGCATTTTGGAAGCCGAATTCCTTCTCTTGAGATACAGGGCTTTGCTCTAAATGTCTTCAACTGATTAGACGAGGCCCACCCGCACTATGGAGGGTGAGCTGCTTTACTCAGAGTTTACTGCTGTCAATGTTAATCTCAACCCAAACTGCAACATCTAGACTAGTGTCTGATCAAACAACTAGACACGACAATCTAGCCAAGTTGATGCACAAAATCAATCATCAAAGCTTGTTTGCTTTTGATCTTTGTTCTTTTTTTTTTTAATCTCCAGTTCCTTCCAATCCCTGGATAGAAAAAAACATGGCTAATATGGAGGAACGCGCTTAAAATGAAATCCCAAACTGAAATCGGTCTGCTGTCCCAATTCTGGTCAGAGTGGAAGAAAAGAGCCACTGAAGGCTGGTTGTCGTGGCTCCAGAGGGAGCACATGATTGCTGCCGTCTGGCCTTTGCAGAGAGCTGGAGAGTCTCTGTGCCTCATTCTGCTCCAGAGCAAGCAGTTTTCTCTCCTTTGGTGCCAGAAGTGCTGATGAGCACATCTCTCCTCGGTGAGGAAGGGAAAGCTTGGACTGCGGGTTCTTTCGAGGATCTGAAGCTCTTGGTCCTGGTTATCTATTTCGACTTGGTGCTCTGAGAGATTAGCACTTTTCCTGCAAGCGGAGTGCAATTTCTGTGAATTCAATCAAGGTACGTATTTTTTTTGCGTGCGAGCTGCACGGAATCGCACTTAGCAATTTGTCACCTCTTCCAATGAAACCCGGTCTCTTGGCGGGAAGGCGATGGGTGGAAACTGCCATTAGGATGGGGGGACGGAAGCTGTGTGTTGCTGCTTCTCTGAAATCAGGCCCTGCGGCCTGAGCTGCAGGTCTGGATGTGAAAGAAATCTGACTTTCTAAAAAAAACTTCATTTTTTTTCCCTCGCTATGTGATAGCTGTGTATTTAGGGCAAAATTGTCTGGGGTTTTTGCGAAAACGTAAGCGTGTGGTTGCCTGCGGTGGCAGATAGGAAACGTATGTGCCCCTGCAGTCCTGAAGCCTCTGGGGCCGTCTGCGAGACCACCAGCTTCCCACTGATCATGAATCCCTTTTCCGGTCCTGATGTCCCCATTTCGTAGATGAGAAAACCGAGGAATAGACGACCAGCCTCAGGGTCCACCTATCTGACATCATGCTTCTTGGTGGTTAACACTGCATTCCAGTTTCGTTAAAAACCCGCAGGGCTCCAGAAAAAGGTTTCGTGTCCGTGGCATGGCTGACTGTGGGCCAGGGTCCCAGATGGCTGTAGCATAGTTTTGTGATGACTTCCTTCTCCCGGCTTAGCTCTCAGGGCACTGCCTGCCTCTGTCTCTCCGACGTTGCTGGGTGAATTGTGTCAGGACAAAGAAAGGGCTGTGTTCCCTGGCGCACTCCGGCTCCTGACATTGTTCAGTGAGCAAAATGGGAGACCAAATAAATAACAGGAATCATTTAGTACCGTGTGCCAGGCAGGTCCCTCAAATAGGACCCGCAGCGACTGGCCACGCTTGCTAGGAGGCTATTCCCCCGGAGAAAAGAGCTTTCCAAATATGCTGTTCTTTTCCTTCACTGCAGTAGAGAATATTTGGAAAGTATAGATAAAAACTAACCTTGCCCAGAATCACGTCCTCTAAACGATGTCAGCATCTTGAGGTTATTGCCGGAGGTGCTGATGCTGGCTGGTGCCCGCTCGCAGGAGCTAAATGAAGGCGTTTATTCCCCATTTCAGTGGGGAATATATGTCACTGCATAGTGACGTCCCACTGGCAGCTTGAAATCAGTCACGGTGGGAGTATTCACATCACAGTAACTGGCACATAAACTAGGTTTTTTGCTTGCTTTACGTGTATCAGTACTCAGCTGGATATGATCTTCCAGGTTTCTTTTCTATGTTCTAAGCAGAGCGTAACTACTTTTTTTTTTTTTTTTTAACATTTATTTATTTTTGAGACAGAGAGAGACAGAGCATGAACGGGGGAGGGCCAGAGAGAGAGGGAGACCCAGAATCCGAAACAGGCTCCAGGATCCGAGCTGTCAGCACAGAGCCCGACGCGGGGCTCGAACTCACGGACCGCGAGATCGTGACCTGAGCCGAAGTCGGACGCTCAACCGACGGAGCCACCCAGGCGCCCCACTACTTTTTAATTTAACGTAACAACGCAAGCATTTCCTCCTGGTATAAAAAAAAAAACACAAACTTATAGCACCATTTTTTTTTTTTAAATAGAAGCAGAAGTCTTTATTGAATGGATGCATTATAAATTACTTAATGGTTCAAATTATTGGGCATATATATTGCTTTCGATTATTAGAAGTTGTGCCTCAGCGAGCATATTTATGTATTAAGCGTCAATTTCCAGAAATAGACTTAGTGGGTAAACTGACACCACATTCTTTGGCTCCTGGTGAGTAGCGTCTCGTGTTTCCCTGAAGTGGAAAACTTACTGCTCTGAGTTTCAGTGTCGTCTCTGCCACTGTCTTGACCACCAGCTCTTGAGTTCCTTGAAATCAGTGACCTGCGTTTTGCTCCTTATCCTTGGTAACTGGTGCAGTGCTGGGCTTATGGAAAATGCTCACTACATAGTTACGAATCACAACGATGCCTCGTTTATGCCTAAACAAGGTGTTCCAATGTTCCGTGCTGCCTGCATTTCCACCAAATCCTACAGGACGTCGAGAGGATCAATAAAGTCGGCAAAAAGAGGCAACTTCCGCTAGGAGGTGAAAAATGTTCTCTTGTTACTGTGCTTGTTTGCAAAAAGGACGTGTTGTAAGTGGAACGTACGAGAAGATAAAACGGCCCTGGGTGGCCTGGTGAATGCTTGGAGGAGCGTGGAGGTCTTAAAACATTGAAGAGAGCGAGCCGGGAGCCACCCCCAGGCCCCTCCAGGATTTCTTCCCTGATTTCTTGGGTATTCACTGAATGCTTCTTTGATACTTTAATATCTCCCCAATACCGTAGCTTTCAAACAGTCTGTCCCATCCAGGTGGCCAGGAGAGTCACAACCCCAGACACTTGAGTGCTACCGGGTAGAGGCCTCCCTCATAGCCTCTTTCTCCCCTTGTTTATGGTCCATTAGATTTTTTTCTCAAACTTGGCCCTTGACTTTGCTTCCTAGTTTCCGCTCCTCTTGGTCTCCGAGGTTTCCTGTACGTGAGCCTCACGGTTCTCTATCACAACAGGGAGGGCCCGACAGATCTGAGTTTGAATGCTGGTCTTGCCATTTACTAGTTGTTTGACCTCTGTCAAGGGATTTAACTCTTGGGGTCTCCGTTTTATGATCCGTAAAATAGTTTCGTGGCGATGAGAAAACCCAACGAGCTCTCAGCATGTACTAGGCATTCAGTGAAAGGAAGCATTACTGTTTTTCTTGGCCAAGGAATTGGGGTCGTACTCACTTTCGGATATTTTTCCACTTTGGCTACCTTGAGTAGAAACTCCCATCATAGCCCCCTACCCTGGCTTCAAATCCAGACTTCCCTTCCTCCCTCCTGGCTCCCCATCCGGTCTGCTTTTGTATCAGGCAGATCGTACCTTTGGCTTCTAGTGGTTTCATCCATGTGAGTTTGGCTTTGAAGCCAACAACGACTGGGTTAAGAGATCTTTTTAAAGGAAGGCATAATAGTCATCTTCTTAAAGGAAGGCATAATACTCTCTTCTTCTTCAAAAAATTCATTAAAAGAATTTTTTTTAACATTTATTCATTTTTGAGAGACAGAGAGACAAAGGGGCAGAGAGAGAGGCAGACACAAAATTCGAAGCAGGCTCCAGGCTCCGAGCTGTCGGCACAGAGCCCGATGCGGGGCTCGAACCCACAAACTGTGAGATCACGACCCGAGCCAAAGTCGGACGCTTAACCGACTGAGCCCCCCCCAGGCGCCCCTCTTCCAATAATTTCTATTAACAATCTGATTTCAGTTTCCTGACCTCTTTGAACTCAGAATGAAGTTCTGGACCCAGCTTCCTGCAAGGATTGAGCTCAGTCGGCTGGAACCAGGGCACCCTTTTACGTTCACGAACGCCACATTGCTGCCTTGTCCTGTTTCTTGGTGGAGACTTATATGTTTTTCATGCTGTCTCACTCAGTTTCCTCCGTCACCCGGTGGATTGTTCTTCTTTTACGGATGAAGAGCCTGACGTCCAAGGCAACTAAATGAGTTGTCCAAGGTCGCTCAGGAAGGAGGAGGGCTGGAGTCGAACCCTGTCTTTATGCCTCCACAACTTGTACTCTGTCTACCGTGGGCCTTCTCTGCATCCCAGTTTCATTATTTACACCACGAAAACAGAAACACTCTGTCGCATCAGATAGCTGTGAAGAGCTAAGCAGGAGGCATCCGTGTGGCTCTGGACAAAGTTGGTCAGAGCCGTTCAGAGCAGTTCTGACTACCTTGGGTAATCAGCGTCTAGACCGATCTTGTCACCAGGCAGGGCCGGAGGGATGGAGACCAGGTGGGGAGTGACTGCGCGGGGCCATAGAACTAGGGGTGACACACAGGTCAAGTGAGGAAAGCCAGTTGAAGACGGGCCATGGTCTCAGATGCCCCGATGTGCACTACTCAGGGGTGACTGGAGGTAATAAACGAAGCCTTCTCTGTATTGACTGCCAACTGGGTTGTCTATAGTGACGCTAAAATGAACTATTTAGTAAATCTAACCCAAATCCTGCTCACCAATTACCGGCCCCATTAACTTAGCACAAGTTTTCAACCTGTTTCGTACAGCTGATAAAAAAGGGCCTCTGGTGACGGTAGGCGAGGTCTCCAGCAAAGTCTCAGAGTGGGGCTTCATGGAGATTCTTCCTGCAGTAACATCCCGAGTCAATCATGGACTTTTCAAGCCCATCCGAAGCCATCTGAATGCGGGTGCGCCCCCTGGGGCGATGTCCAGGCTTCCAGGGTGGCGGGCAATCTAGCCGCCCTCCTTCCAGAATGGAGGCTAGACCAAGCTTATCTTTCTTGGCGGCACAGGCCAGGGTGAGGTGCCACCGCAGAAACACTCTGAACGTGGCAACCCAGCGTCCCCGCCAAGCTCCGCCGTACCCCAGCCGCCCTCGCTTGCCCTTGAACTAACTAATGCGTCCACCTGGAGAAATGCGTGTCCCCAGTGAAAAATCTATTGGCCTTTGGGCTCCTCTCCTAAATCTCTTTGTGGCCTGGCTGACTCCTGGGTTCTCGCAAAGGGGTCGAAACGTGTGCAGCCCAAGCCCCTGCTTTCTCGAGACGCGCGTGGCGAAGCGTGGGGGTGGTCTGTGCCGTGGCGAGCGTGTCCCCGCGCCACTGGCTGGGCGGCCGCGCTCCTTCTGTCGAGGTTGGTGGCAACGGCGTTCTGGGTGGGAGTCCGGCGCAAAGAACCCACACCCTCCCTGGAGCCTCCTTCCTTCCTCCGCCACTCCGCGGGGCCGACCCCCCAGCCTCCGCGTCTTGTTTCGCGTATTGGGACCACGTGCACGTGACGCGTTGCGAGCGGAGAGTCCCCCGCGGACGACACAGTTCTGCTTTCTCCTGCTCAGCGTACGAAATACGCGGGCAGTTTCCCGGGCCTGCGGGGAAACCGTTTCGAGAAGGGGAGGGGCGCCTGGGCGGTTCCGTCGGTTATGCGGCTCAGGTCGTGAGCTCACCGTGATGCGCGGGTTCGAGCCCCGCCTCGGGCTCTGTGCTGACAGCTTGGAGCCTGGAGCCCGCTTCCGATTCTGAGTCTCCCTCTCTTTCTCGCTCTCTGCCCTTCCCCAGCTCGCACTTTGTCTCTCTGTCTCTCAAAAATAAATAAATGTTTGGGGCGCCTGGGTGGCGCAGTCGGTTAAGCGTCCGACTTCAGCCAGGTCACGATCTCGCGGTCCGTGAGTTCGAGCCCCGCGTCGGGCTCTGGGCTGATGGCTCAGAGCCTGGAGCCTGTTTCCGATTCTGTGTCTCCCTCTCTCTTTGCCCCTCCCCCGTTCATGCTCTGTCTCTCTCTGTCCCAAAAATGAATAAATGTTGAAAAAAAAAAATTAAAAAAAAAAAAATAAATAAATAAATAAATGTTAAAAAAAAAAAAAAAACAAAAAAAAACAGAGAAGGGGAAATGCAGAGGCTTCTGGGCCTGGGAGGCCCGGAGGAGTCCATGAAAATGTCCGCAGCTCTGCGTGGGTGCGCAGCCTGGAGCGTGCAGAGCGAGCATCTGGGGCGTCCACACCGCCCAGGAATCCGCAGGGCAGCCTGTGCCCTCTGCCTGGTGCCGGCGTAACCCGGCCTCTCCCGGAACTCACCGTGGCCGTGCAGGGGAACACGCTCCTTGCCGGAACGTGAGCCGGGCTATGGTGCCCTGATGTTTCCCCTCCTGTTTCTGGCTTCAAGGGAAGGGCTGGGGGGATCGCAGAATGCTGAAGGGACAGGCAAGGACCCCCTCCCACCTGTGTGTCCTTCCCTGCCCGCAGATGGTGGCAAGATCCTGCATGCCGCGACTCCTCCAGGGTGGATGCCAGGCTTCTTCATCTGAGCATTCTAGTGCCCAGCCCAGGGCAGGCCCTTCTGAAGGCCACGTCTGCCCACCCGGGCCCTGGCAGTGGGTCCCCCTGGGCTCCCAGTGGAATGAGCCAGAACCTGCTCACCAGGGTCAGCAGGCCCGGGCTCAGTCACCGGGAGCTACCTCTAGGGTTAAGACCTGTGCTGCCCACTGGTCCTCTCAAACTAGGTCTCTTCCTGTGCACCGATGAGAAAAATCAGGGCTGCAGCCTTCCGGGATGTACTAAAGAGGAAACGAGATGGTGTCTGTCACTGCCCTGTAGGGTGCCTGGGACAGAAACAGGCACCCAGCAAAGGTAAGTGGGCTCCCTCCCTTCTGTCTCCCTCCTTTTGTTTCTAGGTTTTCCATACTCACGAACTGTTCTGTCTCCGGGAGGAGTGAACACAGCACTGGGCTTCGAGAATGAGCGCCGGGATTTTCCTGCAGGATTTGCCTCCTTCCAGCCTCCTCACATGGAGCGAAGCCCTCCCGAGAGGCAGCCCAGAGGACTCCTCCAGGACGTGGGGCCTGGCCTCACACTGTGGAGTTGAAGTCTCGCTCTCCAGTGCTTGCTGGGCACTCACGCTGCCCCTCTCTCTGTTTCTTCGTCTGTGATACGAGAAGGACCACGGTTCCCATTTCCTTGGGTTGTCGCGGGGATCAGAGGAGACAGAAGTACCTGTGAAACGCTTGGTGAGACTCCGTAAGGTTGGGCTATTTCTTCCTCATCTGCAAACTAACGTGGGGATTATACTCCGGACCGTGGCCACGCCGAGAAGACCAGCAGACGCAGTGAAGAGTGTGAACATGCCTTTGGAGTCTGCAGAATATGCTATACATACAGGAGTCGTTGTTACGCTGCCCTCGGAGCCTTTCCGGTGGCCTCTCGTGGAGCATGAGCTCTTCCAGCGGAAATGACAGCTCCAACTTTGTGTCCCCAAGAACTTCTCTTTTAGCGTCTGTAACTCCGATTGGCCTTTCTGTTCGCACGGGGTCTCTCCTTGTGCTAACAGAACGCATCCGGTTCGTTCCCATACCCCCAGCGCCCAGCCAAGGGTGCGCAATAAATGTCCACAGAACGAGGGGCGCCTGGGTGGCTCAGTCAGTGAAGTGTCCGACTTCGGCTCAGGTCACGATCTCGCGGTTGGTGAGTTCGAGCCCTGCATCAGGCTCTCCTCTGTCAGCACAGAGCCTGCTTCGGATCCTCTGTCTCCCTCTCTCTCTGCCCCTCCCCTCCCCAAAAGTAAATGAACGTTAAAAAAAATATATCTGCAGAACGAATCCAGGACTTCAAAGGGACAGAGGTTGACCAGAAAGCCCTTGCCCCTAGCTCTGCTCCTTTATAACTTACTGATATTTCCCTCTCTTTGGGGAAGAAGGGAGATCTGATTAGATCATGAACATGTTAGTCTGGATATGGGTACAAACAGCTGTACAAGACCCAGCATTGGCCTGGCTGGGCCGTGAGCAGAGACCCTGCTATGACGTGGTGAGTTTTCCTCTCCTGTTTCCTGCTTCGAGGTGGGGGGGGGGGGCTCTGATTTGTTTGGTTTGCACTGGAAATAATAGAGGTCGTTGGGGGCTGTGGGTTCCGGGTTGGTCGGTTTGTATTTGAAAGTCAGGCTCACTGGAGAGTTGTGGGACTGTCTCTAGAATCTGCCAACCCTAGGAGGGGAGGGAAAGTTCCTCCAGGATTGGCAAGACCCCAAGAGGTCACAGCATCAGAATACAGAAGTTGCTAGAAGCCTGGGGTAGAAGAAATCTTATTTGGGAATGCTTGACGAGTGACATATAGAAACCAAGCGTCTGCAGTCACACGCCATTTCCTGTCTGGCTTTTGGGGCCTGGTGTGGCCAGATCAGGGCAGGCACCATGGAAAAATGGCAGGGACATTTGAGCATCAGACGTGGTACCTTGGGAACGTTCGCTAGCATCTGGGGATGTGGGGGATGGGTGCGCTGAACTGCGTGTCTAGTCTCTAGGTCTTGGTTGTGGGTTATCGGAGAAGAAGAGAAGGAATCTTTCCCTGTGTGCAGAACTCTCAGGCAAGCCCCTCCTCTGTGCGACAAGAGCGCAAATCCCTCCTCAAAAGGGAGAGGAAGAGGGAGACGTGAGGATGTGCCATGGCAATGGCTTCATCCGAGTCGTGGAGGACAGTGGTGCCTTCCTTCCTTCCCTCCTCCCTTCCTCCCTCCCTCCCTTCCTTCCTTCCCTCCCTCCCTTCCTCACCCCTACCTCTCTTCCTTCCTCCCTTCTTCCCTCCCTCCCTCACCCCTCCCTTCCTCCCTTCCCTCCCTCACCCCTCCCTCACCTCTCCCTCTCTCCCTCCCTCCCTCCCTCCCTTCCCTCCCTCCCTCCCTGCCCTCCCTCCCTCACCCTTCCCTCCCTTCTTTCCCTCCCTCCCTCACCCCTCCATCCCTCCTTCCCTTCCTTCCCTTCCCTCCCTCCCCCTCCCTTCCTTCCTTCCTTCCTTCCTTCCTTCCTTCCTTCCTTCCCTTCCTTCCTTTCTTCCCTCCCTCCCCCCTCCCTTCCTTCCTTCCTTCCTTCCTTCCTTCCTTCCTTCCTTCCTTCCGATATGTTATTGTTTGCTGAGTCAGTGGGTGCTGGGATGCAGGTGTGAACAAGACACGCCCCTTGCCTCAAAGGGCTCCCCAGCTAATCCACAACAGAAGCAAATAAATGTACCCGGCAGTCGGTCGGGCGGGGGGCAGGGGCGAATGGGTGAATTAGAGGTTGTGGGGCCGTCTCTGAGGCTCTGAGACCCTTCTTCTCCGTTGTTCGGTTGGTCTCCTGGCCTCACTGTGTGTGGCTCTTTGACTCCATCATCCACAGATCTCTGTGGACCCCAAGCTCAGTGTTGAATGGAATGAGAGCTGGCTAGTTTGCCGTCAGAGACGAGGTCCGCTCGCCAGGGCCCCTTTGTAATCAGCGCTGAAATCTGACCTGCACGGGAGACCCTGTCCTGAGCACGCTTCTCTTCCACGCTCGTGTGTCAAGGTCCATGGCCTCCACTGAGCTTAAACACACACGTGTGTCTCAGCTCCCTGTCCCGTCAGCTGGAGGCCAAGGGAGCCCCTCTAGAGACTGGACACTGCGGAGAGCCACAGGCACGGTGGGACCGTCTCCTGGGGGGGGCCTCGGTCCGTTCGCCGGGGTCAGTACCACCCTCTTCAAACCCAATTGCTTACTGACCTGCCTTCCAGCTCCTTTGGGCCACCTCGAAGCCACTGAGGCCAAAATGACAAGCATAAAGATCGTAGTTACAAAGGGCTAGGTTAATAACAACTCTACTGACTTAATGGTACTTGAATAGCCCTTTACTATCTACGGGCCATATTTATCGCCGGTATATCCCCTACACCTCACCACAAAAACCCACGAAGTGCATATTTATTGTTATTTCCCCCTCTGCGAAGTGGACTTTATCAGGATGTTTTGTGGCTTGTCCGCGATCGCAGAGCCAGCGACGGAAGGTGACGTTTTCCGGCCGTCAAGCTCAGTGGTCTGGACACTGCTCCGCGAAGTTACTGTAAATGAATGGCCTACAGGACTTTCCAGAGCAGCTCCGTTTGAGGGTTGTTTATTGGTGGAAAAACAAAACAGCGTTTCAGGACCAGATCTTTTGGGGAAACACTCTTCGCACATAATGAAATGATTTTCCTTACAGGGGGATCTTTAGAGCCTTTCCCTTGTCCGTCCTCAAGCCGTCCATGCGACCCTGTGGGATCTAGCTGGCAGGAGGGCCTCCGAGGTGGCGTGGAAGCTGAGAAGAATTGCACAGAAGAGGCCACGGCACAGAATTGAGCCCCGAAGGGAAAAATACCAGCGTCGTTAACACATGAAGGTCAAATCCAGGCTGCTCAGTGTGCATCCAGAGCTCCTGAGTCGCCGGGCCAAGGCGGACCTCCCCCCTGCTTGGCCCCGGCTGCCGACGGTGCCCAAGATGCCGGGAGCTGGCTGTTCTCTCTTACTAAATTAGGCATCTATTTCGTTTGGCTGTCCGCGTTTTGAGAAGCTGTGGGGACAATCCCTGTGGTCCTCTGCTAGACGAGGGAGGCCCGGGGAAGTTGGTGGTGGCCAAGGGTAACAAAAAGAAAGAGGGAGTGACTTTGTGGAAGCATGGCTCTCAAAGCGCTTCTGTTTTTGTTAGGGTCTCGGGGAAGGTCGCGAGGGAAATGAGACAAGATTAAAAGGGAAAGACGGCCTATCTTCTCTGATGGATTCTTGAATAATTTCCAGCAAACTTCGTTCTCCTCACCGTTGGTGTTTGGGGGGAGGTGGTGCGGGGCCTGTGACGGAGACCCGACCTCTTGGTGAATGTCCGAAATGAGAGTGGGTCCAGTTCGCTGGTCACCACAGTGGAGGCAGGTTGTCCCTTGGCAGCTCCAGGGACGCCTCCTCAGCTGGGCCGGGCCTTCCTCTGAGTGGCCAAGTTCTACCTCGTCCGCTCATCCGTCAGCCTCCTGGGGTTCAACCTGCCCATCCCTTTTAGTAGCTAATCACCTTTCGCTCTATCAGCAATTTTTTTTAATTAAAAAAATGCTTTTATTTATTTTTGAGAGAGAGTGTGAGCGGGGGAGGGTCAGAGAGAGAGGGAGACACAGAATCTGAAACAGGCTCCAGGCTCTGAGCTGTCAGCACAGAGCCTGACGCGGGGCTTGAACTCGCGAACCGCAAGATCATGACCTGAGCCGAAGTCGGAGGCTCAACCGACCGAGCCCCCCAGGCGCCCCGTCAGCAGTTCTTTATATTAACATTTCCTGGCTCCGTTTTCTGCTGTCGTGTCTCACCTCTGCATGAATCCTGACTGACCCGGGTCATCGCAATCTTTGAGCTTTTTATCTTTTCCTGGTGGACCCACCCTTGGCATCATAGTGAAATTGCTCTCCTCTTTGAGAGTGCTTGTTTGCTTTAAAGCCGAAAAGTTACTTGGTTTTACAGTCGTGTGGTGGGTCCATCTTTTTTTGGGTTAGTATTTGCTTGAATTTGTTTTCTTTTGGCTTACCCTCCACTTTCTGCATCTTTGTTTTTAAGGTGTGTTTGTTGGTAACTAACATACAGTTGGAATTTGTTCATTCTGGTCCTTGGGATGTTGGCCTTTCTGGGGTTCTGTCGGGAAGCTGGGTGTTCCGAGGGCCTTTGTCTTTGAGAGCCTTGAAATCTCCGAGCTTTCGGGTCAATCACCAAAAGGTGCCAAATGCGAGAACCATCTCTCTTGGCTTCCTTTCTCTTCAGGCTTTTAGCTCCTGAAATCCTTGCTTCCTTAGTGGGCTTCCAATATGTTTAGATAGAAAAATTTTCGTCTCGCTTTTGTAATTGTCTTGGAAGGAGGATTGTTATGGAACAAGTTAATCTGCCATAGCTGCGAGGGGGAATCTGGAGATATTCAGGCAGGAAAGTAGATTGGTTTCTTTAAGAAACTGGCTGGACCTAGGGGCACCTGGGTGGCTCAGTGGGTTGAGCATCTGAGTTTGGCTCCGGTCATGATCTTGTAGTTTATGAGTTCTACCTGTGCATCGGGCTCTGTGCTGACAGCTCAGAGCCTGGAGTCTGCTTCAGATTCTGTGTCTCCCTCTCTCTCTGTCCTTACCCCGCTCTCTCTCTCTCTCTCAAAAATAAATAAACATTTAAAAAAATTGAAAAAAAAAAAAAGAAACCGGCAGAGCCTAAAGAAGCACCCCAAACAAGAGCACTCCCAACCCATGCTGGGAGCACCTCACTCAGGAGGTGAAGAAATGCCATGCCTATTTTTTTTTTAAGTTTATTTATTTTTTTTGAGAGAGAGCCAGAGCACAAGCTGGGGAGGAGCAAAGAGAGAGAGAGAGAGAGAGAGAGGGAAAATCCCAAGCAGGCTCCACACCGTCAGCGAAGAGCCGGACATGGGGCTCAATCCCATGAACCGTGAGATCACGACCTGAGCTGAAACCAAGAGTCAGATGCCCAACAAACTGAGCCACCCAGGCGCCCCTGTAAAGCCTGTTAAGAACTGATAAAATATGGGAGCCTTAGGTCCATGGGCGATGAATGCTTGATTGAAATGAGGGAAACAGGGGAAGGTGGGGGTGGTCCATGGAAGCACCCCAGCCACTGCTGTGTCAAGAGACACTGATGGAAGGCAGCCATGGCCAGAAGCCTCTGATGCTGGAATAAATATCTGGAATCTCTGCGAAGGGACACCCAGATTGAATTGACTCAATAATTAAAAAAAAACTTTTACACAGATAGTTGTAGCTTGGTGGTTGTATTTCTTTGCGTGCTGCTCTGTATCCTATTTTTATTTAAGTTTTGGATAATTGTCAGTTATTCTGCTACAGGGCCTGGCACGTAGAAAACCTTAGGGGCGCTAGTGGGGGGAGCCCTGAGCATGACTGCACTTGCTCCAAATTCAGTGGTTTAAGCAGGAGCAAACTGGAATGCGGTGGGGCTCTTACCTTTGGTGAACATTGTCTTTCCCGTGGAAAGTGCTGGAAATGTAGACATGGTATTTTAGGATAGGGTAGAGAGCTGTCTGGGACTGGCCTTGCTATCGATGGCAAACCGGGTGAGGATGAACTGGAGTGAGTGATGGGGAGAGATGAGCTTTGGAGTCAGGTGACCCGGGTAGAATCTCACTTAGCCACTCACCACCTGCGACACTTGGAAGGTTATTTAATCTCCCCGTGCCTCAGTGTCCTCACCCTCCTGCCACCCTTACGGGTCCACGGTGAGGAATAGATGAGATAATATGTTGAAAGTGCCTCCTCAGTGAATATTCTTTTTTTTTTTTGAGTTTTATTTATTTAAGCAATTTCCACACCCAACATGGGGCTCGAACTCACGACCCCAAGATCAAGAGTTGCAGGTTTTACGATCTGTGCCAGCCAGACGCCCCTGTGTTTTGTTAACAAATGTGAGTTCCCCATCTTTGCCCCTTTCTCACGGAGAACGTAAATCCCGCAAAGCCAGGTGGAGTTCAAGAGTGCGCTGTTTGCCCCTGACGAACACAGGACTGACAGATTTACATCTAAAAGGCCCCTTAAAGGAGTCAGTTCCAGAGTCAAGTACGGGACAGTCACCCAGCCCAATAATAAGTGAAGGACAGAGGATGATACTAAAGGCCATTCTGTTTCTGCAGTCTGATTGGGAACAGGGCTGGCCCTGGGAGCAAAGGGGAGGGGCCCCATTTCGGGGTTCTCCCTAAACCATCCGAAAACAGCTTCTGAGCTATGGCCCGGAGTGGGAGCAGTGATGTGGGAGAAACGTACTGCCTCTCCTGACTTTTCGTTTCGTTTGGTTATATAATCATCCTAATAACTACCACGTCCCGAGTTCTCTCTCTGTGTCAGGCGATGTTTTACATACATTAACTAACTTTCCCTCCGTCACACAGCCTTCTAGTGTCAGAATTAAGATTCATAGCCCGGCAGTCTGGCTCCAGCCCCTGCCCTCGTGCTCTGTTGTCTTTTTCTAGGCAAATTTGCTTTGTCTTTGATGGTGGTTCACCTCCAACTTGGTGAACTTGCCCCACACTGAACCCCCCCTTCCCCTGCCTCCCGGACCTGCTGCCGTGACGATTTCAGGCTCTGCTATTTCTTTTTTTTTAAATTTTTTTTTTCAACGTTTTTTATTTATTTTTGGGACAGAGAGAGACAGAGCATGAACGGGGGAGGGGCAGAGAGAGAGGGAGACACAGAATCGGAAACAGGCTCCAGGCTCCGAGCCATCAGCCCAGAGCCCAACGCGGGGCTCGAATTCACGGACCGTGAGATCGTGACCTGGCTGAAGTCGGACGCTTAACCGACTGCGCCACCCAGGCGCCCCAGGCTCTGCTACTTCTACCCACGTGGAAAGCGGGAGTTGTCCTTGGCCTCTGCTGGTCACTGCACGCTTCACGTGAGACACACACCAGTTTGTATCGATTGGATCCCTCAGGTCTGCCTAAAATTTTGTGTCCTCATCCAATGCTAACTGCCTGCTCCTTCCTCCGTCCCTTCCTGCCTGGACTGTTGCAGGAATTAGCAGCCCGCCCGTGGGCCCTCTGGCTCCAGTTCCCCTGGCCTCCACCTGCTCGCCTTGCCTGGTCCCTTCATGCCAATCTCCTGTTTAAAAAGCCCTCTCCAACCTTGCTAGAACCTGAGGAGCAGTGGCTCTAGAGTTAGCCAGGTTGTGAGTCCCAGCTTCACCACTTTTTAAAAATGTTTTATGTATTATTTTTGAGAGAGAGACAGAGCACAAGCGGGGGGAAGGGCAGAGAGAGAGGGAGACACAGAATCTGAAGCAGGTTCCAGGCTCTGAGCTGTCAGCACAGAGCCCGACGTGGGGCTCGAACCCGTGAACCCTGAGATCATGACCTGAGCCAGCGCTTAACCGACCGAGCCACCCAGGCGCCCCGAACTGTATGATATTTTCAGCCCAATTTCTTGCATATCCCCCATAAAATTTCCCTGTTTTAGCCACCCTAAACCTCATCATTCCAAGATTCATTAGCATTTAGACTCAGGGTCCACTTTTTTTTTTTTTTAAAGACAGTCCTTTCCCCATATTCCATTCAATATGGTTAAACCATATTGAAAGAAGCAAGAGTGAGAAAAAAGGATCCAGGAGTCGTGAATTCTAGGGTGACTAAAAGTCCTCCGGCTGCGCTAGCATAAGATTGGGGGCCGAGGAGGCACACAGCTTCTTTTCAGTCCTGTGTCTCTCCTCCTCGCACACGCCTGGAGCTGAGTGGGGAGCGTTGCGGCTACGAACTGAGAAATGGGTTCAGCTGGAAGCAGATAACATTTAATAGGGGCAGAGAAGCTCTCCGACAGTTCTGGAAAATAAGGGTAGTCAGTGTTTATTGCTTATTATGTATGTATGTGGCAGGGCTGTGCTGACACTTGAGACACATTATCTCTCTCCTTCAACCTTCAAGACATATCTGTGAGATGCTGCTGTCACTCTCTCCATTTTACAGATCGGGAGACTGAGATGTAGGGAGCGAAGTGACTTGTCAAGATTTGAACCCAAGCTGTCTGATGCAGGAATCTATTATTTATTATCCTTGAAATATTCTCCAAAACTCTCTTCTGGACAAAGGGGGCCGATTAGATGAGTGGATTTCAAGTTTTTACCTTGATACACAGTAAAAAAATACATTTTATGTTGTGACCATGGTACACACACACACACCCTTCCCACACAGACACACACACACACACACACACACACACACAGCCTCCCCACACAGACTCACACACATGCACACACACACCCTCCCTACACAAACTCACACACATGCACACACACGCTCTCCTCACACAGACTCACACATGTACACACACACACACACACACACACACACACCCTCCCCACACAGACACACACGCACACACACACACACAGCCTCCCCGCACAAACTCACACATATGGACACACACACCCTCCCTACACAAACTCACACACATGCACACACACGCTCTCCTCACACAGACTCACACATGTACACACACACACACACACACACACCCTCCCCACACAGACATACATGCACACACACACACACACAGCCTCCCCTCACAAACTCACACATATGGACACACACACCTCCCCACACAGACTCACACACACACACACACCCTCCCCACACAGACTCACACACATGCACACACACACCCTCCTTACACAAACTCATACATATGCACACACACACACACACACTCTCCCTACACAAACTCACACACATACACACACACTCCTTACACAAACTCATACACACACACACACACACACACACACACACCCTCCCTACACAGACTTACATGCACACACACGCTCTCCTCACACAGACTCACACATGTGCACACACACACACACAGGTATGCTGACACATGCATTTACATATCCACATCTAAAAATGTACAACACAAAGTTTCACAAAATAATAATTGCTCTTTCTATGTGTTTTCTATTAGATTTATATCTTATTGTAAAAAAAGCTAATTTGTAACCCGCCAAATTTGTAGGTGGTGACCTTCACGTTGAAAACCAGCAAATTAGAAGATTTTTAGCTCCTTTTCAGGTCATTGGATCCTTGTGTATCTTTATGTCTTGGAAACCCCATAAAGTTTATCTCGTCCATTAATCATTCTGGGAAATATCTTCTCATCCTGTGAGACGTAAACATTTAGCATCACATGGTTATAATATCTTAGGGTATTGTGTTGTAGAAATTATTAAAAATGTATTTTGTAGAGGTGTTTTTTTGGTGTTTTGTAACAGGAGAATTTGCTTTTATTTCTCTTACTTACCAGAATAAATTGTATTATACTGATCCTTTCCATATGTACTTTTAAAGTTGCTTGGCTGGGTTAACTTTTTTTTTTCTTTAAGTTAGAAGGGCATTGTATTCAAATAAAAGGAACAACCATAATAGTATTAATTAGGAGAGCAATAAGGCTTTGGTCGCCATGCAAATGAGCATAATTGAAACAGAATTGCAGTTTGCAAATGGATTTTGAAACTTTCGTGGAAGAACTTGGATAAATATTCTCAGAGCTAAAGCGACTGTAGTCTGTATATGTAAATGAGATCAATTAATTTTAGCAGGGCAAATGAGACAATCAACGATTTTCAAAATCTAGTAATTCGGTAACCATTAGTTTCATTAGTCTTTCTGTTTTAAACTTAATTATTCAAATATAGAACCAGATGGAAGTGTAATTTATGGCAAACTCACCCTTAAGTTAATCACATGCGAGCCTTTCCTCCTACAAACAGAAGAACTGAGGATGGAATTGTAAATGATCAGTGCAGGACGTGGAATCTTCTGGTCATGGCTTGTTGGGGTCCGCTTGGGCGAGAGCGTAGGATAAGAGAAAACGGTCTTTGACCAAGACCAGAGTTTGGAACTCAGCATTGAGTCTATCTTAGCATGGGCTATGAGGAGGCAGCTTTCTTAGATCTAAAGGACCTCAGTTTTCTCATCTCTTGAATTAGGAAGTTATACCTGTATTGCCCTCAGAGCCGCCGTGAGGACAAAATGAGGAAATATGTATATAAACCTTCAGCACGGTACTGGGCACAGAGAAGACACTCATTGTAAGTAGCACTCACTCCCCGCCCCACCATCTTTCTTTCTGGATAGAGGAAGACTTGTATGGAGAAAATACCATGTTTCTGGAATTGCTTGTAAGGAGGAGTGCGTGGTCTGGTTGGTATTTTCCCTTTATTTGGTAGTAATTTTATCTAATTTTATCTAATTTTATGCGACTACTAGTTGGTAGTAATTTTAGTTGTCAGTGTTCTGCGGATCTCTTGCCGCGTCACTTCCATCAAGAAACAGACGAGTTTTAGCAACTCAGTTACCGGAATCCTCGCAAAGGCCGGAATGGCAGATGCGGAATAGAGTCCGTGCAGTTGGTTTTATTTCCTCATTGCAGCCACTGGTTCTTCTGACCCCTCGCTGTTTCCTGCTCTCCCCAAACGGTCTCGTGACAACCGTAACAGCTCACACTTGCGTGATATATTGACTCGATGACTTTGTGAGAAAACTCGGGCAGTACTACTGTTGTCATTACGTAAGCGAGAGGCACGGGGGATCAGAGACGTTGAGCCACCTGCCTCGCGTCCCAGAGCTAGAAAGACATGGAGGTTCCCATCCAAGGCTGTCGGGTTCCAAGTGCTGAGCTTTATTTTTCTGAATCAAGGCCTTTATACCGTGTGGATGCAGCCAGTGGTCCAAGGTGGGCTTTTTTTTTTTTTTTTTTTTTTTTTTTGCTAACAAATGTACATTTCACCGCAGATTCTATTTCACTCCGGGAAAGTAGCAAATATGAATTGGTTTACGGTGGTTGGAGCTTCTTTCTCAGAGTCTAGGAGGTGGGTCAGCAGGAGGATCGTAGAGCGGCAGAGAATCATCTGACCCCCCGAAAAGGAAAAAAAGATCGGGGTGCAAGGGATCAGGAAAGGTACATGACTTTCCTGCCTTCCTACAGGACATCCCCCCTGGGATGTCCACCCTGACCTTAGCCTCTCTGTGTCCCTGGCATAGAACGCCTCAGGGTCCCTTCCCTGCCTTCCCCTCCCCGCTGCAATCACTCCTCCTCTTGGGGCCCCCACCCCCTTCCCTTCTGCCTCCCATCCTCCAGGCTGAACCTCCCTGAGAGTCCTGTTTGCCTTTTCCACCGCTGTGGGCAACGGTCCCTGCCTCACAGCACTCCCCTCCCATGCCCGCTGCCATGGGCACATCAGCACCCTCAGGTTCTCCGTCCTGGTGTCACTGTCCCCGATCAGGCCCTTGATAGCTCTTCTGTGAGCTCTTCCTCTGGCGTCCATGGACTCCTGCCTCCTGTCTCTGGTCTCTGCCAGAGACCCTCGGCGACCCGAGGAAAGGCTCCGATCCTGGCCCTCTGGTTGCAAACTCTCAGTCTCCTCTTGCGTATTGGTCAAACGCTGTGGCAATCTGGTGCCAAGCTCCTTTCCTAATCTGCTTTCTGTGGCTCATCTTCAGAAACCATCTGCCTTTTCTCCCTTCTGAGGATACACACGCATGTGGGCTCCTCCGAGGGCTGGGAGCTCTGAGGACGCTCAGTCCGTCGTGTTCATCTCTGGGTCTCTCCTGCACAGCCCAGCGCCTGGTGAGGGGCTGCTGTTCAGAAAGCTCTGGTTAAGTGGCTCCCCAGTAGGCCTGACCTCGCCCTCGCTATGCCTCAGAATCTTCACGCAGTTTCAAACTTTTTTCAATTTCTTCTTCTTCTTTGTAATGGAGGGGAATTTAATTTTTTGCGAAATGTATCTGCTAAGGAGTATAAAAAGCATGTGACGAGTAGTTGATGATGACAAGTTGGAGCCCGTGTACCAATCGCCCAGGTTGAGACAGGCCGTGACCGGCACCTTGGAAATCCTCTCTCTGCTCTTTCTCGATACGCTCTTTCTTTTGTTCAGTTTTATCTCTGCCACCCCTCAAGGAAGCCTCAGTCCTGAATCTTGTGTTAATCACTGTCCCATGTTTCTTTAAGTGGCTCACCAGTTATGAATAGCCCTGGATAAGAAACAGTTGTGTTGCTTTGTCTGTTTTTCAACTTTTATTTTATTTTATTTTATTTTATTTTATTTTATTTTATTATTTTTTTTATTTTTTATTTATTTTTTTTTTTTAATTTTTTTTTCAACGTTTTATTTATTTTTGGGACAGAGAGAGACAGAGCATGAACGGGGGAGGGGCAGAGAGAGAGGGAGACACAGAATCGGAAACAGGCTCCAGGCTCCGAGCCATCAGCCCAGAGCCCGACGCGGGACTCGAACTCACGGACCGCGAGATCGTGACCTGGCTGAAGTCGGACGCTTAACCGACTGCGCCACCCAGGCGCCCCTATTTTATTATTTTAAAGAGAGAAAGAGACAGAGAGGCAGAGGGAGAGGGAGGGAGAGAATCTTAAGCAGGCTCCACGCTCCGTGCAGAGCCTGATGCAAGGCTCAGTCTCGCTACTGACCTTGAGATCATGAGCTGAGCCGAAATCAGGAGTCGGATGTTTGACTGACTGGGCCATCCAGGCTGCCCTGGTTTTGAATTTTAAATGATTTGAATAATTCTGACTGCGTTAGGACCATGGCCTGCTTTTGCATGCAACATTATTATTTAGATTAATAGCACGAATACATAGCTTAATTCATGTGGGTGAATGGAGCGATGGTTCATTCATTCCCTCTGTTCTACAATAACCCATTTCATTCTATTTATGAGTCTGTTCTAATGTTCTAGTATTGATGGATATTATTCTAGAATAGTATTTGAATTATTTCCAGGTGTGTGGGGCGCCTGGGTGGCTCAGTCGGTTGAGCGTCCGACTTCGGCTCAGGTCATGATCTCACGGCTTGTGAGTTCGAGCCCCGCGTCGGGCTCTGTGCTGACAGCTCGGAGCCTGGAGCCTGCTTCAGATTCTGTGTCTCCCTCTCTCTCTGCCCCTCCCCCACTCTGACTTCTCATCTGACTTTTCCTTGTTTGCCAAAGGTGTGAAGTGACATCTGACTGTGACTTAAATGTATATTGCCCTAATTACTAGAGACTGAGAATCTTTTAATATACTTATTGGTCATTAGCGTCCCCTCGTCTGTGACATAGTGTCTTTTGCCATTAAAATTTTGTTTTCAAATGTCTTTCGATCATTTTTCTCTATTAGCTTATATATCTTTTAAAAATTAATTTCTAAGTGTTCTTTATGTATTCCAAATACTAATTGTTTGTTGGTTACGTGTATCGAAAATACCATCTCCAAATTTGTGGGCTGTCTTTTTTCTCCCCTTGTGGAATCTTTTCATGTAAACAGTTAAATATTAATTATAAAAGTTTTCAAATGTACACAAAATATAGACAGGCTAGTGCAGCAAACCCCTTTAATTCCTCGACCGTCTTCCCAAACTATCAATTTTCTGTCATTTTGGTTTTACATTTCTTGACTACCACATTTTAATGTTAGAATATTGAAACAATCTCAAATGTATCACTTTATGTATGGGATGTTTTGGTAGATAAAATCTTAATGGGGCAAAAATTTCAATTTTTTCCTCTATGGATTATACTTTTGGTGTCCAGTTAAAAAAATCCTTTGCAACTGTGAGGTACGAATGATCTTATATACTTCTCACACCATGATGAAGGATTGGTTCTTTTTCTCCCAGTCTGCTATAGGCTACTATTTTTATGATGTATAATAAAAACTAATTACCAGAAAGATGAAATTTTTAAAAACATATGAAAAATAGAAGACCCAATTTTTATTATTAGATTCAACAAAACCGAAGTTATTTTGTCCCATTGGTAGAAAGGTTTCTAGTGTATACGCTCCATTTTTGTAGCAAATAAATCGCAGATCAGCTTAAGAAAAGTCTGTGGTCTGTGAGTTACTTTGAGTAGCCTTGTTCTATTATATTGTTCTCTAATAGTTTTATTATTTGCTCTTTTACATTTCAGTCTTTAGTTGACCTGGAGTTGATTTAATATAGTTATGTGTGAGGTAGAAACCCAATTTCATATTTCCCACATAAATACTCAATTGTCCTAGCGCCATTTATTAAAAAGACCGTCCATTCATCATTGATCTGCAGTCACTTTTGTCATAAATCGAGTGTCTGTGTAGGGGTGGATTTGCCTCTGGGCTTACTGTTCTTTTCATTTGCTTATTTGAAAATTAAATAATGTACTTCTAAATAAACCACAGGGGTCAAAGAGAAGAAGTCATAATAGAAATCAGAAAATATTTGGAGTCAAATGATAATGAAAGTAGCCTATCAACATCTGTGGGAGGCAGGTAGAGCGGTGTTTCGAGGAGTATCTATAGCTTTGCCTGTATCAGAAAAGTGTAAAGTTAATGTTGTAAGTTTGTATCTTAAGAAGCTAGGTAAGGGTACAAATGAAAAGTTGCAGGAAAGAAGTAATAAAGATCAAAGGAGAAGTCAATCAAGTAATATCAGGGAAATGGTAGAGAAAATTAACAAAGCCAAAATTTTGTTATTTGAAAAGACGAATAAAATTATAAACCTTCAGTAAGACTAGTCAAAAAATAAAAATGTAAAAAGAAACACACACTGTCAGTATCAAGAATGAAAGAGAAGAAATTACAACAGAATCTAAGGACATTAAAAAGAAGAGTAAGGGAATATTATGAGCAACTTTATGCCAATAAATTTAATAGCTTTGAAGAAATTAAAAAAGAGTCCATGGAAAACACAACTTACAAAAAGAAACTTAAGAAGAAATAAAATCTCTGAATAGTCATCTCTGTCTGCATATCTCATAGTGAAAAACCTTCCCATAAAATACCGAAATGAGACAAAGACATCACAAGAAAGCTACGCACCAATATCTCTCATGAATATAGATACAGAAATCGTCAACAAGATATCAGCAAGTTGAACTCGAAAACATGTAAAAAGAATCATACACCACAACCAAGCCCCACATAATTATAGTCTGGATCTTTGCAGAGGAGCAAAGGCAACACAATAAAGCAGAGACGGCCTTTAGCAAACGGTGCTGGAACTAACTTTCATCCACATGCAAAAAAGTGAACCCAGACCCAGACCTTACACCTGACACAAAGATTAACTCAAAATGTATCGCAGACTTAAACGTACAATGCAAAGCTCCTAGAAGACAACATAGGAGAAAATTTATAGGATGCAGGGTGCGGTGGTCACTTCTCGTACAGAGCACAGAGGCATGGCCCATGAAAGGAAAGACATGAGAAGGCCAACTTCAAACATGTCTGCTCTGTGGAAGACGCTGTCAACAGAATACAAATACAAGCCACAGGCTGAGAGAAAATACTGGAAAGAGCCACATCTGACAAAGGAGGGTTATCCAAAATATGCACAGAACCCTTCAAACCCAACAATAAAGAAAACAACTTGACTGAAGCGGGCCAAAGACCTCAATAGATACCTCAGCGAAGGAGATACACAGATGAGAAATAAACCTACGAAAAGATGCTCCACATCGTACATCATCGGGGAGATGCCAACGAAAACAACCACGAGGTGTTGCTGCACACCCGTTAGAATGACACAAATCCAGAACACGGGCAATGCCCGATGCCAACAAGGTTGTGGAGCGGGAGGAACTCTCACTCAGTGCTGGTGGGAATGCAGAGTGGTGCAGCCACTTGGAAGGACAGTTTGATGGTGTCTTACAAAACTGGACGTATTTCGGCAATTTCACGCCTCGATATTTACACAAAGGAGTTGAAGACTTCTGTCAATGTGAAATCCAGCTCGTGGATATTTGTAACAGCATTATTCAGGATTGCCCAAGCTTGGATGCAACCACGATGTCCTTCATCGTGAATGGATGAATAAGCCAGGGTACGCTCAGATACTGGAGTATCGTTAGTGCCCAAAAGAAAGGAACTATCAAACCATGGAAAGGACATGAAGGAGACTTAAGTGCATACTGCTAAGTACAAGAAGACCATCGGAAAAGTGTCCATTCTCTATGCTTTCAATTATGGGATATTCTGGAAAAGGCAAAGCTACAGAGACAGTAAAAAGGTCAGTGGTTATTGGGGGAGAGGGAGGGATGGGTAGCTGGAGCACAGAGGATTTTTAGCGAAAACACTTTTATGATACTACGATGGTCCGTATGTGTAGTAATTACACATTTGTTCAAACCCATAGGACGTAAAACGCAAAGAGTGAACCCTACCATGAAGTATGCACTTTGAGTGATTGCTTACCTGTGAAATGTTTGTCAAAACTCTTCAAGGTGGATATGTAAAATAGGTGAAGTTTATTATCCGTAAGTTACACTTTAATTGGGGCATCTGGGTGGCTCAGTCAGTTGAGCGTCGGACTCTTGATTTCAGCTCAGGTCATGATCCCAGGGTCGTGAGATTGAACTCCACGCTTAGCTTAAGATTCTCTCTCTCTCTCTCCCTCTGTCCCTCCCGTCTGCTCATGTGCTCCCTCTATGAGACAAAAAAAAATACATATACTTTAATAAAAACATTAAACATGATAGTAGTTTATCAAAGAACCATGCGGAGAGTGTAAAGACAAACTATAAATCTACATTTTCAACAGCTACAATGTTTTTGATAGCTAAAGACCTACAAAGAAGACGAATCTAATAGAAAAAAATTGGACTAGAACTAGACCAAGCATTTCAGAGAAAAGGAAATGTGAGATGGCCCATAAACATATGCGAAGATGCTCTATCTCCTCAGAAATCAGGGAAATGCAGAATCAATGCCAAGTAGACACCATTTCCCCCCCACCAGACAGGCGGGCAAAATGTTTGTATTGAGGATAGGAAAACAGAACTTTGCAGCACACTGGAGGGGGTGTGAAATGTGTACGAACATGTCGGGAAAATTGACATTATCTTTTCAGGTAGATCCATGTAGTACGTCGGACTCAGTGATACCTCATCCCTCATAGGCTCACACAACAAATATCCCCTTGTTTGTGTGACGCAGGACTGCAGACCTATGTGACATTGCATGTAATAGCAAAAAGTTGGAAACAACCCCAATGTTCATCAAGAGGAGAACGCATAGATAAATTGTGGTTGTTTCCCTGACGGACTACTGTACTTTGGCAAAGTGCACAAACCTTAGCTTCGTGCATCGACAACAGTGAACCTTAAAAGAAAAGTACAGTAAGTTGAATGATAAAAGCAAGTTTCTAAAGAATATGTTATTTGTATAGAGTCCTCAAAAATACAAGACTTCACAATTGTTTAGAGATAGATATTATCTGGTTATGTGAAAACGAGGCACCATAAACTCAAAATTCAGGATCATGTTTTCCTGTGGGATGAGGGAAAGGGGGAGAGGAATGCGCAATGAATCGTTAAGAATCTTCCTCACTCGGATCACAACGGTGTCCGTGTTGTAATTCTGCATACTTTATTCATTTCCTATATTTTTTTGTATAGATGATATTTTCATGATAGACCGTTTTAAAGCCTTTAAAAAATTTTTTTTTAACGTTTATTTATTTTTGAGACAGAGAGAGACAGAGCATGAATGGGGGAGGGTCAGAGAGAGGGAGACACAGAATCCGAAACAGGCTCCAGGCTCTGAGCTGCCAGCACAGAGCCCGACGCGGGACTCGAACTCATAGACCGCGAGATCATGACCTGAGCCGAAGTCGGCCGCTCAACCGACTGAGCCACCCAGGCGCCCTGAAAGGCTTTTTAAAGAGTCTTAAAAAATATCTCTAGCCCTTGACCTAGCATCCTCAGTGAGGCATTACAAATGCATCGCAAGTTACGTGAAGAACTTACCTGTATCGAAAGAAGAGAAATGAGACGGATCCTTCAACAAGAGACGGGGAGCCCTTCATTTGTGGGGTCTGGAACACCAGGAGGTGCCTGGGGGGTGTGGGCAGTGAGCAGCTTTAGCTCAAGGCCCTGGTGTGGAAGCCACACCGGCACCAGGGCGGGAGCTGACAGGGGACTGTCAGGGGCCGGGAAGGGCCCGCCAGGCCTTCTGGAGAGCAACAGCACTGCGGAGCGACCCAGACCAAGACTCAGGGCCTTGTTTTCCTGGTTCGGACACAACCCACCACAGGGAGAGGGACCACGTAAAATCACTTCAGGTGGTTTACTCGCTGGCCTTGACGAATGAGGAGCCTAAATGAGGCTTCAGATGATGTTGAAAAAAAAATAATGTGGTGTTTCTTGCAATTGGAGAACAATGGACTCTTAATCCCTACCCAACACCAAAGAAGTGAATCAGCAGCCGTACGATGATTTTGTAACTGGACATTCATGATAGCATTATTTATTACATCGAAAGTGGGGATAGTCATATCTAAATCTGTAAGTCTAAGTATAATGTGTGCACACATGCAATGATATATATACCCGTGTGATATATCTTCTAAATCATATACCCTTACACGTTGTATAAATAAACATCATGCATGTAACAAATACATACCAAAAATACAGTATACAAATATAAATATATACTTACACAACATAAATTAATATACAATAAAAGTAGTTATGTAAATATATGACTATTATACTAAATGTATAAACATATGTTTGTAAGTACTTAAATGTTTGTCAACTTGTTGATATTATAGGTCCTATTTTTACGAATGCCCTGGTATAGCTAGTAAAATGGTCACCGATGTCATTTGTGAGTGGTGAGATTAGAGATTATTCTTAATCTTGTACGTTCTTACTTTTCCACAGGGTCCACAAAAACATGTATTGCTTATTAAAAATTAAGCATCTGGTGATTGATTTCAGGACAAGGGCATAACCGGATAGACCCGGGGCACCTCCCTCTTCCTGCATCCCAGGCCATCTGGTGTCACTCAGTGACACACAGGGGCTGTGGCCCCGTGCGCTTCCCTTCGAGGGAGGCTCCCCACATGCTGTGCGGCTTCTGGTCCCGGGGTGGCTGCTTGGTGTGCAGGGTCCTTTTCACGAGCCTCAGTGACTAACCTTATAAATGGCCCTGGCATAAGTCTTGCAGTTTTGGCCGAAACAACGTCGATCAAAAATGAGAGGGAAGGACAATTTCAGACCAAATTTCATAGCATCTTCGTGGGAAGGTTGGATGAGGTGAGCTCACACGTTGTGCGGAGCAGTGATGGCAACGAATCGAAGGCACGTGTCTCTGGTGGCGGGGGCGGAGGGGGCTGCCCATCCCTGGGATGGCCAGAGCCTCTGATGTGAGGCTGTCGGGCCTTCTCTTCTTTTGATCTGGTGGCTGGGGTCACTTTCAAGTGCTGAAGGTGACGAAGTTGTTTCTTAAGGACGTCTTCTTTATTGCCTGGTGAGAGACACAGGGCATGATTGTGGCCGAAGGACGGAGGCTGGAGGGTGCGGTCCATAGGCAGTGGGGGCAGAGGCAGCGGGTGGGAGGGAGCAGAGTATAGCAGGAAAGCATCTGCAGGCAGGAAGTCTGGAGACGAGGTCTGGTGACTAAAGAAATCACCAAAGGCCTATTTATTGAGCACTTACCTTATGCTAGGTCCTTACTGGGCTGCTTCCTTGGGAGGGCTTCGTTTAGTCCTTACCCCCGACTTGTTCGAGGTAGATGCTAGCATTCTCCTTAGCAGACAGGTTGACCAAACTTCTCCAGGTAACACGGCTTCTCCAGGGGGGTGGACGGAGGGGGTACAGCTTGGGTGAGCCTGGACTCAGGCCACCTGACTCTCAAGCCTGGTCCCTTAGTCACCCTAATGTTGTCCCTTCCCCTCTGCTTGGCACCAGGGTCTAGCATCATTCTTGCCTTTTGCTAAAACTGAAGGTTTTAGTCTACTGTCAGCACCTGGATAGAAACAAATGCAAGTGTGGTTTACTTAGCGCTCCTCGTTTCTAATGGGCGGGACGATTTTGTCATCGGTGTCTCAATGACCGAAAGAGCAGGCGTTTCCACGAACAGCATGGAGAGCAGAAACAGAACTGCACGATGCCACTGTCAGAGCTGGGACACCTGCTGCCATCGTGGCTCATGCTGGCCCACTGTGTACGTATGGCCGGAACCGTGCCATTGACGGAATTTTCTTTTTCTTTATTTTTCTAAGTTCATTTTGAGAGAGACAGAGACAGGGCGAGTTGGGGGGAGAGGCAGAGAGAGGGAGAGAGATAACCCCAAGCAGGCTCCATGCTGCCAGCGCAGAGCCCGATGTGGGGCTTGAACTCACAAACTGTGAGATCATGACCCAAGCTGAAACCAAGAGTCGGAGGCTTCATCGACTGAGTCACCCAGGAACCCCCGTTGGTGGAATTTTCTAATGAACTTGCCAAAATGGCCTAGTCCAAGCTACAAGGTGAAAAAGATATGAAAACTGTCTTGTCAGGACAGCAAATCAATAGCAAAGTTAATATTGATGGAAAACCTTAAGTTTAGAGGGGCCAAGAATGACACAGAATTCCTAATAACAAGCTAAAAATCAGGCCAATAAAGAACCCAATCTTCTAGCATGCAATTGAAATCCAACTTGCCTTAATAAAGTTGGAAGTGTAACTCTTGACCCCATGCTGTTTATTTCCTTGCCTGGAAAGGAGAAGCCAGGGCTTGCTCCACTGCCCACGAGCTGAGGGGCCCTGGTCCGGAATTTAATGCCTCCGAGCCTCAGTATCTTCATCTGTGAAACGGGGATTTTCATCTTTGTCTCACAGGATATCTCACAGAAGCGTCATGATTGCTAAGGAGGAATCGGACAAAACACCGGCACATGGGTTGCTAGACGGCATGGAGGGCTCTTGGTCAATGATGGGGAGGGAGCTCTACTTAGGGCTGGATCAGAAAGCCATTCTCCCCAACCAGGAGGACTCTCCTGAGGACCTGAGTTCTCTAATCCTGTTGGTCAACGTCTGAGTGGGCTAGCCTTCTTAGGATGGTTGTTGTGGTTGTTGTTTTGTTTAACTTCTAAGAAAACTTGGGGCGGAGTTTTGAGCAAATGCCTGCCAAGCTGTCTTGTAAAGATAGAGGCCAGCCATTGGAAGAAGAATATTGAAGTCAATATGAAGACCAGCTCATGAGTTAGATGGCGCCGGTTTCAAATTCTTATGACCTTGAGTTAGTTACTTGACCTTCCTGAGTTTCAGTTTCGCATCTGTCACATGTTCATTCAGCCAGTATTTATTGAGCACCTGCCATGCGTCAGCCCTGGAGACAGCCGTGAGGCAGAGGATGGGGGGGGGGGGGGGACAATGTGACGGTCTGATGATTAGGGCAGTGGAAGGAGCATGAGGCTGGGCCATGGGTCCTGGTCTGGGGTCAGCAGGCCTCCTGCACGAAGTGGTGTTTCTGGTGGGACCTGAGGAGATGCCACAGGACCTCGTCTTCAGAGGGACTACAGTGAGATCACTTCTGCGTAAATACCTGGGGACTGTCCCACGTGTATTTTTATGCTCCGGAGAACAGCTGGATGAGCTTCGGAATGAGATTGGCCCCTTATGGGTCACCCTGTCCCTTCTGGTTTTCTGATCTGGTGACTGGTACAGAGTTGTCAGCCTCGGGAGCTGGGGAGCTTGTTAAAAACACACGTGCCTGGGGCGCCTGGGTGGCTCAGTCGGTTGAGCTTCTGACTTCGGCTCAGGTCATGATCTCACGGTCCGTGGGTTCGAGCCCTGCATCGGGCTCTGTGCTGATGGCTCAGAGCCTGGAGCCTGCTTCCGATTCTGTGTCTCCCTCTCTCTCTGCTCCTCCCCTGCTCATCCTCTGTCTCTCTCTGTCTCAAAAATAAATAAAAACATTAAAAAAATAAAAAAATCCCCAAAACCACATGCCTGAGACTCCTCCCCCGAGGATACCAGTAGAGGAAATGAATCTAGAGTTTTAAACAACGTTCCAGGTGATTCTGATCTAGGCTCGTTGCTTCTCCTAACCCCATACTAAAGAAGGAGATTTGAGATCCAGGACGGGCGGGGGAGTTCCCCAAGGCCACGCAGCCAGTAGAGGGTGATGTCAAGGGGTTCGGAGAATGAGGTGAGGTGAGGGGGCCGAGCAAAGGAGTCCTGGGAGCTTAGCTCTTCGGGTGTGTTCAGGATAAGCCCTTCATAGTCCCCCGCATGTTTGTATTTTTCTATGCATCTTGGGTGTCGGCAGCCAGGGAGCTGATGTGAACCCATCCTGGTGTTGTAGGTTGCTGAGACAGGAGCCTGGGCTGGGCTGGGCTGGGCTGGGCTGGGCTGGGGGGGTGTGGTTCCTGGGCTGCCAGAATGATCCTGGCAGGTGTCTCCTGCGGCTGACAGAGGGATTGGGAAGCCGGGCTGGGAAGTGACCCTGCCGTCTCTTCCCCTAATTCAGTTCCGCGCTGATACCCAGGATGTCCAATCGCTGTGGAGATGAGATGGCAACATGACCATTGTGTCGGTGTCACAGTCTGTTATTTTCCAATGCGCGTGGAGATCCATAATTGCTATGACACCCATGAGGTCTCCCTCCCCCGGCAGCACCATGAGCCGCTGGAACACGTTGTAATTAAGTCTCCTCATTGCACCCTCCTGCCTCCTGTCCCACGGATGTGTGGCACCAGGCGCTGATCAGACCTCAGTCGCAATGGCCACGTTTGTGCCATCTCTGAGCAACTGCATATGCACTCCTTTCGCTGTCTCTGCTCACATTTGGCCCAGGTAGTGTGGGGCGAGATTGTGCTGATGAATTTAAAATGACAAAATCTCTTGGACAGGTGCCAGGATTGGCTGACAAGGCTCCTGGCACAGTGCGTCCGTGATTTGGACTGTCCTTAAAGCACCCCATTCCGCCCCCGACTGATACTTAAGCAGCCGATTCTGTCTTGCTTGCTGAATTAATCGAGGTGGCATAGGGCACATTTGGGAAGAGGTCCGACTGCTTCCTGTCCAACAAGATAGACAACAGAGGACTTAAGGATAAAAGTCTATCCTGACTTTTATTAAGTTTCCTCTGCAACACAATTATGTCCTTCATTTTGACTCTGAGCAATACCAAATACCAATCCAATCCCAGCACGTTCACTTCTAGTCGGCCGTCTACACATTTTCCTTGCAAAAGTAAATTTGGAACTTCTATCATTACTTGGGAAAGATAGGCTAGGGTGGGATTTTCTTTGACTCAGTCGGTTAAGCGTCCGACTTTGGCTCAGGTCATGATCTCGCGGTCCGTGGGTTCGAGCCCCGTGTCGGGCTCTGTGCTGACAGCTCGGAGCCTGGAGCCTGCTTCAGATTCTGTGTCCCCCTCTCTCTCTGCCCCTTCCCCATTCACACTCTGTCTCTCTCTCTCTCAAAAATTAATAAACGTCAAACATTTTTTAACTGGTATTTAAAAAATGTATTTTTATGTTGTAAACAGCCAGAGTTCTGCTGATACGTCGTTAAACTATATCTATTTTTTTCTACAGTTGCCACAAATAACAGCAGCTGAGGAAAAGAGTGATGTGATATGTAGGCAATGCTTTTAGGTGGGAGGGGGAACATGACAGTGGTGATATTAATCCCCAATATGATAAGTTGTATTTACGTGATCTTCCCTTTGCGAGCGCGCTGGGTGTGTAACTCATCGTATATAATTCTACCCTTTTAAGAACACTTCAGGTAGATCTTATATCCAGTTCACAAAGAAAGAAGATCAAGGTTGGGAAGTTCCATAACTTTCCCAAGGCCAAAGATCCCCAAACTATCAGAATTGTACCAAACTCAGACCCATCTGCCTTCAAATTCACGTCCTTCCCCCCCTCCCCCCACCGCCCCCAAATCATAACAAAGGCGTTAAGGGGACACTTCCATTTTCAAAACTTCCCCCCTATTTCACAAGAGTAGGAGCAAAGTTTTTCCTAATGTTTTTCCTTCATACCGCATTTCCTTGATTGAAAAGTCACTGTCAATTTAATCATGGCTTTTTTGTCAGGGAAGAATAAAAATAAACGTTTCTACTCCACTGTCTGTACTTGTTAAATAGAAGACAGCCCAACATCAAAACTGTTAAATTGCTATGGTTAATATTATGCTTGTCATTTTGTTATTTATTGTGTATTTTTCCCATTAAAGAAGTATGGTCAGTGTTATCGGCGTAACACTGTGGGGGTGAAGGACCCAAGTTCTTGTCTGCAGAGCTACCCGAGTGAGAAGAAAGAGTAGAGGGTTTCCGGTGTGGGGGTGAGAGTGCCATGCTCTCTTTTGTGATTTCTTCGAGGATTACTCGGGCAGCACAGGGGAAGGCCCGGGGTTGGGAGCTGGAGACAGGGAGGCTAGGTGAGGTCCACAGCCCAGGACAGAGGAGAGCCCCGACCTGGGCTGCTGAGACGGGGAGGAGGGAGTGGGTTGGCCATGGGGAGGTGGGAGGGGAGGGGAGCGGGCTGGATGAGGTGATGGATGGAATATTCTGGCACAGGAAAGGGAGGGGCTTTAGGATTCCTGCTCTATCTGGATACAAGACTGTGGCTGGGGTGTCTGGGGAGGACTTCCGAGGGGGAGAACAAGACAGGGCTGGGACTTTTCCAAACGTAATTACCATTTCATAAATACAGCACTATGCTTTGATGCAGCCTTTTGTGTTCTGAGTTGTCATTAACAGCCCGAGCGATTTCTCATTTATATGCAAGGAGGCACAGTGCTCACAGAAAACTGCAAACAGTGGTTTAATATCTCCCCATAGGTGAGTTGATCAAGCTATAGCCGAACATTGCGTGTGTGCCTGGGGACATTATTTTGCTAAAAATACCTCTCTGTATTTGTGACCGACAATCATCTGCATTCATTCAATGTGTTTTTGTTAAGGAATGTAGTCTACTATTTTCTTAGAGTTATCATTTACTGCTAATGTTGCTTTCTTCTTTCTTTCTTTCTTTCTTTCTTTCTTTCTTTCTTTCTTTCACCATTTATTTTTTCTGTGTGATGGGGCTAGGGAAAGAAAAAGAAACTATCATACCCATGGTGATGGCTCCCCAAATTTTGAAAGGAAGATTCCCCACGATCCCATATGAGAGGTCAAATGCCCCCTTAGGAGCCGACTGGAAACTGTAGAGCAAGTACGTCTTCAACGTGAGGTTCCCTGAAGAGAACAGAGACTTGGTGAGTCTCAGTGGCAGCACGGGCTTCTGGGAAACACACAAACTTTAGAGTCAAAATGAATGGGTTTGTGTCCCAGTTCCGACTCTTACGAGCTGGGCGACCTTGACCCGGGCCAGCTTTTTTCTTTTCTAGTGCCTTCTCTGGAAACCGAGGGAGAGTTATGCCTTCCTTTCTTAGTAGTGAGCGTAAGTGAGCTGTTTCACGCAAAAGAATTTTGTAAAATACGAGGGGCTCTACAGTGTTGATTCCTTTTACACTTATTACATTGGTACCAAATGATTTTTTTTTTCTGACCATCACTTCCTACATTAGGCTGTGCTCATTTCTCCCCCTCTAGACTCCCACACCACCCCAAAGTGTACCTCGATCATTCATTCATTCCTTTGACACCCCAAAGTGTACCTCGATCAGTCATTCATTCCTTCGACACCCCAAACTGTTCCTCGATCAGTCATTCATTCCTTCGACAAATGTACGCACTGGGCATCTGCTAGGGAGCACTGCCCCCTGTGTTAAAACTACCCGCACAGTTTCTGAAGAGGCTATTTGATTTTTGAAGGCAGGGATTTGCTTTTCCTCTTCTTGAAGGAAAGGAGCATCTATGTGTTTGTAGAAGTCAGGGAAATTGGTATCGTCTTTCTTAGCAGAGAGCCTGATGAACAGTATGTGTTTATTGAGCTGAACTGAGGCCTGCATGTGTCACGAGCCCACATGTGGTCTAGTTATGTTCCACATGAAGGGAACATATTATGTCCCAGTCAAGGGAGAGGAAGAGGAGTTAAGAAGCCAACTGATCATTCTCTTCGAAGACATGGTTACGCAATTAACGATGCGACGATATTAGAACGCTTTAATTTTTAATAAACTAATTCCTCCAACTTAGCTGAATTAACATCCTGACCTATTTAGGGGCGCCTGGGTGGCGCAGTCGGTTAAGCGTCCGACTTCAGCCAGGTCACGATCTCGCGGTCCGGGAGTTCGAGCCCCGCGTCGGGCTCTGGGCTGATGGCTCAGAGCCTGGAGCCTGTTTCCGATTCTGTGTCTCCCTCTCTCTCTGCCCCTCCCCCGTTCATGCTCTGTCTCTCTCTGTCCCAAAAATAAATAAACGTTGAAAAAAAATTAAAAAAAAAAAAACAAAAAAACATCCTGACCTATTTGGACCTCTTGGCTTGCTAATCTTTGCCCGACCTGCAGTTTTGCGTTTGCCCAGCTTCACACACACACACACACACACACACACACACACACGTGTACACACACAAGTTATTTTATCTTGTTTTAAAAAAATTGTTTATTTAAGTTGAAGTTAGTTAACATATCATGTAGTATCGGTTTCAGGAGTAGAATTTAGTGATTTGTCACATACCTACAACACCCAGTGTTCATCCCAACAAGTGCCCTCCTTAATGCCCATCACCTGTTTAGCCCATCCCCCCACCCAGCAACTCTCAGTTTGTTCTCTGTATTTAAGAGTCTCTTATGTAACTCTTAAATACCGAATTGTTTTATCTCGAAGCCTGTCTATCTACTCTGGAACAGCACCTCCATGGATCTATCACTTGGAACAAGCCTATTTGATGGGACAGCAGGGCCTCCCAGCCTGTGCCGTACCCTTGCAGGCCACCTTTCCTCGTATGGCCTGCACCCATGGATCATTCAGGATACACTGCTCCCATAGAGAAAGAACATATCCACCTACTTCCAAAATGGAAGCTCACCCAGATAGAGGCATAAAATCCCCCCACCCCAACACAACTTTATACACTTTAAATTTGCTCTGTACCTGTAGACATGATTAAAGTACCTAGAGTCTGTCTACAGATATATTTTGAGTCTTGGTGTGTGTGTGTCAGTTCTTGTCTGTGGGAAGTGGGGGATAAAAAGAAGTATGTGAGATCTGCAACTTGCCTTCAGGGCTTTTGATCTTATTGGAGAGATGCAACATGAATTCGAGAAGGTGTGTTAAGATTACTCCACAAAGAGATGGTGTGACATGATAGGAAGATCACGACCAACAGAGAAACCAGAGCTCTTGACTGGGTCTATGGTCAGCTTTCCCTCTTGTTTAGGGGGCCCCTGGCCCCTCGGATCTCAGTTATACTTTTATCTGCTCTTATGGTGAGTTGCTTGATGATTTCACTTGAACAAAGGTTTCTGCAGCTGGTGAAAAATAAGGTTAAACGCACTCAGTTTCTAAGGTCCTTCTGGTTTGTGCGGTTTACTCTTCCAAGAGAAGTCACAAGACAGCAAGGTTCGTTCGGTCTTATCTTGAGTGCAGCCATCGTAAGTAGAATCCTTAAGACACAGACAAACATTTACTAAGTGTTAAATGATCAGTAGCTTGTTCCTTTCCTCTCTTTTTCTTCCTGACACATTTTACTTTTACTCCCCTAATATGGCGAAGCTTGACTAGATCTCTTGGTCTCAACTTAAAATCCAGTAAGTTCCGCTCTTGAGCTGCAGTTACTGGCTCTAGGCAAGGACAAGTACCATTAACCACAACACCCTAAGTTTGGCCAAATAGAATTCGTTGGCTGTACCAGTATCCAGGAGGCTTCTGTCTCCACTTGCTGCTGAAGGTCCTGGTGAATCCACGAGCAAAGCCCATCTTGGGATAAACTCTATTTCTTGGGCATTTTGGTTTTGGAGGTGGGCGGTCCTGAGCTGGCTTCACTAGGACTGGCATCTTTATCCTGCTACTTTCGTGCTCTTCTCTGGACTATTTGGATGGGGAGCGGTTGCTCTGATTTCTCCCCAGAAATGTGGCTTGCTGTTATGAGCTGTTTATTCAGTCAGCCCTTTGAATATTGCGCGAATGTTTTCCATCAGTTATTATAGTGGATTGCTGGCCATTGGGAAGGTAATAAAATCTCTGACCCAAGGAAAGAATGTTTCACACATACCTAGCAACCAGAGAGAACTCGTAAAAAGTTCATTACAAGGCAACACCATGGGTCCTGGTGTATCTCCCCATGAGCATTGCCGCAGAACTACTCTAGAGCAGATGTCTCTCCTCTATAGCTTCCAGAACTTTATGGACGTTCCAAAACTTCCCTTCATAAAGCAGGGTACTTCCAGAACTTCCCTCCTTTGTGAAATTTCCAGAATTGTTCAATTAAAATGCATGTAGGTCAAAGATTCTCTGCTTTTCCTAATCATCATATGTCCTTCCATTTTTCCACCTCTCACTTGCTCTAGAGGACTACTAGATCTTTCCTCTTCCCCCTTTTTCTCTTCTTTGTTCTAATCAGGTTGGAAGGAAGAACATCTCAAAGGAGGCCAGTTTCATCCAGGTGAGCCCAAAGCAGAGGCAGCTGTGCTGGTGAGTGGCTCCAGATCATGTGATGGTTGAGAAGCTGTGAAATGTATAAATTGAATATTTAAGGAGTATATTGAAGCTTTGAAGTTTAATGTGCTTGACATAGTAAAAATAAGCTGAGCTCAGAAATGAAGGAGGAATCACCTCTGATGTGCACGTCACTTTATAAAGTCTCTCTTGCCATCACACTAATCCATACATCTTTTCCCCACTTTCCTGTAAAACTTAAAGGAGTCTGCTTCCTCTGAGTAGGAAAGATATCAAGGATAATTATTACATGTAATACACCTCCCGAATGAGAGGCAGCCCATTGACCAAGGTTTTGAAAAGTCTCTTCAAAGGAAATGCCCTGATGGAGAAATGCGGCAGTGGTGTTTTCAATGGACATGTAACACAAGGAGTTTCAAAGAAGATTTCCAGGAGGAAATAATACTGTAAAATTTCATTGTAAAAATGTAATTGCTAGTTTATTGTTTTCCTAGGTAAATGTTTCTCCTCTATGTGGCTGTCTGATTTTTTGCCTTTTTTGTGAGATATGATCTTGTGGTTTTTCTTCTTAAGACTGTTAATGTGGCTTATGTCGATTTACTTTTGAATATGGAACAAGCTTTGCATTCACGAGATAAACTCCACTTGATAATGGTATGTTCTTCTTTTTACATATTCCAAGATTTGATTTGCTATTATTTTGTCGAAGATTTTTAAGTTTCTTTTCAAGAGGATTCTTGGTCACTAATTTTCTTTTTTAGTGCTGTCTTTGTCTGGTTTTGGTATCAGGGTAATGCTTGTCTTGAAAAATGAGTTGTGAGGGGCGCCTGGGTGGCGCAGTCGGTTGGGCGTCCGACTTCAGCCAGGTCACGATCTCGCGGTCCGTGAGTTCGAGCCCCGCGTCGGGCTCTGGGCTGATGGCTCAGAGCCTGGAGCCTGTTTCCGATTCTATGTCTCCCTCTCTCTCTGCCCCTCCCCCGTTCATGCTCTGTCTCTCTCTGTCCCAAAAATAAAATAAAAAAAAAAAAAAAACGTTGAAAAAAAAAAAAAATTAAAAAAAAAAAAAAAAAAAAAAAGAAAAATGAGTTGTGAAGTATTCCCTCTTCTATTTTCTGGAAGAGATTGTGTAGCATGGATGCTGTTTCTTCTTTAAATGTTTCTGAAATTTATAAGAGACATCTTCTGGGCCTGGACTTGTCTTTCATGGAAAGTTTTAAACTACATATTTGATTAATTTCATAGTTATATGACTCTTTAGTTTCTCTATTTCCTCTTGTAAATTTGGGTAATTTGTGATTTTCAAGTAATTGTTCCATTTCACAGAAATTGTTGAATTTATGTTCATAATACTGTTCGTAGTGTTGTCCTATTATCTTTCAAAGATGGGAAGGGTCTGTATTAAAATTCCCTGGTTTATTCCTGATATCAGTAATTTGTGTCTTTTTTGTGTGTATGTGAGAGTTGCCACGCATTTGTAATTTCTATCAATCTTTAAAAAAAACAGGTATATTGATTTTCTCTATTTTCTGCTTTCAGTTTCACTGATTTCTGTTATTATTTCCTGCCTTCTGCTTGATTTAAGTTTATTTTGTTCTTTTGTTTGTGGTTTCTTAAGGCAACGACTTCAGTTATTAATGTGAGAACTTTCTTCTTTTTAAATTCATGTTATAACTTTCCCGCTAAGCATTGTTTTAACTGCATCCGACACATTATCAGATGTTGTAGTTTACTTTTGTGCAGTTAAAAATATTTTATAATTTCTCTGAGACTTCTTCTCTAACCCATATTTCTAAGTGCAGTTTTAGTTTTCAAGTATTTGGGATTTTTCTGCTACCTTTTTGTTATTGGTTTCTGGCTTCATTTCACTGCGGTCAAAGAACATGTGTGATTTCCAGGCTTTTAAATGTGTTGAGGTTCGTTTGATGACACTCGATGGGGTTCCATGCATATTTGAAAATAACACGCATACTGCTACTGTTTGGTAGAGTGCTCTATAAATGTCCGTTGGATCCAGTTTGCTGAAGAAGTTATTCAGCTCTCCTATATCCTTGCTATTTTTTTCTGCCAACTTGTTCCATCTATTACTGAATAAAGAGGGTTGAAATTGTCAATGATAGTTATGGATTTGTGTATTTCTATATTCAGTTCTGGCAGCTTTTGCCAGTTGGGTTATTTCTTTTCGATAGATTCAGAAAATACCTGCCTTTTAATTGGTATGTTTAGATCCTTTACGTTTAATGTGTCATCGGCATATTATTACGTATGCCTTTCCTTTTGCTGTTTGTTGTATTTGTTCTATTTTTTTTTTTTTTGTTCCTCGTTTCCCCCTTTCTTGTCTTCTTTTGGGTTATTTGTACAATTTTTAGTATTTAATTTTATCTATAGTGACGTTTGGTATAACTCTCTGTATAATTTTTTTAAGTGTTCGGCCACATTTTTCTGTAAAGGACCAGACAGTAACTATTTTAGGCTTTGCCTGCCATGTGGCCTGTTTTGCAAACTACTCAATTGTACCATTAGAGTGTAAAAGCAGCCTCAGACAGTATGTAAGTGAGTGATCATAGTTATATTCCAATAAAACATCACTTACAAAAAATGGATGGCAAGCTGGATTTGGCCTGTGGGCCATAGTTTTCCAACCCTTGCTCTAGGTATTATAATATTCACATTCAATTTTTCATAGTATGCTCTTAATGTTTTATCACTTTAAGTAGAATGTAGAAATTTTGCCACTACGTATAACCCTTTCCCCTTTATGTTATAGCAGTCTTAAATACTATATCAACATACTTTACAAAGCCATCAATCTTATGATTTTTCCTTTCAACTGCCAAACATATTTTAAAGAATTCTATCGGAAAAGAATGATTTCTCGCACTGACTCAGATATTATTCTTGGCTGTCCCTTCCTTCCTTCCTTCCTTCCTTCCTTCCTTCCTTCCTGATGTTACAAGTTTCCTTTTGCTGTCATTTCTCTCCTATCTGAAGAACTTTAGCAATTCTTTTAGAGTAGGTCTGCTGTCAATGAATGCTCTTAGCTTTCTTTTCTTTTCTTTTTAATGTTTATTTATTTATGTTGAGGGAGAGAGATAGAGCGTGAGCAGGGTGGGACAGAAAGAGAGGGACAGAGAGAATCCCAAGCAGGCTCTGTGTTGTCGGTGCAGAGCCTGATGTGGGGATTGGTCTATAAACTGTGAGATCATGACCTGAGCTAAAATCAAGAGTTGGATGCTTAACTAACTGAGCCACCCAGGCACCTCTCTTAGTTTTGTATCATCTGAAACTGTTTGTATTTTATCTTCATTTCTGAAAGATATTTTTGTTGGGCATAAGATTTTAGCTGGCAATTATTTTCACTCAGCACTTTAAAATAATGTTTCACTTGCTCCTGGCCTCCATGTTTTCTGATGAAAAATTCACAATTGTTTGAATCACTGTTTTCTGTAGGTAACACATTGTTTTCTTCCAGCTGCTTTTAAGATCTTTCTTTGTGTTTCATTTTCAAGAATTTGATTCTGATGTGTCTGGATGTGCATTTCTTTGAGTTTATCCTATTTAGGATTCAATTAGCTTCTCAAACATGTAGGTACATGTTAGATTGAGGATTTTTTTCCAGCTATATTGCTTCAAATACTTTTCAGTAATGCACTCTCCTTCTGGGACTCTAATGACACAAATGTAGACCTTTCTTATTATCTCCTGGATTCCTGAGGCTCTGGTCATTTTTTAAATAATTTCTCTCTCTCTCTTGTTCAGATTGGATGAATTTTATAACTCTTTCCTATGTCATCTCTATTTTACTATTCAGCTGATTCATGGAGGGTTTCTATTTTCTTATTTTATTTTTCTATAGTTTTTGGTTCGTCTTTATGCCTCTGCATCTTTGCTGAGCCTTTCTATTATTCCACCTGTTTAAAAAGCATTATGATTGCTTTCCAGTACATTTTTGTAATAGCCACTTTAAAGTCTTTACAGATAATTCCAACAACTGTATTGTCTTGACATTGGCCTTTGGTGATTGTCTCTTCTCATGTAAGTTGAAATTTTCCTGGATCTTCGTTTGCTGAGTAAATTTGAGCCGCATCCTAGACATTTTGAGTACCATGTTATTTTCAGATCTTTTGCAGTAGAGTTTAGATCTGTTCTGTGCATGCGCCCCACCCAGTGGTCTTTCAGCAGTTTGGGTGGTAGTGTCTCTTCTTTTATTCAGCTCTTGAATTTTTTGGTATGCTGTTTAGGATAAGATCTGCTATACATGTGCAGCTCAGGGGCGAGGCACAGGGTTTAGGAACAACATGAGGGGGTTGCTTTCCTGAGTTCCTCTCTCTCCTATCTCTCTGGTATTGTCTGTTTCTTTGGGTCTCCTTGGTTTTGGTCCTCTGGGTAGAAAGCTTGTGTTTTAGTTATTCTCTTCTGCCATACCCTTCTGTATCTGTGCCCGCATTCAGGATCAAGTGGTGAGAGAACCAGAGAGAGAGAGAAAAAAAAGCAATTGGGGGGGTTTCCTTTACCTGTTTGGAATCATATCTTTACCGGGGAGAAAGCTTTTCTTCCCTTGGAGTCTGTTATTGCCACGGTCCCTGCAGACATGGGATTGCTTGGAGGCTGTGGCAGGAAACCCAGGGATTTCAATACTCTCTTCAAGTGTTAGGAGCTCCCTCTTCTATTCCTCAGACCAGAACTAGAGGACTTCCTTTGGACCTTTCTCTGTTTGTGCCCTGTTCCGCACTTCTGGGCTGCTGACACGTATCCAAGCCAGGGGATGCTAGAGAAAAAAGATGGTAAACATACTGTCAGGTCAATGGTACTCTTACTTCTAATCTTCTTCCCCATTCTGCCTGCTATTCTTTACTTTTCAGTCTCACACAGATGTTCCATGAGTTCTGTCTATTCTTTGTGGCCGTCTTCAGCTGGGGACATGGTATTATGTGCTTGCCCCGCCTGACTCAGAACTGGAACAGAGAAACTTACCAGGAACTGGGCTCCAAAACTGCCTGCAACTCAGGGTGGCCGGGGCCAAGTGTGACTACGTAGAAGGGGGGACAGAGGCTACTGTAGGAGGTAAACATGTGGATGATGTGTGTCAGATTAAGACATTTCAGCTTTCTACTGAAAGCTATCGAACGATACTCAAATTTGGTGAGCAGGTGATACAAAATTCTTTGTACTGAGTATGGCTTTGGCTTACAAAGTGTGACAGGTAGTCTCCAGAGAGGAACTGCTTCTATTTGGAGGGATCTTTCAGAACTTCTGCTGTCTCAAAATAGTCACTGTCATCTGAATACTCTGGCTGGCCACGTGGACCCAGGCTGTGCCATCAGACATTTCTGCTTATCGCCATCAGGTCCAACCTTTAGCAGCTTCCGGTGTCCTGGCAAGGGACGATTCACGTGTTTCCTCTTTCCTGATCTTCTTTCCTTATTACATCTCTGGAAGACATCCCGTTCTTTAATATCAGCATGGGTACGTGTGTACCAAGCAACAGAACAAATATTGAGGAAGAAACATACGTGGAAGTTGGTGGAGTAACCCAGTGGAGGCTGGCTGGTGTTGCCCTCGGTGGGGGGGGGCATTTGCTCAACACTCTTGTTGGCTGGACCTCAGGACAACACCCTTCTGCATGGCCTGGTGATCCCCAGTAACAAGTCTTTCTCCCGAAACATTTCATGAAGGGGCTCAGTCAACTGAAAACAACCCCAACAAGTGTTCTGCAGGTATGATTTACTGGCTAAGGCCTCAAAGAGGCCTTGGTTTGTCCAGTTGCTCAGTTAGTGGATTTGTCACGTCATGTGCCCTTTCTAAGCCTGTTTGCTCATCTTCAAGCGGGGCGAGTGAGGGTACCTATAACTTTGGGTCCTGGTGCAGATTAAGTGAGAGGAGGTCTGTAAGGCTCTCGTCAGGAACCTGTCCATGATAATAGTGCAACAGATATGAAACACCCTTAGCGATGCTGGCGCATTTGTCGCTTCCCCGCATCGTTGTCAGCTTGTCTGCCTCTTGAGACGCAGATTTGTGCTCCTCAGAGAACTTTTTGCAGGAACTAAAGGTGAGGCAGGAAGACAAAGGGAGGCATTCTTTATCCTTCATTACCAAGAATAAGGACCTGCCCATTTTTAACCTTAAGATGAGATAAAAACCCATGTTGGTGTAGCTTCTGTCCATCAGCTCTAATTCTCCTTCTTTGGGTTCTGTCCAACACATCAGATCCTTTGTCCACACGATGGGTCCTTTGGACATTTTAAGAAAGTGAATTTCAGTCCTTATTACATCCTTCTTTACTAAACAAGCACTTTGCCTTTCCCGGTGTAGTAAGATTATACCAGGATTCGTCTCTAGGCTCATAGGCTTTATCCGCTTTTTAGGCTGAAGTATCTATGTTTGCAGCCTCCAAATTCTCTACAGAAAGGGCAAAACATGTCGACACATCAACCTGCATAAATGCACAGAGTGTCGCTATGCATGACGCATGTGTACGTGGAGAAGAGAAGTGGCCCCACACTTTATAACATCCGGCCGAATCCTTTGGGGTTGACAGTGGAGGGTGAATCTCTCTGCATATTTGAGGGGTGGAGGGGGCTCAGGGTTGGAGGCTGAGGTGGGCCTCTAGGGTTTACAGCACCGGAGGGATGACACTCCTTCCTCTTAGAACCCCTCATCAATCATGGCTGCTAAGGCCACCAGTCAAGGCCACATCAGGGCCACTGCCTATTCTTTTCTCTTTGTTTCAGACTGAACGTTTGGTCCGTCCAACATAGACCCAAGGGCAAGTCTCAAGGACAGGAAAAAGCGCCATCTGCCCACACTCTGTTTCTTCCTCAATGATCTACCTTTTCTCAAGACGATGGGATTTTTCTCTTCTTTCAGGGGATACTCTGTCCTACCCACAGGGCTGGGGGCCTCTCCTTATATTCTGAGCAGGTCCAAAGCATTAGAGCACAAGAGCCCAGCATCCCCGCAAGGACCTCTTGATTATAGTTTGGCTTTCTGTGTGTTTTCCAATGGGGGGGGGGGGAAAGCGGTGGTCATACTGATGTGACCTTGAGGTTCTGATCACAACTAAAGTCCTCCTTATCATTTTAAAAGTTGACATTCTACCCATTCCAGGGATCTTGGTAAGTGTGATTCCGTCCTGAGAGATAAGTGTACTTTTGGTGTTGGCTGTAAAATCATGTTATTGTCACAAAACTGATGGCCAGGCCTTGGATCATAGTAAATTTCCAGTGTCAATATTGCTCATGGCTGCCATTCTCTCTTTTGGACACATTTGTCATACTGTATGCTTTGGCTAGGACCAACCTTTTTCATTCCTATTTTAAACCTCTCCAGATATCATTAACCTCATTTTTCAAATGGGGAAATAGAAGCTTAGGGACATTGAGCAATTTCTTAAAAATCACATGGCTATGGTGAAGCAGGTTTAGAATCCAGGCCCATCTGACTTCAACACTCAGGCTGTGTCTCCCTCAGAGCTGACATTCATCTTCCTCTTTGGTCCCGGTATCTCTCTTACAACAACCTAGCATTCCACGACATGTTCAGTGGTGAGAATGTTGCCTTCAGATGTTTTGGCGATGGACCTGAATTCCCACTCTTTGCAAATAGATACTTCCGTAGAGGAAAGATCAACCTCCATCTTTGTGATCATGTACAATACTGTGTCACCAAACGTAAGAGTGCAATGGCCAGGGTCTCATGACTAAAGGCATTTTCAGATAAGTATGTGAAGTGCGGTGGTTGGAACACGGAAGGCGCTCTGTCACTGGCGGTTCTTTTCCCGATGGAAGCAGAGGTACAAGAAGATAAAAGAATGTAAGTCAAGGGCTCTCACAGGGGTAAACACCAATAGGGTCGGTTGCTGCGTAAAAGATGCTTAGAAAATCCTTCCCAATCATCCACCTCCAATAGACTGTTTGCTCCCTTGAGCGGAGAAGGCCAGACCAGACAGATAGGGAAGCAGCAATCTGTGAAAACCATCTGTAAGCGCTGACGGGACTTTGGCAGGGAGGCGGACCGGGATCTGTTCCTACTGATCTGTAAATCCAGCTTTCAAAACTGCTCCCCATGGGAGGCCTGGGATGGCTTAGAATATTTCGTGGGTCAAGTTCAGGAACAACTGAGAGAGTGTTGCAGCAGGGCGGGAGGAAATGCCCCTGGACCCACTGCGGAGGACATTTCTCAGGTCTCATCTCAGAGGTCACCTCTGCAGAAAGGTCCTACTTGCCAGGTTCCCTGCTATGAATTGTATTTCTCCATATATTTCAGAGATCAACCACCTGAATCTTACTTACTTACTTAGCTTCTCCCAGCTATGATGTAAGCTTCATGAGGGCAGAGGCTTCATTTGTCTTTTCTTGTCTTTATAGGAGTAGAGAGTCTGGCATATGGGGGACGCTGTAGAAATATTTGTTGATTGGTTGGTTGCATGAATGAAGGAGCGGGCAGAGAAGATGGTGAGGGATGGTGGGGAACCAGTGAGTGGAAGGAGCCCAGCATTTGGAAGGATACTCATCTGCTCCCAATCTCGATCCTAAAGTAACTGACGCATGACCTCAACCTAGAAAGGTTTGTTTTCTTGTCTATAAAAATCTGTTTCAGGGGCGCCTGGGTGGCGCAGTCGGTTGAGCCTCCGACTTCAGCCAGGTCACGATCTCGCGGTCCGTGAGTTCGAGCCCCGCATCAGGCTCTGGGCTGATGGCTCGGAGCCTGGAGCCTGTTTCCGATTCTGTGTCTCCCTCTCTCTCTGCCCCTCCCCCGTTCATGCTCTGTCTCTCTCTGTCCCAAAAATAAATAAACGTTGAAAAAAAAAAATCTGTTTCATGGAATTATTACCAATGCCGAATGACAGAACAGCGAAGTGACTGGCACAATGGCTGACATACAGGAGTACGACTAGACATTAGTGTCACTGTCTTCCCTCCAAGTACATAAGCACAACCACACATCTACCTTATGATAAGTAAGGTTCAAGTCAACGTCTACTTCCGGTCCTCCCACCCTAAGCCCTTGGGATCTGGAGATAAGTACGTTTCAACCTCTGGCCTCAACACGCTCATAGTACCATTTAGTTAGAAACATAAAAATCAAGTTTGGAGCCGTGGATACGGAGTGGCATTTTCCTCATTAGTTAATAATATAAGTGCCTACTTGATATTTCACACAATTACTGAATTTGATTTTATCTCCAACCCAAGCCTAAGAGGTAGGTAGTATTATCTTCATTTTGCATATGAAGAAATCGAGGCTCAGAGAAGTGAAGTAACTTGTCCAAGGTCACTTGTCCTTGGACCTTGTCCTTGGCGTCCTTAAGGGCCCCATACAAGTTCCATCAATGTCAATGTTCTTGCGACTGTGTTTTACACCTGCCCATTCCTTACAACTCCATCGGTGACTTTAGAGAAATTTCGGTTCTTTTCTCACCTATTTGCATGGGCAACGTGTATTCTCCTGATTCTAATTGGACCTTTCTTCTTGGAGTCCATGGAGGTTTTGATATATGCCTGCTTTTATTTAAGCTGCTGGCTGCGACAGCTTGGTTTATTTCATTTATTGTAAAAGATGTGCACATATCATGTATTATGCTCTAGGGAAACTTAGTGAATCATCCTGTGATTCAAAATATCAAACGAGTGGTTTTTTTTTTGAACCGTAGCCATCATTTGGTGCAATCCTGGTTGAGCCGTTAGGAAGTTTTCCCTGATGGCCATTATTGTTTTACGGTGACAACCCACAAGCTAAATTGAAAAATAATAATAAAATGCATGGAGGATAAACTACGCCCACATCTAATAGCATCACACAAATTAAATGCCGAGTCAAACAAGCTAGGTACAGAGGATTCCATTCCCGTATAGTTCTACTTACATAGAGTTCCAACACAGGCAGAGTTAATCTATGGTGAAAGAAGTCAAGAAGGGGGGGCGGGGGGTGGGTGGCATCCTAAGGAGGCAGGAGGAGAGTTTCTGGGTGCTGGTCATATGCCATTTTTTTTTCTGGGTGCTAGTTACACAGACACGTTCATTTTGGTATATTCACTGAGCTGTCCACTTAAAAACTTGTGCGCTTTTCATATACATGGTATAACTCCATAAAAGTTAAGTTTTTGAACATCACTATCTGCTAAACCCTACAGCACGGTCTGCACAACCTAATGAGTTCACAACTATAATCTTGAGAGACTTTCCAAGTTGATCTAGTTTATAACTATTTAACGGATGTAGAAACCGAGGCTCAGAGTATAAATTCACCTGAGATCCCATAATGAATAAATGATAGAGCTGAGCTTACAAATCTAGGAGAACTGACTGCACAGCAGGCTGCCTTTCTATTTATGGCATGTTGAAATTGTTTAGCAGTCGTTTTGAGAAGCTTACCGTTGAAATTAGTGATACGTGCAAAAATCCGGGTGGACTAATTTTTTTTAAATGTTTATTTATTTTTGAGAGGGAGAGAGAGATAGAGAAAGCAGGGGAGGGGCAGAGAGAGACAGAGAGAGGGAGAGAGAAAATCCCAAGCAGATTCCGGACTGTCAGCACGGAGCCCAATGCAGGGCTTGAACTCATGCACCATGAGTTTATGACCTGAGCCAAAAGCGAGAGCTGGACGCTTAATGGACTGAGCCACCGAGATGCCCTTGAATGGCCAATGTTCTTTTCCCTGTGCTACGCTGCCTCTTTGTAAGTAAGAGCTTACTGTGTGGACGGCAGCCTTTTCCAGTTTTGAGCCGTGCACGCTGCCTGCTCATTAAACAGAAAGATTTCTCCTTGTAACTTCCAGCCTCTGGCCCTTCCTTGTGTCCTTCGGGGTCACCTGGAGAAGCACGATTAATAGCTATTATTTACACAGGACCAGCCATGTGCCAGGGACTTTACATATTTTCCCTTTGAATTCTCATTAGCATCCCTCGAATGAGGGGCTGTATTTTTCCCATTTATGGATAAAAAAGATTGAGGGTCAGAAAGGCTCAAGTTAGGTACCATTTTCTCCCTTCCAGTCTTCAAGAAAATTGAGCATCAGAGACGTTAATAACTCACCCGAGGTCACACAGCAAATAGGTGGCAGGTTTGCAACGCAGGTCCAAGTTCGAAGCTCATGGTTTTTGAATCTCTCCAGTGCGCCCCCTCTCTTGCCTTGGTCAGTCTGTTAAATGCCGGACCAGCTGCCAGCATGTCCTGACCCCCCACTACCATCCAAAGTTTTTACTTCCCAGCGCATTCTCCCGTGGACACCTTCCTGCTACCTGGCTCCCATGGGAGCTGCCATATTCGTACGTGACCCTGTCCCTGGTCACAGCCAATTGGTTCATGGGGGTTCCTGCTCCAAGCGGCTCCTGGCTCCACCAGGGGCGAGGTCAGAGGTCTGCACAGAGGAAGGACCTTCTGAGAATTCAAATCAAACATCGAAATACATGAATGGAAGCTAGACTTGCTTCAGAGTGTTTGGTAGTGACCGGAAATGCCCGGGTGAGAGGTTTCAGCTCAAAGGAAGCATTTTATCACAGCAAGAGAGACCCAATGCCCAGGAGAGGAGGGAGCTCCGGCATTCTGATGTTGGCTCAAAGGCGGGCGTCCCCTTGGATGCCTGCTAGACGGGACAGTCCAGCCAGCCAGGCGATGGGCTGAGCTGCTTTGCGGCTTCCAGGCTTCCTTGAACGTGGAGCACGTGAGTCCTTTATCACAGCTGTCCTAGCCTGCTCAGGCTGCCACAGCGAAATGTCACCGCTGCGGGGCTTGAACAGCGGAAATGTACGTGCTCCCAGTTGCAGAGGCTGGGAAGTCCAGGGTCAAGGTGCCAGCAGGCTGGTTTCTGGCGCAAGCTCTCTTCTTGGCGTGCAGACAGCTGCCTGCCCGCTGTGTCCTCACACGGTGGGGACAGAGTCTGGTCTCTCTGGTCTCTTTTTTTTTAAATTATTTTTTTATTATTAAAAAAAAATTTTTTTTAACGTTTATTTATTTTTGAGACAGAGAGAGACAGAGCATGAACAGGGGAGAGGCAGAGAGAGAAGGAGACACAGAATCTGAAACAGGCTCCAGGCTCTGAGCTGTCAGCACAGAGCCTGACACGGGGCTCGAACCCACCGACCGCGAGATCATGACCTGAGCCGAAGTCAGACGCTTAACCGACCAAGCCACCCAGGCACCCCTCTCTGGTCTCTTCTCATAGACACCACTTCTAGCAGATCAAGGTGCCACCCTTATGACATCATTTAACCTGAACTGTCTCCTAAAGGGTCACATCACCAAATAAAGCCCACCCTGGGGGTTAGGCTTCCGCGTCTGAATTCTGGGTGGGGGGCTGGTGGGACGCATTTCAGTCTGGAACAACGATCCTGTGGTCTCTCTGTTTACCAGACAACTGAAGCAAATGTTTCACAAACACACTTCTGTTTTGTTATGCCTTATTTTATAGTATTTTTAAAATTTTTTTTTAATGTTTTTATTTATTTTTGAGAGCTCAAGAGAGCAAGCAGGGGAGGGACAGAGAGAGAGGGAGACACAGAAACCGAAGCAGGCTCCAGGCTCTGAGCTGTCAGCACAGAGTCCGACATGGGGCTCGAACCCATGAGCCGTGAGACCATGACCTGAGCTGAAGTCGGACGCTTAACCAACTGAGCCACGCGGTGCCCCTGTTCTATAGTATTTTTAAAGTTTATTTATTTTGAGAGAGAGAGAGAGAGAGAGAGAGAGAGCGAGACTGCGTGCGTGAGTGCATGAGCAGAGGAGGAACAGAGAGAGGGAGAGACAGAATCCCAAGCAAGCTCCGAGCTATCAGCACAGAGCCCGACTCGGGGCTCGACCTCACGAACCATGAGGTTATGACCTGAGCCGAAACCCAGAGTTGGATGCTTAACCAACGGAGGCACCCAGGTGCCCCTATTTTATACTATTTAAAAACATTCTCACCATGACCATGAAACTGAGTTCACGTTTACTTTGAAAAATACCGTGTTAGCTGGTGATGGCAATGACGATGACGAGAGTCACAGTCACACAGCGGTAGTGGTTAATAGCAGCTACGGGCATTTTTTGCAGAAGCGAAGAGCTTCAAAACAAATGCCTCCCTTGTGCACAGTAGGTCTGCTTTCATCTTATGGACGCCATTAATCTTGTAACTGACCAGGTTTCTCTCTTTGCCTTGGCCACTAGGAAACTTAGAGCAAAGATCGCTCATCTGTGATCCAGGATCACATGGAATGCGGTCATACAGACTGGTCTTTCCCCCGCCTTTCCTCTTCTTATTCATGGTTTCTCCCCTGTATTTATTTTTTATTTAAAAAAAAATTTTTTTAACGTTCGTTCACTTTTTTTGAGAGACACAGAGAGACAGAGCGTGAATGGGGGAAGGGCAGAGAGAGAGGGAGGCACAGAATCCGAAGCAGGCTCCAGGCTCCGAGCTGGCAGCACAGAGCCCGACGTGGGGTTCAAACTCACGGACCTTGAGATCATGACCTGAGCTGAAGTCGGACGCTTAGCCGACGGAGCCGCCCAGGTGCCCCTCTCCCCTTTATTGTGTATTTAGTTTTCTTGCTGTCCCACTTCTGTTGATAAATGCTTGACAATTTTTATGGTGTGGCACCAACCGTGGTTAAAAAAAAAGAAAGATAAATAACCAGACATTCCCTAATGTAATTATCACAGCAGGATATGATGAATGTGTTATGACTCTCATTTTATGTATAAGATGATGAATTTCAGAGAGGTTGGGTGCCTCTCTCTAGTGGTACAGCTTGTATGGGGGAAATCTTGGTCTCAAAAACGACTGATATTTGCCTGGAACTATCCAGGGCTCCCCACATCCTCCTTGACGGTATCTTCTAGCTTTGAGAGGGTACTATTCTTGGTCTACCTTTAGAGGGTGGGTGGCAGGTCTGGGTCCGTATTTGCAGTCATCACTGAGCCCCCCACCCCCAAGCAGCCCCTTCACACCCCACCTGTTCCCTCTCCTTGCATGCAGGGACCCTGGGGCTTGTGTGTTTCCTCCAGCAGCAACCATGGGACTTTGGAGGCTAAAAGAGTGTGGGAGCAACCTACCCGCAGGTTAGGGTAGGGGCTCACATCTCTACCGTTGTTACCTCGTCTGGAGCTACTTGGATCAAAGCAGAATCTTCTCTACTTCGCTTGATCCCTGAGCAGACGGTGGGCAGCTCCCGGGCGGGAGAGTATCTCCACCTCTGGGGTCTAGTACAGACCGGGGGCAGGTCAGTCTTCAGGGAGAGCATCAGTAAGCAAACAAGGACACCTCTCGTCGTACTAATGCCAATAATGTTGACAACTAACCTCATCGCATAATTGCCGAACGCCAGCTCTGAGAGCTTCCTGGATTGCTTTCGTCTAATTTTCATGTTAATGTGATGATGCAGGTCTTATTTTGATCTCCATTACCAAGTTGTTTTTTTTTTATGTGTTTTATTTTTTATCTTTGAGAGAGAGAGACAGACAGACTGTGAGCAGGTGAGGGGCAGAGAGAGAGAGGGAGACACAGACTCCGAAGCAGGCTCCAGGCTCTGAGCTGTCAGCCCAGAGGCCGACGCGGGGCTCGAACCCACGGACTGTGAGATCATGACCTGAGCCGAAGCCGGCCGCCCAACTGACTGAGCCACCCAGGCGCCCCTTGATCTCCATTTTAGACACGGGAGTACTCGGTCACAGACGGGTTACATAACCCACATGCTCCCTTCCACACGGCTAATGAGCGGCACCCAGAAGGTAAATGCTGGCACCCTCGCTGTAGAACCCGAGATCCTCACTGCTGTGGACACAGCCTCCTCTTTCCCCCCCCAGGCTCCTATCCTGGGTCTCAGGACTGGGCTCAGGGACCTCGGCTGTGAGTCTAGTAGAGTTTACGTTGACCCCTCCGATACTCCGGCATTTCTTCCTGGGTATTGTATAGATTGGATGCAGTTCTGAGAGCCTCTCAGTGCTCTGATTACATTGTTGGTTTATGCTGCTTTGGTTTCAGGTCATGAGGCAAGAAGGAAACCGTCTCGAACTCCCGCCAAGCCGTTCTGCCCAGCGAGCCTCTTCCCACAAGCGTTGGGCTCCGGGCGCGCCCGAGGCCCCCGCCAGCCGAGGCGCTTTCCTGCCTTCAAAGGCCCACCTTGAGTGCATGCCAGAATCCGGCAACAGATTCTGGTCCAACTCATGCAAACCGCAGAACTCCAGGGCGGTTGAGGCCACGGAACACTGAGTTGAGATCAAGTGGCTTAATACCAAAAGAAAACATCTTCAAAGTTTTGTCGGAGGGAAAGCCAAACAGAGATAATGTTGAAGTCTCCAGCTTGCTAGTTCCTTTCTATTTGGTCAGCGCTTGATAGGATATGACGTCTGAGTGCCCCTGCCCACAGCTTTATCGTCGAAGAGGTGAGCGCGTTTACGTGGACCAAGCGGACCCCAGAAGGGGGGCTTGGACCGCTGGGGATCGCCAGAGGCGTTTTTCCATTCCAGGTCCGCGGGGCGCTGATTTTGCATTGTTACTCTTTGTCCCTCCTCAACACTGCTCTGTAGATTCCAATCTTTGGGGCCACATTTTATAGAGTTGGGAAGTGGAGTTCGCGGGAGAAGGAAGGAAAATAGCATTTCACTGATGGTGGTAGAAAGTGGCAGGGCTGGAGCCCAGATGGCACGTCCTGGTTCCAAGTCTGGAGCTTTGGAACCACGTCTCAGGGTCCGACACATTCCCCCCTTTGCCGTCGGGGAGCCTCGCACCCCCACGGGGCTCCACGTGGCGTGGGAGCGTGGGGTCAGGAGGAGCATGCCCATCGTGGACAGCACGAGCAGAGTGCTGTCTTGGCTCCTGGTGCCGGGCCACCCTCTCTGGGCTTCTTTGTCACCAGCCTCTGTTCGTGCCCACGCAGCGTGAGCAGACGTGACGTGAGCGTATGCATTTCGGGGGCCTGGGGGGCAGAGTCCGGCATAGAGATCAGCGTGGGGGAAGTTTATCCATGAGCCCTCTTTAGATTAAGAGCAATTGGAAAAAAAAAGAATGAAAAAAGAAAGGAGCAATCAAAAGGAAGGACAGGAGCAGGGCAGGCAGATGGGGAAGTTCGACCGTGTTAAGCTGCAGAGGTTTGGGATTTGTGACCCAAAGCAGTTAGCTCTTACCTTAGTGAGGGCAGGAAGACGAAGAGGTTGAGGGACACTGGGCAGAAGTGGGGCGTGCAGGGTTGCGGTGTAATTGCACAGATGGGGGGGGCCCGGGGACGACCCCCGAGGGCTCTGTGCAGTGGAGAAGATAATGAGGAAGCCGAGGTGGAAACCGAGCCCCTTCTCTTGCTAACCGGGTGGTCTGGGGCCGGTGTCGGGATGACCGATGGCTCTAGTTGAGGGGAGATGGCTCCCTGAGCAGCGCAGGGGGCCGGGCTCTACCCGGACCGACACCAGCTTTCCGGGGCAGGACCGAAGCCACAGAGTCTCAGTCGTCGGGGAGGGGGTCGCGAAACACCCCCAGTGGGTCACAGGGAGCCCTCCTAGAAGCCACGCTACGCTAAGTGGGCGGCTGAAGGTTAAGCTAATGCTTTTCCCTCCTTAGTGTTCAGAGTCCCAGCTTCCGAAGAGGAGCTGGAGGAAGGAATCCAAACGGGTCACTTGGCAGAAACAGCTCGTCTTCCCGGGTGCCCGCAGCATGGGGGTGCGCAGTGTGGACTGGCGGGAGACGAGGCGGGCGCACGCACCTCGGGGGGGCTCTGAATGCCGTGCCAGTGCATCTGGACTTGGGCGTCCAGCCGGCCTGCGCTGCCTCAGAGCCAGAAAGGTGGCGCGGGGGTGGCCTGTGACCTGAGACAGGCACATTTATAGAGGGCAGTGCCTCCAAGGTGGAGGCAACAAGGACGTAAAGCAAAGAGCAGCAGGGTGGCTTCGGTGCTGTTGGACACGGGACACATCGCAGGTGAGGGATGGTCAGGGCTTAGCAGCTGATTTCGGGGGTGCGAGGAGGTGTGGGGACGACACGGCCAGCGACTGAGGGTGAGTCCAGGGTAATTAGGGTGGGAAATTCCGCAGCGTCCTCCGGGCCCTCCCTCAGGACAGAGGCCGTGCCTCTCCTGGCTCCGCATTGGCAACGCCTTGCCGAGCACAAGCTGGCGGAATGCAGCGAACTTCAGGAACGCCATCGGCCCCCGTCTCTTGCTTCCCACGGCCTCGACTGGACCAGGTGGCTCCTTCCCTCTGCCCGAGCCTCGCGACCTGACTGTGCCTGCCCGAGGTTCCCGGACTCCTGGACTCCAGATGCCGAGGACTCCTTGGCTTCTGTCCGAGCGCAGCTCCCAGCGGCCTGGGCAGGTGGCCTGGGGACGCGACGAACAGCGAGCGTCCGGTGTTATCGGTTGGGGACGCGGGCCAGGTCGCGGGGGGCCGGAGTTAGCGAAGCAAAATACAGGGCCCCCGGTTCCGTTTGAACTTCGGACACAAAAGGAGTGCGTGTCAGGCAGTGCACGGGACACACTCCCTTGCCAACATCTGAGTTTCAGAGCTCCCTGGGTGTCCTGGGTTTTCCTGGCAAGCCCGCCTGTGTCCCCTCCCCACCCCCCGGCCTAGTTTGCATGCACGGAGGGGACTTTGCACCTCCCGGTCCCCAGGGGTAGCTCTACCGATGGCGCAAAAGGAGGCAGCAGACCCCCACCCTGGCCAGCCCCCGTCCTCGCTGCCAGCGGCCGTGTGCCTTCATTGGCAGCTGGGCGGGTGGCTGGGCCGTCATCCATCACGCCGCCACCAAGGCGTGCTAACAGACCGCTGCGGTTCCAGCACATTGATGACGGTTACCATCCTAATGAAGATTTGTGGCCCTGCCCGAGGAGTCCGTTTGTTGTCTCCAGCAGATGGGACGACGCCCTTGGGAGCGGCTGACGGGAGGGGAGGTTCCGGGCACGGGGGTGGGGGGGAAGGACACAGTGGCGAGACGAGCACCTCCGCTCAGGATCCTGGTCGTGTCTTCCGCTGTATCAGGATGCCAGGCAGGGAAGGTTCCTCCAAGGAGTCAGCTGGAACCCCCTGTCCCCACTTTCTCTGTCTTCCCTGCTGGGTTAACGCTTCGATGTTAAGACAGGGCAATTCACACACTCCTTCCGTTGAGGGAGGGAGACCGTGCCAGGCTGAGAGCGCCAGCCCTGCCTTTGACCCACTAGGTGGCCTTGTGGAGGTCGTGCCTCCTCCTTGGGCCTGTCTCGCCCGCTCCAAATGTGGGCGTTGGACCGCACAGCCACCAAGGGCCCCTCGAAGCCAGAGACTAGATGGTGAAGTTCAATCCCATCGCACACTGGGGCAACTAAGGGCCCCGGACATTGAGCCCCAGGGCTTTCGGTGTAATCGAAGCATAGAACCCAACTGTTGGCTGTGGTCCAGGGTGAAATTTTGGTCCGAGCCCACGGCTTGCTCTGAGCAGCTCTTTACCATTCAGAACGGAGGTCATGATTCAACCCACGACGACATTATGGCTAAGGACATTTTGCTGAAGCCGCGTCCTGACTTCATAGCACAGCAGAAACCCAGATCCACAGGGAAGCAGCTGGAGCACGATGAAATTAGACAAGTTCTGCTCCGTGTGACCTTGGGCATGCCATTGAACTTAATGAGATCTCAGTATCTGCATTTGGAAACTGGAGTTGTCAATTTGTGAGCATTAAGGATCCACAAATGCAAAATGCCCAGGAGAATGTTTGCTTTGTGGGAGAGGCTGGCTCAGCAGGTGACAACAGGCCCCCCCGCCCAAAGGTGTCTCCCATTACTCTACCCCCATTCTCTGGGTTCGGGCCCTCTGGCCTCACTTCTGGGCTCACTGCTGTTCCGGGACCGTGCTCGCCCTGAGTGCTGTCCTATCTCAGGACCTTGCACTTGGGTTGCTTCAGCCCAGAGCAGCCCTCTCCCAGATATGTGCATGGCTCATTCCTCACTTCCTGTAGGTGCTCACGGCCACACCACATCGTCCAACCTCTCTAACGTGTCATTCCCTTGTCACAGTGCAACTTACTGTACGTTTCACATACTTATCTATTTGCCTGGTTACTTCCCCTTGGGTAAAGTGTAAGCTTCAGGAAGTTGGGGTTCTGGATGATTAGAAAATTTTTTTTAATGTTTATTTATTTCTGAGAGAGAGAGAGAGTGAGACAGAGCATGAGCGGGGGAGGGCCAGAGAGAGGGAGACACGGAATCCGAAGCAGTCTCCGGGCTGTCAGCACAGAGCCCGACGTGGGGCTCGAACCACCAACCGTGAGAACATGACCTGAGCCGAAGTCAGCCCCTTCGGCTGAGCCACAGTGAGCTCACGGACTGAGCCACCCAGGTGCCCCTGTAGATTTTTTTTTTTTAATGTTTATTTATTTTTGAGAGAGAGAGAGAGAGTGCACATGTGTGAGGAGGGGAGGGGCAGAGAGAGAGGGAGACAGAGCACCTGAATCTCATGAACCCTGAGATCATAACCTGAGCCAAAGTCAGATGCTTAACCAACTGAGCCACCAGGCGCTCCCTCGCTTATTTTTATCACTAATGAATCTCCACTTAAAACAGTGCCCGGCACACAGAAAGCACTGGCAAATATTTGTTGAATGAGTGAATGAATGAAGGAATGCACGAGTGATGGGAGGGAAACGCTCTCGAAGCAGCCGCATGGAGGCCAGCATTGGGAGGTGATGACTAGGAGGCAGGAGGCCACAAGAGTCATGCTCTGCAGGACCCTCAGAGCAGGGAGGGGGCAGTGGGGTGACAGGGGGTGGGATGGGTGGGTGGCTTTCTGGACACGGAGGTGATAGGATAAGCTGAAGTGTCACTTGGAGGGGTGACAGACAGGGACGTGTCACAGAGGACTCCAATTGTGGGTAAATGCAGGTTCTGAGCTGGAGATCACCTTGGGGGGCAGGTTTGCAATGGCCACATCCGGGGGCCTTTCTGACAGGGGATACTGGAAGGAAAGTGAACTGTACCTCCCTCGGAGGAGCCGGGTTCTGCTTCAACCTTCAAGGTGGGGCCACCATTCGACCTGAAGCCATGCGGTTCATCTTCCAGGGCTGCGGATGGTTCCATCACAAAGGGACGGGGAAGGTGTGATAGAGCCCATCTGAGGTCCGTGGGTCCGTGTGGCACCCCGGGCAAAGCTAAGCTTTAAAGTTAGACCAATTTGGGGGCTCCTGGGTGGCTTAGTCGGTTAAGCGTCCGACTTCGGCTCAGGTCGTGATCTCATGGTTTGTGAGTTCGAGCCCCGCGTCGGGCTCTGTGCTGACAGCTCGGAGCCTGGAGCCTGCTTCCAATTCTGTGTCTCCTTCTCTCTCTGCCCTTCCCCAACTTGTGCTCTGTCTCTCTATGTCTCTCAAAAAATAAATAAAATGTAAAGTTAGACCAATTTGGTTTCAGAGCTTACCCTTGTCACTTACTAGTTAAATTTCACTGGACTCAGTTTCCTCATTCTCTAAAATGAGACAGTAATTCTGACCTCATAAAAATGCGAAGTTCACGTGATGCCATGTCTCAAACCCTGTGCCAGGCACACAGTGTAGAACGAATAATTCGCTCATTTCCTTCCTCCTGTTCCTGGCTTTCCATAGGACACCCAGATCCTGATTTCTCTGCCCGCACTGGCCACTCACCCCTATGAAGATGGAGTTGCATGATACAAAGCTTATAATGCTCTTAACCCGTTCACACCTAAGAAACTTAGTATTTCCATGCCAACGTGCCCCACGGATTATGGTGGAAGGCCGCTGAATATGTAAGAGGAAAAGCTATTGCTTTGCTCGGTGTTGCTTGACTGGATTACATAGAAAGGGTAAGAATTCTACCCTTCTTTCTCTGCCATCACCTTTCTGTTAGATTTTTCTCACACCAGGTGTCCAAATCCCAGAGAGAACACTTCTTCTTCCCCGTCTGACATTTTCAAATGTGTTGATCCTTACCCAACGGAGTGATTCTCCTGGAGACGGTGCCACTCAAAGCTCCAACCTGAATGAAGAAGCCCCCAGAATTCTATTTATGTCGTAAGGAACATGTTCCACCTCAGAGCGTCAAAGACTTTGCGAGCACACCTGCCGCAAAGAGCACAGTACGGCTCCAGAGTGATTCGAATTTTCCTTCCACCAAAAAAATAATTTTGGCAGCTTGGGATCAATATCTTCCCTCCCATATGTTTCATAGTCTCTGTAAAGTATAATTGAAGACACCCTTCTCAACAGCACTTTTCGGTGTGAATGCATTCCGAAATCCTAAAAAGGTAATTTGAAAAGGAAGGAAACTAACGTTTGGCTTGTACCTAGCGCACAGCGAGATAGTGTTATTATGCACCTTGCATTTGCGATCTCATTTAAGCTGCACAGCTGTGAGAGAAACATAGTATCAGGCTTCTCGTGCAGAAAGGGAGGCTGAGGCTCTGTCAGCTTAGGTTACTGGCCTGAGGTCCCACCGTCCGCGGTGGCGGGATCAGGATCCGAAGCCCGTGTTGCCTGACTCCAAAGCTCGCCCTCTCTGAACGTGGCCTTGGACTCTCCACACCGTGTTCCGAATTCTCCACCCTTCCTACCTTCAGGCCTTTTGTTTTCACCGAGAACAGAAACTGAATCAGTGGAGGGACCCGAAACCTTGAGACCAGATTTTGGAAGAACGTTCTTGGCCCACACTTCCAGGCGGACCACGTGCAGTTCGTCTTCACTTAGATGGCATTGGTGTCCTTATTTCCTGGCATGGAAACGGAAGCCAAGTTGGACAGGGGAGCCCACGACCTTGGACTGAAAGAGATTTGACTCTATTCTAGGAAATGCCTGCCTTTCTCCGGGAGGTGAGAGGGAAGCGGTCCCCGCCAGGGGAGACGGATTCTTTCCGCTGTGGCTCTGACAAGCCATCCTGGCAAATGTCCCAGCCAAACTTTCTGGGCTGCTTTCGTGCTCCCCTGCATGATTCCTTGGTCGGGTAGGATTTGGCTCCATGGCTCCCTCCGCCCATCAATCTTCATTTTCGTTTGTTGCTATAAAGATACATCTTGAAACATTCAAGAGGCGAAGGAGGAGTTCATCCGTGTCACAGACAGCATGCTTCAAGGGTTGCTGTTTTGTCAACCTGGCCAACTTGAATGTCAAAGAACGTGCTCTGGGAGGAAGTGGTCTTGGAAACCTTCCTTGCTTTGCATTCTGTCCCTGTCCCCACCTCCAAATTTATCCAGAGCAGCAATGACCCATTTTATTGTTGTGGCCGTGACCACGAGGACAGGAATGCCTTCTGTGGCCCTGGGAGCTGGGTGATCCTTTGACCCCGTGGTATTCCCAGTTGGCACGGCCCCAGAGCGTGGCCACCGTGTGACATCTGCTTCCTGGAATTCAGTGGACTTCTGTCGGCGGCTGGGGTATTTCTGCGCGACTTGGCAAACGCACTGGCAGTTCCCTCAGCGTCCACACAGTGATGATGTTAATTTCCTTAGTGCCAGGACCTGTGTGACTTCTAACTCTCACGCATTGGTGAAACTGATGAGTGCCACCAGTTGTTGACTGTCCCCTAATATGTCCTGCGTTTCTGGTCGTGAGGAACTCCAGATAGAGGAAATGTTCTGACAACTGGAAACTTAGTTGCATGCGTAAGCGCTTCCTAGGAAGTGGAGAACTTCTCACTCAGGAGAATGGGAGCCCCTGTGTGCTGTGCTCCTGAAGTTCGGCTTCCAGGGAAATGTCTTCATGGGGGCCCCGAAGAACAGGGGATTAACACTAACTGAGTTCCTGCAGTCGAGCTCCTATGTTTGTGACCTCTGCTACGTACTTTATTTACACGATCTTACTTTCTCGCAAGCAAATTCCTATTCTACGGAAAAGGAAACTCGTGCTCAAGGAAGGCAAGGGGGTGATAGTGTTGAACTTCCAAATGGGACCGTACGCGGAAAGACTGAGCAAAACCCCTTGTCAGTCTGCTAAGATGTTTCCCAGCGGGGTGAATCCTGAGGCTAAGTCTCCATCGTTTAAGGGAGGACCTTTAATCGTGTTTTAGTTCACCAAGATTGTGCTCTATCCCTCGGGACAGACTCGCATTAACCAAACTCATAAGGCTGATATAAAACACACGCCCATTGCCAATATATTAAATTACTACGGGAGGCATAACTACCACAGTGGCCAAGATGCTTGCAGTGGCCCAAATGGCACCTTCTCTTTTTGTGGGCAAGTTGCACGGGAAAGCAAATTACAATTGGAAAGATCCTTCGTAGAAATGCATTCAGGGTGTGCATTATATGCTATGCAATTTAAGTGTCCTGTGGCCTTAGACTCTAGAAGCTTCTTCCATCAGATTTCAAACTAGAGCCAAACTTGCCCCAGAGCCTAGACAGGCTGAATCCCTAGACCTGGATCCCTCTCCCTTGGCTACTGCTGGCGTGGGCACAGCTTGGTGACTGTCCCTTTCTCTACTTCCAGGAATGACCAAGCTCCTCCAGCTTAACTTTGTCAATGGCTCCAGCCACAATAGCTTGGCTTACAAGACATTCTGGTTTTTTATTTTTTCCGCTAAATTTTAATATCCCAGCTTTGATCTGGTGTCTGTGGTGCTATTATTAACTCTCTGTTATTAACTCGATTTTTTCTAATTTCCAAGTTGTTGGCCACCCCCATAGCTGTTTCCCTGCAGAGATAATATCAAAGCTGTAGGATTTGGGGAAGGCTGAATTAGACAGCATAGGGGAACGAGTCCAGCATGAGGCAGCTGGTTCATTAATTCCATGCCTTTTTTTTTTGCAAGAGGGTTAAAACTGACCAAAATCAGCTACCCAGATCTCTCTCTCTCTCATTGACCTCAGAAGACAGTATTAAATCATCATTTCTTTTTGCCATTCATCCCAAACTGGGGAGCAGGGGCAAGTTTTTCTTTAAAAAAATTTTTTTTAATGTTTATTTATTTTGAAGGAGAGAGAGAGAGAGAGAGAGAGAGAGAGAGAGAGAGAGAGGCAGGCAGAGGGAGACACAGAATCCGAAGCAGGTTCCAGGCTCTAAGCTGTCAGCACAGAGCCCCATGTGGGGCTCGAACCCACAAACCATGAGATCGTGACCTGAGCCGAAGTCGGACACTTAACCGACTGAGCCACCCAAGGTGTCCTGCAAGTTTTTCTTTTAAAAAAGACTTTTAGCGGCATCTGGGTGGCCCAGTCAGTTAAGCATCCAACTCTCGATTTTGGCTCAGGTCATGATCTCATGTTTCCTGGGATTGAGCCCCGTATCAGGCTCTGTGCTGACAGTGTGGAGCCTGCTTGAGATTCTCTGTCTCCCTCTCTCTCTGCCCCTCCCCTACTTGCTCTGTCTCTGTCTCTCTCAAAATAAATAAATAAACTTAAACAAAAAGACGTTTTGCTCATAATAATGGTCTATCTTTTCCACGAATGTGACTTTGGTTACATACCATAGAATCTTTGAGCTGGAAGCCATCTTTCTCGAACTCCTGTCGTCAAAGTTGGCTCCAATGTCATCGGAAGAATAGAAACCACATCCCTGGGGAAGGAGAACTTGGTACTTCCTTCTGCACACACAGTAGTTTTGAGAAACCCTTTACGGCTGTCGGACTTCAATCTCCATGGTGGTAACTTAAGTTTGGCTTCAGTGGGGGCAAGAGCAAGAATGATGCCATCCAATCGTCCATACAAGGCGTCTTGGTATTGGCCAAGATGGACAGCCAAGTTTTCTGTGCATCCTGGACTGTACTTGTCTCCTTAAAGGGTGAGAAAATGATTTCGTGATTAAGAACTAACATTTCAAAGTGTTTTGTTTTTGATCATCACATTTGACCCCTGATGAGGGGGTTATTGATGTGGTTCCCATTTTGTAAGTTCAAAAACTGACAGCACATAAATCGTTTGGCCAAGCATTTGGCATATAGTGCATGTCTCTATTGACTTGAAATTCAGGACTGTTAGCAGGATTCCATGATTCTTCCTAGTTTCTATGCTTGAGTTCACCTCTGGCCCTTAGAATGAGTTACACATCACAATTAGGAAAGAAATAACCATATGCCACTGTGGAGGTCAACTTAAAAAAATTTTTTTTTAATGTTTATTTGTTTTTTGAGAGAGACAGAGACAGAATGCGAGTGGGTTAGGGACAGAGAGAGAGGGAGACACAGAATCCGAAGCAGGCCCCAGGTTCCGAGCTGTCAGCGCAGAGCCCGACGCGGGGCTCGAACTCACGAGCTGTGAGATCACGACCTGAGCCGAAGTCGGACGCTCAACTGACTGAGCCACCCAGGCGCCCCTGTGAAGGTCAACTTTATGTGTCAACTTGGCTAAGCCACAGTACTTAGATTTGGTGGAATATTATTCTAGAGGCTCCTGTGAAGATATTTTCTATATGAGACTAACGCTTAAATCAATAGACTTTGGGTAAAGCAGATTGCTCTTCATAATATGGTGGACCTCATCCAATCAGTTGAAGGACTTAATAGAAGACTACTGACCTTCTCCTGAGAGGAAGGAGCCCTGACAGAGACCACATTTTAGACTCAAGCCGCAACTCTTTTTTTGGGTCACCAGGCTGCCAGCCTACCCTGTAGATTTTGGACCTGACAAGCCTCCACACGAGCCAATTCCTTAAACGAAATCTGTTTATGCACGCCCTCTCGGTTCTACTTCTCTGGAGAACCCTGGCTAATATCGATTTTGGTGCCGTGGAGTGGGGTGTTGTTAACAGGTACCTCAGATTACTCAAGTGGCTCTAGACCTGGGTCGTGGGGAGAGCTGGAAGAGTTTTGGAGGTGCCTGGCAGGAAAAGCCAAGGTTACCTTGAAGAGACTCTTGACAGAAACAAGAATGTCAGTGGTGCTTCTGGTGAGGTCTCAGGTGGGAATGAGGAACATGTTATTGGAAACTGGAGGAAAGGTGGTCCTCGTTACGAAGGGGCAAAACGCTTGGCGGAACTGGGTGTGGTGTTTTGTGGAAGGTAGAACTTGTAGGTGATTCACTGGGATATTTAGCGGAGGCGATTCCTTTTTTTTTTTTTTAAGTTTATTTATTTATTTATTTATTTATTTATTTTGAGAGAGAGAAAGCACCAGCAGGGGAAGGGCAGAGAGAGAGAGAGAGGGGGAGAGAATCCCAGACAGGCTCCGTGTGGTCAGCGCAGAGCCCGAGGCAGGGCTCAAGCCCACAAACAATGGGATCATGACCTGAACTGAAATCGAGAGTTGGACGCTTGACCAACTGAGCCCCCAGACATCCCTAGCTGAGGAGATTCCTACGTAGAGCATTGTGGCTGCTGCCTGGCTTCCCCTTGCTGCCTGATAACAAAATGTGACAGGAGAGACATAAATTGAAGAAAGAATTGTTAGGCCAAAGGGAACCAGTACTCGAAGATCTGGAATGTTTCAGCCTATCTGTATGGCCCCAGATGAGAACGCTCGGTCTGGAGAGAACACCGAGCATGTGGCTGGACAACCATTCGGCTATCAAGTGACTACAGGTATGACTCATGGATCCAATTAGCTGTCTCAGCAGAAGGGCTTGGACTGAAGGGCTTGGCCAGCTCGGACGGAAGGGGATGGAGACAGGACATGATGAAGGAACGCTGCTGGGCTTCTGAGATTTTGCAGGACGAGCCAATAGGGCTCTCTGGCTGTGAACGTGTGTTGTCCTTCCAAAAAACACGGAACTCCTGCCCAGGGCCTCAGGGCAGGGCTGCCTCCCTGGGGGACCAGAGGGCAGAAAAGGGAGCCAAAGAGGCTTATGACCTCAAGCCTTTCATCTTCTTGACTTTTCCCCTTTGAATAGTAATGTCTGCCCTATGCCTGCCCCGCCGTTGTGTTTTGGGAGCAGATCCCTTGTCTGGCTTCACAGAAGAATTTTGCCTCGGGACGCGTCATACCTTGAGTCTCACCCATATGTGACCCAGTTGGTATTTCGATGAGATCGTGAGCTTGGAGTTGGTGCTGGAGTGGGTTAAGGTTGGGGGGCTGTTGGGATGGGGAGAGTGTGTTTTACATTTTAGGGGGCCCAAGGGTGGCATGTTATGGGCTGCACTGTGTCTTCCCAAATCTACATGCTGAGGTCTTAACCACCGCCCCCTCCCCCCGCCAGTTACCTCACAATGTGGCCACGGTTGGAGATCAGGCCTTCCCAAAGGTGATGAGGTAAAATGATGGTAAAGTGAGGCACAACGAGGTTGTATGGTGGGCCTAATCCAATAGGACCAGCGTCCTTGCAGGAAGAGATTAGAACCCAGACACATAGACTGAGAGGCGACCACGTGACGACACAGGGAGAAGGCAGCCATCTGCGAGCCAAGGAGGGAGGCCTCAGAAGAAACCAAACTTCCCAACATCTTGATCTTGAACGTCCAGCCTCCAGAACTGTGAGAAAATAGACCTCTGTTGTTGAAGTCCCCCAGTCTGTGGTATTTTGTTATGGCGGCCCTAGTAGACTAAAATGGTCACCAGTATCAATTAGATAATTTAGTGGCGGGGTGGGGGGGGGGGGCGCAAGCCACACCATGTTGTTGGCGTTAAGAAGATAGATCTTGGTTATTTCACTGATCTTGTTATTTTAAAATTGATATTGTGTAGACTCGACTTTGATTACATGTTCCTTCATCTCTGATTTTTTTTTTTCCATGTAAAATTACTTTCTCTTTAGTCTATTGCCTTAATAGCCTGGGGGGAAATATTTGCTCCTGAGGGTCATGGTTCAAATCTGCTTCATTTTGGTCAGACTATCTTTCTTTCCTTGTAAACAAAATTACACTGTGATTTTAAGTACAGAAACTCTTAGAAGGAAAAGTCTGCTTTGGATTCCAAGAAAGTTTCCTCTTATTATATTATTATATTTCATCTTTATTGTAGACTTCAGGACTCCTATTTTGCTTCCAGACACTCCCTGGAACCAAGCTCTCCCAAACCAGTGTCTTCCCCCAGAAAGAATCATAGGACCAAGGACAGTCCTTGGTCCCCCCCCTCCGGCTTCTCCCCAGGAGCACTCTAAAGAATCCCACTTTCATTTGCCCAGATTCCAACATTTAAGCACACATACATATGAAAAAAATAACGAAAATTCCCAATTGGCATCTCATCTTCTGGCTGTAGTTACCAACCTGAAAGAAGAGAAATAGCCGTGAAAAGGTGAAAGAGAATCCCGCCAATATTTGTCGATAGACTCAACATCGTTTCTGCGCAGTAATGACACGAGTTCATGAACATCTCCTCTTCTTAATTTACTTGCCTGGTTAACCAGAAGATCTCTCTTGTTTCACCTCAAAAAAAACTGTCAATCTTGAAAAGTTCCCATACTAAGAAAACTCCGTGTTCAATAAAATTGATTTTTTCAAATGATTGTTCTCTTGGCTTTATATTCCTGTTAGAACGATAAAAGGTTGTCCAGAAGAGTGTAGGAGATTGAAATGCTCAGGCAGGAAATGGGGGGTATTTCCATTTGCCTGGGATGTTATTTTTTCTATCTTTAAAGTAGAATGTTCCCCCAAACTCCTCTTTTCCCCTGCAAAGAAAAAAACATAAACAAAACTAGACCGTTATAGATCCTGGTTAAGTGGGTTTCAGGAGATTTTGAACTTTCGGGATTTTTGAGCGTCGGTATAGCTCTGGTTGATGGTACATTTGATGGACAGGTTGCAGGTGAATGACGGAGCCTGACTCTGTCACATACTCGCTGTGCATCGAGGCCAAGTCATTCCGACTCCGAGCCCTGATGGGGGAACCATAATATCTGCCTCACAAATTTTCATGTGCATCAAATGAGATAATGGATGTGAATTTACTCTTGAAACCATAACGGGGCTGTGCAGATGTTAGTCATTATTTTCAAACAGCATCTGTGACCTAGTTTTGATTGTGGTTTACTTTTGGAAGGAAGAGCATTGTAACTGCAGCTTGGCTCTTCTGGAACGAAACTAATTCAGGGACCTTAACTACCAGTGATCACATTACAGGCAGATACCCTGCTGTCGAGGTAGACTGACCCCAAGGATGATTGTTCCTTGCTAATTAATGATCAGAAGCATCTCCATCAGCGTACTAAATTCTGAAAATCCGTTTAAATAAAAATCATACTCGTCCGCAGAGCATCGCCTCCAGATGTGGTTGCTGTGCTCCGTTTAGAGAAGGAAAATACTCGTTGGAGGTTTTCCATGTTCAAATATTTCCATCGTTTGTAAGAACTTGCTTTTGTCACTCGTGCATCCTTTCTCAAGCAAATTTTTTGATCGTTCTTTCATCAGGTACATTTTCCTATTAGATGGTTTTATAGAAGGGACTGTTTTTTTATTGCCTAATTGCCATATGGAAGAGATTAATCATTAAAACAAAAATAAGAGGGGCGTCTGGGTGGCTCAGGCAATGTCTCTATTGCTTTCCTGGCCCAGGGAGGATTTGGCCTTTCTGGCTTGCCCATCGAGTTGACCTTTGCTTTCTGGGCATAGTTTAATCCCGACACCTTTTATCCGTCATCAGGAAAGTTAGTTTCGAGTCCTTTACGGTCACATCGTTTTTGCTGCCCTCCCCAGATCTTATCCTACAAATCATCACTGCCTTTTCTTCTCTTGGCCACCTGGTGTGGGTGAACCTTCATGAAGCAATCCTTCCCGTGGGGTTTGTCGGCTTGAAGAGGACCTTGTGTGGTGAAGAGAAAGGGAGGGGGCTGGGCTCCGGGGGACCCGGGTTTCTGCCCCGGATTAACTCCAGAGTGTTGCCAATGTGGCTGGCACGCTCTGGGCCTCGGTTGATTCCTCTGAAAAATAAGCCATTTGGAGGAGCTGTCCTCCAAGATTTTCCCCCAAATTTAGCTTTTCCGTAGTTCTTGGGCATGTAGGATGTGGAAAGAATACGTGCTTCAGAGCCCGGCCGACCTGAGCTCCCAACGACTTTGAGAGAAGTTACTAAAGTTCGTTGAGCCTCAGTGTTCTTGTCTGTAAGATAGTGTTGATCACGCTCACCTCAAAATTATAAGCATTAAATGTACAGAAAATACTTCTGTATGGAAAATGCCACAATACGGAAAAGAGACAACTACCGTTTCCCTTCTCCTCTTCCCGTCGCCTCCTAAAAAATTAAAGAAAAGCGACACATGGAAAGGAAATCGGAAGCTATCGGCATATTTTGCTGCAGAGAAGGAATGTGCCCGAGGACTGGCCCTTGCCCCTCGCACGCTTTTGGAGAACGCGGGGCTGGGATGAGGCTCGCAGAAGCTTCTGGTCCACTGACCCTCTAAGAGACGCTGGGTGGAGCATCATTTGAAGCTTCTCTAGTAACCGTTGCAGAAGGAACGGGGGACACATGATCCGACAGAGGACACGGGGAACGTGGGTAGTGTGAAGACAGAGAGACGTGGGGAACGTAGCGACAACTGTGACTCCTAAGGACGTTTTTGGTGACTCTTGCAAGACAGCGGAGCAGAGAGAGGATCAGAAAACTGAGGCGGCTCCAGGAAGGGGCACCTGTAGCCATTGCGCCTCGGTGGCTTTCTCTCCTCCAGCGGAAATCACGATTAGGTTCCAGGGTAACACGAGAAGGTCAGAACTGACAGCGGCCTTTGGAAATCTGGTCTCACCTAAAGTCCACGTTTTATTTCCTCCCCCATCACCCGATGGCGTAGTGCAGAACCGCTCTGTCTGCCTTCCTCTCGAGGGGAAGCCGGGACACAGGAGTTCAGGGGTGGCGCCTGGAGCGTAAGCCTGGGGATGAAATGAACGTAGCGGTGGGAAACGCAAGCATCTAAATTTAAGTAAAATGGAAAATTAAGCCCATTGTGCTAGTGCAGTTTGGCAGACGTGGGGCTTAGCAGCGTAGCTGTGAAATAAACGTCTCAGTGCTTTGAGGTGCCCGTGCACTCTCTATAAACCAACCATGCGACACGGTTACCAGAAAAGTAAACTCAGGAGTAAAATGCATTATCAGAGGATTTATGATTTTTGGAGCAGACAGAAGGAGAGACAGAATTCCAAGCAGGCTCCATGCCAGCAGCGCAGAAACCCCATGCGGGGCTCGAACTTACCAAGCGCGAGACCATGACCTGAGCCGAGATCGAGAGCTGGACACTTAACCGACTGCACCACCCCGGTGTCCCTACGGTATTGTTTTCACCGTCAAGGTTACAGATGAAATGGAAATGGGGGTCATACTGGCCTAGGAGGATCACTGGGGGTTTGCCCACGCCGGTCACTTTGGAATGCCTCTCCCAGGCTGGTGCTCAGGGGGGCGTTGTTCCTCCTTCAAGACCCTCGCGGACATCTAGACCTTCTGTGCACCAGCCCATGCTGTACGGTAATCCACAGCGGTCATTCACACACAGCCCCTGTTCAAGCCAGGACTCCGGGGGGCACAGACCATTTGTCGTTAGCCTTGCATCCCTGTGGCCATTCGGGAATACCATTAGAGCTCTCTACCTGTTTGTCGAATACCCTGATTAATGAGAAGATTTTCATAAGCATTTAATGATTCATCTACCTGTTTAACAGTACTGATGGAGCTTCTACGAGGGTCATGAGGTGACTGCACCAGATTAGATCATGCACAGACCCTATCTCAAGGCGCCTTGGTCCAGCCGAGATCCGTCATACAAAGAGCGGCTGGAGGAATTGGGGATACTTAACGAGGGTACAAAGGTCTTAGGAAGAGCTCGGCAGGGCTTGCAATATTAAAGGGCTGGAAGGGAGAGCGTGTGCAGCCTGGGGGATTCCAGAGAGAAAAGTCGGTGGGAGTTTGAGGGAGGGAGATTCCAAATAGCAGGAGGAGTCCCAGGGGTCGATGGAATGGTTTGCCCTGCAAATGGCAAACTGCGCCAGAGTGGCACTGTTTGTGGCCGACACCTGTGATGCCCGCCTGACCGGAGGGGATGTCTGCTAGGAAAGAAGATGCACAGCCAAGCCCTGGGGGAGTCTCCTCTGGTCCCAGAGAGTCTTGTGTTTTCCCTGGAAGAGTGGTTTCACAGAGTAGATGTTTGGTCCCAAGCTCTTACCTTTTTCTGCTAAAAATAAAGCCCAAAGGCAAAAGGCAACAAAAGGTCTACATGTTGAGGAACATTTCCAGGGGCTGCTCCAGTAAGACCCAAGAGAGAGTTCAATGGCCTGCCTGACATAGACTCACAGGGTCTCCTCGTTTGTCTCTGCTTCTCCCGTAGCCGTCAATCTAATGGGTGTGAAGCTTTACATATGGACAGAGCATCCTTCACAGGGACCATGTTGCTGTGCAAACTGCAGTGGGTTTGTCACCTCTCTGGGCTTTAACGAAACAGCCCTCGAGGGCCCTGCTAGCTCTCACACGCCAGCCTTTGTGTTTTATTCCAAAATGTCTTCTCTACCGACAGGGAGGCCGCTGACTGAGTCAAATAATGCCCTCGTCTGTGTATTCATGAAGATAAATGCAATCCCTTGCTCACCCATGTAAATCGGGCTCCGGAAATAAATGAGTAAGACGGTTTTGATGGCTATTAATTCTTCTTCTTCAGGTACCTGCAGAATTATGGAGAGTTTTACATTTGCTGGAAGGGAGAGAGGTCATCATTTATTCTTTCTCGCCAGCCAGATCTACGAATTCTTTTCCTCTTCTCCCTGGATTGTTTTTCTGGCATTTCCCAACTCCAGGAAACACATGAAATATGTTATTTGAGAAATTTCGCAGGCGCGTTTCAAAATTGGGTGGACACAATGTAGAAAAAGATATCTTTGTTGATTCGGAAAAATTAGTGGGACTTGGAGAAGCAGAAGTTATTTCGGATTTAAGGGTTTGAATGACATTCCTGCGCAACAACCCGGCCAGCTCCTTTCTGTTTTTAAAATTTTTTTTGGCAAAGGTTAAGATTTTGAGCACGTAGACTTTGAATGCAAAAGTCGTCTCTTATTTTTGTCCCAGTTCAGATTATTGACTCTGATAGGCCCAGAAGAGATGGAATTGATAAAAATAGCAAATTGCTGTTGTTTTTACATCTCGGAAAGGACAACATCTATGACTTCTGACAACTATTTCCTAGAAGGAGCTGGAACGCCCTAGAGCAGCCTTGCAAAGAGCTGCGCCAACACCGTCAGGTTAACTGATGGCCGTTCGTGGACTTTGGAACCTAAGTCTGCTTGATGTCTGTGGCACCACATAGACATCTACACCATCTTAACAGCAATTCGAAGTACGTTCACGTCCATCATCTACTTTTCATTATGAAGGTGGCACCTGTTAATTGCATCAAATTTGGAAATATACTCAACATGATGCCCATAAGGCCGAGCAGCAGAGACTTAAAAACAACAACAGATGCAGCCATGTCAGACTACTTTATGACTTTATATGACTTTTGAGGGCTTTGAGACCAAGCCACATTGCGGGGGCAGAGTAGGGGGTTCCCCACTGAGGGAATGTTCCGGTGCTTAATTATTCTGGGATGATGTAAATCTTGGAGCAGGGAAGGAGATGGGCCTTGCTCATGGCTTACAAATTAATTCTTCTAGGACAAACTCTCTGGGGTCAGAGGTCAGCCTGGCCCAGTTTCTGAAGCACAGAGCAGCCTGGTGCGGGATAGTGGTCGGTGACCTGCCGTTGTCTTGGAGGGTCAGATTGGCAGCCAGTCACCTGGGAGATGGCCCGGGAAGGTGGGTGTGGACCCGGGACTGCAGACATAAATGCTTTTGTCCACACCAGTTCCCCTCCATTGTCCCTAATGCTCTGTATCTTGTTGTGCATAGCAATCTGGGCTTGGGGGTGATTGTCGTAGACGTGGGGGTAATACCAGCAGTCGTAGTAATGACAATGACAATTAGACTCCCCTATAGAGTGTGTTACATTCTAGGCACTATTCTGAATACTGGGCGTGAACTCACTTTGTCCCCACGGCACCGTTATGAATTAGGTACTGGTATTTTCCCAGTTTGGCAGATTAGGGAACTGAGGCACAGGCAGGCCCCGGCAGGGAGGGTCCCGGAGGTGAGCGCTACACCGTAGAGGCTCTGCGGGGACCGGACCCCAGGGAGCGTGCCGCAGTACCAGGAGGGCTAAGTGATGCGCTTCCCCCGGAGAAGAGCGGGGAGAGGTGGCAGATACAGGGGTGGGGGAAAGGGCGCAGCCAGCTGCCGCGGAGGCTGCCCAACAAGGGTGCGGGTGTCAAAACAGAGGGACCTGGCCCACCCACGGTCAAGGCAGCATCGGAAGCAAGCAGCGGCCGCTTCAGGAAGTTGAGATTCTCGCTAAAGAGTTGGGGGCAGGGTCACGGGGTGTGGGTAATATATCAAGTGTATAAAACAGAATGAAAAATCTGGGGCGCTTGGGGGGCTCAGTCGATTAAGCATCTTGACTCTTGATTTCGGTGCAGGTCATGATCTCACGGTCCATGAGTTCGAGCCCCACATCGGGCTCTGCATTGACGGCATGGAGCCTGCTTGGGATTCTCTGCCTCCCTTTCTCTCTGCCCCATGAGTGCGCTCTCTCTCTCTCTCTCTCTCTCTCTCTCTCTCTCTCAAAAGTAAATAAACCTCAAAAAATAACAATATGTAAAAATCACCCATAGAGTCACCCCTGAAAGGTAACGACTGCACATTTTGATATATATACACGTTTGTGTGGACATGTGCATAAAATGTGTCTCCCCTCGATTTCATATTGTAAAAAGTTTTCAAACATATTGCACAGTTGAGAGAATTATGGACGAACGATGCTTTTTCATGTGGTTTTACACGCTGAGCCTGTTTCTCACTGAAATTTGTTATGAACATGGTTTTTAGCGGCTGTGGAATACTTTATTGGGGAGCTCTCCCACAGATGGTCTTAGCAAAGGGAAGAAAACTTCCCAAGCTCCTCTCCCCACTACTCTTGCCCACCCTGGGACCCCTGTGCCCCTGCGCTCTCCCCTCTCTGTTGTAACCAGGAAAGAACTTCCCAGAATAACGGTTGACCTGAGCAGGTGGGCAATACATATTTATGGACTAAATGAATTTAACCAATGCCTGTTTTGGCAACATTCACCATCCCCGGTTCTGTCCATCATCTACGTAAGCGTGGAAAGAAACGTACTGATTTGCATTTTTACACTGTTTCATAAGAATGATCTTTCAGGGGCCCCTGGGTGTCTCAGTAAGCGGAGCATTAAACTCTAGACTTTGGCTCAGGTCGTGAGATTAAGACCTACGCTGGGTCTTATCTCTTAAGATTCTCTCTCTCCCTCTGTACCCCCCTTTCTCCCTCTCTCTCTGTCTCCAAAAAAAAATTATCGTTAAGAAGTCGTTAACTATTAAATCAAGGGTTAGGAGCACTTTAGAGACTTCTTGCTGTGTTTGGCAAACCGTTTGTAGAATGCCTTTGGGAGAGTGCTACTGTCCTGTATCTTTGCAAGATTTAGTTTTATCAGCGTGGAAGCACTCATCAACTCAGCTAGCCATATTATTCAAGATGTCATGTGAACTTAGCTGCAAAGAGCAATGCACTGAGTTGGGAGTAAGTGTAGATACTCGGCTGGATTTTGAAAAGTGGTTCTCCTGAGTGATTTCTCTCCTCTCCATTGCAAACCTGCTTCAAAAAGAGATGCTACCTCTCTCCTCGGTGGATTCTCGGTCTGGGCTCACATGAACTTGCCTGAGTGGGGCCCAGGGATTCCGACCTAGAATTCCTTGTAACCACTCTAATCTCTTCGCCCGCAGCCTCTGCTTTGCTGGGTCCAGGACGAGGGTCATTCCAGCTCAGCAGTGAGTGAATACTCTTGACCATAAAACTCTCTGCCAACGAAAGACATTGTAAATATAGAGCAACGCAGTCTGGTGGTCATGGCTAAGGTGAGTAGGAATGTTGATATGATTCTGAGCAACATTCTCAGTGCCTCAGTGTACAAATGAACGGGATATTGAATCCCTGAAGATCAGAAGGCTTCTTAAATGCAATGATCTATTCTCAATCACCTAGCAGTGGGAGGCCAGGTATTAGACAACTGAACTCTAAATATGATTTCACACACTCACGTCACTGCTCAGGTGTCATACCTCTCTCTTTACCAAACTTTTTTTTTTTTTTTTTTTTTTAAATCTTTCCTCCAAAGCTCTCAAACCACACAATTCAGCTACTAACCGAGGCTCACCTTTTTGGATTTCCCCTGCTGTACTGTGGTCGAGGTGCTAATTAGCAGGGAGAGGGCCAAATGGCAGGCGGCCAGAAGGAAAAGAGACGTCAAAAGACCCGCACAAACCACAAATGGGACAGCCTGTGCCCTTGTAAAGTTGAGACACGCTTCTTAGGAGCGAAGCATAAAAGTCCCCCCACCGCCCCCCGCCGCTTCCGAACATGGTCAGGTTCGGCAGCGGGCTCCAGCCTCCTCACCTGGTAATTGGGGATTGGAATAACACCTCTCCTGCGGCTTGCCAAGAGGAGTAAATAAAATCAGATAAGGGGCAGCAGGCTAGGAAGCGATCCCCTGTTGAGCACCCCCATTGTGCCAGACTGTTGGCAACGTTTTCCATTTAATTCTCCCACCGGCTCCGTAAGGCTTGATGGATGGGCCAACCATGGCGGGGTCACCTGCTGAATGTCACATACGAAGTGGCCTGACCTCACTGCAAAGCCTTTGCTCTTGCTGCTGAGCCATGGTGAGGTGCGTGGCATTTTGTGGACACTCGGTCATGTCTGTTATTATTGGAGAGGACGGGAAAACGATGATCTCCTTGTTATGAATGAAAACAACAGATATTTAAAGCTGTTGGGAGCCTTTGTGCTCCGGGTTTCAACATGGGATTTACCTGTCCTATTTTAACCAGTTCGCATGAGCATTTGTTGTATAACCAGCACATGCTGTTCCTGCATATAACTTCGGTTACATAAATCTAAAGCCTGCTGACTGCTGGTGATCTTTAAAATCTAATGAGCTGAAGGATTCGTTTTGAGCCTTGGGGCAGGATGGCTGTAACCATTCCCCGAGCTCAGCTTTTAGGAGGATAAGTTTGCTGCATCTTTGCCATAATCCAACTGAAGCCTGGATTCCAAGCAACAGTGGATGAGATTTAAGTCTCTAAGAACGATATAAACTTAAATAAAACAAGGCTTAAGCGTAAAGTCCCTGCAAAGTCCCTGTGTCCACATTCCATCAGGATGACGTAATAGAAGTTTGGAAGCAGGCAGCCTCTCCCTTCGGGTCCCCTGACCGCTCCGCAAGATGGAAGTCAACGGGGTGGTGATCCGTGACTCTCAGAAGCCACAGATCACGGTGGGCTTTCTGAAGCCGGGCGTACTTGGCTGTTGGCGGGTTTCTCAACTACAAAGAAGATCTCTGTTAAAAAGAAAAAAAGCGAACTAGGAAGAGTTTTGGGTAATTGAAATCAAATTTTGTGTCAAAAGAGGAGTGAAGTAGGAGTTAGCTTTCTTCTCATTGGAGAAAAATCTCTATGTGGATAAAAACATCCTGACATTTAGTCTCGTCTATTTTGCTGGTGAGTCGAAATCAGAGCAGTGAGATCCAAGGAAGGGAAAAGATTTGGGAGCTTTCTCCACCCCCCCCCCCCATCTCCCATGGGATTCTTTCTTCTCCATTGGAGCCAAAACGCAGCAGATCATGGCCATGTGGCCCCCAAGCTGAGGACAGATGTCACCTCAGCCTCCTGTTGTTCATTCATATGAAGAGATACAGGGTGCGACCTACACTGGGTCACTCAGCCCCTCCGTGTCTCACATTTTTCATCTGCAGAATGGATAATAAAAGTATCTACCTCAATGGGTTGCGTGCAGATCAAATGGGTTTTAAACATTAATTCAATGTGTAAGTTTAAATTAAATGGGCAAATCTCTCAGAACGGACCCAGGCACATTGTAGGAGCGAAGGGTTTGCGATTCTTCTGTCGTGAAGACGAGAGCGTGGTCCTGGGTATGTGTGAAGTCTTTGGAATCCACCTGACCTGCCTCCAAAACCCATTCTACCATATGCCTGACCTTGGTTGGCCAAGTCGCCTGAAGTCTCTGAGTCTCTTTCTTTCTCAAATTTAAAAATGGAGGTGTCAATTCCTAACACTAGTAGCATTTTGAGGAAGAGGAAAGGATTGCATTTGATGATACGTGATGAGCCTGGTATCTGGCCCATGGCTAATTCTCTTACGAAGTATTTGTGGAAGAAAGTACCCCTGTGGCTGTAAGCACGTATTCCCACACACATCCAAATACAATCATGTTGGACCACTTTCCCTTTTTCGTTTTTAACTTCTGGATACTTTGTAGAGAACCCAACTTAACATCCCCAACCAGGGGAAAACCTAGGTTTCCTTTTTTGGCAAATGACCTCAGAAAAGAAGTGTATTAAGTCAGCTCAGGCTGCTATAAAAAACACCAGAGACGGAGGGGGCTTAAACAACAGACATTTATTTCCTCAGCTCTGGAGACTGGAAGTGCAAGGTCAAGGTGTGTCCGGGCTGCCTTCTGCTGAGGCGTCCCTTCCCGGCTGGCAGATGGCCATCTTCTCCTGTGTCCTCACACAGTCTTTTCTCACTGGTGAGCCTCCCCAGTGTCTTCCTCTTCTCAAATGGACACCAGTGTCATTGGATTAGGGCCACATCCTTATAACCTCATTTAACCTTAATTACCTAAGTTAAGGTCCTATCCCCAAATATAGTTCCCCTGGAGGTTAGGGCTGCAACATGTGAATTTTGGGGTTCAGTCCATAATAGGAAGCTTTTATATCACTTTTTCTTTCCTCATTCACGCTGACTCACTCATTCAGAGAAGCATCGTGTTGTATTTAGCCATTTGGAAGCCAAGGAGATCGGCCTCGGAAATCCCATCAACCTTTTGGTTGAGGATCTCTGTCTTTGGCCCTGGGAGGAAATACATTTCTGTTGTTCAAGCCACTTGGTCTGTGGTTCTCTCTTGTGGCAGCCCTCACAAATGAATCCACGCCCTTACTGAACTAATATGTACTTTTAAAAATTAAGCACTTACTGCGTTCCAACATTGCTTACGATTCTGAATGTGTAGGTCCTGCTTCAGATTTGACAAATTGGAATTTGAACCCCAAAGACCTGCCCTGCCTGTTCTTCCACGTCTAACCTCTGATCGTCACATCACGAGTCTCAAAAATCGGCCATCAGATACTTCTGCCTTTTAGTGGCCCTCACGGCACCTCATCGGATCTTCTACCTAATTTCTCTAGTTAGCAACGGAGTCTGGAATCGGGATCCAGTAGTAAAAAGAGGAGGCTGTGTTTGAGCTAGGGTGAGCCTCCCCTGGGACCTACGACCTGTTTTGCCAGAGACATTCCAGACTTTCTCTTGTTCTGAAACATGCAACTTTTTTGTTGAACTTATGGAACTGTTTTACTCCTGAAAATGTCCTATAATAATTGGTCCCGTTGGCATTGGGAAAGCTTATTGGATGCAACAGAACTGACTCTTTCACCAAAAACTAAACATGCACTCGGTTCACTTTTGCTTGAGGAATGAATATCTCACCCAGCTTAGACTTGTGTGAATCAGTCTTTTCTTGTATGGGTTTCTGTGGTTGAGCTCCTGGTGAATGTTTAGCTCATCTCCTTCCAGACCCTCCCTGACACCTCTAGGTTTACCGTACCCTTGGCTTGGATGTCAGGCGAGTCACTAGGTTTTTCTTACTCTGTGTAGGTCGCTGGGCTGGGTGAGGTTCAGGCGAGCTCATGACCATGAAAGCATTTTGAAATCTGAGATGTGGTACCGATTGTTACTATGATACTATCTGGAAGGGTACAGTTTGTTATTTTCCCTAAGAAGCCATTTCTTCACTTCTATCATTATCTATAAATATCTCCTATTTACACTGTAGCTTCTGACCGTGTCTTTATAACTAACTGTTAGATCAAAAAAGACTCCTGAGGCTGGATCTTATTTAATTATCCTTGATTTCCAGCAAGGCGGGCCTAGGCTAGGGGATAGAGAAGCTTCTTAACAATTTTTTTTTTTTTTCTGATACAGGGACTTCCAGGCCATGGTGGTGGATGGAGTGCAGGATTTCCATCTCTCGAGGGCCAACCCGAAGAACAAAATTGCAAAAGCCGAGAAAGAGTCCCAGCGGCAAAGTAATCAAGCATGAGAAGTTGCAAAATGTGATGTTGTATCCCGTCAGAGGCAGGGGTAAGGAAGGATACAAAGTTCTTGGCACATCTAAGTATTGCTCTGCCCCATGCCCTCATGTTATACACAAAGACAGGAATTTAGAAGACTATGTGCTTTCCCCATCAGTACCCCTAAACTTAGAGAAAGCGTGAGAAGGTCTTGAATAACATAAATCCCACCCCACGGGAGATGCTGGAGGCTTGTCTCCTCCAGAGGCTCTGAGCCAGAGACAGAGGAGTTTTCTGGGAGAAATCCTGTGGCGTGCTCAGACGGGGCAGCCGAATGCTTAGTTAGCACCTGCGTGTTATGGGAATCCCAAGCTGGAAAAAAAATGACCCAGAACTGGGGGGTCTGTCTTTTAAAACTTTTGGGGAGAACACATCAGAAGCAGGTGGAAAACTGCTCTGTGGGGCCTCTTCCACCCAGTGTTCGAAATCAGCTCATTTGGAATTTGTTGAGTCTTGGTTTACGGCTTAGTAGATGGTTAAGTTCTTGCGACCATCCTCCCTACGGAAGAGAACAAGTGTATTTTGCATCGTCTTCTCCTACTTTTGCTCAGTTGGGCGCTTTCCGTGTCTAGCTACTACCTGTCCTGGTTTCTACTTTCTCCCAACTTCAGAGGTTCACACTTGTGAATGTGTGCGTGTGGGACTGAAGGGAAGTTTCTGTCTGTTCTCTATTAGGACTCTCCTCCGTGACTCATTACCTTCAGCCGAAAAGTTCTTCTAAGCAGATTCAAGGGATTGTCAGAGAAAGTACAGTTTGAGGTTATTTTCAGTGTTTGGGTGTCTCCACGTCCAGTCGAAGGCCTCTGAAACCTGCCAGCAGTCCATCCCACTTCCTCTGCATTAGATCTATTTTTATTTATTTATTTTTATTAAAAAAAATTTTTTTTAACATTTATTTATTTTTGAGACAGAGAGAGACAGAGCATGAACAGGGGAGGGTCAGAGAGAGGGAGACACAGAATCTGAAACAGGCTTCAGGCTCTGAGCTGTCAGCACAGAGCCCGACGCGGGGCTCGAACTCATGGACCGCGAGATCATGACCTGAGCCGAAGTCAGCCGCTTAACCGACTGAGCCACCCAGGCGCCCCTAGATCTATTTTTATTGTGATTCTTGCTCTTATCACCGGAAGACTGGACAACTCTCTGGTGAAGGAGGAGGATTCTGGAAGATGAGAACTGTTTGTTCTCAGATTTCCCCCCTTGTTTTAGGGCCAAGTGCAACTCACCCAGCCTGTTTGTGATTGCCAGGGGCCTCCCCGGGGCCATCGGAATCTCAGGGTCAAAGACCTCCCCCGCTCCCCCACCCCCCATGCCAAGGATGCTGCCGCTTGGGGTTCAGAGTCTAGGCTGCTGGCTCAATCATCTCTCCTCACGCAGGAGTTCTTGTTTAGGGTCCAGGTTCAGTGTCTCTGGAATTGGTTTCAATAGGGGATTTCTTCTCTGTCTAGATTACATGTCCCTCGAGGGTATGATCTTGAACTTCTGTTATGGCGAGGAGTCAACTGACATCCGCTGGATGTTTCCTTTGCTTTAGACATGTTCAGTAGCTCCCCAAGTCCTCAGGACAGTGAGCGGAAATGATCACAGAGGGATGAAGAAACTTGCCCGTGGTCACACGGTTGTTAGAAGAAGCACCGGAAACCGAACCCCCCGGCTTGCGTTCTTTCCACCTTGTTGTCTGTTCTGCAGGCTGCCATTGAGGTTGACCGTCTCCACAAGTGTTCACCGGATGGTCCATGACGACGATGGTCACAGGGTAGAAAGGATGGAATTCTATGAATTTCTTGGTAAGTGAGGATGAATAGCTTTGCTCACCAAATCTCAGGATGTGTCACGGGGGACAAGCCCTTGGGCGCAGAGGACCGGAGAAAGGGGTGTCCTCTCTGCCAGGTAGAAATCTTCAAGAAGGAGGTCTCAGAAGGAATTTGGGGGGATAAGGTGGCTCTGCAGGCCAGATCTCAGAGCTTCAAAGTCAAAGATGCGTTACTTACAGGATAAAGTCCCTGTCAGTTAGTGCGACACATCCTGCTCACAATTGGACCGTTGTCTGTGGGTCCGGCCGCCGTTTCCACGACCCCCACCCTGCCCCACATGGACAGCCTGCTATTGACCGCTGCCCATGCTTCCCCTGCCTAGAATGTTCCTGTTCCCTCTGTATCTCTCCGCACTTTGAATGAGGTCTACTCTTCCTTTAAGTCTGAACTCTGCTGTTTCATCAAAAGCCTTTTCTGGGCACAGTCCTGATAGAAGCTTTTCAAGGGTACAGATGACACTCCGTTTCTTTGCCCTCGGGACTTAGCACTATGGATAATGCACAGGAGACCCTACACTGAGTGTTTCTTGTGAGGATGAATGGATAAATTCCTGAGAGGCCGTGTGGGGCTGAGATATCCTGCTGATCAGGAGACCTGAGCTCCCATCCTCACTCAGCCCCCTATAGGCTTTGTGCCCTCAGGCAAATGACTTACCTCCAATACTGAGATTTCCCGTCTATGAAATGATGTTAAAGCCTTGCTCACCAGGTTTATGAGATGAAAAAATAAGACAAGAAATGAACACTTTATACTGTGATGCAAGATTGGCTATGGGTTAAAAATCCCATCCACCCACACGAAATTAGAAACTGATAAATTACACTGCATTCAAATTAAGAGGTTCTGATCCCCAAAGGACACCATAAAGGAAGTGAAAAGACAAGCTACAAACTAGGGGGTCCTAAATGTGACGTCAGTAACTGCCCACCTCTAGGAGTAAGAACCCCTCGAGCCAATATAAAAAAATCTCCCCAGTAAATACGGACAAACGCACAAGCAGGCCTTTTGCAGAAGAGGAGACACATCGGATGAATAAACGTATGGAAAGGGAGATCGAGAGCACACTGAGATGGCTTTGGGATCCATTTGACTGGCAAAATTGACATTTCTGTGTTTTGCAAGGAATTTGGGTCAGTGGTGTTCCTGCTACTTTGCAGTGGAAACGCAGTCATTTTGAAAAGCAACTCGTGATTGAACAAATGGGGAGACTATAGATGCTGACGAGGATGTGGAGACACGGGAACCCTCTTGCACGGTTGGTGGGAATGCAAACTGCTGCAGCCGCTCTGGAAAACAGCGTGGAGGTTCCTCAAAAAATTAAAAATAGATCTACCCTATGACCCAGCAACAGCACTGCTAGGGATTTACCCAAGGGATACAGGAGTACTGATGCATAGGGGCACTTGTACCCTAATGTTTATAGCAGCACTTTCAACAATAGCCAAATTATGGAAAGCGCCTACATGTCCATCAACTGACGAATGGATACAGAAGATGTGGTTTATATACACAATGGAATACCACGTGGCGATGAGAAAGAATGAAATCTGGCCCTTTGTAGCAACGTGGGTGGAGCTGGAGAGTGTTATGCTAAGTGAAATAAGTCCTACAGAGAAAGACAACCTCTGGTGGGGGAGGGGAGACAGACGCTGGTATATGGGAGAAGCACAAGATAAATGTTAATTAGAAGTGTCTAGTTCTGGGCTTGGATGGTAGGGTCAGGGAGTTCTTTCTGCTTTTTTTTTTTTAATTTAATTTTATTTTTTTCAAATTTTTATTGAACTTCTATTTAGCTACCATAATATTGGTTTCAAGAGTACAATTTAGGGATTCGTCACTTACATATCACACCTAGTGCTCATTTTATTTATTTTTAAAAATATTTACTTATTTATTTTGAGAGAGAGAGAGAGAGCACGAGCACAGGCAGGGGAAGATCCGAAAGAGAGGGAGAGAGATTGAATCCCAAGCCGGCTCCGTGCTGTCAGCGCAGAACCGGACATGGGGCTCGAACTCAGGAACGGTGAGATCGTGACCTGAGCCGCCATCAAGAGTCAGATGCCTGACCGACCCAGGGGCCCCTCCAGGGCTCATTTTAAACAAATAAGCCCAGACAACGCAAGGTCATGCAAAGCTCCATGATGACGGGTCGGTGTGCCATCGCTGACTCAATTCAGTTCAGCTCAGTATATCTTTTCCTCAAATACCTTCGTTATGTTTTCTACTGTGTGTGCACGTGGGTCCATGTTCCAAGTGTTTGGGTGGTAGGAAGGGGAATAAGAAAGGTGGAGTGACTCTGGGTCAGTTTGTAATTGACCACAAACGTAGAATGATCACTGTAAACAACGTATGATCTCGGGAAGAGTCACTGCCCTTCCGTGCCTCAATTTCCCTGTCTCTGAAGAGAAGAATGGACCCAGTGGCCTGGAATTGCCGAGTTTCTGCGGCCCCTCCCTCCATCCCTCCTCACTGTGCTCACCTTTTCCTCCGCCTTCTCCTCGCTCCGGGATGTTCTCCCCAGTCACTCTCTCGGGGAGCCTGGGGACGACCAGCGGAGGGCCACGTGCTGAAATCTGGCCGCACATCCCTGCTGGCATCTAGCTTCCTGCTCTGTCCGTCCAATCGCGTTTGTTAATCACACAATTTAGTGCCCTGTAAACACGGCCACTGCTTCATTTCCCCGCAAGCGTCCTTGGCACCGGTGGCCGGGGAAGATTTGTTTCCAGTCATGAACCAAATATGAAGGTCACATGATTTCGTGATTTTTTTCCTTTCCAAAGAAATATGGGAGGCTTACGCAGGCCAACCTTCCAATTAATCCTGAGAACAGCTGCCTTCGAGGTGGGTGAGCCTGAATATTATTCACTCTCGCGGTCATTTATCAAAGAAAAGGAACTGTCTGCCGGCCTCCGATCGCTTTGATTCACTGGAGTCTGGAATGTGGTGCAGCTGGAAGATCCCTGTTTCACGGATACGATCCAGGTCGTTACTTGGACCTGCGTGGGCTCTCGAGTAGCCAGGACGGTGAACCTTCTGTGCCCGTGGTGCGGACTGCCCTGCGTATTCACACACGGTGCCTGAGTCGGCATCCACCTGCTGGTCACGGGGCTTTGGGACACCCAGGAATCCCCCAGTGGCCCTGCAGGTGCCTGTTTACGCCCGGTGGCTCTTACATCGCTTGCCTCCTTAGCTCCGGTGAGCAGGGGCTCTGTGCGTCGTAAGTGCCACCGGACAGACGGTGGGCGACCTCCCATAAGAAGAGCACAGGAGGAAAGCATCAGTGAGAACCTGTCGCATCAGAAACAAAACCAGCAGGGGCCCCTGGGTGGCTCAGTTGGTTGAGCGTCCGAACTTCGGCTCAGGTCATGGTCTCGCGGTTTGTTGAGTTCGAGCCCCAGGCCAGTCTCTCTGCTGTCAGCGTGGAGCCCCCTTCGGATCTTCCGTCCCCCTTTCTCTCTGCCACTCCCCCGCCCGCACGCTCTCAAAAATAAATAAACGTTTAAAAACAAAGCAAAACAAAACAAAACAGTATGTCTATTGCAAACAGCTGTATTCAGGATCCTAGGAGGATTTCACTTGCCCCTAAATCTATATAGGCAAGGAGATCTCTTTCAGTGCAGGTTCCCCCAAATTCCGCTTCGTCCTGTCTGATGGATGGATTCCCCGTGATCAGAATGGGCCGAAACACAGAAGTCCTCCATGGTCGCAGGAGATAAATCCATTAGGAATGGGGTGGTGAATTATGTTCCGGAACGGCAGGGACCGGGGAAATTAGGTGGTAGCATATTGAGGGAGCACAAAATGAAGCAGAGAGAGAGAGAGAGAGCGAGCGAGTGAGCGAGCGAGCCTGAAAGTGCTGAGCAGATCCTGAACAATGGTCAGGGCTCCAGGTAAGAGGGCAGCGCTCTTACATGGATGTGATTAACTTTTTGTGGGTGGGGCCATCTCATAGAATCTCTCTCTGGAAGGTGACGTAGGAATTTTCATCCCGTTCCCAGGCAGGGAAATGGAGAAACGTCTTCTGTGCTTGGAGGGGATACATCCAGGGTCACATTCCTCAGGGCGTGTGTCATTGGCTTCTGACCTAAGCAGACTGCTCGGTCCTTGACCGTCTTCCTGGGGTATCCAGCCCATGCCCTCAACTGTCACACACTTGCTTGGGTCCTCACGTCTCCGGTCTCAGCCCTGATCTCACTCCTGGGGGTTTGACTCACACATCCAACTCTCTCCTAGCTCTTACCTGCCTCGGATTTCATGTCTGAACTTAATCCACTTGCCCCAAAACCTGCTCTGATTTCGGGACTATCACCAATTCCCCTCACTGAGGCTGGAATTCTGATGTCATCGTGTATTAGCCCGGGCCTTCAGAATCTACAGAACAGGATGTGTACGTATAGAAAGAGATTTATTATGAGGAATCGACTCATGCAACTATGGGAGCTGAGGAGTTTCAAGATCTTCAGGTTTGATCAGCAGGCTCGAGCCCCAGGAAAAGCCAGTGTTTTGGTTTGAACCCAAAGGCAGGAAAAGGCGCAAACTCCAATTCGAAGGTGGGTCAGGCTGCAAAAATCCTCTCTTATGCAGGACTGTCAGCCTTTATGGTCTACTCAGACCTTCAACTGATTGTGTAAGGCCCACCCAGACTAGGGAGGACAACGTCCCTTACTCAGTCCACACACAAACAGTTAATCACATCCCAAACACCCTCACAGAACCACCCAGAATTGTGTTCGACCATATATCTGCGCACCTGGTGGCCCAGTCAGGGGCCACATAATAGGCTAACTTGTCATTTCGCTGCACAGGTGCTCAGTTTCAACTCAGCAGGCAAGTCATCTTCTTTCAGATGCTCCCATCCCTCCGCTCCGTGGCATGGCCATATTCTCGAGAGCGCTCGTGGTTCATTCTGCACCTTCAAGGGCTGATAAGCAACCTGCCGGACCTCTCTGCTCCCAGAGTCAAATAGGCCACTCACACATCTTTGCATTTTGACCCAGTGGTCTCTTGGCTGTGTCCCCAGCGTGCTCTCTTGCAAATGTGTGCACATGCCTCATTCTAGAAGATATGATTACGATGTGGGACCCTGTGTCTCTGTGCAGCTTGATGCATCTCCCAGCCAAGAATGGGCATGAGAAGCCGGGAAGACCCGAGTCTGAATCCTGACTATATTAATTTCTAGCTGTGTGATCTGGATGGAGCTACTTAATTTCTCCAAACAGCAGATTCCTTTATCTGGACAGCGGTGCTAAAACCCTTTCTTCCAGCGCAGGGGACTGTTAAAGAAGATGCTCAAACGGTGTCTGGGTCCTAGTACATGTCAAAAACTTTTGTCTGAACCAAGAAGTGGACTTATAACCTTTCTCTCCTAACATTTCATGAAGTCATCACATGCTGGATGTGCAGTCCTCAGGTATGATTTTCTCCCCATTTTAGTGGGGCTTTCCCCCAACGCACTCTATTTTCTACATAATTTTTGGAAGCATTCGAATATATGTTCAGTGTTAGTAGTCTCTTTCTCTCTCCCCTTTCTCTTATGGCTGATGACCTGGCCCGAGTCTTCACTTGGGAGTAAGGACCAGTGGTAAAGTTCTAAGCTACAGAAGTCTGCAATCTGCAGTCGCCAGGCACGACCTAGCGCCATTCTACTGTTGGCGTGACCCCCGTAAGACCAGAGGATGCTGCGCTCTGGGCCTCGAAGGCACCAACGTGAATCCCTACCCTGATTCTTCCCAGGAGAAGCGAAGCGTTGGAAATTATATTCAGCTGCAGGAGTTTTCAGCCTCACATTCGGAAAGAGCAGAAGTTGCTAGAGGCTATTTTCAGAGAACTCCTAATAAGTACAGAACCCAAATACAGACATGGTTGTTAACACCCTGGGAAATGCCAAATCCAAGCTGGATCGCAGCCAGCAGAGAAATGGAAAGTCCTAGATAGCTTATCTCAGAGCCAATCTGTATTATGCGGGAGGCGCAAGAGGCAATTGCACGGGAGGACACGAGCTCTCCTTCTAGGCTCTACATCAGCGCCTTGGACCGACAACATCAAGGTGCATCGGGCATTTTCTGAATCTGCGAGTAGGTCCCTTGTCCTGCTCTGGGTTCTATCCTGTGCTTCCAGCCTTCTTCTCCTTCAACCCACCCATTCTTCCTGACCCGTTTCATTCATTCCTGGGGCTTCCGGAACCTTCTCTCCCTCAACAAATGACTCCTTGTGATAGATCTCCAGGCTTGAGTTTTTAAACAAGTTTATTCTATTTATTTGTTTGTTTGTTTATTTATTTATTTAGAGAGAGAGAGAGAGAGGAGAGAGAGAGAGAGAGCACATGGGGGAGAGGCAGAGAGAGGCAGAGAGAGAATCCCAAGCAGGCTCCACGCTGTCTGCATAGCCTGACGCGGGGCTCGATCCCACGAACCGGGAGATCATGACGTGAGCTGAAATCAAGAGTTGGATGCTCAATCACCTGAGCCACCCAGGCCCCCCGGCCTTGACTTTTTGTCTGCATGTCAGGCACCTGTTTAAGCCCACGACAGACACCCAAACTCAGCATGCTTTTCTCCAGCTCTGTTACTCAGCGCTGGGACACAGGTTCTTTGACTACAAGCCAAGAGCTTTCTGCTCTCCACAAAGATGCCTTGGGTAGTTGACGTGGTGGCTAATTGAAGTTAAAGCACCCATTTAGAATGGTTTTGGGGGAAGGTGACAGAAAGTCTGACTGTGGCAATGATTAGAATTTGGATTCTGAAGATTTGGGTTCAAACCTCAAGATGCAACCTTCATACCTTTCAGGCAGCATGGCTTCAATAAATCATTTCCATTTGCAAACAGAGCAGGAGAAGACACAATTAGTATAATTAGGTTAATAGCCTATATACGTATTATCTATATACAGGTTAATTATATGTATATATTGTAATTATGATTATATATGACGTATAACATGTATCTTATATATGGATGTTGTATATTTATACATGTTACACGCAAACATGTATTATATGTATATATTATCTGTACATACAACCTACTAATATATAATTAGTGTAAGTAGGATAATAAAAGTTAGTTGTGATGTTGTGTTTACCTCGTGCTAGTCACTGATCTAAGTGCTTCTATATATTAGCTCATTTAATTCTCAAAACAATTCTGTTAAGGATCATACTATTATGGTTCAAACTTTTAAAAAATGTTTACATAGTTATTGTGAGAAACAGAGCGAGAGAGAGAGAGAGAGAGAGAGAGAGAGAGAGCAAGAGGGGGCGGGGGAGGGGCAGAGAGAGAGGGAGCCAGAGAATCCCAAGCAGGTTCCATGCTGACAGCGCAGAGCCCCATGGGGGGCTGAAACTCACGAACTGTGAGATCATGACGTGCCCCGAAATCAAGAGTCGGACGCTTAACCGACTGAGCCACCCGGGCCCCCCTCAAACTTTTCAGAGTAGGGAAGGGAGTCAGAGTTATGTGGTCCGTTTCCGCTCGTGTTTGCAGGGGGGTCGGCGTGAGGCACTGTGCACAATGCTTCTGCCTGGTGCCCGCCACGGCAGGTTGGTGTCCTTACCCTTTCCCTCCTCCTTCCCCTGCCCACCAAAATGCTGTCACCTTTACTTGACGTCTTCTGTAGCTTAAATATGTGCATTTTTAGTTTTGCAATGTAGACACGTTTGTATTAAACGGTGAATGAATACCTTTCTCCAAATGTCTCCCTACATGTCCGTGTCCCTAAAGCTTCCCACTTAACCCTCCCAGGAAGGTGAGCACCTCTCTAGGTCGAGACTCACCTGCGAAGGAGGTGATAAATCACAGGCACTGTCAACTTTTAACATGTGGTACTCTCTTTTTTCTGAAACCCTTTTCAGTGGCTGTGAGGGCACAGAGATGACCTTCAGAGGTCAGTGCTTCCAGGATACATTCCAGGGCTGAAATCCAGGTCCCCCATTGGGATGTGATGGCCTGGATGCATCAGGGGCAGAGGGATGGCCCTGATTTTCAGCTGACCCAGGCTCACTGGCCTGCGGGTACTCTCCAGCCCGGTCCTGGCACTGCTTAAACGGGCAACGCGTCCACACGGGGCCAACGTGATAGTCTTGGTTTTAAATACAAAATCATGGTGCCAACAGAAGAGGCTACCTAGCCAGTGTAGGTCAATGGCTCTATTGATTCTGTGAGTTGTATCAACCCTCTGGGTATGATCTATTAATAAGGATTTAAAAAGGAAGGGGTACTCACAGAGAAGGAAGCAGAGGTGTAGGCTTGATGGTAGAACTTACATAAGACGTGTTGCACCCCAAAGCGTAGGGAGAGACAGAGCAGCAGTCTTGCCTTGGGCCACGGATGAGGGTGTAGCAATGGGTAGCTGGGGTGCCCTGGAAACTGGGGAAGAGTGGCCCACGGGCATCATCTTCTGGCTGGTGGTGTAAGAAGGAACAAAAAGGTTGTATCTTGTGTTTTGGAAAGAAGAACAGGAAAATTCCAGTGGGGTAGTGTTTGAGATTCCAACTTCAATGGAATCAATGGGCAGAAACCAAGGGACCGAGATGCAAAAGTATAAAACAACATTTGTATCCTTTCCTTGCTGAATCCAATCTACCTTTGGTGGCTTTGTTTTGATGACCAGGAAAATAAGTGAACAGGAGACTTGAAAGAAGCCGAATGCTCCAAATTTTTCCATAAAAGGAAAACAGATGGGAGATCCAAGTGGTCTGGGGGTCTCAATGAAAATTTAGAAACGCATCAGGCGACCACTAATTTGGGGATAATAAAGTGTTCAAGATTTTTTTCTGCGTGCTTCAGAATGTAATTTCCCCTTTGGCACCTTTGAGAAAAATCCATTCAACATTAATAGACTTTTCAAAGCTTTTACTCTTCCTCTTTGGGATCAGGGATGTCTCTTGAATTCAAGGTGGCGTAGTAGAGTGGTTTCAAGCACAGGTTTTGTAACCATACCTCCAGAGTTCATGTTCTAGCTCCACCACTCATAGCTGTGTGATCTTGGGCAGGCATGGAACTTCTCTGTGCCTTGGTTCTGTCGTTTATGGAATCTGATCGTTGTAGTGTCTACTTGATAGGGTTGTTGAGAGGAGGAGACAAGGGGGCTACTGTAAAGCTTGGGACACGGTGCTGGGACACAGCGCGTGCTAGTCAGTGGGGCTGTTGAGTTACCATGTGGCACCTTGTTGGCGTTAACTGCAGTGTGGATTCTAACTCTGTGTGGGAAGTGATTATTTTGGATTTTCGACTCACACCGAGTGATGTTGTTTATAAATTATTACCATAGAATGAAGTCAAGAATGCATCTTCAACATTTCTTTTCTTTTTCTTTTTTTTTAAATTTAAATTCAAGTTAGTTAACATACGGTGTGGTCGTGGCTTCAGGAGTAGAAGCCAGTGATTTGTCTCCCACTTACGACACCCAGCGCTCATCCCAACAAGTGCCCTCCTTAATGCCCATCAACCATCTAGCCCATTCCCCCCCACCTCCCCGCCAGCAGCCCTCAGTTTGTTCTCTGTATTTAAGAGTCTCTTATGGTTTGCCTCCCGCTCTGTTTTTATCTTAGTTTTCCTTCCCTTTCCCTATGTTCATCTGTTGTGTTTCTCAGAGTCCACATAGAAGTGAAATCATATGATATCTGTCTTTCTCTGGCTGACTTTATTTCACTTAGCACAATACCCTCTAGTTCCATGTATGTTGTTGCCAATGGCAGGATTTCATTCTTTCTCATCGCTGAGTAGTATTTCACTGTGTGTCCATACCACAACTTCTTTATCCATTCGTCAGTCGATGGACGTTGGGCTCTTCCCATAATGTGGCTATTGTCGATAGTGCTGCTATAAATGTTGGGATACACGTGCCCCTTTGAATCAGCATTTTTGTATCCTTTGGATAAATTCCTAATAGTGCACCTTCAACATTTCTGTTGGCTCTAGGGAGCAAGGAGGTGGGAACTGACCCAATAATGAGCCGTGACGGCCCTCAAAATCCCTCCCCAAAGAGAAAGAGTATCTGGAGAGGATGTTGAGATAGAAAGCAGAAGTTTTTTGTTTTGTTTTGTTTTGTTTTGCTTTACGAAGGTAATCATGATAATCAAGACCTGGCATTTCATATGAAGAGCTTCACTTATGTAGCATGATGTTAATTCACTTGCATAAGAAAACCAAAGAAATCACGTTACAAGATGGATGCCCACCTTGTTGGCCAAGCTGAAGGCCCTCTGGAAGGGGAGGGGTTCGGTGGCCCATGAACTTGGACTGAGTCAAGGGTTGCTCTGCTGTGCCCGCTGACAAGGGGGCCCTCTGGAGCTGGAGCTCTGAGCTCACTGCTGATGGGAGACGTGGAGGAACACAGCCAGGTGTGGATGAGCAGAACTCAAGCCCCTGGTAGGAATGCAGCGGAGGGCTGCCGATGGCAGATGACGCAGGTAGAGAAGCAGCGGAGGCTGTGGGAGTATCTAGGGGACCTGCCTTTCTGACGTTCTATGTAGCAAGGCCACCAGGGCCTCTGAGTCCGTGGCACACTCTCTGAACCCTTGAGGCAGAGTGGACAAGCGTGCTGACCACTGTCAGGGTGCCTGGGCACTTCATGGCCACATGCGGGCAGGAGGCAGAGAAGGTCCTTCTCTCAATACGTGTTTCAGTAAACGCTTCCACAGTAGGTCACCCGGCAGGTCCCTGGAGGAAGTTTGGAGAATCTGGATAAGCCTGGGTCAGGGGAGTGCAGGACTGACTGAGAGCCAAACCTTCCTGAAGGAACCGATTTCCCCAGAGACTCAGGCGGCCCTGGATGTCCCAGCCAGTGGAGCTGATCAGAGGAAGGGAAGAGAAAGAATGGCGTTTCCTGGAGAGAGAGCTGCAAGAGACACAGCTGCCCTCTCAGGTACCGGAGCCGACTTAGGCAACTGGAATGTGGACACAGTGCCCAAGGGAAGTGGTGGCAAGGCCAGATAGATCACTGACCCCCACCGGGGGAGCCTCAGAATCAAAGCCCCTGTTCTGTCTCTGGCCTCCAATTGGTGAGGGCTGGGTACAAACAGGGTTCCTTCCTGATTCCTGGAACCCACGGGACCAGCGTGGGGTGGCCCATTGCTGCAAACACTGCCCTGCCCAGGCCTTCTGTGTGTGTAGACGCCCTTGCATTCGCTCTGCGTGTGGCACGAAAGGAGAAATAGGACAGCCAGTGGCCAACAGCATCCAGAATGGAGGGTTGGAGACACCTCGTCGTTCTTTCCTTTCTATAGAAAGAACACACCTCCTCTTTGTGAAGGTCTGTAGAGTTTATCAGCGTTGAGCCCAGAAGGGACAAAGATGATCTCTGTAGGTGGCCCCCACCTCTTGTCCCAAGTCTCTCAAAAAATACTGAGAAGTGAAAAGGTCCGGAGTAACTTTTGGATGCGTTTTGTGTGCTCCCTCCCATGAATCTACCTCAGGAGGCCTCAGTCAATGTTTGCTTTCAGGGCTTTCTTTGGCTGGGTATTTCCCTTGCCACCATGGTCACAGAGATTGGCCTGGTAGAACCTAGGGAAAGGGGACATCCTAGGCCAAATCAGGAAATGAAAGTCAAATTGTCTATCTTCGATTCAGTTGATGCCCAAGCTTATGTGACCATGTGACCCTGAAACTTTTCTCACCGAAGAGCTGTGCACACTTGGGTTCCTCTGCACCCGGAGAGCGGAGAGTGCCTGAGGTCATACAAAACGAGCATCGTGGCCAGCGCTCAGCACAGCCAGGTGCTCTCTGTGTTTGGGTGCTAAGGGAGGAGTCTGCACCTGAAGGTGGGGCCCCGGCTGGGGACAGATGAGAGGAAAGACACCAAGAAAACAAGGGACGAGCCAATGGTCAGGAACTGAGTGGTGGTGAAGGGACCATTCACTTTCGGGAAAACAAGGGCTTTCTATTGTCTTGAGTTATTATCAGTTTGTTCTGGTTCCGACTTCTAAGTGACATTTTGACCCAGAATTTGACTTAGAATTGGAAGGCACCCCAGACTGTCTGACTGTAGAAACACTTCATTCTTGACAGGCAAGGAAATGGTGGCCCAGAGAATGCTTATAACTGGTTGAGGCTTACAAAGATTGGGCCAGAACTTTGATCCACTAGATTGAATGATATCAAGGTTTTGTTTTTTTTTTTTAAACATTTATTTATTTTTGAGACAGAGAGAGACAGAGCATGAACGGGGGAGGGGCAGAGAGAGAGGGAGACACAGAATTGGAAGCAGGCTCCAGGCTCTGAGCCATCAGCCCAGAGCCTGACGCGGGGCTCGAACTCACGGACCGTGAGATCGTGACCTGAGCTGAAGTCGGACGCTCAACCGACTGAGCCACCCAGGCGCCCCTCAAGGTTTTTTTTTTTTTAATGTTTATTTATTTATTTTTGAGAGAGAGAGAGTGAGCGTGAGCAGGGAAGGGACAGAGAGAGAGAAAGAGAGGGAAACAGAGAATCCCAAGCAGGCTCCACACTGTCTGCATGGAGCCCGGTGCAGGACTCTTAACCCTGAGATCATGACCTGAGCTGAAACCAAGAGTTGGACACGCAGCTGACCGAGCCACCCAGGTGCCCTGAATTATATCAGGGTTTATTTGGAAAATAGATATGAATTTCTTACTCTGCTCTAGGCGTATTTAGGCTCATGTTAAGAAGTAAAGAGTCTAGTTGGAAACCTTCACCCATGCTACATCAACCAAGAAAAATCAATTTTATGGTCATAATATTCCTATTTTATAATGTATCAAAAATTTTCAAGTGTTTGAGCTCTATACTTGTGAAGATAGATATTATTTCCCTTTTATTTTTTTTTCAACGTTTATTTATTTTTGGGACAGAGAGAGACAGAGCATGAATGGGGGAGGGGCAGAGAGAGAGGGAGACACAGAATCGGAAACAGGCTCCAGGCTCTGAGCCATCAGCCCAGAGCCCGACGCGGGGCTCGAACTCACGGACCGCGAGATCGTGACCTGGCTGAAGTCGGACGCTTAACCGACTGCGCCACCCAGGCGCCCCTATTTCCCTTTTAGAAAGAAGGACACAGATATGCTCAGTGTAGCTGAGTGACTTGGCAATGAGCTTCCCATCAGGAAAGAATGGGGGCAGGATTAGACACCTGTGTGAGCTTGACTCACTGGGCCTGCCCTCATCTCCCAGTAACAGACTTCAGTGGCTTTCTGCTTTCCAACTTGATACTTCTCCTGGATGATGGGGCATTTATCCATGGACTGGTACATGCAGAGGGAAGAAAAGACAATTTTTCTTGAGTCTTTCTCTGAGCTATCTCTCTGTGCTATTTTCTGATTTTTTTCCTCTGCTCACTCATATTCCTTTTTTTATCACTTATTCCTTTGTATGTTTCCCATTACTTTTATTAAATACAGCAAAACCTTGGTTGACGAGCACAATTCATTCCAGAAACGTGCTTGTAATCCAAAGCACTCGTGTATCAAAGTGAACTTCAAGAACCATTGGCTCAGTTGCGATCATGTGACATTTGGCCTCATGTACTACTCGTATTGTAAGACAGTGCTTGTTGATCAAGTTAAAAGTTATTAAAAATGTTTGCTCATCTTGTGGAACACTCACAGAACAAGTTCCTCGCGATCTGAGGTTTTACTGTATTTCAAAAGTGCAAAATGTTGAAAGACTAACACCGAAGCTGGCAGACGATTTCCCACTGCCTGTTTTTTTAAAACAAAGTTAAAAAAAGAACTTTATTGAGTTACAACTTATAGACCATAAAATCCACTCCCATACAATATACAGTTCAGGGGAATTTACTGTGTTCACAGTTGTGCAACCATGACCGCTGTCTAATTTTAGAGCAATCTTATCACCCCGCCAAAGAAACCCTATACTCATTAGCAGTCACTTCCCATTAGCCATGTCTTGAGCACCCAGCCCTAAGCAACCACCAGGTTCCTTTCCCTTTCCATGAATTTGTGTATTCTGTACATTTCAAATAAATGAAATCATGCAATGCGTGGTCTTTTGTGACTGGCCTTTTTCAAAAATCATGATGTTATCAAGGTTCATCTGTGTTGTAACATGAGTACTGCTTTTTTTTTTTAACTGCTGAGTAATATTCCATTGTATGAATATGCCACATTTTGTTTGTATGTTCATCAGCTGATAGACATTTGGGTTATTTTCATCTTTTGACTCTTATGGATAACGCCACCATGAACATTCACATACCAGTTTTCGCGTGACACATGTTTTCGTTTGTCTTGGGCATCTACCTTGCAGTGGAACTGCTGACTCACACGCTAACTTTATGTCTAGTATTTTGAGGAACGGCCAAGCTATTTTGCAAAGTGGCTGTTCCATTGAACAACTCCACCACCGGTGACTGGAAAATTCCAGTTTCTCCACATCCTTGCCCAAACTTGTTATTTTTCATTTTGTTCGTCAGTGCTTTTGTGGGCTGGTATTTTGTCTGCCTTTTTTAACTTTAGTCATTCTGGTGGGTGTGAAATAGTATCTTCCTGTTACACATTTCTTATCGATGCGTGATTTGCAAGTAATTTCCCTTATTCTGTGGGTTATACGTTCACTTTTATGATGTTTTTTGAAACACAAAAGTTTTTAATTTGTATGAATTCCAATTTATCTTTTTTTTTTTTTTTTTTTTTTTTTGGTCACCTGTGCTATTCTTTTGTCTCTTGTGCTTTGGTGTCATAGCTAAAAAACTACTGCCTAACCCCAGGGCACCAAGATTTATTCCTATGTTTTCTTCTGGCAGTTTTATAGTTTTAGCTATTATATGTAGGTCTATGGGCCATTTTGAGTGGATTTTTTTCATATGGTGTGAGGAAGGGATCCAACTTCACTTTTTGTATGTGGCTATCCAGTTGTCCCAGTACCACTTGTTGAAAATGGTATTCTCCCATTGCATTGTTTTGGCAGGCATGTTAAAAATCAATTGGCCTAAGGTCAGTTGTGTCACTTCCGTTTCAGTAGCTCAACATTCTCATTCACTATTTTTATACACTAAAACCTTGGATTGCAAGTAACTTGTTCTGTGAGTGTTTTGCAGATGAGCAAGCATTTCTAATACACTTTAACTTGATAAATGAATGATGTCACAATATGAGTAGTACATGGGGCCAAATGTCACGTGATCACAACTGAGCCAATGGTTCTTGAAATTCGCTTTGATATGTGAGTGCTTTAGATTATCAGCTTGTTTCTGGAATGAATTATGGTCGCAAACCAAGGTTCGACTGTATTTTGTTCCACTCAAGGCAACACTACTGGCACACTATTGAATTAACAGAGCAAAGATAGTCTAAAAGTTTGAATGAATTTGTTTTTAGAGTTGGAAGAGGAAAAACCTCTCTGAGTAGGATAGAAAACCCAGAAGCTATAAAAGAAAAGACACATACAGAGAAATAAAAATTCCGAATTTGTGTTGGACACAGAGGAGCTAACACATGGTAAAACAAACAAATCTGGGGCACCTATCTGCAACACATGTGATGCATGAAAGGTTAATTTCCTTAACTTTTAAGTCTTTAAAGCTCATATAAATCAATAAGACAAAGTAGGAAAAAAGCCAATAAAGAATATGCACAAGTAAAAACACAAAAGGGGCAAAATGGACAAGAATCCCATTAAAAGCTGCTCAGCACATCCCTTAGTTAAGGAAGTTCTCATACACATTGAAATGCCACATTGCTTCATTAGCGAGGCAAACATTAAAGTGCTGGTTCCTGCAAAGTGCTGCTCATACTGGGGCAATAGTGCGAGGAAAGGCACTCTCACGCGTTCAGAGACTGTAGGTAGGCTTAAAATACCCACATCTTGTACCTTAGCAACTTCACTCTCAAGTGTCTAAAGATGGCTGGGTGATGGGGCTATTGGAAGCCAGATGCTTACTAGAGAATGTTGTTAGCTATTGACACGCATCTGCTCATTCATCTGAAAATTGTGGTCAGATATTCATAACACGAGCTTTCTCATTTTAACTACTCGTAAGCGTCTAGTTCGGTGGCCTTAAGTACACTCACATTGTTGTGAAACCATTACTACGGCCCGTCTCCAGAACTTTCCACGATCCCAAACTGAAACTCTGAACCCATGAAACCCTCACTCCTTATTTCTTCCTCCTCCCAGCCCTTGGTAACCTCTATTCTACTTTCTGACTCTATGAATTGGATTATGTGAGATACCTCTTATAAGTGGAACCATACAATATTTGTCCTTTTGTATCTGGCTTATTTCATTTAGCATGATGTCCTTAAGCTTCGCCCATGTTGTAGTGTGTATAGGAGTTTCCTTTATTATCAAGGTCAAATAATACTCCATTATATACATACACCGCATATTGCTTAGACATGCATCCCTTGATGGACACTTGGGTTGCTTCTACCTTTTGGCTTTTGTGAATAATCCTTCCGTGAACATGGATATATAGGAGTCTGCTTAGGTTGCTGCTTTCAATTCTTTTGGGTGTGGACCCAGAAGTAGAACTTCTGTATCATACGGAAACTCTACGTTGCATTTTTTGAGGCACCGCCATACTCTTCTCCACAGTGGTTGTGCCATCTTGCCTTCCCACCAGCAACATACAAGGGTTCTAATTTCTCCACATCCTTGCCAACACTTGTCTTATGTTTTGTTTGTTTATCTTATTATTATTATTATTATAGGCATCCTTATTGCTCGTTCTTACAGCAAGCATTTACTGCAAGCTCCCAGGGGCCAAGTCTTGGGCGAAGCAGAGACTCTAGAGCTGTATAGTCCATGATATGCAGGGAGACGTGAGATTACAGTGGCGAGAAAGACACACAGATGCAGACTGGCCTTACCCCCATCAGCATGAAGTGGGCTAGCGGCACGCGCCCAGTCCGACGGGAACGGTGCGGTAATATGGCTTGCCCGTTTGCTCTGTCATCTCTGGTAGTTACCAGCAAGCTAAAGGTAGTGAGTGCCACACGTGGACAAAGAAAATTACGGAATAAAACTTAACGTTGAGAAATTTGTCCTCGTTTGCATATTTTTCTCCCTGCGAATTGGGAAGACGAGCTTTCTTTGATTTTAGTATTGGAACCCCGGGGTTCTTTGGAGTGTATGCTGAGCACCGCAGACTTAAATAAACTATGGATTTCCAGGGAGATGAGAGAAAATGGAGGGGAAAATACCCCTTTGTAATTGTTTTATGTGCAACCTTGGCCGTGATGAGGAACAGTGAAGGCGGTAATAATACCACCACCTGGCAATTGTGGAGGGCGTGTAACTCTTCAAAGCACTGCCACATAATCGGAGGAGGGGTGTCCATGCTGCAAAAAGTACTTTCTTTTTTTTCCTAATCTATAATCACTCATGTGCTTCATGCACCTGGTGGAAATTATATTTAACAGCACATGCAAATGCTTATTGCCCGAACAGGCTTATATTTTGCCTTGTTACTGTCTACGGTTTTCTTAATTTGGACTTTGTCAGCCACTTTTTGTACATTGCTGTCAATATCATCCTCTTGGGTAGTACATCCTCCTTGATGGATATCTTGGAGGTACTGCATAAAATGTATGTTTTGCGAATATCATCAAATGCTTCAAAGATCAGCTTTTAAACAAACAAACAAACAAACAAACAAAGATTTTACAGTCAGAATAGGAGAAGTCTAAGCTGGTATTTCTTTGTGATATCACGGGTTGATAGGCAACACAAAAGTAATTGGTGCATTTAAAAATGTGATATTTGGGGTGCGTGGGTGGCTCAGTTGGTTAAGCATCTGACTTCGACTCAGGTCATGATCTTGTGGTTTGTGAGTTGGAGCCCCGCAAGTTTGAGCCTCGCGTGGGGCTCTGTGCTGACAGCTCAGAGCCTGGATCCTGCTTCGGATTCTGTGTCTCCTCCTCTCTCTGCCCATGCTCATGCGTGCTCTCTCTCTGTCTCTCAATAATAAATAAACGTTAAAAAAATTTTTTTTTAAAATGTGGTATTTTTCACGATAATAAGAATTCTTCCCAGTGGTCAAGGAGGGGCTCTTAGATTTGTGTTCTTAATCCTTTTTAAATGACATCCAGAGCTCTCAATCTTCTTTATAGAGCTGTAAAAACTGCTCTGGGTTTTTTTTGGAGGAAAGGAAGTGGGATTTGATAGCTAATAAAAGAAGAGGTTTTTTTTTCTCACTTTCTCTACTTGGACAAGTAGAACTTGGTCATACGGTAATTCTACATCTTTAATTTTTCAAGGCACTGCCATGCTGTTTTCCTCAGTGGTGGCACCATTTTACATTTCCAGTATGGCGGAAGCTTGGGCAAATCTGACTGACTTCCTCAGGCTGTGGGAGGAAGGCGGAATGGTGGTACTTCGGGATCTAAAGTGTCCAGAGATGAGTTCATGGGGGATTACGTCAGAAGTCCCGGGAGGATCCATTTGGTCCTTGATTCATTCAAGAAATATGAGTTTATTATCTCTGTCACGAGTTGAATGTGTGGTCCCAAAAGATATGGTGGAGTCCTAATCCCTGTACCCGTGAATATGATCTTATTTGGAAATTGGGTCTTTACACATATAATCAAGTTAAGACGAGGCCATTCTGCATTGGGGTGGGCCCTAATCCAATATGAATGCTGTCCTTAGTAGAAGAGATACAGACAGCCCCCCTCGTGTGGAGATGAAGGCAGAGATTGGAGCGGGGCATTTCGAAGCCCAGGATTTCGGGTGAACCCTCAGAAGCTAGGAGAGAGTCAGTAACAGTTTCTCCCTCAAAACCCCCAGTAGTGCCAACCCTGAAGACTTCCCACCTCTAGAACTGGGAGGAAATAGATGTCTGTTGTTTTAAGCCACCTGGCTTGTGGCGCATTGTCACGGGTAGGAAACACCCTAGAAAACGGCATACAACTTCAAAGGTAACACAGGTCTCCACGTACTGGGGAGTACCAGGTGGATGGGACAGTTCCATGCCACTGCCCTTGGAGAGGTCACACACTGATGGGGAAACAGGTGCTCTGGGAGCAGTGGGTCTTGTGGAAGACAGTGGGCTTTGGGGTCAGACAGTCGTGACTTCCAACCCTGAGCTGGTTTCTTAAATCTGTCCGGACCTTTTGGTTCCTCATCTGTACAGTGCAGGGACCTGATACTTTCTTATCAGATTTTCGGTGGGCGCTTTCCATCTGCTGATGGATTTGAATCCTCTTGTTCGGCACCCTGAGGTCCTCAGCTGGCATTTGTTGCTAAAGGCCTGGACGTGTTTTCTCTCCTTAGTCGGGTCATCCGTTGAGAGTCAGTCTCTGTTCTTTGGATTCCATCTTGGTCATTTCTGTCCTTGCACTGTGTTTATTTAAGGAACCGTTCTGTTGGGTGAAACCTCACAGCATTCAGGTTTTGGCTCAGTGCATTGGAACAATCTAAAGGGTATTTATAGCTAAAAACGTTTGTGCCCCCAAACCACATGATTTTCATCTCCTGACACCAAAGCAAGTCTTGGGTTGGGTGGGATCATTAAGCCTTCCCTGGGTGTGGAGGACAGCGGGTTGTTCAACAGCTGTCACTCGTCTGGGTAAATATCTTGGTCCTACCCTATCTGGTCAGTCCACACCGTGGACTTTATTCGGTGATGTACATGGCGCCCCCAATTATCATAATGTGGGCCGATGCTTTGTGAGGAACTCTTTGGCCATTGTTGGCAGATATCAGGCAAGATATTTTCACAGCTCATGGCTTGCTTTCTCTGGACTCACTTGGGGTGTCTTAAAAGATACCTTCTGTAAAAAAAGAAGTCATTTGGGGTCTCACATGTTTTTCATATTCAGGTCTTGGCCAGACTTGAAAACACACAGGCGATTTTCTTCTGTTTGGTCTATACACCTGTGTAGGAACGAGCCAGGATGGATGAAGTTTGTCCTCTTTGAGAAATCATTTTATTCCAAGCCAATACCATGACCTTCAGGCGCATTCCAGCAATATCTCCAAAGGCAGTTCGGAAAATAGGCCACAAAAACATCAGGGCTTCCTAATCGAGAACTGAAGTTAGACCAGGGTAGACTGTGGAGCAGGAAATATTTGAAGAAACAAGAGCTGCGTTTTTCTTCTTTCGTTGCCAGAAAGCCAAAGCCAAAGCTGGAATTTTGTGGTTCCGGCGCTTTGAGTGCCTCCCAGTCATTTTACACAGATGGTTCTGGTTTAAGGGTGAGACACTTCACCCACCAGAGGGAAAGAGGCCCCGTTAACGTGCCTGAGTGGCCCAGTCTCCTGCCAAAGTACACTCTGCAGCCAGAGAAAATAAGGACTAAGAGAAGATGGTTCTAAAGCCACCAATTAGGATGCAAAATTGAATGAGAAAATTACTCGGCAACACTGAAACTTGACCTTCCCTTCAGATTATGTCACCTTGGGAATACTGACTACGGCCTCTCGACTACACAGTCAGTCACCGGTTTACCAGAGACCCGCCACCTATAATGATGGTGGTGACATTTCAAAGGTGCTTGCTTTTCCTTTGTCATTTGAGGAAACAGAGGCCCCGAAAAGCTTCACGACTCGGCATTTGCCAAGGACTGTGGGAAATGCCAAAGTGGGATCCGCCTCAACTCTTTCCTTCCCTACGGATGGTGAAAACCTTTCCTGACCGTGTGCACCTTCCACACTCAACCGTCCTCCTCTCTGCTCCTCTCGCCACCCTCCCCACCTCCTCTCAGCCCTCCCTTGAGGCTCTCGGCCCCTTTCCACTCACCAAGGGTGAGTGGGGGCCGCCCACATCACGTCCCCACGTCTTTTCCCTCCCCACCAAGCTGGCACTGCCCGAGAAAGTCCACATCTCCTTCAGCGCCCTCCTCTGAAAGGCCTTGCTGTGTATTCCTACAGTGACTGGATTGTGGGGGGAGCACATTTTTCCTTACCTGTCGACAGCCGGCTCTGTTGTCCCCTCCAGTGTGGAGCACGTCTCGGGTCTCACAGCACACAAGCCATTTCTCAACGATCGCTTTCACACTTTTGCTTTCCAAATATTCACTTAATGTTCGAACTGTGGGTTCCTCATAGAGCGGGTCTACACTGTCAAGCACTGCGTTCTTAGCGTCCTGGAGTATCGGGGGCATTGAAGGGGGTCGATAATTTAGGTTCTTGTAGCCTTACGGCGTGGCCCAGCGGTTAGGGGCTTTCCTCTGACATACTCAGTTTATCCACATGGCTGGAACTTTCCTCCAGGCCTGTGTCACCCGGTCCAATGTATACACGGTCGTTGGGTTCAAATTTCAAATTCGAAAAAAACCCAAACGGGGGCATGTTACATTTATAGAGCGCTTTGCTATTTGCCCTGTACTTTCATGAACGTTTTGATTTTGGCTTTGTAGCATTCAAGAGAGGCAGGGAGGGCAGGCGTTCAACCCATGGTTGTCGTCCCCGTTTTGCAGATGAGAACATGGAGGCTTGGAGAGTTTTGTTGATCTCCCCCTGGTGACAAAGCTAAGTAAATGGCAGAGCTGGGTTTTGTACCCAGGGCTTCTGAATCCCAGCTCAACATTTTCTAGCAACGTGGAATTGTTGTTCGAAAAGCATAACAATAATTTTGTGGGCTTCAGAAAACAAAAGAAAACCACAACCCGCCACGATAGCAGCCGTAACAAAGCTCTTGAACCCTTCAGGGTAGATGCTATCTCTGTTTGTTGGCATGTCATGTGCTGAGATGCCACTGGCGTGTGAGCAGTGCCCAAAACCCAAGCGCGTAGGATGGGCCGTGATGGGCAAACATCGTCACAGCTCAGCGAGCTCAAAGATTTGCAAGCATAAAACATTTACCAAGACTTGGCCCCGCGAAGGAGTGAGCCAAGCCCCTGGGATGTGGCCATGTTACTCCATCAATAAAAAGCTGAAAGAGACCTTGGCAGGGTTTCAGGGTTCACATCTGGGAAGAAAGGTATGATTCATCATTATTTTGTTCCTGTTTGCAAGTGTAGCCCAGGCCTTCCTTCGGAGCCAAGTTGGATTGATTTACTCTGGCATTTCCTTTTCTGTGGGCCCTCGGAATGGCATTTCCAGGTTCCCCTTGGGAAAAGATGTAGGGGAAGCTAAAATATAAATATAAATATAAATATAAATATAAATATATAAATTAAATAGAAATATAAATTAAATATAAATAGAAATATAAATTAAATATACATAGAAATATAAATTAAATATAAATATAAATGTAAATTATATATAACTATAAATGTAAATATTTAAAACCAAATTACCAGGGCGCCTGGATGGCTTTGTCGGTTAAATGTCCGACTTTAGCTCAGGTGATGATCTCACGGTTTGTGAGTTCGAGCCCCGAGTCGGGCTCTGTGCTGACAGCTCAGAGCCCGGAGCCTGCTTCAGATTCTGTGTCTCCCTCTCTCTCTGTCCCTCCCCCGCTTGCGCTCTGTCTCTCTCTCTCTCTCTCTCTCTCTCTCTTTCTTTCAAAAATAAATAAACCTTAAAAAAAATTTTAAGACCAAATTTCCCATTCCAGTCTATGACCAGTTAAGTGAGTTTAGGTGATGTCTCAACATTTGGAGATGAAGTCTGTCCCATCCCGAGGCTATCCCAGTTATTCGAGGTAAAGGAGATCTTGGAACCTTTTCGGGTCTTTTAGGATGAGGCCCAGGGAAGGTCACTGTATGGCTAATTGAGCCACTGAACCAAGAGCAACGTGGTTTCACTGGAGAAACTTCTCAGAGGCACCCCATACCTGGCCCCTGCTCAGGTCTGGGGCACCCAGCCCTCCTCTCTCTCCCCTCTTCTTCCTGAGTCATGTAGTTTTTCCTTGGACAAGCCTCCATGACTGGCTTACTGGACACAAACTTTTCACTGGCTTCCCACTCTGCTGAGTGATCTGAGTCGGGCCCCAGATGCAGTTTATCCTTGTCACGCTCTGGGAGCCATCACCTTGCCCAAGACCCTCTTTGAGTAGGGAGACAGCAGAGCGTGTAGGACAGAGCATCACTCCTGGGATCTGAGCCCCGGATCAGCTCAGGACAAAGCATGAGACTCGATGGGACCATCGCAAGCCTATGTCTCAGTTTCTCATGGTGTGGTGTGAACGGAGGGCACGTATGGGGTTAGTTTCCCGGCTTCTGTCCCTACTCCACATTCCTCAGCTTCCCTGTGTGTCAGTTTCCTGATTAATGAAATGGCGATTATAGTACCTAACCCAGGGCCATAACGTATGCCTTTTATAATACCGCAGGTATAGCGGGGATTAGTCAAAATCATGGCTATAAAGCATTTTCTACCATACCTGTCTCATGGTAAGAGCTCAATAAATGTCAGTTATTTTTATTCCCCTTATTAGAAAAGTGGCAGGACCTCTGGGAGTACCAAAGACGAGTGGTTCAGTTTAGTCGTGATAGAGACACCGGGGCCATCAGGGCCCACAGAAGAGAAGGAGGGTCCAGATCAGGTGCCTCAGATGCCGTGCAGGTGAGGTTGTGAGAAGGCGTCACCTACGCACTTGAATCAGAGGCTGCAGGGCTCTAAGCCTTGGGTTGGGACCAAGCCAGACCCCAGGTCTGGGAAGGAAACGGACTTCCCCCCTCGTTGAGGGTTTGGGAACCAACCTGGGAGGTGGCCCTGGACCTCGGAAGCCTCAGGCAGGGAGACCTGGATTCAGCAAATATTTAGGGCACCCTCCGAGGGCCAGGTACCGTATGGATGTGGGGCGCAGAAGAGAACAGTCTCCGTCCAAGACGATTCTGGCTCTGGCGGTTGGCCCCAGAGTCAGCCTCCGCCTGAATATCAGAAAGCACACACCTCCAGAGGTGCTATTAATTAAACAATCGTTCGATGCTGTTCTCTTTAAAGATTGTAAGCGCAAGTATCTTGCAACCACATGTACGAGGGGCTACACGTGCAAGTGTATTACTACGAGGACAAGTAAAAGAGCGTGCGTTCAAAGGGTCGAGGTGCACGGTGTTACCGCCTGTGTGGACTCAGGTCTGCTCTCTCATCTGCTTAATCGCAAGATCATCATTTTGTCAGGTCGTGAGGAACATCGCAGGAGATAGAGAAAGTGACTTTGCACGCTGGACCGGCCGACGTTCACTGTCACTGCATCTTAAAATACCCTTTCCCCCCGAGAAATGAATAATCCATGTTTTTAACCTCTACCCACCCTTTGCCTTTTAAAGCTCTTGGGCAGAGACTGCCATCTGCTTCTCTCTCATTTCGATGATTATAAGATAACTCGAGAAGCTAAAAGGTCTGTAATTTCCCTCAGAATTTCCTTGGTCACCCACTGCCCTGGGAGCTGGGCCTTTGAGAGAATCTTCCAGAAATTGCTGTGCTTTTCTGTAGTTGTCCCTTTGAGGTGGGCCCATTTCTGGCTGTCCGAGTCCTTCCTTTCCGGAGGCTCAGGGAGGGAGAGCGGTGACAGGTGCTGGGCACCGTCCCGTGTGGTAGCTCATTGCACATGGCATCTCATATACGTTGACTAAATCAGCCAGAGACCCACAGAGGGAGCGAGTGACTCAAGGCTCAAGCACAGAGTCTACTGTGAAGGGAACTTGCCAAGATGAGACTTGTGTCGGGAGCACTCCTCCCTGCCTCTATGGAGACCCTGATCTCACTCTGGCGGCATCTCTCTCTCTCTCTCTCTCTCTGGTCTTCGCCTCCCCCAAGCCCATCCTGGTGGTGCCCCGAGCAGCCACGATAGTGTTGGCCCATCATGCATTTACGGTGTGGGGCAGGGCAGGGGCAGGAGGCTTGACGCTTTCACATTTTGGGTGACTCTTTGAGAAAGAATACGCGTGTGTTTGCCAGGAAGCACAGACCGGGAGCCTTAAACAAGAGTTTGCTTCCTCACAGTTCTGGAGGCTGGAAGTTAGAGATCAAGGCATTGGTAGGGTTAGATTCTTCTGAGGCCTCTGTCCTGGGCTTGCAGGAGCCCTCCTTCCCTTCACATGGTCTTGTGTGTGTGTGTGTGTGTGTGTGTGTGTGTGTCCCCACCTCTTCTTACAAGAATGCCAGTCCTCTTGGATTCGTGTCCACTCTAGCGACCTCGTTTTAACTGAATTACCTCTTTAAAGACCTGATCTCCAGGCACAGGCATGTTCTGAGGCCCTAGGGGGTCGAGGGCTATGGCATGCGCATGTCAGGCGGGCACAATTCTGTCTCTCACAGGAACACAAAGTTAGGATGACACATGAAGTTCAGGGCTCTGGAAGGGGTTCGTACAAGTGAGGGTCCCTGACTCCTAAGCGTTCTCAGCTTCCTGGTGCATTGGCTTCTGCGTCGGCAGCTTCCCTGTAGCTATTATGGTGCTGGCACCTGCAGAGAGAGGAAGGAGGCCACTCTGCCCCGAGGAGGGGCGGAGGGGCGGGGGCAGCAGGTTCCTGGATGAGTTACTTGTGGGGAAGGGGAATCTGAGGGAGTGGAGGAAGGGCCTAGATGTTGGCAGCCTGCCATGGGCTGACCCTGCAAGACCCAAAGGGCCCAAGTAGAAGATGATTAATTAAGGAAGCGGGTTGAATTCCTGCAAGAGTAAACCGATCCAGAGCAACACAACACAATACAACACAGCACATCACAACATAACACAGCACAACACACAGTACAATCCAACCCACCCCAACCCACCCCAACCCAACAGCGACACCAGTGAGCATGATGCCAGATTATCCAGCATGGGATATGGTTCTTCCTGATGGACTCCATCCTTTCTTTCCTACTCCCAGTATCTTCCAGGCCCTGCAGAGTAAGCACAGTCATGTTCCACAGAAGATGTGCACCCTCACGTCCGCTCCCTGCTCACCGTCCGGGGCAGGTGCTGGCTGTCACCTGTACCCCGGGGGAAGCCCAAGGTCTGCAGATGAAGGCGACCTCCCCGAGATCCCCAGTGGTCAAGAACTGGGCCTTGCCTTCCAGCCAAGCCCTTTTCACTCCATTTCCCTTTGTGTGCCAGAAGCAACATCTTTAAAAAATAAATATTCATGCTAATGGGCCTCTCATGACAAGGCAGAAAACACTGGCGCCTTCGAGCCTGGGATACTGGCCATGCGATAAACCTGGAGGAGGGGACCGTACAGTTGAGAGGGGGACGGGAGGGTCAGAGAGCTGACCGGCAGATGGAAGCTGTGGAAAGGACCTTGCCACTTTGATGTTCTCCCAGAGTAATGTTGCCCAGTACGGGAAGGTGTGGCCTCGTCAAGACAATTCGAATGTTGTAGCAAACTGGGTGGGTCCGGCCTGGGAAACCAACCAAAGGAAGTCCAAGTGAGGAAATAGGGTGTGATTTCCTTCATGTCTGCTTGGTTCATGTTCACTATACTTTGTAGTAATTACTCTAATTAGTGGTTTGAGCATGATGAAAGAAAATAATTATGAGTATTTAGAGCTGGTCAGTGGGTTACAGATTGGACAACCAAGCATAAGTTTGGCTGAATTTACTCGACGTCATAGTGAAAATTCACTACATTCCTTGTTACATTCATCTGGCAATAGTACCCCATGTGACACGAGTTTGGAACCACGTAAGAGCAGTTTTGGAGGCAGGGTCCCTGGCGTGATTGATCTTCGTGTCCCAGCATCTGTGACCGGCGCCATACCATGGGGGCTGGTTGAGGGAATGAAACGAATTCGCATAGAGCTCCACCATATTGCATTCAGAAAGGTCGAGCACCTTTGTTCTGTATGTGAAGCCTACCTCTCAGGCACGTGAGAACAAAATGAAATGCTGAAAATGCACTATGCTCTTGGGGTGAGGGCGACCTGGTCACTTTTCCTTCGTGAGTCCTGGTAAAGACAGACTTCCGGGTGATGTACTAAAGTGAGACCATTCCTTGGGCGTGCCCTGTCCATTACTACCTCTGTTTCACTACTTATTATTTATATGATTACGCTTCCTCCCTTGCAAGATGGGATCAAAACTACTTAGCTGATCACTCTGTCAGGATTCGATGTATGTATTCTGTCCAGCACGGGGCAGGGGCACAGGAGACGCTCAGTAAATATCCGACGTCACTCCGCAGCATTATCGCCCCATTCTTGTCTCCTCCTTCCAGGGCTCCTGACAAGCCCCTGCTTGTTCTCCACTCCTTCAGGTCAGCTCGCCCACTCTACCCTGAAGTCTCCCGGTCCCTCCAGCGTGCAATCAGATCTCAGTTCTTCACAGTCTTGTAGCACTGCCTCTTGCTTGGTGCACTTGACCGTCTCTCTAAGCACCCCTGTGGGAGACCAGGGATCACATCATCTGCTTCTCTCTTCTGCTTCTCTTTCACCCAAGTCTTAGAGGATGATTACAACGAGTGACAGTACTGACGATCTAACCAGACGCTTGCAAATGATGTTTCTTATCCACCGTGTCTTAACCGGGATGAATTCAGCTATAAGGAATTCTGAACTTTGCAATAATCTTACGAGAAAGATGAGGGAACATGGTAGGAACAAATCATCTTGGAGGACTACCTGGGTGCCGGCTGTCTTATCGCTGCATGAAAGTCAACCACTGAAGCCACAAAACCAGCGATAATAACTAATTCGCCCAAGATGGCACACCTAGAAGGGAGCACAGAGCCAGGAGTTTAGCTCAGGTTCTCCCGATCTCAAAGCTCAGGTTCTTTTGTGGTCGGCTGTGGAAACAAGGAGCGACTCTAGGAGAGCAGAGCGGGCTTCAGTGCCCACCTATGAAGTGTGGGGTTACAGCCCTCTCACAGTGTCCTAGGGACATGGTCCAATTGGAGTTGGCTCAGGCTGTGTGAATATTTGGCAAAATGTCAGTGCTGGGGAACGAGGGAAGACCCTACGAGGCTGAACTGATGTTATAACACTGGAGTGTGAAAAGCTCGGGGCTCCAGAGGCTTGGTGCCTTGCAGAAGCTTCTCTCCTTCAGGGCTCTGTAGACACACGGAGCCGTGGGCCAAACTCTGTTCCAAAGAACGCAGCACACGGGAAAGTCCCGGGGGATGAGGTACGGTCCATGGCCCGAGCGCAGTGATAAATGCCAAAGCTCCCTTTCTTAGCGAAAGCCAGTTGTCTTCTTCAGGATCTTCTTAGGAACAGGTCAGGGTTAGACTTAGGGGGCATCGTCCTCGGACCTGAAGCTCATAGAGTGGGAGGTCACATAATTCATACAGAAACCCCGGAAGGTTGTAGCATCGCTTAGTTTGGAGGATCGCAGAAGCGACACAATTTTCCCAAGGTTCTACAGCTCCTAAGTGTTAGAGCAGGGGGTTGAACGGATGTTCTTTGCTTTTGTTGCTTGAGGTATTTGCCCTATTCCAGAGATGGGAGAGGAAATTCCAGGAGACCGGCAGGGATGCGGAAGGGAGGACGGTCACAATGTTTATTTGACACAATCGGGTGAGCGGATCGTCAGGTGGAAAGCTGAACGCCAAGCCCTGATGTTCCTGAAGAACTTCTCCGAGTGCTTTAAAACTGGACGTGTGTCTCGTCCTTTAGGACCACGCACGTGATGTCTGAACTCTGATCTCTCCTCATTGAAAGTAACGGAGTTTCGGGAAGGCTGGTCTTTGGAGCCAGATGAAATTGGTTCCAAACTCTAGTTCCACTATTGACTCACCTCTCTAGACTCAAGTCCTCCATTGAAAATGGGTATAACAAAGTCTGCCTCGTAGGATCACCACGCGGGGTGGGGTCCAGGGTAAAGAAATCGCCTCGCCCTTCTTGCCGTTGCTGCTGTCATGACCCTCTTAGCGCTCTGCCGTCTGGGAGGCTGCATTCAGCAAGGACTTCAAAAGGAGAGAGAGATGGAGACGGAATAGGGGAGAGAGAAGTAGGACAGAAGAAGACAAGAGGAACTGCTTTCTCGGGGATGTGGGAGGGAGCTCACTGTCCGGAAACCAGCTTCTTTTCCTTTGCGCTGTCCTTCAAGCTGTAGGGCGTGCTCTGCGTGCACAAAGTGTGTTTGCAACTCAGCTCTTCGACCAGCCTCTCCCACAGACGGAGGGGCAGCCTCCAGCCTCGTGCCTGGTGTCCAGTCCCTGGCGACCCGTGACTTCAAGGGCTCGGAGAGACTTGTGGGAAAATTCCAGTGCCGGCTCGACACACGGCGGCTACCACTACGGTTTCAGCCCGGAACCTGGGGTCCGTCGGGGTCGCTGGGCCCCCTTTCTCCAGGGAGAGAATTTTCCAGGGCCCGTCACCTGCCTACTTCACAGCTGAGTCTGGAGAATACATGCCCTGATCTGCCAATGAGTTTGTGGCCAAATGCCTCCACCTACTATTCAGTCAGGCATTTGAGAGACGTTTATCAAGCACCTACTATGTCAGGTCCTGAGCCAAGTAGCCACGGTGCAACTACTGTGCTAATAATTAGTAAGGATCTAGTTGCCACTTTTTGAAGATGCAGCCAGGCCGCAAGCATATGAAGCGAGACGCAACAGCGGCCATGACGACGTTCACGGTGTTTTAGTTCCGTTTTAGGCTGGATACTGGTACTTCTGTTCCTGTGTCTACACCTCTTGTAACAGGGAGATCAGTCAGGAACTGATACAGTTGCTATCTCTCTCTGTCTTTTAAAACATTTTTGAAGTGCTTATTTATTTTTGAGAGAGAGAGAGAGAGAGAGACAGAGAGAGACAGAGGGTGGGGGGGAAAGGGGCAGAGAGAGGGAGAGACCCAGAATTGGAATCAGGCTCCAGGTTCTGAGCCGTTAGCACAGAGCCTGACGCGGGGCCTGAACTCACACACCGTGAGATCATGACCTGAGCCGAAGTCAGACACACAACTGACTGAGCCACCCAGGTGCCCCTCCCACCTATTCTTAAGTGTATTTATTTATTTGATTTATTTATTTAGAGAAAGCAAGTGAGCACGAGCAGGGGAGGGGCAGAGAGGGGAGAGAGAGAATCCCAAGTGGGCTCCACCCTGCCAGCATAGAGCCTGAGGTGGGGCTCAAACTTATAATCCATGAGATCATGACCTGAGCCAAGATCACGAGTCGGTCGCTTAACTGACCAAGGCATCAGGTGCCCCACGTTTTCTATCTCTTAAACATTTCATCGCTCGTCACCTCCCCAGGAAAGAAAATGCTTAGAAAGAAATATTTATTTCAAATGATAAGTATTCCTCACGTGCCACGAACCTACTGCTTCTCTTCCTGGACGTCTCCTGGCTGAGGGAGCTTTGAGCAGTCGTCTGGGATCCTCATGCCAGCTTGGTATCGGCCATGTGTCCGTGAGGCAGACGCAGATGATTTTCCGGTCAGGTGTAACCGAAATGTATTTTCTCAACAAAGTCTGGCAGGCAATCCCATCTCCGCAAACGCGTATCACATCTCATAAAGAAACCATGCATATTGCATGAGCCTCCAAATGTAGAAACAGATACTCATAAAATACAAGTCTCAAAATAAAACCGAAACATTTCAAAACAACAGCAGTGGCAACGCCACTAATTTATTTATTTATTTAATCTTGTTTTTTTTTTTTTTTTTCATCGGGATCAAGGGGGGAAAAAAGGAAAAAAAAACCTTCCCACAGTCCTCGGGCAGAACCTGAAAATCCCAGCAGCCGCGGTGAGAGCTTGAGATGGGTCCTTAATACAGGTGTGGGAAATCAAGAGACAGGCAGCCTCATGAACGAACAATGTCACTGAGCAAAAAGTTCTCCTCCTGCTCTGGAAGTCGGCAAAGGGAACAGCAAAATTAAGGCAGCCGTTTTTTTCACAACAGGGTGAGAAGATCTCATTTCGAAATGATTTGAGGTCCTGGTGCCTGTGGGTGGGGGGTCGGGTTCCACCCGGGTCTGGTCGTTTTCACTCCCTGGTCCTGTCGTTTTCGCTCTTGCTTGTGCGGTGGTCCCTGGCAGGTGCTGGGCTGCTTTCCTGCTTCTTGTTTTAGCCGGGTGCCTAGTGCTGTGCCTGAAGAAACATGATCGTCGACTGGGGACATTTCTCAGACCCTGTCCCAAGTAGTTCGCTCTAATTCCACAGCTGTCTCACTGCAGAACACGTTAGTATCTGTGTTAGGGAGATATGTGAGAGATAACCTTGAATGTGCTCCAATCTACGAAAATTAGTAGCATTTTAGAACTTGGTACTTTATTATTAGTGCCCTGGACATCTGCTGATTTTAGGTTTCTAGAATCTCTTTCTCCTTCTTATAGTAACCACTACATCCCTTCTTTTGGGAAATTGACCTTCCTTTCTTCTTTCCTTGAGGTTCTGGGATGTCCAGTCACAATGGTGGTAGGTAGTAGGAATTAAAAGCAAAGACTGATTTGAGAAGCATGTAGCCGAAAAGGTCAGCCGGACTTGGTAGCTGTTTGCACGTGAGAGGTGAGGACAGGACGGGGAGTCTGGAGGGACTCCCAGGTTTCTGGCTTGGGTGACCATTGGGGCCAGAGAAACAGGGTGAGAAGCAGGTCACTGAGGGGACCCTGAGTGTGAGGGGTCTGTGGACTCTCCGCCCGAACTTCTCCCCAGCACTGCGCACCTCGCACCCCTGCATTTTTGCTCAGGCTTCCCCCTCGCTCAGGCTCGCCTTGTGAAGTCTCTCCCCAGCGAGCATTGATCGCTTCTCCCCTCCGTGTTCTCTGCATCCCACACAGATTTAGGCAGAGTTTCTAGAAGCCAGTACTCGTTGACTTGTCGGCCTTCCTTTCTTCTCCCCTAGACTACGTGCTCCCAGCACCCGGTGAAGGACGTTTAGGTATCGTGGAGGCTCTGGGCGGAAACCTACGAATGTCATGCCTCCGTATTTTCACGGGCAAGAGTGACACCAACGACTTTGCACTCATTAGACAACCACCTTGAGGGATTTCCTGGCTGTGGGGTGGGTCTGTGTGAAGTCGCCCTCGCGCCCGCTTCTGATCCTCATTTATGTCCTGCAGCTGTCTCTGTAGTTCTGTGGTCACAGACCAGAGCAGGACCTCGTGGCTTCTGGTCGAGAAGCCCTGACACCTTGGGTTTATGATCACAGGGCTGTAACGAGTGAAGCCAATACTTACAGGAACCCCATGGGGGGACCTGTGTCCCCCTACCTTGACCACCCTGGCCTGCTGGTGTCAGCAAAGGCCACATTTCAGCTAGCTTTGCTCAGGTACAGAAGCCAGGAAAAAAGAAATCTGTCATAAGAGCATAAGGGTGGGCGCACACACACACACACACACACACACACACACACACACACACACCACGCCATTACGTTCACTTCAGCAACCGACAAACATCCATTTCTTTGGAGGAAAAGAGGGATCATCCCCATTCCTGTTTCCAGGTACCTGTGGTGTTTGACATTAGGATTGCCATTAGATTTTTTTTTTTCTTTTCTTGTTAAGCTGTTTTGGGTGCATAGAATCAGATGGGGAGAGGGGAAGACAGAAGTTGCAAATCCTTTTTTTGTAGTGCTGGGGGCGGGGGGGGGGGGGGGGGGAAGAGCACACCCAGCAAGTTTGTGGATTGATAGCACACCTTGGCCCTGATCCCAAGTCAGCCTCAATTTCGGGGTCAGCACTCCGTGTTCCCTGTGCTCCCTCAAGGCGCCGGTCTTGTGAATTGCAGAACTTTTGGATTGACCCTGGTAAACAAGCAATTAACAACGGTTTCTGTCTGTTTCTGTCTGTTTCAAAGTCTAGTACCTTGAATAGCAATTAAAAGCTATGCATACCTGGTCACATGGAATTCACAGTCGGACTAATTACTACCCTCTGGGCATTTGATAGTTTTGAATGCATTCTACCATCAGAATCTGAATCCAATAAAGTGGAGATAAAAGGTGGGGGAAACAACTTGTTTCCTATCTTTTGCCCGTTTCTTTCTGTGCAGCGGTCTTCTACTAACGCCAACCCCCCACCCCGGTTCCTCTTTTCCAGGGAAATCCTTTCGTTTTTCCGGCTGCTGCTTTTGGTGCTTGTGTTGCTGCTGCGGGGTTTTCCAAGCCCACAATGCTGAGGGCCACTCTGCGTTTGCAGCCCAAAGCACCCCTCCTGCTCCACACACACTCTGCCTCCGCCACAGATGTGTTGGTGCAGATGTGAATCCTCTCTGAAAACAAACTGAAGATTATTTCAAGAGTCAGTCTAATGAGTAGTGAATATGAGCTGATTACTGTATTTGCAGAGAACCTTATTTTCCCCCAACATTATACGAAAGAGCCGCCTCGTGTTTCCTCGTAGGCTTGTAAATGTAAGCAATCAGTGTGTTTATATAAACATTTAATGATGTCCACACTCGTGTTTATGAATCAACGGGCTATCATAATTGCTTCTGTGTGAACCGGTAGACACACGCATAAACAGGACCCACGATTTCTTAGGAGGCCTCCTCGTGGAATTCAGAAAAATATGGTGATCAAACAAACATTTATACCACATGGAAAAATCCTCTAGGAAGAATGATAGGATTCATGGTTGTCTACGATATAGTCAATGATACATATTTTTATTTGTGACAATTTCTTTGTGATTGAGGTGTGTTTTTTTTGAACTGTGGTGAGAACACTTAACTGAGATCTACCCTCCTGAATTTTAAAGTACAACAGTAGAGCAATGTTACCTATAGGCAAAATGTTGTACAGCAGGGCTCTAGAACTTACTCATCTTGTGTCACTGAAACTTTATAACCATTGGACTGTTTTCTTCTCCTAGTGACTTGGGTTCTCGGGCTCTCAAAACTGCTTTCGATCTTGATTTTCTGATTCCACCAGGCATTGGATTATTTGCTCACGACCTCACAAACGTTCACAGAACAGACACTTCTTGATTTTGGGCTGTGCCATGTGGTTCAAAGTGTGGAATCACTGACAGAGACCTGGCTTTGGTTTCTGACGGTCTTGGGTACAAATCAGAGTTTCTCCATTTGTTCGTTGGCTCTGGGCAGGTCAACGAGTCTCTTGAGTTACAGCTTCTTCAGCTCTAGGATGGGGAGATTTATTTACCGGATAGGGCTGGTGAAGATTTTTTTCTTAGCATACCTTAAAGTTTCTGGCGGATTGTAGGTGCACAACAAATGGTCATTTCTTCCCATCCCCCTTTCTCTACCTGGAGGCCTGTTCTAGAGCAGATATGAAAGAGAACGAGAAGAGCATTCCCTGAAATATTTCTGGCTTAAGTAGCTGGCAAAGCCAAGTAACGTATGGAGACAAGGGAGAGAAGAAGGCACGCCGTGATGGTAATTTTGGCGTATACACCTAGTGTTTTTGTTTTTTTTTTTTAACACCTGGGCCAATTGATATTCCTTCAACCTGAAATGCTTTTTCTGGCCTATTCCTTCAAGTAGCACATGTCCTGCCCCAAGCTTTTCTTTATGACTTCCCCTGCCAGAGTCGCATATGAGCCCACGCGCCTCTGGACTTGTACGATCCCTCTCATGTTTGTCTTTGTATCTTTTTATAGCTGTTGTAGATTTGGGTTATAGTCTCCACTGGAATTTACTGAGAGAAAAGCCACCTTTTGCTTCATCATTGTGTGTGGGCACCGAGGAGACCTGGCGAAGGGCTGTGTGTGGTAAGTTGTGATGGAGAGAGAGGTGTGAGTCTGGAGGTTGGAAAACCTGGGTTTTGATTCTAGATTTGTTGTTTATTGTGTGATGTTGGGTGAATCCCATAGACTTTCTTAGACGGTGTTTCCTCATTTATGCAATGGTTGCAATAATCCTATTGGTCATTCTTTTTTATAAGTGTCCCCAAATCCCATTCAAAAGGGGTGCAACACACAGGTGTCTGGGTGGCTCGGTCAGTTGAGCATTTGACTTCTGATTTTTGGCTCAGGTCATGATCCCAAGGTCATGGGATCAAGCCCCACATCGGGCTCCACACTGAGCGTGAGATCTGCTTGTGATTCTCTCCCTCTCTCCCTCTCTCCCTCTGCCCCTCTCTCCTATTTGTGCGTTCTCTCTCTCTGATAATAATAATACTGATGATTATATTAAAAGGGGATACAGTACAAACAAGATGAATGGAATGGTTTCTACTCTACCTTCATTATGGGACTGTTGGACAGCCATGGGAGACCACAGTTGTGGAAGTATTTGATAAATAATAAATGTTGTACACATGCTATTTAGAATCATTAGAAGCTCATTAAATATTTCCTGGATCAATGCTTAATGAAAATAAGATCCCTTCCCCTTTCTCTTCTATTGGCCTGGGAAGGAGGGTGGCAGGTTGAACATACACCTGTGGGGACAGGAGAAGCATCTCTCATTGGAAGGGGACAGTCGAAGGAAGACAGCATCTGACGCAGAGTAGGTGCTAAATAAATATGTGTTGAATACGGTTGATTGAGTTAACATGGTAGTGGTTGGAAACCTATGTCTTAATGCAGGAAAATGCCGAGAGACCACAACGAACCAATGGAACGTTGATTAGACATGTTCCTCTGGCTCTGACATTTCCCATTTCCTTTCCATGCATTATTATTATGGTTTATTTTTTAGAGCACTTTACGCTTACGTATTTGCTAATGTCTTCACGTGTTTGTTTATTTATCTGATTAATTAGTGTCTCTCTCCCTTTGCTAGATGATAGGCAATCTCCGTGAGGCAGCGATCTTTGGCTGTTTTACTCACCCCTGTATCCGCAGTGCCCAGAAAGGTGCTGGCACAGAATAGGCACTTCACAGATACTTGTGCAATTGATAAGTGATGCATTTTATTGTCTTCCTTACACAAGGAAGATATTTAGAAGAAACATCTTTCTGGCCCCAGGATTTAAAAAAATTTTTTTCCCTGCACGTGGTCACTCTTATGAACCACCCAGTAGGGGAGACATGATTATGGAGGGCAGGATGGGGTACAGGGGTGGGGGTGTTTTTAACTTTCTTTGCTTTGATCAGCCTCACTTGTGAAGTGTCCGTTCCTCCTATTATTTACTATTAAATTTCTGGTTTCCTGCTTATCCCCGTCTTGGATTATCTTGTCTATTTATTGGTTAACTTGTTTGCCATTTGTCCCTTCCACTCAAAGCCAAGTAGTGATCTGAATCCAGACCGCTTGGGGTTGAATTCTGGTGCCATCACTGACCAACCGTATGGTTCTAGACAACTTGCATAACCCCTCAAAGTCGTATTTTCCTCAGCTGTAAAATGGGCATAATTGCAGTATTTGTCTCCCAAAGTTGTTGAATTTCTGAAAGCACATAGGGCACTGAGAATAACACCAGGCACATAGTAAATGCTCAATGAAGTGCTGTTATTGTTTGAATGTAAGTTACAAGACGACAGGGGCGTTAGTGTTCTAATTTGTTATCTTGTGCCCAGTGTCTGGGATAGAGTAGTTACTAAATATTGAGAAGCCAGTGAATAAATATGTCAGAACAACTAGTTGTCATGTAGACATTTGTCTTAACATCCTAGGCACAAGGAATTTTATGGAATAAACATTTTTAGGGAGCACCTGCTATATTCTAGACAGACTCTATTCATTCTCGGGGGAAATCTATCCATTTCTTTAGCTTTAGCAAATGGTTACTGATCACTTGCTATGTGCAAGGGGCTGTTATAGGTGCTGTGGACGGTGGGGACGAGTCAGACACAAGCCCTGCCCCCAAGGAGCCCGTAGGGTGCAGAGGAAACAGTCCTGGGAGGTGAGGCCAGATTTCTGTCTTCAGGAAGCTTCTAGCTGAGCCTGGAAGTGATCAGGCCAGAATGCCACTGTGCTCAGTGGAGCTGCACCAAGGGCTGGGGACCCCGAATGGCTGGTTCCCGGGCAGTTGGGGACTATAACAAAAATTTTACAAATTTTTTTGTTAAAAATTTAAAAAATTTTAACAAAATGTTTAACAAAATTCTTGTGTGGTCTGCATGCCCAGTAAAGTTACTGACTAAACAGGAAAGGCCTGATGCCTCTCTCACAGGCAGGAAATGGGCACCTGTCATTTTGGGGGCACATGTAGGAAACTACAGAACTGAGCTAAGCGGAAGTTGATGTTGGTGAAGTGTGGAGCTGTAACAGACCTCAAATTTCCATATGTTCCTTTAAAATGGGAGAACAGACCAACACAATATCTTCTAGATCCATCTGTGTTGCTGTAAATGGCAAGATCTCATCCCTTTTTATGGCTGAGTAATATTCCATTGTATGTAAATTACCACATCTTCTTTATCCATTCATCAGCCAATGGATACTTGGGCTGTATTCATGTCTTGACTATTGTGAATAATGCTGGAATAAACATGGGGGTGCATGTATCTTTTCAAATTAAGTGTTTTCATCTTCTTTGGGTAAATAACCAGTAGTGGAATTACTGGTGCTTTTACCTTTAATTTTTTGAGATTGAATCCCTGTGTACGCCCGGAACTGATGGTGGGTCGACTACACTCACATGAAAATAAAGTGGGAATATAGATTTAAAGGATCATTTGCTAAAGGACATTTAAGTAGATAAAAAGTCTTGTTAGAGACAAGTTATGAACTTAGCTTGGTACTATGAAAAGAAATCCAGGCCATACAGAGAACTTTGTGGCTCTAAGCTCAAATTAATAAGGGGGTGGCAAAAGTCTTGGGAAAAGTGGGGTGTCTTCTAGGGCTGACCCAGATCCGAGTCCTGGCTCTATCCTTCGCTGGCTGTGTGCTCTTACTCAACGATTTACATTTCTGAGCCTCAGCTTTTTTATTGGAAAAAAAAAGGAATGCAATATAGCTCCTTTATGGGATGTTTTTGAGAATTAAATGTTATAACATATATAAAAAGAGTGCTGCGTATTCTAAAAGCATAATGGAGTTATTGCTATTGTTCTTACTAAGCTTTGTGCAGAAAGCAAAATACGTTTCAGAATATTGCGTCAAGAAACTTTGTTCCTGGTCCCAGCTCTGCCACTGAGTAGTTGTGTGGCTTTGATGATGGCGGTGGGAGCTGAGATTTGCTGAAGTCTCACTACGCCCGAGGTTCTCAGCTTACGGCTTTCACGCGCCACCCCAGTCAGTCATCGTAAGCCCTGTTGGCTCGTGGATATTTTCCTGCTGCAAATAAAGTCAGTGAGGCTCAGGGAGAGTGAGTAACATCCCCATATCTAGGACGAGCTGCGTGTCTGTCTGGCTCCCGAGCTCTCTTGGCTTCAATGTTTCTTCCTGTAACATGGAAGGAGATTGAATCAGCTTTCTCTCCAAGTTTTTTTTTTTTTTTTTGACGAGATATTCTGTGATCTAATTAGGTATGGAAACATACATAAATGAAGACAGCAAGCATGGCTTTCTGTCCATACTCCCTTGTCTGGCATGGAACCCAGGCAGAGTAGACAATCGAATGGTGATTATTGAAATAGCCCAGATAAATCTCTGAAATCAAGTAATCACACTCTGAGCATGCCTGCATCACTATTTTTTATTTAAAAACACTTTATTATTTCTTTATTTCTTGTTTATTTTATTTTTTTATTTGGAGAGACAGAATAAGTGGGGGAGAGGCAGAGAGAGAATCCCAAGCTGACAGCACGGAGCCCGTTACGAGGCTCGAAGTCACAAACTGTGAGATCATGACCTGAACCGAAACTAAGAGCCGGGTGCTCGACCCCCTGAGCCACCCAGGCGGCCACGCATCACAATTTAGATGCATGCATCTAAGATCTGCCTTCATGGCCTCAAAATCCCAAGGACTTACGCATTCTGGTGAGAAACAGTGATTTGGACCAGTCTGGGATGGGGCCTCTTGGCTAATCCCCTTGATGAATGTTTCCTGAACATTCCCCGTGCCAGGTTCTGGATGGGCGGCAGGGGTACAGGGTTGGGAAAAGGCCAGTCCCTGTAACAAAGAGCCCATGGTGTGTGACAGTGATGGTCACGGTGTGCTGGGCTGTGGCATCTAGGGTAGCACAGACTCGAGCGTTCAGACGTTGAGCTACAGCCCAGGGAGCCTCAGGCACAGACAACTGAGCCAATGTCAGCAACGGTGGAAGGCCACTGCGCATCAGTAAACAGGAACTAATTAAGGGACTTTTTAAAGGTATATAATAATTTTGAAATCCCAGCTGCAGCGATCGTTCATGCTTTAACAAGCTGATGAGTCATCTCAATGCAACAGGGACCAGAGTTCTTTGAACTGTATTTCTTAGATCGCTTTATACTTTCAGCTTCTATTTCCTTTAATTCTATTCACACTTTTCATTGGCTGAGCACATCCTTTCTTCATAACCGTGAAGAGTCACTGTTGGCCTTGAAGATGACTGTAAATCCAGAATTTATAGCCCCCAGGTTATTTACATTTTGCCTGAGGAGTAAGATTTGAGCCGTCAGCCCTCAGACAAGCCTTTCTTGAAGACCTCGCCCTCGTCATTAGTTGTATTGTCTTCTAAAAATACACGGTCATTGCCCTCTTCATAAGGGGTTGCGATTGTCCATTTATCTGTTTTGTCCCCACTACACAGGGCTCAGCGAATATGTGTTGAACTGACTTGATCCACATTTCCAGGTGTATTCGTTTCTGATGGCGGGTGTAACAAAGTCCCATAAACTGGGTGGCTTAGAACAGCATGACTGTACTCTTTCATTTCTGGAGGCTAGAAGGCCAAAGTCAAGGTGTCGGCAGGGCCCTGTTCCCTCTAAAACTCTGGGTAGAATTCTTCCTTGACTCTTTTTAGCTTCTGATGGTTGGCTGGCAATCTTCAGTGTTCCTTGGCTTGTAAACGCCTCACCCACCCATCTGCCTTCCCGTGGCTTTCTTTCTGTGTCTTCCCATCGTCTTCCCTCTGTGCAAGTCTGGCTCTATGTCCGCATTTCTTTTTATTGTAAGGACATCAGTCATTTGGATTAGGGCCCACCCTTAATGACCTCATTTTAACCTGGTTAAATTTGCAAAGACCCTATTTCCAAATAAGGTGACATGTCAAGGTACTGAAGGGTTAGGACTTCAACATATTTTAGGTGGATGCAATTCAACTCTTTTTTTTTTTTAATTTTTTTAATGTTTATTTATTTTTGAGACAGAGATAGACAGAGCATGAACGGGGGAGGTTCCGAGAGAGAGGGAGACACAGAATCTGAAACAGGCTCCAGGCTCTGAGCTGTCAGCACAGAGCCCGACGCGGGGCTCGAACTCACGGACTGTGAGATCATGACCTGAGCCGAAGTCAGACGCTTAACCGACTGAGCCACCCAGGCGCCCCGCAATTCAACTCTTAACACCACGCTAGGGAGCTAGGGGGTTTATGTGGTTAACAAGATTTGGTTAGCATTGCAGAAGGCTGCAATGGACGTGGACGAGGCTGGGGGCTTCCTGGGGGCTTCACTTGAGGAGGGAAGGCTGTGAAAAGCCAGCCTTTAACCAAAGGCTGAGCCCCTCCTTCTGAGGCTCTGCTGAGGATATTTTGCCTCTTATCTTGCCAGAACATTGCTTTATAACTTCTGGGTCCAGCCTGCTAAATAGGACCCTGACATCTACCCAAAGGGCTAGAGTCTGCTCCTGCCTTTCAGGCTCCACTCTCTGACTTCAGTCATCAGCATCGTCTCTTTTGTGATCTGGGTCCATTCAAACCAACTCTGGGCTTGCTTTGCCCTGTGGGCTCCTTATAGCAGTAGATACAGCAACATGGTTTCCTTTAGTTGAGAACCTCAGAGACCCCTCTTTTAATACCTAAGGAGAGGTATAAGGCCCGTCATCTCTGGCTCTCATGACAGCCCCACAGGGGATGCTGCACTGGGGTAGGGTGGAAATGATCTCTTTGGAGTAAGAGACACGATGGAAGTTTTTATACCTCTTCCTGTTGATATCTGAATAAACCAGCCTCCGAAATGGCCACCAGCTCCTTTGAATCAAGCCGAAAAGCAGGAGTGGACGAGACAAAGACAACCAGGTCATGGAACATGTTCCTCTGCTCTCCTGTGTGAGGCTCTCTGGGCTTTATGCCTTCTGCTGCCTGTGCAGGGCTCTGGAATGCTCGAGTGCTCCATGGAGCGCTCTGGCCTCAAGGCTGAGGGGAATCCATCATGTTTCAAAGTAAGTGGAAGATCGGCCTTCCAAACCCTGCCCACAAGTTAGCGTTCCGCTGCCTCCTCTGACATCCTGGTTATAAATGGTGTTCTGAAAGTTTCCAAGGTTGGGCAACCAAAGAGAAACCCAAGCAATAGGCTTGACAGACACGTGTGCTGACAGAGAGACTTCATTAGTGGCCAAGGTCCCAAGTCACTTTGGCGTCTCTGGTTCTTATCTCTCTCTCTCTGTCGCCTCAGAGGCATGTGGGAGGCTAAGAGGCTGGGAGGGCAGATACCACGCTGGCTGTTTTTGTCAGCCAAGCCGCAGAAGGGAACCACACGGCCCCGAGGCCAACCTTGGCCGACCACAGGGGCCAGCTCTCAGGAGGGACCATGGGGACAGCAAGGTTTGGGTTTCCGCTTTCTCACAGGAAGACTCAATTGGCTGCCTCGGGACCACAGGCGCCTTGCCGAGCAGGGGTGACTCAGCTTCCTCTGTGTGCCACACGGCCTCGCTGAAAGCAGGAGCCCTGACAGCCTGGGGTTCCTCATGCCCGTGTGCTGCCTTTCCACTTCCTGCTCTAGAAAACCTCCAGAAAGTATTCAAGTCTCTGTTTACCTGAAGACTTCCTGGGCAAACAAGTCCGTCCCTTGAATGCCCACGGCGTTGGACACTTGACAAGAACCTTTCCTCACTCATTCGTTTATCCACTGTGCACACCTGTTCTGAGCTGGCCGGGAGGCCCTTGCCATTGCTGTTACACAGATGAGGACAGCGAGACCCAGCCCAAGGCCACGTGGCGTGTTGACGGAGGGATTCTGGGATACTCACTCAGGACCTTACTGCGTTCTCTCGGATGGTCATGTGCCCTTGTCATGTGCTCACCGCGTTTGACAAAAGCGTTTGCTGACTGAGTGTCTGATTGTAATTTTCATCCGTTGTGAGATCGATCATGAGGGCTGAGTGAGCTGTCATGGTGGTGTGGGAAGGACACAGGCTTTAAAGAGACGATTCAGTTCAAGCTACACTGAGACCCTTATTAGCTGTGTGATTTCAGAGAAGGAGCAAGTTTTGTGAGCTGCAGTGTCCTGTGAATAAGGGAGATAAGAACGCTGAGTTTCAGGGCAGTTCCAAGATTTAAGTGAGATCATACGGGTCAAGGGAGAGCATAGCGCCTGCTACGTAGAACGCGTACAGCAATTCAAAGCTCTCAGTCATGCTTAGCTTCCGAAACTTCGGGTGGAAGCAAATCTTGCAGACATTTTCTTTCTACGTGGAGCAAGGCCTTTGCTTGGTATTTTTGAAAAACTAAGGACGTACACACACACAGTAAATAAAGCATGGTCCTGGCTCATTGAGTCACTATCCTCAGGGAATGAGCTATGTCACATACGTGAACTTCCTAGTTCAAGACTCCACGTTGTAAGCACGAAGGTTTGTCATCATTTCTTTGGACCTAGTTCAGATAGATAACATTTTTAGCCTTTTTTAACAGATGAGTTATCCTCGGCATCGGGGATTCTCTGTGTCTGTGTTTCTCACGCATCGCTGACCATCCTACCCTCATTGCACCTTGTTCTTGCCCACCTTTGAGGGGCCCCAAAGACACTCACCGAGGGGAAGAAGGAGCGTTGGGTCTGAAACTTCAGGCTCAGAGACAATACTCAGCATTTTGAGAAAATGCGTAAGCGGTCAGGATGTTCTTTCTTAAAAGATACTCTTTCTTTATTCCACCAATTAGATGTTTCCTGTGGATCAGCAAGTTTTCTTTGAAGTTGAATATATATCTAGGAGATGTTGACCCTCTTGATGGTCAAATCTTAGATGTCAAGTTCCTTATAGTTAGGAATTCTGTTACATTCATCACCATATACCCAGGGCTGGTTCACAGCGGATTCTTTTTTTTAAAAAGTATTTATTTATTTTGAGAGAGAGAGAGAGAGAGACAGAGGGAGAGAGAGAGAGAACATGTGTGTGAGCAGGGGAGGGGCAGAGAGAGTGGGAGAGAGAGAATCCCAGGCAGGCTCTGCACTGTCCGAACAGAGGCTGACGTGGGGCTTGAACCCATGAATCGTTGACATCATGACCTGAGCTGAAATCCAGAGTCGGCCACTTAGCCAACTGAGCCACACAGGCATCCTTCGTATCAGATTCTTAATGAGCCGTTCTTGAATGAACAAGACTGAAGCATTCATTCCTTCATTTAACAAGCATATACCTTGAATAAACCAGAATAATTGTTCAGATGGATAAGCCAGCAGACTGCTTTCAGGAGCCCCAAACAGGCATGTTACCTGAACAGAATAATGGGGTGAGACCGGGTCAGGAGACGAGGACATCAGGCAGAGGGGCAAGGTAGGGCGCATCGTGGCTGAAGGTGACAACTGTGAATGAATCGAGTGAGTCTCCTCACTGGGTATGGACCAGGTGACGAGAAGAGAGAGATCTCCCACCGTAAACAGCCAACACCAAATGAGCGAGGAGTCATTTGACCACGGAGAGGCTGGCAAGGTGTTCTGGGAGAGTTGGGGCTGGGAGGTGCCGTGCTTCTGGGAAATCAAAGCCGCTCACTCAGCACAAATACAACCTCACCTCACATGTAGGAAAGGGGCTGGCATGATTAATACCTGCGGAGGACCAGGGACTATTGTGACCCTATTTGCCAGGGGGGACTTTGAATGTTGATGCAGCCTTTGCCTGACTGAACAGGAAGGGCGTAAGCACTTCCAGGGAGGAGACGTTTACTTTGTGGTTTAGTGACCTTTTTTAGGGCCACTGTTGTTTCTTGATAAGGAGGGCTTAAATAATTCAAAATTTTTGTATTTTTTATTTCCAGAATTACACTGCGGTGGGAAATGGGAGAACGTGTTTGAAGTCACGCCCGTGACTTACATAGACGTTCACTCCGCATTCACTTGGCACGTTTTATTGAACACCTATCCGGTGCGGGTCTTGAACCGGGAGCTCAAAGGTGGGCAAATTCTGTCCCTTCCACTTCTAGTAGAAGAGGGTGACTCACAAATCGTGACAATACATTGTGCTGAGTAGAGAAGGGGGGATAAATAAAAGAAGGCAGAGGAGGGGGTGCTTAATTATGCTATTAGCAGTCAGGAGAGTGTCACGGAAGATGTGCTGGGTTTTCAGGGATGAGTGGGAGTTTTCTAGTTGTGGAGAAAATAGCACGTTAGGGGCGCCTGGGTGGCTCAGTCGGTTAAGCGTCTGACTTTGGCTCAGGTCACGATCTCACGGTTCGTGAGTTCGAGCCCCACATCGGGCTCTGGGCTGACGGCTCGGAGCCTGAAGCCTGCTTCGGATTCTGTGTTTCCCTCTCTCTGCTCCTGCCCTGCTCACACTCTGTCTCTGTCTCTCAAAAAGTGAATAAACATGAAAAAAATATATTTAAAAAAAAAAGAAGACAGCACTTTAGGTAGTGAAAATGGCTTGGATAATTGCCCAAATGCAGGCAGATGCCCTTGTTTGGGAAATAGTGATTAGAGCAGTGTAGCTAGAGTAGCTTGCTAAAAAACATAAAGGAGGCCGGGCAGATAGACAGTGAACTTCAGATAGACATTGAATATTCTTTTAACATCACCCCGTCCCACATATTGAATGAGACATGCATATACTGAAAACATTATTTGCTGTTTATCCAGACGCAAATTTAGCTGGGCATTTGTATTTTTATTTGCTAAATCTGGCGACCGTAGGCTAGAGTACAAAAGCGGGTAGACCATCTGAATTCAAGTCTTCGAAATCCATGCCAGAAAAAATTTCCACTCCGACATGGCGAGGTGGTCTTGGAAGGGCTTTAGACTGAGAAGTGATGTAATTAGATTTCTGTTTTGGAAATATTACTGTGGCTCCATGGAGGGTGATTTTGAAAGGGGGAAGCCGGAAGTAAGGACATGAATTTAAAAAGAGCGAAAACGGGGCCCTGACCTGGGACAGTAACCGAGGGATCGGCCAGCAGCACACTCCAGGGATATTTTGGAGAAAGAAGCAGGAGAACGAGCTGAGCAGGAGAAGAGAAGTGGTGAGTATTTGTGTTGGCGTTTCTTCCTAATTGCGGACACGACGTATTTGTCCTTGAAGGCTTATGGCCTTTTTTCAGGAAACGTTTATTTCTTTTGAGAGAGAGACAGCATGAGCAGGGGAGGGGCCGAGAGAAGGGCAGAGAGAATACCACGTGGGCCTTGATCCCAGGAACCACAAGGCCATGACCTGAGTTGAAACCAAGAGTAGGAGGCTCAACGCACTGAACCACCCAGGGGCCCCTAAAGCTTAAGACCTTCTGAACGTTCATTCCCAATAGATTTGGGGGAGCGGATTCTATGGAGCCTGGGTTATATACTCTGGCTAACCTCTGAGGCAGACAGTCACATCTCGATTACGCGGCCAAGTCCATGCTGGGTACAGGTGGAAACACTTAGGGCCATAACGTTAGAAGGGTCTATAAAAGGGAATGTCTTCCATACTTTCTCAGGAGAGATTTATTTTTCTAAAGAAAGTGTATATTTTGGAAAGGAGGGACAGCATTTATTTCCGAGCTGAAATGCACCTCCCGAGTTATAGAACATACTTGAGTTCTTCAGACTTGCAGGGAAGTCACAGAATCGTGTTAGAAGAAATCCCGTGGTCCCTCTCCTCTTGTTATAGTTGGGGGGCTGGTGTCTTCGAGAAGAGAGATGGCTGGTGCAGGGTGGCGGAACTGAGGCCGGGGCATAGGATTCATTACTCCTGCTAACGTGTAAACTAGGATTTGCACAATGCTTAGGCTTTCTCTGAACATTTTGAGTTTGGAAACACAGTGCCGTTCTTTGTAACTACCAAATTGCAAAGAATTTCTCCTTGAGCTTTTTCGGTTAGAATGTGAGTATTAATCCAAGCTTTTTTTAAGGGATTTCGTGAAATTGTGTCACTTAAGAATAGCCACAGTCCTGACAGTCCTGTTGAAATAGATCGGCACCGTCTAATTCCTGAAGGTGTTCAGAGTTTTGGGAATTTGGAAAAAGAAGCGTTTATATAAATAGGAAATAATAGTTATTTGTCGGATGCACTTTGTGTTGCCTGATTCTGACATTTTGGCAAAGGTAAACTTTCCTTTCAGCTTTCCGAGCCAAGCTGTGTTTAAAAAGAATGGAGTGAAAAGTATTGTATTTACATCTCAAGGATGAAACGTCTATCCTTCTTAGAAATCTTAGGAATGCTGTCTGGGACCACAGCACAGCCTGCCCATGCTTCTTTAATTCCTGGGAGGCCTTCCCTGCTAGAACATACCAGAACAACGCCGCATTCCTGTTGGAGGGATTTGCACCCAATAAAGGACATCAAAATCCTCTCCCCTCTCCTGAGCGATGAGAAACCACAACCAAATGCGTCCTGAGCTATGAGTTATCTGTTCCACATTTTCAATCCTCCTGGACAACTTGAGTTTGTTTTTAATATCCTGGTTCACTGGACATTTGTGCTTTCATATCCGGTATGCAGTGCCTTCCAGCCCCTCCTGGGACAAGAAGGTGTGGAGAAGCAGAGAGCAGGCGTTCTGGATTGAGAGGGTCCTGGGACTGTGGTTTTTACTGGTATCATTTCTTTGTCTTTCTTTTTTTAAATAAATTTTTATCTATTTATTTTGAAACACAGACAGAGCGAGTGGGGGAGGGAGAGAGAGAGAGAGAGAGAGAGAGAGAGAGAGAGAGAGAGAGAGAAAGGGGAGAGAGAATCCCAAGCAGGCTCTGCACTGTCAGCACGGAGCCCGATGCGGGGCTCGAATTCACGGACCGTGAGATCACGACCTGAGCCAAAACCAAGAGTCGAACGCTTAACTGACTGAATCCCCCCCGGGGCACCTCTTCACTGGTGTTATTTCTAACCTCCCCACCTCTCCTGACACAGCCCTGGGCCCTTCACGGGGATTTGCCACCTTCATTCCTCCCTGTTAATGGAGACAAAAAGTGTCATAAGCCGTAAGTGCTAATCACCAAGGGAGGCATCTAGACAGGCAGGGCCCCCAGAGGACTCTTAGGGTTGGTACCGAACATACTCTAAATAAGCCAGGCCATGATGGATCAGGGGTCTCCCAACCTCACCACCTACGCCTGCCCTTCCGGCTCCCCGTACTGGACCCCGTTGATTTACTCAGCAGTAGGTCTTGAATATCTTTGTGCACTGGTGTTCTGGGCGTTGGCGCGTTTGGTTTTGGCAATGAACAAACAGGCCTGTGTGCGCCACGTGTTCCTTGCCCCTGACCTATTGATAGCCAGGGGCTCCAAGTTCTTGGTGTCGAGGTAAATTCTATGCGGGTGTAAAAAAAAAAAAAAAAAGCTTCCGTTTTCATTTGAGGATAATCTAAAAATTAGCACAAACTATGATCTGGATTGATTGCAAGATTGGCCTACAAGGGTCCTGCTGCAGGATCTCGGCGTCCGGGTTTACATTTGTGTCACTGAGCACATCAGAGCCGGTGACTGTTAAAATGACAGTCACCTTCCGGTGTGCTGTCTCCCAAGTTGGAGGCCAGCAGTGTTCTCTTCTTTCGCATGAGTTGTATGTATTCCTCACATTGAATTAGCACTGGTCTACAGCAGCCACCACACGACTCCCAAACTTGATGACACAGGTTTTGTGGGAGGCAGGAAAATGGCCTGCCAAAGATGCCCTAATGACTATTCGTAGACACCCTAATGTCTATGAACATGGTACATCCCATGTGTACAGGTGCAGTTCAGGGAGATTATCCTGCACTCCCTGGGTGGCCCTTGAAAGCGGGAGTGAGGCACACACCCCAAAGAGCTCAAAACAGATAGTCCAGCGAATATGGGCACATGTACGTTCACACCCGCCCTATTCATAATACTCAAAAGGTGGCGAGGACCGATGTCCACGAATGGTTGTGTATACACGATGGAATAGTACTCAGCCCCCGAAGGGAATGAAATGCTGATAAATGCTGCCGTGTGGCATCTGATACACATCAGAACTTATTCCTCCGAGCGTAGCAGGGCTCACTTGGGTCACTGGAGCTGAAGGCATCTCGGCTACCATGTCCGCTGATAAATGCCCTTCTCCCTACGTCTGACTTTGCCAGAAGGGCCCTGCTAGGAAACTGTCTTGGGGTTGGAGGTGAGGAGGGGTTTTGAAGGAGAGAATGACAGGCTGTCAGTGGCCCCGGTGACCGAGTGTCTGGGCCTGTAGGCAGGGTTTCTGGAAGAATAGTATAGTAGGTGGCTTCCAAGTTTCAGTTTGGAAACCTCTACACTTTCCTCACACCCCCAAGAAGAAAGGACTAAACTATGCTGTACATCGTTTTGTCCTAAAACTTCCTCTCTCTGCATTTTCCTAACTTCTGTAAAAATAATGTCATGTTGACACGAGAGTCATTTGTGAAAATATAAGCCAGTGAAATGGAGTTTATAAACGTTAAGAGAAGTAAATGTTTGGATTGTCTTGTTTTAATTAAGATGCCGTGCCTCTGGCCTTTCTTTTTTTCTTTTTTAATTTCTTTATAAGTTTATTTATTTATTTATTTACTTAAATATGAAATGTATTGTCAAATTGGTTTCCATATAACACCCAGGGCTCATCCCAACAGGTGCCCTCCTCGATGCCCATCACCCACCCCCATCAACCCTCAGTTTACTCTTAGTATTTAAGAGTCTCTTATGGTTTGGCTCCCTCCCTCTCTAACTTTTTTTTTTTCCTTCCCCTCCCCCATGGTCTTCTGTCAAGTTTCTCAGGATCCACATAAGGGGGAAAACATATGGTAACTATCTTTCTCTGCCTGACTTATTTCACTTAGCATCACACTCTCCAGTTCCATCCACATTGCTGCAAATGGCCAGATTTCATTCTTTCTCATTGCCAAGTAGTATTCCATTGTGTATATAAACCATGACTTCTTTGTTCATTCCTTTGGCCTTTCAAGAATAAGGGGACTCTGTTCTGTGTTTGAATGTACTGTGCGTTGAGATTAACTTCTGAACAAGCAGGAAATGGAAGGGACAGGGGAAGGTAAAGGAATGAAGGGGAGGGAGGGGTGGAGAGATGTGGTAGGACGCACAGGTTTTGAATTGGAGAGGCCTGGAGTCCGACCCCAGTTCTGTGCTCACTGGCTGTGTGATTTCATGGAAGTTGATTAACCTCTCTGAGCTTCGGTTTCCTTATCAATAAAATGACTATAATTATAACCACTAATTTGGTTCGGGGGATGATTAAATGGGATAATGTGTGTGGCTTTGCCTGGCCAAGGAGGCCCTCGAGTGAAGGAATGCTAACCCTTGGTGGTATTACTCTTTCTGACTTGCCTGTGGATTGCTCTCCAATTCCAGCATACCCTCGAGAGTCTATAGTCACCCAAGATAGTGTCATTCTGCTGTGGCGTCCTCGGCCTCATTTTTCAAGCCACCCACTTGAACTTCTTTAATGATGCTGGCCCTTATCCCACGGGTTAAGAGGGGCCCTTCTCCCCTCCCTCCTTCTTTCCCTCTTTCATTTGAAAGGTATGAAAATTCTATTATATTCCAAGCCCTGGGTTAGAAGTAAGGGTTGTGAGGTCCCAGGGACTTGGTCTTGGGTCCTTGGAAGTTCACGGTCACGTAAAAGAAACACAAAGGAGAGAGCCGGGAGTCTGGGTCGCGGAGGTGGGGGAGGAAGTGTGCTGTCCCCGAGGGGACATGTCGTCCTGAAGCCTGGGAGGATTTAGTGGGGGGTCAAGTGGTACCACTCCAGGAAAGGGGGGTGTGCTCTGGAGACAGGGGCTTACGGTTCGGGGGCCGGCTGGGTGCTCAGAGTGACCGGAGTGGAGTGAGGTGCCCAGGGGCACGAGGAGGTGATAACGCAGGGGTCAGGAAGACCAGGCAGCCTCGGGCCTCTGCCACCCACAAAAGGGGTTCGCACCCCCCTCTCCCGGCAGCAGAGGAGGGAGAATGGGGTGCAAAGCTGGAAGTGGGCCAGCATCTACACTGCTGGGGAAAGATTTGCGGAGGTGGTCGTATCGGGGAGAGGGGTCAGAGACTTATTTTAAAATCCAGCTGAGCCACGCGAGGGTTGGAGCTTAGAGACAGGGCAGGTGGACGGGAAGAGACGGGATTCAAGAGATGGTTGGGAACAGCTTCGCCAGGAACAGTGTGGCGTGCTGGGGAACAGAGACCCCGAGCACTGCCCGTCAGAGCGGGAAAGCAGGCCTGGGGGCACCTTTCCTCACTTCCTCCACGGCAGTGGCCTCTCTCCGGGCAGACGCGACCGTCTCACCCCAAGGATGACCCGGGAACTGCCTCCTGTCACAACAGGAGGCCGCCTGTAGACACACATTGCGCCAACCGATGCTGGACACAGAATTCCCGCGGAAGCCAAGATTCCGCGGTCAGGCTATTTCGAGCCAGTTTTCTTGCTGGTGGGCAGGAAGTTGTATCCTTGGTCCCTCCCTCAGGCCCGGTCAGCCTGAGCGTCTCTGCTCCTCCTCTGTGTCCCGGCCACGGGCTAGGGGGAGATAAACGTGGCCGCCAGCTCTCTGTCCCCCTCCTGCCAGCCTTTCTGGCCTTGGTCTGTGTTCCGGTTACTTCTGTGTGGAATCCTGGCGGCCCAAGCGCTGTGTCGTCAGCAGGCTGGCCAGGACCCTGGGCCGGTCTCCACTGGAAATTTCGAGTTGTCCTAGCATAGTAGGACGGTCTGAAACTCCTTTGTGAGGCAGACCCAGGCCCGGCGGGTGAGCCCATGGCCCCCTTGTGTCCAGGCAGTTGCAAGGGCGCATCAGGACTCCAAGTCCAGGCTGGGTTCTTTCATTTTCACGAGTACTCACACCATCCACCAATGGAATGATTACCGTCCAGTCGGCAGCTGGCACCGCACCCGTTCGGGTTCTTCGCCCACAGTGTCGCACAGTGCCTGCCATGGGAGAGGCACAATTTTCCAGCCTAGGGAAATGGGAAATCCGGGCTGCCATGCTGGCCCTGTGCCGTGTTATGAGTGGCGAGGCCCTTGTGCAGGTCTCTGAAAGTCTTGGTGCCCCCATAAGAATGTTGACACAGCACGGGGTAAGACGAATGTCGCCCAGACAGCACGTTGCATGGCTTTCGCGGGGGTTGATCCGGTCCGTACCCATGAGCAAAGGGGCATGTTAGGAATTTCTATGGTGGAGTATTATTCCACGGTGTGGATGTACCAGCTTGTCTATCCATTCAGGACTTGATGGACGTTTGAGTCGTTTCCGGCTTTTGGACACGATAGACGAGTTGCCGTATGCAGGTCTTTGAGTGGATGTACGTTCTCACTTCTCTCGGGCACATCCGTTCGTGTGGGCCTGGTAAGGCTGATGGTAAGTCTGTGCCTAAGTTTATAAGCAGTTGCCAAACTAGTTTCCAAAATGGCTGTTTTAATGATTCATTGCTTTAGAAAGTGAACTTTTGTTTGGAGACAACTGTAGACTCATGCACGGTTGTAAGAAATAAGGACCCTGAGTGACCCGGAGAGCCCATGTGTCTTTGACCCCCTTCCCCTGGTGGCACCGTCTCCCCTGGGGCTGAGGTACAGTGCTACAAGCCAGGATGTTAGCATGCTTGTGATCAAGATGCCAGCCGCCCCCCCCACCCCCAGGATTCCTCACACCGTCCTTTCCCAGCCCCTCTTTCCTTCCCATCCCACCCCTTCCTTAACTTCTGGCAACCAGTAAGGAGTTGTGTGGTCGTTATTCCAAGAATGTTGGAGAAATGGAGTCATACACTACGCAACCTCCAGGCATTGGGGTTTTCTCACCCAGCGCGATTCTCTGGAGGTACATCCAGGTCGTCGGGTCTACCGATGGTTCGTTCCATTTTACGAACAAGGAGCCTCGCTGTTTGCCCATTCTCCAATCGAAGGACATCTGACTTGCTTCCCGTTTTAGGCTACTAGAATCAAGTTGCTGTAAACATTCGTGTATAAGGTTTCGTGTTACACACACACACACACACAACAACAACAACAACCCCGCTACGCAATTGCTGGGTCATATGATAGCTGTGTATTTAGTTTTATAGGAAGCTGCAAACCATTTTTCAGCCCGGCTGAATATATTGCTACCAGCTGAACGATTCATTTTCTTCAGTTTCTCACCAGCTTTTTATTTCTTCAGTTTCTTCTAGGCATTTCCTTCCCCCTGAAGGGCTCAACACTATGCCCCTGGAATTGTCATTTCTACAACTTGAAACTATTGTTTTTGTTACGCTTTCCATGACGCAGCTCAGTGTCCCTCAAGTGAAGTGTTTTCAGAAGTCAAAAACAAAGAAGGATAAAAGTTGGTGTTTCATGTACACTGGTGGGTTTGGTACCCAGAGCTTTCTACACAGCACTCTGCTTCTCTTTTCCACTTGGCTGCTGGGATGCTCAGCACCGAGTGTTACGTGAATTGTCAGAGTCCCCCGTTAGCCTCCTTTTATTCCTTGCTCATTTCACTTTATTCTGCTTGCTCTAAATAATTTATTTGCCTAAGTTGTCTTGGGCATCCCTACTTCGTGTTCCCGTAGACGCTTAACTTAGTCTGTCACTGTGTTCACAAAAGTGAATTAGGACCATGCCCACGGGTATGTCTCACACCTTGTATAAAGAGCTCCTTCGGAATAATGTTCCTTTCATTGGCCTGTTTCCCCTAAAGATGTCTTCTGAGTGTTTATTTATCCATTTATCACGTATTTCAGAGAACCTGCATGGATTTTGCATGGGTTTTGCCTCAACGAGGTCACAGTCTAGAAGGGAAGGTTGAGCGATGAATCTGAGTAACCGTAAAAGCAGGCAAAAAGTGCTGAGCCATTTATTTTTTTATTTTTTTATTTTTTTAAATTTTTTTTTCAACGTTTATTTATTTTTGGGACAGAGAGAGACAGAGCATGAACGGGGGAGGGGCAGAGAGAGAGGGAGACACAGAATTTGAAACAGGCTCCAGGCTCCGAGCCATCAGCCCAGAGCCCGACGCGGGGCTCGAACTCCCAGACCGCGAGATCGTGACCTGGCTGAAGTCGGACGCTTAACCGACTGCGCCACCCAGGCGCCCCATTGTGCTGAGCCATTTAAAAGAATTAAGAGGCTTGAGGAGTTCAGGGATGGGAGAGATTATGTCTACAGAAGAGAAACGGGAGGCTCCTTTTAATAGTTTCATGACTTAAAAATATTAATATCTGCAGCATCAGCTATTTTAAATCCTTTCCGGAGTTAGCTGGAGTTGTATTAACTTCTGTGACCAGTAAGGGAGGTGCCCCAGGGAAAGGAGCCTGTAGGTTATTTGGGGAACGGGGAAGATGGGCTGTGATGGGGCAAGGAAGACCATCGCCTGTCTCAGGAAAACCCAACTCCTGTTGAGTAGTGAGAGGACTAGGATTTTGAGACAAGTGAAGGCACATCTCATCCGTCTGAGAGTACGCTGAAGAACCGGCCACTTTTAGAAATCCCAAAAGTGGGAATGGGGAGGGGGTTAAAGGCTCGGGGGCATCACAGTGGGAGTGTGGAGAAATGGCTGCTTTTCTGGGGTCCTGAGAGAGGAGGGCACCTAGACCCGTGTGCTTCCTGCCTGCAAAGTTTCTGCTCTGTTCCACAGGCTTCTCACATACGGTGAAGGCAGCACACGTATGACCTCAGAGAAGCCCAGGGAACCCTGAGACCCACACAGGCCAGGCTGGTTTCCCTACTGCGGACACTTGAGAGCATGTTGTCCAGTGTTTACTGAATTATGAGCAACAGAAGTCCCTTTCTGAACTATCATCTAGCTGTGTCTCTCCTGAGTGCTTTAATCTTTTGGATTCTCCAGTCATATTTGCCTCTTTTGCATTGACTGCTAGAAATTCGGAACTGAATTTGTGACCCAAAGCTTGTGAATGTACATGTCCGGGCATAAATTTAATGAGCAAGGCTCACTTCAAGTTTGGCCTCTCTTTTCTTGTTTTGATTTTACTGCTTCCTTCCTTTTTTAACTTGCTGTATGCTCTTCTCTTAAGACTTTTGAATCCCAATTTTAGAAATCAGGATATTGGGGCACAGAGAAGTTAAGTAACTTTCCCGAAGTCCCAAGCTAGCGAGAGACAGAGCCAGGATTTGAACCTAGCAAGGCTAGTCTGTCTTAAGGAGATTTGCATAATCATCTCAACGTTATTGTAATAAAGTCCCACCAAAGCACAGAAATCTAACACAGATTTGGATACAGTTACCCCACGTGTGTCACTTAAATTTACCGTGCAAATTCCTTTAAATCATTTGAAAAGGGAGCTGATAGCATCTGTCTCCCAGGTTGAGCTGAGGATTAAGTTAGGTTATGTGGGTTAAATACGTAAAACAGTTACAGTGCCCTTGACCCTAGTTAAATAATGACCAAGAGAGCTCTGGACAAAGAGGAAATTTGGGTCTAACCCCACCTCCATTTCCTGTCAATAAAATAGGGTGCTGATGTTTTCACAAGCTCACAGAGACATGAAAATGCATCGAGAGTGACACATGGCTGAACGATGTCAACGGTCATCAGTCTGAAGGGGCCATCGGACCCGCGGACCTCCGAAGTGTCTCCCAGGCTGGTTACAAGTCAGGTTTTTTGAGAACTGACTGTAAGTTGTTACAGGTAAAATGGGACGGTTCGCGTAGTTGTTGGAAGTTTGAACTTGGCCGAGACTCTATGGAGGCTTCCGTTTTTTATTTAGATCTTACTTGGATGAGAGGGTTTCTTTGCCCTTTGAAGGTCTTACAGGCATCTCAGACTCAACATATCTAAACATGAGCTCGTTTCATCTGATTCTCCCCTGTAGTTTCCTCTCAGTCAATGGCACCACCATCTACCATGTTGGCCGGCGAGAAATCTAGGGTCGTCCTTTGATTCGGCCTCCTGCCTTACTTCCTTCTCTGAGCGCAAGCACACTCAACTGTCAGATGCGCTGAATCCTCCTGACGGCTTCTCCTGCCTCATGCTCCCCTTTCTCTGTCCCCTGCATCAATCCAGTGTCCCACCCAGGAACTCGCTTCTCAAGGCCCGCCTCTAGTCCCCAGAAAACGGTTTCCGTGGTCGTCCACATCGTCATCATCCCCACGCCCAGAATTTATCAAACACTTATTTGTGCCGGCACATTTAAGTGTATATGTATATACATGTGGTGTGAGAATATATATATTCACTTAATTTACAAAACACATAACCCTTGCCATGTGCCGCATACTGTTTCAAGGACATCGTACATACTGACCCATTTAATTCTCACAACAACCCAATCGGGTCGTGGTGTTATTATCTCCATTTCACAGATGAGGAAACTGAGGCAGAGAGGTTAAGTAACTTGCTCAAGGTTACACAGATGGAAACCGACGGAGCTCCAACTGGAACCTAAGGAGTCTGGCTCTGGTGCCACAGATCATCATCATGACAGCTGCTATTCCAAGACCGTTCTGATCCCCATGTCTTCCAGAATTAAACCCAAGAGGCACAGTGGGGTTTTTCCCTCTTTTCGTGGCAAATTCCAAAGACGTGAAAGAATAGAGAGGTGTAATATATAATGCACAATAGCAGCAACCAGTCCCCTCTTCATCTGCTTTGTCCAAAGCTTCCTATAATCGGTTACAAGTTCTCACCCCCGCCTCTGCGTTCTTATCAGGTGTTTGCAGTTAGGAGATAAAGACCCACGGTATCTTCAAATCGAGCAGGCAGTTGAAGTGATGAACCTTTCCTTCCTAATTGCAGCCGAAACCACAAGGTGGGCCCCCCATCGTAAGCAGCGAGGGGAAAGGAGAAGGCCGGTTGGGGGGAGGGAAGGGCGGTGTTGCTGAGACGGCGTGAGCATGCGAGTCTCCGACTCAGCCTCTGTGGCTCACCAGGCCCTCCCCGCTGACCCACTTTCTCTGGCCACCAAAAAGAAGAGAGATGTTGCAGAGATGTTATAATGCGGGAGCTGATAGCATCTAGTCTGTTCCCACCAGATAAGCATTCCCAAAGCTGCCTTTTGTCTGCCAAGGCAGAGGGGGCCAAGGTGCTGCCGTAATGAGTTGAAACAATAGCCCACTATGAGCTGCGGGACGTCTGTGCCCTGTCTGTCCCCTGCGCAGTCCAGGGTTTCTTGGCTTCTTGGTCTGGGTTGAAAGGCTGACATTCATGGTAGTGAATAGGACATTTTTAATCGCTGGTCTATACCCCACAGCATTCTGCCCAGGGACAATTGAGCAGGGCAAGAAGAATGATAATAAATGAGCCCAAGACTTCAGGCTCCCAAATTAAGGATGCTGTTGGTGGTTACAGAGAAAACAATCTGACGTGTGTTTTTATTAATCCTCTGCCCGTGCATCTGGGACGAGCGTACAGACGCTAAAATTCGAGCCAGACGGCTCTGGCTCCCTTCGGAAACTGCCGGATCCCATCTTCAGAAGTAACAGAGCACCAGTTCCTTTGTTTATTTTCCGGAGTAAAATACTAATTCATGCAAATGAATCACTGAACTAGGTCTGTTAGACAGCTTCTCATTTTCTTAATGGTTCCCATTTTCTGGAAACCCAAGAGCACGTTTCTAAAGATGTTAATCATCCAGATTTTTCCACATGTATTTTATGCTAAATCTCTACGCTTGGAATGCCCATAATGGTTCTTCTTCGCTCTTGCTTCTCTGTCTTCAAACTTGATTTCCTTCTTTTCCAACCTTCAATTCTTACCAATCGTTCAAGATTCACCCCAAGTATAAACATTTTAAATCTTTCGAGTTCAAGATTATTTTTGAAATGGGAATATTTGTTTTCTCATGGGAGTTGGCAAGGTTTCATTTCTTTGGTGAAATAAGAAGCCTGAACTTAACCTTTTTAATTTGATGTGTAACGTACATGTAATAAACTACATAGAAAGCCATTATCTTAAGTACAGCTTGTTAAAAACTTTATAGACATCTGTATATCCAGCATGCAGAATAAATGCAGAGTATTCCTGCGATCCACCTTTTCTGTCCCTTTATTATCAATACTCCACCCTTGATAAAACCACATTTTGACTTCTCTTACCACCGATTAAATTTTCCTACTCTCGAACTTCATATAAATGCAGTATGCCCTTTTTTGTGTCTGACTTCTTTTGCTTGAACTAATGATTTTTAGATTCATCCATGTTATGTCTTCCCCAGTGGTTGGTTATTGTTTTATTGCTATGGACGAGTCCATTATTTGAGTGTACCATAATTTATGTATCCGTTCTTCTGTTGATAGTTGTTTAAATTGTTTCCAGCTTTTGGCAGTTGTGAATAAACTTGTTCATACTTTTTTGGTGGACAAATATACTCGTTTCTCTTGGGGACAAAGTGGTAAGTGTGGTTGGTGATTTTATCCCCCAACAGATTGAAAGGAAAGACCCATTGATCTTGTCCTGTGTTACTAGCACTACTGTTGAAATCCTTCTAGCTGGATCAACAGCTGGAGAACAGGTGGGTATGAGCAAGTCTCAGCTCAATTCCCGGCTTCTAGAAAACGATCACCTGGCCTTCTGCTCCACCAAGACGCAACTTCCTCTTGGGGCACCTAGGTGGCTCAGTCGGTTAAGCGTCTGATTCTTGATTTTTGGCTTAGGTCACGATCTCATGGTTTGTGAGTTTATTTATTTATTTAAAAAATTTTTCTTAACGTTTATTTATTTTTGAGACAGAGAGAGACAGAACATGAACGGGGGAGGGTCAGAGAGAGGGAGACACAGAATCTGAAACAGGCTCCAGGCTCTGAGCCGTCAGCACAGAGGCTGACGCGGGGCTCGAACTCACGGACCGCGAAATCATGACCTGAGCAGAAGTGGGCTGCTTAACTTACTGAGCCACCCAGGCGCCCCTGGTTTGTGAGTTTAAACCCTGTGTCGGGCTCCACACTGCAGCATGGAGCCTGCTTGGGATTCTCTCTCTCCCTCTCTCTCTCTCTCTCTCTCTGCCCCACCCCCCCGCCCAAATAAATAAATAAATAAACATTTAAAAAAGGTGACCTCCTCTTTATCCTACTTACGGTTTTCCTGGTATTTGGAATGGTTACAAATTAAGATGTATAACTGTCATTTTCAGGAGGCAAGTTTCTGCGTGTCTCTAGTCCTACGTAGAGAGGTTCCTTGTACAGTCAGCTGATGCCAGGATTCCTGTGTTTGGAAGAAATACTTCGACAAGTGGTCGGTGTTCAAGGGGGTTGTGTGTTGACAAGAGGTAAAATTTAAAGAGCTTTGCATGAGACCACGGGAGGAATCGTTCGGCCTTGAGAGTAGGGAAGAGGAGGAAGCCAGTCAGGCTCAAGCCCTTTGGGGTGTTTCCAAAGCACTTTAATGTGATAACATCCACTATCACGTTTAAAAATGCTGATGTGGTAGACGGTATTACTGATCATCTATATTTGGTGCCACTTTCTGTGGGAGGATTTTAGATCCCCACACGCTCAGAACTCAGGCTTGGCCATGTGACGTGCTTTGGTCAATAAATCGTGAGTGAAATTGATGTGCGTCATTTTCCAAGCAAACGCTTGAAGAGTCAGTGAGTGATTCCCTCTTCCGTGAAGATTGGCCGCGTTCCAGGTAGCAAATGCTCTGTCAGCCTCCATCCACAGAGAAGACGGGCACAGAGCCAGAGGCAACTGTAGATGAACATGTAGGGCGAATAGACAGTAAAACTACATTATTGGAAGCCACTAAGATTTGGGGTCATTTGTTAATTTAGTCTCACCTGATTGAGTCAGCTCGGTTCTGCTTTGTAAATTCGCCTTTATTCCCTGCGGCTCCAGCCATGGAAATCTCTAGCAAATTATGCTCTGCTCCTAAGTACATTGTATGAATAATTTTTGTTGTTGAATCAGGGCAGGGGATGCATTTTGGATCCGGGTTGAGGCAGTGCTGAAGTCACACCTACTGAACCAGAAGAGAAAGGATGATCTAGAGAATGCTAGCATCCCTGGAATGCACAGAAAAGGTAGGAGACACTTTGACATTTCCAGGCCACGGAGGGCGAGGTTGATGCCATTTTAACCAGATATTAAAAAAGCTAGGGACTCCCCTCTGACATCTGCGTAACCTTTGATGGAGCTGACTTGTCAGACAAAATGTACCAGTGCTATTCTACATAATTTTCACATGTAGTTATTCTTCCTTTTCTAGACTCAGTTTAGGAGGTTAAAGATGGCGAGGGCGTTGGTTGAAAGAACCTGACGGGTTAAGAGGACAGATGGCTGGACATGGTTAGTATAAGCCTGGGATCTCTGAAGCAATAGACGATACTGGGGATTGATGAAATGGCCTCAAATCCTTGAGATTGTTCCATTTTCATTTTGAGAGGTGGGGGTTTACTATTTACTGAACTTTGGCCATCCCCACCGCCCCCCGGCCCACCAAAATTAGTTCCAAGTAGGAGGAAATTCCAGCCGGTGTGGCATTTAGCTGCCTGTCAGGTTGACTCCCCAGTGAGCCCTGAATTGTCACCTTTTTCTTTGTTTTTGCTGGAATTTTTATAAGGGCGGGGGTGGGAGAGGACTGGGCCTCCCTCCGTAGCGAATGGTCTTTTTCTTCTGTTTAGGAGAACGCAGCAACACAGACAGGGCTGTAATGACATTTCCTTACTCAACGCGATCTGGCTCTTTATTTATTCAAGGCGCAGGAGTTCTGTTGTTTTGAGGGAGCACAGTGGCGACATGACAGTGACGTCTCGGCTGCAGCTGACGGTGGCCATCTAGGCTGCCTCCCCACATCCAGGGGCCTCTTCCCTTTCCCAGAGTCAGTGTGTCTTTGTCGTATCCACTGGTGCCAGCAGAGAACTCAGAGTGTCACCTGCAGAAGGTGATGCGATGCCTTGGCATCTACGATGACTCCAGTGTGCATTTCTCTCCCTAGTTCCTCTAAGGTCCAGACTCAGACGTCCCGCTGCTGACTTGACTCTGCCCTTTGACGTCTGACAGGCATCCATCCACTCTGACTTATCCAACACGGAGCTTGACTCCCACCGCCCTCCCCGCCGTGGTCTGTAACCTGATTGCATTCCTGCCTTTCCATTCTCCCTTACAAAAATGGCAGACACTATGTCGCCTCCCACCTTCTGGAGAAAAATGCCGAGTGGGGTGTTTTTGTTTTGCATCCTCAGCCACCATATTTCAAAAATATATCCCCAATCTACCCATGGTTTCCTTTACACGTAATCAAACGGCCATCACCTCTTGCCTCGACTACCGAACTCTCCCTGAAACCCGTATCCCTGCTTCCTCTTCTGTCTTCAAACAGGCCATTCTCCATACAGGTGCCAGAGAGTTCTTTCGACAGTTTAGATTGGGTCACTTTTCTCTTGCCGTGCTGCCTTTGGCATTCCACTGCTCCCAGGACGAAACCCAGATTGTGTCCTGTGCCTGCAAAGGCTCTATGCGACCTGGCTCCAGCCCGCAAGGCTGAGGGCTGTCTTGTTCCACTCTCCCCCGGAGTCCTTACCCCCCAGCCACACGGGTCTTTCCCAGTGGGCCAAGTTCTCTCCTCCCCAGAGCCTTGGCCTCAGGGTTCCCTCTGGCCGGAGAACTCCTCCCTGGCTTCCTCCTGTCTGCTTCCTCACAAAACCTAGGTCTCAAGGGTCAATGCCACTTCCTCCAAGAAATGTTCCAGTCTCCCCCAGGCATCCTCTGGAATATCACTCTGCCTACTTTTTGTACAGAATTTACATTTATTTATTTATTTATTTATTTATTTATTCATTTAAGTGTATTTATTTCGAGAGAGAGAGAGAGGGAGAAGGCAAGTGAAGGAGGGGCCGAGAGAGAGAGGGGAAGAGAGAGAGAGAGAGAGAGAGAGAATCCCAAATCTGCACTGAAGGTCCAGAGCCTGATTCAGGACTCGAACCCACAAACTACAAGATCATGACCTGAACCAAAGTCCAGTGCCTAACTGGCTGAGCTTGCCCAGGTACCCCCAGGATTTACCAATATTTAAATGATACTGTTTTTTTTTTTTTTTTTTTTTTTTTACTTGACTGGAGTTAGTTCCTCCTCCCCTCCCTCCAAGTGAGGCTATTTGAGGACGTGAACATTACCTTGCTTGTGGCTCTGAGCCCAGCTTTGAGTAATCCTGGCACACAATGGGTACTTAATAAATACTTCCAGAAAGAATAAATGAACAGGTTGTGAAAGCGTGTTTTTTCTAGGCATGTCACATGGTCCTCGTATCCCCTGCACTGAGGTCAGAGAGGCAGCCAGCAGCCTCAGCAGAGCCAACAATCGTGGTCGATGGAACGGTGGCCTCGCCATGATGTCCGTGACCCGATCCCCGGGATCTGTGACTATGTCTCCTTACACGGCAAAGGGACTTTGCACGATGGTCTTGAGATGGGAGGGCTCATTCCAGGTTACGGTGGCGGGCCCGATGTGATCACGAGGGGCCCTGTGAGAGGGAGGCGAGAGGGCGGGAGTCAGAGAAGTTGAGGAAGAACGGGGAATCGCGATTGTTACATTTGCAGTAGGAAATGAACAGCATGTTGTGGCTGGCCCTCGGGGGGGTCTGAGATTTCCAGGGGATCAGACGGTGGCCCCGCTGCGAGCTGGAACAGGAACCAAAGGAATGACGAGGCCCCTGTGTGTTTCTCGAATGAACACGTCCCACATGTGGTTTCACCACCTCTGCGTTCCCATTGTCTGATACCACGAATGGCACGTTGTAGGTGCCTGGCAACTGGTTCTTGGGCAAACGCGTGTGGTTTCTCCTATAGGCTCCCTGAATATTTAGAAGACACTTTGGCAAGGACTGGGAATTCTCAAAAGAGCAGGTGGGACAAATATAGCCGGTCCTCAACAGCTAGAGTGGCTCAATCCCGACAACGCTCTCAAATCTCTAAACGCATGAATAACAGAATGGTAACCTGGATTGTTCATTTCATCCCTGATCACACTTCGATGAACAAGCACCTATTTTCTGGGCGTATATTTACACGAGAAATCGTTTACATTTTATTAATACCATTTTTTTTTTAACGCGAGAGCTGCTTTTCTCTCTTATCTTTCACAAAATGTGTCACGAACACAGCGATGGGAGGTCAGTCTCAAACCAGGTGAACGCGTGGCTGCCGGGGAGTAGCTTGGCTCACTGCTACCCTGGTGACTTGGTGGCCGCACACTCGAGATAATCTCTCAGCAACGTGCAAATGAATACTCATTATGAGTCTGGAATCTTCGGGGAACAGAAGACATTATGGTGTTAAATCCTGAATCTATGTCTGTGATTTATTATTGTGTGCCTAGAACCATCTGGCCCTGAGAAACACAGATTAAAAGTCTGGGGACTCCCTGAAGCATCCAGAAATGGGTGGGGGGCACTTGTCTGACCTTGGGGTGATGACTAATGTCTTGGGGGTAATGCCCGAGTGACACTGTCCTCAGACAGGTGGAGGGGGTTGGATGACACTCTCGTGGGTCGCTGCTGGTTTTGGAGATAGGAATTCCCAGTAGCAATTTTTAGTAGTTCGTGTTACAACTTTTATTTTTGCCCCTACCGACTGTTTTTCTGGGTTTCACTGTTCAGTATTCCTTTCTTTTATGGAAGTAGGATTTTTGAAACCTTTCAAATTCAGAGCAGTGGTTTTGTTTCTGCTTTTCCCACCTTCTCTGGATGAAGATTTAAGAATGGCTTCTAGGTCGGCAGGTATCGTTTTGTAACTTGGGTTTCGTGTGGTCTAGAGAAAGTCCTCCAGGTGTCTGATCAGTTCTGACACCTCTAGATGCCACGACCCTGGGAATTAGTCACAGCGAGAAGGCAAGTGGCATTTACATCCCATCCACTCCCCTTTGGAAACTTGCAGGGAGGGTCTCCTGCAGAGAAATGGAGATTGGTATTCAAAGTCAGTGACTGGCTCATCCCCCAGGATCACCGGAAGCTGTTCCCCCAAGACCATTTCCATTGCCATTGCCATGGCAGGCTTTGAATAGAACTGATACATGTTGGAAATGCCAATGGGTTTCATTGGAGCAAAGTGAGTGACAGGGTAAACTCGTGTCCCGACTTTTTGCCGGTTGCTTCCTGCCACAATCTTTCAGGCAGCTGTTCTGGACAAAAAAAGGATAGCTCCAGATTCGCATGGCCAGGATAAGGGTCACGATGCTCTTAAAGCCCCATTCCAAAATTCCTTCCAGCATGGTGTGAGGCATGACAGATGCGAGGAGCATATGCCCTGCAGACTCCCCAGGGTCAATCTGCTCCCGATACGGTTTTTAGCATAAATGATGGAGCTGAACACTCTGAGGAAAGCCAACATCAGTATCAACGCTTCACACACTACGATGTGCTTCCATAGACACCGCTTTATTTTGTTAACCCTCCTTGTCTATCCCAGAGGGAGAAATGAGGCATGGCCGGGTGAGGACCCGGGCCGGATCTGATCCCCCCCTGGCCTGCCTCCAGCAAGAGTCCAGCTTGGTCAGACTCGGAGGAATCCCCTCCACCCTCAATGTCTCCTCTTCGGAATTTTCCATCCCCTAACCCCCCAAACCTGCTCCTTGGCTGTCAGTCCTCACTTCTTACACTTGGGCTTGGGGTTGAGTCCAGTCCTATCCTGAGGTCTCTTTTCCCCCGATGACAACAGTTCCTGAATACAATCTGCTTTCACCACTTTAACTACTGTCCAGCTCCGGTTTTCATGAACAAGTGTCAATAGGCGCGTTAGGAACGACAGCCAACATCCAGATGACACAGACCCCGTTCTAAAGTGTTTCCGGAAACTGTTGTCTAATTTGAGCCGCATCACCACCCTGTGAGGCAGGGATGAGAAATCCTGCGGATCAGAAGAGGGTACGTGTCTCTCCATCCAGGTTGGGTTACCTGTGGACATTCATCGCGGAAGGTGGTAGAGGGAAAACTCACCCCAAGTCTAAGTCTTTATCCTTTCAACTTGGACTCAAACAAAGAGACTTTTTTTTTTTTTTTTTAATTTCCTGAGAACTGGGGGCCAAGGTAGTCTCTGGAGATTTTAAGGGAAATGATGACAAAAATAAAAAGGACTAAGATCTTTGTAAATGCTTTATTAGTTCACAAAACCCTTTCTCGTACGCACTCTTACATGGGATTCTGGGAAGGAACCACGTCCCGATGTTTTTGCAAATGAAGAAACCAAGTTTGGGAAGTTAAGTAACAGAGCTCTGGTCACCAAGTTAATAGGTAGCTCAGTCCTGTGACTTTAGAATTTGTGACCTATGAAACCATGCCCCCTCTCGAAATAAGTAGGTCGCCTTCGATTAGAATGGAGGGACAAAGCAAGTTTTCATAGATTAAACAAACCAACACACAAACAACCTGAAACCGAAACAAAAAATGCAATAGGTCTACACTGGGTAGAGCATTCCTCAGAAACTTTCCACCCTCTCTGGTCATCCTTCCTCAATGGCTTCCCGCCCCATACTCATGTCGACTTTCTTTCGAAGTTTTGGTTTCCATCACTTAGGTTCCCAGTGGTCACCCTGCCACGGGCGATTTGTCTCTCACCCTCCCAGACGCACAACCTTTTAGGTTTTGGGATTTAGTCTTTATTTACATTCTCATCCTGGGTTGTAGAATCCAGTTAGTTTTATCTCGACGATATCATGAGGAAAATGCATTGAGGAATACATTTATGTTTTCCAACAGTCTCTACTTGTTGTGTCTGTCCGCAAACAAAAATCAAAGCAAACCCTGATGCGTGATTTACACACGTTGCTAGACAACTGGATGCATGCTAGTATGTATACAGAATCTCCTCAATTTGCGTAGATACATTTCATAAAATACAGACAGAACTATAATCAGTTTATACCCCAAAGAACAAAGAGTAACATGGGGAAGCTATTCTTCCCTAAATAGAAACCTCTTTATTATTTATCTTGTTATTAAATTATACCTACTAACCCGTTAAAAAATCCAATGCAGAAATGTATAAAAAATAAAATGGAAGCACCTTATGATCTACTCCCATGAGAGAACTATTGGTAATAGTTTGGCAAATATACTTTTAGCTTTTAGATTTTCTAACAGGGATAAGTACGTACATGTGAATATTAGATTATTTTTGGTAGAAGTGGAGTTATAAGCACTAATGTGTATTTTTCAATTTAACAGCATATCAGGAAGATCTTCTCATCTCTATTTATATATCTGTTTATATGCCCATATACTTACATAGTCTTCTGTATTTATATCTATATCTTTATCTCCATATATATGTGTGTCCATATGCATATCTTATCTTTTTCATTTACATATAATATTATATTACCTGGATGTGCTCTAATTTATTTAATTGATCCCATATTGACAGATGGCTTGGACATTTCAGTGTTTCACCATCAAAGATAACGATTCAGGAGCGCCTGACTGGCTCACGTGGTAGAACACGTGACTCTTGATCTTGGGGTTGTAAGTTTGGGCCCTACCTTGGAGATAGAGATTACCTAAAAACTAAAATCAAAAAAAAAAAAAAAAGATGCAGTGAATACACTTCATACATACATTTGAACAACTGTCCAGTTACTTCCTTAGGCACAAATTTCCCCAAGTGGAATTGCCGTTCTGACACCTAACTGCCGAATTGTTTTCCAGTCAAGTTTGCCAGTATACAATTTCCATCAGCAGGGTAGGTGAGTTCCCTTCTCTGGATCCCTGTGATGATGCTAAGCATTATCAATCCTTGAAATCTTCCGAGGCAGATTTTTTTTCACTTAATATAATTCCACTCAAGCTCTAATATTTTTCCTTTGGAAGATAATCCAATTAAAAGTGTAAAAAAAAAAAAAATAAAGTCAGCCACAGCGGTAAATCTAAATATAATGTCAATTAAAGTTATGCAGAGTGAGCTTGGCCAATGATGAGTCCTAAAAAGCTGTTAGAAACACACACAGTTGAGACGTTCCCTTTCCTTTGACTGAACAATGGCAGCCAGGGGAAAATCAGAGAGACTCCCGGCAACAGGCAACACGGCATTTGACATGGCTTTACAAAGCAAGCAGGAGGGTGTGGTGCTGTTTCAAATAGTGCAGAACAGAAACAACCGAAGAGGAAATCTACACTATGTACAGGTCTATATTCTTCATCTGGTCCCAATTATAGTGCAGGTGCATACCTCCTCGTTGGTCTCGCTGACCATCCGTCATTATTCCATCTGTCCACACATCTACATAGGCATCTGTCCATTATTCAGTAGCTGCTATTGTGTTCACTGTGTTGACTGAGTCAACACGCAGTGTCAATTTCTGTGCCAGATGTCCTCAGGGCCCTGTGTCTCTGCCCCTCTCAGCTCTGCATGCCTGTGTCTGGCTTCATTCTGTAAACAAGATCTGACCTCGTGGCTGTTGGACCTACATCCTGTTATCTTCACAGAACCGCCAAACAAAAGATGCTTATCTTTCCCACGTTCACGTATCAATCCCAGGGAAGGAACTGATTAGCTTTGCTTGGAACCTGTTCCCCTCATAGAATAATTCTCTGTGGCCAAGGGATGGAGTGTTTTTATCGGCTAACAGGGGTCCTTGGGCAGCCCTGTTCTGAGAAAGACATGCGCTGTTGACATGATTAACAGGAAAAGGGGGGTCGGTAATGGGATTAGACAGAGCTAGAGCTGCCGATGTTTTCCATGAGAGGGAGGTGGGGGTAAAGTGTGTGTGCGGTGCTAAGGAAGCACTAGGAAGGGAATGGAATTAAGGGCAGAACAAAAAGCAAAATGTGGTTGGGAAATCATGAGTAATTTTGTTGGGCTGGAGGATATGATCTGTGGTGGGAAATGGTGGGCTATGAGGCAGGAGAGAAAGTCAGGAATGAAATGGAACGCTCAGGACTTAGAACAGCATCTCCTTGGAAGAGAGATAGGAGATAGTGTCCATTTTGGAGGGTGGGTTAAAGGACAGGGATTTGGGATCGACCGAGGGGTAGATGGATGGCAGTGTTTGCTTCGAAGCTGGTGCAGCTGTCCAGGTGACTGACGTAAGAAGGTAGGGAGACAAGAAGAGGAAAGTTCATGTGGCCAACAGCAAAAGAGACTTCCCGTCTCTTTGTAGAATTTCACACTTGGGGCTGGATCTCCAGTATCTCCAGTGCCCCGCTGGTCATCCGCCCAGGAGTTGATGCGTGACTCTTTCTTTCTAGGTAAGACCTCTCTCTTCCTAGGCCCACCTGCAGGGAAAGTGTGGCCATTTCTGAGTTGTGCCCACCTACTTCCTCACCCTGGCCACAAACGTGCCTCCCATTCTACCTTTAGCTCATCCTCAGGCTGGGCTTTTGCAGTCTGCTTTGTGCTCCAATGAGCACCTTCTTCCTCATTATTTTCCCAGAAAAGGACTTCCCATTCCCCTTTCCTGTGTTTGCACAACTGTAATGGGACATATTAAAATTATGAAACAATTGGGGCATCCATAAAACTCTTTTTAAAAAAAATTTTTTTAAACGTTTATTTATTTTTGAGACAGAGAGAGACAGAGCATGAACGGGGGAGGGTCAGAGAGAGAGGGAGACACAGAATCTGAAACAGGCTCCAGGCTCTGAGCGGTCAGCACAGAGCCTGACGTGGGGCTGGAACTCACGGACCGCGAGATCATGACCTGAGCCGAAGTCGGACGCTCAACCGACTGAGCCACCCAGGCGCCCCTCCACAAAACTCTTGAGTGAAGCATCCTGGGATGTTTGAATCGGTACAAGAATCTCCTAGTTCATTCATTAAGCATCCACCTGGGGCGAAGCACTGTGCTGTCACTTTGCATATCTTATCTCATTAATCATCAAACAGCCTTGGAAACATTCATTTACTCAGGCAGGCAACATATATGTATCAAAAACCCATTATGTGCCAGGCACGTAATTCCAGAGTAGTGGAAATACTAAAATGAACATGGAATCAAGATCTTACCCTTACGAATATTATAGTCTAGTGGGCAAACTAGGCAATAAATAATCAAATATACAGATCGGTGATATAATTTGGGGTCTTGGATTCCTCAATGCACCTTCCCCATGTAGCCCATCCCCCACCCCCACAACCCCTCCAGTAACCCTGTTTGTTCTCCACATGTAAGCCTCTTCTGTTGTGTCGCCCTCCCTGTTTTTATATTATTTTTGATTCCTTTCCCTTGTGTTCATCTGTTCTGTGTCTTAAAGTCCTCATATGAGTGAAGTCACATGATATTTGTCTTTCTCTGGCTGGCTAATTTCGCTTAGCATAATATCCTCTAGTTCCATCCACAAAGTTGCAAATGGCAAGATTTCATTCTTTTTGATTGCCGAGTAATACTCCATTGCATATATAGACCACATCTTCTTTATCCATTCCTCCACCGATGGACATTTGGGCTCTTTCCATACTTTGGCTATTGTTGATCGTGCTGCTGTAAACATGGGGGTGCATGTGTCCCTTCGAAACAGCACACCTATATCCCGTGGATAAATGCCTAGTAGTGCAATTGCTGGGTCGTAGGGTAGTTCTGTTTTTGAGGAACCTCTATGCTGTTTTCCAGAGTGGCTGCACCAGCTTGCGTTCCCACCAACAATGCAAAAGAGATCCTCTTTCTCCGCATCCTTGCCAACATCTGTTGTTGCCTGAGTTGTTCATGTTAGCCATTCTGACAGGTGTGAGGTGGTATCTCATTGTGGTTTTGATTTGTATTTCCCTGATGATGAGTGATGTTGAGCATTTTTTCATATGTTGGTTGGCCACCTGGATTCTTCTTTGGAGAAGTGTCTATTCATGTCTTTTGGGGGGAGGTGGTTATTTTAGATAAGAAGGTCAGAGAAGATCTTTCTGAGAGGTTACCTTTGAGGGGAGACCTTACTTAAGGGAGGGATCAAGCCATACACAACCCGAGGGAAAAGGCACAGAGAACAGCATGTGCAGAGGTCCTGAGGTAGAAAAGCGTTCAGCTACTTTCCAGAAGGGAAGACCGGTGTGTCTGGACCACATTGAGCAAAGGGACAGGGAAGGGAGATGTGTTTGGAGGGCATGGACCTTGTGGGCACGCTCAGAATTCTGGATTTTGCTTTACCTGTGCTGGGAGGTCACCTGTGAGGTCTGAGATGAAGAGGGCCCAATATGCAATTTCCTGATGTTTCAGCAGATTGCCTGGATCTTGTGAGGAGAAGAGATGGGCAGTGGGGTAATGAGTGGGGCAGAGTGAAAACAGAGAAGGCTGTTAATCACTGCCGTTCAGGCAAAGGACGGTGGTGGCTTTTACGTTCTCCACTTAACAGGTGAGGAAATTGTAGTGCTTAGGATTTATACTGTTATCGCAGACTCTGTAGCCTTTGAAGGAGTGCTAGGGTCTGAATCAATCACTTTTTGAACCAGGTAAGAATGAGAGTTTAAGTGACGTGCCCAAGCGCAAACTGGCGATTAAGGGAAAGTTCTGGATTCAAAGTCCAGTCTGCCTGGCTCCAATACCAGAACCCTTTCATCAGTGCCAGAACACCGTTCAGAATAAAACACAAGTTGATTTCTAGGAATCATTGCCCATGAAAGAGATTATCTTGATTGATAATATTAATCAAACAAGAAATAAGAGAATATTCTCTCTCTCTCTCTCTCTCCCTCTCTCTCTACCATTGGCTAACTTATTACTTCATTTTCGGATATTGGAATTACGATACTCATTTTATAGAAAAAAAAAATTAAGCATAATAACCAGGAAAAGGCACTAATAGAAATCAGTGAAGCAATAACTAATATCCCTAATCAAGGAGTATTGAATCTCTAACTTTTAATATTTAAAAAACTGGTTTAGTATCTAATGTTTGTGTTTCAGATACTATATGCTTTGCGTATGGTATAGCTTAATCCTTAATACGAAACTTCAAGCCGGTATTGTTTCCCCCAATTTATTGGAAAAAAGGAAAAATAAGGCAGGGGTGGCTCACCAGTTAAGCATCCGACTCTTGGTTTCAGCTCAGGTCATGATCTCGCTGTTCGTGAGTTTCAGCCCCGCATCGGGCTCTGCGCTGACGGTGTGGAGCCTACTTGGGATTCTCTCTCTCCCTCTCTGCCCCTTCTCTCATCACTCTCCCTCTCTCTCTCTCAAAATAAATAAATAAACTTAATTGAAAAAAATTTTTTAAAAGAAAACATAAGACTCACAAAGTTTGAGTGATTTGCCTCCAATCCTAAGACTGGTAAAAGGCAAAATCAGAATTAAAACAAAACTCTGAACTCTCTCTGTGTGGAGGGGAGGGATTTGGTTGTGGCATCCAGTGGTGTAGCTCCTTTGGAGCTCCCTGACCCCCGTCACCCTCCCCCACATCCATTTACCAGTCAGCCCGGTACAAACGCCCAAGGCTCAGAGTTACCAGAGCCAGTAGCAGTCTTATGAAGCCAGTGCTGTAGGCATAGTCAGGATGCTTGAGTTGTGTACTGTTTTCTTTGACTCGGTCACTATCCCATCATGACATTGGTTTGAACTGAAATGACCACGATGGAAGATAAAATAGACCAGTTAAAAAAAAAATCACACAGCAGGTAAAGAAGATTTAAACAGGGCAGGTGGTGTGTGTGTGTGTGTGTGTAAACAAAATATTCTTATTCTCAGACTCCCTGATGTGGACAAAAGGGTTGATATCATGAAAGGGGAGAAAAAATTATCCCTTTTGCAATATAAATTTTTCTCTTTCTAATTCTCTCTTCTTTCTTTCTTTCTTTCTTTCTTTCTTTCTTTCTTTCTTTCTTTTTCTTCTTTCTTTCTCCCACCCCTGTTCTAATAATTCTGTTTTCAAATATCATTTTTGTTTTTCCTTATGTTATTGGCTTTTTTTTTTTTTTTTTTTGCAAATGATTGAGCTTATCTGAGAGAGTGGAAACATTGTCCAGATTCTCACGGTTTAATAGCTGGAAAGGATAGACTTTTCCTTCTCATCTATCATTCATGGTTTGGTGCTGTGAGTTCACAAAGCCAGGAGCTTTCAAAAAGTGGAAAATAATACCGGGGAAGTAAGGAGAAGAAGAATGCTAGCATTCTGAAAGAGACTTCCAGCAGCCTGCTGCCCACTCATTTGACACGACATAATCATTCTGCTGGCGGGTAGGGAGCAGAAAATGAATAGATAATCGTACCTCCAAAGTTCCATATTACCTTGCGTGAAGGGCAGACGCCCAGGGGACTGACGTACTCGCTTTCCTTAGCAATGGGAGGCCTTTACGTCTGCAAATTAAAGGAAACAGTCTGAAGGGCCTTGCTGGTTGGAAGATCTCGAAGAGCTTGGCACAGTCATGTCTGGTGTATGGAACTCACTACTTACTCTCTCCTTTGAGCAAGGTGGTTTCGAAGCAAATGAGATACCGGTAAGGCAATACGTGTGGAAAATTACAAGTTGTTGTAGACCTAGAGTAGTTCAACTGCACATGATGCTGAAACTAAGTGGTTAATCCTCCAAGAGTGCCACAGGGCCTTGGCACAGCTTCTTCACCAGCTTGGTGCCCACTTCCCATGATACCATGAGCATCTGGGATGACCCCTCCCAGAAACTACGGGGCCTAGTTACCCTGACTCAGTGTGTCAGTGGCCAACGTGATCAATACTCTGGACGCTTAAGTTCTACTTTCCTTGTCTCCTTTATGGATCAGTAAGTAGATGGGTAAAGTCTAACTCTCAGAAATGCCCGACATAGTGAGAGTCGACATCTCTGTCTTGATCATAGTTTTTATATCCGTACCTTCTTCTCCACGTTGACATCCTCGAGATTGATCCTCACGATTCATTTTTTCATATTAAGTTTGTCTTATTCTTCAGGTCTGATGTGTGTCATTTACTCTGGCTAGAACTTCCTTCTCTTATTAGGCTCCTGGGTGGCTCAGTCTGTTAAGCTTCTGACTTCGGTTCAGGTCGTGGTCTGTGAGTTCGAGCCCTGCGTCGGGCTCTGTGCCGACAGCTCAGAGCCTGGAGCCTGCTTCCGATTCTGTGTCTCCCCTGCTCTCTGCTCCTCCCTTCCTTGTGCTCTGTCTTTCCCTCTCAAAAATAAATAAACATTTAAAAAATTTTAATAAATAAAAGGAGGCACCTGTGTGGCTTAGTTGGGTAAGCATCTGACTCTTGGTTTCCACTCAGGTCATGATCTCTTGGTTTGTGGGTTCGAGCCCTGCACCAGGCTTTGCACTGATGGTGCAGAGCCTGCTTAAGATTCTCCGTCTCCCTCTCCCTCTGTCCTTCCCCTGCTTGTGCGCTCTCTTTCTCTCTCTCACAAAATAAATAAACAAACTTAAAAGAAAAAAAACCACACAACTTCCTTCCCTTATCAGCTATGATTTGCTTTTTCTTTATTCTGGGAGCTTACCTTCCAGTTCAGATAAGCTTCCTGGACCCCATTCCTTGACATTCTCCCCAAGGGTAATGCCAACAATGGATTCACAACGGAGTGCAAAACGAATGTTGTCGTCTGTTCTTCGTGCACTCACGTGCACAATGTCTGACAAACCTGGAAACACAATCACGTGCTGTACTGACATGGGGCTCGAACTTACCAACCGTGAGATCGTGACCTGAGCTGAAATCGTGAGTCGGACGCTTAACCCGCTGAGCCGCCCGGTCGCCCCTGGGTTTATTTTTCGAAACCTACCCTTAGGCTCTCTCCTTAAATCTACATCGCATGCTACTTTCATGAAAACTCGAATTCAGACTTCAGAAGTCCTATCAAACGATGGCAATGTAATGTCGCGAGGTAGCCAAATTGATGCTCATGTTAGGTAAGAGTGGCTTAAAATAAAATACATTTACAGCACCGTGGTGGAAACAAAAGAAACAAAATAAGAATCACTATCCGATAGATTTAAAATTAACACCCATCTCAGTAAAAGAGCTCAGAGAATGGACAGATTGCTCTAAAATAGATTTAAAGAGTCAGTGTGGAGTGCTAAGACATTATCCACGTGTGAGGTTGTGATTCTCAGCGCCTACTTCGGAAAATTTGTCATTTAGATAAAAATTAGAAATGTCATACAGCCTTTAGGAAAGTGGGGTTCCTCATCGTTGTCTGAAGGGTAAATGAGAAATAAAAAAACAAGTGTGGAAGATGAGAGCACATTTGATACCAATATAAAGTATCCACAGGATTATTGCAAAAGTAAAATCCATTCTGAGAAATGGATTAAAATGCTGAAAGGCATATAAGAAGTCTGAATACTGGCCCTGTGCGGCACAGTGCACAACAGTCACCACTGTGTGAAGATTATGACTGAGGAAACTTAGCATTTTCATTATTATTATTATTATTATTATTTTGCAAATTTACTCTTGAATTGTCATCAACTGTCAGAAAAACATGGGTGTCCTAGCCCAGAATCCAGTTCAGTAATAATCGCTTAGAGTGCTGTCACCTCCGGGGGCGGGGGGGGGGGGGGGGGGTTAGACTAGTAGACCAGTGTAGACCCTGGTGTTATAAAGAGCCCGAGAACCCGCAAGGAGAGTTCATAGCTTCTTGGAGCTCTGTCCCTTTGCTATAGAGTGTGGGAAATTGTGTGAGCCGACGTATTTAAAAATTATTTATCACTGTGAAGCTTGAGACCACTGTACAGGAATATTCCAATACGTTATTATTATTGACACTACTATGATAGCTGAATCCTGTTTCAATCTTGCCTTAAACTATAATTTCTTTCTTGGGGGGGGGGTGCAAGAAACACATTAAAGCAGCTGCTTACGGAAGCACAGATACTCGCACTGAAAAGAATCTCTCTGTAGTTCAGCGTCTTGTCCTAGTCAGTAACCTGTTCACCGGCACTAGGTCGGCCGATGCCTGCTGTGTATCATTCACTAAAATACTTGACTAAGCAGATTCTTCAACTCAAGAAGCAACACCCCAACTAGCTGGTGCTGGTGTCGTCTCCATGTTAGTTGAACCGAACTGAGCTACCTGGAAGGCAAAAGTGTTTTTTCAGTGTTTACAAGGCAGTGTGTGGCATCAGCAGCATAGACAGAGGTCTTCAGCCAATCCAGTCGCCTTCATGCTGCCCCCTTAATAATTGCGTTCCTTTTTCAGAGCAGCTCATAAATATGTTACCACTTCGGGCCCGTGGTTTCAAACTGCATAAATGAAAAATGATCAAGGCTTCCTTCCTCGCTGCGAATATTTTAAGTTCCAACATTAATAGGCTCATTTCTCTTTTCTAAGCACCAAAATGAGCATGGAAAATAATGGGTTTTACTTTCCTGATGCCAGAGAAACTACAGAAATGTAGAAACATTGAGGGTTGTTGTAAAAACAAAAAAAAACAAAAACGCAACCAAATAAAATAAATTCTTGCCTCCTGCAAAATGCTGTCTTTTAATCTGAGATAAACCATGGGGTTTCAACGTTATATTCACTTGTACGAAACTCACATGACATCTCTTCTAGGACTGGGTGAGGTGGAACCGGCCGTAGATGTGTGTTCAGAAATTGTTACTGGTGAAAAAGCAGCACGAAGGGTGACAGCAATGTTCAGAAGAACACTGGTGTTGGGAACAATGGCCCCGAGATTTCCGACGTTGAGAAAGTGAAGGCCAACGGGAGGGAGTGAGAGCAAATATTTACTGAGCCCTTGCTATGTTCCTGAAGTTTCCCAGGGGATATGATTACCCACGTTTCACAGAGGAGAAGACCCAAGTGTCAAAAACGTCCATCTGTCACACCCCTGATCCCGGAGAGTTTTTGTTATGCTGTTTCACTGTATTTAAAAAAGAAAAAAAAGATAGTAGGGGCGCCTGGCTCAGTCGGTTAAGTGTTCGACTTTGACTTGGGTCATGATCTCATGGTTGGTGGGTTCAAGCCCCGTATCGGGCCCCATGCTGACAGCACAGAGCCTGCGTGGGATTCTATCTCCCTGTTTCTCTGCCCCTCCCCTGCTTGCTCTCTATCTCTCTCCCAAAATAAATAAGATTAAACTTTAAAGAAAGGACAGTAAAGTAGAAACAAATATTTTGAGGAGGAGAGAATAGGCATTTATACCAAAGAGCCACAATCGCTTCGGTTAAACCGAAGCAGGTCCCGTTAAGGGTGACGAGAGGGGACTTAGGGGAGCAAGTCCGCTGTTCTCCTGAGCATCAGGCGAGCTAGGCTATGATGATCATTTGGACTTCATGAAACATTTACTTTACTAAAGGCAAATAATAAAAGAGAAAGGTTTTTAGAACGCGAGTTGTGATTTTGGCTTAAAAAATGTGGCCACCGTAAGACCCTAGCTTTGTGGTAGGAAGTCATCAACAAATGGGTAATTCATCCAGGTCCTTCCTACTGGCAGTAGTTTGTGTGTGTGTGTGTGTGTGTGTGTGTGTGTGTGTGTGTGTGTGTGGGCGTGTGTGGTTGAAGGAGAAGACGGGAGGCTCCTCTTTTCTGATTTTGCCGCAAGCCAGGCTTACGCATGGACGGTGACTGAAACTGAGCCTGATCAATGTCACTCTGCCTTGTTATGTAGTAAGCAGTTCATTCAGCTTCGATATCTGGTATGGGTTTCATCATCCTTGGACACTGTCTTTGTGGCTTCTTTGTGCTTCCAAAAGATGGTCTGAAAGCCTGCCTCATCAAGACAGCGTGGCGTGGTGCACAGAACATGGCATTTTGAGACCCAGGATTTGGTCTCATAACAGACTCTGCCGCTTTGTGGCAGCTTGACCTTCATCCCCACTGTCCCTGCCCCTCGGTCAAGTTCAAACCTTTGTCACCCCTCTCCTGGTCCTCTTGCCTCTGGTTTCCTACTCCCTGGTTTAGTCAGCTGCTATTTCTGGATAAACTATCCAGTCCACATAGTTTGTCATTTCAATGCCCTACTTAAGTCTTTAAGATGATTCCTCATCTGGGGCGCCTGGGTGGCTCAGTGGGTGAAGCGTCCGACTTCGGCTCAGGTCATGATCTCGCATTCGGTGGGTTTGAGCCCCGCGTCGGATTCTGTGCTGGCAGCTCGGAGCCTGGAGCCCGTTTCAGATTCTGTGTCTCCCTCTCTCTCTGCTGCTGCCCTGCTTGCACTCTGTCTCTCTCTCTCAAAAAAGAAAACAAAAACATTAAAAAATTAAAAAAAAAAAGATTCTTCATCACCTAAAAAATGAAATGTGAACTGGCAGGCCCTTTGTGATCCGGTCCATGCCTCCTCCTCCAAGCAGCCGCTCGCACCTCGCTCTTTGCGGCCGCGGATGAGGTCAGATGCGGTTTCCTGGTAAGTTAGGGTATTTTGGGCCTCTGTGCTGGATTTGCCTAATGATCCGGGCGATGCAGCTTTCAAACTGTATTAACCTTCCAGAACCCCTTTTGTTGCTCCCCATTTCAGTTACGGTTAGTTCTTTGGAGGAGAGGAACCGCCGTTGTCCGTCTCTTAAACCCTCACGACACCGCAATGATCTGCTCACTTGAGCGCCTGGCTCCTCCAGGGATCTGAGCTCACGGACGGACAGACTGTGGCGTGTATCCTCTCCATGAAAGAGCCAGGTCCGCAGCCTGGCACAGGGCTGCCATTCAGACAGTATTTATTGAACGAATGACATTACTTAAGCCTTCTTGTCTTAAAAACTCTGAATTTATAAGATAGGAGGAAGGACAACACCCGCCTCAGGGAGGGGTTGTGAGAATAAAATTAAAAAAAAAAAAAAAAGCGAAAAAGAACTTTTCAATTGTAAAGGTCGTTATGCATCCTGGTTTTTATTATGTTGAGGGAGGTCCTGGGAGTAAAGCGTTGTCTTTTCTCTTATGGGCTTTTATGACGCCACAGATTTGATTCAAAGAGGCAGGAATTGGACCAAAGTCTAAGGATACAGGTCTAAAGATTCCTGTAATAGACAATGTTTGGTGTAATTATTAACATTTCGACTTGCTGATGAGGCACACACTGCTTTTTAATTATCTTAGCTTCAGGAAAAAAAAAAAAAAAAAGAGATCCATTAAGAAACGAAAGCTTCCTAACAGCTTGGTAGAGCATTATTTGTTCACAACCACTAGCAAATGTATTTTGCCGAATGCCGCAAATCCAGTTTTTAAAGACTGAACCACATCTAGTAATAATTTCATAAATATTAATGGAGAACATGCAAGTGGAAAGTTAAATTAAAATGCTACCAAATGGCCAGCAGGCAGCAGAAAATGAGCAGGAATCTCTAATCAGTGGAATTCATGGCTGTGTAACTTTCATCCTCCCATCAGAGTACAAAACAGAAGTCGATTTTTCTCCTACTTCAAATCAGTTCATGTTGAGGGAAAATGCAAATCAGCTCAATTACTGAAGATTTAGAAACAGGCTATTCTTTGTGGTGAGTCTCCTTTGCCTGGTCTTCGTTGCATGCAATTGGCTGGACCCATCGACTTTAGGACTGTGGTCTTCTCATTGGGTTGCAGGGCAAGACTTCACAAGATTTTGGGGAGGGAGAGAGCAAGCAGTATTTTCTATTCATGCCTCATTGGTTTATCGTTTTGAAGTTCTGGAGTTTTTATGATTCCGTCTTTCAACCAGCATGTTGAAGATAGGATTGACAGAAAGATTTCAGGCTGGGCTACAGGAAGAGTCTAGAGTTCTGATTAGCTGGGCTCAGTGATGCTGTAAAAGTTAATTTTGGATTATTTTTAGGATCGGTGTGACTCCTCTATCCCATATTGGTTTCGCCCATTCATTTATCCGCCTAGGTGACAAATGTTCACTGAATCCCCGCTATGGACCATGTCCTGTGCTAGGCACTGGGAATGGAAAGTTGAATAAGATGTGGTCACCTGGTTTCCTCCACAGATTTCCCAGGCTAATATAGTACTTACCTCATAGTTGTGTTGTGGTATTGAGGAAGTTATTAGAAGTGAAATGCTTAGAACAGTTCTTACACACGGTGTTGCCTTATAGGAAGCACCGTGTGATGGTAGGGGCAGGGCAGTCGCAAGAGGAGGGGCTAACAGCATGGAAGAGAAATGGAGAAACTGAGAGAAATCAGACCACTGTGGTTTCGTATTCATGCATATTTTTCTTATGAGAAAAAAAGGAGGGATTGAAGCACGAAGGGCGGGAGAGTGAGATTATCACCCTGTATTCCATAAAGACCATTGTGGCTGTCGTACGGAGGGCGAAATTAAGCTGACAGGCTAGAGGGCTCAGGATGAGTTATAAGGCAATTAAATTAGGCGAAGACAAAGAAGACAGTGGGCTGAACAAAAAGAATAGCATGGAGGAGGAATAATGGGGGAAATATTTGAGATTTCGAGGAGGGAATTGGTGAATATTGGTAATTCATCAAAAATGCAAGGCAGTGAGGGAAGACGTGGATTCTCTGTCGATGTCGAGGTTTCTAGAATAGGTGGCTGGTAGACAGTTGAGCCTTAAAGGAAAAAAGTGAAAGTAGAAGGGGGGTGGTTTTTTTTTTTTGTTTGTTTGTTTTGGTGAAAAGACTTCGAGTTCACAGCTTTCTTAAGAACTGTATCACTCAATAGAGAATGCACTTGGCTGGATGCAAACTCTGCCAAACCAGCTGTGCAATTCTTGGACAAGACACTTGACCTGTTTGGATTTCCAGTCCCAAACTCACCTAATGGGATTAATGCCATCCTAATTCAAAAGGCTGTTGAGAAAGTGAATGGAGACCATGTCTACAAGAGCCTCTTACTTGGGATAACAGAACTTAGTATGTGCTAGCTGATCTGACTCTGAAGAGTGGTGACGATTTCACACCAAATGGTTTGTTCTGTTTCTTGCCCAAAGGACAAGAGCTATTCATATACTTGTTTATTCATGCGCTCCATTATTTAGCTATTTATTCATGCATCTCTTCTTTTTAAATTTTTTTTTACATGTATTTATTTTTGAGAGACAGAGAAGGACAGAGCACAAGTGGGGGAGGGGCAGAGAAAGAAGGAGACCCAGAATCCGAAGCAGGCTCCAGGCTCCGAGCTGTCAGCACAGAGCCCGACGCGGGGCTCGAACTCACAAACTGTGAGATCATGACCTGAGCTGAGATCGGATGCTTCACCGACTGAGCCACCCAGGCGCCCCTACGTCTCTTTGGCAAGAATTTATTGAGGCCTTTCTGTGGATGGCTAATGTGTCAGGTGCTGTGACAGGGAGGATTCGCTTTTGTAAGGAGGGATTCCTTTAGGTGGCAACTGTATCTCTGTGCTAAAACCATCATCAGATTAACTTTGATCATATCTGTAACCCTCCTCAATAGTATGAGAATGTAACAAAGATGTCCTTCAGCATTTCAAAGGACCCGACCTGACCCTTCTCATAGCTATTATGACAACAGAAGGTAGCACTGGATGGTTGCCAGTGAGTTAATATGTATTTTCAATTTAATGAAATTTCTTGGTGGAAAATTGTTAATTGTTATGAATAGCAAGAATATTAATAATAACTAAAATCTATCGGGTATTTTCCAATGACTTATACTCACATCTACTATTTCAATTAATTCTATGAGGTGAGTTCATCTTCCCTACCCCCCAGAGTTTGCAGATGAGGAGACTTGGCCTAAGTGAGGATAAATATCTTGGTTACTTGATAGAGGTTAAATGTCTTAGTTATTTGATAGATTGAGCTGGGACTGGTACCTAGGTTTGTGTGAATGCAACTCCTATTATATTTGCTTGTAATGTATTATGATTGAGTAAAATGTTGATGTAGCATGTTGCCCATATTTCAATATGTTCAGAAGGTAATGTTATCTTGACTTCTCTAGTCTGAGTCAATTTCCTCCTCTGTCTGTATGTGTGTTTGTGTGTGTGTGTGTGTCTGTGTGTGTGTGTGTGTGTGTGTGTGTGTGTATAGTACATACACCTCTTTTAGCATACAGCCTACTATTCTGTTGTTCAATTGACTTACTTCTCTGTTTCCTTTCCTCTAATATGAACTTCTTAGAGGCAGGGACCATGTCTTTTGATCTTGTACTTGGCAAACAATGAACAGCTGGAACACATTTGAGGAAGGAATGTGTGTATATATATTAATTACAGATTAAAACTATTTTCTAGTGCTCATCAGAATCTTTCTGCCTTTGATAAAACTAAGGATTTATACTGATGATTATACTTTAACTGATGTAGAAGGTCAAGCTTCCAAAATCTTGTCAAAAGCAATCTGGTCCGAAAAGCCTCTGATGCTCAATGATGAACTCTCTCTTTTGTGTTTCCACGTCGTTGCCTCTATTACTGGAGATTTATTTGTAAATTAGAGTTATTTATCTATCTCATTTCATATATCTTGATTTAGCTGCACTGACATTGTCTTCAGCTGACAGAGCTGCATGGAGACTGTTGTGCTTCCCCAGGAGCCAAAGATGCTGGAGCCCTTCCAGCCAGGGCCCTTGTATCCACCTTGAGGTGAAAGTCTTTCCCCCCCGAAGCCAGTCTGAAAGGGCCGGAAAAGGTAACTATACCATCAGGTGCCCAGAGATCAGTGCAAAGACCTCAGAAAGAGGAAAACACAAGGAAATTCAACACCAACAAGGGAACATAACAACTTTCCAGTAACTGACCTCAAAGAAATGAAGATCTACAAGTCACCTGGAAAAGAATTCAAAATAAATTTTAAGGAAGCTCAGTGATATTCAAAAGAACACAGTAGACGTCTCGATGAACTCCAGAAAGCTATACCTGAACTAAATGAGAAATTTAACCCAGAGAAACACATCATAACAAAGAACCAAACCAAAATTCTGGTGTGAGGAATACAGTAAATGAAATGAAAAAATAAAACATAGACCTTCATAAGGCAAAAGAAAGAATCAGTGAACTTGAAGACAGATTTCTTGATATCTAGTCAGAAGAGAAAAGGCAAAAATTAGAATGAAAAAGAGTAAAGAAATCCTACGAATATTATGGGACACCAGAAAGACAAACTCCTGCATTACGGGAGTCCCAGAGGAGAGGAGCGAGAAAGGGACAGAAAACTTATTTGAAGAGATAATGCTTGAAAACTTCTTCAGTCTGGGGAAAGATATGGCTATCCAGGCACAAAAAGTTCAAAGAATCCCAACCAGAGATTTTCACCAAGACACATTATAATCAAGCTCTCAAAAATCAAAGCAAAGAGAATTTTGAAAACAAGAGAAAGAAGGTTCATCACATACAAGGGAATGCCAATAAGACTATCAGCAATTTCTCAGCAGAAACCTTATAGGCCAGGAGAGAATTGGATGATATAGTCAAAGTGCTCATGCATGTGTGTGTGCACACACACACACACACACACACACACACACACGTCAACCAAAAATACTTTACTCGGAGCCCTTTAAAATTTTTATTTTATTTTTGCCATTTGTCTTCTAGCCTAGCACCCTTGGCCAAGTGTTTTGGATTCTCTCTTACAGTTTTCTCATCACTTTCCAAAAATAGAATGATAAGAATTCTATTGGATCACAGCGTTCAATGACCAAAATTTGATTCTTAAGTATCTGACATATTTAAGTCTGAAAAATCAAAGGGAGGCCGTCAAAAGTGTTCTCTGGAAAAATAGACAAGCTCAGTGAACACAGAAACAATTTCCAATTCTTCTGTCGAGGCCGGGGGTTTGGGGAGCATAGTCTGTGTGCCCTGTGAAAGGGATCAGGAGGGCAAAGCCCTGGACTGCAACTGCCATGCTTAGTGGGTATTCTTGCTTCCCTCTGGATTCTGTGAAACCGCTCTATGACCTTGCTAATAAACCCAGAATTTTGCTTATGTTAGAGTAAATAAGTCACTTGCAATGGAAACATTCTTTAATAATGTACAGTCTTAGTCACTGTTCTTCCAACTGTAAAAATTAGTTAATTTCTCCAAAAAAGTGCTTTTGAAACGTACTAAATGAGATGATATGTATAGATGCCCACTACAGGATTCGGCACATGGTGGGCACTCTCTAACCATGGATTGCTTCCTTCCTTCCTAACGGAGAGTAGAGCTGGAGGAAGGTATTTAATATATATCCACCAGTCCAAACATCTGCTGTCTAAAGGGAAAATCGAGGCCCCTGGAGGTGACATGACTTATCGATCTGCAACTCCTGTCTCCAGTTCTGTAAATTTACATTCTCCACTTTTTCCACGTGTCGATTTTCTTGGATAGCGTGGAAAGTGAATTCTATGGTGGCAATGGTAAAAAAAAAAAAATAAATAAATAAAAAGAAAAAAGACGTAATAGAGAATTAGACACCTGAGCTTCCTGCATAGATATCTCTACAGTACAAGTATTCATCAAATATTCACCAAGGTCTTGTTGTTGTTAGAACATGGGGTATCCAAAAGTGTGAAGCACGGATCTGGCTCCCAATCTACGTTGGAAATAAATAAGTAAATGATAGCCAGGTTTGCTCGTCGGTTCTTATTTTAGCTCTTGTGTTTCTGGTAGACAGGGAAGGGTTTCTTTATATTTTTAGCATGACGACCTTCTAGGATAGGTTGGATTAACCCATTTTACAGATGAGAAAATGATGGTTTTAGTGAATTTAGACAAAATGTACATAGTAAGTGTCAGAGATGGTGGGGAGGAGAGCAAGGGACAAGTCTGATTCTGTCTCCTGTACTTGTGCCCGTGACGTTCCAGCTTGAAAAACAGTCATTTGGACCGGAGTGGAAAAAGATTGCCTCAGATCATTTGCTCCCATGGAGCTTTCTTCCCCCGATTTCCCCAGATGCCGTCAGCGTCAAAATCTGCCTTTCCTACCCCCTAGCTCTGTGAGTCAACTTCATTAAGTTCAAAGAATCCCTGAGTAGTTGTACATTGAATTTTAACCCTCAAGTGAGTGGTGACTGGAAGTCACCCTCTGTGCCGGATACAAGCCCGTCGTATGGGATGAATGCCTGAAAGCTACAATTTGGCCCGGAAATCCAAATCCAACTCCGGACTGCTTCCGCCACGTCAGGAGATGGTGGGATCAAAACCTCATTTAGGGCTGATGGTTGAAATGAGTTCTTAAAGATCATTCTTTAATAAAAAGTGGTAATGATCTCAGCATTAACATTTCTAATTTCACTGAGCCCTGATTAAACCTTTTCTTTCGGAAGGAGGATGTTGAAAGTGTGAGACAGGTCAATTATCGAGGGGAGAGATGCCCTCCAATATTTATGCGTAAAGCTGAGTTATGCACGCTTTATAACGCACACCGGGTGATAGTTGGGGAACAACCTCCATCTTATCTAGTCAGGTGTCCCTCCAACATTCTTTCAAGAGGGGGATTCGAGGGAGGCCCATATTGATTTTACCATCATGGGACTTTGCCCTTGACCCTGCAGGCTGGGCTTACTGTTGTGTCTTCCGTCTGTCCTTTGAAGTGGAAATTGTCTGGTTACCTGCCCTTTTCCCTCACCAGTGACAGCCCCTCAAGGACAGCGACGATGATGTAAGTACCTTTATGTCCTCCGCACGAAGCATAATGCTTGGCACGGAGTAAAAACCCAATACATGTTTGACGAACGAAATGACTAAAGGGCTGATTAATCTGAATGGCTCCTGTTTTCATTTACCAGCATCCCGACATCAATCCTGTACGCTCCCAGATAATTTATTTCTTTTTTAACCTGCAGAGCAAAATGCTTTAGCAAAGCACGTAGGGCGGGGTGGAAGGGAAGTTAAAGAAAATAACCCACCGAGAATAATAAAATGCAAACTTACATCTCCTGGATTTCAGAATGAAAGGTGGCGTTTCAGATCCAATTTCCCGTGTGAATTTTTGGCTCGCGTTTTCTGACAGGAAAGCTAAAAACGGATCTTTTCACAAAAGAGGTATTTTTCTTCTTGGCCTGGAAAATCAATTTCCATGTTAATCTTGCTCCTTGGAATGTCCTCCCCCACCCTCTCCCACCTAGCAAAATACTCTTCGTCTTTCACAGCCCAGCTCAAATGGCAGCTCTTTCAATAACGATAATCACAGCTAATATCTAAAGAGTATTAACTCTGGGATGGGGCTGTGCTAAGTGTTTTACAGAAATTATGTCCCTTTCTGTTCACAAATCTCCATCAGATCAAGACTACGGTTTATCATACATTTGCAGATGAGGAAGCTAAAGGTGAGAGAGGCGATGTCACTGCTGGAGCTCCATCACTAAGTGGTTCGTAGGTTGGATCGCATGGCTCTTGACTTCAGTGGGACTTTAACCACAAGGACACACTGTCTCCCTCTGAGGCCACCTGTGACTCTTCAGACAGAGCCAGCCTTTCTCTTTATTAAGACTCAGCACCGGCCCTGGCCAACTTTTAATCCGCACATCCTCCAGTGACTACCACAGCCGGTTCTCCATGACTCCAAGCTCAGCACTTACGACAGCAATTTAAGTAACAGAGTTGGGCCAGTCTTCTAGAAAAAAAAAAATGTCTGCTTCTCTCACTCCTTTGCTCCTTGGACTCCCCCGTCTTTGGCCACTGCCATTGTAGTTTCCTCTGTCTCTGCCTCATCTCTGCTGATCCAATTTCTTACTCATCTTCAGTTTTTACTTGTCTTCGACATGCTCTCCATCAAGAACCATCTTGTGTTCTCTCTGTCTAACAAGGCACCAAGAGAGGAAGACGTACATATGCAGCGTTGTCCTAAAAAGGGTGATGAGTGTGTTTTATTTTTTTATTAATTCTTTGCAAGTGATGACTGCGGTCTGGGACATTCGTGCCTATCCCCACAGCCCCGGTAGAGCACAGAAGGGATTTAGAGCTCAGGTTCAAGGTGGATCTCCCCACCTGACCCTAACTTTCCTGAGAAGTGATGCTTATCAATCCTGAAAGGTGTTGTGAGTTAGACTTCCTTTTCTCCAATCACGTTTCCTTCTTAGAAGAATCCTTTCACATATAATCTCACAATAGATACTTCTGAGGTAGTCAAAGATAAAAGCATCAGCATATAAATCACATCCTGGCAAAGTGTGCTGGGGGCGGGTGGGGAGCACCCATGGGTCTTGGAAGGCTAAAGCAAGAGAGAGATCGCCTGGGGTTTTGTTTTGCCGTTTCCACGGAAGGCAGATGTGAAGCATCCCCGAGATTAGTGTAAAATCCTCACCGTGTTAAGAATTAAATCATGAAATGGTTCCCTTCTCCTCAGGAGAGATAAACTCATATCTTACAAAAGTCGCGTACGCATGTTTTCTTCGTATCTCAGATATATCACGTAAGTTGACCACCTTTTTCTGTATATACTAGTGTCATGGAAAATAATCAATTCGGAGGAACCATGAAAACATGGTTAAGAAGATGGATAATCGCTCATCAGCCGTGGCTTGGAGCAGGGCCTAAACGCCCCGTGCTTTGGTGTTTTCACTGGAAAACTAGGGCTAGTGACAGTAACAACTATTTTATTGGATTGTTGTAGAGACGGAATGATTTAATACATGCAATGTCTTCTCGTGACTACTAATACTCGTTCACCGTTATTATTACCCAGTGGAGACAGCACTGACTTGGGAGAGAGAAGACTTAAGTCTCATCTCTTAACCAGCCGGGTAGCCCCAGGAAACTCAATCTTGCTGGACGGAAGAAAGCTTCCAATGTGGGCCTTGCTGGCAGGTACAGCTTCATGTGATGCTACGGTCTATGCTGCCCTCGGTTTCCCAGCAGCTCAGGCTGCCTACAGCCGATCATTGTCGCCTCCAGCCACAAATCTACTCTCCCTCTCCCTCCTTCCAGGCTTGTACCGTGTGGGCACGTGGTACCCCCAGCCCCAGCAGTGGTGTCTCCCACCTTGCACCCTTGCTCACGCGGTCCTCCTCGCCTTGCCACTGTCTGGCTAACTCGTCTGCTTAGAAGACACTTCTCGGAAGGGCATGCTGACTCCCTGAGTCCGATTAGAAGCCCTTCCTTGGCATTCGCTTTACACAACCCAGCGTCGTCACGGCATACTTTAATGTCCGAATCTTTCACCAGAGGGGCACCTACATGGGGAAAAGATTGTATCTGTTACATTTTTTAACTTTGTTTTTATCATTGTGTTTTTTAAAGCGTGCATCTTTTTAAAGCATCTGGTGCCCAGAACATCCTGAACACCTAGTATGAGCTTCACGAATGTTGGTCAAGACCCTGGCTGCATGGAAGGACCTTTGTCTTCTCATTTATTTAAAAAAAAAAAAAAAAAAAAAAGGAAGGGGGGAGTTGATGTTCCCGAGCTGGGGCGGGGGAGGGGTGACAGCGGCTCATGAAAATCACCCATTGGGTTGCTAATTCTACACGAACCTGCCAACAGCTCATGAGAAGCCCGGGCCTAGATTTTTAATTCCACCTTGGTGTCCATGAAGGTCGTACAGGGTACGGGGAGGGTGGGGAGGGAAAAGGAAATCCGTGAAGTATTTCTCACATTTCTGAAAGCTGGATGGCCTTGCTTATCCATCAAGATTCTATCTAAGCCAAGTCAGCTTCGTGTCCCTTTGCTTTTAGGTGGAATTGTGTTATTTCAAAAGGCTCCCCCTTATGTTTCATGTTGACCAGATATTTTGATGGCAGTTAGCTTTTTGTCTTTGACTATTTTAGAATGATAATGAAAATTAGTTATTATTTTATACATGCACTTTTACAGGTCGGAAAAACTATTCCAACACTGACAATGAGCAGCGGTTAATTCAGTAACGAATTTACCTGGAGGTTCCGAGTAGGGACAACTGCAGAAGAGATGGCGGCCATCTTGTTCCTTTTCTGGCTTTTCCGGAAGCTCGGTGTATTTGTCTGCTAGGCCTTCGACAACAAAGCACCACACAGAGTGGTTTACATAACACAGATTTGTTGTCTCAGTTTCGAGGCTGGAAGTCTGAGAGCAAGATGTCAGTCAGCACGAGTGTCACCTTCTGAGGGCTGGGAGGGAGAATCTGTTCCACCCTCTCTTTTTGACTTGCAGACGTCTGCGTTCTCCCTATATTTTCTCACATCAGCTTCTCTCTCTGCAAGTCTGCATGTAAATGTCCCCTTTTAATAAGATCACCAGCTATGTTGGATCAGAACCCGCCCTAATGGCCTCACTTTAACTTGAATGCCACTGTAAAAACCCCTATCTCCAAGCGGAGTCACATCCCGTGGTTCTGGGGATTAGGACGGAACCATCTGAATCTCAGGAGGGGCACAATTCAACCCATCACACTGGGGGACTACTCAGACCTGGGGTGTTGTGACCTCCAGCATGGTGTTGGCACCTTCAATATTTACCATTCACCACGGACCCTCCAGCCTGACTTCATGCCTCATGCATTTAGAGAGAAGCACTTGGATAACATTTCCTGAATTCTAATTCCTCTTTTCGTGCTGCAAAGCTGTTATTCTCTTTGGTATCTCCTTTCATCAACCTGGCTGCCAACCAATGTCTAAAAAAAAAAAAAAAAAAAAAAAAAAAATCCCAACACTGCAAGCTGAGTTCCTGCCTCGGGTCGATGTGGGTTTATTGATATTCCAGCATGGTTTCCTCCGCGATTTATGCTCTGCAGTTTGTGAACCACAGACCCAAGGGGAAAGGAGATAGTGAAAGAGGGGATTTTTCGATCACTTTATATGCAGTAAGTGAATCTCAATTTCCTGCTATGTTATTTCAGAGTCCTTAAATATCCTTTTCTCAGCCTGGACATTAGAAATTACAAAAGCTCTACATTCTTCAGAATGAAATATGAATCCTGTAAGACCCGGGATCAGAGCAACCTCTTAATAATGGGAACGTAGCTGCGGACATATGCATCTTTGTCTGATTTGGGGTGAAAGGAAGATGCCTATGTTGGGATCCGAAATGGTGAGAACAGCCTCAGTTCTACGAGAGACCTTATCGTTTCTGTATCTCGAAGGCAGGAACCATACCCCTCATCCTCGTTTCCCCCGGTGTAGGCACAAAGTGCAGGAGAGCGAAAGAAATGGGGACGGTTATTTAGAGTGTTGCTCTCTGCTCAGGGCAGGACTTCTGAAACCATACAAACCATGATGGAGTAGGGAGCTCTGCAGAGCAAGATTTAGACTAGGAGAAAGCGCACAATGGTAGAACTGGAGAGAAGTCCGAAATTGTCTGTGAGAAAGAACAGAGACGCGCACCTCCCTTTCTTAATGTGTGTTGGTTTCATAAGAAGACAAAAACCAGGCGATTGTCTGTAAGAATACGATAGCTTCTAACATTCTATTTCTGGCTGAGCGTAGAAACAATTACAGGTGGCTTGCACAAACAGAGAGACAAACAGGGTGAGGGAGACAGACATGGAGGGGACGGGATGGTGGAAGTTTCCATCCCGAGCTCGCAGAATACCAGCCCATTGGCTATACAAGTCTCCAAATGGATTGACTTAGTAACGAGAGCTCACTAGAAAGAAAATGTGACGTTGCTGGAGGGTTCTGCTCCAGAAGCTACGGGCAGTTTGTTTCCAAGCCTTGAGGCTTGCACAGCAGTAATTAGCAACAACAATAAGTACTTCAGATGTGTGGCACCGTTTGTGGGGTCCTCTAAGCAGCCCTCCAAGGCCGGGGTGGGGAGCTCCAATGACGGGCCAACTTCTCCCGATCGTAAAGAGTCCGCAGTTGGGAATCTGAGGTCCAGGCGCCATCTTCCTTGCCCATGCCCTAGCTGGAAGAACCTGAGCCCCCCAGGAAAGCCCTCAGAGACAGGACTAGAACTTGGGTTTCTTTGGCAGCAGCCGAGAAGTGCGTTCACCTCACCTTTTCCCTTTCCTCCCAGACTATGGATTTTCTTAGGTCAGCTCTGCCCTGTGACTTCTTTGATAGCGGGAAGTCTGTCTTCTCTATGGTGGGTTTTGTGTGCAGACCGGCTGAAGAAACGACAGAGAAATTGCACCACGTGAAGGGATTATTTTTTTTCCAATTCGTTACCCTCAGGAAGCTCTTGTATTTGTGGCCCAGATCCAAAGACCATGTTCTTCAGCGAATCTCTGGTCATCAACTCAACTGGATTATTCCCTTCTCTTCTTGGCGTTCTCCCTTGCACGCTTTATTTACTAACTATCCACTAATTGGGTGTAAGCATTGGACACTCCTGATGACGGTCCATGCTATGAATTTCAATCTGGTGGCCAGTGCGGTGGTCCACCTAAATCCACCAGATCTAATCATGCCATACGTAAAACCCTTCATTGGCTCCTCTACCTAAAAATCAAAGCCCAAGCTGCCGTAGCTGTTGAGGGGGATGTGGGTGGGCGCAAGGATGGGAGGCAAAGCTGGACCAAGGCAGGGGTGGGTCGTAGAGGACCACCTGGTTAAGGAACTTGGCCTTGGGAGCAAATGAATCTGTAAAAGAAGGAGTTGAGCTAATAATCTCTAGCACCCAGTTTGCTCTCCATTCCATGATTTGATTCATATCATAAGCCCAGTGTCACGGTACTTAGGACACCGCCATGGGTTGCGTGGTTATTAAATTGCTGCTTTTTTGCAAGTATCAGTTCCGTTACTCTGTGCCTTTACTGTCGTGGTGTTGAAAAACATCAACGTAATACACGACGTGGTTCCTATCTTCCAGTAACGTACAAGTGTGGGAATTATGAGATCCACAATATGTTGCTTATATAATTTGTTGGGAACATGTTTATTGAATGTTATAGCTCTGTATTAAAATCATATGATCATGGATTCTAGAATCAGACAGTATGGATTCAAACTCTAACTATATCACTTACTGTGTGACCTTAGGCAAGTCACTTGACTTCCTGTTTTCTCGTCTATCAAATGGGGATAATGATTACCCCTTAGCTTTGTGGAGAGAATTAAAAGGGGTAATGTCACTGAAGTATATAGTGCTGGGCCTGGCCCATGGTGAGCAGCTGGGAAACATTATCTTGCTGTATTTTTTTTAAGCTTTTAAAAAATTTATTCATTTTGAGAGAGGGAGAGAGAGAGGGCGAGTGGTGGAGGGGCAGAGAGAGAAGGAAAGAGAGAGAATCCCAAGGAGGCTCTTGCACTGATAGCTCAGAGCCTGATGCAGGGCTTGAACTCATGAACTGTGAGATCGTGACCTGAGCTGAGGTCAAGAGTCAGACATTTAACCGACTAAGCCTCCCAGGCGTCCCCATCTTGCAGTATATTCTGTTGTGGCATGTGGCACTGAAGACACGACATCATACCAGGCAGACATGCATCGCGCCATCGAGGGATGGCGAACGATAGACAAATAACCAAAAAAAGTGATTTCTGTTGGAAAATTAGCACTACAAGGGAAACAGGCACCGTGCTGTCAGAGAGACAAAGCAGATTCCACAGTGGAAGGAGTGTCTGGGAAAGCCTCTCTGGAAAGGTGACATTTAAGCCCCCATTTGACATATGAGAAGAGTCATTCATTGAAAATGCCAGGCAGAGTGAGTCCCAGCGGAGGGACCAGCAAGCATAAAGCCTTTGCAGCAAAATGGAGCTTGGCATGCTCTAGGAAGGAACAGAGGAGCAAGTGTCCCACGGCTCAGTGAGCAGAGGGGTGGGGTGGCGGGAGGTGCAGCTGGGGCGAGTACAGGGACAGATCCTGCCGAGACTTGCAGGCCCGGGTCCAGAGTTTGGGTGTCATTCCCAATGTAAGGGACAAAGCGGCAAAGTGACATGATGTGATTTTCGTAGCCTTGGTTAATACGGACAAACGGTTGAGCTAATGTCTTCCAGGCCCTCCGGATCAAGGAGTGGGTGCGGATTTTAAAAGGCAGGGAACAAAATTGCAGGCTCTGGCAGAAAACCGGGAGGCACTTATTGGGAATGAGAATGGCCTTCATTTCTGGAAATATTGTAGGAAAACAGGAACCATCCCTCAGAGGCGCCTGACAATGCAATCCCGCTTCTGAAGGGCAGACACATATCCATGGTTGGTTGCATTTGGCAGAGCGAGAATTAATTCTAAGTGCATGCCCTGGGAGAATTCAGTTTGCTATTTAGTATGCCAGGCCCTGTGCTGGGCTAAGGACACAAAGATAAATCAGACGCACAGAGTTACCGGCTCCTAAAAAGCTTCGTCTTCCGCTGCTGGAGGCTGGCTGGTGGCAGCCGGTCCAGAGGGACAATGAGGGAACGGAGAGGTCTGCTCTCCGGGGAGCCCAGGAATGGTGTGACAAAGGAAGTAATGAGAGGAAGTCACCTTCTCTGGATGTCCCTCACCTCCCGTCTATCTCAGCCAAATGGATTTGCCCTCAATTTCATTTCCTTGGAGTCTAGTTTGCTCCCAAGGTGAGAAAGTGCTAATTTGAGACACTGACCCATGGTGTAAAGGAAGATGGGCTTGGAGAGGGTCATGTGCTCTCCCATGCAAACAGAGTATTTCGGGCTGAGCGGGGCTTACTAAGAAAAAGTCTTCACTTCAAGATCCCCAATTTTTAGTTTTGAGAATTTTTGACCTACAATTAAGAGTCACGAGAAGAGAGGATTATGAGAAGTCATAGGACGTGAGCCGTCCTTACAAACATCGTTCTTCACATTCAAGTAGCGTAGCTTATCAGGCATGCATTTATTAATCTCATCATTTGTGCACCCATCAATCCAGGCAACATTTCTTGAGCACTTGTATAGCAGGCATCGTGTTAAATTCTGGGGGTTCCGCACGAACCGGGCACCATCCCTGTCCTTAAGGTTCTTACGGTTCCAGGGAGAATCATATAAATATATATGCTTCACCGCAGTGGCAGCTGGCATTTTCCGTATGACCCAAAAGGATAAAACTAAGACCGATAGATGCATATTACCGGCAGATGGAATTCAGTTCAATATTAAGAATGACTTTCTAACGGTTGAGGTGGTCAAGGGCAGGTAGAGTTTTCTGCTCCCATACAGGATCCTCTCCCCAAGATGGCGGGCACAAGGCAAACGTTAGTACTGCAGCTAGACCACGTGGAGGACATTGCAGGAGGGACTGTGTGGTTCACTTTCAAGTCCAGCTATGCTCAGACCCAACCTTGGTTTAGGTAAGGAAGAAACTTCGTACAGTTTAGAAGATGGGGTTGGGTGACTCTTCAATGACAGATGGGCAAGAATCTAGAGCCCTGCCGAAGGATTTGCTGAACAACTTTGGCCCTTCACTCATTGATCAGGTGCACCCACAGATACATGGGATCCTTTAAGGATCTGATAAAGTGTGAAACCAGCTAGAAGCCACAGGACTCATACATATGTGAGAGTATAATTAATAAGTGTAGAACACAGATACGCCCAGCTGAGTTTTCTGCTTAAAATCCTCTCAGTATCTCCTTAATATCCTTCAGGATGAAGCCTGGGCCCTTGCCATCAATCAGAGGGTTTCTCACGATCAGTTCCTACGTCTCCTTTCCCCTGTCCTCTTTCACTCTCCATGCCCCCCGTCAGGGTATGCTGCCTTGTCTCCAGCCTCCAGAAGCAGGGGTCTCCTCCGGGGAACCCCCCACCCCCCCCCCCACACACACACAGTGCCTTGTACAGCGATTGACAAACACCAACAGCGTTTTCCTACCGAAGCTTAGGAAGGGGTGAGGTCAGATCTCACCCTGTCATTCAGTCACGGGTAGGGCTGCAACCGCGAATATATTTCTCTCTGAAGTGGACCCTTTCACCACCGAGGCTTACACTGTAAAAATCGACATGACCTAGATTCCTTCTTAATGGGCTCAGGGCTGCTTAGTAGAGCTCAGCTTCTTCTCTAATGGGGAAAATAACCACTGCCATTTGCTACAGTTGCGGTGCTGAGAGCCTCAGGTGCCCCCGCCATCCCCATAATGGCAGTGTCACTCACTAGCTCCTTGAGATGAGGGTTTCCAGAATCCAGGGTCAGCGGGGCCGGATTTCAGGAGGACCCGACCCGGAGCGGACAGGACAATGGTTTCCTTCCTCCCTCCCTCCCCCCACCCCCAACGCCCCTTTGCACTCCGCCAAGTAGGTCTGAGCGAAGGCTTCCGTTTTGAAGTTTAAATGAGGATTCTTCATGATAATTCAAGTTTTCCCTCTACACGAGAGAAGTCCTTGCATTGTCACCAACGAGATCACAAGGTCCTTCCCTTGTTCTCAACTAATTTACCCTTGACAGCAAGTTTGTGAGAGAGGCAGACGGGGGGAGGGGTGGTGGTGACAGAAGCTCACGAAGATGAGGTCACTCTGAACCCCACAGAGGGAGGTGGCACCAGCCATGAAAACACCTGCGGTGGAAGCCGTTTTGGAATCTACGAGTCTCTATTCGTGTCCTCGGCCCATCTATGTCTACCTGGGCCTGGCCGGGGATGCACACACCCCTGCCAGTGTCCACTCCTCATCTGTGAAATTGCTGTATCCTGAGGATTGGAAAACAACGCGTCCTTTGTTTCTAAGCCTGACGGATTCCAGGAGGCATAAGCCGCGTGTGAACTGAATCACGCACGCACAGCGTAGATACACGGCACACGGTGGCACTCAGAACATGATGGCCATTTTCACTTTTACCCCAGTGGAGCCCCTAGAAGTTCTGGATGCTCTGCTTTACATGTGACATCTGCTCAGTAAATGGCTAGGTCCCCAATTTACAGAAAAAAGAAAGGGTGTTGTGACTTAAGCCTTACCCAGCCAGTAAGTGACAGATGTGATCTGGACCCAGTGAGGGACTTTGCAGGCATGTTCAAAAGTTGCTCATTTGTAAAAACCTAATTTGGGATCGGAAAAGAGTTTTGACGATATTCGATCCACACCCCTCCGCTCCCACCATGCCGGTAGGGAAACTGTGTCCCAGGAAAGGGGCCTGTGCGAGGTCACAAGGTACGTCGACATAGGGCCCCTGTGACTTTTTCCCATCAGTCTTGCCAAAGATGTGTGCCTCTGTCCCCCGGAACCTTTGCCGTCCTCTGCTCTTCTGGGTCATTGTCAAGGCCCAATCCAAACCCTCGAAGTCTCCTATGTTAGATACGCGAGCAGCGTGTTCCGCGGGTACGCATATCCCATGTTAGCCAGAAGTTATTTGCTGCATTTAGTTAGCATATCTCAAAGGTGGTCCAGGTTATATCTGGGGCGGGAAAGGCAACAGCTCAAGTGCACGCTGAAACTTTTCACAAGTCACGTGTTCCTCTGGCTGCGGTTTTAATAAATATCATAGGGAAAAGAAATCCAATCCTCGGAAACATCTCAGTGTGGATCACTAACCGGTACACGGAGGCGAAGTTCCCAGCTGGCCTCCCTGCTTGGGGGTTGGCTCATGTGCTCGGTGTGTGTGGGGGGCCACAGAGACCTGGGTGAGTGATCCAGGGCGCCTCTTCAGACTGAGGGACCGGAGGAGTTCAGCTACATGGACAGCTGCTCAGATTTGCTTTGTTTGAACAGAAAAGGAATGTTGAGTCTAAATCAAGCCTGGGGTCACGGACGACTCAGGAACGTGTTAGAGTCAAGTCCCTTAGGTGTATCCTAATGTTTTTCAAATATGCTTTTGGAATAACACAATTGCTTTGGCTCTTGGACCTTTGCAAATCTTACAGACATCATCTCACAGAAGGAGGGGACCATTCTCACCGGTGACACAAGAAAGTTAGAATCTAAAACATTGCTTCTCAACTCTGGCTGCGGCTTATAATTACCTGGAAAGCTTTTTTTCAAAATGCCCCGTTGGCTGAGCCCTACCGAATCTATCTGTATATAGTTGGCAGGGGGTGGGGCCTCAGTGTGTGTGTGTGTGTGTGTGTGTTTCCCAGTCTATAGCGTGAGTCCATGAAGCCCTGGGAACCATTCTCTGTGAATTAGGAAACTGAATAATTGTCTGGCCAAGGTCATGTCATGACCCACTGGTCCCCTCCCATTGGATAAAACCCAAGCTTGGTGTGGCCTTCAGAGTTCTCCACAGCTGGTCCCCACCTGCACTCTGCCTCACCCGCCACCAGGGACCCCCCCCCCACCTCTTGGGATTCAGTTACATAGGACCACTCAGTGCACCCAAACACGATCACATCAGTACTAGGCCCCCTGCCGAACACTTCTGTCTGCCAAACTTTGCATGGAGGGGACTTATTGACCCTTTGGGGCCTCTGTCAATGATCCCTTGCTCCTGGAAGCCTTCTCTACGACCTCAAGCCAGGAGCTAACCCCTCTGCGAGTGTTCCTGGAAACTGGCTTATGCCTCGGGTACAGCGCTTAGCTGATACCAAGTCTGTGCCCCCCCCTTGTAGACTGGACGCTCCTTGACTCTGCTTTCTCAGTCACTTCTGTTCTGGGCCTGTCACAGAGTGGGTGCTGAATAAATGCACGTCAAATGAGCGAATGCAAAGGATGTAGCTGTAGTTTAGACTGAAGTGGAGGGTCAATTAATTTTTTCTAACGTATTTTCCCACAGTCCGTCACATGCATTAAGAGATACTCCGTTCCAAGAAGGGTTCTTTGGTCTCCTTTCACAGGTAGAGAAACTGAGCTTCTGAGAGGAATGGCGGACATTTTCTTCCCTTCCGTCAGGTGTCCTTGGCCACAGAGCTCCTGACCCTCACCTGCCCACAGAGCATGGTGAGCACTGTGTCCGTGGCCCAGGACTGCTGCCTGTAACCCGGGGAGTTGATGAGCCCAGTTCATCTTGATCTATTCCGAGGGTTTCACTCCACCCACCTACTCACACCTCCTGCATTCAAGAGTCTAAGCCCATCTTTGCTCACACAGGCAACTGCCTACTGGCCACCCTCACTTGCATTTTCCCATGGGGGCCTTGGATGCTAACATGGAACTCTTCTTCTCCTTACATTCTTCTCATTCCCTATCAGGAAGTGAGACAGGAACCTGGGAATCATTCTAATCCCTTCCTTTCCCTCACCAGCCCCATCTTCTAGTTCCCACAGTCTTGCAGATGTCATTCAGAAACCTCTTTCCTTGGGGCGCCTGGAAACTCACTCAGTTAAGCGTCCAGCTCTTGATTTGGGCTCAGGTCATGATCTCATGTTTCATGAGATTGAGCGCCCCCTTCGGACTCGGTGCTAAGAGCATGGAGCCTGCTTTGGATTCTCTCTCTCTCTTTCTGTCTCTGCCCTCCCCTGCTCGTGATTTCTCTCTCAAAATAAATAAATAAACTTAAAAAAAAGAAATCCCTTTTCTCAATAATGGATTCGATTTCTTCCTTTGGTCTTTCAGAGCCTAGATCAATCCCTCGTTTGGAGTTGCCTGTCATTTTTCAAAACAGAGACTTTTGAAAAGTTAAAAAAAAAATGGTGCCTCTTCCCTGGATTCACAGATGATTTCAAAAATGATAATTACCTCTTCCATCCTCAGTTATGACTCTATTTTAGAATTCTCTTCCTCTAATTAAAAAAAAATCATCAACTCTTAGTGCTATTTGAGTCTGAGTCATTTGTGCAGGAAAATCAACAAAGTTCCACAAATAACCATGCGATGCCAGAATCAGGCTGCCCGGGCCTCCCCTGGGGATGGGGCATCCCCATAAGATGCACACTGGAGCTGTCCCGCTACGCTGGTCAGATCCGCGGTGCCAGACAAAGACATTGCATTTTGGGGTAACTTCCTCCCCCAAGTTTCTCTTTTAAATACTTAGGAGAGTCCCCGGCATGTGCACAAATTCAATCAATATTATCTATGATGATTTTTCCCTCCCTGAATGAAGTGCATGTTTCATTCAGAGACTTAAAAATATGCATCAATCCTGCTCATGATATGACTAATCCCCTGAGGTGATGACCGATGACCAGCTTTCACTCCAGTGAGCACACAGCCATGTCTCCTCCTCGTCCTCAATTTCAACGGTCACCAAAGACTCATAAAAGCTGCGGTGGGAAAACCCATAAGGGGTCGCCACGTGTGACCCCTGATTTTCACATCAGCGAGGTGAGGTCACACATCTATCTCATCAACATCAGTTATAACGGGCACCGGGGTTTAGACACGCACCACACACGTTACATCTCGATGCTCCCGGGAAGAGATAATTGCCGACTGTTACACGTGGGGTCGGTGAACCGCCACATTACTCTGGAAGCATCCAGATGCATTCTGAACTGCCAGCCATAGCTGCAGACACGAAGGAGAGAGAATTGGTCTTGCCAGGCGGTCGGTTAAGGGAGAGAACAGTTCGGGAGAAGGGGAAGCTCCTGCAGGGGCACTGGAGGGTCACAACGCCTGACATGTCCCTCGAGTGTGGATAGGGATGAGTAGGACTGAGGCAAGAGTGGGGCCGGCTGAACGGTAGACGGGGATAAGATGGCGAAGGAACTCAAATGTCGTGCTCAAGACTCTGGATGTTTCCACGAACTACAGAGGAGCAGCATCAGCGTTTTAGCAGCGGGCAATCCATCATCCTGTGCTCCATTGAAGTGGCCGTGTTGGCTAGCCTCCCCACCTGTGGCCTGCCTCCCTGGGTATTGTCATTCAGTCGCTCAACTGAAACGCTGGGGATCCTCTCGCTTCGTGTTCCCGTCACCTTCTTGCATCGAAATCACCCTGTCTGCCCATCACGGCTCCTGGGGAGAGCCCACCTACACCTGTCTCAGGTGCCACTGCTCCTGCCTCATCAGAACCCCTGTCCTCTCTTGCCTGAACTCTCACAGCTGTTTCCCAGCGTCCTGCAGGATGGGTCCACAGGCGGGACCTTGCTGGTGGCTGCAGGCTCAGGGCCTGAGGCACAGTCCCTCCTCCCACCCTCCAACCCGACCTTCTTCCGGCCTTGGGACACTCCCAGGGGCTTTCTTTCTGCCTCACCGGCTTCTCTCACACTCTCTCGCCTCGTAGATGTCTGTACTGTGTCATCTGCCCCAAAAGGCCACCCTGATTCCACCCTTTATGCTTCCAATCTATTTCACAGCGACCATTTCTTTTCCTTGGTAGCATTTATCACACGGTACACTAGTGTGTGTTTGTTTGTTTTTAACATTTTATTCCCAATCCCATTATAACGCTTGCCACTTAGCAGGTGCTCAATAAATATTTGTAAAATGAGTAACTTGCCCATACACCTTGCTAAAGACCAGATTTTGATGACCCTGGTTGATGGCACACAACCTTGCCCTCAGAATTAGGAACGATCGCGTGGACCAAACCAACCCAATTCATTGGCTGCTCATCCACCGATCAACTCTCTCTCTCCACCTAAGAGACATGGAGACTCCAGTCAATGAGGGGGAGTGTTGGGTCTGTAACACCACATAGTCTTCAGGTGGAAGCCGGTGGGAGTATTGCAAGCAGAGGAATGCAGTCAACGAAGAGGAGAGAGAGAACAGAGAAAAACAGTAATGAGAGTGGTTACACAGGCAATGCCTGGGTGGCTCAGTGGGTTCAGTGCCCGACCTCCACTCAGGTCATGATCTCGAGGTCCGTGGGTTGGAACCCCGCGTCTGGCTCTGTGCTGACAGCTCAGAGTCTGGAACCTGCTTGGCTCCTTCTGTGTCTCCTTCTCTCTCTGTCCCTCCCCTGTTCATGCTGTCTGTCTGTCTGTCTGTCTCTCTCAAAAATAACATTAAAAAATTTAGAAAAAGGGGGAGGAGTGATTACACAGATTCTAAAATCAGAAAGAGAGGCATTAAATCCCAGTTCCCTTTTCCTGCAAGGCCCATGGCCCTTTTGTTCTTGCATTCCATTGTCAATTTTAAAAGATACATTTCATTCTAACCAGCTAGAGTGGGGTTATGTGTCTTAAAACAAAAGCTGTTGACTGAGACATTTAGGAAGACTGCTCTGGCCACAGTGGGGAGGGTGATCTAGAGCAGAGAACCACAGACAGGACAGGAGTTAGGTGGCTTTTGTAATGGACTAGGCGAGAGGTGACAAAGTCTACAAAAGGTAGAGGTGATTGGGAGGGACAGATTCAAAAGACACTCCATGGATGGAGTTGCCATGGTGACAGTAGGAGGTGAGGGTTAAGGGGGGAGTCCAGATGATGTCTGGGTTTCTAGCTTAAGCCACCCATCACGATCCTTTTGTGAGTTGAACTCTTGAGTGTGGAAGAGTGGATACTGGGTTGAAGAGAACTGACCTGCACTTTCCACAACTCCCCCCCGCCCCATCCCCACCAACCCATCAGCCAGGCAGGCTGCGGGTCACGGTCCACTCCCCTTCCAGGAAGCCAGCCATGCCCAGCTCTAAAGCTAAAGCTCTTCTGTAGTTGTTGTCTTCGGCCCAAACTTTCTGACCCATTTGGACTCATTGACACCCATCCCCTCATCTGTCAAGGTTGTTTCAAAGTCCGTCTTCTCTACTGGCAAGAATCGCCAATGTACCCAAGTCCTCTGACTTGGTGTTGCCCAGGCCCACATGGTATACCACACGTGGTGTATAAAACTTCAGGACCTGATTCATCATTCATATACTCATGTCCCCTAATGGAGATGGACTCTTGAGAAAACTGGGTTGTCCTTTGGACACACCCTTGCTCCAATGCTGCACAAAAAGAGCTGATTCTGTATTCTCCTGAGTCTTGGCTAGAGTTGTGAACTTTCACAAATGCATGATGGCCCTACCATTTGCTTGTTTGGGCTTTTCCTTCAATCTTGGACACAGAACAATGACATGTCATGCCAGTGAATTAAACCTCAGTCCTTTACTGCCATATCAAAAGCCTGGATAATGGAAGTGATATTTATGAGGACTTGCTTGAAGGGCATGCTATTTATCCCTTCCTCGGGTGTGCTAATTTTTATTCCTGCATCAAGCTGTGCACTTGGACCATATGTTCTTAGTCCCCAGCAGAATTTTCATGCATTTTAATGTTATTTCCTTGGCTTACATCCAGGGATATTATACATAATGGCTTTATAAAAACTATTACTGTAGGGATGTCTTTGACGTACTATGCATTAGGTCATTCAGCTCCTACTATATGGAGCCTACAGCAGAAAACTCCTTTGCAAGATAAGGGTTAGGGGAAGCTTGACCTCCTTTTAGGAGCTAAGGCAGTTATTCTTTTTTTGGTAATAAGACTATCTTTTTGGATTGACCATCAGGAATCTCAGAGCCAGATACGCAGGTGGATCACAGGAAACCATGAAGAACTCTTTGGTTGGACAGAGAGGGTGGGGTATGAAATGAGCACAGGAAACCGAGACGGAGCAGCGTGGATTTTGCTCAGCACCAGAGAGGGGGCTGGAGACCAGAGCAGTCAAGAGTTTAGGAGGCCTGGGGTTCTGGCTACCTTCATTCTCCAGGATGCCCATTGGAACCGAGTTCTGGTTCGAGTCTCACCTGTGACTGTGGCGAGTGACTAACCCATTCTGGGCCTTGGCTTGTTGTGAGGTGAGAGCCTGATGGCAGAAGCCGGATAATTAGAGGGCTTCTCCAGTCGTGTTTGGACGATCACTTCCATGTCCGTTTTCTGTCCCTCCTTCTCCTACTGGCCTTCATTCTTCCAGCTCGCCTATTCTGGAATAACCACAGGCACCCCTCATCCATGCCGGTGGCTTTCAGGCCACGGAGGTGGCTGCCGAGTCCTCAAACTTGGCTACAGCGTAGAATTATTGGGGAGCTTTGAAAAATGATCATGGCGCAGATGTACCCTTCACCAAATAAATAAGTCTCTGAGGTGAGACCCGAACACATTTACCTGTTAAAACTGGGTGATTGAAATGTGCGGCCAAATTTGAGAACCACTGCTCTTCAACATTACTATTAGTTTGAGTCACCTGGGGGCCTTTCAAAGCTTTTTTTTATAACGTGTATTTATTTTTGAGAGAGAGCCTGTGTGCACCTGTGTGTGGGGGAAGGGCAGAGAGAGGGAGACAGAGGATCTGAAGCAGGCTCTGAGCCTGATGCAGGGCTCGAACTCAGGAACCTGTGAGATCATGACCCGAGCCAGAATCAAGAATTGGCAGCTTAACCAACTGAGCCACCCAGGCGTCGCTCACCTGGGGACCTTTTAAATTTTTTTTAATGTTTCTATTTATTTCTGAGACGGAGAGAGAGCGTGCAAGGGAGGGGCAGAGAAAGAGACAGACACAGACTCCGAAGCAGGCTCCAGGTTCCAAGCTGTCAGCACAGAGCCTGACACGGGGGCTCGAACCCACGAACCATGAGATCATGACCTGAACCAAAGTCAGGTCAACCGACTGAGCCACCCAGGCGCCCCTTAATTTTTTAAAAAAAAATTAAAAAAAAAATTTTTTTAACGTTTATTTATTTTTGAGACAGAGAGAGACAGAGCATGAACGGGGGAGGGTCAGAGAGAGAGGGAGACACAGAATCTGAAACAGGCTCCAGGTTCTGAGCGGTCAGCACAGAGCCCGACGCGGGGCTCGAACTCACGGACTGTGAGATCGTGACTTGAGCTGAAGTCAGCCGCTTAACCGACTGAGCCACCCAGGAGCCCCTAAAAAATTTTTGTTTATTTTCTGAGACAGCTTCTTGTTGTCCGAAGCTCTATCAGAAAACCTCTAAGCTTCTTGGTGCACTTCCGGGGCCATCCTGGGCTCTGTCGTCCTCAATGTTTCTGCTTATCTGCCTGGTGTCTGTACTCAGTTCATTTCCTGGCATAGAACAAGAATTTGTGAGCAAAAGTTGAATAAAATGAGGGATTTACTATAGACTTCCCTTCTTCATGTTTTCTGATTTTCAGCCCTAAAGTAATAACGAATCAAGGCAGCACGAATTAATCAGGGGCACCTGGGTGGCTCAGTCGGTTAAACACCTGACTTTTGATATCGACTCAGGTCATGATCTCGCGGTTCCTGGGATGGAGCTCCACGTCGGGCTCTGCACTTACCATGGAGCCTGCTTGGGATTCTCTCTCTCTCTCTCTCTCTCTCTCTCTCTTCCCTCCCCTGCTTTCTCTCTCAAAATAAATAAACTGAGAAAAAAAAAAAAAGACAGCACAAAACAGATTATTGCTGGATACCACGCTGCTAACCAGAGTACCAAATCCTAGTTTCCCCTGTAACCCAAAGCTGGTAACAGAAATAACGCATCACTGTCGTGTTTTCTGTTCTTTGTCAGCCAGAAGGTGGCAGGTTGCTTCCCAATAGCTGCAAGGCTGCCTGTGAATCCCAGCCGGGCATGCCGGGTTTAGAAACCTCTCTGCCCCCCAAGCAGGGGGGTGCAGACGCTCTCAGGACCTTGTCAGGACTGTTTGCCAGAGGAGACTGCCATGTACCCGCCAAGTCAGAGGTGCCCCTGTGGGCTCCTATTAGGCGCAATTGGTTTCTGATGAACTCAGAACTCATGATTAACACTCCTACCTTACAGGAAAATGACATTTGAGATCATGTGATTCAAAGCACACTTGTTAATTATCGTATTTTTAGCTGATACATAGCACCCATTTTTAGAACATTCAGAAAAAATGTCATGCCTTTGAAGACACGTCTAGATAATGAAACTCAAGGCAGCTGCATGTAAGAGTTTTGTTTTCTTTCTTTTTTCCCCTGTTTTTGCAAATTATGAGCTAGAAGGAAGCATACAGTTCATATGCAAATGGTGACGGTTTACCCCAGCCGGGAGAGTCGTTTTATTGCACCTCCTTTCCCACGTGTGTCGGGATTCTGAGGACTGGGGTGGACTCTTCCGGCACGGCTGCGTGACCTCATGTCAAGGATGGGGACAGCGTTTGAAAACAGGTGGATGTAGCCAACCGTAGATTTCAGATAAAAGAATGGAAAGTTGGATCTAAGAGAAAAACAATATGAAGATTTAATCTGTGCATTGAAGTTTGATTTACATTGTCGATGTCATATTTTACGTCCCGCTTTAAATGGGATCGTTAATGGTAAACAATAAATCAAGGTCCGCTCGAATTTTCACGAGGACGATTGGGTGTTTTTTCTTTGGAAGGCTTGAAAAGGAGTTAGCTCAGTCGATAACTCCTGTGCTGTCACCTGGAATCCAGGCAGAGTCCTGGTTCAGCCTGGATTAGCTGTGAGGCACAGCTGGTGGAGGGAAGGTCCTGTTGGAAATGTCCCCCTCTGTCCCGGGTCCCCAGCTCCTCGGATGTTCATCTCTCCAGACCTTCCACTCTTTTATTTTTCCCCTTTTCTCCTTTAAAGAAAAAAGCATTTCCCATTTTTCCTCTCTTATTTGCCCCATTCTCCAAGGGACAGCGAAACACAGACTTCCAGAACTGGTTCGTGCAGTGACCAATGTTGTTTTCTTCCTTTTTTTTTTTTTTCAATGCTTATTGATTTTTGAGAGCGAGGACAGGGGAGGGGCGGAAGGAGAGAGGGAGACAGAGGATCTGAAGCAGGCTCTGTGCTCACAGCAGAGAGCCCCATGTAGAGTTCAAACTCATGAACTGTGAGATCACGACCTGAGCCGAAGTCCGAAGCTTAACTGACTGAGCCACCCGGGTGCCTCTGTTCCTTTGTTTCTTACAAATGTGTACATTTCATGTTCATTTTTTGCAGGCGAATCTGCCCATGGCCCCTCACAGGAGGGTCTGCCCACCCTTGGCCTGGGTCCTGTTGACTCATAACTAACTTTCTCTGTGTCCTGTTTTTGGGACTCTTTCCTTCTAGTAGCCCCTTCCCGGATTAACACAGAACCCTCAAGTGTGAAGGTTGGCTTTGTGGTACTTCCATGACTGTGATCGACCCCCCAGGAAGGGTCCAGGCCCTCCGATCCGCTCTATCATTCCTCACTCATTTCAATGATTTATACACTGGCTAGTGCTTTAGACAACACCCGATACATGGATACATTCTTGTTAAGGGGAGAAGGCCCCCCAGGAACTTTGATGCAGAATGTGTTAAAAAACCCACAAAATAATTTTAAAAAGGTACATATAGAAAGCTACTTTTCGTATTTAGGAACGTAAACCACAGAGTTAGGATAAGAATGTGGTCGAAGCTTGGAGTGGAGAGTAGGAACGGGTCTGCATAATATAAAGTAACAGGAACTTACTGATGCCGAAGAAGGGTGGAGAGAGCAGGTGTGTGCAGGTGTGTGTGGGGGGGAGATGCAAAAAATAGTGGAATAAAGAAGAGAGAAAAGGGCTCGGTACTGATAGGAGGCCCATCGATTAAAGGTTAACAACGCCTCCAATTCTTTAGCGAGGACGGCACGGGAGAGGTAGTTCTCTGATGGCCAACATGATTGTGAATTCCGTGCCGTCCCGAGCGCGCTGCAGGTCTCTTTCAACGTTGCATAAACGTCTGAGTCCCAGGATAGCCTTGTGTGAGGGTGGCCCTGAACAATCGAAGGAGAAAAGTTGGGGTGCACACCGGGGGCGGGGGTTGAGGTGAAGGGAGGAGGCCCGCAGCCTCCGGAAGTGAGACAGCCAGCAAGTGCCGGAATTCCCAAGAAAAAAGAGTGGGTGGCCAGGGGTGAGCATGATAGGGTAAGGCCTTGGGAATCCTTGGCAATCTGGGGGAACGGGGTCCTAGGCCATTTCATTTGGATATGCTCTGAAAGATTGAGCCCCCCACCCGCCCAAACTGGAAGCTTTGGGGATACGCGGGTTAAACTCTGGATACGAAGAGATTGACCAGGGTCCATATTAATAGTCGTAGGTAATACCTGAAGATCATTTGTTAAATGCCAGGTGTTGTCCTAAGAACTCATTAACCCGTTTTCTTCTATAATTGGCGAGGCAGGTATTTTTATTAAGCATAATTTTCTAAGGAGGAAACGGAGGCTCCTAGAAGCTAAGGAAATTGCCTAAGATCCCAGAGCTGGTGTGAGTGAGGATCAGCCCTGGGGGGCATGTCTTCCGAAACTGTGCTCTCACCACCACCATTTGCTTCCTCTCCTGGAGACCCTAGCTCACCGAATGGTCTGGAGGGAGGGTTTCTTACCCTCAGGATCTGCTTTCCTCCCCTTTAAAATGAAAGGCTTGAACTAGTTGATGGACACATTCATTCACCCACTCATTCATTTCAGGCACAAAATGGGAGGTTGGCGTACTCCAGTAAGACCGTTCTCTGTATGTCTTGGGGTTTCCTGCAGAATTCTAGAAGGAGTGCTCCTGGCCAGGCTCTTGTCCTTTCTCCCCCAACATCTGCTCCCTCCCACCACTTTTTACATCCGTCACTTCGAGTGCCCAGGTCAGCTCTTAGTCCCCAGAAATGCCTGTAATTCCCCTTTCTGATTTCCTCCAAATCTCCCCACCTCCTGTAACTTGCCCTGTGATCTCTGGAATATATGGACAATCATCAGTCATCTGCTCTAGTGTGCCTCTTCCCTGATTTCCTTTATTTCTCGCTGCCCGAAATGTGGCTCTCCCAATGGACACTGCCTCCCCTCCAGTGGTGGTATCTTCCTTCCCACCCACTAACTTCCTTGGGCTTAAATGTGGGGAGACACATGTCCTTGCTTCTTCTCCCAGATTCCAGACCTTCCTTTTTCTTTTCTTTTCTTTTCTTTTCTTTTCTTTTCTTTTCTTCTTCTTTCCTTTTCTTTTCTTTTCTTTTCTTTTCTTTTCTCCTTTCTTTTCTTCTTTCTTTCTTTCTTTCTTTCTTTCTCTTTTTTCTCTCTTTCTCTATTTCTCTTTCTTTCTTTCTTTCTTTCTTTCTTTCTTTCTTTCTTTCTTTCTTATATCCTAACCCTCCTCCCAACTTTCTATCCCTGTCAACAGTTTGAACCCCACGACCTCTCCTTGTTGAAGCCATCAGTCAACTCCTAGTTCACTCCCCATTGTCACATTTACTCTTGACTCACTCTTCATATGTGAACAACAAACATCTCCATGATGCACCGGTACCCATCCAGATGACCCTGTTTGACACTTGGGATCCTAATCCCTTGGCCTCTTCTCCTTATTTTCCCCCCTTTCCTCCGCCTGCTTCCATCGCTCATTCCCACAATCGAGTGCGAGATCTCATCACTGCCAGGAACGGCCGTTATTTCTTGTCATCGCCCATTTGAAGCCCATCCTGCTCTCTGTTCTCGGTCACCCCTTCAGCTCTTTTCTTCTCGTCTCCATGACTCCAGTGATCCTCTGCTAGGTCCTGCAGACTATGAATCATATCATTGGTTTCTCACTGTCTCTCGCCCTTATATTGTCACTGCCCTGCTTTCCCAACTGAAATTCCATGGTCCATCCGTAGAGCCAGCTGGAAGCTGGACTTGGCCAGAAAAAATTCTGGTCTCACTTTTAAATCCATGGTCACTAATTTCAGGTAGACCGGTCAAGTCGCCCAGCAAACATTCTGCAATTCTCTTGCCCACCCACTGTCCCACTGTCCTTGACACATGTTTCACTTCCCCCCACGTCTCTCCTTAAATCTCTGAAACAACCTCTCCAGTTCTCCATCCCAGCTGGTGACCTGGCTGAGAAAATTGAAGTTTCCAGAGAATTTCTTCAAGCTTCTGTCAATTCATCTACCCACCAACCTGCCTCTGTGCCTATTCGTGCCACTGCCTCTCTCACTGCAGGGACGAATTGCCTGTGCTCCTAGCTGATGTCATTCCCGACACATGTGGTCCAGATTCCATCTCCCCCTACTTCCAAAGGCCATTGCCTGGGCACCTGTCTGACGTCTGACCTCACCATTAGTTTTTCTTCTCTACCAGATCTTTCCTATAAGTGTACAAACATACAATCGTCTTTCCTGTCACACAAAAAACACGTAAACGAACTCTCTCTTTACACTACCCCTCTATCATCTCATTTCTCTCCTTCCTTTACAACGGAAATCCTCAAATTGTCTTTACTCGTTGTCTTCCTTCCCCCCGGCGCCCCCTTTACTATCAGCATGGTTTCTGCAGTAAATTATTTGAGGGATGTAACAATAAATGTTTATTTCTCTCGCACATCCTGGTCGGTGTAGGTTGACTGGCTATCCTGAGTGGTTTTCCTCTGGGGGTGGACCCAAGCAGCCAGTCGGCTCTTCTGCTACGACACCTCTGTCTTCAACATGCGGCCTCCAGCGTGACCTTAAAGTGAAGGGCACGAGCAGAGTCACAGAGGGTTTTTTTTGGTGGGGGGGGGGGCAGGCCTGCTTAGAGTTGGCACATACCATTCTGCTCACGTGCCTGGTCTGAAATCTAGGTCCCAGGGCCCCAACGTAACTGTAAGGGAGGCTGAAAAATGTTACATTCCAGTGTGCCCAGAGAAGGAAATGCATAAGCCTCTATTCTGCTAAGTCATTGAGACTTAGAAGATTTTTGTCACAGCCTCTGCCAGTACTTATCCTGACTAATACAGAAATTGGTATCAGTTTTGGCTGTAACAAAAAACTAAAACACATGGCATCGGCTTTGTGGATAAAGATCAATTACCGTACGGAAAAGTTGGGGATCCGGTTATGTAGCAGCAGCAAATTGTTTGGTAAAACCCCATTTTTACTGAGATCGGAGCTCTACGACAAAGTTGGGGTGTAGGGTGTCAGTGATGTGTGAAGGCTATCATTGCCTGCAAGTGCAAGGTATTGGCCACACGAGACGTGTTCGATATGAACTAGCTAATTTGTAAGCAAAAATGAAAGCAAATAGCGCCCAGGAATGTGGACTCTTAACGGAATTGGAAAGGCGCGTTACAGCAGTCTCCGGACAACAGGATAGAGGATTTAATGAGGCTTTGGGTGAAAAATTCTTGGAGCGCTTTTGAATTGAATAAAGCTGCTCGGCAAAGGTCAGATTAAGGGGCTGGCCTTCCCATGAAAGTCTGATGGTGAGGGAAAGAAAGAGAAGAGGAGGGAGAGAGGGAGGGAGGCGGAGTGGGAGAAAGAAAGGAAGAGAGAGAGAAGGAGGAGGGGAGGGAGAGGAAAAGAGGGAAGGAAGGAAAGAGAGAAAGAAAGGGAGGGAGAGAGAGAGAGAGAGAGAGAGAGAGAGAGAGAGAAGACATGGCCTTCCCCCTGCCCCTGGAGAAGACATGAGGTTGACGAGCATCTCATCAGGTCTGTCACCCTGCTCTGATTCAGCTGCTCCCCCCATCTCTCCACTGACGTGGCTCTTGTTGAGGTCACCAATGAGAGGACACCTAAGCTGCTAGATCAAATGGTTGGTAGTCGGTCAGTCTGTATCCTCCTCGCCCTCCCAGAGCCTTAGACATGATTGTTCACTTCCCTTTTCTGTGGATCTGTCTGTGCTTGGATCTGTCCTCTGTTCATTTCCTTGATCTGGAGTGTCCTCCCCACCTCGGTTTTCCTTTCCAGCTTCCCCTTGTCCTCCTGATCTTTTCACGTGAAGACCCCTGTGCCCGGTCCTTGGACCTCTGCTCTTTCCATCTACTCCCAGGGTGACGACAGTAAGTGTCATGGAGCTAAATGCCAATGAACCACGGGGACCCTTTGCAGGCTCGTGCATCCAGGGCAGGCCTCTCTCCCAGCATCAGATTTGCCCATCCAATCACCTCCACTTGTATCAGGCACTGCAAACCCGACGTGTGTAACCCTGAATTCCGGATGTCTCCCCTAGATGTGCCCTTTACATCGTTTTCTTGGCTCAGGAAATGTCAGTTCTACCCTTTGAGGTTCTCAGGTTAATGAACTTGTAGCCAGTGATCCCTCCAGTTTATGTCTCACGGCCCTTATACAGCCCATCCACAAATCTTGCTATCTCTGCCTTCCAAAGACTCCTGACTTCCGAGAAGCTCTCAGCATCATCATGGCCAATAGCCTGGCCAAGCTGCCATTATCTCTCATTCTTACCGATGATGATACTTCTCCCCCTGGGCACCTCTATCCACTCACAACATGGATGCCATGGAGACCCCAGATAAGTCAGATCGTAACACGTCCCTGTTCCACCCTGTGATGGCATCCTACTAAGGCCAACCCAAAGACTCTTCAGTGGTCTACGTGCCTCAAAGGTGCTGGCTGTCTCCTACTTCTCTGGCATCTACTATCTCCCTCTCATTCACTCACTCACTCCTTTCTGACCACACTTGCCTTCCTGCCATTCCAGAATGTTCCAGGCATGCCCCCATCTCAACACTGTAGCGTACTCACCCCTCCAGATTTCACTTCCACACCCCTTCTGCAAGGAGGCCTTTCCTTTCACACCTCAGTTTCCTGCTGTCCCCCTCCCCCCCCACACACCAGTCCCAGCGCTCCCCAGCTCTGTCCTAGCTCCTTCCTGGCATTACTTTATTCCTTAGCCCTTCTCCCTTCTACTCCAGCAGATATCTTGCCAACTGATTATATTTCCTGCCTATCTTTTCCCTGTGAAAGAGAGGCTCAATGAGGTAGAGAGTTTTTGCTTGTTTCATCCAGCGCTGTGTTCCAAGCACCCGGAGGAGGGCTCAGGGTAGACATGCAAAACATATGTATTGAACAGGGCCATGAAGGGAGAAACCCATGTGTGTCTGTGAATCGTGGGAGATGCTGAGGGGAGAGGGGAGTCCCTCGGGCAGGAGAAGCAAATGGCAGGCCCGCCTGGCTGAGCTTCTCTCTGAGAAGCTGGAGGGGCTCCCCACTGTCCAGGCTCCACAGATGTGCCTTGTCACGCTGCCCCTCTCTGTCCCGTGGCTGGACCCCAACTTCCCTCCTCTCAGGCTTCCTGCTCCCTGCAAACCCACCGCACCGGCATCTTCGGCTGCCCCGCGTGGTGTAAATGAGGAAGTAAGTTGGTCCCGGTGGGAACCTGGGCTCACGGTGGGGGGACGGTGGAGGGGGGCCGGCCTCTAGCCCTCTCCACCTCCCTCTTCATCCCGCATCACTGTGCGGAGTGTTCCCTATTCCTTTTCAGTTTTAAACATTTGTAAATGTGTACTTATTTTTGAGAGAGAGAGAGAGGCAGAGAGAGAGAGGGACACAGAGAGTCCAAAGCAGGCTCCGTGACGTCAGCGCAAAGCCCGGTGCGGGCCTGGAACCCACAGACCATGAGATCGTGACCTGAGCCGAAGTTGGCCCCTCAACTGGCTAAGCCACCCAGGCGCCTCGCCTCCCTCTTCTTACGGGAGCCGGCATCAGGCCCCTGAGCGCTGTCTGAGCATCACTTTCTGTCCGTTCTCCCTTGACGCCTCCTTGGTGTCTCTCGTGCCCAGCTCTTTGAGGCAAAGCCTCTGGGATGCGGACTTCTCCGGGAAGGATGCTTCCAGAGCTGTGACAGCACGCTCGCTCTCAAGTATAAGCTGACCTTATGGCCTCAGAGTGAGTTACACATACACAGGACAGCTTCTGCCCCGGGGGAAGAGGGATGAAGTAAATGCATTCCAGAGAGGAGGCACACACTTTGAGAAGGATGTGTGTGTATCTGCGTGTGCGTGCAGTCGGGGAAGCTGACCTATGTCTCTTGCCTGTCTGTTCACCCCCGGGTTCCCCTTGGCCTGCCTGGCATATGGGTGTGACCCAAGCCTCCTAGTGAAACAGCCTATGGAAGAGGAAGTTAAGGAAAAGAGCGCAACGGAAGAGATACGCTGAGCGCCATGGGCTGTGTGTCACTCAGAACGCCCCAAATAGAGCTCGTCTTCCTACCCCCTCTGTAAGGTATTTGGGTACCAGGAGCTCAGCTTCAGTGCCCCCGTGGCAAAGTGTGCCACTGATGTGGTGGCGGAGGCTGTTAACCCCCTCTGGCCCAGAGCACGCCCACAGAGCCGGGCTGCCCAGCAGGCCGAACCTGGAGGTGCCCAGCCCTGGTATGTCCCCTGTCATATGCCCGGCATGGCGGCCCCTCCCCACGGGGGGCCCCTCCAGCGACGCCTGGGAAGGAGGAGAAAGACGGCCAACAGCGTGAGATCAGCGACAGCACACGTTCCGGAGCCCATCCGGGATACCACCCGGGGAGCCTTGGAAATCACGCCGGGGAGGTTGGCCTTGCAGGCAGCCGAGGATGCTTACGCAAGAAGCGGGAACCCAGGCCTCGATGAAGACACCGCAATGTATGCACGTTACCCAGCGTGGCTGTTTTCACTGTTGCTAGCCCTGCCTCGCCACGGAGGGACAAGAGTGGCGTGGGATTTAGGCCTGAATTCCCGGTACGTGGTTTAGCGCCGGGGCAGACTCCCCTCCATGCACATCTGTGAATGAAATCCCTAAATATGGCACGGCTTCCAAATAGGAAGCACCTGGGCTCCTCATGTGTGTGCTTTCCTAGGGGTAAGGTGGCTGGGAGCCGCGTTCCTTCCCTTTCCCCACGTCATCTTGGTTTGGGCCCCTTGGCCTGCTGCCCAGGACTCTCCCAGTGAGCTGCTGGGCAAAGCCAGAGGCAAAGCGGTTTTACCTCTTGCCACCCATTCACAGAAGCCGCAAGTATCTTTCCAGGTATCCTCTGAATTCCTGGCTCTGTGACTTCCGTTTTACCTTCCTGGGCCCAACTGGTTTCATTCGAAAGAACTGCCCGGGAATTCTTCCTGCCCAACCCCGTCGGTCGTGCAGATAAAGTCAGATTAGCCTGGATCATCAGCCGAGCACTCCAGCGGCCCCCGGGGACAAAGCCGGGTTCGCCTCTGTGGGTACTTGTGTGTGCGTGCGTGTGCGCGGGGGGTGGAGGGGAACGTGTTGAAAGACCATTACCTAAGAGGGAACAACCATGGCCACGGGCCTTCTCACATTCGCCGCAAGCCCACGGGGATCGGCGGTTCTCCGGCTCTCAAATGGAGAGTGATGATCCAGAATCTGTGATTGCTGCCAGGTTTTTGCTCTTTAAGAAGCATGCCCCCCCCCCCCCCCCATAAAATGCAGCCCCCATAGCGATGCATTCACGCAGTCCGGTGCCCTTCGGCCCCCTTACATATGTTTATCCCCTGTATCATTCTAAATGCTTCTTATGCCATTTGAGAAATAAACTAGAACGTTAATAATGCATCTGAATTTTCATCAGATCGGTAATAGTTAATATGCAATTTCTGAGCTTGTAACATAAGACACTAAAAATGAAAAATCAGATCAGATATGGTGATTCCACCCACCGTGTTTTCGGAGTATGGACACTCCGATGACATCAGAGAGACACTGCCTCTTGGTGTACATTCTATTTCCGGAATGGCTGTCTCTTTGGCCACAGTTGTTTTCAGGTCTTGACATCTGCAGCACATATACGAGGAGCTCTTGTGCAAGACACTGGCCTGTCATTTGGCGTCCTCAGCTTATTTGAGGCTAAGTGTACGAGGACTTTTATGTGCTGGAAAGAAAAGCTGAGTTAAGGATGTAAAATTATCCGTGGAAGGCAAGAACAACGTCCCAGGCAACTTGCTCTGTGATCACCCAATGAGAAATGATGAAACAGCCTCCATAAGCCAAGGTCTCGACTCAGTGAAGGGCGGACAATGATTTTTTTTACAACGTAGAGACGAAAAATACGAGGAGCTGTTGAATTTTTGAAGAGCCAGTGAGTGTCGTGTTACCGGGAGACCTACCTCCTGTGTAATTCTTTGCGAAGTGGGTCGCGTCGGTGAGCGTGTGAGCCCCCAGCAGGCCCTTGAGGGTAGGATCAAGGTCTGTGCGTGCTGCCATCCATTTGCTGAGCCCACGTGTCATGCCCACGGCTGGGTGTTGAGGACACCGTCCCTGCCCCAAAGGGAGGGGAGCCAAAGTAAGTGCTCAGCTCAGTCCATGTAATAAATGCAAAGGGAACATTCATAAGAGCACGGAGGAGATGCCATCTGCTGGTTGCGGCTTGGGGAAGGCGGCCTGAAGGTCTTGCTCTTTGAAAATCTATGCAGCCACCAGAGAATATAAAAATTCTGATCAGAGTGATCGACAAAGTGAGAGGAAATCCAAGTCCTCTGGTTTCCAAGGCTCAAGGTTTCCTTTCAGCCCTCGGCATCTCAATGTCCCCTCAAAGAAAAACAAGAATTAAAATCGAATTTAAAAGCAGAGGCTAGGGAAATAGACTTTCTAATGGGACGGCTGACCTCTTGCGCACGAAGGGTATCTGAAAGTGAGGTGATACCAGTGGAGAAACTTTGGTGATTAACATCATCGACTAGTGGGGATTGTCCGTCTGGAAATCAAGGTCCTTAAGCTGTGACCTCGCTTGGTGTTGCCTTATTTGACAAACCACTGTTCCTCTCAGCTCCTGTACTCACCAAAGTGAGACTAGGAAACTTGTATGACACCCCAGGGCCCCGTATCCCCAAGATATCTCTGTGTATCTCATCCTTCCAGAGAATGTTAACGGCAGAAGCCATCCTTTGGGAACATTCTCCTTCTCAGGGTCTGAGTGACCAAATTTGTTTCAACTGCGTCTTGTCTGAGAACCAGTGCAATTGTCTAGATCCTTCAACAAGGAAAAAAAAAAAAACATGTTTATATTAATTATCTGGGTGAGTGGCAATTAAACCTTTGTGGGGTTCAGGGGCCCTTCTGTGAACACGGTAAAGTAGGGCCTCTCCAGAAAATGAACAGTCTTCTCCTGGACGCGCAGGGCAGATTTCTCGTATAATTTCTGAAGAAACCTACCTAGGACCAGAGACCACATTGTAAACATCCGTGGACAGGTGCAGGTATTATAAATTATCACGAGGCGATCTACATAAGTGATCTCTAAAGTGGGGGGCCTGTACCCCAGAGAGTGCATAGGATAACCCGCCGGTGTGGGGGGAGAGCATACCAGGATATCATATCAGAGCTCCAATGTGATCGATTCTGCCTTTGAAAAAGTAAGAGAAATTAAGCTTTGCAAATATACAGGATACAAGGTAACACGGAGGATTCCCAACACGCTTGAGATGTGTTTCTCAGCTTGAGATGTGTTCCAAGAGGGGACATGGGTGTCCTAAGGGGGTGGGGGGCCAGGACTGGTGTTGTCACTGGTTCATTCATTTGTCAGAGGCTTGCGGTGGGTCGCAGTTCACTTGTGACAGACATCATACTTGTTGCAATAGATGTCGTGAAGACAATACCTTTAAAAATATTCACAACGCTTTGCATTGAGATGTGAGTGGTCATTTTAATCTTTGGTGCCGTACAGGAGATTTATGGTTTTCTCCTGGCCCATAACTTTGGTGTCCTCTAGAATCCAAAGATGCATTTTTCTTCTGTCGTACGACACAACACATACTCCAAATTCCCTGAACTTCTCGTAAGAGGACAGGTGAGAATCATGCTACCCAGCTCACGCCAGGATTTCATGTGTCCCCTCGAGGTAGTATGATGTTTGAAAAGTGAGTCGAAGGGCTGGTTTTCGAAAGAAATTCTCGATGAGAAGAGAACATTTTGGACACGAGTGGTTGGATATGTGTAAATCGTCTTGTGATGTGTCTGGCCGTCCCATGAAGCAGGATGTCCCCTGAGTGTGAGTTCCAGGCACAAAGCCCACCGAGGTATTCTGTCCCACCCATGACCTTGCAGGACTCACCGGATTTCTCTCCTTTCCAATGTGTCCTCAAATTGGTCCTGTCTCCCGCGTGGGTATATGGAAAAATCACATGTGGGAAAGTGACTTATAAACTCTGGAGTGCTCTGCGCATGCTCGGGGCTAAGTAAACAAAATATCGAATTAGATTGATATTGTTCTCTCTTCCCTGGTTGGAGCGCAAGCCTCTCAGTCAGTGTGTGACAGTGATGAGGCATCTGAATGACTGACATAATCTGTGGCTAAGTGACCCGAGGTAATATGGTTTGAACCAATTGCAAAGCTACGAGTCTCTGGTGCAGTAATATGTTAATTCTTACAGCGGGTCGCATATCCTTGCTTTGGAATTCTCTAGAAAGCGCTGGATTTTGTGACCCTTTCGTATTCGCCATGGCATCTAGGACAACATGCCAGGCTCGGCGGGTGATTGTTAACTTAAATTGACTTGGTGTCTGACCTGATTGTCCCGGAGAGTGATTATTTGGCCATTAACTCAATGGATCCACTGGGCCCTACTCTCTTCACTCTTTGAGGTCACTGCTGCCTCACTATATCGACACGACAGCGTCCAGAGGTAGTTATTCTTGGTCCAATTTATGGACGAGAACACCGATGTGCAGAGATCTGGGTTACCATGGCCAAGTGGCTCAGTTTTAGCTGTTCTTAGATGACATACGATAAATATGTATAAAGACATTCACATAAATAGACTTCAAAAACCAAGCATTATCCTCTATCTGTCCACGGACTTGCTTGTTGCCATAACTACTACCCCTTCCTGAAGGCCTCAAATATTATTCACGTCTTTCTTCCAACAGTACACAGCCCAGCTAATTAGTAATTAGACAGGAAGTGGCCAAGCCGAGGAACGGTTTCTACTCCTAATTATGTCTGAGCCTTCTGAGACCCTGCAACAAAGATCAATACTTGCCTTGTGCAGACAGGGGACTTGAATTTCTTTTTTCTTTTCTTTCTCTCTCTTTTAATGTATAGCCATAGCCCAGGGCCATCTTCTACAGGGCTCCCACCCAGCTGCAGCTTTCCCCCTGGAAATCTTTTGTTTGCGTTTTCAGTCCTCACTCTCGACTTCCCACGTCTCCTCTAGAAGCTTCATATTGGGGCTTCTGGGTGTCAGCCAATACCTGGAGGCAAGTTCTGAGGATTTCAGAGGTGGGCGTGAGGAAAACGCAGTTTGTCAACGCAGTGGCCCAGGAAGCTTTTCATTGCTCTACCCCTGACTCTCTGGGAGTGACAAGCCTGTTCCACGAATGCTGTGTCGGGCACCGGCTGCCCCGGGGCTGTCGCGGGAAGGGTTCGCTTTTAAAAGTGATGGCGTCTGCCCAGCTTGCCTCTCCCTGGGCCAAGAGAAGAGAAAAGAAGCCAAAGAGGAAATAGAGAAGATGAAGAAGACACTCCTTGTCCTTCCCTGGACACCCAGATCTGGGGAATATCTTTAAAGCACAAGACGCATCATTTGAGGCATATCATGATTGGGCAACCGTTCAAAAATCACTACTGTGTGTCTACGTGTGCCAAACACACGTCATGATGGCCCAGCAAACACAAAAATGAATGGCAGCTGGGCTTCATCTGGAAGGTTACATGGGAAGAGACGATCACAGGGTAGGTACTCCTGTTTTATATGAGGTATTCACGGACTGCAAGGGGAATATGGAGGGAGGGAAAATTATTTCTTTCTGGGGAGCTTCAAACACTTTCACTACAGAGAGGGGTTTAAATTTTTTTTTTATGTTTTTATTTATTTTTGAGAGAGAGAGAGTAAGCAGGGGAGGGACAGAGAGAGAGGGAGCCACAGAATCCGAAGCAGGCTCCAGGCTCCGAGCTGCCAGCACAGAGCCCGACGTGGGGCTCGAACACAAGAACTGTGAGATCAGGACCCGAGCCGGAGCTGGCCGCCCAACCGACGGAGCCACCAAGGGGCCTCGCTTCAGATGGAAGTTTTAAAAGACACTGCTGCTCCACTGGGATGGACAGATCAGAGACCTGAGAAGGTCACAGCCTAAGGGGGTTGGGGGCTCAGAAAGCTTTCAAGCTAAGAAACAGTGGGTGGCGGGGGGTTGCAGGCCTTGTGGGGGTTACAGCGGGGGAGGAGTGGACATCAGACCGTGAGGCTGAAGAAGAGGCAGGGGCGGGAAGCCCAAGTGCAAGGGCCAGCAACGACCAAGTCACAGAGCCCGAGCTTCATTTCGAAGGCCACGGGCGTTCTCAAGGTGAACAAAGACAAAGCGAGAAGTGCCTTCCACCACGGTGGGTGGTCATTTGGACTGTTTGCGATCTGGAGGGCCCCTGGTGAGCCAGTCTTTACCCCCCGTGAAGGCAACTGTCTACAGGCGCCTGATCGGACCTTCCCAGCTTTGTTGTTTCCACCCAAGGACACTTGCAAATCTGGCTGATGAAAGCCGCATTCTGAAAACAGGGATAAAAGAGGTGATTTGGCCTTTTTGGTAGAAACGTCAGGAACACAGGTGAAAGTCACCGTGCAAGAGATCACGCTCCACAGCAGGTCAGGTGAGAGCTTTCCGGACCGGTTTCTTGGTCTTCCTTCATTCTATCATTTCAAGAGAGAGGACGCATTTACAATCCTCGGATTACAATGAAGGCTTTAAAAGGGCAATACAAATAATGGGTCTGTTTCTGGTTCTTCCTGAGTGAATTTTGATTCGACAGAACCCTTCACTAGTGGATTCAGGATGGCCAAGCAAGCCCGGTATGGAGTACCTCCCTCGAAATAACCTTCCAATTCCCCATCTTGTTTTTAGAAGCACACAAGGCTTTCAGGTAAAGAATGTCCTGCCTCAAATGTGGAGTCCACACCGGTCTCCGCTTGTTCCCACGCAGGTGATCTGACAGCCAGGAGCATCAACCCTCTTACGTACAACCTTGCTCAGTACACGTGGGACAAGCATGCGTTTGAGAAGAGCTGTCTCAGGCTCGCTTGCGAAAGAGGTTCTTATACCCGGGGCCGACCGGACTGTGTCCCAAACCTCCCCGGCATCCTGACATTAGAGAGTGCTCAGCTGCCTGGGTGGCTCAGTCGGTTGAGCATCTGACTCTTGATTTCGGCTCAGGTCATGATCTCATGGTTCGTGAGTTCGAGGCCCACGTCACGCTCTGCACTGCAGCATGGAGCCATTTTGGGATTCTCTCTCCCTCCCTCTCTCTCTGCCCCTCCCCTGCTCATGCTCTCTCTCTCTCTTTCAAAATAAATAATCAACTTTTTTTTTTTTTTTAAGGAAAGTGCTCAACTATTACGGTGGATGATCACTGGCCTCCCTACAGCTGTGAGCCTACTAGATTTAAATGAACATGTTGGCCAACAAGGCTGAGAGATGTGGTAAAGCCGAGTGGAGGAAAGGGCAGAGGTGAGATCTGGCTTCAGAATTTAACTGGGGAGGCAACCCCACAGCTCCGTGCTCTAAGGTGACGTTGGCTATGCTTCGGCACAGAGTGGCTGAACAATCTTGAGACGCTTCAAAAGGGATTTGTTTCCAGTGTTGAGCTTTGTTACTCTGCCCTGGCTGGCTGGATGCCTCTCATCTGGTCTTCCTAGTTATCTGGTCTACGGGACCAGGAACCTGGGAATCGTAAGGAGAGAGGGGATCTGGAAGATGCGGTTCCTGACTCCTCCTCTGTCACGTAGAGGCCTTAAGAGGGGCTACAGAGATGCTAAGGCCACACTACATAGTCTAGCACGCCGCCCTGCACACGGGTGGGGAACACTAATCATATTCCACACTTTGACAACGTAGCTTCCTGTGCGCTTTCCCGATTGTTTGTCTCGGAAAGTACAGTGGTGAGAGCTCCTGTAACAAAGACACAGACTCGCCTGCCACCACCTTCCTCTTCCGTGAGCTCCCCCACCCCCCCAACCAAGGCTCTGCTTGCAAGGATCCCCTGGGCTCGAATCCCTCCCTTACCCACACTAGTTTTTGGAAACACTATCCAGTTTTCAGGGACAGCTCAAATGGCACCTCAACCGTAGACTAATTACATTGTGAGGTAATAAGAATTCTTTGATTATTCCAATCAGAAATGGTCTCTATTCTTTTTTTTTTAATGTTCATTTATTTGTGACAGAGAGAGAGAGAGAGAGACAGAGCCTGAGTGGGGGAGGGGCAGAGAGAGAGGGAGACACAGGATCGGAAGCAGGCTCCAAGCTCCGAGCTGTCAGCACAGAGCCCGACTCGGGGCTCGAACTCACAGACCGTGAGATCATGACCTGAGCCGAAGTCGGACGCTCCACCCGCTGAGCCACCCAGGCGCCCCTTGAAACGGTCTCTATTCTTAAGAGACCGAGCAGCACCCACTGTGCAAACATTTATGTGAACCCAGCCCTTCGCTAACCTTAATGGTGCATGATTCCCTCACTGTAAACCTTTTATACCGTCTTTCTAAAGTTTGAGACTATCGGTTAAGTAGTGTACAATGAAATTACTCAGCGAGTTTGGGAAATGTTTTCAGAAAGTCTAATCAGAAATGAATCTCTACCTCTATCTATTCAGAAAAAGCACTGAATGTTTAAGTGAAATACCAGGCACCAGAAGATAATCCAACCTATTCATTAAATAGCCTGTGCAGATCCAAATACAAATGTAAAGTAGTTGTGTGGAATTCAGTTTTGCTCAACTGGGATGTATAGGGTGCCATTCGCAATATATTCTGTGCGTTTGTGGTCATTGACATGAGTTTAGGGACATAAGCACAGGTCATGTCCATAGAACTTCATGTCAGTGACCACAAACACCGTTTCTGAAGGATTTTCGGGTTTCATTCCCGACCGCTATTCCCTATTTCACTCATAAGACCTTAGGTTTCTTAATTTGAAGACTTTCTTGCAGCTTCTCAGAAATCGGATTCCTCCGACTATATATATATATATATATATATATATATATATATATATATGCTTGCTCCCCAAATTCTCAGAGCCTTCTGGAACCCCGTTCGTCGATGTCTCACTTGGTGCCCACTTGGGGCCTGAGAGCCAGCAGTCACGAGGCACCTCTGGGGACATACATTGAATGGGCATTTTGGTGGACTCAATTCGCAATGGTAAGTTGGCCGTGGATCAAAAGTGGAACTTTCTATTCTCCCAGCTGCCTTTTGTTCAAATCAAGCGAGTGTAAAATTACATTTTAAAAACACGTATAAATAAAAAGAAGGAAGTGCCGAGCAAAATGTCTCTGGGAATCCATCAGGCCCAAACTGTCTGAAGAGCTGGCAGATTCAAGCCACATGTCCGTTTCACGGGGCAAAGGAGAGGATTGACTCCAATTGTTATGAACAGTCTCTGACATAGCGGATGAGAAAAACTTCAAGAAATAGGTTTACGCATAAGTATATAAACTGTATACGTATTTCATAATGCACATCTTCTATAACGTCTTTCCACAGTCAATTAATTTTAGATGAAATCATTCCCCCTGAGTCTGTTTATTCTCCTTTACTAGGATCAGAGAAGGGAAACAGCAAATTGGTAGGATATCCATAATGAGGCCTCAGGTCAAGGCTACCTATATGGCGTTAAATATTTTTTTCTCAGATATGGCGGAGCGCAAGCCTGGCAGTTGAGTATATCCACGGGAAGTGCAGCATGGGACAGAATGATCTAGAATCCAGATCAAGAGGGCATGGGGGCATTCATGCTGGGTTCTCTGGGGGCCATCTCGAATCTCTCTGAATCTCCATGTCCTCATCAGAGAAGTTCAGCCTCCCAGGGTCATTGCGAGAATCAAAGGGACACAGTTAGGGGAGATGTTGTTTAAATTGTGAACGTGCTTGCAAACACTAGTTATAATATCCAAGATTTGATGACACATCCCATTTAAACTCCCTTTGTTTTCTGGTTGTGATAACGGAACCCCCCTCTTACTCTCCTGGGACGGCTTGAGGGTACATAAAGCTAAAACCCTGAGGCGCATCCCATTCCCCTCGGAAATCATGACACCGTCACATGGAAACGATCTCACAGACACGCCCCTTCCTGGGACGTTGGTAAGTATCAAAAAGTAACTACTCAAATAATCGCAAATAGGAGTCAATTTGTGTTTCCTGGCACACCCCAAAGCTTTGTGTGCATTACTGATACAGGAGATGATTCTTAATAGGATCCTCTGTGTATTCTGACGTCTCAACTTCCCCTCTTGCCTCTGGGACGACTCAAGCCCTGTAATTGAAGTTCCAAGAAAATTGAAGTCATTCATCTTTTTTCTCTTTAATGCAAAAAATATAGAAGTGCTCTTAACTTTTGCAGAAAAAGCCCCACAACTGCGCCAAATTATAATAATTGACTCTGCCTTCGTTGAACCAGCTGCGAAGATAGTCTGGTGGAACCCAGCAGTTTGCTAAATTCAGAAATAGTTAATTCGCGAGAACAGCTGTTGCCCAGTCACGTGTCAGCACTTGTTTATTTCATAAGGGAAACTGAAGGGAGAACAGGTCTCCCCGCTACAAGTGCAACAGGGCCCCGCTCTTCCGAGAGAACAGCTCGTTTTCTTCTGAGATCACCTGCTCCGTATTCCCTGAGAAGTTATCCTGGATAAAGGAAGTCCGAGAAGCTCTTGGGTTCACCAGGAGAGGAGCCAGGAGAAAGTTGTGGAAGACAGCCCTGTCACGTTTCGGGATAGCGTCGAGGACTTCTGCCTGAATAAATTCCCGAGGGCAGTCACCCGGCTGGCGTTACCATGTTTCAAAAATGTCTTATTTTAATTATCTTTAAAACAATGTTCTGAAACTTCCTGTGTGTGTGTGTGTGTGTGTGTGTGTGTATAAGTAAATGTCCTGGAAACCCTTTTTAAAATGCAGAATCCCGGGCCTTTGCCTGTTAGGTTCTGAATCAGTAGGTGTGGGGTGAGCCAGGGAACCTGCATTTTCATATATATGCACCCGGGGATTCCGATGCTGATGTCTAATGAGCGGGTGGATCGAGTCTCCCCGAGCACCTCACTTCCCCTCACACACTAAACTTTAGGTGCAGGGCTCTGCCTTCTGTTCTCGAATGCACCAGTGTCTCCTATCTTGGGGAAATTTTGCTTGCTCTGGCCTTTGCCTGGAGTGCTCACTCTGTAGATCTTCGTGTGGTCGTCTCTTAACATTCAGGTTTTGACTCAAGCCGCACCTTCTTACAGAAAGTACTGCCTACACTTCCTGCACGCAGGGACCCAGCGAGCACTGCTTTCCCAAGTCCCTTTTTTGTGAAGTAATCCTCTCCCACCCCAACTCACCGTCTGCTTCCTTTCCCTCTTTGCTCCTCTTTGGAAGTTGGCATTAGGTGTTCCCTCATTTCCCCAGACTGTAAACTCCATGAAAACTGGGATCTCCTCTGACTCATTCACTGTGTGGTCTCGATGCACACGAACAGAACAGTGCCTGGCATAGGTTTGGGGCCCACCGAAATTTGGTCCCGGACACAGGGAAAAAAATGAAATATCGTCTTAAAGGTAGGAGAGAAGAGGGGTCTGTAGGTCAGAGAGCCAAGCATTCAGTGCCGTTGAAATTTTTCTTTGAAATTATTCCTTTCATCTTTAAAACTTATCACCGTGAACTTTCCCCACTGTTCCGTAATGCAACCCTATTTGTTTTAGTATAAGAATAATTCTTCAAATGACTTACCATTAGATAAAATCGACGCTCCGGGAAGATGAGCCACATGGACACCTCCAAGGGCATTCAGGAATATGAATAACTCAGTGTTAGAACTAACCACCGTGTAAGAATAGAGCTAGTCTTATTAGAGCGAGACGGACAACTCTGGGATCGTAGAACAAAATTCTAGAGGGACATTTGGCTGCAGAGGTCTGGTGACCCAGCAGCCTGACTGCTCTCCTGGGTCCCCCCCCCCGCCTCTGGATCAAGACGCTCTGGGCCCCTCCATTTTACTGCTGCTTTAAATTCACGTGGGGACCCAGTGAACACTGCTTTTCAAACTCGCTTATGCTATTACCTGTCAGAAATGCTGAGACACATCGGGTTTTCAAATCCCTATATGCAGAGAGAAAAGAAAACTGAAATGCATAAAGAACATTTTTTAAGTTTATTTATTTTGAGAGAGAGAGAGAGAGAGAGAGAGAGAGAGAATGCGAGCAGGGGAGGGACAGAGAGAGACAGAGAGAGAGAATCCCAAGCAGGCTCCGTGCTGTCAGCTCAGAGCCCTACATGAGCCACCCAAGTCATTCCAAGAACATTTTTAAGAAAGTCTCCTCGGGTTTACTGGTTTCACGTTTCCTACAGTTGCATGGCAGGGATGACTTGCCGATTGGTGGCCTTGCTTCCTTCCATTTGCTGCCTTTGGACAGCAGCCCATTGTCTCTGCTAACGGCTCACGCTCCCAGTGTGGCTGTTTCTGACTCTCTGTTCTAACAACTCATCCCAATAGAATTCGGACTCCACGTGGGGAAAGATGTTCAAGGTTTGGTTCACGGACTTACCTCGTCGTAGTTTTTAATGTCTGAGGCGGGTCTGTAGAATCTGTGCTTTCTCATCATCATCCAGAATAAGCAGTTAGTTTCTAGGGTCGCCAACCAAGGTTGAGAAATGATGAATTTCACTTTCTAAGACGTTGGCCACACGAGACCTTCCCTTTCAGCGCTAGACTGAGGGATGCTAGTTCTTCTGAGTGGCCAGACCGAGGACTGGCCCCAACTCTGCCCTGCTCTTCAGGTTAGCCCTGGCTTTTGGGGATGGTCTTACCTCTCTTATTGGATGCAGCGTGCCATAAAATGAACATGGCACTCCCGTAGGACAAGGAAGCTCATCTTTTCCAGGGGCTAATTCATAACCCAATGTTTTAGCTGAGAAGCAAAATGGGTTCCAGGTATCTTTTTGGGCACTGAGTAGTGACGTACGTGATCTTAGAACAATCATTTATCCCTTCTTCTCTCATCTGCTAAGAGGGGTCAATAATGATCTACTAGAATTGTTCTAAGTATTAAATGCATGGAAATCAACTACATCTGAGCCTGGAGAGCATCAAGTGTCCAAAAGGCGTCACTAGCATGGCTAGCAGTAGGAGTGATGTTTTCTTAAAATCTGAATATGGCTTTGTCTGCTGGGGATTTGGCAAGAATGTCCTCGTGTATTGGCAGGAATCCATCAATATTGATCAACGAGTGTTTATTGAGAATCTGTAACATGAGTAAGGTGCTCGCCTAGAAATAACTAGTCGAGATGGTGTGACTAACCCTACCTTCAGGAGTTTCTATTGCCATCCCTGAATTAAACTTTCTGTGATTCTAGGATAGAATCTCAGTGTTTGAGACAGGCCAGCTGGCCTTGGGAAAGATGAAGAAAAAAACTCGACTTCCCTTATAGGCAGCATTGTGAATTATAGCCATTCACCTTGGCTTTGCCCTGTAGCTATGTGACACGGGTATTAACCATGAGAAGTGGCATGACAGGAAAGGAGTGCGCAGCAGACTCTTGGAGTCTGGAAAGCTCATCGACAAGTGACAATTGAATCGAACAGATCTGAAAATCTTCATCCTACGGAAGAAGTGGGAAAAGGAAAACAAGTTTGCATTTCAGAGCCTCGGGAAGGCCCATGAACTAGGGATATCAGGCGTTTCCGAATGTGCAGGTAAAAACAGAACCGAAACCCAGTAGATAAGTGGAAGGGTTGTATAGAAAGCAGGTGGACTCCCAGAAGCCAAAACGCAGACAGGTGACTGCCTCTGCCACACGTGGTTGAGCTCTGCAGGATCACTTTCTGGAAAGGGTGGATCAGAGGACAACTTTCTCCCTTACGACTTTCAGAAGTATCGCTTGGAACTTTCCGTTTTGGATCTTTGCTGAGTTCTTCTACTCTTTAAATTCTCCTGTCTGCTCTTTACATTGGTTATTTGGAATGTTGTAATTCTGTATGCCTGTTCTCCATAGACTCTCCGATGATGATCTGGTCAACATCCTTGGCTTCAGATCCCACCAAAAGCTGATGATCGTTAAGAGCTGTCACATCCAACCCTGGCCTCATGTCTACGACGGGCCACCTGAGAACCACACTGGATGCTCCCCAGGCCCCGCGTATCCCCCAAAACCTTCTTTATATCTGCGTATTTCACCTCCATTTCTCCTCTCGTCTCCTACCATTTCCTCCGAGCCAAAGGCTGGGAGGGATCCTCACTCTTTCTTATCCTTCATTCTTCAGGAGTTGTTCTTAATCCCTTCCCATTCTTGGGTTCTATTAAACAAATGGAGCCAAGTGAACAGAAGAAAGAGCCAGATCTGGAGGAGTCTGTGTTCTCCCTGGGATGCTGACATATGAACATTATATGGCATCGGAGCAGAAATGCTCTGAATGATGGCTCTGTGAAGTTCCACAGCACAGAGAGAAGGAAGTGATGAATTTCTGGGTGGAGAGCAATTTCAAAGTTTCCAGAGAGATTCCATTGCAGCTGAGGCTTGAAGAAAGCATTAGCTTTTTCTCCTTAAGTGGATTTCCTTCTTTTAAGTTTATTTATTTTGAGAGAGAGAGGGAGAGAGGGAGGGAGAGAGAATCCCAAGCAGGCTCCATACTGTCAACACAGAGCCTGACATGGGGCTTGGTCTCAGGAACCGTGAGATCATGACCCGAGAGGAAACCAGGAGTCAGATGCTTAATTGACTGAGCCACCCAGGCGCCCCAGAAAGCAAAAACATTTTTAGAAGAAGCAGCAGCCAGAGGATGCCGCCGCAGGCCGGGCATGGCCCACGGACACGAGTGGCTTGTTTGGCAACTGACGAGCCATTTGACCCTGGACCATCATTTGGCACGAGGAGTCCTGAGCCTAGCAGTAGTGAGGCTTCAGTCAAAATGTGGGTCATGAGGTGGGTGCCGGGCTTGGGTGACTAGACTTTATCCCAGAGGCAGAGGGATCTCACAATGAATAACGAGCAGGGAAGAGGTTAAAGTTTTGAAAGATTATTCTGGCAGCAACGAGGAGAACAGACTGGATGGGCTAGAGGAGATGGAGAATTTGAGGAATTATGGAACGTGTCCCGAGGTCAGATGGGTTCTTATGAAGACGACATCTCTGATGGAATAAGGAGGGTGAGGGCAGATGGGACATCCTGATTATGATTTCCATGGAGTCATGTGTTATTTTAGACTCTATTTTCTTTGACTGGAGCACAGTATCGGCTCTTGGCCACCGTGCAAGGACGTGCATTCGAAAAGAAGACAATGTCCCTTTCATGTTTCAAAGCCTTTCAAATTAGCATGAGGCTCTCTACAAAAGAGAGCACATGGGCATCTTCCTGAAGCTTTATGCCATGGGCATCGGATATCGGAACCTCAGGATGTAGGTCAGCTTGAGGCTCTGCACTGACAGTCCTCAAGCGCTGTAAGGACAAATCCATTCCCGGACGACATCACGCTCCAGGAGGGAGAGCTGCCTGGCGGGTCAGAGCGTGACCTGTGTCAGAGCGCAAGTCCCCCTCCCCCACCAAGCTGCCGATTCGTATGGAATCTACATTCCCGGAGACGCTGGCAGCCCAAATTCAAACTCGGTTCTAAATTAGCTCTTTTGCTAACGTGTTTCCTTGCCTAGAGGGATTTGGGAAATGGAGACAGTGCCTCTGCTATTGCCAAGAAAAAAAAAAAAAAAAAAAAAAGAAAAGCCTTATCTGAAAATACCAGAGCATTTTCTTCTCTTTTAAATTGGGTCAAATGCACTCAATTTAATTGGTAAATTTTTACAACAGAAAATAGATAAGTCCTCTGCAAGCAGGGCTTCCTGCTTTAAAATGCAGCTGAAAGCATTATTACACTATAAAAGAGTTGTTGTGTTGGTCAGTCTGAGGAAGGGCTTAGCTTGGCCCCGGCAGAGGAAGGAGGTGCATGTAAGAGATATTGTCTGACTGTAAATCATGGGTTGCAAAAAGAGGTAAGTGTTGCGAGCGAATGCAACCAAAACATTCAGGGAAACCGTGGCACAGGCTTTTCCCAGAACCGGAAAATCTCAGATCTCAGGGAACAGACTGGACTGAACAGGGACCCAGGGTCTCAGCCACTTGGAGCATTAAGACTCAAAGTATGTTCAGCCATGTGGAATTGGAGAGCTTTTTGGTTTTGTGTGTGTGTGTGTGTGTTTACAGCATCAGCTGTGCTTTTTAAAAGCTTTATTTAAATTAGCATTCCGTAAAATTCGCCTACTGTAAGTTTACAATTCAAAGTTTCAGAAAATTTATGGGGTGGTGCAGCCACCACCAAATTCCAGTTTTAGACCATTTCCATCACCCCTTAAAATTCCCTCGAACCTGCTTGCAGTAAAATCCTCACTCCCAGTTCCAGGCAAAAACTAATTTACTTTTGGTGTCTATAAGTTAGTCGCTTCTGGATATTTGATAGAAATGAATAATAAGCAGTCTTTGGTTCCGGCTTCTTTACACTTTGCGTAATAATTCTGAGGTTTATTCGTGTTGCAGCAGGTATCAGTGTTTCATTCATTTTTTTTTTACTGCTGAGTCGTATGCTGCTGAAAGGCTACACTACACTTTACCCATTCGTTGGGTGATGGACAACTGGGTTGTGTCCAGGGTTGGCTATTATGAATCACGATACTATATACGTGCACACACGAGTCTTTGTGCGGATGTATGTTTTCATTTCTCTTCGGCAGATTCCTGGGTATAGGGTTGCTTGGTCTCATGATTGAGTTGCTGGGTCTGTTTAATGTTGGAAGAAACTTCCAAAGTTTTCCGAAGGGGCTGTACCATTTTATATTGCCCCTTGGCAACGTGTGGGGGTTCCATTTACTCCACATCCTCGTCAACACTTGGTGCTGTCTGCCTTTCTTATTATACCCATTTTCATGATTGTGGGGCTCTCCCAATTACTAACGATAGATACCTTTTCGTACGCTGATTAGTCATTTGTATGTTTTCTTTGTCGGAATGTCTGTTCAAGTGTTCAAGTCCTGTGCCCGGTTTTCACGTGGATTGTTTAGAATCTTATTATTGAGTTACAAATGTTTTTATATATTCTGGAAACAAGTCCTTCATCAGACACATGATTCACAAATATTTTTCCCAACGTGTGACTTGTTGTTTTCATTTTCTTAACGATGTCATTGGAAGTGCAGACAATTTTCATTTTAATGGAGTCTGATTTATCAGTTTTTTTTTTTCTGTTACAGCTTATGCATTTGGTATTGTGTCTGAGACCTCTTTGCCCAACCCAGTGTCACAAAGATGTTCTCCCATGTGTTCTTCTAGAAGCTTTGTCATTTTGGCTTTTATATTTAGTATACGACCCGCTAGAAGTTAAATTTGCGTACGGTGTGAAATAATAGTCTCAGGCTTTTGTTTTGTTTTGTTTTCTGCATATGTTGCTCCAACCTTCCTGACGCCATTTGTTGAAAAAAAAAATCATCCTTTTCACTACTCACTGCTTTGTTGAAAATCTAGTTTGTCATAAATGCAAGCATTCCTTTCTAGGCACTCAATTTCCTTTCACCGATCGATACGCCGATCCTTCTCACACACCGCACGGTCTGGATGATGGTCGCAGTACAGTAAGCTTCGAAATTTGGTGGTGATCTCCAACCTTGTTTTTTATTTTCAAAATTGTTCTGGCTCCTCTTAGCATCTCCATACAAAAGTAGGTCAGTTCCTTGTCAGTTTCTATAGATCAGTCTGCTAAAATATTGGTAGAGATGGTGTTGAATCTGTAGATCAGTTTAGCGAGAAGTGCCATTTCTCCAATATTTACTCTTTGAATCCATGGACATGGGATATCTTTCTACTTACTTAGTTCTTCTTAGCAATCTTTTGTAGTTTTCAAATTATGCACTTCTTTTGTTAGAATTATCCCTAGTATTTTATTCTCCTTGATGCTATTGTGAATTACATTATTTTCTTAATTTCATTTCTGATTGTGCATTGCTAGTGCATGCTGCAGTCTTGCTAAACTCATTTATTAGCTCTAGAAGTTTTGTTGCGGATTCCTTAAAATTTTTTACATATGGGGTTGTGTCAAACATGAACAAAACAGTTTACTTCTTCCTTTCTGATTCATCTTTCTTTCTCCCCAGGTTTTCCTTTACTTCCTCCCTTCCTTCCTTCCTTCCTTCCTTCCTTCCTTCCTTGTTTCCTTCCTCCCTCCCTCCCTTCCTTCCTTCTTTCCTTTTCCTCTCTTATTTCGTATGTCAGTCTAGCTAAAAGCTTGCCAATCTCCTTGATCTGGTCAAAATTACAAGTGTTGTTTTCACTAGATTTCTGTTTTTATTTCACAGATTTCCACTTTTTTATAAAAAGTTTATTTATTTTGAGAAAGAGAGAGACAGAGAGAGTGTGAGCAGTGGAGGGGCAGAAATGGAGGGGGAGAGGGAGAATCTCAAGCAGGCTCCACATTGTTAGTGTGGGGCCCGTAGCAGGGCTTGAATTCAGGAATTGTGAGATCATGACCCGAGCCAAAATCAAGAGTCAGATGCTTAACGACTGAGCCACCCAGGCACTCCTCACTGATATCCATTTTAGTTTTCCCCCTATTTGCTTTCTAATTTGTTTTTCTTTGTCTTTCTTAAAAGGGAGGCTCAGTTTATTGATATAGGGGTTCTTCTGACATAAGTATTTAAAGCTAGAATTTCCCTCTAAGCAATCCTTTACATGCACCCCTTACATTATATGTTGTTTTAAACTTTTTATTCTTTGAAAATATATTTCAATTACATCTATGGTTTCTTCTTGACCCATAGGTTTTATGGAACTGTGTTGATTTTTAAATATTGGAGATTTTTTCCATGTATCTGTCTTTTGTGGATCTTGAATTTAATGCCATCATTGCCAGAGAATGGCCTTTGTATGGTTTTGATTATTTGAAATTAATTGAGGGGCGCCTGGGTGGCTCAGTCAGTTAAGTGTCTGACTTTGGCTCAGGTCATGATCTCACGATCCGTGAGTTCGAGTCCCGCGTCGGGCTCTGTGCTGACAGCTCAGAGCCTGGAGCCCGTTTCAGATTCTGTGTCTCCCTCTCTCTCTGCCCCTCCCCTGTTCATGCTCTGTCTCTCTCTGACTCAAAAATAAATAAACGTTAAAAAAAAATTGAAATTAATTGAGACCTGTTTTGTGGCCCAGAAGATGATTTATCTTTTTTTTTTGATTTTTATTTAAAAAAAAAATTTTTTTTTTCCAACGTTTATTCATTTTTGGGACAGAGAGAGACAGAGCATGAATGGGGGAGGGTCAGAGAGAGAGGGAGACACAGAATCGGAAACAGGCTCCAGGCTCTGAGCCATCAGCCCAGAGCCCGACGCGGGGCTCGAACTCACAGACCGTGAGATCGTGACCTGGATGAAGTCGGACGCTTAACTGACTGCGCCACCCAGGCGCCCCCAGAAGATGATTTATCTTACAGACACATATGTGTGTGCTGTATCTGGGCTGGGGTGTGCGTTTTCGAGTCTGTGTTGGATTTTCTTTTGGTGAGGCTTCCTTACCTCTCATATCTCCTCAAGAGAGAGCACCCCGGCTCTGACGGTTACGAACGTATGGGTTCCTTTTTTATCTTAATGTTTATTTCTGAGAGAGAGACAGAGTGCCAGCAGGGGAGGGGCAGAGAGAGGGGGAGACCCAGAATCCGAAGCAGCCTCCGGGCTCAGAGCTGTCAGCACAGGGCCCGATGTGGGACTCAAACCCACGCACTGCGCGATCATGACCTGAGCGCAAGTCCGACGCTTAACCGACTGAGCCACCCAGGCGCCCCCAGGAACCCCTGGTTTCCTCGGGCCTGCTCCTGTCTCCCCTGTGCATATGCAAGACCTGTGGGCCACCCAGGTTATGTGGGAGCTTGTCCAAGCCCATCGTGGCTACCTTGCCTTGTGCAATTCCCTGTGAAAAGCCCAGGCCAGTTTATTAACCCAAGAGGCCCCCAACCCCCACGTGCTTGCCACTTGGACTGACAATGTCCCGAGTCCAGTGAGGCCCTTGGGGAGTGGTACTGGAGTTTCTTCCCGTTGCAGCCTATGCCGAGCTGCTCAAATTATGGTGCCCTGGAGGGTGCGGTGCTCCTCAGGTCGTTGTCTGACTTTTGTCCCTTTCCAGAGGAGGGAGATGTTGTCTGGGACAGCGGTGTCCAACCTCCCTGAGGCTTTTTGAAAAAAGGTGATTGTCTACTGATGGAATTTGGACTCCTGTTTGCCCTCCTTTGCATCCTCCCTTCCAGCTTGACACCTGCTCCCCGGGGAGATCCCCGGCCACGCGCTGTAATCCAGAGACTGCCTATAATTTGGGAGACTGAAGCCCAGAGAGGGAAGGGGCTGCTTCGAGTTCACTTTCAGAGCCGCTGAGCGGAGGGCGTCGGGACACGGGCTCGCGGCAGGTGGAACCGGGGCTCCTCCGGCCACGAGAGAGGCCGCACCTTCCGCCGTCGTTGGGAGAGCCGGGGGCTCCAGCCACTTGCGTCTCGTCCTGTTGGGGTGGGAACCCCCCACGGCCCTGACTCTGGAAGGCGGGGAACCCCCCCGGGAACCCCCCCCCCCCCCGCCGTGAGAACACTTGGCTTTCCTCCGCTCCTCCCCACCAGCTGCGCCCTCCTCGTCCCGTCATAATCACCACCCACAAGGGTCACTTCCCGCGTGCCTGGTTGCCTCGGCACGTGGCGGCATGGGGACACCTGGTGTGTGTCCCATGAGCGTCCTCAGCCCGTTCTGTGAGCTGCCTCCTGGGGGTCGGGCACGGAACTTCATTGTTCACGTACGGTCTTCACTGAACCCCTATGACAACAGCCTCCCAAGAGTCCCCCCACCCCCACCCCCCGGTCCCTCCGTGTGACACACGGGCTACGAGAGGTTCAAGAACACGTCTGAGCCCTCACGGGGATGGACGAGGCTGGGATCTGACCTCACGTCTGTGTGTTTCCAAAGTCTGTGGTTTCTGCCGTCAGACCACGTGCATCTGCAAAACCCTGAAAGCCTCACGGGTAGCAGCGGGGGGTGGGGGGGTTGGTGGCAGCAGGGGGCGTGGCAACACCTCCAGCCTGAGCCCGAATTCCGGGGCATAACCCGATCCAGCAGGGCACCGTAAGGAGCCACACACACCGCACACACATACAAGGCACACAGGCACATCCTGTCTCCTGCCTCCCACGTGATCCCGGCTACATGCCCCCCCCCCCCCCCCACGTGGAATCACCCACTGTGCAAAGAGGACAGATCACATGGCTTCTCCTCTTTTTCAATTATGGCACTTTGGCTCAGCATCTACCTTCCTGAGCGCAGGTAGGATTGTACAAAGTTGTCAGAGACACAGTTTTCTACGAAGGTGCCTTGCAAAATTGCCCTGGGGAGTAGCACTCTTTTTGTTTTTTTTTTTTTTTTAAGGCAGAATAACCATTCTTCACAGCTTCTCTGCCGTGGGAAGAGCGAGCAGGTTGGTGGAGGAGTTTAGCAGATTTATTGACATGAACATAGTTTTGAGACAGAAGGCAAGCTGTCATAGCCTGACATGCAGGAAACTCGGGATAAATATTTCTGTTGACGCCCCATGTATCCCTTATCCCCACATGCCCTCGCGCTGGGCTCTCCTGTCAGGATGAACTTGTAGGAGGCTTTGCTCTTGCCCCAGAAGAGGGCCAGGGGGGCGGTGGGGGGGGGCAGGGAAGAAGGGGAGCGAATTCGTGAAAATTACTGGTGGAATAAAATCGTAAGACAGAAGTCCCCTCCCGTCGGCGGGAATGTGATCCGGGACCCCCCCCCCGCCCCGCCCCCGGGGGCGCCTGAAATCCGCCAGTGCCGTAGCCTTTCCACGCATCCCGGGTTTTTCCCTATACATCCATACCTATGCTAAATTTAATTTATAAAATCAGTACAGTGAGAGATCACCAACAATGACATAATAAAATAGCATAATTACAACAATATACTGTAATAAAAGTCGCGTAGATCTCAGCAACCCCAGCGTACAATATTTTTTCTCCACTAAGCAAGTCAAGAACTTACACTTTTTCACTTAAAGGAAGCACTTTCTGGCTTCTCCTTGGGATCTCCGCTTTGCCAGCGCTGCTACTGTTGCGTTTGGGGCCATTAGTAGGTAAAATACAGGTTACTTCGCAGCCTGTCCGACAATCAAGAGCCTAAGTGACTCGCGGTGGGTGACATGGGCAGTGTGGGGGCTCTGGGCATGGGGGTGATTCATGCACGTGCAGGATGGAGCTGGACACGGTGAGATCTCATCACGCTACTCAGAGCGGCGCACAACTTAAAACTTACGGATTATTTTGAGAATTTTCCATGTGATATTTTCAGACCTCTCTTGAAGCCATGCACACCAGAACTGTGGAGGGGGTACTGACTGTAGTCATGTCTTTCGGAAGCAGACCCAGCATGCATTTTAAAAGCATAAATGATAGATTATACCCGATAGACTAGCCAGTGGTAGCTGACATTTATGCTCGGGGCACACTGCTAAGCCATCCGCATGCCTTCATTCAGCAAATTTTATTGAACGTGTACAAGATGCCGGGTTTGGTCATGGGCACTTGGGGTCTATCAGTGAATAAATTCTCATGGAAATTCCATTCTCTTCTTTAAAAAAAAATTTTTTTTTTTTAAATGTTTCTGTATTTGTGAGACACAGGGAGAGACAGAGCACGAGCAGGGGAGGGGCAGAGAGAGAGGGAGACACAGAATCCGAAGCAGGTTCCAGGCTCTGAGCTGGCAGCACAGAGCCCGATGTGGGGCTCGAACCCATGAACGGCCAGATCGTGATCTGAGCCATAGTCATAGACGCTTAACCGACTGAGCCACCCGGGCGCCCCAAGGAATCCATTCTTGAGGGAAGGGAAGAAAGACAACACTGGTGGAAAGCTGGGCCATAGGCCGCTTGGGATGAGTACCAGATGCTCACGGGGACAGAGTCCAAGCTTGGCAAGAGGACATGGGGGAAATGACACAGCCAGTCTTGGGGCCTTCCTCCTCTGGTCCCCACTGCTCCCATCAGAGCCCTGGCAGCCCTTGCCTTCCCTCGCTGGCCTGTGCTCCTTCACACCGTGTACCTTTCATTGTCTAGTTCTCTTTCCATTTCAGGCTCTTCCTTTGGTGGCCTTCACTCCTCCCTCTCAGTTCCAATGTTTCCTCCACTGAGCCCGCTGCTCTGCCATCCGCCAGTTCTTGCCACAAAGTCTCTGGGCCTTCTCGCTGCCCCGGTGGCCTGGGATGCTCTGCTCTCTTGGGACAAGGGTCTCATTTTATTCCGCCGCCAACCCCGGACCATCGGTGGACCGTGTGTTGCCAGAGCCACCCTGCTCTAAGGGATCTCGGAGGCGCTCTCGGACTTTCCACTGGACCGGGAATCTTCTTCCAGGGTGAAAACAAAGTTTTGCCTCCGAAACGTGAGCCCCTTATGTAGCAGGTTGGTAGGTGTTCAGTGAATATTTAGGGAGCACATCGCCACGCAGATCACCTAAAATTTGCATCGTGAGGGCCTCACAAAGTCCGAGTTCGTGTTCTCACTCCCCTGTGAATCCCTAGTGTATTTGCCCATCATCTGCCCAGTGCCTAAAATGTGCCAAACCCTGTACCGGCACTGAGGGCAGAGAGATCTATGAAAAATGCCGTCTGCCAAGAAGGAAGGCCTTGGACGGGACCGCAAGGTGAACCCGAATGCAGGTGTCAGAAGGGGAACCTGAGAGTAACACAGGTTTGTGAACCGTGGAGGAGGAGGCTGTCCCTTTGTGGGGTGGTCGGGAAAGGAGTCACACAACAGAAGAAGACCCCCCTAAGCTTGTTTAAAAGTAGAGGCAGGAGAAAGGGGCTCAGCTTCTTACCTTGGCTGCTAATTGTGTGGGGCCGCTGTTATTCGCATAGAGAGCGTTTATCGAGTGCGGATGGAGTGCTGGCTACTGAGCTGAGGACGCTCCAGAACTATCTCATTTTCCCGCTGCCCTGGAGGGTGGACTCTTACCCCCGTTTTTTGCCGGGGAACAGGGAGGTTGGGCTATTTGTTCCTGTCACAGGGAGTGCGTGGTGGAACCCGGAGGCTTTTATTATTCCCATAAATGACCTTGAACGCCATGGTCTCCACAAAGCCTTCCCTAACTATTGCACACCTTTGGGATTGCCCATTTTCTGGCGTTATCACAGCACTCCCAAACTTTACTATACGTCAACCTTTCAATAATTGCCCATTAGTCAGACTTCTATAATGGCTTGATAGCGACTCGTTTCACTGCTCGATCTGTTAACATTTATCTCTTAGGTGGAAAAAGCAGAAATCGCCCACAGATGAGTACCATTCCCAGGACTCTTGTCACTGTTCCTCTTTCCGTGTCCGACAGAGTAGCTGTGGTAATCAGGCATCCTGATGGACGGATGTGTGTTCCCCAAGTATGGTCCTGGACAAGTTATATCATTTCCCTAAGACTCGATTTACTTGTTTGTACAAATAGGACGCGAACCCCCTTTGGAATGATTTTGGAATGAGTAGATATGACATGTAAGAATACACTTTGTTCTGGGGCGCCTGGGTGGCTCAGTCGGTTAAGTGTCTGACTTTGGCTCGGGTCATGATCTCACAGCTGTGGGTTCGAGCCCTGCGTCGGGCTCTGTGCTGACAGCTCAGAGCCTGGAGCGGGGACACAGAATCCCCCTCTCTCTGCCCCTCTCCTGCTCACGCTCTGTCTCTCTCTGTCTCTCAATAATAAATAAACGTTAAACAAATAAAAAATAAAAAAGGAAAACACTTTGTTCTATGAACAGACATTTCTCCAAAGAAGAAATACAGATGGCCAACAGACACACGAAAAGAGGCTCAAAGTCACTAAACACCAGGGAAATGAAAATCAAAACCACCATGAGATATCGCCTCACACCGGCCAGCACGGCTCAAATCAAAAACACAAGAAACAACCAGTGCTGGCGAAGGTGTGGAGAGAAAGGAACTCTTGTGCACTGTTGGTGGGAAAAACAAACTGGAGTGGCCACTGTGGAAAACAGCACGGATGTTCCTCAAAAAATTAGAAGTAGAGTTACTATTTGACCCAGTAGTTCTACTACTGGGTCTTTGTCCAAAGGGAACGAAAACACTAATTCCGAAAGGTATATGCACCCCTATGTTTATCGCAGCATTTTTTTGCAATAGCCAAATGATGAAAGCAGTCCAAGTGTCCACAGACAGATGAATCGATAAAGAAGATATATGGATAACAGTATAGAAGTCAGCCATAAAAAAGAATGAAATCTTGCCATTTGCAACCACACGGGTGGATCTGGAAGGCATAATGCTAAGCAAAAAAAGTCAGAGAAAGACAAATACCATATGATTCCACTCATAGGTGGAATTTAAGAAACAAAACAAATGAGCAAAGAGAAAAAGAGACAACCCCCGCCCCCCCCCCAAAAAAAAAATCCCAGACTCCCAATTATAGAGAACAAACTGGTGGTCACCAGAAGGGAGATGGGTGGGGGGATGGGTGCAGTGGTGAAGGGGACAAATGCTCATGATGAGCACTGAGTAATGTGTAGAATTATTGAATGACTATCTTGTACCTCGGAAACAAATATAACCCTGTATGTTAACTGTACTGGGACTAAAATTTAAAAAAGAAAAAGAAAAGGAAAACACTTTGTTTTAGTTTCCTGACTCCCTTCCCTTGAGGCAATCTTTAACAATAAGTGCTGCTGCTCATATTGGGGATAAATGGCCTTGCAGTTTATAAAACAGTTTATAGAACGGAATGTGGATCGGGAAACCAGGGTTCAATTCCTAGCTTTTGTGTCCATCAGCTGTGTAATTCGGGACAGGTAATTGAGTCTGCCTTTCGCTCTTTCATTCGTAAAATATTTACTGACCGACTGCTACGTTGGGGCGGAGTTCTGTGGCCTGGACCGAGAGCAGTGGGGGGAAAGGTCCCCGGCCTCGTGGACCTTTCACCTCCTGGAGCTTCCGCATGGAAAGAGGCAGGAGACTGCTTCTGGGGTGGTTTGCAGAGCTGGGGAAAGCTCCTGAAAACAAAGCAGCAATTTGACAGACGTAACTGATGGAAAGAACACGTTATCTGCGGTCAGAGGAACTGGGTTCGAATTCTGGTTTTGTCTTCCTGAATGAGTGGCTTCGGACTGAGTGACTCCGCGGGGCCACGTCTTTCCAGCGCTTTAATTTCCTCATCTGTTCAGCAGAAAACCCACATTCTCCTTCTCCCGCGGGTTCTCCTACAGCAGTTCAATGCGATGATGTCAAGGAAAGAGCTCTGTGCCCAGGACAACACTATGTGCGTGTGAGTCATTTGTGAGTTACTAGTTGTTTAAAATGAAACATAGAGCCCAAATGCCCATCGGCTGATGAATGGATAAAGAAGATGTGGTGTATATAGCTATACATACAAGGGACTCCTACTCGGCAATCAAAAAGAATGAAATCTTGCCATTTGGAATGACGTGGATGGACCTAGAATGTATTATGCTAAATGAAATAAGTTAGTCAGAGGAAGACAAATACCGTATAACTTCACTCTCTGTGGAACCGAGGCAACAAAAGAGATGAACATAGGGAAAGGGAAGGAGAAATGAAACAAGATGAAAACAGAGAGGGAGGCAAACCCTAAGAGACTTTGAACTCTAGAGAGCTGAGGGTTGCTGGAGGAGGGGCGGGTGGGAGGATGGGCTAAATGGATGATGGGCACTGAGGGAACTGGTTGTGATGAACGCTGGGTGACATAGGTAAGTGATGAATCACTAAATGCCGCTCCTGGAACCCATACCGCGTGATATGTTAACTAACTTGAGTCTAAATCAACTCTTGGAAGAGAACGCATGAAACCCAGGGTTCTCTCTTGCCCCGGAAAGTAAAATACATCTGAAAGCGACAACACTCGGAGGACGGCGTTGTTGTGATTGGCCGCAGGCTCTGGATGTCCACTAGCCCAGGTTACCTGTGGAATCGACCGAAGCCCTGTTTCTTTCTTGGTAGTGCTATCTCTGATGCTGAGCCACGGGATCCTCCCAACGTCCTTTGCCGCAACTGTGGACTCCCCCCAGAGTGCTCCTTCTGCTTAGTGTATTTCCCACTGAGATGTTCCCATGTGGAGAGGACCAGGAGGACCATCTGCGGGAAGAACCCCAGGCTGGAGGTTCCGTTCCTCCGTGGAGAGTGGCGGATTGGTACCAGGGAACTGTTTTCTTGTCTTTTGTCTCGATTACCCACGAGTTCGGTGAGCGTGTCCCCAGGCCTCTGGCGAGCCCTGTTCGGGAGAAAGTCACTTTCTCACAGACCCAAAGCCTGGCGAGACTGTCAGCTGCGGGTCCTCCCCGAGCCAGCCTGCCGGACCCCTCCTCTTGCTGCCTCAGCTGGCGGCCCAGGGGGCAGCAGAGACCAACCGGCAAGACGCCAGCAGGGCCCTCGGGTCTGCAGAGACAAGGCCTCATTGTGCATCGTGGAAGACTCTGACTCAGTGGCCTGCTGTATTCCAGTCTCTACGGCTGCGAGGAGTGGTCATTGCACACACATTCGTACATACGAATGGCAAAGTAGCTCCTTCCATGCTCCGAGGGCAGGCGCTCGGGGATGCTGAGGGAGAGACCCAGCGAGGCGCGGCGACTTGCACAAAGTGCGACAGCTGAGGCAAGGTGGGTCGTTCGGGACGCGCGGCCCTCGCTTGTTATGTTGTCTCAAGCAGGATCTTCCAGGCTCTGTGAGGGATGCAGGCGAGGGCAGGGGACCGGAAGGAGCTCCCAGCTCACAGGGACCCACCAGGACACAGGCAGCGTGGTAAGCGCTGTGCCAGGGACAGACGTCGAAGGTCCGAGGAGCAGAGGTGACATCTGCTCGGCAAGCGGGTGAGACTTCACGGAGGGAGGAGCCTTGAAGAATGAGTCTAATTGGAGGAGGAGAGGAGTTGGTTGGGTAGACAGAAGGAACCGTGTGAACAGGAGCATGGCACAGCGAAACCTGAACCCTGAGGAGGGATTTAATGCAGAATGTGTGAAAACGGTTGTCGCTTTCCTTTGGGGAGCGAATTCCAGAAAACGCAAGGTGAGTGGAAAAACACAGCCAGCGGTATCCTGATACATTCATGGCGGCCAACGCTCCCCAAGAAAAATTCAGGGAAAATGAGTCAAGTCCGAAGGGAAGGAGACTGCAGGAGGCCCAGAGGGAAGGAAGCTGGTTGCATTGCAGGCCTGGGCTTCAGTCCCCTGGCCTGCTGGCGCCCAGTACAAGGGACAGCGAGGGTGGGACGCAGAGTGGAGCAGATCCCAGATTAGAACGAGACAGAGGCTTATCCCTCGTGTAGGTTTCGGGAAGTCTGAGCTCTTGGAACTGCAGCCTCCTTATTTCTAAAGTGAAGGTGATGATTCTGCCTCCCAGGCTGGGTGTCGGCGTCCCGGGAAGTAACACAGCACAAGCGGCCAGCGATGTACCTAGTCAGTGGTCGTGCTGGGGGGGAGCACTGGCTTCTCTCGCTGTCTCCTGAATACTTAGAATGAGGCCATCGTCTAAAAAAATAACAATAACTAGAATTTTCCCTCCCCCCAAGTACTCAAGGGGGATGTGTATTAAAATGGGATGTGATTCCTTTTAATCAGATGATAGGGATCTCAGCTGACGTCACAGTCTCGGGAACCTCACTGAAACACACCCAGCCCTTAGTGCTGTGAATTGGAGGCCGGTCTGAACTCTCAGTGACCTTGGCACAGAGGACCTTTTCATGCACTCTGCACAGGGAGGAGAATTCAGGGGCAGGCAAGGGGGACGTGGGCAAGGACGTCCATGGAGCTCGTTTCTTTCCGGGGTTGACAATTTAGTCAAGAACATCTTAGTTATGCAGCAGTGGGTTCCTAGAACCCTGGGGGCAAAAGGGACCTTATGCTTCCCCAGGAGATGTTTCTCTGTCTTACAAATGATCTCTATTTTATTGCCTGGCCTTCTTGAGTTTCTCTTTGTATGATTTCCAATTGCTAACTGCATGGGAATGGCCTGCCGTGGAACATTCCGGTTGGTCTCAGGTGCTCACGAGTGCCGCCAGTTTCCCGGGTCTGAGACACTCCCTCCTCTGTTTGGCTCCTTGATGGCGGCCTCTTAGCCCAGAGCCAGAGATGGAAGCCAGGTCAGGGGTTCTAAATAATTTTGCAGGTGTCACTCTTCACCTACAGGGGATGAAAATCTGGGACGCCTGTTTTCTGCAAAACAAGCTTGAAATGACGCCAAGGGTGTGGGGACATGCCAAGATGGCGGACGCTATCTTGAGTGCGAGGGCCTAATGGATAAACTGAGGCCCAGAGAAGGGTGGGTGACATGACTGCTCCCATAATCACAGACGATAAGGCACACAGATGAGAAAGGGGCTGTGGGAATCAGGGTCAGGTCGCTGTGGCCCCTCATCTAATGCTCTTTTGCCCATCTTTCATCTGCTTAGAGGGCCCCCCCAGGCTACGGCAGTGGTGAGGGAAACGGGGCGTAAATTTAAGAGGGGCTCAACGTTCTAGAATGCACTGTGGCACGACAAGCGTGAGGTGCTACCTCACACGCTCCTCGATGCTGGATGGCTGTGAACAAGCCCACAACTACCGTGTTATAAACCCTAGAAAATACCAGGGCGGCCTGATGACTTCGATTCTCCGGGGAGAGACCGCTTTTGGCTCTGAGACTAAGGCCTTAGATCCCTCCTCCTTCGAATGTGCCCTAAATTTGCATCTGAGCTCTGTTTCCTTGGCCCTTTTGTGATTTCGCATTGAAACGAAAACACAAGTTCCTCCGGGGACTTTTCTAATCTGGTTGCAAATAGCAGATGACCAAATTCACCAGCTTCTGTAATTCACTAGACCCGGTAATCACAGCCTCGAAATCCCTCCAAATCCCACTGCAGGGACTCAGGCAAAAATAGCAAGTGAGGTCAGCCCCCGAAGGGGAGAAAAGGGCCCTTGTCATCTAAATAGGAGGAATCAAACCATCTTTTAAATGCAAGGTTAAGAAATGCCTTATGTGTTTGTGCTGCACCACTTAATTTCTCTCTCATTCACTAGCGGGTCTGAATGTCTGCTGTGAACCAGACGCCAGGGAGGAATGAGATGCCAGAGAGGATTTGCTGGGAAGCTAATGAGGCCTCAGCTTCAGGGCCCCTGCTGCACTCTTGGCCTCTCCCGAGGCCCGGGAAAGGAGCCCCGGCGATGTGTTCACGGTCGGCGGTCAGGTGGTTTTGTAAAATACACCTATGTAAAGAAGGCTCCTCTTTCCATTGTGAAGGTTTCATCTTGCAGGCCGCCTGAATCTGTCCCCTCCTCTTTCCCCAAGAATAGCTTTGGCCTTGGGGGAGGGACGTTCGGGTGAACAAATGAATTGTCAACTGTATTAGAGAAACTGGTTGGAAGTCAGGGTACAGCGGGACCTGGAGGAAGGAGCCCTGGCCTGCTGAGAAGTCCACGGATGGAGCTAGAACTTAGGAAGGGGGGTTTATTCTGTGTCGCCAACTGGGTATGTAGCAATTCAGGTTTTTTTAATGCCTATTTTATTTTTGAGAGCACGAGCGGAGAGAGGTGGGGGGGGAACAGAGGATCCAAAGTGGGCTCTGTGCTGAGAGCTTCAAAAGTCAGCTGTGCCCTGGGGGTCCCCCTGGCCACCTGCATTTCTGACCCACTGGCTGTACCTTTGGGAGTTCCCGTGAACCTCCCATGTTCGATAATTCGACAGAACAACTCGCAGACCTCAGGAGAGCACTAAACTTATGATGACAGGTTTACCATAAAGACTACACTAGGGTGAGGTCCGGGGGGAGTGCAGCGGTTCTGTGCCTTCTGCTGAAATCAGGGCAGGGGCGCCTGGGTGGCTCAGTGGGTTAAGCGTCCGACTTCGGCTCAGGTCATGATCTCACGGTGTGTGGGTTCGAGCCCTGCGTCGGGCTCTGTGCCGACAGCTCAGAGGCTGGAGCCAGCTTCGGATTCTGTGTCTCCCTCTCTCTGCCCTCCCCTGTTGCACTCTCTCTCTCAAAAAATAAATAAACATTAAAAAAAAAAAAAAAGAAAGAAATCGGGGCATGTCAGTGTGCCCACCACCCAGGAAGTTTTTCTGCCTCTTCCCAGCTCCTCCTTATCAAGGAGCGTCTGTGTGTTTGGCAGAAGGGAGCTCTGGGGTTCTTGAGGTGGGGTTTGGGTTCCCGGGTATCATGTCTTCCCTCCTGGTAGCTGCTCGCCGTGCTGGCATTCTCTGCCCTAATCTGCACTGATGTCCCTCAGTAAGGTGGCTCAGGAAGAGCGGACTCGGGATTCCCCGCTCCCTGGACACGCCCGGCCTCAAAGCTGATGCAGCTGGCTCTGCTCAGGAGGCTGAAACCTTCTAGAACTCTCCAAGGAGACAGGGGGTAAGGGGACCCTTGTGCTGACACGTTCATCGCGCCTCCATACTTAAAAGTACAGAGAAGAGAGTGTAGACCATTTTAACCTGATGTGGTCCATCCCTTCCTTCGCAGCAAACCCTAAGAGGTGGAGCTTGATGTGTGGACCCTTCTTCACTCGCCACACAACCCCCGTGAGCCTCACTTGCGTGTCAGAGGCAATCCTTCCCCTCTTTTGTTTCGGCTGCTTAATCGAATTTTCTTGAATTTTGAGAAAACTGTAGATTCACATGCAATGGTGAGAAATAATGCAGAGAGATCCTGTGGTTTATTCTGTCCCCACTCCGGCCCCCTTCCAGTGGTACCTTCTTAGTGGACTAGAGTCCGTTATTACAACCAGGATCTTGACACTCCATGGAAGTGTTCCAAAAAAGAAGACTTCCGTCACCACCCAGATCCCTCACATGGGCCTCTGATGGCCGCTCCCAACTCCCACTTCTGTTTCCGTTTTAATCTGCAGCAACCATCGCTCTATTCATCATTTCTATCGAGACAGTTGGTGTAAACATGTGCCCAGGTCTTAGTATAGAGCTGTCTTCACTACTGTGGGACGAACACGGTCACGTCTTCGCAAAAGGTCCCGATCTCCCCTTTGGAAGGTGGGCATTTCGAGCAGCCATGGAGGAGGTTCAACACTCAGAGAAACAATAGATAATACACGAAGAATGATTCAGAATATTGCTCTGGCAGACATCTATGACGGCACATCACCATACACGTGTATTTGCCCATGTTAGAAAATATGCCTAATCCCTTCCCTTTTTTAGGTAGAATGGCAGTTCTGGCCTTGATACAGTAAGAAATTATGTTGTGGGGCTCCTGAGTGGCTCTGTAGGTTAAGCGTCCAACTTCGGCTCAGGCCACGATTTCATGGCTCGTGAGTTCCAGCCCCGCATTGGGCTCTGTACTGATGGCTCAGAGCCTGGAGCCTGCTTCGGATTCTCTGTCTCCCTCTCTCTCTGCCTTTCCCCCATTCTCTCTCTCCTTCTCTCTTTTCTCTCTCTCAAAAATAAACACACATTAAAAAAAGAAATATGCTGTGTGCATAACATTATAAACATCATTTTGCATTCAGTGCTATTTTCCAAATGCAGGAAAGGGGACCAAGGTCCCCAGAGACAGCAACGTTGGTTTGCTCTTTACATGATGTGGGCAGTCCCCACTGCTGTGCTCAGGCTGACATCATCAACGTTTTCAGAGAGAAGAGGGGGGTCAAAAGAAGTTTGGGGTTCTGATGCTTTCAGATCTGGGCTCACTAGTGTTTCTATACTTGGTTTCCAGTTCAAGGGACTGAAGGAGCAGAGGGAAATTGTGCCAGCCGCTGACTGCCTAGTAATGGCCGGGGTAAGGATGATTCAGAACAAGAAGAAGACTGACCCAAACTTCAGTGGAATTTCATCTCCGTGGAAATGCCTTCTATAGAAGAACCGGCTTTCTTTACGTGTTCCTACTAACCTTCTTTCATGACCTAATTCCCCTTCCTTTCCCGGGGACCAGAGCTCGGCAGCATTCTACATATTGCGGTATGTCAGACACAACGGGACTAGCCCTTTCTCGGCTCATTGAAGGTTTCTACTCTCCTCTCACTTTTCAGCGATGGTGTGCGTAGAAAGAGTACTGGAAAAGACCTAGCTCTCTCGTTTCCTTTTCCCTCCTCCCTTCCTGGATGGCAGGGGGTGCAAAATTCAGCATTCAAAATGATCCAGGATCAGCTTGCCAGAGAAAAACTAACAGGTCAGCATTGTCACAGAGTGACCATCACGGAATGTGGTATATTCCGATCATACATATTCTTCTGTTTTTGTTTGGGGAATGGCTTGCATAGTAAAGTGCCCAAATATCTGCGGCGGATAAGCTGAGTGGGTCTCTTTTACATATAACCTGTGTAGCCACCACCCAGTCAAGAAGGCAGAGAGCATTTCCATCACGCTGGGGCCCCCTTCCCACCTTTTCTTCATCAGCGTGCATCCCTCTCAAGGTTAGTACTATATTCTATATTCTAAATTTTTTTTTTACATTTATTTATTTTTGAGAGACAGAGAGAGCACAAGTGGGGAGGGACAGAGAGAGAAGGAGCCAGAATCCAAAGCAGGCTCCAGGCTCCAGGCTGTCAGCACAGAACCCGACGCGGGGCTCGAACCCACAAACCGTGAGATCATGATCTGAGCCGAAGTCGGACGCTTAACCGACTGAGCCACCCAGGTGCCCCAACTATGCTCTATATTCTGACAGGAGTTTAAAATTTAGGTTTAAACCAAGTGAAATTTACAACGCAAGAATGTACAGTAACAAAACCAGAAGGAGCTCTTTTGAAAATATAAAAATATTTCGATCGTGGTATTGGGTGAGGTGAAAAAAGAAAGTAATCTCCAGACAGACGAGCCGTGCCTGCTAGGAACTCATGAGTCACACCGTGACCCATTTGTTCCGTCCTGTAACCTCACATGTATTGAGAACCCCCTATGTCCCGGTCACTCTGGCTTTAAACATAGCAACTCATTTCATCCTGAGCACAGCCCTGGGAGGTAGGTGTCACTATACCCATTTTACGGGTAGGGAAAGTGAGGCAAAGAGAAGTGAAGTGTTTCGTCAAGATCATGCAGCCAGAGGACAGTCGAGCCACAGACATGTAAACATACAACATAGTTTGGTAGAACCCGTGACAGGAGACCGAGCTCAGGAGGGACAGTAAAGGAGAGCAAGGATTCGAGGTTTGGCAAAGGAACAAGTCAGGAAGGCTGAAGGGTGGTGGTGTTTTAGCTTTAAGAAAAGCAGAGGGCAGTGAGATGGCAAAGCAACTTGAAATGGTCATACGTGATTGTTCTTGACTGGCGCTCGACATTTTTTTTTATTTTATTATTTTATTTTTTGAGAGAGAGAGAGAGAGAGGAAGAAGGGGAGGGGCAGAGAGAGAGAGAGAGAGAGAGAGGGATTGAGAATCCCAAGCAGGCTTCACACTATTAGGGCAGCGCCTACTTTGGGACTCGATCTCCCCAACTGTGAAATCATGACTTGCGCGGAAATCAAGAGTCAGATGCTTCACCGACTGAGCCACTCAGGCACCCCTGGAGCTCACCCCTGACACGAAAGGGGAGGTGCTGTGGGAGTGAATGCAGAGACCAGATTCCTAGGGCCTCGTGTGACAGAAAACACTGTTTGGAAATGACTGCCCAGGCGCCCGGAAGACCCCGAAGGCTGTTAAGTAGGGCCTCATGAGATCAAATTGGCACCTGATAAAAGTATGAAGGCAAGTATGGAATGGAGGGAGGTTAGGCGCACGGGGCGGGGCGGGGCGGGGCGGGGCGGGGGGGCATGATCAGGGCCACAGTAGTTGAGGCACATGAAGGAGACAGCGTGGTCTAGAATCGTTCTTGCTTTTGTCCATTACTTGACTTGAGGGAAGGTGGGGCGGCACGCGTGGAGACAAAGGGATGGCCCTATGGTGGGGGGCCCCACAGAGCTGAGCCCACACGGGCTGCCGGCTCTGTGGGGCTGGAGCTTGGGAGAGGGACGGGGCTGGAGTGCAGACACAGAGGGAGACCGCAGCCTCTGGAGTCAGGGAGATCCTAACCACAGAGCAAGTAGAGAGAGAGAGCTGGGGCCGAAACCCAGGTGACCTCCGGCTTATCAGGGATGCAGAGAAAGGGGACCGGGGTCAGAGAGGCGGGAGGCAAACAAGACATGGATGATGTGTCCCCAAAGCCAGAAGGACCCGGCGTCTACTCGTTCAAAGAGAGTTACTGAAATGCAAGAGGGGTGTTAGACGGCTGTGCCTCTCTTTTCTGAAAGGAGGCTCCCGGTCCCTGAGTGACCCTGAGCTCATGAGTCTCGAGCGGGTGAGTCACCGCCCAGCCCGGACTCGGAGATGCTATCAGATTCATCAGGTCCCCACGGCCACCTCCAGGGCCGGCAGCAGCCACAGCAAGGCCATTAGCTGGGCCACGTGCCCTCCCCCGACACCCTGCCCCCACCCGTCCCGCCTCTAATTTAATATTTGCAGACGTGCTGGGCCTTTGCTGCCCAAATGCAGCCATTCTACAGGCAAATGCCATCTGATCAGCTTGACAGGAAGCCAGAAGCGCCATGGACTTCTTTGGTTTAGCGACGCCGTCACCGGAGCGGATACCTCCGCAAAGACTATTTTAGAATGACCCCGAGTGTGTCCTTTTTTCTGCCGAGAAATTATGGCCGCGTTTGCAATAAGTCTTTCCAATTTGGAACTCTGCTGAGAAGTCTCCCGTTCATTGTCACTCAGCGTTTCGGCTCGTGGGCCGGGGGCCCCGACGCGGGCTATAGGTTACTTGTTTGGAAGCGTTTTCTCTGAGTGGCGCTGTTTCTGTGCGGTGGCCCGGCTGGCTGGAGAGGTGGCCGGGGACACCGCGGGGGAACCGCACCGTCTCCCTACCCCTTAGATGAGTGGGGGGCTAGCTTCTCTCCTTCCTCGGACAGCCAGGGCAGCCTCTGCTGGGCCACACGGGCCTCAGTGGTACCTCGCCAGGGTCCCAGGCAGAAGTTTTCAGCTGTTGAAAGCGAGAGCGCTTTCCTTCTTGGGCTCGCGGAATCCAGAGCCGTGTGGGCGCCCAAGGGGTTGTCTCACGGGCCTGGGGTTGGCCGCTCGCTGGCTTTATCCGTGCCGCCGGCTCAGATGGGGGCCTGCGGACTGGATGGGGACGGAGGCGTGAGTTATCCGGAAAGCTGGGCGGATCCGGGGTGCCGCCCACATTTTTGCCAGTGACAAGGCCTCCATCGGGCGACAAGATGGGAATAACAGACCGGGAGCTTTTTGGTCACGGTTTGTATGTTGTGGTTGGTTGGATTGCCTTCAATCTCCTCTCTTGCCCTGCCACCCCCCCCCTCTCCTGAAACGACCTACAATGATCCCACGTGTGTGCTCAAACTTTCTAGGCGTGGATTTCACACGTCGTGAGGAACTATGGAGGCTGAGAGGGGTGGAAAGAACCTGGAACTTGAAAACTGTGTGGACCTGCCTTTCAAACGTGGCCTCACCCTTTTGCTAGTTGTGTGGATTTAGGCAAGTCTCTTAGAGTCACTGAGCGGGTTTTCTCATCCCTGAAATGGGGACAACTAATGTCTACCTTGTGAGATGAAAGATGCCAAAAGTCTAACACGGCGCGTGGGGCTCGGTAGATAATCCCGTCCTCTGCGGACCTTCTCGGAGCTCTGGAGGAGAGGAGAAGATGGGCCCGTCCCCCTGGAGGATGTCTCTCTGGGCTTGGAAGGGCTGTTGTCCTTCAGGGGACCCCAGTCAACAGGGATGGCTCACCAGTCAATTCAGTCTAGGAAACAGGAGCTAGATAGTTGAAAGAGAGGGAAGGACACAGAGGTACCTGCCCCGGGCTCTTCTCAGACCTTACGTCTTTTAATTCATTCAATGTTCACGGCCGCCTTATGAGGTGGGTCCTATCATCCTTCTTCACAGGCGGAGCAATGCATCCTTATGTCCCTGAAAGAGCTATAGAAAGGTCACATCCCTACGCAGCAGTGGAGTTGAGCCCTGAGGTCAGGCTGGCTACCGAGACCAGGCTCACAACCATGCCCCACACTGCCTCTCCGAATGCCATCTTCCAGTAATCTCTACGATAACCTCAGAGTACCTTTTTTCACTGCAAGATACACTGCCTTCCAGGGTGACAGCGGCTTTCATATCAGATCTCGACCTCTCGGCCGCCTCCAGGGTGTGTGGCCGGCCCTCCCCTCTGACGTCTCCCGCAGCGTGGGCCCCGGGCATGCGTCCTTCGTGTCGCTGAAGCCGCCGCGTGGAGGTTCTCCCCCATCTTGCTTGCGCTCCGCTTTGCGTGCGGTTGGCAACGGGTCTTGGAAAAATGGGAGAATGGCGTAGCCTGGGATTGACACGTGATTCTGGTTTTTTGTGTTGTTTTCAATGCTGTGCAAAGTTGTCATCTCCAAATCTTGCACAAAGAGCTGCGATGGCAAGTTCGCACACGCACGAAAAGGAAAGAAAGAAAAAGAGAACGCAAGAGGTTGGGCACCTGTGAATGTCTGACTGCCCGTGGAAATGAAGAGGTAGGAAATGACTTGTGCTTCCATGGGGTGTCCGTGCTCCCAGGTATATTTTCAAGAAGTGTCGTCAAATGCCCTCCGAGGAGAGATTCTCCGTCAGTGTTCTGAGCTAGAGGGAGGGATCGGAGTGTGTTTTCCTCAGAAGTTGCCTGGCTTCTTAACCCAGACCCCAAGTTCTGGACTTTGCCCCGGGTCCTGATGGTTTTAGGAATGCGTGCAAATGGGAACGGGTGTGTATATGTATGTGTGAGAGTGCGTGACTGTGTGTGTGTGTGTGTGAAAGTGTGTGAGTATACATGCGTGAGTGTGTATACATGTGACTGTGTACATGTGTATACGTGGGGCTGTGTGTGAGTGTGTGAGGGTAAATGTGTGGGTGCGAGGGGTTGGGTTAAAGAATAGTGTCAGGATTTGATATGGAGATACTCCAGGTGCTGAAGTGGCTTTGACCTTGGATCCTGCCTGGGCCTAATGAATGGGCTTTCCCTTGCGTTGGTCCTCCCAGACCCTGGGTCAGGCACGGCCCCTTGTCCAGTCTCCTGGGCTTTACCGTCACGGCCTATAATGTGTTGGGAAGAAGTGTGTCATGCTCTTTCAACAGAAACTTGAACGTGCTCACAAGCCAAGCACAGGTCCACCGTCCCCTTAGCTATACTTTCAAAATACAACACACTCTGAAAACTGAAAGCTTTTTTCTAACTCATATCCAACCTGAACACATCTGGAAGCAACACCTGCTGTGAACTTTAGCTAATTTCTCCTCCTCAGTCCTCCTGTTTGGCATAGTATTTGTATATTTTGCCGCATAAATATTAACATACTTGATTACGAGTTGCTGGCCCAGGAGGGCAGCATGGTCCCCCCGCATACATCGTATTACTCTTTTAAAAAACTAAAAATATTCGTCATTTCGTAATACGTCTGGCCCTAAGTATTTTGGACGAAGGGTTGAGGTCCCGTAATTTCACTCAATTCTTGCCAACGATCTTGTGGAATAATGATTATGCTCACATTAAGATGAGCAAACTGATATCAGAAAGACTGGCTCGTTTGTTCAGGGTCACGCAACCATTATGGGGAAGAGGCAGAATTAAATACGTGCTTTCCGGATTCTGAAATACACCACTTCCCCACCACTCCACGTGGTTTTCCCAACTTCCTCGGGGAGGTAAGCCATGGGTGTAAATATGAAACGGGAGCAGGAGCAGGAGCACGGGCCTTACTCCAGAACCTCGCTCCTCAAGATGTGGGCCTTGGACAGGCAGTTTTGGCATCATCCGAGGTCTCTAGAAGGGCTGAATCTTGGGGCCTAACCCAGGACCTACTGAATCAGTACCTGCATTTCGTCAAGACCTCCCCCCGCCCCAACCCTTCCACCAGGACCTTCATTTGCACATTAAAGTTGGAAGAGCTTGGGCAAGATGTTTACCGGAGGACCAGGCCACAAGTTATTCTTCAACTAGCAATAATCGCTTCTCATATGACCCCCATTGGCTCCGATGCTGCCCCTGCACATAGCTGCCACTCTTGGAAGGTCTCGGAATGCCAAAATTGTGACCTTTCGCCAGGATCACACTGCGGGGCGGAGGCATCTGCCAGCAGGCAAGCGAGGAGGCAGAGAGATGACAGTTCTCAGTCCAACAGTGGTTGCCAAAGACAGATATGTGCCCACAGAAGTAAGACAATTGCACACTTGTTCTAAAAGTCTGTTGCCTCAACAGTTTACTTCCCCAGGTGGTGCTATTTCAAGCAAATCCTACAACTGCACATTGATCTCTGGGAAAAAACTCAGGGAACTGGTCTCCCAAACAGAAGTATCAGACCAACCTAAATCAGAATTGCTCATTACTTGCTCATCATGACATGACTCCAGAGCAGGACTTCTTTAATTCCCACTATTGACGACACAGCCTGGATAATTCTTCATCGTGGGTCTGTCCTGAGTACTGCAGGCTGCTTAGCCTGCAGTGGCCTATGGCCGCTTCCTTCTAGATGCCACCAGCACTACCCCCAGCCCCAGTCATGAAAATCAAGAATGTTTTCAGATATTGCTAAAAGTCCCTGGAGGTTGGAGGAGTTGGGGGGGAGGATGGGAACAATATAACTTTCGGTTGAGAACAGTTGCCCTAAAACTTCTTTGAATTCATTTTTTTTCCTATCCTGCAGCTTGCCAAGATCAAGATGTGACCTCCTGATGATTCGTCAACTAATCAGCACTTGGATGTTATTAAGCAGATCTCTTCAGAGAGAAGGTTTTCAAATGAATAGACAATAGACAATAGACATAACTGGCATAGTGATTGCACTGAGGACAGTCCCTTCGAGAAGATTCCTTGTCACATGGGTATCAGTTTTCTTAACCAACTGTAATCGGGAGAGTTTAGATGCTGAGAAATTTAATCTGACCGCTCACCTTGGACTTCTTGCCTATCCGACAGGTCACGTGGGGGCTGTTTTGTAATGAAAATTCCTGTGTTGAAATACATGGCTTAGAAGATCAGGGGCTGGAAGTCAGGTTCCTGGGATAATGCAGAAGGCGGAAGGCCGGCCGCCCACTCTCCATGGGCCGCTGAGAGGAGATCGCTAACACACCCAATGATGGGAGAAGGCTAAAAATCATGGATTCTGTCACTAATTCAGGCAAGTAAAGATTGCACATTGTTTACAGCTCTCGAGAATCGACTGGTGAAATCCCTGGGGAAAAATGTTCCTCATCCTCCTGCCGAGAGGACTATAAAATGGAAAGAGAGAGACTCTAATGTAAAGAGCCATAAAAGGTATAATTGTTGGAGGAAAACAACGTCTTCTTGCCAGGTTGAGAGTTTCTGCACAGCCAATCGTAGTGGCTGCAGGTGACATAAGGAGAGAAGGCGGGACCTTGAGGCATTAGCGGTAGATGATCACACTCAGTGTGAACGCCGAGAAGATCAGCAGCTGTGGTGGGAAAGAGACCCCCCCCCCCCCGACAAATTCACTGGGCACTGCCCTGTACGTGGGGACCCCACGGTCATACGGGGTGGAGTCATCAAGTCAGATAGAATTCTGACAGTGCTCCCCAAGATGGTGTCCTACCCTCCCAGATGCCTACTCAAACTGGGGTGTGTTGGTTCAACTAGGATGATGTATTCATTCCAGCACAGGTAATCAGGACCCTGACCTCACACAGGAGGCGTGGAGGGGAGAAGACCCTGCCCCTGCTCTCAGGGAGCTCACAGTCTGCTGAGCTCCTAATAACCGTATTCCAATGGGATGCTAAACATACAGCTTCCAAGTGCCAAATTAGCCAATCGGATGCTAAAATAGCGATCGGCCGTTGTGGGCACGTGGCAGTGCTCCCACCACTCATCCCATCTCTTTCCTCGCTTTGTCCTCTGCTCCTATGGATGTCGCTTTGCAGGGCTTGGATCAGCTTCCCTCTTGCTACTGTCACTGTCACCGGGCTGAGTTACCCCTTTCAGGAGCCATTTTAGGGTGAGTTTTGTATTTGTCCTTTTTTTAAAACTTTATTTATTTATTTATTTATTTATTTACTTATTTATGTATTTGAGATAGAGAGAGCACAAGTGGGCAAGAGGAGCAGAGAAAAAGAGAGAGAGAGAGAGAGAGAGAGAGAGAGAGAGAGAGAATCTCAAGCAGGCTCTGCATTCAGCACAGAGCCCAATGGGGGCTTGATCCTACGACCCTGGGATCATGACCTAAGCCAAAATCAAGAGTTGGATGCTGAACTGACTGAGCCACCCAGGCGCCCCTGTGTTTGTTCTTTAGGCTGAACTTGTCTGCCACAGACTTTTTCTCCACTGCCACCCAGGAAAGGCCTTGCTCTACCCAGCCTGGTCTAGAACATTGCTGCCCAATGTGTGGTCTCTGGGTCTACCTGGTGTTCACCTGCAATGAGATAAGTACGAAAATGGAGAGCGAGCTCTTAGAAACTTTTAATAGCAACCTAACAGAGCAGTTTTATAATGCAATGATACTGATCTAATCTGATATATTCATTACGTATTAATTTAGTATCATCTAGGAAAATATGAATTAGGCATTTTTACTTTGTATTTCTTTCCATCTCTTCTGCTTCTTTTTGTTTTCTTTTGTTTTGTAATTCATTTGGAACATGTTTCACAAAGTTTGGTCTTCTAAAGACTGGGGAGAAACAAACTTGCCCTTTATGCAAGTGGTTTGAGAAGCACTGGTCTGGGGGGCCCCATCTGGTTGTCGGACCCAAAATGACCTCATCCTTTGTCTTTTGTCTTACCTCTCTTAGTCATTCTGAGCACCGAATAACCAAAACCACTCCTCAGAGAGGCTGGTCCAACTGATCACACTTAATAAACAGCATGTTCTAGGTTAGCCCTGCTAGGAAATGGGGTGACGCTGGGCATTGACCAGCCCCAGCGGTGAGAGGTAGGCGAACATCTTAGCGGAAGAAGGAAACAGTCTCTTCCTTTTGATCTGCTTTGCTGTTACTCATTCCCCCAGCAGCAGCAGAGCTGCTGGGCCAGCCCTGTACTTGGTGAAGAGGAGTGCTCGTGGCTGTTGACCTTTCCAATTCCTTGCTCACCGTGCTGTGGTTACAGCTATACTCAACGTGTTGCCCACAGACCGGCAGATCTCCCCAGACGGAAATGGCAACAAGAGAGGACAGACACGAGAATACGAATCCTCTGAATGATCAAACTGCACATCAAAATGAGAATTTTGTGTCAACGTCAAAGTGAAATACAAAGAAAAGCGGAGGCGAAAAAGAAAAATGTTGGACACGTTTCTCTAGAATTCTCAGGAGAAAGATACTTTTTGAAGGAAGTCTCACGGAAGATTCTGGCAGAAGAGTTAGAGGCCGTGTGGCAGAAGGGAACAGCACGGGGCTGGGAGGGACAGCTTGACACCTCGTGTCCACAGGAGCCTGGGAAAATCACCTGACCACTTTGTGTCTCCGTTTCCTCACCTGTGACATGGGAGTTCTAATCTTAGGTACTTCATGATCAACCTAGGATGAAATCAATTAATACAAACATGCCAATCATTGAAAACAGTGCTTCAGACTGACTATGGGCAGGTGGGCTAAACCCTCTGAGCTTCATTTACTCCATCTATAAGATGGGGAGAAATAATACTCCCGAACCCAAAGAATTGTCCTCAGAGAGAACCTCTTGACGTATGGCTACCTGAATGCTACTTTTCTGTTTTCCAAAGGATCGGTTCTGGAAAGCGCACACAGCACTGTGAATGTGACTCATACCGTGGGTGCTGTGTGAGCAACTCCCCAGGCCCTGCCAGCAGGTGTCTGTTGTCAAAAGCAAATTAAAACTGATGGAAGTTCCTACTAAGCCTATTCAGTCAGGCAGTCAACAGACACCGACTGAGGGTCTGCTTTGTGCCAGTTATTGTTCCGGGCACATGAAATGGTGTGTGAGCAAATTTCCCCCCCACCCCACTGCCGGGGAGCACACATCTGGGGAAGGCCAGACCCTTTGAACCAAATTATATGGCATGTCAGGAAGTAGGAAGTTCTCTGTCCGAAAGAAATAGATCCGGATCAGGGAGAGCGAGAGCCGAGCAGGACAGGCTGTGGTCAATCACGGGGTGGTCCCAGCGGGTCTCGCTTGGAAGGTATGGTTTGAACAAAACCTCCAGGTTGGTAAAGGAATTAGCAAGTAGAATCTAAGGGAAAGTGTCTCTGATGGAAGCAGCAGCAGCAGCAGCAGAAAGGCCCCAAGGCAGGAGCATGTCTCTCACGTTTGATGTACAGCGAGGAGGACCCAGTGGCCGAAGGGCATGGTCAAAAGCCATGCTCTTGGGCATTCTTCCTTGCCTGGAGCTTTCATCCACTAGGGCTCCCGGAGTCTGGAAAGAACTTTCCCAATGGGCAGAGCCGTATGGTCTGCCCTCTGCCTTCCTGCCCTCTTCCATGTGACAGGAGTGTCCACGCTGGAGTTGCAGGTCCACACTACAACATATCTCTGTCCCTCTGCTTCCATTTAAGGCACACAGTCCCTGCACCTCCACACCACGCCGGGCCTCTCCAGCAACAACCGAGGCCCAGCCAGAGACAATATGGATCCTGCCACCCATGGAACTGGCAGTCACAGGGTCCTGCTAGTCTTGGGGGAGTCCCCCCAGCGTTAGCAAGCCTTCCGTCCTCCACTCTTGAAAGGAGAAGGATTTCTCAGACAAACGCTACTGCCCGCATGGACCGGGGAAGGACTAGGAAAGTTACATGAGTGTTGCCCACCAGGATGTTTTGGTCTCCATGCAGAATATGAATGGGGGAAAAGAGAAGATTATTAAAAAATGCACACAAACACGGTGCCATGTCCTAAGGAGAAAGCTGGTATCTGTTCAGATTGTTAAATGCAAGAACAGGACAGTTTTGCCGAGAAAGGAGGGATAGGAAAGTGAGGCGGGTGGCAAGCCATGCCAGGTTTTCATCTAACTTTCTTCCATATATGAAGAAAAAGCTCTGTTTGGAAACTCACCTTGTCATCAAGAATTATCAACACCCTGAGTCTCCATGTTGGTGGGAAAGGCTCTGGCTGTCACAGGAATTGAGTGTGGATATTTTACAATGACAGCTTGAAGAAAGCCTTTCTGTTCTCCATGCGGTCGCCATATTGGGGCCTGAACGAGAGACCGATATTGCTTGTAAGTTGATCTTGCTCCTTGAGGTCACTCTTCATAAATTCTCCCAGAGTCCAGGGCCTCCTCTTAAATATACGAGGTGTCTATCAAGGCAGCACAGACAATGTTATTTGAAGGTACATGGTGGGACAGAATAAAAAGTTCCATGTGAGATGAGATTAACTAGAACATTTATCCAATGGAATACTCAGGCTTCATATAGTATTATAACACATACGGCCCTGGGTTGAAAACTAAATATGATGTTCCCAGTTTGAATTAAACACTTTTTCCTCTTTGTTCCCATAGTATTTGTGCATAGTTCTTTTGCTCAGTAATAATTCACCTAAGGTGCCGGGTAATGTGGCAGATATTGAGGGTATAGCGATTTAATGACATGGTCCTCTTGTTAGTATTGAACACAACATTTTATTTTATTTTATTTCTTTAATGTTTATTATTTTTGAGACACAGAGAGACAGAGCATGAGCGGGGGAGGGGAAGAGAGAGAGGGAGACACAGAGTCTGAAGCAGGCTCCAGGCTCCGAGCTGTCAGCACAGAGCCGGACGCGGGGCTCAACCTCATCAACCGCGAGATCGTGACCTGAGCCGAAGTCGGACGCTCAACCCACTGAGCCACCCAGGTGCCCCTTGAACACAATATTTTAATATTGTAATATTATAATGCACTGTGGGAAATGTACTAAACCCTAAATTTAAGCCCTAAAATCGACATGGCTCAACCCAATAGAAGTTCATTTCTTGCACACAAAAGTCTAAAATGTGACTTTCTAATCATCAGGAAGTAGACTGTTTTCTATTCAGTAATTCAAGGATCCATGTTCTTTCTACCTTGTGGCTCCACCATCTTCAACATCTGGCTTCCCGGTGTGGAGAGGGTGCGTCTGCCTTTGAATTAATTACCTTGGCAAAGAAGTACCCACAACATCAGTGTGCATACGCTATCGATCAGATTTAGGTACAAGAGGAGCTGAGAAATCAAGTCCTTGGCTAGGCAGCCACTTCCTGGCAATAACTTGACACTGGGGAAAGGAAACAAGAATCCTTGGTAGACAGCTACCTTCCATGCTACAGTCCTAAAGTCCTTGAGTTTGGTTTGGGTGGAGGTTGTGATTTCCAGCTTCTCGCGTGACTGAGTAGAGCCATGAGACTAAGTTCTGGCCAATGGGATATACAAGTGAATGTTATACAATCACCTTAAAAACTCCTTTAGGGCAGTTGTGTGCTTTTCCAATTTCTTCATTTATTCCTCTCCTTTGTGGGAAGTGACAGCTTGAGTCCCGGCCACCATCTTGGACCCTGAGGTTGAGGACCATATTCATGGATGGTAGAGTGGAAAACTCATCAAGACTGTAAGACTTTTCAGAACAGAGTGAATGCCCTGGACGTACCTCAGATTTTATGTAAGAAAGAAAGAAACTCCAATCTTTTCACTGCTTAAATTACTGTGGGATTTGTTAATTACAATTGAACCTCTTCTTAAGTGATATGTAAACAGAGGGAAGCACTTGTGAAAGACTTGGAATTACATGGGGATTCTGAAAATAATAGTTGCGAATTTGATGTTGCTGTAATATAAGGCTCTTAGCCTAGAATAGGGAGAGGCAAATGTTTTCCATAAAGGGCCAGATAGTAAATATTTTGGGCTTTGTGGGCCACATGATTTCTATTTCAATTACTGAACTCTGCTATTGTGCGGTCAAAGCAGCCATAGAAAAGAGTATAAAGGAATGTTGATAGCTGTGTTCCAATAAAACTTTACTTCTAAAAATAAGTGGTGAGCCAAATTTGATCTGCTTAGAGGATAATCACCCTGTATTGTTTATCACTGATCATTTATATATGAGCCTCTCATTTTTTCTCCCAGCTGTGTGCTCAGATACATAGCATATAATGCTGGGAATGGAGAACAGGTTCAGTTGGCCTCTGTGCAGTGAGCAGGTGAACGGGCTAAGCCAGTCCTCCAACTGTCCTTACTTAGACCTGCTCTGAGTGCCGGGGGGTAATCACCCAATTCACTCCTTCCAACGGAGTCCAATTTTTGACCTCTGTTAGGCTTTTTCAGCATCTTAACAGAAAGAAGAGACTAGCGGTGGGATTTTTCTAGAAGTTTGGCAGCTGACAAAAATGGGAAGGTTTAGTTATTTGGTGGTTGAGCCTTCTGGCATGTTTCTCTACTCATGGCCTGAGTCTGATTTGAGAAAGTTCTCCTTCTCTAATAGAGCATTACTACACCTACGTCAAGCAAGAGGTTGTTGTAGATTTGGGGGATATCTGTTCATGATGGAAAGCACTCTGAAGTAGGAGACAGAAGTCTTCATTTAGTGTTTTACCTCGCTGGGGCAAGGTGTGTGGAAACGTGACTAATCTTTGTAAGTCTTAACTTCTTCATCTTTAAAATGATCCCAGTGCTATCTACTTCAGAACTTTGCTGTCGGAATTGAAGCAACTCTTATCAAGAATGCAAGATGCCTTGTGCTTTGAGGTCCAAAGGGAATTGCAAAGAAATTACATGTGTTTATGGTCAAGAATTTGACCCATCTACTTTGCCCAAACTAAGAAGAAGCATTTGTTTAACAAAATGTTATTAAATTCTTCCCGTATGCCAGATTATATAATGTAGGTTTGAGTCGATTCCTAAAGTGGGAAATCTAATATTCATGGTGGTATCTCGTGGGGTAGACCGCCCGAGCTGTAGGAAGATGTTTGCATGAGCTGGCACATCTTTAGGTCATATCCCTGCACTCAGGATACAACAAGACCCAGAAGAAAGACATATTCTAAAAGGTGGAGAGGACAAATTGACTTTTGAAAACACATTAGGCCTTATGCATAATAGAATTCAAATCATTGATCTACAGTTGGGAGCCATACAGACAGGAAGCAATAATGTCAGGAATTCAGATGCTTAAATAAAATTGGATCTAAATGGACCAAAAGTGAGTGTTTCTCAAATGGATCTAAAATGCCTCGTACCGGGACTTTGAACAAACATTTGGGGAATTGGCCAGAGCAGAGAATCTGCAGATGTTTTCCATATACACAGTATATATTAAATAGCTGAGTGAACTCGAGAATTCAGGAAATGCTCCGACATATAGGGAAATTATTAAGTGGAGAAAAATCTGTTTGCTTTCCTGACACCCTGCCGCTTGTCTAAATCAATTATGAACATTCATCTAACCCACCCGTATAGGTCACAGAAACTCATACTGATCAGAACTCTCAGAAAGTCTGGAAACTGAGAACTATTAGCTAAGCTTTTATCATTAATTGTTATGCTTCCTTTTTTCTCTTCCAAGCTTTTATTGGGAAAATTTCCCCAAAGCTATAATTACACTGAATAATGACAGAACTTATTTAATGAAGCAGAGAGCAGAAACTTTTTGAGATAGCAAAATTTGCAACGAATTAAATATTAATGAAAAATAGTCTGTCACAGAATCCATTTTTTTCCACATTCATTTTATCTCATATTTTCATTTAATCTCCAGAAAGTCCAATCATCATTTATATTAGAATTAATGAAATAAAAAATGTATGAATAATTTCCGGACTTTCCCAAGAGCAGTTTTTCTGTACCAATTAAGAATATGAATGAAAAAAAGAGGTTAAAATCACTGTTGAGAACCATACATTTCTGGATTATTAAAATCAATGCTATCAAGTGACCATCACCATGAAGATCATAGCCTTTATTCCTGTGTGTGTTTCCAGCAGTTGATTTTTTTTTTTAAAGGTTTTTACCCAGTTTAGTCATAAAGTTCTGATGTTACATATGGGTAGCATCTCGATCCAAGAGACATTCCATGAATTACCCAGATACTTATTTCCTTGGGTAAGGGTACGCTAGGGTACCCATTCCCCTTTATTTTAGTTCTGTAAATACCACACATAAAACCCAAGCTTTGTTATCAGAGAGCGATATGAACATTTTTAAATATCAGAAAGCATATGTATATATAAAAGTTCCATGTGAGATGTGATTAACTAGAACATTTATTCAATGGAATACTCCTGCTTCATACAGTACTGTAACACCCATGGCCCTGGGTTGAAAACTAAATATGATGTTCCCAGTTTGAATTAAATACTATTTCCTCTTTGTTCCCATAGTATTTGTGTTTGGCTCTGTTGCTCAGTAATAATTTGCCTAAGGTGCCAGGAAATGTGGCAGATATTGAGGGCAGATATTTAATGAGAGATTGACATAGTCTCTCTCTCTTCCTCTCTCTCTCTGCAATATCAAGTTGGGTAGACAACATATGGTAACTAGGGATTGAGGACAAAACGTATGTGGGAGCTTCAGGCGCAGAGATCCTAATTTCAGGGTGAATGTCAAGCCTTACCGGGGTTCAGGGACTTCCTCTGTCAGCTCAGCTGAACAGGCGTGCTATCTCAGGTGTTCCGTCACCGCAGGTTTCACTAAATGTGAGTTCCTAGGAGATCGGAATTCTATTTGCCTTGTTTCTTACAGGTTCCCTAGTTCATAGAAGAGTGCGTGGCATAAGACAAACCAAATAAGTATTCTTAATGACTTATCCAGAGTCATTTCCTATAACTTTTGGATTTACAGAGGGCCTTCTGCCAACTCAACCTTGCTTATTTCTATATTGTCTGTATTTATCAGTTAATGTTTAGCATAGAAATGTACATAGTTATTTATTTATAAATAAGTTCAGTTATTTATGCTATACCTGAATTTGTCCAAGTGGAACCATTTGTCCTTAACTATAAGGGGTCACCGAAAGCAAGCAATATTCCTACGTAACCACCGATAACGCACTAGGAAAGTGGCTGGAGCCACCGGCCTGCCGTCATTGCTGACTCGAGATAAACAGAGCACAGCAATATTGGCTGGAGAATGAAGACAGCTGGCATCACGTTTTCCTAGTTTGGGGACAGAAGGCTAGCAAAGGGACATAGAACTTTGAAAATGTTTCTAAATTGCTTTCAGAAAAGGTAAGGCAAGATGTGTTCCTTCTTAAAAATCTCATTAGAGGGGCGCCTGGGTGGCGCAGTCGGTTAGGCGTCCGACTTCAGCCAGGTCACTATCTCGCGGTCCATGAGTTCGAGCCCCGTGTCGGGCTCTGGGCTGATGGCTCGGAGCCTGGAGCCTGTGTCCGATTCTGTGCCTCCCTCTCTCTCTGCTCCTCCCCCGTTCATGCTCTGTCTCTCTCTGTCCCAAAAATAACAACAACAACAACAACAACAACAAAAATCTCATTAGATAGAAGTAGATTTAACTATTCCCTTACAACCACAATACATGCATAGAGCATTGTGTTTTAAAAAATCCCCCAGATGCTGTCACGATCTTTCACTGCGCATTGTGATGTTAGCATCTTATCGTTTCCCGTGCTCACATATGGAAATCATCTTGGCATTTTTAATAGTATCGAGGCCTAGAATATTATTTGCGCTCCGTTAGGTGCTGTTCCTAATGCCTGCATTACTTCTGCTCATTTTGCTTTTTGCTTTTTCTAAACCTATTTACTCCACTCCCTTAAATACCCTTCAAGGTCATGTTTCAAACCAATTCTTGTATTATCTGTGTCAAAAGCCTCCCTCACTCCCTGAGGCAATTCAGTTCGATTTCATGTAATGAATTGATTTAGAGAGTATACACTATGTGCCAGGCATTTTGCTGGGCACTGAGGATGTCACGTAAAACAGAACACACATGATCCCTGCTCCCACGGAGCAACAGAGAACCTTCTCCAAAGACTGGGATCAAGCGTGGGGCTAATATAATCACGTACCTACACAGCGAGATTATTACCAGGGTCAAATGAGTTCAACAACAAAACAACACTCACCATTAGTGAAAGAAGTAGGAATGAAAATAAAAACTCATCTTTTTCATACACACACACCATCACCTTGGTGTGACGGCTCCTCAGCCTCTCTCCTACTCACTTCTCTGCCTCTTCATCATTTCACATAAGAAATAGACTCTCCTGAGGGAGGGTTAATACTCAGGTCTGGCTTTTACAAGATGGAAAGGCTGAAGCTCAATGAGGATAGAAGGACACGACCCCTGGGAGGTGGGTGTGGAGTCTGGGGACCTCACGGCAATTTCTTTTCAGCAAGAGCTCCCAATATCAGCTTAGAAATTCAAATTTGGGACGTCCTGGATGCTTTTTCCGGGACCCTGGTCACTTGGGTAATCTTATCATCAGCAACACAGGGACCCAGAAGAGAAAGAAATACCGTCTCCAAAAACAGGAAGGAAAAAATAACCACCAACCCAGAATTGTATTCCCTGTAAAAGTATCACTCAATATTGAGAACAAAATAATTATATTTTCGTATGTAAGAGGGCTTCAAGATTTTCCTACACACAGTGTTCATTAAAGATATTTCTAAAAGATATACTTTAGGAAGATGACAAGTGAACCAGGGTAAAAATAACAATAGGAAGAGGTTATTGAAATTAGTAAGTCATGTCAGAAGCTAATGATGATAAAAGTAACTATTTTATATCAAAAATGTAAAATGAAAATGCTGGATAACAGTGGTAAATTTGTGATGCTCAGTGAACATTAAAGCATAAGATAGTATCCGTGCTCTAGAAAAAAGAGGAATACCCCATGTTAGTTAGACATTAGACATTTGTTTTCTTTTTGAGAGAGACAGAGAGAGAGAGAGAACTCAAGCAGGGAAGGGACAGAGGGAGAGAGAGAGAGAGAGATTGAGAGAGAGAATGTTAAGCAGACTCTTGCTCAGCACAGAGTCTGACATGGGACTCAATCTCACGACCCTGGGCTCATAACCTGAGCTGAAATCAAGAGTTGGACCCTTAACCCACTGAGCCACCCAGGAGCCCCTAGAAATTTTTGTAAAAGTATAAATAAGCACGTGCATTTAAAAATTAAGAATGATGAGGGTGAAATGAGGATGATGATTACAGATGGCCAGGCACTAGAGAAGACAAATTTTTTCAGTCAAAATTAATCAGGGAATGCAAAACTTACCATCAATACAAAGTAAGGCTGGAAAGGAGAAACAATATAAATGCCGGTTCATGGAAAACGCTCTGGTAGAAGACAGTGGACAGCTTGGACCCCAGGTCTCCGATGAGACCAGTGGAAAGGCTAGGGCTTTTCTTAATGATGAATATTCAAGGCAGCAAAACAGCAGTGGGGGCCAACGTCCTGCCACATGAAGTTGCTGCTGGGTGTCAGCCCCTGCTGTGGCTGGGGAAGGGGCTGTGCTTCCCCAGTCATGCAGGTTAAAAGCCTTAGAGCTCAAGAGGTGAAGGGTCCCCCCTTGCAGACTGACACCCAGTCGTAACAGATCCCTGTGCACTGTCCACAGAGCGATTGGGAACGGGTACCTGTGAAAGTGAATTTTACGTGTCAGCTTGGCTGGGTCCGGGTGCCCGGATACTTGGTCAAACATTATTGTGGTTGCATCTGTGACAGGGCTTTGGATGAGATTAACAGTTAAATCAGTGGACTTTGAGGAAAGCAGGCTGCTCTCCATTGTGTGTATGGGCCTCATCTAATCAGTAGAAGGCATGAATAGAACATAGACTGACTTCCCCTGAGCAACAAGGACTTCTGCCCACACTGCAACATTGGTTCTTCCCTGGGTCTCCAACCGGCCAGTCCATCCAGCAAATTTTGGACTTGGCATTCTCCATAATCATGTGAGACATTTCCTTAAAATAAATCCCTCTCTCTCTCTCTCTCTCTCTCTCTCGATACACACACACACACACACACACACACACACACACACACACTTCTGCTTCTATTTCTATGAGTTTCCCTTACTAATACTTTTCCTAAGTATGGTGTGTTTGCTTTCTCTTTGCTCAAAAATAGAGAACATGTTGTTTATCAAGACAATTAGAGTCTAGTCCTTTGCACAAACCAATAAAATAGGCATAACTTTGGCAATATTAAAAAAAAGAAAAAGTGTCATTGATAAACAGTATTAAAAACAAAACAAAGGGCAGAAAAACAGAGTAAAGATCTAAAATTCATAAGAAAATACTCTGAAAAAACTTTGTGCCAAAGAATTTCTAAATTTAGATAAAGCTGATATTCTTCTAGAAATGAATCATACATCTAGTTTTTAAAAAGAGAAGACATCTGGGGCGCCTGGGTGGCTCAGTTGGTTAAGCATCTGACTTCGGCTCAGGTCATGATCTCGCAGTTTGTGGGTTCGAGCCCCGCGTCGGGCTTTGTGCTGACAGCTCAGAGCCTGGAGCCTGCTTCGGATTCTGTGTCTCCTTCTCTCTCTGTTCCTCCCCTGCTCACGCTCTGTCTCTGCCTCTGTCTCTCTCTCTCTGTCAGAAATAAATAAAGATTAAAAAAATTAAAAAAAAAAAAGAGAGAAGACATATGAGTAAGCCTATACCTATTACGAAATTAAATAGGTAATCGAAGTGTTTCTTACCGAGAGACTCCAGGCTCACACGATTTCCAGGCGGGTTTAACTGAACTTTCAGAGAAGGGGTAATCCCCATGCTAACCCAGATGATGTAGAGAATAAAACAAGAGAAGAGTTTTCTAACTTATTTGATCAGCCAGTGTAATTTCAGTGCCAAGACAAGAAAAGAAAATTCTGGTCACGTATAAACATAGATTAAAAATCCTCATTATATATTAACGAATCAAATCTGTTAGTGTATACAACAGCATTAGTTTTATTTTCCTTAAATAGTTGTTAGCATATTCATGTTGCAGTGAACGATGATTATTTCAGTGGCGGGAAAGACAGACACTGAATAAGAAGCCTGCGGGTGGAGGAAGGTGTCGCGACATTAAGGGATAGCATCTAACCTAGTCTGCGGCGTCCAAGAGGGGATGATAGGCCCGTGGTTAAGAATGGAAGGGTTATTGAGGACGTTGAACTATAACGGCATTCGAGGCCGAGGGGGCAGAGAAACACGTGCAGCGAGAGCTCATGACAGCTTGGAGTCACCGTTAGCTGTTGGCCATGACGAGAGTCGGGCAAGAGACTTGCTTGGCGATGAGATCTGTTCCACGGAGGGTCCCCTGTCCCGGGCTGGTTCCTACCCTGGGCTGGTGTTCTCAACCGATGTCCTCATTCAGGCTGTGTGTGCTTCCATTTTCCTTGTAAACTCTCGGTATCCCCTTAGCTGGGGCGGATGCGACGCTGTTTATTCTGTCTGCGAGGCAGGAGTGTTTCCCCATGAACCCAGAACAGGATTCGTCTTCCCTCTGGCTGCTCTGGGCCTCGTCTTCCCTTTTTCTGCTCTGGGCCTCGTCTGTGGTGGGTCCTCAACACCTCTGCGGCGACCGACGGATGGCGCTTTGGCAAAGAGCAGGGTCAGAAACCAGAAACGGACTGCTCTGTGAAAGGCTGGAAGAGTTTGCAACGAAGAATGAGGCGTGCAAGCAAGCTAACTCACATCTTTAAAGAAGCGATGGGTCACCGGGCGGGTGGGGGGCTCAGCTCTCCTTCTGATGAGCAACATGTCTGCGCAGAGCGAGGGGTCTGGATTTGGAGTCAGAGCCTAAGCTTGGGCACGACGTGTTCCACTCGCAGAAACATTCCGAACGACGGTTTCCTCACCTGAAAATGGAGAAGGGACATGCTTCACGTGGTTGCCATAAGGACCACACAAAACACTGTCTGTGCAAGTGCTTTAAAATCTGCAAATGGTTACTGCCACTTCATTACGAAGCTTGCCTGGTTTAGGCTGGAAAGACAAAATACACTGAAAAACAAAATCCAAACGACGCAAAAAAAAAAAAAAAAAAAAAAAAAAAGAAAAAGAAAAAAATTTAAAAAAGGAAAAAAAAAAGAAAAGAAACAAAAAACGAAACAAAACAAAAAAACCCCCCAAACGAAAAAAAAAAAAAAAAACCCAAACACAACAACAACAACAAAAACTAACAGAAAACAGGAAACAATGTCAGGCATAAAACCTTGGCATACTTTCCACACGGAGAAGCATTTCCCATAAAGGAATATATATAACCGAGTGACTGGAAAGCCTCAGGAAAGTTCCATTTCCTCTCCTTCCTTTCTTAGCTCTGTTTGGCATTCAGGAATAGTTGCCGTGAGCCCTGCGAGGACTCATTAGCCCCCCGTAAGGAGAACTTGCCCCGAAGTTCATGGTTATTACCCTTGAAGCCGAAGACATGATGGGCGAAGTTGCTATGTTTCCTTGGAGCAGGCTTCTGCCTTTGTGAGTCACCTGCTTTGCACCCCCAGGTTCTCAGAGCTCACTCACAGCTCTGTTAGCAAGAACCCGGGGAGCAGCCCTGCGGCCAGCCAGGCCTGAGGGCCACTCAGGGTTTCTGACGCTGTCTGTGGAATAGTAATCACTTTTATGGTTCTCTAACAGCCGCCCTCTTCCCTAATAAATCGGCAATACGCTTGAAGATTTTTCTTTTTCAACCAGCAGAGGGATTGCAAGGTTTTAGAACAAACTGATCACTATCTTGAGGGCCGCAGCCATTGAATTATTGCTCAACGGCCTCCAGATCTGGGACATGATGATCTCAAGGGCAGGGGCCTACTTTTCTGGATCGGACTGTGTAGGTGACCTTGGAAATCGTCCTCTGTGTGCTCCACTTTCTTCACTGGGCAAACGGTAGAGCAGGGTTGTGGCTGGATGATCGCTACCGTCCCTTCCCATCCAAGTGTCTTCTTCAACCCCAGCTCAGCTCACGGAACGCACACTCAGGCGGGAGCCGTCCCGGGCACCTGACAGCTGTGCTGCGACTTTGGCAGAGCTGAACGACCTTCCCTTTTACGGCAACAGAGTCTGTTCTCTTCCCCTGCTGCTCATTACCTTACCGTGTCCCCGTGTGGGGTCAGAGCACCTGCTATTCAGAGCAATATTTGATTCTGGCGGCCGTCATAAAGGGAAATTGCCATATCGAATGGGGGATGAATCATTTGGGGGACCAGTGACCTCCTTCCCAGCAAACTAAGAATGCATCGTTGTTCTTTTGCCCTCAAAAACACTGATAATCGGCATTCTTGTCCATCCCAGTGGCATCAGTCAGCCCCTCTGCACTGGATGTGACTCCCAGGAGCCACCGGACATAGATTACAGTGCTCACTAGGTCTCCACCTGCTTGCAAATTGCACCTGTTGCTTTCATCAAATAAGTCAGTAGATTGGGTATGGACATGATTTTTGTTCTTTTTTTTTAAAGGAAAATTTTTAAGGTTTATTCATTTTTGAGAGACAGAGAGAGACGGAGCACGAACAAGGGAGGGGGAGAGAGAGAGAGAGGGAGACACAAAATCCAAAGCAAGTTCCAGGCCCTGAGCTGTCAGCACAGAACCCGACATGGGGCTCAAACCCACGAACCGCGAGATCATGACCTGAGCCAAAGTCGGACGCTTAACCGACTGAACCACCCAGGCGCCCCTGATTTTTGTTCTTATAATAATTGTAAGTGGCAAAAGGGGTCTTGTAAGACAAGAAGTTGATGAAAATTTGGAAATTTTCTATGAAGCCAGATGTACAGTTTTATTAAAATTTAGTGAACTATTGAATATAGATGTTTATAGACATTAAACATTTTTATTATTGATTCTTACATTTCAAGGGTCCAAACTGATCTAAATTTCTGGAAGAATGGCTAAGAATGAAGCAAAGGGAAAGAGGTGCAGGCACGATATTATTGTCAAGATGGGACCTTGGGTACTTTGTGTATTACAAGACAAGTTGACCATAGTAACATTGGGAATGGTTATCATCTTCTTTAGTGTAGACGGGATCTAAATCTAGAAGATTTACCAAAAACAGCGTTCAGTATAATTTTGAAATATCTTGACCTAAAAACATAGGTTTCAACATTGAGATTATTTTTGCGTCTGATGAAAAAACGGTACCTCTGTATCGCAACAGTCACTTAAACAATGCTGGGATCTATTAAGGATACAGGTGGTATGAGGCTCCTCTGCCAAGCAAGAGCTTGAGATTTGAAGCCAACCTGAAGCAACTCTACTATTTACCAGCCGAGGCTCACAAAAGTCCAAATCTTACGTCTTTATCTGTAAAACGGGATTCTCCAGAACACGCCTCATAGGGTTTGAGAAGAATCAAACGCGGAACGGCATGCTGAACATCCAGTGCTTTGGCACTTTGTGAGGCCCTTAATGAATGGCAACTATAATGACCTTTACCATTCCCAGGGTGGGAAATAGAGTCTTGACTGGAAACTTTGATTCTTCCTCTGTTTTGAAATAGACATCACACACTAAAGCCGATGAAATAGTTATGTTACATACAAAGGAAATAATCAACAACCCGGAAAAACATCATCCTATCTTTTTTTTAAATTTTTTTTTAACGTTTTATTTATTTTTGAGACAGAGAGAGAGCATGAATGGGGGAGGGGCAGAGAGAGAGGGAGACACAGAATCGGAAACAGGCTCCAAGCCATCAGCCCAGAGCCTGACGCGGGGCTCGAACTCACGGACCATGAGATCGTGACCTGAGCTGAAGTCGGACGCTTAACCGACTGAGCCACCCAGGCTCCCCAACATCATCCTATCTTGAACGTACAAAGCATCGACAGAAACCCTGTCTTGTGAGCGTGTGATGGTTCCTGGCTCCAGGGAGGAGCTATTGCCAGAAAAAGAGAACATTTCTCTTCAACTCTTGTCAATCAAGAGATACTTGGAAGTGAGACAGAAGGGGGCAGGGACACCATAAACAACCAGGGGAGGAAAGGCGTGTGAGAGGGAGGGGGAGACAGCCCGACAGAGCTCTGACCTTCTTCCCACCCAGGGGATGAGGATGTGGATGTCCCCCCCACCAAGGTAGTCCAGCAGAGGGCATCTGGGGGAGAATGCACACGAAATCCAGATCCCCTGCAAAGCTGGGGGCTTGCAGAACAGCAGTGGGAATAGAGCGGCTATAGGGACGTAGGCAGGGTGCATATTGCCCTGAGAAGGAAACTTGGGCAACGAGTGAGGCTGAGGACCTGCCGAAGTCAAACTGCTAACATCAAAGCAGGGCAGGCAAGCTGAGCACTGGCCCAGAGAGCAGGCACACTTTAGTGACGTCATTTGTCGCCTTAGGGATGAGATGTTGGCTCTTGTCACTACTGATAATTCAGGATAAGACCAGTGGCTTCTGTGCACAGTTTGTTGTAAAACACTGAGTGTTTTTGCCTTCTTCCCCCCCCCCCACCAAGCACACGCACATACACAGGCACACATATGCATACACTTTTTAGATTCTTTGAAAACTTAAAACATCTTCTCTCGGTATGTTTAAAGTAAACAAATGATCTCAATGGCATGGTTCCCATTCTCCCCCCCAGTACATGACAGGATAGTCCAAGGTGAGGGAGTTAGGATCTGTGGACAGGATGCTGTATCACATATCTGCCACTGCATAACAGTAATGCCACAAACTTAGAAGCTGAAAACCATACACGTTTATTATCTCAGTTTCTGTGAGTCAGGAATCTGAGCCCGGGTCCTCTGGAAAGCTGTAAACTAGGGTCAGCTAGGGGGCAGAGTACTCATCTGGGGCTCGACTGAGGAAGGATCCACTTCCAAGCTCACATGGTTGTTGGCAGATTTTAATTCCTTGCAGGTTGCTGGATAAGGGCCTTAGTTGCTTACTGGCCGTCTGCCAGAGTTTCCCCTCCATTCCTTGCCATGTGCCTCTCTCCTTAGGGTAGCTTACAGCATGGCAACTTATAGCTTCAAAGCCGACAAGGAAAAGAGTCTCTCGGCATGATAGTCCTTCTAGTTTTATGTAATGTCATCAAAGAAGTGAAATCCTGTCAACATTGTTGTATTCCATTGGGTAGGAGGAAGTCACGGGTCTCGCCCAAAGTCATAAGTTGTGAGTTATGCCAGGGCACGAGTACCAGGAGGAGTAGATCATCTGGGTCAACTCAGACTGTCCACCCAAGCTGCTATGTGTCAGGAACCTTAAAGTCTTTGAATATTAATCTTTTCAGCTTCAATCGAAGACGCGTATTATTATTACTTTATAGAGGAAACATGGGTCTCCCCTAGGTAATTGCCCAAAGGTCACAAGCTAGTCGAAATGCAGCTGGGATTCAAATACAGACCGAAGCAAGTGTTCTTCTTCTGAACTCCCCTTCTTTGCTGGGAAGACCAGAGGACGGTCTCCAAGAACGGGGGAGGAGTGAGCGGGAGAAATCTCAGCTTCTGTCTCTGAGAGTTCAGTGACACCTTTTCTTCCCCATGGCCATCGCTGTCATCTTTTTGTGGAGCTGTCTCAGGCTCACTGGCCTAGAGGGCAAGGACACTCAAAACATCTCAGTGAGGATTATTCTTTCCAACTCCCACAAACACGAGTCTTTAGAATTCAGTTTAAGAGCATCCTTGTGATTCCCCATGTTTTCTCAAATCACTTGGGAGTGTTTTGATTTGGAGTGAGGAGACGCTTCTGACCTTTATGGGAAAAAACGAAGTCGGGTGGGAGTTGGTTTATAGAATCCTCCATTGTCTTGTTGCTGAACCCTGCAGGCACATAAGGACAAAAGCCGTACCGGACCAAGAAATCGGGCACTTCTTTGGGTTGCCTCAACTCTTTGACTTGTCTCCTTCCTTCTAAAGCACCACCTACCTCCTAGATTTCACTTGTGGGCGCAGCTTTTGATGATGTGCCTGACATGAGTGGAAAGCCCTGAGCCTGCCTGACCACCCCCCCCCGACCGCACCCCAGCCCATCTGCAGTGAGATGCCCATCTACTTCTAGTCATTGATGAAGCACCTCATGTAGAGCCAAGATCTGGTGTCCCAACTGGTGCTGAAGGGGCTCAGTGCAAACCGGAATTCTGGTGGTATTGACTTTCCATAGGATGAACAGGTCAATGGGAGTAGGGAGGGGAAGGAGCTAGGTTGATAAACCCCCTTTCTTCTTTTCTCCCATATTCTACTCCAAGGCACAGATATTCATTGCAGGCTCCTTGAGGAGCCCTGTGTGCCTGGTGAACACAAGTCTGAGTCTGCCTGCTGTATCTTCAAGGTTTGTGGTGAGGCAGACACATGATGATGTCACCTGCCTTCACAGGTTTCTTTGCCCTTACTCCCCTTCATTCTCTACCCTGGGTTGGCGTCTCCCAAGTAAAGCCTTCGGTTTTGTTTTCTAGATGACTGAGGCTAAGACGCGAGCCCAGTGGGAACGGTACTCCAGACCCTGCCGGGTCATGGAGCTGAATTACGAAATTGAGATTCAACACCACGGACATTTCAAGGAACGCCGCACTCACAGCATGACTGAGCGATGAACACGGCACTCGAGATTTCAAGGCAAATGTTTTTTGGTGTCATAATCGAGACGATTAGCTTCGCACATTACAAAAAGAAGTGACTCATAAAACACGTATCAATGTTGCATTTGAGAACAGCTGCTGCCAGCCTGTGCGCAGGAACACACACACAAAAGACGATCTGCCTCAGATCAATCTTTGCCATTCTGGAAGGAGAGAGAAGACAGAAATAGCTCTTTGTGGGGATGACTGACATGTTCTGGCCAGGCATCCTTTGTTAATATAACACACGAGAATTAGACAAATTGGAGCTGGAAAGCACTCCTGTCATAATGTGGCTGATGGGTCTGTGCAAAAGGCAGCTGCGGTGCCTGCACGAAGGGCTCCCTGCTCTCCCGAGCTCTTTCTAAATAAGCCAAGCTGCAAAGAAGCTTTCGCTGGGAAGCTGATCTCCAAATTGGGCAGAATGTTCCTGTGACACAGTCTAGTCCGTGGGAGAAGCCAGACAGAGGGGCGGAGAGGGCCTCGCTGGGGAGCCTCCTGAGGGACCGTGCGTTCATTCATTCATTCATTCATTCATGGGACCCCACCCTTCCCATAGAACTTTCTGTTCTGAAGCAAGTGTTATAACCGCACCGTCCGATACTGTGGTCACCGGACTTTGGTGATGATTGAGCACTTGGAATGGGGCTTACAGTGGCCAGGAGCTACATTTTTAATTTTATTTCATTTCTATTAATTTCAGTGTAAATAGCCCCATCCTTAGGGGATGGCACGGCCAAATGTTCCTTCATTTAAAAATATGTATCATTGATGGGGCGCCCGTGTGGCTCAGTCGGTTGAGCGTCCGACTTCGGCTCAGGTCACGATCTCACGGTCCGTGAGTTCGAGCCCCGTGTCGGGCTCTGGGCTGATGGCTTGGAGCCTGGAGCCTGCTTCCGATACTGTGTCTCCCTCTCTCTCTGCCCCTCCCCTGTTCATGCTCTGTCTCTCTCTGTCTCAAAAATAAATAAAAACGTCCAAAAAAAAAAATTAAAAAAAAATGTATCATTGAAAAAAATACGTATTGAATACTTGCTAAGTGACCTCTTAGAAGTTGCTTGGTAAAGGGGGGGCCTGGGTGGCTCAGTCGGTTAAGCATCCAACTTTGGCTCAGATCATGATCTCGCCGTCTGTGAGTTCAAGCCCCGCATCGGGCTCTGTGCTGACAGCTGAGAGCCTGGAGCCTGCTTTGGATTCCGTGTCTCCCTCTCTCTCTGCCCCTCCCCCCACTCATACTCTGTCTCTCCTTGTATCTCAAAAATAAATAAACATTAAAAAAAACGAAGCTGCTTAGTGAGTATTTGGGGGAGATTGTGGGTACTCGGGATACTTTTTTATTCTATTTTCAATACAGTTTTTAATTTTTTAAAATGTTTATTTATTTTGAGACCGAGTGTGTGTGTGTGTGTGTGTGTGTGTGTGTGAGCGGAGGAGGGGCAGAGAGAGTGAGGGAGAGAGAGAGAATCCCAAGCAGGCTCTGAGCTGTCAGCACAGAGTCCCATGTGGGTCTCGATCTCACAAACAGTAAGATCATGACCTGAGTCGAAACTGAGAATCAGACCCTTAGCCCCCCAAGTGCCCCTCAATACAGTTCTTAAAAAACAATATGAAGGGGGACACCTGGGTGGCTCAGTTGGCCAAGTGTCCAACTCTCAGTTTTGGCTCAGGTCACGATCTCACAGTGTAGTGAATTCAAGCCCCGCATCGGGCTCCGTGCGGAGCCTGCTTGGGATTCTCAATCTCTCCCTCCCTCTCTCTTTACCCTCTCCCACCCGTGCTGTTTCCGTGTCTCTCAAAATAAATAAACTTAATTTTTTTTAATAAGAAAAATAAACTGTGGCCTTCTTCATTACATCACGCCTCTTCGAAGTTACCCATTGCCTTTGGTCTCGCGTGCAACAGTACAACTTTACGAGCTCGTGGAACAAGGGAGGAAAGTAAGACAATTACCCAGCTGATGACTGTGTATGGTAGGATGTGATGGCACCCATAAAGAAAATACCATGGGGGTTCCAGTCCCAACCAGGGTGGGGGCACCTGCGCTTGAATACAGCCAGGGGGACTTCATGGAGGAGGTGACCCTGGAGAAGGCTTTGAATGCAGATAAGCTTTGGCAGTGAAGCAGGATTCCGGGAGACAGGGAGCAGCCTACAGAGAAGGGGAATAAATCACAGGATTTATTCTCACAGAATTAAGTCTAACAGAATATTCTGTGGCTGAAAAGAACGCTTAAGTGTATGTAAGATATGTACAGTTAGAAGAAAAAGTGAAATCCTGCCACTTCAAAACTTCAAACTAATAATATATATATATATATGTATATGTATATGTTCTGACATATACGTATATGTATATGTATATATATATGTATATGTATATATGTATATGTATATGTATGTGTATGTGTATATGTATATGTATATGTGTATGTGTATGTGTATGTGTATATGTATATGTATATGTATATGTATATGTATATGTATATATTATCTACCAGGAGATACAGAATTTATTTCTGGGCCAGAATAACCTGTTGGTTTGGGAAAATGATCTTCTTCAAAAGTATTGGTTCAACGTAATTGTTTGAGGCGAGCACTAGAGAGAACAAATAAGGGAGATGTGGTCCCTGCCTCCCTGGAGCTCAGGAGTCTGTTTGGAAAGACCAACGTTGCCCGTGTCATGAAGGAGAAACGCAGGCTTGCCTTATGAGGTGCTTGTTTGGGAGGAGAGATCTCAGGTTTCTTGGAGGAGTTTAAATGACAGGGTTTGCTAGATTCAGGGATAAGTCATGGGATGAGGAGGAATAGTGTCCCATGCAGATAGAACAGCATGTGCAAAGGTTGGAAGGAATCACTTAGCTGCTTAGCCTTTTTCAAGGGATACCCATGAGCCCGAAGTACCTGATAGCCAAGCAGAGAGCAGCAGGAGGTGTGCTGGAGAATAATCTAAGGTCAGAGGGCTTGCAGCCTTATGGGGAAGGGGATCTTATTCTGAGCACCATGAATCTGTCCATTTCACAAATGTAGAGCAAAGACCACCCATTGTTTTGGGCCGAAAGGAAAGTTACTATGAACCTGAATGCGTGAAAAGGAAACGTTCTCCCTTCCGGAAGAGGCAAAAAGCATGCAGCAAGGTGGTTCCCTCTAAAAACGCAAAGCATCTGTAAACTGGCAACCTAGCCCCTCACTGTCTACACTGGGATTCAGGCCAGTGGTGCTTTGCTTTTGGAGCCTGTAGCCTCAGCGTGGTTTCTGGGGAGGCACCTCCTCGTGGAGGCTGCAAGGTCGGAGCCGTGCACACTTGCTCTGCTCTTACTTCTCGCTGGAGACCATGGAGAACTGTTGGCGATCCACTCTCAGGATTTAAGACAGGGTCCTACGTACTGGAGTCCAGCCGTTACGTTTCAGGTGCAATTTTGTTCTCCTCTGGCTGTATAATTGAGGACCACATCGCTGTGGGTGAGAATGGGGCTCCCCCCAAAAGGGAGTGATACTCCCACTGGCGGCCGTCCTAGATGGGATGCAGTTAGGGATAGAAAAATTGGGATGGGGAGGCTGACTGCAGACCAGAGAAGGTCACCCTCCATCTCTGAGACTGTATGAATTTCAGTCACTGAGAACCTCTGCAGTAGGCAAATCCCCTTGCTCCGGTGCGGGGAGGCAAGCCAGCCCCCCAGAGGGAGCCCTGTTTGTGACAGACGGGTGGACGACTTGAGTCTGTGGGCATTGAAATTTGTCAAATCTTTGAGGGGTTGCAACTTCTCGTCTGTGTCGTTTCTTGTCTGTGTTGTCTTGTTTTCCCATTGTCCTGTTAGGGCATTGCTACAGGGAAGAGAGAGCATTGATGGCCAGGAATGCAGCCAAGTGGAGAAACACGGAGCCCTGGTTCCTGAGGACGCTTGATAGAGGGACGTTCCCGGGAGCCAGGGGGCAGGCTGGGATCTGAAGGGAGAGCTCTTGCTTTGTAGTGTGAGAACGTAATGGGAATGTGACCTTACGCGGTTGTTCCGGGTTGGAGGGGGCTGGCCAACTCGGTAGGAGGGTGGGGAGAAGAGATCATGGAAGGAGTCCTGGAGAGGGAGCCTTGGAGGGAAAGGATGGGCAGAGCCCTCCTGTGGGTTTGGAGGGCACACATAGGTTGGCATCCCTGGGGTTTCATCACGGAGGTGCTTGGGGAGGTGAGTATGAAATGTAAGGAACTATGGAGCAGTGGACCATCTTACACAGGGAACGGCATAGTCAGATATGGATTTGAAAAGATTGGGGCGCCTGGGGGGCTCAGTCGGTTAAGCGTCTGACTTCAGCTCAGGTCATGATCTCATGGTTTGTGAGAGTGAATATTGGGAGATGAAGGAGTGAGATTCCCAGTTTACATACTTGTCTGCGGCCATTTGAAACAACTACCAGCATCTGTTTGAAAGAGATGAACAAGCGCTTCTCCTGGCCAAATTGTCTCATTTCCCGATTGGCGTGAGTTTGTACCTGGCGGGGTCAGATATTCATGAAGCCGTTATTAGAAGAAAGGGACCAACTTTCATTTCCTATTTCCAAATGGAGTGCTTAGGAGCTGCGGCAGGTGCACAGACAGGAACATGAGAGCCACGTGAGAGAGGAAAGTGAGGATTCCCAGTTAGCTTTGGGGGGGGTAGGGTCATATGGAAGAAAATGGTCCAGGAGCCAAAAGGGGACTCAGGTCCAACTAGTAGGAGCGGTTAAGCTTGATCCCTTGTATCCAGATATTTATTATCATAAAGCCCCTGAAAACAACTAGTTTCAGAGATGTAAAGTATTCCTAGGGAGGAGATAAGGGGAAGTTACTGCTCAATTTTCTTTCTCCAGGGAGCGCAGAGGGGAATGAATTGTCTTACACCATAGCTAGTGTGTCTGCTTAGTAGGCAGGGGAAGGGACCCTTCCTTGAGGCTGACTGAACATTGCAGAGGCTGCCTGGGGACAATGACATTGGAGCGGAAGCTCCAATATGTCCACATATCTCCAGCTTTCATGGATGCTTCTTGGGTCTCATCTTGGGGTGCTTGGGTGGCCCAGTCAGTTAGGTGTCCGACTCTTGGTTTCAGCTCGGGTCGTGATCTCGTGGTTCGTGAGATTGAGTCCCACGTTGGGCTCGGTGCTGGCGGTGCGGAGCCTGCTTGAGATTCTTTCTCTCTCTCTCTCTCTCTCTCTCTCTCTCTCTCTCTCTCTGACTCTTTGCCCCTACCCCCTCTGTCTTTCTCTCTCTCTCTCTCTCTCTCTCTCAAAATAAGTAAATAAACATTTAATAGTAAAAGAAAGGGACTGTCTCATCTGGACACTGGACATGGGAGCCGATGACACCACATATTAATTCAGCGCTGAGATTCTACGATAGTTTCCCTGTGAGGATTTCTTTATATTTGCTGGAGGAAAGCCACAGCCGACATTCCATCTCTACCGTGACAACATGCATCTTGACTGCTGTTAAATTGATCGGCATACAAATCCTTCCACCATATGTGTGATGGCCCTTATCCTTTTGGAAAAAAAAAACAAAAAAAAAACCCAATCATTTGATATGAGTGACATTAATGGCCTGAAAAAAAAAAACGTATTAAATTTAGGTCTTGTTAATTTGTAACTGTGATTATCCAAAGTAAAGTAGACCCAGAGATTACATTTGTACCGCTTGACGGGAAAAGAGAGGACATGATGTATTTGGGGAAGCAAGTCCGCTGAGACATAACTAACTTTTGCTGAAGCAAACTTTTAAATTATCAATAAGAAATCTATAAACGTACTCTCAGTACATTTAAGGTCGATCTCTTTCGTTGCCCTGGAGGATGTGTGTATTTTCTGTATGTTTCCCTGACTCTCTGCCTCCCGGAGCCGGGAACACTCACTGCCCTCCCCCTTCTCTTCTCTTTCTGCACATCTAATGTAGTAGTTGTCACATGACATTAGTGTGAGGTTTACGGGTGGGTTTCTCCACCAGACCCAGAGCTCCAGGACGTTGTGGGCCAGAACTTACCTCTGTGCAGTGCTGGCTTCCGGCCCAGCACCATCATAGATTAGAGGCTCAGTCCGTACGTGTTGGAGAGAAAAATTCTTCCATAGGAAGGCCCGCGACTGGACAGCACTATTGATGACCTCTACCTGAAGGCAAAAGAGATTTGCTTAACAAGAGCGTCACAAACTCAAATGCTTTTTTAAAAAATACAAATCATGTGTTCTGACTCTGGTGGTCTGGTGGCCAGGGTCAGAAACTAGGAGCGTGTGGCCCTGGGGCCAGTGGAGGAAGGCCTGACCTCCCTTAAAAGGCCTTCTTACTCCTATGAAACAAAGAATGAAAAAGCACAAAGCACGAGCGGGTTCAGATTCTAAGAAGAAGGCAAGCTCCCTGAGGGTAGGCTCTTTGTTTATTTTCTTCCTTGCTCTGGCTCTGGCTTTCAGATCTGTGCCTGGCACAGGAAAGTCATAATGTGAGTTATGGAAAGAATCCAATGACTGAGTCAAATAAAGCACTTCACAGGCTTGATTCAGCCCCTGGGAGAGCCCGTCAGCAGTCTTTGCTCTATAAAGCATTCTCTGGTTCACTCTTTTCCCTGATTTGGGCTGGCTTCCTTCCCCCGTGAGCGCTATCTTTATTAAAAGAAAAGAATCTTCGCACCAAGTAGGCCTCCTGAAGTGATCTCATTCCAGTTAGGACCATTGCTTTTTATTGGTCTTGCCCCTGTATTTTCTAATACTGTTTTCTTTCTTGAAAAGAAAGTGGCAGATCAAAGCTTTCCACTGCCCCCATCGAGTCAGAAACAAAAACAAAAACGAAAACTGAGGACACCTGGACTCATACTACTGGGGGCTCCAACTCTGGGGGCCTTTGCTTATCAGCAGTGGGGCCTGGAAGGACTATAGACTCGAAGGTTTTCTTTATGTCTTTTTTTCTATTTTTTTCTGTTAACTATAATTTATATATAACATAAATTATATACTAATATATAATTTATATATAATATAAATATACTAATATATAATTTATATATAATATAAATATTATATAAAATATATAATATATAAATATATATTATATAAATATATAATATAAATATATAAATTTATATATAATATAGATTATATAATTTATATATAATATAAATTATATAATTTATATATAAATATAATTTATATATATAATTATATATATAAATTACATAAATTATATGTATATAATTTATATATATAATTTATATATATTATATACATATAATTTATGTAATTTATAAATATATAAATTTATATAAAAATAATAAATATATATTTATAAATATATAAATTTATAAATACTAAATACTAAATAACAAATAAATAATATAATTTATATACAATATAAATAGATATAATTTATATATAATATAAATTATATAATATATAATATAAATTATATAATATATAAATAATATATATAATTTATATATAATATAAATTTATATTATAATATAATTTATATCATAATTTATAATATATTATATATATTATATAATTTATATTATAATAATTTATAATATAAATTATATAATTTATATTATATATAATTATATATTATTTACATTATAAAATAAATAAATTTATTTATATAAAAATAAATATTTATTATTATATATTAAATATAATTATATATTATTTATATTATATATAAATTATATAATTTATATATAACTATTTTTTATATTAACTATAATTGATTGTCAAATAAGTTTATTTATTGTCAAATTGACAAATTGACAACCCAGTGCTCATCCCATGGAGGAGTGCCCTCCTCCATGCCCATCACCCACTTTCCCCTCCCCCACCCCCATCAACCCTCAGTTTGTTCTCAGTATTTAAGAGTCTTTTATGAGAAAGAAGGCTTTCCTATTTACGCTCCAAGTTGCAGAAATCACTGTGTTTCCTGGTGTGGCCGCAGGTCTGGTTTCGGGGCCGTTCACACATGATCGTGCGGGCAGATTTCCATCCAATGTGTCATTAAAAATTCTTGAAGAGGAGAGCCGGGTAAGATAAGATAGCTGATAACAGTAAGGAATTATTTTTAGGTATGCTGAGAGTACCTTGGTTAAGTTTCTAAGAAATTTTATCTCTCAGACATATGCTGAATATGTGTGTGTGTGTGTGTGTGTGTGTGTGTATGTATCTATGCTAAATTTTATACAGTATAGGTGACATGGTGACATGACATTACTGGGATTTGCTTTCAAATAATCGAAGACAAATGGGGGTGGTGGAGGTAGATGGAAGGAGTGAGTGACAGGCACAAACTGGATGAAGACACAAGGAGCTGACCAGACTATTCTCTCTACCTGTATATGTATTTAAACTTTTCCACCTTCAAAAACGATAGTACAAGCATCAAGGCAACAAATTCAGATTTACCATTAGTGCTCGTATTTTACTGCACATATATTTAAATATACCTTAGGTTGCATAGCTAAAATAGCTTTATTTTACGTGAGCTGTGTTTTGTGAATTGTACTGCTATTACGGGAATGATACCTATGCTTGAGCTTAGCAGAGGAACTAACCTGAAAGGAATCATAAGGAGTCCACAAGAGTGTGCGATTGCCACGTGCAGCCCCCTCGCTCTGTGGGCTAAGGGGCTGAGCTCAGGGGTGTTAAGTATTTGTTCAAGACTGCGTCGGTTCGCTTCCATAGTCTTTGGCTATAAGCTGAGATCGGGGACTCTCCAGTGGGAGGAAGAGGGGGATTCAGGCATCCGAGCCTGGAGTACCAAACTGAGGCTCCTGGCTTTGGTGTGAGGCAAAGTAATGTGGGCGCATTGCCGGAGAGAGGGTAGGGACCGACGCCAGTGCCGGCGAAGACAGCTCTGCAGGCCAGACCTGAGCTGTGGAAGCCTGCCAAGCCTAGGGCATTCAGTGCTCCAGCCCTAAGCCCCACTGGCCTCTGCTTTCCAGAAGTGGCTGTAGATGTGGAAGGAAAGAACCAGACGACCACGGAGAGGCAGTCTTGTGGTTCGCTGGGTTTACAGGACAGGAGGAGAAGAAAGTGGGCAAGGGTCCTCGTTCAGTGGTCTTCAAGTAAACGTTCCCTCCTGTAGGCGAGGACTGATGATGGCTCTCTGGCCAACTGTGGGCAGGTGGTATATGAGACAAGGGCGAAGAGGAAACCGAATTTATGCTCGTGTAGATGAACTTAATGATTCATTTCAACACCCTACACCTCAGATATGTGTACGCGCTACTGAGCTTGTTCTTCCTTAAAAATAAATAGACGCTGCTTATCAACATCCCCAAATCAAATATTGCATGTACATATGCTAGCTGAACAACAGCTGTGTTTCTCTGCTTTAGACTAGAACACAGCAGGCATTTTTTTTCCGCACCGTTTCAGGGTGGGAAAAGAAAATAGACAAAGCAAGAGAAATGGACAAGAAGCTACATGCCTGCCTTTCCTTTGAAAAAAAGTCTGTTTTTCTTTTTAATATTCATTTTTGGGAGACTGCAAGTTGGGGAGGGGCAGAGAGAGGGGGACAGAGGATCCCAAGTAGGCTCTGGGCTGACCCGGCGAGGCCAATTGCGGGGCTCGAACCCACGAACTGCGAGATCGTGACCTGAGCGGAAATCGGACGCTCCACCCACTGAGCCACCCAGGCGCCCTGAAAAGTCTGGTTTTTAAAGAGCCAGACAAATGAAGAAGGAGGCTTCACTGTGCCTTCCCACTCCCATTGCCCCTGACTTCTTACAAGACTTGGAAATAAACATGTCCGGGGTGTAGCCCACCCGGTTTACCTACCATTTTATCATGCCTTCCAAATGGACCAGTCTCTACTCTCCAATATGATTTGGTAAAAGGAGCTTTGGCTTTGGATTCAGTGAGACTGAAGATTAAATTCTGAGCTAGATGACCAGGGAGACACTACCTGGAACCTTACTGTCGTTTGTATAATTGTATAACGGAAAGATACTACTCACATTGCGTTATCGTGAGCATTAAAATGCTCATTCTCTAATGTGCTCAATGTTTGAGAAGAATGACAAGTCTAGAGGGTCATGATGTTTTGCTTTTGAAACATCAGGAGGTATAGACCTGTAGGTTCTGTATAAGACGGTACATCCTAGAATCGAGTGCCAGGGTCAGTGTCTATCTGCCACAGGACGGATGCTCAGTGAATATCTAAGTGAACTGCCTTGGTTTAAAAATAAAATTATTGGGGGTCCTGGGTGGCTCGGTCAGTCAAGCATCTGACTCCAGCTGAGGTCACGATCACGCACAGAGCCCGCTTCGAATCCTCTGTCTCCTTCTCTCTGCTCCTCCTCTCCTCCCCTGCTCACACACACACACACACACACACACACACACACACATACGCTCTCTCTCCCTCTCTTAAAAATAAAATAAATAGGGGCGCCTGGGTGGCGCAGTCGGTTAAGCGTCCGGCTTCAGCCAGGTCACGATCTCGCGGTCTGTGAGTTCGAGCCCCGCGTCAGGCTCTGGGCTGATGGCTCAGAGCCTGGAGCCTGTTTCCGATTCTATGTCTCCCTCTCTCTCTACCCCTCCCCCATTCATGCTCTGTCTCTCTCTGTCCCAAAAATAAATAAACGTTGAAAAAAAAAAATTAAAAAAAAAAATAAAATAAATATTACAAAAAATAATAATAAAAAGTTAAATTATTGTTATTTGTATCCGCCAATAGCAAAACCCTTCGGTTAGATTCCATCGACCCAAATAATCAGAGCAGACCAATCAATGTACCTTTTTTGGAGAAGCAAGGGGTTAATGTCAACTTCTAGAAATAAATCCAGACGCCAGATTAAATGTGTTCATCATGCCAAATTTTGGTGTGGTTGGCAGTGGGACAGTAATGCACAAATATTTCTTACAACTGCAGTTTCCTTTCAACTGGAAATAGAAGGCGATTTTTTTTTTCTCATGCTTTTTCCTCCGACAGAAATGTCCACTTCTCTTTCTTGTTGGTGTTCCAGTGCCACGAGCAAAATATATGGTCTTAGACCACCAGCTGCAGAAAAGCCAGCCTGTCACGGCTCTCCTGCAGAGGGTAACATCAGCAGGAAGCTTTGGTTCAACTATGTGCTAAAGGCTACAGGTTGCACATACTGTGTTACTGGGAATATTATGTTATTATAATACGATCATAGTGATATTATGTTATGATGTGCTCTCCAATGATGGCCATGCCCTGCGCCTTTAGCCTGTGGTCCTTACTCATGGCTTTCTGATATCTTATCTGAACGCAGGATGTTAAGAAGATTTCTCCACTGTGGCTGGACCTGAATTTCAACATCTGTCAGCACCGGGTGCCATTTAGGACCTTAACCACTCCCTGCTCCTAGCAGCTGCTCTCTGCCGGGCCTCACTTGGCCTCAGCCCAAGCATGGGCATCCTGCCTTCGGCCACAGACCTGCAGGGGACCCTCCAAAGGACTTCTCAGTTCCAGAGTATCCTTTCTGACAACTGCCCCCTGTCTGGACCCGACCTAGTGATTTTGTTCCAGCCATTTTAACAGCACTGAACTCTGATCTGTGATGCCTCAGCTCTCCAGGACGGTGATGCTCACTTGGTTTCCATCTTCCCGGGCTGCGTTTAGGAAATTGTCCCTGAACAGAGGGCTGGGTGAAGGCACGGCTCCCCTCAGGTGTGTTTATTCTCTAAGGGATCATGGCCTTGCATTGCCTGCTATCCAATGCCTGAAAACTGTTTTCTCAAAACTGTGCTGTATTTTTTATGGTGGGGATGCTGGTCCGGTAACTCTACTAAAGCCCAAAACAGAAGCCGAACGTTTCTGAGTAGGTTGGTGGCAGGAGGAGGCTGTGTTTTCAAGAGTAACAATTACACAGAAGAGAAACAGAGAGCAGAGTACTCACTGGAATTTTCTGACCGTGGAGACAAATTGACTCGAGGGTCAAAACTGGAAGGAACTCAGAAGAGCAATGATATTTTAGCCAGAAAATTGTGGATACAAAGTCGGGGGGACTCAGAAAGGAGAGCAAGCTTGCTTAGTGGAGGTGTAACGTTGGATTGGAGGAAATCTCAGAAATGGGTACTACTTTCCTGACCCTGCACTTGGATGTGAGGATTGTTAGACTCTGTGCTTTGTCTGGAGTGTTCCAAAACAAACATTTAACCAAAACTACCTAGCATCTTTTGTAATATACAATGAATCGTTTGGAACGTTATTGATATTTGATCAAGATGGTATATTCTAGAACAAGTTGCAATAAGTCATTTGAATTCTTGGCCAGTGCCCCCTACAGATCAAGGCTCAAGCTGTTTCCAATATTTTCCATTATCATTTTTATTTTCCTGAAAATATTTCACCATAGTCCATTATTCCCCATGTAAATTTTACACTGAAAATTAATTTACTTAGCTTTGATCTCTGGAAAGTATTTATAGATTACAACCTTTGGTATGTGCATCTTTTGAAGTTTATTTTTGAGAGACAGAGAGGGAGAGAGAGCAGGGGGGAAGGGGCGGAGAGAGAGAGAGGGAGAGATAAGATCCCAAGTGGGCTCTGAGCTGACAGCAGAGAACCCCACACGGCTGGGTTCGAACTCACGACTGACGGTTTATATTTGTATTCTAGCGAATCCATGAGAAATCTTGAGAGCCCTTCTAAGATCGTTGCGTTGCCAAAACTCTCTCCTTGCACTAGATGAATTTTTCAACTTTCAGGCATTTCATTTACCTGGGTGTGGTTCTTCCCTAAAGTGAAGCTGCACTCGCTCTCATTCCCTCTGGATAGTTTGGGATTCCACTAACCAGTTTCCAGACTGTCGCATACCTGCTCTCGATCCAGCTTGGTAACATGCCACATGGACACGTTTTTCAATCAGTTATTATTGTTGGTTCACTTTGCATATACCGACTTAACCCAGGAAGAAAGCAAGCAAGTTGTAAGGCTCCCAGATTCCCTGGGTGTCATAAATTGGCATATTTGGAACAACACAAGATTAGCCAAAGCCATCTGGCACGTTGACTGCTGACTCTTGAAAGCACAGAAGGTCAAAATGAACTCAGGTTTGAAACCGGTAGGGTCAAAGCATCCTGCTTTTCTCAGAAACTCTGGCTAGATGTTAAGAAGTAGTTAAGAAAGAAATTAAAAATAAATTCCCACCTTTGGAATGGTAAAGGTAAGAGAGCGTTCTAGATGGAGTATCTTGCAAAAACAGCTTGGTGGCCGCAAGTGTTTTTTTATCCCCTGAAAATTAGTTAAGTAAAAAAAAGGAAATGGTCACCAAACATTTGAACAGTGGTTTACCACTTAAAAAAAAAATTTTTTTTTTACTATTTATTTTTAAGAGAGAGAAAGACAGGGTGCAAACAGGGGAGGGACAGAGAGAGAGGGACACACACAATCCACAGCGGGCTCCCGGCTGGGAGCTATCAGCACAGAGCCTGATGTGGGGCTCGAACCCACGAACGGGGAGATCGTGACCTGAGCCAAAGTCGGGCGCTTAACAGACTGAGCCACCCAGCAGCCCCTACAGGCTTTCCCACTTTAAACTTTGTTAAATGAATCACATTTTCTGACAATTTACCGTCACTAATTGCGGTCACATTATTTTCAGCCTCCGCCTTCTGAAAACAAAAGATTTGCCTTGCATGGAGGTATCTTTCTGACTGGGTAGTTTATTTCTTGACGTGGTTCATTTCAAAGAGAGGCCCGCTTCTTCCGTGTGGTATAGAAATCAGAGAAGGAAGGGGAACACTGTGTCCGGAAGAGACATGTGCAGCCGTGGGGTTCAGAGCTTCACCACTAGCGACGCGAAGGGGGAGTCTACTCTGGAGACCAGGAGAGAACACGCCAGGAGCCCAGTCTGCATTTCTGAAATACTTTGGAGAGTTTCTCCATGTTTCTCCACCAGAATCTGAGTGTGGGGCTGGCTGTGCGGGCCTGGAAAATGTGATTGTGTTTCTGTCTTTCCGTCTTCAAACCCATCTCCGATTCACAGCAGAAACATTCAGAACGACAGTAGTGCTTCCCAGCATAGATACACTGAAACTTACAGGGTCAGTCTAGTTTTCCAGCTCATCGCTTTGACCAACCCTGGCCACGGAAGACGTTTGTTCCCTATTACTATGCCTGCTGGATTGTTCGAGTGGTTAAGGGACTGTCACAAAGTTGCATGGCCAGGATCGGGCACCGTCTTTTCTCAACTCTTCTCCTTTGAACATTCAGGCTGTTCCATCTGGATGCGACCTCTGTCCCTCCAGCCAAAAGGATGTGTTCCTTGATCGGAAATGTGACTTTCATCATTTTCAATCCCTTTTATTTTCCCTCACTGATTTTATTGATTGCAGTAAGTAATGGCTAATTTTAAGCACATGGTTTTCTGACGGGGGAAAAGTATGAAGATCAACAGTAATATGAACCTTGGTGTCCTCGCATCATGTCTTCCGAGAGGGAACATCCTTAATCCTTGAGAAGGTCCCTGAGAGCTCTGCCCTACCCATGGCAACTCTGCACCCCACCCCTCAGATGACCTCCACCATCATGTCTGTGTCTGTCATCATGGGATGACCCTCCTTTGTAGCTTATTCACTGACGGCTGTATCTATGGCTCCTATGGACGTGTCAAGCACTTGTATGCTCATTTGTAAAATATTAAAGCCACTTAGTAAATAGTCGCTGTCCTAAAGCCATTTTGGGGCCCAACTACCCTGGATATTCAGAGCAATTTCACAGCAGGTTCTAGACTTTCCCATGACCCAGAAAATAAGAAGTTACCTCCTGGCACATCAGAGCATCTCTAGGACTCTTCTCCAGTATTATGTTCGTGCCTGTGTCGTACCAGTTGCTAAATATTTATGGTATTTCAACTAACACATTGCTCAGTTTTTTGTGGCTTCTCTATTATTTAGTTGTCTTTAAATGGTCCTATTGGATGCGCTTGGGTGGCTCAGTGGGTTGAGTGTCTGACTCTTGGTTTCAGCTCAGGTCATGATCCTAGTGTTGTGGATCGAGCCCCGCATTGGGCTCTGCACTGAGTATGGAGACTGCTTGAGATTCTCTCTCTCTCTCTCTCTCTCTCTCTCCCTCTGCACCTCTCCCCTGCTTGTGTGCTCTCTCTCTCTCTCTAACATAAAAAAATGAAAAATAAAAATAAATGGTCACATTAACTCATATGTGTGTATTATTCCATAACACGACTATACCAAACTCTACTTAGCCTGGTAATTATCCAGATATTTGATAATATGGAAGCTACTATTATACTTTCTATGTTTCTGGGTGCATGCATGTGAGAGCTCTTCTAGGTGAGGGAGTCTGGGGGTTGAGAGGTTATTGGATTTGTGGGTCTTCAGTTTTGCTTGAAAATTCCATTATTTTTCAAAATGACTGTAACAATTTATACGGCCGCATAAAAGAGTTCCTGCTATCCACATCACTGCCAGCCCTTGACATTGATAGTGTTTTAAATGTTTTTTTTGGCCAAGTTTGTAAGTGGAAAATAGATTTTCATTGGGTTGTAAACAGTTCCCCAATCACTTACAAGACTGAATATTTTCATACAATTATTCCTCATCCATGAATTCTCACCTTTGAGGTTCTCATTCAAGTTCTTATTCTGTTGGAGTCGTCTTATTCTTTTTCTTATCAACTTGTGGAATTTATTTATATAACTTTGATACTAACGTGTTCAGTGTTGTGGTTGCAGTTACAATTTCACGGTTTTTAACCTGTTATCCATTTTCCAGATAGTAGGTTTGGATGACTAGAAGATTTACAATCTTAATGTAGTCAGAACTGTCAATATGTTTCTTGTTTGTATTTTTTCTCTTCTGTATACGAAATTCTTCCCTCACTTTAAACCACAAAGATCTTAATCTGTGTTATCTTCTAAGAGTCTTTCTTTTGCATTTCATATTGAAGCCTTTAGTCAACCTGTACCTATTTAACATGATGTGAGGTTGGAATGCAATTTGTTTTTCTGACGTGGGTAACAAATTGCCCCCGACCTTCACCATCAAGTTCTTTTCTAACTTGATTGCCATATCGTGCCATCTTGTCATGGTTGAAACTTCAACATATGGTGAGTTTCTGGGTTCTTCTATCTTGTTCCACTCATCCACATACCACAATGTCTTAATAACTATACCTTTACAATAATTCTCAACACTTGGAGTGACAGGTATCCGAGCATTATGTTGTCATCTTTATAGTGTTTATCGATCAACTTTACTGAGGTGTAACTTACGTATAGTAGAATATCCTCATTTTAAGTACAGAGTCCAATGACTTCTGAGTCTGTATACACCTGGGTGACAACCTTTGTAACATTTATGAGACAAGTGTTTTATTTTATTTATTTTTTTTAAGTTTATTTGTTTATTTTTGAGAGAGAGAGACAGAGAGAGAGAGAGCGCACAAGCAAGGGAGGGGCAGGGAGAGAGGGAGACCCAGAATCCAAGGCAGGATCTAGGCTTCAAGCTGTCAGCACAGAGTCTGATGCGGGGCTTGAACCCATGAACCATGAGATCATGACCTGAGCGGTAGTCAGAAGCTTAATCGATTGAGCCACCCAGGCACCCTGAGTCAGGTGTTTTAGACATGGGCACCGAGCAGCACAGGACTGTCACCCTGAGAAGAGAGAACCACACAAGACAAGTGCAGGATAGCTCTGGCTTTCTGCCTAGAGGTTCTTTCAGAAACATGGAAACATCGTGCAGGAAGGGGGAAGCTGAGCAGGTCAGAGCAATCCTCCTGAGCCGAGAAGACTGAGATTGAGAAGCAGGGAGTCTGAGGCAGCCATGATTTCTAGAACAGAGTATTAGAGATAGGAGGCGAAATAAAGAAGGAGCTCCAGAAATCTGTGTAAGAGTTTTCTTGAACTTATCGCTGAATATTCAGATGTACATGTGAGCTGACCCAGAGTTAGGAGACTAACGCTCGGACTCAGTAGAAGGACCTCACTGAGCACCTGAGATTCAGTAGACCCCTGAAGGACCACGCTTTAGTAGCGATGCTACACTAGTCCGGAACGAAGGGTGTTCCAGACTGCCCAGCAAAGCTTAAAAATAAGCCCTGCAGGTATCAGGGTAAACTCCAAGTAACTCATCAGAACAATACCCAAGACTTCTTAAAAGAAGACAGCCGTGTCGCTGTATAAAACTGTTTTGTTGTGTTGCCCAATGATGCATTTTGTCTTTTGTCGTGATGCCCAGATTCCCACTGTGGCTACGGTTGGTCTTTGGGGGAAGAATACCACCCCCTCCCCAATGTCATGTCAGCCAACTGTGTGCCCTGCATGGTGTCTGGGTGAGCACCTTCTGTCTGCACAGTGCCCTGTCAGCGGCTGTGGTGACAGCAACACTGTGCGGCCTGCCACGCTCCGTCACACCTTTGTGGCCTTCCTGTTTTTTGAGAATCGTTTGCAAAGGGCTTCTTTTCCAAGGTGAAAAGCTGTGACTTCCCGGAAGAACAGACGGCCATTTTCAAACCATGTACCTCGCCCCAGTGTTCCACTTGACCGGGCGTTGAGCCGCACGGTTACCTATCTAGTCAATACCGCTGACGGGATGGGGTAAAAGAGGGTTAGACAGTGTGATGTTGTGAATGTCCGGGCAGTTTCTCTGGTTTCCTCCAAAATGCCTCACTCAGCTTCCAAGGGACACTCACAAATGCTTATACCTGAGAATCTCTCAGGGAATCCCTAATAGGTAGGGCCTGAGACCCACGACGCTATCGTGTAACACTTATTGTCTTCCTACAAGAAGGGTGGGGGTTAAGAGACTGTGGCCAGGTTCTCAATAAAAGCCAAGGTCAATTGAGAGTTTACATTTTAAGTTGGGTTGGTGAACCCCTGACGTTTGTATCGGGTAGAAATCATGCTTGCTTGACTTCAGTATCACTAGAAAATTAGAAATGAGTTTCTTTTTCATTGCTTTCCCCGAATTTAATAGAGCAACAACAAAAAAAATAGGTTGGTTGTGGATCCACGATTTCTACCCATAGTGAATTCATAAAAGGGGGTAAGAACATCTGTACCTACTTCCCCCTTTCCTTCAGATTGGTCCTAGAAACTGGGAAATGTCCTCTGTTTTCTATCCATATCATCAAATGATCCATTCAGCTCTTTGTGAGACAGAAGAATCCTACTTTTAACGGACTAGAAGCAGCAATTCTTTGCCACATTGCTCAGAGTAGGCTAGGAGCTGTAAAAACGACCCCCAAGCCTTAAGAGCTTAGTGTCGTAAAAGTTTGTACCTCCCTTACGTCACATTGAAGGGCAGAAGGCACCAGGACCTGGAATGTTTTAGTTCCAGGCTTTTTTAGACACTTAGTGTTTGCTTCTGCAGCTGGCTGGTGGAAACAGAGAGGAGGAACGTACAGCGAAGGTATTTCATGGGTCCCGCCTGGATAAGGACACACGTCACTCCCCATATCCCACAGCCAGCACTGTCCATATTGTCATGCCTAAGTGCAAGGGAAGGTAGGGGTAGGCAGCCCTGATGGATGGTCAGAGAGGAGAGGACATGGATATTGATGAGCACTGAAAGTCTGGGCCACCATTCACCCCACGGTCACTGAATAGCCCTCTCATTTTTCTTTACACTCAACCCTTCTGAACTGAGATGATGTAAGTCCCATCTTGTCACTATTTCCCATGGAGATTTCTGGGTGCCATACAGTCTCTTCTCCATCCAGGGCCCACTGTGGCATCTCATGGCTTGGCAAGCTCTGAACTAAGGAAGGGTCATCCGCCCAATCTAAACTCGAAATGTAAGAGTTGATCAAGGGCAAGTTACAACAACGGGTGCTTATAAAGAGGAAGAATGTGAAAAACACACCCACCCGTGATCCATAGCTCTTCTGAAATTCTACTGGACAGGCCTTATGAGGGCACCCTCTTCGGGGAAACAGGAAGTTCCTTTAGCAGACCTTCCGGGAAGCAGAATCAGGGTCCGCTAAACCACCTTGCCCTTTTATGTTCATGGCATAAAACCACCTTGTCCTTCTATCTCCATGCCATTTTGTTCTGCCTGTGGATGCTTCTCCCTTGACTATTTTTTCTCCATGGTCACATCCTTGGAGGCAGGCCAGCCTTCATAGCTTTCCTTCTGCTGGTGCACTATGGGGCCTGAGGTTGCTTTAACTCTCAAAGAGTCAAAGGCAGTTATTTAATGTTGACTGACCGACTGATTGTTTGGGCTCATGGTTTGGGGAAGTTTCTCCAGAGACTTGGTAGGCGACATCTCCTTAGGGCAATAGCCACAGATAGAGTTAGTTTGCAGACGTAATTTTCAAATACATGGTATTTCTTTACATTCTGACCCACAAACCTCTTTCTGTAAACTTAATGGACCTTCCCTGAGTCTACCTGGGATAATGAGCTTGGGTGGAAACCATACACTTAATCCAATTTTTGACATAGGGCTGAGTTCTAACAGATATTTGTTGTAAAAAAAAAAAACCACTTGTCAAATTTTTTTTTTTTACCACTTTGAGTCTAAAAAACTAGTTTTTACCAACCTTCAAGTTCCAAAATTTACCTTTATTTCATTCCGTTCTCTTTTGAACCAGACAATTTTCACCTGATCTCACGTTCTTCTTCTCACACCTTGCTGAATGCTGCCAGTAACACCCAATATACAACCACCGACCTGTTTTTGGTTTCCTTCCCTGGCACTGTAAGTCCATGAGACAATTGTTCCACCTTCCCAATTATCAGTGTCAACAATTTAATGAAGTGTCCTTTCCAACAAATAAAAAGGCTCTTTAGTTTTCTGATACTCATTATCTTGTTACTGACCTCTTGATTGCTAAGTCAATGCCACATACTTCTAGCTCTGGTTGCAATGATGATTTCTATATTACTTACAGTAGGCTAACTTCTGTAATAAAGAAGGCTTAATATTTATGGATTTACACAAGAAAACATTGTATTTCTTTTTTTATAAATTTTTTAAGTTTATTTACTTTGAGAGAGAGAGAGAGAGAGAGCAGGGAGTGACAGAAAGAAAGGAAGAGAGAAAATCCCAAGCAGGCTCTACACTGTCAGCCTAGAGCCCGATATGGGTCCCAAATCCATGAACTGTGAGATCATGACCTGAGCTGAAATCAAGAGTCGGACGCTTAGATGACCGAGCCACCCAGGTGCCCTGAAAATGTGTCTTTCTTAAGCTGCTGTATGATGTCTTGATTAGGAGATTCTACTCTGAGTGATAATTTATTAACAGAAATCTTGATAATCAGGGAATAATTACAGAATTAAAAATAACCGATTTTAATCATTTGGGTCTTCCAACTTTTGTGTCGGTGTCATAAAAAGAGTCAAGACAGCCCCAGGTGTGGCAGAACATCAGAAATAGTGTTAGCGAGACGCTTAATCAATAACCAACACAATGTAACAAAATTTTTCACATAGAAGGGTAAAGGGTATTTCCCGTGATTCTACTGTGCAATGTGGTAGCCACGAGATACACGTGACTAGCAGGCAGTTAAAATGTGCCTCGTATGACGGAGGGATTGAATTTTTAATTTTATTTGATTTACATTAATTGGAATTTATTTTTTTTTTTAATTTTTTTTTTCAACGTTTTTTATTTATTTTTGGGACAGAGAGAGACAGAGCATGAACGGGGGAGGGGCAGAGAGAGAGGGAGACACAGAATCGGAAACAGGGTCCAGGCTCCGAGCCATCAGCCCAGAGCCCGATGCGGGGCTCGAACTCACGGACCGCGAGATCGTGACCTGGCTGAAGTCGGACGCTTAACCGACTGCGCCACCCAGGCGCCCCTACATTAATTGGAATTTAAATGCAAGCAGCCCCATGTATCGGAGAGCACAGAATATCAATCCAAACTTTTTAGAGACGAGGGATACAGCCCTCTTCTCTCTGAAAACTTTTCTTAAATCTTTAGTAGAGGGAAGTTGGAGTTAGGGTGAAAAGGGTTGCCTCTTCCTTGCTGTCAGTCCTAGATTTGAAAAAAAAAAAAAAAATCACTGTCTTCTTAGAATACACTTTACTATCCAAAGTGGTTCCACTAAAGACAACCAGTTAATGCAAACCCTCCTTCTAACTGCATGAGTTGGTATGTACCTGTTTTCTGAGTGTGTTGGTTTTGATTTCCTTCCAGTTCTCCAGAATAAAGCCATTTGAGAGACAGGAGGACTTTTTCGCTTTAATCGAATAACAACTTCATGCCATACTCTGGATCAGTACTTCCCTCCAGCCACTGTGAAATACACAAAGAATATCCTGCAAAAAACCCCCCCGAGTTTACCAAAACCTCCATATGGTTTGGCTTCACAAAAGGCCATTTGACTGGGTGATGCTTTGATTCCAGTGGGGTTTTCCATAGTTTTGCCGTGGATATGGGATTTTACATGGGATAGATCAGTCAAAAAAAAGTCTTCAAAAATGTAGGAATAGCTGTTCAGAAGTGAAACGTTCACTCTTTTAACAGATGTGAAAAAAAGGCTGTTTCATTGAGTATGACCCCGAACAATCCTACACTCGAGTAATTTCCCTGAGCCCTTCAAAAATGTTATATGCTTGGCATAATAGAGATAGTAAATGATATACTTTGTAGCAATTCACTTAGGAGCCATAAGAGAATGAGAAACTTGAAACTCCCTTTCTCCCCCACTTAAGCAGACTAGTTTTAAGTTCCAAAATACAAAGGGATATTTTTAGAATCAGATCTGTAAGCACATTGTACCCAGGATGAGATTTGAGTGAACTCCAATACAGAAAAGTCATTTTACAATCTGGAGCCATATCACATGGGGAATGTGTTAAATAATACTTTTCTTTCCAAAATGATTGTATCTTGTATAATGAGTTTCTTACTGAAACTTCATTAAAAAAAAAAAAATTGTCTTCAGCTGCAACTAACAAGCTTTAACTACGGCGAGGTAAAGATCACATTTCCATGGTAGATTCCGATTTCCTATGACTTTTGCTCTAACAGACTCCTAGGTGAGACTGTACCCATTCTGCCTTTGCCACCTCCCCCACCAGGATGTCCCTGGAGGTCAGGTTATGTGCGGGGGCTCAGCATTGTGCAGACGGCCCGTGGCAGTCATTTTGGGTTGCACTGCTCTGGATGCTCACAAGGGCTTCTGCCTCGACCCCACAGAGCTTACTGGGATTGTGTGACTCTTCAGTGAGATAATCCACATAAAGCACAGAGCCCGGAACGCGGTAACGCCTTATAAAGCGTGGCAGTTCTGTCATCATCTCTGCCGTATTCATCAGAGTTCAAGGTGCAGGTGAAACTGATCATTTGCAAAGCCAAGGTTCCATCTGTCCCCTGCTGGCAAGTACCCTAAGGGCATCATCTTTGGTGGTCCCTCCCTTCAGCACAAATTCCAACCAACGGCTCAATGATAAACTATTTTACTTTGGATATTTTCTTCTTTCCCTTAATAACCTATTATTTTCAGAGCTCAGGGCCCAGCCTTCCATAAACATTTGTCAGATCAAAAGAGGAAGAACACTCTAGGTAAAACAGAAAATCTAAGGAGAAAGTGTTAGCGCGTTTATTCTGGAAACTAATTTCACTCAAGTTAAAGTCAAAGTATCTGTTCACCAGATCTGCTGATACCTTTGACGTCTGCAATCAAACACTCAGTGAGTCACAAACGCAGAAGTAGAATCCACATGGAAAGAAGAAATCATGTAGGAGGAAGTATCCCAACCCAAGCCCTCCACCGGACGCTGCTTTCAGAATTGTGCGCTTTAAAGCTACTAATAGTTTAAGTCGAATATATTTAATGACCCTTTTCCTTTTAATTCATCGAATTTGGAGGTGGAATTTTAAGTGTCTGGAAGGCAGCCTGTGGCTGTGTCTTAGTTCAGTTACGACTTTCCTGTTTGGAGCACCTCACTCCTCACCTCTGCGAATCTCTCAGTGTCCGATTTTGAGAGTTGGAGATGATGGAACACACCGTCATATTCTGGAATCTTTGGCAAAAGCAATTTACAAACACAATACACAAGCAAGCTGTTGTTCAGATCGGTTTCCTGCAACATACCAGAAAATGATTCACTGCGGCGATTTAAAAGGTGACATTTAAAAAGAAAGGCAGGTTCGTTTCTGTCTGTCACGGTTGCTGGTGCAAAGAAGATACAGTTTGTGGAATGGCTGAGTTGGGTGACCCAAACCCCGGTGGTGAGTTATTCAATGCTCTTGAACGAGTGCTCTGTAGGCTCGGATCCCCAGAAGTGCCAAGCTGTAGAAATCAGGGGACCAGAGGACTTGGTTGGCTCCATTGTTGAATGAAATGACGATGCCAAGTCTTTACTGCCCTTGTGAGCTCGCTCCTTGCATCGGCTCCATAGATATTTTTGGGAGTCTGGAAATTGTGTACCCTTGAATTCTTGTGGAAGTGCCCAAATTTATATTCACTCAGATGCTTGTTAAAAAAGAGGAAAACAGGGGCACCTGGGTGGCTTGGTTGGTTGAACACCCAACTCTTGAGTTCAGCTCAGGTCATGATCGGGTCATGGGACCGAGCCCTGCATTGGGCTCTGCACTGAGCATGGAACCTGCTTGGGATTTTCTCTCTCTCTCTCTCTCTCTCTCTCTCTGTCCCTCTGCCCCTCTTCCCCACTTGCACTCTCTCTCTCTTAAAAAAAAAAGAAATTAGGAAAAAAAGATCCTATATTTTAAAATTATATCTTAACGTTTATTTATTTTTGAGAGAGAGAGAGAGAGAGACAGAGTGTGAGTGGGGGAGGGACAGAGAGAGAGAGAGGGAGACACAGAAGCAGAAGGCGACTCTAGGCTCTGAGCTGTCAGCACAGAGTCAGATGTGGGGCTTGAACCCAAGAACCGTGAGATCATGGCCTGAGCTGAAATCAGATGCGTCACCGACTGAGCCACTCAGGAGTCCCAGAAAAAACTCTAGATTTAAAAAAAGAAAGGAACGATACAACTTTTATGACAGATTATTTACAAAGTCAAAAGAGGACACAGCACAGGTGACGGAAAAAAATGTTTTAATATACACAGAGCTGCCGGAAGCTCATGAGAGCAACAAACAAATAAAACATGGGGCAAAAATACTTAAACACAAGTAACTTTAGAGAAGAAAATAAAAACGGCCAGGAAATGTATCATGTGATATCCTTTCTCCCTAGTAGTCGGATAAAAACAATTAAAGAAATAATATGTTCTTCAACCTTCAGACTAACGAAGCTATAAAAAGGATGCATAGGGCTGGCCAATCATGGACTGACGAGAGGGTAAATGGCTAAATCTTTAACAATTAACCATTGAGGAGGGCACCTGTTGGGATGAGCGCTGGGTGTTGTACAGAAACCAATTTGACAATAAATTGTATTTAATATAAAAACATTAATCTTGAACTGTCTACTAAAATTAAAAATACAAAGAGGCTTCTCTCCAGGAGTCCCAGTTAGGGGAGTTAAACAGAGGAGTGAAATAGAAGCAAATAGGGAGCCGATGATCAACTTTGTATATTTTTTCATTCTGTTGCTTGATGGGATAAGCCAGTGACGTTCATGTGATGTAAACGTGTGTGTGTGTGTGTGTGTGTGTGTGTGTGCGTGTTCTGATCACATACATAAGATCAGAATGAGATGTTCTCAAGACTGTAGGGCAGACTCAGGCTGCTTTGGTAGAAGTTCAGAATACGGTAAATTATGGTTTTACGCATTCTCTGGTGGGACAGACTACATATGGCGTCATCTGGTCAGTTCCAAATGCTGGAGGATAGCGTGGATAATCACAAAATGAGGGGACACCAGAAGGGGGGAAACAAGGTGGCGGGAGGCTGGAAGTCGGATCTCATGCACAGGTGTAAGGGCCCAAATGATCTCAATTACAGCTCCCTGCCCTCCACTCCTCGACCCTCTGCAGTCATCCGGCCTCGCTAATCCCCGTCCTGTTCGTCATATCCAGTGGGTATTCTTTTTATTTGAGCTGTTTGCAGCATGTGATAAAGCGCTGGACGTGTCCTTCTTGGTTTTTATTGATGACATTTTACTTTCTCAATATAGATGCCGATACGCTTCTCATGAAAAGCCCTCGTTAGCTATTTCTTGACTCGCCTCGTCTTACCCTGGATTCCCTGTACCGGTGGCAATTTTTAAAAGAAATTTCTCTTTTTAGTTTTTCTAAGGGTCACCTCCATCCTTGATTTTCCTAAGTTATCAACTTTGTGCAGGCTTCGCTGAATTAGTTCTAGGAACGCTGAGAATATCACTTAGGCTATGTTGTCAGTTCTTTTCCAAATTTTATTTATTTATTGTTAGCCGTTCTGCTGGTGAAATTGAGACGGCCCCTTGTGCCCAGATGTCATCACAGCATAATCTAGGCTCCTTTAAGTTTTTTAAGCGAGGTGAACAGCACGAGTACACGTCCCAGTTTCCTTGCACTTTGGTATGATTGTGTGACTACGTTTTGGCCCAAAACACTGAAGAATTAAAGTTGTATATCACCTTCTAGGGACTTTTCTTAAAATCCTTTGACGTGCACCTTCAGTTTCTTCTTTATCACCTCCTCCTTTCTGCGGGCTGGAATGGGTCTCTCCGAGATGCGACAGCAGATAGATTATTTTTGTAAAAACTCTGCCATGCTCTGCCTTCTTCTCCCTCCCTCCCTCCCTCCCTTCCTTCCTGCCTCCCTTTTTTTAAACGCATAATGACAATCTTGGTTGCCCACTCGGAAGACCGCAAGAAAATGATTGGAGAATAAATAGTTTGAGAAGTGAATTTTAGGGGTGCCTGGATGGCTCAGTCGGCTAAGTATCTGACTACTGATTGCATCTCAGGTCATGATCTCATGGTTTGTGAGACTGAGCTGTGCACCGGGCTCTGCACTGAGAGTGTGGAACCTGCTTGGGATTTTCTCTCTCTCCCTCTCTCTGTGCCTCTCCCCCACTCGTGTGTGCGCTCTCTCTCTTTCAAAATAAATAAACATTAAATAAGAAAAGAAGTGAACCTAAAAAGTTATTAGAGAAGAAACCAGGAGGGGAAGGCAGCCAACAATGACCAATATGTGATCAAACTAGCTGCTGCTGTGAGAAATCAGACATCGGTCCCACGGGGGGAACCACAGGAGTCAGCACGGAAATGGAATCTCAGGTTTATCTGCTTATCTGCTTGAGGGGTGAGGTTGCTGGGACATTTATAGACAGGTCGTACTAGCCATGGGGTGAGGGAGTATTGTTTCTAGTCTTTTCTGGACCTCCACTGGGACCGAAAAGTAAGCTTCCACCGCTTGTGAAAGTCCCTATGTAGCTTGTGGTCAGATCGTGGTTATGCCGGAGGGGATATGGGTAATATGGGTAATACTATTCCGCTGTCCCCATGTCATCGAGGAACAATTTCAAGTTTTTCTACACCAATTCTGTCATGTATCAATTGTTCATTGTATGTGTGGGGCGTGTTTCTGAGCTTTCTGACCTGGGCCATTGATCCGTCTGCTATCTCGGAACAAAGTCTACACTGTGTCCTCTGTCATTCTTGAAATTGGCAATGCGTGTCCTCTCTCTTGCTTTGTCTCATCTGCCTGACAAGCATGGGGTCAGCTTGGCTGGTGTCTTCAGAGAATCAGCTTTGTTACATTGATTTTCTCCATTGTTTTTTGTCACCCATTTCATTTATTTTCTGCTCTTGAATTTATTATTTACATTCTTATGTTTTCTTTGGACTTAATCTATTCCCTTTTCTTCTCTAATTTTAGGTGTAAACTTAATTTGCTTGTTACTTCTTTCCTAATACAAGCTGACGACGCTCTATCTTTCCCTCCAGGTACCAGCTCCCATAATTTTTGGTACGTTGGGTTTTCTTCATTCGGCCTTAACTATTTTCTAATTTTACTTGTGATTTCTTAAATTTTTTTTTAATGTTTATTCGCTTTTGAGAGACAGAGACAGAGTGCAAGTGGGGGTAGGGCAGAGAGAGGGGGAGACACAGAATCCGAAGCAGGCTCCAGGTTCTGAGCTGTCAGCACAGAGCCGGACGTGGGGCTCGAACCCACAAACCGTGAGATCATGATCTGAGCCAAAGTTGGATGCTTAACCGACGGAGCCACCCAAGTACCCCACTTGTGATTTATTTTTTGACCTATAGATGATTTTAAAGTTGTTTAATTTCCAAAGATCTGGGATTTCTCAGTATCTTTTCGTTATTGATCAGTAGTTGGTGGTAGTAGATAGACTAGAGTTTGCTATTTTCATCCCCTCTTTTCTTTCTTATGACACGGTACCCATTATTTCATACCATTTGATTTGATTTTTTTTCTAACAACCCAACTCTCTGTCTTGCAAGTGAAAATTTGGCTACTTTCCATCTGGTAATTATTTATACAATTGAGTTTATTTTATTTTATTTTATTTTTTTACGTTTATTTATTTTTGAGACAGAGAGAGACAGAGCATGAACGGGGGAGGGTCAGAGAGAGAGGGAGACACAGAATCCGAAACAGGCTCCAGGCTCTGAGCGGTCAGCACAGAGCCCGACGCGGGGCTCGAACTCACGGAGTGTGAGATCGTGACCTGAGCCGAAGTCGGCTGCTTAACCGACTGAGCCACCCAGGCGCCCCTATACAATTGAGTTTATATCTGCTATCTTCTATTTTGTTTTCTGCTCATGCTCTCTCCGTTCTGTTTTTATTTTTCTCAAATGATTGAAGGCTTAAAGTTCTATTTGTACTTGTCTGCTGGTTTTGACGTTATGACCACTATGTGTATTATTCTAGTGGTTACTATTGAAATAGTAATGTGTATACTGATCTTACAAAATATATAGTTAATTACACTCTCTACCATTCTTCTAAGTACAGACTTTAGGACATTTCACCTCTGCCACTGTTCCTCCTCCACATGCCATAATATTTCCTTTTCTTAATGTTTATTTATTTTTGAGAGAGAGAGACAGCATGAGCGGGGGGGCGGGCAGAGAGAGCAGGGGGGGCAGAGGATCTGAAGCACGCTGTACGCTGACAGATCGAACTCGCTAACTGTGAGATCGTGACCTGAGCTGAAGTTGGACACTCAACCGACTGAGTCACCCCGGCGACCCTGTGAAATTCTTTATGGTTGTGAATTCTTAGAGGAGACTTTTTCTCTGTTTAAGACAACAACGAAGATAGAGAAGTTTGCTGGTTGTCTGTCCGTACTGGTGGGTGGGGGTTACCTAGATCATCCTTTACGTCGAGTTTCGGCCAGTGAAAGTACCGATCTGTGATGGTGAGTCCCAGCTCCGGCTCTGCATCTCTAACTCCCTGCGAGGTCTTTCCTTTCCCCTGTGGTTGTTGTAGCTCCCGCGGCTACCTTGATCCCATCAGCAGATGTTTTTTGGATTCTGCAAAAAACAAACAAACAAAAAAACAAAACAAACAAACAAACAAAAAAACACAAAAGCCAAAACAAAAAACAAACATAACGCTTTAACTTCTGTCCCTCTCTTTATTTTTGTTCTTTTGGAATTTTTCTTACTCTTTCACAAATTCAGCTGTACACAGTATTAGAAAGATGCCTCAGGGGCGCCTGGGTGGCGCAGTCGGTTGAGCGTCCGACTTCAGCCAGGTCACGATCTCGCGGTTCGGGAGTTCGAGCCCCGCGTCGGGCTCTGGGCTGATGCCTCAGAGCCTGGAGCCTGTTTCCGATTCTGTGTCTCCCTCCCTCTCTGCCCCTCCCCCATTCATGCTCTGTCTCTCTCTGTCCCAAAAATAAATAAACGTTGAAAAAAAAAAAAAAATTTAAAAAAAAGAAAGATGCCTCAGAACGTGTAGAAGATACAAGTTTGAATTAAGAGGGTTTTTTTTTTTTCAAGGAATTTTTTCTTTCATAGTGCCAGAAATACAAATCTTGTGTTAACATTTTACTGCTTTGATTTCTTTTATTGTTATTCATATTCCATTCTAGTATCTTCACTGCAGATTGAAAAAAAATTAATGTTTATTTATTTTTGAGAGAGAGAGAGAGAGAGAGAGCAGGGAAGGGGCAGACACACACACACACACACACACACACACACACATGCGCACACAGAATCTGAAGCAGCTCCAGGCTCTGAGCTGTCAGCACAGAGCCCGAAAGCGGAGCTCGAACCCACAGACTGTGAGATCATGACTTGAGCCGAAGTCAGACACTTAACCATCTGAGCCAGCCAGGCGCCCCTCACTGTCGTTTTTTGAAGCTATCTGCTTTCATCATATGCCAATGGCTGTACAAGCTAGCGGTGAGCAGAGGTAATGCAAGAAGTGCCAGGGAAACTCGTAAGTACCGTGTAACATTTTCCTCACTAATGTTTACTGAGAGTTTCCTAAGAGTCAGGCACTCAGCTGGGTTCTTTGCATATATTAACCTGACTCCTCACCACCAAGTGTTGCAACAGAGGAGGAAAGAGGTCCATTTTCCCAACACTGCCTAGCCATGTGGGGGTCGCGCTGGGGTTCGGACTCATGACCCCCCGACTAAATTATGGTCTTCTCCCACCATACTTCAGAGTCTCCAGAAAGGTCGGCAAAGTGTTTCGAACCATTTGGAAAAGGTGACTCTGTTACTCCAAAAGCAGGTTGCCAAACAACCGAAACCAACTAAGGAGCATTTCTGTCTGAGGTCTTGGCAGAAGAATCCGTCCAAGTGACCACAGTTTTCTGAATAGCAATAGCTAGATAATCATTTCTGACTTTTGCCCACCATTCTTTCATTTAACAAGTTTAGCCACCGGCTGATATATGTGGGAGGCGCTTTGGATAACCTAGGCACATTCTGGATAATTCAGGGTCATGGGCTTTGATTTTTATAGTAGTTTCCCAGCGCACGCATGAATAAATGCGCAGACAAGGGAGACAAAATTTAACATACAGGTGCTAGGCGTTAACAGTGGAACCCGTTGTAAACAGCTTTCCCGGCAAGTGATGGGTTATCTGGTCAAGCGTAAGGGGTGCTTCTTAAAATGTTTCCCAATTAAACAGTTTCTCCCTTTTGTTAAAAATAACCTTCATTCTGTAAAATCTACTTGCACAGCCTCATTTGATAAAGCAATGTGGACCCAGGCGGGTAAAAGAGAGCTGAGAACTGAAGTCTTTGTTAAGAATTTTTTTTTTTTTTCTAAAAATGACTAGGGGACCAGGTTCAAAACACTCTTGATGGGAATCATTGATAAGCTAGCTCCAGTGTCTTGGTACCAGCTTTTCTATGAATGGACCTGTTTTCAAACCAAAAGTGCAACCTCCTCTTTTTTTTTTTTCAAGACTAACCTTAAGGGGACTGAAATACACGTATCCTGGTCCCAAGTTCGCTCTTCGTCGATGCAAGATAATTCCGGCATGTGTTCCGGTCCTCTCCACACTCTTACTTCTAGCGGCCCCTTGACACACTTACCTGACATACCCATGTGTTTCTGATCCGTCGCTAAAATAAAAGGATGAATCATCCTAGTGGCGCTTGGATGGAAAAGCCATGTAGATTTTCCAAGTATTGAAAAACATACCCGGTAAGTTACTGGAGAATTTTGGAGCTTAATGGAATACGTTTTGGTGGCTGGGAATCATTGCTTGCTTAATCAACTTAAAGGAGAGACGAAGGCCTGTTTCCTTCCGCTGCCAAAGGCTGCGTCTGCTGCGGATTTGACGGTATATTGCCTGCTGTTTTAATTTACTTGAATTCAAAAACAAAACAAAAAAGCAACACCAAAATCCTCACCAACCCTCTTTTACTTAAAGATGAGTATCATATTCAAGTGACTCTTATGCGGGGGATCTTTAGGAGGAAGAGCGAGGTTTTATCTTCTGGCAAAGTCCACTGCGTGGTCACTGAGCACAACCATTCTGTCATCTTTCTTATCTAAAGACCTGGCTCCCACATCGTGAAATATCCAGTTGTTACTTTTGTTGTCGTGTGTCTAAGGTTGGTGGAATATGGGAAGGGCAGACAGGAGGGCAGGACAGTCCTTTGACTACACTGATGGGAAGAGGAGAAGATTCGGACTCAGGAAATCTCAATGAAAGGCCTTACAAGATTCCCATCTGGTGAGAAATGTGTCCTTGGAACGTTTCGGAGCCTCATTTTTCTAATCTATAACATGTGGCAAATTGTACCTGCCAGATTGCTCTGAGTATTAAATGATAATATATGCAGGAAATGGAAAAGCTAATGGCATCTGGACCAGAAATGGTCCAGATAGATGGTTTAGGGAAAGACTATGAGCAAAAAAGACCAACCGCAAGCCACCCGGTCATTGCACGTATTTTAAATTAACGTAAACATTGAATTTATGCTCTTGATAGTACAAATAACTTAGTTTTAACACTAGCATATCTTGGAATTGTCTATTTGCACTTCACCCACACCGCACTAAGTATCCGTAGCAAGTGTTCAGAACATCTGATCTTGCACGTGAGGTCATTTCATCCATCCATCTCCCAGGAACAAAACGTGAATCATGGGCGTCCCTGGAAAGTTCCGCCGAGACAAGTCACGCACATTTTTCAGCGACAAAGAGCAGCTCTAATTCACTGGCCATGCCTCCAAGGAGTAAGTCAAAGGCAGTGTTCTTATCATTTTCAAGCGTTATATTTTCTTGAATGTTACATATAATATTTTCCTTTTTTAATATTTGTTTATTTTAGAGGAAGAGAGAGAGAGAGACAGAGTGTGAATGGAGGAGGGGCAGAGAGAGAGAGGGGGCACAGGATCTGAAGCAGACTCCAGAGCTGTCAGCACAGAGCTCAACCCAGGACTCAAACCCACGAGCTGTGAGATCGTGACCTGAGCCGAAGTTGGACACCTAACTGACTGAGCCACCCAGGCACTCCAAACACGGAATATTTTAAAACATGTATTATCCCCGTCTTCTTTGCATTTGAAATTCTTTGCCTTTTGTAATTCTCACAACATTGTTTTTTTTTTTTTTTTTAATGAAGGATTTCTACGTAAAATATTTCATGAGACATACTTACACTAAATGTGGGTTTTTTTTTTTTTTTGGTTTTGTTTACCTGAAATTGAAATTGAATGGATTTTCTTGCATTTTTTGTTTGCAAAATCTGGCAGAATTTGGGACAATAAAAGTGTTAAGTTTGGGAATGCTATCAAAGTTAAGTTGTTATCAGTTTAAATTGGGTGTTGTAATTTTAAGATACTTTGTGTAAAGCTTCGTGGGAGGCTTTATTAAGCATCCTGCTAGCTGCCTCTGGTTTTGTTTAAGGAGTCAGACATACATGGATTCAGGAGTCAGTTCGGTCATGGATAAGCTATGTGATCTTGGGCAAATTAAATGATTTCTCAGCCCTCCGTTATTTTAAGCTTATTTATTTGTTTTCAGAGAGAGAGAGAGAGAGACAGGGCATGAGTGGGGGAGGGACAGAACAGAGAGAGGGGAGAGAGAGAATTCTAAGCAAGCCCCGTGCTTTCAGCACAGCTCAACCCGGGACTCGATCCCACAAACCGTGAGATCATGACTTGAACCAAAATCTGGAGTTGGATGCTTAACCAACTGAGCCACTCAGGTGCCGCTGAGCCCTCCATTTTATCATCTGTAAAATGGGGATAGCATCTCTAATGGAGTAGGGTATACCTGCTGACCAAAATCTGTGCCTTCTCTTCTTCCTGGGCATATAGCTAGACTACATTTCTTGGCCCCTCTTACAACTAACAATGAACGGCCAGTAGGTTGACTTTGAGACACTGGAATGGGAGCAGAAGTGGGTGCTGTTAGCGTCCAGGTTTTAGAGAAGTAGCTATACCTTCTCCCCGCTCCGTGTTCTCCCTCCTGCTGGCCAGTCGCAGAGGCGATGAGGCCTCAGGGATTCATGGAGCCTGAGGATGAGAGGAGCCTGGGTCTCTGAGTTGCACCAAGAAAACAAAACAAACAATAACCGTACACATTAGAAACACGCGAATGCATCCTTTATAGGAGACAAAAATGAACTCTTTTAGGTTAGTTGATGCCTGGAAACACACCGCATTTCTACAAACTCACCTCTGAGAAAAGCAGTTTAAAAGCGTTCGTACGTTTTAAGCTTCACTTCATAGTCAGGTATCACAAGAAAGAGATGAGCTCAGAAAAGGACTGACTGGTTTGAGAGCAGACGCCTCAGGAACTAGATTTCAGAATGCGGGCTCTTGCTAGCTTGAAAAAAGAACGGCATCTGGACCCAGATGGTAAGAGATGATTCTAGGAAAGGCTGTCAGCAGAAAAGGAGCCATTACATCTACCCAGCTGAACAAAGGGAATCCGCCGTATGACCAAGATAGGATTAAGAGGAAATAAAATCTTTCTACGCAAGGCGATTGCTTCAGGTGTCTCCATGGTATGAAACATTAAGTTGACGGGTACAGGCATGAGGATTAGGAAGCAGAGAAATAAGGAAACATTGATGATGGGGTCTGGAAAAAAGAACTGTAAGTGTTGCACACGGAACTGATCGTAGAGAATAGGTCAGCAACTTTTTAGGAAACTGTGTTAGTTTGCTAGCGTTGCCATAACTAAGTGCTACCAATGGGATGCTTCAGTAACAGAAATTTATTCTCCTGATTCTGGAGGCCAGGAGTCCAAAATAAGAGTCAGCAGGATTGTTTCCTCCTGAGGACGGCAAGGGAAGGATGTGCCCGAGGCCTTTCCTCTTGGCTTGTGGCTGGCCATCCTCATGGTCACATGGAGTCTGCCTCAAATGTCCCCTTTATAACAGGACGTCATCCATATTGGATCAAGGCCCACCCTCATGACCTTAATTGAACTTGTAAAGGATCTGTTTCTAAATTAAATCACATTCTAAGGTATTGGTGGCTACAACTTCAACATATTAATTTTGGGTGATACAATTCAACCCGTAAAGGAAACTTTTTGAGGACATTATACTGTCAGAGAAACAATTATCCTGGATGTTAAAAACAAAATAGAAGATAAAAAAGGAAACAGAAAAACCTGTGGGCATAAAACAAACAAATAAACAAACAAAAACAACGCGTGTGCGCGCGCACACACACACACACACACACACACACACAAACTCTTGTAAAAGCTCTTCAGCCTCCAACACCCATGTGACTCCTTACCCACCCACAGGGGGTGATGGACAATGAACCACTTCCTACAGCCAGAGCCAGGGTCATGGAAAACAACCGAAAAAAGAAATTCTTCCAGGGAGCACATCCAGGGTCTAATGCCAAAGAACTTCCTTCTTGGCTAGACAGCAAGGACACTTCACCTGCCCAGCAGGATTTCATCTTCACTGTAGACCAGTGACTGCCCACGTTTCCTGCTGTCTTTCTAAGTGAAAGTTTCAGTGGTTGTACTGGACCTGCTATATTTGGGTATATTGGATGTGTGTTTGGATGGACAGATGCCTGTTCTTCTTAGTTCGCAGATCACCGGGTCATGAAGATCCACCTCTGCACTAGATGGAGAAGTCACCGGATCTGGAGATCACGCACTTCGAGCTGTTGAAAGCTGGTGAGTCCCTGCGTAAGAAGAAATGTGCATCCCAGATGTGGTTGGTCAAGAGTGGATGGGAACAGATGGTTTACTGTTTACCAATCTCACTGTTTTCCTTTATATTTTCCAGCCTCTTTTGTCTGTGAACCAGCCACGTGGGAGTTTTCGCCAATGAAATGCAAGTGGGAGCTGTGGGGACTACTTCTGGTCCACAGCTTTGGGGAAATGGGAGTGTCTCTCATGCACCTATTCCCCCTTCCACAAGGAATATACTGAACCTGAATTGTTCCCCAGGTAATTTTAAAACAGAAGGCTCCTGGATTCTTCAAAGCGGCACCTGGGGGGAAGTTGTCCTCAAACCAAGCTCATAGTATTGGACTGTAATCTGAAAGAAAAATAAAGTTCTATTTCACGTTGCTGAAATTGGGGATTTATTCGTTATAGTAGGTATCGTTTCTTGGAAACTGTCTAGTTGTAAGCCCCCTCCAGGCCTAACATCATATGACTCTGCAGTAAAGTTCGAGACCTCTGCCACACCTGAAAGAGGAAAAACGAAACGAAACGAAACAAAACAGAATAAGCCTGCCATTTGCTGTCGCAGAAGTTTTCCACCAGCTCCACTCTTAAAAAATATATTATTTACTCTTAAAAATGAAAGATAACAGTGAAATCTGACTACCTAAAAGCTACTTGCTGCAGCTATTCATTTTTCTGGGTATTAAAAATTCAACACAGCCCAAGGAAACACAGAATTATAGAGTTTTCAGACAAGAAAGGATGTACACGCTGTCAGACATCATCTTTGTTTCACAGATGAGGAAAGTGGGCTCAAAGAGGTTAAATAAATTTGCCCAAGTTCAAACTATCAGTTAGTGATAAAGACTGAATTTTGACCCGGCTTATACTTCAAAGAGCCCGTCTTTAAACGACACAACTCTAGGTATGCAATGTTTCAAATATTATTATGGGCATTATATGTTACTGTCTGCATTGCTAATCTTTCTCCATTGGTCTGGTCTTGCGGTCAGGCAAAATCATCTGTGCTGTGGATATAATAATAACAGCTAATATATAAAGTTGTTCTGGGGATAAATATGTGGTAACGTTCATAAAACACAAAAATACACTATTTTCTAGGCAGTCGGTATCCAATGATAATTATTGTTACTGTAAAGAAAATGGTCTTAACTAGTATTTTTTTTTTGTTGTTGTTCTATGTTGTCTGATCTAGGAGAGATAGAGAAGAGACTCCAAGGTGATCACACATCGGTACAATTTGTAGCAGAAACCTCATACGATTAGCATAAAGGGGCAGTCTCTTGTCTATTTCACTTTAATTACAACAGGATTAACTACAAAAACTTTCCTTAAATGAGAACTCTACCCTAAAATAGAAGTCGCTCATCCCTGGTAGCTTTGAAAACAGGAAGATTAGGGCCATAGTGTTACCATGAGCTGCCATGATATAGACTAGGAGGTCTCCCAATTTAGATTTACAAAAATTATAAATGAGGAAGTTCAAAAAAATTAATGTAACAGAGACATTGACACACAGAGAATGTAAATTCTCTTTTCAAGCTATGAGAGATGAGGTTACACATTTAAAAAAAATTTTTTTAATGTATTTATTTATTTATTTTTTTCAACGTTTATTTATTTTTGGGACAGAGAGAGACAGAGCATGAACGGGGGAGGGGCAGAGAGAGAGGGAGACACAGAATCGGAAACAGGCTCCAGGCTCTGAGCCATCAGCCCAGAGCCCGACGCGGGGCTCGAACCCATGGACCGCGAGATCGTGACCTGGCTGAAGACGGACGCTTAACCGACTGCGCCACCCAGGCGCCCCTTTTATTTTTTAAGGAGAGAGAGAGACAGAGCACGAGTGGGGGAGGAACAGAGAGAGAGAGGGAGACAGAATCCGCAGCAGGCTCCAGGCTCCAGGCTCCAAGCTGTCAGCACAGAGCCCGATGCGAGGCTCAAACCCATGAACTATGAGATCACGACCCTGGCCGAAGTTGGACACTTAGCCGACTGAGGTTTGTAACCCCGAGGTTACAAAATTAAAGGAACTACATGCGACATTTCACAGTTCGCGAAGCAATTGTCCACATTCACCATCTTGTTTAGACCACCTGCAAAGCTGTAAGATTGGGATTGATTCTTATCTCTATTTTACACATGGAGATTTTGAGATGCACAGGTTTCAAAGGACTGGCTCAAAGTTACCTGCCTATGAAGTCCTACAGCTGGGATGTGGCTCAGAATTGATTTCAAGAATCCTGTGTATTTTCCATTAATAGATCATTATCTCTCTACATGGAAGGCCTATTTCAACAGATGAGAAAGCTTTGATGAAATACAGGTTTGAACAGCAGTTGAAGCACCTGATGAAAGATGAACATTTATTTAAGAAATTGATCCATGAATAAAAATGAAGCAGACCCTGTGGACAGAGGGAAGGCATTAAGAGATTTGCTTGTTAAGGAGAAAGTTCTAATCAGAAGTGTGTGGTTGCTTATGAGACAGTTACGGGCAAAAAGCATCATAAAGAACCGTAATCATAAGGTAACATGCAGTGCTCTTTAGCATAAATAGGTTCTAGAACACCACCTATCTTCTGCATTCCTCTTTATTAATACTGCAAATGATTTTGAGAACTAGCCATTTGGAAGACAGTTTCCATTACCTACTTCTCTACCCACCCCCTCCTCTCTACCTACCCATCGACATTCTGGACCTTGTAGATATTATTCTCACTTGCCTCAGCACCTTACCACCAGCACTCACACACACACACACACACACACACACACACACACTCCTGTGCTCATGTTTACTCTGTCTCCAATATCCTTCCTTACCTGTTTTACGTGCTTAATAAGGCTTGATTTAGACGTGATCTATTTTGCCAGCCCCCGATAAGTTAGATATTTTCTTGGCGAAGTTTCCGTGACACTCTGTTTTCTCACCTATAATAGACGTACCAAATTGCCTGTTCACCGGTCTGTTTCGTTTGTTGTCTTCAAGTCCAGATAAATTCTGACTTTTTTTTTTAAAGACAAAGGCAAATGTTTATTTGGCGGGAAAACCAAATCAAATTAAACAGCTAAAAAGCTGAAATGGACAACAAAGAGCACAATGTCCAGAAAACTAATGCCACATTTTTATTTATTTATTATATTTATTTTTCTTTGGGAGTTCGCTGAAATATCATCTCCTCCTCAGACCACCCTCTACCAAAGAGCCGGCAACTTATTCATAAGTTCCCATCCCCTCAGTCTTCCATGGCACTTACTCGCTCTTCTGGCTGTCACGTCTGTTCTTATGTATCTCCTTTTTGTCTTTCTTCCTCACTGGAATGTAGACCCAGTGAGGGCGCTGACATTTTCTGATCAGTTCCTCATTCTGCCCAACACTCAGAATAGAGTAAGTACTCAATGAATGTTTGTTGAGTAGAAAACTTTCACACAGAATTCCGTATTTGACAAAATGCGTAGAGAGTATGATTCGGTTTTTGTTTGAAACTGTTATAATATATATCTGATATAGGTAGGAAAAAAATCAGAAATGGATCAACATACTAAAAGGGACCATCTATGCTGGTCCCTTTTGCTGAAACTTGGCGGCTTTCGTTTCCTCCATCTTGCTTTGCTACGCACAAACCTGTTCTTCAAGGCTGTGTCATTAGACTTCGCCTCTTGTTCTCTGAATTATTTTCCTACGAGATCTTATCCACATCTACAGACATCACCTGCGTGCCATTGATTCCAAAACCTCTATTTCGAATCCCTAACTTTTCGTGAGCGGCGGACTTCTCTTCTACATGGGTAACACCATCAGGGCATTCACACTGCACTTCACACACTACTTGGTCAAGCTCTTACACATTTTCACAAACAGTTGAGAGCCGGGCACTGTGAGAGATGCTTCGTGTAACCTGTTCATAACCACACTATAACACTCAAGAGAAAATCAGGGCTGGGGAAGCAGCCCTGGGCAAGCAACCTTCTATGAAATGGTCACCCTGACACAAAATACTTTGCTAGCAATATGAGCAAAGGGGTAGATTTTTTTTTTTAATTTTAGAGAGAGAGAGCACAGAAGAGGGAGAGGGGCAGGGGAAGAGAGAGAGAGAAAGCGCATGAGAGAATCTCAAGCAGGCTCTATGCTCAGTGTGGTGCCCAACTCGGGGGCTCAGTCTCACAACCATGAGATCGTGACCTGAGCTGAAATCAAGAGTCTGATGCTTAACTAACTGAGCCACCCAGGTGCCCCAAGGGACAGATATTTTAGTTGATCTAAATCACTTTCCATACTGTCCATGCTTGGTAGGCTCACAGGTCATGCTGTGGCTGAGGTGTTGGCTCTATTTGGAATGTTCCTTCAATTACAACCCTCCTTATCTTTCAACGAATGTCCTTTCAAATGAAAGGACATCACCAAATCCTGCTCCATTTCTTACAGTAAGAATCAAACCTCCCTCTGTTTTCTCACACATTATTCTTACTTCCCTTAAAGCTCTGTCACCTTGCCTACCACTGAAGTTAGCTGCCAGTGGAATTGGCCTTGTAAGCTTCCTGCATGAAGCATTTCCCATTCTTTTCAAGATCTTTCATATGCCCAGCACAGACAGTTGCTTAGGTAAATCCTCTAAAACTTGCACGATTAAATGGTGGCCCAACAAATGCTGCGACAATTATTCTTCGGCGTTATTACGATAGTTCTTTAAGTACACAGAAGTTAAATATTGAAATAAATGAAGTAATTCAACAAGACTTTCAACAACAATAGAGATAAAATTTATTGAGCTCCTAAACCATACTAGGCTAATTGACATTCATTTTCCCCCTCAAAACAATTCTGAGAACAGTAGAAGGAAGGGGACACGATAACAAAGGGAATGACAGAGATAGTTGAATCCATTTAACTAGAAAACTAAGACTATAATGAACTTGAGAATTATGATTACAGAACACAAAGAATTATCCCATAAATAGTGTAGGGACAACTGGGTAACCATCTGGAAAAAGTAATGCTGATAGCTCTTTCACAACTTACAATAAAATAAATTTTGGATGGATCCAAGGTTTAGACATAAAAAGTGAAACTCTACACTAGAAGAAAACAAGAGAATTAAAAATAAATCTTGGAGTGGGAAGGCCTTTACAAGTAAAAAAAAAAAAATTCCATAAGCCATACATTTTACTATATGAACAAAGAAAGAAAAAAACAAGAAAAACATTTGCATGGACATCATAGGCAAAATGGCCTGAATATATAAAGAGTTTCTATATATTGATAAGAAAAGAGCAGCAATGCAGTAGTTCAGTGGGAAAATGATATGACGGGACAATTCATAGAAAAAAAATATGTATGAATGCTGGCTGTTAAACACAGAAGAACATACTCAATTTTACTCATGATAAGAGAAATGCGAATAGACATCATCACAATATATTTTCTACCTGCCAGACTGGCAAAGACCAAACGCAATAGGCAAGATCATATTACATTGGTGAACGTCTGTGACAACATACACTCTTAATTGTCGGCTACAACTTTATGAGGAATGCTTTAGCAACATATATCAAAATGAAAAATGCGGGGGCGCCTGGGTGGCTTAGTCGGTTGAGTGGCCGACTTCGGCTCAGGTCATGATCTCTCGGTCTGTGAGTTCGAGCCCCGCATCAGGCTCTGTGCTGACAGCTCAGAGCCTGGAGCCTGTTTCGGATTCTGTGTCTCCCTCTCTCTGACCCTCCCCCGTTCATGCTCTGTCTCTCTCTGTCTCAAAAATAAATAAACGTTAAAAAAAATTTAAAAAAATGAAATGCATATACTTTTCAATTCATTAATTCTACTTCTAGAATTTATCTTCCCAGTAGATTTGCTACGAAGCATAATAGATTTGCTATAATCCATCCATATCCGTAATATCAAGTAACAGGCAACCGTCAAAAATAAGGAGGTAGCTTTACACCATGGCTGTGGAAAGATCTTTAAATTAAATTACAACAAATTGTTCCATGAAAGAAGCAGCGAACAAGCTAATATGCATAGTCTGTTTCCATTTTATGCAAAAATAAAAGGAGATACACATACATGCTTATAAAATCAAAAGTAACTTTAGGGGCACCCGGATGGCTCAGTTGGTTAAGGGTCTGACCCTTGATTTTGGCTCAGGTCATGATCTCAAGGTCATGAGGTCAAGCCTTGGGTCGGGCTCTGTGCTGACAGCATGGATTCTCTCTCTCCCTCCCTGTCTCTTTGCCCCTCCCCCACCTCTCCTCCCTCTCTCTCTCTCTCTCTCAAAATCAATAACTAAACATTTAAAACAAAACAAATAAAACCACCAAAAACCAAAAAGCAACACCAAGAGACAACCACGAAGCTGTTCCCTAACCTTAAGTAAGTAAAGTAAGTCTTTAAGTAAGGACTTACGACTTAAGTGAGTCTTAAGTAAGGAAATAAAGAATCAGAAGTGTGATGAGTCACCTTCAAATCCCCCAGTGAGCTAAATGAGAAATTCAAACACCCGACACCGATCGTTTTGCTTTTCTCCCTAGTTAGGGTGCCGGTGATCCTGATGAGCAATGAGAATTCAGAGACACAGGGACTCAGGGTTCCTACCCTGGAAGAATTCACAGTGGGGAAGACACAGGACAGCACAAGCCCCTGGAAGCACAACGACAAATGCTAAACTGAGGATTCTGTTGGGGTCACAGATGGGACAGAGCTCTAGGAAGCAATGTAGAGATTAATGCTTGAGTTGTGTTTGGAGAAGACTTAATGCATTTGTGACTTATGAGTCACATCACAAAGAGAAGACAAGAAGGATGAGGTCTGAGAGAAAAATCAGCATGGCTGAATGCCCAGAAGTCATTCATTTAGCTCTTCATTGATCCTGGAGGTATTTATTGAACATCTATTAAGTGCTGGGCCTGAAGTGATGGGCAAGTCAAACAAGGTCTGCAGCCTATGGTCGCATCCTATAGACGGAAGACAGGTGATCAGATAAGGTAACCCCAGAGTAGTAAATGCCGTGGAATTTAACAAAGAAAATTCAAGAGGGAGCTATGACAGTAAACAAATAGAGGTGGTCAAAGGTCTCTCCAAGAAGGTAACGTTGAGGCAGACAATTGATCTCCTTCTCCTCCTCTCCTTTCCTGCCCCCTCCTTCTCTTCCTTCCTCATCAACTACAGTCTGTGGGTCTTTCTATCATCTCTCTACCCATCTGTCTATAATGTAAACCACACATGTAATCAAGCACATGTTATCGCATTAAGAAGGTAAAATATCGCATTATTTTAGTTATCGCGTTAAGAAGGTAAAATGAAGCAGTGCGTTGGTAAATTTTATGTGTCAGCTTGATGGCCCAATGAGTGCCCAGATTGCCATTCCTGGGTGTGTTTGTCGGGGTGTTTCTTGAAGAGATTAGCCCTTGAAATCTGTGGATTTAGCAAAGCAGATTGCCCTCCCCAGCGTGTGTATGTGAGGGGTGCCATTCAATCCACTGAGGTCCCGAATAGAACAAAAGGCAGAGAAAGGAGGGGTTTGCCTTCGTTTTTTCCCTTCTTCCCCCAGAGCTGGGACATCTTGTCTCATCTTCTGCCTCCAGACTTAGGTTGACACATTAGCTCCCTGGCTCTCAGGCCTTTGGACTGGGACTGAAATATCTCACCGGCTCTCCTGGGTTTCCAGCTGGCAGATGGCAGGTTGTGGGACTTCTCAGCTTCCATAATTTCACAAGCCAATTTCTATAATATCTCTCTCTTTCTATCTCATATATGTGTGTGTGTGTGTATATATATATATATGCATATATGTGTGTGTGTGTGTATATATATATGTTCTATTTGTTTCTCTCTCTCTCTTTCTCTCTCTCTCTCTATATATATGTGTATATATATATATATATATATATATATATACACATATATATATACACATATATACACATATATACACATATATATATATATGTTCTATTTGTTCTGTTTCTCTGGAGAACTCTGATAACTATAAGCAGCAACCACATTAAAAAGGTAAAAAGAAGCAGGTGAAATTAATTGAAATGACATATTTTATTTAGACAATCACATCCAAAATATTTTCATTTCAACATGTAATCAATGGAAAAGATCATGAATGCAATGCTGTAGACTATTTTTCGTAGGAAATCTTCGAATTCCGGTGTATATTATATACTTGAGGCGTTGTCTCTTCCAGCAGCCGCATGGCGCGTGCTCGGAAGCCACGAGTGGCTCACGGCTGCCACCCTTGACACCTTAGCTCGAGAGCCCATGTTTTTTTTACCAACACAGTGTCCAATAGAACTTTCCCAAGGAGGACGCCAGGATTGCCATTTGGGAGAAAACAAAAGACAAACAACCAACAATGGTATAGCTGACTATTCTGATGGAGAGAGCAAACACAACAGAATTAAGAATTGGGGCAAGCTGAAGAGACAGAAAGGATTTTGGGATTTCTTGATTTCCAGACTATCTCCGGAGAGGTAAAAATCTCTTCCTGAGGCTTAACCCTCTCTTACTCCAAATATCCCCCCTTCCCCTCGCCAGCTCTCCACGTCCTTGTTTGCTTGTGAATGGAGAGAGGGGGGAGAAGGTGGAAGGGAGCCTCTGAATGAACATGGGTGACAGTGTTCAGTCTCCCCGACAAAGCTTATGAACCCCAGGCTTCTTTAGATACAGCCCGAATCCGTAACACGGAACCAGATGGCGATAAGGAGCGTATATTGTCATCTTGTACAAGGACAATATTAGAAATGGCACCAGCTCTTATCATCTTCACAAATCTAGGAGGCTTTTCAAACTTCCTAAAATCCCCGTGGAGCAAACCCACAGCCAGCATGTCTAAATATCTCCCTGAATAAAATAGAAGGTTGCTTCCTTTCCAACACGAATAATATTTATGCTTACATGTAGGTCAGAGTCAGCCAAACAGCTCTCGTGTCTGAAAGTCTATTTTAGACTTGGCTGTCATGACAACCATGGGATGGGGCCCAGGTGTCTTCTATCTCCTGACACAGACAGTGAGTCTGAGGGCCTGGCTGTGATTTCCGGGGTGCGGCACTTAGGGGGGCCGCAGGATGGGTCAGCTCCCTTGGTCTTAGCAGGGGTTGGCTGAGAAAAGATTCTGTTTCTCACGGATCCCTAATTTATCAGTTTAGGATGGGAGAGGGCACTGTGGGAACGACTGGGATTACTAATGGATAATCCCACCGTGCTACAGGAATAAGGAAGGCTGGGAAAGTGTTTGGCAGAGTTTAGGGGACACTTGCTCCTAAAATCCAGATTTGAGGTTTTGGACAGCTGGGCTCACCTCCCAGTCCAAAGGCACAGATTCTGAAGGAATTCCGTGAGAGGACAGCCTCAGACAGCTCACACTCCCCAATCTGAAAGCCTGGATCCCCTTGAAAAAAATCCCGTACCCATTAAATCAGAATGGCTGGTGGAGGGGGCCGTGGGATTCAGGGCATTGGTAGTTTTTAAAGCTCCCTGGTGATCACCATGTACAATCATGGTCAAGACATACGGACCTAGATTGATCTGGGCGATGTGTATGGTAACGGGTAGAAGCGTGGCTTCTAGATTTTTTTTTTTTTTATTCTCTTAAAATGTATACTAACAGGGCCTTTCTTGGATGATCTCGAGCAGGGATTATCAAATCTTTTGCGTTCAGAACACTTTCCACACTTAAAAGTTACTAGAGATTCCAGAGTGCCTTGTTTATATGAGCTACATCTATTGATATTTATGGCACCAGAAATAAAAGCTGAGAAGTTTTTTAAAACACCAGAATACACAAGCACATGTTCCATAGGCTGTCAGAGCAAGGCAGGCATCACCATCAGGGAGCCTTTAGCAAAGCCCCCGGTGACCCCTCAGGAGAATGAGAGTGAAAAAAGCATCCGACGAGGTGTCCTAGTGTGGTCATGGCAAAGGACCAGGGGGACCCCTTGCAAAAGACCTAGGGATCCCAGGAGATTTCCAGAATACATTCTGAGAACTGTTGGGCTGAATTTTCTCACGATTTTGAGAAAACTCAAGACTTTTTTCTGTGAATAATTTCTCTTTTTACTCATGTTTTGCGTTTTGGGAACTGCAACTACACTGAGTAAACATATTTCTTAGCAGAGAAAGTAGACTAATTAATTCTTGGAGTCTTTGGCAAAACACAGAATAAGAGAAGATTTTCTAGCAAACCGTTCTCTGCCTGGGTGACAATGTCACCTCTCAGCTTTGGATCCTCATTACCGGTCCTGGGATGTTGGGCGTGCGAACTTAGCAAGCTCACGTAGTAATAACTAAAAGTTATTGAGTGCGTTCTACGCATTAGGCGCTAGACTGAACAATTTCTGTTTAACCTGTTGGATTCTTGGGCTATTCTCAGTTAGTTAGTTGTTGTTCCTCAATTTATGGAGGTTGCGGTGGGGAACAGAATCCAGGAAAGGTTAAAACCCGGCACGGCGTGCTGTTATTATATATGCTACGGTAGAGGTACCAGAGCCCTTGTCTTTTTATCCCATGTATGTCAGCACCATGCACACGGACCATGGCAGAACTGAAGGGCTCTCGGGTCCATTTCGTCTTCCTGTGTGAAATGTAGACAAAACCAAAGAAGACACACACACACACACACACACACACACACGCAGTAGTCTCCAAATATATTGTCAGCAATGCATATGTGATGAAACGTTTCCCATTTATTTAATTATCTGCCATATATCTATATCATATCTATAGGAGTTAAATATTTTCTTTAAGATATGGAATAACCAAGAATTCAAGGCTGGGAGAGACCTTATTGTTATCAAAATCAAGCTTCTAATTTGACAGAGGAGGCAGTTCAAACTGATTAGGCAGATTTGTCCCAGGATCACACAAATCATTAGGGACAGATCTTGGTGAAGAAAAGAAGCCAGGTCCCCTGATGAAGTAGTGTTATTTATCTTTTTTTTTTTTATTTTTTTTAATGTTTATTTATTTTTGAGAGACAGAGTGTGAGCGGGGGAGGCACAGAGAGAGAGAGAAAGACACAGAATCCGAAGAGGCTCCAGGCTCTGAGCTGTCATTACAGAGCCGGACGTGGGGCTCGAACTCACAAGCCGTGAGATCATGACCTGAGCCGAAGTCGGACGCTTAACCGACTGAGCCACCCAGGCGCCCCTATCTTTTTTTAAAGCAATATGTTAGCCTGTTTTATAAGTGTGGTTTGGGCTAGAAAACTGTAGAAGGGAGGAAAGACATGTGAGGCGATGCAGGTTCTAGTAAAATGCCCGTGCGCGTGCATGAGTGTGCTCTCCTTCAAGAGAAGCTCAAAGCATAGCAAGTGACAAAGGATGCTAAAAAGTTCCAATTCTATCATCTGCATCCCTCAGATACCCCTGGGGATTGACTTCACTATGAACTTTCGAAGTTGGTACCCTCTCATGGTCACAAGGTGAGAAATGAACATTATCTTTTTTTTTTTTTTTAAAGCTCATTCATTTATTTTGAGAGAGAGAGACGGCGCACGAGCAAGGGAGGGGCAGAGAGAGAGGGAGAGAGAGAAAATCCCAAGCAGGCTCTGCAAGGTCAGCATACAGCCCGATGCGGGGCTCGAACCCATAAACCGTGAGGTCATGACCTGAGCCCACACTAAGAGTCGGAAGCTTAACTTACTGAGCCACCCAGGCACCACCCCCCCCGCCCCAAGCGAACATTTGCAACCTCAGCTTCATATTAGAACCATCTGGAGAGCTTTAGAAGTCAAAAACAAACCAAAACCAAACCCCAAACCCCAATTCTTACTCCCTGCCCTCAGAGATTCTAGTTGCCCTGGAGGGAGGACTTCTTGAAAGTTCCCCCGGGGTTGAGAATCGGGAGGGAGATTCGCGGCCGAAGGAGAGAGCACAGGATCTGGTGTCCCCGTATCTGGATCCGGTTCTGGATCTCATCACCTCCGTGCTGTGTGACTACGGACGAGTTGTTCATCAGAGCTCCTTCCCCTGAAAATGGAGGTGGCAGGGCATCCTTGGATGTCTGTAGGACGTGCCCAGGCCCAGGCTTTGGAAGAACCCGGTTCCAATTCCCACAGCCGCTCCGCAGGAAGGGGCCATCTGCTCTCTGTTCCTGTGACACAGAAGTCTGCGAGATCAGAGGGTCCAGTTTTCACTCTCCTGCTCCTTTTCTTAACATACAGTTGCACTCGAGCGAAGAAACCTCTGGGTAATGAAGCTTTATTATACAGCTGCCAGCACCAAGCACATGGACCCCTGACCTTGAGGTCGGTCTCCTGCCTTTCTCACCAACCTTACACTTCTCCTCCATCAACTTTGTTTTTTATCGTCCTGTAACAGCCATACTGCCTTTAGGGTTCTTCCTGGCACATTTCCCACATCTTTTTGTGTGGGAAGAATGTCACCCATTCCGGTGCTCCCATCTACCACCATCAGTCCATTCCTATGGAAGAGGGACTCCAAGAAGAACTTTCCGGCATCACATGGTGTGCCATGTATGCCTCTCATTTCATCAATACGATCTTTCTACTTGGGATGCTTATTTAATTTCAATGAAGTTCCTTTCTTTTTTTTTTTTTTATTTCCTTTTTGAGAGAGAGAGAGAAAGAGAGAGAACCTGAAGCAGGCTCCATGCTCAGTGCAGAGTCTGACGTGGGGCTCGATCCCACGACCCTGGAATCATGACCTGAGCTAAAATCAAGTGGGTCGCCTAACTGACTGAGCCACCCACGCGCCCCTCAATTGGGTTTATTTTAGACGTAATTTATAGTAATTTATAACAAAGACTGGGGCGGAAGGCTGCCATCAGCTCCATAAAGATCCTGCTTGCCCTGGGCATTACCCTGTAGTCCACGAAAGCCCACCTAAGGTACAAGAGGAGGAGTGACACGATCAGGTATGTGTATTAGAAAGTCTGTCTGCTAAGCAGGGCAGTGTGGGATGGAAGTGGGTGCGGAGAGAGGAAAGAGAGAGAGCTGGCACACCGGGTAGGGGACAGTCACAGTGGGTGATCAAAGAGCAGGCTCTGGGTCTCTCTCTGCTCCGTCCCCACCATTGGGCTGCTCAGGATGAGTCTTGGCTGTTTTCCTTGCGCGTGAATTATCATACTTCCTCATATCCGAGAACTTCGCTTTTCTTACCCCTCGGGTGACTTGTCTCCCATGGCTAATCCTTTACAAAACGTTAAATTACGAGAAGATCTCTGAGAGTTCCTTACCATGGTCCTTAGAGGACTGTAGAGAAAGTCCCCTGGGGCCCAGGTGCTTCAATGCCTTAAGCCATCTGCGTAGTATTAAATACGGACCTTGTGCATGAGTCTTAGAATAAACAACAGATTGCACACAAGCGAGTATGTCCTCCCAAACACACAATTATGTTGCTGCTAACCAGCAGGCTTTTGGGGTCCTAGCTGTCAGCCCTAAACTCACGACAGACATCAAGATGAGCAGAATTACACTGGGTTATACTGCATTTTCAGTTAAGACCCTGCCCCCAGAATATGGTCTCAAAAAAATTTGTCCCATACAGTCCTGACTACACAACGTGACAAGAAAAAGAGATTGAGATTTGGGGTCAGCTTGTTCTGAGTGTCTCTTTACTTCTTTATTCTCTGTCTTCAAGCATGTATTTCATTTGTCGTGCCTGTGAAGAACATGGATGGCAAACACCAGAAGGTCCCTCCCAAACTTCACCTCGCAGCCCACAGCGATCAGACAGTTCCCTTCTGGGTGTCACCCTTTGTCCCACGTTCATTGCCACAGGGCAGCCGTGACTTGAACGCTTTTCCAGATGAGGCACAGACGGGCGCTGACTGTTCTTGAGAAACCAGTAGCGAATGCCAGAGATAAACTTCCTTGCCTATGTAGAAAGAAAAAGCGAACCAAGGGAAACAGGCAGGGAAGAAACTGGCTGACATTTCTTTGCAATTAACCCACTTGGGCACCCACCGCAGTGAATTGCTTCCCCAACACCCACCGGTTTTCAGTTTCACTGGCTCCGCAGCTTTGATCCGGAAATCCCAGGTGCCTGAGTGAGGGGCAGAGTTATGAAAATTCAAACAGAATGACATTTTCCAAGAGGAGTTGGATTAGTGGAGGGGAAAATACTGCCAAGCTGAAAACCTTTCCGGAGAGAGGCATGATAAACTACATAAGCAGCATCATACCTTAAACACGCTCTCCTTCACACGGAAGTGATGGTAACCTTTGTGTTCAGCAAAACTTGGGCTCCGAAGGCAACGCTTCCCTGTGTCTAATGCTAATGATTTTCCACCCAGCTGCAAAACCCATCTGCACCTTCTAATGCTTTTTCTCTTTCCTGCTCTGGTTCGCTTTCCGGGCACGCTTCTTAAACTGTCAGAACTTCGTCTTATTTTATAGCCCTGAGCCACACCCTGGTAGCTTGAAAAATAGCGGAGAGGCAGACACGAGTGTGGCCTGACCCCTTTCAGCACGCCTGTGCCCCCCCAACCCCAAAATGCGGACGCTGCTGTTGCTGTGGGAAAGGGTTTACCCTTATCCGAACTCGCTTTGCGTCCTTGGGGGCTTCCTTAGAAGCGCTCTTTGTTGGGTCAAGCTCTCAAGGACATCCCGAGGGTGATTAACTCAGGGCACCTGAGACAGGAGACCACGGAAAAGAAAATGATCGACAATGACGTCAAGGCACCAGGAAGCCCAGGGAGGCTGGGGGCTTTCTCCATGTCCTCTTGGTTTTGTAGCAATCCCACAGGATTAATATCATGAATGTCACTTTACGGATGAAAAAAAACCGGGACTCGGGAAAAGTTTCATTACCAGTTCACAGGGCTGGTAATTATGAAGCCAGAATTTATGTGTAGACTTACCTTCAATTCCACAACGATCCTAACTGCCTTTTACTGAGTATCAAACGTGTCCCAAACGCTTGAAGGAGCTAATGTACTTTATCCTAGCTATTCCTCATAGTTCTATCATTAGACCTATTTTAAGATGAACAAACTGGAGCTCCGAGATGTTACTGGGTCCCGTAATATTGGCTCCCGTAACCCTGAAGCAGAACCATGTAATGGCAATGAAGAAAAGACGAAGAACAGGTAAGAGGCCACATTACCCTCCCCTCCGGTGATAGGATGATACGATCTTCAACTGCTATGCTTGATCGTGGAGGGTTTCAGGATCACCTAAGAATCTGGATGCAGTTGAAGAGTGACCTTCAGCACTTTCTGATCACCAGGCAATACTTTTGCAAACGAAAGATTGCCGCGTGGGGCTGATGGACCCTTCACGGTTATTAAACCGTTCACACCCATGTCAGATGACCTTTTCTTTCTTTCTTTCTTTCTTTCTTTCTTTCTTTCTTTCTTTCTTTCTTTCTTACTTTCTTTGTGTTTTTTTTTTTTTTTTTTTCCGGTTGACTTTTCTAATTGTCTTTGTCACTCTGGTCACTGCTCCCTTTCTGAGCTCCAAGGAGTGAACTTATGAAAGCTTTTGAGCAGAGGAATAGTTATTCTGGGAGGGTGGGTATGTATTCGGTCTCAGACAATTTGAATTCACATTTATTGAGGTTGAATATTCACTAAGTTACAGCGCAGTAGGTATTTTGCGTGAGTGTTTTGAAGATAATTATCTTATTTAGTACCCGCAATCATTTGTGGTATGTATTCTTCTCTGCTTCTTTCTTTCAGAGGAAGATATTGAGGCCCAGTGAGGGACAGGCCACGGAATGATTACGAACCCGGGGCTCTGATTCTCCATGATGCCCTTTCAGAGCGACACCATGATCCAAGCTCACGACTTGCTAATTCTGATATTTCAGTCACAAAATAGCTCACAGGGTGTCTGGATGTGCCCAGGTACATGTCTGATCTACTCCAGTCAATTTCGTGGAAACGCTGTCCCCGGAATGCCCCCAGCGTCCTTAAACACATATAGTAATCAGGCCGGCTTCACCTCCTACTTAGACTGGAAGAAAAACAGCCTTTTAAACCTGTAATTCCGTTTTCACAGCACTCTGGTGGGGAATGAAAGGGATCAAAAGAGGGCACGCAGACCCGTTTCCAAGCCTTCCAGCTGTGTCAATGAGGTAGCAGTCTGGAAGGAAACTCAGAGAGCCATTATGGTAGGATTTTAACAAGAAAAACACCTTTTTAAGTTCATTTCTGCTGGCTTTCTACAGAAACCAGCCCCGAGGGTCCTGGAGATTCATTTGTGGCAGAAGCCATTTGGGATTGCTTCACCGCTGGCCGGCACCTTCCCTCTGAGAACTTCCATCCTCTCTCTGTGACGTCCATAAAACTGGAGCTTCAGGTCCCTTAAGCGGGGACAGGGACTGCTCTCAGTCAACGTCACGCATCTGTCATGTTGTCAGTACTCATTATGCCTTCGATACAATAGCCTAGGTAGAGTATGGCTCGAAAATATACCCACTGCTCCATTTTTTCAGCAGACAGGTGTGGGCCAATGGTTTCTCCATTGGTTCAGAGATACCGTCATTGTCCATGATCTGCCTTGCGTTAAACGGGTTTTTCGACAGCCTGATTTACAGGCTGATTGCAGAGGGATTTGAGGCCAACGCTTTGCTGATTCAAGAGCTGTTGGTATGTTATTTGGTATAACTTTGAAAAGAGGATCATTTCAGGAGTGCTTAGTACATACCAGAACTTTTCGTGTGTACGCCCCGATTTCCCACTAGGCTGCGACCAGAGAGAGGCACTTTTCCCCCTACCGTGGTTACGGGGGGTCGAACCCCATGAAAACGGTTTAAACGTTGTCTGATACCACCACTGTCACAGGATTCAATTCAGTAACACGTGCGCCACAGAGCAGGTGACACATAAATATCTGTTGCATGAACGGATACACAAAAGACCGACGTCGGGGTGTGGATTTCGCCACCTGAAACGTCAAAGGAGGCAAAGGCGTTATCCCGGTCACAAAAAGTCACTCCTTCTCCTCACTTCTGCATCCGGGTCGGGACAGGACAAATCAACATACTTCTGTAGCTCTGATTCCTTCACTGGTTTGTTCCTTGACCCTTTCAGTAACTATTTACATCTGCTCTGTGGCGGGACCGCGCCGGCCCGGCGAATGTGCACTACCGTGCGGGGCACAGGGCGGTGAGCCGATGCTGATGGCGTGTCCCAGCAGAATTCAGTGTGGACCCTGTCAACACGCAGAAGCTGGGCTCCTAAAACTGCCTTGGGTGGACGAGACGCCGAAGCTGGGTTCCGAGAGAGCGGTTAGGACATCTCAGGCGAAGGGCTTAGGTACAACGCCGATGCTCCAGAAAGAAGAAATCGTATCTACAAAAGCCTGAAGGTGCCACTTCCTGGTGGCAGGAGGGGGCTGCTGAGGCTGAAGAAGGCAGAGCCAGCCCAGGTGAGCCATTTTGAGGGCTTTGTTCCGTACCTTGAGGGAAATGGGAAGGCCGTGGGAAATGTGGAGCAGGGCAGTCAACGACTTTAGCGGCAGGGGTTAGATTAGATCATCCAAAACATGATTTGAAATTCAGGGTTTCGATTAAAAAAAGAAAGGAATGGCCGTGCGGTGACGTCTTTCCGTCTTCATCAAGCTTTGCATTTATGTGTATGGTTATCTCACCCTTTTGGGGGGGCGCGGTTTCATGTTTTCAAGGAAGTGTCCTCATTTTCAGCTCGTCCTTGGTGGGAGAGTTGGTTCTAATAATCTATTCTGACGGTGCTAAAAATAAGCGTCTTCCTCACCAGGAATTCAGCTACAGAAATGTATACTTTGTGTAAAACTTCTTTGTTGCATCGTGTTCTCCTTCAGAGCAACGCGCGAGCAAAGGGGTTTGGGAAATGATCACTCTGGGTGGCTGACATATTCGTGCTGAAAATTTAAAATCTTTCCTGCCACAGGAAGCCATTGCCTGCACAACGTTCCAGAAGAGTTCTTTTCCCGGCACACACCTGCATCCCAAATGTGCACCTTTTTACTATCATCTAGTGGACAGCCCTCTGTGGCTGTCAGTTTGGGGTGTCCTCTAACACCCACAGGATGAAGGGAAAGACCCCTACAGAATAGCTTTTTAAATGAAAGGCAGAAAAAAATATCTCCATTGCCTTCTTTGAAGATTTATTCTTTTTTAAAGTGTTTTTTTTTTTTTAATTTATTTTTGAGAGAGATGGAGAGATGGAGCATGAGCAGGGGAGGGGCAGAGGGACAGGGAGACACAGAATCCGAAGCAGGTTCCAGGCTCTGAGCTGTCAGCAAGTTCAAGTCCAAGGCTTGAACTCACAAACCGTGAGATCATGGCCTGAGCCGAAGTTGGATGCTCAACTGACTGAGCCATCCAGGCGCCCCGAGATTTATTGTTTCTTTTTCTCTTGGAATACTCATTTAACTTTTAATGGCTTTTGTTTGCTATGGGAATATTCGAATCATGTCTCATTATGGAAATATTTCTGCATTAAATTAGCATATATTTAGTACAACCTCCAAGGTAGAGAAAATACGGCAGACATTTTGACAGGAGGGCCAGAGTAACAGAGGAAGTTGGAAGGGAAGCCATGTGGGCTCCATGATTCCAGTTGTCTTGCAATAAGATAGGGTAGTAAGAGTGAGAACAGTTCTGGGGCGCCTGGGGGGCTCAGTCCGTTGAGCGACTGACTTCAGCTCAGGTCATGATCTCATGGTCCCTGAGTTTGAGCCTTACGTTGGTGTCTCTGCTGTCAGCACGGAACCCGCTTTGGATCCTCTGTCCACACCACCCCCCCCATCTGCCCCTCCTCCACTAGTGGGTGCTCTCTCTCAAAAATAAGCAAAAACACAAAAAAAAGAGTGAAAACAGTTTCCTTACTGAGAGTTGGTAGCGGGGTAGTCAGTCATTACTTGTAGATCAGCAACACCAAATTCATGCGTTTGTTCTTCATTTGTTTGACAGATAATTACTGATACTTTGCCACCTGCCAGGCATTGTGTCACGTGCTGCAGAGGATTAAAAAAGAATCGGAAACGAAAACCGATTTCTCGGATTTTATGGTCTGGTCGTAGAGAGAAATTACAAACATAAATATCTCTGGCAATGGTCTCTAAGCCTTTTGATCATTCAACCCCCATAGGAAAGAATATTTGAGCCTAAACCCCAATATACTCTTGTATTTCTTTTTAACTAATTTGCATGTGTTTTATGCATTTGCATTTAAAAGGTAAGATACACAGTTTTTAAAGGATTCATTTTTTTTCAACTCAAGAAAATATTTTAACTAAAAGTATTTATTTAGACCTATTTTAACGAGAACATTATGATTGACAATGCTTCTGTTTTTAGGTCCTGGCTTAATTCTTTGCACTATGGTGACTAGGAAGCTGGTTTTAAGCTCATTTTATTGAATTGCTAGTTTAAAAAAGTTATCATAACTGAAAAGTACCCTTACAAGATCACATAGCTCATATGGAAAACTTTAGTCCTTGGCTTTATTTACATTTCAATATGTATATTTTGGTTCCGATTACTTATTTTAAAGCTTTCTTTTTTCCCCTTTGTTTTAGTTTTGAAATTTGCCTCACAGAAATCAACCTTTCCTGATGTCAGTCAAGTGTTAGTCCAAATATCTGAAGGCGTGGCAATTTTTATATATTTTAACAAATGAATTCAAAATGCACCAAAACTCTTCATTAAGGAGATTTCGAAATGTTAGACGAGTCCGAAAGTCGGTGGGCGTACAGGAAAGGAGCTATCATGTGGCACCTGGCTGGCTCAGCTGGTTAAGTGTCTGAATCTCGGTTTCCACTCAGGTCATAATCTCAGGGTTCCATTCATGAGTTCGAGCCTCATGTCGTTCTCTGTGCTGACAGTGCAGAGCCTGCTTGGGATTCTCTCTCTCTCTGTCTCTGCCCCTCCCCTGCTTGCACTCTCTCTCTCAAAATAAATAAACAAATTTAAAAAAAAAAGGAAAAAAGCTCCCCTAAGTATTACATAAAGTATCAGCTTGCAGTGCTCTAGACCCCTCAGTATGGCTATTCAACATTGTGCTGGAAATCTAGGCAGAAAAGTTAGGCAAGAAAAAAAAAATATTCCACATCAGAAGGAAAAGGTACAACTGTCTCTATTCATAGGTGACATGTTCAATATATGGGAAATCCCAAAGTGCTCACAAAAAGTGCTTATTAAAGCCAATAAAAAATTAGCAGTTGCTGGATACAAGATCAATACACAAGGATCAGTTGCATTTCCGCACATCAGCAATGGAGATTTGGAAACAAAAATTAGGAAAATCATTTCACTTAAAATACCACCCCAAAGAATACAATACCTAGGGATAAATTTAGCAAAGGAAGTAAAAGACTTGTACACTGGAAACTAAAACACATTTCTGGAAGAGGTTAAAGAAGACTTAGATAAGTGGAAAAACATCCTGCATTCACGGAGCCAAAGACTTAACATTGTGAAGGAGACAGAGCCCTCTCACCCAAAGAAATCTACAGAATCAACGCGATCTTACAAAAATTCCAAGGGCTTCTGTTGTTGTTGCAGAAATGGGAAAGCTGATTCTCAAATTCATATGGGTTTTCAAGGGGTCTTAAATAGCCGAAACGATATTTAAAAAATAAAGAAAAATGTCGGAGGCCTCACACATCTACAATTTCAAAACTCATTACAAAGTTACAGTAATCAAAACAGCATGGTAGTGACGTAAGGATAGACATAGAGACCAATGGAATAGAATTGAGACCCCAGAAAAAAACCCAAACATTTACGGTGAATTGATTTTCAGCAAGCATAACAAGCCATTTCAATGGGGGAAAGAACAGTCTCTTAAATAAATAGTGTCGGGACAACTAGAAAACCATTGGAAAAAGAATGAGGTTGGATCCTTACTTGTCTCCATATACAAAAATTAACTCAAAATAAATCAATGACCTAAATATAAGAAAGAAAACAACGAATGGGAACAGATACCTCTAACAAAAGAAAACATTGGGGCAAATCTTCATGACCTCTGATCTGACAATGTGTTCTTGGATTTGACATCAAAAACATCAACAACGAAAGAGAAGTTGGACTTCGTAAAAACTGAAAACACTTGCACATCAAAATACATTATCAAGAAAGTGAAAAGGCAACCTACAGCATGAGAAAAATTAGTTACAGATCATATATCTGATATATGGGTTTAGTATCCAGAACGTAGAAAGAACTCTCTTACAACTCAACAGCAACAAGACAATCTCCCCCAAATGGTCAGAAAGGCTTGAGTAGATGTTTCTCCAAGGAAGATATACAAATATCCAACCAGAATATGAAAAAATGTTTGACAGCACTGGCATTAAGGAAATGCAAATTGAAACCACATCGAGGATTACTTCTCTAGGGTAGCTATTACAAAAAAACCCAACAACAAAAAGCAAAAAACCAAAAACAAACAAACAAACAAAAAAACCCACACAAGAGAAAATAACAAATGTTGACAAGAATGTGAAGAAATAGGAACTTCTGCTGGGGGAATGTAAAATGGCGCACCTCCTCTGGAAAATACTTTAGTGGTTCCACAAAAAGTTAAACATAGAATTACCGAATGACCCAGAAATTCTACCCATAATATATACCAAAAAGAATTGAAAAAAGGCACTCAAACAAATACTTTTCCACAACTGTCGAGATAGCAGGACTATTCACAAAAATGAAAAAGTGGGAACAGGCCAATGTTCATCATGGATGAGTGGATGAACAAATTGTGGTTCACACATACAATTATTCCATCTTCAAAAGGAATGAAAAATTGACCCAAGCTACCACTTGGATGAACCTTGAAAACATTATGCAGAGTGAAAGAAGCTTGCTACAAAAGGTCACATGTTGCGTAATTCCTTTTATATGGAATATCCAGAATAAGTAAGTTCATGCAGACAGAAAGCAGATTGATAATTTCCAAGGTACAGGGGTCAGGAAATAAAACTAATGTTTACTATGTATGTGGGGCTCTTCTGGGGTGATCGAAGTTTTGAAACTATAGAAAGGTGGTTTCACAACATTTTGATGCACGAACTGCTAATGAATCGTATAGTTCCAAACAGTTAATTATACGCTACGTGAATTTCACTTCAATAAAAAGTAGGCATAGGAACACTGCGATAAAACATATAAGGCAGTTATTAGAGCTCCTTAAAGAGTTTAAAATCTCTGGTTTTGAAAATTGTGGCAACAGGACAAAGAAAATATCCGTAGGCCTAGAAATAGAAATTAAATGTACTGACTACTACATTTGATGAAAAAGAACACTACTGTTAATAGGAAACTTCAGATGAATGAATTTGTGATGAGTAAGACAATTTTGAAATTAATTGTGTTACAATTACAGATAACGTGATAGACTACATGAGCAGGAGGTGTCGTAAATTCTGCACACATCGTAAAGCCACTTTCGTTTTCTTGTATGACCTCCATGCGTTGTAGAAAATGTCAGAGGAAATATCCAAGTGACATTGTATCATCTTGTATTTGAAATTAAGTTCATGTAAAATACTAACGGAGTTATGCCTCATTTTAACAGGATTCCACTAGAAAATCTCTTTGAGATACATCAAAAAAGCTGCGATGGTAGAGCCATTATGTAGTTTACTAAGATTACCCAAAAAAGAAAAAAAAAAAGCAGTTTTCCAGAACTAAGAGGTGCAGGACTGAATCTGGGATGGTCTTAGGCAAACCAGGAACCGTTGGTGGTCATTCTCTTGTTTACTGTCCCGTTTTGTGAAAGTCGTTGAAATCGCCAACAATACCTTCCTATAAATGATTTCTCCATATTGAAGTAATAGTCCTATATTGTTTAAAATTAAATATTCTATTTTGTTTTTTTATTTGACAACTTTATTGAGATATCTTTGACATAGAAATTGTTTATGCTTAACTTTTATACAACGAAATATGTACACATTGTGAAAAGATTACCACCATTAAATTAATCAATAACCTCTATATAGTTATCTGTGTGTGTGTGTGTGTGTGTGTGTGTGTGTATCCCCTTAGCAAATTTCAAGAATGCAATGCAATATTGTTAACGATTTTCACCATGCTGTACATTAGATCTCCAGAACTCATTCATCTTGTACAACTAAAACTTTGTATCCTTTGACCAATGTCTTCTCATTTCTTCCTCCCAACTTCTCTGGAAACTATTATTCTATATTCTCTGCTTCTATGAGTTTGGCTATTTTAGATTCCCCATCCAAATGAAAGTACACGGTATTTGTCTTTCGGTGCCTAGATTATTTCACTTTGCACAATGTCCCAATGTCCACTAATTTCATCCATGTAGTTGCAAATGACAAAATTCTTTCCTTTTAAAGACTAGATAATATTCCACTTGGGTGTGTGTGTGTATGTGTGTGTGTGTGTGTGCGCGTTTTATATATATATTAGCCATTTATCTGTTGATGAACATTTAGGTAGTTGCCATATCTTGGCTATTGTGAATAAAGTTACAATGAACATGGAAGGGCAGATGTCTCTTCAAAATCATCAATTTCATTTCCTTTTGGATACATACTCAGAAGTAGGATTGCTGGATCATACGGTAGTTCTATTTTTAATTTTTTAAGAAATCTCCATACTGTTTTCCATAATTGCTGTACCCATTTGCATTCCCACCAACAGTGCACAATGGTTCCTTTTTCTCCATATCCTTGTCAACATTCGTTACCTTTTGTCTTTTTGATAACAGTCATCCTAATACATGTGAGGTGATATCTCTTGTAGTTTTTACTATTTTTTTTAATGTTTATTTATTTAGTTTGAGAGGGAGAGACAGAATGTGAGCAAGGGAGGGGCAGGGAGACAGGCAGAGAGAGAATCCCAAGCAAGCTCCTCATTGTCAATGCAGAGCCTGACATGGGTCTCAAATCCACGAACCATGGGTTTAAGAGTTGGACCCTTAACCTACTGAACCACTGAAGCGGCCCTATCTCTTGTGGTTTTGATCTGCATTTTCCTGATGATTCATGAAAATTGATCACATAAAAAGTTAAATATTTTTATAAAAGTTGTGTACGAACCATCAGCTCTCGATGTATTACAGTTTCTTTTTTTTTTTTTTTTTTTTTTTTTTATTTATTTTTGGGACAGAGAGAGACAGAGCATGAACGGGGGAGGGGCAGAGAGAGAGGGAGACACAGAATCGGAAACAGGCTCCAGGCTCTGAGCCATCAGCCCAGAGCCTGACGCGGGGCTCGAACTCACGGACCGCGAGATCGTGACCTGGCTGAAGTCGGACACTTAACCGACTGCGCCACCCAGGCGCCCCTGTATTACAGTTTCTATTTCAAACTAATTTATCAGTATTATCCCGAACTATAAATACTTTTAATAGCTCTAGTAACAGTTGCATCAGCCGAAAGATCCTTCTGAAAAAGAAAAATTATCAGAAATCATTTGTGATTTTGCATTTGCCAAGAGTGGCTGTGGTCGCTTTCGATTATAGAGATTGAAACCGAAGTTGAAATGAAGAGTGAATTTTGATGACCTAAGAAGTGCCATTTCAGAAAAGCAAGGCATAAAAATGCTGTGATCCCTGAAGAGATCACATTAGTAAATTATTTATTGTATTATATAACACTGGGACATTGAACATTTTTATTGCAATTTCTAAGTGTGCGTTTTAGTCATATATCATTATTAGTGTAGACTTGTGGGCTTGATGCTGTATTCAGTTCTTGGGCCAAAGAGAGGTGGAAGGATTTGGTCACAGCCAATCCTTTATATAACCAGCATTCTTTACAGTTTTCTTTTTTTTTTTCTAGATGTTGTCTCCTTTCGTCTTCACAATGACCATATGAAGACATTATTCTAATTTTAAGTTAGGAAATGGATGCTCCAAAGAGGTCAAGCTGGATTCTTAACTCAGTTGCATGTTTTTTTCTGATCGCCAGGGCCCCTCCAGGACCTTCCTGCTAAGTATATGCACATCAATGCAGCAGGAGTAGGACTTTCCCTCTAGATCACTGCCAAAGGCATCAGGAACCCTTCAATATATTTGCTCTTTGCCCTTTAAGAAAACAGGTCTCTTGGAACTGGCTACCTATTTTAGCCTCAGAACCCCAGAATGAAAGGAAAAGAGTTCTCAGTGATAAAGATCTTTGCTGAGATGCTCCTCTTTTAGTATTTAACCTTGCCTCCCAGCATTTCCTGTTACTCATCTGTTATGTGTCTCTGACAATTAAGGAAGGCATTTTTTTCCTGTATTCCCCTTTCTTCACTTTTGCTATTTATTCTCCATTTGTAAACCATCTAGAAGTTTGTACTTGCAGCCAATATTAGGTTTTCTGTAACTTTTGACACGATCCATGCCTTGGGCCAATTTCTGTGTCATTCCTCACAGAAAAATAAGCAAACAGTTATGGCAATAAAGTTCGGAGTCACCCTGCTGAGGCAGAGGATCTGGGAAGTGTCCAGCTGGCCTGGACAGGCCACCAGCAGTCCTTCTGGGCTGTCAAAGCAACCACTGGGTCTTCTGGGCCCTCCTGGCACTGACGAAGGAGTCTTTTGAGAACCCAGGAAACCACGACCTACCTGGAGAGGACTTGACTGTGTAACCAGCAACTTACGCTTGACATGAATGGCACAATGGTCAAGAACACGCAGGATCCCGGATCAGGCAACCCTGAGTTTGAAGCTTGACCTTGGGAAAGTTCTATCTTTTCTCTGAGCTTTTGTTTCCCCAGCTATAAAACAGAGATAACACTAACAATAATATTTACCTAGTGGAAGGTCATTGTGAAAATTAAATAAAGGTGACTAAATGAGACAATGTCTGGCTTAAGGAAAGCACACGTTTGATAAATGTTACTACTATTTGCGAAGCACTCCTGTGACAATCAGATCAATCCTCCGTTCTCTTTTAAATCAGATTATTTGATTACGCTTTTGCTTTTGGCACGTAGGACATAAAGCTCACCAAGTCTGGATAAGATCATTAATAAGTTAAATTTAAACAAACAAACAAACAATTAGATTGATACATAATAAAAGAAATAGAACAGGTTGCTGGAGAAGTTGGCTGGAGAAGTTTAAAGGGCGGCTCTCTCCCCTGGTTTCCTGCATTTGAATAGGGCCCTACAGTGACCGACAATGCTCTTTCTGTCCTGTGGTTGGACATCAGTGTTCGAAGATGTTAATGCTGGAGGGGAGGCAGCCTTGCTGGTATACCCTCCTTGAATCAGGGAGTGTGTATGTGCTTCTAGGTTAATGTTGCCCAGGCGGAATTCGTACTTGTGGCAAACAAGATTTGGGGCTAATGACAGTCACAGATACTTACAGTGCTTGATGAATCCAGAATCATTTCTGAACATATTTCGGTTTTCCCAACATCAGTGTGAGCCAACAAGGCATCTTGGTGTAGGGGCAGGAACACGAGATTTGGCTTCAGAAATCCAAGTTCCCATCTCGTCTCTATCATTCCCTGTCTTCGCACGCTTTAGAAGAATGGTTTCCCTCATGAAGCTTCTGTTCTTAACCTGGGAAACAGAGAACATAAAACTGTCATACCATAAGGTGTTCGAGAGGGTTGGATGGGACAAAGCCACTGGCAACAGTTGTTACTGTTACTGAACAGCAATGTGCTGTTCAGGAAGTTGAGGCACAATAGAAGGCAGGATCAAAATCAGAATGTTGACCTTGGCATCTAGAGCTCTTCCCCAGCCCTGCCTCAGGAAACTGCTGCGACGCCCTTGGGCACAGCTGGGACTGCGTTGTATCCAGGGGGCTGATGCAGGGTCCACAGTGAAGTCTCCGTGCACAGAGGTGGCAAAGTTGAGGTCTTGGTAAAACAGTTGCTAAGCCCAGCCGGTTTTTTGTCTCCCAGGGGACAGATCATAAAAGAAGCCATGGCTGCTGGCATCCGTCTGGGGAGGCAAAGAAGGAGGGAGGCTGTGACATTTCTGCAGAGAGGCACTGAAGCATTGAGTGCATCTCAAGATAGTATGAGGTCAGCTATACTAGATAGAACTTGAAGCCTCGCCCTAAGATGTCCGTGAAGAAAAACGGATCACCATGAGCACAGGGCTCTAAGCGATAAGAGCGAGTCTCTTTGGGGCAAAAAAATTGCAGCATTCAAGCTCAGCATCAGCAGATTCAAGGGTTTTCACAGTCTGTTCAGTTCAATTTTCTGTTTTTCTTATTTTAAAAGATACATTTTTGTAAAGAGGAGTATTTCTGTGTGTTTGTGTCTCAGGTAAGAGTCAGGAACACATTTGTGTTTCATAATTCAATTATTCTCTAGTAATTTTTATATTGTCATGTTATGATCAATAAGCTTCAAGTGATTTTGTAAATTCTGTTTATTTCCGGCGTTCCACTTGTCACATTTTTTGCCTATTGAAATTTTTCTTTCTTGCTTTCCTTTGGAAATTAAGTATTATTTCTTGATTAAGTATTATTTTTCATCATCCTTTCTACTGATTTGGAGAGTAAATGGCCTACGTCTTCCCATTGATTATCCTAGAAAATTACAATAAGGCAAATGAAGTTGGCAGAATCTAAGGCTCATTAATAGCTTTGTCTTTCTCCCAGACAATTAAAAAATGCTTATTTTTGTATTTCCACTCTACCCTTTCTGAATATAACCATTAACGGTATTTCAGTTTCTCTTCTCCCTTTTTTTAACCTTATGAATGAGGTCCTATTGTTTCACCATCAGTCTCAGGTTAGATGTACTCACACCATTTTCTTTGGTCACCCTTTCCACATCCTTTTCAGACCTTCCTTCTGGGAAGGTCTTTTCTTTTTTTCTTTCTGAAGAGTATATTTTGAAATTTTAGTTCGCGTCTGTGGGCTGTAAAGGTTATTAGGCTTGTGTATATCGGGTTTTTAAATTTTGCTCTTATACTCGAGAGATATTTTGCTGGCAGTTATCTTTTACCAATGTGCGGGAACATCTTCCCCACGTTCTGGGTTTTTTTTGTTTCCATCACTGGTAGTGAGTGACTGTTGGCTCAATTATCCTCTCTGAGCAAGAAATCTATCCTGCCCTTCGGATACTTTTGCTTTGTTCTCTTTGTCTCCAGCAGCTTTTGGTTTTACTAAACTGTGTCCAGATGGCAAGATTGCTTCTTTAAATTGATCCTTCTGGAGGTATGTTGGGCTGAGTGAATATGAAGACGCAGTTTTTCATCAGTCCTGAAAAATTTAAGTTACTAGGATTCTAAGTTTTTATTCTTCCCCTTTGCACAACAAAAAGCCTTTTGGGGACTCTGATTTATGTGGCACCTCCTCGATTTGTGTCTTTCGCCATTTATTTAAAGATTTATGGCTGCTTGTCTGGCTATGCTGCATGATGGATCATTATGGCTGATCAGTCTTCAGCTTGTTTAATCCGCTGGCCAACTTACTTTGAGTTATTATGATGGTAATTTCTAGAAACGTTGTTGTCTTATTTTTTTCCAAATCTACCTGTCCATTTAAAAAAAAAAAAAAACTATCTCTTAATCCTATCTTTGATCCCTTCATTTTATTTTAGCATATTTGTATACATTTCTACTCATATGAAGTTTAGTGTCTGAATTCTTTTCATACTTCATATAATATATTGTCAGCTTCTTTGGCTTGACTCTCACCATGGTGCCCAGTTCCCTTGTGTGTGGGTGTACTGTTTCTCTTGTTTTTACTGTGCCCTGAAATGTTATCTGTTCGAATTATTTGAAGTTGGTTTGAGTTCTCAAATCACTTCAGGAAATCCCTGCTTTTGTTTCTGCCAGGAGCCCGAGTAGACTACCTACGATGATTGCGTAAAATTCTTGGCTTGGACTGTTTTGGAAGACAGGTCTTTCAGACCCCAAAGATACCTGAGGTCCAACTGATGGTTAATAATTCTCTGGGAGTATTTCTTCCTTTCTCTCCCCCTGCCCCCAACACCCACCCAATTCCAGCATTCAAAACCAAAGGTGGACAGACAGGTTTTATCGCGCTCTTCCTAGAGGGTAATTTTTCTATCTTATTATTTATTTATTTTTTTTTGATTAAGGATATAGTTATTGGTTATCCTGGCTTCATGCAGGAGTTTTCAATCTGCTATTTTCCTTGTTCGGGCCCTAGGCACTGTCTCTGTACCCTTGAGCCTATTAAGAGGTGTATGTTACTTCCAGAGGAGGAGCACAGGTGCCCCCAGGGGGAGCTGATGTTTTACTTCTTATCTCTGGATTTTGCTTTCATTTGGCACTTGGCCTCTAAGTTTTTTACTTAGAATCTTTTCAATTAGCCCTTCATCTAAGTTTTATAAATAACGTATAGATACATATAACTATACATATGTATAATATATAATTTATAATAATAAATATACAACAAAAATTTATATTAATATAGATCATAAATATTCATGGTACATACTAAACCATTTTATTTCGTCTAACCCAATTTTCCACCCTTGCTTTCCCATCATTTTTGCGAAATCCCTCTCTACTTTCCTGCCCAGTCCAAAGGAGTTTGTATCTAACTACAGTATCTATGTATTTCTTCGTGCATTCATCTATTTAGCAACTCCTGACTTTCTTCTGCTATGAATCAAGCCCCGTGCTTGACACTTGGGACACACAGATGAACGAGACCTGGTTTCTGTTGGCAAAGAACTCACAGTCCACAGCGGGGAGATGGACTGGTAAGAGGATGGTAACGCAGCATGTAATAACTCAGGTTAATACTGGTTGAAATGGAAGCACAGAGGAAGGGGCCCTAACCCAGACCAGAATGGGCGAATTTGTCCAGCCTTCTAGGAGACATGACACTGAGACCTCTTATGATGTAAGACAAAAAGAGAGGAGAGCTTTGCGGGGCAGCGTATGATTAGGTGAAAATGACTGAGTGTCTAACTCTGTCTGATGTTTTTCTGGCCCTTGGGCCATTATGTTCTCCCTATATGATTTTTATGCTCAGTACAGATTTTGAAACCCTTATGGTACTTTAAGGTTAAAATGCAATGTTTCTTCTTCGAAGCCCACCCAGAGCTCACTAAAAATCATTTCCCCGTTTTGTCTTCAGTGCCTCCCATCATTTGGCTTCTAACTCACTCAGGGAAACTCTTTCTCAAACTGTAGGCACTCATGAGAGGGTTCACAAAGTTGGTGAAGTTCTGAACAGCAAAGTACTCACATCACTCTCCTTTGTAACCGCACGGCCTCGAACTTTCACTTTTACTGTCCCGCATTTCCCCTTCCACTCAACGAGAAAATAACAAAATCAAGTGATTTTAAACACAAGAAGATGGAGCTGGGTTAGACGTCCAGTAGGATTGCTTGATAGGCATGGCTGTTAAAGAAAGAATAAGTAGTCAAAAGGGGGCAACACAAAATAGTAGTAGATGGTCTGCCCTGAGATACAGTGATATCGTCGTGAGTTTTTCCTCTGATTCCAACTGTGTGATCTTGTAATTTTCACTAGGAATGCAGACTGGCCAATGTATTGAAACTGGATTGTTTGGAGGGACAATGGAGAAGGGGGCAGGAGATTTGTAGATTTCTGGCTTGGCCATTGGCTCTGTCGCCTGAGTGAGATCTGCTCTAGTGGTGGTGTGGTATGGAGATAATGACTAAGATTGGGACAAGTCTGTGAAATACGCAGGTGGAGATGACTAGTAGGTAGTTGAACGGATAGATCTGGAGTAAGTGTGCCTTGGTCAGGAGACACAAAAATAGAAGGGAATGAGTTCAAATTTGCCTAACCCATTTTTTTCCCGTGACTTAGTCAACTTCATCCATCAAATTTTGGCCATCAAACGAAAGACCCCAAATGTTTTACTGACCCCATCTGGACTATTCACTGATTACTCCTAAATTCTCCCTGTCATTCTTATTGTTATTTTTGGACAGAGGAAGAAGAGAAGAAGACATAGGTTTGCATCTCCATAATTCCCCTTCCAACACTACTGTGTTGTGTGGCTCATGACACTGCCCCTCTCTAAGCATCAGTCTACTTTCTCTCTAAAAGGAGAGGAAAAAATTATCTCTCACATTACATTTTCATCTAAATTCTCCCGCTTTTCAGTCTAGTTTGGGGGGGGGAAATTAGGATTGAAGGGAAGAGTAGAACTTTATCTAGAACTTTCTTTGACTCTTGCTGTCGTGGCAAAATCAGAAGAGCTATCTGTGCTGTCCAGCCCCAGAGCAACTGTCTCGGTCCAGACCACAGAATCAAAGAAGAGAACTGGCAAATGAAGACTGTAAGTGTAGGATCATAGATCGATTTTTTTTTGTTGCCTTATTTTTCCTTTTATGGAATAAACAAATAACGACCATAACAAAATTCTAACAAGTTAAAACAAAATAATTGAAAGGAGTTCATTCAAACCGTCATAGGCAAGATTTCTCTTTGATCAGAATGTTCCAGGGTCTGTAGTTTAGTACAGTAATGACATATGAGCGAACAGATTGTTCGACTATAATAATGATCTTCTTGATGGAACTGCGCTCAACTCAGACTCAGACCTCAGACTAAACTCTGGGTCTGCGTCATCTCTGCGCCTTCAATTCCTGATGGCGTGTTTGACCCTCACACAACGTTTGTTGATGGAATGAAAGAATGGGATTGGTTAGCACCAAATCTACAGCTGCAGATGGCTTTAAAAAAAGAGAGAGAAAGAGAGAGAGAGAGATTAGAAAGCCAAGTTCTACTTCTTATTTACAGGTTATTTTCTCAGACTAAATCCCTTGAAAACTACGATAGTGCACAATAGGCCCTTAGGGAGCAAAGCCCAATAATATCTGCACAAAGACTCAGGGTGCTCTTGAGGACAGGAGAGGGAGCTGTTCCGTATTGTAGGCTTTTGGGAAGGAAGGGTATTGACTTCTTATTTGCATAACCACCATAAACAGCAGGGTTGAGAGTCTCAAATCAAGAAAAGGAGCTAACAGTGGGGGAAATGATGCAAATACAAGCAGTTAGTCAGGGCTGAGTTGAGGTTTGACTTACCCAAGTAACAAGCTTACTGCTTTGAATCTGAAAATTAAAAATATAACTTGGGGTAGACATGAGTCATCAGGTGATAGGAACTCATGTGGTTCCCACGGCTTTCAGGGTCTGAAATTATGAGCTATCTTGATCTGCTGAGCCCTGACTTGTTGGGTGAAGCAGGCAGAGAATGAGCCATAAGAACATGACTGTGTATAGCAAACCCGCGCTAAGTTCACATATCTGCTCATTTATTCCAGAAAGTAACTGTGCTGGGCACTGTTTTATGGACAGGACTTACAACCATGAGTGAAATCCGGCCTCTGCATACAGAGCATAGGGGAAGACAGAAAGAATAAATTGATCATTAAAAAAGAACGTGCTACGGGGCGCCTGGGTGGCGCAGTCGGTTAAGCGTCCGACTTCAGCCAGGTCACGATCTCTCGGTCCGTGAGTTCGAGCCCCGCATCGGGCTCTGGGCTGATGGCTCGGAGCCTGGAGACTGTTTCCGATTCTGTGTCTCCCTCTCTCTCTGCCCCTCCCCCGTTCATGCTCTGTCTCTCTCTGTCCCAAAAAAATAAATAAAAAACGTTGAAAAAAAAATTAAAAAAAAAAAAAAAGAATGTGCTAAATACTGTGAATAAGTATAAGCACAGGGCGCTATGGGAGCACATGGGAAAGGCCTCTAACTGAGCCTTGGGGGGTGGGGGGAAGAAGAGGTCTAGGAGGGCTTCTCAGAGGAAGCGATGTCTCAACTAAGATCTGAAGGCTATCTGCCAGCCAGCTAAGAAAAGACAGGTGGGAGCATTTGAGAACCAAGGACGACAGGTGCTAGAAAGCACAAGTGTGGGACCCTGGAAAATTCATGAGCTGCTAGATGTGCGGAATGTCTGGAAACTGAACTGCAGGTGAAAAGTCAGAAAAGATCAAGCTAGAAAGGGGAGAGGATGGGCCATGAAGGGACGTGAGCTCCCCTGAGAGTTCTGCATCACTCATGCACTTGGGAGCCATGCACTTGGGTACCAGAGAGCAGGGAAGAGACATGCCCAGAAGTCACAGCTTGCAGAGCAGAGAGGGGACAGACAACGGAGCGGAAAGGAAGGCAAAGAAGCCCATTTAAAGACCGCTGCAAGGCAGCTGGTAAGAGACAATGGCAGCGTGAATGAACTAACTTGGAGGCAGTGAGGATGGAGAGAAGTCGAGAGAGTCTGAGAAGATTCGGGACAGAAGCCACAGGACCTCCTATGTGACAAAAAGTGAGGGCCAAAGGAGGGGGAGCCCAGCATCTACCTCCATTTCCAGATGGACTTCTCGATTGATGTGTCACCTTCCATCATGGAGCAGAGGAGGAAGAGACATTCAGGGACTAGAGGCGTTTAGCTGTATTGAGATTAGAGTAACTTTGGTAAATTCTTTATAGAGTTTGGATACTAGCCCTTTATCTGGTATGTTACTTGCAAACGTCTTCTCCCATGACATAGGTGGCCTTTGTTTTGTTGATTGTTTCCTGCAGTGTACCAGAGCTTTTTATCCGGAGGAGGTCCCAATAGTTCATTTTTGCTTTTATTTCCTTGGCCTCCAGAGACACGTCAAGTAAGAAGTTGCCGTGGCCGGGGTCAAAGAGGTTGCTGCCTGTTTTCTCCTGTAGGATTTTAATGGTTTCCTGCCTTACATTGAGGTCTTTCATCCATTTGGATTTACTTTTGCGTATGGAGTCAGGAAGCGGTCCAGGTTCATCATCTGCAAGAGACTGCAGTTCTCCCGGCTCTATTTGCTAAACACACTGCCTTTTTTCCATTGGATATTCTTTCCTACTTTGTTGAAGATTAGTTGGCCATATTTTTGTGGGTCCGTTTCTGGGTTCTCTGCTCTATTCCATTGATCTATGTGTCTGTTGTTGTGCCAATGCCATACCGTCCTGATGATTACAGCACCCGAAAACCAAATAAGCCAATGAAGGAATGGGAAGAAGACGTGAATAGACATTTTTCCAAAGAAGGCATCCAGAAGACTCGCAGATACCTGAGAAGATACATGAAAGAGACTCACTCATCGGTAGGGAAATACAAATCAAAACCACAATGAGATACCACTTTCCACCTGTCAGAATGGCTAAAATTAACAACTCAGGAAACAACAGATGTTGGTGAGGTTGTAAAGAAAGGGGAACGCTTTTGCACTGCTGGTGGGAATGGAAACTGGTGCAGCCACTCCGGAAAACAGTATGGAAGTTCCTTAAAACTTCCAAAAACCAGTATGGAAGTTCCTGGGGCACCAGGGCGGCTCCGTTGGTTAAGCGTCCGACTTCGGCTCAGGTCATGGTCTCACGGTTTGTGGGTTCGAGCCCGGCGTTAGGTTCTGTGCTGACAGCTCAGAGCCTGGAGCCTGCTTCAGATTCGGTGTCTTCCTCTCTCTCGGCCCCTCCCCCACTCATGCTCTGTCCCTCTCTCTCTTTCTCAAAAATATTATATACATATATATACATGTATATGTATATATATATATATATATATATATATGTGTGTGTGTACACTGGAATCCTACTAGGCTATGAAAAATAATGAAATCTTGCCAAACGGAACTAGAGTGTATTATGCTAAGCGAAATAAATCAGTCAGAGAAAGACAGATAGATGATTTCATTCATATGTGGAATTTGAGAAACAAAAAAAAAATGAACATAGGGAAGGAAAGGAAGATAAGATAAAAACAGAGAGGGAGGTAAACCATAAGAGACTCTTAAATACAGAGAACAAATTGAGGGGAGGTGGGTGGGGGGATGGCCTAAGTGGGTGATGGGCATTAAGGAGGGCACTTTTGGGGATGAATCACTGGGTTCTACTCCTGAAGCCAAGACTATACTATATGTCAACTCACTTGAATTTAAATGAGAAAGAGAAGAAAGAAAGAAAGAAAGAAAGAAAGAAAGAAAGAAAGAAAGAAAGAAAGGAGGGAGGGAGGGAAGGAGGGAAGGAAGGAAGGAAGGAAGAGAATGAATGAACTTTGGGACAATCCAAGTGGGGAGATGTCTTTCAGGTATTTGGAATTCAGAAAAGAGATTTGGCTAGAATGACAGAGTTGAGAGCCATTGCAATATAAAGGTTAATTATAGTTCTGAGAATGGATGAAACTGCAAAGCGGAATTTGACAGAAAACAAAAGGGTGAGGAGAAAGAAACCGTGAAAGGAACCGACACTCGAGGTTTGATGTAAAGAACGGGAGAAGCACGTACAACATTGGGAGGAAAACAAGAGAAAACAAGTACTGAAGTTGAGAGAAAAACATGTTTTGAGAAGGAAGTGAACGGGGCTGGATAGAGAAGGGAGACGGAGGTCTAGATAGTATCCAGTAGCTCGAGTAGCACGGACATCAATGGTGACCACTTGTGAAAGTCATTCTCGCCAACTGGTGGAGAAGCCAGGGTGGCATTTGGTGGTACTGATTGGAGGTGAGTGAACGGAGGTGCCCAGGGTTGACATGCCTCCCAAGAAGCATTGCCCTGGGCGTCCATCAGTGACAACTAAAGTAGATATCCCTGAACCTGTCTTCTTTTATTTTTTTTCTAACCCCTTCATCATTAATATAGCCCCACTCCCTCTTTTAAACCATTACTATGCCTAGATAGAACCAACAGAGGAGGAGCTTAACTTAAAGCAATGGGTCCGACCTGCCTGATGACAGTGCATGTCTAGTCCTGAGTTTTCGATCCTTGCTTCCCATAATGCCGGTGCTAGTTGGCTCAGATCTCTTAATTTCCCTGGATTTCAATGTCTTCATCTGTGAGTCAGGAATAGTAATAGGCACCTTATAGACGTGTTGAGAGAATCATACCACTGGATGTTTGTGAACATCTGGCCCGGTGCTGGGGGGAAAAGGGGGCAGGTGCCCCAGGAAATTAGCTCAAGTGCTGGAGCTGGACCCAGGTCTCCCGATTCCAACATCCAGGCCCATCCTCAACATCACAAGTCTCGCAAAAATGGAAATGGGACCGTGCCTTCTCCCTCTCTTTATTCTTTCCATGCTCTGCCAATCTTCCGAGGCCAAAGAGAGCAGGGCGACTTGTAAGGGTTTGTAAGAATGAGACCAGGATCTGGTTCAGCGTCAGGATCAAACTGCAGCACAAGCCCTCGTCAGGCTCTAAATGACTCTGTGGCAGGCGGGTCAGCAGGACCCCCGCACCTCGACCTCTCCGAGGCCAGCCCGCAGTACGCGCTGTCTCCCCCTCCCCTCCTCCCTCTACTGTGTGGACTCTTTGCGATAAAGCCAGGCAGACACGGGTTAAGGTCAAGCTCTACTGCCGCGTCTGTGAGCAAACTTGCATTTGCTCTATAGCCTCTTTAAGCCTCAATTTCCTTGACGGTGGGTGGCGAATGGCTGTGCCTTCCAACTCCACCCCAAAGAGCTGGAGTGAAGTTAAAAGGAGAAAGGACGCACGTGTGTTACAAGCTATAATACACACGGATAATGTGTAACATCGTTATTAAGACATCGTTTATTTTGTCAATTTCAAATGTAGGCATTCTTACTGTTTTGCTTCTGTTGACGGGGGGCGGGGGCGGGCAGGATGCTGACCTTCAGCACTTAAGCCTCTGCCATCCATTGCAAACTCGGCCTGTAACAACCTGGAAGCCCTTAGATCTTCCAACTATAAAAGGGAGATTGAAATACTTGCCTTCCAAGATTATGAAAAACCCGAGATGAAATAATAATCCTGGAAGCAAACCTCAAAGGTAAGCATCCATGTCAATCTTTGTGTCTTCATTTCCTGGTGTTTAGAGAGACCTGAGCAAAGGAAGCAAAGTGTGGTTTTAAGCCAAAACAAACCACATAGAAAAACGGAATCGCTTTCCAAAAAGAAAATGTGAAAACACCTGAGTGAACTGAATCACAGAGCTCTCGATTCAGAGTTTGGAGTGAGGACTGATTTAGCTCATCCTCCTCCAGAGAAAAAAGTAACTGAGTCTGAGAAGCAGCAGGTAGGGGAATGGAGGGGGCCTTTGAGGGCATGCGTGCTGGAAGATAAAGAGCGACAGGGCGGCGGAAGCTGCCAGCACGAGGAATGTCCTCAAGCGTCCCAGGACCCCAGCTGCCCTGCAGAATGTAGGAGAAAAGGCTGTGAGACAGGGCAGCACCAGGAGGGAAGGAAGTGGGTCCCTGTGGTCCCTGCTCCCCCTTCCCCTCTGGTGGGAAACCACCTCTGAGGACGACACCTCCCAGCCCATGAGGATCAGGGTGTCACCCAGAGTGACTGCTAGTGTTCCTCACGTGGGGCCGTCTTTGTCCTCTGGCAAGGCCACCTCAAGAGAGGCCACAGGCAGGGGCTCCAGGGACCTTGCCATGGAGCTCTGGGGGCTTTGTGCCGAACAGCAGCTTGCGGACGAAGCGTTCACGGCAGGCCTTCTTCAGGCATTGCCCCTTCCATTTTAGTTTCAGGTCTGTTGTTCATCGAGAACATTCTTCATCGTCTCTCCCCCGGCCCCAAAGAATTCTATGGGTGGCTCCTTCCCTAGAGGTAGCTCTGAGCAAATACTCACAAGCCAAGTGGACAGCCCCTGCTTTCTCTGTAGGTAGAAACTGAACCTTGTAAACACATTCCAGGAATGTGGTGAGGATAACGTAACAAAGACAACGGACTTTGTTTACATAACAGCTATTTATAAATGCCTGTGGTTTGCCTGGAAGCTGGAGATATAGTGGTCCTGTCCTTACGGAGATCATAGATGACTGGAAGATTCAGGCATTAATCAAATCATCACGCTGGCTGAGGATATACTGACACACTGACATAAGCGTTATGAAGGAGAGGCACACGGTTTTATGCGAGAATGTTCCAAGAGACCTGGCCTGGACGGGGGTCAAGTATGATGTCCTTCAACATGAGTCGGGTCAAAGAGGAGTATGTTGGGGAAAGTGTCCCAGGATGGGGACAAGCATGCGCACAGCCACCGTGGTTGGAGGGATGGCAGCACATTTGAGGAGTCTCCAGATGGTCATGCAGGAGTCCCTTCGCCTCACCTGAGTAGACACCTTGCTGTGGTGGGGTGGGTGCTGTGGAACGGTGCAAGCTGAGGCTCAAAGTGTGGAGAAGAGCCAGACCACACGAGCCCACGGACATTGTGTTGAGAACGTGGCCTGGACCCTGCCGCGGTGGAAAGCCTGGAATACCGGTCTGGGTTTTCCAGAGAAATCTAACCAGCAGAACCCATACATATCCAGCCCAGGAAGTCCCAGGTCTGTAGATAGCAAAGACCCGGGAGAGCTGATGCTACAAAACCGATCTAAATCCAAGTCCAAGGCATGAGCACACTGATGCACTAGCTTAAGGACGATCAGGCAGAGAGAGAGAGAGAGAGAGAGGGAAAATTGTTTCTTCCTTAGCCTCAGCCTTTTGTTCTGTTCAGGCTTGCAGCAGATTGGAGGAGGTTCACTCACACTGGGGAGGGCAAGGGGCTTTATTCAGCTTACGGATTCAAACGCTGATCTCATCCAGAAACACCCTCGGACACACACCCAGAAATAACAGGGTCTCTGTGGCCCAGCCAAGTGGACATGTGGTATTGACCCGGTCCCTCTGCTTATCAGCTCTGTGACGTCCCAAAAAGGTCACTAACACCCTGAGGCTTTCCTGCTCGCGTGTGTTAAATGCATGTGGTCGCGTGGAGCTCCCAGGTGACACGCACGGAAAGCATTGTGAGCGCCACGACAAAAGAAGTAATGGTGACGGTGATGGGAATAAAGTCTAGGGCTACCCTGCATTGGGCACCTGTTGTGTTCTGCACTCTGCTAAACACTTCATCGGAGCGCAGAACCTTTTCCAACGTCACTCTGCAAAGGTAAGACTGCACTGAATACATCTGTTTATCCACACTGGTTTTGAAAGTCGTGGAACGTTTTTTCCCCACCGAAGTGTTCACCAGTAGTCTGAATCACAACACGAATACAAATGGAGAGATCAGGTCGAAGGAGGGCCAAGGGCTGGTGTCCTTGCCTTTCAGAACCCTCCCCCGCCCCCCTTCTTCCTATGCTGCGGGGAAATACAGCCTGATGGCCCAGGAGTGATGATGGCTCCGTCTCGCTTACATCCCCAAAGCGAAAGCGCATGTCTCTGAATCCGATACGAAAAGGGGTTTAACCTAAAATATTGCCGCAATCGCCGAAAAGACCAGCAGTTTTAGGGAAGTTTCTTGAGTTCTCTGTATTGCAGATTTTCTGCCGGAGGGTTGTTTTAAAGCTGAAATCAGACACTAATCGCATACAAGGAAATCAGAGACATAAATCGCATAGAAGATGCCAAGTACAGACAGTGCGCATCAACTGTTAGCTCTTGTTACTATTATTAGTTGTTTCCGGATCTAACAACCCATGCGTGGGGGGTGTCTACGGTCTACACTGCGCTGATTGGCAGTTCCTCACTAGGGATCCAGTGTCACACAGGCACTTGGGATGCACATTTGAAGCTCCAGATCTCATGGTTTTCTGGGGGGACGATCTCTGTATTTCTTATTCTTGCTTTTCATTACCATGGGTTTTTCTGTATCCTCTTAATCAGGCGTAGTTTGCATCCATTTGCAATCTCCCATTGGCAGACACATTAGACGTTTTCGGTTTAAGTAGTCACTTTACTGTTCTAGGATAGCATCCCAGCTAGAATTGGGTATATGGTGGTGGGTGATGAGGCTGGCTGCTAAGACTGGGGGCAGCGATGGAGGCCCTCGGGTGGTAAGTCCAGAAATGGGTCTTTGTTTGCCAGGCAAAGAGAAAGTGGAGTGGTTATGGGTTAAGAGGTTACCACGATCTTAACTATACTTAAGACGAGAGACATCCAGGGCGGCCTGGGTGACTCAGTGAGTTGAGCATCCAATTCTTGCTTTCAGCTCAGGTAGCGATCCCAGGGTTGTGGGATCGAGCCCCGCCTTGGGCTCTGCACTGAGTGTGGAGACTGCTTGAGGTTCTCTCTCTTTCTCTCTCTCTCTCCTCCGCCCTTCTCCCCCAACCCAAATAATAATAATAATAATGAAAAGTCATTAACAACTGGTGGAGTAGAGACACTCAAGCAGAGAGGAACCAAGAGCTTATTGAGCTTTTCTGTATCCAGGACAACTGGAAGGTGTTCACATGGTTCCTGGAGTCTAATGGCCCACTTGCGTCCACTCGTGTTCACACTGTTGCAGACAGTATCAGACCCCCCCACGTCTACACAGTGCGCGTGTCTCCGTTTGTGTTTCCTGCCCAGGGTCTGGGCCACCCCCTAGGTGTGGGGCTTGGCTGGTCTTGGTTTTTCTTCTCTCGTACCTATTCAGCCAATGGAGAGTTCTTCCAAATGGTTCTTCCCTCCCTTTAGTAAGAAGGAGTCACCTCCCTTTTACTAAAAACGCTCAAAATGCCTTCAAGACCCCTGTAACAGTAGCTACAAAATTTGATCGTCGTTGAGCACTGTTGGTGCCGGCTGCTAAACTCAGAGCAGTGAGCAAGAGTGAGATGTTGTTGCCCTCATGGAGTTGTAGTCTAATGGAGAATATAGCCCCCGCCCCCTCAGTGCCCCTTCGTCTCCCCCCACCCTCTTCTTCACTAGTTTAATTCAGCCCTGGGGTCTTCCGGGCACCGGTGGCGCCCTGCAGAGCTCTCTTCCATGCTGCCATTTCATAAGAACAGAGCAGATCATGTGCCTACCCCTCTTAAAAGCCTTCAATGGCTCCCTGTTTCCTGTTGGATAAAATTGTACCTCAGAAAGAGACATCCTAACATTCACTATGATTAAAGGGTCTGCCTTTGTCTCTGGAAGAAACTCTACTGCCCAGTGTTTGGGGCGGGGGGGCGGGGAAGGTCCAAGCCTTCCGGCAAAGAGGACTGAACTCATCAAATTCCAGATCTTCCAAAGTTTAGTAGATCATTATCTCCGTCATGAAGCACCACCTGAATATACTCACACGTACACGCAAGAGATATCACCGTCATCATGGAGATGCTGGTGAGGATGTGGGAGGGAGGGAGGGACTTTTCAAGTACTTCTTGGGGCGCCTGGGTGGCTCAGTCAGTTAAGGATAGGTCTCCGGCTCAGCTCATGATCTCCCCGTCTGTGAGTTCGAGCCCCGCGCCGGGCTCTGTGCTGACAGCTCGGAGCCTGGGGACTGCTTCGGATTCTGTGTCTCCCTCTCTCTCTCTGCCCCTCCCCTCTCATGCTCTCTCTCTCTCTCTCTCTCTCTCAAAAATAAAATAAGAACATAAAAAAAATGTAGAGTTCCTCTGGATCAGGGCTAATGAAATTCTGTGATTCTAATCATTCACGGAGGAAGGTTGTTTAGTGGGACAAGCACCGACTTCAGAGTCATTGAGGCTTGAGGTCAAATCCAGCCACGTGACCTTGGCAAGTCCGCACTGTGAACTTCAGCTCCTCAGCTGTGACGTTGAGGTTCCGGGTGAGGGCGCCGGCCTTGCCAAGGTGCCGTGAGTCGAAGCCGCCCTAGTGGGTTGTGGCGTCCTTGCCCACCTCTGGTGTGGGGAACATGGGAGGTTTTCCAAAGGCAGGAGGCAGGGAAGAGGCGACCAGCGGTCAGGACAGCGACCGCGCTGCGGCCAAAGCAAGCAGACACGCTTGGCGGGGAGGGGACTGGGCACTCGACTGGCTGCACGCAAGCGGGGCTGGCCCCCTGGACGCGGGAGGGCTTGAGTGGTGCCCGGCTTCTCTGTCCTCCTCGACATGGCTGTGCCTGTTCCTCGCTGTCCTCCCTGCCTTAGGAGTCTGGGATCTGCCTGCGCAGTCTGGCAGGTTGTTCCCTGCGCGTCTCCAGGGGGAAATGTGCCCGAGGCAGCAGGTGGCCTCAGATGGCCGTGGGTACAGGGGTCTGGAGTGGATGTCCTACTACCTCCAAAGGAGCCTTGTGACTCCCAGTCTGACTTATAGGTCCCTTCCCAAAGCGTGTGACCTGCAGGGTCATCGCTGGGTGCAGGGTCATGACTGCCTCCTTCGTGATGGCTTCGCCAGGGCAGGGGCCCTATACCCTTACAAGGGACATAAGGTATACGTACTGAACAGATTTAGGAAAGTGTGAATTTGATCATGCAAGCGTTTCTTTCCTGAAATTTCGATCCCGAAGTGGGGGCAGAGCAGGGAAGGGTGGTGGGGGGGCCAGGCATACTGGAAACCCTCTTCCGTCTGAGAAGGAAATTCAGGGGTGACTTCAGGGATCCTCCCAGGCCCGGTGCACCCATTTCTCATGGCAGAATTTCTGATGAAATCAGGACCTCAGTGTCCTGACCTAATGTTCCATAAAATAGACGACGGTGAAACTGGAGAGTCGGGGGGGGGGGGGTATTTTTCTTGAGGCGATATTGGGAAAACATGTTTGCCTCTGACTAATTCCCCTCCTGCGAACTGTTGGTGTTATCCTTGAGGGTTTTCAAGATAAATAGATTTAGGCTGCAGTCGAGTTTCACCAGACAAAAGCAAACAGACCCGGGGTCTTCTCATGTGTCTGCACTTCCCCCGCGTCACCCCCCACGGCCTTGTTGCTTTGTGGTTTTGTGGTGCTGTGGGTGGCGGGAGGTGAGGGACGTGTGCAGAGGGTGGCCTGGTGTGTACTCTGGGTCAGGGCTGAGCACGGGGCTGACAGAGGAATCCCTGTCGCTGGTGCATTTCAATCAGGGAAGCAATTACAGAGCACTGCTCCGTGCCCAGCCTGGCCCCTTGCACTTGGCCTTGAGACGATATATATAATATATTATATATGTATTATATTATATATGTATGTATATTATATACACATTATATATGTATATAGTGTAATATGATATATATGTAATACATAATATATAACTCTCTATATAATATAGATATAATCTCTCTCTATATATAATATAGATATAATATTATCTATATACAATATATATCTATATTTAATATATAATACTATCTCTATAATAATATCTATATATAATATAGATATCTATATTTAATATATAATATTATCTCTATAATTATATCTGTATATTATAGGTATATCTATATTTAATATATAATATTATGTCTATAATAATATCTATATATTATAGATATATCTATATAATATATGTTATATATATTAGTAATACATATTAGTATTATGTTATATTACTAACATATTATAATATATTATATATTAGTAATAATATATTATATTATATTGCTAATATAATTAGTAATAATTAGTAAAGTATATTATATATATTAGTAATATTTAATAATATTACTAATATACTAATAATTACTAATAATAATTAGTAATATTAGTAATAATTAGTAAAGTATATTATATATATTAGTATTATGTTATATTACTAATATATTATAATATATTAGTAATAATATATTATAATATATTAGTAATAATATATTATATTATATTGCTAATATAATTAGTAATCATTAGTAAAGTAATTGACTTTAGTAATAAGGTCAATGTCATGCTCTGTTAGCACATGACCAAATTACCCGCTAGTGAAAGTCCACTCTACCAGGGATCAGCAGGGACACTTCCAGCCCCAACACTGTCATGCGCTGTCCGTGTGACTGTGGGCACCTTTCTTCCTCCCACCGTGGGCCTCGGTCTCGTCACCTGTCAACAGGAACTTCTCATTCCTTGTAAGCTGGACTCTATGGATCTTCTTGTGGCTTCCTTAGCTCAGGAGACTTGCAAAGAAGCTAGAAATGGTTGGAAAAAAAAGAATTCCTCTCTCTGCCGTGGAGTGCTAGGGGTCCCTTTGCCTTTGTGTAATCATGCCGCTACACAAGAAAAAGCCAACAGTTTCAGGATGCTTTTCATATTTTTGGTGTTGGCATGGCCTCGACTCCGACAGGGACACAACAATTTGTGGTCAGCGCTGGACGCAGCCTCGTTTTCGTGGACCGTGTCGCAAAGTCGAAACAGCTGTTTGGAGCTCAAAGCACTTTCTCTGAGTGCCAGATGTTACACTAGATGCCTTCTCCTGGGTTACCTGACTCAGCTCTCCTGGAAATATGCAGGCGTTTCAATAATCGAGTGAATAATGAAGGGAGACAGCCCCCTCCCCACCCCTGAAAATACTTGTAACGTGTCCATACAATATGTTGGTGCTATTTTCTCTTTATCAATCTGAGGATATGACTACCTGTAGAATATTCTAGGGACAGATCAGAGGTTCTGCTGGAGGCGAACACCTCATCTTCAATAAAAGTCACCTCCCTGCTGTCGGTGCATACGAGCTGCGTCTTTCTCTCCTGTCCCAGACCTCCTGGGAGCCCTTTGAGTTGGCTGCGTGCTGTGGCCAGGCTGCTCAGAATTTAAACCTTGACTTTTGCGTGTTGTAGGCGATTTGGGAATCACCCACCCACCACTCACTGTTTAGTGCTGGAATAAAGAATATTGCCCCATCGCAGCGAACGCACGGAGAAGCACACAGGTGCCATGTTGTGTGTGCCGGGAGAAGCCCCAGATCGGGAGAGACGTTCCTGTTGCCTTGGCGTCTCTCCTATCCGGGCTCAATGGTGTGGGCTAGTCCGATCCAGGGGTCTGGGGTAGATCCATACGATGGATGGACCCTTGGAAAGTAGGAAAGTGGCTAGTAGACACAGGAAGGAACTTTCCTCCCATGTTAGTAAGAAAGTACAACCAAAACTAAGCAGGGATTTCCATGCTGGCCTATTAACCAAGAAATTAAATCCCTAAGGCAGAGCACAGTTCATAAATGCTTAGTGTATCAAGAGCCTTAGAAAGTTTAGACACCATTTCCTTTTTCAAGATTAAGTGTTCATAACCAATTCTTACACGTTTTGGGTAATCGAAAGGTGGATTGCCACATTTGCTATCTTAAAAAATAAGATTTATTCCTTGGGTGAGATTCATCTTAAAACAGATTTTTCGGGGCGCCTGGGGGGCTCAGTCGGTGAAGCGTCCGGCTTCGGCTCAGGTCATGATCTCACGGTTCGTGGGTTCGAGCCCCGCGTCAGGCTCTGCACTGACAGCTCGGAGCCTGGAGCCTGCTTCGGATTCTGCGTCTCCCTCTCTCTCTGTTCCTCCCCTGCTCATGCTCTGTCTCTCTCTGTCTCTCTCAAAAATAAATAAAGATTAAAAATTTTTTTTTAAAACCCAGAATTTTCAAGAAGACTATATGGTTCATATTTTTCCTTTACCCTCATACACCTGAGAACATGGCTACAGGTGGAATTCTAGGGTTACAAGTCATTTTATTCAAAAGCTCATGAGCAACTGTTTTATTGTTTTCTACCGTCCAGCATTGCCGTGGTAAATTCTGAGTCTATCCATTTTTTGTCCAGCTCTGTAGGTGAACTTTAAAAAGAAATTTTTTTAAATGTTTTTATTTATTTTTGAGACAGAGAGAGACAGAGCATGAGTGGGGGAGGGGCAGAGAGAGAGGGAGACACAGAATCGGAAGCAGGCTCCAGGCTCCGAGCTGTCAGCACAGAGCCCGACGCGGGGCTCGAACTCACAGACTGTGAGATCATTACCTGAGCTGAAGTCGGATGCTTAACCGACTGAGCCCCCCAGGCGCCCCTGTAGGTGAATTTTTTGTGCCAGGAAACTTGAGGGTATCATTCGCTATCTTCACGATCTCATCAAATGTCATCCAAGGATGGCAATGTACTAGTAATCCTCATGGATTCTTTCTGGAACAAACCATACCCTATAGGGCTTCCGATCCAGGTCTTCCTTCCCAGAAATTTTTCATTTATATATTTGGGTATTTTCTGTCTTTAATCTATTCTGTTTACTGTGTTAGCAATTCTAATTTTCCCAGAGTAGCAGCTACATTGCCTATCATGCAGATCCACTCATTTTAAACTCTATCTTTTTTTCTTCTCAGTCGATGGAATTTTGCTCATTCCACCCTCTATGTCACTGTCTTGTTTTCTGTAGGTCAGTTCTTTTGTGTGTGTGTGTGTGTGTGTGTGTGTGTGTGTGTTTCTAATGCCCCTTTACAAATTCTGCAATGGTATTATATTTTCTTCTCCTTGTTACTTTCTTTATCCCTGCTGATACCACATATCGTTCATTTTGTCTTCTTATCCCCGATCTGATTCTTAACATTCATAATTCTCTTTAATTGCCTTAGAAATAACAAAACACTAAATCTGAAATTTGTTCCTGTTCTCTGGGGAAAAAAAAAATCTTTTTCTCCCCCAAGGAGTACGCATAATCTGTGCGATAATAATTTTATCTTTTGACATAATTTTTACATCGGCTTCATATTGTTTTCCTTTCCCTCTGAATTCCCTCTGAACAGAGGCTGTTGCAATTAGGGCGGCTACTAGCCAGAAATGGCGTGGTTGCATCAGGCCTGGGCTGGAGGGCTGGATTGGATGGCATGAGTTCCATTCAGCCCTTCGGCTGTCTTCTAGGGAGGGCATTTCTTTTTCTTTTTTTTTTTTTTTTTTTCAACGTTTATTTATTTTTGGGACAGAGAGAGACAGAGCATGAACGGGGGAGGGGCAGAGAGAGAGGGAGACACAGAATCGGAAACAGGCTCCAGGCTCTGAGCCATCAGCCCAGAGCCCGACGCAGGGCTCGAACTCACGGACCGCGAGATCGTGACCTGGCTGAAGTCGGACGCTTAACCGACTGCGCCACCCAGGCGCCCCTAGGGAGGGCATTTCAACACGTGGAACTGGCTCCTTTTTCTTTATCTAGAATTCTATTAAAATCTCTTCAGAGTGGAAACTGATCGCCAGTAGGAGACTTAGGGCATATTCTGCTTCTACTCTGTGTTCCCATTTTCGGTGGCTAATCTAGCCACAGTAATGCAAAGGGATCATGATCAATGGCCTTTTGGTTTGTGGCATCTATGTATGTTTAATCTCCCGCCCTTCTGAATGTTTGGTTACCGCCAGTCTGTGAGCTTCTGTACGACAGAGATGTGTCTGTAGTTCTTATAGAGCGTGTTTTCACCCGACAGGTTTTCAGAGAAAGAAAAAAATTCCAGTTGAATTGACTGAGAGATTTGAATTGAAGAGCCGAAATGTAAGTCAATAACCACATATGACATCCCTGCTGATTTTCATGACGTAAAATAATAATGTCTAAACGTGGACTAGAGGAGGAGAGCATGATTTGCTGAACATTCCAATCTGCTGTGAAAGGGGATTTTAATTTTTTGCTGTAAGTTAGTGGCACAAGGATGCGAATCAGAACATATCCATCCATCTTCCTATGGGGTAGGAGAGCCTTGCTGAAGATATTTGGCAACATTGAAAAGAAATCTCCCCCTTTCTTGAGCTTTTATGCTGCCTACTTACTTATGTCGATGCCTCAAGCACCATATGTAGATATGTGTAGATGAGAGGCAATTTAAAATCAGGAAGAATAGAGCAGATTTCAAACAGTTCTTTCTATGCCATTACGTACACTATAGTATTAAAACATAACAAAAAGGAAAATTAAAAAATCTGTTCTAACAATCTGCTTCGTGAATCTTGAAAGATATACAAAACAAATCACCCCAAATGAGACGTAAGGCTCAGTTCCCACCACCTCAACCCAATAGAGACAATCCCATGGGTCTGGGAATGGAGAAGTCACCAGAAGTCAGCTTATACATCGCTTCCGTTTAGACAGGACTGTAATGAAATCATCATTGACCGAGGGCTGTTAATGGCTCTCACTGGCCAAAGAGCAACAATCATTTCCATGATTCTCCATAGAATGCCTCGTGAATTGCCACCTCCTTCAAGTCTTATGGCCTAGAAACTGGACCAAATCACGTCCAAGTGTCTGGATAGTTCTGAGTGTTGTGGCAGGTGACCTTACAACTTCTAGAAGATAGTGACTCTGAGCTCGGCATAACATGTCCACAAAGGGACATTCTTTCATCCTTCTGTTAAAAGGGGGAAGAGTTGGGATTCTTTAATGGCCTCCAGCTTCTATCCCACATGGGGTGGACTTGTTCATTGACCTCTGCAGAAGCCTGCTCAGGGACAGACAGGCCTGAGTTCAAATCCTATGTGGTTGACTGTGTTTTCTCTATGTGATATAATGGGACTCATCCATACCTCATCTGGCTTTTCTTGAAGTCTGAAGGATGAAATGGAGACGTCATTCATTCACAGTCTTATTAGTGCTCCACACATGTGTCTTGAGCAATGACACAGGTATTAGCCTTAGCAGCCTTGTGTTCTATTTTTGAAAGTAACTCCCACCCTCCCCCCATGTGATCTTGTCAGTTCCCCTCTCTGGGTTTGACTTACCTCTTTGGATAGATGAGATCCAATCAAAATTGACCTCAGAGTCACTTTCAGATCTAAAAGAAGGAAAGTTCTACAGTTCATTCTAACATCAGCCCCAAGAATATGCAATGGCACCTCCTTGTCTCCCTTATACAGTCTTAAGGTTCCCTTCTCTGGTTTCTTACTTAACTTTATAAGGTTGTATGACCATTCCAGCCATATCATCCCTCATGCTGTCTTATAATTACCTGTTTTTCACCCCTAGGCTATGAACTCCCTGATGACAGCAACTTTATTTTATGCATCTTGACATTTCTTGTGCCTGGTCAGGGCTTAGTACATAGTAGTTGCTCGTTAGATATTTTTTTGAATTTTTCAATCTATTTACCACAACATTATTGAAAACGTCTGTTGGCAGCCATGTTCTCTCCTTTGCGGACATTGAAAAGAAAGTACTTCTTATGTATTTCTAATGGTAAAATTTTCAGATAAAGGTAGCTTTCTTGAGAAACCTCAACATTCAACATTTGCTGAACATTTGCTTCTTTTAGGTCTGAAAGTGACTGAGATCCATTTGATGGAGCTCATCTATCCAAGAGATAAGACAAACCCAGTGAAATAGATTCAGTAGACAGATGTTTATTCCGCCTCTGTATAATGCCAGGAATGATTTTAGCATCCTTATGCAGATAGATTTTCCAAATTGAAGTTTGTTCATTCATCAAAAAATTAACTAAGTGCCAACTATTAGTCACATATAATACAAGACACTGGGGAGACAGATAATGGTGTAGAATAAAAAACTTATCTCAGTTTTAGACTTGGCTGCCATGTGAACTTGGAAAACTTAAACTTGGCAAGCAACCCTTTCTTTACCTGTTAAAGATAATAATAACTGCCTTATATATCTCAAGAGGATATTATGGGTACCCCAGCAGATTTTGGATGTGAGCCTTATTGATAAACTATAAAATGCCAGGTTAAATAAGGGCAATTAGTCTTTCCAGATACTTCCTCTCTCTCAATTAACATGGTTTAGAGTCAATAGCTGCTTGAAAACCCAATACGTGCAATTTTTTTTTTCTATTTTTTAGGACAACGGGATACGTTCAGAAGACGGATTTAAGAACAAGTTTCAATGGCCTCACTTCCTTTAATGAATTGCTACCTCCCTTAAGCCACTGTGCCTGTCCACTCTTAGACAAGTAAAGACTATGAACTACCTCGTTTATATTTGTGATGCCTCAAGTGTAAATCCTCAATCACTAATTTTTTTCCTTTGTATGTGTTTGGCACTCTCAAACTCTGTATTTTTTTTTAATTTATTTAAAAAAATTTTTAATGTTTATTTATTATTGAGAGACAGACACAGAGCGTGAATAGGAGAGGGGTAGAGAGAGGGGGAGACACAGAATCTGAAGCAGGCTCCAGGCTCCGAGCTGTCAGCACAGAGACCAATGCAGGGCTTGAAGCCACAAACTGTGAGCTGATGGCCTGAGCTGAAGTCGGACACTGAACCAACTGAGCCACCCAGGCGTCCCTGTATTAATGCTTGACCAGCATGTTATGTCTTTCCTGCACCTTTCTAGAGGAATATTAATTATTGGAAACCCTCCCTCTCAACTTCCTCTAAAGCTGAAAAAGACTACAAAATAGCATGATCCTCTCCTCATTCAGTTGGGAAAGCCAAGGCCAAGGACTTGAGCGAAGACAAGGCCCTAAGACAAGACAGTACAAGGAGCTTGGGGTCTGCTATCAGACAGTTCTGTGGACTTGGGGACTGTTCCTTAGTCTCTCTGATCTTGTGTATCCTAGCTGCCAGATAAAATTAATTCCCAATCACAAAACTATCATAGGACTGGCACAAAATGGGAGGCAACACTCCTCCAGGCGCTGGGGCCGGTCCTCCAGGAAGTACATGGCTGAGTTGGGGCTGGGATCCAGCAGTCCTGGGTCCCAGGCCTGCTTTCTACTGTCCACCCTCTCCCCAGCCCCTCTTCTCTCCCCGGCATGCCTGGAAATACTCAGCACTGGTTTGGAGCAACAACCTCCTTGCTTTGTCCCCCTCAGAGGGACATTCGGTCAGAAGAGTCCTGGGAACACCTGGATGAGGAGGTACTGCCATTTGCAAACCCCTTTCTTTTTCATTTAAATGTCTTGCACAAAGATTAGTTAAAAAAACACCTCTTAACTAATTGCATAATAAGAGGCAAATGCAGTTCGCCATCCAAAAATCTTACCCTGGAGAGTATAAGTTGATATTCGAGAATTTAGAGATGGAAGAGCCTTGGCTTTTTAGTAGGAGTCCAATTAAATAAATCCACCTGACGCCCCCCATCCCCCCCGCCGCCGGCCGAAATCTTGCTGTCTGTCTCTGTCTAGGGATGTGTGGTTGTTTCTTTCCTGAGCTGATCTTCCTTATAGTCTTTCTGAGGTCTCTAACTTCACCTTTTGTTTTTTTCTATGTTCTCACATGAAGTCTTCTGTGCAGATAATTAACATGAGTCTATTTACGGTGAGGGGCACCTGGGTGGCTCAGTCAGTTAAGTGACTGATTTCAGCTCAGGTCATGATCTCACAGTTTGTGGGTTCGAGTCCCGTATCAGGCTCTGTGCTGATGGCTCAGAGTCCGGAGCCAGCTTCTGATTCTGTGTCTCCCTCTCTCTCTGCCTCTTCCCCACTCACACTTTGTCTCTCTCTCTCTCTTTCAAAAATAAAAAAAGAAAGAAAGAAAGAAGAAAGAAAGAAAGAAAGAAAGAAAGAAAGAAAGAAAGAAAGAGAAAGATTCTTGAGGTGGGGCATATGAGTCACTTAGTTTACATATATCAAAACAATTCTTTCTTTGTATAGGATACCTACAGGTACAACTCTTTATTTTAGGTTTGGAATATGCTCATTGTATCAATCTGCCTCGCAGGCTGATTTTGCTTAACTAGCATTGAAGGGTGCAGACCATCTAATTCTTTCATTCTGATTCAGAGGTCCTCAGCTCACGTTCAGTGTCTGGGGTTGATCCTTCAAGGGCGCTAAAATGGAAGGCAGGGAATACAGAGCTCACCCTCGCAGGTCTGCCCCAACAGGCATGATGAGGAGGCCAGTATGAGTAGCTGAGTGCCATCCTGGCAGCCCCAGCAACCATTGTCATACAAAATCTCCCCAACACCGCGGTGCGTGTGAACCGTGAACACCATTTTGTCCATGGGGAAGCAGCATGAAAGAGAAGCGGGCTTGGTTCCAAAGCTGTACCATGAAGTCTCAAACTTGAAACGGGAAGTAAGAAACTGTGTTTGTTGTTTCCTCCGTCTCCTTGGTGCTTATTGGCACATGGTAGGTGGTCAATGGATACCTGTATTGCTAAAGATCTCTGTTTGGTGCTATTTGCTCTTCAGAGGTGGCATAAATCACCAGTAAACCAAAAAATGACATCCTTTACTGTTCGGGTGGCTTAAGGGGGCTGTGTGTGGGGATCTCCTCTCTGACCTCATCGTTTACAAGCGATGTCAATGGGCGGAGCCATCGTTAGTTGGGGTGACAAGCAGAGTTCCGGGTAAAAGCGAGGTGAGGGTTCCCTGGTCCCAGCACCAGGTTTTAGAGTTGAGCACTGGTTTCCGAGCTCTGACATGAAACCAACTGTCACTGAACTGCCAAGCCTGGGACATTAGGGACTGAAGTGCCCTTGTTCCGAGAGGGTGAGTCTCGTCAAGGAGGGTGAATAGAGTCTGCTCTTGCTTTGGCTCTAGCGGCCTCCGGCTTATAGAAGTGTTTTCCTTCTCTTGGGCTAGGCTGAGCTTCATTGCAGAGAGGCATAAACAAGTCTGAAATCCTCAGGGGATCTGGCACAGGAAAATGAAGTCATTTTACATTTGCGGCGTGATTCAAATTGGAATTGCACAAGTCAGAACGACAGGATGCCGGAGTTCTTTGTTTAGCCCTTCTGTGCTTCAGGAGGAGAGTTTTCTCCAGCTTCCTGGAGGGAGGAAGTGGATATGTATGGAATACCCATTTGCATTATATAGTCTTCAAGGTTCTTTTTCCCTTACATAAAACATCCAGCCTAAATCTTACATTCAGCTCAGTAAAAGGAAAAACAAGGAGCCATTGAGTCCTTGCAGTGGGACTGACTTTGCCATCCGCCTTGGTGTCAGAGAGGACAGGGCTTAAATTCCTTCCTGCAAGAAAACTCTTACTTCACCCAGCTGGGGGAGGGGACCAGGAAGCATCGATGAAATTGCCTTTGGGTTTGGACTCAACCACCAGCCAAGGCAGTGACAGGGATCCTAATCACACCCCTCTCTTCCCCATTTGGTCTCAGGTGGTTTATTTTGTACTTCGGTAGCTTTTGAGTTTTTCCTGCTCTGGCTGCTACCTCCCGGGACTTTCTCTCCGCTCCCTGCAGCCTGATAACAATAGCAGATGGCTCTACTTTTTCTTCTCTCTTCCTGCTGCTGGGTCCCCGCTCTCACCCTTCCCTGGGTGCTCATTTATCACATCCTTTATGCTACCATACTTAAGAAGCACAACATCCTGACGACTGGGATGTCACTCCTGCCTTACAAGGAGGAATCTGAAATTGAAAGACAACGAGGCAATTGCTCAGAGTTGCATAGCTGGAGAAACAAGGGGCCATCTCTTATCAGCTTGCAAACACTCTCCATTCTTTTCCATCAAATCATGGCACGCTTGAAAGTTTACAATTCTTTATTCTGCACCAAAGCTTAGCTCGCTGTGTTAGCCAGCTTGGGGTGTAACAAAAGGCTATAGACAACAGACACTTATTTCTTCCAGTTCTGGAAGCAGGGAAATCCAAGATCAAGGTGCTCGCGGATTCAGTTCTTGGCTTGTAGACGGCCTCCATTTTGTTGTTTGCTCACATGGCCTTTCCTCAGTGTGTCCGAGGGGGGACAATGAGGCTATCTATATCTTCTTCGGATAAGGGCAGTAATCTCATCAAGAGGGGCCCGCCCCCGGGGCCCACTTGAAATCTACTTACCCCCCGACTTCTCCACCCCAAATGCACCGCGCCGGGGGTTCGAGCTCTAGCATATGAATTTGGGGGAGACGCAAACATTTAGTCCATAACATCCGCCATTTCTATTTTTACCTTCCTCTGAGAACAAAATAAGCAACTTGGCACATTTTCTTCCAGGGCTGCATTAGAGGATGTCTCTGTAGACCACCTGATCTGTCTGTTTCTCCATCCTGACATTCAGGAGACATAGCTGAAGTTTATCACTCTCCTTGGGGTTCTTTTCTTGCGTGCCCAGCGTGCGGTCGCTAAGAGTACTTTGTTCGCTTGCTCCCGACCGTCAGTCTCAAGGCTCCCTCCACCTTTTCTCCCCGAAGGCTGAGCAGATGTTTGTGCAAATCGCAGTCCTTGTCTCTCTTGGATGAGACAGACTAACAGAAGTGCATTTAGAGACGTGATTGTTCCCTTGCCTAGTTACAGTTTCCTGAGGTGGAATTCGGCCGCTCAGAGAATTTGGATAAATTAGCTTTTCCTCCGAACATCTGCTTAGCCACCCAGCAGAGAGATAAGCAGAAGGAAATCTGCTCCTTCTTCCTCTCAAACCCTAAAACTTAGACATGCGTTTGTGTACAAATAAATGAATGGGGGGTGCGGGGTGGGGGCAGAAGGGCAAGGAAGAGCAACAAAACTCCGGCTTTTTCAATGGATCAACATTGTGTTTGTGTAGCCACACGGATTGTCCCAAATGGCATACTGTCCCCAAAACAGCTGGATGCTTTTTTAGATGTAAGATGAGATTATGGCTGGCTGTGGCAAGGCACTCTTTACAGACCTTCCCCTGGAAGGGACAGTCACGGAAATGCTCAGCAGCAATGCCCCAGCGTTGCCTTTTAGGAGCTGAAATGTCACTGACCCCAAACAAAATAGATGCCTTTGCCTTTTGCATAACCCAGGCGTGGGGTTTGGAAGAGAAACAATTCATTTAAGTCGCTCCTGCCCTTCAATTTTGCGTAGAGCAAACCCAGTTCTATTCAGGCGAGCTAAGGCTGGCTGTGAACCTACTTGGGGCTGGGCCCTAGGCGAGGTGTTATGGACACAGTGACAGATAAGATGCTGTATTGTCCCTTGCGTTGCTCACGGTCCGGGGGGAGAATCAGGGAAATGTTACAATGTACAGAGATTAGCCACATGCTCGTGGTTGGACAAGATAGGCAGCTTGACAGGAGAGGGTGTCTCAAGACTATGGAGAAATCAAGAGAGGCTTCGGGGGGGGGGTAGCAATAACAATGAGGACATGAAGGCTATGGGAGTGTTAACCCAGCAGGCCAGGTGCAGCACGGGTGGGACATCAGACCATGTCCCCGACAAGGGAACGCTACGCAGCGAGGTGCAGAATGATGAGAAAGCCACGCGTGTTGCTGATGGAACAGAGTGTTGGGTGTGTGAAGAGAGGGGTAGGAAGGGTCACAAAGGCTAGGATTGCTGCTGAGGGCTCCACGCGGAATGCTTGGGAATCTGGACAATGCCGGATCACGACGCAAAGCCAGAGAATGTTTTCTCAGCAGAGGAAAGACACCACCAAAATGCACATGGGAAAAATGGCTGAGAAAGCCGGGTTTAAGATCTCTGAAAGATGAGACTCGTAGCCAGCGACCGGAGACTCTTTTGGGAGACTATTCCGGTTAACCAGGAAAGAAATGAAGAACCCCCATAGAAGGGTGCAGGGGGGTTGGTAGGAAAGCCCCAGAAACGGAAAAAAAGGAGCACTGACAGCTCCCAGCTGGATGTTGGATGCTGGGCAGAGGAGTTCGGGAGAGCAAGGGGATCTCAAGTCAAGTCAACATGTGGACAGGACTGAAGACCTGGGAAGCCCCCGTTCTGCGGCAAGCCCGTTGGCTCCTTGCGGTGGGATTGCGGCCATCCTGGGACACCCGAGTCAGAGTCGCCTGTCTCACCGGCTGACTCCCTCCCACTGCCTTTGCAAACAGTTCCCCCAGTACTAAGTGAATCAGAGCCCGCATGGTACTTTTCCTCTGACTTCAGACTAGTCATAAATTTTGGAGTTCTTCCACGGTGAACTTTCACATCCTGCACAGAACACTGCGGCCCTCAGACTCAGCCCTACACCATTTGGTGAGACCTTTGGTGAAAATTCAAGGTCTGCGCTTATGACACAATATTTTTCCTGGTCTGTTCATCCTTGGCACAGCTTGGGACCAGCATATTGGAACAGGCGGATCCACCCTACTCAATCACGTGGGCACCCTCTGACACTAAACTAAATCAGATCACCCACTCCCAGGTCACAGCCTGAGATCCCAGAGATGTGGGGGAAAGCAGGCTCAAGCGTACCCCGGAGAATACCGCCAATCAGGAAGCTCACATACTTTTAAACTGCTTCTGAAAAACAAAGAGCCTGAAAACCAGAGCTATAAAAGTATGTGAATCATCAACCCAGAAATCTTCCCTCCAGGCATGCATGACACCGTGTTCCTTCCCGGATGCTCTTCCTTCACAAATTATGGAGTCTGCCGACATCCTTCTGGGGAAAGGATTATCTGATTCCACAGGCAGTTAAGAATAACATGTAAATGTCATTTAGCTGAGCGATTTCTACATGGATCAAAAGACACACTCAAGTTACTAACGATGATAGCCAAACCCTTTTATTTCAGTAAAATCACAGCAAACCCACAAAACTCTCCCAACTGAATTAGCACCAGTGTGGTGTGGGAGTCATTCAGACATTCCTTCCAGGTTAGTAGACTATTTGCAATTCAGCTTTTTTTTTTTTTTTTAACTGATGTGCATGTTATATAACTGCCACCAGCCACGGGGGAAGCTAGAATCCAAGGCTTGTCAAAATTTTCCACCAAGTGCTCAAAGCCAACAGGAGAGAGTAAATGAATACCTTGCTTTATGGTGATATGGCTGGAACTGACCTCTCTAGTAAATATCAGAAGGAGAGGCAGTGTAGCACAGCGGTTAAATTTATGGGCTCGGGAGGTGGGCGGTCTCGTGTTTGGATCCTGGTACGTTTCAGAGCTCTGTGGCTTGGTCGGGTGGTTTCCTGCCCCTCAACCCGTTTGGTTCTCTTTTGGGGTTTTTTGGGCAACGTTTTAAGTTTTCAATTTTTTGTATATGTTTTATTTTTAAAGTTTATTTACTTTGAGAGAGAGAGAGAGAGAACTAGGGAGGGGCAGAGAGAGGGGGACAGAGGATCCACAGTGGGCTCTGTGCCGAAAGCAGCGAGCCTGACGTGGGGCTCGAACTCATGAACTCTGCGATCACGACCTGAGCCGAAGTGGGACGCTAAACCGGCTGTGCCAACCAGGCACCTCGGGAACATTTTATTATTTAAGTATTGTTGAAACAGGATGCTATATAGTTTCAGGTGCCCAGCTAGCCTCTCTCAGTTTTCATTCTCGTCTGTTTCGACGATTTCATCTTCCCTCAGGCTGCACTGAGTGAATGTATGTTAAGCACTGAGCACAGTTCCTTAGCACAGGAGATAAGGGCTCAGAACATGTAAGTTATCATTTCAAAACAGGATGGTGCCTTCCACATTTCATTTCAGTTCAGGCAATGCTGTGTTTTACTCTCTCCCTCTCTCTCTCTTTTTTTTTTTTTTTTTTAGAAAATCATGGTTCCTCCGAACTTTCCAGCAGAATCGGCCCCGACAGCCAAGGTGCCATGTTTCTGGCCTTCACAAAAACCCTGGCACACTGCCTCAAACCCCAAGAGAGACACCACCCCGATCTGGGAAACAGCCACACTGAGGGAAAGGCAATGGTGCCTCCCTGACAAGTCTCCTTGAGGATTTCTTGCTGTTTTCTGGATAACTGAGTCGAAATCAATCCTTGCAGATAAAGTTCCCTTGGAGTGGATTACCTAATGCTCCTGACTGAATGAGGTAAGGTCTAGGGAAAGCTGGATGTCTGCACCTGCTCACGGCTCTGCTGTTTCTCAGAACTTGGCTGGTGGATCTTACTTCACCAGCTGAGGCTCCTGGTCGGCGCTGCGAGGAACAAGGGCTGTTGTCCGGATCTGGAGATGAGGAAGATACAGGAGCTGGTGGGGATGTGGGCAGCTCGCATCTGTGAAGGGGAGCTCCGGTCTCAGCGTTAGGGCGCCTGGGTCCTAGGTCGGGCTCTCTCTGCCTGGCTCTGTAGGTTTGCCCAAACCCCTTGTCTTCCCTGGGTTGCTTTGCCACATGGACGACGAAGGGATGAGGACTATCTGGAATAATTTCGAGTGTCTCTTCAAGCTCCAAAGCTCCAACCACCCACACGCCGCCTAGGACGCGTCTGATTAAAGAAAGTTAACTCCTTTTCTTACGGAGAACACAGAGTATAAATCATTTTTTCGTGGCAGTGGTTTGCCTCCGAAATTACACATTCTATTTTTTTTTCAATATACATCTATTTTTGCCTAGGCATTGTCCGAAGAGCCATTCTTTTTCAAAATAAAATCATCACAGGGGCGCCTGGGTGGCTCAGCCAGTTAAGCGTCTGACTCTTGGTTTCGGCTCAGGTCATGATCTCACGGTTCATGAGTTCGAGCCCCGCATCTGGCTCCGCACTGACAGGATGGAGGCTGCTTGGGCTTCTCTCCGTCTCTCTCCCTCTCTCTCTGCCCTTCCTGTGTGCTTTCTCTCTCTCAAAATAAATACACTTAAAAAGGATCATGACGACAGTGTACGTTATTTCATCTAAATGTCCCTACCATACTGTACGTTCATGTCATTTGGCACACGAGACACTGGAGCTTGGGAGAGTTTGAGAACGGGCACGTGGTCACCCAGTTAGCAAGTGGCCAATTGAGGATTCAAACTCAGGTCATTTGATTTTAGAGCCCAGCCCCTTGACTAACTCTTTATAAATCTGATTTTATGAAGAGTGACTCTGCCTCACATGTGACTTTGGAGCCTGCGATAGGTCTGACTTATCTCTGCTGGTTTTCACTTTCAAGAAGCCACTCGACGGCTATGCGACGGGTAAACATTCTTGCGCTCGGTCGGTCGATCTGGATCTGGATCTCATCTTTCTCCCCATCACCGGTCATGCATTTCTGACTGCGTGGTAGGAAGCCCACGACTTTGTGTGGACTCGCACCAGTGGCCGTATTCCGTGCCCGTGGCTTCCCAGCGACTGGGCGCACGGGAGCTTCCTGGTGGCGACGGCTTATTATTGAAACGCATGAAATCAGAATTCTCTGAGCCTCTCAATGTGATAACAATTCCAAATACAAACCTAACTAGTTCGTATTCAAGGAACAATGGCATTTCTACGAAGAAGTCTAAAAATAAACCGTGCACTGCTACTCTTTTCTGAATCGGGGGTAAACCCCACAAAATGCTGACCGCAATCACGTTACTGCAGCCGTAGCATCATTTCAACATCTGTTTGGCTCCTTGTGCTCCTGGTGACTGTGTGGTCACAGTTCACAGTGGCAGGTCGGATAGTGCAAGGATGGGGCACTTAGAATGCAGCTGAGTTGAGCCCATTCTTTCTGGAAATGTCAGGGCCGAGGGCTTAGAATCAAGCCTGAGTCCTTCACACAGGAGGCTTGGGGGGAAATATTTTAATGCTGAATTCTGACTCAAGGAAAGGGGAGGCTCATAGAAGCCTCCACATTTTTTCCTTGAAATCGAATTTCTCTTAGAAGATGGCAGCCGCATGTATTAGGGATAAATATCCTGAAAACATACGGATTGAATTTCCCATGAAACACACATGAGTTCTGATATTCAGGGGGCACATACTTCAGAAAGATGATTCGGCCTCTGCCGAAACCAGAATATTTAAAAAATCCTTCTAGATCTTTTGCCAAAACCCAGAGCCAGCAGACTTTTTATCGTTAGCAGCTCCCACGTTAGCCAGTATCCCCAGCAGTCTGGCCAAACGAAACAGAGAACCAGCCTCTTCTGAGGGGGCCTGTGTGCCAATCCCAACCCCCGGAGATGCGTTCAAGGGCTTTCTGGCCCTCTGAGCCAAGAGTCCAAGTCGAAAACGCTGGAGCCTCTTAGCATATCTGCTTCGGGTTAACTCTGAGACACAGTGACGTGAGAGCGGCCAGGCCGGGAACAGGGTCTGTGCCACAGACTGTTTGCAGGAAGCCCCACTGCTTTCCGCTGTGGCCCCGTTCTCCCCGCCCCAGACAGTCTGGGCGAGGACAAAAGCCGAGGACGCTATTGTCAAATGAATAGCTCTCCCTCAAAACATGTGGCAGGTGGCAAGATGCTTGGCCGTTGAGTTCCAGCCGAAACATGTCACATGTTTTGTTTCTCCCGGGACAGCCACTGGGAACCTACTTGCCGTGAGTCAGAGTGAGGGCGGCGGGAGAGGAGCTGCGTTTGAGCATCTTGCCTGTTCACTGGCGAGAATTAGTCAATTCTTGGAAAGAGGGACGCGCTCTTCCTGCTATGCTACCCACTTCCAGATTCTCCTCTCAGCTTTGAGAGGAGTATCAGACGGAGAACTAGCCGTCTGATAGAATCCACTTTATTCCATTCCGGACCGGCAGGCTGGGCCCGGGGAGGAGATAGATACCTTCTCCCCGAGCTCTTCCCTCGAGGACTTACAGGTTGGAGCAAGATGTCCCCTGCGCCCGTTGCCAGAATGCCTATCTCTGGAGACGAACCGTCAAAATGGCGTGGCACCTCTCAGAGTTATAGGAAATGTTGAATTCTCTTAGCATCCTTTGATGACAGAATATGTGGTCGCCACAATCCAGGCTTTGGGGAGCTCTCCGGGAAAGCCACTAGCGGCCCTTGAAAATGGCTTTCTCAACTTTTTAGTGACCCGTTACCTCCCCCTCTGACCCCCACACACTTTATTCCCCGTGACGATTTCCCACAGCAGCTTTGGGGAACAAGGGCTCACTGCCAAGAACCCAAATTATACCCTTATGGGACAAGTATGATATAAAGATAATCTCAAAGTACGGAGTTGGCACAGGAGGAAAAGGTCAAGACTCGGAGGGATTCTCTTGAAGGGATGATACTCTAAGTAGGCTTTGGGACACGAAGGCTAAGGTCCGAATGTGTCCCTGTAAAAATCAGACGTCAAATCCACCCCCGAAGGTGATGGTACTGATAGATGGGACTTTTGGGAGGTGCTGAAGTCACGAGGCTCACCCTCGTGAAAGAGATTAGTATCTTATGAAAGAGACCCCAGAGAGCGCCCTGTGCCCTTCACCACATGAGGACACAGAAGGTGTCCAGAAGGCTGACAGCCACACCCATTCCTCTGGTGCCTTGATCTCAGACTTCCCAGCCTCCAGGACTGTGAAGAATATATTCCTGTTTAGCTTTAAGCTCCCCAGTCTGTGGTACATTGTTACAGCAGCCTAAACACACTAAGACAGTAAGTGACAGTTTTCCAGACAAAAAACAAGGGAAGGGCATTTCAAGAAAAAAGAAAAGTACGTGCAAGGATGTGGAGTTTGCAGAAACAGACTCCCAGGGTGTGCATTTCTCCCGGGATATATATCTCTCCCAGATATATCTCTCACGGGGTGTGTATCTCTCACAGGGTATTCATCTCTCACAGAGCATATATCGCTCACAGGGTGTAGATTTCCCATAGAGTATGTATCTCTCACAGAGTATGTTATCTCTCGCAGGGTGTGTATCTCTCACAGGATATGCATCTCTCACAAGGCCCATAGATGGTACACATTGGCAGTTTGGGGAAATGGGTGGGAAGACCAGCAGAGATGATGCCCAAAAGGGCTAGAACCAGGTCTTGATGTTCTTAGGTGCCAGCCACTCTGACGTTTTGAGCTGTGGGTACAAAGTAAAACACGGAAAGACCGTTCTCTCCAAGTTCAAGTTTCAGTGTTTAACACATTGTCCTTCCTCATGCGTTGTATGGTGAACTCTTTTCTACTGAATTCATTCCAAGTCACAAAATCCAATCTTTTGTGTAATGAGGGCTTCTGAAGACAGCGAGGCATGGCCCCCAGTGTTTAGGAGCGTTCACCCCAAGATGTCCATATTGGTTGGCCGGGGCTGGGGAAGCAAACTTAGTAGAAGCACCCAAGCAGGGGCAGACTGAGGGGAACTTATTCCCCTGCACTGGGAATGTCCAAGAGCGAGACGGAGTGGAGTGGAGAACCCAGATTGGCCAGGAAGGGATGAACTCAAAGTGGTGAGCTGGCTGAAGCATAGTTCCGCGGCCACGTGCTCTATCAGGCACAAGGATCTCTAAAAAGAGTGACTTCTTGGAGTCGGGAAGACCGAGGTTTTGTTCCAGCTTGAGCCCAACTGGCTGCGTAGTCTTGGGCTAACGGCTTCGCTGTAGCGTGAAGAGGTTGGACTATGAGACTCAAAGCGTATTTCAGCTCCAATATAGCAGCGATCTCTGTTAGCTGGTGCTCAGCACTTAATTAAAAGTTAAAATAAATCATAACTGATAGATTCAAGAGATCACAGACAAGAGGGGAATATGAGTTAGCGACAGTGTGCTATCGACACTGTTCCATACTCTCAAATAAGTTCTCCCTTAACCCTCACGTCAATGATGGGAAGTTATTTTCATTCCCATTTTGCGTATGGGGAAACTCACCCCAGAAAAGCTGCCGCAGATTCTAACAACTCCTAAATGAAAGAAGGGGATTTGGTAACAAGTCAGTGTAATTGCAAAGCTTCTTTTCTTTTCTTTTCTTTTCTTTTCTTTTCTTTTCTTTTCTTTTCTTTTCTTTTCTTTTCTTTTCTTTTCTTTCTTCCTTCCTTCCTTCCTTCCTTCCTTCCTTCCTTCCTTCCTTCCTTTTCTTCCTTCCTCCCTTCTTTCTTTCCTTTCTTTTCTTTTCTTTTCTTTTCTTTTCTTTTCTTTTCCTTTCTTTTCCTTTCCTTTCCTTTCCTTTCCTTTCCTTTCCTTTCCTTTCCTTTCCTTTCCTTTCCTTTTTTCCTTTCTTTTTTTTTCCTGCATCATATTGCCCACTGCCCCATAAGAAAGTTTGTTAAGTGCTCTGGAGTGGACTGAGGAACACAATGGTCTGCCCTCCAAAGTTATGGAACAGGGATAAGATAGAAAATACCGAGGCTAAGTGCTTCCTAAACTGGGCTTCTCGGCACAGCAGTGTGACCTCATACATAGCCTGCTTGGCAAGGAGTGGCTCCCGAGTCCAGCCCCTTGGGGTAAACAGGCAACAAGTGCAATGGCATCGAGGTGAGCCGGTGTTTCTCCTCAGTGTCTTCCTCCAATGTCAAATGGGGCCAGCAAAAGCCTCTCCTTCAACCTGACCAGAAAAAGCCCAACCCCCTAAAACTTATTCAGTTTAACTCCGCTGTGAAGAATGGCCGTGTGGAGGAAGCCAAGTGGCTGATTTCAGATTCTGCCCGAACACCTTCAAGAAAACACTGGAGAGCTTATTTGAGCAAACCTGTAGGGACCACTTGCGTGGCAAGGATGTTAGTCTGCTGGGATTGCCATAACACATACCACAGTCGGGTGGTCTACACAACAGACGTTTATTTCCCACCATTTTGGAGGCTGGAAATCCATCCTGACAATCCTCAGGCTTGTCCCGAGGCGTCCCTCTGTGGCCAGCAGACACCCTTCTTCTCGCTGTGTCCTCACCGTGGCCTTCGCCCTGTGAGTGTGCATCCTCAATGTCTCTTCTTCTTATGAAGACGCCGGTCCTCCTGGATTAGGGGCCCATCTTATGCCTTCATATCATGTTAATTACTCCTGAAAGGCCTTACCTCCAAGTGTAGTCACATTGGTGGTTAGGGCTTCACCATAAGTATATTTGCAGAACGCAATTCAGTCCATAACAGGAAGGAAGGTGGTCTAGAGGGATTTTCACTGCAAATGCATTTCAGTGGAAAACTCATGAGGCCAGTTAGCAATGGGATGTGCCTTAGAAACACTGATGACAGGAGTTCTTAACTCTGGCTGCATATGGATTGCCTGGGGAACTTTCTAAAAATTGCAGTGCCTCAGCCCAAACCTAGACTAATCAGAAGCTCAGATTTTGGAGTATTAGGATTCAACAGAGTGAACAGATACACATCTTGATGTAAGACATAGGATAGTATATATCTATGACATATATATATAATAGGTATTAATGATTAATATATAGTAATAATATATAATATATATTAATATCTAGTAAGAAGCTATATATATATGCATACAGATCAATTGGTAGATAGATAGATAGATAGATAGATAGATAGAGATGAATAGACGAGGGGGACATTTATTATAAGGAATTGGTTCACGTGTAGAAACTGGTGAGTCTAAATCTGCAGGGCAAGCAGGTTGGAGACCCAGGGAATAGTCGTTGCTGCAGTTTGAGTCCAAACGCCGTCTGGACTCCAAATTCCCTCCTCCAGACACCTCGGTCTGTTTTTGATGAAAAGTCCTCAACCGATTGGATGAGGCCCACCCACATTATGCTGTGTGATTGCTTTACTCAATATGATTTAAATGTTAATATCATCTAAAAATCGTCTTCACAGAAATATCCAGACTGATGTTCGAATACCTGGGTGCCGTGGCCTAGCCAGGTAGATGCATAAAACTCACCATTACAATTTGTATTCTTTAATAGCTCCCCTGGGGGTTCCAATGCCCAGCCAGAGCTGAGGACCATTGATCCAGAACCAGAGCTTTCAGAACCAAGAAATAGGATTCAGCCTGACAACCTGGGCTCTTTCCGTCCTGCCTGAGTCACGTAACCTGGGTTCTCCGCTGGTTTCTCACTTTCTTCTCTCCTGTTTGGGCACTGGCTTTCACCTTTGCCCGCACACTCTAATTTCCTGGGGAAGCTTTGGGGGTGCCCAACACCCAGACTGCACCGCTGGAGATTTTGATTTACGTTACGGGGGTAATCAAAATCGCAAATTCAACATGCGGCCAGGACATCGAGGGTCTGAAAACTCCCCAGGAGACTCTAGTGGGCAGCCAAGGCTGAGAACAGTCCTTTGAATAGTTACATGTATGTGTTCCAGTTTTAATTTTTTTTTCAACGTTTTTTTATTTATTTTTGGGACAGAGAGAGAAAGAGCATGAACGGGGGAGGGGCAGAGAGAGAGGGAGACACAGAATCGGAAACAGGCTCCAGGCTCCGAGCCATCAGCCCAGAGCCTGACGCGGGGCTCGAACTCACGGACCGTGAGATCGTGACCTGGCTGAAGTCGGACGCTTAACCGACTGTGCCACCCAGGCGCCCCTGTGTTCCAGTTTTAAGGTCAGGTTAGGCCCCTGAGAAACTGACTTTGTAAGCCGCCTTGGTTTGTAAATCCGGCCCGATATGGGACCCTGAGATTGCAACTGTGTCCGGATTTCCTTGATTGGAAAATTATATATATTATAAAGCACTTCGCGACGAAGTTGACCACTTAGACACCTTATGCTTAGATACTCTTTCCTTCTGCAAACTTTTATTGACGGGTTTCCACATGGTGCTGGGTAGGAATGCTCCTGAGTCCCACAGGAGAGACAGAGGTGACGAGACGTGAGTCACCGCCTAAGGAAGTGACAGATGAAGGCGAAAGCAGACGTTACTGTCCCCATTATAAAAACGTGGTAAATGCTGGAGGAGGAGGAACCAGATCCTCGTGATTCCAGAGACTCTCTCAAGGGGGGACAGGGAGAGGAGGGGCACCCGCTGCAGAAATAAGAGCTGCGCCAAAAGACCAGAGATGTGACAGCTGATGGCGCGCTCAGGAAATGGCAAATAGTCTAATGCTGGTGAGTCACAGTTCATGAGAAGGGTGGCTGGAAAGGTAGTTTGAGATTAGACGATAAATAGCCTGGGAAGCCAGACTATGGAGCTTGAAGTGTGAATATAAATCCTGGGGATTTTTAATGGGAGATAATATTTACCAGCATTTGAGCAAAAATTCCCCCCAAACAAACAAATGACAGCATTGGGAGGGGAGAGGGCAGACTCAAAAGAATTTTCTAGAAATTATCTAGGTAGACAGTCATGAAGACCTGAAGTCAGGAATTAGCAGTGGGCCCCGAGAGGACAGAAGAGATGGGACAGCAGGCCATGGGTGAGTCCAGATAAGTGACAGAGCTAAGATTTGAATCAAGGTCTCGGGGCGGGGGGGCGGGGGGTGTGGTTCTGGATGGTTCAGGTGGTTAAGCCTCCGACTCTTGATTTCAGCTCAGGTCATGATCTCGTGGTTTGTAAGACTGAGCCCCGCATGGGGCTCTGCACTGACAGCGTGGAGCCTGCTTGGGATTCTCTCTCTCCCTCTCTCTGCCCCTCTCCTGCTCACACTCTCCATCTCAAAAAAAAAAAGTTTACAAAAATACAGGGGCAGTTGTATTGCCTCAGGTCATGATCTCACGGTTTGTGGGTTCAGCCCCACCCCTGCCCCCGTCAGGCTCTGTGCTGACAGCTCAGAGCCCAGAGCCTGCTTCGGATTCTGTGTCTCCTTCTCTCCCTCTGCCCCTCCCCAGCTCATGCTCTGTCTTTCTCTCTCTCAAAAAGAAATAAAATAAACATAAAAAAATTAAAAAGATAGAATGAACTACTACTCGGCAATGAAAAAGAATGAAATCCTGCCATTTGCAACAACAACGTGGATAGAACTGAAGGGTATTACGCAAAGCGAAACAAGTCAGTCAGAGAAAGACAGATATCAGATGATTTCACTCCTATATGGAATTTAAGAAACACAACAGATGAACGTAGGGGAAGGGTAGGAAAAATAGGTCCAAACAGAGAGGGAGGTAAACCATAAGACGCGTCTCTTAAATACATAGAACAAACTGGAGGTGGATGGGGGGGTGGCTAGATGGGTGATGGGCCTTATGGTGGGTGGGGGATGGCACTTGCTGGGATGGGCCCCGGGTGTTATACGTAAGAGATAATTATTGGATTCTACTGAAGCCAAGACCACACTGTGTGTTAAGTCACTTGAGAATAAATCACATTAAAAAAAAAAAAAAAAGAAAAGGAAAAACTCACATAGTGATTTAGGACAGGACTCAGGGGTCCTGTCTCCCAGTCCAGTGTCTTTTGTAATGTGCCTCCGGCATCTCTTACACACGCGCTTCGTGTCAAAGGAGCTCTGTGCCTAAAACTTCTCGCCGAGCGTCTTTATTTAGGTTATTATTCCACCATGTGGGCTCATTTCTAATTATCGAGTCCTGACAGCTCTAGTAAGCGGAATCTAGGCTCGCCAAAAAGCCCCGCACGCTTTAGCGGATTCATTTCCCTTCCTTCAGGAGGCATCATTAATCCTCTCACCGTCCCAAGTTTCTTTGTTCTCTTTTTCCTGGGGGTGCAAATGAACCCCAGCATTGGATTGCCTCAGCACGGCAGATGCTAAAGGTTTCATCGCAGAGGTTTTCAGGCGGGCGCGTTTCCTCGTCCAGGCCTTCATCCACTTTCTGACTCCCTCGGGAATCCCCTTCCACAGACCCTCCACGAGCGGACTCCACGCTGGATGGTTTCTCGGCGTGCTGTCTTTGCATCCTGACCACAATTCGGTGTGGTAAACGCTACTATTCCCGTTTTCCAGGTGAGGATACGGAGACCCAGGAAGGCAAACCCCCACCCCAGGGCGCAGAAGGAACAGAGGTTACTATTGCCCGGGGCGCGCTGTTTGTCCAGTACCTCGGGCAACTCTGTTACTTGGATTTGATCGGAGAAGTTCCAGTTAAGGTGAAATTATCATTTCATCCTTTTGTTGTTGTTGTTGTTGGCAGCCAAGTTTTGTGTTGTGACGCACTGCCTGCCAACATCTGAGTTACATCTCGTTGCCCTCAGGCACCTTGTTCCACCTCAGCCCTACCCCGCTCGTCCCGCAGATAATGTAAACCCCGGCCCTTAAAATGACTTCTTTCCAGTGAGGATTTCTTTCAAAGGCTGAAGGTGGAGGTTTCCTGCTCCCAGATCCAGGAGAGATGGGAGATGAAGGGAAGAGAGAATCATCCCCTCCTGTGGCCACGTCTTCGCTCGGGGGAGACCGGCCGTCACTCAGGCCGCTTGCCTCTGGATGTGGCTCTGTGGTTCCTCCTGATGAGGTTTTGGGGTGATGGGGGGTTTCGTGGGGGTTCAGCAGCTGATGGCCAAGAAAGATTTCTTGAAGACCCCTTCGGCACAAAAAAGGTGATTTGATTAAAGCACAGGGCCAGGACCCGTGGGCGGGAAGAGCTGCGCTGGGTTTGTGAAGAGTGATTAGTTACACACTAGGGTGTTGGGAGAGGTAAAGGCGCAAGGGAGGCTTCCAGAAGGACTGTGATGTGCTAACGAGGACTCCAAGATACCGGAGGCCTTGCTATCAAGCTAAGGTTGTTTTCCCTCTAATAAGGCATTAACATCGTGACAGTATGGGTTCCCAGAGAAAGGTTCTACTCTGTATTTGCCTCAAGGATGTGTCAATGGGCTGCAGGTCATAAGGAAATGTAATTTCACCTTCTTGCCTTTGTTCCCCACATCACCATGGAGGGGAGGGTGATGTTGGGGCTCCAGGAAACGGAGGCTATAGGTTTCTGTTGGTAAGATCGCCTTTTCCTTGATGGAGACTCCTGTCCTGCGGGACTGTGATCTCTGTCAGTTAACCATTTGTTTCCTTTCCTTTCCTTTGCCCTGGGGCAGCCGGGAGTGCTGGAGACTGTCACACGGATCCCACCTGGGGGGGTGGGGGTGGGGGTGTGCTAGGGTGTGCTTGGCCCTCGGCTTGCCTTATGGTCCCTCATCACTCCGACAAGCCAGCCTCTCAAAGGGGTCGAGGAAGCCTGGGGGGCCAGGGCGGCTGCGGGGGGTGTTAGCTTGCAGGCGGAGCGGAGACGGGAGCGCCCGTGGCCCGGAATGAATGATCTGTGAATCGCACGTGACTCAGCCCTCCGCGCGGGTAGTGAAAACCCAACGACACGTGAACTTATTTCAGAAAACATGCATCATTGATGTGGCTATTTCGGGGGATGAAAGGGAGCTTGCAAAGGAGAAACACGTGAGAAGTGTTCGAGCTAAGGGCGTGGGACAGAAAACGCCGATTTCCCTCCGTCCTTGAGCAGGAAAGAGCGAACGTGCCTGGATGTCAGGATGTGTCTCCGGATCGGAATTGCAGGGGTGGGGGGTGGGGGCTGGCTGTTGGCAGGCCCTTTGCTCTCTGGGGTTTGGGGATTGGAGCATTTTGGAAGGGATTTCCCCCTTTATTTCCTTACTGTTACAGAGGCTAAGCCTCCGGTGGGAGTGGGCATGGAGATCCCCCCTCCCCAGCAGACCCCAAGCATGACAAGCTTCCCCTGTGACAAGGTGTTTGCTGTTCCATGGCTGTTCCCTGTTCTGCCGCGGCCCAGCGGGAGCAGAGACCCTCATTCTAACCACCGGCCAGAGATCCCGCATGAAGCGGCCACAAGCTGGGCAGAGAATGGGGGGCAGGAGAGCACAGGCTGTGGAAGGCTCTGCTGCCTTTGGTGGAGAGGCATCAAACGGGGGGCTTTCAACCTCGGGAGGTCCCAGGCGATGAGGTTTTTGGGGTGATGGTGGGGTCCGGAGCCGACGGCCAAGAACGAACTCTCGAGACGTCTTTGGTGCAAAAAAAGGTGATTTTATTAAAGCACAGGGACAGGACCCGTGGGCAGGAAGAGCTTCCCCGGGGACCACGAAGAAAGACTGGCAGTTGGGGGAGTTAAAGTCAAGGGGAAGTTTCCAGTAGCTATTGTCAAGCTAAGGTGGTTTTTCCCTCTGGCCAAGCATTAGCATTAAGACAGTAGGGACTTCCTGGAGAAACGTTTTACTCTGCCGGCCTCAAGCGTTGGCCACTGGGCTGCGGGTTCTAAGGAAATTTAATTTTACCTGCCGTTTCCTTCTGTCTTTGTTCCCCACATCACCAGGGACGGCGGATTAGAGAAGTTTTGAGTCCTGGCCGCTCTGCTCTCTCTCTGCTGGCTTCTCACCGCAGCTTCCTGGCTGGTCTTCCCCCCCCCAACCCCGGGGCATCTAGGTCCAGCCTTCTACCCCAAGCAGAAGAAGAGCCCCCCACCCCACCCCTCACCCTCGATTTTACCTTGTTGTTTACAGTTTTCCTAAATCTGTGACCCTGAACGCTCTGTTACCTGTCATTCAGCCGGTGTGTTTAATTCGTGAAGGCCCTGCTAGGTTTCTCTTCTCCCGTCTTGCGACGTAACCCCCCTCCATGCACAGTTTCCTCTTTTTCTGGTGCTCGGCCCAGAGAGATACTTCTTGTCCACCATTTGGGGATCTTTTTTTCTTGGTTAAGCCATTGGGCGGTAACATCCCTCAAGTTCAACTGCCCCGGGACTTTGACCTCCTCCGTGGGGAGCCTTGCTCACCTCCTTCCCTTCCACTGGGGCTATCAAGATTCTCTAAGGAGCCTACAACTTCACCGGGCAGCTCATCTCACAAATGCCCTGGCTGGTGTAATCTTGTCCTTCCTTGTCCTGAAAAACATCACGGACTCCACTGGTCCAAAGCAGCAATTCCGAGAGTGTCTTCTGAGATACCTTTGTCAACAGTGCTTCCCGTGCAAAATTCAAAGCAGTACCTTTCTGCTTTTTTTGCAAACATTTATTGAGTCCCCCTTAGGTGCTGGACCCTAACAGGTCCTGTGGATACAGTGGTGAGCAAATTAGACACGACCCGTGCCCTCAAGGGGCTTACCGTTTATTATGGACGACGTCAGACCACGAACACTGAAGAACATTCTGAAGAAGGGAAAGGTGCTATAGAAATGAAAAGGGGGCAGTGGTTGCAGGGAAGCCAATCTGAAAAATCAGGAAGGCTGAGACCTGGAGCATGAGCAAGGATTCAAAGGCTGGGTTACGGGCGAAAATGCCGGAATCACCCACATGACTTTAGCACTGGAAAAAAGCAGGGCATCTCCAGGTGACTGAAGGTGGTGTGGTTTGAGGTAGTGCTTTCCGAGGATAATCCTTGACTGAGTTTGCAGAACGGTCTGGAATACTTGATAAAAACACAAATGCCTGATTCTCACCTCCTGTTATTGAATCAGAGTATCTCGGGAAGGGAACACTCTTAGACTGGTTGCAAAACTGGCTGTTTTTGACCCTTTCCTGAGTCTCGGATCTTTGCAATGTGATGGTACAGTTTTTCCCATCAACAGGTGGGGCATCTTTCTCCACTCTTCAAATCCGGGCTGGCCTTGTGACCCGCTTTGGCCGACAGAACGAGACGGAGGTGTCTCGTGCCAATTATGAGCCCGAGGCTCAAGCATTAGTGTGTGCTCTGCTCTCTCCTGGAATCCTGACGCCACCGTGTAAACAAAAGCAGGTAAGCATGCTGGAGAATGAGAGGCCACACGTGGGAGGTCGATGTCCCTCTGAGGCCATCCTAGACCGGCCCACAGCCAGCCAGTTTCTTCCCACATAAGCAGGCTCGGCCAAGACTGGCAGAGTTGTTAACCTGACCCACGCTGGGCAGCAGATGGGTAAGTCCGTCCAGGGGAGACCAATGGCTTAAACCAATAATCATTTGGGTTTTATTTTCATGTTTATTTATTTATTTTGAGAGAGAGAAAGAGAGAGAGAGAAAGCAGGGATGGGGAGATAGAGAGGGAGAGAGAATCTCAAGCAGGGTCCACACAGTCAGCGCAGAGCCTGATGTGGGGGTTGACCTCACGAACTGTGAGATCGTGGCCTGAACTGAAATCAAGATTTTGATGCTTCACTGACTGAGCCACCCAGGTGCCCCGAACAATAATCATTTGAACGGTAATAACTGATGACAGACTAAGCCACTGAGTTTCGGATGGTTTGCTATGCAGCAAAACAAACTGACATAGGAGCCAAGAATACGGATCAGGATTTTGAAAGGGGAACATGCAGAGGTCAGGGCCAGCAGGCCTTTGTAGGGCGGGATGAGGATTTGGCCCTTCATCCTAAGGGTTATGTGGCGCCACGGAGAGGTTTGAGCATGGAGGCGACACAATTAGATTTGTATTCTAGAAAGATTAACTTGGTTACTTCGTGGAGAAGGAATGGCGTGAGGAGGGGTGAAGGATGAATCAAAGCAGACAGAGTTCAACTTTACGTACGTGCTGCTTTTCTTTGTTTTAAATAGACATGTGGAGATCCAACTGTGCATTAAGTAATGGGATCACAAGTCCTAAGATGCACACCCTGCCCTCAAGACTACTGGCGGTGAGTTGTTATGGATTTTGACGGGTACCATGATGGAGGTGGTCATGGCGGTGTGGAGAGGTAGCACATAGCCCAGCCTGGAGACACAATGAAGGATTCGGTCCAGTCGGCGATGGCTGAGGACGCCGTAAAGATGGGGCACATGGGTGGGTACGCAGGGGCTGGGCCACCATCTTCTTTGTACCTCTTGAAGCTATAAACAGGCAGAAGTCCAGCCGGAGCTGAGTGGCAGGGGTCCCTGGTGGCTAAGATACCATCGCACTGGTGGATAGAAGGGGACTCAAGGAGAAGGGCAGGACCCTGCTCTGGGCCCTTAGGATGTGTCACCGTGGTCATCCGACCTGACACAAATGAAGCAAAGCTGTTTCTTACCTGCCGCTGGTGGGCCAGACGGAGAAATCACCAAAAGCCAGACAGCTCCCTTGACCTATGGATTTTGACCCAGCCGCCTACGGTGGCCCTCAGCTACTCCCGACCGTCTTCTGCAACCCAGCAATCGGCGGAGGCAGGGAGAGAACACTTTTGGCTGTGGCAACTCCCCCTCCCTGGAATGTTGGCATCGTGTGCCGTCAGTCTCCAGTGGTCTGTGTAGACGGAGCCCAGATCGAACCTGTGAGGTATGGAACACTGTGATCCAGGCCCACTCACCCGTGGCCGACAGGAAGGGTGAGTGCCGGGAAGGACAGAATCCGGAAGGGAGGGACCAGGTGCCTCCTCTTCTCATTAGCCTTCAGGTGCTCCCCACCCACCAAGGGGGGGTCTCTGCCCACTGCCCTGCCATGTTTCCAAATACGCGCCGGATCCAGCCATACTCGGAGGATTGTGTTCCCTCTCACGTTTCTGCTGACCATTTCTCGGAACCAGAACAAATACCATCTGATCACGTGGGCACAGATTCCCGGGAAAGCCTCAAAGCCTCCATAAATAGCAACCGTTTTCAAAGATTAAATGCCTACGTGTGTTAAGACCTGGGCATTCGTACTATTCTCTCATTATTCTACTAATTTCACACGGCAGCTCCGCGAAAGAGACATTGTTATTATTTTTATTTAATTATTTATTTTAATTTATTTAATTTAAAGTCAAGTTAGTTAATGTACTGAAAGAGACATTATTAACCCCAGTTTAAAGTGTTAATTAAGGGGCCGCCTGGGTGGCCCAGTCGCTTGAGCGTCCGACTTCGGCTCGGGTCATGATCTCACAGTTCGTGAGATTGAGCCCCAAGTCAGGCTCCATGCTCGTACCGCAGAGTCAGTTTGAACAGAGTCACCTTGAGATTCTGTCTCTCCCTCTCTCTCTCTGCCCTCCCCTGCTTGTTCTCTCTGTCTCTCTCAAAATAAATAAGTAAACTGCGTATATCAAAAAAGTAAGACTTTGAGAAATGAGGTCACCGTGCCAAGGATCACACAGCTATAGGTGAGGTGGAGTCGGATTCGAACCCAAAGCGAATCAAGTCTACACCCCACACTGCATCTATTAAACTGCACTGCCTCTGCCTCAATTCTAGAAAGCGATTTGCGGGGACACATGGCAGAGTCTGGATCTCTCAACCAAGGCTCTGGCCCCCGCTGCTGTCTCCTTCAGGACACCCACATATTCTCTGTGGTGCATTTCCTGAGCTGCCCCAGGCGGCCTCCCGTGCATCCTGGGAAAGCATGGAGCCCACGGGAGACTCCAGACAGCTGTGCACGGATGGGACTGATGCTCTCGGCAGAGAAGCACAGGGCTCCCCTGCTGGCCTTTCAGGGGCGAGAAGTTCTGGCAGAGATCGGTGTGCGCTGTGCGGCCCCACGCGAGAGCCCTGATCTCCGCCTCCGACGTTCACCCCGGACGGACCATAGCTTCCACACGATCATTTCAGTCCAGCCTTTGTCTTCATCCCCATATGGCACTCAGATGATGGAGAGCCTGCGGTGTCAGAGAAATAAAACAAGTTTGACGGAGGTTAGTCTGTGTTTCCACACCGAACACGTACACAGCTCCTGACTTCTCGAATCAACGGCACAGAGATTTCTCTTTTTCCAGGATGTCAGAATAAATGAAGATAGGGAGCCAGTTCCTGAGTTTCTCTAGATCGTGAAATTTCCTTCCTTTTTTTCCCATAACCATTGACCCTGCATCTTGCCCTGGAAGGTACTGACTCGTGTTAATGAGCTCACGTCTCTCGCCCTCTCGTGCCCACATCCCCGTGGTTCCGAGCAACAAACACTGCACAGTGTAGAAGGCTTCTCTGTCTGGTCCTCTGAGCACCTACACCAGGAGACCCGATGGCCAGGATTGGAGAATCAAGGCAGGGTCAGCTATGGAATTTGTGGGACCCACTGCAAAATGAAAACGTGAGGTCCTTCTTCAAAAATCACTGAGACTTTAGGGGTGCCTGGGCAGCTCGGTCGGTAAAGTGACCGATTCTTGTTTTCGGCTCAGGTCATGATCTCGCGGTTTGTGGGTTCGAGCCCCGCTTCGGGCTCCGCAGCTGGCAGGGCGGTGCCTGCTGGGGATTCTCTCTCCCTTTCTCTCTGCCCCCCTCCCCTTTTAGCTCTGGCCCTGTCTCTCTCAAAATAAATAAACTTAAAAAAAATTACTGAGAGTTTCAAAACCTCACAGCAGAGCATTGAACCAAACGCAGAGAGCCCATCTAAAGTCAGAGCCTCATGGAGCTGGCCCTGAGCGGGGCAGTCGAAATGTAGCAGAGATGGAAAAGAGAGGGGAGTTGGTGCTGAGAGAACTCTTTCTGAGTATTAGCATCTCCATGGAGGCAAGAGGGTGATGACACTGGCCTTCTCAATTGAGCATTAACCAACGGTAATACACAGGGACCACTGGGAAATGTCAGGTGCAGGGTAAGGTGGGGTTTTTTTTGTTTGTTTGTTTGTTTTCTCTCTAAGAAAGAACCTGGGTCAGATCCCTCGTTTTACAAAGGAGGCAGAAAAATGGAGGAGGAGAAAAATGGCTTGTCCAAGTTCACCCAGGCAATTCACCTGTGGTGCAGCCGGGACGAGGGGGTAGTTCTCCTGATTCCCCGCCGGGTAGTCTTTTCATGAAGCCAGGCTGCTTCTCCTCTCTCCGGCTGCCTCAGTTGTTTCTGCTTGACTGACGAGGCAGGGCCTTCGGGCCCATCGGCCGATGGTTTGGAGGCTGAATCAACCCTCTGTAAGACTGGCCCCCGCTTCCTGCCCAGCTTCTGGGTCTCATGACTGGATGATACTGAAATGAACACTACCCTCACCACAGGATGCTTGGGGCGTGGGGATATCTCTCTCAAATGACTCCTCACGTGGTTTGTGATGAAATGACTTTCTCTGTGCCCAGTTCACAGTTACCGGAGAGCTGCTTTGAGCATCAAGTGATGTGCCTTCCTGGTGGTAGTGTTATTCAAAGGCTGTTCTGTAGACAAAAGGAGGGTCCGTTGGATCCCTTTGCATTGAAATACCACTGACCATGGCTATATCGGTGTTTAATAATAATAATGAGACCAGGGGCGCCTGGGTGGCGCAGTCGGTTAAGCGTCCGACTTCAGCCAGGTCATGATCTCGCGGTCCGTGAGTTCGAGCCCCGCGTCGGGCTCTGGGCTGACGGCTCGGAGCCTGGAGCCTGTTTCCGATTCTGTGTCTCCCTCTCTCTCTCTGCCCCTCCCCCGTTCATGCTCTGTCTCTCTCTGTCCCAAAAATAAATAAACGTTGAAAAAAAAAAAAAATAATGAGACCATAGAAGTACCCCCCGCCCAAGGAATAAACTTTTAGGAACCACTGTCATATTAGATTTATCACTGTGATGCCAGAGGAAGGGTAAGGCTAGTGTGATTTTATCATAAGATTTCAGAAGAGGCCACTGGCTCAGCATGACCAACTTACCTGCCCAGTCACATTCGTTCCTGTGGTAGAGATTTTGAGGAAAACGAGTACGTTCCGTTAGCCTCTTTGTCTCCTAAACCTACAAAACAACTGTCAACTAACTCGATGCTACTTTTGATCTCTTTTACTCAGTCTGAATACAGTAGGTTAGATGGAAACGGAAATGGAATCTGGGGTCCTGTGTCCCACGCTGCCTTCCCCGACACCCATTCTTGAAACCCGGAGGCTGGCAAATCTCTCTGCCCCCCCGAGACCTTCATCCGGGAGCTGATTTTTAGCAGGGCCCCGGCCAGCCGGGCAGTCTTTTGCAAGGATGTGGAGGTTGGTCTGACATTCCGTGCTGATTGGGTTGGCAAATTATGATTCTGGTCTCAAAGTCGTACGGAAGACTAGTTCCCTGTGGACAATTTCATCCACGCTTTGTGAGCATCGCCAAGCAATTTTCCACTTAGATTCCTCACTCTATTCTTTCAAGGCCCCAATTCTGTCCCAACCTTCAGAGCTGCACGGGCCACTATCTGCTAGACTCTTCTTGGGTGAAACCCAAGCATCTCAGAGTCAGAATGTCCCTGAGGCCCTCTCCCTCCCTCTACTCAAAACATGAGTTCCTTATCCAAGTTCATACCCGTGTCTTTACCCGTATTAAACTGCTCCCACTCCTTTTTCTGAAACAGTGAACTAGGTCATACAATTCTGTCTGTTCTACTGGCCTCCTTGACTCTAGTCTTTCTACCTGAAATCCATCCTCTACCCTGCCCCAAAGGGACCCTTGATTAGGTCCTTCCCCACTGACTTGTTTCCTTTTTATGTATTGTTATGCAAGCACTATTCCCATTTATAACAACCTGAGAGGTAGTTGTAATACCAATGGGCAGATCCGGGTAACAACGGGGAAACAAGAGAGTTTAGGTAACTTGTCCCAAGTCATACAGCTACCAGATGAGCAAGCAAGAATCTGTACCTATGAAATCCATCTCCAAAGACCCTGCTCTTGGGGACTATGTGATTATTATGGACGGACCTGTGTACCGTCCCCCCTTCATAGGTTGAAGTCTTAATCCCCTATTTGGAGATAGGAGGTAACTGAGATCAAATGCAGCCCTTAGGGTGGGTCCAATCCAATCTCCCTAGAATCCTCACAGGCGGAGGAAACGTGGATACAGACGTACTTGTACAGGGGAAAGACCACATGGGGACACAGGAGAAGGCAGCCAGCCATCTGGAAGCCAAGGAGAGAAGCTCAGGAGAAGCCAAACTCACCGACGCCTTGATCTCGGACCCCAGCCTCCAGAACCGGAGAAAATCACATATGGTTGTTTGAGCCACTCAGTCTGTGATGTTTCGTTACGGTAGCTGAGTAACTGGGACACACTAATGTGGTTGCCCCACCTCTCCCTGCATAGGAACAGAGTCTAAACTCCTACAATGGGACAAAGCCTCCGAGACAGGGACCTTCCTCCTCCTGATTCGTCGCCCTCGCGCCATGAAAAAGCTCTATTCCAGACGTATGGATCGTTCAGCCTTTTTCTTCTATGTGCTTTTCTCATTTGATGCCTTTCTGCATGGTCGCCTTCTGCTTGTTCGATAACTTCTGCACTTTACTACCTGAAAACTCGCAATCAGCTCTTAAAATCTGACCCAACTATCACCGCTTCTCTGACATTTCATTCTGGTTGGAAGTCTGCTCGGTCCCTCCCTTCTCTGTGCTTTCACTCCCACCTTGCACACAACTCTGTCCGACACTCATCACACTCCGTTTTTTCACTAAGCCGTTACTGCGTGCCCAGGGTGGTCCTCGCATTTGTGCCAGGTATCAGGGGGGCAGGAGGAAGGTGGCGAGTGTTCGCCCTCAAGGTGGTTCCTCTCCAGTGAAGGAGCCTGCAATACCATTGACCGTGGTGGTGTCAAGTCCAGAGAAGGGTCACCCAACCCCTCCTGGGGGTCAGCTAAGACGTCTTGGAGATGCCAAGGCTTTGATGGCAGGTATGAGTAGAAAGAACTGGGGAGACACAGGGGACATTCCAGGTAGATGAGAGTGTGGAGAAACAGCGGAGTGTAACTGAAGTCACTCCCTATAGACTACGATCTGGGAACAGTTACCATGTCTGATTTACTACTCAAGCCCACATAAGCTATTTGCTAAATAAATGATTATTGAAAGAGCAAATACAGGAATGACTCAATGGCTCAAGGAATGAGCAAATGAGAAAGTAAACAGGCCCCCTACATCTCTTAGAATCCTTTGGTTATAAGCATCAGAAACCCACTGCAGTTGACTTCAGCAAAAAGAGAGTTTATCGGAAGGTACGGGGAAGATTGTAGGGTAGTAGGAGAAATGAAGACCCAGCTGGGCCAAGGCCGGAACGGGCCATTCCAGATGGCCTCAGAGTAGGACCTGCATGGCAGGCTTGTCGGCGTGCCCCTGTGAGAACACACGAACCACAAATTTCTTCCGTCTTTCGGTCACCCTGTCTTCAAATTCTAGGAAAGGAGACCCAGCAGGGGCTGGGTCGGGCCATGAGCTTTCCTCCTGGCTAGGCCAGACCTTTGTGCTTCTGATTTTGTCCCACGGTGAAGAAATATTTCCCGAGTAAAAATCAGGGGTCGTCACCAACCATGTGCAATCGCCACAGGGGAATCGAGAAAAACAAATATGCACTACATGAGAGTTTTCAGACCTGGCTCTCTTTCATGAACCAGAACACCTTTAGAACCTGTTTTTCATATTCAGAGTCATGGCTTGTCAGAGCTGCTAAGAGCTGCTATCGGTCAATGGACCCGGTGTAAAGTTTTGATAGGAGACGCAATCATCTCAGGCATTAACGAATCCTTACCCTCACCCTCACGGGGCAACGTGCGGTCCATAACTCCCTGCTCAACACCAGGGCATATCCAGCTCCTGGTGTTAGTTGGTAATTTCCCCCGATCCTACTTAAAAGCGAGTTAGGATGTTTTTACATTCCTGGGTCTGTCTCGTCTGGACCAGGGTCATACTGATGCAGGCACTCGATGAATGATCTAGTGTTCTATAAACGGAAATCATTCTTTATTTGACATTCCCACTAGAGAACAGGGGCCTGGCTTTCCTTTAGTTATCAGTTTAGGATAAAACAATTCTAAACCGGGGGTTCCACAGGGACTGTTTATTCCCAGACTTTAGCATAATCCTTGGCACATGATTCCCACTTCCAGAGAATTCAGAACCCCTTCCTGTCATTCTGAGCTTTGACCCTATGGCATCACAGTTCCATTCTTACCTGCACTCCAGGCTAGTATCTAGCCAGAGAGAGACTTATCTAGATGCAATCTCTCTTATGACCATGCCTCAGAACAAAACTTCACTGGCAATATAGAAAAGGCATGGGGCTTATTCATTCCATCATTCATTCATTCCATCGTTCATCACTCAAAAGTAAACTAGTGTAAGGTTCTAAAAGAACCCAAGAAGTTTCCTTTTATTTCTCACACTGATCTGATGACGCGTTTATAAACTTCCCAAGTTCCAAAACTCCTATTTCCCTGAAAAAGTTCTCACCTGCAAAATTCTGTGAGAATTGTTTTCTTTCTTAAGCAGATAGAATTTCTGTATGATTTCATTCCTTCCTCTCTCCCTTTCTTTTTTAAAAAAAAATTTAATGTTTATGTATTTTTGAGAGAGAGAGAGAGAGAGAGAGAGAGAAAGAGAGACAGAGAGACAGAGTGTGAGTGGGACAGGGGCAGAGAGAGAGGGAAACACAGAATCCGAAGCAGGCTCTGGGCTCCGAGCTGTCAGCACAGAGCCTGATGTGGGGCTTGAACTCACAAATAGAGATTATGACCTGATCTGGAGTCTGACACTTAACCGACTGAGCCACCCAGGTACCCATCCTGTCCCTCCTTCTCTCTCTTTCTTTCCCCTCTTCCCTCCTTCTTTCCTTCCTTCCTCCCTCCCTCCCTCCCCCTCCCTCCCTCCTTCCTTCCTTCCTTTCTTTCTTTCTTTCTTTCTTTCTTTCTTTCTTTCTTTCCTTCCTTCCTTCTTTCTCTTTCTCCTTTACCCTCTTCTCTTTCTTTCTTTCTTTCTTTCTTTCTTTCTTTTTCTCCTTTCCCCTCTTCCCTCCTTCCTTCTTTCCTTTCTCTCTCTCTCTCTCTCAGCTTGTTTAGGTACCTCTTGGTAGAGGTCTCAGTGATGTGGCCTGGCTTGTCACGAGACCACCACATATCACCTCATGGCTGTAAAACTTAGTTTCCGTGTCTGCAAAATGAGAACCATACTACTACCTATCTCACTTAAAAATTTTTTTTGTTATTACTACTTTTAATTGCGGTAAAATACACATAACATAAAACTTGTCATCACATCTATTTTTTGTGTGCGCAGTGTAGTGGCATTGAGTACATTCACATTGCTGTGCAGCCCTCCCCCCCGACCGTTCCCAAACCTTCTCGATCCTAGAAGATTACAACTCTGTCTTCATTAAATAATAGCTCTCCAGTCCCCCTTCCCCCAGGCCCTGGAAACCACCTTCTGTTTCTGTCCCTGTGAGTTTGACCTCCTCCAGGTGCCTCAGGATCAGTGAAATCGTAAGTGTAGTTTTGAGAGGGAAATATTTCACTTAATGTAATGTCCTCAAAGTCCATCCGTGGCATAGCATATGTCAGAATTTTCTTTCTTTTAAGGCTGAATATATTCCACTGGACGTATCCATTTCCGTTTAATGTCATCACTGAGGGACGCCTGGGTGGCTCAGTTGGTTAAGCCTCTGACTTTGGGTCAGGTCATGATCTCACAGCTCGTGAGTTTGAGCCCCGCATTGGGCTCTGTGCTGACAGCTCAGAGCCTGGACCCTGCTTTGGATTCTGTGTCTCCCTTTCTCTCTGCCCCTCCTCTGCTCGCCCTCTGTCTCTCTCTGTCTCAAAAATATGACAAACATTAAAAAAAAAATGTAAAGCCTCCACTGAGAGGAAGGACTTACTGTCGCCTTTTTGTGGCTGGTTTTCTGCATATCTTAAAGCTTTTTGTCCCTCACTGCCTCCCCTACTGCACTCCCGTAGGCTCAGCTGATGTTCTGTAGTGACAGCTCTTGATTCCCGTGTCTTTCCCTTCAGTGAATGCTCTGTGCTATGCATGTGGTTACTATGGGGATTGCATATAACCTCCCAAAGCTATAGCAATCTATTCCAAACTCATGCCAACCCGACTTCAAAGGCAAAAATAACTCAACTCCTTTACAGCTCCACCCCCTTTGGGCTGCTTATGCCACAAATCACATCTTTATGTATTAACATAGGTTAGGAAGTATTTTTATGGCTGTGTCTTTTAAGTCCTCGAAAGGCAAGAAAAGTGGAAGTGACGAATCTGAATTATAGTAATACGGAATTTGATTGTCACCCGTGGACTTACCTTTACCAGAGGGCTTTTCTCGTGTGTTTTTGTATGGCTTCATTTTGTGTTTTCTTTAATTTTGAAGATGAGTAAAATGAAATATGGAGAATCACCTAATGAATACCAAGTATCAGAGAAGTATTTAAGAAATCTTAGGGGGCACCTGGGGGGCTCAGGCGGTGAAGCGACTGACTTTGGCTCAGGTCATGATCTCGCGGTTCCTGAGTTCGAGCCCCACATCAGGCTCTCTGTTGTCAGCACAGAGCCTGCTTGGGATCCTCTGTCCCTCCCCTTCACCCCTCCCCAACTCATTCTCTCTCTCTCTCAAATTAAATAAATAAATAAATAAATAAATAAATAAATAAATGGTGGTACCTTTCCGGCAAATAGTTGTTAACTGACTGATGAATCAATGGAATGAGTAATTGAATTTCTTTTCCAAAGTGAAGCTTTGAAGAGGCTCAATCCATTTCAGCACATGCGATTTCTTTGCCCACCTCAGATGAATGTGGACGACAAGAAACGAAAGTCAGTGACAGAACCAGGAGGCCAGGGATGCATCTTGATTTTTCCTGCAAAAAGTCCCGTGACCCTGGACTCAAGCTTTCCTGCTTAGCATGTAGGTAGGGTCACTGGGGTGAAACTCTATTTTAGAAGATGTGACTTTAAATAGTTTTCCTTTTCCTTTTGCTGCTTCAGGAAGCCCCACTCTGAGTCAATGCCAAGTGGGGTTGGTTTTCAGCTTGAATTTTCCCGTAAAAGGCGGTGGAGGAGATGATTCATAAATCCCATCCTGACCTTATTTATCTCGTGCTCAAGCTGAAGCAGGTGAGCCACAGCGCTGTGAGCAGGGGGTTATGACAGACAAGAGAGTGTGGAAAGGAGAAAAGGTGCCCGTGAAAGGGCTCAGGAAGTTGCGTATGTCAAATTTCGCTCACGGGCCCAGCCAGGCTGGCTAAACACACCAAACGATATGATAGGACAGGCATTTGAAAATCAGAGTGTATGACATTATTAAGAGGTACAATTATGCCCACGGTGTTGGGAGAAACAGAGAAAATGTGTGATTGCATTTGTTGGATTCAGCTACTATTCGATTTACAAACATTGTAGGGGAGGAAAAGAAAATATTGTGTCTGCTACATAGAAAGTACTCGGAGGGGCGCCCGTGTGGCTCAGTCGGTTGGGCGGCCGACTTGGCTCAGGTTGTGATCTCGTGGTTTGTAGGTTCGAGCCCCTTGGTACGAATCCTACCTCTGACAACACATACAGCCCTAGGAAACCAGGTACCCTTTGCAGGCCAAAGGTACACTTTTTTCAAGTGTAAAAAAGCATCCAAATATTGGTATTGAATTTTTATTTTTTTAGGAAGAAATGAGGTTCTATATCTACAAGTACTTAAAACAGTGCCATGTACACTCAAGTGTCTAAATTATAACATTTCCACCATGCTCTGTCTGGAGCAATCTTCAATCAAGAGAAATAAAGACAATCTGTTATTCTCTCTGATTCTGGAAAAGGTGGTCACGTCCCTCGTATTTTACAGGAAATGTATTTTTTTTTTTTTTTTAAATTCTGAGGCCGTGTTTCTAGTTTTTAAGTATTTATAAGTTTGGAAACAAAGTTGACTTGAATCCATTGTGTTCACAGTGCTAAAACTGAGTTGCCAGTTATCTAACAGTTTGATCACGGTACTGACCGTGCTCTCAATTACAGTTCTTAGACGATCGTGGTAAGGGCAGGCAATCACCGTTGCTTTTTACCTTCTTCAATAATTCATTTAAAACTGTTGATGACGATAACTGACAAGTCTAAACTTATTAATGCCAAGTATCGAATGCAGATTCACGGAACTCGTAGGTTGTGATGACTCTTTTTTTTTTTTTTTTTTTTTTTAAATTTTTTTTTTTTTCAACGTTTATTTATTTTTTTGGGACAGAGAGAGACAGAGCATGAACGGGGGAGGGGCAGAGAGAGAGGGAGACACAGAATCGGAAACAGGCTCCAGGTTCCGAGCCATCAGCCCAGAGCCCGACGCGGGGCTCGAACTCCCGGACCGCGAGATCGTGACCTGGCTGAAGTCGGACGCTTAACCGACTGCGCCACCCAGGCGCCCCATGTGATGACTCTTTTATTAAGATTCCGGGACCCTGTCTAGGAGTTCCGTGCAAATATCCATAATCCCTCTACTACACGCAGGGAGGTTCTCGGGATCTTCTGGAATTCATCTGGTCCCTTATATCTGGTTTTTAACACTTTAAAAATGACCAGGATAATTCCAAATTTTCTACTCCTTCAGATTATTGTTGGCCTGCTTTGATTAAATGCAAATATGCCTTCAGCATTTATCTCTATCACCTTTATTTATTTTTCCTCCAAAATTACCAAGGAAAGTAGGCTCTGCAGAAAACAGTGGTGTCAGAAGGCAAGGAGCAGAGTGCAAATGTGTGATAGCACCACAAGGCCGTCCACAGTTGAATCCACCCAGCAAATAATCAGCACTAGAAAGCCTGGCCCGCTAATTCACAACGTTTCCTGTAATTAATGTAGTCAACTGTTTTAGTCACTGGTTTCGCATAGCCCTGAGTATTTTCCAGAGCTGGCCACCATCATGTCACTAAAAAGCAGAAAGAATGAAGACAGGTAGGAGAGGTACAATGGAAGTCACGTTAAACGAAATTCAAATCGGCTGCCTTATTTTCGGTGGCAACAAAGTTTCCTCAATTATTCCCAATATGATCTCAGATTTAGACGTTTCAAGGTGCTTTGGCCATGGGTTTTGTCTCACTTAGTCTTCAAATATGCCTGCGATAGAGGAACCTTTGCACAGAAGGAGAAACCAAATCCCAGGAGAGAGAAAAGTTTGGCCTGAAGTCACTCAAGTAGAACGTAGGCGGAGACGTCAGTTTTCAGGTTCTAAGTCCAGTTTCTGGCCAAGTTGCTCCCATGTGGACTGTGTCTCCAGGACTGCGCTAGGTCTCACGGGTCTGCTGGGTGAACAAATCGCAGTCCACACTCTCAAGGATGTCGACAGGACTCGGGGACCAAAGCCAAATGTATAACTGAAGACCTAAGCTGCTGTGTGAACCCAGAATGGATGCATACACTCAAGGAAGACAGGGAAGTCGAACGCATTGAGCACGACTCTGTGCCTGACACTGTGCCATGGGTTCTGGCAATGCTTCAAGGCTAGTTGTTTCCATTGCTCAGATCCAGAAATGGAAACCCAGAAATTTTGTCCGAGTTGCCCATTATTGTTTCAAACCAAGCAAACCGGACAGATGGAATCCAAACACCGATGGCAGCATCCCAAACCATGGTTGTCTGCAGCCTGTTGGCTCTCTCACCTCGCTGGGCTCCGAGGCCCTAACCTGGATTTGCTCTCAACGATGATCCTTACACAGGCGGACTCTCCCTCTCTCTCCCCACCATACGTGCGTGTGCATGTGTGCGGAAATACACAACACACTGAATGTTAGCAAACTGCCCTTGGATATGATTCTTAACCTCTGGGCCGTGAAGTCCCATCACAGGCAAAGCAGAGATGATTATGCCGACTTCGGAGCATTTTTTGCTCAGAATCAACTAAATGTCATGTGCTTAGCACACATCAGGAAAACAGCAAGACTCATAAATGTTTATGTCTTTCCTTCCTTCCTGAAATCTGCAGAAGTGGGGCTGCATGTTTCTTCACCGAGTCACCTGGTGCTGAGACCCGCCTGTTACAGAAAGACGATATTGAATCACTGCAGGATAGGCTTGAATTAATTGCACTTCAGGTGAGCTCTGTTCTAGGTATATTAGTCCGATTCTTCAATAATTCAGCTAATAATACTAGGGTAGCAATAACAGAATGTACCGTTTTTATAGCGTTTGATTGATCATCACAGTAAAGGGTAACAGTAACCATAAGTAGCAGGTAGAACAGAGGCGATTATTGTTCTTATTTCTTAGATGATGCTGACTCCAGGAGGCTAAATTGTCCCAAGTCACAAGGCCTCAGGTGTGGACCCAGACCAATGTTCTTTTTTTCTTTCTTTCTTTTTTTTTTCTTTTTTTTATTATGAAATATATTGTCAAATTGGTTTCCATACAACACCCAGCGCTCATCCCAACAGGTGCCCTCAATACCCATCACCCACCCTCCCCGCCCTCCCACCCCCCATAAACCCTCAGTTTGTTCTCAGTATTTAGGAGTCTCTTATGTTTTGGCTCCCTCCCTCTCTAGCCATTTTTTTTCTTCCCCTCCCCCATCCAGACCAATGTTCTCTAATCCCAAGTTCACCCTCTTTGCCACAGTGCGATACAGCACACACATCAAACCAAAGGAGACATGTGGCCATTAAAAACAAAAACGCAAACAAAAACTAAGTGAGCAAGATCTTAACCTTTGAGAAAACCGTAAAGCAAAAGTCTTGTTACTACGGGGCAGATGTCACCACTGAACGTGATGGAACACTACTACATCTCCCAGGCCACGGAAAGTGCGCGGGCTATGAATGGACATTGGCCACGGCCTGGGAACAGACATCTTTCGGGCCTCCGCCTGCTGGGGAAGGACATGTGTTCTGAGGTCAGGGAGAAAAGCCACTGTCAGCAGGAAGAGCCATCATTATTTCTTTCAGAATGAGACCAAAAAATGATCCCTGGCAAGATCATTATTCTTTTGGACGTGGTTGGAATGAACACCATGTGCTAAGGATAGGTTTCTAACACTTCACTGAGAATAAGAAATCCCAAGTCATTGAAGAGAGAGTTTGAGAGCTTTGCAAGGCTCAGAAGCAGCCACAGAAAGGAAACTAAAGCATAGGACTTGAAATTAAAAGGAAATCCCAGGTTCAAGTTCAGCCTGTGCCCCTCGCCCCCAGAGCTCAGTCTCTGCCACTGTAAATGGTCTATTATAAATAGGAGTCCATGCTCATAAAAGCGCATTGGTACTAGAATGTGCTTTGCAAATATAGAAGCTTTTTGGTTACTTTTTGTTTGTTTGTTTAATGACAAAAACATGATCAGGATGTGTCCAGCTATTAGTGTGACAGAAATGGCTCTGAACTCAGGATTCTACGTTTTAGCTCAGCATTCATTCCTAGACACATTATTGCCCCAATGATTCAACCAGCATTGCCCACAGCCTTGGGATTGGTACTGGGATGGAAAGAAAATCAATAAGACAGATGCCTCCTCTGTTCTGAGCATCTCCTGGGACTCATCTCCATGACACCTTGCATTGTCTCTTTTTTCTGCTTTTTCCCAGAATTTAACAGGCTGTATGCTCTTCTGAGGAAAATAATGTGCTCTTTACGTTTATCTACATATCGTCAGAGTGCACCAGAGAGGCTGGCCTCTGTATATGGAGAATGAATGGTCCCTACCCTCCAAGGTTTCCCACTCTGGTTAAGGGACCAGACTCAAGGGTGCTGGGATAGAGACAAACCAAGCAGCAGAGAGCCATGGAGGAAAAAGTTCATCCCCGGTCTGCACAAGACCTGACAGTGTTAATAGCATTGGGTAAAAACTCTAGGAGCCAGGAAAGGGTGTGATAGGTGTCCAAGAAATTATCATGTGGCATTGGAACGGGATTGCCTCCCACGTGGGGACAGGACACACTGGGCTTATGTTCACATCGGCAGACCCCAGTTCAGGGGCTGAACGCATCCTTGACCCAAGCAAGTTGCATCACTGGAAGGAGGGACCACATTTTCACCCACGTCTCCCTCCCAGGCTCATTCTGGTGCTACTCCCAACATCTCTGACTTCCCAGAATATGCTGTTGCTGTTTTACTCCTTGCTATATGTTGCTTTCCCTACACACAGCGATATTTCTCAACAGACACCTGCCCTTCCACGGCACATACCCGCCCACTCCAGTTCATGCTTAAAATGACACTCATGTATCTCCTCTTTATCTATCTTTTGCTCTTCTCCTAGAGGTGTTGCTTCTTTGGCTTGCATCCATGTCTGCTGTTCACACATGTCCCACAGATTCAAAATGATGTCTCCAGAAATCTGCTTTCTCTAATATGCCGGGAGAACGGGGACAGTGCCATGCACCTAAATACTCCCACTGAGCGTAAGCGCCCAGGGCCTTGCCTGTGTTCGGTCAGGAGGCGTTCATTAGGCAAATGCCTAACAGAACCCATTGCTTGCTGCTTTAACCCTCTCCTGCTGGTGGTTGATATGCGAGGCGTGCTGGAATGGACAAGTTGCCCGAGAGCACAGGCTTAGTAATGAAACGGCAGCATTTATGTAAGCTTCGGGTGCATATTAAAGCTTGAAATACACTTTTATTTACATCAGCATTCCTAGCTCTGAGTTTTCAGTTCAGTCACTACAACGATCCTTTCACAGGCAACTTAGTAAGGGATTCAGTAGTGAGGGCTTTGATGATTTCACACCTGCTAATGGGGAAACCATAGCAGTCCTAGGATACCCAGGGCTGTGGGCACTGAATGGTCATTCTCTGGTCGCAGCTTCTGGCAATATATTTACTCAGCTGTTCGTGGACCCAGCAGCTGGGAACGGGCTCCCCAGCTGGCTGTAAGAGAACTACCAGGGACTCATTTATTTACCATTAAATTGTAAGCACTTGGCAGGCATCTGGTCCCACTTTCCCAGGTTATGGTTGGGTACTCGTGAGACCTGGTTGTTAGGAGAGCAGCTGGAATATTTACAACGTCAAATAGGAAATTCAGAAGTTTTAGAATCTCAGCACAACTTCCTTAGGAGAGGGGACATTAAGTGGAAGTGGAACACATTTGAGGGATGCCTGGTGGCTCAGTTGGTTAAGCATCTGACTCTTGATTTCAGCTCAGGTCAGGATCTCCAGTTTGTGAGAGAGAGAGCCCCATGCTGGGCTCTGTGTTGACTGCGTGGAGACTGCTCAGGATTCTCTCTCTCCCTCTCCCTCTGCCCCTCCCCTGCTCATGCTCTCTCTCTCTCAAAAAACATAACTATTAAAACACACACACACACACACACACACACACACAATTTGAAATCTCTGAAGTTCCCTACATCGAACTTACCTTGCACATAGACCTCTCACACTTCTCTTTGCTTTTACAGGATCAGACGTCTTGGTTTAGTGATGACAATAGGGTCTCATAAAGAATTTTGTGGGTGACCTATGTCTATATATTACCGCGTTTGAGTGGGCAGGGAAACGACCCAGTGTAGTGGGAAAAAAGATCTGGGGTTGACGGGCCTAGATTTTAATCTTGATCTTGTCATTTCGTGCCTTGACCTTGGGAAAATTTCTGAAATCTCACAAAAGGTAGTTTTATCATCTGTAAAATGGGGTGATCGTATCTATATCAGGAAGCAGTAAGGATGATTCTGATGTTCAATAGCTTCTTGTCTCACCTATGGTCGCTGACAAGAGAAATACTTGAAAATATGCCAGAGGTTGATTGACTCTGCCTGGTGCTGTAAGAATTGATTTCTTTCTTTCTTTCTTTTTTTTTTTTCTAATTTCATCACACCCACATATTTGGTTTAAAAACGTGCATGTTTCTATTCAACTAACTATGCAGATTATATCCTCATTGTTTAAACATTTATTTATTTATTTTGAGAGAGAGAGAGAGATAAGGGAGAGGGCAGAGAGAGAGGAGAGAGAGAATCCCATAGAGGGGCGTGGGAGAGAATTGACATGGGGCTCGATCTCACAAACTGTGAGATCATGACCTGAGCCAAAATCAAGTCAGAGGCTTAACCTACTGAGCCACCCAGGCGCCCCCCTCATTTTTCTGGTGTGTACATGATTGTGGTACCTTCACACGATGTCCAGCACTGTATAGATATGGATGCACTGGAAAGGTTGCACTGAGGAGAAAAACCTACCAGTAGGAAAGCCCAGTAAAAGGTGGCTGCACAAATTCAGGCCAGTACTGACGGTCACGTCAACGGAGAACACGGCGGGGACTGAGAAAATCTGGGTGGAAAACAGCGGCAACAATAGTCGTTCTTTATGAAATATTGTCTGTGGGCTAGGAACTGTGCTAAGCACTTTGTAGACATACTTTCATCTGATGTCCAGAAGAACTCTCTACAGAAGATATGACTCTCATCAGATGAGGAAATTCAGATGTGAGGGTTTTTTTTTTTTTTTTTTTTTTTTTTGCCTGAGGGCACACAGGTAATACGAATCAGAGCTGGGATGTGAACTGAACCATGTCTGTCTCTGAAGTCCTAGCTCTTAGACAGAACTCAGCACTTGGCCTGATGTAGTGCATAAGCGTGAGGGAGAGTCACGCAGCTTATGTGCCCACCCATTCCCACGCAAGCTTGCTCCTACCCCTTGTCCTTGACTGCACGCCTCTCTGTGGATGCGTCAGACCTTGGGTATCTCCTGTGGTCTTAAGGTCTTTCTGCCACTCTTCACTGTTTGACAAAACTGAGTATTTCGGGCTTCCCGAGGGAAAGGGCCATTGAGCTTACTGGGATGGGAGTTGCCGCCAACATGGAGGCTTCGTTGGCCAGCAGCTGCCCAGGGGGCCCCGTAGAAAGTGAGAGCCAAGAGAGAGCAAGGTGATGCATTTGGCAGGAGATGCAGAAGATATGGCATGCTGAGCAAGAGTTCATGGGGACAGTATCATTTCTGCGTTCTTGAACACATGGGCTGAAGACCCAAGCTAAGTCTCTTCTACTCCTTAGGCATCATTTTCCGTATTCATTTCTTGAGGGGTATAGACTATAATCCCTAATGCCCCTTCTGTTCTGTTGCCACCAAGATTTTGTCACCTGTCACATTAACCCTGAGTTATTCTGGTCCCCATCATACAAATGCTCCCTGGTGAGCTCTGACACCCGTCCTGGAGATAATTTATGCATGTCCATTCCAGAACCCTGGCCCAGTGAGGCCCTCATGCTCCTTCTGAGTCATCTGAGTTGATAGCTATAAATAAAGAGTGAGTGTTGGTATATTTCGCCACCCTGGTGAAAATTTAGAAACCTCTTCAAAATTTGCCAGAGCGGGGCTCAATGACTGAAGAGATCTGATTCCTCGGAACATTCTTCTTTCCCAGTGTTAAACAACAAGGTTCCCCGAGGTCACATATGAAGAAGTGGAGGATTTTAGGGTAAACTTTGAATGATCGTAACCGCCTTCTTGAAAGCACTGACTGTGCAGAGTGGCAGAGGCAAAGTAAGATTTATTAAACATTTACGATGTGCCAGTCACTTGCCCTAAAAGCTTCAGCTACTTTGCAGTGAATCCTTGGACAATCCTAAACAATAGACATTATTTTTACTGTATAGATAAGGAACCTGGAGAATCAGAGCGGTGGGGCCACTTTCCAAGGCTCCCACCAGAGAGTGAATAGCAAGGCGGGTAGAGTGTCTCAGTCCTAATGTTTTTTGACTTCCAAGTCCACCCATCTCCTAACACGCCCCATAACCTTACGATTGCGCCAGAGGCAGGAACCATATCCTTCTCTAAAAACTTTCCCAGAGCGCTACAAGAGCAGGGGGCTTGTATTATGGTTTGTTGCTAGCTAACAGACTTTCTATCTTTACTGGCCCTCAGTTTTCTCATCTGTAAAATAGGGGATGGAGGTAGATCGCTGCTCTAGGGAGGAAGATCACATTGCATAATGTAAACGAAAGCTTCTGAGACCCAAGGCGCTGTTTGGAAGGTGGGTTTTATTGAGAAGGCTATTATCTCTTACCAAGAGCCCCTCCATGGGCCTGAAGCAGAGTAGGTACCTGAGAAGTCACGGCTGATTGATGGTGGATGGAAAGGGGCTTCTCTTTTCCAATGAGACCCCACGTGCCTCAAGATTTAAGAAGATAAAAATACGGGGCACGGGTAGCCCGAATGGAAAAGTTCTGGGGAAAATACGTCCAGTCAACTGCTGAGCTGGAAATTCTGCCGTCAAAGGTCTTCAGTCTCACGCATTGGAGGGTTTTGTACCCTGTTTTCTTTAATTGCTTTATTTTTAATATTTAATGAGAAGAAACATGTCAAGCACTATGCTAGGTACCTGACACCTGATAGTTTATTTTTAGGATAGCCCTGAGATGTATTTATTTTAAACGCCAATTTGTAGGTAACTGTCAGTAAAGTGAGCAACGTGCCCACGTTTTCCTAGCTGGCAGGTGGTAGAGACAGGAGTGGAGCCACTCTGGAGGCTCGGGTGCGTGTCCTCTCTCCTGCCACGTGACCTGCGCCTTGGCTAGAGAGACTCTTCCCGCACCAACTGCAGTGGCGGTCATATGACAAAATAAGGGGGCCAAGGACACGTCCAGGTCTGATGCTTGTTCTGCCTCTTCAAGTCGAGGAGTTGTTTTCTGCTCTTGTGTTTGTCTTTTGATAGGCCTTGTAATTTTTTTCCTTGATAGCTGGACAAAATATACCGGGTAAAGGGTACTGCTAGAAATAGTCCATTAGAAACATGGTGGTGAGGGGCACCTGGGTGGCTCAGTCAGTCGAGGGTCCGACTTCGGCTCAGGCCACGATCTCGCAGTTCACGAGCTCGAGCCCCGCGTCGGGCTCTGTGCTGACGGCTCAGAGCCTGGAGCCTGCTTCGGATTCTGTGTCTCCCTCTCTCTCTGTCCCTCCCCTGCTCGTGCTCTGTCCTTCTCTGTCTCTTAAAAAATAAAATAAAACATTAAAAAAAAAGAGAGAGAGATGGTGGGGAGGTGTGCAGGGAGAGGGACCATTCTAGAATCCTACGATTAGGTCTCATACTTTTAGTGAGCCCGTGCCTCTGCACCGTGACCTTCTCAAGAGTTTCTAAGCTTTTTCTCTCTTTAGATGGGAAAAGATCTGTAGTTGGGTGTTTCCTTTTCCCCGGGTCCGTTAGGCACTGACAGTATCCCAGCAGGTCAAGCATTGGTTAACCAGTTTTCCCTAAGGGCAGGCCTTGTTAAGAAGAACACGGTGCCCTGGTGTATTTCGAAATGCTTCCCTTTCCCTTCTCCCTTCCAGAAGCACCAGGGGATTTTTCTCTGATAGTTACAGTAATAATTATGCTATTATAATACCACTATACCACTACTGTAATACTATACCAGGTCGGAGCGTGGTCAATCCCACAATACTCTGAAGGTCCTCCTGTGACCGGGTCCTCTTGGAGTTTTTAACTCTCAGACGTGTCCTCTAACAATTCTAGGAATCACCGGTTCCTCTGGTGATTTCCACTTGTGAGTCTCTGTTCCAGGAAGCCATCATGCCCCGTATTCACCTGCCTGTCTGTCCAACCTTGAGGGCTACGGTTTGCGTTTTGTCCTCCCCTCCTTTATGGATCCAGGAAGAGTTGTGTTTTTTTAATCCGTTCAGCTCTTTGCTGTTGGTAAGGAGGGAGCGATGGCTTCCAACCTCCTTAGATGCAGGAGTAATGAGAACCTAAAAAATAAAACTTTCTATACGATTGGTAATAATTGGTGTAAATACTAATAACTAGCATGTATAACACTTTTTATGTGCCAGGCACTAAGCACTTTTTACATATTTGTTTTCGTAATCCTAACAATAATCTTGGGAAAGAGGTACTGTCATTGGCTACATTTTACAAACGAGAAAAAAAGAAGCGGGGATAAATGGAGTAGTTTACTCAGGACCACGCAGCTAGTCAATGGTAGCTACTGTGTGTATTCAGTGATAGCCTTCCGTTTATCCTCATACTTTATAAACCCTGTGCTTTATTGCCAACTGAAGACTTCTCAGAGGGAAGAAAGCAACCTAACACGTAGATATTGATATGTGTCAATGTCCTCACAAGTTATTTTTCACAACTACAGGAAGTATCAGAAATGAAGTCCTCTAGGCTTGGTGATCAATAACTCACCGGTTCCTTCCTGCTTATTTCTACATGTTTGGTGCTTCAACTGTATAAGGTCATTATCTGATCAACAGACAGATGCTTTTTTAACACTTGGATTTAATGCGCTTTAATATTCTATGTGCATGGATTTCAGAGCAACGCAAGGCATTAGCAAAGGCAGCGCTTTTTAAGTTTAGAATTATTTCCTAGAGTCCAGTAGAAACAGTTGCATTTTCTCACCGTGATCCGCTTAGATCTCACTAATTTATCTCCATTTCAGGGTATAAACATCATTTTATTTCACAGAAGAGATGTATCTGTCTGAAATCCTACTTACCCTTCCGTATCCATCTAAGAGGCATCTCCAGAGAAGAGTCTGTGCCCTCTGTTACCCTCTTAGGAAGAAATGCCCCTTACTTTATTTCAGTCAACTTGGCAGATGCTGCTACGACGTCCAGTAGCTTGTAATTGACCTCTGTGTAAGGATCTCTTTAAAGACAGGAAGTGGCATGGTTTTTGGTATTTCCAATGCTTTTCTAATTAGTCATGTATAAAATATGGCTGGATGTTGCCAAATACAGAGTGCATCGGGGCTCACTGGAAAGAAAAGAAGGTAAGGAGTGAGTCGAAAACAAGATAAAAAGATTGTCATGTCTTCTCATTAGCTAGGTTGGCGCCCGGAGCTCCCTTTTACTTGTTTGTGATCTAGTGGGGGTGTCAGCAAGTGAGAGAGGTAAAAGGCAGAAAGCAATCTCTGAATGTACCTACACGGTATCTTGTCCACACTGCAGGCATCCCATTTAGGAACTCTTAACAGACAGATTGAGGAAAAGCTCAATCAGGTTACTTGCAAGTGGCTTTTTTTTTTTTTTAATTGAGAGAGAGAGAGAGAGAGAGAGAGCGAGCAGGGGAGAGGGGCGGAGGGGGAAAGGGAGAATCTTAAGCAGGCTCCAAGCTCAGTGAGGATTCCTCGAGGAGCCTGACCTGCGGCTTGATCCCCTGACCCTTGGATCATGACCTGAACCGAAATCAAAAGTCGGTTGGTCAACCAACTGAGCCACCCAGGCACCCTGGAAGTGACTGGTTTTAAAAAGAATTGTTGACTAATGAATGAGCGATAATAGTGGTCAAGAGTTCCGTGTCTCCTTGTGGTAGAGACAGCTGAGATCCAAAGCAGCCCAAATCCTGCCTGCATATTAGCACAGACAGAAAGAGTTCTAGAAAAATCTTCCCCCTTCTGGCTTAAGGAAGAGGAAGAGGGTCTATAATACAGAGAATAGGAGAAATCCCGTTTTATTTTTCCTTTCTCTGGTCCTGCTGCCAGGCAAATCCAGACTTACATATCATGGAAAGGATGCTGCCTTACATTTATAGTAGTAAAATAGAAATTCTAATTAGAATGTGAAAAAATTAAGTAGGTATACCAATTCATGGAATAAGGATTAAACTAAAAAAAAAAAAACCCAGCAGTATATAATACGATTTTATTTATTTATTTATTTATTTATTTATTTATTTATTTATTTATGATTTTATGATTTTATTTTTAAGTAATCTCCACCCAATGTGGGGCTCAAACTCACAACGTGGCACTCACATCCTCTACTGACTGAGCCAGCCAGGAGCCACCTATAATAAGATTTTAGATTCGACATGAGCCTTCAGTCCAAGACCTTTTTTTACACATGTTTTATTACTCCCATGGCAAAGAGAGACCCGGTGAGTCGTGGCTTAGGCATGTTAGTCCTACTCTCAGGTTTTTTTTTATTGTTCAGTCCAATTATTCTTTAGATTGTTCTGGGCGAACTCACTTTGAGTATCCTCACCCCATAGGATAAGATGACTTTTTTACGAGCTGCATGAATTCTCCTGAATAACGTTTAAAAAAATTTTTTTTCTCCATACGTCTTCCCACCCTTATTTCTTCGTTGAAGGTACTTTAAGTAAAACTCTCTAAAGGTAATAGACCTTAGTTTTTCTATTTTAACTTAAACACGCCTTAAAGGAAAGTCATATTTTCTACCAGAAGAAGTTTCTAAAGGTGCTTTTGGAGCCACCTTTTTACCGAGTTTTAATGGAATGACCTTGTACCGAGGTCCTTGGATGATTATGATTTCTGCCAGGCTGGCCACTCTGGGAAAAATGTCAATTGCTTCAGCAAAACGTAAATGGAAAGGCTGGCCTCGCCATCTCCAAATCTGAATATCAGTGGTTCTCATTTCAAGTCTTCTCATTAATTTTTACCGGAAATTATTATCCAGACCTCTGGGGAACCCCTGGGATAGACAGAGTATCTTTTCCATTTCATTTTGTAGGTGAGAAAGAAAGGGGTATCTACTCTCAGCCTGCAGTCTTTTCAGATGTAATGCTTAATCAAGTACCGAAGAGACACTCACCTTCCCTTTGAAAAATCCAGAGTTGAGTTTAAAGGCTTTGTTGAATTCATTCCTGCTGGCTCACGGCAGATAATAGTATTTGTTTTGTATTTTGAGCAGCTGAAAGATAGAGTGTGAGTGACTTTGTCAATGACATAACATTGCTCATAGGACCAATTTTATCCCAATTAAATTAAGCAAACATTGACTTGCAGAGTATGTGTATTATATGAAAATTACAGCCTTCGTTAATAAATCACATTTGTGGATTTCAAGGTTCTCAGTGGCGGCAAACTTGTTTAGAAGCAGACGTAGCTAGACCTTCCAACGACAGCTCTTCTTAAGGACATTCCCCTTTGCCCTGGGAACTTATAGGTAATTACCCCGACAGCCATTGATATGGCCTCAGCTTTGCACGGGCCGACGTATGAACACATATGCAACCTGAATTCTCTCCAGCATGGCTAAGAACAGCATATCCAACATAGTCACACTAAATTGGGTAAAACCTTACAATTTAACTTATAAGCCTCCTCCTCATCATCATTTGGGGTCCATGTTCTACCCACTTTCAGGCTGGCACAGGTCAGCATAATATAGGCAGGGTGGGAGACAGGTCCAGACTCCGGCCAAGGCCCGAGCTTCTGTTCCCACCTGCCTCACGTACATTGTCAGAGATCTATCTTCCTTTTAGGATGAACTTCTTCCCATTGCTGAATCCTCAGGGCAAAGCATCACCAGAGTAATAAGCTGTAGAATATAGGACAGAAAACAGAAATCATCACAATGCAAAGTAATAAGCCCATCATATATTTTAGGAGACGCCTCAGATCAGGAGTCGCTTTCTTTGCTATTCTTCTTTGTGCAACAGACTCTGGGGACTATGGATGGTATACTGGGTCAAACAGTGTTCCCTCCAAATTCCTGTCTGCTTGGAATCTCAGCATGTGACCTTATTTGGAAATAGGGTTTTTGCATTAATGCAGTCTTTGTTGAGATAATGCTGGATTCAAGCGGGCCCTCATCCAATGGTGGGTGTCCTCGTAAGAAGGGAAAACAGAGACACATGGACACACAGAGAAAACCGCCGACGATGGTGGATGCGGAGACTGGTGGGATGCTCCCACGGACCAAGGAATGCCGGGACTGACAGCTCTCGACCAAAGCCAGGAGAGAGGCCTGGAGCAGAGTCTCCTTCTGAGCCCCCCCAGAGGCAACCAACTCCACTGTCATTTTGGTTTTGCTCTGGTAGCCTCCAAAACTGAGAGAGAATGAATGTCTGTTGTTTCAAGGCACTGCATTTGTGATAATCTGTTACCCCGGCCCTAGAAACTGATACGCATGGGAAAGATACTATCGAAGGAGCTTTCTGATTGCACCTCAACTGACAACCGGCCAAGATTTTGTATTATCTCCTACTACAGATCCATAAACACATAAAACACAACTCTGTAGGTATGGTTACGTGTTGAAAACACTCATCGTTATTGGTATCTATAGTTTTTTTTTTTTTAATTTTTTTTTTCAACGTTTATTTATTTTTGGGACAGAGAGAGACAGAGCATGAACGGGGGAGGGGCAGAGAGAGAGGGAGACACAGAATCGGAAGCAGGCTCCAGGCTCTGAGCCATCAGCCCAGAGCCTGACGCGGGGCTCGAACTCCCGGACCGCGAGATCGTGACCTGGCTGAAGTCGGACGCTTAACCGACTGCGCCACCCAGGCGCCCCGGTATCTATAGTTTTTAAAACATCACTCATTTCTGATTCTTGTCATATGCAAAGCCAGCAGGTCACATGCTAGTAACTCCATTTCCTAGGCATGCCAGATGGTCCACAGAAAGACGACGTGGCTCATCAAAGGTCACTCAGCCAATAAGTGGCTGAGCTGAGCTACAATCCTAATCTCCTGGTTCTCTGAATAGTCTTTGAATAATGTAGTAATTAAAAAAAATCTCTTCACCGCAAAGAGGAGAGAACTGGGGGCTCAAAAGCACAAGTAACTTGCCCAAATTTGCTGAGCAAACAATGCAGGCGGATCTAGGAGCCAGGGCTCTCTAACCGTAAGGCTGTGTTCCTAAGTATGATCTATAGAATCCCCACTTTTTGTGTGAGTATGGGTGATGACATGGGGACTCGGGTTAGAAAAAATATCCCCTGCGATTGCTCATGAGCTAATTATGTAGCATAAGGAAAAGCGAAGAGAAAATATTCCATGGTTCTGATTATTCTCACTAGGAGTCAACCATATTTAAACCCACTTTAGAGATGCTTTGTGCCATTTTACTTAAAAAGATTTAGGTTTGGGGGCACCTGGGAGGCTCAGGGGGTTAAGCGTCTGACTTTGGCTCAGGTCATGATCTCATGGCTCGCGGGTTCGAGCCCTGCGTCGGGCTCTGTGCTGACAGCTCAGAGCCTGGAGCCTGCTTCGGATTCTGTGTCTCCCCCTCTCTCTGACCCTTCCCCACTCACACTCTCTCTCTCTCAAAAATAAATAAATATTAAAAAAATTAAAAACAAATTTTTAGCTTAGATTACTCTGTCCACTAATTGTGATAAATCAAATATCCTTGAGATGCTCAGGAATTCCTTGGAATTTTAAAATCTTAGTTTGGGGGCACCTGCGTAGTTCAGTCGGGTTGAGTGTCTGACTCTTGGTTTTGGCTCAGGTCATGATCTCTGGGTTCATGGGTTCGAGCCCTGTGTTGGGCTCCGCCCTTAATGGTGTAGAGCCTGCTTGGGATCCTCTCTCTCTCCCTCTCTTTCTTTGCCCCTCCCCTGCTCATATTCTCTCTCTCCAAATAAATAAATAAACTTAAAAACAATTAAAGTCTCAGTTTGGAAGGGACCTCAAAAGGACTCCTTGCCCACCATGCTCCACATCTGCACAGCGATAATCCCCATGAGCCCCTCCACCCTCCAGACCTGATATTCACCACTCTGCCAGGGCACCGATTTCAAATTCCTCATAGCCTTGCAGAATTATGAGCAAAATAGAGACGTTACCTCCGAATTCAGAAAGAGAAACCTGGTTTGTGGGAGGATTCATTCTGGTAGGGAATAATAGTGGCTAGAATCAACATGGTGGCAATGGGGACAGGAAGAGGTTGATGGAATCATCTGGGGAAATCAGCTAGAAAAATCTGAAAAAATGGAGGTGACTCGGCTGGAGGACTGGAATGAACTAAAGTTGCATTCGCCTGCCTTTCTGACATCTGAGTTGGGGGCAGTCAATGGCTGGGACCACCAACATTGTCTCCCCATGTAGTTTGGATCCCTCACAGTGTGGTAGACTTGAGGTGTTTGTTCTCCATCCATGATGACTCAGGGCTCCTAGTAGGAACGAACCAAGTGGAAGCTGCACCTTTTGTGTTCAGGTGTTGTAAGTCATCAAGCATCAGAACAACCATGCTTTATTGGTGCCCAAGGGAAGGGTACATGAGCCGGACCACTAAATGTAAGGAGTGTCAAAGTTTCGTGGGGCCATATTTGCAAACTGTCAAAATGTGTATGCTGACCGTTATTAGTATCTTGAAGTCTTTTTCTTCTTTGCCAAAGGGACTCATTCTCATCCTGCAAAGACTAGAAACATAATACTCTCAAGTGAAAATTGTTTCTAATTCTTCTAGACAGAGAATACTATATTACATATAGAATATATAATACGGTAACTATGTTATGGTACTTACTTCACTGTGGTATAGTAAATCACGTACTGCTTTTCTCTCCAAGTAATTTTTCAGAAATAAGAATTGTCTTATGTCTCTCTATATTCCCATCCCTCATTGCTTAGCACATTTCTTGATCGGTAGTAGGTATCTGATACACATTTCTTGAATGGAGATTCCACCTGTTTGTATATGTATTTGTCTTAGCCACTAGAGGATAATCTCTATTTATATGGGACTTGCTTTGTCTTTTCTATTCATTCACCACAGCTGTACAATACTTTCTAATGCTTAGTAGGTACTTATTAAGGGTTTGAAGAATAATACCTTGTGACTGTTTTATTCTTCCCTCTCATCAATAACCAGGATGTCGGGGACACCTGAATGGCTCAGTAGGTTGAATGTCTGACTCTTGGTTTTGACTCAGGTCATGATCTCACGGTTCATGGTTTTGAGACCTGCACTGACAGTGCAGAGCCTGCTTGGGATTCTCCCTCTCCTTCTCTCTCTGTCCCTCGTTTGTTTCCTCTCTCTCAAAATAAATAAACTTAAAAAAAAAAAACCAACCATAAGGTCAAAAACAGAAATTACTTTGACAAGTGATAAGAGGGGAACAGATATTGGTATAAACGTGTCTCTTCCAAAATATCATAAATTGTCTTCCAAATATATACAACCCAAGAAGAAATCCTACAGCGGAAGAGAGTAAATTCCATTTGTCTTCAGAAATTATGCCACCTGCCCATCCGGTTTAGCCTGGACTCACATGACTGAAGAGGAATGAGGTTTAGGAATTCCGAAGCTATGTTCATTCAGTACGCAGGTGGTGTTCACAGGAAGATGCCACAGAAATGATAGGATTTCTGTGTTCTCTGAATCCCGCCATCTTCTCCGCTTTTAGTCTTGTAGAGATTCATAACTTCCAGGAAGATTTCTCCTGGATGCGACTTTCTTTTCATTTAGATTAGAATCATCTCGATGGTTGAATTCTAGCTTAACAGTTCCAAGTGTAAGTCATAACTTCCCAAGAAGTAATTTCATATTTCTTTACCTAGAAGCAATTTGAAGCTTAAAATCCCTTTAATCCAATTCAGTGGAAACTCATGGATTCTTGACTGTGAGCCAAGTGAGTACAGGGTGCTGTGTGGAGCATCATTTGACTTCCACGTGGGGCAGCAGAAGTATGGTTGTGGATCCGACACGTTCCCCCCCCCCCCACCGACAAATGCATGTAAACCTCAACGAGACAGACTCTGTCACATTGTCTGATGACACTTATTCAATTTAGGTATTTCCTAAAGAGTGTTCTTCAAAACACAGCCCTTTAAGTTGCTAAAGTGAAGGTATACTGGGTTCCATGTGTTTGGTAAACCCCTGCTACTATAACTTCCACCTAAAGAGACTTGTGAAATTTCTCATGGAATTTATTGTACACATTTTAAGAAATGTTGACCTAAAGCGATGTCTAGAATGCTTCTTTGTACTCTAAAGTGTTGTTTTAATGTTTTTTTGCTTTAAATTATTAGATCTACTTTTTGAACTGAGGTCCAGATAGAGTCCTGTCTACACCCAGTGATGTAGAGATGCCCCCAAATAGAATTCAATTCTCACCCTCCCTATGGTGGATATGAACCAGTTTGGCCAAGACAGTAGTTTCTCTTCTGGTCCAGTGTAGAGTCTCTGTTCTGTGTCTCATGTTAGCATCTATTGCACAGCTGGGCTGTGCTATGATGTCCGGATTTTTATTAAGTGTCCATATTATTGGTAAAACTTAGTCTTTACTCATGTACCTTCTTATGATTTAACTTGATGCGGGAAAATTCTACAGCTTAGACTTTTATCCACATAACTGGCGTTAAACATCACCCTGGAGAGTTTGGTCAAGTGAACGGAATTTGAAACTGGTGTTTCTCAGAGGATTCAAAATAGAGGGCCACGGACATTCTTGGATTGAGTTAGGAGGCAAAAACTTTTTCTGGTCATGTCATGATGATTCTGCACATACATATGATCCTAAAAGCTTTCTTGATGTCGAATCATGAGTAACTATAAGAAACCATGGAAACTTTGGCCATGAACAACAATTGCCCTAGATCCTTTAGGCCGCCTGAACTCTGTTGGTCCTACCGACAGAGACCGCAACAGCTGAAGATAGAATCCTTCAAATGCCAGCTATTTTGGTTGGAGTCTAATAAATAATGGAGACTCCTTTTTGACTTGAGTCATTAATCTTGAGGTCCTTGGATGTCTGAGAAGAAAACTTTCTGTAAGAAAAGGGACTGTGATTCAGAGACCACGTTGTCATATGGCCTAGGCTTTACTTACACACTTTCTCAGAGGAGAGCCCTCATTGCTTGGCCTGAAGCTGGAAATGCAGTAGCCGTGACTTTAGCTCCTGTGTGCACTCCATTTCTCTGGAGAAGAAACATTGGAGGGGAAGGCTGATGGGAAAAAGCAAGAAGCAGAAGGGAGCACATCCCTTCTCCTTGAAGCCCTCAGTCTCTTTTGAATCTCCCTGGGGCTAGAACTTACTGGGAGCCAGCTGACTCAGGAGAAGCATGGTTTCCCAACCCCAGCATCACAAAGAGAGTGGAGAAAGGCGGGCTGGACTTCAGCAGCCAGCACAATGAACACTCACGTGCTCTTTCATTTATTTTCATGAATTGATAAAATTTTGTCTCGCTTCTTACCTCCCCCCCACCCAGAAGTGTTTGAATGGAACAATATCTCATCCCTAAGTAATTTAGCAGGGGCCTCCTAAGTGACACAATGTGACTGGCAGACATGAGAAAATTGACCAAAATTCTATAACTCTGTCATAACACAATCCGCATTAACACTCCTTCAATTGTCCCTCAAATACCTTTTATAAGAACTACTTTTTTCCCCTAGATTTAGGATCTAATCCAGTTCTGAGCATTGTGTTTGTTAGGTTTTCTGAGTCATTTTGAATCTTTTACATTTGAATTGAAAATCTTTAAAGAGTCTAAAGAATGTCTTTCATTCTAGATTTTTAAGAAGAATTTCCTACAGTATTTGGAATTGCTACCTAGGTGATGTTGGGCACCTTTCATTGCAACACAAGAAGCACATTGCACCAGTCTGTCCTGTTATTGGTGATGCCACATTTGGTCACTTAGCTGGAGCACTGACTGCCTAGCATCCCCATTTTAGAGGTACAATTTCCCTTTAGTAAGTAATCCATGAGCTGCAACTTTGAGACCATGTAACTGCTGTATCTCCCAACTTTTCACACATGGTTTTACTATCCATTGATGATACTTGCCTGAATCAATTATTACATTGGAGGTGGGAAACTAGTAACTTCCCTAAGCATTATCCCTTCTACATTCATGACCTGACCTTTTTTTCCATCTCCTCCTTTGTCTCGCCGTCTTTTCTATATCATGCTATGGACACACGGATTATGGGTTTTAATTCGATGTGCCATAATCCATTTTCAAAATTATTCTTTTTATGTTCAAATTATCACACCATCAGCCAATAAGAACCTCTGAAACATGGCTTCTGTGTTCCACTTGACTTTCCAATTTTAGTTTCCATTTCAGGGTTCCTGAAGTGACAACAAAATCTAGTTCTTTGAGCTGTAGAGTACCGAAGCGGGAGCAAAAACCCTACAAACCACTTTTAAAAGCATTTACAAATTCAGACATGAGTTCCATAAAAAGTTAAGTGGCTGAGCAAATTAAAATGTAGGAAAGAGATCTATGGCCCCAATCCCCTAATGTTTCAGTGCTTTGCTCTCTGCCTTGCCCATCACGAGGTGTTCTCTGCCTTGCTGATAGGCTGATGTTTCCTGGAAAGTCACAAGAAGCAGAGCATGAGGGTTTCTCAGTGAATGTGGTTGGAGGGATGGGGGAGGCTAGCTAGCACGGGACCTGGAAGTTACAATATGCCTCACATTCCATTTGTTCAAAGTTACATCATTGACTTATGTCATTTGGGTTAAGTCATTCAGGGTTACATCATTATCCTCGAATGTTCTCACGCTCACCCTGTTTGTATCTTTCCTAGGCGAGGTGGCTGTATGCTTATCAGAGTAGCTGCGTTTGTTTGGGGTGACAAAACAAGTGATTAGAAGCACACAGGATGAAGCATCCTTTACGATATTTTGAAATGCACGTCACACTCCTATGTCTTTTATGCGTGGCCCCCTAGGCTTTGAGCACTTTATTGCCTTTTGGTACATGATGTTGCAGATGTATTGCGGCCTTTCCTCATCTTAGCTCTGGCCCCGGACATTTCTTAGGGAAGTCTGGGTCTCTCGCATTTGGAAACTAAGATGTGATTGTCACATATACTCAGGTGTTTCTGTGGCATCACTGATTCTGGGCTCTTTCTGGCAGAAAAGCTAGGAAATACTTACAGAGGTAATAAGGAGTTCGTACTGATATTTCCAAATCAAATTTTACAGCACAAGATTTTTCTTAGTGTATTGTCTTTTGCCTTTTTTCTTTCATTTTTCTTAACAGTAAAAACCTTGGATTCTAATAATGTTAATATGCTTACTTAGTTTCTTTTCTGTAATAGAAATAAATACTTTCAGTGGCTCCTGAGTGGCTTAGTCCATTCAGCATCTGACTTCAGCTCAGGTCATTATCTCAGGGTTCCTGGGTTTGAGCCCTGCATCAGGCTGGCTTCTGTCAGTGCAGAATCCACTACAAATCCTCTGTCTCCCTCTCTCTGCCCCTCCCCCGCTCATGTTTTTTCTCTCTCTCTCTCGCTCTCAAAAATAAACATTAAAAAATACTTTCAGATTTTAATATCAATATTCACATGAACAATAAAACAGTAAAGATGAAAATTTCTTGGCAATTTTTTTGTCCTTAAACACAATCACATTAAAAATGAAGAGAGTACCGTGGGCAAAATTTATTCAAATTATTCACTTTCTCTGTTTCATTATGCTAAAAATTGAGCTGCAGTTAGATCGTTATTGTGTTTAATTCTGTTTTCACTGGATTTTCTAAAATTCCATTGTCAATTTTGAGCCTAGAGTTGTTTACTTCTTGGATAGCAGAGGGGTGTTTCCCCTAATTATCTTTCCAATTGGTCTTTATTCTTTTCTACCTCTTTCAACTGTTCTTTCTAGTTAGAAGCGTGATAGCGATGCTAATGAACAGGTATTGAGTACTTACTGTAATTCACGCATTCTTTAATTAATAAGAACAATAAATGTGAAGAGTAAGTACCACCTGATGGGCAAGATTTCAAGTGACCTATATATTCTAGGAGACATATATAAATGGAGATAAGAATGTTACTTTTTTGTTTCCTTTGTCAGGACTAACTTAGTGTATTTTATTCAGTATATTTGGTATATTCATTTAGCAATCTATATTAGATTTTTTTTTTTCAACGTTTATTTATTTTTGGGACAGAGAGAGACAGAGCATGAACGGGGGAGGGGCAGAGAGAGAGGGAGACACAGAATCGGAAACAGGCTCCAGGCTCTGAGCCATCAGCCCAGAGCCTGACGCGGGGCTCGAACTCCCGGACCGCGAGATCCTGACCTGGCTGAAGTCGGACGCTTAACCGACTGCGCCACCCAGGCGCCCCTGCAATCTATATTAGGTAAAAATACTTAAAGGTTTTTAAAACCCCCAAATTCTTCTTATCTCTGCTTTGCAGGTAAGAAAACCAAAGGCATTTGTATTGAATAAGTAACTTGCAAAAGACATACAGCTAGAAATGGCCAGGTTGGGTCATTTAACATAAAACTCATCTTCAACAATGTTTCTAATGCATAAACCATGTCTTTGCGAAGATCGCACTTCTTGGTACAAACCATAAAGATGGGAACAAACCAGGATAAAGGCAAGTGTAAGCAAGGGTGAACTGGAAGAAAAATAGCTTTATAAACAAACAAACAAACAAACAAGCAAACAAACTTTGAAAATAGCTTTTATTAACTCGTGGCCCAACAACCAGTAAAGTCCAAAGATGAGAGTATATACAGGTTCGCCTGAGGTACTTTCACGAAGATATTGTTTCTATAGCTTAAAAGAATGCTGATAGCCATGGGCCATGTACTTTGGTTTACTAAGACACAGTAATGAGATTATCTTTCCTGGGGAACGGTAGCTGTGCCTTACTTAGCAAATAAGAGAGGTACATTCAGTACAAACTCACAGTTCTTGCCCACATAGAAATGGCCAGAGAATCAACCTAACTGGGAGAAACATGGAAAATTGGATAGCAATTCTCATTTCTTCTGAACCTGAACCTGTAATGTGTACTGATTCTCTGCCAGGTTTTTCAGAATGATGAGGAAGGGTTGAAAACGGATCAAATTAATTCATTTAAAGATCAAAAGGGTGTGCATACGGCATGATTTCATTAAGAGTTAAATAATCCACACGATTTCAAGGTTAATGGCAAACAACTACTCCACGTTAACTGCTTAATACTCCCAGAAGGAATTTGAATGAGAGATAATGGCCTTTAACTAAGAACAGACCCTTCTAAGTTTAATAAGAAGTGATTTCTCTTAATTGCAATTGCCTCGAAGAAAGGTATCCAAGGCCTCAGTATTTGACAAATTGTAGCTAGAATTGACACAGGAGACTTTACTGGAAAAACTATATATGGGTTTCTAGAAGTCAGCCAACTCTGTGTTCTCCTGACAGAACTCAGGAGAGTTGTGAAGTTCAGGCCCTCAGAAACATCAAATCAAATTGAAGAAAATAGTATGTGGGAATTACTCAATTTGTAGACTGCCGTGGTTTTTCCCGTTAGCAGAGCTGTGATGCAAGAACCAGGCTAATGCCTCTGAAGAAGGAGAGGGCCATGTGGAAGTAGGGAGATTAAACCTGCAAAGCTCAAGCCATAAAACCTGACGGTGAGAAAAGATGGCAACCAGTTCAAGTGGGGAGACATCCGGGCAAGACAGGCTCCAAAGCAAAAACAAGGAAAACTTGGCAATTATCGTGAGCTGGAGGGAGGTCCCCAGTCTTGAGGCCTAACTCCTCTTGGGAAATGGAGAACCAGATAGATCACTGTCTGGAGTCCGTATCTTGGTTTTGTGAGTTTTGATTTTTCAGGTAAGAAAATCATTTGCTTCTTAACATTTTGGGCCCCAAATCTTTCTGAGAAAGTAATGATCATTCCGTAAAAAAAATGCATGTAGTCATAATTTTGCAAATTTTAATTATAATTTCAGGTGTTCTAAAAGCCATGCTCATACTGGTTATGTACCTCTGATTTATAGGACCAATAAATGCAACTAATTCCACTCTGGGACAATTACCATACAATGTTCTTTTACAAATGTCTTCTAATCGATTTGGATAGTTTCTAACACTTCGGAAGTAGGAGATTGAAACATTTACTGACTACTGGGTGTTCCTGTACTCCCCCGGCTATTTTTTCTGATTCTTTTGTAGGTAGGTGGGATCAGAAGACGAGTTCTGACCTACACATTGAAAACAAAAGTGACGTTGTCATCTCCTGGCCAAAATTAAATAGAGTCCGTGAGTTAGCTTTTCTTTCTCTGCCCTGAGGATGGCGGAGGCTGCATGTTGAGGTGGTGGACAGGTTACAGGTGTTGTCACGTACGAGCCCAACGCGTCAGTGAAGTAAGTTTTCCGCTCACTCCACCTGAACAGAATGTGGGCAGGGACTCTCCTCCAGGTGGTTACTCAGGTACCTGGGCTGACAGATAACCCATCTGAGCAGGGAAGAACGCACGACTGTGCACTCATTTTCAGGTCTGCCTTTCAGAAGTGACAAACATGACTTCCACTATTATTTCATTAGCAAGGAATTTCACTTGGCCGCTGAGCCATGTGTGTCACCATGGCGACCGTATCAGACTGTCACTCGATGAAACACTAATCTAAGGGTTGCTGTGAAGCATTTTGTCAGCCACATCTACAATCAATTAACTTTAAGTCGAAGACACTATTCTTGGTAATCCGGACGGGCCTCTTCATATCAGTGAAAGGGATTAAGCACAGAGATTGCCTCGGTGGCTCAGACTGTTGAGAGGCCGACTCTTGATTTCGGCTCAGATCACGATCCCAGGGTTGTGGGATCGAGCCCCACATTGGGCTCCATGCTGACTGTGGAGGCTGCTTAAGATTCTCTCTCTCTCTCCTTCTCTCTCTACCCCCTGCTTGCACACTTTCTCTTTATATATATATATATATATATATATATATATATATATATATACTATATAAAGTATATAGTATATACTATAGTATATAGTATATAGAACATATAGTGTATATATATATTATAGTATATACTATATATATACTATATTCTATATACTATATACTATATTCTATATATATACTATTCTATATATTCTATATATATATATACTATTCTATATAGAATAGTATAGAATAGTATAGAATATATAGAATAGTGTATATGTATATATATACTATATACTATAGTATATACTATATACTTTATATATATATTCTATACTATTCTATATAGAATAGTATATATATATATATATAGAATATATAGAATAGTATATATATATAGAATATATAGAATAGTATATATATATATATATATATATATATATATATATGACGAGAAAGTGTGCAAGCGTGGGGGGAGGGAGACAGCGAGCGAGAGAGAGAGAGAGAGAGAGAGAGAGAATCTTAAGCAGCCTCCACAGTCAGCATGGAGCCCAATGTGGGGCTCGATCCCACAATCCTGGGATCGTGATCTGAGTCGAAATCAAGAGTCGGCCTCTCAACAGTCTGAGCCACTGAGGCAATCTCTATATATCTTTATATATCTATAGATATATATCTATAGATGCATCTTTATAGATATCTATATAGATATATCTATAGATATACCTTTATATCTATAGATATATATATCTATATATCTATATATCTATATATCTACAGATCTATAGATAAAATCTATATCTGTATATATATTTATTTATATATTCAATAAATCTTTGTATCTTTATATATATATAAAGAACAAAATGGAAGGTTCCCAGAGAAAGAAGAAATTCTGCCTCGAGACTATAGCTTCAGTTCCTGCCTTGGTGATTCCAGCCTACTGCTCTGCCTTGCAAACTTTGGACTTTCCTGCCTCCACAAGAGTGTAAGCTAATTCCTATAAATAAACAGTAAATCGTAAGAAATTGATATATATTCATTTCAAGAAATGGCCTTGAATTTCATATATATATATAATATATATGACTAGTACATGCACACACGTGTATATGTCTTCCTGGTTCTTTTTCTCTGGAGGGACCTGACTGATATGGGCACACTCGACTTTAAGAGGGCCCAACTCAAACTGGAAAATCTATAATCGACTCTAATGAATACCACAATTTCTGAGTCATTATGTCCCAGAAACTACATGACTTCTATTAATTACATTGGATTTTCTGTGAATGATAAATAAGTTTATAAACAAAACAGTTTAAGACTGTATTTCTCTTTAATTAAAAAAAATTAATATTTATTTATTTTTGAGAGAGACAGAGCACGAGCAGGGGAGGGGCAAAGAGAGAGGGAGACACAGAATCTGAAGCAGGTTCCAGGCTCTGAGCTGTCAGCACAGAGCCCTACGTGGGACTTGAACCCACGGACCATGAGATCATGACCTGAACCCAAGTTGGTCTCTTAACCGACTAAACCACCCAGGTGCCCCTCTTTGTTCAATTTGGAAAAACTTTTTATGGACTCACAAAATATAAGTTTTTAGCTTAGTGAATTCTTATGATCTAAATACATCCATGTAACCAGCATACAAATAAGACAATGAATATAACCAATATCTCAAGAAATCAACTTTTATTGTATTAAGCTGCTGAAATTTTAAGGTGAATTATTCTCCCCTCCCATCTTAGCTTATCATATCTGAGAAACCAAGTAGAATTTAGCAGTTTATCTATGTTCCACGCCAACAAGTTCTGTTCGCTTAAGAATACATAGGGATGGGGGCACCTGGGTGGCTCAGTCGGTTAAGCGTCTGACTTCAGCTCAGGTCACTATCTCGCGTCGGTGAGTTCGAGCCCGCGTCGGGCTCTGGGCTGATGGCTCAGAGCCTGGAGCCTGCTTCCGATTCTGTGTCTCCCTCTCTCTCTGTCCCTCCCCAATTCATGCTCTGTCTTTCTCTGTCTCAAAAAATAAATAAACGTTAAAAAAAATGAAAAAAAAAGAATACATATGGACGTACTGTATTATTGTTCTCGTTAACCAACATTTACTATATACTTAGAAGTCAAGCACTGTGCCAAGCGTTTTACCTAATGATCATATAGTTAATAATGATAAAAATAATACCATTCTATGCCCCAGTCACTGGGCCAATTATCATAGTTTATCCTAATATTATCCGCCGCCCCCCCCCCCAAAAGTACCTATTAGGTCAATGCTGCTATTACAACCAGTTTACAGGCGGGCAGACTGATGAAGCCGATGTCAGTGAGAAGTCTAGACTTGAAGTCTGTGCTAACCACTAAAGATACCAGCTCTTGAGAGCTGGGAAAATGATTGATGCTGTGGAGAAGAGTAGAGAGACCGTGGCATGGGGGGGGGCGGAGGTGAGATTGACAGTCTTCTTAGCCTACTAGTGACAGGGAATCCCTAGCAAGCTTCTTCCTCTGGCCCCTGATTTCTTCTCCAATCACATCTCTAGAGGCAGATTTGCATTGACCAGTAGTGCCTAATGTCAGGTCTCTGAACATGGGATCAGCAAAGCTGGAAATCGGGACTTCGCGAGCTGTTTTTTCCCCAGCCACTGATAAAACTTCTTAAATAGAGAAAAGTTGGGAGAATGTTATAATGAATATCTGCATACCTGACACTTCATGCTTGTTAACATTTTGCCGTATTCACTTCCGATTGCCCTCACTCTCTCTTGCCTGGCCCTACCCGCATGTTTCCTGCCCTAGTTGAAGAGGCCCCAGGCATCATTTGTTTAAACCCTACATATTTTAACATCCATTTCCACTGCATCAAGGACAATCTCTTTCATAACTGCAACACAATTAGCAGCCCTAAACACATTAACGATAATTTCACGATACCGTCTAGTATCCTGTCTGTATTAAAATTCTAGCCATTGCACCCAGATGTATTTTATAGCTTTTATTTCTTTGAAGGAGAATCCAATCAGGGTATGGCATTTCATTTGCTTCTTAAGCCATTTCAATCTCTTTTAGGCTAGAACTACACTGTTCAGCACAGTTTTTCTGTAACATTAGCCACATTTCAAGTGTTTAATGGGCACCTGTGGCCAATGGCTACCATATTGGACAGCAAAGACCAGTTTCATTATTGCTGGAAGTTTTATTGAACAGGTCTAAGAACAATTCCTGTGTGTTTTCTTTTCATGGCATCGACTTTCATAGAATTCCCACATTCTGGGTTTGTCTGATTATGTCTTCAAGGTGTCTTAGAAGAGAAATTCAGATGTAAGCCTTGATTAGATTCAGATTTAACATGTTTTGGTGTGAAAAATACATAAGCAATGATATATTTCCCAAGGTATCACTTCAAGAAGGCTATAATATCAGATGTACAATGTCGCCAATACTATAGTCTATCATTTTCAAGGAGGCAATCATCAGATATCTCCATTGTTAAAGTATATTTTCCCCTTGTAACTATTTAACAATGCATGAGGTGACATTTCGCACCCCACAAAGGTCCTGTTTCCTAAGCAGACATGACCTAATGCTTTCTGCATTTATTGATGATTCTTGCTTGAATCAATTATTATATACTGAGCATTGCAAGATTATTTTTTTATAAAATTCTATAATTCTTTCTATATTTATTAACCTGCATTATTTTGTAAAAAAATGTTTCCTTTTCTCTTTTTTTTCCCTTTTCTGGAATATAACTCTGAACTCACAGGTTTTTACTTAGTCAAAGTTTTTAAGTCAGTTAGTTTCTCTCTCTCTTTCTCTCTCTCCTCTCATATCTGAAATTTGGCCAGTGGGCACTTCCTAGAGCTGGCTATTCAGCCATTTTATTGTGACCATATTGCACTTGAAGAACCTCCTTTCTTTTTATTTATTTATTTATTTTTGGCACACCAAGATTTCTCAAGTTCATCTTGCAATTTTTCTGCTTAGACCTAGAAACAGCAATATCTCCAAGGAGCTCTGGTTGTTTTTGTTTGTTTTGTTTTAGTTGTTGTTTTTTTTTCATTCATTCTTCTTCTTCTTCTTCTTCTTCTTCTTCTTCTTCTTCTTCTTCTTCTTTTTCTTCTTCTTCTTTTTTAAATAGAGAGAGAAGGTGCAAGTGAGCAAGGGGCATAGGGAGAGAGAGAGAGAGAAAAGCAGGGCTCACTCTGGGCTTCTATTTTTACCCAAAGCAGGGCTGGAGCTCAACCAAAGTGGGGCTTATGTTCACCTGATGTGGGACTCAAACTCACCAACTGTGAGATCATGACCTGAGCCGGTCAGATGCTTAACAACTGAGCCACCCAGGCGCCCTGACCCCTGGATGTTTCTCGATTGGGAAATGATAATTGGCATCCAGTATGGGTGTGAGGATGTGTCTATGAGCTACCACCTTAATATCCCAAAACACTGTTAATTAAAGCACTGACTGTGTGTGATTTCAAGTGGGATTATATCAAATTTATTTTTTGTATAATAGGTTGATGATTCCATATGAGTTAGAAACTCTGGAGAGGATTGCCATTGACTTAGGTTAACCAGTAAAGGGTAAATAAGCCATTGTTTGATCAGTACTGCCACAGGAACATTTTAATCCCCATTCAGCTCTACTTCTCTATTTGAAAGGGCAATATGCTCAGTTTCAACCCATCTTTAATGACATTTTAAACTTCCATCCATCTCAGGACCAAGAGTGTAGCAAGATTAAAGTGAGTAATCCTGAAGCTTCAGGCTAAGAAAATTTCTCAGAAGGACATGAGTTATTCCAAATTCCATGGCTATTTAGTTCTTGTTTGGTAAAGGGACCCTGCATTACCATAGAATGCAGTTGAGTAAAATTGATTTGACATACCATTTAGGATAGAGCCTCTTCTGGTGAATTACACTTTTTGGTGGACTAGTAGATAATTAGCAAACCTGCTTTATTTCTCCTTTCCCAAACGTTTCCTTCCTTCCTCCCTCCTTCCCTTCCTTCCTCCCTCCCTCCCTCCCTCCCTTCTTTCCTTCCTTCCTTCCTTCCTTCCTTCCTTCCTTCCTTCCTTCCTCGTGTTTACTCTGTCAGATTGGATAATTCCTACTGATCTATCTTGAGGTTTATTGGACTATCCTCTGTGATCACAAATCACAATTTTATGAAACCAATCCCTTGTTTTCTGTTCTTTTTATAATTTCATATATTGTATCTTTGAATTTTAAGATTCCCGTTTAGTTCTATTTTGCACCTTTTACTTCTCTGGGGAGATATCCTATGTTTTCATTTAAGATGGACTTATTTTCTTTAACCTCATAGAGCATATTTACAGCAGCTGCTTCAGTGCTCGCTTGCAAATTTCAACATCTGTCTAATCTTAAGTTTTTGTCTGCTGACTATTCCTTCCCTGGAGAATGGTCTCATTTTCCTGGTTCTTCCTAGATCAGGCAAATTTTAGGTTGCATCCTGTGTGCCGTGAATATTTGTTGATGAAACTGTAGATGCATGATATTCCTTTTAAGAAAGTGAGGCCTTTGTTTCAGCTAACAATCGCTTGGCTAACTCAAACTGAAATCCTGTCTCATTCGTGGGTGTGGTGAAATCATACTCACTTCTTTGATCTTTTAGGAAGATTGCTTTGAGTTTCCCCAAGATTCAGCCAGAATGTTGCAGAGTCTGCACACAGAACCTGGGGCTTCCCAATCACCCTCTCTCTTTTCCAGGATCCCCCCTCACCTTGTGGTGGATGTGATTATCCAAGTTCTGGTGTCTCATTCCTCCAAGTAGGAAGGCAGTGGGTTTCTATTGGAACTTTGGCCATCCCATGCCATGGCGCAACCTGATAACCCTCTGGCAAAACCTGCAAAAATGTGGAACTTAACTTCTGTTATTCCCTCATTCAAAATTTCAGTCCCCCTATAAAATCTTTCTGGTTTTGGTCTCTTTCCAGAGTCCTCTAGAAGTTGCTTTGTATATTTTTTTCCATGTATGTTGATCTGCTAGAAACTTACCCAGACCGTATCAGAAGTAAGGAAACACCTTCGCTATAAACCATACTACTGAAAGTTATATCGTTTCTAGTGGAAGTCAACATGAGAACAGCTTGTTTTTTGCCGTCTACAGTTATCAAAGATAGAATGGGGGTACTTTAACAGTAGGGGACTAGAGCTGATAAGACAAAGCAGGAGGATTTTACAAAGTTACGCCATGACAGGGTGCATGTTTGAGATTGTGAGGTGGGGGCAGACTTGAAAGGTATTTAGGAAGTAACATTGACAGGGGCTTCTGGGTGGCTCTGTCTGCTAAGTGTCCAACTTTGGCTCAGGTCACAGTCTCACGGTTCGTGAGTTTGAGCCCTGCATTGGGCTCTTTTCTGCTAGCTTAAGCTTGCTTCAGATCTTCTGTCCCCCACCCCCCTCTGCGCATCTCCCCTGCTCACACTCTCTCTCAAAAATAAATAAAAATATTTAAAAAAAAGCAACATTGATAGAGCTCAGTGTGCTAGGATTTGGTGAGAGTGGGATACAAGAGTGGGTCTCAATGGGTTTTTGGATGAGTGACCTACATAGATTATAATCAAAGAAATAGAAGGAGCTATTTTTCATGGGATGAAAGTGGGTATAAAGAGTCCAGTTTTGGAAATTTTGAGTCTGAGAAGCTTGTGGACAACCAAAATGGGTATGTTTATCCTATGCAATTTGATGTGTGGGTTTGGACCTTTAGCAAAGGAGTGAAGATTCAAGAGCCCTTAGCGCATACGTGGCAGTGGCAGCTCCCAGAGCCCTGTGGGAGGGACCTGAAGTGACCCAGTAGAAAGCTTCATCTGGTCTGGTGGAGGGTAGTCTGGGCGTGAGCTTGAGAGCAGGGAGGTCAAGTAATGACCCCAGTTCAGTAATCCAGGCACGGTAGCATCTGAGGTGATGTGTCTCAATATAAAGAGGGTTCAAGTAGAGCTAAGTAGAAGCGAGACTCCTAGAAAGTTAGAGGGAACAGAACTTTTCAACCACTTGTCCGTTCCCCTAACACGTGTTACTCTTGGGCCGTCCAGGAAAACAACCAAAAGAAAAACAACGTTTGCCACAAGTACCTCGCTTACGGCCAGGGCTCATACCACACTGTTGTGAGCTAGTGAAAGAGGGAGACTGATGTAGGCTGAGCCAGACGGAGCAATGGCTGAACTTAGAGATAAACTAGATTTCAAAACAAAGGCCTAGGGAAACACAATAAGGCTCCAACGATCACGTTCCACCCTGGAGAGTCTTGAATTTATTCACTCTTTTTATCACTTGCAAGCTCTTTCCTCTGACATTCCACAAGGCTATTTCTCTCCTCTGAATCCTTCAGAGCCTTGCTTTTATCACTTGCAACATTAAAAATAATCCCTTAGTCTTTGGACCTGCCATTTATCTCTAGACAAATGGCAAGATTGCCATGCTAAGGCTGTGGATGCTAAGTGCCTGAAGACTCCTTTGTACTGTGCATCATTCGTGTCGTAACAAGCCTAGCTTTTCCTGAAGTCCTTCTTCTCCGACTTCTTTTTACATTCTGGAGGCTCTCATACTGAACTCTGGAGGCAAGAATGGTGCTCAACAGACTGTGTGAGGAGAAACAATTTCCTTATCAGGAGTAGAGTTATTTTTATTCACAGGAAGCTCCCAACAATGCATTTAGGTTCTGTTGATGAAATGCTACGATGCAGTAAGCTGAAGCTGTCTTTGCAATTCAAGAAAATGTGGGTGCATCCGTGTGTCACAACAGGGATATCAACTGCATGCCCTCCAGGTTTCTTATGGATAATCAGGCTCAGATTTACCTTGTCGTATGTATGTATATAGGTAGGTAGGTAGGTAGGTAAGTAGGTAGTTGGGTGTTATTAAACACTTATACAATACTTCCCATATGGCCAAGCTGTCTTTTAATTGATTAACAAATATGTATAAATAGTATAAATATTTGCTTGGGAGGGTGGCTCAGTCGGTTGAGCCTCCAACTTCGGCTCAGGTCATGATCTCACAGCTTGTGAGTTCCAGCCCAGCGTCGGGCTCTGTGCTGACAGCTCAGAGCCTGGAGCCTGCTTTGGATTCTGGGTCTCCCTCTCTCTCTGCCCCTCCCCTGCTCACACTCTGTCTTTCTCTCTCTCAAAAATAAGTAAGCATTCAAAAACATGTATTTACTTGGAAGATAACTGGGTTTAGATGAGGTCATGAGTAAGGGGCCTTCATGATGGCATTAGTGTCCTTGTAAAAGGAGGAAGAGAGAGCAGTTTGTACGAGGTATACTCTATGAGGTAAGGAAGAGAAGGCAGCCATCTATAAGCCCCAAAGGGAGCCCACCTCAGTTAAGAGTCACCCTGATCTTGGACTTCCCATTCTTTAGACTGTGAGAAACAAATGTATGTTATTTAAGCCACCCAGTCTATGGCATTTTTTAAAGCAACCTTAGCAGATTAATACAATGAGAGGGAAGGTCATAAAATATGGGTCACACAATACAATTTTAAAAAATTTCATCAAGGTAGAGGGGCACCTGGGTGGGTCCATCGGTTAAGTATCCGACTCTGGATTTCATCTCAGGTCGTGATCTCGCAGTTTGTGGGTTCGAGCCCTGTGTTGGGCTTCACGCTGTCAGCTCTGAGTCTGCTTGGAATTTTCTCTTCCTCTCTCCCTCTCTCTCTGCCCCTCACCCACTCACATTCTCCCTCTCTCTCTCTCAAAATAAATAAATTAACTTAAAAAAAACTCATCAGGGTAGGAAAGAGAGAGGGGGAGAGAGAAGAAAGGGGATGAGGATAAGGAGAGGGTAGGAAAGGAAGTATCCCATACGACGAGAGAATATTCTCACATAGTATCTGTGAGGTGTATAATTTAGTGACGAGTCCATATGGACCGAGTCTTACAAATAAGTCTACACTTACAAAACACAACATTTAAATTCAAATTCTCACGGAAAATCTGGAAGCAAGATTATGGGTATTATGTCAGGATGCATCTACCAACCCTGAACGAGGAATGTGTTTTAGTTTAGTTTTGTCTTGAGCCACAAGATGATGGCTTAAACAAGAGAAATCTGTTTTCTCCTAAATCTGGAGACTAGAAGGCCAAAATCAAGGTTTTAGACCATCTGGCTGTGATTTTCTCAGTATTCTGCCCCTCCTCTCTTTGATGGTCCAACTTTGTCTTCTATCTGTGGTTTTTTTGGCTGGAATTTCTCACCTTTCCTTCAGCGGTAGGAAATGTCTGCTTCCTATTGGTATCAGATTCTGGGCTCAAGATGTTTACTTCTTCCATGGAGATAAAGGATTGTATTTTCTTCCATCCTTCCCCAGTTGCACTATGTCCTTGCTTGCACCCCAGGCATGGTGAACTTTGCTGCTTCTCTCCCTAGTGGCTTAAGGCATTGGGGTCTAGGAAAGCGAGTGGTGTTTCCCGAGTGGAACCTCACAGTTGCCAATCGCCTCCTAAATGTCTATGTAACTGAGGGGTTCCCTCCAGTTCACACTGTCTTTCTAGTGAACGAACACCTGGTCGAGGCCTAAACAGAGAGCTTGGATGTACCAATTTCCCTTGTGTCTGGGGCTGGTGGTTCTTCTGAAACTAGAACACCCTTGGCCTTTAATAATTTGTTAAAATTCTAATCGTTCTCTTCTTCTTCACCTATACGGCAGCCACTCACAGCTCTTGTATTCGGCCACAGGTGAGAGAATTTGAGTTTCCCCTCGGGAAGGGTTGGCCCTGTTTGGAATTCAGGCTGCACGGTTGCCTTGCTACATCAGTTCTCTGACAGGCTCAAGAAAGTGGTGATTTAATGCGATCAGACCAGCTACGCTGTCAGAGGGACATTCTTTGCCGCTCTCTTCATCCTAAGTGGAAGCAGAATTGCACCCTTTTAGGAGATGAACTATAACACAAGACTCTGGAATCAAAGAAAGATTTGGAGGAAGAGGGGAGGGAGGGAAGAAAGTAGCACCTGATCGTTCATAACACACATTCCCATGTGTTATGTTACTAACCATATTTTATCAAGCTCTCTGTGAACGAGGTCTTAAGCCAGGTCCTGCCTGGGTTAAGCATTTTGTGCATATAATCTTTGTCATCATATCAATCTTACGGTATGAATACTACGAGTATACTCATTTTATGTCTTGAGACTTAGAAAGTTTATGTTGTTCGAGGTTGTCCAACTAGGCTTCTGGTCATCATCATTGAGCTTATTCCTTCTTACATAAGCCACCCCAAACTATCTGTGATATAGGCACCATTGCCTCGATCTACAGGAAGTGGGCTGGAGTATAGAAACAACAAGTGACTGCTACAGGGTCATAGAGGAAACACATAAATGCCGGAAACAATTGAAAAATAGGTGTTTGAGGTGCCTGGGTGGCTCAGTCAGCTGAACGTCTGACTTTGGCTCAAGGTCACGATCTGAGTGCGAGCCCCGTGTCGGGCTGTGTGCTGACGGCTCAGAGCCTAGAGCCTGCTTCACATGCCGTGTCTCCCTCTCTCTCTGCCCCTCCCCTGCCCATGCTCTGCCTCTCCCTCTCTCTCAAAAATAAATAAATATTGAAAAATTAAAGAAAAAAAAGAAAAACAGGTGTTTGATTTTGAGTTACGAATGTTCTTCTATCCATAAAGGTATTGGAGATGGCTTGAGGAGGGGCTTATGGAGGATCTTCTCTAAATTTTCCACAGCAGTTTGTCCAAGCCTGACAGATCATAGAACCTCAACAAATTCTTGTTGAATGAGAAGGAAAGAAAGATGAGAGGCCCAGGAAGGGGAGAGAGAAGGAGAGAAATAGACCTAGAAGGAGGAGTATAAAGGTGACAAGAACAGGAGAAAGAAAAGCCCATATTTATACAATATTGTTAAATAAAACAGAATTTCCCTTTCTGTGCTATTAGGACATGATTCTTAATTTGTGTATGTCATTTAGAGCAGATGTTGCCTTGCATGTAGCTGGTCTGGTCACCATGACAAAGGCACTGCCTCCTCTATAAATAGATGGTCGGATTGATTTCACATCCTGCCCTGGTTCTCCTGTTTGATGAGTGTGATTACACAATCGATGAGTGATGCCATCCACCCCGACAGCAGAGACTCACCTGCACTCTCTTTGGCAAGGTGACAATCAGGCTCTTTAAATTCAGCACAAAGCGCTTCAAAGACATGTGTCCTCTCAGAGAAATTGAGCCAGAGTCCATTTCCACTGCATCCAAGGGAACTGTGCTATCATTGGTCATCCAGCCCAAATCTATGGTCAGTGAGACCATTTGGACCTTTCCCTTGCTTGTTTGGATCAATGTTAACTGGAACCTACATGGGCGGAGCTGATGTCAGTCAGGGCTCGGGTGTAAGAAGCCAATCAAGTGGACATTTCTAGGTTTCCACTGTGCTGCTGTGATGTACGGGAGACACCCAGAACAGGGATGCCCAACATGGACATGGGGTCCTACCACAGAAGTGCTTGACCTTGAGCAAGTCATCTCATTACCTCCAAGGCTCAACCTTTCTTCCCCGGTGAGCTAAGAATGTAGCTTCTGAGATAAGACAGCACTAGTCAAAGCACCATCTGGGCAACTCTGTAACTTTGGGTGATTTATTTCACCTGTCTAAAGCTGTTTTCCTTCAGCTCTACCCACTGGCAGAGACAGTGCCGGCATGTTCCTCAGAGGCTGTGATGAGCACCAAGTGAAGAGGGTGTCCGGTACGCAGTTTCCACATCACGGGATGACGGAGAGAGTGATGGGTAACCCTCCGATGTCGTGCACATTAGATGGCACATCATGGAAGGTGAGTTTTAAATATTGAGGTGACGTGGTCATTATTAGAGTTAGAAATATTAAGGGTGATTAGTCAAGGTGTCTGATAATATGTATTCATTCATTTAATTAGTATTTCTCAGGGGCATATTAAGCAACGGAGCTACCTACGAAAACTAAGAAGGACTTTTGTCCATTATAACGATGCTTGATAATCACATACCCCTTAACCTATTAAGACGGAGTTCCTTTTTACACAGAGCAGTTCAGTACATATATGAGAGGCTTCACTCCCACACAAGTGATTAGAGATGTCATTTCTCACACCAGTCTTCAAAGCCAGCATGTTTGTGAACAGGAAAGGTGAGATTGGAAGGGCCAAGGCAACCTTGACATTGCTGTGTTAAGTCTCCAAATTTTCCCAAACTCTTCCATTCAGTTTACCCTTCTTCTATGTGAGACGTCTTGGTATATTTGAAGATTTGTTCGATGTTCTGCTACTGTTTTGACACTGTGCTTGTTTTGTACCATGAATGCTACACAAACTTTCACTGATGAGCCAGCGTATCTATGGAAAAGCCAGTGAGGGAAACTGAGCCGCCGTTAGAGCAGAAATGTCTCTAACCAGAAGCTCAATGGATTGCCTGATACAAGTGTTATCACCTCCCCAGATGGTAAAATCTGAGGTCCAGAATGGAGTTTGCTGACGTGGAAGAGGCTCAAGTCGTTAGAGGCCCTGGATGTCGTGTCAAACTTTCACTGGCGGCCATACAGAGCCAGACAGAATTCATGAACATAGCGAATTTGAGTGTTAGGAAGGTCACACTGTGCTCAAAGTGTAAGAGACTGACTGTGTGTCTTTTCCCTCGCCGTTTGCTGAGAGATTTTTCAGCATCCATTCCAGAATGTTACATGGGGCATGTACGTTGCACCAGTTGGAGAGCTGGCTTGGGGTTTGGTCAGCCTGAGAGATTTTCACTTGTGGCTGGGGTGACTTGGGAGTATAGTCAGTTACTCCTGAGCATGGAGAAACCACTTGAGGACAGATGCACGGACATCCTTTTACTGACAGTGACACCTTCCATTCCTCAAAGGAAGCAGACTTCCAGTGCCAATGGCCCCAGCCGGAGAAACTAGTCCTGGATGAATGAGCAGGCTCAGTTTCTTTTCTCTCCTAATTCTTGGGGGCACAGAGATTGGGATTGCACTGGGGGGATGTGTAGCCCAAAAAGCAATAATGTGGAAAATTAGTGGATCATGGGCTGATTAAATCAAACAGTTGGAGTAAATACAAGGATGTGTACTCCTAAATAAGAGGTCCAACAACTGAAAGAAGGAGTAATTATTGTGACGATTTCACTAGAAAGTAGGAGTTGGGGGGGAGGGGAAAGCATGATTCCTCTGCATGTAGACAAGTAGACAGGCTACGGGATGCAGGTCAACTTAAGTACCTGCCCCTCAAAAGCCCAGGGCAAGGAGGATTGCCTCGGTCCCTCAAGGCAGCAGGGCGGGAGACAAGCAGAAAAAGGGGACAGCTGAGCTAAGTGGATGCCCAGGGATCTCAGCCTGTTTCAGGATTGGAGGCAGAGACTTGGATCTTTTTCTGAATAGGACTTCTTTCTGAAGAATGAACCGTAAGAAGTGAAATTCAGATTCTTGTGGAATCGGTTTCCTTTATTAATGGCGCCTAATGGCCTGTAATTAAGCACAACTTGTTAGCTAACCCAACAATTACCATTTGTTTGAAGCGCAGAAAGAAAAATGAATGCCCTTATTCAGCAGTTTCCCTCGCTTTTAGTGGTTTTAGCAAGCCCTGGCTGAGTTTCAATGTCTCTCTCTCTCTGTCTTCCTTCCTTTCTCTCTACACCCCCCACTTCACCCAGGCACACACAGGCACACATACACGTTAAGTGGAGTCCTTAATGTGTACAGCAATTAGCCTTCTCTACTGTTAAGCATGTGGGGAAAACTTACCTTCATTGAAGCTCATACAGCTTTCATTACCGCTCTACCTTTTCTCCAACTCATGGTATTAATGTCCAAATGGGTTTCAGACAGGAAGAAGGCTGAGGGTGGATGGGTAGGATGGTAAAGAAAGTAACCGTGGTTCGGTTAGATGGTAAAACATCTGAGAAACAGCAGCACGTTGACAGTTTTAATTCAGCCCCATTATGAGATGGATCGCCTCTTGGAGACAACTGTTGCTGCTGTAAGGTAGGGAGAAATGAGAGAGAGAGAGAGAGAGAGAGAGATTGATTATAACTATGACATGGAGTGTTTTGGGAGACAAACACATTTGAGTTCAAAGCCCGAATCTGTCACTTATTATCAGTGTGAGTTTTCAACCTCTTTTTTTCATGTTTTCATACCTTTACAATGAGGCTCTAAACTCATACTCATTTATACATATGTTAGAAAGACTTTATGAATGGTGAATAAAATAATGTAAAAATGTATAGTATGATGTCTGTCTTATAATCAGTGCCCCATATATAATAATAGCTATTATTTATTGCTATGGACTGAATTCTACACTCCCAAAGTTATATGTTGAAGTCTTAGCCCTCAGGATGACTCTATTTGGAGACGGGGCCTTTGGGGAGGTAATTAAGGTTAAATGAGGTCATGAGGACAGAGATCTAATCTTACTGGATTGATGGATATGAAAAGGAGCAGAGACCAGAGCTCCCTCCAAGAGGACCCAGAGAAAAGGCCACATCAGGACATGGTGAGAAGGTAGCGTCTGCAAGCCAGAAAGAGAGATGTCACCAAAAATCAAATTTGCAGGCACCTTGATCGTGACCTCCAGCCTCTGGAACTGGGAGATGCGTCTTGTTTAAGTCATCCAGCCTGTGGCGCTTTGCTATGGAGCAGACTAACACACTTACCAACTGAACGTCATATCACCTCTCTTGCCCCACTCCAACCACCTCATAGAGTCACTCCACAAGATCAAAAGTAGAACCTCATCCTGCAATGCGGTGGGGGAAGGGGGTGATTCTTAGGAGATGGGGGAATGGGACACTCAACTACCCATTACAAACAGTCTCTTGCTGCAGGTAGAATTCTCTCATGGCAAATTTCAAGGTGGTGGGCAGGACCCTCATGCCATTTTAATATTGTGCAACCTCAGTTTAAGCTTGAGGATAAACCAGAATAAACACAAGCCATTTGCAGATCCTTTTGACTCACAGCCTCTTCTTTGCCCCCTTCTCATCCAGATCATAAACCGTGATGAAAGCAGCATGGGTTGTCAGGTTAACGTCTCTGGGTCCAATTCTAAAAATCTGCCAAAGTTGAGTTGTATCATCTGGCCTATTACTACCTCTCAAGATTCAGCTTCCTCTTCTGTCAGGCCAGACTAATCATGCATGTTTCTCGTAGTGTCTGGATTAAATATAAAATATTACCAATGAAGCCCATAGAGAAGTTCCTGGCATACAAGAGCTTCTCAAGAATGGTCTGGGTTTTTCCTCTTGTCATGGTATTATTGCATTTTTATGAACACTGAAAAGAAAACAGGGCCCATGATCCTGATGTCAGAAGTTCTGGGTTTGAGACTCAGGTCTGGCATTGACTGACTGACAAAATGGCCATAGGAAGGGCACCAAGCCCTCATGGGTTTTAGTTTCCTCATTTGTACAATAGAAACAATGTCCCACATGCTTTTTGGGATTTGCCTTGTATTATTGTTGTTCAAGTTTAAATGAGAGAGAAGCAAAGTATTCTCAGCGTGCTATAATGTTGTACTAATGTCTGGTAAGTGAAAAACTTATAGACGACAGAATTCTCATTCTTAGAATAACCTCTATATTAACAGCATGAAATTCAAACTCTCTTCCCTGAAGGGTGAGAAGTTCCAGGAAAAAAAGTGTGCCTATAGTAACAAGCATGCACTTTTACTAGAAATATTTACCTCTCAGGTTATTCTAACATGTCTTTTCTGATGAGATCTACCCCAGGACACAAAGATGTGGTATTATTATGATGACCAGGGATGTATAAATGGTAATGTTATCACTGATTCTGTCCTTTTAACATATCCTCTGGATATGTTATTTGGTTTAAAATTTACAACTAAATTATAAAGTAGGAATTGTTGTGTTGTTGTTTTTTCTTTTCTTTTCTTCTTTTCTTTTCTTTTCTTTTGTTTCTTTTCTTTTGTTTCTTTTCTTTTTTTTTTTCTTTTCTTTTCTTTTCTATGGGTGGGTGATATGGGATGAGCCATAAGTTCTACATGTCAGTTTCCTAATCTGACAGATGAATATATTGATGAGTGAATGACTACTGTAGGATGTTTCTATGTAACAATATTTAATAATCTTCCAGGAGTTGTCTAAAAGAGACAAAAAACTCTCAGTCCAAATTTTGAGTTTTTCTCAGTCAACAACATGGATCTATTTCTTGACCACAACATTATGGGGAAGAGAGTGAAAATGGGATATTAGAGGAAAATTAAGAGGATGAGTGCACACTGTGAAACTTAGGACTTCCAAGTCTGAAAACCACTCTCGAGACTCATCAGTAGTGTTCCGCTGGGTGTACATGGAGGGTACACCCCAGGGTCCCCTCCCACCCTACAGGTACTAACTTTTCTGGCTCTACTGTGTCATAAAGTTTTTTCTGTGTCTCAGAGAAATGAGATTTTTTTTTGTAATTGACTAAATGAATAAAAGGATTTGAAATTATTTATATCAATTGTGAAAAATAACTTTAAATTATTTAACAATTTCAATATAATACTTCATTATCGATAAAAAAAACCTAAAGCAACAGGTAAACTATGAGCATCATCGCATGGAGAGACCCACAGATTCATCCTGGGATGATCACTGGGATGACCTGGGATGGTCACTGAAGATGGTCACCAATAATTCCTCCTCTCTCCAGACACACATCTTATTCCTCTTCTCAAAAGTGGGTACAATTTCCTTTTATTTTGAATTGGGACTGCCTGATGACTTCTTCTAACCAATATAAAGGTTGCAGAAGTGTCCCTGTGGACTTCCAGGTCTTTCCCTAAAGAGGCACAGAAGGTTGACTTTTTGCTTTCTCGACACCTGGCCACTATGTGAAGAAAGTCCAAGCTATCATGCTCAAAAGAAAGGCGAGAGAGAGAGAGAGAGAGAGAGAGAGAGAGAGCTTTAAGGATGGGATACCATGTGGGGAGTAGGGCCACTTAGAGGGAAACTCAGATGCCCTCTCAGATGCTCCAAGACACCAGACATATGTGAGAGACCTTCTTGGACCTCCTAGACCAGCCCAGCCACCAACTGAATGCAAAACCACCGAGAGACATAGCAGATACTGGGCAAAACAGAAGAGCCATGTAATCAACCTATAGCATCATGAGACAAAAAAAAAAAAATCATTGTTGCTGAAACTTTGGAGTTGGGGGGTGGCTTGTTATAATCTAAAAAGGGACTAAAATCAAAGCTCCAATCAGGGTGGCCCTATGTCCTGTGAAGCGGGATGGGATAGAGCGTGTGCTGTCTGTGTGTATGGTGCGAGGCAGGGATCTATACACTTTCCCTGATACTACCCTGCAGAGTCTCTGGGTTCCATTCATAAATGCATGAATGATTTGTCCAGCTAAGCAACTATTATTTATTTATGATGTATCCTGAGAATGTACTGATTAACCTTGCCTCTGATGTTTGCAAAAGTTGCAGATGAAAGTTTACTGTACTTCACTCCACAGGCTCCTGATTAAAGTTATACATCAATCAGCTCCCTCAAAGTCCGTCAATTTTCTAGACCCCGTTGAACTCTATGTTTATCCCCTTGATCAAAACTGCTACAAAAACACTTGGAGAAATGCCCTCCTTGTCTCTTGACAAAACTGATGTGAGGCAATCAATGCCACTGAAGGAAATGAAGAGCATGTAATGTGAGAAGATTCAATTATACATGAAATCTCGGATTCAGAAATAAATGGAATTCCAAAACCAGACCTGATGCTCTACCATTAGCATTGTCTTTAGGTGGAGAGGAAGGACCACTGAGAAAACACATAGATTATGAATTACCTTTCCCTGCCTCCAGTCTCTCAGGTAGACACCTGGTGTGTATTAGTGTGTATTGTTGTGTAACACATTACCACAAACTTAGGGGCTTACAACAATGTGAATTTTCTATTTCAGTTTCCATGTGGTCAAAGTCTGGGTAAAGCTGAGCTGGGTCCTCTGCTCAAGGTCTCACAAGGCAGAGATCAAGGTATTTTCTGACCTGCTTTCCTCTCCAGAGCTTGGAGTCTTCTTCTAAGTTCATGTAGTTGGCAGAATTCAGTTCCTTGTGTCTACAGGACTGAGGTTCTTGCTTTCTTGGTAGCTGTCAGTTGGGGGTCACTCTCAGCACCTAGAAGCCACCCAGAGCTCCTTGCCATTTTGCCCTCTTACAGAATCTATTATAACTTGGTGACTCACTTCTTCCAGGTCAGGAGAAGAACCTCTTACTGTGTTTTGGAGTCTTATAACATAACGTTACATCACATCACAACATAACATAACATAAAACATATCATAACATAACATAACATAACATACACACCAAAATCACAGGAGTGACCATCCTACCACATTTATTCTATTTTATTGACTAGACGTAAGTCACAGAATCCACCTGCATTCAAGAGAGCAGGAGATTATGCAAGGACAGACTCATTGGGGGTTGTTTTAGAATGCTTCCCGTCACATTGTGTTGGCAGGCGTTGTTCCCAAAGTGCCTTCAGATAAAGACTGCAATCGTAACACCAGCAGTGTGCGGAATAGCCTTCAGAGACGCCATTGTAGAACTATGGGAGGCTAAGTTCAAAGGTGAAGGGGTGAGGTGAAGAACAAGGATTCTGCTGTAAGAAAGCACACTCAGAGTGCCAGGGCGTTAGCATGAAAGCTGCTAGATGAAAATCCAAACATCCCGAGTCTGGCTAAGAGGAGTATGTCTTCCTCAGTATTTTCCTTAAATACTGAGATACTCCATCAAAGAGTTCCCAATGCTTATTTTCTTCTTGGTCTTCCCGAATCAGTTTGAATGGCTGTATGAGGATGGGTCTAACTGGTGGAAGAAAAGCTGTGAACAATGATAGGGACTCCTGTGAATGAGGTTCTAGTGAGCTTATTTTGTGGAGGTGAATTTTACCCGGGTGGCCACACTGTCCCAGGCGGTTTCAGCTAAGAATTGTATTTAATCTTCCCAGGGAGAGAATGCTATTTCCACTTTCAGTTGTAGGAAAGAAGACCCAGAGAAGTAAAGAATTCCCTTTATCTAGATTGTGGTTTCCTTAAGAGCAGGGAACAGACCTTAGTCAGGTCTGCATATCTAGGGCCTTCAGATCATAGGCAGTCAATCCTATCAGACAGTGGATATCACACAACTGCTAAGAGGTGTTATCAGGATTCAATCTCCAGTTCCTCTGACTTCAAAGTCTATGCCATTCTACCACCACAGCAGCATCTTTTCCATCAAAGTTAGAGATTCTTTCTTTTTCTTTTTCCTTTCCTTTTCTTTTCTTTTCTTTTCTTTTCTTTTCTTTTCTTTTCTTTTCTTTCCTTTCCTTTCCTTTCCTTTCCTTTCCTTTCCTTTTCTTTTCTTTTCTTTTCTTTCCTTTTCTTTTTTCTTTTCTTTTCTTTTCTTTCTTTTCTTTTCATCTATCAAATGATCCTGGGTGGTCATTGGCTGTGTTCACCATTTGAGCTATCAGTGGGAAAGCTTTTAGTATTTCAGAAGGGGAGCCTTGCATTAGAAAATGATTACAGCAGCACCTGGGTGACTCCGTAGGTTAAGCATCTGACTCTTGGTTTTGGCTCAGGTCATTATCTCACAGCTCATGAGTTCGAGTCCCTCATTGGGCTCTGTGCTGACATTGCAGAGCCTGCTAGGGATTCTCTCTCTCTCCCTCTGTCTCTGCCCCTCCTGCTCTCTTTCTTTCAAAATAAATAAAAATAAACTTAAAAAAAAAAAGAAAATGATTACAAAGTCCCCCAAACTAGCCTTTCTGGGGCATGCAGTGGGAGGGTGGGGAAGGAAAACAGGAATGAGACAAGAGCGTGATGAGCCTAGGGCACTAGCCTTAGGCACAAACTATAATGAGACACCAAACATCTCAGCAATCCTGATAATATTTTAATGCCTTCTTTAAAAAAATCAAAATTAGTGCAAACACGTCCATGATAAGTACAACCTCAAGAAGGTAATAAAGGCAAGGGTCTGGCACTGCCTTTGCCTCTCACCTCATTGCTGCCCTGGGGGAGGAGAAGGTAGAGTGGGAAGCAGCGAGAATAAGGCCAAACAGAATGAGAGTGGAGAAGAGAACCTTCTGTTCTCCCATTTCCTCAGCCTTCCAGGAACTGGAATCAAGGAGAAGAAAGGAACCCCTGGTCCAGAGAGATAATATTCCAGAAACATGACTGAAATATCTAGAAGAAGTGCTAAAGCACAAAACTTATCCAGTACACTCCCAAATCCATTATTTTGCATGCAAGATTAGGTATCAGGAGATTGTACTCTAGTTTAGACTCCAACACTAACTAACTGTGTGATATGGGTTTAGACATTCTCCTCTCTGTGCCTCAATTTATCCACTTGCAAAGTGGAGTGTGGGAATAGACGTTTTCTGAGGTCTCATTTAGTTCAGACATTCTAGAAGACTATGGAGTAGCAGCTCCAAGGGAGGATGCTATTTCTCTTTCTCCAGGTGGAAGTGCAATAATCCAGAAAAAGCTTCTCAATGGGTCAATCTTGGATATCTGTTGTCTACTGACCTTCTTTGGTGGCTTACTCCTCCTTCTCCTCTTCTTCTTCTTCTTCTTCTTCTTCTTCTTCTTCTTCTTCTTCTTCTATTTCTTCTTCTTCATCTCTTCCTCCTCCTCCTCCTTTTCCTTTTCCTTTTCTTTTTTTGATGGTCAGTGGATAACAAGAAGAAACTAACAGTTATTCCCACTGGTCCCCAACCATCAGGTCCTATGGAGGGTTGACTGAAGTAGTCTTCTTCTGACTGTAGAACATCATAGCTGATAGTATAATATTGTTTGGCTATGTCATAACTGGATTTATGTGTAAGACAATGGCCACTGTGTAAAAATCCATAATTATGTCATATTTGAGAGGCAGTAAAGCATAGTGGCTGGCCCCCACACACAGTTGGCTGGTTTAGAGTTCTGTCTCTGCCCCTTCGAGATGCATTGTCATCTTTGACTGACAAAGAATGATAGTAAGGAAGTATAAAGTTGTCAACTAAGTCATTGAAAGGTAAGAAGTGGACTCTTAGGTGTCACAGAAGTAGCAACTTCAGGAACCATCTATAGTCCCTAGAGCTAAGAGGATGAAGAGTTTTAGGTGACCAAGTTGTTGAGCACAGGGCCACTTGGAGCTAACCCACAGATGTCTGAGAAGAGGGCTGGCTGTTGTCCTTGGGGAATCCACAATAAGCCTTGTCCTGCAAATGGCAGGAACACTATAAGGTAAAGTCAGCTGTTGCAATAGGAAGGAATTGCTTCTTCCAGGGGGAGCAGGTTTTTATGGAAAAATAATAGTGGACAGGGAGTGATACAGGAAGCAAACAGGAAGGATCAAGGGTCTTCAGTTTCACAGAGACTTGTGGGTATCCAGGTGGCAAAATAGACAAGTGCTTTTCAGAGCCCAGGTCCCAGCACCACAAAGCAGAGTAGGGTGGTTTGGAGCTGAGAGTCAAAACTTTAACAGCTGCCACACTGTCTTTGGATTTTAGGCAAAGCACCAAACTTTTCTCTGTATCCGTTTACTCATCTATAAATTAGAAATAATAATGGAATCCTCTGCGTTAGATTGCTATAAAGATTACATTTTTTGATACATGAGAAGTGCTCAGAACAGTTTCTGGAACAAAATATGTGCTCGTTAAAACTTATTGGGCATTACTATGCAAAGGAAAGAGAAGAGAACAAATGTGTCTGCCCTCTCTGAGGCACTAGATTGGCATTTCCCATATAATTTCCAGAGTGGCTTTGAAAAGCGAGTGTTGGTTTCCCTGATGTGTATGTATGAGGAGAATGAAGCCTGAAGATTTGAGGAGTTTACTGAGGGCACTCACGTGGAAGGATTTGGTCGAGCAGGATTTCTCGTTTCTCTGTGCACCACTCCAGCGACCGTACTTTTTATGTATGCTGCTTCCCCTGGAACAAGAGACACAAGGCATTTCTAATTCTCATTTCACCACTCACTTATGAAAAGCTAAGCTAGGTTTCACTCTCACTAAGCTCCAGATAAGCCACCTGTGAAATTAGAATAAAACACTTGCTTGGAACACCTAATGGAACTTTTAAAAAAAAATAGCAAAACTGATCTCAGTAGACAACACGTCGAGCAAGATAAAATAGTTACAAGAGAGCATGAAGTCCTATACAGTGAATTCTGCGATATCAAACATATGCATTCCTATAAATGACAGCGCTGGGCAAAAGTATGCAACTAAAAGGGCTTGGGAAAAAAGTCAGGTTATAACACTCAAAAACTTCGGTGACAGATTCACGAAGACAGGCACCTAATAAAAATGGCGGCAGGGTTGTGCTCATGTTAGATGGCGAAGACGTGCATACATTCCACAATGAACACAGCACTCTTCCTTGGAAAAGACCTGGAGTTTGCTAGTTGGAAGGAGACACCTTGTGAGCTAGAATGAAACACAGGATGGAGGGTGATCTGAAATCAGAGAAGGTTCTAGCACCAGACATTGGATGGGTGTGGTTATAACACGTGCTGCAATCTGCAATGTGCTGGTGGGTGTCTGAGGTGTGTGGGCTTTGCATATCCCTGTGGAGCTCATGTTGGCTGTATGCAGTTCCCCGCACATGAAACAATGCATATCCAAGCCCATATTCACATGACGCTCAAATTATCCCCTCATATATCAGTCATGCTGGAACAAATTCATATCTTTCAAAACAAGTGTTTTGAAACTGTTTTTAGATCAAAAACTTAGCCGGGGTGGGGGTTGGTGGGGGCGCCTGGGTGGCTCAGTCGGTTGAGCGCCCGACTTTGGCTCAGGTCATGACCTCGTGGTCTGTGAGTTCAAGCCCCGAGTCGGGCTCTGTGCTGAGCCTGGAGCCTGCTTCGGATTCTGTGTCTCCCTCTCTCTCTGCCTCTCCCCCACTCATGCTCTGTCTCTCTCTGTGTCTCAAAAATAAAGGCAAACATTTAAAAAAAAGTTAAAAAAAGATCTTAGCCAGAAAACTAGGAGAATTACCTAACACCAGGAATTAACGGTCATGTGGGTAAAGACATCTCCCGAGCTGACAATCAGCACAGTGAGAAACCAGCAAAAACCCAGGCTGTGTGAAGAAGTGATACAGTATGACAACAGCAGGAAGAATAATAAAGTAACTATTCAGTGTTTAATCTGTGCCAGCTTTGATGCTGGGGGCTTTGCTTATGCCATCGTGTGGCATCCCCTTGATTCCCCAGAGAAGTACTATCAGGTGGAGTCTTGCTAAAGAAGAAATTGTGGTGTGCACGTTTTAAATAACGTGCTGAAGGGTGGGCAGTCTGGGGTCTGAATTTAAGCCCTGGTCCCTGAAGGTGTTTGAGCCAACTGGACACCATGTTCTGTAGAAGACATACAGGTGTTCAGGAAAAGTCTGCTTAAACTTGTTCCTGTGGTTCAAAATAATAATAAAAATCATCACAGGTAAAAAACGTCTTGGGAATTTGAGAGCATTCTCCAGGATGTGAAACTTTACTTTAAAATGGGTTACTATAACCCTTTGAATTTCTTTTGATGGTGCTTTTCTATGAACGATCGCTCAACCACTTTGTGAAAACAAAGCAGACATCCTATCTCTATTTCACAGACAGGGCTCTGGGTGACCAAGATAACTCTCATTTATTTAAAAAACATTTTTTTTTGTTTGTTTATTTTTGAAAGAGAGAGAGAGAACGAGAGAGAGAATGAGTGGGGGAGGGGCAGAGAGAGAGAGTGGGAGACACAGAATCTGAAGCCGGCTCCAGGCTCCGAGCTGTCAGCACAGAGCCCGACGCGGGGCTCGAACCCACGGACCGCGAGATCATGACCTGAGCTGAAGCTGGAAGTTGGACTCTGAACCGACTGAGCCCCCCAGGCGCCCCAATAATGTTTATTTATTCAACACACGGTGGGAGGGAAGCCCTTCCTTGTTAGGCAAGGCCAGCACCTTCCCTGGAGGAGAGTCTGGTTTGCTGAGGTGATTGACCACAGAAAATGTTTATCGTAGGACAAGGCACATGGATACGATACTCGCCACTGATGCTGAGACCAAGATTTAAGGAACTGACTCCTGGTCCAAAATGTCATCCACTGAACAATAGAAAGATAGTGTCATCTAGGAAGGCAGCCTCTGCCTTTCCTGCTCTGGTGATTACGAATTCATCTAAAATGCTAGGTCCTCTCTAACTAACTAACCAGGCCAGACTCTCTTGGGCAGAGTCGTGGACACAGCAGGGTCTGTATCTGGATACTTCGAACCGGAACCAAAACAGCTGGCAAAACGTCATCATTTTGTTTTGCAGAATCTCTCTGCTCCCTCCCACGCTGGCACCCTCCCGGATGCGCCCCTCCTCGGTAGGTGCCCAGCACCCTCTTCACCCACACTGTGGGGTGACTGTTGTCGGACGGCCCGCCCGTCTCCCTCCCGGGAAGCTCCCAGGAAGCAGAGACTGGGGTCAGCATAGCATGCCACCTCAGGACCACAGGATCCCCATAAACGTGCCCACGCGTCACCTCCACGAGGACAAGGACTGTGTTCCCTGCGGTGTCTAGGCCGGACCCCGGGCATCGAAGAGGCATGCGGGAAGTATTTGCTGACCGATAGCATGATTGTTCGTGGAAGGTTGTTTTTGATAAATCGATTAATTCGATAAAACTACATCTGTGCAAAATTCTACAGACAACAACAACAACAAATCCAAGGGCTTTTTGATGATGTGGAGAAACGTTTAGGGAACATGGATGAGTGGGAAAAAAAATCAGGCTATAAGTATGTAAATTCGATTTGATCCCCACTAGGTTAAAGAAATGGCCCCTGGGTTACCAAGGCTATCTCTGGGTTCTGAGATTTGGGGTGAGTTTGGTTCTCATCGTTGTACCATTAGGTCAATTCCACCCCCCCACCAAATTATCTAAAAGAAATCTGCCTAGGAACTTGAAACTTGGGAAGAAATCACTTCAAGAACAAATACTTTCATTTGATGCTTTAGTCGGTGTGTTCATTCATTTGGGTGCTTTCGGGGATAGGATGACTTCTGATAAGGAAAAATTGAACAAGACTGTTTTCTTGGCCGTGAGAAGTCCAGCCTTTTTCTCAGTTCAGTGATTCTGGGAATTCTTACAATTAACTGGTGGTCTCCACAGCGGGAGGTGCCTGAGGGAGAGCATCTTTATTTCTGGGCTTCTATTACAGAGGCAAGAAGAAATCCAGGAACACTAGAGCCTTCCAGCCTTGTTTTATTTTGCTTTGTTTATTCTAATTGTGTGGGTTTGTTACAGTGCCTGGGGGTGGTACAAAATTAAAACACACTAGCACTGACTGAATCAACAACGATTTCCAGTATTGTTGTTTTTTTCAGGGTCTCCGAGTGTTCCAGGGAAAAACCGTTTAAGGCATTAGTCACACACCTTTATTTTTTATTCCATCACAATGTATGCCACTTCAAAGATGAGAGGGGAATTACCTTGGTGAATAGAAGTCCTGTTCACAATGATACAATCAATCACTCAGGGTTCAAAACTGCTGGGGTCAGCATAGCATGCCTCATGGGCCAAATCTGGCCACAGCCTGTTTTCATATTGTCATGGGTCAAGAATGTTTTTCACTTTTTTTTAATGTTTCTTCATTTTTGAGACAGAGAGAGAGAGAGAGAGAGAGAGAGAGAGAGAATGTGAGTGGGGGAGGGGCGGAGAGCGAGAGACAGAGGATCCTAAGCAGGCTCTGAGCTGACAGCAGAGGACCTATTATGGGGCTTGAACTCATGGAACGCAAGATCATGACCTGAGCTGAAGTCAGATACTCAACCAAATGAGCCACCCAGGTGCCCTATTTTTCACATTTTGAAGTGATCGAAAACAAATCAAGGAAAGACTAATGTTTCGTGAAATGTGGGAATTGCATGAAATCCAAATTTCCATATTCATAAGTAAAATTCTTCTGCACACTGTCCCTCTTGGCTTTTCCACAACAGCGGTGTTGGGTAGTTGCCATAGTGACCGGACGGCCCGCCTGGCCACTTACAGATAGTTTGCTGACTCCAACGGACCTATGACAGCAGCAGCAACTTGGAATGATGTCAAGCTCTATACAGGTGAAATGAGATCAGCTTGGGAAACAGACGTAGAATTTTGACCTGGGGAAAATTGGGAAGACATACGGAGCTCCTTGGATACATGGTTGGGACCCTCACTGTCTCTCATCCGAAGGGCTCTAGGAGGCTCTGACCCTGTCCCTGCCTCTCACCTTAACACACAGACTGTATACCCTCTGTCTAACCCACTTCTCCCTGCCACCCTCCACCACTGCGGCATTCATCTTTCCAAAGGGAAAATGGGATCACCACTTCCTGCCGGAAGCACGCCAGAGGCTTCAGGGAGCCCTAGATTGCCTGGAGGAACATGCAAGGTACAGAGGTGGCACATGGGAGTTTGTTGAGTGGGCAGATTTATGGATCCTCCTCTCGGTGCCCTCTTTGCAAGCAGAAAAGCTCTAGTTTTGCTTTATTTATATATTGAATTTTATTTGAGGAAAGGATTCTGTGGTTGAAAACCACTAATGGGTAGAGTTCAAGTTTCTTGCCACTGTCCTGCGTGATCTGGTGCAGTAGACAGTGAGGGCTGACCCAATACGTTAAGTGCCACCTTCCAGTCTCCCTCGCAGGGAATGGGGTCATATGACACGTGCTTGCCAATGACCTTCTAGTGGAAGTGATTGCTCTCATTCTTGTGCTGAGATAGCTAAGTGCCAGGACACTCCTCCGTCTCTCCTTGTCTCCACTTTGGTGACCTTACAGGTCACTGGGTCAGGATATTATAGCCAAAATACGGCAAATCATCCACCAGCCTGGGTCCCTGCGCCATCACGTGCAAGATTGGCCTTCACCTTGACCTATTTTAGACACACAAAATTAGATTACAAGCCAGCTTCTGTAGCAGACATCTCTGGAATTTGGGAGTCTACTTATTACTAGAGAGCAGCCTTCCTCTCCCAGCAATGCAGCTGGCCCTTGTCCATGTGTCATTAGGCAGATGGTTGATGTGTTACTCAGCTGATTACCTGATTCATTCATTCAACAAGAATGATGACAGATGTATGTGAATAGCCTGGTATACATTATGTTGTGTGCTAAGTTTATAAATGTGTAACGGCCATTGCTCCCAACCTCGAGGGGTTACGGTTGGGTCACTTCCTTGCCATAGCTCTCAGCACGCAAGACCCCTTAACTCTCCCCAGGGACCCCACAGCTCAGTCATTCCACGCTATATCTGTTTTCCTGAACTAACCAAAGCATTACATATCTCTGCGCCCTTTCCGATATGCTTTCCTTGACTATGGATTGAAACGTCCCAGAATCTGAACAACTGATACTGTCACCTGGCGAAAACACGCTATAGTCATGGTCCGAATCGTGCGCAGATCTGTTGGATTGTGGGGAAGAAAGTGAGCATGAAGCCCAGCAGAGTTGGCTTGGCCTAAATCAATCTGGCCAACGTGTCCCACGATCTCAGAGAGGAGTGAAATATTCTGTTGTTCATTGTGATGCCTTCATTTCATGGTGCTAAAATCCCAGAGCTTAAGAAACACATACGGAGTGCTGCTGCCTACGATGCTGGGAATGGTCTACATCTACCCTGTCAGATCCAGCAGCCACTAGCCGCATGTGGCTCTTAAGAAATGACAACAAGGCTCTTGTGACTGAAGGACTGGAGTTTCACCTTTAATCACTTTTAATTAAATTAAATACCTTCTACCTCTAGAGGGTATTTAGACCTGCTGGTCGAATTTATTTTTTTGTCACCACGGCCTTAATATTAAAAAAAAAATACAACTGTGGAACGCATTTGGAAATAACAAAAGACAGGATGTTGCCAGCTAAATGCTGAGGCTTAATTTTCTCCCCCAGCATTTTCTTCGGGCTTCTTTCGGCTCTGCCGTCCACGAGCTGCAGCTCCGGGCTATCACCCAGGCCACGGGAGCAACACCCACGGTTGCCAGCGTTAAGAGGTCCCCTGAGTAGTCGAGGCCTCTGCTACGAGGCTGTCTTCCAAATCAGCAAAGCAATAAATTCCATGGTCTCATTGGAAGCATTCAAATAAAGATATTTTAAAAATATTTATGCATTCTTTCAACAACAGCAAAAGATATTAGCAGCCCAGTATATGGCAAATACTATTATTCTAGGCCCTTGCAATACATCGGTGAACAAATCAGAGAAAAGATTTCTGACTTTCTGGAGCTTACATTTTGGTAGGGAGACCCAGACAACAAATATAAATAAACATAATAACCAGGGAATAATACAAATGCTACTTAGAAAGAGGTAGGGCAAGGTAGGAAGGGGCACACCGAGATGTTTGAGCAAAGACTAGAAGAAGGTGAGAGAGTTGTATGATTCCTGGTAGGGCACATTGCAGGCCTAACTTCTAATTCCCTGAGAAGCAGACTCTTCAAGCTCCAAGAGCAGGCATAGGACCTGGCACATGTCTTGAGTGGGTCTGAACCAGAGTCGGGACATCTGCACCTGGAAGGCTTGGATGGGATGGAGGGTGCCTCAGCGAGCCAAACAGATGACCTTGAAAGTCTGGCTCTTTCTAGGTTGATGGCACTCTGTATATTGAATAACTTCAACTTTTCTCTCAATTTATCTCTTAGCAAAGAGTCTAGTGCAGGAGAACGAACACCCACCACACTTCTGGTCACCAGGAATCCAGGCTTCTGGTCAACCCCTCACCTCTAGGTATGGAAGGGTCTTTCAAGCTATTACTTTTTTATGTGTCATAAGGTGTTGGTACTCAATGATTTCTAAATGTGCCTTCCACTTCTAATAATCCCTAACTTGCAGAAATATTAGGCACATACAAAGGGTATTAGTTTGCATGGGCTGCTGTAACAAATTGACACCCACTTGGCTGCTGACATGACAGACATTTATTCTCTCACAGTTCTGGAGGCCAGAAGTCCAAGGTCTAGGTGTTGGTGGTTAGGGTGCCTTCTGACCTGTTCCCAGCCTCTCCTCTAGCTGCTGGCAGTTTGCTGGCAATCCTTGGTGGTCCTTGGCTTGTGGAAACATCATGGGGACGCCTGCCTTCATCTTCGCATGGGGCTCTCCCCGTGTTCGTGTCTGTGTCGGAATTTCTCTTTTTGTATACAGACGTAGTCATATTGGATTAGGGCCCACTCCACCCCAGTATGATCTCATCCTAACTTAATTAATTACATATGCAACAACCTTATTTCCAAATAAGTTCACATCCTGAGGTACTAAGGTTGAGCCTTCACTGTACGAGCTTGGAGGAGACACCATTTAACCCACAATTTGACACGACGGTAAGACCAAGACCCTCAAAGTCTGCCCCAGAGTCAGATACAAGCAACCTACAGGCTTCCCCTCCCCAAACACCTCCCTCTACACCCTTGGGTGGTCATTCCAAGAGTGATTGTGGAACAGCTTCAAATATGGTGTTGACATGAAAGGCGCCGATTATAATAATTTTTAATGTAAAATATATATATAAAAATTCTTATTTGGATCTCTTTTCTTCTAGAAATGGATGTCTATTTTCAAAATATTGCACTGGCAGCTTCAGCAGAAGCAATCTATCGCCCGCAAAGGAGGAGCTGAGCCAACATATGCGTGCAGATATCAATACAAGTCTGGAGCTACACATAAGCAGAGGGAGTGCTGACAGGGAGCTGGGCAGCCTGCCACTGAGGAGCTCTTTTATAAAAGGCAGTGTTTCGCTTCCCTTACAAAAGACTAAAGGATTGTGCCTGATATTCATAGAAGCTGGGGCAAAAGAAATCTCTGGTCTATTCTGAGAGTAACTTGCCATTGATATGGATCCAACTAGAGAAATAACAATTCTCTAGTTTTCAGAATTGATCAATGTACTGTGTTCTCACCCTAACATAGGGAATGCAGTGTTTTTCCATCCAGTGTAGAGACCAATAAACAGAAGGCCTAAGCCACTTATTCAAGGGCACACAGCCTTTAAAGGGCAGAGCTGGGATTAGAGATCATTCAGAAGAATTGCCAGGTTCATACTCTTTCTGTCGCCTGGACTGGTTCCAGCCTTGACAATGGGGTGTGAAATCTAAAATCCAAGAGGGCAGGGGGGGGATTCTCCAAGATCAGTACATTTCTAATTAAGGAAGGCAAAACAAGACACACAACACTCCTTAAAGGCATGAAGACTAAAAATCTCCCACTGTGCAAAACTATGATTATAGGATTAAGAATACCAAAGGGCTCTTGACAGTTTGCTAAGTGTTTTCACACTTAAGATCTCATTAAGCCTTGGAAGTTGATGCCATGGTTCCTTGTTTTAGGACAAGGAAACCGAGGCCCAGGTTGGTAAATGACAAATTTAACAGGTCACTGTCAGGATGTGGTCAAGTGGAATTTCAGCTTGTATTTAAAATAAATTCAAATATTAATTAACCTAACTTACTTTTCTCCCTTATTATTTGTCTGCTTTAATCTTGGACCTTTAATGGTGCAGGCAGACCAATGGGGAAAGTATATGATGACCTATCATTGTCTTCTCCTTGCTCATGGGCCTTCTGGTGAATTCCCTTCCCACCATGCCGCTCCTGTGCTGGCTGTAAGCTTTTGGTTTGGCCTTGGGGGGAGAGGGGTGGGCAGCAGGGCTTGTTGGGGGTTAGGGGGCAGTCCTCTTCTCTGCTTTGCTCCATTTCTCTCTAATCTCTTAGCTTCGGTCAAGAGAAAATCCCACCTCATCTCTGAGCAACCCACATCATCTGGCCTGGCTGCCTTCAGTGTCCCTTGACACTCAGCCTCCCTACTTGATGGGAACAGGGGTGTGGCTGGTGGCAAGGACACGAGACTCACTCATTTCGATCCATCGTCAAGCTTTGCCTGGACAATGCCTTCCTTCGGGAGTCAGATCTACACTTCCAAAGGCGAATAGATACGAAGATGGAAGGAGTGTTCTAGTCCTTCAGTGGGCCCCCTCTAAGGCTGACCTTGATCTATGTCTCTATCTACGTCTCTATATGACTCACACACATCGGTGATTCTGCTTTTTCCTTGAGCTTGTGGACACTTGGAGACCATGGAACCGTGTCCCTCATTCAGTTTTGAATGCACAGCATCTAACACTAATAGATGTTTGGGGATTTGGGGATTTTTTTTTTTTTTAAGAGAATGAATGAACGGATCTCTAACTGAAAGTGGATTTCTGTGACGACCTGCTGAATGCATGCTGCAAGAAATCTTTTGACGTGAAAAGCAGAGTAAAATACCGCACAATAATATAGCGCACAGAGCAGTATACTAACAGTCAGGAATTCTGGGTTTTTGGCTGAGGTCTGCGGGACTCTTGGGATAAATCCATCTTAGAATTTACTGGCAGGGAAAAAATGCTTCTTCTCCAAAAAATTGTTTTTATTTTTTCCTTTTCCAAGATAATAAAACTTATTAAATTCATCCTATTTCTTTTGTAGTTTGGCCCCGTTCTCAAGTATGGTGTTACAATTAATGCAAAAAGTTAGTCTATTTTAGGGCATGAGAGTGAGGAGAGAATGCAGCTTCCTGTTCCCCATGAAGAGCCCTTGATCTTATTTGCATGACAAGGAATCTGTTTATAATATTATTTATTTTTTATTTTAAGCTAAAGTTTTTTTGGAAGGCAACTTCTAATAACCTCAGCCTACGAATGCTTATTCAAGTTCTAAATGAGAAAATCATTTCAATTCAACCATTTAAATGTCAATGACACCTGAATGTGTTCTAGATGATTCTGGGAACAATTCATGGACGATCTGGTGGCCATTTCATTGACTTGAGCTCTGTCCCATCAGGATCTTAAACTCACAGTCTCAGGGCTGGGAAAGCCAACCTATACAACCCTAATGTCTCATACATTGGTTTGGATCATTCTGATGCCAGGACATGTACCACCTCTGGGGGCCTCTAGTCTATAGGTGGACATAGATTGTACCTTAGACATTCTTTCTATGTCTCCAGGCTATTGGTTAGCAGTTGATGTTAATGCTTACCAGCCTGCAGAATACTCTTCTATATCGACTACATGGACCCTTTGTGAGTCTATCTGGGCCTCCTACAGTTAGATTTAACATGTGCTTAACTATCAACTTTATATAAGATGATTTTGAATTCATTCTACAGCCTAATTTCTCTGACTCAATGTATTTCAATTTGTCTCTGGCATTGGGCACGGTGATTATTGTGTATTTTTATTCTATGGTTTTCCAAGTTAGCCAATTATAGATTCAGAATTACTGAGCTAGGTTCGTAGTGGAAAAAACTTATGGTAGAACCCATCAATTATGGGAGAGGAAGCTGAGACCCAGGGAAGGAAGGTAACACATGAGAGGTCACCCAGCAAGTCAGAGGTCGTGCTAGGGGAGAAGCGTGAGCACTGTGTTTCATGCTTTTCCAGTTACAACCCATTTCCTGCCAGGGACTTAGGGAAGCTTCCTCTATTATGCTCCAGAAATCAATGTCTGTGTCTCCTCACATAGGTCACTTAATTCCTTCCGTTTTCATAGACACATGTATCCTCCAACCGGTACTTACTGAGCATCAGGTTCTGAGTGGGGATGATAGTCAGATGTTATCTCGCTTAACTTGACAACATCCCTACCGATTCAGCATCTTGTCCCCACTTTATTAATGAGGGAACTGGAATTTGGGGAGGGGAAAAAAAAGGCATTCCTCAAATCATGCAGTCAGGAAATGGCACATGTGTGAGTAATTCAAATTCAGGTCTGTCTTCTGCTCAAGTTGATGCCTGTTCAAGGCCAGAGATCATGGCCTCACTTCCTACATGATGCGTAGCACCTGCTGTTAGGCCTTCGGTTCTTATTCTTCTAAATGCAGAGGCAGCACAATGGAATTAAGCCAGGAATGCCAATCTAGGGTGCAAGATGTCGGGACGACAGTTACCCCGAGAAGGTGATAGTGACTGGGAGGGGACGGAAGAGGCTTCCGGCCGCTAGTAATGTTTGTTTCGAGTCTTGTGACAATTCATTGTGCTGCTATTTAGGATTTGCGTAGTTTTTCTCTGTATTTATTTACACTTTCACTTCAAAAGGTAGAGTAAAATTCAAAAGGTGTATTTGTTTGGATTTGAAACATATGGTCCCTCTATCATTCTTTCCACCTAAATGTACAATGGATACAGTCAAAGGTGTTCATCTTCTTGGGTTTTTAACCACTCCTTGCCCATCCCATCACTCCCTCTTCTGCTCTGATGGGCAGGGGCCAAGTCGGGCCCTTTGCTGGTGATGGTCCCCCTCCAGTCCCTCTCTAGTGCCCCTGACCTTTACATGCCTGCCCCTCGGGCCCCTCCTGCACCTTCTTTGGCCTCAGAGATGTTTACAGGCAGAGGCTCTTTCTGCTACATGGAACCCTAGGTCTCCTTGGGTTGACACCTTCATCCCCCACGATCTTCTGCAGGGCACAGCAAGGGACAGGCCTAGCCCCAGAGGGTCAACCCAAGCCCAGCCTCTCCCCCCCACTACCCCTGCAGCCTCTGGCTTCTCAGAGCAGGAGGTACCAGGGCACCTCAGTTTCTGCCCAGATGCACCCTCTTGGCGAGCCAGTCCAGCTGTGGGCGGGGAGTCTCAGGGCCAAAGGGGATTGGATTCTAACGTTCCGTTGGAACTTGGACACGTCACTGGGATTCTCTGTTCACTTTCTATGCTGAAATTACCCATCTCGGTACCTGCTCACGAGACCTTCAGGAAGGCAGGGAGCGTGAAAGGTTTAGAAACAGCAATGCCGACAGCAGCAATAAAGGGGCAGGCACAGGCGCCTCATGCTTACTGACTGAATGAGGCCCATGCACGTCACCCCCCACGTTGCTGGCGGGGGGCTGAAAGCCACTCTCCGAAAGAGAGCCACCACCCTCAAGGACTTGCTGGTTTCCGGGAAAAAGAGAAACCCCAAACCAGACAGCTAACCAATCAGCTGTGCAAAACGTCTGCGTTCTGATCCTATTTTGCAGCCAAAACTCATTTCATTTCACAGCGTCTATTGGATTTATTTTTATAACCACCCCTTTGGGTACGTGTTATTGACGCTCCCCTTTCAACGGGGCAGACAGAGTTCGCGCAAGACGACATCTTTTGCTGGAGCTGATAAAGGGCCGAGTCAGCATTGGAACCCCAGATTTTTGTTGTTGTTGTCGTCGCTGTTTGTTTGGTTCACAAAGCCTTTCTTTGTTATCGGCATCATAGACGTCTGTGCCTTTCCGTCCGGGGCACTGCCTATGAGGGTAACGCAACGTTTCTAAGCAGAACCCTTCCCCGTTGTGCGTGCCCTTCCTTCCAAGCTGTGGCACCTTTCTGCGTGCTGTGAGGCCGGCAAGGTGATTTGATTATTATTGAATTATTTCCCTGGCAAAGACTGTGGGCTTCACTGGTACCAAAGTAATGCCTCGCTTCTCTATTTTTGTGCTTTTTTTTGGTGCCCTCGAATGGCTTTTGGTCTTACCGCTGAATCATAACAGGATCCCCTTGAGGATATTTTCAATCCCACGTGTGAATATTAATAACACACCCAACGGACTAGAGTGGGGTGGGCGTGCACAGCTCTGTCCCACCCGTGACCACCAGCACCACGGCCACCACCAAGCTCCCAGCAACCTTGACAAGCTTTCCGACTTCAAAGATGGGAAAACATGAAAAATGTCAGACTTAGGATGTACGAAATAAAGCATATTTTTTTCCCTAAAAAATCCACGTTTTCAGGCTAGCCTATGAGATCCTTTCAAAGATGGGGTCTTACCTACACTCGTGTGGTGTCTAGGAAGCTGAAAGAAAATACCAGGAAGCAAATATTTATTAGGCGCCCACAATACGCCGGGTATGAGGTTCTCACTGTCACATGTGTCTTTTGGTTGGATCATCCCCATAGCCCAAGGGTGATCATCCCAAATAGCCCAGCTACTTGCCCGTTCCATGAAGCATTTTTTAAAACCCTAGTGGTACATCTAACACACCGCAAGACACATAAGCGGCCCACAATCCACAATCAACGTGTGCTTGTGAAGTGAATGAATATGTAGAGATCGCACAACTTGGTCACAGTCACGCAGCGAGTTAACATTGACCCCCAAACTGCTCTTGGCTTGTCTGACTCAAAGCCTATGCATCTGTAGTGCTATGCAAAGTGCTATGTTTGCCCGTCTCCCAGTAGGTGACCACATGGTCTGGCAATGAATGGGAGCCACAAATGTTTACTAAGTGAATTAGAGAGTTGAAGGCAAAAAGTGGGGAAGGAAGGAAGGAAGGAAGGAAGGAAGGAAGGAAGGACAAAGAAGAGAGAGAAGAGGAAAGGGAAAATGGGAAAAAAAAGCATACAAGGAAGAAGCTGTCAGCGATGGCTAAACATTAAGTAACTTGATTGGAAAGACACGGTGTTTATAAAGCCAATGCTGGCTCCCCCCCCCCCCCCGCAGATTTCACTAGCTTCACAGTGATCCCAGAAAGTTCTCGAAACGTCAGGTTTTCAAGACACAAAACAGCTCTGCAATGCTATTTGTTCTCAGATCCTTGACCAACAGAGGATTCGTGAGTAATGCGTTTGCTCAAGGCGAGCTGAGGAAATTAATACCCAAGAAAGCATCTCACTGGTCAGCTCTGTGAGAGGTTGAACCACCCAGGATTGTATATGTGGCATACATTTGAGCTGATAACTTATTAAGCATTTTGTGGTGAGACTACCAGGCATAATTTATCTCAACCCACTGAATACTCAGACTCGAGCAGTAACCCCACAGAACAGATGGGAATGCTCCATTCGGGAGGAAAGACTAGTTTTGGGCATTTTAATCAAGATCCAGGAAAACAGGGTACAGGTGAGGGGGAGACTGTTTTCAGAGGCAAGCATTTTCTTTCTCCTTGATCTCCTTATCATTCTTATCCTTGGTACTGAAAGCAGAAGGAGAGTTAGAACAGGGGACAGGGGAACCGGGTTCTACTCTGGAGCTTGCCCAGGCAAAGAGTCTCAGTGACCAAACTCTAGCCAGGCTCCTCTGACCCCTCTGCCCCACTCAATGTCTAGACTTCACCCTTGACCTGTAAAGACTTGAACAAACACACACAGAGTCTCTAACAGCTCCATGCTGCATCCCTAGCATGATGCTACCTTCCCCTGCCCCCCCCAAAGTGCCTTCCTGGGAAACTCAAGGCTGCTAAGAGAATAGACTGTGTGTTCCAGCCGAAGACTGGGTCCCCGACTCCCAGCCTCTGTGGTGGGGAAGGAGCCTAAGCATCAGTTAGGATCCCAGATGAGTTTCACATGGACCAACCCTCCCCTTCCCGCTTTTTGTAATTCTTGCCTTTCCTGACTCTACTGAGCCCTGCTTACCCTCTCCCTAGTTCCTCATTATGCCTTCAAAACACCCAGACACCTCTAGGCAAATGGAACTTGACTTCAGTTCATGCTGGACACTCATATCTTGCCCATTTCAATAGTCATTACTGATTAGCATCTGTCCTTATGAACTTACCTAGTGTCTGGCTTTGTTTGCCTTTGACACTGCATACCTGCCACATGACCTTGGATGAAATGCTTCACTCTTCTTGGTCCCCTTAAAACGGAGGATGCCCCGTGCCTGGGTGGCTCAGTCGGTTGAGCATCCGGCTTCAGCTCAGGTCACGATATCGCGGTTGGTGAGTTCGAGCCCCGCATCAGGCTCTGTGCTGATGGCTTGGAGCCTGGTGCTTGCTTTGGATTCTGTGTCTTCCTCTCTCTCTGCCCCTCCCCTGCTCATGCTCTGTCTCTCGCTCTCTCAAAAATAAATAAACATTGAAAAAAAATTTTTTAAATAAGAAAAATTTTAACAATCAAGGATGCCCTTTGTTTTGATGATTTTTGCTATTACAAAAATGCCGTCCCGAGCGACTACCTACGTGGATTTATGCATCTATTTGTGCTTTTACAAATAATAAATTTCAAAGATTCGAATGGCTAGTTTCAAGCCCAATTTAAATTGTGCTGCAGACCCGACTCAGCAATGTGCCACACCAGAGGGTTGTAGGGACGCTCAATTGTCTTTCATGCTCACCAACATCAAGTCTTACTAAGAAAGACACCACAACACATTCAACGTACTAGGAGCAGATTTTATTTTACTGATAGGTTATTACTCATTTCTTTGATCGCTAGCAAGGTTAGCATTTGTATTTGCATTTGTCATCTCCAAATCTTGTCTTGGAAACTGCTTTTGTACACTTTGCACACTCTGCGGCAGGGATAGGGCGCGGATGTTCATTTTTTCTTATAGATCCAATGTCTTTGTAACTGATAAGGATATAAAATATTGCTGTTTGCTGTAGGTTTTTTGCCATATTTTCTTTTTTTATTGTTTAAGGTGTTTTGTTTATAATATCTAAGGAAATATATTTTTAGGACAGAAGTCAAGTTCCCTGAAGCCGTGGAAATATATCACTTCCCACCAGAAATACATTCTTTTGGTATTAGCACAGAGCTTTTAAAACAACAAACATAGGATTCACACCAGAATTGTCCTTAATTTTTTTCAGCAAAGCCCTGTTCTCAGCTCATAAAAGCAAAACCTGAAATCTCCATTAGTTTCATCCTAGATAGTTCTTTAAACAAAGCAAAGTTTCCAAAGAATGTGCAAAAATCACTTTAAAAATGGTTTTTCTAGTCCTTCCTCCTATGGTAACCACTGTGAAGTCAGAACTTTTTTTCATGAAAGAATATCACTGTTCCAGGAGGGCCTAACAGGATGTAACTGTAGGAACGGAGTCTTTCCCAAAATTGGAAAAAAAAAACACTAGGGATGAAAGCCTTTGGTGGAATCCACGAAGCAACTGTGTCTAGAACTGGGATCCCAGACCCTGAATCTTCTAGCATCACTGATTGTCTTTGTTTGCCTCGAGTCATTTTAAGCCTTTAGGAACACAATGTCCTTATGTCTTTACTATTCAGGGTTTTTTTTAAAACTTTTTAACCTTTATTTATTTTTGAGACAGAGCACAGAGCACAAGCAGGGGAGGGGCCCAGAGAAGGAGACATAGAATCCAAAGCAGGCTCCAGGCTCTGAGCTGTCAGCACAGAGCCCGACGCGGGGCTCAAACTCGTGAACCGTGAGATCATGACCTGAGCCAAAGTCGGAGGCTCAACCGACTGAGCCACCCAGGCGTCCTTTTACTTTTCAGTTTTAAGGCGGAGCCACGGCCTAACCATGTCCTGCCTGGCACCCAACTGGCCCGTCTTTCCTGCTGCTGACCTGATGTCTCCTCTTCCTGTAAAAGAGAAAATAAGAGTCATGCATCACATCCCACTGAGCTGTAGCTACTGCTAACATTCTGAAGCCTTCCTCTCTACCATTATGTCGATGCTTATGCGACCATATTCGGTACGCTACTGTTTCTCACTTTTTCATTTAAAATTATGTGGCCATGATTCCCGCAAGTGGTAATTCTGAGTGGTTCTACGATAATCAATCCAACTGCTCCTCAATAGACAGAAATGTGGGCTGCTGTTTAGTTTTCCTGACTTTGGGGACAGTGAAGCACTCCTGGCTTGATTGCCTTGCAATTCCTTTCTCAACGCAGATTCCTAGAAGAACGGACACTGTATGAAAATATATGTGACTATGCAGACCACTCGGCATACGTATTAGAAACCATGGAAAATAGAGCTCAACATGGGTTTTCGTTGTTGTTACTTCGAAATCTCTACGTTGAGGAGGGGAGAGTGTTTGAGGGTGCAGTGATACTCTGGCTTGTGTTCCTGAGAATGTGTATCAGTATTTTCAATTTCTAGAAAGAATAATCATTACCTGATTTCATTTCGTAAGACATTAAAGGGAAAACACAACGGGAAAGTAGGAGCACAGTTTCTGACCAATGTCCAGAGGCTCCACCGTGAGGCGTTTCCATGTAGCCCTTAAGTTCTAGGCCTTTCTGCTCTTAGAAGTGACAGGATGTCCCCCACTCTGAAAACCAAGGAAGAGAAAGTTCTGTCTTCAGCTGAGGGGAGAGTGGAGCTTGCATGGTGGGCTGACAGGACAGCTGATGGAGGTCTGAGTGATAAGACTAGAGAGCAAAGTCCCTGTGTGCAGGGAGAAGAGATTGCCCAAGGTGCTATCTGCTTCTGGACAGGCACCCGGGGTGGGGGGTGGGGGGCACGTCTTGGGGGAAAGATAATCTGGGAGTGGAGGTAAAAGCCGTCTTCGCCGTTGACTGGTAAGAACTCAGTAGCCTCAGATCTTCTTGGGTTTCCAAACAGGACTTTTCACCACGCACTGCCCACGACCTTCATCTAAAAAGTACAAGGGATTGGTACATTTTCTTGTGTAAAATATGCACCTATTGACAAACCGGTCCCAGCCCACTATTTCCATTTTACCTCCTGCTCCCCCTTCCCCTGCTTTCTGTCTCCCACCAAAGCGCCCTACTGTGCTCTGTCCCATGGATTTACCAAGCACGCGAGTTCGCATCTCTGTGCATTTGCTTGATGCCCAGAAGGCCTCTCTTCCCCCCCCTGGACGTCTGGAATCCCACCTGCACTTCCAAGCTCCCGAACCACTTTCCTTCTTACTGTTTACACGGAGCCAATCGTCCTCGTCACGGCCTTCTGACACCACAGCAACTGCTTCACCACCTCAGAGTTCGTGGTCTTGTCTTTCTCGCTGGGCTGTGGGCTCCTTGAGGGCAGGTTCTCTCTGTGTCCTGACATGATCCATAATTCCAGGGCTGAGATGAAGACCCTGAAAACATGGAAAACAAAAACATAAATATTTATCGAGGGAAGGAAGGAGACTGAGTGAAAGGAAGATGTTATGAACTCAACGTCTGTCATCCCCAAATCCACGTGCCAAAGCCCTAAGCGCCATTTTGAAGGCATTTGGAGGTGAGGCCTTTAGAAGGTAATTCGGTTTAGTTGAGTCATGAGGGTAGGACACCCCACGATGGGTTCGGTGTCCTTCTAAGAAGAGGAACAGTGACCAGGGCTTGTTTATGTCCCCTCCCCCCGCCCCGTGAGGCTAGAGTCGAGGCAGATGTCTGCAAGCAGGAAGAGGGCTCGCACCGGGAACCAGATCTGCCAGCACCTTGATCTTGGACTTCCTCTCCTCCAGAACTGTGAGAAAGAAATGTCTGTTGTTTCAGCCACCCACTCTACGGTATCTTGTTAGAGCAGCCAGAGTAGACTAACACAGAAGGGAAGAAGTAACGCAGAGAGAGAGGAAAAAAAAAATAAATCTAATAAAATGTTTACTGTGTTAAATTTAAGCTGCTACATTGAAAGTATAAGCGTGTTTGAATTTGGTGTCTAAGACCTGGAGTTATACAAATGTGTGAAAAATCTCTTAACTGAAGATCAATTTAACTCTCTGGCACATGGCCAAGAATCTGAAGGAAGTAGAAAAGGCCTATGAATAGCACACATAAATATATGAGATCTGTGCACAAGAGCCCAGGCATTAAGAGAGGTTTCCCTCCTCTCACGACCTCACTCAGCAGCAGCTCTTTCTGAGTTATTTATGTCTTTGTGTGCTTACTGCCCTGAGAAGTTGAGATGCTGTGTGTTTCCAAGAGTGTATATATCTATGTATGTATATATATGTATATGTATATGTATATGTATATGTGTGTGTGTGTGTATATATATATATATATATATATATATATATACATATATATATAAGCATTAAAATGTTATTTGAATCATTTACATAAATGGTGGGGGATACCATTTCATTTAGGATAGGCACTCCAGTTCACACAAGCACCAGTAGATGAAGGGAGATTAAAAGAAACAAACACACCATTCGAGAGGGTGCCAATCTCTGTCTCCAAAGCCACCTGCAAATAGTTTTGCTCTAGAACTCTGGGACATTCATGACTCTTTCACTCTCGGAGGAGCGCCAAGCGGCCACTCCTCTTCACGAATGTGCGATGGCAAATATCAAATGTGGAGGTGACGGAAGGGAAACGTCATTCAACAAAGTCACCTCGGGCAGATATCTAGTTGGACGTCCATGCAGACTCCTGCTGACGCCCCAGCTCAGGTCGAGGACTTCGCTCCCCCGTGGGATCCTGTCTTCCCCTTCGAGGGTGCCCTTCTCTCACTTGTCCGCTTTGCAAAAATGACCACCGAGAAACACTCTTGTCAATGAGATGACATTATTAGGAAATGGGTGTGGCGTTCTAAGAGTTGGATGTTTGGCCCGTACACCTTTGTCCCTAATTTTAATTTATTCATTTATATTTTGGGTTCTGAAGGAACACAAGACAACGGAGTCAAAGACTCCTCATCCTTTCTCACCTGTCACCCAATTTTTAGAGGCATCTGCTGGTATCTCCACTTGGGTGTCTTTGCAGAGGTGCTTGATTCTAGTAGAAGGATATGCTTGTACATATGTGTGTATACATGTGTGTGGGGGGGCGCTTGGGGGGCTCATTCGGTTAAGTGTCTGGCTTCGGCTCAGGTCATGATCTCATGGCTCGTGAGCCCGTGTAGGGCTCTATGCTGACAGCTCAGAGCCTGGAACCTGTTTTGTATTCTGTGTCTCTCTCTCCTCTCTCTCTCTGCCCCCCCCCCCCCCCCCCCCCGGCCACTAGCACTCTCTCTCTCTCTCAAAACTAAGTAAACTTAAAAAAATTTTTTTAAATGTGTGTTTGCTTGTTGGTGTGTAGAATATGATATATGTCATATTTGCATGATATATATGACATATTTACCTGTATGCTGTATTTGTCATACATGCATGCACGTGGCCGGGATTTGGGGCTGCTTTTCTATACACATGGTAGCCATCACATACGTTTTCCTGCAGCTGACCTTTTCATTTGATAGCATAGCTCTGAGAAACGTCTGTATCGATATATAATGAAATTATTCATTCTTTACTGCGGATGCTGAGCATTTCAATGTGTTGAATATTGCTTCTACGGGTCCACATCCATGTACGTTTTGGCTATTTCTAATCTCTCATCATTATAAGCAATGCTGCAGGGAATAATTCTAAATATACTTCATTCTGTACCTATGCTGGTTGAGCTTAGCTGTAAAATAAATTTCGAGAGCAGGAATTGCTGACTCACAGCCTAGGTGCGTCCATAGGGTTGTTCTCTGAGATTCTTTTCGTTTTACTTACTTGGTGACTAGCTAATGCCTGAGTGTACAGCATTCCAACAGAACGAAAGAAGAAAGAGTGAAAAGGAATCTTTTGCGCATGCTTTTCTCCAAGCAACCAATTCTTCGTCCCTTAAGAAAGTTCACAATTTGCATGCGGGATGTATTTGTTTCCAGTGGTATTCGGAGCATGTATCAATGTGTGTCTACACGCAGAGATATACATGTGGATACGTGTGCGTTGCGTGTACATGTGTATATTCCGCTGCGTGTGTGTTTTCAATGTTTTACTGCACGAGTTCAGCGAGCTCATGGCGGGATACTGGTCGTAGACTGGCGTCAGGCATCCGTTCCCCCATTTACCTTGGGGACCTGCTTCCTTATTGTCTCATCCTTTGTCTCCATTACATTTGAGGATGGCAAGGCTGGTGATCACATAAAATATAAACCGTCTTGTGTTTGGCGGAATGATGATTTGATAACACGTATTAACATTGAAATGCGCTCGCTTTCGGTATGGCAATGCCACTATTTAGGAAAGTTACCTCACGTCAACACTTGCACGTGTGTCCCAGGATCCCCTGGAGAAGAACAGGCGTTGCAACATTGTTCTCAAAAGTCAACAGCAAACAAACAGAACCTGAAATAAAATAAGGTGTTGATCAATATGGGACCGCTTAAATGAGTTATGGCGCATCCTGGAAAACTATGGAATCTTTACAAAAAAAAAAAAAAAAGAACCCTTGGGGTACCTGGTTGGCTCAGTCGGTAGAGGAGGCGACTCTTGATTTCAGGGTTGTAGGTTCGAGCCCCACGTTGGGTGTAGAGACTACTTTAAAAATTGTAAAAACAGGAAATCTTGGGGTGCCTGGGTGGCCCAGTCAGATAAGCAACCGACTCTTGATTTCAGCTCAGGTCATGATCTCAGAGTCATGAGATTGAGTCCGGAGTCGGGCTTTGTGTTGAGTGTGGAGCCTGCTTGAGATTCTCTCTCTTCTTCTGCCCCTCCCCAGATAATGCATGTGTGCATGCCATGTGCACGTGCACTCTCTCTCTCTCTCAAAACAAAAACAAAAACAAAAACAAAAACAAAAACAAAAGCAAAAACAAAAACCTCTTAGTGTGATCATACCAACAGATCTCCACAAATGGCAAGATGTAGAACAGTGTGTATAACAGGAATGTAGATAATTTTTCACTGGTAGTAATCTTTGAAGAGAGGGAAAGCATGGGTATGGAGGGGTTTTTACTCTTCCTTTCGAACTTTCTGTGTCATAAATATATATTCTTACCTATGCACATATATATAACCTTAGAGGAGAACTAAAGAGCCATTTTTGGTTTCGGTTTTGCTTTGACTTCCCCGTAATTAAGACATGCATTTAAAGTGAAAACAAACGAATCATAAATATGGGAGAAGAACAGAGTGACCAGATCTTAAAGATACAGTACACTTTTTTCACCCACCAGTGGCTTCCTGTGTCTTTCCTTGGGTTGGTTATATCAGAGAACTGCATTGGGAGCGACATCAAAATACGGATTTCAAGACTCGCTTCTGGAGATTCTGATCCGGTACGGCTGAGGTGGAGCTCGATGTGCACAAAAGAAACGAATGATGACAGGACAAAATTTGGATGCCCAGCTTCATGTGGGAACCACTGGCCATATGGTGGCTCCATTCACTGCCCCCCCCAAGTAAGTTTCAGAGCTGAAGTTACAACTCCAAGTTACCAGGTGTATCCTATGTATTCACCTTGTTTGCATTGTCTCAGTGCCTTTGAGGGATTGTGCAGAATAGTGGAAAACACGTGGGCTTTGAAGGCAGAATGAAGTAGATTTGAACTGTGACCCTAAAAGGCACTCGCTGAATCATGCTCGGAAATTACGTAACCCCTCTGAGCTCTTAGACTTACCTAACAAGGCTAGTATGAGAATTGGAGCCCCTACGTAGACAACACTAGGCAAAGGGATACAGGAGTACTCGGTCGGTGGTAGCTGTTGTTATTTATAGAATCGGACACAACGCCACTTGGTCACCTTTCTGTGATTTTAAATGCTAGCCTGTGACAGGTGTAGGCAGTAAAATTAGCTCTGTCTCAAATATACTTAAGTAGACGTGGAAAAACGGTAACTGCGGGGCAGAGCCGGGGTTCTCGGGCACTTCCGCCCTTTCGGAATGGCTTTCAGAAAGCTACCTGTCATTTAGGGAACCTTTAAATACATTCATCCCAAACACCTCATGATTTCATCTGGAGGGCCAGAAGCGAACACAGCCTCCAGGGGTGGGGAATTGGTCATCAGTCATGGCAACTCGAAATTAGAGACGCAGAAGTCGTTTAGCTCCCCTCCAGCCTAGGTCTTGGGTTCCGGGAAGCACTCAGGCACCTTTTGGAGACCCTGATTTAAATACTCCAAGGTCTCTGTCACGATACAGATTCCAGAGCGTGAGAGCTGGAAGACATGCCAGGGAGTAACCTACTTATTACTTCCTTCCTGAATTTCTGCACCCACGAACATACCTCCAGCTGCCGACAATGTAGCACCCGCCGTGCCCCAGGTATTGTGCAAATCACTTCATGAGGGTAATCTGGGATCCTTCGGCCACCGTCAAGGAGGGATCCCTGCCCCAGTTTGCATTTGAAGAAGTGCAATCCGGTGAGGCCAAGGAACTTGCCTGAGGTGGCCTCATGCACAAAGGGGGAGTTGTGTTGGATGCCAGGCACGTCGGGGTGCAAAACTCATAAACTCTCGCTAGACCCCATTAAGTGCTCCATATGCTGAAGGTGGTGCCCACCGAACGGCACCGTGTTGTGGCCAGCGCCCTTGCTGCTTGCAAAGGATAAGGGGCAACTCAGGAGACCCTCTCCTTCTGGCTTTCCAGGGGGAGGGCTGTGTGGCTGGGGCCGGTGCCTCAGTAGAGCCTCCCTGCTCTTAGGGTTTCAAGGAACTAGGACTCGCCCCATCCCTTAAGCAGTGGAAGCCGAAAGACAGTTGGGAGTCGGTGGGGAAGAACTGGCACTCCTCCTGGCCCCTTCGTGTTCTGATCTCATTCCTCTCAAGTCGAGCCAAGGATTATTTTACGGTCTCCTATTGTGGCTCCTTCCACAGCTCCCTGTATCGGATGAGAAATTCATCCTTTTCTTTCTCCCAAACGCTTCCCCTGCGAAAAGCACGCCCATCGGATGGTTTGGAACGGGTGATAGAGTCGACAGACTATTCTCTGCTCCCTGCCCCCATCTCTGGGACGATTTAGCTTCCCAGCCCTTGGCCGCAGCTCCTGGCTCCTGGCCTCCATCTAGAGCTCCACCTGTCCTGATTCCTATGCACTCTGTGCCAGCACCATGAAGCTCCCTAAACGCGAGGATTCGGGGAGACCCCACTTTGCCTGGCAGGGAGCACTGTGCCCAGAGCGGGGCAGAGAAGGCAGAGGCTGGCGGGAGGGGCCGCGACCTGCTCTCGGGTGTCTTTGGACGCTGAGCCAATGCATCGATGCTTCATCCGGAAAAGCAGAGAGCTGCTGGAGGGCACTCACAGAGCAGAGAGTCCAAGTTCACTCTGGTGGCTGCTAGGCACCTTGTAAGCACGCTGGGGGGACGCTGTGACCACATCACCTGCTCCTTCCTCTCCCTGCAGGCCAGCTTGCAGCCCTTCTTGGGCAGCGAGAGGGCCCTCCAGGGACTGCGCAGACCATCCTCAAAATGCAGACCTGGTTCAGGCTCACGTTCCAGGCGGGAGGGAGATGACTACTGTGAGCTCTTCCAAGCAGGGGATCATCAACTCTCAGGAAGGGGGCCCGTGTTGTCTTTGGAAATCGGGGGGGCTGGTTTGCACGTCTCTATCTTCTGCGCGACCTCGCTTCCTCCCCGCAGCAGCCCCCACTGTCTCCCGCCCCGCCACCCTGGCTTCTGTTTCGGCCCTGGGCCCTCAGGGAGAGGAGAGTAGTCTGTCTCACCTAGGCCTCTGCCGGCCAAACAGCAGGCTCCTGTCTGCAGGTTTAATGAGGAAAGCCCAAGTCAGGAAGGCTGGGGCCGAGGTTTTATGGAGGCTCTGGGCCAAATGGCTTAGCCAGGAATTCAACCAGCGCTGCCCTCTACCCCCTGGGAGCCGCAAAACGCGAACGGTGCTGGTAAAACGGAGAGCAATTTCCCAAGCAGGAGACGGGAGCTTTTAACGAGCTCGAGTGAGCCTGCCCTGGTCCTCCGTGGTCCTCCGGGCTGCCTAATTAGATTGCCAGTTGCAAAGAGCCCTTTGACGGCCCAGAGACAGGGAGAGGGTATAAGCTCTGAGGAGCAGAAGCCAGGACAGTAATGACCAAGCCATCGGAGGGGGCCTGGCGCATTTAGGAAGGTTTCTCTTCCTTTCTCTTCTCCCTTCCTCCAGGTCATGCCTCAAATCCCGCTAATGCACGGTTTTGGATATTTCGGAGAAGGAAGCAATGGTCAAGCGAAGCATGCAAATTTCCTTGGAGGGAGCTGGGTTACGCTCTGGATTCTGCATCCATTTATTCATTCGTGCATGTTTTTTACACTGACCCGGTTAGAGCCTGTGCAAGTGTTCGGGAGACAGAGATGACTTCATTTAACGTTTTCAGAAAGAGAAGAAATTCAAACACGCAAAGAGCTACCAAATAATTGGGAAAGTGACCACAAAGAAGCCGCGGGTAAGGTGAAATCAGTCACGGGGGCCTTGGGGGAGCTAAATTGGAAGAAGGGGCGTTTGATTGGGTTTTATGAAATAGATCACTTTTTTTTTTTAAGCTTCTTTATTTACTTTGAGAGAGAGAGAGAGTGCGAGTCAGGGAGGAGCAGAGAGAGAGGGAGAGAGAGATTAGCAAGCAGGCTACGCGCTCAGTGCAGAGCCCGCCTCGGGGCTCGAACACGCAAACTGCGAGATCACGACCTGAGCCGAAATCAAGAGTTGGGCGCTCAACTGACTGAGCCCCCCCAGGCTCCCCAGATCACTTAAAACACAAACATAAATAGCAAGGTAAGTGATAATGAGTTAACTTAAAAAGATAGAGTGGATGTTTCAGAACATTGGAATGATATGGGCATAGGTTCTATGTTTGCAAAAAGACCACATACAAGTAATTCCAAATGATGGAGACAAGAACACTGACCTGAAAGTCACCCAAAGGTTATGCAAGAGCCTGTGCCCACGTCCTCACTGCCATCAAGGGGGCACAGAGGAAGGGCCTCTCTACTTTCACTTCTGGCTCCTAAGCTTGGAGCTACTTGGTACGATTTTTAAGAGGGGATCTACAATCTACTAAATGTTTATGTCCTCAAACTCATATTTTGAAGAACTTACCCTCAGTGTGGCCCTATTTGGAGACGGGGGCCTCTAAGGAAGTGACTCGGGTTGAATGAGGTCATTGGGCAGTGGCGGGTGGGGGGGGGGCCCTGATCTGATGGGATTAGTGTCTTTAGGAGAAGAGACACCAGAGAACTGGTTCCTGCTCATCCCTTGTGCATGCACTGAGGACAGTCCCCTGGAGGACACTTGCTGTGTGACAGTCAGAAAGAGGTTCTTCACCAGAAGCCGGATCAGCTGGAATCTTTACCTTGGATTTCCAGCCTTAAGAACTGCAAGAAAATATATTTTCTGGCTGTTGTTGTTTGGTTGTTTTACGTTTCCGTTGCTTAAGTCCCCCAGGCAGTGGTATTTTATTAAGACAGCCCAAGCAGACAAGTGCCCAGTCCTGGGAGCCCAGGGTCGTGCCCTGACGCTTGCTTTCAGGGGCATCCCTCAGGGGAAAATCATCTCCCCCTGTCGAAGATCTGCCAGACTCCGACTACTGTATTCTCTTTTCCCAGAATTCCCTGCCTTTAAGAAGACTGTGCACCGCCCTCCTTGGCCAGGAGTTGACCGCTTGAAAGAGAATTCCTTTCCTTCACCATGTCAGGCTGGGTCAGGTGACACAATCTGGCCAGTGGATGAGGAGAGAAAGCAAGCCATGCTTTGTGCCCGGCTAGACACTTTCAGTGACTTGCGTGGTTCCAGCATCGCTCGTCCCCAGCTGCCCGTGAGAATGACATTTTGCACAGAGGGGCTGCTTCTTTAGCCCAGAATCTAGACTGGAGGCGATACGGCCGCTGTAGCTGACCCCATGGACGCAGCTAATATGAAATGGGAGAGAAGCCTGCACCCTGGCTGCTGCTGAGGCCCTTTGCTATTAGAGTTTATGAAAGAGGACACGGACCGTTGGGTTCACGTCATACAATCAGCACTGAACTAGATGTCGCTGCAGTGACACACATCGTGCAGCTTCGCGTTACTTTCTTTGTCCCAACGTCTGCTCTGTCGGGCATCCCCTGCACCTCTTTCTCGTCCCCATAATTACCAGGATGGCTACTTCTTAACTTTTAATGCTCAGCAAAGGCATCATTTCCTAGGCATCCCCTCCCAGGGCTCCGTAGGCTGGGCTAGCGCTGACGTCCCTCATCCCATGTCCGTGGCTCCCTCACTGCAGTCACCAAGGGGAACTGGGAGAATCTGCCTCTGTATCTGTCTCCCCAACTAGACTTCAGAGAGCAGGGATCTTATTGAATTTATTGCCCTCCACTACATTTGGCTAAGGGCTGGCACATAAAATTGGCTTAAAAAATGAGCCATTCCCATGCTGTGGACATGTCAGTCCCTAGAATCTCTGCCCTGAAAGATCCAGTCTGTTTAGTTGAGCTCAAGGACCCGGTTCTACAGGGCTAGAGAAGGGTTGGCAGTCAACGTTTTCACAGTCAGATTAGGGAAACTATCCATAGCGATAAAGGAGGAAAATGCAATCTCAGTGCTGCAGCTGTGTGTCATAGTCATCAACAAGTTTTGATCATGGAGATGAGCATGGTCTCACACACCCAGACACTGCCACATGGACACTCAGCAGGGCTCACCTGACCGTGCTTTCCCGGTGCTCGTGGCATGGCAGAGAGGAATAATGGAGGAATACTTCCGGCAGCGCACAAACTTCTCCGTCTCCTCAGGAGTGCCCGGTGCACACACACTCATGCATGCATGCATATGCACACATGCAAACTACACACACAGACAAATATATGCACCCACGCATACGCACACACACACATACACACACACAAGCACACGCATATGCACAAACACACATACACACACACAAGCACACGCATATGCACCACACGTGCGCACAGATCGGCACACCTGTCAACAAAGCAAGAGATGGACATTGACCAGAAGATGAAATCATCTGAAATTACCATTTAAAACCAGCTGAGACGGAAAAAGTATTGTGCCCAGCACACAATATATTCTCCGCAAATACTGCTTTTGTTTTGAATCTGATTTAATTTGGTGTAATGAAGGGCGCCTGGGTGGCTCGGTTGGTTGGGCTCAGGTCATGATCTTGTAGTCTGTGAGTTTGAGCCCCTCATCAGGCTCCGTGCTGACAGCTCGGAGCCTGGAGCCTGCTTCAAATTCTGTGTCTCCCTCTCTCTCTGCCCCTAACCCACTTGCCTTCTGTCTCTGTCTCTCTCAAAAATAAATAAACATTAAAAAAAAAAATTAAAAAAAAAAAGAATAAAAAACTCGGGGTGGGGGGCGCCTGAGTGGCTCAGTCAGTTAAGCGTCCAGCTTCGGCTCAGGTCATGATCTCGCGGTTTGTGGGTTCGAGCCCTGCATCAGGCTCTGTGCTAATGGCTCAGAGCCTGGAGCCTGCTTCAGATTCTGTGTCTCCCTCTCTCTCTGCCCCTTCCGCATTTGCGCTCTGTCTCTCTCTGTCTCTCAAAAATGAATACATGTTAAAAAGAATTAGAAAAAAAATAATTCGGTGTAATAATAAGACGGGCAAAATGAGGCCGTTTGAAAATAAATGGCAACTAGATTAAAATTTGTATTTAAAAAAAAAACACTTGTGTGTTTTCTCTGTATTTGTTGCTGTGCTAGATAGTGAGAAAAACCAAAGAAGACATAGTTACTGTCTTTAGGTACCTCTGAGTCTGGTGAGAGAGACAATCCCCAAAATAAATAATGCAAACATTTGTTAGAATTGCTGTCATTGATGTTTTTGAAGGAAACAATGGAGGTACAAAGAGGGAATCATCAGTTTTAACTTGATAGATCAGGGCAGTTTGGGAAGTGATAATAAGTGATACAAGCTTGAAGGATGAATTAGTGCTTAATGGAGAGGTAGCTACACACACACACACACACACACACACACACACAACTGATTTGTGACATAATATGCATGGAATGTATTTTTAATGAATAAAAGTATCTCTAAATAATTGAATAGCTCTGGAGATGTGGAAAAATGACGCCAGAGAAAATATCTGATATGTAACCCTTGATCTAATGTAATTGATTCATTAAACAAACAATACTCATTGACATTTTCTAATTTCACACTCCTTATCCAATGAAACTTTCTCCTAGACATGGGTATGCGTGGATGAGTACGGCTTCACTGTAACCCCACAGAATCATAATTTTCCATTTGCCTGCTAGCTTAATGATTTCACTTAGGATACATTGTGGTTTAATGGAAAGAAAATGGATGTGGTATCTGAAATATTTGGGTAACTATCCTTTCCTGATTGTGTTTCACTGGGCAAATACCTGAGACTCGGTTTCCCATCTGAGGTGGGAAGCAAACTAATATTAAAATCATATGAAAAATGGCAACAAAATAAGGTGCCAGTCACACAACAGGCTGTGAAGGAGATGGTTTGAGTAACTTTGACCTCCCATATTACTTAAGCTTGTTAGGAATCAAATGACTTTTACTGTTTCTAGAAAGCAAATCCACAAATTATCTTAAAGTTATAAAGATTTACTGACCTTTCAAAACAGTTTGTGTAGGGGTGCCTGAGTGGCTCAGCTGGTTGAATGTCCGATCCTTGGTTTCAGCTCAGGTCATGATCCCAGGGTCATGGGATTGAGTCCCCCTGTCGGGTTCTGCACTGTGCATGGAGCCTGCTTAGGATTCTCTTTCTATCTCTCTCTGTCTCTCATGTGCTCTCTCGGTCTCTCAAATAAAACAAACAAAAACAGTTTGTCTAGGCCCTGACAACAAATAAATAATAAAGTTTGGAGTATTGTATCCCATTTGGGGTCTTAAAGCTTGGGATAAGGGGCAACGATAATGACTTTAAAATCCATTTGGTTGGGGGCGCCTGGGTGGCTCAGTCGGTTAAGCGTCCGACTTCGGCTCAGGTCATGATCTCACGGCTCGTGAGTTCGAGCCCCGCGTCGGGCTCTGTGCTGACAGCTCAGAGCCTGGAGCCTGCTTCACATTCTGTGTCTCCCTCTCTCTCTGCCCCTTCCCTGCTCATGCTGTGTCTCTCTCTGTCTCAAAAATAAATAAACATTAAAAAATTTTTTTTAAATCCATTTGGTTGAATCTTGAATCTGGAATTGAATAGCTGTGCATTCTTGGAAAAGTCATTTTGCCTTTCCAGGGCTGCTAGGTCATATACTGCAACAAATATGTCATAAGAGATGATCAATACATTTATGAGAACAAATTAGTGACTAGGTATGTAAACCAGTTACTACATCAGTGTAATCACTGTAGTTATATCAATTTTCTCCATCTTTCCATAAAATGAGCCCAAAATGAAAAACTCCTACCTTCATACAAGCATTACTGAACTTGGACGAGAGGGCTTCTTGCCCAGGGCTCCACACTTTACAGTCTGATCTCACAATCTTCCCCGAGGGGTGAGAAATTGTTCCCCTACCTTCTACCCATTCTCTACAGACCTAGGATCTTGCAATTCTCTGCCCAAGTTGTCCAGACTAAGTTGTCCTTTCCAAGACTGGCACAGGCATCCTTCCTTGGTCCGTGTAGCTACCGGCTGATTGTGCCATTGGTGGTCATACCCTTGGACATGAGAAAAGACCCAGACTTGACTGCTGGAAGAGAGTGCACACAGATCATTTGGTTAGAAGGTTCGTGGGTGGAGAGAAAGGGAGGGTGGGCTGGGGGACTGATGGTTCTCCATAGCCTTCTGGGTCATTCTGAGATTTTGTCAAGTAAGGACTTGGAGGTTATTCTATTGAACAAATGTTTGGCTTGGTTTATAACTTTTAAACATATAAGTATAGGGTATGTGGGCCTTCATTCATAGATATTTTCAAAGCCTTACCAATATTAGAGGAGGTTGCTCTTTCCAGTGAAATTTAAATGTCAACCATGTGCCTTTGGATCAGGAAGCTCTTAGCATTTATACTTTTTTTTCCCCCCGTGATGGGGGTTAGAGGAGCCGAGAGTTAAAGGGAAAGCCAATTGAGGTTCAAGAAAATTCTCGGAATACTGAAACAGACAGGTGCGAACATTCCCCAGATATTTTTAAACTGCTTAAATTTCCCCAAGAATTGCTAAATGCCAATAAGGGCAGTGCCACGATGTCATTTTATCTTGACCCTGGTGACTTCTTTACTACATATAGAAAAAGAATGGATTTAAGAACATTTGAAAATGAAATAAATCCTCATTTGTGCTATGTGTCCTCACACAGGTATACTTTTAAAAAAGCCGAAGAACTGTACAGAATATCCCCTAATTTGATATCAGGTTTAACTTCCAAGACCCAAATATGACATTGCGCCTCTGCTGCTTAAAATCGTTTTGAGGCTTCCCATGTCAAAAAGATAGCGTCAAAATTATTTAATTTGCATACAAGACTTCATAACCTGGTTTCATCTTGATGCGTTTGTTCACACTCGGAGCTTTAATCAGGCCAGATTCTCTCCTCCAAGTCCTGCCGTGTTCTCTCATGCTTCCCGATGTTTGCACTTAACCAGTCATTCAGTCCTTCCAGCACCGCGATCCTTGATCTGGGATCCCCACATCCCCACTGCATCTGCAGATCGAGGGCTTGTGGACTTGGAAAAGAATACTTTCTGGTTTATTTTCACTCACATCAACTAAAATTTACCATTTTTTCTATTATGCATTTTGCAACACATCACAGAGATGGTATTAGTAATAACTTGTGATTTTGTCAGTAAGAGCATAGAATTTTTTTTGAGAGAGAGAGAGAGAGAGAAAGCACGTGAGTGCACACATGAGCTGGGAAGGAACAGAGGGGGACAGAGAGAGAATCTCAAGCAGCTTCCATGCCCAGTGCAAAGCTGATGTGGGGCTCGATCTCATGCCGCTAGGATCATTACCTGAGCAGAAATCAAGAGTTTGATGCTCAACCGACTAAGCCACCCAGGCGCCCTGAGCATAGATTTTTTCTTTTCTCTGCATCACATAACTATGGTAATAACTTGAAATAACTGTGTATCCTAGCCACTATTTTAAAAATGCGACAGTCATAAGATCCCTGCTAGGAGATTGTGTTTCACAAGATCTATTAACACACTGACAGGGGCAAGATATTACAATTTTTTGAATATTTTAAAATTGTATTCTAATATAACATTTTAAAACCTTATAATTGGGGCGCTTGGGTGGCTCAGTCGGTTAAGCCTCCGACTTCGGCTCAGGTCATGATCTCACGGTTCGTGAGTTTGAGCCCTGCATCGGGCTCTGTGCTGACAGCTCAGAGCCTGGAGCCTGTTTCAGATTCTGTGTCTCCCTCTCTCTCTCTCTCTCTGACCCTCCCCCATTCATGCTCTGTCTCTCTCTGTCTCAAAAATAAATAAACGTTAAAAAACTTTTTTTAAATAAAAAAAACCTTATAATTGTAAGTCTAGGTATTTGCTTCTATGCATTTCAATATCATATCATATTTTAATGCTTAAAAGTCCTTATTCTGCAAAGGATTTTATAGGTTTCACTAGAGTGTCGAAGAGGTTGAGTGTCATAAAAAGATTAAAGAAAACCTGAGCTGGAAGATTTCCCCTTGTTCATTCTTAGCAAACTGCTACTCATCCTTTAAGGCCCATTAAATATTAGCCTTTCCTCTGAGAATTCACCAACTTTAGCTGGCATACAGAGCCACTCTATTATGATCCACACCATCATGGAGTTACCACTGTTATAGACTTTTACATTGGATTTTAATGGTTGATTTCCCTGTTTGTCTCTCCAGCTAGACTGGTGGTTTTTTCCTCTTAACATTTTCGGTGACCAAAACAGTTTCCAATATGGTGGATGTGCTGAACTTAACATGGGAAATGTTTGACCATGTGGGGAAAAAAAATGTTAACAAGGTCTAGATCAGTTAATTTCCTCAGAACAGAGGCGAGGACACAGTGATTTTGTCGGGATAACTTTTCCGTAACTGTGACTTGATGAAAGTGATGTTTATTTGAATATTTCAAAATCTCTTAATTCTCATGGTTCAACACATAATTTAAATGTTACACCAAGTAAAGGACAGCCCTGTACGCTCTTTGAAGAACCAGGGCATCATCCTGTAAAAAAAGGTCTTCCCTCTGTCATTTGGCTTAGGTGAATATCCCATCATGTCATAGAGCCTTAGCTACATTCGAGTGTATGTGGGTTGTTCTGAGACCAATATTTAATCTAATTTTAGAGAAATACACATACATTATCCAGTAGCGTCTGTACTAATGTGTATTTGCACTTGAGGGAAGCAATTTATAATTAAGACGTGTAATTACAAAATATTTAAGACCTATTGGGTTACGTGGAGTTGCAACAGGGTTGAAGAACACGCAGTTTGTCTTAAACATTATTTTATTTTGAGAAGTCATACGTGGTGGGAAAATAGTTGGCTGTATTATCGATCAATGTGGACTTAGTTTTCTTGAGTAATATGTCTTATCACTCTATTGACCTCCCTTTGTCGGGCAGCGAGTTCTGTCACAGCAGAATGCAGAGAATAAAGATGACAGATTTGGGTAATCTGGGGGTAAAAGGAAAGATTCAGAATACTATTTAATAAGTCAGACATAACTTGTCACATGCGAGATAACAGGGAAGAGAGCAGAGAAGCTGGTGGTTCCCCGGGGGCGGGGGGAAATGGATGAAGAATCTTAACACAGGGACTGAAGAATGAAGGGCGGGAGAGTCAGAGACCAAGGCCAGGAAGTGGGCAAGCCCTTGGTCTCCCCTGTGAATGCGATGGTGTGAAAAAGACCATCCGGCCATCAGATCACCAGACCGTGCGATGGGGCAGAAAGCCTTAGGTGGTTTTGCAGAATCCACTCACCCTGAGTGACGTGGGAAGGAACGTTTGCCGTGGGCCTGAAGGTAGTTCAGACAAGACCCAAGAGCTGTCACTGAGGGTCCCCACCAGGGGGGGACAAGCATCTTGCCATACACACCAGTGTGGAAGGGTGGCAACGAGCGGTGAGTAAAGATGGAACCCACCATCCGTCTCTGTCCCCAGCACTGTCAACGGCTCCGGATAGCATATGGGTCCTGGGACTTAGAAAGAGGGGAGCGGAGCCACCAATTAGACCTAAGTCAAATTTCCACTTCCTAATAAAATGGGGTTTGTGATGCTTAATATGTTCAGGTATACAAAGGTTAAGTAATTACATTTGTTTTTCTCTTGAGAGTTTGAACTTGCGACTTGTCCATTTATCTAGAAAGGATATATTTTTTTTGTAAATGTCCTCTTATCTTGCTCTTTTACTGACCAGCTCTTTTAGTGTTCTAATATAATTTTATGTTTTGGGTCCATATTTTTATCCTCTATCCTATCTTTTCTTTTCTATTTAAATAAGAAAAAATGCTTGAACTACAAAGTCCTTTTCAATGATAACATTCCAGGATCTTGATTCCATAAATCAGGGTTTCGTAGCCTAAATGTATGTCTCTGTGTTTTATATCTTTTTTTAAAAAATGTTTTTATTTATTTTTGAGACACAGAGAGACAGAGCATGAGTAGGGGAGGGGCAGAGAGAGAGGGAGACACAGAATCTGAAACAGGCTCCAGGCTCCGAGCTGTCAGCACAGAGCCCAACGCGGGGCTCGAACTCACGGACCGTGAGATCATGACCTGGGCTGAAGTCGGACGCTTGACCGACGGAGCCCCCCAGACACCCTTCTGTGTTTTTAAAATTTTTTTTTTTTTTAACGTTTATTTATTTTTGAGACAGAGAGAGACAGAGCATGAACGGGGGAGGGTCACAGAGAGAGGGAGACACAGAATCTGAAACAGGCTCCAGGCTCCGAGCTGTCAGCACAGAGCCCGACGCGGGGCTCGAACTCACGGACCGCGAGATCGTGACCTGGCTGAAGTCGGCCGCTTAACCGACTGAGCCACCCAGGCGCCCCCCACCCTTCTGTGTTTTAAACCGGTGTGTTCAACAGAGTCTTACTAACCTCATTCTCGAATTAAATTACATAACTGGGCCGCCTTTATCTCCTCTCTCCTTGAGAAACTGGCCTTTGGTTCTGTGAACCATAGGAGCCCTTTGCTGGAGCGTGTGCCTTTGTTGGCCCCACTCTCTGGAATGCTGTTCCCTCTTCTCAGCACGGCTGGCTCCTTCTCCACTTTGGGATGGCAGGACAGATATCACTATGTCAGCGAGACCCCCCCAGCTCATGTTAGCACGTCGACCCTCGGCCACTCTTTTCCTTGTGTGGGCTGCTTCTGAGCTGTGGGGTTGGGGCGTGGCCATGGGTCCAAGCCAGGAGGGTGGGGTGCTGCAATCTGACCCACAGACTCCTCCTTCATGCTAGAGGAACAGCGTCTTTGTATGAGTAAAAGGTGCTGTTGAGTAGACAAGCTTTTCATCACAGACCGAGTGGTACTTCTCGTCCCTACTCTGTCCACCCAGAGGGGGCAGTTCTTTCTAATTCATGCCAGGGTATCCTGAGAGCGAGTGCATGTTACCAGACATTTCTAATGCCGTTTGCTTATTTGTTGGTCTGCTACGTTTTTACTTACTTATCGCCCACTTTTACCCACTAGCCTGCAGATTCCGGGAGGATGGTGACCCTGCCTGGGGCTGTTTGGTTCACTTCTGGGATCCCAGATTTTAGAATATTGCATGGCCCATCTTAGTGGTTTGTCGGGTTAGTTAATAGGAAAGCATCTCTGTTCATAATTTAGGACAACATTAAATGATACATCACGTGCTGTGGATTTCTAAGAAATGTCTGCCCCTCCCTATGTCCTCCGTGTGTAGACCCAAATGGTCCCAATTTCTGTTCCCTGAAATGTCCTGCAAGGTTCAAACAACAATCCTTTTTTCTTTAGGTTTGCTGTGACTATAATGTTCTTTCTGCCCCCTAGCTATGCCTGAAAATTTTCCATCTTTTAAAAAATTTTTTTATGATGTTTGTTATTTACTTTTGAGAGAGAGAGAGCGAGCGTGAGCAGGGGAGGGGCAGAGAGACAGGGAGACACAGAATCTGAAGCAGGTTCCAGGCTCTGAGCTGTCAGCACAGAACCCGACACGGGGCTCGAACCCACGAACCGTGAGATCCATGACCTTAGCTGAAGTCGGATGTTTAACCGACTGAGCTACCCGGGCGCCCCCCAAAATTCTACCTTCCTAAATAAATCTTGCGTTTTCCAAACAAGCTTCGTAGCTTTTGCCCTTGGAAATCTCTCACCCTCTCCCATACTTAGAGGAAGGTGGTTCAATGCTTGGGAAATTCTTAGCAAAAAACCCTAGCCTGTGGTAAGTTCTTGACAAGGGCCCATGACTTTCTCTTACATCGGAGAATCTCTGATCTAACACTGTTTTGTTTTTGTTTTTGTTTTTATTCATTTATTTCACTTTTCTTGTTTTTATCAAAGTATTTACTAGAATATTTCGATCACATATCTTCCTCCCCACCCCAACTATAGTTTACAGAGGAAAAAGATTGTGTGCTTTCCATCTTTCTATTATCTCCAAGGCATGTGTTAGAAAATACCAGCTAAATCGTTTTTAGTAAAAAAAAAAATGCATGTATCTTAGATGCTCTAACAGACCACCTCCCAAGGACAGTCATGTGTGGTGGGACAGAGTCAGATCACCTGCAGTTCTGTCATCAGGATGGTATATGGAGAGAGGGGGCGGGTTGGGCAGTCATTGGAAGTAATGCACATGTGGCATGATGATTTCATATTAACAACACAGTGCATGATGACAAAGTGGGAAACAGAATAGGACATAAAAACAATGCCACTTGGAGGAATTAAAATGCGTGCACACAAAACAACAATGCACACAGTTTGAAGATATGCAAAGGTAAAAACTAACCAGAATAGAATTGTGGCTGACAGTGAGGCCAGGAGAGATGGGAGTGGGGTAGGGCGAGATAGGTAAATAAATCAGGAAATAGACAAATATATAAATAAATCGAAATACGAAAGGGTCCTTACGTTGGCACACGCGGGTCATCAGCCAGGAACTGAGCAGTATGGTTCATCCATGCCTCTGCTTTTGCAATCCCCAAACCAAAAGAAAGAAAGATAGTGGGGGCGCCTGGATGGCTCAGATGGTTAAGCATATGCCTCTTGATTTCGGCTCAGGTCATGATCTCACGGTTCATGGGATCGAGCCCCGCATAGGGCTCTGGAGCCTGGTTGGGATTGTCTCTCCCTCCCTCTCTCTCTGTCCCCACTCCCCTACTCTCTCTCTCTCTCTCTCTCTCTCTCTCTCTCTCACACACACACACACACACACACACACACACACACACACACACAAACAAGAAACAAAGATAGCCCCTGCAGGAAGCACCCTCTGGGGCCGTCCTCTCCCCCACTGGGTGGCCTGGGAGGGGTGCCTGGTCTCTGAGTGTGGAGTCCCCTGTTGGCTTCCCTGGAGTTTATCTCAAGACACTGCAATCTTTTCTGCACCTGTCAGTGCACACTTGGGCAGAAAAACGCCTGTCCCCTCTCCCTTATTTTTCCAACAACTTGCCCAGCACTAGATATGTAGTAAGTATTTGATAAATATCTGTTGACTACATTCAGCACTGATGGAGAAAAAGCCAGGTGTATTGGATGTTAAGTTGATGTGTTATCAGTCGTTATCAAGCTGGGCCACTTCTGTTTGCCTACCCCCCTCCATAGATATGATAAGGACAGAGATATATTTGACACATTTTTAAATGTTCACCATTGTCCTCAAAACAGCCACCAGCAAGCTCCCTTCGCTGTGACTTCTTCAAATGAACAGAGTGTATTTCTGTCTCCTCCTTCAGTTTAAGTTCAAGGCAGCAGGCGAATCAAACTACATCGAGCTGCTTTCAAAATTAAATTGCAAAATTGCGTTCTAAAGGCCACTGTCTAAAGGCAGACAACGTGACAAGTAGACTGAATCCTAATCATCAAGAAGGCTGGGCAGTGGACATCCCACACCCCTAAGGACACCTGCAACACACACGTGGACTTTGAGCTCTTCATTTCTCCCCCCCGACTCGAGTATGTACCAAGCAGGACTGCTTGAGGATATTTTTATCCCAAGGCTATTTCTGCCGATGTCAGGGAAGGCTCGCGACTTTAGCTCAGCGCCCTGCTTGTCGAAGATAAGTTATCGAACAGTTCAAAGGCAGTTCGGTCCCCTAATATGTGCTTTTGTCTGTGGCAGATGTATTTGCCTTCACGGCTGATTCTGAAACCGCTTCTCAGGTAGAGCCAGGGCAACGGCTGATTAATGATGGGTTTACAAAAGGGCGTGTCACGGGTTGTCTTCTGTCCTAACCACCCCCTGAACTGCTAGAAACACCTTCCCCTCTCCCAAAGACGTCTTTGTCATGTCTCCCTAAAAGCTGCATGACTTGAAATGAATAAAATATCTCATTGTTCCGTGGCACACACCAAGCCCGAGGATGTTATAAAAAAAAAAAAAAAAAAAAGAAAGAAAAATCAAATAGAAACGGCTACATCCGAACGTGGCGTTTATTTCCAATGCTCAGTTCTACTGACTGCCCTGCTATATTTAAGAAAGGATGTCTAGCAATTATAATAACTTGACTCAAGAATCAAATATTTAGGGCAGCAAAACTATGTCTATTTCAGGCTTTGCAGCTGACGTACATTCTTAGGATATACAGGATACACACAGTATTTCATTTCAAGTTCCTAAAAAGGAAAATGACCGTGAGCAACATGAAAAGTCTTTGTTCCTACACCTTGCACACATTTGCAGCTAGCTGCAGTTTGGACAGCTGAAGCAGGCCATTAATAAAAGTCTGACACAGCCTGTGACTGAGGACATCCACAGAGTTATTAATACATTAGTCGAGTCGGTAATTATTACCCTAATGGCTCTTATCAAAAACAGCAAGAGGTAGGCAAGAAAGGGATAATTACAGGATGAGGATCAGGAGATGGCTTTTCTAGTTGTTTTCAAAAAGCTTTCCATCAACATAATGACCAAAGTGTACGGGACCCATTCTGGAGTGCATTCACCAGATGATGCGATTACAAAGTCACTTATTTAATTAGCTCTGTTCACCAAAGATGAGTGCAGTCCAGACTCCCCATCCCTCTGCCCTACCCCAGGTGGAAGCTGTCCTTCTTCCCCACCAGCCAAGAGCCACTCAGCTTTATCTTTGTATCCCCAACGTCGCTGTGTCATACCTGACTCAACGGAAAATCTCTCTCACCGTCGGCCCATCCATCCATCCATCCGTCCGCCTATGCATCTACCTAACTTCCTACGTCTTTCTACAATGGGTTTGAATTGGCTAACAAGACACTAGACACAGTTAGCTTTTTTTAAAAAAATCTAGGGAAGGAAAAATGAAAGAAGAAAGAGAGAGAGGGGGGAGAGAGAGAGAGCATGCACACACTGAAGTATAGCCAGTCTACAAAATGGAGGCTGCCTTGTCCTCAAGGGCTCCTGGAGATGGCCCTCCACTTTGGCTTTCAAAGGAAACACATGCACACAAACCCTTGTAGAATTAATTGTGTCCTGAAGGCAAAAGCCAGCCATTTGCTGAGGGAAACCCACTGTTTTGTTTTCTGAGAGCAAGAGGCTGTTCGCCCGAGGCCTTCATAAAGGGGGCCACGCGGGAGGCCGTGGATGTCGTCCTGCATAACATTCTCCACTCCATCCCGTCACCGGCACATTTCTTATGGCTGTTCCTTTTCAAACCGCTTGGTGCAGCCAGTGACAAAGCAGCCACGGGAAAGCAAGCAAAGGGAAGTTAACGAAAGACCCAAGCAACGGGGTCCGTTGGCACCTGTAATTGCTGTGGTGATGGCAGTGTTTTACAGCTTCTTGTGTCAGTGTCTCTCTGTCCACGAAAGTCAATTCCCTGGGACAAAGAACAGCGTTTTATTCACTTGTGGATCCGCAGGGATTAACACGATACACAGATCAACTCATATGTCTAAATGAATGCATCCGTATGTTGTCAGCGTAGGTTGTTTTCATTTTTGGGTCTGTTTGTTGAGAAAATGCCCTCTCTGGGAGTAAAAAGTGGATATCCTCGGTTGAAAATCATCATCCTTGACCTTGCTCTATGGATTTATTAGCTATTTCTTAACTATTTTGGCAGTTAATTTCATGTCCCCTTGCCTGAGTCACAGTACCCAGATATGCACTTCAGCATTATTCTGGATATTTCCGTGAGGGTATGTTGGAAAGAGATTTACGTTGAAACCAGTGGGCTTTAAAGCAGATTGCCCTCCATTATGTAGATGGGCCATACCCAATCAGTGGAAGGTCTGATAGCACAAGAGGATGACCTCTCTGGAGTGAGAGAGAATTTTCTAGCACATTGCTTTCAGACTTCATGTGAGACGTCCACATCCCCTGGTTCAACAGCAGATGGCCTTCAGACTTGAACTGAAGCTCTTTCCTGTTTCTAGTCTATTGGACTCTCTTTTCAGATATTGGACTCTCCAAACCTCCACAAACTCATAAGCCAAGTCCTTAAAAATCTCTCTCTCTGTCTCTCGATAATGTCACCTATTGGTTCTGCTCCTCTGGAGAACCCTGACCAATATAAATGTCATCTACTCACTGGTCACCAGTAAGATGCTACAATTCAAGTGTCCTTTCTTTTTTTTGTTTTTAAAAATTTTTAATTTTTTTTTATTTTAGAGAGAGAAAGAGAGAGAGAGAGAGAGAGAGAGAGAGAGACTGAGCATGAATGGGTTAGGGGCAGAGAGAGAGGGAGACACAGAATCTGAAGCAGGCTCCAGGCTCTGGGCTGTCAGCACAGAGCCCGATGTGGGGCTCGAACTCACAAGCTGTGAGTTCATGACCTGAGCCCAAGTCAGACGCTTAACTGGTGGAGCCACCCAGGTGCCCCTCAAGTGTCCTTTCTTGCTTTGACACATTCCAAGATTCATCTCAGACATCACAAGACATCTTTTTAGCCTGTGGCTGCCTAAAAGCCTTCCTTGGAAATACAACAGAGACAGTGTAAATACGAACCCAGATAGGGAGGAAGCAAGGCCATGGAGAGCGAGTGCCATGAAGATATTAATAATCAATGATCTTATACTGTGTTCGAGACCCACGTCGGGCTCTGTGCTGGCAGTGAGGAGCCTGCTTGGGATTCTCTCTCTCCCTCTCTCTCTGTCCCTCCCCCACTCACTTTCTCTCTCTCTCACACACAAATAAACTTAAAAAAAAAAACAAACCTGAACCCAGAACACAACCAGCCTTCTGGAATTTGTTGGGTTCAGGGGTGTAAGTCCCTCATGGATGAGATTAAAGTCTTGTCACCTAGCAAAATGGAGGCTTAAAATAGACATTCAATCCTGTTTCTAGAAAATAAAACTACATCTTTTGGTAAACTTAACATTTTTGTAGCCTAATATTTGTATCTGCTGCAGAACTTCATGTTCTAGAGTAAATGGTGATATATCTATTAATATATTTAAATTGCATATATTAAAATATTCATTTTGACACATAGAGCAAAATAAAATGCTTAAATATAATGGTAAATGAGAAAAATGTAAACTTGATGGGCAAAGATATAGAATAAATCGTTGGTTTGTAGTCATACAGAACTGGGTTTGAATCCCAGATTCCTGGCTTGCCCAGGGATCTTCAGTCAGGTGCTGAAATTTCCTTAGTTTATATTCTTATCTGTAAAATGGGCTTGGAGAGTATTTGTGAGAGATAAATTTGATTATAAATATAAATGACTGGGTCCAGCTTCTAACTCAGTAGGTAGTAGGCTTCCTTAATTCTCTGCCACGGCATAAAATAGAAATGAGTGATAAGAAAGCCTGGAAGAAGGGGCACCTGGGTGGCTCAGTTGGTTGAGCTTCTGACTTTGGCTCAAGTCATGATCTCACAGTCACGGGTTCAGGCCCTGGGTCGGGCTCTTGTGCTGACAGCTCGGAGCCTGGAGCCCGCTTCGGATTCTGTGTCTCCCTCTCTCTCTGCCCCTTCCCCACTCACACTCTGTCTCTCTGTCTCTCTGTTTGTCTCTCAAAAAATAAATAAGCATTAAAAAATTAATTAAGGGGCGCCTGGGTGGCGCAGTCGGTTAAGCGTCCGACTTCAGCCAGGTCACGATCTCGCGGTCCGTGAGTTCGAGCCCCGCGTCGGGCTCTGGGCTGATGGCTCAGAGCCTGGAGCCTGTTTCCGATTCTGTGTCTCCCTCTCTCTCTGCCCCTCGCCCGTTCATGCTCTGTCTCTCTCTGTCCCAAAAATAAATAAACGTTGAAAAAAAATTTTTAAAAATTAATTAAAAAAAAAAAAAGAAAGTCCAGAAGGGAACATGTCAAATGCAAAACAATTTTGTTGGGGTGATAAAATGACGGGTGGCTAATTTTTTTCAAAGCTTTCTGTAATGTCACATCAGTTTTCCAACAGAGAAAAGAAAGTATTAGAAAGTTTTCAGCCTCTGCTGCAGGCCCTACATTCTACAATATAAACAGAGACCTGTCAGATGCATTTGGCTTCTCTCTGCATCCTGCTGCCTTAACACAGAGGGAGGAGGGGCGTGATGGGGCTGGGCACTTCCTCCTTGGTTAATCTCGGCCAGGCCAACTGATTGCAACACCCCGAAGCCTCGTGCTTTTCCGAGCCTTTGAGTATCTTGCTGAACTTCTGTCCAAGGGCAAGTTTTCCTCTGTCAAACAGACCTGCAAGGTTGCTAGGCGCACACAAGGATCAAGAGAGATTCGGGTTACTCAATACTTGTTTTGCAAAGTCTGTTTTAAAAAATTGCATCATATCCCATTTGCTGGTTGTGCAATGCAGAGTGGATACCTAAACTGAAAGCTGAGGAAGTCTCAGCTCTAGGCACCTTTGCAATTTAGACGTCCATTTATACTCAAGTGGAAAATATTCAGCTGTTCTCGGTTAGGAAAAAAAACAAATATGGGTAGACAGCCAATGACAATAGACGCCAGGGTTCCCTGAACGTATGAAATACATGCAGAAAATGTCTCATCCTATTTTTTCCTCGGGTGACGAGAAATATTCATGTGATGAATATTAATAAGGTTCGTCCTTGATCCTTGAGAAACGACATTCCTCATAACACTTCCAATTCACTCAGGGTTGTCTTTTAATACAAAGAGTAGTAATCATTGAATTACCCAGCCTGGCTTCAAATCCTGGTGCTGCCACTCACTGGTTAGATGACCTGGGGCAAGTGACTTAATCTCTCTGTGTGATTTCCTTTCCATCTTTAAGATGGGGGTGATGATATTTAAGTCCCAAATCAATGGGAGAATAGCTATAAAGGACAGAGGACCCAGCCCAGCATGCAATGGGGATTGATACACTTTAGTTCCCTTCCGGCTCTGACCCTTCCCCATCCTTAGATGACTCCACACCAGGAGTCCCATTCTGCCGTCTTTACTGGCCATCATCCCATCCCAGGGTCAACACTAGCCCTAGTGGTGGTGGTTTGGGGGCCGGGGGCACCGGTGCAGGGGAGAGTCAAACTTGGGCAGTGCCCTTCATGGTGCTCGCAGTTTACGGGGACAGGCGTGCCCTCCAAGTGATTCCCACCAGGCAGACCGTGACGCACACTGAGACAGAAACTCACGGAGCCAGAGGAGAGTGGGGGGTATCGAGGGAAAGGGGGAAAAGGAGATTCTTCCAAACACAGACCCCAGCCATTCCTGTGCGAGAGCCAGGCTTCCATCGAATGATGTGCTGTGCACAGGGCACGTGCTAGGGAATTTGAGTCGTGTCCCTAAAAACGAAGCAGTCAGCTCACAGTCTATTTGCCCAGGTGCCCCTCTACTTGGCATTTGTCTGACCTCTGGGTGTCAGTGACCCTCCATCAGCTTCCGTTTCCTCCACCTCTAAGATATGGCCAACATTCCGTGGCTTCTTGATTCTGAGGGAAGGGCGGGGGGTACGACGGAAAGGGACAGGGGACAGGAGATCAACGTGTCAGGATAGAACTGACATGCAAGTTCGTCACGTAGACGTGAGGCACCGCCAGTGTGCTTAATTACACAACTTCACGCAAGAGAAATGGCTCTTCAGTTAGACAAAGGACTCAGGTTTTGTGCAGGCTCAACCCTGGTCCTTGGAGTAAAAGGGATGCCCTTTTATTGAGATCAAGGAGAGAAACAGACAGACAATCCCAGTCTGGGAGTTTCCACAGGAGACAAGCCCGTCTCTGGCCTCAGGCTCATTCCCTCACCCAGCACATTCTCTATAGCACTCTCAGAGCTGTCTTTGGCTCGAGAAACACACACACACACACACACACACACACACACACACACACACGTTTTCAAAGGGCAAATGCTATTGCAAATGACACATTTTCCCCAAACATGTGGGATTTATTGTGGCTGGGATAGGCCTGGAGGCTCAGGGCCTAATCATACTGGAACATTTCTGCAGAGGGGATTTGTTTATTCCTGAAGTGCGTTCAGAGACAGGGGCACCCTTTTGATGATCATCATCGTCATTATTATTCTTGTGGATGTCCTAGAACAAACTTGAGATGAGCCGCCATCAAAATCAACCTGACACCACCCAGAAACTGAGAATGTGTGACATCATGAGAGCAACGATGGTACTTAGAGGACTGGAAGCTCAAAGTTAATTTAGTATTTGTGTTTCCAGAAACAATAGAAGAGGGTTGCCATTGGGCTTTGAAAATTGAACCCGAGTATTTCGGACACAGTTGCGACGGCATGGACGATTTTGACGAAGGCAGACTAGTGATCCTTTCAGGGTGTTTGTTCACATGTTCATTCAGAAGTATTGGATGATACTATTCATTGATAATATAATGCACTCGCTCATCAATACTGGATCGTTAATTTACTTATTCAACCGTTTCTTAAATCTTGGGGTGGACTTCTTGACATCTATTTTGTACTTTGGTTTATTCATTTTGTTGTCAAAACTGTTCTGGCTTTGGCCATTGGCACCTCTTTCACTTAACTGTGTCTCTTCAACATATACCATCACTCGTGTGTGTGTGTGTGTGTGTGTGTGTGTATGCTAACATGCTTATATAAATGTATCTATAAATGTTTCTGTATTGAACTGTTGGTAACTATACACAGCTAAACACGAATTCGCACTGTCTCCAACTCCAATCCATTGCCCCATGGATCATGCTCTCCTTTCTTATTTGCAGACTCTCCCCATCCACCATCCAATTACTTAATTGTTCAATTCTGATATACACAGAGGGCAGTATCAGAAATATCAACCTGGACGCTAATGGGAAATAACTTTATCAACTGTAACACAATTCTTAGGGGCAGTACCTTTCATCTTGAGTTTTACAGTCTCCACTCGTTTCCAAAGTTAATTAGGGTAGCATCGCCTGCCACGCACACACGCTTCCGTGAGGTTATTTCATGCATTTGAAATACAATTACCTTATTTTGTGACAGTCTTGAATTTTATGCTGGAACTAAGGTTGCTAAGCCAACCTCCCATATGATTTTTTTTTATTTACATAAATTGAGGTTCCTTCTTGGTGCTGTAAATTTCTACAGGTATGGACGATGAATAATGTCATATATCCACCATTACAGTGTCATATAGAACAGTTTTACTGACCTAAAACACCCCTTGCTTCATTTATGTAACCCTCCTCTCTACCCAAACCTCCGAGGGCACTGACCTTTTTACAATCTCAGCAGTTTTGCCTTTTCCAGAGGTCATATGAATTAAATTATATGCACCTAGCCTTTGTAGATGGGCTTCTTTACATACTAAGGAGAATAAACTGTTTAAAGAATTTTAATAACTACAAGAAAACATACTAGTTCAGTCGTGCAGATCTTAGCACTGGCATTACTTAAGAAATATTTGAAGGCTTGTTTCTATTAAGGTATGTACTTTGATGCAATTAATATATGTTCTCTCAAACATTTCCAAGCCAATCAAATTTGTAACATAGTGTAGACAAAGAATTATCAGACTGTACTTACAGACATCTATTCCAACCAGTAAGAAACCCCCTAAATCACAAAGACCAAAAACCATAGCCTTGAATTCTGTATGACGAAATGCAATCTAAAAAAATCTCTAACCCATTTTCACCTGTCCAGTTAATAAAGGATTAGTTTTTAGTTATAAAAGTCATACTCATACACGGCTGGTCAGAATGTTAAGACAGTTTTTGGAAGACTTTTGATAATATATATCAAAAAGTTTAAATATAGCCAAAACCTTTGGCCCAGTAATTTCATTCTGAGGCTTTGTCTGGACAAACTTCCCAAAGTTGTGGAAGAGTTTAAAGAATGGTGCTCACTGCAGGCATGTAGCAAGGCCTGAAAAAGTGGATGCAAAGTACATCCATAGTAAGTATGGATGTAGTTAAGTACGTACAGTAAGTACGTAATGAGACATTCTTAAGACATTTCAGTTTTATATTTTGAGAGAAAGAAAGAGAGCACAAGCGAGAGAGGGGGAGACAGACAATCCCAAACAGGCTCCATGCTGCCAGTGCAGAGCCCAATGTGGGGCTTGAACACATGAACCTTGAGATCATGACCTGAGCTGAAATCCAGAGTCAGATGCTTAACCAACTGAGCCACCCAGGTGTCCCTTTTTTCATTTATTAGACACACACACACACACTCACACACACACACACACACACACACAAATACACACACACACACAGAATGTGTGAGTGGGGGAGAGGAACAGAAGGAAAGAGAGAATCCCCAAGCAGACTTCAAGCTCAGCACAGAGCATAACTTGGGGGGTTGATCCACCCTAAGATCGCGACTCAAATGGAAACCAAGAGTCAGACGTTCAATCGACTGAGCCACACAGGCCCCCCAAGACATTTTCATTTTGAACGAATTTTACTCTTACAGAAAAGTTGCCACAGTAGCACAAAGAGTTCCCACAGACCTGTCAACCCATGTCCTTTAATTGTTGCCACCTTAAATAATGATAGTGCAATTAACAATGCTCAAGGCCAGGAATTTAACGTTGCTACACTAGAGGTTAATTGAATTCCACTTGATTTTCCATGAACGAAACTTTTCTGTTCCAGGATCCTATCCAGAATCTCAGTTTGGATAAAGCTGTTATTTTTCCTTGGTCTCTTCCAATTAGTTTAATTTCCTTAGTCTTTGCTCGTGTTTGATGATAAGGAAAAATATTAATGGTTTATGCTGGATGAGGAACGCAAGACACTGAATGGTACACAAACACACATATATACACACACTGTGATCTCAAGTACACAAAGAGAGAAATGATTAGAAGAATGTTAGGAGGAAATAATACAAACTATTAACGGTCCTCAACTTATCTCTGAGAGAGGGATTATAGGTAATTATTTTCCTGATATGCTTTCCCCCTCTATTTTTAAAAATATATTTTCTTTTTTTTTTTTTTCAACGTTTATTTATTTTTGGGACAGAGAGAGACAGAGCATGAATGGGGGAGGGGCAGAGAGAGAGGGAGACACAGAATCGGAAACAGGCTCCAGGCTCTGAGCCATCAGCCCAGAGCCCGACGCGGGGCTCGAACTCACGGACCGCGAGATCGTGACCTGGCCGAAGCCGGACGCCTAACCGACTGCAGCACCCAGGCGCCCCTAAAAATATATTTTCAAAAAAGATCACCCAATATTTAAAACCAGAGGAGGAAAAAAAAGCATAGAGTATAAAGCAATAAATTCTCCAAGCTGGAGAATTTTGCTACATCAAAGTGTTTGTTCTTCCATTTAATCTGACCAAACAATATTTCATGAACACGGTTCTCTCTTTCTTCTAGTGCTGATACAGCTCCTATTCTGCCAGCTCATTCTTTTTTCTTTTTCCCTCCAACAACCAAATTACCAAGTACAGAGGAAGTACCCATGTGTGAGCGGTTCAGAGGCCTGGGAGTCTCCTCGTCCAGAGGATCAGAAGTACACGTGGTCCCTGGAGACAACTGATGTGGCAGAAACTCACCTGCAGTGGATCCTCCCAATGGAAGGAGGAGCTGTTACGGAAGAATGGACCTCACCGCCCAGTCTCAAGGACCCCTGGGAAATATTGATGGGCACTCCACCATGGGCCTCACACAATAAAGACTGAAGAAACATACTCACTGCAGCCGTCTGCCGTTCAGAAGGTTCTAGGAACAGGAGGCCAATGTTCCTGATAGCATATCACAAGGGCTTTGTAGGACCCTACGCTCTTGGCTGATTCCTCATATTGGCTGTTTTGGTCACTTCTAGTTTGTCACCAGAGTGAATGCCAGCAAAGTTCCATAAAAGAAGAGCCTCCCCCCCGACCCTTTTTATAGCTTGCTTCCCAGCTAGGGGTACAGAGGATGATGGCTGTTCCCACCGAGGGCTAGAAAAGAAGTCTCTTGTGCCTATGGCCATGGAACAAAGGATGACAGGGGAGGCCCGTGCGGCCCAATCCCGGAGGAACCTGCGTGGTGAATGGGAATCATCCTCCCTTTGAACTGATAGAATTTGGATTTGGATCTTGGCTTACCCACATATAACATTTCTCACTTATTGAGCACCTAATATGTTTTTTACCTCAATGCTAAATCTTTATCCTGCAGAATAGGGTTTTACCCACAAATCCATTTTACCCACAGGGATGAGGTTCTTACAGAATATGTGACCTTGAACTATGTGATCTGAGGTTTCATTTCCTCCTCTGTATGATGAGAATAAAAGTCCCTTCCCCCTAAAGCTGTCAGGATGAAATGAGCCCCACAGAAAAAGCACTGAACACATTTCCCAAAATCCAGTGGGTTCTTTGATGCCCAGATCCCACAGCGATGTTGTTTCTGGGACACTTCCCCTAAAGTGTGATCTGGTTTAGATTTTTTAATTTAAGCCCAGAAACCCAAGGGCCTGCCAGAGACAGAAACTCTTCTTGGAATCTTCCTGAAATGCAAACAGTTTAAAGGTCACTGAAAACTTCACCCAGCATGTATTTATATTTGTCTCATAAACTCTTGAGGAGAATTTTCCAGGAGACGGTGGCGTCTCAGGAGACTTCTTGCCGAGGCTCCCGTAACTCATTTCTGTTTTTTTTGGCCTCCACCTCTTGAAAGGAAAAGGGAACTCAGTGAAAAATGTTAAACAAGGCCAAAGACATAAATATATTTAAAAAGCACTAAATTAAAAGTGTTTGCCGGGGGATTTCTCCGTTATCAATGCCAAGTAGTAGACTAGCTTTGGTACCCGTGAATGGTCCCCTTCCAGGCTTCCTGGAGCCCCAGGCACCCAGAATGAGGGGATTCTGTTTCCTTGCTGATAGCGGTTGGGCTGTAAGAGGAGGGTAGATCATGGGAACTGTCTTCACAATGCTCTAGCAGGTTAAGTATGGAGTGGTCCCAGACTGCCAAATACTGTATCATCCTTTTGTAGGGATATATAAAAATACACCCAGGTTGAAACTCAGAGACAGATGAAGAATCATCTTATACCAGCTGTATGCTTGTGTGTGTGTGTGTGTGTGTGTGTGTGTGTGTGTGTGCGTCTTACTGATGAATAGAAATTCTATACATTCTGGTTGTAACAGGTGATATCTTATACTGTGTGATGATCTGATATACATATACACTGGATTACCACAATATTTATTTATTCTTAACAAAAAGATGAATGTTTAAGGTGAACTACATGATGTTTTGATATACCTATACTTAGTGAAAGCTAATCACTGCAACCTCTTCACATAGTTACCCTTTTGTGTGTATACCTGGTGAGAGCATCTGAAATCTGCTCTCTTAGCAAATTTCCAGTGTAAAATACAGTCATCGTGCTGTATTTTGCCTTGAAATGCTTGGTGAAATTCAGAGATTAGGGATTAAGTACTTAGTAATTGCAAATAACAATTGTATAATTAATATTATTTTTCACAGAACAGCAAAGGGCACTTCACATACCGGGACTCATGATGTTGACTGAGTAAATGAAGGAACAAATGTGCCAATAAGCTCACAACTGTTCCTGCAATTGCTAGATGCCATTTCCTCCTGATCTGTTGACAGGCTGTTAGACTTTCTTGTAGCAGGATAATACCCACATTAGGTTTGAATTCTTGCAGGATGCCTCATGGTTTATGGGCCATTTACATTTAATGCAACCATCACTACCATTGGGTTTGTTCTGTCATCTTGCCCCTTGCTTTCCATTTGTCCCTCTGCTTCTGCTCCCTCTGTTGTTTCCTTGCTGTCATCTTTTGGATGAATCCAATATTCTTTGGTGTTATGTTTTATTTTCTTTTTAGCTATTTTCTTTTTTAGTTAGTCATTTGTTTTACAGTGATTCTTCTGAGTCCCGCAAGGTGTATCCTTAAAACTTACTCTACTTACATTCCATATTGCTCTTCTCTGTCCTCTACACTTGATACTTGACAGTTTCAGCTTCCATCTTCCTGATGCACACTTTGAATTTCCCAAATATGTAACGTGAAAACAGTATAGTTCCATTCACCACTCTCCTTTGTTTGGTCATTGTCATACTGTTCGTTTTGTGGAGGGTGATGACAATGTGCATAATTTTTTTTTTTTTACACTTATCCTCATTGGGATTTATTGAAATGATTGAATTTCTGCTGCAGTGTTGTTCACTTGTCTGTTTTGTTTTGTTTTTCACTTTCACCAAATTTGGGAAGGGTTCAGTCATTATTTCGTTAAATGTGCTTTCTTCCTCAATCTCCCACTTTGTCCTCTTGGTACTCCAATTACACAGACATTAGATGCTTCCATTATCTCCCAGGTCCTTGAGGATCTTCTCAGTTCATTCATTTCCCACTCCCCCATTCTTCAAGTTGGGTAATTTACTTTGATCAATCTTCAAATTAGCTGACCCTTACTTCTGCTCACCAGGGTACTGATAGATGCCTAACTATATTTGTCTCAATTATTGTATTTTTTTTAATTTTTAGTACTTTCATTTTGTTCTTTTTTAAGTTTCCATATTCACTCTGAGGTTTCTTATCTACCCTTTCATTAATTCCTTCTCTCATTCTCTGAACATTTTATTTAATTCGTGAAACATATTTATAATCCCTGCTTGCATAAGTTGAGTTCAACGTTGGAGCCATCTTCATTTGGTTCCTATAGGCTGCTCTTTTCCCCCTCAGTTGTGAATCACATTTTTTTGTTTCATTGCGTGCCTAGTGATTTTTGGTTGCTAATGGATATTATGAATAACAGGTTGTAAAAACTGGAGATTCTATTATTCTTTCCTGAAATGTTGATTCTTGTTTCAGAAGGAAGTTCAAAGATTGGATAATCATCTTGAACTTGTGTACTCTCGCTTTTACACTTTGTTAATAAATATTTGTGCTAAGAACAAGGTGTATCCAAACCCATTTAAAAATTTTTTTTAACATTTATTTATTTTTGAGACAGAGAGAGACAGAGCATGAACGGGGGAGGGTCAGAGAGAAGGAGACACAGAATCGGAAACAGGCTCCAGGCTCTGAGCTGTCAGCACACAGCCCGACGCGGGGCTCGAACTCACGGACCGCGAGATCATGACCTGAGCTGAAGTCGGCTGCTCAACCGACTGAGCCACCCAGGTGCCCCATATCCAAACCCATTTAGCTGGACAGGACTCAACCTCCTAATTCTGTCTTGCCTAAACATCCTTTTGGGACTTTGTTCTTAGGCTTTTTAAGAGTAAGTCTATAGTAGGGTTAACTTTATGTCATTATCCTTACTCTTAAGGCCCTCTGCAGTTGACATGGTCTCTCCACGTATTTAAAAAAACATTTTTTTTACATTTATTTAGTTTGGAGAGACAGAGAGAGACAGAACACAGTTGGGGAGGGGCAGAGAGAGAAGGAGACACAGAATCCAAAGCAGGCTCCAGGCTCCCAGCTGTCAGCACAGAGCCCGGTGTGGGGCTCGAACCCACTAACCGTGAAATCATGACCTGAGCTGAAGTCGGATGCTTAACTGACTGAGCCACCCAGGTGCCCCTTGGTCTCTCCACTTATTAAGGTGGGAACACCCTCAAAGCTCTTCCTCCAGCGCTGCCTGACCTCTGGCATCTCTGTTCGGCTTTCCATCTGTAGCAGCTGATCTCCATTAAGTTCACTTGGTCTTGTCCTGGGTATGGACAATTCGGCCTTCATGTGGATTTGTCGGGGATCTCCATACTGAATTCTGGAGCCCATCACTAAATAGCTTCCTGCCTCTCATGCTTCATCTTATACGTACCTGCAGATTGAGTACTCTTTAAATCTAATCTCTGCCTCCCAGACCACTGTCTCTTGCTTAGATTCCGGTTCTCTGTGCTATGCTGCAGAAGTCACCCCTAGTCAGAAGATGGGTGATTACGGTGCTCACCTTATGCAGTTTTGTAGTTCGGTGTGGCAAGAGGGCTTGTTAGTGTCAGTTACTGAAACTTAACTAGGGTGAGAAGTCCTGGTATAGGGGCGCCTGGGTGGCTCAGTCGGTTAAATGACTAACTTCGGCTCGGGGCATGACCTCGCGGTCTGTGAGTTTGAGCCCCACGTCAGGGTCTGTGCTGATGGCTCAGAGCCTAGAGCCTGCTTCAGATTCTGTGTCTCCCTCTCTTTCTCTGCCCCTCCTCCTCTCACACTCTGCCCCTCTCTAAAAAATGAAATAAAACCATTAAAAAAATTAAAAAGAGAAGTCCCAATTTAATGCCCTGCACTTAATATATGCTCAGTAGATAAATGTTCTTTCATGTATTATTTTCCTATTGCTTCCATAGCAAATGACCACAAATGATGGCTTTAAACAACACGACTTCATAATCTTACAGTTCTGCAAGTCAGAAGTCCAAGGTGGATCCCACTGGGCTAATATCAAGGGGTCAGCAAAGCCACGTTTCTTTGGGAGAGGAGGTAATCTGTTTCCTTTCCTTTTCCAGCTTCTAGAGGCCACCTGCATTCCTTGACTCATGGTCCCTCCCTCCATTTTTAAAGTTAGCTGTGTGGCATTTTCTCTCCTCTCTGACCTCTGCTTCTGTCTTTACATCGTCTGTATTTATTCTGACACTTTTGCCTCCCTCTTGTAAGGGCACTTGGTGATGACACTGAGGTCACCCAGATAATCCAAGATCAACTCTCCATCCTGTGATCCTTGAGTACATCTCCAAAGTCCCTTTCAGCGTGTAAGGCAACGTATTCACAGGTTCTGGGATTAGTATGTGGATATCATTGGCAAGTTGACTAGTCGAATAAATTCTGCTTTCACAGCTCACTGAAGCTGGCACACAGAAGTCATATTAACATAGTTAAAATTTTTGTGGTTTTATGACTACAGGGTTTCATTCTAACAAAACAAAACACAAACTCTCTGAATGTTAGTACCCCTTGCCTCTCTCTCCAAAAACTATTCTTGAAGAAAAGTACCCTACTTGGATCTCCTTATATCTTGGGAGGTATACCTGAAAGCCTAGATTCTTCTTTCAGATTTTTACATTCTACCAATTATTTCTTCATACGGTTTAGAGATTCCAAATATTCCTAGAACTCTCATATCTATTTTATCCCTAGTACTCTTCCTTTAACATGTTTTACCATCTCTGATTGGAACATTTTCCATAGACTCTTAATGGCTTTCTTTTATATGCTCTGCACTCCACACCGCCGCCAACGTGAGCTTAGTAAAACACCAATGTGACCATGACCCTGCATAGATTACAAACTAAAAAGTTTCTAATCAGACAAGACCGTCTCTCTCCTCGGTTTTGTATCCCATCTCCCTAACCTCACCATCATAGCAGGATTCCTAGGATTTCTGGGGCATGTTTCTCAATTATAAGCACCTTCTGTCCATCTATAGAAGGCTGCCTCTTCAACTGGGCCTAGATAACCTCTATCTTCTTAGTAAATCTGAAATTATCAGAAGACCTTCGATCAAAGGTCCCCTCCAGTATGAGTGCTGCTTTGGTCCATCCAAATGTGTTTCCTTCTTTATACACCCATAGTGCTTTGGACATCCTTCTGTCATGGCAATTATCTTAATGCATTGCCATGCAATTTTTGTAACTGTCTTTCCACCCAAGAATGTGATTCTCCAGAGCAGGGACTTTGTTATGATCCCATCTGTGGTCTCATGCCTTTCTGAACATGTAGAAAGTGTTTAGCAACTTATTTATTAGGTGATTCAATTGATGTATTCAGTTGGGTTCTCAATTTTATGTGTTCTCCACTTTAATAAGCAAAGGCTTTTATTCTCCTCAGGCAAAGGCTTTTATTTTCTTTCCATATAATGTGGCCCCTCTCCTCTTTGTCTAGTCTGCCATTTTAAACTCAGATGCCAGATTTTCCATAAGTTAGGGAGCAAGGGCACATATGGAGAATATTCACTGGTTTCTGAAACTTTTCTTTGTAAGGCAATATGTAGGACAATTAAAATTTTTTTAATTCTTTATATTTAGTTGGAATTTGGAGGACCATTTTTAGAATTCAATCTTTCTGGCCTTTTTAAAATAAGATATATCATACATACAAAAGAATATATCTTGTATATAAGCTCAGTTAAAAAATGATAAGGGGCTCCTAGGTGGCTCAGTTGGTTAAGCATCCAACTTTGTCTCAGGTCATGATCTCATGGTTTGTGGGTTCGAGCCCCGCATTGGGCTCTGTGCTGACATTTCAGAGCCTGGAACCTGCTTCAGATTCTGTGTCTCCCTCTCTCTCTACCCCTTCCCTTCTTGTGTTCTCTCTGTGTCTCTCAAAAATAAATAAAATGTTAAAAAAATTTAAATGATAAAACGAGCACTCACCTTCTCACTATCAGAGGCTAAAAATATTGCCATCATCCTGAAGTCTTCTGTTCATTCCTTCCCATTACATCTCATTTCCTTTCCCTAAAGGTTAAACAATAAACTGATTATGTTACTATTCCAGTGGTTTATTTTTATAAATTTTTATAAATAGTACTATACACTATATAAATTGTGCTATACACTTATTTATTTCTTTTTTTAAATATGTTTTTAATGTTTATTTTTGAGAGAGAGAGAGAGAGAGAGAGAGAATGAGCAGGGGACAGATTGAGAAAGAGAGGGAGACAAAGAATCCCAAGCAGGCTCCAGGCTCCAAGCTGTGAGCACAGAGCCTGATGTGGGGCTCGAACTCACGAACCCGAGATCATGACCCGAGCTGAAGTCAGACCCTCAACCAACTGAGCCAGCCAGGCGCTCCTATACTTTTTTATTTCTAAATAATGTATTGGTTGAGTTTGCCTATATTTGACCTTTATATAAATAACAGTTATTGTATACTTTGTACTCTTTGTCCCTGAAATTTTTTACTTTATGAGATTCATACATTTTAATGTGGATAGTTACACACTCACCTGTTTTCACCGATGTAATATATTTGATCTCATAAATATACTACTCTTTATATACTTTATGCCCGATAGAAATCTAGGTGTCTTGGTGACAGGCATTGAGGAGGGCATCTGTTGGGATGAGCACTTGGTGTTGTACAGAAATGAATTGGACAATAACTTCCAAATTAAAAAAAAAAACCTAATAAAAAAAGAAATCTGTGTGTCTTTAAGGTTTTCTACTCTCATGCACACTGCGTATTCTAAATTGATAATATCGTATTTCTACTTTAATAGCAAACATTGTTAATATCTATTGTTAATAGATTTTTTATTTTTTTTCAACGTTTTTTTTTTTTTTATTTTTATTTTTGGGACAGAGAGAGACAGAGCATGAACGGGCGAGGGGCAGAGAGAGAGGGAGACACAGAATCGGAAGCAGGCTCCAGGCTCTGAGCCATCCGCCCAGAGCCCGACGCGGGGCTCGAACTCACGGACCGCGAGATCGTGACCTGAGCTGAAGTCGGACGCTTAACCAACTGCGCCACCTAAAATTTTTTTAATGTTAAAACACTTTTATTTTCCTGGGATACGACCAAGTTGTTTGTTGTTGCTTACCTATTTTTTATGCATTTCCGAATTCAGCGCCAGTAGATTTTAGAACTTCTCCCTCTTGGTTCATGCGTACAATCGCCTTGCAGCGTTTCTTTCTTGAACTGTTCTCTGGTTTTAATATCATGGTAAACAAAATTCTAGAAATGGCCCTAGGATCGTTTCCCTAATCTCTGGAAACTGTAAGTATGAGATACCACTGCTCTGATGATGTTTTATGTCATAGCTGATCTTAATATCCAGGTTGTCCTAATCTAATTGTACAAACACTTTTAAAAGCAGAGAGTTTTCTCTGGTCAGAAGAGTCAATCAGTGATAGCAGGAGCACTATGGGGATTTGGCTCATCATTGCTTGATGAAGATAGAAGAGAATGTGTGGAAAGGAATGCAGGTGTCCTGGAGAATTTGAGAGACTCCCAGACCAGAGCCAGCAAGGAAGTCGGAACCTGATTCTACAGCCTACAGAAACTAAATTCTACCAACAACCTGAACGATCTCGGAAGTGAATTGTTCCTAGAGACTCACAATGAGAACTCAGACCAGCCCACACCTTGCAGGCTTGTGACACCCTGAGTGTAGAACACAGAAAAGCCTGCATAGACTAAAACTTACCGAACTGTGAGCTTATAAATGGATGCTTTCTTGAGTCATTAAGATTGTAGTAACTTGTTACATAGCAATAGGAAATGAATACAAGTATCAAGGATACAGTAGTGTCATTGAATGAGTTGGGGAGTTCTCTGATACTCAGTTTCCCAGAAGCGTTTCGAATTTGCTGTTTCTTGAAAATTTGCTAGACTTCACCAGTGACTAGAGACTATAGTCCGTGTGTATTTATCAAATTAATTACATGTTTGCTCATTTTTTTCTACCATGATAGTGTGTGATTTCTCTCTGTCTTGATTTAACCCACTATCTGTTTCTCTTTCTCTTTTCTTACCCTCTTTAGAGGTGATTAAGGTTTTAAGATTGCCTCTTCCTCTTATCTCTTTCCTGCTACTAATTTTGAAGCGACATACTGTTTCCCTCCTTTTTGTGGTTATCCTAGAAATTTGCACTTTTGAATTTAGGAATGTCCAAAGTTAATCAATATCCACTATCCCTGAAACACAAAGATTTTAGATGGTGAGGCAGAAAGAATATTCACCAAACCTTTAAGTTCACACCCTTGTTATTTCCATGCCTCCCTTGAAGGTATTTTGGGCCCCAGTGACTACTTTAAGTCAACAGACAATGAACAGAAGATATGTATGTCACCTCGGGAACCGAACAGCAAAAGGCTAACATTCCTCATTCATTTCTTTCTTCTTCTGACGTGGGACCTTGGCTTGGAAGCCACTTGAAGGTTTTTCAGGTCTTTGCAGACCGTGGAGCTGGTGTGAATTTTGCACAGACTGACTGGTCCCAAGCCATTATGAGTCTTAGCATGTAGTTTAAGAAGTATGGAGGGATATTATTTTCCACCCGGAGCCGAGGAGGGGCTAGATGATTATCTTTAATCTTCTCTTTATGGGAGGTTTTTTTCTTTAATTTTTTTTTTATTTTTACGTTTATTTATTTTTGAGAGACAGAGAGAGACAGAGCACAAGTGGGGGAGGGGCAGAGAGGGAGGGAGACCCAGAATCCGAAGCGGGCTCCAGGCTCCGAGCTGTCAGCACAGAGCCGGAGGGAGGTTTTTTCTTAATGGTTCACCCGTTGAGAGTTTTAGCTTTTGGGGATCCTGTTTATGCTCAGGCTTAGCCATTGTTCTCTTGTCCCCATGTGCTTGTAGTGTATGGCCATTGAAACCCAGGCACCAGCCCACCAGGGGTTGGGAAATGCTGGTATTTACCAGCTGTAATGACTGCCATTCTCTCCCGGTTTGAGCTTCTCCTAATCTTCGGACTCTGAGCATTTCACTTTTTTTTTTCCCTGTCAGCCCAGACATCTATTTGAGAAACTAATTTTTAATAGTGTTTTATGCCGAGTTTTATGGATTTTATACGTAAAGGAGTTTTCTGAAGGTATAGACTATCCTGTAGCTCAGTATGAAGCAAACATCATAATTTAGTATCAAGAATCTCCATGCTTTTCTGCCTGTCTGATTATAAACAACAAAAAGTGATTCATGTCTTTTTAAATGTATTTTTAAAAGCCAGAGAGGTACCACGAGCAAGCACTTATTGCGTCAGGAGTGGTGAAGTTTTTGATGTTGGGTGTATGAACACACACGTCTGCAATATACACAGTGTTGTGTGTTTCTCAAGAAATGAACTCTGAACCCAAGACCATCGAAGGCCATTTACTATGTTCATGACATTGGGTTGAACAATAGCAAATTGCTTGCACATCTCCACTGCTCGTTAGCCCCATGTGCCTCTGTTTATAATCTTTCCTTTTGTTATTATCTGCTTAATTATGCAATGAATACCTGGTGTCTATCATGCAGGGCTGACAGCTTGTGCCATCAGGAATAACTGCTGAATAAACAGGAAGTCATCTGGTCACCACAATACAAATAATCATGTGTAGCACGTGCTAGGCAGGGAAGCTGTGATTTTCCAATATTTTCTTTAATCATTCTCAGAACAAAATCCATGAAGGAGGAATAGGAACTACAGTAAAACCTTGGTTTATGAGGATAATTCGCTCCAGAAACATGCTTGTAATCCAAAGCACTTGCAAATCACAGTGAATTTTTCCATAAGAAATGATAGAAACTTAGGGGCGCCTGGGGGGCTCAGTCCGACTTGGGCTCTGGTCATGATCTCGTGGTTCGTGAGTTCGAGCCCCGCGTGGGGCTCTGTGCTGACAGCTCGGAGCCTGGAGCCTGCTTCCGATTCTGGGTCTCCCTCTCTCTCTGCCCCGCCTCTGCTTGTGTTCTGTCTCTCTCTGTCTCTTAAAAATAAATAAATGTTAAAAAATTAAAAAGAGAAAAAGGAACAATGGAAACCCAGATGATTCATTCTACGGCCCAAAAATATTCATATAAAAATGATTACAATAGCATAATAGAATACAATATAATAAAGAAAATACAAAATGTAAAGAAAAATAACCAAATGAACCTTCATGTAACTTTGAAAACCTTTGTGGCTGGTACGAGGGAGACAAGAGAGAGGAGGGTTATTTTGTAGGATGACTTGCACTATCACTAATGGAATCACTGCTATCTATCGGCTCAGTGGAATCTTTCTTTTCGTGCAGTTTTAACAAGGAACCTATCCAGTGACACTGGCATTTGCCTCATTTTGAGGATTTCTTGGAAATGTGACATTGTATTGTTGATCACCCATAATCCCAAAACAAGAGAGAGAGAAAGAGAGAGAGAGAAGGCTCAGCTGTGATCATGTGATCTTGACATCACGTATTACACCTATTGCAAGACTTTGCTTATCAAGTTAAAATTTATCAGAAATGTTTGCTCATCTTGCAGAATACTTGCAGAACAAGTTATTGGCCATCCAAGGTTTTACTCTGTTGTTTTAAATATGAGGAAACTGAGACTTGAAGAGGTTAGTCAACATGCGCAATGCCACAAGTTTGGGGAGTTTCATTGATGGGATTTGAGGTTGAGTGTCTTGAAAGCTAATGGCCGTGACTCTCAACCATAAGACTGTTCCTTGCAGTTCCACCCCAGAGACTGGAGGCACGCATTCTCCCATGACCCCCGCAAACACCCCCACCAGAATCTGGGGCTTTCAGGATAATGACAGAGGATAAAATGATGGTACCATACCACTGGGAAATATATTTTAATTTAATTAATTTATTTTAAGATAGAAAGAGGGTGTACACAGGGGAGGGGCAGCGAGAGAGGGAGAGAGAGAACCACAAGCAGGCTCCACGCTGACAGCCCAGCGCCCGATGCAGGGCTCGAACTCATGTACTGTGAGATCATGACCTGAGCCAAAACCAAGTGTCGGATGTTTAACCGACTGAGCCACCCAGGTGCTCCAGGAAATATTTTTTATGGAAAATTAGAACATATATTTCTTTTTTCCTTGAACCTCTTCATTGCCCAAACTTCACTGTTGATAACAATTGCTTGGCCCTCGAGGGGGAACCAAAGCAGACAACCGTGATACGATTAGGGCTCACCCAGTAGGCTCCATCCTTCATGATTTAATCCAATGTGTGTATCAGGGCTGTGACAGACACTACATCTAGGCAAATCTCCTGGGTTAAAAAGCAGCCCCTGGGGTATCCCGGGAAAGTCCTGCCACCTTTCCACATCCCGTCTATGAAACAAAAGGTTGATCTCTACAAACAGAAACAGGACAGCATTAAAGGGAACTCTGTACGATGCTCAGCAGAGTACCTGGCACACAGTAGGCCTATTCAGGAAATGAACTTTATGATTAACTTATGATCCTTGCTTCCAACAAGCCCACAGTAGAGCAATGAAGCAGTAATTCATGTTTAAAATCAATAAAAGGTCAAAGGAATTTTTTGCTTCTTCATTCAGCATTCATGTTATCCAATGTTCATCAAGAACCTTCTATACACAACTATGCAGTTACTTGAGTCATAACCCTGGCTCTTAGGTAAAGAAAACATGAGATAAAGGAGCCTGACTTTGGGTATTTACTCTGCAAATCGGGGGAAAGATCCAAATGCAATGTCACTCTACTCTGAAAGGAAGGCTGAGCGGTCCTGGAAGCCGATTAGATACGAATTTTCAAGGAGCAGGGAGTCAGGCTGACTTGGCATTTCTAAGCCAGGCCAACCTGGAAAACAGGGAGCCATTAACCTTGCAAGTGAGGAGATATAATAGAAACAAGGATTTTTTTTTTCCTCCTGGAAGAAGCTGATGAATTCGGCGACAGACATGTAGAGAGTGAAAAATCTAGGCATGTCTCAACATAATTCGCCACTGGAAAAATTAATTGGAATTGAATAAATAAATAAAAGTACTTTATATCTTCCTAGGAGGAAGCTCAAATAGATTTATTAATCATCCGATCTGAATGTCCAACAGCAAAAGAATGACTAATAAATTTATGGCGTATTTTATACACTAGAATTGTGACATAGAAAATAAGATTAATGAAGTTGTTATAATAACATATGAAACTGTGAAGCATAAGAATAAGTAGACAGAGCATAGTGCAAGGTGGTATATACAATGTGATCTTATTTTTTTGTGAAAGTACAATACAGAGGGAAAAGACCTGGGAAAAACTAAGGCCCCAGATGTTTTTTGTGGGTTGTTGAACCCTGGGTGATTTTTTCCTATCATTTTATAATTTTTATTTCCTTTCAGGTTTTCTATAATAAAAATTCATTGATTTTCTAATGAGTTAAAAGGGGTGAGGATAATCACAATGATATATGGCAAGGGTTTAAACTCATCCAGGTAATGGGACACCTGGGTGGCTCAGTCGATTAAGCGACAGACTTCTGCTCAGGTCGTGATCTTGAGGTTCGTGAGTTCAAGCCCCGTGCTGGTCTCTGTGCTGATAGCTCAGAGCCTGGAGCCTGCTTCCGATTCTGTGTCTCCCTCTCTCTCTGACCCTCCCCCATTCATGCCCTGTCTCTCTCTGTCTCAAAAATAAATAAACATTAAAAAAAAAAAACAAAACTATCCAGGTAATAATATCAGCAAGAAGACCTATGTGGTATCTATGGAGACAGATGACTATTTACTTTTGGAAAATTGATTAATATATGGGGTTCTGAGCACTTGGTGTTTAACCAAAGTATACCAAAGGGTTTAACTAAATCCCCATAATGAAATTAATAAAAGGTTAGCGTATTCTATGTTGACACATCATTTGGCCTGTGACTCACAGTTCGGCTGAAGGGGAACAGGCTATGTCCTTGCATGGGAGGCGGTGCACACAGGAAAATAAGAAAAACAAAATACGAATTTATACTTCCAGACTTACTGTGCGAGCCTGGTAACTCACTCACCTTTGCTCTCCCATTTTCCATAATGCTAAAATGTGGACGAGAATACGGAAACATGTTGAAGATAGAATGAAAATGCAAGTTGAGAACATCAGTGTAACGATTGGTGCCGGTCTCCATAAATGATAACCATTGTTATGTTTCTGCATATATAATTATCTACCTGCCTAGCTACCTAATCTATGCGTCTTAGTGCTATAGACTGTCCAGAGCGTGTCAATCCACTGTGGGCAGTAATTGTATCGACTGTATTCCCGCCACGCGGGAGAACACCTGGCAGAGAAGGCTCTCACTAAATACTTACTAAATGGGTGATAACAGAGAACACAGGTAGAATGAAGAATGGGGGAGTGATCGGTTCCGGGCCAGGTGTGGCCCAGTCCTTGGTACGCTGATTGCCTCTGCCGATGTACAGAAATTAGCACATGGCCTTGGTCGCCCCCAACCTTACCCGAAAGCGTGAAGGGGTCACTGTTACAACGAAGCTGCTATGATACGAAGCAGTGTGAATAGACAGACAGAAACAAGGCCTTGGGGATACGGTGGAGCTCGTGGATCAGACTTTTCCAGAAGTCCCTCTACTACCTCCATTTTTGTAGGTACCACTGTCATTTACAACAGCTAGAGGTGGGCTTTCTGTTACTTCCGGCCACGTGCATTCTGGGGGATATCCCTGTCGATTTGCATAGGTGGATTGTTGTTCCAAAAACCACCCTCAAAGCAAAAATAACATAAAAACAGGGAGGGGGACAAAACACAAGAGACTCTTAAACATAGAGAACAAACTGAGGGGTGCTGGGAGGGTTGTCGGTGGGGGGGGATGGGCTACGTGGGCAACGGGCATTAAAATGCACAGTTATCGGGGTGAGCGTTGAATGTTACATGTAGGGACTGCATCCCTGGATTCTACTCCTGAAATCATTATTGCACAACATGCTAACTAACTTGGATGTGAATTAAAATAAATAAATGAATAAACGAATGAATGAATAAATAAATAAATAAATACCAGCCTCAAATCTCAGTCATGTGTCATTAACCTTCTATTCTTTTGTTCCCGAGTCCGCTTAGGTGATCTTGGATGGGCTTGGGGGGGGGGAGGGCAGGGCAGCCCTGGGGCATATGGACAGCAGGCAAGTATTTTGTGCAGGCCCCTACTAGACAGACAATTGTACCACAGTTTGTCAGCACCACTGTGGCAGTCCAAAGACACACGATCCCATAAAAGAAATTCTGCACTGCCCAGGAGAGATCCCCTATGTGTGTTGGGGGGGGGCAGAGGGAGGGGGTTGGACAGCTCTGCCTCAGAGCATAGTTGTCTGGGGTTGTATCTAGGGTGCACGATGGAAGCCTGCTATATAGTTGGTTCATTCTGGGCCTGGGCTAAGGAAGCAGTGGTTACCAGGGGCTGTTCTCATGGATTATTATCGTCATCATTATAACCAAAGCATACCACACAGGCCACACCACATGAGCACATTTATGACCTCTGTAATCCCATGGGTCAACCCAAATCCCATGGAAAATTATACTCTACCCAAAGTAAGAGACATCTGGGACTGATTATCTCCTGCCAATATCAAATCGGTCATTTATCCATTTCCCAAGGATTTATTGAGTGCAAATTATGTCCCAGGCACTATTTTAGAGGCTGGACATGTAATGATGAACCAGGTGCGGTCCTGGTCTGCAAGTTGGGTCTAGGAAGGGAGACAATCGTATGAACACACAATTACAACACAGTGAATCAGGTGCTAATAATAATTTACTGAGCACGTAGCACAAGCCAGAATTTATTCTAAACCCTGTGCCTCTCCTAACTCACTTGATCCACTCAACAGTTTTATGGGGCATAGAGGGGTTAATTAATGTATCCAAGTTCACATAGCCAGTTAGTGGCAGAAGACTAAGTGCCAGGCAATTTGCCTCTAGAATCTTCAATAACAGTTACTGCAGTGTGTGTATAAAAGCACCAAGTAAAAATTCAGATGGGAAAATGAATCGTCAACTATGGTTTGAAAACAACCCAATTTTTGTTTTTATTATCCTTCAAATATTCCTCCAAATAGTTTCATCGAATGTCAGAGTTGGAAGATGTCTTAAAGACAGTCTGGTCCACTCATCAAACATTGTGTGGATAAGGACACTGAGGTACAGAGAGGAAGAGACTGCCCTGCTCAGGCAGCTGGTAGATCTCGTAGATAGAGGACCACCAGCCCCCTAGATTTCAGGCCCTGGGTTAGCGGCACAGGAGTGGGGCTGAAATGTATTGGATTATGGGCACTGGACCAACTTACCCATTCACCGAACAGTAACGATCGCTTCTGAAGATACTTTTGCAAACTCAAGGATTGTTACAGCGCCGTGGTTTCCAATTGTTTTTGACCTCAAAATGCTTTTGCACTCTTTAAAATTGTTAGGGGTCGTCAAGAACTTTAGGTTGTATGAGCTATATCTATGAATATTTATCATATTAAAATTTAAAAAAAGAAATTTAAAAAATCGAAGAAATTAAAATTAGGAAGGTTAAAAATATGTATCAATTCATGCAAATAACTAATAATCCAGCTACTAGTCACATAAGTAACATTGTAATAAAATAACCGTATTCATTTATTTTTAAAATTAAAAACAATGTTTACTGTTTATTTTTGAGAGAGAGAGAGAGAGAGTGGGAGAGAGAGCGAGCGAGTGAGGAGGGGCAGAGAGAGAGGGACACACAGAATCTGAAGCAGGCTCCAGGCTCTGTCGAAGTTCGTGAGTTCAAGCCCCGCTTCGGGCTCTGTGCTAACAAACAGCTCAGAGCCTGGAGCCTGCTTCAGATTCTCTCTCTCTCTCTCTCTCTCTCTCCCTCCCCTGCTCATGCTCTGCCTCTCTCTGTCTCTCAAAAATAAATAAATGTGAAAAAAATTAAAACAAAAACGAAGTAACATAATAGAGTATGAAAAAAAACCCCCACATTCATGGCTTCAGATTCTACATCGCAACAATCCCTTAAGAAACTACTACATGTCAAGTTTTAGTGTAGTATCTAAGAAGACTAATTATTATCTCCTACAGCATTCATTATCTCAATTATCCAATTAACCAAAGAGGCTATCGAAACTCTCCTTTACAGCTACATATCCACGTGGAGCTGGGTTTCCTCACGTATTTTAAACAAAAAGTCGAGCTCATGGTGGCCGACGCCAGTTTTGTTACCTTTAGTTCCTGCTTGAAAGCTTGCATTTTATTATTCACAACAGATCACGCCACTCGTATTCTTCGAAGTGACAGGCTCGCTGAGTTCGCTTCTGAGAAAATATTTTTGAAATACCCACATCTGAAAAAAGAAATTGCGGACCGACTTTTCTCGCAAGTAAAAATGGCATTCGCGGAGAGGAGCTGCTTGAAATAGGCGATGCACATGCCCCTCATCATGACGGAATTAAGACGTGTACTCAAAGATTGGAGTCCGATTACGGATCTTCCTTGCTTCACCAAGGACATGTGTGGGCGAAGCTGGTAGCTTTTGCTCGTTTTGTCCTACTGCGAGTGTGTGATGATGAGAAATGTAATGGCCACTCTTCTAATCTGGTGCCACTGCCTTGATTCATGCCGAAGAACCCACAGTTTAACCGCCCAGGCCTTTACCCCATCAGTGCAAATGGCAGCTAATCATGAAAATAAGTTTGACCTTGTGGGTCCCCTGGAAAGAGGTCAGGGATTGCCAGAAATGTAAGGTCCACCATGTTGCTACAGTGCACCTGCCTGAATATTTGAAGACAGCCATAGTTCTGGCAATCTGCAGATATAGCATCGCTGATAGGTTGTTCTGATTATTCCTCCCGGAATCTTGTCCAGCCCAGAGTCTTCAAGCTTGGGGAACTATTCGTAAGATACTTTTAAGTATCAAAGATAGATGACCCCCAAATCCTTCTTTGAACACAGATACACATAGTTATCTCCAGGGCAAATTCGTGTCTTCAACAGACTTTCGAGTTTGAGAATGTCTCCAAGGTCATATTTGATATAAAGGGCACCTTTCCAGGGCGCCTGGGCGGCTCTGTCCTTTGAGTGTGGGACTCCCGATTCCACCTCAGGGCATGATCCCAGGGTCATAGGATTGGGCCCCATGTCAGGTTTTGTGCTGAATGTGAAGCCTGCTTGAGGTTCTCTGTCTTCCTCTCTCTCTGCCCCTCCCCCTCCCTAGAAAGAAAGAAAGAAAGAAAGAAAGAAAGAAAGAAAGAAAGAAGAAAGAAAGAGGGAAAGATGTAAAGAAGGAAAGAAGAAAAGGAAGGAAGGAAGGAAGGAAGGAAGGAAGGAAGGAAGGAAGGAAGGAAACATTTCTTGGTAATTATCTGATGAAAAACTCCAAGGAACCCAAAAAGAAAGTCCCAAAACTGTCTCACAACTCCAGCTCAAAAACAAAAAGGAAAACAAAACTCTCAACTAATATCACAATTGAGGCTAAAACGCCAATGGTCTAATATCCATCAACATGGTTTAAGGGAGTTGCGAGATCTGTCATAATTTGCTTCCAAAGAACTTCCCCCAGCTGCCTTCATTCATTCATTGTGCCGTTTGACAAACATTTATTTCCAGGACTAATCATCTGGACGTAGTGGGCAACGTCCAGGGAGGGCATCCAAAAGGAGATGAGGCCAAGCTTGTCTTGAAGAGGCGCAAATGACCCAGCAGAGGGAAAGATAATAAGCCTGAAGGCCTGGGGCCACGAAGACCAAGGTGTGTTGGGGAACTTCGACAAGTCACAAGTTCATTGTCATTTTGTCTCTGCCCCTCAGTTCAAAGGGGTCGTGTGAGTTACAGGGCTCCCTCCAACCTCTGGACACTTGGATAAGCCACAGGTGATGTAAGAAGTGAAATGCCCCAACTGTCAATGAGACTCGGAGCTCCAGTGACCTCGAAGTCCTATCAAGGACAGCCGGTTCTGTCCCTCTTCTGAATCTCTCCTGCCCCACCTAGAGCAGAGGCAAACAGAGCAAATGGGAGGAGTGGATGGACGGTCGGGGAGGGGCAGGGGCAGCTCACGGAGTTCTGCTGTGAGTGATGACGATCTGAGGCTTGAGAAACCATAATCCTAAATCAATTCATAAAAAAAAAAAAAAGAATGTCATCAGGGTGTCTTAACCTGAAGTTCGCAGATAGCTGTAAAAAAAAAAAAAAAGTCTATAAATACCCTTAAATTTTACGTAAAACTCTCCATGTGCAGCAGTATAATTTGTGGAGGGAAGTCAGGCTTTGCTTTTAACATTTTTAAAAGATCCTCACAGCCCTGAATACTTGAGACACATCGGACGGGATGTAGGAGATTCCGAAAGAAGTAAAACCTCAGTCTGCAGAAGCGGTTTCCTCACTCGGCAAAACGAAGTTAGGAATCTGAAAACCAGATAGACTGACATTCGCATCTTAGACCTAAGTGAACTCTGTTACTCATTAACTGTGTGACTTCAACCAATTTCTCGACTTCTCTGTTTCCTTTACTGTGATAACACCTGCTTAGATCTTGCAGAGGGCGCGGGGAGGGCCAGGATTAAAGTGAAATCATATAAACAAATGTCTAGAACCTTCGTAGGTGATCCAATATCACAGCTAATTATTTTTGCTATTCTTATTACTGATATGCTGGGGGGGGGGGGATGGTGCCCAGGGGACAGAGAGGTTTTCTGAGTGGGTCTTTTGGCGACAGTATCTGGAGGAAAAACAGCGTCTGGCAGGAGGCCTCCGGCTCCGTGTGTTCTGGTGGTGTTGTTCTTGGCTGTTCCTGGCTGGTGTCTGTCTTTACCTTGAACGGCCCTAAGATTAGAATTTCTTGTAAACAGTGGCTTTATTCATCTGTGTCCCTTCACAATGCTGGGCTGCCTCCCTCATGAACGGCGGGCCACCCCTCCTGCTGCCGCTCAGAGGACTGGAATTAACCTCTGTGATGCTTTCATTAAAGGCACTACCTCCAGCCTCCTGAAGGGTGATGGCAGAGAGGCCCCCACATCCAGGACATACTGCTGGGCACACCACCTGCTCCCGGTAGCCTGGGGCAGGCACCTGCATGGGCTCTGCATGGGCTGAGTGGTCAGAAGGACGTACATCTGAGTAAGAAACATCGGAGCTCCCCAGGAAACCAATGAACCAGCCGCCCGGTTCCGTGTGACTCATCGCGGGGTTAAGGTAGATTCTTCGGCTAAGTAACTTTTGTGGCGAGGCTCTGAGCTCGGGCTTCTGAAGCTAGAGACTTCCCCTTCACTCTCAGAGCAAACGCCGTCTCCTTTCCGAAGCCTCACCTGCTTCCCCAGACCCAGGTAGACCCCCTTCTTCTGCAGAAGGACACGAGAACACAGCCGTCACAGCCACCTTCCCTAGTGGCTTATTCAGGTGTCTCTCTTGCCTTCAGCTGTGGTTTCCATGAGCCCAGCCCTGTGTCTTCCTGGACACGCCTTATCTTCAAAGTCTAGCATCATTCTGACCCAGAATAAGGGCCCTGCAAATGGTGAATGGACAGACAGAGGCATTGAAGAAGGAAAGGAGGGAGGGAGGGAGGGAGGGAGGGCAAAAGGGGGCCAGGAGGAGGGATGGGGAGGGGGATTCTGTCCTGTTTCTGGAGTGAGAAACTCATGATTCTCTTTCCACGTCCACAGCTTACTTCACGTGCCACCTTCCAACAAGCTGTGGAACTTCTGGGAGGCCTCCCTTCCCGATCTGTCAAAGGGGAGCATCTGCTTGTCCTGCGGGACTGTTTGGGGGAACGGATAGGATCAGTACATGGAAAAGAAAACAGACAGGACGGAGGGAATTAGGAAAACAGCTTCCAGCCTCACCTTCAAAAATTCTATTGTTTGCCAGGCTTTAACCCCAAGGGGTTGATTGAGGCAGAATGTCTCCAGACCAATCTCCACTGATTTGCATTGAACATCTGTAGGCTGATGCCCGCCCCCCCCCACCGCCCCCAGGATGTCCCCTCATCTGGTTATGCTGTCACTGCCCTTCCTCAGATCCCACTATGTCTCTATCCCTCTACTGTGGCTTCCCAGGCGGGCTCTGTCTGGGAACTTCTGTCCCCTCCTGGCTTCTGTCCCCAGGACTGCTTCTGTTCACCTTCTGTTCCCTCCTGACCACCCTCCATGGGGTTTCTGGAGTAGACTTCCTGGAACCCATGTATCACCCTTACAAACAACCCCCATCTCACCAGCGTGGTCAAGACTACACACAATCTCCCTGGCACAGTCCTCAGCATCCTTCTGGACCTGGTTTCTGTAGTGTGTGATTCTCCCATCATTCTCTCCTGTCACCACCACGCCAATCCTGGGCCCCCTGGAATCACCACTCTGCTTCCCGTCTCCCTGACTTGTGTGACTCGGGCTGTGGCTTTGTTGGGACCCCTTCTCTGCACGCTTCACTCATCAGTCCACCAGGAAAACTCCCACCCTCTTTTAAGACTTGTTTCAAAGCGTTGTTTCTCTTGGAAATCTCCTGGTTTCCTCCGGGACAGAATTCACTGCTCTGTGCAGGGGATCCGGGAACACCTCTGTGTTACGTTGTACGCATGGCTGTCTTAGCTGGACCTTCTCGCTTTGCAATTATTTCCTGATGTGTCTGCCCCCCAGGAGCCCAGGCAGCCCTCCAGGATAAGGCTTGGGGCTTTTTCTTGGGCAAATTCCCACTTACCTGCCGAGTGGGTACATGAATAAATGAATGTACCTGGAACGCACCCATCCATCCTTTCTGAAGACGACCGGGGTGTCCCTCCCTCGAGAGGGGTCACTGGCTAGCATGCGAATCAGGGACTGGTAGCCTGTTCATTTCGCTGGCCTGCCTCCCCACCTTCCCATGAGTGCAGTCTTGCTCTTTCAACCCCAAGTAGATGCTCTCGGTCCGCACCTCCTTGCCCATAGTCTCAGCCCCTGCCACTCACCGCTAGACTGCACGGTTTTTGCGAGCAGGGTGGTGGCTAACTCGCTCATTCTCTGCTCACTCCTGCACCCCGACCCAGTGTCCAGCCCGGCACTCACAGCCACACTGCTCTTCCCCCTCAAACTGTCCTCAAACCCTTCCTCACAGTGTCTTCAGGGAAAAACCGAGCAGACTCCTAGGACCCCGGAGTATGGAAGGGCACACTTGGCCGGTAGGAATCGTGTTTGCTCGCCCCTCCTTCCCACACGCCATAAAGGGACCCCATAAATATTCAGACAACTCGGGTTTCTCTTGCTCACCACCCCCCCCACCCGCTCACAGCAGGTGACCTGTCAGCAATACTATCAAATTTTCCGCCTTTCTTCTCTTTTTCATTTTCTTCTTCCTTTTCTAAATGCAGTCACTGCAATCAATTAAACTTTCATGGTCCCATTTCCTTCTTTGCCACTGCAGAACCTTGACATATTTCCTCAAGGAACTACTTTCAAAATCATAATTGAAACACAATAACGTATAATAGAAACGGGAGGAAGAGAGTAATAGATTTAGCTCTCATTTCTGGTGGCAGACATGTTAATTACATTTTCTATTTCCTCTCATTAGCATGGCGCATGTTGTCTCCAACAGGCCGGGCCAGCCTGCTTCTCTCTCTCTCTCTCTCTCTCTCTCTCTCTCTCTCTCCCTGGCTGAGCCCCGCCCGCTCTCACACGGCGACCCCCAAGGCAAACTTGAGACTACAAACCTGACCACGTCGCTCTTCCTGGTTTGAGACCCATCAGGGCTCAGCGCCCCGCACAGTCATCTCCATGGTGGGGATCCCAAGGTCTAATGCTTCATCGTCCTATTTCAGGGGCCAGACACAGTGACTCAGTGTCATGTCCCAAAGGCACCTGGCCTGCCCTTGTTCGGAGCTTTCCACGGGCAGCTCCTCTGCCTTTTCCAGAAACGATTTTCCCCTTGAGCATTTTAGGAAGACCACTGCCCGTCTACCTCTTCCCCCTCCCTGTCCACCGGGGCCGCTGACATGGCCAACATTCCATCTCATTCTGGCATCACCGGCCTCTCCTGGTTGCCCTCCGCCTATGAAGGCAGGGATAATAGCTTTCTCCTCTGTGTTCCTGGAGCCACTGAGCTTAGCTCTGCCATGACCCTTATGACACCGCATTGTAATTGTGTTTTCACTTTCTGTCCTCTGTCTCCTGCCTTCCCCACCCAACAGTGCCCGGACCAGCACAGTAAATGACCAGTGACTTCGGGACAGGTTGTTTGCTCACTTATTTCTGAATTCTCAGTGTGTCCCCCAGTGGCTGGGGACGAGAGTAAGTGCTCATGGGAATACCCAAAAACATACACTGAATAAAAAAAAAAAATCACTCTCTTTTGTTTATAAACAAAGGTAAACAAAACACGGGGATGAAGAAGCCATAATGAAGGCATTAGTAAGAGCAACTAATATATTTCCAACTTAAAAGGAGAAGGGATTGATATCTCCAGAAGTTTCTGAACTGAGTAGTGTGGGGATTATGACTCGGGCCCCAAGAGAGAACTAGACGGCCAGACCTCCTGCATGGAGACCCTTTAGTGGAGGAGGAGGGAGAGAAGGGTCCTTACCTGATTACCTAAATCTTCCCCCTGCCTTGCAGAGCCAGATTGGAGCCCGAGATTGAAGGAAACATGCAAAAATGTGCACCTGTACACATACTCACTGAAAAATTCTCCTACATTTGGATTCCAGTAGAAAAATCTAATAAAAACTGACTGCACACACACACACACACACACACACACACACACACACGCATACAAACAAAATGACTACATTTAAAGCCCTGTGTCACACAGCTTGTTTTTACTTCACAGTTACCCCTCATGAGCTCACCCAGCAGCAGCCAAGAGGGCAACACGGCTTTGAGACCTTGGGCTGACTCGAAACGACTACCAAGGTTGTAGAAGACAGGGCCATGAGACAAGTAAACAGCAGCCTGCCTTTTTTTCTTTTTTTTTAAATGTTAATAGTTTTTTCATCAAGGATTTTTGTTTCCTTATTTATTAAAGTTTATTTTTGACAGAGACAGAGAGAGACAGAGCACGAGCGGGGGTGGGGCAGAGAGAGAGGGAGACACAGAATCCGAAGCAGGCTCCAGGCTCGGAGCTGTGAGCACAGAGCCCGACGTGGGGCTCAAACCCACCAACCCTGCGATCACGACCTGAGCTGAAAGTAGGATGCGTAACCAACTGAGCCTCCCCATCAAGGATTTTTAAATTAATTTGGATTTTTTTTCCCCCAGTATTACATTCAAATATTTATCTTGACTTCTGAGTTTTTTGGTGCGTAGTGACATCTTGCACCCAAGATGAGTGTGTTCCTGGCCTCACCTAAACTACCCCTGCCCTTCAGCGGCCCCAAGTGACAACAGCCCGGTTTCCCCTTCCTCCTCTCAGCTATCCTTCCTCAAGGAACATTCGATCTAGTGAGGGAAGGTAAATTAGTTGACCGCGAACTATTTTTTGGCGAGACAGAATCAACGGGTGCGACGGAAACATACACAGCGCACACATGAGCAGAAAAGAGCAGAACTCAGCACAACTGTGTGTTTCGGGGAAGACCGACGCATTGGAGTTGGGTCTTAAAAGATAAATCTCTAAGAAGCCTGGGAGAAGGAAGGACATTACAGGAGGAAGGAAGAGTGTTAGCAAAGCTTAGAAGTAAGGCAGTCGGGAGGGTTCATACCCGGGCATGTAGCCTGGGAAGGCCACGTGGTATAGATGTGTGGTTGTGTGGGACAGAGGTGCTGGCTTTGATTGACAGGCTTCTGAGATGGCTGCCTCTGTGACACAGAAGATTCCAGGTTTTGAGAAGAGACTCAACAGATCTGTTCGGAGTGGGCCTTCCTCGGGAAAAGGGGTGGGGGAGGGGGGCTCTCGCTGTGCTCGTCCAGGGGTGACAAGGCCAGCCCCCTGTCGCAGGCCCAAGCACTGGGCTCTCAGTCACCACTGTCCCAGCCGGGCGCTGCCCACCAGACCCCAGGGGGAAGACAAGGTTCTGTTTCTCAGGATGACGCCAACAGGAAGAATGGAGCTTGTGGGGGGGCTCGGTAAGGCACTGAGTATTGAGCGGTAGCCGGAAGAGAACCTCCAGCCCCAGCCAGGCGGGATTCCTCCCTCATAGGGGCGCTGGCTCAGCTACCTGAGCCCTCTGTGCTCCCACCGTCCGGTGTTACCCCCCTTCCACACCTCTAATGAATAACAGGACCACGGCAATCTGGTAAAGTTGAGGGAGGGGGTCTCTGCCCTCCTCCCTGATGCCTGGGGAGCATTCTTGGCTGAAGCGTTTGTTGGCCGACAGACTGCTGCCTTCCACTCTGGCTTCCTTTCCCTGTCACACCCCAGGTGGCTTCCAGAAAACACATTCCACGTCTCTCCCCTGTCTTGTGCAAGTCAGGTTGCCTCATCTCTGGGTCTCACTGATGGCTCTGGGGTTGGCCTGCTCACCTCCCTCTGTGGGGACCGAGCTGCAGAGGGCGTGTAGGGGCGAACCTTTACCAAACCCCGTCTGGGTTGGGCACAGAGCTGGATTCTTTCTCGAGGGCATTTTGTCTTTTTATTTGAGTGACATCAATACTGAGCAGTAGAGAGTTTTATTCCTTTTTTTTTTTTTTCCTTTTTAACAAATAAGGAAGCTGAGGTTTGCTGAGGAAATAACCTAACATCAGGAACACGAGGAAGTTTGCCTAACATCATCCCGTCAGAGCCAGGTTCTCTGGCTCCTGAACCAGGGCCCTATTTTATTCCTGAGGTGCCTAGACCTTTCCTGGAGAGAAACTGAGACAGGTAAGAAGAAGAAAAAAAAAAACATCTGAAGAAAATATAAACCACTCTGAGAGTAATTTTACTAGTTCAATCCACTGTCACATTCCAATGATGCTAAAGAGTGTCTCTCATGGTACAAGACTATGCCACAGCCCGGACCTCCACCTCATCCTTGCAACATACTTCAGAGGGAACCGTCTAGAAAGCCCTCCCTGACCCTGCCCCAAATCAAGGCAAAGTAAATAGCTTCTTCCTCTTGGCTCCCCAAACGGGTTGCACCATGGCTCTTAATGTTAGTTCAACTATGTGCTATCAACTAAAAATGAGAGGGCGAGAGGGAGGGAGAGAGAGAATTTCATGTATCAACCTGACTGGGACGTGGGACATCCAGACATTGGGTTAAACATTATTCTGGATGTGCCTGTGAAAATATTTCTGGATGAGTTTAACATTTAAATCAGTGGGCTGAGTAAAGTAGATGCCCCCCTCCCCCAATGTGGGTGGGCCTCACCCAATCAGTTGAAAGGCTGAATAGGTGGGAGAGGAGACAATACTCTCTATTCCCGACTGCCTTAGAGCTGGGACATGGGTCTTCTCTTGCTTTCACCCTCGGACTCGGCTGGAACGACGCCATCAGCTCTCCTGTGTCTCCACCTTGTTGAAAGCAGATCTTGGGAGGGGCCCTTGAGTGGCTCAGTTGGTTAAGTGTTCGACTTCGGCTCAGGTCACGAGCTCATGGTCTGTGAGTTCGAGCCCCACGTCGGGCTCTGTGCTGACAGCTCAGAGCCTGGAGCCTGCTTCAGATTCCGTGTCTGCCCCTCTCCCACTTGCATTCGGTCTCTCGAAAATAAAATAAAGACATTTTAAAAACCAAAAAAAAAAAAAAAAAAGAAAACAGATCTTGGGATTTGTCAGCCTCTTTAATCGTATGAACCAATTCTGAGGAATTCGTTCATACGATTTCATATGTATCTTTTTGGTTCAGTTTCTCTGGAGAATTCTGACCGAATACAGAGAGAGAGAGAAAGAGAGAGAAGGAGAGAAAGAGAGATCTTCTCACATTCCAGTAAAAGCAGAGGTAATCTGGGGTCAGAATCTGAGATCTAGAATATCTCTGTGGTTCTACAGGGCAAAAGTGCTCGAAACACAACCCAAACCTGTATTAATTCTGCAGTGTCAGGGGAAATCTAATATAGGTGCTCGTAGAACAAAAAAAAAAAAAAAAAAATGATACAAGTTGGATGAATGAGAAATTACTTTTGCCCTATGGGACAGGCCCGGTGAGGGCAGGTGCTGGTACACAGGGCAACAGTCGGAAGGAAGTCTCAGTATCTACGCGGGTAGCTTATTAGACCTTCAAATGCTTTTACATTCTTACTCTCTTTTAATCCCTAACTTATCCTCTAAGAGAACTGAGAGGAAGGTGGGGCAGAGCTGTCTTCTGTATTAACTTCTCAAATATTTGCGAGGAATGATACAGGCTAGCCCCTCTACCTAGAACCAAGGAGACAGACCTAAATGCAACTGTCATGACCATGGCCCTCAGGGAGCTTATTCCAATGGGGAAGAGACTCTGAACAAGGAATTATAATTGTGCTGTCTTGTATAGATGCAAAAAATTCAGTATAGAATACTAAAAGGAGATCTAATAATAAAGGTCACGGATGGAATAACTGAGGAAATCGTATTTCAGCCAAACCTCAAAGCATACGTAGAGGCTGTCAGGATCTCAGGACTCTGCTCCCACCCCTGGAGTCTGATGGGGATTGAGCAAACAGAGCAATGCCCAACTGGAAAAGTAAAGTGGCAGCCAGGCAAGCATTTGATATTTCAAAACATAGCCTTGGTAAAACCTGGATCTGAAATTGTGGCTTCGGGTTGAAGTTCGATTTGGACTTGAGCCTCCGAATCGAAAGTTCTGGATCTCCAGGCGCCTGGGTGGCTCAGTCGGTTAAGCGTCGACTTCGGCTCGGGTCACGATCTCGTGGTTCATGGGTTCAAACCCTGTATCGGGCTCTGTGCTGACAGCTTAGAGCCTGGAGCCTGCTTTGGATTCTGTGTCTCCGTCTCTCTCTCTCTGCCCCTTCCCTGCTTGTGCTCTGCCTCTCTCTTAAAAATAAACTTTAAAAAATAATAAAAATAAAGTTCTAGGTCTGCATACTCAGGTATGCCTGAGGTCTGGGAAGAAAGAAGGGGAAAGAGAAAGAGCCCCGATCCAAATGAACGAATGAGTTTGCGGTATGGAAGATAAGAGTGTGCATGTCTTTGGAGGTGCCAGAATGCCCCATGAGAACTGCTCTAACAAAGGGACAAGGCCCACTCGTAAAACATGGGCTAATACATTCAAATTCTCACCATTGGATTAACAAAACCTCTCCCTTTGGGGAAAGGGGAATTGGTAGCATATCTTAAATCGTACCTCCAATGGGAAGAAGGGAGAATTCGTTTCCAGGGCTCACATTACTAATAAGGACAAATAGAGTATTAATGAGTTCACCCTGCACCCCTTGTCTCCCTGAACCCCTCCCCGACACGAGTGGATGGGAGAATATGTATGAATCTCCCGGACATGCAGGCATGGTTTGGATACAATGGATCTTGGGAGCTGGATCAAGACGTTTGGATACAAACCACTGGATATTACTAAAAAGTACAGTTAGAGGACCAGATTAGTACTTTGAAGTCATTACTCTGATTACAGTAAAAACGATTTGTCTCAGGAGCAAGAAGCAAAATTAGGATTCTGCTATAAAAATTCGGGAAGGGACAAAGGTGACTTGGTCTGGGACAGTGGCGGTGGAATGAGGAAAGGGGACATGTCTGGGAGGTGTTCAAGGGGCGATTGGATGGGGTGGCAGGGGAGTCCTGTGTCTCCCCTGAGTTTCTCACTTTGCGCAGCTGGGTGGATTGTACTGGAACAATGGCTGCGGAGCCGTTTTGGATAGCAGGAAACTAGGAGATCAGTTGGAGATACACCAGCTTTGAATGACCTCTGAGTCACCCAAGTGAAGTTGCCTTAACCTTGTCGGGTATATGGGTATGGATTTCAGGAGTGAAGCCTGGGTTGGAACCCCATGTTTGGGAAATGGCCACATCTACTTAGAAAACATGTCCAGGAATGGGCACTTTCCCAGGAAGCAGGACTTTCCGTGCGAAAACCAGGGACATTTCAGGAGAACTGACCCCAATTGTGTCCTAAGCAGATTGTGCTAGGGAGTGGGTTACCAAAGAGGCCGAGGGAAAAGGGCTTTCCTGTTATTCTCAAAAATGAGTTAGCCGACAAAAATGGCGGCTTTGTGACAGTCAAGAGAGGAGTAGCACAATTTTCAGGATTCCTGGTAGCACATTGTCCACATGCCCGCTTAGATGCCCGAGGATTGTAACCACTCATTCATTTGTTCACATCGGTGTCTCATTACTTCATTCACAACAATTAGGTTTAGGGGCTCCATTGCCTAGGGCACAATGTTTAAATGTCTAGTGTAGACACCTAGGTTTCTCCACAATTAGAATCTGGCCTTTCCCTCTTCGTTTCCCCTCGTGATCCCGGCTCCCCAACCGTGTGGGCTCTGTCTCCACCCTTGGAGGATCCATTTCCTGTGCACAGTTTCACTCAGAACAGACAGCCCTTCCCTGACCCTGACTGTCCAGCTCAGAGACGCTCTCCTGTAAGGACTTCTCTCTCCTCAACAAACATTCAGGAAGCCCCAGGTTTCAGGCTTTGCCCAAGGGCTGTAGATACAGACATAACTACAGGGACGGGCATTGTCCTTAAGAGGAAGCTTCTGGGTTTAACCTCCTTCTCGGGGTTCCCAGAACACTTATGTGCCATCTACGATGCCTGTGTTTTAGGCACTTTGCTGGGGGTCTAAAGGAAGGAGGACAGATTGGAAAGGACACAGGACTCAGGAGAGCAGGACCCCGGTTTCCCACAGCTCTGCTACCTGCCCTCCCTTGGTCTCCTCATGGCTTTGAGCTTCCGTTCGCTCATTTATAACATAACCTCATCAAGTGGCAATAAGGATCTCGCAAAGTAATTGATATCAAAATGCCTTCTTCCCCATAAAAACTTGTGTTTCTTTCTCACCTGCTGCTCAAGGTCAAAGAACATGCGTCTGCCCTACATCCACTCCACAAACTCACGGTTGCTGGTGTAGACTTGGATGTTCTGTGAACGGCAAATAGAATCTGAGGGGGGGCATGGGGAAGGGGAGGGGCACGCAGGACTAAAATGAGTCTCCATCAGACTGAAGGACACACTTTGCCGTTTCACTTATTTGTGTGCAGAAACCTGGAGAACTTTACTCGGATTTCTAAAAGGAGGCGAAGGTGAGGGAATGGAAGAAGTCTCGTCATGTGTGTCACCTCATGTCAAAGGGGCCTCGCTCTCCTGTGAAACCCTAGGGGCTCCTGCCTCTTTGTGTTCTGCCAGACCTTAGAATTTAGGAATGCAGGGGCGCCTGGGGGTCTCAGTCAGTTGAGCGTCCTACTCTTGATTTGGGCTCAGGTCATGATCCCAGGGCCATGAGATGGAGCCCCTTGTCGGCTCTCCCCTGCTTGCGTTTTCTCTCTCTCTCTCTCTTTCTCTCTCTCAACATAAACAAACAAACAAACAAATGTAGGAATGTATATTCCCATAGCTCCAGGGACGCTTAAGAGACTCCAATTCCCATCTGATGTTGAGCTAAGGAAACTGAATCATCCCAGCCCGAGAGAACAAGACTATAAGGCCAGGCTCCCGGCTCCCGGCCAAGGGCCCCTTCACCTCCGGGCTGCCTCTTTGCTCTGCCCCACCGGGTGCCTTCGTCCCCAGGACAGCAGCCATCCTGGGTGCCTTGAAGCCAACGCTGCCGATGAGTCACTGCTTGGCAGCTCCCTTGTTTTTCAGTCTGGAGCCACTTTAAATGTGATAAACGAGGTTATTAAAAAAAAAAAAATAAGAACAATGCCATGTCCAAATCAAAATGTCTCCTGACCCGTCAAGACCATTTGGAGTACCTTTTTGTCTCAGTAGGGAGAAAAGGTACTTCATGTCAGAGAGAATATGTTAAATCAGTGAAAATGGGTAATTTCAACAATCATTGTCTAAAGCTGAATAGGAGACCAATATTTACTGATGCAGATTTCTCCCCTGGGAGTGTTTTCGTATTAGTGATGTAACTTTGCAAGTAACTGGGCACTTGGAGCTTGTTCAAATGAGAGAAAAAGAAAGAGACGGCTGGACCATTTAAGATGAAAAAAAAAATGGTTTCAGTTGGGTTTCGGGCAAAAAGGAATATGAAAATGCACGAACCCCTTCCTCCTTTGTTCTCTGGTTGGGTTGCTGGTGCGGGTTTGAGGTCTCCGCTGTTTTGCAGGAAAGGGTGGGAGCTCCCCTCCACCCTTCCCCTTCCTGCCCCTCCACGGGGTGAACAAGCAAGAGAAGGTCAGGACGACTCATACCGAAAGCCCAGGGAGCCCGGGCCCTTGCAGATCAAGGTCACCTGGCAGGGCGCTGGCTGCTCTAAGCTTAGGTAGAGCCAGCGACTCAAGAAGCCAGCAAAATAAATAAGACCAGGACTCAGAGCCACGTCAACTTGCAGAAGTGCACGTCTCGGTTGTCACAAATACACTTGAAATAGAGGAATTGGATCGATGTGAATTGTATCTCAACAAAGCTGTTAGAAAACAAGATCATGCCCTCCTCCCCGCGCACGCATAGGCAACTGTTACACCATATGCAGGGATTCGGCATCAGTGAATCTCGAGGGTACCTTGCCCTGGCACAGCTCCTTACAGTTTCCACAGAGTTTTCGTAACCTCGCTTAAGCATTAGATGGGGAAAAATAGGTCCCGTGCCTACAAGAGACTCGGTTTTCCCCAGGCCACACCACCAGTAAATGGCAGAGACGGAATTCAGGGTTTTGACCCCAGTGTCCATTATGCGGCCGCACTACTATGGTCTGTATGGAGGGGAGGGTATGGACCTCGCCAACATTTGGAGTTTTTCGGGGTTACCGTGAGCTCTGGTGGTTGAAGAGGTTGTGCTCGAAAAGGGAAAAGCTTTCTCCCGGAGGGAACTTCTAAAGAGACGCTTTCTCTTATGGTCTGGAAAGATGTGACACAAGTGAACAAAATTCTGGGGTGTCCACTACGTAACAAGCGCACGCAGCTCTCAGTCCGTGCAGAAAATTGGGGGGTTTCAGAGACCCTCGCGCAAAGCGAACACTTGCCGAATGCTGGTTTCTTAGAGAGGCAGAATTCAGAGCGGCGAGTGGGCGACAGGACCGTAAGCCCCTCGAGGTTTCTCCGCGAGAGACGTGGTAACAGGGCCTCGCAGAATGGGCGGACCCAGGAGGTGGGAGAAAACACGGCTGATGGGAGATGCATACACGCAGACCCGTGAGCTCAAAAATTCAAGACACGTGTTAGCAGATGGAAGTAGATGTAAGAACATGCCGGAAGGGGGGCAGGGGGGCACCCAGTGGGAACCAGAAAGGTTGGGATTGAAAAGAGAATCCGAGAATGGGCAAATGGTGAAAAGCTTTAAAATGAAAGAAACAGAGCCCGAGGTGGAGGAAGTGACGGGCCAGCTCGGAGCCACACGGCGAGACAGCAAGGGAGCTGAGCCCTGGAAGTCAGCCTCCCTGGTCCCCGGCTGAGCTCCCCTCCAGCCACTCGAGACTTCATATCCCGACAGGAGAGTCCAGCCCAGAAATCTTTGCCGATTCAACCTGTCTGCCTCTGCCCCTCACTGCCCCCCATGCCTCCCCCAGCTGCTGCTTCCCATGTGAAACATCTGGTTTGAGGTCCACCCGTGATCTCCAAAGCCATCAGCCTAAGTCCGTGGGAGCCAGCCAAAAGAATGAAAAGAATCGCCCAAAGCCCAGGGAAAAGGAAACAGATGACCTGGGTTTGAAGTATTTCAAACGCGCCCTCTGGAAGGTGGTTTCATATACTGATGCAACAGAAATAGTGTGGCAGCCACTGCTTGCTTTTGCCTGACACAATCACCCCCCCAACACACACACACACACACACACACACACACACACACACACACATACACACACACACACTCAGAGACCTCAGTAGGAGCCTCCTATGAAATCTCAAGGGCTACTCTGCAAAGACAACAGCAGCTTGTTCTGTTACGAGTGATGTGTTTTTTCCATCCCCTGAATTAATTACTCGATGAGAGTGGAAGGGCTTTAACGCTGAATTCTGTGCCTTCAGCCCTCTGAACAGGGAAACGCAGTTATGGAAGCACAGAAGGACGCCCCCAGCCAGACATCCGCTGGCCCTGTTTATCATCCTGAAGTGAACTGAACGGGCCCCACCCCTGGCCGGCTCCACTCATGGGATCCCCCCTTCCAGGAAAGGAATCTTCACCTGTTTGTGTGCTTCAGAAAGGCAGGAGTCAGAATTCATACATGGTCAAAGAACAGACTTTGTGGCTGAAGATTCTGGGTTGGAATCCTGGTTGTAACAATTTTGTTAAGGTTTATTTATTTTTGAGAGACAGAGAGAGAGAGGGAGGGAGTATGAGCAGAGGAGGGGCAGAGAGAGAGGGAGACCCAGAATCCGAAGCAGGCTCCAGGCTCTGAGGCTGTCAGCACAGAGCCCCACACGGGGCTCGAACCCACGGACCGTGAGATCCTGACCTGAGCTGAAGTCGATGGAGCCACCCAGGGGTCCCCTGGCTCTGACAATTTGTAACCGGGAAAGTTACTTCAACTACCAAGAGAATGATTTTTCTCATCTTGAAAATTAGAGCGATGATACCTACCCATTATTTCCTTTTAAAGAATAAATGAGAAAAGCACTCAGCACAGCGCCTGGTATGTATGAAGTTTTCAATAAAACGCTAGTTATGAAAATATAGCTCTGGTTCCTGTCTCACTGGATCCCGCCTCACCGACGTGACCTGCAGTAAACACATAAGAACTATTTGATCCCCAAAAGAATGAATGGGTTTGCATCCAAGCGACATCCCATGAGCTTGATTTTATATAATTTATTTAACTCTCCCACACTGATGATGGATAGTGTTCCTATTATGTATAAGAGTAAATCGAGACCATGTTGAGATACCAGAAATGTATTTTTGCATAATACGTCTGGTGGCTTTGAACCATGAAGATTGATGCCTGGATGTACTCAGATGATACTAACAGAGGTTAACATACTATGTTAGAAGAAAGACGGGTTTTGCCCCATATTTGGAATCCGTAGCGATTCGGGAAAGTTGCCAGGATAGTCCTTACAGGCATGTGCCAGAGGGAATGTTCTGTGTGTTTCCAGTGTGCCGGGCACTGCTAGGGCTGGTGTGCTATCCCCGTGAGCACTCAACACAACCTGGAAGTGGGAAGTGTTGCCCCCATTTCACAGAGAGGGTAGCTGAGGTTCCGAGAGTCAGAGCAATGTTTCCATACTACATGGCCTGTGAGTTTTAGAGTCAGATTCCAAAAGCGGGTCTGGGTGACCCCAATGCCCTTATTCTTTTCCACAACACCACACTGCCTCCCACGGGTTTCCTGAAATAGAATCAGAAAACTGTGTGACTCATAATCCCCCCAGTCACCGAGTCATCTCAAAAATCTCAGGCTTGAAAAAGACATTGAAGGACAACAGACCGGGCGATCCTCCTGATGTTGGACTCTCCTCCGCATTTGTCTCCCGAATGTTCTGTCCTCTCCTTGAACACATCCAGGGACAGAGGACAGACTGCTTGGAGAGATGGTCAGCAAGATAGGAGAGGTGTGGACGGCCCCTGATTCAACTCCTCATTGTATGGGTAATGAGCCGGAGGCCCAAAGAAAGGATGTGTTTGTTACCCAGGATCCCACACTGAGAAGCTTATGCCCAGATGGTGGAGGGTATTTTCTACAGTCCTCAAGGCCACACTGAATAGATTTGGGACAGAATGCTACCAAAGCACAGGATATTCAGCCTAAAAGCTTCACTGAAATGGAAGGAAGCGTTTCCAACCCACCATGGGGAAGATCCACCAATTCCAGATCGGTCTCTCACAGTGGAATCTAATCGCTCTGAAGAAATTCCCTTTCCCCTGCCCAACTTCTACAAAGAAAGCCAGTTATAATCCCAGTCGACATTTATTAAGAGTGTTACACTTGACAAAACCTTATCCTGATCTTTGCACCCATCCTATGAAGAAGGCAATACGGAAATTACCGTCGCCATTTGCATTACAAGAGACCGGAGATTAAGCACTGCTTTTTTTGGCCGTGTGGTAGGCACATTGCTACCAGAAGAAAACTTTCGTGTGTGAAGCTACTGACATATGGGGTCTTTGTCATTCATTTTACAGTCTAGTGTGGGTCTGCAGTAAGACAGTGGAGAAGTTCTTTTCCATGCATTCAGAAACCCAGGCTCCTTTGGGATGACATCTACAATCTCCTTTGGAGTCCCTGCCATCCCTGTGTTTGTCTAGCAGGTGAAGGAAGACATAACACGTGGAGGATCCCATAAGAGGCTTCAATGGCCCAGGCTGTGACACAGAAAATATAGCTTCTGCTGAAAGTCTATCAGCCAGAATTCAGGGATATGGTCACACGTGTGTGAGGCTGCTGGGACAGGTAACCCAACTGTGTGTCCAGGAGGAGGGAAAGATTGTGGTGTTTTTTTTTTTTTTTTTTTTTTTTTTTTGTGGTTTTAACCAACATTTGACAGTTTCTGTCAATAATCATCTTGATTTGTCGATACACCAGGTGGGGACCTGAGCTAGAATTTCAACAGAATTGTTTTAACGACCAGTAGAAGGTCCTCTTCAAGACTCCATCCTAAAGTTACATGGGTCTTAGGTATCACCTTCAGCGTAGTGAACTAGATTCCTGTGATTTTTTTTTTCTGCCAACAATGCTTATTACCATCTTTGGTGAGCTACAAGTTCTGTAGATTTCTTACCCCACATGGAGACTGGATCTCTCTCAGTACAGTCTGAGTCTGTCACCTTTCTTGTTATTCAGTGGCCTTACTCAGATTCCTCTAGCTTCTTGGGAGGGGATTCTGCCCAAATATGCGTTCAATATTTATTTATTTGACATTACAATAAGTAGCATCTGCTTTGGGCCAAGGCCACAGAACTTATGGACACGAAATATGTAGAAATGTATAAAATGGAATTTGTGCTAGAAAAACTCACACTGCCTCGTGGAGAAACTAGAAAGAGAGGTAAATAAAAATGAGGTAGGCAGGCACTGCAATAAATGTGGGCACACAGAGTTTTGGGAATGCAGAGAGAAGGAACATAATTTTGCCTGGGAAAGGTTTCAAGGTGGAAGCAAGTTTTAAGGTATTTTTCGAAGGTCTTTCTGATCCCCAGTGAGAAATACAGATGGAAGAAAAATTTTGTACCCATCGCAAGGACCAGATAATATGAGAACTTTATCTTGGGTATTGCTTGAGGAATATGGTAGTGGGAAATGACAGGAGATAAGTATGATTTCATAACCTGTACACGGACAGCAAACATTTGAATGGCGTATAAATAATTTCAAGTTCTTGTCTTCTGGCATTATGGGAGGAGGGGCTGAGCTAAAATTCAACCTCTGGTTTCCCCAACTTGCTTCTGGATCGTTGCACACATCTGTGCCTGCTTCCCTCTTGATTTAAAACAAAAACAAAAGCAAACAAAAACAAAAGCAAACAAAAACAAAACAAAACAAAAACGAGTGAACATTTTTATCTTGGGAAATTAACTGAGAACATTTACTGATCCACCCAAAGTTTGTTTCCTCTCTCGCATTCCCTATCCCTCTCTTGTTTTCCCTGAGCCGCTTCAGAGCACTTATTTAATGTCAAGTCCTAAGTTGAGCCCACCAGACTGAGGAACGTGAAGATAGGATGCCTGTACGATTTAATTCCAAAGGAATCTCGTTTTATTGAATCCCCAGCAGGGACTTCTTATTTTGAAGAGGTTCAGATTATACTGCCCTGCAGAGAACATGTTTGCAGGTTCCACAAATCCAAGATCTTCTGACAGCCTGAGTCAATAGGGTGGCGAATGGAAGAATTTGCAGCATTCTAATATGGCAGACGTCTTCCTGGTGTCTTTCGAATCCTTGATAATTCCGTAGTGCACGAATTTCAAGAAAGTCTGCTTCTAAACAAACAGAAGAAAGAAAGAAAGTCTGCTGCTGACTATTGGCCAAGTGAAAGAATGACCTGGCGGGAAGACTCAATGCTTTCTGCGGGAAGAACACTCTTCAGAAGCCACAAAAGCATCCTCCCACATTTACTGTGACTTCTGGGCCACAGCCATGTCTCAGAAGCAATGACACTAAGCCGTTCTGTCTCCAGTGTGCACCAACCATGTCCTTGTGGTTAGCAGATGCACTGGTTTTGCAACGAAAGGCTAAACAAGCCTGAAAGGAAACCATGAGTCTGACCTTGGAAGATTTCACGTTCTCAGCCTCACTGAGTCAGTCATCAGTGAATTTATGAGCCAGGTGAGGAATTTCCAGAGACCAGATGTCATGTAATGTTTCCCCAAAATGTGACTTTGGAGGAAAGGGAGAACAAAAGGAGTGAGTACCTCCAGTCTTCAGATCTGGTAACATTCTCTCGAATTCCCCGCCCTGCCTAAGGTTTGTTGACTAGTAAGTTATGGGCCAAAGTCCAAGTCCGTGGTCCTACGCTGTACTGTTTTACAGGCGAGCTAAAGAAGATTGGCTTAAAAGGGGGAATGTCTTTTACGGAAATGATATCATTCCTTTTCAAAATTCCTCCCTTCATGATTTTTTATGACTTCATGTTTTGGCCTAGATCAGTGCGCTTCGGAAGAACTCTCCACCGTGATGAAAATGTTCTATATTTACACTCTACAATGTGGCAACTACTAATCACATGTGCCCATCAGGCATTTGAGTTGTGGCCTCTGTGTCTCAAGAACTGAATGTCTAACTGTATTTAATGTTAAATTAAATACACTTGTAGCTGGTGGCTACTCTACCGGATGGCACATGTCAAAACTTTATAACACTTTGTTCATATCAAGCATAAAAGGTCTAGTATCAAAACCCCACAAAGAAGCAGGACTTTTTTATGGTTGGGAAAAAAAAAAATCTCCGTCCTGGGAGATTTTGTGGCTTTTCTCCACACACAGCTTGGTCTCCCATCAATTTAGAATACAGTTTATCTGCTTAAGGGCCAGAAAATCTTAGATCTCTACGTTCAAGGACCCAATTTCGCTTAGCTTTTGGCCTGAGCGGGGAGACTGATGTTCTAGACATTCATTACAGGAGCCAAGAGGAAGCATGCGTACAAGAAATCCCTGGAACTTACAGGAAAGGGCCCAACCAAAAAGGAAACTTAGAGTCCACCTTTGAATTAAAGAGATAGGCACGGAGTAAACTATCATAGATGTGAATTACAGCCCGATGCCCGGGAACTTAATGCAGTTCCGGTCGGCTACTTTCATCTGTCTTATCAGAGAAGCATGTTACATTGTTACCTTTGTATTTGGGGGGAAATAACGACATAAGTGAATGAGAAGCTGGCCCTGGCATACACACCCCAAATAATTCCCTGACTAGAGGCTCTAATAACTCTCAGCCTTTAAGAGTTTCTATCATCGTTGCCCCTACTCTGCAGAGAGGAACACCGTAATTCAGAGAGTTTGAGCCTCTCGTCCACATCAGACACGTGTCATTTGTTCTTTATAACGGATGCTGGTTTTCAACAAGCCGTTCTTGCAGTCCTTCCCCCCCGCCCCCCCCCCCCCCCCATTGCCCTGTTTGGTCGGGGCTCTGGTTTTCCAAATGGAATATGATGTGTTCGAATGTGCAGCCATGTGGATCCCGGCACATGGAAGTGCTGTGTGACAGGCACTCTCGGTGCGAAAAGTGGCACCTTGGGCAGGTGCAACCCTGCCACCTTCACACGGGACGCCTGTAAGTCCCAGCTCAGTGATCACCTCTTTGGGAGTCTTAATTAGACTACCTTCTACTCACCCTTAGCCTTTCTTGGATACTGAAATTCGTATTTAAATCCAAACAAGAGCGCTGTGGTATTGCTTGTTAACTTTCATGCAACATCCAAAACTGTCCTGTATCATCCCCTCTTTAAAGACAAAGATACTGAGGTGGCGCAGAGTATAGCAACCTGATCTGGCTTCAGATTAATGCAGCCCTTCACACCGGCTGTGAGGAAAGAAGGTTCTTTGGTTTTAACTACCCAGATAGATCATCGCTGTTGACCAAATGCATCAGAAGCTGTTTCTCCCTGGGCCATAACTATGCAGCTGCAACAGGACCATAGCTGCTTCTGGGATATCTTCGCAGACCCCCTTTCCCGGGGAGAACCTCAGCTGCCTGACCCTCGAGCAATCCAACTTGATTCCAGCAAGAGATGTTCGCCGTTGTTTCTTTGGAAGTCACTGCATTAGCCAAGGATTCTTTTTTCCACTTCTTGTTTGTTGGTTGGTTCTGTTTATGAAATTCATTTTTGCAGATACTGAGAATGCTTGTTTTGTGGCTTATTTATGTAAGTGATCTCTACACCCAATGAGGGGCTCGAACTCAAGACCCAGAGATCAAGCATTGCGTGCTCTTTTGACCGAGTGTCAGGTGCCTCGGTACTGAGAGTTCTTGAGCGGAGAATAAGAAGAGATTATGTGAGGATCTCTAGTGCTGTCCCTGATGCCTCTGAGTCTTTGGGAAGAAAGAGAGCGGGCTTCAGTTTCAATAGAGCTGGCTTCCCATATCAGTTCTGATAGGAAGTAACTGTGGTCTGAGGCAGGTCACAGCACCTCTGTGACTCTCGTGTCCTCGGCCGCTTACTGGAAAAGGTGTGTGCTATGAGGATTAAAGAAACCTATGAGAGCACTTAAGAGTTTGCCTTGCCCAGACTAGGTTCTTCTTACAATTCTATCAACTCTGGAAGTGTAAATAATACATTCCAAGTGTTTCTTTATTAAAATTTTGAAGTTTATTTATTTTGAGAGAGACAGAGACAGAGTGCGTGGGGGAGGAGGAGAGAGAAAGGAAAAGGGAGAATCCCAAACAGGCTCCATGCTGCCAATGCAGAGCTGGACAGCACGCTTGAACTCACGAAACCACAAAAGAGATCATGACCTAAGCAGAAACCGAGAGTCAGACACTTAACTGACCGAGCCACCCAGAGGCCCCAGATTTTTATTTTTTTAATTTTTTTTAACGTTTATTTATTTTTGAGACAGAGAGAGACAGAGCATGAATGGGGGAGGGGCAGAGAGAGGGAGACACAGAATCGGAAGCAGGCTCCAGGCTCTGAGCCATCAGCCCAGAGCCCGACGCGGGGCTCGAACTCACGGACCGTGAGATCATGACCTGAGCTGAAGTCGGACACTTAACCGACTGAGCCACCCAGGTGCCCCTCAGATTTTTTAAGAATAGTCCAGATGGGGGCACCTGGGTGGCTCAGTTGATTAAGAGTCCAACTTCGGCTCAGGTTTGTGAGTTCGGGCACCATGTCAGGCTCTGTGCTGACAGCTCAAAGCCTGGAGCCCGCTTCTGATTCTATGTGTCCTTCTCTCTCTCTGCCCCTCCCTTGCTCACACCCTGTCTCTCTCTTTCTCTCAAAAAATAAATAAACATTAAAAAAAAAAAGAATAGTCCAAATAAAAAATATTTGCCTCTTTATGAAATACTATGTCCCTAATTTTGGTTCAGGAGGCGTAGTTACTTCCCAAATTTCAAAAAATAAGTAAATATTAGCCCCTTCATTCTTGACGGTTTAATTCCCACCCCCACCCCCAGTGTTTTTCTCTAAGCTCAGAAATCACAACTGCTAATGATTAATTTCTCAATAGGATCCATTCTTCGGCTATCAATGAGTTGGCTTTCTAGAATGTCTCTGGGTATACGTTCACAAATGTCTCCAACGTAAGCACACAAATACAGTCTTCAAAGTCAGGCCTGTGACAATAAACAACATCGCTCTGTCGTCCATTAATTGGAAAACAAAAACATAGATTATCCGGTCGGCAGAGGTCCCTTGATGTTATTTATTCCACCTCTTCAATTTACAGAGGGGCAAATAAAGCTAGGAAGGGCCTCTTCTTAACCGAGAAGGTAAAATAATGGGTCAGCAAAAACCAGAACTAGGATCCCGTTCCTGAATATCAAAATGCCATCCCTAGCCCCCAAAGGCATTTCAAGTTCTTCGTATCTTCCAATCTATGCCTATGTGCAGCTCTGATAAGGGTATTTTTGTACCAGGGCTATCATCATCCTGGATCCACAGCTCTGAGGACAACTCTAAAGTTGGCCTCAGGGCCCCTGGGCCAAATCCCAGGGACAATTACATCTGCACAGATGGTCCTGCGGAGATGGTTACATGAGCTCCTACGGAGAAGTCATGCTTCTGCCTCTACTACCGCCCCTGGAACTTTCCCCGGTGCAACCAGCAGAAATACCATGTGTCCCAAAACAACATGGCGTTCACCAGATTACTTGGTTACAGGCTGTCCCTAAACCACACGGTGAGGCTAGAAGACCGGTTTGCATTTCCATTTCTACCTGTGGTTGGTTCATCATGCCTACAAATTTTCTTCGACCTCATCCCCTGCCTATAATGAATCACAAAACCCTTTGTCTCTAACTTCTAACTATTCCTCCTATCTGCTTCCTTTCTTGTGTCCTGGAAACCACCAACCTCTTGGGGCCACCACGGTCTCTCGCCTGGGCTACCGCTGTGGACTCCTTAGATTCTATCCCCAACTTGCCATAAAGACCTGTTCCTCCAGGGCATCCCCTTCCACAGCGTTCACCACACCTGCTTCTCCAATGGCCCCTGTCCTCACTGTGCTGTAAGCTCGGGGAGCATAGGGCTGCTATGGGACGCCGAACATCGGTCGTAGGACTTAAAATACAATGTCCTCCAGGCAAGGGGTGCTCATAGTGACCATTGTACCTAGTGTCCTGCCCCACCTCAGACCCTAGCACGGAGCCTGATACCCAACACATGCTTATCCTAGTTTGCTGAAGGAAATAAATGGAAACATTAGTGGTGGTTGTTTTAACCACTGGAGCATGGCATCCTATTAACCGATGCCAGGGAGTATTCGTGTGGTCCAGATCTGCAAAGAGCAAATCTCTGTCCAAGGCATCTACATTCAGCACAGAGTGTTTTCGGCAAGTATTGCGTCAATCTTAATGGCGGACGGACAGCTGATTCTGAGTCACATGAGGGTGTTGAACTACATCGCTGAGGAGGGAGGGAGAACTGGACAGTGCAGACACTTAAGAAAAACCCAAACAAACCAGAAATAAGACTTAAAATCTGATCTCAACCAGATTCGTGCAGGTAGAGAGGCTTGGAATTCTGTCTCAAGGGGCACCTGATAGAATCAAGGGCCCTTCAGCATCAAGATATGGAACCAAAATCTGGCTTGAGGTTTAACAGAACCCACCGCTTATATTAGAAAGGGTTCAAGCACCATGGCATAGAATATTCAACAGGAGAGCTTCACCTGGCTTTAATTGATTTGAGATGGAACATTCAATTTGTTCTCTGGAAGATGGACTCCTAACGGATGACGAATGTGGTGTGTGTGTGTGTGTGTGTGTGTGTGTGTGTGTTTATTCCTTCTTCATGCTCCTACCAGTCAAATTCCATCAATTGTCAGCAAGGAACTTCCAAATCGAGAGATACAACTGAGCCTCACACTGTATGTGGCTGTGGCTGTGGCTGGGTGGGTTGTGTCTCTTCTGTCTGGGCTTGGTTTGCATGAACTGCTATGTTCTGAAGGAACTGCTCGAAGGAAACTGACAGTTGAAGATGAAGGTCAGCTCCCAGCAGCTATCTCTGCTGAGTGAGATAACATCAGAACACACTAGAAGTGCTGAGGGAGAGGGTGAGAGCCAGCCTCCAACAGAGGCTGAAAGTGAAACCTCCCCGTAGTGGCAGGGATATCTGGCCAGAGGGAGACTAAGGTTAAGTACCTACTATGTGCAGATGTCCATAAGCGGGGTTAACCCTGCTAACAACCCTAATGTGATTCTTTTACAGATAGATGATCTGAGGGTCAGAGAAAGCAAGTGAGTGACCCCAGGTCAAACATCCAAGCCCACTGGGGAACCTCTCTGATTCGCTTCACCAAAACTAGGCATGCACTGACCCTGGCTGACCCCACTCTCCTATGACATGTTGACACAGGCATTTGCTGAAAAGTCTCTCATGAGTAGAGCGCCTTGTGCGTGACAGGGCACTCGGGCCAACCTCAGCCTCAGCCTTGCTGTGAGGAAACTCTCCTTTCCAAAGAAGAGCTGTAAGTGAGCATGACAGACTTGAAATCAAACCATAAGCCAACTAAGGCTCAGACCTCTTCGTGACATCACTCGCCTGGAGTCACACAAAAAAGATCGAACTCAATTGTAGCCGAGAAAACATTCTATGTTCTTTCTACCACTCTTCACTGCTTTACTTCCAAAGACGTAGACAAATCTTCTTCTGAGTTTTCGTATGTTTTTTACATCCATAAGTTTGTATGTGTGAATGCGTGTGCGCATGTGTGTGTGTGATCGTGTGTGTGTGCATATGTGTGTATATGATTTGTGTGTATATGAGCGCGTGCGCGCGCGCGCGCGTGTGTGTGTGTGTGTGTGTTTTGCATCCTCCTAGTTTTCTCGTCAAGCTGAAGATTCATAACTCAGCTAGTTTGAGATCTGGCACTGTGGGGACTAGATATATGGTTTCTTCTCTCCACTGGTGGCCACCACAGCCCAGGAAGCTCTCCTCTTGTAGTTCCCAGATTTCACCTGCTATTCCTCGCAGTGGTCTGAGCCCACCAGGCAATTAGAGAAATTAGTTTGCGTCTCAAAGGAGGTAACTCCTTCAAATAAAGAACGCAAATCGTAACAGTGAGCGTGGACTTGCTGTGATGATGTTTCCTTCAGACACGGAGGATATGATGCCGGCGTGGATCATCGTTCGCAGGTATCGTCGTGGGACTATCTGCAAACCCTCTCAAAACCGACACACATCTCTCAGAGAAAGTTTCAACGTGACTCGCTCTTCCATTTTCTCTGCTCGTCCATTATGTTACTTCCCTCCCCCGCTCCCTGTCCCCAGTCCCAACGAAAACCTATCCTACAAGCAATGCCAGAATCCTCTCTGAGGACTTGTGGTCGGATTCACTCACCGTGTCCATAGGTACAATGGTTTCTAATCGATCATACAATGAAACCCAAATGCTGTGGATTGGAGACCATCTATGAGCTGGTGTCTTGCTCCGTGCCCGCCTCACGGCCCTCTACTCACTCTGCAAACCCTAAGTTAGAGCCTAGACTATCTGTCATGTGCTGAGCACACCTCTAATGGTGATCTCTCCTCCCCCCGTGACACCTCTCCTACCATCTATGTCCGTGAAAATCCTACCTGTAAGTCATATTGACCTCAAATGACAATGAGTAAGGCTTATCTTCAGTGAGACTGGACATCGCCCTTCTTACCTTTGAATTCTTCATAGTGCTTGGTGGATGACCCTTTGCAAAGTACTTTGCAAAGTACTTACAGTTTTTATGCCGTTAAAAATTATTTATTTACTCTCACTTCTTTGTAAGTTTCTTCTTATTGTGTTTACACAACTTGTCTGTACTTTCATCAGGCGAGGTGTAGGGACTTACGGAGGATAAAGGCTATATAAATTTTGCATAAAAATATTTTGTTAAACTCTTCAAGTAATTACATATCCTGCTCTTAGCTTACCACGACATTTCAAAGATCCCAATGCACCGGTTACTTATTTTCTGGTGATTCAACTATGATCTATAGCATTTGATCACAGAAAAGTTGCATTTTATATTTGTTGAAAAAGTTCCTTTCGACAGGTGAGATACTGTTTTTAATCCTATGCCACTTATGTGAACATGAACAAGAAAATATAAGTGAAGCTAATTGCTTAAGAGATATTAAAAGTACTTTGTATTCAGAATCACTGATCTAAAAATAATGTTTACTCACTGATGTCCATGTTTTTCTCCCTCACACAATATCATTTTCTTTGCCAACAAGAAGTTTCCACTATTGTCTCAAGACTCATACCCAAGCCAATTACATCAATTCTGCAAATTCTAATCCTGGCAGATGTTTGATATTACCAAAAAGTTTCAATAAAAACTTTTCAGACGACAACCAGGATTTATGTTCATTCCTCAAATAGTCCTTAAATGGTTGTTGACTGAAACATCAAAGAGCTGCCATTGTCCCATCATGCTACCAGAATAGTAACCAACTTATTGCCAGAATGAATATAACAGTCTGGGCAACCACAATTGTAAGATGCTTCTAAATTTTATTGGTGTCAGGATAGATGGTTGGATATATATATCCAAGAGCGCATCCCAGAATTAACAGAAAATAGACGTTGCAAAATATCATTTCAAATTATAGTCGTTAAGCTCCTTTCAGTAAAGCAAAACAATAATCGAAATTCTTCGTTTCCTGATGAGGAGGAAGACGAGCTTAGCTATCCAACAGTTAGGGCACAATGTGATAAGGGTCAGATGACACTGATGGAGAATTGCTTTGTCTTTTGCTGCTGTCTTCAGGGTCAGAGCTAAATGAGCAGGAAAGCTGTAAGAGAGGAATCCAAAGGGCCAGGAGAGCCGCTGGGACCGCTGGTGAGTGTCAGACGGTGTCCAATAATTTCAAGAAAAGTACAGAGTATGTCTCATTAACAGGTGTTTAACCAAGTCTGCCTTGCATCTTAAAATATACATACCATATCCCCCTACACTTGATGTTGAAATTGAAAGTGGTTATTGATTTTATGTAACAAATTTGGAGAAGCAAGTTGTTTGTTAAAAATTACTTTCGCCTATTACGATGTATTTTTTATCTAACGAAAGCTAACATGCGCAAAGCATGAATTTCCTCAGACAGGAAATTTTAGCACTATTCTTTTTATCCCACTAACTGCGTTTCTATATCAAGTATTTTGTCAAAAAGGATGCCTCAAAATAAGAAGTCCTCCGTTTATGACTTGGTGATTTTCCAGTAAGAGGTTACATCTCTAACTATTCCAGGGCCCTTGTTTATAATTGTGTGGCATAGATATATTGATTGCACGAACGACTCTTTAAATGATTCATAACCTCCCTATAGCTTTTTTTATTTGCCACATTCTCATTACTTTTTTCCTTTCAGAGAATTTCAGAATTATATTAGAATTTTAAATTATTCATTTAAGGTGGCTTGCCCTTCCTATAAATCTGCCAGAGATCTCCATCATGTTGGTCCATTGTTACGAGATGCAGGAACATTGGAAGTCAGAGAGAGGACCAATGAGGCTGGCAGAAATTGTACATTTTATTTATTTATTTATTATTTTTTTTTTTTTAATTTTTTTTTTCAACGTTTATTTATTTTTGGGACAGAGAGAGACAGAGCATGAACGGGGGAGGGGCAGAGAGAGAGGGAGACACAGAATCGGAAACAGGCTCCAGGCTCCGAGCCATCAGCCCAGAGCCCGACGCGGGGCTCGAACTCACGGACCGCGAGATCGTGACCTGGCTGAAGTCGGACGCCTAACCGACTGCGCCACCCAGGCGCCCCAGAAATTGTACATTTTAAACAGAGTTCTGCAGAAGGATGCCACGTCTCTGAGCCAGCAGACCACCCAAATCTCTCTCTGCAATCCCTCTAACCTGCATGAGATGCTTTTCAGTAAAGCAACTCTTGCTTGCAGCTGTCAGGCGGTCCAGCCTCTCAGATCTACCCTGAAACTGATCTCTGTTTTCATAACCAAACTGTAGACAATGAAGACAGTGCCTACAACTCACATTTTAGCGTACTGAATGTGAAACTTGCTCAATTAGAAAACACTGGAGAGGAGATTGCATCAACATGTTGGACTAAATACACTTACCACTTGCCCTTTTGTCCCAGATCCCTAAGAATGACAGAAAAAAAAAATTTAAATAAATAAAATCGTAGCTGTACTAGAAATCCAAGCAGAGTGCCATGAACTAAACAAAAAATGCTTGAAATACAAATTTCTATGGTCAGACGGGGATTCTCAAACAGGATGAATACAAAAATAATAAACCAACACTTTATGAAAATAAACCAAATAAAAGATGCCAAACTCGAAATGAAGAAATCACGTCCCCAAAATGAGCATTCATGTAAGAAAAGAAAGAGAATTACAAAAATTAATATTTTCAAATAAACAGGAGGAAAAAAAATCGGTCTCTTAAGAAAATGATCCATTTGGGGTGCCTGGCTGCCTCAGTCGGAAGACTGTGTGAATCTTGATCTCGGGGTCTTGAGTTTGAGCCCCATGTAGGGTGTAGGGTTTACTTAAATATATAAAACTTTAAAAAACAGATTCATTTGTGATCTTGGGCATTAAAAGAGTGATTCTGAAACACAAACTGGCAGTTCTTCATAGCTGGTAAGAGAAAATTAGCACCCTGGGAGTTTGAGTCATGAAGCTTCTCCAGGGTTGAGCACAAGAGGACTACAAGGGGTGAAATAGTCTAGAAAAAGTTTAGGAACATAAAGGATGCACCCAGAAAATCCAGGTCCTTCTAACGGGCATTCTATGCATGTAGAACATAATGGAAGGAACAATGAAAGCAAGAGGGAAAGAATTTTCCCAGAGACTCTGGAATTAAAGAAACAGGAAATGCCAAATAAGATGAAAGGGATACTGGTACCCTTGCAACCGGTCTCCATGCGGTGTGGCTTCAGAAGAAGTGCGAGGGCCAGAGCGAAAATTCAGGTGACCGGCAAACGATGATGGCCTTCGCACAAAGGCCATCTCCGCAATCCTGGTTGAGGAAAAGCAGTGGACACTTGTGTATCACATTCTGAGACAATGAATGACGCGTTTAGAATTTTATTCCCAGTAAATCCATCCAGTATCCCCCCGTAAATGCAAAATAAAGATATTTTCTACAGCCGAGGCTTCAGAATATGTCGTACACGCAGGCTATTTCTGAAAGTTTCATTCACACTTGGACTCTAGGAAAATGTGAACTCAATCCAGGAAAGGATTTCAATCCAGGAATTCAATCCTGGACACGGGCAAGAGCATGGAGACAAAGAAAGCAGTGTGACAGTCACAGGCGGTTGACAGAAGAGGAGGGACTAAGGCTGAGAAGCACGTGACAAGTTAGTGAAACTTTGCAGCGATCAGACAAAAAAAAATTAAAGAAAAATGAGACAACCCTATATCGACGTAAGTGTGCAGGAGCCCTCACGCCCTGCCGGTGGAAAGGAAGACCGGTGAAGCCTTTCTGGAAGACAGCCGGGCAGGACCATCAAACCTCAGGCGGCACACCAGCCCTCCCTCTCTGGGGCAGAAATTCTCAGAAACAGGTCTTTATAGGGACGTAGACTGGCATGCTTGGCACAGGATTGTGGGGGTGCGAGAGGGGTGAGGAAACTCTCCCTGTGCATGTGTGGGAGGTGGTCAGGTATAACCTGCAGGGTCACATTAGGGAGTCCAGGCTAGGGGACACACAAGGACAGGGTAGACACAGGCATGCCGTACTCAACAAAAGAACGTTGGAAATGGGGCGCCTGGGTGGCTCAGTCTATTGAGCCTCCAACTCGAGCTCAGGTCATGATCTCACAGGTCGTGAGTTCGAGTCCCTCATTGGGCTCTGTGCTGTCAGCACAGAGCCTGCTTAAGATCCTCTGTCCCCGTCTCCCTCTGTCCCTGCCCCCCCCCCCCCCGCTCATGCTCTCTGCCTCAAAAATAAACATTAAAAGAACAGGAAGAGAACATGGGACACAACAAGCAGTATTAGAAACGGTGCCAGTTCCATACAAGACAATACAAGCATAAAACAACAACAGACATTTTAGGAAACACCATAATGAGAATAATAGTGGCTGGTGGAGGAAAGATGAGAAGAGACTGGGGAATAAAGGAAGAAATTGGGTAAAATTAGATAAAATGCCTCGTGCCAACCTGTAATGATAGAGGCCATAAACTAGATTAACTCGAGCCTCTTCTCTTGACAAAAAATAAATACTACGGAGAATACATGCTTAAATGCATAGATCAAATGAAAAGCCACATTGAAAGTTTCAAAACAGATGACCATCGGGGAAGGGAAGGAAAAATAAAATAAGATCAAAAACAGAGAGGGAGGCAAACCATAAGACACTCTTTTTTTTAAATGTTTTTAAATGTTATTTAAATCCAAGGGAGTTAACATATACATAATAACGGTTCCAGGAGTAGAAGTTAGTGATTCATCACTTACTGGTAACACCCAGGGCAACAAGTACCCTCCTTAATGCCCATCATCCATGTAGCCCATCCCCCTGCCCAACACCCCTCCAGCGACCCTCAGTTTGTTCTCTGTATTTAAGAGTCTAAACCATAAAAGACCCTTAAGGGTAGAGAACAAACTGAAGGTTAATGGAGGGAGGTGGGTGGGGGTTGGGCTAGATGGCTGGTGTGCATTAAGGAGGGCACTTGCTGGGATGAGCCCTGGGTGTTACACGTAAGTGATGAGTCACTAACTTCTACTCCTGAAACCAATAAAAAATCAAAATAAATAAATAAAGAGCTATCAATCTATACAATACCACCTATCAAAAATCTATGAGATACAAAAAAAAAAAAAAGCTATAATATGCAGATAAAACAGTGGGTTGGGAGAATGCAATAGTCTCAAATAAAGATACTAATAAAAATTTAAAAACAGGGAAAGGCTGAACCATTAATAAGCTATGCTACCAAAAAGTTAGAAAAATCATGAGAATTAATCCAAATAATGTACAAAAAAGAGTTAATCCAAATAATGTACAAAAAAGAATTAATCCAAATAATGTACAAAAAAAGGAGAAACTAAATACCGACATAGAAAATCATGCTTCGATAGCTGACTGGTATAAGAGAGAGGACACGTAAGGCCACCAATTTGTTCTCTACAAGAGGGAAAAAGTTTATGAGGATTATAGTTAAATGAAAGATGAGGCACAAATAAACAGCATCCTGCATGAAAACAGCACAGCGCTACAGATAAATGGTAGATGGTAATAAATAAAATAAAGGATAAACACGTTCTTTCCCAAATGATCTTGTCAACACAGTTTTTCAGAAAACAATTAGCCAACCAAACCTTTACCCGCACACAAGATTAAAGTTTTAGAAATTTGTTAAAGAAATTAAAGAAGGCAAAATAAAGGTGTTTTTAAATATTCAAAGCTTCAGAATATGCAGTGATCACAAACTATTTCAGGCAGTTTTAGATAAATTTTGGCTCTAGCAAAATACAAATCAAATCCAAGATATGTATCATTGTTATAAACGTCACAGTCGGAATCTACATATCCATGGGGTTTGTCCTATTTAGGGTTTAGTTCCATGAAAGGTCATTTCCATTATTACCCAAATTGATCCATAGAACAGAAAAACAAAGAATCATGTCCAAATCATTTTATTAGCTCTATTGTAATCCTGACAGTAAAACCTGAGAAAAATTGTATAACAAAGGAAAATTAAATGCTTTTACTATAACAACAAAAACATGGAGTGAATCATCATGACAAGTGATTTGACTAAAGTTTTATATATGTTTTTAACACAATGTTATACAGCCATAAAAATAAGTGAGATCTATATTTTTGAGACCTCTCATAATAAAAAGATAAGTGAAAAAAAAACAATTAACATAGCAAAACTTTACACAAAAAGGAAAATACAGTTTTAGAAATCTACTAAAGAAATTAATTTGGTGAAAGCCACAATGAGAATAAACACAAAATAAGTCCCCGTAAAAGCATAAAGAGATTTGTGGACACGCATGTGTTTAAACAGACATGCTCACAACCTTGTTTGGCGATGATTATATGAGCATGGAGGGAAGTATAGAAAGGTAAACACCTATTTTCTAGCACTTTTTGGTAAAGAGATAAGGGTAAAGGGAGAAGAAAGGAGGAAAAGCAATGTTTTCAGTGGCATATATGTTATTTTTAATACAAAACGATAGACGTGTGTGTGGTGTGTGAGTTCAGAGAGAGACAAAAAAATATGTTCATCAGGGTATTCTGGTAGTTATTAGAGGGAGGTAGAATGTCAGCTATTTTATTTGTTTTCAATGATCAGGGATATAAAATCAGGCATAGATTGTATTTTTGATTTTCCAGGAGAGAAAAAAAGAAAGATACACCAGATACATTACTTAACTAGGGCTTCTGGAACAAGGTACTACAGAGGTAGAGGTTGGGGTCTTAAACAATAGAAATCAACTCCCTCATAGTTCTGGAGGCCGGAAGTCAAGATCAAGGTGTCAGCAGACTTGCTGCTCCTGGGACCTCTCTCCCTGGCTTGCTGATGTCCACCTTCTCCCCGTCTTCAGGTGGTCCCCCCTTTCTGGGTATCTGTGCCTTAATCTCCTTTTAATCTTTTTTTTAAGTTTATTTATTTATTTTGAGAGAGAGGGAATGAGCAGGGGAGGGGCACAGGGAGGGGAAGAGAGAGAGAGACGGAGAGAGAGAATCCCAAGCAGGCTCCACAGTGTCAGCACAGAGCCCCACACGGGGCTCGAACTCACAAAACCATAAGATCATGACCTGGGCTGAAATCAAGAGTCAGGGGCTTACCCAGCCGAGCCACTCAGGTGTCTCCTAATCTCCTCTTCTTGTAAAGACATACATCACTTAGTGGATTAGGGCCCACTCATGTGACCTCATTTTTGCCTCATCTGTCTCTTTAAAGGCCTTGTCACCAACTATGGGCTGTTCTGAGATACTGCAGGTGAGGACTTCAACATTTGAATTTGTGGGGCGACATAATTCAGCCCCTAAGAGCGGATAATTGATACAATATTGATGCGAGACAAAGTAGAATGCAGAGGGAAAAACTTTTTAAAACCCAATAGGCGTTTATAGATGGGCTCTTTTCTCAGTTTATTTCTAGGAAATTAGCCTAAAAGAGGTGAGGAGAGACAGCTTCAGTGCTGTAAACGTGGAGGGTCCAAGAGGGACATGTGTGGGAGCCAAAAACTGCACCAGATGAGAAGTCGTGTCTCACTCTTTAAGAAAAGTGTCTGGAAGGTTCTGATTAGGTCTTGGCCAGGGGCGTTCACCAGATGGAGGACATTTGAGTTCATTAGGACACTAAAAACTCAGGTTGTGACCAAAATCCAGCTTTCCGTTTTTGTAGTATTATATCCTCTCTCTGCTCTGCCTGGCATGATAATGCTCCTTCCCAGCAGGCCATCTTTCCTCCGAAATGGAATATTTCTAGAAGAAACATTTGATGTCACTCTTCCTGTTCACCAGGAACACACAAATTGTCAGAGCCAGGGGACACCTGGGTGGCTCAGTCGGTTAAGCGTCCGACTTCAGCTCGGGTCACGATCTCGCGGTCTGTGAATTCGAGCCCCGCGTCGGGCTCTGTGCTGACAGATCCTGGCGCCTGCTTCAGATTCTGTGTCTCCCTCTCTTGCTGCCCCTCCCCTACTTGCTCTTTGTCTCTCTCTCAAAGATAAATAAACATTAAAAAAATTTGAATAAAAAATAAAGAAAAACTGACTGAACTCCCAATGCTCAGAGTGATCTGTGTATTTCTGTGTGAGTCTTCGAACCAGCTTGCCAACTTCTAGAAAAAGCCTGACTTGATTTTTAGCAGGACTATGCAGAGGATACAGCTCAACTTGGTTGGATATATTTCTCCATAATATTGAGTCTTCCAAAAGATGAACGTGTTATATTGCCCCATTTATTTAACTCTTCTTTACTTTCCCTCAGCAATGCTTTCTCGTTTTCAGTGTACAAGGATTGAGTATCTTTTACCAGATTTATTCCTAAGATTTTATATTTCTGATGGCGTGATAAATCCTTTAAACATTTTGAGGAACTCAAAAATGAAACTTCGCTTTATTACAGATGATTTACTGAGGAATAAAATCCTAAATGCATAGATAACAGGGCAAAATTATTTCGGATAGAGATGCACCTTTTTCTGTCACGCCTACGAAGTGTTATTTTAGGTTTGCTTTTCAAGTAATTTTCTTGCGGTTAGACCATCTGCAGATTTATAAATTCTCTACAGGACCTACTGAGCACGTGACACGGGATAGGTACCCGAGAGACCTGTTGAGTTAACACGATTGAAAGAGAAGAATCCTCTCCCTCTCCATTTCAAAAGATTTGCCATATTAAAATAGTATGAGTAGACAAGACCCAACTTCTCTCAGTTTCTCATTTGTAAAAAGGGGAAGGTCACAACTGGGTATGGTTTTTCTGTCAAGTTTAGGTGAGAAGTGTATGTGTGAGTTGTACCGTAGCACTTTAGACGATAAGATATGGAGAATGGTATTTTTTTCTGCAGAGATGAATCTTCTTTTAAACTAAGATCGCTGTGGAGGAGTAAGCCTCCAATCCCCAGGGTTATTTAGCTGTCTACACAGAAGGACTTGGGCAAGATCAATATCAGGAACTAACAGAAACAGGGAACGCTTATTTTTTGCTTTTGTCATGTAAAGTCTATATGTCAACAACCCTATTGAGTGGCCTTTCTTGGCATAAAGTATAGATCTGCCTCTAAACCTTGGCCCTTTCCCATCAACTCAGCAGAGTTGTCTTAAACAAACAAACAAACAAGCGAAAAACCGAATCGTTCATTAAACCATGGAAGTTCGGAGCAGAAAAGAGACGTAGAAATTGTCTGATCACACACATCCACTGCGAATTTTGCCCACGGTTTCTTTGCCAGGATTATCAAGGATCTCCCGTTGATCCAGTGATAAGACATTTCATTTCATCTTGGATTATTCAGTAATAATCCCAGTTAAGCCCTGTCCGCGTTGCCTGCCTGACGAACTGCACCCAGAGTGATCACGTCACAACCGTTCTTCTCTTGACAGCTTCTTCACATTTGAAGATGAAATTAAGGTCTCCACTGAATTGTCTTTCTTCAGCTCAACATTTTCTTTTCTCTCAGTTGCTAGCCCATTTGAAGTGGGTTTCTGGCCTCGTGTTACGTAATAAGCTAGTTGCTCTTCTCTGGACAAATTCCTATTTGTCAGTCTTGCTTTTGCACACCAGTGCTTGGAGCTCAGTAGGATGCACTTGGTCTATGGCATGGAGCAGACTGATGTGGGAAGCAGCGACTATGTCTCATGGTCTTCATGTGTTGCAGTCAGTCCTAGAGTCGGGACAAGAAGTCCAAGATCAGCCCCAGGGCTTTCCTGTAGGGTAAAGTACAACGGTGTTATTGCAGCTAACGCCCCTGTCAGGGGCAGACCTCTCTCCCTCCCCCTTTCCTTCCCACTGTCTCCTCCCCTTCTCTCCATCTCTTCTGTCCTCCCTTCTTCCCATCCTGCTCCTTTTCCTCCCTTTCTTCCTCTTTGTCTTCATCGTCTCTCTTTCTCTCGTAAACCTCTCTGTTTTAAGTTATATTTTGCGTATATAACTGACTTGGCTGGAAGACAGCCCTCTGAATACTAGAATTCATTAAGTACGAATTCCAAATAACATAGCATACGTGTCCTTGGAAAGAGCTTTCCTAAAGGTAACCTTACCCTTAGAATTCCTTGTTTTGGACCATGACCATTGATGATACGTTTGAACCCCTGAGTCGTACCGCGTCTAGTGTAGGTCAGATTGTTAATGCAATACCATATGGGATCTAATCATGACAAAAACCATTTCACAGCCGAGTGAAGCTGTGCACCTACAGTCCACAGATAAACTTTTTACCTGCAACACTTTCCCTCCAGGGAAATGCTCAGCTTATTTGGAGAATGTGAAGAGAGTTCACTATTTCCTGTGCTTCCTAACCGCATGGGTCTTTCCAACCCACTCTGTAATGAGGCCACGGAGGGCCTATGGCATCACCTTTGATGGCCCAGGAAGAAGGGTCTGAGGAGGGAAAATATCCCTGCCAGGAACTAAACGGGGGCGTAAGGAAAGTACCTTTGCTTTTGCAAAGGCATCTCCCTTCATGACACAGGACCACTCTTAGGGAAGGCTTCCAGAAACCCCGAATATATGAATAACACCTAAACGAAGGCCCACCAGTTGCAGAGTTTGCTCCATGCTCAAGACGACCGTTCACAGCCAAGGCCTTGCTGTGACAGGGAGGAGGGTCAGCATGGCTATGGAAGAACCAAATTGGTCTCTGACTGCACTTTCTAACGGGAAAAAAATCCGCCTTGGCACGCACTCTGAAGATTTCCGAGTCTCGCTGGGGTGAGGAAAGAATCCACCCCACAGGCCGGAGAAACATGCTTGGCCACTTCCCACAAAACCAACGGCTGCTTGCCTGAGAGGCTTTCCTTTCATTGGAATAGTTTAAGGATATGTCATCACTGACTCATATCTCATAAACATGATTTACAAAAAAAAAGACTTGGTGTCAGCTGGGTTTTATTAAACCGTAAATTTTTTGAAAACCTGCATCCAGAACAACCAACAGCTCAACACCCCCAAATTCACGGGCTCTCTTCTTTCTGCCTCTTTTGGTGGCCGATAACCCTAAGAGAAGGTGGACCTCGCCGACGCCCATCAAGCGCTGTCTGCGCTCCATGGGGGAAAGCTTCGCAGGCGCAGAATTCCTCAGCACAGATCCTCGTGTGAGCGTGCACACGCTCGCCCACCACCAGCACAAGCAAAAAAAAAAAAAAAAAAAAAAAAATGTGGTTGTGTATAGTGATTCCAAGGAAAATAAACTGCTGCACTTATACATGACAAATGAGAGAGAAAGTCATGCTGCATCGAGCTGGAAATACACATTTTAAAAGCCAGACTTGTGACTTAAAAAAAAAAAAGAAAAGTGCTTGGGTCGAACTTGCCAAGAGAAGCAGTGAAACGTTGAAAGAAAATAGGATGCCTGGTCACTACAATAATTTAATGAGAGCGCATTGTCCTGACTCCGGCGAGAGTTCCTCTGCTCGCAGATATTACATAAAAGTCTCTTCCCATTGGTTCCTCGAGTTCGTGGAAATCTTCACGTCATTTTATTGGGCAGTCTCGTATTTTAAATGATTATTATATAGGAGTCGTGGGAAGACAGAGGGGCCACTGAAAACTCTAGAGACCTCTTCTCTTCACTTTACATGCGAATGCTTATGAAACCATTCAAAAGAGAAAAAAGGTGCAACAGTAGGCTGGATTTGAACAACAACGATGATAAATGATCTAGAATTCACGAAGAAACTCATTTAAGTTATTGTGTTGGCGGTGTACGTTGTCAGAGTGCACTACATGTCACAAACAAGGGAAAATAACGTATAAGCAGCCACGTGATGGAAATTTATTGCTATTTATTTATTTGTTTTTATTTTTTTTTTTATTTTTTTTTTTTTAAATTTTTTTTTTCAACTTTTTTTTTTTATTTATTTATGGGACAGACAGAGACAGAGCATGAACGGGGGAGGAGCAGAGACAGAGGGAGACACAGAATCGGAAACAGGCTCCAGGCTCCGAGCCATCAGCCCAGAGCCCGACGCGGGGCTCGAACTCACGGACCGCGAGATCGTGACCTGGCTGAAGTCGGACGCTTAACCGACTGCGCCACCCAGGCGCCCCTTATTTATTTGTTTTTAAACCAGGTTTTTTGTTTGTTTGTTTTTAATGTTTTTATTTATTTTTGAGAGAGACAGAAACAGAATGCGAGGGGGTTAGGGGCAGAGGGAGAGGGAGACACAGAACCCGAAGCAGGCTCCGGGCTCTGAGCCGTCAGCACAGAGCCGGATGCGGGGCTCGAACTCACGAGCCGTGAGATCATGACCTGAGCCGAAGTCAGATGCTCAACCGACTGAGCCACCCAGGCGCCCCTTTATTTATTTATTTTTTAAATTGTTTTGCTCACACAGGTCTCCAAATTTATGTTCCTCATTAGCCACGCAGACTTTCTGGAACCTGGTCTGCTCCTGTGTTGTGCTATCTCTAATAATGGGCTTTCCAAAAACAGTTACCAGAGCCATGTGTATGTGTGTGAAGCTGGAAAAAAAAGGAAAGAGCTCAAGAAAATATATATAGTAGACTACTGTGCACCGGGATGGAAGGAACCCTTACCACCTCTGCTCACATCCCGCGGGCCAGAGTTCAGTCACGTGGCCCCACCTGACTTCAGGGAAAGGCGGAAATGTCTCCTCCTCGCTGTGTGTTCAGAAAACCAAAGAACTGTGTTTGGTAAATAGCCGAAAGGAAGGAAGATACCCCCAGTGCTGGCAGCTCTAGGCACGGCTAGCGACACAGGCCATACGCGTTCAGCATGTAGTTGGCACTTCGGAAAGATTTTCAGCAGTGATTCCAGGAAGTAGACTCTCAGACCCTCACCAGGGAGTCCCTTTTCTGGGGACTGAGTATCGAACATGAGACTCCCAACCAGTCTACCATGGACGAGGGTTTGGGTATTAGGAATAACGATGAGTGGCCTTCTGCTAAAATGGCCTCGGAAGTCAACTTGATCTGAGTTGCCACATCAGGGGATGTCTTTCCATGATTGGTGTTTGTTTATTCGTTGTTTTTTACTTTCAAACCGATGTGCATTCGATCATGTAGAAGTTCGCTCATTTACCTTTCCATTTCTTTCAAAAACTAAGTTGAGGCAGCCTATAAAATACAGAAAACCCCGTAAGAAAATAACCAAGCCAGGAACTTGACAAGGTAACATTATTGATAGTAAAATTAAATGAAGCCAGAAGTGAGGGTGTTGTATTTAATATGTATATGTATGTCTCTAGAAGAGAGGGTTACAGGGGCACCTGGGTGGCTCAGTCAGTTAAGCATCTGACTCTTGGTTTCAGCTCATGTCATGATCTCATGGTTTGTGGGTTCGAGCCCCGCATCAGGCTCTGTGCTGGCAGCACAAAGTCTGCTTGGGATTCCCTCTCTCTCTCTCTGTCCCTCTCCACTCATGCTGTCTCTCTCTCAAAATAAATAAATTTAAGAGAAATTTTAAAAATACCATTCATAATGAGAATTGAGTAGAAAGGAACATTCCTGAAGGGAACCCTTATATGGGGGATGAAATCAAGTACTGGACTTAAAGAGAGAGGGGTGAGCTGGGAAATTATTATGGCAACAAAGAGAGAAAGGCATAGTGGAGGACAGAGAAGGAAAGTTCTGGCAACCTAGGTTGTTTCATTGTTCAATGAAAAACAAAACGCAAGAAGCAAGTTTTTTTTAAGGCAGTCTGTTGGACCCCTCCCCCCCCAGACTAAATGGGTGCAAAATGGGTAGAGGAGAAGGTGAGAGAGCAGAGCCAACGTGCACAAAACTCCATAAAAGGGAGACGGGTGCTGTTGTATTTGACTAGATGGATATAAATAGAAGATCCCAGTCTTTGGAATGTTTGTGGAATGTCTTAAGATAACTATGAGCATCCTATTAAACATGGTGTTCTTACCTTTCAGAGTCTATCAAATTATAAGAGAAAATAAACAAAAGCCAAGGTATCAAAAGGCCTAGTGAAAGCAGAATGAGTTATTATGTCCATTGACATGAATGTTTTATCACAGAATGGGGATTTAACTAAGGAAACAACAGAGAGACGGTTCAATAATTTATGGCACATTCCCTGAATAAAATATTATGTAGCTACTAAAATGAACATTGTGGAAGCACCATAGCAACAAGTAGAATTGTTTATTAGGCAGTAATAGTGGAAAAAAAGCTGGGGTCAAACGATACATCACAGTATTATATACATTACGGTTACGACCCTATGGAAAACAACTGGGAAAGGGGTGGAGAGAAATAGAGCAAAAATATTATATATTCAGGGTGACGGGAAAACAGAGGGTTTTTAATTTAAATAGTTGAACTGTTGGGGCACCAGGGTGGCTCAATCGGCTAGGCGTCCAACCTTGGCTCAAGTCATGATCTCACGGTTCGTGAGTTCGAGCCCTGCGTCCGACTCCGCACGGGTGGTGTGGAGCCTGCTTGGGATGCTCTCTTTTTCTTCCTCTCTCTGCCCCTTTCCCACTTGCGCACACTCGCTCTCTCTTTCAAAATAAGTAAATAAACTTAATAACACAGTTGCAACGTTGTACTAGAGATGGAGGGCCAAAACCAAAAACTCTCTCCTACTTTTCTCGATGTTTGGCTTCGAAAGAGGGGCCCTTGGGTGGCTCAGTCAGTTAACTGGCCGACTCGATTTCTCACGGTTTGTGAGTGCGAGTGCCACATCGGGGTCTGTGCTGACAGTGCAGAGACTGTTTGGGATTCTCAATCTCTCTCTCTCCCTCTCCCTCTGCCCTCCTCCCGTGCTTCTCAAAACAAATAAATAAACTTTAAAAAATGGTAAGAAAGAATGTGCTGCAGGTGTTGCAAGGACCCCGGGAGTGTCAGGTGCCCTGTGCTCGGCCCCAGCTCCTGTGATCATTCCTTGGGCTTCTGCCTCAGCTTCTTCTCGTGACTGTATAGGTGAGGGAGGAAACTGTGTCCTCTGGGCCTCAGTTTCCTCCTGGGTCAACCTAACAGGTTGGGTGTGAGGACTGAGTGGAGCATAGACAGGTACAAAGGGGTTGCTGCTGGTAATTGTTCGAACACTGTTAAGATGCCATAAAAATGCTTCTACCTGGTTGGAATCTCCTGCCCTCTCCTCTTCCTCCTTCTCACCTCTATCTGTCAGTCTCTATCTCTCTCCATCTCTCTCTTTATCTCTCTCTGTATCTCTTTTTCTCTCCCTCCCTCCTATCTCTCCCACACCTCCTAGTCTACCTCTGTTCTCTTTTCAGTCCCGTGGGTACACACACACACACACACACTCACAGGTAGACTTCCTGCTCCAGATACACTCAAGTCTTCCGTTTGCGACACTCCTTGTTCTCTTGCCTTGGAGAAGGCACCTGCCGTTCCTCTGCGGGCCTTCCTCTTCTAACACCCCCTTCGTTTCTGCGTCTAATAGGCACCTGAAAGGAATGTTTCTTGTTGTCATCACCGACAGGACACAATAATGTGGCGCTGCGGCAAGACTTTGTGTCCTGTGTCTCAGGGATCCCGATACAGCCACCGAGACCGATTAACTAAGGACATCCCCACGCAGAGGTGCGACCTAGGGGTTAACCATGGAAACACGCTCAAGATATCAAAGCACTTAACCCCTATGTATTTCATTATTTAGAATAAACCAAATTCAATTTGTTACATATTATTGACAACATCCCAGCTCAAGGAGTTCAATAGAGCAGATCGTGTCACGACCACCATTTTCCGAATGAGCAAAGTGAGGCTCAGAAATGTTGCTGATATAAGTATCTCATGGCTGGAAGAGCTGGGAGTGGGAACTGGGAGCCCAGGGCTAAAGTGCCTGAAGGACACTTGCATTTCTCTCATACCAAAAACTCTGGTTCCACAGAGTAGGGAGGCAATACCCGCACCAGAGGTTGTCCAATCACCACAAGGCTGGGCCCCACCCCAGGGTTTCTGATGAGTTTCCAACTCAACAGACTTGCTGTAGAGCCCAGATTTGCATTGTCGGCAGACGAACCAGGGGCCATGTCGGTGCTGCTGACCTGGAGACCACCCTTTGGGAAGCACTCGTCTCTACCGTTGCTCTGCGATGCTCACTGGAGACAGCTGGTGGATCACCTGTCAGATCGCCAGCGCCTTCTGCATAAATGACATTTTAGAAACTGCCATCATGCAGAATTGTAATGGTGCTGTCCCTTTTCCGCGTCAGGTTCTCTAAGTTATGAAATGGCTTCGGAAATTGCATTTAATGGGGACGGAGTTGCCAAAGGCACGGGTCTTTGGCCCTCATTAATATTTAGAGCTTCCTGAACCTTGAGGAAAGCGGGGCTCAGCGGCGTGGCGGATGGACGGGCAGAAACAACCAGACTTATTCAGGCAGCCAGGAACCAGCTGACGTGCACGTTAAATGTTAACTCCCTTTAAAAATAAGAAGGGCGCAAAAAGCAATCTTCGTGGAGGAAACAGATCACTCTAGATTAGGCGAAAGTTGTTGTTTCAGGTGGCTAAACTTATTGCTCGCAACCTAAGCTTGGACTTAAAACACAAAACCACAAACCAGAGGGCCCGTCCGCAGAGCAGTAGTCTGAAGGCAGCACTATTAATGGTGACTTAATACTACGGATTCGGGTAGTTTGCTCTGTGGCCCTCTTGCTGCTTAGGAGAACTGGAGGAGAGGAGAGCTGCCCAGGAATCACGTGCAGGTCACTCGTCTTCCATCAGCTACCTGGTGGGAGGTATCTGTTGCGCACATCGTCTCCTGGAGGAGTATTTCCTGGGTCAGGAGTACAACCGTGTGGGGGTGCACAGGGTGGGGCAAGCTGGCAAGGGGTGCAGCACTGAAGTTTGGACAACTGCATTTGGAAACAAAATTGTGCGTGATTCAACCCACTTGAAATTTGGTTTCACTAATATAACCTCAATCACATAAAACATTAACCCAGGGTGGATGGTCATCAACTAGAGAGCTTTTCCAGCCGGGTAGCCGTCTGGTGGCACCATGAACGCGGTCACAGCTGATGTGTTGTTGGGTTGACCAGCTCATGGCCGCCATGCCAGTTGAAGCCAGAGAGCTCAGCTCTGAGAAACCCAATAAAGTCCCCAGCGATGTGAACAGGGAATAGCTCCCCGCTCCCTGGGAGGGGGAGAGGGGAGAAGTGCGTCCCAGTGATGTAGTTTGATGGTCTAAACGAGAAGCAAACACACAACAAAACCAGGTCAAACACACAACAAAACCGCTGCTCTCACAGCGGGAAGATTCAGCCAAGCATCATCCACAGTGGTAGTCTCCCAGGGATTTTAACCCCAGAGACCTTCGGTAAAATGCCACTCCCTACTGCTGTCACCACGTTCTGTATGATCCGTGAATAGGACATGCGTCTGCCGGTTGAGACCCGACATGTATGGAGTAACTTCTGTGGACCAAGCATTGAACTGGTGAATTTTCACAGTATCGTTTCATCTATATGTTTTTGGTAGACAGGGTTAAGATCAGTTCACAAATAAGAAAAGTCAGTGATGGGTCTAGTAATTTCCTCCAGGTGAAATAGGGAATAAGGTATATGAACCAGAACCACAACTGGTTCTGATTCCAGCCAAAACATCTTGGTTGATATTTTAGGTGTTGTTCCTTCTGCCTATAATATTTTTTTCCATTTTTTTTTTTCCTGCCCAGGCCACATTCTCTTTTTTCCCAGCGTCCTGGTCCAATGCATATCTTCTGTGTGGCTTTCCTGCAACGTGTCTTCTGACCAAGGATCGCTATTTACACTTCCCTCCTCGGTGTCCTCATAGCCCTTTGTATACTCCTACAACATTTGTCATACGCTGTTGCAAAATTATTTACAGTTATCTTCCTGACTATATATACCTTGTACTCTTGAAGGCAGAAACCTTGCCTTATTTATCTTTATACACATGATATCTGGTACTCAGTGAGTATTTGTTGAATCAAACTAAATTATACTTGTAATTCTAACACCATTCAGAGTCGGGTTCTAATGACGTCTAATAAAATAGTCCCTCAGTAACACTTTAAAAAAAATTTTTAATGTTTATTTATTTATGAGAGACAGAGACAAACAGAGCATGAGCAGGGGAGGGGCAGAGGGAGACACAGAATCCGAAGCAGCTCCAGGCTCTGAGCTGTCAGCACAGACGTGGGGCTTGAACTCACTGGAACTCACTTTGACCTGAGCCAAAGTTGGACGCTTAACTGACTGAGCCACCCAGACGCCCTAATAACTCTTAAGTCTACTTGTGAACTATGGAAATATGGCACATCCGAGGTGGTATCACAAGGAAGCCCCATTCAAGGCACAGAATTTCACTGTGTATGGCCCAATGGAAAATGGGAATCTAGAAGTTAGGGACAAGCAGAGTGATGGTCACTTAAGAGTCCACCACAGTGGAAACAACCCGGCGTGCATAATGCACGTGGCATTCCCAAGTATTCTCGTAGTGTCCTGCGTGCTCCCGCCCCAGCATCATGATGCTGAATGTAATACGTTTCTTTCACAGATGTGAAATTGAAGTTCAGTGATGTGAAATAAGCCACCCAAAGTCACACAGTAAATATACAGCAAGAGTGTGCCTTTAACGCAGGTTTTGCCAAGTGTAACCCTTTCAAACAATTCTGTCTTGAATATAACATGAGGTAAAGACCACAGGATCTATTGTTTAGGAAAAAAGAAACCAAAACACAAAACAAAAACATAGTATGACCTAACCAAGAGCACTGGAAAGTTGAGACATCTGGCTTCTCGTCTAGTCTTTCTTGTACATTAGCACTGAAACAACGCCCCAAGCAGTGGAAGCCTGGAAGCCTTTCCTTAGAGGCATAAATGGAGCTGATGCTTATGAAACATCCCAATAAACTGTAAAATACTCTACAAGCCAAAGTCCAAGAAGCAAGCCACTGGAGGTATTTTTACTGTTGGGGGAAGGGTGACATTGGTTGGTGCAGGTATGGTTCAATCGTTTAATTATAAAGAAAAAATTCATTCACACAAAGATCTTCAAAGGAAATATTTCAACTTCTCTGCGGAGTTTCTTCTGTACCTTAAATTGTATCAGTCTACAAAATGAATAATCGGTATTTATAGGTCTTTGCTAAATATGAGTGAGGAGAAAGTTCTGAATAGTTTGGATGAAATTAAGACTACATTTTCTAGAAGAGGGAGGAGGAATATGGTGGCAAAATGTGTGCTATGGTGGAACATGATGGGAATGGCCCAGTGACGTCAGACCCTGCTTTACATCAAGTCCGTGGTCTTGGCCAGTCATTGCTCCTTCTTCTGCTGCAGGAGAGCTACTCTGCCTCTCTGCTTTATGGGGTAGCTAGAAACAGTCTATGCATCCCAGTCTGGGGTCAGAAAGCCATAGCTTTGTTCTCTGGGTTTCCCTCATGAAAGCACCTGAGCTATCACCATAAAATCTTGGTCTCTTTAGATCATAGGCCATGGAGATCCATCAAAACGTGTGCTTTGTTTTGTTTTTGCTTAAACTGGGGACTTACTGACTAGAATTCTGTCTAAAAACATCATCCTAAAAATTGTGTGCAAGGCATCTGGAACAAAAGAAGCCACGAGTAGAAAAGGGTTTTGTGATGCATTGCATTTTTGACAAGACAGGGAGAAATTCATGATGACCCCAGACGTGAGGTGGAGGAGAGTGAGTGGCCCAACCAGGAAACAGAGAAAGAGGATTAGGTTATGGGAGGTACTGAGAGAATTTAAAGAATGTAGTTTTAGTCACGTTGAGTTTGACAACCTGTGGCATCTACAGATATAGATATCTATCAGATGACTAGATATATGGAGGCATAGGGTTCAGGCAAAAGGCTATGCAGGTGGTTCAGATACACACACACACACACACACACACACACACACTGAGCTGAAAGTAATCCACATATTAGGGAGGCAAGGAAATAAAGCATGAAACACAATGAGCATCACAGAGATAACAAGAACATCAAACTGGCTCTCCAGGTCTTAATAATCTTAAGTGATTATGTATTGGTTCACTCATGTTAATCATGTTCACTAAACAAAATATAACTTATCATGAATTGTGATTATAATTAAGGCACAACCGTATGTTCGAGTTTCACGTCCAGCTTAGGAAAGACCACAGTCCATTATTTCTTAAGCTAGGCAGGAAGCTCATGAGTATTTATTTCATTATTATTTTTAATAACAAGCATCATCTCTTAAGTCATACATAAATATTACAAAAACTCTTATATATGCTATATTTCAAAATAATAAAAATCCCAGAAACATAGTATCAGGACAGAGAAGAAATTTATTCAAAACTTAACTTTATTAGTTAGGTAGGGAGGTGATGATGTGACCTACTATTTCCAACACGGTCCACGGTTCTGACCCTGAATTTCTTGAGGATTTGGCAAATTAGACATCGGGTCTATTGTGATGAGATACCGGGGAATTTGAGTAAATTGGGTAAAAAACTTATGGATTTGGATCATACACCAGAAATATGCCTGCAGGTAATGACACTTCAGTTGTGGCCATTCATCCATCCACTAATTTATTCAATTAATACTTTTTCTGGGTGACTCCTCTTTTCTAGGTACTATGCTGGCTCTTGGGGGCACAGAAATTAATAATACAGAGCCTTTCCCTCACAGAGCTGGAAATCTAGGAGTGCACTCCCACCTATAATTTCACCTGATAGAGGTAGGCACAAGGTGCCAAAGAGCACAGGAGAAGATGTGCCATGGAATGGATGTTTCCATGAGGTGACATTCGAGCTGGTTATCACAGATAAGAAACTAGCTGGGGAGAGATGGATAGGAACAGAATTTTAGGAAGAGGGAACTGAGCATGCAAAAATAAATAAATAAATAAAAAATTTTAAAGCGCCTACGTTAGGATTGACATTCAGCCCTAAATAAAAAATACCAACATAAGAAAACACTGCTCTCTCTGTCGTGAAAAGCTGCTTTCTTAGGCCAGAAACACAATGATCATTCTCCACCGGAGTGGGGACCATCCCCAAGGAGGAGCCACCCCCCTTGTTCTGTTTCCCTCTGGTTCTCTACCTCTTCTCAGGCTCTCCCAACAACCTAGGTGCTTCTCACTGAATGTAATGCTGAAGAAACTCAACGTACAGTAACTGATTATCCAGGTGAGTGAAATAGGGTTTGGGGAGTTTTCCGTAGAAAGGAGAAAAGCAAGCAGGAGTGCCTCGCTTCCCCGGGGGCCTTCTGGAAGCCCTGATGAAGTGTCGTTCTTCCCGGTTTGCAAATTCGGAACCTCTGACAATCCTTAGACTGATTCCCCGAGAACGCCACAGTGGATGGTTTCCTGGATCTGTGTTTAGTATGTGGCAACACATGGCTCAGAATTTTAAAATATTTCTGTGCTGCAGTGATTGAACAGCCTAAAGTGGTTCCACATGGCTGGTAAAAGTCTCCTCCGGCAGAGATCTGGACTATTTCTCCTCCTCTGGATGCTTATAACCTGTAGACCGGTTTTCGTATTATGGCGTGGAACCAGCAGCTTCGAGGTGTATCCTCACGGGGAAGGAACACGGTATCTGATTTCACTCCAACCAAGTCCAGTGACTTGCCTCTTAAGCCAAGAGAAGGACAGCTGCCCCAAACCTTAACTCTGCCTCCTAACCATTCTTCTGAAAAAGACATCAAGAATGTTTTTCTGCCCTTGGCAGCCCAGGGGTCTGAAGAGATCTGCCAACGATGTTCAGGTTCCATTTTAATTTAAGAGAAGGTATAGACGCAAGTGTGAACGTTTCTTGCTGTTATGTCTTCGTCCGTTCAGGCTAACAGTTTGGGAGACTGGACGGCTTATTCACAACATTTGCTTCTCACAGTTGCAGAGGCCGGAAGTCTGAGATCCGGCTGCCAGCGTGGTGAGGTTCCGTGAGGCAAACTGGCCTCCTTGTTGCAGGCTGCTGACGTGCCTTTGCACCCTCACGTGGTACCAAGAGGGCTCAAGAGTTCTCTGAGGTTCCTTCACAGGTGCCCTTACAAGGGCACTTACCTCATTCATAAGGGCTCCACGCTCATGACCTAATTACCCCCCAGAGACCCCACCTCCTAATGCCTTCACATCGAGAGTTAGAATTTCAGCATCTACACTTTGAGGGGACACCAACATATAGCCCCTCACATGTCATTATTTTAAGTTTGCATTACAGGCCATTTTCTATTAAATGGGCCCAACGGGTCTTTTTACAAGGAGATAATCAATAAATGAATGGAAAGGAAACACACACAAGCGTGGCCATAGCAGTGGCCTACAGAAGTTGTCTCTGCCCCCGGCAAGGATTTCTTTCCTGTTAGAATCCGTTGCTTCTCACGAGAGAAAGAAGCACCCCGATGTAAACAGGTCCTCGGTTATGAAGAGAAGTAAAGAGGCCGCCGTCGATCACCCACGCACTGAATCTGAGATTACCCACAGAAGGATAAAAAGTTGGAGGAGAGCCCAGAGACCGGTTCCTCCCCTGAGGACCATTACTAGGGGTGCCACGGAAGGAACACGGTGCTGAAAGGCAGTATCTAGAAGTGAACCCCAGAGACTTTCTTTGAACACATCTGGGATAGGCTCCTCCTTCACCAAGAAACACAGGTGGAGACACAGAAGTGACACAGAGGAGGTGATACTTCAAGATGGGGTGGAAAGGACGTGGGATTTGCAGTGAAACAGCACGGGCTTGAAAACTCATCTCTGCCACTAATTCAGTTATTTAACCCTGGCAAGACTTTTCCCTAAGTCCTTGAAGTAACTTCTCCGCCTTGGTGACTTACAGAATTAAAACAAAAAATTAATATTTATTTATTTTTGAGACAGAGAGAGACAGAGAGACAGAGCATGAGTGTGGGAGGGGCAGAGAGAGAGGGAGACACAGAATCGGAAGCAGGCTCCAGGCTCTGAGCTGTCAGCACAGAGCCCGACGCAGGGCTCAAACTCACAAACTGTGAGATCGTGACCTGAGCCAAAGTCGGACGCTCCACTGAATGAGCCACCCAGGCTCCCCAGTGACTTGCAGAATTTCTAAAAGCATGAAGTACACAAATGTATGGAATTAGTACCGTGATGGGCTTCTGGTTGCCACTTCAGAGTTGAAGAGGTCCATAGCTGACTGTCTCTTCGACAGAGTTCTGAATCAACTGAGAGACAGCCGTAAGACCCAGGGAGATGAAAATCAAAATACAGTGGGAAAGGCCACTTTGGACAATCTGCCTTAGGATTTGGCAACAGTCGGTTTCTGTCCTGACTCTTAGAATTGGACTGACTTACTCACCCAGTCACTGCCAGTGACCGGCCGCCTCGAGCAAGGACACAGCTGAGCCCTGAGAGTCTATCCTGTCTGCAGGTAGGGAGATCCGAGGACAAAGGGGAGAGGAAGGCATTCTCAGCTTCTGCCAAAATGGCCTGCGGAACCCCTGTTTTGCTGGGGGCTGCAGGGAGAGTGTGGGGCCAGCGGAGGAAGAAACAGTGGGACTTCACCCCTACCTTGACCATCCACAGCCTGGAAGGACAAGGCTGCTGTGGGACTTGAGTGAATAATCATCCTGAAAGGTGCTGATAATATCAATAATGCATTTTCATGAGATACAGAATGTTTCATGAGATACAGAGGACAGGGATCAAATATAAGGTAATTTAGAATGGAAAGAAACCCTCCATCCAGTGTAGCTTCCCCAAAGCCCCAGAGCAGGGCAGAAGGAAGGTGGTTCTGTAACTGTGTACCTGACACTCTTCATACAAGCCTTTCTCCTCTCTACAACACGCATTTATCCAATGCATCTGCTAATTCCCGCGGAACACATTTCAGACTTTTGTATTTCAAAGGTGTGAATTAGAAATAAAAATGGCGTCGGGGCTAAAGGGAGGGATTTTGACTTTGGGGGTTGGCGATTCACTTTGACGATGGCTTTTTCTTCTTCCGCCCTCGGCCTGTAAAAGGACTCAGCAACTTCCCTCTCAAAATTCAAAGGGCTCATAGCTACCTTTTCACATCCCCTAGGGTGCAAGCATTTTAGTACGTTGAAGCAAATGTCACATAAAGGAAACTACTTTAAGACACGATAGACCAAGCTTCCACCGGGGGTGGGGGGATAGGGGTGGCACCAGACGGCAATCAGCAGCAAGGTTGGTATTTTAGGTTGCAGGATCCTAACACACATAACCAAATGATGGCCTTGCTTTCCTTGTCTCCTGAGTCTTGGTCGGTCCAATAAGTAAAAAACAGGAGATACTTGCTCTTGTCTTAAGCGTTGCTCTCAAATTGTGCGGTTGCGGCCCCAAAGCAAGAAATGCAGAGCCGAGAGAGACTGGGTCAAAGATAGGGTTAATTTTATGGGGCGCCTGCGTGGCTCAGTTGGTTAAGCTGCCAACTTCGGCTCAGGTCACGATCTCGCCGTCGGTGAGTTCGAGCCCCACGTCAGGCTCTGGGCTGATGGCTCGGAGCCTGCAGCCTGCTTCCGATTCTGTGTCTCCCTCTCTCTCTGCCCCTCCCCCGTTCATGCTCTGTCTCTCTCTGTCTCAGAAATAAATAAAACGTTAAAAAAATTAAAAAAAAAAGATAGGGTTAATTTTAGCTGAATCTCTGGACGTTAAAGACTGCGGAACGATGTGACCTATTTTCTCTTCTAGAACATTGGGTCAAAATGTCCACTTGGTAGGACAACCGTACGGGCTCACATGCTGCCATAGCTCAATGCCGTGTGTTTAAAATGCGCTGGGGCGCCTGGGTGGCTCAGGCGATTGAGCATCCGACTTCGCCTCAGATCATGATCTCACCGTTCCTGAGTTCGAGCCCCGCGTCGGGCTCTGTGCTGACAGCTTGGAGCCTGGAGCCTGCTTTGGATTCTGTGTCTCCCTCTCTCTCTCTCTCTCTCAAAAATAAATAAACTCTAAAAAAAATTTTTTTTAACGTGCTCAGGCAGTAGACTCACTTTGAAACGGCAGCCCTGGTGAACCCTGTAGCCAAAAGAATCCTTGAGTGACTTGTCACAGCCTCACCCTCTCACTTCTGAAGACTCACTCTTCTGCTGTGATTGAGCCTGTGAGAGTATTTTCGTTAGGAGCATAGTGAGGAAGGGAATAACTTGAAACAGAACTAAAACAGTATGATATTTTGGAAACTCATATTTTAAAAGGACGTTTGAGTTCATCAACTTCACCGTGATCACAAGGATGAGACATGCATGACACATGTCCCCGGGGTGTCACGGGATGGTGACGGTCTCAGGCTTAACACCGGCGCACCTGGGCTCCATTCGTTCCCCGACAATGACTGGTGTGACCTGGGCAAGTCACTTCACTCCTGGGATCCTCACTCTTCATCTGTAAAATGGTCTCAGTCTGGCCAAAAGGAAAACACAAAGTGCCCACGCACGGCTGAACTAACGGATGGAAAGTGCTAGGAACAGCATTTATCAACAACAGAACATTTGACAAATCTCCATCTGTCACTGACATAGGTTGAAAAAATGCACACTTCCGTGTGTGTGCGTGCGTGTGTGTGTGTGTAAATGTCTCCTAGTGAAGGGGGCATGTGGAAGCTTGTCTAGTTGAAACACCAAATAGCTGCTGAATGGCACTGTCCAAAATCTCTGATTTGTCATGTAGCTTTGAAACTTTCTTTTTCTCAAGAAACAAAGGCAAATCTGGAATATGATTAATACTCAGCAAAAAAGCAAAGAAGGAGGAGAAGAAGAAGGAGGAGGAGGAGGAGGGGGGGAGGAGGAGGGGAAGTGGAAGGGGAGGAGGAAGAGAAGGAGAAGGAAGAGGAGCAGGGGAGGAGGGGAAGGAGGAGGAGGAGTGAGGAAGAGGAAAAGGAAGAAGGAACAAGGGGAAGGAAGAAGGAGAAGGAAAAGAAAGGGGAGAGGAAAGGCAAAGTGCTTTATCGAAGACACTAAGTTTCTTTCATTCTAAAAGAAAAAGGCAATGAAAAGCCTAGAAAATATATGGTGTAACCAATCCCTCTTGAAAGTACATGATTAAAAAGAGAGACGCTTCCCTCTAGCTTCGTAGAGACCTGTATCTAAAGTAATGAAAATAAGCACCTTTATAGGAAACAAACAAACAACAAAAAAAACCCCACAAAACTCTGAGTATCGTAGGTGTACGTCTAATTCCTTAAAACCTGCCAGTACTTTGTCACTGAAGAAATTAAAAAATGCCAGCCCCGGCAATGGGAAGTGTGTGGATATAAAAGTGAGTTGCTTGGCAACAGATTAACTTACTGAAAACTTTTACCACTGCTTTGACAAAGAGGCTGAAAAAAGAAACGTGAAGGCAACAGTAAAATCCTCAGGATCAGAAACTCCAGGAGACGCTCCAGAGTAGAAGTCTCGCTGGCCCGTGGGCCAAAGTCGTGAGTTTGCAAACGGCATTTCCTGTTAGATTCAGGCAGCGGCAGGTGCTGGCTGGAGACCACCGGGCAGGGGAGAGAAGCGGTTTGTGCCCCTGACAGTGTGGAAGCTTCTGGATAGAGCTGGCTGTGAGCATGAGGGGACGTGAGACTCCAGTGGCTGGAGTCGAAGTAGCCCCTTTTTTGTAGCTCTAGGCCTGGAGCCTGGGGTGCCCTGTGATAGACTGTGATAGATCGATCGATCGATCAATCAATCAGCTGTGAGAGTGTCTCTAAAATCTCTGTAGCGGGTGTAGACCTGTGGACTTCAGCTCCAGAGTGTTGGTGTATCCCATTCTCCGAATAATACCATTCTTCCTTTTCCCTCCTCCACACCGTTGAAGTTCTCTTCCGTCCTCCCTACCCTCAGAGCAACCCCCCCACCCCCGACCCATTTTAAACTTTTTCTTTGGAAACACCTAAAGTGGTTTCTGATTAGACGTTGACTAACGGGATCTTAAGGGAGTTTAAAGCCTCTCTCAGTAGACTCACATTGCAGAGCAATACGATATGGGCCAAAGTAGACATAAGCATTACGAACCAACCTCAGAAGGGTCTTGTGGTGGTTAATTTAAATCTGTCCGTAGAGAGTAATCAGTATAGACAGAGATGGAGGTTAAAGAAACGCTACAGATGTAGATATTCTGTGGCTTCTGTTTCCCAGGAGAGCCCTGGCTCCTGCAGGGGTGGGTGCTTGGCGGATGAGGCCATGCTGTAGGTGGCAGAGGCCAGATAACGAAGAGCTCTGATATCGGCCAAAGCCTCTGGGACTCTATTCTAAGGTTCAACAGAACCCTTGCTATTTTGAAGGGAGAGGACTGAAATGGTCATATTTTATTTTCTTGAAAAGCACCCTGGCTGTAGGAGTGTGGAGGATGTATCTCCAAGGAAACTAGACTTAGGAGAGCATGAGCCTCAATGGAACGACTCCTTGGAGATTCAGCTGAACCTCCACACGTCCGAGAGACACGTTTTCCACCTCCTAGCCACCCAGACCCAACTCACTTCTCCCTGCTGACGTCTGATTATTTCATCGTCAGTCTGGGCCACTGTGGGGCCCAGTGGTCTGGGCTCTGCCTGGCACGTGGTCTGGATCCGACCACAGTGCTCAGAAACTATAGGTGAGGGCAGAGGGATTGATGGTGTGAAGCTGTTATTCTTGACCCAGAACCATTTAAATGACTCCAACCAACTGTAAGTAGATAGTGTGGGTGTCAAAAGGACATGGAGAGGACCCCTGCCAGGCTTCGTGGCCACAAGAGGTCTTCATAGAAAGGTCTGGGTCTCTAGTCATGGTCTGGGGCTTAGCATGTTACCCAGAGGGTAGGAAACCAGCCCACAGAGTCTCCAAACATGGAACCAAGGGTGTGTTCTCTGTGTATTTAGTGAAACTTAAGCCTTAGAGTCCTGGTGGGCACGGGCCCCTCCCAGGGCCCTCGGAGTGCGTTGAGAGAGCCATCTGGTTTTGTAAAATTTGCAAAAGTAAGATACTTTAACCACAATCAACTAAGATCACTGTCTCTTTCCATTCCGTCTTCTCTGCCAAACTTTCCCTTGTGTCGGGTGCTATTACGGTGGCCGTGGGCACGTTGAGGCTCTCACTGGGAAGCACTCAGGTTGGGGTTCGTTTGGGTTTATGGAATGATTTTATATGTCTCAGTCACGTCCAGAGCCTTCGAGTTATTGTAACCATTAGGGTGTAGGAATGAATTCTAGAAATAATCCAATTACCCACGGTGTTGACTTACCCACAGCCGTGACACAGAAGTGTAGGGCCAGAGGCCGGTTCACAACCTAAACTTACCCCTGGCCGCAGCAGCGTGTGGGGAGCCGTGGAGAAACAGGTCTCAAGATATGCAGAGCCAGGAGCTAATCTGTGGAAATGCTTTCAATCACCAGACATGTAAAAGTGTAAGCAGATAATTGGAAACAGAAGTTCTATCCTTCCAAGAATATACTTGATGGTGCCGTCTATGCATTCAAAATAGCCACATTTTTCCTTTTTAGAAGGGAATCCGATGAAATAGAATTATTAAAATAACCGTTTAAGTTCTTGCTGATGTGACTAAAAATGCCAACATTAACAAAAACGACACGCTCCTACTATACCATCGCGACAGAGACATTGCGAGAAGCTGGTTAATGAGTGTTGTCTATTCAAAGTTTGTACCAAAAAAACTTGAAAAACTTGAAAAGACCTGAAATCTTCTAGGTTTCAGCTCAAAGGAATGTGATGGTGGTTTTCCCAAATTTGACAACAATACTAACTATTTTCTATGGCATTACTGATAAGTAAGGACACGGAAATGTTTTCTGAACTATTAATAACTAAAAAAAAATCAACCAGGGGCACCTGAGTGGCTCAGTCAGTTGAGCGTCCGACTTCAGCTCAGGTCAGGATCTCACGGTTCTTGGGTTCGAGGCCTGGGTTGGGCTTTGTGCTGACAGTTCAGAGCCTGGGGCCTGTCCCTCTCTCCTGCTCCTCCCCTGCTCATTCTCTCTCTCTCTCTCTCTCAAAAATAAATAAACATTAAAAAGAAATCAACCAGCTATGTGAGAAGAGACGCAACATTATCCTTCTCTTCTCTGTAGAGAAAAGATGACAAAATCACTGTTATATGATAAAATTATCAAAGATTATACCATTTGCCATACTATTTTGTAAACTCTTATCTTAAAGATGTAAATTCTTATCCAAAAGCCCAGCGAATATTGATGAAATACTCTATTTTGTTATATTAAAATGAATTAAATTAAAATTATTAATTAAATTGTATTTAATTAATAAATTAAACAAATTATTTAATAATTAGATTTATTTTTATTTATTTTATATACATATAATATATATAATATAGAAATATATATTTAATTTATTTAATAAAATAAATAAACTAACAAAATATTTTATTTATATATTTACTTATATATTAAATATAGTTAATTAATTAAAATTAATATAAACTTGTATATTGTATATATTTTCTATATATGACTCTAGACAATAATTAAATTTAATATGTAGAAATACATACAATTAAGAAAATATTGCTATTTGTTCATTTGAACACTAGCCAACATTTACTGAGTGCCAACTGTATGTAAGGTATTGGTCTACAAATTTTGTTTTTGGATGTATACTTCTTTATTTTGAGAGACAGAGAGAGAGAAAGAGAGAGAGAGAGCATAAGTGGAGGATGGGCAGAGAGAGGTAAGAGAGAGAACCCCAAGCAGGCTCCTTGCTGTCAGCATGGAGCCCCACATGGGGCTCAATCTCAGAAAACATGAGATCTTGGCCTGAGCCAAAATCAAGAGTCAGACACTTAACCGACTGAGCTGCTCAGGTGCCCCAAGATATTGGCCTCTGCACCTGATGCATATATATTATTTTTTGAAACACATACGTGCATTTTTCCCCATAAGGTAATTCAATCAACTCACTCAGAGAGGACAGTCATTAATTCCAAATTAGAACTGTTTTGTCATAGGCAATTTAGGTAATCTTTGGACAGTTTCCTAAGGTCAAACAAATAAGTTCTCACAATATGTTGAATTGTTTTTGTATCGTCATGAAAATTCAGCATTGAAGGGGTGAAGCAGGACTCCCAATGCTCCAAAGCTACACACCTCCCTTCATCGTGTCTCAGCTGCATAGTGCAAATGTCTGTGAGGACACGGCATCGAGAGCCAAGCTTTAATTTCCTTATTTTGGGGTGCCATTTCCCCAAGCATAAGCTTTGGAAAGGAAGGAAGGGAACCGTGTTTACTCAGGACTCTCTCAGCCACTGCAGGTTAGTTCCTGGTCAAAAACATTCTGCTTTTCATTTGCCACGCATTAAAGATTTTCTCAGAAGAAACGTGGGCTCAGAGAGCCCAGAACCTGCCCTTTATCCTTATGGGGACAGCTGGCTCCCTGTGACAGTAAATCAGCAGTGATCACATCCTACCTGATGCCACCTGCCATGGCCTTTCGTCTCACAACCTAGAAGGAGGGTCTGGAAGCACACCAGCCCACCTGCCCTTCCTCAAACCTGCCTTGCCTTCCACGTCTCCCCGGGGCCTCACACATCACCCCCCTCACTGAGATACATTCCCATCTCTCATCTATCTGTGGACTCTTGCCTACCATTCCAGATCCAAATCAAATGGCCTTTCCTCAAAGTACTCACGTTCCTGGTGGCTCTTCTCCTTCTTAGGACCTAGTCCTTTCAGACCAGAACCCTCTCCTCCTGGGCCTCCTGGCTGGCTCAGTCGGTAGAACATGTGGCCCTTGATCTTGGGGTCGTGAGTTCGAGCCCCATGTTGGGTATGGAGCCTACTTTAAACAGACAGGTAGATAGACAGATAGATTAAATAAATAAACAAGCAAAGAAACAAGCTCCCTCTACCCTTATGACTTTGCTTAACCTTCCTTACTTCCATAAAAGCCCCATCTCCCAATTCAGGCATACTGGGGTTAGGGCTTCAACATATGAATTTGTGGGCCAACATATTCACTCCATAGCAGGAAGGGGCCACTTAAATTGGAAGAGGGGTGTGAGCCATCCAGAGACGGCACCTTGCAAGAGATGCCCGTCCCAGGGCTTTGGGGGGACTCCCAGGTGGTGGCACGGATGAGACGTGCTGCCTGTAGAGGGTGACACAATGAGCCACCCAGGAAAGGCCACGTCCACGGCAGCTCGGAAGCTGCATCAGTCTTCTGCTCTGACTACTGCACAGGCTAAAGGGAGAGGCTGAGGCGAGGCTGGGGAGCCAGGGAACAGCAGGGGCTGGGGGTATGAGTAAGGAGTCTGTCCTCCTCAGCCCCCGGTGGCTCAGAGACATGGATGTCACATCCGCGTCTTTGATTCCTAGGAGCGATCAGGGCACAGAGTCCGTGTTCAGTCGTTAGTCAATGAATTTCAGACGGATGCGTGCATGAGCCCATGGTGAGCTCCCCGTAACTGCAGACTTCCCCCGCTGGGGCTGCAGCTGTTCCAGAAGCTGTGGAAGGCGGCGAAGCATCGGAGAAGCCCTTCAGGATCCTGTCCTGGCGCAACATTCGGACTCCTCGTTTACGTAATAAAGTGAACCAGAGCAACGTTCCCACGTCTTTCCACGCCCGAGTACATTTTTAGTTTACGCTATAATCCTACGAACCATACTGTCGTTTTACTTGTGAGGTTGCTTCATTCTTCAGGGGCATTTTAAGAGGAAGAGAGCTAACGAGTTTCCTTCATTAGAAACATCAGACATGATGGCTCTTTGCCTTTCTTTTCGCAGATGTATCTATAGGGAACGTCAATGACATCTCATTAAAGGCTCTCTCTTCTTTCAACGGAGGGTATAGGTTGAACTTGTTCTAGGACCCAAACACCCCTGCTGCCCCAGCAGGGGGTTGCCCAGCCTACTGAGGTGCAGGGGTAGGTCCTGACCACCGGCTCTCGCTCTAAGAGGCGTGCTGATGTGTACTGTTTGCCCCAAGAATTAGACTAGACAAAGTGGGCCCAAACATAATAAGACAGCCCATTAGAAACATTTTCTGTGCTTACATCTAACTGACTTTTATCATAAATTAGAGATTTTGAAGAGAATGAGTCATAGAAAAGGGAAAAATAATAGCGTGGTTCGGCAATCAGCATATGATATCTCCCCAATGACTCATAACATCAGACTCAAGTCAGGACAAACAGAGTTCCTGTCAGAAAGAAGTGCAGTTAAAAATAAAAGCAAAGGGGGGAGGGGGAGGGGACAGCTTATAACTGTACCTTGCGTTCTCCCCACCCTCGATTCCCTAATGAGGGGTCTGAGGGACAAATGAGCCGAAAAGCTTACGTCATCAGCCAGGAGGAAGCGGCCCCCAGGAGCCAAGACAAATGGATTTCTGAAAGAAAAAAAACCCTCCAGGAAAAGAGGAGGGTGGCGTGAGACCAGAAACATGCGTTATCCTTCAAAGGGGTCGGGGGAGGGTAATAGGAGAGGGCTCTGCCCAGGAGAAGGGTGGTCAGACAGAAGGAGCACAGGTTTTGGCGTTGAACAAACTTGCAACTTAATTCAGCCTCCACCAGAATGTGCTGTGCAACCGTAGGAGGCTGGGGAGTAGTTACCCTCTCTGGCCCTTAGGTTTCGCACCTGTTCCCAAGGATGGCAAGATGCACCCCAGGGCCATCGGGAAGACGACCTAGGGCGAAATGTGTGCAGCCCTCTGCTTGGTGTGTCAGTGTATCGATGGGGCGTTAAATAATTCTTTGCCTTAACAAAACGGATGAAAACAAATCTTGGCAGAGGCTTCGAGATCTCTAGTTAATAAACTCAAATATCTGTCAAGCATGATGTACGGTCTGAGCTCCATGAGGGTGGTTTAAAGCTCTGTTCACCGACGCTACGATGCCCTCCACATTTATTACAGCGGAAGACTTGAAGGGGCCCAGGGGGGGCCGATAGTCCCTGGACGACAAGAGCCTCCTTCCTCGGTCTCTCCCCAACCTGCGTAGCCTGTCTTTCAATGCACATTTAGAGTCCTAAAAACAAGTTTTACATCAGCTGACTTTGGCATAAGCCTTGACTCTTCCACTTATATTTATGTGACATTGGCAAGACGATTGACCTTTGGAGACTCAGCTTCCTTGCCTGTGAAGTGGATAGATAGCTGCCACCTTAAACAGATGCTGTGAAATTTTAAATAAGGAAAACTTGAAGCGCCTAGCAAAGGTCAGGAGCTCAAAAGCAACTGATGGACTATTTTTATTTCTTTTTAGCAACTAACCTCTGCATCTTCCCCAGTGTAAACAGGGTAACCCAACAGCAGAAACCACCCCTCCTCCGTTTACAAATGCTTCATTGGAAAGGAATTAGCTCCGTGTCTGTTTCGGTGAAGGAAGACGTGACTGTCCCTCCCCAGGACAGCATCTCCGGGTCTTTGTTGGTCTCTGCTGTCTTGTTCCCAGGAAGGAGGAAGAAATACGCCCTCAAAGAAGAGTCAGAGGTGTGGTCTTCCCTGTGGCCTGCCTCTGGCACTGGTGTGAAAGATCACAGCCTTCGGAGACAGGCCTGGGTGGCTTGTGTCCTGCTTTGCAGCTTGGTAACTGTGTGAAGCTAGAATTTGGCAGCCTCAGTTTCCTCTCTAGCACCCGTAGCTCTCAGGGTTGCAGTGAAGTTTCAACATAACAAAGGAGGAGCCTGACCCACTGGTCATCCAGGCATCCTTGTTGCCAGGCTCTCCTGGCCACGCCCCTGCCTCCTGCCTTATGAGTTTTTGCTTCAGGACCAGAGACTTTGTTCTTTGCACTTCCTTTCAGAGCAGACGGGCCCCATGAACTCCTCTGAGGCTCGTCTCTATGAATAGTTGCAGTGTGGAATCTGTCTACAACTCACACTCTTCCCCAGTGACCCTGAAGTCAAGTCCCAGGGTCCTCTGTGATGGCAAAACGCAGGGGGAGTGGCCAAGTTTTAGTAATTCACAAAATCTATACAGCGGCGTCCCCTGCCCTGGACTTCCTAGATCCCTTCTGAGAGGGTCTTGAGCTTATCCGTATTTGGGGAGAACAGGATCACCCTACCGTCATATTTCTCGGTTTCGGTCTGCTTACGCCACAATGTTTTTTTCTTCTAGAAATGTTGAATGCTTGCAATAATAGGTAAGACTGGATGTGGGAGATAATATTCTCCAAAAAAAGGCCACAACAATTCTTCTGTTCCCTCCTGTACATCTAGACCCTTATCAGGAGGCACAGCATAGTGATGTTCACCTTAGTCATGGTAGGTCTTAATGGCTGGCCCAGCAAGGACGAGGGGTCAGGAGTGACAAGTGGGACTTCTCAAGTTGGATGAGAAAAGGCGATATGGACTCCGCCTCTCTCTGTCTCTGTGCCTGTCTCCGGGAGTCCCAGCAAACTCGCTTTGGGGCCCTGATCCATCACACAAGAAAGGTTGCTATTTGGAAGCCTCTAGGCCTCTTCCCAGCACCATAGATGGGAAATTTCCCAAGAAGGAAAGACTGTTAGACCTCAGAAATTTACCCCTGAACTTAAGAGTAGAAACAGATGGATGGCAACTAATTATTCCCACAAAACAACAGCAACGAAGTAAGACAAGACCTAGATGGGGTTAGGTTGTCTCCTGAGATTGGGAATACTGTAGAAGGAAGTAGAAAAGGGAGCTTCCTGTGGTCTCTTATAACACTTGTCCAAACAAAGAATTTCACTCATTGCCCCTCCTCTGGCTGGGGAGGGAAGGGCCAGCAGCCGAGGAGAACCCAGGGGAATGGTAGCTTAAAACTGTTGAATCTGTCAGGCCGTCTGTATTAGGAGGACAATCCAACCCAAACACGGTGTCTCCACCCACATAAGAAGGATACACCCTGGGCTAGTCGGCATAAAACCTATTACAACAACACAACTATGAAAAATTGTAAGAAAACATCCACCAATCAAAACAGTCATGACTGCAGGTGAAGCTCCGTAAGGAAACAGAAACATAGGCCAACAAACACCAGGAATCACCAGTCCGCCAAGTGAAGTTCAAGGGGAAGATACAAGCAGGCCTTCACGAAGGCAGGCAGGGAATCAAGGAGGATTTGCCTATGTTGTATTTGGGCAAAGAAAAGCACCTAGTAGTGTTGACAATATTAAAGATGAGAACCGTAAACAAGCAAATGTCCCGCTACCGTTAAAAATCATAGAACAAAAGTAAAGGGGAGGAAGAGAGAGCATGTGATACTTAAAATTTTTCTTCTGGGGGCACCTGGGTGGCTCAGTCGGTTAAGCTTCCAACTTCGGCTCAGGCCATGAGCTCGCGGTTCGTGAGTTTGAGCCCCAAATCAGGCTCTGTGCTGACAGCTCGGAGCCTGGAGCCTGCTTCGGATTCTGTGTCTCCCTCTCTCTCTCTGCCACACCCCTCCCATCTGTCTCTGTCTCTCTCTCAAAAAATAAATAAATGAATGAATTTAAAAAATTTTCTTCTGAAAAAATGGCATATACTGTTATAAAATAAATATTTTTATAAAATATTTTCCCGGGGCGCCTGGGTGGCGCAGTCGGTTAAGCGTCCGACTTCAGCTCAGGTCACGATCTCGCGGTCCGTGAGTTCGAGCCCCGCGTCGGGCTCCGGGCTGATGGCTCAGAGCCTGGAGCCTGCTTCGGATTCTGTGACTCCCTCTCTCTCTGCCCCTCCCCCGTTCATGCTCTGTCCTCTCTGTCTCAAAAATAAATAATAAAAAAAAAGTTAAAAAAAAATATTTTCCCAAAAGAACTTATTAAAAAACAAAACTCTCTAAATGAACAAGTGGTATAAATAAAAATTAAAATCTGAAGCATAAGATGCCACTATCTGAACGCTGAGTTTGAAAAAAAAAGAAAAAGAAAAAAACACAGACAAGAAAACAAAAAAACCCTATCAAGACCGAGTCTGGTGAGGAAATACAACTCTTGTTGGGAGGAGTGTGAAGGTGCACAATCACCTTAGAAAACTTTTTGGTAATCTCACCGAAAACTGACTCCATACATATCCTAGGAGTGAACGATTTCACTGTTAGAAATAGGCTCCAAGGAAATACACACACACACACACACACACACACACACACACACACACACAGCAAAAGATAGGGGCAGGAACATTCTTAGGAACATGTTGCACGAAAGTTCCAAAATGGAAAGAGTACAAATATTAATGATTAGTTGTTACAAAGGCACGCAATCCAGTGCTCTGCTGTCATGGCCAAGTTTTAACTATTGCTACCTGCAAATCGGGGCTGGCTAGAACAGACAGAATGCCGAGCGAAAGAACCCTAATGCGAATCAGTACAGAGTATGATCTCACGGATACCAAGTTCTACAAACAAGCAAAACCTCACTCATCACTGAAATAAGACTAGAGGTTATTTTGAGGGAGCAGGCACGAGAACCAGAATAGAACAAGAGGGCGACGACCACTGAGGTCCTGCTAATGTCCCGGGTCCTCTTTTCTGTGGTCCACACGGATTTGTTTCCTTAGTAACACCCCCCAGGCGACATACTGGTGATTTTGACACCTTACTGTATTTGTTACACTGCAACTACTATTTCCAACGTTCACAAATCACCTTTGGACGTATAGGGTTGTGTGATTACCCTAGTCAGTCACGGTGGAAAAGTAGAAACGGAAATGCAAAGACTTTAGGTTACTTGTCCGAGGCTCAAGCCCTGCGCCGGGTCTGACTCAAACCTGAGTGTTCCTCTCACGACCCTCTCGTTGCTTAGAACCTCACAGTTTTGCAGATGCCTGGGTGATGACGGGCGGCTGTCATCGTCTGCCGGCAGGGGACTCACAGGATGATAACGGCACACACTCGGGATCCTCAGGCCGGGGTGGGGAGAATGTTGGCACCGGAAGAGTTAAATTGTGAGAGGACTCGAGACGGGGTGGTTCAAAGCCCTCGCCAATAACTCTTTATTATGTGCAGCGTTTTCAAAGCAAAATTACACCATGTTAGAAAGTGAATGAGGCAAATTATTGATGATGTCATCGAAGTAATAACTGCTAATGAGCATTTTACTTCTGGGGATTGCTTCATGCCACACTGACAGGAACCACTGATTTGCTTTCTGCGAATCTATATGGATTATTTACAAGGCATCCTGAAAGTTGTAAAAGCATAATGTGAGAAAACGATAGATCAAAGTTGGAATAGAACACAGGGATGACAGAAGGGAAAATGTATTCCCTCTTGTGTAATGGGTAGTTTGACAAGGGTTTGAAGGACTTTCCTAAGAGGTGACAGTAAGCACATATTTAAATGATTAGATTTCCACCCAAATTAAAAGGAAGCATAAATAAAAATTAAAACGTGCTTTTATTTCCCCAAAGGAGTTTGGAAGAAAATGGCCATTTAGTGGGAGATTTCATTTTGATGTGACATCCGCTGTCCTGGGGACAGGGACACTCTGGGCACTGGCCCTTCGGCAGTGTATTATTTGACAACCGGTGATGATCCAAGACTCAAGTCTCTGCTTGTCCTCTCCCCCCCTGCCCCTCTCTCTGCATTCCAGTGGCCATTAGCATCGTCCCCTGGGGGCAAGAAGCATAAAAAGAAAGAAATTGAGATTCTCGTTAGTCATGTGGATATTTGTAAGAACTGGCATAGTAAAAAGGAGAGAGAAAAGAGTCGCATTAGTGGCTGGGAAGGAAAAGAAAAAAGTCAATATGTTAAAAGATGTCTAAGTGTTGATGGGCTCTCATGCAGGCATTAGCAGTGAGCCGTAGGGCCTTGGTTCCATATGTGACTCTACCGCCTATGAATATCCCAGCTAGGTGGGGGTTCTGGACACTGTCTGAAATCCCGGAAGGACCACCCAAAGAGGCCGGGTAAAACGTAACCAGCATGTTGCTGCCGAACTTGGTCAAGGAAGATCTAGAAATGCAGAACAGGCAGCTTCAGGTCAGAGACACAAACCGAAGAGAAAGCAAGTCATTGTAGATGGATCTCGAAGGTCCAGATCAGGCACCCAGGACCCAAGCTTGAAAGGACCCACGCTTTGTTTAATGCTTTGCTGTTGCCATCTTGAAATTCTTACTAATTGTATTTTTGAACTATGCTTCCGACGTGAAGTCAGAGGCAGTGAAGGAGCACGTGTGTGAGCAGATACGCGTGATGTGTGTCCACCTTTCCCTTGTGGCTTGGTTCGCGCACGGTGTTTGGGACGCCCCATGCGCAGAGTTGCATCGGATCGCCCTGCCCAGAAAGCAAAGTGTGGACGAGTGATCTCATTGTGTCTACTGCTGAGTGAGCAGTGGCGACAGGCTGCACTTTCCTCTCAAACCAGGACTTGCATCAAATGCAGAAGAAAGGCAGAGTGACGTTCTAAGACATCATACCTTCTCCTGGTCACGTTACTTCCCTGTATTAGCCAATCACGTACGAGGACAACGAGGAAATAGAAGGAAAGTGGAAGAGAAGGCAACCCTTTGTCCTGCCCTACCTGTCGCCCTTCTCATCAGTGAGTCAAAGGTGGAGGGGTGCCTGATGGCTCAGTGGGTGGAGCCTGTGCCTCTTGATCTGGAGGTTGTGAGTTCAGGCTCCACACTGGGTGTAAAGATAACTTAAAAATTGGAAAAAAGGGGCGCCTGGGTGGCGCAGTCGGTTAAGCGTCCGACTTCAGCCAGGTCACGATCTCGCGGTCCGGGAGTTCGAGCCCCGCGTCGGGCTCTGGGCTGATGGCTCAGAGCCTGGAGCCTGTTTCCGATTCTGTGTCTCCCTCTCTCTCTGCCCCTCCCCCGTTCATGCTCTGTCTCTCTCTGTCCCAAAAATAAATAAAAAACGTTTGGAAAAAAAAAATTGGAAAAAAAAAAGATAATGATTAAAAAAGGTGGAATGTGATAGTGTGTGAGGTTTAAAAAATGTTGAGTTTAATTTCACGCCCTATTTCCACCGTTCTGGTAAGAATGAAGTTCACGTGCGTGTTGAGCCACGAAAGAGGACTGGGGTCCTCAGTGATTATACGTAAGTGCTAAATGTGCCTTATATACTATCCAATGTTACATTGCACAGTACAAATTAAAGTTTTCCTTACTTAGAATGGCATCAAATGACAAATAAAAAATAGCGTAACAAGTACAGAAACCACAAGAGAAATAAAAAAAACCACACTTTTATTTGTATTCTAATGGTACTTGTATTCCTGCTCTAAGAAATCCTATATTTTTTATTTTGCAGTGGGCGCAACAAATTGTGCAACCTGTCCTGGCCAGAAACAAGGTCGCGGTGGTTAGCATGAGTGCTTCCCAAGACCGTCGGTGGCTTATGAAGAACTTTGTCTATATCCACAGGCGCACTGACCCAAAGTAGACATTGTAATGATTTCTCCAAAATGCACACATGGTGGGTTCCAATGAACCAGTTTTAGTCTTACTCCATTTTTTAGGGAAATATTAATTAAACATTTATCAAGCGTTACATGACATTGCCCAAAGGGAAAGCATAATATTCTAACCATTTTAACGTGACAATCTCTTTTATTTCAAGGCAGAATTTGCTTCAATCTTTCTTTAACCTCTGGCCCCTGATTCCTTCCATGCTACACCTCAGACACGATTCTCAGCGTGATCCCCACCCTCAACCCCGCACCCCCTCCTTAGGCACGACGAGGTTGCCGCTCAACAACTCCAAGAGACACAGTTGTGCGCAAAAAGCTTCCCTCCTCCCTCCCTGGGTCCTGGTCTTAAAGCGGCCCCTCCCCCTCCCTCCAAGCAAGAGCACGGACAACTTTGTGAGGGTCTCAGCTTCTGGGGGATCGCAGCCTTGTGAGGGTCAGGGTGTCACTTTTTAGGCTCCCAGCACCTAGCAAGTAACTGGAACAACAAATAACTGCTTGGTTGTTTGTTTTTAATACTGATTTTCCCAAATTAGTTTTTATGGAGAGCATTCTACGTACGATGTTTTTCTCAAACCCGACATGAATGAGCGGAATGAATGGGAAGTAGATTTGTCAATCGCTTCATGTAGGCTGATTTTGATGCAATAAACCATGTTTGGCTTGGCTTCTCAGTAGAGGGGAGTGGGAGGGTACAGAGTAGATGATGTTGAAACTTACGGGTTGTGGGAGAGGCTCCAAATATGATGGCATCATGCAACAAGGAGTTTCTCATCTCTCCAGAGTAAAGGGTTCTGAAAAGTAGCAATTCAAAATGAATCGACATTTTAAAGCTCGTGGAGGAGATTTGCCCCATCTGAAATTCTTGAAGGAAGAGGAAATCTTTGTTCCTCATCCGACAAAGCTTTGAGATGGAACCTGGGAGTCGGGGGTGGGGCGGGGGTGGTACGCCTGTCAATTACAGGGCTTTGATCAATTTTCTGGGCCTCGATTTTCCTCATCTGCTAAATAAGCCTACAGACACAGATCTCTAATTTCTTCCCCAGGATTTTAAAGTCTTAAAGACAGATGTCTATGAAAGCTGGTAAATTCTAAAATCCATATATAGTGAAGAAAAGGGAGACTTCTGTGGTTGAACCCCTCTGACATGCCAGGCTATATGGTTGACACCTTACATATATTATTTCTCTTAACTTTCATCATGATCACGAGAAGTTCAGATTGTTATTTCTTGCCGGGGATCAGAAGCAGGTTCAGAAGGAAAGCGAATCAGGTCATGTTACACATCAAACACCGCCAGGACATAGCAGTAGCCAGAAGAGGACCCAGGTTTGGCAGAAACTGCCCCCCTCCATTCCTTCATGCTCAATCCGTCTCCTCTCTTCCTCTGAGAATGTCCCAGCTCTCTTTTCCAGTCTCCTGGTACCCTCCAATAGGTAGAGTGATGGGGGTTGAGAAATGCCACATCCCAGCTCTCCTGGCACGTTGGGCAGAGCTAGGCTCCTCCCCCACATAAGAGAGGGCAGAAGAGGCATATAAAGGCATTTGGGGAGCTAGAAAGCAGAAGTGCTGGGATCCAAAGGCAGAACAAGGATTTCACCTTACTTCCACAAGTGGATCTTTTCCTCCAACCGTCAGATCTGCTGGTGGCTGGCTGCCAATAGCAGGTGATAAACAACACTTTTAGCTGAATTTAAAGAACTAGGGCACAGGGAACTGATAGATTTACAGCAAAAGGCATACGCTGAGCCACTCTTTGGTAGTTCCTTAAAATAATAATGACAATAATAAAGTCCTTCCAGGCTTAAACCATGGGATGATTTTACCCTGAGCAAGGGCTCAGGGGTCTCCGCTGAGAATTTTTGCAAATTTCTGTCCAGATAACCGGCCAGTTAGGGTGAAAGCTTTCAGAGCTGTGGACATGAGGCCCCATGACAAACTCATGGGGGACACAGGCAGCCCTACTGTCCCTCCTGCTGGCACTCTTTCCATAGCCCAGAGAGAGACAATAAGAGGGTTCCTGGGACCAGATCTGGTTTCAGGTGACAGAAGTATCTGGAAAACACTCTCCCAGGGGATGCGATGAGGGCTGCAGAACCCGTGACCTTGCTTACCAGCGGGAGCTAATTTGAGCTCGGATACTAACAAATCAATAAACCAGGGTATTTTGACACAGCGCTGAAATGCACCGTCATGTGTTGCCTCATTGTGTATGCGCACACTTGTGGTTCCCTCGCGTGGAATCCTCCTTGGAGCACCGTGCTGTCAGTGGCTCTGGGACGGCTCAGACCTCATAGCCTGTCACGACAAGTTGTTGCACCGTTCAGAGAGCTTCTTCACTTCCTAAATATCTTATAACATTATATAAAAAAAGGTGGATGTAAAAAAATGTAGTTACTGCTGCCTAACTATAATGAAAGAATATTGGTTTCGCTTCCATATTCCCTATTTATACCTATGGATAATTATTTTTGATAATTATTCTGGGATTTATTAAAAGCTTGGGGGGATCTCAACTCAGAATAAAATTATAGTTCTGTGTTTCAATAGCAGGGATAAAACTAGTCTTGCAGAAGATAGAAGGAATCCTAATTTCCTGTCCACATCTTCCTTAGGCAGAGTCAAGGAGTGATAGCCACAGAGACGTGGCACTCGTATCCCCTATGAAGAAAAGACTTGGTTCCCCAGCTGTTGGCAGAACTGTTAGAAGATTAGCTTCAGTTGCCATCTATTTCAAGGATTACCTCAGCAACAGATAGCCGCCTTGCCCAAGGTCACGCTCTTTCAAGAGTGACTCACATCTTATGGTTGATCAAGGCAGAGGCACAAATACCCAACCATTACAGCCCGATGCAGGACAACCTTGACGGACCATTGTAGTTGCAAAGCTCTCCATGGGATCGACTGAGACTGTGCCTGAATGCTAGCTCAAATTTTCCTTTTCTCCAATCCCACTTTCTACGCTTTCCTTCCGGGGAGATTGATCACGGGCATACTCTAACAAACCTCTTGAACATTAAACTTTATTTTGGTGTCTGTACCCTGGTGAATTCAAACAGCTGATTGATGTAAGCAGGACTAAGTTGGGATTTGGTAGCTGTGTTACTCACCAGCCAGCTGGTGATTAGGATGCAGTAGCTTGTGGTTGCTTGTGCCCATGTAGTCCTGGCACCAGATGGTACCAACTTGTTAAAACTTTCCCTGGCGGTGAGTTGGGATGCTATACCAACAGAAGGAAATGAGCTTGCAGGTGCAGTTCATCAGGCATCTGAAAGGGATGAGAAAATAAAGGATATAAGGGTAGTGAGATTGTATTACTATCCTTAAATTTTGTGTAAGATCTGGGAAAACATAACAACAAAGTTAAGACTGATTAAGAGGCCAAGGGTGGAAGCCACAGTGTCTGTGGTGGTGTATAAGAAGACTCTAATCTCCTACAGCAGAATGGCAGAGAAAGCTGGGAGTCGCCCATAACTGAATCATCAGGGTAGCTGAGCTACAAAGAAGAGTACACTCATAACCACGGCCTGTTGATGCCTAGGTAAAGGGTCTTTCTTATTAGAATGAGTGGGATGGAGGTACATGGAACTGGAGACATGTGGGTTGCTGCCCCTAAAAATTATAAATTCTCAGATTCCCCCAAATCTCTGAGCCTGCAGAAATGGCCTTCCCCTCTCTGTTAACCCATCCAGAGGTCTCTCCCCTGAAAGACCGCAGGTACCCCCTCATGATCTGGCCCCATCTTTCTTCCTGGCCATTAGGCCAATAACTAAGGTAAATGGCAGCATAATCTAACCAGGTATATACTGAGCCTGGTAAGGGTGGAAAGGGACCACGTTCCAAAGAAGTTGCAAGACCTGATAACATGGACCAGCTGGGGCCAGGTAACTGGTGGGAGGATTGGATTGTGAAGGTGCTTGATCAAGGACGCTGGGGCATAAGAGTGGATAAGGATGGCTTTAGTGACTTAGGACCACACTCTCAACTTACAGGATATGACAATTAGCAAAACCCCAGTTGATGGTGAAAACTGGTTCTTATAATCATGCAAACTGGTTCCTGGAACATGGAAAATATAATACCCAAGATAAGTGAGGTCGAAATGCCAGAATTTCTTTATCTGATGAGGTTAAAAGGCTCAAGAAATAGGCATGCTGAAGTAGATATACAATGTATGAAAAGGTCACATTATGGTTATATTCCATGAGAAATTCCAGAAGAAACATCAACACCAACATCAGCAAGAAGCTCATTCGTGGCTCCCCTTTGTAGGCAGGGTTAACAGTGGGAGAGGACATTCTAGAAATAGACTCACTCGTGGCAATGAGGATGATAGGATCCCCGATGAGGCCAGGTGGTAGTAGTTAGTTGTTAAAATACAGATAAACACAATTGTTTTAAAACGTGGCAGGATTGAAGTTGCAGGCAAGAAGAACTTACCCACAGAGAATTATAGAGATAATCAATAGAACACAGTGTCCTTAGAGTCAGAACAGATGGAAAGCCAATAAGTGTAATATTCAACTTATCTCATCCAAAGAAATCAAGGATGAATGACCTAGAGCTTGAAAACAGTTGGCTCCACTCGATGTGTGCATGCGTGCGTGTGTGTGTGTGTGTGTGTGTGTGTGTGTGTGTGTAGACATATCTGGACCTGAGCCAGTTTTAGAACTGAGGACCCATCAAAAAAAGGAGACAACAGAAAGAAAGATTTTGCAATGCCATAGTGAATTGTATAAGAATCTGGATAATGACTTTCCCCAAAGGGATCAGTAGACATTTATTCCAGTAACTTTATACAAGGGAATAGGAAAATCCAAATTGATACTGATGCTGGAACCCCAAAATGTCATCATGGTCCCCATGTTGTAGTGGGGTCAAGTAAGTAGACTGAATCCTGTCCAATGTCCAACCAACTATTGGTCCACAGTCTACTCCTTGTCCCATACCCTTCTGAAACTGATCCTTCCACCAAGCCCAGATAGTAAGTAAAAAAACAGTATCATGGCCCAGGGGTTTTTGCAAAATAATTTCATTCTCTAGTATCTAAATGATGTGCAGGGAGTGGTCCCTATCAAATCCCCAATTAATTCATCAGTCTCCTGAGGAAATCAGATGATTCTGAGAGGAAGATAATGTACCACCATAAACTTCACCAAGTAGTCACCCTAAGTACCATTGCAGACTTTGTTACAAATTAGGTATCTTTGATATTGCGGATTAACATGGTCTCAATAATGGCATGTGGGGCTGCCTAGGTGGCTCAGTTGGTTAAGTGTCCGACTTTGGCTCAGGTTATGATCTCATAGCTCGTGAGTTCGAGCCCCACGTCAGGCTCTGTGCTGACAGCTCAGAGCCTGGAGCCTGCTTCAGGTTCTGTGCCTCCCTCTCTCTCTACCCCACCCCACTCATGCTCTGTCCCTCTCAAAAATAAATAAATGTTAAAAAATTTAAAAACATAATGGTATGTGGCCATTGATTATGGTTTTTCTTTTCTATTCCCATCAGAAAAGAAGATCAAACATAGTTTGTATTGCATTGAATAGATAAAACCGTAGGTTCATACGTGTCCCCTATGATGATATTAATTCCTTCCCTCCCCAACCTTGTATATAGTCTGAAGAGATCCTGGACTATCTGACATCCCATAGAACATCCCTTTGACCCACAACATTGATAAAACACACTTATCAGACCAGATGGGCAAAAATGGCTACCTTGTTGGAGCCTCAATAAAACACATATACAACTGAGAGGGGAGATAAACCCTACAAAGAGTTATGGGATACCCATGAGTAAAATATTTTGATTTAGGAACAAACTAGGATTCCATATGCATTGGTTTTGCGAAGCTGTTGTAGGAAATTACCATAAAATGGGAAACTTACAACAGCAGAAATTTATTTTCTTAGGTCTGGAGTCCAGAAGTCCAAAGTTACAGGGTTGACATGGCCATACTTCTTCCAAGGGATCTAGGGACAATTTCATTTCTTGCCTGATCCTGCTTCTGGCTCCAGGCATTCCTTGGGTTGTGACTTCATCACATCAGTCTCTGCCTCCATGGTCACATTGTCTACATCTCCTGTGTCTGCAAAATCTCCCTCACGTCTCTTGTGAGTACACTTGTCATTGGATACAGGGTACACCCAAATAATCGAGGGTGATCTGTTCATCTCTAGATCCTTACCTTCATTACACCTGCAAGGATCCTATCTTCAAAACGATGAAGTTCACAAATTACGGGAATTAGGAAGTAGGTGTATCTCCTGGGGAGTCATCATTCAACCTACTGCACCATCCAAATTAAAAGACAAATTATTCCATAATATGCTTCTTCTCACACAAAAAAAGAAGCATACCACCCGGTAGCTAGGCCTCTTCACACTCTGGAGAGAACCCCCACCCGGGAACACTACTCTGGCCTGTGTAATAGGTAACATGAGATGCTGCCAGCTTCGAGTAAGGTCAGAATAGGAAAGGGCTCTGTAGCAAGTAGCATCTCCATTTGGGCCACATGACCAGTAGACCTTAAGATATTAAACATATCCGGTGCTGGGAAAAGATGACCGGGGGAGCCAAAGACCAGCCCAGAGAAAAGAATCCCAGAGCAAACTTTGAGATTCTGGAGTGAAACTATCAGTAGACCCACGCAACGTACACACAGTGGGAAAATCAACACCTTTTGAAAAACGACTTCTGGCTTGTTATTCTTCCTGGTTAAAAAAAAAGAAAATAGAGCACCTATCCATGGGATTCTTTGTTACCCTGTACACCGAACTGTCTGCAGTGAGCTGGATTTTGTCAGAACACCCCATGCCATAAAATTGCCAACGTGGCCAACTACGGTACGTCATAAGAAGGAAGTGGCATCTCAGGAAGCCCAGCGAGTTTCATGAGCAGGTACCCCTGACACCCACATCTTCCACCGCTGATGTCCCAGGACCCTCCATCAGCACACGCCAGTGGCCATGTGGGGAGATCCCTGTGCCCGCTGATGAAGGAGGAAGGGTCCTTCATAGAAGACTTATGTCACAGATGAGTTGGCTCCGAATATGAGCCCAAGTTAGAAATAATAGTCTCATTTGGAGGCAACCTTGAAAGATTAGTGAGGAAAAGTCCTCCCCCCGCTCCCAATGCGCACGACTTTGGGAAGAGCGTGTAGTGATATAGTGATGCCATTGGCCACGCTGTCATCAGCACTGGTCATTGGTGGGTCCACTGGGTTTTTGCATGTTTATGTAACATCCCTTGTCAGTGGATTCAACCCTCCATCCACCTTCACACAGCGGTGCTGGCCAGGACCTGTAGGCAGGAAATTATAATCTATAGCTGAAATATCTGTCAATTTCTCTTAGAATGAATTGCTGGCCCTTGAAGTCTGGGAAAGGCTCACTTGGTCGGCTGCTACTTAGCGACCCGCTGGGTCTGCTGAAGGAATGGCGCTATACTGTCACACCGCCCAGAAGCTGCTGGCTTCAAAGAGGATGGGCACAAAGAGTGAAACCACGGCCGGAGCACCAGCTCAGGGACTGGTGGAAGATAGGTTACCGTCTCCAGGAAGCGGTATGTGCACCAAAGCACAGTCTCCCTATGATGCTGTGTTCCCAACAGGAAGAAAACACGGGTCCAGGAACAATGCGATCGAAGCAGAAATGGCAGGTCCTTGAAAATTTCAGGAGAATCGTTTCCAGCTAGCATTGTCTGCCGTCCTCACCATCGATGCTGCATGATTATAAGAAGTGATTTTGACATGTTTACAGCCTCGAAACACTATCTGCATATACTCTTTTCTAGCTATCTACTTGCAGAGGTATTTTGCCAAAGGAGAAGACACTCCCCAAAAAGATACTTCATTAAATTAAGGATTCTATACAAGAGAGCCCAAGGGGATCTCTAGGGTGGGAGGGGCAGGAGATCCCAAGGTGACAGCCGGAAAACAGGTTCAGCCAGATGCCAATCCAGACAGAGCCTCTGGGAAGCAATGTCTTCAAGTAGATGAGGTTTTTGTATTATTGGATGTGCCCAACTATATTACAAGGAGATTTTATTTCTGGGGAGGGTTTTGGGATTGAATTAGTAATGATTAATAGAAGAGACAGGAGTAAGACAAGGTTAGGGAAAACAAAGCAGTCGAAGGCAAGTCATTAAAGTGTAGTGTATTTCCTGATTTTGAGTAGCTTTTAGAATCGTAAGGTAGAACACTAAACTTCATCCAAATGAAACTCTAATAGAGATAGGGGGGAGGATGATGGACCAGGAAGCATGCCTGAATAGGGCAGGGAAAGGGATATGAGAGAGAGGTGGATTCTCACCTTCAAGGGTCTAATTTTTATTAAAGTGCGATTTGGCAGAAGGTTATCAGCCCAGGAGCTGGAGCCTTATCACAAAGGCCTCTACTGTATTTGCTTTAGAGAAACGTTTGGAGATTAGTTTCCTTTTATGTTCATGTCACCCTTATGAACGAGTATAAGGTAGATTTCCCCCTGGCCGTTTTACCAAGAAATGTTATATTTCCCTGGAGAAAAACCTTTTTGGTGGTTGTCTTTACATTTTCCCTGTGAACACAATGAATCTTACACTAAGCAGTTTTCAGTCTTTTGCTTTGAATGCTAATACATGCAGAGGTCGCTTTGCATTACATTTTTATCACGTGCACAGAACATAATGACATTCAGCTTGCATACTAACTCTGCCGCTGAGTCATTGTATTTTCTGACTTCCCTTTTTCTTTTCTCCATCATGCCTTCATTTCCAAATTCTTATAATGGCTGTGTTTCTTCGAATTGCCTTACATTATTTTGTTTTGGAATGAGGCAAGGTGAAAAACAAATAAACATATAAATAAATGGAACTTTGGGCACATTAATAAATTTTGGATGCGCTTTTCGTAATCACTCTGCTTGTTTATGTACTGTGCTGTCACCGTGTTTTCCCACTGGAGCATAAATTTACAAACATCATGCAAATGCATTATTTGTAATAAAACTGACTAATGAGGATTAAAAGCCAATTATTCCTATACATCTGCTGGCTATGGCTGGCAATAATCGTGCATCATTCAGATTGGTGGCTATGTGTTTGCCTTAGTAAGATTTTAATCACTCATTAATTTATGGATTACAATATGCATCATGGGTGCCAGCCTTCCCCAAACTGCCTCAGACTTCTAAATCAAATAGCTAGAGAACTTGGAAATGTGATAACATAGGCTTCTTTCCTGAGTTGTGTCTTCATGCCGATGTCTACTGAGGAGTCGTAGATGGGGTCAGACAAACCCCCCATGAAACACATCGTGTACAATCGATCCTCTATTCCATTGATGAATTACTTAACATTTTTTTTTACAATATCATGCTATGCATTTTTGTGTTATTATTATTATTATTATTTTTTTGGTCAGGTAATAACATCTTGATAGTCTAACCTCTGGAGGTACGATATATATGGTATAAGGGCATGCTTTCACAGGTAGAAACAGGCTCAAATCTTGTTTCCAGTCCTTCTTTGTCGCAAGATCTTAGGCAAGTGTTCTCAGATCCATTCATATAAACATATTTTATTTTATTTTATTTTATTTTATTTTATTTTATTTTATTTTATTTTGTTTCATTTCGCTTTTGAGAGAGAGGGCACGAGTGATCAAGGGGAAGAGAAAAAGAGAGGGGGTGGGGAAAGAGTGTGGAGCCCAAAGCTGGGCTGGAGCTCACCCAAATCAGGGCTTGTGCTCAACGGATGCAGGGCTCTAACTCACCCGATGGGGGGTGGGCTCCAGCTCATCTGATGCAGGACTGCAACACATGAACCATGAGATCATGACCTGAGCTAAAGTCCAATGCTTAACCAACTGAGCCACCCAGGCACCCCATATAAACACATTTTGAATAGAAAAAGATGCAATATAATTAGAAATGAGGATTCTGATAAATGCCACACCAGTCTTGGAAGAAATGGTTCTTAACGTTTGCAGGAATAAGTTTACTGGGAAAAGGATCAGTGACCGACTCCTCCCTTGACCCTTGAACCAGAAAGAAGAGACAGTGGAGGATGCAGCCAATTCCACTGTAGACCCCCCCTCAATGCCTCTCAGCTATGTGGTGAACAAAATGGGTGTATGGGCCCATCGCACATCACCCTCCTCCACCAGGTGAGACTAAGTCTGTTTCCTTCCCTCTCACCCACTTCCCACGTATACTCAGCACCTCTGATCTCAGTAAGTCCAGCTTTGGAAAGGACATCAATGGTAGGACATTGTCAGCAGCAAATCCATGAGGGTTAGCAGAGATTTAGAAGCACCGTACTATGAGTAGCGTGTTTTTATGCTTACAAAACGAGCCAAAAAATGCAGAGTTTTTCAAACACACCAAAGGTAGGATGGGAGGGTAGTCAGAAGGCCATATTGAAGGGATCAGGGAAAAGCATCTCACCTTACAGCAAAGCAACACAAGATAAAGGCCTACCAGATACTTCACATGTGGCCAGAAACAGTGCTTACGACACAGTTTAAGATGTGCAGGGAATATCAAGGCAGCACCCAGGTGGACAATAAAAATGATCAAAGCCAATATACACTCGTGCCTGTTGGCAAACTACAGACACATACAGATCTCACCTCATATAGGAAGAACTAAAGACAGCAACGGAAAACATCATGCGCGCTACGAAAAGATTCTAACGTGTAAAAAGGTAAGACACACCCATCAAGATCCAGAGCAAAACCACATTTATGAAAATAATTCAATACAAATGGCGGAAAAAAAAATCAGGAAGTGTCTGCTTTGTGTTCTGGGCATAAAAGAAAATATTAGTGTGTGAAGTGGATGGAATGTGGGTTGTTCCGGTGACAGATAAAGTTTTAAAGGGACTGGGAGAATCAGGAGAGGGAAATAGAGTTAAACCAAAAATGCAACAGCAAAAATTAAAACCTATATTGGAGGTAGTTAAAAGTAGAACCAATACTTGTAGAACCAATGATCTAATACAGGAGTCAGCAAATAATGGGCTAAATCTGGCCCATCCCTGGTTTTGTATTGTCCTTGAGCTAAGAATGATTTTTACACTTTTAAATGGCTAAGAAAGACAAATCCAAGAGGAATAAAATTTTGTGACACATAAAAACATTTGAAGTGCTAATTTTGATGTCCTGCATAAAGTTTTATTGGCACACTGGAGCCCCTCCCCCATCATTTACATAATGGTCCGTGGCTGCTTTCTTGATACAGAAGCAGAAAACTTGTGCAGAGATCCTATAGCCTGCAAAGCCCCAAATATTGACTATCAGGTCCTTTACAGAGAGAATTTGCTAACTTCTGGTGTAGAGGCCTATTAACGAGAGACCTGCATCTCTAGAGGACAAGGAAAAATCATTAAAATTACAGGAGAGAGAAGAATAGGTATTACAGGTGGAAGGCACACATTGGAACCCTTTTGAAAATCCTCTCGTGTGCTGGTGGTACAGAAGTGGTCATTTACGAGTAACAGATTTGCCTTAGTCAAATACAAATAAATAAACGTACTGTGAGCACGGAACAAAAGTATACCACGTTCCAAAAAACGTGAATGAAAAGAAAACTATTATCTTGTGTGAGTTTAAAACTAAAAGGAAAAAAAAAAGAAGAAAAAAATATCCTTGGGCATTTAAGTAAGAGAAGATTGGGAGGAAGGCTACTTGTCAAGGAACACAATCAGACTAACCTCAGAGTTCTTTGTGATGTCACTGACTTCAAAAGATAAGAGATTGTCTACCGAATTTGTAACCTGCCAAACAATCACTTGTGAAGGCAAAGAAAAGACTTTCTCAGATGCTTAAGACCCATTACTGCCTCTCGCATTCACCTCCAGAAGACCTTGAATCAAGGTCTTGACCAAGACATTGAATCAAAAGTAAACTCTCATAAATGCAGAAGCCAGAAAACAAAGGAATTAACGACCACGCCTCATATCTATTAAATATAGGAAGGCACAGATACATAAGTGTTGTCGAAACAGAAGTTAAATTGAATGCAAGTAACAATAAAGATGAAAGAAAAAAAAAAAAAAAAAAAAAAATTCTATGATTAAGACACATAGTGGCAAGTTATAATCATACCGGTCTCTGATCATGGATTTTTTTTTAAAAAGACCCTGAAATTGACAAATATACAAACAAGTAAAAATGTTAAATTTCCCAAATGACATAGGAAGTAGTGTGAGTTCCTATATTGTTCAGGAATTTGGCAGTTAGAGAAATATTTTGTGGTAGTCCGCTGTATAAATTCATCATAATTTAATAACAGGCCATCTTCCGAATGAGTACTTCCTGCATTTCGCTCTTCAAAAACACTTTTGAAGAAGGCTTTTAGAGCCTTGTACATTTTTAGAGCACTGGTTCCCAATGTGAGGTGATTTTATCCCCCGGGGAGACAGTTGGCAAACTCCGCGGTCATATCTGATTGTCGTAACTTCCGTGGTGTCGCTGGCATCTGGAAGGTATCGGTAGAGATTCTTCCCAAAGTCCGCCAATGCACAGGCCAGTTGCTGATAACATAACATTATCTGGTCCAAATTGTCAGTAGTATGAAAGAGCTTCCCCTTCTCCCTTCCCTACCCTTTACGTATTTACTGGTTTACTTTTATATTAGTATATACTCAGAAATCCTTAGTTTATACTGTGAATTATCACCCATTATTACCATTATTTACGTGTGTCCTGTGTCCTTTTAATATGTCCCCATCATTTTTTGAAATCCCTCGCTTTGGGGCGCCTGGGTGGCGCAGTCGGTTAAGCGTCCGACTTCAGCCAGGTCACGATCTCACGGTCCGTGAGTTCGAGCCCCGCGTCAGGCTCTGGGCTGATGGCTCAGAGCCTGGAGCCTGTTTCCGATTCTGTGTCTCCCTCTCTCTCTCTGCCCCTCCCCCGTTCATGCTCTGTCTCTCTCTGTCCCAAAAATAAAATAAACGTTGAAAAAAAAAAAAAAAAATTAAATGAAATCCCTCGCTTCTAGTGTAGCAAAAAATTCTAGGCTCATCTTGGACTTACGCTGACCCAGCCCTTAAATCAACCATTTTTCCAAGGAGTCCTCATTTCTTTTAGTGGAGAGTGGTTATTTAGAAACCAATATTTCAGGGGCGCCTGGGTGGCGCAGTCGGTTAAGCGTACGACTTCAGCCAGGTCACGATCTCGCGGTCCGGGAGTTCGAGCCCCGCGTCAGGCTCTGGGCTGATGGCTCAGAGCCTGGAGCCTGTTTCCGATTCTGTGTCTCCCTCTCTCTGCCCCTCCCCCGTTCATGCTCTGTCTCTCTCTGTCCCCAAAAAAATAAATAAATAAATGTTGAAAAAAAAATTTTAAATAAGAAACCAATATTTCAGTGCTAAGTGTGTTCATTGCTATTGGGATTCAATACAGTTGTCAACTCTAGGTCCCCTCCTACAAACAAAACTAGACACATATACTCATGTGCACAACCTATGTCATTTTTAAAATCTATTTGTAACTATTATCTATCTATCTACCTACCTAGTTATCACCTATTTTAAAAAACAAGAATTCAAACTGTTACCTCCAAGTCAAAACCAACACCATAGAGTTCATTCTAGTCTTCTCCATTTCTGTATGTTCACTACCTTCTCTGACAATGAGAATCTGTTCCCCTTATCCCCCATGTATTTATTTATTGGCTTAATACGATCATACACATAATATCGTACTTCACTTGCTAAAACACCATTACTGAAAAATAGACCTACTGACTTAGCCTGCTATAATATACTCAAAATACCATGTTCAAAAGCAATGAGTTTCTTTGCTCCCCTCTGCTTTAGGGTGCTTAGGCTATTCACTTGGCATATTAGGGTCATTTGTCTCTGCTTGCATTCCATTTGGTTTTTTTTCCCTGTTATTGTGGCTAATTTAATTTTTGAGTGTGTGAAATATTATCATAATTCTAAACGTCAGAACCTAACAAACAGTATACTCAGAAGGTGTCATCTTTCTTTTCTCTATCTAGTCTCATCTCCCCATCCTTTCCACTCTTTTTCCATTTCCCCCGAGAAGACAAATAATGTCATTAATTTCTGATTTATTGTGTGCATACGTATGTGTGTGTTTGGCAAAAAAATGAACACGTCTCTATGTATTTTCTTATTTCCTCTTTTTGCTTACACAGCCGATAACATAATTTTGCATACTTCTTTTCCATTTAATAATATATCCCAGAAATGACTCAATACTATCAGTTCATAGAGATATCTGTCTTACATTTTTTAAAGCTGCAGAGGACTCTGTCACACAGAGGTATCATGGTGTTCTTAAACATACTCCCGTGTCCGACATATGGACACTGTAGGTTTATTCCAAGGTGTTTTTTTTTTTTTAATTTTTAATGTTTATTTATTTATTTATTTATTTAATGTTTATTTATTTTTGAGAGAGAGAGTGTGAGCGGGGGAGGAGCAGAGAGAGAGGGAGACACAGAATCCGAAGTAGGCTCCGGGCTCTGAGCCATCAGCCCAGAGCCTGACGCGGGGCATGAACTCACGAACCGCGAGATCATGACCTGAGCTGAAGCCGGACGCTTAACGACTGAGCCACCCTTTGCAGCTACAAACAATGTGGCAAGGAATGACCAAAGTATTGCCCTACTTTTTGAAGTATTCTGTTCTTATTTTCCGTGCAACAAAATGAAAGCCTAGGGAAATTAAATTCCTGACCAAAGAATACAGCTTTGAAGTCTATTCCATCTCCAAGATCACTTTTCTTTTTGACCAGGTTGGTCACAATAGCATCAAGGTGGTGGAAATCTTGGACAACAACAACAAAAAAGTAAGAAGGAAAAGTAAAAAACAGAAGCAGTGACTTGCTCATCAGATTAAGCTACAGTTTGGACACTCAGTGAATTTAAAGAGAACACGGAGGCAGGATGGCAACAAATGTTTATGGAGAATTTATTATGTGTCAAGCGTATTTCCAGAGCCAGCAGAGCAGTGAACAATGAGAAGAAAGTAAATAAATAAACCTTACCCTCATATCATGTGTAGTTTAATGAGGGAAAGAAGTAACAAAATCGGCAGCCCAATAAATACAGTACATCGGAGGATGATTAAGTACTGGGTAGAAATACACAGTGGGGGAGGCAGAGAGAGAGGGACCTCGATAGCAGAGGTTGCCATTTTAAATTTGATGGCCAGAGAGAACCTTGAGAGATGACATCTGAGCGATAACCCATAATTGGTGACCGAGTGATTGATGTGAATATCCTAAAGGGAAGATTCCAAGCAGAGGCAACAGCAAGCGCTCTACAGCATGAACCTCCTGGTGTGTTTGAAAGTAAGGAAGCCAGGACTTCTGGAGAAGAGAGGCAGGAGACAGGACCAGCCGAGTAACAGGAACCGATGCGTGGAGAACTTTTTCAGAAATCGAAATGACCCTAAGTGAGGTAGAAGACTGCTGAGCAGCGGGTGGGGGGGTGACAGCTACTCTGCTGAGAATCACCCGTCAGATGAAAGAACATGGGCAGAGAGACCGGTCTTGCCATGTTGCAATAATCCGCTCGGGCAGGGTCGACGGGGTTGGGGTGATTTCTGAAATACATGTGGAAGCTGTAGCATAGTGGTTTTGCGAACAAATGGGACGTGTGGCTCACGACAGAGAAGGGTCTAAGAAAAGTTGCACAAGATTTTTGACCCGATCAATTGAAATCGGGATCGTTCTCTCCTTGCGAGGGGAAGGCTACGGGATAGTCTGGTTTACTGAACCACCAGCCTTGGTTCAGTAAACTCTTAACTCTTTCCTGGCTATAACAGCTCAGTGATTCTCGGCTGTAGCCCCACACCAGCATCACATAGGAGGCTTTAAAAAATAGTCTGATGCCTGGGATCTGCCACTGGGTACCCTGAGTTAATTAGGGGAATGGGTGTGAGTATTGTTTCAGGCTCCTTAGGTGATGATCTGAACGGCCATGTAGGACAACTGCTGAAGCTTGTAGGGAAATCTAATTAGCTCTGCTGGTGGAGAGGAGAAAACAGAAGCAGGAATTATGCTGAGAACGGAGTCAGGAGTTTTCCAGAAGGTTGAGCACATTGCCGGGCACATATTTAGTGTTCAGTTCATGTCTATTGAACGAACCACAGATAAATGAATAAACCGGTTTAGGAGGTCATTTTTCACAAATACGTTCCCTTCTCCCAGAATGGCCAAAGGAGGAGGAAAGGCAGGGACGGCAGAGAGCATGACATTTTAATTGTCACAGTGCCCAGTTAGCTTCCTCTATGTTTGTAGGGCTCGGGAAACGTATGTGTCTTCATTCTGCTCTTCTGGAAGCATAAATGAGAGCACATGGCAACAGAAGTCAGCTGCTGGCTGTTTTAACTGCTGTGTAACCATTGCCACAAATTTCGTGGCTTAAGATAATGTAGTCTTTTTTTTTCTTCTCTAACGTTTATTTATTTTGAGAGGAAAGAGAGGGCGAGCGAGGGAGGGGCAGAGAAAGAAGGAGAGAGAGGTTCCAAAGCAGGTTCTGCACTGTCACCACAGAGCCCGATTTAGGGTTGAACCCATGAGCCATGAGCTCATGACCTGAGCCGAGATCGAGTCACTTAACCGGCTGAGCCACCTGGGCGCCCCGACAGTGTAGACTTCTTACCTCATGGTTTCTGTGGGTCAGAAGTCCAGCTACAGCCTAACCAGATTTTCTGACCAGGCAGTCAAGGTGTCTACCAGAGCTGGGCTCCCATCTGAGGCTTGACATCCTCTTCCAAGGTCACTAGTTGTTGACTGAATTCAGTTCCTGTGGTTGAGGGACTGAGGCATCCAGCTCCTAGAGGCCACTCACCATTTCCTGCTACGTGGCTCTTTCCACCATAAGGCAGTTTGCTTCTTCAAGACCCACAACAGAGGGCTTGCAGTCGCCTCTAAATGGTTTGTAAAGGCTCACCTGATTAGGCCAGGCCCACCCAGGATAATCCCTCTTTAGATTACCTCAGAGACAATGGGGCCTTAATTACATCTTCAAACTTTTCATCAGTCACCATATAATGTAACCTAATACAGGCAGCGACACCTTCACATGCACAGGCCCTTTCTGCACTCAAGGGGTGGACGTTACACAGGGAATGGTCATTGGGGGTCATCTTAGAATTCTGCCTACCACATGGGCTCTTCTCTCATCATGTGGCCCTGTAGGCTTCTATGCTGTCTAGGGGAAGCCACTGATCTCACAGAAGCAATGGACGTGGGGAGTGCAGTGTGGGTGCCCATTTCAGGGATGGGAGCAGATCTGAATGGCTTTGTGACCTCAAGCAAATCACTGCAAGTCTATTTGTTTTTCCGGTTGGGAGACACTTCCCCATTGGGTTCTCACATTTCGCATGTGTTGCACGCAGAAGCACTCAGTTTTGTTCCGATCGAACTTTTCGATGGCCTTGGAGATGGTATCACGCTGCACAGCAGAGAACAGGTTGGCTTACTATTGAGTAAAATAAAGATAACATCTCCCTCCCAGGCCCAAGTTGCAAAATTTGCTTGCGGCCCAATAGAGAACATGCTCTTTTCTTGAGCTTGGGGTTCCGCATCCGTGATGCAAACCTACTGCGTGTGCCGTAGCCCCCGGGGCCGCCTGCGTGGCCCCCATGAGAACTAGAGGAGAGAGCAAACCCTTGCACTTTCCTGTGTGTTGCAAGCAATGAAGCCCCTCGTCTCTGACCCCGGGAGTCACATTTCTTCTGCCAGCATTCACGAAATGGGCCAGCTCACTTGTATGCTTTGCAAAAAAGGATACAGCCTCAGATTTTTTTCATGGTTCTTAACGTTCCCCCATAGTGCCACGAGGTTTCTATCCTTGTGTGAGTGATTCTCCCTGCTGAATTTCCTCGGCGTCCCCACCTCCAGTCCTTCCAAATCTCCCTCAGGCATGACTTCGTCCTTGGAAGGTTTCTTAACTCTAGATCTACTCTCTCCCCTAGAAGAAGGCCAATCACCCTTTCCTTCCTGACACCTTTTAATTTATACTCATTTACCACAAAGGCCAACCTAAAAGGCAAGGTGGCTTCCAGAACACTCTTTGGAAAAGAAGGAGTTGTATTATATCCAATTCCATACAAATCCATCACAGGGGAGTCTCCGCAATATTTTGTTTTTCACATCAAAGTGGTATTCGGAGAAGGGACGGGAGCACAAAGCCATCTCCATAAATGTTGATGTTGGATCCCCATAGAGGTCACCTCATGGAATTCTGAACAAAGGAGGCAAAGAAATGTAACTGAGGCATAATTCCTTCAGGCTGGAGATAAGCTGTGACCTCTGAAGTCTCTTCCTGCCGTGTTGTCACAAACGAGGCTTCAAAAGATGGCTTTAAAAAATAAAATAAAATAAAATCAAGAAATCTATGCTGGGCGGGTCGTGACGAGTGAACGGAAACTGTGGCGTGAGAGTTTCCAGGGACGAGACCGTGTAAGGTTTCCAGAAGAGCTGCCTCTCCCGCAGACGGGATTGAAGATGTCGCGGGGTAGCTGCCCGTGGGCTACCGATGAGGGGGTAACCGGCCCTGAGCAACCCCGGAAAGACTATGAAGCAACTTGCATCACGAGAGGAGACCAGAATGATTTAGCACGGCGTGTAAGTGACCCAAGTGCAAGCGTAGAGCCGGTCTGAAATGTAAGTATTTCATGAAGTACGTGGCCAACTTAGCGGCTCGTACCCAGGTTGTGCGCCTGGGTATGAGGGCGTGGGTGCCCGCACACAGGCGTGCAGCCCTGATTTGGACTTTCCAATTGGGAATATAGGGCTCTCCTTCCACGCACAGCTAGTTCGTATTCAGTGCTCTACTGTGAACGTCCCCGGCCCCTTGTACGTGGCTAGTAGTCTCCTGAACAAGCTGAACTTAGGGATCGTCAATCCTCACCATCTTGCCTGGGGTCTGACACGCAGTGGATGTAAAAATTCCCAAGAGCCTCACCTGAGGGCTCCGTTTCCTTTGCTATGAGTCCAGGGGATTGGACCCCGCAGCCCCACCGCCCCCCTTGGTTGGCCATCTCAAGAACCTGTCGCCAGCAGTCTCCGGGGTCCGGTGCAGGGAACAGCCTGCATGTTCCAGAAGACTCGGTTCAAGTCTCCCCTCAGAGGCCCGACCAGAAAGCCTGGCCCTTGTTGAATGGCGCCTTTGTGGCCGCCCCCTCCCTCTCCCCGTGGGGCCGGGGGGCTGTGGGAGAAGGGGGAGCCCTTGCTTTATGGCATGTTTTGCTAATGTGAGAATCAAAGGCTTTCCAGGTGTTAATGGCGGCAATGGTGCAGAAAGCCCAGGGTGACCTAACTTGGTCCTGGTCTGTGTCGGCGTGATTGCCTCTCTTGGCTCAGCTAACTCTTCGTTTCCTCTCACCTCCCGGTTGGAACGAACCTGGTGAGCTGAGGTAAAGTTTCCCAGGGATTAGGACGTGAACCTGATCTTCCTGCACCCCAGATCCCAAGGCTGGGAGTCAGCCGGCCGAGGAAGGGGAGGGAGGGAGCTGAGGACCGTTCACTCCGCAGAAACCACAGCTCCCTGCATCTTCCAGAGACCCCAGAGAAGAAAATAAGCTTCGTTAAGAAACAGAGCCCAGTCTTTCCTCTTCCGCGTTCATGAATGCTGTCACCTCCTTCAGCCTGCTCGGAGGTGAAATGTCTCTCATTCTGCTTTGTTTGTGAAATTCTCAATTTAAGGAGCTCAGCCTGGCTGCCTATGGCGCCTGGAGGCCCGGGGACAGCCCTTCCCAATTATCACCTCCAGAATAAACCGATCCAGCTCTCTGCAAAAACAAATGACATCACCAACAATAACCTTGCAATCGCGTGCCATTTACTTCTTTCTGAGCACTTCTGCCTGAAATGGGTTCCCTCTAATTCCAAATGGTCCAGTGGGGCGGCTAGTGGATGACAAAGGTCCTGGCTCTCAGACCCCGAGCAGAAAGAGCACCTTAAGAAAATCACTTCCTGCAGGGTCACCCTGAAACAGAGCTTTCTTCCATGGCTCTAGGGCTGATGTGTGTGGTATAAGAAACAGAGAAAGGGGGTGCTTGGGTGGCTCAGTTGGTTAAGCATCCGCCTCTTGACTTTGGCTCAGGTCACGATCTCACGGTTGGAGCCCTCATCTGACTCTGCACTAACAGTGTGGAGCTTGATTGGGATTCTCTCCCTCCCTTTCTCTCTGCCCCTCCCCTGCTCATTCTCTCTCTCTCTCTCAAAATGAATAAACTTAAAAAAAAAAAGAAAAAAGAAAAAGAACAAGGTATTCAGTCAGTTAATACAGTGTTCAAACCCTTGATCCATAATTTACAAACAGTAGTATTTAACATCTCTAGAGCTCAGTTAATTTATTTATAAAATGATAATAATAATGCTTCTCTCATGGGATTTCTGAAAGATATAAATGCTAACAGACAAGTGAAGTGCCTCAGTATAAGTTAAGCTCTCAATAAATAGGAATTTCTTTCTCTTTTTCTTGAAGAGGCACAGCCCCTCACCATCAGGAATTTGACTTGCAGATCGCCCAAATGGCAGGGCTACAGACAGACCTAAGAAAAAGAAGAAATCAAAATCTGAGGCCAAACGTCGTGCCAGAGGTTCATGGTAGGAAGGATTCCAAAGTTGGGAATTTTCAGCCGCCATCTCCCCACGGGTTGGACGAGCCCCTCGCTGGACACTTGCCAGCCCCTCTTTGGCCATCAGTCCAGCTGTTCCTGACTCGTCTGAGAGCAGGACCTCAGACTCCAATCAACTCACCGGTTGTTTTCAAGCCCTTGGAACAAAATGGTGCACAAACATCAAACCAAGGCAGATTTCTATTCTTCTATAAAACCCAGAAATCCAGAGCCCAGACTCCCAGAAACTTCCTCTGTAGGGAGGGGCCCTCCAGTTGCCTCTGCCAGGCTGGTCAAGCCCTCAGTCCCGGACAGAATACCTGCACTGGCTCGTAATGCTCCCCGGACTCACATATTTACAAAGCTACAGGTTGAAGGCCCCGGTTTATTTTGAAGCAAACACGTCCAGCTGGGGTCCAGGAAACACGCTCACTCCATAGGTGAAAATAATTTGGGCAAGACATTCAGAATGCGAGACCAGAGACACGCAGAAGGAACAAGACAGCCTCTTTGTAGCAAAGTTGAGTTTTTTCAAGGATTTGTTGGTTAGCGGAACTTCAAACGTATTTACACAGATCCCTCTTTCTTCTCATTTTTTTTTTTTTTTTCAGCTCAAGCAGAGCCCATTTTCACACGTGTTTCTGATTCAGTCACACTTAGTTCATCAACATGTTTTGTCTAAATAATGTAATGCTGAAAAAACCCTCTGGTATCATGAGTCTTTTTTGAAGAAAAAGACACGGGGCCAAGTACGGGCTTTGCAAGGCCCAGGGCAAATGTGCAGCCCTTCTTCAAAAACTGCTGAGAATTTCAAGAGGGTGACAAAAGATCATTAAACCCTGCATGAGGCCGCTCTAAGGACGCCCTTGTACATCAAAGCGAATTTCCCCATAAGAAATAACGGAAACTCAGATGATTCGCTCTCCAACCCAAAAACATTCATATAAAAATGATTACAATACCGTAACAGAACACAAAATAATAAAGAAAATACAAAACATGAAGACAAATAAATTAACCTGCACCCCCCTTTGTAAACCTTTGTGGCTGGTGTGAGGGAGGCGAGAGAGACGAGGGTTATTGTGTAGGATGACTTTCACTATCACTAATGGAATCACTGCTATCTGTTGGCTCGGTGGAATCATTTCTTTTCGTGCAACTTTAACAAGGAAACTATCCAATGACACTAGCGTCTGCGTCCTTTTGAGGATTTTGCAGAAATGTGACATTGCATTGATGATCACCCACAATCCAGAAGCAAGAGAGAAAGAGAGAGAAAGAGAGGAACCGTTGGCTCAGTTGTGACCATGTGACGTTCGACATCACGTACCACTCACATTGCAAGACATCGCTTGTTTGACAAGTTAAAATCTATTAGAAATGCTTGCTTGTCTTGTAGATCGCTTGCAGAGCAAGTTACTCGCAATCCAAGGTTTTACTGTATTTGCAGTTTATTTCTAGCTCGCCGGCATGGCACGGAGTCTTCTAAGTCCCACACATTTTGTGAAAGGTCATTTACCTAGTCATTAAACTAGTTTTTGTAAAAGGTCATTTAACGAACGGGAAGTTCTGGTTGAGGAACTTCCCCAGGATGGACAGACAGTAGAGAAGACAGGGTGACCGCTGCTCCAATAGAGGTACCTGTGGAAGAAAAGTCATCCTTGTCGGTCGCTTATATCATGATGGCTACACAGCCTTAGCTGTGCCCATGACCTTCATTGTCCCTCAGCTGTTCATGTCATGGACACAGGAGTTCCCAGACTCTGGTTTGACACCTACATGGCGATACAAAGACGGAGCAAGCAATGCTGTCCCAGGAGTCCGGCGGAAGGAGGGTGGGGGGCTCGCTCCCATGCCCCGACGTGCACAATCCTCAACGCACAGTAGGCAGAAGCTCTGCCATCAGAGGAGACAAGATGGCGTCTGGTACACAAGGGTTTAAGAACTGCTCTGACACTTAGTAAGTGGTTGGGGGCGTCACCTAACCTCTGAGTCTCAGTTTCTTCGTTGTTGGGAAAGGGTGAGCGGAGCTGGGGAGGATTAATATCAGGTGAGTGAAGACGTGTGCAGGGCCTGGTACTGGGGAGGTGTCCCATAAAGGGGGGTTGTTCTAACTAACCCCCAGACTTGCAGTCTGCTGCGAAGGGCCTCAGGGGAGGAAAAGGCAGGGCCCACTCTGCGGACGGGCATTTCCTGACAGGACTGGGTCTAACAAATGCTGGATTGATAGGCAGACTCCTTTTTCGTGTTTGTTCAGCAAGTGACGCTGGGTCTGGTTATCAGGGTAACTGGTGTTTTCATGCTGTGCGTTCACGTTAACATGATTCCCCATTTTACAGGAATGCGCCCAATAAATGATTAACTGAAGCTCCATGACATACGACTTTTAAAATCCATTGATTATTCAACAAGGAAGGCTAAGGAGTTCATGTTTTTTAGATCATGGCACACTTGGAATCAACGCACATATTTCACCAATTCTTGAAGCAGCCCATTGTTTCATCATCCATAATGTTCCTGAATGTTCTGGTGGGCACGGTGGACAAGGCAAAGAGGTGAGGGAAAGTACCCAACTTCTGTAGAGGGCTTACTAAATGGCAAGTGCTATTTCATTGAAATTCTTCCCGCCGCCATTTCAGACAGGTGCTATTGCCCTCGTTTTATAGAAAACGAAACTGAAGCTCAGATTTCTAGATGGTATCGACAAGGTACATGAGCAGGAAATGCTAGTGCCGTGACTTGAAAAAGCCAGGTACATTTGGTTCCAAAATCTCTGCTCTCTTGACTCATTCGTACACTCTCCCCAAAGACGAGTGAATCGTCCCTACCCTTGATGGCCTTATTTATGCTACACATAAGAGGATTTGAACTGAGGGGAGGCTATAACCATCCCAAGCTCCCTGTGTTTGGTTCTTATGCTCAAATACAGACATGGATGGCCCGGGGCTGGTACCATGGATGGGTCCACTATTTTCATGGCAAACAAGTATGAGCGAGAGGAACACGGATGCCCAGGAGCACTGCGGCAGATAGGATGTGGACACGCAGAGGTGGACAGATTCCAAAGGCTCTGTCAACCCAACTCCTCTCAACAAGGTACTCACAATGGGTGAACAGATATAGAGGACAATTCAATGTTTTGAAGGTAAGTTTCAGCGATCCTTCTTTTGAGAAATGTTTACTCAATCCTTTGTCCATTTTCAAATCAAGTAATTATTATTATTATTATTATTGCTACAGAGTTGCAGAAATTCTTGATACACTTTGGATTTTCACTCCTTATTTAATATGTGATTTGCAAATATATTCTTCCATTCTGTAGGTTGCTTGTTCACGTACTTGATTGTTTCTCTTTACTGTGAAGAGGGCTTTAGTCTCATGGAGTCCCACTTACCTCTTTTTCTTCTGTTGCTTGTGCTTTTGGTTTCGTGATACTTAGACCAATGTCATGAAGCTGTTCTCCATTTCATTCTAGGAGCATTACCGTTTCAGGTTTTATGTTTAAATCTTTCTGTTTAAAAACAATTTTTTTAATGTTTTTTTTTTTTTATTATTCTTGAGAGAGAAAGAGAGACAGAGCATGGGGAGGGGAGGGGAGGGGCAGAGAGAGAGAGAGGGAGACACAGAATCCGAAGCAGGCTCCAGGCACTGAACTGGCAGCACAGAGCCCAACACGGGGCTTGAACCCATGAACCACGAGATTATAACCTGAGCCAGAGTTAGAAGCTTAACAGACTGAGCCACCCAGGTGTCCCTGATTTTTAAATCTTTAATACATTTTGAGTTGATTTTCACGGGTGGTGGAAGATAAGGGTCCAATTTCAGAAGACACATAAAGGCTACGAGAAGATGTCTGAAAAGATGCCCAGTGTCACCAATCATCAGGGAAATGCAAATCAAAAGCACAGTGAGGCTCACACTTGTTAGGGCAGCTATTATTAAAGCAACAATAACAGAGGTGACAAGAACGTAGAGGAATTGTTCACTGTCGGTGGGAACATAAGACGGTACGAACTCAATAGAAAACAACATAGAGGTTCTTAAAAATAGAACTACTACTATATGATCCAACAATTCCTCTTCTGGGTATGTGTCCAAAGGAATTGAAATCGGGGCCTCAAAAAGATACCTGTCCTCTCATGTTCTCTGCGGCACTACTCACAACTGTCACGAGATGGGAACAACTTGGTGAGCGAGTGGATAAAAAAAAAATGTGATATAGGCACACAACGGGATATTATTCATCCTTCAAAAAGAAGGAAGTTCTGCCCTATGTAACGACGTGGGTCAACCTGGAGGACATAATGCTAGATAATCCGTCCCCAAAAGACAAATACTGTGCGATTCCACTCTACGAGCTATCGAATACAGTCAAACATTACTGGAGCAGAGATGAGCAAGGTGGTTGCCAGCTGCTGGGTGGGGGGAATGAACAGTTCAAAAAGCATAAACTGTCCGTTGTGCAAGAAGGAGTAAAAGCCAAGATCTGCTGTACGATGTTGTGTTCGCAGTCAACGGTACTGTATTGTGCCCTTAAAGATGTAAGAGGAATCTCATGCTAAGTGTTCTGACCACAGTGAAAACAAATGATCCTCAGCTCCTCCAGAGAGGTGGATGCGTCCCCCATCATCATGAAACTGAGCTTCCCATCAATGGTGCTCCTCTTGGCCTGCGCCTGAGATCGGTCTAGAGAAATGTTAGCCAATACTGATGCCTGGGTTTCACCCCAACGTGCCTATTTCAGGGTCGAGGCCTAAGTATTTTTTCTGAAATCTCTACAAATGAATCTAACCGGCAGGCAAGTTTGCAAATCGCTGATTTAGAAAATTCTCTTATCCTCCACGGAAATCACTAGCCCGGGCACAAATGTGAAGGATGCATTAACGGCAACAAAACACTAAAAATAAAAATAAAACAACGACAGATGAATTACATGGTGTCAACCTCCCTTTTATCTCTCTCAATTTCAGTGGCCTTTTCTCCTCACCACTCGGTGTACCCCAGCCCCCACGCCAGCCTCATACCCCATCAGTGACGGTATTAATTCAACCCAGGACACAAACTCCTTGGATTTCTCAACTCAGAGAACATTTTCATTTTAGAAAGGGACATTAATACCTTAAAGACAACAACCACAACAAAAACCACTGGAGATCTGAGGGACCTTTTGAGGGCTTCTAGAGGAGCCTGCTTGGGACACTCCATGCTGTTGTTGTGTATCCTCTAACCCTACCCAACGTACCAATGTTCCTCAGAAAATGGCCGCCTGATTCTGAGGTGAAGCCCATTCCTGAGACTTTGGATTAATTTATCTTCGGATTTAAAGAAGGATTTATTTCTCTTTAATTTTTTTAATGTTTTTTCATTTATTTTTGAGAGAGAGAGAGAGATCGTGAGCAGGGGAGGGACAGAGAGAGAGAGAGAGAGAGACAGACAGACAGACACAGAATCCAAAGCAGGCTCCAGGCTCTGAGCTGTCAGCACAGAGCCTGATGCAGGGCTCGAACTCACAAATGGCAAGATCATGACCCGAGCCGAAGTCGGACGCTTAACCGACTGAGCCATCCAGGTGCCCCAAGATTTGTTTCTCTTTAGAGGGAAGATAACCTCACAAACCCTAGTGGGCCACAACATTCCCAAAACTCTAAAACGACTCTCCAGCAGGTGGGCCAGTTAATGCCGGGCCCCCAGGATTATGTCATGTAGTTCAGCACATATGACCAAACATCTGTTCTGCGCCACACTGTCCTGCCCGGGGCCCCTCCCCTCAAAGAGCTGTCTTCCAGAAGCCTGGAGGGAATACAGGGCCACAGTTGCAGGATAGCGAGACTCGTGCTTGAGAGCACAGAGGATGGGTCGATCATTCAGCCGCAATAGCTGTGCATGAGGGAAGTCTTCCAGCACGGATCAAGGCTGAATTGAGGTTTGGGGCACCCCGGTGGGTCAGTAGGTGAAGTGTCCCACCTCAGCTCAGGTCACGATCTCACGGTTCGTGGGTTCGAGCCCCGCGTCGGGTTCAGCGCTGACAGCTCAGAGCCTGGAGCTGCTTCGGATGCCGTGTCTTCCTCTCTCTCTCTGCCCCTCCCCCGCGTGTGCTCTGTTGCTCTCTCTCTCTCAAAAACAAATAAATAACCTTAAGAAAGAAAGAAAAAAAAAAGACCGAACTGAGGTTTTAGGGCACATCACAGTCCCAGGAGAAAGGCATTGCAGGCAGAGGGACCAGGAGGCCTTGAAGGAGCTGGGAAGGCCGCTGGATGGGACCCAAGAGCCTTGGGTGATTCTCACCCTAACGCAGTTTGAAGTTCTCTGTGTGCACGACGGAGGGGGGGAGCCCCCTTCTCTGAGTCCTGTTCTCCAACCATAATACAAGGCGGTGGATGATCTCTCTCTCCCCAGTGTTCCGTAATTCTAACGCGAGGAAGGCCTCCAAGCCACTGTCCCGCGCAAAGCAGATAGTTACATCTGCTCAGTGATTTTTGGTTCGCCTTCCGCTGATGTGCCCGATGACAGCTCTCTTTGTACCCCCCCTACTGCACCGGGCAGCCAAAGAGGCCAAACGAAATGAGAGTCAGTCTTGTGTAACCAACCAAACAGCCCAAGCGTCGCTGCTGGCGGTGCGGCCTGGCGCCTCCGCCTGGCGTGGCCGCGCTGTCCTGGGCCACGTGCTTGGCTGCATTTGCGCCAGAAAGTCAAACAACAGCCACCGCATCCCGTCAAGGCGGAGGCCCCGAGGCCGGGGGCGGGCGGGATAGACGAGCCGTCCACTCGGCTGTGGTTTCTGGCTCCCCAAGACTGGGTGCGAGGGTCTGAGGAGCTGTTTTGCTTTGCTCTCCGGACTCTTCGTGGTTCTGGAAAAAAAGCTCAACAAAATCCTTTCAGGATCCAAAGGCAGCAGGGTGGCTGGCACAAGGCAGGTCGGCCTCCCCAGGCTGTCCCACGGCTCACTGAACGACTGTCGTATTCTAGTGGATTCTTTTAGCTAATACTAAACCCTGCTGAGGCTGGACTCTGTCTGCCAAAGCCCTCCGGAAGGCCTCAGCCGCTGCTGCTCCCTCGGTCACAGTTCTGTCACCACTGTGCGCCCAGCCACCTGGCTTGGAGGGAAAAGGCGGGAGACTCAGTCTTACGGGACACCCGCAGCACTAGTCTCTGCGTGTGAAGCAAACGTTCTCGTCCATCACGTGATGCCGGTACCGTCATTGACATGATCATGTTCGCATTCTCACCTCCAGGGGGAACCTGCCAGCTCTACCTTGACTGTTGGCTTGTCTGAGATGGAAATGGTTGTGTGGGCATCTGTGACCCCAGACGGCCCTGCAATCAAGGGGTGGAGCTTTGAAGCAAGAGTGGACCCGCTGCCACGCCCGGCCGACGAGAACAACCCCCCTCCCCCCAAAATGAAATAGGGTCCAGTGTCTGGAAACTTCAAAGCTCTTTCTGCTTCACTCTCTGGGTAGGTTTCTGCCAGACCGCCGAGAAAACAAATGACACGGAGCCGGGATCATTCAGGCGAGGACCTCCCTCTGGTGTTACAGGCACCTCCAAAGTCCTGTTGCCCTGTAAGGCCCGGTGCCAATGCTTCCCTCCCTGGCTCCCTGGTGATGGGTGGGATCATGTTCTCCAACCTGTTGGGCCCTCACCCGGGATGTGAGTGTATTTGGAGACATGGTCTTTAGAGAGGTGAGTCACAACAACAAGAACAACAACAACAACAACAAAGAGGTTACATGAGTGGGGCTTAATCCAACATGGCTGCTATCATTAAAAGAAGAGGAGATTGGGACACGCGGTCACGTGCAGAAGAAAGAATATGAGGGAGGGGAAGGAAATTATCCACAAGCCCAGAGGAGAGGTCTCAGGAGAAACTCACCATGCTGACATGCTGGTGCTGGATTTCCAGCCTCCAGATCTGGGAGAAGAGAAATCGCTCAGCTTAAACCCCCCCCGGTCCGTGTGTGGTATTCTGTCATGGCGGGCGGAGCAGACAAACCCCCCATCGCCAGACCGTCCCCCAGCCCAAGTGGAGCTCATTTTCTCGCCGGCCGATGCTCAGATTATTGCACTCACAGATGTTTATGTCGTCCCTCTTCCTACAAGGAAAACAATGCAATCGATGTGTATAGAGTAGACCTAAGAGGGGGTGAGGGGTGAGGGCTTAACTTTGAAAGGCCAGGTGTATTTTGTACGCACTAACTTACTTCCAGATACGTGAAATTGCAGATCTCACTTCGGCAGACCCAAAAGTATTCTTTTTCCTTTTTTGTTTGTTTGTTTGTGTGTGTGTTTGTTTATGATGGTGTCTCGAGTGAAGTGACCTTCACTTAAGTTTCCTCATCGGGAATTGGAGATGGTCCCGTCAGTCATTAAAACCTGTTACGAGTATTTAGATGTGATAGAGTCTCCAAAGCACCTCACAGAGCTGGGTACACGATAGGTGCTCAGTGGATGCTGATTTGTTTCTCATTTTAGTTGTCTCCTCTGGGAGCCTCTGAGCCAAGGGAGTCTCGCATACCATCAGACGTGTTGTTAAAGTTGGTGGGGTTGCCTCTAACGAACCACCCCAGAGTGCGGGGCTTAACCAACAGAAACATTGCCTCACCGTTCTGGAGCCTGGGAGTCAAGATTAAGGTGTCTGCGGGATTGGCCTCCTCTGAGGGCAAAGAGGAAGAATCTAGTCCATGCATGGGATGATTAATCAGGGGTCAACGTGATGGGGCCATGAGGTGCTGGGATTAAACATCACTTCCGGTTGTGTGTGTGTGTGTGTGTGTGTGTGTGTTGGGGGGGTGGTGTTTAGGATGGGATTAGCATGTGAATCAGTGGACTCAGGTGGCCTTCCAACCCTGCTGTGCATGAGCCAGAACAGAACCAAAGGAGGAAGAAGCAGAAATCCATGCTCCTCTTTTTAATGTTCTTGGGTTTTTTTTTTCTTTTGCCTCATGGTTGAGCTGGGACATCTCATTTCATTTTCTCTTGCCCTTAGACTGGGATTTACATCCTTGGCTCCCTCAGGTCTCAGACCTTCAGACTCAGACTGAATTATACCACTTGCAAGACGACCGACTGTGGGATTTCTCAGTCTCCATGGCAGCAGGATCCAGTTACTCATGATAAATCTCCTTTTAGATACATATATTTATCTGTATCCATACGTATATACATGTATGTATTTATACATACCCATATGTCTTTATGGATGTACATGTGCATAGGCATGCGTGTCCCATGTATATGTCCCACATAGATGCCCCATGGGTTCTGTTTCGCCGCAGAATCTTGACTGACTAACAGAACGCCTTCCTCCTGGTTTCTAGACGTTCGCTGGCCGTCTTTGGCTTAGAGAGGCATCACCTCATTCTCTTTCTTCATCTCTACATAGCGTTCTCCCTCTATGCCTACCTCTTTGTCCCAATGTCCCCTTTTTCGTCAAGACACCGGGCATACTGGGTTAGAGCTCACCCTGATGACCCCATCTTCCCTAATCACATCTACCAAAAAACCTGTCTTCAAATAAAATCACATACTGACATGCGCGGTGTTAGGATTTCAACACGTGAATGGTGTCGGGGCAGGGAGGGGGCGTTTACAATTCAATCCATAACATTTATTTTCCAGTCGACGCTAGAATCCCGTTTACAACCTCTCTGTGACTATGTTTGGTCCAACTGATGAAACTTGACTACCTTCCCAGGCAATCTTTCTCTCTTTGGACATCTTGAAACATCATTTTTCCCCCCTATAATCCTCGCCCTCGTAGACACAAAACATACCATTTTTTTTTCCTTCTGATTCATCAAAAGAATTGGAAGAAAAATGTTCTTTGCTGAAGGATCCAGGCTCCTCGGAGACCCGCATCACAGACATGCTGGACCTTGGCTGGCCCTAAGAATCACCTGGAGAGCTTTCAACAAAACAGTGCTCGGGAGCCATTCAGACCAACTACATCAGAATTTCTAGGGGAGGAGCCAAAGCCTCCGCTCGCTGTTCGAAGCCTTCCAGGTAATCCCAAGTGGAGAGCCAAGGCCAAGGAGAATAATCTATGGAGATACTGGAGGTTTATCTCATCCCTGCAGATAAGAAAACTTAGTGCCGAGGAGCATAGTTTGAGGTCTTTGGAATTCACTCAACACAGCACACTGGCACTGTGACCATTAAAGGATTGAGAAAGGCTGCCTGAACCTGTGTCAAATATTCCTTCCTGATTTGAAGCATGTATATTTAAGCGGCAATGTGAACCATCTGTTTCTAATCCAGTGACACCGAAGTCCTCATTGGAATACTATTTTGTAAAAAAGCTTGCTGCTGCCTCAGGACTCCATTTGGAAAGTCCAGGTTGCTCAATCTGGAAGTTAAGTGGCCCGGGTTGGGCTGGGCAGGAAGGCAGAACCGAAAGCCTGAAGGATCTAGCTGGTGTCCCAACATGTACTCCATGAGTAGAAAAGCCCAGAATAGCTATTTCTTTATTTTTAGGACCGGGGATAATTTTGACGGTGGTACTTTTGAAGGGCGTGGGGGAACTGCAGATCTCAAATGTCCTGCTGTCCTTGTCACATTGGGACCTCCTGGAGGTTTGGGGCTCAGGTCGTCCCTCAGTCCCTCCTCTCCCCCCTCCTCTCCTCTCCCCCTCTTTCAGCATGGAGTCTTTAATCCGTTTATCAAACCTAAACTGATTTGCGCCAGACTCAATGTGATGGCAAGCAGACAAAAGGGACTAGTTAGGATAAAATCTGAGCGGGACGCAGCTCAATCACAGAACAAAATAAGGGCTTCGAGGTCAGAAAGAGGTTCCAGGAACACAAATAGCTCTGAGGGAAACACCACGAAGGAGATCATCATAAGATTTTGTAACTCGTCGGTAAGAGAACGTCTAATTCATTTCCCTCACTTCATAGATGCGAGACTGAGAGGCCAAGAGAGTGAGACATGACAACTCACCCAAGATCACACAGGAAACTGTTTACACATCCAGGGCAGAAGCCAGGCCTCCTGCCTCCTGGCCTGGGGTTTCCCAAAATCCCATCCTGTCAGGAGGTGCCCAGATAGAAATAACAATAAAATATGAGCATGATTTGTTTTCTTTTGCTCCAACAGCCTTGGCCCGTAGCGCCACTAGCTTTCGGTAGCAAAAGAGGAGAGTTTTGCCGGCAATCGGGAGGTGGAGGGAAGAGACTGCTCAAAGACGGGAGCCAGGAAATGACGAAACGGTGTGAGAAAATGGCTACAGGGATGGGGCAAGGGCCCCGGGGCGGAGCCTGTTTCAAGTCAGGTAGGAGCGGGGGAGAGCTGTTCTGCATAGAAGCGAGTGACGGGGCCAGATGTGCACTACTGGACAAGGGTGTCCAGCCCTAGCTGTGCCTTTGAACGACCCAGCCAGCCTTTTAAACAACCTGGGTCCCCAGACTGTGCCCTTCCCTCGATTATTTTAATCGATCAAAAGCGGGGCCCAGAAATTCCAGTGATTTTACAGCTTCCGAGGCGAGTGGGCAGATTCTAAATGGGGGGAGGGGGGTCACCTGGGTGGCTCAGTCGATTCAGCATCTGACTCTTTTTAAAAAAATTTTTTTTTTTTAATGTGTATCTACTTTTGAGAGAGAGAGAGAGGGAGTGAGCAGGGGAGAGGCAGAGAGAGAGAGGGAGACCCAGAACCCGAAGCAGGCTCCGGGCTCTGAGCTGTCAGCACAGAGCCCGACACAGGGCTCGAACCCACGAGCTGTGACATCATGACCTGAGCTGAAGCTCTGCTTGGAGCATGGAGCCTGCTTAGGATTCTCTCTCTCTCTCTCTCTCTCTCTCTCCCTCTCTGTCTCCCTCATCCCCCTCTTCTCCACTTTCTCTCTCTCTAAAAAAGAAAAAACAAAACAAAACAAAACAAGACGCGGTAAGGGCAGGAAATGGCACAGTGACAGTAGGGACCCTGCAGCCGAGAAGCCTCTAGGCAGAGAGAGGCGACGGGAGCCAGAGGATCCGAGCGATCAACCGGGTGAGGGGTGAGGAAGGGGAGCTTCTGGCTCTCGGTGACTTGGAAGAAGATGCACCTACTCACCGGGCTTTAGAGGATGCAGGTTCGAAGGCGCTCTGAGTGCTGACAAGCTCGCATTTAGACCTGTTGTTTGAGATGCGCTTGGAACACGGGGGTGGAGTCGGCCGCCACCGACCGTGCGAAGGAGCCAGGAGCTCAGCAGGCAGAACATTTGGGGATTGCTCCTGGTTAATGTTTATGAGCTCCCATCCTTACTCAAGGCGAGACCTGAAGCTTCCAGCCAGCAGAAGGGCAGTAACCCGATCGCCGCCAGCCCTGGGACCGGGGGCAGGTGCGCTGTCACTCTCACCCTGCCCGCTGCCAGAGGACGGCTCCGGGACGAGGCCTTCCCCACCCAGGCACCCTGCCACCCCGGGGCTCAGCCTCACCAAGTTAGCTGTCATGTGGGACATGTCAGGTTGCTAGGAACCTGCCCTACCTTGGAGGCCTGAGTGTGTGGGGAGCGAAGGGGAGAGGGGAGGGGGGTCCATCCGGGATGTGGGACAGCCGGGGCGGGGGGTGGTGGGCAGCGGGAAGGGGGTGAAAGCATTCTACCGTATGTAGGCAGCTGTGAAGGGAGGAAGAAACAGATATCGATAAGACAAACGTCGGGGCCTGGAAAAAGATGCGATCAGAGCCTCAGATACTGGTCTCGCCAAGAAGTTAAGCAAACAGTTCAGTCTTCCATCTTGCCCTCCGTATCGCCCGATGTGGCTGAGGCCAGACCACCAATGAGGGCCCTCCCCAAGGCCCCGGTAGCCCTCCTGTGCTCTGCGGGCCAAAGCGGCCCTGCTTCGTTTGCGGGCAAGAACAGGGAAGCCGGCTCAGGCAACAGCACGTCCTGAGCCGCTCGAGCAGAAGAGGCGGCCGCGTTTTCGGAAAGTCCAGGCACGTCGCAATTCATTTTCCCCGTGCGTGGGCCAGAGGCAACGCCCCCGATGGAGTCTGGCCTTCACACATCCCGAGGGGAAGCTCATAAAAGGGTTCCCGAAGATTGAGGACCTCTCCAAGCCTGGAGTCCCTCTCGCAGCTACATGTGACCTCAAGTTCAGACCTGGCAATATCCAGGCACTAACGCAAGGCGCCCGACGTACATGTCCGTACTTAATCGCCGTAAAAACTGCGCCAGGCTTTGGTTGCCTATTTTGACTAAGGGTGACCTAGGCAATGACTGGGGACTAGGGGATGGGACGCAGATCTATCTGGATCACACCTGTTCGCCAACGCCTGCCGTGCGTTGCTTCCTGCTTCTGTAAATATGCGGACACATCTCTAGCCTGAGCCGCCTCCCAGACTCCCCTGCCTCCAGTGTTACCCTGAACTTACGAAGGGATATTTGTTGTTTTGTCAAGGGATGTAAAAAGCAATGCAGCAAATACTAGGGTCCCCAAATTTCAGTTTGAGTGTTACTATTCTCTAACCTGATAATTACAAAGTAGGCATTTATTTATTTTTTAATGTTTTATTTATTTTTGGGAGAGAACAAGAGAGACAGAGCCTGAGCAGGGGAGGGGCAGGGAGAGAGGGAGACACAGAATCCGAAGCGGGCTCCAGGCTCGGAGCTGTCAGCACAGAGCCCGACGCGGGGGCTCGAACTTACGAAGAGTGAGTTCGTGGCCCGAGCTGAAGTCAGACGCTTAACCAACTAAGCCACCCAAGCGCCCCGCGTGTCTCCTTTAGAATAGCAATTTTCTCTTCTTTACTGCAGCAGTAACAATGCCTAATTCATAGTTTTTGTAAAAGATTAAACATCAAAAATCTTCCCTAAATCTGTTAGTTTGGTCTCGCGGTCTTTAACGGGAACTAGAGAATGAAAAAACTACCTGACTATGGGACTCTAGCCAAAACCTACGTATTATCTTTATGTTGGTTTTGATGAGATACACTTGGGCTTATTATATTTGGATATCTTTAAGTGTTAACAATCTAATTCAATGGCAACTAATTCCACTGGAACGATGTAACAGCACCATTGACTAGTAAAATGCGAATATAAGATTATCCCTTTAAAACTGAGCCTTGATAATGATTCTGCATGCCTGCCCATGCATGCCCTCTCCCCGAGCTGAGATAAGCAAAAACCGCCAAACAATGAACCCAGTAGGGTATACTGGTGAGGCATACAGGTTTTGGCAAAGCGGAAAAAAAAAAAAAAAAGCAGCCTATAATTTCAATCTGGATGATGTGTTTCTTCCGCTGAGGTCCAAGCAAAGCCGGGAGAGCCAGTGGATCAGTGCTCTCCACACTCACCTGCCCACGTGTCTCCTCACATGGGCCCAGCTGCCTGCTTTTTAATACCATTTTTGTCAGGCTTCCATATTTCATCGAAATCTGTCTCGATGTTTTGTAATAATACGTACATTTAGGGATAGGGACGGCCCTGATTTGACTTAAAAGGTGCATGGTTTTTCAACCAGACGTTTTCAAATCTGGGTCAGGAAAGGCAGAGCAAAGCCGATTTGGAGCTGAGGTTGGCTCCCCCCTCGACTCAGAGTGTGGGCGCTCTCAAAGTGCAATAAACAGTCCGCTCCAGAGAACAATGCCCCCATTGTAAACATCGGCGCTTCTGGAGCCGGAGCCTGGTCCACACCCGGCTAAGCGGCTAAGCGTGCGGGGTGAGCAGGCCGAAGCACCCTGGAAAGGAGGCTGCGCCAGCGTTTTTCTGCAGCTCCTCTCCCATCCGGTCTGAGGGAGTTTAATTGGATGCAGCTGCATTATCCCAGCGCTCTGAACTTGAATTTGCTTGAGGAAGGTGGGGAAAGCTGTTCCTGTAGCATTTGGAGCCCACAGGCCACGGGAGACTCCAGAGACAAAGACTGGGAATGTCACCTAAGCCGCTGTGCCTTCTCCCAACTGCCGAGACCCAGCTCAGCAAAACTGAGGTCACTCTTTAAGAACGCGTGCAGGCGACATTTAGCTCCGATGGGAAACGCTGCAAATAAAAGTGAAGAAGAGAAGTAATCATTTGTAGCACTATTTACTTCCCCAAATATTTCCCCCTGTAGTATCTGTGGATCGACTCTATTCACTCTGTTCTGAAAAGAAGATTATTTTTAGACTGGGGCAGACACAAAGGAGGGGTAACATGGTGGGCAGAGCATGACTGGGGTTCACCATTCAGCTCTGTGAGTTACCACTAGTTAGACCCTGGTCAAGTCACTGAAAACATCTCAGCCTCTCTTTAATGGTCCAGTTAGAAATGAGCCTATGGAAAATCTTATCACAAACTAAAAACAAGGGATTATAAAAGATGTCATGAGACAGTAATGAAATTAGACTTTTTCTTTTCTTTATTTTATTTTATTTATTTATTTACAGTTTTGTAGACCGGAAGTTATATGTCCGCATGAATGTATTTCCTTCCTAGAAGTTCCTTCAAGAGAGGAAAAAGAGCCGATCCCTACGGTTAGAACAACCCTTAGAACCCCATTGACTTCAAAACTAAAAACTGATAGAGTAACTTGCTTATGAAACATTGACTTTGTACGGCATGATTTTAGAGTCACATTCCTTTGGGTTTATTTACTTTTATCCCCACTGGTAAGTCACTGCATTTATTTACTTCCCTTGCCTTCGAATGATTTTTGGCTCTTTCCAGAAATCAAATCCATCCTCCAAGTTCAAAGATTTGGCATCAGTGAAGAAATTGTACAGTCTGTTTCCTCCACGTCTTAAATCAGTCCCTTACATATTGTGAACAATAACCGTGCAAAGGCTCTACCTTTCCCAGTGAGCTGCTCTGCAGGAGAGAGTACTTACATTCATTAGACGCCTAATGTATGCCTATGCTCTGAGTTAGATGTATAACATGCATATCTGATTTTCTCTCCATAACAATGTTGGAGGTAAGTAATGTTCTCTCTAGTCTAAAAATGAAAACACTGGAAGTTCATTTCTCTCACCCACCAGATCAATAGGGAGCTCGCATTAGACCCCGGCTCTTGCTGAGCTCAAAGTCTGTATTCTTTTTCTACCACACCAGGCCTCTCCAGCCATGTGGGCACACCAAATAACCAGCCTCATCATTTACAGCCAGACCTCCTTCCTTTATTTGTGCATTCAACTACATTTGCTGATGGCGTCTGTGAATGTGGGCCTGAAGGTGGCCAACGAGAGAGCCAGATCTATATGGGACACGCTGATTTCTCTGGCCCCACGCTTCCCAAAATGTTCCATCTCTCCAGTGACCCAAACTAAGTACCATGACAGTGCAACATGTTTGATGATTGTTGGAACTGAATGCGATACAAAATTAGTTCCTTACATGCCACAGATCAATAACGCTTTGTCTTCAGAACATCCATAGTGACACTTTACTTGGACCCAGGTAAGACCGAAAAGGTCTAGTGCAGAACTTACCACCTTGTTAACCGTCATCCTAGATGCGTACGTATGCACGTAACTGAAAAGTTGTGCCCAAAGCAAATATATATTGAATTGTATTTGCCCTTTGGCCTTCACTAATACCGGAAATATAATAGTGTGGATCAAAAGTAATATAATTTGTCTCCCACCTTGAGTCAAGGTGGAAAAAAAAGGGCCTAGATTTACCCTGCCACTTGAAAAAATACAAGTCGAACTAACAAAATACGCAAGAAAATGGTTTTCAAGGCACCGTACATCAAGCAACAAAAGGCAGCGGTCAATGAGAGACAGAAAACAAATGATTTTAAGACTTATTATAAAGACACAGTTATAGAGACAGTATGGTGTTAGTGTAAGTATAGAAAGACAGATCAATAGAACAGAATAGAGTCCAGAAATTGACCCACACAGATTTGGATAATGGATTTTCAGCAAAGATGCAAAAGCAATTCAGAGGGAAAAGGATAGTCTTTCCAATAAATGAGGCTGTAGCACTTTGATGCCCACATGCAAAAATAAAATAAAAGAAGCTGAGATCTCTGTCTTGCACCATATACAAAAATAACTCAAAGTGGATTATTGACTTAAATTCAAAAGCTCCAACTATAAACTTCTGGAAGAAACCTTGGTGGGCTCGGGTTAAGCAAAACTATGACATTAAAAACAGGATCTATAATGGGCGCCTGAATGGATTAGTCAGTGAAGCATCTGACTCTTGGCTTTGGCTTAGGTCATGATCTCATGGTTTTGTGAGTTCGAGTCTTGCATCAGACTCTGTGCTGGCAGCATGCAGCCTGCTTTGGATTCTCTCTCTCTCTCTCTCTCTCTCTCTCTCCTTTCCCTCCTCGTGCTGTTTCTGTCTCTGTCAAGTAAATAAATAAAACTTAAAAAAATACCAGGATCTATAAAATAAAAATTTGCTAAGTTGGACTTGATCAAAAATTTAAAACTTCTGCTCTTCGAAAGACACGGTTAAAAAAAGAAGAAAGAAAAACCCAGGAATGGAGCCGAACATTCTCCGTATATCTGCTAAATGACTTATATCCAGAATTCACAACAACCCTTCAAAACTCCAAGCAAGGAAAGAAACAATGACAAAACCTGAGCCGCATATTTGAACCGGCGCTTCACTAAAGGAGATAAAAGCATGTGGAAAATAAACTCTGTAACATTAATCATTAAGGACTGCAAATTAAAACCACTGAGGCACCACCAAACGCCCACGACGATGGCTACAATTGAAAGAATGACCATCGCGAAGGTCAGTGAGGACACGAAACTCTCATACCCACTGGTATGGGTGCAGAGGGTGAAACCCCTTCAGGAGGAAGTTTGAGAGGTACGTCTACCCTTGACCCATTCTACCACTCATCTCCCCAAGAGAAAAAGAAAGCACATGTCCAGACAAAGATCTGTTTGGAGATTGTCATGCATGACAGCTTTTATTTATTTATTTATTTATTTATTTATTTATTTATTTTAGAGAGAGGACCAGCAGGGGAGAGGGAGAGAGAATCTTAAGCAGGCTCCACACTCAGTGCTGAGGAGCCCAAGGCGGGGCTCGATCCCACAACCCGAGGATCATGACCTGAGCTGAAATCAAGAGTCGGGCACCCAAAGGACTAAGCGTCCCCCCCCAGGTGCCCCAAAAATTCTCATGGCAGCTTTCATTGCAATGGACCCAAAGGGGAAATAATCCTCATTTCCGTAACAGGTGAATGGATACACAGATAGTGGTATAGCCATACAATGGAATAAAAAGGATCAAGATATTACCGCGCTATGGGCGAATCTAAAAATAACGAGGCCAGGTGAAAGAAAGAGTGAAGAATGTGTGCCGTGGGATTCCGCCTCGATGCTATTCCGAGAAACGTTGAGTTAACGTACAGCGAGAGGGAGCATGGCAGTGTGGGGGTGCGCAGAGAAGCCGGAAGGAGGGATTACAAAGGGCCACAAGGAAACTTTTGGGGGGGGTGGAGGCGGGCATTACTTTGACTCTGGCGATGGTTTTCACGAGCATGCGTATCTGCCAGGACGTATCAGATTCTTTGTCTGAAATACGTTTGGCTTATTGTAAATGAAAATGATAGGATGGTCGTTAAGGACAGTTCCCCGTGAAAGCGCAATCGATCATTTAAAAATCACATTTCCAAAAGACTAAAACCAGAGCAATTTTCTGATGAAGTCCTGATTAAATTGTTCAAAAGAAGCCACAGGATATGAATGGGAAGCAGCTCTGCTTGTCCCGGTTGGCATCGCAGCCAGACGGCCCGAAGGGAAAACACCGATAGCTGAGCCAAACAGAACTCAGGGGAGCGGAAAGTCCCTCCGACCCCAAGGGTCCCTCAGAACTACTCTACAGTGGGAGGGAAGGCAGCTCTTTCTAGCCGCTCAGTGTGCGTTTCTCGGCCCCTGGCAGGCCCTGCTGGCTTCCAGAAATGCACAGGTGAAACTGGCCTGAAGGAAGATGGCAAACAGAAAGCTACAGAAACGGAAAAGCTGTAATAAATCTGAGTGTAAAAACAGAGGAGAGGATGGGAGCATTCTGTCTCTCTCCGACACATGATTTGGTGGTCCCCGTGGAAGGTGCGGAAGGACTTTAAGTTTTGATGACAGGGTGGGGCACTTAGTTCGGAAAGGCTCGGGGCGGTGGGGGGGGGGGGGGGCTGTCTCCTGCTCACCAACCTCACACTCATGGCAGAAATAAAACCCGACCCTAGTATTTGCTTCTTGTGTCTCTGCACATTCATCCAATGGTGACAGACAGCCCAAAGCCTTATGTTACCCACGGTGGGCCTCAGAACACCTGGGTCCCATTCTCCATCTTTCATTATTTCACACTTCTCCTTCTTGACTCCTGACTGTCCCTGTCCTGTTTTTCTCTTCCTTGGTCTCCCCACCTCTCCTTCACATTCCTCCTTCCTTCCAACCTGCTTTAGAAGGTATTTGAACAGGGGCGCCTGCGTGGCTCAGTTGGTTAAGTGTCCAACTTGGGCTCGGATCGTGATCTCACGGTTCACGGGTTTGATCCCCGAGTCAGCCTCTGCGCTGACAGCGAAAGATGGGTTGCACTTCTCTGCCCCTCCACTTGGGCTTTCTCTCTCTCTCAAAGAAATAAATAAACTTAAAAAAAAAAAAAAAAGAAGAAGGTATTTGAACAAGGCAGGAAATACATAATTTAAGCATGTGAAGATCACTCTGTCGGCAAGTATTTACTCAGTGGCTCTGATGTCCCCAGAGAGGCACCGGAGTAAGCAAGTGGAGAAAGAACAAGGCCCTTGAAAAAAACTTACTGAGGATCCAAGGGATGAATGCGAACTGATACGCCGCCCCATGGTCCGCATTTGCTAAAGGCAAATGTATGTAAATCAATGATCAATGATCGGCAAGGGCCCACAGCTTTGCCCCTCGAGTAGTCAAGGAAGAAGATAGCATTTCAGCTGGACTTTGAAGAAAGAATGGGAGTTCATCGGCCCAACACGAATAGGGTGTTCAGAAAAATGGGAGCATTTCCTGCAGCAATGCAGGCGCAAAGGCAGATCTTGGTACGTGGAACTTTCTATGATCAACGGTAAGAAAGACAGTCTGGCTGGAATGGGCCATGAGAATGGATTGGTATCTGGAACAGCCCTGCAGGGGCCAGTTAAATGCCTCCTCGATCTGGGACCTGTGCAAGCTGCTAGCCCAGGGCCTCCAATTGGTTCTCCTCCAGGAAAGGGGGAGTTGGACTAACTGACTTCTAATCCTGGCTTTACCTCTGTGACCTAAGGATACGTGCATGCATCAGCACGGAATGTCTGGAATATTTTCAAGAAGCACTGCAGTGAAAGGAAATAGATTGGACATCTACACATCTCTGCCAGCCCCGTTCAAATGCTATTTTCAATGCAACAGGCATACAATGTAGATAACCGCTCATTCTGCATGCCCCGCCCCCCCCCCCCCCCCCCCGCCTGTGTCCTCAGTGAGGGTGACACGACGGTGGAAGATTCAGCAGAAGACCTCCAAGAACTGCAAGCTGGTTTGCGCCTGCTTCCAATGCCCGGCTCTGCGGTCCCAAGCACCCTGCTTGTGCTGCTAGGAAGCAGACTGCCCATGGTGGAACCGGGAGTTCCAAATCTCCTCTTCGTAGAAGAGAAATCTGCTCCGGGGGCTTAAGGAATGGATTTCAGGTTGAGTCCGGGAACAAATGGCAGCCTCTTACTGTGACGGTGGCTTCTGGGCATCGGTGGGAGAGAGAGAGGAAAACAGGGTTCATGGCATCAGTTAGGGCCAGGATGGCACTTCTCTTCTGCTCTTTCCTGGCTGAGCAATGCTTCGCGAGATGGTTGCCTTCTCTGCATTTCTTCGTCGAATGGGAATAATCACATCCAGTGCAAAGGATCGCCGTAGGACAGGCAGTGACGCACGTTAAGTGCTTGGCGTGGCGCCTTGAATACATTAAGCACTCACTAAGTGAGTCCAGGATAATGTCTCCACTGCATGAGGCTTAGCCTGTGTCCCTCTGGTGACATACAAGGCATGTTTCGTGCATAGGTAGGGTTGGAAGCTAATATCGGTGGAAGGTGACATAGGGTCAAACTGCCCGTGAAAATCATTGAGGGAGGTGCCATGGCAGAGGCCAACATATCCTTTAATAACTTCAACGCAGCCAGCAGAACCGGCGTTTTGTTTTGTTGTGTCCCATCCAGCAAGGCGACAGGTTATCACTTCATTTGGCTGACCACCTCCCCGGGTTTTTTAAGACACAGGCAATTAAGGCGGCTGGCAGAAGGAAGAACAGATCCTTTGTTTCTTCATCTGTCAAAACATAACACTGTAGCATTAGGTGCTCTGTCCTCCTTGTAACTTGGCTGTGAGGGTCAAATAAGGAAATGCGAGGAAAAAACTTTTAGGCTATCAGATGCTTGTAAATGAAAAATACTAAATAGATCTCTCTTAATGCAGTTGACAGGAAAGCCCTGATTGCCATAAAGAACAGTGAAATGAAAAAGACTTGAAATGTAATGGGTGATAGTCACCCTTAGGGGTGGTCCAAGTTCGGTCCCGTAAGCAAAGGCCAAGGTGATTTAGAGACGCCCCATCTAATCACAGATATCCAAGTGGCATTTTGCCTAAGGAAAGTGAAACGGAACTGTTTGGAATGATCTCTTCCACGTGGGCAAAGAGTTATCTGCCTGCAGGTTGGACTCAAAGAGAAGCCACCAGCAAGGTCAAGTTAGTGTAACACAAATTGCGTCTGGCTGATAAAAAAAAAATGTAAAGAGCTGTTCTTATCTCTTGAAGTTGACATTTTCTATCCAGTCTCATCTGCAGGGCTTTGGTTTTGCTTCTGTTTTTAAAGTGTTTTATTTATTTATTTATTTATTTAGAGAGAGAGAGAGAGAGAGAGCATAGGCTCACAGGAAAGGGGAAGGGCAGGGAGAGAGAGAGGAAGAGAGAGAATCCCAAGCAGGCTCCGCACTGTCAGTACAGAGCCCAATGTGGTGCTTGATCTCATGAAACGTCAGATCATGACCTGAACTGAGATCAAGAGTCAGACACTTAACTGACTGAGCCACCCAGGTGCCCCGTTTCCTTTTTTTAACATATAATAAATCTACGTGCATCTCAAGTGAGAGAGTTTTAAAGTACTGCCAGCAAAGCAATATTAATGTAGTTGTCACTAACTACATTCATGAACTTGGACTTAGCTGTTCACATTGTCCTCACTTCTGTATCCAAAACATTATACAACAGAATTATAATATACCCAGTAATTCCACTACCGGGTAGTTACCCAAAGAAAATAAAAACACTAATTCGCAAAGACACACGTTCTGTATGTTTATTGAAGCATTATCCACAATAACCAAAATAAGGAAGCAACCCACGTGTCCATCCATCGACAAATGGATAAAGAAGGTGCGGTGTGTATATACGAGATGATATCTTGTCATCTGCAACAGCATAGATGGATCTAGAAGGTATTCCGCTAAATGAAATAAATCAGTCAGAGAAAGACAAATACCATATGATTTCATTCATGTGGGGATTTTAAGAAACAAAGAAAAGAGAGACCAAAACACAGACTCTTAAATACGGAGAACAGGGAGACCCGGGTGGGTCAACTGGTTGAGCGTCCAACTACTGCTCAGATCACGATCTCATGGTTCATGAGGTTGAGCCCCGAGTCGGGCTCTGTGCTGTCGGTACAGGGTCTGCTTCACATCCTCTGTCCCCCTTTCTCTCTGCCCCGCCCCTGCTTGCCCTCACGCTCTCAAAAATAAATGAAACATTTTCATTAAAAATAAATAAGTAAATAAGTAAATAAGCAAATAAATAAATTCAGAGCACAAGCTGGTGGTCGCCCAAGAGCAGGTGGGGTAAGGGGATGGGTGAACTAGGTGAAAGGGGTGACTTGTGCACTCACCATGCTGAGCACTGAGTAATGCATAGAATTGTTCAGTCACTATGCCGCACACCTAAAATTAATATAACACTGTATGCGAATGGTGCCGGAATTTTTAAACGAATGCACAAAAATTTCAAAACCTAGCTCTTTCAATACACCTGAAATGCAAATTTGAAGTGATAAAGAATATTGTGTCACCACAACATGGCGGCATTTCCCCCTCCTTCTGCTCCTCCTGCTTCTTGGTGGCTCATAAAAGGAAGGTGGTTCTTGCACTTGGTGTGCGTTAGGTTAGGGGAAGGGTGAGTAACCAACCCCACAGAGGGTAGGTAGCTGGGTTACACCGAATTTTGAGATTCTTCAACATCCTTGTCAGCCTGGTTCTTGGACTCATGGGATGGCTTCTAATTACAATCTGGCTTCCCCATCCCCGGCACTAAAAGGGGAGACCAGATGAACAGTCGACGCGAGTGGCCGAGGAAGAGTGTTTCTCTGGGCGCCCCAGTAATAAGGGAGCTGGTTTACACTTCTGGCACACCAAGCTTTGATCAGCAGGGTTCAGAACCCAGAGTCTGATCACTAAAGGGCGCTTTAGCAAAATGCAACATCTCAACTGGAAAATCTGTGCAAAGGATGCCAAACCACGGTGATCTCATCGCATTTCTGTCCCAATGTGAGTGTGTGCCTGGGCAGCCAGCCTGGCTCCTACAGGAGGACACTGCTGTCCCTCTCCGCAACCCCCCCCCCCCCCCCCCCGTCCACCTCTGTCCCAGCACTTAGCTTGGCCTCCTTGCACTGACTCTCCCTTACATATCAGTCTTGCGCTCTGCTTGTGGACCCGGTCCTTGCCTTCCCGGTCCTTGCCGTCCCCTTGCCCTGCTCTGTGTGGCAGGAGGGCTGACCCCATTCAGGCTTCATTTCCCAGCTCCTTGTGTAGCTGCTTCAGCTTCGGCTCAGCCAACATGAGGAAAGGATAAGAGATAGAAGGCTGAGAAGGGCACAGCCAGAACATTTCTTTCCTTCTCTCTCTCTGCCTCCCCAGCAGCAGAATCCCCTGTGTCTGCTCTGAGTTTCCAGCTCCCCCAGGTAAGCTTGTGCTGGTTTAAGCTTGTACCAGGTGACCTCAAGTGACCCCAGCCCCTGGCTTCTGATGGCACCCCCTCCTTCCTTTGTCCTTCCAATGAAGGGGTGAGAGCAGTTTACTGCCATCCCAATTGATCCATTGCTTCTCTGTGATCTGGTAGGCTTCTAGACTTGTCCTTGTACAACCCGATTTCCTGTAAGACACGGGTCTGAACCCTGATGTGATTATGAACTCCTAAAACTCAATAACCCCATCCCATATCTTTGTGCACATATATTTGGGAGGGTACTTGAAAATTTATTGTCCAACTGAATTGAAAACTCACTGGAGTCAAAATTTTACATGAGCTCTAAGCTGACAGAACTGATTGGCCTGAGAAATCATTCCTTTATTTTCTTAACATTGCTTCCATTAAGAATTTTCTCATTTTTAATTGCAGTAAAATACATGTATTGTAATGTTTACCATCATAAACATTTAAGTGAGAAGTCTTTCACTTTAAATGGAGACGTTTGCTTCTATGGTTAAACCAAGACTTGATTTAAGAAAATCTCGTGGTTGAGGTGCCTGGCTGGCTCAGTTGGTTGAGTGTCTGACTTCAGCTCAGGCCATGACCTCCACATTCCTGAGTTCAAGCCCCACATCTTGCTTACTGCTGTCAGCACAGAACTTGCTTCAGATCTTCTGTCCCCCTCTATCTTTGCCCCTCCCCTGTTCCCATTCTCTCTCTCTCTTTCTCTCTCTCAAAAAATAAATACAACATTTGAAAGAAAGAAAGAAAGAAAGAAAGAAAGAAAGAAAGAAAGAGAAAGAAAGAAAAAGAGAAAAATCTCATGGTCATGTCCAGGTCATTTCCAGGAGCACAGGAGGTGCCTGCAAAGTCATTGCCTTTGAAACAATCACTGAACTCTAACCGAGTGCCTAGCAGGCACCTTAAAGAGAAGACTTACAGTCCTCACCACTAGTTTCCATGATGCATAATACTGGTCCCATTTTACAGATGAAGGAATCAAGGTTCAGAGACAGTGGTTGACTACTCCAGCCCCACACTCTTGGTTTATAATTTAGTCAACATGTAATCTAGTAAGTCTTGAATTTTAAGACTCAAGTATCTGCTAACAAATGGAAATCCCAAAGAGAATCTATTTTAGCAGGTCAGAATTCATTCACTGATAATACCCACACCCCTGATTTCTGATACAGGTGGCCCCTCCATCACACCTTGAGAAATACTGCACCAGAACGTAAGGAAAATGGCTCCGTGTTGAATTAGTTTCTTGATATATCCTCGGACCCTCGCCAAGGCCCTGGCACTTAGCCAATGATCAATAAGTAATTGCAGAATTGATAAATGAAGGAATGAGTGAACAAGGACTTGACCATTTCTTTTTAAGAAGCTTATCTATTTATTTTGAGAGAGAGAGAGCCAGCAGAAGAGGGGTGGAAAGAGAGGAAGAAAGGGAATCCCAAGCAGGCTCTGCACTGTTAGCACAGAGCCCCCTGCAGGGCTCGAACTCGTGAACTGTGAGATCATGACCTGAGCCTAAATCAAGAGTCAGACACTTAACTGGCTGAGCCACCCAGGTGCCCCTACCTTCTATTTTAATTTAAATCCTAAACATTTTCTACTGCTATTAACTAGTTCTCATTGTAGACACCACACTGAAGCTTATTCATTTATTAACTCGTCCAATGAGTATTTTATTAACTCTTACCATATGACTTGTCAACGCTCGATCCTGGGGAATATACAGATATTCATTAAATATTTGATCCATAGACACTATCCTTCAAAGCCTCAAAGAGTTTCAATTATTGCAATGGAGGGGACTAAGCCAGTAAGGACAACAGAGATCCATAATCACATGTTAAAGGGATGTCTTCGCAGATCCCTGTGCTGGAGATGAATTAGGACCCCAAAGAGGGGAGCATCCAGTCTTACCTCCAGGGGTGAGGTTAGAGAAAGAGAACACAGAAGAGGCAATGCCCACAATAAATCTCCATGGGCAAAGGCTTGTCAGTCACATGCAGGGTGGGAGGTAGCCTTGTCACCTGTAGGTGGAGTTTAAGCAGCTCCTGGAAGTGCATTTGGCTCCACAAGGCTTGGGTTGCAAGGGTCAAAGTCACACACCAACAGATACGTAAAACCACCTAATGTAAAATCATTCAAATAGCACAAATAACAAGAAGATTGCTCGGTTTGGGTTGGGAAGGAGGAGAATCCCTCTATTACAAACTATCCCTTTCCTCTCCCTGCCCCACTTACAGCAGTCCCCCTTTATCCACTGTTTCCCGTTCAGTGGCTTCAGTTGCCCACAGTCAGCTTCGGTCCAGGAGCAGATGACCCTCCTTCTGGCTGTGGCCGGAAGGTCAGCAGTAGCCTAACACTATGCCACCATGCCTATGCCATTCACCGCCCTTCACCTCCCCACGTAGGCATTTTTATCAAGCCACAGCATCACAAGAAGGGTGCATAGAGGACAGTGAGACATCTTGAGAGAGAGAGGGAGAGAGACCACATCCACAGAACTTTATTACAGCGTATTGTTACAATTGTTCTATGTTACCCTTAGCATTGTTCATTTCTTACCGCGCCTAAACTTTATCATAGGTATGGATGCGTATGTACAGGGAAAAAAACATCGTATGTATAGGGTTCAGGACTATCCATGTTTCAGGTACCCACTGGAGGTCTTGAAGCATACATACCCTCCAAGAATAATGAGGGGCTACTGTACAAACTTGAAGGCGAGGAAGGGTCCTTTGGTTATTTAAACCTTTAATAAGTAGTTGAAGCTGGGATTCTAGGTCAGGGGTATCTAAGCCCAAAGTCTGGGCTCTTTGTCACAACATTCACCCCATCTTCCAAGAAACTGGGGAGCAAGGGCTGAGGAAAACAAGACTCTTGATTCAACTTTTCCAGTATGTGGTCCTCGGGCTCTGCTTTTGTGCAAATCCAAACATTCATCAGGTAGAAGTCACGTGGTTGACCCTAAGTTAGGTGTTGTTCTCCTCACTGCCTCACTTTGTCCTCAGCATGTTTTTTTTTTAACGTTTTATTTATTATTGAGAGAGAGAGAGAGAGCACGAGCATCGGAGGGGCAGAGAGAGAGGGAGACACAGAATGCGAAGCAGGCTCCAGGCTCTGAGCTGTCCACACAGAGCCTGACACGGGGCTCAAACTCACCAACCGCGAGATCGTGACCTGGGTCAAAGTTGGATGCTTAGCTGACTGAGCCACCCAGGCGCCCCTATTCTCAGCATGTTTTGAAATTTGTATTATTTCCCTCATTTTCTAGGTGGAATAATCGAAATTCAGAGGTATTGAGATTGAACTGAAACGCAACAGCTTTTCTAAGATGACCCAGCTGGTAAGCAGCTCACCTCCACCTATGATGAAACTTGAACCACTTGTAATATTTTTTTTTCCTGTTGCTGCTCTTGATGAAGTTGGGAATATCCAGATAACAATGTAAATACATACACTGGCAGACCACTTATAACTACAAACCAGTTTGGGCTTGTCTCATTTCCCTCCGCAACAATATACGTTATCCCCATCTCACAGGGAAGGGTCTTGAAAATTAAATACGTCAGTGAGTTGGCAAGCCCTACAGCCACGACATGGCTGGGCTTTTTAACTTAATTTACCTCTTACTTTAGCCTGATATTTCCATATTTGGAAGAAATCCATTGGTTTCTGGATTGTCTTTATTTCCCCAGAGTCATTTTTCAAGTATAACTCTTTAATATAGAAAACTATTTTTGTTGACTCTGGAGTTGAAAAAAGGGGCTGGAGGGTAGGGACATTTGATGGATTAAATATTGGTTGAGCCATAATCCAGGACCCCACTTTTATTCTCTCAATTTGTAAGCAGACCACCAAACCGTAACAGGTTTGACTTTTGTTGAGGGAAAGATTTTTTTAAATAGCCACAACATTAAACTTTCAAAATATTTGCAGCAACATTTTTCTATAAGCCTTAGTATTAGTCTTCAGTATTATCACATTTGACATAATTACACCCTGTAAATACCTCAAACTTGTAATGACATCCTTTCAAGAATTATTCCTAATTATTATACTTGACATGACAAATTAAACATGTTGTTTGACGTAATTATACTAAATAATTCAAAATGCTAATTATGCTTAGAAATAGCAATTAGCATAATTAAGTTAAAAAATAAGCTACTGTAAATTTTGCTACTGATTCACTATCACCAACTGGAATTTTCTAGATTTTAATAAAGATTGACTGGTGTGACTTACAAAATTATATCTTCAATCAAAAATGGCAAGACATTTTCCATGGCTTCAGAAGCCGTTCAAGAGATGGCAAGAGAATAAAAGCTTGGTGGCTTGGGGTTGTGCAAAGGGCCAAGTCTTTAGAGGTGGTCAGACTTGAGTATCAGTCTTCACTTGACCATCGTTAACTGGGTTAGTTGGGCTAGAGATACAGTCCTTTGAAATATTCTTTTTCCTCTACAACTAGGTATTATATTTGCCTCTCTAGGCCTGATTTGGACATCAGGATCCTTGAAGAGAGTTTGGAACCCTCTTGTTTATTCCAGTACTCCTTCCAACAGCCAAGATACGGAAACAACCTTAGTGTCTACCAAAGGATGAATGGATAAAGACAATATGGTATATTCGTACAACGAAATATAATTCAGCCATAAAAAAGAAGGAAATTTTACCATGTAACAACATGGATGAACCTTGAGAACATTATGCTAAGGGAAATAAGCCAGTCACGGAAAGACAAATACCACACAATTCCACTTATACGAGGTATCTAAGATAGTCAAATGCATAGAATCAAAGAATGGAATTGTGGTTACCAGGGGCTGGGGGGAGGGGGAAATGGGAATTCACCAATCAACAGGAGCAAAGTTTCAGTTCAGAGAAATAAGCTGTAGACATCTACTGTGCAAACATGTGCCTATAGTCAACAACAATGTATTGTACACTTAGAAATTTATAAGAGAGTAGATCTCATGTTGCACGTTCTTACTGCAATAATTTTTTTTAAAAAAGCATAAACTGAGGATGTAAAGACACAAAGTGCCTGACATGATGCATGACCCCTAGGAAGGGCTCCATAAATTTCAGGTTTCCTGACTCGTGCTCATTAAAGGGAGGAATATATTGACTGTGAAATTCCTAGGCCACCTGGAGAAAAAAGAAGAAAGGTATAAGGTGGATACGTAATTTTTTCCGAAAAAAAATCTATGATCTAAAAAAGAAAGGAAATGATCTCTAATATGTAGAGAAGTGCAGATATGACGAGGTGATATTTAAACATATAACTACCAGAGCACCTGGCACATAGTCAGCTCTTCATAAGTTATTGTTTCATATCCCTCTTAAATAGACTTTTATTTATTTTTTTCAATTTTTTTAACGTTTTTTATTTATTATTGAGAGACAGAGAGACACAGAGCATGAGCAGGGGAGGGGCAGAGAGAGGGGGAGACACAGAATCTGAAGCGGGCACCAGGCTCCGAGCCTGATGTAGAAGATGCCCAAATGTAGAAGATGCCCACCTTCTCTGGGCTTTGTGCCTAACTATGCGAAACATCCCAATTACAGAAATGTTGAGGGTAGAACATAGGATCTAGCGGCAGAAAGCTCGAGTCTGAGTCTGGCTTCACCAATGACATGGCAGGTGGCCATGGGAGCATCACTAAGCTTCCCCGAGCTGGAGTCTACCATTTGTAGAAGGCCAGGCTGTTACTGCACGGTGGGAGAGAAGAAGCCTGGACATGCAGATAGACAGGAGAGACGATGCTATGACCTCAGCTGAGACAAGCAGAGGCAGCGGGGAGGGAGAAAGGATGGCAGATGTAGACAACAGCAACAAGGGAGAATTCGGAAGGAAGAGCAGGCAACAGTCTGTTGACCACCGGGCGGACCTGGGCAGTGGCAGAAGCCAAGTTTGGTTGACAGGTCTGCGTGAGCAGAGACAGCAGAGAGAGAAAGGCCAATGGGAGAAAATGGGGGAATGTCTGGGGACAGACATTGGCTGGGTTTTGTGTTTGATGTGCCGAGTCACCATATGCAGGGCGTTCGATGGACATGAATCCCTCAGGGTGGGTTGGCCAATGTAAGTGTGGCTCCTCTTCCCAGAAGGTCGAGTAAGAGACGGGGGCACAGAGTTCTGGCACTGGTTTCCATGGGATGAGGGCAACGCGGAGTGAGCCAAGAGCGAGAAGGAGGATCAGGGAAACAGAAACAGACTCCAAGAAGAGTCTTTACATTTGTTTACATTTACAAACAAACACGAATGTGATTTTATCTCTCGGAATCAAAAGAATATACCAGTCAGGACGTGTCTTTCTCAGGTTTCCTTTCACCCAGTTCAAAATCTGAGTGGTCCCGGACTCCTGCCTCTCCTGCACGAACACATGCCATGATGTGACGCCTACGCATCCCTTATGCCAGCCCCGCTCTCTTTTCTTGCTTCCGGTCCCCATCTTCATTTGCTGAGAAGACTTGAACCTACCTGTCCAGCTTTTTCTCTTGCCAATTCTCACCTCCTCTCCCTCTCACCACCATCCTATACCACCTTACGCATTAGGATCTGTGTCGTATTCCCCAAACTCTTCTGTATTCTCATGTCTGTGCTCACATCTGCCCCCTTCTTTGGAATGACCATCTATCTCCTTCTTCCATCCAGATGCACCTGTCTGGCAAACACTGACTTGGCCTTCAATCCCTTCTAAGGAGCCTTTCCTGACCTATTACCTGCACCTTTGTGCCCCACCCCCAGAGAACGGCATTCTACTCCCTGTGCAGAATTCCACCAGAGAACCTGTAACAAATCTATGTACCTACTTGTTCATGTATCTCTGACCTTCCCTGGCCTGGGAGCACCTTGAGCCTGGCAGCATTTCAATGCATTCTTATAGCCCAGGGCTCAGCACTGCGTGCTGAATGAATACATCAATCAATCAATCAATCAGTCCATCAGGATTGAGCTTTGGCTATTTTTTCTGTCAGGATGTCTATTGGAATTAAGGCATTTATAAATATTTTAAAAAATGCAAAAAACTTTGTTATTTTGTTTTGTTTTCTTGGATGCTTTGTTCTGCCCATCGGTTTAGGTTGGCAACTTGAATGGGCAATTAGTGTGACAGCCCCAGTAATTACTCCCATAATCTGCAATCCCTAAGTGGTGGGAAATAGAGGCCTTGGGTAGACTTTGAGTATATTCCCTTATTAGGAAATCACAGTGATTTCATGGAAGTCACAAAGGAAATGTTTTTACTGAGAAATCACAAGCTGTAACTAATGAGGAAAGGAAGAAAAATACATATCTTTAAATCCCGCATACTAACCCTATGCCTAACAATGACATTGTGCATTCAGGAAATTCTAAGCTTATACTTGGCCTTGTTGAAAAGAGAGATGTTAATTTGCCTGAACCCACTGTGTATAAAGACACGTCTGACATGGTAAAGGCTTCCAGCACTGCGGCTCTGTCATTGTCAGGGACACTTACTCATGTATTCCCCACAAGGGACAGGTAACTTTCACCTGTTGAGCAAAAATGAAAACGGAGACTCTGATGTGTCGAGTGACTGTCGGAGAGCTTGCAGTGATGAGGCGAGAGCCGGGTTGTGAGCCCAGGTCTGTCCAAGCCCCACTGCTCCAGAGTTGTGCCCCTTGGGGACGTGCAGACTGTGAGTTATAATCCAAAATAAATCAACCTCTAGGTTAGTATAAAATGATTTCCATCATTACTGAAAAATATGATAGTAGCTCCTTGACTGTCTTTGAAAATCCCTTCAATAAGTCCTTCAATAAAATATTTTTATGTGAAGGGAAAAAGAAGTGAAATAAAGCTTAAGACACAAACTACTCTGTTTCTGGTCCTGGATTTGATGACAAATTCACTGTTTGACCTCGAAGGAGTCATTTTATCAGACTTGGTCCCAGTCAAATGAAGTGTTTGGGCTTGTTAACCTCAAAAGTACACCCATCTCTATGGGCCCCTCGGTCAGTTAAGTGTCCAACTCATGATCTCAGCTCAGGTCTTGATCTCAGGGTCATGAGTTCAAGCCCCACATTGGGCTCAGTGTTGGGTGTGGAGCCTACTTAAAAAAAAAGTTCTGTACCCATCTCTAACTTACGGGAAGGCAGATGGCAAAACTTAAAAAAAAAAAGAAAAAAAGATTTAGGATATCCTCTTAATGACCAATTCTTAGACTAGGCAGGATCCTCAGCAAGGTTGCTGGCAAGTACTAACAGCCAGAACCCACCAATATTCACTTTTAAATAAGTAAATGAATTAAGGAATCGGTTGTCCATTCATTGCATTTTTGCTTGGGTTTGAATTTTTCAAGAAATTTGTCTTCTTGTGGATGCTGTGTACATATCCAATTTGCCTTAGCCTCTACCAACGAGTGGGCAACGTAAATTGCCCGTATCAGGACAACATTAGAACAAAGCAAGAGAAGTTGTACAAAAGGCAGCAGAATCAACAGCACATATCAGTGGGTGACATCTCAGCTCAGCTGAGGCCGGAGGGTGAGTGTCCACAGGGCTCTTATGAGTCACTGACTCCATGAGAGTTGTTATCTTCTCGGTACATATTTTGTCTCCAATCAAATCTCTTCTTCCTTTAAAGGCGAGAATTTGGCAAATGTTCTCTTTTTTTCTTGACAAACACAAAGGAGACGGGAATCCAAATGGTCCTGGACTTTAGCTGAGAGTCTTTTGAATGGTCTTATACAGACCCCGACGTCATGTTTCAATTTCCCCCTCACCACTGTGCACCATATTTTCTTTTTATTGGGAAAAGCAAGCTGGTTATGTCTATAATGCATACCTCTGTGGTCTCAGTTACATACTCAACAGCTCTCTCTGGTCCTAGGTTTTGATAATAATTTCTTCAATTCCTATGAATTCAATGAATTTATATTTAAGCAAGATTTGTGGGTCAAGAGCTTTGTCCAGTTTATTCAGGCAACATATTCCAAATGGCAGGCTGTTCTGGGTACTGGAGATACACCGACGAACAAACACACAATCCCTCACCCTTGAGGATTTCTCCAGCCAAGAAGGAAGACAAGTATGTAAAAAGCAAATGTTGTTTAATGTGAAACGTGCTATCATAAAAATCGTGCATGGCACAGTGAGCCCTAAGGGGAGGGCCCCCTACTTCGGAATGAGGGAGGGTTGAGTCAGCATAGACTAAGTTGCTTCATGATAGCAAACAACCCTAAAATCTTACCAGCTGACGATAAACCTGAATTTATCACTCGCTTCACATGGCAATCACAGACCGATTCAGGATTGACTCCACACCGTCTTTATTCCAGAATCCAGGCTGACGGTGCATTCCCCGCCTGGAACATATGGATCCCCTGCCACGGGACATGTGGTCGAAGGGCACAGTGGATCGGAAGTGCTGCTTGTCGCTTCCTGCTACATTTTAAAGCAAGTCACATGGCCATGACTGACATCCAGGCCTGGGTTCACCAACTGCTCTACCCAGAAGGACCCCGTAAGGAATGGCGGTGAATGTTTTGGAAAATGATAGCACCTACCACGGGGGAAGAGGTCTGTTATTTATTGTGGCCAGAGCATAAGGGAAGATAGAGGGTTCGTGAGAAATGAGACTGGATATTAAGGCAGAAAATGGATAATGGAGGACTTTGTGGTACAGAGAAGCTTGGACCAGGCGAAATCAGAAAACTGGTGAGTGAGGTCAAATTTCTAGCTTAAATATAGCATCCTGTCTGTGTTGTGGAAAATGGTATGTAGGCAGCACACTGCTGGCAGGAGCAGAGGAAGAGAACACTGCTGAAAAGTTGATAGAGGTGTGAGCTCAGGACAGAAGATGAAAATGGAAGAGAAAAGAGGGGAATGAGAGCTCTAAGGGGTGGCTTTACCCACACCGGGCATGGGCCAGACCCATGGATAGAACAAAATTGCTTCCTTTCTCCATGAAATGATATGTTGATACTGACGAAATGTCTGCTTTGTTTGCAAAATGCAGTAGAAGAGAGGCAAGGAATACTCCATGTCAGGCCCTGTGAGGTCCCAGAAGATCTGAAGAGTCCTTGACTCATTGAAGCTCTCACAGGTGCAGTATTGACCAAGAGAGATGAGAAACAAAAGGCAGACTTTCCCTGTGATCCAAGTGTTGCCAAAAGATTGGCCGGCTTGTTTGCACAGCACCTCACAATTCACTGGATGGGACTGAGAAAGCTGGGGGCAGGGGGTGGGGGGTGACAGGAACTCTGGTGGGGAGAGGCACCTGCAATTCGGTCCCAGTCGGACTACTTACAAAAGAGAAGACCTTGGACAATTTACTACATTTCCTTGAGCCAGTTTCCTTGTCTAAAAGGAAGGAAAGAATGGGGGAAGGAAGGAAGGAAATAAAGAAGAAAGGAAGGTATGGAAGTCAAGGTTCTCCAGGGAACCAGGCCAGCAGGTGACAGAGATTTGTTTGAAGGAATTGGCTCTCGTGATTATGGACTCTTGGCAAGTCTGCAACATGATGGGGCAGGCCTGCAGGCTGGACACTCAGGGAAGAGTTGACATCGGAACTTCAAAGGCAATTGGCTGGCAGAATTCCTTCTCGTTCAAGGGAGATTCTTTTGTTCGGGTCAAGCCTTCAACGGATTGGCTAAGGCCAGTCGACCTCACGGAGGGCAATCTGCTTCAATCCAAGGGCAACCATTTAAAGGTTAATCTCATCCCCCAAAAACACCTTCACAGAAACATCCAGAACCATGTTTGACCAAAAACTCGGGCTCTGTGGCCCAGCCAAGTTGACACATCAAATTAACCTTCACAGAAGAGAAAGGAAAAGAAAGAGAAGAAAAAGGAAAAGAAGAAAAAAAAGCAATGTGATATCCTGTGAAAGGCCCAGGACCTGGTAGCAGCTCACCAAAATGATGCTCATTTTATTATTTTTATTATCATTAAATCATTTTTATCTGTTCATCCATCCTTTGTTTACAGAGGGAGAAACGGAGACGGGGACATGTTACACACAGTTCTGTGTCCCGTTGAGGGCATTCAGTCACTGGATATGTGTGGCCATTTATCAGACAGGGGGTAATTCTGAGATGGGCAGAATACCCTGGTTTTGTACTTAACCGACTGAATTCCCCATTCAGCAAGACCAATCAGAATGATCAATTGAGAGTACAATTGAATTCCTTTGGAACTAACAGAAACAAAAGCTGACCTAGTTTATATTGTCGAGTGGGGCTCCAGAGATTCAATCTCTGCTTATGAGGAGCTAAGATGGCCAACGGGCTTTGTTTCACGTGGACGTCATCAATTCATTTGCTGATTTAACAGGATATGATAAACATGTTGTATCCTATATGCCTAGCACAGCACAGGGCTTTGAAGGGACCCGGAGAAGTAGGACACACAACGTGTATTGAATCCTTACGTCCCTGCCATCCTATTTATGTGTATGACCTAATTTTACCCTCGTTTCATTTTAAGCTGTATAAACCTTAGGGAGGTACCAGCCTTCCTGGTTTGTCTTTGTTCTAAATGTTGAAGAGTTTGTAAGAGGGGCAGGGTGCTGCAGTCCTGCCTCACGGTCGCAGCGATGAGAAGCTGAAACATCGCAGAAGAGTCGAATTGCTACCTTGGACGAGCAGTGTCAAGTGGGAGGTGCGGGCAGGTCAGAGGACCAGGCACCCGATGGGGAGAAGGTGACTGGGGACGGCATCATAAAGGTCCACAAAGACAGATCAATGGCGATGAGCCCCTCTGGAGGGCCGGAGGGTCCGGAGGAAGCCCAAGTCCCACAGCTCATCAGTAGCAAGGTCTGATCAGAACGTCTGCAGACCCCGGTGTGATGTGCTGCCCTGACCTCTGTCCTAGGACCCCCCTCCCCTAGAGCTCTGCCCTAGAGCTGAACAATGAAGGCAGCGGGGGCCGTACCATGGCTTAAGAATAAGCTTGGAGTCGGGAAAAGGAAACAAGACCACGGGGTCCCACCTCTGCGATGCCTCGAGGGTGAGCTCTCAGGTAAGTGACCTGCCCGGCCTCCGAAATGGGAATAAGGGGCGGGCTTCTCAGGGCTCGCCCAAGGGAGTGATGGATGTGACTGTACAGAAGGTGCCAGAGCCCGGCACAGGGCAGGTTCTCCAGATGGGGTGCTTCTGCTTCGTACCTTCTCACCCCGCCTAGACGCGGCACACTTAGGGGGCTGTGGAAATGAAACTTCTGCTGTACCCAGAATTCAGCTATCATTGTTGGACACAGCCACGCTCTTTTGATCTGAGATTGACAAAGAGGCTATTCTTAGGGCTAATTACGGAACACATCCGGCGAGTGCCCCTCTCCCACCCACGCACAGCTATTGGAGCTGTCGTGTGCAGTCCAGCCCGGCTGGCCACGTGGCCTCAAACCTCTGGTACCTGTCGGCAGCAGTTGCCCATAGCAACAGCAGGGGGTGGGGGAAGTGTGAATTAGGAAGTTACCAACGGTGTTGTGTTGTTTGTCAATTATTTGTCTGCATGGGTACGTCCGTGTGAGGGTGTCTGCAGTCAGAAGTGAGGGGAGTCACGCGGAGGTAAGTGGACAGGTGCTTCCTGTCTGCGTTCCTTGTGATGCAGGATTTCTTTTGAAAAAGAGGCTAGGTGGGAAAAATACTCATGCCCATTTTTTGTGTGTGTGTGCAAATACATATGTAACAAGTGGGGACTCCCGCTTCCTCCTACTCTGCATCATTCGACTCCCTTCCGCGGGCAGGGGGTGGTGACGGTTCCGTGATTCTCTGGGGCTTCTGCACGCTGAATCTGGAGAGAAGCGTGGCTGAAGCACGTGATAGAACAGGCCATGGTATCGCACAGAAACTTCCACCGTGGGGAGTCAAAAACATCTACTGCAGACCCCGGGCTGCTTGCAGCAGGAGTTGGGGCGGATCAGGCCGCGTAAGGAACTGGCAACGAGGTGCTTGGTATCCTCAGGCCGCCCCGCCTTCAAGCCTGGGGATTTACCGGGCTCTTCTCTCGGCAGCGTGATTTGGGGCACTCATGAGCCTGCAGGTGTCTCAGGGCTCTGGACCTTTATCCTTCAGGTGACCATAGCTTTCAGCCTGCCAGGCGGCCGGAAGGAATCACTGCTGTGTAGAAAGTTCCCGGCACAATGCCTGGCTTCGTGTGGCACCCAACAAATGGACCCTTTGTCCCTTCCAGGGAGCACTCTGGAATGGAGCGGTGCAAAGGAGCTGCGGGACGGAGAACAATTCCCAGCCCACCTTTCTCGCCTGCTTACGTGTGTGGCTGCACGAGCTGCGTCCGAGATTCTGCCACATGCCGGCTGCACGAAGATGTAGGTGAGTCCCTGGACCTCCCGAGCTGTCCTCTCCTGGTTGGTAAATGGAGGTAAAGGGTGCCCACCCCTGAAGGCTGGAGCTTCCTGAGTACCGGGCGTGATGTCACGTGAAGCTCGCCGCCCTGCATCACGGTGACCAGGTTTGGTCCTCTCGTCAGAACCAGCCTTCCTAAGAGCACAGTACGATAGGACAAGGAATAGAGGTTTGGGATTTTGTGACTATGGTGTGAAAAGTCTTTTAAATGTTGTTTTCCAACCTAAATAAAAGTATCCTATGAAGGGAGAGCTGGGTCGGGGTGGGTGATACAGCCACGGTGAGGGGAGTTTTTGATAGTGGAACAATTAAGGGAGAAAGAAATCTGAGATGAGAGAATCTGAATAATACTCTTGCCTAGAAATCTTCATTTTCTCCAGTGCCCCAAAGTACTTCATCTGTGCCTCAGTTTCTTTTTGGTTTATTATTTTTAATGAAGGTATTTTCCTTCTTTTTTTAATTTTTTTTTTTAATGTGTATTTATTTTTGAGACAGAGAGAGACAGAGCATGAATGGGGGAGGGGCAGAGAGAGAGGGAGACACAGAATTGGAAGCAGGCTCCAGGCTCTGAGCCATCAGCCCAGAGCCTGACGTGGGGCTCGAACTCACGGACCGCGAGATCGTGACCTGAGCTGAAGTCGGACGCTCAACCGACTGAGCCACCCAGGCGCCCCTCCTTCTTTTTTTAAAAAAAATAATGTTTATTTATTTTTGAAGGAGATGGAGGCAGAGCATGAGCGGAGGAGGGGCAGAAAGAGAGGGAGCCACAGAACCCGAAATGGGCTCCAGACTCCGAGCTGTCAGCACAGAGCCCAGTGCGGGGCTCGAACTCACAAATGATGAGATCACGGCCTGAGCCGAAGTCAGACACTTAGCCGACTGAGCCACCCAGGTGCCCCAAGGTATTTTTTCTTAACCATCAATTAATGTTTGGTTATTTTTATTAGAAAGTAAAGTAAAAAGAAGTTTCTAAAAGCATATACAATGTCACCATCTGAATATTCGTCTTGCCATAAGTATATCTTCAAGTTTGTATCTCAAGCAGTGTCCTAAACATATTATTCAATAACTGTCATTTTATTAATTTCCAATGTAGCTTCACATTTTTTTTACTATTTTGTTTGAAAATGTCTTTGTATTTCTTTGACTTTTCGTTGAAATGTCTCCTGACGCCTTTCATTTGATCCTTATTGTTTTGATATGTTTTCCCATTGGCTTTTTTGATTTGAATTTTAATGCTTAGGATATGCAAAATATTTTAATTTGTATATATTCAAATCTGTTTTCTTTGTGATTTTTTCCCCCATTGCTATGGAAACCCTTCCCAGTCCAGGAACAATTCAATTAAATAGTCAATTAGATTATAACTTTGCCCTGGATTTAATTTTTAAGTCCAACAGGAATGTGTTCTAGCATATGACCTGAGGTAAGGATTCATTGTAACCTTTAAAAACATTCTTAGCCAAATTGAGAAGCGTATTTTAATGAAGAATTTACCCCCCCTTCTTTTATGACATATCCTAATTACACATTAGATTCTTATCTGCAGTAGGAGTCGTTTGACTGCTGTTTTCTGTGCCATACTTTCTTTTGCCAATTTTTGTGCAGCTATAATACTCTTAATTTTGTGGCTGTGTAGGAAATTGCGACATATGATCAACTCAAGTCCTGCATCTTATTTTATTCTTCAATTTCTTATCGACTCCTGTTTGTTTGCCATCAAGATGAAATTCAGGAACATTCTGTCTTTTACAAATTCTACAGCTTGATAATAATTGTGTCAAATCTGTAAATTAAGCTGGAAAAGGCTGAATTTTTGCCGTGCAACTTACTTATTATATTGTGCTGTCTCCACCAGAATCAGATCTCCTGTCTCATACGAGGAGCAATATCCATTCCTGATATTTCTTCCCAAATCAGCGCTCAGGGCCTAACCCAAGGGCTTGCACACAGTAAGCATTCATTACCACTGAGATAACTCAGAGCTCCAGGAATAATGTGTTGGCTTTTTTTTTTTTTTTGCAGTAATTTTGCTAGAATCCATATATTCTAGGATCTTCTGACCTCAATCCATGACAATTTCTAATGTATACTTACCCATCTTTTTTAGTGTGAGTTGATCCAATCGTATTTATCCTAAGGAAAAAACGTGAACGTGTTGAAGTTTTTAGAAATTTACCACTTTCCGGAAGCATCTCTGTGCCTGCAGAGTGTATGTACAAACAGCACATAGCACATTGCATGTTTAAAAGCATTCACTGAGGTTCTATATATATATATATATATATATATATATATATATATATATAACATAGAATATATAATATGGAATATATACTATATATATATTATATATGTATTGTGTGTATATATGTGGATTAGTGGTGAGTATGAATGTAATTTCAGAACGAAAGTTCAACATAAATTATATGTTTCTGAGCCCAAAGATTCAGGAACTGACACAGGAATTCGTACCCCAGCATTCCAAACGCCAATGGTGTCCAACCATCTAGATGACTAAGCTGGTAACATCACCTTAAGCAAGAGCTGCACACTGCATCTGTCTCCCTCTGGACCTGTTTCCCCAGTGGGAACTGTAGAGACTGGAACCAAAGATCACTGAGGGACCTCAGGCCGGCTAGTTCTCGGGAGCTATTTCCTCACCTGTGAATGAATTTACTCTCTCAGGGTCTCCCAGCACTGGCGTCGAGATTATATCCAAAGGTGGGTGCGGCCCTTGGGAGCATTCGCCATCCCCAGTCCTGGTGGTGCCTGACAGCGGAGACAAAGAGAGCCACCGAGTCTGCTGAACCCAATGCCACGACAGTCCGCACAACTCAGTCACCTCAGGTCACCGTGCAAAACCCAAGACAATTTGAAATTGCTTTTTTTCATAGAGCTCTAAGAGAGCTCTTGGACTGACATTGTATTTTCCTTTCAAAATTAAAAAAAAAAAGTGTTACAGGAAAAATAAAAGTAAATGACAACAGCCAAATATCTTATGATTGTCAAGAAAATGAAGAAGGAGGGGCGCCTGGGTGGCGCAGTCGGTTAAGCGTCCGACTTCAGCCAGGTCACGATCTCGCAGTCCGTGAGTTCGAGCCCCGCGTCGGGCTCTGGGCTGATGGCTCGGAGCCTGGAGCCTGTTTCCGATTCTGTGTCTCCCTCTCTCTCTGACCCTCCCCCGTTCATGCTCTGTCTCTCTCTGTCCCAAAAATAAATAAACGTTGAAAAAAAAATTAAAAAAAAAAAAAAAGAAAATGAAGAAGGAACCGTGCACCTGACATGGAGTCCTCCTGGTTGCCTTGATCTTCCGGAAGCCAGTCGTCAGCCCCCGGCTCCTATGAACTGGCCTCTTCTGGCAACTCCTTTTGGAGCCCATGCCTGTTACAAAAACTCAGGGACCAGGGCATGTTCTCACTCCTCTCCTATCTCCTATCTCCTCTCTTCCTCTTGCCCAACCCCCAGCTCTACCATAAGTACACGGAAGGGAGAGCCCATATAAAATGAGTCTGTCATGCCAAATGCCGTGAATAGTGTCTTCCCATAGGAGACCATGAAAAATACATTTTGCACCAGGAGGAAATGCTTTATAATTTACTATTCAATGGCTAGCTTTCTTCCAGATAGGAAAACAAAGGAAACATTTCCAGAAAAGAAAAAGAATGGGAAACTGGAAAGAACAAAGAGACCAGGCAGATCTGGGTGTGAATTCTGACTTCACTACGTAGCCGCAGTGAATCATTTAACCTCTCTGAACGTCAGTTTCCTCATCAAGACACAAGGCTGATGATCATCCCCAGCCCAGGGGCAGCTGTTTATCGCACAAATACTACGGTAAAGGGCCTAGCGGAGGCGTGTAGCACCAAGGGTGCTCAGGGACACGTCCCGCCTTTGCTCACTTTCACGCCCAGCGTGCTCAAAGATGGTGTTCTGCTGCAGAGAATACATTTTCTAAATTTTCATTTTTTAGAGAAAGAGAGCATACACTGGGGAAAGGGGCAGAAGGAGGGACAGAGATAGAATCCTAAGCAGGCTCCACGGTCATGGCAGAGCCCAACATGCTGTTCGTTCCCACAACCCTGGGATCATGACCTGAGCCAAAATCAAGATCTGGACGCTCAAACCACTGAGCCACCCAGGCACCCCGAGAATGCATTTTCAGAACTCAGCTGGTGCTTGGCATTCGTAACATCCCCCACTAATGGAGGCCACCCTGTGGGGTGTGAACTGCTTTCGTTTGCTTCTCTGTCACCAGAAGGTTGATAACAAACCCACTGGAATAGACAGTCTATGGAGATGTCCTCCTGGAATTTGGTCAACAGCTGTGAACTAGGCACCAATACATCGGCCCTGGGATGAACTTGCCCTGTGGGCTCTCAGCTTTCCTGCAGACCCTGAGATACCCGGGTCAGCCCTCCACGCCCACACCCTGCCACCTTTGGCTTCAGGGACCCTGTGTATTGCCTTTTGTCTAACCTCTGAATCTACATGGGTGAAGGGGATGCACACGCTGTCCTTCCTCTCTCCCCCTGCCCTCCCTTTCTGCCTCAAGCACTTACTGAGCACCTACTCTGCATGGTCCCTGTGTAGGCAATGTGGAAGCAGGGGTGAATTAGCCCCAGTCCTGGACCTCAAGGCAGACTGGCCTTTGAGATGTAAGGCTTTGAAGCATGTGATGATGACATACAATTCAAAGTGACGCGGAGTATAGCCTCTTTGGGAACAGAGGTAGAGTGATCACTTGTACCTGGAAGTTTTTGGAAAGGACAATGCTGAATTTACCAGAAGGCAGGGCGAGAGAGAGAAGGTCACGTCAGGCAGAGCATATGATATGTCTAAGTGCACAGAAAACTTGTCCGTAAAGAGGCAATTATGGTGAAAGCATGTTGAAAAAGGTTTTCGTTCTCAGAAGAAGATCAAGTTATCTTCATAATGACCAAGTAGCTGTATAATCATAGTACCTATTAAGTTATCATCATCCTTACGTGCGTTTACATTGAACCTTACACTTCATTCAAAATACTCTAAGGTATGAATCCTAATGTTGCAATCATGAACCAAGAGTTGTGGGTGGGAATTAGCGTCACCCCTTACCAGCCTCGTGGCCATCGCCAGCTTACCTCTCTGACTTCAGTTATTGACCCACTAAGTAGGAATAATACCATGGCCTCCCTTGCAGGGCCGCTGTCAAGGTCGCAGGTGGTGTACAGGTAGGGCAAAGCAGGTGGCTGGCTCACGAGGAGGCAGCTGTGTTCCTTTCTGTGCCGAACACTCACGCGGCACCAGCCGGACCATGCACCAACACCAATCTGGGGGACATATCAGGTTATGGTTTAAAGTTCTCCATCCAAATGCTGCCTGAGCTCTGTTCCTTATTATAGAACAGTCAATTACATCGCCTCCTACAGCAGCCCTGTTTCTCCGAGGAGATTACTCTTCAATTGATTTCACAGTCCTCCCTGGTATATAATCCCCCTGGCTACGACTGCCTGCGAGCTCTTATAAAGACATTCAATACCGCTATCAAATGAAATTATATCATTTATATCCAGAGCTGAAATATGCACTGTTTTTGGAGGTTAAAAAAAAAATGGATCCCCTGGAATAAAGCTATAATCAGCATGAACTGTGGCTTTTAATTGCCTGGGAAGGTGAGAAGCATTCTTGAAAGGGAAGCACTAGGCAGTAGCCATCATCCGTAGAAACACATCCTCATGCACAATAAGACAAAGAAGGGTGTGAGGATTATTCATGACTGCAAACACTGGAGTTTATGGTTAAAACCTCTTTTTCTTCTTTCTTAGTTTCCTCTTGCTGATCAATATATTTTTTAAATTGGTTTTCCTCTTTTTTTTTTTTTTGATGTTTTATTTATTTTTGAGAGAGAGAGAGCAAGTTGGGGAGGGACAGAGAGAGAGGGAGACAGAACCTGAAGCAGGCTCCAGGCTCTGAGCTCCCAACAGTGTCCGACACGGGGCTCGAACTCGCAAACCGTGAGATCACCACCTGAGCCGAAGCTGGACGCTTAACCGACTGAGCCACGCAGGCGTCCCCAATATATCTATTTTTCTAATTGTCACGGCCTCTCTTGGGGAAAGAGGACACTGGGGGAACATAGCACATCTGAAGGGCCCCAGGGAAGGAAGGTGGGAAGGAGCCGTTCCCAGCAGAGTTTGGGTTTATGACTCAGACAAGCAAATGTTAGAGGACAGTGGTAGGTCTGTTTGTTAAGGAGACGCCAGCACTTTGGATTTGGGTGACTTTGATGATTATTGATGATTACTTCATATTTATTTTATTTTATTTTATTTTATTTTTTGAAATTAGTTGCTGACACCTGTTCCTCATTGTTTTGTGAGCTTCTGAGGCGCAGGCACTGTGCCTTACTTTTTTTTCTCAACATCTAGTACAGGCCTACCACATGGTAGCCCTCAGTTAATTTGGGGTTTTTTTGCGTTAAAAACATGCAGGAAAACCTTGGATGGCGAGTAACTTGTTCTGCGAGTATTCCGCAAGACGAGCAAACCTTTCTAATAAATGTTAACTTGATACGCAAGCGATGTCTTGCAATACGAAGTAGTACGTGGTGCCGAACATCAGCACGTGATCACCACTGAGCCAATGGGTTCTTGCAATTCGTTTTGATACACGAGTGCTTTGCATTACAAGCATGTTTCCAGAATGAATTATGCTCGCCAACCCAGGTTGTACTGTGTGTGTTTATTAACACCACACTCGCTCTGGGTCAGACGCTGTCCTGGTAGGTCAAGTTTCCTGCCTCCAAGAGGTCATAGTTCAGAAGGGGAAACAAAAATTCCTGCTGTATGCATATGCATGCCGGAAGAAGAAAGAGGGCCCTAGAACTGCCAAATGGATGGGGCAGGCTGCCCAGAGGGGGAATGGCTTGACATGGCCATTGAATATTGACTTGGAGTCTGTCCCCTAGGCAGATGAGGGGAAGGCAAGTAACATCATGTGTTTTTAATGGCAAATAGCTAAATAATTACAGGAATGGTCTTTCTACCTCCATGAGTCTAAAAGAAATGAACCATCTTGCAAGAAAATCCCCACATACCGGATGTAGTATGATTAGAAGTAATTCTGATTCCAACAAAATCATCACTTGGTTTAGCACATCAGTGAGGCACGGATGGTCCCAAGAGCCACACTGGAAGGGAAGAAAGTTTCGAAGGCTTGCAAGAGGTCTTGCTCCCCTGTGGCCAGCAGCAATGAGATTAATCTGTCCAGCTCACCCGGGAGACCTGGCACAGCCCATCCAGCCTTGGGGGCAGGTGTCTGATTCTGACCTGCACAGTCTCACCCTGTGTCGGCTGGACGCTGCAGAAGCAGACCCGAGAGGGAGTTAGGAACACTGGAGGTTTACAGGGGGAAGGCTTGTGAGGAACGAGACTTGGGGAGTATGCTGGGTTGGGCGCTTGAAGCCTTCAGAGTGTGAGGGGCACTTGACTCCCACGAACAGGTGCAGATGTGACCATTTCGGCCAACCCAGCAAGGAGGTCCAGAGCAAGGATCGCTCTCAGATGCATCCTGGGTGGGGAAGAACGGGCCGACCCTCAAACCATAGCCTGCTTCATCATTGTTTGGGGCTGGTCTGGAAGAGAACAGCCTAGACTTGAAAGGTGAGGCAGATCTTGAAAGTGCCTTGCAGCAGACTAGAGATTCTTCCTCGAGGGGAGATCCTGGGGGTGTGCCCCATGACTGCCACAGCACACGGCACCATGTCATCCTCTTCAGGAGCTTCTGCACCTGAACTGGAGTTGCCTACTCCTCAGCCCCAGCTCGGGACAGCTTGGTAGACTCTGACCGTTGATGGGCTCCTGTATCCATCACCCGTATCCACTCGTGCTGATTCTGTCCTGCGGTTTGCCCACTCTATCCACTCTAATAAATGCACTTCACCGTCACTCCAGGGTTCAAGCTACCGCATTTCCCCAGTTCCTGTAGCGTGGGTCCCTATCCCGCCGACTCCTGTCGCCCAGTCCAGGATACCGACCATGAACTCCAAATGGAGGACCGGTGTATTTCATTTCCTCAGAACTGCAAGACCATCTGTTTTCCTTTCCTTTCCTTGAGTGTTCTCATGCCTCCCTGCCCAAGTCCTGGGGAGGAGTAAACGTGGTGGCAGTTCTGAGACATCATAACCCGGAGAAGGAAACTTAGACATGAGGTGCCCCCTTACCAAGGCCGCTCCCTGTGAAGAATGTTCACATATATTTCCTGATGTTTGCCTTTTCTTTTTTTTTTTATGTTTACTTCCTTTGCAAGAGAGCACAAGTGGGGGAGGGGCAGAGGGAGCCAGAGACAGAGAATCCAAAGCGGGCCCTAGGCTCTGAGCTGTCAGCATAGAGCCCCACGTGGGGCTCTAACTCACAGACCGCGAGATCATGACCTGAGCCGAAGTTGGACACTTAACCGACTGAGCCACCCAGGTGCCCCTGCATTTTTTAAATTTTGTTTCTTACTCCCCATTAGACCAAAAGCTCCAGGAGAGTTGTTGGGGAGCAGGGGGTTCTGTTTGTCTCTCTACCAAATTGCCACAGTTCATAAAACAGGGCTCGGCAGCTGGTAAAACACTGAAGACATAATTGTCGAATAAAGAAATGTGACCCCGTCAGCAACTCTCAGAGGAAAGTGCAATGTATTACAGGAGGGGAAACCAAGGTTCAAGAGAAGCACTCATTTGGTGAGAATCACCTGGTGACCAAGGCTGCCCTGAATTCAAGGTCTGACTGACTCCCCATCTGGTACACATTCTACGCTGACTCCAGAGTTTAGAGAGGTCCAACCCAAACACGTGCACACCCAGTTGGTACGATTAGAGAATATTGGGGTGTCAGTTGTATGTTTTCCTCACCAAATCTTTACAAGAAGCCAAGGAAGTAGATACTGATCCTGCCCCCCACTGACAGATAAAGAAATTTAAGCTCTGGGCAAAGGAAATGAGCAAATGAATCAACAAAAACCAGAAACAGACTCATAAATACAAGCCGGCGATTGCCAGAGCCCGGGGAGGAGGGGGGTGTGGAGATGGGTCAGACAGGTGAAGGGGATGAAGAAGTACAGACTTCCAGTTACAAAACAAGTAAGTCATGGAGACGAAAAGCGCAGCATAAGGAACATAGTGAGTAATACCATAATAACGAAGGGTGATGACGCTTGCAGTCATGAGTACCGCACAATGTACAGAATAGTTGAATCACTATGTTGTGTGCCCGAAACTAATAGAACACTGTATGTCACCCATGCTTCAATAATAAATTTTTTAAAAAATTTTTAATGTGTATTATTTATTTGTGAGAGAGAGAAAGAGAGAGACCAAGTGCAAGCCTGGGGTGGGGGGGGTGGTATAGATAGAGGGAGACACAGAATCGGAAGCAGGCTCCAGGCTCTGAGCCATCAGCACAGAGCCCGATGCAGGGCTCGAACTCAGGAACCGTGAGATCATGACCTGAGCCGAAGTCAGTGCTTAACTGACTGAGCCACCCAGGCACTCCAGTAATGAAACATTTTTTAAAAAGGGAAGAAAGAAATTCAAGCTCTGAGAGTCACGGTCAGCTGGCAAGGGAAATACATAGTGCTGGTCTCACTTGGCTTCAAACCTCTGTGTTTCTTGTCCCTTCTATTGAGGATTCTCTTCTGTGTATGTCCACCTGGGTGCTGCCTTTTCATCCTGTAGCTCACAATTCCAACGATCTCCCTCCAGGGTGGAGGGCCCGGCCCACCTGGAGATCCCACTGGAGCAGCCCCAGTCTCTCTACCAAGTTATCTTCCCCTTCTCACCAGTACGGGAGAGCATCTCACTCACTTAAGGGTTTGTCCCCCCACACGGGGATCAAATCTCTGCGTAGACGAGGACTCTTGTCTCATTTGTTCCTCCCTCCCTGGTGTCTAGACGGCACTGGACACAATCAGGTTTGGATAAACACCCATGGACTGACCGTCTGTTTCCACTGCAGGCAACTCCTTCTCTTCTCAGGGCAAGGTTGCGTCTCCTGGGCGGCAAGGCCCTGTCTGGGGTCACGGAGTGAATGTCTCTGCTGCCCAGACACAGGGAGAAATGGCTGCCATGTTCCCATCCTCCCAAGATGAGAATCACAGCGTGGGTCAGGAGCTTGCTTCATGGCCTGACCACCCTGCCAGGAAATTCTTCTGCAGAGCTGACCCAAATTTGCCCAGCTGTGGTGGAAGCCAAGCTTGTCCTGGGTGGTCCTCAGAGGGGAGCTGCTGGTGAGAGAAGTCTTTGTGTGAAATGACTGCGTCCCACCCTGACCTCTCCATGAGGGGAAAGACAGGGCTCGGCGTAGGGCCGTGGCCTCGCTGACCTAGCCAGCTCCAGGGAGGCATCCAGGGTGCAGCGGACAGGGCCCCAGAGAAAACCTAGAAGGTCTGGCCCTGCCTTCCATCTCTTCACCTGCCTGCTGGGGAACCTGGGCCAGCTCAGCTAACCGCGGGAGCCCTATTTCGTCAGCCGCAGGGTGCCTAATAACACCTGACTTACAGGTATGTGGGGTGGCAGCGGGGCATTGCTGTCTGTGTCTTTCTTCATTTATTTAAAAACAAAAAAAGTGCCACTAACTTATAAGGGGCACGAGTCCAGAAAAGAAAAATGACCACCCCAAGTTCAAAGTCATGGCGGAGTTCAGACCATGTCCTTCTTCCAGAGTCACAGCATTACCTTTAGGATTCTTCCTTACCCCTCACACAGGGTAGAAGCCCCCTCTCATTTTCTCAACTGGACAAAGGCTTTTGTTAAACAGAGAGAGGGTCCCAAGGTGAAATTATTTTCAGACCACGGGATATGCTCCCAAGAGGAGACTACAGGCCTCCGGCCACCTGGCTGGCACGTGTTGGACTCATTACCTCTCCCAACAGCCCCTCATTCCATCAGTTGAACGTGCCTAAAGCCTTCTGGTCCCCATCACCCCTCAGAGTCCAACAAGTGGGAGCTGGCGATGCGAAGACGCCGACGTGACCAAGGCTTCAGACATGGGCTGTCCTTCCTGGCCTCCGTCATGGGTACATGCAACTATTTCAGATCCCTTCCTGAGAAGCCAACCCAGCCATGACTTGGATTGGGTATTGTCACTGTTTCCACCTAAAATGAGCACTTAAAAAAAATTTATCTACAGGCATCAGACGCAGAAGGACTCCTCAGTGCCAGAAGGCACCTTAGCATGTCGTACAGATAGAGGAGCTAAGGGGCCCAACAGTGGAGTATCTGATGGTAGGACAAGGCGGGGCAAGAACCCAGGCCCTACGCCCAGCTCTGTTTCTTTCCCACAGCATCGTATTCAAGCCATTGGGTGAATCTGACCCAGAAAATCTCACCGGTATGTAAAGAGTTTCCTGCTCCCCCATAGTTTGGAATCGTGGAATTCTTGAACGAGTGGATTCTTCTCATCGAAGTGACAGCCATTGTCCCAGAGACTAGTTTAGGACGGGTTGCTGCTACCACTGTGATTCAGAACGAAGGCTCTAGAGACCGATTAACCGGGTGTGTAACCTGTACGTAACACTCACTGGCTGCGTGTCCTTAGGTAAACCCCTTCATCTTTTCTGTCTCAATTTTCGCATCCACAAAATAGTGGTAGTCAACCCAAGTGACCTTGCGAAGTTGACGTACTATATGAGTGACCCGGTAGTCACTTCTTAGAATGACTGGCACCTCAGTATTTCTATTTAATAGATAAGGAAACTGAGATGTTCAGAGGCATGTCAGAGGGGAAATTACTGGATGTGGAGACATTTGCATCACGCTCTCCCGACTCGGGGCACAACGCCCTTTCTTCCATGTCAGCTAAATTAACAGAATCACAAAGTGTCAAGGACAGAACGGGCTTTCCACATGCGTTGGCCCAGTTTCTCTGTCGCACAGGAAAGCCAAGGCCCAGAAGGGAGCGTGCCTGGGTGTGTACTGGCCAGCTGAAAGTTGGCAGGAAATGATCACTGGATTTTACTCTGAACCCATGGAATTTCCAGAAATGGCATCTGAAATTTTGTCATCGGAACAGTTACTCTCACAAAGCCAGGTCAAAGCAGATTTGTGCAGTGATGTTGGGGGATCCCTGAATGAGAACATTCCAGCCTGGCTTAGGTGGACTACTTGGGCGACTGGATTAATAGTTCTAGGCTAGTAATCTAGAAGTGATTTTATTTTGCCACTCTTTTACATACATTTATTTGTAAATTACATGCGCAGACTCCTGTACCCACAGTATCGTGTTCATTATTGAACGGACAAAGAAAATGTAAAAATTTCAAAAACGAGAGAGGGTAAGATAAGAATACGTAGAAGTTCCAGTATTGTCTTCCCATCACGGTGGGTCATCCTCAGCACTGCCTTGAGTGAGCACACCCTGTTTTCAGGACCGTAGCTCTAGAGACGACCAAGATACTGTTTCTAGTCACCAAGAGGCATGTGATCAAACCACTGCTTCCCTGTCTCCCTCCCCGGGCTGTCACTGCTGGCACAATTGTGAAGGAAGACCAGGTACACTACCCCTGAGGGTACTAACGTGCCCAGAACTGAAGGAATTGCTGAACTGATCATTGGGGAAACTCCCCAGCGTGCCCCCTTCTTGTCCCTCCCCCAAAGAGCGAGCGCTGCTCATCTAATGTTTCGTGCATTGAGCCACGTCCGTGAGTGGGTGGGTCTCTGTGTGTAGAAAGATTATAACATGGGTGCGGCTCTTCCTGCTTTGTCCTCATCTGGCTGGAGTGGTAGCCTGACCTCAGGGCAGATCGGTTCCCTTTTCTCTTTCTTCTCTAACTCCAGATACTCAAGATTTGGGTCCAGGGACTTGATACGTATGTGTTAGCCACACGTTTACTTGACTAGATACTGCACTTTATCGGCAGCATTTTGCTTTGACCTTGTATCCTCATGTAGACCTACCATCACCCCCCCCCTACCCTTTGCATTTTCCAGATGGGTCTCTGCTACTATGTATTCTGTACTCACCACAGATCAGTTTGATTCCAGTTACATTTGCCTAGTGTGCTTTTTTAACAGGCAACTTAAGGTCCACGCTTGGGTAGCACAAATTCTGCTGGCTTTGAGCCAGCTACTGTGCGTTTCATCACTGATGTTTGGGCAGCCATGGGCAAACCAACTGATCTAGAAGTGTCTGTGTTCTTGTCTGTAAAATAGAGATACTAATAACCCTGCCTACCTCATTTCACTAGTATGAGATGAAATTTGTAAATGCTTTTAATAAACTTAAAAAATCCCATCCAACCCATGGGGCGCCTGGGTGGCTCAGTCGGTTGAGCGTCCGACTTCGACTCAGGTCATGATCTCACGGTTTGTGAGTTCAAGCCCTGCATTGGGCTCTGTGCTAACAGCCGAGCCTGGAGCCCGCTTCAGATTCTGTGTCTCCCCCTCTTTCTGCCCCTCCCATGCTCATGCTCTGTCTCTCTCTGTTTCTCAGTAATGAATAAATGTCAAAAAAATTTTTTTAATAATAATAATAAAATCCCATCCAAATGAAGGGATATGGAGCTGCCAAAGGAAAACAGACAAACAAACGACCATGACTGTTTTTAATGCAAGGCAATCTGAAACTCGTTGGGCTTTTCCTCTTTAAATGAAATTCTCATTGGAATGAGCATACTAAGAAAATTTGGTAAAGACCTTGAGAGACAGGGAAAATTTATATAAGTAGCAATCATTCATTCTTTATCCCATGGGAAATGTGCACTGAACCCCTATTTTATGCCAGACACACTTTGCCAAGTACTGGAGGAGAAAGAAGGTAAGTGAGACCGGTTCTGGCCCTCAGTGAGAGAGAGAGAGAGAAACAGAGAGAGTGGGTGAGAGGCAACCCTACAATGACAGTCCAGTGTGTGCTGAGGTCTGTGATGGGGATGTGAACTCAGAGCTGGTGAGAGCGAATGGGAGGACCACCCAACTTCATCTGGGACCAGGGAGAAGTTACCCGAAATCAACACCAAAATATACAGAAGACTAAGTAAAGCTAAAAGTGGAGCGGATACATTCCAAATGGAAGGGAGGGCAAATGCAAACATTTTGGGATAAGAGAAGGCTTGGCACCTTCAGAGATTACAAAAAGCCCTGCATGACCGTAGCGCCCTCTGCACATGGAGTGTCAAGAGGGAGGTTGAGAGAGAGGCATAGGGCAATGGAAGCTTGAACCTGAGAAAGCACATGATTTTGATCCGTGTGTTAGAAAGATCATTCTGCAGACTTCTTCGGTGTGCTGCTGTAAGTTCAAGACAGGGTTTTCCAAATCAGCAAGAGCTGTCCGCATCATTCAGGAAAGTTGTACTAAATTCGGATTCCTGGACTCCGCGTCTTTGAAACCTGAATCCAGAGATGTGTCTTTTGAACATGCTCCCAGGTATTTCGGATCAGGCTGCGCGTACAGCTGAATTGGGCTTAATGGTGGCCTCCAAAATGATACGTCCATGTCGTGAAACCTCTGAGCTATGGATGTTGCTTTATTTGGCGAAAAGATCATTGTCGCTCATCCGGGATCGTGTGGGTAGGCGCCACATGCAAGGACACATATCCTGAAAGACACGTGAGGAGGACGCCGTGTGGCCGTGAAGCTCCCCATGGAAGTGATGTGGCCACAAGCCGAGGAACGTCTGGGGCCACCACAAGCTGGAAGGGGCCAGGAACCGACTTTCCCCCAGTGCCTCCAGATTGCGTGAGGTCCTGCTGGCCCCTTAATTTTACCCCTCCGCCTCCAGAGCTGTGTAAGAGCACACTCTTAGTGCTTTGGACTACCCATTCTCGTTTGTTACAGCGGCCAAAGACACTGACACACTGGCCAACAACGATTGTGTTTTTCGTTCGCTCGCTTCCATGAAGGCAAGAAAATGGTGGCGGAGACTGAGGAAAAACCCAGTCAATTGTTACTAGGCATTTGTTGGGAAAGAACACAGCAAATGGCATAGCAATGAAAGGAACGTACCACCCGAGCTGCAGGCCAGCCTTGACGGAGGCTGAGCTCTGAACAGAGCACCTTCTTCCCACCCCCACCCCCACCCCCCCACCCCCCCACCCCCCCGCCGCCCACCAGGGCACACCATTCCAGTGAGCCCTGTTTTGCTCTCCGGTGCTGGAAGTGGCTATGTGGGTAGACAGTCTTAAACACAAACAAACCTACTTCTTTCTCACTGGGAGCCACAGTCACCGACCCTCAAGGGAAATCTCCAGGCTAGCGACCGCCTTGAAAAGCACATGCTTCCAGAAAAGCAGCACGCTGATGGCCCGGCTTCGTTAGTGCTGTAGGCCTGGCCCCATCACAGGTGCAGTGCAGGTGAGAAAGCGCGTCCCTGAGTCATTTCGGGGACCCGCCGGACAGACATCAGGGACCTTCTATACTTATTCCTTTGTGAGGCTGTACAAAGAAGGTCCCTTTAATGGGCCACTCTCACATGTAGTTGTGCGTTTGTGTATGTTTGCCTTCATGTGTATGTGTGTAAGTTTCTGTTTCTGTGTGTGTGTGTGTGTGTGTGTGTGTGTGTGTGCATTCAGCTCTTTCCTAGGAGCCATCTATTTGAGAAGGACCTTTCAGGATACTAAGGACATTTCCTGAGCATCTAATGTAACCCAGGCCCCGTGGGCAACACAGAGGAAAATTAGATTCACTATCTGCCCTGAAAAATGTTCACAGCCTAGTGGAGAGAGACACAGCATAATGTAAAAGTTGCAGAAAATGACTTTGGATTCAGACAAAACTTCATTCAAATTCAGGCTCTGCCTTTCATTAGCTAAGTGATTATTAGCAAGCTTCCTAAGCCCATGAAGCTTTAGATCATATAGAATGAAAATAATATGTACTCTCAAGGTTGTTGAAAGGATTTCTTGAGTCAATACACGCAGAACCTTTGATGCAGTATCTGTTGTATCCTAGGCAGTCAGTAAAACAGAGCTACTACGATTTTATTTGTGCTGTAATAGAAGCGGCCAGGCGATTCAGTAAACACAGTAGAAAAGAAGGAACTAAGTCAGCTTGGCAGAGTCAGGAAAGGTCTTCCAGAGCCAGCTGGGGGAAAGAGAAGCTACCAAAATCTCTGAGGTATAAGGTTCAAGCAGGAAGAGGAGCTGAGCCTGGGGAGGTCAAGTCTTCAGGAACCCTGGCTGCCATGTTATTCTTGACCGTGTTACCTTGACCTGGCTTCTATTTTAATATTTATTTATTTATTAATGTCTATTTACTTTTGAGAGACAGAGAGAGAGACAGCATGAGTGGCCGAGGGCCAGAGAGAGAGAGGGAGAACCAGAATCTGAAGCAGGCTCCGGGCTCCGGGCCGTCAGCACAGAGCCCGACGCGGGACTCGAACTCACAAGCTGTGAGATCATGACCTGAGCCGAAGTCGGACGCTCAACCGACTGAGCCACCCAGGCGCCTGACCTGGATTCTATTTTAATTTTGACCATGTGTTAAGGGGGGCGGGGGGTGCGCGGGGGGGACCCTACATGGTTTTGTAATTGATGTGAGTTGAGAATTAGCATTACATTCTTCTAAATTTACACTCATGAAATAGAAACTATTTCTTCCACCGGAACAGTTTGACCTCATTAAATCATAACGGACGCTGATCAATCAATTGAACAACTGCAGTTTCAGTCCTCAGCTGGAGAAAGAGCCATTGCACCTAAGAAAATTTCTTAAAAACTGATATTTGCCTTGTTTAGGGCTAAAGCATAAGTAACTAAATAAATGAAAGACATTTAAAAGATCCAACTTAAAAAACTCAGCTTTTAGAAAACACTTCCCTAATGCATTCCACGGGTCTCGCTTTTTGCTTAAAAACATACCGTATTATCACATTTTCTGAACAGCACAGGGTCATCATCACACACATGAATTACTTAGCTGTGCCACTGATGGACCCAGTCGCAGCCATCCACCCCCTGTGAAGTGTCCCTGACTGAACAGCTGTCACACTGGCCACTTCTGCTCTTGTTTTGGTCATGAATGTCCTCCCCCAGCTTCTCCCCGTGTGCTTTTGTCAAACCTGATCACGGCTCCAAAAGTGCCCTCCCACACTTGATCTTGTCTGATCTTTTATTGGTACTATTATTATTATTATTATTTAAATTTTAGTTAATAACATACAGTGCAATACTGGTTTCAGGAGTAGAACGCAGTGATTCATAACTTATATTCAACACCCAGTGCTCATCACAACCAGTGCCCTCCTTAATCCCCATCACCCATCTAGCCCGTCTCCCACCCACCTCCCTCCAGCAACCCGCAGTTTGTTCTCCATCATTAGGAGTCTCTTGTGATCTTGTCTAATCTTAATCCTCACAATGGTATTAGGAGGTAAATACCACTGTCCTCATTTTAAAGAAAAGGAATCTAGTCTAAGAGATTCAAAGAACCCAATCACTTAGATGCAGCTAAATAATGGCAGATTAAAGCTGAATCTATTTGATTCAAAGTCTCCTCTTTCCACACCGAAGTCTCTTCCAGTTACATTCATTCATTTACTAAGTGAACAAGTATTTGTTGGGTCCAACTGTGTGGGACACCATACTAGATGTTGACGCTTATCCTTTGCGGTCTTCCATCTTTCACCAATTTTTGTCCTCATCTTATCCCTTGAGATATAACAGATTGTCAACTCTTTCAGATTGCTGGACTCTAACATTGGAGGACCACCAACATACTCTTCAAGAATATCTTCTGTAACTTGATTTTACTACCCCAATACGGGTCTTTTTTTCTCTGATCATGTGCCACTCATCAATGGAACGGCGCTCAGCTCCATGTGTAGTCATCCAACATTTCACCGACCGATGCAGAGCGAAGCCAAACTGTTGCTGCCTTGTTCTGCCGCGGTGATCTCTAACTCAGGCCAATAGGACTCCCGGAAGATGGAATTTTAGTCTAAAGCAGTGTTGCTTCTCATCTGCCTCACGCTTGTTAGGCCTCGTAGACAGAATGAGGATAAGGCACAGCAAAACAGAGAGGAATCGTCAGGTGAGAAAATGATCCCAAGCCTCAGAACCCATGGGCATCTGAATGCTTTTTCCATCCATTCAATTCGCTGAGCTGCAGATTGCACAGTCGACTGTTTTATTAGAACTTCCTCCAAAGACTTCAATAAATCTCAATGGAGTCCTCTTCTCAAGAGCCCAATGGCTCGTGGAAGCGATGTGTAGTCATGACGCTCCATGTTTTTAAATAAGATGAGGCAAGCGAAAGCAAGTATTCCATAATTCGTGGGGTGCACTCTCGCAGAAAACTTTTTTTATTAAGAATTCGATTAATAGTCTAATCATATTGCACACACAGATGACTTGGAAGCTAGAAGACGCATATAGCCATTTCAGGAAAAAGTTCCTAACGCTTTCAGAGGACTTTTCTCCATCTCGGATGAAGGGGGTCTGGGAATCAGAATGAAAAGGCAGGCAGTGAACCCTTATTTGTACACCTGAAGGTATTCAGGGAGGAATATTTTTCGAGGAATCCAAATTAGCTGAGCAGTAGTTCTGTTCAGTTAGTTACTTCCCCAAGAGGGAGAGACAGCTAACCTGGTACATCACAGACAGTAGGCAGGCCAGCCAGGGATTGACTCCAGGCTCTGCCACTCACAGACTGTGACCACACGAGGGACTGGGCCTGTCTGAGCCTCAGTTTCTAGTTTTACAGTTATGAAGATTAAACCAGGAAATGAGTACAAAATTCCAGCTTCATAGAAGTCACTTAATAAATGCAAGTTGCTTTCAGGTTCAAAATGAACCACGTTATCTAGGTGGAAAATCACTTTCCACGTAAAAAAAAACAAAACAAAACAACAAACAGAAACAGGCAATTAGATGTTTGCTGTTTGCTAAATGCTGGGCTGGGAGACCACAGACACTTGTGGAGGCCTGACATGAGGCTCACACATTTAATCCTCACACACTCGGTAGGGAGTTAAATGATGGGTCTGAAAAATAGACGCTTACATCGAAATACCCTGTGAATGTTACCTTATTTGGAAAAGGAATCTTTGCAGAAGTAATTCAATTAAGGATCTTGAGGATGTCATCTTAGATTGTCCAACGGGTCTTAAAGCCAATGAAAATATCCTCATAATAAACACACAGGGACACACAGAGGAAAAAGCATTGTAAAGATGGAAGTAGGAATTGGACTGAGGTGACCACAAGCCCAGGAATGCCAGAAAAGCCACCAGAAGCTAAAAGATGTGAGAAATGGATTCTTCCTTAGACCTCCCAGAGGGAGACCACCCCCACCTAATTTCCGACTTCTACTCTCCCAAACTGTGATAGAATAAATTTTTCTTGTTTTGACCACCACACTGGTGATGACTTATTACAGCAAATTAAGGAAACTAATACACCATCCTTGTTCTGTGGACATTTTTGAGCAAGAAACGTCAGAAAAGTTAAGCAACTCCTCGAAATGCAGACAAGTATACACAGCGAGGCCACGATGAAAACATAGACCTCCCTCCCAGGAAGACACGCAAATTCTTCTCTGATTGTTATTCCTATTAAATGGTCATCCTTAAATCATTCATAATATCTGTTGAATTTACAAAGAATTCTTATTACTCGAAAATGTTAGAAGAATCATAATGAACATGTCACCAACTCCCATCCATCAACAGGTGGCATCCTAACTTGGCCTTCCATATTGTTGGAATGAATAGATGCAAACATAGGTAGACAACTATTTGAAAGAGCAAAGCATTTAGATTATCCATCTCTGGTTCTAGTTCAGGGTAACAAATAAAAGAAAAAGCTTTACAATAAGGGAAAGTAGGGTAATCAAATATTGGACAGACAATCAAAAGACCTGGAAATTACCAGCTGTACATAACAGATACGGGTGAAGTTCGTATATGATCCACAGTAACCTTCTCTCGATTCCATTTTCATCACCAGAAAAAGTTAGGGCTAGAATACGTTATTTCTAGAGTTTCTTCCAACAAGATTTCCAAATATTACCTTCAGGGACATTTCCAGGACATATCTAGAAATTTGTAGAACTAGATACACTTGAAATTTATACCAAGTCGTAGCTTATTTCTATGGCTACCTTGCCAAAAATCATTAGCTAATACAAAATCCAATCAATACTTTAAAAATATCATTCAACAAAAGACTGAACTAAGTCCATGTTGAACCTTAACAATCAAGGAGAGATTCATTTTCTAGATGTCAATTTGTCCTGTGATAAGCAAGTTATTCCTACGTGAATAACCCTTGACATTTGACATTATGAGGTGCTTTCATGCACATAATCTTTGATGTCCATCCTGCGGGGTAGGCAGGTGTTGTCGATGATTGTCGGAGGAAAGCAGGTCAGAGCCTGTGAGCCCTTGTCCAAAGTCACACTGCTAATAGAGATCAAGGCCAAGACTGAACCCAGACCCTCCTGCAAACAAAGCCTCCACAGGACTCAGTGCCTGCTGATGACCCCATGGACCTAAAACGTTATAACGTCAGCTACTTTTTGATTTGAATTGGAGAAATGGCTCCCAAGCTTACAGTCAATGCCTCTCATCTCATAACTGAAGATCACTATTTGTCTTTGAAGGCAACAGATTTTATTTTATTTTTCCCTGGCACCTCCAGCAATGGGTGACATGCCATAGAAACTTCATGAGTAAATGAACAAATGAGAGATTAAGTTAACTTATTAACTTGGCAGTTAAAATCCAGGGAGAAAAAGCAACTTGACCAGAATCACCCAGTCGATAGCACCAAGACAGAATTCATGTGTAGATGCCTCTTGAGGGCAATTGTGAGGGCAACATACATCCGAATCTCTTTATTAAGGGTTTTCTTCAGTTACATTCAATGGTGAGAGGTTTATTTTGCCCAAGGGACAATTTAACATTATAAGAATTTAGAATATAAATTAAAGATATGTGGCATAAGTTCAAAACCACTGCATTTGTATTCTTGAGGCAAGACGAGGCGGGGTGACAGAAGAACATGTCTGGATAAGCTGGAAGTTTTCCCCAAAATACATTGGTGCTATGTTATAGATGTTGGGTCCTCTGTGTTGCACTTACTGCTTCCTCTGCATCCCGGGCTACACTGGCCCATCTCCTTATGTCTCCATTGCCTTCAGTGTAACCTGTCCAGTTACATAATTGTTCCCTTCACCAGGAGACCTCAGAGGTCACTCGCTATAGCATGATGTCAGGACAAGGCCATCCTCTGCACATCAGACAGAAGCAAAGAGCAAGCACGAGCCACTCCTTCTGCCTGACTCTCGTCCCAGCTCAGGAGGCTGGTGTTGAGGATTTCAAGCCCACGGAGAAAATAAAATGTGTCCTCGGAGCAGTGAGAGCAGAACTCTTGCTGGCTCTCTGCCTCTCCCTCGGGAATATCAAAGTGGGAGAGGAGGGCGCCTTTTTGTGGCATCGGAGCTCCTCCTGAAAGTGGCTGAAATATTTGGGAGCTAGGAAAAGAGGAAATGAAGTTCATGGAATTCACCGACTGTGCTTAGCCTGACCCTCTTGTCCAGAAACAATGAGAGCATTCCAGAAATGAATAGGTCCCCGGGGACCAATTTAATACCTTCATTTCCTTTGCCAAGAGAGGGAGAAAGGAAATACCAAAGGTCACCCAGTGAATTTGTGGCAGAGGTCAGTCCCGTCATATTTGCCCAGACTGTCCAAGGCTCACTCAAATCTGCCCAACTGTAGCAGGTCACAGGGCGTCAGGACCAGAGAAGCAAGCATTTAATGATCTCTAGAGTTATGCCCTCTTATTCTCTGTCACCATTAACAATTTTGGCAAGCTGCAGGCGCATAATACGTAGACTTCTATCCGGAAGGTCTTCCGCGTTGATTTAAGAAAAATTGAAAAGTGGATCCCCGTACACACAAGCCATTCAAAGCCTTCACACCTGTTCTCCTGCTCTCTTCATGCCATCCCCTGCCTTCTTCACTCCTGACCTCATTTTCCAAAAGTGCATTCCTGAACTGACTTTTCCAATTTGGCAGCACTGCCCCATCCCTGTCTCTTACGTGAACCTTGAAATGGTTCCCGATTCCAGCCCCATTAGGTCTTATTTCTTTATTGTCCAGACCTCGGAGGCCCTGGACTTACTCACTGAGGGGAGTCAACAACCAGGATCTGGGCATGACCGCCCGAAATTGGAATCTTTCCAAACCATTTTACCGATTCAAATAATCATAACAGGGAATTTCAATAGTAGTCAGGAAATCCGGACTCTAGCCTCAGTGGTTTGTTCCATAGCCCTTCTTCTATTTCTTTCTATGTTGTTTTCATCGCTTCAGAGGCAATGAAACTTGAGCTCTGGCTTCAGCGCCGAATGAATTAATGAGGTGGGGAAGATCAGACAGGTAACGAGAGAGGCTTTTCTGAATTAATGGTGTCTCTCATCAAATTCATTATGAAGAAATCCACTCCCTGAAGAATTATTCAGCTAAGCAAATGCTATGCAAACATGAGAAATGGCATTGATTTTCTTACTGTCACAAGCTGTAAACTAACTTATTTGAAAATAGAAAAATAAAATTTCTTAGTCCACTGGGAGCCATTTTTCTTATGATTCTCCTCCCCCTCCGCCCCCACACCTCCTTTCTCTGAATGGAGCATCTCAGACGGGAACATTCTGGAGAACTTTGGAAGATGTTAGATTCTGCCATTTGAAGAACAGATAAAGTGGAACATCGTTCTAGTGTCCCCATCTCATCTAGTGCCTACTTCCCCAGGGGTAACCTGGGTTATCTTTCATTGTTCACCTATTCTCCATCTGTCAGAGGAAATGAGATTAACCTGAACTCTTAACTCTGGATCCCACCCAACCATTAACTACCCACCTCCCTTTCTAATTCTTCCACTATCTGTCTTTTAATTGATTTCTCGTTAATCCCCTGCCCCCAACAGTGTAAGAAACCCCAGACGATCTCCTCGACAGGCACCTGACCCACGATCTCTTGTGCCTATTTACAAACACTTAGGAAAAACAGGCCTCCTTCTTCAGAAACAGAAACCTCCTGGCCCCTTTCATCACTTACCTGGATTCTGCATAATCCCTGGCTTGTGACCCAGCCTCCAGACCCGCTCCTGTCCCTTCTCTGTCTTCAGAGCACAGCCAGCACGAGATGTGGTTTGCTTGGGTCACTCCCTGACTTAGACTCTGTTTCCTCATTGCCTCCAAAACGCCATGCTTCTTCGAGTCAGTCATAGGACCTGAAACTACCACGCTGATTCTCCCCTTGAATGCACGCACGCCTTTGTTCATTCGCACCTTCCTTCCCTGGCTTTAGGAAGGAAATGTCAGGGCAACTTTATTAGCATTCCTCATGGGACTTAATTATGACTGGGCACGCCGAGCCCTCTTTCACCAGCTTCTTTCCCCGTGAAATGGGAATGTCCACAGCATCTTCAGGAGAGCACAGCCAACTCCAGAAGATCTCTCCAGCTGGCCTCTGTCCGTCTCCAACCACATGTCACAAATGTCATCCCAAGGCTTTGTGGTGATATCTGTATTTTTAATTCTTTCTCATTCTTCACTTAATCTTTACTCTCTCCATAACCCCTCTCTTCTTAAAAAAAAAAAATAATGTTTTATTTATTCTTGAGAGAGAGAGAGACAGAGAGAGAGACAGAGCATGAGTGAGGGAGGGGTAGAGACAGAGAGCAGGACACAGAATCCGAAGCAGGCTCCAGGTTCTGAGCTGTCAGTCCAGAGCCCGACACGGGGCTCGAACTCACAAGCGGTGAGATCGTGACCTGAGCCGAAGTCGGACACTTAACCGACTGAGCCACCCAGGCACCCCATATAACCCCTCTCTTTAATGTTAAATTGTACTAGTAACAGTGGTAAAGATAAAAACTAGAATTAACATTTGTATTGTACAATTTTATACCACAATCAGACACTGGATTTCCCAAATTGAACTTTTAATTGGGGGGTAATTTTGATCTACATGCAGTTACAAGAAACGATGCAGAGATCTCACGTACCTTTACCTGCCATGCCCCAGTGGTTCACAATTTTGCAATGACGTTGCAAAACACCAGATGACTATGACGACCAGGATACTGACATTGATACAGTCAAGATACAAACATTTCCATCACCACAAAGATTCCTCTGGGTGTCCCTTTATAGCCACACTCGTATACCATCTAATCCCCTTCTAAGTAATCTGTTCTAAGCATTACTTAGAGCGAATCTGTTCTAAGTATTACTTCAAGAATCTTATATGAACGGAAACAGACAGTACACAACATTTGGGAATCGGCTTTTTTCGTTTAGCAACAATTCCCTACAGATTCATCCGAGTTATGGCATGTGTCAGGAGTTCTTTTTATTGCTGATGAATGTGTGATGGAACGTGTGGACAAAGGATTGTATAATCACCCATCTATTGAAGGACATCTGAGTTATTTTCAGTTTTTAGCTACTATAATTACTGCTGCGATGAACATTCATATACTGAGTTTGTGTGAACATAAATTTTCATTTCTCTGGAAGAAATGCCTGGCGAACAATTGCTGGGTCCTATGATAGCTGCATGTTTAATTTTTTTTCATTGGGCTCGGTGCTGGCAGCTCAGAGCCTGGAGCCTGCTTCGGATTCTGTGTCTCACTCTCTCTCTGCCCCCTTCCCGCACATGATCTCTCTCTCTCTCTCTCTCTCTCTCAAAAATAAATAAACATTGAAAACTTTTTAAAATTTACATGCAAAGGCATAAGCCCTGGAATAGGTAAAGCAATCTTGAACAAGACAAATAAAGTGGGAGGGGTCCCTCTTCCTTACAAGCAAGGTTACCAAGGAGCTAGAGTAATCAAAGCACCATGGTATTGGAGGGGGACAGATTCATAGACTGCTGGGATGGAACAGAGAACGCAGAAATAGATCCACACAAAGAGACTCAACTGATTTTTGACAGAGTTGCAAAAGCAAATCAACAAAAGAGAGATTGACTTTTCAATAATTGGACACCCATAGGCAATAAGTGAATGCATGAACTAAAGAGCAAATAAACAAGTTAAAGGAATGAATGATTGAATAAATGATTGAATGAATGAATGAATGAAAACTGATCTAAGCCAGCTTAGAGCATTGAGTGTCTTGAAGAGAGAAATCATTTCTGATCTATCTCTGGAGCCTATCAGGGTGGTGGGACACACACACACTCTGTGGATAGTGAATAAATGAATGGTTTGTGAATGTTTGTGTTAAATAGCACAAAAGTGGCTAACCATGCATTTGAGGCTCTCTTGAGAAATCATCTAAGCTGAAATTTCTCTTTGCATCTAGAGGTCTTGGCTCCCTACCTGCAGAAGATGAGGTCTGCACAAACAAATCCCTAAAACTGCTTCACGATCTACATGTCTCTGAAGTTTCAACTGCCGTGAGGTTGTCGCGTCTCTCTTCCCTTCCAGCTCATGTGGTCAGGCACCAACTCTCCAGCCACTAAAATAAAGGCACATAGGCTTTCACAGAAAACCTGGTGAATCCTGATGTTCAGAGATGAAAAGGAGAAAATGAGGACTGCGTTCCCTTGTCATTAAAATTCCTTCCTAGACTACGGAGTTCCTGTGCATTTGAATGAATTATCTAAGAATCAGTGTTGGTGCTTAATTGGGAGACAGAGAAAACCGCAAAGAATCTGACAAAGGAAGGCAGATGAAATAGAAATGTCTCCAGGCATTGAAAAGTTTGACAAGCAGAAGAGCTTGGGATTTGAAAGACAGCTAATGGAGAACATGAGTCAGCATGAGATAACTAAAAAAGGTTAAATAATTAAGCTTACATAATGGGTATCGGATTGAATATCTAGATTTGGATTTAATTAACATTTCTAACCTCTCTTTGTCAGTAACTATATATTATTCAATTTAAAAATGGAGAACTTCCATTATTTAAAAAAAAGCTCATTCATCGACAGTGTGTCTGTGGATTTATTTCCAAATTTAGCAAAAAAGCTATCGTCCTTCCAACTCCCTCCTCCCCCCTGCACACCAGTTAGATTTCTAGAAGGAGAAAAAAATTAAAGAGGCGGATAACCCCGTCATCCTTTTCCATAGGCAACTTGGAATGTAAATATATCATACACTTAATTCACTGGCGTATTTTCTGGATGGCAGGCCCTTCCTAATCAAGTGGCGGGGGGTGTCGTTGAGCTTAATCAGAACTAGTCACTGCTGCCTTTGAGGAGCTCCCAGGCAAAAGGGAAAAATAGATCATTACATGCATGCCATTCAGCTCTCTTCCCCCCTGGTTGCTTGAAGCTTGGCTGCCATCACGAACGACACAGCAACTGTCCAGACCAGGAAGTTCATGACCAACCAATCCCTTTGGTAGAGACAAATGGTCATTGCGGTCCTTCACCCTGGGAAGGTGATGGCACCCAAGACGGAAATCCAGGAAAATCTAGCCAAAATGTGGGAGACGACACCAGGTGTCATCTTTGCCTTGGCATTCGGACCCCATTTTGGTGGTGGTGAGACGACAGGCAACCAGCGGGCAGTATGATTCAAACACCAGCTCTTTCTAGTATAACACACTGACTCACAGGTCTGCCTTTGGAAGGTGCTCTGGAAACAAAAAAAGCTAAATCACATTTGATTCCTCGCTTCCCAGGAGATTACAGTCTAGTAGGACAGGCAAACGCTTATCAATTCATCCCCAAAGGTAAAACTGTACCAGAACTTCCACATAACCCTTCAGAAATCTGCCCAAATATCCCTTTCCCCGAGAACTGTTCTATGAAGATTCTCATCAGAGGACTATTATGTGTCTTATGTGTCTTAGACTCTCATTGGACCATATATTTTAACGTTTTACTGTGCCAGTAGAAAGCAGGATTGAACATAATATTAGCATGCTAAGTTCTCATTCACTATTTATGTAAGGAATCTACACTGAGTGTGGATTAGGATCCCATTCCCTCCTTAGCTGTCAAGAATCTCAATGCAAATACAATGTGAGTCCGGACCCACGGGGACTCAGTGTTGGCTTAATGACTTTCTAAGAGCGGGGTACACAGTTCGAACCAGATGTAATCCTGTTTGTAAAGACCGGGGGCTGCACTTCTTAACTAGCTCGTAGCAACCCTTGCTTGGCCAGGACACAGAGGGCATGCGGATAATTGCTGCCAATCCAGAGTCCCGTTCCGCTGCTAGGTTGAATCAGTGGCCAAGCAGGAGAAAGCAACGGGAATTGATGTGGTTTGAAGCGTCGGGGTTCAGGGCCAGTGGCCAGGAAAGAATTCTTGAGATGTCTTCGGTGCAAAAAAGGCGGTTTTATGAAAGCACGGGGCCAGGACGCCCGGGCAGAAAGAGCTGCACGGGGGTTGTGGTGGGTGATGGATTATATACCTTCCTGTTGGGACAGGGTTAGGGATAGCGTAAATCTCTCAGGTGTTTTGGAAACAAGGTTTCCAGGACCTTGAGAGCCTAGCTGCTGTTAGGAAAAGGTCATCCATTACTGTTTGGTAAAAGCTCAGTCATGAGACCCTTCAGATGTATTATCAGTGGGCTTGGAGTATGATCACCAACCCATATCTTGGGGTGGGGGTGGGGTGGGTAGAGATAGAAGAAGTTTCCAAAGGAATTTCTATATGTTACAGTAGACTTACAGGATCCCGGGTGGTCCGGATAATGTTACGCTAAGATTGCTTTTTGCCCCCAGCAAAGTGTCATCATCAAGGCCGCTGAGCTCCTAGCGTAAGGTCACTCTACTTGACCTGAGGACTAGTGAGGCTGACTCAAGGGCTGTAAGCTTTAAGGAAATTTAATTTTTTCTTTTGCCTTGGTTTTCCACATCAGAATCGCCCTGTTTTTTGGAACAGAACCGCCAAGAGGACTCTCCTCGGTACATACTTGGGTAAATGAAATATTTAGCAGAAGAGTGGAAAGACAAGTTTCATGTGCTATAGCCAACTCTTGCTGGATGAAGCATCGCCCCCTGCCACCCTCTCGCTGTTCCCTGGGGATTTTTCTGGATTACGTGTTGGAGTATAACACAGTTTTGAAGCTTTTCCATCTCGGCAAGCATGCATATGTATTCATGAACACCAGCAAGAAAAAAGACCAAAATAAAAACACTTTTTAAAGAAAAATTGAGAGCCCTTGCTTCCCTTTGCCATCAGGAACACAGTTCTGGGGTGAAGTGAGTTTCCTGTTGTTCTGGAAGCAGGAAAGTTGGTGCCTTGTGCACTGTCTTATGTGCCTCCAGGGAGGGCCTCTGCCAGGCAGTGCAGCAGAGAAGCTCTCTCCGGGCACCCCTGTGTGCTCGGGGACAGGGGCCAGCTCCAGGGGGGGCTCCCTGGATCCAGCAGCAGGTGGCTCACAAATGTGCCAGATCGCGGCGGGAACGACCCCGGCCAGTTTCACAGTCTTGGTGGTGGCATCTTGAGGGGAAGCCAAGCTCCTTCTGTGACAGTCCAGGTGGGATCATCCTATACCTCAGTTTGCGTGGCCTCCCCTGCTTCTTAAAAAAAAAAAAAAAAAATTTTTAAATGTTTATTTGTTTTTGAGACGGAGAGCAACAGAGCACAAACAGGGGAGGAGCTGAGAGAGAGAGGGAGACACAGAATCCCAAGCAGGCTCCAGGCTCTGAGCTGTCACCACAGAGCCTGACGTGGGGCTCGAACTCACGGACTGTGAGATCACCGCCTGAGATGAAGCCAGACGCTTAGCCGACCGAGCCGCCCCGGTGTCCCCGGTTTCCCCTGCTTGTGAATCAAGCCATCGGCTTCCTGGAATGGGACACACCTCATCGGGAGAGCATCTGCCCCAAAGCAAGGCAACGTGTCTTCTCCAGAAAGAAAAAACAGTGAAAAACCGTAACACCCAGGGACATGCGGGCCCACTGAGCTCAGCCTCTGAAATACCGGAGGCAACAGGACCCGGGTGTGAGCGCTAACTCTACCGCCAGCTGAGTGACCATGGACTAGTTAATTTACCTCTCTGAGCCTTGGTCTCCTGATCTTTCCAGCAGAAATAACGGGCGCACCTACCCTTCGCCGAGGCTCTACAAATGGCGATTGTGAATGCAATGCCGGAACACAGGAGACAGGCCACTTCCATCTCCCCCCCGTGGGAAGTGTCCACACCGCACACCGAACCCCGAGGCGGGACCGTGGCCACGGCGCTCTGCTCCTGGGGGGACACAGGCATGCCACACAGTCGTGTTGTTCCTCGGGAAGGAGCGCCAGACCCAGACCCACAGCCGTCTTCAATTCCCTGGTAGCTATGGCTGCAGAACCTCCAACTCAACACATCCACACTCGAACCTGGAATCTTCCAGAGTCCCCGCCTCGGTCCGTGATGTTGTCGGGCCTCTGGCCACCCACGCCAGAAGCCCAGGGTGCTTCCCGCGCCTGTTCCTCGTGCTCTGAACCAAGTGATCTGTCGGTCCCGCCGGAGTGACCCCCTCATCACATCTAGAACCCGGCGCCGACCCTTGCACCCCTCCGCGGCCCTCACCCCCTCGGCAGGCCTTGTCTGCAGCCCTAGGACCCGGCGCTGGTGGAAAACCAGGCCTTCCCAGCTCGCAGCCACGCGAGTGGGCGTCCCGGCAAACAAACGCGATCGCAGCCCGCTCTTCCTCCAGATTCTGCCGCCGGCCCCTGCTGCTCCGGGAAGGAGTCACCTCCTCCTGGTGACTTGTGAGGCACCTGTGCTCTGGACCCCGAGGTCTCCGCCCTCTTTCCCGCCACGCCCCTCCTCCCATCCTGCGCCCCAGCCACCGGACGGCACCGCTGTGTCACTGGGTGCACAGGGTCCTCTGCCTGGAATACACTTCGCCCCCTGGGTCCTCCTGACAAAGTCCCCTTCAATTATTAAGGTTCATCTGACCGTCACCTCCTCTGTGACTCTCTCAGCCTCGCCTTCGGTACGTAGGAATATCCGTCTGCCTTGCTGTTTCCGGGGCTGTGGTCCCCAGGATGCACTTTCGGCCTCCCAGCTACGCTGTGTATTACACCCTAATGGGCAGGATGGTACGTTGGTTTGGTCTCAAGTCGCAGCACCCAGGACAGGGCTTAGAACGGAGCAGGTCATCATAAAATGCTTAATGAATGAATGAAAATCATTACTTAATTAATGAAGGGCAAAGGTGAGGTTCTTTCCTCACGGAGATCAATACAAAGCCATTAGAGGACACACAGGGAATAGTCTGCCTCGGATGCTATTAACCCAGGGAGCTGGGTGGGTCACTTCCTGACCCCTCAAGTCCCGGCCCAAACGTCACCTTCCTGGTAGGTCCTCACTGGTCACTGTATTTAAAGAAGCCTCACCCTCCATTCCACATTCTCCTTTCCCACCTCATTTTTTCTCTGAAGCCATTGTTAGCACGTAGCATAGTTTTCTTTTCTTTTCTTTCTCCTTCCTTCCTTCTTTCTTTCCCTCTTTCCTTCCTTCTTCTCTTTCTCTCTTTCATCTTTTCTTTCTTTTTTCCTTTCTTTCTTTCCTTCCTTCTTCTCTTTCTCTTTTTCTCTCTCTCTTTTTCTCTCCCTTTCTTTCTCTCCCTCCCTTTCTCTCCCTCTCTTTCTCTCCCTTTCTTTTTCTTTCTTTCTTTCTTTTTTTCTTTCTTTCTTTCTTTCTTTCTTTCTTTCTTTCTTTCTTTCTCTCTCTCTTTCTTTCTTTCTTTCTTTCTCTCTTTCTCTCCCTCTCTTTCTTTTTTTCTTTCTTTCTTTCTTTCTCCCCCTGACTAAAACGTAAGACTTAGGAAGGCAGGAATTTTGCCTGTTTTCTTGTTGCTGTATCTAGAACGATGCCTGTCAAATCTCAGATGTTCCACGCATGTTGTATTGTAGATGAATGAAAATGTGACGTATTAACTATCTGTGATGTGGCTGACAGTTTTGTTAGAAAAGGGATGAACCACTTTAGCCTAAAGGCTCATGGCTCCCTTGAAGTTGAAGTTCCATTAATCCCCTTTTAATAGGTTCCGTGTATCACAAAAGAAAAAAAGAATATCCTCTCTTTTGTTGTCATGTTAATTCATTTTTAGATTCAGAGTGAACCGATGAAGGGTCAGATTGCTATCAGTATAAAATTAAAATATTAGGGGCGCCTGGCTGGCTCAGTCGGTTAAGCGTCCGGCTTCAGCTCAGGTCACAGTCTTGCAGTTCGTGAGTTCGAGCCCCGCATGGGGCTCTGTGCTGACGGCTCAGAGCCCGGAGCCTGCTTCGGATTCTGTGTCTCCCTCTCTCTCTCCCCCTCCTCTGCCGGCGCTCTGTCTCTGTCTCTCTCTCATGAATAAATAAACGTTAAAATTTTCTTTAATTAAAATATTAAACCAAGTTGCTCTGGAAACAAGTAATAGTGATGAGTATCAATAGCAAGGCTGATACTTGCTTGGCTTTTACTATGTGTTAGGCCCTGTCCTAAGCCTATTACCATATCCTAATTTATGTAATCATCAAACTAACCCTGTGGATCAGAATTATTATTATCTCCATGCTACAAAGCGGAACAGTGAGGCGTGGAGAGGTTAAGTGAGTCACTCAGTGTCACAGAATTGCACTGTGAGGAGCCCAGGACTCGTGCTCAATCACAGGAAATAAAGTAGTTGCAGCAAAGGGATTGGATTCCAAGTTCTGCCTCTCAACAGAGGAGTCACGTGAGCAAGAAACTTAATCTTCTAACCATCAGTAACCTCAGCTGTAAAATGGGGCGACTGTGTCCATTCATACGGCTGGCGAGAGGCAGAAAAGCAAAGATGTGTGAAAATACCATCAAAATGTGAGCTAAGGTTACTCGGTTGGGTAATATTGTTGCATTAATGCTTCCTTCCGTCGCCTTCCGTGTTGTCACAGTATCACGATTATTACATTATTGCTTTCATCCCATTCCAGGAAATCAACGCTGTTATCATTTGCCATTAATCCATGTAACCCGGGTACATTTGCCGGGAGTTGGCTGCACTAAAGGCTGAGGTTAAAGACTCTTCCTGGCAGGGAGAGGAGGTCTCCTCCGACCACAGCCAGCCAAATGCCATACCAAAAGCTCTCCATCCTTGTAACCGTGGAAGCGCCTAGTGGTCGGGGTCGAAAGGTGTGGATCTGAAGGAGACTCACCTCCGCCACTTGATGAAGGTCTCTTGCCGGTGCTCAAACACGTCCTGCCTCAGGGTCTCCATACTTGCTAGTTCTCTACTTGACATGCTCTCCCCGTCCCTCTTTGAGCCGGTGAATCCTAAGGGCACCTGCTACTCCCCAAGGCCTGCACGGGGTCCCCTGTTCTGGGCTCACATGTCACCCCAGGCGTCTCCACCGGCATGGCCACGGCTGTGATGAAATCATCATTTGCATAAATGTTAAACGTCTGCCTTCTCCATTAGAATTAAGCTTGAGGAGGTCAGGGACAATCTCCTCTTTTTCGACATTGGAACCCACCCAGTACCCATCGTAATTACAACCCCTCGTGTGTAGAAGCTGCTGGTTAAAATCCTTTGAATGAAAGAAAGCACCAGTTGAGTCACCTTGGGGAAGCCCTAAGCTCCCCGAGCCTTGGTTTCCGTATATATGGTGAGGCTGTCTCCCTGGCCAATTGCCATGGCGAAGACTTGTGGAATCTGAGAGCTCTCTAGACACAAAACATTGACGTTGTACTTGAGACCGAGGTGCCACAATTTCTATGCAAAGCATTTTAGGAGGTGAAAAATGTATTTGAAGACACAGACGAATTGATGTCCATATCAGGCTTTGGGTTAATTTGGAGTAAAAGCAACCAGGAGGAAAAGAGGACACACGTTGATTTGAAGGCAGAAGAAATCCCCAGCTCCGAAGTCTCTTTGCAACTGTTGGAACCCTTTCGGTGCAAATCAGGTTACACGGGAGATATATTTAAACGTTGCCGTCCACTAAGTGGTGTTTCACGTCGGCCGCCGAGATGAATTCTAACGTGCTGGAAATAGAACGAAAAGAGCTCCGTGCTAAATTATTTATTGCACATTACATCTGGCCCCAAGCAGTGATGTTTTTAGGTTCCACAAAGGTGGCTGTGTATAGTCTATCGTCATTACATAAAGGAAACTCTGACAATCTACATTATAAAATATAAATTATCTATCATCAACCGCCGAAGAGCACACAGGCTTCTTTGATTGTTGTGGTACAGAAGGCTCGAAGTAAGTGTGGGCATCTTTCCCCAAACACCGGGTCCAGATTTGCCATAAAGATCCACCAACTGATTCTCTTTTTTCGATTCCCTGGAATATGTGCAAGGTACCTCTCCTCTCCTCTCCAGCTTCCCAATGTCTACGGAGAGAGTCGGGCTCCAGAAAAAAAATCTCAAAGGGGGTGGAAGTACAGAATAAGCCCCTTAGAAAGCTTCATGTTATGAAAGACAGATTGAGAAAGGCTTTCACATTCCTCCCTCGAATTGCAACCGGTTTGGGGTTGAGGGAGATTCTACAGAGGGAAACACCCCATATACCTTTTTTTTTTCTTTTTTTTTTTTTTTAATATATAGATGTAGATACTTTTTCTTGCTGAGAAGGTACCTCTCATCTCCAAATTTTTATTCTTTTGCTTCGCTTCTACTTCCTTTGGTCTCTTCCTACTATTATTTAACTGAAGGGTTAATTCATTTGGTCATTTCCTTAGCAAACATTCTAATCCCTTCCATCAGCTAAGTTCACTGCGCGTACAGAAAGCCCCACTGACCTTTGTGCCCCAACCAAGTGCAAAGGTGAGTGGGAAACATAGCGCTGTCCGCTGTTCTGGCAGAGCACTGCCAGTCCGTGCCACAGGCACCTGAAAGGGCAAGAAGGATTTCGACAGGCAAAGACGTGAGAGCTAAGCCAGCAGCATGAACAAGAGCTCAAAGATGGAGAATGATGAAAGTAATATTTTAAAAACCTACTGACTGGGGAGGAACTGTAATAAGCCCAGAGACACCTTATGAATGTGTCTAGTGCCTCAAGGACAGTAGGCTTAGAGAAATGGACAAATCATCGAACGGGCAGGCCTGCGGATAAACAGATTGGCACCTACAGCCGAGGAGCTCAGGCATTATTCCATATCCATAGAGAGATGCAAGTTGAACTTGGACCCTGGTCCTCTCAGCATCCTGTTCTCCTTCCAGCCGGGCAAGGAAGGGACCACGTCAGGTATTGCGGACAGGTGGGTGCCCTGAGGGGTGAGGGTGACAGATACCTCTGCTGAGACGCCTGTCCCTGTAGAGCGGTCCTTTGGAGAGTTCCTCCCTTGGCTTTCCCTCACCTGGGAATTTAGTCTGCCGTGTTATAAATCCGCAGCCTCCATCCTGACAACGGGGATGCATAGGGGAGGGGAAAAACAGGCGTGCTCACCTTGCGGGGCAGATGGCTCTTCAAAAAGTGTGCATGGGCTAACACAAGTGAATTTAAAGTGCGAAGGCGAGTTGGAACGCATCTAACAACCCTTGCACGGGAGCAGTGAGGGCACAGAAGCCACCTGAGCGGCAAGAGCAGAACCAGAAGCTGCATCCATGCAAAGGGCATCACGCCTGACCACAGAGCATCACCAAGTATGTGAGCAGATGTCACGTGCTATGGAGAAAAGGGAAATTCCATAGATAAAGAAGGATCAGAAATGCCAGGGTGTTGGGCAAGGTGTGGGGAAGGAGGTGTAATTTTGACTTGTCATTTTTTATAATGTTTACCCATTCATTATTTTTGAGAGAGAGAGAGAGAGAGTGAGCAGGGGAGGGGGAGAGAGAGAGGGAGACACAGAATCCCAAGCAGGCTCCACACTGCCAGTGCAGAGCTCAACGTGGGGCTCGAACCCATAAACCATGAGATCATGACCTGTGCCGAAACCAAGAGTCGGAAGCTTCCCCAATGAGCCGCCCAGGCTCCCTGGGGCGTAATTTTTAAATGGAAGGGTCAGAGCGGTCCTCGGTGGCAAGGTGACATTTGCGCAAGACTTGGAGGGGTTCGGGGGTTCATCGTGTGGGCATTGGAGGAAGATGGCATTGGGGCAGCCAGCTAGAAAGGCTCTGAGACAGGAGCCAGCCTGACCGCGGACAAACAAGGAGGCTGGAGCGGCTGGAGTGCAGGGTACAGGGGGGCAGAGGCAGAGGAGAGAGAGGAAGAGCCATAATGGGAACCAGGGGACCCAGAGTGCTGTAGGCCTCTGGAAAGACGCCGGTTTTCACCCTGGTGTAACGGAAGCCACTGGGACTGCAGCCCGGCATGACACGGAGACCCAGCTTCGCATTTCGAGAAGATCACTTTGGCTGCCAGGCTGAGCACAGACCGGGGGTGCTAGGGGCACAGGTGGGGAGGCCACGGAGAGGCTATTGCGGTGATCCAAGCACGAGCGATGTACTAAAAAGGATTAGTAATCAGAACATAATTTCCAGACACACGCTTGATAGATGCCATCAGTCATTCTTACGGAAACTGTGCCGAGTAAATATTAAGAACGCCCATTCTATTTTTCAGATGACAAAATTGAACTCAGAGAAGTTAAGGCCATCCTCAATGTCACGTATTTTGTCAATGGCACAGCCAGGTGTCCAGCCTGACTCGAAGGCATTGGCGCCTACTGGATACAGTGCACCGTGGAGGAATCCCCCCGCTCAAGAGCTTCAGGCTGGCAGCTAACCAGCTGGGAGGAGCCAATGTGCCAGCAGACAAAGGACAGGAAGAGGCAGCAGGGGTGTACTTTTGTGCCTAAAGCAGACTCTGCTCCCCCCAGATTTCCCCTAGATGCCCCAACGAATATACTTCTCAGGGGCAGACCCATGAGGCCCTGGGCGTAATTTAAAAAGTCACGGAGTCAAACATGGAGAGTCAGAAGAAAACGAAAAACTCAAAAGAAAAAGAGGAAAATACATCAGGCCTACTCCAGAATGTAGAGGGAAAAGATCCAAAGAAAGGAGATCGGTGCTCTTTTCTCTATCTCTCTGCTGGAACATTCTCTCTCCTCCTCTCTCAGTTCTCCACCCCCCCCCCCGCCCCCCCGAGGGGCTCATACGGCCTTGCCCCTTCTCCCCAGCCTGGCAAATAACACCGATGGAAAGCTGATGAGCTGTGCAGACCCCAGGCCCGTCTGCCAGTCCATCTATTCCCGGCCTTTCCCTGGCCACCGCCTGCATGGCCCCAGGATGACCTTGCAACTCCAGGCTCCCACCTCCATGGCTGTGGGCTCCAGTTGGCCAAACAGTTTCTAGAATTAGAGAAGGCAAGGCTAGGGCAAGGGAATGCTGGGTGGCTTTCGCTCTCGTCTTCTCTCCGGCCTCAGAGTGATTTACCAGCCGAGCTGGTGACGTGCCCCTGACCTTGAGCAGCACAGCTCTGTCCCTCTGCCGTCCACTTTGGGATGACTTTCCTCCTTCTGTGAATCTCTAGGTCACTTTGATCTACCTGTAATCTATTCTAGCTGGCTTCGCCTATCTTTCAGCCTCCATAGAGCTAATTCTCTGGATTAAATCCCTCCTGTTTTGAATGCTTAAAGCAGCTTCTGTTTCTCTTGAATGAGACACAAGCATACATTCAAACCAGAGAAAGCCATGCCCTGACAATGTGCCGCCTTAAAAACAAGGCAAGGTTTAAACGTTGAAGTACCTGCCTTAAAGACGAGTTCCATTATGGATTTATCATTTAACGGTAAAAAAATTCGTTTCGATAGAAGTCAACGTGTTTACGGTCAGGAAGGTAATTTCCAAAGAATAATCACCAGTTTCTTTAAAAGTTTTTTTTTTTTTTTCTTTTTTTTTTTTTTTTTTAATTTTTTTTTTCAACTTTTTTTTATTTATTTTGGGGACAGAGAGAGACAGAGCACGAATGGGGGAGGGGCAGAGAGAGAGGGAGACACAGAATCGGAAACAGGCTCCAGGCTCTGAGCCATCAGCCCAGAGCCTGACGCGGGGCTCGAACTCATGGACCGCGAGATCGTGACCTGGCTGAAGCCGGACGCTTAACCGACTGCGCCACCCAGGCGCCCCTAAAAGTTTTTATAATGAAGTGAGACACATTATAATCCACACATTTTCTAAAAGGTTCATCAATATTTAATTTTCTTCCAAAAACCACATTAGGATTAACATTACAAAGGAAACAGACTTTTGTTCCAAGGAAAAAATGTATCCCTGTGATGTGGTTGTTTTATCTGATCCCTCTGTTAGCATAATATGGTGGAGGGGAGTATATTTATACTAACAACAGATTCTTTTTCTGAATTTCTGCCCCTTGCTACTTTTACAAACTAAGCATCATTTTATCAGCAGGAAGACAGTACATAAAACTTAGCAGCAGTCGGACACATTCCCTAATGTTTGCCTAATCTTTGGGTGATCTCAAGGGAAGGTAATGGAAGAATTTTAATAGTTAGCACGGGTTATGTGAATTTCTCCTTTTGATACCTGGGTCAGCTAACACTTCACAAGATGTTCTGGAACAAGAACCTCATGAGCATGCCCAGAATCTCTTCCCCACTCTCTTCGGAACCAATCTGCAGCTAGTGCCTAAGTGCTAAGCTTTAATAGATATGCTCTTAATAATTAATCCTTTCCTTAAAGTGCTCAGGTTTTTCTGATTCATATTGAGTGGAGTATATTGGCAACTCTACACCTAGGGGCCCCCCAACCAAATTGTGATCTATCCCTGTCCCTGTGAGATTCTGGTGGAAGAAGCTGGAAAGGTGTGCTCTCTTAACCCCTGAAGAGAAGGCTGGGATTATTTACGTCACCAGAAGGGGTCCATTTAGCCCCGATTAGAATACTATGGGCACTAGTCAGCACGCCCGCTGGTCAACATGCGCGGGGGTCCCCACGTTGTGCCTTTGCTCACACTGCTGCCTTCCTCACTTGACCTTGCAACTCAATACTCCTCTCTGAAGAGTCGGCCATCATTGCCTCCTCCAGGAAGCCTCCCTTGACTCCACCCCAGCCCCAGCCTTGTTCTGGAGCCTCCCCTCCGCTTCCTTTCCGCAACTCTGCTTTCTCCTGCCGTTGATTCCAAGGTGATCTCTGAGTAGGCAGCCCCCACCCATGACCCGGCTCCTGCAGAGCAGGGACTGTCTCTATAGTCCAGCGAGCAGGGGAAACAGCTTCTCGATACAATGTTTCGTGAACACAGCTGAACCCAGCTGAGCCCAGCGGCTGATCGCTTGCGCAGAATAGATCTTGCCTGGGGCAAACCCACAGGAGGCAACAGCTCCTCCCGCCCCGGTGCTCCATGACCATTTCGGGACACAGCTGAACATTCATCTCTGTTCTGCAAAGTCGCTTGTGTGGGTTTGCTGCGTGCATTTTTCCTTTGCTTTTTGGCTTTCTTCCTGTAAGAATTACACAACCTCCTGTCCTCCCCTTACCTCCTCCTCCTCCTGCACCGCACTGCGCTGCACCTCCGGCTCTGAAAAGCTATGAATAAAGAAAGACAGCTGGTACTTCAGGATCCTGTTACTAATTCAATACGGGCATACCTTTCCCGTGAGTCCTGCCGAGCCCCCTGTTCTTGAGAATGGCAAAGCCAAATCAGTCTTTCCCCCGCGCCCCCCAGGAAAATTCAGATGTCGAGTCCTGCAGGGGTCCTCAGGGCGCAGACCCACCCCGTGTTTTATGGGACCCTGTGGGATACACACAGTCAGGCATGGGTTAGGCTCTTAGCAGGTCGGCCTCTTCACTTCTAAAACAAGGTCAGTATTGGGGCGCCTGGGTGGTTTAGTCAGTTACCCAACCTCCGCCCAGGTCATGATGTCACAGTTCGTGAGTTCAAGCCCCGCGTCAGGTTCTGTGCTGACAGCTTGGAGCCTGGAACCTGCTTCGGACTCTGTGTCTCCCTCTCTGTCTCTCTCTCTGCCCCTCCCAGATTCATTCTCATTCTCTCTTTCTCTTTCTTTCTTAAAAAAAAAAAAAAATGAATAAACATTTTAAAAAATTCTTAAAAAATTAATCAAATATGGTCAATATCATATATTGCACAGTGTTCCAGGGAGGATTAATAGATCATTTCTGCAGGGTCTGGCACCTAATGTTCAAAAATGAGTGGAAATAATAACAAAGAGGATGATAATAATAGCATTTGTACTCCAAGTCGTTACGGGTTAAATTTGATCCTCCCCAAATTCACATGTTCAAGTCCTAACCCCCCCCCCCACCCCGTTACCTCACCATGTGACCTTATTTGGAAAGAAGGTCTTTTCAGCGGTAATCAGATTAAAATGAAGTCATTAAGATGGGACCAAATCCAGTATGACTGTGTCCTTATAAAATGGGGTGATTTGGACATAGACACATACTCAGGGAGGGCTCCATGCGAAGATGAAGGCAGGGGTCCCCGTGATGCTTCCACGAGCCCAGGACCACCAAGGATTGCCAGAAAACCACCAGCGGTGAGGGGCGGTGGGGGGAGAGGCTGGAACAGATCCCCCTTCACAGCCTTGGAAGGTAGCAACACCCCTGACATCTTCATCTTGGACTCGTGGCCTCCAGAACTGTGAGCGAATACATTTCTGTTATCGACGCTCCCAGTCTGCGGCAGCTTACCTTTGGCGAAACTGAGCACAGACATGTCAGACAAGTGCCCGAGGTAGCAGAGCCACGAGGGGAGAGCCAGAAGTGTGACATCCATGGGGAGCACCTGCCGCCCCCTCCAGCCCCCATCCTCAAGGCCCCTTCTCGTTTCCCCCAGCTAACCTTGGCATATTCCCATCTCCTACCTCGAACTTCAGTTGGAAATGACATCCTTCCCACAAGAGATTCTGATTTAACTGGTCCAAGGAGGGACACAGTCCTTGCATTTTTAAAAGCTCTCCAGATGCTTTGCATGGGCAAAGTGAAGATACAGCACGGGGCCAAACACCCCTTCCAGAAGGTCACGGCTGCTTTCCCTGACGACCGCCATACTCAATTCAGTGGGTGCTTCAATGAGTGGGGGTTAGCGAGTTGGTTCCCAGGTCAATCCACAGCTGTAATGTTCCAGACCATATTGGACCCATCCGTGGGTCGTGTGAACTTAACCATGAGAGTTGCCTGACTGCTCAACATCTCTCTCCCTCCTGTTCTTCCCCCCCTGCCCCCACCGCTGCTCCCACACTCTGTCCAGGGCCACCGCTTCCTTGTATCAGAACTCACTTAGCTCTCTACCACGGGGTTCTGACTCACCACACCTCCATTTCTTTTTCTAAGTTTTTAAATTAAAAAAAAAAAAAATGCCCACAGTTCATTCTCATACCTATCCAAAAGTGAATGCAAGCCCTCTAGTGTGGCCAGAGTGTTCTTTCTGGGGCAACAACAACAACAACAACAGTAATAATAAAGCAATCAAGAGTCAAAAAAAAAAATTGCCCCCCCCCCCCCCCCGTTAAAAACAATTGAGTGTCTCTCCATCACGGATTTCAAAAACTCCTTTTGTGACTCACCATACCTGTGGCTATTTTCACCCCTTTCCTTCTATGCTACTCGGCCACACGCGGAGATTTGCTGCCCTAATCAAAGCTTGTTTCCAACAACAGGCTTTCTCCTGCCTCACAAGCCAACCAGACTACTTTCTGGCACTTGGTTCAGTTCGGGAATCTCCTTCCCTGAACCTGCCCCCATACAGACTCTCCCCCCTGCCCCCCCCCCCACCTCGGGAGCTCCCACTTGTACTCTTGGTTGGGTGAGTGTGATTATGCGTCTATGTTAGCAGTCAGTCCCCCGCCCCTGTGCGGTCCTGGGAACATCAACTGTCCTGTGCGTGTCTGTGGGGCCACCACTTAGCCCAGCATCTGGGACAGATTAGATGCCCGGCAAATATTTGCAGAATGAATGAGTAAATCATATTAATTGATATTTACTATTGCTTTACAGTTTACAAAGTGTTTCAAATGGCAAAGGGTAGGAATAAAAAGGAAAGAAAGATCACGCGGCTCTGGTGGCCATTTCACCGAGGCCCCTGCCAACCCAGACTCAATTTTCAATGAGTTATTGTTCTCCGGGGGCCTGCAGTGGAGACACAGCAGCCAGGGGAACATGTCGGTTCTTGGACGAAGGGGAAAGAGTTCTCACATCCTGGTGCAGAGCAGGCCTGGCTTCATCTTCCTGCCATTTGATGGACACCGTGACCCCTGGCCACCCCGTACTCCAGGCAAGAGCCCTGAATGCTGCCATTTACAAGGAAAGGTCAGCGCGATTAGAGCATGTGCTGATGGCTGCACAGACAGGTGGTAGGGATTCCATCTGTCAGCAGAGGCCACGGCCTGGAAACAAAAGGCTGTTTCCTTGTGGTTTGTTCAAGCTCAAGGCTCCTAGGGAGTCTTCCTTGTCCATTTGGGGCACTGAGCCCGTTGCCAAGACTTCTGGCGAAGCCACTGGGGAATGGTGAGGGACAGGGGATTAAGGTCACACAGAAGGAGGACTGGCTTTAAAGTAGCTCCTGGGCAGGACCTCCCAGCTGAGGGCCCCAGAGAGGCTAACAGAGTGATAGGCAGTGGGCATAATCCCAGACGGGTCTGCTGTCCAACTGCTCCAGCTCCTTAAATACACCCAGTGTGCCCCCCCCAGGCCCACGTGGTACCAGCATTAGAAGTCACCACTGTCACCCACATTCTGCCTTTGGAATTGTGCCAAGCCACCTCCAGTCTGTCCACTTCTCTCTTGCTTCTATTTCTCTTTCCTTCCAGGTTTCACACCCCCTCTTGGCTTCAACTCCCTTTGGCTCCAATTCTGAGTCAACCTCCGTGGATCAGCGCTTGATTCCGGGTTAGCAGTCTCAGCTTCCGGGGCCACTGCCCGCCCCCCACCCCCCGACCCTGCCTCCCCACTGTGTCTCCGGCACATCCAAGGACAGATCTGCCTGCCTCTGCTCCTGGCTTCCCATGCTGAAACCACAGCAAGAGACCGCCCGAGCTCCCCTGAGCACTGGCTCTCGTCTAGCTCCTTCCAGCCCACCCAGCCCCCGCCTAGCAGGGAGAGAAGTCTGACTCCGAAGGTGTTTCTGGCCCACCAGGTGGCACCAAGCCCAGGCTTGGTGCCTAGCTCTAGTCACACCTTCATTGGAAGCTGCAACCATGTCTTTGAAATTAGGCAGGTGGCTCTCACGATGCCAGGGCAATAGATCAACATAGATGGCTAAGATACCGCTGTTTGTCCCAATTATAGCTACCTATATTTCAGATATCGTCGCTCTGCTAGTATAATGTTGACCAGGAAGCCTAGAAGTTGAGATACATATATATTTTTAATATATATTTATATATATTTATACATATTTTATATATATTTATATATATTTAAGTATATTTATATATTTTTATATATATTTATACATGTTTATATATTTATATATTTTATATATTTTTTATATATTTTATATATTTATATATTTTTATATATTTATATATTTATACATATTTATGTATATTTATATATATTTTACATATATTTATACATGTTTATATATTTATATATTTATATACATTTTATAAATTTTTATATATGTTATACATATTTACATATATTTATATATATTTTATATATTTTTATATATTTTATACATATTTACATATATTTTTTCTTGCTGTATCTTTAGATAATCTACTATGCTAACTTAATCTACCAAGGAGGTAAATCGCGCAAATGGACCACAAAGCAACAGTCTGGAAGTGGGAAAACTAATACCCACGGTGCTGAGACTCTTGAGAGCTTAGTGAGACGGAATCTACAGTTAGCAGTACACAGTAGGCTGATTCATCCCAGCCTCTAAGTCTTTGCCTGTACAGTATACTCTTCTGGAATGTATTCATTTCTATTTTGTCTCTCTAAGTCCCATTTATCCCTCCAGGCCAGAAATAAGGCAATAATTCCTCCAGGAAACTTCCTTACCCTTTCCAGTCCATACAGACCGGGCGTTTCTAATTCACGTCCATGTTGTTAGAAGCACCTATTTAGGAGATCATAGAAAGGTACTATACCTGATGTCCAAGAATGGCAGCCGATTGATAGTTAGAGTGCTCTCCCGGCTCCTCATTATTCCATGGTCATGTTAGACCAGCCCGCGGCTATACTGCTTATAAACACTATAATTGGTAGAAGTTTTTTTGAGAGATGGGATCACTCTTCTTGTAGTTCTAGAGTCAGGATCATAGCAGAATCCCAGGCTGCGGTAACAGCAAACCGGGTGGCTTTAGACAACCTAAGTCTAGTCTCTCATGGTTCTGGAGGCTGGAAGTCCAAGATCAAGGTGCTGTATAGGCTGTGCTCTCCCCAGAGCTTTTCAAGAAGGTTCTTCCCTTGTCTCTTCTCGCTTTTGGTGACCCCGAAGCTCCTTGGCTTCCATCAGCATCAATCCCATCTCTGCCTCTGTTACCACATAGTATTCTGTGTGTGTGTGTGTGTGTGTGTGTGTGTGTGTGCTTTGGCCTGAGTCCTCACCAGAATCGCCCTGAACAACCGTATTTCTACCAAGAGTCTCTTCAAGGCAATCCAGGCTTTTTCTGGCCTGTCCTTCAAAATTCTTCCAGCTTCTACTCATTACCCAATTCCAAAGTCACTTCCTCATTTGTAGGTGTTTGTTACAGAGCACCTCAGTCTTCATACCAAATTTGTAGCCATCAGGATTTCCTAGGGGAAAAAAACCAATGGTGGGGTCCAGGTAGAGGTTGCGGCAACAGCAGAAAAAAAGAAAAAAAGAACCAGTAGGCCAGTAGAGAGAGAGAGAGAGAGAGAGTGAGAGAGTGTGTGTGTGCAAATACATAGATAGATGATACATAGTTACATAGATACATAGATACATAGGTAGGTATTTATTTTAAAGAATTGGTTCGCACAAGTCTGAAATTCACAGCACACGTTGGCAGGTTGGAACCAAGGCCGGATTCGTATGCTGCAGTCTTGAGGCAGAATTTCCTATTTTCCAGGAAACTTCAGTTTTTATTCTTAAGGTCTTCAACTCATTGGTTGAGCCCTCCCCCCGGCATTATCGAGGGTAATTTCCTGTACTTAAAGTCAACCGTTAATCACATCTACAAATATCTTCACAGCGTAGTAGTTCCTATCCCGTCAGAACCCCCTCCGCCCCCTTGCAATCAATGTTACTATCAATCCCGACCAATTTTCCATCTTTGAGCCCACTCACTTCTGAAGCCCACTTCTAAGTTAGCACCATTGATCTCAGAGGCTTGGGGTAGGAAGATTTGATGTGTATTATAATAAACGTGCTACTCTCAGTCAAAAGACATCTATTGGAAGGTATGTACCCAGTTGTTTGAGAGAAGAAATATTGCCTCCTTTGCATGATACAAAATAAAATAATAAACCGCCTTGTTAGGCATAAGCTGGAAGCAAACAGAGGGCCTTTGGCACGTCATAGTGCCAACCCCATGAGTGGTTTGAGTTACCTGGTGAACAAATTGAACAGAAACAGAGTGATGGGGTGTAATAAGCACACACAGATGCCACTTGAATCCTGTACAGATGGCGGCCTTTTTCCAGGCACTTTGTTTTCTTTAGCCCCAAAGTCTTCCCAATATTTCAAATTCATGCTGTGATTTTTTAGCAGAATGAAATTACGGCAGCTCACCATTCTATCAATAATTATGTTCTGCTCAGATGAGAATGAGTATGTTCCAAGCTGCTAGCGGGACCTCTAGCAACCATCAAGAAAGCAATTTCTTTGTGCCAAATAATTAAGTAGAGCATTTTAGCAAAAGGAAAAAAAAAATTAAGACGAGAGGACGCGAGGTCACTGAGACCTGGGGAATTTTGCCTCTGTCATCCACCAGCCAAGAATGAAGTCCTTGAAGCCCCCGCTGTCTTATTTGGAAGTCAGAAATGATAATATATCAGTATATGTAATTGCAATGGTCGAATGAGGAATATGTTGTTACATACGTTGTAAAGCTTAACGCAGAAGATGGTGCTTCACAAATATTCACAACATAAAAGACGAAAACTCTGGTTTTTTAAGTTTATTTGTTTGAGAGGGAGAGACTATTTGAGCTGGGGAGGGGCAGAGGGAGAGAGGGAGGGAGAGAGAGAATCCCAAGCAGGTCTTGATACAAAATCAAGAGTCAGACACTCAACCAACTGAGCCATCCAAGCACCCCCAAAAGATAAAAACTCTTCACTGGGACTCCCTGCAGATTCCCTAGGTGGGAGATTAGGTTACTCTTCAAAAACATTAACATTTTCCCTCTACTTCCAGGAGGAAACCACCTCTTCACCCCTTGACTCCGGAGTTGGCCATGTGACTTACTTTGGACAACGAGATGTCAACTGGTGGTGACGTAAGCTTGAGGGAGAGTTGCAGGGTTATTCTCGTCTTCCTCTGGTTATGTTACTGCCTTGAGCAGAGCTCATGTTGGACGAGCCGCCTCTCCCAGGGTGAGGACAAAGAAGCAGGGAGGAGAGTCCAGCCACAGTGAGCTGATCTCAGTTGACTCTGAGACGTGTGGAGTCCTGGCTGAAATACCTTCCGCCCACCTTCCGCAATCACCAATCAGTGATTGCTTTTTGAGGCCATTGAGTTTGAGTGGTTTGTTTACAGTAATTTTGGGACATTAACTAACTTGTCTCCTCTCTACACAGGGTGACCGTACATCTGTTTACAGAGAACAGCCTTAGTTTACATCTGTTTTATTTATTTATTTTTAAAATTGTTTTAACGTGTCTTTATTTTTGCGAGAGAGAGAGAGAAAGACGGAGCCCAAGCAGGGAAGGGGCAGAGAGGGAGGGAGGCACAGAACCCGAAGCAGGCTCCAGACCCCGAGCTGTCAGCCCAGAGCGCGATGCGGGGCTCGAACTCATGGACCGTGAGATCATGACCTGAGCTGACGTCGGACGCTTCACCGACTGAGCCACCCAGGCACCCCAGTTCACATCTGTTTTAGTGCCTCATGTGTTTTACATCTTCCTAAGTCTGTCTTTCTTTCTTTCTTTCCTTCACTCTTTCTTTCCTTTAAGTAAAGAATTATTATTTGTCGCACTGAAATCAGCTCAGATAGGTTTGGTAGACCTTGAGTGTGCACTTGATCCTTCAGTAGGATCAATCTACTGGAGATGAAGTGAGTGTGCTGGAGAGACCCACGTCAACATATGATTAAATGTGAGAGGTGGTTAAAACAACACATCTCTCTTTTCCTGACCTTCCCAGACAGAATGTAACTAACACCTCTCTTTCAGTGACAACATGCAGGGGACTTGCAAATAAAACAAAATGTGCTCAGGCACCAGCAGCTGAGGAGAGCTAGCGTTCTCTATCCTCGAGTGGCAGTGGGGAACATAGTTGCTGCTGCTGGGCAGCTGGTATACCATTCCGTGGTGGAAGGGCCACGGCGAAGCTTGCCAGCTTCACAGAGCTCCTAGACCACCGGTCAGAGGGGGTAATCGGAACCAGTAAAATGCTGGTTAACCGTGTATGAAGTATGTGCAAGAAATAGTTTGAGAAGCCTGCTTTAGAATGTTTAAGGAGAAGAGGATGTCATTGATTAGTTAATATAAATCTACAAGTATTTTTAGTGGTTTTTTTCATTTGCTATTAATTCTGTTGGCACAAAGAACCAAGACAAGTGCATAATTAATGAAATACAAAATGTACATCTCTGTTTCTCAAGCCAGTTAATTACGGTAAGTCACAAAATGCTTGTAAACATTTACCTTTCCCCATGGAGGGCTGTTGTGATGTCACTAACCACGGGCAAACTAAAAGACCGACTGTACTGAAGAAATATCAGTATCCGTTCCAAACTTATTTCCAGAAGACGGGGCCTGCAACCACGATTAGACACACAAGTGGCAGAAGGTGTGTTTGCCGTCACTGTAGGAAGCCTGACTTTGAATTCAGATCGAATCACTCTTCCAATTAAATTGGCTTAGATTTCCTTCGGCGTTTTCCTGGGTGCGTACCAAACGTGGAACTATGATGTCAGCAGAAGTTCATAGAGTGTTGAATAATTCCGTTTTGATTCTATAAAAAAGAGGCTTCAAATGGAAAGCCAGATGATTTCAGTAATGAATCTTTCTGTTAATTCTTGAAATCAAGGTAGAGCTATTTAAATGTTGTAAATTCAGCTTCGAAGTTCAACACTAAAGATCAAATTGTTTGTCTTTACAATGTGATGTAAACGTAAGATTAAGAAATCTGCAGGACAGAACCAGGCTTGGAACTGGCTTTGAGGAGAACACAATTAGCAGTGCTATTCTTGGGGCCCCTGGTTAAGCTTCTGACTTTGGCTCAGGTCACAATTTCAAGGTTCATGGGCTGGAGCCCCGCGTCGGGCTCTGTGCTGACAGCTCAGAGCCTGGAGCTGCTTTGGATTCTGTGTCTCCCTCTCCCTCTGCTCCTCCCCTGCTCACACTCTCTCTCAAAGATAAATAAACATTAAAAAAACAAAACAAAACAAAACAATAACAACAACAACAACAAAAAAGTGCCTTTCATATACTCCAGAAAGTAGCACAATGTTTTATGTCAACTGGACCTCAAAAAAAAAAAAAAAAAAAAAAAAAATCAGATAAGCTGTAGTAATCTACCAATTAAAATAAAATGTAAAAATAAATACATACGCATAAGACGTACACACAGACAAATCAACATCCCAAAGTAACTAAACTACAAAATTGTTGACAGAACTAGCATTGACTTTTTTTCTTTTTCTAAAGAGAGTGAGAGAATGTTCACATGTGCACACAAGTGGGGGAGGGGCAGAGGGACAGGGAGGGACAGAATCTCAAGCAGGCTGCATGTTGGGCATAGGGCCTGATATGGGGCTCACCCCATGCCCAAGAGATCACGGCCTGAGCCGAAATTAAGAGTCCAATGCTCAACTTACTGAGCCACCCAGGTGCCCTGAACATTTTTTAAAAACCGACCTATGTATGTCTACATCTTTGTTCCTTTCCTTTAATCAGATTTTAGAAATGTTTGATTTTTGCAGAACTACTCTGTAAATCAATCCAAGTGCCCTACAATGCCACTAAGCTTTTTGCAAAAAGACGCCTAAATTTTGGTTCTGTTCTGTTCCAAACTAGATGGAAATCTTTAATTACAGTATTCAGCACATGGAATATACATCCCACCCCCCAAATAAACATCAAAATACCTCCTGCAGCTTTTGAAGCCTTAACAAGTTGCAGTTATTAAAACAAAGCTTGCAAATAAAAATATATGGAAATATCCCTACAAAAGCAAGGGAAAAAATTAACAATGTTGAAAATATAATTTACCAGTTCACATTCTGAAAATTTTTCATATGTTTTACAACATATTCTAAAGAATTATGAACAGAAATAACATATTTGAAGATTCTTGTCTATTACTGCATTCAAGGAAGAAAGGCACTCCTAATGAGGCAAAATTAGGACCAGGGCAAAATTTGGAGTGAAATACTTAGACTTTTCTGTATGCAGGAAACATTTTAAAAAAATTTTTTAATGTTTATTTATTTTTTAAGAGAGGTAGAATGTGAGCCAGGGAGGTGCAAAGAGAGAGGTAGATACAGAATCTGAGGCAGGCTCCAGGCTCTTAGCTGTCAGCACAGAGCCTGACACAGGGCTTGAACTCAGGAACTGTGAGATCATGACCGGAGCCGAAGTGGGCCACTTAACCGACTGAGCTACTCAAGCACCCCTGAAGGAAACATTTTTAAAGAATATCCTTCTTAAGCAGAATTTGTTCTGGCTCTACCAAATACATCAGCACTTGGAGAGAATGTTTTCACAATTTAAAGTGCATTCTAGAAAAGTGAATCCGTTGTAAGTATCAAATGTCCATTTTTCAAACTCTGTAGACTGGAGACAATTTTATTAAAATGAAAGATAATAAGACTATTGAAAAAAAATTTTCAGGAAAATATTGACATAATTGTCAAGACATAAATAGTCTTAAAACTGTTTAGTATAGGGGCGCCTGGGTGGCGCAGTCGGTTAAGCGTCCGACTTCAGCCAGGTCACGATCTCGCGGTCTGTGAGTTCGAGCCCCGCGTCGGGCTCTGGGCTGATGGCTCAGAGCCTGGAGCCTGTTTCCGATTCTGTGTCTCCCTCTCTCTCTGCCCCTCCCCCATTCATGCTCTGTCTCTCTCTGTCCCAAAAAATAAACGTTGAAAGAAAAAAAAAAAAAAATTAAAAAAAAAAAACTGTTTAGTATAGATATATACTGTTTGTATAGATATACTCTAAGATTATTATACACAGTTATATGTACAGTTATATACAGTTATTACATACACTTAAATATATAGTTATATACAGTTATATAAGTTATATACAGTTATATATAGTATATATACAGTTATATAAAACTATTTGTATAGATATACGCTAAGATTATTATATACAGTTATATGTACAGTTATATGCAGTTTATAAGTTATATACAGTTATTATATACAGTTACATATACAGTTATATGCAGTTATATACAGTTATATACAGTTATATATATATAGTATATACACAGTTATATAAAACTGTTTGTATAGATATACTCTAAGATTATTCATTCAACTTAGATTATTTTTCAGTCAAGACAATCAGCATGAAGTTTGACATTGGCTTTAACCTACATGGATATATATTGTTTTTTGCAGCTTTGTTTTTTTATTCAAAATTATTTTTAGAAATAGATTTGAATAGAACTAGGTTATAGATCATCAATATTATACAATTAACTTGCTAGCCAATAAATAGATTTTTAAAAACATTTAATTTCAGGGCTGCCTGGGTGGCTCAGTCGGTTAAGCGTCTGACTCTTAATTTAGGTTCAGGTCATGATCTCACTGTTTCATGAGTTCGAGCCCCATGTCTGGCTCTGTTCCCTGACCACGTGGAGCCTGCTTGGGATTCTCTCCCTCCCTCCCTCCCTCCCTCCCTCCCTCTCTCTTTTTCTTTTTTTTAAATTTTTTTTTAATGTTTTATTTATTTTTGAGACAGAGACAGAGCATGAGCAGGGGAGGGGCAGAGAGAGAGGGAGACACAGAATCGGAAGCAGGCTCCAGGCTCCGAGCCATCAGCCCAGAGCCCGACACGGGGCTGGAACTCATGGACCGTGAGACCGTGACCTGAGCCAAAGTCGGACGCTCAACTGACTGAGCCACACAGGCGCCCCATCTCTCTCTTTTTTTCTGACCTTCCCTCACTCACATGGGGATAAATAAGTAAACAACAACAAAAAAGTTTTAAAACATATTTAATTTCAACTCTTTCAGTCTCAAAATATATCCTGGCTTCAAAAATAAATTGGAAAGTCACTGTATTTCCAGGTCCCTTTCAGAGTAATACTTTTTGTTCTAAGTAAAGCAATCAATGAGTGCTTCAAAACTGCCTTTTAAATTGTGTAGACGTAAGATTCCAGAACAAGGTTTCAGTATCCAGCCAGCCACACTGGGCCCAGTAACAAATGACAGATGCTTCTAGATAAAGAAAAAGAGGTCTACTCCTGACAGCTTCTCAGTTTTCTAATTTTTCTTCTATATCTGTGATCTTTTTGTCTCCCACTCTCTGTCCCTTCCTCCCACCCCGAAATTTTCCCTTAATCTGTGCCTCTTAAAAATCCAGGATTTGGGGGCACCTCGGTGGTTCAGTCAGATAAGCATCCAAATTCGGCTCAGGTCATGATCTCCAGGTTCGTGGGTTCAAGCCCCGCTTCGGGGTCTGTTCTGACAGCTCAGAGCCTGGAGCCTGCTTCAGATTCTGTGTCTCCCTCTCTCTCTCTCTCTGCCTCTCCCTCCCTCACACTCTGTCTCTCAAAAATTAATGAACGTTAAAATTTTTTTTTTAATCCAGGATTTGGGTCAAGAAAGTTCTGCGTAAAGATGTTTCAGGGCAATTTGTGATAGAGCAAGGCTCTGGTATTGTTTTCAGGTACCACTTGCATTCTTTTAAATGTCCTTAAAAATCACCATTCATGTTTCCTTAGGAGAACCTCCCTAAGAAGCAGTGAGAAATTCCAAGATGTGGTCAAAAATGTGGTCCTCTTTTGTTGTCACAAGCCAAAAAAGTTTTAAAGCCCTCATTTTAAAGCCATGTCATTACCAATATGCTAGCTATAAAATAGTATCTCAAGGGACAACTCTGCGTCCTGTCCGTTCTTATATTGCACTGGTCTAGAGGAAAAGCGACATGTTTCAGAGTCTTTGCTACGGCATGTGGCCGCAGAATGTCAGAATAAAATGGTCACAAAGGGTTTCGGAGAATATTACGGTGAGCTTCTGGCACAAAGACCAGGAGATTTCAGTGTTTCCTTACTGCTCAACATGACACTGAATTGTCCAAGCAAACAAGCATGATAGAAGAGCTTTCTGTACACCATGAATCATGTATACAAGAGTGTACTTCCCTACCCTGCGCCTCTATTAGTCATTTCTATCTTTATTGGAGGCTTAACCATTAATGCCTCAGGGCTAATGCCTTTTAAAAATAGCTCAGACAAGAATGCTGAGGCCATTTTAATGTGACGATGTAGAAGTTGTCAGGCATGTGTCTTTGGACCTCGGGATCCTGGTTATAAAACACATGTATTCCAAAGCTCATAGATATTTGCGAGAACTTTGCACCTGAAATGAAGGCAAGGTGAAGCAATCCAACAGTGATCATTCATGCAACCCCCAGAACATTCTAGATACAGCTTTGGTACATGCGAGCGGTGTAATCACCGTTCTCACGTGGCTGTGACCCTTTTCATTTTAGGTGACACTTCTACATATGTCGTTTCATTGGATTTATGCAGTCAACTTTGAGGAGGATAGAACAATGTTACAAGTCTCTTATATTTTTATAGAAAAATTAAAAAAGAGCCAGGTTTCCCTTTTTCAAGTTTTTTTTTTTTTACTTTACTTCATTTGATCCCGAAAACAATCTGATGGGAAAGTCGGCATAAAATTAGACCCCCTCTGTGCCCAAGGCTGTTGGAGTTGAAAGTAACATCTCGCAAACTCGACCGGTTGAAAGGGAAATTTATTGAGAGGATTACTTTCCAACTCACGTGACAAGTTAACAACATCCTACCAGGCTGACTGCATAGGAACTGAGATAGAGAAGACGAAGGCCTTCTCTCTCCACCACGGGTCACCCTGAATTTTTGATTTCTGCCTTTCTTCATCTATTTGGCTCGATTGATTTCCTCAGGACCCACCATGGCCGGCAGCCCCCAGCTCCCTGTCTGACTACATAGTCCCCCCCAATCCAACACCATCATCTGAGTATTTTCGGAGTCTCCTAAAAACATAAAAATCTGAACTACTCACCCCTTCCTGTGAACTTGTTCCCTTGGGTTAAAGTGTTACCTTCGCCCAATCAGCCATGGATGGGGATGTGAGAAGTTTCTGGAGACTGTTGCATCTGATTAATTTCCAATAACATTCTGTATGTTCCAGACACTGGGATAAATATTTTATATGAATTTTCCCATTTTATCTAGTTAACAACAGTATGTACAGTCAGTATCATTATTTTTATTTTCCAGATGACACATTCACTGACTTGTCAAATACCACAATTAGAAAGTTGTAGAGCCATTCTTTTTGGACTGGGCATTTGAATCCAAAGCTGTGCTTTTAGTCACTGTGCCATATCGCTAAATTTAGTACTATCTCAACTTTAAGAAATCATTTTGAGATGTTGATGGAGCTTAAGCTTTGATCCCAAAGTTTATCTGGATCCTTAAATGTCTCAGAATTACCGAAAAATAAAGGAAGACCAATGTGGGATACACACATTCATAGACACAACTGACTAAAACAGTGTGGCAGGGGCACCTGGGTGGCTCAGTCGGTCGGGTGTCATGATGGCATGGTTTGTGAGTTCCAGCCCCGCATCAGGCTTTCCGCTTTCAGCACAGAGCCTACTTCAGATCCTCGGTCTCCCTCTCTGTCTACCTTTCCCCTGCTCACTGTTGCTCAATCTCTTTCTCTCCCTCCCTCCCTCTCTCTCTCTCTCTCTCTCTCATAAATAAATAAACATTAAAAAAAATTTAATATTAAAAAAAGCAGTGTGGTGTGGTAAGTAAGGTTCAAGGTAATAAAATAGGATTTCAGAAAATGATCCATTTTACATACGATGAAGCTAATAATTCAATTGCCGGAGGAAGAATAAACTCTCCACAAAATGGGGCAAAGATATTAGGTCTCAGGACAGAGTGATACTTCACAACATACAAAATTTTTCATTTTAAATTCTGGATGCATTAAAGGCAGAAATTATTTACTTAATACATATTTACGAAACATCACTATTACTTCATGGTACACAAGCCAGCATTAACTCATATGCAAAATGATTTTTGTATATCTGTTACGCCATGTCAGTTCTCCTTGAGTCCAATTTTTCACTCAGCAAACATGTACTAAGCACTCTTTCTGGGTCAAGGATAGGACAGCAAAGTTAAAAAGCACAGTCTTCGCTCTTAATTGCCAACTGTGTTATCCTTCAGTGTTTCTCATAAAACCCAGTTGAATTCCGGTCTACAAAGAGTTTTGAACACTCATTGATGGCCAACCACTTTTCAACCCTTTGAGCACATAGTAGAAGAAAAAGAAAAGGAAGAGGAAGAGGAGGAAAAGAAGGAGGAGGAGGAAAGAAAGGAGAAAGGGAGGGAGGGGGATATGATTCGTCCCTGCAATTAGGAAAAGTATATTCCAGCTGAGAAGATACACAAACAAATTATTTCGATATCATATGACAAATGCCAAAAAGGATGTAATGGCAGACTGCTCAGAATGCACACAGGAAGGGCATTTAGCTGAGTGTGGACATCCCAGGAAGACTTCCTCAAGGTGGCGACGCCGGAGGAGAGACATCAACAGAAACCAACCAGCAGAATAAGGAATAGGTACGTATTGAATAAGTACGCGCTGAATGGATCGAATAGACAATGAACGGTTCGTTGGATGGATCAATATAAGTGGATGGAAGAATCAAAAACACCTAACATGTGATTTCTGACCCCGAGGCTTTTAATGCCCCCACTGGGGAAAAGAAACAGAAGCACAGGAACTCAATCATTCAACCAGGACAAATATGTAGAGAACTTCCCTGTCAGAGCGCTTTGGGCAGCGGGGAACAGAACACAGGACCGAAACAAGGCCTAAGGCCTAAGTGTTTGAAAACGAACCTCCAGGCTCACGAACTCTCCAGATACGAGTTTGGTTATTCACAGCTCCACTCTACCAGACCTCTGGACAACTGTTGGCCAGTTCTCCTGGACAAGAGAAAACAGCACCCCTAGGGTGTGTTTCCTTTGCTCATTCTACCCTACCACAACACGACTTCACTTTGGACACTAGGGGCGTAGATTTTCCTCACATCGGGCAATTCTGTGACACTAAGTGGAGGTCCTACTATTTAACTCACTTCTGACCTGGAGATAGTGTCAGTTTCCACACGTTCAGGACTCGGTCTCATTAAGATTGCCCTTTCACTGCCCAACACACACACACACACACACACACGCACACACACACACACACACGCGCGCGCACACAAGCTTCAGATGCCAATCACAAGTCCAGTTCTCACCAGTGCTTCCATCAGATAGGTTATAAATCAGAAGTTCCTACAACCCCCTTCCAGGCTTCCGTTGCATTTGCCAGAGCAGCTCACGGAACCCAGGAAACCAGTTTGCTTAGCAGAGTACCAGTTTATTACAAAGGATATTTAAAGACACCAAAGACTGGCCAGATGAAAAGATACCTAGGGCGGGGTCTAGAAGGGTCCTGAGCACAAGAGTTTCCGTCCTCGTGGAGTTTGGGGTGCGTTACCCCCTGGTACGCAGATGGTTCACCAACCTAGGGTTCTCCGAATCTAGTTTTCTGGGTTTTTATGGAGGCTCTATGGCACAGGCATGACTGAGTAAATCAGTGGCTGCTGGTGCTGAGCTCAGTCTCCAGCCCCTCTCCACTGCCTGGAGGTTGGAGGTAGGGCTGACATTTCCCACCCCGTTATCAAGGCTGGTTCCCCTGGCAATCGGCCCCCTTCCCAGGGGGCTTTCCAAAAGTCAGCCCATTAACAGAAACTCAGGTGTAACTGAAAGGGGCGTGTCATGAATGAGAGAAGGTCACCCAACTCACCCTTACCATCCCTGGAGCTATTTCAGCAACTGAGGGCAAAACAAAATAACAAAAGATGACCCCATGGCTCTCAGGTAGGAAATTACAAGGATTTTTTTTAGGAGCTGTGTGCCAGGAACAGGGAGGAAGACCAAATACGTATTTATTATAAGTCACAATATCCCATCTCGGCTTTCCCTTTAAGGTCGTAAGATGCTGTTAAAGCCTCAAACATCACATCCTCACATTGCAATTTCAAAGGCAAGAGAAGGGCTTCTCCCTGGGAAATACTTTTTTTTTTTTCACCAGAGGGAAAGGGAAACCCTTTTCCAAAGTTTTCTTAACTATCCTTAGTTCCCTTGGTCAAGATGACAATGTTAGGCCTTGCTCCTTGCTCCGTTGCAAGGAAGGCCGGGAACAAAGCATCTGGCATTTCACGTTCCATACAGGCACCCGTAGAAAGGTGGGAGAATGGCTACTGACTATGCAGACAATCGTGACTGCACATCAGCTAAGCAAATATGAAAACCTGTGATGATGCTCTATATGCTAAGGTGATACATGGGAACATCAGTTCCTAGGTATGAAGAAGAAGTAATAATAGTTCTGTAACTTTTACTCTTTCTTCATGCTTCTTTTATGCACAGGGCTGTCCCCATAATAAAAGAAGCACCTTTCTTTTAAATATCATATTCCTAGCAATGCAGAAAACATCTTTTTCTCTTCCTTGGTCTTATACATTACAGCAACACCAAGGTAATGAATGACTCCACTAGAAAGTTGGAGCTGAAAAAGAAATGAACGTCTATTCCATGTGGGGATTTTTTTTTAATCTTTATTTATTTTTGAGAGACAGAGAGAACACAGGTGGGGGAGGAACAGAGAGAGAGGGAGACACGGAATCCGAAGCAGGCTCCAGGCTCTGAGCTGTCAGCACAGAGCCGGACGCAGAACTCGAACCCATGAACCATGAGACAATGACCTGAGCTGAAGTCGGACGCTTAACCGATTGAGCCACCCAGATGCCCCCCTTGTGGGGATCTTTACTAGATGCTGGTCACATGTCACGTCCTGAAGTTGTTCCATTAACCCCGTGGGGCAGACAGACATCTGATGGAAAGTGTGGCCCAGTGGGTCAAGTATTCGTCCGAAGTCAGAGAGCTGAGAGCTTGGTCCAGCTTGGTGTCCGTCTTTGGCTTATCTGCCTCTGAAGAGCATCTTGCTATTAGAGCATCGACATGTCCGGAGGTGATTTCACGAGTGCTTGAATGTGCCAAACATTCTACCCTCGTAAGCACTCTTGCTGGAAAAACTCAGCACTGACAGGATGCAGAAGATGTCTCCTTGAAGCCCACTGTTGCTTATTAATTTATTACATCACTGGGCCTCACACTGTGGCGCCCGTTTTCACAGTCCAGGAAATTTACACAGATTGTGCAATGACAACCATAAATCATCGTCGAAACAACTATGAGAACAAAAATACCAAGGGTTTGCCTGAGGTTTGCAGAACCTCTCATCCGAAGGATTACGTAATTTGTTTTGAACCTACACATTCATTATTCATTCAACAGATATTAACAGAGGGTCCGCCATGCATCATGTCCTGCGCACTGGTAGCTGTTTATAAATGCTGACTTGTGATCAGTCTCTAATTCAACAAACAGTTCCTGATTGTCTACCAAGCGCCAAATGATGTGATAGATTCTGATGGCTTAAAAAGGTAAGGAAAGCCAGGTCCCTGCATTCTAGAGCTCTGTTGTTTGAGAAACATGTTTCAATCTCTCCCAGAAGAAGATATGGTACGGCCCTTTTCTCTGATGTAGGAGCGTAGTAACGTGTATGAAGTCATAGGACAGGTGCTGGTATTTCTATTTTCAGCCCCTCCAGATGTATTCTCTACTCTTCTTTTCACTTCTCGGTGCCACACTGAGACCAATTCCTGCGGCCTGCTTACTCTGCGCTCCCTTGCCCGATGGCATTGGGTTTGACCAACCAGAGGCACCAGTGAGAAACTGGAGGGGGAGAGGGGAGAAGATACAACTAAGGTTATTTCTCCTGTGCTCCATCTTTGCATCCATATTGCGTGCCTGGGACGGGCCGTGGGACCCTCTGGACGGGGTCTCCCACCGGGTGGCCTCTTGCCAAGTTCTGGGTGGGTCTCCTCCAGCGTGCCAATTCTCAATGGGCTCCAGTAACCCTGTTTTCCTTTGTCCTTTGGCTGTGGGAGTGGTAACTGCTTCGTGCCTATTCTCCAGTGCTCCCCAACTAGTGTCTGGGTGCCTAACTAATTCTTCCTTATTTGTTCTCTTAACCCGCACACACATCAGCAAGGGGGAGCCTGTACTGAAATCTCTTCGTGTGAACCATCTGGGGCAAATTCTGTTCCTTGCTGGGACCGTAGCTAATCAGAATATCAAAGCTGATGAAAATTGAGAAATCATCTGATCTCTCCTTTCCATTTTGCAGGGACAGAAATCAGATCCAGAGAGGGCCCGCCTCTCCAGCCAATGTTCCTGGATGTGCATCCCAGACCACCCCCACCCCACTTCCCCCCCCCCGCCCGGGTGAGGCTAGTTTCCCCTGCGGGGCCTGACCTTCCAAGCTTTGGACAACAGCCCCTCCTGCAAGCTTTTAAGCTTGCAAGCTAAGGACATGAATGAACTGAGTCATCCCTGTAGAGCTTCATTAATTTTAAGGCAATTTAAGATTTCTGAGTCATAGGTTTCAGTCATTTAGACTTTCCCAGCTGGTACTGTACTTGCCCACACACATTTTTCTTTAAAGATTGCATCTGTGTCTAGATGTGGGGCTCTGCCCACCCTTCATCAGTTTCTGAGAGAAACGACCTCATAGAGGGAGACGTGCAGGGCTGTGCCTTTCCCATTTGCATGTGTATTTTAGTCTCTGCCTGTCTCTAGTCTCTAGTCTTAATGGAATTAGCAGTCTGCAGCTTGATCCAGACTCTCTCCACCGGAGACATGCCCAATTCCAAATTCTATATCCAACACAATATTTTACCCAGCCTCCCGAGGAAACTCAGTTATGCCATATGGTGACTCCACTCACTGAATAATATTTAGCAACTTGATGAACAAGGACTGAATCATATCTTAACCATCTTGGCCAAATATTGTTTTATATAGCAACAGTATTAGTAATATATATGTTTTATTTTTTTTCCACTAGTGCTTCCTGCTACGCCCACTGAAAATTAAGAGCTAGACCTCACCGAAAGTAGACTGCACAATAAGAATTCTCGCTCATTAGCGATAGTCAATTCAATATTGCATTGTATGTATGATACATTCAGAATGTCTGCTTTTTCTTTTCCTCTAGAACAGCTGCTGGGATTGAGCAATAGTCTCCCGGGGTAACGCAGCAGGGAATCCTGGGGCATTTCCCAGACACTGAAAACAAAGACGATGTATCCATGGGGAGCACAGGGCTCTAGCTCTCTCCCTCCCACCAGGGAGAAGTCCCAAATTCTCAGGATGTGGGGAAGAATATTAGCAAACCTCTGGGGGCGGGGGTGGGCTCTGTGTGTGGCTAGGTGATCTTAAGAAAGTCACTTTCCTCTTTGAGCCACAGTTCAATTGTCTAACAGGGATAATAAAGAACACCTCTTATAAACTGTAATAGGACACAAGGGCTGGGTCAGTCAGTTGTAATGTGCAGGTGCTGCTTAAGCCTTACAGATGCAACGGTGAGTGGGAAATGATCCACGCTTTCAGCGAACTAACAAGTTGAAAATGGGAATGGGCAGAGATCATCTCAATGAAAAATGGCTTGGCTGAGATAGAGCTATGCGCAGTGGAGAGACTGTTAGCTCAACCCGAGAATTCCCGAGAGACAGTGCTCAAGATGAATCTTGGCCAGATTTATGGAGGTGAGTAGAATATTCCACACGGGCAAGACCATTGAGCATCAGTTACTGGAGCATATATTGCATTGCACAGAATGATTAAAAACAAAAAAACAAAAAACAAGCCGTATGTGTAGCTGTTCAAAATATTAGTTATTAATGCAAACATCAGTATTATCTGAAAATCCAGAAAGGGCCGTTGGGGGGAGTCCTCATACTATGGCAGATGCAACTCACCTCCCCAGACCCTCGTGGCAGCTACTGTGCCCATCTCCATGGGAAATTGTTTGCTGTAAAATGTTGAACTTATTAGAACTAGGAGAAGGGAATCATCGTAAATTCTCTAGATGCTCCTTAGTATGCAAATCCCTGAAGAAGGGAACCCACTATCTTCCTCTTCAGAGAAACACGTGTTGCTTTCCATAATCTAGTAAAGTTTCCTATGGCAGCTGGGCTACCAATGTTTGAAAAATGAATGCTAAAAAAAACTCCTCGTTGGAATACTGACTGTTAAAGATGGAGGAGACTTGAGTATCATTTAATCTAATGTCCTCAAGTCACAGATGAGGCAACTGAGTTCTGGAGTGAAAAATTAACTGGATCATAGGCCCAGTGGCAGAGCAAGAGCAGATATGAGGTCCCCTGGATGATGTCAAGGCTTTCCTAAGGATGGGATGACTTCTAAAAACCTCTAGACCAAAGCAATCATTGTTTCCTTGATGGATTTGCATTCTCTGGGCAACACTGGGTACATAGGTACCCAACACTGTGACAAATGCAGAACAGAGGAGACAAGAAAAGACTAGTCCTTACTCCTGATCCCCTGAGAAAGTAATGTTCACCTCACACAATCGTGACAGATTAATCAGCATTCATCATAAAGTCATTGTCAAATGATGCTGTGCTCTTCAGGAAAGAAGACATTTCCTTAACGCATTTGTCAGAAGAAGGAGGGCTTGAGATTGATTCAGCCTCTATTTATGAAATATGTTCTCATTATAGGTATTTTTTTACCCCTCTGGGTATGACTTCTGGAAGAATTGCCTAGCAGACTGAGTAAGATGACTATACTATATTATCCCAGGTTTCTATCACTGAGTAAAAAACTAAGCTGATACTTAATGGTGTGTGTAGAACAGCCACAACTTTATGATATCATGATTTTGTGGGGCAGGGATTTGGGAAAATGACATAACTGGGGCACCTCTGTGGTATTCTCTTGGTTACTGCTCTGGTGCGGAGGAATCAAGTAAGGTTTATCCTTATGCTTGGAGCCTTATCAACATTTGTCTGGAAGGCTTGGTTCCCTTTGGCCCCCTCCCTCTCCAAGTAGCCTTTTGGACCTTTCTGTGTGGTTTTGTCAGCAGGATAGTCGATCAGACTTAATGCACGGTAGCTTAGGGTTCTGAGAGACTAACGAGGAAGCCTCCAGTCTTCTCAAAGGCAAGACCTTAGCCTGGCCGTGCATAATATCCACCATTCTCTACTGGTCCAAGTTGTCTCAGACCAGTCATTATATCAAGGGAGGCAAATGAACCCCACCTCTGAATGGGAGGAATGTCAAAAATGTATGGTTGTCTTTAACTGGCACATTTATCTTTCTACTGTGGTTACCTTGTGTGTATAAGAAAATCTTGGTAATTTACAGCCCAAGGAAAAATGTGACAAAAAAACGTGAAAACTCTCAGAAAATGCGAAAACAGAGCAGTGTATGAGAAGCCTTTGTCATTACATTGTAAGTTCTTCTGTGGTGCTTGATGCATAGAAGGTGATCCATCAACAGAACTGAGCTAATAGACAGACATTTGTTACTATACTTCTTGTTATGTGAGTGAATTTCTCACACTGAACCTCCCAGGAAAGGTGCCAGGGGAATCTTATTGCAAAACTAGCAGTTTATTGGGTTGACAAAGAGAACATTCAATTAAGGAGATTTTCAGAACACAATGGAATCATTTTAGTTGTGAAATGTGGACTTAAAAAGTAATCATTTAGAAACGTCCAGAAAATATTTGAAGACCGGATGACAACATGCAGCCCGTTTCACTCAAGCACAGGCAGAGGGCCCTGGGTGGACAGAGAAGTACAGAGGCACAGACGGATTTGGGTCAATCCCAGGTCCCTCTGCCCCACTCCAAGGTCCAGCCTCTTTTCACAACCCTAGGCTTCTAAGAGAATGCCATTCATGGATCGACTTATCCAGAATACAATGAGAGCAGCCAACATGTGCCCATAACTGTCTTAGTACTATGAGTATAGAGGGAAATCAAATATGGCCCTAAGTCTCAAGGGCCTCTATGTCTCCAGATTGGGGCGTTTTCTACCCATTCTTAGAATCCAGGGAAATGGTTGTTTGTCTTGAGGTGGATCAAGATGGTGGAGGGGCAGAGAAACTGAGATACCCCATTGCCTAGCCACGGAACCACCATGTCAGAGGGAAAAAAATCCTTCAAAGATATCAGAGGTGGCAACTCTGTCAGTATGGGCCAATAACTTTTAGCTTCTACCCTTTCCAGTTAAACCTAATAATCTCTATCCCAGCTTCTCATATGTCAGCCTGGGCAATGCCAAGGCAGGCAGCTTCTAAAATGGCTCCCAATCATCCCTGTCCCCTGGTATGCACATCCTTGTGTAATCATCTCCTGTCGTGTTCGTGGTGGTCCTGGCTGCTTGTTTTGAATGAGTAGAATATGGCGAAGTGATATGGGATGTCACTTCCAAGGTTAGGCTAAAAAAAAGATGGTGACATCGGTCCAGCTTGTCCCCTCTCTCTAGCCCTTCTCAAATGGTTGCTCTAATGAAGCAAACTGCCATGCTATGAGCCGCCCTATGGAGAGACCCAGTGGCCCGGAACCAAGAGTAGTTTCTGGTCAACATCCATGGAAGAAATGAGACCTTCAGGCCAGCCACATGCAAGGACTTGAATTCTGCCAGGAAGTCTATGGAGTTGGAGGCAGAAGCTTTGGAGAGCAATTTGTAATGCAGCAATCGATAATACAACATAAAAGAAGAAAATTCAGTGAGGTCAGCTCTGAGTCTAGTTACTTTCTACTACATCATGTGATTTCTGGCGAATAAGCATCTTTCATTCAGAGGCCAGGGAACATCTGGCCGGTGGAACGAAGGCCAAGCATTTTAGCTCAACTTTCATACTCCCCGTGGTCTGGCAGATACATCCCCCTGGCTATATCTTCTCCTAGAAGACACCTGCTGATGTTCTTGACCTGCTCATGTTCTGCTCTGACTTCAAGGTCGGCTCAAATGCTTTCCTTGCTTCATGACCTGGTTAGAAAGATTATTTTTCTTCTCCGGAATTTTATAGATGTATATGTCCCCTACTCTGTGCCAAGGAGGACTCTAAAGGACCAAGAAGCACACCAAATCCCCTGTTTTCTCTAGTTTATAATTCTCTAGTTTATAACTTCTCTAGTTTTACTATTGTAGTTTTTTATGACTGCTTTTTAGAATTTATGTCACTGTTGCATGCCTTAACTCAATGATTCATTCCGAAGACAAAGATACGGTCTCAGTAATCTCTGTGATGTTCATAGTAACAAAATCCCAGAGCACAGAAACCGCCAATCACTAAATAGTGTCCCTGCTCCCATGCATACGTTGAAGTGCAGACCCGCACAGATGCACAGTGTGACGGTATTTGGAGACGGGGCCAGTGAAGAGGAAATCAAGGCCAAATGAGATCATAAGGGTGAGGCGCTAGCCCAATAAGACTGGCACCCTTAAAGAAGAGAGAGACACCAGGAGTGTGCACACGCTGAGAAAAAGCCGCGAGAGGACACGGAGAAGGTGACCGTCCGTAAGATAAGGAGAAAGATCCCAGGAGAAACCAACTCTGCCGACACCTTGATCTTGGACTTCCAGCCTCTAAAGCTATGAGAAAACAAAATCCTCTTGCGGAAGCCACCCAGTCAGTGGAATTGTGTAACCTGAGCAGATTAATACACTGTCTTTGGACAAGAACCCAGACAGGTGCCACGGCTCTAACGACACCTGAGGATGGACTATGGGTAGATCCATAGCGGTGTGACAGAGTCCAAAGCAGCGGGTTCAGACTCATGTGAATTCCAATTCTCTCTCCGCCCCGTACCAGCCAATGAGAGCACCTCACCCTTGCTGTATCTAGGCTTTCCCTTCCTGGAAATGGGGTTCATCATGCCCAGTGGACACGAGGACCATGAGGAAGATAGGGAGGGAGTGTTTGCAAAGTGCTCTTCACGAAGTAAGTGCAGAAAAAAATTTACTTGTTTCCTTCTTCCTTTTCTTCCTTCTCCTGGGGAAAGACAGGATCAGAAATGCGGCCAGAGCCGCCTTTTGGAGCCTGAGGCAAAAGGAAACATTACAAATGCTGATCTAGTCTTTATTTAAAATCTGGCTATGTTTTTCATCACGGATAATTTTTTTTCTTTGATTTTTATTATTCTTTTAGATATTGCGTGAAAATATGACTTCTCTTGATTATTGAGGTTTTTGGGGTCCCTTTAAATTTTGTCCCTGAGGCAGGTGCTTTACTCTCCTTAGTTAGTTTGGGCCTTGGCTACAGAACTCATAAAGAAAGACTCCTTTGGCCTGAGTAGCAAGTGGGTTAAGATTCTTTTTGACTGGGATACGTGGATGGCTCAGTGGGTTAAGCTCGTGGTTTCGGCTCAGGTCATGATCTCCCGGTTCGTGAGTTCGAGCCCCGGGTGGGGACCTGGCCTGACAGTGTGTAGCCTGCTTGGGATTCTCCGTCTCCCTCTCTCTCTGCCCCTCCCTCTCTCTCCCTCCCTCTCTGTCTCTGTCTCTCCTCTCAAAATAAATAAATTGGTTCTTTTTGATTGTCCCTACCTGTGGATCAAAGTCTGGCCCTGCACCCCAGACTCTGGCAGGCAGTATATGCAACTCCGTGGTCTGTGGTAAGGGCTGACTCTCTCTTGTCGCTTGGGGATGAGGCCTCCTTATATGCATCACAGCTTTTTCTTTTTTCTTCTTTCTTCCTGCCTGAGATGACATAGGGAGGGGCCTTGGAAGGAGAGGAGATGATGAGCTAAGTAAGGGATTTTCAAAATGTGATCTTTTGTCAGTTTTACCCGTGTTTCCCTGAGGAATTTTCGTGGACTTTGAGAACAGGAATGGATCCCAGCTGGCAAGGCTTTGCAAAGCTCCTGATGGAACCTGAATTTCTGGCTGGGATTCCCAGCAGGGCTTTTGGACTTGAACGCTGTGCCCCAGGGGCTATCTCTCCTCACCAGAGGGGAGGCAGGGGACCTTCTTGTCTCTTCAGCTTTATTGTCCGGTGCAGGGTCTGGGGCGAGGCAGGGAGAGAAGCAGGGGGACTAGGAGGAGGGGCAGGCCAGCGAGGAGGAGCCACGTGTCCTGGCAGTGCTTAGTCGTGGTGATGGTGGTGCCCCTGTGGTTGTAAAGGCGAACCCAAGCGGTCCACTTGTGTCACTTAACCCTCAAGACAACTGTGAGGTCTGCCCTGCTATCGTGACATTTTAAAGAAGGAGAAACTCAGGACGAGGGCTATCCGTAACGGACCTAAGGTCACAGAGCTACTGAAGTTCAGAGTCAGCGCTCACCAAACGTCTTCTTGATCTATTGAGTCATGGTTGTTTGACTTTTGCCCTGAGCTCTTTCCCAGATGCTGTCTCCTCAAGTCTGTTAGGGATCCATCCCTGTGGTCACTGAACAGCTGTGCCCTATAGAAAGCATGGCACTTCCAGGGACAAAAATCCCCAAAGGGCATAGTTTTTAGTAGGCTCTTTTGTTATGCAAATGAAGAGAATGAACCACGGGCCAGGTTCAAACTCATATTTACAACAAGGGACTTTGTTTCGTCAACCTGTCTAGTTTACACATGGGGCACGGTGCGCCAAGCCCCCAGACTCACACATACAGAAGGACTCATTTCCTCGGGTGTTGGGTTCATGGCTGGAAGAACCATCCATCCAATGGAGAACAAGTCTCAAGCTTTCTGACTTCTGGGACCCAGTTTGAAGGATATAAAATGCCATGTTGTCTCCAGTGGTGGCAACTGAACTTTGGTACATTTTTAATGGCCCCATTGGGAAAAACATATCATGAAACAAGTTACCTGTTTACATTTTGTACTGTATTAACCACAAAAGCACATGTGCGTATTTGAAAGCAAATCACACAGATAAGGGGGGGACGGGTCATGCGCTCTGCCTATGGTCAGCTGAGCGGGCTGCCCCACGAAGAGCTGAGTTGCCATGCTGTGACCTGGTCTGCTGTCAGCCCGCCTGGGGCTCCAGGGCTCACCTTTCTGCTTAGATATACCTTCCCCGTTCGGACCTTTTCCAGGGGCAAACAAATGAACTTGTACGTAAGGACCCCAACATATGATCCCCACACTGTTGTAAATGTAAAATGATATTTGGACACAGATGGAAACAGAGAGAGGAGAGAAATAGAGGCGGAAAGGGGAAGAAAGGAGCGAGGACAAGAAGGAAGCAGTGGGTAGGAATCAGGGCTGTATTATAAAGTGCACACTGGGTGTGTTATCAGATGGGCTGGTTTTGCTCTCACGAGCTAGCAATTTAACTTGCTTGAGCGATCATTTGATTTAGCCTAGTCCCCCTGTAAGGAAAGTATTAACTCCACTCTACGAAGGCCAGGAGAGTGGCCTTCAGGGCCCTAAAACTTGTGGGACTTCTCCTTCTGGGTGGATCTGGGGGCCAGGTACGGAAACACACAGCAGATTTACCAGCACACCTGCAGACTGAGTCCCTTTTGACAGAAATCTAGCATTAATAGCCTGGAACAAACTGGTTCATTTTCCCTGCTTTCACTTCTCTGTTAGCTGCTCAGAAATAGGTAACCGGAGTCTGTCTGCAAGACCCAGAGAATTCCCCGATGCTGGGGTTTCTACCCTCTTCTTATTTGGGGAGCAACAAAAAAATCCTCGTCTATTCCTTTCACTGGGGAGTACACAGCAACTATTTTCTTGGGGGGGAAGGAAAGCGACAAAACCGGGGCTTGGGAGAAAATGGTTCCTACCTGGCAATTTCTTTTGTATTTATACATTGGCCTTTGCCCAGTGGACCAGTCAGCCAAAAAGAAAAACACATCCCCTACCTAGCCGGGAAAACACAAACAAGAAGTCACCTTTTAATAGGTACTATTAGGAATCACCTTGGAAATCAACAACCGCTTTCTGAGCATAAGCCCCTTTTAAAACTTTGAGAAAAGAACTCACTGTTATGGGAGGGTTTTGAGTCAGCCGTTCGGCTCAAAGATTTAGAACTCTCTAGAAAGGCTGCTGACAGGTAATGTGAAACATCATAGAGTTTCAGAAGAAATTCATTGCCCTATCTCCCTTCCTGCCCAACACACGTGAACACACCCACGCACACACATACACACACATGTGCGCACACATGCACACACACCCCCCTGTACAGCACTGAGCAATGGGGTGCCATGAAAAAAATTAATTAGTCTATCTGGGTCCTGCTTCCTTCATGTACAAAGCGGGAGTAATAACACTTATTTTGAAGGGGTGTATAAGAACCAGGGAGAAAGAAAGTGGTACTCAAAAGGCATAATTAAATATAACCAATATTAAAGTTAGTAATAGAGAAGATTCCAAAGTAAGGTGGCAATTTATGACATGAGGCCTGGAAGCAAACCACAGGCCTCGTCGCCACTGGAAATGCATCTCCCTGTCATGACGATACTCAACCCCCAGGATCATGGTGACCCTGGCCAAATGCATCTCCAGTGGCTACAGCAGTGAAGGCGTATGCACCTTCTTCCCTGGATCTTTTCTTTCCTCCGTACACAGAGGAATGACAGAAACCCTTTCTAAAGTTGGCAAGAATGTTCAAGGAAGGCAACAAGGAATATGAAATTGAACGCAGAATAATGAAATGCTGATAAGGGACCTGGGGAGAGAGTGAAGAACTCAGTGTAGGCAGGGGGTCTCCCAGATTCACTGTAGATCAGGGTGTCCCCGCGGCACCCTGATTTTGTTTTGTGCACGTTGGTTAGTTAAATCTTGCACGGAGGAGTAATTAGGGGATTTATCTTGGTTACTTTTCCTGACCCTCATGCCAAGCGATCTGTAGATCCTATCAGGCGTATCTAGATTGCAACTCCTACGTTAACACCACAAATCTCATTATTGGCCAAACACTCCCATGCCTCCTTGGATTTGAACACGCCGTTCAAAGCCTGAGGAATCCACAAAGCCAGATAGAACTGGGAACATGAACTTTAGCTGAAAGAGTCGAGCAAGGTGAAGGGAACACCTTGGAAGGGAGTATCCTGGGAACCACGGAGTCACCAAACATGGAGGAAGGTATAACTCAACTCATAGACACAGAGGTGGAAACCCCCAGTTCATGGAGTGGTGAGCAGCTGGTGGGTATGTGACAGTAAGATTGGAAGATGAAGCTGTTAAGAAGTTTCCGAATTCCAGCCCAATGGATCTAAACTCCAGGTTCCACATACAGCCAAAGAAACGGTTCTGTACGCCTCCAGGGATGCCATTCACAGAGACCTTAATGGGAATGGAATGTCCTGGAGTCGTGGAGTCTGCAGTGAGCACATCAGCATAAGGTGGCACTTCTTGCCATTTGTTCTGGAACTTTGTCACAGAGTTTTGAGCCCAGGTATGGCCTGCCGTAAGAGCTGCTTAAGGAAGATGAATGTTATCACTTTTGGTAGATGTTAGCCTGTAAGTGATACAGTAGTCATAGGAATTCTTTCTCAAAAACCACCTATTTGAGGGATGCCTGGATGGCTGAGTCAGTTAAGTGTCCGACTTCAGCTCAGGTCATGATCTCGCAGTTTATGAGTTCGAGCCCCGCGTTGGGCTCTGGGCTGACAGCTCAGAGCCGGGAGCCTGCTTTGGATTGTGTGTCTTCCTCTCTCTCTGCCCCTTCCCTACCTGTGCTCTGTCTCTCTCTCAAAAATAAACATGAAAAAATTTAAAAAAAAAAAACACCCACTCATTTGATCAACACCACCCTTAGCTTAGGACTTCACACTTAGCAGGCCTACTACATGGTTGCTAAATGAATAAACAAAAGAGCACTGGCAAGAAGAAACAAATGAGCCCTTGAAGTCCTTTCAACATACAGAATGTTCTGGAGAGCATTCACATCAGGCTAGTAACCTAAGGCCAATGGCTTTGAATGTCCTACAGAGTGGACTGGTTAAAATGCGTCTCCCTTCTCTAATTGCCACATATTTTATCATACCCGCTATTGTATTTGGCCATCCCTGTAACTGCATGTTTAACCACTCCTTACTGGTACTATAAGGATTTTAACTATTTCATCTATCTATCTATTATTATTATTATTAATTATCGCATGTTGAATTGCTCTTTGTGGGTCTATATTCCGATAATCATAATAGTAATAATAGTCACAGTAATAACAATTAATCCTATCACGTACAAGACCTTGAGCTAGTACTTTATATGCACCATCCATCATTTTCATGTCTTAGGTAAAATTCAGATTATAATTTCACTTTATAATAAAGATATTCTAAATTCATCCGAGGTCACATGGCTGAAAAGCAAATGAATGAAGAGCCCAACCACATCATCCTGCCACTTGCTTTTTTACAATCTGAGCACACAGTTATCGCTAATATGCATAAAAATAAAAATATTGAAGGCACTTGGTATAATTATCTAATTTATCCTGCACCGCAGTAGCTCCCAAAGAACATGAATCTGGCATTTGAGAATGGGCGGGAAGTAGCCAATGTATATTTTCGTCAGAAGTCGTAAATATACCATCAGCCAGGTACAGCATGTTACACACTACTATCAGTTTATAAATTCCTTGCTCTCTCCTGCTGCTGAGCTGTCTCTTTCCTTGGAAGCTCGCTGGTCTTTCCTCCATATGACCTCCAGCTTGATCTTTCTAAAACCCCCATCTGCCCCCTCCACTTGCAAGTTACACGTCAGCCTTGACTCTATGTCCCATCTACCAAGGGGAGCATGGTCTCCAGCTGGTCTTTTAATCCCTTCCCATTCAAATTCCAACCCATTTGGCCAGCCGCAGGCCTGGCCGCTGCTCCCAAAATGTCAATCCTGGAGCCGTGGCGAGTTACTAGAAATCTCGCTTTTGCACATTCTTTCTTTCTGCCTGAAATGCCAACTACAATCTCTTATTCATGTTATTTTATGACTCACAGAGCTTTTACAAGGTCCATGAAGATAGGAAATATACACATTTTAAAATCATTGTATCTCCGTACTCAGTGTCTGTCACATAGTAGGTTTCAATAAATATTTGCTCCGGATTAATTCAAGGTAAAAAAAAAAAAAATACACATTTTCTGGGAAAACTCCCAGAAGTCCAGGAAAAGTTGCTTCTTCCTGTGTGCTCCCATGAGGCTTTGATATTCTAATTGCCACATTGTTATGCAATGAAATTATGTATTTCCATGCCTTTCTCTGGGGCTAGACTCTGAGCTCCTGGGTGGCAGAGACCAAATCTTACTCATACTTGGGTCCTTAACAACCAGCACAGGGCCTGGCTTATAGTAAGCCTTCCTAGATTTCCTGGAATTGAAAATGTAATTCTAAAGCAATCACGTGAGCTGAGCAGGGCGGGTGTTATGCTTCTCATTTCACAGTTGAAGAAACAGGGACCCAGAGAGGAGAAAAGTCTTGACTCAATTTTCATTTGAAATCAGAGGCCCAGACAGGGCTTGGGACCAGGCCTCCCAACCCCTAGTTATAAAGCGCTGTTGGTGGCCACTGAACAGAGGAGACCAGGGTCTTCCTGACTCATCTGCAGAGGCTGCCTCAGGTCTGCTTCTGAGATGGGCACAAGCATGTGAGTGTCTTCAGGGGGCAGAACTGGATGAAAGGAATCTGCTTAGCAGTCAAGGCGATAGTCTGGGGGAGCTCGTGAACTCCCTGGCGGCCAGGCACTGAATCCTAGGCAGGTTTGTCAGCACTAAGATGCTGAGAAGTGCCAGGAGGCACGGGGCCATTTTTTGACCTTCTTTTCAAACTCTGGTCCTGTGGTGGTGGCCTGCCACACACCCAGTGTCCTCTCTGGCCAACTTCCCAGGAACTTCTTATCACCAGAGTAACCCGGGTGTCCGTAACTATAAATAGGCCCCCTTTCTACTCAAAAGCGTCCTACTGTGGACGGTAAATTACACGGATCCCTTTTCCCTCCCGCACTGGAAAATATGCGTAGGAGCATGTAGAAGCTTAGAGGGCTCCAAGAGTCTTTTAAATTCTCCTTTCCCAGTCTCTTGCTTTTTTTTTTTTTTTTTTTTTTTTAATTTTTTATGTTCATCCCCCAACCAGATTGCTTCTGGTTTACCAAGAGGCACTAGATGAGGACCTGGAGTTCCTAGCCTCTGCAGGAGTTCAAGCCCCTTTGCCTGGTGTGTTTCTGCCCCAGACAGAGAACCTGAGTCTGTCTCCCCAGGAAATCGAGAATAATGGGCGGGGAAGGGCCAGTGGCAAAACTGCACCCGATTCTCCAAATTGAGTGCATTTGCCCTACTTGTGTGTTCTGGGGGAGAAGGGTGGCTAAGAGAAGAGATCCCTTGCAGCCCAGCACTTGCCCGCAGGTGTCTGTTTCACTGGGCCACCAAGGACCTCGGGGCACTGTCCCGAGTGCAGAGGAAGAATGAGGGCTTGAATTTGGTCTGAGTCCAAAGGTGTCTTCAGCTGAAAAGGCTCAAAGCGCCGGGAGTGCGGAGTGGGTGGAGGGGTAGGGAGGAGGGCGACACCAACCCAAAGGGTGACTGTTTTTAGATGCGGAGTAAGGTGTTGGGGAAAGATAATGAAACCGATTTTTGAAACCCCGCGCGGCACCGCTGGTTCAAGGGATCGCCAACGGGAAAGAGCTCCTGGCTCCGAGCGGCGTGTGAGCCGCGGTGGCCTGAGGCTCACAGGGTGCCTGGCTTCCCGGGGGGGGGGGGGGGGGGGGGGGAAGCGCCTGGAAGATGAACTAGGCGAGCACAAGTACGCTGAGCACTGACGGCGCTGCGTGGGGGAGACGCGTGGGTAGCTGCGGCCGGGGGACTCCAGCACCGCCGCCCGCCGTGGCGCCGCGACACCCCCCCCCCCCCCCCCCCCCGCCGCGGCGGGTGCACTCTCTCCCGAGCCCGGGGCCGCGGAAGGATATCGCGCTGCCACCTCTCCCGGGCCGAGCCGGAGAGCCGCGAGGCCGGCGCCCGCGCCCGGGCCGGGAGCTGCAATGGCAGTGGCAGCGGCTGGCGGGCGCGGGGAGCCGCCCGCTGATTGATGGGCGCCCGGCTCAATGAGGGGGGCCCGGGCGGGGGCGGGGCGGGGCCGGCCCTGGGCTGAGCCAGTCGCGGGAGCCGCGGGGAGGGGCGGGGGGGGCGGAGGCTCCGTGGAAATGTGTCGGTGACATTGAATGGGGAGACGGAGCGCGAGCGAGGCGCGCGCGCGCACACCCGCGCACACAGGGCCCCGCTCGCTCCGAGATCCCCGGCCACGTAAGTAACTATTAATACCGCCTCGCCGGGAGTTGCGGGCGTGCTGAGCTCGGGGATTGGCCTCGGGCACGATCGGCCATCCCCTTCAATTTTAAATACACATTCCGCTTACCTCGGGGGGAGAAAGAAAGAAAGAAAAAATAATAATAAAAGACGAAGAAGAAAAGCCATCAATTTTCTCCAAAACAGACCCCACCGGGCAATTTGGGCTTTTCGGGTAGGGGGAGACGGAGTTGTCGTAAATTATTCCAAGGCAAGATCCAGGTATCCAGCGGGAAAGGAACGCCGCAGGTTGGCTGGGCTGGGGGCGCATCCCCTTCCAGCGCCCGGAGGATCCCCCGGAAGCTCGTGCCGGGGGAATCGGAGACCGCCGAGCCACCCGCGTCCCTGCCCGCACTTCTCCCTTTTTTTTTTTTTTTTCTTTTTTCGGAGGACGATCTGGAGCACGAGCGAGCAGCGACAGCATGAGCCTGTGCTGACCTCCGCCCGGCGGGCCAACCCGGGCTTTGTCGCGGTACCTGCGCCCGGCCCGCGCCGCAACTCCGTGCCCGGCTTTTGTAATCTTTTGTTGGTAGCGCTGACCGCTCCAAGTTAAATGCTCCCTCGCTATTCTTTTTTTTCTGTTCTTTTTTTGTCTGTTTGTTTAAATTTTGGAGAGCTCTTGCGATCTTGGAAAAGCCTCAGACGCCATCTACAGTTAAAACGTAGGTAACTACCCTCTCCGGCGCCCCCTCTTCCACGCCCCCCACCCTTTCCACCAAAAAAGGGGGTGCAGCGCGGATTCTGTCTGCCGTGCGGCGCGAGCCGGTAGACCCGTGCTTATTTCCTTTTTCTTTTTGTTTGGTTTTCTAACGCGTTGAGACTGAGCCGCCGCCGTGCGCCCCTGGAAGATTGCACGAACTACGGCCGGGCTCCTCCGCCCCGTCTGCGTTTCGGAAGCCTGCGTGGGGATCGCTTCGGGAGACCGGGCGCTGCAGCTCCCCACCTTAGCAATCCGGTTACTCGCCTAGCTAGATCCGCGTTGGAAAGCGAGCGGGAGAGAGAGAGAAACTAAAAGTGCGGGGATTCTGCAGATCGCTGGCTGCTTTGGGGTAACAAAGGGACCCGAGTTGCTGCCGACTGAGCACCCCCGGGAGCCGGGCTCGGAGCAGACAAGGTGCCCGGCGGCGCCCATTTGGGGGCTTCTAACTCTTTCTCCACGTCGCCCCTCTCCCGTCCCCTCCCCTCTCGTTCCCTTTTAAAATCCGTGGCACCGAGGCGCCTGCAGCCGCACTCGCCAGCGACTCATCTCTCCAGCGGGTTTTTTGTTTGCCGAGTGCGATCCCCACACTCATGAACATACACAGGTCTACCCCCATCACAATAGCAAGATATGGGAGATCGCGGAACAAAACCCAGGATTTCGAAGAGTTGTCGTCTATAAGGTCCGCCGAGCCCAGCCAGAGTTTCAGCCCGAACCTCGGCTCCCCGAGCCCGCCCGAGACTCCGAACTTGTCGCATTGCGTTTCTTGCATCGGGAAATACTTATTGTTGGAACCTCTGGAGGGAGACCACGTTTTTCGTGCCGTGCATCTGCACAGCGGGGAGGAGCTGGTGTGCAAGGTAAAGAGCCCGGGGTTTGTTTTTGCTTTTTGTCTTTTAAAAAGATTCCCCGGCTGTTTGGAGGGGGCGGGAGGTCGCCGAGCCCCGGAGCCTTGGGGGAGGGAGACTCGCGGGATAATTACCCGTGGCCTCGTGAAATGGGTTTATTTATTTGTTCACGTTCGGCTAGTTGCGAAGTTTTTAGAGCGTTGCAGACAATGGGGCGGGCTGCGGCGGGGGCGTTTTGGGGAGAGCCTGGGGCGGGGAGGGCGGCGGGGACGGCGCGGGGGCCACGGCGGACACGCGTGCTCCCGAAGGCTCGTGGAGCGCCTGGGCTCAAGGCCGGGTCCCGCCGCCCAAGGGATTTCTCCCTGTGTCTAGCCCCCTCCCCTTCCACCGTGGAGTAGGGAATCCCCCGCTAATTTTAAGGCACTGATGACTGGGTTCCCTTCGCAGCCATTGTTCTTAGAAGCGTGCAGGTGTTGAACCTTTGTTCGGAAGGTGCCCTTTAAAAGACACACACAAAGGTGTCCCCTCTGGCGGAGCCAGGGGCCCAGCGCGGGGAAGGAGTTTACAAAGAGCTCTCTACTGCCTGCAGCCTTGAAAGGAGGGTTGGGGGTGGAAATCAAAGCCGCCAGCGCACCTTAGGGTGTAGGAAATAGTGAGCCCTTTGGGTCCTTCTCTCCTCTCCTTTTTTCTCATCTCCGGACTTCCGTGCCTGAACACCCCCCCCTCGCTCCCCCCACCCCCAGCCCACACCTCTGCCTGTATGGTTTACAGGCTGGCGTTTGGAGCCCCAGACATTCGTAGTGCTAATTCAGAGCCGGGCACTTCAGTTCCCTTTTTGTCTCTGACCCCCAACAGTGACTGGTGTGTGTGTCTTTGTGTGTGTGCACTCCAGAGGAGGGGGGATGAGAGGGGGGATAGTTGCAAAAAAAGAGAGAGAGAGAGAGAGAGATTGGGAGAGAGAGAGAATAGAGTAGAGCCTACCGCTACCCAGGCATTGGACATAGATCAAGAATTCATTGTCACTTAATTTTACATTTGCTCACTCTTGGTTTTCCTGGGGGTCTGGGGGGGGGAGGCTAGGGGGGTGGTGAGCAATGAGGACCTTTGCTGTCTTTGAAATGGGCACTCTGCACAGCTGTGCTACAAAAAAATGCATCACACTTTTACCATCAACCACAGACTGCTTTATTTCATAGGGGACTGGACTCTTGCAGTGTAAATGAGGGTTTTGTGGGGGGCTTCAGTTTTGCAATTGCTCAGTTCAGATCTCGGGAAAGTCAGGGACTCTTTAAATATAGCTCTCTCCTTGTACTGAGCATCTGGTATTTTGCATCTTCTCCCAAGTTATTGAGACTCAGAGCAACTGTGCCCGGTTAACCAAAATTCAGTAGGCTATTCAGAGCTGGATTGAATTCTCAGAAGACCTACAACGTTGCACAATAGGGGCGTCATCCTTTGAAATGAATGAATTCCACCGAGCTGCCACTGTCCTATGAAATATGCACAATCGCCCCGCAGTGAGTGTGTTCACTCCTTTTGCTCAACTTGAGTACAACATTTCAATATTTTTCAAAGGCTGGAGACGCTTGCACGGAAAGGCATTCTGCCTCCAAATTCTGCAGGAGCATCTTGCTGTTATTTCTTTGTTTAAAGGCAGAGGTGATTCGCCCCTGCTGTTTCTTTCTCCCTCCAGATTCTTCAAGGCATATTTCACTTGGGGCTGACCTTACAGTGTCATTCGTGGACTTGCTCTTTGGCCTGAAACTGTACTTAATCTGCTGGTTTAGTTATTGCAAAGATTGAATCAGCCCCTCACCAATTACTGTGTGGCTGTGAGCGTATTTAAGTGCAGTATCATTGTTCCGCTGGACAGAGGTCATCCCTTTAAGACACGGCAGCCTCCGTTTTCCTGCCTTTCTACCAGAGGTGACATGGGTGACGACTTTTTATGCAGCCATCCTTGTCCATATCCTAGGAAGCTCCAAGTGGTTTTTATAAGGCTGCTTCCATGAGCCACCCTCAGAAATACGGTGTGAACTCAGCTTACTGTGGGGCACTGTGAAATCTACACAGTGCATCAAGTTCCTTTTGATGTCTCAGAATATAGAGTTCATGTCTCCTAGCTCTATGTTGACCCAAGGAAAAATGTCTTTGCAAAAACTGATCAAATGTAAAGATGCCATTACTATAGAGGACTCTTGAGAGAATTCTACAGGATGCTATTTGGGGTCATTTAACCAACATAAGCAAGCCTGTTTATTGTCTCCAGGAACCTACTTTAAACTAGGCAAATGGAAGAAGGGAGCTTCAGGGGGTCTTTACCTTATCATTTTCATGGAAATGATGGTAGTACAGTGCAGATTGACATAATTAGTGCCTTGGCATAATGGGCACTTTTTTTTTTTTTTTTTGGTAAATGCTATTAATGATGGCCTAATCTTACTGCCTTATCTCAGCTGTCACATTATGTAACTAAGGTTCCAAATTAAACATTTAAAAGAAGCCGGCAACCAGGCTTATGGCTTGATTTTGCATTTGAAGGTTATGGTTTAAATACCAGTCCAACCCCATAAAGGCCTGTTATAGCTGCTAATAAAAGTTTGGTTCCTACCCATTTGGGAGAACCTAAGTATTTGTTTTGTTTTTCATGCTCTGTCCACCATCTTGGAATTTGATCTCTTCTACAAAGGGTACTGGCTATTTCTTGAAGCTGCCGTGAATGTTTCTTTCTTTTTTTTTTTTTAAAGAAATTTCTGTGTCCATTCAGTTTCTCATCAGTGGAGCAGGATAACAGATTGAGGGTGTTGAGCAAAAAAATCCCCTTTTATTTTTCAAAAAATGCAACTTGAAGGAAGAAGGAGATTGTAAATAATCTTAACTCATGAGCACTGGTGACCGGAGCCCGCAGCCTGATGCTTCAGAACACAGCCTGCCCGTTACATAACACAGAGTGTTTATGTTAGCCACTGCAACATGTCTATTACTCTCTGTGAAATTTTTGAGGCTTTACTTGGTTTCTGCTGCCCACAGCCTGGGTGTTAAAGTTGACTCAGGGCATTTCGGATTCCTAATTGAATGGACCTCTGAGGTCACTGCTCGTAGGTCATCATTTGACCATATCAGGGTGTGATTTGTGGTCTCTGGAGATAATGAAGTATTCATTCTTAAATTTTAGGTTATAGTGGTAGCAGCCGTGCCGTCTTCCTGAGATGCCTCATTATGGTTCATTCACAACGTTACTGTTACTTTGCTTCCTCGCCCCGGGTTAGCACCAGCCCTCTGAGGTTCTCGCTGTCCTTGTTGGACTCACCGATTTCTTTCGGTTTTTGATCCTAAGAGCCTGTGTGCCTGGATGGGTTTGGGAAGGTCTGTGAGTCCCCTTAAAATGAATCTCCTATTGTGCGTGCATCGGAGACTGGGCATTGTCAGCGAAGAGGGGACAGAGCTCTTACCAGCTTCTCCTGTGGGACCCAAAAAAGGTCAACGGTGTTCTAAGTCAACATCTTCCGTCTCTGAAGGGGAGGGAGGCCCAGTGACCCTGAGTGCTTTAGCCATCTTATCCAGATTATTGGGGGCCAAGCCAGGATTAGAGCCTCGGTGTGGTGATTTCTAGGCCACGCTGCAAAATGGGGATCAAGGAGAGGATGTTCTAACTAATGAAAAAGATTTAAGAAGCTAAATGGTGGTATGCCCGTAGCACTGAGTGTTGTTGGAGCATTCCTGGCCTCCAGTGCTTTCCAGCAAAGCCCCTCATGCCTGCCCCTCACTCCTGCAGGCACAGAACAGAGTCATGTGCCCACATTCCCAGGCAGATAGGAAAACCACATTCCAAACCCAGGGATTTGTAGTCCTGATTTAGTGGAGGTCTTAAAATGAATGAAAGCTTTTTCTTATGACCTCAAAAATTCTCGGTAGTGTTAATTCCTCTTAGGTTGCTTTCAGAAAGGTATCGGAGATGGATTTTCTTTTTAAACAACCCCACAATGAGGTGGCATTTCACAGGCTAATTTTGATTCACAGAAAATCATTGCATAACTGATTCATTGAGCTAGATAGCCGTGCAGGAAATAGAGAAGCGTGTCTGCTTTCCTATTACAGCCTGTGTCCTATTCCTAATTCTGCCGCTGGGGCTTGATTTGACTTGCTCCCTGAGCCTCGATTTGCACATCCGTAAAACGAAGGTACTGAATTAGATAACCCTAAGGCAGAGTCTACGTTTTTCACTGTTAATTGCTCCTGTCTTACAGTGCTGTGCAACGCAGTCGCAGAGCATAAAATATGTTGTCCACAATCGCTGTAGTGGTACAGAGATGTCCATTTCTGCTCCGTTTTGCATTTGGAAGGCGAACAAGGTGTCGTCTGTGCAGCTCGGGGTGGGCCACGTTCCGATTTTGCTTTTGTTCCTGTCTCAGCGGAGATGATCGGGACTTCCCGTTTGTGTGCTGTATGACCTGGCGCAAACCGCTTTGACCTTTATTTTCTCCTGTAATCCTCCCCACGCTGTGGGTCAAGCGCCATTTGCCCATTTTGCACGTGACCATTCGGAAGCCCAGAGAGATCCAGCAGCTTATTCAAGGCGACCCAGCTTTGGGAGCGGCCGGCAGGGCCGGTGTGGTCTGGGTCCGCGTTCGGTGTGCTTTCTCGTCCCCTCAGAAGCCTGTACGGTGGGAGGTGTCCGCACCCTGTGATTTTCTTGGTCGTACAAGAGGGATCGCTGACTCCCCGTCTTGTTGTGACCCCTGCTCTAGGTGTTTGATATCAGCTGCTACCAGGAATCCTTGGCCCCGTGCTTTTGCCTGACTGCCCACAGCAACATCAACCAAATCACCGAAATTCTCCTGGGGGAGACCAAAGCCTATGTGTTCTTTGAGCGAAGCTATGGGGACATGCATTCCTTTGTCCGCACCTGCAAGAAGCTGAGGGAGGAGGAGGCGGCCAGACTTTTCTACCAAATCGCCTCGGCCGTGGCCCACTGCCACGACGGGGGGCTGGTGCTGCGGGACCTAAAGCTGCGGAAATTCATCTTTAAGGACGAAGAGAGGTGAGTACCCTTCCTGTCCAGACCTGACACTCTAACAGGCCGTCCAGGAGTGGCTTGCGTGAGAGGTTGGAATGGACTATTTTTTTTTTTTTTGCTGCCTGCTGTCCAGGTGAGAAGAGAGGGTGGGAGGACAGGGGTGGGGGGTGGGGAGTGAATGAATATTGCAGCGTTCTAAGCGCCCTTGGAAAACAAGTTGCTGCTCCTCTAAAGGCGTTACAGGATGCTCAGAGGGCAGGTGCCAGGACACTCTGTGACCCGGTCGTTATTTTTGTTGTGGTGTCGTCAGCTCTGAAGGGTGGCTGCAAGCCTGTGTGGCGTTTTCAAGGTGCATGAGGCACGATGGCGACAATCGTGCCTTCAAAACGCTCGGGGCCTGGCATCAGTCATTTAGAGCCCATTCGTCCGTTCCCTCATTCAGGAATACCTCAGGGTGCATGTGGGTATCAGTAAAGTGTGCGTGTATAAATCACAATTCTCAGTACTCTGAAGATCCGTGTGCATGAGCTAGTTGACTCACCTATAAAGGAATGTTCCAAGCCCTAAAAGAAGATGATCTCCCGGGTCGGATGGGAACTGGGGGCTGGGATGTGAGTTTTAACTAGGACTTGGAAGGCAAGAAAGATATTTTATAGGAGATGTGATGTCGGACCAGGCTTGAAAGATGATGAACATGTTACGGCCAATGTGGGCAGGACCCGTGTTGCCGGTGAGGAACCTTCCAGTGCAGATGCACAGCCGGGTGAAGGTCTGAGTTATTGGAGGCGACAGCTGGACAGGCTGCTGGGCATCTGGGTTCCATTCATGCTTCTTCCATTAACTCGTTGCGTTCTGTTTAGCAAACCCACTGGGGCCTGCTTTGTCTTCCAGCTGACTTCCATGTTAAAACTCTTCCAAGCCACTTATTTTTCTCTTTTGAAGAATGTGCGTTCTCAGAGGGGTGGAGGCCACGGATTCATATTCGTTGCCGACTCTTCCAAAAATTGTTCTAGAGTTTCTACACACGTGGGTCGTGGAGTTACCACGACTGCCTTGGGCATCCTCACCTCCTACTAGGAAAGTGGTTGGTGACGTGAAAGTCCGTTGTCACAGAGCTGTTAAGAGCCATCTGAGTGCAAAGCCAATACGTGCCATTCATTCACTCACTGGGCAGATCTGTGCGTCTGGTGCAGATCTTCCTGTCAAACCTTCCTACCTTCCAGTCAGTTTGGCCTGTGATATTGTAGGCTACTGCTTCTCGACGTCGGGTGGTGTGCACTTCGTTTTTTGTTTTGTTTTGTTTTGTTTTTTTCATCTTTATGGGTTGAGCTAATTGGGAAATGTCTGGGAAGCATTGTGGGATTAGCAAAGGTAAAGGGCCTGTGGTTACTTAACCCAAATGGGATAATTTCATGAGCATTTGCAATCCAGCTGAGTATTCAAGGTTCAGAGGGCCCGTGGCCACAGAGATTGGTTATTGTTCCACATTTTCACCCATAAACAGATATCTTAGGCATTTGCGGCAGCCAATATCCTGGTCTTTTATAGTGCACGGATTTGACCCTTATTAATAAACTGAAGAAGAGGGAGCCATTCAGAGATCTAGAATCTGGGGCCACCCTTCACCATTTCTCGTCTTCAGCTCAGATGTGTCTGCCCTCGGAGCCTGGAGACTCGGGTTTGTACCCTAGTTTCATCTTTAATACTCTCTGACCATTTAGATTGGTCCCCGCCTTCTGGGCTCAAGTTTCTCATCCTTTTATTGTCCTGGCTCTGTTTTATTGGTTCTGAGGTTTTTCTGCGTTACAATAGATGTGTGTGCTTCTTTGAATATTCTCATTGGGAAGTAAGTTCGGCTGTGACTCCCAGCAGAATCCCGACAGAGATACTGTATCCTTCTGTGTGCCACCTTTCGTGGACACGGAGTAACTCTAACTTCTAAAATGAGAGGTTAACAGGTTACTGTTGAGCTTAATTCTCTCTGCAGGTTGGGGGTGGGTATCCTTGTGTTCATTTCACAGAGGAAGACTCAGAATGTGGGCAATCTCTCCGTGACAGACAGGAAAGAGTAGAAGTAAGGACATGTGCTCTGTTAAATCAGCTCTCAAGAAATTCATCTGCCTGCCCTGGGCAGTAAGGGCAACGATGCCCTCTTGCACGGGGATCCAGGTTTTTAAGCATCACCTTTGATCGTGTCTCTTTAGAGAGGAATTTCACACAGCAGCGAGTGTAGGGGATGGTGCGTCCAGCGATAGCACTATGGTAAATACATACTTAGGAAGTAGGTCACAGTAGGGTGGACACCCCCAGGTCAGAACAAGGGGGCACGTGTAAACTCTGGGGCCTCCAGGGGGCCATCCTTCAGTCCTGTCATGTTTGTTGCTGCCTGGAATCAGAGCCCCAGGGGTGAGGGTGCTGGCCCCAGTGCCCACAGCTCGCTGGAAGCAAATAAGGGGCTGAGTCAGACCTGTCTTTCCTTTATGGTGGCAAAGCGAAAATCCTTGATGTCCCAGTGCCTAGAGAAGAAATACCAAGATGTCGGGGTGCCTGGGTGGCTCAGTTGGTTTAACATCCAACTCTTGATTTTTGGCTCAGGTCATGAGCTTATGGTTCCTGAGTTGGAGCCCCATATCGGCCTCCATGCTGACAGTGTGGAGCCTGCTTGGGATTCTCTGTCTCCCTCACTTCCCCTCATGCACACACCCTCTCTCTCAAAATAAATAAACAAACTTAAAAAAAAATAGAAATGCCAAGAGGTCAGAAGCTTCTGACACAAGGACTGTGCATTTCTGGTGTTGATTTTGGAGTTTGTGTTGGACATTTGCAAAAGAGCATGACCCTTTCTAGAAAGAACTAGAAAGAAGTATCCCATGTGAATGTGAAACCAGAATACTTCACCGGAGCACGCGTGGCAAAGCTAAATCCTTTTTAACTTTAGAGAGCAATTTCCTTCTGAGAAAGGAAACGTAAGTGACAGGGAGGAAGCTGGTCATCATCTGTCCCTGGCGTGTCTGAGAGCACCTGAGCCCCGTGCAGCCTCGCATCCCTGCGGGACTGTCAGGGGGGAGGATGACTCCTCATCTGATTGGCGAGGTGACTGGGTTGCACAGGAGCTAAGTGACCTTTCTCAAGGTCACTGCCGGCATGCCCATGGAGCTGGCCTGGAAATCCCACCATTTGACTCCAGAGCTCTTTCCCTATCCCTCACCTTGCTGAAGTCTCGGTGGACTTGTCCTTCTTAGCATGACCGGTGTCTCTGTCTGGGCAGCTCTGAGAAGGTCGCTCTCATTCTCAAGGACACTCTAAATGTTCTCATTGGTAGCCGATAGGAACTTTGTTTCCAGCCAGCTGTCAAACTTCTTGTGAAAGAGGAATAATGCCTTGTAGCCTTTCTCCCTGTTGTTTTGGTTTTTAACGTCTCGTTCTCAGAGTGTGAGTCTCTGGTTTTGTCACTCAACGTGTTTCTCCCTCCATGTGTCCAACAGCCATTGGGTTTCGCAGCAAAGTTTCTCTTTGTTGGTCTGCACAGTGGCCCGCATGGAGCAGCCCGCCCGTGTTTTGAGGGGGGCAGCGGTCTGGGACCTCACTGGGACCTTGCTGCTGGCAGCTCTCGCCATCCATGCTAATCAGCAGGACCTCCTCAATAGGTATTTCGATAGCACTAGAGCCTCTGCCTCTCCTGACATCATGGCACCTGTAAGAAAACAATGGGTTGAATTGGAAAGGCCTTTGAAACGTTGAACGATGGAGTCTGTGTCTGTGTTCGGACCCTTTATGCATTGGTCCTATGGGGGAAAAACACAGAGGAGGCTTTTGGAAGTCCTGTGTTACTAAGCTTCCCATCACCAGACCCCTCCTTTGCGCATGGCCTTTGATCTCTCAAGGATGTGCTTCTTACTGGTTGATTCTCTTGCAAGGGGTTGAAGGTGAAAGCCCTCGCCCCCCCCCCCCCCCCCCGGGTTCCCAAGGAGACCGGCCTGTGAGCTGACTTCCTATGCATGAATTTCCGATCCTGGACTGTAACTGAATCCATGACCAACCCGTGAGAATATTCTTGGTGGCTCTGTGAGGGCCATCAGTCCAGGTTCCCAGAAACAGCTCTGAAGATGCCACCCCATGTTCTGTTAGGGCCTGATGGCAGTGTGCCTTGTCTCGCGGTGTTGAAGCCGCAGCACCTCAGATTCTTTGGCTTCTGTTTTATTTTGGTTTGGGTTCTAGATGCAGATTGTCTCTACCTGTCATTAGCTACCCGGTCTGGGAGGAGTCCTTTAATGCTTCTGAGCTGCGGATTCCTCAGAACAGAAGTAAGGTCTGCATCCCTGTTGGTGGTTGTGAGAGCTGAGTGTCGTGATCCAGAGGCGCACAGGGTGGGGCAGGGGCTCGCGATGGCCAGCAGCTCCTAAAGTCATGGATAACATGGTGCCACTATGGAAGAGCCGTTCCCAAGGCGCCGGAAGTGCATCGAGAATGGGCTCCGCCCCTTGGGCCGCCATTTCACAAGGAGTGAACCCTTGAGGGTCTAAGGGTTCAGATTTAAGCCACATTGCCCTCTCGGTTAATGACAGGCATTGCATCAGTGTTGCGGGGAGGGGGTGGGACCGGTGACCAGCAGGGCAAAAGCGCAAAGGGCGGGGTGGATGGCTCAGCAAGGCCAGGAGGTAGATGAGATGTCCGCAGGGGAAGGAGCGTTCGAGGCGCATGTGCTCCCTCGGCCCCACGCGGCCCCTGTGTTCCCAGCCTTTTGCTGCTGTCTCCTCCGTCCCTGGGACGTTTCTGCAGGACAGACCTGCAGTTTTGTTTTTGTTTTGAGGAAGTTAAACCCTTACCCTGATTGGGCTCACTCTGGACACACCCTTTGCATCCACAGTTTCGGCAGTAAAATCGGAGATGGGCTGATGGGGTCAGAGGGGCCCCCTGTGGGTGGGAGCCCTGAATTAGATAGAGGGCAGTGACCGTGCCGCTCTGCCCGGGCAGCCCGTTCTGGGAGGCCTCGTGTTTGAATTTGAGCCTCCAGGGGAAGGCCTCAGGCTGGGAGAAGGCCCCTTACTCCCACGGGGAAGCCGAGGCACTGGATTCTAGGCCCTGCTCCTGCCCTCCTTACTGAACTTAATCTTGAGAAGTTACATAAGCTCTTCTGTCCAGATTGCCTCATCTGCAGAGTGGAAGTAACAAGGAGACTTTCTTTGTGAAATTAAATGAATTAATGCGGGTGAACCCGGTGCTTGGAACCTGATCAGCCATCAGCAAGCAGTAGCTCCTGCCGTCCTCACATCCTGTGCACTTAGTGACAGGATGACACTGGGTGACACAGGGCCAGCTCGCTGACTCAGATGTGGGGAGCCCTTTAAGCTGCTGCAGCCTGGGGCTCCCACCGTGGTGCCTGCTTTGGCCAGCTTGATTTCTCTTCTCCCTTGGGACAAGGCTCCTTGCCACCCCCCTCCCCCAGCGCCCTGCTCCCCCGGTCGCAGTTCAGTGTTGACATTTCACCGCACAGAAATACCCCATGTGAATGGAGAAACATGCCTCTGTACATGTTTCTTCTTTGGTTAGAAGATTTTTATCTCTTGACGTCACAGGTTTGATTTCCTCTGCTTCGTGGAAGCTAATCAGTGCCTGCTTCTGCGGGAGGGAGGCCGGACCCTTTTTAGAAACCCCACAGCAGCCCTAGGGGCCCTCGTGTAACCATCTACCCGGGCACCCTACCCATGTGTCCTGTGGGGCCCAGGCCTTGTGTTGCCCTGACCTGCCAGTCTCTCTCTCTTTCAGTATCTAGCAAAGTATAGAGATCTGTCCTGCTTTCTTTCGTTAGTAGCGATTTACATTAAGTGGCAAGTTCACCGTATTTCAGGAAAATATCTTACCTTTTTGCTTCCCAGGAGACAGAGCTCCTGGAATTCACTTATTTATGTGGACCACTCTTATGTACTTCAGGCATGCCAACCCTTGGGGAAGGCTCACTCCCCCACTTCTCCCTGGATGGGTAAGCGATCCCCTCCCCACCACAGCACCCCTGCAGTCTCCCCTCCGCTCACATTGTACACGTGCATCCCTAGACCGTCCCTGTCTCTTCCTGGGCTGGGAGCTTCTTGGGGACTGAGGCTGCCTCGGTTTCCCTGCTGCCGGAACACGGTGGGCACTGCGTGAACGAAGATCTCCTTTATTGAGCGCGTGCGTCTCAGATTGGATTCTCATGACGGAATGAGAGAAGAGAGAAATGGGGGTGAGTACAGATCGTTGACCTCTAGATCATTCCCCAGATTGGGAGCCCCTGAAAGGCTCCGTCTTATCAGTCTCCCACGGAGACATCTTTGCAAAGAAAGCTCCTTTCAGCCTTCCGCCTCAAATGAGAAATTAACCCATTGTTGCCATTTGGATTTAATGATTTGTGCAGAAAGACATTTGAGACAGTGCGGTCAGTGTCTGTGGTCAGGTGTCGCGTTTATGAAAAGCTTCTCTAATCACAGTGAGAGGGGAGAGCATCCTCAGGGTTCCTCGCTTAGAAGTGGGCTAAAAGTCGGCATCCTTCAGTAGGATTTCTGGCTGAGCTGCTTACTGCTTGGGCTTAATCAGTTAGTTGACGGGCTGGACTGAGACCCTGGGAAGGTGAGGCCAAGGGCACAGCCGTAGGAGTTTTTACTGCCTCACTGAGCTGTTTGACCTTGGCCTACCTCCTCTGACATGGGTTGGAGATCGTGAACTTCCAGTGCCCAGCACGGTGCCGGGCGCACTGCAGAGCCTTAAGAGGATAGCGGTCATGACTGGTCTTGGTCATCAGCTGCTGGCTTTGGGCCTCACCACCCAACCACCCGGAGGTCCCTCTGTTTACTCAGCAACCTGTCACGGGCCAGGCACTGTTCTAGGTGCTGTGGAAACTGCCGTGGCAAACGAGACGGAAGGCTTTCCCTCGTGGGACTTACAGTTTAGTGAAATAATACCTAGATACACCATGTGCCAGGCCCTCTTCTAAATACAAGGGCAGTTAAGTGAACTGATTTAATCCGAATTAACTACTCTATGTATATTCACCAGCTTAAAACCAGTGAGGAGGGGCGCCTGGGTGGCTCAGTCAGTTGGGCCTCTGACTCTTGATTTTGACTCAGGTCATGATTTCAGGGTCATGGGATTGAACCCCACATTGGGCTCTGCACTGAGCACGGAGCCTGCTTGAGATTCTCCCTCCTCCTCCTCCTCCTCCTCCTCCCCCTCTGCCCCTCTCCCCTGCTAGCTCGCAGGCTCTCACTGTCTCTCAAATTAAAAAAAAAGAAAAAAAACAGTAAGGTAGTGCTATTATCCCCATTTTATGGATGAGGGAACTGAGGCTCAGGGTCCCACAGCTAATCAGCGGCAGGCCTGGGGATTTATACCCAGAATACGGGACTCCCGAGCTTAGGCTCTGGAAAGACCACACTGGCTGTTGGAAATGGACACCAGCTAAAATTCCGCCCCTTGTGTCTGATCCCCAGAAAGAATTTTCTCATGCAAATAGGCAACAAGTAAACACCAGCAGGGCCTGACCGGCCGGAGTCTAAGTGAAGCTCAGTGCTTGACCTTCTCTGAGCAGTCATGGGCCACTAGTTCATTAACCCCCTGGACAGTCCTGTGATGTCCCGTTCTGTTTCATGGAGTGGTTTTGTTTTCTGTACAGAACTGTGAAATGGGGTCTGTTTATCTTTCTGTCTTCCCTATCTAGCCCAGGACTGGCATTGTAAATACTTGGTGAATGTCTGACAGTTGTCTAAGTGGGTATGTGAATAGCCCCCTACGCCCAGGAGGCATAAATATTATAAGAAAAATCCCCTAGAGATATTGATGGCAGGAGGCAGTAGATGGAAACACATTTTAAATGTCCTTTATCCAGTACTCTTGGGAGTTTCTCTAAAGCATGAAATAGAGTCCAGCCTATTTGAAATTTTCTGGGACTGTAGAGAGTGCAGTTCTTAAGCAGAATCATGCCCGGATACTCTGAACTCCAGACAGCATGTTGGAGCTGGGGGCATCTGAGAGGTGGGAGTCGTGCTACTTTGCAAATATTGGTTAAGCATCTATTTTGTACCACATACAGCGCTAGGTGTTAGGGGTACAAGAATCGCTAAGGGGAGTTGTTGCCTGACGGAAGACAGAGTGTAATAGTTACTTTTCGTACCATGTTACAGGTTGCGGGTGGGCATGAGAGAGCTCTGTGGGAGCGGGAAGAGAATGTTCCGGCGGTATAGTAGGGTGTAGAGAATGAGCGTGTCAGTGAGGAGATAGGTTCCTTCTTGGGTTAGTCTGAGTGAAGTAGAGAGAAGGGGAGGGTGTTGGGAAGGCCAAGAGACACGAGTGAGCCTGTGCAGGGGGGGATGATGTACTGGTGGAGGGTGCTATATGGGGGTCAGAGATAAGACTAAAGAGGGAAGCACAGGTCTAGGGCCTGGGTGCATGCCCTCGTCCTTAAACTTGACCTGAAATCCAGGAAATGCTACTGAGGGGTTTTTCTAGACAGGACAGGGTGGGGTCAGGTTGTGATTCTGGAAGCGTATGGGCAGAATGGACCCGGGATGGGTATTGACTGAGGCTGAACCAGGCCCCAAGCGGTGGGATCAAGGAGGAGTGGGTAAGAGGTAGAATTAACCCCAACCCTTGGATTTTTACAAATGAAATGAGGAGGGAATGTCCTTCTCCAAAGTTCTACAACGTGTTGGCGGTGTGACCCAGAGCAGGGCTCAGGTTTTCTGGTTCCCAGAATTGGTCTAGTATGTGCCTGGGCCCTCTGGGTGAGGCCCGGGTTAGGACTCTGCCAAGTGGAAATCCCTGCCTGGCCCAGCGCTGGACCGCAGCTTCCAGTGCTCCCTGGGTCGGTGGGGTCAGAGGGACTGGCCTGAGCCCTGCTCCTGCCCTGCCAGTCGTCCTGGGTAGGAACGTTCTGGACCCTGAGTCAGCCTGACTACGTGGCAGGGCCGGAGCAGGAGCTTGAGGGGCGCCTGGCTCCCTCTCCCTGGGAGAATCCAGGTTGGGTGGCCCCTCGGAGCAGTGCTGTCCTGCCCTGGCAGGAGATTGCCTGCGGAGCCTTTTCTGAAAGGCTGGATCGATTGACTCGGAATCAGGGGATCCTTTGGGATCGCGTCTCCCTGCAGAGGAGCAGGAGTCCTGAACGGAGGACTAAGGAGGAGCTCTGAGTGGCGCTGCCTGTCTCCGGGTTCCCCGTCTGTTCCTGTGGAGACACAGGCTGCCCTCGGATGGTGTCTTCCTGCAGTGGGACGGCCTCGGGGGTGGGATGCGATGGCTTCCCCGATGTCCTACAGTCATAGTGTGTCAGGGCTCAGACGTGCACCAGCACGCAGACAGCACAGGCCTTTCTGTTGTGGCCGGCCAGCGGTGCTGTGGAAACATCTGGGTGCTTGAGTCGGATCGGGCTTCTCATCACGACCGTACTGTTCCCTAGCAATTTCCTTCATCTTGGTAAGCTGTGATTTTTCTGGTGCATCACACGGGTGCAGGAACCACCCCCCCCCCCCCACCTCCCTGACTGTGGTCAGGTAGTGAGAGGATATACCACCTGGGAGAACCAAGCAGCCCCTCCCTGTAGACTTCCCTCACCCGGACCCAACATGCCTCCCTGTTGGTTACCTGCTGCCCTCTTGCTGATCTGGAAGCAGCCTGAACTTGGTGTCGGTCTGGTCACTGAATCTACAGGATCCGGTACGTCAGTGGCTCTCAGGGGTAACTGTTGGAGAAAATCTGCGCACTCAGGAAGCAGAGAACTCGAATGATGATTTATCTGGCAGAGTTTAGCAGCCTGTGGCTGTCACGTCGGCTTGATGGCAGCCTACGGTGTGGGACAGTCCGTGGCTGGGCACCCCCAACGGTAGCCCCTGGTGGGACCCTGGCTTGCACAAGCCAGCTGGCAGCCAAGGGAAGCTTTTCAGTACTGGGCAGAGTGAAGCCAGACTTGGCCGCAGTTGACCTGTCTCACTTGACCCTTCGCCTGCTTGGACACCACCCCCCCCCCCCCCCCCCCCCCAGCCATGGAATGGCCTTCAGTGACTTCTCTGAATTCCACTGACCTCAGGACACCGGACTTCCCGTCCCAGCCAGGCCCACTTGGTCTGGCTGAACTCCCAGCCCAGCCCCACCCCGGCCCACCCTATCCTGATCCCTTCCTGCCGGGAGCCCAAGGTGGTGTTTAAAGGTTTAAAGACAAAGCATGATTTGCTTGGCCAGGCCACTGTTGACTTTTTTGGACAGAGCACTGATTTGGAAGCTGAAAACCTGGTTTTGAGTCCCAGCTCTGCCATCGCTTGCTAGGTGGCCTTGGGCAAGTCACATCTGCTCTCTGTGTCTCAGTGTTTTCGTCTGGGAAATGAGAGGGTCCAGCCACCTCTCTCTGCCTCGTGAGCTTCCACAGTTAGGTCACGTGAGTGTGGGTTTTTGTCTGTGATCTAGTGCTCAGTAAACCTGGGGCCTTCCTTTCACAGGTTTTCTGTCTTTGTCACTCAGGAAATCTGTGTTGCTGGTGACAGGATGTGTTTTGGGGCGGGCACCAGCACGAACAGCCTCCAGATGTGGACTCAGAACTCTGTTTCCTCCGTTATTCCATCTGCGGGCTAGGACATTTAATCCCCTGTGCCTCAGTTTCCTTATTTCTAAAGAGGTTTGCGTGTATCATAATACTTGCCTTTCAGTTTTGTTATGAGAAATAGAGATGTGGACTGAAAAACTCCCAGCACCTAGTAGATGTCTTATTCACGGTCGCTGTTGTTGTCACCATAATTGTCATTGTTATTATGAAGCTGTCACGGAGGAGACAGTGCAGTTCCTGTAGTTTCGATTAAAGACAATTTATGATTGAGAATTTTGAAGCAGGTATGTTTACATTGTACAGAAGGGAAACTGAGGCTGAAAGGTCTGGCTGTGGTCACACTGGTCTTGGGCCTGGGGCCACGGGGAGCCATGCAGGCCTCGGCTTCGAGTGGGTGGGACACTGCTCCTTGGAGGCCGAAGTAGAGCCGTATCCTGCCGGTCTGGCTTCCTCACCTGACTGGGGATCTGATGGCACAAGGCCGGTAGCCAAGTGCACAGGCTGCCCCAGCGCGAGCCTTTTCCATTCAGAAATTAAAGCAAAGCAGGCTGGTTCCTGCCTGTGCCAGGGACGAGTTGCAAAATGCATGCAGGGATCCAGATTCTTAGCCAAGTGGATTCCGCCCCAGGCTAATGGCTCTTTCCTCCAAGAAGCTGCCTGGAGGTCGCCACTGTCATTCGTAGCTTTTTTGGTCACAGCAGTTGTCCACCCTCCCTCCCTCTATTCTTCATGTACCATTCTATTCCCACTGCCTCCCGGTAGCCCACTTTGATTTCCCTAGGAGTTAAGGAAGTGAGAAGAGTGAGCAGGGCACATATTTGGGGGTAGAACATTCCAGGCCAAGGGAGAAACCAGTGCAAAGGGCCCAGGAAGGAACACGGGCAGAGAATTCACATCCACTTGGATCTGCCTGAGGCTTGTTCCTCTGTCTTGTCTCGTAGGCTCTGGGGTTGAAGAAGGGGTGGGGCTTATTATCTTACTAATAAGATGGGTTAGAGTTGCCACCATTTCTTTGCAGATTTCCTGTGCTCGGCTTTTCGGAAGGTGCTTGCGTTGTTTCGTTTAATCCCCATAAAAACGGAGAAGATGGCTGTCACACGTCATGTCCCTAACCCCGGTGCCTACTTTAAATGCCCTGCCCATTCGTTAGTGGGACATTTGAATTCCTAGGACCACCGTGCCCTTGTTGATTGTTCTGGAAATCGATTCCTTTGCCTGGGAATTTATGATCAGGGTACAGCAAGAGTTGATGGAGGGTTCATTTGCATCGTCCCTAGCGGCCAGGTGCAGGTGCTCTGCCAGGCACCCCTCCCCCCACGCTCTGAAGAAGAGAGAGGGGCAGCCCTGCTCCCCAGAGGGGGAAGCCAAGCCCCAGAGACCTTCTGAGGGTCCCTGCAGTTGGGCGGCAGGTCCGGCGCTGGGACTACAGCCCAGCCCCAGGGTCCCGACGTGTGCACCCCGAAGGTTCTGGTTTAAAAGACGCACTCCAGACTGCTTGCCTTGATTCTCACCCAGGAGTGATGTAAACAAGTTCGGGGTGTCCCGAGAAGGAGACAAGGTCAGAAGAATGCTTGCGAACCCTGCCCTTCCTCCCCATCTTTATTCCTAGGCTTCTCTTCCTCTTCTCGCCTCGCCTGCCTGGGATGTCGGTGCCCCTGGCCCTGGGTGGGTGTGTGCTGCCCCGGGGAGGGGGTCTCGTGGACGGGGACGCCCTGGCTGCTGTTCCCTGGGCCGGGTGCTCGGGTGGGTGGGGCAGGCCGAGGGCAGGGGGGGCTGGCTGCCTGGAGCCGGGGGAAAGGTGAGCGCCCCGCCCCCAAATGGCCTCACTGGCCTTGCTGGCTCACCCCTTCTGAGCATTGGGCTCAGCATCCACATAAAGGGATGACAGTTGCTGCCTTGGAAGCTGATGTTAGAAACTTTAAAGAGGAAGTATATGTAGATACCTGGCGGGTGTTTAAGGGCACACTCTGGCACATCGCACAGTGAGCCGAACGTGACAGGTGGATCCGAAGCCCGGCTTCTGAAGGGAGGCGGGGGAAGTGGCCGGTGGGGGGGGGGTCAGCTGGGGCGGCGGGGGGGTCAGACGAACATCAGCAGCACGTGGGTGCCCTTTCTGTTACGCTCTCGGGTTCACTGGGTATTTGCACAGCCACCAAGTGCTGGAGATGGAGGGGGAGAGAGGTGAGTGCCGGTGAGTGGGTTCCTCAACAAGATTGAACCCTTGGCCATGGGTGAAGGCTTTTTTCCTCTGATCTGGCGAAGGGTTCCAGAAGAGGCGTCGGGGTGGAAATAGGGTCTCTGCTGCCTGGGGGAGCGGGTGGGTCACAGGGGGAAGGTGACCGTCGCCGTCAAGGGTTGCGTCCTGGAAGGGGATAAGTCTGGAAAAGGGCTGCAGATGTGGTTTAGCATAAGGAGCTTGAGGTGGTGACGTCTGTCCCCTGCAAGGGCTCCGCCAGGAGCAGTTCATGGGTCTGAAGGCACATCTGTACCTGTACTCACCCCGCCAGGGACTGAGGTGTTGGAATTTACAAAGCCTGTTCCCGTGGATGCTCGACCTGACATCCTCTTAATCCCGGCCAGGCGGGCAGAGCAGGGCTCTTGTTCCTTCAGAGGTGAGCACACTGGAGCTCTGAGGGGTTCCTGGTGTGACTGTCCCTTTCACTCTGATTGACGTGGTGTGACCGTCCCTTTCACTCTCAGAGGGTCTGCTATGTGGCAAGCCCCGGTCTGGGTGCAGGAGATACAGCCATAAAGAGAGGCGATGTTCTCCACATACAAAGCGACCTCAGCCACCTTCTCCCGAGCTCCTGGAGGGGGCAACGAGGTGATCGCCCTTGCAGGGACCGCGGGAACCAATGCAGGACTGAACGACGATTCCCGGCGCCGTTGTGGGGCCTGCGAATCCTGCGGGCGGGTGCTACAGGATGTAGGATGGTCAGCCAGGGGCTCTTTAATGAAGCTCCTTTGAGCAGAGACCTGAAAGAAGAAAGAAGGTGAGCAGGAGTGAGACGCCCCTGGATCTGATAGGAGAACATTCCGGGCAGGGGCTGGGGGAAGGCGTGCACAGAGACCCCAAGGAGCACTGTGGCGGGTGGTCGGTGTGTTTGAGGGACCGTGAAGAGGCTGGAACGGGGCGGGGGGTCAAGAGGCCTGGGGCTCACCTCGCAGCCTTGGGGAGAACGTCCCCCAGACCCACTGGACACCGGACCGTCCCTTGCTGCACAGCTAATTACCGTTGCCGCAGCAGCTCGAGTTATTCCTGTAGGCATTCTGCTGTCACGACAGTGACCTTGGAGGCCAGGAGTCTGGCCAGCTCCTGAGCCAGGCGGGGCTGCTGCTGGTGAGGGTCGGGCGAAGGAGGCTGTTGAGGGAACCTCCCTGGGCTCCCTCTCTGGGTTTCCGTGACTCAACTCCTATCCCGGAACATCGCATGAGGCTGGTGTGGGTCTGCCCCACCTGCCGCCTTAGGTTAGAAAGAGCAGCAGGAAGAAGGAGATTTGCTTTCCAGCAGCCCAATTCCAGATCAACACATCTAGGCCCTTCCTGTGTCTTGAGATCATTCACTGAGGAGGGAGGAGAGGAACAGAGCGTGTGTGCTCCAAGTTGTAGTGGAATATGGGCGAGCAAGGAACGAGGGCGCGTTGCTATAGATGCGAATCCCAGGATGTTAAAACGGGCAGAGACTTTCAGGCTGTCTGGTCCAGACGGATGTGCGAATGCGCTCAATGCTGATGAGCTGTCCAGTGAAAAATGGTTAAAATGATATATTTTATGTATACTGTACCATAATAAGAAAATTAGGGGCGTCCAGGTGGCTCAGTCGGTTAAGCGTCCGACTTTGGCTCAGGTCTTGATGTCATGGTTCGTGAGTTCGAGCCCCGTGTCGGGCTCTGTTCTGACAGCTCGGAGCCTGGAGCCCGCTTCGGATTCTGTGTCTTCCTGTCTCTCTGCCCCTCCCCCACTCACATTTTGTCTCTCTCTGTCTCTCAAAAATAAATAAAAAGAAATTAAAATTAAAAAGGACACTACCTTGTCCAGCACCCCTTTTCAAGTTTAAGAAACAAAAAGATTGAGGGGCGCCTGAGTGGCTCAGTAGGTTGGGCATCCGACTTCGGCTCAGGTCTTGATGTCACTGTGAGTTCGAGCCCCGCGTCGGGCTCTGTGCTGCCAGCTCGGAGCCTGGAGCCTGATTCCGATTCTGTGTCTCCCTCTCTGTCTGCCCGTTGCCTGCTCACACTCTGTCTCTCTCTCTCTGTCAAATATAAACATAAAAAAAAAAAAATTTAAAAGAAACAGAGGGGCGCCTGGGTGGCTCAGTCAGTTGAGCGTCCGACTTCGGCTCAGGTCATGATCTCACAGTTTGTGAGTTCGAGCCCCGCGTCAGGCTCTGTGCTTGACAGCTCAGAGCCTGGAGTCTGCTTTGGATTCTGTGTCTCCCTCTCTCTGCTCCTCCCCCACTTATGCTCTGTCTCTCTCTGTCGCAGAAATAAATAAACATTAAAAAAAAAAAAAATAAAAAAAAAAAAAGAGATTGACTTCCCAGAGCCACACCACAGGTAAGAGATGTAGTGTGGCCTGGAATCTGCCCCCCCCCCACCGTCTTCCCCGCCCCCCCGCCCTGGGCTCCCAGCCCGGTCCCTTCACCAGTGACACGGCCATTTATGGCTCATGGACAGAAATGAGTGCAGGGGAATGCGGTCACTCCTTAGTCTTTGAGACTTCTGTAATCCAAGTATGAGATCTTAGAATCAACCCAGGGTTTCATCACATGTTTTGCTTATAGAGCGCTAACTTGATGACCCTGAACCTCGCCTTGCTTCCGTGGCTCCCTGTGTAACCTTGGTGACCGCCCTGAAGGGGTAAGCCCTGTCGCCCAAGGGAGAAGGCGGATCAGTAGTTCATGGACCCGAGTCACAAGCTCGGATCTGGGAGGAGAGCCCTGTGGCGGTTTTTCCTCCTCCCCGGCCATTTGAGCCCCGTGGCGCCTCTGGACGACGGGGCGCGTGCTCCGGTGCGCACTTCTGAGATGAAGGAGGCAGCTGTTGCGATGACACCGACCTCGCGGGACCTCGTAGGCACTGTCCGTGAGGCCCTACCCCCTCACTCCGGCCCCTCCGCCCTGTCCCTTGTCACCTTCGTGGCAGGCATTCGTCTGTGTGATGGAATGGGCCCGAGTCTGCCGTCTGACAGCTCCTGGACCTGAGCCGTGGAGGGTTCTGGACGGGAGAACAGGAGGAGGATTTCCATCCTAAGCTCTGGAAGGTAGCGGTACCTAGCTTTCCACTCAAGGAACGGCAGGGCAGGGAAGCGGGAATTTTTGGAAGGCCCCTGAATCAAGGAGAGATGCCGGTCTTAGGGGCTTATGGTGCTGGGTCGGGGGCAGCCGTCAGCCTTGAACAAGTCCTTTCACATCTCGGTCCTCAGCTTTGTTCACCGCAAGTACGTATTATTTTTAGGAATTTAACTTCCAAAAGTATTTACTGAGCCTTATTTTATGCCTAGTGGTCACGTCAAGCCCTGCTGTGCAGAGACGGGTGCTAGGCCCCGGGGGCTCTGGGTTCAATGTGGGTTTTCTCCATCTCTGTTCAGGAGTGCATCCAGGAGGGTCCCGGAACCCGTCAGCCAGCTCATTCGTCCTTAAATGGCAAGGGGCAGGGGCACCTGTGCGGCTCAGCTGGTACAGAGACCGACTTTGGCTCAGGTCATGATCTCGCGGTTCACGAGTTCAAGCCCCACATCGGGCTCTGTGCTGACAGCTCAGAGCTTGGAGCCTGCTTCCGATTCTGTGTCTCCTTCTCCCTCTCTCTCTGTCCCTGCCCCACTCGTGCTGTCTCTCTCTCAGAAATAAACAATAAATAAATAAATATGTAAACGGCGAGGGCAGATCGACAGACATACCCCTGCACTCGTGAGAAATCAGCATCGTGCGTGAGTTGTCACAGGTAGAAGATACAGGCAACCAGGTCACATTAGTATTATGTAAGTCAGGGACCAGCCCCTGGGAATGTGATTGGCAGGACGGGAGGCAACTTCCACAGCAAATCTTGGGAAGGGGAGGTCAGCCCTGGGAGGGCTTAGCTGCTGGTAACGGATGCCTGCTCGAATACATTCCCCAGCCCTGCTCGTGTCCTGGAGAGGCAGCTTGGTATTGGGGAAGGAGGGACAGGTTGATGAAGCAAAGTGTGGGGCAGGTCTTCTCTATTCCCCAGCTAAAGGGCAGTGAACAAATTATTCCTACTCAAGCTCTCTGAGCCTGGATGTTCTTACCTGTAAAATGGGATCATAAAATCTTCCATGTCTAACAAAAGGACTGTTAATAAAGCCAAGATACCGTTGAGTAAAAGGTCCTTCCATACCGTGTTCTATCACGTCAGCCGGAAGCTTGCCGGAACGTGTGGACAGAGCTTCTGGGAGCTTCCCAGTTGGCTGGATCTGAGTTCAAATCCTGTGACTCCCCATCACTACCTAAGGGCGTCTTTGAGAATAGCACTGGATCTCTTACTACCTCATCACTGAGATGGGGAGATAATCAAGTCATTTAGAGTCTGTTTACTTGCTGGAGGTGTGGGACCCTCCCACCCCCAGTAGATCTTAGGGCTCTTGCAAATTCCCTGTCACTCTTGTTCACTCCTGGGGCCCCCTGCCCTGGAACAGTGTCTGGCACCTAGAAGGCACCTAGAAGTCATGTTTGGCTGGTTGAATGAATGAATGAATGAATGAAGGGTTTTGGAAACATTCAAGCAGGAGCTGTGTGATTTGACAGTGATGAGATTCGTGTGCATCAGAGCACCCGTAGGAGCTCACGCTTTCCTCTCTCTTGCAGGACCCGGGTCAAGCTGGAAAGCCTGGAAGATGCCTACATCCTGCGGGGGGACGATGACTCCCTGTCAGACAAGCACGGCTGCCCGGCTTACGTAAGCCCAGAGATCTTGAACACCAGCGGCAGCTACTCGGGCAAAGCAGCCGACGTGTGGAGCCTGGGAGTGATGCTCTACACCATGTTGGTGGGGCGGTACCCTTTCCATGACATTGAGCCCAGTTCCCTCTTCAGCAAGATCCGGCGGGGCCAGTTCAACATTCCAGAGACTCTGTCGCCCAAGGCCAAGTGCCTCATCCGAAGCATCCTGCGGCGGGAGCCCTCAGAGCGGCTGACCTCGCAGGAAATTCTGGACCATCCTTGGTTTTCTACAGATTTTAGCGTCTCGAATTCAGGATATGGTGCTAAGGAGGCGTCTGATCAGCTGGTGCCGGATGTCAACATGGAAGAGAACTTGGACCCTTTCTTTAACTGAGCTCACGCCCCACAGAGACTTAAGCAGGTACCGGGAGCGAGAGAGGGCAGAGGAAAGTCCTTCCGGGGCACGCACGTCGCCTGGCTTGGTGTTAAGACAGACACTGACACTCAACGTTTTCTCGGTTCAGAGAAGGAGAACCTTCAAGGAGCTGACCGAACATGTAGCATGGGGGCGAGAGATGTGGGGTGGGAGTCTGGGGTCAGGTCGGAGGGGTGGGAGCCCCTGGCGCTTCCCGCTTCCCTGACGCGGCCCCCGGAGCCCACCCCTGCCAGCGGGGCTGTTTCTGCCTACCCCACTTTTCATTTGTTCCAAAATAGTTGCAGATCCTGACGGAGCCCAAACTCTCTGCCTCAACCACACATCTTGGCATCGCACTGTTAGCTTTTAACTTCTTGTCACGATTCAGGGAAGGTACAATTGGCCAAGGATTCTTTCTTTCTTTTTCTTTCTTTCTTTCTTTCTTTCTTTCTTTCTTTCTTTCTTTCTTTCTTTCTTTTTTCGTTTTTTCTTTTTTTTGAAACAAGCCAGCCACCTACCTGATAATTATTAATGGGGTTCATTTAAAAAACAATTCGGTGCACACAGACTGACGTGAAACCTGGGTGCTAAAGCTAAAAGAAAATAAAAGTCCAGTTTGTGTCTCTTAATCGCTCTTTTCAACTCATTTCTTCTAAATAAACGATTTGCCATCCTGGTCAGGAAATGACACGTTGATGCTCTGCTCCCTGAAGGGGGAAGAAAAAAAAAAAAAGTCTGTCCTTTAACAAAGTGATTCTGTTTTGTGTCCACGGGTTTGTGGCAGGAAGCTATTAGAAGTCAAACTTCCAGAGGCATTACCGCTATTAGAGTTTAAAGAAAGGAAAGGAAGGGAAGGGAAGGAAAAAAGAGAAATCCACTCCCGAATTTCTTTCCTTTGAACAAGGAGGGCTGCCTTATAGATGGTCCTCTCTGCTGGGACGATGGCACCGGGGCCAGGTTAGCGGGAGGGGCATATTGAGAGGCCGAAGCTTTTCGCAACACTCTGGTCTCAACGAAACCTCTTGTCTCTGTTTTATTGGATGACCAGTGACGCAGAGCAGGTTGTCGCACGTGATGAAATCCAGGGCAGCTATTTTGTTTCCTTTAGGAAGAACGATCCTTTTGGCTCGGAAGGCCCTCTGGTTTGGACAGAAACCCTCGGTAGAGACAAGCGGGAAGAAACATCAGCTGAAAGCTAGGATGTTATAAATACAAACAGCTCTCTGTCCCAATACGCACCTTTGTGTTTTCAAGAACTCTTCTATTTATTAAGGAAAATGTCACATTGTGATGTATTAAGCGAGTACTTCAATTACGGGTTGACTTGGGATGACGTTACATGCTGTAGTTAACATTTATATATATATATATTTTTTCTCGTTTGAGTATCTCTGTCCCTGAAATAACCTTTTGTTTGGCTTTTCTAGATAGCTTTGTTTGATTTCGAGTGGCAACTGTTTTTTATTACGGCTTTTCTATTGCTGTATGATACAGAACACTTTTGGCATAAATATTTGTGTTTCCAGTACCTCAGTTGTTTGGATTTTACCGCCTGTATACGTTTTTGTGAAATGGTCATGTTTTTGGGTAGGTAACACGTGGACTCTAGTATGTAAATGTTACTTGAATCTGTGCTTCATTATAGTATGTAGCATGTATGTGCAGACCTTGGATGCTTTATGCCTGTTCAGCAGGGGCTCAGCCTTCACGTTCCCAGGAGGGCGGCTTAACCGTTCATAGTCAGGAGACAAGGCGGCCATGATTCTATTTTGATAACGGAAGATAACAAAGGAGAGAGGTTTTTGTTTGTTTGGGTTGTTTTTTTTTTTTTTGTTTTTTTGTTTTTGTTTTTGTTTTTCACATTCTGAAGATGGTGCTGTGTCAAGAAGGACCTGTTTTTCTTCCCCGTCCCCTATTTTTTAAGTACCCTGTAGGAGGAAAGGTTGGTGGCATGCATGCTGGGAATCTATGGCCTCTGGTGCTTTGTCCTGTATTTGGTTTAATGTTTTTGTCCTAATCTCTTCAATCAATAAAATTGTGCGTATTTAACTAAAATTCCGGGGTCCTGCAAATGATGATTCTCTGCCATCTGTGGTTTTGTGGGCACTGCGCACCAGCCCGGAACCCCTGACGTCCTCTTGGGGGTTCGCTCTTGTAGGGCGAGCCACTGCGACTGTTGGTACAAAGCGAGAGCCAGCTTCCGTCGTGTTTGGGCCTATGCTGGCCAATTTAGAGGGGATATCTCACTGAATTCATCGTCACTGCCGCCTTCGGAGGTGCGAATTATGTTCCCATCACAGATTAGGAAATAAGCCCAGAAAGGTGCATAACTTGCCTGGGGTTAAACCACCTGTAAGGGATCGAGTCAGGCGCTGACTCTGTCTGTTCCGTCCTGAAGCTTGTCATGCTCTCTAGGATGTTAGATCCCAGCGGCTTCCAGGCCAAGTGTATGGTAGTTTTGAAGGAGCCAAGCTTTCCCGCACTCAGATCACCCAGGCTTCCAGACAGTTCCCTAGGAAAAGGCCTATCTGCTGCAAACCCCATTGGAAACCTTCAAGGAGACCACCCGACTGCCAGAAACTAATGTCTACCCAGCAGCCCTTCCCCAAGGCGGATCCACAGGGTGTCAAAGTAGGTGGGCCCTACAGGGAATCCCATCTATGCCGCACCCCATTTGCTAGAAGTTCCTCCAGTCCAGGGGGTCCATTCGACCCCAAAACGCCGAGTGACTGCTTTCTCTGTCACGTCAGTGCAGGTTAGGGAAACAGGAAAGAAAGGCAAACAGACGAAGGCAGTGGGCAGAATGGAGTAGCGGGGTAAACACGGATTCGTGGAAACCCAGGTTTGCCCAAGTCTGTCGGGAGGGGTCCTGGAAGCAGCCGAATCAGAATCCGGAAAGAAGTGGCTTCGGGTAATGACGGAAGACAAACCGGGAGCACCAAGCAGAGGGAACTGTGTGTGAGAACTTTCTAGACACCTGCCCAAGTGAGTGCCCCTGAGGCCAAGCTGTGGATAGAACTCCTCAAGGTCCTGGCGAAGACTGGGGTGGGTGGCATGGGGGGGTGGGGGTGAGGTGGCTGAAGCGGAGGCTTTCTAGCCGATGGGACCAACCTTCTAAATTCACAAGGTGTTTATCGTCCTGCAACGACACTTCCGCATCCCCAGCCGCCCCCGGCCCTGTGCCTGGCACGCGGGAGGTGCTCAGTGAACGACTGTGAATCGATGTTGAACTTGTGTGGGGACACTGCACGCTGCTCAGTTGCCCTCCGACCTCAGGTTTCTAGCAGGCGCCCCTTAGAAAACAGCCTTCGCAAGTTTTTGTTTTTAAATTTTTTTTCAACTTTTATTCAGTATTGAGAGACAGAGCGTGAGTGGGGGAGGGGCAGAGAGGGAGGGAGACACAGGATCGGAAGCAGGCTCCAGGCTCCGAGCTGTCAGCACAGAGCCCGACGCGGGGGCTCGAACTCACGAACAGTGAGCTCATGACCTGAGCCGAAGTCGGACGCTTAACCGACGGAGTCACCCAGGCGCTCCCTAGACTTTGCAAGTTTTGAAGCCCACCGGTGGCTTTTGCTAGGGCACTGATAGTCTGATCCAATTTCTTTGTTCTTTCACTGCCTGTGATTGAGCAGAAATGGGCCCGCTGCCTAATGGATGCCTGTTTGAATTGTATCCTGTCAAACCTTCGCATGTGTGGCTGCTGGGGGGCGGGGGGTGTTGGCACGCACACTCCCAGCCTCTCTAGGAACCTCTCCCTTGGTGGGAACCCAGGATCAGCAAGCTCCCACCCCCCTTCATGTCTCAAGGCTTTGCCAGCAGAAATCTTTTATTTCTTAGTATCCTTGGGCATTGCTGCTTCATCCCTCTGCTACTTAATCTGAACCCAGGGCAGGGCAAGGAGGCCTGGGCCACTGGGAGTGAGGGCAGGGGTTGGGAAGTAACGTTCAGGGCCCTGAACGTTTACCCTCTAATAGCCACGACCGGGAAAATCACTTAACTTTTTTTATAAGGACCGAGGATGTTGTAAAGATTAAACTGACTGAGGCATGTCAAGGGAACGTCTTGTGCTTGGCCGGGATGATGACTATTTCCGTCATCAACCAAGGGCGTACCAGGGTGGGGTTCTTTTGACTGAGGAGTTGCTGCTGGATTTGAGGATCATCAAGCCTTCTCAAAACTATCAAGAAGAGGTGACGGGGACCCACGGAGACGACTCCCCTACCATAACCAAAGCTGGCATCTCCCCTGTGCAGTTCTGATGTAGACTTATGGGCAGGAAGATGAAGTTTCTGTTGCTAGACATGTTTGAAGACTACTGAACAAGTCCAACTATTGATAAAGCCTTGACAAAGCAACTTAACAAAAATTTTTTTTTAACATTTATTCATTTTTGCGACACAGAGAGAGAGCGTGAGTTGGGGAGGGTCAGAGAGAGGGGGACACAGAATCTGAAGCAGGCTCCAGGCTCTGCACACAGCCCGATGCAGGGCTCGAACTCGTGAACCGGGAGATCATGACCTGAGCCGAAGTCGGTCGCTTACCCGACTGAGCCACTCAGGGTCTCCAACAAAGCAACTTTGATAAGGCATCCAAGGTCTGGAGAAATCAAAGGCATTGCTAGAGTCACCGAGAGAGTAGGTAATAGGCTTTGAACTGGAGGACCGAGGTGTGCAAGAGCTTTGTAGGTGGGTGGCCCTGTATGAACTTCAGGGGTTTTGTTATTCACCTGACTTTTCTCACTGTGATCTTAGATCCTGTCCAAGGTGGCCTTCATCCTTGACCCAGCCCGTTCTCTTCACTGACTAGCTCAGTAACTGACCTTTGATGGGTGTCAGATGGTAATTGGCAGTAATTATGCACGATATGCCAATATATCAAGTGTCTAAACCAAAATGTTCTTATTCATCATCTGTGCATTTTAGGTGTTCCCATTCATCCAAGTCAGACAATCGCCCAGTGTCGCAACAGCACACAAGGGCCAGGTAACTCAGCTCTGGAGATAGAGTCCCTTGCTGAGCCCAGAGATAACCCCCATTGGGTCTATATGACTTCTGTGCATGTTGAGTCTCTCTCTATATGTTGTCACTGCAGGAGACCAGACTTGCAAATAAAGGCTTGGCCAGAAAAAAATGAAGGGAAGGAGAAAATAAGGATCAACATTTCCTATTTAACCCACGGATAAAGCTTGCAAGAAAGGTAGCAAGTTTTACAAATGAGCAGCGAGCCTCCAAGAGATTAAAGTAATTGAAGGATGCCATCCAGGAATCCCACGCTGCCACAGGGAAATGCCGATGCATCTCGGCACAGAGACCTAAATACTGAATCTGGCGGGGGGAGGGCTGGGACTGGCCCTCCCCCATCCCCGAAACACTGCAAAGAATGTTTTCTGTGGCTCCCAGAGGGCTGGGACTGGAGACGAGCTGAGTGTACCATCTTGAGGCTTTCCCCGAACTGAATCACGGTTCAACCGGATTTGGACAGCAACTTCAGCACACCTGAATTTCCTTCCTTCCCCAAAGAGAACCTTCATCCAGACTGTTGAAGCTTTTAGCGTGTGGGCATGTAGATGTACTGAAAAGTCAGCGGGGTTTGGAACGAGAAGGTCTCGGTTCACACGCCCGTTTCTTGCGTAGCAAGTCCCTTCGCTTGTTGCGCCTCTGCTGCCTCTGTGTGTGAAATGGGGACAAAGGGTTATTGGGATGGTAACGAATTTCCTGTTATTTTACACGCTATGTAAACTGTAAAGTAGTCCACACGTGCTTTTTCCAAGGACAGATGGCCTGAGCAATGTTGCATCTTTTAAGTGCTAAAATTAAAATTCTAAGACGGATGCAAACGTGGGAGCCAACTAGGACTCCAGCAGGTGAGGAAGCAGCTTGGGAGAATGGCCCCCTGGGCTCCCCTTCCCAAGATGCAGCTGCTACAGCGGTGAGGCTGCTCCTCTGACATCCCTTCAGGGTTCCTGGTCTAGGATCCCAGGCTCCGAGACCTCAGCCCAGGCAGAGAAATAGGTAGAGATACAGGGAGCGCCACCAAAGAAAGGAGCTTGGGCCATCAGCCTGAGGCTCCCCAGTGATATTATTTCTGACCTTAACCTCACAGATCCTTAGCCCAGACCGTGCCTGCGAGAACCTCCCAGCCCTTCTTCATTCATCTGTGATGAGCTGCCAACACCTTACCTCTACCTGGAGGCCTGAGAGACATTGTGCTTTCTCCTAAGTAACAGACATATGATCAGGCCATGTGTAGTTTACTTTGACGATGGTGTCCCTGACCGTCGGATCTTTAAAAAACTTTGGCGAAGGGGTGGGCTGTTGAATCTTCATAAGGTTTATCTCCCACCCTTTAATTACAGGCATCTTACCAAGACGAGCCTCTGCTAGCTCACCGTTCCTGATTGCATGTTATCAACATAAAGGATAAAGGCGATGCTTTGTGGGTGTCCAGACGGCCCAGCTCTCTGGAGAGAGACACATTGTAAAAGAAAGCAGTTCCATTGGGAATGCAAGCTGGTGCAGCCACTCTGGAAAACAGTTTGAGGTTCCTCAAAAAACTAAAAGTAGAACTACCCTACGACCCAGCAATTGCACTACTGGGCATTTATCCACGGAATACAGGTGTGCTGTTTCGAAGGGACACATGCATCCCCGTGTTTATAGTAGCACGATCCACAAAAGTATGGAAAGAGCCCAAATGTCCATCGATGGACGAATGGATAAAGAGGATGTGGTCTATATATGCAGTGGAGTATTACTCGGCAATCAAAAAGAATGAAATCTTGCCATTTGCAACTACGTGGATGGAACTGGAGGGTATTATGCTAAGTGAAATTAGTCAGAGAAAGACAATAATCATATAACTTCACTCATTTGGGGACTTTAAGAGACAAAACAGATGAACATAAGGGAAGGGAAACAAAAATAATATAAAAACAGGGAGGGGGACAAAACAGAAGAGACTGTTAAATATGGAGAACAAACTGAGAGTTACTGGAGGGGTTGTGGGAGGGGGGATGGGCTAAATGGGTAAGGGACTTAAGGAATCTACTCCTGAAATCTTTGTTACACTATATGCTAATTTAGATGTAAATTTTAAAAAATAAAAAATAGTTTAAAAAATAACAAAAAATAAAAAAAAATAAACATTAAAAAAAAAACTTCAAGCAATAAATATCACAGAGTCCCCATTCTCTGAGCTCAACATTAGAAATCAATAATTAAACAAGTAATGAGAAAAAAAAATCCATACAAAAAGATACAATAAAAAGGGGGAAACCGAATAAAGGTCAATTAATATTGATTCATTTAAAAGATATAAAATTCACAAATTATCCAGCAAGAACAAAGAAAGAAGAAAATGAATGTACAATATTAGGAATGAAAATGAAATATAACCACTGAGGGACCAGGGATTTAAAAGCAATAAAAATAATTTTGAGCTTTATACCAATGAATTTCAGAACCTAAATTAAATGGAAGGCTTTTTGGAAAAAAGTATGAACTGTGACAATTGGCTCAAGAAACAATTTAAAACTATTAAAAATTAATTAATTTTAAAAAATAAACATCTTTCAAAAAAAAGAGAAAGCAGTACCATTAACGTAACTCTGGACAAGCTGGTGAATCAGCACAAACTGCTTCTTTTTTTTTTTCCAGAAATCTCTACACCCAACATGGGGCTCAAACTCGAGACCCTGAGATCAAGAGTCTCAGGCTCTTGTGACTGAGCCAGCCAGGTGCCCCATTATGCTATAGTTCTATAGGTTAATCAGACACATAGAACTCAGCTAAAATGAAGGCATCAACAGGGCAGCTTTCTTTTCTGGAAGCTCTGGGGGAGAATCCATTCTTGCCATTTCCAGCTTTCAGAGGCCTCCTGCATTCCTTAGCTTGTAGCCTCCTTCCTCCTCTGGTAGCACATCCTTCCCCCGGCTCTGCTTTCATTATCTCGTCTCTTCCTCTGACCTTCTTTCGCCTTCCTTTTATTCATTTAAGGAACTATCTAATTAAACATTAATTCCATCAGCAACCTTAGTTTCAGGTAAACTGATGTATTCAGAGGTTCTAGGGATTAGGACTTGGATATCTTCGGGGGAAGGTGACGATTCTGCCTACCGCAGGTAGTAAGCCTTATACCCAAAGAGAATATTCTCCAAGTCAATAGACTCTCCCTTATCTAGTTTTATGGTCTAGTCCCCTTGATTAAGAATCTTTAGGGGCGCCTGGGTGGCTCAGTCCGTGAAGTGTCCGATGTTGGCTCAGGTCATGATCTCGCGGTTTGTGAGTTCGAGCCCTGTGTCGGGCTCTGTGCTGACAGCTCGGAGCCTGGAGCCTGCTTCTGATTCTGTGTCTCCCTCTCTCTCTGCCCCTCCTCCACTCACGTTCTGTCTCTCTCTGCCTCTCAAAAATAAATAAACATTAAAAATTTTTTTTTTTTTTTAAAAGAATCTTTAAACTCTGGGACCTTAAGTGCTGACTGGTTCCCTAATACATGCTGGCCAGTTACTATTTTGGGCTACAGTCCCAGTGTTCCCTTATCAGGTCCCACATGGAGCCACAATGACATTTTGGGTTTCTGGCTATCCTTGTCAATCCTACTATGTGACCAGAGGTCCTTGAAATGTCTAGGAAATCATTAAAGTACGTGCTTGTAGCTGGGTCAAGCAGTCACTACGGATAATTTACTGACTTGGTAATTCCAAAAGAAAAGAGTCTGAAGGAGGCTGTGTTGTCTCCAGGTGTCTCCCCACACAGGAGAAGGGCTAATTCTTATTTATTTATTTATTTAAATATTTATTCATTTTTGAGAGACAGAGACAGAACGCTAACAGGGGTGGCGCGGAGAGAGAGGGAGACACAGACCCTGAGCCAGGCTCCAGGCTCCGGACCCTGAGCTCCAAGCTGTCAGCACAGAGCCTGACACGGAGCTTGAACTCATAAACCAGGAGATCATGATGTGAGCCGAAGTCAGGCTCTCCTATTTATTTACTTTTAATGTTTATTTGTTTATCTTGAGAGCGATAGTGAGAGTGTGAGCAGGGGAGGGCCAGAGAGAGGGGAGGGCCAGAGAAGGGGGGTGTAGAGGATCCCAAGCAGGCTCTATGCTGTCAGGGCAGAGCCCCACGTGGGGCTCAAACCCACAAACCATGAGATCATGACCTGAGCCGAAATCAAAAGCAGAATGCTTAACCGACGGAGCCACCCAGGTGCCCCTGTCTTGCTTTTATTTATTTATTTATTTATTTATTTATTTATTTATTTTTGAGAGAGAGAGACAGAGTGCAAGTGAGGGAGGGGCAGAGAGAGAGACAGACAGACAGACAGACAGAATCTGAAGCAGGCTCCAGGCTCCGAGCTGTCAGTACAGAGCTGAATGTGGGGCTTGAACTCACGAACCGTGAGCCGAAGTCTGAGACTTCGTCTGAGCCGAAGTCAGACGCTTAACCGACTGAGCCACCCAGGCGCCCCCAGGGAGGGGAGGGACACTTCTTCAGACTTTGAGGCATCAGGATTCTGCGGAGCCAAAATCTTGGTGAGGGGGGACCCACCCAGATGTATCAGTGACCCAGGTTTTCCCAGCCAGGGCCTTGACTTTAGTACCGTAAACCTGCCTCAGCTGCACATCGAATCGTCTTTGCAGCTCCCTACTTTGTATGAAATCCTGAGTCTAAAGCTTTGGCAGTTCATGTTCTTTCACTAACCCAGATGCAGGCTCCCCCAGAGGCCCTCTGGTCTTCGCACTGTTTCTAATTGCCCGGCAACTGTCCTCAACTTCTCACTGTCCTCTGCATTCGAGTGCAATCTCCTCCTCCTGTTCACTGATCACCCCCGCTTTCCAAACGCCTGGATCGGTGCTCCGGCCAGGCCATAGCCCTTGACCACACACACTCTCGGAGAGCTCCCGCCGGTGAAACTTTTAGCTGCCAGCCACCACTTTGTACTAGAAGCTATCTGTGTTCCACCTACCAACTGGTATGGAGTCGTCAATGCAGCTGGGTGGTACGTAATCTGATCTCCAAACCCCATCTTGACACCTGTTTTCTTGGACCCCTTACCTGTGGTATCGCCGCGCCAGTTGGGGCTGCCCAAAGCAGAAGCTAAGTATGAACCTACTGGGGTGAAATACCTGTGGAAGGAAATGGGGGGAAGCAGGGACAGGCAGTCCATCCTTGGCGATGGTTGCCATCAGAGGCTAGGCCCTGTACCGCCATCTTGCTCGGTCCTCAGCTGGGCCACCCTGAGAAGGACCTGGGGTTGTTACAAGCTGCCGGCTGCTAACAGTCGCACCCGAGGACTCCTTTCCTCGAGGGGGATCCCAGCTGGCGCCTTCCCGCCATCCCCCCCCTCCCCACCTTGGTCTACACCATCTGTGGGGTAGATCGAGTAGACAACTTTCAAGGAAATGTAAATTCCACTCCAGAGATGGAGTTTCTCAATTTAAACATGCTCCGATCACATCTTCTCCGAGACCGGCAGGAAGCATGGTCTTCTTACTGCCAGGAGCTCATAAGTTTGTTGGAGAGAGACACGGTTAAGGCGTTACATTTTCAGAGCCTATGGATTCCCAGTTCTCCGATCGTTCCTCATTAAAAAGTAATAAATTCCAACTTCAAAGGGAAGTACACATTCTCCCTTGGAACGACTCAGCCTGCAACAAGGAGAAACAATGTGTCAAGTCCTTGGGCCAACTTTTACTCTTCTGGGAAGAAAGTGAGATCTCTGGGGCCTGGCAGGAATCTGAAGGTCCAGGGCCTCCCTCCCCCTGGCTGGGGTGGCCTGGAGCCCCAGAATCTGGAATGGTGGTCTGGATCGACTTCCTGGTGACGTGCCTGGAAGAAGTTTCCGAGGAGGACGAGACCCCCCCCCCCCCCCCCCCCCCCGCACGAGTATTGCCGATTGTCACCCTCTACTACCAACACCTGTCCCCACAGGGCCCTGGGAAGTGGAGCTAGGAGATAAAGAGATTTATCCTGTGAGACCAGCTCTGGACGCCGATTAGCGTCCTTTCCCAGAAGGACACAGAGCCAGGGCGGGTGGCCAGGTGTTTTCACTTGTAATATAATAAGCATCTACGGGTGCCTGAGTGGCTCAGTCGGTTAAGTGTCCAACTTCGGCTCAGGTCAGGATCTCGAGGTTGGTGAGTTTGAGCCCCGCGTCGGGCTCTGTGCTGACAGCTCCGAGCCTGGAGCCTACTTGAGTTCTGTGTCTCCCTCTCTCTCTGTCCCTCCCCGGCTCTCTCTCTCTCTCTGTCTCTCTGTCTCTCTCAAAAATAAACATTAAAAAAAAAAATAAGCATCTAACTGAACCAGATTTAGGGCATGAATAGGAATTTTAAAATTGAAAGATTTGTGTTAGTGATAAAAACAAACGTGAATCTTAAATCTTCTGTATGTCTTGCATCGTATGATTGCTATCTTTAAATATTTGCTGCTTGGATGGCAAAGAAACTTAAGAATCGTCGAGTCTGGTCTCCCTTTTGCATGGTTGAGGACACTGAAAGTCAGGGAAGGAAAGAAACGTGGTCGCCATTCTCACATCAACCTTCTCTGCAGTCACCTCTTCCAGGAAGCCATGTGTGAGCTGCTACCCTGCCTGAGGGTCACACTCTACCTCTGAACTGTGGTCTCCAGTACAGCAGGGGCCCCAGTGGCCCCCACGGGCCTTAGCACAGAGCCAGGACCCATCAAGTGAGTGTTGAGTGACCGAAGATCAGAGACATCCTCAGGGTCAAGGCAGAGAACCGTGTCTCACACAGTAATTCAGAGCACAGGAGCATGATGAGAATCTCACGGCTGAGATGGGGGTACCAGGCAGGGAGGAAGGACAGTTGCAGGGAGAACCATTACAGACCATTATTTGTAGATTCCAGCATTTCGAATCCAGCTGGCAGCTGGGGTGCTATATACACAGTGGCAAAGACTAGAGTCCAGCCACCATCTCATCGAACGTCTGAATCCTTCATACCCTTCAAGGGACTGACATCTACGCATCACGGGCATCTGGAGGAGGTTCCGTGTTACGCGGGGTCTGGAAAGTGGCTGGCTGTCACCCAATGTTCGCGGAGAGGACGAACGCTGGCTTTAACAGACCGTTGGAGCTTCGCAAAGCTGAAGCACTGGCTACCTTTTCTGCCAGGGAGAGTAATTTTGAAGTCATCTCAAGGCGACGGGGGTTCTTTTCAATTATTTTCCAGTGCTCACCAGTGTCAGTTTGAAATCTATTGAGATACTTGGAGTAATGGCCTGGGGATGTTCGGTGCAGTATAAACATGAGACTGTTCCAGGTAGATAAGTCTCTCAAAGGACAGTACTCTTTTGGCTAAAGCTTCACAATCTTCACACCCCACCTATCGAGCTGGATTTTCTGGTGTTTTCCCCAAGAGTCTCTCTTCAACGTATTTTCCTGATGAGGAGACTTTTGTTAACTTTATTGTAACAAGGGCACTTTTGTTCAACTGTGCGAAACTACATTTCCAGAACGCACATCCCTCGGAATAGAAGTCTGCTATGTCATTAAACCAGCCTTCTTAAGCCGCACGTGCATCGTCCTCCCCAGAGGAGATTCTGACCTTACCCCATGGGAAATGCCTCTGTAAATCTTAAACGGCCCGATCACGAGAGCAGAACCCTGGACTCAATAATCTTCATCACAGAGTCCCAGAGAAATTTCAGTAGCCGTTGGCAGTTAACAGGCAGCATAACGAATGAGAGATGAGGAAGTCGGGGCTCAAATTCCAGTGCTGCTAGTATTTCAGTATGTGAACTTGGCTAACTCGCTTAGACTCTCCAGGCCCAAGTGTGATTTATAAAACCGGAATATTGACAACTATTTGGCTGATTTCTGAAACTTCTGTGAATGGAATTAGCCCTGAAGGTATGGGGGTGGGGTGGGGACTGAAAACATCAAGGGCAGGGGGAGGGCCAGGCTGACCAGTGCACTTGCCTACGCTTTTGCTTTGAGCTGCTTAGTTGCAGACTGTCTGGAAAGACATCCCTCCCTCCCTCTGCCCCTCCCCCCCCACCAACAGGGAGAAGGGCTTGGAAGGTGCAGTTGCCTCTTTGATACAAGGAACAGTCAATGACCATAAAGGTTATTGACTCAGTTTCCCCACGGCCTGTGACACACCTCCTGTACAGATGTCCCAACAATTCACGTCTCTGTGATTCTGATGCTTTGGTGAGACCTGGGGATAGCAGAATTGTCAATCGTATCGGTATTATTATAGCTACGTCCCTCCTCATGGATCTTACACGTAGTTATCCATTGACTTAAGTCACTGTACTCTTTCTGGATAAAAAAAGTTTCACACAACTTTAAGAAAAGAAGCCAAAGAATAAAAGGATAGAGGATGAAAAAGAAAATAGCTTAAAACTCTAGGGTAATTACTTTTAGGATCGAACATAGATTTGATAATGACCTCCACCTTCATTTCCTCTCTTTTTTCCTTTCTCCCTCTCTCTCTCCCTTTGTATATTCATTCAGTCAGACATTAAATCTGCAATATTGTTGATGACTTCCGCACCAAGCATTACTCAGGGAATACAGACACGAAGGACACATCATTCCTGCACATAAAGAACTCAGGGTACAATGGGGAAGTTGACAAGAAACTAGACTATCACCATGCTCCTTGAGAATTGCTTTAACATAGGTAATCTGGAGGCATTCTGGGGCCTCGTGATCCAGTCTATGGGATCACAGGGGAAGTATAAAAGGATGCACAGAAAAAAACAAAACAAAACAAAAACAACAACAAAAAAAAGACATACGGTGAGACCAAATCCTGAAGGATGAGTAACATTTGTGAGGCAAGAAGGTACATAAGTATTTTTAGGTAGAATGATCGGAGGGCACATCCGTAGGAGACTATGGGATGTTCTTGGCCTCTGCCCAAAGCTAGAACAATAGGTTATGAAAGGCACAGGGTCTGAGCAAATAAAATTCATTAATTAATCATGGAAAACACATCTTTCCTATCATCAAACTCTGACAATTTTTTTTCTCAGGTGTTATAAAGAGCATCTGGTAATATGATAAACCATGCTGTCAGGATCACTTCTGTCCCAGGCACAGACACAAATTTTACCTAATTATACCTCACAGTCCCTTCGAAGTCCCCAGGAGTGTGTGTCAGCTTTGACACAGGTGGCACAGCCTGCCAGAGAATACAGAAGCTTCACGAAAGAGAGATGCTTCTTTGGGGACTGATGCCATCTAGAAAGACACTCTGGAAAGATGCTCTAAATGTGAGCCTTGATTGATTTCCTAGGATTAAAATTTCTGCCAAAGAGGATTATGTAACTCTTGTTACTGGGTTTGCTGAGAGGTTGGCCTCACCCTCTGGTTTCGGGATGTTCGTGTTGTAGAACACCACAGGGGACAGCCCGGATTGGGCAAAATCAGTGCAGGAATGATTAGAGCAAATTCCGTCCCATGCCAGCAGCTCCGGGAGCATTTTGTCCTCTTGGGCCATTTTCCCTTCTGGATCTCAAGTCTAACTCAATGATCTGCTTTCACCAAGACTCACAGTTTACGTTGCCGGTATCATACCAGTTGGAGAGAATAGTTTTATCCTGGTTTTCAAAACGCTTATTTTCTCACATTTATTAAAAGAAAACATAGCTGCACATGCCTACAGACATAATGGGGTTGAAAATATAGGGAGTAAAATGTCATTGTCTGAATTTTGGCTCTACCTTTTTGAAACAGAACGATGTTGCCTAAGTTGCTTTTCTGTGTTCCTTTGTCTGTAATTTGGGGACGAGATTACCTACCTTATTTGTCTATTCTAATATTTAGAAAATAGGGTAAGACATGCAAGAGATTCAATCATGGCTTCCTGAGAGGTTCGATCATGGCTTCCTGTGATGGTTGGATGGCCAGTTTCAGTCTGTCTCTTAATTTGCTTATTTTGAACCCTCAGAATTTCTGGAACCAAACATTTGCTAAGAGGAAAGAGAAAAGAAGCATGACTACCAATTGGCAGTAGATGAATCCACGGTTTCCCTAGGAAGTCTCTGGATGTTCCGTGTGCCCAATAGGCCTTTCTGCAGCACAGTGCAAAGGGTGCTGGGCTGAGCGGGACCAGGGCCAGGGCTGGAGGTGACCTCAGGTGTCCCCATGCATAGCAGTTCAATCACTCAGGAGACATCCTATGGAAACAAGGAGAGGAATGCCGGGAGGTGTTGCAATGTTATTTCAGAGACTTCATCTGCTTAGTATTATAGTTCCCCTCAGTTAACCCTCAAAGGTTTTGGACTCTGTCTGGTGTGAAAATTTTTTCTGTTTAGAAAGAGTCCCGCTCATTGCTCATTACTTTAGCAGACTGCACATTAGGAGAACTTGTTTATCCTGCTAAGTGAGTCATCAATATCCTGCTCTATACTAAGTCATGCAATGGCAGATTTGGAAGGGAGCTCATCGCTCATCTAACTCAGCTCCCTCACTTTACGGATGGGGAAATGGAGGCCCGAAGGAGAGAGGAATTTGCACAGAATCACACCATCCTGGACCTGGGCCCTTCTCATGATCCCAAGTCCCATGTGCAACCTACTAAATGCAATAGGTGTCTGCAGCGTTCTGGAGGGACTAGGTGGAAAGGGACCCATGCTAAATACTATAGCATAGATACTAATGTTCTCAGGAACTATGGAAGAAATTTATATTTAAGAAGAGAAATATGGAACTTAGTGAGGGAGACACAAATGGGAAGTAACTCTATCAGTCAGTCTACATAAAAAACTATTTGTGCATTTATTCCCTGACCCCAGTGCTAGGCACTGGGTTATGGGAGAGAACAAGACAAATGTGGTCCCGGCCCTCACTAAATTTATGATCTAGTGAGCTCAAGAGCCTATGCCCCATAAATGGTTTTAAACTTGGTTACTTGAAGCCCTAGGGTCCCACAGAAATGACTCAAGGTCTACCATGTGGCTGCAAAGGAGAAAAAGTTGGACTCTCCATCGCTCCCTCCACTCACCCACCATGTGCTATTTTGTCTCTTTTGATACTGGGACTTCATGTAAGATTTCACTTGAAGACAAGATTCCTCTGCTTAATCCATTAAGGTGATCCACGCTGCCTCTTTTTATTATTCAGAAAATTTTCATTCCTAAGTGCAAAAACCCTACCCAGAATATTCTGACAACAGAAACAATACAATGTATTGGAAATCTTTGGATACATCAGGTTTTAGGTTCAGCCAGGTCAATAAGCTCAATAATAAGCTCTCTCTTCCTTTCTGTCTTTATTTCTCCATTCTGCTTATCTTTGGTTGGCTTCATTAGTCCTAATTGGCCTCCAACAGTGGTGATATGACTGTTGGCAGCCCAAGATTTATAACTTCCAGCAGAAGGAAACATCTTCTCTCCCTATATGTATATACCTAGCCCAGGGAAGAATATTATTGGTTCTGCTGGGGTCTCTTGCTTATCTCTGAACCAATCAGTGGAGCCAAGGGCATAAGGATACTCTTACTAACCAACCAGTGCTCAGGTGTCCACTCCAGTGGATAGAACTGGGCACTGTGATGGACAGTCTCGGCAGCATTAAAAAAAAATGGAAGAATAGTTTTATAAGAGAAAAAAAGAAGAAGGATGAGAATTTGCAGAGAGGAAGACCAAAGCTATGGTATCATAGTCTCTTATATTACTTCTTTCTCTTCAAATCGTTACAGTATCCCTTGATAACTTTTCACCTATTCTACTTATTCTTTTTTAATATTGACTAACTCTAAAAATGATTCCAGACATCTCAAAATAAAATATAGCAAAACTAGGACTCAAATCTTTGATTTCAAAGCAAAAGGCATAATGGAGTGACCATCACACTTTTCTTAGATGATGTTGCTGGGAGAAGACACAATTTTAGCTGTGAATTTCTAGCATTCCAGGTAGAAGGAGGAGGAGGAGGAGGGGAATGGAGAGGGGGAGGGGAGGGGGAGGGGGGAAGGGGACAAGAAGGAGGAGAAGAAGAAGAAGAAGAAGAAGAAGAAGAAGAAGAAGAAGAAGGAAGAAGAAGAAGAAGAAGAAGAAGAAGAAGAAGAAGAAGAAGAAGAAGAAAGAAGAAGAAGAAGAAGAAGAAAGAAGAAGAAGAAGAAGAAGAAGAAGAAGAAGAAGAAGAAGAAGAAGAAGAAGGAGGAGGAGGAGGAGGAGGAGGAGGAGAAGGAGAAGGTATGGGAGAAGGAGAAGGTGGAGGAGAAGGAGAAGGTGGGGGAGGAGGAAGAAGAGAAAGAGGAGGAAGACTGGGTGCACGATTTTCATTGTCTAATGTTAGAATCTAGTTGCCTGGAGGTAACTAGGTTTTTTCTAACACTGATATCTGCGTTGAGTTTGTCCCAGAAACCTTTGTCTCTGAGGCATTTGTGTAATTCGTGTCAGTTTGTTTGTTTGGCCAGTATTTAATCTTTCTAGCCAATCTCTACAGCCCAAATGGTTCTTTTCCTAACCTTTGTGGAAAGTAAACAGAGCCAACATCTTCTGAAGATGTGATTCAAATGAGAGTGGCACACTACTGAGGCCTGGAGAGTACAGAAGGTAACAAAACTGAGGGCCAACTGACCACTCCTGAAGTTTCTGGGGCACAGGAAGCACCGGCCACCACCATGCTCTCCTGAGAGGGGACTGTTTTCCTGCTGTCTCAGTAAGAATAGAGGACCCGTGAGAACTCACTGTAAATGAAGACAGCTTCTTCGAGAAAGTCACTACACAGGGGTCGTCAAAAAACTTGGATACCAACGGTGTTAATGCTCAGTGCATCACCGCTGCACTGTCATTTTGGGGACAAGAAGTGCGAAGAAGCAACCTCTCTATTTTCCAGGTAGGAGAATCCACACAAATTCCACATAAAGGCAAAAAGGGCTTGGTACTCTTAAAACATAATGCTCGTGAGAGCCAGGCACTGTAGCTTGTTTCTGGCTCTGTCCTTCTCTGCTATGAGCGACTGTCAAAATCTCTTTTTAGTTGGACTTTGTTCTCAAATTCTGTGTTCAAGGCACATCGTGGTTTAAATGACTGGTAAGATTTCTTTGGGTTCTAAATGTCCATATCCAGATCATATTTTTTAATAATACAAATTCTAGAAAATGATGCCTGTTTGGTTAAGTAAAAATACTGTTTTCCACATGTAGGTTCTGGAAGTCGGTCTTGTTAATTGGCAGTAAACTCTCATATTTCCAGCATATTCTTGGTTTTTTTCCTTCCTGTTTTTCTTAACAAAACTTACATTGCGCTGAAAAAGATCTTGAATGTCTATTGCTCTTACTAGTTTACTCTTTATGAACAGCCCTCTTCCGCCTACACAAATATGATGAAAGATTCGAAGTTTCTTTAAAGATCTTTCATCTCTGTAGCTTCTTATGACACGCACTTGGGTGTGTCAGTCCCCAAAGAGCCTTGTTCCACGCCGTCCTGCCTTGCATGAGGGCATCCCAAAGTCATGGTCAGCTTTCCCTGCCTCCAGTGAAAGGGCTAGAGATCTCAGCATAGGGACAACGCTTCACGTTGGGAAGCTGGTTCATTTACCTACGTGAGGGTGTGTGCGTGTGTTGAAAATAGGCAATAAAGGCTTCATCTAGAAATATTGAGATTCTCCTCCCGGTTCTGCCCATAAACTAAATATATACGAGTTGCTGATGCTGGTACGCCATTTTGCAGTTTGTAATACCCTTGCGTACATGTTATTTCACAAGATCTGCATAACTAACCCTGCACATCGACAGTATCCATCGTGTTTCCTAGATGAGGCAATGGAGGCCCAGATGGTTTAACTGAAGTGCCAAGACAACTAGTGGGGAAGGAGGGGCTCCAGGGCTGGAATCCAGCTCTCGCCAACCCGCTGCAAGAGTGTGGGCTAGCACTTTGTGGTCCTGGGACTCCATCTCCCTGCTGGGAAGCCAGGAATCCTAACCCCAGTCTACCTAATCCACAGGTATGAGTGTGTTCTGAGGAAATACAAATGCCATTCAGTTCTTACTGACTAAAATCCAAGTCTATTTCAATAGCTCAGCAACATGGTCAAATATCAAAGACCCGAATTTAGCAGCTCCTAAAGTCAAAACAAACCGAGCACCACACAAACCCAGCCTTCTCCTTGGAACAAGGTGGTAGTATTAAGCCCAGAGCCAGCCTAGGATCTATCCAGTGGGCCCCAAAAGGGAGAAATGAGCTTTACATGCACAGTTTTGGTGTGGTTGGAGACTTCATTTGCAAGAAAAAAAAAAAAAAAGTTTCCTTACAAGGGAGGAGGAGAAGCCTTTTTGGTGGATACGGAAACTGGAGACAAAATAGGAAAAAAAAAATCATAGATTTGAAAATCTTACAAAAATAACAAATGGATAATTTACAGCTTTGCCTTCATTTATTGGAAAACATTGGAACATGTTCTTAATGCAATTCTTGGGTTCTCTTCCTGCAGCTAGAAATCACTTAGCTGTCATCCTCTTTGTCTCCTCCTCCTTCTTCTTCCCCTCCTTCTTCTTCCCCTTCTTCCCCTCTTCTTCTTCTTCTTCTCCTTCTTCTCCTCTTTCTGCTTCTTCTTCTTCTTCTTCTTCTTCTTCTTCTTCAGACATTTATTTGGAGCCTGCTGCTCCTGGCTTTCCCTAAGACACCATCTGAGCACTGCCTGCTTTCTCTTGCCACCCAAGCCTTCAGCCTTCAGAGGCTGTGTCTACTTGCCTCCATGGTGTCTCAGAGCCCCCCACCCTACGCTGACTCTCAGAACCGCCCCCTCGCCCCCTCCGTCGCCCTCCCCAGGAAGCTTCTAAGAATTCCTAGCCTCAGATTATCATCAGGTCTCCCTTAATTCTGCCCCTTGAACATTGCCAAGTCTTATTCTTCTCACCCAGCGGACCCCAAAACATGACATTTTGCAATCTCTGTGGTTTACAGGGGGCTGTCAGATTTAGAAATAAAAATACAGGATCCTTGGGGCGCCCAGGTGGCTCAGTCAGTTGAGCGTCCGACTTTGGCTCAGGTCATGATCTCGTGGTCCGTGAGGTCGAGCCCTGCGTCGGGCTCTGTAATGATGGCTCAGAGCCTGGAGCCTGTTTCAGATTCGATGTCTCCCTCTTTCTCTCTCCTCCCCCGCTCATGCTCTGTCTCTCCTTTCTTAAAAATAAATAAAAGTTAAAAAAAATACAGGATCCTCAGTTAAATTCAAATTTCAGATAATAAGTACTTTTAAGGGAAAGCATATACTAGTGATCCCACACTTGTGACAGAAGCAGAGCAGGGACTCCTACCTCCATGACACAGGGTAGATAACGAAGACCCACCAGGATGGAAGACATCACCCAGGATCACACAGGGACGTTGCTGGAATTTGAACCCACATTGGCTGATCGCAAAGCCCATGCTTTTCCATGGCGATGTGCTGTCTCTGTTACATATTACAGCATATCTACAGTACTTGACAGTTTTTAAAACACTTTCAGATGCATGATCTTAATTAATCTTCATAGGAGCCCTCTGGAATAGGTGCCATATTTAATTTGGTCTAGCACGCTTTTTCTTTTCTTTTCTTAACACTTTAGCATCTCCGATTTCAGGATGTATTTAATTGTCAATAGCGTGTCTGTATAATCAGCAGCATTTTTCTGTCTTTTGTAGAAGCGCATAAAATAATGGCAGCTTGGATTCAACTAAATGCAACATTATCATGTATTTTCTGCAGCTGAGAAAACAGCCTCAGGAAAGTCTTGTCCCCCTGACCTTACACCACCCCCATGTTGAAAGGAAATTATACAGACTTTCTCCCCAAGACGCACAATGGAGTTCAGTGAACTCTGTCAGATATCAGTCTTCTTGCAAGAGCGTGGAGGTATACGCTCCCTCTCTCCTCGGTTTCTATGTAGGCTTAGAACTTAAAGACGAAGCAAGGGAAAAAGAATCTCACAAGGGATGGCTTCTCCCTTTTGTTTAAGTCTTCCAGGGTAACTACAGAGAAAAACCCACAGCTAGATGCAGTGGCATACAGGTGACAATTCCAAGAACTGAGAGCTAGATCCTACTTCCCTAAGGTCACTGCGTGCCGGGCCCTGCCGGCCAGAGCACGCTCCTGAGAACACACAGACTGCTCACGCCAAACCTGGGTCCTGGCCCAAATGCTAACGACACAGGCAGCATTGCTACCGCTATTTCCCCCTCAGAGCCCCAGTTACAGTCTAGACTGTGCTGGAGGTGATCACTCTTGATATTGGACCCAAACGTCCCAAGGTGGATTCACAGAACCTTCATTCCAGATGATGTCTTTCTTCCTGGGCTCAAAACAGCTAATAATATCAGGAGCAAAACTTCATGAGAAAAGAGAAACCCAGTTTTCAGGAAAAGGGAGGAGGAAGCACAGGAGAAGGAGGAGGAGGAAAAGTTGGAGAAGGAGGAGAGAAGGAGGAGGAGGAGGAGAAAAACTATGCATTGGTTGGAAGCAGGCAGGTCTGAGATTGAGCTGATTTATATGTTCAGAGCTTAAGGGCAAGAGGCATCTGCCAGAAAGGTGATTATTTCCAGAGAGATGGCTTGAAGTTTATAGAAATGAAGGCATTCAACACGGTCTGGTGTTGAAAGAGAAGGAGCTTATAACCGGAAGTTTGTACGGATCTAACTACGGCATCGTGACGATAGTTAACAGTACTGTTGGTGCACTTGAAAGTTGCTAAGAGAGTAGGTCTTCAAAGTTTTCATCACACACAAAGATGGTACCTATGTGAGTGGGGGATGTGGTGACCATTTTGCAACATATACATGCATCAAATCATCGGGTCATTACCTTCAACTCGTACAGTGTTACATGTCAATCATATCTCAGTGAAGCTAGGAGAAAGAAGGAAAAAGAGAAAAGAGCTGATTCCGGATCAGAAGCCTATCTGTGGATTTCCCCCTGTGCTGATAATAATCAGAAGCTTAATACTTCCCTAGGCTCTCAGTAATAAATCACATCACTTAAACCTCCCATCAAGCCTATGGGTCAGTGTTAATGTTCTCATTTTATAGACAAGGAAACACAGGCTCAAAGACCCCAGGGAGCTTTCTCAAGTTGACAGACTATTCATGGCAGAGTTGGGACCTGAGCCCAGATCTTGTGACTCCAAGAGCTACGTTCTTTTTATTCCTTGCACCTGTAGCTGCTGGGACCTCAGGAAATAAGGACAGATGTCAAGTTTGATTGAGTGAACTTGGAGAAAATTGGGGAGGGTTAGGTCAGGTGGAAGGAGAATCAGAGGGCATCAAGGGGGTTCAAGAGTTGGCCCCGTGACCCGGAAAGAGGAGAGGTCAGTGTTAGTGTCAGAAAAGCCATCTCAATAGCCCCTGGAGCCTTTTAAAAAAATTATTTATTTTTGAGAGACAGAAAGAGAGAGAGAAGGGGGGGGCAGGGGAAGAGAGAGCGAGAGAGACAGAGAATCCTAAGCAGGCTCCATGCCGTCAGCACAAAGTGAAACATGGGGCTTGAACCTACAAACTATGAAGTCATAACCTGAGCCGAAGTCAGATGCTTAACTGACTGAACCACCCAGGTACCCCAAGCCTGGAGTCTTAATGGAAGAAGGGACAGGCTTACATTAGGTAGGGGCTCCTGGAACAAAAGTCCTTTGCTGGTGAAGTAGAAGGTTATGAAGAGCATTGTTAGCTCTTTCTATTCTAAGAATCTTGATACAGGCAAAAGCCTTTCTTTCTTTCTTTCTTTCTTTCTTTCTTTCTTTCTTTCCTTTTTCTTTTTCTTTCTTTCTCTCTTTCTTTCTTTCTCCCTTTCTTTTTCCCTTTCTTTCTTTCTCTTTCTCTCTTTCTTTCTTTCTTTCTCTCTTTCTTTCTTTCTCTCTCTCTTTCTTTCTTTCTTTCTTTCTCGCTTTCTCCCTTTCTTTCTTTCTTTCTTTCTTTCTTTCTTTCTTTCTTTCACATCATACTTCCTCCATTGCAGCCAAAGTTGCTCCGAATGGTGTAATGGAAAGTGAATCATCTTTGCGACCCTAGGAAATTGGGTTGAGACCAGGCTACATCACGTGCTGATTTATGACCTGAGGCTAGTCATCCAACCTTCCTGAGTGTGCATCTCCTTGGGTGTGAGACACAGGTGGTGTCATCTGTCTCACAAGGCTTCCGAGACCATTCGCACCCAGCTGAGTGGTTGACTCTCTCCCGAGTCCGGCGCTTTGTTCTGTCACAGCCACACAAGCCATATTCCAGTTTCCCTCTTCTTCCTTCTCCCCTGTTACTCTCTCAGCTCCTTGGAGATTTCACATCACTGTGTCTCCAGCGTCATGTGCGGAGAAGGAGAGACTCTCAGAGTCTCCTCAAAAAGGGATGCTGGGAGAGTGGGGAGCAGGAAATGTGGGAAAGAAAAAAGCTGTATGTAGCAAACTCCAGCAATCTAGCAATACATCTCCCATTTCCTCTAAGACCCTCATCATTCTCTGTCCTTCCAATCTCCAAAAACCTGGTCACAAGCCCTGCCTCCAACCAGCGGGCACTTGAATTCCTAAAAGGGAGAGTTTGGGGGATAAAGTATCTTTTCCCAGGGAGGCAGTGAGTTTCTATCAATGAAATGTTGGTGTTTTATAGTTGACATTGGTCGTTCACATCCTCATCTCTCTTGAGTCTAACGATACCCCCTCTGGGAAGATGGGCAGACAGTGCTCTTCCCATTGTACAGATGAGGAAACTGAGTCTCCGAGAGGTGAAAATGAGTGTCCAAGGGACGCAGGTGCTAGTGACAAAACCAGAACCGGAAGCCGTGCTGCCTGACCCCCCCCGCCCCCCCCCCCGTCTGGGCCTCCCGTGCTTCATGTCTCAAAGACGTTGTGAGGCTCCTAAGGCTAAAAGTGATGACAAGAGAGACGCTTCCCTAGCCCCTCAGATGTGAGTGGGCTCTCCCAGGCTCCGAGACGGGAGGCGGTGCGGCCCACACTTCCTGCTCACTCATCAGACAGGCCTCCGGGCCCTGGAGGAGAGCGGGTCCCGCGGCACCAGGCTGAGCTGAATCATCGCAAGCGCGACTGTCAGATCGGAGAATGGTGTGGGTGGCCGCGTCCCAGACAGAAGATGCTTGGCCAGATGGAGACGCGCCTGTTAACTTGGATGGGGCTGTGGTTGGTGCCGGATCCCTGGTGCTGCTCTCTTGATGGAGGAGGTGGCTGAGGACTCACTGCTCGTGGAATGCCTGGAGCCCTGGAGTGGGGACAAGTGTGAGGGTGACCAGGGGCCACCCAGCCAAGGCGGAGGGTCTGGGGGGCACTGGCAAGCGCAGACACAATGGAGTTCTCGGTAAGGATATTTGGGCAGCAACCACAGCGTGGCAAAGATGCTATTTATACAACACCCATCTGGTGAGCATTCTGGGTGCTTCTCTCCAGACTCACAACTCAAATACAGCAAGTTCTTATGCTGAAGTCTCAGGCTCACCACTGCTGAGCTGCCTGCCAGGGTCCTGTCCAGAACAGTCCCGCTGAGATAGACGATGTTTTCACATGGTCCTCCCTTTCTCCTCTCTAGTGACCAGAACAATCATCAGGGCAGCTACCATCATTCGGCCCTCTGCTCATCGTTTCTCATCGTTATCACAATCCTGCCAAGTAGGCGTCATCAACTTCATTATGTGCGTGAGGAAACGGAGATTTGCCACAGTCACCTCCCCAACCAAGGTCACACAATTGTGAGCGACGGCCCGGGGCATAAGGTCAGCTGACTGCCTCTGCTGGGGTCCCCTCGGGTTGGAATCAGGGTCTGTCTGACCTCAGAGGCCGGCCGTGGTCTGTGTCCCACCCAACACCTTCCACTTCCTCCCTGCCTCCCCGCCCAGGTCCCCAGAGGGAAAGAACCCCTGAAACTCCTCTCCGGAGCGAGGCAAGAAGATTATTGCTGTCATTGGCCCAGCACTGAGATTTTTTTTTTTTTTTTATGGCTTCAGTCCTCTGGAATTTGTAGGCAAACGTTCCACTTTTGTCTCTGGCCAACCCAACTGCACATTCCATACTGACAAAGCCCGACTGGGAATTGGGAACTTTTCCTCCGGCCACCTCCACCTTCCTCGGCTCTTTCTCTGCCTGTCCTGCTCCTTCTCGTGAGCGCAGGCCTGCAACGCCAAGGGCGCGGGGTCGGCGGCACGACCGGGAGGGCGTCTGGCGACCGCAGGGAGTCCTGCGCGAGCCCACTCGGGGTCTGAAGAGGATGTAGGAAGTCATTTGTTTAGGTTCGTCCCCCACTCTGTCTGGGATGGGAAGAAAAGAGGGAACCAAGCCAGAGAAAGGATCTCAGAACGCCTTTGAGTGCATTTATAGACGGGAGTGAAAAAGACAAAATATAGTGCACAAAGCACTTATAAGTTACTTTAATCCAATGAGAAGGAAAGGGAGGAGGGGATAAGGGAGGGAGGAGGGAAGAAACAACAAAGGAAGCCAGCCTTTGCTGCCCAGTCCCGCATCTTGCACCGCGGAGGGTGCTCGGAGACCGGGACGGAGACGGACTTTTGGTTCGGATTCAGCGTTCGGTGCAACGCGTGCCTTTTGGCAAGTCGTTTCCCGCTCTGGGCTTTGCTTTTCCATTCCGAGCCAGGCCAGGAGGACGTGATCTCTCAACTGCCATCTAGGCCGACGCATCTAGAGCTGCAGAACCTTGCAGACAGACCAACGCCTGTCCCTGCACCGACCGTGAGTGATCGTTTCGCACACGGGTGGCTGGAGTCCCAGAATGAGTGTTTGCTCTGGAGCGAGTGCCAGTGCTGTCAGGGGAAAGCCTCTCGCCTCTTCATTCGAGTGTGGCATTCTTCCCTCTTGTTCGGGACGAGGGTCCGGCCGCTGGTCTGGGAAGGCCACCGCGCGTCATGAGTGGATCTGAGCAACGGGGACACGTGGGAACTAAGGGGAAGGCGGGTGGAAGGGGTGAGGAGGAGGAAGCAGGAGGCGGGACGTGTGAGACGGCAGAGGAGGGTAGTTGCCACGTGGGTCTGCACGGTAGATCTTCAGAAGCCAGGGCTCTCAGCTCCCTCTACTTAGGGAGAGAACTGTGTCCCATGGGTCCCCTAGTAATTCCTGTCGGAGGATTTGGGTTCTAGTCCCGGCTCTGTGAGTAACTGACAAGTACCTTTCCCTGTTTCTCCACCTCTGTAAAATCAGGGATGTGCAGGGGCCTTTTTGACGAGAATCTTCCACCGTAATATCTCGCTCAGTTACCGCGGGACCCTGCAGAACACCGAGGGCCACTTAACGTGCAGAGCTCGCTTGGCCGTGATGGGTTTCTTATCGCTCAGATTTCTCTACGGACCCGACGAATTTTCAACAGAGGGTGCCCATCTTGGAGCTGGCTGCTTTCGTAGTCTCCACCCCTCCTGGGCGACACGGGCGCTGGACTCAGCTGCCCGCTCAGACACATCTCCACTCTTGTCTGCCACTTCTGAGTCTCCGAGACTGCTCTTTTGGGCAACACCTGCGGAATGCGTCGCCAAGGTGATCGCTGCACCAGCTGGGGATTGGGCTAGGTGGTCTCTGAGATCACCCCACATCTTGAGATCGGGAGACCTAAACCTTTTCCACAGTCGGAAGAGAGAGCCAGAAGCTGGCTCCTAGGAAACCGTGACCTTCAGACTATGAAAAATGCGTACGTGGTTAGATCTTATTTCGTTTTAGGTTTTTGTAGCACGAGGTTATGTGGCCCCTAGTTGGGAGGCCTCAGGAAACAGAAAAGCAGGGAAAAGGGAAGGAAGGGAGGAAGGTCGGGGCGGGGCGGGGGGGGGGGGAGCAAGGAAGAAAGGAGGCAGAAACATGAACCCCTTGTAGAGGAGACGGGGAGGCTGGAGTGAGAAGGAAAGAGGCGATGGGGAGGCGGGGGAAGAGAAAGAAGAAACGAGGGGAAAAGATAAGGCCAAAGAGAAGAGAGAGGCAGGAAACCAGAGAGACTGGCTTCCTACTTGGGGACTCGTTTCCAGGCTACAGTCCCGCGCCCCCCACGCACGGACATCTGCCCCGCCACGACTTCCTCTGAGCGAGAACTTCTGCAACCGTGGAGCCGAGCAGGCCGCCCTGGCTGGCTTTCAGCACACAGTCACTGCCGTTTCTGCAGGATGCTGGAAGTGGAATAATTAGTACTTGTCCCCTTGCCAGGGCTGTGCCGGGAGAAATCGGCTGCCTGAGAACACTGCTTGGCTGGTGGCTTGCCCACCTCTCGGAAGGCCCCGGGGCTCGTGTGTGCGTGTGAACTTGTTGGCCAGGGGGGCCGTGACCCTAGGAGGTGGAGGCTGGAAGGGGGCCGTGGAGGCACAGACGTCCCCTCGCTGGAAGGAGCCAGGGACCAAGCAGAGTAACGGAGTATGAAGTGGAGACAACTGAGGAGGAAGGTGTCAGAGCCCCGTGCAAAGTTCCTTCAGCATCCACCCTTACCGATTGGGCTAAAGTCGTTTAATCCACCTCTCCTGACATAAACGAATCCCGAGCCTCGGCATCCTGAATCCGACTTCATCCCTTCATCCTGAGCGAGCCACTGCCCCATCCGGAGCCTCGGTCTTCTCACCTGTGCAGTGGGGGCAGCCCTCGTAGAGCGTACGCGACAATTGGGACCTTCAGGAGTGCTGGGTGCCTCGGGCTGCCCGACCCTCCACAGGTGCCCAGCAAAGGTTGGTTCTCAAGCCCTGCCAGCTTCTGACTCCATTTCGATTCCATTCCATTTCTTTCTTTATATATCCATTCAATGACGTGAACCAACGCGAATGTACTACTAGAAAGCAATCCTTTCTTTTAACAGGGGAAGAAGATTTTATGTGACCGGTATATCCACGAGCAAGTAGCAAGAGTCAGCCACCGCAGCGGCCCCATGATGTCCATTCATTGGCCAAGAGGTTGAAGGTCACCAGATAGCACGCATTTCCTGCCGACCCTGACCCTCGGGTTACCTGGCTGGGGCACCAGCTGGGCCTCCTTTTCCCTCACCCCAAGTTTTTCTCATCACACTCACCTTTGTCCCCGCACGCATTGTCCCCCACAGCCTCCTCTGAGCACTTCGCCCCGTCACGTTTGGCTCCAAGGATTTGTTTTCTGAATCCATAGCTTTTATTCTCTTCTGCACAGTTTTTTTCCCCCCCTTCTCCTGAAAGTTTGAAAATTATTTTTGTGTTCGTCTGTTTCCTGCCTTTTCTTCCCGATTTTCCCAAGGAGATTCAGCTGTTCGTACCATCTGGTCATAGTCTCAAGAATTAGAAAAGGGTTTTTAGTGATAAGAAATTTTATCCTGACTTGCTTCAGGTAGGCAGGCAGGCAGGAACCGAGATTTCGAGGGCAGGTGTCCCAAGTGTGGCGCTATCGCGTGAAGCTCTTGGAGGCTTAACAGACTCAGCCACCCAGGAGCCCCGAGGAGATCAGATTTCTAATGCTACCTCTGCCACCATCTCCCAGTGTGACCTTAGAACAATCACATCATCCTAGAAAGCAAATCATATTATTTCAGTTTTGTGGATGAAAATGCTGAGGCACCAGCGTTATTTTTTGCTCCATAGCACATTCCTGTCATATAGACCAGCAGGTATTCAAATGCAGCCTTCTCAGTCCCCAAACCGAGAGCTGAGTTTAGATTTGGAAGCAGGACTATTTATGTATCCGTGTCTTGAACTCCTTGCCTGCACTGGTTTGACTCCTTTGGGCCACACTGCCTGTTCCTCTTGGCCTGTACCCCACCCCCAGGAGAGAGGAAGCTGGCGTATCTTTTCCATTCGTGGCCTCCGCTCTTAGGAGCTCAGCTAGCCTCTCGTACACTAGGAGGAATACCTTCGGTCATACAGAGAAATTCTGACCTCCTGAGGCCGTTTGGACCCCTTTGGTCTCAGGAAACTTTTGTTCTCCTTCCGAGCTCTTAGCCTTTTTTTTCCTCCTCGGCCCTCCTTCTTCATCAAAGTCTATTGTTTGAACTGATGGCTTAGAGCCAGGTGTTAGAAAGAAAGCACAGTGATGACACAAATTTGCACTCAAGTGTCGTTGAATAAAAGCCTCCGTTACATTTCTAAGGGAGTTTGTATTTTTAAAAAGGAGCAGAAATAAACCTCACCGACAATCTAGTCAATTCCGGGTTCTTCAGACGGTGTGAAAAGTGCCATGGAAAATCCAGGAGAGGTGGGCCGGTTTTGAGTGACGTATGACCCGAAGACAGGTAGATACCCAGCTTAAAACCAGCCCCAGGGACGTCCACTGGGCTCAAACATTTCTGAGCCTGGGCCCCGTTCGTTTCAAACCTGCTTCTTGAGAGCCCTTAATTACACAATGTGAGTATCTTTAGCCCTGGACGAATACTACTCAATATGTATTTTATCAAGTGCTCTAGATGAGTTTTTGCATTCTTTGGGGGTGGTAAATCCAAAAACAGTGCTGGGAGGCTGAACATGAAAAACAGGAGGATTTAATTAGGAAGAAAGCCTCAGCGTCACCCCCTGGGACCACACTGCTTCATTCCTGCACGAGATTCCATCTTTGAAATGTCTTCCATACAGAACTCCCCTCCACCCCCCTTGAAACCTCACAGCTGTGATACAGAGGGACTCTTGAGGGCGGCAAGACAAGAGAGAATTTCTTCCCTTCCCTCATGGCCGTATTTAACAGCCAGTTCCCAAATGGCATTAATAAACATTGAAACTTCAAAAACCGAACTTGACGTCTCTACATCTTTTCCATTGTTGCTGGGTTTTTGTCTTTGTCGTTACACACATGATTTCCTATGGTACATGTGGGAATGGAATGGGTTCACATGCCTCTGGGTTCAGAGATGGGAATGGCTTGAAGTTTCTAGAGGTGCCCGCGAAGCATTGGGGCAGTCGCTGTTATTCTAGGGATGGGCGTCCAGGGTATGAGTCCCAAGATTGAAAAGCCCAGGATTGATACACGGGGTACAGGAAATAAAAGTGAAAATATTCTTTTGGCAAAAAAAAAAAAAAGAGAGAGATGGGCAGTGGGATAATGGATGCCACCCTACAACCTTTCCTTTGAATCCCGGATATAGGACACGCTACCAGAGTGATTTTGAGGGAGTCGCTTAATTATTCTGCCTCAGTTTTTACTTCTGCAAAATGAGGATAATGATGCTTTCTTGTTGAGATTTAAATTAAATGATCATATATTTAAATGTCTGGCGCACAAGGAAATAATACACACACACACACACACACACACACACACAGCTCTGTCCTGTCTGTGTCACAGATCTCCTGATATCCTTACAAATAAGAGTGTTAGGGGAATATTTTGTTCTGACATTTAGTCTTTGGCCCCGGTTCTGGGCACAGAGCTCTTAAGACCCTCTGTAATTTCCTTTCTGATAGGAGCGTCCCATCCAGAGCCCGTAAATCTTTACACTTTTCTTGGTGATAGGAGTGTCTTTTGTCCTCCAAAGGGGACTCTTGGGGGGCTCCGGGGTGGGGGTGGTCTCCAGAAAGCCCAAGGCAAATTAGACCCTTAGAACTTTTAGCCCCCCCACCCCTCCTTCTTCAGAGATGGGAGAGGGTCTGGAAATGAGGTTAGTGATCAATCACGCCTACATCATGAATCATCCATGAGACTCCCAGTTGAACTGGGGCCGAGGAGGTTCCAGGTTGGTGAACACATCTGCGAGCTGGGAGGCTTGGACACCCCGACTCCACGGGAACAGAGGCTCCTGAGCTCAGTGTTCTCCCAAACCTCAAGCTGTGTGCACCTTCATCCGGCGGTTCATCCGTATCCTTTATCGTAGCCTTTATAAGACAACAACTGGAAAATCGATGTCAGTGTTTCCCTGAGTTCTACAAGCTGTTCTAACAAATGATCAAACCCAAAGAGTGGTTGTGGGAGCCTCCAACGTATGGCCACGTCGGACTGAAGTTGCGGGCAGCCTGGAGACCCGTTACTTGTGAATGGCCTCTAAAGTGGCAGGCGGTCCTTGTGGGATGGAGCCCTTAACCTGTGGCATTTGCACCAACTCCTCTTAGAGTCACAGTTGAATTGAATTATAGGACACCCAGCTGGCGTCTCAGAGAGTTGCTTGTTGTGGAAAAAAACCCCACACATCTGGTGTCTGAAGTTGTACGTGTGAGTAAAGGAGAAACACATGGCACTCTTCTCCTTTTACGTCACAACGACATTGCTCAAGCCATCCGAGTATTTGAATCCTCGTGTTCATGGTTATAGGAAGAGAAAGAAAGTACCAGATGAGCGAGCACTTGGAGGGGAAAAGGGCCAATGAATGACAGTGCTTGAGGCGTTCCCAGTCGTTGGTGTCCAGGCAGTTAAGCAGTCCCAAAGGTTTCCGGGAAGGCTAGAACTGACCGTCAGAAAACTCAGGCTCAGGAGATGGAGAGTAAGAACGAGCCAGCAGGAGAGAAACCGGGTAGATCCACATCCTTGGAAAGCCCTGTCTGGAAGCAGGCCTGTCCAAAGGCCGCGGGGGGACCGAATCCATGGATGAGTAGTTTTAGTCACACGCTGGGCCGATGCTGGACACATGACCACGTCTGCTGCTTTTTGGCATTTGGTACCAGACTGTCTCCTAGGAAGTGCTTCGTGAATTATTTTACCCAAATAGAAGCCTGGGTCAGGTGACCTTGACTCCATGTGACAATGGGAGCTGGGGCCTGGGAGGATATTGCGAGAAATATTACGGGTTCATTTCTTACCTTTCCTGGAGAAAAAAGAGAGGGAGGGAGAAGCTGTGGGGACACTCATGTCTCTAGATGCCCGCTCCTAGGAAAGGAGTCACCGCTGTCCGTGTGGGGAAAACGGCAGGGGGGTTGTGCCCTCACCTGCAAGACGTCGCTTCTCAGGAATGCCCGTATCTGTCCTTTGCTTAGTGGCAGTGGGTCGTTTGGTGCTGAGAAGCTACGTGGCAGAGAAGGAGCATGGGCTTTGGAGCAAGACGATGTGGGGCTGAATTCTGTCTTTACCGCTTATTACCATGTGATTAGGAGAAATGTGTGTGTGTGTGTGTGTGTGTGTGTGTGTGTGTGTGTGTATCTAAAACATCTCCATAGTCTCGTGGGCCTGCCTGTACTTCTGCATGGGCCAAAAGTGCTCTAAGGGGCGCCTGGGTGGCTCAGTCGGTTAAGCGTCTGACTCTTGTTTTCGGCTCAGGTCATGATCTCACGGCTCGTGAGATCGAGCCCCACGTTGGGCTCCTTGTGGTCAGTGCAGAGCCTGCTGGGGATTCTCTTTTTCTGCCCTGCCCACTCACACACGTGCTCGCGCGTGCGCATGCTCTCTCTCAAAACAAAGAAATAAACATTTAGAAAAAAAATGTCCTAAGTAAGCAGTTCTGTACTAGTAAGAAACCCAGACTTCCAGGAGACAGAGCCAGGTGAAGGAGCCTGAGACACTTCATTTTTCTAAAACTGAGCTTCAATCACGCCACGGCCCTGAGGAAAACATTTCACCTGCTTCTGATGACCTTTGGAAGACAACCCTACCTTCCTTCCTCTCGGGGAGTAAAGCCATAGGGTTAGTCTCGTTCAATTCTAGCTTAGTCACTCTCCACACACCCTCCATACCCTGTACTTGAATTTCCTCACAGTCTCGGGTCTCTCTGCACCCTGACTCTGCACGTCCCGCTCCCTTTGCCCAGAATGAAACTCCTGCTCCTGGAACAGGAATTCCCTTTTTAAAACTGGGCTCTATGGTTGGTGCCACAGCAAAGTCTCCTTGATGGGAGACTCAACCTTGATGGGTTGAGAGAGCTCCCAAGTGCAAATTTCTTGCTCCCCTCGGTCTGGAATTGACGACTGTTTGTTTTAAGGTCGTTCATTCATGAGACAGTGAACCTTCCAGGGTACCGAGGCCAGTGTGTTTCATCTTAGCGTGTCTTAAGCCTAGTACCTATCCTGGAAAATATTTGTTGAATAGATGAACACTTGAATAACTTGGTTTCCAGCCCAGGGCGTCAGTATTTCTTACGGCATGATTCTCCGACCACCTGCATCAACATGTCCTTGGGGAGCCTGTTAAAACTGGGAGGTTCTGAGCCTCACCCCAGACCTACAGCATCTCTCGGGTGGGGTCCTGGTATCTGCATGGCTAGCAAACTTCCCAGGTGATTATAGTCGCGTTGATGTGAGAATCACTGCTACAGCAGGTCAGGCGGGGGAAGACTGCTGGAGATAAACATCGGCGAGAGTGGAGGACCTGACGGGTGAATGGGGAGACGGTGGGCTGTCAGAACCACTGTGAGACAGAGTCTTCTAACAGGTCACCACGATAGTCTCATAAATAGTTATATTAACAACACTGCGTCCTCAAGACAAGTTTGAACCTGTGGTCAGCAGTCTCTCCTGAGAAGGAACAGTCGTGTTACCAACCATGTTAGCAGCAATTCCACCCCAAAGGGAAAAGCTAAACTTTCAAAAGCTGAAGAACCACTAAACGAATCATCTGGAAAGTTAGCTCGGACACCACAAGTTTACGGGCAAACTTCACGGGGAGCAGCTAATATGTAACATGGATACCGAGTTCCTTTTTGCCCTGGCGACAGCCACCGGGTGACCTTACCAACTGAGCCAAACAGAGGAAGATTCCAGGAGGACGAAAGAACCTATGAATGAGTTGAGTTCACGTTTGACGGGCTACCACGTGGAAACGGCAGGGCATTTGGAGACTAGAAGCCCTGGACGCTCCCATCTCCAGTCTGCCTCTTCTTCGCTCTGGGTCCTGGGGTATCTATTCCTTTGCCCCCAAAATGTGAGGTGATGTCTCAGTTTGCAGGTGGGACAGGAGCATTGTGTTTGGTGGCACTTCAAGAGCAGCCACTTTACAGATATTATTATTGAAGAAAGAGTTGTTGTTCCTGGATGGGAAAATTGAGATTGGAAGAGTGTGGGGATTTGCCACGGTTGCTTAGAGAGCAATTGATCCCAAGTTGGTTGTGCTCATGAGGGTGAAAGCGCCTGCTGCCTGGTGAAGTTTCTTTTCCTATGGCTAACAGGATTCTAGAAGATAAAACATAACGCGTGGAACGCCTCGGATCTCTTTGGAATTGTGTTTCTGGCTTCACCACAGAAAGCAGACGGCGTCTCTCCTGGTTTCTTTCCATCTGGAAATATTAAATGTCTGTCTCGGGGTGCAGGTGACTGACATGGTGGGAAGGGCCAGTTGTTGAAAGATTGACCCTGAAGGTGACCAGGATCAAAGTGGATGTGGGCTTTGTAGATCAAAGGCATTGCCTCCCCCACGGAGTGACCCAGGGAGCCGAAGTCAGGGCAGCCGGCAGGCGCAGGCTGCTGGAACATTGTGCTCCCATCAGTTCATGTTCTAATTAGGCAGCCAAGTGCATCAGCTAAGGCTTCTGGGTGGTCTGAGTGGGACTCCAGTTGCTAACCATTGCTGAGCTCTGACGGAAGGTCTCCAGGCATGCAGAATGGCGGCCGGGCCCAGGCAGGGAAACAGAGATCCTAACCCTTCAGACGGGGCAGTCGGCTCCCAGCCCCGTGGTCATCATGGTTGTGGAGACTTCTGTGGTCCTCTGGAGACCGTTTCAAATTAGCTGGTGGTTTCACAAGTCAGGCTTAAAGGAGAGGTGCTCGGAACCCCCAAATCGGTTTGAGCCCAGGGCATTGGTTGCTGGCCTCGATAGAGAGCATGACTTTTAAAGGTCTGTGCTGTTATGGGGCGCCTGGGTGGCGCAGTCGGTTAAGCGTCCGACTTCAGCCAGGTCACGATCTCGCGGTCCGTGAGTTCGAGCCCCGCGTCGGGCTCTGGGCTGATGGCTCAGAGCCTGGAGCCTGTTTCCGATTCTGTGTCTCCCTCTCTCTCTGCCCCTCCCCCGTTCATGCTCTGTCTCTCTCTGTCCCAAAAATAAATAAACGTTGGAAAAAAAAAAAAATTAAAGGTCTGTGCTGTTAGAGCCATTGGATAAGGACTCCCACACCGATGCAGGGGAAATAATAATTACAGCTCCATTTACTGAGTGCTTATTAGATTTTGGCACTCCACACGTCACTCAGATCCTCACAAAATCCTGCTGATGGATATGGGTTATTCCCATTTTATAGAGAACATCACCGGGGCTCGGAAAGATGAGATGTCTTTCACAAAGACACATAGCTCGGGGTGGAGGTGGAAGAGCTTAGATCAACCATTTAGATTCCAAATCTGCAGTGATTATCTAGCGCCACAAGAACGTTGTGCAGCAAACAACCACAAACCCTCAGTGATCAGCAGGCATCGGCATTTACTTTTGCTTACCAGTCCACGGGCAAGGTGGGAGGTTCAGCTGATTTGGACCGGGATCCACCGACTGGGGCCGCGTTCCCTCCTGGGTCTTTGGTCAGCTGCCGGGTTGGCTTATTTTGGATGGTGTTATCCGGGAAGACCCGCTCCCTGTACCAAATGGCTTCTCAGCCATCCGGCGTGCCAACCTGGGCTTGTTCTCTGGGAATGGCAGGGGTCCATGGTCAAGAGCTTAAGTGCACCGTCCTGAGTATCAACTGTCATTCTGCACGTCTATCTACTTATCCCATTGGCCGACACAAGGTAGAGGGTTGTGCCCATATTTGTTTCGGATAGTGTGTTGAATCTCTTTGGTAGAGTATTTCAGTGTAGAAAAATGGATTTCGTCTGTACGTGGGAGGACCTCTAAAGTCACACTCGTAAAGAGGTGGTTTGGATATAGACAGGCCATTAATTGGGGACCTTAAATGTTCTTTCCCCCAAAGCTCTAATCTTTCCCCTAAACCTGAGTTCTGTACATTTCTTCTGTTTTTAGTGAAACAAAAAACAAAACAAAACAAAGTAGGAATTTCAACATTGCCTTTTTCTTGGTTTAAGTAACACATATGCTTAAGTTCGGAGATGGATAGTAAAATTCTCATCATTACTATAATTGACACTTAATGAGAAATGGAAGAAAATGCAATATATAATTCTTTTTCTTTTTTTTAAGTTTATTTATTTATTTTGAGAGAGACAGAAAGAGCTAGCAGGGGAGGAGCAGAGAGAGAGAGAGAGAGAGAGAGAGAGAGAATCCCAAGCAGGCTCCACACTGTCAGCACTGAGCCCGATGCGGGGCTTGAACCCATGAACCGAGAGATCATGACCTGAGCTGAAGCCAAGAGTCAGAAGCTTAACCGACTGAGCCATTCAGGAGCCCCTGAAGCATACAATTCTTTTTTATTGTTTAAATTTTTGTAATGTTTATTTATTTTTGAGAGAGAGACAGAATGCAAGTAGGTTAGGGGCAGAGAGAGAGGGAGACACAGAATCCGGGCTCCGGGCTCCGAGCTATCAGCACAGAGCCCAACGTGGGACCCGAACTCATGAGCCGTGAGATCGTGACCTGAGCCGAAGTCGGATGCTCAACCTACTGAGCCACCCAGGCGCCCCTGAAGCATACAATGCTTTATCATCACTTGGTTTTAAGTTTGCAGGCTGGGATTTTGAAGATCACAGGTACACTGCAGGGGCACCTGACTGATTTTAACATAAACGCAAAGTCCCATTAGATACTTTGGAATGTTACCCATCTGGCCTTGTCTCTTCTCAAATCCTGTCTCCTGACAGATCCACTCTCCCTTGTGGACTGTCCCTGTCCAGCATCCCTCCTCCCATCATAAGTGATTTGTTTCTCCCCAGTGTTGCCCGATTGTCATTATCGCCATGTGTTTCACATGCTGTTCCTTTCACTGGGGTGCCTTCCTGTCTTCTTTCTTGACCCCCTCCCCTTCGTCCATCACATCTCAAGAGGACCCTCTCCTGTGCACGCCCGCCTGAGTAAGCTCGGAGCACCGCGCTGCACTTTCTGTGCTCGAAGCCATCTCTACACGTGGGCTCCCTGGGGACAGCATTCATCTCGTTCTTTCCAGTGACCGGCACGGTCCCAGTAGGTGGAGAGGAGTTATTTCTCAAATAAATGGACCCATTAATGAAATACCCACAGGCTTTCAATGCTATTTATTATTTGAGGGAATGACTTTTATAAAGAGTTTTCAATTTCCTAAGTCTTCATGCAATTTTTGCAATTAAAATGATACTTTCCATTGTTCCTTCACATCCCGGGTTACGGGGGCCTTTTTCAACAGTCCCGAAGGTGGTGTTGGCTGGAAAGCCACGTAGGCTGAACAGGGACGCCTCATCGGAGGCAACCCAGCCTCAAGCCCTGTAATGTAACTCCAGGTCCGCGAGCTCTGTCAGAGCTCAGTGGGACGTCTTTATGAGCTGTTTCTAGAATTCCTTCCAGGCCCAGCTTCATTCTGTTTGTCCCATCCCTTGAACACTGGGTTATTGGGACACAGCCAGCACCCAAACAGGGCGTGTAGTTTAAAGAATGAGGGAGTGTGAAACATTTCAGTAAATGCTCCCCCCTCAGAGGGTTTACTGATGAAATCGGGTGGAGTGGAGGGTGTCAAGGACACAAGGAAGAGAAACCAAATGAACAAGGATGAATTTTAAAATAATTCATGAGATTTATATGTAGATTTATGCACACATATTACCGTCTAAGTATAGTACGTATGTATGCACGTACATATTTTATGCGTTTAACACATAAATGTATATTTAAATTGTGCATCTATCTCTCTGCTTTGTGTGTGTGTATATATAAATATATATATTATATCTCTGTATTCACACATGCATCTGAACATGTGCGTAAATGTGTACCTACATATACTTTTGACATACCTATTACATAGTATGCACTAAGCAGGCATAGTTCTGATTCATTTTCTACGCAGAGGTATAGCAAAGCTGGTTCACACGCATGCGTGTACATAAATTTGACATGCATAGATGTGTAATACTTTAGGTACAGGTAGTCATTGTGTGTGTATTTCCTTTTTTTTAAACACTCTTCAAAAGTTTATTTATTTATTTTGAAAGAGAGAAAGGGTGAGTGTGAGCAGGGGAGGGGCAGAGAGAGGGAGAGAGAGAGAGAGAGAGAGAGAATCTCAAGCAGGCTCCATCCTGTCAGTGCAGAGCCAGATGCAGGGCTCGAACTCACCAACCCGTGGGATCACGACCGGAGCCGAAATCCAGAGTCGGACGCTTAACCGACAGAGCCACCCGGGAGCCTTTGTGTGTATATTTCTGTGTGATGTAACCATCTCTGATTACTCAAAAGAGTAAGCATGCATACACGTTTTTCTGCATATGCCGACATACAGACACATACTTTCCTGTAGCTTAGTCAAGTCCTAGATTTAAAATATATCATATGGGTATTTTTGTACAGAAAGTACATTATGGAGGAAACTCAAGACTGTGTTTAATAATTTTTCTTATTTCCAAGAGTGTCTGGGAACACACGTTGCACAGAGTAGACACTCATGAACATCCCTGTTGATTATCTTCCCAAATAAACTGCATTTGTGAAGTTAATGCTAGTTACCGGAACAGATACACCTAAAGTCTCAGCGGGACGCTGGAAATGTAGGTCCTCTCCTGCTCCTTGGCGATGCTCTTTTCCTTCCCTTGGATTCGGTTTCTTCCTCTTTAACACGAGGGTGTTGCATGAAACAGCTCCAGATTCTTTGTTAGTGATTACATGCTTTGCCTTTTTATTTTTGGCAATCTTTAAATGGACAGCCAGACTCAGCCTTGAAACCGTTTTAGAAATCGAGTAGCATGGACAATGAGAGAAGAACTCAGAAGCTCACTTTCTTTTGAAGACTCTTAGCTGAGATCAGTGAGTTCCTGAGCAACGCTGCTGCATGAACACAGGGAGTGACCCCTTCAGCTGCGGTTTGTGAGGTTTATGAGGAAGAGAGGTCTTAAAAGAATCAGCCACAGACATTCACAAACCTGCTGCTATGGCCAAATTCTGTGCTGTTGGAAGGATGGAGCTACAAAGAGGCAGGGGAAAGGGGATTCCGTTCCTAAAAAGCTGCTTACCAGGTCCTTTCAGGAAGCCACGTGGCTTTTTCTCCTCTGTCAGATAAAGCTGACGTCAGTGCTCTACCTAAACACAGAGACTTGGTACACGAATGAAATGTGACTGCTTATAAGCTTTTGTAAGGTGCAAAGTGATTTTGTTGAGGTCTGCTGTGCAGGTTTAGAAAATGTATAGCTCTGCCGGGTGAACACTCCCAAGCAGTGACTAGAACAACAATAAACCTCAAACACAAGCGACGCCAATCTTCTGGGGGTAACAACAAATGCTGGGCGGGGTTTTCAAGGTCACGATGCGAGAGAATACCGTGGGATCCACGGTCAGGAAAGGCTTCTCAAGGAAGGCTGGGCTGATCTGTGCATTGCAACGTGCAGATTCTCATCTGTAGTGAAGAGATGGTACCACGACCCTCGGAGAGGGGGTTCTCAGGCATCCGAGACCCATGCAAGCATCACGAGTGAGTTTCCGGAGATGCTGGCAACAGGATCCTCTGGAAGATGTCGGGCTTGACCAAGGGTTTTTGATTTCTGGTCCATGAACCCTCCAAGAGGTCTGGGGATAGAATTCAGGAGTTTGTAAGTATAGATGGGATAAATCACATCATCATTTTCACTAATTTCCAGCTAAAATGTAGCATGTCCTTTAGTTATGAACGCAGGAGACAAATCACAGTCATGTTCGAGGTCTCTGTAAAATCAATATATATCGCACATATTTTTATATCCCATTTCAGTTGTTGTAGCTCTCTGGGAATATTTGTACCCAATGCTGCTTCAGAATTCTGCTAGGTATTACATCACCGTTAGGCTTTTAAAACATAGTATGTGAAAGGAACACAAATATTGCCGTATCATGCATTTACTTTAATGTGAGTAACTGTATTCCAATATGAGCGCTCCCCTATAAAGCCCTTAGTTTATTCCCCACTTACAATATTCTGACAATAGGTTCGTAGACTCCACCCCACACCCGAAGAAGGTTCGTGGTTTTGGAAATAGCTAAAACACCCCAGGTAGGACAAAGGAGAGGTATTATGCGGCACGACTGAGGACCGGCTGACCCCTCAGCCAGACTTGTGCTTGAACTCTGGTGTCAGAGCAGTGGCACTGGGCAGTAGATAGCAGGAGGTGGGCAAAGAGTGTCGGGGCAGAATGAGGACGTTAGCGGTGACCAGTGAGTTGGACTGAGAAGGTGAAGAAGCTTCATTATATCTGTGATAGCAGTAATTGCAATATCAAGGTCAACTCAACTGAGCACGCGTCAGGGGCTGGATGAAGACTTTTACATGAGTCAACTCATTTCACTCTGACAAGCTCTGAAGCTCAGAGAGGTTAATTAACTTGCCCACAGTCGTGCAAGTAGAGAGGGGGAGTTTCAACCCACAGAGTCCAAATACATACCTTGGGGCTTGTTAAAATCGCACGGAGTGGGGGCACCTGGGTGGCTCCGGCAGCTGAGGGTCCGACCTCAGCTTAGGTCACGATCCTGGTTCACGAGTTCGAGCCCCACGTGGCATCGGGCTGGCTGCTGTGTGCGGCAGAGCCCGCTTCGGATCCTCTGTCTCCTCCCCCACCCCCTGCGTCCCCCCACCCCTCCCTTGCTCGTATCCCTCTCATAAGTAAACATTTAAATACATAAAATGGCACAAAGCAGGCATCTTTCCTGTAGGCAAAACACAAAGCCATTCCCAGAAGGCTGGAGCCCAGTGTGCATTTCTCAGGGCAGTGAGGTCCCAGTATCACTTCCTGTCTCCACACGCAGGAAACTAGGCTAGATTCAGCCTTTATAAAGGGAAAGAGGGTACAGCCGAACACAGGCTTCCTAGGGTCGAGAACGATCCCTCTGGTTGAAGCAATCAGTGCCGGCGGTGTCTCTGGGCTGGCGGAATGTACTGTGCCTTTTGAGTCTCTCCTTAGCAGGGCCACACTCTCCCATTTTGTGGGTCGCGTCCCTGAGTCACTGTCAGCAGCAGCTTGGGACACCCTCTGCGGATCCAGAGGGTTCTCACCCGAGCTGACCACAAGAAGCCCGAGTTAACTTTGTGGGAGGCAAACGGAGGAAGGAAGTTCTGTGTGCCGCAGATGCTCACGTGGTAACCCTTTTTAAAAACTAAAAGGAAAAAAAAAATTTTAAAAACTAAAAGGAAAACAGCAAAAACAAAATAACATCAAGACTAGAGCACGTATTTCGAATTCAGCAGTCAACGGTCTCTTCTGTTTTCTCCTTGAACTTCAGGAGAGTGTGCGTTGGGGCTAGGAAAGGCACCCGAATCCGACCAGCCCTTCCTCTAAGCAAATGGATTGGATTTCCCAGGGTCCTGTGCATCCAAGGGGATGGGGCTCTCAGGCTAAGGTGTCTCCATTCTCAGAGAGAGGAGTGACCAGTGAAGCCTCAAGGTCTCTCTCAAATGTCACTACACACTTGAATTCTTCCCGCAGCATGCCTCTTGACAAGGGGTTGAACCACATTTATTCAAAAATTTTAGGTGTCATAAAAGTTGCTATTTCCAAAGAGGGCCAAGTATATGCTGGACTTTATGCTTACACTGTTCCTTATGCTTACAATGCCCCCGCCACCGTGTGAATTCGTATTTCTCTCACGTAGCTTCCGCTTTGGCACTGTGACCAAAAAATAATTTTAAATAATTTTAGGGGCTCAGTCGGTTAAGCGTCCGACTTCAACTCAGGTCACGATCTCGCGGTCTGTGAGTTCAAGCCCCGCGTCGGGCTCTGGGATGATGGCTCAGAGCCTGGAGCCTGCTTCCGATTCTGTGTCTCCCTCTCTCTCTCTGCCCCTCCCCCATTCACGCTCTGTCTCTCTCTGTCTCAAAAATAAATAAACGTTTAAAAAAATTAAAAAAAATAATTTTAAAATAGTTTTAACGATGAAGGCAGAACATATTTGTGGACAATGAAACCAATTAGTTGAGCAATCAAGTAAGGTCTTACAAATCTCCTCTCTTCCTGCACCCCCCACCATTGCTTTAATTACTAATATTTTAGATTTTAGGTCTTACTGGATCAAACACAGAGTGTAAGCAACATTAGTTCAACTTTTGTGTCATTTAATCCATAAGAAATTGTGAAACTTTTCTCTATTTTGGTTTCTTTATTTTAAGTTGTTTTTTAATGTGTATTTATTTTTGAGAGAGAGACACAGAGTGTGAGTTGGGAGGGGCAGAGAGAGAGGGAGACACAGAGTCCCAAGCAGGCTCGAGGCGCTGAGCTGTCAGCACAGAGCCCGACGCAGGGCTCGAACCCACGAGCTGTGAGATCATGACCTGAGCCGACGTCAGACACTTAACCGACTGAGCCACCCAGTTGGCTAGTTTGGTTTCTTAACCTGGGCTTAATTTTGAGAAAAAAAAAATACTATAATTGCTCCTTTTCTCTTGTGGCATAGGATATGGCACATATTAGATTCTTTTCTTTTTTTTTTTTTTTTCAGGCCATGTGCTTTGTGATTTTATTTAATTTTCATAATGAAAATATGAGTAGACAGTATCTCAGTTTTATAGGTAAGGAAAGTAGAATTCAAGACGAGGCGTCCCACGGGAGAGCATTGCCCAGGTAAATGTGAAAACCAGGTTTCAAATACAGGTCAGCTTCCCTCAAATCTATAATCCTTACCCTGCTGCACTCTATCTACCTCTTAGATAACTTACCATGTTCCTGTGCGAGGCTTACTTACTCGCTTCCCCTACAAGATTTTGCTGTGCTTCTGTACAGAGCATGTAACTTATTCACGCGTGAGTTCTATCTAACAGAACGTTTATGCAGAGTGAATACGTAGTAAATAAATGAATGAATGATTGAATGAATGAAAGTAAGCATGGCTACTTCATTTCACCTTCTGCTGAATACCCTATGTATTAAGGAAAAAACTGGAAAATCCATTACCTTCCTCGACATACTTGTTTCAATAAGATATGCCCCCCTACCTACGTGGATAGTTGCAGAATTCTGTAGAAAACGATGGGGTGGTGAGAGTCTGTTGTTTCGTGTCTTGAGGCAAACCAGGTGATCAATCAGATGGGATGGGAGAAGATTCTTGGAAAAAGGATCTGAGAGGATGTTGGGGTCAAAGAGAGGATGTAGACGTTGAACCCTGGTTCGCACAAGAACTGGGAACAACTCCAAAGGAAAGGAATTCCAAAAGAAATGAATTTATTTCTATCTCTTTAGAATTCTATTCCACTGTCTGGGCAATATTTGGAGAAAGGACAGAAGGGAGAAAAGGAAAAAGAAATCTCTGTTCTCCTAAGATGTTTTTTGTTAGACGGTGGAATTTAAGACGTAAGAACTGGTCATGGAGTTGGAGAGACGGGTTCAAAACCCGTCCTCTGATATTTATTAGCTGTAGGCAGACCACGCAATATGTCTAAAACCTCAGTTCTCATCGATAATATCCATTTTAAAAACTGCGATTAAAATTAAATGGGATAGTTACCGTGAACACGTCTAGCATAGTGTCGGCCACATATCAAATGTTCTGAACGTGTTTACATACATGGCCAAGAAAAGCCCTGTTCTTCCTAAAAATTTTCCAGAAAAGACTATCATTCTGGAAACTGCTCAACAGACTGGTGAACAGCAAGAAAGATTTGACCTTCTGCGTCCCCAGTGATCAAAAGTTGAATCGCTTTGGCGAAAGACTAATGTGAAACAAATGTAGACGAGAAATATATTTTCATAAGCTAATTCTCTTCTGGAAGCGGTGTGGAAGGAGCCTCTTAAATCCCTTTCCACCTGCTTCCAACACAGGACTCCAGAGGGATGGTTATGGGCTGGGGTTTGTAGTAGAGTCACAAGGAAAGATAAAGAAGGTGTCCCCAGTTCTCTGAGGAAGTATGGTCTAGTGAGTCATGCAAATATTTAGTGGGCGTTTTATATGTAAAGGGCAATGGTGCAGGATAGCTGCACACAATCTAGGAAAATATTATTATAATTATTCAGTTGACTTGGGGAAGTAAGTAAATGTCTCCTAACTGTTCTCTTTGGAGGTCTTAAAATGAGAAGAAAAAAAAATACACTAATAAGAAAGAAGACGGAAAGAAAGAATAGGGATTAAAAATTGATATTAAACTGAAACTAGGGAATGAACAGGAACATTAACAATAATAGTTTGAAAACTATTACTTTATATTAAGTAGTTTTCCATTTGAGAATATCTATTCTGACGTGATGCCATGTTTAAATTGATTCCATATTCCCTACCTCTCTTCATAAACCATAAATTCCTCACTTATGACATCTTTATTTTGATTCTTATTTCCAGCACATTTTTCAAGATCACAGATGTTCTGGTTTTTCAGATCTTTTATCATGAGAGTCATTTCATTGTTGTTGTCTTTAGCACAGCGACTTTGCTAGCAATAGGAAAAAAAAATGGGTCATACAAATTTCCTTTCAAATCTCTGTAGAATTTTTTTAAAAGGTTATGCTGGTTTCTAATATTGCTGAAGCAACGCCTGAATCGGAAGAATTTAATTTCCCTTTTTAGTAATCTCAGCTTAGAAACTGATTTGCGGTATGGTTTTTTTGTTTTTTTTTTTTTAATCTTTGAAGTTTACTAATTTGATCAAAATATGCCTTGATCTGTTTTGTTTTGTTTTGTTTTTGTCCCGGAATACCGTGTATGCTAACATACTATAGATGGTCTGGTAAAATCCAACAATATCTTACAAACACAAACCATTTATTTCTCTCTTTCTGATCAGCTCACTGGTTTGTGGCTTTCCTGTGGGTCCGGTGAACTCTGGTGGCTCAGGCTCACCTCCCAGCCATGAGCAGGACATGTGCCCTGGAGTCCAGGCTAACGGAACCTTGGCATCTGGATTATATCTTTCTTAGGAAAGAGCTCTGAAGTTCAAAATGGTACTGATGTGTGATGTCTCTTCAGATCGTGGCTCTTATGGAATAGCACCCATATTCCATAAGAGCCAGTCCTACAGGCAACCTTAAAGTCAATGAGATGGGGAAGTATTCTCAGTCTATGGAGATGGGAGCGGGTGGGGAGGATTTGGGTCTTCTTTTATTTCAAGAAATGTGTATGTATGTATGTATCTATCCATACATATATATGTGTATACAAACACACATATATATGTATAGATACATACATATATATACATGTGTGTATATATACATATGTATACACACATATATATATCTAGATAGATAGAGAGAGAGAGAGAGATATCTTTAGACTTTTTTTCTGATTTCTTCTGTGATGTCTTTTAGATTTTCATTAACAAAATGTTGGATCTCCAGTAGCTATTCTTCATATCTGCCACTTATCTTTGATTATTTTTTATTTATTTATCTTTCTTTTCCTTTCTCTGCCATTTTCAAGACCGAAGCAAGTACAAAATAAATGTGAATAATCCTAGAAATCACGTAAGTGAAAGAATTGAAACACAAAAAGTCACGTATTGTAGGATTCTATTTACATGAAATATCCAGAATAGATGTATCTATATAAACAGTGATCAGATTGGTGGCTACAAAGACCTGGGTTTGGGGGAGAAAGGTCAAAGGAGAATAATTGCTTAATGTGTCTGGGGTTTTATTTTGGAGTAATGGAAACATTTTGGAACTAGATAAGGTGGTGGTTGCAACATTATAATGTACTAAATCTCACTGAATTGTTTACTTTACATAAAAAAATTAAAGAATGAATGATTAAGTGCATAAAAATTAAGAGTTGTCAGTATCAACAAGTAGCAAATTTATCATTATTTTGCAACGGAAGATTAAAAATATCCAACTTAAAACTCGGAGAAGAGCAACTGAAGCTGTTTTATAAAGCTTTGTGAGTTGTAAGTTTGTTGGTTACAATATGCTTACCAATTAAAAAGTTTCATGTATGGCAATAATAATTATGTAGTAAATATGATGAAAAGACATATTTCACTGTAACATTGAAACATGACACAACTAGGTATTAATTGAAATGGAAGCATTTGCAGCCCATATGAACAAAAATTTAAACCTCTTCAGACAGATGTACAGAAACTTTGAGTACATTGTACTTGTCTCAGCGTGGTAAAGGGGCTTATTATCTCTAGTCTATATATTCAACTTCATGGATGTAAGAATTTGAATAAAATAGAAATTTTCTTTTCAATTCCCCTGGAAGAATCAGCTGATTAAAATGCTTAACACATTTTTGGGAAAGTAAGAATAGTGAGAGAAGATGTCCTACCAAATACTCAAAGCCAGTAGAAGAACACTGTTGTAATGAACAGAGCTTGGCGTCCACACAGGAGTTCATCAACAACTCAGTGAAACAGGATAAGGAACTTCTTGGAATCCAGAAATCTACTTATGCATGTGACGGGGTTGAGTGGGTCATAAAGGTGGTATATGAATGGATAATCAGTCGATACTTTCAGGACTTCTAGCTAGCCTTGAGGAGAAATTGAAGGAGACAGGGGCCTTTGCCCTCAACTCATTGTAATATATGTAATAAGTTTAAAGTTTAATGAAGTTCATTAAAAAAATCATAATATAAACTCACTGGAAGAAAATATTGATGAATATTTTTTGATAAATATTTTTATAACAGGGTTTGGAAGACATTGCCAAATTCTACCTTCAACTCAGAAAGTATAAAAACAAGTTTGATAGACTGGAGTGTAGTAACATTGCAAACCTCTGGATAAACAAAAGAAATGCCGTAATTGGGCTTAAAGAAAAAGAAATTTGAAAATGCAGTCACAACATATGACATCATGGGCAAATCTTTTATGCAGTGATAAGAAGAAAGGAAATGAACATCATTGTTAAGATGGGTGAAGGATTTGAGCAGAAAATTTATAAAACCAGAAAATATAAATGGCCGCTAAATACACTGATGATACCCAATCCCATTAACATTTCAAAAACTCGATTGAAAGTTATAGCTTTTCAAGACTCTGTATCACTTACCAATACTTCCATCATTGATAATACAGTGGAAACTCTCTCCCCCTTAACCTACAGGCCAGATTAACGATTGCTCTTGGCACACCCTACCAGGATGTTTCTCTTTTTTCACTGGTCAAATTGATGCCTACCCAGTTAGCTGTGTTTGTTCCCAGACTTGTTTATGCCAGTTTACTTGCTATGTCAATTATTTAATTTAATTAAGTCCTTTTTAAACCAGTGAATGCAAAATAGAGAGCTTGTTGCCACGAGGTTGAATGCTTTGGAGAGTCTGAAAGTATGAATGAATTAAAACAACAACAACAACGTTGAAAGAGACATGAGAAACACAACTATAAAAGTTTACGCCAGATAAAAGGAACCATAAACCTTGGAGTACTCTGCACAAAGATTGCTTCACAAGTGCTTTCAAGTTCCTGTACTCAGTCAAGAAATTGAACTCGCAAATGATAGAGAAGGAATCACGCTTATCTTCTTTGCAAAAGGAAAAGAGGGATTGTCAACTCGCAATTGGATCAAAAAAAATTTTTTTATAGTCTATGAGCTACATCCAAACATTGGTCCACTCTAAGTTTAACTGCAAGTGTGTGAAGGCTTACGTGTTGGAAAAAAACTTCTTGGTATCTTTATATTTCACACTAGGGACAATGTTTTGTTCCAATTAACCTGTTCAAATATTTATAAAGAGTTAGGTTCATTTTTCAACAGATAAATCTTGGTGGGAGGGAAAAAAAAAAAACTACAATTAGATGAAAGGTCTGAGTTACAAATTATCACTACCAAAACAATGGCATGTTAAGTAGAACAGGAAATACCAAGAAACCAAGATTCCAAAGAAAAATATCACATTCCCTGCAACAAGTCAGCTGGAGCTCACAAATTGCCATTTCTTGTTTGTAGCAAATCAAAGAATCCTGCCACTTTTACAAACATAAACCATTTACCGTTGCCAGTTTACTGCTGTTCACAAACATCAACATCAAGGAGGGGTTCTAAACTACTCAAAGGAAACTTTTGACTTTGCCCCTTGGATTTTTACATTAAACTTGACCATGGCGAACTGCAAAGAGAATAGGTAAAGGCCGTGTTTGTACCTGTCTCTGCAGTCCTGGGGGGGAGGGGGTTAATAAAATGCTACTGAAAAAAAAAAAGATTTGAGTGAAGTTTTGGGAAAAAAATAGGAGACACAGATATATTTTTTTAAAGAATCATTTAAAGTTAGCAACTCGATTGATATTCTTTATAATGTAGCATTAGTATGGAATAAGTTTCTCAGGAGAGCGATTAGTTATGACTCCAAAACCCGTGGTCTGAGGCTGAGTCTGCTGCAGAAAATCCTGAACTATAAGCCAAAATCAAAACCATAATTTTTTAACTGACCTCAAACCAAATGGATTGTTTACAGCCTGTCTCCACCTCTAGAACAGAAGTTCCGAAAAGACAGGACTTTTTGTGTCTTGTTCACTCCATTACTCAGATCGGTATTTGGTCCACTGTAGGTACATAGTAAATATTTGTCGAATCAATGAGTAAAAAGATCAAGATAGCTTGTTTCTGAGGTCCTGTCAGCCATATTATTCTATGGGATTATTATTGTATGTTAGGATGACCACGGACTTTGGAATTGGAAAATGAATTCCAACTCTGCCACTTTCTCACTTGTGATCTTGGTTCGTTGGATTATTTTACCTATGGTTCTTATATAAAATCAGCATTCGGCCTTTTGGACTTGCCGGTCAAATGAACTGAAATAAGATAATATATAATTTATCTGGCACACAGAACGTTCTCAATCAATGACTCTGATGGTGATGATGATGGAGGGTGGATTGGAGGTGGCGTAGGGATCTAAACTTTCCCAGTGTCCTTGGGGAGTAGGGTATGTTTCTAGTCTCCAGACAGCCCTCCCAGGCTCAAAAAAGGCCACACTCTCAGAGACGAAATGGCTCTGCCCAGAAACAGTTCTTTAGCAGGTCACATTGCAGAAGCACAGCTTTGGCGCGCCTAACAAAGGGGCCATTATTCTCATCCACAGACAACGCCAAGAAGGTGCTGGGTGGTCTAGAATACAGGAGACAGATAATGTAATGACTCCATTCATCAAAAAGTCGAGCACGCACACCAGCTGCCCGCCAGCTGGAAACTAAAGCTCCTCTCCGTTCTGAGGATAATTTACTTCTGCTGGGGAGACTCCGTGATACCCTTCACCTTCAGGGACCAACGGAATTCCAACAGTATCATGTGACATTGTGCTGACCCAGCAATGGGACTCCACGGAAAGCAAAATAAAACAAACAAACCAAGGAAAAGAAGGCAGTTACCCCTGATTTTAGGGAAAAAAACAAAAAAACTAACAAATAATTGTAATCTCTTCCGTAAATTTGCTCTGTTGTTTACCTTAGAGACACTTTAGACTCTCCAGTTGATCATACTTCTCTTTTGTCTTTGGCCATTAGGAAATCTAATGTCAGATTTTGGCCTGAATCTACTCACAGGACAAGAGGCTATGCCATGCATTTCTGTGCAGAGTCCTTCTACAACTTTTACTGTTTTCTCCTCCAGACGTTAATCTAGCCCATGACCACAGTTATTCGCTCCATCTTCTTATTTTAGATATGTTTTTGAGATCATCTCATATCCTCTGCTGAACAGAGAAATCATGATTTGAAACCTATGCAGTAAAACCTATAGGTGCTTCTCTCAAGCAGAAAAAGTGACGTAGTTCTTATTATATCATTTCTGTACATCAAAAAACTGAGATTCAGAGCAACTCACTAAACGCTACAACTCTGAGGACCAAATCTGCGCGATGTAAGAATTGGTGCATAGGATCTTCTGTCATCTTGCAATCTTCCTCTAATGTTAACATCTCACATTTACTGAATGTTTTCTGAAGCCCAGTTGATGCTAACCATTTTGTAGGAAAATCATCTCATTTACTCTTCACAACAACCTTTTAAGCGGGTTCTTTCCTTATTTGCATATTCAGATGATGGCCCTATAATTTAAGAATGTTAAGTAATTTACCAAATTCCTACAGGCGGTAACTGATGAATCCGGGATTTGAACCAGAATCTGTCCGAAAGCAGAGTCCAAGTTTTGAACCCTTAATGACGTCACAACCCCCGTACTTCCGCCTAATTTTTTTTTTTTTTTTTTTTTTTTGCCTTTTACAAATGGGTAAAGCTCAGTATCTTGGAGCATAATCAGATCCCAGGTAAAATACCTCTGGAGTTTATGAGGCTTTCTGAGCTAGCTGGTGTTAGTTTGTTGATTGGAAAGCAAAGCTTTCCTTTCTTCTAAAAGAGCGTGCGTTAACTCACATTGAAAAACACAAAGCAGTTCAGGAATGGGGTGTTGCAGTCCCCAGGGTAAAATGAAAACTACAATAGAACATGAAGAAGCAGTGTCATGGAAATAATGAAGGCTTTTTGGCATGGTTTCCTTGTAAGGAGGAAATTATTCATGAGAGGGAAAGGAGGAGGCAGAAGAGGCAAGATTCCGCTCTTGGAAAGTACAGAGGATGAACATGAACATGACCTGCAGGGGCGGGCAAGTGAAGTGCAAAAGAGCCTGTGTTTTGTAGAAGAAAACTCTGGACATAACTTTTAGGTTTTACATTGTCTTTACGTCCAGTTATTTTTCCAGGAGTCGGTTCTTTCCTGCTCTTAATAGTTTGCTCGTTAATCTAGAAAGACTCCCCGCACTCCAACGTGGAAACCACCATCTTTATTAGGAGAAATTCAATCTCCAGGAAAGGAATCATCTGTTTTAGTCACATTTTCCATAAAAAAAATTGATTTATCTGACCGCTATTTTCGCCACAGCACAGCCAGGTTTATAAATAAACCCATAATAAGTCATTAAAGTCTTATTATTTCCAATCCCTTCCTGTGGGATGTCTTCTCTAACCACCAGCCCACAGGAATGATGCCGTCCTGGGTGCCATCTGGACTTTCTTTGTATGCCTGCCGCAGCTATCTCGGAGGACGTGTCACTGCCTTGTGAATGTGTCCAGCCTTTGCATCATTTCCATTCTTCTACTTGATCCATTATACCTCCCCAAATCCCTGATGCTGACCACAGAAAACAAGTTACTTAATCCCATTGTACTTCATTCCAACAGCCAGCATTCAGTAAAACAAAGTCACTGGTGCTTGCCACCCTTCCTAAGTAAAAGAGTCACAATGAGGACTGAAAGGGTTTCTCGCCAAACTGGAAAGAGCTTTGAAGAAAACAGATCCTCATTTCCTCGGAAAACGTTTCAAGTTGAAGAAACTGAAATTGAGATCATAAAAGGAAGGAAAGGGGGTCTGCTTGCAAAATGGCAGACTTGGCCAAGCCACCCGGCAAGGGGAATGGGGTCATTTTATGAGGCAGAAGTCCCAGTCTGTGGTGGACCAGTGTGTTGTGTCTTTTAAGGTAATGATCGGGTCACAGACGATGGGTGAGGCAGGAAGCTGAGGGCGGGGAGGGGAGAGCAAGAGAGAGCATGCACAGAAGAAGCACATCCCAGAGGAACTCGGCGGAGCTTGGTTTTCTGAGCAGTTAGGAAAAAGAGGATGCCTACCATGTATTTGTCAACGGTAACTAGAATGTTATCTGCCTACCAGCCTATCTTATAACAATATCAATTTATCCATCCAACAAGCTGATTGTATGAGCACCCCTGAAGACGGGACTGCCATCATTTCACTCACCTTATTGTCTTCCTATGGGCCTATTTGCGAGAAAATGTCGAGTTGCTAATATGTCTCGCCTACCTACCTGCTACGGATCAGTCAGGTGTCAGTGAAGTGGTTAAGGCTGCCATAGAGACATTTAATATCACTACTCAGAATACATTATGAGGCACGTATGGAGGAAGTAGAGCAAGTCTTTACGACCAGTATTGGTCAAATAAGACACAAGTTCAAAGAGAACTATCCTGGCCCATCACAGGTTGCTGTGTCCCTTAGCTGTTTCATGAACTTGATGACTCCCCATAGTCTCTTCTCTTCATTGTGCATAAGAGTCCTCTGAGGATCCTGTTAGAATCCAATTCTGATCCAGTAGTTCGGGGACGAGGCCGGAGAATCAGTATTGTTTTTTGTTTTTTTTTTTTAAGTAGGCCCCATGCCCAGCATGGGGCCCAACACGGGGCTTCAACTCATGGCCTTGAAACCAAGGCCTGAGCTGAGATCAAGGGTCTGATGCCTAGCTGACTGAGTGACCCAGGTACCCCTGGTATCTGTATTTCTAACAAGTGCTATCTGTTGCTGTGGTCCAGGGACCACACTTTGAGAAGAAAAAGTTACCACAGTATGGCAGAGGCTTGCTCACCTCTCTGTCGATTGCAAAGTAGATGTTTGTTTAGCTTAACTCAGTTGTAATGGGGCTGCAATCTTTGCTCTTGATGATCTGTCACCTCAGGTAGGTAGCTGAAGATATGTTACTAGAGCACCGAGAAGAGATTGCGGACAGACTGGGTAGATAAATCAGGCACAATCTACAGTTCAATAAGGGCGACCAAGGCCAACAAAAATTGTCTTGCTCTGGGTGAAGGGAAGTTCTCAGATTTTATCTGCATTTTCAGCGATCCTGTGAACAGCTAGGTAGACTTGTTACTGGTTCTTACATTTCTGTGGCTCGGCGTCTAGCATGCATTTGAGTTAACTGAAGAAGAAGGCATAAAACTCTGTTTTTTTGTTTTTTTTTTTTTTTTCAGGAAAAATACTTTCTGGTAGTTGTGCAGGGACATATTCCAGTCCTGCTCTGCACATTTAAAGCAGACAGGCCAGTGCTTACACCATGCTAGTAGGTTGGCAGTCAATGAAAACTGGGCCTGGGAACTCCCTTGGAGTCTCTTCATCTCTGTTTGCTGCAATTCTTTCCATGGAAGCAAAGGGGAGGGTCCTGGAACTCTAAGGGTCAGGGAGAGATTTCTACAAGACATGATGCCTAGGCTAAGCTCTGAAGAATACATAGATCTTAGCTCTGGAAGTGGAAGGAACATTCCCAGCTGACAAAATAGCACAGGCATAAGTAAATTTGGGATCTGCAAGCAATCCCGTGTGGCCAGAGTGTAGATGAGGGAATGGGGAGGAGGAAGGGAGATGAGGTGGAGAAGTAGACAGAGGACAGATTGTTGGTAAAGTGTGAGTTCTCCTAAGAATGCACGAATACCCTTTTGGAACATCCTCCTTTTCAGGGTAGCACCTCGGCTTTGAGACGCAATAACGCGTCTCCTCTAAGCGATTGCCTGTGATCCCAGGGCCGATTGCTCTCTGATCGTCTTGCTGGTAGACCGCCATGAGATGCTAAGCAACAAGGCTCCCTCCACTGCTTTCCCACTGTATGGTTTTCATCTCTTCCTTTCCTGAGGTTGCATAGAAAGCAGACAATTACGGACGGACATCCCTGTCCCAGGAAAATGGAATTTGGAGATTGGAGGTTATAAGGCTACAGAATAGCTCACACTTTATGAACTGTATCTGACACTAAATGCTGAACAGATGGTGCAGATGAGTTTCTCACATAGCGCGCACACACACACACACACACACACACACGTATATTCCTTACCACAGAATCCAAGGGTTTTTATTTAGCGTTGTTGGTTTTATGATGTTGTTGTATCCTCCCCTTAACATGCTCTGAGCATAGTCTGAAATAGTTACGTGAATAGTAACGTGAGAATAGACAACGCTATCTGAGTAACAAGAATTTCAACACAAGAAAATCATGTGGCATATTTTATTTGTACTTATTCAACCAGATAAAACAGTCTCTTGCTATGTACATTAACCCTTTAGGAACTGCTGTGGGATGTCTGGGAAACCAGGATAAAAACTTTTTCCATGTGCATTTGAAAAAAAATGTTATGTATAACATCTGTTTTCATTCATGGGCACAGTGCCTTATTTTATCATGATGTATTCTTTGTGGTATTATTTGAGAAATCTATTACCCACAGATCACCAGAAGATCTCTTGTCCTGTCATCCTTGGGATAATGAACACTCTCCATATGTGTAAATCTGCCAGGCCATTGCTTCTCTGGAGTGATAGTCACTAATTTACAAACCAAAGAAATCATTCTTACCTTTTTTAATCAGTGACTGTTTTACTGCAGAAATACAGGAAGGGTCATTAGCTTGAACTATAAAACATCTCATCAGAGAGCTTATCAGCAGAGAGCAATGTAATCTTCTTTTTTTTCTTTTCTTTCTTTTTTTTTAAAGGGATTTTTGAAATGAAGCCATTCCAAGATACGTTCAATTTTTGGAAAAACGATTGATCGTGCAGTCCCGGATCAAGCCTACGTTGAAACTCACATGGCAAGCAAAAGCATCAAAATTAATGTAGACGTCACTTGTTTTGTGTTGTGGTTCTTGGAACTTCCCTAACCGACGTTCCGTCTAACGTTTAACCAGAGCTGTTGGTCTACACAAGAACGTTCTTCAGCAAGATGACTATTTTGCTATCTTTGGTTTTATTCCTTAGATGGGTTCTCGAGAAACCAGAATGATGGGAGAGAGTAGAGGTGCTGCCTGATGGATGTTCAATTCTGTGGGGCGAGGTGACAAGGCTTCCACTCTCCTCTGTGCAGCTCTATTCAATGAGCACTTATTAAATCCCGCATTATGTGACGGCCACTCTGAGAAGTTGTGAAGGAAGTTCTTGCCTTTACTCCTCAGGACCTCCAGGTAATGAGAAAACATCCAGAGAGCAGTCATTAACCATCAAAACTACCTGACATTTTGGCATGTGTTTTTGAGACCCTTCAGATGAGAACACGCCCTCCTGAAAGAGGCAGGTTAGGGATGGGCAGAGAGCAGCTGGAGACACTCAGAGAATTCAGAAAGAAGCAGAAGTCAGAGAAAGCCCATAGCAAGGCACAAAATTGGAAACGTGGCTTTTGGGTTCAATCTAAAAGGGATACAATTGTCAGGGTTCCAGGAAAATTATTTCTGAATGGTTAGTTTATTCAGTATTACTCAGCGGAAGTCGAAGTGCATAAAAATAGAACAAAGACTCAAATCAAAGATTGTTTTTCTTTAATGAGATAGCAACCGTTCAGTTTTAAGATAATTTTATTCAGACGTATTTTGTATTATGAAGATGTTTATGAGCACCAAATGCAATGATTTATAGCATATTAAGCACTATTACATTCATTGAAATTGGGAAACAATCCTGGTTTTTGCAAAATAGAAGGTTTTTTTTTTTTTTTTTTTTTTTAGATCAAGAAAAAAATCTGCTTCTTTGTCTATAGTATTTTTTCCAGGTTTAGAAACATCTTTTGGGTGGGGGACGGGTGGGGGCAGAGACTGGAATTGTGTGCTGTTAGGTCTGATTTTTTGCTCAGGAAGAAATCTACTTTTATGGCTTCATTAAGTGACATCTAAAAGGAAATCATCACTGCTGAGTCCGAATCCTTGTGGGTCCCCCCCCGCCCCCCCCCGTTGAATATGCGAAGTTGAGAACGTGTTTGTGATGCCGGTTGCAAATACCTTTCCCTGCCGTTGATACCCAGAACTTCTTTCCGAGAAGACTGTGATGTAAAGGGGACTGTGGTTCAAATCTTGCTTTATTTTCAGTGTTTAGGGCTTCAATTCTCTTTCAAGTCCATCTCACGTATCATTTTGCAACTCTCTCTGGAATTGTTTACTTTACAATGTTTTGATAACTTCAGAGTCGATAGAAGGAATGAGAGATATGTGCTGGAGGATAGTGGAATGGTCTGGAATTATTTTATCTCAGAACATTTACTCTTTTCAGTGATGGAAAAAATGAGAACTAAGGGCACTTAATAGACTGCGCACAGTGAGGGCTCTAGCCGCAAACATTCTTCTCTTTACAGGTAGTGAAAGAGGAAGAGAGTCTTCTGGAAAAGGACTAAATCCCCTGTGTCACCCAAGAGAGGATGAGGGTCGATGAATGTTAAGGGAAAACGGGTTCAGTCTGGATTAAAAGAGTCACTTGCCACCATGAATATCTGAGCACCGTAACAGGAGATAGTTTTAAGGTGGTGATCTTACCAATACTGGAGGTGTGCGAGAGGAAGCTTAGTAACTTTTCGTAGTGCCATTTCTTTCTGTTTAAAGTTTATATGTTTATTTTGAGAGAGGGAGAGAGAAAGCGTGCATGGGGAAGAGAGAGAGGCAGAGAGAGAGGGAGAGAGAGGATCCCAAGCAGGCTCTGCACTGTCAGCACAGAGCCCGACATGGGGCTTAATCTCACGAACTGTGAGAGCATGACCTGAGCCGAAATCAAGAGTCGGACGCTTAGCCTCCTGAGCCACCCAGGCGCCCCGGCGATGCCATTTCAAGAGAAGACTCAAACCTTGAAGAGGTTACGAGCATAGACTACTCTTGAGTTTCCTTCTGAATCTATCTGAAGTCATGATTTGGTGTCCACCTTTCGGGCTCCTTCCCTTCCCAAGTTTCTGCTCTACTGTCCAGGGTAACGGACCAATTCATGCTCCTGGACTTGCCAGATTCTGGCCGGGTCGTTCATCTGGGGTGCACAGAGGGCATTTCTTGCTTTTCAGCTTCTCTTACCTCCCAGAACCTAAGGAGCCCAGCATCTCACCGACGCTTCCATATGACAGGAGTAGAGAGAGTCAAGGGTCCCGGAAGGACTTCCCCCATCCCAGGCCAACACCAGTACTGGTAACGTGTAGACTCGGGATATGCCACAGTCGTGTGCCGCTTGCCTCAGAGCCTCCAGGAGCCGCGTCTGACCTACAGCCTGGTCCTTGAGGCTGTCCCTGCGGTCGGGGTCGGGGTGTACACTGACCCATGTGAAGCCTTTCATGTTCTTCTTCCTGGGCACAGCCATTGGAGTGTGAGATCCACAGTGTACTGCCTGTCTCTGAGCTTCCCGAAGCAGACCTGGGCCTTTATGGAGGTACGGTTTTCATCTTCCGTCCCATCTCTTTTCACCTCTGTCATCATCCCATAAGTCCCTTTAGTTTTCAGTATCTCTAGAGTCCTTTTCTGGCCCTTCCGACCAAAAGAACCTTCCGCGGGATACTGGTTTAACTTTGTGTACAAAAAAGAAAACGTGAGGCCCATTCAGGCCTCCTGTCACTTAGAGGAAGCCCTAAAATAGATTTCAACCCATTACAAGCTCAGGTTGCCATTGGAAGGGTTGGACACGTTTTGTTCCGTCTACCCAGAAAAACAAACGGAGACATTGCCAAGTGCGCGCGCGGCAGCAGGGTGGGCTAGCAAAGGCATGGATGTGGGAGGCGGAAACCTGGCCTCTGGTGCAGCGTTTGGGTCGAGCCAGGCAGCTGTGGGGGCTTTGGTCAGCTCTCAGCAGTTCCCCTCTTCTAAAATAAGAAACTTGGAGCCCGATGATTCCAAAAGCCCCTCTAGCTGCTGAGAGCTTTAATCCACGCGGCTGAGGCACAGAGGTGTCAACCGCCTGGCCCAAGCACACAGAGCCGAGGCCACAGCCTAAGGACTTGGACCCAGGTACAATATCACCTTAATACCGAGGCTCTTTCAGAGACTTTTACAGCAAAGGACGTGTATGCCCTCACAATCTCCTCTGGTGTGTGTGGGAGGGGCTGATGTGCTCCCCAAATCACGAGGCTGTCAGATCGGGAAATCCCACTAAAGGCAACTCCCGCCTTTCCAGGGACCTTGTCTATTTCTCCTAAACGGGTTCAGCGGATTTGATATTCCCAGCTCCTCCCTGGCTCCTTCCCTGGCTGTGTGATTTGTAGTTTCCCACCGTCCACCGTAGCGGTGTGACAGTGAACTCGGGGTGTCTGTGAAAAAACAGAGAGCCCAAGCATGCGCCGTGAACAACAGTAAATCCCGACGTCACGCTTTGTAACAGCTCCATTGCATTGCATGTTCGCTTTGGGGCCAGAAAATGATTTCCTACAGACGTTTCCCACATCCCCATCTATTGTCTGCCTCGGGTGGTTGCTTTAAAGAGAAAAACAGACCCCTTCCACCGAGATCCCGGGCTGATGTTGCCAAGCGGCTGGCCCCTCACTCCCTTCCATTGCGGCACGGAAATGAAGTCAGTCCGTGGCAGGAACTGCTCCTGTCCCTGGACGGCAATGGTATCTGGATGAACTGGAAAAAGTAAAGGGAAAACCCGCTTCCCAATCCCGGCTCCACCCCTCCTCAGTGCTAATGCATTTGGGAAAAGCAACCCAACCTGGCTGACACAGCCTCTTTGCCTATCAAAAAAATGTTTTGTTTTGTTTTAAAGTTTACTTGTTTTTGAGAGAAAGAGAGAGATGGAGCACGAGTGGGGGAGGGGCAGAGAGAGAGGGAGACACAGAATCCAAAGCAGGTTCCAGGCTCTGAGCTGTCAGCACAGAGCCGGACGTGGGGCTGGAACTCACGGACCGCGGGATCGTGACGCTGAGCCGAAGTCGGACTCAACCCAACTGAGCCAGCCAGGCGCCCGCAGCCTCTTTGACTATCAAATGGGAATATGAATACTTGCTCAGGAATGTCATGGGGGCTAGAAACCAGGCGTCACGAGCTCAGTCGCTCAAATAGGACATGTCAACAAAATACCAGGTAAGACACTCCAAAACATTTGGAGTGTTTTCCACACAACTTTGATATTCAGTATTTTTCTGGTGAGTTTGAGAATGTGGCAGAGATACTGAGTGGAAGCAACCAAAAAGAATAACTGATAGACGAGAGTGTCTTACTCTGGTCAAAGGTATCCCCCCATGAGAAAATAAATTCTCTAGTCCAGGCTGTGCAAGGTCAGAAGGGTTATTGTGGCTTTTGAGTCTGACGGGCTCCTGGGAGCAGCTGAGGGTAAGGGACCGGACAGCATCTATGACAAAGTCACCGGGAACCTGAGAAAATCAGGGTTGTGTCTCCCACCTTGCCAAAGGCTAACAATCAAGCAGCGAATCCCACGGAGAGACTGGAAAATTCAAATTGAGGCTGGGAGGTCAGGCAGAATCCTGTGTGGGGGGGCAGGGGGGTGTGTCTCAGAGTAGAGGCAGACAGAGATCCCTCAGTGAGGGCATCAGGACAAGCAAGATCAATCCCCATCATGGCGGCCTCACACGAACAAGAGAGCTCTGGAAAGTTCCCTTGTCCAGGAAACACATGGCAGAGAAGAGGAATCCACCCGTACATCCAACCGGCTGGCTGTCAGGGGCACGGCACCCACCGATGAGCAAACTCACAGAGCCTGGAACAAAGGTAGAACCAGAACGAGCGAGCTCAAGACTAGTGTTTGGGTTATTTGGTTTTTGTTTGTTTTCTTACTATTGCTGTCTTCCTTTAGGGCAGATAGATCTTACACTTCAAAAATTCCCTGGAGATACAGGGGAATACTCACATATTCACACTCTACTTTTTCCACTGCAAGAAAGAAGGAAGGAAGGAAGGAAGGAAGGAAGGAAGGAAGGAAGGAAAGAAAGAAAGGAAGGAAGGAAGGAAGGAAGGAAGGAAGGAAGGAAGAAAGAAAGAAAGAAAGAAAGAAAGAAAGAAAGAAAGAAAAGCAGAAGGAAAGGAAAGTCAAACTGTGCAGTATGTAGACTAAGAACGTCTGGACGTTCAGATCTCGCCAGATGTCTGTCTGTTCCTCAACTCCACCACTTGCCGTCTCTGTGGGCTTGACACCACAGAATTCTCTCCCTTGTCCGTTAGAAACAAAATGCAAATGGCACATGAGAAATTCTCGTAGCTCGTTTCAGGTTTCTCTGTGGCTTCCTACTACACTGGGCTCTTTTCTACCCTGGGGTGAATATATGCTCTTGAAGATTCAAAGCACACAAATAATACAACTTCAGTGAATTTCGACACTTCAAGGGTGAATGAGGTTCATCGAGTGCACATATGACCATATAGATGACTTATTATTATTATTATTATTGTTGTTTTAATGTTTATTTTGGGGGGAGCGCAAGTGGGGGGGTGGGCAGAGAGAGGGGAACAGAGCATCCGAAGCAGACTCTGGGTTGACAGGCTGATCGCAGAGAGCCTGGCGCAGGGCTCGAACTCACATGTCGTGAGAACATGACCTGAGCCAAAGTCGGATGCTCAACCGACTGAGCCACCCAGGCGCCCCCACAGGACGTATTTTTAAACCAAGCCCCGATTGCCTCTCCATTGATCTCCCTGAAGGGAAGTTTCCTTTAATTCAGGAGCACTCAGACTCTATCTCGGAGGAAGGAAAGGCAAATACAATGTTGTGATAGCCTTGAGAAAATGTCACTAAAATGGGTCAGCCTTTCTATTTCAGAGCTGTGCTCATCTGAAAACATTAAAGAAGCTAAAAATAAACACACAGTGTGCTCTCAGCTCCTCAAGCCAAGCCAGGGCATCTTTGAGAAGGCTGCGGATAGTAACCATCGATCTGCAGACCTTGCACCCTTTTCTGACTTTTCCAAGGAATAGCGTGGGCATTTTTGGAAGGCCGCACATCACTCGCCCACATCTCTTGTCCCCCAGGCTGCACGATTTGGAAAATACTAATCTCTTGGAGGTGGGGTGGGGATAGTGCGGATAGAGGCAGGACTTCATGAATCCAGCTTGTGCACACACAAACACTGAGGTGACCTGCTGGGGAATATTCTCTAAACTTGGGCTCTGGTACTAAACACTGGATTTCCGCATTTAACCTGGAAAAACAAACAAATGTCAACATCAACTTGATTTCTGTTCCCTGGTTGATTCCCTGGTCTCTACACGGTATTAAGGTATCCCACAAAATCCTCCGATCTCTATGGATTCAGGAGCACAATACTTCAGAGTTGCCCAGCAGAGAGAACAGGGGCTCTGGAGTCAGGCACGCTGGGTGCTGATTTCCAGTTTTGCTCCTAATGAGCTATATAAACGATGCCACGGTTCGCTTTTCCCCTCTCAGTCCCTATTGCTCCTTCTCTACAAAGTAGAAATCACGGATAGCTCGTCAACTTGTGAAGCTTGGCGACGCTGAACGTAAACCACCTAGAACAGTTTCTGTTGCAACGTAGGTACTCTTTAAACTCTCTGTGAATATTATTCCTGATGCTTCTATTATGATTACTTACTTGGTTTGCTACGCTTGCTTTCAATGTGCCAGATCTGGGGTCACACAATGATCTGTGGCCTGATGTCCCATCCGGATTTTTGAGCACAACTGGTCCCTAACCTCACAGTCCCCACGCCTGAGCCATGGGATGGCTTAGGTTTTTATGTTTTCCCTGCTCACTAGAAAGCACCTTAGGGCCCAGGCCAAACGCCTACAGTTGGGTTACCTCTCTCCACTTTGTGGGTCAGGATGATTTGTGTGTCTGTCCGCTCTAGACGGTGAGCTCCTTGAGGACAGGGGGCAGATCTGACTCTTGTCTTGTTTGTCACGCCTTGTGTCGGTGAGGCATGGAGGCGTTCTCAGTTCTGTTTGCTGAATTCTTCGGGATGTGTGTTTCTCCTAACTGCTGTCACCTCCTACCTCTGTGGCTGGATTCGGCTTTCCTGTCCTGCCTGCTCCTCATCCCAGAGCAGGGTGGAGGTCCAGGAGGCCACCCTCCCTCTCTGCCCCTGGCTTCCTGCTTGGCGAGGAGACTTTCTTCCCAGAGGTCAGTTCAGGCACGTATTGCTAATGGGAACACAATGAAACTTGACCTCAAAAAGCTTGTAGCGATTACTACAGTCATAATAATTTATATACTAAAGAACTCGGGAAGGAAGGAGGAAAGAAATTAAGGAAGGAGTCTGAACAAGAAGGCCAGGGGGCAAAGGAAGGAAGGAAGAAAGTGAGGCAGGAAATTCTTCTAAGAATCCGCTTTGTGAGGAGCTCTTGGCCACTTTTCCAAAAGCCCTGAGGGATGTTGTTTTCATTTCTGATTTAATACTGAGAAAACTATGACTCTGGATAAGTGATGTCCCAAATCCTGTGTGTAGTGTGAGGTAGATTAACCATTGGAAGATGTTAAACTAGATCTCAAACTCCCGAAAAGTATACGAGAAAACTTTTCTCGTATAAAACACAATCATCAACCAAACCAAATGTCATCCGAAAGTCTGTTCCCATTTCAGCATATGGATTTCGACACTAGGAAAAGCCTCTGTTAAATTTTACAAGGGATGATATTAAAGGTTATTCCCTGAATTGGTTGTAAGACCAAGTAAGAGTGATTAGCAAAGGTACTTTCCCCGGTAAGGCTCTGATTTCCCCAAGGTTCTATTTTTCCCCCCATTCGCTTGACATTTTAAGAATTCTCTGCCTCCAGGGGGGCCATAATCTGCTTGCTCCTTGCTGAAGCCATGGGGACCTCTCCCCACTCTGCATGTATGGGCACAGGGTTTACATTTTTAAATGACAGCTGAAATCCATAGAAACACACATCTTTTCACATTTGAAAATTTTAAAAAATGACTTTGCTGCCTCGGCAGCAAGCAAAGTGCTATGAAGGGAGTATAAATCAAGAATCACCGTGATCCTTTAATTACAAAACTTGCCAAGGTTCCACTGTTTTATGCATGCTGGTCACTATCTTTGAAGCAACCACGAATCTCTGATTGTAAGCAGAATGCAAAAACCTAGTACTTTTCTCTAGGTCTGCTCAGGACGTAGCAATAATTAGAAGGTCAATAATGTGCACACGAATGAGCTCGCCGATTCACGTTCCTTGCCTTCTGTATGGAATTACCCTGGTCTGGTCAGTCTCCCTCGTTCTTGTCAGACAGTGTAGTTCTGAAAATAGTTGCTAGGAAAAGAACTTCTTCTCATTTTGTCTTGCAACCTTCCCTTCTCTGAAAGATTACCAGAACTCCAACTCACCAGATTATATGGAAAAGACAGGATCTGTGCACAAAGACTGGCCCATAAAAATTGGAAATTTGGAAGTGGTAAGCTGGTAAGTGTTTAACACCTGGCTGTCTGAAAAAAAAAAATGTCTAATTTTGCTGATACAATGTATATAGAGTACACAATTTATAAATAATAATGAAATATAAAAAATAAACACACGATACACAAATTCCATATAGGTGATTGCTTCTCATGGAATGCTTTTGTTGACTCTTGCCAAATGTCTGTATCCATAGAAAAAATATGCTTTCAACCAACTGATAACAATAGTTCCAACGTGAATGTTACTTTATACTTTATCTGAACAAGTAAATCAAAGTGAAACAACAAAAGAAGTATGTCTGAACTTCACTCATTTGTCCACGATGTGAGCAACTTCTTTGCTGAATTGGATAATTGTTTTCAAATGCTGGAAAAGTATTTCCTCATGATGCTCACAATGTTTATTCGTCATGTTTCAGCTATAGGCATCACACTCAGTTAAGTGCAATCTGCATTAACTTTTTCTCCATAATCTTCTTAAGTGTAGATAATCAACGAAACAATAAACGAAAACTTATGTTACAACGTTTGCCAAGTTCCATGGCTCAAGTACGCGCTCCGGGGTTCGTTGTCTACCAATGTGACATCACGGAAGGTTGAGCTGGGAAGAGATTTTCAGTAGCCTGCCGTTACATAGTACCTTCAACATATAGTTACAATTAACGTGAACAACCTCAAAACCATAGATAAAGTGTAGTAAAATAGGAAGTGATGAGTTTTGAGTATTTATTACCCTAGTTTCGAATATAATTTTGTCGTAAATTCACGTAACATTAATAATTACAATCAACTTGCAAAGGTCCCCAACATTTAACAATTGACCCTTGCGGGGAGCCTGGGTGGCTCAGTCGGTTGAGCATCCATCTTCGGCACAGGTCATGATCTCACGTTTGTGGGTTCGAGCCCCGCATCAGGCTCCGTGCTGACAGCTCAGAACCTGGAGCCTGCTTCCGCTTCTGCGTCTCCCTCTCTCTCTGTTCCTCCCCCACTCATGCTCTGTCTCTCTGTCTCTCCAAAATGAATCAGTGTTTAAAAAAATTTTTTTAAAGATTCTAAAACAAAACAAAACAAAACAATTGACCCTTGCGAGGTGGAATAAGAGTACTTGCACATCACTGAATTTGTGGTTCAGGGGGGAGTACAAATGATAACTGAGTGTATTTCAAAGCACTGATTTTAAACTTGACCCTGTTTTCGAACTTGTTTCTGTCTAATTCTAACCAAGCCTTCTGTCCCAGAGATGAAGGGTGCTCCACTCCTCACCCCTGCTCCTTAGGAGCAGTGGTTCCCTTCAGATTGACCAATGCGTGAATGCAGAGATGATGCCGACACAAAACTCAAGGTTTTGCCAATGCAATCAAAGTGACGAATATGAATGTTAAACAATCCATTCAAGCAAACACCTGATACATACTTTCCTTATTCAATTTCCAAACTACTGCACCAGACCATAGGAGCAAATGAGATTCTGGGAAGAAACCCCATTAGGATCAATGAGTTTAAGGTATGAAAATGTTGGTTTGATTTGTTTGCATTTAATGTTTTTGACCATTGATACATCTTAAAATTGTCTCTAAAGAAATGGCTTTCACAAGTTTGTCTAGAGAAATAAAACATATATATTTTACTATACGTATTTGGCTTTGAAATCCCATGGAGATTCAGACTTCATAATTAGACAGGTGAACAAAGAAGACACTAAAATTTAAAAAGCAGATGAGAAGTGGTAGAAACTTCACTGGATTGAATTCAACTTGGATCTTATAAATTCGATTCATTTTTGAAAACCTCTTCCTAGGGGAGTTATGAGGTTATTGACAGATACAGATACTTAAAAAAAAAACAAAAAAACTCCAACATGTTGTTCAGAGTATTTGCCTAAACCAAGAAGTTTCTTTACTTTTTTCTTTAAAAAACTTCCCCATTCCATATATATGTAAAGGAAATATTATGAAAAACTTTATTGAAATAAATTTATTTATTTAAAAAAAAAATTTTTTAACATTTATTTATTTTTGAGACAGAGAGAGACAGAGCATGAACGGGGGAGGGTCAGAGAGAGGGAGACACAGAATCTGAAATGGGCTCCAGGCTCTGAGCTGTCAGCACAGAGCCCGACGCAGGGCTCGAAGTCACGGACTGCGAGATCATGACCTGAGCCGAAATCGGCCGCTCAACCAACTGAGCCACCCAGGCGCCCCTATTGAAATAAATTTAACAAATTGGATGAAACGAATACATTTCTAAAAAAAAAAAAACAAAACAAAACACAAACCCCCTGAAGATTGCCAAAAGTACCTAAGAAGAAATGGATAATTCAAATAGCCCTATTATTCAAGAAACTAATTTGTAGTGAAAATCCCGCAAAATTCCTTCCAGCTCCCGAGTTAATTCTATGAACCTGTTAAGGAAAAGTTAATAATTCTACCAAAAAAAAAAAAAAACCTTCCAGAAAATTGAAGAAAAGAGAGTAATTTTCAACTCGTTCCAAGAGGCTGACATTACTCTGACATCAAAACCAGGCAAAGAACTTGCAAGGGAAGACTGAGACAGCCCAAAGCCTCTCATAAAGATCGGTGCAAAATTCTTAACAAAATGTTATCTAATGGAATACAGCACGTTTGGGATATCTAGCAGGAGTACCAGGTGATTGTAACATTTGAAATCCAATGTAAGTTCCCTGTCTTAGTCAGTTTTGGCGGTGGTAACAAATACACCATTGACTGGATGGCTTCAACAGTAAACATTTCTTCCACACAGTTCTGGAGTCTAGGATGTCGAAAGTCAAGGTGCCGGCCGGTCCAGTATCTGGTGAGAGTCCTCCTTCTGGTTTCCTGATCTTGTATCTTCAATGATGTGTCCTCAACGTTGTAGCCTCACCTTTTCTGGTTGTCTCCTCACATGGTGGAGAGCAGAGAGGGAGGAAGCAACTCTCTGAGATTTCTCCAAGAAGGGCACTAATCTCATCCCTGGGGGATTTCAGCCTCATGACCCAACCACCTCTGAAGGCCCCATCTAACACCATCACATTGGGCATTAAAATTTCCACATCTGAAGTTTTGGGGCCCTCACTTATTAATGGACTGAAAAAAAAATGTCAATAGATGCTGCAGAAACTTTTGACAAAATCCAACATCCATTCCTGAGAAAAACCTAATGAAATTGTCAAAATAAATAAGCAACTAAGGCCCAACACAAACTTGACCTCCAAGAAAGTCTTCCTGACCTACAGGCAATACATTTTATCTCTCACCTCTGAATTTCCCTACATCAGTTATTTCCACTTCTCAACTCCTCACTCGTAGGTCAAATTGTGAGTTACAGAAATAATCTGTTAGTTTACCTGGGAAAATATCTTCCTGTGGATTTAGGAACTCATTCTCTGTCCCATAGCATGACTGCACTTGAATTGGTCACTTTAGCCCTCTGAGCCTGTTTCTTGATCTGTGCAATGGAGGTTTGAATGTGACTCATTTGAATGAATAAATTCATGCGTAGCTGAATTTTTTTATTGTAAGCAGTGTCTTTGCTGATTACCAGTGGGCCACCTGCTTCTGTAAGGCCTCTGGTTTCCTTTTTTTTTTTTTTTTTTTTTTTGTAGCCTCAAGTGCAGACCCGGCCCATAGGAGCAGGACTGGACAGGGTCTGTGACAGATCTGACGGCACTATGGTGACGCCCTCCACTACTGGGCCCCAGGTCAAAAGGAGCCCGGTGCTTTCTGTAATCGACGGAGACCATGCTAGATCTGAGCAGTGTAAGCCCTCTGGGCCTTGGCACAATTTGGAGCCCAGATTAATTAGTTAATGTTCACAGAGCACTTTGAAGATGGAAAACGCTGTGGGAGTGCAAAGCCCTTTAATGATCATCGTGATATAAATTTAAGCTCCAAATTCAGCAATCGTAATTGGAAGTTGCTGATTCACATTGGGGCAGCATCCGGGCTCCAGAAAGCCCTATGAAAGGTGCCAAGAGCTTCCTGGGCCTGGGTGCTCTGGGGCAAAAAGGGCGCTGCAGGAAGCAGGAGAGTCTTGCCTGTCCCTCCCAAGCTGTCCTGCTAGAAATGGCCTGGCAATGCTACCTGCCTGCAAGTTGGGTCATTCAATTTTCAGGGACCATACACTGGAGAACTCGCTGTAGGCAAAGCCTGATTCGACTCCATGTGTGATAGAAATCCAAGTCCTACCCCTGCCATGGTACGGTCGGGGGTAATCTAGTCGTACGTCCAAACCCTAGATCTGGTCATTTTTATCGAGTGTGACTCTGGAAAGGTTATATCGCCGTGTAATCCCCAGGATCCTCATGTTTAAAACAAGTAAGAATTGAAGGTAATCCTATCGGCCTTTTGGAGTTGTGTCGAAAACATCCGGTAAGAAACTGACACGTTTGGGGGGCTCAGTAAATAGTAACTCATTATTTTGTTACCAAGATATTCCCACGATACCAGAAAAAAAAAAAAAAAAAAAAAAAAAAAAAAACGAAAAAAAAACCAGTACTTTCCTGCTTACACCCATTGATGTGGATTTTAGTTTCACTTGCTGGTTATGCTGTTTTCTCAGGATTTCACTTTGCCTCTGAGGATCCCCCTCCCCCTGCCCCCACCTCGGTGGTCTTTATTAGAGCGAAGAAAAAGGCATTCTGTTTAATGTTTTCTCCTGTTTGCTGCAGCACTCGGGGCCCTCAATAGCTCATTGTCAATGACCTAGTTAGTCCATGGAATATCTCACTTTTGGAAGAAACTTGATGTCCCTGAGTGCTTTGAACACAGAAGTACGATCAAAGTGCTGCTATACCCTGGCACAGCCTCTTGGCTTCAGGCAACGTGGTTAAAGGCACACACTTTAAAGGCCTCAGACTGGGTCACTTCTCGGTGCCGAGAGAACATGGCAAGGGTTCCTTCCTTCCATTAGGCTGGGCAGGATAAACTTCACATGCGGCGAGCTGAACCTGCTGACCTTGCCCCTGTCCCCCCCACCGTCTTTCTCCAGACCCTCTCTCCCGGTGGTCTTGCTAGCCTCGTGGCCTTTACCACCAAGCTCCGCTTGAGAAAGCTCGGGACTGGGTTCTCCAAAGATGTCAGGAGAAAGCCCTTTGAAGATGCAAAGGATGCGTGTGAGTCATTCATAATCAGCGTGATTCATAAGAGAACTTCAGAGACCAGCTTCTCTTTACTACTCATTATCCCTTCAATAGACCGAGTGGGGCCAATAGTTAATTTGCAAATTGCAGGACTCAGTAAGGTGAGACTCTACAGGCAGAGGGTAATTAATAAATTATTTTTTAAAGAGAGGTGGAGTCTATTCAACTCTGCAAATTTATTATACACGTGAGACGATCTTTTTAATTCCCTTCTTCACCCTCAGGGCTCAAAAGCATTAATGGTTGGGCTCTCCTTCCACTGTCTTCTGCCACCCTCTCGCGGGGGCTCACGGGTGTTTTCAATACATACCTTGGACTGCCAGGTTCATGGGCAGAGGGTGTCGCTCAAAGAGGGCCCGCAGTCGGCACTTGCTTATCATAAGATGTCTCACTCTGTGCCCTTGAATCGGGCCTCATCGCTCAGCTCCAAGGCAGTAAAAATGAATCCTGGACACCATTCCCAGTAATGTCTCCCTCCGACTGACTTCACTCGCCCCCTATTCCTCTCTCCTTGCTCTGACGTTTATTTCCCTATCTCCTGGCCTTCTTGGCTTTGCTGCACGATGCAGTATGTTATGGGGTGAATCAGGTCCCGCCCCCAGAAAAGATATGTTGGAGTCCTTACTCCTAGGACCTCAGAGCGCCACCTTATTTGGAAATGCGGTGGTTGCAGACGTAACCCGTTAACGCGACATCACACTGAAGGACTCCTAGCCTAATATGACTGGTGTCCTTATGAGAAAATGCTCGTGTGAAGATACAGAGACACCGGGGAGAAGCCTCATGAAGACAGGAGATTGGGGGGGATGGACATCCGAGTCGAGGCATGCCAGTAGGTGTCCTGAGATGCAGAAGACTCTAGGAAAAGGCATCAGCCTCCCTACAGGTTTCAGAGAGAGCGTGACCCCCTCAACACCGTGATTTCAGACTTTTGGCCTCCAGAACAGTGAGACAATAAACATAGGCTGTTTTAAGCCACCCAGCTTGTGGTTCCTCATGACGGCAACCCTGGCGGGGAAACAGGATCTCCTCTAATCATCTCAATAACCTGACGAAACAGTTATTATTGTGCCTGATTCACAGATGAAGACCCTGAGGCTTAGAAAAGTAAGGAAACATCTCGAATTCCACAGCCAGTGGGGTCAGGCAGACGTAGGGCTACATCCCCATTTTCCTAAACCTTTTCCTGCGTTCTTTGTTCCACCTGCTCAGTGTCTGATATTCTCAAACCGGAAGAAGGATCGCTTCCCTGGGACTTTCTAACTCGTTCCCGGTGGCTTTGTCGTCCTGGCGTTCTATCCGCGACACTTTTTGGTAATTTGGGCTTAGGATAACGCCGATCTCCTCTGAAGTTCTGCCCACCCCCCCCCCCCCTTCTTTCCCTGGGAAGGACTTGTCGACCTCGGGGCAGACATCGCTGACAAGACGGTGACAAACAGGACTGCCTCCGCTGACAGAGGCTCCCTGTCCCCGATTCGGCTGACAGAAGGAGACAGGCCAGCTACGAGTGATGGCGGCTGGCTGAAAATACACACTAATCTAATCTTCTGGCTGTTCTAGATGAATCTCAGGAATGTGGGAGGCTAGCATGTCAGATAGGCAATTATTGGCCGGACGCAGGATTGCATAATGTAATGACGACTCGGGCTTCCTGCTTCGGCTCGCGTGTGGGGTGCTTGCCAAAGAGGGTTTATCTTCCCAAGAGAAACCTGCCAACTCTGGGAGGATATGAAGTAACTGTGATTATGGGAAAAAAAGACATGCTTAATGTGAAAATAGTCGAGGTCTCCTTCAGCCTGTGCTCTGAGTCTCGGCCCATTTTCTTTTTTTTCTTCATCCCTTCATGCTCCGGCTCTCTTCCTGTCATTTGGCCCCTCCGAAATTTCTGTGTCCCTTTCTTTTGTTCTGCTCTTATCTTAACTCGCCCCCTTGCTTTTTGTCCAGATCTTCACTCAAACCGACTCAGTATTTGAGGACAGTGCCCTGGAGGATTTCCTGTACCTCCTTTTGCTCCACAAAGACCCCATCCCATCCCTACAACTGCACTTACCGCGGCTGCTCACAAAAAAACCCACAGCTCTCCTTTGGCCTCCTCGAAATACTGACGCTGAGCTCCTCAGAGTGGCCGTGGAAATGCTTTCCGAGAGAAACATGGCTCACCGAAACCAAACAAGATGGGGAGAACAGAGAGGCCTCCTGCAGGTTATTTCTTGGTGTTTTGTTTGCTTGTTTCCGGAACAGGATAAGTGAGACCCAGAGTGGCAAAGTCACGGACACCGAGTTACACAGTTGCCCATTGGAACTACCAGCCCCCAGAAGCTGTCGCTCCCGGGTTCTGGTCCAGCTTCCCACTAACACATTGTGCGTCCTCTCTTCCTGTTACAGCAGACACCGTGTGGATATAAAAACACAATGCAGCAGCTAAGAAATTATGGAGTCAGAAAACAGAAGAGGGTACAAAACACGAGAACATTTATTTTTCTAGAAAACCCCTCAAGAAGTATTTCTTATTTGCCGAGATGATCTTGCCCCATGAGGAAAATGTTATGTTGCTTAAGCAGACCGAGGAAATGTGCCGTAGCACCTATAGACGGGTTAAAATTGAACTGGAATTCTCACGGAAACCTTTTTTTGGGAGCTGAAAGAGGTCAGCGTTAATCAACCAGAAACTACACCTCGTTGACTCAAACAAGTTCGTTGGGAATGATTAACCACTTGCTGAATATTATTATTTGCCATGTGCCGTGGTAGGCATGTGAAGGAACTTAACTCACGTCTGACAGTTTTTCGTGAACTTTTATTGTCTTATTTTAAATATGGAAATCAGGGGGCGCCTGGGTGGCGCAGTCGGTTGAGCGTCCGACTTCAGCCAGGTCACGATCTCGCGGTCCGCGAGTTCGAGCCCCGCATCGGGCTCTGGGCTGATGGCTCGGAGCCTGGAGCCTGTTTCCGATTCCGTGTCTCCCTCTCTCTCTGCCCCTCGCCCGTTCATGCTCTGTCTCTCTCTGTCCCAAAAATAAATAAACGTTGAAAAAAAATAAAAAAAAAAAAAAATAAATAAATAAATAAATAAATATGGAAATCATGTTCAGAGAGGTCAACCCACTGGCTCAAACTGATGTAGGTTGGTAAGACGGTTGGTCAGCACTCAGACTCTGGGCTGGCTACTTCCAGTGCTTTCCCCCGCTTTTTCCAGTCTCTCCATTAGGTGCAGCGACTCACCCAGGTACAGATGAAAGCAAGATTTTATTTTACTTTGGTAATATAACTCTTTCCCTCCTGTGCCCTCTACAAAACTGTGTGGGCATGCAGGAAAGGCAGGATGGATTTTATGCCATCGCAACATGATTAACCTCGATGCCAGGTTTCCTAGTGAAGAAGCAGAACTCTTGTGCTCACATTCCTGATTTTCCCCCCAAAGAGCATGTATTCCTCCACCACCCCCTGTGACAACTATCAAATAAACCCTTAAAATGTAGACACAGTGTGGGCGCCTGGGTGGCTCAGTTGGTTGAGCATCCGACTTCAGCTCGGGTCAGGATCCCGCGGTTCATGAGTTCGAGCCCCGCGTCGGGCTCTGTGCTGATGGCTCAGAGCCTGGAGCCTGGGTCAGATTCCGTGTCTCCCCCTCTCTCTGCCCCTCCCCTCATGCTCTGTCTCTCTGTCTCTCAAAAATGAATAAACGTTAAAAAAATTTTTTTCAAGTGTAGACACAGTGTTTTAGAAAACGAGGTCTGCATAACATATTGTGTTAGCCTCCTCCCTAGATATGGTGCAATTCTTGCAGTGACGCTTAGCTTTTGTCAGTGTGTTCTTACAACATTACCTAGATGCATAGAGATGCTCAATATTAAATGATGGCCGATCACATCTCATTGTGCTTTATTTTATCCGTAAAATCTCTACGTGGTAAACACTGTCAGCCCCTATCTTGCTGCAGACTCTTTCAGCTGGAATCACACTTTATGGAACAGAGTTTCTGAGCCCATTTTGAGCTACAGTATTTTTTTTAATTTTTTTTTTAATGTTTATTTATTTTTGAGACAGAGAGAGACAGAGCAGGAACAGGGGAGGGGCAGAGAGAGAGGGAGACACAGAATCTGAAACGGGCTCCAGGCTCTTAGCTGTCAGCACAGAGCCCGACACGGGGCTCGAACTCACGGACCGTGAGATCGTGACCTGAGCCAAAGTCGGACATTTAGCCGACCAAGCCACCCAGGCGCCCTGAGCTACAGTATTTTTTTAAGTTTATTTATTTTGAGAGAGAAAGAATGTGTGCACGTGAGGGAGGGGCAGAGAGAGGGAGAAAGAGAGTCCCAAGCAGCCTCTGCACTGTCGGCGCAGAGCCTGACGAGGGGCTCGATCCCACGATCTGTGAGATCGTGACTTGAGTTGAAATCAAGTGCTTAACCAACTGAGCCACCCAGGCACCACTGAACTATAGTATTTCTACTGGATTCTAGAAGTCTCACCTGGGGGGGGGGGGGCGTGCAGTGTGAGGGTACAGAAGGAGACCTGCTAATTTTCACTGTGTCATAGTCCTATTCAGGTTGGGCCCTCCTCCTCCTTGGCCTTCCTCCCACCCCCCGTTCTCTTGCTTCATCCTCAACATCACCACGACCAATCTTTAAACCAACCCAATGAGATAGAAACGACGATCTTCATTTTCCAGATGATAAAAATGGGACTCGGGGTTCAGATCACTTGGGCCATGACCACTTAGCCAATGATACGGGCAGAATTCCAACCCGGGCCTGCCTGCCTGCAAAGTGTAAAGCTCTAATCCTTACCTAGACACTGACCTGTCTTTACCCTCCAGACCGCAGCAGCCATGTTCTACCTTCCAGAATGGCTCCCTCTCGCCATCATCGTCTCCACCCACCCGGCACTGAAGTCTGTCTAAAGCGTTTCGGTGGCCGATGGGGCACTGGACTTCCCGCAGCCTCACTGGGGCTGATGATGGAGACCACCTAGGCTCCCTTTGCCCATCCTACCCAATGTGAATTTTCTAATCCTTTGTTCTCCTTCCTGAGAACCCAGTTGTAGTTAAAATCCCAGAACGCTTTGTGCCCAAACATCTCAGAGTTAAGGTATTCTCAGGAAACATTCTCTCTCTATATTAAACCAATATTAATGGTGCCTAATTTCTAATAAGTCTTTTGCCTCCTAAAGTGTCATTTCAATCCCTGAGAAGTTATCTACTTCCCTCAATCCCCTGCCATTGGCATTTCAGTGACTCCCTGAAGACAGACTTACACGGGAGCCCTTGAAGTCAGCTGCGGGCATCTGCTGGTGCCCAGGACAGGTAGATAATACCTCTCTGGGTCCTGGCATGCTTTATTCCAAACCCCATTCCACCTGGTCCTGTGGTCTCAACCACAACTGCTACTGATCCCTTTAAGATCTGTTCCTGTACCTGGTCTTGGCATTGGCCGTGTCTCTCTTCCTCTTGCTTTGGGCCTATCTCGGTGCCAGGAAGAACTCAATGCCCTAAAACAGCCCGTTTTGCGGCCGAGATACCCTACCTTGCCTCAGCCTGGTCCTCTCCCAGACAAGGGGGTTCTGACAGTCTGCTGTTTGATGACAGAAGAAGTAGCAAGGTTCTTACTTCTGCCACCAACCAGCAAATACCTCGCAAACCCTCTCACCCGCTTCCGAATCCGGTACCTGAGGTTCTGACAAACTATAAGCGTCTGACTTCCCAAATCACCATAAAATAAAGCAATCATCTAAAAGAAGGGACGTCAAAAGGAAAAAAAAAAAAAAAGAGCAGCCAGGTCTAGATGAAGTTCTGAGTATCTCCCAATGTCATTTTATTTCATTGGTTTTCAAGTAATTCCTTCTACTCGTTTACTCCGAACGGAGATGTTAAGAAAGGTATAAAGATCTTACATGATGCTCTGTGAGCTCCAGATCCCAGGCCTGATGACTGTTACGGGAAAGCCCAGGGTTTTCTGCAACAGCAGCTGGTGTAGCAGGGGAACCCCGGCCGGTCGCATGGAAGGCTTTTTTGCTCTGATGCTACCTTGCTGAGGTGTTCCAGGCAAAGCTTTCTACCTTTCTGGGTTCTCTCAGAATTCTTTTTTTTTTTTTTAATGTTTATTTATTTTGAGAGAGAGAGAGAGAGAGAGAGGGAGCGAGCATTGGAGGGGCAGGGAGTCAGGGAGACACAGAATCCGAAGCAGACTCCAGGCTCCGAGCTGTCAGCACAGAGCCCGATGCACGGCTTGAACCCATGAACCGTGAGATCACAACCCGAGCCGAAGTCGGAGGCTCAACCGACCGAGTCACCCAGGCGTCCCATCAGAATTGTTATTTGCAGGATGAAATGACTAAGGTGCGAAGGAAAAGGTGGAACGTGGGGCAGCACTGCGACTGCCTGCTCAGACGGAGGGAAGAAAAATTGTCTCCTGAATGTGGGGAGCGGGGAGATCAAGTGGACACCTGTGGACACAAGTATATAAGCTTGGGGGGGCTGTAGTGAGAAGGCTAAGGGGGAGGGGACGGTGATTGACTCGGTCTTCCGATCCCCCAGAAGCCAGGCCCTGTAGGAGAGGCGAGCGTCCGCTTCCCTTCCCGGCCATGGTACGCAGCTTCCAAGATGTTTACAGGGACTTTCAGGAGTGAACCGAGTTATTAAAAGAGTAGCAATTAGGTTGGCCCATCCCAGCAATTTAAAGTTTCCTGCCTAAGGAAGCATGTGGGGTGAGGGGGTGTTCAGGGAGGGGAGAGGAGGAAGCGATTGGACCCCCCCCCCATGATTTCCAGTTCTGAGCACAGAAAACGGGGGTGGGGCAGGAAGGGGAGGCTTGTCTGGAGCCCCCACTCCCAGGAGGACCCCCATGCAAACCCCCAGATGATCCAGCAGTTCCAGGCCACCCCCCCCCGACTCAAAGAAGTGGTCCCGCTTTCCTCTTCCAGGGGATCCTGGCTCAGCTCTTAAAGCCTTTGGGCATCTTTCGCCCGCCTCCAAAAATTGAGCTGCGTTGGAAGCTGCCTGATAAATCACTCTTTGCACGTTGGCTGCCTTGGGACCCACAGAGAGAGGTTGCCTCGTGATTTACAGCCGCTGTCTGAGAGGGCTTTTCCCAACAGCCAGCTTAGGCCAGGGAGTCATCTCTGGCAAAGTGAGCATTTTGTCTCGAGCGGCCTAAAGTGAAAGAGAGGAAGCGGGATCGCTCTGTTCAAAACTTGCTGCCCCCCCCCCCCCCCCCCCGCCAGCCAGCCGGCACCTCCAAGTTCATTTCCGTCATGCAACTTGAGCTCAAGGAACCAGCCCCGGAGAGGAGGTCTGTCATGTGAGGCCCGCTGGAGCCCGTAGTAGGAAGAGGAGAGCCTTCCTTTTCTGCACCGAGGTTGCACAATGCGGGCCAGGCCCTCTGCTTTGTGGTCATGGTTTCCCAGAAGCCCAAAGGGCCCCTCCAGGAAAACGCCCCTGTTCCCCTGCTTTAGCCGCTGATCCTTCCCCAGGGGATTTCATTTCCTTTATTGTGTTCCACAGTTGCCGTTCTAAGTCAGGTGCCCTGGCCCCAGCCTGAAAAATGAACTCGCTTCTAAAAACGCTACGCTTTTCCCCACCAGTGGGGTGCTGGGGGCGGGGGGGGCTGCGGAGACCCCGAGCCTTGTGCACAGACAGCTTTTCATTCCAGTTCCAGATTACTCTATGGTGACAAGTTCGGTCTTTGCCTCCAAAAATAGAATGAGCTCTTCTTTGAGAAATTGTGGTTGGGATGAAGGGAAATACAAACAAAATACGTATTAGACACGTTGTTGCTTGTTTTCTGCTTTTGTTTTTGTTTTGTCTCTTTTTTTTTTTTCCTACCAAACCTCTCAGTTTTTCAGCCTCCTCTATGCATGGGCACCACAAGGACCACGTCGAAAATATGAGGCTCCTAATTTAGTACAAGGTTGCTAAATGAAACTTCCCCAAGACCCAGTTGGACCAGATAGTTTCAGTTGCATAAAACTCAAAAGGTAAGACTTCGTGGCGAGGTTATTAGCAGTAATACTTTGCAAGGCGCACAGATCATGAAAAACAGAATGCGAGTTTTTTCGTGTGGAGAGAACATAGATTTTTATCTCCGGGGTGAAAAATCTTCTTGGGAATGTTTGCTGCTGAATGGCAAGTGAAGGGCCATTTGAAAGAGGAGAAAAATGTTCACTTTTGCTTCCCAAGGATGGATGCCTCCCTTCTGAGAAAAATGGAAGCCTATTTCCTTCAGGAACTGTGCTTGATTCACTCTGAAATATAGATCTGTTGCCTCCCACGCTACACTTCCTTACAATTCCTTGTCTATGCTAACCCTCCAGGAGCAAAGGTACGAAGTACAGTTTTATTGACAAGAAAAGGAAATCGTTCCTTTCCTTTTCCTTCCTTCCTTCCTTCCTTCCTTCCTTCCTTCCTTCCTGTCTTTCTGTCTTTCCTTGTTTTTGTTTTGTTTTGTTTTGTTTTTGGAAGGGTCTGTGGTTTGGTTAAGAGCATACACAAGTGTGCCTGATATCGTGCCAACATCTAAAACCTTATTCCTGGGACTCATTTGGGATGCTTGATATTATTTCAAAAGTTTGCTTGAAAGGAACAGGAATAGACAAAGCTAGTTACTGTTACCATAGCCCTCTGTCTTCCCACGCTGAACGTGGAGACTGCTTCGGATTCTCTCTCTCGCTCGCTCGCTCTCTCTGTCCCTTCCCCGCTCACGCATGCTCTCTCTGTCTCTCTCAAATAAAAAAATTAAAAATTAAAAAAAAAAAAGAAACTGGGTCAACCAGACCAACTAACTTCTAGGATCTTTTCTGATCTCATTACTCAATTCTAGGTTTTCACAGCTTCTAGTCTACCCAAGAGCTCCACCCAAGACCAAAGAACAAGGCAAGCCTCAAGTTTGCCAAAAAGGAAGAGGTGAGAGCACACCAAGGCAAAGAGAACGCAGAGACCCTTTCTCCACCACTGCAAGCCTTGTCTGCCACATGGGCATGTTTGATAGCACTCATTTGTATTATAAGGAAGCGTGAACATTGGCTACAAGCCCCACTGATTTCTCATCCATCTCCTTGGACTTTGATAAGAAGGAGACGAAATAATTCAAGGATGTCCATCAGTAGCAAACAGCTGAATTATGTATGCTGCACTCACATTTTAGAATACTATACAGCCTCTCAAAGGAATGCATCAGAGCTAACCGGATCGACTTGGGAAGGGTTTCCACGAGGCATTACTGGTCGGAGAAAGAATGCAGTAGGACACAAATATTCAGTATTAGCCCATTTTTTGCAGAACGGATGCCAAAAGTTTGATGTCTGAGAGTGTGTATCTATTCACAGACCATCCTAGTGCAACCCAGGCATCTCCACTCTCAGCCACCCCCACTCGACAGTGTTTACCCCCCGTCCTGCTTTCCTTTTCCCCACAACACTTATCTTTTGACTTGCTGTTTACCTATTTCTGTGTTTCTTGTTGGCCTCCCGTTAGAACATAGAAGTTGTACGAGATGAGGAATCTCTGTGTTTGATTGTTTGTTTGCTGTTACCGTTTCATCTTCGGCAACCGGTATAATACTTGGCACATAATTGGGGCCTAATAAATAGATATAAAGCCAGTGAATGAACGGATTGAGTGAATGAGTGCCTATGTAATGGGGGGAAACTATGGAAGAGATAAGGTGAGACAGAAGGTATGAAGGGGGAAAGCTACAGAAAAAAGGAAACACTAGGTTGCATTAACAGTAGCATGATAATGGGATTATATTTACATACCTATGAACGTATCTGGGGTTGTGCATGTGCTATTCCAAATCTGCACGACGGCTGGACCCCCTCAGACCTCTGAAAGGTGTTCTGTAAAGTCCCTTCCGTCACTCTTCATTTTCGTATGATCTGGGGATTTGCAAAGGAGTGACTTCGAGGTGATACTGGGACTGACATCCCAGCGTCTGCATTCCCTTCCCCAGACCCTCCTGCCTGGCAGTGGGAGGTGTGGTGTGGTCCCTATATTGCTACCACCCAGGTGTGACCTTGGCCAAGTCAATCCCATGTGCTGGGTTTTTGTTTGTTCACCTTCATAATAGACCTAAGGACACTCATCTCAGTACACACCCAGGCTTCTTGTGTAGGCTGTGAAGACAGTGCTGTCCGTCTCCTCTGTGTTCTTCTCCATCTCTGATCCACTTTCCAGCCCAGGCTGTGTTTCCAAATGCAAATGGTGATTTCACATTCAGAAGAACATGAATCTCTAGGCAATCATACCAATCTTCCTGATCTGTGCCATGTCCTGGTGGGGATTGTGTCCTATCTTGGAATTATCGGCACTCAGCCAAGGGCCTTGTTCAGAGCAGGGGCCCAGAACTCTTTACTAAGCTCTGTGAATGTGCAGCCCAGATGCCATTAGGGGGTTCAGGGAAACTTGGCTCAAATACCCAGTTTCATGGCTTGAAGGAGCACCGACTCCTGCAGATAATTCTGAGAATTCTGGCTTTTCTTCCAACTGCGTACTTCTATTTCTCCTCTGGCATTGCACCGACTCCCCTGATTCTGAATGCCCCAAACGGAGTCCAACATTCTACCCCTTAACTTATTCTCATTAAAAAAAAAGTCACTTCAGCTAAAAGATCGAGTATTACGTATCCAGTGTATGTTTCTGAAAATTTGAAAAGTCATCACTCCTGTATGGCTTTTGACCACCCTTTATTGGAACCACCCTTCCTGCCAGTCGGCCTTCCAACACCAGTGTTTTTAGCATTTGCCTTTCTTGCTCTAGCTCTCCAGAAAGTATCTGCTTCTTTGCCTCTCCCACCAACCTAGAAATTCCAGCGCATGAAATGTCCCCAACCTCCAGGCAAGTACACCAAATTATTATGATGTTCTCTCCATAGTCATACGCTGACCTAAACAGAGTTCCAGATGCTTCTTAGGGCACAACAGATAGGTTACTACACTGAACGCCTCTGGATGGATGGAGACAGACATTTGCATCAATAATATGGACCTGACATGTCGCATTAAGTACAATTACAGAGGGCAGCACAAATAAAGGCTAGTTATTAAAGGAAGCAAATATTAACTGTTGGGAGCAACACGTATCCGTGATACGCATGGATGCGTGAACGCATGGATGTATTCAGTAGTCACTAAGCGTCTGCTACGAACGTCCATTTCCGTGCTGGAGGCTGGCCATCCTGAGGTGAGTTCGCCTTCTGTTAGGAGAGAGGACATGCATTCCAACGGCTGTAATATAGGTTAGAAACTGTTGCCATCACAGAAGAACGGCAGAGCATGCTGGGGAGGACAGAAGCCGAGCAATGCGATTCCGTGGGCACATCTCTTCTGAGGCTGTGGGAGAGGCTGTACCAGTCAGCTGGGGCTCCCATCACAAACCGCCACAGGCCAGGGAATTTAAGCAGCAGAAATTTATTTCTCACGGTTCCGGAATCTGGAAGTCCAAGCTCAAGATGTTCACCAATTTGGTTCCTGGTGAGAACCCTCTCCCTGCCTTGCAGAGACCTGCATGCTTGCTGTGTCTTCAGATGGTAGAAAGGGTGCGAGCCAGCTCTCTGGTTCTCTTCTTGGAAGGACATTAATCCTGTTGGATCAGGGCCCCGCCCTTATCACCTCCTATAACCTTAATTACCCACAGAAAGATACTCTCTCCAAATGTGGTCACCTTGGGGTTGGGGCTTCAATACCTGAATCTGGGGGGCGGGGGGCATTCAGTCCCTAACAGGCGCTATTTTGGAAAGTTTTCTAAAAGGTTATCTAGTGGTAAACTTATGCTAGGCAAAGGAAATACGAAAAGAAAAGACGGAGGGGATGATGATACTATTACTACTCATAGGAACAAAAATAAGATCAGTAAGGGTCCTGTTCTTGTGAGGAGCCCGGAAACGCCACTTGTCAGTTCTAACAACAATATCCCCGGGCCAAGCTGCGCAGCGTTCCTTTAATAGAGAGGAAAGCCAAGGCTTCGAGAAGTGGGTTCTGCACCAGCTCTTTCCACCGGTTGCTTGGTGGAGAGAAGGTTGAACCCAGGTCTGGTTACTGCAAAGTAGCACTGCCATGCTGGGGACAGAATGTTCTTGGTGCAGGTTCTGGGTGACTTCCCCTGGCCTTGCCCGGTGGGACCTAGAACCTTGCAGGAGCAGGGAACCAAATCTTTCAGCTGCCTTGTACTTAGAATCGTGAAAGAGTCAGTATATCTAAACCCCAAGTATCTCCTCCTAATTTTACATTCACACCGACACAATAGGCAACAAAGCTTTCTAGTGGAGCCTAAATAGCTTTTTTTTTTTTTTTTTTTTTTGTCAGCCCACAGGCTTTTAAGCCAAATTTGCACTTCTAGAAGTAATTTCCTCAGACCTGGTTGGGGTGCAGGCAGACAGCTAAATGCTTCTCTACCTTTTCTTGTCTGACAAATTGAGCTGCCTGTAAAAAAGGTGGGGGAGAAAAAATCCTAACAGTGATTTATCTGTCGTTTCTTCTCTTTCTTGTACTTTCCTAGGAATTGTTGGTTTCTTTCCTCCCACCCTCTGTTTCTTACCGTGCATTAAAATTCCACTCGAAACTTTTAAGTTGGAGGGCATCTCTGAGTGTGCAATGGACGAGGCCATGCTGGGGCAGTATTAGTGGGTGCCTAGCTCACAACTGGATGCAATTGTGTGTCCTTGAACCATTACTTAACCTCGCGATGCTCAATTTCTCTTTCTATTGACGAGAGATAAACATACTTCCCTCCCAAGACTGTTATGTGGGAAGAAATAATGCATGATAAGTCATCTCGTGCGATAGACACAAGGTAGATACTTAAAAACTAGTAGTATTTTCATTTCAATCACTGCCGCTTAAAAATATTAGAAGCAGTAGTAATGCATTCTATGGTTTAATTCCCATTCTGGTAAAGATGTTATCTGAGCCGAGACGGGTATGCTATATTTAGATCGGTCCGCACCTGGCCAGCTCTGAGGTTCACAGCCCGTTAGCAGTCACAGTAGGGGGATGGGTTGGGCTGTCACTTCCTGAGCATCACCATATAATACGTTGTCTTGCTCAGTGTTCATGTTCAGACTTCACGAAGCCTCCATTGTCATTTCCATTCTACCGGTAACTATCAGCGCCCTGAGTTCAAGGGCTGTGTCTGTTGTGTTCCCTGTGGAGTGGACAGGGCCTAGGACGCTGTCTGGTGTATGTCAGACATTCAGTAAGTACAGGCCGAGTGGATGCTTCCGTCCGTTTTCTCCAGTCGGTCTGTACAGCTCCCAAGCGGGCCGTGGGTCACATCTCCTCTGCTCCCTTGTTCCTGAGCACAGAGACTGGCGTGTGTTAGACCCGCTGTCAAAGACTGGGTTTGAAGACAGGCAACTAAAGCAAAGACTGCGAGAAAGGGGCGGGAGCACGGGTCTGGAGAAGGTGGGAGGTCACTGGGCATTTCGCAATGAAAACGGATGCTTCCTCCTCGCAGAGAAAGTGGGAGGGAAGAGGGTCCACAAGAAGGTGGAGGGGAAAGTTCTGTTCTTTCCCCTCCACCTTCTTGTGGACCCTCTTCCCTCCCACTTTCTATGGGAACGGTTCTCACCAAATGGTTCTCAATACAGCAGCATCTGGCACTTCTCCTTTTTTTTTTTTTTTAAGTTTATTTATTTATTTTTCGAGAGAGAGACACACAGAGAAAGCGTGAGTAGGGGAGGAGTGGAGAGACAGGATCCCAAGCAGGCTCTGCACAGTCAGCGAGGAGCCCGACATGGGGCTCAGACTCGTGAACTGTGAGACTGTGACCTGAGCCGAAATCAAGAGTCGAACGCTCCACTGACCGAGCCACCCAGGCGCCCCAAGATCGGGCACTTCTTACAAATGTTTAAAAAAATTTTTTTAATGTTTATTCATTTTTGAGAGACACAGAGAGACAGAACGTGAATGGGGGAAAGGCAAAAAAGAGAGGGAGACACAGAATCTGAAGCAGGCTCCAGGCTCCAGGCTGTCAGGACAGAGCCCAACGTGGGGCTCGAACCCACCAACCGTGAGATCTTGACCTGAGCTGATGTCGGACACTTAATGGCCTGAACCACCCAGGCGCCCCAGGTTACAGAAGGAATAACTCAATTAGTATTGATATGCAAATAGAAATCCTGCTTAGGTTGTAAACTCCCCGTAATGAATCACTAGCTCCCACAGCTTAGAATTCAATAAATAGCTCAAGAAAAGGGTTTAATCCATCCTTCCAACCCAACCTTTCAAAATCCCACTAAGAATCATCTATCACGGAATCAGATTAAGAAATCCAGAGTGAATTAAGGAACACTGAACAGTGAACTGGCTTGTCTGACTCTATTGTTCAGACCAGAGATAAAGAAGAAAAAAGAAAACAATTTGTATGAATGGCGTGATTCACCGAATTCCTGAGCCCGTCCAATTGGGAGACCAGAAATGTGAGATTTGTGTTGATTACTTGTGTTGTTTTGGTAAAACAAAGCAAATTTGCAGATGTATAACTTTTTATTATATTTCTGAACAATGGGTAGGGGGAAAGCCTTCAATTTTTTTCCCATTTATTTTAAATAAGGGCCTCTGAAACTGATTTTTCGTTTTGTATATACATAAAAAAAAAAAAAGGATGACCCACTTTCCCTCCATGCTTCCTCCCACCCAGCCTCGAAATAAGTGTGAGCTAGTCACTACCATACATGTGGGTGGTAACTCTGTTCTTGGTTCAGGGAGAGAAAGAAGCTCAGGCAAACAGAGAGGCTTTTTAGCAAGTTGTGGGACTTGAAATCTTGCATCTGTAATAATCCAAGGGAAACGTAACAAAGTCAATTATTGTTAAGAGATCATAAAGCCAATCACATTTGGTTATTGTTATATGGTGCTGGGCACAAAGAAGTCACCCATGGCACACTTCGTAGTCATTTTTTTTTAAGTTTTATTTTATTTATTTGAGAGAGGCAGAGAAAGCACAAGATGGGGGGGGGCAGAGAGGGAGGGAGAGAGAGAATCCCAAGCAGACTCCACATTGCCAGCACAGAGCCCGACGCAAGGGTCGAACTCATGAAGCTGTGAGATCGTGACCTGAGCTGCACTTCAGTTACTCAGCTGGCGTTTCATTATGTACCAGCTATCGTCCTATGAGGTCCTCTTCGCCACCCACCATTAAACTGATTCTGGAATTACATTCTCTACTTTGCAAGCATTTGGTTGCATTGGAGGCCATTTGTGGCCATCACAGAAAAACGAGGCGAAAATCACTGGGCTGTAGTGTTCCCACATATGATCTATATTTATAGATATTGGAAGTGGACTGAGTCATCCAGAGAAGAAAGAAGGGTTGAGGACCCAGGACTCAGAGACAATAATCTCCCTGCTTTGTGGTGTGGCTTCCGTTGCCTTCTGTCTTAGCACGAGAAGATAGAAAGTTTCATCCTTTGACCTGGAATCTTTATGACAATGTTCCTTGAGGAGCACCAGGGATAGCGAGGACAGAGACAATCAATGTGTCTGTTTTGATGTCTGCACGTGGGTTCAATCAGCGTGGCTGGCTGGCTACGGAGTATCTTTAAAACAAACACATCAGTATCTTTAAGAATTGCATTTATTGAACGTCTATTATGTGCCCCGAATCTACAACATTCATAGACCTCTGTCAAAAGAAAATTCAGAGCCTTGCTTGCTATGAACATTGTTTCATGTGAAAAACAAAGTGCAAACAGGGAGACCTCAAACCCAAAGGTCGCCTGTGGTTCGGAGGCACATTGTTACAGGATGGATCATAAAGTGAGAATGAGAAAGTTGCTTAAACTTTACATGATTTGTTATTACAATAGGTGTTTCCAGATGGCAGGAGATTGGCTCAAAGGAATGGTCTTACACCATTTTAGGAAGACAACTTATGTTTTATTTGTAATCATCAGAAGCATTTATAACACATAACCCATTACATTTTGCTTATATGTTCACGAAATCAGCTAGATTCCATTTCCCTTACACGGCTTCACGGTTTTTGTCTGCTTCAGGGATTTTGAAGTGGTCTTCATTTTATTTTAACACCTTTCTAATTGAGCTCCATACATAGGTAAAAAAACAAATTAACTCACACAGCTCCACATATTCACACTATGGCAAACTACATTTATACAGTGTCTTAGGTAGAATGATGGCTCCCAAAGAGACCCCCGGTCTAGCGATTGGAATCTGTGAATACGCGTGTCCCATGGCAAAAGAGACTTTCAGAAGTGATTGAGGTTATTGACTTTAAGAGGGAGAGGATCCTGGGTTATACGGGTGGACCTCCCAAATCACACAAGACCTTCAAACCAGAGAACTTTCTCAGTTTGTATTCAGAGAGATGAGGAGACTCGAATTGTGAGCGGGTACTTGATGTGCCTTGCTGGAGGGGGACCTCGGGACAGCCTGGGAGGAAACATGAGTGACCTCCATGAACCAGAGAACAGGAACCCCGGTCCTACAATCCCCAAAACTCAATTTGGCTAACAACCAGAAGATCCAGGTTCTTCCCCAGAGCTCTTGCAAAGAAGCTCAGCCCTGCCAGCACCTTGAGGTTGGCCGTGTGAGACTCTAAGCAGAGAACCAGCAAAACCATCCTAGGTCTTCTGACCTACACAGGACTGCGAGTGGACAGGCGGGTTGCTTCAAACTACTAAATGTCTAGTGAGTTGTTATGGCAGCAAGAGCCAACTAATGCATCCAGTTTGAGACTTGAGCTGGGTAGCAGATATATATACCTCCACTATCTTCTTACGCTCAAAGGCAGCCAGCGAAACATTCATGCCGTCTTTTCTAATTTCCTGCTAGTAATACAATTCTAAGATTCCACTTTACCTTTATGTAATTTTAGCTCCAAAAAGCCCAAAGGCTGCAATTACTGAGGAGGGATAATAGGATACCTAACGCATGCCACCTGAAGAAAATTGGACATGTTAATTTGCATGGAGGCTCTCCAGCGAATTTCCCGAGAAATTTCATTTTCCAGCCCCTTTCAGCTCGGAGCGATTTGCAGTTTGGGAATCTGCAGCCAGGACAATCAATTATGCGATGGCTGTGTCGGCATTTTTCAATGGGAAGTTCGGCACTGCCTCACCTGGGGTGGGAGGCGAGGCACTCAGGACTTGTTGTCTTTCTGGAAAAATAACTATCCGCCACTGGATGGACGGATGCCCTTGGCCTCACTGACTAGTAGCTCCCGTCACTTCAGAACCGCTGCTTCAGTTCTCCATCCCCTTCTCCCGTGCAGTTTCCTAACGAAGGTGTTTGTGCATTTAGTTTTTCCCTTCTTCTACATCCTGTGTTGCCTGGTAGCAGAAAACGTATCTCCCACATATTTATAGTTCTGCAAGAGCCTGGAAACTGGTCCTCTGATAAATTCAAGACTGTTTATATAAAAAAAAAAAAATGGAAAGCTTTGCACACTTAGCCGTCCAGTTCTATTGCATGCCCGAGACTTGGCTAGTGTCTAGGAATGCACTAGTGAATCAGATATGTGTTCTAGGCTCTGAAAGTGCTCATGGGTCAACAGGGGCAAAGATACCCAAACCAAGTTTATGACACAACACGACAAGTGTTACGACACACAGAGTGTTAGAAACACCAAGTGAAAGACCTGGGACTTTTTTGGGGGGTGGGGGGAACTGTCACCTAAGGGTTGATGGCAGAAACAAAGTTCAAGCGTGGTCTTAATGTATGAAGAGGCGGTGGTCGGGGAAGAGACACAAACAGGCTCTCCAAGTCGCGCGGGTAGATACGGGGAAGTGGTAAAGGGCGGGGTTGGAGATCCAGAGAAACAACACCGACAGCAACGAGCGAGGAATGGCCCCTGTGCCACAGGACACCATGTTCAGGACAATGGCATGGGAGTGACGGAGCCATATCCACAGGCCAGCATTCCAATGGCCACAACTGGCTGGCTGTGCAACATGGATCTCAGGGAAGCCAGAGCAGGGGCCTGAGAGACCTCAGGTGCCTGCTGCCATATTCCAAGGTCAGGACAGAAGCCAGACGCAGAACGGTGGCCGAAAGGCTGCAGAGAGGTTGTGGCCTTTCAGAGAGATGTGGTGTGACAAAATCTAGACATACGGTTGAGAATCCCCAGCAAACGCTTCCGTTTTCAATGGGACAGCATAATTAAGCATGTTGTTTGGTGACACGACATAAAGATGCCAGGCAGAGCTGCCTTGGCTGAATTCAGCCCGGCCTAATTGAAAATGCTCAGTGATGGAAAGGAGGGAACAGAAAAAAAGGCACTCCGGTTTCACCCGGGCTTCTCAGAGCCAACAGGAGCAAACGCGTTAACGGAAGCAGTCAAGGACGGGAGGACCTGTGCGTGGATGGGGGATCAGCGAAGCGCTCCCACACTAGTTGTTGTTAAGGGCAGAGAGGACTCAGGTTGGATAGAAACTCATTGTGTGGGACCGTGATCCCTTCATGGGTTTTTCTGCGGCCAAGAGAAGAACATGGCTGTGTGAAGACAGCAGTGAAAGGGGCGATCCATAAAAGCAGGAAAAGTGAAGGCACAACGGTGGGGTCAAGCCAGACCCTCTGGGGGGGAAAGTAACTTTGCAGCCTTCCATGGAGGAGGGCAGGGCACCAGGCTTTCTGGGACTCTGCCGCTCCATTAGCAAATGGCCTGTACTAGCGCGTAGGACGCAGAACTGTGGCCTCCTTACCCAGAAAATTGTATTTGGCTCCTACATTTCATAATGTACCGACCGGTTCTATCTCTGAAGAACTCTAGAACAAGAAGAAAACAATGTTTATGGAAATAAAACTGTCCCTCCCACTTGGGGAGGAAAGAAACAACTTGAGCCCCATTTCAAATGCAAAAACGAATGAATGAGCAAATGAGCGAATTCCAAGGTATTAGTGATCCTGGAAACTCAATGACTCAGGAAAATCATGCATGTCCCCTCCCAGAAAGCCCCAAGAGTAGAGTGGTGGTTACCAGAGGCTCCCAGGCCTGGCACAGGGGGGACTGGAGAGATGGAGGTCAAAGGGTACAAACGTCCAGTTATAAGACAAGTAACTTCCAAGGATCTAATGCACAGCATGGTGATTATAGTCAATGGTCTCGTCTTATGCACTTGAAAGTTGCTAGGAGAATAGATCTTAAATGTTGTCACCACAAAAAAATAAATGGTAATTATGTGACACAATGGAGGTGTTAGCTAATTATTTTGCAATATCTAAGTGTATCAAACCGACACGCGGTAAATCTGAAACTTGTGCAATGCCATGTGTCAACTATATTTCCATAAAGCAGAAAAAATTTTAAAAAAGACAAAACAAAAAAATTGTTGTAAGATAGGAACAGATACTTCACCAAGGAAGATATGTCAATGGCAAAGAAACGCATAAAAAGACACTCGAGATCCTATGTCACCAGGGAGATGCAAATTAAAACAGCCATGAGATACTGGGACACAGCGATGAGAATGGCCCAAATCTGGAAACCGACAAGGCTCGAAAGTTGATAGGATATGAAGAAACAGGGGCTTTCCCTCATCGTTGCTGGGAGCACAAAATGGCACAGCCACTTGGGAAGACACTTTGGCAGGTCCTTGCCAAACGAAACATACTTCCAACTTCAGATCCAGCAGTCCCACTGCTTGGTATTTATTCAAAGGAGTTGGAAGCTTATGTCCACACCGAAACCTGCGCAAGGATGCTTCTAGCAGCTTTATTTTACAATTGCCAGAACTTAGAAACACCAAAGACGTCCTTCAGTAGGTGAATGGATAAATAAACTGTGCTACTTCCAGACGATGGAATTTTATTCAATGCTAAAAATAAATGAGCCATCAAACCATGAAAACACAGAGGAACCTTAAACGCGTTTTACTGAGTGAAAGAAGCCAATACGAGAAGGCTACATCCCGTACGATTGTAACTACATGACATTGTGGAAAAGGAAACACCACGGAGGTGGTGAAAAGCCCAGTGGTCGCCAAGGGCTCGGGGGCGGGAGGGATAAAGAGGGAGAGCACAGAGAATTTTCAGGGCAGTGAAACTATTCTGTATGACCCCATCTCTAATAGTGGAGACACATCATTATACATTTGTGAAACTCCCAGAATGTACACCATCAAGAGGGAGCCCTGATGGGAACTACTTTCGGTGATAATGATGTGTCAGTGTAGTCTGTGGATTGTAACAAAACGTACCTTCTGGTGAGGGATTGCGATGACGGGGCAGCCTGTGTGTGTGCGTGTGTGTGTGCCTGTGTGTGTGTGTGTGTGTGTGTGTGTGTGTGTGCGAGATCAAAGGGCATCTGGGATACCCGTGTGCTTTCTGCTCAACTTTGCTGTGAACCTGAAAGTGCTCTAAAAAAGTCTTTTTAATAAAAAGGAGGGGAAGTGTATCCCAAATTAATAAGTCTAGCCAGATGCTCCCATCCCTGGGTCAGTGAGGGAAAAGGGTGTGTGTGTGTGTGTGTGTGTGTGTGTATAAAATGATGTATTCCAGAACCACAAACACTACCGCTGGGGCTGCTGTGGGAAGCACCGTGGCCAGCACACTGTGCAGGAGCCCGTGTTGCCGCCACAGCTGCTGAGACCGCCTGCCCCCTACCCTGCACCAAGTTTCCGGGCTCTGAAGGCTCCCTCCCTGCTCTCAGGACCCTACCTGGCTCTGCCGTATCTGCCACTGATGAGGTTTCCACCACCAGAGGTACTGCTGGCAGCAGGAAGGGCACATTTAAAAACAGCCCCTCCTTGGGGCACGGAGGTGGCTCAGTTGGTTAAGTGTTAGCCTGCCACGCCATGATCTCATGGTTCACGAGTTCAAGTCCCGCATGGGGCTCTCTGCTGTTAGCACAGAACCTGCTTTGGATCCTCTGTCCTCCTCTTTCTCTCTGCCCCTTCCCCTTTGGTTCTCTCTCTAAATAAATAAATAAATACACTTAAAAAATTTTTTTTAAATAGCGCGTCCTTCACCCTGGCTCCCAACCTGCCAGAAGCGCCCCCCCCACTGGCGATAGCTGACAGAAAGCCAGCTGGAATGGGGTCTGGGGAGGGTGGTTTACAGAGTTCTGTCCTCTGCAGGGCAGAAGGGAGCATGTGAACCAGAAAGGATCTACAAGCAAGTGGTTGGCTGCTGATTTAGGGAAAGATCGCAAAGGTTCCTCCCCTTGTATGTCTGCTGGTCTTCTCTCTTTCAGATTCAGGTCAAAAGAATATTGTGTTTTCTTTTCCTTCTGTCTTGAGAGCTATTCTGATGCGCCGTTTGGTTTCATATTTGACCCGTTGCTTGTGCAATAGGGTGTTGTTTAATATTTACGTATCACCCACTTAATATTTACAGTGCAGATTTTCCAGCTTGGTTTTATTGTGGATCTTTCGTTGTTGTGCCATCGTGGTTAGAAAATGTACTTCATTTGATTTCAGTCTTCTTAAATTTGTAATCTCTGTTATGTCTCTTTTTGGGTGATCTAACCAAGGGATCCTTCTGTGTGTACTTGAAGAAAATGTGTATTTTATTTTTCTTGGATGGAATATTTTATATATCTCTTTTAGCACTGTGTATTCTGAAGTAGGCTTCAAGTAAAAAATGGTCTTGTTGGGAAAAAAAATAGTAACTGTAACTGAGGGGAACTGGTTTAAAACAGAACATATCAGGGAACACCTGAGTGGCTCAGTCTGTAAAGCGTCCACCTCTTGATTTCAGCTCAGGTCATGATCTCTCAGTTTATGGGATCAAGCTCCTCGTCGGGCTCTGTACTGACAGTGCAGAGCCTGCTTGGGATTCTCTCTCTATCCCTCTCCCACTCTCTTTCTCTCGTGCTCTCTCAAAATAAATAAACATTTAAAAAATTAGGGGCGCCTGGGTGGCTTGGTCGGTTAAGCGTCCGACTTCGGCTCAGGTCATGATCTCACGGTCCGTGAGTTCGAGCCCCACGTCGGGCTCTGTGAGGACAGCTCAGAGCCTGGAGCCTGTTTCGGATTCTGTGTCTCCCTCTCTCTCTGCCCCTCCCCTGTTCATTCTCTGTCTCTCTCTGTCTCAAAAATAAATAAATGTTAAAAAAAAATTAAAAAAAAATAATAATAAAGCATTCAGAAGGAAGGTGGGTGGAGAGATGGGTAAAGTACGTGAAGGGGATGAAGAGTATACTTATCATGATGAACACTGAGTGACGATGTACAGAATGGTTGAATCACCGTATTATACACCTGAAACTAATGTGACACTGTATGTTAACTATTCTGGTATTAAAATTAAAAAGAAAAAAACTTCAGGGGCGCCTGGGTGGCTCAGTCGGTGAGGCATCCGACTTCAGCTCAGGTCATGATCTCAGGGTCCGTGAGTTCGAGCCCCGCATGGGGCTCTGTGCCGACAGCCCGGTGCCTGGCACCTGCTTCAGCTTCTGTGTCCCCCTCTCTCTCTGACCCTTCCGCTCTCTCTCTCTGTCTCTCTGTCTCTCTCTCTCTCTCTCTCTCTCTCAAAAATACATAAACATTAAAAAAAGTTATAAAAAAAAGAAAAAAGCTTCAAAAAGTAATCAATTTGAAAAAGATTGGAGACACCACCGCTACCCGAGGGTCTATGCCAAGTGCCCTGACAGCTATTTTGTATTCATTATCTCAAATCCTTATAGCAACCCAGCAATGTAGAATATATATATATATATATGAGACTGACTCAGAGACAGTCAGAGACAGTCAGTAATTCTCCAAGGTCAAACAGCTCTTAAGTGGCAAACTAGATAGTCAATTTCTGTTTCATCTGCCGTCAGTTCTGTGCTGTGTTTATGACTCCTATAGCTTAACTTAATCAGAAACGGAGTATTGTGTGTTGTCTTTTTTTTTTTAATTTCCTAAAGTCATCACAGGAGGAGGAGTGCATCCTAAAAGGTGTAAACAAACACTAGCAAAATCGAGGCCACAAAAGAGCGTTCGTGTGTCTAATTATTTGCCTACCCCCTTCCTCTTTCCCTGGCGACACTGACTTAACCTGTTTTTTCTCCCATCCGTCTAGGGAATAGGTGTTAAAAGACCTGTTTCAAAGCAAATGAGGGGAAATCAGCACAGGGATGGCTGATTGCCATTAACACGGCTGCCTTCTTCCTGCTGGCCAGACCACAAACCCGGGGCCAGGTGTGGAAGCGCCCCCAGACCTACACAACGATGGGCTTTTGGCTGTGCTGGTTCATTTTCCTCTCTACAAGGCAGCATGGGTGAATCTTCTCCAGCAGACCCTGTGGCCCCAGGGTTACAGAGGAGGGACACTGGACATGTTAGGGAGTCCCATAGCTTGTGCTAGAGGACTCTGCATAGAGTTGGTCCAAGACTTTGGAGGGTGTGTGAAGAAACCTTACCACCAAAGGGTAAAGGTCGTGCTTTGAAATCCTGCAGGGGTGGGCATTTTGGGTTCCATGCATTTGTCTAGCGTGAGGGGGGGAAAAATGGGGGGGCGTGTGAATGGCGTTTTATACTGGGCTGCAGAAGGAGGCCGGGAATGAAAGAAATGTGCATAATGTGTTAGCTAAGGCCCTGATTAAAATGGGTGGAATGTGTGTGTCTCGTGTGGGGGAGAGAAGCAGGGGCCTTTTTCTCCAGCTCACCACTTTACCACTGTCCCCGGGGGTGGGGCTGGCCTGCCAGAACTTCAGAGTTTCACTCTCTTTTCATCTCAATGTCCCTATCTGGCGATCCCTATGTCCATTATGTCTGTTCCATTCAGCTTATGCAGCGTCGTTAACCTCTTTGTGGTGACAAAGAACCGTGGGGTTGTTGACTTAGGTAAGGCACTTTTGCTGTACTCAGGGAGCTTGCAACCCAAAAGTGGAGAAAAGGGGGACAGGCACAAAGAATTAGGAGGTAAAGCAAAATAAGGAGAATACCCCCCAAAAAAAAAATGGTAGAGGGAAAGGGAACCATCAAACATTGAGAGATTTTATAGACGAGGGACTTAGGATAGGTTGTTTCATTTAAAGGTTAGAGCATCCGTTAAGTACACATTATAGACCCTCACTTTACAGAGAAGAAGTGAGGTTCAAAGCAGCAAAGTCACTTGTCCCAAGTCACGTAGTCGGAGCCACTAGAGTTGGGTTCGACGGGAGTTCTTCCGATCCCACAGCCTGAGCCATACTGCCTCAACAGAGGTATGGACAGAGTGATCCGAGGTCCAGCCAGTGACACCATCCCCCTGGACAGAGAGACATGAGAGGGGAAGGGGGCGAACTTCAGAAGTAAAGCGGCTTGACCAAATGTGAGGTATATGGCGGCCGGGTACTGGGGGAGGGCATTCCGAGAAGAAGAACCAGCAACAGGAGCAAAGAAACAAAGCCACAGAGGCTCACACAGGAGGCTTGTGTAAAAGAGCACAGACCACCTCCCCGCCCCGGGGGAGGAGGGCAGTGGGAGCACCGGCATCCCCAGGGTGAGCACCGAGGACCAGCCCGGCCCAGAGAACACAGAGCGAGCGGGGCATCGGTGAGGGATGGCATCCATACAGGGTGGTGAGGGGGGATTCTGTGGCAGACGACATCTGTTAACATTCGTTCCACGTGTTCTGTGCACCTTCCAGTTCTAGCTCTCGTCTGTTTTCACTACCCTGAGTTCCTGGTTTTGGAAGTTAAGGCTTCAAGAGATGAACAAATGACCCAACTTGTGATTTCCAGGAACACATTTTATTTTTTATTTATTTATTTATTTATTTTTAGTGTTTATTTATTTCTGAGGCAGAGAGAGACAGAGCACAAGTGGGGGAGGGTCAGAGACAGAGGGAGACACAGAATCAGAAGCAGGCTCCAGGCTCCGAGCTGGCAGCACAGAGCCCGATGCGGGGCTCCAACTCACAAACCGTGAGATCATGACCTGAGCCGAAGTCGGTGGCTCAACCGACTGAGCCACCCAGGCGCCCCTCCAGGAACACATTTTAAACGACTGGACCATTGCTCGCTGAGGCTGCTGGGTGCTGCTGACGAGAGGAACCACGGCAATGTCCCTCCTGGCCCGCGTCGTGTCTGTGAGGAGACTGGGGCCGAGAGGCTTGCCCCAACCATCTAGCTCCTTGAGCCTCTCTGGGGACCCAGAGCTCCCCAAACCAGATCCGGTGGACTCTGAGCTTCCTTCCCGGCCTCCCATTCGGAAAACAGAGAAACACTGCTATTTCCATCCTAAAATGGGTGCTTGCTTTTGCCGGGTCGTGGCGCTCCGCCTTCTGGAAGTCCAGGGGCCTTTCCAGAGCAGAGAGAGGACATCGAAGGAAGGAGCCTGCTTCCAGATTGCAGGCGTGCCTTCCGACAGAGGAAGCTTTTGTCCCTCAGCCGCCGTGATCAGGCGACAGACAGAGAGTGTGTGGCCCTCGCTGGCTGCATGTGACGGGAATCGTTCCATCTCCGGGTGAGAGCAAGCCCCGACAGCTGCCTGTAGCGAAAACATCGGGGATCGCGTGGGGGGAAATTACCGATTCACGTCCCGTGAGAAAGTCCCAGAAACGGCAGCAGAAATCGCTCTTTACGGCGCTTCACTTTACAACCAAGTGCAGGCTTTGAGACACTGCTTAAATGAACACGCTGCCTACATGGCATTTGTTTGGGGGTGGGGGCAGACGGGGGCAGGGCGCCCTAGAGCAGCTGATGCCACAGGGGGTCGAGAGACACAGGGTGGCAGTTCATGTGGACGACCCCCTGATGGTAAAAACCAAGAGCCTGATGCTTAGGAAACGTGCCCCATTCCCACACTCACCGATGGAGGCTTTGCCCTTGGCCTGATTTTCTAGGGCAACCGCCCCCAACGTAGCCGTAACTCGCCTCCTCTGCACACATCCAAGCAGAGCCCTGTCGGACCGTCCCCCAAGTTCAGGGGGCCCTGACCGGTGGTGCGCATGGTCCCCTGTGGTCTGGCCAACCGCCTTTCCCGACAGTCTTGCCTCCTCGTGGCTCTCAGCTTTTTTAAGAAGACAAATCCACCTCCGCAGACGAGGAGTCCCCTCGATGTCTTCTGCAGGGAGGTGCGAGACGGTTTCAGGGTTCTGCGTGCGTTTCCAAACAAGAACTCCCATACGTGTTTGCTCATTCATGTGCCCATTTAGTCCATGAAACACACATTCAGATGTATCTATTGGGCATTTTCATGCAGCAGGTGCTCTACCCGGCGACACTGAACTACTGAGGACACAGTGGGAACCCAGACCAGACAGGGTCTCTCTCCTAATTGCATCAGGAAGGTAGTACAAATAAGTTGCTCAAATAACCACATGAGTTTCGAACTGTAAGCGGTATGAAGGGGAGGCCGATGGGGAGGGAGACCAGAATCTAGTGGGAGAAGGAGGGGGGGCTGCTCCCAGGAAGGGGCGGTGTTGGGAGCACCTTCAGATGAAGGGGCTGTATAGGAGTTCCAAAGGAAGAGTCTGGAGGCAGCATGGCATCGAGGGGACAGTGTAGGTCACGGCCAGGGATGGGAAGGGGTGGGGGCTTGGACTACTCAGCACACTGGAGGAAGGGGGAGTAAACCGAGCCGTAGGGGCAGAGGGAGAGTCTTTCTAGAGAGGGCAGCAGAGTGAGGCCATCTCTGACCACACAGGGCTTTGTACTATGTTAATGTTTTTGGAGTTTATCTTTTTTTTTTTTTTTTAATTTTGAGGGAGAGATAGCATGGACGAGGGAGGGACAGAGAGAAGGAGAGAGAGAATCCCAAGCAGGCTCCACATTGTCAGCCCAGAGCCCAATGCAGGGCTTGAACTCACAAACTGCGAGATCATGACCTGAGCTGAAATCAAGAGCCGGACGCTTAACCGCATGAGTCACCCGGGTGCCCCTGGAGTTTATCTTCCATGCCAAGGTTTTAATCAAAGGATTGGCACGTGCTAGTGTTCAAGAAGGTTTTCCCTCTTTACTATGGAGAACAAACCGATGGTTACCAGAGGGGAGGTGGGTAGTGAAATAGGGGATGGGGATTAAATGGTACACTTCTCATGATGAAAAAAATAAAATAAAATGGGAAAAAAAAAGGTTTTCCATGATTGTGGTGAGGGTGGGGATTACAGCAGAGGAGGACAAGGTTGGGAGACGCCCACTATTTAGGAGGTTGTCAAGGTGGTCTCGGTAAGAGATGAGAGTGGCTTTGACCACTGGGCAGGTGATAGAGGGAAACCGGATGTATTGTTGACGTGTTTCGGAGCTAGAAATGTCAGGACTTGGTGATACGTGTGAGGAAAAGAGACCGAGAGAGGATATGTCAAAAGGGTCACTGCTTTAATCACTTTCCCTACATCCCATCCCCGTGAGGTAGTAAATAGTGCCCATAAACTCCTACGTACAGATCAAGTTGAGTACGGTTGAATCTGCTGGTCTGGAGTCATCTCTGACCTGATTCCAAATTACCTTCAGGCCGATTTTCCTGATAATTCCCATGAACCATCCCAAGCCCTTGCCCCATCCACCTACCCCTTTTTTTACCAAAATTAAACCCGTGTTTGCGCATTTCTTTGGTAGGACCTTCGGACATGCCCTGCTTCCCGATGCTTACACCACTCAGCCACAAAATGCTCTGCCTTCAGACCCAAGAGAAATCGCCACTCCTCTGTGAAGTGTTCCCTGACTATCCCAAGGCAAGGGCAGTTAATACTTCCTCCATTCCAATCCAGCCCCTTGACCCCTTTCAAGCATCTACCTGTATGGGGTCCAGAATGGCTACCACACGGACTTGGACAGACCTGGGTTCAATCCTGCCCTCACCTCAAAGCAGTTTTATCTTTAAAAAAAAAAAAAATTAACATTTATTTATTTAGACAGAGGGAGACAGACCACGAGCTAGGGAGGGGCAGAGAGATAGGGAGACGCAGAATCCAAAGCAGGCTCCGGGCTCTGAGCTGTCACACAGAGCCCGATGCGGGGCTCGAACCCATGAGCCGCGAGATTGTGACCTGAGCCAAAGGCGGACGCTTAACCAACTGAGCCACCCAGGCGCCCCCAGAGCCGTTTTATAGCTGTGGTTAACTCCAGTCACCTCACTGATATGACAGGAATATTAACAGTACATATCTCATGAGGATATAAGGATATCACGTAGATCAGCTGCATAGCTTGGTATCTGGTAAGATGAATACAGGCACTCAGTGAAGGTAAACTATCCTCGTCATCACCACCATCCGCATATAATCATGATTATCCACAGCTTTTATAAAAAATCTTCACTCACCTTTTCTCATGCAGGGCTAGATTGAGCGTTCCTTGGGGCAGATGTCACTCATTTTGCTGCCTCTGACACCTAACACATTGACTGTCTAGACCAGCACAGATACTGGGTAGGCATTTTTTTCTAAATTGGCTTCTCGCCCAGCATGGAGCCCCATGCGGGGCTTGAACTCACGACCCTGAGATCAAGACCTGAGCCGAGATAAAGAGTCGGACGCTTCACTGACAGAGCCACCCCGGCGCCCCACGGTAGATATTTTTGAATGGGTGACAAAAATGAATACTGATAAGATGAAACCCTCTGTGAAGCGAGTGGGCCAAATGATACACTTAGGAAAGAAAGCAGGGAACACGCTAGTCTCCTTTAACCCAAATACTTTGCTTTATTATATAATCTACAATTTATTACCGGGAAAGTAGACATATGCCTCCTGTCCTCAAAAAGCCACTGCCTGTGGGAAACAAACAGGAAATCCCACTGCATTTCTACTTTTAAAATGTGATTCCTCATTCGTCTTCATGCCCTGGAAAGCAGTTGAGTTTGGTGGGAGATTGTAGTCGGGGGGAGCGGAGGATAGGGTGAAATGTCAGCAGCACCTTTTCCCAGAAATGGAAACAAGGTCAGCAAGGGAAACTCTCATGTCACAAACACTACATCGAAGGGCAAGAGCATGGCAGTAGTTTACTTATCTTTCAACAAAGGATTGTACTTAAAAGTGTATTATAACACCAGCGTAGCATCTGCGTTTAGCAGGACATTATCGTATGTGGTCTGGACGTAATGCACAGACACTCTTGAATATCTAGCACAAGAGAAGATACTGTGTTCTGTTACTCATAGTTCCTTGTTTCTTTTCAAAAAAAATTTTTTAATGTTTATTTATTATGGAGAGAGAGAGAGAGAGAGAGAGAGAGAGAGAGAAATAAAGAGGGACAAAGCGTGAGCAGGGGCAGAAAGCAAGGGAGACAACAGAATCGGAAGCAGACTCCAGGCTCCGAGCTGTCAGCACAGAGCCCAACGTGGGGCTCGAACCCACGAATGGTGAGATTATGACCTGAGCTGACGACGGACGTTTAACCAACTGAGCCCCTCAGGAGCCCCAATATTTCCTCGTTTCTAAACAGCCTAGGTCCTCGTCACATACAAGGAGCTTTTTGTCTTTGTAGTTAAGGTGGTGTGGGAAGACGGGCAAGATAAAGATAGAGCAAAGAAGAATTACATTAGCTAATACAGGACAGAAGGCTTTGGATGTTCCTATGAAAGCTAAAGATAGAATTAAAACAGCTCAAGAGGCAGGGAGGGAAGTAAGAGAAAGCCGAGAATCACCACCTGACCTCCACCATGGAAATTTTCGGCACGACGGAGATGTCTAAGGGAGATTTCAATTTGTTTTCGGCTGGGCCAACATAAACCCTCTGTCGGCTCTATGCAATCTTCAGTAAATTATATATTGCTCCTGAGTGCTTTTGTGTGAATGGATTATTTTAGGGGAAAGCGACTCACGGAAGGAAACTGGAAACATAGTTATTTTTCTCCCCTTTGAGAAAGTAGTAAGACGCATTTTTAAATGAGGGGAAACAAGAGATTACAGGGTTTGGCGCATTCCAAGCAAAGAAGAGTCTTTGTGCTGTATAAGGAGGAAGGAATAAGAAAGAAAAATAGAAGATAAAACAGGAGACAGAAATCTGATGCACTGTATAAATACATATTTAATCATACCAAATTTATTCTCCCCAAGTTCTTTATCAAGCTATCTAATGCTAGTACATTACACAGAAAAAGAGAAATCTACATGCAAAGTCAGTGAGAAAGCACATTTACCGTCACAGTGCCCTGGAACCCAGGATCCAAAGGTACCAGGTAACTGGAAAGGATTTAGTTGTTTAAGAAAAAAAGAGGGGCGGCTGACTGGTTGGCTCGGTTAGCTAAGCGTCCGAGCCTTGATTTTGGCTCAGATCATGATCTCACCGTTCGTGAGATCAAGCCCCGTGTCGGGTTCTGTGCTGGCAACGCAGAACCTGCTCGGGATTCCCTTTCTCTCCTTCTCTCTCTTCCCCTCCCCCACTCACGTGCATGCACACACTCTCTTTCTCTCTCTCGCTCAAGATAAAGAAACATTTTAAAAATTTAATAAATAAATAAAAAGACACACAAAAAAGCCCCAGTGGAGATTGTGGGTAAAATCACAATAATGTAAAGATACTGTGATATGATGGTTAAACCTTAGTGAAAATACGGAGATCCCCAGTTGCAGGGCTAATGGCTGATGTTTCTTACCCACTGGCATAAATTCTGATTGATGGGCTTCTGTGATGCTTAATTTTATGTGTCAGCTTGACCGGGCTAAGGGATGCCCAGATTAGCTGGTAAGACATTGTTTCTGGGTGTGTTCGTGAGGGCATTTCCAGAAGAAATAAAGTGGACTGTGTGAAGAGATCTGCCCTCGCCAGTATGGGTGGGCATCATCCAGTCTGAATAGAACAACAACAACAACAACAAAATGAACAAAGAGAAAATTTGCTCTGCTTCCTCTTGAGCTCAGATGTCTATGTTTTCCAGCCCTTGGACATTGGAGCCCCTGGTTCTTAGGTCTTGGGACTCCAGGACTGAACAATAGTAATCCCTGGGTTCTCAGAAGTTAGGACTTGGACTGAATCATACCAATGGCTTCCTGGGGTCTCCAGTTGGCAGGCAGCAGACTGTGGGACTTCTCTGTCTCCATCACTACATGAGCCAATTCCTATACTGAATCCCCTCTTAAATATACAGATATACATGTCCTATTGGTTTAGCTTCTCTGGAGAACCCCGACTATGCAGGTTCACTTTGAAATGTCCATGTCCTGGGTGCCTGCATGGCTCGGTAGGTTAAGCGTCGGAGTCTTGATTTCGACTCAGGTCATGGTCTCACAGTTGATGAGTTTGAGTCCCACATCAGGCTTTTCATTGACAGAGTGGAGCCTGATTGGGATTCTCCCTCTCCCTCTCACTCTGTCCCTCTCTCTCTCTCTCTCTCTCTAAATAAATAAATAAATGAACTTTTTTTTTTTTTTTTAAAAAAAGCTTAGTTTATGTGAAGGTACAGTTTCTCAAGTTGCCTGGTCCTTTCTACTTTTCTATCTATCCACATCTCTTCTGCCCCTAAGGGTTTGGACATGGATGTGACAGCTAACAGGCCTCAGATGAGGCTTGTCTGGTTTCCCTAGAGGTGGAGGTGACAGCCTCTCATGTTTTACCTCCCCAAATAGACAACACACACACACACACACACACACACACTCACACACGCACACGATCACAAGTCAGATACTAAGTGGTGGACGTAGAGACTATACCTTCATCATTTAATCCCTGCTGCTTTCAAGTATTTATGATTATTTTACTTGCAAGTGCTACACACTCCATTCGAGCTGCCAGGACGTAGGCCAAACAAGGCAAAGCAAGAACGGGCCTTCGAAGCCCCAGGTAGCCGTGCTGCGTCTAGATCCGACTCCCGTCGGAGGCACCACCACGTCCTTAGGGGCTACTTGGACATGTCCAGGGAGTTTTGCTAACACATCTGGGGCAAGGGGACTACTGACATCTACAGGGCCTCATGTCCAGCAATGATCAGAACATTCCACCCAAGGGGTGATTGTCTTACCTAGAATGCCGGTAGCCGTCCATTGGAGAAACCCTGACCCTAAGAGCGAAGCGTCTCACCAAGACGCTCAATGTCTGAGCTCTGCGTGGCTCCTGTGATGGCTTCCACCCCGGGGTGGCCATTGCAGATGTTGGCAAAAATAGCCCCCTATAGCTTCAGGCTAACTGCTCAGCAAGGCTCGCAGAACAATGGCCTCTTTCCCATTTGCTTTAGCAGAAGTTCTGATTCCATTGGGGAGTGTTGGCCCAACTTGTGTCACTTGCTCATCTTTGATTTGAAAACTCTGCACAGTGGAGGGCATACAGCGCTCCAAGTGGCCAGGCTTGGGGGAAAGCCTGTCCCTCGGTAGCCAGGGCTCAGGCTTAGCCTCACCCACCCCATGGGCATTGAGAGGGTTACAGGGAGTCCTCCAGGAACAATTGGAGTGATGATGCCAGAATGGGAAGGGATAGCGGGCAGACAAAACCAACACATGTCCCCCTTTTTTTATGTAAAATTGCCTGGTCTAATCACTTCTATTCTCCTACCTTCCAGGATTCTCTGGTGCGGCAGACTCTTATGTCTCTCCCCTTTTACACACATGATTCTCTTGTCCCCAGATGCCTTTTCTCATCAGTTTTTGTTTTGCAAACTTCTATTTATGCCGCAGGACCCAAATATCACCTCTTCTGTGAAGCTTCCTTTTCTGCTGCCCCTACTAAGCTTGTATCACCCTGTTCTATACACGCACAGCATTTTGGACAGGAAATCAGAAATTGAATTCATTAGCAAGGATAAGAAGCTGAACAACCCACATCCTTTTGAAAATGGAAAGCAGATGATGTTGGATTAGATAAGATCAAACAACATGAAATCAACAAATGTTTATTGAGTGTATACAATGCACTAAGTCCCCAAGCAAAATCTTGCTTAATTTTTTTGTGTCTGGATGTTTAGAATCATAGGCTTTTAAGATCTTGGTTTCTTAAAGCTTATCTAGTTCAACCACTTCCTTATTCAGATCAGGAAATTGAGGGTGAAGTGGGTTTCTCTCTCGCTCTAACAATATATGATCTGAGCCACCAAAAGGAAGGAAAGATTGGCCCAATTCTAGGCTGCAAAACCACAGCTATTGTAGCTTAAACTTCCTGTTCTAAATGCCATGCCAGGACAAAGTTCTTGTATCCAGTGCCGATGGCCAGCCACTCCAGAGAGAGAATCAAAATCAATCTCTCTGTCCCTCTCGGTGCCCTCTCCCTTTTCTCTGTGGAAAAACAAAACACAAAGAGAAGTCAGAAGCAGGGCCAGTGTATTGGAACACTGATACGTATTTTTTTTTTCCTGTCGTGCTGATGTGTTTATAGAAGGATGCTATAGATGACTCACCACGTAGTGAAGAGATGTCATAAATTTTCCTGGGAATTCAAAATGTGCCAACAGAGAATATATCAAATGCCTGGCAATCACGGGGACATGAAAGTATTTTAAAACAAAGGGATAAAGGTTATTCTTCTTGGTGGCAGAAGGTCCCTTCTATTTTTATGACAATCTCTTCATAGACATTCTCTTTTGAAAAGAGTCAAAATTGGCCAGAAATAGAATTGCATGAACCTTGGGATATTCAGAATGGAAAGTAGAGATTTATTTGGATTCCTGCCAGGCATACTCAGGCATAAACACGTAGGAATGTTTCCGCAAAATATTTTTTATGAAAAAGTTCACAGGCCCCATCATTCTCCAGGCCCCTGCCCCGCTTTACCTCTGTCTTATCCCTGCATTCGGGCACTCCCCTCTGATCACTCTTCTACCTGCTACCAGATTCCTCTAGATCTTTCTTCTTTCCTTTTCAGGTTTATTTATTTTTGAGAGAGAGAGAGAGAGATTGAGAGAACGGGGAAAGGCAGAGAGAGAGGGAGACACAGAACCCGAAGCAGGCTCCAGGCTCTGAGCTGTCAGCACAGAGCCCGCCGCGGAGCTCGAACTCACAAACCATGAGATCATGACCCGGGCTGAAGTCAGACACTTAACTGACTGAGCCACCCAGGTGCCCCTCCCTTTCGATCTTACTTTTGAACACATCATCATCCTGTTCAGAAATTGCCTTCTAAGATAATGTCCTGGCTCACTAGCCTGGCATTCGGGTCCTTCTGAATCAGCTCAGTTTCTTCATACAATGTTGAAATGTATTTGATGCAAGAGTATCTCGGGTTGGGTACCATCTGGACACTAGGCGACCAAGCTGACCATGGCCAGTATATATCTTAGTGCGAGTGCCTAACGATAAACAACAACTAAACAAGTAAGTTTGATGATGAAAATAAAATCAGGCAATGTGCTGAGAAGTGCTTTGGAGGGAGGGAAGTGCAGGCAAGCACCTTGGGGTCTCTGGAGAAGCTCATTCTCAGAAGGTGGTACTGAGGCCTAACTAGTGGATGATGTTGGCCTCTGGGAACATCTGGGGACGGCCTCTCCAAGAAGACAGAGAAGGATTAAAATTCCCTGTATTGTGAAATAATTTTAATGTGTTTGAGAAACAAAAATAAAAGACATGAAGAGAAAAAATTTAAAAAAAAAGAACAAAAAATTAAAAATTAAATAAAAAACTATAAAAGAGATGATAAAACTGTGCATAATTGGTTAGAGAAAGAGGTAAGCAAACGTCCAGTCATGAAGTATCTTATAGCCACAGAGAGAAGTTTGGGTTTCATTTGACCATTGACATTCATGAGCCAGTCTTCAACTTGAGAGTGACATGATGGACATTATTTAAAGGTTTACTCTGTCCTCTCCGTGGGGAAAGGACTGCGGGGTGGGCAGCCTCGACTGAGCTCCCAGTCATTCCTGCCTCCTGGTATTCATGCCTGGCTTAAAACAACAGAAATGTGTTTTCTCCTCGTTCTGGAGGCCAAACATCCAAAGTCAAGAAGTCAGCAGAGCCACACCCCTTCTGGGAGCTGGAGGGGAGAATTCGTTCTTCGCCTTTTCCAGCTGCTGGTGGCTCAGCTGTCCTCCACCTGTGGCCCTGGGGCTGCCTCACCCCCGTCTCCGTCTCTGTGGCCACATTGCCTCCTCTGTGTTCCCCGTTTGTCTCAAATCTCTCTCTGCCTTTTAGTTGTAAGGACACTTGTCATCGGGTTTAGGGATCAGCTGGATAATTCAGGATGATTTCATCTCAAGACCCTTAACTTAATTACGCTGGCAAAGACACTTTTTCCAAATAAGGTCACATTCACAGATTCCAAGGATTTGACACAGACATATCTTTTCTTGGTGTGTGTGTGTGTGTGTGTGTGTGTGTGTGTGTGTGTGAGTCAACTCTTATTACCATCTGTGCTCCTTTTCCAAACAGCCAACATTCAAACAGATAGTCTGGTTTCAGAGTCCGCCACTTAATCCCCTTATGACATTGGCTGTGTCACAGGCTCATTGTGAGGGTTATAGCTAAGGGGCATAATGGGCCAAATGTTGTGCCCGACACACGGTAGGGCCTCGGAAAGGTAACTTTTATTATCATCGATACATCTGTTATTGGTCAAACTGAGGACGGCTCTTTATTTAACGTGTGGTATCCGAAGACGTGACCGCATTCCAAGCCAAGTTCAGACAGCTGATGTCCTGGCTTGCTTCAGCGAATCCTCCAGTCAAGGCAACTTCGGATTAAAGATCTATTTCTCACCCTTAAACTCCGTCTCCAGATCCTGCCAGAACAGGGCTTTAAAGCCAGAGAAATACCATAGCCTCCGAGTGTCGTGACAAGAATTCTAACTTTGGGTTCCCTTGCTTATTTTTCGGAGACACGGATGAGCTGGTGCAATAAATATTTAATGTGACATGATGTGAGTTCATACCGATTAGGAGTTGCGGAGTCAAATAGAAGGAGTAAGTGAACAACCGTCCTCTGGGCCAGTGTGAATCAAGGCAGACATGCCCCAGCCTTCTCGTTTTTGTAGAGTTAGGGGAGGGTCGGGGAGGGGGGACAAGAACTTGAAACAAACCTTTTACAGCTATTATCATGACAGCCCCGCGCTGAATATTCCGTAGTGCGGTTGGGCACACACACCTGAAGGACAAGAGACACCCATGGCTGCTTTTCGAGAATGTTTCCTTTTGACTGTGTTAGTACAGACCGAGGTACGGCTCATTAGAGGGAAAGATTCCCTCTTACTTTTCTTTAAAAACAATTTTTTTTAATGTTTATTATTTTTTGGGAGAGAGAGAGAGAGAGAGAGAGAGAGAGAGACAGGGGAGGGGCAGAGAGAGAAAAAGACGCAGAATCCGAAGCAGGCTCCAGGCTCTGAGCTGTCAGCACAGAGCCCGACGCGGGGCTCGAAATCACAAACTGTGAGATCAAGACCTGAGCCGAAGTGGGACGCTCAACCTACTGAGCCACCCAGGCCCCCCTGCCTCGTACTTTTCAATCTATTCAGTTTGTGGGGATATGGAGGGACTCTGTCCACCTGATAGTCCACAGTGTGGTGTGCATCATGAGTACTGTAAGGATCCCTGGACTTGGGATCTTCAGCTTCCCTTCCGATGGGTATAGCCCCCACCCCCAATCCCTGAGGCCCCCACTCTCATAGACCCCAGGGCTGGCAGGGCTGCTGGCTACTACACCTTTGACTTTGCTCAGTAATTGTTTTTCTCTCTCTCCTGCCTCAGACCCTTCTCACCTCCATGCCTCTCACGGTGCCTATTCTAGGCTGGGGTATGCTGGAGAGTCAACGTCACCGTCTGGGCTGCTCGGCTGGGGACAGAACACCAGCCTCGCGGGTGTCGGCTGTGTGAGTTTGATCAAGCCCTCCGATCTCCCCCCATAACTCAGCTCCACTGCCAATAACCTTGGTTCTGTCTACTCCGCGGAACGGTTCCAAGGGTTATACGGGAAAACAATTTACTTAAACTATGAAGGCCTGTGGGATGAATTAGAATATGAATTGCTAGCTAGTGAAACCCCTTCGCTCTGACAAGCCTTCCTTGCAAAGAACACAACCAAACACGCAAACAAAAACAGCAGTGATAACGAAAACAAACGCAAACCAGAATTCAACAACTCCACCAGACAGAAAACACTGCGACAGAATCACGTAACCACCCAACAGAACTGTCTTCAAGTCTCTCTTCCTCATCTGCATAACCTCATGTTTATCCTTCCTTCACTAGACGGACACCCTTTACATCATAATGATTTACCTTTTCTAGTGATACTTATCTTATTCGACGGGTATTGTTGTTTTTTTTCCAGAAAAGCTGGCACTTGGCTTGAATTCAGACTGAAATACGATGGCTTTGGAGCCTACGACGGTTGTTGGGATTGGCAAAGTGGCCCAAGAGCTAAGAATTTTATTTTTTTACATTTCTACACAGTTGGAACAATCTAAAAATGATACTATTTTATGAAACATGAACATCTCTGCAGTTCAAATTTCCGGGGCCACAAATAGACCATTGTCACCACAGCCACGCCCCTGCACTTACTATTGTCTATGGGCTGCCTCAGGGGCAAAGCCAAGTAGCTGTGACAGATACCCCATGGCCTTCAGAACTGAAATATCCATGCTCTGGTCTTTTTCAGAAAAGGTTTGCCCATCTGTTTAAACGCATTTCCTTCCTTTATTGAGTCTCACATACATATTGAGCATCTACTCAGCTCCAGGCTGGAAATAGTGACTGGAGAAAGCCTTCGGGAAGACCACATCCATGAGCAGAAAGAGACAACTAGCCAGATGGTTAAAAGACCTCACCCAGGCTGGGAAGAGGTGAGGGCAGCGGGCCGCACTCCAGCTCAGGCAACTGGAAATCACATTAACGACCAATGTGACAGTCCACCTTCCCCGCCACCCCCGCGCCGAGGCCTCCCTGTGGCTGGCGGGTCCCCAGTGCGCCAAAGTCTGGATCCTGGTTTAGCACCGTGATGGAGGCCAAAGATCTCCAGAGCTATTGGATATGCTTCAGAGCCATTGTTTGCCAAGTACAGCTGGAGAAGTTGAGCCCCACTTTCTTACCTTCATGAGCTCCCTCCTACCGGATTTGGGTGGAGATCTTTGGATGGCCCCTGTCCCTGGGGTTCTGCAGAAGCTGGTTTGAATGTCGCTGTTGGCCATCTCTTGACAGCTGGCCTTGCCACTGGCACAGCTCGTCCACATGGACTCTTTGTTTGTATCTGTGGTCCTGAGGACACCAGCCTCCTGAACGGCTCCTACTTCCCCTTCCAAAGTTTCTCAGCCCTTCCCATGAAGATGTCCATCTTAGACCTTGTGCCCCTGTTGAGCAGACTGCCAGATGTCCCTTGTTATTTTACACACACACACACAAATGCCCTGGAGCCTAGAAACAGGGCTGAAAGTAGGATGAGGCCATGAGGGACTCATCTTGGACATGGCATTTACCGGGCACTAACAAGACCTCAATGATCAGGAGTAATATTTTAATGCAATATTGTTACAAATAAAAGAGAGGCAAAAATCCATTACAGATGGAAGACAGGATCAGTAACAGCGTTGTGCCAAGTGATTTTAGAGTCTGAGGTAGAAGTCAAGAAGCAGGAAAAGGAAGAGCTGAGAATAGCTTCAGCTAATAGCTGCCATATATATATTTACGTGTATGTATGTATAGATAGATATGTACATATGTGCATGTATGTGTGCATATATATTTATATGGACACATGTATTTGTATTGTATAAATGTATATGTATATCGGGTGTATTCCAGGAAACTCCAAGGATGGGGGTCATTCTTCAAGCTGCAGCGTTTTGGAAAGGGCACTGAAATTTGCACCAGACACAGAGAACTCTAATTTTGGCTGGCCCTGCCTTGCTGTGCATATTGAGAAGTCACAGCTCTTCTTCCCAAGACCTTGGTTTCCCCACTTTAAACAAAAGAGGATGGGTCGGCTGATAGCAAGGATTTATTCTACCTATGGAATGTTTCTGTATTGGCTCTCCCTTGGAGTTGAATTATAAACACACAATACGAAGGCAGGTTCTCGCTCCTAGATCCAGCCAAGGTATGATGATAGGTATTGCACAATCCCCTCCCAAACAGTGCTCTTGTTTGTGGGGGTTGGGAACTGCCTGGAAGTCATTTCAGTCACCGGGGCATGAGCTCACCCTTTCCAGACAAGCAATTTCTGTAAGCATTTAGTCTGGATTAACTGTGAGGTGCTGTTGGAGGGGTTGGCCACTGAGAAGCTGCAAGGTTGACAGAAGTTTCTCAATGGGGAGCCATCCTTCCACTGAGATCTGAAAAGCATTGTGGACAAAGTACTTGCAACATCCTGTTACAATCTGAAATGCACGCCCTGCTTCCAGCTGGCAAGCCCTAGCCCATTGAAAGAAGTGAGTTTAAAGATAGGCTTTTCATTTTATGACTGGTATATGTTGAAACAGGACGCTCTGGCCGCCAATGAGCTTTCTAAGGGATTAATCTGGAGTTTTTATCACAGATAGACTACTCGAGGGAGACAATATAGACAAATTATATCTGTTCCTATTACACCGCATTTACTATGTGAAAACTATGTTTTAGATCTGCCTTCCGCTCTTGAATTCAAGTTCCTCGAGGGCAGGAAATGAACATAATTAGCTTCTGTATTGTCTCCGCTTATCACAAAGCCTGGCACAAATAGAGAGTCATGTATGTATTATTTGAAATGAAAATCAAACCTATGGAATCGTAGAGAGTAAGGAACCTTGAAAATCGAAAGTTCTACATCGCATCCATTTTACAAAGAAGGAAACAGAAGCCAAGTTTTCATGGCGATTTAGAGAGTAACAAACTTTGCTTTTTGTACTGAGTACTCTCTGAAGCCAGAGAGTAACAAACTTTGTTTTTTGTACTGAGTCCTGACCTTCAGAGGAAACGGATCATAGGAATCACCCAGCCCCAGGTAGGTAATTCCCTTTGCTTGAAGGGTCAGCTGAGGATCTGTACGGTTTCTGAAAGATCCCAAAATGAAATGAAGAATTCAAAAGTCTAGAAGCAAGGAATGCTTTGCTTTTGCGCCGAATATGCATGATTCTCAACAAAGAAACACATGTTTAGGGAGACAAGCAAAGGACAGTGTCCCGATACATTGCTCACCATCTGTGTGGCTTTACACAAATGATTCAACTCCTCGGGTCGGCTTCTATTTCGATAAAAGAGGAAGCATCATCCCTTGTATTTTATAATTCTGAAATTGCATGTTTAGAAAATTTACTATGAAGTGGCTCAAAGGGTCAGAAAGCTATGTGGCTCATTTTGAAATATGAATCCTTACGGGGGAGCAAACGGGGAGTATGTCGAAATGTTTTATGCCTTCTCATTCTTAGGGCTTCCTGGTGTTACAGCTTTCTTCCAGTCCCAATGTGAGGGGAGAGTGAAAGGCCACAGGACCTTGCTGAGGCTTGCTGCCATACGCCAGAGGCGAAGGAACTACATTTTCCTTGGAAACAAAGTGAAGAGTTTCCCAAACAAGGAAATCGCCTAAATTATGCAACATACTTTTCTCTTCCAATCTCTCCATTCTGGTTTAAGTGATTCATAATTTTAGCTTCACCTTATCCTACCTCTCCCTTTCTGGGCTGATGGCTTTGACTTTGGAATAGCACCCAGTAGACTTTGCTTTTAGATCTGGGTTCTAAACTCAGATCTGCTCCCTTTGTAACCTTGGGCAAATCACCTAATTTATTTGAACCTTCCTCTTGTTATTCATACACTGGAAAGATTCCTTACCTTAGGCGAGATGATGAATAACTTAATTTGGTTTCCAAAGTGATTAACCCCTGCTGGATGTTTGGTGAATATGAACCTACTTTGGAAAGCATCCTGACTCCATATTAAGAGTTTTCAGTTTAGGATCACCACCTGAGTTTATTTCCTTGAAGATGTTTTATGTTTCTCTCACTCTTATGCACATGTGTCATTCATTCCAACACGTCCATTCATTTGGACATTTAGCCAGTATAATTTTTGATTAACTTCAAGGAGCTGCTTTGCTAGATAAATCCCCTGGATCAGAGGTAGGCAGAAGATTTGGTTAAAGCCATTTTTTTTTCCTTACCTGTTGTTGCTGATTAATTAGGAAATCAATTAAAGGTACTCGTTTGGAAAGCAAAACTGTGTGGGTGTGTTTTATCTTGTACACAGTAGAAAAAGAGCTGCAAAGACATCAAATACTAGACTTACCAGACAGGAAACAGTAGCAACTATGATTATTGAAAAAGGTAACAGATAAGCCTGGAAATACCTAGAGGAAAGAAGAAACTAAAAAAAAAAAAAAAAGCAAGATTGTACCTTTATAAAAGAGTCAATTAGAACACCTCGAAAGGAAAATACAATAAGCATCATTTAAAAATCAAATACAGGGGCGCCTGGGTGGTTCAGTCGGTTAAGCGTCTGACTTCGGCTCAGGTCATGATCTCTCGGTCCGTGAGTTCAAGCCTCGCGTCGGGCTCTGTGCTGACAGCTCAGAGCCTGGAGCGTGTTTCAGATTCTGTGTCTCCCTCTCTCTGACCCTCCCCTGTTCATGCTCTGTCTCTCTCTGTCTCTCTCTGTCTCAAAAAAATAAATAAACATTAAAAAAAATTAAAAAAAATCAAATAAAAATCAAATACAGATTTGACATAGCAAGAAAAAATGAATTAAAAAATCAGAAGTTTTATAGCATGAAACATATAAAGATAAAAAATATGCAAAATAAGGAGGAAAGAAGAGAAACATAGCGTAAGAGGCTTAATATGTATTTGATTAGAATTCTACAGGAAAGGAGAGACTGGAGAAGAACCACTATTTAAAAAGAAATTGAGCATTTTCCAGAATCAATGGGAAGCATCAACCCACAGATAGAAGCCAACTGTATCTTAAATAAAAATAAAAAGAAAGCTACACCTTTACACGTCATGGTGAAACACAAAACAAACATGAAACCAAAATAAAATCTTTTTTTTTTTTTTTAAAGAGCTGTCAGCACAGATCCCGACGCGGGGCTAGAACACACGAACGGTGAGATCATGACCTGAGCCGAAGTCATGACCTGAGCCGAGGTCGAACGCTTAACTGACTGAGCCACCCAGTGGCTGCCCCAAAACCCAAATAAAATCTTAAATGAGTGACCAGAAAGTCAGACTGACTTCCAAGCATACAGAGAGAAGAAATCCCAAACAACAACAACAAAGTATCATCAGAGAAGGCTATACCCAGCAAAAATATATTTCAAGAATAAAGGTGAAAACGATATTTGCAGAGAAACAAGCGTTTTAAAAGTTTACAACCAGTCCTCAGCAATAGAAATTCTCAAGGGTTTATTTCCAGCAACTTGTTACCAAGTGGGTGATCTGAGATGTGAGAAGAAAGAACAAAGTCATGAGCCTAAAGGAGCATTGTATATGACACTAATCCTATGCTTGCTTGGTTACAAAAGGTCAAATTAGGGGCGCCTGGGTGGCTCAGTCGGTCAAGCGTCCGACTTCCACTCAGGTCATGATCTCACGGTTTGTGAGTTCGAGCCCCGCGTCAGGCTCTGTGCTGACAGCTCGGACCCTGGAACCTGCTTCCGATTCTGTGTCTCCTTCTCTCTCTGCCCCTCCCCCATTCCTGGTCTTATCTCTCTCTCTCAAAATAAATAAATAAATAAATAATGTTTAAAAAAAAGTTCAAATTAAAATACAAAACGTACAATAACTTATAAGTTTTAAGAGAATTTAATGTAGCGGACACATTTTAAGAACTTCGCATTATCCAGGAGATCGGTAGCTATTTAGTTTTAGATGAAGGTGAGTAGCCGGTGAGTAGCCTGTTGTAAGTTCCACAGCAATTCCAATCAAAGAATGTGCAGAACTCTTCTTAGTTTCTCTTTGCTTCTCCAGGGCCATTCTTGACTCATCCGCGCGCTGTGTGGTGCCTAGGAGGGTGAACTGTTTGGGCTGCATCAGTGGGCACCCTGGCCTCTGGCTTCTGATGGGGGGACAGCCAGAGGGAGAACACAGGGGGAAGGAGAATGAGAGGTTGAAGTTGGGTGTGATGCTAGGATTTTTATTTCCTCTGCTGCCTGGATGTCTGGCTGCTTCCCTGGGTCAAGATCTCCACTTTCATCAGGCAGCCCTCTCTATCAGACTTTTCTGTCTGTAGATTCTAGTAATCATTACTTTAAATGTTTATTTAGAGAGAGACAGAGAATGAGCACAAACAGGGGAGGAGCAGAGGGAGAGGGAGACACGAATCTGAAACAGGCTCCAGGCTGTCAGCACAAAGCCCGATGCGGGGCTCGAACCCACCAACTGTGAGATCATGACCTGAGCTGAAGTCGGACGCTTACCGACTGAGCCACGCAGGCGCCCCTTCCCACTGCTTTTTAAATAGTCCCTTTAAAATTAAACTCACATCAAAGTAAGCTAATTTGCCTGGTGTCAGCTGGTAATTGTTCTCTAACACAAACTTTATAACAGAGGCAAACATAATAATTAAAAAGATCCTGGGGTAGGTAACAAAAGAGAAAAAGAAACCATAGGCTAGTGGGCACAATTTAAAAAAAAAAAAAATTTAACGTTTATTTATTTTTGAGACAGAGAGAGACAGAGCATGAATGGAGGAGGGTCAGAGAGAGGGAGACAGAATCTGAAACAGGCTCCAGGCTCTGACCTGTCAGCACAGAGCCCGACGCGGGGCTTGAACTCACAGACCGCAAGATCATGACCTGAGCCAAAGACGGCCGCTTAACCGACTGAGCCACCCAGGCGCCCCGAGTGGGCACAATTTTAAACGTTACCGTAAAAATATTAAATTTAAGTCCCAGTATAAATGAATTAAACACTGGTTAAGAGAGGAAGACTATAAGACTATGTGCCCTTTACAAGTGTTTTCGACATCTATAAAGGTATAGAGAAAGAAAAGAAAAATGTTATGGAAATAGCTATGGAAAGAATGCTGGTCTATATTACATTCAGAAGTTTGTTTGGCAAAAAGAAGCCTTACTAATTGTAACGGTCACTTCCTAATGACAAAATGTTAAAAACAAAAACCTACCCATTTTTAATTCAAAACGCACCTAAAATATTACCTCAGAATGTGTGAAACCAAACTGGCATAATCTCACGTGAAATACACAAACCAACCATCACACTGGGAGATTTTAACACTCCTCTCGCAGTAACTGTCAGAAAAAGTGGGCAACAATCAGTAATCAGATAGCATATTCACACAATGTTCGATAAACATGATTGGAAAATGTGTCCTAATGCCCAAATGTCAAACCCTATATTTAATAATTATTTATCGGACATTCTTTTGGATCATACCTCTTAATACCAGGCAGTAAAATCAGCCTTAATAAAGTTAAGTAGTAAATCACACAAAGTATGTCCCCTTTCCACAGCAAATCTGGAAATTAAGGAATCTACATGTAGATAGTCAAAGAAAGGCTCAAGAATGTTATTAATTAGGGGCGCCTGGGTGGCTCAGTCGGTTAAGAGTCCGACTTCAGCTCAGGTCACGATCTCGCCATCCGTGAGTTCGAGCCCCGCGTCGGGCTCTGGGCTGATGGCTCAGAGCCTGGAGCCTGCTTCCGATTCTGTGTCTCCCTCTCTCTCTGCCCCTCCCCCGTTCATGCTCTGTCTCTCTCTGTCTCAAAAATAAATAAATGTAAAAAAAAAAAAAATTAAAAAAAAAAAAAGAATGTTATTAATTAAATGGAAACAGAATACAACATAAAAAAAGAAAACATGACAATGTAGCCAAATCAGTGTTCACGGGGAAAGTTTATCGCCTTAAATGAGTGTATTGGAAAAGAAGATGTGCTAAAAATTGGGGTGTTAAATATAAATACCAAGAATTTCGGTAATTAGAAATCTTGGTGATGATGTGGAGAAAGTGGAGGCCTTCTGTATCACTAGCGGGAATGTAAAATGGTACAGTCACTTTGGAAAATAGTTTGGCAATTCCTTAGATGGTTAAATGTGGAGTTATCATATAATTCAACAATTTCACTTCTAGGTATTTTACCAAGAAAAATGAAGGCATGTCTATATTAAGACTTGTGCCTTACTGTTCCTTTTATTCATAGTCACGTTACTTGCAATTGCCAAAATTTGGAATCAACCAAATGCCCATCAGTGGGTGAGTGGATAATGAAATGTTGATATCCATGCAATGGGATATGATTCAGAAATAAAAAGAAATGAAATACAGCTATGCGCGACCATACGGATGCACTATGAAACATTAAGCTAAGTGAGAGAAGTCAGTCATAAAGGACTAGATATTGTACGATTCCCTTCATGTGAAATGTGCAGATTAGATACATGTAGAGAGACTTATTTACTGAATGCATACATATTAAGTACTAGATATTCTTCCAGATGTGGCTCATACAATTATAATTTTTTTTTTAACGTTTATTTATTTTTTTGGGACAGAGAGAGACAGAGCATGAACGGGGGAGGGGCAGAGAGAGAGGGAGACACAGAATCAGAAACAGGCTCCAGGCTCTGAGCCATCAGCCCAGAGCCCGACGCGGGGCTGGAACTCAGGAACCGCGAGATCGTGACCTGGCTGAAGTCGGACGCTTAACCGACTGCGCCACCCAGGCGCCCCGGCTCATACAATTATAAACTCCAGAGTTGTCCTCTCTTTCTCAACTGAGCAATACAATCATTTTTTTAACACACACACACAGCTCTATAAAAAGATAACATTTTAATGACACCATGTCCCTTATGATAACGACCAGCAGCTTTGGAGGTAGATATTGCCATTATTATACCCATTTGACAGATGAAGAAAACTGAAACCCATGAACCCAACTAAGCAATTCGCTGAAGGTTCAACCATCTAGAACACGGAGCATCTGGAGTTGGAACAAGACAGGGAGCGTTGAGAACGCCTAGCAGCTACAACTAACTGTGCCAACGCAGTTAGGCAACTCTATACTTTCTTTTCATTTTTTTAAATAAAAAAATTAAAAAAAAAAAAAACTTTAAATAAAAAAACCGGTCTCTAGCACATAGCATATATCTCTATTGAGTGAATGAACACTACCCTCTGACATGGCTCATATTACTCCTTTGGGAATGGAAATGATTTGTAGATTAGCTTAAAACATTTAAAACCCATGGATTAAGGCTGGATTTCATACTTCTCTAAGGATGCTCTCTCCAACAGGCAGATTCAGGAGAGTATGTTTGCTCTTAAAAGAATGTTGAGTCTATGAGCTGTTTCCGCTATCCTTATGACCATGTTTCAAGGCACCTCCTCTCATGCTAACCTCACACAGAGTACGTATATCCATACCATCACCCGCTGCACAAGGCAATGTCAGAGTGCCAATTTAGATACCTTGAGTCGATTCGAAACACACGAATACATGAAAGCCAATGGCTCATTTGAACCTTTCGCCTTGATAGAAGTTTCGGTAGAAAAGGCTTTACTTTTACAGAGTATCATTAACTATGATCGCCTCATTTTGCAGTTTCACGGCTCCCTCATTCAGCGTTCAAAAGAAATTAAACTACCGTTGTCCTAAGGCATTGAGCCAAGGGTTCAAAATGATTGGAGGACTTAATTATGTGCTCCTCACCCTCAGTTTCTAATGCAGTAAGTCTGGGATGCGTCTGACATTCATGAATGATCATTGGGAAAATTGAGAAACTATTTTTTGTGTTCTGCGATTCAGGTGAGATAGCCTGCTTCAGAAAGACTACACGACCAACCCAGGATTCTCTCCTGGTCTCCAGACTCATATACCCAAATATCTACTCAACATGTCCATCTGGATTTCTCATAGGAATCTTAAAAGTAATAGGCCCCAAACTTCACTCTCCCATGTTTATAAAATGGCTTTTTTTAAAAAAAAATAAACAATCTCAAGTGTTCCAGTGAATAGCAGATTTTTTTCCCCAGTCGCTCAGACCTGAAATCTTGCAGTCAAGCTTAACTATGTTCTTTCTCTCAAACCCTAGATTAAGTCAATGGGCCCATCCTGTCAAATATGCAGAATCTGACTACTTCTCTTAATTGTTCTCTTTGCTTTGACCTTGAGGTCTATGCTGATTGCACTGTCCAAAGCCTCCTGCGGCTTTCTTTCCACCCCACTCAGAAGGAAATACCAAGTTCTGGCCATGACTCACAGGGGCTCCTCTCCCGGTTGATGATTCCTCCCCAGCCCTGATAACTTGCTCTCTGTTCCTCAGAGGAACACACAGCTCTACTCCTGCCTTGGGAGCCTTTGCACTTCCCAGAATGCACTTCCTCTGGACTTTTTCCAGCTCTCCCTTGCCCAGTTCAGTCCACGATACCCCAGGCATTGCAGTTCCCATCACCTTCCTTGACCAGCCTCTATAAAACAGGAAGTCTTCCTCTTATCTATCTTTTTATACTTTCCCTTATCATTTTCCCCATATGCTATCACCTGCCATACTTTATTTTTATTGGATTATCGCCTGTTTCCTGCCACTAAAGGTTTTATGAAAATAGGGACTATTTTTTTTAATAACCTTATCTTCAGCATCTAGAAGTGCTCTAGGCAAGTAGGAGGCTCTCCATAGTTTCTGAACAGATGAATTTTAAAGACTGAAAGGCCAAAGCTTCAGGACGTAAATTGAATAGATGTAGGAGGAAGGCCACTTTTACCAAATCCCAAGCTGGTAATCTTTTGATTAAACCCATGCCAGCTTTGAGGCTCCTCTGCCTTCGAGAAAGAAGTGTGACCTCTGCTTGAACGGAGAGAACTCAGGCTGAAAATAGCTGTGGATCGTGGCCTTCCCTGAACCTTCTTCCTTCCTGTAAGCGCGAGGTTCCCATAGCTGCTCCCCAGAGGACATTAGCAATGGGCTGTGTATCTGAGGGTCCCTGGGAAGACAAGAGCTCGCATTCCTAAGGATGTGAACGGAGTCCGGTCCCAGGGCCTACCATGTGACTTGAGGAAATGGCCTGGCTGATATTTCTAGAAGGACCAGGTCACAGGAGTCATGTCACTGCTTGGGTTTGTCCTCTGTTAGCGATTGGGACGTTGCTGGCAAGAAGCACCATCTGCATGATTCACTGTCAGCCCAGGGTCTAAATCCTGCTCAGATATCGTGTCCTACTCTAGTGCTGCCCTAATCACCTTCTGTAACGTGTTCATTCATTCAACAACTACTTATTTCACACCTACTAAGTGCTGAGTACTCCTGACAAATTCTGAGTAATACTGGCAGGATAGCTGGCCTCGAAGGCTTTAAAAAGGCTGGTAACAATCCCACTGAGATGAGACATTGGGAGTTTTCACTTTGATGTAGAGTGTAAGAGCATCAAAAGTTGGAGAGGGGACAAGGGATCCCAGAGACTCCACTATGATCTCACAGCTTTTGCTTTATGGATGGGGAGATAGAAGTTCAGGGACTGTCCCTTTTATGTCCCTGCAGAGTGAGCAGAAGACGGAACCATAGCGTGTCTGCGCCCCGGAAGGCGCGTGTATTGTGTGCATAGCTTGACTCGAGAAATAAGCCTTTCTTTGCAGTTCCCAGTGTGAATATTGCCCAACTGATCATAATCACCTGCTACGTATCCTACATGCATATAACATACGCAGCAAATGAAAGCTGATGATCGTAATTTAGTTATAAGTATATCAACGCCACAGCGAGATCCTCAGAAGAGTCTGGCAATCGATGCCGACAGGTGGGGTGGTTCTGCTGAATTTCTCTGAGGTCCCCGGCATCTCAGGATATAGACCACTCCTTCTCCTGAAGCACCAGCCCAGCCACATGCTCTCATCTGCACTGAAGATGAGGAGGAGGACAAAATAGGCTTAAAGCAGAAAGGCCATTTCACCAGGGAATAAACCAGGTGATAAAGGGGAGTCCTCCAACAGGCACTCATATCTGCCTTCCCCCTTTCTTCCTCATGTTTGCTGCAAACCTATACACTGCGTCCTTCTTTAAAGAGAGCAGTGGACGCCTGGGGGAAACTCAGAGCACTGGAAAACTCCAAGCACCTCCACAACCTACTCCCTGTTACAGAAGAAGAAAAGGCTTCTGTTTCTTTCCTTCTTTTCTCTGAGTTTCTCCAAGTGCTCACCAAAGCCACAGGACTACTTGCCCTGCATTCCATGGGCCAGAGCAGGTCTTAAAGTCCGAGTAATTGCAAGGCAATTTTTTTTTTAATTGAGTGCAGGGTCTCCCAGGAAGGCAGGGTGCAGTGGAAATCGGCGGGGTGCACCCTGTGGCTTCTGGTGGTGGTGTGGGCCCGGGGTGGGGTTGGTGCCAGTCCCTCGGAGAAACCCGGAGCGCTAAGTCGATAGGTTGAAAAAGCCTCCTGAGGTTGTATCGAGAAGGATTCCGAGGCCACACGTCAGCTCTGTTGAAAACCGTGCATAGTCCATGATGCCGGCCACGGATGGGGGTGAGAATTGGGGCAGGCGTGGTAGTGCCACGTCGCTCAGATCCCATCAGCAGTCTGCCCTGAGCCGGCACCGGGGTCTTAAAGGCGTGGGATTCGTGGCTCCTGCCACAAAGAATGTGCCAGCCCGTGATAAAGAAGCCCTACCTGGCCTCTTCGAGGGGCACAGGTGAAGCTGTGTCTTCAGACTGGAGGTCGCGTGACCCCTTCCAAGGCTATGGGGACAAGGGCAGCTCTCAGCGTTTAGACCCATGGCATACGTATGGCTCCCAACACTGATGGGCTTAAAGGGATTGTGGTGCCTACGGCATCTCCTCCGCCACCTGCCTTCCGTGGCCTCCCTTCTCCTGCAATCAAGCTCTGCCTGTTTGGAATCTTTTCGTCGAGCATTGTCCCAGGGTGTAAAAATAGTCCAGACTTTAAAAAGAGAGAGAGAGAGAGAGAGAGAATTTGAAAGTGCGCCTCTCTGAAGGAGTGCAAAGCAGAGAGCGTCCAGAAGAATTGCCAAAGCCTGATGGAATCTAGGGAACCAATTCACGGGAAGCCTGCGTGGCTCTCTCTCTCTCTCTCTCTCTCTCTCCTTTCTCTTTCCTTTTGTTAGGACGAGACCTGGGGAGCTTATTTCGACAGCCATGCATATCAACATTTTTATTCGAAGTTTTAAAATGAGGCCACGTTTCTTTTCTAGTTGGTATTATGGTGGACATCTTCCTATATGGAGGGAGTGAAATCTACAGAGCAAGGGTTTTCATGAAAATATATTTATATTTCCACAATATATATTAACATAACTATACATTTGGATAACATATAATACATAAGGGTAACATTTGCAGCTATCTAAACATATGAAAATATTTCAGGGGCACCTGGGTGGCTCAGTCGGTTAAGCATCTGACTTCAGCTCAAGTTATGATCTCACGGTTCGTGCATTCAAGCCCCGCCTCGGGCTCTGTGGTGACAGCTCAGAGCCTGGAGCCTGCTTGGGATTCTGTGTCTTTGTCTCTCTCTGCCCCTCCCCTGCTCATGCTCTCTCTCTCTCTCTCTTTCAAAAGTAAATACACACTAAAAAAAAAAAAAAAAATTAAAGAAAATATTTCAGATGCCAATTTAAAAATGTGTGACAATAGGGTCACCTGGGTGGCTCAGTCAGTTAAGCGTCCAATTTCAGCTCAGGTCATAATCTCTTGGCTTGTGGGTTCAAGCTCTGTATCAGGCTTATGTTGACAGCTCAGAACCTGGAGTCTGCTTCAGATTCTGTGTTTCCCTCTTTCTCTCTGTCCCTCTTCCTCTTATGCTCTCTCTCTCTCTCTCAAAAATAAACGTTAAAAATAAATAAATAAAAAATAAATAAAGTGCGACATTATATGCAGTAGCCAATTTCCAAGGATCCTCTCCTCCTGGTATTTACGCCCTATGTGGTGTCCTCGTATTTACTGAGTCGAAGCCGGTTGTGTGACAGTGTTTTGTGGAGGTGGCAGTGTATCACTTTTGAAGCCAGGTCATTAGAGGCACTGGGGCTTGTCCTTGCTCTCTCAGGACACTCGGTAATGTTGAATACGAACAGCTAACATTTTTAGGGCTCTTCTACATTGTGCAGGCGATGTGCCGAGCTGCCCCCAGGGGCGAGGTGGCCGAGAGAAGGGCATTAAATCCCAAACACGCTGTACCGAGTTTGCGATATGAAGAGACAAATGAAGGCTGAACCCACTAGGAAGACCACACTCCTTGTGTTCGCAAAGCAGATGGAGAAGCCTCCTGGAAATGAAAGCGGGGGGGGAGCATATTAATTTGTCTCCATCGCAACCAACTTGAGAAGTGATCGTGGGGAAAGCTCAGAGGCAGAGGCCGAGCCTGTTCTGATATCAGAGCCCAGAATCTGTGCTTGGTGACATAGCAGACATCCAAAAGGCACGGCGTATGGATGGCCGTCTCCATGCTTCTCAGCATCCAATTGCATAGCACATGCGACGTCTTCTTGTTGTCTGTGGTCAAGGACGGAGATTTCATCGCGGCAACTGCAAACTCAAAAAGGTGTTGCAGAAAAGGCAATTTTGGAGAGTTTGTCCAGGGAACAACTATCTCTCCTGCAAGCGCCCACTAGCTTCACTCTCTCCAGTCCTGTGGGAGGGTATGACGGCCGCCCTGTATGTGCAGCTCTTACGATCTGCACCAAGCCCTGGGTAACAGACATATGAAGATTAGACCCAGTGAGTCAATTCATTGCAACAAAATCGAACCAAATGACTCGGAAAGTCATTAAGTTCCTTTAGGAAGCAACGTAGTTCAGGACATACAATAAGGATATTGGATCGACGATCGTCTTTGCATTTCTGCACTATATGATGCGTTCACATCCTTAGGAAACAAAACAAAACAAGCTTTCAAGACAAAGCTATCTAGTTCATTGCGATTTTTGTGAACATGGCTAAAAAAACTGGCAGTCAGGTTAATGGCATCTTTTGCCTTACTATTACTAGGCCATTTTCACATTAGGTATGTCTTCTCCATGAGTTAGGTAGTATCACCCGCATTTCAAGGATGTGTCTCTACACGGCATACGGTGATAGAGAGTGTGCATTACACAACTTCAGGGAATCCTTCGCCCAAAGTCACAGAGAAAACTAGCACCAGAGACAGCAGGTGAACCCCTCTTGGCCTCTAATCCGAGCTCTTCTTTTGTTCACTGAGTCAGATGTCCTTCCACCGTTTTGTTTCTTACATGATGAGGTTTTCCCTGACAAGGGAGGTGAGCGTGAGGTTCCCAGAGAACTTTGGAAACATTGAAGTCTTCCTGAGCTTTTCCATACAAGAAAGGAGGATTAACGAGAGGATGGGGCTAAGCAGGGTGGCAAGGGGATTATAGGCTGCAGGGTCATCTGAGCCAGAAGGGAGGATTTACTGTTAAACAGGTTGGGGACAGAAGGAAGCTGTTGGTGTCCGTGGGGAAGAATTTTACTGAAACAGCTGCAGAAGCAGTTGAGGCCATTTGAGATTTGGAATCTGTTCGTCTCATGTTGGATTTTGACTGGCCATTTGTTTTAGGTCATCCCTGGTGAAAAAGGACCCCACATGTGTGCGACGAGGAATGAAAGGGCGGAATACCACATGCAGGTGGCATGTGTGTGTGGCGTTGGCTGGGGGTGACGGAGGGGCTCTGGGTTCCCGCTGCCCATGCAGGCGGTCCGCCCCAGGTAGATTCGCCTTTCCCACCTAGGCCGGTGGGGCTCCCTCTGCGGGGGCAGGGGGTACAAAGGGACTCTGGACTTGCGGGCAGAACCATCTGGACTTCCTGGGAACATATCCCCAGCAGAAATACAACCTCAATCTTGTAGAACATGTGGCAGCCATTTGTATGAATCAACACCTCTGGCATTAGCGGGATTAAGTACTATGATGTCTCACTTCCAGGAGGACACCAGTGATTATTGGGCTTCCTTGGTTCTTTGTGAAGCATTGTGTGTGTGTGTGTGTGTGTGTGTGTGTGTGTGTGTCTGTATGTGGTTTGTTTTTGTTTTTTTTTTTTTCACCAGCCACCTTCCACCCTTGGGTTTCCATACACATTTAGACATTTACAGTAAACAGGGATTAGCCTCAGCGAACCAAGAGAGGCTAGCAGATGGTTCTAATTACGTCTTAAAGAGAAAGGATTTAAGAGTAAAGTGAAGACGATTTACTCAAAGCCAGTTACACTTGTAGCGACCTCGTGGGTCGGCCTCTGCTGCTGCTCCCTGCCTCCACCCAGCCTCACCCTCGTCCTCCTTATACACTTGCCTTTCTTTGTTCAGCGACGCAGCTCGGGCTCACGGAGCGGAAGATTATTCTATTTGTGTTTGGCAAAAATTATTCTAAAAAACTTAATATCTATGTGTGAAAGGATAGAAACAAATACAGAGCAGATATGAAGTGAAAAGGACGTAAAATATAAAGAATATGTCCCGCATAACTCGTTAAGCTTTGATGGGATCTAAAACACAGATGAAGAACAGTACTTGGTTGGGGTGATGAATTTCATACCCCAACTTGACTAGGCCGTGGGATGCCCAAATATCCAGCTAAACCTTGTTTCTGTGTGTGTCTGTGAGGCTGTTTCAGGAGAAGATTAGCACTTAAGTGGTGGCCTGGGGAGAGCACTTGGCCTCCCCAACGCTAGCGGGTATCATCTAATCCCCCTAGAGCCTGAATAGAACGAACAGGTAGAGAAGGCTGAAGTTGCTTTCTGCCTGACTTCCAAGCTGTGACATTAATCTTCTCCTGCCCTAAGTCCTCCTGGCTCTCAGGCTTGCAGACCTGGACTGAAATCTATAGGTTCATTGCCTTTCCTGCTCCCAGGCCTTTGAACTGCACCTACTCTCCTGCTGGCAGACAGCAGACCCTGGGATTTATCAGCCCCCACAGTTCACAATCGTGTGAGCTAATTCCTTCAGATAAATCTCTCTCTCTCCCTCTCTCTCATTCTCTCTCTCTCTCTCTGTATATATAATGTTCTAATTATATAATATTATAATCATATAAAAGTCATATACTCTATGTAATATTCTCATTTCGTGAAAACATATAGGTCTAGAGAACCAGGAAAGTAATCTGAAAACTGCTTAATGTCTCTGGCATGACCAAATGATCCACTGGGCATAAGAAGCACAGTGCTGAGCTTGCAGGGATCCACAAAATGTTTCAATTTCTTTTTGCAAAATCAGAAGGAAAAAATGAAATTTGGGTCGAAGAAAGTGCTCTAACATGGAATATTTGTTTTTGTAACTCTACAATGTTAAGTAGTAATTTAAAAAAATTAAATGTTGGGGCACCTGGGTGGCTCAGTAGGCTAAGCGTCCGACTTCCACTCGGGTCATGATCTCGTAGTTCGCGGGTTCGAGCCCCGCGTCTGGCTCTGTGCTGACAGCTCAGAGCCTGGAGCCTGCTTCGGATTCTGTGTTTCCCTCTCTCTGCTCCTCCCCCGCTCATGCTCTCTCTCTCTCTCTCCCTCCCTCTCTCTCTCTCAGAAATAAAGAAACATTAAAAACATTTTTTAATTAAATGTTTATTTATATTTGAGAGAGAGAGAGCAGGAGAGGGGCAGAGAGAGAGAGAAGGAGACACAGAACCTGAACAGGCTCAGCACAGAGCCTGATGTGGGGTTCGAACTCATGAATTGTAAGATCATGACCTGAGCCAAAGTTGGATGCTTAACCGACTGAGCCACCCAGGAACCCCATAAATAGTAATTTTTAATAATTTCTTATCGATGAAGCAGCCCACGAACACTGAGGTACCTAGAGTCCAAGAAAATCCTAAGGCGGCCCTGTTCTCTGGACCTCAGTTTTCTTATTTGTACAAAGGCGCTGAATATGACCAGAGTTTCCTATGATAGATTTCCAGGCCCCACAGGCATCTGTAAGATACTGACAGAGAGGTTTGCAAGCCATTTTTGATATTTTATAAAGCCCAACAGTTACTGTACCAACTTCTAGGTGTTCCCTTACATGGCAAGCATATTAGTTTGAGAATCAAACGGACGTGGTTTATTTATTTATTTATTTTTAATTTTTTTTAATGTTTATTTCCTTTTGAGACAGAGACAGAGCATGAGCAGGGAAGGGGCAGAGAGAGAGGGAGACACAGAATGTGAAGAAGGCTCCAGGCTCCGAGCTGTCAGCACAGAGCCCGACGCGGGGCTCGAACTCACAAACCGTGAGATCATGACCTGAGCCGAAGTCGGACGCTTAACCGACTGAGCCACCCAGGCGCCCCAAACAGACGTGGTTTAAATCATGGCGGTGAGCTATTTATCTGCTGTGTGAATTGGGACACATCACTCAATACTGAACTCAAGGTTCTTTATCTACAGTATGTAAAACGGGAAAACAAATGCCTGTTTTTCAGAGTTGTTTTGATGATTAAAAGTAACAGAAGGCACATAACACAGGTACTTAACACCTGCTAGGGCCTCAGTAATAATAAATAATAAATACTGCTCCTCTTAATCAATGTTTATCACTTTGGTTTGAACCTTATCAGCTGATGGCGATAAGCTATCTTAGGCAAACCATCTGCTTTAGCAAATTATTGAATAATAAAACTTGAGGAAACAAATGAAAATTAACAATCTGAGAGACTTTTTTTATTTTCTTACAATCATTCTTCTTGGTCTCTTTTTAAAAATTTTTTTAAATGTTTATTTTTGAGAGAGACAGAGCACGGGTAGGGGAGGGGCACAGAGAGAGGGAGACACAGAATCTGAAGCAGGGTCCAGGCTGTCAGCACGGAGCCTGAAGCAGGGCTTGAACCCAGGAGCCGTGAGATCACGACCTGAGCCGAAGTTGGATGGTCAACCGACCGAGCCACCCAGGCGCCCCTTTTCTTCTTCATCTCTTAAGTGAAGTTTCGTGTCTCTGAAGTTATTCATTCTTTTAGTTCCATCACTGGATTGAATAACAAAAAACACTAGAACTGGCTTAGAAGATGATTATTAAGGAAGAGGTAAGGAAGCCGAAAGAATGAGTTTATTCCATCCGTATCTTTTATGGACTGAATTGTGTCCCGCCGAATTCATATGCTGAAGCCGGAACCCCCAACGTGGCTGTACTGAGAAATGGGGCCGTTAGGGAGGTAGAAAGGTTAGATGAGGCCATAAGGGTGGGGCTCTGATCTGATAGGACTGGTGATCTTACAAGAAGAGGAAGGGGCACCAAAGCTTTTCCTTTCCACTCAGCCACAGAGGAATGGCCACGTGAGGTCACAGCAAGAAGACACGGTCAAGCCAAGAAGAGAGCTCTCCCCAGAAACCGAATTTGCTTACGCCTTGACCATGGATTTCCAGCCTGCAGAAGTGTGAGGAAGTAAACATCTGCTGCTTCAGCCACCCAGCCTGCAGTATTTTGCTGTGATGCCTGAGCTGATAGAGACAGGACCTCAGCACCTGACCATGTCCCTGCACCAAGAAGGGACAGAACAGAGCAGTGGGGTGGGAGGGGAAGAAGGGATTAGCATCCACGAGGAGCTCTGTGGCGGCAGGCATCGTCCCCAGATGAGAACCTGCCAGCAGACGATGCCGACATGCCAGGCTCTTTTGGGCAAGAGCGACGATGCGGAAACTGCGGAGGCCAGGACTGCGGAGGCCAGGGGACGGTGTGAAGCCACGAGGCGCGGGGGAGGCTTGAAACTTTCATGACGGGCGGCGGCATTAGGCAGGCAGTGGGCAGGCTGTGGCAGGCAGGACTCTGGTGACGGCCCATCAATCCTGGCATTCCTGGGAGACCCCTTTCCTTCTCTGGTTTCACTCCTCAGATGTTGGTTGCCTCAGTAATGACTTGCCGGCTTTTTGATCTGGCTTTTCTAGTTTTGCACGGCAGGAATGTTGGTCTGCTACTTCTAGTACTGCGGGAAGTGGGAGCCAGGCGACGATGTATTTCTAACAACGGGGCGCATCAAAGAAAAGTGAATAACGGAAGGGAATTCCGGGGTGCGAACAGACCGTCCATGAACGAATGCCGTCAACCCTTAAGAGCTTATGATTCCTTACTCCAAATTCCCGGGACATCCTTTTTGGCCAGTTTCGTGACAGAGATGACTTTGAACAATGAAGCCGTGTGGCAAAATGGAATAGGCAAAAGCCACTAAGACAGGTTCCGCCGCCGACCCTATGACCTGCCCGCTAGGTAACATTAGGGACTTTCTTCACATCTCTGAGCTTGCGTTTTTCTCCTCTTTCGTGGCGTTTGCTCGGCTAAGATTCATATCCTAAAGTACCAGCGGTAGTTCCTGATATAGTTGACATACTTCGCAAGCATGATTTCCCCCAATTCTATTCAAGGGTTTTAGCATCTTGTGCTGTGCCCCGCGGCCACTCATTTACGTGAGCCCTCTCATATTTTTTCATTTTCATGATTATAATTTTGGAGGGAACTGACAGTCCCGATAGTTCTTTTCCTCCTGTTACCACCAGATATTATTTATTATTTAGATTTAGAAGCCAAACCCTTTTGCAATAAAGTCATGTCAGGGCACACACACAAGGTCAAATACACAGAACTATAAAAATAAACAGCTACGGCACACAGTAGAAATCTTATTTAAAGAAAAGCGGTGACTTCAACATAGTGGCCCTTTCAGTGAAAGTCATTTGAAAAGATACAAAGATGAATGAATCTCATGGTGCCTTCTAGCTGTTTAATTAAGGAATTGGAAAAAATAACCCACCCCTCAGAATTTGGCTTCAAAATTTCGGTTAAGCCAAATAGGGCGGCCAGCCAGACCTTAACCAATGCAAATGTTCATTCATGTTTCTCAAAACAGAGACTTGAGAAAAGAAATTCACACATCTCAGAAAGCCAGGGGCAAACTTGACTCTATGCAACCTTATGCAAGTATTCCCGAGAAAGAGGCGGGGACGTCATCTGAAAAGAAACTCATTGGGAAGCCGATTAAATTCTCGGTGGCCTTTCAGAAAGGATGGGTCACTCTCCCCTTTGTGATTCCTCCAGTCCCTATACAGGCTTTTCTCACAAAATTTAAAAGGCTGGAGTTGACTGTTTCCATGTCCACGTCTGTCACCAGCTGTGAGCTTCTTCCGGAAGAGATTGGCCTGAAATGTGTCTGTGTGCACCGTTCTTGGCCCATGTAGCCTGCCATAAATATTTATGACATACATGGACCAACGAAGACTGGATGTGGGCACTCTTCCACCGGAGATGCTTTTTGCAAAGTTAAAATTATTAGGTAGGATGTTTGGTTTCAGCAACCTATGAAGCTTCGAAAACAGGAACTAGCTCAGGAGGATTGAAACAAGCCCCAACTGTGGCTGTTGGCATTTCAGCTTGACCAAATGTCAGCGCTGCACTGGCAAAGAGTCTAAACAGAAAATGCAGAGCAGCACCTGGGAATGATCCAGGCGCAGCCCGTAGGGAACCAGGTGGTCTGAACCATCACATTAGGCTGGAACCCAAGTCCTGTGGCATTCTGGGTTTCAGCTTTTCCAGCTGAATTTCTAAGTTCCAGGGTAGCCTCTCAACAAAGAGTCATTCATCAGCTCCTGTTGGGTGGAGAGACCGGAGAAGTCCTCCACTCTACAGGCAGGGCCTCTCCCACTTGGAATCAGGGTATTTAACAGCATACTTTCCGGGGCCCGGCTGTCTGGGTTTGATTTTTCCCTATTTATTTACCAGTGAGGATCTGGATAAGTCACTCTGGGCCCCAGTGACTGGATACGTGAAACATGGATAATATTCATACCTTTCTCATGAGTTTGATGTGAGCATTGAAGGCATTAATATATGCAGAAGCATTTAGCTCAATGCTTGGTGCATGATGAGTTCTCTATAAGCGTTGGTCTTTATTATTATTACATCTGTATCTGCTTTTCTAATGGTCTTCCTCCTCCTCCTCCTCCTCCTCCTCCTCCTTAATCTTCTCCTTCTTATAGCATAACAATAATTAGTGTAAATTACATTGCTATGTAATGCCATGATTTGAATGTTTTTGCCTCTCCCCCAATTCATGTGTTGACTCTTAACCCTTAAAGATAATGGTATTAAGAAGTTAGGTTTTGGGAAGTGCTTAGATCATGAAGGTGGAGGCCTCATGGATGGGATTAGTACCTTATGAAAGAGGTTCCAGAGAGATCCCTAGCCCCTTCCATCATGGGGAGACACAGTGAGAAAGCAGCCATTAGGAACCGAGGAGAGGGTCCTTGCTTGAAGGCAACCATTCTGGCACCTTGGAGACAGCCAGCCTCCAGAACCGTGAGCTGTAAGTTTCTGTTTTTTGTAAGCTACCCAGTCTGTGAATTTTGTTACGGCAGACAGAACGGACTAAGGCACTGATCGGTATTTAACATGCAAAACCACTTAATGATATTGGTGTCACTATTCCCATTTTGCAGATAAGGAAACAATCTCAATGTAAAAAGGGAATCTACCAAAGCTATGGTTCAAATTGGGGAGAAATGGAACGTGAGCTCAAGCCCTTCTAATGCAAGGCCTTGTGCTGTAATTTACTGCCCCTTCTCCTCTTTCTCAGTGTTCTTTCCACATCTCTGATGATTAGTCACTGGCACTCTTGGTTGGAGGGCTGGTTTTCAGCAGGTGACGTGACTAGACCCAGTCCTTGATCAAATCAAGCATCCTGATTCATCTGAGAACTACATAGGCTTTGGTTCAGCTATCCAAGCTGGTCTTGTAAATTTCTCACCCACATTGCCCAGCAAGACCTTAGGGAATTTTGCTACGAGAGACTACTTCACAATAAAACTTGTCCTCTTGGAAATCATTAGAGTGAACACCGTGTGTAGCACAATTCAGTAGAAGCGAGGCACAGAGGAAAGACTCCAACCCATCATGGGATATCAACATACCAGGAACCAACTCACTATGAAAATTTGGCAGTTGCTCTGCCTGGGTGGATTTTGGTGTCTCCAAATGTAAAATGAGGACACTGGATTCACGAAATACAAGGAATTGTTCAGGGCTAAAATTTTGGACACTGTCACCGGTTCATTCCTTCATTCTAGACCAGTACTGCCCAGTAGAACTTTCTGCAAGGCTGGTTATATTCATTATCTGCACGCTCCAGGACAGTGGCCACCAGCCACACATAGCTCTGGGGCAGCTGAAATGCTGCTAGTGCAACTAAGGAACTGAAGTTTTGACTTCATTTAATTAAAATTTAAACAGCCATTGGGGGCTAGTGTCTACCATGAGGAAGAGCACAATAGTCTAGACAGTTGCCGAGGCTTGAGAATATTCTCTGTCCAAGACATTGGATTCAACATAAAAGTGATAGAAGTATAAAAACAGAGCAACAAGGATCTTTGCTCGAGGATCATGAAGTCTAGGACAGATCAGCCAAGTATGATCATACCATTCAGGGCATCTGAGGGCTTTTTCTGCCCTCACCTCACCTCTGAACTCCTTTCAAGAATCAGACTCAACCCTTATGTAGTTCCTCCAACAAGAGAGTTGCTTCTTGTCTTGGCTTTCCAAAGCACACTGTTTAGCTATTAATTAATTCATGCGTGTGTTCATCCATCCATGAGGATTAAACAGATCTTCATCAGGATAGAGAGTTTTGAATGATCGTATACTGCCATAGGGTATAATATAGCATCCAGAAAAATTGGCATTTCATAGGAGCTTAATGGTTTTGTTACGATTCGTGGCGAGTCTTCTTTGCGATCATGGCAGTAGGCACAGTGTCTGCCATGGAATAGGGTGACTGATATGTGTGTTTTTTTTTTTTAATGTGTGAAGCGATATAAGCCAAAATAGATACCTATGGACATGTCGTATGAACCTTTAGAAGAATAGGACACTACTTTCGGATGAAGGAATACAGTGTGTTGAAAGGTGGCCCCCAAGATGATGTGTCTACATCCTAATCCCTGGGCACCGCACATCTCACTTTGTATGGGAAAAAGGTTAATGTTACCCTGTCTGGAAATAGGGGCCTTGCAAATATAATTAAATTGAAAATCTTGCGATAAGGATCTTATCCTGGATTATCCAGGGGGGTTCTAAATGTAGTCACTTATAAGACACACACTCAGAGGAGAAGACACACAGACAGGAGAGGAGGCATCAGTGTGATCAAAGAAGCAGAAAATGAAGCTATGGGGCCAGTTGATGGTTAATTTTATGTGTCAACTTGGCTGGGCCACATTACTCAAATATTTCCTCCAACATTATTCTGGGTATTTCTGCGAGGGTGTTTTTGGATGGCATTCATGTTTAAATCAGTGGACTTCTAGTAAAGCAGATCACCGTAATGTGTGTGGGCCTCATCCAATCACTTAAATTCCGAATAGAACAAAAGACTGACCTCTTCTAGGCAAGAGCGAGTTCTGCCAGCCAATGGCCTTCAGACTCAACTGCAACTCTTCTCTGGGTCTCTGGACTGCAAATACCATTGTGAGGATTGAATGTATGCCAAATATGTATAGATTTTGTAGTTTTTTTCTTTTTGAGACCATGAAAATTGATTAGATAATTTTAGCAAAGAAGCGATATGATTAGATCATTCTTTATTGAGTTGATTCACTTACATATTAACTCGGTTGAGGAGGGAGTGCCTGGTAGGAGGGAGGTCAAGGGCTTCTAGCAATTGTTCAGGAAAGATGCCATCAAGACCCACATGGTGATGGCATTATCTTATATTTACACGTAATCATACAGAAACAGGGCCTGTGGCATGTTTTCCTATTTCAAAAGAGAGTGATCAAAAATTTTTTTAATATTTACTTTATTTATCTATTTTGAGTGAAACAGAGAAAAAGCACAATCTGGGGAGGGGCAGAGGAGAGAGGGAGACAGAAGATCTGAAGCAGGCTCTGTGATGACAGCAAAGAGTCCGACCCGGGGCTTGAACTCACGAACCATGAGATCATGACCTGAGCCAAAGTCAGACACCCAACTGACCGAGCCACCCAGGTACCTCTCAAAGGAGGGTGATTTTCATAGAACAGTAAGACATCTTTATAACTGTAACTTTAAAGCTGTAAGATTTCTATGTATATATTATCCCCCGCTGCTCATATTTTTGAGTCGTAGATGCCTCTATCTTTATTTTATAGTTGAAAACACTTAGGTAATTGGTGGTTAGCTATCGTCATTGAGGTCACATAGATATTCTAACAAAGTCAGACTGAAACTGAATTGAATCCAACATTTGTGCTTATTGCTTTTTCTTTTTTGGATTGCTTAACATTAATGATGATATACTCATTATCATTTACTGAACTTAAATTTTTCCTATGATCCTGATACTGTGCTCTACAAATTTTTTTAAGTTTATTTATTTGAGAGATACAGAGACAGCATGAGTGGTGAAGGGGCAGAGAGAGAGGGAGACAGAATCCCAAGCAGGCTTTGCACTACCAGCACAGAGCCTGATGTGGGGCTCGCAGATGAAACCATGAGATCATAACCTGAGCCAAAACCAAGAGTTGGACGCTCAACCAACTCAGGTGTCCCAGTGCTCAAAAATGTTCATACATTAGCATATTTTAATACTCCTAACATTTTTGCAGTAGGTACTATGATCAATTGTATTTTACAAAAGGAAGATCCAAAGTTAAAAAAATTAACTTATCTGAGATCATATAGCAAGCATGCAGCAAACATAGGCTGGGAACATAGATTATCTGAGGCTACACAATGATGCCCTAAGAGATTGTCAATTCCTGATTGCATTTGTTGGTCAGATGAAAAAACCATGAGCAAGCTAGATTTTTCAGAAGTCAGTAGGTTCCATATTTCTGGTTGAAAAGTGAAGAGTTCTCCAGAAAGCCGCTGGAATCCATAGAGAGCATATTTTATGCAGTGTGTTGGAGCGGTTCAGAAATAAAAAGGAACACTACAGAATGCAACATAGACCCTTCATCTTACGCCTGCCTCTTATACTTGTTCCTATTTATCTCACCACTTATCAGCAGATGGTGGAGATTAGAAAGCATAAAGTCTCTTTTGAAATAATTACCTGACCCTGTTATGTTAAAAACTTGTAGGCTGCTAGGCATTTTTCTCAGCGCCGGTGGGCGGGATAATCAGCTTCTCCCTCCCCAGGTACTATCCTGCTAGCAATCATAAGAACCAAACAGCTGTCCTTCTTCCTGTGCTGAAATGTTAGTCATGCCAAGAAATTAACTGGAAACTTTGAGCCCTTTCCCTAACAACAGTTATGTCGGCCTCAGAGTCATTTGGTGGGTGAGCCTCGAGTCGTGGAGAAAATATCCACTTCTTTCTCCAACCGGAAAGCGGTGTAAGGTTAAAGTCAACATCAACTGGCATTGATACAATCATTGCTTACTCAGATTTTGCCAGTTTTATATACAGTATTTTTGTGTTGTTCTATGACACTTTATTGCACATGCAGATATCAGTAATCACAGCAATCAAGATACAGGATTGTTTGATCATGACACAAGTCTCCCTCTTCCTATCTCTGCATATTCACACCCAACCATCCCTTGAACCCATTTCTAACTACTGACAGCCCCTCATCTGTTTCCTAGTTTTATAATTTGATCATTTAAGAATGTTTTATAAGTGGACTCATCGAATAGGGAAACTTTGGAGATTGAATTTTCATTGAGCACAATGCTTTTGTGATCCTTCTGAGCCGTGATGTGCATCAAGATGTATTAGCGAGGGTTCTCCATAGAAAACCAAAAGGATATACATAGATACACAGAAAGAAGAGTTGGCTCTCCTGGTTATGGAGGCTGAGAAGTCTCATGATCTGTTTGCCTGTAAGCTGGAGGCATAGGAAAGCCGGTGGTATGGGTCCAGTCCAAACCTGAGGGCCTGTCAACCAAGGGAGCCAATAGAGTATAAGTCTTAGTCTGAGTCCAAACACCTCGACACCAGGAGCATGGATGTCCATGGGCAGGAGAAGACAGATATCCCAGCTCAAACGGAGAACAAGTGCACCCTTCCTCCACCTTTTTGTTCCAGCCAGGCCCTCAATGGATTGGATGATGCCCACCTACACTGGTGAGGGTGATCTTCTTTATGCGGTCTACCAATGCAAATGATATTCTCTTCCAGAAACATCTTCACCGATGCACTCCAAAATAATGTTAACCAGCTATGTGGGCGTCTCTTAGCCTAGTCAAGGTAACATATAAAATTAACCATCACATAAGAGTTTATTCCTTTTTATTGCTGCCTAATATTTCACAGTATGGATGTACCACAGTGTGTTTCACCATCCACCCACTAAAGATCATTAGGGTTGTTTTCAGTTTGGGGACAATCACAAATAAATCTGCTATGCATATTCATGTATAGGTTTGTTTTGTTTTGTTTAGTTTATTTTGTTTTGAGAGAGAGAGAGAGCATGAGTCAGAGTGGGGGCAGAGAGAAAGGGAGAGACAGAATTGCAAGGAGATTCCGTGCCATCAGCGCAGAGCCCGATGCAGGGCTTGACCTCGCAAACCATGAGATCATCACCTGAGCCGAGATCAAGAGTTGGATGCTTAACCAACTGAGCCACCCAGGCACCCGTTGTGTATAGGTTTTTATATGGACATAATTTTCATTTTTCTGGAATAAATGCCTAGGAACACGATTGTTGGACCATATTATAAATGTATGTTTAGTTCCTCAACGAACTGCCAGAATATTTCCCAGAGGAACTGTACCATTTTGTGTTCTTAACAGCAGTGTGTCCGGTGTCTCTGCATTTTCACCAGCATCTGTTATTTTAGCTGTTTTAAGAGGTACGTAGTGATGTCTCACTGTGTTGTTAATTTGCATTCTTACAATGATGAGTGATGCTGAACATCTTTTTATGTGCTGTTTTGCATCCATACACCCTCTTCGGGGAAACATCTGCTCATGTCTTTTCCTCATTTTCGAACTGGATTTTATTTTTGATGTTGCTTTTTGAGTTCTTTTATATTCTGGATACAAGTCCTTTGTCATATATGTGTTCTGTGACATCTACCATTTTTTGAAGAGAGAAAAAAGAAGCAAAACAAATTCCATCTACGTCTGTTTATTATCTATCATCTACCGATCTATCTATCTATCTATCTATCTGCCTTTCCTTATCAGGAAAATGCTATTTCTCCTCAGACATTTTCACAGTATATTTTACTCTTAGATAGCACACAAGACTTCTTGTACTTGAGCTTTCACTCATTAGTCAACGGGTTGTAGAAAAACCCATCATTACCATTATTATTTTTATTCCACTTCTCAAAAGTGAGATACATAGAGACTTCTTTCCCTTACAGGTAACCAGGCAAGGATTATCAGACAATAGGAGATAAACTGTGATCTTTGGGGTCTTTTGCATTTTGGAAGAATTAACACAGGCTGAAAGAACTGTAAAATCATACCCCTCCCACCTGGATAACTGACCTCCGTGGTATTCTTTGCACTCATTTTTACTATATCTGAATTCTCCCTTAAGAACTGAACCTGCTATAGTGAGTTAAGCCCCATCAATGTATTGAAAGTAGGACATAAAAGATGGTTTCCAGTCCGTCCAGTGCTTTCCTAAGATGACTGGAAACTATATGGTTTGGGGAGTTGAAAACCATGTTTCCTGTCACTGATTTCTGGGGTAAACGTCCTAGAACCCTTCACCCATTTCTCAGGAATGGAGGTGGAGACCCAGAGTAGCCTGAGTTCTATTGGTTGAAAACAGAAAACGGGCCAGTTAGTTGATGGGAGAAAGTGATACGGGGATTTGATCCTTCTGAGCAACAGGGATTCCATTTCCACTTGAGGCTCCCTGCAGACAGTCATGGTTCCTTTTTATTTTGTTTTAAATGTGTATTTATCTTTGAGAGAGAGCACAAGCCAGGGAGGGCAGAGACTGAGGGGCACAGAGGATCCCAAGCAGGCTCCTCCCTGAGAGCAGCAGAGCCCGATGTGGGGCTTGAACCCAGGAACTGTGAGATCACGACCTGAGCTGAAGTTGGACGCTCAAAAGACCGAGCCACCCAGGCGCTCCAGTCATGGTTCCTTTTTAAAGTGATGAAACATTTGAAATGTGGAAAAGCGCAGAAAATACAAGAACAGGCACCCATTTACCCACAGGGCCAACACACCCTCAGTCTTTGTGCTTTCTTCCAGGCAGAAGCAGCACAGAAGCAGGAGACACGATTTGGCCCCCTGTGCCCCGGTTGGGCCCCGCCAATGAACCCCACCCCTGTGAAGAGACAGCCATGGGGGGAGGTCACCACAACGGAGATTAAATAGAAGTTAACGTGCTGCTATGTTTGCTTCAGAATTGTTTTTGTGCCCAAACCTCAGAACTATGGCCTACGGATGACCACCCCGTTCCTCACCTCCTCCCTCCCTTGCCCTCATAGCTAACCACTGTCCTCATATTTGCTGTGTATCCGTCCCACAACAAAATACAGACGGTTGGCCTCTGTGCATAACTTTACACAAGTAATCTCACACCACACAGTTTGAGTTGTTTTAGTCACTTGCCATCTTCATTGACACTACTTCCGAAATGTCATTAGTATAGAGAGAAGCAAAGTGCATAAAAGCAGAGGCGTGTTTTTGTTACGGAAGCCCCATCAACCACTGAGCCGTCCAAATGCCCTCCGAGGTCTGTTTTCATCTGAGGACGCACATTATTCCATCCCCATGGAAAAACCCACAGCCACGATCTCTTCCAGTATCGCTTCCCTGCCACTTCTTCCCTTGCCTTCTGGACCCTCTCATTGCAGCCTCACTTAAGACCCTTTATGTTTACCATGTCCTTATAATCCCTTGCTTTATTCTGGGAACGTGAACCAAATAGATGCCTCATTGCACTGAGTCCTTATGCTGAGGAGTTGAATCTGTTCCTTCTGTCTGAGGAAATTTTAACATCAAGGGTTTTTCACTTCCCGAAGTTGTTTTCTTCTGTCTGTCACATATGGGTTGTGTGTGTGTGTGTGTGTGTGTGTGTACAAACATCTTCTTTTTCTTCCCTTACCGTGTTTTGATTTCTAATTCTTAATCATTTGTCTTTCAGATTCTTGTTTTACTAGTGGATGTTCTGAGGCTTTAACAGTCCACATGGTCGTGTCCGCTTCGTTGTGCTTAGGATCGTTGGTTCCCTCATGCATTTTGTAACCTTTGATTATGAGCTCAAGTGAAGAAGGCCTCCCTCTCTCCACTCTGCCCCCCGTGGGAGATTGGATGGAGTCTGTGTCATTGAAGTACCTTTAAAGCTTTGTGTATTTCTTTCTGGGTGAGTCCGGTGGTATAAATCTATTCATTCGTTTATTTATTTATTTATTTATGTATAATTATTTTTAATGTTTGTTTATATTAGAGAGAGAGTGAGCGAATGAACACAAGCGGGGGAAGGGCAGAGAGAGACTGAGACAGAATCTGAAGCAGGCTCTGGGCTGTCAGCACAAAGCCTGACGCAGGGCTCGAACTCATGAGCTAGGAGATCATGATCTGAGCCGAAGTCAGACCGTTAACTGAATGAGCCACCCACGCGCCCCATGGTGGTATAAATTTAGAGTCCAAAGTCGTATGAAGTGCTGGTAGAGACAGATCAAATTTCCTGCTGGTTTTTAGGGCAGAAGGGAGATTTATCTTCTGATTCACCTTTCGCTGCTGGTGCGATATTTGGAGCACTGGTAGTGGTCTCATTTATAATTCCTGGTCTATTTAGACCCAAGGTCTTAAAGCCAGGCCTCATGTGGGTGTTAACACTCAAGATCCTATTGTTTCTGGGTTTAATATACCTGCTCAAGGTCAGGGGTAGTGTGTGTTCTCATGTTTTACCTTCTGGTTTTTAAGTCCTTATTAATTCAAGGGTATATCTTATCCTATCTTTTAAGTTTGGGGTCAAGATGTTCCTTCCTTCCTTCCTCCCTTCTTTCCTTCTTTCCTTCGTTCTTTCGTTCGTTCGTTCGTTCCTTCCTTCCTTCCCTCCTTCCCTCCTTCCTTCTTTGCTTCCTTCCTTTCTTTTTTGCATTATCTTCATCTGCCATCTTTTCATAACTGGGATTGTTAAAAACAGGTTTAAATGCTTTGGCATTGCCTTAGCACACGGAGACAATGCAGTTAGAGAAAGTGCGACTGTCAAAGGTAAGCAGTGACAGAGTCACAACATCACATTACCATCCTTCACGTTAGCAAGCAAAACGGAGAGCCAGCATTTTGTAGGATTAGTTGAAGTATGAAAAGTCTCTACAGAAATAACTCGTTTGGTAGAATTTTTATCTTGAGCAGAATTACAAACAAATTCTAGGAGCATCTGAGGTTAGTGTCGAGTCAGTGAAGTGCACACAGGAACCCTAAAGAAATAAAAACGAGGGGCATGGGTCACATGGACAGTTTAAGAAAGGGGCATCCAGGTGGAAAGGCTGGACAGCAGGCCCGGAAAAGGTGCTCGTTTGGGCCGTGTTGGCTAATGAGTCTCGCCTATACCCAATATTGCTCTGTTGGAGTCCGTTGTGTGTGCGTTAAGTAACCCCATTTTTTACAGAGCGCACATTCTGCTCTCAACAAGAGGTTTTGTCCTCTTTATACACTTGGAAATGAGAGAAAGCCCCCTCTAGTTTTTCTTAAGAAGAGAAATCTAGACTGGTGGGACTTTGACCAACCACGACCGCCAAAATTCTGCTTCCTAGGGCTGGGCAAATGGGTTAAGAAATCCACTTGGAGAACAAACATTCTCCTCAAAAAACTAAAGGGCCGCTTTACCTGGTGTCTTAGTTTTTTATTGCAGTGGCAACAAATCACCGCCAAGGCAGTGGCCTAAACATTACGAATATATGATCTTACAGTTTTGCAGGTCAGCAGCACAACATGGGTCTCACGGGCCATCTTCAGGGTGTCTGCTGGGCTGTGTTCCTTTCCAGAAGCTCCAGAGGGGAAACTACTTCCCTGCTGGTGCAAGTGGTTGGCAGATTTCAGTTCCTTGGGGTTCCTGGCTGTCAGCTGGGGGTTGTTATCAACTTCTAGGGGCTGCTCACATGTTTTCGCTCACGGCCCCCTTCTTCCATCTTGAAAGCTGCCATTGGCCAGCGGTCTCTCTCACATTTCACTGCCTTCTGGCCTCTTCTGGTGTGGCCTGTGACCGACTCTTCTGTTCTTCCGCTTTAAAGGCCCAAGTGATTAAATATGTAAACCTATTTTCATAACTTCATATAATCATACCGAACTTTAAAACCTGAAGAATAATTCGTTAACTTTTTCCTGGCTGTTGGCTCTTTCAATGTGTGCCATTTGGCCAATGTCCTCAGGACAGAAACAAAGCAAAGAAAGCAAGAGAGAAAGAGAGAAGAAGATCATGAAAGATGAAAAAAGAAGGAAGGGAAGGAAGGGAGGGAGGGAGGAAGGAAAGAAGAAGAAGAGAAAGAAAGAGGAGAGAGGAACTAACTTTCCAGGGGGTCAAGTTAAAGAACAGGAATCACAGCAGTTCTCAAAGCAAGAAATATCTTTACCTGTTTACCGTTTCTCTTTGAATATTGTCTTAAAATGAGTTTCGCTATCTAAACATAGTGAGTAAAACTTAATGTAGATTTCTATTGCTCCTGATGTCCCTGCTGCTCATGTTTTCCAACACAGTTCAACAAATTTATAATGCCACCAGCAATGTAAGTGCTACGCTCCACTACAATTTCCCCAGCATCCAAGGTATTATATTTTACTATTGTTAGCTTAGGTGAAAAATGTTTCTCGAACATTGCTTTATTTGCTCTGTGATTCCCAAGAGGTTCAAGTGATACGATTACATTACATTAATAATGGTCTGTAATTCTGTCTTTTCATTGAGTCATAATGATGCTCCCCACGCCCCCCCCCCCCCCCCCACTTAGACCTAGTCCTTGAGAGTGATATAACTTGCAAAACTACGATCAAGGTTATTAGGTCAGGAAATTTTCGGTCTTTGATTTTATGTCTATTCCTAGCATCTCAAAAAAAATATGTTCTTCCTCTTTTTTTTTTTTTCCTGCAGGAGACTTCATTTTGCCCTCCATGTGGTTTATGCTGCTAATGTAATTTGGTTAATGGATTCTACTACTTCTAACTCTAACATATGCTTCGTCTGATACCTGTCTAGTCTAGGCTTTCCGAAAGAGTATTCAATGAAACTGTGTTTCTGGGTTAAAATTGGTTATGTGCTAAAAATTGTTCCATAATTTGGGAACTGATGGTGTAAGCAAAGTATAACAAGTTTCTTTTATGAATATATTCTCACTTTATGCATGATATGTTCCTAAGAGAGGGATATTATTATTGAAAATCTAAGAGAGGAGCATAGAAAGTATTGAAGACTCTGAAGGCAGGGATTTTGTACCTAAATTAACTAATCAAAGGAGAATGCAATAAAGCAGGCCCCCTGTCCTTGGCTTATAATGACCTCGGGCAAATGTATCACCTTTGTTTTTTCCAATCTATTGTTCATTGTCTTATACATCACACATATGTGATGGTCAGTTACATGGTAAAAAGTCTGTGCTCCAGTGGAAAGGAACAGTTTCAGCACTGATGGACCACGATAATTCTCAATGCACTTTGGTGGCTCCAATGAATGGCATATGGATGGGATCAGGAACCCCCCCCCCCCCCAATCCAATCAAACCAGCTAATTAGGGGCTGTAGAATGAATAAACTTTGTTATGTGGAAATGTAAAAGCAGGGTGCAGAATGCTTGCAAATTAAGTACTCAAAAGAAATAGAACCAGCAGGTAACTTCAAGGGTTCTCAATGTATTTCCAGCACATTCCTTTTTAAAAATGAGTATGGTTTGAAACGTCAGGCAGCAAGTGAGAGAGCATGGCGAGGTTCTTTGTCCTTGTTTCCAAGACAGAATTTGAACATAATTTCTTCATTAGCAAAGAGATCTTTCCTCAAAAGGAGTCCTAAAGATTCCTGCTTATGTTACATTGCAACGATAACTTCCATTTATTCTGTTCTTAATAGGCAGTAAACACTGCGTTAGGCACAATGTACTCCCCCATGACAACTTTGCAAAATAAATTTGATCATTACTCCCCCTCGTACTTACGTGGAGGCTGAAAATGAGAATTTAAATGGTTCACCCACCATTACACAGCTAGCAGTCAGCAGAGCATAGCTGGGACTCTCTCAAATGCTTTCTTACACAGAATTCCCTTCACCCAACGAGGACACATAAGTGCCCCTCAACTCGCTGCAGGGGGTCCGTAGGCCTGTCACCGTCAGAACCCTTCCTGGTCTCCTATTTCAGAACCAAATAGCAGTGTGACATTTAAAATTCAAAACCAAAATACCCCCAGAAGGCAAACAGCCTTTTTGCGATTGTTTTTCCTCCCGAGGGAAGCTCACTTAACATGGGAAAGTAAAATTAAAATGTTGAAGGGGGGTTGAAGGCCCGGACAGATACAGAGTCGGGAAGCACATGGCAACTCTGGAGGGACAGCAAGAATGACTGCCCTGATGTCAGAGAGAGCCATACTCAGGTCCGTCCTTTCCCTGAAGTTCAGTTTCCCCACCTGTGAAATATGAGGGTTCAGCCAAACGGTGAGTGCGTTAGAGTCCCTTGTGTTCACACAACCCACACGAGATCACACGGGAATGATGGATGACGATGAGAGATACACGATACATAAGTACGTAGAAGCATGGATGGGTGGTGGAGGCTAGCGGGGGATGGACGGATGTGTGGGTGGGTAGAATGGACTAGATGGAAAGGAGGGGCTGAAATCTGCCTTGGAATCAACCACATCCAGAAATCCATAGTCTTCTTGCTGATGATCTGGGTTTTTTTCCCTTCGTCCTCCCCACTCTACCCGCCCGCCCCCCCCCCCCCCCCATTCCTCACATTGTGGCTTCCACCTGCGTGTTGGGTCACAGGAGATTCTATCCGTCTCCTGCATGAGAAAAAAGACTCGGAACAAGCAGGTCTGGATCACATTACAATGGCTGCAGCCAAGATAAAAAAGGGAGCTACCCTTTCTTGTCCAATTCTGAAAGCTCCCCAGAATGAATTTGATTGATCCAGAATAAGTCACTGTTTCCTTCATGTGGATGGGTCATAATGACTCAAGAAATGCAGCACTAGGCAGCACTGCGGCTGGCTCAACCTGTTTTCGTATTTCGCTACTGGATTACACGTGACTCTTCGTTTTCATCTCCTTGCTTCTTGCCCCCCTGGCTTGTGATATTCAGACATTTCTACCACACGTTCATCACTAGAATGTAACTGATTACAGGCAGATTAGTAGATCCAAGGTGAGCGGTTAGAAAATGAGTTTAAAGCTGATTAGATACCTCGTGATAGATTGCTAGTGCATTTCCCCTCGCTCGACTGTGCCACGTAAGAGGCAGGATAACTATCCCCCAGCAATGCCCACGTCCTAATCCCTGGAACCGCTGAATAGGGGTTACAGACCTCAGAAACAGGGAAGTTTTCCGGGATTATCCAGGTGGGTCTAATTTAATCACTCGGGCCCTTAAAGAAGAAAAAAAAAATGTCTTCATTGTGATGACAAGTCAAACAAGGAAAAACAGGAATTTGGGAAAAGAAAATGTGTCACAACTAGGGTTTTTAAGAGATAGCTTTTGAGAAGTTTTCTTTAATAGCCTGACATTATTTTCATATAAAATGCTAAAATGAAAATACAATGTAGGTATATATCTAACTGTATAATTGACTAGCTAAATATTGATTGGTGCCTGTATACTCTCAGTTGTTACAATCCTCGCTGATACATCAATAAGATGCAGAGAGGGTGTCTGAACAATTGGGGGTTTGAAAGGGTATTATACGCTCTTATTTTCATAAATTATATACATAAATATTCATTGTTGTGAGCAGTATCTTCCTATATTTTTTCTTAGTCATGTCACGTTTTCATTGCCGGTGTCCTGAATTCATTAATCTGACCAGCATTAATGACTAGAGTTTACCCAAATCAGATAATACTAGGATAAAAAAAGAAAAAGTCAGAGTCTCTACTGTTAGAAAGCTCTTATCTATGTTGTCCAATATATATTTTTGTTAATACCATGAGTAATATGAATAATTTACTTTGGTGGAAAGAATTCACAGTAAAAATGGTATGATAAATTTCTTATTGTTGTCACGAGTAACACAATAAATGTCGGGAGAAGGGGTAAGAAACGGCTGGTGAGGGTGAATCTTTTTTTTTTTTTTTTTAAGTTGACTTATTTATTTTGAGAGAGACAGAGACAGCACAAGTGGGGCAGGGGCAGAGAGCAAGGATCCCAAGCAGGCTCCTCACTGCCCGTGCAGAACCTGATGTAGGACTGGAACCCACGAAGAAGCCGTGAGATCATGACCTGAGCTGAAACTAAGAATTGGACGCTTAACCGACTGAGCCACCCAGAGAAGGAGGATCTTGATTCTTACCTCAATCTTGTAACTTAGCAGCATTTTGACCACGTGACTTGCTGCCCTTCCTCCTTTCACACTGTCATTTATTCACCCACTAATTCTTCCATCACTTACATGCAGCCAGTGAGGGTGCAGAAATGAATGATCTGGCTCCTGCCTTCAAGAGCCTCGCGTTCTAATAAAGGAGATGGAAAAGGGAAGAAAAAAGCTTTCACGGAGCTATGAGACCAAGAGTTTGGAAAGTTTAACAGGAACACAGGGGGAGAACAGCAAAGTAGGCCTCAACCTCCTTACAACGGTGACAAGCAGTTGTCCAGTTTTATTCATGAGGGTGAAACAGGGGGTCCTAGTACACATCCGCCTGTGACGTGCCAACGTGCTCAACACTCGACAATCCCCAAGAGTAGTTTGAAAGGCTGTTCACAGTTGGCCTCCAACCGATTTGTCCTATCTAGGGTCATTTCAATCTTGTCCTATTTCTCCGGGAACTTTAAACTCTTCACCATTCTCTAAACAAGGCATAATTTCTCACACTTCTGTGTCAGGCGCAAGCTGCTTCCCCTGCCTGGAAAGAACCTTCTTTCTCTTTTCGACATGAGCCCTGCCGACTCCCCCTGCTCTGTCTTCTAATGAGCTACTTCATGCAGCAGACACAGTTCAAACAACACCGTAAAACCCCGTTGGGGCTCCTAGCACAGGCAATGACCTCTCTCTCTGCACCCCAGTGCTTTTGCTCCACCTCTAGCAAAGTACTCGTCAAAGCCACGCGCCTGTCTCCTTCACCAGGAACGCCCCGGGATAGAGATCTTATCTTTCTCATTTCCTCATGGCCAGCACCTAGCAATGTGCCTTGGTAAATGTTGCTTATCAAAATGAATGTATATGTAAAGAACATATTATTCAGTGGAAAAAATAAACGCAAATAAATGAGTGATCAGATTAACGAGTCAGTAAATTACCGAATAGTGATTGAGGAAATGAGGAAGTGTGATTGAGTGGTAAGTCGTAGAGCTATTTAATTAATGAATAAACGGATACATTATTTAGTAAGTGAATAAATAAATGGGTGACTTACCTAAGGGAGCTCATTGCCGTTTCTTTCCACATCAAAGGCCAGATGATTTACTCCCCTCTCTCACATACCTCCCGAGTTTTACTGGACACATAAGCTTTTCACCTTTACCGGTCACGTCTCCCATTATCCTGCTCAGGTAGGATTTTTGCCTAGAGGATGAAGAGCAGGTCACCTTTTAACTATTCTAGACAATTTGCAATTGTAATATGCGACAAAGTTACGGTTTTGACGATATTTCAAACTTCTTTTATGACTAGTTTGACAATTTAAGCATAGCCCTCTGTAAAACGCTCAGTGTTTTTTGTTTTGTTTGTTTGTTTGTTTCTTCTTTAACCTGCTTCCAGCTATGGATGACAAATGACTTTTACGACTTTTATATACGTGGGCTCACCCATTACACTCTGTCAGGGTAAAGGAGTTTTATCCGACTTTAATTTATAGGAGACAACATCCACTTAGAAGAAAACGACTTCTGTTACTTACAGTTGACTCAAATAAAAGCAGGTTTGTACTATGTCATTTGCATTAACAAGAGCGTGAACTCATTAGCTTCAGAAACGGCATGGCATTTTTGTGGTGGCCACAAGGAAAAATTCCTCGTGTTTGCAATGCAAATCTGCACTCCATCTCGATTGTGAAATTGCACGGAGGGAGTGATCGTTTGGTATTTTGAACACCCATTTCTCATGCAGCCAGGAGCTTATCGCGAGGATTGCCAAATAATCAGATCATTAGGTTAAGATTAAGACTGTCGACACAGAATCTACTAGCTGAGGGTCTGATGGAATAGGAGCTGTGCATTTTGCAACGATTAACAGATCCTGCATTTTAAGATTCCATTATCACCAAGGCCTGGGTGGCTCAGTCGATCGAGCATACAAATTTTGATTTTGGCTCAGGTCATGATCCCAGGGTCGTGGGATCGAGGCCCGCGTTGGTCTCCATGCTGAGTGTGTAGCCTGCTTGGGATTCTCTGTCTCTTTCTCTCTCTCTCTCTCTCCTTTGGCCCCTCATCCTCTCTCCCCCCACCCCAAAAATAATTAAATAAATAAGTAAACACATAAGTAAATTTAAAAAAAAAGATTCCATCATTCCCTCGTTTTCCATGTAAATGAGCACCAGGGCAAGGCCTCAGTGAATACAGTGTTCATCAAACCCGTCACAGATATTAGAGAAATTGCAGATTAATAATAATAATGACCTTCATATACTGCTTTCAATGGAAAGAACAGAGGGTGACCATGGACATCCTCTGTCCTTCTAGGGTCCTGTAAGAGGCAACTTTCCCATACCTGTTTCAAACAACACTTCTCTTTGATCACTATAAACCATGTACTTTAAAAATTAAAAAAAAACGTAGAAAATAGAGGTATGTTACCCATTGTCTCAACACTCAAATCTCCCGAATGCCGGCACCCAGGCTTTCATTCTTCACTACCCCCGTGCTTTTACTTCATTGCTTTCTTCCTGTATCATTTCGTATGTTCATATATTGTGTTTAACAAATGTATTTTGAATTGCTTCATGGTTTTCAATTACTGTAATAACCCACGGGCTATTTAGTTATATCCCGGAATTTGGTTATTTGCAGTGTTCCCAACTTCCAGGTATTACAAACATCAGTGTGTTGGTTACTGAGGTGTGTGAAACTTTTGCTATATTTTGGATTATGTTTTTAGGATAGGTTGCCCAAAAGGAATATTTCAGTCTAAAGTATGAATATTTTAAAGCATGCATATATATTTTCAAACTATAGAAAGAATTTGGAGAGGGGCGCCCGGGTGGCTCAGTCGGTTGAGCGTCTGACTTCACTCAGGTCATGATCTCATGGTTCGTGGGTTCAAGCCCCGCGTCGGGCTCTGTGCTGATGGCTCGGAGCCTGGAGCCTGCTTAGGATTCTGTGTCTCCCTCTCTCTCTCTGCCCCTCCCCCACTCAAGTTCTCTCTCTCTCTCTCTCTCTCTCTCTCTCTCTCTCAAAAACAAACATTCAAAAAAACCCCAAAAGAACTCGGATACACTCTAAGTATTGAAACATCTCTTCTTCCTCAGGAAGTACTTCGTCCCTTACGTTAAATATGGAAAGAAGTGTGATTAATTGGTAAAGGCTTTTTCCCCCCTATGATGCTGCTCTATTCATCACAGTTTATTTGGCATTTCAAATACTCTATTCTAGAAAAATATTGATGTGATAATTTTGGACCACTTTTTCCCTAAGAAGCAGTCATGTAGAAGAAAATAGGGATTTGTTTGTTTGTTTGTTTTCTTCTTCTCCACAGAGCAGATTTTTTTGTTTTCTTTTTCTCCAGAGGGCAAAACAGAGACCTTTCTGGATGGATCAACTCTGCAGTGAGGAAGTGAGTTGTAATGGTTCTGGACTCACCACGGATGCATCTAGGAAACTTGGGCCGGTGCTTTATTTCTGGAAATGTCCAGACAAAGATTGGATGACCAATTTCTGGAGAGATGTTCTGGTCTTAGAAAGGTGTTCTCATTCTGGCTGGGTAGTACAACTAGATGTAAGGTAAAATCACTTTCTGTTCAAAAACTATAGCATGCTGGGGCGCCTGGGTGGCTCAGTCAGTTAAGCATCTGACTTCAGCTCAGGTCATGATCCCCCAGCTGGGGAGTTCGGGACCCGCTTCAGGCTCTGTGTTGACAGCTCCGAGCCTGGAGCCTGCTTTAGATTCTGTGTCTCCCTCTCTCTCTGTCCCTCCCCCACTCAGGCTCTCTTTCTCTCTGTCTCTCAAAAATAAATAAACATTAAAAAAAGTAAAATAAAATAAAAACCTACAGCATGCTGGCACCACACTATCAATCGTGTATCCAGCAGGTGTGATCAACTACATAATTTGAAAGGTATTGCATTTCCAAAGAGGCAGTCAACGGAATTTGAATCAATTGTTTCAACTTTGTCCTCCGTTAACACCCATTTAAAGAACTACTAAAAGTAACAGAACGGTGGTTTGATACATATACTTTTTTGACAGCTTGTTTAATCTGCTCCTTCCTTGGGCCTCTTCAGTGTTTCATGAGGGACATGCCAATGAATGAGATCCAAAGACACCCCAGCAGTAGACGAAAAGCATCTATGTAAGTTATACCCCAGACCGGGGACTGTGACAGAAACACAGAATGACTTGGGCATTTCAGGAAGTTTTGTGAGACGGGGCAACACAGCCAAGACCATTCTGACAAAGCCATACCAATTATGCTTATTGATCTTGGAAATGAACTCTGTCTTCCTCTCACTCCCCCGACCAGCACACTGTCCCCTATTTCTGCTGACTCACCTCCCTACTCTCCCTCATGACTTGCCCCAAGCAAAGGCTGGGCTCTCATAGCACTTGAGAAGTCTTCAAGGGGACATTGGACAGCTGCCTTGAAGAAAAGGAAACTTTGTTGGGAGAGAGGGACACTCAGGAAATACTGTGCTCTTTGAATAAATTCAAGAATTTTTTTAGGAGCGAGAGAGAGCTAAGATATTTCTGTGGTTTCGCATGCAGAAATATGAACAGAAACGACCAGAGGACATTCTAATAGGAAAGGCTGGCCACATGTGGAACACACCCCTGAAGGTAGTGAGGTGCCAATGGCTATTGTAACTTACTGGAAATGGACGAGCTGTTGTGTGACCAAGTAGAAGGAAGTAGGTCAGTTCAGTCCATTAGATTTTATAATTGTAGGATGTAGAAGGAAATAGGGAGCTATTGAATTTTAGCTGCCATTATCCCAGGCTAGCACTGGACAACAACCACGTGACCCATAATTACGATAATTGTTCAGATGGACTTCATAAATGAACTGAGATAGTCCTTTTGGAAAGAGCTTTTAAAAGTGAAAACATTTCCCCAATACACATTTTCTCGTCTGCTTGGCTGTCCCCTCTGGGCTCAGTAAAAGAAACTCATGCCGTGGAAGTATGTTTAGCAATTGGGCCTCTTCCCAGGTTGTGAGACGTTTAGCAAAAATCCAGAGTTATTATTAGATCTAAATGGAGGCTTTTGTCAAAAGGCCTCTTGAACTGTTAGGAAATCAGAGTGCAAATTGATAATGACACACAACACATCTCTGCCCTGGCAGCTCCCAAAGGCCACTGAGATACCCCAGAAAGAACTCGCATGGTCTCCTGCCAACTGCGTGTTGCTCAACACTTGTCCTTCTCCTAAGTCAGCCTGACAACTGCATTGTTCTCTTCCTTATGAGAGGCAAAATGAGACGGATTAAAGAGGATGTTTGAACCGAGACCATTAATTTCCTTGCAGTGTGTATTCAAGTCAGATCCCTTTGGAGGAGCCTTTTGTGGTTTCGTAAAATTACAGCGTTGGTTCTTCGGCTGCCTCTTCCAGAGCATAAATTTGGCCTTCTAAAGAAAACGTACTGCAGAGAAGAAATGAGTATGTAGTTATCTTAAATATATTCGTTTTATATAATAGTTCTGTTATGCAAAGAAACAATTACAGTATTAGCTCCTTATTAATAACAGAAATCATAAAAAAGCAGTCTTCATAAAACTTACAAGGTTTTTTTTTGTTTCTGTTTGAAAAAAAATTAATAAAAAAGATTTGTCCCTAACAGTTTACGAATGCTTAAAAATACTTTTTTTTTTCCAATTGTCAGGTTTAAAAATAAATGTTCCTCTCTTTTCTAAGACAATTAGCATACTTTTTAGTTTTGCAGGGGTTAGGTGAGACCCTGGGGTCTCGCGGGGCAGTTGGAGAATGAATTGTTCCACTCGCTTGTCTGAACATCTCCTGTCCATTAGCTTCCCTCAAATGTGAGTTATGGTCGTGTGAGCAGCCCACAGCTCGTGAAACAGCAACATTATTTCAGATTCTTCCTTTTTTTTTTTTTTGAGTTTTAATTTTTTATGTTTTTATTATTATTAATATTTTTAAATATAATTTATTGTCAAGTAAGCTAACGTAGAGTTGTATACAGTGTGTTCTTGGTTTCGGGGGTCAATTCCCATGATTCATCACTTACGTCCAACACCCAGTGCTCATTCCAACAAGTGCCCTCCTCAGTGCCCATCCATCATTTTCCCCCCTTCCCCACGCCCCCCATCAACCCTCAGTTTATTCGCTGTATTTAAGAGTCTCTTACGGTTTGCCTCCTTCTCTGCTTGAAACTTTTTTTTTTCCACTTCCCTTCCCCTATGGTCTTCAGTTCCATGGTTTCTCAAGTTCCACATATGAATGAAAACATATGACACCTGTCTTTCTCTGACTGATGTATTTCGCTTAGCATAATATCCTCCACTTCCATCCACGTTGTTGCAAATGGCAGGATTTCATTCTTTCTCATTGCCAAGTAGTATTCCATTGTATCCATAAACCACATCTTCCTTATTCTTCTTTACAGCCCATTCCTGTGCTCCAAACTGTTAGCACAGTACCTCACACATGGCAGGAAGTGCGTTTTATTTCATGAAGGCTTAAATGCAGTGCCTGGAAAAGGGGGAGATTCTTACTTTGCTCTGTGGGTTAAGCAAACTTGTGGTTGACTTGAACTGATAGAAATCAAAAACCAATTGAAGAAAGACAGCTTGGGTTTTTGGAGTCATATCTACCATCTGGGGATGAAGTAGGTAGTTGGGGAGACACAGTGAGATTTTTAAAGGTGCCCTCGCTTCAGTCTGCAATCTCACCTCTAGGCCCACTGCTGTGTGACTCTGATTAGTCACCTCCACTTTCTGGGCTCTCCATTCCCTACCGAACTCCATGATTTTCAATCGCCATTGTACCTTAGAATCGCCACTGGAGACTTTTTTCAACACCCACGCCTGGGGCTCACATCATACCAAATCCTTTAGAATATCCGATGGGTGTGGCCCAGCTGTGTACTTCTAAATAATTTTCCAGGCAACTCCAAAGTCAAGCTGGGTTTAAACCATGGCTCTAGATTGGTGCCTCTCTAACTTTAATGTGAGATGAATGACGGGGGATCTCGTAAAAACGCAGAGTCTGATCGATGAGTTCTGGGAATTCTGCAGCTGAAGCAAGTGCCCCCTGTTATGCTGGCTGGCTTCGTTGCCCTGGGACAAGGAAGATCTAGAACCTGGGAGCTTATGAAACATATGAAAGGCCCCACCACAGGCCCACTGAGTTGGACCTTGTATTTCAAAGAGTCCTAGGTGATTCATAGCACATCAGAGTTTGAAAAGTGCTGGTGTAGATAATCCATAATAATCCCTCTGGTTCTAACACACGAAGTCTTTCAGGGTAGGGCCTCTGCCCACTTCTGCCTTGTTTCCTTCCAGTCTCCCCATGCTCCCCGCACCCTGACAAATGAGACTCTTTGTATTTGCCCAGATGTGTGCCTGCTCTGCCTTTGTGCCTTTGCATTATGGGTGTGCCATTCCCTTTATATTGAAAAGACCCTTTCCCTTTACCCTGCTTGTTTTCCATTCCTCCTGCAAGATTTAGATATCAAGTCCTCCAAGAAAGCTGTATTTAATATTTCTAACAACCACACAGCCCTAGGCTGGGTGCTAACTCCTCCGTGCTTCCTCATATTGAACTGAAATTACCCACTTTTGCACTTTAATATCCATCTAGAATATAAGTTTCTGGAGTGGCAAACATACATCTCACTGAGTTTGTTTGTTTTTCTTCTATCTATCAAGTTTCCTGGTATAATGGGTACACTTCTCTTCTTAATGTACATTCTAATTAGGATGGAGATCCCAGTAGGTCCTTCCTATCAAACTGTTCTTTCTGCCATGACTGTTAGTAACAGGGTCCTGTGCCGGTAGCCACTCAAGATGGATTTCCTACCACAGCCTAAATCTCTTCGCGTGTCCTAAGGATTTGTTGGATCACGTGAGCTCTTGAAGGCTCAAGACCCCCGGAATAAAGCAGTGTTCGTGGGCTGTCTTCGGCAATGGTAACAGACGAGCGAGAAGGGCACGTACGCACTTGACTTCTGTGCCGCTTCTGTTTTTGACGTTTATCAAAGTGGACGTCGCTTCCCAAAGGCCAAGGGAGAAAAGATGGAACAGATCATTTTTATTCGCCCAGTGTTCTCGTGGTTGTTTCCCAGGCTGACTGAGAATAAATTTGCCTCCTGTCCAGGCCCCATAATGTCTGGTTGTTAAAGAAAGACATATGGGTATTGCCGAAGCACCCCGAGAACTTTACTCGGCCGAGTGTGACCTGAAGGGTAGGGGAAATGTGGGAGGGCTGTTCACTGTGATTTTCTCCCTGTGACCCACATTGGAAATGTCCTGTGAAAAAGTAAGAGACATCAAGGCTTCATTTGCTCTCAGCTTAGTTTTGGATTCAAATTATGTGTATGTATTAAATTCAGTGAATACCTATGTGGTGCCCCCTGTGTGTCAGGCTCTGTTAGATGTTTGGGGAGACTAACTATAATGAGTCATAGATTTTACTTTCCAGGAGTTTCCTATTACAGATAAGGAGGACCACACAGCTAAGTGTTATCCTAGAGAATAAGGTGCCACGAGAACACAGACAAAGAGACAATAAACTCTCTTGCTTATGCTGTAAAAAAGGGCTAACATAACAAGGGCTAATATGCCAAGGGAAACAATTTTTAATGTTTATTTATTTGAGAGACAGAGAGAGAGAGAAAGAAAGAGAGAGAGTGCAAGAAAGGGGAGGAGCAGAGAGAGAGGGAGACACAGAACCCAAAGCAGGCTCCAGGCTCTGAGCTGTCAGCACAGAGCTCGACAAGGGGCTCGAACTCACGAACCGTGAGATCGTGACCTGAGCTGAAGTTGTACGCTTAACTAACTGAGTCACCCAGGTGCCCCTAGGGAAACTTTAAAAAATGAAAGAATTACTCAAAATAGAAGGAGGAGAAATAGCTTTCTACGTAGGGGAATAGCCCAAGTCAAGTCAAGAAGGCAAAATAGCATTTTAGGTTTCATTATAGCACTAGAATTAAATTTAATAACATATAATCTTAAATATAAATGTTTTTCTCAGCCATATAAATTTTTAAAAATAGGTCAGGGTATTATCCAATCCTTAGTCACTAATAATCTGGATAGCACTGTGGTATCCCAGAAAGTCCAAGAAAATGGTCGAGGAAAAAGTAAAATCAGTAAGAGAACTTTAGCTCAACTTGAATTAAATGTGTCAAAGATGAGGCAGCGCCTCTAAGATATTTGGACATAATCTGTGAATTATTTGAGGCTGGGCATGATATTTGTTCTACTACACAGATTTGGCCTTACCTGGGAGTGTTACCAATTTAGGATAATGATAAGCAAATTCTCAACCAGGTTTTTGTGGGCCAGACAAGCAATGTGAATGTGTACTTTTGAATTATAAGGGGAGGCATTCTCCTGCCTCAGTCTAGAGTCAAGTTTGGTCATTTTAGTGCCCCTCTGCTCCCATAAGAGTTTCTGTTTTGTTTTGTTTTTCAATTCTACCCATTCTCTGAAGACATTTCTTTTTTTGAGTCTGGGCTACACGTGGGGGTCCATCTTGGTTTAAGCACTCTTCATAAGATATGAACAGATATGCCAGGACACTGGCTCTCTCCGACGTTTTGTTACCTCTCTTACTGTTTTTGGCCTCTTAACAATAGATGTATATATCCGTATCTGTATCTGTATCTTCGTCTATATAATCTATATCTATACTCTTTCAAGATACTTTATTCAAATGATTAGTTAATGTCTCCATTTCTATTGCTGTGTAACAAATGATCCCGAATCTTGGTGGCTAAAGTAACAGCAATGGTAGATTACAGAGATAAGCTTGTCTTGTGCAGATGACTTTTAGCGATTTCTTTAAAAATAAAAACAGATGACTTTTATACTGACAAAAATAAGTTTGAAAACAATAATAAAATAGGAACTAAGACCTAATGTATGTCCGTCACTGAAATGTGCTTGTCCATAAACGACAATATGATTGTCCCTGATCTACTTTTTTGACTCTCTACTGATCAGTGGGTCCACCTGCCAGGCACACAGAAGGAGGCTGGAGAAAAAGGTAGGATCTAGTCAAAACAGAGAAGAGCTTAAGGTGAAGAATAAGGTCCTCGTCTTGGCTTCTCTGGCATAAGTTAATCAACAACTTAATATACATTGAATTCAAATGCTGGAGAGGATTTTGAAGGGGGAGTGGCAGGGTCCCTTCTGCAACAGAATTTACAATGGGTTATGGAGAGTGGAACCAGGAAGTGAAAGAGGTGAGGATTTCAAGGCTAATTGGAAATAGGTTTGCATCTTGACTTGGCAACTGGCCTTGAATAAATTACATTGTTAAAATATTTTTTGAAGATGAAAGGCACAATTCTAGAAAGAAAGAAAGAAAGAAAGAAAGAAAGAAAGAAAGAAAGAAAAGAGAGAAAAGAAGGTCACAATGAGACACACCCTTATGAAATTTCAAACACTAGAATAAAGAGATCCTGAAAACATCATAGGAATGAAAATTAACAGGCATCAGATTTCTCATTAGTAACACAAGATGCTAGAACACAATGGTGTAATTCTTTCGTAGTTCACAGGGAAAACATTTTCAGCATAGAACACTGTAGTTGGCTTTGGTGGAAAGTTGTGTTTTTCAACTCAACATCCATTTTTTTTTTTTCCTCTTCCTATTTGTAGGTACATCTCCAGTTTTGTTGAGTATTTGCTGAGCTGGGATAAGCCAAGGAGGGGCCCTGGATAACGAATTATTGGTCTAAATCAATTGTGACAAAATCATTCCTCTTTGCTATTGATTATTCAAAGAGTGGGACTGCCATGCAGTTCCAGCCAAGGAGTCTTCTGGGTCTCTGGAAACAACTGTTTTCCTGATAAAAAGAAAGAGCTATTCAGGAGGAAGTCTCTTCCCTAGTGGTCCATCTTCTTGCCTCAAATTCAGTTATTTGAGGATATTATGCTTGGATTTGTGTCACCCATCTTGTGACTACAAGGTAAGAAGCAAAGTGCTGATGGCCAGGGAGAATAACAGAAAGAGCCTAGGTCGTTGATAATGGTGTTTAGCCACTGCACCAAGCCTGGTACCGCCCACCTCCAGATTTCCTGTTATCTCAGATAATAAAGATCTTTCTCGCTTAAGCTGTTGTGGGATGGTTTGTCACCTGCAGCAGAATGCATTGTGAATGATCCATGGGCCAAGTTATCTATGAGGCAGAGGATGTAAAGATATTTTATCTTCAGACTTGGAAATACTCAAACATTTGCAGGTCATGCATTCAATTTTAGAGATTTACCTGCGGATCTATTCCAGTAAATCCAGGAAGGCAATCAGGAAAGGAAGCAGAATCCACCCCAAAGGAGATTAAAGGAAGTGCTGAAGTGATAGCAGAAAGCCTGGAGGCAAGAAACCAGATTGGAAAAAAAGGAGAAAGGGTTGGAAGTGCATCAGGGCAAGAGGGAAATTTCCAGGGGGCGGGGGGCAGGGAGGTGTACTCAATAGATAGAAATTATAGTTGAGAGTTTGGGCTACACTAAACATATGACAAAGGGAGATAAATACAGAATGAAAGAAGGTAACTAGGAACCCCGGTATATGCATCTTGGAGAAGGAAGGTAGAGAATAAACAAGAGAGACCTGACATGAACATGGAATGAACCATGTTGCTGCATATGCTAACAAGTGAGGTAAATTAGAGAAGCTATGCAATCCTACTAAGTAGAAATAGTCACCTTTGGAAATTCCATAAGTCTTAGCATTGGACCCATCTAGACTTAGCAAATGAGCAATGATCATATAGTTTTCAAAATTAAATATAAATAAATGTAGTATAATCACATAAGCACCGATAGAATTAAACTTTCGATAAGGAATAGACATTTTGGTGCTGCTTGTCTGGCGGGATAGACAAAACGATGCTACTGATAATGTAAGAGTATAGAGGACATAAAGCAGGAATTCACAGTGGGGTACAAACCGATAGGAAAAGTTAAGGCATTAGTATCCTTAACTTAAGGATCTAGTGTAATAGCTTAGATATTACATATCTTACATACTAGATATTAGGTATTGGGCAGCACTGGTGGAATAAGAGAGATGTTGGGGCGCCTGGGTGGCTCAGGGGGGGTTAAGCGTCCGACTTCGGCTCGGGTCATGATCTCGCAGTTTGTGAGTTCGAGCCCCGCGTCGGGCTCTGTGCTGACAGCTCAGAGCCTGGAGCCTGCTTCGGATTCTGTGTCTCCTCTCCCTCTGCCCCTCCCCTGCTCATGCTCTGTCTGTCTCTGTCTCTCAAAAATAAATACAGATAAAGTTTTTTTTAAATAAATAAATAAATAAATAAATAAATAGAGATAAAGATTTTGCTCATTTATTCTACTTTTCTCTTTCACCAAATCTCCAAATGTTTGATTTCCTATTATTCTTCTTAGTTATTCTGTCATCTACTTTTAACATTAAATAGTATATTTAAACATCTTTCTTTTTTTTTAAACGTTTATTTATTATTGAAAGACAGAGAGAGTCTAGAATGTCTCACACAATCCTCTTGTCCCCTATTTGTCTTCCAAATCCCACCTCATATTGTCACCTACTCTGTGAAACATTCCCAGCCCCCTGTCACCCTTGCTCCCACACGGCACCAGACAATAACTGTGTGCCCCCTCTATAGCATTAATTTATACATTCGTCCATTCAACATACTCCGGAGGGGTGGGTTATTCTGTTCCAGGCTCTGGTGTAGGTGCTAAAGATACAACTGCAAAAAAGATAAGCCACCTATGGGCACTCTTCTCACGGAACTGACACTTTATAGGGAGGAAAAGAATGAAAGGTCTGATTGTAAAATTAAGGAATTACAATCGTGGTAGGGGCTATGAGCTTTGCCCTTCTTTTCAGAGAATAAGGAATTCACTGAAGATTAACCTCAACGAAATATGTTTGTGGCCAGATTAGGAATGTGTGAGTTGCAGCCTGTGGACCAAGCCCAGTCTACCACCTGTTCTGGCAAATAAAGTTTTATAGGAACACAGCCATGCTTTTTGTTTACTTATTATCTATGGCTGCTTTCACCCTGTAATGGCAGAGTGAGGTCATTGCAACAGCCATTGTATGGGATGCAAAGCCTGAAATATCTTTTCTTTAGAGAAAATGATCCTTGGAATAGATCATCCTGTGAACAATGCAGAGAACTGTTCATGCTTTTATGCTTGTACCCACTGTACTAAGATCATCTGTATACGTATTTGGTCTCCCCATTATCATACATTGAGATCTTCTTTGTACAGGGACCATATTCAATTCATCTTAGTTTCCCTAACCTCTGGTACATTATTGGTACAATGAACAACTCATTGATTGAATCAATCGTCTTCCTCTACCTCACAGGTCATCTAGTCCAGCTGCTAATTTAACTGATTTGTTTATTAAGGTCAAGGGAGTTTGTGGGACTTTCTCCCAAAACACCCAGCAAGTTAGTATCCATAGTGGGTCTCAAATCCTGATCTCCTCTTCTCCTTCTTCCTCTTCTTCCTCCTCCTCCTCCTCCTTCTTCTTCTTTTTCAAATCCTGATTTCTTGACTGTCACTCTTCTCATCTCTGTTCTTACTTTGATTCAGCTGCCTCAATTGGTCTAAAAATAAGCAATCATTTGAATATCACTAGAACCAGGAAACTGGAGCTATGCATCTACTTATAGAGTCATGCTTTGAGAGCCACGATGACTCAGTTATGAAGAAAACGTGCCCAGGAGCTTTGTCTCAGTCTGTGTTATAATTGTCTTTAGAGAGTAGAAGTTTGTGCATTATCTTAGCAGGCTGAGCTCGATGAAATACCCTGGAAAGCTCTGAGGACTCCTACGTGGAGGTCAGGGATGCAGAAGCCTCCGTATTGCTGTTCCATATGCCTGTTTGCCCTTCCTATTAGAAGGCTGGGAATATAATTAGGAGACAGGCACCACAGATGCCGCAGTTTACAATAACCAGAAGAAACCGTCGAAACGGGTAAGACATGAAAGGATAATTTTGCTTATACAAAATAGCAGACTGCAAACTAAAACCAAGAAAAACAAACAGGCAGATGGAAAGAGTGGAGAAGGCATTGGCACAGCTGTGAGCGGGATTTAGACACCCAGATGCAACATCATTTGGGGGGATGGGTGGGAGAGGAAGAGAATCTGAGAAAAAAAAAACAAAAACAAAACAAAACCTGAGATACAAAATAGATACCGGAGAATAATGGGTTTCTCATCTCTCCACCTGCAGGTTCAACTTTTTCACATCCACCTCCTCTTACCCTGGCTGTGGCAAGTCATTTCCTGGGGGAGGGAGGAGGGGACTCAAGGACAGAGAAGATAAACAGGCATCCTTCCTAATAGAGAAGGCAGTGGCAGTAAAATCAACAGCTCTGATTGCAGTGAAAGAAGAAAGACATAGCCATTACCCAGAAGAGGGCGAATAGTGGTGTTTGGTTTTATTATTAGCAGCATTATTTAGATAGCAACACATGTGCATGGCTGCCTTTCCAGATAGAGCCATGGGAGGGGCAAGAAGGCCAGAACCACCCTGCCAGGAGTTTCTACGAACGCATTAACCACTGTCATGGAAACTGCAAACATCATTGTGGTTAATCCCCCTCCCCCAACAACACCAGCACAAAACCTCAGTGATGTACTGTGTTCTCTATTTTTAGGGGTTAGGAAACTGAAGGTCAGCGGGGAAGAGGCTGGATTTAAACTAGAACTTTTTTTTTTAATGTTTATTTATTTTTGAAAGAGAGAAACAGAGCGTGAGCAGGGGAGGGGCAGAGAGAGAGGGAGACACAGAATCCGAAGCAGGCTCCAGGCTCTGAGCTGTCAGCACAGAGCCCGACGCGGGGCTCGAACTCACGAACCGTGAGATCGTGACCCGAGCCGAAGTCAGACGCTCAACTGACTGAGCCACCCAGGCGCCCCTAAACCTAGAACTTTATGATATTCTCGAGTGTCTTCTCCAACCACTGAAGGGCAGACGCAAATCAAAGTGATCAGAAGATACATTTCTGTTATGTCAGACCAAACGTGAGACCCAAAGGGATCAACCATGGGTTCCTCAGCAAAGAGTGACTCCGCAGAGAAAGTTCTGTTGCCCAGAAGAGACACAGAGAGAGACACAGAGAGAGCACGCTTCACTCTGCCATGCTGCCACAGCACTGTGATTCCATTTCTCTCCAAATGCTAACATTTTCTTTCTTTTCTCTCTCTCTCTCTTTTTTTTTTTTTTTTTTTTTTTTTACAGTTGGCTGTTTATGCGTTTTACTCCCACTGTACTGTGAGCCCCTGGAGCAGAAAAATTGGACATCATTCATGCTTTTATCCCCAGGACCAGAAAAAAAAAAAAAAAAAAAGCCTGCCTGTCCTTAAGGCTGCTACATGGCCCAGCTCCAGAGGCCCCACTGGAGTCTACTTCGGAAACTGTGTCTCCCTCTCTCACTCTGTCCCACCCTGGCTCATTCTCTCTCTCTCTCTCTCAAAAATAAATAATGCAGGTGTCATTGTGCACGTGGCCGGTGAGGGGTGACAAAGGCATGGCCCTCTCCAGCCAGCTAGCCTCCAAGAAGTTCCCAGTGGCAAGTGATATCTCCTTCCTCCGGGTTCTCAGGGAGCCCTGCTTGATGTGCCCTTTCCCCTACCCTGTTCCTGACCACATTTTCATCTCAGTCCCATGTACCAGCTGACATTCGTCCCTAGAGCTGTATATGCACACGCTGGCTTTCCTCTTAGTTCCCTTGAAGCGGCCTGGTCAAGTCAAATGAGTATGTATTTTGAACAAAATAATGTGCTTCTTTTCTAAAGAATATTTCCTTATTTATAAAACGTGGCTTATAAATCTTTGACACGTAAACAATGCAGAGTAGTATCTTTTCTTCAGTAACTATGTCCTTATCCCCTCCCCGAGGCTCCAGGAGCGGCACAACTCTGGACTCCTTGGCTGGGGCTGTGAACGGGTTCCTGACGGTGTTGGGGACCCTCTGCCTGCTGCCACAGGAAATGAGGCAGGGTTCCTGTATCTTGGAGGATACATCTCTTCATGGGAAGAGAGAAATTATTGGTCTACATTCCATCTCTTGGGCCGCTCACACCAGCTATTTTGGGGAAGGGGAAAGCCAGTCTCACAACACTATCCCTAGAGAAAAGATGCCAATGTCAATGTCAGCCATTAGAAAACGTCATTAAAGCAGATGAGAAACGGGCTGTGGACATTTTTATGAGCCCAGAATACTCTGGTTGGAGATTTTATGGAGACCACAGGAAACCAGAGAGACAATGACATTCATACTCTTTTTTTAGAGTCTAGTGAGGAACAAGTGTGTGTGTGTGTGTGTATGTGTGTGTGTGTGTGTGCTCAACAGAGTGTGTTTTTGAAAGGGAAAGCCACTGTTGGAGGCCATGTCAAAGTGAGCCTTATTCACAGAACTTGTGGATCTGTTAGCGATAGAATGCTCCAGGCCAAGTAGCTGTGGGCTCAATGCCCAAATCCTTCCAGAATTGCAAAGAAAGCCCTTCCTTTTGATTCCGGGATACTCTGCGAACTAGTCTTCAGAGAATGCTCTTCTGCTTGAGCCTATGTGGTTGCAACAGTGTATCTGTAATTTCTATATATTCATTTTCTTCTTTTTTTTTAATGTGACAAAATGAAGCTCAGAAAGATTGAGAAACTTACATAAACACCCAGATGATAAGCAGTGGAGTCAGAACCTGACTGTGCATCTTCTGTGTTACCATGTCGCCCAGAGGTACAGATTTAGGGCAGGGATAGGAGAAAGGTTGTGCATGTAGAATTGAACCCATATGAAGTGTCCCGGGTCTTTATTTTTCTCCGTAAATCAGCAGTTGTGATACTGAGATATTTTTTTCTCTGTAAATCAGCAGTTGTGTTCTTAAGGTATTGAGCCACACAATGGAATAGGAGGGAAGTGTGCAAATGCCTGGCAGTTTGCCTTCTGCCTTTACAGTATTGCAGTTGTGTGTTTTCCTGGAGTCCTACAAGAGGGAAGGGGCAGATTATCCAGAATATTCCTGAAATGTGGAGCTTTCCTATTCACATTGACATCTTGTGGTAGTCCTGTGTTACTGCAGCCTGCCTTGCTGCCTAACACAGCCTGCCTGTGTTACTGCCGCCTGGTAAACTGAAGATTCAATTTTACCAATTAAAAAAACAAAAATATAGTGTTTATTTATTTGAGAGAGAGAGAGAGAGAGAGAGAGAGAGAGAGAGAATGAGCTGGGGTGGGACAGAGAGAGGGGGAGACACAGAATCCGAAGCAGACTCCAGGCTCTGAGGCTGTCAGCACAGAGCCCGACGCGGGGCTCAAAACCACGAGCCTCAAGATCATGACCTGAGCTGAAGTTGGATGCTCAGCTGACTGAGCCACTCAGGTGCCCCAATTTTACGAATATTTATTTTACTTTTCCGTATAGTAATTGGATCACAAGTTACTAAGGACCTGGCAGGTGCCAGACGCTGTGCTAAGTAAGCACTTGGGAATATGAAGACATACTTACAGAAGAACAGTGGACAAGACCAAACTGGAAGCTCTTACAGCAGCAGGTCTCTGATCAATAGAAGAACCACAATTCAGTGAGCACCTGCCATGCAGGTCACCCGGTGCTCAGTAGTAACTATACTATCTGCTCTGCATTTAGTATTCCATTGAATCCGCACAAGGACCCCATGTGATGTCTATTCTCATTCACATTTCAGAGTCGAGGAAACCTAAGCTTTGACAAGTTATTTAGATGACCCCCGTTTACAAAGCTCATGAGTAGTAAAGTGAGGTTTCAAACCCTGATCTGTTGTATCTCAAAGCCAGAACGACACCGTCCTGTGTAGCCGGGACAGAACGATTCCAATGGCGAGGTGGCATTTGAGAAGGCCTTAAAGAATGGCCAGGTTTGTTCTGTGCGACTGAGTCCATGAAATAATGGGTTATCAGACTTTCCAGGGGTCTAATGGTTAAAGTCTGCCCAATTTACTTCAATTCTCCAATAACAACAACAAAAATAACAACAACAACAAAACCCACCACTATTAACATGACCACGTATATGCATCAGCAAGTTTTCTTGTGCAAACTTATAAATACACGAATGTATAAACAGCAACAACAAAAAAGAATCCCACTGCATGACCTGCTTGGTAATCTGCTGATTTTTGTTGAGTTTATTAGATTTCTACTGCGGTATACCAAATTACCAGAGACTTAATGGCTTAAAACAACACTCATTTATCTCATAGTCCCATAGGTCAGAAATTCAGGCAGATGGTTCTCCACTTAGGGTACCCCAGGGTACTCTTAGGTTCTCTGCTCAGGGTACCCCAAGGCCACAGTGAAGGTATCTGGGGGGCTCGGCTCTCACCTGGTGGCTCTACCAGAGAATCCACTTCCAAGCGCATTCAGTCCGTTCTCTGTAATTGTAGAACTGAGGACATTGTTGTTTTGCTGGGTGCGGGCCAGTGATCCCTTTTTACTGCCTAAAGGTGGCTCTCTGGTCCCTGTCAGTGGGTCCTCTAGCTCAGCAATAATTGAGACTCCTTCACATGGAGTCTCGCTCAGGCTTTACATCTCCATAACTTTCTCTTCAGCTACTATCTGGAGAAATCCCTCGATATTTAAAGATCCCTTTTCATTAGGTTAGACCCATTTGGATGGTCTCCCATAGCTTAAGATCGACTGATTAGTATACTTAACTACATAGCAAATTTCCATTTGCCATAAAACATAATGTATCATGGAAATGTCACTAGAGGCCATCTTAGAATTCTGCCTACTGCATTTAACAATCGTTCTTTCTACGTACATTCCTTGAGGCTGTGTTACACGCTAGATTCTAGGCTCTAGAGAGATGACAGCAAAAAAACAGATCAAGGCCCTGCGTTCATGAAACACACTAGAGTTCTGGAAAGAGAAATAATTTCTATACGATGGGATATGCCTGTTTGTTTTCATTGTTTGTTGCTGTGTAGCCCCATGGTATAAATACACCATAAGTTAAGTAAATATTGTCCAATATTGGACAATTTAGATTATTTTCCAGTTTGTATTTATAAACAACCCTGAAATGGACATTTTTTGGCACTGGTATCAGACAGGTGCCTGGAAATGGAATTTATGGGCAAAGTGTATGATTTTTGATACATGATATCCAATTGTTCCTTGGAAATCTCATGCTAGTCACATTCCTGCCATTTTTTTTTCAACTTTGCAAATCTTCCTAGTGAGATTGAACATTTTATCATATACACACACATATCTATCTATCTATCATCTATCTATCCATCTATCTATAGATATATATTATATTTAAAGCTTTTTAGGTTATTCCTGTTCATATCCTTTGTGAATTTCTCCACTAGGATTTTTTTCATCATTTTATTAGATATTTAAATATTCAATGTATTCACTTTACTGTCGGATACACTGCAAATTTTATCTGAGTTCATTGTCTTGTCATTTCCTTTATGACATCTTTTGGTAGAGGGGATTTTTTTGATCTAATTTATTCATGCCTTTATGGCTTTGCTTTTGGGATAATAGCTGGTAAAGCCTTTTTCACCTCTGTATGTAAGTATGCACATGTATTTTCTTTGAATTTATTTTTATTATGAAAATGTTTAACTTGGCCCTAAATTAAGGATTTTAGATTCTTTTTCAAAAGTATAACCAGTTGCAGGGCGCCTGGGTGGGTCAGTCCCTTAAGTGTCCCGTTCTTGATTTCAGCTCAGGTCATGATCTTATGGTGCTTGAGTTTGAGCCTCGAGTTGGGCTCTGTGCTAATAGCAAGAAGCCTGCTTGGGATTCTTTCTTTCTCCACCTCTCTCTGCCCCTCCCTTGCTCACATGTGCATAACTCTCTCTCTCTCTCTCTCTCTCTCTCTCTCTCTCTCTCAAAATAATAAAAAAGCCCACAAAACTTAAAAAAAAAAAAAAAGTATAGCCAGTTGTTCTGCCATTGTTCCATGAATACACCAAACATTTCAGCGTGTCTGAAATGTGTCCCAATTCTCTGTTCCCTTCTGGGCTTTCTGTATAATTTGGCCGCTCTGGCTTTTCTGCATGACCCCCACACCAGCTTGATTGTTAGAGCTTTATGATGTTTTAAGCTTGATAAGCCAAGTCCTCCTTCATTAGTCTTCTTAAAAAAAAAAAAAAAAAAAAAAAAAAAAAGAGTGCCTGGGTGGCTCAGTCAGTTAAGTGTCCAACTTTAGCTCGGGTCATGATCTTACAGTCCATGAGTTCAAGCTCTGCGTCAGGCTCTCTGCTGATGGCTCAGAGCCTGGAGCCTGCTTCGGATTCTGTATCTCCCTCTCTCTGGGCCACTTCTCCACTCATGCTTAGTCTGTCTCTCAAAAATGAATAAATGTTAAAAACACTATGGGGCGCCTGGGTGGCTCAGTCGGTCAAGCGTCCGACTTCGGCTCAGGTCACGATCTCGCGGTTTGTGTTCGAGCCCCGCGTCAGGCTCTGTGCTGATGACTCAGAGCCTGGAGCCTGTTTCGGATTCTGTGTCTCCCTCTCTCTCTGACCCTTCCCCATTCATGCTCTGTCTCTCTCTGTCTCAAAAATAAATAAACGTTAAAAAAATTTTTTTAAACACTAAAAAAAAAAGGAAAAGATGCCCTGAGAGTATCTGCTGATACCTCTCTCTCTCTCTCTCAGTTCCTAATATTCCACCTCTAAACAGTTACTTATACCATATCAGGTCCCCCCACCATTCTTAAATACATGAATTTTCTGCCCCCAGGCTCCTACTGACTTGGTCCTGACTGTGGTCTTTGCCTAGACTCTTTAGAGACCTCCTGACCAGCTTAGCGGTCCTCAGGCTTATCCAACCCCTTCTCCCCAAAGGCCACCACACTGATTGTGTAAAGGGCTGACCTGATCACGTCTCTGCCATGTAGGAAACCCTCATCGCCTGTGATTTCAGGTAGGAGCTCCTTAGTCTAGACTCTTTATACCCTGCTCCTCATCTATCTTTCCAACTGCATCTCCCTTGAGACATGGTCTCACCCCTTCATTCTGCCTGCGCTCCCCCTTCCCCATGGCAAGTGTGTGTGCCTCACTTTCACGTCTTTCTGGATGCAGTCGTTTTCGGCTGGGGTGCCCTTCCCCACTTCTCCAGCTTCCCCTGCAGACGGGCTAACACCTGCCTCTCCTTGAAGACTGGGCCCCGACTTCACCTCCTGGGACATTTCCCAGCTCTCCTCCTCTCGGATTCCACGTCAGACCCCTCCTCCCATTTTCCCAAACACGTGGCGAGCGGGCTACTGGTTTTCATGTTCTCACATTATTATTGTTACCTCTCCACAGAATAGTATCCTTTTCTACATAGGTGCTTGTTTTCGATAAATATAAATTACGCGATGGCTCAAGCCCCATCTCATTGATGTAGGAATTTACAGCCCCTGCCAGACTAGAAGCATAAGAACTCTAATACATACATAAATAAATAAACTAACTCTATCTCTATAAAAACTCTAAAGCTATGTAAGTTTCTATAACAACACCTGCCGAAGATTATCATCCTGGCTCACCTTTCTTCGGTCTCATCTCTTCTAATTTCGTACCTTCTGTTTTGATCATGGCCCTTAAAACCAATCTGAACTCTGCTTTAAAGGACACAATGATTCTTTGCTGGGGAAATTTTGTCTTACAAGTTAAGCAGAGTTAGCATGGACCTTGTATGGCTTTTTTCTCCTGTTGCTAATTTCGGTGTCTCCAAACTAAAGAAAGGAAGGAATGAGGACTCTTCCTTCTTCTGGGCTAAAGAGTATCTTTATTACCAAGTTCATAGGTGTTAGCACTTCCCGGAGCCCAGTGGGTGCAGTTCCGGGAGACAGACATGAGCTTTCGTTGGAAATGTGTTACCTGGCTCCGTAGACCTCTCTGAAATTAGCTTCCCATGTTATCCAGGCCACCCCAGGTTGCTATGGAAACCAACATGTCAGATCAGCACAAAATAAGATAAAGATTTGGGAGAAGCCACTGATCGCTGCAACCTTCTTTTCAGATTTTTCTCGTTCTCTCTTTGTGCAGATGTGTGTGCGTACATGCGTGCCTGAGTGTGTGTCTGAACGGGTGCTTAGTGTCAAAAGCCACGTTGTCCCTCTTTCACGGGGCACAGGCACCTTTCTACCCTTCTCAGAGTGGGGACTCCCCAGCTGTCCTTTCCTGCTGTCGGGACCTCCTCTGATAGGTAGCCCCAGTCTGCGGGGGACCCAGAGAGAACTTAAACCTTTCCTATTCACATCCAAATGGACTCTGGAGAAGAAATAGTTATGTAAGGAGAAAGAACCCACCATGGGTCCTGAGGACTGAGTCACATTCCACAGAAAAGAAAATAAAAAACTGTGGTCGGTGTTTTGCTAATGTCTCTGCTGTTAATACAGGGCTCCAGTCCAGAGCCAGGGAAAACATTTCATTCAGACCTCGGAGGAGGCTCTTGTAAAAGTCCTTGTTTCAGCTTGGTCGGGGAACCCACCCAGGCAGCACAGCGGGAAATGTTTCCAACGTTAGAAATTCCAGCTGGATGTTGTAGCCACGTTGGCCTCTAGTTTGGAATAAGGTATACTAATGAGAAAAGCCCAGTTGCTGGCTGAGATTCACCCAGGATTTCATTCACTAGGAAGGCGAGATGGGCAGAGCTCGGAGTTCCTGAATGTTCTCAGCTGCTTCATATATACACCGGAGTTGGAGAGAAATGCGGTGACTTAGGTATTGGGGGCAATACACCGATGTGGGTGAAGTCTGGAGTTCAGGCCCCTTGAGGGGGATATAAACAGTTCTGAGCACTGATGTACCTGTTACCATTGTAGGCGTTGCAAACCTATTATTTGAAACTCGTTAATTCTCACACCAAGCCCGCATGCCGCAGGTTATCCAAGTTTTGCAGAAGTTTTTGAGAAGCCAAGAGGCAGAGTACAATGCTCTTGAGCATGGCTAGTTAGAAGTGATGGGAGTTGATCTCAAGCCTTCGGGGACATCAAACTGTTTTTCTTTCCAATCTTCCCACCAAAACACACTAGCTACTACAGGGGCGCAAGCAGTTCGAAAAGCGCCCCATACTTGCACACTGCTATTCTTGCAATTCAAACCTTATAGGTATGAATGACTTGAGGGGGTAGTGTTAGAGAAAGTGTTAATCACCCCATGAAAACCAGTCTTCTGTCCTGAGGGAAGTAAGTGCCCAATTTAGGATGAGTCAGCGGAAGAAATTTAACTTTTTATTTCCTCCCTCCCTTCCTTCCTTCCTCTCCTTTTTCTTTCTTTCTCTTTCTTTCTTTCTTTCTTTCTTTCTTTCTTTCTTTCTTTCTTTCTTTCTTTCTTTTTCTTTCTTCCCCCCTCCCTCCCTCCCTTCCTCTCCTTCTTTTTCTTTCTTTCTTCCTTCCTTCCTCCCTCCCTCCCTCCCTTCCTCTCCTTCTCTTTCTTTTGTCCTTCCTTCCTTCCTTCCTTCCTTCCTTCCTTCCTTCCTTCCTTCCTTCTCAATGATTCAACAAGTGACTTTTGAGCAATTTATTCTGCTCCAGTTTCTGTACTAGGCACAGAACTAAAAAGATAATCTTCGGGTTGGGACTTCTTTTTTCATTTTCATTTTGGTGATTTACTGTGTGTGTGTGTGTGTGTGTGTGTGTGTGTGTGCTATGAATACAGGTGCATAGTTCTTAATTGCAACATAGTAAAATTCACCAATTTGTTCTTTATTTTTTTTTGTACCTTTTGTCTTCTTCTAAAGAAATCACTGCCTCATATTACAGTGCCTCTTACTAACTGTATTCATAACATTTTAAAGTTTTGGCACCCACAGTTTCCTTTTCTTTTCTAAGTTTATTTATTTTTAGACAGAGAGAGCATGAGCAGGGAAGGGGCAGAGAGAGAGGGAGAGGGAGAATCCCAAGCGGGCTCCACACTGTCAGCACAGAACCCGATTTGGGGCTTAAACTCACAAACCATGAGATCATGACCTGAGCTGAAATCAGGACTCAGATGCTTAACAGATTGAGCCACCCAGGCTCCCTGGCATCCATGTTTCTGTTTTAATTCCATATGAGATTGATTTTTGGATCTTGCAAAGTAGGGACCCTATTTCCCTTTCATCTCTTTTTGAGCTGGATAAGTCCACTCCCAGTCCAATGCATTGAACTGGTCACAGTCCTCCCGGACCTGTTGGATCATGGATCACGCGCCTATTTCTGGGGCCCTTCATTGCTCATCCAGTGCTCCACTTCCTGTCACCGTTATTGGTGTTTAGAAGCTCAAACATGTGGCATTGTGACTTCATTTTTGATATGAGTTATGTACTTGTGGATTCCAAATATATGTTTACTTAAAACACATATTTGGTGCCACTGGTTTCTAAATTGTGACCAGAGATCATGGTGAATAGGATATTGCTATTTACAACAGGTTGAGACTTCTTTTATGATTTTCAAAATTACAAACTGCTGTAAAACTTTCACATTTGCTTGAAAATTATGTGTATCTTGCAATTGCTGGATTTGGGGTTCCACGTTCATTAGCTCAAATTTGCAAACAGTATTTTATTTAAGTCTATTTTTTTCTATTTTTATTTTTGCTTGTCTTTCGATTATTGAGAAGCCTGGATTCAAATTTTCCATTATATTTATGCAATTTCTGTATAGTTTCGTCAAGTTTTCCTTTATACATTTTGAAGCCATAGTCATTTTCATACATTTCCACTGAAACTACTATCATTATTTCATGATCTGTGTCTTACTAATTTTCTTTCTGTAAATGTTTGCCTTACGTGGCACATATTTTTCCATCTTATACTTCCAACCTAGTGTGTCCATAAGATCGAATGTGGGTTTTGTAAAATTCATTGGCTGATATATTTTTTAAGTCTGTCCGACTATTGATTTTTTTTTTTTTAATTTTTTTTTTTCAACGTTTATTTATTTTTGGGACACAGAGAGACAGAGCATGAACGGGGGAGGGGCAGAGAGAGAGGGAGACACAGAATCGGAAACAGGCTCCAGGCTCTGAGCCATCAGCCCAGAGCCTGACGCGGGGCTCGAACTCACGGACCGCGAGATCGTGACCTGGCTGAAGTCGGACGCTTAACCGACTGCGCCACCCAGGCGCCCCCGACTATTGATTATTTTAACTGGAGACGGGTTGAAATATTTTTAATTGTTTTTTTTATTCATTTTTTTAAGTTTATTTATTTTGAGAGAGAGAGAGATAGAGAGCGAGAGCAGGGGAGGGGCAGAGAGACAGGGAGGGGGAGAATCCCAAGCAGGTTCTAGGCTCAGTGTGGAGCCTGATGTGGGGGGCTTGATCTCACAACTGTGAAATCATGACCTGAGCTTAAATGAAGAGTCAGACACTTAACTGATTGAGCCACCAGACGCCCCAATTGCTTTTAAATGTTACTGCATTTACGTTTGAAGGTCTTTTTTCCCCTTTCTCATTTTCCCACCTTTGGTTTCTTAAAACATATTAAATATACTTATTATGTATCTGAAAAATTCTGTTTGTTGTTGCTGCTGGTTTCCTTGAGTTGTGTTTGATTTTCAATTCATGTTTTTGAACCTCTTTTTGGCAATTCTTTGAGGCCTTGGGTGTCTAGAAACGTTGTATTTTTTGTGTTTCCTTCTGTCAGGCAAATGTAGTACACCAACCAGTAGTTTAAATTAAAGTTCTAGTATTTGTGGGATTTTTTTTGTTTGTTTTTATGAAGATGGTGTGGATTCCACATCTGGGGCTGAATTGCATGCCTTTATTCTGAGGGAATACATTTTTATTTCCCTTTTCACCAGCGTTAATGGCAGACGACCACCATCTGCCTCTGTGGGATGGGCGTTCTGTAGCTCACGGTTTCTCTGAGGGTGTCCTTCTTTACAGGTATCAGCACATGTATTGTTCTAAAGTCTAATTTCCCTTCCTGGGATTATGCTGAGCTGCAGTCCTTCCGGGATACGAAGGCGCTTCCTGGATGGGGAGGCGCTTCCGGGATGGGAAGGCGCTTCCGGGATGGGAAGGCGCTTCTGGGGAAGACTGCAGCTACAGAGTTTACCTTTGCATGTAAAAGAGTACTAAGATTTTCATTTAGTTTCAGCTTCCTGGGTGTTTCGTGGCAGGATGGCGTCATGTTCTTCCTCTTTCATTCCACAAATATTTGAGTGCTGACCTTACAGCGTCTACTCCTCATGGCGCTCACAGGGAACAAAGATCCCTGCCCCCTCAAAGCACCTCGTATTGCCTTCATGTTCTCATCGTGACAATAACTAACACAATTCTGATGTACCGAGAATCTTTCTAAGCATATTTTTATATATTAACATGAGTGTTTTCATTAACAACCTAGTGATACTGGGGCTACTGTCATTACCCTTGTATAGATCAGAAAATGAAGGCCTGGGGGGGTTAAATAGGTTAAACACATACTCATTGATATAAATGGACAAACGCATGTATGAATGGATATATGGCAGAAATTCAAGAGATTCGAACTCAAGACCCTCTGAAATCAAAGCCCATAGCAGTATGCTGCCTCCAAGAACCCCGTGGCTTGTAATTCTAGCAGAGTTCCTATGGCGTTCTTCATCTGAGACTGGGAGCTCTGACCCATCTTATTTTATGAAGATGTTTTGGTTAATGAAACTCTCCACAAGGTTTTTTCGGGAGCAATCCTGCAGATAGACTGAGAACAACTGCGGTGAAGTGAGACTTGGGGCAAGCCCCTGAGATGCACCTCAGACTCAAAACTTTTAAAATTCGAGACCAGTCGAAGGTTTCTTGGGTGTAAGAACACTTGTGATGTTGTGGATCAGTGATCTATCAAATTATAAGGTATTTATGAAACATCTCCTCCCAGTGATGGAACTTCTAAGCTATCACTCTATCATTGCTCCTTTCACGAGGATCTCCCGTTGGTAATATAAACAGATCTTCTTATCTAGCAAAAATGATTCCTTTTATTGTGGATTCAGTGAGTGCGTAACTTTTTCATCTACACAGCCTGATGTGATAAGGTATTAAGGGGACCTTTTCCAGGTGGGCTACCCATTGCAAAGAAAAAAAGAAGAAAGAAAGAAAGAAAAAAATGCAACAAAAATTACAAAATTTTATAGACTGATATTGTTGCCACATCATCAATTTGTCCCTTTGTTAGTAGTTGCCTGCAAGTCGTTAATGAAAACCTGAAGAAGTAAATTGAGATAGAAAGTAAACAATCAAGCTGTTGTCTGAAGTCAGGAGATAGCTTTTATAACTACATAGAAAATAAGTACAGGGTCAGGGATTATGATCTCTTACATTTACTTATATTTACATATATTTATATGTACTGTGGAAGTGTTTTTCCACTTGTGAATAGGTGGGTAGATAGCGGTGCAAAGTTTGGAAGAAAATTTCTAAAGTTTTCAGCTGCAGAAATGATCTTCAGAAGTCCTTGTATCTTATTCTCTATAAGAGCCTCTCCCCTCTCTACAATCATTCCACTTTTGGAGTCACTTTGGTTGTCTATTGAAGGCAGACTCCCCTCTCTCCAAAGTAGGGTTTCTAACACTAGCCATATCTCCAGAAATTCACCATCTTCTTTCCTCTCCTCACTGAGTGACTCAGCAAGTATGCTGGGGATCAAGTGAGGACCTTGGAACAGTCATTTCCTAAATGGCCTGAAGCTTATCCCTATAGAATTACTTAAAACTATCCCCCCAATACCAGTGAAACTGGTTTCTTACGTCTGTTGGAGGAAGTCTTACAAGAGTCCTGCACCGAGGAAGCCTTTCTCTTACGTCTGAATTTGAACTACTTGTTCACTAGATTCTGAAGTTCATGGGGGCAGAGACTATACCTTTCTTTATAGACTATTGTTTTCCCAGAATCTGATACAATTTCACCTTGTAGTTGCTCAACAGCAATCTGTTGAATAAGGAAATATATCATGCCCACTGCCTGCATCGCATGTTTGCCTAGTGGCTTCATAGTCTTATCTGGTACAATGTCAATGGGTAATGAGTAACTTCTGGTGCCGACCCAGCCAGACTGAGGCACTATGATGGAAGCTGCTTGCATGGACATTCTCTATAATCAACCAAATTTTAAATCCAATGGTCAAGAATGACCAATTCAAATACGGTCTATTTAATTCAAAACAAACTTTGAGAAATTCTGCTCTTCGCAAAGCCCAGACATACATGTACTTTATGGACAGAACTTTAGAAAATTTCCTACATAGTGTACTCAAGCATAATTATATAGATACAGAAGCATCTCATACAATTAATTTTGCTATGAACTTCTAACTCCTTTTCATTTAGTGCTGGTGTTTCTCAACAGAGTGTGATTTTGGCTCTCAGGAGACATTGTGTGTGTGTGTGTGTGTGTGTGTGTGTGTGCATTTTTTGGTTGTCACTAAAGGGAAAGGGAAGCACTATGGGCATCTGGTGGGTAGAGGCCAGGGATGTTGCTAAAAACATCCTTCTATGCTTAGGAGAGCTGCCCCCCTCCCAACAAAGAATAATCCAGTCCAAATATCAGTCCTGGTGAGGTTGGGAAACGCTGGCCAAACGTGGCCGTGAACAAATGTCTTTCCTCTTCGCTATCCAACTGTTCTCTCTTGATGTTCCTCACTCTTTCCTTTGGCCTCCCAGTTGTCCCTCATTCTCCTCTATAGTCACTGTCTTTGTGCTTGTGGAGTAACGTGCACAGGCCATTGGTGGCTCTGGTCCTATTTCTCGAAACCAGGCAAACCCATCCATTATTGTGACAATGTCATTTTTGACAGTCATACCAAGTTTTCTTCTTTCATCCCGTCAACATTGATCCCCTTTTATTTATTTTATTTTTTGCTTTTAACAAACTGACCGTTGTACAGTTGTACTATGAAAATGAGTCAGTTTCATAAAGCAGTATATTAAGATTTTAGGCAGAGGATGAGGAAGGTAAATGGTCCCCTGTCCACTATATTGAGGTGATTCTCTGGCCATTGTCCAGTCAAGTGAGATTCTGTTGGGACAGTACAGGGTACTCTGGTGGGTGGCACAGTATACTTTGCCTATATCCTTCCTGACAGTCCCCCTTTTGGCCTTGGGGCCCTCGTTCAGGCATCTGCCATCTTGGTTTATTGGATCTGAGGTCAGTGCTTGATCTGCATCCACATATTATATGTGTAGGTGTGGCTGCATATTTTTCTGGGGGTTTATGAACGGTTTATGAATTTTCAAAGGGACTTGTTGATATATAGACATTAAGCATTAGTCAGAGAAAAAAAATCTTTCTGCGACCTAGCAGATCATAGACTCATGCTTTTAGATTCGAATTTAAGGAATATTTCCATGGGAACTTTGGGAACAGTGATTCAGGCCATCATTGTTGCAAGGAGATACCCAATTATGGAAGAATTTGTCGTTTTTGAAATTAAAAAAAAAACAAAGACAGCCAATTTAAAAATGTTTTTCAAACGTGCATTTGTTTTTCCATTTATATTACCTACTTCATTGTCTTATAAAGATGGATGGGCTAAAAATAGCCATTGATGACAATGGCATTGAGGAGTGAAGATTACCATACTAGCAGTTACGGAGGACAGAAATGATGTGACGCTACTGGCCCCATGCAGTCTCTGTTCCTGGTTTTTACACCCAGAATGGGCAAGTATTCTGGATCCTAATGAATCCAGCCCTTAATGCTTTCCTACAGTTTTCTCTAGGATCTTCATATACTGTTTCACTGTCCTATGGGGACCTGCAGGGACCCAACGGCTATATCACCTACACACATACTATATTCTTTTATATCACAATGGTAGTATCAGTAGCAGCGTCAGCAAAAGCCAGATGATTTGACTCTTCTAGAACATTATATTCTATTCTGCAGAAGTAACTGGACAAGATTAGAGAAAAAGTCTTAGAAATAATGCGGTCAGTTGACGTTTTGCTTCGGTGCTGTCATCAGGATATTGAGTCCCCTTGACACTAGGGATAGGGTGGAAGAGAAGCCCCTTGTGAAGTGAAATGCCATTGTTTGAGGGCTTCCTTTATAGTTCACTATATCGTATGACACTCTGTGCAGTAGCATTGTCACCATATTTATAAATTCAAACACAGAGGCCCGGAGACATTACGCAACTTCCCAACATTTGGGCAGTTCTGTACAATGGAGAGAGGCTTTTAACTCAAGTTTTTCAGACTACAAACCTGTGTTTTATTCTACTATCTTTTATGACCTGAGAAAATTATGAAAAGAAATGATAGATAGCTTCAGAGGTTGTACTTACTATAGTCATCAATGATAGTTTTCCAAGCTCAGTGATCGTGTGGTTTCAGTGTGAGGGGCGGGCCCTATCAATTACAGCTGAGTGTGGTTTGCACAGGGGTCAAGGTTATTAATAGTGTCCTCAATGAAGAGCATGAATTGAATTCTACCCAATCTAATGTGACTCAATTCAATTCAAGCTAAAATTACTTATTTTGAGCACCAATTACAGAGTCAATCATCTTGGGGGTCTCTGGGCAGAAAAGAAGACAGAAAAGAAGTACAGGTCTGGGCTTTATCCTTCAGAATCTCATAGTCTAGCCAGTCATACAAGTAACGACTGTGGACCAATTAACAGCCACCTTCATGTTCCTGTGAATTAATGATTGCAACAAATCACATATTTTGAATCATATCTCAGGTAGTGGATGCAAGGTATTGATACTTTCTAGCTGTATAACTGTGGAGCATTCTCTCATGGATAAGATGGGGATTAAAAAATTCATTAAGAGAGTTTCGTTTTGTTTTGGTTTTGGTTTTGTTTTTTTTGAGGATCAAAAGAAATGCTACTTTGGAAGTCCATTTTGATTACACATAGCCACGGAGCTTGGGTTCTGTTGGAGGATTAAAGTAAATGTGGTGGTCTCATTCCCTCTCAGGTAATTAATTCCATCGATAAATATAGGAAGAGGCTGAGATACTTCGGAGAATAAAAGGAACCAAGACCTTGATTCCTGACGTTCCGAGGCGGAGAGTATGCGGGACGGGATTGGTTGTGTATAATTCATAGGTCCTCGGAAAGGAGAAGTAGAATCTGGCAAAGTGTGTAGATGGTTAGAGAAATACACCTAGTTACCTTGGCAGTAGAAACTGAAAGAATTCTGCAAGATGGAGCTGAGGCAGCTTGGGGCCGATGCTCTCTGATCTTGTGCATCATAAAAAGAAGGGATGTTCTCCATCACCTTGAGGAGCCATAAGGACTTGGATTATTCAGGGCTTTATGCACTTCATTTGTCAGCAGAAAGAAGTGGCAGGAAAGGAAACTCCAGGACTAGAAACTCAGGGGGAGTTGCATTTTATGTATTTTTTATTTTGTTGTTATTATTTTTTCCATTGGGTGTCAGGCTCCATTAGCAAGGACCTCGGTAGACGCATGGCTCCACCATTGGCTATGCAGCCAGCATGAGGCTTTGCCTTGAGCATCAGCAGTCTGCCTACTCACTAGTCCAGAGCATCAACCAAGCAGATGACATCTTTGTCCTGGTCACATGTTGATCTCTCTGAGACCCACAGTATTATTGGGGTAAGCCACGCTGTGAAAAGTTTGGGACTTTTACTAGAAAACAGGCCGTGAGTTAGAAAAATCACAATTTTTAGTATTAAGGTGCACCGGACTTTATTTGCCAGTGAAATCTGAAGTATACTGGAGACTTAGTAAAAACTCCCTCACGCTGACTGGATAATTTTAGGAACTACTGTTATTCTGAACCCAGATGGAAGACGTTCCTGGAGGTGCTTGCCTCAGGCAGCAAAAACAATCCTGAGCAGCGGCAATCTCGTCTTTGGTGTAAGAGAGCTTGGTGGATACCAGATTTTCTTCACAATTGTTTATGGAAAACACTATAGTAAGAAATGAGCAACACTGTGTATTTATATTTGAAGGCCTCATGGCACAGCAGTATGATCAACTTGGCATGGTGCTGGAGGGCCTTGAAAGTACACTTAAACTACACAACATTGGGTGTCTTGAAACCTAATTCCTGAGTAACCCCTCTCAGGATGGGGAAATTGATCAGAAGTGTTCCTTCCGGCATTGGCCACGGAGCTACAGGAAGTGGAGGAATGAGTCACTGTATTTGTCTGTTTACCCTCTGTATACACTGGGCTTTGAGTGAAGCATTTCCCATTGATAAATTTGCCCTGATTCTATTTCTTGGACCCAGTGTAGTGGGTCACCTGTGCACCAAGCTCTAGCCAATAGATACTGAGGGGTCACATATGCTGATGAGCTGTTCTCTGTTGTCAGGCTGCAATCAAGTTCCCTAGATCCTTGTTCCCTCTCTCCTCACTCCCTCTCCCTCTCTCCTTCTGTCTCTCTCTTTCCTTCTCTTTTTCTCCTAATCAGTCTTCTCTCCTCCTATCTCTGTTTGGTCCCTAACTCCCCATTTTTGTTATCTCTGTTGGGGGTCTCTCTTCTGCCCCTCATAGGATTTGGTTATTTGGTTTTCTCCGTGTGATACTAAGATTTCCCCATCACAAGTTTTATCTCCTCTCCTTATTCTTCCATCTCAGAAAGGCTCCAAGAGGGTAAGCTGTCCTGAGGCTGGTGCTGGGATCCAAGCCCTGACTTGGGCTGAAAGCTCAGGCAGATTTACCAATATACCATGAGGGGGTGGGACGCACGGTATGAAGCGCAATGCAAAAATATCCCTTGAAGGTAAAGTTCCCCCACTTTTTCACGGTTGTTAATGGGGGGAGCGGGGGGGGGCTGTTTCCTTCCTCTTCATGAAAATGAGTTTCTCATGGAAGAATTGGGGCCTTAGCCATCAGAACAGCCCCCACCCCCCACCCTCCATTCCATCCTGGAAATCTACGCGCAAACTCAAGCACAGACAGGATGAGTGGATGTGTGTTCATCTGAGGTTCCCAGGATGCTGTACGAAAAGTATCACTGCCTTCCTTTGATAGAGGAGCCTGAGTCCAGAAAGCTCAGTGAGCGCATTGGTGGTGGCCAGTCGTGGAGTCCTATGTGCCTGTTACTGTGACCTTTTCTTAAGTCTCCCAGCTTTGGGCTGTTGTGATGGTATAGAATGGAAAAAAATGAGTAGTGAAGAGCTGGGATCATTAAGGGGATTTTCAACCTTTTAAGTGGAAATATACCCAACTAATAAAGGTATCCTCAAAAAATATCAGTTCCTTTCTGTGAAACTTATAAAATATATATTTTTTCACACCTGCTGAGTGCCAGGCTTAGGGCTAAGGGGTGCCCTTACAGATTTTACATTCTTATGAGAGGAAATTGACAGTAAATAAGTATAAAATTGGTAAAGAATCATGAGGACAAGGAGTAATACGTGCTTTGAAGAATAACCTAGGATGGTGTGGTAGGGAGTCTGCAAGAAGGGGGTCAATTTACTGTAGGAGAGTGGATAGAGTAGATCTCTCTTAAAACATGACAATTAAGTCCAAACCTAAAGAAAATGATCCAGTTTAAATCATGCTAATCCAGGATGTTTTTTCTTCCGGCGGGATACCTACCACATAGAGCACAATCATGGGTTAAGATCCAGTTCCTTGGTGTAAGCTGACTACATCTGGAGGACAGCATGTGGTAAATGGATCTCGGTGTCCCCATTCTAAAACGAGAGACTGTAAGGTGGCTCTCTTACCTACTTTATAGGAGGGCTGTTAGATGGAATGTGATAATGGTAATTAAAACTATTTGCATATTTTGGGGCGCCTGGGTGGCTCAGTCGGTTAAGCTCCCATCTCTTGATTTCGGCTCAGGTCATGATCTCACACAGTTTGTGGGATTGAGCTGCAGGTCAGGCTCTGCACTGACCGCGTGGAGCCTGCTTGGGATTCTCATTCTCTCTCTCTCTTTCTGCTCTTTCCCTGCTTGCATGTATTCTTGCTCTCTTTCTTTCTCTCTCTCTCAAAATAAATAAATAAACAAAATTAAAAAGAAAACTATTTGCATATTTAATGAATTATACCAATGCTACTTATCACAGAGCATAGGGAGAATACATTTGAGTACTGACTGCATGCAAAGGATCTGTATGTCTTGGGGACTTTACACACGTTATGTTCCATAATCCTTACATCCACTCGACGGTACTCGATGGTACTCCATGAAAACTGCTCACACAAGGAAGAACTGGGAAAGCTGGAGATCCAGCTCAAAGCTTTGTGTTAACTCCTATCTCCCTTTTCCCCATGTCGTCTAATTCACAGATTACATCAACTCTATTGGCAACAACTGGGTTCTAGAGTAAAATCCTAGACTCAAAATAATAAAGGTGCGTTTCATCCTGTTAAGAGGAATCAACACAGCACAACGCCGATGCCTGAGCAGCGGGCAGGCCAAGAGGGGCCTCGGGAATGCAAGACTGAAGAAATCTGATGGGAGCGCGGTGCCACAGCCATCAGAGGAGGGCAGAGGTGTTCTGCCTGGGATACTGTCAGAGGAACAGGTGCAGGTTGCGTGTCCCTGTACCTCTCAGCACCGACAAGGGGGTGCTCCATCACCTGTAAATGAGAGTCCCCAGAAGGATTTCTCCCTGCCCTCTTTATAGTTTCGGACTAGAATTTGTATGAAGATGCCCAAACTGTGTGAAGGTGGTCAGACATAGTTAATCACACAGACTGATAGACAGAGTAGGACTAGGTCTCACTCAGCTTCTCTTTACTAATACCGGTAAGCTCCCCAAACTCTTGAGGGTGGGCTGCTCGTTTCCTTTCTGCCTGGTCAAGACGGTTCCTTTGTTCTTGGTGCATACAGTCTGGCCTGCAGTGGAGCATGGGCTTCTGACTTCAGGGACTTAATTGGGTCTTAAGGTCGCTTCAGCATTTGCTCACAGCATAGTTGCTAAGTCCCGAGTGTACGAGTTGACGTCTGAGCCTTGCTCTGCACGTTGCTTCCTGAGCCTGTGAAAGCAGCAGTTCTCTCTTTGTCTGAGCCAAAGTCTGCATTTCGTCTGCAGGATCAGTCATTTTGTGACCTGGAGCAGTAGGAGGGACATTTTAAACCTTTCTTGGGAGGGAAGCGTCGCTTTAGGTTTAGAATGTGAACATGTGGACCCCAGGATACTTCCTCCGTAGCATCGTTACACATCAACCGAGCAGCGGCAGCCCAAGAATGGTTTGAGGGTGTTATTGTTTATCCCTTCATGCCCTGTGTCATGTGGGCTCCATTAGCAGCCGTTGGAACACCCCCAAACCATGACTCCATCCTGTGGGTCCCTGGCCACTGTCAGGCCAGATGCAACTGCATTATCTAAGTCTGATGCAGTACAGATGCAAACCAGGCAGCTGTGAGCTGTCAAACTTCAGCTGACGGGCTTTTGTCCTGCTTGGGTGCAGAAGTTACAAATGAAAAAGAATGAGGGCAGAGGCTGTGTAACCACAACTCTGCATTTCTGTAGGGTGACCTCAGCCTTGGGTGTGAAGGCTGGACTTTGCCCATACAGGTTCAGGACCAAGAATGCTAAGGGGACAGAGGGGCCCTCAAGAAGCAGCCTGGAAAATACCTGAGCTGCAAAAAGCACTTCATCCTGACGCCTTGTAGCCAACAGACCAATTTAGGAGAAGAAATGGCTGTTCCACTTGTCCCTTCCCTACACCAGCAAAGGCCATGGAATCAACCAGACTCCCTGAGACTGTGCCGGCATCCTCTTAATGGTTGAACATGTTCCTCGCTAACCTCGAACTTACTCCCCCCCCCAACTTTGTATGCAAAATCCAGCTACCATAAGCTGTAAATATGATGACCCATCTTAGGAACATGAGGCTTTGTTTCATAATGAAAAGTCAATGTACTCTCGGCTCACTCTGTTCGTGGTCAACGGGGCCTTGGTTCATTTGTGGTACAAATATACACCTTTGAACTATTGTAAGATCCTTGCATATGGATGAGGGACTGGATTGATTCTTTTTTCACTATTTTCATCAAGTATAAATAATAAGTTCTGTTAACTAGAACATTCTCCTTCCAGACCTGGTATGCTCTCATTTCACCAGAAAAAGAAAACATCTGAAAGATTTTTAATGACTTTATCCTTTGAATCTCTAGCCACAGAGAGGAAATGGAGAATAAATACATCATGCTGATTGCTTTAGAGTATGGTTAGCTTGTCTAGAACTGCATTTAATTTGATTGTTAGCTGTACCTCCATATCACTCTGAGTCAGCAAGCACATTTCCAAAGTGATGTATGCTCTAATTTTTTTTTTTCAGCTTTAGAATTCAGCTCTTGCTTCTTCGTCCTTCGCCTTGATTAGAAAGGTGATATGAGCTGGTGGGAAGAACATCAATTTTGGAATCATCAGACTGACTTCAAATCTCAGCTCCTCGAGTTACCATAGAAGGCTAGGTTATTTATACTTAGCCTATTTCCTTTACTATGAAATAGCCATACATACTCCCTTCTGTTTTGTGATGATTATCAAAGGAGACACAATATTAAAGTGCCAACCGCAAGGACATGATAGGAAGTCTTTGTTAGTTCACTGGCTCTCTTCTTCCAAAGCACCTCCTAGTGGAGATATCCCCCTGTTGTTTGGAAATGCCTATCATTTTGCTATTTTTAAAAACACAGCCTTTCACTATTCTTGCTCACGTCTTTTTTGTTTTTTAATGTTTATTTATTTTTGGAAGAGAGAGAGAGAGAGAGATCCCTTGAGCGTGCACCTGAGTGTAGGAGGGGAAGGGAGAGGGAAAGGGGGAGGGGCGGAGAGAGGGAGACAGGATCTAAAACAGACTCTGTGCTATTAGCATAGAGCCCGATACGGGGCACAAACTCATGGACCAGGAGATCATGACCTGAGCCGAAGTCTGACGCTTAACTGACTGAGCCACACAGGTGCCACCCCTGCCAGCTTTTAATCCCTTAATCCCTGCACAATTCTACGAACCCAGTCTTCCCACTTTCAGCCACTCCCCAGCCCTAGCAGAATCTCAACTGCCACCAGCTGTGTTCCTAAGACAGAACATTGTACGTCTCTTCTTCTGCTCCAAGTTGGTTCTGGCCATATTGCCCACATGGGCAAGTTTGAAGGTTGTGATTCATTCACTCTTTTATGCACTGATTCCATACACAAACGTACATGGATTCCCGGGATGTGCACACACGCTCTGAGGGTGCTCTGGAAACAGATAAATAGGGACCATCCTAAGATCACAAATCTCGTGAGAACACAGACAAGCAATGTGACTTGAGTAACATGATGCCATAAATACTATTCTAGAGAGGCGGTAGTCTCTCCCCAACTGTAAATCTTCATGGTTAGAAATCCGATTTAACTTGATTTCACTTCTATACCTTTTGCCTCAATGGTGAGAATCTTGGATTAATTAAAAGGGTCACTCTGAGTTGATGACAAGCAATTACTTGGTTAGGACATTTAGCACATTATCTAATTATTGGATTTCTTGATGTAATGGGAATGCCCACAGACAGGGGCTTTGCCTTATTCTCTCTGAATCCTGGGACAGCACAGGACATGGTCTGCTTTTCCCAGTGAATGTACGAATGGGGAATGAAACAGTACTGCCTTTAGAGGCGGACACTGAATTAAATCTTAACTTTGTCAAGTGATCATTATAGGAGCCATAAATGAGACTTCATGTTCCCGAGACATGGTTTCCTCAGGTATAAAGCGAAGCTAATAAAAACTGTCATCAAGGATTACTGCATTAATTAAAATACCATAGGGGCACCTGGGCGACTCAGTTGGTTAGGCATCCGACCGAGGCTCAGGTCCTGATCTCACAGTTCGTGAGTTTGAGCCCTGCATCAGGCTCTGGGTGGACAGCTCAGAGCCTGGAGCCTGCTTCGGATTCTGTGTCTCCCCCTCTCTCGGCTCCTACCCCGCTCGCACTCTCTGTCTCTCTCTCTCAAAACTAAATAAACATTTAAAAAATAATAACATAAATGAAGCACACGATTTAGGGGTTAGCACACAGTAGGTGCTTAGAACTTGTCAGTTCCCTCCTCCCTCTACCTTCCCTTACGAAAATGCACTGACGTAACACAGTTAAGGTAGTTCTCACGATGCCTCGCACGTAAGAAGAAGAATATTCGTCATCACTTTGGTCTGCCCACCATGCATAGCCCAGATGCTGTTGTAGAGCTTTGCTCTTGTATGGCAGCCTCTGGGGAGAACCAACGCAGGTCAATTATCCCATGATCCAGACAGTATTCAAACACATTTCTCCTAGAACGCTGCATACCTGCGACCTCATTACTCAAGAACCAAAAATCAGCAGGTGCATTCATTTGAATAGAATACAGACCTTTGATATAATTGCATACAGAGTTGTTTATTTAAATATCCATGAGGGCTGAATCGGCCGCCTGCATGAACGTTTCCGTCAGCTTTTACTTTCCCCTTTAAGATAGCCAGCGTCGTTCTCTCTCAACCCAGATACACAGATCGTTTGTACATTTGTTCTGCTTTTTTACTGAAATGCTAACTGCCTCGGGCTTTCCAAAAAGTTGCAATTCCCAAGCACTTCAAATTCCTTTCTGCGTAGACAAGAGGAAATGACTAGTTTCCCACAGTATGGAATTGTGCTACATACTTACAGAGTTTAGAAATTTTCTTTCAAGTCACAGGGCATTATGTAGATACAGGAGGTGCCTGAGAAGATGACAGACTGGATACTGAGGCCACTGGTCCTGTTTCCTGTTGGCGATGTAATTCAACCTTTCTATACCACAGGCACTGGTAACAAGGAGCTTGGGCATTTTTTTTTTTTTTTTTTAGTGGATGGCTTTCCTGCAATTAAAAGCATATGTATGACGTTGGGAACCAGGAAATACATAGTTTGGTAACTTCTATTTTTCTTTATGGTTCTTTCCTCTAAGATTCAAATATTAAAGCCATAAATTCTCAAGTGGAGACAGGAGGCGCTTTGTGGCTGGAAGCAAACGGACCATCTCGTGGCTGGAACCGGGCTCGTCCGATGCTCAGGCCATCACACTGTTCAGCCTCATGTGTTGTATGCACGGTTGAGACAGCAGTCAGGCAAAGCCAGGCACTAGGAGATAACACTTGGGAGCTGTATCAGCCCCAGTATCCATTCTGGATGGCTTAGAGCACACGCTTTCTTTTCTTTTCTAAATTCATTCAGTTCAGAGGTACAGAGTTCCTATCTGGCAGGTACTACTGACCAGCAAGCACTGGTTAGGACAAACCAGTGAAGAAACAAAACAAACCATGCGATTCTCCCAAAGAGTCTGATGAGAATCGGAGAGACGACATCTCTTTATTTCACTCATTCTACTTGTAACTGCAACCGCTCTGTCTTCAAAGCTGCATTAGAGGCTTGGGGAGCCTGGGGGCTCAGTCAGTTAAATGTCCAACTTCGGCTCAGGTCATGATCTCACGGTTTGTGGGTTTGAGCCCCAGGTTGGGCTCTGTCCTGACAGTTCAGAGTCTGGAGCCTGCTTTGGATTCTCTCTCTCTCTCTCTCTCTCTCTCTGCCCCTACCCGCCCCCCCCTCAAAAATCAATGAACATTAAAAAAATTATTAAAAAATTATAAAAAAAAAAAGTTGAGTGACTGTTTTCTGAATTTTCTCATGTCATATAACTAGTATGTTCTAGATTCAGAGGAGAGAAATTAATTCATTTCATGAACAGATGCCTTAAGGAATGAAGGAGTAATTCTCAGAAAATCCCACTGAGAAAGGCAGCACAAGACCCTAGGCAGAGAAACCACCACAGAGATTCCATTCTGTTTTTTTAGGCCTCTGATCTTAGTCAGAGACAAGCAAGCATCACCAGACTTTGAAGAGAGTATCTACCATGAAATAAAGAAACCAACCAGAAAAAAAAAAAAAAAATAGTAGTTTGGAAAAGACTGAATCTATAAATTCCTCGCAGGACAAAAGATGAGATTAACATCTGCAGAGAGAAAAGTGGGGGGAAATGCAGTCATAAAACAACGATGTGTTTCTCTAAAAAGTTGTTTTTAGATAATTAAATAAAACTTTGGAAATTGAAAGCATGATAGCATAAGGAAGAATCTCAAAAGGATTAGATAATAAAACAAGAAAGTGACAAGCAGTTAGAGCAAAAACGTCAAAAGGATAGAAGGTAGAGGTGAGAAAAAGTACAAGGTGAGTGCAAACGGGCCCCCATCTGAATAGCAGGATTTCCAGAAAGACAGATCAACAGAGGAGAGGAGATCGATCGTCCAAGGAAAAAAACCAGGAAATGATAAGAACCGGTAAGAATTTTCACTTTTTTAAAAATGTTTGTTTATTTTGAGAGAGAGAGAGAGAGACAGAGAGAGTGAGTGCAGGGGAGGGGCAGAGAAAGAGGGAGACAGAGAATGCCAAACAGTATCCTTGCTTTCAGCTCAGAGCCCCACATAGGGCTCGATCCCATGAACTGTGAGATCATGACCTGAGCTGAAACCAAGAGTTGGATGCCCAACCAACCGAGCCACCCAGAGGCCCCAATAAAAATGTTCATCTTCATAGTCCCCATCTTACACCAAGCATAACAGATGAAATTAGACCCAATGACCTTCCCCAATGAATGCTATCTGAGGAGATATCAGAGCTGATGCCAAAGATAAGGGCAGCTTCCATTTAAGGAAAAAAAAAAAAGAAGAAGGTTTCCAAAATGGTACAAGCATCACAATTGCATTGTTTCTCCCTCAGTAATACTGGAAGTTAAAGTCAAGAGTAACTTGAATTTAAAAAAGCAATGTCCAGCCTCGAATTTTCTATCCAAGAAAACTATCAGTTAAGTGTTAGCATAAAGTCACCCTCAGAAATCAGGGGTTTTTTTGTTTCTTTTTTTCAAAAATGTTACTTGTTACACCTTAGGAAGCTACTAGAGTATGAATTTAAACCCAAGTATAAGAACTAAGACATTTTAAAAGGTAGGGATATCGACATCTTACTTTAGAGCTGCAAAATCAATTAAGAGCTAAAATTGGGTGTCTGGGAGCTAGGAATAAAAATACTTTTTTCTAATAAGCTTTGTAGAACTGCTGAGCAATTCCAATTACGTGCAAGCATAATTTTGATAAAAATAAAACTAATTTAAAAGCATTACCCAGGCTAATATAACGAAGCCATCTTGCACATGGCACAGGGTCTATACTTTCACTTTTCTACCTCATTAGCCAACAGTGGGTCCTTGCTAAGTTTGAGTTTCCCAACTCAATAAACGAGAGCACTGGCCCAGGTTAGACCACTTCCAAAGACTCTAAAATGTTATCGGTCGGCTTAATATTTACTAAGACTTCAGTGTAGTCATACGGACGCTGTTTTTGAATATTAAATTTTTTGTCTCTGCTTTTAACCTTTTATTATAAGCATGACATTCGAGCAAGCAGGATCTAAAATGCACCCGCAAGTTGTTCTACTCTTAGAAAAACACGGACGAAATGGAGCGCTAGAGGCATAGCTCCCCTCTTCCTTCATTCCAAAAAGGTCAGTACCCCCACCCCCTCCTCCCTCTCCTGGAGAGAATGTCTTTGACTTTTTAGAGAGGGTGAGGCCAGTGGGTGAGCACCAAGAGAATCCTCTCCAGGGTTAGGAACTGGATGCCAGTAGAGAAACATGGCAATTTGACTTACACAAATTCACTTCACAGTGCCGGGTCCACGGTAGACTTTTAATAAGTGCTAGTTTATAGGATCATAAAACATGGCATATATTTTGGAGCAATTGAGAAGAAAATAATCTTCCAGAACACTGGCAGCCATCCTCTTGCTCCCCACGTGACAAAGAGTTGCTCCTGGAAAGAAGCATGTGCTCCCCACTTAGCATCTTGGTAGGGGCTGGTGCCCTGGTGAATGCCTCTGGTTTGCTCTTTTCTCAAACCCTTCACGTCTCTGAACTGGTGCTTTGTGCTTGCGAGTAATCAAAGGAGAATTAAAATCGATATCTGGGATGATGGTTGGTGGGAGTTGGAAACAGGAGAGCTAGGGTTTGGATAGTTTATATGATCCCTCCTTTCTATCGTACACACACTGAACTTAATTAATTTCAAGTTGAAACTGATTTATTTATGTTCATATCTTACAGAACATTCTAGTGAAGTTTCCTTGATTTAGGCCAATTTCTAAGTGCTTTTCTCCTTTTTATTTTAAAAGAAACTTGAGACTCTGTTCCCTATTAAAGAGGAAGAAAGCATCATTGATGTCCAGCTTTCCTCTAGCTACTCTGAATTTGAGCAGATTGTATGACTCATCTTTCCTAGAAATACAACAATGAGATCATCATGCCTGTTCCTTCCCACTCTAAATACAGTTGATTTTGTTTCCTCTATGTTCAGGGATATATATGCATATTTTCTCCCTCCTTCCTTCCCTTCTCCCTCCCTCCCTCCCTTCCTTCCTTCCTTCCTCCCTTCCTTCCTTCCTTCCTTCCTTCCTTCCTTCCTTCCTTCCTTCCTTCTCTTCTGAAAAGCCCTTTGCTTGTTAATACACAAGAGTTTAATCATATAATTGGAACAGCAAAGAGGAAAATGAGCAGAAGTTAATATATTTTTTTTCAGACAGCTCAATCCCTGTCTCCAAAGCTAAAATTGTATAAATTATGTAAAGAGATATAAATGTATTTTAAAAAATTTTTAAAGTTTATTTATTTTGAGAGAACTAGCAGGGAAGGCACAGAGAGAGAGGGAAACAGAGAATACCAAGCAGTCTCCTCACTGTCAGTGCAGAAATCGATGTGGGGCTCAAAACCACGAGCCCGTGAGATCGTAACCTGAGCTGAAATCAAGAGTTGGACACTTACCCGACTGAGCCACCCAGGCACCCCATTGGTTTTTTTTTTTTTTTTTAATACCTCCTATAGTAGAAAACTCACTGCTTCTAGACAGAGGTAGTCATTCTTTTTTTTATTATTATTTATTTTTTAAATTTTATTTTAGAGATAGAGGGAGAGAAAGAGAGTGTGAGTAGGGGAGAGGGGCAGAGGGAAAGAAAAAGAGAATCTTAAGTAGTCTCCACATTCAGCACAGAACCTGATGTGGGGCTCAATCACATGACCCTGGGATCATGACCTGAGTAGAAATCAAGACTCCATCACTCAAACTACTGAGCCACCCAGGTGCCCCAGAGATAGTCAATTCTGCTTTTAGCCATTTCCTTAGATCATTCTTACTTACCTGGACCTAAAATCCGATGACCCATAACCTTTACCTGTTAGTGGTGGTCCTGACTTAGAGAACCAAAAGGGATATGCTAGCTAGGGATCCTGTCTAGCTGATATCCCTTCGGATATTTGTGGACAACGATCACATCACATGATCTGTTCTACTTCAAGTGTAGAATCCATAGAGTATAGTTTACTTCATTTTAGACATTTAGCTGTGATCCTAGATTAACAATTTGGCCTGAATTAACCAGAAAAGTCTTCAAATACCTGGTTTTACATGTCTTTAAATTGCCGTTTCACCAAATTGACAAGTTGCTACCGTAAAATAGGCAAAATGTCTGGGTAAATACCTTTTTCCTGAATCACATAGATAATTTGGCATTATTGTTGTGCAAACAGGATCTGCACCATGTTTATTAAAAAAATGTGAGGATTGCTATTTCTTTAATTTCTTACTGTATTCCTGAAAGATGGTGTCTAAGTCAAATTGCTGCATCAATCCTCGTGCAATTCCGTTTTAAGATTCTCATTTATTCATTTTTATTGCTTGTGTGCAAACCAAATTTAACAAAATGCATGACACTTTTTCTATTTTTCTAGGATATTAATGTTCAAAGACCACCCTACCAGCATAGTCTCAGGTTCCCCTTGAAATTAGAATTAAAGAGAATGTGAGATTTATCCCCAGCTGCAAAAATAAGGTTGCCCAAGGGAACAAAGAGAACAATGGAGAAGAAGAAGAGGAAGAAGGAGGAGGAGAAGGAGGAGGAGTAAAATGGAACAGAGCATTAAGAAAATACCTGAGTATCCCAAATAGGATTCCAGGCGTACATCCATACATGAGGAAGTGCAGAATGCAAAAGAACTTCTAGACATTCAATCTGGAAAGAATCTTATGATTTCCCATGTAGTTTTAAGAGTATCAGTAAGTTAATTTTCCAGTGCATCTTCTAAGTGCAAAACTTTAGAACTTTAAAAATTAGAACTCACAACTTTAAAGCTAAAATACCAACTAGAGATACAGGGGGCACCAAACTGAGCCAATATACCTTGGCTTGAGATACTATGATGTCATTTATGAGCAGTGTAGCATCGCTAAGAAACTGCCTTTCTAGAACATATTAACCCAGGAGCCTGGCTTTCCAATGCTCTTGGCCTAGTCTGACCGTCACAGGGCTCTAAGAGAATTAGAGCCTCAACTAGAGTTTCTACTAAAGGGCTTTCCAAACAGAGGGAACACAAATTTCCACATACAAGAGGTGCTAAAATGGTAAGTCTGGGGAACTGGAGGTAACCAGATTCTAGGCGGGCCTTAAATTCCCTGCTAAGAACTTGGGCTGTACCCTGTAGAAACCGAAGTATCCTGAAAAGTTTCAGAGTCGGTCCCTGGCCAATGACCAGGTTTGCAAAGCAGAGAGACCACTCGTATAGGAATTCAAGAGGATGAGGTGAAGTGAATGAGGTTATATGGCAACAGCACTGGGGTAAGGAAATGAACACTGTGGCTGAGATGCATGCCATGTGCTATGGAATGTGCACCTTGTCTAATCAAAGAAGACTGCATACTGAAGGCCAGATGTATTCTGAGCATTGAAGTGTGACCCAGGAGGCCCATACTTACTTATTTTCTGAAGTGTCCAGGAACAATAATACACCCTGTACTGTGCCCTGAGTTCCTAGAACTGTCGTATGAACCACTCGATGCATTAATTTCCTGCTTACTCTTCTTGAACCAATCTTCTTCCTTGATCCCGTTTCTCCTGTTTTCCTTCCACTCTTTTCCATACAGTGCCTCATGCGTGGTAACCCAGTTGTCCAGTGATGTTGGGGAAGAGCAGAACCTTAAGATTGCCATCCTTAAGTGGGATCCCCATGCAAAATTCCTCTGGACACGGCCAGGATATTTTCTGCTCTCTCTCCTCAAACCTGTTACCTCCCACACATAGAAAAATGTGCCATATACTTACTCTTCCAGTTCCTCAAAACAGCTATCACCACACTTCCCAGAACACTTTTCTAGAAAACTTGTTTGGCATTGATTCAGCCTCAGCTTATCCATCACTGATGGGCTTACAGATTTAAAAAAAATGGACTGTCAGAGGTTGGGCAAAACGGAACTTGGTTTTTCCTCTTAGACTGGGATGTTACCATGAGAATCAGATGAGCTGGATGTTCTCTGTGGCCTCTTCTAGATACAGTCTCTTCTTCTCATTGTGCCTCAGGACACTGACTTACATTCTTCACCCTCAACTCCTTTGACTTCTAACTTTAGGTTGACTTCAGGCAACCAGAGAACCTGGCAGGATATCGGAGGCTGGAGAAGAAGAGAGGTCTGAGGATTTATCCTCACATCGCCTGCCCCCATCGGGACAGTGGTGTGAAAGTAGGTACATCTCTACCAATGCCCGCCCCCTACTGGGCAGCCCTTCTCCCATGGCTCCAGCTATCTTGGGCTCTGTAATTGTACTTCCCCCTCTCACCCTTCCAGGCCTAAAGGCAGCACCTGCTCCCAGTAAGGATGAAGACCGTGGTTATAACTTCTTGGTTCTCTGGACACTGTTTACACCTGTATATACAAGCCTTTCATTAAACAGCCGTTGCTTCGTTCTTTGATCCTGTTTTCTGCTGAGACCCTGATTGCTACAGCACCTCCAGATGTTGCAATGGTAAGACAACAAAGTTTGGGGGGAAGCACAGGTACTTGATGTTTTTGGAATTATATTGGATTCAGAGTAATTAGACCTAAACTCTATTCCAAGTTCCGCCACATACTGGCTTTGTGTCCTTGGCAAAGTCGATTAAACTCAACTTTCTCATCTGCAAAATGCGGGATACTACTTCACTCCTCGCCTCATTATATAAATTAAATTCCCAAAGGCCTAATATAGTCATCTGCTGCTTTCTCTTGAATTTCCATCTCGTTCAGTTTTTGTGAATATTTTACAAATAACGAATATAGGGGTCGTTCCCACTGTTTATCTTTCCCAGCCAGACTCCTAATATCTTCTGGGTTCACTTTCTTTCCTTCTTCACTTTCCTTCCTTCACCTCCAAAACCCCAAAAGCAACAGCACTGTAAGCAACAGCATTGGAGTCCAAGCCCTGGTCTACTGAATTCAGTATCTGAGCTTGCGAGGACCACCCAGGCTGGGAGTGGCCCACGGTAGGGAAAATCTGTTCCATCCACCCCCACCTTCCTCAGGCCCATCAATAAACCCTTTCTTTATGCTCACTTTTCTGAGATGCAATTAAGCTACTTGGACCAAGTACCTTGTTTAACTTTAAGATTTGCCTAAGTATTTTGGGAGCTTTTACAGGAATGCCTTTTCTGGCTGCCCCCAGGCTGCACCAAGAAGGGTTTGTGCCTAGAAGCTCCCTGTCCTAGATTTCTCCTCCACTATTTTATTTATTTGGGAAAGTTGAGGGAAGGAAAGCCCAACAGTGTCTCAAATGAAGAAGTCATTTAGTAAGAATTCCTTTTATTGCCGATGGGCTGGATTGGATAAGAACAGATTTCCATAATGGGGAAGACTTAAACCCCTTTGGGACCTCGGTATCCTCAACCGTTCTGAGTTTTGGCTTTCTCATTTAGAAGATGAAAACAATGTGTGCCCCGACGAGGAAGTCACCAATAGCGAAGGACTTTGAGAACAATAAGACATCTAGTGGCACCTCATAAGCCCCCACAGAAAGTTTTCTTTTCACAGTATGTGGTTTTTTTAACGTTCATTTTGAGCCCCTGTTCTACAGTTGAACTGTTTCTACCGACTTTCCACTAGACATTGACTCTTGGTAATCATCGTGTTCACTATGCATAAATGACTTGGTGACATAGATTATATCAAAGATTATCAATTAAAAAAATGAGCGATTCATTCAGAAGCCATGTGCAGCCAGGAAGCCAAGTTTGGGTGTTCGGTCCCCATTTAGTAAGCTGAGTGAAATGGTACAAATAATGATGGAAATAATAGCTATTACTTACAAGGAGCTTACTTGGTTCAGGCACGATTGTAAACACCATACATATTTAGTGCATGGTATTTTCATAACAAAGCTATGAAATAGCTACATTAACCCCATTAACAGGCGAGAAAACTGAGGCATCAAGTTCAACTTGCCCAAGGGTTGCGGACTGAATAACCTACCTCCTGCAAAATAAAGATATCCACGTCCCGATTCCTGGAACTTGCAAATATGTCTCCTTACCTGGCAAAAGGGACTTTGCCAATGTGATTACATCAAGGGTCTTGAGACAGGGAGATGATTTTAGATCAGCCAAGTGGGTCAAATCTAATCCCAAGGAGTGGGGCAGGGGGACGGGAGTTAGATGTATTCCATGACGGGAGTGGCAATACAGGGCAGAGTGAGGCAGGACCATGATGTTAAGCAGCCTCCAGGAGCTGGAAAAGGCAAAGGAAGTTCGCCCCGGGATCCTCCTGAAGGTGCTGACACCTTGATTTTAGCCCACTGATGCTGATTTTGGACTTCTGACCTCCAAGACTATAAGAAAAGTAATTTGTGTTGTTTAAGCCACTATGTTGCTGATGATCTGTTAGAAGAGCGGTAGGAAATGAATACATCAAGTGACTCTCCCCAGGTCACATAATCTACTTTGAGTGGGCACGGAGGGAGCTTGAATTCTAACCAAGGCAGTTTGATTCCAGAATCTTCCCATGTAACCACCATACATCGCTTCTTTCTGAATTTGTTACCTAATACTTAATTAACACGAATCACAATGTCTACCTCACAGAGCATTTGCGATCATTATTACAGGTCCAGGGACATGTTGCGGCCGATTGAAAAAGTACGGTCACAGTGTTTTGCAGCTCCATTGACAAAGAAACGGCACCTCTTTCCTCAGCCCCGGAATCTGGGCTCCCCGTGACTTGTTTTGGCGAAAGTGATGTTATAGCTTCTGTGCTTACATCTTGGAACGTCCCTGCCATCATATAAACAAGCTCAGTCTGGTCTACTGGAGGAAGAGAAGCCAAATAAAGAGAACCAAGGAGCTCGGCGAACTGCCAGCACGAACTGCCAGACCTGTAAACGGGCCCGTTTTGGGTAGTTTTGCCCCAGCTGAACCTCTGCCTCGTTGCAGACACATGATGAAGCCCGGGCGAGGACGAGAACTGTCCAACCAACCCGCAGAATCATCAGAAATAATAAACTCGTTGTTATTGCACTATGTTTTAGGGTGATTGGGTATAGAGCGATAGATGACTGATATACACGTAAAGTGCATGAAATAGAATTCATTTTCCCCCTTTAGAGGAAGAAAATGTTCAATTCCTGAAAAGCCAGTTTCCAAAACAGCAGCAAACATTGATCTGATGCTGGCTGAAATTAATTTCCTCTTTCAATTCCAGGTCCCGGAAATATATTAAGAAGACAAAGTTAATGTCTACAAGGGTGCTAGGGACCTCATGTATTTAATTTTCTCAGTAACCCAGTCACAATCCTCATTTTAAGATGAGGAAATTGAGGCCCGGAGAGACTGAGTCTCTTGTCTGAGGTCATGGAGCCAGAAAGAAGCAGAGAAGTGTTTACAACCTAGATCTGCCTGGCACGAAAGTGCATTCTTTTTCCAAACTCAGCTGAAAGTGTTCTCAGCAGTCCCTATAGACATCATTTTGCTCTTGTAAATGTGTCCGACTAGTTTTCATCAGTGAGTGGAAAATAGCCAAGATATGATATTCTATGAAATCTCCCTTAACACTCAGAATCCACTGGTAATGGTTGCCAGGCAAAATATCTTATGCCCAAATTGCCTGTCTTATAAGACATTAAAACAGTTTTAAAGAGTCTTCTCCTCTCAACATGCATTATATTGTTAGCTTTGCCCTTCTCTCTCTCTCTCTCTCTCTCTCCCTGTCCGTCTCTCTGAAATGCAATGTGAAAAACATCTATATCTTAAATAGAAAACTGACCCTGTAATTTACAACTGGAGACTCCAAAAAATTGGAGAAGGGAAGGTACAGTGGACACGGTCCATTATCATTGCAGAATGCATTTGGAAGCATGCACACACAGAACATGGGGAAGAAAAAGAAAAAACCTTCTGGCTGTTTTCTGTCATTTTCCTTGTCTTTCATTTTTGTCTTGTCACTATTTTCAATCAAAGGGAGTGTGCGAGAAGCACATTGGCCTGGGTTCAGGAAAGAATGGAAGTCTAGCTAAGAAATAAGAACATAGCTATTATAGCAAAAGCTACTTAGAAGCCACTCAACATAATAAACTTACTCATTAATCATTTCATTAGGTAGAATACTCTTGAATAATGTTTACATATTTTTATCTTAGGAGAGTGCTGCATGTTAATTACCGAAGACTTTCAAAGGAAGTAAATAAGGGTAAAAGTTACCCATAGTTTCAACATTTAGAGCCGATTATCCTCAACGTGTTGGTATCTTTCTCTCTAGCTTTTAAAAGGATATTTTGCGTGCCTTTTTTTTTTTTTTTTTACATTTGGGAGATAATTTGGCATCCTTTATATTTTTTATTACAACACAAGCTTGTATGTTTATTATGAACTTTTTTGAGAGAGAGTGCGAGTGGGGGGAAAAGTGCAGAAGGAGAGAGGGACAGAGAGAGAGAGAGAGAGAGAGAGAGAGAATCCCAAGCAGGCTCCACGCTCAGTGCAGAGCCTGACACAGGGCTCAATCCCCTGACCCTGGGATCATGACCTGAGCCCAAATCAAGAGTCGGACACTCAACCGATTGAGCTACTCAGGGGCCCCCTTATAAATTTTCATAGAGATCGGTAGTTTTCAGCATGGGGTGCTGCACTTCTTTGCCTGAGGATGTTAGAGTTGTGTGAGGATGCTCTTGGCTGTAGCACTGACTGAGGATACGGCCAGCACTTAGCACCAGAAGGCCGCAAATGCTAACCCTCTTGTCGTGCACAAGACAGTCTTGAAAAACAAAGAATTCCCACTGCAGTGCTCTCCATGTCTTCGTTGAGGGACACTAGCTATAAGCTCTAATCACGGTTGCATAACTCATTCCTGGTTAGTGGGGACACAAAACGACACAGTCACTTTGGAAGACAGACTGTCATAGCTTCCTAAAGCCAAACATGGTCCTACCATACGATAAAGCGATTGCACTCCCGGTATTTACCCGACTGATTTAAACATGTACATTGGCACAAAAACCTGTGCGTGAAGATTTCTAGTAGCTTTGCCCACAATCATAAAAACTAGAAATGACCGACATGCCCTTCAATAGGAAAACAGGTAAGGAAGCAGTGGTTCATCCACACACAGAATACTATTTGGTTTTAAAAGGACTAAGCTAGCCAGTCACACAAAGCTATAAATGAGTCTTAAATGCATACTGGTAAGTAAAGAAACCAACCTGAAAAGGCTACACAGTGTCTAATTGCATTGATTTGACATTCTGGAAAAGGAGAACTCTAGGGACAGTGAAGACCACTGGTTTCCAAGTTGGCAGAGGAGAATTCCTCAGGGGGTGAAACTATTCTGCATGACGGGAAAATGGTACATGAAGGACACCACGCATTCGTCAAAAGCTATTGAAATTTACAGCACCAAGAGTGGACTTTCACGTAAACAAATTAAAAGAAAAATATTTATCAGAATGAGGCATCCAGGGATGGAATGTGAACTCTGATAAAGTAGCATAACTATATGACAAACGAATGAAGTCACTTTACTGAAGAGGGTGGAAGATGTGTGGGCCTGGCACTTTGAAGATAAGTGGTGTCTGTAAGGCTAAAAGTACGGGGGACTGTATAAAAGCAGTGTAGTCTGGCTGATAACACTGTTTCTCATGGGGTACAGATGAACAGTTCTGATGTCACTGTCCAGATATGCTAGAATTGAATGAGCCTAGACCATCCTATGGCTTCAGAGATGGAGACAGAGGGGGAGAGGAAGGAGGGGAAGGGGTGGGGAGGGGAAGGAGGCCAAGGAGGGAGAGGAGGAGGGGGAGGAGGAGAGAAGAAGAAGAAGAAGGAGGAGGAGGAGGAGGAGGAGGAGGGGAGGAGAAGGGGGAGGATGAGGAGGGGGATGGGAGAGGAGGGGGAGAAAGAGGAAAAAGAAGGTCAAGGGTGCGTCAAAGGACACAAAACCCAACTGTGGGACTACCGATACCAAAGCTGGAACAATCTGAGAAACTAAATAAAGTGGTAGTATTTTATAAACCAAATAGTCTCTCCTTCCTGATTTTTAAAATTAATTTTCTTTTAACTTATTACTTACATTTACTTTATCATTTATATTTTAGTTAATATTTTTATAAGTTCATCTATTTATTTTGAGAGAGAGAAAAAAAGTGTGCGTGAGTGGGAGAGGGGCAAAGAGAGACGGGGGGGGGGGGGGAGAGAGAGAGAATCCCAAGCAGGCTCCGTGCTCAACATGGAGCCCCACACAGGGCTCAGTCTCATGAACCGTGAGAAATCAGGAGTCGGACACTTAACCAACTGAGCCACCCAGCACCCCTTTAATTATTATTTTTAATTTTAAAATTTATTTATATCAGTATGCACTCATGGATGTATAGCCATACAAATACATGTGAATAGGCAACTGAATAAATTAAAATCATGAAGGAGAGACAAATCCCCCATAGAGAGATATTCCAAATCATTTCTGTCCATACTCTTACCCTCGGGGAGGCGGAACGTAACTCCCTGCTCCTTCAGCATAAACTACACACAGTGGCTTCCTTTCAGAGTACAGAGCAGAAAACGAGGCAGATCATCTTCAAGTGGAAAAACCTAACCAACACTACCCCAACTGGATAATCAAGAGCACCATGGACAATGATGAGTCCCATTGAGGGAAAGCGCCCTTGATATGAAGTAACGAAAGTGCCTTGCTCTCCACATCTCAAAGTCCAGTCTGATAATGAGAAAAAAAAAATCAGATAAATCCCTACTGAAGGGTGTTTTACAAAACACCTGACTAGCACTCCCGAAAACTGTCAAGATTATCAAAAATAAGGAAAGTCTGAGAAACTGTCATAGCCAAGAGGAACCTGAGTAGACATGACAAGTAAATGCATGTAATGTGATATCTTGGATGGGATCTTAGGAAAGAAAAAAAAATAGGTAAAAACTGAGGACAACAGAATAAAGTTGGACTTAAGATTATAATAAATATCAATGCTTGCTTATAACTGCGACAAATGTACCATATGGATAGAAGATGGTAACAACAGAGGGAACTGGGTGTGGTTAAATGGAAATTTTCTATACTGTCTTTATGATTTCTGTAATTCTAAAACTATTCTCAAGATTTAAAGAGTTTCCTCAAAAATTCAAGCTCAAGGAGGCAATATGACTATTGGCATGGTTTTGATAAAGAGGAGGTATCCGTCCCAAGTGGCATTTTGTAAATGTTGTAAATGCTTCTGTCGTCATAATAACTGAGGGGACGTGACTTGAATTTTGTGCACCAAACAGGATTGTCAGATGTCCCGCAGTGTGAAGGATGGTCCTGAACAATGACTGGACTTTGAATTCTTCTGGCTATTCGTGTAGGCAAAAACAAACAAAAAAACTACTTATAGCTATCTGTGCATAAAACTCACCTTAATTTACATACGAATACAGAATCTGTTTTCATGATATTGATATGCAATATAGAATACATTTCTTGTATATACTGAGAGGAGATTGTAAATTCTTTACTTTGGAAGTTTACAAAGACCTGTTTACTATATTGTAAAATCACATGACCCCAAATCTCTGATAATGACGTTTTAACGTCTAATTACAAAACACGGAAGTGCGTAGCTATCACACACGCCGCGATTGTACACATACACACACGTAACTAATGCACTGTCTCTCAGGGTATTTGTTACTAGGTAATTACATCTTGAAACATCTATTATCTTATTGCAAGTTTCTTTCATTTCTCCATTCTGTTACATGGAAGAATGCTATCTGCTTTTTGAAAATTTGTGTGCAGGTAGGTTATGCAATTAACGAATTTATTTCCAGATGGTATAGAGCAAGCATTCAACTATTTGTTACAAAACAGGGACATTCAGATCCGACACGGTTGAGAACCACTCACATTATAAATAGACTTAGGATGGAGTCTGTAACAGACTGCTAATTGTGTATCAAAAATTTGAGCTGCCTTTATTTTTTTTTTAATGTTTATTTATTTTTGCGAGAGAGAGTGTGTGTGAGCAGGGGAGGCAGGGAGAGAGGGGGACAGAAGATCTGAAGCAGGCTCCACGCTGACAGTAACGAGCCCGATGTGGGGCTCCGAGATCATGACCTGAGCCGAAGTTGGATACTCAAATGAACTGAGCCACCCAGGCGTCCCTGAGCGACCGTTCTATAGCATACGGTTGTTTCTGGGAAGTTGACGCCCAGCCTGGAACTACATTTGCAAACTTCTTGCCACCACCCGAGACCATGTGACTAGCTGTCAGCACTGGAATATTGTAAGGCAGGTAAGCTTTCTCCGTCTTCCCTTCCCTGGTTAGAAGCAGGGGACTCCACAGACATGAGGGATGGATCAGCCACGAGCTAAAAAGAACTAAGTCTCAGAAGTAAGAAAATGAGTCTCCGGCCACCAGAAACACCCATTTTGACTGTTCAGGAGGGAGAATTAACCGCGATGTCACTGAAATTTGGGGATTTTTGTTAGAATAGCCAGCAAAACTAAACGAATACACAGGCTGCCAATTTCATGATTCACTCATGTAAGCAAGTCATTTTCAAGACTAGGTATTTTTTTTCGATCTGTAAAAAGAGGCTAAATATAATAATAGTCACATAGGGTTGTTGTGAGGTTTATTTGGGATCATACTCAGAAAACGACTTGCACTTTATAAGCCCTGATTCAGTCTCGCTGTCCACTGCTGTTCTTTTTCTGACTTATCTATTTATCCACCTGCCGTCCAACTTGTAACATCCACGAATAAACTCCTCGACCTCAATACATAACTATGGCACATCGTGATCAGGGCTCTGAAATGGTTCTACTCCAGAGACCACCACGTTATATCCTCTTTCTCCTCTTTCTTTGTCTTAAATACGCCATTTCAAAAACGCACAACCTTTGCTTTCTCTCCGGAGCAAGTTTACAAACCAGAAACTCTGTTGGATATTTTGCTTAATTCATTCATCAGAAAAAAAAAATTACTGTTTATTTCTGCATGAAAACTGTAATTACTGCTAACACGTATCACATTTTCCCAAACTGGAGAATTTGCAAATTCATCAAGTGTGGATGTGGGAGAAGTTCAATGTTCAAATCCTGTTTGAACCCCTTGCATAAGTTCCCGAAGGGCCCTCCGGGCTTTGCATTTTTGCATTTGATAAAAACATAAGCATTTGTTTAAAAATCGTGGGGAAGCTATGTATATAGAAATGTAGCAACTAACGTCAGTGGATGTGTCAGCCATTCACTGTTCATTCAGGGCCACGGCCCACAGACCCAAAGTACATGGGACAAACCTTTTCCCCAAATGCCATGCTTCCCGTAGGCAAGAGTTGCAAGTCTTTTCAAATAGCTTGCTTTGTTTCCAAATAATACCTTTTCAGTACTTCCCAGATTACCCAGTTTTGAAGACGCAGAGAAGTTGCCAAAATTTGAGGAGTCTGCATATCTGGTCAAACAGTTTTATGTTCTCGTAGCTTATCACAAAGAGTATTTCTCTGCACGCCATGGAAACGACAACTGAATTTATTCATATGAATTACATGGGAGCAAATAGTTCCAGTGCATGTTAAGAATTTTTCTAAAGCACTGACTCCATCATTTCTTCCCCATGTTAATGATCTACAATGGTACATTGTTGCCTAAAGAAATGTTTTCAAAATATGATGGGTCAAGAATGTCTTTGAACAACTCACCACAGTGTTGTCTCTCCCCCCCCAAACTGCCTCTATGGAGACAAATATGTGGCATTTTAGATGCCTCATGGACATCAGACATCAGCACGTGGACCCAAGTTTCAGACCATCTGACTTTTAGGATAAAGGATCATCTGCTCAGACTGTTAAACAATCTACCCCTTGACTTTGCCTCCAGGCCCTTCTCCCTCGGCTCTGCCCTACACCCCCTTCACATCCACAGTCCCACAGTCAGGCTCCTTAACAGACCCAGCATGTTCATGCTTCTGTGCCTTTGCACCTCCCATTCTCCTTGACCTTGAGAAACCACCCTTTCTGCACCATCCATCTGATCCATCGGTTGTCCTTCAAAATGTTCGTGCAGATGCCGTCTCCTCTAGGAAATCTGGTTTTCTTTCTACCTTCTCTGTGCCCCGATCGTACAGTCCGTGCACCTCTACGATAGCGTCCATCACCCTGCATTAATTCTGCCTCTTCCTGCGAAGAGACTGGGTTCCGCTGATAATGGCATCTCTAATCTCTACCACGAGGCCTGATATAAACAGAGGTGGTCAATAAATGTTTGTATACTGAGTGAAGGAATGAATAAATGAATGCCCTTCTTTCTATTTTAAAGACAGAGAAAACTAAGCGTAAATCTTGACAACTGAAACAAATCGCTATGGCCAGTAGTTAGAGCAAGGTGTTAGGGTGCTTCACCCACAGGCAGCAAGTGCCAAGCAAATTCGATTAGTTTATTTCAGATTGGTCAGAGGCTGGGTCAAGAGATGGGAACACGAGCAAAGTGCCTATGCTAGATCAAGGCATAGTGGCCAGTAAAATTGTCTGGTGGAAAACGAATAACAACTTTAATGGCTTTCGACAGAATTTTATGAGATGAAAACATACTACAGGCAGACTTGTTGAAAACAAACATGCGAACCAACAGAAAACACAGACACACACACATACAAACCTAATAAGCAGAAAGGCTGAGCTAGAGCCCCAGGAAAGGACTGTGTCGTTTGTCCTCATTGGGATGTACAAGCTGGAGAATAGCACATATGTTTCACAGATCGACCTCTCCCACTGATGAGAGATCGAGAACATGCAGGTAGAGCAGGTTCCCCAGCTCTACACCCCCTCTGTCACACCTCCAGCCCCTCTGGTCTGGTGCGCCCATCCAGCTCTCTGGCGCGTGACTCCCACTTCAAAGGCTGATGAAGAGGGTTGGTGAGCGCTATCCAAGAAGTCAGAGGGCCTGAACTCCTGTGCGCTCTGCAACTTCCTTGCCGTGGGACACTGGGTAGGTTACTCACACGTGTAACCCTGTATTTCTTCATCTTTCAAGCTGGGCCATCCGTGCCTCCCTTCATTGAAGTGCAAGAGGGAGAAAACGAAAGTTCTTGTGCACACCAGGTGGCACTGTGAACATTTCTTACATGGTATGCAGTTGTTTGCATCCACGTACGTGTCTTCTACGGAAATGCGAGCTCCTTGATGGCAGGAGCAATTCTTACTTATGTTTACTTTCTGAGAGCCTGGAATACGATAGACAATTAGTTCTCTCTCGCTCGCTCTCTCGACAGACAGTAAATCTCAGTTTGCAAGCATAATTTGTTCCAGAAACATGCTTGTCATCCAAAGCATCTGTACATCAAAGCAAATCTTAAGAACCATTGGCTAAGTTGTGATCATGTGACATTCCACGTCACCTACGACTCGTACTGCAAGACAGCACTGATTTATCAAGTGAAGATTTATTGGAAATGTTTGCTCACCTTGCAGAACACTCCCAGAACAAGTTCCTCGCAATCCAAAGTTGTTACTGGTAGGTGCACTTTTACGCTAAAACGAATTCTTTACTATGATAGTTCCTGGAGGGTAAACTGTGAAAAAAAAATAAAGAATAAACCACGGTCTATCGGTGCCTAAGAAGATTGGCATCTGTCTATGCAGATAAGGCGTAGGCTACACGGAAGGCACTAGCATCAATGAGTTCTCCTGATACGGAGCGGGAGATATTTATTATGGTAATTGAACAAAGTGAAATTCTAGCCCCTGTTCATACACAGTTTTTCACACACCTTTTTTTTTTTTTTTAATTTTTTTTCAACGTTTATTTATTTTTGGGACAGAGAGAGACAGAGCATGAACGGGGGAGGGGCAGAGAGAGAGGGAGACACAGAATCGGAAACAGGCTCCAGGCTCTGAACCATCAGCCCAGAGCCCGACGCGGGGCTCAAACTCACGGATCGCGAGATCGTGACCTGGCTGAAGTCGGACGCTTAACCGACTGCACCACCCAGGCGCCCCATCACACACCTTTTTAAGCAAATGGAGGGGCGCCTGGGTGGCTCAGTCGGTTGCGCGCCCGACTTCGGTTCAGGTCATGATCTCACAGTTCGTGGGTTCGAGCCCCTCGTCGGGCTCTGTGCCTGGAGCCTGCTTCAGATTCTGTGTCTCCTTCTCTCTCTGCCCCTCCCCCGCTCATGCTTGGTCTCACTCTGTTTCTCAAAAATAAATAAAGGTAAAAAAAAAAAAATTAAAAAAAAAGCAAATGGAGAATATCTTCCAATGACAAAAACTTCCTACATTTATCAAACGTGTTATTGTTTCGCTTCATTCAGGCAAACTATATGAATTTGACTTTAATCCACTGGATGGAAGTTCTTTGAATTCCAAACACAAATACAGAAGCACAGTTATTAGTTTAGCTGAAACATCTGTTTCCAACTTCCTGAAAGGAAAAGGAGAGGTTGCCAATGTATATACATATTTGAAACAGGGCTCGTACTGCACACATGGATACAATATGCATTTGTAAAAATTTTCCAAGCGGTCTAATGTCCCACTTGGTGAGGAGAATAAGATGATGGAAGCATGTGATATACGAAAATGAGTAGGTAGAACAACATTCCCACTAACAATTCTAGTTTCTAGGAGAGAACGCCAAGGTCACCGCTTAATGGACAGCACCAACCAGATTCTGGCCATTGGATCTGATGTTTACCTGTGGGTAATGTACCTCCGTGAAGGATGCTATCTTTCAGAGAAGGAGAGGGTCTAGTTGGAGTGTGTGTGTGTGTGTGTGTGTGTGTGTGTGTGTATGTGTGTGCGCGTGCGCGTGTGTGGTGGGGGCAGGGGGAGGTGGTGAGTTTGGATATAACACTTCACAATTCTGAATTCTGGCCCATCTTCTGTCACTAATTTTCTCTCTGACTTTGGGAAAGACACTTCATTATTCCATCCTTTAGGGTCTCAATTAATGCATCTGTAAAACGAGTCTGCAAAAGTGCCAGGCAGGGGGTCAAGGCTTCTGGACTCCAGACCTCTTGAAATCATTACATTCTTTAAGCCAATCAACAAGCAGTCACCAGGAGTGAGATTGCAACTCCAATTTCCTAAACAATGTCCCAGCTGTCTTGTCAGGTTTATCACCTGGCACTTAATAAATCCCAACCTTTTCCCCACTCTAGGCATGAGGGGTGTGGGTTAGCTCAGAGGTTGATGAAAGCAATCACACCCTCTTCTAAAGGCTCCTGCTCGACACTGATGCCCCAAACCTGCATGAGCCGAATAGAGAGGAAGGTGAGCTGAGAATCAAAATCTGCCAGGTGCGACGCTACCTGAGAGAGATGTTTTGGATGGAGATTTATTGATGTGATGACAAGGGAGAGCAATTTTCTGGAGAAGATGAAGCAAAACAAAATACAAAGTTAGAGCATCCTAAGAATTTTTGGTGGAACCTAAACCTGGTCCTATTAATGCGCTGAGTGACAGGACAGACCGAAAAGGATCTTAATCCTGTATCCTGCCGTGCTTCTCAGGTGCGATATCGTAAAAAGCGCTGCTAATGGATGAGTTAATTAATACGGAGACATGTTACCTAACAGCTCTGAGCTTTCATTTTTTTTGTCTATGATAAAGAGAGAGTAACAGTTACCTTACTCTTAGGTGTTAAATCAAACCAGTAAATGAAAGCTCCAGCACAGTACCTCTGTTGCACAGCAGATTAGGAATCGTTAGCTTCACTGTGCTACAAAATCACCATTGCAAAACAATTCCTTTTAACGAGATGTCATCTACGATCCGTCTGCTTTTCCAGACCTCGGCTGCCTTTTCTTTCTGTGCCTCCTAGTGGCATCAGACACTCAGGTGTGCCTGGTATCTGCTGGTCAGATTTTAAAATTCAAAATGATATCCTTAAACGTGGAATCCTGAGATCTATTTCTTTGTGTTTATCTGGCTCTGAGGTTACTCACTTACAGGCATCAGATTTTCTCTGGGTTTGCTGCTACTGTCCAGGAACGAAGACCCTTCAGATGAAGAAATCGAGACGGAGAGAGTGGCAAGAAGAGTCATGGGGGAAAGGTACAGATCCACCTACAACATGGCTGATCTGGGGTAAGCAGAGGCGATGCCTGTCAGCCAGCTCAGAGGGAGGTGGGAGTCAGTGAGATGCCTTAGGTGGGTTCAGGGGCTGGTGAAGCTGGGGGTGATCAAGCTTCACGAATCGTTTCAGAGCACTGGGGAGCCACAGAACACCGGGAAACAAAATCCTCTAGGATTTTCACTGTCTCTTTCCAGAAAGTTTTGCCAAGCATTCGAAGCAACTTATGGCTTGTGATCCAAAGAGGGGCTCGTGGTATTAGGAATTCCCTATAAATTTTGATAGACATTTGAAGGAAATAGGGCACAAACATATTCTGTGCAGCTCCCAGTACAGAAAAAAAAGAATGAATGGGTGGAGGTTTGGGGGAGAATAATCTCGGATGAATCTAACACAGTTTCAGAGACAGCACATTGTCTGACAATGGGGTGGGTTGTTTTAAAAGATATTAAGCTCAGTGTAATTACTCATTAATTTAGCCAGGAAGCCAACAAATTCAAATATTACACTAAAGTTGAAATAGATGCTCTAATTGGTTCTTGGCAACTTAAGAGTTCTAATGTTCTTGGCTCTTTCTAAAAATGAATAGACAGTACCAAAGAGAGTTGTTAGGAGCCTTTGTTGGTTCCCACATTCTTTTTGGGTGATACGTATTTTCAGGGTTTCAGCTAACACCAGATCTCTTGCATGTGGGTTGCCCCTGGCTAGCTGATCCTTACTGGGCTTCTCCACAAGGGTGTCCCACACGCACTTCAAACAACATATCAAAGTAAACATGTGACTGATGCTAAGAAATGGCTCCCATCATCCCCATGATGCCCTTCTAACAGGGCTGGAAAGCCCTCAGACTGAATTTCCCAACATTCCTACAATTGCAGTCACAGATGTGAGACAAGTTCAAATGTTGGAATCGATGATGCGTGGAATTTCCCGAGAGGCAGGCTAATGAATGTCTTTTTCTCATGTAGGAAGTTGACCTGTGATGCCTCAGTTTGGGAGCAGCTCCTTGAGCCCTTCTAGGAATTGTGCAAGAGCCTTTATGAAGTCTTTTTTTTTTTTTTAAGTTTAACTCGATAGCATGGATTCTATATATTCCATCCAAACCCTGATTAATGTACTATTAAGATCATATTTCACACTGCATCTGAACCTGCTTCTTTCCATGTATTCCTTGCCTTGCTAAATGGCACCACCAACCATATACACCCACCCATCCAACTGGGATATTGACTTTCAAGACTCAAATCTCACTCCATTTCCCCATGAAGACCTTTCCTTACTGCTCTCCATTGTGGATGTGACCACTCCTTTCTTTGGGCCAACTGGCCAGACTCGTACCATAGTTTTACAATCATCCCATTTGCTCCCATTTCACTACAAGGGAGTAAGGACTGACCACTGATGGTTGACTGACTAAACCAAATTTTAAGAGCAAAATGATGTTATTGCTTGCCTAACAGAAGGCCATGGATGTGGCGTGTGGGGAAATAGGTTCTACTTACATAAATGGTTAGAAAAAAGCTTAGGGTGGAAAGCTGTCACCACAGGGTGAAAACACCTGAGGTTAGCTAGCGAGATATTGTAATGGGATCACAAGTAACTTGTTATACCACCTGCAGGAAATTACTTTCCATCTGATGCCGATATACTAATATACATTGATTATAAACTCCACTTGCCTCCCAGACCCATTGCTGCTTACACATACAAGGTAATGATTACTGTCAGATTGTTTTCTCCATGTTCACATGTGTAAAATCTTGTTTTCTTCACGTTCCCCACGTTTGCAAGATCTTGAGAGCTCAATAAATACGTAGACGAAACCCCTGCTGAGGGCTCTTGTCTCCTCCTGGACCTTAGCCTCTCTTGTATTCAATTCTGTGTCCACCTTCTTGCTGGACAAGAGAGAATGCCAGATTCATAGTCTGCAACAGACGGTGACCCTGACGTGAAGCCAAAGTGACGAGAAGGCGACGTGGCTAAGAAGGTGATGTAGCTAAGAAGGCGACATGACTATAAGCTAACATGACTAAGAAGCCCATGTAACTCAAGGACTGCACAATGCTGTGGAATGACTAGACCTCTAAAAAAGAAAAAAGTGCACATGACTACAATCTCTCCTGACAAGGTAAGAGAAAAGTGAAGCTATATTAGGATGCGCTGCCATGGAACTTTTGAAAGAATCATATGGGAGACTCCCTATCCCCGAAACAGAAACAATACATTCGTATAGCACTCCTTAAATTACTAATGATCATTCAGTAATGTTGTCCTTGGTTTCCCTAGCAAGGAACCTTCAACCTAGACATTTGGGAACGAATAGGTGAAACACCAATGGCACACCATACGGAAGGCCCTAACGTTCTGTGGTCTAATTGTCCCTATGGCCATTATCCCCCTGAGTGTGGATGATGTTTATGAAGATATAGACTCACCCAAAGTAAATTAAAGAAAATTTCCAAGGAACCTAAGCCTCTTTATTTTCAGCCAGCCCTTTGGCACCCCTATATCCAGAGAACACTGGCTCCCCGTTTTGTCATTGGAAAAAATATAACCTTTTAAAGGAACAAAAGATGCCCTGTGACAACATCCTTACCCAGATGCTACAACCTATTAAGAATGCCCTTGCAGTGTTTACAGATGCCTCGGGGAAAACTCACAAGGCTTCAGGCCTTTGGAAAACTGGAAGAAACTGGGAACATATATTATACACCGGACCCAGTTCTAATCAGAACTGTGAGCCATATTGTTAGCTATAGAAACCTTTGCCCAACCCTTAAACATGGTCTCTGAGATGTCATGGAGCAAAGACCACTCACTTCAGATTTCCCCACCAGTGTTCCAGGTAAAAATTAACCATGGGGAACAAATTGTCTTAGGTGGACCCAAACATAAGTTTGTTGGTTTGAAATAGACCTGTTTACCAAAGGTGAAATATTCTCATGTTATGACTTGATGTAATGGTTAACTTTGTCTCATAGTGATCATGGATAATTGTTGAGATAGCTTTCAAAGGTTTTAGTAACCAAAAAAGTTTTGCTTGCATGATAAATCGGGATTGAATTCATTGGACATCTAGGCCTTTTCTAAATAGGATGGGATACTAAAGCATTGATTACTAAACAAGGCTTATCTGCTTTTGGCTTCTTATTGCAGAGAAACTATGGATATTTGGGTCTGATGGTAAATATGCTTTGTGCTTTGTAGCTTTCTGAGGTTTTTTTTTAAAACACATTTCCCAAGACTTAAATTATAAATGAAGTCTTTTTGACCAATTAGGCTTCTTTGGTATGTTAAGTTACTCTGGAAGCACTGTCAAACAAATAATAACACTTCGGTTACATTTGAGTAAATGTTATAACTATTCTAGAGATTATATGCAAATCCTAGTTTTCATAATTTTTGGTATAAGGTTATCACTTGATATTATGATTATTGAAGCGTTATGTGCTACAGAAACAACTAAATTTCCTTGTCAATTGCACCAGATCTTTTAATCATGAGTCTTTTTGTCATAGTTTTGTGACTCTTGTTGGACCCCTATAATTTCCAGTACACAGATGACCCTTTCTACACAAAGAGGCTCCATTTTCCCTGAACTCTGTCTTTCCCTTTCATAACTCCCCTATACTTACCCCAACTGATCAATGTTGACCCATAGGTGGGTACATTTCTATGCCCCCTATTTAGCAGTAAGTAGTTACAGAAGAGAAGACCATCTACCCTCAGTAACCTTAAAGATTTTAAGGGTCAAAATTGTCCAGGGGGGAAGGATGTGGGAAACAAAGGCAGAAGGAAATGGCAGATAAAATTAAATTTCCTTATAGTCCACAAGGCCAAGCAATTGTAGGATGAGCACGTAATAAACTTAAAATTATGTTTAAAAAATGGGGGAGGATTACACATGGCTGTCTACATTACAACCTCCACTTCTCCTCGATCATGCTAGGATCACTATTAAGATTTTAAATCTTGACCCTCAAGGAATAACTGCAGCTGAGATACATTCTTCTAAATTAGATAAACCCTCTCATCCTATGGTGCTGGTTTAACCTTCTCACGTGGGGTCAAGGATATGCTTGTGTTCTTTCAGATTCCCGGCCTCTGTGGATTAGTGAAGCCATATCATGGCGTGGCAGAATGTCTTCCAACCAACCATGACTTCCAGAGGATTCTGAATGAGCAACTACTGTTCCCGTTTTTCAAGATTGAAGAAGCCTCTTCACTGACTCCTCATCCTGAAGCCACTCCACAAATGCAAGTCCTTGCCCCTGATATAATATGGGGAAGGCTTAAGCGCCTGTCTAACCAGGCTGGCGTCCTCTTACAACACAATGATACTGCATATACTCCTGATTTTCATCTGATGGCCATGATCTCCATCACTGGTATTCATCAATCAGGCAAAGAATCACCCTCCAAACCACCTGACAGCAAAAGAAGGCTCAGAAACTCGTCATGATGGTTCTCGCATGTAAACTTAAGACAAAGACAAACCAAAAACGGGAACTGTGGGCAATAGGTTCTACTTACATAAATGAGTTAGAAAAAAGCTTAGGGAGGAAAGTCGCCACCATAGGGTGAAAATGCCCAAGGTTAGCTAGCGAGATATTGTAATGGGATCACAAGTAACTTGTTATAACACCTGCAAGAAATTACTTTCCATCTGATGCCAATATACTAAGGTACCTTGATTACAAACCCCACTAGCCTCCCAGACCCTTTGCTTCTTACACATACAAGTTAATGATTACTATCTAATTGTTTTCTTCAAGTTCACGTGTGAAAGATCATGTTTTCTTCACATTCGCCACGTGTGTAATATTTTCTTTTCTTCACAATTACCACGTGGATAGTATCTTGTGAGATCAATAAATACAGAGGTGAAACCCCTGTCCAGGGCTCTTGTCTCCTCCTGGACATTAGCGTCTCTTGTGTTCAATTCTGTGTCTGCTCTCTTGCTGGACAGAACTCCAGACTCATAGTCTGCGACAGTGGAGAAATTATACAATATGGGTATGCTAGGCATGGAAAGGTTCTGCCTCTCACTGCTCACCCCCCATTATTACCCTGTTCAGAATCTTGCTCATATGTCTATCTCCAGCCATCAGCAGAGGTTGAGCCCCTTTGAGGCAAGGATCGGATATTCAGTCCTGGGTTCTGAACCTCCAGTACAGGGTTTGTCAAAAGGTATATGTACGTGAATGAATAAACAGTTTCTCCCACAAACCACATACATGCAGCAATCAAGTTGCTCTTGAGAGAATTTATGAGATGCGAGTTGCACAAATCAATGTAACATGAGTCCATTGGTGGAGGGCAGATCCTGACATGGCCCCCAATGATCCCCAACTCCTGCTGTTCACACCCTTGTGTATTCAGCTCCCTTTCACTCAGGGCTGACTTGCTGTGAATGAGGGGAGCACAGCATAAGGATGAAGCGTACACACCACAGTCAGGCTATGAAAGATCATGACTTCCCTCCCTGGCTCTTGCACACGATGACTCTGGTGCAGAGGGCCACCTGTCCAGGTGGTGAGGCGGCTCCAGTCCAGCAGCCAGCATGGAAGTGAGGTCCTCAAACTCACAGCCCTAGAGGAACTAAATCCTACCAACAACCACCGAGCACGCTTGAAAGCAGATCCTGCTCCAGCTGAACCTTGAGATGACAGCAGCTTTGTGAGAGGACCCAGCTAAGCCCTGCCCAGCTCCCTGACTGCAGAACTAACGAGGAAAGAATGGAGTATTGTTTTAAGCCACGAATTTGGGAGTAATTTGTTTAGCAATAGATAGATAACTAGTGAAGTGCTCACGTAGTTTGCATGTAATCAAAAATAATAAAAAGAATACACGAGAAAAAAAATTATTACCCTGATAGATTCTGTTTTTGCTCTGACATGCTAATCATTACACATGGCTTCAGTGCTTGTGGGAACATATAGAATAGCTGCATGGTATAGTGGAAAGAATTGATTTTTTTTTAGAGTGAATGGGAGGGGGAGAAAAAAAGCTTTGTGCAAATTTAAGCTCTGCCAGTAATGGTCTGTTTGAATTTTGACAAATTTCCAAATGGGTTCATATGAATATTCTGCCTCTCACTGCTCTAAGGATCCGTGGGAGGGAAAGCATGACAATAATTCTTGAGTCATAGAGTCACAGAGTGTCAGAGCTTGAGGAAATACTGGCTTGATAACCTGAGGTCACAGGACTCCTCAAAATCACTGCAAAATCTTGTGTACCCAATGCAAACATTCTGGGTAATGAGGGCAGCAGATATAAACCAAAAACAAACACACAAAACAAAGCAAAACAAAATAAAAACCCCCAAAACAACACAAGAAAACAATCCTTCAAAAATAAACATGCAATATAATTTTAGGTGGTAATTTGTCGTCTGTTCCATCTTGCATGTAGCTGTTCCCTCCATATGTTCAGGGTTACCATTTATGTCTCTGACCCTGAAGAAAGAAACAGTCTTTCCAACAGGAGCATCCATCTGAAATCGTAGTGTTTCTATGCTACTTAAAGCAGAAAGACCCCTGAGTGCCCCCACTCCCCCCAAAAAAGAGCAGAGAAATTTTATAGGAAATGGCATTTCGAATATGAGCTTTGATGCAACAGAATACAATGATCTCTTTCAACAGTGACCACTAAATTTGATTCCGCTGCAATAATATTTCTACTTGCTGTCTATGTTAGGGTTGTCATTAATCATTGGTTCCGACAATAACATCCCCAGAAAAACGAAGATTCAAATATGTAAGTATGGCCTCCTGAAAATTACCGACAGAATCAACTTTTACAAAATAGCTGTATCATGAATGCGTGCGTCACTGTTGTTTGAGGGTCATGCTAATCTATTCTGTATTGTTCCAATTTTAGTCTACGTGCTGTCCAAGCAGGCACTACAAAATATCTACATCAACGAAAAGGAATTTTGTTTCTTAATGTCTCCGTGAAAAGAAAACAACTTTGTATTTATAAAAGTGTTCATTGAACCCCAAGTGTGGTTTGACCAGTTAAGATTTTGAAAGAAGGTAAAGATTGTGAAAAAAAAAAAAAAAAGTTAAGATTTTGTGACAAAGGGAATTAAGATGTTAGGCTCTGTGTGGCAGCTATGCAAAATGTTGGGATGTAATCGAATTCAGGCGATGAGAAGACATCATGACCGGGAAGTGTAGGGACTGAAAAATTAGATGTGTGGCTGGACACTCGATTAAAAATAGTAAGAGAAATACAAACCAGACCGATTGTCAAAGGTCTGAATCAAAGGGGGAAATATCCTTAATCTCAGTATATGAATATAAGTTACAGTCTAATAAGATAAAATGAGGAAATCTGATATTTAGTGCTGACATAATTCCCTATGTTATGGCACGGGATGATGCGATAAGAGATCACAGAACATCTGTTGCTTATCTCAAAATTCAGTTTCTAGTACTCAAAATGACTTGGAGACCATACCCTTCCATAGACAGCATCGTAAGGAACGGAGTGTAAAAATAAACTGTAATTCAGGGAGCGGCAGGGTAGTCATGGGTGAAACCCGTGCAGAGTATCATGTTCAATTACATACCATTGGAAATTCAAATATAAAAGAAAATCAAGGTAGCAGTTTCCCATTTTCTTACCATTCTGTGATACACAAATTAAATGTGTTTGTGTGTGTGAGAATATGGAACAACTTTTAATGTTTCTAAGTTTCAAACCTCTGTCATATTTGTGCTTACGACAGCTGAAATTTCAAACCGACGTAGAGGTAATACATTGGTAACGTACATGTCATGACCGTATTGCCATTGGCGATACCCTATTGTGTCACAGTGAAAAACTCTTAGCAAATAGCCAAAGAAAAGCAAATAAAATGATCTCCAATATACATAGTTTCATTCCTGAAAAATACGATGCATATAAAAAATTTACAAAGTAAATTTTTGTACTTATTATGAAAAAAAATTATTTAGGTCCTAGGCTCAGATAATCACAAATAGATGTTTCACCTACATTACTAAACACCTGTCCGGCAAGGTATCTTTCATATTTGACCTCTGTCCTCTAAATAAAACCCATAAATTATTTTGTACTCATTGTGGTAAGAAGAAGGAAAAAGAAAAAAAAAAGAATTGTCTTCTGGGGAGCAGGCATACAATCAACCACTGCTCCGGGAGTTCTCACTGGATATTATCATCTTACCGCTTCTATTAACATCTAGATTTAAATAATACTCAAATCTCCATCTCCATCTCTGATCATTTTCCTGAATTTCTGATCCATGAATCTCAGTGATAACTAGATACATCTATTTACATATCTGACTGGTGTCTCAAATTCGTCACGTGCCAAACAGAGCATTTTTTACCTCCTTTCAGTTAGTTTTGATGAACCTTTAGATTTCCTGCTCTGGAAAACACTGTCACTTTCCATCCAGGTTCTCTGGTTCCCAAGGAATTTCCTTTTAATCCTCTTTCTTGCTCTTCACATTCTATCAAACCTGTCAGTTTGATCAGCCTCGTTCGGATCTACCTTCATCTAAATGTCTCTCAAGCCCTCTTACCTCTCCATCCACTTGTCCATGATCAAAACTCAAGTTATTATTAATTTCCATCTTGGTTACTTTAAAAAGCTCCAAATTTTTCTCCCTTCTTCTGGTTTTGCTCTCTCTGTCACCAAGCCAATCTTGCTTCCAGACTGGTACTTTTTCTAACACAAACCTAATGTCTAACTCTATTCTTATTGTTTAGCAAGCCATTCGGTGGGATGTACATGCCCTTCAAATAAAGTACAAATGTTACCTTCCCATACGCATTTTTATAATTTCTCTTCCTTACACAGTTGGCCCTTGAACAGCACAAGTTTGAGCTGTTCAGGTCCACTTATTCACAACCTTCTTTTGATAAATACAGTCCTATAAATGTATTTTCTCTTCCTTAGGATTTTCTTTTTTTTTTTTTTAATTTTTTTAATGTTTATTTATTTTTGAGAGAGACAGAGCACAAGGAGGGGAGGGGCAGAGAGAGAGGGAGACACAGAATCTGAAGCAGGCTCCAGGCTCTGAGCTGTCAGCACAGAGCCCGACGTGGGGCTCAAACCCAAAAACCGTGGGATCATGACCTGAGCTGAAGTCAGACACATAACTGACTGAGCCACCCGGCGTCCAGGATTTTCTTAATAATACTTTTTCTCCAGCTTATTTCATTTTAAGAATACAGTATATAACACATATAACATACAAAATATGTGTTAACTGACTGTTTCTGCTACAGGTAAGGCTTTCCAGTTGACAGTAGGCTATTAGTAATTAAGTTTCTGGGGAGTCAAAAGTTACACGTGGATTTCTGAATGCACGAGTGGTTAGTGCTTCTAACCCCCATTTGTTCAAGGGTCAGTGTATTCCCTCTTTCAATCAACTTGGACCTTTTTTTTTCTTTTATCTCTTCAATTACAGCATGAAAGTTTGTTTCTCCCAAAAGCAGACCCTGAGATAACGATTCACAGGTATGTGAATTTTAACTGAGAGTTGATCTCAGGATGCAACAGTATGGTAATAGAGACTTGAGACACAGAAAGAAGCTGTGACCGGATTACTAAGCATATTATCACTATTGTTATCCAGTGTAGAACATGAGCTTTGCAGCCAACCCATCTCAGAGGTGAGGGATTTGGGGTACTCATACACCAAATCCTGGGAAGAGAAAGGCATCAGTTCCTTGGCACTTCTGGCCTTCTGTACGCGGGCAGAAGACAGGTTCCAGCAACCAGAGATAGTCTCAGGAAAAGAGATACAGATGGAGATACTTGAAGAAGCATTTTAAGACACTGACATCATTAAGGACTAACAGTACATTGGTGGGGGATTCTCACTTTCTGTTACGTAGGATTTTTTGTATCTCTGGGTCTCCCTCCCTACTCCATTTGCTTGGATGGTATCTTGCCCATGACCCTGATGCTCAGCTAACTTCTCTTCCTTCATTGTTTAGTTTAGACATAAATATCCTTAATGTTATCTCTGGCCTCCCAAATCTGTGATAGTCACCCCCGCCCCCGCCGTATACATCCTTATTTCTACTATTTTAGAATTTATTACACTGACAGATTAGTGAAAAGAGAAAAACAGGTATATACAGATATAAACATATTGCCATAGGTTAGGGGAAATGGAAAGATTAGTCTATGTGTAGAGGTATCTAGGTTTTTATGGCCCAGTTCTAGAACTAGTAATGTTGCCTAGAACTTGATCATGTTACACATCTGTAAGGAAGGCTGAGAGATGAGGTTTATTAACTGGATAGCCACGAAAGAAGAGGAAACTGTCACCAACTATCAGTTTCATCGTCTCACGTAGGGAACAAGTTCAGCCCCTACCTAAGGAAGATAACCTAAAATCACATCCAGTCACGGCACCCAGTTGAAAATCCAGGATTTCTGGGCGATACGGCCTTTCTATCCTCCAGATTTGGTGTTATCTACTCCTAGTCTAGAGACCTGTGCTCTAAAAAAGCCAAAGCATCTACTATCCGCTTTCAACACACACACAAAATACAATGGTGGCGAAAAGACAGGATGAAACCACTCTAGGCTCTTATAGATGGGAGAGCCCTTGATTCTCAGAAGTTGTGATCCTTGGTGAACAGAGGTCCCTCTGTCCCAGCAGTACAGGAAATTCCTTTGTTAAAACCCAGATGTCTAGCACGGCTGCTGGCTTTCCGGGGAGAGTCCCCTTGCCTGCCATCCTCACTGGTCCCAGCTCAAGTGAGGACGGGGGAGTATGTTCCCCTTGCAAGTTGATCACAGTTCATAGCTTCTTTTCTACTTGTGCAACTTGGAAGCTCCAGGGCTCATTAAAAGCTTGGACAGGCAAGGGCTTTTCAGCCTCCAGTGGTGAATTCGTTGAAAATTCATTTTTCTCATAAATTCTGTAGACTTCCGATCAATTTTTTCCTAAGTGGTTCCATGTCCCTATAACCACAGTCAAAGCCCTTTCATGGACATAATTCTCCCATTTTATTTTATTTTACTTTATTTTAATCTTTTTTTTTTCTTTTTAAACCTCGTCCTACTCTTCGTCTCAACTTAATGGTGATAACCTTGATGCTATGTGAAATAATACTTAGGAAGGCCATACTATTCAGGAATGGTTGCCTCAGACTTGAGCTGTTTAGTTCAAATGAGATTATTTACTGGGCTTTAGTCACTAAACATCTCTTTCAATCTTATCTGTTACCATTTGAGGTCTGGCTGTAGCCTGCTTTTTCAACACCGTAGAACCTTGGGTCTTTGGATGTTCTTGACTGTCACGGACATCTGTTTGGAAAGTAGTCTATTTTTGCCTGAACTCTCTCTCTTTCTCTCTCTCTCTTTTAATCCTATGCTAAGTCAAGTCAATATAACTTGACACACAATTATTCTGACTTTTTCCAACCACTTTCTCTAGAGTAAGGAATCAACTAGGTTGCCTTCTCAAATTGAAAGCAACCGACTATTTTGTCACAACAAAACAAACTTCTTTCTCTTCTGGCCTAATTTATCTCTTTCCTTGCCACCCTGAAACCAACCACTAAGCCAACACCAAGGTGCTGATTTCTGTAACAGCTGGTGGTGGCATATGATTTTGAAACAAATAAACCCCCACACTTCAGTGGTTCGACATTATAGGTGCTTATTTTTCAGTCACATAAAATCCAATAATGTATTCAATGATGGCTTTCCAATGGGAATTCAGAGACATACCTGGGTATCTCTATTTAGTTTTTTCACTGTCTCCTAGTGTAGCAGGGTTCCCACACCGAGAGTTGTGACACCAATGCTTTTCTTTCCAGGAAGCAACTGCCAGCACCACTCGGTTGGGTTCGTACCCGAAGAACTGAGTCCCGAATGCCACGTGGCGCAGTTTTTTATATATTTTTCACTTCTTTGTCTCCCATATATGGTAACATACAAACATGTAGTCTGATTGAGTGGTTTCATGTTACAAGGTCGTGAGGGATGTTGTCATGTATGCATGTAACCAGGTTGCCTTGAGGTTTTTTGTTTGTTTGTTTTCTTTTTATTTATTTTTTTTCTTTCCTTAGGGAGGGGACCCTATCTCACTAGGAGAGTAAGTTCCATTACCAGTGGACACAGGAGGGAGACTGGGGTAGTTTGTAGGAAGCTTTTATAATGCAGGCTGAAACGTGGTATATGTCGCTTTCACCTGCATTTTCTTGGCTAGAAATGAGTCACTCAGGGTGATATGTAACTGTAAGGAAGGCTGGGAAATATTGTCTAGCAGTGGGTTCACAGATAAGAGGAAATCTGTTTGTGAATACCTAGGCAACCTCTAGCACATGTATCAGAAATCAATCAATCAGTCAACTTAATCTATAAAAGGGAAAAAAAGAGAACTTTATAGGAAACCCATTAGTCCCTCCTCTCTCTCTTTTCCTGGGGCCTGCCTACACTCTCTTCTTAGAAACTGATGAACTGAATTAAGCAGGAGGCTTTGGGGCCTGGCCTGGGAAGTCTAGAGGTAGTAGGACCAAGGATTTTTCAAGGCTGATTTCAAGGACCTGAAAGAAGTTGAAACCATGTGGATCATCCTATCAAGGCTTAATCAAAAGTGGGGAGAGATATAAAAACTAGTCTTACAAGTCAGAGAGATTCTTAAGTATATTAAAGATCAAAGGTGTTGCCATGAAGTCAAAGCCATTTTCCTGAGGATGCTCTAGTTTCCTTAGGAAGGAGGAGAAGGAAGGAGCCATTCAGAACTCTGAGCTGATCAGGCGAGCAACTGTAAGTGACACAGCTCTGCGCCCCTCTTTGTAAATACGCAACAGAGCTTCTGCATCGAAATGGGGAAAATGTTCTCCAGTACGAACATTGTCTTTGCTGTCACATTTTCCCTGGCTTTGCAGAGGTTAAAGGATTACTACACAGCAGCTTCCAAGCATGGAAAAAAGAGGTAATCAAATTGGCGCACATCCCAGGGAAACTGTGAGGTCTTACAGAGCATGAGTGCCAGTGGAAAGAAGCATTTTGAAATGCACACCGCGGGGGAAAAAAATCCAGATAGTCTCCGTGACCGGGAACTGTCTCTGGGAAGCTGCTTCAGCCGCCAGATTTCCACCCAACTCAGAAAGGTTGCTCTGCTGTCTTCTTCGAGTCATAACGAAAATAGGGCCTCTTCCCTCACATTGTGTCTTTATCCTCAGCTTGCCAGCCATCCAGACAAGAGTTAAGAAACCCAGGAGGAGCAGAGGTATTCCCTGAACATAGGCCATAGAGCAACCTAGGTGGGAAAGAGGACCAAGACATTAGTTGGAGGATCTGAGCTGGAGTCCAGGCCAACCAGCGTTTGCCCAGTGGCCGTCGCTCGACCTTGCTGAGCTTCTGCTGTTCCATCCACATTCCTCAAGAGCGGAGATAGAATTGCCCTTGTGCGTCTTCAGGCACAGTGCGAGTACGCAATCGATGACTGCTAACATAATAAACAGGCAAATGACTATCCAGGTCACACGTTTGTTAACGTTCAGATTACAATAAGACGGTCAATAACACTGTTAATAAGATCGACAGATGTATATTTTGACTATGAGTCAGGATCGGATTGCACATGCTCTTTCCAGAGGCAGACTCCACGGGAATATGTTGTGTATTCCTATCTGGGTCTTCTGCACATTCCCGGATGATGACAAATCCTTCTCCGTCTGACAGGGTGTTCTGTCCTCATTGGTGGGCTCTATGGCTTTGAGACAGACACTTAAGGATGAAAGAAGAAGAATTCTGAGAGGATCCACTCACCCTCACAGCCAAGAATGCATCGGGTTCCTAATCACACTGCTCCTGCAAACTATATAATGAGAACATAAACTCAGCTCTCAATTATTGGTGAGATAGGTATGTTTTCATGAATAGAAGTATTAATTAAATGGTAAGGAAATGCCTAGAGTGACTGAGACAGGATACACGTGCTGTGTGTGTGTGTGGGGGGGGGTTGCGAAGCCTGGAGTTATCAGAAAATGCTTCCTTGAAGCAGAGACTTGACATGGACCTCGAAGGATTCTCTAAAGTGAGAAATAATGAGGCTTAAAAACAATTCAGGAGGAGGGCCCTGGACAAGGAAAAACAAAATGAAATGTAAGTTAATGTTATGATACATGCAGGATGTGCTTGATGAGCAGAGGGCAATTATGTAAGGAGAAGGTTGGAGATGAGAAAAGGCAGGTCAAGTGGGATCAGAACTCGGTGCCACTTTTTTGTGGGTGATAGGAAGTCAATGATTGATGGCTGTTAAGCAGAGGAGTGATGTGATCAGATTAGTCCTTTAGAAAAAAAATATATGTATATATTCTGGTAACAGTGTTTGGAAACTGATGATACGGGGAAAGAGTAGAAATAGGAAACGAATATAGTTGTGGTGTGTTACCCACCTAAACTCGGGAATGCATTCCTGGACCAAAACATCCTTGGGGTCAAAACGGTCAGGTCAAGGAACATGGTCAAAACATCCTGCTCATATTATACAACAGCTGCTTGGGAATCCAAATGATGAGTCAGTCGTTACTGGAAGGAGTCTCAGCGGTGATGTTTAGGAAAATTATTTGCACATAGTCTGTTTAAGGAATGTAAAGGGCATAGTACTTGGAACAATGATGATTGTCTGTGAAGTCGTCCAAAAGGGTGATGGTCTGGGCAAAAGTTCTTCTAACTCCTCAGTGAACTACCCTGGGTCGAATGATCACTTGCAGACCAGTCTGGCCTCCCGCTGACACCCAGGTATGTGCAGTCGTCGATGTCGAGAACATACGTACTGCACCGGAGGCCTTCGGTCGGCATAAAAACACAGCCTGAGCCAGCCGCTTCCCTTTCCACTTCTCATAGATGGTTTTGGTTCCAGGTATCTGTTGAATGAATAAGCTGGGGCAAGTGAAGGGTATATTGCTGCAGTCTGGGAAGGAAACGCAAATCCCAGCACCAGGATCAGAAGAAAATTCTCCTGGGGAGTGAGCCAATGTCACTGTCTTTGCTTGGAGAAATGTGGCCAATAATTATATCCGAACTGTGAAATAGAACGGTTTTCCCTCCTCCGGCTGGCAGACAGATTTGGACCACATCTGTTAAATATTTATCAGTAGCGGATACTAGTTTATCTTAGTTTTACTTCACACACTGATCATCAGGGTTTTTATCTCATTAGGCTGGGAAATTGCTGGTGAGACCTGGTTTCTCTTATGGAGGCTGGTGTGAGTTGTAGACAAGGGTTAAAGACAGAGAGTGACCTCTGAGCAGATAGATATAGTGAGGTGATTAGCCCTCAATTGCTATGTCAACATTTTAATCCTTTTCTTAGGCTCCAGGGGTCAGACTTGGACATTGGTAGTCTTAGTTAACTCCCAAAACTTTGAGGTGACTTAAATATAAAACTTCTCTTGGAATAAGTTATGCTTCATGATGTAGGGTTATGGTATGTATAATTCTTTAGAGTCATTACTTTTGAAGAGAGAAATTTGGTAGTAAGTCAAGCTCAATGAGTTCAGCATCATGCCTGAATTTGCTGATTTTTTCCTTCAAACTTGACATATAGTTGGTCTGGCTCTAAACCCAGTTATTTGAAACCACCATATTTATCTAACTGGTTATTCTTCAAAATCTCCACCTACTTGATTTCTGGCAAGAACATAACATGCAAAAGGAACAACAATATTTTTCCAATCTGTCTGTCTGCATGATTCAGCTCATTAACTTTCCTTTCTGCCAACTTTTTTCCCCAACTGGAAGAATTTTCTAACATGGATATGCTGAGACATGATGGCAAGGGAAAGACCACTGTACAGGAGGCAAAAGAGCTAAAATCTTTTTGCAGATCTGTTACACGCAGCCATTTATTCCCTCCTGAGCCCAATGGATTCCCCTCTACAAAACTAGGATGATCACACCAGCCCTGGAGACTCTAGAAGGCAATTTGGAAGTGAAAATAATTATGATAGCAATGATGATGATACCAATAACTATAATAACATTGGCTAGGCATTTACCCCATGATAGGCACTGTAACTACAAACATTCATCATTTAAAAGCTCACAAGGACCCTATGGGGAAGGTAGCAAAGTTTCCATATAAAGTAGTGGCAACTCCAGAACTTTGAGACATGTAACAACTGTACCAAGTTGAAAGTTGTTATAAACTCTACAAGCACAGAATGTTATAATTACACAATCATAAACATAGATATCCTTATATTTATATTTATTTTATATCCGATATGTTTCATATCAACGCAAATCATCAGTCACGCATTGAGTGTCTACATAATCCAGGTTCTTGATAGAATGATGGAAACCACACACCGAGAAAGAGTCTGGGGCCCAGGGAGGTCACCGTCAAGTTTGGGTTCTTTCTAAGCAAAGTGCGACACTTTGTACAAAAACCTTTAAGCGTCTCAAATTGATTCTGTTTGTGTGAGTAAACACAAGGGCATATGCAGAAGGATAAATTGTGTTATCTCTAGACAACTCTACTTCATCTGTAAAATCAGCACTAATGACTCTTATTCAGTGGGATTGCTGGGAAGATCGGCACTTAAGAAAATGAACGGTAGTGGGGTGTCTGGGTGGCTCAGCCGGTTAAGCGTCCGACTTCGGCTCAGGTCATGATCTCATGGTTTTTGATTTGGAGCTCTGTGCTCTGTGCATGGGGCTCTGTGCTAACAGCTCAGAGCCTGAAGCCTGCTTCGAATTTTCCGTCTCCCTCTCTCTCCGCCCCTCCCCCACTCATACTCTGTCTCTCAAAAGTAAGTAAATGTTTAAAAAAAAAGAAAATGAACAGCAGTGTCTAACATCACACAAATGTGTTCAGAAACATTGCCCCGGGTCCCAGAATAAATGGCAGGACTAGGATCTGCCGCAGAGCTCCCAAATCAGGTCCACTTCTTCCATCTGCTGTGTTCTGCCTCCTGTAGGTGTTTGAGTCTATCAACCCCATGACACCGGTCACTTCTCTGCTTTTCCACAATATTTGCCTGCAATCCCAGATGTGCCCTCTCTTGACTCACAACACACGGTCCCTTAATCAAGAGACCCGTCTGGCTCCTTCTCTTCCTCAGTGTTAGGACCAATCTTCACTACCATGCTGGCCCCACATCGCCCATGTCACCACCATACTTTTATTCTGTGCCCTGGACTTTGACTTTCTGTACCTGCATCCCACCAGCACCCCCCCCAGCTCCCCACATGACATCTCCAGATATCAATGCTTCTTCCTTTCTTCAGAACTGACCCCTAAATACTCTTTTCCTCCACCAATATCTCCTTGAGCTCAGCAACCAGATTTAATCTTCCCATCCTTCGAATGTTAACAGAATCTGTCTCTGTTTCTTTCACGTGTTTATTATTTATTTCTTCCACTTGTCTACGTGCTTTAATTAACATGATACTAGCATTTTAGGCTCCAAGCTCCTTGAGAGCAGAGGCTATTTTCCCCATCTTGCTATCAGCCACTTCCATGGCCTTTGCTCCACCCCCATTTCTGGGATTCCTACGGGGTCTATCGCACACTATCTTTTTTGTGCAGTGTTTGATATCTCTAGCAGGTTCCTAAAGGTCATAAAAGACTATTTTTCTTCTATGGGCTTTTTTTTTCAGCTTTATTGAGGTATAATTGACACATAAAATCAAATGTATGTTTTCTATCAGCCTATATAAGCTATATTTATCTAAATATATTTAAATAAAATATATTTAAAGTGTACAACATGATGACTTCATATATGTATACATTGTGGAAGGATTCCTACCAATGAGTTCACCTATCCATCCTTTCTCATGTTTGGTTGTTTTTATTATGAGAACAACATAAGTTCTACTCTCCCAGGAAACTTCAGTTACCCAATACAGTGTTATCAAGTACAGTCACCATGTTTATGTTAGAGCTTCAAACCTTATTCATCTTAAAACTGAACGTTTGCATCTTTTTACCAACCTCTCCCTATCCTCCCTCCCTTCCCAATCATTGGAAACTACATTCTGTTCCCTGTTTCTAGGAGTTTGGATTTTTTTATTTTTATTTTTTTTTAGAGTCCACATGTAAGTGATGCAATGCAGCATTTGTCGTTCTCTGTCTGGTTTATTTCACTTAGCCTCATACCCTCCAGTTTCGTCTATATTGTTAAAAATGGCAGGATTTCCTTTGTATCTTTTACAATGTTATTACAATAATATATTCCCTATGCTGTGCTTTTCATTTCTATGACTTATTTATTTTATAACTGGAAGTTGGCACCTCTTAATCCCCTCACCTACTTCACTTAACTCTCCACCCCCCTGCCGCCTGGCAACCACCAGTGCTCTATGTGTTTATGAGTCTGTGTCTGCTTTGTTGTTTATTTGCTCAGGGATATATATATATATACATATATATATATGTATATTTATATATATCCACATATATATACACATTTGTATGTATATGTGTTTTTGTTCAGGGACTTTTTTCATACACACACATATGTATATATTTACATATATATACACACACACATATATACACATTTGTATACATGTGTGTTTGCTCAGGGACTATTTTCATACACACACACACACACACATCACACACATATATATATGTGTGTATGTATATATATATATACACACACATATATATATGTGTGTATGTATATATATATATACACACACATATATACATACATATATATATATACACATATATACACATTTGTATATATATGTGTGTTTGCTCAGGGATTTTTTTCATATATATACACATATACATACATATGTGTGTGTGTGTGTGTGTGTGTGTAAAAATTTGTTTATTAGTTCTAAAAGTTTTTGGTGGAGTCTAGGGTTTTCTGTATATAAGATCACATCATCAACAAATAAGGATAATTTTACTTCTACCTTTTCAATTTGGGTGGCTTTTATTTATTTTTCTTGTGTAATTGCTCTGGCTAGGGCTTCTAGTACTATGATGAATAAAAGTGGTGAGGGTGGGCTTCTCATTCCTGCTCTTCAAAAAAAAAATACCTTTTAGCTTTTCCCCATTAAGTATGATGTTAGCTGTGGGCTTGTGATGGAGATTCTTATTAATACCTTTTTTCAATGAGTGTGTGTTGAGCTACAAACAGAATTGGGAGTTGTAGTTACAGAGATTATGATTTAACAGGTGCACGACGTACACGGGAAGCATGGGGGATGGCGAGACCATTCATCTGAGGGAGGACGAACTTCTGTAGAAGTCTCCTGGAGTGAGTGGCATCTCAGCTGAGTTCTGAGAGAAGAATGTGAGTAGAGGACAAGTAATGAGTAGAAGACATTTCACGAAGAGCAGTTAAGTTCAATCCATCAAACTTTTTTTTTTTTTTTTTGTCCTTATTATGTGGTTGGTGTGGAACTCTTTGCTGAACTGGAAATGGTTAATGAGACCAAGCTGAGCACAAAGGCATCAGATGAACTGCAGCCCTAGGCAGTTTGATGAAGAAAAGAGGATTGAAAAGCTTGGTAAGCACTTCGACCACCGTTTCTCACATGTAAAATATGAATCATAATAATGATGACAAAAATACCTAATTCACAGTATTTTAAGGAAGGTCAGGAAAATAAAAAGGGGGAAAAGGTCATATACTTCAAAATTATTCCTGAATACCAGTTCTTCTGAGCCAGCAGAGAAGGGCTATCATCACAGGACTCCTCATTTCCTTTAATTGCATACATCCTACATATCATACTCTTAAAACCTGATGGAAAAAGTAATTGTCTGTATAAGACATGTGGCGGGTTCTGAGGGGAGTCAGAAGGAAAATGGAATTATGAATCTAGTTCAAGAAACTGAAAGATGGGTGACCTGATACATTCAGGGGCTATCTTCAGCAAAGATGGGAATCTCAGTTAGGTAGTAATTAATTACAGGTGCCTCAACATTTTCATTTGTTATGATTAACTTGGCTTGGGTGATCAATCTTGGCTGTCAGTCCCAGCAGATAGGTGGAATTTTCAGCCTGAAATGGAAATTATTTCAAAATTAATCAATCCTTAGCAGTTCTCAGATGACAGTGTTCCCATTACCTTTGAAGCTTGATTAGTAACCTGGACATTTTATGTACTTTCCCCAGTAGCAAAAGGAAAACCATGAATTCTTTCAAAGGAAAGTTTAACTGGGCGCAGAGACTCCAAGAAAGTCTTCCATCTTTGGTTTAAAGACAAGAAAGAAAGAAAATAAAGGAAAGAAAGAAGAAAGCTGATGCAATATTCTGTGGCTTCTTCTGCTAGCACTCTCTTCCTTGGCTCACACCCTTCCAGAAACTTTGGCTGCCTTGCTCTTCTGCTCCTCTTGGATAGATCCGGCATGCCCCTCTCTTGGGTAGTTTGCACGTGCCATTCCTTTTTGCTTGGAATGCCCTGTGCGCATACCTTTCCTATCTGCGAGGTCTTTCCTCACCCAGCTATTTAGAACAGAATGCCCCGCCCCCCCTTTTCAAGTCCTTCGAGTCCTCCTTCCCTCCTTTGTTTTTTCTCCAAAGCATGGACTATCTGACATTCTATATTATTTTACTCCTTTATCGCTTGTTGTTCGTCTCCTTTCATCAGCACGTACGTTTGTGAAGGCAGAGTGTTCTATCCGTTCCTTGTGGCATCCCTAGAACTGGAACGGCGTGTGCCACAGAGAAGGCATTGGCATGTAGCTCGCGAACAAATGAATAAACCTTCATACTGACTTTTTTATCCCCAAGTTAATTTATTTATTTTGAGGGGGGAGGGGCATAGAGAGAGGAGAGAGAGGATCCCAAGCAGGCTTTGCACTGTCAGCACGGGAGCCCAGTGTGGGGCTCGAACTCATGAACTGTGAGATCACGACCTGAGCCGAAACCAAGAGTCAGACCCTTAACCGACTGAGCCACCCAGGCGCCCGCATCTTCATATTTCATAGCTTTATCATGCTGTTAAAAATATTTCACTGTTGTAAAAAATAAAGCATCTTCAGGACACTTCTGATATTGAGCATATCTCTAATTTGCTAAGGACACAAGCAGATGCAATTTCTAAGGGGTTATTATTTAAATTTTGGAAGTTTCATTTTTATATACAATTTTGGTTTGAATGTCAAGTTCAAAATCCCCGCCTCAAAAAAATTTGGAATTTCTGGATCAAAATAATTATGCCTCATGTCAGAATAAAAGGATCACAGAGCCAGTTTACTCATCAGTCAATTGGCACATTTCCTGGGGCACCTACAAAGGCAAATGGGAGCATGGAATAAATTTAAGATGTTTGTCCTCTAGTTGCCTTGGAATAATATGGAGCATTAAGGAAATGCTATTGGAATTGGGAAGCCTGGCCTTTAACACAGTTGCTGCTAATAACTCTCTGAATGGTATTAGATATCCTCTCCTCTCTGAGCCTGAGTATTCTCCCTATTAAATAGGCGCTGGAGATAGGGATAGGTGGAGGCACTCAACATTCCTTCCCAACAGCAAAATTCTGGATTTTCAATCAAGAGGCAGAGCAGAGCCAAGCACATTACTGGCTTCGGATAAATGCTTCTTGGCTAGCAAACCCAAAACTCTTGTTTCACCCCAGTAAGAAATAGCTCCTGCAGCTGGGGAAAGGAATCGTCCTTCTGCCTGATGAAATTGAGCAGGTATGGTGTAATGAGGCATAGATAAGATCCTGGTGACTCGTGGGACTAGCCTGGATGGAAGAAGATGTAGAGAGGAAGCATAAACCCATCAGGTGCTTGAAGACAAACACCCGATGCAAGGGAGTAGCCCTTAGGTGGCATTGTAGTGTGGTTCTGGCGCCACCTGGTGCTTCCTATCAGAACTTTCCTGCAACTCAAATCATACCCGCAATAGACTTTGTTCTAGAAAACAGTCCTGAAGGGAAATCTCATCGGATGAGTCCTTGAAATTGGAAGGATTCATGAAGAGCATTAAATATGTAGTTCCGAGAATGCAGGGGAGAAGAGGGAGACTATTCTGTTACAAGAAAGGGAAAGACATGAAGAACAAGAGACCCAGGTATTTATGTTTTAAACTAACATTTACATAACAGCCAAGACTAATCCCAGCCAATGGTAAAACCCAATTGAACGAGATGTTCTCTACCTGGCTGACACAGCTCAATAACTTCAAAATATTTTTATTGCTGATTTTAGTTCACAACAACAAAAGTTGTGATGCTCTTGAGGCTTCACGCTGCGTTTGGTGCTGTGAAGGACCGGGGGGGGTGGGGGTGGGGGGTGAGCACAGTGCTGCGTCTGGGCCACAGGGAGCTCACAGTCAGAGGGACTTTGCACCCGGGAAATGGAACACAAACTCTGGCAGGTGCATGAGGTGGCAGTTCTGCGGGAACCACAGGGAATGTCATAGAAATGCACATGCGACAGGGACACATTGTGGGCTCAAGCGTGCTAGACACCAAGGTGGAGAGAGTCATCATGCAAGGCAGAGCATGCAGATCCAGAAGCTCAGGCTGTCCTCCATGGGGATGGCTGGGTGCACCTGCTGGAAAGTTGAGGAGGGCTCACACCAACCCTAACCCTAAATCACAGGTTGGCCTTCCTGCCCACAGGGGCGGGGGTACTGGGACATTGGCAATTCGTGGGGCAGAAACTCCATACTGATTCATAAAAAGGAAAAGCTGCCATTTTATAAAATATCTGTGACCTTTGGATTTAAGTCTAGTTAAGCTCTGGGAATCTCCCACTCCAGGGAAGCATATTTATCACACCCGTGCTAATGTTTTCTTACACCTTAATGATTTTTTGTTTTTGGTGGGCAAATACATGTCAAAAGCTATTAGCCCTCCTTCAGAGATAAATGGATATCAAAGGAGTAGAAATATATAAGCTTTGTTGGGAATTAGTCAGCTGGATTAAAGTATGGAATTTTCTAGATTTGTGAATATTTTTGGCATATTCTGTGAGTTTGTTTTTAGGGAAATCAATGGAATGACTTAGGTGAGTAAAATCACAGTGCTAGCAAAGAAGGAGGATTGTAAGGGAATATGCTCATCACCTTAAAGTATGAGTGACTCAAATGTTTCCAACAGAATGATCATATGTCAGATACCAGAATGGACCAAGGAGAAGTAACAAGACTGGTTTTGTTCAAGGCCTTTAGAAAGCCAAGTCAGGGGGCTCTTGGGTGTCTCAATGGGCTGAGAATCTGACTCTTGATTTCAGCTCAGGTCATGATCTCACCACTGTGAGATGAGACAGAGCCCCACATCAGGCTCTGCACTGAGTGTGAAGCCTGCTTAAGATTCTCTCTCTCTCTCCCTCTGCCCCTCTCCCCCACTTACATGCTCTCTCTCTCTCTCTCTCTCTAAAATTAAACACACACACACACAAAAAGCCAATACAGATGAATGGACCAAAAATCTGTAAATTTTTGATATTTTTCACATTTGACTATTGATAATTTTTAATTGCTCTGTGAAAATGTAGGAATACACATTTTAACAAGTCATTTATGGGGCGCCTGGGTGGCTCAGTCGGTTAAGCATCCGACTTCAGCTCAGGTCATGATCTCCCGGTTCGTGAGTTTGAGCCCTGCGTCAGGCTCTATGCGGACAGCTCAGAGCCTGGAGCCTGCTTCGGATTCTGTGACTCCCTCTCTCACTCTGCCCCTCCTCTGCTCATGCTCTCTCTCTGTCTCTCAGAAAATAAATAAATGTTTAAAAAAATTTTAATAAAAATCCAAAGTCATTTACAAGATGCCTGGGTGGCTCAGTTGGTTAAGTGTCCAACTCTTGGTTTTGGTTCAGGTCATGATCTCACAGTTTCATGAGTTCGGAGCCAACAGCACGAAACCTGCTTGGGATTCTGTCCTTCCCTCTCTCTCTGCCTCTCCCCTGCTCATGGTTTCTCTCCTTCTGTCTCTCTCTCTCAAAATAAATAAATAAACTTAAAAAAATTTAAAAGAACATTCCAGATCTCCTGAATCAGGGCAGACTTTCCAAGTGAATTTTATGATCTGGCAATTTGGAGAAACCCTCTGGCATTGTCTTCTCAAAATCCTCATCAAGTAACTGACAGTCACTTCTACAACTAAGTAAGGGATGGATGAGAGAGACTGAGGGATCCACGTCCTCAAAGAATGTGTGACTGCTAGGATTCTAACCTAAGTCTATGCAGGTTTCCCCAAAGCCCCAACCCTGCCCATATTCCTCACTGCCTTGCAGCAATGATGGTCTTATAATTAGAAGTATGGAAACACCCATCTGTAATATGTTCCTTCCACAGTTCCAAAGGCAGCGTCTATAGTGGACCAGTAGGATGCAGGAAAGTTCAAGAGGTGGGTCACTGACCACATTCTCACTGGCAGGGCTGGGTCACACAGCCTGGGAAGGCCCAGGGACACGTATGGGTGGGCGGTTGTCTGGCTGACCAGAGGTTCCCAAAAGAAAGTCCTCAGGCCTTCGGCTCTGTCGATGATGCCCAAAGCTGATATTCAGCTGGTGGCTGGTGGATGAAGGCAATGGTACCGCCCCATCTTGAATCAGACAGCATTCATAGGCTGATGTTCTAAAGCAAGCATTCCGTGCAAACGAACTTCTTATGAATCCCATAATAAAACTGTTGGGTTGCTATTTCATATAAGCGCACTCTTTTAAATAATGCATTCAGTTAATTCTGGTCAAAATTTTATCGCTTCTCAGACCTACAAGGAATTAACACATCTCTGAAAGATCAGAATAGAGCCAAGTTAGAATGGGATATATATAAATAAAACTAGCAACACAAAATAAAAATAAAAAATAAAAAGCGGTCAGAGAGGGTGAAAAATCTAGCAACACAGAGTGGGTTTACTTAAACAAAAGATGAGTATATTTTCACGCTCTCTTACTCAGGTGCTTTGAGGTGGTGTAGCACATCCTGAAGATGAAATCAAGAGTATCTCTAAAGTGAACGACTCTGTATGTTATTGATTGGAAGTCATTTTCCTTTTCTGGTTCTAGAGAACATCCCTCCTGAGGTTTAGGAGCTGAATCCTGAACAGGTGGCAGGTGACGAGGCTAGTGAAGTTAATGGATTCATTTTTAAATAAAACCATGATTCTGGAGACAATCTGACAGAGAACAACCTGTTCGGTTCTTGAAGCAATCATATTAGAAGAACAAGGGAATCGAGAATAATGTTTTTTCACTGTCAGGTATCATTTGATAATATAAGTGCCCAAACTAGCTGGTTGGTCAGAAATAGTGTTTCAATTTTTTTTGAAGTCTGTTTGTGTGTATATACCTGTGTGTGTGTGTGTGTGTGTGTGTGTGTGTGTGTGTGTGTGTATGATCACTATATAGGATACTATACTACAGCATGCATACTATGCTCTATATACCAGTGTATTTACCTAATTGGTATTACAGATTCAAATCTTTTGGTTCTATACCTAAATAAATCCTAATTTTGCCAGATGGATCTCATGGAGAACATTTCATTAGTTAGGCACATGGTTATGTATCAAATCCAGCTTCGATTCCCTGCAATTTGGGTTGCAAAGAGAACAAAGACAGAGAAGAGACAGGAGTCCAGTGTTGAGGCTTTCAAGGACACTCCCTTTTAGATACATAATTCAGACATCACCCAGATACATAAGGAGTTCTTGTGTTCTCTGTGGAAGATGGGGCTGGGGTGGGATGCAGGACCGGAGAAGGCCATCCAGAATGAGGTGCACCCCATCCTGGCCGCTCCAACAGGCAACACTGTGGTATCTGCACTGACTTGGTGTATCAGACACCTTCATATGCCAGCACACTAGAGTCTAAGCTGTTGCCCCGCGCTCACAGTGACGCGGCAGAACACATGGACTCCAGTTCCGGATGGGATTGGTGCTCGCTTATTCTGCTGGCTGTCAGGATTGATGGAGAGTTCTTAACCTCTCTGCATTTCCTCATCCGGAAGGTAGGATAACAGAAACAGCTTCACAGGGCTTTGATAAGAATTAGAGATAATGCATCTAATACATCCAGCACGTGCCTGACACATGGGAGACACTCGCTAGGTTTTCTCTCTCTGTCTCTTTCTCTCTCTTACACACACACACACACACACACACTGCAATCCTTGTTCCAAGAAAATAACAGACTGTGGCATTTTTCCCCTCCCCTGGTTGTTGCTGCAGCTATAATCATTGGTCACCAGGTCAGACGACGAGGGCCTCCTCGGGGATTATGCATACGCTTCCTCATAACTAGGCAAATCAAGGAGGATGACTCATCTGGCAAAATAAAAAAGGTATGTGAAATATCAGGAAGCCAGAGGACATTTAGAAATCATCTGCCTTCCTGCTATCTTTTATCAGGGGAATCTGAAAACTTTTATTATTTGTTCTCACGGAAGAGGTTGCGGGGCTGAGAGTCTGTGTTTGTGTTAACTTCTTGGCTTTGGTTTAAAAGCATTTCCAAAAAAAATAATAAATAAATAAATAAATAAATAAATAAATAAATAAATAAATAAAAGCATTTCCACCTGAAGACACTTGTAATGTGTTAGCATGTCTGCAAGGCAAGTGACAGTTTTCAATATGGCAGCCCTAGGTTTCAGGGGGTCTGGCACATCCCAACACCCTGTATTAGCCGCCGAGAAGGTTCCAGGCAAAAAAGGTAGTGGCCAACCAGCAATCCCCAGGAGATATCTGGGGCTTATTGAAGTGTCAGTTTTATAGCCCTATTTCATTTTTCTTCTCTTTTATTGTTAGACTTATTTTCTAGAACAGCCTAGCTCTGTGTAGTTTTAATGGCCTCTTTGCCCCGGATTTCTGAAGTGTTTGCCGTCTCTCTCCCATGTGTGCAGGGCAAGACTGTCCTTCCTACGTCCCTGTTTAGCCTTAATTTCTGCAGATTAAGCCCCTTGCTCATGGCTCCTTGCGGGCCCCCTCCCCCCCACATAATTCCCCACACCTTCACGATCCCCAATCTCTGACACATACTGCTGTTTGCTTACCAGCAGCCCTTTTCTGTCTTCTTCCAGGCCACCAGAAACCTGGCTTTGTCCAGATTATCAGATGAGTAGCAGGACATGAGAGGAAGGAAGGCGCTTCACCTAGTCCTAATATTTATGTTTAGTGTAAACCATCCATGTAATTCCAGTGTTCTTAACTACGGTTGAGCTAAGCTGGCTGAATAGTGGGGTATAAAGGTCCATTTGTTTGAGGCATTCTTGGTGAATTTTCTTTCTCCATAGAATAAAAAGTTGTGGGGAAAAGGGCTACACACACACACACACACACACACACCCTCTGCCAAGAGTCACAGAAGGACCAAGCACAACAACACCTCACATCTCCACTCTAACAAGCCTGGGGCCACCTATCTCAAAGTATCTCTTTAAGCAGAGCAAAACCTCGTTGCTGGATATGGGATTGCTATTTGTGTTACTTGTATTGTCTCTTGCCTGTAGACTCAGCACGCTGAGGGTTGCGGTCTCCTAGCCTTGTGCTTCCCTGCCTTCCGGCTCCCCGCCACCGGATGCCTGCCCCCTGGGAGCTGATGGTCAAGCTAAGGGAAAGCTGAAGACAATGGACTGAGCATGGCTTTCTGTGATGAGAAAAATCCTGAAAGACCCACTTCTTAATTGTAATAGCGCTCTGTCTTGCACCCACACCCGAGGTTGGCATGATGAATCCTATCTCAGAGATTAGGAAATGAAGGATTAGAGAATTTAAGTGACTTGCCGAAAACCTCAAACCTTGTAAGTGATGCAAGGGTTGCTTAACTTTGAGGTTCATCTTTTATACACTTTACAACTCCGGGGGACAAGAACGAAATCTGAATACTTACCAGGGCTTACAAGACCCTGCATGATGTTATCTCTGATCGCTCACTCCCACCAACAATTTTTACTCGAAATTCCTCAAAGATTCAAGTCCTTCTCTCCCTTCTGGGCCTTTGCTACTACTGCTCCCTCTGTCTGGAATGTTCTTCCTCCTCTCCATCTGGATGAGTCAGTCCTGTTTCTCAGAACTGTACTAAAACATCGCTTTCTCCCGAAAACATTTTCTATTCTCCATATCAGCTGGGCACACTACCCACTATATTTAAGTTGCACATTTAGGTGCCTATTTTTTGCATAAATCACCAGTACTTTGGGAACTAAGACTTGATCATATTCACTTCTACATTCTCTCAGCCAAGAGCAGACTCTGGTGTTCCACTGGGTAATGGTCCTTATTTACCCCTTTTCATGGAACCACAGCTGATTTAACCTGGCCTTCTAGTCCATGTAGTATATTATGTGTTCTAGGGTTTGAGGCAAAAAATGTATAATTGTGAAAGCTCCACTGATGATTCCAATGCACATTCCTGGTGACAAAATAGTATGCACCGGAATAGACCGGAATAGTATGCACCCAAAAGTATTTGTTGAATAAATGCTCTCTGCCAGTTCCTTGACTAGTAAACAGAAAGCAAAAACACGAACAAAAAAATACCCCCCCCCCACCCAAAATGTTCATATCTTCCAACTGTTGTTATACAGACCGATGCGGTTCAGCTACAATCATTGAAGCAACTATACTATCTAGAAATTCATAGTAAAACAAGAGAAGCAAAACATAAATTATCAGGAATATCCACAGTATCCCAACTCCTGAAGGTCTTACGAGAATGTTCGCATATATGTCGCACATTTTAATAGTACAGAAATGAATTAGGTCAGTCGCCATGTGAATTTCTTGATCCCTGACAAAACATACAAATTAGGTATTTTTCTTGGAGTTTAGAAGGAATTGATGATTTAAGAAAGATAAACAATAGACCAGAATAAGAGTGAGGATGAATTATTTGAAAAGCTCCTTTTATTCAAATTTAACTTTTCTATTTCTGATAAAATCATTTGTGTGTGTGTGTGTGTGTGTGTGTGTGTGTGTGTGTGTGTGTGTGTCAAATTCCCTACAAACCAGAGTGTTCTGGAGAAATAGCTTCATAACGGAGAAAACAGGTCATTGGCAAATGTCTTGCCTTGAGACAGAGAACAAAGAACAATTAATTCCAGACGGCGTGCTAGAAAGGGTACAGGAAACTCACAAATAATTATAGAGTAGAGGGTAAACATTAACTCTATTGAATATCCCCACAAAACAGAGTCCTTTAGTAAACAGTCCGAGATGGTCCTGATAATTTAAAGTAACAAAACTTAGACATGCCTAAATAGAAACAGAAAAAAAAAATCTGTGAACGAAGAGAAAATTGACTTTGTATTCATTGAGCCAGAGGTAGCAAACGGAGCCGCTAATATAAAATTTACATTAAAATGAACAAAACTGGGACTTCCGTGTGTTAAGAAGAATGTTATAGTCTTGGAAGAATCTGAGAGGACAGAGAAAAGATATTGAAACAATCTTAGAGCATAATTCTAAAATATCAGTGTGCTATGATATAAAGAATACACAATTTCGAGTTATCGAGACTCTAAGTTAAAGCTTGGATCTTCTGTGCTAACCAGGGCATGGCACTTGAGTTTTAATACCATCATTTGTAATGGTAACCATTACCTTTTTTTTTTTTTTTTTTAATTTGAGTAAGTTACCATAATTAAATTGCCTGAGCCAGAATCTCAAGAAAGTCCTTCAAAAATCACAATTATGTATTATTCTAAACATAGGGACGGGGGGCTAGAAAATAATTCCCTAAGTGAAAAACTGGTTTGATTTGATCTCTGACATTGTTAGTACTGTCAAAGTGGTCTGGCATTTGGAGAAAACAAACAAACAAATAAACAAGAAATGGGGGCACCTAGGTGGCTCAGTCGGTTGAGTGTCATGATCTCACAGTTCATGAGTTCAAGTCCTACATCGGCTCATTGCTGCCACTGCAGAACCCACTTCTGATCCTGTCTCTCTCTTTCTCTGCCCCTCCTTTGCTCATGCTCTCTCTCTTTCAAGAAACAAAACAAAACAGAAAACAAAATAATAACACACAATCTATGGGATTTCCCTGGTGTTAGAAGGCTTTCCTTGAGAAACGGATATTGACATCAGAATATACCATGTAAAAAGGAAATAAAACCTTGCTTCTATAGATCATTTTACTTCTCAAAGATCTTCGCTTTGTTTAATTTGGTCTGTAGTGGACAGACATTCCCCTCAACCCCCTGCAACAGATTCAGAAATGGATATACAGATTAAGAAGCAATGGCCTTTCCAAAATCGCTTAAATATTGTTAGACTATCTCGCTGTCACATTTTCTGGCTTTTACCATGTGTTCCAGGGTAGTGAGACAAAAGCTAGAGGTAGGAAAGTATCATGGGGAGAGATTCCCTAGTGTCCCAGACCTTTCCTGAATGCAAGACAATGCACGACCCTCTGAAAACTGAGATTAGGTCAGGAGAGTGAGGTTATATCAATTCTTCACTGTACCAGTTGTCTGAAAGCTGGAAACAGAGCAGTGGAATTAAAAAAAAAAATATCCTGATGCACAGAAAGCCACAGGAGATGTAGAACAAAATTAAAAAAGAAGTCACAGTAATTCACCAACCATCAGGCAGGATATAGAGGCACAAAAAGAAATCTTCAGACTCTTGTCAGTGGTCAATTCCCAAAGTGACACTGAATAGAACAATTTAATTCTGCCTTAAAAATATTTGAAGTACGTTGTGAACGAAACAAAGCTGCAGTGAAGCCCAGACCTAGCTTCACTGCAGATTAGATTCAGTCAGTCTGCATTTTGGCAACCTGACCAAAGAAGAATCATGTCCTTCTCTGGAGGATAAATACTATTTTCTTCAGGTCTCTGTTGTCCTTTCACATACAGTCTCTGCTATAATATAATCATACAGTTATAAACCAGGAGAAAGCAAAAGAGCTGAAAAATATAACCCATAATCAAGATAAAAAAAAAATAGTCCATAGGGGCGCCTGGGTGGCGGAGTCAGTTAAGCGTCCGACTTCAGCCAGGTCACGATCTCGCGGTCCGTGAGTTTGAGCCCCGCGTCAGGCTCTGGGCTGATGGCTCAGAGCCTGGAGCCTGTTTCCGATTCTGTGTCTCCCTCTCTCTCTGCCCCTCCCCCGTTCATGCTCTGTCTCTCTCTGTCCCAAAAATAAATAAACGTTGAAAAAAAATAAAAAAAAAAATAGTCCATAGAAACAGGACCAGGGATGACTCAGATGTAAAAGTTATCAGATAATGGCTGTAAAATAACAGTAATAATTATGTTAACGCAGGTAGTGGGAAAGAAAGACAACGTGAGCAAAGAGTTAGGTGATTCCAGCAGATCTATGAGAATTAATAGAGTAAAAACACTTGAAATGGAAAGACAATCGGAAATCAGAAATGAGGAACTTATTTGGTGGCTAAAGAGCAGACATGACATGGAAGGAGAAAGTACCAGCAAATTTGAAGACAGGTCAATTAAAATTAACTACAGGATCTTAGAGACATATTTGAATTCCCATGTTCACCGCAGCATCATTCACACAAAGTATAGATGGAACGTAAATGCTCATCACAGATGAATGGGTAAAGAAAGTGTGAGAGATAAATCTCCATCCATAGATACATATATGGATGGTCCCAAGTCCATCGCACATCTCCTGTTTGGCTACAAGACAAACAATACCAAAGGTCTTGAAACTATTTCTGATAAAATCACTTGAGGTGTGTGTGTGTGTGTGTGTGCGTGCGTGTGTGTGTGTGTGTGTGTGTTAAATTTCTCATAAATCAGAGTGCTTTTGGAGAAATAGGAGCTTCAGAATGGAAAACAAACAAACAGTGTGTGTGCATGTGTGTATGTGCACACATAGGAAAACAAGTTCACTTGGTCTTAAAAAAGAAAGAAATTCTGCCATTTGTGACAGTGTTGATGACCGTGAAGGACGTTATGCTAAGTGAAGTAAGTAAATCACGGAAGAATAGATATTGCATGATTCCACCTATAAAGTAATTAAAATACTCAAGCAGAATATAAACAGAGAGTAGAATTGTGTTTGCCAGGGTTAGGAGGAGGAGGAAATGGGGATTTGCTGCTCAACTGATAGGAAGTTTCAGTTATACAAGATGAAGAAGTTCTGGAAGTCTGCTGCACTTAACAGTACTGTATTGTACACTTAAAATTTGTTAAGAGGATAGATTGCATGTTGTGTGTCCCTCCCACAAAACAAAACAACAAGAAAAAGCGAAAACACAAATAAGACCTACAGCAGAAAATGAGAAATTTTTAATGCATATATTTGTGGGACAAGAAGTAATAGTTTAGTATACATTCAATGGGAATCTCAAGTGGAGAGTGGAAAAAGAATAGGTTATGTGTAATATCTGAAAACACGGTGCCTGAGAAGTTTCTAGACTGAAATATACCACCTCAAATATCCAAGAAACACAGTTACCTCAAGCAAGATAAATATAAGGAAAGCTATTCCCAGCAAAAACTTAGTCATGCTGAAAAAAAAAAAAAAAAAAACTCAAGATACAGAAAAAATTTTTTTTTCGAGAGAAAGTGAGAGAGAGAGAGAGAGAGAGAGAGAAAGTATGGGGGGGGGGCGGTCAGAGAGAGAGGGAGACAGAGAATCTGAAGTAGGCTCTGAGCTGTCAGTCCAGAGCCTGATACGGGGCTCAAACTCACAAACTGTGAGACCATGACCTGAGCCGAAGTCAGATGCTTAACTGTCTGAGCCACCCAGGTGCCCCCAGAGGTGATAAAAAAGCAACCAGAGGTGATAAAAAGACTATTTGCATAAAAGGGCAAATGATGAGAGTTACAACTGAATTACCCTAAGAAACAATGATGAGTAGAAGACAATGGGATGATTTGTTTAAAATACTGGAGGGAAAAAAGGACTTTCGGCCAAGGATTTTATATTTGGTAAAAATATCTTCCATAAAAACATAAAGTAACACAATGTTAAGAAGATGCTAAAATAGTACATCCCAAACAAAGCTGCGTACTAAATAGATATGTTGAATGTGTGCATATATAGGCATATACATATATGAGTATGTGTATGTAGTTATCCATATTCATGAATATGTATACACATATGTACACATATGAATATATATGAGTGTATCTGTATCTACATTTTCTGATATATATCACGAAGGACTCATGTCCAAAGCACATAAAGAATTCCAACAAATTCCACCAAATTCCCGATTACCAATAAAAAATAAAAAACAAATAGGCAAAACACTGAGTTGATAATTCACAAAAGAAGATACGAATGGGCAACAAGTGTGTCTAAATTTGTTCAACGTCATTAGTTTTCAGGCCAAATGTAAAGTAAATACAATAAAATGCTATTTCACATTCACTAGAAAGGTTACAATTCCAAAGGCAAATTGTCATCAATTGACTGCACTTTTGATGTTTGGTGAGAGTTTTCAAGTCCCACTACCCCCTCTTTGTGGGCCACATCCCAGCACAGTGACAAGAAATCCTGGCGCTCCCTTTTTGGAAACAAGCTGGAAGTTCAAACCATGCAGGTTCTAGATGACAGGAATCTTCACTCCAGCACCAATCCTAAAAGCCATAAAACTCTAAGCTATCCCTTCCTAGTCCCTCAAGTCATTTTCTAGATCTACGTGGAAGCCTGCTGTGCCCTCCCTAAGATAACTCATTATATCAGCGATAAACCTTTTTGTATCTTTTGGTGTGTGGCGGGTCATCAGACTTGACATTGGAACCAACTTTTACACCGGGGGGTGTCCATCCCACGTCTCCCACTTGACCACCATACAAACAATGTCATCAGCCATAGAGCAGGTGGACAGTCAGCCGTTCTCCCTCGGGTGTGTGCTATGTTACGAACAAGAGAATTGCCCAAGAAAAATGAAAACAGGTACCCAAAAAAGTCTTACTCAAGAATGTTCATGGCAACCTTATTCGTAAGAGCCCCCAACTAAACCTGCATGTCCACAGAGTAATAGACAAATAGTGGTACATTCATGGAATGGAATGCTAATAAAAGGAGCCACACAACGACTTGATGAGAGCTCAGAAATATTACGTAGAGGGCAAAACACCAGGCACAAAGGAATACGTGTGGTACAGTTGCACTTATCTGAAGACTGAGAATAGGCAATACTGAAAACAGAAGTGATTGCCTCTCTCAGGAAGCAGACAGCTGGAACTGTTGGAAAGGGGTCCAAGGGAATTTTTGGCATGGTGGGCAAGTTCTATATACTGTGTTTCTTTTGAGAGTTGCTATGACTATATAAAATTACAAAATTCATTTATCTGAACACTTAAGATCTGTACAGTTCGGTATATATAAATTACACTTCAGTATAAAACAGTAAAAAACGGCCAAGTACATTACCCCCGGGGATAGTTAATATGTTAACTTTGCAAACAGTACATGAGCACTGGCTCCAAGAACATCTTAGTGCACAGGACATAGGGCTGTGTGGTAGAAATTTAAGGTACAGACCTGTCTGCCATATGAAGAAACGGAGTCCAGAAAAAAAAGTCCTTATGGGAAGTGTACCATTTGATGTTTCCTACATGTGTCTTTTTTTTTTTTTTTTTTTTTTTTAAGCGTGGCTTTGAAAGCTAATGAGCAAAGGTCATGGGTGCTGCCCACAGACACTTGCATTACATGAGTGTTCTCAATGCAAGTGACATTGTCTGGGATTTATGATTCTAAAAGCTAGAGACTTTCTGGAAGTATTCTCACCGACCAGCCAGCAAACATGAGCACCAAAATCTAATGACAGCTTAGAGTATGAGGTAATGATTTACATGACAAGTGCCCCAAATGTTAAAAATGCCAGCAAGTCACATCCATGAGGCCACAGGCACGGAGCTTCTCTCTTCTGCCATGGACTGCTGATAAAATACTTTTAATTCTATTATGCAATCATCCCAAAGAAAATAGATAGCTTTCAGCTGCCGAGTTTCCTTTCAATGACCTGATTAAAATGCATCAAGGGAAAAAGGACCCAGATGTTCTTGTCACTAACTGATAAGATATCGCTGGTAATCTTTACTGATTGCTGAAATTACAGGGAAAATGAAAATAACAGAAGAACAATGTCTTCATAGCAGAATATAAACAGTGTCTCCTGTAAGCCGTATCTTTTGAGGATTTATCTTTCTTTACCTTTTAACGCTCGTATGTATTTTCCCCGGGACGTCACAGTTATTCTGTGCCCCAAGGGGGGAAAAATGCAACAGGGAGACAGGCCTGCTCTTCGAATTAGGTTTATAAATAGTGCGGATTTGAGGCAAAATTGTGAGAGAAGGTAACTTTACTTCCGACTCCTCACATGCTTTGTTCATAGAACAATTATTTTTATTTTCAGTTTCTAATAGAAATAGATTCTTTACTCAGATTGTGACAATGCCCCTTATTCTGCGTCCAACCTCCTTGGGCTCCTATCTTTCTAGGACGTGCAAATCACCATAGCTCCTCTCTGTCTGAACATCCTCAAAAGCTCCTAAGCCTACAAGATAAATTCACAGACTCATCCGATTCTGGAAATCGGGAATGGGGAGATTCTTAGTGCCTAAGTAGGCAAGAGGTCAACACGCTTATTCTGTAAAGAGATGAAGAATAAAGCTTCAGGCTTTGCAGGTCATATATTATTCTCTGCAGTCTCTGCTGCTGTAGCATTCACAGACAATAGGTAAATTTACGGGCCTGGTTGTGTTCCAATGAAACTTTATTTACAAAATCAGGCAGTAGGTCAGATTTGACCCACAGGTCAGACTTTGGTGATCCCTTCACTAGTAGACCACTAATACTTTGGTCTGAGATAGAGTTGAGCTTTGAAGATTCTGGAAAATTGGTTTTCTTTCCTTTTTTTTTTTTTAAGTTGATTTATTTTTGAGAGAGAGAGAAAGCATGCGTGAGCAAGGGAGGGGCACAGAAAGAGGGAGAGAGAGAATCCCAAGTAGGCTCCGTGCTATCAACGCAGAGCCCGATGTGGGGTTCTATCCCACAAACCATGAGATCATGACCTGAGCTGAAATCAAGAGTTGGATGCTTAACTCTTGGGTGAGCCACCCAGGCGTCCCTGGAAAATTTATTTTCTATTCTCCAAAAATTATTGCCAGAGTTCCTAAATTGCCAAAAAAGAATCATGAAGAGTGTCCATACAACATGAAAACAGTCAAGGAAGGACTGTTCAGCAAGTTAAGGCATAGCTTCCATTTAGTTTGTTAAGTAATCAAATGCCTCACTCCTAACAGGACAAAATACATGTACAAACATAACAATAAATAGTAACTGAGTGTTCAATCTATTTTACAAAATAAACTTAGAAGGATGCCCCAGAGAACCTTATAATTTATGAATGCAAAATTAGAATAATTGCTATATTCTCTGTTGACAAAATACAGAATCCTTACATTAGGAAAGAACTAATTAATGAGTTAGTTGTGATCAGACCTCTCTCCTCCCTCAGAGCAGCTAGACCTGGCTGTTTATGACATACAGTAAGATTTTGTTTTATGCCCACTGTTGAGGGTGGGCAGCAAATTTTAAATTAAAAACAAGGACAACAAAGATAACATCAATTTCAAACCATCTACCTGGATGTTCCACAGTGACTTTCAAACCAGTATGGGCAAACCACAATTTTTCTCCCCTCAAACTTTTTCCTCTCATGGGTCCCCCCCTTCATCTAATATAGAGATATTTACTGAGCAAGTATGTGGGGGGCATGAATTAATATTAGGGGGCTGCTTACATTGTTGGTTTTTTTTTTTTTTTTTTTATTTTAAGGAGAGACAGTGATCCTTGTGGTGGTAGGTCTAGTTTTTTTGTTTGTTTTTTGCTTCTTTCTTTCTTTCTTTCTTTCTTTCTTTCTTTCTTTCTTTCTTTCTTTCTTTCTTTCTCTCTCTCTCTCTCTCTTTCTCTCTCTCTCTTTCTTTCTTTCTCTTTCCTTCTTTCCTTGCAATCAAAAGGAGACAAAATCACTTCTCTCCTCAAAAGAGCAGGCAACAGAATTTTCATCAGTGAGAATGAGTGTCATCAGTGTGAGTGATTTACTTCTCTTGTCTCTGTGAGATGCTCACAGTCCCCTGCATCACAGACAGCCCTGACCACAAAGGGGACAGTTCTCTGGCTTCCTGGGGGAACTAAGCTACTGTGGAAGACATTTTCAAAGGTGACCCTATAATCCTCCCCACCTCCTTCATGCTCTTTTGCAATGTGATCTAGCCCCTCTTCTCACCCAGAGATGACGTTTTCCTCTCGCTTGGACTCTGATCTGACCCTGTGACTTCCTTTGACCGGGGGAGTGCAGCACAGAGATGTTGTATGGATTCTAGGACCAAGCCTTAAGAGGCCTTGAGGTTCCCATGCTCACCCTCTTGGGGCTCTGTGCCATCACACATGGATATCCCACTATCTTGCTGGAGAGAGAGGCCCCCAGGGAGTCTAACCATCTCAACTGCAAAGCCATGAAGGCCATCTTGGATCACCCCCCAAGATGAATCTCCAGATGATTAAAACAGCAGAGTGAGCTTAGGTGAAACCAGAAGAACAACCCAGCAGAATTCATTCTGTGTTGCAGCATCATGAAAAAACAAAAAGTTGTTATACAGTAGCCATAGTGGATGCAGTTAATTCCGTGTAATTGTTCTGCATGAACAAGATTAAAAGACTATTTGTAATTTCAAGGCATTAATAAGATGGTGAGTGGAGCTGGTGCTCAGCATCGTATTTAGTTGAGCCAATGGTATGTACTTCGGCCGCACTGATAATTCGGAGAGCTTTGCATATACAGAGAAATAAATGAACAAGTGTATTTTCTGGCATCTTACAATTTTCAAAGACATTTCAGAATCGCCATCTCATTTCTACCTCAAAAGGTACCAAAGAGATTCACAGGGAAAGTATCAAGACCCACATTCATTAAGTATTCGAAAGCCCAGGGGGTTAACGATGACTTTCTTATTAGCACAGGTAAGAACTGGCATAGTTAGGATTTGAAGTCACATCTTCCAAGTGCAATCTCTTTGACCTTGTGACTCTTCCCGAGGTGTTAAGCTAGCTCTGTGTGAGAAACTGGGGGATGTGTTTGAAACAGACTACCATGCAGCCTTTGCAGTCAGTATTTTCACCACAAATGTTTGCCGATGTCTAGGCTAAAAAAAATACAGATGGCACAGAGGTCCGTTTTCATTGATCTGTGGGTAAACTGAAGCATAAAACGTGGCGAGCATAGCACCTGTCATGTAGGAAGTTCTTTAAAAAGTGGTGACCATCATCCTTGTTATTATTCATTCTTTACTATAATTATATATATGACCTTCTCCACTCCCCCCCCCCCCCCACTCAGTACACATACCACATCACTCAGAAACACAGGGCCCAAGGATCTCAGTGTTCAACTTTCAGGAATGAAATCACATTTTGGTGCCCCCCCAAAAAAATGCACGTGTTGGGGGACATCTTTGGCACCCTGATATTTTCTTTAATTTTTTTTATTATTTATTTTTTAAGAGACAGAGTGTGAGCGGGGGGGGGGGCAGAGAGAGAGAGAGAGAGAGAGAGAGAGAGAGAAAAGGAGACATGGAATCCAAAGCAGCCACCAGGCTCTGAGCTGTCGGCACAGAGCCCAACACAGGGCTTGAACTCACGAACCGTGAGATCATGACATGAACCAAAGTCAGATGCTTAACCGACTGAGCCACCCACGTGCCCAAGGAACCCTGACATTTTCAAGTGAGTTTCGATTTTTTACCCTTTCTGTAAATGGCATGTGAACCTTTGATAATGTGAAAGACAATAGAAACATAAGAGCAGATGTGATTATTCAACATTTTCTTATATGAGGTTTAATTTTTAAGTGAAGAGAAACTTTTCTGCTTTCATAATTTTTTATAGAGCATATTAATAATTCCATGTAAGAGATTATAAAGAGGTTTCTATAAGAAGCTTGTTTTGTTTTTCTTGCTAACTCTCTTGCATGTTAGGCTTTAAAATATTTTAGTGATTATTAGTAAATACTGGTCCATGAGCTTCCTTGCCTCCTCACTCAGTGATTTTCCTCAGTTTTTGTTATTTTTGCTTAGCCATTTCTCTGCTAGATGCCCAATCGGATGGGACAGCGGTTTTATAACCAAATCCCCTCATGTGCACGCTAATCCTTATTTCCTATGCAGTATCTGAGCTCATTTTGTCATATAAATCATTCCATTCTTTACATTAGGGTTTGCTTTCTGAATGATCCTGGCCCTTCTTTTAGAATCGAAATCCCCTACAACTAGAGCATTCGATGGCAGAGAAGGGGGGGGGGGAAGAAGACAGGGGGATCTGAGAGCTATTTTCCGATGAGTTTTATGATTTTCAATTTGACCTCTACTTGGAATGGAGTTCAGGAAAACCACGGGCGTGCTGGAGATAAGAAGTTCCATCGGGGTCCCTGTGGTCCTTTTCATTAAATAAGCTCTTTCTGCTGTTGACCTGACTCAGTCCTATTGCAGAAGGTTATTCTGACAATCCATTTCCAGGTGAGGAGAGCTCCAGAGTGTGTTCTGAATACATTTTTAAAGAATCGTCGTCAAGAATTACTGATTTTCTACAGAGTTTTGTGCCTTTCTACCTGTAGGGTTTCCACTGCAGTACAAATTTGCCCTTGATGGAAACATCATATCGCAAATGTGGGACCAAGTCTCAGAGCCAAAGTCTGTTGATTAGATGTTTTAGTTGAGGGAAGATAATAACAGTTCTCTACAATGAAAGATACTGAAGATCCATTCTGAGCATTTATTATAATGTATACTATTCTTTGAGGCTAACATTCAAATAAATGTCATCAAATGTACCGGATAAAATTTAGGCAGTTATGGTCAGTGTACTCCCAAGTGAGCACAGTGGAGGCATTATTTAAGAGTTTGAACTCCCCAATTCAAACTTACTCTAACTTCAATCAGTTCAAGAATTCTTAAAGTCAACAGACTCAGTGTTTGGATGGAGAGGCCCCCTTTACATTTACTGAACTGGATACCAAAGCAATAGATAGGAGAGCTTGGGGGGGGGGGTAGAAAAGAAGGCTACTTCTATGTGTATTACTGAGTACCACCCAGAGAACGAGCCTCTTTGGATGAGCTTGTACGGAAAAGACCTTGGAGCCAGACCAACCTGGACTAAAATCCCAGGTCAGACACTTCGCAGCTATGTGACCCTGGGAAGGCTATCTAGCCTTCTCTCAGGCAGTAGAGAATTTTGTTCGCATGGTTGCAGTGGCCATGCAATGAATTAATCTGTCTGAGAACCTAGTGCATGGCATCTAAGAAGCTCTGTTTATAAACTATCTTTATGATGAAGTTATATGTGATATCTGAAGGAGCTGGCACAGTAAAGATCTATTTAATGTAGAGGGTCAGTACCCCATTAAATCGCTGATATTTCTCCCCATTTCTTTGAACTGTTTTGGATCAATCCTCCATCAGGCAGCAGAAATCATTCTGCTCTTTCTAAATCCTCTAGATCATTGCTCTTCTTTCTAAAACCCTTAATCACATCACATTCACAACCAAACCCAAACCACTAAGCATGGCATTCAAGGCATTGCACAATCCGGTCTGGACTTAGCCTGCGTACCAGCTTTATCTCTCATGAGGCACTCCTCTGTATATCTTCTCCTGAATTAACGCTCCTGGAATGACTGCATCTCTCTGCTTGCATGTACCGTTCATGAATATTCGTATTACACTTTAACTTTTCTTCTTTTGCCTTTAAACGTTCTTCTTCTAAAGTCTACTCATGAAACGTAAGTAATCTTTGAAGCACAGCTCAGCTTGAAGGGAAGTGACAACAATAAGATAATCACATATTTTACTTCTGTTTTTTTAACTTTTTTTTTTAACGTTTATTTGTTTCTGAGAGACAGGGAGAGACAGAGCTTGAGTGAAGGAGGGGCAGAGAGAGAAGGAGACACAGAATCTGAAGCAGGCAGGCTCCAGGCTCTGAGCTGCCAGCACGGAGCCCGATGCGGGACTCGAATTCACGAACCTTGAGATCATGACCTGAGCTGCGGTCTGGCGCTTAACCCACTGAGCCACCCAGGTGCCCCAGATAGTCACATATTTTCAAGTTTCTTAATAAGAGGAAAAAGGTAACCTTTCAGCTATTAAGAGAACAAAGCAGCAATGACACATTAGAAATCTGGGTCCCATGACTTTTATCTGATGTCATCACCACCTTCTTACATACAAAACAAGACAGGAAATAGGGTGACAAATGTTACTCACAAGCTAATGACACAGTTTGGGAGCAATGGAAAGGGTTCTCCTCTTTATATTTTGGTAACTGCATGATGGAGAGAGGACTGAGGTCTCCAATGATGCCTCTGCTCTAGTTTTAATGTTTCACAAATTCACAAATTTTAATGTGTGGTCCTGCAAGCCCTTTCTCCTCAGAAGGAATCAATCTCCTTTATTTGCTAGAGGGTCTTAGATGAGAAGTTTAGGATTATTCACACACAATTCTTTTTGTCCACTAAAGCGCATGGATTCTGAGCAGAATCCCAGCTCTGTTTCTCCAGGAGTTTAGGGTATACCATCAGCAGAAGCTGACACGGCTCCTCTGTGGTTCACAATCAAAGCAACAGCATCCCTGCACAGAGCTAGCACGCATAGAGATGCTCACACAAGTATTTCTATCACAAAGCTCTTTCTTCATACATCACATCTGAAAATGTAAGAGTCCACTTCCTTTCAGTCAATGGTCCATCACAAGAAAACAGTGGGAGGTAACAAAGTTCTTGACTTACACTAGATGTGTCATGAAGTCTGTGAATCTACTAAGTATTAAGGTAAATTGTGACCAGTAATTTTAAAAGGGAGGGAGGGAAAGAGGGAAGGAAAGAAGGAAAGGAGGGGGGGAGGGAAGAAGGAAGGAAGGAAGGAAGGAAGGAAGGAAGGAAGGAAGGAAGGAAGGAAGGAAGGAAGGAAGGGGAAACATACCCCTTCAACCCTAACTGAATCCAGCTGAACATACAGACAGAATAGTTGTGATGAACAAAGACAGATGATTAAAATAAGGAAGTCACTGCATTAGATTTAATATTTATACTCATAAGTCATTCAAATAAATAGATTTGACTTCTGATTTATCTGGCGATAATCCAGAGTCTCCTTACTTAAGATCTATGAACATGGTTCTTCACAGGATCTACTCCTGGTAACTTGTTCGCTGTATCTCTGCTCTCCTGCCCTTGCTATTTGCATTTTGTGTGTTTCTTTTTTTTTCCCCTGTGGAGGAGAAAACCAAGACTTAGCTGAAAGGCAGTGGACTGAGGCACTTTGTCCGGGGAAGCAGAGAAGAACTTTGTCCTGGAATTGGTGAGAAGGGGACACTGTGTTATAAAAGGAAAGTGGACATTGAGCTGGCCTTCAGAAGCTGTGAGTTAAAACCCACTTTTCTAAGGAATCTTCACCCTTTCTCCAGTTATATTCCCTGGCCAAGTGCACACAGTAATTGCTCAATAAATATTACACTTTGAAACAACAACAAAGAAAGTGATTTCATTCCTGCTTGTTAACTTGTTCATTCCCACTCCATACTTCAGCATTTTCCAGAATATTATATAGTTGAAATCATACCACTGATACACTTTTGTCTCAGTCTTAATTAAAAGCTAGATCCATGTAAAATTGACGTTCAGGAATATTCCATGGATGGCAGGTGTGAAACTCCCCTCAAGTCACCGGCCTAGAGGATTACTAGTATCTTTTCTTTTTCAACATCTTTTCAAAATTCTATAACTCTAAGGAAGTGAAGATTTCCTAAGGGATATTTTAATACCTATTTAATCATAGTTAAAGAATAATTCAAGCCAATAAAGTCTTAATAATTAGTTGTTGGTTATCTTCCATGGTACCTGCACTATGGGAGTTGTTCAATATTTATCATCTGAAGTATTTAAAACAATCCTTCAAACAATTATTATTTTACAAATGATCATATTGTGGTGTATTGTGAGTGACATTTTTACCAAGGTCATTTTATAGCTGTTCATTCAGGTTAAACATTTAGTAATGCCTGACTCCTAGTTCTTGTTCTTTTTCATATTTGAAGCCTCATCTTTCTTCTTAACTGGAATCGAACATTTCTTTTGTTGCCTCAGATGCTTTAATAATGTTTGGCACCTCTCCAAGACTAGGCTTCTTGCTGGCTAATTGTAGTCTTGAAAATGAAGGTCTCCAGTTGTCCTACAGGGGCCATTGAGAAAATATGTCTACATGTTCTGTTCCTTCATAAGGTCTTCTACCGTAAATAATGTATATGACCTGGCCTATATCCAACCTCATCAAAAAAGATGGCATTACCAACAACTTACCCATGTAACCAACTCGGGATCAACAATGTGATTAACTGTGTGCTCCTGTTTGAGAGTTTCCTGCTCTGTGCAGCTACACCACCATGCTGTGGTGGTGTTGATGAAGGGGCTAAGAGCTATGTCTGATGTGTAAAATAATAAAGGACGCAACCAGGGCTGTGGTTTCAAAACCAACTACTAATCGGGCAAATACAAATGAAGAAGTCAAGGTATTTTCAAAAAATGCACCCTTGCACTTTTTGCAACTATCAGAGAACAACACCCTTGGCCAGACACAAGAGCCCTCGCTGTGGGCATCAGAAGCATAGCTACTGGTATTGTTGGTTATACCAACAGTGGCACTGATGTTTGGAACTAGCATGGCGCTCACTTCAGTGGGGTTTGCCATTTTCTTCTTCCGTTTGTGCTCAAAAGAAGAGGAAAGTGGCAGATGTATACGTTGTCAAAACCATTAGCTTAACGATCACGCAGGAGACACTCTCTTGGAACTCGTATGTATTTAGGGGGAAAGAAAGAACAATGATGGATGAGTGAACTGAATTTCCACAGAAAGGATGAGAGCCAAGTTGAAGGACTAGTTCGGGGCTAATTTGAAAGAGATATTTGCGTATCTCTGTTTAGGATGGATATTAGTAATATGTAACATATTTTAAAACACAGTGTAGAATAAAAATAAAATACATCTTTTAAAAAAGTTTTTTAAGTTTATTTATTTTGAGAGAGACAGAGAGAGAGCAAGCAGGGGAGGGGCAGAGAGAAAGGGAGAAAGAGAATCCTAAGCAGGCTCCACACTGTTAGCACGGAGCCTGATGTGGGCCTTGAATTCATGAACCATGAGATCATGACCTGAGCTGAAACCAAGAGTCAGTCCCTTAACTGATTGAGCCACCCAGGCACCCCAAAATGTATTTTTTAGGTGTAGGTATTATATGAGTATTGACTTTTATTTTATTGTCTAGCAGTACAAAGAAAGATGAATGAGTCTAAGATTTCAGTGTTGTTCAGTGTTGTCCTATAGTATTTACTGCTTGAATAAATTGAATTAATTTTTTAATAATTGTTTCACCTTAAAATATATAGAAAATTGATTAAGTGTACCCATTAAGTGATATCAAGTGGAAACCATTGGGCCTAGTATAATGAATATCACTAATTAGCTAAGCACAATTACCATGCCACTTCCCAGTTTGTAATATATTCTACATATATTTTTCATTCTAGATTATGCTTCTTACTTAATTTTACATAAGAAGAAATGGATGTTCAATTGAAGTGATTTTCCCAGGTTTGAATGGCTGATAACAAAGATTATTCTGGGGTTGCAATCTTGCCTTCTGACATCACAATCTTTGTTTACTGTATTGTATTATCCAGGAGGTAGAATCTTAAATTGACTCTCTTTGTATGTTTTAAAAATTTTTTAATAATTCTGTAAGAACCTAACATAATAAACAAGTTTAAAAAAGTTTAAAGAGTCTAACAGTTATTCAGTATATAAAATTATAATTAAGTGCAAGAACACTCTCACTATGTTCTTAAATTTGCCCCTATGAGTTCTCTTACAGAACGGAATCTGGTCCTAGTGTACCAAAAGAAAACAAACCTGAATTAGCACCAAAACATTAATTTTATTAATATTTGGGTATCAAATCCCTAAATCCATTTATTTAAATGTATCAGGTAGATAGTTTTACCCCAAAGCAGGCACTGCTGGATTCTTTTAAAGAAGTCCAATGCCCACACTCCAACTAATTTTCCACTAGAATGGAAAGGAGAGAGGATGTGTAAAGAGGACTACCCTCCTTGGTGTCAGAACAAGTCTGAGCATCTTGGTGGCAGTGCAGGGTCCTTCTTGTGGAATTCTGAAGGGGAAGCAGTCCATGAGTGCCGTCTGATTTTGGTTGGCTTGCTAAATAGAATAGGGTCATTATGTAGGGTGACATAACTAGAATCCTGGACTATTTGGTCTTTGTTAAAAGAATTCTCTTTACAGTTTCTTTATTTATTATGAGAGAGAGAGAGAGAGAGAGAGAGAGAGAGAATCCCAAGAAGAGTCCACACTGCCAGTGTAGAGACTGACGTGGGGCTCAAACCCACAAACCATGAGATCATGACCTGAGGTGAAATCAAAAGTCAGACACTTAACCGTCTGAGCCACCCAGGCAACCCTGGGCTATTTCGTCTTAAACATGGAAGTTCAGAATCCTATCATATCTACTAATCAAGCTACCTCTATCTAATTGGTTACCTGAATAACCAACTTTTCAGATGGCGCTTACACAGAAAGTTTCAAGCTGAGATTTAAATGAAAGATATGGATTCGTCATGCCAAGAAAGGTTAAGTGAGGGAAAGCATTCAGAAAATGCACGTATAATGAATAAAAAAAATGAGAAGGCACACTATGTGAGAAACCCCAGAGAATAGTATGAAATAATACTTCTTATTTACTATGATATTTATATTATATATTTACTATAAAAATAATTCTTGGATCCATGTAGACAGACAGCAGTGGATCTTGGGACACCAGAGAAGAGGCTAATCCTAAACTCTGAGGAGGAGACGCTGGGTGGTAAACTCAAGAGGTGGAGACAGGATGAGGGAAAGGAATGGGGTTTAGAAATAATTAGGAAGTAGATGCTTCAGGGGATCTGGGTAAATACGGGGAAATTCAGAGGGCGGGTCAGGATTCCGGCTTGGGCAACTCTCTGGGCATTAGTGCCGCTTTCTGGTGAAAGGTGATGAGACAGGAAAAGCTTTGTGAAAGGAAAAATTTGAAAACTGAAATTTTAGGTCCCAGTGAGCTATCAGTGTGAATGTATTTGAAAAAAATAACTGCCTGAGGAATAAATGATAGAAGTGAAATAAATAGGTAAAGTTTTGAGGCAGATCGTAGTTGGATTCATGGAACTTGCTGGAATTGCTTAGTGAGACAGTAGAGACTACAGGAAGGATAATTTAGGGCAAATCTCTGAGAAGTTCCAATGTTTAAAAGTCAAGTGTGAACGTGAAAATGGCAAAAAAAAAAAAAAAAAAAAAAAAGAGTGAGAAAGGGCAGGCCAATGGCATTAGAGGGAAAAACAGAATATCCAGTGACTTGACTGGCAAGGCAGGATGGCTCAGAGAGGATGGCCTCCCAGAGTTGGACTTAGTGGTGGCAGCATCCCATCCCTTGCACTGCAACAACAAGAAGAAGCTAGAAAATTTTCGGAAATCATGGTTTTAAGACTTCACAGAACTGTAGAAGCAACACGGACTTGAAATATTCTAATTCAGAGGTGCGCTGAGGTTCACAGGCCAGTTGACCCTTCCCTGGGGGCATCTGCCATACTGCCTATGGACTGAGGATTCTGTCTCATGTGGAGCTACTCTTCCAGGGAAGGTGATACCATGAGTCTTTGGCTATCAGCTGAGACCAACATGATGGATTGGAAACTGAATATCCCCAAACACAACTGGTTTCTCTCTTAAGACTTGCTGAGTTCTGAAGCTGTGAGAAGGAAGGTGGAGAGGGGTAGTGGCTAATCCAAGGCCTTCAAAAATCCAGAGTAAATCTCCTACAATCCTGATATTCTTTTTTTTTTTTTTTAAGATTCAATTTTCAAAGAGAGAGAGAGAGAGAGAGAGAGCAGGGTAAGGGCAGAGAGAGGGAGAGAGATTCCCAACCAGGCTCCATGCTGTCAGCACTCAGAGTCTGACACAGGGCTTGATCCCACAAACTGTGAAATAGTGACCTGAGGTGAAATCAAGAGTCAGCTGTTCAACCGACTGAGCCACCCTGGCGCCCCAATTCTGAGACACTTAAAAGACAAAATCTGTGAGAGGGAAGTGACCTTCCTCAACACAGATGGATTTTTCTCCTCAAGACATATCCAAGTGAACAACGTGAAATTACAACACATCGAATCTTGTGGGTGCAACTAAAATAGTACTTAGAAAAGACAATCCAATGGCCCTAGGAATACTGTATTGAATCAATATATTTCATACATAAAAACTTACACATAAATGGGAAAAAAGACAAAACAATTTGAATAACAATGGGCAAGGACCTTGAAAAGCTATTTACTAAAGATAATTTTCAAGTGGCCGATACGCATTTGAAAATGTACTTAACATCATTGGTCATTTAGGAAATAAAATTTGAAACCACGATGAGATAACCATAAGAGTAGCTAACTTTAATATTATTTTTTAATGTTTATTTACTTTTGAGAGAGAGACAGAGTGTGAGCAGGGGAGGGACAGAGAGAGAGGGAGACACAGAATCTGAAGCAGCCCCTAGGCTCTGAGCCATCAGCACAGAGCCTGATGCAGGGCTCGAACCCATGAGACGTGAGATCATGACCTGAGCCAAAGTCAGATGCTTAACCCAATGAGCCACCCAGGTGCCCCAAGAATAGCTAACTTTAAAAGAACTGGCAATATCAAGTTTTAGTGAGGATGTGCAGTAAGTAGAGTTCTTACCTATTGTGGATGGAGGGGAAATGGCTGTGACCGCTTTTGAGAACTTTCAACTATCTTCTAAAGCTACATAAAGGTAAACTCTACAACTCAGTGATTTCACTTCTGGAAAGGCATGCTCAGATCCACAAAATCACAGCCAGAAAAAAAATGTCCAGAGCAGTGGAAACAGCCGAAATTTGCATCACCTGTAGAATGTGAAATAAATTGTTGTCTTTTCTTACAAAAAGGACACACAGCTATGAAAAACTGTACTCTCTTACATGCAGTAACATGAATGGATTTTAGACACACAACTGAGTGAAACAGCCCACACAAAATTAAAAAAAAAATACCATGTCATTTTATTTATATGAACTTCAAAACTAGGAACAGCTAATCTAAAGGTATAGACTGTGGGTAAATTTGGGGATATATTGTCTGGAAAGGGGTATAAGACTGGTAGGATGATGGAAACTGTCCTATTCTTTGATGTGTGTGGTAGCTTCATGAATATATACATGTTTAACATTTGCGGAGCTCTTCGGCTAAGATGTTGACACTTTACCGGTAAGTTCTTACCCCAATAAAAAAAAAAAGGTAGAGAAAACAGCTACTTTTGAAATGAGAGAGCTATCACCTGATTTAACATGCTGCCTTAGATATACATGAAGCAAGGCCAGAAAAGTCCCTTGGATTTAACGATGAAAGTTGACTAGTGGATTTTGGGAGAACAATTTGAGAGAAAGAGTTCAGTATGAAGGTGGGTGTTAGGGGAGTAGAAAGGAAGTTGGGCGCGCCTGTCTCTTGGGCTTTCTGGCTCTAAAAAGGAGGAAAAGGGGAGGGGCCAAGGAGCAATGGAAAGAAAGTGAGACTTTGTTTTGTGTTAGAAAAAAAAAAAACACGAGATATATTCCTAATTAAACGGTTGTGGGAAGTGCCTGAGGGAACAAAATGTGTGAACTGGGGCTGGCACTCCCCTTCCCCAAATGGCCCCTGAAAAGGTAGGAGAGACTGGGCACCATTATTAGGTCAACTAGATTGGGCTTAACAGGAGAAAAATGAGATTTGGGAAATGGAAGGGCGGTCTGGGAGTGATGAAGGATAGAAGCAGAAAAATCTTCACCAATATCCCAGAAGGCTGACCTATAGACTGCATAGTTTGATAAAGATCAATTATGTCCTGGATGCCACACTCTTAAAGGGTCTCATGACTGCTCGTACATCTCACCGCTAGTTAATATCGAAGAACTGAATGACAGGCACCAGAGTAATCTTGTGAAGGTAGTTTTATGAGTAGATATTTGAAGAAGACATTTATGATCTAATACTCCCTGCATGTCCCCTCCCCCTTGACCACTAAACATATAACCACCAGCTTCACACAGCGAAAGCACAGCTCTTTCTGTCCATAGGTTCCATCCCTGTGCTACTTAAATAAACCAAGTTGCAGTGTAAAACGTCTCAAGAATTCTTTCTTGATCATCACACACAATGATCCCACAACAGGACTATAGATTTGTGGCAGTTCATATATTACCTGATATTCAGAGGGCCTCACTCACTCAATGAGTGGGTGTGTGAAGATGTTTAGTTAGATTTCTAAAGCCTCATCCTGTTGACCCCTGTAGATTGAGAGGTGGGATTGGGCCAGTGGCGTGTAAACCATAGGATTTGGCAAAGTCTAATCACACAATGAGAAAGGGATTCTTTGAACGTTTGAACAGAAGTTCAAAGGGAGCATTTGAACAGATAGAAACAAAAATTAATACCTCAGAGAATTAAGAACTAAGATCCAGAAGACATATAGGGAATTATTAAGTGAAATTTCACACTTTCTTACATGGAAAATGTAAGGGATAAATTTTTGTGAAAAGGATTATCATCAAAAAAAGAAATTATTTTTCTAAGAATTCAAGTAAAAGAGCCCCACGCAGGTATAGAACAGTAAATATTAAATAAGCTATGCTAAACTACAATGAAAATGGTTTATTTTGAAGAGTGGGTCACCCATTAAATGCTTGTGTATTGTTTTGTTTTGTTTTGTTTTGTTTTCATTTGTCAGTTAAATCCAAACGTGATTATTTTTTTCCAGCTTATCTACATAAATCTATATCTGTGGGTACTCAGCCCGCCAAGTTTGGGGAAGGCTCAGAAGAGAGGCAGGTTCGGGACTGCGGAAGAGGAAGTGATAAAGATGCCCCCCACCCCCCACCCCAGAGTGGATCTGAGGGGTTACCAAAGGCAGGGACTAAAAGGAAGTTTCTCACCAGGTAGAGTTTCTCAATTAACTCTTCTTCCTCTAAGCTTCCTTAGTTGACCTGGACATGTTACATGAGCCATAGCTATTGAGCAGTGAATAGGAAGAGGCTACTTCGTTTACTGGTTTGCGTTAAGGGCACCCTACATCTGAAAGGGTGCCATAGCTTTTCCAACGTACGAATTGCTACTTAATTTTACAGATTCTACGATCCTTATTAAGGGCATTGGGAGTGTCTTGTGAAGGAGGCACGACCCTTTCACTCCGCAATCTACAGGTTAGTGGGGAAGATCACAGGTGAAGGGGAAACCGTAACCCATCTTAATAAGAATTCTGGCAAAACGCATCACCGGTTATGATGACAACATTGAAAGGTAATGAGTCCAATTGGACACTGAGTAAGAATTCCTTGAAGAGATTTCACATAAGCTGTATGATGGAAGACATCAAAATTGACAGCAGAGAAATGGGGCAGATGGTTGGAAATACTTAACTCCAAGTACTGATGGGAAGCATTACTCTCCACGGGGCAAAAGTGGAAACATTCCCCGACAAAGTTACCTCCAACAAGTTGTAAACCCGCTAAACAATGGACCAGCTCCAGCAAGATCAAAGGGAAAAAGGGAGGAAAAGGATGAATGAGCACCCACAATTTTAAATGAGTCCTTTTCTTCTAGGAAGTACATTTATTTTGTAGAAAGTGGAAAACCAGGGTTTATGGGGTCCCCGACAAGCTTACAGTCTGCTCACTTGTTTGGCTTTGTTTTGTTTTTCTTTGTTATTATTTGGTGTTTGTTTGGCTTTGTTTTAGGCCTTGGTTGTAAAAATTCTACCATGTAAATGGGAACAGAAGTAAGCCTCATCTTAAAAGGGTTTTAAAAAATGGATTATTTTTACTCTACTTAGTTAAACTCAAGAGTATTTTCTGAAGTATCAGCTGGTCTGGCTCCAGAATGTAAAAGCCACAAAGCTGAGTGAAACCACAGCTCAGCTCTCAGGGCATTTCTAAGTGTCCCTCCTCTTCAGAGGAAGTGTGTGCACAGCTTGAAAATGTTCAAAAAATAAGAGGAAAAGCAAAGAATTCAGTGGTAATTCCTGAAGGGCTTAAGAAAAGATTCCTTTTAAAAAATAACATGAATACTAAATTTTACCTAAACGTGTTTTATGTATTTTTGTTGGATGGACATTTGATGTCTGCTTGGTCACAGACATGTGGTTGGGTGTGAACAGGAAAGAAGATTTCCTTATTTGTGTCGCAAGAGAGTCATGTGTTTATTCTCACACTGGGAGGGAGACTGAATATGAGTAATGGGTTTTGCATTGAAACAACCGAAATCTAAGTGCTGTGAGAGCTTTCCAGTAATAAGTGAGTACAATAAAATAGTTATTCTGAAGTATGGATTTCTAAGGGATGACTGAGGTATTGCTAATATATGTAACAGAAAGAACTTCTGAAATGCTGCCCGAGGCATGAGACTACAATAATTTTTCAATAACCTTCGTATCCATAAACATTAAAGATTCTATAGGGGGCGCCTGGGTGGCGCAGTCGGTTAAGCGTCCGACTTCAGCCAGGTCACGATCTCGCGGTCAGTGAGTTCGAGCCCCGCGTCAGGCTCTGGGCTGATGGCTCAGAGCCTGGAGCCTGTTTCCGATTCTGTGTCTCCCTCTCTCTCTGACCCTCCCCCGTTCATGCTCTGTCTCTCTCTGTCCCAAAAATAAATAAACGTTGAAAAAAAAAATTAAAAAAAAAAAACAACAAAGATTCTATAGGACACCTGGGACTCCTTAGAACAAAGGGTCTTCTTAGGTCTAGATTTGAGTGTAGACACCTCCACTGATGAGCCTGGCCACCTTGGACTATCTATTAACCTCTACAAATCTCAGTTTCATAAATTGTAAAAGGTACATCATTTGCGCTGAAAGATTCTTACAAAGAAATACAGATAGTATATGAGTCACCACCATGTTCCTGGCCCTGTCATTGTGTGCCAATATCATATTTCCCTTAATACCCAAGTTATGCTAACTCAACCTTCCCAAATTAGCAGCAACTCTCTTAATTTTTTTAGGACTAACTGCTCTCATTATTCTTGAGAACCCTTATATCTGCTTATATTGTCTATACATCAGAAATTCTTGTTGCTTCTATGTGACCACCTGCAAAAAAAAAAAAAAAAAAAATGCAGACACTCTAACATAACCCTTCAGGATGGACTCAACAACCAGACTGTCTGACACCAGAAAATTCCATCATTTAGTCTCAAGTCAGACTCAGCTGGGTCTTGACCAAAGTGGTGGGACGACAAGGCCCGGATCCCTCCGCCGAAGTCCTAGCAGCCTGCAGTGAATTGGTGGTTACTGAGCTACTCGCTTTTTCCTGATGCCCTGGTCTTACACTGTGATTATTTACTCAGGTTCTGTTGATTCTCAAGCTGTAAAAATTCTGCGACTATACTGCCAAGGCCCTGATCTTAGAATCTGTTTTATAATTGTGGCATCCCACTCCCAAGAACCACTAATATGCTTTCTGTTTACAGATTTGTCTACTCTGGAAATTTCATAGTAGCAGAATAATATAATATGTGGTTCTCTGTGGCTAGTTTTTTTTTTTTAATTTAGCAATCTGGGTGACTGTTTTCAAGGGTTATCCGCATTGAAACATCAATTACCTAATTCCCATAGTTGGTCTTATATTTTATATAGTCTACCCATCGGCTCTAATACTTCAGATGCAGAGAGGCTGTATATAATATGGGAAAGTCTTAACTGGAGTTTCAGGATTATACACTGGGAAATCTGGGCTCAGGTCCTGGATTTGCCTTTAACAAACAACGTGTTCTAGGCCACTCCATTTTCCTTCTCTGGAGCACAATTTTCTATTCTGCAAGTGGAACACATTTAAAAACATCACTAGTTTTCAAAAAAATATGTTTTGAATTAGTGGAATCTCTTTGTTTTGGTTTTCTCCTTTCTTTCGTTCCTTCTTTCTTCCTTCCTTCCTTCCTTTCTTCCTTCCTTCCTTTTCTTTCTCTTTCTTTTTTGTCAAAAAGAACTTCTTTTGTCCCCTAACGTATAAAACTATGAGAATTGAACAGCTCTGGTTGAAGCCTATACTTTCTTATGAATTTACTGCTTCTTGACTCCAAATCTATCCTTTATTGTCCTGTGACAACTGAACTAGACCCTTTGTTTCAATTTTGCACCTAGAGTGACATTTGGATTTCTCAGTAGTGAGACTGCAGGAGGAAGGGGACTCTCTTCCTGGTTCTGCAATACTTCTAGCTTTTTCCTCTTACTTGCTTTCCATGGAAGCCAGTGGCATGTCTGGGGGAGATGCAGTGATGCTTACTTCGGTCAAATTCCTGCCACATGTTTGTGGACATCCCATTGAATTTCAAAATCATATGGGTACCTTGCCAGGCTGTGTCCCAGGCACTCCAGCTGTTGACTTCCCACAATGGGCGCACCGGCCTCCTAGAGGAGCCTTTCCTGCTTGACTTGTCCAGCTACAATTCCTTGGCCTCCAGCACACCTGCAACAGAGAAGGGTGTTCCTTCCATGCCAGTCCAAGCTGTGGTTCCTTGTTCACCAGCCTTGGGCCAGCAACAGTGGACCAGTTCTGGCCCAGAACAACAGGCAACTTCATCATCTTTTGAGTTTTAACTACATCTTCTCCAAGAATGTCTAAATCCCAACTTTGATGAGGGCTTCCCACTTCCAAGTTTATTTTTCCCTTGGGTACTCTTCCTTGAATCTAGGTTATTTAAAATTCTCTTCAACCCCTTGTTACTAGATAATAATCCTTGATGTTAAATATTCCCTGTTTGAAGCATTATATTGTATCTATTCCCTGAGTGGACCTGGTCTAATGCAAAGCTGATGTGGAAGGAGAGACTGGAAGCTTGTCATTCACTACTCCTATATGCCTGTGGGAAAAATATGAGGGATTAATAGAGAGATACATTTTGAAAACCACTGGACTGAGTAATCTTTCAATCCTACCCTGACATTGTCAGGTCCATACTGATGGCAGGTAGAGTGAACTCAGGTTGACAAAGATTTCCTTATGCAGAGATTGATAGGATCCATCACCACCTCACCAGCAGTGTTCTGGAGCAGAAAGTACATTCAACTTGAATGAGAAGATTTGGGTTTACAACTTGGATCCATGGCTAAGTATAAGAGATATACTTAGTCAAAACATAGAATCAATGTGCGCCTTAGTGTCCTCATTTATAATTTGGGATGTGTAACTCTTCCCTGTGGATTTCATAGGATTGTTATAAAGATCATTATGATAGGATACATGGCATTTAATTGTATACCATGGTCATCAAATATCATAGTGGGTGTGATATCTCTTGCTTTTGTTATCACAATCTTTCTTATTTCTCATATTGAAAAATTGAGGCCCAGGAGGGATTTAAAATTTACCTAAGGTCACATCACTGACAGACTCCTCTTTGTGCTTGTCCAATGCAATATGCTTTCCTCATAACATGTTTTAATGACATATAGGAAAATCATCCCAGAATGATCTACCATATACACTATCATGGTTTGAATTAGTATCTGTAAGGAAATATCATTTGTAAATACATGGAAGTTTATTTTCTAAAATTTATTCAAATTTTATATTAAAGAGTTATTTGTAATTTTCAACAAAGATTTCCGATGTTCTCATTTTCACCAGAAGAGGCCACTATGATCCAACTTAATCAATTTATTATCACATTGATTAATTCCATTTGGTTTAGAAAATTGCCAGGCACTTTAAAAGGCAATGATTAGGAATATGTCTTGCTTTTCTTGCTGCTCCTCCTTTTTTATATTTTTTATTTTATTTTTAATTTTTATTATTTTTAGTGTCTTATTTATTTTTGAGAGAGAGAGAGAGAGAGAGAGAGAGAGAGAGAGAGAGAGAGACAGGGTATGAGTGGGGGAGGGGCAGAGAGAGAGGGAGACACAGAATCGGAAGCAGGCTCCAGGCTCTGAGCTGTGAGCACAGAGCCCAACTGGAGGCTCAAACCCATGAACCGTGAGATCATGACCTGAGCCGAAGTCAGCACACTCAACCGACTGAACCACCCAGGCACCCCAGAAAAATTACTGTCTTAATATGAAACATTTCTTATAGGGTCTCTTTCTGTTTTGTTCTTAGGAGACTCTTCTTCTAAAAGAATGTTTTCTTTGAAAAAAGTTCAGGAGATGGAAGACAGAAAGAACATAAATGAAGACTATTAGAATTTCTGTACTATTCTAATCCTATATCTGAATTTAGAAGATACTTTTATTGCTAAACTTTATGTTCCCCACTGTACCCCCAAATGCAGAGGTTATAGGACCTTTCACATCCCAGGAAAAGTCACTGAAGTAAAACTTAAAATAGATAAGGCATATGGGTTTCTTTTCCTAAAGAGGAGAAAAGACCATTTGTGAATCCAAAGACATTTACAGGCAAATCTATTGTGAGCGATTTTACCGATGAAACTTAAAGATCTGAAAAACGATCTCTTCCGGACCTATGTTTTCAAATAAAGATCCTCCCTATAGCACACTATATATGCAAATATTTAAGGTAAGTACAATATAGAAAAAAAAGTCATATTTGCAGAAGAGATGAAAACCATGGATTGAAAGTTTTAAATACTCATCCTGAAGCTCTGAAATGAGAACTAGCATTTCTAGATCAGGGTGACATTAAACATTGTCCAAATCTGATCTGTAACGTTTGCCTCCCTTGAACACGTCACTCCTACCTGTGGGCACTTCTCTTCATGTGCGCCAGGCAGGATAATATTCTGATAAGGGAGAGAAGTCTGAGAACTGTGTTTCTATGAGCCTCTCTCCCCGCGCTCTGGAAACTGGTGCTTGCCAAGCTGCGTACGTGGTGCTAGGTTATAGATCTGAGAAGGTGTAATCTTTGCCTTCCTAAATCCCCCGTACAACCATGAGGATGGACACACAAGTGGATGAAAACTACATACACAATAGGCATCAATACAAGATGCAAAGAAAACACAGAACAGACATCTCAGTATTTCCCGGGTGTCGGGGGAGCCTGCCTCATCACAAATTTCATTTGCTGATTATCTACACTGCACATTTTTCAAGAGACTATGAGGATGCAAAACCAAGAAACATTGCAATTCTCTCTTTGATAAAGCGGTGTCTCAGTATGATAGAATGATTTAGACTGCATACATGTAATTATTTCTTTGCGACTACCTATGTATGCCTCCATATTCTTTTTGGAGCTTTACGCTGTGCTAAAATTTAATATTCCTTTTGAATAATTGTCAGTTCTACTAATAAACTAATTTGGTGATTCTCTTGAGGCCAACAGAGTGATTGGTTTTGGGTCCGATTACTGTTGAAAAAGCACATTTACTCCAATAGATGGCACTGTGATATAAATTAGTAGAATTATGAAATTGAAAATTTAAAAAAAAAGTAATCATGATCTTTTTTTTCCCCTCAAGCAGACTTTATGAAGCATTAATCAATTCGGAGAAGGTAATAAAGTGCCTGGAAAATGAATCCCAATGTTATTTAAATTACGGCTGTTTACCAGTAAACAGAAGAAACTGATGGGCCACCTATTGGAGTCTACCAAAAGGCAAGCTGGTCAAAATAGATTTGACCCCTAATAATGTTTGGGGATATTTTTGATGCACAGAATACACTCTGGATTTGTTATTATTTGTAGGATGAATTCCGTTATCATTTTCCCTTCAAGGAGTCAACTTTGACAATCCCCACGTTGAAATCAAATAGGTCTGCAGACACTTCTTTTGTAAACTTGAAAATCCTGCCAGCTCTTTGCCTGAGACGCGGGTCTCTTTAATGTCAGAAGGATGTTTGTCTGCCAGGGAGAGCTAACATTTATTTTTGTTCTAAATTAGAAAAACAATAGGACTGAACAGCCTGACATGACATTTAGCTGAACACCACCAGGGAGGTTCGCATTGGTGAGGATGAAGAAATAGGAAGAGAGATGAGCCCCCACAAGGAAGCCTGTGCTGCAGTCAGAAAGGCGATGTGTGAGGCGAGGCTGGTGGGATACCAGGGGGCTGTTTCCTGATCCTCAGAAACCTGGGATGACAGGAGTGTGGGCACAGTTTGCAGAGCGTCCACGGTCAGTCCGGCATTTGGTTCTCGGCAACGTTTTGGGTCAGAGATGAGAAAGCAAAGGAGAATGAAGTGTTACCGTGTTCTGATGGAGACGCTGAGTGATGTAGAAGGTGGTCTTGCTTTAGGGCACAGGCGGATTTCGAGAAGAGTGTTTGACCCAAGTGGTTTTTCACTGTGATGATCCGTCAGTGACCAAAAAGAGAAAATCTTCACCTTAAGAAGTCTGCTTTACGAAATTAGTCAGTCAGAGAAAGACCGAAATCATATGCCTTCACTCATCTGAGGACTTTAAGAGACAAAACAGATGAACATAAGGGAAGCAAGAGTAGTGTAAAAGCAGGGAGGGGGACCAAACAGAAGAGACTCATAAATATGAAGAACAAACAGAGGGTTACCGGAGGGGGTGTGGGGGGGGGGGGTGGGCTAAATGGGTCAAGGGCACTGAGGAATCTACCCCTGCAATCATTGTTGTATGCTATGCTAACTAACTTGGATGTTAATTGAAATAAATAAATAAATAAATAAATAAATAAATAAATAAATAAAAAGAAGCCTGCTTTCTTTGGGTTTACTATTTTGCGACGTGAGGTGACATAAGGGTTAGAAGTTATACTCTTGTAAATGAAGATCCACATCAAGACAGTGGGATACAGTGGGAAAGAGTTAGTGGGACACATGGATTCTGCCATTTCATCTGTGGGCCTGCGTTTTCTCATTTATACAACAGTAGGGAAGAAAAGATTATTTCTAGAATCCCTATTAACACTAAAAAGCCTACTACTATCTCATTTTCCTGACGCTGAACGGTATAAATTCTGTTAAAATTTAATGGCCTCATTAACCACAAATGGTAAATTATATTTTAGAATGGAAAGCTGAATTATTCATTCATAAGTCTGAGAACGGAGAAGTAGGTTTTTAGGTTTTCCTGACATTGTCAGTGTTTTTGGAAGCAAGTTCGATAGACAGAAGAATTCAACTTCCTTTATAGAGTTTGGCTTTGTTTCCCTCCCTCCCTCCTTTCCTTCTTTCCTTCTTCCTCCAGATATTTATTGATCAACTACTGTGTGCTAGAGACTATATGGGGTACTTGGGATAAAGCAGTTGTAAGTCCAACCTTGACGCTTTCTTTTAGAGCTTACAGTCTGGTAGACAGTCAAGTTAACAGGACACAGTTAGGACACAGAAAGATGTGCTGAGAAGAGTGGGAATATGGACCGCCACATTAGGCTGCAACCTTCCAATTCGAAAGCAGAGTCCTCCTCTCTGTGCCCATCTATTTCCTTGCGTCTCACCTTATCCAGGTTCAAGGATGGTGCCTTCACGTTCCTCAAGACTCTTGTGCCAAGGGAAAAGACCTCTAGATACTATCCTCACTAGTTTCCTAGGATTCCAGAACAAAATCTCACAAGCTGGGTGAGAAATTAATTTGAGAAATTAATTTGATCACAGTCATGGAGGCCAGAAATTCAAACTTAAGGTGTCACTAGGGCCATGATCTCTCCAAAGGACCTAGGAAAGGATTCTTCTTTACCTCTTCTAGCTTTTGGTGGCTGCTGGCAATCTTTGGAGTTCCTTGGCTTGGGGCAGCATAGTTACAACCTTTGCCTCCCCCCCATCATGTGGTCTTCCCTCAATTCTCTCATGTTTCTTCAGATCTCTCTCTCTCTAAAATACACCAGTCACTGAATTCAAGGGCCACCCTACTCCTGCAGGACATCACCCAAAGTTGATCAAATCAGCCATGATTCAATTTCCAAATAAGGTCACATTCAGTTTCCAGATGGGCATGAATTTTTGGCAGGTACTATTTAACTCAGTACACGACTTAGCAGCCTAAGATAAAAGGAGATATGAAGGGAAACAGCAGAAGTAGAGACTGCATTTGTTAACATAACACAGATATTTTTAATGATGGTGCATATTATATGTGTTTATTAAGAGAAAATGGAACATGGTTTAGTGAAAACATATGTTTATGCATTTATAATGAATGGTGTTCCCATTTAAATGTTATAGTATACATTCCATTCACAGAGGCCTGGTTTCCGGGCTGATCGCAGGGAGCTGAAATCCTGGAGTGTTCCTGAGTCTCATGGAGATCAGTAGCCTCATCCTCACTGCCACCAAGCTAGAGTACCGTGTCCTTTTCATTCCCCTGCCCATCCTTCAGAGAAGACACTAATGAGTCGGTCAAAAGAGATAGTCCACAAGATGATGCAAAGTGCAAAGTCTGAGAAATATTAGAATAATTAGCCTCTGAATTATTGAGAATGTGAAGAATTCTTGACAATATAATGATTCCAGTAAATTTCCTTCCAATTTTCTTCAATTCAAAATCAATTTCAAATTTGCTTGTCTTGCCATTAAAGATGACATATTTAATACAAAGGAGTTTAAACAATGATAACACACAATCCTTTTATGGTAGATTTGTTGCTAAGCCCTCAAACCACAAATCAAACATCTTAAGACAAGATTTATGTTCTTTTCCATTTTTTCAGGCCTTGGAGAATTTTCATCAGGGGAGAATTGGGTTTACAAGTAAAACTAATGTTTTACTGAAGTGTTAGGCTTTTCCCCTTGATAGGTCAGACCCCAGTAGAGTGTGGATATGGTCTCCACTGCGTCCACTCTCCCTCCCTTCCTTCCTCCCTTCCTTCCTTCCTTTCCTTCCTTCCTCCCTCCTTCCCTCCTTCCCTCCCTCCCTCCCTCCTTCCCTCCCTCCCTTCCTTCCTTCCTTCCTTCCTTCCTTCCTTCCTTCCTTCCTTCCTTCCTTCCTTCCTTCCTTCCTTTTCTTCTTTTTGCCCTCAGGGACTACAAATGGTTTCACAATGAGAGCTGAAAATCCTCTGGTGTGTGAATTTCTTTGTAATCCTGTCCTAAATGTCTCCAGGAGACAGAGTTCAAGCTTTGCCTTCAAGCTTTGCATCCAGAAAATGGTAACTATGTGAGGTGATATACATGCAATTATCTGGATGGTGGTAGTCATTTCACAATGTATTCACGTATCAAAACATCAAGTTGTAGACTCTAAAATATACAATTTTTATTTATCATTTATACTTCAACAAAGCTGAAGGAAGGAGAGAGCTAATTCTATGAGTTCAAGCGGAGTTTCTAGAATCATGTGCTTAGGTCCACAAATGGGCAGAAGTGGGAAGAGATTTTTAAAACAAATAGGCTTGTTCAAGATCACTCAGGGGGTCTGGAGCATGCTTGAGAGTGCCACAGAGCTTCCTGCCAGCACCTGGGTGTCTGGAGCTTTGGGCGAATTGTGTGAACTTCACAGCTTGCTGATTCAGAAAGGCGCCTCCTGGGCACAGAAGCCCTGCACGAGGTTCCCTTCCTCTTGTGCACACAGTCTGAGCAACGCTAGATTCTGTCCTTCACCCCTCCCCTCAACTGGACAACTTCTGCAGCTATAACTCACACACCCAGAGGGGGCAGCCCTGGGTCTGTGTTTCAGGACAGACTTTTCTTCTTTACCCTTCACTCCCTTTAGTTTTGCTTACTAGTCCTCATTTGCTATGATGCCCACTTCCCCGACAGACAAAAGAGATTTTAGAAGTTGGAGAAACAGGGGCGTCTGGGTGGCTCAGTCAGCTGGGTGTTCGACTCTGGCTCAGGTCATGATCTCACCGTTCATGGGTTCGAGCCCCGTGTTGGATTCTGTGATGACAACTCGAAGCCTGGAGCCTGCTTCCGACTCTGTGTCTCCCTCCCTCTCTGTCCCTCCCCCACTCGGGTTCTGTCTCTCTGTCTCTCTCTCTCAAAAATAAATAAACATTAAAACATTAAAAAAAAAAAGAAGTTGAAGAAATACCAGTTGCTTATCTTTACCAGTAATCACTGAGCACATGATTATTTAGCAAGTGTCAAGTATCCAGAAGGTACTATGCACAAGGAGGCAGTGGAACCCAGGGCTTATTAGTGGAGACTGGCTGGACGTGGATTCTGACTGTGTCCACCCCTTCCATTCGTAAGACTTTAGATAAGTTATGTGAAAAGTTATTATTCCTCCCCAGACAGACTGACTTTAGCAGCTAAAAATAGGATTATATGGATTAAAAGGACTAATACATGTAAAGATTTTTTTAAGTAGAAAAAGTGTTTGGCACACCCAAAAATGTTAGAACTCAGCATTATATTTTTAATAAATGAAGTATAAATGCAATAAGACACTTAGGCACTCATCATAAAGAACGTATCATCTCATGGACCCTACTTTAAATATTTTGGAAATAATTATTGAGTAATTTCCAAGCATCAGCACCTGATTTTACTAATAGCACAGAGAAAAAAGAATTAATGTGACAATGTTTGCCCTTAGTAATGACTTTTTCTTCATTCATGAATACACAGTTATAACCTTAAACCTAATTTTGGCAAGTCTGAGTTGAATATATTTGATGCTCAAGGTAAGAAAGTGTTCATGGGTTTGTAGGTTAGTTTTTAATTCCACTAGAAATACTGTAGTATTTCATCTGTCTCCATTTGTGCGTGTGTGTGTGTGTGTGTGTGTGTGTGCATGAGAGAGAGAGAGAGAGAGAGAGAGAGAGAGAGAGAGAGAGAGAGGAGGGGGAGAGAATTCTGAAGGTCTTACTCAATATTTCTTATAATCCCACTTAAAATAAATGAGAGAGGCTTCTGGCTTCTTTCTCAGGGGGAAATGACTTTGAGCCTGCTGATAATCTCTGTGCTCAGCTCATTAATTTTATACCTAACAAGATCATAAACATTTTCCGGAACTCAATATGAGATGATATCAGGAAGAAGTTTCCAGTAAAACAAAAATCCAAACTCCTATGTCACTTCAGGTGTTTGGTTTTTCGTTTGTTTTTGGAAGTAAATAGTACGATCACATCTATAGATACCAAGTTTCTCCACATGAAGGATTCACCTGGAAACATGCATGCGTCTTGCAGAAGTTGCCAACTGAATGCCAGGATAACTACTGAGTATCCCCCAGGGTGGAAGTCATTGATGAGGCTCTCCGCTGACCATTATTATTCTGGAAAACCTTCTAAGGCCCTGGGTCTGGCTTTCATGCTTGTGGGCTCATGGAAACCTGACTGGTCAGTATGCCCAGTTCAGGCCTGTCTCTATGACAGCTTCACATGGACTAACCCAAGGGCACCGACCTATGTATGGACCAGAATGCTAATTTCTTCATTTTCTCCATTTGCACTAAAAAGAGAACTGTCCAAGAATACCGGGAGGCTGACATGTCCACGACCTGAGTTGTCCCCAACGAATGGCAAATTACTCTGGAATGTTAAGTAATCAGAAGGTGACTTGGTGAATTTGAAATGAGAATAAGGGAAATCTTGTAGGGGAGATTCCCAGAAGTGGATTTACTGTGTCAAAAGGAATGAACTTGACCCAAAGCGCTACACGAAAGGATGTCTTTCCTATCCTCTACGAGCATTGAGCATCCTAATTTGTTTCTCTTAAAACTGCTTTGAAAACCACAATGATCTATCACTCCATGCTTATCATAATGGCGGAGCAACATGTGACAACAGCAAAGGCTGGCAAGGATGTGGGGAAACCAAATCCTCGTGCACTGCTGGTAGGAATGCAAAATGGTATAGTCGATCTGGAAAGGCGTTTGGCAGCCTCTTGTAAAACTAAACATGTAATTACCATATGACCTCACAATTGAATCCGTGGGCACTTATCCCAGAGAAATGTCACACTGCTCCTGAAATTACACAAATGTATTGAGTTGCAGTGATGTTGCCAATAATCATTAATTGAAAAACTTGATGAGAAAACTGAATAACATCTTCATAAAGAAAAACAAAAACGGGTGCAACAAATGTATAGAAAATTGTCTGAGGGAATGTGTACCAAGATACTAAGTTGTTATTGGGCAGGCTAATGGTAGGTGATTTCTTTTTGTCATTCTAAAATTTTTCTGAAGTACTCTATATTACTTAAATAATGCAAACTAATCATTTTTAAAATTTTTTAAATTTTATTTTAGAGAGAGGGAGTGGGGAAGAAGGGCAGAGGGACAGAGAGAGAGGGAGAATCTTAAGCAGGCTCAGGGGGGAGCCTGATGTGGGGCTCGATCCCACAACCCTGGAATCTTGACCTGAGCCAAAATCAAGAGTTCGTTGCTCACTCGACTGAGCCACCCAGGTGCCCCACAAACAATAATTTTTTACATATTTCAAAAGGAACGTTTTTGTTGTGTGAATATTTTAAAATCCTTCCTACTGTTATTTCAAAGCATCATTAGCATTTAATATCCAATAAGTGTCTGTTATCTTTTTTAAATCAAACTTTTTATTTTGAAATAATTGTATGGTCACACGCAATTATAAGAAATAATACTGGGAGGTTCTGTGTACCCTTTACACAGTTTCCTATAATGGTAACATCTTGCAAAATTGTAGCATAACATCACAGCCAGGATATTGCCATTGATACAGTCCACAGATCTCATTCAGATCTCCCCAGTTTTACTTCTGGTCCTGTGTGTGTATGTATGTATGTGTGCGTGTATTTAATTCTACATCATTTCACTACATAATGTAGATTCATGTGTCCATCACCACCAGGATTTCTTGTGTTGCCCTTTTATAACCACATTGACCCCTCTTCTGCCACGCCCAACAGTCCCTAACTCCTGGCAACCACTAATTTAATTTTCCATTTCTATAATTTCGTCATCCCAAGAATGTTATACAAATGGGATCACATAGTATTTGACCTTTTCAAAGTGGCTTTTATTAATCAGCACAATTCCCTAGAGACTCATAAAAGCTGTTGCACGTATCCAGTGCCCATTCCTTTTTCACTGCTGAGTAATATCCCACTGTATGGATGTACTGCCCTTTGTTTATCTACTCATTCACTGAAGGACAGCTGGGTCATCTCTAGGCTTGAGCTGTTATGATAAAGCTATTATGGATGTCTGCGTACTAGGTTTTGTGTGACTATATATTTTTTTTAGCTAGTTATTGGCAACATCACTGCAAATCAATACATTTACCTCTATTGTGTAATTTTAGTAGGTGTTTGATATTGTATATGTACATTCATATTTCTATATATTGTGCATAGATACATTATATATATTGCGTTTATATACGTTGTATATATTATACATATAGTGTGTGTATATATATAGTGTACCTACATCCTACGTATTGTATATACTTATTTACAGAGAAAGAACTGGTATGATGGAGGGAGTGTCTGTAATTAGACACAGCCTGGTCTCACATTCCAGTTTGGCTATTTACTGACTGTGTAATCCGAATATGTCACTCAGCATTTGGAGTCTCAATTTCCTTATCCAGAAACTAATTACAGCTGGTATATTTGTCATAAAGGTACATAGCATTTGGTACATAGTAGGTGCTCACTAAATCATGACTGCTGTTCCCGGAGGACAGAACAACATTTCTTGGGTATGCATAGGGCAGCACTTTTGTGTTGTGTTGCAAAGGCAAAGCATTTGATGCCCAGAGCAGCGGCCTTTGGCCCTCGCCAGGCTGGGTCATATTAGGAGATTACTGACAAACAAAGGCCACCCTTATGAAATCGCAGTGCGATTCTGCTCATAACCCACGGCAACTTTTCTTCTTATTTTGGCAGCATGATTTAATGATTCTTTCTAGCACACGCCACATAAAGAGGCAAACAGTTTTCGTTAATTCTTAGGCTTATGACTGAAGGTTGACCTCTTCCTTATGAAAGTTCAGTTCCAGACATTTGATAAGAATTTGTTCCGATTTGATTTCTCTGGCAGCTTCCACTGTGGTTCAGAACTTCATCACGTCTCCTGTAGAATGTTCCAGCAGCCTGCTAGCCCATGTCCACACTTTCCCCAGCTCAGCCTGGCCTCTGCAGCACAGCCAGCATGCACTTTCTAAAAATAAGGATTTTCTTATTTTTATTATGCAGCTTTTGATATTTGAAACAATTATCCCAGTGAGTAATGAGATGTCCTGCGGGATTCTTGTTGGCAAAAAGAGGCTTGTGAGGGTTGAACAAAAATGAAATTGGCTTTGATGCTTACATGGGGTGCTTTTCTTCCCCAGAACCCAGAGTAGAAAGTTCCAAGCCCCCTTTGTAGGGGAAAAGGATAAACAACAACTCGGGACGTGGCAAGGTGGGGGCGGTGTGCTGGGGAGATTGGTCTCCTATGACATCGCCTTTTCCAAATCTTCTCTAAATATTCTGCCTGTGTAGATAGCTGTGATATGCTTGTTTGGTGAGGAAAGGATGGGAGAAGACGTGAAATGCAGACCCCTTTGAAGTGTGCATAAACAGGTCTGGACGCTAGCTGACAATAACAAGAAAGGACCAACATATTTTGAGCACTGACTTTGAGCAGGTCTTTCCATGTGCTGTCTCGTCTAATCTTCACAGCAAACTTACAGAGCTGGTATCATCAACCCTCCTGCGAAGACCAGAACGTAGTGGCTTGGAGATGCGCGGAAACTTGTTCCAGGGACTCTCATCAAGCCAAGGCAAAGCCAAGATCCTCTGAACCCCTGGGCATTACACTTCCCTTGCTATCACAGCCTCACAGTAGTACGCATCCAGCAACTACGTGCGTAACTTTTTGTGATACTTTCATTCCAATAAATATTTACTGGATGTTCACAGCTCATCCAATATAATGCTTTTCCTCTCTCCAAGGGTTAATATTAAATAGATATTGCTCGTTGTTTTGCCTCCTGGATACCCATTTCTAAGTGCGATGACGTTATCAGCCTGCTGTGAAATGTGGGTAGGAGAAGACATGAACTCAAAACTCTGGAATGTGCACACAGGGCATCTACACGGGGCATTTGAAATCATCTAGTCCAAAGACTCAAACGTGAGGTAGACATGTCAATATTTTCTCCTTGGCATCATGAACAATTAATGTAATTAGCTCCATGGTGCATCTAAGGAGGACCAAAACACAGAACCAAATTAAGCAATATATTTCCTTAAATTAAAATTTCTTAGAAACATTGAATTTATATTGTTTTCACAATATACAAATACATGATCTAAGCCACAGTCATAAATTTTCACTAATTTCACAAACCATAGAACTGACTTCACAGTTCTTCTGTTAATGACCATTTATTTGTTGTGTGACCTTTTACTACACGTGATTAATACAAGACAACTGGCTATAGGTTTCAAGAGTATAGAGCAGACTTGTGCTTATATGCTAATAATTTTCTGCCTCCCACCTAGTACCCCACGCCAATACAAATAGGAATCAGGCAAACACAACAAACAACAAACAGAAATTTCTGTGGTAAACTTAGAGATAGATCATGGCAGATCGTTAATGTGTCACAGAAGCATAGTCAAAGCCTGGTGGAAACCTGGTCTGCTTTACCCAATATTAACATGTAAAAATTTTTTTTAATGTTTTATTTGCTTTTGAGAGAAAGGGTGGGGGTGGGGCAGAGAGAGAGAGAGGGAGACACAGAATCCGAAGCAGGCTCCAGGCTCTGAGCCATCAGCACAGAGCCCGACGCAGGATTCGAACTCACAGACCGCGAGATCATGACCTGAACTGAAGTTGGATGCTCAACTGACTGAGCCACCCAGGTGCCCCAATAATCTATTTTAACTGAGTGAAATGAAGGCTAGATAAGGGACATAATTTGAACCACGAAATGTTCTTACTTACGAAGATTATTACCACTATTTTCAATCCTCTTATTACTTCCCAGGGGGAAATGAATCCTTTGGGAAACTACATTTTTGGGCTCTTTGTTGGTAGGAAAGGAATTATTGAACCTTCTCTGCGTGTACTTGCACGTGCACGTGCACACTCACACACATACACACACATTCACAGTTGTAACCACTTAAAGACCAGCTTACATCTTTCTTTCAAACAAAGCAAGGCGTGTTTCTTCCCAGCACAATTTTAAAAATGACCAAAATATGCCAGGAAGAAAATAAAAATTATGCTTATTTTCCCACTAATCTGAACAGTTAAATTCACTTAGGGGAAATGATGGAATAAAAAAAAAGCTCTTTTACAGTAGGTTGTAAACATACTAATATTCACCAAAATTTCAGTGACTTTGTCAAGAAGTTATGCCTCTATTTTATGACTTTAACTCATATTTTTACTTACACTGAACAGTGTCTTTTGAAAAGGAAATATAACTAGTTATAATGACACAAACACTGAGCTTCAGTCTACGAGTCTCTCCACTTGAGAATTAACCTCTGTGAAAGATAAGCTTCGTTGGTGACCTCATTCCTTTGTCAAATACCCAAAGATCCACTACTCAGTCGATGCATGTTATCTTTTCAAATTAAATCCTCCTGTCGTGAGCCTGATAAAGATGATTTAAGTCCTTGGAAAAACATGATTTTATCTTCGTTTTCTACATTTTACTGAAATGAATGTACTTCTTCTTCCTATTTTCTTTTTAATTTCAAGCACTGGGGTTTAAAGTTGATTAACCGCCATTATTAAACTAAAGTACATGTAAATGAGAATAGATTTTCTTCTGAGAGAAATACTTTTAATCTTCAAAGAAAAAATACTTTTTGCTACTCGGATCCACGTGAGAAGACAGAAAAATGTGGCCTCCTTCTGGTAGGAAGTCAGAAAGAGGCCCAAATTCTGCATGTTACGATGAAGAGCTGGGATAAAAGAGTCAGTAGAATAGGGAACAATGGTGTCATGGAGACCAGGACCTGGGGAAGAGAGGAGGTTTGGTGTCTGGGAACCCTTCTAACTGTCAGTCAATGCAATCCCCAGAAATTTCCCTTCCATTGAAAAGGTCTGCATCAATTGGTATAACATAGTTAATTGGTACTCATTAATTACTTTAGGGCATTATGAACTGTCTAATTCAAAACAAGGGAAGCTTCCAGAGAGAGTCTTCCATGGTTAAAGCTTATTCAGGACCACCCTTCCTTACTACTACTGGGCCAGGCAATCTCTGGTGTATGGAGGGAAGGACACCCCTCCGAATACCCCTCTGTGTGAAGGGTGTACATGGGATTCTTGGTAGGAAGGCTCACTGCCTTGGCTACAACTTGCCAAAAATCAAGATTACATGAGACTGGACCCTCTCACTCTGGGTAGTGGATGAGACACCACCCCTTGGAGCTTGGTGAGCTGAGGTGGATTTCTCAGTTGAGCTATGTGGCAAGCAAGGAGGCATGATGACCACAGCCCATCTTTGAAATGGGGTTTGTCATCCCCTTTATAGTTCTGAGAAAGTAAATATGAGCAGCGTTTTAACTTCAGAATGATGGGGCTCTGTGGGACAGGGTGACATCAAACGCTACAGAATCAAGTCAGGCAGCAACAAAGCCAAAGGCAGAAAGCGTAACTGAATCAGTTGACATGTCTGCTGAATCACCCTTCTCATCTCAGTAGAGGCCAACAAAGTAACCAAAGACAGAAATGAAGCCGAGGTAGACCAACTAAGAAGCAAGAGGGTGATCCAGGATTTTTTTTTTTTGCTAAAAAACTCTTCTCTGTAATGACCCTAAGGGACAAGTGGGGGAGAGGGGTGGAGAGGAGTGAACAGATCTCTCTCTGCAAAGGCAGGCTGCAGGGAACCATGAGCCACAAGAGATGGGGTGGCATCTTATTCTGGAATGAATATTTGAGTGGAGCATTCATTTTATCCAAATACTGGTTGAAAATATTAAAAACTGTGTTTTTCTTGTCTGAAAAATAATTGTAGGATTGTGTCATTACATAAAAATGAACCTGAAAAACTTGTATGGGATCTACTCAAATTTTCGACTTGGAATGGGGAGAAATTATTCCTAGGTAACTCAAGTTAAAGTAATGATGGGAAATGAAATGAAGTTGTGTTTTGTTGTATTTTATGAGTTATCATTAACATAATTGTTACAGGAGGAAGAAAGGGAAAAATATATGGGAAGAGAAGGGAAAATTAGAAGACAGAAGGAAAGCATACGGATGAATTTTCCTTGTTCCTTATCACACACGGATTCACACTGAGCACCAGTGGATTGACTTGTCAAAGTTTTAGAGTGTATCTATGAGATCTGTTTTATATCCTACATTCTATGCTATATCTATGGTATCCAGGATAGAGCTCACATCCCCTTATACCTTAATCTTAGTTTTCTCATTCTGAATCCATCCATGGATTTCAAATAATAATATTTAAAGGAAGCCAGAAATAAATAATGTATGGGAATTCAGACTTTCCATTTTTTCCCCAGTCTTCTCCGTGACTCAGAATTTTAAAACAATTCCAGTTTAAAATTCAGCTAAGCATCAATGAGCTATTAAATATACTCTAAATGTATCAGAAACTAATTCTTCCAGCTGGCAAGAAACCCAAATATACCAAATTAATAGCTTAGTTCTTCTCAGGAATCTATGGTACATTAACAACAAAACGTTCTTATAGAAAATGCAGTTTGGGGGTATTGGAGAATTATCCCAATGAGCAGTGCTGTAATTATAATTATGAATTAAAATAATAATAGCTCCTCTGAGCACACACAAAAAATCCTCTTTTCTCAGAATTTGTTATGATTTCAATCTGAGCTTAAAATTTTTCACCCAGAGTCAAAGAGAAGGAAGGAACAGTTTATCAATAATAAACTAGGAAATAAATTATAAGAAATGCTCGGAGCTAAAAGCAAAAACAAAACAAACAAAAAAACCCCCATCAGATGTATAATTACCAACAGAAGAATTCAGAGAGGAGGAACTTTGCATCCCTCTTCTATAGATTTCAATCAACATCAGATTGAGGAAGAAACTTGAGATGATAGATGGCCTAATAGGTCAGAAACTATCGGTTGGTCAAATGGTACCGCATTATGACCTGTTCTGAGTTAGGGTACTGCGCATAATACATAATCTTTATGCTACTGAGGAGTCTACAGAAGACTTAGGAAAAAATAAAGCTATACTGATAGCTTAAGTCCTTAATGAAATGTTAGGCTGTGTAGCAATCAGACAAAATGCTGTGAGAATTTGGGGGGGGGGATAATGAGAGCAAGTTAAAGAGCCCAAGGAGGGGCGCCTGGGTGGCTCAGTAGGTTAAGCATCTGACTTGGGCTCAGGTCATGATCTTGTGGTTCGTGAGTGAGTTCGAGCCCCACGTCGGGCTCTGTGCTGACAGCTCAGAGCCTGGAGCCTGCTTCAGATTCTGTGTCTCCCTCTCTTTTTGCTCCTCCCGACCTCACGCTCTGTTTCTCTCTCTCTCTCTCACAAAAATAAATAAACATAAAGAAGACAGTTTTAAAGAGGCCAAGGAAGTCTGGCATAGTCAGAGAGGGCTTTTTAAAATGTTGTCTAGTTTGAGGAATGATCATTGTATAAGAGTAAGTTACTTTGTTCCGGCACATACTTGGAGATTTTATAGGATCTGAGGTGGTCTCTGTCCCACCCACATCTCCAATCTCCCCAAGAGCATATAGGAAAGCCCATGATCCTGAATTCCACATGTTCTTTTCCTTTCTGCATTATCTTCTACACATGTGTATAACGGGTTTAAAAATAATATTGCCTTTTTACAGCCACCCTTTTCTTTTACCCTCATGGCAATCCCATGTGCATTGGGTGGAGCAAGGACCCAGGAAAAAGGGTTTTCAGCATCGCTTGATGAGTCAGATGTCAAGATGAATTCCAGTGGAGAATGTGGGGGATGGGCTTGCCCCGTGTGACTCCAAGGACCAAGACAGGCAAATTCAAATTAGTAGCCACAGTCAGCACTTGGCAGTCCATAAAGACCCGAATTCAATTACCCTGTCCCAACAGCTGCAGAAGCAATAATCCATTGCTGTGTGTGTGTGTGTGTGTGTGCGCGCGCGCGCTTCAATCATTGGTTAATGTTTGAAAAATGCCAGATGCATGCATGTACGCTCATACACAACTCTCTCTCTATTGTCTCTTACAGTAATAGAATAGATACACTTAATTAAATAATAGCAAGTGTCAACTGTCATTTTTAGAGTAGATGTCTCCAGGTGTTAGAAGGCCTCAGCAAGAAATCAGGAACAGAAACTTGTCCGTGGATGACACAACAGAATTCTTTTTTTTTTTTTTCTTGGTATCTGCCATACTGTTTCACAAATTCTACCCCACTAGCTGCTACAGCTTCTGAATTACAAATTTAGATTCCTGACAGTGAACGTTGCAGAAAAATAATTCATTCAGAGCATGGCAAGGGACTGCTTGTGCAGTACACAAAGTTATAATTTAAAGCTATTAGTGTAATTAAGATCTTCTCAGTACTGTCACACATACTGAGAAATAGCCACTTCTCCAATGAGGAATATTCTCCAGCTTATTCTGACGCAGTTAGAATGTAATTGTACTTCTTTTTTTTTTTTTTTAATGTCTATTATTTATTTTGAGAGAGAGACTATGCATGCATGAGTGGGGGAGGGGCAGAGAGAGAGAAGGAGACAGAGAATCCGAAGCAGGCTCCAGGCTCCGAGCTGTCAACACAGAGCCCAGTGGGGGGCTTGAACCTACGGACCACGAGATCATGACCTGAGCTGAAGTCAAGAGTCCGAGGCTCAACTGACTGAGCCATGCTGGTGCCCCTGTGCATTTTTAACAATGAAGAAAATATATCCGTAGCTTTGCCCTCAAACCCATGACACTTCTCTGCTCCTCCGCACATGTCTTGCCTTGGTGCCTACCATTCTATACTCCTGCTCTCCCACATGCCATCCCCAGGGTCGGCATGACCTCCCCAAGCCTAGAAGTCACTCTGTCGGTCTCTTCCATTCTTTCCCAAACCCCCTTCCTCCCTCTGAAACCCTTCCAATATCAGGCCTGGCACACCAGCCTTGCCAACCACACATCCCCTAGTTTCCCTCTGCAGATGCCCGTCAGTTGTATACTCTTAGATCCCACCCCTCTGCTTTCTTGCTATTCTCACTCTATATACTTTACCCTCTTCCAGCTCTAATTATCCAAATGCCTTTCTCTGACAGACCCCACCTCTTGAGTGCCATGATCTGTTTTATGCTGTGTCCTGTCATGGACACTTTGCTGGGGATAAGGACACGAATGTATGTGAGCTATTTCTCCTTTCTCAATAGATGTGGGCGATTGTTATATGCGTCTGCATCCGGTGAATCCCTTAGGGACAGCAAGTGTATCTGCCCCAGTAGAGTGCTTCTCACAGAGCAATTTGAACCACCTGAGTCTCTTCTACTCTGCTCTGTCACAGATCCTCACCTGAATGTCTCGTTCTTTTTAGGGTCCTGCCACCAACTTCTTGCCCAACACCTAATGTCTCCATAGTGCCAGCTCCTTTTTCAGAACTGTAACACTGCACATGCTGTATAATTTTTCTATGATAGGACATGGCCTATCAAGAACAGGTTTCTTGAAATGCGTATCAGATCAGGTGACTGTGGCAACCTACCAGGAGGTTTGACATTACTTTCTGTAATATGCTCATGGCTGTTGTCCTTACCCCTTGGTCTTTTCTATTATCACATGGGGTGACATTGTTGGGATATAGAAGTCCTTCCCTGATCCACAGTCATCCTCTTTTTAACCTGGAACAAGTCATTGGTAGGTCACTGCAATCATGCAACCATCATCTCTGTGGTAACCACCTATCTGGTTCTAACTCTTGCGAGTTGAGTGGGTCATTTTGTGTCGCCACTTCTGGAACCCTGAAGAGGCCTTTGCTTGACAAGAACTTGCCCACTGAGCCTGCATTTGCAGTGGGTACAATTCTTCAAGTGCCACCTGCCTAATTCTGGATGACTTCGCCTGCCGGTCAGCCCTCACCAAGGCGGTCCATGCGGAGCAGATAAACAGAAGACCGCCCAGCAGCTGTTTCCAAGATGGCGTGAACAAGTCAGCGGCAATATTTTATGTGACCTCTTAAGTCCACTTGTGTAGATGTTCCCGAGAAACATACAGAAGCCAGGGGGTGTGGATATTTGGGTGGGTTGTTATATTTACCTCAAGTCTGTCTCCCCGTAAGAAATTTACTAGCATTTCCCAAAATAGTCTACACAGCCACATGTGTGTGTTTTCTCCTTTTATTCTGTTCGTATGTACTTATGTCTTCTGTCATGCACAGCAGTGCATATTTCTTTTTTCAGCCATGTTTGTAAAAAAACATTATTTGTCCCTATGCATCAGGACTCCCGTATCCCTTGGGTAAATTCCTAGCAGTGCTATTGCTGGGTCATAGGGTAAGTCTATTTTTAATTTTGGGGGGAACCTTGACACTGTTTTCCAGAGCGGCTGCACCAGTTTGCATTCCCACCAACAGTGCAAGAAGGTTCCCATTTCTCCACTTCCTCTCCAGCATCTACAGTCTCCTGATTTGTTCATTTTTGCCACTCTGACCGGCATGAGGTGGTATCACCAATGTTTACAGCAGCACTTTCAACAACAGCCAAATTATGGAAAGAGCCTAAATGTCCATCAACTGACGAATGGATAAAGAGGATGTGGTTTATATACACAATGGAATACTACTTGGCAATGAGAAAGAATGAAATCTGGCCATTTGCAACAACGTGGTTGGAACTGGGGGGTATTATGCTAAGTGAAATAAGCCAGGCAGAGAAAGACAGATACCATATGTTTTCACTCATATGTGGATCCTGAGAAACTTAGCAGAAGACCATGGGGGAAGCGAAGGGGGAAAAAAAAAGTTACAGAGAGGGAGGGAGGCAAACCATAAGAGACTCTTAAATACCGAGAACAAACTGAGGGTTGATGGAGGGTGGGGGAGAGGGGCAAGTGGGCGATGGGCGTGGAGGAGGGCACCTGCCGGGATGAGCACTGGGTGTTGTATGGAAGCCAATGTGACAATAAATGATATTTAATATGAAAAATCATTATTTGTGTTTTTCATATATTCCGTTACATGAGATTCAGAAAGCAACCGCAGTAACGCCAAACCAAAGTGCTCTTTGCCAAGGAAAGACAGGAATACGCTGGTCACTATGGAGCAGCACGTGCAAAGCAGCAAGAGGTACTTATCATGTAATTATGCAACAAGTTGGCTCAAGCACACATACATGTGGTAACAAGTGAGGACATTGAAAGGTTATGTTAAACAGCCAGTTACTTGGGTGGAATGGTTCATGTGCAGAGAAGAAACACAATGGATGCAAAATATCATAGGACTGCCCAGAGAGAGATAGTAGAAGATACGCCAGCGTGGTTTAGTCAATGAAGATAAAATTTAGTGATTCCACTCTGCAGCCAGCATGAGTAGAGTAGAATGTTCACATGATCTAAGTCAGCTGTTGACGAAAGCTAAAAATAAAATGTTTCCTACCCAGCAGCGTATGTTCTGGGATGGAGGATGGAGCATGTTGCTAGCAGGCATGCTGTCCTCAGAAAACCTATGGCTGTGATCAAATGAGACAGGTATGCAATGTGTGCAGAACATAGTAACTGTAAACATTTATTCTCTCTGTATGGCCATGCAAAAGTTTAGCACATGAGATTGGTCTGTAGCCATAAAATAAATGGCTGACCAACCTTCTCAAAATGTGTTTGAGGCAGTGTGGTATAAAGTAGGAACACTTGATCCTATCACTTACTAACTCTGTGACGTTGGGCACGCTTTCTATAGCCTTTGTGAACCTTAATTTCTTTGTCTTCAGACAGTGATTTGGATACTTACCCTACCCTGCCGTGAGGAGTGGCATTGAGTAAGTCAGGTATTGTAGAGTGTTCCAGTACTTAGTAGCATTTCGTAAACGGTAACACCGTATTTTATTGTTAAGATTATTGTGTTTACTTTTGTTTTCCACCAAAAATGAAGATATTCCCTTTGACAGAATACATCCTGAATGGCAGTATTTTCTGCACCCTAGAATGGTGGCCAAGATAAAGTAGCTTACGGAAACTATTAAACCATAAAGTATGGTAAGCCTGAGTTATAAGAAAAAAGATGTCCACCGTCATTCAAGGGCGCCCTGTTTTTCCACGCCCAGGACACACCCACCTTTTTGCACACGCCACTCCTTTCCCAAATCCTATGCCCTCCCAACCCTACCATTTTCATTACTAGTCCCGGTTAAAAATGTTTCACCTTTTCTCATGATCTGCTTCTACAGTGGGAAGTGTTTTCTTTCTCCTTGAAGGAAAATCCCGGTGAGATGGAAAGTGGAGGAGAGATCCGACAGTATCACATACCCACAATTCTGTTGGGATATTCTGGAACCCTCCTGCTCTTCCTGTGTCCACACAGAGTGACTTACTTTGGTAGGGGTGTCAGGCACAACATCTCAAGCACAACAACTCTCCCATCACCAGTGAGAATCCCATCAGAAGCTACCTAATGGATTTCACAGGCATGTGTGTGTGTGTTCATGTGTGTGATATTTATTTAATGCAGATTTTAACATATTTCTTGGCCTGTTTAATCGCTGTACTGCCCCTATTCACACTCAAGCATTTTCCTCCATTTCAACACTCTCAAATAATAATTACTTTCCACGGTGTATTCACTTTATAAATCTCATCCACATCCACAAGTACCTTTGATCTTCCTGGTAGCTCTATGAGTTCGGCAGGGTAACAATGATTTTATCTTTTCATGGAAGGAGAAACTTAAGCTCAGTGGTGTTATGGATTTTTGCAAGGTCTGTTTATTCTAAAACACATAGTTTTCAAAATCTCTATTTTTCCAATCACCTTTATTTCCACTACTTAGGAAGTTTGTTTGAATTTTCTTTCCTCCAGAGCAAAAATATCATTTCTTGTTTATAAATTAAATACCATAATTTATATTATGTGTACTTTATGGAGGGCTTCCCTCACTCATTAATTCATTAATTCAGCCAGTCATTTTTTTCACCAAATATGTATTAAGTGCATGTACACAGCTGGTATAAAGTTAATCAGAAAAGGCCTTAAAAACTTTGATCAAGTGACCTTACTTAAGAAGTGACTGTGTGGAGGCCACTGGGTGGCTCAGTCAGTTAAGTGTCTAACCCCTGATTTTGGCTCAGGTCATGAGCTCACAGTTCGTGAGTTCAAGCTTCACATCGGGCTTTGTGCTGGCAGTGTGGAACCTGCTTGGGATTCTCTGTCTCCCTCTCTCTCTCCTCCTCCCTTGTGCTCACTCTCTCTCTAAATAAAAATATAGGCATTAAAAAAAAAAGAAAACAATATGTGAACTAAAGCTGGGGCTTGAACTCATGAACAGTGAGATCAAACCAAGAGTCAGACGCTTAACCAACTGAGCCACCCAGGTGCCCCTAAATTTGTTTTTCTTTAATTGACAATCTCTGCCTGTTTGGATGTGGTATTTTCTGATGTACCTCTCTTTTCCTTTTCTTTTAGGGATATATATCACACTGGATTAAGGACCCACTCTACTCCAGTATGATTTCATCTTCACTAATTACATCTGCAATGACTCTATTTCTAAATAAGATCACACTCTGAAGTTCTGGGAAAAATATGAATTTTCAAAGGACACTCAATGAAGTATAGCAGTTATGCTGTTGGTTTGTTTTGTTTTACACCATGAAGATATACTCAAACACTTATATACCACACAGCACATATTTGATAGGATAGGACCTTGATAGTTACACACAGCCGGTCCTTAGAGGGGAGTGTTGAAAAGATTTGGTCAGATTTTCTTCAAATAATATTTTGTATTCTGCTTTGGTCAGATTAAATAACATTTGTCTTTGGGACGCCTGGGTGGCTCAGTTGGTTAAGTGTCCGACTCTTGATTTTGGCTCAGGTCATGATCTCACGGTTTGCGGGATTGAGCCCCATGTTGGTCTCTACAGTGAAGGTGGAGAGCCTGCTTGGTATTCTCGCTCTCTTTTTTTCTGCCCCTCCCCGACTGACTCTCTCTCTCTGTCTGTCTGTCTCTCTCTCAAAATAAATAAATAAACATTAAAAAAATAACATTTGTCTTTAATCTCTTCAGTGAAGAGTTGTTCCATATCCTGGCCTTAACATTTGCTAATTATGTCACTTTGAGTAAGATATTTAACCTCTTCTTTGTATTTCTATTTTCTCATCTATAAAATGGAATTATTCGTAATTGTTCCTACCTAGAGAAGAAACCAAGATGTTATGCCTCAGAGGCCATCAGAGAAAAAATACACAAACATAAACTGAAACAAAGCGACAGTAAAATAGTCTTTGCTTGGCTGATAAAAAGCACAGTTTTGTTCATTTGATGATAGATATCCAAAAGAGAATGCAATCCCCATCCCACAGAGACTTACCCAGTTGGTGGCCCTCACACAAAGTGGGCTGTGGAGGGTCTGGAGAGCTGGCTGTGGTGACGTTCCCCCATCTTGTGTAGTCACCTGCTATTTGACATTGTTGGGAAGTCCATGTGCATGGCTTCCCTGCAGGTCACCAGAGTGCTAAAATAATAACAATAAAAGTTAAAAAAAATAAGCCTCATAAACATTTGGTTTGTGGAGAATGTTCATCCTCTAGACATCTCTGTTGGAAAAGCATTCCATAAATTACCTGTAACAGACGGTTGCCATGAGGCTTACATAAAATGATGGCTATGAAGCCTTGTGAACTCTTTGATGCCCGGGAAATAGAATACACTAGAATTTCTTTGTGAAATTAGATCTTTGTAGCTATAGTTAGAAAAAAAAATTGTGGTCACCATTTATGCTATAAGTCAGTTCCTTTTAGGTAAACAACAACAACAATAAAATCATTATTAAAGCGTTGTTTCCTGTTGAATGTGCCACATGTCCTGCAATACACTGCGTTGGAAATAATGTCATGCTGAATTTGCCCTTTTGAGGGAAAAGTAATTTCCAGATTGTGATGAGATGAAAATATATCTATTCCTCTCTCTTCTGCCCAGCACTTAGGACAAGAACATCATCGTCATCATACTTGTATGCATTCCTCCCGAGTATAGCAATTTTAGGCCGTTTCTCATGCAACCACTGCCTCTGCCTTATTTGCCACGTGCCTCCCCAGCGTCAAGAAAGTGAGGCAAGGACAGAGGAAGTGAGATACCGATGAGAACCAGGCAAGGGCTCCCCACTCAAGGTAGGCGTTCATTTATTTATTCATTCATCCCCCACGTGTTTAGTGAATGCTTTGGTGTGCTCAGAAGTTCCTGTCCATGCCGAATTTACACTCTTGCAGAGAAACCTGAGGTACAACCCATGCAAACCACCATCTCTAACAGATCTAGGTGGAATACAATTTTGATTCTGGAATATAAAGTTGGATGAGAATAAACATGCAGTGTGCCTGGTAGAACGCTGGCACGCATAAGAAGCTGCTCTGTTAGTCCTATTCTTTGTAGTTCATACATACAGAAAGCTGACTTGGGAAAGAACATTCTCTGCTTTGTTGTCCTTGAAAATGGAAAGATTTTACGGGGTGACCCAGAGCGATGTGCGGCCCTGGGGACTCACGCCGCACTAAGGAGGGGGACCCAGTTACTTTCTGGAGCAAAATCCGATTTCTCCTGGCTTCATGGCTCTAAAACCAGGAATTACATGGCTTCATTTGGGAATTTCCTTTTCTCCAGGCAAAATGAGTTTGATATTCTGAAATGGTGGTATGAGGTACAGCATTGCTATGAGGTGTAAGAAGGAAAGTAATATAACCTTAAACAGTACTATGGTCGCTATCTGATAAGAACCCAACAAGTGGTGGCCAAAGCTATTGCCGCCCCATTTTTTTTTTAATTTTTGCTTAGCACTTTTGCTTTGCTACTCTCCCTCCCCCAAGCCGTATTGAGATATGATTGGCATTTACCATTGCACAAGTTTAAGATGCACAACTTTTGACTTGATACACTTACATATTGCAATATGACTGTCTACTCAGGGCTAACTAACACATCCATCATGTTCCGTAATTATCATTTCTTTCTTTCTTTTTTTTTTTTTTTTGGTAAGAAGATTTAAGATCTACTCTTTGCAACTTCAAAGTATATAATGCGGTATTATTGACTATAATCACACTGCCGTGCATTAGATCCTCGGAACTCATTCCTCTTCTCACTGCAAGTTTGCATCCATTGGGCAACCTTTCTCCAATTCCCCTTGCCTCTCCCAGCCCTTGGCAACCACCAATTCCACTCTCTGCTTCTATGAGTTCCACTTTAGCGCACGATTAGATCTCACATCTGTGTGAGAGCTCGCAGTATTTGTCTTCTCCTGTCTGACTTATTTCACTTAACTAAGCATAATACACTCAAGGTCCACCCATCTTGGAGCAAATGGCAGGATTGCCTTCTTTCTCAGGTGAATCGTGCCACGTTGGCAGAAGACAGAGAGTGACAACTAATTTGCCAATTTACGTACATGTATCTGCTCCTTTATGGTGCAAAACGTTTCAAGAAATGTTCTTCTCTTCTTTGTTTCCTTCTGATATGAATTGAGGGAGCCCTGCTTCCTCTCATAAATGCATGTCCTCCCTCGCCTTCAAGAGTAAAACTTCAATGAACATAAAATAGTACTTTGTTAGAAAATACTTGGGGAAGGATCTCCCACCCTGGGGCTGATGCGGTTCTGTGGTATCACGTGGTTGACGTGGATGTGTGTCGTGTATCATGTGTATAGACGCATCCAGGGTTAAGCCCTGTACTTCAAGTACCCTGAGCACTGAAACCGGATGCTTGTCAGAGATGCCGTAATGTTGACTGCTTCTGGGTGTTCTGGGGGAAGTGCGTATGGTTTATCTCCCAGAATTTCTTCAATATTTGAAAGACAAAACAAACACAAGTGCAAAGGTGTCTCTCTAGACCACTAGATCAAATGTATTAGTGATAACACAAGATCCTGAAAAGGTTTTCGTGTCCCATTAAAAAAGGAAATATTAGTGATATGCAAGAAAGTATCCCTCTATGAGGAACAACAGTGAAAGATGAGCACGAGTCTCTGGTAGAGATATTCTACGGTGCATGCACTTTTTGTTGTTTAAGAAATAGGGGTGCCTGGGTGGCTCGGTTGGTTAAGTGTCCAACTTCAGCTCAGGTCATGATCTCATGAGTCGGGCTCTGTGCTGACAGCTCAGAGCCTGGGGACTGCTTAGGATTCTGTGTCTTCCTCTCTCTCTGCTCCTCCCTCACTCACACTGCCTTTCTCTCTTTCTCTCTCTCTCTCTCTCTCTCTCTCTCTCTCTCAAAAATAAACAAACATTAAAAAGAAAAGAAATAAAGGTAATTATAGAATAACTTCTAGGAGACAAACTTATTAATTGACAATCACAGTTTATAGATTGAACGAATTCTTGGAATCTTTATTCAGATTAGAAATCTGAATAACAAAGCATGAATTCCTTTCCAGATGCAAGGCAAAGGCTTAACAATTTCACCATTAACCTTTGAAATTTTAGAATTTCTGATACATTTATGTATCCTTTTGATGGGTAAAAACATTCTTTTAGAACCCAGAATTTTTGAGAGCTCTCCTTAATACAGCACGAAGCACTTCAGGTGGTTCGAGCAAATGGTAATTCTGCACAAAGCCATTAAGCTTCAGGGACTAGGCAGAAAAAAGGCAGATCTCTGGGCACCAGATTGGACTAGAAAATCTTAGAGCTATTAAGGAAGATATGAGATTGTCAACCTTGCCCCCTTGTATTGTGGCCCCTTCTGGAACATATAAAGCTTTTACATAGAAAAGAATTCCTGTGAGTGCCTTGTTAAAAAATAGAAAGTAGGGTTTGCTTTACGGATTTTTCTTTCTTTGTGTCCCCAAATTGTGGAAATGGTCAAAGTCACCAAGTCTAGTTATCCATACATACCTATATTTGTCTCTAATTTAATTGTGCACATACTCATACATAATCGCATACAGGCACTAGTGTGATCATAGTAGACCCACTGCTATTATCATTTTGCGTTTTAGTTTTTACTTTGCTTGAACCTCTCCTCCCATTTTCTGTCTTCCCAACACCAAACTTACCTTTCACTACAAACCAGATAATTCGTAATTCATGCCAGCAAACCAATATATGTAACATAAAGAAATACGTATTTATATATAACAGAACATAAAATATATAATTATATATAATTAATAAACATAAATATATCTCCATATTGTGTATACATTGAAGGGTGTAAGATCATCGTTCTTCGTGTGTTGTTTTGTCATGGGGCCCTATTATATACTCCTTCCGTAGTTTGTTTAAGGGTAACATGCTATTCAGTACTGGTGTGGTGACGGCAGCATGGTTTATTCTAACAATCTCCAGTTGATGGACCTTCACTAGTTTCCTAATTTTTCTTGCTACAAACCGATGCTTTAATAACAGTTCTATCATGTATACTCTGGCCGATCTGTCTTTTCATTTTGTGGAATAGATTCGCAGGGGTGAGATTTCAGGGTCAAAGGAAATGTTTAATGTTAGGTTTTCATGGATGTTGCCAGACTGTTTCTAAAAACTTTGTAACAATTCACATTTCTGTCTCAATGTACGAGGGGATCTCTTTGTGGCACGCTTGACATCATGGTGTATCGCAGAACTTTAAAGTTTTTACCAGTTTTTTACACGTGAAGAGTTATGGTAGTGTTACTTCGATTTGCACATCCCTGGATACTAGTGACTTTCTTTAATTCCTTTTTCATACGTGTATTGGCCATTTGGATAAGCTCTCGTACTTTTGGCTTCTTCGTACCTTTTGGGTTTTACTGAATCTGGAGTGTCTTAATTTTCAAAATGAGACTTATCTTTATTGCTGAAAAGTAACTGGAGATACAAGGTGTGCCTAAAATAGCACCAATAGGAAGAGAATAGAGGATCTACAGAGCGTATCTCAAGACAGCCAATGGGGAGGCGGGGGGGGTGGCGAGGAAAGAAACCTTTGTTTTCATAACACATTTGGTCAGCTCTGGTGAAAATACATTAAAAGAGGAGGCATAATATGGTGTCTAAGATTCAGCCTGTTAGAAGAAAAAGTTAAGTAGACACGATGAGGGAGTAACAAATAGCATGTAAAATATGAAATCTGAGTGCACTGTTTTATTTTTACTTTTTAGTTGATTTGTAACTAGAATGAACCCCAGAAGGCTGACAAGGGTCCCTTTCTCCAACTCCAGATGGTATTTCTAGGATCCTCCAACCTTATCATGGGGGCTGTTGAAAACAAGTCAACTTGGGGCTACCCCTTTGAGATCAGAAGGACTGGAAGACTGATTGAAAGACTGATCACAGCTCAAGCTTCCAAGGATCCGTGGTCTCAAGAGTACCTTTTGTTTCATTTGTTTGCTGGTTCAGTAGAAGAATAGGAAACAAGAATAAGAAAACATTCTTGGTTGAGTCTAAATTGTCATTGTCACGAATCCTCTCTCTGGATTCGCCCTTGTGGTTTGTCTGGGCTGCACACCCAGGGCACAAGTTGCGATAAGCTTAAAGTTACGACAGATGTGATAGAACTCGCATTACCTTTAACGCCACCATCAAAATGAATCCTATCTGTTGCTCCTCGGTCAAGATTTGGTGACGAAAACTTGCCTCAAGCAAGAGTAACATCTTTCACCAACTTCCCTAAGCAAGGCTCTGAGCAGAAAGAGAGCAGAGCTGTATCAAAGACATCCTCCACCCCTGCTTCTCTTAGCACATAATATACTTGAACTGCTATGGACAAGGGCTTGAACTAGCCACTCTGAATGCAACGCATCTCCATTTTCACTATAAAATTTCAGAAGCTATTCTTATGCACATATTATAGATGAGGAAAGTGAAGTTTAGAAGATTTAAGCAACTTGCCCAAAGTCCAGGAAGTTGGTTCCAGCACCTACGTGCAGCCTCATTGCATTATTGGCTTCTGGTATGGTTTACACATAGTGTATGTTCAGCTTTAAAATTTTTTACATTTATGGGGCGCCTGGGTGGCCCAGTCAGTTAAGTGTCCGACTTTGGCTCAGGTCACGATCTCGCAGTTTGTGGGTTCGAGCCCCGAATCGGGCTCTGTTCTGACAGCTCAGAGCCTGGAGCCTGCTTCGAATTCTTTGTCTCCCTCTCTCTCTGCTCCTCCCCTGCTCATGCTCTGTCTGTCTGTCTCTCTCTCCTTCAAAATAAATAAAAACGTTAAAAAAATTAAATTTTCTTACATTTTCTGCCCTTCCAAAGGAGCACCAAATCATCTGTATAACAATTAAGATGCTTACTATTTCCCTCTTAGGGAATCAAATGCAGCACGCAGTGGTGTCATTAAGGAAAAGCTGGCACAGGGATATTAGGTGGAACCTACCATGATTCCAATCGTCCCTCCTACTTTCTGATGTCAGCAATTGACATTTTCTCATATTGTGCCTAGGCACCTGCAATCTCCTGTCCTATCAGGTAACTGTTAGTAAGTCCCTCCTACAAAGACATTCTGCTGCTATCACTTCATGCTTTATCAACCTAGAAAATCAGCAGATTATTCAAGTTATGGCCCACTTGTTTTCTTTTTTCTTTTTTTTTTTTTAATGTTTATTTACTTTTGAGAGAGGGAGAGACAGAGTACGAGCAAGGGAGGGACAGAGAGAGAGGGAGACACAGAATCTGAAGCAGGCTCCGGGCTCCAAGCTGTCAGCACAGAGCCCGACACAGGGCTAGGACTCATGAACCGTGAGATCAGGACCTGAGCCGAAGTCAGACGCTCAACCGACTGAGCCACCCAGGCGCCCCGGCCCACTTGTTTTCTATTGTGGGACTGCATTCATAAGGCTGCACTTCATAAGGCTTCCTTAACAAAGTACTACAAACTAGGTGACTCAGAACAACAGACATTTATTCTCCCACAATTCTGGAAGTTGTAAGTCGGAAATCAAAGTGTGAGCTGGGCCATGTCCTCTTGCCTCCTAGTCTCTGCTTGTTTCCAGCAACTCTTGGCATTTCTTGCCTTGGAGCCACTGGGTACCTGCAGTCTCCCCCTGCCCCCGCCTCTCCCCCAACCATTGTCACAAGGCTAACCCCCCGCCCCCAGCTCAGTGTGCCTGTGTCCTCACACAGTGTCCTCTCTAGGTACGTCTCTCCTCACATGGAGCCTTCATCTTATAGGGACACCAATCAGATTGGATTAAGAGCATACCTTACTCCAGTGTGATCTCATTTGAACTTAATTACACCCACAAAGACACTATTTCCAAATGAGGTCACATCCACAGTTACCAGGACTTAGGACTTCCACATATCATTTGGGGGGGGGGGTCAAAATTCAACATGTAACCAGGAGCAGTAAAAAGTTGATATTTTCCCTCTATCGTCTTATACAGACAGGTTCAGGCCAGATGGTCTTTCTTTCCAATTCTAAAGACCGTGACCCTGAAACCTAAGTGATGGAGGGTATTTTTATAGTCTGAAGAGTTTAATTGAAAGGGAGGAAAGAAACATTATTGCACATGTACGCATGCACACACATACCAGGACTCAGGGATTGCAGTGTGAGGCAAGCAGTGGGCTGGTCGGGGTAGGAAAGAGGGATCTTTAGGACATCAAGCCCGTAATGGACTGTCAGAAGCTTACATACTGGCTTGTTTCTGAGGTCACCTGATAAACAGCTTACAGGAATTTTGTTTGCACAAAGATTAACTTAGAGATTAACCAGGTGACTTTGTAAAAGCCCCTGAAGGCTTTTCATGAAAGCTCATAAAACAAATTTGTGGGTGGCTGTTAATGTTTATGAGTGTGTGTGTGTGTGTGTGTGTGTGTGTGTGTGTGTGTGTAACCACAGGCCCAGCACTGGAACAATGGATTTGCATGATCGCTTAGCTTTCCTCTTCCTGAGATTTCATAATCTGAATGACTTCATACACACTAAAAAGTAAGCAAAATAGTTTAGGAGTGCAGTCACCTATTTGTCGGATGATGACTGTATCGTGTATTAAACACCTGGCCATAGATAATGAAAGTTTATTCTTAGTGTTTCCAATGACTATAAACCAGGGAATGACTGAAACTGGTTCGTGCTCAGAAGACAAATGAAACCCAAAGGTTTACAAAGAGGATTTTCTTCCAATTACTATGCATTTCTCTTCGTGGGGGTGGTCATAGACGTACAGACAGAAGGAAGGGCAAACAATCCTGCAGTGAGGAGGACTCAGGGAAGGGGCTGGTATTTACGATGCTTTTCACACGACAAGTGTTTGGATACCTCATCTTACCCGGACTTGTGGGCAAGTCCCTTATCACTCCCATTTCACAGAAGACTACATTGAGGCTTCTGAAGTGAAGCCATTGCCTCTGATTACACAAGGAGCAGGAAATGGAGCAGGGGCCTGGACTGAGATCTGCAATCGCTCACATTCCTGGGCGATTTTATCTGTGCTGTGATGAGAGTGGACACATGTTCGTGAAGAAATCAGGGCACTAATTCCCCCTCCCCAAGGAAAGCTGTGAGAGCACTTTGTACTTCCTAAACATTTCCTGATGTGTTTCTTGCCCCACAGATCCATCTCAGACTTGTGAAATGCTGGGGTATTTAAAAGCATAAGGCTTATAGCTGGATAAAGAGTGGCTGGGTAGTGGGTCAGAAAAGAGGTTCTTGGCATTTGTATTAGGGCTCTGCAGAGAAACAGAACCAATAGTGTGTATGTGTGTGTGTGTGTGTGCGCACACACGTGCATGTATGTGTGTGTATACACATACATAGTCTACTTTAATCAGTCTACTAATGTAATTATTACCCTCTTCGGAAAACACCCTTCCAGAAACACCCAGAATAATGTTCGATCACCTACCTGGGCACCCCTCTCAAGCTGACACATAAAATTAGCCATCCCACCACTGGTGAGCCCTTCTTTTTTAAAAAAAAAAAGATGAAGTCCATTCAATTTGTAAAATGTATAAAGCTTAATCCTCTTTGGACCGAAAGGGAAAACAGATATAAATGGAAAACGAAGAAAAAACATACAGCATTTCTGCAATAAAGCCCCACATCTAGTTAGAGTTCTTTGAAATTCTCTGGAAGCAGCATACCCCACTGTTTCTTCCCACTCATGTGATAGGCTGAAAAAGCCAGAAGACTCATATTCCCTGAACGCCCCAGGGAGCCATGCACTCCTTGGCCCCTGAGCCTTTGAGCATGCTGTGCGCCCTGCACAAAGTGACCTTTCTTGCCCCTGTTCTCCACCCGCAGAAACCTATTCAACTTTCAAAGGCCAATATACATATCACCTCCTCTTTGAAGTCTTTCCCGTCCCCTTGACCGACAACACTGACTTGTCGCCTTATTTGATCAGAGAATACCGCTCAGACCACCAGCAAAACGTCTGTCCTGACTCTTTATTTGTAGGCAGGCTTGTTGTCCAGGCCCCAAAAGCTATCGATCAATAGCAGTTGAGCGGACCACGCTGGCTCCCGCAAGAACCCCTCGGTACTTTGTCACTCTGTTGCCAGCATACTTCTTCGACTCACATCTCAGCCCACTCCTGCGTTTTGCCTCTGCCTCTACTTTGCTTATTTCATATTGGCACTTGTCCCTGCTGATTTTGGCTGCTGAGACTCCCCTAAAGAACCATTAGCATTAACACCATAAGCAGTAATACAGCTAATTCACTATCCTGCATTGATCTGAGGGCCATTGATCCTGGAGGGCCAAATTCTCATCAAGGGCCCTCTTCGACCCCCCCCCCCCCCCCCCCGCACATGTGTGGATTCATTCACCGAGAGTCATTACCCTGGTCTCAGTCTATGTCGTTATTTCTCTCCTGTTGGATGAAGAGCTCTTCTCATGCAGAAATCATATCTTATTCATCTTTGTCCCTCTTGTGATTTCCTCATGCCTAGAATTTTTTATATGCCTAATAAATAAGTGTGGCATGGGTCAGCGAGTAAAATTAAACACATTCTTAAGTGTCCACTTCGCTTCTCTAAGCTTCTAAGTTCTCGCCGTCCTGTAAGTACTAATTCTAGTCATCTCAGACTAGTCCCAGCTGGAGGTGATTTGTTCTTTGCTGGGCCCTTATTTCCCATAGAACCCAGATATGATCCATTTTACTCTGTGTGGTCATAGGCTGTGCCTCTCTGCTGGGAGAGGAAGCTCCATGAGCGATCAATGTTTTGCTCTTTTCGTGTGTATACATGCTGCTTAACAGAATACATGGTTTAAATAGTAATTTTGTACTGAACGATTGGTTCCAACTTGCTTTCTTTACCTTACCCTTTGTGCTAGAAACAGATAAAAGTATCACTAGATAACTGTTATGAGTTATGTTTCTGAGTTCCCCAGGCACCTGCGAGTATTACTGAGGGTAGGGCCAATGACCATTCATTACTGTTACCTAGGATTTCACACATGCCTGGAACTGAACAGAGATTAAATCAATGTTATATAATGATCGGTATATTATGACAATCTCCAAACTGCCCCTTAATTACATAATAAAAGGAAAAGATAATTCATATTTGAGTGTCTACCTTGTTGAATGCATGCTGTTTATTACTTTATATTTATACTCTCATTTAAGGTATTTGGGAAGTCATTTAACTTTTCCTGGCCTCCGTGTCAGCATCTGTAAAATGGGGGTGATATTAATACTAACTTTACAAGGTTGTAAGGATTGAGTTGAATGATAAAGTCTACTGAATTGTACACTTCAAAAAGTATTGTGATGTGAATTATATCTTTTTAAGATATTTATTTATTGTTGTGGGGAAGGGGCAGAGAGAGGGGAAACAGAGGATCTGAAGTGGTCTCTGTGCGGCTAGACTCACAGCAGCGAGCCCGATGTGGGGCTCAAACCCACAAACCGCGAGATCATGACCTGAGCTGAAGTCCGACGCTCAACCGACTGAGCCACACAGGTGCCCCTGAATTATATCTTAATAAAGATGTTATTAATTTTTAAAAAGGTCCATGTATGTGTGAAAATAATCCTTTCATATTTGAGGGAGGAACTTTGCTCCCTGAATGTGATAAAGCTCTGCCTTTCCGTTAGGAGATGCACCACAATCTGTCCTAGAAAATCAGCCCAAGAGGAAAGAGTGAAAGATACTAGTATTAGGATTTTTTTTCCATAGGGTAAACTTGGGTAGATGATCCTGCAATAAAGACTTGCGTTTTTACTTATTTTTTGATTGTTTATTTATTCTGAGAGAGAGAGAGTGCACAAGTGGGGAGGGGCAGAGAGAGAGAGACAGAGGGAGAGAGAGAGAATTCTAAATAGACTCCTCACTGTAGCACAGAGCCCAATGCAGGGCTCAATCCCATGAAGCAGGAGATCATGACCTGAGTCAAGATCAAGGTGCCCCAAGACCTGTGTTTTTGAATCAGTGCGTTTTACCTTCTCCCACAAAGGGCTTACAGTGCATTAAAAAAATTGTGTAAGGATTGTTCTAATCAGAATTTTAAAATATTTTTGAAGTATAATATATAAACAAAAAATGCAAAATGGTTAAGTAAGATGAATTACCAAAAAAGAAAACACATTTAGAAAAGTTATACCCAGCTCAGGAAATAGCACATTCCCAGTACCCCTGAGCAACCCTTACACCCTCCCCCAAACCAATAATTCCTCCAAGATAATCTCTTTAAACTGTGGGCTTGTATAGTTCAGGTAAAGTTTAAGCAAAAATTAAACGCTATATAAATTAAATGTGCATTTTTAAAGTATATTTACTTATTTTGAGAGACACAGAGACAGCGCAAGTGGGCGAGAGGCAGAGAGAGAGAGTGAGAGAGAGAATTCCAAGCAGACTCCTCACTGCTAGCACAGAGCTAGACGTGGGGCTCGAACCCACAAAGCCAAGAGATCACGACCTGAACCGAAATCAAGAGTCAGATGCTTAACCAACCGAGCCACCCAGGCGCCCCTTAAACATGCATTTGAAACAGTACTACTATTCTTTATGTGCTCCAATTTATAGATACACCTGCACATAGAAACATGTTTCCACGACCGTATTTCTGTGATCCCTCTGATGCAGTCAAGCATTCTGTATGGCCCCTGATTCCCCATTAGCTTTGCAGTGAGAGATCAATGAGAGGGAAAAATGGTATCCACCTCTCACATGGCCTCGTGTTTACATCCTTGGCTACATCACCAACTCATGACACCGGAGCCTTTTCCAGAGATGGGGCAGATTCGTTGCCGTGGACTCTCTGTTAATGGTTGGTGAAGGGGTGGCGATCTGAGCTACGAAAAGCCAGCAGTTCTGCACCGAATACCAGTTTGTGCCCTGGTTTCCAGCAATCCGATTTCCATCCTGGGCCCAGGGCAGGGTTTATTCTAAAAGAAACACAAAGTGCAGACATCTGGGGGGGCACACAGGCACTGCGTTGCCTTTCCTCACTGCTGCGTTTCTTTCTTCCCCTAAAGGACATTGAAATGTAAATGTCTGTATTTGAAACACCCCGTTTGGTGTTAATTTTTCTCTGGCTGAAAAGAGCATAGAGTTCCTCCAAACACAAAGAGAAAATGAAAGAACTCTGAGGGAAAATTAGAAAGAGCGAATGCAAGATGTGTTTACAATACCATCGCTGGCAGTTTCCATGAAAGCAGAGAATTCTGTCACTCGTGTTTTCATCTGAAAGTGTTTCCTTTTTTATCTAGTGATGGGGGTGGGGGAGGAGAAATCCATCCACAGGAGAATAAATTTGGTCAAATAAGAGTCCTTTGTAATATTTTAGGAGAAAAGTAGAAAAGGGAAAAAATGGTTCTCACAAGCCTTTTGCTGAGCTGTGGGGAAAAAAAAAAAATAAGCGATGCTGGAAAATCTCAGCGACAAGTGTGAATGTTTTAGGTGGTTGTTTAGAGTTTACATTTTGGGAGTAGAAATGGTCAGTCAAGAGCCACAGATTTCCCTTCAATTAAAGGTGAGGGTACATGTTGTTCTGAGAATAATAAACCCACTAGGGGCTTTAGCACAATCAAAAAAGAAAATTGCTATGATACTGCCATTTAGATAGGTAAAATTGTTCTATTTCAATAGGAAAAATAATATTTCCTGCAATAGAAAGAATAAAATCGACTTTTAGTAAGTGGTGACCAATCGCCTTTAAAATCAGAGGGTTAATGTGTTTATTGAAAATATGTATTTAGATGTAAGATTATGGTTTGATATTTTTATTTTTTTTTACTTACAAAGGGGTGGAAACTAATGTTTACTAAAGGTATATACGTACATATTCTATATGTACATAGAAATGTTTATACACATATGCATGTGTATATATACATATCCTATCAAATGGGAGAGGAGAAGAAAGTTAGGGTCATTGAAATGTTACTATGAATCTTATTTCATATTTCTTTTTTTAAAATTTTTAACATTTATTCATTTTTGAGAGACAGAACAGAGCGGGGGAGGGGCAGAAAGAGAGGGAGACAGACTCTGAAGCAGGCTCCAGGCCAGGAGCTGTCAGCACAGAGCCCGTTGCGGGTCTTGAACTTGCTGACTGGGAGATCATGACCTGAGCCGAAGTCGGATGCTTAACCGACTGAGCCATGCAGGTGCCCCCATACTGCTTTTATTTAGCGCATATCATATGACATTTGTTGAGAGAGATGTGACCTTTGCCTTGTAAGTGAAGGTTTGAAGCACAAAAACGTGAAACGACCCAGCCATAAAACTAATGTGCTTTGGGAACCAGATCACAAGCTCAAGCACATCGGATTCTGAACTCACAAGCCCTGCTGAAGCGGTAGGACCCAGGGGAGACACCGTATGGTACGGAAACAGACAACCCTGGCCTTTTAGGAACATGTAGATTGAGGTTAGCAAGGCTATCGCAAAGCCACAACAGAAGGATCTATATTACAATTGAACTTGCAACTCTGTATTTGCAGATCATACATCAAAGAATTGCTGGTCACTTAGTCTTTTCAATTGTCACCTAAGAGCGCATGAACAGCATTGATGCAATACTGGAAGCAACCATGCATTTACATGTAACAGGTATTCAGCTGAGTGTCTGTGTTCCAAGGGCGGGACATGCTAGGTGCTTTCATATTCATTGTTTTTATTTACATGCTCTATAAAAATATTGTACCCACTAATGTGTTCCACAGGGAGGAACATTTGATATAATGCATACAGTAGATTTGTGAGGCATCATGCCGAATTTCGGAATAAAAGACCTGAATTTCAATAATAGCTCTGACTTTTATTAGCTCTGAGGCCTTGGACAAGTTAATTCCTTTAAGCTGAAAGCGTTAGACCATGGTTAGGACTACGGAGAAGTTCATGCACTGTTTTCTGTAATGTCTTGTTCAATTAGTTGTTGATGGGCACCCAGCTCATAAAATACACTCTCTCTGTTTTCAGAGGGCTAATCCTATTTTTACATTTCAACCCTTTGCAAAAACTCACTTCAAACAATAAACTTGTGATTTATGGTCCAGTTTAAAGCTGATTGGCCCTATTTTCTTCTTTTTTTTTTAACATTTTCATTTCATTTCATTTCATTTTTAAGTTTATTTATTTTGAGAGAGAGAGAGAGAGAGAGAGCACTAGCAGAAGAGGCGCAGAGAAAGAAGGAGAGAGAGAATCCCAAGCAGGCTCTGCACTGTCAGCACAGAGCCTGACATGGGGCTCGAACTCCCAAATTGTGAGATCATGACCTGAGCTGAAACCACGAGTCGGACACTCAACCAACTGAGCCACCCAGGTACCCCAGTCCTATTTTCTTCTGATTCTTCTTTACCCTCTGATTTGTATACTTCCCTTTTTTCCTCACTTCCTTCCACACTGTTGCTTTTGGTCACTGATGCATTGGTTCATCCTTCATCTTAAAACCGAAAAAATTACTCCTCTTTGCTTACCTATGGATAGAATTACCTCCCAAAAGGAGAAAAATGTAGCTAACCAGGAAACAGATTTCTAATTATTTTCCACTTGTTCTAATTATTTCCATTCCCATGCCAACTTTGAGAAAAAATAAGAATGATAAATAAAGCCTCAATTAACCACAGAAACAATGTCATGAAATAACAATCTTCTTTTCCAGCCGGAGAGGATACATAGGAAGCTCTCCGTAGGCTCCTAATTGGGAAAGGTTGCTATCTTCCCAGCAGAAAATCAGTGCTTTCTAATGAGATCACGGATCTAATAATGTTCTATACATTGTAGAGTTAGCGATCGAGGAACTGTCCAACTTATGATTGTTTTAGTATATGTTAGTATATGTTAAAGCATTAAAAAAATAAGTAAACATATAGACACTGAATCATCTCTAACTATGTACTGTGTGTGTGTGTGTGTGTGTGTGTGTGTGTGTGTGTGCATGTGTGTGTATGGTTTCTCTCATTTCATCCTCCAGAAGTTATTTTAATCCCCACGTTATAGATGAGGAAACCAGAGCACTGAGATGTTGCCTTGTTAAATCGTACACATCTAGTGTGTTATATTGGCTTCCCTGGAAGGACCCTCTGAGACTGAGAGCTGTGTGTGGTGGCTGCCTTGGGGAGTCTTCTCAGGAGGTACACAGTGAGGAAGAAGGAAAGCAGGACTGGGCAGAAGGAAAAAGTAGACCTACAAGGGTTTCAAGTGAGGCTTCAACCGTTCCTGTGGGGAGATCTGGACCTGGGGTGGCCCTTCCCTGCTGTCCCAAATGAGACAAAAGTGCTGGACATATGTACACCATGTCAGCTTGCCACTGGCCGTGGGCGGCCCACTGGAGAAGACATAGCCTTGAGGGGGGTGGAATCGGAGGATGGAGAGAATGGCTCAGAGACGCCTGGTAACTAGAGATGGGTGCCTCAGCCTGAAGAGGGGTTTGAGGGAGAAGCTCTATGCCTATCGCATCTGATGAGTACTAGCACCAAGATCCGATTCCAAGCTCAGATGTGTTTTCACCTTTACGGACCAAAAAAACACCTCATCTTAACGTCTTCGTTACTCCTCATGCAACAAAATGCCATGTTCAATACTGTGACAACCCTGGCTGCAATTCTGAACGAACCATAGGTTGACTTAGTCCAGCTGTCTGCTCAGCTCCAGCTGGGATGTGACCAGTGTCGAGGTGGATACAACTGGCATCTTTTTGCTTTGTGTGTCTTGTAAGATTCCCATGAGCCTTGGGGACGTTCAGTTTAATAAGTCGATATACATAATCAAAATATCTTTCAGACCTAACTTTGTTTTTTTGTTTGTGTTTTCTGACTCTGAAGGAAATATTTGGAAGAGCACATAATGAAGTGATCCTCAAGAAAAAATTGTGACTTTGGAGTCTTGGTGAGGTTTCTTCTAGGCTTCAAGTTTCTTTTTTTTTTTAATTATTTATTTTTTTATTTTATTTTAGAAAGAGAGAGAGAGGCCACAAGTGGGGGAGAGGGGCAGAGGGAAACAGAAAGGGAGAAAGAGAATTACAAGCAGGCTCCATGCTCTGCGTGGAGCCTGACGCAGGGCTTGATCCCATGACCCTGGGATCATGACCTGAGCTGAAATCAAGAGTCACATGCCCAACAGACCGAGCCGCTCAAGTCCCTCATTCTTAGGTCTCATATTCTCTACATATTACCCTCTTCAGGCATCAGATGTTGAACCATTTGATGCATTAGATGCAAAGTATGACTAGCCAATGGCCCCAGACACTTCATCCAAGTTACCTTGAAAAAATACAGATTTCTCCACTCCGCATCTGAGGATTTGGATTCAGTAGCTCTGGGGATCAGGAATCTATGGTTTAACTTTTTCCCCAGGCGAGCTTTGGGGAGCTAACTCAGCTCAGGTGTGAGGGCCAGGTGTCTATAACCACTGGACTAGTTAACCTGTAAAAGTCCTTTTGTTACATAATATAGGCTCCAATAGAACAGGGACCATCCATATAGCATTTAATTTTCCTTCTCCTGGTGGCTAGAGTAGGGTTTGGCCTAGAAATCATATCCAATGGATATTTTGGGATGAGAAAAAATAGATTCAATAAATTTGTGTCAACCCAATCAAAATTCAGGAAATTGCTCTTTTGAGTTGGAAGCAAAATAGGTGTGGAAGCAGAAGTAAGCATCACCATTTGGAAAAATCAGTAAAATATCATTTCGACACAAATTGATAGCATGTAATGATATTTCCCAAAGGACCAACTGGTATGGCATAATATTCGGATATTAAGTGATTCTTAACATTCCCAGGAAAAATCTCTAGTTCCCCATAACTTCAATTCCTATAAAATCCATCAATTTCTGTAGGCTTTCTAGTATTTTGTTAGAATGTTTACTTTCACATTCATAACTGAGAGTTATAGGTTAATCTCCTTACTTCAAGTGCTGCATTTTTTCACTACACTCTGATCTAATTACACGAAATGCAATAAAGCAGAAAACCAGGTAATACAAACAAATCGACTAACATTTATGTTACCACATCAGTTTTCAAATAAGACATTAAAGAAGCTTACAAAAACAACACACACGTTGAAAAGAGAAAACAGGGTTGAGAAAAAGGAGGAGATATCTTTGCTAACGTGATGTGTCAAAATATTCATGATGATTAAGGAAATACTTGAATGCAGTCTTGATTCCTTTAGGGCAGAGAAGGTCTAATGTCCATTAAAAAGCTCTTAGTAGCATGACTGAAATGAAGAAGCTTCTCAAGGGTAGAGGCTTTGCTGTTATTGATATTATAATTTTCAGTATATTTTAGACTAAACTTTGAAAGATTTTTTTCCCTCCATGTGGTATTTTACACAGAAGATGATAAAATACATAAACAACCAAGTCTCCTCACACATTGACACAGCAAATTGAGAACTCAAATTCATATACATGCATGTTTTAAATATATCTCTAGATTAAAGCTAAGGGTCACATATTTAAGCATCACACAGAAAAGATGGTTCTGAAAGACCCATTGCTATTTTAGTCTGAATGGTAGCTTTCTGATGTGTTAGCAAATTAAAATTACCAAACGATATCCTGAGGGAAAAAAGGCCAGAGGATAAACCAGCATGGGAGGTATGAGTCAGTGTATTCTTCTGTACGCAAAACTGAAAGCATTAAAAAATGTTGATGGTCTCATAAAAACATGATCCTTTCCCCAGTGTATCTTGCCTGGGTTGGGAGAACAGAATACCTATGATTAGTATTGGACGATCATTAATTACAAACAGAAACAAGATCCTTGATGAAAATGAAGAGCCAGATAAATAATTCAGCATTAGAATTACGTCATCCTTAATTTACAAGAGCCTATGAACTACTCATATCTTAGAGGACTCAGCATGCCATCCTGGGCAGAGACTTTAACTGGTCTCCTGTGCCAATTTAGTCACCCACAAAAGATGACAACACAAACTATAGTTACTCAGATGACTTTGGGAATGTTTTTTACTTCTTAACATGCTCTCCTTGAGCTCCATTCTCTTCAGAATTTCTATAGCATGAGTAACACTTTGGCAGGAAGAAGAATTGTGTGGAAACCTGCCTTTACACACCTAGCAGCAGTTTTGTATTTATACAAATTTATACAAAACTGTATTTATACAGCAGTTTTGTATTTATTTGAATGGTTCCTGGTAGAGGAATGATGTGGACTAGAAAACATGCCTTGAATTGTTCTGCAAAACAACTATACTCTTTACTTAAATTGTGTGCTATTAGGTCAGCCTTTAAAGATGTGCTAATGGAATATATGGGAATTACTTTAACCTGCCTGGGCTATTCTGGGTCCTGACACCACCTCTGTCTCTTTCTCGTACCATCTATGGCGGATCTTTCCTCTAGAGAATGAAACATCTTATGTCTAATTCCTGAAACTGCCCTATCCCATCCACCTCTACTGTGGAAGGGATCAGACAAGCCCAGAGCCCTGGGTGCTAAGTTAGAGCAGCATAGCCTTCCTCACTGACATGAGGTATGGCAAGAACCAGACTGCCAAAATGGTGAACTCAATCTGTAATCCTTACAGAGCACAGATTGTACTGTTACAAAGTATCTCATATGAATACAGATGACATACCTAATGCAATATTATTTACAGAGCAAAGCCAAGATTTCTGAGCATAAATACTTCTATGTATCAGTTTTTTAAAAATTATTCTATAAATGTCATATACTGTATGGTAAAATCAAATATTTAAGAAATATGTTATATTATATATAAATATTATATTATATAAATATATATTTATTAAATATTTGATATTATATATGTAATATGTACAATGCAGTATTATTGAATGCTATAAGAAATATAAGTTATCTATAACTTTATTTCTCTAATGCTATTTGTCATTAACTTTTCCCAAAAATGGCTACACCTATATCAAAAGGTCATGATCCCTGTCTTGAAAACTAATGGCCAGGTGGAGAAGACACACATATAAACAGATAATGTAAATTAAGAATACAGTTATTGCAAGAAGATACATAGAAGGTGTGACAGAAGCTTGGAGAAGGGTTACCATACCTACTCCAGTGGAGTCTAGGGGAGATTCCTGGATAAGGAAATAAACAACCTAGGTAAAGTGCTTTGTGATGACCTCATCAGAGCCTTTATCACACTTTATTGAAATTACCTGTGTAAAGTCCATCTACCCCACTAAACAGAGCTCCTCCCCAGGATAAACACTGTGTCTTTTTCTTAATTGTTTATAAAGCCCCTACCAGTTACCTGATAAATTACAAATGCTAAAAATATATTGATTCAAACATCAAAATGGAAAAGAAAAAGAACAATGGAAGGATGGAAGGACAGAGGAAGGAAGGAAGGAAGGAAGGAAGGAAGGAAGGAAGGAAGGAAGGAAGGAAGGAAAGGGAGGAAGGAAGGGGAGATGGAAGGAGAGAAGGGAAGGAGGGAGAAAGGAAAGGAAAAAGGAGGTAAGAAAGGAAGAGAAAAAGGAAGGAAGGAAGGGAGGAAGGCAGTTGAACAGGAGTTAGCCAGAAAGAAAAAGAGTAGGAAATTAATCTAAGATGAGGAAGGATCGTGAGTAAAAGAATGAAGACATGAAATAGCATGGTGTGTAAAGATAGGTATGCTAAGGGTGTTAAATAAAGGCACAAAGTGGCAAGAGTGGAAGATAAAGAGTTTAGCAGAACTTGACCTTAGAGGATCATTTCAACTCTGCTAAAGGTCACTGTGGAAGAGTAGAGAAGCAGCCTCATAGAAAGTGCATGTGTGTTCAAATGCAATTCTGCTACAATTTGGGGACAAGAAGTGTAAAATTTCTTGAGCCTCAATTGATTATAAAATGAGATAATGCTATCTCCTTTGCAGTCGATCAGTGATAGACTGATATAAGGCTGAATATATAGTGTGGATATGATATACAGAATTATGCCCTTCAGTTTCTCTCACTCCTGGAAAAAAAAATATTCTGTTCCTGTCCTCAGATGATGTGTGGTTCACAGTGTGGAAGCAAGATGTATTAGGGCTCTTCAGACAACCAGTAGGATATTTTGGAGGGGAGAGAGAGAGAGAGAGAGATGAAGTCTCACAATCTCAAGCTAGAGAATCAGGAAAGCTGGTGGTAAACTTCAGTCTGGGTCTGAAATCCTGAGAACCAGAAGCACCAATATCCACAGGCAGAAGAAGCTAAATGTCTCAGCTCAAACACAGTGAATTCACCCTTCCTCCACCTGCTTGTTCTGTGGGGCTCCCCAGGGGATTGGATGATGCCCGCCATGTTGGAGAGTAGTGTCATCTGCATTACTCCATTCACCAACTCAGATGCTAATCCCTCGTGGAAACACTGTGTCAGACGGACCCAAAATTAATGTTTTACCAGCTATCTTGGCATCCCTTAGCCCAGTCAAGTCATCACATAAAATTAACAATTATACAAGACGACAGTCTTAGGGCCAACTGCTAAGGAACTCATGCAAGAGTTGGCAGGCAGCTCTCTCCCTGTCTTTTCTTCTTACCAGCACTACACCTAGGTATACAGTTCCTCTCATGCTTTTCTCTTCTTCAACAGAAAAATACCCTTTTGTAAAAAAAAAAATACACACACACACACACACATATATACATATACACACACACACACAGATAGATAGATGATAGATATAGATATACCTTTTTGATGTAATAACATGATGGGGGAAAACACATTTGAAAGAAAAAATCATTCAGAATTGCCAATTGGTGAGGAAGAATTAAATTTAAAAAAAAATTAAGTTTATTTATTTATTTTGAGAGAGAGTGTGTGTGAGCAGGGTAGGGGCAGAGAGAGGCGGGGATAGAGAGAATCCCAAGCAGGCTCCACACCATCAGTCCAGAGCGCAATGGGGGCTCAAACTCACGAACCATGAAATCATGATCTGAGCCAAAATCAAGAGTTGGACACATAACCAACTAAACCACCCAGGTACCCCAGTGAGGAGGAATTAAAGCAGCTGGCCTAAGATCGTTTCTCCCTTAAGGGGGAGCATTTCTGGGAAATAAAATAGGTTACCTACTATAATCTCACTGTAAACATGATACCTGATTTCCTAGATATGTGGAACTTGGTTGGGCCTGTGTGCAATGGCTAGGTGATTATTTGCAGCCTTAATTGGATTTATAAGTCTAATACAGGGGACACCAATAAAGAAAATAAGGCCAAAAGTACCATTTGGAGTCATAGTAGACAGATGGCTGGTGAAACCATGTAATTGGCTATAACTGACTTATGGCAGAGGTAATGCACGAAAGGCAGGGCCCTGATACAGGGAGGGACAGAGAAAAAGAGGTTTATGAAGGCAAAAGAAGTAAGAGGAAAGGATGTGGACATTGGCACTGCACAGAATTTCAATGAATGGGAGAAGAGCAATGACAGACACAATAGACAGACTTTGAAAAGGACTGAAAACGATTCTACATGATTTATGAAATAGTTGACAGTGGTTTTTATTAAAACAATCTCAGTTGGGGGGTGTCTGGCTGGGTCAGTCAGTAGAGTATGCAATTTTTCACTTCAGGGTTGTAAGTTTGAGCCCCACATTGGATGTAGAGATCACTTAAAAATAAAATATTTTAAAAAAGATGAAAATAATTTCAGTTGAGTTTAGGAGTCTAAGAATTTGTTTGCCATTGTTTTAGGAGGAAGGGAGAAGTGAGAACATACAGAAGTTACAACTAATTTGGGAGAATCTGAAGGTAGAAGCCAGTTAAGAGTAGAGAGTTGAAGTTATGGGGGACAGATGGCACAGTGGATTGTAACCAGAGCTGCTGGGCATTTGTCTTCAACCAACCAGCACACCAAAAGCTCCCTGTGTGGCCTGGGTCACAGTTGTGATAGACATGAGGCCAACGAAGGTTGCTGTCTTTTGCATTTTCCTTTTGCTTCCCACTAGTGGCTTTGAGGATTTCTCTCTATGTAAACAAGGCTGTCTGTGTTCCTGAGAATGAAATCTCCCCATTGAAAACAAATAAACAAAAATATGTATATAAACAAATATAAACATATATATACATATATATATATGTATATATATATGTATATATACGTGTGTGTGTGTGTATGTGTGTGTGTGTGGTGTGTATGAGAGAGAGAGAGAACATTAATTGAAGGAAGTAGAAATCTTCCAAATTCATAACCTACAATATTTTCCTTCAATCTGTAAAATGTTTTTACATTACATTTACCCTACATCCATGTCAAGAAAGTAAATCTAAAGCCATGAGTATCAATAGCCTGAGGCAGAATAATAAATATTATTCCTCTGGGTAATACTTTTTTTTTTCTATTTTATTTCCAATTTTATTCATTCACTACCTTCTTGCTCTTAGAGCAACCTCCATTTCATTTAGATTCTTGTTCTGTTTATTATTTTATAATGGGATAGAATTTTAAACATTTATTAAAGTTTTAAAAACACGTAGATTAGTGGAATGTAATTGAAAAATGTTGGCATTTCTCTATGAAATTAGTGAACTCCGTGTAACGATTTGTGTTCCAAAATTGCCCTGGGGTGAAAGGAAAGCATTCCTATTTTCCTTCACTGTTATAATTTAAAATCAGCCCAATGTTTGGGTGATCAAATTTGTAATCATCTGTCACTCCTGGCACAAAAGAAAATTAAAGGAACCAATTTATTACAAAGAACAAAAAATGATATTTTCCCTCCCTCCGTAGAAATCATATGATGTTCTAGAGTTGCTTTAATATCATTTTCATATCGTCGCCGCAATGATGGGCATATATTTTCAGGGAGGAACTTTATCTCCTCACAATATCTGCAATGAAAATTCAATTTCTCAGAATCAGATGCTTTCTATATTCCCCAGTTCACTGCTCTATGCCTTGTGGGTATGACTTTTTAAAAAATCTTCAACTTGAATGGACGATCACCCTCTCCCTCTTTTCCTGCAGGTGACCCTCCAGCTTGGGAAGAGCTGAATACACGTCCTCTCATATTAGCACCACAGGAAGGTCAGGGATGAGACAGCACTGCCCCACCTCATGAATTTATGGACATGTTCTCCATACAAAAATGAAGCCTGCAGTTAAGGCTTCAAATAGATAGGTTCAGTAAACCTCTATTATCAAGAATAGACTGTTAATAGATGGTAGAAAGTAAAGACGTGGCCTGCTTGTATGACTCTGGCAGTAATTAACTGCTTATTACACCAATGTATATTCAGTGCTTGAGATAATTGGAAAGATACAGAAGACTTCTCCCTGGTTCCTCCTGATAATCATCCCTCCAAAGTTGCTGAAGAACATATAGAAATGCCCGTTCCTTTTAGCCACAATCTAAATGAAGAGAAATATGTTCATGAACATAGAGTAATGGACAGGTAAATGAAGGTCCAAGTCAGCCGTAACATTTTTTTTTTTTTCTCTTCACAATGTCTATCTTGGGTTTACCAAAAATCGTTTGTAGATTTTGGTGTCAGAAACTATCTTTATTGTTATTATTATTATTTAATTTCGGTGGGCCTCTGGTTTAATGGTGTCAATTCTTGTCAAATTAGACTATTGTTTAATTAGGATTCTATTCATTTTTTTTTTGTTGTTTTTTGTTTTCTCCGAGCATGTGTTTCCTGAACCTAAAATGTATATGGATGTGTAAGTTCTCCAGATGAACAAAAAATTGTTGGAAGGGAAATAATGAGGGAGAACTTTTTCTATCACAAAGAATTTATACAAAACAATCATGCTAAAATAGTATGGCAGGGAGTGGACATAAACGGTCCAATGGAACACAATAAAGAATCTCGAAACAGACCTGATACGTGGTGATTTCACATGTACCTGAGATATACATCAGATATGAAACCACAAGCCAATGGGTAGGATATTTTTGCATATAAAAATAATATAAATCTACATTTCAACTTTAGGTCCTATCCTAAAATGTATTCCAAAGTTGATTAAATTTCTATATGTGAAAAGAAAATCTTTAGGGGTGCCTGGGTGGCTCTGTCAGTTTAGTGTCTGACTGTGGCTCAGGTTATGATCTCACGGTTTGTGAGTTTGAGCCCCGCATTGAGCTCTCTTCTGTCAGTGCAGAGCCCGCTTCAGACCCTCTGTCCCCCTCTCTCTGCCCCTCCCCTGCTCTTGTGCTCTCTCTCTCAAAAATAAACATTAAAAAAATCTTTAAATTTTAGAAGAAAATAAATAATTTTCTATATTTAGTACAAAAAGGGGGGAAAAAACCAAATCATTTTACATTAGAAAGCACCTGCATATTTGCATAACATACTTGCACACATGCCCCTGTTAACAAATTAATATTGAGGCTATACAAAAAAGCTCCTACAATGAATGAGAAAATGTAAATCCTTAAATATTCTGAAAACCTTAAATATTCTAATTAAGCCACAAATTAGAAGACTTCAAAGGCCAAGAAACCTAGTGATGCTCAGCCTCATAGTAAATAGAGAAAGATAAAATGAAAAATAATTTTATACCCGTTATAATTTTATACCCATTTGTTTTGCAGCAATGAAAAAGTCCACTGAGGGGCACTTAGGTGGCTCAGTCGGTTAAGCATCCAACTCTTGATCTCGGCTCAGGTCATGATCTCATGACTGTGAGACTGAGCCCCGTGTTGGGCTCTGTGCTGACAGCACGGGGCCTGCTTGGGATTCTGTCTCTCCCTCTCTCTCTGTCCCTCCCCCACTCATGCGTGTGCGCACGCTCTCTCTCTCTCTCTCAAAATAAATAAATAAGCATTAAATAGAAAGAAAAGAAAAAGTCTGCTGATAATAAGTGGCCACAAGAATGAGGAAAATCGGGGCGCCTGGGTGGCGCAGTCGGTTAAGCATCCGACTTCAGCCAGGTCACGATCTCGCGGTCCGTGAGTTCGAGCCCCGCGTCGGGCTCTGGGCTGATGGCTCAGAGCCTGGAGCCTGTTTCCGATTCTGTGTCTCCCTCTCTCTCTGCCCCTCCCCCGTTCATGCTCTGTCTCTCTCTGTCCCAAAAATAAATAAAAAACGTTGAAAAAAAAAGAATTTAAAAAAAAGAATGAGGAAAATCACCACTAATGCTGTGTTATTTGGAAAGTGATTTTGTGTAACCACCTTTGAAGATAATTTCCCCAAGTGTAGCAAAGATCATTATGTGTGTGAATTGCCAGTCAATAATTCTACTTCTGGATGATTAATTGATTAAGCCCATGTTTATTAAATCTCTAAGTGGTAAACATGTTTCCTTGTTCTGGGGCTATCGTGGCTACTTAAGATGGGTGGATTTTTCTATATCCAAGAAACTTACATTTTCATGGGAGAAGACAAATTTTTAAAAATCGAATGAATACACATATACTATTATAACAAGTTGTAATAAGTGTTCCAAAGAAACCTTAAAAGTGAGAAAAGGACATAAATCATGAAGGATATGCTATTTTAACTTAGGTTGGTCTCGAATGGCTTCTCTAAGCAAGTGACACTTGAGCAGAGACCAGGAGAGAAGGATGGAGGGACCAGGTCAAAGACCAGAAGATGTGGGCAGATAGGACACCATGTGGTTAGTGTGAGGCTGTAAGCAGGGGAGAGCGGCAGGACATGATCGAGTAGACCAGACAGACGGGTCGCAGACCAGGAACAGCTTCTAGGTCAGAGCACATCACTTGCTTTTTACTCTCAGTGTTATGGATAATTTATTAGAGGATTATCTTATGCGGGGAAATGTGACAGCAAGATTGTAGTTTTTGAAAGCAAACTCTGGTTGTTTTCTTGATAACTGACTCAAGAATTTGGGGAGCATAGACAGGAGACTACGTAGGTAACTGCTGCTATGGGGTAAGTCTGTTTTCAACTTGACATTGTTTAACTTAATCCTTAAAACTTGATACTTAGAACACATCACAACGGAAGTTGGCCACATCTGTGGTCAAAGAGCAAGTGATTAGTGACTACGATATTGGGTAATGCAGCTTTAGAAAAGGTATAGCCGACCCATGAAGAATGTGGGTGTCAAGGGCACTGAAAAATGTGAAAAATCCACATATAATTTTTGGCTCCCTCCAAACTTATCTACTTAATAGCCTACTTTTGACTGGAAGCTTACTAATTGTATAAAGAGTTGATAAACACATATTTTGTATTTTATCTATATTATATACTGGTTTCTTACAATAACGTAAGCTGGAGAAAAAAAAAAAAAAGTTAGGGAACTCCCAAGGAAGAGGAGATACATTCACAGTCCTGTACTGCATTTCTTAAAAGCACAATCTGAACATAGTGCACTTCAAATCCATGCTATTCAAGGGTCAACTGTATTTTCTTTTCCAGCTTATGTGGCATGCTTACAGAACATTGATTCCATTCAACAATATTTCATGTGCTCTAAGAGACCATTCACTGAAAGACGTGTCATCACTTTGTATACTGTGAAGAAGAAAATGATGGCAGTTAAACTATGACACAATTCCAAAAAACCATTGGTTATACTACCCAAGAGTATAGATGTGAGTACTTGAAAGAAAACGTGTATCAGAAACAACAAAATTCCAGAGATATTTTATCAGGATTCTTTCAATTGTAGTTGACAGCATCCTATTTGAAATAGGCTAACAAATAAAAGGAAATGTATTTGGTCACGTGAACAGGGAGTCTAGAGGTGCTGCTTGCTTTCTCACAGCTGGAATAAGGAATTCAGAGGAGGGCATTGACCCTCTGCCTATCTTACTCTTATCTAGGTTCTCTACTTGATGAGCAAGATGACCAACGTCATCCATCTTCTGTCCTGCCAGTGTTATCGACCTCAGTGGAGAAAGAATCTTTTCTAATACATGTAAGAGAAAAATCCCAGAGTTGTGATTGGAGTTTATCATGCTCCTTACTATCAGTCATTCACCATGGCCGTGAAGTTTTAGTTCCCTGATCAGCCAAGTCTGAGCTATGTGGCCTCTCCCTGCAGCTGACTGGGTCAAGGGCAAAATTAGCCACTCCCAGATAAGAAGGAAGTGAGCCTCCAACGAAAAGAGCAACTAAGGGATTAAAATAGTAGCTATCCACCAAGAGGAGGTCACACACACAAGTAAAATCTCAACAAGTTTTGACTCATATTCTCTGATTAGAATAGTATTAAAATGTAAAAATAAATGGGTAGTAAAGAAATAAAATTCTGTATTATAAATTGCCCAATTATTAAAAGTTAAAATGAGGGGCACCTGGGTGACTCAGTCGGTTGAACATCCGACTTCGGCTCAGGTCATGATCTTGCTGTCTGTGAGTTTGAGCCCGGCGTTGGTCTCCGTGCTGACAGCTCGGAGACTGGAGCCTGTGTTTCCCTTCTCTCTCTGCCCCTCCCCCACTCATGTTCTGTCTGTCTCTCTCTCTGTCAAAAATACATAAACATTAAAAAAATTTAAAAGTTAAAATGAGAGCGATTTTCATATCTATTAGGTCAACGGGAAAATCAAAATTGTACATATAGACTATTTATTATTAATGCCTCACATTCAAAGTCAACCTCAGTTCTTAACCCTTAGGAACATAATTGGTTCATACTATCGATTTACAAACAAGTACTAATTCACCAGCAACAATATGAAAGTCATTCCTTTGGTTTCTGTGGAGATTGAAGAAATGTGAGGTCACAACTCAAGTCCTAAGCAAGCTAAATATTACATGGGGAAAAAAACCCAGATGTGACTATGAAAATTTCATTAGCAGATTAGTAATTGAAAACATATATTAAGCAAAGAGAGAAACTAGAAAAAGAAGCATGATCGCTTACTTGACAACTGGTTTCCAGATTCAGAAGGCATGTTGCTTACCCCACCAAAGAGTCATATCTCATTCTTCAGTCAGGCTTGTTGTGCCCTAACTCTGGAATGGGGTGATTTTCTCCAGCCAATAAATGGCACAACAATGACAGTCCAAAACCACTGGGCATTTGCACTAAAGTGCGAAGGATGAGGGAGAATGTGTTTCTCTCTCTTTAACACAAGTGAATGTTAGCCGAAAGAAGCCTTCAGGATTCTCAGAATACACTTAGTACTAACATCATTTGGTTGGGTAAGCTAAGCACGCACATTTTCATTTTCTTTTTTTTAAATGTTGATTTATTTTTGAGAGGGAGAGAGTGAGACAGAGCGTGAGCGGGAGAGGGCCAGAGAGAGGCAGACACAGAATCCGAAGCAGGCTGCAGGCTCTGAGCTGTCAGCACAGAGCCCGACGTGGGGCTCAAACCACGAACCGTGAGAATATGACCTGAGCCGAAGTCGGACGCCTAACCGATTGAACCACCCAGGTGCCCCACATTTTCATTTTCTTAAGGGAAGGGTTTCAAGTTTCTGCGAGCCATCGTTGAGATTTCATCTTTTCTATTTAAGGACTTCTTTTTTCCTTTCATTCATTTTCTGTTCCATTGTTCACAGGATTATCTATTCAGTAAAAATTTGTTGGTCTATACTATTAATCATCAGTGTGGCATACGGGCTAAACAGAGAGAAAAGCAAATCTCACGCTCTTCCTCTGGAAAGTGACGTGAAGAAACGTAGACAAGTATGTCAAAAGTGAAGTGCAATCCAAGTGATTCTTCTTTTAAAGAAGAATAGAAACTAGGCACAGCTCATTGGGGGATATTTAGGAACTGTGGAGAGAAGGCTTTTCTCACACCTAAAGGAATGGAAGAAGGCTTTAGTAGGCTGATAAAAATCATTGGTACTTATATGCTGGACAAAATCTCTCAATACAGGTAAGAGACACTGTTGGTGATAATGCAAACTGGTGAAGCCACTCTGGAAAACAGTGTGGAGGTTCCTGAATTAAGAATACAACTACCCTATGACCCAGCAATTGCACTACTAGGTATTTACCCAAAGAATACAAAAATATTAATTCAAAGAGATACATACACCCTTTGTTTATAGGAGCATTGTCTACAATAGCCAAATTATGGAAAGAGCCCACATGTCTGTTGATCGATGAATGGATAAAGAATGAATCACAAAGAATGAAATCTCGCCATTTGCAACAATGTGAATGGAACTAGAGTATACTATGTTAAGTGAAATGAATCAAAGAAAAACAAATACCATATGATTTTACTGATATGTGGAATTTATGAAATAAAACAAATGAACATAGGGGAAGGGAAGGAAAAAGAAAGTAAGTTAAAAAGAGAGGGAGGCAAACCGTAAGAGACTCTTAGCCATAGAGAACAAACTGAGGGTTGCTGGGGGGGGGGGATGGGCTAAATGGGTGATGGGCATTAGGAGGGCACTGGTGTTGAGCACCAGGCATTATATGTAAGTAATGAATCCCTAAATTCTACACCTGCAACCAATTTTATATATGTTAACTAACTTGAATTTAAATACAAACTTAAAATAAAAAATAAATATAAATATAGGCAAGAATATCACAGACTCTTGGCCAGAGGGTGAACTGTCAGTAAGGCTCTGGAAACTTGGAAGTCCTTGATCTGTAGGTAGAGTGGGGAGTCCTTCAATGAAGCTGGAGTTTTCTTATCTCTCACTCACTCTGTGGCTTTATACTGTGCCTGGAACTTGTACAAATGACAGTGACCATGCTGTGTCCATTGTGAGCCTTGTTTTTGTTTTTGTTTCTCTTTGCTCACTTCCGTGGGTCTTCTTTGGAAAAACTTCTCCCTAAAAACACAATACAAACAAATTCTTGCTTGTCTTTCTGTTTCCGTAAAGGACCAGAAACCCTTGGTCCTAGCCAGTTCTATGGGGCACCAAGGAGGCTGCCATCTGCTACATGGGCCCGGGGAATGGCTGTGGGGCTCTCCCCTGTGGAAACACTTTGCTTGGTTTATGGCTATTTATTCCGTGAGCACCACAGAGGACTATTTCAGGCTAATTATTCCAGTGGATTGAGACTTCAAGTTATAGACTCAGCTGTTAACATTGACGGAAGAAGAGAAGGCAAATGCCGGTCATTGGAAAGGAAGGTACATTCCTCTTTCTGGCAAGGGAGGGTCCATGGCAAGTTGGCCAGCTGATAGTGACTAGATTTCACCACACCTTTCAGCACCTAGTTGCCAGGGCATACCAAGCTGCCCCCACATATGGCACAGAGCAACATTAATGAGTCTCTTTCCTTGAGAGAGAAATTAACTCACTTAATGCTTTGCAGCATATGAAGTGATTTCCCAATATACAAACCTATTTAATTCTTACACAAACACATACGATGGGGAGAAATGTTCTAAGTCAGGAACTCTGAATATATGTTTTGCTTCACTGCGTGAACTTAAGAGATTTTGAACATTTCCTTCAGGTTTAAATAAGAATATCCGCCTATGGGAGTCTCTCAAGACTGCCGGGAGAATTGTAGGAGACAATACATTCTAAAATGCTTCGTAATAAGAAGATCCATTGAAATGCCGTGGTCAATGTTGGTGGTGCCACTGACATCCACTCCCATCAATCTCCTTCCTTGTGTGAGATACCGTATCTCCAAAATCCTGGCAGAGGGCTGGGCCATGTAACTAGTCTTGGCCAATATCACGTGAGCAGAAGGGATATTGCTACTCTCTGGCTCGGGCAGCAAAAAGCCCTGTGTGATTCTTATGTGTTTTATTTATTTATTTATTTATTTATTTACCCCTACTGCAAGAACGGCCAGGTGTTCTTGATGGTGGAGCTGTAGGACTGTGGGAACTTCTCCCACTTGAATGTCTGAGTGGCTATTAGTATGAGTCATGTTCTAATCTAGAGTGAGCATTCCCCGAGCAAGAGATATTTATGGATGACAGTAATAAATAGATGATGTAGGACAGGAGTTCAATTTAATACCACACATTATTTTCTCTCTTGCTCTCTTTTTCTGGAGTTTCTATCAGACAAATTCTGATATATTCAAAAGCAGAGAGAATATAATAAACTTGTACCCCTCACCTAGCTTCAAGAATCACTAAGTCATGGGTGTCTTATTTTAACGATATCCCCCAACTTCACCACAACTAGACTGATTTGAAACAAACCCCTGATATCACCTCATTTCATCTGTAATATTTCACTGCACATCTTGAAAAATATGGCTCTTCTAAAGCATTATTAAAATACCACATGACATCTAAAAGTATAATAACATTTCCTTAATATCATAAACTATCCAGCCAGGGTTCAAATATCTTCTATCACCTCTCATATTTTTACTATTTTTTTTTTTTGTTTTAATGAGGATGAAATAAAGTTCATGTATTGCAAATATTCAACATGTGTTTTATGTGTTTTTTTTTAACTTTATAGTTTCCCTCCTTTAACTGTTTGGTATTTAAAAAATTTTTTTTCAATGTCTGTGTTTAATATGGCAGTTCATTTTTCCTTGGAGAATCCCACAATGTGAATTTTACTGATTGAATCTATGATGATTTAAAAAAAATTTTTTTTTTTAACATTTATTTATTTTTGAGACAGAGAGAGAGCATGAACGGGGGAGGGGCAGAGAGAGAAGGAAACACAGAATCGGAAGCAGGCTCCAGGCTCTGAGCCATCAGCCCAGAGCCCGACGCAGGGCTCGAACTCACGGACCGCGAGATCGTGACCTGAGCCGAAGTCGGACACTCAACCGACTGAGCCACCCAGGCGCCCCAAATCTATGATGATTTTTTTTCAGTTTATTTATTTATTTTGAGAGAGAGAGAGCATGAGCAGGGGAGGGGTAGAGGGAGAGGGAGAGAGAGAATCCCAAGCAGGTTCTGTGCTGTCAGTGCAGAGCCTGATGTGGGGCTCAAACTCACAAACTGTGAGATCATGACCTGAGCTGAAATCAAGAGTCAGACACTTAACCAACTAAGGCACGGAGGACCCCCATGATTATTTATTATGTTCTTCTACCCCTTGTATTTCTCCTAAATTGCCAGTTACATCCAGAAACTGTATTAGATTCATATTAGGTTTTATGGCCTGACCATAGTTGGTTTATTGTATTTCCACCAGAATGCACACATTGCCTTATCATCTCATTTTCTGTGATGTTAACAGCTACTGATGAGTATTGTCTTGATCTATTATTTAAGTAGGGGTTGTGAAATGTTAATATTAAAATTTTATCATTGTTCCTTCACATATCATCTATAACCCTTCTGAAATAAAAATAATATATTTCCCCTCAACACTGGTTAGTCTGACAAGGAAAAACAGTTGAGATATTTGATTTTCAAAATAGAGACTAGGTATTCTAGCTTCTTGCTAAGGTGGCCAATGAGTTTTTGTCTTGGTTTTAATTTGTAAAAATTGTGAATTTGTTGATTCAGGTATCTTTGGTATGCATTTTAATGTGGGTTTCTAAGACATCACATCCTCAGGTAGTAGCTTATTTGCTACTGTTTTATTGAAGAGTGATCATATTTGCAGAAAAACAGTAGCAAATTACATACACTTTTCTCTACCTTGCTTTTATCATAAGAGTTTATCCAAAGATCCCTCATTCATATATGCCTATGTATAACTTATCATAGTCTTTACTATTGCAAATACTGCTCCAACACATAGATTTGTATGTACAACTTTTCATATTTTTGACAGCGTGCCCTTATTATAGGTTTTTGCTGGTGAAATTGTTGGCTCAAAGAAAAAATGCATATCTAATATTGTTAGATATTGCCAAATTCTCTTCCATAGCACTTATATCCTTTGGCATTGCTATCAGCAATATATGCGAGAAACCTGTTTCCCCACAGCTTTGCCAACAGAATATGTTGGCAAATTCAGGTTTTTACAAAAAAAAAAAATAATGTCAAGAAATTGTATTTCACATAGTTTTAACTTTCATTGCTCGTAAGGTCTTTTCATGTGTTTTAGGGCCATTTGATTGATTTGTCTCCTTTCCTTTTGAAATGTGAACTGTCTGTTCCTATTTCCTGCACACTTTTCTATCAGGTTGTTGAGCATTTTACTCTTCCTTTAACAACTTTTTTCTATTAGGGTTATTAATATTTTAAATATGTTATTAGATGTTATTGGAAATTCTGGTGTCAATCTGATTTTTGTTCCCTTATATGCTAGCGTTATTTATTTATTTATTTATTTATTTATTTATTTATTTATTTTTGGAGAAGCAGGGATGTCCCTCTAATTTTTTTATTAATAAATGAATAATCAGTAAATAATAATTATTAAATTAATAATAATCAAGTAACATCATTTGAAAATATTGGTGCATGTTTTTAATATTTAGATTCAAATATTCTTTATCGTCAGGCCTTTCCAGATAATCACAAGCCAAATAAAGCCATCAAACCCCTTTTCTTTTCATCCATTCTTGGCTCACGTGGCTTCCCACACAGTATGTAGGCCCGTTTCAGAGGGAGACTGTGTGAATGATTAGATTCTATCCCCAGATTTCATGGCTTTCCTTCCATTTCCTTCCGCCCGGTTGATAATGTGATCCGTGCTTTGTTGGTGACTGTTATTTGGTAACTCATTCTCATATTTTAGAGTTCATGAAAATACTTGGCTACTTGACTTTATGATATAAATTTTCAATGTATTCTGGTTTCTTTGGTTGCTTTGTCTGCTTTGATAGACGAGACGGAAATTCCAGCGGTATGCTGCCATTGCTGCTGACATGCTTGGATTTGTATTTCTCACATGCCTGAGGAATAGCAGGCTTTGTGTTGGACCTACAGCAGAGGTGAGCCAATTAGGGCCTGAACCCATTAGGTAATAGTGATGTGTGAGATTGAAGACATAAATAAAGGCCAGAACTTGACAACCATTGAATAGTCTATTAAGGATATTGGAATTTATCTTTGTTGTAAAAGACAGCCATTATGTAGTTATTTTTTTAAGGTTTACTTACTTATTTTGAGAGACAGAATGCATGCAAGCGAGTGGGGGAGGGGCAGAGAGAGAGAATCCCAAGCAGGCTCTGTGTCGTCAGTGCAGAGTCTGACGTGGGGCTTGATCCCACAAACTGTGAGAGCATGACTTGAGCTGAAATCAAGAGTCAGACACTCAACCAACTGAGCCACCCAGTCACCCCAGCTATTACATAGTTATATTCAGGAAGTGATATGACCATTTACATTTTAAGAAGAACACACTGGGAGCCATGTGGAAAATGGATGAGAGAGAGATGAGTCTCCACGCAGATTTCTCCATGCAGATTTCTGAAGAAGCTTCTATAGAGCTTCTTCATCAGTCTCACACTACCAATAAAAGTGTTACTTGAAACAGACACAATTTTAAAATATTGTCTCATAAGATCAAATAATATGTGAAAATCCAAACATTGATAGAAATCAAGTATATTAATGGCCAACGGTTTAATTAGGTTAATATGCAAGATATACCTATAAAAAGAGATTTTCTAAAACTATCAAATTAATAATGTTATCATGGTAAAGATTGAATCAAGAGTGCCAATTTCTTGGCCACTTTTCGATAACTCTCCTTCCTGCATCATCCTTTTCTAGCTTCAGTACAAACCTCTGAGAAACCTCTTTTTTCACTGAAATTGAGATAGCAAGATATGAATAAGTAAAAGTAAAGACCATCATGCCTCTATTTGGATTAACACAAAACCACAGGTATTTGATGACTTTGTTATATAAGACACTGTACACATAATATGAACATTTTAATTTTCACCAGTGTGCAAGTCACTATGTTAGTCTGAACATATATCTAAATAAAATTTTTCAGAAAAAATAGTGCAACTATGTTATGTATAATAGAAAATTGCTCATCATCTTTAATGTCAATAGCACATACTGTGTTGAATTATATTATTGATGTCAATGTTAGTTCTGTAGCGAATGATCAAGTCAAGTTGGACTACAAAGTACACACTCATTTAAGAGTATTGTATAACTACTGTCATTGAGAGGAAGAGTTGTACTGGGATGTAAACAAAAGTGAACATGGATAGAATTTAGCCAATACCAAAATATCTCTATTGATTAGAGAGCTGATCATGTTTCAAGGAATTATAGTTCTAGGGATAAACAACTTTCATTAAACGTTTAGTATGGCCTGTTCATTACACCAAGTCCTGGATATAATTTTGTTGTTGTTTTGTTGTCTCAGAAATTATGGAATATAGGTTCCATTATTATTTCCATATTATGGTGAAGAAACTGAGATCTAAAAAGTAAAGTGATTTGCTCCAAATCATATACAGCTAGAAGATGCCTCTATTAGTCAGGGTTTTCCAGAGAAATAGCAGCAATTGACTATATATAGATATGTAAGAGAAAAATTGTTATTTGAATTGGTTTACATGGTTATGGAGAAGTCCCAACATTTGTTGTCTGCAAGGTGTAGAACCAGGAAAACCAGGGGTATAACTCATTCCAGGTCTGAAGATCCAAGAATGAATGTGTTGTGGTGGGGGAGGGAATGCTGATATATATACTGGAGTCTGTAGGCCCAGTAACAAAAGCTCTGATGCCCTAGAGCAGAAGAAGATGAATATTCAGCTCAAGAAGAGAGAATGAGAATTCACCTTTCCTCTGTTCTATTCAGGCCCTCAAAGAATTGGATGATGCTTACGTGTATTGGTGAGGGCTGACCATCTTTACTCAGTCTATTGATTCAAATACTAATCTCAGACACCCAGATCAACAGAACAGAATAGAGAACCCAGAAATAGACCCACAGACGTATGGCCAACTAATCCTTGACAAAGCAGGAAAGAATATCCAGTGGAATAAAGACAGTCTCTTCAGCAAGTGGTGCTGAAAACTGGACAGCCACATGCAGAAAAATGAACCTGGACCACTTTCTTATACATATACAAAAATAAAGTTAAAATGGATGAAAGACCTAAATGTGAGACAGGAAGCCATCAAAATCCTAGAGGAGAAAGCAGGCAAAAACCTCTTTGACCTTGGCCGCAGCAACTTCTTACTCAACATGTCTCCAGAGGCAAGGGAAACAAAAGCAAAAATGAACTATTGGGACCTCATCAAAATAAAAAGCTTCTGCACAGTGAAGGAAACAATCAGCAAAACTAAAAGGCAACCTATGGAACGAGGGAAGATTATTTGCAAATGACACATCAGATAAAGGGTTAGTATTTAAAATCTATAAAGAATTTACCCAACTCAACACCCAAAAAACAAATAATCCAGTGAAGAAATGGGCAAAAGACATGAATAGACACTTCTCCAAAGAAGACATCCAGATGGCCAACCAACACATGAAAAAATGCTAATATCATTCATCATCAGGGAAATAAAAATCAAAACCACAATGCGATACCACCTCACACCTGTCAGAATGGCTAACATTAATAACTCAGGCAACACTAGATGTTGGCTAGGATGTGGAGAAAGAAGATTTCTTTTGCACTGCTGGTGGGAATGCAAGCTGGTGCAGCCACTCTGGAAGACAGTATGGAGGTTCCTCAAAAAATTAAAACTAGAACTACCCTATGACCCAGCAATTGCACTACTAGCTATTTATCCAAGGGATACTGGTATGCTGTTTCGAAGGGGCACATGCACCCCAATGTTTATAAAAGCACTATCAATAATAACCAAAGTATGGAAGGAGCCCAAATGTGCATCGATAGATGAATGGATAAAGAAGACGTGGTATATATATACAATGGAGTACTACTCAGCAATCAAAAAGAATGAAATCTTGCCATTTGCAACTATGTGGATGGAACTAGAGGGTATTATGCTAAGCCAAATTAGTCAGAGAAAGACAAATATCATATGAGTTCACTCATATGAAGACGTTAAGAGACAAAACAGATGAACATAAGGGAAGGGAAGCAAAAATAATATAAAAACAGGGAGGAGGACAAAACATAAGAGACTCTTAAATATGGAGAGCAACAGAGGGTTACTGGAGGGGTTTTGGAAGGGGGCATGGGCTAAATGAGTAAGGGACATTAAGGAATCTACTCCTTTAATCATTGTTGCACTATATACTAACTTGGATGTAAATTTAAAAAAATTAAAACTAACACACAAACAAAAAACAAATACTAATCTCTTCTAGAGATCTCTTCTAGAAACACCCTCAAAGACACACCCAGAACTAATGTTTTACCAGCTATCTGGGCATTTCCTAGGCCAGTCAACACATAAGATTAACCACTGCATTAATTAAGCTTGTGTTTCAACACAGAGTACTGGTCTCCATGCCTACCACGTTTTGTTTATTATTTAGACAAATACCTGCTTGGTGGCTTCTTTAGTCCAAGTTGAACCCTGTTCTCAAAGGACTTAACATCTCTGGAGGAGAAAATTTGTCCCCAGTGTGATATACTGCCATGTTGTCTCCCTCACATTTTAGGGGAGTGTTTTTGAGTATTTGTGAGTAGTGTTTAAATTCTTCTGTTTCAGTGTTCAGTTGGTCTATCCTGTACCAACATCATACTTCCTTTACTTCTATTTTTAAAGGGTTCAAAGTAAAAGGTCTTGAAGTTTGGAAATGGTAACCTTCTAGTTTTGCTTTTATTTTTGGACTAACTTGATTACCATTGACCTTCGCAAGTCCGTGTATATTTCAGAATCAGTTTGTCAATTTCCACACATACAAATCGTGCTAGATTTTAGTACTGCACTTAATCTATGTATCAATTTTCAAAGAATTAATATTTTACAACACTATGAGTGTTCCAATCTATGAAATTTACCAAAACTAATAGGGCAAGAAATAAAAATCCCCATTGGTTGATTTTTAAAATTCTACTCCATACTGGAAACTTTCCAAACAAATACACTCCAGATCTAATGCCTAGTCTCACGTATTTTTAGAAACATTTAATGAAGTAATAATACAACTCTTAAACAAAATATTTCAGAGAACAAAATATAAGTAACATTTCCTAAGTCATGAGAGTCAATGTCAAAATATGACAAAGGCATTACAGGAAAAAATAATTCAGACTATTTTCTCTCATAAGCACAGATGCCAAAATCCTAAACAATATAGTGTAAATCATATCCAACAATTTACTAATAGAATGTATCAAGGAAAAATGTAGTTTATTCCAGAAATACAGGTGGTTAACATGTAACAAACTAAGTTAACACAATTCAACAATGTGATTATATAGTAGATAAAAAGTCATGCGTTGATCTCAATAGATGAAGAAAAGGAAATTACTAATACATAATTCTGACAGTAATGTTTCTTTGCATCAACAATGAAATGAAACTTATTTCATCTTATGATGGTTATCTACTTAAAAAAGTAAATCACATTTAGTCATGAGGTACTAAAAGCATTTGTTTTTCCTGGGATTCACAAATGAGGCAAATTGGAAAGAAAAAAAAATAATTTTGGTTTTCAGATAATATACATAGACAATATAAAGAAATCTACAAATAATGAGACTTAATATGGAAATATATCATGATTGTGGGATACAAGGACAATATAGCAAAAGCATTTGTTTCCTATAGGCCAGAAACAAAAACCAGAAAATGAAAACTTAAATATTATACCATATTAAATAGTATTTTTAAAACATCAAATATCTACGGATCAATCTAAGAGAAGACTTGAAGAACCTTTCTGCTTTTTATGAATCCCATACTTCCATACTTTCATCAATACTATAAAATATCACAGAAATTAATGGAAACCTAAATAAATACGTGCAAGTGTATGTAACTTTCATAGATTGAAATACTGGATACTTTAAAAATGTCAATTGTATCCACACTGATCTATAGATTGGCAGCCGGCTCACCTCTATACAACAGGTATCATGTATGCCAATGCCTGTGATTCACTGTCTGAGCCATGGTTTTCCTACTTTGTGTAGAAAACTTGAGCTATTTTTATTCTAAGTACATGGGATAAAAGTGAATCCCCCAGCCTATTTCTCTACCTCATTCACGTAAGTTGCCTTACCCTTTGGTAACTGTAGATAATAATTAAAGGTGTCGGTAGAAGGTGATCAGGTATCATCCTCATTGTAGTTTTTCCCATTTCAAAAGAGAGGTTCAAAAGATAAGTGATTGCCATCTATCAAAGAGGGGGCTACCTTTCTAACCAGCCTGCTTGAGAGTGGAATGTTGACTCATCCATCTTACAATGCTGGTTTTAGGATACCTATTTCAACATAATAAATAACCCAACACCAAAATGAAAACAACTCACCACTGTGAGGAAAGAAAATGAATTGTAATGTGTGATATGTTTTTAATGAGAAATAGGGGGAGGAGAGAGGCATATTCCACATATTAACTTGTTTTGTTTTGTTTTGTTTTTCCCACACTGTGACCGCACTGGGACAGAAATTACTCTTTAAAATTGGATGGGGCGCCTGGGTGGCGCAGTCGGTTAAGCGTCCGACTTCAGCCAGGTCACGATCTCGCGGTCCGTGAGTTCGAGCCCCGCGTCAGGCTCTGGGCTGATGGCTCGGAGCCTGCAGCCTGTTTCCGATTCTGTGTCTCCCTCTCTCTCTGCCCCTCCCCCGTTCATGCTCTGTCTATCTCTGTCCCAAAAATAAATAAAAAACGTTGAAAAAAAAATTTTAAAAATAAATAAATAAATAAAATAAAATTGGATACACTTAGGTCAAAAATACCCAAGTGCACACTTGGAGTTGGGAGTGGAATTCAGGATTAATGAAGGTCAATGATCTATTTATTTTTTTATATAAAACTGCAAGTCTTGATGCAAAGGAGAAAGAATCATAGGTAATGATTCAGGATTCTACACATGGGAGGCCCACATAGCTAATTCTTACTACATCCACACTGCTACATTCCAGAAGATACCTGCATAGTGTGTAAAACCAAATCATCCCAACGCTAATTTTAAATATGTTGGACATTTTGTTCCGGTAAGCTGAGCTGGACCAGAAAGAAGCTACAAGGGCCCATTTTGTTCCTTTGGCCAAAATCAAATTAAATTAGGTCCCTTTATCTCCTTTACCTTTCCTTTTGCCTAATAATAATCCAAGGAATATGAGTCTGAAACACCTGAGAGCTTGCTAAAATATATGCCTCAACTTTATCTGATCAGATTCTGACACGAGGCCAGGAATTCTGAATTTTAATAAGCACTTTGGGAAACAATAATTGTTATGATACTTATAATAGCAGCTAATGTTTACTGAGCACTCACTTTATATGCATCATCTTATGTGTCAGAAGACCACTAAATAGATGTAATTATTGCAATCATCAATGCTGTTTTCCAGATAAACCAGCTAGAGATTCCATAGCTATGGAGCCAACTTAATAAATAGTACATTCAAAAAAATTCTGAGTATTCATTGAGAAACACCATCTCAAACTTTCTCTAGCTAAAGGCATCTTCCAGAGGTAAGAGATTACCTCAAGATGGTCTTTTAGAATGAGGCAAGCCAAGTAAACAAAAATTGAAAGAGGAATATAGAAGTAAAAACAAACAAACAAACAAACAAACAAACAAACAAACACCCTGGTCTCCCCTTGTTTTTCTCATCATTTAGCTGCCTGGGATGGGTCCTCTCTTCTTGGTGCCTTGGGTATTGGGTTTGATGGGGTTGAGCCTCACCTGAGTGGTTCAGTGTTACCTTGTGGCAATTATACTGACATATCATTTTAAAGGAATGCCTTGCCATAGATGGTCTTAGCCCAATGCCTCTTTATTTGTCAGATGGAAAAGCAGCACAAATAATGAGAAACAGGGTGGCTTTTATTGAAATATACAATTAGCCATCACAAAATAGATAGAACCCTGGCTTCCTGTCTATACTGTGCTCCTGGTCTTTTCTCTAGCCCTTGAAGTTTGCCCATCTCTAAATCCCTGGGTCACCCTTTTAGAAGTTTTAAAAATTCTAACTCAACTTCACGTATCTACAGAAAGAACATAGCATCAGAATAGGCTTATATTAAAAAAATAGAATAAATAATTTAGCAAATGTAGTTTTACGTGCAAAACCCCATAATTTTCCTCAGGTTATAGAAATCATTTCAGTACTTTGATTTTGCTCTAAGACAGAAACAACTGGCTTATAAATGCAGTGATTTGGAATACCTACATATTTTCAGTTTCCAAATAAGTTTCTCATTTTAGGTTCAGATTTTAATTATTAGAATCAATAGCACTGCTGGGATTGTAAAAGCATTTTGCTCAGATGGTTTCTGAAAATTCTTTCCCTTAATGTTCAAATTAATGAAAGTCAAAACTGTAGTAAAACAGAACATTCACAGAGGACCCCTGAAAGAGTATAATGAAAACTGACTTCAAAGAAAATCATAGGAATTTACCTGACAGAATTCAGTTCATAATCCCACAGACAGAATTTATTCTATTTTTACTTATGATTCACCCAGGGAAAAAAAAAATATGTAAGAGTGATTTTCCTCAAAGGCCCTGTTTATAATGAACGTGTCAATGTAAATGAGGTTTGGCTTCCATAATTTTTCACTTTCCTGTGACGGCCCTTGTCATTTTTTCACTAGTTGGAGAAACATTTTAAGTAACGCCCCCTGGACACAAATATTAGGCAGAGACTTGGGACAATTATGAGTACTTATTTTAAGACAAAATAATTCAAGGCCATTTTTCCTTTATCTTGTCTTTATAAGATTTCTAACTGGATACAGAGAAAGACAAGGCAATTTCAAGATAGTCTCTGTCTTCCTTGTCACTGTATGCATGTGTGTGCATGCGTGTGTGTGCGTGCGTGTGTGCGCGTGTATGTGCGCGTGTGTGTGTTTTCCTTCTCTCTACTACCATCCTTACCAGGTGTATAATTTACAGTTAAGGAATCATATTAATCAAGAGTAATCTGGGGAAACTATTAAAGTTAACACATAAATATGTATCATTTTTTGTGCACATGTGAAGACAGGGACAAAACATTTTTAGGTATTTATTGTAGGCCGTGAACTTATATGGTTATGTTTCATGTTTACTCTTTTTTTTTAATTTTTTTTTAATGTTTATTTATTTTTGAGACAGAGACAGAGGCTGAGCAGGGAAGGTGCAGACACAGAATCTGAAACAGGCTCCAGGCTCTGAGCTGTCAGCACAGAGTCCAACACGGGGCTCGAACCCACAAACTGTAAGATCATGACCTGAGCTGAAGTTAGACGCTTAACCGACTGAGCCACCCAGGTGCCCCCATGTTTACTTACTCTTAATAACAACATGGTCACATAGAATACATGCTGCAATGCCAAGAAACTGAATTTCAAATATAATAACATACCTTCATGTTGAGAATAGATTGTGTAGAGTATAGCATTAACAAAAAAAAGGGAGAAAAATTAAAAGTTATTAGAATTGAAAAGAAGAGGTGATCTGCCATTATTCTCAGAAACTACTTTTTTCCAGACAACACCCCAAGAAATTTTCAATTATGAAATTAATGAAAGGGTTGACCAATTTTTTCAGATATATGATCTATTACTGTGAAGAAGTAAATTGCATTTCTATTTACCAGCAATAGACATAAAATGTGTTATTTAAAAAGGATGCTACTTTCAATAGCAATAAAAAATAAGACCCCCTTGAATAAAAAAATAAAAAAATAATGATATGCAAAGTCCTTAGAGAAAAATTTATTTTATAGCCAATAAAGGTAACCTAAATAAAGAGATATATCAAAGTCATGAACAGTAGTATCCACTATCATAAAAATGGTAACCCCACAAAAAAATTATATATATTAATTACAATTCCAATAAACTCAGAACAGACTTTTTTCTTGTGAGCATAACTAGAAATTTATAAGCCACTTTTGTTCCCCTCAATAGCCAAAAGTCAATATTTACTAATATCTAATAAAGGAAAACAACAAGGCTTCTGTACCAGATAGCAAAACTTAAAATAAAGATGTAGTAATTAAAATACGATGAGTTTGTGCAGTAAGAGACAAATGAAGACGGTAGTAAATGGAGGGCATATAAATAAATCCATGTTTGATTTTTGATACATCTTACATTAATATCAGTGGGAACAGAATGATAATCCAAAAGAGTGGAATGATTGGTCATATATATGGGAAAACTGAAATTGATCTCATTCTAGTTACAAAAGTAAACTTCAGTAATACTAAGAACTTAAATGCAAAAAACAAAATCTGGAAAAAAATTAATATCAAAAAATATAGTTACGGCCTTGAATACCAAAAAATGTTAAGACTTAAAAAGAACAAATAGTAAAGGCAAGGCTTATAAACTGATTACATGAAGATCAAGATCACTTGTTTATCAAAAGCCACAAGAATAGTGAAAATTGCAAAGCCACAAATTAAGTGATTATATTTTTAATATGTGAATCCAACCAAATAGTCGGAATGTGTAATAAAATGTTCTAAATCAATAAAAGTGATGGGCCATCGAAGAAAGGGCAAAATGCATAAACAGGCATTTCACAGATGAGAAAACAGAAATATCCAGGAAATTAAAAAAAAAAAGTTATTCAACCTCCCAAGCGATAAGTGGAATAAAAACCAAAATGTGTCATCACTTCACCTTCAACATATTGAGTTATAAAAAAATAAATAAATATGACTCCAACAAGTATTAGCAATACAGAGCAATGAGGATACTGATAAAATGACAGTGGTACTATGCTTGAACCAATAATTTTGAAATAATAATCTGGAATTACATAGCCACTTAATTACTTCCCACCTATGACCCTCGAAAATGTATTCTATGGTAAAAGAATACTCGCACATGTACATCTGGAGACATGTACCAGAAGGTTCAGACTTGCATCATTCACAACATAAACAACAACAATAACCAAAATCAGATGATCAAAATGCAGATAAATAAATCACAGCTTAGTCAAACAACAAAAAAGTATACAGCAATGATAATTAGTATAAAATACAAAATAATATATAATTTAATCTAAAATATATTATTTCAAATTAATTATATATTCTATTTTCCGAAACTATGTTGAGAAAACAACATAGATACACAACGCAAAATTCACCAATTTTTTGTATTTATAGTGATTTTATTTGTATGAAGGTCTAAAGTGTAAAGTTAAAAATACTACATAGGAATGCGTATATTTATGATCAAACCTTAAGGAAACCAAGGAAATATTAAGGAGTAGATTTTTTTTCTGAGTTGGACAAGGTGTCTATAATTACTGAGAAGCTCACTGGAGTATATGCAGTTATTGGGACTTTTTCATTTTTAAAGTTGGTTGGTGTGTATATAGGTGTTCATTTTATCAGCATCAGTAGTCAAACTGTACACACGTATTTTGCATATTGTTTGTGTGCATATTATACTCCATAGTATAAAAGGGATTATAAAAAGAGACACTGGGCAAATAACCTAGAAAGGAAGCTTTTGCAGAAAAAGAATCATATGCATAAAAGGCATATGCTAGGATACCATTTATATGTAGTGAGCAATGGGTAAAACTAAGCTGTAAAAGATCTGGAGAACTATTACTAAAATATTCAGTGTAGTGGTTTTCTTTGTGGGAGAGGGAAAATGGTGATCCAGGAATATCTTTCTTAGGCTGGTTAATAGTTTCCTGTCATCATTTTGTCTTAATTCTTTAATTCTACATGCATATTATATATACTTTATATATGCATTTCATAATATAAATTTAAAAATAAAGTAAGGGGGGCGGTGCCTGGGTGGCTCAGTTGGTTAAGCGTTGGACTTCAGGTCAGGTCATGATCTCACAGTTCATGACTTCAAGCCCAGCATTGGGCTTGCTGCTGTCAGTATGGAGCCTGCTTCAGATCTTCTGTCTCCCTTTCTCTCTACTCCTCTCCTGCTCTCTCTCTCTCTCTCAAAAATAAATAAACATTTACAAATAAATAAATAAAAATAAAATAAAGTAATAGGAAAGAAAAAAGGAAAATCCAAGTGTTTTTTTTACCCTCAAAATAGTAATATGTCAATATAGGTGGGTCCAGATACCCACGCAATAATAATCAGTTTTCCAAAATAAATGCAGGTGTATCACCTCTGTCCTTTCACACTTCATTTCTCTATGTCACCAGTTTATATTTGAAATTTAATAACCTTGGGAAGGTTTGTGCACTTGAAATCCTGTTTGACATTATATCCAATAGTAATGCCTCCATACTGGTCATTCCGATGCAGGTTAAGATGATAAATTGGAGGTCAATTTTTAGTATCGATAGGTTGCATACACTTTGTCCTTAAACTAAAGCTGGATCATACTGTGTGTCAGAGGAAGTTAAGTTTCTTGGATTTGTCCCAAAGATCTGGCTTGTACAACAAAATGGCTTGCTACTATAAAGAGAGAGTGTTTGTAGCTCTAAACAAATCCAATAAAAAAGGTATCAAATTAACTTCTGTGTAAATAAAGCAATTTCTCCTAATTCCATGTGCTCAACTGCCTATTGGGCTTTTCCTCTCATGAATGTTCTTCACCTCCAAGTCAACTGACCCTTTCACTTCCTTCTTTACTGTTTTCTGATGACTTTGGATCTATACTCCCCACCTCTGGCTTCGTTCCCATCCAATTCATCTAGGAATTTGCTACCACATTAACCTTCCTAGAACCTGAAATAGCAGATGGGCTACTGATCACTGTGGGATGAATGAACCAAGTAACTCAATTCTTCTTGCTGTAAATATTTACCCTTTGCTTCTGACCTCAAAAAGCAAATTATCCGCATTTGCCTTAGGGTAATAAGAGTATTCTATCTTATACTGCACCTCTGTTTCCCATCTGAATGTCACCGAACATTTACTGGATTCTGATTTCATGTTCATCAAGTAATTTCCTGATTAAAAATATATATTCACAGTGGGTGATCTTAACCTAGAGCCCATGGTTGGACTTCAGATCACTCTTAAATACTATGCAATTCTGTGCAAATGTTCGTTTGATTTTGGTAAAGGAAGGTCACCATGTTTTACTAAACCCCCAAAGACACTGATGACACCATAAAGGGTAAACTTCCTTGCCCTACAGAGAGAGACAGTGTCCACACAAGAATATCAACAGCAGTTACGTTCTCCTCCTTACCTTACCCCCTCTAAAGCTAGATAACCTACATGTGATTTTCTTTCTTCTCTTCATCTCTTTCTTAAGTTTGGACTTCCCTTCCATTACTTTACAATCCACACCAGAGTCTTCTTTCCCCTTGTTGCTACAACTCTGTACTGGTAGCTGCTTCAAACTCTAAAGGCTCCCACAATTTGCATTCCCCCCTTCCCTGGGGGTTATGTGCCCATATTCTCCATCTTGAAGGTCAACATGACACTTATGCTTCCTTCACAAGATGGAAATGCATTATGTAAGATCAGGGCGTATGATTGAGATGCTGACATTTCTTAACCTGTGCCAAGCCCTCCTCAGAAAACAGAACGTATGGACTTTGGACTCTGTATTTTTTAGTAAATAATTGTTGAATACCGAATCAGTATTAGGCAAATCCATATGTTGTCTCATTTCATTCTCTCAGAAGGAGCAAGAGTCACTTCTTATAAATGAAGACAGAGGGAAGTCTCATAGAAGATCCCCAGATACAGAGAAACTTGCTTGGATCTATTTCAGTTAGCATTATTTTTTTTTTATTAAAAGCAAGACACTGCATGAGGAAACCGATAGCATTATTACATTAAGTCCTCAAAACAGCCCTTAAAACTGGGATTGTTGTTCTTATTACAAATGAGGAGCAAGATGAGCTGAGAGAGTAAAGAACTTGATTAAGCCTCGAGAGACAATGGCGGAGTGAGAATTCAAGCCAAGCTCGTTGTGATTCTAAAACTTGTGCTCTTTTTACAAATGAAATCCTGTCTCTTGACTATTCAATTAACATTTTTTCCATTACTTACAATAGTTTGCCTCACATTTAAACATCACACTTTACACATTAAAGTTTTGCACCTTCACATACAGAAACTGAACATACAGTCTAAAAATAAAGAACTAATAGAGACAAAATAGCCTGACTTTCAATCTAATACTCTTTCCATAATATAGCCACACTTTCCACCTAATGAGCAACTATTTCGAAGTATAATACACTTTGAAGAGTATTTTTATAATGCAGTCTGTGCAGTTTCAATGTTACTTTCGCTTTTTCTTAAGTAAAAACTATTGACATGATCTTTTTTTTTTTTCAGAGCACCTCTCAGCAGACCGTATTCCATACTATTTCACATCCAGCTCTTCTCACAGATGTTTCTAGCAGTAAAAATAGCTGAAGAGAAAGAAGACTAAGGATACAGCAAAACACTGAGATTGGAAATATGCTCTGTAATTTATTTTCAGTCTATGATTTTCTATTTAACAGTAGACATGCCAGAAAGATTGTGACCAAGGATTTGGAAAGATTTTCCAAACATTCAGAGCAGTGGTTTTCTGAAATTATAATCATACACATGTAGAATCACATGAGTACATTTCAAGAAGTAACGGCCATGGAATTTACAAGCTCGCGGAAAGGGTGGTGACTACTTTAACCCTTCCCTCATGAAAAGTGCTGTGTTAGGTTCCTATTGATGGCGTAACAAATCACCACACGTTTGGTGGCTTAAAACAACACACACTTATTAGTTTTCAGTTCGGTAGATCAGAAGTCTGACACAGTTCCCACGGAGTGAAGGTCTTGGTGGGCTAACATTCTGGATGGAGTTCTAGGGGGAGAATATCTTTCCTTGTTTTTTTCCAGTTTCTGGAGGCCATTCACATTCCTTGGCTCCTGGCTGTATTCCTCCATTTTTTTTTTTTTTTTTAAATTTTTTTTTTTTTTTTAACGTTTATTTATTTTTTTGGGACAGAGAGAGACAGAGCATGAACGGGGGAGGGGCAGAGAGAGAGGGAGACACAGAATCAGAAACAGGCTCCAGGCTCTGAGCCATCAGCCCAGAGCCCGACGCGGGGCTCAAACTCACGGACCGCAAGATCGTGACCTGGCTGAAGTCGGACGCTTAACCGACTGCGCCACCCAGGCGCCCCTGTATTCCTCCATTTTTAAAGCCAGCAACAGCAGATTGAATTAATCTCACGTCCTATCTCTATGTGGAAACATCTTCTGCCTCCATTTCTACTTTTAAGGAATGTGTGATACATGTGATCCATGCGGATAATTCAGAATAATCTCCCTATGTGAAGCTCAGGCAATCAGCAATTTTAATTCTACCTGAATCCTTCATTCCCTCTGCCATGAAACACAATATGTTTGGCTTCCAAAGGTAAGGACATGGACCTCTTTGGGGGGCTATTAGTCTGCCCACAACATGCGCCAAGTAGTAATTTACTACTCATATCATAGAAATGTTCCCAATTCAGTCCAGTCTACCAGAAATGTCTGCTGAGTGGCAGCTGTGAAGAATTTTACTGAGGAGAGATGTTTCAACGAAAATAAACAAAGACTCTCTCTATGTTACTTATGTTCTGCTGGGACTATAGGAGAGACAGACAAAAGTTTAATATGGAAATTAACACGGTATATTAGAAAGCAATGAATACTTACAGCAGGATTTATATTTTAAAAATAGAGTCTGTTGTGGCAGATTCAGAGCTAAGTGTGAGGTGGTCTGTTGAAATTTAAACAGGTCCATGTAGCCTTTTCAAGAAGGTAATGTTTGAACAAAAATTTGGCATTAAGGAAGTTGTCTATGTAAGTTTGTCAGGAGAGACTTTTGTGACAAGAATACAGAGGGACATCTGAAAATGAAAACAGCCTCTGGAAATCACTTGACCAGCTTTTGGTTGGTTCCCAGTTTCCCATTCAAATCATTGGGGCATCTGTGACTGATGAAGAACCTGGGGTTTGAGAGGGGGGAAAAGATCTAGGGCTCCACCCAGAGCTGAAAGGGCAAAGGGGAAAGGAGAAAGGTCTCAGGAACCAGGAGCAGACACGTGACACCAGAGAGCAGGACCACAGGGAGCCAGAGTTACCAAAGGACGATCATGGAGACAGCCAACTAAGGCACCATGACTGGCCTGGTCATGTCCCAGTTATGGCCAGGCATCTGGACGGTCTTCCAGGAACACCAGGAAGAATCTAGACGTGATGAAACGCCACCTCCTCTTTTGCACTGCATTTTAATGAAAACCTATTATCTACCACTACCCTAGAATCTCTTCAACTCTCATCCCCATCCTTTCTGATCCGCTTCAAACTTTTCCCTTCCAAACCTGATGCAGTATTTCTGAAATTTAATTCTGCTAACATCTCTCACCATCTTAGAAAATGCCAGGGGCCCTGAATGGCTCTCCGTACTTAATATAAACTCCTTACCATCGCATTCAGAGGCCTCCACAATCTAACACCAATCAACAACTTCTACATTATCTCCACTAACGTTTCTATGCACTTTACTCTGTAGTTATTTCACGCTATGGGATTCCAAACTAAGCCACACTTTTCACCTATCTGTGGCTCTGCTCCTCTCATTTCCCCCATTTATCAAAGCACTTCTCTATTTCAAAGTCCATTTAAAATGTGATTTCTTCTGGGATATCACTTTTCATACCTCAGATAAAATTATCTCCAACCTCGGGATGTTTTTATCTCTATTATGACCGCACTTTGTCATGATAAGTACCTTCAAAGAAAGACCCATATTTTACTGATTTTTATATCTTTCTAATATCTAGCACAGATGTTAGAGAGTAAGCAATATGAGTTTTCTTTAAATAAAGGATTCAAAGGATAAATGCTGAGAAGAGGTAGAATATTTCCTTCATTGTAAATCTGATATCAAGAGTAATTAAAAAAAACAATAATGACACAATCATTCGAATGGTTATAATGTGACAAATCACTCAGTCAAGTTTTAAGCTGTGTTTTAATCTAAATTAATTTACATATGTTTTCAAGAAAATTAGTAAATTTTATTAAATTTATTATTAAACATATTAAATATTAAATATGTTTACTGAACTTTACACCTTTACAAATTCTTGTTTAGATAATCTGCTTTTGTTTACACTCTGCTATTTTATACATTTTTACTTAATTGCCAGAATTCTTCAACTTTTTTTTTTTTTTTTTTTTTATTTATTTATGGGACAGACAGAGACAGAGCATGAACGGGGGAGGGGCAGAGAGAGAGGGAGACACAGAATCGGAAACAGGCTCCAGGCTCCGAGCCATCAGCCCAGAGCCTGACGCGGGGCTCGAACTCACAGACCGTGAGATCGTGACCTGGCTGAAGTCGGACGCTTAACCGACTGCGCCACCCAGGCGCCCCTATTGCCAGAATTCTTTTAAGTATATTCATATCTTTCATGCCTTGAGATATTATTTCTCTTGTAAATTAAAGAATGAGTAGAAAGTTAAAACAAAACCATAACTGATTTCCAAATTTCATTGCCTTTGAATATATACCCAGAAGTGGAATTGCTTGAATATGGTAGCTCTATTTTTAATTTTTTGAGGAACCTCCATACTGTTTTTCATAATGATGGCACCAATGTTGAAAAAAATATATATATACAAATCAGCCTTAAAAAAAAAAAAAAGGTAATTCTACCATTTGCAACAACATGGATGAAAGTAGAGAGCATGAAGCTAAGTGAAATAAGCCAGAAGGAGAAAGACCAATATTGCATGACCTCACTTCTACCTGGAAGCAGGGAGTAGAAGGGCAGTTGCCAGGGATGGGGGGGAGGGAAATGAGGAGATATTGGTCAAAGGGCATATTGTTTTGGTTATGCGAGATGAATGAGTTCTGGAGATTCAATGGGCAGCATGGTGATGACAGTTAACAACAATGTCTTCCATCCTTGAGATTTTCAAAGAGGATAGACCTTCAAGTCTACACACACACACACACACACACACACACACACACACACACAGAAATTGTACCTGTGCAGGCGAGGATACATTTTTTAGCTTGATTGTGGTGATTTTTTTCACAATGTACACATATATCAAAACGTCAAGCTGTGTAGCTTCAATATATACTATTTTTATGTCAGAGATATTCCCAAAAAGGTTGTTAAAAAATACAATTGATAAAATAGCAGTTTTGTTTCTCTATAAACCAAAGAAAGATGATGAATGATAACTACTCCATCTTTTATATTCACCATCAGCAATCCTCTAATTTCTCTGCAGATTTGACATTATTAATTTATTTCAAAGACTGAGAAATTGCAGCTTAACAAATTAAAATAATGTCTAACTTCACACAGCTTCTAAGAAACAAAATAAGCTTCTAGCCAGTAGACTGATGTTTTGTTTCGCTTTGTTCTCCTCACTTCTCATCACAGAGCTTCCACGTTAGCAGGGCACACTGATGTGTAGATGTTCAGGATTTTCCCTAGTTCCTATCCTGATGAATTTCCCATGGTCACTTTGCTAACTATTTACAAGAATTTCCACGGACAGAGGGCTCATAAAAGCACATTTGAATGAATACAGTGATATAGACTAGTTACTAATTTGTGCTAGATGATCTGTGAGATTGTTTTAAATTCCAAGAATGGTTATCATTAAGTATTTATTTGCAGTGAAATCTATTGTCGTACAATAGGATTCCATTAAGCATTGTTCACTTGGTAGTTTTATTTTGGATTAAAAATTTCAAAGATCTTTTGCTTATTTCATTGATAAAGTATGGATAGAAGGGAGAGGGAATAAGTACTTTAAAGATTATGTATTCAAGGTCCCTGAACGCAGATAGGGTCTCAAGGGGAGAAATGACCTGCCCAAGGTCAATGATCTCACCACTTGCCAGGCTGGGCCCAGAGCCAGTTGCCTTCTCCTTCCATGATTCATGGCTCCTTTCCCCCCCCTGTAGCCCTGCCAGAAACCAGTGACTTATCTAAACTAGTTTAATCCCTAGCAGTGATAGTTAATTCCCTTAATCACTTAAGTAAGTGTGCTGCAAATTCATGCTGGTTTACAAATCTTCTGCGAGCAGGGATTCTCAAACAAGTTCCCTGCCTGCATCCAGTTTAGGGATTTGTGGTTCCTGCCTCTTCCTTTAATGACAGAATAAGAAATTAGCTTGAACTTTGAGTTATTTATAGTCAGAAACTCCACTCTTTGACACATTAATTATCAAGCCTATTTTTCCCTTGGTACGTTCTTTACTATGACATATCTGCAAAATGTTTTTTCCCTCCCCCTTTTGTTTTACTTACAAACGTTCATTAGCTCTGCTTCCATTTTGTGACTTTTAAAGGTTTCTCCCTAAAAAATTGTTTATTTCGCACTGATCACTAATGTGTCATTTCACAGTTTAATTTGTTATTTAAGTATTCTTCACATGATAGAAGAGTCAAGAGTGTGCGCTCTGGGGGCAAACTCCCAGAGTTTCTTTCCGGAATTCAGAAGGTGCTAGCTAATGATGAGGCCATACTGAGTGAGTTGATTACTCTGTTCCGTTTCTCTCACAGTTGGAATGAATAGAGTATCTACCTTAAAGAGTTCTATAAGGATTAATGAGAAATCCACATATGGTGCTATGTGCCATGGCTGGTTTTCTGTAAGAATGTCATAATTTTATGATAATTATTATATTAAATAATTGAAATTGATGACTTAGACTTTTTCCAGAATTATCACTACCACTGCAGCTTTTAAGGAAAGATATTTAATCATGTGTGAAAGAATAATAATTGGATAGCAGTTTTAGTTATTACTGGAAGAAATTAATAAAGCGTCTTTAAATGTACAGGAAATGGGTAAATTTCAGCATGCAATCTTGACGAAGTAACTAGTATAGTATTTGTCCATCCACCATAAAAACTATAATATTGGGGGAACGCCTGGGTGGCTCATTCAGTTTAGCATCTGACTTTGGTTCAGGTCATGATCTCCTTAAAAAAAAAAACATAATATACATGAGACAATGTCATTCATACCTCACAGACAGCATAGCGGTCTGATCCCCGAGAGAAGAGGAGCACACACATTGAGGCCCACCTTTGTCCAGGCTATCTGACCAGGGACACCTTACCTACTGTGACACAGGGAAGTAGAACCCAAAGTTAGAATTATGGGAAGACTGGAAGTCAGTCCAATTGGAGCTGAAGAGGCTGGGATTTGCAAAGGGTATGAGAGAAAAAAAAAAGAGACCTGCACAGGGGAACCTTGACCGAAGAAGAGTAGAGGGAAGAACAAGGCTTTTTTTTTTTTTTTTTTTTTTTTAGGTTTATTTATTTTTGAGAGAGAGACAAAAAAAAAAAAAAAAAAAAAAATTGTTATCCCAAGAGGAAAAGAAGGAAAGAAAAGTTCAGAAAAAATATTTGAAGAAATAATTCTAAAAGTTATTCAATATATGATAGACTATTAATTTGAATTACTTGTGGGCTGGCATTGGCAGTCACAGAGGAGGGAAGTATCACGTGTAGACAAGAATGCTCGTCTGTGGGACCTGCCAGACCAGACTCGGGAGAAATTGGAAGGCTTTGGACCAGTAGACCTCTCATGACAGACTCAGTGCACGTGAGGCGGTGACAGAGCAGATCTCCTTCAGGCTTCTTTGAGCCAATAGTGTGGGGTCCTGCAGCCAGACTTTTGGGCCCTTCCCGTTTCGAAGGAAATACCTGGGTAGAGATGGGATTCGGATAAGGAGTAGTTCTCAGCAACTATAGGTTCCAGACCCTGACGTAGACATTTTAAAAAGGCAACAGAATGGAGAAAAGGTGCTTTGTAAAAAAGTGGTTGAACAGAAGGGAAATTCTTTTTTTTTTTTTTTTTTTCTCATGAAAACCCAGTTATTGTTAATGAGATCAACACTGAATTAACAGGTGCAAGTCTGGTGGGTATGTGTTTGTGTCACCCAGGCGTATCAGCACAGTGGCTTACATAAAAAAAATTAAGAGCCATAGAAGATAGAACTCTTCATATCCCCCTCTTCTTTAAAAAGAAAAAAAGAAAGAAAGAAACTCCATTATTTTTAATGTGAGGCTCTCACCTATTCAAAGTCTACAAAAAGGCAAATGGCCAACCAGTGCCTTTCTGCCTGTATGGAAGCGTTTTCTCTATTTTTTAGATTTGGCAGTAATTTATTTTTTTATGTTTATTTATCTATTTTGAGGAAGAGAGTAAGCAGGAGGTGGGGGGTGGGGGAAGAGAGAGAGAGAATCCCAAGCAACTCTGTGCTGTCTGCGCAGAACCCGATGCAGGGCTCGATCCCATGAACCAGGAGATCAAGAGCTGAGCCTAAATGAAAACTCCAGCACTTACCCAACTAGGCCACCCAGGTGCCCCTACCTTTGGCAGTAATTTATGACAGTAATAGTTGTGTTGCTAATGAAAATTTCCCTTTCAGTTCTTGCCACAGTCCCCAACAGAGAAAATACTACGTTGACTAGGGTCTAGGATCTTATTACGCCATTCCCCGATGTGCCCACAAAAAAGAATGAATGCTGACAGTTAAGGTTTTGTTTTCCTAAGTTACATTGTCCCTTGATATTAACAAGACGTGGCAGTACTCAGGTTTGGCTGATAAGCCCAAATGACCTGTTGTTACTCTCATTATGGAATGTGACATAATAATATATGGTTATCAAGCTTAATCAGATACGAATACCTAACACCTTCAATACCTGGCTGATACAAGAGCAAACATTACCGTTCTGGGCACTACCATTCAGTCAAGATAGTTTTTGGTCCTTTAGTCCATCTTACTATTGACCTGCTCTTTCTCCAGAGTAACCATTGCTGTAAGTGCCCTTTGTACCCTCTCACCCCTGCAAACCCCACCATAGGGCGTGCCTACGTGTGTGTAACACGGGTGGGTAAAAGCAAGGAGAAGGAATAGTAAAATGTGATTGGTTTTTAAGCTAAGTGACGTGTGAACCCTTAAGTGTCCTAAGGATTTTTATAAACTTAAATTGTTGATATTCATTTAGCCAATATATAGAACCAAAACACACACACATAAATCTGCCTCTTTAAGTGACTGTGAAAATGCATTAAGGATTGACAGAAGTCAAACTTGTCTTTCACTTCCCGCTTAAAACTGTTTTCCCAGAATATCACAGACTTTTGACTTTTAATAAACTTTCTCCGCCCCCCCTCACTCACACTCTCTCTCAAAAATAAAACTAAAAAACCGTAAAAATAAATGTTTCCCTGCCCCTCCCCCACTCACAAAAACAAAATTAAAAAAAAACTTAAAAAGAAATAAAGAAATAAGTTTTCCCCAAATCTTTTTTTTTTAATTTCATAAATATTCTGAATATAGATTACGCTTTGCACGCAACCAAAAATCCTTACGTGTCTCCTTAGAGACAACATTTAAACTGGATCTTTTGGTAAAACAAGATAATGGAGCATCTCTGTTTCAGAGAGCTGCATCTATTTTCATTTTTTTTTAATGTTTATTTTTGAGACAGAGAGAGACAGAGCATGAGCAGGGAAGGCGCAGAGAGAGGGAGACACAGAATGTGAAGCAGGCTCCAGGCTCTGAGCTGTCACCACAGAGCCTGACGCGGGGCTCGAACTCACGAACTGTGAGATCATGACCTGAGCCGAAGTCGGATGCTTAACCGTCGGAGCCACCCAGGCGCCCCTCTATTTTCATTTTTGTTGGTGATCAATTTTTCATGAAATGTCTCTTGTTCTACGTTCAGAATCACCTTTTCTCCCACCTTCCTTCTTTTCATCTCATCATATTCTTCTATTTAAACAGAATCCACTTACTGAGATTACTCAGGGTCACACAGAGGCACATCCTGAGCACAAAGAGTGAGGCGTCAGAGTCACATTCATCAGAGGCCTGCTTTGGGGGCTGTAGGGGGAATGTGTTATTTACGATATTCACATTGTGAACATTTCATTTTATCTAAGAACAGGCAACATAGGCTCTACCCTTAGACTTCCACTCACTGACCATATAAATTTTAACTTATTTGACTTATCTGCATCTTGGGTTCTTCTGTCAGAGAGAAGATGTCTCGGGGTGCCTGGCTGGTTCAGTCAGCAGAGCATGTGGCTATTGACCTTGGGGTCATGAGTTCAAGCCCCAGGTTGGGGGTAGAGCTTCCATGTAAACAAAAAAAAGTGGGGAAACAAAAATAAAGGCATGATGCCCAGTTCACAGGATCTTATGATGTCCATTTAGCTTGGTTAGAAAAGCTAAACAATTATTTTAAAAGATTCTTATTTCATAGGTTTCAAATGTTAAATGACTGCTCTAAATCATTCATAAATTTTGAAAACATCTCACAAAGTTCAAACTTCGACACCAGGATACCATGGAACCTGAGGAATCTGATTTCAAACAGGTGAATCCATGTGATGGTGCATATATTCATAAATAAGTCTAAATATCATAGTAATATTCATAAATAAGTCTAAATATCATAGTAATTTCTTTGATCAGGACACAGATTATGAATGCCAATTAGTAACAACTGAACCTTGTTGGGTATTATCTGTTAGGTAGCAAAAACAACAGAATTGTTCAGTTATTTAGCCTAGCCTTCACGTAGAAATGCATCTCTAATATTTTTCAGCTCCTTAGACTGAGACGTAGTGACTAAAGTTTTGTGTTTTGCAAAGAGTGTCTGCCTTTGTTATCACATTTGAGCTCACAAACACCTACGATTTAGTAGAAAGCATCACCAGCATTATTTAAGTCATGTGTCCAACAAACACAGCAAAAGTGTTCCCAAGGCAGAACTTGACATCAGGACCTCTGAATCTACATCCTACGTTTCTAACAACACATTGTGTTGCCTATTTACATAAAACCAACATAAGTCCCAATAATGCCCACTAAACTAGAGACTCAGGAGAACAGTGATGCTAATCCATGATAGGGGCTTTAGCTAAGGGAAGGAAAACTTTACACGTATTGAACACATTATGTATATATTATTATTTTGTTCACTTCTCCACCCCCCAGCAAAAAAAAAAAAAAAAAAAAAAAAAAAAAAAAAAAAAAAAAAAAAAAAAAATTCAGTGGTATTATTTCCTTATCAGGGAATTGAATCTCGAAAAATTTCACATAACCTAAGATTCCAAAAGTTTCCAGAAAAGGCTCAAGCCTGGGTTTGCTCCTAGGTTTGGGTGATTACCAAACCTGTTATTTCCATTTCATAGTATCTATTCTTTCAACCCAGATAGTCAAAAATAATTTTAAAAATGGACATATTAATATTTATGCATATTCTACTTATTTACTTCCTCTCCAGAGAAAGTGTTTCAATCTCAGTTCTTCCAGACTAAGATATATTCATTTTAAGACAGTTATCTTTCATAAAATAAGCTGAATGATGTCTAACAGAGCTTGTCATTCCTGTATTTATAAATCCTTATCAATATATGTAAAAGTCTAAACTGGAAGTCTGAAGAACTTAAGAATCATGTTCTTTCCTGCATTAAAGAATAACACAGGGGGGCGCCTGGGTGGCGCAGTCGGTTAAGCGTCCGACTTCAGCCAGGTCACGATCTCGCGGTCCGTGAGTTCGAGCCCCGCATCAGGCTCTGGGCTGATGGCTCAGAGCCTGGAGCCTGTTTCACATTCTGTGTCTCCCTCTCTCTCTGCCCCTCCCCCGTTCATGCTCTGTCTCTCTCTGTCCCAAAAATAAATAAACGTTGAAAAAAAAAATTAAAAAAAAAAAGAATAACACAGGAATTTGGGCACTTAGTGAGATTCTACATATTAGAATGATTTGGGCACTTAGTGATTTCTACATATTAGAAGTCAAATTAGTTCCTAGATGAAAATGAAAACTCAAGAATGACCTCTGATCAAATGCTTGAATTTTCACTGTTGAATATGGTAATAATTTATTAAGATATGGGAACCAAGGTCACAATAACCTCCCTTTAAGTATAACCATAATAACTTGCGTTTGGTTATAGAAGTGTAAGGTAATATTTGACCCACTCTTACACATTTATACACGTTATGAAGTTTGAACTACTCTGACCCTCTTAAACAAATGGTCCATTACTGAGTGCAGTGTTTGGAAAACGTTTTTGAAATGCACACATCATCACAAATTTGGAAGGCCAATACTGAGAAAGAGAGAGAAGATAATAGAGTCGTAACATCTTTGAGGGTGAAGACTCCACAGAAAGGCTATACTTAGTTGGATAATTTCATTTGGCTGCAGAGATAGAAAAGAACCATGAAATGTACCATCCCAATTTCTTGTTTCTTATGGGAAAGTATTCTTTAAAGTATTATTACCACAGTGTTGACCTGTTCTCTCCTGTCTTTTTTCTTGCCTACAATGGAATCAGAGTGATTAAGGAACTGGGCATGAATGGGAATTTCTGAGTCTCATTGTTTTACTGAAGGTAAACTTTACATGTGATGACCCCAAGTGAAGGAAACATCTCTGAGGTCATTGAAATAACTTTGCCCTGGTTTTTTACTCAGCTCATCACAAAAGTTTATCACTTACATGTAGTGAGTAGATCCTCTGACAATTTCAGTGCTTCTCTTTCTGCCAGATGCCTACAGGAGAAATGTGTATATTGAAGATTCAATTATTTGAACATACTTTAGACTATGTCATTTCTATGAACTTTTGGCAACAACTCTTCTTTTTTTTTATGTCTATTTTTGAGGGGCACTCCACCTCTGCTTGTGCTCTGTCTCTCTCTGTCTTTCAAAAATGAATAAACAGAAAAAAAATTTAACGTTTATTTTTAAGAGGGGGGGTCATACATGGGGAGGGGCAGAAAGAGGGAGACACAGAATCAGAACAGGCTCCAGGCTCTGAGCTGTCAGCACAGCGTCTGATGCGGGGCTCGAACTCATGAACCACGAGATCAAGACCTGAGCTGAAGTAGGAGGCTTAACTGAGTCACCCATGCTCCCCTAAAACTTACTTTTTTCTTGTTGAGACTTTATTTTTAAAGGAAATTTTTAGTTTCACAGCAAAATTGGGAGAAAGGAAGACATTTCCCTCATATGCCCTTCAAGATTGTGTTGGCTAGTCTTGGGCTTTTCCTCTCCATTTAAACTTATAATCAGTTTGTCAATATCCAAAAAAATACATATTGTTAGGATTTTGACTGGGATTCCATTGAATGTATAGATCAAATTGGGGGGGGGGAACTAACATTTTGACAATACTGAGTCTTTTTTTTTTTTCAAAAAAAATTTTTTTTAAGTTTCTTTATTTGAGAGAGAGAGAGAGAGAGAGAGAGAGAGAGAGAGTAGGAGAGGGACAGAGAGAGCAGGAGGAAGAGGGAATCCCAAGCAGGCTCTGCACTGCCAGCACAGAGCCCAAGGCGGGGTTTGGACTCACAAACCATGAAACCATGACCTGAGCCAAAACCAAGAGTCAGATGCTCAACTGGCTGAGCCATTTAGGCGCCCGAGTCTTTGTATCTATTGACTCGGAATACCTTTTTATTCAGTTCTTTGAGTTAAAACTAGAGTTTTCTAGTTTCTTCATATGAATCTTGTTAGATTTATACCTCTAGTTTCTTCATATAAATATTTGTTAGATTTATACCTTTAAGTATTTCATTGGGGGGGGCTATTATAAATGGTATTGTACTTTTAATTTCAAATTCCAGCTGTTCATTGCTGGTATATAGGGAAGTGACTGAATTCTATATCTTAACCTTGTATCTTGAAACCTTGCTACAATTGCTTATTAGTTACAAGAGGTTTTTTTTTCTTAATTATTTCAGCATTTCTACATATGATTATGCCACTTATAAACAAAAACAGTCTTATTTCTCCCGTTCTGATCTATATGCCTTTTATTTTCATTTCAAACGCATAAGGTCTCAGTTTTATTTTACACGTTACTTTACTAAAATAGACTTGAAAACACGATCCTATTAAGCAACATACAAATGAAAAAAAATAAAATAAAACCATGCACGCATGTGGAAATAAAGATTTAAAGACTTGTTACAAGATTTAAATCCACACAATTATCAAATTAAATTTAATTCAATGAGATGATCATGGTCATAAAGCAGAACGCTTACGATACACTTAGGAAGGAGTTTGCACAGTGAACAAATTGAAGATTGAAATAAAATAACTACAGCCTACTACTTTTTGAGTCTTCCAAGATGCCAAGCAGTGTCACAAGATGTTGGAAAAAAATTACAGAAAATACATGAGTTTTTTGGCATGGTGCAGGAGAATAAAGTCCTCAGCGTGTGTTTGGCAGAAATAGAGAAAGTAATATTTCATAAGAGCAAGTAGGTTAAGTTGAACAGAATGGGTACATGGTCCTCTAAGATGGGGAGATTTCTGTAGATCATCCTCGATCTGTTAAATTACATCTTTCCAGCAGACAGACAAGTACAGAAGCTGCCGAGGTAATTTTATTCACACAAAAATGTGGACGCTACCCTGCCTAACAGATGAGTAAGTCAATACGTAACTGAAATGAATAGTAGCTAATAACAGAGGACTGTGTCATAGAAGCATCCAGGACAGTGCAGCCACCAAGAAATTTCTGGGAAGCAATTTAAACTAAGAAGCAAGTTCTAGCTTTTAAACTAGAACTTGGGCTATGGGCAGAATTTGTATAGTCTGTGAGGGGACCAAGGACACACCTTACTTTATGTGGAATTCAAGACGTAAAACAAACTTGACGGTTCAGCAAAATCGATATGTACAGAAAAGTGGCCTGAGGCAGCTTTTCTATTGTCACAATTATTCTTTTCTTTTCCTAAAAATATTCATCTCATTAGCAACATGAGCTAATGTTAGTGTGTGAACATATCATCAATGTGTCCAAATTTCAAATTTCTTGACTTTCTTAGCATGAATCCGACCTCTTGCAATGATCTCAGGTTGATAACTATTTTTAATATTTAGAATATTATTTAATTGTATAGAAATGGTAGGAAAAATATAAATATAACATTAACTCATGATTTTGAGAATACTTTTGGGGGGGCTTAATTAGTTCAACTGGAGAGTATTTATTTAGTACAACTTCCATTAATGCAAGATAGAGAAGGGAAGCTAACAGTAGGTAAGAATCAGTTCCGCCTAATTTGCCATGAATTGAATGCACAATTTGGGTATTATTGAAATACCCCAGATATCATTTACTTTATGATGGGGGGGAGCATAAAACTTGAAACATATAATATAATCTGAGAGATTAAATCTCTAGCTTTCTAAATACAATGTATTCTAACTCGCATGCTATCTTTGATGACTAACAGCTAACTTAATAGAATGTACCATAGGAAACATACATTCTGACTAGCGTTCTAAGATGTAGTTTGACACAAGGAAACACATAGCTCTCTCTGAAGGGAGAATTAATCCATAAACAGGATTGCACACATCCTTTTCAGAAATGAGTAAGTTTCAAACTTTATTTATTAGTAATCCCCCAGCATTTTTCATAGGTTGTATGAGGTAAAGACTGTAAATTCCACAGAAAAGTAAGAGGCTAGAATAACAGATGAAGATTCAGAAGCATCGTGCAATTTTTAAAGTGAGAACAAGAAATATTAATGTTTTACAAACTATAAAATAAATTCTTTTTTTTTTTTTTTTTTTTTTTTTTTTGCACAGGACATCACTTGTAACTTGTCTCAAATACCTAATAAAGAACTTAAACTGTTAACCAAATTCCTTTTCAATGAAAGTTTGCAAAGAAAATATAATATGAACATTTAAAGTGTTCATATTAGATATAATAAACACATCAATACTTTGTTCTTATAAAGCAGTAAATGTTAAATATTCTCTATATTTTATGCTCTAGAAAGCTACAAATGTTTGGCTTATTTACTTATAAAAATGCCTTGAGGCCAACATCTCACTTTATGCAGTAACTGCTTCCCTTAAATTTTCTGAAATATAAGAATTTTCTTTTTCGCATTTCCTATTTGCTGCATCCCTGTATGATATCATCTCTCTCCAACACTCACGACACTCTGCCATTTAATAAAACCTTTATTTTCATTCTGTTTGTGACTAATTAAAAACAAAAAAAAATCTTCCCTGCGGCACCTGCTGGCTAAGTTGGTTAAGCATCTGACATTGGCTTGGGTCATGATCTCATAGATCATGAGTTCGAGCCCCACATTGGGCACTGCAGTCAGCCTGAAGCCTGCTTGGGATCCTCTGTCTCTCTCTCTCTCTCTCTCTCTCTGTCCCTCCTCTGCTTGTGCTCTCTCTCTCAAAAATAAACATTAAAAAAAAATCTTCCTTCCTTTACCTACTCCCACCAAAAAGTGTAGAAAATAGCTCCCAATGAACCAAAGGAAGATCAAGAAGCAGTAAGTCAACAAATAAAGCCCAACAAAAGGAGTGGGGGGTTGAATTTGTGGTCCGGTGGGGTTTATATTAGCAAACTTCATTGATACTCTGTTCAGGCATTGGAGAAAGTAAACTCTTAAAAAGAAAGAAATCATGGGGCACCTGGCTGGCTCAGTCAGTTAAGCGTCTCTTGATTTTGGCTGAGGGCATGATCTCATGGTTCGTGAGTTCGAGCCCCGTGTCGGGATTTTGTGAACCCCTGCTTGTGATTCTCTCTCTCCTTCTGCTGTTCCCCTAGCTCCCCTACTCATGCTCCCTCTCTCTCTCAAAATAAATAAACATTAAAAAATTAAATAAATAAGTCATTAGACTACATATGGAAAGACTATAATAATTGACTCATATTATATAAAAACATCTTTACAAGAAACAAAAGAAAAATGTAAGATGTGTTTTGCTTGCAGAAATATGGCACTGGTGCAATTTGTAGCCACACTCTTCACTCTTTGCTAAGACATAACTGCGTGCACAGGTTTAAAGAGCAATTGCCTGGAGCTCAAACTAAACAAAAGGAATGTGGCCCCTAGAGACTGAACTGAATAATAATCATATTACTCGGTGTTTTCGTCAATGAAGTTAATAGGATTGAATGTTGTCTGTTACAAACCCTATTTTCAGATCTCTAGGCAAGTCTACCAATGACAGACACAACCGATCCTTTATAAAGCTTTCCCATTTTGTCAAATCGGTTTCTTTTTTTTTTTTTTTTTAACGTCTATTTCTGAGACAGACCGAGTGTGAGTGGGGGAGGGGCAGAGGAGAAAGGGAGACAGAATCTCAAACTGGCTCCAGGCTCTGAGTTGTCAGCGCAGAGCCCGGTGCGGAGCTTGAACTAGGCAATGGTGAGATCATGACCTAGGCTGAAGTCAGATGCTTAACCGACTGAGCCACCCAAGTGCCCCTGTCATATCTGTTTCTTTTACTGAATCATCGTTACACAAAGATGAATATCCATGCTTCTTAGTGAAATGAAGACAGAGTTTGAAGTTACTTCTATATTATTGGTAATGAGTTTCTTGTTACTTCAACACAGGTGTCAATTTATTCTGAAATACCTTGATCACAAAATCAAAGTCCTTTGATTCCTTAATCGTGTCCTTAGCCACAAAATGAGGAGTCAGATTTGTGAAAATAGCTCTGGCTTAAAAATAAAACAAAACAAAGAAAAAGGAGCAAGTTTTTATTTTTCTCGCAACACGGAAAAGATGCAAGAAATCTTGTCATAATGCAAAAAGATCAAAATTTACTTGAGCTAATGTATTTTTGATTTATAAAGCATCGTCTCCCTAAGTAATGACATTTTTTTTATAGTGCACATAAGAGTATTAAGTAAGCCAGCCAGGGCATATGCACACATCATTCAGTTCCAGTACTGTGATATCTGCTCTGAATATTGAAAGATTTCCTTGGAGATAAACATAGTCCCTGCGTTCAGAGTGTTTCTGGTCTGGTGCAACAGAAAGAAGAGTTTCAGATGCTGTCATAAAGTACAGAATACTGCAGGGGATCTGATGAAGGACCTCTAAGCACATACTTACTAATCAGAGGTTTTCCTGTGACACCTTATGCCTGAGGTGGATCCTGAATAGACGTGTATTAGTTTCCTACCCCTGCCTACCAAATTACCCTCACGTTTAGCATCTGGAAACAACACACAGCTATTAGCTCACAATTACTATCTCATCAACTCATCCTGGTTTGCCCAAGACTTTGCCAGGTTTTAAAACTGGAAGGCCCACGTCCCAGGAAACTTCTCAGCCCCAGGCAAACCAGGATGAATGATTGCCCTACTCACAGGGTTTCAATTAAGACATTGATGGGGGGGAGGGGGGGTGGCAAAGTCACTCTAGGCTCTACTGGGGTAAGATCTGCATCCAAACACCCTTACCCATTGTTGGCAGGACCCGGCTCCGTGGAGGCTATCAGCCTGAGGGCCTCAGTTCCCACAGGCCTTCGGCCAGAGGCTGCCCTCAGCTCTTGCCCTCATTCACCCTCTCCATCAGAGCCCTCACCTAGGAAGAGCCAGGGAGAGAATGCCTGCAAGATGAAACCACCATCCTTGGTAACCTAACCAGGAAGAGGCATTCTGTCATTTTTGCCAAATTCTATCTTCTAGAAGCACGTCTAACTGGATCCAGTTCAACTTTAAGGCAAGGGGAATAAACAAGGGTGGGACCACTAAGAATTGAAGATCGCTGGGAACCATAAGAAAACTTCCAAATAAATAAATAAATAAATAAATAAATAAATAAATAAATAAATAAATAAAACAAAAAGGGCCAAAAGCAGCAGCGAAAAAAGAAGAAACGTAATATCATATCTTTGATGTTGATATATTTTTTACAGAACAGGCAACATTATTCTAAACGTATCTGATTTAATCAATTGATAAATACCAAAGAAACTGTATACTCAGTTTTCTTTTAAATTACTTGGTTAGAAATAATAAACATATATAAGTGTGTACTTTTTGCATATGTGCTCTTGTGTTTATGTATGTCAGGGTAGAGGGCGTTGCTTTGAATGGCCTCTTTTTTTTTTTTTTTTTTTAATCTGCTTTTTAAAGTTATTTTAAGTTACAAAATTCCAGAAAGAAACAACTGTATAATTGAAGTTCCAAAAAGGGCATCTCTAAGAATAAATACTAAATGTCCTTTTCTTTTAATATAATTTATTGTCAAATTGGTTTCCATACAACACCCAGGGCTCATCCCAACAAGTGCCCTGCTCAATGCCCATCACCCACTTTCCCCTCTCCCCCACACCCCATCAACCCTCAGTTTGTTCTCAGTATCCAAGAGCCTCTTATGGTTTGCCTCCCTCCCTCTTTGTAACTTTTTTTTCCCCTTCCCCTCCCCCATGGTCTTCGGTTAAATTTCTCAAGATATACATATAAGTGAAAACATATGGTTATCTGTCTTTCTCTAACTGACTTATTTCATTCAGCATAATACCCTCCAGTTCCATCCACATTGCTGCAAATGGCAGGATTTCATTCTTTCTCATTGCCAGGTAGTATTCCATTGTACATATAAACCACATCTTCTGTATCCATTCGTCAGTTGATGGACATTTAGGCTCTTTCCATAATTTGGCTGTTGTTGAAAGTGCTGCTATAAACATTAGGGTGCATGTGCCCCTATGCATCAGCACTCCTATATCCTTGGGTAAATTCCTAGCAGTGCTATTGCTGGGTCATAGGGTAGTTCTATTTTAACTTTTTGAGGAACCTCCACACTGTTTTCCAGAGTGGCTATACCAGTTTTCATTCTCACCAGCAGTGCAAGAGGGTTCCCATTTCTCCACATCCTCTCCAGCACCTATAGTCTCCTGATTTGTTCATTTTAGCCACTCTGACCAGCATAAGGTAGTATCTCAGTGTGGTTTTGATTTGGATTTTCCTGATGATGAGTGACGTTGAGCATCTTTTCATGTGTCTGTTGGCCATCTGGACGTCTGCTTTGGAAAATTGTCTATTCATGTCTTCTGTCCATTTCTTCACTGGATTATTTATTTTTCCAGTGTGGAGTTTGGTGAGTTCTTTATAGACTTTGGATACTAGCCCTTTATCCGATATGTCATTTGCAAATATCTTTTCCCCTTTTGTCAGTTGCCTTTTAGTTTTGCTGAGTTTCCTTTCCTTCTATGGCCATGATGCTGATGATGCCTACTGAGCTTTCTTGCCTTTTTAAACCCTATGATTCCTCTTGATGTCTGCTATTTTCAATCTTTCAATGTTGTCTTCCTCCTTCAAGATCTGCTTTTGCCAAAGATAATTCTCTTTTTCCCAAATTCACCCTTAACTCATTGCTCTTAGAATGCTTGTTATTCCTTTAGACTTTACCCCAGACTTCATTCTCTCAATATTTTCCCAGCTAATACAATTTCCCTTATTAAGCATCCTCATATTACATATTCCATTTTCTAGCATTTTCACAGTGCTATCTTTTTACATTTATAATATGATTATTTATTTAGTTAGTGTTTATTTCCTGAAACATTAGCTCCACGTAGGAATTCACCATGTTTTTCTCAGTCCTATACTAATATCTGGCACAACACAGATTATATTTAACTATGTGCTGAATGAATAAATATCTAATAATTGACTTGATGGTTATTTTCCAAATGAATCTTCCTTTCTGAATTGAAAATATTGTTGTTAAGTTGGTTAATATATAGTCGGTGAAGGAGTAATTATGTAGATGTAATTTGATACAAAATATAGTTATTTTCTTAACTTTTATATTTTTCACACCATGCTAGACCTAGTTAGTCATCAATATTCCCAGTCAGTAACAAAAAGTCAGCCTACTGAATAAATACATTTAAATACATATTATTTGAACTATATGTCATAAAAATGTAATAAGGAAGAACCCTTTTGTTCTGGTCACTGGGATAATGAAACATTTTAATATAATTTATGCTGTATTTCTGTGGAATACACACTTACACTGCTTCTGAAAAAAAATATTTTTTTTTAAAGTGTAGATACAAGTTTAGATAAAAGATTTAAAAGTTTTACCAACTCTCTCTACTTATGACCCAGCCATTGTTTCAAGTGTTTTAGTGCAGACTGTGTGTTTGGAGCCTAGGAGAGCGTCACCTGTGAGAGGAGGAAAGGGCTGGTCAGCCATTTAAAGACACCCCGGCCTGACTGGCCAGTACTCGTGCTAAGTAGATCGGCCACTAGAGGGCACAAGGACCTATCAAAAGATTCACTCTGTTTTGTTTCTTGGGTTGTGGGTTTTTTGTTTTTTTTTTTTTTTGTTTTGCTTCAAACTGGGGAAGGGAGGGAGAAACAGGGGGGAAAATATTATGGAATTAAATTCCAACTATTTTAAATTCCAGAATAGCCGGCAAGCCGATCAGAAGTTTAAAGTCACTTCTGTTTTAGGGGAGGCCAACGTAAGTCTTGCACAGATTTGCAATGTTTAGGAAAATTTATCATAAACACCTTTATTAATAAATATTGCATATGCCTTGACATCCAGAAAACATTTTCCTGTGATTATCATGAAGGTACACTTTTTGTCTAGAAACACCCTGGGATACTGCTTCCTTTTATTTATTTTTTTTCTGTCTCACACACCCTTCAGTGTAAAGATTACTTTTCATCTTTTCTGGGGATTCTCCCTTGAGAGCATCAGCCCTGAGAATTAGTTCCATCCTCGTGCGCACTGAAAATTGTAGAATCGACCATGCGATCATCTCACCCACGTGGTAAGTGCTTGCTAGGTGTCAGACACGTCCTGGGTGGGGCTGGAAACATGACCTCATGATCCTTGAAGCAGGGAACTCAGAGACCACAGGGCCTGAGGGGAAATTAACCTTTAACAAAAAAGAAACAAATGTGCCCCTAGCCACAATTCTTATCTTACAGATCTTGAGTCACAACAGTTTAAGTGATTTTCCCCCAAACACACCAAAGCCAATTGGGCTCCAAAGCCAGATAAGATGGATTTAGTTCCAGAACATTCTGGTAAGAACATACATGGTTAATTCCCTGCCAGCCCTTTCAGGATCATAATAGATCTTCAAGTCATATGTAGTGAATATGATTTATTCCTATAAAACAGAGTCATTAATTAAAATTCAAAAAGCATTTTTGGTTGCCTACTTTGTGGGGTGAATGATGCTTTGAGAGCAGAGGAGACCCACTTAAGTCACCATGGTGATCAGCCACCCGGAGGGTCTCACGGAGGATGTTGGTCACAAGTGTATTGAAGGCTTTGGAAGAAACTCTTGTTGAAAAGGGGAGTACAGATCTTTCCAAGAAGAAGACCTTGTATGAAAAATGGCACGGAGAGAAGAACTTAAAATAAGTAATGCTGTATTTTGGTAATTTACAGTAGTTGAGAGGTTAACTTACAAAATAGGAAGGTACTTAAGAAGAAGAAAAAAAAAGAGAAGAGTGATTATTCATTTTGCATTTCTCTTTATCTTAATTAGATAAAACCTAAACATAAAAAAAGACAAAAAAATTCCACTCCAGTTGTCTCAAGAAAAAAATAGGTAAGAACAATATAAACACATATACTGATAAAGCATATAATTATAAATTTTTAGTCAAATTATATATATATATACACACACACACACACACGCTATATTTTAGGAAGAGAATAACTTTTAAAATGAAATTAAAATAAAGTATCTTGAGTAGTCAGTGATTGTTGAATGTAGAAAGTAGATAGTTTGAAACATTTGTAAAACATTTAATATCCTAAATAATGATTAGTATTCAGAATCATGAGAAAACTGAAATTCATCATCCCAAATGGTTAGTTTATTAGTGTCATAGTTCAGATTGGTAAAGAAAGACGGCAAACGTGAATGAAAAATAAGTATTGGTCAGGAAATTTTGTGAGTATCAAAGAATGGGTAGAATTCTGGCTAGTTTCATTTTTTTATAAATATTTTTAATATTTATTTATTTTTGAGAGAGAGAGAGACAGAGTGTGAGCAGGGAAGGGGCAGAGAGAAGGAGACACAGAATCTGAAGCAGGCTCCAAGCTGTCAGCACAGAGACCAACGTGGGGCTGTAACTCACAAACCCGGAAATCGTGACCTGAGCTGAAGTCAGACACTCAACCGACTGAGCCACCCAGGTGCCCATAAGTTTCATTTATTTTATCTTTTCAAAGAGAAATGCTCTCTGAAAATAGATTTCAAATAATATTAAAATTATAGAAAACATATAATAAGAGTGGTAAATGTGAAGATTGCCTTACCACAGAAATCAGAAAGAAAATAGTGTAATAAACAGAAGAAATGAAACTGATAATGTTTTTTTAGAGACATCTGATAAAACATTACCATGGTGACAAAGCATATACATGGAAAGATAATAGATATACTAAAGTATCAGTAAAGGGTAAGGATTATCATTGTGAAATATATAGGAATTTGATATGTGTGTCTGACTCAAAAAATATTTTAATTCCATGGAATTAAAACTAAGTGTTGAGAGAAAATCCAGCAAAGAAACAAAACTTAATAGTTAGAAAGAATAGCTATTATTATCATATCCTTTGTTAATTTCTCCAACTTGTCATGGCATAATTAAAAAATAGATTCTAAATTTAAATCCATAGATTCGTAGTCTGATAATCTGCACCTGCCTCCTTTAATAGATAGACATACAAAAGCATTTGTAATAGAATTTGGATGTCTTCCTGGCTGATTTGCAAAATTACTGACAGTTTTAGGCAATCTCAATTTATCAAAATTCTTAGGGATACATTTAGATTCTGTTTTGAAAATTCTGTGTCTCTCTTCCTAATTCAGAGAAAAAATTGTTCTGACCTGATAATGGTGAATAAATGAAATTGATATATAAGCATAAATTTGCATAAAACAGAAGTTGACTCACAAACCACATAAGTCTCATCGGATTAGGGGCCATAGAGGAGAGAAGCCACTTCATACATTACCTAAATCAAATATAGAAGTAGAAGAAAATCATTATGACTTAGGAGCAAGGGCAGAACCTAAGTTCACCAATATATTCTTGAAGTTTTGAATAATTAAGAAAAAGTATAATTTATCTGCATGCCTACTTATATTCTGTCTTAAATAATGTAGAGTGAGAGGTATGTTACTTCATCAAAAACCCAAATAGAGATTAAATATGTAATTGTTCTGACTGCATTGTGGCTCAGTGAAGCAGCATCAGAGAATGGAAGGAACACTAGAATTTTAGGAACATACAGTGCACACTTTCAATATGTGTCCGAATCCGTGTTCCAACATCTTCTACCTGTGTGATACTAACCAAGAAACTTTCTTTCCAAGTCACATCAATGTCTTCATTGTAAAATAGGAAAAAAAATCTGCATCACAAAATTTTATGAGTATTATTAAAAGTGCCTAGAATGGATTTAGAGTTACTCCATCAATCTTGGGTGGATCTGAAAGTAATTTAAATTCGAATATTTGCTTTTATCCTTATACTAATATTTACTTATATATAAATGCTAATTTTAAACCTTCCCAATATGTGGCTGAAGATTCTTGACAGTTAAGTTCTGTCATTTCCAACTTTTGTGCCACATGGCATAGTTTTACATTCGATAAATAATGTGTTCCCAGGGCTTGTATTGCAAGAAAGGCTGCATGTGATGCAGAGAGTTTATAATAGCATTTTATGTTGAATTAGAATGTTCTGGAATTTTTTTGCATCAAATTCAGAGCAATCTGTCAGCTATAGTCTACTAGTAATGGCAGAATTACTTGTTTCATTCATCTACTAAAACAATGGAAAAATTAGACTATGAAGATGAAGAATCTGTTTGAAAGTATTAGACAGTTACCAAGTTACCAAGACATTGAACGTTTGCCAGGCCAGGACCCAGGAAAGAACTAAGAAGAACAGGTGATCCAGCTGTTTGGATGTCCTTTTCCCCAGGGAGAAAGCTGTCAACCAGGATAGCAAAAATGGAGCATCTGACTTCTGCTGAAGTCATAAGGCATGAGGTCATGATTTTGAGGCCTGCATTGGGCTCTCTGCTGTCAGTCTAGAGCCTGCTTCACTTCAGATCCTCTCTCCCCCTTTCTGCTCCTCCCCAGCTCATGCTCTCCTTCTCTCTCTAAAAAATAAACATTAAAAAGAAAGGGAGGGGGGCGCCTGGGTGGCTCAGTCGGTTGAGCTTCTGACTTTAGCTCAGGTCATGATCTCACGCTCTGTGAGTTCGAGCCCCGCGTCGGGCTCTGTGCTGACAGCTCAGAGCCTGGAGCCTACTTCAGATTCTGTGTCTCCCTTCCTCTATGACCCTCCCCCGTTCATGCTCTCTCTCTCTCTCTCTCTCTCTCTCTCAAAAATAAATAAACATTAAAAAAAAAGAACAAGAAGAAAGGGAGGAAAAAACAGGCTTTGGTTTATAACCTCAAAGGGATATACTTTAAGAGGAAAGGTGACCCCCAAATTGACCAGTCTTTCAAGGACCTGAATTATATTTTCAAATAATCTCAACCTCTGATAAGATAAAAGAAATGAGACTTAAACAAGCTGCCTTAAAAAATACTAGTAAATTCTTTCCCCAGGACACAGGACTATCCAGGGTTTCTAGTGATTTTTACAATTTTTCATGTACAATATCTGACACTCAATTATAAAAAGCATTCATGAAGATGAAAAAAGTGACGGAATACTAAGAAAAAAGGAAACAGATCTACATAATATCTAGGTACTGCAGTTATCAGACAGACTTCACAGTGACTATAATTCATGTTTTTACACAATTGAATTACAAGATTCAAAAAATCAGAGGAGAATGGGAAATAATTTTAAAAGAATCAAATGGATTTCATAGAATTAAATAATACTCTAAAAAAGCTAAAGAATGGGTTTAGCAAACTATTAGACACAGACGAAAAGAATATTTGTCAGCTAAAAAACAGGTAAGAAAAAAATATCAGGACCCAATCAAGAAGAAAGAAAATTATACACAATACAGAAAAGAGCATAAGAAACATACCTGACATGGTATAAAAGTCTAAGATGTGAGTAACTTGTCTTAGAGAAGGAGAGAAAAGAATGTCAAAATAATGTAAATATCTTCATGATTCTCCATCCTCACGACTTGCTGAGTTAAGAACATTGACATGCTGTAAAGACAGAAACAATCTCCTTTCTCCATAACTCTTTGTTCTTCACATTCTAAGGGTGATAGACCTAGAGCTAAGTATAAACAACCAGTTTTGAGCCATGCTGGATGAGGGGCATGAAGAAGAACTGAAAAAGAACTGCTCACAGCCCCTTTGCTTCTCTTCCTCACTGGTGGCAGTGTGAGGAAGACAGGGGTGAGGTTGACATTGAAAAGGCTCACGTCTTAGGAACTGAGACATACAGCCTAAAAAGTTCAAGAAAAGACATAGCTGGGAGATGTGTTACTCTACATTTAGACTATAAAATTCTGAGTAGTTAATTTGACATGACCAGAAAATGAAGCATCTCTTACATTCTCCTGCACACTCTAGGTAAGAATTATATTTTTGGTCATCACTGACAGAGTTCAATTCACAGTGTTTGAACTGGAAGCCAGGATTCACAAAAGCAGCAAGTGGATGAGGAGCATCATGAGTAATTATGTAGCCTGCATTAAATAAGCAGAATTAGAGATAAGAAATTCTGTACTGTTTCAATATAAACATTTTGAAAAGCTCATGGGAGAGCAAATAATAGCTTTGCTCTCTTTTTCTCCAAGTGTGAGACATGATGTTTGATAATAGCCTTGGAGAGATAGATGGTTTCTAGACCTAAACAGAAAGTGATGTCTAGCACCTAAGAAAAATCTTTATACACACTTAGGACAATAAACAAGTACATAGGTACCTCATATCTCCTCACTATTCTAAATACTAATTAATAAATAGTAATTATGGTACCTCACATGGTCCCATACATTTTTATTTATCGATTTTTAAATCTAACTATTTAGAGAGGGGCCTTGTAAAAATCATCACACGGTAGTTTTGGGGATGGTTCTGTAGGTTTGAGAAGAGTAGATATTCCAAAAGTCTTTCAAGGTTTCTGTACTTTTTACAAAGCAATAAAAGTATTAATTTATACCTCTGTGGCAGCTACCTAATTGAATACTAACGAAACGTACAGCTAACAAATAGAGGGAAAAACACACCATTTTTTTCTTCTAGCTTTATGGAGATGTAATTGACATAACATTTTGTCAGTATAAGGTGTACAATATAATGATTTGATATACGTATATATCATGAAATGATTACCACAATAAGGTTAATTAGCACATCTAACACATAGGGTATAATTCTTAATCAAAATAAAGTCAAAAAGCAAAAAGGAGCATAGAATAATAGGTGGATCACATTCCTTTTGTTTTCTAACCAAAGTTAATGACAGACTTCAACCTCATATATCAATAGTTATGTTAATTGTGAATGGAATATATTCCAATGAAAATATTAATATTAGAAATTTAATAAAAAGGGCACAACAAATCATAGATTCCTTGGAAAGGATGTACCTTAAGTATAGTTATTTCATTGTACTATTATTGTATTCTCATTATACCATTTTGGTCCACCCAGATCCCACTGTTAGGCTTTTGCACCCATTCCCAACTGCTGGGAAGATACACCCACAGCTGCAGCCTGCACTGGAATTTACCCTTGAATGCAGAAACTGCCTGGCCAAGGTTACACCACCTCCCACACGTGGCCTGTGGCCGATGACTACTTGGGATAAAAGTCCTGACTTCCTCCCTTTAATTATGGGCAGCTGGAAAGAGTCATCTCAGCTCCCAAACTTCTTATAGGATCCTCTAAACCCTCTATCATAACCACATTGTAGTTAGTTTCTCTCCTGATCAATCTTCTTTATTTATAGGTAAACCTCTCCACTCCCCAGGAAGTCTGGATGCACCTCTCTTGTCTCAGAACCTATTTCTAGTGAACAACAAGACAGAGAAGTTGAAAGGGAAAGAATGGCAAGATATATGATATAGACATTAACTGAAAGAATGCTGAATGAGCTACTCTAATACTGGATAAAGATTTCAGGGCAAGCAGCATGGCCAGAGATTCCAAAAAAAAAAAAAAAAAAAAAAAAAGGAATGTTTTTAATGATAAAAGTCGATCAACCAGAAAAATATAAAAACTGTAAATATGTATGAACCTAAAAATGTATCCTTAAAATATGTGAAGCGAAATTTGACATAACTTAAGGAGAAAAAAAATCCATAGTCACAGTGGGGATTGAACACAATTTTTGCAGAAGACAAAAAAAAATCTGTAAGGATTTGGAAAATTTAATCTGCATAATTAAATATTGCTCTATTTGATACATTCATAGTAATGCCAACTGAACTTTATACCCAACAACTGAAGAGCACATATGTTCTTCAAGCTTACATGAAGCTATTACAAAGAAGAACTGTATGTTGGGTAGAGATCAGGTCTGATTGGAATTTAAAGGCATGGAATTACACAGAGCAGTTCTCTGACCAGAGTGTATATTCTGAGTGGTTTGTTTATAACATTAAAAATTTAGGTAATTTATTACACTATCAGAAAAAAAATAAATCAATAAATCAATAAAAAAATAAATCAATAAATTCTCGACACAACAGTTCTTATGAGGTGACCATGCAAAAAAATGATGTGTGTGGAACAGAGGATATGAGCGTCCCGGAATATGATGCTATTGATTTGAGGGATTATGGGCAGAAATATAAGCAGGCATTAAAATATCTCAAGCTGAGAAATAGTAGAATGGGATGAAGTCAACATGGTTAAGGAGAATTTGGAGACCACTGGGGTAGAGCACGTGGAAGCTAACGAGGGCATGCGTTAAGAGCTCTATGGCAGGAATAATTGTCATTCGTGCTCAATACAATCAATAGTTTCTATCTACAGGATGAAATGTCCTGAATCTATTACAGGGCCTTTTTGCACCCCCAGGAAGCACTGGTATGTATAATCAATGCCCTGATCAAACTATTGAGAATTCATCACTATTGACTTGAAACATTGCTAATTTGGGATTTTTCTTAAATACTGGAAGTTGAAAATATCATAACCCATGTGTACTCAGTTATCTACTGCTTTTAAAAAGCATGATCTCAGATATTTTAAATAAAATCATGTATTGCAAATATCACTGAATCTTAATTTTGCTCCTAGTTCTATTCTACTTTATCTCTGCCTACATTTTTTTCTTATGAATTCATCTGTGTCTTTCAATTCATAATTTTGAAACAAAAGCAGACAGAATCATGGGTAAAGTGTACCAATCCTTCACAGTAAATGCTTTTTCTTGTCTAACATGCTCTCCTTTACCCGTTCAGATTGTTTGTAAGAGCAATTCATTCTCATGCTTCATGTTACAGCACTCAATACATTTAACACATTGTTTATGTTCATTCTAACACTGATGGGTTATTTGTAGAGTTGATGTGTCATGATAATACCAATAAAAACATTCCATTAAATGCTTTTTTTTTGTGCACATATATGTGAATTTCTTTTAGATATACACCTAGGAGTAAAACTGCAGCAGCATACAGAATATAGATCTTCAAATACAGTAAGTGCTACTAAATTTTTTCTGGGTTGTTTTTAACAATTTACACTCTCTACAGAATTTCATAAGGGTTATTTTCATTCCACATTCTTTCCAACCACCAGTTCTTATAAAATTTCTTGTAAATTTTATGTCTGTCCTATTGTTGGTGAAAGTAGTGTTATTTCATGGCTTTAATATTCATTTCCCTAATGACTTTAGAGTACATTGTCATATGCTTATTAATAATGTATATATCCTCATTTGTGACGTGCCATTCAATTGTCATGTGTATATTTATTCTTTCTTAGTGAAATGAGAGATTGATTTATATATCACGGATGCAATTTTGTCAACTATGTGAATTGCAAATATGTTCTGTCAGTAACTGACTGCATTTTATTTCATTAAAGTTTTTTATCAGAAAATATTTTAACAAATTTATCAATATTACATTGTTAATAATTTTTATGTCTTTTGTTTAAGAAATATCTTCCCATACAGAAGTCTAAAAGAATTATCCTGTTACTTTTATGAAGCTTTTTTTTTCCCTTTAACATTCTGATCTACAATTCACTGAAACTGATTTCTGTATAAGCTGTGGATATGGATATGTACATGAATACCAAATACATCTAGCACAATTTACTAAAAACACTGTTTTCTTGCCCTCTACTCTCTGTAACACATTTTTCATCAGTTAAGTGTCCATATATATATGGATGTCTCTCTGAGCTTATCATTTTATTGGTCTAATTTTTTATGCACAAATACCATACTATCTTAATTATAATAACGTTATGATGTCTTAATACCCTCTACGGGCCTGTCTTCCCATTTTGTTCTTCAAGATTACCTTGGATATTTTTCTTTGGATATTCTTCACCCTTTGAATTTCCATATGATTTTATTTTTTTATTTTTTTTTCTTTTTCATATGATTTTAATCAGTTTAACAAGATCATCAATCTATCATTTTAGAGTTTTGATTGGGTAAATTTGGTAGAATCCAGACAAATTCACATTATTATGATACTGAGCCTTCCAATATACTAACACAGTGTATCCCTCTATTTAAGTAAGGTTTTTGGTGGGGGTGGGGGGAAATGGATGCGATGGAAAGTAGAAAGGAATAAATTCATCCTGTATCCAAGAAACGTGTTTCTAACTCTGATTTATTCTAAGAATTATTTATACATGCTCTTGGATATTCTACACATATATAGGCATGCACATATGTGTAGATAATGTCTACAAATAAGACAGTTTATTTATTTTCTATGTATAACTTTTGTTTTCATTCTTTTAATGGACTAACTAGGATCCCAAATGCATATTGAAAAAAAAAAAAAAAAAGCAGGCACCATTGCCATCCTTTTCTTGCTGATCTCAAAGAAAAAGCTTTCAACGTTTTACCATCAAGCATGATGCATTCTCTTCATTGGTTATGGCTACCTTGTATCAGAATAAAAATATTCCTTGATTTTAATTATGAGTAGACATTTAATGTTATAAACTGACTGACCTGCATCTATTGAGATAATTCTCGAATTTTCTCTATTATTCTATTAAGGTGTCAAATTACATTGATTTAAACATATTCCCAAGGTTATTTTCAGACTAAATACAACTTGCTCATAATATGTATTTTGCTAGATTTTATTTGTTAATATTTCTTTAGGTTTTCAAAATTATAAATTTTCCTGTTTTGTAAGACCTGTGTCATGTGTTTTTAAGTCAACATTATGGTGACATAAAAAATAAATAAACGTATAGACTGAACTCAAAGAGCATTTCTCCCTTCTTTTCTTCCATTTATCTGGGAGAATGTATTAGTGTGGCATCATTTTTTTTCCCTTAACTCCTTAGTAAAAGTTTCTGGTGAAGCTATCTGTGCCTGCAGTTCTTTTTGGTATGATTTACATTAAGAATACTTCTTTATTTATTTCTAGATTATATCAGTTATCCATTTAAACGCATTAGCAAATAATAAGAATAATACTATTCCTATTGCCCACAAAGAGAATACTACCCTTAGACTAGGCAAAACAAAAACAAAAACAAACACAAAAACAAAACAAAAAGACCCCTGTGCCTTTAGTCATGTGCATAATGAGCAAATCATTCCCATTTGTCCGACTTTCCTAGTTTCAAACCTTGAAAATTCCTGCATCCAAGAAATTCATCACTCCCATGCAAACCACAAAAGTTGGTAACCCCAACATTTTCCAACTGGCAGCTCCAAGATCTAAGGCATGGATCTCTATCTATGGCACGATAACATGGATATCAGAATGAAATCAAAAGGAGGAAAATAAAAATAATCCTCACATTAATAATAGATATTGAAAACAGGGGAGTGAAACACAAGCTGTGCCTAGTTAGGATTTATACATAAGAAAACAAACCCAAACAATTTGTGTGTTTATTTAAAGATATAATCTATGAACAGGGTTCTAAAATTTTAAAAAAAAATTACATCTACATAATTAATGACACATTGTGTGCAGGGGAAAACCAACCTAAAATGATTAGCAGTTAAAAAAAAATCCTGAATTATTCAATTAAAAAAAGTGCTCAGTATCCTTTGGAAAGGTAACACATCTGGAGAAATGATTTAAGATTTAATACAATTTCACTCAAAATCCTAGTGGTTATTTTTAAAATCAAATTAGCAAAGTAATTACAAATTTTACAGGAATGGGCATAAACTAAAAAGAGCCCAGACTGTCCTAATAGCAGACAAGACGATGACTAACAGGAAACTATGAGATTTAGTACATATTTAGCAACAATCAAGTACACAAAGAACAGAATAGAGAACTCAAGACTGGACCCACCCCTACATAAAAAGTTTTAATTATAACAAGGTTGACATTGCCGACGAATAGAAAAACAATGGGCTCTAAAGTAAATGGTGCTTATAAACAGGAAGTACAGCACCCTGGAAAAAGTTGATTCCATGATTAGGGTAGCGTAGATCCAAGATGAGCCTGGAATATTCTGTCATGTCAGGAAGTCAAATGGGAGCATTTCACAAATGCACAGGGGACACAGTGAGAGGGCTCCCACAGAACAAATCTGAGATTTGAGCACTGAAATAACTATGTTCAGTAATGAATTATAAACCATTAAATATAGGTATTAATTATTATTTCATAAATAAATTTAAATACTACATTATACGATTTCAATAGAAATGTAATATTTAATAGTAATGTTTAATAATAAATTCATTCTTTAATAAATAAAAACAGATACATACATACATGAATATAAAAATAAACACAGGGGAAGAGAAGGCTCTTGCTTACAATAGAATACTGAAACCTATCTATTAAATGTGGAATAGGTTCTGGAGTTGGAAAATCTTCATTCTGCAACCACCATGATAAAGATTAGATCAGGAAAGCATCATCAGTGGATACTAAGATCAGGGAGAAATTTTGATGAGCTTGAGATATTGGCATGATATTAAATAAAGTGTTCTCCCATTGATAGTTTATTCGTTGAGAAGGAGATTAAAAGCAACAACATTTTTTAAAGTAAATTAACACCAGAGAATTAGGGCAACACCTTCACCGGCTGATCAATGTTATGTTGCGGGTGGACATCATGTCCTTCCAGATGTGAAACCTTGAGACATACTGCATATGCATAACCTCGTTGTAGATGTGAGAAGACTTCAACATCAAACATAAAATGAAGCCTGTTTCCTTGAAAAAAGAAAACAATATATTCTTCAAATGCCTCCACATTATGAAGGATAAAGAAAGGTTTGGAGAGTGTTACAGACTAAATAGACATGACAGACCTGTAATTTCTGACCCCAGGGGTTGGATTCTGTAGTAGAGGCGAAACGTGCTACAAAGGACATGATTAGGCCACCTGAGAAAACTGGAATATAGGTGATAAAGTATCGATTCAATGTAAATTTACGCAATTGATGTTGACTGTAATTATATAATACTTCTACTCTTAGGAAATGCACATAAAAGTATTTAGAGTTAAAGAGGCATGTTAACTGTTATTTACACACACACACACACACACACACACACACACACACACACACACCCCTATTACGTGGACATATGGATAGCAGGTAAATCTGGGCACAAAGTACATGAGTTTTCTTTGTACTATTTTTATTTTTTTATTTTTAAAAATTTTTTAAATGTTTATTCATTTTTGAAAGAGAGAGACAGAGCACAACCAGGGGTGGGACACAGAATCTGAAGCAGGCTCCAGGCTCTGAGCTGCCAGCACAGAGCCCGACACGGGGCCCGAACTCATGAACCGTGAGATCATGACCTGAGCCGAAGTCAGACGCTCAACCGACTGAGCCACCCAGGCACCCCTAAATGCTTTTTTTTTAATTGAAAACAGTGCTAGAATAAATTCCAAATCCATTCGGAAAAAAAAAAAAAAAAGAGCTTTCTCCTTATGGCACATAATGCACACAAATTGTATGTGTACTGAAACCTTATATGGGAAAGGAAAACTCTAAGAAATTTAGGTGAAAATATAAACACTGGAGAATATACATTCTGACTGCTGTAAATACTCCATTCTGAGTGATATTCCCTAGAGAAAGTCCTGCATGTACATCAAGAAACATGTAGAACAATGTTTGAATATTCATACCCACCTGATAATAGTCACATAAATAAAACAAAACTGGAAATAACCCGAAGTCCAACACCAATAAAATGGATAATTTGTGGAATATGTATTCAGTGGGATAGTAAACTGCATGTGAAATGCTTAAGCTACACGCAATGGTATGGACAAATAATCTTAAAAACACAGGTTGGGGGAAAAAAGCAAGGCACAGACAAATGCATTCAGTACTATCTATATTATATGAAATCTAAATCTGCATACCTGAGTGTGTACAAGCATCCACCGTGAGATGGCATGAAAGCCCATGTAGTAAAACTATGAAGGAAAGGACAAAATGTGGGGAAGTGATGATGTGGGAAGAGAAGAGGGGGTGATACATTCAAAGAAAGGCACACAGGGATTTCAGAGGCAATGGTGAACATTTTAGAGCTGGTAGTTAGAATTCAAAGGAAATTTTAGTTATCAGTAGCCACTATGTCTGAGATGGAGTATATTTTCTAAAGATGGACACACCAATATATAGCTTATTCCACATGCTCGAATTACACTGTGATGTTGACATCCTTCAACTAAGAGGTAGAGTCTATGTTCCCTTGAACCTGGGTGGAACTTGTTTTTGTTTTATTTTGTTTATTTATTTATTTTGAGAGAGAGAGAGAGAGAGAGACAGAGAGACAGAGAGTCAGAGAGAGAGGGCGAAAGAATCCCCTCTCCAGGGATTAACAGGCTCCACACTGTTAACGCAGAGCCAAATGGCAGACTTGATCCCACAAACCGCAATATCATGACCTGGGTTAAAATGAAGAGTCAAATGCTTAGCCAACTAAGCCACCCAGGCCCCCTGAACCTCGGTGGAACTTCGAATCTACTTTACCAACAGAGTACCATGCTGAGTACTAACACTAGGTACTAGGTCATAATAGGCGATAAGATTTCTCTCTCCGGCTCTCTCTCTGTTTGGAAATGTACCTCTGGAGCCCTGAACCAACCACCATATATATGGCCACCGCGAATGCACCGAGCACTACACTAGACAGACCACAGAGAGACGACACATAGAGAAAGATGCACAGGATCCCCGGCTGTTTCAACCCCCAGTTATTGAGTCTTCCCAGACCAGATGCCAGATGTAGGGAATATATGAGCTTTCAAATAACACTAGCCCTGGCATTTGAGTTTTCAAGATGAGGCCCCAGACACTGTAAAACTAGATGACCCATTCCCATGGTGCTCTGTTGGAATTTCTGAAACAGAACATTCATCAACAAGATAAATGGTTGTTTTACATGGCCAAGTTTTGGAGTAATTTACGCATCTATAGTAACTGGTACTCTGCCATACATATATTCTCTTTCAAACAATCCTTTGTCTCTACCCAACATAAAAACGATTTAACAAGGCAATACGAAAATGTGTACAAAATTTCAAGGTCAAAGAATAAAATTCCCTATACATTTTATTTTCAAGTGCTGCATTGTTTGGATGTGAAAACAAAATGAAATGCAAAAGAGCTCTCTGAAACTTCATCAACTCGCTTACTATAGAGGAAGAAAACATTCCTTTTTTAGTACTCTGCTCAGATAATCGGCAATATATGGCATGTGAAATTAATTTGTAACTTATTTAAAAATCTAAGCAATTGTTCTGTATTTAGAAACGTAGTCCCCTTCAAACATGACACAGTGATCTTTTATTTCTTGAGGAATTATCCTTTTCATACGGCCTCTACTCTTTATGAATCACAAAGAAGTTACCTGTGGTTGAGATAGATAATCACAAAAGACACCCACATTTGTCTCTCTGCCTTCCCCCTCCACATCATACAGTATTAAAAAAAATAATGTTTATTTTTGAGAGAGAGAGAGAGAGAGAGCGAGCACAAATGGGGTGGGGGGCAGAAGAGAGAGAGGGAGACACAGAATCCGAAACAGGCTCCAGGCTCTGAACAGTCACCCCGGAGCCCAACATAGGGCTCCAACTCATGAGATCGTGACCTGAGCTGAAGTTGGATGCTCAACCTACTGAGCCACCCAGGCAGCCCTACACATCATACAGTTTTAAATTACACCATTTACAGCATGAACTGACTATTCACGTTAAGGTAGACTATCGCTGTCTCACACTCTGTGCGTCTACCTCAATATTTTTGGCTCATGAGATGATGCTCGCCTAGAAAACTTCACACTTGTCTTATTCCTTAGTGATGCGTTATTCATCCTTCAATTAAACAACTCAAAAAAATGGTTTCCCATTTTATTTTTTTTTATTTTTTTTAACGTTTATTTATTTTTGAGACAGAGAGAGACAGAGCATGAACGGGGGAGGGTCAGAGAGAGGGAGACACAGAATCCGAAACAGGCTCCAGGCTCTGAGCTGTCAGCACAGAGCCGGACGTGGGTCTCGAACTCACAGACCGTGAGATCATGACCTGAGCCGAAGTAGGACGCTTAACCGACTGAGCCACCCAGGTGCCCCAGTTTCCCATTTTAATGAAGATTTTTCTTAAGAATTTTAACGAGCAATAGTGCCTTTTTAAAATTGTATTTGGGGGCACCTAGGTGGCTCAGTCAGTTAAGCTTCTGACTTCGGCTCAGGTCATGATCTTATGGTTCATGGGTTCAAGCCCCGCATCAGGCTCTGTGCTGACAGCTCAGAGCCCGGAGCCTGCTTCGGATTCTGTGTCTCCCCCTCTCTCTTCCCCTCCCCCACTCATGCTCTGTCTCTCTCTCTCTCAAAAATAAACATTGAAACAATGTATTAAAAATAAATAAAAAATAAAATTGTGTTTGGACATAATTAAGTTAATTTGTGTCTGGTCAGATTCTCTAAATGTCAGACAAATATAGACTCCTACAAACATTTACTGTACCATATGCATTTATAGTGTATCAAGTAAAATGCAAAATTTTTGAAATATTAATAATGATACTAAAAAGCGTTCCCAAAGATGTAGAAAATTATTATGCTATAAGGTTTAACATCAAAAGCAGACATAAAATTTAATGTACAATAGAATATCCACTGTGTAAAATACTACATCATAAAGACTGCAGGAAAATACATTAAAGAACTGAATGTAGTCATCTGTGAATGACTAGGATTACAGGTGCTGGCATTTCATACTTTACTATTGTCTGTTTTGCCATGACCATCTATGATAAGATGTTTTATTAAAATATTAATTTTTATTTCTCCCAAAGTTAAAAGGGCTCCTTTCTTCTCTTTAGCTAGGGAATAAATTGTAGGCTAAAATAGGCTAATTAATGGCATAATTACAATTTTCATATATGTAATTTCAATTTAAGCTTTACTTATGTTCTGAAAGTTTTCTGTGAAAGATAATATTCCATAGTGTAAGAATTTTGCTGTTTATATTTTTGCTAGTTCAAACCTTTACTGAATTTAGCTTCTAATACCTTGGAAAATGGAATTGAACAGTCATATCAAAGATGCTAATTTAATAATACTGAAATATTGGTTATTCATTATGTGCTAGTCACACAGAGCATTAAATATTTTGTGTGTATACTCAGGTTATTATTCAAAAAAATTTTTGCGACGTGGAGACTATTTTTATCACGATTTGGGAGACAAGGAGACTGAGATTAAAAGAATTAAGGAGCAGGGGCGCCTGGGTGGCTCAGTCGGTTAAGCGTCCGACTTTGGCTCAGGTCATGATCTCGCAGTTTATGAGTTCGAGCCCCACATCGGGCTCTGTGCTGACAGCTGGGAGCCTGGAGCCTGCTTTGGATTCAGTGTCTCCCTCCCTCTCTGCCCCTCCCCTACTCACACTGTGTCTCTGTCTCAAAAATAAATTAAAAAAGAGTTAAGGAGCACCTGGGTGGCCCAGTCGGTTAAGCATCCGACTTCAGCTTGGGTCATGATCTCACAGTTCGTGAGTTCAAGTCCCACATCAGGCTCTGTGCTGACAGCTCAGAGCCTGGAACCTGCTTTAGATTCTGTCTCTGTCTCTCTGCCCCTCCCCTGTTCGTGCTGGCTTACTCTCTCTAACATAAAACATAAAAAAAAGTAAAAAAAATTTTAAAGAGTTACACACCTCCTCCATGATCACTCAGGAAGTGATAGAGCAGGATTCAAACACAAATCTGCGTGGGTGCAGCAACCAAATTCTGGAACATTCTACCATATGTCCTTTGTATGCTTTGTATCTGCTCACTGCGGCTAGCAGGATGATGATGGGATGATTTTACAATTCCAAAATGAGGAAGAAGTTTTGATTTACGTTCCTAAGTCTATGTTTTGTATCACTCAATAAAGAAACTATGCCAGAAACGATCTCAGTCAATAGAGAAAACGACGTCCCTCCTAACTGCAGTAGCCCCTCTTTGGACAGACCGTGCTCTTGGTTTTATGAGTCAGGGCACCACTAACCACAGTTTTTAAAAATTTCCATTGTAAGTCTATTTCTGTTTTCTGTTCAAACAACACAGTCTCTCTAGAAAATAATTAAACCCATTTTATAGAACAACAACAAAATGACAGATCAACAAGGTAACAAAGCAGAAACCGAATGCTATTATGTATGCCATCACATTCAAATTCTAAATTATTCACAAGTGGCAGCTTTCCCAGTCGTGGGTAATGACATGAGCAACCTTCTCATTTAAACCCAATAGGTGATGCTTTTCTAAGGGCACCTGGGTGGCTCAGTCGGTTAAGCATCCAACTTCGGCTCAGGTCGTGATTACACAGCCTCCCCCCATGTCAGGTTCTGTGCTGACAGCTTGGAGCCTGGAGCCTGCTTCAGATTCTGTGTCTCCCTCTCTCTCTACCCCTCCCCTGCTTGTGCTCTGTCTCTCTCTCTCTCAAAAATAAATAAATATTAAAAAATTATTTTGATAAACCCAATAGGTGATGCTTTTCTGTGTAACCAGATGCACTGATGAAACTCCGAAGTTCTCTGTGGGCTTTCTCCATGGAGTGTTCTCTTCTTTTTGTTTGGGGAACATTGTAGTTTTTTTTCACTTTGTGTACCAAAGAAAATTTAAATCTGTACACCAGTAAATAAAACTGACTTTAGTGGCATCAGAATTAATTTAATGATTTCATGACTGCTTGTTTTTAGGCAGAAGCTAGAGTAAGTCATCTGAAGCCGCCTTCCTAGAGATGACACTAGTTACATGTATTTTGAACGAAAAGGAGTCTTGGAGGTTGTGGGGAGAAAATGGAATTCAATGTGATGGAAAAGTAGCTATAGATGTGTATGCTGAGCAGCATTATCTGTGACAAGGAGGCTGGCATCAGGTACACTGAATGTAGAATTGAAGTCGTGGATTGGCGATGCCACACGTGAGCTGAGTTGTGGCCAAGGGGAGTGCCATCAGAAGACTGTTATACTCTGCTGTGCCTGACGTTGAGTATTTGGTGGTCTGTGTACTCCAGGGACCCACTTTGGAGGGAATCTCATTTTCTTTGGGGAATAGCTTCCTCAGCTATGTCATACTGCCAGGGTTCCATAAATACTAAGTGCGCATTTTTCAAACATTCAATTTTCTCTGAATTTCTAGACATAGTGGGAGACAGCTTCACTGACTATAATGCTCAACCCCAAATGCTATTCAACTCAACTGCTTTATGATAGGGGTTAATTTTTTTTGCATTAGTATCCAATTTATAGAAGCCCTCCATGTCAAAAGCAAAAGGCTATTAAGCGAGAACATACTTTAAAAGTAATAAGCAAGTTGAATAAAGATGCCATCTTATATCTAGAATGATTTTTGAGTGATATACCGGCTGCTGAAAATTCATAATCCATGACCTTGGTTTCTGAACTGAAGATGGAGAAATGATACTATTTTCATTTCTCTTTAAGGTTTCACTCTCTTATTGCAAAAGTTTAACTTGAATGTGTATGTGGAGTGTCAACTGATCTCATCTGAAATGGTACAAGCGTATATACAATGTATCTATGAAGCAGAATGGGGTAAAAGCTAAGGAAATTTTACTGCTGGTGACCACAGAGAGTTGCTCTTTCTTAATATATCAGTTGACATTTTGTGTGCAGAATTCATGCATTTCTAATAGTCCCCATAAAATGTCAGCTTGTTCAGGAACACTAAGCTGCCAGAGAACTGTCTCCAGCAGCCTATATGGTGGCCCAGAGCTGCCCTTCTGCCGAGCCATTGCCCCGATGATGTGTCACACGCAACTTCTCCGAAGAAGTGCAAATGGGCTCTAAATGCCATCCACGATTCTGCTCTCCACCCTTTCCCCCAAATTGAACGTGAAGGTCTATTTTTTTTTTCACAAAACCTCTGTACCGTAGTGACAAAGTAAAGAGAAAGTTAAATTTTGAATTATATTATTTGAATGTAATGAGACTTGTAAAGTTGTGATTGAATAAATCCATTTCATTATCAATTAAGAGCTCATTTGCCTGTAAAATTTTCTTCCTTCTCTCCCTCACACCCTAATCTTTGGTGCACACACACAGCTGTTCCATGAACTGTAAAGGGTTTTTAACAGGAAAGAAAAGTTGAACCCGAGGAACACTATGACATTTGTTTATAAAGAACAAACCCAAGATGAATCCTTTGTTTTTGTTCTAAACATCAGTGTGTATGTTAAATCTTGAATAGCCCTAAGAAACTGTCCTGGTTCCCGTGACTGTCTCGTGACTGGCCCCAGGCCTTCTGATCTTTGAGTGGAAACACAGAATATGGCTTGAGGGTAGAGACTCAGGAACCACACTCCCTGGGCTCATCCCCAGTTCTGTTTTTTACAAGCTGTGTGCCTTTGACATGTCATTTAACCTCTCTGTGACTTAATTCCCCTTTCTGAGAAATGTGGATGATAATATGAGTGTGTAATTGATGAGCTGGTGGTAAAGATTAAATGGATTTCTAGATATAAAGTACCTTCAACAGTGTCTGGCCCATAGTTAGAAAACGTAAGGCTATGCTGTTATTAGTAACACCTATGCTTTCTCTCTGGACTTTTAGATGAACTGAACTTACCATTTTGTATCTTGTACAGGCTTAATTGCATTGTATTTAGTTACTGAGATTGGAGGTCAAGGGGCAACATCTTAGTCTTAGCTTTTGGGTCTTTCACAGTCCTCAACATTGATTCAAGCATACTAGGTCCTAACTTGAAACCCCCAACCTCACTCTAACAACGTATAATTTAATGGCATAAACCTGCCAAATTAAAAAAATTTGTTCAGCTTAGCTGATGTATATGTGTATGACAGTTTGTATAAAGATGCTTTAAAAATGTGAATAGAACCCAAAAACTGAAGAGAGAGAAATCTACCAGATGAAGATCATGAAAGGATGTTAGCAATCCAGCACAGAACTGAATTTGACATTACCCTCCTAGGTATCCAATAGAAAAGAGAAGAATAGTAACTCCTATCTGTGCACCATGTGAAAAATAGGAATATTTATTCTTTTTTTTTTTTTTTAATTTTTTTTTTTTCAACGTTTATTAATTTTTGGGACAGAGAGAGACAGAGCATGAACGGGGGAGGGGCAGAGAGAGAGGGAGGCACAGAATCGGAAACAGGCTCCAGGCTCTGAGCCATCAGCCCAGAGCCCGACGCGGGGCTCGAACTCACGGACCGCGAGATCGTGACCTGGCTGAAGTCGGACGCTCAACCGACTGCGCCACCCAGGCGCCCCAGGAATATTTATTCTTGATGGAAAGACAAAGCTGTTATTTTTCTTCCTTGCTCTTACATCCCGAAGGAAAATTTACGATATGGAGAAAAAATTAGTGGTGAAAATACAAGTTTTTTGACTCTGCTTTTACAAAATACTGTCAGCTATTTATTGTATGTTTACATATTGGATTCCAATAAAAGCCCAAGGAATAATATGGGCTTATCGCTTAGTGACTATTTTTCAATGGGCTTTTAAGCATACATGTGTGTGTAGTTTTCTGTTTTGCTAATCTAACTTTGTTTAGGTTTAGAACTTCGATAACACAGATAAAAGAAGAGTCTTAAACGATCACACTCAATGCCAATCTTCTCAAGTATAAATTTGGCAAGATCCGAATAACAACTAACGGAAGATTCAGCTGTTTGGCAAGGCTTCTTCTCAGATAGCTATACCGTGGTGCTAATTGAAGAGGAACCCATAGTTTCTGGTACGACAGCAGGGTTGATAGTCTGTAATGAAATTCACAACACCTATTCTGATGACAGATGGATGCCATCGACTAGGCTCTGAGGACTTTTCCTCAAAATAACACAAATCCATTTAAGTGCCCAATACATAATATGCTATAAGAGGAAACAACAACAACAACAACAAACACTAAAGTAACAACAACAGCACCACACCAGGGTTTAGAGAAAACCAAGCTTCTCACAGGGGCCCTACACCAACAAGCTTGAGCTAGCTGGTAACACCCCAAGGCTCAGCTTCTTGATTTGCAACAGTGTTTGCAGAAATAATAAATGAAATAACAGAGTTGAAGCCCCAATCCCTTATTCAATATCTGACACATGGTAGATCCTAAGAGAAATTATTTCCTATTGTCCCAAATTTCCTGTTGTGATTTTGAAAAAGCCAAGTATTGCTTACTGGAAAGAAAGTCTGTAGAGTATCATACAGGATACCCTGATGATAATAATAGTTGTTATTGTTGTCGTTATTATTATTATTATTATTATTATTATTATTGGCACATCCATTGTTCATGTAAATACCCAGAGTTTTCAATGCTGGGAACTTAAATAAGAGAGAACACTCAATTCGGTGGAAGTAAGTATTTGATTTGCAGGTACCAATTTTTAGTATATGTGCTGCCGAAGCGAGCATAACGGATACCAAGTGTTATGCAGCCACTGGAGAATTCAATTGTGTATATTCCTGTGCCACTTGGTTTCCAAAAAGAGAAGGAATCAGGGGACAGAGAGAGCCTTTTCAAACTGCAGTCATGAGCAATACGATTGATATCTTAGGCAAAAGCAGAACATCTTCATAGTCATTAAGGGTAAATAAGAGGGCATTTCATCAGAATTGACCTCAGAACTACCAGAGAACCTCAACACGTTGAACGGAAGATCAAAATCAGCCCAAAAGAAGAGAAACACGCACTAGTTGAGCCATTCCTCAAACATTCTGACAATGTAACTATTTTTATTTAAGTAGATTGTAATGTAAATGACTGGATGTGTTAGCTTCTTGGTGCTCAAGAGGGGTGGATATTTGCATTTGGTAGCAGACCAAAGAAGCTGCCTTGCTGTCCATTTTTAAGATATGTAGGTTTATCCCAAGGGCTACTTGTTGAAATCTGGTTAATGTCCTGGGTTCCATTAAGCATCCTTTTATTCAGCCGTGCATCATCATCTCCACCAGTTAACAGCGATGGCTGAACTGGGTAATGGGTCCTTGTCCTCTAAGGATGCTTACTCCAGGGGACCAAGGAAGGGACATAATATCCATCTATAAACATGATGCAAAGCTGAATTCCATGTAGCACATGCTGTTCTGTGATGACCATAGAATCATGCTTGTCCAGGTGATTTTCTATATGGGGTTCGGCATCTTGGTTTCTGGATACCCTGAAAATGTCAGGAGTCACACAACTCATTTTATCAATCCATGACCAAGGTAACACTGAGGAGAACTTTGTCCCAGGGGCATGCAGTAGTTTGGGTCAATGGGAACCATGGTCTACCTTTTAGTTTTTGTGATCCTGAAATTCAGTGTTTGAATTTCAACAGACCCTAGTTTGGTGTTGAGCTGGAATTTAACAGCATATTGAGGAGGGACAGAAAAGTTGCCCAAGAGAGTTATTTATTCAAAGATGCAATTATAAGTTCTGAGCATCTAGAGAGGTTACATAGTCTACTGAAGTCAGTCTCTTCCCAGAGCAAATGCTTGGGAATAAAATTTCTGAGTCAGAGCGTTTCTTGAGAAGCAGAAAATTAGAAAACAGAAACAGGCATGCTGAATTCTCTTTAAGCATCCCCCAGTATATGAGAGAGAGAGAGAGAGAAACAGAGGCAGAGGAGACACCCCTAATATGGCTTTAGTAAAGGCTTGTTATACTGGGCCAAAAAAGAAACAGACACACACACATGTATTTACACATTCTTATAGCACAATAATTACAGAGGTTGTTACTTGTACTTTAGTAGTTATAGCTTGGGGTTATATGCCAAGACCCCGTGACTCCAGGATTTTGCTTAATCTCTCTGAGCTTTGGTTTCCACAATACACATGCTATTTTTTCCATCACAAAGTTAACTATAAGGCCAATAATCCCCTGGTTTTAAAGTGCTCTGTGAATGGTGACAAATTTTACTAATTCACAATATCACCATCAATATATCATCCTCTCATATTGCCCGCATTTGACAGAAACACATGTTTTAAAATGAGTGCGATTTTAAGGCATAGAGAAGTCTTCCTTGTCCTCCAAAATAAACAGCTTGCAATTAATGGTACTTAACAACTTTTATGACCAGTACTTAGAAGAAAATTCTGTTTCCTTACGCAACCCCATCTATAGAAATGCTTACTGTGGAAATCTGGTGCATAAATATTCAGTGAACATTTTTCAAAAGCTACCTAAATTGTCTTTCTAAAACATAAATACATGTGAGAGGAGAAAATCAGCTACTCAAATGGATCGCTGTCTTTGTGTTCTCTAACAATAAGCTCCTATCAAGTGGGATAATGAGGTTTTATATTTGCACAGCACCTGTTTAAGCAAGCTCAGACTAGGAAGGAAATGACCCTGCACCAACATCCTGGGTCTGGAGGTACCGAGGACAATTGGAAAATTTGCCTTTTAAGCAGCTGAACCAGCTTCAAAGCCCACTTTCAGAAATAGGCTATTTTTTTTGATGCCCATTGTATTTACTTACAGCAAACACAGTACACAAGTTTGAGCTTGTTTTTTGTTTCCTATTGCTGACTACGGAGGTTAACAGACACAATTTTTTCCTATTCTTTAACGAACTTTGGTGCAGTTCTTCCTAGAATATGTTTAGTCATTTCACCAATTGTGAAGTTATTTTTTTTTTAATGCATTGGAAAGATTTGAAATTGCTTATTCTTTGGAAGCATCCTGTCACAGATACCATCACAGCAGCCATTGGAGATCAGCAACATTTTGTAGCAATTTTTGTTTTTAGGAAAAACAAAACAACAACAACAAAACACCAGCTACTTAACTGCTTCTAGTAGATTTCCCTCTCTTTCTGCTGAAACTGGAAACTTTCCTCAGCTGAAACTATGGAAACTTCTATTAAGCGAATGTCACATTCGTGGTTAACAAGTACTATATTACAATTTATGAGCAGTTGAATTTTTACTGTTCAAAGTAGTTGTATTTCATCTTTCTGCAGTGGTGGTAATCACTTGTTGCCTGTTTTATCTGTCGGTGTTCTAAAAAAATTGTCTTAAAGTAGGTGCTAATGCCACTTATATAAATATAGCTGACCTTAAAAATTAATCAGACCTTAAAATTAATTGGGATTAATGCTTTGTACGTTACACTCATCTTTTAAGACAATGGCAGTCAAAAACTAGAGATGTTCTCCAGTAGAAATACAAGAATTTAAATATTAACTAGCCCTGTCTTTGGGTCTTGTCTTTTGAGCTGTAAAAATGTAAAAAAAAAAAAAAAGTCATATCACCTCTTGGTGTTTTTTTTTTCTCCTCATCTGTAAAATAGACCAAAAAAAAAAAAAAAGCTTACCTTTTAAATTATGAGAATCAGATAGGAGAGTTGATCTTAACACTTGGCAAGGAGAATTTGTTCATGATGTTATTTGTCTTCCTATCACCTAATTCTCCAGTAGGTTAAATAGAGATATATACATAGACAGAAGTGCAGATGTCTATAAATCCCCTACTAGCATTTAACCGGAAATAATTATTTTTTTAAGTTTTTATTTATTTATTTATATTGAGAGACAGACAAAGATAGCACAAGTAGGGGAGGGGCAGGGAAAGAGGGCAACAGAGAATCCCAAGCAGGCTCTGCACTGTCAGCACAGACCCCGATGTGGGGCTCGAACCCACAGAACCATGAGATCATGACCTGAGCCAAAACCAAGAGTCGGATGCTTGGCTAACGGAGCCATCCAGGTGCCCCTAGAAATAATTATCTTTACTATTAATTTCAGCCAGTGTAAAAGTGTCCGATAGAAATTTACTCAACAATTTAACCATGAAAAAATGTCTTCTACTAAGTAGACACTGTTTGTATTAAAGCCAATGAGTTAATTATCATATACTCATCAGTTGATTATGCTGGGTTTATGGATCTAATACAGAAGAACTTCTAATTATTAGATGCTCAAAGTATTAATTAGCCCATATCCCTCAATAGATGGTTAGACTTTCATTCTCATTTTCTGGTAGACCAAGAACCTGTACTTTTAACAAGTTTCCAGATGATCTTGATACAGATGGCCAATAAACCACATTCTGAAAAACACTCAAATATGTCATAGATAATTCCCAACTAAACATAAGGTGGCACTAAAACATGCAGTGACATTCATTCGAAGTGTGAAAGAATCTGTGGATTTAATAAATCAACACTTATTAAGTCACCATTCTAGGGAAGGCAGTCTGTCAAGTCTAATCAAAGATAAAGAGATACCTAAGAAACTGTGCTAAATTCATTCTAACTGGGAACACAGAAAAGTGAACAGTATGTTGCTAAATAATGTATTTTTCATTGTTGACTATGAGATTGTCACATAGGTTAATGCCATTTTGTCCCATTTTATTTATTTATTAATTTTTTTTTTAAATTTTTTTTTCAACGTTTTTATTTATTTATGGGACAGACAGAGACAGAGCATGAACGGGGGAGGGGCAGAGAGAGAGGGAGACACAGAATCGGAAACAGGCTCCAGGCTCTGAGCCATCAGCCCAGAGCCTGACGCGGGGCTCAAACTCACGGACCGTGAGATCGTGACCTGGCTGAAGTCGGACGCTTAACCGACTGTGCCACCCAGGCGCCCCTGTCCCATTTTAATATCATGCATTAATGTGGATTTCATTTGCTTCAAGAAGGAGTACAGACAATGCCATTCCAACCAGAAGGAGACGCATTTTCTTACATCCACCGGTGTATTACTAAAAAATCATCTCTTTCTAATACAAATGGTTTTTCTTGACTATGGAAACTCACATTTCGGAAACACTTTGTAAAGTTTAGGTACGTTGATGGCTGTAACACTGACGTCTGTTCAAACACCAAACAGATTGTGTTTGAGTTCTTCCCTCTTCAGTGAAAATTCTTCGGTTCTTCATTTGTCCTGCAACTTTGAGAAGTCCGACATTTTCATTGCATTCTTTCCAGATTTCTCAGGTGGAAACAACTGGGCCAGATTTACTGCCAAGGCGACCCAGTCAATCGACCCTCCTTCTGCCAGACCCAGGCAGGTGACACGCAAGTGGTCTTTCCCGTGAGGTAGCTAAAGGGTGTGGTATTTAAGCATTGTGACTGACAGCACTAGGAAAACCAGGGTGTGGACCTCAGCCTCTGAACTCCAAATTCTGCCTTCGCGATGCGTAGTCAGAAGCGTGAAGCTGTGGAATGGCGACATCACTCGGCTTTATGAAAACTGGAATGAGGCTTATACCAGCCAGAAATTTTTCTTGTAATCGTACATTCAATAACAGAACTAATGCAGTGTATTGAGAATTGTAAAATTAGGTGTTAAAGTCATGATTAAATTTCATGAGAGCAAAAAAAAAGATGAAGATAACATTATAATAACGACACCTTATTGAGGTTTTAAATTTTGATTGAAGAAGTTCTACCAGATAAGAACATTAGGGAAGACAATATTCCTTCTGGTCCTAAGACTCTATGGCTCTGTTTTACAAGATTTGATGTACTTTAAATAAACTCATGTCTCAAACTATCAAAAATTCTCTTCAGGTCCCTACCTTCTAGATTAATAAACTATCAAAAACATACGTGGATATGATGGTATAAGGATGTAAGCCAATTTCAAAAATTGTCTTACTATTTCAGGACGTTTGTTCTCCAAAAGGAGCTAAAGATATTCTGGAAACCACTCTTCACTCACTCAGCACTTTAGAATGGCTTTAATTCTTCTGGATGCTGAATATAAGACTTGAGAAGTACTTTGTATTTCCTACCAGTTCAAATTTTTCTCTCTGAATTGACAGATCAGTAAATAATTACATGTCAAATATTGACCCCGATGTCAGCCCCAAGTGTCAAAAGATTATAGAGAAGAGGAATCCACACTCCAGGACTGACTGCCAAGTTCAAATCCTGGCTCTACCACCTGTTTGATGTATGACTTTGGAAAATGTAACGTTAACTCCGTGTGCCTCATTATCCTAATTTATAAAACAGAGATAGGGTTATGGGAGAACTGAAGTAAATAATATACTTAAATTGTTTAAACAGTACCTGGAACATGGTCATGCCATATGAAACAAGTCTAACCCTACATACAAAAGGTTTCTTGAACACCTTCAGAGCACCAAACATGCAAGCAGTCTTAAGTGATGAATGGGAATTTACTAAACTAAAATGGTCAAAGTTCTCTGAAATGGGCAAACGAATGGAAAGGCCAGAGTAAGGTCAGAGAACTGTAACATCTTTGTATGGGGTAAGCACAGCAAAGCTAGTAAATGTGAAGAGGCAGAAGGGAAGGTTCGGGAGAGGACTGAAAAGACTGAGCCTGCCCTTCAAGAATGTTGTAACTTCAAGGATGGAATCACTCTTTCCTTTATGTCAGCAGCAAAATTAGGTTCTTGGAGAGCATTTCCATATATGAGTTTTCATATCAACCCAGGTGCTAGAAAATACCAACTGTATTTAGGCTGAAAATTGCCGTATCTTTTCAGTGTTTCAAGAAATTGTTCTAACTGCATGAAGGAGGACAGGGTGGAGGGCAAGAGACCAAAGGAAGGGGAGACAAACCTGAAATCATCTGGGTGAAAGTTAGTAAGAGCCTCATCTAAGCCAGTGGACACAGGCATGAAAAGAATGAGGACACATGTGGGAGAGAATTTGGAGGGATAATAAATATGATTTTTTGTTACTGACCAGATATGAAAGGAAGGGAAAGAATCCAACACAATTCCTGAGTTTGGGGCTTTAGTAACTAAGATGATAATTATGCTATAAAGAAAGGGTACAGTTTTACAAGACTGATATGAATTCTTTTGAAATTGAGGTGCTTTTTCACTTACAAGTTTTTCTTTAAGAAATGTTTGTTTTATTATTTTTTAAATGTTTATTTATTTTTGAGAGAGAGAGAAAGAGAGAGAGAGACAGAGTATGAGCAGGAGAGGGGCAGAGAGAGAGGGAGATACAGTATCCAAGCGGGCTGCAGGCTCTGAGCTATCAGCACAGAGCCTGATGCAGGGCTCAAACCCACAAGCTGTGAGATCATGACCTGAGCCGAAGTCAGACGCTTAACCAACTGAGCCACCCGGGCACCCATAGAAATGTTTGTTTTATAAATATCGTTGTCATTATTATGGAGCCATTATTATCTGAACTTCATATCCCAATATCACCAACACTATGGCTACCATTTTGTTGTCTTTGTTACATTAGACTCGTAACCATGGTGAAGCAGGTCCCCGAGGCCTGAATCACCCAATGGCATTTTCATTTGTTTGTTAGTTTTTGGCCAAAGGCGGATACTAAGAAGATCCAAAGATCAGATGGCATCCCAGGTCTTGATGGTTTGGTTACTGAACTGATTGTTTTGAGAGACGCCATTTGTTCCTCAGATAACTCTGGGTCATCGTGGATACAGGTGCCAGAGGTGCTGGAGGTGCTGCAGGGTTTCACACAGATTTTACTTGGTAATGCCAACTGCTGGTTTTCTGCAGCTGGGTTGGTAGGAAAACACTTAGCAGAGGCTCAATTCTGGCCATGTTCTCCAAGGAAATAATTCTGATGATGAGAAAAGGTAAAAGACACTCGCCTCCCTTGCAAGTAGCTGGTAACTATAAATCATGTGGTCTTTTTTTTTTTCCTTTTATTCATTTGTTTGCTTGTTTCCTTTGCAGGGCAAGTCTGTTACGAACAGGATTGATGTAAATCTAACACCAATGTATCCTAGTAGCTACTTTCATAATTGGCACGTTATTTATTGAACAAAAGACTAAGATGTGGGACGATTAAATGCAATCTATTTAATAAAAATTAAACAGATATTAATTTAAATATTGCAGATGATTATAAAGAGAAATATTTTCTCAAATTAATTTGAATCAATTATATTGAGAGTGGGAGATGAGATGTTCCCCCAAAGTATGGAGAGTCTGTGCCTATTTTATTGTCCTTCCATTCACTGTAAAATTTATCTCTGGATTGATCCAGGAGTTCAAAAAACATATTTTAAATACGTTGGTGGAGACCCTGTGGAGCCATTTTTACCAATCTCTTTCAAGTTTCTACCACCTGCTTACATCAGTGGACATTACCAGAAAGGGCTTTTGGAAACTCAAAAGTGTATTTACTAGAAGGACGCTAAGATGTTATTTGTGCCACACGCTGTACAATGACTTCTCCATGAGAATTCACAGCAGACATCCAGCTCTCCACACCAGAAAACAGGTGTGTTTCTCTAAAGAAAAGAAAGTTGCATTTGCCCTCCTCACTCTGATGAACATAATTTTGTGTACTTGGGCTCAGAATTCTTAGAGTCAAATTTGTGGTCCTTAGAGTATGCATACCATATCTACAGAATGTGTTTCTGTTTTTCTGGTTTACTTTTCTTTTTCCTTTTCTTTTTTTTTTTTTTTTTAGGCCCATTTTCCTAACTTAATGTATGACCTTAGCTAATTTTCCTTAAATCCCTTCTGGAAAATGTAAGTTATGGGTTAATATAAATGATATCTTATCTACAGGGAGTGATCTTTATGTGTTGGGAACTGTCCTCCGAGTTTTACTTGTAGTCACTCAAATAAATATAAATGTCTTTCTTATACATGAGATACAACTGCACAGAGGTCAGCTTATTGCTCAAGGTCACTGAGTGGTGACCACTCAGTGGTGGAACTGAGTTATGAATCTATATAGTCTTTGGGCTTTGAGTCACTTCATTGTATTTCCTTTGCAAGTGCAGCATGTTATGAAGATATTTCATATTCTTGTATTTACCATCAATTGACAAACAATGCAGACTAGCTACTGAACATAGGGTTGAGGTGGATTGAAACAAAATAGACATAATCCCCTCCCATTTAGTGAAAAAAAAGTATTCCAATGGTAGAGATTAAACATAATTAAGTATAATGCAAAATGTAAATATCATTTGCAAGGTGCATACAGAGAACTGTAGATACACAGTGGTTTTGTGTGTTGGGGAATGTTTCAATGTGTTGCTGTCATCCATGGAAGAAGCAATCTTGTTAAGGCTTTTATGCAGAAAGATGGTAGTTTGATATGAGTAATATTAGTTTGCATTCCTTTCTCTTCCACGTCAGAGCTTATTCTCATGGTTGGAATTTATGTCTAAAACAGACATTTATTGATCACTCAGTATATACCTATATCTGTGAGCACCTATGATGTACCATAGTATCTCACTTATCCCCCAAAGAATTCCCCCAGTAGCTTCATTTTTTCATAAGTGCTTTCATGATTTAAATAATAATAAAGATTTGCTTATTTTATAGAATTTGAATGATATTCTACTTTGAACTGACCAGTAGGATGTTGAGTATTAAAACTAGATCAAGATTTCAATGTCCTCTAAATATTTCTAAATACTTTTTCTAGTCTCCTTTGAGATAATTCTGCTCCATTTTTCTTTTCTCTTTTGGTGATTTGGATATATTCCTTTTTCTTTATTGAAGACAGCTCATTATTCTATACAAACACATTAGACCAACATACACTTTTTGCTAATCCTTTAAAATCTCACCCCTCATCTCAACCCCAGTTCTACCCAGCAAAACCTTTAGGTTTCTAGCCTTTTCTCCTAAAATTTTAAGAGAATTAGGAGAAAACAATTCAGAAAATGCATTTCCTCAATGCAGGTAAGGGTTCACAGAGCAATACGTGTTGGAAACCAACATGTATATATAAAGTAGAAAAGTGTAGCTATTTCCCATTTTGTTAAGTGAAACTAATTCCAGCAAAATAATATAACCATCTGTTACCTGCTGTCTATAGCTGGAATCATTGTGAATTTAAAGAGTACTTAATATTAATGATTAAGTATTCCTCAATATGGAAAATCAAGTTTTATGTAAATCTCTGAATACTGCTCAATTTAAAACTTGAAGGTCAACCATAATCAAGCTCTATTTTGTGAAGTTTATCAATAGGGTCATAAATAGTATTTGGCTGCTCTGGCAGGTCTCCTTGGTCCAATATGTTTCTTCAATGGTACAGATGTCCTCTTAGAATAGAATATCTCAGCCTAGCCTCTTAACCTAGAATATCTACCTCATTCATACATTGTGGTGAAAAGCCTCTCCATGCTTATAGACTATCTTCAAAGACTAGCATCTCTATCGAGGATTTCTCAAGCTGATATGCTGAATAATATGGATGTTGATAACACACGTACACTCTTTCAAATAGAATATCCTTTCAAATATGAAATAGCTTTAAAATTCAGACACACACATGGGTGTGGATTTACTCAATGATATTGCTTTATTCCTTTCATTAACTTAATTGAAGGAATGGAGACCATGACTACAGAAATAGAAGAGAGAAGAATACAGAACATAAAAATCTTTGGAAGAAATGAGGTAAGGTTTGTCAGTCAAAAGTTGCTGAGCCATTAGGCAAGTATTAAGCCCAGAATTTACTGAGTCTGAAACTTTGCCAGAAGTTGTCAATACAGAGTATCTCCTATGCCTTTTGTTCTGTGGTAGCTATGAACATACATCATCGCAATATTAAGAGGAACTGTGTGTAATTCCCATTTTGTGGATACAATGGTAATTTCATATGATTCAACCTTACGGAATATTTATTGGGAAGCAGTTGAATACATGGCTTGTACTTGTGGTAGGAAATGCCAAAGTCAACTTAAACAGTCTCAAAGAAATCAGGGGCACCTGGGTGGCTCAGTGAGTTAAGCATCCAACTCTTGATCTTGGCTCGCATGATCTCACGGTTCGTGAGTTCGAGCCCCGCATCAGCAGGCTCCACGCTGATGCATAGACTGCTTGGGTTTCTCTATCTTCCTTTCTCTCTGCTCCTCCTCTGCTCAGGCTCTTTCCCTCTCCCTCTGCCTGCTTGCTTTCTCTCTCTCTCTCTCAAAAATAAACTTAAAAAAAAAAACTTAAAAAATTAATTGACCACTAGACTTGAGTCTGCTCATTTAGAATTACTGGATTTAGGAATAACACAGAATTACATTTTATAATTATTTGCAAAAGAAATAAAATACATAATTTCATTCTCCTCAAATATATACATTTTAAAGGAAATTATTCCAAAGATAAATGAGCCAAACGTCACTCTTTAAGGTTTTGAGATGAGGAAGTATATTACTGTTTTTCAAATACCATTTTTTAGTTCAATAAATCTATTTAAGGTGCTGCGATTTTATAGTTTTCAATAAAGACACAAGCAAGCATAAGATCATTAAAATCTGGTCTTGCAAACCTTCTGAAGGAAGAGTTGCTTTGAAACAACTGAATGTTCATAAGCATTGATATGATAAATAACAAGAATTTATTCATGTTCTTTCAATTTCATACACAATTGAAAAAACAATGTTACTTCCAACCTATCCTATTCCTTCTTTGGGATAACTTCATGGCAGCTTTTCTGTTTTTCCCTTTTCTCAGACACAGTCTGAGAAGTCCTGAGCTTTTGGACACAAAGCCAGGGGCTGGACGGGAATATGAGCGTGCTTACCCTAGGCTTCTGACTCCCCTATTTCTGTGTGATGGCATAGGGGGTGTGCTGGGGTGTGGCAGGGTTAAAAAAGGTGCTGGGAAAGAAATCAAATATGAAAAAAGAGGCTTGACTCAGAAAGCCTGGTCCTGTGTGTGTACTGAGATTCAGAATTCAGGGATTACTTTGAGCTTTCTCATGTCGTTCCAGATCTGGGTGTTAGGGATAAAGGGAGTAACGTCTGACAGGTAGGTGTTTGTGAATTGTCAGCAATACAATGACAGCGTTTTCTGGGATAAGCACAACAAAGGGTGATGTAAAAATAGATAAAAGGAATGCTCTGTATTTCAGCAAAGAACATGTCCCAGCTTGGGGGTATCGATTGTAGGACCCTCTGTAAGCCTGGGCACTCTGGGACTCCAGTGGTATCAGCAGCTTCATCCTTGACGTTTACTAGCTGTTTTATGTTGGGCAGCTGGCTTAGCCTCTCAGGGCCTCAGTGTCATCATCTGAAACATGGGTGGATAATAGTGCCAAGTTTAGAAGGTTGTTACGAATGTCAAATTACTTCGCACATGCCTGACATTAAAAACAGCATCTAGAACACAGTAAATAATTCATTTACTATCATTTATTATTATGTACAAGGAGCCTTTAGCCTTTTGGGTCTAAAAAGAAGTAGGCGCTGGGTGGCTCAGTACGTTAAACGTCCGACTTTGGCTCAGGTCATGATCTCGTGATTTGTGGATTCGAGCCCCGTGTCAGGCTCTGTGCTGACAGCTCGGAGCCAGGAGCCTGCTTCGGATTCTGTGTCTCCCTCTCTCTCTGCCCCTAACCCACTCACATTCTGTCTCTGTCTCTCTCAAAAACAAATAAACATTAAAAAAAAAAAAAAAGAAGAAGAAAAAAAGAAATAGTCTTTTAAGTACATATTCCCGGTGCAAAAATTCCCTGGAGGCATTGGCAAGAGTCTGGGGAAGTTAGCTGGATCAAGGAGTTCAGCTTCCCTTTATATACAAATGTTACAAAGTTGAGCCTGGGTGGCTCAGTAGGTTGAGGGTCCAACTTAGGCTCAGGTCATGATCTCCGGGTTTGTGGGTTTGAGCCCTGCGTTAGGCTCTGTGCTGACAGCTCGGAGCCCGGAGCCTGCTTTGAATTCTGTGTCTCCCTCCCTCTCTGCCCCTCCCATGCTCATGCTCTGTCTCTCCCTCTCTCAAAAGTAAACAAACATTAAAAAAAAAAAAAAAAAAAAAAAAAAGAAATAGGCAGTACTTATTTTCCAGAGGGACCCTAGAGTTACGGTATGGCTGTCACAGTGTGGTCATAGGAATCAAAGGACCGAGGAGCAGACAATACCACATAAATCAAAGCTGTAAGGAATTGATAGAAAAAATGATGCGTTTTATCTAATAACTGGGATGGCTGTCTTCATCCATACTCAAAGCAGTCTGTAGTTATTTTCTAAAAATAATTTGGGAATTAGGCGTTGATAGAAGCCTGTGTTTTGTTCCTTTTGAAGGGGCTGTAGGCCCTGTGCTAGTGTTTCGAGTCAGAAACAGAGAAATGCGATCTTGTGTCTCTGTGATAGTCCAGAAGTAGTTAATGACATAGTCTTGTGTTTGAATCCCAGACATGCTGCCTCCTCTTCTGTGATCACAGGGAACCTAAGTGGTTTTTCTTAATCTCTGGGCTTAGTTTCTCATCAGAGAAGGGCTAAGAATCACGAGAATTCAACTATTAACATTGTTGAGATTTCAAGGAGTATATGAATGGAGTTCTAAGTAATAATCGTAGTTCCAGAAATATAGTAAGCATTCAATAAATGGTGATTATTATGAAGAAGGCTGGTGTAGCCTTGGGAACAACTATTATTCATAAGGAAATCCTCTTTAAAATGATATGGGGGGCGTGCCCGGGTGGCATAGTTGGTTAAGCATCTGACTCTTGGTTTCCACTCAGTCATGATCTCAGCATTTGTGAGTTCGAGCCCCTGCATCAGGTTCTGCACTGATAGCACGAGGCTTGCTTGGGATTCTCTCTCTCCTTCTCTCTCCCTCCCCCTGCCTCTCTAAATAAGCTTAAAAAATGATATTGGGTATCATGATGCTGCTTAGAAGACACTGAGATACTCAGACCAGATACACAGATTTATATTTTTTTAAATGTTTATTTATTTTTGAGAGAGTACCTGCGGGAGAGGGGCAGAGGGTGACAGAGGATCCGAAGCAGGCATTACGGTGACAGCAGTGAGCCCCATGTGGGGCCCATGAACTGTGAGAAGTAACCTGAGCCAGAGTCAGACGCTCAACTGACTGGGCCACTCAGGCGCCCCTACACTGATTTATAACATAAAAAGAGCAATATCAATCATTGAGGAGTTCACAGAAGGGTAAGGGAGACAAACAGATATGACTAACATGTAGTACAAGGCAGAATGTGAATACACACACGTGCACGCACACACACACGCACAAGTAGAACTGAGGCACCTTATCAGCACTGGAAGGAGCAAAGATGAATTCTATGGAATAAAGTCTCTGAAGTTGGATGACAACGAGGTGTGCATTTAAGGGTAAGTGTAATTCTTCCAGGTAGTTATGGTCTTTGGCCAAAGCTAAGATTTTCAGAGGTTTAAAACTCCAAGTTCCAAGTTTCTACAACCATTGCCTTTTCTTGTCCTAAATTGGGTTGTTCGATAAAATACAGATGTCCAGTTAATTTGAAATAAGCACCAATAATTTTTCCTATAAGTATGTCCTAATAATACATGGGGCTAATATTAAAAAACAATAAATAATTCTAAAATCAAATATAATTGGGCATCTTGGATTTATATTTGTTAAACATGGCGGCCCTAGGCAGTTACAGCATGGAGAGAGAGAATATTGAGTTGCAGACATTTAAAGACCGTTTTGTTAAGCAGAAGCTACTGCTACTTCTTTGGATGTGCTCAGATCAATCCCTTCCCATCTCTGCACGTCAGTTTCTACATCTGATGTAGATTAAGAGATGGTTAAGGGACGGTTAAGGGGTGATCTCCAAGTCCTTCCACAGCCCCCATGCTCTGTGGGGTTAATTATTTTTAATATATGACTAATATTTGTATTGATGTTGAACATTTACTATGCCTCACACACAGCATTCATTACTTCTTACATTTTATCTCTAATTCAGAAAACAAGTTCATTTTCACATGTACAACCTGAGGTTCAGATATTAACCGGTGTGGCTGGAAGTAAAAGTTGATCCATAGGGAAGTCAGGATTTTCTCTCTCTTCTTTCAAATTCTTACCACCCTCGTCACTCTGGACATCCTTGAGCTTTCTTTGAGCTTTCGTTTGGTATTTAAAACGAGTTGTTAGTAGAGAATAATAAAGTAGATAAATGTAAAATTTGATATTATAGGTTACTTAAGGAGTAATTGTTGAAATGTAATTATAAATTTTCACTAGAGGAGACACTAATGGAAGGCATTTTTATCTCTTTTTTTCAGTATGATTGCTAGGATTCTACTTTTAAAATAGGGTTTCAAGGTTTCCTAGGGAAGTAAATTGATGTCAGAATCTCCAATAAAAGCTTGATTGTGTGATAGATGACCTGTTCACACGGTGATATATAGTTTCCAATAATTTTAAAAGCACATCTAGCCCTCATTCCACCGTATATATTACATAGATTTTATTTGAAATTTTGCAAAAGTGCTACCCAATCACTCTTTGTACTTAAGTTGAAGGGGAAAGCTGTAAGTTTCACTAAAGCATGACACTTCCAAGCACATATTCACAATATATATATTTTTTTCCCATTTTCCCTTGAACACTTAACAGGTCAGTAGGCAAGATATTATAGAACTGGAGTACTTTAGTGTAATGTCAGTGTTCTAGAAGCAGATTGATGTCTGTCCACATAAATTAGGAAGTAGGCAATGACAAAAAACAGCAGTGCAGCAGCATTTTGTTTTCAATTAAGAGCTAGAAGATGACAGACAGAAGGATACTCCACATAACTTCCACGGTTATCAAGAAGCTTCATGGTACACAATTGGGGCTGCAGTTAAATAGCACGATTACGGACATCGTGGCTTTGGTTGGGTCTCGAGTGGGGTGCAGCAGAGAAGCATGGTTCTCTTTCCAGCTGCAAATAACTAAAGAGGGAAGTAGGCGCAAGGAGAGAAAGTGGTGCCTTGAAGTCAAAGAAAAACAACTTTCCTCTCCCCAGTTGTTCAGTGTTCTCATTGGAATAACAGAAACACAGACAACGGAGGTCATCAATTTGTTCTGTGGTCAAAGAAAGGTGAGGTTCAGAACAACCTTGAAGGACACAGTCCCAGCCCTGAGAACGTCTGTAGGATGCTTCTCCAAATATTCAGCGAGGTGGTGGGCTAAGAAATATATGGTGCTGTAGAGACCGTGGGGGTTGTTCGTTCGGGAAGGGCACACCATGGCCCTCTGGTCATATCCTCCACTGCCAGCTTCTGTATGGCCTGTGAGCCAAGAATACTTTTTACATTTCTATACACCTAAGAACAATGAAAATAATAACTACGTGACAGGCAAATTTCACGGGCCCTAAATAAGTTTTCTTGAAACAGCCACACGCATTCATTTACACGTTTCTGGCTGCTGCTACCCTCTAGTGGCAGAGGAGGTTAAGTACAAAGGAGACCACATGGCCCACGAAGTCTAGAAACACTTAAGATCAGACCTTTACAGAGCAAAGTTTGCCGCTCCTGTGCTAAATGTTGAACGAATGTGGTTTTATGATCATTGCAAATAACACGTCCTTTGGTATTATTGCTTTTCTGACTTTTCAGGTATTCTCAGGAATGCTGGGACAGCGGATAAAGAAAGAAAAGTGACACGAAACAGACAACCCACACAATGACTTGTGTTTACTTATATATGGATTTAGTTGTGTGACAGGCAGAAGGAAACATCCCAGTTTGGAGGACTGGGATAACAGAGGATCTGTCTTGGATGGCCCCAAAGGGCAGGTTGTGTCTATAGTGAACATCAGAGAAGGCGTAGAAAGTGGTTGTTCCCAATTGATTCAATCCATGCCGTTCTCAGTGTTATCTCCATTCTCATTATTGTCAATTACCCCCCTCAAGGGTGTGCGTGATTGTATCCTTACATTCTTACAACCCATGATCACATGCCTCCCTGACGTTACTGGAACCTTCCACATGATCACGTAGATGATTATTTGCCATAACTAGCATAGATGCTGGAGAATTAACATTTGCTTTATTTTTATTATTTATTATATATTATAAATATATAAGTATATAATATATATTATAAATATATAGTATAAATATATACTATATATATTTATTATTTTATTATTTTAAGTTATTTTTGTTGGGTCAGGTGAAAAGACATGAAGTATAGCACTATGTAAGCAACAACACTCAAAGGTTTGTTTGCTTATTTTGTTTTTTAACCAATATTATCTCTAGTGATCTTGTAACAACTTTAAGAGGTGAGTCGTATAATCCTGTATTACAGATAAGGAAACTGAGTCACAATATATAAGGCCGCACAGGTAGTGAGTATCGTAGTGTGGACACTGACCCTCGGACACTCAGGCCTCAGCTCTCAACTACCCTGTTTACATTTGTGTTTCTGGACATAATCTAGTCTCATGATGGATATTCTGGGGGGGGGGGGGGGGGAAATGCCAATGACGTTCGCAAAAACCTTTCTGGTGTTTTCTCACTGGTACTAGAGGTCCCCCTTCCTTTGCCCCTCCTCCTTTTGTTCTAGAAGCCTCTCACCAGAAAACCAGGGGTTTTTCTGATGAATAAGGAAGATAGGGAATCTGTGTACGGATGGATCCAAGAGGCTCTGCCCTGCCCTGGTTTGTCCCTGTGAGTCAAGTACAGAAGAGGATATTGTAGAGGGTCCATCACACTCAGCAGGGCTCAGACCAGCCGCAGTGTCCCCTGGAGCTTGAAGCTGGGCACGGCTTAAAACAGCAGCCCCACTGGGCATGGCTTACATCACCAGCCCCACCGCTGCAGTCCTAGGAATGGAGAGTTGCCTCACTGCGCACAAAGCACACGGACAGTTCTGTCCTTTGGCAGAATTCAATGCTGACCATGTTTCAGTCCTAGAACACGTATAAAAGGAGCTCATTCATCTTTTCCTCTAGATCACATCAGTCTTGTCATAAAAGCAAGTAAGTTATTCTTCCTCAATTTCCCATGAAAACGCCAACGCCCCCATCTCTATCTAAAGGCGTATTTGTGCTTGAAGAGGAAAGGGTAAACCTTGTAATGATTTGTAAACTGACATCTTGACATTCCCTTGTCCTTTCTTGGCACAGATCCTTATAAACAGCTTCAGATACAACAAATTTAATCTAAGGGAAAAGTGCCACTTCTACTCCCCACAGAATTTAAGTGTCTTCATCTTTTTTTTTTTTAATTTTTTTTTCAACGTTTATTTATTTTTGGGACAGAGAGACACAGAGCATGAACTGGGGAGGGGCAGAGAGAGAGGGAGACACAGAATCGGAAACAAGCTCCAGGCTCTGAGCCATCAGCCCAGAGCCGACGCGGGGCTCGAACTCACGCGAGATCACGCGAGATATCGCGAGATCGTGACCTGGCTGAAGTCGGACGCTTAACCGACTGCGCCACCCAGGCACCCCACTTCATCTTAATAGTCTTATACTCACTCTGCTACCTGATGATGCCACATAAATATATAAAATAATGAATTACTTTTTATGCTGCTTGTTTTTACTCCTATAGATGCCGGGCATAGTGATTTTCACGTATATTCTAGGCTGAGGGCAGACTATTTCTTCCACCATCCTGCTGTAAAGCTCCGTCCTCATACTTCATGGGGAATATCCACTCTATCCCCATACTTAGGCTTCTGTTTTGCCTTGGACATTTTCCTTCCTCCACTCTTCTGGCCAGAATTTCCTGCCTCTATCAGCAAATACATGCCGCAAAAAAACTTTTTTTTGTGACTTTCCGTACATATACTATCTTTGAAAATCTTAGTTGGAGGTTAATTTGCATACCATAAAATTCACCCCATATACAGTCCAATTAAAGTTTTCATGAATTTATGTAACAGGGAAAGCATCACGTCAATCCTGTTTTCGAACCATCGCGTTACCCCCAAGTGTCTCCCCATGCCTCTTTCTCCTCTTTTCCCTCCATGGCTCCAGACACCCACTCATATGCTTTCTGATGCTATGGTTTTGGATTGCCAAACAAGCAAACAACAACAGCAACAAAAATAAAACAAACAAAAAACCAAAAAACATACATAACATCTTACACTAAGCAGTCTTTGATGTGGGGACTTACTTTATCAATTTATTTATCTTTGATTGATTCACCCCTGCCGATGCATGTATTAGGATGTGGTACCATGGATAATACTGTCAGTTAATAGCATAGAACTGTTTGTGTGGACACGTGGTTTCATTTCTTTAGGTAAATAATCATTAGAAGATCTGTGGTATATGATAAGTGTTAAGGAACAGCCAACCCTTTTCCAAAGCGCCTGTACAATTTTACATTCACAAACGTCACCACCAATATAGGGAGGCTTCTCCAACTCTTCAGCATTCTAGTGGGCACATTATGGTATGTTTTGATATTTTTTTTTGATTTTCAATTTTTGATATTCAATTACTTAACAGCTAATGAGGCTAAACACCTCCTCATGTGCTCACTTGTTATCTGTATATTTTCTTTGGTGGCATGTCTACTTAAATCATCTGCTCACTTAGGGGGTGTTTTTTGTCTTCTCATTGTTGGACTGTTACTGTATTTTATATGTCCTGGATGCAAGTTATTTTCTATGTAGGTTTTGCAAATATAGTTTTCAAATCCCTGGCTTTCATTTTAAATTTCTACTAGTGTCTTTTGAAGAAGAAAGTTTTTAAATTTGGTGAAGTCAATTTATCATTTATCACTTTTTTAGTGGTTTACGCTTTGGTGCTTTATGTAAGAATATGTTGCCTAGCCCAAAGTTACAAAGATTTTCTCCTATGTTTCTTTTATATATTTTATGACTTTAGGTTTACTTTTTGGTTTACTTTTAGGCCTATGATACACTCTTATTTATTTTTGAGGATATGTTGTATCTAATTGTTTCCACACTGTTGAGAAAATTATCATTTCCTCAACAATTTTTTGATTACTACTAGAATGCACCATCCAAGTCATTTTTGTATATTAATGTTTTCATTTTTCCACATTGTAACATGTACTTACTGGCTCTAGGAACTATTTTTGTAGGTTTCGTAGGATTTTTATGCCAGTTATGCTGTCTGCAAATATAAAAACTTTACTTCCTTCTTACTGATCTATATGTCATAGTACTTCCAATACTATGTTGAATAGAAGTCATGAAAGTGGACATTTTTGCCTTCTTGATACTCTTAGGTAAAGAACATTCAGTGTATTATCATATAGGATTATAGCATTTCCATGTTTCTTACAGATGCCCTTTGTCAGTTTGATGAATTTGCCTTCTGTTCTTATTCTGCTGAGAGTTACCATGTATATGTATGGGATTTCAGTAAATGCTTTTTATTCAGCTATTGACATGATTATATGATTTTATCCTTTGTTCACATACTGATTTATATTGATTTTCAGCTCTGAAATCACCCTTTCATTCTTAGGAGAAGCCCACCATGGTAGTGGTGTAATATTCTTTTTATGTATTGCTATTCTGTAATCCATAAAAGGTATTTTAAAGGATTTTTGTGTTTGTTACTGAGAGATATTGTCTGCAGCCTTTATAAATAAAACTTTATTAATAAAATAAGTTGAGACATGTCCACTGCTCCTCTAGTATATGAAAATGTTTATGCAGGATTGATATCATTTCTCCCATTAATAGTTGATGTCATTCCATCAACTGAACCTTCAATTTCCTTATTGGGAATATATTTAATGATCAAATCATTGTCTTTACTTGATCTAGGTCTATTCAGATTTTCTACTTCTTTTGGAACACGTGTCGTTCATTTGTAACATTATATTTATCCAATGCACCTCTGTTGTCTATTTTTTTTGGCATACTTTTGTGTATAATATTCCCATACACTCTATGCAGCTTCTTCAGTGATGTCCCTCTTTCTCTCCTGATACTGGTAATTTGTATCTTATCTCCTTTTATTCTTGGCCAAACCAGTTCACTGAGGTTGTAGCCTCCGGGGAGTTAAACTGGAAGTTTGCCAGTTTTCAGAACCAAATTTACTCTTTTATCTACACACCCTGTGAGTTTTCGTGGTCAGCCTCCTCTATCACCTCTGGTTACCAGTGAAGTTGTGATTTTATCATCAGAACTGAGGCAGTGGGGAGCATCCCCAGCCAAGGAGGCCAGCGCGTCACTACCATTCGCACCTGATGCAAAAGCCATTTTTCAAGACTAAATTTTGTCAACTGGCTATCTGCCTTTGATCATTTTCCAGTGACTGAAATCATTGCTTTTGATAATTTTATCAGTTGTACATTTGTTTCTCGTGCGGAGGAAGAGTTCGACTTCCTCATGCCTCCATTAGCCAAGTTAGTTTTCTACACGATCATTACAAAATTAAAATACTTTAAATACATTATTAATACCGTGAATAACATTTATGAGACATGGAAGTAATAGAACTGGAGGAAGGTAACACAACTCTGACTATGCTTTCGGGAGAGAGAATCCCAGGAGTGAGGCATCATGCCATGCAACTAGTGTTTCATGAAATCTTTGTGAAATTGGCATTAATGATCCACACAGAATTCTGAAAGGTCCTGATTCTGTCCACCTTTCCCTCTTGATTACAACATTCTTAACAAGGAAGACATTATTTATTTATTTATTTATTTATTTATTTATTTATTTATTTTTTATTTTTGCCAAAACCTATTCTCGATTTATCAATTTTCCCTGTAGGATCTGAGTTTTAGCTTACTATAGTGGGCTCAGAGAGACACTACATTGGTTCAGCTTCACTGGCTATTAGGTCTGACTATGCTACCACGTTTGCATCAAAGGTGATGTGAAAAAGCACAATTCACTGCTTTGAGTTAATTTCCTCAAGAAACGAAGCCATTTTTCCCCCTGAAAATTCTCTTTCCCTCTCCCACTTGTCTAGAAAAGTGGAGCTGTTTGGAGAAGCTGTCTTCAATCCAGAAAAGAAAGGCACATCTTAAGGCTCTTAGAGCTTTGCTATCACATGGGGCCCCTGGATGACCTACCTCATGGAGCGGAATCTTTATTTCTTCTTCTACACTGTTACTGTTATGAGGAAAAAGTAAACTTCTCTCTTGTTAAGCCATTCTATTTGGGGAACTATTTAAAACTGCAACAAAGCCAAGAGTCTTATGAATAAACTCACCCTACATCAGCCATACATACACCACTACATATACATACAAGAAATGCTGTAAACTCCTAAAAAACCAGATACTGCGTTTTTTATTTCTATCATTGTTACCAAAGTGTATGAAACTAAGAATCGTATACATAATAGTAACTTAACAATAGTATCACATCATCACATTATATACTTTAAACTTACGTTCAATACCAATCATATCTCAATAAAAGTGGAAAAAGAAAAACAAAGCAATGGTAGCCATCAGATGCTCTCAGACACTAAGTTAAACAGCTCTGAGGGACAGATGCTTTACATATTTTGTTTAAGTCACTTTCTGTTTTCACATGCATCTATCTTTTCTTTCATTACTCATCAACGCAGATACCTCTGCTGTATTTGAGACACGTATCTCTGGCTTACTAAGTGTTGCTATCTTTAATTTTCACGGACATCTTAAAAATCACTATTTGCAAAACTCAACATTTCTTTTCCGAACGGACTTGTCTCCCTGTATTCCTTATCTCAACGAATGAAACCACCTTGCAATTGTCCAGTAACGTCAGAAATCACGGAGACAACGTAGACTTTCCTCCCTCTTTTTTTTCAACGTTTTTTTTTTTTTTTCAACGTTTTTTTTTCAACTTTTTTTTTTTTTTTTTTTTTTTGGGGACAGAGAGAGACAGAGCATGAACGGGGGAGGGGCAGAGAGAGAGGGAGACACAGAATCGGAAACAGGCTCCAGGCTCCGAGCCATCAGCCCAGAGCCTGATGCGGGGCTCGAACTCACGGACCGCGAGATCGTGACCTGGCTGAAGTCGGACGCTTAACGGACTGCGCCACCCAGGCGCCCCTTTCCTCCCTCTTTAACCGGACAGTCACCACGTCCGCGGAGTCCACTCTCCAATATCATTCAGATCCCAACTTCCTCTCCTTGCTGATTGATTTCTACCTCAGGTTCATCTTTCAGTTGGACCATTTGAAATTGTGCTGATTTTTTAAACTTTATTTCCATTAGCATCAGTGGACTGTGCACAGAGCTATTAGTGGCTTCTGTAAAAATACGTATTCCTAGAATGTTACTGCTTTTATAAAAACCCTTCAGTGGTTTCCCAGGGCCTATAGACTACCATGAAATCCCAAATGCACAGCATACCAGGAAGTATTATCTGTCCTGGCAGATCTATCTAGCCACATCTCTCTTCACTTCCTACATACACTCTATCCCTCGAAACACTGAAGTAGAGTCCCTCACCTGGGGTTACACTTCTCATACATCTTTATTTTGCCCCAAACTCCTGCTTCTCTCTAGAACATTCTCCCTCTTTTGTCTCCTTTATAAACTCTCATTCCTCAGATCTCACCTTAAGTGTCTCCACTACCAAAATATCTTTTGGTGTGATCCAGGAAGGATGATCTCATGTCTTGTGCTCCAATGACACTTTGCAATCAGGTACTTGCTGTACAGAAATTACTTATGTGACCTTCTTTCTCAGCACACCATAATGTCTTTGAGGACAGGTTCTAGATCTTACTGCGTTTGTTTCCTGAATACGCATGTAGTGCCTGACACATAATAGATACTCAGTAAGTGCTTCATCAATGGGTAAAATGTAACAAAATGTGAAATCCTTTTCTTTCACATGTTGTAAGTTGTATGAGGAGAAAAAAAAACTGGAGGAGTTGTGCTATCTCTTCTTATGCAACTTATAGTTTCGTTGGGGAGATACATATAATTCATATCAATTAGAAATATCTTGGAGAAAAGCATGAGTATAAGTGGGTTCTGGGTGACAACCCCAGGCACCATATCTCAGCTGTGCCAACCAGGGTCTAGATTACTCAGGAAGGAAACTAGTCTTCCTACCCCCTCCCCCATATACACAGAATCTATGTCAATTTTAGCATTTGAACTGTCTTCAGATACCTGACAGCCTATTACATGGAAGAGGAATTTGGGTTTGTTCTTTTTTAAAATATATTCTAAAATATTTTATTTATTTTATTTTATTTTATTTTAATTTTAGAGAGAGTGCATGAGCAGAGTTGAGGAACAGAAGGAGAGAGACAGAGAGAGAAAGAGAATCTTAGGCAGGCTCCACACACACAGCATGGAGCCTGACATGGGGCTCCATCCCAGGACCCTGGGATCATGACCTGCGCCAAAATCAAGGGTCAGATGCTCAACTGACTGAGCCACCCAGACGCCCCTGGGTTTGTTCTTTAAAACATCAAGTAATATCCAGACCCAGTGTTGGGAACTGAGAACAAGAACTTACCCAGAAAATTTTAATCATCCCAACTGGACACATCAGGACTAGACTCCTTCAGAAAGCAGTGAAGGGTTCAGTAGAGTCTGAGTGAGCAATTTACTAGTCAGGAATAGAGTAGAATGGAAGCATCAGATGGGTCACTGGACAATATGAAACTTAAAACAATCTAAGAGTAACAGTCACCTTAAAAACATCAAATGGATTTTTCAGAGGAAAAACATCTTTATAATGGCTAAGTGACAAAGAATCCACGTATATAACTGCTCCTCATGAAGGTGCCGACTGAAATATAAAGGCACTTTTTTTTCTTTCAACACACAGGTACATAGGGCTACCCATAAACTTGAAAATCTCGTTCAGGTCAGTGCCATGCAATCATTTTAAGTGATGCTCTGTTATAAGACTTAATGTAACAACCAAGCAGGAGAGAATATAATCTTATTACAAGATACACATATATTCTGTTGTGATAAAAATACATCATTGGAATTCAATTACACACCAATCACAGGTGTGTTTATGCTAGAATAGCTCAATTTATTTTGGTCATTTTGGCACCTTGGATCTGCACCATTAACTGTTGTCTTAAATATGAAAAATTTAGTGTCATGATGGTTAGGGATGAACTGAGACATCCATTCGAAATCCTTATTTTCCACCATTTATTATGTCTGTTCTCCTGTTTGATGATGCTTTATATAATATTATGTTGAGTGTGAGAAAACTGACTGCTGTCAGGCTAGACTAGCTCAGGCTTTTTATGACCTGAGTGCACTAAAACCCAAGATCCAAACTAGTAATTTTTCTTTGTTGACTGAAATCTAACTATGATCCAATTCAGAATTTGCCTGTTGGACGAGGCCTTTTCGAACATTTCCCCTATTCTCGGAATGAAATGCCCCCCTTCTCTAAGAACCCCCAACGCACTACTAACTTGATAAAGTTAATAAACTTTAATTTTTAGAGAGGTCACGTCACAGCATGACCTAGTTATGGACATGCAGGTCCTCCAAAGAGAAGAAAGAGACTATCCTGGAGTTGTAGGACCTAGCCAAGGTGTAGTGACAGGAGCCACTTGAGTATGCGTGGGAGAGGACTGTGACAGGGCTAAGTGAAGGGACACACAGCGTTGGAAAAGAGAGGCAATGTTAACATGGGGATAGTCTGCCCTATCAAACACAGTATTCAGCACCTTGGCTAGACCCCCAGGAGGCTGTACTACAAGGACCTGCTAAATGGCTTTTGGAAGCTTAAGGAGGCCATCACCAGAGGTAGAAATGACAGAGCCAGGAAAGTAGACTGTGGAAGAGAAGATCAAAGGTTGCCACCCATGGAGAATTAACTGCCAGGCAAATTGCCCTCACCGACAGATTCTATGAAAGGACTGTTTTCTGTTTTCGAGCTCTGATGCATAAGCAGCAAAGCAATTTTGGTCCCCAAGAGGAAAAAAACAAATGCACCAGCTCACTGGCTGGAGACAATTTCCAGGCTGCAGTAACGAGGAAAAACCCAAACAGATGCCCACTGTGTCTCCGAATTGAGGAGAGAGAGATGTGAAACTGGACATACAGAGGGAGCCACGTTGTCTGGGCACACTGCTGCCATAGAGGGGTGCTGCACAGAAAGCTCCAGAAAACCTGCAGAGGATCCCCCTAATTTTTGTCCAGGATCCTATCTGCACATAGAAAATAACACCAAAACAGACTCCACCAAACAACCCTAGAGCACGCAGGATGAGAGGGGAAGATAGCAATGTATTCCTGTAAGGCCTTACGTGGTGTGTTTAGAGGTACATTATTTCAAGTAAAGATGTAAATTACAAATCCAAGAAGAGTTCCTATTCACTCCCTGTAAAGACTCTGCCCTCTCACTTTTCTATTATTTTCTCCTTACTCTATTGTCCTAATTGCAGGCATACTTCGCAGCTTTACGCAGACATAAAAAACAAGGTAGGCGTTAAGGTCATTCTGATATGTTTATGCCTGGATGGAGGCGGTACATTGTACTGCTTTCTCAGCAAAAGATCTTCCTCTCCCTGGACCGTAATTTTTCACTGCACTTAAATTTCTTAACGATAGTTAATCTCCTGAAATATTACCATAAAGGGAAATGAGAAATTGAAAGTTAATTCTATTTCAGCAGTCTATTATTTTTCAAATGCATCTAGTACATTTTACAGTAGATGATCAACAGACTTTAATTCCCTTTTAAACAACAGCAGCCCGTTAGGATTCAGGTGGAAAAGTTTAATCATTGAATTTCATTGGAGATCTCATTGATAAACCTGATTGATGAGTAACAATCATATTCAAAATAGCAACCTGAGTTCATATTTCATACTATGAAAATTATTCTAAATTACTGTTATATTAAAATTTTTCAAAATTATTTTCAGGTTTTTCCTCCTTTTGCAAAGTTAATACTTATTCATTATAGCATAGGATTAGAAAGCACAAGGTCCAGACCCAGATTTCCCTATCTTCATTTATTTTTGAGAGAGAGAGAGGCAGAGGAACAGAGAGAGAGGGAGACACAGAATCTGAGGCAGGCTCCAGGCTCTGAGCTGTCAGCACACGGCCTTGACACGGGGCTCGAAACCGTGAACCACAAGTTCATGACCTGAGCTGAAGTCAGACGCCTAACCAACTGAGCCACCCAGGAGCCCCTCAATATTTTTATTTTTCATTCATGATATAAAGTCTATAGACTTAAAAAGAAGAAAACTTGCTCTAATATTAACAGCTGCTAACATTTTATCTTTTCAGTTTGTTGCTCTGATGACTATTTAAGTATTTCCTATCACTTAAATATATGTAAATAGTATTGGGACAGGCGCTCCTCTAACCTAAAAGCAGGAAGACATTCGTTTTTTTACTTCTTTGGAAATTAACAGAAGAATTTATGGACATGCCTATTTTAAGATTTTGGACATGTTTTAAAATATATCCAAAAGTTCATAAAAATTCGAATTTCCACTGCAGTCTAATCACTACTCTTAACACATTGCCAGCACTTGTATTAATATTTTAAGGAGAGTGAATTCAATATTTGATATGTTTTTGCTATTATTGAAAAATACGCTACTGCTTTGTAAGATGTTCTTAGTTAATAAACACTGCAGTATTTAGGGGTATTTGGGCTTTGATGTATGCAACTTGCTCTCGAATGGTCTGGAAAAAAGTGAGTAATAAAATAAAAGTTCAGGTTGGCCGGGGCGGGGGGGGGGGGGTGGGGGCAGGGAGAAAGAGGAAAGAAGGGAGAAAGGAGGGGGAAGGAGGGAGAGAGGAAAAAATTGATACCAAATGGTAAAGTAAATGGGGGGGGAAATGTTATCAATGCGTGATTCCACAAACAGGGTTATCTATGGTCTGAATGTTTGTGTTCCCCTCACCACTAATTCATATGTTGAGTTCTTCCTGCCCCCCTCCCCCAAATGATAGTATTTGGAGGTGGGAACTTCGAGAGGTGCTTAAGTCATAAGGATGGAGCCTTCATGAAAAGGATTAGTGAGGTTTATTTTTTTCATTTTTTAAATTATTGAGTTATAATTGACATAGAAGGTTGTATTAGTTACAAAACGTTGATTTGACACTTGTACACATTACTCAATGCTTACGACAGTTAAGTGTAATCACCATCTGTCCCCGTACAATATTAGTATAATATTATCAACTCTATTCCCTAAACTGTACTTTTCATCTCCATGACTCATTTATTTTATAGTAAAACCTTGGATTGCAAGGGTTCCACAAGACCAGCAAACATTTTTAATTTGAAAAACAAGTGATGGCTTGCAATATTAGTATGTAACATCAAATGTCATGTGATCGCAGCTGAGCCAATGGTTCTTGAAATTTACTTTCATATACAAGTGCTTTGGATTACAAGAATGTTTCCAGAGCGAATTTTGCTTGCAAACCAAGGTTTTACTGTTGTGTTTTTTTTTTTCAGTTTATTTATCTGAGAGAGAGAGAGAGCTCAGGCATGTGTGAGCAGGGGAGGAGCAGAGGGGGAGGAGCAGAGAGACAGAGAGAGAGAGAGGGGGGAGGGGGGAGAGGGAGGGAGAGAGGGAGAGAATCCCAAGCAGGTTCCACACTGCCAGCACAGAGCGTGATGTGGGGCACAAACTCATGAACTGAGATCCTGATGTGATGAGCTGAAACCAAGAGCTTATCCAACTGAGCTGGCCCAGCACCCTGTCTCATTTATTTCATAACTGGAAGTTTGTACCTGTTCATCTCTTTCACCTATTTCACCCAAAGCCTCCACCCACCTTCCCTCTGGCAGCCATCAGTTTGGTCTGTATTTAAGAATTTGTTTTCTGGTTTGCTTTGTTTTTTAGATTCCATATATAAGTGAAATCATATGGATTGGTGGGATTAGTGTTTTTATGAAAGAAAACCCACAGAAATCCCTAGCCCCTTCTGCTATGTAAGGACACAGCAAAAGACACTAGCTGACGATGAAGAAGAAGTCCATGATGCTTCCAAGTTGGTCATGCCTTGATCATGGTGCCTTGATCTTGGACTTCCAAGGCTTCTGAACTGTGAGAAATAAGTTTCTACCATTTATAAGTTACCCAGTTTGTGGCATTTTATCACTACAGTCTGAATGGACTGAGCCAGGACATATAGATGTTCTTTGGAATATTATTCTTACAAATTATAACTTTCAGATTATTTCCAAACAACCTGTTAAAAACCATCATCACTTATACATTATAGGAAAACAACTAATAAGACCAGCAAGTAGTAAATTAGAGAAGAATGGTTCTATAATCCTGAAGTCAATAAAAATGAAAATAAAACTAAACAACAACAACAAAAACAACAAATAAACCTATCTTGTTGGAGAAATGTTAAGTTTAAAATCAGCAGTAACTACAGATGAGCAATGCTTTTCAACATAAAAGAGATAAACATTATTTATGGAAATAACCATCAGAAAAAAAAATTTTTAAGTTTTTTTAATGTTTATTTTCGAGAGAGAAAGAGAGAGAGAGAGAGTGCTAGCATGAGTCGGGGAGGGGCAGAGAGAGAGGGAGACACAGAATCTGAAGCAGGCTCCAGGCTCTGAGCTGTCAGCACAGAGCCCAACACGGGGCACAAATTAACTCATGAACTGTGAGATCATGACCTGAGCTGAAGTCTGACGCTTAACCAACTGAGCCACCCACGTACCCCTTTAAAAAAATAATATTTATTTTTGAGAGAGAGAGAGAGAGAGAGAGAGAGAGAGATAGCATGAGTGGGGAGGGGCAGCGAGAGAGGGAGACACAGAATCTGAGAAAATTTTAAAGTTTTTCTATGAAGAGTAAGAAAGGGGATGAGGAGAATTTTGTGGGGGAGAACACTTCTTTTCATTGAGAGTTCTCTGTATTATTTTATTTCTAGCACATCATGCATTCGTTGGAAACGAATACAACTCTAATTTGCCATTTTATATATGCTAATGTTCCTTAGATTGTTCCTCTTTCAAACGTGATGATTGTAGACCATATACTTATTTTAATAGATACTGAATTTGGTGTTGGTCAAAAAATAGGATATCAGGGAGGTATGCTTCCAGAAACCCAAGGAGAAGAAATCTAATGAAAATTCAGTTTGATAAAATTACAAAGTCAAAAACTGATATTTCCCTCTCCGTCTGTCTGAGCTTTCTCCTTTCTGTGAAATTTTATTACATTTTCCTCTCTTTCATTCTGGTCTGGTTTCTTTTTTCAAACAAAGTTAAAGTAACCTTGACTTCTATGGCCGTCAGTTTTAAGTGTTGAAAGGAATTTGTGTTTTAATATGACTCACACAGCTTTTCTCCAATCGGGGAGTTTCATTGTGATTTTTAATTTCTTTGACAATGTGAATATCTTGATTTATTAGATAATTTCCTTGAAAATTGACTTGACATTTTTTTTTATTTGGTGGATGAAGTTATTCAGTGAAGGATGGTATTTTTAAAATGAGCTCTTTCAAATTTAAAATATCATTTCATTGGCTAGTAATTGTTAGAGCATCAGGGGTTGCCTTTTCTATATACTGATCTATTCAGTGGGATCTCTCTGATACTCAAAAAGTTGACCTAAATAATCATGTCCAGTGTTCGCTATAATTGCCAGATAACGGTTTCAATACATTGACTCACCTGTGTATCACACAGGATTATGAATAATGCAGCTCTTGAGTGTTCCCCTTGGAGGAAGCCTACAGAACAGCATACGTTCTTGGATTTGGAGGTCTCTCTTTGTAATAACCAAAAAGAAATTTTACCTTGGAAATTACTTCCGTATGACCAATGCCTAAGTTTCACATCAGGTATTTTATCCAGTAAAGATCGATCGCTTCTTGGCATTTTGGCTAAGATCAAGTGTATCCAGTAACGATCATTTTTATAATGGGCCGTGAAAAACATTCCAAAGCTAGTGTGACACATGAACAGAGTAAAGGTCTAAAATATGTCAATTTATGCTTTACTAAATGCAATTATACATGTTTTTAAGGTGGGTTGAGAGGTTAAAGTTATTCAATCTCACTTCTGTTTGTATAGCACGCCTTTGGATAACTGCCCTTGTATTACCTCTTAGTCTCAATAGTATCATTAAAATTAAAATCATTAATTAAATTCATATTTGAGACTTTCAGGCTCAAGACCATAGCAGCTTATGCCTAGGTTACGCTCCCAATGCATCCTCTGAAAAACAATGCAAAATAACAAGAAGGGAACAGTAAACCTGCATGACTCCAAATATTACAAGTCAAAGAAAAAAAAACCCTATAGTTCTGGCATTCTTAATAGTCCCCATTTCCTATCAGTACCATTTTCCCTCTACCTGGAATGCTGCTTTAGCATTTCTCTAGAAGAAAGGGCAATTTTGTGGGACTGAACCCTTGACCTGTGGGGTCTGATCCTATCTCTAGGCAGGTGGTGCCAAAATTGAGTTAAATACATGAAACGGCTGGTTGGTATCAGAGAATCACTTGGTGGTGGGGAAAACCACACATACTGAAATGTGGTGTTAGACTTGTCCACATTTATTCATTTATTTAAAAATTTTTTTAAATGTTTTTATTTATTTTTGAGACAGAGAGAGACAGAGCATGAGCAGGAGAGATAGAGGGAGACACAGAATCTGAAGCAGGCTCCAGGCACTGAGCCATCAGTACGGAGCCCGACACGGGGCTCGAACTCACGGACCGCGAGATCATGACCTGAGCTGAAGTTGGTTCCTTAACCGACTGAGCCACCCAGGCACCCCAGGACTTATCCACATTTAAAAGTAAAAAGAAAACAGGTGAAATTATTTCTAATATTATTTCTAATGTTTTCTGATTTCTAACTTTCTAATATTATTTTTAATTATTTCTATATTTCTAATAATACTAATTATATATAACCAACATAGTACATTATAAAAAATATTGATATTTTACATGCTGTTTTCACACTGACTCTATAAAATCTGATGCGTATTTTGTAACTACACAACATCTCCCTTCAAACTAATCACATTTCAAGTGATCAACAGCCATGTGTGGCTGGTGGAAGCCACACTGGAAAGTCATTATGGAGACCACTTTATCTCTCCTTTGAAAAACTGAGCACTGTGTTTTGTCGCCCAATTTTTCTCTATCTCTTTTTTAAGTTTATTTATTTATTTTGAGAAAGAGAGAGAAGGCACAAGGAGCAGAGAGGGAAGACAGCTAGAAGCCCAAGCAAGCTCTGCACTGTCAGCACAGAGCCCTATGTGGGACTTGAGCTCAAGAACCACGAGATCATGACCTGAGCCAAAGTCCAACCCTTAACCAACTGAGCCACCCAGATGCCCGACCTCCCCCCAAATCTCGTCTTCAATCAACACATTCCAAATAATCTCTTAGCTTGAATGACTACAGAATGTATATCTATAGCCGACATTACGCTATCTTGTGCCTTAAAAAGAGCCCTGTGCACAACAGATGCTCAAAATGTTTTTTGTTTTTTGTTTTTTTGATAAATAGATGAATAAAAAACAATGGCATGTTGGCAACATACACTAGTAGTTTTCCTTCACTTAAATATGTCCACATTTCATGAATTCATGTATGATATTTTTGCTGAATACAGAATTTTGGATTGGCAGGTTCTTTCCTTTTGTGCTTGAAATATGTTGTGCCATTTCCTTTCAGTGGTTTCTGAGGAGAAATCTGTAGTAATTTGAATCATCATTTCCCTATATACACAAAAAATATGTCATTTTTCTCTGCTTGCAAGTATTTTTCTTTTTCATTAGCTTTCAATTTAATTTTGCCATGTCTAGATGTTTATTTCTCTGGGTTTATCCTGTTTGGAGTCTGCGGAGTTTCTTGACGTTGTAGGGTTATATCTTTTTAAAAATACATTTTTTTTCTTTTTTAAATGTTAGTGTTTTGCTCGAGTCTTAAATTTTTTTAAATGTTTGTTTATGTTTGAGACAGAGAGAGACAGAGCATGAACAGAGGAAGGGAAGAGAGAGAGAGGGAGACACAGAATCCAAAGCAGGCTCCAGGCTCTGAGCTGTCAGCACAGAGCCTGATGCAGGTCTCGAACTCACAAGCTGTGAGATCATGACCTGAGCCAAAGTCGGACGCTCAACCGACTGGGCCACCCAGGCACCCTTAAAATGACATACTTTTTCCTCTCCTTCTAGGATTCCATTGACACAAATGTTGTATATTTTATTTTGTCCTGGAAGACTGAGGATCTGCTCATGTGTCCAATCTTATCTTGTCTCTTTTTTGTTCATCCTGAATAATTTCTCTTTATTTTTCTTGCAGTGCACAGGCTCTTCTTTTTGATACCTCTGTTTTGCTATTGAGCCCATACAATGTGTTTTTAATGTTTATTTATTTTTGAGAAAAAGAGCAGGAGAGGGGGAGGGAAGGAGCAGAAAGAGGACACAGGATCCGACGCGGGCTCTGCACTGACAGCAGAAAGCCCGATGCAGGGCTTGAACTCACGAACTATGAGTTTATGAATAGGGCTGAAGTTAGACACTTAACCAAGCCACTCAGGCGCCCCAGCTAGTGTTTTTTTTTTATCATTCATTTTTTAGTAATGATTTTATTTCAATAATATTTTTTACAGCTTACTGGAGCATTTGTAGAATAGATGCTTTAAAGTTTTTGTCACAAAATCCCAACATCTGTGTCATCTCTGTGTTCGTATCTGTTGATTTACTTTTCCCATGCGAACTGGAATTTTCTGGATTTCTTTATATGCAGAGATATTTTGGATGGCTCAGGCTAATTTCATAGTTATTCCAGGCTTCCCAGGTTGCATAACATAACACCACAGACCGGGGGGCTTAAACAACAGAAATATACTTCTCACAGTCCTGGAGCCTGGAAATCCAAGATGAAGGGTTTTGCAGGAATGATTTCTTTTTTTTTTCTTTAAAAAAATTTTTTTTAATCTTTATTTATTTTTGAGAGAGAGAGAGAGAGAGAATGCAAGCAGGGGACGAACAGAGACAGAGGGAGACACAGAATCCGAGGCAGGCTCCAGGCTCTGAGCTGCCAGCACAGAACCTGATGCGGGGCTCTAACTCACAAACTATGAAATCATGACCTGAGCCAAAGTGGGACACTTAACTGAATGAGCCACCCAGGCACCCCAGGCAGGGCTGATTTCTGAGGAGGCCTCTCACCTTGGCTTGCACATGGCCACCTTCTTGCTGTGTCTGAGCATGGCCATTTCTCTGTACATACACTCCTGTGTCTCTTCCTTTTTTTTTATAAGGACACCAGACCTACTGGATTAAGATCTCACCTTTAAGACCTCTTTAACCTCAATTCCTTCCTGGAAGGCCTTATATCCAAATCCAGTCACATTGGGGTTTAGGACTTCAACATACGAATTTTGGGGAAACACATTCCCAGAATGTGTATTCAGAATTCTGGTTTCGCTCCCAATATTCCTATTACTACTTTTTAATTTTTTAAAAAAGTTTACTTATTTGAGAGAGAGAGAGAGAGAGAGAGCGCGCGCACGCAATCAGGGGAGGGGCAGAAAGAGAGGCAGAGAGAATTCCCAAGCAGGTGCTGTACCGTCAGCACAGAGCCCAATATAGCACTTGAACTCATGAACTGTGAGACCATGACCTGAGCTGAAACCAACAATCGTACACTTAACTGACTGAGCCACCCAGGCACCACACTATTTACTTTTTAGAGTCCCCAAATACCTCATCCATTCATTCCCTCCAGGCTTTATAGTTGTGTTTAACAAGGCAGCCAGGGTGGCGTGTGCCTGTCAAGAACAAAACCTTTTTAAAAGCGCTTTTATAATAGGAGGGATCAGCCCTCTATCTGTGATATAGGTTATAAATATTTACTTCTAATTTTTCATGACTTAAATAAATAAAAAAAACTGTGATGAAAGAGAGCATTAGATCTTATATGATTAAAAATCACTTATGTAGGTGACTCGTTCAACATCCTGCTATCTCATTGCTCGAGCTGTTGACTTTCATGATCTTTCCCTTAGAGCCCATCTAGGGCACACAGTTCTGTTGCCATGTCCTGGAACTTAGGCTACACACTCCAAACTCGTGATTTCGAACGTCTACCTCGATGAACATCAGCACCTCTAGCCCACTTATTCTTATAATACTCATCTATCAATTTGCTGAACCAATGAGATATTCATTCCTTTACCTATCACTAGTTTATTATTTTAAACAATTGATCACCCTACCCTCATGTCCTCACTTCCTCCCTCTCGAATCGATAGTTCAACACTATAATCAATTAATAATCAAGGAAGTCTCAAATTCCTTGCCTTCCCCCCACCCCCCCCAACATCAGAATTCTGCTGAAAGCTCTCCGCTTCACCATATCAGTCTAATTTCCTACTTAAAACCAACGATTTCAAACCATCATTCATCACAACCAGAGAAGCTGCCTATACGTCCAGGATACTTGTTGTTCCATTCCCCAAGATGATCATTCCATTCTTACCCTCCGTTCCTCAAAACTTCAGCAGCACTTCCTCAACTCTCAGTGTCTGTTGAAGACTTTGCCTCCTTGTTTGTAGAGAAAACCATCATGAGCACCTTCAAATACCTTCTTGCTATCACCAGTAAGTCTGTCTACTCTGCTACCCTCAACTGCATATGCATGCCCTTCATCCACTTTTGTTACAGGGGACACATATCTACTCCATCTAAAACAAATTATCCATTTGAACTATAGAAACCCCACCTCTTCCCAAGTCTAGTGTGTTTTCTCCATCATAAACCTGTGTCTAAAGTCATTATAAATTTAAGGAAAAAACTCTTAATATCATCTGTAAAATGCAAAACATCAGTGGAAATAAAACCCTCCCTTGTTTAACTCTTTACCTGTTTATCTTCGCAGAAAATTTTTATTAAAAACGATACTTGGGGCACCTGGGTGGCTCAGTTGGTTAGGTGTCCGACTTCAGCTCAGGTCATGATCTCACGGTTTGTGAGTTCAAGCCCCGCGTCAGGCTCTGTGCCGACAGTTCAGAGCCTGGAGCCTGCTTCGGATTCTGTGTCTTCCTCTCTCTCTGCTCCTCCCCCACTCATGCTCTGTCTCTCTTTCCAAGAATAAATTTAAAGAATAATTTAAAAAATAAATTTAAGAATAAATTTAAAACATTAAAAAAATTTTTTAAAAACACGATACTTATTTTTACTGTGTCCTCATCCTAAGCGACGGCAATGCAACAATAGCAATGCAACTTTCATTTAGTTCAAACAAATTATTATTCTCATTTTTCCCAAAAAGGTTGGATTTTACCCACACATTTAATGTTCTTCTGATCAGAGACCCAGGACAGAAACTGTGTAGATATGTGGAATATCTTCCCCAATCTACTCAATTTACCACATATCCTAAGCCCTTAATTTTCATTACTGCCCAAAGGAGCTCCAATTGGGTTACCAACTGTAGACATCATGCTAAACACAATGGTCAATTCTCTACCACATACTACTCTACCTATTTCCTCATCATTAAAATAAATAAAACATCCTGAGAATAGGGTTTCTTTTATTCCCATCAATTTGTATTGAGATGTCTGGCCCATTATAATCCTTCATTTTATTATTTTATTTTATTTTATTTTATTTTATTTTATTTTATTTTATTTTATTTTATTATTTTTATTTTTTAAATGTATTTATTTAAATTCAACTTAGTTAACATACAGTGCAATACTGGTCTCAGGAGTAGAACCCAGTGATTCATCACTTACATACAACGCCCAAAGTTCATCTCAACAAGTACCCTCCTTAATGCCCATCACCCACCTAGCTCATCCCCCCCAACCCACCTCCTCTCCAGCAACCCTCAGTTTGTTCTCTGTATTTAAGAGTCTCTTATGGTTTGCTTCCTTGTCTGTTTTTATCTTATTTTTCCTTCCCTTCCTTTATGTTCAACTGTAGTGTTTTTTTAAATTCCACATGAGTAAAATTATATGATATTTGTCTCTCTGTGACTGACTTATTTAACTTAGCATTAATACCCTCTAGTTCCATCCACATTGCAAATGGTAAGATTTCATTCTTTTTGATTGCCAAGTAATATTGCATTGTGTGTGTGTGTGTGTGTGTGTGTGTGTGTGTGTGTATACACACCACATCTTCTTTATCCTTTCATCAGTCAATGAGAATTTGGACTCTTTCCATAATTAAACATCGGGGGTGCATGTTTCCCTTCAAATCAGCATTTTTGTATCCTTTGGATAAATACCTAGTAGTGCAATTGCTGGGTCGTAGGGTAGTTCTATTTTTTAAATCAAGAACATCTGATGTGAATGATCATTCTCATTTTCTTTAACTTGTAAGGTTTCTCTGATCTTATACTTTCTTGTATGTTTTCTACTATACATTCATTGGCTCTCCCTTTGTCTTTTACAGGCTTGCCTTTAAACCTTTCCAATATACATATTTAACTTATGTACAACTGGCAAGTCTTGTTTTCCAATATCATATAGCTCATGCCCTAGGTTAAAGCCTTACAGAAATATACTCTAATTTTGACTTTATCACATTCAATATTATAAACATACAATTCACTGTTCTCATTTTTGTCTCAAAAGATCAATTATCTTTTTAAAAGATTCAAAATGAAAATAATGTCTTTCGACATTTACTTGCTTATTTACCATTTTTGGTAATTTTCATTTTTGTTGGTGTATATCTATATTCCCCTTGACACAGTTTTTCTTCTTCTTCAAGAGTTTCCTTCTTTTATTTATATTTTAGATGTGTTCACAATTATATTAAGTTTTATTAATATAAAAATATTTTAATTTTTCTTTCAATTTTTGAAGACATTTTCTCTAAGAGCGTAGTCGGACACATTTTATCTTTATTTTGAAGAATTTAAAGAGGTCTTTCCATTTTCTTCTGACTTGCTTGATTCTGAAAATAAATCTGCTGAACGAATTCTGGAAAAAAATGTGAATATTTATGCCTTTGACCCAATACATTGTTTATTCCCTGGAATATATGTATATTATAAATATATATTTATAAATACATACATGTATGTATATTTATGTATATATATATATACACAAATATATTAATTCCAGGGAATAAACAATGTGTTGTGTCAAAGGCATAAATATTCACAATTTTTTCCAATATATATTCGAAAAAATATATATATACCTCATATATTTTTTTTCAAATATATTATATATATGTGTATATGTATGTACACACACACATATATGTACATATATATATATAATTCATCACTAGTTTTCAAAAAATTTTTTGAGGGGGAAGGGGAGAGGCAGATGGAGAGGGAGAGAGAGAATCTTAAGCAGGCACAGTGTAGAGCCCAATGTGGGGCTCGATCTCATGACCTTAAGATCATAACCTGAGCTGAAATTAAGGGTAGGATGCTTAACCAACTGAGCCACCCAAGCAGCCCCAAAATTTTATTAATAATAGCTTTATTATAATTTTTTTTCATATCTTCTCTAAAGTTTCTTAGACCTCGGGGTTTATTTTTCCATCACATTTGAGGAACAAAATGGTCTATTCTTTAATTTTCTGGCCCTATTGCCTGACACTCCAGTTTTGTATATATTGTATTGTTCTATATTCTTCCATCAGTATTCAATGCTCTCTTGTGTTTTCACTCTTTTTTTCCCTTATTTTTGTATTTTATTTTAGATGGTTTAGTAAGATTTTCAAATTTACTAATATTTCTTTGGCAAAGTCTCATCTGCTATTATTGCCATTTGGGATATTTTTCATCGCAGATGTTGTATTTCTCACTTCTATAATTTAAATTTCAATTTTTTATATTGTCTATTTTCTCATTTTATTCATGTTTTCTCTATATTCTTGATTTGCACTTTTTATAACAGGTGTATTATGCTTAATTTCTATCATTTCTCGATCTATCGATCAAGTTTATTCTGAACGTGGATCATATTGTCTTGTCTTGTTGCATGGTTGGTAATTTTTGATGGGATCCCAAATGTGAATTTTATGTTGCTAGGTGCTGGATTTTGTTGTATTTCTTTAAATAGTTTTATTTGTCACATAACAAAGTGATGTGTGATAGCTGGATTATTTTCAAATTTTCCTTTAAGATTTGGTAGGATGATTGCTAACGGGATGCCCTCCTGACTGGTGTGGATTACATGGTCTCTCCATGTGTGCTACTGGGGACAGGAGTATTTACAGTCCTTTGTGAGATCTAGGAATTTTTGGCTTACTACATTCTAGCAATTCTTTCCCCACCCTCATACAGTTTCATCTCCCATGGGCAGATCATGACATTCAGGCAAGGTCTCGAGGACTTTTCTGCGGACATCTAGAGCTCTCTTTCTGAAATACTCTCTTCTCTACTCCTCAGTTCTGCAAACGCTAGCTGACTCTGTTTCCCTGAAATCCAATCTCTACTCTCAATTTAGCAGGATTGCTGGGCTCTGAGCTCCCCTCCTATTGAGAAGCCTGACAACCGCACTCAGGTAGTAAACTTGGGAAACCCATAGGGTTCAGTTCACGGATGTCCCTTTTGGGGGGGGGGGATTACATCCTTGCGATTAGACATTGTCTATTGTGTGATGTCTGAAAAGAGTTTTCTGTGTTTTATTTTACTCAGTTTTTTTAATTTATTTTTTTTTCAACATTTATTTATTTTTGGGACAGAGAGAGACAGAGCATGAACGGGGGAGGGGCAGAGAGAGAGAGAGACACAGAATCGGAAACAGGCTCCAGGCTCTGAACTATCAGCCCAGAGCCTGACGCGGGGCTCAAACTCCCGGACCGCGAGATCGTGACCTGGCTGAAATCGGACACTTAACCGACTGCGCCACCCAGGCGCCCCTATTTTACTCAGTTTTCTAGTGATTTATTGGCAGGGTGGCAATGCCTGTAACAGTTAATCCTTCATGGGCAGAAGTGGAGGTCCTCCTGGTGATCTTTCAAGGCTGGCAGACTCCAGAGTTAACACTTCATTTGCTTTGCTTTCTTTTTATACTCTTTCTCCTAAATGATCTCATACAGTCCACTCACTTTGAGTATTATTTATGCATGGCTCAAGTGTGTATCTCAAGAGCCAGATTCTTCTCTCTGCTACGTTACATTCAACTGCCTATTTGACATGTCATCTGTTAGCCCTTTCAGGAGTATTCCGACCAAAACAGAACTATTGATTCTTTAGCCTACAATACATTGAATCACCATTTATACAGATATTAAGGCCAGAAACCTAAGAGTCATCCTTGATTTCTCTTTTGAACTTTCCTGTGCCATCTATCAATAAATTCTGACACGTCTGTCTCCAAAACATATATTTTTTTTTTTTTTTACATTTCTCACTATTTTCCTTTCTATTGCTTTAGATCAAGCCAACAAAGTTAATCAGAAAATGTCACTCCCCTCCTTAAAACCCTCTAAATACAATTAAATCAAACATTTTTATGGTCTTTAAGGTCCTCTGTGATCACCAAATTCTGCTCCTTATTCTCCCATTTATCATGATCAAGACACATTGGCCTACTTTCTGTCTCCTGAACACAAAGTTGCTCCCACCTCAGAGACTTCTTCCTCTCTTTCAAAGCCTCTTCTAGATTTTTGCATGACAACACTTAGGGGACAATTTATATACATATCTTCCCTCTGAAGAGGCCAAAAGAACCCATACCTGCCACTTTCCATAACAATATCACTTTTATCTTCTATTTTTTACTGCATTCATCAATGCCTCCTTTTGTGTTCATTTGTGAATTTACTTTCTCTTTTCTTCAACTAGAATGACAATTCCTCAAGTGTTGAGATGATTTATTTTATGAATCAATAAATTATCAGTGCTTACAAGAGTGCCCGGCGCATAGTAGGAACTAAATTCATACTTACTGAATACATGAAGGCATAATTATATTTTATTGTAAAATTACAATATAATGTATGGATGCATAAAACACTTTGATATAAAAAAATCTGCCCATGGTGGGGGTAAGAGTTGTGTCGGGAATTTTCTGTTGAAACACAAAATCATTTTTTTAAAGATGTTATTTGGACTTTAGATTAGAACTAAGCAGGGAATGAAAAGGCCTTGTTCCAGTCAGGCTTGTAGAAAGACTATTATTCATGATACTCTCATATTTAAAATGTAAAGAAAGGTATTTAAAAACCCAGTATTTATTTTCCTTTCATTATTTCCTTCCCTACAGCATAATTATAGAGACTAAAGAATAAAAACCTTTCAGGAGTGTTTTAAAAAGAATATTTTACTCACATCTGTTATACAGTAATCCCAAATTATAACTTGAGAGAGAAGTGTTTTTATAACTTGCTTTTATAACCTATGTACCTATTATTAACTTGTGTAGTTTCCTTCCCTCTATTCCCATATCTTTAAGACTGAGTTTGTCATTACTTTTGCTTGTATTGTACTGTTTCTTATTCTGACTTTAGCGTGTTTCTTTAATTGGCTGAACTGTCTTTTCTTTGTTCAAATCACAGGGAACACAGCAGGGCTGAGCGAAGTGGGAAGCTTCTCTGCTTGACTCTTTTTATGATTTTGAGAAGTTTCTTGACATTTCTAGCAGACATGCGTATTCACAGGCGACAAGTGAAATGAGGAAGCCCCAAACAAGTGAAACAAGTCACGTGGACTCTCGTTCTCACGGAACAAAATCATTTGTCAAACAGCGCAGAGAAAAGACGAGGTATCTTGAGGAATTTGGAGGAGTATTTTTTCTACAAAGATACAACTTCAACTATTGCTACCGTATATATTTAAATATGATCCATTATAGTAGAAAGAACAGAGACTTTGGAGTTAGAGAAAATGAGGATAAGAAATGGGAATTTGCTGTCCTTAGAATTTCATCAAGTTGTGTAATTTCTTTGAGGCTCACTTTCTGTATCTGTAAACTGTGTGACAGTATGTAGTTCACTGTGTGGTCACGAAGATGAAATGAGCAATGAAAAGCAATCAAAAGGCAGCCTGACGTGCAGTGAAATAATCAATAGTCATCTATATTATCACTACTCTCCATCAAAAATTTGTTTTAAAAAGTCTACCTTTGAATCCTGTTGTGTGAATAACCCAGAAGCATATATTACTGGCTATATAGTAACACCTTAGTAAAATAAATCAATTTTTATGATACTAGTAATGGTAGAAGTGTTAGAATAAGGACTATCACAGGCTAGAAAAGTTGACTTTTTCTGGCCTAAAATTTTACTGTTTTTCCTTGTGGCCTAACAGTAAAGGTTTTTGTACTGTACCTGAGAAGGGCTGACATCTTAGGGCATTCTAAGAATATTTATTCGACAAATGTTTATTAAATACTTATTACCCAGGAAGATTTGTTTATATATCCATTATCTAGTCATTTGTCTATCCCTTCTTTCTTTCAACACATGCATATTTAGTAATTTATATCAGGAACTGGGGGGGTAGAACTGCCATGAGGAACAAAAAGTAAACATCCTTGCTTTCTGAATTTTATATTCCATAGTAAGAAATGATTTTTATCCCTTTCTGGTATTGAATGGCAAATGACTGGAGATGGTCAGGAAAGGCCTCTCTGGGACAGTGACATACAAGTGATAACCCAAATTAAGTGAAAAAAGATGAATGGAACTTAGTCCCAGCTCTGGTCTGGTGCAAAACACAAGCATGTGTGATGATAATCATCACACAATTACTGTGACACAATGTTGAATGGAAAGTTTTAACTGAGGTGCCAAGGTATGATAGATATCAGATATTAAATGAGTTCTGAAATGGATCAAAATGCAATTTTTAAGGGAAATATATATTAACAAGTTGCAATGGTCCTTAAACCTCTCACTCATCCCAAGGATGGGGACATTTAAAAAAATGTTATAAGAATGATTTTAGGAAGGGAAATTTCATAGAATGTTATGGATTTTCTGGCCAAGACTTTGGAGAAAGTTTCACAAACTGGACACTGAGACATAAGCAGCTTTTGTTTTTTGTTGTTTTTTTTGTTTTGTTTTGTTTTTGTAGGAAAGCAAGAAGCAAGGAGATAAAGGGCATTTCAAGCAGATAAAGAGTTATATAAAGCCAGTCATATGTAAGCACTAGTTACATTGCAACATAATAGACAGGTGTGAGGTCCAAAGCATTAGCAACTGAGGCCTAAATGGGAGGCTGGAATCTGATCTCAAAGAAAAATCTCAAGAAATTTTACCGACAGGTTATGGGAAGCAAGTAAGAGTTAGTCATGTGGGTGACAGAAAATGTCAGGATATATAGCACACCCTTTCAAGATTGTGCCATGAACGTAAATGTCCATAGAGCTTAAATATTCACTCTAAATTAAACATACTGCAACCTTCTGCCATCATAATTTTGTTTTGTTTTGTTTTTCAGTCATATTGACCTAAGGCTGGCTTTAGAGATTTGGAGAAGTTGTAGGCCTTCGCATAGAACTTGCAGAATGAATCTACTAACACAACAGACTTCAATAAACATGCTAAATCAGGCTTCCCTGGTGGTTATTAATTACTTTGTTGCACCTTGCCTTCTGCTGAAGGCGCAATAATTTTCTCCATATCCCTCATTTAAAATACGGTAACAAACTGTACATGACCACACAGGTGGGCGAGGTAACTTGAGGGCCAGGGTAATATTCTAATGAGGATTTGCATAGGCTTTTGTCAGATATCTGGCACTAATATTCAAGGACATTCTTAATCCAATTTCAGAGACAGATACTTTAAAATTTCAAGGCAGTCTGTGCATGTTTCCATCTCTGGTTCATCCTTCCTTTGGGGAAAATTTAGCTGTTTCAACCTCATGTGGAAAGGGCTCTCTGGGGCTATTCCCCAACCCTCAGGGGGCCCTGAACACCAATCCCTTAGCCCTTAACCTGGGAGAGACTTTAACAACATGGCTCAGACTCCAGACTCTCAGGTTCCTATGCTAGAATTGGCTTTGGAGACAAAAACAGACGCCCAAACTTGGTTCCACCCTGCAATAGACTGAATGTTTGTGTTTCCCCCAAGATTAACTTATTCAATTATAACCCCCATATGATGGTATTAGGAGGTGGAGTCTTTAGGTGATAAGGTCATAAAAGTAGAGCCCTCATGAAAGAGATTAGTGCCCTTATAAAGCAGATCTCAGAGAGCTCCCGAACACTTTCAACCATGAGAGGACAGAGCAAGAGGATGGCTGTCTATAAACAAGGAAGCAGGTCTCCACCAGAACTTGACTATGCTGGCACCCGGATCTCATAGTTCTGGCCTCCAGAACTGTGAGAAATAAATGTCTGTTGTCATAAGCCACTCAATCTATGGAACTTGGTTAAAGCATCCTGAACAGATTAAGACACATGCCCCGGGACTCTGGACTTGAGAATTCTATCCCAGGAATTCTTGACACCCTTTTTAGCTCTTTAGCCCACAGGCAGGCAGCTTTTGAATTTTGTCCAGCTTTTCCAGTTGACTAGCTTATTAGGATTGGTGCATATCATGAGCTGCATTATCCTGAGACACCTTATGTCAAATGCAAATATGAGCAGGAGGCTTCCTTGCTTAAATCTATCTAATTATTGGGGCACCTGGGTGGTAAAGTCAGTTAAGTGGCTAATTCTTGGTTTTGGCTCAGGTCATGGTCTCATGGTTTGTGAGTTTGAGCCCTGCATCAGGCTGAGCACTGTCAGTGCAGAGCCAGCTTGAGAGTCTCTCTCCCTCTCTCTCTGCCCCTTCCCCACCGGTCCTCTCTTTCAAAATAAGTAAACTTCAAAAAAATCTATCCAATTATTGTCTTTCAGTTTTCAAAAAACATGAAATATTTAGATCTATATAGCTTTTCAAGTTCTGTACATGCAAATCTCACCAGCTGTATTTTATCTCACTGTCTCATTGTGTGGTTGAGAAACACAGGACATCTTCCAATGTTGGAATGACCATGATTCTTAGGGCTAGGGCCTGCCACATGGTGGCCCCTATGCCTGAGATGTTAATCTCTTTTTCTGTATGTAATTAATTAGTATTTATCCTTCAGATGTCACACTAAACTACATCCCCAAAGAAGCCTGACCTCAATCCCCAGATATCCTTTATTATATCTCTTAAAGAGGATGTGTGTTCAGATCACTTTTCACTATGGAATTGTGTCTACAATACATGTCTCCCACCCTAGAGGCATGCTCTGAACACACACACACACACACACACACACACACACACACGTATATATATACATATACATATATATATGTATATATATTTAATGATCACGTCCAAAGCTTTTGTAAAATACCTGTCCTTAGCAAATGATTGGTTCGTATTTGCTTGATGAGTAAATGAACAAAATGCCCAAGGTCAACAGAATTTTGATGAAATCTATTTGTGAGAACTGAAGGCTATTTTGGTGGCTATATTTTATCTTATTTAAAACATTGTGTTGGTATACACTGCTCATTTGTCTAGGAAGCACTTTAGCAAAGTGTTGAAAAGGACAGGTTTGAGAGTCCACCTACCTGGTTCAGAATCTCAGCCCCACATTTCAGGAGCTTTGGGGTGCTCAACACATTGGCAAATCTCCCTTTCATCTCAAATTTATCAACTGGAAATTGGGGATAATAATACATGTTCTCACAGCAAATTCAATATAAGTTAAACAGGGTAAAGTGCTTTTTAGAATAGTGCCTGGAATACAGGAACAAATGCTAATTTAAGATTATTTACGTTTTTTTTTACGAAGTTGGTGATATCAGATTTCCTGAATTTTCCAGGGTTAAGTCATTCTTACAATTTTTTTCTTTTGGGATATTATTTTGGGACATTCAAATACTTTCTCAATCTCAGAATTATTGCAATATTTAACTTGCTGACCTTTTACGTCAGTAATAATCCATTCTGAAGCATGTCCTCAGAAGTAAATGTGGAGCAGAACAGTGCTTTTTGCACAATATGGTTCATCTCAGTAATATCTATGACTTTTTGTTAGTGATCTATTGTAACATAGCAATATTTTCAAAAATTTAGCACATATGTATTATGTCACAGCTCTGTCAGCCAGGAGCCTGGGCAAGGTTCAGCTGGAACTCTCGTAAGGCTGTCGTCAAGGCTTTGGTCAGGGCTGGGTTCTTATCTGAGGCTCAGCTGGGGAAGATCTGCCTGGAAGCGACATGGTTAGCAGCTTCTAGTTCATTGTAGGCTGCCAGACTGTGGGCTCCGATGTCTCAATGACCGTCAGCCAGAGACCACCCTCGGTTCCTTGCCATGGGTTGCTAGAGTGCTCATAGCATGGCAGTTTGCTGTTTCAGAGGCAGCAACAGAGAATTTTCTAGCAAGATAGCTGGTACAATCTTCTTGCTGTCTGCTACTGAACAGAAGTACGTCCCAGGTCCTGTGTCTGCCCGGTAGGGGAGGGAAGTACTCAGAGGTGTGAAATGGCATTAATGGGGACCACTTTAGTGCCTGTCTACCACACAGTGATGGTTACAAATACCCAGAGGTTGAAATACTGGTTTAATAAATTATGGCACAAGCACCCTCATTAAGGTTGAAGAATAAAGAATTAAAATGAACATCAGAATGCATATGAATAATAGTCATGATTTTACGTAAAGTTAAAAAAAAAAGATAAAAGTGCATATTTAGAGTGATTCCTACTAGATAATAAGTTTTATGCCGAACACATTTTGGAAGTGAAACATCAGGTTTTGGTTCACAGTGTTTTTTTTTTTTTTTTTTTTTTTTTGCTTCTTTGGTAGTACGTTTCCCATTTTCCAACTAACATAGGATGCGTTGTTGGCACAATTTCAAAAATAGAAGTTTTACCAAAAAAAAAAAAAAGCCCAAACTGGCTTTTTCTAAAACTCTTCTTTATTTCTTCCTCTTCTGGATGGCAGAGGATTGACGGAGATCCCGAAACCCACGGATCGGCAAGTCCCTCATCTGTGCTTGTCAAAAGTCAAGAAAAGCTAAGGACTGGAAAGAAACTCAGGGACCCTTGACAGCCCCCTGCCTCTGCAGCAAAATCTCAGCAGGACTGAGAGAAACCTAACTGGGACAGACATCTCATTTCCACAGCAATTAAAAGCATTGCATTCAGAAACACAACACCTTTCGGTGGAAAAACTCCACCCAGCTACAGGCTCAAGAAACCACTGACACTTTTTGAAAGTACGTACTGTGGATACACTTGGAACACCCAGTTTGAAGTGCTTCCCTATTGAACGTGTGTCTGAAACACACACGTAAATTCACTCGATTATAAGCTGAGTTACTCGTTTTAACGAATATAAAAGCACACCAAAGGGACTTCTCTAAAATGAAGACGTGCATAGGATTGTAAGAGTTACAACCCATTTTAACTAGTAATTATTCTCAAAGTAGGTGAGAATGCTGGGCACCTCAATATTATGGAGGTCATTTCACAATGCCGCGAAATACTGGTATACCTAATTCACCCGCAGATGGATCAGAATTATGTATTTTAAATTGTAAGTTGCTTAGGTATAGTAAGTAAATCAAATTTACACACAAAAACGCATATTATGAAATAACCTTAAAACTCTGGAAGTCACTGATCGGACGTTTCCAATCTGTTCTTTGGAACGTTCATGTGTATATATACATACCGTTGGTAGTTGTATAGTTTCTAGGTTAGTACGTTAGTTTTTTTTTCTCGAGACTGAAGAAATCTCTACCAGTTTCCACTTAATGTTAACAAATGTTGGGAAAGTTGGATGGACAGAATGTGCATCTCATCCATTTTTTCTGGTCGGTGAGAGAGAATCACCAAGGAGACCCATGGAGGCTTAATCAGATGCATTGTCCTTATGACGTTAGGGCTCAGTCTGAGAATCCACATTCGACCAGACTCCACCGTGCCTCCCATTTGCCACAGTTCAATGCACTAAATTTCAGGCTGGAAACTGGTGTATACTGGTGATTTGGGGTGGGGGGAAAGTTTTTGCTCACAGAAGTTGATTATGATTATAGTCAAATGTAAAGAACTGATCATTTTCTCCTCAGAGGCCCCTTATTCCACAGCGCTATGAGAAAAGCCAGGAAACAACAGATGATTTCTATCTGACTTGCCATGCAATACACAAGTAAATTCTCAGCAATAAAAACATATTCTAGTTTGTTTGATAAGGCACATGAAAATAACCGTTCCTATTTAGTAAGTGGCATTTTCCTTGTGCCTGAACGGAAATACATGACTTTGAATATTATTCAGGGAGGAAGTTGAGCTTATCATTTCCCGCTTTTACTCTGTCTTGCCAATTTTGTTTCGTGATCTCGAAACACTCAATGGTAGCAATCCTAGTATTTTACTTAAAGTTCTAACTAAACTGATTAAGTTCATAACTTTAGAATTGTTCCACTCTGTTTATAACCAGTGAACATTTTCTGTTTTTCATTGGTCTTTATGTTGCAAAGGATTATCGACACAGGGATATTTCTCTTAACGAAGAAATGTTCTCAAGCCTGCACATACGGTTTGGCTTAGCAGAGCCAGGGAAAAGCAACACAAATATCCTGAGCACCATATCCAGGAGAGGGGATTACCGCTATCTTTATTTTACATGTGTGGCTTTGAAGAGTACTTAACAGGAATAGACATTCACGACAGTTTAGTAACTAATATTTGATGAGTGCCTATGTTTCCTCATGTACTTTGATAGGCTATTAGAGGTTTCATTTAACCACCCAGGCAACCCCTAAGGTGGTTGTTAAACGCCATCATTACACAGTGGGTGGATGGGAACTTAGGGAAGTCAGACAGTTGCAAGTGGTAAGAATGAGATTCAAATTCGTGTGTGTCTGACTTCAAGGCACCAGACTAGAATTTTTAGATTCTACAGGATATCTAGAAGAATGTCTCAAATATTTTGTTGACTGCAGTGCTTTATGAACTAATGAAGCAGCTTTTTTTTAAAGATGTTTGTTTATTTTTGAGGGAGAAAGAGTAGGGGAGGGGCAGAGAGAGAGGGGGACAGGGAGTGGGTCAGAGGATCGGAAGCAGGCTCTGCACTGACAGCAGCCAAGCCTGATGTGGGGCTCGAACTCACGAACTGTGAGATCATGGCCTGAGCTGGAGTCAGATGCTCAACCGACTGAGCCACCCAGGTGCCCCCTGAAGCATCTTTTTATAAACCTTCCACACTATGTTGGTTATTTAACCTTTGCCTCCCACCCATCTATATGCATTTTAAAAAACTAAAGTATGCCTCGCTTCTACAAACCACTAATAGTATCCTATATTGTGAATATTTGGACAGATAACTCATCAAGCCAATTATTAAAATGCTGTACTGAAGTATTATAGATTATGCATCTGGTTCAATAGGTTTATGGCAAAAGAAATTAAGAGCCCATAATAGCCTGATCACTTCCTTAGAGTAAACAAACAAAAAGGCAACTATGTTTATAGGAAACCAGATTTACAAAATTTGTCCTGAGTATGGTGGCATTCAAATTTGGCATCTGTCCTTACATTAAATAAATGAAGACATTATATTAACAAGTGAGTTTACAGAAAGTAAAGAAATCCATTTAATAATATAAAATGGAGCAAGCACTGAAGTATAGTCACTTGGTCCCTTAGATTATTCCAAATTCAAATACCCTCTCTGTTGGCTGACACTGGTTGGAAGAATAATGCTAAAGGTAGAGACAGCGTTCCCAGGAGAGTTGGATCTTACTTAAGTAGAGCCTTAACGCTGGATGGAAGTGAAACACGTAGCCACACTTGGGTGCTATTCACAGAGACTCATAATTCATTTACAGCACTGAACGACTATGACTGTCATTTATTGACCACTGTTTTGTGTGTCAGTAACTTTCTCTGCAGCAGAGAAATGGAATGGATTAAGGGATGCCTTCTTAGTAGTATATAACCTACCTGGAGAGCAAAGCATCTGAATATTTAAATGAAAGTAAAGCATATAAATAATTTCTCACTCAATTCTTGTCACATTGTAGAAACACAATACATAATTATAAATATTTAATAGGTAAATTATTGAATGAATCCATAAATGATTATCTCTTTAGAGATGGGTCAAAAGCATAAGTCAGTGACTGCCTAGACTTCCATTATCTAGCTCCATTATTGAATGTCTTATCAGGGAAAATTCTGTCAGTTGTTTCAAGGGGAAAATATGTAATAAGAAAGTTTGTGATGACTGGATGCACCTCCTGGTTAAACCACTAAATTCACACCAGTTATGTCTCATTACTTCTCTGTACACTTTCCCATTTTCAGGGGGAGGTCCAATCCCCATTTTGATTATTCCTTAGTGTCGTTTTGTCACTGAGTTTCTTATCACAAAGGAATTTAAAATCTATTCCATGAAAAGTATGTTTTTCTTTGGGAAATAAATAACTTTGTCTTGATAAAGAGACCAGAGTTCAGTGAGAAAGTAGAAGGAGATATGTACTTCCAGAAATCTCTAAAATCAGTTCGGAAAGCTAGGTCAACTTTTAGGATGTCTGCTAAAGAGCTCAGAATAAAATATTCTTGTTTACTAGGTTTTAAACATTTGCATTGCCAATAGAGCTACAAAGATCATGTTGCAAAAGCTAAAATTTGACACTGAATTTTGTTGTCAAATTGTTACAAAAGCTTTATGTTCTAGTAGACCCTGTGTTTCTGTGTGTGTGTGTGTGTGTGTGTGTGTGTTTCTGTATGTACATGTGAAGAGAAAATATACATAAGCATTAGTGTGCAGATGAAGAACAATTTTCCTTTTGTAAATAGAGACCAAAAAATCAGACCATAAAGTATAAACAAGACCATGTAATCAGTAGCAACTCTGGGGGGATTATTATTCGAACATAGGGGTTTCGAGGCTTTATAGTTACATGGAGAAAGAAGACAAAATCTGAGCCTACTTGAGGTATGGAATTGGAAATAAGACCCTACATTAATCTGAGATATTCAAACATTTTAAACTGGTTGAAAATATTAACTAAGAGGGAAAACTACTCACTCTATTCAGTGGAACAGAGAGAAACTTTTTTTTTTTTTTTTTTTTGGTTTGGCCTGGACTCTGGGTTAAAAAAGAAAAAGGCAAAACTACTAAATATTTCTAACAACGGGTCTGTACTCATATGGGCTAGAAAACTCAAACTGATGCATATTAAAATGAGAAGGTCTATATTGTTTATTATTATTATTGCTGTTGTTATTACTTGTGGACACATCACTAAGTAGTTGTTACTTACTGGGGCTGTTTTACAGTAATTGCAGAAAGATAACCATGTCTGTTTTGCATATGCAGGAACTTAGCCTCCCGGGGTTAGTAAGCAGGCATCATCATGGTAGGTGAGCCCGCCATTTTTGAAACCAAAAGCTTGCATTCGATCTTGTCCATACCACGTTAGTGTGAATCTGGACAAGCACCTTACCTCTGTAAACTCATATCTCCTCCACTGTAAAATGTGAAGGATAAAAATACCTGGCTCATGTGACTGCCTGGTTAGTTACCTGGTTGCCTATGGTTACCAATAGCAAAGGGCATGGAGGTAAAATCTAAAGCAGCTCTCCTTTGGAAACACTCCCAGCATTCATCATATGAAAAACTGCATATTTACAGTGATTCATACAGCCAGAAAATTCCATGACGGAGATGATTAGAGAATAAATTTGGTATAAATTTCAAATAAGCAAGGCCAAAGTTCTATGCTTTAATTATATTTAGCTATAGCTATCAAACTGCAACAATGACATTCTTGGAGTCATGTTCTGAAAAACATTTATAATATACCTAAAAAAGTTCCAGTGGAAATTAATAGTATATGAGTCATTTTATAAATATATGCTAAGGAGGCATACTGACATATCATTCTTTCATTAACAAGATGTTTTGATAGAAAATATGCTGGAACTGACTGTATTGAAATATCTACTGTATATTTGTCATATATACTATAGAAGTTAATGTATTACAATTATATAAAATTATAAAGAGGAAATAGATCCAACGACTCACAATATATTTATACATTTTACTTCCTATCTCTTAAATTAGCAGATATTATTTTTCATTATGTAATCGAACATATTATGTTTCATTTTATAATTTTCCCTTAATATTACAGAGTGGGCTTTTTGTATATTACAGTATATTTTAAGTAAACATTATCTTAATGGGTACATATTTGGATGGATATACTTTATATTTGTATATTACTCTAAATTAGTCTTGCTTTCTTCTGTGTTTTTTTTCTTTCTTCTTTTTTTTGGTTATTTATTACCTATTATATATAAATATATATATAAATATATATATAAATATATATAATATATATAAATATATATAATATATAATGTTATATATAAATATATATACTATATATATAATATATATATATAATATATATTTATATATAAAATATAATATATATTTATATTTAAAGAAATATTTAAAGAAAATATTTGTATGTAAAAATTGTTAGGTGTTTCAGATTACTTTCTCAAGATAAGTTTGAAGAGTTGAAAACTCAGGTAGGTTGAAGTGTATGAACATTCTTAATACACAGTACGATATTGAAAAGTTCTATCTGAACCAACAATCAGCAAGAAAGTCCACTATTAAATATCAAACACTTAGATAATTTGCTTAATCACTTGACCCTAGTTTCTTTTCAAGTAAATTAAGGAGATCAGATTTGTATAGTGGATCATAAGGTCCACATTTAAGTCTTACCTAATATACTTTTTAATTTTTGTAACATTTTAAAAACAATCTAACTGCAAATCTAAAATGCTCAGAATGAGGTCATTAGTGTGACTATACAGAATTAATGTAAATACAGTTCAACTCAAACAAAAAGCAGGTTTAGGTATACCTGTCTTACATTAGGAATGTTAACACGTAATATTATTTAGGGTTTTAGTTTGTGGAACAGGACTCTTAAATCCAGTTCATACTTTTGCAGACACTTAGGAACTATGAGCCCTCTGTTGGTACTTGTCAGACTACATAACTCTAAACTCTTCCAGAAACAAGATTCTGTAGCACAAAGAAAAGTGCAAAAGAAAATAACCATGGAAAAGAATGATTCTCACAGCTGTAAAAGGTCAGAGGAAATGCCAAATATAAGAGAAATTCACAGGATCTTAACTCTTGTTATTTGGACCAAACTCAACAATGGCCTTTTAAATTGTTATGGAGACTAATGCAAATTATATATGCTGTATAAGAAATAAGAATCTATTACAAATCATCAGGAAATCATTTAAAACTGGAACGGAATAATCTTTGATAAATAGTAAGGAGTATTCCATCTTTAAAAGAGTTAGCTTATGAATTTGATTTTAGTGCGAGTCCTTATAAACATTAATTTCATTATGAAAGGTTGTAATTTACTTTCCCCCTAGGGAAGAAAACTCTGTTTGTCTTGGATTATATTTGCATTTCTTTTTTAATAGCCTCATTTCGTTTTTGACAGGTAAAATATTTATAGTGCTGGGAGGTCTGATATTTTTGTGCTGGCTTAGTAACAGCTATGAAATCACATCTTATTGATGTTCATACCCAGGAACACAAGGACCCACTCAGTGTCCCTGGATCAATTATGATGATCAGCTAGTGACACTATAACTAAATGTTCCCATAGATATTGGCTTTTCTCCAAGAAGTATTAATTGTAAGAAGGAGTTAGTACTTTTTATTGGGAGAGAGGTTTTGTTTTTTTTTTTAACTTTTATAGAATTCTCACTCAAATTGGAAGCGCCTCAAATTGTCCTTTTTATCCTAGGTTGGGCTTTTCCTGGAGTTTTTCCCCCTTTTCTTTTGTTTTTTTTTAATTTGCTTAATTAATTTATTTATTTTGAGAGAAAGAGTGCGAGTCGGGGAGGGGCAGACAGAAAGGGAAAGAGAGAGAATCCCAAGAAGGCTCTGCACTGTTAACACAGAGCCCGACTTGGGGCTCAATCTCAGGAACCGTGAGATCATGACCTGAGCCGAAACCAAGAGTCAGATGCTTAAGCAACTGAGCCACCCAGGCGCCCCACTCCCCTCTTCTCATTTACTATTCCTGCTGCCCTACCCAGGGTCTGATGGTCTCTTGTCTGGTCTATTGCAGTTCTGGCTAGCTAGTTCGCAATATCTTGAACCCCCAGCCCTCTCCTACATCTGTACTGTTCAGCTATTGTCACAATAAGGCTGTGTCAATAATCACCCAAGAATGCAGCGGCTCAAACTACAACCTGGTACCACGCGTCTGTCAACGTTACACAGTTCATATCACCTTCTCTACGCCACCTGTTCTTCCTGGCCTCTACCTCTTGCCACCTGTCGCTGCTCCTCACATGCTCCTCTGGCTCCCCTGGTGTGCATGTCTATTTCATAGTATATAGTAATTCAGAATACTTATTCAATGCCTGCTGGAATAGGCGTTGGGATAAATTGATAAACAGAACAAATATTCCTGCTCATTGTTTTATTTACTGAATTTTCGGACTCTCTTCTCCTATTGCACTAAAAACTTCTGAGACTACTTGCTTACCTTTGTACCTGCAGGGCCTACCACAGTGCTTGGCCTGTATTTGGGTCCAGTGATTAGACGAATGAATGAACATATGTGAAAATAAGTTCATGGGCTATGAGATCTTGAACAAACCCTTCCAGCCAAGTCCCTTTGAATAGTTTTTCAGTAACCCGTCTATGCTGTGATATACCTTGTGTATTTCACGCTGGGGTGGATCACTTTTTAACCCTTTGTTACATATGAGAACATTATTTTCAGTAATGATTCCCAAAAAGATAGTCAGTAAAATACATATTCTAGAATGGCCAGAAGAGCATGTGATTCTTGACCTCAGAGTTGTGAGTGTGAGCCCCACCTGGGCCATAAAAAATATAATTATTATATTATAATTTATATATCTACATATATATATATATATAAAGAAAACAAAGGGGAAAAGCTAATAAATTGATTATTTATATTATATTAATTTTTCAAAACAAGGTGCATATTTAATGATGAATATAACAATAGAATTTCTACTCATTTTCCCCTAAGTTTTAAAACATGCAGTTAATTAAAAAAACAACTAATTTTCTATTTAAAAGGTATTATTCCAATTCAGTCAAATATTTTGCAAGTTAAAATTTTCACTTAGCAAAGACAGTATGCCACACAGCTTGCATATAACACTATTGTAAATTACGAACGTAATTCTAAATTCTCAAGTTGCTTTTATTACGTTTTTTGAATTCTCTATGGACAATGAACTCATTGGGTACAGCTGGAGCAGATCACGCCCACCACCTCTGCTCTCCTGGTGCCTCACTGTGCCTATGTAAGAATGGAAAACAAACAAACAAAAGAGTGGAAAACATTGTGCATGCACACACAATTATAGGTTCTACTCTCGTCAGGGAATGTAGAAGTGAAAAGATACTTCTAGAATAATGAAACAAAGTTATCCTCTGAAAATAAAATCGAGCAAATCACCATAAAAAGGAAGAAAAGATCCTACAGGGAGTCGGTCCATTTCAAAGGATGAACTGTCAAGCCCCATGACAATAACCACACCCATAGAGTCCAGGGAAACCTCTGGTCTTCTTAATGGGTCAATTGGATCGGGCTCTTCTTTGCAGGAGGTTCTTTGAGGGTGACTGACAGAAAAGGGAGCTGACAAATAAGGGCTTGTTACCATTTATTAAGCATGATCAAAATACCTTGATGAAACATCATTAGAGTCAGAAGAGGAAATTTGTTTAAAGCTTTCAATTGATTGCCCATCAAAAGGGGAACTCACAGGGGGCAGGTTTCTGAAAAGAGAGGCTGTCTGAGTGGAGGACAATCACAAAACAATTGGATCAAATGGGTGTGTGTTAGAGGGCAGACCCCCTGTGGATTGAGGAATGAATCAAGGGCAGGGTTTAAGGAGGCACAAAGCAACGTTCAAAAAATCAGGAAGATAAGAGAAGGTGGCCAATTCCTACGGAGTCGTTTGGTGATGCTGCGTAGGGAGGTGATATGAGAATGGGGAAGATAACCTGGATACACAGGTGTTGAATGTGCAGGGACCCTAAGCGACAGGCCAAGAAGTGTGGATTCTACCCTAAGGCCACTGGAAAGCAGTGGCCTCCAAACTGTAAATCAACTGTCATTCTAATTTATAAGTGAGTAAATGCTGACAAGTTGTGTCATGACTCAGTCATTCAGGACCTAGCTCATGTCCGGGTTAGCAGGGGAAAAAGTCATCTGATTATCCTCCCCCAGGCCTTACCCGTCTTTGGCCTTTCTGTAACTGTAAATGTACGTATTTCAAAATCATTCAGTCACGTCAAAAATATCTGCATCACTACAGCTGAGATATAGCTATTTATTAAAATGATGCAGGAGGGGCCTTAACGCTGACTTTATCTGTGCAATGTTTTAGTTACCATAAGGATTTCTTCTTGTAAATACTTGGTGGTCGCACCTTTGTAAATAGATTTTGGGATCAATTTATATGTGAAAAAAACCTTACTTGCAGTTCATTGGCCAACTCTAAAGAGACTTTACCATGGAAAGTCAGAGGTTAGGAGAAGTTCATAGAAAGATGGTTTGCTTTGTTTACAGAAATAAATGCATGAATAAGTGAGTTGAACAACATTCTCTTTTGTGCATTACAGATAGTTCTATAGTTGGACAGTTACTTTCCGCTTTAATACCAAGTGAAAAAATCCTGGACCCAACGTCCTCAGGAATTAGCCCTCTTCCGGCATTGCCGGTATAATTTGTCCAGGTCCTGCAGACCCTTGTGATATAATTCCTTTCTTCCCTTAGCAGGCTTAGCAGAAGCCTTGTCAGATGATATGACTTGATCACAGTCATTGATCTGGTGGCCAGAAAAGATCCCAGCGGGGGTCACAAGTTGCCACGTATTGCCCTGGTCTCTACATCATCTCCATGAAAGGGGTATGTGTTAGCCTCCTACCAGAAAGAAATGGGCCACTTTTGCAGAGCCGAAGGATCTACAGAGATTTCAGGTTTTGAGGTTTTCAAGGTTTATCATTCCAGGCATCCCAATTTCAAGTCTCAGATCCACTCCTTCCCAACTAGGACTCTAAACCTGACATGATAGACCTGGCTATGACTGAGAATTCACCTTCTCTGGAACTCTGCTCTTAGTATAATTAAGGCTTGGAGCTCACCTTCAGCTTTTCCTGCTCTCTGAACTGAGCTATAGTCTGTTTATGTCCTCCTAGGGAGCTCCTGTGTCTTTCACACTTTGCCTCCAACTGTTGATTAAGCATTCTTAGTTTTGCCTTTTCCTTCTGTAGTACGTTAACAGAAGTCAGTAATAGCCATCAGATTCCATTTTCCCTATAATTAGTACTTTCCCGTAATCCCTCAAAAGCCTCAGAGAGTCCATTGGCCAGTTCACCACTGGCAAAGATGTTAACAAATGCAAGGCTGAAGAATGTCAGGGACCATCAATGCTCCTCCTGCCAGCAGGGCAGGGGTTCCCATTGCAAACTGGCTGGCAGGTGATCAGCTCTAAAACATCCTTTTAGAGTCTGTTTCCTTGGACACCTTCTGGAGTCAACTCCTTAGGTCGGGTCCCCTGGGTAACCAACTCAGGTTGAGATCTGTGTACTGGCGGTCTGTTCGTGGTGGAAAAGCAAAAGAAGTAGGATCAGAGAGAGAAGCTGAACTAAAAGGCATTTGCAAAATAGGCCACAGCTGATTCCAGGGAAACAGCAGAGCAGTGATTAACCTTCAAGTTGCCCCACTTTGAGCAAGGGGCTATTCCTTGACACTCTCATCCTTCTCCATCATGGATGAGTCAACGGGGTTAGTGTGTCCCCAGGAAGGGAACTCAGTCTTGGGTGAGGTGGTATATTAGGGAGCAATGACTCCCAGAGCAGGTTTCACCGAGAGCCCTCAGCCAGTTAACATCCTCAGAAACCGAGAGAATGAGTGTCTCAGTCTTGAAATGGAGCTTTGATTGGTTCACCACAGCATCCACTTGGACGGTGTAACAGCTTAACCCACTTTGATAAACCTTTTAGTGAAGGAAGGGGAAATTGAGGTCTATGAAACCCTGGGGATAAGGAGGAGGGAGCCAATTATTTAGAATGAATTAATGTTTCCTTTCTGGAGATTTCTGAAAGAGATGATCAATTCCGAAACTAGGAGAAAAATAACTTTCTGAAGGGAGATAGATGGAGAATAGACAGTTATTTCTAACTTTCATTCAATTAACATCATTGACTTTAGAGAATTGTTCTTCCAAATTCCAGGCCTCTGGAAGTGAGTTTTCTGTCATGAGTATGTTATTTACAAAGTCAGTCATTTTGTCAACAATTAGCTTTCAATGGTGTCTACTTACCCCTTTAAAATCCCACTGGTTTAGAAGTGTTCAAAAATGTTGCCATCAAATGGCACCTTAAAATGATTAACATTTTCAGTACTCAATAAATCACACACAGTGGTTTCTGTATTTCCTGAATCTATCACTATTAACACTGATACATTTTATTATATCAGACTCATGTAAAATAAAACCACCTGTTCCCCACAGTCCCCCCTCAGTCACAAATCCTAACCAGGACAGCTTTAAGTTCCCTTCAGATTGATTAACTTTAGACCTGCCTTCTTTGTGCTTCTGGGCCGCTGACCTCCCTTCTCACCCCTTCTCCTATGGATTCCCCTGGTGTAAGCACAGAGATACCTCCCCTCCCTTTTCCTGGATCATTTATTTTAGAAAACGGGGCACTGAAAATTCTCTGTCCCTTTGAGATGTAAATCTTTTAAAAACTCTCTTGCCACTTTTGTGCCCTGAGGTCTGTCTCTCTCAAGGGCCTGAGAGCCATCTCTTTAAATTGTAGTCATTGGGGCACCTGGGTGGCTCAGTTGGTGAAGCATCCGACTGATCTCACGGTTCAGGAGTTCGAGCTCCGTGTCGGGCTCTGTGCTGACAGCTCAGAGCCTGGAGCCTGCTTCACATTCTGTGTCTCCCTCTCTCTGTCCCTCCCCCACTCGCAGTCTGTCTCCCTCTCTCAAAAGCAAAGTAATAAACATAATTATTTTTTTTTAAATGTAGGCATCAAAGAAGGTAGCTCCCCTGGAAAAAGTTTACTTTTCCTTTAGATAACACCAATAAGCAAACAAAGGTCACCTATGATCGCCCCCCCCCCCCCCCCCGCTCCCACCCCACCTCTTAAAAACTCCCCCCACCGCTTTGTTCCAGCTGAGCTAAGACTGCATTCTGCTCTTTCCCCCCTATTGCCATAGCCTCGAATAAAGTCCCTTCTGTCTTTTTAACTTAGTCCAATGCAAGTTTTGCTTTGGCAATTTATAAAATTTCCTAATTCTTCCTATAATTTCTTACGCCATATCGACATTTCTTATTTCTCTATTTGCTTCACTCTTACAAATTTCAACATTATTAAACTATCTTTGGATTATTAATCCTATTCACTCCCCTTTTAAGTGGATAGCAATATTAATAAGTGCTTATGCGATAGATTCAAGCACATTCATAGATATTAATGTCATTTTAATGAAAATCCCTTCAATTCCCTTTTAATTCACTAATCATCCTATTCATCAAACCATACCTGTGAACTTTTTTATACTTACACAGGCATACTAACAGATTGTTTTATATTCCTTTATTTAGACACTTCTATTCAGATCATGATGAAAACAAGACCAGAAGTAACTAGAACTAATTAACTACTGGAAAAAACAGCAATAACATGCAAAATGCCAGATATTAAAGTTGACTGTACTGGAGCTAAAAACAATTAAAATCATGGTATTTTAATTTTAAAAGAATTTGAGAGTTCTGGTTAACGTCCATCCTCTTCATTTTGCAGATAAGACAAGCCAAAATTAAGATAATATGAGTTTTCCCATATCAACACATTCATGATCCTGATGCAAACAAAAACTGAGTCTGGAATGTGTGATTGTTGCACCACACAATTCCCATGAATCTTCTTTCCTCCCCAAGCATATCTAATGAAGCAGCTTTAATAAAAGCAATAAAAATATACATGTTTTCTAAAAGCTTCAAATCCCAGGACTAAATTAGGACCAATAGAAACATCAGAACGTAAAGTGACTGTTCTCACTGTTCATTCTCAGGGTGACTTCAAGCAACGTAATGGTGGACACATCCTGACATAATTTCCATCTCCTCTCTTGGACGAAGACATCTGGGAGATCTCCACCCGTACCTTACCTCTATAACTCTTCCCTCTCTCATCTGTTCTTGGCGTTGTATTGAAACAGGAGTTTCTTCTTTTTCTTGCATGTGTATCACGTGCCATTGTGCACTTTTTACATGCAACATACTCTACTACGTGCTACATCTAAAAGAGTGAATGAGATATTTACCCCCACCATGGGACCTGATCATCCCACAAGGTAAACAGTACTCACGTAAATTATTCCATAAGTGATTGCTTAGTCATAACCTTAGTAAGATCTGTAAAATAAGAGTGGAGAGTGACACCGGATTTTGTACGTGAAGCGTGAACACTGATTTAGAGTATATAGTGAAGGAAATACTCCAAGACAAGATTTGGAGGACATGAAAGTTAACAGTAGGATAAAGCACGAAGGAGAAGCACATATAGACGTCGGGTTCAGGATCCTTGACAAGGGGAAGCTGGTCCTTGAAGCGCTATAGGAATAGAAAAGGGTCAATGAAAGCAGAGTTAACAAGAGCGGAGACGTAGGAAGATGCATGGAGTCAGAAAGCAGGGGACGGATGAAGGGGATTTTCACGACGTAAAAGAGTTTGGCTGATACAAGAGCAATTGAAAGGGTTACCCAGAGTAACGTGTAGAAATGTTGGGCTGGAAGACACGATCAGATTGCCCCCCCTTGTGAAAATATTACTTTACTTCCACATGGGTTATATCAGAACTGGGCAAAAACAAATGAGAGAAGAGAGAGAGAGGTTAGTTAGGGAGAAAATGTAGTGGATCATGTAGGGCATAATTTGTTGGTTTTAAATTGGCAAAGTGTTACGTTACAGAAAACAGAAAAACAACACTTCTACTGTAAAAGCTCTTGCTGTTTTGATGTATTTCATCCTAAGCTTTTATTAACCTCTATTTATAATTTTCACATTCTCATAATCTTATTATACTTGTTTAATATGCTTGAATCAATTACGTTCTACGTGTTTTATCATGTGACTCAATAAACCACATGGTTATTTTGATTTCTATATAATTTTGGAAGCGTATCATTCAAAACACGCATATTTACTGCTTGCTGAACCATTCTATTTGGAAATCTAAAAGTCCTTTCAAAAGGGCTATATTAAAAACCAAACTCTTAATTCCTTCCCTCAACTCCAAAGCAGCATTTATCAAAATTTTTTCCCATCTCAGGAAAGGCCAATTTATCCTACCCACTGCTCAAGTAAAATCTCTTGTGGTCATCATAATGTGTTTTTCCCTCTTATTAAAGGCATCAAAAAGTCCTGTCAGCTCTAACTTTGAAACATATTCAGAAGCCTACTACTTCTCACCATTACTACTGCTGTCTAAGTCTCTTTCCTGATTTATCACACTACTCTTAAAAGTATTCCCATGAATCCTACGAATCCTAGAGGGATAGGGGTCAAATACTGACAAACAGCAGCTAGACAATTTTCTTCCCTTCATCCTTCCAGTCACACTACCTACAGTGAGAGGTTTATGGATGCAAGTTAGTAACTTAGCTCATTTTAAAGTTAGTAACAGGGACAAGACTGAAAAGAGAGTCTTCTCTTTTGTCTCTAGTTTTGTGGACTTTGAACTCTATCATATTCCCATTAAAAACCAACCAACCAACCAAACAAAAAACCCTGGCCACATTAATAGTGAAACCTAGACAGTGCAATACTAAATGAAACTTTTGCTTAATGCTTATTTTTCGATTTAATGAAATTCAAGATAGTGAAGAACAATTATCTCCCTAACTTTTCTTTCTCATTTGGCTGCATCATTCAGTTGGTTTAAGTGACCTATTAGGTCTTTGCCATTTATTATAGCTTTCAGTGAGTATTTCCCAACTTCATGCAATCCATTTTGCTTTAAAATTATTGATTAAAATAGTCCAAATTAATGTGGCATGCAAATTAATGTAGCGGTATTCAAATTTTATAAAATGTTCCTCGGCTTAAAAAGGGGTAATTTCACTATTAGATAATAATTAGATTTATTTAGGATCTAAGAGAATGTAAATGTGGGGAAATGATTTTTCTCATAATTATGACAGCAAAGAATATTCATAACTTATAATATCTTCTGTCTTTATGCTACCTGATCCCTGATGCCCATGGTCATCTAAATCTTGAATTGAATAAGATTTGAATGATTAAGGGTACATTTTTATGGGAATGTAAAGTTGAATGAATCATATATTTCCAGGATCATGATTATAGGTTTTAAGGGGCACCTGAGTGGCCCCGTCAGTTAAGTGTCTGACTCCGGATTTCGGCTCAGGTCATGATCTTGTGGTTTGTGAGCTCGAGCTCTGCATGGGGGTCTGTGCTGATGGTGCCTGGGATTCTCTCTCTCTTCCCCCCCCTCACCCCCACGCACACTTTCTCTCTCTCAATAAATTAAAAAAAAATTTTTTTTTAAAAAGAACACAGGTTTTAAGCCTGACAGTTTTTAGCTCTTTTGTTTACAAACCATAGTACTTAGCAAAATTCAATTTCGAAGTCTAAGATTCCTTTTCTGTAGAATCTATATCCTAAAGTGTTTTGTGAATTAATGAGACACTATATGCAAATTGCATTGCACAGTGTCATGCACCAAGTGATTTCTCAATTGTGCTAATTATTATTAGCAGTAGTATTTGGAGGTAAATCAAACAAACTTTCTTGAAGAAAAATATCAAAAGGTTCTGCTACGCAGCAGAAATTAAATACAATAGGGAAAATGTCAGTTTCTCCCTCATCTAAATACTAATTGTGTATACTAAGGACATATATGGCATTTTTTTCATGCCTTTAGCCCAATTAGATTATGAATTCCTGCAGATCGAGAACTTTGCGTGTTTCATTTTTATATCACCATTTGCCTTCTCCCCAACTTCCCACAGAAAGCCTCCCATGATGAGCACTGAGTAAATATTTGTGAAAGAAAAGGAAAATAACAAATAAGCAAATACCAGAAATAAGGTAGTCGATATGTTTCAAATTCTGTTCTGAAAACTACTAATCTCACACCAAACCTCCTGGCAGGGAGAGGGGGTGTAGAAACAATTGTCAGATACTTTATGAAAGCATTCTGCATTGTGCTCTGGTTCTCGATATTCACAATTGACATTAACAAACTAAAGACTGAGAACTATTCTTTTAAACGACCTAGCATTGCCTTCATGTATTTGATTACTGACCCTTTTCATTTAATATATTGATAGAACGACATTTGACAAACACACATATTTTTATTAAAAATACCCTTTAATGTGGTTTGTTTTCATACTGAGAACACAGTCACAGGATAAGAAAATCAGAAACAATGCCACTCTTACTGTTAACAAATTTGAAAGATATACATGAGCAATTTTATATGTGTATGTATTCAACTACATATGCATTCGTGGATATATATGTACCTATGATACATGTACATACATGTTTCACACATGTATATTATATAAAATCTTCAGTTGTGGAAAACATAAAATAGCATGCTCTGGTTTGGTATGATAAAGTAACTACATAGTTTGAAACAGGACTAAAGCTCAGATATGCTATCCTTCCAGGTGTGAAATTCTGATTAAATACCAGCAGTAGCCTTAAATGTCTACTTTGCAATCAAGAAGTCTTAGGGGTTTCTTGAATTTCATTCAATCACATATTTGTTTACTGAACATTATAGCATTTTAAGTTGCCTTAAATTTTATTCTGGTTCTAACTTGTATTGTCTTTTTCACTCTTATGTGGATCCTGAGAAACTTAACAGAAGACCATGGGGGAGGGGAAGGGGAAAAACAAAACAAAGTTACAGAGAGAGAGGAGGCAAACCATAAGAGACTCTTAAAAACTGAGAATAAACTGAGGGTTGATGGGGGGTGGGAGGGAGGGGAGGATGGGTGATGGGTATTGAGGAGGGCACCTGTTGGGATGAGCACTGGGTGTTGCATGGAAACCAATTTGACAATACATTTCATATGAGAAGAGAAGAGAAGAGAAGAGAAGAGAAGAAGAGAAGAGAAGAAGAAAAAAAGGAAAAAAAGGAAAAAAAGAAAAGAAAAAAAGAAAAAGAAAAAGAAAACAGGGGCACCTGGGAGGCTCAGTGGGTTAAGCATCTGACTTCTGAGTTTGGCTCAGGTCATGACCTCACCGTTCGTGAGACTGAGACCCCCATTGGGCTCTGTGCTGACAGCACGGATCCTGCTATGGATTCTCTCTCTCTTTCTGCCCCTTCCCTACTCATGCTCCTCATGTACTCTCTCTCTCTCTCAAAAATAAATAAGCTTAATACAATAAAACGAAAATAAAACAAAAATATGATAACATAACATGTAAGGAAAATAAATAAATGGAATGGTATCACCCAAGGAGCACGGATCTGGAAGACAGAAGACCATAGTTGTAAGTTCAGTCACTAACCTCTTATGTGGGCTTTGCCAAGTCCCCTCATTCAGAAATCACAAGTACTCTAGCAACCGCAGTTTTACTAAAACTAGAAGTCATTGTTCCAATTCTGACCTCTTTCCTTCAAAAACCATGCACATACCACAGCTTTGTTGCTTGCCCATCACAGACTGCCAGCAACACAGCTATACACAGTCCAATAAAGTTGGATTTATTGGCTTGTGGCAATGGAGGGGAGGGTGCACCACTGGAAAAGTAGGCTTCTTGGTAAAAGAAAGCTAAAGGGACTTATTAAGGGTTTGGGCAAGTAGGAGATTTGGGGGAGGGTTTCAGAAAGAAGAGTTTTGCTCTTAAGTGGGTATGTTCTGGAATCAGGGGTCACTTTATGCTTATTCGTCTTTGTTAATCTTATCTTAAAGGCAGGAGGAATAAAACAAATCTAAAGCTATAATCCTTAAAAAGCAAGCAAAGAGCAGCAATTGCTCACGTTAGGCATGAAAGGGGATGTTTGGTCATTTAGGGGTTTTGCATAGTGTTCCTGCTTTTGTCCTTATTCAGAAATGATTATAGAATAATCTTGTTTTTGTCTTCTCATCGTGCCACAGGGTGGTCTTGTTTGATGTCACTGTCCTATGAATCTATTCATATACAACAGAAGGAAAGTATGGCTGAGTTGAGAGCGGCCGGCCAGTTTCTAGCAGCACCAAGGTCTGTGCCGAACCAGCTCTCTCTGTGGTCAGGGGCTGCTTTTCCCTTCTCGGTTTTTCTCTTTCAACATATCATGCTACGTCATGTCTTCCATTAAAACTGAAGGATATGCTTGTCTCTTTCGCTGAATTTTGAGATCCTAGAGCACTACTATTAATTTTTATTCTTCTTTATATCACCCATAACCTATAGTATTGGATCTTCCAGATAATCAGTGTTAAGAAATTATTGATTTGCATAGGAGTAAAATCAAAAATGGCTCTTTTTATCATCGTCCCGCAAAAGTTTAAGCCAACTTTGAGAACTGGCCAACTACAAAGAGGGACCACAGTAGTCCATAGAAGACCACTCTCACTTCTGAAACCACCTGCAAGTTCAAAAGTTTCCCAAAACTATGTCGGGTTTGATAATTCACTCCAAAGACTCCTAGAACTGAGGGAAAGCTATAATACTCAGTTATGGTTTATTATAAGAGAAGGATATAAATTAAGATCGGCCAAAGAAAGAGACCCATGGAGCAGAGTTCAGGAGAAGTACCAAACACAGAACTTCAGTTATCATCTCTGGTTGCTCTCCTGGCACTGATGTGTGAGGAGATAGAGTTTTGACAACTAGGGAAGCTCACCTGAGCCTCGTTTTCAGAATTTTCACTGTGATTCCATTATGCAGGCATGACTAATTGCATGTCAATGTGGTTGATCTCAATTTCTAGATTGACTGATACTTCATTACTCAAAGTACCCCCCCCCCCAGTCTTACTGTTGGTCTTTCTGGCATACCCACCCCCAACTCTTTTTTAAGGTTTATTTATTTATTTCTGCGGGGGGGCAAGGGGAGGGAGGGAGAGGGAGAGAGAGAATGAGTGGGGGAGGGCAGAGAGAGGGAGACACAGAATTCAAAGCAGGCACCAGGCTCTGAGCTGTCAGCATAGAGCCTGATGCAGGGCTAAACTCAGTGTGTGAGATCATGACCTGAGCTGAAGTCAGTCATTTAACCTACTGAGCCACCCAGGTGCCCCACCCCACCCTCAACTCTAAACCACACCAATACTATCCGTCTATTGCAAGGCCCCCAGGCAAACAAAGAGACAAGGGCAAAGGCCAGATCTCTTTTGGGGCAAGGTCAAAGTCCTTACCGCACAGGCTCTCATATCAAATACTTAACATGAAAATCATTCTACCAGAGTAGATCTTCCTATATCTTGAAGCACTCCCATCCTGAAAACATACCACAAGGATGGCTCATTTCAAAAAAATCACTGTTTCATAGGGAAAGCAGATCAGAAATAGATCTGAAAAATATACTGCAGATAAGGAAAGTACAATCCGGAGAGATGAATCCCATCATTACAGTTTGGGTATTTCCACTATGTTTCATTCATTCTTTCTCTCTGGGTTTCATTTTCCTCCTGTGCACTGACCTCAATTTTTAGTCATTCTTTCTTTCTTGAGGTAGCCATTAAGAGTAGGCTTTTTCTGTTATCAATAGTACCCATCATTCTCAAAAATAATGCTTTTTGAAAAATGAATGTGATCATTCATAACAGTAAAAGAGCCCAAGTACGTTCTTAGATTTTCCTTAGTCCTCATCACACATATTTTGCTAGGTTAACACGAGATTGGAAGCTACACGTGCTTATGGATGTTTCCCGATTTCTCTGTACACCTCCACTGGGCATTTTCAATACCATACGGGGATTGCTTATTTATGTAAACTGCATATGAACTTTTAGCTAAATCTGTGCATTGTGCATGGGCTTTCATTGATTCAATTGGGTAATACTGTGTTTGAGAGGGAATGTACATATAGGGAGTAGAATGGGAAAGTGGTTGCTCCAGAAACACAATAGTATGACATCACTCATTAAGCATTTTCAGTATCTACCAATTGCCACATGCTGTGGTCCTGCGGTAGTTGCTATAAAAATATGAGGCATGATCTTTTTACTCTAAGTTTAGGATACAAAGGTTACATATCTACATTTTGTAAGTACTTTATTTAAGTTTTCAATGTTTATTTTTTATTTATTTTTAATTTTTTTTTAACGTTTTATTTATTTTTGAGACAGAGAGAGACAGAGCATGAGCAGGGGAGGGTCAGAGAGAGAGGGAGACACAGAACCCGAAACAGGCTCCAGGCTCTGAGCTGTCAGCCCAGAGCCCGATGCGGGGCTCGAACTCACGGACCGCGAGATCATGACCTGAGCCAAAGTCGGACACCCAACCGACTGAGCCACCCAGGCGCCCTCAATGTTTATTTTTGAGAGAGAGAGAGCATGCACAAGTGGAGGAGGGGCAGAGAGAGCGAGGGAGAGAAGGAATCCCAAGGAGGCTCCCCACTGTCAGCAGAGAGCCTGATATGGGGGTGAACTCACGAACTGCAAGATCATGACCTGAGTCGATGTTGGACACTTAACCGACTGAGCCACCCAGGCACCCCGGAAGTGCATTATTTATTTAAAACCAAGTTTAGCAGTCATTTTTCTTGCAGGAAAAGTTATAACGTCATGATTAAATCAACTTTTTAGAAGTTGTTTTTGAAATTAATAGACTTGAATGAAAGGTGAAAGAACTAGGCAGTAGATTCCCAAACTCTCTTTCCTGAGCTGTTCTGTATTTCTTGAAAAGCAGGACAGATTTTCAGATGAACTGCTTTCCTTAGGCCAATTCAGAGTGTCTCGTTTGCACCCCAAATTGCTTAGTGTTGCATATGACTGGTGATTCCTCTCAAACTTTTCTCAATTTCTCACTGAAATTCTGCTACACTTTGCTGATTTTAGAACTCGAATATGTACTTCATGTCAAATTACATCAATGCAATGAAGTTAGACACATTCATCAAAAGTTTTAGGAATATCAACACAGTAAAATAAGTCATGAATTTAAATTTGTGATTAAACATTATCAGAGCAGCCAAATGGCATTTCCAGTTAATAATCATCTGTAATAATTCCCAATAGACAAGTTATCTCTACTAAGGAGCTGCATGATGAATGAAAAGAACAGAACATAGAACTTGGGTTTGTTCAAGTTTAAGGCCCAACAGTTATCAACTATATGAATTAGGCAAATGATTTACTATACTCTCAAAGTTACCTACAATAGGAAGCAATTCTTCTCCTATTAGTCATAGTGTTATAGTAAGGCTCATGATAAAAATGAATAAATGTTTGTGCAGTACTTTGAAGATGCTAAATATTCTATTTCTATTTTAATTATTTCAGCGCAATTTTCCTAGATTTCACAATTATGAGTCCTAGGAATAAATGTGGTTTTAAATTGGGTGGGGCAGTCTCACTGGCTTAGTTAGAATAGAGTTATCATGCCTCATAAAACTAACAATATTAAATATTCATTGAATGAAATGATGAACAATGCATGTGTTCTTAAAGTACTATAAGTGACTAGTTTAATTTTTCAGTACCTTTGACCAGAAAGAAGTATATCAGAAATAATTGCATGAAGCATTAATTTTGGCTTTAATTAAATGTATTGATGATGCAGAAATCTCATTGTAAATCATCACATCCTAATTCCTAAGGAAAGTAGCCATGCATGGTCTTACATGACGGAAGAGTTAAGATTAAGGCAGTTAAGGGAGTGGGAGAAACAGGCTTCCAGTTATGGAATGAATAAGTCATGGGAATGAAAGACATGGTCAATGATATTGTAATAGCATAATGACATTGTAATAGTGTCGCATCGGGACAGATGGGTAGCTATATTTGTGGAGAACACAGCATAATGTACCAACTTGCTGAATCACTATATTGTACACCCAAGACTAATGTAACATTGTGTGCAAACTATGCTCAAAAAAGAAAAAGAATACTAAGGAAGTTTAAAAAAAATCTATGGGATTCATTTTTTTACTTAAGTGGATAGGATCTTTGGTATTACTCCTGATAAACAGGATGCGGAAAGTTGACCTTTTCTCATGAATCTCACTTTGAAAAGCATTCCAAAGTAGGGGGCTGGGCTGAAAAAGACCAGTCATCACCAAAAGAATAGTTGGAGTGCTCTATTCTGTTTAAACAGTGGTCTACTCCAGATCAATACTGGTCTTTGGGTAAAGAATGAAGTAGAAAGGGACACAGAAGGAAAGAAGAGTTAGAAGGGTAAAGACAGGTTAGTGGGACAGTTTGACTATGAAAAGAGTCTCCTGAAATGATCTCTCTCCTGAAATGATCTCCTTTATACCTTTATTAAATTTACTGGGGTTTATGACCCCATAGCTCCAGTCCAGTTCTCTCAGGACCTCTTCATTCAGGCATAGAAGCATTTGCTAGACACAGATAGAGCCATAGACACTTCAAAGATTTCCAAAATTGACATCTATCTACCTCTCATAAATGGACTCTCTATTCTCTATTATTCAGATCTGTACGTTTCACCACTGATTCATTCAACAAGCATTTATTGATCAACAAATGCATTCTAAGCACTCTGACTAGCTTATAGATAGAACAGTAGGATGAACACCCTTACAAGTACAGCACAATGTAATAAGGGCATTGGGACACTTTAGGGTAGTCAGAAGTCAGGAAGTCATTTTATTTGCCTTATTTTCATAATTCCCAGCATCTAATTAGACAACAGGTTCTATTAATATTGGCTCACTAAACACACACACAAAGCTCTGGTATTAGAGGTATGTATTCTCCTAGTCCATTTGTCATGATCTCCTCCTGGATGTCATTGACTCTCACCTAGATTACTGCAAAAATCTCAAAACCAATCACCCTGTTTTTAATTCATACATCGTCCAAATACGTGTTACCAAACTTCCTGTTGTTGAAATCATCTTTCAATCATGCAAATATAATCGTATCACAACACTGCCTGAAGTTATGACACAGCTCTCCCTTAACAGGATCAAGCCTTAAGTTCACTGGTTTGACAAATAGCTATCTTGTTTACCTAATTAGTACTAACCCTTGCCTTTTAACTCCGAATCTGTTATTTTGCAGCAATAACCCACTACTTGTTCAAAAACATAATAATATTTCTCACACAGCTTAGATTTTTCTTATGTTTTTCCCTCTGCTCAGAATTCCATATTCAAGTTTGTAAATCCGAGAAAAGAATTTTTCAACTTCTTTTTAAGTTTTTTAACGTTTAATTATTTTTGAGAGACAGAGAGAGACAGAAACAGAGTGCGAGTAGGGGAGAGCCAGAGAGAGACGGAGACACAGAATCCAAAGGGGACTCCAGGCTCCCAGCTGTCAGCACAGAGCCTAATGTGGGGCTCAAACTCCTGAACCATAAGATCATGACCTGAGCAGAAGTCAGACGCTTAACTGACTGAGCCACCCAGGCCCCCCAAGAATTTTTCAACTTTTAAGCCTCAGATCAAAAGTCTTTAAATTTTGAAGTCCTCCCATAGTCTGCCAAATTATTTAATTGCTTCCTCTATGTTATCATTGCTTTTTCTATGCCTAAGAAAAAGTTTTATCTACTAACCAGTCTCTACCATGATTCATTTTTTTTAATCTATACTTACTTCTATTGTCCACACATATTTGAGGTGACTAACTTCTATATCTCTTGAGGTAAAATTATACAATCATTCTATCTCCACAGTGCTTGATGGATACAGGGCACAAATAAACATTTTTGAAAGGAGATTGAAAAGGATGGAAAACAGCCAAGAAAAAGAAAAGGAAAAACATGTCAGCTTAAGAGAGTCAGTAACTCTGTAAATATATCAATAACCTAAGGGATAACAACTACTTAGTGCTTATTACATAATTTTCCTTAATAGCAACTGCGATCATAATGCTAGTAACCATCAGATATTAGAGTGAGGATTTGCACAAAAGCAGCCTAATCTGAGAAAGATGTGAGTGACAGATATTAACATGGAAGTATAATTGCACACACGCGCGCGCACACACACACACACACACACACACACACACACACACTAGATGCGTTAAATAAAATCTAAAGTAGCCTTTATTTGGCCTGGTCTGTTTTCTTTTGTCATCAGTCTGGTTTCCGTGGAAAGAATAAGCTATGTAAGTAACAAACTAATCCTCAATGTTCATCCCTGAATTAAAAAAATAAATAAAAAAAAAGCAAAAGTGAATCTTCATGTAATGGGAACTATAATTTTCCAGGCAGCTTCCCAGTTGCTTCGCATTTGCAATTTCAATTCATCTTCCTAATAAATCTGTGAGGGAGAAATCACGACTCCCATTTCACAGATGGAAGCATGGCTGAGACCTGACAGATGTTCCGTGGACCAGAAAATACATATTGGCCTAAGGCCTCAGGGCATACGAAAAAGCAAGCACTCTAAAGTGAATTAAGCAGACTGTGGTGATAGAGGAGGCACCATTTTAGGAAATGTTCTCAGGGGAAGGACTACAGAACCGTCCAACGACCTTTAGCATGTTTCAATTTCCTCCCCGGTGAAAAGAATCAGAGTTCAGCAAATGAAGCATTTTGACTGGTCGCACATTCCTGGGTGATTTAGAAGGAACTTTAAAGAAATAGTATGGAATGTTTCTGAATCCAATATCAGACACATGTTTCATCTGGATCACCTAATTGATTCTTCCAAGAAGGAATAAAAATGGCCGTAATAAGCGGGTCGCCCAATGTAACGATAAATCCCAGGCCTAACTGTAATGCAGTACCAACAAATGAAGCATCATTCTTTACATCCCCAAAATATTAAAATGGGAAAAGAACATTCTTTTTTCCTCTCTAATGTGGCCCAGTCAGGAATGAGTGTAACAAGATCTACCGCCTTAGTGCTTTAGAAACCTATAGGTCATCGCGTCATGAATATTAACGGACCCCTTTGTGCCAAACCCAGGGCAAAAATCTGGAGGCCCAGAAGCAAATGAACAGTGTGCCTGCCCTCTGAAGAGGCTCACAGTGTAGTGAAAGAGAAAGGAAGTTAGGCAAGGAAATGAAATGAAATGTTAAATATTCAATATTATAATGGAGGCAGGTCAAAGCATTGTGAGAACAAAGCCAGTGAAAGCCTTACCTTATCACTCACAAGGCACCATGCCTTACGAAGAGTCTTGCATTGACCTATTTTAATGCTCATGGCAAAATCTTGCAAGGTGAGTATAACTACCCTGATGTATAGATAAGGTAACAGAGATTCGGTGTAAGCAGCTGGCAGAAAGTTACAAGGACCAAAGTGGAGAAGCTGGAGTTTGAAACCTGCTGTAGGGGGTCTCAAGAATTGAATTTTAGGGGCACACTGCCTCTCAAGAGCCAATTCATGAATCTTCCATGCTTTACAATGTGCTTTCCCCCATAAGACAATAGTGTCCCTGGATTTTAATGCTGTAGCTATTTTAATGCCAACTTTTCCATGCCACAGCTTTGCAACTGTGCCCGTGTAGCTAAACATCTCTGTGCTTCCGGCTCCTCGTGTGTAAAATGTAAATATCAACAGTAACTACCTCATGGTGTTCTCGTAAGGAATAAATAGGTTATGCACTATAGAGGCTGGCCAGCGTTTTCTGTAAAGAGCCAGACAGTAAATGCCTTACTATTAGAAAATACGAATACTATTGCAGGTGATGCCATATCTATAACGACTACTCAAATCTGTTACCATAGCATGAAAACAGCAATAGATAATAGGAAAATTAATGTGCTTCTGCAAGTAAAATATATGTGTGTGTGTGTGTGTGTGTGTGTGTGTGTGTGTGTATATATATATTTGCAAAAACAAAAGGGCAAGATTCAGCCTATGGGTCTTAGTTTGCCAATTCCTGCTATGAAATATGAGTTGAATGAGTGTTAGTTATTATCATTGGTGGTAGCATTTTCTTTAAGCTAGAAAAAATGTGAATGCTAAGTGACTTATTCAGGGTCAAACATATAGTATATTTGTTGGGACTGAAGCTTGGATTCAATTTTTCTAAACTTAAATCCAGTGGTCTCTGAAAGGGTGACTTCAATAACTCCAGTGACCTTTCTGATTGGACGATTAAGAGCATCCCATCATTATAGTGTGTTGCACGAGAAAGAAGTACACCTTTTCCATTTCAGGCTCCAACTGCTTACTCACTGAGGCAGAAAACCAGGGTCTTAGATGGAAAAACTCTAATAAGTTGATACAAATGTTAAGATCACTCATTTTTGCTGACTCGTGATTTCTATACAGAGAAAAAGCATAAAAGCAAAATTATTGCCATGGCTTTGACTGCAAGTTTCAATTAAACCTCACATAATATGTCATCAAGTAAGCCATCGCTCGAACATTCTGATCTGTCCCACTTCTATGCCTCTAAATCCTGTGGGAAATGTTTGAAAATTTCCCCCGATCTTTCGTTATCCTCCCCGACTTCCACGCTATATTTCAAAGCCCAGCGTTTCTGGCATGTCTGGCCATTCCTACGAGGACTCTTGCCCATCCTTGCCCTTATCATTAATAACATCTCGTATTTCTTATTTACTTTTGCTATTTACAAAGCCCTTAAGGCCTTTCAAGTACGTGGCTGTTTAGACAGCAGATGCACTATTGAGGTTATTTTATGATCAACTCTTCTTCTCCAGCCAGAAGAGTCCATGATGCGTGGCCCCACGGCAAGAGATGGAATGGTACCGGATTTGCCTCTACAAACCCAGGTTTGAATCCAGCCTCTGCTTGGAATTAGCTCTGTGACTCTAAGCAAGTTGTACGACTGCTCTGATTTTGCATCTTTGTTTGCAGAATTGAAATAAAATCTGTGTCTTAGTATCATTTTAAGGGTCTAGAAGATAAATGCTAAGCACCTTGCTCTGTGCTTGTGACCTCATTTTTTTTCTTGCAGTATATCTGTCCCCTTCCCTCTACTTCATTTTCTTATTGCCTTGCAGAAAGTAGGCCCTTCAAATTTGTTAATTGTTGGACAAATACACTATTAGAGATTTGACCATTTGTTGTACACTTATTCATAAAAAACAACTCCCCCCCAAAAAAAATCTCTCCATCCTCTATCTTAATCAAAATGATGGCGATGTGGTAGCTATCATAGGGAGATGCTCAGAGTGGTACATGTTGCATTATGTGTCCTTTAAGATGCATTTTAAACTTCATTCTGTTTTGCTCAAACCACCCAATTTTCACACACATCATTTTATTTAGAGCGAAACTGCATTCTTTTGGTCTTTATGACTAAATAAATAGATTCCCTAGGTTTATCTACTCTGTTTATTATTGCACATTTTTCAAAGTAATTTCACTTCTGTCTTCATAAAAACTCACTGAAATAAGCAGGGAAGGGATGTATCAATCCAATTGCCACACAAGGAAACAGGCTGATGGAATTATAGTGGCTACAGAAATGTGTACAATAGAAACAGCACTTGGATCTTCTGACCCCCAGTCCTTAAAATAGGCACCACTCTCTGGTGCCACGGCAGGTGCAAGTGGTGGAAAACCTAGAGAAGGTGGAGTAGAAAATGTGTTTGTGAAGATAAGAGCTGGACTAAACACAGCGATACAGCTCTTCCTTCAAGAAACCCACATAACTGAGCTGCTTTGGTTCTCTGGGGTGATCAGTTAGGAGCAGGTAAAAAATACAAATATTTGTAGCAGATGCAACGAAGAAAAACAAATTGTTGGATGGTTTCCTTTCATTTTTACTACAAATTATATCATGGTTTCACCACCATCGATGTCTACTGATATCTGAGAGCTGCTCTGAATATTAGCAAATATTTATAAAACGTGAACTATATGCCAGCATTGCCTTATCCAAAGGGGTAGACATTATCCCCATTTTACAGATAATAACATTGAGACACAAACTGGTTAAATGACTATCCCAAGATTACAGCTGGTAGCAAATATGCCCAGGATTTGAACCTAGGAATACTATCTCTGGGGCCTACAATCGTAAGTATGATAATATTTTGATTCTCTAAAAATGTCTTTTATTATTCAGAATCCCCAAACTAATTCTCGGTGGTGGGAGTTTTTTACTTACGATCTTATTTTGTAAACAATCAGTCTCTACACAGAGGAGATAGCGTAGATGGAATTAAACTAGAATTCGTCAGTTTGAGGGAAAAATGCCCATATCGTACCCATGTCCTTTCTTCTAAACATCATCAAACTACGTGAAAGCATATGCCTGAAGTACTGACAGGGAAATAACAGATGCAAAAACCACCCTATTCCATGAAACAAGGCCTCCAGAGAGATTCAACAGTTGTGCCTTCAGTCTTGGACCCCCAACCCTACTACTGGGGAAAAAAAAAAATTAGGGATGTGGAAGGGAGTTGCATGGTGGAATCTCTCCTGTTTAAATTCTTTCTCTTTCAGTTCTCAAACTGTCAAAATAACCAGAATTTATTTCTCCATCTGTAGAATGGGGTTAATAATGGAGTATTCGTTAGAATTGTAGAAGAAAGTTATCTGTTACTGTGCCGTGCATTTATTGAGCGGCTAATAATGGTCTATATGTTTGCAAAGATACAAATTCTCAAGCTTCACTAGTAGGTAGAAAGTGCTTCGCTTAACTTTTTCTGGGGAAGTAACAAAGGAATATGGTGAGAAACAAGAACACTAGCATCAAAGAAGTCTGGGTTTGGAACTTGGCTGTCCCATGACTTGATGGTCTATCTTGGGCAAGTTGCTCATCTACTCTCCTGGTGAAATGAGGAAATTAATATCACTTACCATTGTGATCAATGGGAATGTCTAAGGATTTGGAATTTGGCATGATGTACAGTAGTGAAGTGTGTGACTTCTTTTATCCCCCACAATATAACTATTTTTAAAATTCACATTTTATTTTTATTTGTTTTAATTTTTAATGTTTGTTTATTTTATGAGAGAGAAAGATAGAGTGCTAGCAAGAGAGGGGCAGAGAGAGGAGACACAGAATCCAAACCAGGCTCCAGGCTCTGAGCTGTCAGCACAGAGCCCGACGCGGGGTTCAAACTCACAAACTGTGAGATCATGACCTGAACTGAAGTCAGACACTTAACTGATTGAGCCACCCAGGTGCCCTTATTATTTTTTTTTTAAATTTATTTACTTATTTTGAGAGGGAGAGGGAGAGGGAGAGGGAGAGGGGGAGGGGGAGGGGGAGGGGGAGGGGGAGGGGGGGAGAGAGGGAGAGAGAGAGAGAGAGAGAGAGAGAGAGAGAGAGAAAGCAAGCATGAGTGGGGTTGGGGCCAAGAGACGAGAGAGCGAGAATCTCAAGCAGGCTCCTCAGTCCCAGTGCAGAGCCAGATGCAGGGTCCGATGAACCATGAGATCATGACCTGAGCCAAAGTCAGACACTTAACTGACTGAGCCACCTAGGTGTCCCTAAGATTCACATTTTAGAGTTGTGAGCTCCCATTTTTTCATGTATTCTTCTCCCAAACATTTCTCAAAATACCCAGATGTCCTGCGTAAAATTAAATTACCTTTAGAAATGTGTAGGACCAGGAGGGGGGCAGGGAAAAGCATTTCTCATGGAGAATCAATATTCCCAGGCAGATTGGCACCTTCTCTGCTTTGCTCCCACTTGCTTGAGGAGTTCAGTTCTAATGACTATCTGATTCTGCTGCTTTCATTAATTTTCTTTAGACTCTGCTTATCTCTGGGTTATATACGGCCCCTGTCTGTGCCACTGCCGATTTAATTTTTCCTCTGCTCTAGGGCGGAACTTTACAAATATCTGTGACAACGGACTAGTGATTGTATTTTTTTACTTCTCAATTCATAGCTATATTAGTTTCCTGTACTGTCCTACAGTTATGGAGGCTAGAAGTCCAAAATCATGGTGTCGGGAGGGCCATGTTACCTCTTACACCTTGTAAAGAGGAATTCTCCCTGGTCTCTTTTAGCTCCATTCTCCCTGAGTTTGCCTTCCAATGTCATTCTCTGTGTACAGCTGTGTTCAATTTTACCTCTTCTTGTAAGGACACCAATCACATTAAAGTAGGGCCCAGCCTAATAACTTTATTTTAATTAAATCCACAAAGATGTAGGTATGGATACTGAGGTAAAGACCTGACGTTTCTTTTTGGGGTGGGGTGGGAGGGGCAAAATTCAACCTAGGACAATAGACTATGGATCACTTTTGTCAATATCCCATTCAAGGAGACAAGACCACTGATCAGGTGCTTGAATATCACAATAATGCAAACAGTTATTAAAATCTTAAACATTATTGATTTCTTCCTTCTCGTCACTATCCATTAACAGTTCATAGACTGACACCCCAACCACATTTTGGAAGCATTGCTGAGCGACAAACTGATGGACAAAAACATGAATTGGTGAATTCTGCATCAGAACAAGGAGGTTGGATGTGCTTAAGAGGAGCCCATTCAAGCATGTCGGCAGGACCGATGGGGCTGACAAAGCTACATACCATACCATCCCATCTCTGATTGTTCTTCCTCTCATTTTCACATAGGTAACTCTTTCTCATCTTTTATAACTTGAAATTGGGCTCAGCAAGTCTAATTTAGATAGATCTCCTCTGCTTTCCCAGGGTAGCCTGGTATACTTCTATGCTACCAATATAATCATTGGTCAACTTGTTCCTCTTCCCCGCAATAAGGGGAATCAGGCCCTTTGAAGGCAAGACTCAGGCCTTATTCTGATTCTCCCCAATTTCCTTTTCATGCCTGGCTCATGACATGTGTATTACTTACATGAATACATGGACAAATGCACTCATGTCTTTTCCTGGGAAAAGTGCTGCCCATCAGACCGGACACATTATCACCAGATGTTGGAGCCATCATGGCCAACACCAAATTCAGAATAGTCTTTTTTAGATTCTTATGGGCACAAGTCTTCCACGAAAACAATAATGACTGCTGAAGACCTTCCAAATTATGTTTAAGTAGATCCTATTTTTTCAGTACAAATTATCTTGCCGGCCTGGAAGATACCATGGTGTTCAGATTGCAAAGATATACTGCGCCCAGTTGTTTACTTCCAATTACATATCAAACATATCTATGCTACTAACCTCTTGTTTAATGTATTTTATTTACTACTTAAACGGTCACCATAGCAAAAAAAAAAAAGTAATGGTTTCTTTGTTCTCAAATTCGGAGAATAGATTACTGGATATTGGAGAGTACCTATTGGGGTTTTTCATTTTGGGTACACTGACTACATTTACCTTTATCCTAGGGAGTGGACCTCAACACTGAGATTGGTTTTCAGATATGATGGTTTCTCATATCAGTGATTCGTAACCTCAAGTCCATGGTATATTGTCCATGGGGTCAAGGAACTTGAAGCATCTGTGTGCTGAAACCAGTTGGCATTCAATATTTGCAGAGCTGTATTGAACTGAATGTCATAGACTTGCCTACACTCTCATTAGGCTTTTCCTTTTCTAAAATCAATTTGTCATCATTTTTTATAAAGCAGTTCACTTCAGGAAGTTGCATTCTAAATTTGTGTATTGCCAAAATTATTCCATCATTCTTCTCAACGGGCAATTATGAGCCATCAAGAGACTACAGAATGTACTATTAATCAACTCAGGGATTGGTTGATTTATCATTGTGAGCTTCAGGTGCACATTTATCAAGCTTTTCCTCCAAAGGTCATTGGAAAAGGTGAGTGCCCTTCTCTCTGCCATGATGCTGCAGTTGTAAGAGGCACAATAAAACCCCTGCGTGGGGATCAAGAAGGAATTAACTTCTGCTGATTGGTTTCATCCCAGCAGGACAAAAGATGGACATGCCTGAGTGTCAGCACACATTCTTCAGGCTCTAGTGTGCCTCTCAGTCCTGTCTGATAACCTTGATCCCCACTCTGACTTCCTCCTCCCTCTGATTTTATCGACTGCATTGTCAATTGTTCCTGGGAACAGTTTATTTCAACAGAAGACAGTGATTAGAGAAAAAGAGACTTACTACGGGATGGAGAAAAATAAATTATGTTCCTTTTCTTAAGAAGCTTGCCATTTCTGGTCATGTTAATAGTTCTGTTTTGCTTTCCGCGAATGTCTTGCTTTGCCACTTAAAAAAAAATGTTTATTTATTTTTGAGAGAGAGATAGAGTGTGAGCAGGGGAAGGGCAGCCAGAGAGGGAGACACAGGATCCAAAGCAGGATCCGGGATCTGAGCTGTCAGCGCAGAGCCTGACATGGGGCTCGAACTCATGAACCGTGACATCATGACCTGAGCCGAAGTCAGATGCTCAACTGAGTCACGCAGGAGCCCCAGCTTTGCTCCTCTTAATTTTATATAATAACCATGTCAAGAAATCATGTGGAACTTACAGCACCTTTAGCTTACTCTTCTATACTAATTCCATTCAGAAATTACTTTGAAAAGAAATTTTTTTAATTGGTAAATACAAGTTTCTAAATCACAGCGTAAACTATTGGTGGCCATTTTCTGAACGTTTCACCAATTCTTTACATATGCAGTCTTCTCTTTTTTTCCCACCTTCATCTGCAAGTCTGAATCCTTAAATACTCCTGCTTTCAAGGGTACATGTAGCACCAGAGCAATATTATTCTGGTGAGTAGCAGGGGATCATTTCGCAATCCACTTTACTCTGGGTTAAGAGGATTTCAAGAAAGCAATCATAATAAGAGAGATGCAGTGCTGTTAAACCCTTCTCTCTCTCCACCGCTAAAATGCTCCTCAAAGTGCTAATCAACTCTCATTTCCAATACTGCCACCTTTGCTTTGCTAGCCTGCCTTCCTGTCAATTCTGTCCCTGCTGTCACTTGAAAATTGCCATGTGAAAATTGACTTTTATTGATGCCAAGTCACAATTTGTGTGGTGTATGTCTGGGGGTGTGAGTATGCCTTTCTGAGCGTGGCTTTTTTGTAAGCGAACGCTATCTCTCCGTACCTACACACTGCCACCCATCCCCTCTATCTGCGTCCATTGGAATAGAGAAGGTCTTATCAATGGAAGCTTTAGACCCAGCGAGTCTTGGGCAACTAATGAAATTATACAGGTGGTGGCTTCTGCAAGAGGGCTTGGTCATGAGGGTGAAGGGGACCTATCCAAACCCAACCCATGTGTCTCTTGTCAAGCGTTTCCCTGGGATGTTTTGGCAAGAGTGTGTCCATGTCTGAAAATACCTACTTAAAATTGGTACGTTTTTTGTTCTATGTTATTATGCAAAGACACCATATAAGCTAGCGGTTACCTTCAGTAGGGGCCTAAGATGAAATTCTAGATGAAACATGTTAAAAAGTGAAATTATTTCGAAGTTCCCTGGTTCTATTTGCATAGTGATCTAGATAGCCTGTCCTTGTATCCTACTGATAGATCTTTGTTATGATGGAAATGCATTCATTCTTATTAGTTAATAACCTTAGGTAATTCATATTTTCATTTGATTTGCATTATTTATACGTTTCAACATAGACTACTAGAATCTAGTAAACAGATTTCATTAGCTAGAATAAACAAACAGCTCTCTGTGTGACAGGCATGTAATTAGGGCATTGTTCAGTTTTCATTTACGAAGACACTCCTCCCTCTTTCGAGGTTACCAAATGTAAGGATTACTTTGACTACAATTCCAGATATATTTGAAAACAGCACAGATTCAATCTGTCCCCTCTAAATATTTGATAGCATTCATCCCAAAGGATTCTACAGAAAACAACTTCAAAATTATCTCTTAAATAGACTAAAATATTTGAGCTCTGATGTTGTAAGTTTATCAATATATAAACAATTATAAGTTTATAAACCCAAAATTATACATATATTGCCTAGATATGACTTATTCCAAGAGGTGTTCTTTTTCCCCCATGAGTTTAAAATCCCTAGCTGTTTTAGCTTATTAAAAATCATCTTCCTTCAACCTTGCCTCAGCAAGATGGCAGAACAGGACGTTCCCTGCTTGTATTCCACCATCAGCAACAATTTGGGAGCCATCTGCAGACAAAAGCACCTTTGAAGGAGCTCTGGCATCCAGGTAGGAGATTATGAAACTCTGGCATGGAGTCCAAAACTTAGGAGGGCCGTTATGAGAAGGCAGTCCCGTGCCCAGGTAGCGGGACTCACTGCCACTGGTCCCAGCTATAGACCCAGAAACATCTCTGTACCCATGAACTTGGCTACAGCCCCCTCTTGGGTCCCTTGGTATATGGTTCTACTGGCTGGACCAAGGGACCCAAGAGGAGTCACACCTGAAAATGACTTGGTAATAGGCACACAGACCTCAATCCCAGGTGTGGGCTCTAAAGTGGACGGTGACCTGGCCCTTACTCCCTTGTTGGCTTTGGCCTGGTAGCTCTTGGAGGCAAGACTGCCAAAATCAAGCTGATTACAGATTCAAAAATGGCCCCACAACTGAGTTCTAGCCCCTACAAGCCACGGTCCACAAGTTGTACTGGTGGTTCAGGGTCCCAGTAGGAGACACACCCATGATTGTCCCCAAAGATTCTGAAACAATCCTACACCTGACAGTAGCCACTCCAAGTTATAGTCCATAAGCAGTCTTGCAAGCCCACCAGGATCTCTTCAGGAGACATGACTTCAGTGCTCCTGGGGTCAAGCCAACCAAACTTTGTCTGTTAGTAGATCCCAAAATGTCCCTGTGACTCAGCTCCAAAGCCTTCCACCTGCAGTCCACGAGTTCTGTCTACCCATAGATCCATCAGAAGACACAGCCATCCCTGTGTCTTCCATAAGACGACACAGCTTACCCTGAACGTAAGCCTACCAAAGTTGGTCTAACAGTAAGTACTGAAACAACCCTATAATTGAGCTCAAGCCCTTCATACCCATGGTCAGGGAGCATGCCTGGTCAAGCCAGAGACCTGACAGGAAACATACCCATCCATGCCTCAAGAGTCCGGTCTGCAGACCTCAGTCTAGACTGTGGACCTTAAAGCAGCCCTGAGATTCAGTTCTAGCCCTTCTCAGCCACATTCTGGGACTAGTTCTGCCCACACAGGGATATACCCAGTGACATGGCAGGAGTCCTTTGAGGGCTTAGTGGGAGTCACACCTATCCATGAACTTGGGGACAGGCCTACTATCTGAAGACCCAACTGTGGAATCTAAAGTAGACCTCTGTCCTAGTACCATCCTACTGAACAAGGTCAATACTTTCCAGCCAATAACCAGAGAGGAATCATGCTTGCCTGAGCCCCTGGTTATAGTTCCCTGACCACAAACCTAACTGTAGGCCCAGCAATACCCTCACAACGTGGTTCCGTGCAAGCACAACTTTGATCCTGAAGATGATCTCATTGGTCCAGTAACTGACCAAAGAAAGTATTTTTACTTGCCAAAACTGGTCTGTGAAGACTGAAAGAGGTTTGCCCCTTCATATGCATAGACAATTAGAAGTATACATGGATCATAAAGAATCAGGCAAATATGATACCAACAAAGGAATCTAAGAAAGCTCTAGTAACTGACCCCAAAGACATGCTGATCTATGAACTACCCAACAGAGTATTCAAAATAACCAACTTAAAGCAGCTCAACGAAATGCAGGAGACATATAAACACCTTAATGAAATTAGGAAAACAATGCAGGAACAAAAAGAAAAGTTTAGTAAATAAATACAAATCATAAAAAGAACCAAAAGAAATCCTAGAACTGAAGAAGGCAATGACCGAACTGGAAAATTCAATAAAGAACGTGAACAGCAGACTCAATTATGCAGAAGAAAGAATTAGCAAACTCGAACAAAAACCATTTGAAATTAGAGGAACAAAAAAGACGAATAAAAAAGAGTAAAGAAAGCTTTTGTGAATTACTTGTGAATTACAGAAAAACATTAAGTGAACAAACATTCATATCATAAGAGTCCCAGAAGAAAAAGAGAGAGAAAAAGGGGAAGAACTCTTATTTAAAGAAATAATAGCTGAAGAATGCCTAAATCTTGGAAAAGGTATAAACATCCAGGTACATGAAGCTCAAAGGACCTTAAGAGCAACCCCAAAAAAGATTACTAAAAAATACCTTATAATTAAGATGTTAAAAATCAAAGACAAAGAGAGAATTTTGAAAGCAGCAAGATAAAAAAATGACTTGTAATACACAAAGGACCCTCATCCATGAGGCTTTCATTCTGTTTCTCAGCAAAAGCTTTGTAAGCCAACAGGCAGTGAGAAGGTATGTTCAAAGCATTGGGGGAAAAAAATAACAACAAAAACAAAAACCTGCCAACTAAGAATGCCATACCTGGAAAAACTGTCCTTCAGAAATAGAAAGAAAAATACATTTCCATATAAACAAAAGCTAAGGGAGTTAGAAAGCTTCATTACCTTATAAGAAATGCTAAAAGAGTTTCTTCAATTTGGAATGAAATGACAATAAAAAATAAAAAGTAAAAATTCACTGGTAGAGATAAATGAAAGTCAAATTCAGAAAACTCTAATACTCTAATGGTGGTGAGTGAATCACCTACTTCTAGTATAAAAGTTAAAAGACAACACCACTAAAAATAACTGGCTCCAATACTTGTTAGTGGTTGCAAAACCTAAAAAGATGTCAAGTATGATGTCAATAGCATAAAATATAAGTAAAGAAAAGTAAAAGGCCAGAGTTGAAGGTAAACGGTTATCAGTTTAAAACAGACTGTTATAAGATGTTTTATGTAAGTTTCATGACAACTACAAAGAAAACAAAACCTCTCTGAGATACACAAAAGATAATGGGAAATTGAAGCGTACCACTTCAAAATGGATTATAAAGGAAGACAACCGGACAAGAAGAAAGAAAAGGACTAGAAAAAAAAAACCCATCAAAATGGCAATTGCAAGTCTCTAGCTACTACTATTTACATTAAGCATAAAGTTGATTAAATTATCCAATTAAACAAAACAAAACCAAATCTAACAATATGGTACCTGTAATTGACCCACGTTAGCTCTAATGACACACAGAGTGAAAATGAAGGGAAGGAGGATAGCTTCCATGCAAATGGCAGTCAAAAAAGTACTTATTTCAGGCAAACATACTAAGTCAAAACTGGTTACAAGAGAGAAAGAAGGTTCCTATATAACGGCAAATGGATAAATTCGTGGAAAATATAAAAATTATAAAGATATATGCATCCAACATTACAGAACTTAAATATATAAGGCAAATAAAACTGAAGGGAGAAACTGACAGCAATTCAACAACTTGAATACCACAAGTTCATCAACAGACAAACTATCACGAACATCCCCCCAAAGAAACAAATTAATAAGGAAACACTGGACCTGAATTATATTTTAGACCAAATGAACTCAACAGACATCTGCAGAATATTGCTTCTGACAACAGAATACGTATTTTTTCTCAAGTACACATGGAACATTCTCCAAGACAGATCATATAGTGAGGCACAAAACAAGTCTTAAAAAATTTGAGAAGATTTAAATCATACAAAGCATTTTTCTGACCATAGTGGCATCAAACTTATAAACACAGGAGAAAAAGTGGAAAATTCACAAATATGTCAGAGTTCAAAAACATGTTTATGATCAATGGGTCAAGGAAGCAATCAAAAGGGAAATTAAAAATTATCTTAAGAAAACAAAAATGGAAATACAACATAACGAAAATTATGCGATGTAGTAAAAAGCAGTTCGAAGAGGGAATTTTATAGTGATAAATTCTTACACTGAGAAAAAAAGATCTTCAAAAATAACACTATACCTCAAGGAAATATAAAAAGAAAAAATAAAGCTCAAGGTTAGAAGAAAGGAAAAAACATATGTAAGAGTAGGAGAAATGGAATGAAGAGTAAAAAGGGAATAGAAAAAGTCAACAAAAGAGTGGGTATTTTGAAAAAAATTAAAAATGGACAAACTTGGGTAAACAAAGAAAAAAGAGAACTCAATGAAATTATAAATGAAAAGAAAGACACAAAATAGACATTATAGCTGAAACCATACAAAGAATCATAAAAAGACCACTATAAAAATGATGTGCCAAATACCTTCTTAAGATGTTGATTGTATTTCCTTTGGATCTATACTGCTTTTTATCATTTAGTAAATGGAGTTTAAAACATAATATTACATTATGCTGAGAATTATATGACATAATGCACATGACTGTCTGCCACACGTCACAGTAGATGCCTAATAAACGAAGCTATTAATTTTGAAAGTTTTTCTTTTCCAAAGCCTACTTTACATTTAAGGTTGACAGATTTAGCAAAAAAATATGGAGGATATCTAGTTAGATTCAAAAACCAGATAAACAACCAACTTGTAGTACAAGTAACTCGTTGTCGTATGGAGCACACTTATACTAAAACATCATTCATTTCATTTGAATTCATTTGATTTGAATTTAATTGTGCCTCCTGTATTTTATCTGGCAACTCTACTTATATGTTATGTTCTCCATGAGACTTTTCATATTCAAAATTAATGAATTTGATGATATTAATTCCTTCTCTCTTCCCTTCTGTCTATGCTTGAACTTACTCAAAACATTTCATGGTACTTTGCATAGAAGCATAGGTAAGTCTACTTCCTTGTTTATTTTGCGAACCAATGAAGGATACATCTTATGCCTTATTCATTATTATCCCCCCCTCAGAATGAGCAGTTTTCCTTAACACTACCTGCTCAGACCCCTGTGAGTGACTCTAAAGTAATGAATTAACATTCATTCCTTTTTCCTGCATACGTGATTTTTTTTTTTAAATAGATTCTGGAAAGATATTCATCTTTGAGTACTGACACCCTGCCTCTGCTAGGTAAAAACTTATAAATCGGAATTTACAAAACACGTTATGAGTTGTAATTTGCACCTCGGAAGGATTCTTTCCATTATAAAAATATTCCTTTAAAATGCTATTCCCTGTTGATTTGAGATTGTTCAATTTATTAAAATTCACTATGCTCCCACTTCCCAAGTTCAGAATAGGGGGAAGCATAGCTAGAATACTTTCCTTTGCCCAGTGATAATTTATTTGCAACATCCACTGAAAAAAAAAAAATCTAGATGCTTTTCAGTCAAAAAAAAAAAACCCAAAAGGGTCTCTAAAAATTTTCAGAGGAAAAAAAAGAACCCAAAACTCAAGATATATTAGGATGCTTCTCTGAGGTATATTTTTAACTTTTTTTAAAATTCCTTAGGATGTCCTTCTTGTGCCATTTTTAAGAAAAAAAGTAAGACCACACATTCCTGTCATAATTCCTGAACAGTCTGACCCCATTTTCTTCCTTTTCTGCACACACAGATTGCATTTATCTCTCCAGGTACAAAAGTTAAGCAATACCCTGCAAAGAGCTTTTCAATGATTCCCTGTTGCCTCTCCTAAGCTCCTCAAGGCCAAAACAGAGTAGGATGATCATACAATTTTTTCATGAACTAGGACATTTTGAGAAAGAAAAGGGTAATGGAAACAATTAAAATGATGCACTTACTAAATCATTATAATGTATGCCCCACGTTATGTCAATTACATCTCAATTTTTTAAATGATTCAATTATTGATAAACTGGTGTTATTATTTTGAACATAAAAATAGCTTTATCCAAATTATATTTTTAAACTAACTTTAAATTTAAACGTGTATCCACAATAAAGCAAATTAAACAAATAAACGTTCCAATATTTAGACACTGAGTAATACAAGAGTAATAATCTTGGAACACGTTCAACATATTATAATCAGTTTCTTAGTCATATCTGTCATTATTAATTGCACATTATTGGTATCTTATTGAGAAAGGCACATTTTTTCCTATACAGTTTTAGTATTGTGTTTCTCATAACATTGCATTCTTCTTACAAGTTGCACTTAATTGAAAAAATATCTTTTTCCTCCTTCAGCTTATTCTCCTCTGAAGACCAAATTCCAAATGGAGAAAATATTATTTATGTAAGTGTTGAGACAATTGGTAAGTTCCAAGCAAACTGTATTAAAAGAAGATAATCTCGGGTCTATGACTTTATAAGAAATATGTTCACAAGATACTTCTGCTTCTGTTCAGTGTATCTTTCTTTGAAATATATGTTTATCAAACAAATCTTGTTGAATGAGTTGCATCTGCAAGTTCTTAAATGTCTTACCAAATTAAATGTTGAAAAAATCACTGGCTTTTTCATTTTACACCTGTACAGAATATAAACTTGACTGCTAAGAATTAGAGTTCGGTCAGATGATTCTTTCTAACAGTCAATACATTTCGAAATGCAATTATAGAATTCCAAAATGAAACCCTCAATATCATTTGGGCTCACAAAATTAAATTTATTCAACTTCTTACTTGCTTTTGTAGCGAGAAGGTTCAATGTCTTCTTGTTTGCAAGCTTTAGTCTCAATAATTAGAATTTAATAAAACCATAAAAACTGAAGTTTGGGCTCTTAAAGTTGATGTAATTGCTTCTTTAGAACAAAACCAAACAAACAAACGAAAAAAAAACACCTCAGTTGTTCTCTCTCAATTTTTTTAGTGCTCATGAATCATTTTGTGGGTATTGTTTTAAAGGCTCTTCACATTAACTCCTCAAACTTTATATTAAAGACTTATAGAAGTTGAGGTGCCTGGGTGACTCAGTTGTTTAAGAGTCTGACTCTTGATTTCGGCTCAGATCATGATCTCGCGGTTCGTGAATGCGAGCCCTGCATTAGGCTCTGAACTGACAGGATGGAGCCTGCTTGAGATTCTCTCCCTCTCTCTCTGCCCCTCTCCCCGTGCATTCTCTACCTCTCCTTCTCTCTCTCTAAATAAACTTAAAAAAAAAACTTATAAATATAAGAAACAACAAATATGTGTGATTTCAACGATATAGTGAAAATAACTACAAAGCATTTACCACTGCCTCTCACAAATATAAATATGCTAAAGTTCTTCCCCCCTCCCCCCAAATCTCCTAATTTTCCTCTATAAGCCAATGAAGGCAATTAAGTGACAGAATTATATACATCTATCCATGTTTTGTTCTGAGGAATTTCAGGGATTGAGTAAAACTGAAATATCTTTGGAAGCATATAGATTAGAATGAGACTTGAATAGTGTTCATAATGCCAAACTATGTTTAAAGCTAAAACTAATCATAGATACCATGCAAACCCACATTTTATAGAGGAGGATGAGAATTGGAATAGCTTAAAGGAGTTGATTCCTTTCTACCAACAAAATAATGTCGGAAGGCCCATTTAAGGCCCTGGTCTTACAGGTCAAGGAATGAACAACATTCTGCCCATCTCCGCTTTCTCCACTCATTTTTCTGGGCTCAATCCTATCACCTAAGCCACTCGAACTCTGAAACTGCAAAAACTCTGATCTCCTCTTCCTTTATTGTCCAACTCCAAATACCATATTTGTGTTTTCATGTGATTGAAACCTTTTGCCCTACACGGCTTCCCCCACGTCCTCTCACTGGAGGTCCATGCCCAAGGTGTGTAGCTGACAAGGATTATCCACAAAGGTCTACACTACGTCAGCATATCCAGCGGCTTACCATTTTTTAAACCACAAATTTGCTTGAGACTCCTTACTCGTGGAAGAAGGACCCTTCTTCCGCAGAGTAGATCATAGCTTATGCACAGCTTGTCTTTTTTTTTTTTTATAGCTCCGTGAGTTTGACATAAACCCAATATTCTAACCAGTGTATCTCCATGTCTTTACTTAGTTTACTATAGTTGCTTTTACTTCCCTCCTTTTTTGTTACTTTCCTTTTTGTTTCCCCTTTCATCGAAATACCTAAAATGTTCTATCTACCCCACAGATCCCTCAGTAGTAAGCATCTCGAGAAAACCATTGCATAACCACACTGCTTGTTGCCATTAAAAGTTCCTGGTCTTTCTCAAACACTGACAGACTCCCACAGCCTGACTCTTTTTCTTTTCTGGTAAGTTCGTTCTTCTGTTCCCTCAACCTACTTCTTCAAATTATGTAATCTCTCCAAATGTCCTACCCAGCATTCTCCCTTTCTTATATCAAGTAGACTTTTCTTTGATTTCCTCATACCTGGCAGGGATTTGCATCTGCCCCCTCCTTTTATCCTAGCAGAGGGAGAGAGATCTATTCTTCCCACCGAGACCTATGCTCTGGGTCATTTACTACCTCACCTTCACAAAAAAAGCAACAATAACAACAGCAACAACAACAACAAACTTACCTTACGCATTATGTGCTCTATTAGCTGCTACCCTCTGCCTCCCATTGCCCATTGTTCCTTCTCAGGGGCCCATGAAGATCTTCTTCTTCTGAAAACATAGGCAACAGAGAAACACCCACCACGATCCTCTGGTTCAGCGCCCTACTTCAGCTCCCGTCCTCTCCCTGCTTCACAAATTCTTAAATTTCCAGTGAAACTCTTCTGTTCAACTATCACAATAGGCTCCTTCATTTAAAATCCTTATCGTATCTTCCCTCAGTGGCATCTCATGGGCTGATAACCAACCTATCCTACAAATCTCACTTTGGCTCCCATGAAGTCACCGACTCCAGGCCTTTCCATTTAAAATCCTTGTGTGTTCTTAACTAATATTTCAATAAAGCTCATGTTCTCATCTCTGTCATCACCTTACTCTAACTGATTAAGAGTCTGCCTCAAATAAGAGAGTACATTTTCTCTAAGGACAGAGACACACATTTACTTACCTATGTCTTTGGTAACTAGCAAACTGTCTTATACGTTATAAGTGTTCAACAAATGAGTGTTCACTCTGGATACAATGAAGGAACCAGATTTACCATTTCTCTGTAAAATTCCTTAAACTTCTCTGTGGGTCTTTCCACCTGTAACATTATTTGGATTGTTTAAGTCTTTTCACATTTGTTATGAGGGTTCAGTAAAATCACGCATGTGTGCATCGTGCCTGGCAACAACAAGATGCATAACTAATCCTGTTCAGTGTGTGCAATTCCTTCACTCACAACTAAGAGAGGCACAGCCCCATAACACCCAGCTTCATACACCTACTGGTCCACACGAGGAGAAGCAATGAGGCGGGGAAGAAGGGGTCATCTCTAAAGTGTAAGGAGAATGAAAATTCTTCGAGACTGTCATCTCGACGTGTTTGCAGAAAAAACAAACCCACTCATACAAAACCAAAGGATCTAACACTTGGTTTGGACACGTATTGAACAACTTTTCTTATAAAACCTCGCCTGTTTTATGGAGCAATCTGGAAAGGACATTAACTATTGATGAGGTATTTAGAGAGCCAGGAAAGTAAGATAAGCTGTTGCTGATAAAAGGTAGCAGCTGAGTACAATGGGTTTCTCCTTCGAGTCAATAAAAAAGCTCAATCACAGAACAACTCAAAAATCCAGATTGATTGGAACCAGATTCAATGTTAAGAAAAACAGCCTCAGTAGGCTGAGCTGCTGGCCACTGTGTATTTTCTTGTGGAACAAGGGAGAGGAGAGGAAATAGCACTGCTCTGGAAGTCAGGAAAGCGCCCCCTTGATTTCTCTGGGTCTCCTACTATGTGAAATACTGAGATTGTACCGCACAATTCCAAGACCCCTTACAGCTCTGAAATCGTAACAGGATTGCCACAATGAACCCCTTCCCAAAATGGAACTCTTAATAAGATTACTGTGATACTCTCCTTCACCTTACTTCATTACCAAGGAAATCAATTACACGGATGTGTGTTTTGCTTAATATCAGAAGAACTTCATTATAAATACCTAGAAATACAGCTTCTACGTCCCACTCACACCAATGACCTGAATCTATGAACCATTTCTCCCCACACTGCTAATAACACAATAATGTAGTTTATACTCGGAATTTGCCAAGAGGGTAGATCGCAAGATCTCACAACACACAGAAGCCTGGCGTAATATTACGTAATGACGGTAATCAATGTATACCTATGTCAAAACATGGCATTAACTACATATAATTTTTGTCGGCCGTTCTCAAAAGAGCTGGAGAAAACAAAACAAAGGATATACTGCACCCAGGGAGATATTGCCCCTTCTCATAAAGTTTTGCTTATAAACCGATGCTTTTCACATAAGGATTCAAGGGCCTTATCCAACTTGCCATCAGCCTACGAGGTTCTGTGTAGTATGTTTTGTGATACAACCAGTAGAATCCAAGTTATGGGCCCACTCCCTCACCTCCGTGGCTATAGAATGCATCTTTGGACTAATGTGATATCACGCAGGCTCACACACAATTGAGAAAAAAAAAAAAGAAAAAAGAAAAAAAAAAGGTTCTATTAAGTCCTTGGATCGTGGTGCTGAGGCCCGGAGGATAAGAAAGGTGAAAGCATGCCCAGAATATAGAAAATGCTGGTTCTTCTAAGATAGCAAATGCCTTGTATGAATAACTGGCTGGAAACCTGTTGGTCTTTCTGAAGGATAATACCATAGTGGGGACTCAAGAGTTGTTCTCTGCTCCAGGCCGTTTGGGTATTTGGTGACAATGGTAGCTAATCAGTCTTGGTAAGTGGGAGTTCATATTCCCGGACCCATATAAAGCCTCTATCTCTGCCTCCACGGCTACTTAATTTATAAGCGCATTGTACTAACACTGGGGTGGTCAAGATGGACTGCCTGAAGTCCAGTAGCTGTGTCATTTTATCCAGCTGGTTGCTGGGATCCCCCGATCTTATGACTTGGCTGGTCTCACGCAATCCAGCCTATGATGGGCATTTACATCTGCACCGTCATTTGATGACTCATGTTCAGACTCTCTTACTGACAGCAGGAGCCTGACTGCACGCCAAGACCTGTTTTTCAAATGTGTATAATCACTGATGCACTTGTCGTGGTCTTGTTCCAAAACCTTAGTAGGGCACATTATGATACTCCCATCGGTGCTTATAATAAACTATTCAAAACATCTTTTCCCATGAATGGGGTTGGTAATGTCATAGCATCTGCTGGATCACATGGGTCAAGCATCAGGGCTATTTATACCACAGCCTGCACCTACTGCAAACCTCGTCCTCCTTTGAGCTCCTTTCAAAGCTGGCAAATTTTTGTGTCACCCAGTATACGGGTCAAAACAGTACTCCCAGAGAAATGTAATATTCTGTCTCAGAAACTGAGAGTAACAGTGTCTCCTTCCTCCTCGTGAGATGTACAAGGTACAACTAGTTGTCTTTGGATGATATTCTAGCATGTTCCTGGCCCCTGAACTCACTTAAGATTTTACGTATGTGGCAGGCCCTGAAGTATTTTCTCTCTCACCCTTTAGAGAAACTGTTTCCCAAGACTTCCAAAATGCTAGCCATTTCTTGCTCATTTTGTCCAAACATTATGATTTCACCGATAAAGCACACCCCTTTGTTAAGGAACTACCAAGATAGTCCAGATCCCTTGGGACTATATTGTGGGAGAACTCAGGATGTTTAACAAACCTCTGTGACAAAATTTAAAATGTATACAATTGCCAGTGATGTGAATGCAAACTGGTTTTAATCTTTTCTGATAGGGACGGAACCCTTTGCCACATCAATGGCTGCAGTGTATGTATCAAAGGTCATTTTAACCCTCTCCAGTCAGGATGCTACATCTGGCACAGGAGCAGTAATTGGAGCTACTAACTACCACCTGGTTGCATCTGCAGGAATCTTCTAGTATTCTCCAGTTTCCCTTTTATTCCCCCAAGTACTGTTGAAATTCATGGAGATATAAGCGAAAACAACTCTTGAATCTGTGAGATCTTTCAAGGTGATACTAATCCCTGCCATGAAACCTGAGATGTGAGGCTGTTTTTCATTTTTCATCATGCTTAAAATAGAGAAGACCAGCGTAGAGGCTTCCATTTGGCCTTTCCTAATCTCAGCTCTAATCCCAAAGACTAAGCAACGATTTTGGTGCTTGTGCTAATGAACAAGCACGTTGACTTGGAGATTGTATAAATGACCAAAGGGTGAGCCTAGAATTCAAATGGACACACTACGAGCCAAACATGGGGAAGGACTTCATTTATGACTTGACCCCAAAAATGCTCCCTCTCTAATAGACTGACCCTGATGATATTTTGGTCAACTTTCTTCCTGTGTTCAACAGTGCTGACAAGTTTGGAGGATTCCCCTTCACCTACTGTCCAGTTAATCAAGTAAAAGGCCATACTCCCTGCAGACAAGGACTTGAAAGCAATGCCAGGTACCCTTGCAATGTTTTACACTCCCTCTCTTCCTGGTGACTTAGTCTCTTTAATCTGAGTCTGAAAGCTCAAATTTTGACACGGAGAAAGGAATATTAAGTTTTTATTGGGGTGATGGCCTTCAGCCTCTTGACTACTCTTGATTTCTTTCGATTGTACAGATTGACTTGTATTTTTTGATTGCCCATATATTTTGTGCCGTATTTTATTAACCATCTCTAACTCTTTGAAGGTCAGGCCACTCAATTCTGCCACTCATTGTGATAACTGTGACCACCAGTCTTCTGATGATGAGTGATAGGTCCTGTCCTCTATTGCTGTGGTGGTCCCATCACACCCATTGCCAATAGTTGTTCTACGGAAGAATCTCCTACCATCAATCCTGGCATACAGAGCAAAACCACCCCTGAATTTCTATGTGATTCTATTTTCCCTCTTGCCAGAGCATTAGACAGGGTCCCAAGTAAACTGGGATTACATTATTTTCAGGAGAATCCCCCCTGATGTTTCCCTCTTGTATGTCAAGGTTCCATTCCATCTTAATCAGCTTCTTGACCTTGGCATAGCAAACTGGCCCGTATTAATAGTTGAAACTTCTTGTGGGCTCACCTACTCTTAAGTTCTGGTCCCCAAGCCTTTTCTGTCCTATCACCACAGGAGATGAGGACTCCTTTTACATGATATGAAGGAAGGCTTCCAAGTTTAACATTTAGCTTTGAATTTCCAGTTAATTGATCAACTTTTCATTACCTTTACTTCCCCCTTAGCAACAGTCATCTGATTCCATTGTAACTGTAGTTACTATTTCATCCATATTTCTCAAATCCTTGAGAAATCATACCAGCCAATGGATTTCTTTCCATTGCTATAGCATCTCAGTTCTCCAGTGGGGAAGTTCAACAGTTGCATTGCCACTGTGTGCCAAAGGTGACCGGTGCTTTACTTACCACTTGCAGCGTGGTCCTCCTTACCAGCTGGTGGCAAATGATCGAGCTCCAAATTCCATCCCTGTGGCTGCTTTCTTATATCCCTCTTAGTTCCAATCATCAAAATTTGGGTTCCCTGGAAAACAGAACTCTCGCTTTTTAGAATGAAAGGGGTGCCCTAGTCTGCTTAAGCTGCCACAGCAATACCAAACCTAGGGGGACTGAACAATGGAGATGTATGGTCTTACGGTTCTGGAGGATGAAAAGTCAAAGATCAAGGTTCCAGCAAGGTTCAGTTTCTCGTGAGAGTGCTCTTCCTGCCTCAAAGAAGTCTACCTCCTCACTTTGCCCTCATATGGCAGAGAAAGAGTCGGGTCTGGTGTTTCTTCCTCTTTTATGAGGATGCCAGTTGTACTGGATCAGGGCTTTGCCCTTATGACCTCACTGAACCTCATTAAACACTTCCTTAGAGGGCCCATCTCTAATACAGACATATGGGGAGTTAAGGTTTTAATACATAAATTGGGCATTATACAATTCCATAGCAAAGGGTCAGGTTTTTATACCCCCACATCAGGGGGTGTAGGCCACGTGGACTGTATCCTGGCCTAGGACAGGTTGGGCCTCTTCAGCTACGGTAATTTCCAAGGAACGCTGGCAACTGAGGCTACCTCCATTGGCACTCTGAGCATCTCCAGTCAGCTGCTCCCTCTGGGTAATTGCCCTCCACAGAGGAGAACAACCTCACAAAGGCCATGATTCATTCCTTTCTAAAGACGGCCTACATTCAATGACTGGTTGAGAGAGACAGAAAAGGCCAGTCACTTTGTTCAGCAAAATTCTGCAAGGCTCTCTTAGCTTTAGCATTCCTGTAACCTTTCTTGAATCCTCGCTGTTACTGTTTCACAGAACCCTTCTCTTTCTGCCAAGAAAGAGTAGAAACCATTCCCTCCCTACTGCAGCTGCTGGGTATTCCCTAGCGTATTCCCCAGGAGACTGCACACTAATCTCCGTCTCAAGAGTTTGCTCCCTGAGGAACCTCCCCGTGGACATTGAAAATCAATAAATATATTTTAAAAATCGAATTTTGAAGCAAGGAAGTTTCCTTGTTTCATGCAGTCTTTGCAGAGCAGAAAATTGCATAAAACACTATAAAATTAGCCATAAGAAACACATCCACAAAATACGTATTACACTGGCAATGAAAATGCAACTAAAATTATAATCACTATTTAATATGTATTGTGCAACGGTATCAGTTATGCAACAGTCTTTTTTTATGAGCCAGCACTTTGCACTTGAAAGTGCAAAGTCAGTGAATTGCAATTCAGTGAATCACAAGCTTAAAGATTGAAATTCAAAGTAAGTAACTTCTTTATTCATAGCCATGTATCATGATGAAAACCAGCTATTTTTATTAGAAAACAATTTAAGAAACACTTAGAAAATTGTTTAACCTAATATTTGCAAATGTATATATATATTTTAATGTTATTTTTGAGAGAGAGAGAGAGCAAGGGGGTAGGGGCAGGGAGAGGGAGAGACAGAATCCAAAACAAGTTCCAGTCTCTGAGCTATCAAGACAAAGCCAATGTGGGGCTTGAACCCATGAACCATGAGATCACGACCTGAGCCAAAATCAGAGGCTTAACTGACCGAGCCACCCAGGCACCCCTGTGAATGTATATTTCTTACTAAATTTATATTCAGCTATACCTCTCAGACTATATATAGTCACAGTAAAGTTCTTTTGTATGCCTTCCTAAATCTGACGATGAATATGATGTTAAAAATAGAGTAGACAAGATGATCTTTCGCAGCTTCCAAATTCCAGAAGGTCATTGCACACTACGAAAATATTTGAGTCTCAAAATCTTCCCATTACACAGGAAGAAATACAAATATCATTCAGGTCGCCCAAACGCAGTGTCATCTACATGAGACTTCTATTCTAGTTTAATTCAATCAAGTTTTTTTCAGCAAATAGTATTGTTCGGTGCTTATGAACTCAGAAATGTCAGAAATGAGAGGTCGAATTTTGGCTTGCCACTTTCCAGTAACCTCCGGTGACGAATTTAATCTCTCCCAGACTATTATCAGAATGATGATCATAATGCCTATACCAAAGAGATGTTTTTAGAATAAAATGGGGCACTGGATGTAAGGTTATTAGTGCAGCGTCTATCTGTAGCAAGCAATCAAGAAAGGTGAGCCCCTGCTATCTTGCCTTTTACTGAAAAGCTTATAAATTAGGTATTATTTACGAAAAGAGCTTCAGAAACTATAAATAGTAAGGGTTTGTTTAACTACCACCACCCAAGTCATAGCTCTATGACTAATAAGGAAAGCCAGTCTGTCACTGTGCCCAGACCAAGCTAATGATTAATCATCTTCATAACAGCCTTAAAATTAGGCTTCATTTTCTACATGTGAAAGATTTGAAAATCGGAGGGGTAAATGATTTGTCCAAAGTCAAACTTCTGGCACATAGTGGAAGCCAGGGTCAAATGTAGATTGTTCTGAATTCAGCTTGCAGTTCCTTCCTCATGCTGCATCAGCTTTCTAAAGAAAATGGTGACAATAAAGGCAATTAATTGCATTAGTTATTCTCTAAAAGCTCTTTCAATGTCAACATTTAAAGATGTTTTAATTGGTGAGTCTCTCGTGTCTTACTTTCTCACTCAATCGCAGATATTTACCACCAGGGGAAGTTGTAACTCATTGGCTGTGTGAGTTTTTATGCAGTCCAATTTATAAGGTCCATGTTTTTAATCTCAAAATTGCTGGCAATCTTATGGCTCATAATAAGACACTACACTATCCACTGGCAAAATACCAAAAGTGATGAAACGTGGGTATTCACGGGTCTGTATTTTCAACACAGACACGGGACATGGTTTGCAGGTACAATAACGAATGTTTTTAAATGGTTAAAAGGAGGTGGAACTTTCTTCGTCTTAATTCTTTCTCCTTTTCACAATGAAATCATTGACTAGGGAGGAAGAACTGGGAAATCAAGTATTTTTTAAAGAGGCAGAGATAGGAAAGAAAGAACAACAAACGTTTAAAAGATTAGCTAGATGTCAGGCACAGGTGGTTTGCCACAGGGTACCGGGCACCTTTGTAACTGTTGTAGGTGCCAAACGCAGATCTCACGAGAGTGTGCACGCACGCGTCACAGCCACAGTGTATATCTACCTATTATCTATCGATCTCACACCGACTCAGGGAGCTAGGGGGTAGGCCTTTTTGTTTCTCTTTTCTTTCGTTTTTAAAGAACATAAGGATAAAAGAGGTTTATTCATTTTTGGTCACAAAATTAAGGAGCTAGAATAGGCCCGTCTCTGTCTTCTCCCCTCCCGCCCCCAGGCGATTTTCTAGACAAACCTGTATTCTGAAAATAGGAACTGTTGCTCTGAATATAATGACAGGGAGGATGGCCCAATCCAGCCCTTCATGTATTTGTATATTTACTTATCCTTATTTGAGACAGTCCTTGAAAACTCTGAAACCAACTTTGTACAGATTCCTTATATCCCCTTAAAATTTATGTTTTATCTGCTTCTTAGCTCTGGATATGTAGTAAAGTAAGACAGAACACTAGAATAAAGAATAATTCACAACAATTATATATATTTGGTATGATGTTAACTGTTAATTACTCTTCACTAAGTACTAGGGCATTGGTGAAAGTCCTCCCTGGACCAGTCCATTATGTTTCTCTCCATTTTCATTCAAAAACATTTAGGGGTACCTGGGTGGTTTGGTCAGTTAAGTGTCCGACTTTGGCTCAGGTCATGATCTCATGTTTCATGAGTTTGAGCCCCGCCTCAGGCTCTGTGCTAACAGCTGGATGCCTGGAGTCTGCTTTGGATTCTGCCTCCTTCTCTCTCTGCTCCTTCCCCGCTCACGCTCTGTCTCTCAAAAATAAGTAAACATTTTTTAAAAATTTAAGCCACTTAGTATCTTGTTGTCCTATTCTGGGTCTATACTACATGATCTATACTTTTATGTAATATTTGGACTAAGGTGGGTCTTTTACTTCTTGCTGAAAACATTCATTTCTAAGATTAAGTGTTTTTTTTAAATATCTAAATTTTAAAGCTTTTTTTAAAGTTATTTATTTTTGAGAGGAGGGGAGACAGGGAGAAAGAGGGGGGAATAGGGAGGGAGGGGGGAGAGGGAGCGAGAGAGAGGCAGGGAGGGAGGGAGAGAAAGGGAGAGGGAGGGAGAATCCCGAGCAGACTCCACACTCAGCTCAATTTGGGGCTCGATCCCACAACCCTGGGATCATGACCTGAGCCGAAATCTAGAGTCAGACGCTCAACAGATTGAGTCATCCAGGCATCCCGAATTTCAGAGACTATAATACTTAATCTGAGAAGGGCGCCTGGGTGGCTCAGTCAGTTAAGCGACCAACTCTGGATTTCGGGTTAGGTCATGATGTCCCAGTTCATGAGTTCGAGCCCTGAATCAGGCTCCACACTTGGCAGTGTGGAGTCTGCTTGGGATTTTGCCCCTCCTTCCCTCCCTCTCTCTCTCTCTCTCTCCCCGCCCCCGCGCCCCGCGTCCCCCCTCCCCCGCTCCAGCTCACTCTCTCTTTTTCAAAGCAAATAAACTTAAAAAAAAAAGCGTTCTGATTATCGTCTCCAAAATGATTAGTTCACATCTACGAGTTGAATTGTTTACGTGAGCTTAGTAACTGTACTATTAGATCCTACCTTTTCCAGCTATATCCACTGAAATCTGTATCTTTTGAGTTAAGCTCCATTCAGCTCCTGAATCATTCATAACTAAGGCAAGCAGTATGTGAAGACTAGTGTATTCCACAGTGGCTGGATTCCAAACTACTGTTGTCTTCTTAAGATGGAAAATGTGCCCCCTCTGCCTTTCTCCCTCTCCTGTGCATCACGCTTTATGTAAGACGAATCAGTCTTCTCTCTTGCTTACATGCACAGTCAGTCATTGCTTTGTATTATTTCATGTTAGGGCTGACACCTAATTCCTGGCTTAGGTTTGTCCCTACAACCTAGAAAGGCGAATACCTATCTTTCATAATCCCAATTAACATTGGCACTTTTGCTACCAAGTGATCCTTCACCCAGAGCCACCATGCAATCAATCCAGGTGAAGCTGATTATCTACCGTGCTCTGTATTTCTGCCATCTCACCCTGCCTCGTACGACCCGCGGAATAGAGCATTTAGTTTTCAATATCAGGTCAGATCACGGTTACACCAGCATTTTTGGACGCCAACGTTAGGTTTCTGGTTCTCATTGTGCTACTAATCCCAAATGCATGTTAAAGTTCACATTCAAATTCTATCCGTTCATCCCAACTCCCCTCCTGGCCTCCAGGTTCAGGAATTTGAACTAAGCTGCATAGAAGTTTACCAACTTCTTTTGAATAATTTTATTACCAAGTCAAATCGAATAGTGGAGCAGAGGAATCTGCTCTGCCCTTGTTCCCAGCATGGTCTCCAAGATCCACCTGGTTCTCCAATTCTTCCCGCTCTTTGGTGAAAGGATAGAAAGATGACGATAGGTAGGTAGACACACAGCCAGACATAGACAAAATTGTATTCTCTGTGCTTATTAGAAAATCAATTCAGAAAACAAATAAGTGAAGGTTCTGTCTGCCCTTTGTAACTATTCCAATAAAGTCACCCCTTTATACCATAAACTCAGTGGATGTTCTTTATCATTTTGCTTTGCCTTTGGAACACAGCAAAGATTCTTTTGAGGGATGATTGTCAGAACTCTGAAATTCTCCTGGAGAAATTCAAACCAAGGTATTAAGAATGCAAATATAAGCCTTGCCCCATTTGCAGGGAACTTAAGATCCATTGGAGTAGACCTCTAATATATTTGAAGTATACTTCCAACGCCAGGTATACTTCAAATCTTTGTAAACTTTATTTCATCTACCCTTAAATCTATGCATGTTATCTTGTCTTTATCACACGAGGTTCAGGATAGATGTGACAAGTGCCCCTTACAAAAGGAAGGTGTGCCTATAATGGAACTCTATCGGGTGAGGTCTTTACTCAAAGTAGCCAGAAAAAAAAAATAAGAAAATAAAAACAGAATACAATCCGAGTCCCTAGAGACAGAGGAGAGTCAAACTGTGGAAAGTAAGAACATCTTCTGAAATCCAAGTTGTAAGTATCTAAATGATGAGAGGCAATGGAAAGATTCTGAAGAAAGAAAACATTGTAACAGACTGAATAATGTGTGTGAAAGGTAAAAAAGAAAAGAGCAAAGAAAAAAGAAAGGAAAAGAAAAAGGTCTCAAAGAAAATTATCTCTAAAAAAGTCAGAGTGCCTCATAGTTTCTTTAACTAGCTATTAGTTTCTATTCTAAGACTACAGATCAAAATTATGATTCTCCTTTCTCCACACAACTTTGTCTTACATTTGCCAAGACAACTAACATATAAGCCTGTCGTATCCATGCCGAGAATACTGGAAGGTAATTTCCAGGTGATTTAGAACCATCATGTGTTGAAAGTTCAGGAAACTTTCAGGATTTAATTTGAAGGTGACCTGATCAACCCCCACACTATAGATACATTCTTATCTTGCAATTTGTGGATGGATATGGGGAAAAAAAGAAGTGGTGAAGTCTCTTATCTTTAAACTCACAGAATACCAGAGTTAGAAAGGGACCTAAAACACTTATAAACTCAGTCCTTCATAAAGTAAAGAATCTTCAATATATGATTCTGATTGACTTTTGGTTAGTTATCCAACGTCTATTTGCCCATCTCGAGTAACAGGGACAGATCACCACTCTTTATAATATTATATTAACATTTGCTTCCTATAGTCTCTTCATGTGAGATTTAAGGAATGACACAACACACAGTATTTTCTTATCCACAGGACAGCCAGAGATTTGAAAGTATATTTAATATCTCCCACGAGTCAACAACCTACCCAAAATTCCAGGTCTATGATTCTACCTATAGGAGGGCTTCTCAATAATTTCCCCATCCGAGGCATTCCCTGGTAGTTTTTCAGTGTCCCCGCTCTGGTGGCATATCACTACTCACTCATGTCTAAGATTTAATCACCAAGACGGCTATTCAAGATCATCCACATTCTTTTGTCGAATGTTTGTTTTGATAGTGTAAGGAAACATGGAAACATTTGTTCTTGGGAGATAATGTCAGAATTAGATCTGTATGCCTTTCTCCAGATGGGCTCATCTTTCTAATCCAACTCATTTATTATACGGAGCATAGAGAGGTAGAAAAATAAAATGCTAACAGTTGTTGAAAAGATGATGCCATCCGAGAGTGCAGATAATGTGCTTTAGCTCTAGCATACAATATGAGAGGAAACTACTGAAGGCTTCAGTGAATTGGGTCACGAACTGCACTTCCTATTACGGCTTTATACCTAATAGTACTTTATATCTTGTTGAGATGCAATAACGCGCTATGGCCTTTGAGGGCAGAGTAATAACAGTACGGGTTGCAGAGCCCAGTAACATTAAATTCGAGTCTCTACGACAGCATTTTCTGGCTGCATGACATCAGAAATGTTAATGGGTTTTTTTTTCCTTATTATTTATTTATTTGTGAGAGAGGGAGAGCGAGCACAAGCAGCGGAGGGGCAGAGAGAGAGGGAGAGAGAGAATCCCAAGCCTCCCAAGCAGGCTCTGCGCTGTCAATGCAGAGCCTGATGCAAGGCTCCATCTCACAAACTGTGAGGTCACAACCCGAGCCGAAATCAAGAGGCAGACACTTAACTGACTTAGGCACCCAGGCACCCGTGTTTCTGAGATTCGCATATCTAAAATAGAAAAATAACGCTTGCCCAAAGAGATCAAAATGCATAAGCAGAGTTAATGTTTAAACATGTCACACCCAGAAAATGGCACAGAATAGGGTGTTCCTATATCTCGTATCATTGCCCTGGTGTTTATTGTTATTTATTTGCATGTGTTAGATATGCCTTTTGCCATTCGTATACGTGAATGTATACAGATAGACATGAACAGTTAACACATGCTAGTGTAGAGCGTACACACATAGATGTCATAAAAATCTAAAAATCCAGATTTTGTTTATAACTTCTAAAAAGTGGTTGGGGTGCCTGGGTGGCTCAGTCGGTTAGGCAGCCGACTTCGGCTCAGGTCATGATCTCACATTCCGTGAGTTCGAGCCCCGCGTCGGGCTCTGTGCTGACAGCTCAGAGCCTGGAGCCCGTTTCGGATTCTGTGTCTCCCTCTCTCTGACCCTCCCCTGTTCATGTTCTGTCTCTCTATCAAAAATAAATAAATGTTAAAAAAAAAAAAATTTAAGAAGTGGTTAAAAGCCCTTTACTTTAGAGATTTGGAATATATTAATTCACTACTCATTATAATCTAAATAATTAATTTAAAAGCAGCAATCGGGGCGCCTGGGTGGCTCGGTCGGTTAAGCATCCGACTTCGGCTCAGGTCATGATCTCACGGTCTGTGAGTTCGAGCCCCGTGTCGGGCTTTGTGCTGACAGCTCAGAGCCTGGAGCCTGTTTCCGATTCTGTGTCTCCCTCTCTCTCTGCCCCTCCCCTGTTCATGCTCGGTCTCTCTCTGTCTCAAAAATAAATAAACGTTAAAAAAAAAAAACAAAAACAAAAAAAACAACTAAAAGCAGCAGCCATAACCATCGCAGAGAACTGAGTGATACAAGTGACAGAATTATTCAGGTATAATTTGATGGCATTCAATAAAGGGATACAATATACTGAGGATGGGAAATGAGGACATGAGAAAAATATGGCACAATGCAATAAATATAAGGCTTAGAAGTAAATTTCCGTGATCAAAGGAGTGTTTCCTGCTTTTAAGAGCCAATCACACTTTTAAATAGTTTTACATTAAGATGGAAACCACTTCATCAACCAGATTAGGGGAATTGAGTGCAGAGATTAATGGAGTAACAAATGTCTCAGTCAGAGCTCTTTTGTATGAATTATATTCCCAATTCAGTCACTTAATTCAGTATAATCTTGGACAAGAAATTAACTGTGATGATCCTCAATTTCCTCAGCTATTTTAAGAAGAAGATAAACTTACTAGGACAACACCTCCCTTAAATGTACTAAAAGAATATAATGGAATAATAGATGAGTATTGTGGATTTAAGTTAGCTATAAAATATCAGGTGCCAGTGTAATGAGAACAGAATATTCAATAAATGTGATATGATGGCTGCTTATTCATCGGGAAAAATCACCTCAAGATTCTTGCCTCACATCATTAACAAAAATAAATTTGGGGAATGTTAAAACTTGAGGCACAAGGAAAAAGAAAAAGTTTAAAATTTCAGAACGCTAAAAGGATTGTGGAATTCCACTTCCAGGAAAGATAAAGATAATAGGGATCTAATTTAGCCACTTAGGAAAACACACAAAGACAAAAATATAGGGCACAATAGTTTTCAAGATGCTGGCAAATGAGCAGTACAGAACACTGATCTTCCCCATAAGATGGGAAACAAATGAAGTCAGGCTCATAAACCCCTTAGCTTATGGCCTTAAGAGAGTTCTCAAAGCACACAGAAGACCACAGCACAGAGAAGAGGAACCCAGGCAGAACTCACCTGACTCTCGGAGTTGAAGAAATCAAGTCCAAGAGTGAATTGCAGTGGCTAGATTTGACAATTTCAAGAATTTTCATGGGCAAGCAAAAAATCCAGTGTTCTGTTTACAATGATAATTTATAATACATGTATGTATCCAGTTAAAAATTACCAGGCATGGGGCGCCTGGGTGGCGCAGTCGGTTAAGCGTCCGACTTCAGCCAGGTCACGATCTCGCGGTCCGTGAGTTCGAGCCCCGCGTCAGGCTCTGGGCTGATGGCTCAGAGCCTGGAGCCTGTTTCCGATTCTGTGTCTCCCTCTCTCTCTGCCCCTCCCCCGTTCATGCTCTGTCTCTCTCTGTCCCAAAAAAAATAAATAAACGTTGAAAAAAAAAATTAAAAAAAAAAAAATTACCAGGCAGGCAAAAAAGGTAGGAAAATGTGAATTATAATAAGGAGAAGAATCAATTGATTGAAATGGTTCCATATCTAATACATGTTAGGCATACTGGGCAAAGAAATCAAAACTATTATTATAACCATATTCCATATGCTTAAGAAAGCTAAGTAGGCATATAAATGTTATAGAAGATAGAAAAGATAAACATTATACGTTGAGAGATGAAAATTATACTGTGTGAGAGTAATAAAAATGGGTGGGATTAAAAGTAGCCTAGACATCACATAAAAAGAAATGAAGGCAAAACAATCTAAACTATATATGGGGAAAAAAAGGTGAAAAAAAAGACCAGTGAGCAATGGAAAATCTTCAAGCTTTCTAGAAAAGACAGGCGAAGAAAATATTTTTTAAAATAATGGCTCAACATGTATTAAAGAAAAAAAAAGGGAAAAACATTCCATGCTCATGGATTAGGAAAACAAATATTGTTAAAATGTCAATATTATCCAAAGTAATCTACACATTCAATGCAATCCCAATCAAAATTGCACCAGCGTTCTTCTCAAGCTAGAACAAACAATCCTAAAATTGTATGGAACCACAAAAGATCCTGAATAGCCCAAGTTATGTTGAAAAAGAAAACCAAAGTGGGAGGCATCACAATCCTGAACTTTAGCCTCTACTACAAAGCTGTAATCATCAAGACAGCATGGTATTGGCACAAAAACAGACACATAGACCAATGGAATCGCATAGAGACTCCAGAATTGGACCCACAAGAGTATGGCCAACTAATCTTTGACAAAGCAGGAAAGAATATCCAATGGAAAAAAGTCTCTTGAACAAATGGTGCTGGGAGAACTGGACAGCCACATGCAGAAGAATGAAACCGGACCACTTTCTCACACCATTCACAAAAATAAACTCAAAATGGATGAAAGACCTAAATGTGAGACAGAAAACCATCAAAACTCTAGAGGAGAAAACAGGCAACAACCTCTTTGACCTCAGCCGCAGCAATTCCTTGCTCCACATGTCACCAAACACAAGGAAAATAAAACCAAAAATGAACTATTAGGACCTCATCAAGATAGAAAACTTCTGCACTGCAAAGGAAACAATCAACAAAACTAAAGGCGACCGACAGAATTGGAGAAAATATTTGCAAATGACATATCGGATAAAAGGTTAGTATCCAAAATCTATAAAGAACCTACCAAAGTCAATACCCAAAAACAAATAATCCAGTGAAGAAATGGGCAGAATACATGAATAGATGTTTTTCCAAAGTAGACATCCAGGTGGCCAACAGACACATGAAAAGATGCTCAACATCATTCATCATCAAGGAAATACAAATCAAAACCACATTGAGATACCACCTCACACCGGTCAGAGTGGCTAAAATTAACAACTCAGGAAGCAACAGATGTTGGCAATGATGTGGAGAGATGGGAACCCTCTTGTACTGTTGGTGGGAATGCAAACTGGTGCAGCCGCTGGGAAAATAGTGTGGAGGTTCCTCAAAAACTTAAAAATAGATCTACCCTATGACCCAAAAATAGCACTACTAGGAATATATCCAAAGGATACAAGAGTGCTGATTCATAGGGGAACATGTACCCCCAATGTTTACAGCAGCACTTTCAACAATAGCCCAATTATAGAAAGAGCCTAAATGTCCATCAACTGACGAATGGATAAAGAAGATGTGGTTTATATATTCGATGGAATACTACTTGGCAACGAGAAAGAATGAAATCATGCTATTTGTAGCAACATAGATGGAACTGGAGGGTATTATGCTGAGTGAAATAAGTCAGCCAGAGAAAGACAGATATCATATGTTTTCACTCATATGTGGAACTTGAGAAACTTAAGATATGGGGGAAGGGAAGGGAAAAAATAATTTCAAACAGAGAGGGAGGCAAACCGTAAGAAACTCTTAAATACAGAGAACAAACTAAGGGTTGATGGGGGTGGGAGAGGAGTGAAATGGGTGATGGGCATTAAGGAGGGCACTTGTTGGGATGAGCACTGGGTATTGTATGAAAGCGATGAATCACAGGACTCTACCCCCAAAACCAAGAGCACACTGTATACACTGTATATTAGCTACCTTGACAACAAATTATATATTAAAAAAATTCATTTAAAAAACTATGAACCCTTTGATTCAAGATAATCATGGATCTCCTAATACAAGAAAACTTCACAAAGTGCTCAACGTTCAAGAGGTATCATGATATTATTTTATAAAATTTCATATAAAATTTTTCACATGTACTTTAAACTCTTTAAAAGTTAATCAAATTTTAAAAATAATAATTTTTTTAAATGCTTATTTTTGAGAGAGACAGAGCGTGAGCAGGGGAGGGACAGAGAGAGAGGAAGACACAGAATCCGAAGCAGGCTCCAGGCTCTGAGCTGTCAGCACAGAGCCCGACGCGGGGCTCGAATTCACGAACTGTGAAATCATGAGCTGAGCCAAAGTCGGATGCTCAACCAACTGAGCCACCCCGGTGCCTCCAAAATAATTCTTTAGTGAGGACTATATAACATATCTAAGAGTTAAGTGTACATCGACAATAACAAAAAGGCTAGACTGAAGGGGAATATATTATTGTAAGTTTCTTACACTGTAGGTGAACATACACATCACTTGAACATGATCTGGCATAAGTAAAATATAAGTTAAACTCCAAACAACTACCTAAAAAAATCAGTAACACAAAACCAAGAGATTACAGTCAATAAGCCAAAAAAAGAAAAAAAAAAGATAAAATGAAATAATAAAAACACATCATTAATTCAAAAGAAAGAAGAAACAGAGGAAAAGTTGAAATAAAAAATATATGGGCCCAAGAAAAAACAAATAGCAAGATGATAGATTTAAACAAAGCCTTATCAATACCACAGTAAACACTAATGGTTTAAACACCTCAATTAAAAGATTTTTCACTGATTATAAAACAGACAAAAACAAAAGAGACCTACTCTATATTTCATAAAGCATAACCGCTTTAAATATAAAGTCACAAGTCATTTGAAAGGAAGGATTAAAATGTATCATACTAAGAGAGGCAGCATTTTAAAGATCCCCCAGCCACCCACGATTCCCACCCTCTAATTATTCAAATGCTGATCTAGATGCCACTATGAGCCTTGCTAATCCGCTGATCTTAAAACAGAGGGACACCCTGGATACTAGTGTGGGCCCAAGGTAGTCCTGTGAGCCCTTGGGTAAGTAGAAAAGAGAGTGGAAGATGGAGGGAGGGGAGATGTGGAAGGGGTGGTCCCAGAGACTTGAAGCAGAGAACTGGACTCTCAACTGTTGGAAAGTTCTTTTTAAGATGGAAGAAGATGGCACAAAAACAGACACATAGACCAATGGAATAGAATAGAAACCCCAGAACTAGACCCACAAAAGCATGACCAACTCATCTTTGACAAAGCAGGAAAGAACAGCCAATGGAAAAAAGACAGTCTCTTTAACAAATGGTGCTGGGAGAACTGGACAGCAACATGCAGAAGGTTGAAACTAGACCACTTTCTCACACCATTCACAAAAATAAACTCAAAATGGATAAAGGACCTGAATGTGAGACAGGAAACCATCAAAACCTTAGAGGAGAAAGCAGGAAAAGACCTCTCTGACCTCAGCCGTAGCAATCTCTTACTCGACACATCCCCAAAGGCAAGGGAATTAAAAGCAAAAGTGAATTACTGGGACCTTATGAAGATAAAAAGCTTCTGCACAGCAAAGGAAACAACCAAGAAAACTAAAAGGCAACCAACGGAATGGGAAAAGATATTTGCAAATGACATATCGGACAAAGGGCTAGTAACCAAAATCTGTAAAGAGCTCACCAAACTCCACACCCGAAAAACAAATAACCCAGTGAAGAAATGGGCAGAAAACATGAATAGACACTTCTCTAAAGAAGACATCCGGATGGCCACAGGCACATGAAAAGATGTTCAATGTCGCTCCTTATCAGGGAAATACAAATTAAAACCACACTCAGATATCACCTCACGTCAGTCAGAGTGGCCAAAATGAACAAATCAGGAGACTATAGATGCTGGAGAGGATGTGGAGAAACGGGAACCCTCCTGCACTGTTGGTGGGAATGCAAATTGGTGCAGCCGCTCTGGAAAGCAGTGTGGAGGTTCCTCAGAAAATTAAAAACAGACCTACCCTATGACCCAGCAATAGCACTGCTAGGAATTTATCCAAGGGATACAGGAGTACTGGTGCATAGGGGCACTTGTACCCCAATGTTTATAGCAGCACTCTCAACAATAGCCAAATTATGGAAGCCTAAATGTCCATCAACTGATGAATGGATAAAGAAATTGTGGTTTATATACACAATGGAATACTACGTGGCAATGAGAAAAAATGAAATATGGCCTTTTGTAGCAACGTGAATGGAACTGGAGAGTGTGATGCTAAGTGAAATAAGCCATACAGAGAAAGACAGATACCATATGGTTTCACTCTTATGTGGATCCTGAGAAACTTAACAGAAACCCATTGGGGAGGGGAAGGAAAAAAAAAAAAAGAGGTTAGAGTGGGAGAGAGCCAAAGCATAAGAGACTGTTAAAAACTGAGAACAAACTGAGGGTTGATGGGGGGTGGGAGGGAGGGGAGGGTGGGTGATGGGTATTGAGGAGGGCACATTTTGGGATGAGCACTGGGTGTTGTATGGAAACCAATTTGACAATAAATTTCATATATTAAAAAAAAAAAAAAAGATGGAAGAAGAAAGCCACAAGCCAAAAAAAAACCCTGCAGGCGCTTCTAGGGAAGAGAACAACCCATCAACAATTGCAATGGAAAGAGGGCCTAAGTTTGAATAAGCTTAGAAGCAGACTCATCTCCAGAATCTTTAAAAAAGAAACACAGTTCTGCTGACAGCTGGACTTTGACCTAGTGAAACCCAAAGCAGAGAACCAGCTGAGCCACGTTACCTCTGAAATTCTGACCTATAGAACTGTGAAATAAGTGGATGTTGCATTAAAGTACTAAACTTGTGATTTGTTGAGGCAGCAATAGAAAACTAATACACATATTAACACAAGTCAAGAGAAAGCTGGAGTTCTTGCAGGGGAGGGGCAGAGAGAGGAGGACAGAAGATTCCAAGTGGGATCCGCACTGACAGCAGACAGCACGATGCGGGGCTCAAACTCATGAACCCTGAGATCATGACCTGAGCCTAAGTCAGACACTTCACCGACTGAGCCACCCAGGTGCCCCTAAGTGTTTTTGAATGACAGTTCTGAATAAAGTCTGTTTTACCATCAGAATCATTTGTTTCTAACCGTGCATGCATATATCCCTTGCCACACATCTTATGCTTAAAATCAACTCACAACTCCTCCAGTGTGCCTCCCCTTTCAAAAGACACCTACTAGGGGATTGAGTACTGCCAAGTTATTGTGTCCGAGACCTCATCAAACACATATCTGTGATTAGTTACCTCACTCTTGAGACCAAGAATTTCCAGAGTATGAGGGGATCTAAGTGATCTAGAATTGTGAGTAGGAGGTAAATGGAGAAGCATGGTAACAGTGTTAGTTCTTTTACTTTTTTTTTTTTTTTAATTTTTTTTTTTCAACGTTTATTTATTTTTGGGACAGAGAGAGACAGAGCATGAACGGGGCAGGGGCAGAGAGAGAGGGAGACACAGAATCGGAAACAGGCTCCAGGCTCCGAGCCATCACCCCAGAGCCCGACGCGGGGCTCGAACTCACGGATCGCGAGATCGTGACCTGGCTGAAGTCGGACGCTTAACCGACTGCGCCACCCAGGCGCCCCAGTTCTTTTACTTTTAAAAAAAAAATTTTTTTTTTTTTACATTTTTTAATTTATTTTTGAGAGACAGAGCACAAGCGGGGGAGGGGCAGAGAGAGAGGGAGACACAGAATCCAAGGCAGGATCCAGGCTCTGAGCGTCAGCACAGAGCCAGACGCGGGGCTCGAACTCACAAACCATGAGATCATGACCTGAGCCAAAGTCGAACACTTAACCGACTGAGCCACCCAGGCACCCCAAGTTCTTTTACTTTTTTATTCACACCCAGATTCATAGGCCAATTTTCTTGGCTGAGTGCCTAGTATAAAGAGGATAATTAGACTGAAACGCGAATGAGGCCAACTGCAGACTGTCTATTTGAAAGTTAGACTTACCTTCCAATTTATTTAACCACGAAGCTCGAAATTCAGCTTAATCAGTATGGCCACAGAGAATAGAAACGTATTTGGCTAATTCCAGTTCAGTTTCCCAAGGTTCTTCAAAGTCCCTAATGGAACAGTACAGCTGGTATTACTCCGTTCTGTGCAAGGGTGACCTTGCTGCTTCCAAAATGCTTAATGTTCGCTGTGCCATAGCCTTGTTATGCTTTAGCTCATATTGTCATTTAGGAAGGCTTGAATCAAGCGAACTATGCACTCAAGTTTTCGATTTAAGGAAATATGTACAAATGGCCAATCTCAACATCAGGAAAGGCCTATTCTTAGCTCAAGTAAAAGGCAGTCACTAAACTGATAGATCCAAATCTAATTAGTTATTGACTGTTTCCTGCAATATTGACTTTCTGCTACCCTGTTTCCTATTACACTGACTGGAGAGCCTGGGAACATTTGACAAAGCTGGTCAATCTAAAACTGAAATTCTGTACTGACTTCAGTAGGTACCACTAAAAGAAGATTTGTTATATATATATATACACACACACATACACACACACTTAAATATATATATATATATATATATACATATATACACACACACACACACACACACACACACATAAATAAAAACAGTAAAGCAATGATATACCAGGTAAAACCAAATAAGAAAGTTCAGGTGATAATATTTGATAATATTTATATCATAAAAATATAAGTGAAAAAATGTGAAATAGCATGAATTGGGTCAATCTATGTTACATTGCCAATTTATCTAATTAATACACAACTGATATCTGAGCAATACTCAGGAGGTTTTTTTGCAATAATCTAGTAAAAGGTAAGAAGAAACTTCCAAAAAACCAGCTGATTTTGGAAATATGAACATGTTCCTCTCAGTTGTTGACATTTCAAACAGAAAGAAAATACATAGATTTTTTTTTTAAGTGAATTTATTTATTTTGAGAGAGAGAGAAAAAAAAAGCATGAATGGGGGAGGAGAAGAGAGAGAGAGAGAGAGAGAGAGAGAGATTGAGAGAATCCCAAGCAGATTCCACACTGTCAGCACAGATCCCAACACAGGGCTTAACGCCTCTGAACTGTGAGATCATGACCTGAGCCTAAATCAGACGTTCAACCGACTGGGTCATCCAGGCACCCTGTGTAGATTTTTTTTTTAATGAAGAGACTCTTCCATGTAAAAATCAAACAACAACAACAAAAAAAAACACCAGAAAGACTGTCTCGACATTAAGAAACTGCAAGCATCACGAGACTATGTATATAAAGGATGAAAAACTGGTCGTAAAATTAGATGCCAGATTTTAGCAACATATACAGAGATTTAAAAGAAAAAACTGTGTCCTGAGAATTTTACACCTGCCTTAAGTTGTCAGTCACTTGTTTGAAGGCAACAAAAAGATATTCACTCTCTGCTTTTTAAATGACAGAACACATGCTAGATTTGCTCATTTCTAACCAAAGCCAGAAAAATAACAGAAAAGTTCGTTTACACATAAGTTAATGAATATTTAGCAGCTATCAAACACATCTTGTGGTCAAGATGCATTACATAAACCCAGAACTATCAAAGTAATATACCATGGATCCATATGATCATACTTGGGAAGCCAGAGTTCACTGGCCATTAAAAAGGAATGATAAGAAAAGCAAAATATTTATACTTTTTGGAAATTAAATACAAATTTTTAAACAATGCACTAAAAAAGTGATAAAAAAGGAAATAGAAAAAAATATTTAAAACTAAACAGTACTGATAACCTACATCTCAAAGTTACAGAATAAAGCCAAGATGGTATACCAAGAGGATCAAGGAAAATGTACCTTCTTCAGTGAAGTTACTAGAAAGTAATATACTGGGGCCAGAATTACACGTATCAGTTCACATGTATAAAAACATAGCTTTCAGGGTGCCTGGGTAGCTCAGTTGGTTAAGCATCCAGCTCCTGATTTCAGCTCAGGTCATGATCTCGCATTTCTGAGTTTGAGTCCCAGGTTGGGCTCTGTGCTGACAGCACAGAGCCTGCTTGGGATTCTCTCTTGCCTTCTCTCTCTGCCCCCCACCCCGGCTCACACATGCTCTCTCTCTCTCTCAAAATAAACAAACTTAAAAAAAAAAACAATAAAAGCTAGCTTTCTTGGTTTTCTCTGTCTTCCTGTATAGCCCCATCCTTTCTGTGGTAGTTAAGAATTGGACTTGGGAGCCATCTGCCCAACTTTGTACCCAAGCTCTTCCATTTCCTAATTGTGCAAATCAAAAAAAAAAATTCCCTGTGACTCAGTTTCCTCATTTGCAAACCATGGATAATTTCAGTTACCTATCTTCTGTGGTAATTGTTGGGATGGATGAGTTATATAGAATCATATGGGGAATCCATATTGGATCCATTATGGATCCATAGAATCCATAATAAGTGCTATGTAATTGTTAGCTACTATTTTTTACAATGGAGGCCAACTATTCCGAAGTTTTCTAATTAAATACAGGGAAAGCCTTTCTGTTTTAAGAAACTGTCTTTGCACAATTGTATGGTCACTTCAAAGATCACATTCCCTATTAAAATTGTTCTATCACCTTGAGGTTTAGGTGTCAATGTATACATTTTTCAAGGACACAAACATTCAGACCACAGATGTTCACCAGTAAGAACTTCTGACTCTCAGGTTTTCTTTTTTGGAAGGCTCTTATTACTGATTCATATATTTATATATTTTCAAGCCAAATAATTTCTCTTGATGTGAATTTCAGTAGTGTATCTCAAATAATTGACCCATTTCCTCTACAGAATTTATGAGCTTAATTTTGTTCACAGTATTCCTTCATTCTCTTTTGTTATTTTTTTTTTTTTTTTAAATTTTTTTTTTTTTTCAACGTTTATTTATTTTTGGGACAGAGAGAGACAGGGCATGAACGGGCGAGGGGCAGAGAGAGAGGGAGACACAGAATCGGAAACAGGCTCCAGGCTCTGAGCCATCAGCCCAGAGCCCGACGCGGGGCTCGAACTCACGGACCGTGAGATCGTGACCTGGTTGAAGTCGGACGCTTAACCGACTGCGCCACCCAGGCGCCCCTCTTTTGTTATTTTTATGATTCATTTAATACCCATGGAATCAACAATATTGCCCAGTCTTTCATTTCTGAGATCTGTCATCTTCATGGGGGGGGGGAGGGGTGGAGAGCGGCCTAGAGGTTTATCACTTTTGGTGATATTTTCAAGGAAGCAGATATTGTTTCCATTGTTTATTTTTTCCGTATTGCTTTCCCATAATAACGATTCAGATACTAAAATTTTATCAAAATATCTTTTCATTTCTAAATTTGCATATGGTTGTTTTTAAAAACCTATTTGCTATTTTCAATAGATTTCTCGCATTCTTACATTTTCATTGTTGTATTTTATGTAGCTATTTTAATTATTACTTCAATCAGTTTCAGATTATTCCTAACTCTTGCCCTTTGCTTACTAAAACTATTGGTCATTTGGTGTTAATTATGTTTTGTTTTTGTTCCTCTAAAAATACCCTTGCCTGTTTGAACATGTTATTCAATATAAATTTAAACATAAGATCTATTCATCTAATATGGGGACAACACTATCACCCTGAACTAAAACATTTTATTCTTTTCCTTGTCCCTGGATTCATTTGGGATTTTCAGCTACAGCTGTTAGAACTTATAGCTGTCTAAAGGCTTAGTTTACAGATTATAATGCTAATAATAAGTATTTTTTCAGCCAAATTCCCTGATCTAACTTGTGCTTACTTCTCATTTCAGTTTCAACTCAATTATTGTCGCTAAAGATTCTTTATGTCTTTCAAGCTTAAAAAAAGAAAGTATTGAAAAATATGTGTGTAGGGTACCTCAAAGAATCTTTTCTTCCATATTTCCATTAGCAAAATTTCCCTTTCAAAAAAAACAAGCTGCAGGAGCGCCTGGGTGGGTCAGTCAGTTAAGCGTCTGACTTTGGCTCAGGCCATGATCTCCTGGTCCATGAGATCAAGTCCCGAGCTGCTCTGTGCTGACAGCGTGGACCCTGCTTGGGGTTGTCCCTGTCTCCTTCTCTCCCTTTCTCTGTGCTCCTCCCTGACTCGTGCTTTCTCTCTCTCAAAATAAATAAGCAAACTTTAGTAAAATCAATCAATCAATCAATCAATCTAAACTCAAGAAAATAAACAAAAATAAAATAGATTGGGAGACTAAAAAAATAGATTGTTTAGAAAACAAATAGAAGAATTTATAAAGATGACATGTTTACTAGATTCGTGTCACACATATTTTGTTACCTATACTCATCAAATTGCTAAAATATACAGATTTTATAATTGCAGTTCACACAATAGACATTGCTTCTAAAACTGAAACCATTTTAAACACAAATATACTATAATGCAATTCAAAAATGGGACCTAAGCTCTGAACTTTGCTTTGTTGCTGTGCTTACATATTCTCTTCCATTTCTGAGGATATATTCAATAAGACCATGCAAACCGGGAGCCAAAATAATTTAAGCTCAGGTAATTTATATTTGGCCCAACACCGCAAAGAATCAGTCTATATTACACACACATACAGATTATCTACATATATATATATATTTTTTGTTAACAAAAGACTGAATTTTTGAGGATGGACAGACTGTCTGTTTCCTTGATTATATTACAGTGACTGCATATAAAAGGATCTGAAAATATTTATTAATTTATTTAATTAATTAATAAATTAATTTATTAATTTTATATGCAATTATTAATAAAGAAACAAACACTATCACGTTTTATTGCTCTAGAAATTGAGCAGAATGCACTATCATAAATTTTCATTTTCTTTTCTGTTGGCTTGTTTCAATTAGTTGAAGAGAGTGGCAAAAAAAAAAAATCAAGAGGGGTGCCTGGGTGTCTCGGTAAGCGTCCGACTTCAGGTCAGGTCATGATCTCACGGTTGGTGAGTTCGAACCTCGCCTCGGGCTCTGTGTTGACAGCTCAGAGCCCGGAGCCCGCTTCGGATTCTGTGTCCCCCTCTCTCTCTGCTCCTCCTCCACTCACACTCTGTCTCTCTTTCAAAAATAGATAAACATAATTTAAAAAAAAATCAAGAGAAATTAAGTATATCTGCATGTACTGTAACGATTGATGTGCAAATTCCGCAGTGTGATCAATGTCTAGTATGTGTCACACAATGCTGTCAAGTAGCTGAGATTAATAGCATTTATGTAAAAGATCCAGAAAATATGAAAAGCGGAGATTTTCGGCCCAGGAAAATTTAGATGAAAACATATTATCGAATTATTAAAAACACTGGAGTTTATATGATAAATAATCCCAATAACAACCTTTCATCAATTAAGAAACTGATAACATTCATACTGTGTGATATCAAAATTATTAAGAAAAACGAGAAGACCTTCAAGAAGTCATTTTTCCGATTTCAAATTAAATGATGGAATTTATAGTTTAAAGGAATATACCGAATTACATGTTTGAAAAACTTAAAAAAAAAACTCTTTTGTAAAAAATCTAGATCTGAAATAAATTTGAGATAATTACACTGAAAATCTGGTAGAAGAAATGTTATTTTATTTAAAAAAAATGGTGACTGGGGCGCCTGGGTGGCGCAGTCGGTTAAACGTCCGACTTCAGCCAGGTCACGATCTCGCGGTCCGTGAGTTCGAGCCCCGCGTCAGGCTCTGGGCTGATGGCTCGGAGCCTGGAGCCTGTTTCCGATTCTGTGTCTCCCTCTCTCTCTGCCCCTCCCCTGTTCATGCTCTGTCTCTCTCTGTCCCAAAAATAAATAAACGTTAAAAAAAAAAATTAAAAAAAAAAAAAAATGGTGACTAATACCAAGGTTGATTCAACTTAAATCAATTTTGTTTTTAGTAAATGATCTAAATTAGAGGAAAAGAATGAGCTGTAGAGTGGGGAGCCCTCCATAATCCTAGGGATCAATCATCTTTGTCAGTGGGGAAAAATTCTGTCTGTAGGATGTATAGTATCACTATCTAAAAAAATAATTGCCAATGTGTTATAAAAGATATTTTCATGAAAATAGAGTTCCATGTTTCCTGGGGTAGGAAAATATGCTAATATATGTGAGTCTAACTTCCCCATTGGTAGCATGTGATCAACCATCTATATTTTTTTATAAAATTCTTGCAAGTGTTTCTTTCTAAAATTCCATTACACTGATTTCTTCTCAAAGTTTGCTTTTTTAGTTTACGACTTTAAACAAAATTTGTATCTTTGTTTTTAAAAAGAGACACCATAATAAGATTGAGAAAGCCTGGGACGGCTAGGGAGGCATTAAATGTCCACAGCTTTAGGTGCCATAATGATATTTTGGACCAGTAAACTATGAACCAAGAGTTCAGTGGATTACTGTATGATGTTCATTACTTTGTCACTTTATTTCATTGTGAAACTCCCTGAGCCATTGTTTTTCTTTAGTAGCCGCAGAAGAATTTTCTACATGGATTGATCTCCAGGATCTGTTTCAGCTCTAATAGTCTATGACTCTGCTTTAAAATTAAACTTTTTGCATCCAATAGTTTATATTAAGTTATGCAGAGAAAGAATATTAGCATGGATTTTAGGTTTGCTTTAATGTACCTATATTTATGCTAAGTAATATTGTGGGTGGGAAGTCTATAAATAATGCAGTAATACAAAAGTTAATTACACATTAACTTTAAAATTATGAAATGGGGGTGCCTGGGTGGCTCAGTTGGTTGAGCGTCCGACTTCAGCTCAGGTCATGATCTTGCAGTTCATGAGTTCGAGCCCCACGTCGGGCTCTGTGCTGACAGCTTGGAGCCTGGAGCCTGCTTCGGATTCTGTGTCTCCCTCTGTCTGCCCCTCTGCCGCTTGCACTGTCTCTCGCATTGTCTCAAAAATAATTAAACATGAAAATTTTTTTTTAAATTTAATTTAAAAAATTAAATAAAATTATGAAGCCATTCTAAGCTAACATTTTTCTAGATTCTTAAAGTACTATATAATGACTTTTTTTTTTTTGGAGAATGTTCTAAGATGGTGATATAAGATTCTGAACTTGACTCCTCCTCCTATGTACACAGTGTATCCACAGCTACATATGGAACAATTTCCTCTTAGTAAGAAAAACAAGAACACCTAAAGGCTTCTGAGCGATAACCACATATCAGGCAAACAAGAAGAAAACCACATCAAAGCAGGTAGAAGGGGCTGGGATAAACCCCACCCCCAGTGCAACAACCCACAGTTGGGAAGGAACTCGAAATCCAGAGCTTCCCTGTTAGAAATTAAAGGTTTAGAACTCATATCAGGCACCCCAACTTTTAAGACCCGCACCTGAGATACAAGCCCCCAAAACACCTAATTTTGAAAACAAACAGGGCTTATGTCCTGAGATCCACAAGACTGTAGTGATCTGAGAAACCACCCTGTAAAGCATTGTACACTCAGACCTCCTTGTCCCAGGGCCAGGCTCAGAAGTAGACAGTAGTACCCAGACTTAACATGAAAAAGGCACACCTGCTTATATTACAGTGTTTGTTAGCCTGAGGGACATGCATCTAATTTAATACATTCCCCCTAGGAGCCTGCTTGAACACTGTCCAAGGATAGGCGGCTTGTTTCATCTGCCACATGGAAACCAACACAGAGAGTCAAACAAAATGAGGACACAAAGGAATAGGTTACAAATGAAAGAACAAGATAAAATCTCAGAGAGGGGAGGGATGTTAATGAAACAGAGATCAGTGATTTCCCTACTAAAGAGTTCAAAATAATGCTCACCGAACTGGGGAGAAGAAGAAGTGAACACAGTGAGAACTTCACAAGGAGACAATGTAAGAAAGTACCAAACACAAGTCACAGAGCTGAAAATTACACGAGAGGGGTTCAGCATCAGAATAGATGAAGAAGAAAGAATTGTGATAACATAAAATGAAATTATAATGACTACGCGCCCTCATGATTTCCATGCTCCAAAAATGCCATATTTGGTAAATTTCATCTATAATCAAATACCTTCTCTCTGAGAAGAACTAAAGGCCAATTTAAGGGATAATCACTTTCTTTTTTTTAAATTTTTTTTAATGTTTATTTTTGAGGGGGGGGAGGGGCAGAGAGAGAGGGAGACACAGAACCCAAAGCAGGCTCCAGGCTCTGAGCTGTCAGCACAGAGCCCAGCGTGGGGCTTGAACTCACAAATGTGAGCTCATGACCTGAGCCGAAGTCAGAGGCTTAATTGACTGAGCCACCCAGGCGCCCCAGGGGATAATCATTTTCATTCATTTCAGCTTCATTGTTAAGTATATACAAGAAATATATAATTTGTAGGTGAAAGATTTTGAAAAGCACCATAAATCCAACTGTAAAATTCAATCGTACACACAGTACATGCACAAAAAGAATTTAATGGGTTTTATTGTGTACTAGAAAATGGTCCCAATTTTAGGAACATGAACATAATCAGATACAAGCGCTTCGCTAGAGAAACACAACGTCTCGACTCTGGCAGATGTTGACATTGTGTTGTTACTGACAATAATGGCAGCCGCAGTCTATGCACAACACTTTTGAATACAAGGCAACTTTTAGAGACAGAGACAGTGCTGTGAGCATTTGGAAGAGGAAGAGATCATTCCCAATGGAAAGGTGTACGTGGACGTAAGCATGATGGTGGGATGGAGGGGCTGTGTCTTAAAGAAGACATGGATAGGGGCGCCTGGGTGGCTCAGTCGGTTGGGCGGCCGACTTCGGCTCAGGTCATGATCTCGCGCTCCGTGAGTTCGAGCCCTGCGTCAGGCTCTGTGCTGACAGCTCAGACCCTGGAGCCTGTTTCAGATTCTGTGTCTCCCTCTCTCTGACCCTCCCCCATTCATGCTCTGTCTCTCTCTCTATCTCAAAAATAAAAATAAACGTTACAAAAAAAATTTAAAAAAAAAAAAAAAAAAAAAAAAAAGAAGACATGGATAGAAGTAGCTTTCAAAAAGATGCCAAGACATTCACCAAGAATGGAATATGTCCTATTTCCTTTATGAGGAAATAATGGCCAAGTATGGATAAGAGTGATGGACTCAAAGATTAATGGTGTAAATAATCCTTATATGGTATTATGAAACAAATGTAAGTTTATTTTAAAAATGAATATTTGAAACATATATGCCCAGTCATATAATGTGTGCATATGCCAAAATGTAGACAGTAACTTGCACATAGATTTAGTAGATACTAAATAATCATTGAATAAAATAATGAATAAATTAATTAATTCTAAAACACTCTGTGACTCTATTATCTTGAGCTTTAAAGACCACATACTCTTTAGGCAGGGACAGGGATTTATTTACTGTGTATCCCTAGCAACTAATACTGTCCCTGAAACATATGAGTCCTGAAATAAATGTTTGTGGAAAGTTGTTAAATGGATTAAACTTTGGTGTTTGGCTTTAGTTTGTGAGCTAAACAAGTGTAGCTAAAGCCACATAAAATATTCACTGATTAAACTTTATGTAAATAAATCTATAAATCATTTGTAAATATTGCTGCAGCAAATAGTTACTCTTGGTCCCAGAACTTTTTTTTTTCCTTTTAAAGTAACAGTTTTTGCATAAAATATTGTTAACACCTTTAATCACAATGAGTTGGAAAGAAGGCATTTCCATGGTGGGCTCCTGGGAAAGTGGTTAGATAATGTCTGTCTGTAGGAGAAGATGAAAGCAAGAATTTTGGGGGGGGGGGGGCTTACTTCTCTGATCTTATCTACATTCTACATTCTTCTTGCCTCTGTGGTTTTATACATGTGAATTGAGTTTACATTGTTTGGGCTATAATTGCTCATCCCTGCCATAATTACTTTATTAGTTTAGCTATACCACTGGGAAGATCATTTCCCATTGTGGTTATACAAATCTGTTTTACAAGTCGATATAACTAGAATTTAAATTATGCTGCTGTGGGTAAAAATAATAACAAGTACTTTTTTAGGGATTCCTTCAGAGATCAGCTAAAAGGATGAATCAGTGTGCCCAAGGAAATAAGATAAAGTCTGTCCTTCAGAATTTTTTGTATGAAGTCCTCAACTGCTTCAAAGAGTTTCCTTTTTATAGGATAGACTAAAGACAAACTTTGAAATAAAATCCACAATAGTACATTATTTTTAAGTACCGTTAATGTAGCCACCAAGTATTTGAGGGCTCCGGGTAGTGGGAATAATAGTATCTAAAGAATAAAAATAGCTAAGTTCATGGTACTTTTAGTCCATAGCAACAAATCTTTTTGGTTAGATGCAGGATGTATCAGACAATTGAATGTCAAGATTTAGATGAGGCATATTCATGGGTGCGAACTAAGTTTGGCAATATTGTTTTGTGCTGATAAAAACTAACAAAACCACAAAAACAAAACCTGAATTATAGCTCTGGAGTTTCACAACTCACTTCCCTACCACTCAGACACTATTTTTATTTAAAGAGTTGACTTCATGGGGTACCTGGGTGGCTCAGTTCGTTAAGCATCTGACTCTTGATTTCTGCTCAGGTCACGATCTCGGGGTTTATGAGTTTGAGCCCCTGCATCTGGCTCTGCGCTGCCAGACCCTGCTTAAAATTCTTTCTCTCTCTGCCCCTCCCCCACTCACTCTCAAAAAAAACAAACATTTAAAAAATGATAAAATAAATAGTTGACTCCATTTAAAGGTAGGCAAACATCCAGAAGAAGTCATAAGACATATAGTCTGAAATACTGGAGGCGGGGAGGGCAGGGGGCAGGGAGATGGATGGTTGTTGGTAGCAATGAAGGAGCACTCCCTCATGGCGGTAAAGAAAGATAGTTTGTTTTCAATATAATTTATTGTCAAGTTAGCTAACATACAGAGTATACAGTATGCTCTTGGCTGTAGGAGTAGATTCCCATGATTCATTGCTTACATAAAACACCCAGTGCTCATCCCAACAAGTACCTTCCTCAATGCCTGTCACCCATTTTTCCCCTCTCCTGCCCTCCTCCATCAATCCTCAGTTTGTTCTCTGTATTGAAGAGTCTCTTACGGTTTGCCTCCCTCTCTGTCTGAAACTATTTTTTCCTCTTCCCTTCCCCCATGGTCTTCTGTTAAGTTTTTCAAATTCCATATATGAGTGAAAACATATGATATCTGTACTTTCATAACAATTCAAATTGGAAGAAAAATAATCTTCAAAACCAGAAAGAATCAGACAACTGAAGAAGTCAATAGCGTATTTAAAAAGATAAAATGGAATTTAACCATTACAGAGATGAAAGTCACATGAGTAAGCCACACAGAGTTCAATACATAAAATTACAAAAAGTCCTGATGTGAACTGTAGCATCAATTAAGGTTCAAAAAAAAAAAAAAAAAAAATACAAACTCAAGTATTCCTTTTCTATTGCTGTGTAACAAATTACCACAAAGGTAGTGGCTTATTATTGTGGATCAAGAGGCCAGGAATCAGTTAACCGGGCACTTTGCTCAGAATTTCACTGGGCCACAATCAAGGTTCGAGTGGCACTGTGGTTTTTATGCCGTGTTGGCAGAATTCAGTTCCTTAGAGCTGTAAGACAGAAGTCACTGTTTTCTTGCTCGTTGCTGGCCAGAGACAGTCTCAGCTCCTGACACACAACTGGATGTTTACTTACTCAAAACCAGCAAGAGAAACTCTCTGAATCTGCTACAAAAGAGTCTTACAGAACAACGTAATCTTGCAAGTGACTATCCAGTGTTCACAGGCCCTGCCCTGCCTCAAGGAAAGGGAATTACATGTACACTAGGGGGCAGGAACCTTCTAGGTCATTTTAGAATTCTGCCTACCACACGTTACAAAATGAAAAAAAAAGATGACAAATCAAGAAGTTTAGTGTTCCTCAAGTTCATGAGTTTGAAAATAGCATAACAAATAAGAGTATCTGACTTTAAGATGGCAAGGAGCTTTGGGGGCCTCTTTCTTCCCCCAAAAAGCACAGAAAACAAGAAGACAACACAGCCAAGTGATAGCTGAAGACTTAATGTCTAATTTGTGAGAGGCAAATGCCGATGAGAAAATTCTTAATTTATTTGTGGACCAGAGGACAATTACAAATGTCTGCAGATACGAGCAAGAACAAGTGAGTAAACTCTGCAGAACCAATACAGCTTAGGAATGAGACACCAGCACTACGGCAGCTGGTGGGGACTCGTGTGAAAACGGAACGATCTTCCATTTTCCATCCACACCTCAAGAAGTCAAGGGCCTATTCTTTATGGAACCACGGATAGGGTATGTATTCTCTAGAGGAGTTTGACAAGGAAAGTGCCAGCCTTGAGGACACAAGTCAAACAGCACATGAGCAAGATGCAGACTGAGAAGAAGGGTCCACTCTACTGACATTAATTGTATGCCACCCTCATAACTTCCATTTGCTGGTGATCATTATACCGCCATGCTAAAGCTGAAATGCCAAAATACTAACATTTATGGTCACTATCTTTTTAAATTTTATTTATTTCGAGCCAGAGAGAGAAAGTGCATGCACATGAGTGGGGGAGGGGCAGAGAGAGAGAGAGAGAGAGAGAGAGGGAATCCCAAGCAGGCTTTGCTCACAGGGCTCTAACTCACCAACTGTGAGATCACGACTGGAGCCGAAACCAAGAGTCAGATGTTTAACCCACTGAGCCCCCCAAGTGACTCTACGGTTACTAAAATTTAAAACCATCCAGGATCTTCTCCACAGAGAAATTTACCAAACAGACTTATAACCTCCCATACATACTCCTTCCAACAAGCATTGTGGTTTCCCTCTCAAATAGGAATAGATAGACAAGAGTTGACAGTAACTTTAATAATTATGAGTAAGTTCATAATAAAAGATGCGATATAAGGGAGCAACAGAAGAAAATTTCAAAAAGTGATGTGCAGTTATCTTCAGAGACAGAAAATATCTGGCATCATATACAGCTCAAAGTAGGAGGAAGCTATGAGAAATGAGAGTTTTTGAAAATTACGAACTACAATTGCTAAAGTAAAATATTCAATAGGAACAGTTGGAGGTCTAATACATTCTTGGAAGAAACAGTCAAAATTGTTGCCTCTGGGGTGGATTGTCCACAGCAACACTCGATACCAAAAGGCAATGAAGCAATGACTACAAAATTCTGAAAAAATGTAACCCTATAATTCTGAAATCAGTCCTGTGGTCTTGCAAATGGAATGGAATAAAACACCCATGAGTTTCACTTTAAAATCTTACTGAATGATGAAAGCTAGCCAAGCCAGACAGAAATTAAAAGACCAAGAATATGAATACTTAGTAAAATGAATGATGCCAGGAACTCTATAAATACGGAAGTAAAATTAAAACAGAACTTTGTAAATTATAATTAGATAATAACATTTTAAAGCGTTGACAATGTAAGCTTTATAGCACAACCAAAAATATCAATCCATATGGAGAACAGAGGTAAAAATATCATGTCTTCTATTAAGTAGGGACTTGAGGAGAAACATTTAAAGTTAAATCATTAAAAAAAAGGATCCCGAAGTCTTACCTTATTTATCTCTATCATCTTATGTTTTTGTTGCTCTTAATTTAGAAATCTGTTTTTGGACTAAAATCTCTCTTGATAGAATAGAAATTTACTTACAATGTCATTTTACTTCTGGTTCATTTTATTCCATTAAGTATTCTAAAAATAAAAAATATGTAGGGTGATACAGAATCCAATATGTATAATCAGTTGTATCAGCTTACCATTCTATTTATATATCTATACATAAGTACATACATATATACATTTATATATCTCTACATAAGCAGAGAAATACTTGGCATAGCATTTGACAAGGTATAAGTAGTTTTCTATTTTGGCTTTTTTCTGGGTAGTAGGATGTTGGTGATGCTGGAGGTGGTCACTGAGAGGATGTGATCACTGGTTGACCCTCAAACTGGACTCAGGCCATCAAGGCTCCTCCTCCCACCTCCTTATCCTTGGAAAGCGTATTCCACCTACCATTCTCACAGCTAGAGCTGATCCAAGGACATGGTTTTGAGAGAATAAGGTGTTGTTGAGACCAACTGGACTGCATATGTGACTGAAGCCCGTGAAGGCCTCTAATATAAACTTTTAAAATTCTGGTGGGCAGGGGTAGTCATCTACCCATCCTGTGGCACTCAAGACAAGCCTCGTGTAGAAGTTCCCTTGCTTACTAAACCCTGCACCTACCAATCTGGAGTGGTCTGCCTCTTCCTTCAGTCTCTCCCTGCCCTCTGGGTACCGGGGGCCACCAGGGGAACTCCTAAAGTTGCAAACTAACGATTGGCAAGTCAGCCAGGAGACCAAAGAAATGGGTCTTGGGAAAGCAGCAGCAGTGAAAGGAATCTTGAGTTAGCACCAGCCTCTAGAAAAGGGTGGCCCATGTGTTAGATGCTTAGGGATGGCTATGTGAATATCAGGATGCCACGAAAATGCCAGCGGGCCTAACACACTCTTTAACTGCACAAGGCAGCAGGGAAGGGAAACGTCCGGTCACTGCAGGGGGTGGCCTCTACCGCAGGCAGTCAGCGGCCACTGATATCAATTAGAGGCTTGGGTTAAAAAGCCAGAAGAAGAGCGGAGATTAGATGACAACGTGTGATGTCCACCGTTCTGCTAGTTTGGGGCTAGCAGATGAGGTGGGAGAACAGAAATAAACTAGAGACCCTGGGCTATTTTGCAAACCTAAAAGGGCTCAAGCCACCATGGATTAAGCTCTAAGAGTCTGTGACAAAGCCAGATCAGGACACTAAGAGATGGAAGGAATCCCCGGGACAGTGAAAACAAAGAGGGGGCACCGAATGGTGACGGATGGTGAAACGGAACTGGTGCCCCACGCTGTCCAACCCCTGCTACAAAGGAAAATGTTAAATAGCAATCACTCTAGACTGCTGACAGAGAAATATACCCCAAAATTCTTAGGAAGAAACTTCCATTCTTTCTCTGGTCCTTGAGGATGTAAATCGTATGTTTTTGAAACGTAAATACCCAGGAGATAATTAAAACAGGGACCTCCATTGCTTATGCCCGAAGAAGAAAAAGAAAAATTCTGGGGTGGGGAGACACTATTAAAAATAGAGACTGTTACAGACGCTCCTTTGTCAAGGGCAAATATAAATCCTAAAGGTTTTCTCCACAAATATTACTAAAAAGCTTTAGTCATTTGAACAGGAAAACTTGTTTCATCGGCCAGCGATACCATTTGGATTCAACTTTTACAAACATGTGAGTTTTGGATCATTGTACCCAATTCATGGCTATGGTCCTGCAATAAAAGATAAAGGGTCTCTGTAGGTTTGTGTGTGTCTATGGGTGCATGTTATATATATGTGATGTTTTTCTACCTTCAGATGGTATCACCAAAGATCTTCGTGTAATGGATTCCTTGGCCTTTTGATAGGAAATCTACTTGCTTTGTGTGAGGATTCTTTCCTGCTGGATGCTTTTCCTTACCCAGTCTTCTGGTCCCTCATCACCATCCCATGTTAGACAAATGCCTTCTCTCATTGCCTCCTGTGCTTAAGTTGACCACTGCCTGTATCAAAATGTACAACAGCTGTCTTTTTCAGGTATCTCTCAGTTAGGTTTTGAGGTCCCAGAGAAAGTGGATCTCATTAATTTCTAGGACCCAATGTGTCGCAGTGATCTTGGTGATGCCCTCAATAGGGGCCTGAATGTATTAGTTAATGACATAAGTTGTCCTCAGGTCTTCCTTCCTTAGTCTTAACCAAGAATTGGTGACTACTTCCTCTACAAGGACAAATAGTAAACGCAATTTCTGCATGTGGTCTTAGCTGCATATTCTTCTAAGTTTTTCTAAACAACCCTTTAGAAATGCAAAACAAAATAAAACATTCTTAGCTGCAATGTCAGCAGAAAGGCCATCACATTTGGTGCATGGGCTATAGTCTATCAATCACTGCTTTTAAAAACCATAGATACCAATGAACCATTTATAACCCTTGCCTCAGGTACTTTTCCCCTTTTAGCAGAGGTTATTCCAGACTATCAGAGACATTATTTGGGTTTGTAAACATATAGGCTTAATCCCACATGATAACAATCCCCACCCACCCTCATTCAGAAGTAGAATCCCCTTTCACTCTGTTGACTGTCCTAATCTAGACATTTGGCCACCCCAGATTATTTGCACAACACATACCATTCAAACTAATTCAATGGTGGATATAGGACTATGATCTGCCACCAGTGAATGTGATAGGATACAAAGATGAGAATCCTATTGTTCCTACACTCTTAAAATTTCATTCTTTACAGCTGTCTTGGATAGCACTAATTATATGGTTCACACTCAGATGCTTACATAGTGAAATGCAAATATGCTAAGGAAAGATTATTATTTTGATCTCAACTTGCTGCTTTTGTTTTAGTCAGATGAGTCAGTAATACCCACTAAACTTTCTCTTTAGTAGTCAAGGCAACTCTCATAGCCAGTTTTTAATACGGAATTGAACTTTGTCAAAATAAAAAAAAAAAAAAAGAGTGAAAAAAAACACTCAATCAAGATAGCATGATAAAGAGGAATATTCAGGGGCTGAAGCTGAAGGTGAATCTCCCAAATTCTGAAAACAAAGACCAAGTACTGATATAGACCTCACATATATCCACTTCACTCTTTGCAAGTATTTATGAAAACATGTCGTATAAGTCCCAATTAACTGATGCTCAAAATTTGATAAACTTCCAGATATCCTTCAGTCAGTGGATTGGGGAGTTAAGAACTTTTGATACAAAACTTATTCTTCCAGTCAATTTCTTGGGAAGATGGTTATAAAAAGAAATACAATAGAAGCTCTGACTTTTCACCTTTGGGAATTTTTTTAAAACTACATGGAAGTGTTGTGATCACTTCACCTAATCGGAGATCAAATGATGGCTTCGGAACTATTTGTTATATCCCATTAAATTGATTGAAAGTCATTAGATTACAATAACATGGTATTTTCATTGTAATCAACATGACCTCATGCATTAATAAGAACAGACCTGACACTGTGTGAGGGAAGATTTTTCTGTGCCTCACCTATAAAATGAGATAACCACTGTGAGAAACAAATCCACTGGCCCAATCAAAGGAGGGATGCAGAGACTAGGAGCACAGTGAAGTGAGGTTTTAATCAACATTCTTACAAAAAGGGTATCTGACTGACAGGCACACACTCGGGGCAAGCACAACAGACAATGTATCTCCTACTGTGCCAAATTCCTCCCCTGATTCCTCATTGGCTGAGTACCACAGAGGACACAGCCTTACCCAGATGGTGCCTATGCCCATGTAAGGCAAAAAGTGGTCTGATTGGAACAAATGTACATTTCCTGAGGTGATGCAGGGACTTTCAGTTCCTCCTTTGCTCTTTGGCGCATGTTCATTGCATTGTTCATTAGTCCAAATGGACTAAGACAACTAGCTTCATCTTCAACAAATATCTAGAAAGTGGAATAGTGGTCATACTGGAATAAATATCTTAGGTAACAGCATCTGAGTATTAAGTCATGTCCAATTACACAGACTGGTGAGCTACTTGTAGATTGATACAACTCCACTCAGAAACATTCAACTAAATGAAGTTTTATAGATATGAACTAAGATACAAAAAAAAGGGGCTAAATCTATCATCCTATGACTCAAATATAACAATGAGCAATAGTATTTTGGACAGAAACAGGATTTAACAACTTTTCAAAATTTAACCTGTTGATAGAACAATCACGATAACAAAACAATACCTAATTTTTTCATGAAATTTCCTTAGTGGATAGAAAAATGAAAGGCTGATTTCAAACAATGGCTTTTTGAAATCTCATTAATCTTTTAAAAAATATGCATTTTTATTTTATTCTATAACACATTAATGATAATTTTCATATAAATCTATTTCATACAGCTATTGCTTTATGAAGACCAAATTGATTTATTTATATAGTAGCTGCCTAGGACAAGCAGCATTCTTCTCTGGGGACGCACAAACTAGTTTAATGAGAATTTTTTCAAAAGTCCTTTAATTTACCCGACGACCTCACCAGGTACTTACCAAAGGCAAGCGCTTTCAATACCTAGAAAACTAACTTAAGTTCCAAGACAACCTACAGAAATGTAAACCCTCACATGTCAAAGGCTCTTGGGTGGATCTGCAGTCCAGGGGTGGCCAGGCCAAGCCTTGGGGCAGGTAAATGTGTCTGCGTGAGGTTAAAAAAAATAAAGCTCCCAACGTCAAAACAAAAACAAAAGCCAGAAGTCAGAACAATAATGATCTGGCAGAAAGAATGCAGATAATATTCATGTCTAGAATAATCAGAAAGCTGAAGTAACATACAGCCTCTCTTGGGATTAATGGATTACACACATGGCCAGAAATTTCCAGTGCACAAAATATCAGATGAAGACGTAATGCTTAAATGCTGAACGTTGGCCAAATGCACTGGTGTGAAAACTAGGAGTCTGAAAGACTCTGGAGTAAGATCCAGATATCCTGAGTGAGAAAACAGGAGATGAGGAACCATACACAGAATACAGCAAAATCTTCTCACCCAGCACGAGATATCCCACCAGCCACTCTGGGTGATAAACATTGTTTAAGGTGGAAGAAACCAGGAATTGAGATCAAAACCCACTCTGGTCACCTTACTCATTTACGGAAGAAACCTGAGTATAGTCCGCTCCGTGTATCTCTTATTCCAGCGTGTGAATTCGGTCATTCCCACAAATCTCTTTGTTGTTTTAATGAAATTCTAAGTTCAGGAGGCTCTGCTGCTCTTGAATGGACAGATAACTCAGGTTTATGAAGTCTACCTGTGGTGTCCACAGTAGGCAAATGAGAAAAGTAGTTCAATTCAGAAACTATATTAACCAGGGCTTAGCTGAGTGTTGAACGTACCTTATTACGGCAAGACATTTGGATGACTTTTTTTTAAGAATGGATCTGTAGGTGGTCAATTCACTTTTCAACAACCTCTCCTCTAGTGACAGGCTGAAGTGATTTCACATTAAGGGAAAATGAGTTTTGCTGCTCCTCACAAATTGCTAATGAGCTTTTTGAACAACTGTAGCCCTAACCTGATTCACAAAAGAACCTTCTCAGATTTGCCATTAACAGGTAACAATAAAGGGGGAGAAAAATACCAAGTAAGTTGATACTGCCTGCTGAGAACTATTTTCCTCTCCTCATTTCAGCCCGTTAGATTATTTCTCCCCATGACACTGCTAAGCAGCTTGGGTGCAGTTTGACAGTTAAGCCTTCAGATGTCTCTACTGCTAGCCTGTCTCACTTGGCAAAGGGAAGAAAGCTTCGATGCTGTGTGGCAAGAAGGATGTCAGGAGAACTAGATTTCATTTCCAGCTCCTCCCACTCGCCAGGTTGTGTGACCCTGGGCAATTTATTCTTCTGCTCTGAGTAGCTTCTAACATGTCAAATATGTGTAAAGTGGACCTTCCAGAAGGCTAGAAGACCTCTAAAGTCCCTTTCATTATTAAGTTATGACGACGCTAGGAAACCCTAACTTCCAAAACCACCCTTTTGTGTTGTGCAGTGATTTCTCCCTGAGTGGCTTCCCGTTGCTTACCTCCATTCCTCTCAAACCAACAACTCCTGAGATATTGCATTTAGATTAGAGTGTATGGAGACAGACTTGAATAAAAACTCGGTGGGTTCCTCCTTGACCTTATCTTGCTTTGTTTAGCATATAGACAAAATAGAGAAGAAAATATAGACCACTCTTCCTGAAAATTTCCTTAGCCAGATTCCCAAGCTCATTGGGTACACTTTCCACCTTCCAAGGAACTACAGGTGGCAGTTTCACTAACCTGGTATTACATCGTAACGGTCTTTCTCGAGTTAACAGTCTCCTCCCTCAAGGTTCTTTAGCCCCATACCTGCTTCTGGATCCCAAAGCCAGAGCTTCGTATTTTGAGTTTGTTGCTGCGGCACCAATTTCGATCCATTTTTATCTTCTTCCAGGTAATAAACTACCCTCTAAACTTAGTATGTTATAAAATAGTAATTGCTTTATGGTTTCTCCAGATTTCACGTAGGGCAGTGGATTTACCTGTTCTCATCCCAATAGGCTGTGAAGGCTGGAAATTCTGCAGTGGTTCAGTCCTGTGTCTCATGTCTCTACTAGAAAAGTTCAAATAGTCGATGGCCACCTCGAAGAGCTATGCTGTGGTCATGTGTGGATTTTCAGTTCTCCCCAAGTAATCAGGGCCCCTTCCTCTCCACACAGGCCCTGCATATTTTCTCTTAACATGGTCTCACCTAGAATTCTGATATGACATGGCTCTCTAGGTTCAGAAATGGAAGCTTTACAAAGGTATGCCTTCTTAAAGCTCAGGCAAGAATTGGCACAGTAACATTTTTGCCATATTCTATTCTTAAAGTGCCTTAATTCAGGCTGCTCTATAAGAATGCCACGGACTAGGTGGCTTATAAATAACACATTTATCATGGTTCTGGAGGATGGAAATCAGGTTGCCACCACGGTGGGGTTCTGGGGAGGATCCTTAGCTGGGTTGCAAAGGTCTTTCTCATATCTTCACAGGAGTGAGAGGGAGAGAAGGTTCTCCGGGGTATCTTTTATAAAGGCACTAGTCCCCTTCATGCGTCCACCCTCAAGACCTAATTACCTCCCAAAGATCCCCAATTAATACCATCACATTGGAGGTTAGGATTTTAACACATAAATTTTAGGGGAAACACAAACATCCAGTCCATAACAGCAAGTCAGAAGCTTGAACTTAAGAGGTGAGGACTACAAAAAAAGTATAAACACCAAAACAAAATTCAGTCAATATTCCCAATGCAACTGACTCCCACAGTGACAGAAAATTCACAAAGACAAATGATTCTTCTTTTAAAGATTAGGAAAATGGGTAAGTCTCCTGTATGTTAAATTTAAAATCACAGAAAGATAATTATTTTTTTTTCAACCAAAGGATGGCAATGAAGATAGAAAAAAAAAAAGAGTCTTGCAAAGTATTTAAGAAATAAGATTGATAGGACTTGGAAATTTCTTGAATGTCAGAATAAGGAGGAGAGGAGGTAGGGCATGTACAAAAAACAAATGGTCAAATAAATACAATAGCATACAAAGACCTAAAACATGGAAAGTGAAATGGATCCACTATCACCTTTAAGTATCCCCTACATATGGCTCTTAACTACCATTTAAGTATCCCCTACATTTGGCTCTGACAGAGCTTGGAGGTCCACACAAAGCAAGTCACACATTGCCCTTCAGGGACACACATACTACAAGATAGATGCATCTGTGGATGTACATCAAGGGGAAGCAAAGTGATAAGACAACCCAATATACATTACATGCCACAGAAGTATATTTTACTGATAGAAGAGAGGACTAGAACAAGGGGGACACATTCAGTATGGGGATGTGTCAATTCTACTAGCAGGTATACAGTTTCACTCATTCATCAAGAGTGAGTGGAGAAGGACAGGGGCACCTGGGTGGCTCAGTCAGTTAAGCATCCAAGTTTGGCTCAGGTCATGATCTTGCATTCTAGTCTATGAGTTTGAGCCCCGCATCAGGCTCTGTGCTGACAGCTTGCTCAGAGCCTGGAACCTGCTTCAGATTCTGTGTCTCCCTCACTCTTTGCCCCTCCCCCACTCACACTCTGTCTCTCAAAAAAAAAAATAATAACATTTATTCAAAGAGTGGGGAGGGACAAATAGGAGTTGTATAGTGGCTGAGGCTGAAGTCTTCCTGATTCGTGGACCATCAGAACATAATGATTCATATCTGGAATAGCCTGCCAAAAATATCTTACAGCCTAGAACTTGGGAGCATCTCATATTTGTAACATGTTAGAATTAGAAGGGAAATTTATCAGGTACAGAAATGGATAGAGAAAAGGCAAGAGAAGGAGCAAAACCTTTAGCTCAGTTGTGATACACATTAAGATGTGAGAACCATCATTTAAAGATCTATAGGAGTCATACCAATCAATTTTTAATTTTTATGTATAGATCTTCTGGGGACCCTGATTTGAACAAAGAGACTATAAAAATGTAAAATACAATTGAGAAAAAGAACTGGATGGATTTGATGATATTAAAAAAATTGCCATTAGTTTTTGTTTAGTAGCAAAATAATCTTTTGGTTATATTTAATATGAATTCACAGCTTTTAGAGATACACATACACATATTATAGAGGAAATCATATAATGATTTAAACCAAAATAACATAGGCCTTGTGCTGTCAGTGGGTGAGAGTACTGACAAAAAATAAGATTGATCATGACTTGATAATTGTTGTAGTTAGGTTTCAGATTTTATATATATACATATATATATTTATACACACACACAGATATATATATATATATACATATATATATATATATATACACACACACATATACATATATTTTTCATTAGAAAAAGTAAAATCCTACAACAAAAATAAATTCCAATATCAGGAATTAAAAATGGATCATCAATACAGATCTTACAAACATTAAAAAATATAATGAAATCTAAAGGCTAAATTTGACTTTTAGATTAAATACCCATTTCTTGAAAATGGAAACTTACAAAAAATGACTTAAGAAAAAACAGAAAACCTAGATAGTCCTATGTACAATAAATTCATTAATACCCTAAACAATTCAAATTTTATTCACACGTTTCTAAATGAATTTCCCTAAATGTTAAGAAATAGCACCAATATAAAAAATGCTTTTAGAAAACAAAACAAAAAAGGAAACATGAGAACATTTCCTAATTCCTTTCATGAAGTTAAGTTACTCTTCATGGTACAATCTGACAAGAACATTGGAGGAAAATTCCAGAATATCTTAACATAGATATAAATACTTTTAATAAAATATATGAAAAGATTATATATTACAGCCAATTGGAATTTATTCCAAAAATTCCAGAGTGGTTTAACTCTTTTTTATAAATTTTATTTAGTTCATTTAAAAAAATTTTTCTTAATGTTTATTTATTTTTGAAACAGAGACAGAGCATGAATAGGGGAGGGTTAGAAAGAGAGGGAGACAGAATCTAAAACAGGATCCAGTCTCTGAGCTGTGTGTACAGAGCCCGACGCGGGGCTCGAACTCACAGACCGCGACATTATGACCTGAGCCAAAGTCAGATGCTTAACAGACTGAGCCACCCAGGCACCCCTATTTAATGTCTATTTTTGAGAGACAGAGACAGAACACGAGTAGGGGAGGGATAGAGATAGATGGGGACAGAGGATCTGAAGCGGGCTCTGAACTGACAGAGGAAAGCACAATGTAGGGCTCAAACTCACAAACCAGGAGATCATGACCTGAGCTAAAGTCAGATGCTTAACTGACTGAGCAATCTTGGCATTCTGTGAGTGGTTTAACATTTTTAAAATCACTATAACTCATCACATATGAATAAAAAAGATATTTTTGATATATTCAAAAAAAGTGTTTGATGAAATTAATCACTCAATAGTTTCACAGCAATATAGATGTAAAAGAGAATTTATACTATGATAATTAAAAATTTACTGTTAATTTTGTATTTTTCCATGAATTATCAAAATCATCCACTGAAATGACAGTGCCATAAGCATATCTGCTCTCACCACTTTTATTATTTTACAAAAAGTCCTGGCCAATGTAATAGAGCAAAAAGAAGTATAAAATTGAGTGAAAGAAAGAAAACTCTCATTATTCACAGATCCCCTGATTAGATTTAGAAAAATTCAAGAGTATCTTCTGCCAAACTCCAGAAATTACTAAGTGAATTTAGCATGCTAGTTCTATAAAACTAAAAAAATAAACAAAAACTTTACATGTATATTCTAGCAATAAGAATTAGAAAATGGAACTTCAAAATGGTTTTACAATATCAAATAAAAATCTTTAAAACCTTGACACTAAAACATATAAAACATTAAAGTAATTAGAGCTACAAAACTATATATACATTTACATATATGTACATAATGATATTCATTTTGATTGGATAAAAGTACTTGAGATTATAAAGATGACATTTTTTTCTCAAATTTAATTTTTTATAAATCAAAACTAGTATGATTTTCTGTTGTATTTGTTGAAATTGACATGCTTTTTCTAAAGTTAATTTAGAAGGGTCTTACATAGTTAAACTATTTTGAAGAAGCAAAACAAAACTGGATGACCTACTCCAGTTAAATCAAGATTTATTATAAAGCTTTAGCAATTAACACTCTTTAGAATTCGTGATAGTATAGACAAATAGACCAATGAAATGCAGAAAAGTAGCAAAGAGGCAATTTCACAACTTCACATACAAGCAACCTCCTGACACATGAAAATGAGACACTACGGTGTTGAAAAGATGGTCATTTTAGTAATTGAAATCGATATAATTTGGTCCAGAAACAAACAAAAAGAATCTGTATTTCTATCTTCTACTATACAGAATAAAAATTGAGCCTAAATTGAAATGTATAAATTCAAACTGCCAGAAGTTAGAATATTTTTATGGACATGAGTTAGTAAAATTTTTAAAACGTCTAAAAAATCATTAATCATGAGAAAAAAATTGTAAGCTCAACTACAATTACAAATGTCAAAAGGTACCAGGGTGGTTGGGTGGCTCAATCAGTTTTGTGTCTGATTCTGGATTTTGGCTCAGGTCATGATCTCATGGTTTGTGAGATCGAGCCCCATGTCAGACTCTGTGTACAATGTGCAGGCTGCTTAGAATTCATTCTCATTCTTATTCTCATTCTCTCTCTCTCGCTCTCTCTCCCCTTAAAAAAAAAAAAAAAAAAAAAAAAACAGAAAGAAGAATTTTAAAAGTTACCATAAAGAGTTAGAAGGTAAGCCACAATGGAATTTTATCCAACATAAATAAATGAGCAGTCTTTAATAGAAAAATAAGAAAAAGACTGGAATATGTATATAAAATAGGATATCTATATGTCAAATGAACATATGAAAAAGTACTGAACTTCACAGTAAATATAATTAAGGTTTAAATATAAATTATACTTAAAGTATGAAATCCTTACACATCAAAAGAATGGCTAAAATGAAAGCAGACATCACGTGTTCATGAGAATGTGGAATATTTGAAATGCAAAACTATTGAATTTTCACATGCAAATGAATAAAGCTAAATTATAGAAAGCATTTACTCAAAATGGATCTAAATATAAGAGTTCAAGCCACAAAACTCCTTAGAGAAAACATACAGGAATTATAAAAGACACCAAAAGCACAAGCAAACAAAGAAGTGGATTTTAACAAAATTAATTTTGTGCAAAGGAGATTATCAAGAAAGTGAAAAGACAAATTACAAGACAGAAGAAAATATTTCCAAGTCACAGGTCTAATAAAAGTGTAGTATACAGAACATACAAAGAATTACAATTCAACAATAAAAGGGCAACCCAATTAAAAATTGAGTCATGGAATTGAGTTGACACTTCTTGAAAGAAGATATACAAATGTCAAGTTAGCATGTGAAAGATGGACATCATTATTCATTAGTTATCAAACCACAATGAGATACTTCATACCTGGGATGACAATAGTAAAATGGAAAATAAGCATTGGCTGGGATGTGGAAAAATTGCAACTTTCACGTCTTGTTGATGGGAAGGTAATATGGTGCAGCTTCTGTGGAAACAGTTTGGCGATTCTTCAAAACTTACCAGAAAATTACCATATGACACGATAATTCCACTTGTATATGCCCCAGAGAATTTTATAACAGAGAATCAGATAGTTGTATACCAATGTTCATTGTAACATCATTCATAACAGCCAAGAGGTGGAAACAACCCAAGCGTCCATCAACAGAAGAATGTATAAACTAATATGGTATATACACACAATGAAATATTCAGCTTTGAAAAAGAATGAAGTTCTAATAGATGCTATAGTATGAATGACATTTGAATATCTTATGCTAAGTCATATAGCCAGACACAAAATAGAAAATAGTATGATTCAGCTCATCTGAAATTATCTCAAATAGGCAAATTCATAGAAAAAGAATATATAACAGAAATTGCAAGATGGAGGGAGGAAAGAATAGAGAGCCACAGCTTAATGGGTACAGAGTTTGTGTTCAGGTGATGGAAATGTTTGGAAACGGATAATAATATTTGCACAACATTGTGAATGTAATTAATGCCAGTGTGTTGTAAGCTTAAAAGCAGTTGAAAATCAAATTTTGTATTGTACATATTTTATCACATAAAAATAATAAACAGTACCAGAAGTTTCAATTTGTAATATCACTTTGGAACACTGTTGGAAACTATCAAACATTCATACCCCATAACTCAGTATTTACACTCATTCCAAAGAACTGTTTACATAGCTCCACCAACAGACATTTTCTAAATTATCACTGAAGCACTGTATACACATGAATACACGAATTGTGGTATATTTATACTCCATTGCAATGAAAACGAACAAAGCACAACTATGTACATAAATGTGCAAAAACCTCACAAACCTGCATTTCAGTGAAAGAAGCCACAGGCACAATGCATATTATAGGATTCTAGTAATATATATAATATCCAAGATAGGCAATGTTTATCTATGGTGTGAGGTAAGAATAGTCATCCCTGCAGTCCTCTCAAGTGTCTCAAAGGATCACGGACGGGGCTGGGAGGACTCTGGATCATGGTAACGTTTTGTGGCTTGATGTGGTTGTGAATTTTGCCACATCCGTGGTATGCGTCCATTAAAAAAATTATAAAAGAATATAAACAAACAGTACATTGTACGTGAGCAAAATTATCGGTTTCACTAATTTAAATGTGACACCATAGAAGCAAATGGGATTGCATTGGCAATTATCAGCTAGGTCAATGGCTGCCAGATTTCTTGGTAATGTTAGATGCAACTATTGTGAGAGTTATTTCAAAATATGCTGACAAAAGAGAAACGGAACTATGAGAAGATTACTAAATAGCTGGAATTTATGGGCCGGCTGAAGGCATGAACATCTCTTGTTAGCAGCCCATTCATGGGCACCAGATCTGTGATGAACTTGCCAACTCTTCAGCTATGACCTGATGCACATTTCACCAAATCATCTCAGAGTTTATCCCAAAGTCATGGATGGTCTCTTATTTACTGGATAACCACGTACTAATGTTTTTACACCTAAATAATACCCAGACACACTTTGGGGCTTTAGAAAGATCCCAAGGGTGTACAAGTTTATTTCTCCACGTTGTTCAGATGATGACAGCCACTAAAGTGGCTGAATTGGAAAACGAATAACTAGTGACATTATGGGTATGTTGCACTTGTTCCTGTCTCACTGACAAGTAGGAGGCTTAACACACATGATTAATTTTGCATAGTATTTTGGTAATCTAAAGAGCCTTCAAGGCTCACCTGGTTGGCTCAGCCGGTTGAGTGTCTGACTTTGGTTTTGGCACAGGTCATGATCTCACAGTTCCTGGGATCGAGTCGTGCATCAGGTTCTGTGCAGACAGCACAGAGCCTGCTTGGGATTCTCTCTTTTTCCCTCTCTGCCCCTCCTCTACACACGTGTGCTCTCCCTCAAAAATAAACAAACATTAAAAATAAATAAAGAGCCTTGAAAGTGCAATTCCTTTTGATCCAGTAATTCCTCTAGTGAGAGTCAAACCTAAAGAAACAGGAAAAACATGCACAGAGATCTCCATATTGATATGAATTGCAAAGGTGAAGGAAAGTAGAAGTTCTAGGCCATAAACTTTCAATAAGAGAGGGATGATTAAAAAAAAAAAAACTATGAAGTCGCTTGAATTATTTTTTTTGTCATTAATAATCACACCCTACTGCCAGGTTTTATTTTCCCATAATTAAAATAAGTCAATAATATTGGGGCAGTAGGGATTCTAATTAGAAATTATATACATCTTTTATCCAAATATTTCAGAAAAAATTACTTTAGTACATGTAGTTTAATAGAAAATGCTAAGTTGTAAAAACACGCTTTACAAAAATTTCAATATAGACTATGCTTATAATGTAATGATATACAACATATGTAATATAATCCAATATGTAAAAGTTATGATAAAGCAAAATATTTTACAATAATATGTCAATCGTGTGAAATAGACATTTAGGAAATTGGATATGTAGGACCTGGTAATTATAAAGAGGACAAACCTGGGTGATTTATAAGTTACTGATCCCTACTTCATAGTATAGGAAGAGTTTAGGGATGCCTCCATATTTTGTTCTATGTATCATGAATGTTACGTGCTTTAGATGTTTAGGTGAGATTCTTTAGGCCTTCCAGCTGAAATATGGCTTCTTAGAATTCATCTCTGATCCAGTGCCCGAGTTCCCAGATCCCCACCTCATCTGCAGCTGCACTCTAACAGCCTGCCTTGATATAAAATATGGACTCTTATTTTACCACAATTGTCCTATTACTTTAGAACAATTTTATATCCTGACTTGTCGAAGATTTGTGGATTTTTTCTCCCTAATATTTCAGGTCAACTGAAGGAGAGAAAGTACCCTGTGAGCCACATATCAACAGGGCTGTCATTAGCAAAAGACTAGAAGAGCAAATGAATTAGGTCTCAGTGCTTTGAGATAATGTAGAAGAAATGTCCTTAAGCAAAGGATTCCTTGCTACATAAAGTTGTGTTTACCTCAGAGGGCATATCAAATAGACGACCAAGCTGATGCTTGAACTAAGTTCCTTGGTATAAAACTAGTGCTCTAGTTAAGTTGTGAGAAAAAAAAAAAGAAAGAAAGAAAAGAAAAGAAAAAAAAAAAAAAAACAGAGGAAGAAGATTCCAGGGTTTCAAAAAGGATTGTCAGGTGAAATGAATATTGAGCCGCTGGCAACTCTGGGAAAATAGTGACTATGGATATCAAATTTCAAGTGATTAAAAAATGAATGGGAGTTATAAGATGGAGATAATCAATACTGAATTTTCCTTTGAGAAGTCACGTTCTGGAAGAAATAGAAGAGAAGATAATTTGCATCGTAAGAGGTATTTATATTGGAAGACAACCTTTTTGAGGTATGAAAAATCTAAATCTTATAGGAGGTGTACTGGAAAGCTGTGTAAGAGATAAATTGAGGAAACGTTATTTACTACTCAAAGGGACTGAGTTTGAAACAGCCACACTGCTGATAGTGTCTTTGTATACCTACCATGGTCTCTTTGTACCTTTTGTTGTTCCATAGAGACATATGTATGAACAATTTATTGCAGCAAACTTAACAGATCTCAGGTTTATTATGTCTAGTGCTGTATGTGGATATTATGTGGTTTCTTGGACTTGTAAAAGCAGGTGGATTTATTATTCAGACTTGTGAGGCGTTAAATGATTTATAATTAGAAAACGATCCATCACCAGACAGACTGTCAGGAAAAATACTGACAAACCAATTTCATGATGGCATTCTAGGTATTGCAGAGATTTTGAAAGTGAGAATCCAGATGATCATTCTCACTCCATTTAAATGTTTCTCAACCTCTTTCATGCAACTGCAAATTTCTGCAGAAGTATAATTGTTAACCCTTATGTACCTTAAGGTTTGTAAATGTAAAGCAGTATCACGGAGGGCAGGCTCAGTCTGGATTCCGCAACGTGTCACCTATACAATATACCAGCCCTCTAGGAAAAGGTAATCTTAACTGACCATATATAAAAAGGGCTTAATATCTACTTACACATTTATTTTGTGAAATAAAAGATGTATGTATAATGCTTAGCTTGGCAAAATACAGTGTTCAATAAAAAGAAGTCCTCATGATTTTTAGTAATCTGAGAAAAGGTAAAGAAATTATTTAAATTATATAAAGTCCAATGAACCATCCCACCTTTGAAGTAAAATTTAGCTGATGTGTTCATTCACACGGACGCATAGAAGATATAATTTGAATTCTTAACAGACAGTTGTTTTTGAAAAGGAAGTTCAATAATTAGCTGACTCCAGATCTAACTTTATTTCAAACTTACTTTTCTAAGGTAATGGGATGGCAGATAAAGGGTTTTCTAGAGATTCACAAAGTATAATTCTCTCCAAGTCACAAATTCATTGTTACTACTTGCACACATTTCAGTTTTATTGAAATGGTCGTATATGATTGTGTTTGATAGTGTGTCAGTTTACTATTAAAACAGTAGGAAGTTTGGCTAAGTTAATCTGTAATTTACTAGCTTTTTGAATGTTGATCTTTCATGTACTATCCTCCCATTTATGACTGACTTTGTCTTATTTGTCTCTTCCTCATCTAGACTGATGTTTCCAGGCTATAATTATGAAACGAGAAATTTTCGTAGTGACTTCTCAACTCCTACCCATATTTTACTCAAAAATATGTATCGCAATAGACTAAAGAAACGTGCAATCATTTTCACAATGGGTCACATTCTCCTTTTGTGATTAGGGCTACTTTATGACGTTTTTATAGCATTTATTAAATGATAAACACTGTTACTACCTCCGGATTCAAATATGAAAAAGACACGTTTAACTCAGAAAAACTCACATAGATTAAGAATGTTTTCTTCTTTGCTAGGAAATGATAAAAATGCTATTGCTTAGGTGTATAAATCAAACCATAGAGGAGATATACTCAATAGAAATATGGAAGCAAGATTTATAGGATCAAAGGGAATTGTACTTGCAGCCGAAAATAGTAAGGCATGTTTCCTATAACATCTTCCTCCAAGAATTCACAATGGGAACTGATCTTTGAGAGAGGGGAAAAGAGTGTACCAGCAGCAATCAACCAAAAAAGGCAATCACCTGTACAGGTAGAAATATCCAAGTATCCACAAGGTTTAGATTATTCCAGTTGAATAGGACACTTAGCCTAACTCTGTGGAAAAAAATGCTAAAAGGGAAGAAAGGTGGGATGATTGGAGGTAAGTGGACGTACTGAAAATGCTCAAAAGTAAGACATGCTCCAAGCAGAAAACAAAGCGAGGGTGTATATGCCCTAGGATATATAGACAAAAATATTCATTCTAGTGGAATCTCCCTCGACAGAAATCTACATGCCATCAGATACAGTAACGTAATACAGACGTTAGCCATTTTTGTGAAAACTTTGATTTTTAGGTTGTCATCAAAAGAAACGTAGCCAGACCAAGCATTAGAGACCAACACAAACAGCCACACGGAGAAGAGAGCTAGCTTTAGAACCAGGGAGAGAGACATCAGCATAAGGAGGTACTTAGGAGTAGTAAAAACAATTGGCTCTTGAACAATGCAGGGGTTAGGAGTGCTGACCCTCCCTCCAGGCAGCTGAAAATCTACACAAACCTTCTGACTTCTCAAAACAAAGCTTCTAAGTGTCTATCTTCTACCAGAAGCCTTACTGATAATGGCTGATTAACACATATTTGTACGTGTATTCCACACTGTATTCTCACAACAAAGGAAGCTAGATAAAAGAAAAGCAAAAGAGAAGATACATTCACAGTACTTAAAAATGCTGAAATTAAGGAGCTGGAAAACACAAAAGAAGGAGAACTTGGTTCACTGAGGGGAAAAAAAAACATTCAGTGATCAGTTTTTTGTTTTTTGTTTTTTTTTTACCTAATCAGAAGCCATCTATAAAAAAAATATTCTTTCCAGATGGATTTTACCAAATCCCTAGAGATAAAAGAATCCAAATTACTTTAAACCACTGCAAACCATTGAAAAAAAAAAAATCAAAACTAAAGTTAAAAATTAGATTGTCTCCCAAATCATGCAGAGTATAGAAAAATAAAGGAGGTCATTGTCTGTCATGAATATTGATATAGATGTAATATAGGCAATTCTTGCTTGGCAGGTATGATGTTAAAAAGCACTTTTGCACACTCCTCTGATGGCTGAGATTTCGGAGATGCTGTGGAATGGAAGGACTACCTGTATGCTATTGAAATAACAATGCAAAGTAGATTGCCGATATCAAACTATTCATGTTTTCAAAATCAATTGCTTTTCCCAACTATGTTAAGGTGTTTCACTATCAAACATATCCGGGCACCTGGGGGGCTCAGTCAGTTAAACATCCAACTCTTGATTTCAGCTCAGGTCATGATCTCACAGTTCGAGGGATCGAGCACTGTGTCTGCCTCTGCGATGACAGCACAGAGCCTGCTCGGGATTCTATCCCTCTCTGCCCTTGTCCGGCTCATGTGCATGTTCTCTCTCAAGATGAATAAACTTTAAAATACAAAACAAAAAATACCAAACACATTAATATTTAATATGGAGGTTAAAAAAATCATACAACTATCTCAATAAATGCCGAAAACACGTGACAAAACTGAACAATTCATGTTAAAAACGTCAGTATCTCCTCAACACAGATACAGAGGTAAATAGATCTAGATCTCGATGTCAGCTTCTACTAAGTACCGGTTCTGTGAAACACTGCAGCCTTTCCACCGCTTTTTAAATACCCTTTTCAGGAACTTTGACAGTATGGCCATCATCTCCACAACTACTCAACACTATGATGGAGAGGACATCCATATGACAAGAGATGGGAGGTGTAGGAATCAGGAAGAAGTTAAGTTACTGCTATTTATAAATGGCACCAATGTATACGAGTGCACCATTAAAACTTAACAGAATTAGAAAATCTATGGCAAACAACAAGGAGATTCAGTAAATTACTAGGACATATGATTAACAGCTACAAACTAGTTAGAAAACACAGCAGAAGAAAATAACCTACTTATGATAGAATAAAAGCAAATACCTCAATATAAATCTAACAAGAAACAACCTTAAGCCAAAGAAACAAACAAAAGACAAAAGGCAAAAACCTAAAACCCATAAAATATTTTTGAAAGAACGTAGTGAAGCAGTGGCCTTGGATAAATGTCAGATCATACCATGTTCTTAAACACACACACACACACACACACACACACACACACACACACACACAAAGATCAAAATCATGTTAATTTTCCTAAATTTAAAAAACTTTGGGAGGCACCTGGGTGGCTCAGTCAGTTGAGCATCCAACTGTTGATTTGGGCTCAGGTGGTGATCTTATGGATCCTGGGATCAAGCCCTGCATCGGGCTCTGCACTGGCAGTGCGAAGCCTGCTTGGGATTCTATTTCTCCCACTCTCTCTGTCCCTTCCCGATTGTATGCAAGCTCGTACTCTCACTCTCAAAAATAAGTAAACTTTTTTAAAAAAGTGTTGGAGAATTTCAAAAAAGTTACCATCTATTGTTATAGAAGAGTTGATTATTAGTAACCCCTAGAGCTCCTAATATAAATGAAATAGTAAAGTTATAATGAAATGCTTTTTTAGGGGTGCCTGGGTGGCTCAACAAGTTAAGCAGCCGACTTCGGTTCAGGTCATGATCTCATGTCTTGTGGGTTCGAGCCCCCACATCGGGCTCTACGTTGACAGCTCAGAGCCTGGAGCCTGCTTCGAATTCTGTGTCTCCCTCTCTGTCCCTCCCCCACTCGCACTGTGTGTGTCCCTCTCTCAAAAATAAACATTGAAAAAAATTTTTTAAAGAAATAAACATTAAAAAAAAATTTTAAAAAAAGAATTTTTTTTTAAATGTTTAAGTAACCCAAACTGAAGTCAGAAAAGGGAAGAAGAAAAGGAGAAAGAACACACAGATAAACAAAAGAATAATTTAAAGAAAAGTAGATCTAAATCCCAACATTTTACTAAGCATATCAAATGTCATCGGTCTTAAAACAGTAATGAAGAGACTGGATTTGGGTAAGGGAATAAATGTAATAATCCAATGATAGGCTGTCTATAAGAAACTTAAAGCAACTTAAGAAAATTAACAAGAACAAAGGGGGATGTTATGTAATGATAAAAATCCATTCGCCAGGAAGACCTCAATTGTATATGCACCTTGTTCTTTTTAAATTCAAAAACTAACAACAGAAAGGAAGGAAACATATATGCGCAATTATAATTGGAAATGTCAACATCCCTGTGATAGAGCTAGTAGACAATAGCAGCAAAATTTGGAACGGAACAACATCCATTAATCCAGTTGGTGGTTGATATTTATAGAACATACTACTCAGCAATACAACATTGTCAGAAAAAAAAAATGTAACTATTCACCATGATAGACCATATCTTGTATCCTAAAAGAAACAAACAAATGTGAATGATCTGAATTCATGCAATACTGTTTCTCTATCTAGAATATAATTAAAACTACAAGTCAGTAACAAACAGTAAAATCTCCAAATCTCCTCAAAACTAAATAATGCGCTTCGAAATCTATGTGTTAAAGGCCACAACTGAATTAAATTACAAATCAGTAACAAAAAATGCTATCAAGTCTCCCAAATATTAAACAACATGCTTATAAAAATCTATTGACAATCTAAAATCTGAAGGGAAATCATTCAATTACATATTTCTAAATACAAAAAAACCCCATCAAAATTAGTGATACAAGTAAGACTGTACTTAGACATTTCAAGCTTTAAATAAAGCTACCTAAAAAAAAAAGTACCATGTCAAAAGCTAATTTTACAGTTTTAGAAAATAGTAAAAGGGGACAAATTAAACATATCATGAGAAAAAATATATATAAGAGCAGAAATTAAAACAAAGATGATAGGGGTGCCTGGATGGCTCATTCAGGTGGGTATCCAACTCTTGGTCTTGGCTCAGGTTATGATCTCACAGTTTGTGGGATCAAGCCCCCTGTCAGGCTCTGTGCTGACAGGGTGGAGCCTGCTTGGGATCCTCTCTCTCTCCCTGTCCCTTACCCTGCTTGCTCTCTTTCTCACTATGTCAATAAACAAACCAACAAACAAAACATTATAAAAGAGAGCAAGAGAGAGAGAGACAATAGCCAAAGTCAGTGAAATAAACTGGTTCTTTTAATTTTTTTTTTTCAACATTTATTTATTTTTGGGACAGAGAGAGACAGAGCATGAACGGGGGAGGGGGAGAGAGAGAGGGAGACACAGAATCGGAAACAGGCTCCAGGCTCTGAGCCATCAGCCCAGAGCCCGATGCCGGGCTCGAACTCACGGACCGCGAGATCGTGACCTGGCTGAAGTTGGACGCTTAACCGACTGCACCACCCAGGCGCCCCTAAACTGGTTCTTTTAAAAGATCAACAAAAAGTATAAAACCTTTAGCTAGATTTGCCAAGAAGCAACGAGAGAACACACAAGTAGCCAAAAATCAAAACAGGAGAAGTCTGATTCTGTATAAATTAAGGGAATGTTATAAACTTTGTCAAGTAATTGGACAATTTACATAGCATACACACATTTCGAGGTTGGTATAAACTATGGATATTTAGTATTTTTTCAACATGAATAAGCCTCTAAAAAAATTGAAATAGTAACTGAAAACTTCTTGAAAAAGAAAAATCCAGGCCCCAATGAATTCACGGTGAATTCTATCAAATATTTCCAACAGAAATAGTTATCCTTCACAAATCCTTCGAGGAAATTGATAAGGGGAGAACGTTTCTCGACTTATTCTAAAACGTTAATATTGACATCAAAGCTAGACAAAAATACTACTAGAAAACAAAACCAGATGTAAAAATTCTTCGCAAAATAGCAGACTGAATCCAGTGGCATTTGTAAAGAAACATTGTGATCATGGGTTTATTGCAGGAAAGCAAGATTGTTTTAATACTTTTAGACAAGTAGGATAAAGGACAGAAACCTCACGGTCATCTTATTTGAAAGAGAAAAAAAATTCAGGATAAAAACAAAAGCTAACACCTTTTCATAATTAAACAAAAACTCTCGTTAAAGAACAGGCGACTTCCTCCATTAGCAAAGAGCATCCTCTCCAAACCTACTGCTCGTAAGTCAACAGTGAAAGTCTAAATGTTTTCCTTCTAAGATCAGCAATAAGCTAAAGATGTCCTGTTTGGTCAAAACCTCAGGAGTTCCTTGGGTGAAGTCTGAAACTGGCCCCCATACACAGAGAGCAAAGAGAGACCAAAGAAAGAGGCAAGCCACTCCAGACTGGCATGCGACAGTTTTAATATTCAAGGTAAATTACACTGCTGGTCTTGGGTGGCTGCTGGACACGTAGATTTCCACAATTGCCTGCAATTTTACTTATTTTTAATTTTTTGATGTTTTTATTCATTTTTCAGACAGAGAGAGAGAGAGAAAGAGACAGAGCGTGAGCCGGTGAAGGGCAGAGAGAGAGGGAGACACTGAGTCGGAAGCAGGCTCCAGGCTCAGAGCTGTCAGCACAGAGTCCAACACGGGGCTCGAGCCCATGAACCGTTGAGATCATGACCTGAGCTGAAGTCGGACACTTCACCAACTGAGCCACCCAGGCACCCCTTGCCTGCAACGATTTTAAGTTTATATAGAGGCCTTTACTGGGTTCAGTCACATACCATTCAAATGGTCTCAACACCTTACTCTCTCAAGAACGCATCCTAGAAATGGTTGCTACTATGGGAATAGTATGTTGAATGTACATTCCAAGGACAGGAAAGCAGGTAAGGAGTCTCCAATTGCTCGTGTCCAACTTGTGGGTCAGTTTGTGGTCACATCCTATTAATAACCTCCTCCAACATGGCCTCGTTCTTCACTTCCACTAAATATTGTACTGTATGTTCTAGCCAGTATAATGGGGTGCATCTGTTGATCAGAAAAACTAGTCATCCTGCTAGGAAAGGAAGTAAACTGTCTTTGTTCTCAGAGAATATAATCCTGTAGAAAATCCTTAAGAATCCACATGAGAACTACTACAAGAAAGTGACGTAGCCAGGTTGTAGGATAGGAGGTCAATGTAAAGAATCAATTTCATGTGTATATACTAGCAACAGATAATTCAACACGGAATAAAAACATTTTACAATATCAGTAATTGAATAGAAATTCTGTTTAAAAGCTTCAAGACACGTCCAATTAAAACTACCACAAAAAAAAAATGCCAAGACAAACTAAACTAGTGCCAAATAAATGGTAAAGCCACTCCATTTGCATTCATTGTAAGACTTAATATTGATAAGATAGCAATTCACTCCCAAATTGATCTATAGAATCAATGGAAGTCTATCAAAATCCCAGCACACATTTTTGTTGAAATTCATAAACTCATTCCAATTTCATATGCAAATGCAAAGGCCCTTAAATAGCCAACACTATTTTCAAGAGGAGAACCAAAACAGCAGGAGGACTTATAGAACCGGATTTCAAACTTAACTATGAAGCAGAAATAATCAATAGTGTGGTACTGGCATAAAAATAAGCATGTAAATCAACAGAATAGAATTGAGAATCTGGAAACAAACCTTTCCATTACAGTCAAATGACCTTTCAGAAAAGGAGTGAAGATATTCACTGTGGAGATGTTGATCTTCAAAGATCTGTGCCAGGACATTCGGTATCAGATTTAAGGCAATGTACATTGTTATGGTCAACCCAAAAATTCAAACTGGTGTTTACATTAGATATAAAAGGTACAAATACAAGAGTCAGGTATACCTGATTCTCAAACTAGAAATGATCTAGGTAGCTGATCAACCTTATAGGTACTAAATAAAGCAAGGAACAAGGGTGGATGTGTGAGAAGCTGTACTTCATTAAGAACAGTGTTAGCTTCCTGTGCATTTCTGATTACAAACATCCGTCAGAGGTTTTGGTCCATAGTACAAATTCACAGACGGAAAGCATCACCGAGTGGACTCTTGACTAGATTTGGATTCCTAGTATGTTGCCATCAGTTTTATTTTTAAGTAGAGACATTCATTTGGGGGTTAACTATGGGGGCTGACTTTTTTTCTTTCATGTGTTATTTTATGCTAAACAACATAGGGTTTATAATCCTTACCATGCCAGGTTGTGACTTTTAAATTAAATATGTAAACCAACTCCCACCATCAACACACAAGTAAGCATGTTTGTTAGGGTGTGTACACACAAACATACATGCTTAAGCAGCATGTAATAGGGAAATTTTAACAAAGTCAGAATTCTCTCCAAATGTGGGTAATAGGAGAGGGCTGCCTCTTATATTTCAGGATTATTGGTGGCTGTCCTGCCCAGGTAATACATTGAAAAAATAACAATGACACCCAGATCCCTAATTGGGTGAACCAAAAATGGTCGATTTCATGAAAATATTCAGAGACCGATGCACAGTAAAATTGACTTCTGCTTGGGGCGCCTGGGCAGCTCAGTCGGTTAACCATCTGACTTCGGCTCAGGTCATCTCGCAATTCATGAGTTCAAGCCCCACGTCGGGCTCTGTGCTGACAGCTCAGAGCCTGGAGCCTCCTTCGAATTCTGTGACTCCCTCACTCTCTGCCCCATCCCCCGCTCACAGTCTGTCTCTCTCAAAAATGAATAAATGCTAAAAAAATAAAAAAATTAAAAAAAATTAACTCCTCCTGGACACTTCCCACCCCAAGGAGGTTGAGATTAAACCTCCTTAAGCTCATCATTGTAGGTCTTTACGTGACTAATACTCTGTTCTGCTTTTCTAATCCAGAGATGGGTCACCAACGTAGTGTCTGAATATAAGATGGTGGCAGAAACTGCCACCTGGGAATTGGTGCTTCAGTGATATTTTCCTATACCTCAGCAGTAATGAAACAGTAGGAGCGCACAGGAATAGATCACATAGTCAATCAGAGTTAATGAGGCTGAACAGGTTTAGAGTTCTATGAACTTTTAGGACAAAGGTCTATGGAGATATAAAAGCAAATCTAAATAACCAATTTGGGAGGAAAAACTTACTGATCTATAATGTTGTGAGGCCCCACAAAGATCACACTTTCTGTGATCAGGCACCAATTATGTATAGAGGGGGTATTCAAATTCATGTCTATGTATCTAGTGTGATAACTTGTTTTCTTAACAGATTGAATTTTTCTTAAACGACTGTGAATAATCTAGCTTAGAAAATTTTGAAAACATAAAACCTCATACTGTGTTGGACCAAAATGATGAATCACTACACCAGAGAGCAGGCAATAGGAGGCAGTTACCAGAAAAACCAACAACAACAACAAAAAAATCCAGGTCAATATCTATAGTTCATGCTTGGAAGGATCCTACTCTTTGGTGAACACAGTAAATGCCTATAGTTTTCATGTTTGCAAAGGCCTGCACCAAAGCAGTATTAAGCCAACATTCACATGCTAATAATTGTGGTATGACACTATCATTTCTAAATGCTTTTGCGTAGAACATTGACGATATCAGACTCATTTCATTGATGTGAAAAGTGGAGTTCATGAAATTAAGGGAATTCATTTCATAGCCAGAGACTGGAAGAACTGGTTAGTCTCATATCCAGTTTTCCTAATTTTTGTTATACCTGTGGGATCTTACACAGTCATTATGAAAAAGAGGCATTGATAAGCATTAAGATTGCTTCTGATAATAAAAATAGTACCATCAACATCCTGAAAACAGTAGAGAAAGTCTTGGAATATCTATTCTCCTATTCCCCTATTACTACTAGCTACTTCATCATATGCATATTTTGAAATATTGTGAATTATGAATTTGTCTACAGTTTCCTTCTGGAGCAAATAACCCCAATGCATGAACTAAGAGGGTACCATAAATCAGAAACTACAGCAAATGATTGTTTTCTACTTTCTAATCAACACTGCCTAAATAATCCAGCCTCATTTTTCTTATGAACAATCTTATAGAATCATTACTCTTTTTAAAATTCTTATTCAGGTTACTGGAAGATAGATTTATATTTTCTTACCACACACCTTGATGCGGATATCATTCCCCAAGAAAAATGATGTATTAGTGGTGATATAATGCTCTGTGTGGCACTAAAATGATGGAGTTTATTTGTTAAATGCCAATGTCAGAAACAAGACAATTCCATTGAAAATAGAGTCCTGAAGAGACAAGCCATGGAATCAATTCAATGAAACCTCTTACTTTTCAGCCCAAACACCCTTGTACTGGTGCTGTTCAGGTGCTGCCCTCCATAAGCTAAGGTTGAGAAAGAAGGAAGGGGCTCATTCAATATTGACTATGGATCAGTGTCTGATTAGTCTACAGTGTTCATTTATACTCCCAAATATGAGGGGGAGAGTGTGCAGATAAGGCACAGAGAGAGGATCTGAACTGGGACTTCCATGATCGTGGTTATGTTATCAACATTTTATAAAATCAAACAAAATAGGGGTGCCTGAGTGGTTCAGTCGTTTAAGTGTCCAACCTCAACTCAGGTCATGATCTTATGGTTTGTCAGTTTGACCCCCACACAGGGCTCTCTGATGACCGCATAGCGCCTGCTTCGGGATCCTATCTCCCTCTCTCTCTGCCCCTGCCCTGCTTGCATGCCCTGTCTCTCAAAAATGAGCATTTAAAAAAATGAAAGAAAAAAAAAATCAAACAAAATAGAACAGAACTCAGATTTCTCACCTCATTAAAGGTAGAATCAGACTCAGTAAGTTGGAATGACTCCTTCAAAGTCACACGGGCGGGCAGTGGACCAGTACAGACTCTTACCCCTGGGTAATTTAGGCTATGGCTTACCTGGATTGATTCGGAAGATCTCCAATGTTTCACTCGGGTTCAGTGACATTCTGGCTTACAGAAAAATGGGGCCGATAGAGGACTGCACGCTATAGGCTAGACTTTAGACATGTACAGTCCATTAGTAGATATTTAAAGAGTAACGATGGACAAGGCATTGTGCTGGGTCTAGGGATGGACTGGTGAACTACCACAACAGCAAAAGACAATTTTTATGCTCATTGAACTTGAACTCTCATTGAACCCTCTTGCCCACTCCCCTAAGAGTACTGAAATTCCTCCATCAAAAACATTTTCCTGCAGGTTTAAAGAGGCTTCTGCTCCAGTTAGCTGCAAAGCATCTCAGAGCACCTTCTCTAGATTAACATCCCCCCGTACATGCTGTAAAAACACTAACAGTAGCTATTACTTTATCAAGCTTGTGTATGTGCTTGAAACATATTTACACAATAAATTCCCAGTGCTACCTTCCCTTTTACAGTTGAGTAAACAGAGGCATAAAGGGTTTAAACAGTGAACCTACGCTGTCACGGTATGGAGGTTATGGAGCCAGGGTTCAAAACAAAGCAGTCTGGCTCCAGAACTCACACCCATTAGAACCTGACTGCGTTGCCTGCCATTTGGCTAGACAGCTGCCCTCCTACCTTATGTTGAGCCCAGTTTTGACACAGGCTGGAGTGCCCTTCCCTACCCCGGATTCATATATGCGAACCTTTCCCTTCATGCCAGGCCCACGTCAGTTCTGCTGTCATCCAGAAACCTCATCAGAACTCTAGCCGCTCATTTGGTGCTTATGCCTCATTGCATTAACTACACAAAATGATGGTCTCCACTGTGGTACATTTGTTTTATTCTGACGTCCTACTGTGGCACATAGCAGATGATTTACATATATTTTCTTATTCCTCACGATGCCCCTGTGCGGTATATGTTCTCTCTATTAAACAAAACCATTTTGTAGTTTAGGGATTAGCCCAAGGTCACAAATGTCCTGTGTTGGGCTAGGATTCCAGAGCCATCTAATTTCTAAACTCACTGTATTTGCACTGTATCATACATCCTTTGATATTGAAAGACACTGCATACAACTTTATCCCTGTTGGAGGTAAAAATCCTAGGTATTCATATGCAAACAGAACAAACCAAACCCCTTATTTTATATTGTGGTGTCTATATTAGTTTCCTAGGGCTGTTGTAGAGAATTACCAGGAATGCAAGCATTTCACAACACAAATTTGCAATCTTAGAGTTCTGGAGATCAGGAGCATGAAACGGGTCCCCATGGGCTAAAAATCAAGGTGTTGGGAGGGCATCACTCCCTTTGTAGGTCTGGCGGCCAATCTGTTTCCTTGCTTATTCCAGTGTCTCTAGGCAGTCCATATTCTTTAGCTCCTGCCCACCTTCCATTGCCAAAGCCAGTACAGCTAACCAGGACTTGCTCACACTGCACTATTCTGACACTGAGCCTCATGCCTCCATTTTTGACTTAGAAGACCCTTGAGAACAGATGGAGTCTCAGGATAATCTCCCCCATCTCAAATTCAGCTGATAAAAATTTCATCTGCAATATGATTTCTCTTACCATGTAAACTAACGTTATCATAGTTCCTGAGGATTTTGGTCTGCGGGGGTAGGGAATTGATCTGCCTACTAGTGTCATAAACACAATCCATTCATTTAATTACCTATGTGAGCCAGCAATGTGCTAAGTGCTAACACGAAGATGTAAGGACCAGAATTACAGGAAGTCAAAGAAGAAGTCCAGTAGGGTAGGACTTTTGGTTTGAGTCTAAAAGAATAAGCAGTTATCAATCTGTATGCAGTAGGGCAGTTGGGACAGAAGACAAAATGAGGAAAAGGCTGATGGGAAGAACATTTTCATTTAACCTGTATTATTAATTTGTTTACATTCTTTTTTTAAATTTTTTTAATGTTTATTTCTGAGAGAGAGAGAGAGAGAGAGAGAGAGAGAGAGAGAGAGAGAGCACGCGCGCGCGAGCAGGGGAGAGGCAGAGAGAGAGGGAGACACAGAATCCAAAGTGGGCTCCAGGCTCTGAGCTGTCAGCACAGAGCCGGATGTGGGGCTTGAACCCATGAACTGTCAGATCACGACCTGAGCCAAAGTCAGACACTCAACCGACTGAGCCACCAAGGCACCCCTAGTTTGTTTACATTACCATAGGTTTTAAGAAGTTAGCACTGGCATCCAGATTTAAAGCAATTTCACAGGCTTTCTGGTCCAGGAGATCAAGCTATAATATTTAATCCAGCAGTTTAATTTTATTTGATTAAAAATATAGATTCTTAGAGGACAAAGACAACCTCAGCAACTGTATATTACACAGCCAAAAATCCAGATGTTTACTTGTTGGGGCTAAGAACTATATACTTAGAGCAAGTACTATTTATAAGAATGAACTCAGCGGGTAAGAAAGAATACAAATGCAGTGACTTCAAATCTGTATTGGACACCTGAATTCCTGCTACCTCTCTTACCGTGGATGGGCAAACTCTGAAAACCTTGGCTGTTGTTCCTCAGGTTTTCCCCCAAGGAAGCACTGATGGGGACCTACAGGTGCTGACACAGCAGTGAGGGCCAGTGAACCTCGTAGATACAAAGCATGGTTCAGGATATACATAATAAAGTCATCTTGCACAAAACAAATGCAGCAGGAAAATTGATTCTCTCTTCTAATTCCTTCAGACTCCACAAGATGGCTAGCTGATACTGCCCCAGAGCTTTTGTGCAATCTCCCAGAAAGCCTGACAAAGACACTGCAAACATAGCCATGCTTTAGAATTTGCAACACCCTTTTAAAAGCCTTTATCTTGTTCAATTGTAATTATTTCCCTTTCTAGGTACTTTATAAATTATTTTCATCATTCACTTCATTTCTCTTTTTTCTGATCCTCACAAAAACACAGTCAAGAAAGCGGGAAAAATTTTTCCCCAGTACTTGAAAAACTTCACATAGAACGTGTGAAATAAATATAATAAATATGCATTGCAGACTGAGGGTTTCACAGATAAATTAATGGAAGCTCAACATGGCAAGATGAGATTTCACAAGTCCTATGGACATATGCCTTGTACCTATGTGGTTTATAGATATAGTCAATACACTTTATGTATTCTAGTTACTTCCTCTATTAACTCTTTCATTGCTTTAAGTCATAAAAATCATTTCCCAACCAGAAACAAACAGTCATTTACATTGCCTTCATTTTTTAAAACTAGGAGTAGCCAAATGGCTGTATGCAGGGGTTAGCATCCCCAGGGGAAATAGTTTTTACTTGGTTATCAGGTACAGAAGGAATCAGAATGGACATAAAACCTGTTGCCATATGGATACGCTGAGGTCAAGAGAATTCAGAGCTCTTTGCATTTTTTTAAATCTTCCAATTTATAAGATTATAGTGGTGGCAGCCATTTCATATATTTAATCATGCCCCCAGCTGTGTTCATAGTTGATAAACCACAAGTCAAAAGTTGACCAAGCTAGTGCAATCAAAGACCTTTCTCTTGGAAGAGGGGGCGGAAAAAACAGGAAATTAAATTTCTGGATCATGTTAGTGTTTATTCACAAAGTCACATAAAAATCCACAGCCTGTAGAGAGAGAGAATGTTAAAAATAAGTCGGACTCTTTCTGGAGAGAAGAGCAAAGGAAAACAAAGGATGTTGGTCATGTTTCTAGTTTCTGGCTCCAGAAATTGCCTCAAGCCAATGGACACCCTGATCATTGGCTTCCTTTATTTAGCACCCACCTTTTTCAATTTCCCTGTTTTTTTTTTTTTTAACGCTTATTTTTGAGAGTGAGAGAGACAGAGCACAAGTGGGGGCAGGGGGGGGGGGGTTGGGAAGAGAGAGGGACACACAGAATCCAAAGCAGGCTCCAGGCTCTGAGCTGTCAGCACAGAGCCCGACCCGGGGGGCTCGGGCCCACAAACCATGAGAGCTGAAGTCAGATGCTTAACCAACTGAGCCACCCAGGCACCCCTGAATTTCCCCATTCTTGTTAACACTTGCCTATACTATTATGCATGTGCAATCACTTGAAGGTGAAATTCATAGGGTCTTGTTGGTTTTGTCACTATTACTTGAAAGACTGCTTACACACAGAGGTCTCAGTAGGTAGCCATTGACCAAGTGAATGACTTGAAAGAGATCAAGAAAAAGTATCTACACAATGTCTTCTATAATATGGCTATTTCAAGGGAGGTTTTTTTTTTTTTTTAAATGTTTATTCTGGGAGAGAGAGAAAGGGTGAGAAGGGAAGGTGGAGGGGTGGGGATGACGGGGGCGGGGGGGGGGGGGGGGGGGAGGCGGTGCTGAGATTCCAAGCAGGCTCTGCACTTCAGCGCAATGCCTGATGTGGGGCTCTGCCTCAGGAACAGCGAGATCATGATCTGAGCCAAAAATCAATGTTTAACTGACTGAGCCAACCAGGTGCTCCACAAGGGAGTTTTATGTAGAAGAGGACATGAATATGCATAAGCTCTGAGCTTTCAGATAAATAACTCTTTCAAAATATGGGCCAGTGAGGCTCACGCTGGTGCAACGTTTGGCCTAAATGCCAAAGGATGTCCTAATAATAACCAAAGTGGTGATTCAGGTTGGAGATCGCTTGATACAAAGAAATAACAAAATGTGAGGATTCCCAGAGGCAAAAAATAAGGTAATTTTCAAGGGTCCAGACAACATTCATCATGACTGACCTAGGGTATATATGGGAGCCTATGGGTGAAATTGGAGAGAACTAGGTAGGGGGATCACATCGCTAGGGTTCCTACAATCCTAATAAGGAAGCTATTAATATTCACACAAAAGCAACAGGAAACCACTGAAAATCATGCCATCCCTCACAGTAACTCCTTAACTCCCAATATTGCAATTTGTTCGTGTCCTGCCCACTCAACCTCTACCTTACCACTCCTGCTTTCGAATGACAGAGAAGTGAAATAGCTTACATTTTAAGTTGTTTGGCCCATTATTTTCTTCATGGTACATTGCTTGGCTGATATATTTTCCTATAGTATTTCAAAATTCATATTTTAGTCATTTATGATTTAAAGCAGAATAAAATGCCTCACTGTGTCACATATATTTAAAATGGAAACTAAATGTATTTTTCAGTTTTAAAGAACTGAAAAAAATATTGCAAAGAAACTTGACTTCTCAAGTGAAATTAAACTTTCCCAGATAAACTGCAAAAGGGTAGAGATAATTTCGTTGAAATTGAAAGGAACTATATCTCATGTTTGTCAGTTCTTTGAAATTCATCAAAATCACACCGGACTGCATCAGATTGGGAATAAAATCATTTTTTTGTGGACTGAGAACTCTTATTTCATTTCAACAGTTAGACCTGGAATTTTCCATAGAAGCTAGATAAAAGCAAGCCATTTGTCCTAGGTCCCAGAAAACTCAGTGCCTCCACAAATTCCATAAATACCTGAGTTAATCATTTGCTAGATTCTAAATATTTCAATTTGTTTAATTCCTTCTAATGAACAAAAAAACCAGTAGAAATCAGGGCGAGTCAGTTAGAGGGAGTAGATCAGAGCAGATAGGAACACAAGATATGAAGTCAGAACAAGTGTGTTTAATCCAGGATGGAGTCGTCCCCAATAGAATTTTGGGTTACCAGATTTTTCTACATCTCTGGCTCATCCTTACAACAGTATTACTGACAGTACCTATCATTTATGGCTAACACGATTGAATGAGATAGTTGGAAAAGCATCTGTCTTGTAAGTAAGCACTCCATAAAATGTTCGCTCTTTCTAGCCTTTTGGACCCTTAGGTTACATGAGGACAAGGAGGCAGAGCCTTAGAATCATGCAATCATGTGTGCAGAGCACCAAGCTGTATCTTAGATCCTTTCTTAGATCTAGATCCTTCTAGATCCTTAGAAGCCAAGGAAGGGACCATCGCCAGAATGCGGTTCTGGGCTTTGATAACAAACGGGGGAGAATATTGACTGCTTTAGGTTTTATAATATGCATATAACCTGATACATATTCTTTTGTGATATATACGCAAAAAGAGAAGATATCAATTGTGGTGCTTACTTCCATGACTTAATTTCACTGGGCCATGGGGCGACCAGATATTTAGTCAATTATTCTGGGTACCGTTGTGAAGGTCTATTTTGATGAAGGAGGGCAGGGTAATACCTCCTGCCTTATCCCAGCTGGGACACTGGTCTTTTCCTGACTTCATATTTGAACTAAACTAGTGGCCTCTCTGGGGTCTCAAGCCTGGCACCTTTTAGACTGGAATTTCACCATTGTTTCTACACCCACACCACAGCTATTATACGGTTTCTTTGGAGAACTCTGGCTAAGACATCAAGAGAAAGAAGGTAAACACCTGATACTGGGTTCCAGACAGAACCCCGAAGTCAAGAGAAGGCAAAATTAACAGTCCTATACCTGGCTCCTGTGTAGGAACTTTACCTATCCCCAACCTACGATTAGAGTCCAATCATAGGGTCTTCACTATTCATGGATTCCATATTTTCAAACTAGTCCATAAGCTAAGATTTGTAAGCCAGAATCAACGCCGAGGACACTCGCCACTCACTGACACGTGCAGAGTGGCAAGGCACCCAAGTCACCCAGTATGCACTTTCCCAGCTGATGTCAAACCAGGATGATCTTATTTTAACACTCAAGCTATAAACAAGTGTCCATTTCATGATTTATTTGGTACCTTTTTCCATGTTTGTGGCTTTTGTTGTGATTTCACTGTTTAAAACGCTCCCTTTAAAGCCTACTGCTGAAGTGTTGTCTTGTGTTTCTAAGCACAAGGATGTGATGATGTGCCTCAAGGGGAAAATATATGTGCTAGAGAAGCTTCATTTGGGCATGAGTTAGTGTTGTGGGCTGTGAGTTCAATGTTAATAAAACATTATAATTAGCTATCATCACAGAAACACATAAGACAAAGTTATGTATTGATCAGTTGATGAAAATATGATCAGAGGCTTGCAGAAACTTAAAACCCTCTGTTTCTACTAGGAATAATTGCTCAGTCCTCACTCATCCAGTGTTTTCCGTGGTCTTACAGTTGAAACAATAGTTAATATTCACAATGAATCAGCAAAATGAGGTTTGCAAGGTATTTATCTCCTAGTACGTAATATCATTTATTCTACACCTGAGAGTAAGGGAAGACTTTAGCACCAGTTTTCCAGATACATGGCTTTGGTACAGGTCAGAGAAATGAAGAGGTTTGTTTCATGATGATTCCCATACTAAGTGACAGAGTCAAGATTAGAAAACCCTCAAGCTGTGATTTTTTTTCCATAAAAATCAGACTCTTCAGAGCCATCAAATGCACCATCCTGGGCTGTTAAGTGGGGCCAACCTGCTGGCCTAAAGTCAGCACAGACCCAGAGCAGTCACCAGAAAAAGCCAAAAGGCCAGGGCACCACAGTTACCTGGGGAGCTCTGCCTATGGATAATTGATAAAGAGCGAGGTTGTGGGCAAGGCTGCGGTTCAGAAAACCACCACCTAAGGAAAGAATAGCTATTGTTTATTGATGACCTGGTATATTATAAGGATCCCGTTCAAACACTTTACAGTTAAAAAAGGACCATGCTTAGGAATAAATATTATAAATGTGTTTTTCCTCCATTATTTCAATTTTACATTTGAAACTTCCATTTGTTTTCTAGTGTAGACTTATGTAAAATTGCATATCTTATGCTCCAAAACACATCAACCTTTTATTTTTCCCCAGGATATTCTCCATGTTTTTTTTTAATTCCTCAGTTTCTCTACACTCTTTCCACCCCTATTCCCTTTATAACGGTTTTTTATCTCCTGCTACTCTATCCTTCCTTTTTGTTTAAAGGATCAGAGTCAACAGAGATTGCTATTGATGATTTAGTGTGCGATGGCAGTATTACAAGGATAACTTTTGGTAATATAGACAGACTACATAGATGTACAGGATAAGTGGTTAGGATTTAATGATCAATTACTTTGTTGAATATAGGGTAAAGAAAGGTGTGAAAGTATGCTGGGTAATGTCATGATAATGTGGTCTTGGCAAGTAGCAATCACCTTGGGAAGGAAGATGCACATAATGAAGTCTATTTCATTTGTAGAGGGTAAGGAAGAGAAGGAATTATTGGTCAATGACAAGTTTGAAAGTGATATAATGGAACATTATATGCAATGGTAGGATTGGAGAAAGTGGGGCAGGGATAACAGATTCTATAAGCTTCCTGATAGCAGGAGATATGTTCACCATGGTTTCCTGCAGTGGTCTACAAAAAATTATGCCATATGGGAACAACTTTATTCAGCTATCTATCCCTTCATGTATGACTCTATCAAAAGTCTCCAAATTAACAGCTCCAAAATTATACCCTGATTAGTTGATGAAAACTAAGTTTACCCTTTTCAAGGTAACTAATTTTAAATGACTTGGGCTTCAATGTTGGTCAATGAAATTCAAGGAGAATTCTAGAATAGATCCTCTTTTCCAAAAGACAAGTATCTTATCCCTCTAATTACTGACATTTTGGAAAATATTACCTGGAGTTGCTACTATTTTTTTTAAGTTTATTTATGTATTTAGAGAGAGAGCACCAGCAGAGAGATAGAGAGAGTCCCAAGCAGGCCCTGCACTGTCAGTGTGGAGAACCATGTGGTGCTTGAAATCAAGAATCTGGAGATCATGAGTTGAGCCAAAACCAAGTCAGATGTTCAGTGGACCAAGCCACCCAGGTACCCCTGGGATTGCCATCATCTTAAGCATGAAGTCAATACACAGAAAGATCAAAGTCAAGAGAATCCAAAAGAGCAGAAGACCTAGAATACCACAAGTGAAGAGATCTTCAGTATCGAGGTTATTGAATGGGAAGATGTAATCTGTTTTGAATTAGATTTCTTTTACTTACAGAAGAAAGTATCTCAGGAGAAAGGATCCTACAGAATAAATGGCATGGGACAGGTAACTACCAAAAATTGTTTAATAAATGGTGCTGATGCATATAAAGTTTGGCAGTCTTCCAACACTTGCATCCTGTAGGGTCATCATGGTAAAGGTAATTCTCTGTGCCCTTTTACACAATGAGTTGATTTAGCCATGTCTAATATTTCATGGGGAAACCTAACATGTACATATCCACTTTCATGAATATTTTAGAAATTTTAGACAACATAATTATGAAATATAATTTTCCAAGTTACTCTACATTCAAATTGTATTCCCTTCATATAATGCCCAAGTATACCAAATAGTCATTTATATTCCAATTTTGTAGGTGACATCTATTCTATGCATGGTATTTTTATTAATTCTTTTGGATCATTGGCATATTTCCCTTTCCCTCTCAATGTGACATAGGAGTGCTAGAGAGGTTAAACTCCAATTCAGAAGGCTATATAGAGTACAAACAGATGTTTCTTAGTGGAGAATCACACTGATGATTGACTACCTCTAAAGATACAACCAAATAGTTCTAACTCTAGAGAACTTTCTATCTCTACTCAGTCTTTATTACATTTTGTTGTGGCTGGACTACTCAACATTGAAATGGGTGACAAGCATAAATCCACCCATACTGGGGACCAATTACACGTTCATAAGAAAGACTGAACTAGCTCACTAATACAGTCAACTCATTCATTGCTTTGGAATTATATGGACCCATAGGAAAGGTCATCCATTTGAAAATGGGTTTTCTTGGCATCTGAAAATCCTCATTTGGATTCTGTGACCATATGTATAAAGGAAAAAGTAATCGAATAGGTACTGTGTCAGTGAGAAGTAATTTAATTATTTTCTTGTAGTTTTAACATACATCCTTTCCATGTACTTAACAGAAAATAGTAAATGGCATCAAATCCTTTATTTTTTGTACTCATTTATCCTGGCATAGACTTCCTTTTGCTGTTCAAAGTTAACCTTCTAACTGGTTTCCAGATATCCTCCTTTCCTCCTTCTTTCCCAACTCCACACATGGTAGAACAGAATATTGAATCTTGAACCTTTTTCACTGGCACATTTTCCTTAGTGTACAAGTTAGATTTTAAAAGGGTTTTTTAAAAAAATCAAGATGTTTCCAGGGGCATCTGGCTACCTCAGTCAGTAGGGCAGGAGACCCTTGATCTTGGCATGGTAAGTTTGAGACCCATGTTGGGTATAGAGGTTACTTAAAACTCACAAGTTTTCAAAAAAAACAAACAAACAAAAAAAAAAAAACACTAAGATGTTTCCAGCAATACACACACACACACACAGTTTCTTGATAAAGATAATTACATCTTGGCTTCCATCCAATAAGACCAGAAGAACACTTATTGAACCAAAATGCTCTAGCATTTTTTGTTTTTCAAAGCATTATTTGCTATTAGATCTCCATTTTATCCCTTGTATCTAGTGTGGTCAGATGAAGTAATTGGAATATGGGGGGGAGGGGGATTAGTTTTCTTAGCTTCCGAAAGGACCAAAGAAAGGTCTTGAAAACTAAATAGAAAGGGATTTGGGGTAGGTGGATGAGTCCTTTTATTCTAAAGAATTTGTGCGTGTGTGATTCTCCAGCACAGTATTCATAGGGAGCCAATGTCATGTTGTGGGCATAAGAAACAAAAAACACATATCATTCAGCAGGTTTTTATTTTTCTAACATTGACTCTTTCTTGTGACCCAGGAAAGGCTCCAAGTGTCCTAGCCTAGGTCCACCAGAGATGGTCTTCGATTCACGTGAAGAGGTTTTAAGCCCTATATGCATCATCTATCTCCCTGCAGACTGTGTTGGGAGTAGATAAATGGCATCAAGATTAAGGACTCCTCTCCCTAAGTGCCATTTCATACCAATAACATCGCCTTTGATTCAAAAGCTCCCAGCAGACCCTTTCAGCCCCAGTTATTAATGTCATGTCACTACAAACTTCCACTGACATTAGCATTTTTCAGTTATAATCTAATCTGATCTTTTGGAAGCTTCTAATACTATGGCACATCTTTTCCAGATTATCTTTGTAAATTCAGCGTGTTATGTTCTTCTGAATTTCCTACCTCATTAACTATTCCCTCTTCTCTCTTTTGCTCTGGCTAAATATTTGCTTACTTGGACTTTTTGCCTTGGAATGATTTTTTTCTTTTCCTTTCTCCTCCTAGTTTAGGTGCTGTTCCCACATTAGGTGCTGAGCTTTAGCTTAGTGACATTTTTTTTTTTTTTTACTTCTTAACATAGGCTTTTCTGAACTTTGACAACTTGTATTCCCCCTCCCCCCCCTTACGTGCAAGTTTGGTAGACAACAGAATACACTTCTCACCACTTTGGGAGTATTAGTTGGTGAGGTTAACATTTTTATATATTGCAAGCGTAGATATAGTAGGACTCGGATTTACTAGGCTGTTTTCATCTGCTCTACTTCATCTGTTCTGCATTTACTGCCTTGCCTAACTGTCCACTGGTTTCACTGCATCCCCAATTTTCATTATGCCTATAATGTGTAGGACTTTTGTTCTGTATCATCAGTCCTCTTAACTTTATACTTTTCTAGGGCCCTCATGCAATGCCAAACACTTTTACTCATCACAGAGTGAATGGGGTGTGTGTGGCAGAGTCCGTTTATACATCCATATGTAGTTTTAACTCTGGAATTTGACCTGGACATCAACCCTCCATATTGCCATGCAATCCAGGGTGCCTTAAAGTGCCTCAAAGTAAGCAAAGCAGATGAAGAGGAAAAAATATTAAGTGCCTCAGATTGAATCCTCCACAGTCCCCTATTTTTTTTAATGCTTATTTACTTATTTTGAGAGAAAAAGAGTGAGCAGGGAAAGAACGGAAGTGGAGAGAGAGAATCCTAAACAGGCTCTGTGCTGCCAGTGCAGAGCCTGATGAGGGGCGCAAAGTCATGAACCTTGTGATCAGGACCTGATCTGAAACCAAGAGTCAGATGCTTAACCTACTGAGCCACCCAGGCGCCCCTTCAGTCCTCTATTTTTAAAGTACAGTTGATATTAGTTTCAGATGTATGACATAATGATTCGGTAATTAGATCATTATTGCCCAAGCTTCCCACCCACACTCAGGCTTGTCAGTCAATCCTAGGTTTCGTAGATTAACCCTCCGGCAGGTGTTTCCTCACCTCAGAGATCTGACATTTATCACCTTTTCCCTGAACTACTTGGACAGGTTATTAGTCTTCTCAATCAAGCTTTTAAAACCTCTTATACATCGTCCAGGTAGAGAAGGATTTAATACAATTACCTCGATGAGATTATTCCCTGTGCCAACAAATATTTATAAAATCCTTTGGACAGGCCTCCTCTGCCCTATAGGCCACTCGACTTCTACACCCACGTACATTATATCAAACTCATTCCTTACCATTCTTAGTCATATTCTGGAACATCTGTGTATTTTCTTCGTTGTCTGGGATTTCTTTACTTTTTTTTTCATTTAACTATTATGTATCCTACTACATCTAGACTACATACCTCCCTCTGTCAAAACTACAAAGCAGTTTAGGTAGAATTAATTGTTCTTCCTTTTTTTTTTTAATACATTCCCCCTGTTAACCTTCATTACAATGCATTGTAATTAGCTATGTTTCAGTTTGTTTCCTTAAACTACATTATGAACCTCTTTAGGACAGGGAAAATGCCTTCGTTGTCCTTTGTAGTGTCAATTTCAAGGTGAGGCTTCTTGAATAAATTAAATGCTACACTCCGTTATTGTTCTGAAGAATAATGCATGTGAAACTGACCTGAGCTGTTTGTGTTCGTAGGGGTCACTATGCAAAGTGACATAGTGGAAAAAGGACATGGAACTTAGATCCAGACAGGCTACCATAAGTGTTTGTATTTATTTTGCTTAAATCGAAAATGAACTTCCATAAACAAGGCTCATTCAATATATATTCATCACATGTAATGTGCTATGTTAAGAATGGTTAGGAATAAAAAGATGAAAATCATACAATACCTTTCTGAGTTCATATGCTAGAAAGCCTTGGTAGTAAGCTATCTCCTGAAGATTAAATTCTTTGGGAAGTTCACCCAAAGACAAAAATTAGCATGCCAAAGATTTCTTAGGGAGCGCTTTTGGGAAAACACCCACGAAAGTAAAATTAGGCATAGAAAAATGTTGTGCTAAAACGTAGTCTCAACTAGAAAAAAACCCACCTGACTCCCAGAGAAGCCCTCCATCCTAGGTGGTCTTTCAGAATGCTGCCAAACTAGAGGAAGGGCTGGGCCTTTATACCCTGAGGCTGATGACCTACTGGATAGAGGCTGTGCTGGGAGTGGGCTTAACCTTGGGGGAGGTGATGGAGTGCGAACTGCTGAGCGCTATCTGCTGGCAGAACCCTAAGCACCTGGGAGAAGAAACCCTTCATTCCTGAAAGAGCTAGGTGTTGTCAAAACATCCACTAACATCCAGCCCTCGCAAGATGCAAATACACACACACACACACACACACACACACGGGCTACCCACATACATACTGGGAACAGATTACCTGGGATTCTGAGGGGCCCATCTTGTTGGAAGCAACTTAAAAAGTAAAGGAAGGTTGAGGGACCAAATTATATCCTCTAGCTGGTTTTAGGCCACAGCTGCTACTACTCATGTTTATCCTCTTATTCCCTATTTTTCTTCCTCACCTAGCATCTCTGCTGAACTGGTGACAAGACCCACCTCTTGATCCTCAAGGAATCTGAACCAATTGTCATCATGCCCTTCTTAGGTCATCACCATTGCACTTGTCCTTTTACCATCAAAATCGGGACAGAGAATACCAATACCAGTGAATCACTTGGGTGCAAACATCTTGCTTCTTGATACCGATACTTAACAGAAGATCTACCACGTTCTGATGATCAGTTATCACGCTGTGAAGGTGCACCCGGCTGGGACTGCTATTTGCTTGAGTTTTCAGTACTGCATTCTCATCCTGAAAGAATCAGGCTGGGCTGCTGGATTAAACGGGGACCACCAACCCTCTGGATAAAATACCGCATGAGGTTTATTTTTGGGCCAGGGGGAGAGGCAGTTTCAGAGGCTTCTATTTTCCCTTCCCCACAATTTTAGCTCTTACTCCACAGGTGTAAGCATCAATGTAGAGGTTGTGGCAGCTCCTATGTCAATTCCAAGTATACAGGGGGGAAAAAATGAAGGATATAAGCACTGGTGAAGGAAGCATCCAGGAGAAACAGTCCCACACAAGCTGAACTGTGGTTGGACTCCATTTATTAACTAGCTTGGGTATGCCCGTGATGATGCTTCAAGTCTCTAGGTTTCATTATCTCATCAGACCCTATGTACAACAGTCCTTGAAATGTTAGGTAATCCCCTTTCTTAAATATGCCGTTAGTTAAATGAAGTGCCATAAATCCCTTTGAGGAAGGACTTGAAGGTGTCATTATTTGTATAGTATCACAGGGTTCTTCTTGAAACCCACCTTCTTCTTTACTTAAAGGATTGTGTGTCCAAAATTGGCTTAGGTACAGAAACTGAGAAAAGGTGATGTTTTTGGTTTTGTTTTTTAATGGTGGTAGTTGCTCAGAACCTCCTAACATCCCTCCTTGGTACATTTGTTTATACAGATTAAGCATTACCCTTACTGGCTGCCCGTGAAATTTACATCTAAGGAAGCCATAACTCTCGCAAGACAGATCTCCTTGCTTACTACTCCCGACTTGACCTTCATTATGATAATTGTACCCCCCTGGCTCCTCACAGGTAACGGCCACCCCATCTCTGTTGTTTTTAATTAATGAGCACAATTCTATAATGACAAGTCATACGGTTATCATGACCCACAGTGGAGACCTACAATTGAACTTAGAGATTCTGGGGCCCATGCTGCCATCACACTCTTAAGTATACTCCAAAGGAAGAGAGTAATTCAGTGTTTCTAATGTTTTTTTCAGTTTACATGTCAAACCCTCTCTAATTTGCCCATCTGTTTAAGTCTTTTATTCTTCTTGTGCATAATCTGATGACAAGTCAAGCATTTCTACCTCACTGAGTATGGGTTAATCAGTTTTTCCATGCTTCAACTCTGTGCTTACATTTTTTTCTAGGGGGACTGAACCCTTGGATAACACTTCAAAATTGAGCAATATTTCCATATCTAACTTTATGTGCCCTACCCTATAACCTAGCCCTTGACTATCACTTCAGAGTCTAGTCTCATGTTTACTCTACTGGTTGTTATTGGTAAGTGTTGGCTAAACCTTAAACTCCTTGGAGATGTGGTCATTTTACCCCCCTGTGAGGCCTAGGATGTCACCACATGGGTTATGTTGTGACTTTACTCTGGTTATTGACCTACTGGACAGAACAGGATGTAGAGGCAGATCATGAGGGTGAAATCATGTATCATGGAAGGGAGAGGTCACTGTGTCATCTTGATACAAAAGGGTAAGGCAGGTGTTATCTCTTAACAGGAGTGTGTTGACCACTTCTGTAGGTGCAGAGGGGAAGACTCTAGGAGAACATGGGTATACGATATTTTCAGATGCATTAACTCAGATATTCTCATTTCATAATACAGACTCCCATTCTTCCCAGTCTGAGTTCCAGTGATGTCACAGTAGACACGCTCAATTTGAGAAAATTAACTTTCTTCATAGCTCTGCTACTCTTGTGATTAAGACCTGGTCTCCAGCATTCTTTGCTCTAGCTGCAACAAATGACATCCTCTTTATATACTACAACATATCCATTTGCATCCATGCTTCGAGTTTAAGTCTAAATTAGTCAGTCATATCTTTGTTACCTTTCCAAAGCATATATCAAGCTTAGCAAAGCTACTCAATTCTACTCTCCTTATAACTACTTTGCTCCCAACATTCCTCAAATATTTAACATCACATCACCTAGTGAATTCCCTCCCACTGCTTTCCTCAATGTTTACTATCTCAGTTCACCACCACTGAAAGTTTTCTGGATAACTCTCTACCTTGTACCAGGGGTTACCTGCATTCCGCCTACCACCGGTGATGGAGTCCCCTTTTCCATTGGGGCAGTAGGTAATCCAAGGGCAAAATCCAACTGCAAAACATTTTTCTCAGACCAATTTGGATACCAGCCCTTTTTGTTCAGGTTCCCTGGGAAGAAGGGCCTGATGTGAAGCAGATTCATTAGGGAACTATTTATTTTGAGAATACTGCCTGTGGAAGGGAAGGAAAGAAAACAAGATTGCACAGCAGCAGCAGTTTCCATTCGCAGTGAAAGCTTCCTCCAACTCTTGGAGAGATCTAAATCTGGAGGGTCCCTCAGATCTGTTCTGAATCTGAGAAAAAAAAAAAAAAACTGGGCCTTTATTACCCCAGCATGGATACAGGCTGCCCCAGAAGGGCAAAGTGACATTGAGCAAGATGACTCTCTTCATCTGAAGAACTCCAGTGGGGACCGCAAGCTGAAAGCAGTCTCTGCTGGCAGTATTTCCAGCCTGTGTGGAAACGAACTGGAACCTGGATACCTTATCATAGCATGCACTATAGCAACACGTGTTTAAAGGGGTAAGAGTGTACTTTCTCAATTCGTGGTCCAGCTGCAAATCGATGGGTCTGGACCCAAGAGTTGATCATTAGACCAATGGTTCTCAACTGAGAGGAATTTTGCCCTTACAGGACATTTGGCAATGTCTGGTGTGTGTGTGTGTGTGTGTGTGTGTGTGTGTGTGTGTACTGGTGAAGGGTGCTACTGGCATCCAATGGGTGTTGGGTAGAGATGCTTTTAAACATCTTACAACGAATGCATAAGATAGGACAACAAAGAATTACACTTCATAAAATATTCACTGCGCCGAGGTTGTGAAACCCTGGTCTAGCAAAGGAGGTGACGCTCTTTTTCTTTTGTCTTTATTAATGTATTGATTGTAAAAATAACAGTGCAAGACGATTTCTTAAAAAAAGGAAATTTGTTACTTTTAACCAAAATCATACACATTACCTCAGAATTTTTTTTCTCTTATAAGACTGATAATGCTTTGGTTCTAGTCATTAGAAAGCTAAGCTTTCATTAGAAAATCATCTCAGTTTCCAATCTTCTATAGAACTGGATAGTTGTAAGGCAAAACAGTCCAGTCACTAATTCAATGGCTAGATCAAATATATAATGTATGTTTTCTCCCAGGTGACATGAAAAAGAAATGGAATGCTGAATATAGCTAATTGCTGTATTTCACATAACATTTCATGTTTGGCTACAGGAGTTCATGAGTTAAGTAAGCTTTGAAAGAATAATACTGGCATTTTTGAAAAATCCTTTAAGTATCTCTCAATATCTCTTTAGGATAAAACCCAGGGTGTTCCTCCCATTTCCTGCGACCCAACTGAGGAAAAAGAGAGGATTAGAACTACTGTCATAAATACTTAAAACGGCAATGGCAGGCTGTTACAGTGTATGCAGGGATGTGTGAGCTCTGCATTAGAAACAGGCTTTGTAAGCTACTACATGTTCATAATGAAAAGGGGGGAGGAAGACCATGGGACGTGGTAACAGGCTTGAATTATGCCTGAGCCACCTGCAAGCTCTGAGTCCTTGGTCATGTCACTTGCTCACCTGACCTGTTCGCTCACTTTGGTAAGAGGATGATGCATACTTTACAGTGTTCATACAGGCATGTGCGTGTGCATGCGTGCCCACGTCAGAAGTTTAAGTGCACTTAAATCACTAAATGCACATGAAAATATCTAGTATTGTGCCTGACCCGTGGTAGTTGCTCCAATGCCAAGTGAATCTTAATGAGGAGCGTTCAGCCCTACCTAAAAAGACAGGAACATCTTGCAAGTAATTACTTCTGTCTTCTAAGATAACCGCTGCTGTTTGGCAACACGGTAGGGACTCTCAGCGGAAGCAACCTTGTTCTCGCTGCATCTGCTCCAGAGAAATCAAGAAATAATTACCTTTTTATTTGGAGACTTGATTGATGCAGCAACCTTCCCCGTGGCTGTGAGAAGATAAACTGGGCCAAGGAGAATCACCCAGGTTTTATTCTGCCCTGATTACTCCTGTTGCAGGGATAATTTGAGTTCAGGGTGCAGCGTACCGCAGCTGATTAAAGAGAAAACCTTGGGCACATCGACTCTCAGACATCTTGATTTCACAAACCGGGGGCTCTCGTTCCCTGTTCATGAATACCATGAGGACGTAACACCCTGCATTGCCAAGGCGGCTTTCTGCTTTCTCTGAGTACAAGGAGAAAGCTAATTTAGGAGTGAGTGGCAATGTCAAAGGACCAGAATCATGACAAAAGCCAAGTACTGTTCCCTTAATAGACACTTCTTTGTCCTAGGGGAAAATACATAGTAACAATTATTTATTGTTGAAAATAGAAATGATCTCAGTTTTTATGGATCAAAATAAAATTCTTTTTAACAGTGTCCATCTTGCTCAAAAATGTATGTCTCTCTTAGTGGAAATGTTGGCTACAACACTACCTAAAATTGGAAATTAACACTGCAAAGACCTTCCACCCACATACTTTTTGGAAAGGATTTTATTTTTTTGAAAGTCAAACTCCTAAAGATGATAAACACTTCAATCAATCCTAAAGCTCTCGTTAATCTGACTAGCCTTTGTATATAACATAATACTTAAAATGAATAGCTGTCTAAGTTCTGTAAACATTAATCAGGTACACAGGGGAGGCAGAATAGTGGAATGCTTTCAGCAGAGAGTTCACTAAGGCTAGTACATGTCAGTGAGGTATAATGAGAGGAAGCAGCGTCACAATTCAGAACACCTAGGTTCTAATCTTAACCGGCATACCCAGCTGCCTGGAGTTTTACAAATCATTTTATTACCCTGGGTTTGAGTTTCCTGCTTGCAAACCTGGGATAACAAACACGTCTGTCCCTTAAAAGTTTCTAGAAATGTACCTGTGATTGTAAACCTAATATGCGCTCTAGATTATTTTAAAGCACTGTGAAAGCGTTTACCATTATCATTGACCGCCATTACCTAAAAATGTAAGTAATTTACTGAGGAATGAATAACATGTGTAAAAACACAGCGCATGGCCTACAGTGGGGTCTTCAGTAATGGTGATAGATGAACGGGGTGTGTTAAATAAAACTGAAGAGAAAATGGGACTCGTAAGTTGGGTGGTGCTGAACATGCTGTTTATTCTCTTTCTCGGTTCCCTTATCTGCTAAATGTTGAATGATGATTAATCTATACGATATATGTAAACACACTTACGTGGCCCCAAAAAAACATTAAAAATAATAGATGGTACTGATGATAATAAAACTTGTTTAACATTAATAGAGGTAACAGTGTAAGTAGAATTAATAATGCCAAGTATTTTGTGAAGCATAACAAATAGCTACCTTCTTATGCTGAAACATTTCAGCGTTTAAGCTGGCTCAGCCAAAAACTAATCTGGGACTTTATCAACCCTGGTTTGTCGGATATTCTTTGTTGCACTTGTAGAATATATACTTATACAAATGATTTGAAGAGAGAAGAATCTTGATTTTATTCTCGATTTCCCCTGCTGTAAAGAGAATGAGAGTTGGGGGTGCTGTGTATATATTTGATTATAACGTTCAAAGTCCTTCTAAAGTTCAAAGTAAGTATAAAATTTATGACAAAGTGAGGAAGAAAGATTAATGCATATACGCATATCGTGTTACATGTGTACAGTTATTTTATGTATATATGATATATATAAATAATATGAATAAAAATCTAGAATATTAAGATATGACAAATTCTTTAATAGCATTTATATAGTTACGTGTGAATGTTTTCAGTCTCCTTTACATTTCATTTAATTTGAACATGATATTAGAATCTATTTACTACCAATCATCCCATTCCCCATAGAACAACCTATGTGATTCAAGGATAGCAGTGGTATATTATATTTTATGTATTTCATTGGCTGATCGGGCAACTGCTCAAGATACAGAGTCTGCATTTGTCTGGGCCATGTTTCACATCAAGGTTCAAAATCTGGGAGAATTAGAAAAGTAAGTCTCAGAGGCTGAACAGTGCAAGTTCTATAGGACACCCGGGTTTAAAATCTACATTTTGGGGCGCCTGGGTGGCTCAATCGGTTAAGCGTCCAACTCTTGATTTCAGCTCAGGTCATGATCTCAGGGTCCTGAGATTGAGCCCTGTATTGTACCCTTTGGACGTGGAGCTCTCTCTCCCTTTGCCTTGGCCTCTCTCCCCTCCTCCCCTCCTCTAAACATAAAGTAAAAACTAAAATCTATGTTTGCTACTTCGTAACTATGTAGCTTAGGAAAATAAATTTAAAAAACATATAAAATAGTGTTAAATGGCATAGAGTTGTGAGGATTGAAGAAAATTATGCATGTATAGGGCTTTATGGTCCTGCACTGGCACATAATAAGCATTTGAAAGAGTTACATATCCCTATTGCCATTATTATCAAAGTATAAAAGATGCCTCACTTAGACGAACCTAAAGAGCAGTCTGTTAATCCTCCTCACCTGTTTTTTTGGTTGGTTTGGCTTTGCAAATCTTACTTAACAAGGAAGTTGTTTCATAGTCTGTCTGTAGTTTGTGGAAAAGCAACAGGGAATCATGGCTGCAAGCATGTCCCTGATTCTTATCAATAACTAGGGGGTCATCTGAGGATCTTTATCACCATCTCATACAGAGACATGGGAATGAAGCAAGGACTAAAGAAAAGATAACCTATTTCAAGAATATGAACTAAGGCAGGGGGTATTCCGTTAATTTTAGTTCATGATGTGTCACTCAATCTTAGCATGGGGCCTTGGACGTAGCAGGTGCTTAGTGAGTTGTTCTCTAATGAATGAACTGGTACAAAATCCAATGTAGCCATGAAGAAAGAACAATTTTGCTCATGTACGTTTTCTCATGTAATTCTCTCAAAGTGCTGTCAGGTAAAAAGGTAGATCATAAATCAAAAGAAAACGTGAGTCATCTAGTTTGATCCTTTTTCTCCTGCTATAATTACAACTGCACCACAATTATCGCACGGCACTTACTGGTCATAGATGGTGTTTTCATAATTTCCCTGAGCTACGTACATCCTTCGTCAATGCATGTTATATTTGAGCTGGTTTACATTCATCTTTTAAGAGGCATGAGACGAATATAACCCTCTCCAGGAAGACCTTCCTTAGTTCCCATTCTGATTTAAGTGTCTCTGTCTTATGCCTATTTCTATTTTAGTGGCCATTCCTACATTGTTTTTGCAATCACATATTCAAATATCTCTAGCTCTAATTTGAGTGAGAGTAACATAAGTTGGCAGAAACACAAGTATACACGAAAAACAGGTTGCTTCTACACACAGAAGTGTAAACATGTAGCTTAGGAATATAAAATGTGTTCATAACACATTTATGCCCTGAACTTAATTTTTTTTTTGGTTTGGTTTTGGGCTTTAATTTATTACAATTAAATGAATAACTTTGTTGGCATTTTTCATCTAAAAAAGTTTGTGTCCTGATTATCGAGCATGCAGTAAAGAGGATGCCTTCTACTGTTTTATATCCTATTCAACCTGTGACTACTTTGTAAATTCATTAATCTGAATTAAACTAGTGATTTGAGCAAGTGCTTCATCAGTGACTTCTTTCTCACCTCTAGAAGAGTTTTTAATTAGAATAACCTTTCATAGCATTTTTAGTTTAATAACTGCAAGCCTAATAATATATTCCCTCCACATAAAAACACTTGTCAATAGAGTCCATGGGATGATTGAACACACAGTACACACCTCTTGTCCTTCACAATGATGTGTATATAATACAGTTTGACCCACCTCTTCGTTACTTCCAAGGAGCCAACTATGTCCTTTTCAAAAGATATCGCTTTACAGTCTTGATTTTCAAGGAGAAAACCTTTGTTTCCCACTTTTCTTTCAGCTATCGTTAAAATGTTTCCACGGCGACATTCTCAAAATGTCATTATGGAAAATTTATTTCTGTCCTTAAGTGTCATTAATTATGATAACCACAATACTCTGATTTTTACGGTTTTCCAGACTGTGTTTCCTCGTACTGACTTGTCCAGCTAGCACTCAATATCTCTACTTATTTTATAAAAATTCTGTATAAGATTTGTCTATACTGATTATTTGTAATATTTAAGGTTTTATTGTGGCAAGAGATATATATAGCACAAAATCTGCCATTTTAACCATTTTTTAAGGGTATAATTCAGTGGTATTTTAAAATCACAATGTTGTGTAACCATCACAACTATCTATTCCAAAACCTCCCACCTCAACCAGAAACCCCATACTCATTAACCAATAACTCCCCATTTTCCACTCCCCCAGCCCTTGGTAGTTGCACAATAAATCTGCCTATTCTGAATATTTCATATAAGTGGAATCATTAAATCAATATTTATTCCTCTGCGACTGGTTTCTTTCACTTAGTATAACATATCCAAGGTTCATCCCTACTGTAGCATACATTCCTTTTTATGGCTGAATAATACTCAGTTTCATATATACGTGAAATGTATATATGATACATACTATATATGTATTATGCATATGATATATACACTATATATGAAACATGTTATATGAAACATATAGGCAGTATGTGTATATATACAATATTCCATTTATCCCTTCATCTGTTGATGGACAATTGCATTGTCTCCAATTGTCTGTAATTTGTTCTTCCACATCTTTTTGAACCCTCCCCATTCAAGCTTTGGTTTCCAATACCCCAGGGCACTTGATGTCATCAAGGTCCTCAATTTGGTCTCCATATTGTTAAATTAAACGGTCAATTATCAGTCTACATCTTGTCTGATCATTAATGACATCTCCCAGAACTGATTACATTTATATCCAAGAAATTCCTTTCTCACTAGATTGCAGGACAGCATAAATGAGATTTCGAAGACAGGATGGCTTTCTTAAAGATTTGGTACAAAAACTGAGATATTTAAGGATACCCTCACCCCTTGGAAGTGATAGGAAAGTACTTTCACAGAAGCTTTGGTAAACTACTCCCCGTATCTTATTGATCTGTATTAGATCAGCATCACCATTCTTGCTTCAAATATCAAAAAAGGAGATACAGTTATTCTGATTTTCTCAAACTACTCAGTGGAGCTGTGAATAGGCTCATTATTTTCTCAAAGAGATTGGCCAGGTTGTCAGAGAGGTAAATATCTGAAGAATTTTGGGACTCTGTTGAGGAGGAAGAAGAGAATCATATTGGATACACAAGCAACAGTGTCCACAATATGTCTGAAAACATATCCATGGAATTATTATTATTATATCATTTCTACCTCAAGGACTAATATTAGCATCTAAGAAATAGACCTGCGTGCTTGTTTAAACATTAAAGCAGTATAAAAAAATAGAATATCCTCTAGATTTTCTCTGGGAAGTATCAAAATAAATAGAAAAAAACTATTCTCTCCTTTTCTGTTACAAAATGGCTTCTTTAACATTTGAGCTCATTCCTTGAAATGCACTTCAAAACAGAAATGATGGGCATTCAAATTCATGATGATTACAGATAAGATTTAACAGGTAGCCATCCAAATAAACCCTGCAGGTGGGAAGCAATGGTCCATGCATGAAACAAGCAGCTCAATTTTCAAAAGGCTATCAATTAAATGAGAAGGACTGTTGAACTGATCTGCTGCTCCCCAAATGTTAATTAAAATTGCAGTATTGCTGTGGGGCAGCCAAACAGGCTGCAGCTCTTGGACAGCTGTGATGCAGCATCTCAACATATTGTAATCACAGTGATATATTGCTTTGATATCATCATTAAGAAACATAGTATTATTCTGGTATACATTTCAGATTACTCACAGACTAAGGAAGGCACGCTTTAGTTTTATAACACTGCAATTTTTTTATTCTGTTAACAGCTCTGTTTAATCCATCTACCTTGCACCTGACCCATGGATCTCTGGTACTAGGTTGCAGACCAATGTTCTTCCAGGATTGGCTATGCCGATACACGACACTATCGATGTCACAGTCATGGTGCACACCTGACTTCAAAGCTGGTGAGGCTATTTTTGGTTCTCTTTTCTTATGTAAACACCAGACTCTGGTTGAGTTTTAACTTCTTTTTAACCCTCCAATCTTAGCATTTAGTGTTTCATCGTTAAGCACAATGTGACCTGCAGGTCTCTGGTAAATACTCTTCATCAATTTGAGGACATTCTCTATCCCTTATTTTCTGAGAGTTTCTACCATACATTGATGTTGACTCTGGTCCAATTATTTTTATACATCAATGGATATGATCACGTGGTTTTTCTTCTTTAGTCTGTTGATATTATTAGTTACAATGATTGTGTAATGTTGAGTCATCGCTGCATCACTGGAGTAACACCCACTTAGTCATTGTATAGAATTGCTTTCTATGTGTTCTTTTCAGTAGTACTTAGTAGTGTTATTTTTAGATCCTTTGAGACCTCATCTTTGACCCATGGATTATTTAGAAGTGTGCTGTTTCCCACCTATTCAGAGAATCCTCGTTACTCTGTTAATGTTGTTCCTGTTGTCTTGTTTCTAGTTTGATCTTACTGTGGTCAGACAACACAGTTTGTATCATTTCAATTCTTTGACATTGTTGAGGCTTGTCTTGAGGGCCACAACGCTGTCTTTCTTGGTGAGTGCTCCATGGAAGCCAAAAAAAAAAAAAAGTCCTGTATGTTGTTACTATTGGCTAAAGTGGTCTATATATTTGTCAGACCCTCTTAGTCGAATGTATTGTTCAAATATTCTAGATCCTTGCTGATTTTCTAGTAATCCTACCCGTTGTTGTAATGGCAGTGTTCTAGCCTCCACCTCCAACTGTGAATTTGTCCCTTTAACTCTGTCAGTTTTTGTTTCATGTATTTTTCAAATCTGTGCACATTGGGAATTGCTATGTCTAGTTACTGGGCTGATCCTTTTATTATGAGGTAATGACTTCTTGACTTCTTTTGTGTGAGTAGGCGTTCACACTGCCTTGGCTTAGCATGAGAATCCAGTCCTACTTCGGTGGGCTGGGATTGCAACAGTGGTTTGATTTTCAGCCTTTGCAGTGTAATTTTAGTGTCCTTGGTTGAGCTGGTGGTGGGGCTCCTGCCTGAGGCAGCAAAAGATGGTTCTCCACTGTGGGTGGGGAGTGTGTTTGGACCCTCTAGCTGGTGCCACTTGGCTGCTGGACTGGAAAGTTTTAGTCCTGTGGGTCTTAGTCCTGCCAGCCTTCCATCTCCTTCCAGGCTGGCAGCTGGAGCTGGCCCTCTCCTGTAGGCTCTCCCTCCAGGCCAGGTATTTCTTGGCAACAGAAAAGCACACTCTCAGGTCAGGTGGTTAAGGAGAGTATTTCCCCTGTTTCAGTCTCATCTGGTGTTATCTAGACTGCTCTGTGGTCTAGGAAAATAATGAGCTTACCTGGACCACCTTCTGCTGCTATGTCACAGATGGGAAAATACCAGGTATGGATGGCCTTTCTCTATTATGCAGGAAGACACAAGACAACCCGATGCAGTGCTATTGCTCAAACCCTGAGATCTATACCAGCTCTCTTTATTCTTACCATGTTCCGGGGTTCTCCTTTACGGGACCCCTGCACCACTTCCAGCGTTTATGTCTGTGCTTAGTGAGGGAAAGCAAGGAGAAATGGCAGGCCTTCTACTCTGGGCGTTTGAACAGCTCACTTAGATGTTTTAATCTCTGTATCTCCTGTATAATGATTAGCTGGTAAAACTTCTATATTATCTGCATATCCCCATAAACTTCATGAACACAGATGCATATTTCATCTCTGTATATTCAGATGCCTTCCCTACACCTTACACACAGATGATGCTCCTTGTTAGATGAGTGAAAGGAGAAAGTATTAGTCACACACAGCTCCTTTCTTTAGAAAATAGTACAGCTTTCATTTATTTCTGCATTTGTCAAGTAGAGTTTCAACCCTTTTGCTATTATCTCAATAAATATAAGGACCTTGGAATGGTCAGTAATGCCTAACCTGTACCTTGATATTTGGATAGGTTCCATTTAAACTATCAAGAAACATGTCAAGATCGATTTCTTGTTTCACACATTCTTATTTTCAAGGGAATGGTTCGAGAGATTTCCATGGATAGAAATAGCTATATAAATACATGTTCTGATTTCAAATATTCTAGATATTGTTTCCAATTTTTTAACCCTGATCTTTTTAAAAGAAAACATGCTTTACGGGTTTTATGGGGGTGTTGTTGTGGTTGTTTTCTGTTCCTATAGTGACATTAGAGGAAAACTGTGGGCATTTGACTAAATTATCTTTATGTTTCCATCCAACATTATTCTCTCTTAATTCTTAGCAAAGAGTCTGTAATCTAATTATAATACTTCTATTTTATAAGTAACTATTTTTTTTTAAACAAGGTTATCTCACTTGGAATCTCCCAAATCAAAGCCAGAGGAGTAGACATAAAGAAAATGAGCAGAACATGAAGTTATATGATATATATCAAAATTTAAAGAAAGTATTTCTAAATGAGAAATTCTAACTCAGGGAATCCTCTGGGTAGCCTACAAAATTTTTGTGAATTTTGATGATAATTTACAACCCAATTAAGAAAAATAAAATAAAATATAGTTTCCCTCTATCAAAAAGAGATCATTAATTTTTTTTTCATCTAATAATATTTTTCCTCCATAAGGAATCTATTAGAACTCTCTTCTTAGGCACCTGGGTAGCTCACTAAGTTAAGCGTCCAACTTCAGCTCAGGTCATGATCTCGCGGTTCATGAGTTCCAGCCCCACGTAGGGCTCTGTGCTGACAGCTCAGAGCCTGGAACCTGCTTTGTGTTCTGTGTCTGCCTCTCTCTCTGCCCCTCTCCTGCTCACACTCTGTCTCTCTCAAAAATGAATAAACATTAATAAAAAATAAAAAAAAATAACTCTCTTCTTAATATCTTTCAGGCTTTTAATATGTATTGAATTACCGTAATGCATTATTAGGCCGTACATCTGTGGGCACTATTTATGTATTGGGATTTTAGTAAAAGTGGAAAGAAAAGAAATCTGGCAATAAAAATGCACGTGAAATTTGACAGAGGGATTGGCAAAGACATTTTCATTTTAAGTATACCTTGCTGAGTTCATCATTCAAGAAGTTTTCAGAATGAAGATTTATTTCCAAAATGCCATTCTACTTTCATTTTTTTTTTTTTTTTTTTTTTGCCCAAGGTGGGTCAGAATAACCTACAAGTGGATTGTTGAACAAAGAAAATATGAAACTTCAAATAGTACCTCTAAACTCTTTCAACTACAAACTCAGAACATTTTTATGACATTTCAAAATGATTTGTGATCCTGACGCTACTGTTTAAAATATGTAGCTTGGGGCACCTGGGTGGCTCAGTCGGTTAAGTGGCCGACTTCGGCTCAGGTCACGATCTCGCATCCGTGGGTTCGAGCCCCGCGTTGGGCTCTGTGCTGACAGCTCAGAGCCTGGAGCCTGTTTCTGATTCTGTGTCTCCCTCTCTCTGACCCTCCCCCGTTCATGCTCTGTCTCTCTCTGTCTCAAAAATAAATAAACGTTAAAAAAAAATCTTTTTAAATATGTAGCTTAAGTAAAAAAAAATTAAATTAAAGGTGTAGCTTAAGTCAAAGAACAAACTATAGGCCATACATGTAGGGGGTGAAAATTTTGTTTTGTTTTGTTTTGTTTTGTATTTACCACTTGACCTCTTAATATTAACCATAGTTTTCTTTAACACATATTGCTGAGACTATAACTTTAATAAGTTTAATTCGAGCTATGTTATGAAAACTCTTTGCCTCATTTATCCTAATTCGATAAAGTTTCCATAAGTTGAAACTTAATTCAACTTAATTCCCCCCTACATAGGAAAACCGCTTAAAATTTACTGGCTTTTTTAAAGAAAAAAAAAAAAAGATACAATTATACTAATTTTGCTACGAGACAAATCAACCTTGATATTGGATATCACATAATTAAAGTGCCTCAAATAGCTTTTGTGCTCTGTGGGTTGAGGTATTGCCATCTATAATGACATCAATTTAGAAGAAATTAGAAAAAGGAATTGGAAAGGAAGAAGCAAGTGATTTTGGAAATACACCAGCCATATAAGAAGAAAGCAAATTCCTGCCCCTCTCAAAGCCTAGTGCATTGCCATAAGGAATTTGTGATATCCCTGGTTTCTTTGAGATATGTAGACATAAACAAAGACTGTGATGTCTTTTTCACAAGTCTACCATGTAAGTATTGGTGTGATTACCCTTCTCTAAGGGATGGCCAATTACTAACTTACTTACACTCTAATTAGAGAGAGCTCAGCCAATTCTCATGAGAGCTTATGTGACTGCATTTTGTAGAATGTCAATACCTGCAGAGACTTCCAATATCTGATTATATGCTCCAAAGTCACTGGATGTAGGGGACGCACAGAGGCGAGTAGACAATTTGGGATACCTTAGCAATTCAAACCCTTACGTTAGAGAAGCAAAGATTTCCAAGGTCTTCAGGAATAGCCTGACTTTATGGACCTACTCTTACAATTCCAACTCAACCACCTTTCACTGTGATGCTTCAGATAGTTCCATGTTGAACTCAACCCTCTAATAAGATTTGGAATCTTCAGGCTATTTGTAAAGACTATCTACAAATACATAAATTGTCCCACTATGCTATCCATACTGAAAGCCCTCGTAACAACCTTAAGAATAATTTTTCCTTAATAAAATTGCTATATTTAAATGTGGCAGAAAGAACTATAGGCACTCAAACCAGCCTCTGGAATTGATTTAAGTACCTGGCACAAAGCAGGCACTTCCACTTGTGAGTTTCTCTTTTCGCTCACTCATGATACCCTCAGGCCATCGTATCTGTTCTTACATTGGCTGATCAAAGTGTTAGCAGGCTTGTCCTGCAACTGGAGATGGGGACAAAAATTAAAATAAATAAGAGTTTTCTACTAGTCTTGATCTTTGCCAGAATCCATTTTAATAGCTTGTCTCATCAAATAATCATTATACTCAATAACTTGTGTAACACACTAATGCAAAGATAAATGACTGTCAACTGGCTCAGGCCAGTCTTGCCCTGAATGATGACAGGTTGTGGCAGGATTTCCCTCTCATTTTACTAGTGAGAAATTTCTAGTGAAATTATGCGCTTATAAAATTGAGTTGGCCCGAAAACCATAGAGTATTTTCTGCTAATATTTTGAGGACCAAAAATACATCTAAATGAAAGAACAAAACAGAGATGTTTAGCAAAATTAATTTGACTCCTGAGGGGTAGATTCTAACTGGGAAAGATAGATCCCTGGACCCCAGTGCAGGAGCAGTGGCAAAAACTCATTCAAGATGCACAGAAATTTTAAGTCAATTTTAAATTTTATTTGAATAATTAGCAAGTAGCATAACTTCTTTGTATCTGTGCTTCCTCACTGGTAACATGTCAACGCATAAATTAGCATGTTAATTTGTGTATGTGTATTTTTGAATTTTATATTTTCAACTTTATTTCAAATCATTTAAGTGCAGTTATATTATTTTTATGTATTGAAATTGGCAAACTCAATACAATCATTTGAAGGAAGTCTCATTTAAAAAGCTGCATTGAGGGGCGCCTGTGTAGCTCAGTTGGTTAAGCGTCTGACTTCAGCTCAGGTCATGATCTTGTGGTTCATGGGTTTGAGCCCCGTGTCAGGCTCTGTGCTGACAGCTTGGAGCCTGGAACCTGCTTCGGATTCTGTGTCTCCCTCTCTCTCTGCCCCTTCTTCTCTCTCTCTCTCTCAAAAATAAATAAACATTAAAAAAAATTAAAAAAAAAAAGAATTAAAAGCTACCTTGAGATAAAGGCTGTAATCCCAATGTATCACCTAAATTACATTTGTAAAACAAAATACAACTAATTTAGAATAAAATCTGTAAGCTAAATATCTTTCTATAAAACTAACATATCATATCAAATAGGCGACAAAATTTTCTACTTGTTATTTCTACTATAAATAATTCATATTTCTGAAGCATGGAAATTAGAAACTACACCAATCTAGCAATCAGGAAACGTTAATTGCATTCCTAAATCAGATTGGCTGTTGGCCTTCAACAAATTATTTACTCCCTTTTATCAAAGTTTCCTCATTTGTCAAATGGACAAAAAACATTTGACCTAATAATACAAATCATTCTAGAATTACCCCATCACTTTTTACATAATGCATATAATCAATTGTAAGGTACACCTTTTTTTTTCTTCCACAAATCTGAACATCACTGAAATCAGGTGTCTCCAAAAATTGAATGCATCTTTTCCTAAATACTGGCAGCATGTACGTCTCATTCTCAGTGGTACAAAACACAGTGGTTTATCTTACAACTGATGGTGTGTTAGATCTGATATAATTGGTGTTAACTCATATTCATATTCAAAGAAATTATAGGAGTATAATTATCAATCATATTCAGCAGACGAAGAGACGGAGGCAGAAAGAACTGAAATAATTGGCTTAAGACGACAGAACTGAAAACGTGGACTATCGATCCACAGCCTATGGTCTTGTCCATCATATGGTACTGTCTTGACTATTAAATAGACATTGACATGATTTGAAAGGCAAGCTGTACAATATACATAGAAATAACTTAAACTATTCATGATAATAAACAAAACTTTTCAAATTTAAAGTATAAAATCTGACTAATTCCAGGGGTGCCTAGGTCGCTCAGTCAGTTAAACATCTGACTCTTGATTTCGGCTCAGGTCATGATCTCCTAGTTCATGGGATCAAGCCCCATGTCAGGCTCAGCACTGACAGTGTGAAGGCTGCTTGGGATTCTCTCTCTCTCTCCCTCTCTCTGCTTTTCTCTTTCCCTCCTTTTAATAAATAAACAAACATTTTTTTTCATCTGACCAAAAAATCTGACTAATTCATGTTGAGAGATTTATTTTCTAACACAAAAATGCAGTGGCAATATGAATACATATATAAGTATATGTATATGTGCATATATTTATTAAAAGTGACAGAAATACATTGTAATAAATTATTTCCTTGGAACTCTTATTTCCAGGAACCCTGTCCCTGTCACTGAATTGTATCTGTAGGTCAACTTATAAACTCATTCACTAACGTAGCTTACATATTGATAGCTACAAATACGTTCTTCTAATATCTTTTTCATCATTTGTGCCAAGAAACATGTGTACCTGACTTGCCTAGAATGCTTACTAAGAAATGGATAGTCAAATGTCTGACTTCTCACACGTATGTGCACGTGGATGTGCGAACAGGAGTCAGAGACACGAGGTAACAGATCAGGCCTTGCAAGTGATTCTTACATTTCATAAGGGTTAAAAAAACCCTGGATTAGGTTACTGCTGAATAAGATCATTGCGGTCATTATGAATGTGCGGTTACCCTGTGCTCAATGGGTCACAAATCCACTCATCAAGAATATTTATTGGGCATAGCCAGTCCTATAATTAGATCTGTATCAGTGTCCTTGAAAAGGGAGTTGTGGAACACCTACCTCAGAATCACCTGTTTCTCTTAAAAATTAAGTTTCCTTGACCCCAGGAGTTTCTAAAGGGAGCTGAGAATTGGAAATATATGTCAGTCTCCTCAGATGACTCTTATGCATAGAAAACTTCTAGAAACATTGGCCTCTCTGTTAAGGAGGAAAAACACAAATACAAGCTGAGTGTGGTTAGGAGAGTTGATGGGGTTAGCATCTCAATCACTTACGCTCTATCTAAAAATGAACGTGAGATTTAAAATGCTAAGTGTTTGCTCTAAATTTTAGTCATTTATAACCTATGCCAGAAGCTGTGTGCGTGTATGATTATATTTTAATTTTGTATTTTAACTTCTTGAGATAATTTAAGATTTCAAGAAGAGTAGCAAAGATAGTACAGAGTTCCCTGATACCTTTCATCCAGTTTCCTTATAATAAAATTATCAACATTAAAAAATTAACATCGGGACAAAACAATGAACTGAAGAATAGATATTTAGGTTTTACCACTTTTCCCAATAATGTCCTTTTTCTGATCCCGTGTCCCCACATTGCATTCAGCTGTGTCTGCCTGTCTCCTAACGTGCCGCTGTTCCACAGTCTTTCCTGGTCTCTGGTGACCTTGAGATTTTTTGAAATGCACTGGCCAGTTACTTCATGGGGTGCTTCTTAATTGAATGTATCTGATGTTTACTTTTTATTAAATTATATAATATATATATATAAATTATATAAATATAAATTTATTATATTGTGAAGGATGCCGCAAAGGTGATGTATCAGGGGGTGCCTGATGTCAATATGTTTTACTATTACTGATGTTGACCTCATCCACCTGGTTAAGGCAGTATCTGCGAGGTTTATCCACTATAAACTTATATTTTCCTTTTGTAATTATTTAAAAAAAATTTTAAGTTTATTTATTTATAAATAGAGAGAGAGCACGCCAGTGGGGGAGGGGCAGAAAGAGAAGGAGAGAGAGAATTCCAGGCAGGCTGCACACTGTCAGTGCAGAGCCCAACATGCGCTTCCAGCTCACAACCCATGAGATCATGACCCGAGCCCAAGTCAGATGCTTAACTGACCGAGCCAACCCAGGCACCCCATGTAACTAAATATTTTTGAGACAGTGCAAATGTCCTGTCCTGTTTCTTCTCAAACCCCTACCCACCAAGGTTAGCATCTGTTGGTGGATGTTGCCTGAAGTAATTTAAACTGTAGTATTCTAATAACAATTTTCTCTTTCATTCACTCATTAACACATTTCTCGACTGAAATTTTCTGTAAAAAAATTGTCCTTTCTCTTCTTTTTTTACAGTTGTCATCTACTTGTATCAATATAGATTCAAAGATACTTATTTAATTCTTTAGGTTATAATCTAGTGTTGGTTTTATGTATTTTGTTGCTCAGCTTTTTCCAGTTTATATGCCATAAAATTTTAAGAAATTTAAAAGCCTACTTAAAGTAGAAATATCTTTAAACCACTTCTCAAACTTTGTTATTTGAAGTATGCCTGAGACAATTACAAATAAGTTCAGTGACTTTCATGATTAATCATAATAGTCTTTATTGCAAGAGAAGATAGTTACCCATTTAGATTATTCCTTAGGCAAGAAACTTGGGAGAGAAAGAGAAAGAGAAAGAGAAAGAGAAAGAGAAAGAGAAAGAGAAAGAGAAAGAGAAAGAGAAAGAGAAAGAGAAAGAGAAAGAGAAAGAGAAAGAGAAAGAGAAAGAGAAAGAGAAAGAAAGAGAAAGAAAGAGGAGGAAACAAAGGAAGAACATATACATATAAATACATTTATACATTTATAATATATATGTACATATGTATATACAATGTGTCTCTATACATCTAATGTGTATTTTATACATATATATTTACATATACACATGTTGGAGGATTAAAGAGAATAATATACAAAAACTGCTTTATAACATTAAATATTTTCTATATACTATCATATCTTATTAATAGATTATTATTTTAGTGGACACTAATTATTCTTCTTGTATGTTATGAATCTGTAGCAAAAATCTCCTAACCTGGGCATTCATACACCCATTCCTGCCAGCAGACCTGTGCGTTTTGAGTTTTATGTTTGAATTTATTACCAATATTTAAAAGCCATAAAATTCCACATTGTTGTTCAGATGTCTAATCTCTTGAATCTGCGTCTGGCATCATGAGACCTGAGTTTCTATAAAGCAGTGATAGTCCCTGTCATGGATTTCCTTTTCCAAAGACCTTTCCATGGTCTCTGGCACAGTCTATTATCCTTTTGACACTGAAGCTGATTATATTCCTCAGGCTTGTTTTATAAATTTGTGGTATGTCCTGGGGCTTGTGAGCATTTGACTTTGTGACTCCTGTTAAATAGTATAGCGATTCTTCCCAGATCTTGTCACAACTCTGTCACAGAAATATGAGTACATTCCCATTGCCTATTGTGGAAAATGAGAAACCTTAACATTGTATTAAAGGCCATTTACTGTTTGTTTCTTCCTACCCTATCTTCGGTGAGGTCTCTATATCCCCACCGGCACACAAGACAAAGGAAACTAATAACAGTTTTACCAGAACTTTTTCTTTCTTCCCCTGACTGTAGGTTGTATTCCACTAAAAATAGTCTTTATTAGAGTTCATCCAACTAAAAATGTACTCATCCATCAAGGGCTTTCAGTGAGGGCGTCACCTGAATTCTAAGTTATACGTTAATAGGAGTTATAAATTGTTATGTGCTATACTTCATAGTATTTACAGGATGTTTACAATTGTAGAACTTTGTAAAGTCATAGTTATCCAAACCAGAGTTCCATATATGGAGGCTTTCCAGAGACTACCAAAGATAAGGCAGCATGCTGAATATATCAGACAATATAGTAAAACAAAAAGATCATGACTTGGGAATCAGAAACATTTGGTTTTGGGTACTAACTCGACCGCAATAGATCATGTCACTTGACTGTTTAAACCCCATATTCTAAATCTGTAAAATATAAGTAAAAATAATTCTAAGTCGAAGGAGTTATATGGCCAGTAAAAGTATGCCTTTGAAACACTTAAGCACAATGCCTGACAAAGAATAAAATTCTCAATAAATAGCAGACATAATTATTATTTTTATGATTACCCAACCATAAAAAGGAATGAGATCTTACCATTCACAGTAACACGGGTGGACATAGAGGGTATTATGCTAAGTGAAATAAGTCAGACAGAAAAAAACAAATGCCGTATGACCTCACTTACATGTGGAATCTAAAAAACAAAACAAATGAACAAACAAACAGAAACAGACTCGTAAATAGAGAACAAACTGGTGGTGGCCAGAGGGGAGGAATACAGGGAGATGGGCAAAATAGGTGAAGGCGATTAACAGATACAAACCTCCTGTTATGAAACAAATAAGTTACAGGGATGAAATGTACAGCATAGGACCTAAGTCAATACTATTGCAATAATTCTTTATGGTAACAAAGCATAACTATACTCATCATGGTAAACATTGCATAATAAAAAGAATTGTTAATCTATTATAGTGTGTACCTGAAACTAATATAACATTGTGTGTCAACTATACTTCAGTAATAAATTTTTTTTAAAAAATGGGTGCATAGTTGACTTATCAACAAATTTATTGAATACAAAGTAAACATTTCATACATTTATATTTTTACTTAGTTCTCATAAATATAAGATATACATATTTTTAATTAGTCTATTCGTTATCAGAGGTTATCTAAGCTTACATAGGTCAGCTAAAACTTTAAATTCCAACATTTCCTATATGTTAGAAATAAAGTGAGAAAGCTGTATGTTCCAAGAAAATATTCACAAATCAAAGCCAACAATAAAAAAAAAAAAAGAATTATACATCACCACCAAGTGAGATTTATTCCTGATAAAAAGTGCTAGTTTACCATTTGAAAATCAAGGTAATTCACCATGTCAACAGGCTGAAGAGGAAACAACAACAACATATATAAGTTGATGCATAAGAAGCATTTCACGCAGTCCAAAATCCATCCACAACCAAACCAACAAAAATTGAGTGAACCAGGAATAGGGGGCACAGTTTTCACTTTCATGAAGAACAACTAAAATAAACCCACAAGGGTCATCAAAATTAATGATGGGAAATTAAATGCTTTCCCCCTGAGGATGGGAATAGGCAAGGATGTCCCCTTCTACCACTCCTTTCAGCATCATACTGGAAGTAATGGCTAGTGCAAAAGTATAAACTGAGAAAAAAGCACTGAAGCTATCTGTTCACAGATAACATGACTACACAGAATATCCCAAGGAGCTCACAGAAACACTCCTGGAACTAATAGGCAAGAGATGATGTAATTTGGTATACTTCAGATAGAAAAAGGTGTATGTGACTAAAGCTTTAGATTTAATACCTTGGATGTATTCATAGAAGTATCTAGAATAATCACACAATTGCTTAATTTTGAAATATCTCCCCTCACTTGGGATCTCCGGAAAATGTTTGGCTTTATAATACCATTTGTGCTGTAAGAACACAAAGCTAGCATTGCATGTCATTATTTGTGCTGAGTTTGCATGGCAGTTTTCAACAAGAAACTTCACATTGGTTTCGGATTATTTGTTTGTTTTTATTTTTTTAATGTTTAATTTTGAGGGAGCCCAAGTAGGGGAGGGGGGGACAGGATCTGAAGTGGGCTTTGTGCTGACAGCACAGAGCCTGATGTGGGGCTCAAACTCACGAACCACAAGATCACGACCTGAGCCCAAGTTGGGCACTCAACCAGCTGAGCCACCCAAGTGCCCTTGTTTATTTTTAAGTAGGTTCTACACTCAACCAGGGCTTGAACTCATGACTCCAAGATCAAGAGTCACATGCTATACTGAATGAGCCCCAGGCATCCCTTTAATGCTAGCTCTTTAAGAAAATCGAATAGGAAAGTGAAATCCCTGCATTTTTGCAACACTGAGGAATTTTATTCCCAATTATGGTTTTAATAAAAATAATGGCGCTTCTACTAGAAAGCTGTAGAACTTATTATGCAGTGGACAAAATATAGGTTCTTATGAATAGATATTATGATTATTATATAGATGTACGTGGTATGTGTTTATGTGCATGCTTGAGGAGAGAAGTTGGCAACTGAATATTTTACTAATCTGAATGCTTTTGAAATAGGTTCTGACAGGTGCCTAAACTTCCTTCAAGGTACTTGTCTGTGAGGCATTAATGTGCAATTAAACAGTGAGAGTATAAAACATTATAAAAGTCAACAGAATGTTTGGAGAATACTAGTAATTCTTAGGACTACACTGAAGTGTTTGTAATAGGAAAGAAATGATGATGCGGATGAAGAATTGGTTGAAGTCAAATCCTGCAAACATCATGCTCAGAAAACGTGTAGGATCTTAGAGCCCAACTGCCAGTTGTATCTCCTTTCCCTAGAAGGATTGCTAGTTGAATTGAGACTTTCAGTCAATCTGTATGTTCAACGTCCTAAGGAAAAATGATGTTGCCTTTGTGCTCCATGTTATCAATCCTTACCTCTAACACACCTTGCAACTGTTTTTCTTAAAAACTATGTTTATATACCTGCCCCAACCCCATTAGTCTTCTGAACCTCTTATGGACAACAGATGTGTATGCTGACATCTGTTTAAAAAAAAAATGAATTAGTGTTTGGTTGATAGCAAAAAAATTATAGAGTACCCACAAATGGTATGGACAATACCATTTAAAAAAAATTTTTTTTAAGTTCATTTATTTTTGACAGAGACACAGTGCGAGCATGAGCTGGGGAGGGGCAGAGAGAGAGGGAGACACAGAATCCGAAGCAGGCTCCAGGCTCCAAGCTGTCAGCACAGAGCCTGACGTAGGGCCTGAACTCATGAACTGTGAGATCATGACCTGGGCCGACGTCGGACGCTTAACCGACCGAGCCACCCGGGCGCCCCTGGACAATATCGTTTTAATTATTCTTATTGTTTAAGGGATGAAAACGCAGAAGTAGCTTCTGAAGATTCTGATGAGTGTTGAAAGGAAACGGGAAGACCATAGAAGAGTTCACACGCACTTCAGTCCTCATGCTTGAAGTTTGTGAATAATAGTAATTTGGGGGGGTATTAGAAAAATATCATGAAAAGATAATAGCCATATTTGACGTTTACACATCTCTTCCTGGCATAGAGTAGGCTCCTAGCTTATGTTTCATAAATGAATGGATGGATGGATAGATGAACAAATGGCTGTCTTACTTCTTCAAAGAAATCCACTAATAATTGATTTTATTCTTGTGGATCTCTACGTAGAAATATCTTACTACTTTGAGTTCTGCTTACATTCCTATCATGGAGCTGTTATTTGCAGAAATAACGTGTAATATACTTTTAATCTGTCCATTAAATTCTTCAATCATCTCTCTGCATTACTGAATCATTCCTATATTCTAGTATGCCATACTTATGTCTGAACTGATTGAACATCTACTTACTGTTTTTCTAAATCAGTGAACAAAATATCCTATTTCAAGAATTTCAAACATACAACATCGTAGAATGCTATATTTCAAGAGAAACTGCCAATGTTCATCAAATGTTCATTTAAATTACACAAATGCAGGACTTCCATAAAGCATGTTAATACATTTCAGAAAAGGTGATTGTATTAGAGAAATGTGACAGAGACTCTTAACAAAAATCATCCCATCAAACATAGCCACAGCAAGGTCAAAATTCATCTAGCAGCCAATGAGTATTAAGGAAAAACATGGAAGATTTCTGAAGCCAAACACATGGGATGTTTCTAACTCTTGTTTAGACTTTTCAATGTATGTACTCAACTTTAACTTGAATTGAGACATGACGGCCATATTTATATAGTCCAGTCTGACCCGGGCATCATTCAGGCACTGTATACACCAATATGAATAAAGATTATAGCCTCCTTCCTCAAGGAGGTCATAGTCTTGTTGAAATGAAGGAAGCAAAAAGAAATAACACATTTTAATGCAATGAACACTCATCTTTCAAAGCCCACTTCAAGTGTTACCTTATTTGCAAAACATCTGTCTCTAATCCTCATCTAAGTCATATACACATTGCACACACTTGCTTCCCACTTTATACAGAGATACAAAGTAAAATTTATATATTCTCTTTTCTCTCCCATTTACTTATAGAGAGCATTCCTAAATGCCACAAGGACTTGAGAAGAAACTCATTCTTCTTGATGGACTTATGACTGAAATCTAAAGGAAGAATTGTAGTAACTTCCTTGCTCTTTCCTTTTGATCTTCAATTCCCCCATGTGTAAAATGAGGTGAAAGGGGGCCGGTAGACTTGCCTATTTGTTTAATTATACATTTCTTTAAAGAAAAAAAAAGATGAGTTTTTATAAGTTTGAAAATTACTTATCCTTGATGTTCCTCAGGGGTATTTCCAGTATTCAGTTCTGTGAATTTGCATCTTGGTCCCATTGAGTCCTGCTTAAACTCACCCTCGGATTTAGCTAGAGTGTCTGTTATCACCCACCATCAGGGATAAAATCCTATGGAAATTGTATATTTAAATGAGCCAGAACAAACCCAAGTCATCAAATATAATTTCAATGATGAACCTCAACATTTTACATTTGAATACTTTCCCAAATGGTCGCAATTTATTAATGTCAGATTAAAGGGCTCCATTCATTTTTCCTATTCAGTAAAGAGACAGTTAATGAATGATATGGACTTGGCTAGGCTTCTAATGAATGATTCTGGAAGTGTGCATCCCTCAGTGTGAAGAGACTCAACTAATGCAGCAGACTATTGACATGCTTTTCATCTGTGCAGATTATGTCTCTTTATGCAACTTTTGGCTAAGGAGATGGTAATTATGTCGTCAAAGCTAAATAGAAAACACTAGGCTATGTCTGTCTTCCCTAAGTGCCATTCCATGAACTAATAAATGACCTCCTTGTTCCTTCACTTTCTTTATGGCTGCAGTGCTGCAGAGAGATTTCCATAACAAATAAAGACATAATAAGGGCCAGTGCCCATTTTGAAAACTTTGGATAATAAAGAAGAGTATTAAAAAGACAAAAAAACAAAAAACAAACCAACAACCTAACAGTCATATTATGACCACCAGTACTGATAAACACTTTGGTTTAATTTATGACTTAGATCTATATTTACCAATATTGAAACATTGATAAAGTTCGAAAAAGTAATATAGAAGGATTTATGAAAAGTTATAAAACATGAAACAGAGTTGTTGACATTTTATGCACGCACAGGTCTGAAAGCTTGTATGGCTGTACGCGTACTAATGTTCCATTGATGGGTAACTCCTGGGGATACCGGAGAGGATGAAGAAGTGGAAGGGGAAGGCATAGTCTGGGGACAACGTTTTTAACATAACAGAGAGCAGGGCGCCTGGGTGGCTTAGTCAGTTATGCATCCGACTTTGGCTCAGGTCATGATCTCAGGGTTTGAGCCCTGCGTTGGGCTCTGTGCTGACAGCTCAGAGCCTGGAGCCTGCTTTGGATTCTGTGTCTCATTCTCTCTCTGCCCCACCCCTACTTGTACTCTGTCTCTCTCTGTCTCTCAAAAATAAATAAGTGTAAAAAAAATTGTTTTTTTTAAATAACAGAGAGCTGAAAGTAAGAACAGAGTTGATCCAATCTGGCTTTCTCAGAAAACACAACAGTAATCTAGTATCAAGCTGCTATAATTTGGCAATTCTGGGCTCTAAACAACTATCCTAGCGCATTAGGAAACTGACTACCATTTGTTCCGTTTTCCCATCTAATGCATTTCTCTTTTTAAATGTAATTTATCATTGTTATCAACGTGATACATGCACAATGGAATACATATTAAACTACAAGGCTGATAATGAGTAACAGCAATAACCCGACCCACCTTTCCTACTGACAATTCTTGTTCCTTGAGAGTAACAGCTTTCAGTCCTTCCTACTATTTTTCCTGGCACTTATCCCATATTTGTAAATAACATTCATATAAAGATTTCTTGCTCATTGGCTTTGGGGATATTATCTAAAGAAAATACTGTTGCAGAAAAACAGGAGGTAGCTCTCTCTCTTCTCTGTCTCTTAGGCTGGTAATTTTTGTTTGTTTTTGTTTTATTTTGTTTGTTTTTGTCACGGTAGTCAGCATAATAATGACGACTATAATATTGAAAATGATGAACATGTATTTAAATGATTGCTTGTAAACCAGGAATTGAGCTAGATATTCTGTATATTTTCTCTTTATAATCCTCACAAATCCCTTTGAAAAAAAATTTTGTTTCACAGATGAAGCAAATAGCATCCGAAATATTAATTTCCTCTTAATGATATAATTAGTAATTGATAAAATTGAAATTCAAAAGCAGATTTGCCTACTCAACACCTATAGTCCTATATACCAGGTGGACTTCATTCTCATTGGGGCTCTGTAATTTTGCATGCCATCATTACTTTGGGTCATTACTCTTTATAACTCATGTTACTCTGGATGCATAATATTCCAAAAGAAGAATGGATCACAATGTACTGAATCCCTCCAAATATTCTAGTGAATTTAACCCCTCCCCAATTATTTGCTATCCTAAACAGAGCTAAGATAAATATCTTTAGGCATTATATGTAAGAAATTTTAAAGAATCCCTATTTCAGGTAATGTCTTAGGTTAAGTTTCCATGAGTGGGACTGATTTTTAAAATAGTCTGTGAAAAACAATATGATACGGATAATGGCCAGAAACATAAATCAAAATTACATGGAAGCAAAACTAAGTTAATGGTCTCTGCTAATTAATCACGCATTTTATGGAAGATGGAAACCAGTTTCTTACGATCAGCTGTCAACATTAGAGTTTAAAGATACCTGTCTTTAAGAACCTATAAAACAAAGTTATGAAAGGCTCCTTCATGTAATAGAAATATTTAAACTCTGTTTCACCTACTGATTTTTTTTTTAAATTGTAGATGCTTAGGGATAAAAACTCCTTACACACAATGAATATGTATTATATAATATACAAAACACAATGATGATAATTCATATAATTAAATGTAATATATATTGTTACATATATTATATAACAGTATATCACATATCATTATGTATTCATATAAACTATATGACTATTACAACATCCATATAATATATATGATTATTATATATAATAAAATGATATGTAAAACCTTAGAATTCTGTAGTATCTTGTGGTTTCCAGGAAAACTTTGATAAATATATTACTGGATGGTATTAATGACAAATTTTGCAGGTGAAAAATGCATAGCTCATAGATAATAGATGGTTTGTTTAATGTCTTACACCTGCTAATGGCAAATCCAGTAATATTAAGCTGTATGAATCATTTTCTTTTTTTTTAATGTTTGTTTATTTTTTGAGAGAGACAGAGACAGAGCACGTGTGCGGGAGGGGCAGAGAGAGAGGGAGACACAGAATCCGAAGCAGGATCCAGGCTCCGAGCTGTCAGCACAGAGCCTGACGCGGGGCTTGAACTCAGAGACCGTGAGATCATGGTCTGAGCCGAAGTCAGCCACTTAACTGGCTGAGCCACCCAGGTGCCCCATATGAATCCTTTTCAATCACTCTTTCTACCGTAAGGATTGCAGTGAAATTTTAGGTGCATCACAGATAATCAGTTTAAAGAAAGACACATTAGACCGTAGTTGTGCTCTCTCTTCCTGTTAGACAAGTGGAACTATCTTAAACACCCGATCCCTAGAGCAGTAACTTGATAGTAAGTAATTCTTGTGGAAAAAAACAGGGCCTGAGATCTAAAAGGCTTACTTTTTCCCACAGGTGTTCATATGATTGATGAAATCTTCAACCGTGTAATGTTTATTTCATCTCCATATGACAACCTCCTGTTGTGGCCAAAAAGTATAGTCAGAAAAATAGTCGTAATAATGTCGGCTGTAAAATTGTAATGAAATAAGGTGATTTTAATACTTTCTCTGGGTGATCTATATGGGAGACTGCTAGTCGTATTTATTTTGTAATTATCCTCTTGTCCGGCGAAGCTCCAAAATCATTCCTCGGCAATGTCACAGCATATTGAAGAAATCAGTCCCTTCACTCTTCAGCAATACCTTAAGAGGTTTTTTTTTTCCTTTTCTTAAGTTTAATTATTTATTTTGAGAGAGAGAGAGAGAAAGAGAGAGAGTGAGCCCATGAGCAGGGGAGAGGCAGAGAGAAAGGGACAGAGAGAATCCCAAGCAGGTTCCACGCAATCAGGGTAGAGCCAGACGTGGGGCTCGAACTCACAGACCTTGAGATCATGACCTGGGCCGAAACCAAGAGTCAGACGCCACCAACTGAGACATCCAGGTGCCCCAAGAGGTTTTCTTTTGTTTTAATTTTAGTTAATTGAATCCCTCCTTGTTTCAGATGTATAAAAGAGAAAATAATGCCCTGATTTCCACATCCTCAGAATATCCCATATGCTGGGAACATTCTGGGGAAAGGCAAAACAAGAGGAAACAATCCTACAGTAAGAAGCAACATTGTGTTTGTTTAAAACCCGCAGTCAGATAATCCTCACCAATTAGCTATGTGACCTTATTTCGCATTTACTATCACTTATCCTCAGTGAGAATGCCTACTTTCTCAAGTTGTTTACATTAAAGTTTATGGTGAGTTCCAGAGTGTTTTGAAAGTGTATTCTCAGTGCTTAAAAATGGTAGTCATTTATTTGCAAAATGTATTCATAGTTGATTAATATGAAAACAACAAAAAAGACCTTGTTAACAGATCACAGGCATTTGTGAAAATAAGGCTTCATAAAAAATCTGTTTTTCATTTTGTTTCCCTTGACTCTTATTTCTTCAAAGAAGGCCCCTACGTTCTGTGACTTGCTTCAATTCTAGGAAATAGCACAGAACTAAATTTCATTCACTTGGAATATCCCCTAATTCTTGATTAAGATAAACTATCATCCTTGCAAATATACCCAGTGATGCCACCTACCTTGGCCAACAGACAATACCAAGATTGGGTGTCTGGGGAATTAATATTATTTCCTTTTTCAAAATTAATTGTCTTTTTCGATATTAACCCCAGGCATTGAGTTGTTTTTAGGGTCTTTCATTTGCAGACAACTACTTCTTAAGTGCCATTGGTTAGGACAGCCACACTCAATGTAACTACAATCAACACCTAAAGTACAGTGAATAATCAGCTACTTTGTATGGGCAGGACAATATCCATCTTGCTATCCTGAAAGTTAGTAATGATATGATTAAAACACTTAAACCTTTAAAATACCAGTGTTAAATGGAATCCCATGTACAGTCCTACCCACAAAGTATGCAAATTAGGAACCACAGGCTTAGAAAAGGAAAGTCATTTCTTCTAAAGTCACCTAACATGAGTTGCAAAACAAATATCACTGTCAAGAACTGCAAAGGGTTTGAGATTTTGCCTTACTTGTAAGTTAACAGTTACACCTATGCTACTGTTACATAGATGCTGGCAGAAGATATGAAACTCCTTGGTTGGTGTACTTGTTGCATTCATGAGTGAATGAGCTTCACGTTCACAGTGGTCGCCCTTACTCTCTCAAATCCCATGGGGAGAGGTAGTCTCAAGGAGATGCTGTGTACACAGGCTTGTGGTACAGATAATTAACTAAATTTCGGAAACCCCAGTTTTTTAAAGACAACTGCTAGCAAAACTGCCCAACCTTAGCTCCAGTGGAAAATATTATCCTTATTAATCTGATCAGGAAGCAAATGTCTTAACATACATATGGATGGATGGATGGATGGATGGATGGATGGATGGATGGATGCACAGATTATGGATTGTGAATATAGCTATAGTAATGAATATGGATATGAATATAGATAGATTCATTCTGACCTAGTAGAGGACAGTTCGACCGTTACAGTTGATTAGACAGGGCTTTGTTTCCCACCCAGATTCAATCCATAAGACAGAATAATTTATTTTTTGATACATTTGCTAAAGAATGAAATTAATACTACAGAATCCTTTCACCGAGAATGTAGCATTTTGAGAGACATAGCTTATTTATGTGTCTAAAATTCTGATTCTTGGGGTGCGTGGGGGGGTGCTCAGTCAGTTTAGCTTCCAACTCTTGGTTTCAGCCCAGGTCCTGATCTTGTGTTTCCTGAGATCGAGCCCTACATCGGGCTCTTCCCTGACAATGTGGACACCGCTTGGGATTCTCTCCCTCTCTCTCTCTCTCTCTGCCCCTGACCCACTCACACTTGTTCTGTCTCTCTCCAGATAAATAAACAAACAAAATAGGGGCGCCTGGGTGGCTCAGTCGGTTGAGCGTCCGACTTCAGCTCAGGTCACGATCTCGCGGTCCGTGAGTTCGAGCCCCGCATCAGGCTCTGGGCTGATGGCTCAGAGCCTGGAGCCTGCTTCCGATTCTGTGTCTCCCTCTCTCTCTGCCCCTCCCCCACTCATGCTCTGTCTCTCTTTGTCTCAAAAATAAATTGTTAAAAAAATTAAATAAACAAAATAAATGTAAAAATATAGATGTTTGAAGCAAGATTCTTTTCCCATAATTTCTACTCTGTCAATAGCCCAGTAAATGAAAGACTTCCATTATTTCTTTTTATTTATCTTTAGACACATGGGCTATATCTTCAGACATAATGGATTGCCTGTGGTTCCCAAACCACTGTCCAAGTTTCTCTTTATCCCTCCCTTTGCAGATATTATTAAGTTTATTGGAAATCCCCCCCCCCTTACTTCACTGTGTTGAATTCAATTCATCTTTCAGAGTCTAAGGCAGATACATCTTTTCATGGGAGACTGCCTAATCCTCCGTGTGAATATGGTATTGCCTTACTTTGAAACAAAATCTTGGCTGGTGATATCTATATGTCAGCACTTATCTTCTCAAACCATCATTAGCTTTTATTAGTAAAAGGATTAATTACTAAAAATACCATAGTAAGAGCACCCAAAGTTTGAGAGAAGAACTGAGCTATATACTTTACATGAATTATCCCTAATCCTGAAAATTATCATTCAAAGTATGTATTTTGACCTTTATTTTATAGTCAAGGTAATTGTGCCTCCGAGAAGTCAATAAATAATTCCAGAATTCCCACAACTAGTGAGTTCTAGAAAAAGAATACACATCCATATCTTTGGATCCCCAAACCCATGAGCCAGCTGTAAATCTTGTAAGGTAAATAATTATATAAACATTATTTCTACAGTGCTCAAAATAAAATAAATGCCTGGTCTCTGTTAAGTCCTTGGGCTCTGCTTTTTTTATTTCATAAGTTTCATAATGAATATGCAAGGTTGGGAATATCTGACGTAAGTTTAAGCAAGATCATTGTGATTTACTCAACTCAGTGAAAACACAGCATCTAACACATCCTATCTGTCTATAATTTATTTTAGAGTCGGCACAGGAACACACAGAACAATAACAAAATGATCTGTACAGTTTCCTGTCATCGAGGAAAAACACACCTCTTATATTAGGTTAACTTGGAGAATTCCATTTACCATACTTCTTTCATGATATATTATACTCCCTCGTGTGTCCATGGAGACTCTGCTGACACATATATGGGAACAAAGAAAATTGAACCACATATCACAGACAAACAGCCCAGGGCAAGAATCAGCAGAGGGATCTGGAAAATACCACTAAAGCAAGTTTTCTAAGCTAGAAGGCCACCAAACCCTTAGTCTTGGGATTAGGTCCTATAGACAGTACAATTTAAAATAGAAATCAAATAATCTGTGTGAATGTTCACCATCACTAAGCAAGAATAAACATACAATAAAAGTAAAAAGGGAACAGATGCCCAAACCAAAATGAAAATGATTGCTTCTTGGAAATGGTATCTGTACTATTCCTTTTTTTGTTAAGTTTATTTATTTAATTTGAAAGAGACAGAGAGAGAGAGAGTGAGGGAGGGAGGGGCAGAGAGGACAGAGAATCCCAAGCAGGCTCTGCACTGTCAGCACAGAGCCCAACATGGGGTTCAAACTCAAACTGTGAGATCATGACCTGAGCCGAGATCAAGAGTCAGATGCTTAACCAACTGAGCCACCCAGGGGTCCCCTAACTACTCCTCAATGTTAAATAGATAATACTGATTATATGGTGTTAATTAAGGCAACAAACATGTAGATAAATTGCACTCTGACCCTTAAAACAGAATCCATTTAGTTGTGTTCAAATATTTCAGTGTCACCTCCTTAATTCTGAATTGTATGAGCAACTAGCTTTTTTTCTTTTCAGTGCCTGCTTTCATCTGGGATTCCCCATCCCCCACCCCCTCCCTGCCTCCTTTCCCTCTTCTCCCCCTATCTCTATAACACACCAGGCAAAATTCTTACGTGATCAATCTGTGGCAAACTTCAGATCACTATTTTCTACATTCTACCTTCACGCTTTTTGTGCCAGGAGCATATTCTTATCTTCAACACAAATAATTTTGTAAAAGGCTAACTAGATAAAACCAAAAAGAGGGAAAGTTCAAGTCATCTCATTACTTTTCAGTTTTGTTTTGTTGTTGTTGTTGTTTTTAGAGAGACAGCACAAGTCAGGGGAGATGGGCAGAGGGAGACAGAGAGAATCCTAAGCAGGTCCAGTGCTCAGCACAGAGACTGATGTGGGACTCAATCCCATGGCCCTGGGATCACGACCTGAGCCAAAATCAAGAGTCCCGGCGCTCAACCGGCTGAGCCACCCAGGTGCACCACGTTTCAGTTTTATCGCACATTTCTATATTGACTGTATAACCTTCACGTATCCTCATCCAGGTTTTTATTCTGCTCAGACTCTCACTGATTGTAAAAACTCTGCAGCAGATGCGTTGAGGCCTGTGAATAATGGGAGGGCATGTTCCTTATTTATGTGATTCTAGTGATTTCCCTCTTGGAATTTCATGGCTTTCACTTAAATCCTAAACGAAAGTTCCTTTCTGGCAAAACTAGCTTTCTTTTAGATTCCTCTGGTGTTTATTCCTGTACAGCTTAGGCTAAGCAGACCAGGCCTGAGTATTCCTAGATATTGGATGTACTGGAGGAGAACAATGTTGTGCTTTGGTAAATTAGGAAGAGTGGGATCAATGAAGATTATTGTGCCCTTTCTTTAGCTAGTGACGCCTGAGGTGCCTGTGAGATATATTAAAAAAAATATTTTCATAAGACAGTATTTGTTTACTTAAATATTAACATCATTAATATTAACTTTGCTATTTAAGTTTATCCAAATAAATGTTCACTGAAATAAAGAAAAGAGATATATTATGGAATAAATTTTACAAAGTCAGTGCTTTGTTATGGTATTTTTTCAGCGTTACACAATTTCCAGGATTTTCAAGATTATAAATTTATTTTGTTTTTGAACTGCTTTGTCAATTGGGTAAATAAAGAATGATTTAAATGTGACCAAGTCACATAATGAGGTGTTAAGTCCAGAAATCAGAGAAAGTAGTCTAGAGAAATGTATCAGAATCACTCATGAGACAACAGCCATTATGGCATGCTGGAGACCTACCCTACCATGCATTATGTATGCAGGAAAGCAATTCTGTAGCTTTCGTGTTACACAAGTGTTGGCTTAGCTCAGGTGGTTAGAACAAATAGCTGTAAACTAGGTGGCTTATCAACAACAGAAACTTATTCATCACAGTTCTAGATGCTGGGGGTCCAAGATCATGGCGCCAGCACAGTCAGGATCTGGTGAGAGTTCTCTTCCTGGTTGAAGACCGCTGAGCTTTCGTTGTATCGTCACATGGCAAAGAGACAGGGAGCCAGCTCTCCGGGCTACTCTTATAGGAGCACTAATCCCATTCATGAGGCCCCACAGTCATGACCTAATCATGCCCCAAAGACTCTACCTCCAAATCATCAATTTCAACATACGACTTTTGTGGGGATGAGAACATTCAGTCCGTAACAAGTATGTTTCTTCTTCTTTGAGGTCATCCCACTTATTTCTAATGCTTAACCCAACGTTCAAAATCACACCTGGAGATAGCAAGTCCTGTACATCCTTCAGGGTAGGATGGAGAGTCTGAAACAAGAATGCGGATGACTCGCCAATATGATATGTAAAATATTGGGGACGAAATAATAGAAAATCATTCATTTTTGTGGTGATTTTCGGTGAGATACCTGCATGTGTGTGTCATAAAGAAAACATGGATACAGAGTTGGCCTGGGAAAGTGAGGCTCTTATGAATACTCACAATCTTGTTCTCACCCCCACCTAGGGCTAAGGAAAATGATGCCACATGCACTATCACAGCTCTCCACAAATCACAACAATAATCACAGTGACCCTGTGATGGCAAAGCAACGCACCATGAGCTTGCCACAAAATATCGTTTTCTTCATCTTCACAATTAGTGTGTAAGACTTTTTTTTTTCCATTTTGCGCATGGCAAACCTGAAATTGTTCATGAAAGAAAATGAGAGGTCAAGAGTAGGTCTTTCATTTTAATTTACAAAGAAATGGAGGAACAGAAATGCTAAGTGATTTACAGCCATGCAGAAAGCAACTAGCTGACTCTAGAAAACCAGCATAGCCCTGCCGACACCATTTAAAATGTGTCTGCAAAACGAGCCCTGGTTATATGAGCTTAAAAGATGTTGTCTGGCTCTATGAATTCACTGCCCAGAATCTCACCAACCCCACCACCCCATCCTTATAGTATTGGTCATGTGACATTCACTACATGGCTGTTGAATTAAAATGCATCACAAGGTATGCTGAGATGCCCTCAAGAAGCCAGCTGCAAATCCTCTGCTTTGGCGTCTGATAATGAACCTTATAAGACCATCTTTCCTACTGTGAGTTTAAGGATGGACAGTGCTTTTGTGGTGTCTGCAATTAGTAATATTAGCGAAGAAAGGATTCTACTTTCAGGACAATTCAAAAAATTCTGTAATTTTGAAGAGAAATGAAAATGCTGGTTCTATAATGAAAGAAACTGATATGTTCTTTGGAGAGCCTCTGGCCATGTAACAATAGAATGAATCTCAACGTTAGTGGCATCTTGAAGACTATGACTGGATTCTATTAATTGTAGAGATTCTATTAATTGTAGAGATAAAGAAAACAATGCTGAAAAGGAAAGAATGGCCTGTTCAAGTTAATAGGCCTGGCTGAAAAAAAAATTATATATATATATATATATATATATATATATATATATATATCACTTTATTCACTCGCTAGCCTGTGAATTCATTCAACGAGCATTTACTGAGTATGTTCTCTATGTCCAGAAAAGTGCTATGCCCTGGGGAGACAGAAAAGAAAAGCACAGAGGTGAACATAATGCAGGACATGATGGAATGGATACACTACAAATTGTCATGTGGTTTAACATGGGAATGTTCCAGGTACTGAACACATTAATGAACCACGATGAACTTTGGTCCCTTCGGGGCTTTTGTTCTGTCCGAGGAGCTATTTTGTGTGCGCACGGCATCTGGATATGACTCCTCATAATTTTATACTTTTATGGAATCTAAGTCATAAAGGAAATGACCTTTTGGGGGAATTTACTATGTGTCAGGCACAGTTGTGTATACTTTACAAATATCACCACTTTATTATCATTATGGAGGATTTCAGTGATACAGAAATAAAGCATATTCAATATAAAAGGAGGAGAAAACAAATACCCATGTACCCAATATACTTCTTTTTAAACAAAGAGCATCATCAAGACCGTTAAAATACTCCTACCTCTACCTGATCCAACCCCTCACTAGAAACTAGATGATGCCAGGGAGCCTGGGTGGCTCAGTCAGTTAAGTGTCCGACTTCGGCTCAGGCCATGATCTCATGGTTCATGAGTTCAAGCCTTGCATAGGGTTCTGTGCTGACAGCTTGAAGCCTAAAGTCTGCTTAGGAATCTGTGTCACCTGCTCTCTCTGCCCCTCCCCACCTCTCTCTCTCTCAAAAAATAAATAAACATTAAAAAAAAATTTAAAAAAAGAAACCTAGATGATACCATTAGCCTGAACTTTTAAAAGAATTCTTTTGAATTCTTTTGAGTATATATACACACAAATCATTAGTATGCATGTATTTATGTATGTAAATTTTTAATGCTTTGGAAGTTTATAATTAAAGGAGATCTAACGTATTTACTCTTCTATAATTAAAACATTAAAACATTAATTTTGTGTTTGTTCTCACCTGTTTGTGAGATCTACCCATGTTGACATAATGGTTCTAGTTAATTCCTTTTTAATGTAGTATTCTGCACAAGAATTCCATATATCATAGTATAAATGAGCCAGAATGCATATACGTTCTTTCTATGTACATGTTTATGCATTTCATGATGTATATATTACCAAAAAAAAAAAAAAAACAAATCTGTTTAGAACAGCATTAAAAATTCCAGTGTGGTCACCTGTGCAAGTGCTACTTAGAGATATATTTATTAATGGAAATGCTGGATTGCAGGGTAATTTACATAAATTACATATATATGTGTTATATATGTCGTGTGTATATATACACATATTGTATATATGTCATATATATGTCGTATGTTTGTGTATATATACATATATTGTATATATGTCATATATATGTTGTGTGTGTGTGTATATATATATGTGTGTGTATATATATATATATACATGTATATATATATATAAAGTTAAGATAGGCTACTGACTAAAACAAAAAAGAACCCAAATGTATAATTTCTTTTAATTTTTTTAAAGTTATTTATTTATTTTGAGAGAGAGAGAGAGAGCAAGCAGGGGAGGGGAAGAGAGAGAGGGAGAGAGAGAATCCCAAGCAGGCCCCGCACTGTCAGCACAGAGGCTGATGCGGGACTTGACCCCACGACAAAGACAAAATCAAAAGTCAGACATTTAACCGACTGAGACACCCATATGCCCCTAAATGTATAATTTCCAATGGCTCTAACACCGTAATAAACATTGAGGTTTCACATATTTATACAGCCTAAAAAAGCTGCCCAGGCCGGTGGGGCAGACAAGCAACTTTATTTTTTATTTATTTATTTATTTATTTATTTTTCAATATATGAAATTTATTGTCAAATTGGTTTCCATACAACACCCAGTGCTCATCCCAAAAGGTGCCCTCCTCAATACCCATCACCCACCCTCCCCTCCCTCCCACCCCCCATCAACCCTCAGTTTGTTCTCAGTTTTTAACAGTCTCTTATGCTTTGGCTCTCTCCCACTCTAACCTCTTTGTTTTTTTTTTTTTTTCCTTCCCCTCCTCCATGGGTTTCTGTTAAGTTTCTCAGGATCCACATAAGAGTGAAAACATATGGTATCTGTCTTTCTCTGTATGCCTTATTTGACTTAGCATCACACTCTCCAGTTCCATCCACGTTGCTACAAAGGGCCACCATATTTCATTCTTTCTCATTGCCATGTAGTACTCCATTGTGTATATAAACCACAATTTCTTTATCCATTCATCAGTTGATGGACATTTAGGCTCTTTCCATAATTTGGCTATTGTTGAGAGTGCTGCTATAAACATTGGGGTACAAGTGCCCCTATGCATCAGTACTCCTGTATCCCTTGGGTAAATTCCTAGCAGCACTATTGCTGGGTCATAGGGTAGGTCTATTTTTAACTTTCTGAGGAACCTCCACACTGCTTTCCAGAGTGGCTGCACCAATTTGCATTCCCACCAACAGTGCAAGAGGGTTCCCGTTTCTCCACATCCTCGCCAGCATCTATAGTCTCCTGATTTGTTCATTTTGGCCACTCTGACTGGCGTGAGGTGATATCTGAGTGTGGTTTTGATTTGTATTTCCCTGATAAGGACCGACGTTGAGCATCTTTTCATGTGCCTGTTGGCCATCCGGATGTCTTCTTTAGAGAAGTGTCTATTCATGTTTTCTGCCCATTTCTTCACTGGGTTATTTGTTTTTTGGGTGTGGAGTTTGGTGAGCTCTTTATAGATTTTGTATACTAGCCCTTTGTCCGATATGTCATTTGCAAATATCTTTTCCCATTCCGTTGGTTGCCTTTTAGTTTTGTTGGTTGTTTCCTTTGCTGTGCAGAAGCTTTTTATCTTCATAAGGTCCCAGTAATTCACTTTTGCTTTTAATTCCCTTGCCTTTGGGGATGTGTCGAGTAAGAGATTGCTACGGCTGAGGTCAGAGAGGTCTTTTCCTGCTTTCTCCTCTAGGGTTTTGATGGTTTCCTGTCTCACATTCAGGTCCTTTATCCATTTTGAGTTTATTTTTGTGAATGGTGTCAGAAAGTGGTCTAGTTTCAACCTTCTGCATGTTGCTGTCCAGTTCTCCCAGCACCATTTGTTAAAGACACTGTCTTTTTTCCATTGGATGTTCTTTCCTGCTTTGTCAAAGATGAGTTGGCCATACGTTTGTGGGTCTAGTTCTGGGGTTTCTATTCTATTCCATTGGTCTGTGTGTCTGTTTTTGTGCCAATACCATGCTGTCTTGATGATGACAGCTTTGTAGTAGAGGCAAAAGTCTGGGATTGTGATGCCTCCTGCTTTGGTCTTCTTCTTCAAAATTACTTTGGCTATTCGGGGCCTTTTGTGGTTCCATATGAATTTTAGAATTGCTTGTTCTAGTTTCGAGAAGAATGCTGGTGCAATTTTGATTGGGACTGCATTGAATGTGCAGATAGCTTTGGGTAGTATTGACATTTTGACAATATTTATTCTTCCAATCCATGAGCAGGGAATGTCTTTCCATTTCTTTATATCTTCTTCAATTACCTTCATAAGCTTTCTATAGTTTTCAGCATACAGATCTTTTACATCTTTGGTTAGATTTATTCCTAGGTATTTTATGCTTCTTGGTGCAATTGTGAATGGGATCAGTTTCTTTATTTGTCTTTCTGTTGCTTCATTGTTAGTGTATAAGAATGCAACTGATTTCTGTACACTGATTTTGTATCCTGCAACTTTGCTGAATTCATGTATCAGTTCTAGCAGACTTTTGGTGGAGTCTATCGGATTTTCCATGTATAATATCATGTCATCTGCAAAAAGCGAAAGCTTGACAAGCAACTTTATAACAGCACTGAGCGAGGCCAACCAGGGGCTCGCTCCCTCTAGAAGCCCTTGCTGAACCTCCATGATCTTATTTCCAAAGTGGGTAAAGGGCTCTGTCCCTCTGATACCATAGAGTCCTGTGATCACCTTCACATACAAATCCTGACAGAGTTTTGTACCCTCTAGCTTATCAGACGGGAGAATCAATTATTCTGCAGGGTTTTGGGGAGGCATATAAAGCCCAGATGACAAAAATCCTCTTCTGTTAGTGAAATACGCTTAGCATTTCATCATTAATATTCTGCCATTTATTTAAAAACTTTATCATGTGTAAATATAAATACCACGGGTGTGGAGGTCTTGTTTATGTCAACATTTATTTATAATATACTGAAAAAGAAAACCCCAAGAAACCCAGTTGTGAAAAGTGGATAGGTGCATGCACTGGCAGTCAGCAAGAGCCTAGGCTGGATAAGCAATCAGCGACGAATACGCACCTTTTCCCAGCAGCGTCCTTGGGGTAAATTTTAAATTATTTAATATATACTTGGGAGCCTGGGTGTTTCAGTCATTTAAGCGTCCAATTCTTAATTTTGGTTCAAGTCATGATCTCACAGTTCGTGAGTTTGAGCCCCACATTGGTGTCTGAGCTGGGTGTGGAGCCTACTTGGAACTCTTTCTCCCTCTTCCTCTGTGTTCTCACGCCCTCTCTCTTTCTCAAAAAATTAAAAAAAAAGACATATATTAACTATTAACTTAGGTCTTTTGTTTGATAATCATCTTGCTAGCTCCTCTCTGTCTCTCTCTCTCTCTCTATATATATATGTATATTTTGAAACTCATTCCATATATAATATATAAATGCATGTGTGTGTGTGTGTATATATATATATGTATGCACACACACAGAGACAGAGAAAAATATATATATATATTTTAAACTCATTCCATGGTATATATCTTATAATTTCAACGAAACCCTGATGTAGGGATTAATTTCCTTTTCCCACAAATGAGGAAAACAGGTGTAGTGGTCAGGTGACTTTCATGTGGTAATATAATTAAATAATCAAGACCTTCATTCACGTTTTTCTGATTACAAAACCCTCTATTCTTTCCTGCCTCATGGTGCATGCCTTGGCGTGAACAAATATCGCTGTTTCTAAAGAGGGGTTTTTCTTCAGTAAATCCTCTGCCACTTTCATATATATACACACACACTTACATTCACATATACACACACAATATATATACATACATAAAAACACATACACAAGCACCCGTATACATATATTCACACATCCCAACAAGAGGGAATATAACTACTTCAGTGAAAGGATATAGGCACACACATGTTGGGGGGAGCATATAGCTAAGTTTGGGGTGTACGTGTGTGTGTGTGGGTGTGTGCACTCGTAAGGCTCAACAATGGAGACTGTTTTCGAAGTTGCATTTTTCCCAACCACAATGCCATTTTTTTCTAGATCTTCTTCATTATACTTGTCTCTTTGTTTTCAAAATACTCTAGTTAATTAACACAAAATATTCTATTATTTCTCTTAAGGGAAAAATGCATTTATTAAGCCCGAGATACATTCCTATTCAGTGTCATTGTCACATAGAAACAGCTACATTAAATGCAGATGTGGATGTGTCCATGAATGTATGCATCTATTAAGTAAACATGATATTGTGCAGAATAAAGAATCATTGACCCAGGATTAAGAGACCAGGATTTTATTCCTGCTGGGCTATACACAAATTTTTTGACCATCTGAAAACTGCAGACACTAACCTGTGTTTGACTAGCTGTTCTAAAGTATCTTTAAATTCCAACCTTTCATTTATTTATTTTTAACGTTTTTTAAATTTATTTTTGAGAGAAAGAGACCATGAGCGGAGGAAGGTCAGAAAAAGAGGTGGGGGGGAAGATATTTGCAAGCAGGCTCTGTGCTGTCAGTGGGAGTCTGGCTCAGGGCTCCCTCTCACAAAACCCTGAGATGATGACCTGAGTGGAAACCAAGAGTTGGTTGCTTAACCCACTGAGCTACCCAGGTACCCTGAAGTTTCAACCTTTTCAAAATCAGCTAAATGTTGAGGCACCTGGGTGGCTCATTCCATTAAGCATCCAACTCTTGATTTCTGCTCAGGTCATGATCTCATGGTCATGGGATTAAGTCCCCCACACCCACCACCACCTCGGGGCTCACGTGCTGGGTGTGAAGCCTGCTTGGGATTCCCCCTCCCTCTGTCCTTCTCTCTTTCTCTAAATAAATAAACAAACAAACAAACAAAAATCAGCTGAAGGTTGTAGTCAAACATGCAAGCTCTAAACATAGAACACCTATACTGTCATTATCACTTTGGGCAAACTAATCTCTCTAGATACCTTGCTGATTGTACATGACCTCTTCTGCAAAATATATTATTTTAGTAGTTTTTTATTTTATTTTATTTTATTTTATTTTATTTTATTTTATTTTATTTTATTTTATTTTATTTTTATTTTTATTTTGAATAGGAGAGAGCACAAGTGGAGGAGGGGGCAGAGAGAGAGAATCCCAAGCAGGCTCACTGCTCCACGCTGAGCTGCACATAGGGCTCAATCTCACGACTATGCTATCATGACCTGAGCCAAAATCAAGAGTCAGATGCTTAACCAAATGAGCCACCCAGGAGCCCCACATATTAGTAGTAAGAGTTTCAGTGGATTATCGTGATAATTAAATTATGTAATTCACTCAGGGTCTTAAAAAGTGCCTAACAAATAGCTAACGGTTAATAAATGTTGAGAAATTGAATTCTCTTTAAAAAATGTATCCCAATATGCACAACTTAGTATAGGATACAGTTTAAACACATCACAACATACTATTCCTTAAACATGGAAAAATTAGTGAAAAGAAAGAAAAAGCATGCATGGCATAATTATTAATATATGTAATTTGATTTTATTTGAAAAGGACTAGGGCACATCAAAGGCAGATGTGAAAATGGTCTCTCTAGTCTCGCAGCAAATGAGCAGTAAGGGCTTTTATGATTTCCCTCCTGCCACTGGGAAAGTTGTTGGCTCTCACCATCCATTGTCCTGTCGCTGACATCTCCCTCAACTTAAATTGCACATTATGGTGGCTACTGTCTGCCTCTCCAAGGAAAGAACAAATTGCCTTCTGTTTATTCCTGCCATCAATCAGGCAGGGCAATAGGCTATTTCCTCAAACCTCAGAAATGTGTCCAGCTCAATCCAAGCCCTAGTGGTTGGAAAATGTCCAAAGTCAGAATAAAGGATGCGAGGTTTGAAGGCCAGAGTTTACAAAAAGTAATCGTGCTCTCTTGGAAATTTTAATTATGGTCTGTCTTTCTGACTCCTGGCAAAACTTAACAGTTGTTCTGTGGAACAGAGAAAAATCCATTGGAATGGAGATAAAAAGTCTTAGTGTTATTGCTGCTTCTGGAATTGCTGTATAATATCTGACATGATCCCTTCCATTTATTTCATTCACTCATATACGGAATGATGCTATAAAAATCTTCAGCACAGGGGTGCCTGGCTGGCTCAGTCAGTAGAGTATACGACTCTTGATCCTGAGGTCATGAGTTCAATCCCCACGTTGGATGTAGACCACACAAAAATAAGTAAGTAAATAGATAAACAGATAAATAAGTAAATAAAAAACTTCAGCATGACATTCAAAGCCTTGTAAGACTGCACCGTACAATTCTACCTCTATAGGGTGTCCTCATTCCTACCTCACGCCACACTCCATCTCCCAATCCTAATAAACTCCCTGGAATGTCTCTGAGTATTTTATAAAAACATTTTTTTTTTCCAGATGGAATTACTTTAATCACACCCTTTGCCTACTTTCCTAACTTCTAGGCATTATTTGTTACCTAACACAGACACCATACTTCTCCACGGATCTTTCCAAAAGCCCTGCTTTTGAATGGTTGACCACTTTTTTGGTGCTTTTTCTGTACCTAGTTCATACCAAATAATATTATAACATTTCTATATATTATCATTCATTGTTTGTAAATAACCTAGAAACCCCCTCCTAACACAGACATACAACAGCGACTGCATTTTATTCATTTTCATGCCTGGTTTATACAATGATGAATAACCAACTTAATAAATTTTTGTGGAATGAACAGAGAAATGGAACTCCATTCCATAGTAAAATGGCTAAGTAGGATTCTGAAGTTCACTTCAGCTATAAAAATTAATAATACATGCAGCGTACCTGGGTGGCTCAGTCCGTTAAGCAGTGACTCCTGATTTCAGCTCAGGCCATGATCTCACAGTTCATGAGATCAAGCCCCATGTCAGGCTCCGAGCTGTTGGTGTGGAGTCTGCTTGGAATTCTCTCTCTCCCTCTCTCTCAGCTCCTCCCTGGCTCATGCTCGCTCTCTCTCTCTCTCTCTCTCTCTCTCTCAAAAATAAATAAACATTTAAAAAATCAATATACACATGCAAACACACCTACCCCAATGTGAACAGAAAATGGACACAATCTTATTTTATTTCTTAAGCAATTAACAAAACTTAAACTATAAAATGGGTCATTTTGGAAGTAGAGATTATGCTTAGGTGAATATAAAGGTGTAGGACATTAGATACATTAAAAGGGATTCAGAGAAGATCCAGTCACTAGGGTAACTAACCCACAAGTAAAACACTGAGAAAATCCTAAAGCAGGCATATTCAAAAGGGAAAGGCAATTGTGTCATGCTAGGACAATTTCCTTATAAGCCAAAGAGAAAAATTCTGAATCAGAGCACTTGTGGGCCCCCCTGGCTCAAGGTATACAATTATGCAAATTAGGTTACTTAAATCAGTATTTTAAGTTAATAGACATGTATTTCTCAATAAACACTTTCAATTTAAATTCAAATCACTAAATAAAAATTACAATATCCAAAAGTTTAAACTCTATTGAGACCTCGAAGAGATTAGTACATAATAATTCTTGTTCTTGTTTTCAAAATGTTTTTGTTTTCATGTAAATGAAAACCTTTATGATTGTCCCAAAGCTGATTTTCCAGCATCTTCCTTTACATAGAAATTAGGGCTGCCAGATTTGACAGTCTATCTTGTCCCAACGTGGGCCTTAATTTGATTATTATAATGAGGTACCTTATTTTTGTCTTAATCTTCATGATTACTATGGAGCTTTGCAATCTATTCATATGTTCAATATATATCTGGATCTAAATTGTCAATTGACAGGTGCCTGTGTAGCTCAGTTGGTTAAGTGGCCGACTTTGGCTCAGGTCATGATCTCAGGGTTCCTGAGTTCCAGCCCCATGTCGGGCTCTGTGCGGACATCATGGAGCCTGCTTGGAATTCTATCTCTTACCCTTTCTCTCTGCCCCTCCCCCACTGGTGCTTTCTCTGTCTCTCAAATAAACTTACAAATTAAAAAAAAATAAATAAATTCTGAATTGAGAGGATTTTGAAAATTTCTTTTTGTTTTCACCTCTCAACAATTATAAATAACTTTGCTAAAGGTCATGAGGCTTCTATTGCTTTGGTGGGATTGGTTGGTCTAATAACCATTTTTTGTGAATCTATCCTTCCTCTCAGATAGTTTTTAAGATCTCCTTTTTTAGTGTTCTGAAGCTTCCCTAACATGTAGAATTATTGTTGCTTATTATATATGGAATTATTTGCGCCTTCAAGTGCTGAAGATTCTGGTCTTTCTCCAACTCTAGAAATTTCTTGGCTATTCTCTATTCAAATATTCCTACCCCCTTCTTTCTCTTCTATCATACATATACTTGTTGAGGGAGGAAAAACCTGTTCTCCATTCCTGATTCTTTCCCCACTGATGGGCACCTGTGGGCATGTCACACTGTCATTTCTCTATCACCTGGTTGGCATTGCCACAGAGGAAGGAAGTGGAGTAAACATCACAGGTGATAACTTGGGAAAAGAAGCAACGCTGACATTTGTAAACCAGTTCTGCCAATTGTGTCCAAGTGACTTAGAAGAATCGGGGGATCCTCCTTCCGGAAGCCTGGTTGGGTCCTGCCCTGCTGTGACAAAGGAAGTCAAGTTTCCTAAGCCCGAGGATAGACTAAAGGCTCATTTGACACTCAGTCTTTCTTTTTTCCTTACTGTGTTCTAACCATCATCAGTGAAAACGACACTGTCTTTTGCATGTTTCTTGCAGACCCCAGCATTTCCGGGACATCAATTAGCAGTGCAGTGTATCGTTCGTATTCAGGATTGCCAGTCAATCTTTTTAAAATCAGCTTCATTATTTTCTTACGTCATAACTTCATTACATTTAATTACTTATTTTTGTGTTTCATATTCCATTTCCAGCATTTATTTTAGATGCCTAGGAGTCCGATCGTGGTATTTCCAAAGTTGTAAAAAAAAAGAAGTGAGGCTTTACTGAATTACTATGCCACTGTCCATCAACAGGCTTCCTGGTACAAGAGACACATTTCATGGCAGCCACGGAAAAAGAGCCAGCTGCTTGATTCTAGCTTCTTTCTCTTGGATCATAGCTCCAAGTACACATCCTTCATCTACTTGGGTTGTGAGACATGCCAGAGTCTTAATTTTGGTAGAGACCAGGAGTGGCCTTGAAAATCACTCACAGAAGGAGATAGCACTGAACTGCTGTGGGGATCTTTCCTGAAGGCCCAGCCCAAAGCTTTCTCTTTGAGTCTTGTCTGAATTTTTGAGGCACCTGGTCTCTTGGGGCAGTTCTACATAACTGATTTTTATGGGAATTCAGATTTTATTTCTGTCGAACTTCCCTGCCGGAAGCATAAAAACAAAGTGAGGCATCCTGTAAGTCAGATACACATCTCTTCAAAATAAAGATTGCACTTCTAAAACTTTTAATTCCTTATATCGTGGTCCTTTAGCCCCAATCTACATTTGCAAAATATTAAATAGCAGTAAAGAGCTCAAAACAAAGTGCAATGCGCCCCTTTCTCTTATTCTTCACTTTCTTTCTTTAAAAGAAAATACACGTAATTACTTCTGTGGTTAACCTTTCTCCTGTATCTATCTCGAATGCTATAAATTTATTGTTGTTATGATTTATCATCTTTAGAGTTTTTTTAAATAAACATTGAGCTTTCATTGCCAATGTTGATAATATTCTCATTCTGTTCTAGAATGATCTGGCTTTCATAATTTCAGAACAAACCCACAACACTGGTGAAGAAACAAGGACCACATTATGACCAGATAGTGTCTTACATTTAGATATTATTTCCTCTGCAGGTTTTGCTTCATGTGAAGTTTCTAATTACATTTGTTCCTCGCTGTTGGCGTTTGGGAGCCCTGATAGAGAGACCCCTCATTTCATTGCAATTTATTATGCTTTTCAGATAATTGTGCTTTTTACAAACTGAAGGTTTGTGGCAATCCTGCATTGAGTGCATCTATGGGTGCCATTTTGTCAACAGTAGTTGCTGACTCGTGTCTCTGTGTCACATTTTCAATATTTCAAATTTCATTAGTATATTTCCTACGGTGTCCAGCGACCAGTGATTACAACTCAGTGACAGTTCAGATCATGGTTACCACTTGTTAGCAGTAAAGTGGTCTTAATTAAGATATGTACGTTGTAGTTTTACACATAATGCGACTACACACTTACTAGACTATAGTGTAAACATAACTTTTAGGTACACTGGGAAACCAAAAAATTCATTTGACTCGCTTTATTGTGATTCTCTCTTTATTGCAGTAGAACCAGACCAACAATATCTCTGAGGTATGCCTATTCACGACACGCTTCTAACCACCTGACTTTAGGACTTTAGTACTGCGAGAGGGGGGACTTAATAATTATCTTTTTTGGAGCTCTTCATACAGCTTTAGTGTTTTAGCGGAATGAGCATATAATAAGCTTTTTAATTAGATACACATATCCAGCCATTCTTGGGCAGTGGTAGGCAACTCCAACCTGGGCAGAGTCTTTACCAGGACATTCATCCTATGACTGATGGTCCACTGTAGCTCATGCTTTGGAAGGTAGACTAACTCAATGAGAAAGAAGGAAAAGAGACAGTAAGTGAACTCCTTATCTACCAATCAGACAATTCCTTTAAAGGAGATAAAGTGAAAGGATAAGAAGGCAAAAGTATGGCTTGAAGTAACGTTGCTGCACCTGGAAATGTAAAACCGAGAAAGGAGCTATCAGTTGCCCACATTTGCAATATTCTCTACCTTTATTATACAAGTGTACATAAATGTTTCAGTCATGTGTTCTATGTCTAGGCTCTTGCACTTGCGCTGCTATTTCCTTGGCACTCTCCATTGTCATCACTGACTGGTTGACCAGTTGACTGCAGGCAACCAGCTCTCCTGGAACTTCTCTGTAATGTTTTCCTTCCATTTTCTGGACCCTGTATCTTCTCCTTTCTGGGTTCACTCTACATTTCTTTCCTTATGTGACTTCCTAAGAAACAACATGGGAGGTAAACTAAATGGGTGCAAGGAGTCTCCCTAAAAAAAGTAAACAAAGATCTGAGAAGAAACACAGCAGCTTATAAGAATACTACTATTCACATGCTTTAGGTTTCACCAGGTATAATGGCATAATAAAATTTCATCTTAAAATAAAGTCTTCCAGTTGACAATTTCTACTATATATACAGAGATGAAAAACACACTTTTTAGCTTTTATTCTTGAATATGAATGGAAAAAGGAAGGATCCAAAAATAATTGTGAAAATAGGAAAAGACTAAGAGTAAAATATCAAAACTAAACTGATCCAAGATAAAACACAGTTCAAGAAGCAAAAAAGGATATGGGGCACATGGGTGGCTCAGTTGGTTAAGCGTCTGACTCTTGGTTTCAGCTCAGGTCATGATCTCACAGTTTCATGAGGTCGAGCCTTGCATCAGGCTCTATGCTGACAGTGCAGAGCCTGCTTAGTATTCTCTCTCTCTCTCTCTCTCCCTCTCTAGGCCCCTCCCCTACTCACACTGTGTATATCTCAAAATAAACTTAAAAAAATGAAAAAATGAAAAAATAAAAGCAGAGAAGGATATAAAGACCTCTAGTGTGTCATTTCAAAGAATTCAAAAAATTTCACGTGCAACAGGGTGGGGTGGGAGGGTCTGAATAAATTCCTCCAGTGATTTACTGGTAAACTTGGAATTAAATCTGTAGCCTACATGACCTGATATGATCAGGTCCTGCCTGACTCTTCAAACCCACTGTCTATCACTTGCTTCCTCATTCATTAAGTAATGAATACTTTGACCACTCTGGCTCACTGCTCTTCCTCAAGCACAGCTCAACCTCTGGGCCTTTGCACTTGCTCTTCTTGAAATGCTCTTCTGCAGATTTTTGCACAACTGGGTTATTTTTGTCCTGTAGGTCTCTCCTCAAAACTTTCTTCTCAGAGAGCTTCCCTGCTTATCTTATCTAAAATACTTTCTAATACACATATATTCTCGCTTAAACTGGCAATTCTATTCTAGGAAATTGTATGTTTCCTAGAGCTTAACAACATTGTATTTCAATTACTTATTTCATAACTTCCCATTAGAATATTATGTCTTGTGTGACAGGGAGTGATTTCTTTGTTTATTGGCATTTCCCTAGATTCTTACAAAACTGGCACACGGTGGGTATTAAATAAATATTTGTATAATGAACAAATGATTGTGTATCATATTTTATCAGGTATTTTACATTTTAAATAACTTTATGGTTTGTTGACTAGTTCTATAAATATCTGTGTTAAGTGTTTGTGCAAAAGCTAGAAACCAGACATCTCTTATCTATGTTAGAAATATGTGATGCTATTTCAAAGGTTAATAAATATTTTGATAATAGTAAGTCTTCACTGAACTTCTGTATAACAAACACTATGCTTTAGATACATTATTTCAATCTATACTTAAAGTGATTGCTTACACTATGTACTCTTTTCTCCATTATACAGAAAGAGTAACTGAGACTGAATGAAATTAATCTACCAATTACTTGACCACTTACCAACGGTCATCCACAAAAAGGTGGGCCCACGAATTAAAATGCAAGTCTATTTGACTCCAAAACCCATGCTATTGACAACAGCTACCTTTCAGATCAGAGTCCTAATTTAACTGATCTATATTAGTTACCACATAAATCACATCTACTTATAAAATTTTTATTTCATTTTATTCCACTTTGATATTAAAACACATTCTTCCCTGTGTTTAATTGGTCTGAGTCTGACACAAACTTCAGGTGATTTATTTAAAAGTCAATTTAATTGGATGGTGTTCTTTGAAGGATCTGTATTTAATATCTAATTTCCCATAAATGTTCATTACAGTCTGACATCTTCCCTGAACAGCATTGGTTATGGCCCTAAAGATGATCTCACAGATCCTATGGTTATGACAGTTGGGTCTGCTCTTCTCTGTAAGGAAGGTCTACTTGTGTAGGCCTCCACATCTGCAAGATACAGACTGACAGAGAACAGACAGACCGATGGCACTCAGAACACAGAGCGCTCCACTGCTGGGACAGAATGGCATTTGGGCTGCAAAGACAGTATTTTCAGCTCCTGTAAGAGGGGACGGGACCTTGCTGCACTTATCATCAACAACATAAATGCTCTGTGGAACACATTCAGCAGATATTCAAAATACGCAGTCACGACACCAAGAAATGTTACATTCTCGTCTTCTATTCTAGTCCCAATTGGCATTTCTTGAGGTTGAAGGCAATGTGAGCATTAGGGACAGGCTGAGGATGCTTGCTGTACATCTCACTCGGCTAAAAACAAAGTTTAAAGCTGTATATTTTGTGTTTGGGGCCATTTCAGTATGTCTCTGATACCAGAATGGCTACAACATGAAGTGCTGTGAGTATAACCATGACCTTCACTTTGACTAACGTCTCCTACAGAATCTACCCACTCCACTCAGTACTTAACCCACAGAACTTCTTGTATGCCACACCCCAGCACCTCTAATTACCTTGTGCAACACACTCTTGCCCTCAGTTGAGAATATTCTTCTCCTCTGGCAACGTTAGTCATAATATTTTCACTGACACCGGAGGCAAGGTTGGCTACAGCGTCTTCTTTGGGTGTACGTAATACGTGTGTTTATGTAGCTGTCTCTCCAATTAGGATTGAGCTACTAGGGGACAAGGAACTTATTTCTTCTTCATATTCTTAATTTCTTAAGTTTGAGAATAATGCATGATAGACAGAAGAAATATAGTAAATGATACGTGAATAAGATGAATGAATGAGTGAATGAATAAATGAGTGAAAGAGTGGGGCGCCTGGGTGGCGCAGTCGGTTAAGCGTCCGACTTCAGCCAGGTCACGATCTCGCGGTCCAGGAGTTCGAGCCCCGCGTCAGGCTCTGGGCTGATGGCTCAGAGCCGGGAGCCTGTTTCCGTTTCTGTGTCTCCCTCTCTCTCTGCCCCTCCCCCATTCATGCTCTGTCTCTCTCTGTCCCAAAAATAAATAAACGTTGAAAAAAAATTAAAAAAAAAAAAAGAGTGAAAGAGTGAATGAATGAATGGCTGAATTTCAAGCATTTAAAATAAACCTAGGTTCCATAACCTAGGGCGCCTGGGTTGCTCATTTGGCTTTGGCTCTGGTCATGATCTTGTGGTTTGTGAGTTCAAGCCCTGCGTCGGGCTCTGTGCTGACAGCTCAGAGCCCGGAGCCTGCTTCAGATTCTGCGTCTCCCCTTCTCTCTGCCCCTCCCATGCTCATGTTCTGTCTCTCTCTGTTTCTCAATAATGAATAAACGTTAAAAAAAATTTTAAGTTAGGCATTGACAGGAAAAGTGAGATAGGAAGAGTGGACACTGTTTGCTATTGAGTATGTTTCTACTGCCAATAGGAGAATAAATCAGTTCAGTGGGATACTGAATGGATTGGGAATGTGGACTCCAGTGCCCAAGTTTCTGAGCTCCAATCCTTCCTTAGAAGTCTCTTGCTCTGTGTCCTTGGACAAGCTACTAAACTTCTCTGAGACTGGATATTAGGAGTCTCTATCAACTGGATTCAAGTCAGACTTCAATGAGAGAATACGTAGATGTCTTTAGCACCATACTTAGCCCACATTAAGGTCTCAGAAATGTGAATGGCTGTAGAGATATCATGATATTGTCTTACTGTCTTGTGGTTGTGCTGTAGGAAGAATAGGTCTGGCCTATTGACTATGAGCGAAAGTGCATTGTCTTAAATAATAGAAGATTCTACTTCTCTCTAGCTAAGCCTGAGACCGATGCTTTATGATAAGGTGCTGGTTCTTAAATACTTGAGATAAATAACAACCTGAAGGTTGTTTAGCTTAATTAAAAACGCATGCCTACCCTCTCAGCCATTGCAGATTCAGAGCATAAGAGACGATGTCCTTGCCTGTGAAGAATTTATAGCCAGGGGAGACAAAAAGAACTACTTAAAGTGGTCAGCAAAATTCCTCTGTTTTCTGAACAAGAGGCTAATCCAGCTTAGGTAAATTGTGGCATGTTGGATAAGCACACTTGTTAATAGGCTGATCACTCATTTTTTCCTGGATTTCTACTAAAGAAAACCAGCAGTCAGCATATAATAAAAAGGTGGATTTGGGCCAGCATGCTTAGCAATTTTTCCAGACACAACAATCTTACCTGTGGGCAGACCTGTTAGTTATTTAGAAAGTAAGAATGATTGACTCTTTTCACCTCTTTTATTGCTTTCTGATTACTTCACTTACTTGAAAAAGACTGCCATCGCCAAATATTTTTGTTGTTACTGTAGTCAAGTTGTGAGAACAAACAGTAGTAATTAAGCTTGAAAGACATGTACTTCCATCAAGGACTAAATATATATGTGCATTCTCTTCTTTTCTCTTATAGGAGTGTGTGTGTGTGTGTGTGTGTGTGTGTGTGTGTATGGAACCTGATCATGGTTGTCACCCCTCAATGATAGAACAAAGAATCCGTGGGAGTAAATAAATAAAATATCGTTCATTAGATAAACCTTAAGCAAAATATTCAGAACTAGCCATTTTATTTGTTTTTCCTATAGCCATCATTCAAATACTGACAGTAACATTCAGGAAGCGTTACCTAGCATGGGTATCATTTTACAACATTGTGTTTACATGGTCTTTTGTTGGAGACAATGTGAAGTCAACAAAAGAACCAAAACTGACCGTTCACACTGTGACACAAGTGTACTTTATCAGAGAGCAGGTGTGCACACACATGTGCACATGCACACATACATGCACACCACCCACATGCATGCCTATTGACCTCTAAAAACCAGGCATCGGTGTTGTGTTTCACTCAAAGTGCCCAAACCCATCCTCTCCACACAGGTATTTTAGTTTATTTCCCCTCAATGATCCTAGGCTTTCGAACATCATATCCTAGATAAGAGCTATCTTCTGAATCCTTATCTTATGTTTTTGACCCCAAAACACAAATATGTCAGAAGCAATGGGAAAAAAAAAAAAAGCACATCTCAATCATTGGCAGGAAGACAGGAAAAAGGTTTAACAGCAAGAGCACAACACTTATCTTGATCAATTATCCAGCCACACATGGATCCAGTCAGACTCGGGCTCAAATTCTCTTTAAAATTTCTTTAGGCAAAACTATAACGGGATGAGCATCTCTCCCTGCCTTCAATATAAAAGTTATACTAAGTATTAAATGACACAATTACACAAAGACTTTTCTAAACTTTAAAGTGCCATGTAAGTGTGAATTATTATTACTTATTGCTCATTAACCATTTCCCTATATGAAAATCCTAACTTGTAATTATGGAAACTTTGGTCATCCAGTATCTTCAAAGTCGGCTTTCTATTAAATTGTTTACAATTCTATGATTCCCATCATTCTCTGAACAGCTATGAAGTTCACTGTGACCAAGTGAAAGTCTTGGAGAAACTACCCTCCCTCTCCAGTTAAAGTTCAAGTTAAAATGATCAGAAAGCTCCTGACAAACGTATTACCCATATTTTTTTTTTATTTTATTAAAATGTAATTTAGGGGAGATAAGTCACGTAAACATACACTCAGTGAATTTAGACAAATGCATATACTTATGTAACTGACACCATCATCAAGATACAGAACATTATCATCACCCCCAAAATTCTCCTTGCCTCTTCTCCATTTATCCCAACTAAGGCCCCAGGCAGCCAATGATCTGCTGTCATTATATATTTTCTAGGCTTCCATATAAATGCAATCACACTGCATACATTCTTATCATCTAGCTTCTTTACACTGGAATAGTGTTTTAAGATTCATCCATGTTGTTGCAATAATTCAGCCTTCTTTACTACCAAATACTATTCATGGTATGTATATATCGAAATTTGTTTATCCGTTCACCTGTTGATGGACATTGGGTTGTTGTCATGGCCTTTTATGGATAAAGTTGCCATGAATATTTTCACACTCGCTGCTATGAACTACATTGTGTCTCCCCCAACCAAATTCACACGGTAAAGCCCTAATCCCCGGTATGATGGTATTTGGAGATGGGGATTTGGCAAAGTAACCAAGTTTAGATGAGGCCATGAGGGAAGGCCTCCATGATGGGATTAGCGGTCCTATAAAATGAGACAGGATGCTCACTCTTTCTGTTTGCCATGGGAGAACACAGTAGGAAGAGTGTCCATCTACAAGCCAGGGCCACACTGGGTATCCTGGTAGTAGACTTTCAGCCTCCAGAACTGTGACCAATACATTTCTGTGGTTCAAGCCACCCAACTATGGGTGGCTTCTTTTGTTATCACAGCAAAAGCTGATTGGCACTGGCCTTTGAGCATGTGTTTTCAATTCTCCTTAGTAAATTCATAGAAATGAATGGAATTATGGGTATGGTAGGTATGTGATAACTATGTTCACTGATTGACAAAATGCGTCTCAAAGCGTCAATCATCTTACATTCCACTGTAATTTTTCCATTGTGCCACTGTGAATGCCAGTTGTTCTACCTTGTCCAAAATACTTTGTTGTAAGTTTTATCCTCCCATAATTAAGAAAAAACCAAGCATGAACCAAAGTTTAAAAAATGTGCTATGAACATCTGTGTTCCACCCCCTAGATTGTACCATTAATATATTTTTTATCACATATCTATTCTTCTACATATCCACTAATTCGACTGATTTTTGGTGCTCCTCAAAGTTAATTGCAGACATAGGTACACCCTTTCTGTAAACTTCAACGTTCAAATCATTAAATAGAATTCAGCATTTATATATACATATTTTTTAATTTTGAGATGAATTTTAAATACAGTTAAACGCACAAATGTAAATGTGCCTTTGCTGAGTTTTGAAAAATGCTGGCGGACCATTCCCTGTAAAAAATTAAAACACTGAGATCTTTCCAAGAAGGTTCTTTTTGGAACCTTAACAGCTAATGGAAATCAATATTCAGATTTTTTCCACTGTAGATGAATTCTGCTTGTTCTGTTTTTTTTTTCTTGTTTTTTTTTTTTTTTTTTTAAATTCATCCAGCATCATGCTGAAACATACATACTAAATCAGGCAGCATACTCTTTTTTATATAAAGAGTGTATCATTGGGCATGTGCAATCTCCTCCAGACTGCCATCAATGCATTTGACTGTGATCCCCAGCTTGGCTTCCTAGGAGTCACTGCCCCTGGTGAGAGTAGCTTACTGATCAGCCAGTGTTTGGTCAGACTTTTTGCATAAGTCCCTAGTCCCGGTGAGGCTTCTGCCTCCTGTTGAAGGAACTGTGTGTGGTTTATGGAATGTTCCCAAGTCTGTCCCAAGTCTTATTTGATTCATGCAGCCTGGTACCTGCTACATAACCTTGCTGACCTCTAGGGCTGACGGTAACTCCAAGAAGGCTCTTCCTAGCTTTCTCTTTCCCTAATTATCGGTGACACTTGGGGTCGCTTTGCTCTTTCGGTGGTTGCCACCAGGATTATGGAGCCATGAAGGCCCTTCTCAGTGCTCTCTTGCAAGTTTGGTGTTTTGTCTGTTTGCTGATTTTGTTTTTTAACACCCTTAGGCATGGAATTCTCCATGCTTTGTTCCAAATAAGGTTTGTACCCTCAGGCAAAGCTTGAGGGCCTTTGGACAGTGAGTACCTCCCAACAGAAGCTCTGTAACAATGTACCTGGGCAGGGTTCAACAACAGTGGCCTACAACTTCCAGAGGGATGCCACTGCTCCTTGAGTGGATACTTTGGGGCAGGGGTGTGGTAGCTCTTGCTTCTCTTGGCTTGTCCATTTAGGCATGGAAGCTCTACTTTCTAAGTGAGCTGGAGCAGGGATGACAGAGGCTCAGTATTCTCAGCCTGAAGCAGAATCTCTACCCTAGGACTAGGGGCTGGGTGAAGGAGAGGAGCGCTGCGTCAGTCTGACAGTCCCCTAAGTGGAAGCAGCTAGGAAAAGAGCTTTTGCAGCATGAGGCTGTGAGGGATGAGGAATACCACAAGCCTGCTCTCCCATAGAGGCAGCTCCGGGATGAGAGCTTGAAGCAGAAGGACTTCTTTCCCGCCCATCCCTGTCCATTTTCTTGGTTACCCCCTCCTGCAGCAGGGCCCCAAAGTAGTTTCTGTAAGGTGGACCTTCAGTGCTGAGAGAGGGAGTTGTAGCTCAAACACCGATGATTCTTCCTGTTCTTACTGAGAATAATTACAAATCTTGAATGGGTGGCTTTACATTTGCTGTACCCTTTAGAAAAAATTTCCATAAATTTTTAAATTGTCATTTTTGGTAATTTTCTCTGGTTAAATATATATTTTGTTAGGAAGGGGCTGCACTTCTCGCCCACAATTCCAGAAGCGAAGCCTGGGATGGAGCCTCTTTCATTCCATAGATCGGTAATTTGTGTTTTCTCTCTGATTTTCTTGATCAGCCTAGGAAAAGATTCATAAATTTTAGGTGAAGTTAGTAAACAGCCACTTTTTGTTTTCACTGGATTTTTTTCTTTTTTTTTTTTTTTTTTTTTTTTTTTGCTTTTTGTGCATTTTTCTCTTTCCTTTCTTTCTGCTTTTATTACTTTTTTTCCTCTGTTTACTTTGTTTCCTTTTTTTTCTTTTCTTTTCACAGCTTCTAAAGGCAGAAGTTTAGGTCATTGGTTTCAGACCTTTCCTCTCTTATAATACAATAATTGAAAGCACCAAATTTCCCTTTAATCACTTTGTTAGCCACATCTCACAAATGTTCGCTCTGTTCAAAAAAATTTTTTTTTAATTTCCCTTTTGATTTCTTTGACTTACAGTTGTTTATGGGTAGTTTTCTAAATATTTGGAGATTTTACAGATATTAATTTGTTACTGATTTCTAGTTTAATTATTCTGTGATAGTTAAACTATGTGTGTTTTCAATCATTTTCAATTTATGGAGAGTCCTTTCATGCCCCAGTGTTTTGTCTGTATTGATGATTATTTCACTTTGGTTTGAAAATACAATTTGTTCTACTCTTGGTGGTGGAGTGTTCTGAAGAATGCAATATGGCCAAATTGGTTAACAGTCAGTTGTAGCAGTCTTATTGTATCAATTGCTGAGGGTGCATTGTTTGTACCAGTAAGTCAAATTTTGGTTGGGCACATCCCCACTACCTTCTGTGTGGCCTCTCATCACTGCATCCAAAGCTGTTCTTATGCAGAATATTGAGAAAGTCCATTTCCAAATTTCCTGTGGAAAGAGTGGCTCCTTCCTGAAGGTCTAGAATTCTGCTTTCTCCAACCTCATAAACAAAACAAAGCATCCATTCATCTTCCAGGTTCCAAAACTTTCATGAAATCTTCTGTCTCGTGTCATCGCCTATCTCATTCTCTTCTTTTATTTTGAGGCTATGCCTTTTTAGTCTTATTGTCAGTTTAGCGTGGATTCTGGAGAGTCAACTAGATATATCGAAGTATCCATCATGTTTAACTGGATTAGTTACTAGAGTGAAGTTTAAAAAAAAAAAAATCCAGTGTTCAATATTTAAAAAAAAAAAAAAATACCCTAGTAATTTATGGTAATATAGCTAATTAGAACCGCAGGCCATAACTAAAATGATTTTTATAAAGGGCACATACTTACATAGAAAATGCTTATGATGAGGAAAGGATAATCAATTTTACATTTAAAGTGATTCCAATGATATTCTGACATGCTCCTGAATAAGAAAGCAATAAGAATTAAACGGTACACTCCAAGATGTTAACAATGTATAGGAGTGCTAAAACTATAAATCGCTCTCAATCTCTTTTCATTTTTGTATTCTCTGCGTTTACTGCAATGGGTGGATAATACTTTCATAATGAAAAAGAAATTGGACAATAGAATAACTGTATGGAAAAATGTCTTAAATACAGGAAAGCTTAATTTCTAACTCTTTTGTAAAGATCAACAGTGCCCCTCTTCATGCCTAGCTGACCAATTGTTTCTACCAGCTGGGCACACTGGCAATCCACCAAGAGAATGGAGATCACACCTAATTTCCATAATTATGGAAATTGTTTAGCAGCTGCTATTTCTTTTCTTTTTAACCTTTCTATAGAGATATGTATTTTGTAAAAGAATTTGAGAATAATAATAATTAGTCTATCTTTGGACCAGCAGTATAGACAATGTAGACAGCCTGGCATTAACTAGCTACCTAACTCAAAGGGAGAAATATATCCTTTCTCAATATAAATATTTTTATCTGTTGGAAAAATGGTTGACTCCAATACAGTTATTATAAACAATGATGTACTCACTTTATATATGATAACTGAGAAATCTATCTGGAATGACTTATACTGGTTGTTTTCAAATTTTCTTGGTGAATGGTTCATTTAACATCTCAGTAATCTTTTTTTCCCATGGCACACCTTAGGTCAAAGACGTCTCTAATAATTCCATTTGTTTATTAAAAGTTTCAGACACTGAAGAAGTATTAATTATCCTAAACACGTAATAGAGTTTTGGAAGAATAGTTTATGCCAAACGAGATAAAAAATAATTCTGTTTTCCTCTTAAATAATCATAATTTCTAACACTAAAACTTCCTTTTGGGCTCTCTGCCACCTCTCAAACCTTGGAGTCAGATTGGACACCACCATCTTCATTTCCTATTCTATCCTGATTGTCTTGTTTTTGGTTGGTACTTGCATTTCATTATGGCAACCAGCAGAAACCCAGCTTCACAATGACAGCATCGAAAGATACGTAAGGGGATCCAATGCTGAAACTGAAACATCTCAAGGTCATGTTTGCATAGTTCCTAAAAGACATTGAATACCCTCCCTTTTTCTTAAAAAAATTAAACTGTCCCTCAGAGTCCTCTGTGTGGTTCTCCAGGATGCTTCAACACATGGTTTTGGAACCATGGACTTACATAGCATATCCAGAAATAATTAGAAAGCTAGTATCTATTCAGCTCTTTTGGAGACATGCTTAAAGACATTAGAAGATCCTTCCATGAAATTTTATAAAAACCAGAGCTAAATGCCCTAAATTGTATCTAATTCAATTAACCTGCTTCATGGATGAAAACATTGGAACAAGTACATCACAAGATTAGGCTTGCTAAAGGACACAGAGCTAATTAGTAGAATAATCACTGTTACATCACTTGTGATATTTTATTACAATATTCTATTGACTTACCAACTTTGATTATTGAATAACAAGAATCATGTCTGCTCAGGGATCAGGGTCTTTCAACTCCTAGTTTTGACAAGGGTCATTGTATGTACTCAATAAGTGTCTCTTTACTTATTAAAAAGTTTAGATAGGCATTCATGGGAATTCATGTTTAGTTCTTTATTCACATCAAGGTATATTTGAGAAAAGGGGTGCCTGGGTGGCTCAGTCAGTTGAGCATCCGACTTCGGCTCAGGTCATGATCTCACAGTTCGTGAGTTCAAGCCCCGCGTCGGGCTCTGTGCTGACAGCTCAGAGCCTGGAGCCTGCTTCAGATTCTCTGTCTCCCTCTCCCTGCCCCTTTCCTCTCATACTCTGTACCTCTCTGTCTCTCAAAAAATGAATAAACATTAAAAAAAATGAAAAAAAAATTTGAGAAAATCATTTCTATAGTCACATGATACAAAATGCAAAATTTAATTTGATAGAAAAATGGGCCATCTTCTTGGCTCTTGACACCAAATCTTTAAAACTATTCACATTTCATTAGAATAAATTTCAGAGTATCAACACTGATAAGTATCCATTTTAATCTAACCAACTTTTGTCTTATTAATCTAAAATTTGATTATTTCATACAATCAACCATCTGTGTTTATGGCAGTTAGCTGCAAAACATGTAAACAAAACCAAGAAATTGTCTCTAAAAATAATGGACTATTAACTACCTCAAGATTAATATAGAACTGCATATATTATTTCATTGACATGTTCCTTGATTCAGTCTACCAGTTTAACTAAAATTCTTTTAATTGTTATATGCCATTGTAGTTCCTGGGACTTCAAAGTAATATAAAATGCTTATTGTCAGTAATTTAAAATGTAGTTAATTCACAGGAATATAAACAACTAGCTATAATAAAATATAAAATAGGCTATAGCAGAGCTATCATGATACTAAAGATGAGGAAGAGGACTTCAGAGAGGAGGGACAATGGAACAAAGGAAGAAAGAGTCTGGCCAGGATGAAGGAAAAGTATGACTATAAATAATCACAAATGTTTAGAACATTTTGGGGAGAAAACGCTTAGCTATATGTGCTGAAGACTGGAAAGGAGATGAGATAAAGGCAGAGCATGACTCTGGAAAGGTACAGTTGAGAAAACTGAGTCTGTGAGGAGAGTAACTCATAGTCCCCAGTAGGGGGTGGGGGGACTCATCCTCTTGCACTCAGACCCCCATAAGGCTCTCCATATAGAGTATGTTTCCTTGTAGTAAATGCTGAGCTCTGCATCCAATTTAGGTCTTCACCTAAAGTTCTAACCATCATCTGAGTCTGGGATCCCATATACTTTCCCAGGTCTTATATCTCCATCATAAAATGAGCATAATAGAAATTCTGAAGTGTTTGTATGAAAATTAAATGACAGAACACATTTATATTGCCTAGTACAATGACTAGCTCACAGAAGTTGTTTGAAGGAAGGAAGGAAGGAAGGAAGGAAGGAAGGAAGGAAAGAAAGAAAGAAAGAAAGAAAGAAAGAAAGAAAGAAAGAAAGAAAGAAAGAAAGAAAAGAAAAATTAGATTATCCCTCCCATTCAAAATCCATTAAGTTGCACAATTTAGCATTTCCACACTAATGTTTTAATATACTTGTGGCATTTTCCTTAAGGCAAAGTTAACAAAATCCAGTAACCACAAGAGATGATAATTAACACAGCTGGGGGAAGATAACAGAATTTAAGTTGATATGACTATATTGTGCCTTTGGTAGAAACTAAAGAATTGGACAGCTCATGCCCAACCTAAAGAGATATCCAATGTTAAGTCCAAGTTGATGTGGAAAGACGTCCTCTTGAAATGTAGGCCTAGTTTTGTCAGATCTTCCAGTTTTTCAAGAGAGGCTAGAAATCTGGATTTTTAATGTGGAATTTTCAAATAAGCAAATGTTTTCTTTTAGCATTAATCACATACCTGCTGTACCCCCTAAATCAACAGGCCTTCAATTCCATGGCTACTCTGGGCCAGCGTTAGAGGAATGTTTTATTTTTATGCCAAGCTATAGAAGCTTTTCATAATTTTGCCACTCTTTACTGTTTATATTCACATAAATGAACTGTCCTCTACTATGCCTGCCAGCTAGCTAAAATGACCTTGAGGAAATGCACATTGTTCATACATCTTATCTGGGGGTATCAAAGGAAAAAGGGAGGTTGAACTGAGTTCACTTCCTTGAGTGTTTTGGTCATTCCAAATATAGTGAAAACAGGGTAAGTTCTGGGGAAGGTGACCATTTTGCATAGTAATTAGTCTCCAAGATGACAAATGAGGTGAGACTTTGCTCCCTTTCCACCCTTATGAACTTTCTGGGCTCTAGGCATTGGGTGCCCTGATTGGCCAGGAACACAGCTACAGAGTGCAGTAATAGAGTAAAGGAAAAAGGAAGGAAGATTTCCCAAGAGGCAGATTTCCATGGAGAAAGCCTGAGGCACTTAGGGAAACCAATTACTCCTTGCATCTGGGGCAATGCTTCCTCCCAAGCCTGGCACTCAACCCAGACCACCTTGGGCTGAGATTGGGCAATGTCCACCATTTGCCCTCATATGCTCATTTCCCTCCTGTAACTTTGATTAATTTTTTCCCACTATTTGTCTTCTCCTGTTTATTTCTTGTCAAATGGAGTTTATCAGCTACAGTAAAAGTTTATCCAGTTGTCTCTTTAGAAAAAAGCCATTATGAAACATTAATATGAATTAACAGTGGAGGTAATTATGGCACCGTATTTTTGGACACTATTCTGGTGACCATTGGGTTTGTGTATTTATTTGATTGCCTCTCTTATTGCCCCAAGGCTGCTCAGAGAGCAGCAGCCTATTTAGTATTTGGAGATCTGGGTTGAATCACTCTAACAATGCAACAATAAGAAATTATTTAACTTTTTTGAAAGTTGGGCTTTTCATTTCTCAGTTGAAACATTTTTAACTCTGTTACCATTGCATTGCTCTGGGGATTAACGTAGTTAATTTAGATAAAATCACTACTATTCTCTCCCCCCTCTCCCCCCCCCCCCCACTGAAAACTGATTTGAATTAGCCCATTCACATAGGCCTCCCCCACTCCACACACAAGATTTACAAAAGGTAGAAAAAATAAATAAATCTATTCCATGCAAAAGCTAACCAAGAGCTTATAGTCTAGATCAGGGAAAACTAACAGTGATCTTAACTAAGTCTACCTGAATCTGCATAGTTATTACAAATGTTAAATTTTGCTCTGACTAGTCTAAGATACAAGGGGAAAAGGAGGGCATGGTCATTGGTAAAACTCATTCTTCTTTATTCACAGTTGATGAATGCTCTTAGTTTTCTGAAGACGCAAACTTCAGAATTCTGCTATAATTTTTGTATATAGGATGTCCTCTATTGAGGCTTTAAGATATTTTACAATGTCTTGATGTGTAACCTATTATAAAATAAAATCCAATTGGGGGTGGCACCTGGGTGGCATAGTCGTTTGGCGTCTGACTCTTGATCTTGGGTCAGGTCATCATTTCACTGTTCTTGCGTTTGAGCCCCACATCGGGCTCGACACTGATGGCAGAGAGCCTGCTCGGGATCCTACCTCGCCTTCTCTCTGACCCTCCCTGCCTGTGCTCTCTCTCTCTCTCTCTCTCTCTCTCTCTCAAAATAAATAAATAACCTTAAAAAAAAGCCCAATGGAAACACATCATATCCATTATTGCCATTTACCTATATTTGATTTTTTTTTTAAGTTTTATTTACCTACCACAGAACTGCAAGCTGACTGGGATATGTGGGTCATCTCAGGTCCTAACTACATTAGATTATTTGTTTTCTCATCAGAATTGTGAGATCACAACAAGCAAAGGATAGTACACATGAGAAATATTTGGGGGGCGGGGAGAGGGCAGAAAGATAGAATATACTCCAAATATTCCTCAGTCTTTGATATGTAACTGGTGCCTTTGCCATTGGGCATGTGGACAAACAGCTTTAGTGATTACTTCCACTGATTTTTTGACCTAAAACTTTTTCTTTTAATGTGAGGTTAGAAAGTGCTATGACATCCTACACCTGAATCTGAGAACTAGAATTTCACAGAATGTACTATTTTGAATTGAGCTTCAGATTAGTAAAGAAGTACGCATTAAACATGTATTCAAAAATGTTAACAATGTAAAGCAGTTATGCAGAGTACTTAAACTAAAGTATAACATGATTACGGAGGCATTCATTTCTGTGGTTTATTACACTGGCATCGAACCACTATGCCTTCTGAAAAGCACAGACCGAGTACAAAACTGGTTCAGAAAAAAGAAAAGGAGTGAAGTACCAATCACGATCACTCGACATTTACAGAGTCAGTAAAAGGGATAAAACATGCACACACAAAAAAACACTTCTATTCTTTAGGCCGAGCTCCTTTTAAATAGAGTTATTCTTGACACTCTGGCTGAAAAATAAAATCCATCAGAGGAATACATATTCAACAGGAGGAGAGCCCAAATAGTCACAAGATAAATTAGCAGTAAGGGATGGTTTTTCCCTCTCTTACCAATGGGAGAAATATCATTCAGCACTTTCTGGGGGTTTCCTTTCCATGTCACCATAATAACGAAAACCAGTTAGGGCGAAACGACTGAATACCATAGCCTTGAATTTTATCCAGAGACATTTTTAAAGCTATAATATTCAACTTAAGATGCCACTAAAACGTATTGCCTCATTTTTGTAAAGTAGTTTGCTTTTCCAGGAAAAATAATTGCTCTATGCAAAGAAAGTGTGCCTTAGTTTCTGCAGAATAAGGATGTTTCTCTATATATGAATTAATATATATGGTACATATTTATTTTGCCACATAAACATTGGGTTTTTATATACAAATGCACTTTTGCAAAGTAAACAGTAAAACTACTGTATTCTCTTTGGTTCCCAAGAGGGAGAGCAGAGAAAAGAACAGGAGTCTTGCTTTCTTTCTCTGTTAGACTTCCATGCCTCATTCATGAACTTTCTCCATCATGACTCCCTCTATTGAAGCTTTCCATCATACTGACAGGATGGAATCATTTCTTCAGAATTTCATAGATTTTCCTAGTGATTATCCGAAGCAGCCTCTATATACCACGAATCTTGACTCTCCATGGGCAAAGCTTAGCCCCGGAGAGGTAAGTCTCTTGAAGTCAGAGATTATGTCCACCCTGCACCAGAAATGTGCTTTCGTGTGTGCATGCCAGGTGCAGAGGTGACTGGTGTAATTATACCTGAAGGAAAACCTCAGAGTAACCTCCACCCAACCCGGTTGTGAAAAGAGTACGTTTCCATTTCAAAATGATAATAACAAGCTTTCTGTGATCCCAAAGGCACCTGCATCCCTGTGTCCCCTGCCCTGGAGTGACTCACGCCAAGTATAAGAAAAGGTTCAACTCCCTGGAAACCCACATGCTTGCACATCTCCTACAATGTTACAAATGTCCTTCAAGCACCCATCTTCCCTAGGAGGGAATCTTCCTTCTCCAAGTGAAATGTTAAATCCATCCATTAGCATAACTGCTTTGGCTGTTGCTAGAGGTGCCATTTAGACTCTACCTGACTCTACAGGGTTTAATGAATGTCCTCTGTTTCAATAATAATTTGCAAGTAAAAAAATTCCCCCTGGTAGGGTCCTGCTGCCTCTTGTCAGACTTCAAGCTTGCAGCTCTTTTCAGTCTGATCTGCTCAGATACCTTCTCCAAACTGTTCCACCGTCACAAGCCTCTAACCAGCCACCCTTCACCAAGCCTGTGGGTTTAGCACAGATGCCAACCCATATTTCACTCTTAGGGAGTTCTTTCCCCAGACCCCTGTTATTTTCCCGCAGCAGATCAATATGGAAAACGGATAAACTGTTTTCCATATCTTGGATTCTGAGGATATACAAGGACTGGAATCACGGTCCCTTCCTTCCTGGAGGTCCCCGCACTCCAGTGTAAATTGTCCACTTTTGCTCTAGCGTCTGTATTTGGGAATGGCGGGTGGCATTCTCTGAACCACAGCAAACCCATTACATCCTTCCACCTAAGCAATTGGTTATCTACTCAACTCATATTTGCGTAATGAAAATGAAAGGAAACCTCTAAATGGTTCCTCCCATAGTCATGAAACTCTGCTTCAAGGATGATGGCTGTTCTCTACTCGGGCACATGGAAGTGACAAGCGTAATTATTATTTATTCTTAGATAATCACAAACGGCAGTTCTGGAGCCGAGCCAGACTTCTCCCTCGGGCCCAGTGTGCAAAAGCAACAAAGGCTAAGACCATGTCAAAAGCACACTTGGCATGGAAGAGGCAGGATAATTTCTCCTTTATTACCAAAAGGACAGTTGTGTTCCAAATCTGCTTCTGACACTCTCTGTGTGACAAAGTACAGCTAGCCCTCCCTGGGCATTAGTTTCCCCATCTGTCATGTAGAGGATCCCGATGCAGCTGAACAAATTATATTAAGTTATTATTTGTCAGTGACACAACGTTGTTGTATTATAAATGTTCAAAATATATTGGTGGAGAAGACAGTCACGTGTACAACTGAACCTCAAATAAATCAAAACAGGATCATCACAATAGAATTACAGATGAAGTTCAATGCAAACACTGCAAGGTCTGACTTCGCTGAGGGAAACAACAGTTTAACGAAATTACAGATCTGGAGAACAGCAGGATTGGAGTTTTAAGTGAGCATTTTCTGAGTCCAAGCCTTAAGCTTTTTCTACTTCAACACCACTATCCACGACGACCGCATAAAGATGGGACTGCATATTACTTATGACAGGAATTTTCCAACTAAAAATTGTTTTTAACATTTCATGTATAAATGCTACTAACTATAATAATTTTGACATATTCCGGGTCCCTCACAGTTTTGTGGACCCTGATCTGCATGGGGGAAATGTGTTATTTCCAATGGAGTAGGAAATACATCAGCTTTGGAGTATATTGTTAGTTATTTCAGCTCTCTGAGCTGCAATTTCATCATCTGTAAAAACCTCTGCAGCCTTCAGAGAGAAATTCGATGAAAAAGTGAATGCAAAATTCCCAACATGCTCTTTGCACAAACTTGCTGCTCTAGAAAGGTCAGCTATATCTTTTTAAGAGAAAGTGTTCCTCTAACTCAATTTTGCAGAATATTAGGACCAGAAAGAACGTTAGTGATAATCTAGCTTAACTCCTTATTTTTCCAGAGGTGGAAGATAAATCCCATAGATTTGATTTGACTTTCCAAAGGTCACACAGACAGATTTAAGAAGGGGATTTGGTAATATATTTGAGATCTGTTCCTGTGTCCAGAGTAAGGTTGCAATCAATGCTTAATGGCAACACTGGCCTGGATTTTAGAGAATCTACTCCAAACCGTACCTGAAAAGTGAGACAAGCTGAAAAGACGTCATTAATAATATCAATTGTGCGAAGAAAGTTGAAATGTTGGTAAAGAACAGAAATGTATTTTACAAACTCAGGAATTGTGAAGAGTTAACTACAACTTTTATCATGAGACTCATGTTTCATCTCAGTATATGTGATGTTGAAAATTATCTGTTTTAATGGCTATCTTCATTTTCTAGAAAACCAAGTAACCAACTTTATCAGTAGAGTGCATTATAACTTAACTTTCCCTACATCAAGTTACACTTTCTTTTTGTTCAAACTCCATCTAGGAAGCACTGAGAGAGGGAAAGAGGAACTTTTCTGTAGCAGAATTACTAAAGAAATGGCAATTTATTTGGATTGACCGTCAAGTGTATTCATTATTAGTTTTGCCTTTTATGAGTTTATGGTACTTTTCAGAGAAAATAATTATGAAATATATCCTTTGTTTTGGTAAAATTGCCAGAATGATTCTTCAGTAACACAAATAAAGCAAATAGGAATGCAACTTATGTTCTGCAGGAAGTAAGTAACCAACCCTTTTGCCTATAAAGTCCTAATTATGGCGAAACAGGTGAGCTGAAGCTGTACCTTTCAATACTCATTGATATGCTTTAACTCGACAGATTCGGTATGTATTCTTGAATGTTAACAGTTTACTTTAAGAATATTCAGCTTCACCATAAAATCTCTGCTAAGCGTGGGTTCTTGTGTATTCTTTTCAAGCTTTTCTTTAGCCTCCTGAATGAAATCACCACATTCTACAACCTCAAGCTGGAACTTCCTACAACTCAGCGTGACACTGACCTCATTATCTAAGAAACTTACCAGCAACTCATCACTGAGAAGATATAACACTTTGTATGGTGTTATTTTTTTTTCTATCCCTGACATGGAAATAATCCAAAATTAAAATGCAGAGCATCTTTCCGACCAACTACCTCCACGGATTTCACATTCTTGACTGTAGAATATTTTTGTTGAACGCTACTTATATGTAGTTCTACACATTTTCTGCATAAATGGGCACAACAGACAAGGGGACTTTTAATAAATAAAGTAAATGTGCCTAATAGAGGATTTATTCATAAATAAAATTAAAATATTATATGCAGTGACATGTTAAATAACACCTAATAAGGGGCGCCTGGGTGGCGCAGTCGGTTAAGCGTCCGACTTCAGCCAGGTCACGATCTCGCGGTCCGTGAGTTCGAGCCCCGCGTCAGGCTCTGGGCTGATGGCTCAGAGCCTGGAGCCTGTTTCCGATTCTGTGTCTCCCTCTCTCTCTGCCCCTCCCCCGTTCATGCTCTGTCTCTCTCTGTCCCCAAAATAAATAAACGTTGAAAAAAAAAAAAAATTTAAAATAACACCTAATAAGAAACCATACAGAAAAGTAAGGTCATTTTACTGATATGTCATTTTGAATTAGGGGGAGAGGGTATTTATTAGTGTTACAGTATTAATAAGCCTACAACATACTAAATTACTTGGTTTTATTTTGGTCGCCCAGTATCAATAAAACTTTGATTCACACATTTAAATAACTATACACAGTGACAATGTTTAATTAAGTAAAGAACGCAGAAGAAGGGGGCTCCTGGATGGCTCAGACTCTTGATTTCCGCTCAGGTCACAATCTCATGGTGTGTGAGTATGAGCCCTGCATCGGGCACTGCCCTGACAGCATGGAACCTGCTTGGGATTCTCTCTCTCCCTCTCTCTCTCTGCTCCTCCCCCACTTGCACTGACTCTGTCTCTTTCAAAATAAATAAATAAACTTAAAAAAGAAAAGAAGGCAGAAGAAATTTTGTTTTGTTATAGTCAAAACAAGAATGTCTTAGCGAGTTTAAACTACCATAACAAAGTACCTAGACTGGGTGGCTTACACCACGGAAACTTATGTTGTCACAGTTGTGGAGGCTAGAAGCTCAAATTCAAGGTGCCAGCATAATTGGTTTCTGGGAGCCAGCCCGGGGACAGGCTTTCTGATGTCTCTTCTTATAAGGACACTAATCAGGTCATAAAGGCCCCACCCTCATGACCTTACCTACCCTTAGTCCCATCCCCAAATCCCTTCACTGGGCATTAGGGTTTCAGTATGAATTTTGTTAGGACACAAACCAGTCCAAAGCACAATGCTTAATTAAGCAAAGAACACAGAAGAGATTTTACTGTTACACTCAAAAAGGAGGTAACCCAGTATTTGCTCTAAAATGGACGCAAAGTGTACAAATTGTATTGTAACACATTTTTTTAAATTTTTTAAATGTTTTTATTAATTTTTGAGACAGAAAGAGACAGAGCATGAGCAGGGGAGGGGCAGAGAGACAGAGGGAGACACAGAATCCGAAGCAGGCTCCAGGCTCTGAGCTGTCAGCACAGAGCCTGATGCGGGGCTCAAACTCATGGACTGTGAGATCATGACCTGAGCTGAAGTCAGACGCTTAACCAACTGAGCCACCCAGGTGCCCCTGTATTGCAACACATTTAACTATGCATTTTTCAGGGTTTGTGTGGGGTTTTCTTTCTTTCTTTCTTTCTTTCTTTCTTTCTTTCTTTCTTTCTTTCTTCCTTTCTTTCTTTTTTTCTTGTAAACAGTTGAACGTAATTTAGAAATGAAACTCAAGTCATAATTTTGTAGTCCCATAGACGTACCTCTGTTGACCCCTAGGGAGAACTGCCTTGCTACTCCAACTCATTTATTTACAGGGGAAGGAAAACAAAAAGTGAAGATCAGAGAGAAGTAACCTTGCTGAAATAAAGAATGAGCAAATAAGGTAGGACACAGCCCTCAACATTCCCACTGTTTTTCCTACCTCACTTTCCCAATAAACCACTCCACCATTAGATCCATGTCAAAATATATCCACTCGTCCTTCATTTTAATTAATTGTTTTGCCAATGTCTTTCTTGGGAAAGGCAATCTCATTGAAAAGGAAAGAAAAGCCAATATGTATAAAGATGGCTACTTTAATTTTATTGTTTCAATCCACATTTTATATCCAAGATGCATCAATATGGGAAATTACCGAGTGCCTCCAGCTATGGCGTAAGATGAAAATAAGAAAGAGAGAGAAAGGTAGGGAGGGGAGGTGACACATGGATGTCTTGTTGCAGTTAAGAAATATTGTTTCAGAACAATGTCACTTGTCCTATTGTGCTAAAATCTGTAAATTATATTTCTTCAACATATACCATAGTAAACTAATGCTGCAGATAAATGTCACTCATTTGTTTAATCATCATTGGTAGTTACTTAGGTAGTTACCAAAGACATATTGACATCGCAAATCAATTAGCAGTGAAATTATTATGTAAATCCTTTGTCATTAATTACTTCAGTGCCAAATAAATCCAGAATTTATTTTCTCCCAGAGGATAGCATGAACACTTGTAACGATTGCCCACTTAGTTTTAAACTGCTAGCATGCTTTTTAATGAACATGTTGATAGGGCAACAGCAAAATAAAAGAATTAAAAGATAAGATATGCTCTTTAACACGAAGTAAAAACCAAGAGTATTTCAAAATTGGTCAACATGCTGAATGGAATACAAGCCAACAGAAATTTAAATATATTCTTACTGTATTACCCTGTATTCCACACCTAAGTATTTACCAAAGAAAAATGAAATCTAATGTCCACACAAAAAGTGTTCACGAATGTTCATAGTAGCTTTACTTGCAATAGCTAAAATTGGAAAGAGTCCAAATATCCTTCAGCAATGTGGTATATGCATACTACTCAGCAATAAAAAGATAACATCTATGCATAAGTACAATACCAAGGATGAAAATCAAAATAATAATGATCAGAAAGAAGGCATGAAAAAAAGAATTAATATGTAATATATGACTTTTATATAAAACTCTAGAAAATGCAAACAAAACTGTATTGACAGAAAACAGACTGAGGGTTTCCTGGGAATAAGAGGTAGGCTGGGTCAGGAATAGACAGGTTGTAAAGAGACAGGAAGAAACTTTCAAGGATGATGTGTGTTCAAGTCAATCATTCCTTGATAAACTGCAGAAAATTAAAAATATATATATTTATCTGACACCTAACGCATGCCACATACTGGATATATAAAGTGAATTGATGATGTGTAAGCTCTCCCTTAAATGGTAGTATCTCCCACAGGGCCAAGTACAGTAATAAACATACTGAGAAGTCTTCACCTAATTGTTTGTTAGAAACGTGACCCATATAATAGGTGGTAGGATAAGGAAACAAGCAAAATTTTAAAAATAATAAATGAGGGGCACCTGGGTGGCTCAGTCGGTTGAACATCTGACCCGACTTCAGTCAAGTCATAATCTCACAGTTTGTGAGTTTGAGCCCCATACGGGGCTCTGTGCTGACAGCTAGGAGCCTGAAGCCTGGATTCTGTGTCTTCCTCTCTCTCTGCCCCTCCCCTGCTCACACTCTGTCTCTCTATCTCTCTCTCTCTCTCAAAAGTAAATAAACATTAAAAAAAAAAAAATAATAATAATAATAATAAATGAATTTAGTGTTCTTTATCATTTCAACTTCACTAATGTTGTTTTTCAAAAGCAGGGGCGCCTGGGTGGCGCAGTCGGTTAAGCGTCCGACTTCAGCCAGGTCACGATCTCGCGGTCCGGGAGTTTGAGCCCCACGTCGGGCTCTGGGCTGATGGCTCAGAGCCTGGAGCCTGTTTCCGATTCTGTGTCTCCCTCTCTCTCTGCCCCTTCCCCGTTCATGCTCTGTCTCTCTCTGTCCAAAAAATAAATAAATGTTGAAAAAAAAAATTCAAAAGCAGACTGGGGTGAATTAGAAAGCCATATTATAAACCCTACGGCTATCACAAAACTAAACAAAATAAAACAAAACAAAAAACTGCCATAAAAAAGAAGAAGTAAAAAGCCAAGAATGAAGATACAATGGAATTTCAAAAACATAAAGAATTAATCCAAATGCAGGCAGATAAGAGGACCGACTGACCAAAGAAAATTTGGAATAAATAAGAACAGCTAGCAACATGGTAGATTTTAGTCCAAAAATAGTATTAAATGAATAATATTCTAATTTAATTCAATCACATACAGAATATGAACTTCAACTCCCACCCATAATATAAACTGCCTATAAGCATTACTGTAAAACATAAATTTGTAGAATAATGCCTAAAATATACTTTGTGACTCTGGTTTAGATAAAAATTTCTCAAAAATGGCACATATACACACACACGTGCACATACATGCATGTGCACACACACATGCACACACACATGCACACAACAAACTGGCAAATGGGACTTCAACAAATTAAAAACTTCTAGTATCTAAAATTCAATGTTAAGAAAACAGAAGAGCAATTAATGCAATGGGAGAAAATATTTGAAAAAATATCATCAATAAAAGTCTTCTCTGCAGAATGCATAAATAACACTCAAACTCAATAATAAAATTTTAAAAAAAAGTTTAAATGGGCAGAACTTTGAACAGACACTACCTATTGCTTGCAGGTGCGCACAGGAACACTCAATTCCAGTCATTGAAATGTAACTTAGAATCACAATGAGATAGTCCTATCTACCATTTTGAATTTGAAAGGTGTATCAGGGGGCGCCTGGGTGGCTCAGCTGGTTAAGCATCCAAATTCCGCTCAGGTCTTGATCTCATGGTTCCTGAGTCAAGCCCCGTGTGGGGCTCTGTGCTGACAACTCAGAGCCTTAAGCCTGCTTCAGATTCCGTGTCCCCCCTCTCTCTCTGCCCCTCCTCCACTCTCTCTCTCTCTCTCTCAAAAATAAACATTAAAAAAAAAGAAAGGAGTCTCCTTTTTTAAGTTTATTTATTTACTTTGAGAGAGAGAGAGACAAAGAGAGAGAGAATCCAAGCAGGCTCCACACTGTCAATGAAGAGCCCAACATGGGGCTCGAACCCACTGTTTGTGAGTTCATGACCTGAGCTGAACTCAAGATCCAGATGCTTAACCAACTGAGCCATCCAGACACCCCTGTATTTGAGAATCTCTTATGGTTTGCCTCCCTCTCTTTTTTCTTATCTTATCTTTTTTCCCTTTCCCCATCTTAATCCGTTTTGTTCCTTAAGTATCACATATGTCAACTGATGATTTCATAAACAAAATGCAATGCGTCATCAACAAAAGCAATACTTCCCAGAAATAAAACTTTATATTATAAAACTAGTGATATATGTAAATCTCAAATGCATTACGCTGGAAAAGGCAGCAACAGAGAAACAAAAAGCGTCTCTGCGGTTGCCAGAGACATACCATGGGGTGAGGGTGCACATCAACAACCAAATGGCATGTGGGAATCTTAAGGAGGAAGGAAGAGCGTTTCCACATTTTGATTATGGGAGCGAATGAACCTGATGAAGACTACTAAACGCATGGCTTCAGTGGACATGATCATCCTTTCAATTGCACAAAATAAGAATTTCTAATGTCTCTTCTACTATCTGAGGAGTAGGGAATGAGGAAATCCGATAACTGACTTTAAACCTAGGTGTCCTCACTCTAATCCCGACGGCTCGCAGGGCTACTACGCTGCCCCTGTGGTCCCACGTAGGCTACGCCATGTAGCAGTGGTGGTATCGCACAGGGGCAGGAAAACCACTGTGTCGCAACTCAATGGTATGCCAGTCACAGGAGGTGGTTGGGGAGAAGGGGAAGACAAGAAAGATAAAAGAAAAAAAATGGCCTTCATCTGAAAAGGAGGATATCAGTGTGATTTTCCTGATCATACGAAGTTGCTGGCCTCTCCTTAACACTCTCATACGAATAGTCTTATCTCGTGTTGCACATGTGAACACCGACTCTATGCCCTCAGGCCCACCATTGAACGAATATTCTACGGATCCCCGACTGAGTCCAAGTGCTTACGGGGTGAACAATTCAGCCATTCCGGTTTTTGGACATCATAGAAAGATAGTCCTTAGATGCCCTTGCAATGCTCAACATTCATTGTGGTCAGAGCTTTCATATAATTTGAAGTTGTGTGTGGACAGGCCCAGGATTGGATTTTGTTTATTTCTTTATCCCTTGCTCCTGTCAGCCCATAAAGACCAAACATACATTCCCAAAACACATTTATACTCCCCAAAGCATTCGGCATATAAATTCTACCTGTCTTCCCACTATTTACACACTTAAACTCCCTCAGGCAACAGGGAGATGAGAAACGGGGCCACTGGCCATGCTTGGCCCAGCTCCTGTAGACCTCTTTTCTGGAAAGGAATTCCATCTCATCTCTTACCCCAAAACATGCTTTTGGCACACAGAATTAGAAGTAAAGCCACATGTCGAAGTGAGACAGACTTCCTTAGCCTGCTCTTTCAGATACAGCCTGCCTGTAAGAACATACCTGATTTTTCTCCACTTAAACCCACGGGATCTAGGTTCCTCCGTTCTATCAATGACCAGCCTACTTTATAGGGAAAATAAGCAAGCCCTGATGCTGGTTTCAAGTACATAAAATATTCTTTTATCCAAGATTTCTTGGCAACAGATTTCCTTGTTTGACATCAATATCTGCTTCTCTATTCATTCTGGAATTTGAGAGGGAAAATTATTGTCCTCAAACCTCATTTAAATATGCATGTAATGAGATGAAAGGAAGGACACCTTCTTAAAGAAAAATTACTATCCATATGCTATTAATTTACTGTCTTCTCTGATAACATGAAGCCATGTGCAAAACATCTGAGTGACGAATACAATCATAGAAGAGGTAGATTCGAAAGACATCTTGTTTTTATTCCAGTAACAATGAGATAGATGGTACTCCAAAAGATAGTCCCCGGGACAGTATTTCACTCAGTTCTATAGTAGTAAACATTTTTAAAGTGTATTTATTTACGTATTTATTGAGAGAGAGAGAGAGAGAGAGAGAGAGCGCGTGAGAACAAGCAGGGGAGGGGCTGAGGGAGAGGGGGACAGAAGATCCAAAGCAGGCTCTGTGCTGACAGCAGAGGCCTGATGTGGGGCTCGAACTCACAAGCTGTGAAATCACGACCTGAGTCGAAGTCAGATGCCTAACAGACTGAGCCACCCAGGTGCCCCTATAGCATTAAACTCTTGATAGATAGGGAGAGTTTAGGAGGTAAGAGACAGTTAGGAAAGAAGAGACTTCAGAAGAACATGTTGGGTCTTTCACCTCCATGCATCCAATGCTATCATTCTTTCACGGCAGATTCGTCTGGATTTTTTAGAATGCAGAAAAATATCACTTACAAGATGAGAAAAAGAAGTCTCATTCTCAACTTCTCCATCTATAAAAATGAGAACTATAATAAACTAGGGGCAACTGGGTGGCTCAGTCGGTGAAGCTTCTGACTTCGGCTCAGGTCACGATCTCACGGTTCGTGGGTTTGAGCCCCGCGTCAGGCTCTGTGCTGACGGCTCAGACCCTGGAGCCTGCATCGGATTCTGTGTCTCCCTCTCTCTCTGCCCCTCCCTTGCTTGTGTGCGCACGCTCTCTCTCTCTCTCTCTCAAAAATAAATAGACATTAAAAAAATTAAAGAAAGAAACATAGGTTTGTGGGGGGGGGGGTGAAATGTGATAATATAATTAAAACACTTAGCATAATAATGTACACAGCTTATGATACAAGTGGGTACTTAATAAAATGTGTCCTCCAGACAGAACTAGGACTACTGGGATTCTTCTGTTTTCACAGACCCGGTGTACTGTCATAGGCATCTGGGCATCTATCTTGTCATCTTTAAGTGCCCGCCACGCCAAACAGTCTTCTTTTATCTTTAGTTCCTAAAAAAGATCTGACACTCAAGCAAAAGAGTGTTCATAGTATGAGAAGCCTTTGGATGCTACATTTTTAAGCAGTGCATGAAACAAGCCCCTCGTGTCTGAAGAGTAGAAGAAGGTAAACAGCAACCTGCACTTAATGGATGTGCCAGCAGCCTGAAGGGGAGCCTGCTGAGAAGGCTGACAGACATGGCGGGACATTTGGTGCCCAGCAGCTGCCTGCCGACCCCTTCAGGATGTCTGTGCTCAGCTAGCCCACTTAGCTCTCACCGTCCCCAAGGGAAAGGAAGACGTTGGGAGAAGTAATTGAAGGGAAAGCAGAACTCAAAGAAAAATAAATTTGCAACCAGATACTAAAGACCAAAGGAAGGAGATCATGAATGGATACAAGCAGATAAAAAAAGAAAAAATAGAAGCAGAGAGATACGAGAAACAACGGATGTGCTTTTAGGTTATACATCATGCATTTATAGCCTACCCCAGCCACCTACTAGCTGGATGATCTTAGAATATCATTTTAAACTGTTGGAGGCTCAGTCTCCCTTTATATAAAAATGGAAATAGAATTGATCCCATATGGCTGATAGGAGGGTTAAGCGAAAATGTATGTGGAAGTCATTACGCTACCGCGAGCCCCTCAGGACGTCTAACGCCTACATTCAGAAGACGTAAAAGAGAATTAAGGGAAGCTTCGTGACAGAGTGAAGAGAAGATAATAAAGAGAAAATGAGCTTTGATGTCAAGGAAACCTGGATTTGATTCAAAGATCTAGGACTTAGCAGCATTTTGACCCAGAGACTGTAGGTTTCACTTTCCTTGTCTGTAAAATGCTGGTAAGATCTATACTGCAGGACTGTTGTGAGCATGAAAGATGGTACCTGGAGCCCACTGACTATTGTACATGGAACATTCTATTAAAATCATAGTACCTCTTACTGAAAAATGTAATACGTAAAAATGAAAACAAATTATATTTATTCCCAGAGCTTTCAAATATTTGTAAAGGACATTCAAATTCATTTATTGACATTTATTTCATATACATAAAAATGAAAACAAATTATATTTATTCCCAGAGCTTTCAAATATTTGTAAAGGACATTCAAATTCATTTATTGACATCTTCATTTATTCACATCCATTTGTTCATTAAATATCTTCCGATATTTTTATATCATACACTAGGAAATAACATGGCTTACCTATGAGGCGACTAAAGTCTCGGAGGTTATTAACGAATAACTCGTGGCAGTGCAGAAACTGGAAAACAGATATATCTCACTGCAAAGCCTAAGCTCTTTTCAACTAAAAACTCTTCCCACTTTGCTGTTGTTATCAATATGGAAAAGCCATTTATTGCTAACTAACAACCCTAAAAGACCACTCTGCATCAGAAAAATGACATCCATTTTTCTGGAACTCCTGGACATGCAAGGGTTGTGACAACCATCCTATAATCCTCTGGAAATGGTGCATATGTGGACCACAGTCATAATAAATGACAGGAAGACGTAAATGCCACCAAGAAAACTTTGGAAAGTCTTTTGGAAGGAGAGCCTTGACAGCCGAGAGTTTAGTAATGCCTCATGGCAAAGTCACATGCATGTGTAAAAAGCAAAGCAAGCCCTGAGAATTAGACATATGTGAGTTAACAGGGGTCTCAACCGTGCTTACCAGACTGACCTCGGAAACTTTTAAGATGCGTTAGCTCAAACTGAATCCTTGCTTGTTTGGCAAGTGGAGTATACTCAAGGGAAACTAGGCTCTCTGTACCTGTGTATCAACATCTGATGCCAAGTCAAGAATCATAGGAGAGAAAGCAGGGACTGACATGCAGTGGTTCCAAACGTTCTGCGAAGAAAAGGAACCATACAGCTCACCAGCCAAAAGCTAGACTTGACATCACAAGGTAATTTGTACAATTCTCACACAGACAACTGTCCCAGTATTTGTGAACAGTAACCTCTAAGTAGCTACTAGCTAACTACGATTCTGGCCAACAGTTATTCCACTTTTCCCACGGTTGTTATTTTTTCTCCCCATTAAAAAGAGAGCAGAATTCTGGAGGAAAAGTAATGGCTTAGAATAGAAAATCAATGATTTCCATTCTGGTTATACAATTGTGTTGAGCAATTTTACAAAGGAAACAGGTGATAACTTTTATGATATCTTATGATTCTTAATTAATATGGACCTTAAAGTTAAAGCCATAAACGAGAGACATGAATTCATTTTTATACACGCCATAAGGCAAGTGGCATTTCTGAATCAGCTCTTTCCTTAGAAACTAGACTTCATTCTGTCAATAGTGCCTATATCTAATGGAAGGAAGCTGACAGCTAAACAAATAAGCATATCCAACTGCTTCATATATTTAAACATCTGTTGATACATGGTTTGTTTTGTTTTGAGGATGCAGGCAAATGAGACAGTAACTTTTAAATCCTGGTAATATTTTTATTTTAGCGTCAGGGAAAATGAAAAATCTTTAAGGCAAGCTCAGGATACAGTGTAGTTGTGAACAGTGGATTAATAAACCCAGGATCATCTCAAGTAAGTAATTCCATTATCTGGTATATACCGCTATAAGGAAAAGGACCAATGAAACAGACATAAGTTCTCTCAAGCCTCTGTAATATACTTGATAATAACACTGGGCACCATTGAACAAAATAAAGAACTAATAAATCAAAAAGAAGGCTCAGCAACGGAACTACTTTAACAATTTGGGAGAGTTGGGATATAGGTAGATTCAATTCGCAATTTAACAAAGTATTTATGGCACTGCTTCTGGTAGTAAAAATGATAAAATATATAGCACAAAGCTGAGTGTAGAAGCTTGACTTTGTGTTTTAGGCCTACTCCCAGCACTCATGTGACTGAGCAAGCCTCTAAACATTCCTGCGTCTAACTCACGCAAATCTATCACATACCCTCCAGCTCTAAATATCCATGGGTTTAAAAAAATGCTCAGGGGAATATATTCTCAAGTGTCCACTATGGTAGGAAATGCAGAAAACTGGAATACCTATATTAGTTCGGGTTGCTCAGAGAAAGAGAGAGTGAGAGAGAGAGAAGGAGGGAGCGAGGGAGGCAGAGGGAGAGAGAGAGAGAAAGAGAGAGAGAGAGAGACAAGGAATTGGTTCACATGATTATAGAGGATGAGAAATCTCATGATCTGCAGCTGGCAAGCTAGAGACCCAGGATTTCTGGTGGTGTAGCTTGAGTCTGAGTTTGAAGGCCTGAGAACCAGGGAAATTGATGATAGAATTCTTAGTGAGTGCAAGAGAGCCCTGATGTCCCAGCTCAGGAGTAAGGCAGAGAGAGAGTGAATTCTTTCTTACTCAGCCATTTGTTCTATTCAGCCTTTCAACAGAATGGTTGATGTCCACCCACACTGGAGAAGGCAATCAACTTTACTCAATCTAAAGATTCAAATGCCAGTCTCATGGAGAAACACTCATAGACACACACAGAATTAATTAATGTTTAACCAAATATCTGGAAACCCTGGGTCCCACTCAAGTTGAAACAGAAAATTAACCATTACGGTGCTCCTTGGTACTTAATTGGATCAGAGATGCCTCTTAGGATTTTTTTTTTAATACAGAAAGAGAATCTTATTGATATTAACATATACGAAAATACGTTTTGATGATGTGGTATGGTTCAGCATGAGGTCAAATGGTAGGGAGAGACCATGGTGACTTCAAAGATGCTACCATAAGAAAAGTTGATTTCTAGACTAAAGAAGTGAGCTCACCTCCATGCTCAGGTAGCTGGAGTAGAATAATTGTGGAAACATATCCTGCTGATATGTTTAACTACTGCTGATAGAGCTTAACTACTAAGGTATGACACTGGGCTCAGGGCAGTTTCTGTGGGTGACTCATGACCCAATATGACACTGAAGGAAAGATTGTTATTCCTTATAAATGTAAGGGCCACAGAGGTCCAGAAAGACCAAACGAGGTCAATTCTGGAGGTGTGGAGAGTAAAAAACAGTAGTGCTAGCAGGGATATGGTCTATCCAATCTTACCATACCAGGACTGGTGGGAACTCTGCCTGGAACTCTGTACTTCGCTTTGGCCACAGCAGATGAGGGTGCTACATGGAATACAGCTGCAAAACAAACAACAAAAAATCAGAGGCAGAACCTGCCTCCAGGCATCCTGTTTGCAATCTTCTTCAAGTGGCCCTGCTTGAGTGACAAGGAAAAAATTCCTGGACAAATTTAAATAAAACTGGTGTATTTAAAAAATTAAAACCTTAATTCAACAGATGAAAGCTTGAAATCACAGTAATATGTGTATTAAAGAACATAGAACCTAATATTGTAGCCATAGAAGAGTGAAGCCAAGACTTTTAGATTACCCTTAGAAATTCAGCTTATAATGCATTTCTTGTAAAACTGTTTTTCCAATGTTAGTATTATTTTGAAGTAAGACAGTACACATTAATGTTGGTAGCCATGAAAGAAATGCAATAACTCTAATATGAAGTAAAAAAATATAAAAATAGGGGTGCCTGGGTGGCTCAGTCGGTTGAGCATCTGACTCTTGATATCAGCTCAGGTCTTGATCCCACAGTTGTGGAATGGGGCACTGCACTGAGCTCCACTGGCCAGCTTAGGATTCTCTCTCTCTCTCTCTGTCCCTCTCTCCCTCACTCTCTCTCTCTCCCTATGAAATCAAATTTAATTTAATTTAATTTAATTTAATTTAATTTAATTTAATTTAATTTTAATTTTAATTTTAATGGAGCATCAAAAAGAGAAATCATCCAGGTCAAGGTAGTCTCACAGGTGAATTCTATCAAGCATTCAAGAAAGCAATAACAGTTATATACATCTCTTCTAAGAAACAGAAGCAGAGAGACTACTTTCTAAATCAATATATGAGACTTAATACCAAAACCTGATGAAGCTATTAGAAGAAAAATATTGACCACTGTCTCTGACGAACACAAACCTCGACAATAAATTGGTAAATTGCATCCAACAATGTATAAAAATAATTATATACCACACCTAAGTAGGATTTACTGTAGTTACACAAGGCAGGTTCAACATTCAAAAACCAATTAGGGGGCTGCCTCGGAGGCTCAGTACGTTGAGCATCCAACTTCAGCTCAGGTCATGATCTTGCGGTTAGTGAGTTTGAGCCCCACGTCGGGCTCTGTGCTGATAGTTTAGAGAGTGGAGCCTGCTTCAGATTCTGTGTCTCCCTTTCTCTCTCTCTGCCCCTCCTCTACTTGTGTTTCTCTCTCTCTCTTTCTCTCTCTCTCTCTCAAAATAAATAAACATTAAAAAAACCCAATTAGGTAGGCCCCCCATATTAAACAAGTTAAAAAACACTAATCATTTGGTAATATCAACAGGTGCAGAAAAACCATCTGACAAAATCCAACATTTATTCATGATAAAAATTTTTAGCAAACTAGTTATAAAAGGAAACTTCTTCAACTTAACAAAGAACACTTCGAAATAACCTACATCTAACATAACACTTAATGGTGAAAAACTGGATTTTTTTTTCTCTAAAGTCAAAAACAAGGCTAGAATATCATATCTCACTATTCCTAATCAACATTGTACTGGAAATCCTAGGTAATGCAATATGACAAGAAAAGGAAATAAAAGGGATACAACTTGAGAAAGAAAAAATAAAACTATCTTTTCTCTCAGGTAACTTGCTTGTCTATGTATAAAATCCCCCTTTGTTTCCATCCTCAAAATTCTAGATCTAATAAGTAATTCTAGCATGATTACAAGATACAAGGTTAATAAGCAAAAGTGAATTGCTTTCCTATACACCAGCGATGAACAACTGGAATCTGAAATTAAAAAGACAACACCAGGGGCACCTGGGTGGCTCATTGGTTAAGCATCTGACTTCAGCTCAGGTCAACTCAGGTCATGATCTCATGGTTCATGGGTTACAGCCCCACATTGGGCTCTGTGCTGACAGCTCAGAGCCTGGAGCCTGCTTTGGATTCTGTTTCTCCCTCTGTCTCTGCCCCTCCCCTTCTCTTTCTCTCTCTCTCTCTCTCTCTCTCTCTCTCTCTCTCTCTCTCTCAAACGTTTAAAAAAAAAGTTAAAAAAATAGACAATACCATTAATTCTAGCACCATAAAACGGAAATATTTAGGTATTAAATATATTATTAAAATAAATTATAATATGTACAGAATCTATATGTGAAAAAATATAAGCCTCTAATTTAAAAAAAAAAAGTCTAAGTGAATTTGGATATATTTACATTCAAGGATGGGGAAACTCACTGTTACTAAGAAATCCATTTTTCCCAACTTGATCTAGATTCAATGCATTACTAAACAACATGCCAGCACATTACTTTTTTTGGTTATCAACAAATTGATTCTAAAATGATAGGATAGGTAAAACATCCAGAATAGCCAGCACAATATTGTAAATAAAAAAAAAAATCAAAGGACTGATACCACCTGACTTCAGAACTTAGTACAAAACTAAGATAATCACTGTGGTATTGGGAAAGAACATGCAGGAATACACAAATGATCGTGCAACAGAATAGCGAGCTCAGAAACAGACCAACGCGAAAATAGTCTATTGATCTTGACAGAGGCACAGATGTAATTCAATGGAGAAAGGATAGTCTTTTTAACAAACAGTGCTAGGACAAAAGGAAATTGGACACCCAGTAAAAAAGAGTACGGATACAGATCTTATAACTTTCACAAACATTAACTCAAAATGGATCTTGTACCTAAACGTAAAATGTAAAACCACTTACATTCTTGAAGACAGCATAGAAAAAAAAACTAAGTGACTCTGGGTTTAGAGTTAACTTTTTAGGTGCGACACCAAAAACACAATCCATGACTGAAAAAATCGGTAAGTGGGATGTCACTACATTCCTTCTCGGCAAAGGGGGAAAAAAAAAAAGATTGTTAAAAGAATGGAAAGGTAAGTCACAAGATCGGATGACATATTTACAAGACCTGTATGTGATGAAGGATTTATATCCAAAGTTCACAAAGAATTCTTAAAATCCAACGGTAAGAAAAATCAAACAGCGTACTTCCAAAATGACAAAAAGATCCACCAAGTCTCAGCGAGGAAGATATATGGAGGGAAAGTAAGCACAGGGAAAGATGCTCAACATCATATGTCAGTAGGGAATTGCAGTTGAAAACAGCAATAAAATACCACTACACATCGATCTGAACAGCGAAAGTCCTGACAACACCAAATGCTGGTAAGATACGGAAGAACAGAAACTTAATACTTGCTAACAGGAGTGCACATATAAAACCACTTTGGAGGACAGTTTTGCATCTTCCTACAAAACTAAACCAATTCTTGCCTTCTGATTCAGCAATCACACTCCTAGGTTTCATCTATATAAGTGTCCCTATAAGAATCCAAACATAGGGGCGCCTGGGTGGCTCACTTGGTCGTGTCCGACTTTGGCTCAGGTCATGATCTCATGGTTCATGAGTTCGAGCCCCATGTCGGGCTCTGCTGACAGCTCAGAGCCTGGAGCCTGCTTTGGATTCTGTGGCTCCCTCTCTCTCTCTGCCCCTCACCCCTGCTCTCGCTCTCTGTCTCTCTCTCTCTCAAAAATAAACATAAAAAAAAATTTAAAAACCCAAACATAAAAGTTTATGGAAGGTTTACTCCTAATTGCCAAAAACTGGAAGCAACCAAGATATTTTTCAGGAAGTGAATGGATAAATAAATCGTGGTACATCTATGCAATGGAATTGTATTCAGTGATGGAAAGAAATGAACTATCAAGCCATAGAAGGCATGGGGGAACCCATGAAAGAAGCCAAGCTGACATGGCTAAAAAGGGTGCACATCGGATGATTTCATCTATGTAGCATTCTGGTTAAGGCAACGCGAGAGAGACAACAAAAAATTGAGCGGTTATCAGCAGCTCTGGGGTAGGGGAGGAGGGATGTCTAGGTGGATTTTTAGAGCAATGAAACTATTTTGCATGGTGTTGTAATGATGGATATACAAATTATGCATTTGTTAAAACCCACAAAACTTTTAAAAACACAAAGAGTGAACCCTAACGTAAACTATAGTCTCCATTTAATAAAAACATATTAATATTCAGTTATTAATTCTAACGAATGTACCAAACAAGATAATAATGATACAGGGAACTGTACCTCGGGTTATGGTGGGGGGCAAGACAGGTGGTCTTTGTAGTTTGGGCTCAATGGCCTGCACACCTAAAACTACCCTAAAAAACAGTCCATTAGCAAAAAAGTGTTAAAAACAAAACAACAACAATAAACCCAGAAAACACCAGAGATCAGATCCTGTCACTATAAACACAAGGTCACAAAGTCAACATTGCAAGTTAAACATAAGAATTCAGTTTTTCTATGCTTATAATGGAAGCCATCTTTTTATATTTATTATCTCTGCCTCCTGGGAAGTCTATGGTGCTAGAGACCCCAAGTAATGTGGCTGTTGAGTCTAGGAACAGCTCTGGCTAAAATGTGTCAATGTTGTTTACTTGCTGTTGCAAAAAAAAAGGGCATTATGTGTCTTTTCCATCCCTGTTCAAATACATAGAGATTAAGCTTTTATATACATCCCAAGTCCACATTCCACAGGGAGCAGAATTTAGAAAGCTACTCTACTTTAGTTACATTCTCTTCATCAACATTTGAACAAAATGTTCCCCAACAAACAGGATTATAGACCTTCCTTTTGTATTTTTTGTAGCGTCCTCCTACTGCTTCCCAAAACATCCTTCCATTCCTGCCTGTACTTACCTTTCTTTCTTCTGACCGTGGTCAAAGTATTTGAGCAGTCTAGCTGCAGCGTTTTCAGCTACATGATGAGGCCTGGGGGCTATAGTTTGTTCAGGATAATAATTCTTCTCTTATGCTTACTGCTATTATGTTTCTTTAAATATAAATAGCAGTAGTAGTAATAATAATTATTATTATAAGGAGGAAAAGAAGAAGGGAATGTCATTCAGTGTGTGTTTCCCAGGTACTATGGGGCACACAAAGAACTTTATAAATCATGCATTATTTGCTCCTTATCCAATCGTGTTCTAAGTACCAGTTAGAACCAATCATTAACTCCTCCTAGAGTAAATGCATTACAAAATTTTTGAATTTATTTCAACATTGCACTTTATTTATTTTGAGTCTAGAGCTAAAATGTAAGTAGAAAACAAGGTTTTCTTCTTCAAGGTTAGATTCTGTTCTCCTTCATCATTTTAAGGAAACCTCTGCCTGGGTGGCTCAGTTGGTCAAGCGTCCAACTTCGGCTTGGGTCATCATCCCATGGTTCATGGGTTCGAGCCCCACCTCGGGCTCTGTGCTGACAGCTCAGAGCCTGGAGCCTGCTTCGGATTTGGTGTCTCCCTCTTCTCTCTGTCCTTCTCCTTCTCATACTCTTTCTCTCTCTCTCAAAAATAAACATTTAAAAAATTTTTAAAAGGAAATCTCTGTCAGTCCTTGTGGAGTGAATTTCTAAAATATGTTTAATTTTACCAAAACACTAAAAACTTTTCAGAGGAAAAACACTGGCATGCATGTTGATCAAACCAAGAGGTGTTTGCATATATGTTAAAATAACCATCACTTATCAAGGAACAAGAAGACAGATCATTTCCATCAATTATAACTATATACATGTTTTTCAGGTAAAGCCATTTTTTTAATTTTTGAGAGAGAGAGAGAGACACAGAGAGAGAGAGAGAGAGAGAGAGAGAGAGAGAGAGAGAGAGACAGAGCACGAGTGGGGAAGGAGCAGAGAAACAGCGAGACACAGAATGTGAAACAGGCTCCAGGCTCCAAGTTGTCAGCACAGAGCCCGACGCGGGGCTCGAACTAACAAACCATGAGATCATGACCTGAGCTGTAGCCGGACGCTCAACTGATTGAGCCACCCAGGCGCCCCAGGTAAAGCCATTTTTTATCATTTGAACAAAAAAAACTCCCAAGTGCTTACACAGTAACCAGAAGAGTCAATGACAGATGTTGGATAAGTTTAAGACCTCTTTTGGGCAGGATGGAGCATGTGAGCTTAACAAGGGGAACAGAAATTGATTCCTGTTGTTTAGAGAAGCAGACAGAATTGCTTCCTCAGTGTTCGCTCCCTCCAGTCCTCACTAGATTATGTATAATGACTTCAAAACTAGTAACATGTGAATTACATACAGCAATAATGTAACAAATGTAACAAAAACAAATATATGCCACACAGGATCTCAGTGGTTGACTGAAATATTTGTCACAATTCCTTGTTCCCTTGAGATAGGATAAGAATTCACACACTTGCCTGGCCTCCCTGCGTAGAAGTATACTTTCCATCCCTTTGATGTTGTCTTTGGTTGCCTGACTTGTTTGGACAGATGTGACATCACAGTGCATATCATGAGGGCAGAAGATTGAAATTAGCTTGTAAAATTGGGCTTGCCTTCTTGGACTCCAGTGATATTTCATGAGAAGAACCTTCTCCAGATAGCTGTGACCCTTTTCATTTGGGGTCCAGAATGAACAACTGTGAAGTCAACATAAATTCAACCCACAATGTAGTGTCTAGACCAGCAGAATCCTCAGCTTGAAGCAGAACATTCAGAGCTCAGACTACACTGGCCAATCCACATTTGAACTACTCAACTCTAGGCATAAGAATGCAGATTTTTTTTTTTTGCCACCAAGTTTCTATGTTTTTTTCCCTCATTCAGCAACAGTCTCATATACTAACCAAGGCAACATATAGAAACAATTTCAATGATACCCATTTAGTACAGCAATAAAAATCAGTAAAAGTTATCTAATTATCACGGAGAAAGAAGTGATTATTTATGAAAGAGTATAGAAGGGTTTCTCTAAACAGGTATCAAATGAGACAAAAGTTTATTAGGAAAAATGGGAGAGGTGGAATTTTGGAATTTTGTAAATACACTAGCAAAGAGTAGAGAGGAAAATCATCAACCTAAAATAAAACTACAGATAATATTTTATTCCATGATCATTTTGCATAGCTGTAATTAGATTATATATACAAGGCTGTGTCTTTATTAGAATATTGTATACTCTTCAATATTAGTATTTAAATTGTGCTTTAATTTCCAACGCATAGATGCAACATAGTTTAAGCAAACGTTCTGCTAACATTTAGTTTTAATGGTATTTCCAGTCTGTCATGACTATAAGTAGGATTTTGATGATCATTCTTGGCATATAATTTTTTACTTACAGTTTAAAATGTAAATAATTAGTATTTAATTTTAAAGGCAATGCTCCAGAAAAATGGATGTGAATCATTTTGAGGGGAAAACAGAAAACTTAGCAAATATGAAGAGTCCATATTCCTTAGTAGACAACGTGAGCTTGAATTTGTTGAGAACATATTACATGCCACATAGCACGCTGACTGCACATCACAAGTGTACTTTACAACCACCTTCGTGGCAAAAAATTTTCACAGATATGCAAACCTGTAAGCTCAGGGTGGCATGGCTGGTGAGTAGCCAAACTGGGTTTTATTCCCAGGCTTCTCTGACACATTATCTTTTAAGCACATCTTTCCACTGTACCACAATGAAGTGTTGTGAAACCAAAAAATTCTGATCTCATTTAAAAGTAAACCTGTAGGGGCACTTGGGTGGTTCAACTGGTAAGCATCTGACTTCGGCTCTGGTCAGGATCTTGCAGTCTGTGAGTTCAAGCCCCCAGTTGGGCTCTGTGCTGACAGCTCAGAGCCTGGAGCCTGCTTCGGATTCTGTGTCTCTCTCCCTCTCTGCCCCTCCCCTGCTCGCACTCTGTTTCTGTCTCTGTCTTTCTCTCTCTCTCTCAAAAAATAATTAAACATCAAAAAAAAAAACTTTTAAAAAAGTATATGTAAAAAAATAACAGTAAATAAAGATAATCCTGGACTAGCAGGTGCATGGGTGGCTCAGTAGGTTAAGCATGTGACTTCGGCTCAGGTCATGATCTCAGGGTTCATAAGTTCGAGCCTGGCATCGGGCTCTGTGCTGACAGCTCAGAGCATGGAGCCTGTTTTGGATTCTGTGTCTCCCTTTCTTGGCCCCTCCCCAGCTTGCACTCTGTCTCTCAAAAATTATTTAAATAAACATTAAAAAAATAAAATTAAATTTAAAAATTCCTGTACCCAATTTTTTTCACTATTGAATTGGATAAAACATGTGTGATTATATATATACTTTTTCCCCCTGTTCCGAAGAGAATAAATTATTTCCCTCTGGGCTGCAAAAAGAAATGGAAAAACAACTTAATGATGTCCCTTATGGAGTTGTTAATGATTAAAAGCACTGTGGCATTTAGGCTTACTTTTCAGGAGGAGCTAATAATGGGAGTCTGATAAAAAGCCACAGAAGCTTCCTTCTCTCTTTTCTGCCTCTGAGGTTTCTGGAACTATATAATGTGGAGGCCGACTGCATTGTAAAGGACAGAGTTCCTTGTTCAACAATGAGTCAGAGCATCCTTTAAGGGATGAATGTAATGGGGGTCACGACCTGCATTCTTTCAATTACCAACAATTTGAATGTCAATGTGCTCTGTTCCTGTGGCTACTTTGCTAGGCTTTTGCACACCTAGACTTCTGAGTCCTTATGATTCATATTTTGATTCCCTCCACACTATTCCCCAGGCTTCAGAACATGTACACACACACACACACACACACACACACACACACTGGAAGACAGCCTCTCTGCGTAGTTGACAATGAGAACGTGAAACTAACTCTACAAGCAGTTACAGCTTCCCATTTCTTGCAAGATTAAACCCAAACACCTTAGTATGGAATATATAACCCTCCACTTTTTGTTTTCTTTCCTGAGAATTCCTTTCTGATCTGTACATGTTGTTCAGGTGTCACTCCTTTCTGAGAGTTCTCTGCATGTTCCACTCTGCCCCAACTTTGCTCTTCTCTGGGCTCGAAGACTCCTTTTCAAATATACATGGTGCCTTGTAAATATCTTCATGTTTTTCAAGACCCGGGATAGGTTTCGTTGGGTCTCCCCAGGACTTGCCCATCCCTCAGAGTCGCGGTTAGACACTGTTTTAGTAGCAGCTAGACAGTACCCCAAGGAACGACGGCAGTGCCAGAAAAGCCAATGTGCAGATGGAACTCTTTGCTGAGGATCCAGCTCTTAAAATTTACCAATTTACCAAAAAATATGTCTGAAGGAAATAATGGTCTTCAACACATACAACGAATAGCAACACAGTCCTGGTACGTTTATGAATGCGGTAAAATCTCCTAAAATTTTATGTGACTGTATCATTCTAGTAAAAACAAATGCTATACTGGATGTGCTTTTCACATTTCTCACGTGCCCGGAAAATGCTACACGTGGAGGAAGCTTCAGAGATCCAGCTGCACCATAACCACCATCACTTTGCTCGGGGAAAAAAAATTGAGGCCAGAGAAATAGTCTTTTGCCAAGTGATCATGTAACTGGTAAATTATACACGAAGGCCCAGGATATATGTCTTCTGAGTACCTCCTGCCTCGTGTTCATTATGGTCTAAGGATTATATAGATGGGTACGATATAATACAAATACAAATTTATATATCGTGCCTTCTCCAGAATTAGATGAACTGGAGGTTAAGAGCCCAGTTCACCAGAAGGGTAAGTGTACCTGAGACTTCTGACATCAACTGCAAGTTCAGGGATATCCCCAAACCACCTTCAGATTTGATAATTCACCAGAAAGACTCACAGATAGGAGATATCATAGCTATGAGACAGAAAAATTTACTCTAGGCAAAAGATACGCACTAAAACACTCCAAGAGAAGACAGACATAAGGCAGGATTGGTAGGGGGCGAACGTAGAGCTTCGGCTGATCTGATCCCTGTCAAATAATGCACAGCATTCCTTCCTCCTAGCCATGCTGTGTGACAATATCCACAGGGTAGCACCAGCCAGAGGAGCTCACCCCAGCTATGGTGTCTAGAGATGGCATTGAGGCTTCGTTGTGTAGAAAAGGTTAATTGAAATATTTCCTACATAGCTGAATTCAGTCTCTAGGAAACCCCTCCCTGGAGACTGAGCTGGTATCATATGGCTTAAAGCCCCCCAAACCTCTAATCACATGGTTGGTCTTTCTGGTATGGCCAGTCCCCTCACAGTAAGCTATCAGCTGTGGCTGAGGGACCCAAGTGGATAATAAAAATAACCCATGACTTGGGAAATTCCAAAGTCCATATGAGGCTACCTCCCAAGAGCTGGGACAAACACTAGACCTCTCTTTAGGGGCCAAGTTCCTCACTACACACAAAGATATATGACATACACAGGATACATCTGTCTACAACAATAACTCATCATGATTCCATGTGATCTTAACCTATAACTCATATTTCATCTATGTATGCATATGAAACTGTTCTATCACTGTAATTTTCAATAGATATAAACAAGGTTGCTAACATTTTCAACAAGATAGAAAGGGGAGGAAGGACTGTATTCCACTACTCATGTTTCTATGGAGAATGTCTTCCATGAGAATGATATTCCAGGGCTCTCTTAGGCACCTTATTCGGTGCTCCCAGGTGAGAGAGAATAACTTCCTGATTAGTGACTGTGATGGAAGGAAATGACAGGTTTTGCTCAGACATTCCTGAGTTGGTTCTGGATTTCTTTTATCCACAAGAAGCGTGAAATCTCTGCTTTTCTATTCTCCTACCCCTTCCCAGGTAGAAAAGGCTCCTATGAATAGGTGACCCTAAGTCTGCTTGGACCAAATAAGTTCAAACATATGCTTCTTTCCCTGGAACCCCATTCGATTCAGGATTTGTCCTGAGTATTTGTTTGTTTTTGTTTTTTTTATTTTCTGTTTTCAATGAGTTGTATTACTAATCACTGCCTGAAAATAAGTCAGTATGTGTATGATAGCCCTCCAAGCCTTTTTTCTAGCTCTTGTTATGATCTTACATAGTATTGTCAGATGTAAATGGAGACTTAACAGTGCTCCCAGTTTACCTATAAATAAAATAGAAAGATGGCCATCCTTTCTAGATGCAAGTAACTATAATTGCCCTTTAAAGTACACCATGGTTCAGGAGTTCGAGCCCCACATGGGACCCTCTGCTGCCAGTGCAGAGCCTGGATTCCCTGTCTCCCTTCCTCTTTCTGTTCCTCCCCTGCTCGCACTCTCCCTGTCTCTCAAAAATAAATAACATTAAAAAGAAAAATTTAAAGCACACCATGCAGGCGTGAACTCGGACAAGAACAACTAGACACAGCCAACCCCTTGCCAACTTCTGACAAGGTAGTGCTTTTGAACCGCCTATTATACCAAACAACTTGGATCGCAGAACATCTGACACACAAATTCAATCAGGATGCCGGCTGGACACCTCAACGGAAAATGTGGGAAGTTAGAACTAAAAGGAAATATGTGTGAAATGTGGAGGCTGAAGATTGCCATCACAAACACAGAGAGGTAAATAACAATTAGTCATTTTACGTTACTTGATAATATTTTCACTTAAAAAATTGCATACCACCAAAGAGGTTGTACAGTGAGGCGCGCCTGGGTGGCTCAGGCGGTTGAGCGTCCGAGTTCCTATCAGGTCATGATCTCGTGGTTAGTACGAAGCCCGCTTCAGATTCTCTGTCCCCCTCTCTCTCTGCTCCTCCCTCACTCATGCTCTCTCTCAAAAATAAACATTTTTAAAAATCATACAGTTGAAGACTTTTATTTTTTAAGTACTCTCTACACCCAACGTGGGGCTCAAACCCATGACCCCAAGATGAAGAGTCTTATGCTCCACCGACTGAGCCAGCCACGCACCCCAAAAAGCATACAGTTAATTATTTTTTTTTAAAGTACACACTAAAAGGAAGTATTAGCAAGCTTCAGGATTTCTGAAAGAAAGCTGCAGAAACTGACCCAGAGGCCACCCACCTGGCCATACAGTGAAGTAGGCATCAGGGTGCCCGAAATGCTGCTGGAAAGCCTTTGCTGCATTTTATCTTTTTAAAAATGCCTGTTTTTGCATACTCCTACATGACTTTGACCAGCCACGTTATTTGTTTTCTAATTCAATAAAAACTAAAAACAGATTAGAAACATACTGATGGGTTATAACGGCAGTAAGAAATAACTGATAGCAGCTCAGTGCCACAGTAGAGAAGAGAGAGAATAAAGGGAACTCTATATAGATATAGACTGTATATCTATATATAGGTCTATCTATATCTTTATGTATACATATATCTTAATAAATATTATAAATATAAACATATTTAAATATAGATAAATATAAGTTATATAAATGTATATATAAATATTATGTATATATATCTTTATATATGTGTGTATATATATATGTATATATACATATATATATATTCCTTCATGTACCAACCTAATTGTCATGCTACAAAATAACATAAAAATGAAATGTTGACATAATTATGACTGTGAAGGCTTTACAATGCCAGGGAAATATATATTAAAATCTTTCTTGGAGATTTCAAGGCAATGTTAATATAATGTACATGGTATTTTTTGATAAGACGTAGTTATCTTTAAAACTCCATTTAGCTGGCACGCTTTATTATAAAGTATTATAGTGGAAAATGTCAAATGATACAACGCTTTTGGAAAGGCATGAAGGACTTTGAGATGAATTAGAAAAGTCCTCATATTATATAAGCAAGTATGGAGATTCGAAAAGATAGTCACTTTCTAAGAAGTAGGGGAATCTGGACTAGAAGCCAGTGATCTTCAAATATCTATTATGCAGAATACATTCTGGGCACATTATGCTTCTGTGGGGGCTCAATATAAATTTTTGACCTGAAACATTTCCTTACCCAGGGGAGCCTTGAATCAAATATGTATTAAAGCCATCATAACGGAGCTATTTGAAACTTAGTCCTCCTGATGCTACAAAAAAGAGGGATCACCTCACTGCAGCTTTTTGTACAAATCACTGGACAATTCAGACATTGGAATTGCAATCCATTCTGACCACGATTATCTCCTTCAGAAAAGGATTTTTCACCACTTGCAGCTGAGAAAAATGAAGGCCACAAAAAATGTCATCGTAGGTGATAATATCTTTGATATCATTTTTGGGCTTCAAGAAAAGTCATTTCATCTTCTCAGCTATTGAGCAAGGAATCTACCAAGCCAAGTATATAAACCACCAAGAAAGAGCAACCATTAACTATTATCGAATCAGTAAAGTTCCATTTGTCACCCCTAAGAACTTTTTGCCTTTCTCAGGAAGCAGTGAGGAGACATTAGCTGTGATGCTTTTTGGAAGCAAATAAAAGAAAATTCAACCCCAAAATGGCCTAAATTGAAATGATGACTTAATGGGTCTCATCTGGACAATTTCAGGGGTAGAGCAATCATAGGACTGGTTAATTGGGGGGGTCCGTGAAATCATCAAATCTTATCAAATCTTGGGTTCTTCTTGTATTTCTGCCCTGTCACTCTCCATATGTTCTCTCTCAAGGTAATTCACCTCATGAGAGAAAGAGGCCTATAGCGATTCTGGGTATCAGGTGAAGACACAACATTCAGCAGAATAAAAGAAAGAAAAGAAAGAAAGATGATTGGTTCTGTTTGGCTCATTTTGACACCAGACCAAACCAAACCAAATACCCTTCCTACACCATTCACTGGCAAAGGGAATGGGACCTCACGATGATTTAGGTCAATTCCAACCCACTCTGGTCATAATAAAGACTTAAAAGGAAAACTAACCAGTACTTAAGATGAGATCATGTTATTTTCTCCCCTAAGTTGTATAGTTTAGGAACTTAGAGTTTGTCTTATATTTCGGAGGAAAAGTTAAGCAATAATAAGACTACTTTCTTTAGATTTCTAATAGGTATCTTAAGAAGATTTCCTTACAAAAAAAAAAAAAAAAAGGCCAGTTACAAGGCCCCAAAAAGCAAGAGAATTGTTAAGACAAAATGAGAAAACTTACCAATACTGAAATTATTTATAAAATGTTCATCTGAGGGCACCCAAGTGGCTCATTCAGTTGAGAGTCTGACTCTTGATTTCAGCTTGGGTCATAATCTCACGGTTTGTGAGTTGGAGCCTTACATCAGGCTCTCCACTAACAGTGTGGAGCCTGCTTGGGATTTTCTCTCTCTCTTTCTATCTCTGCCCCTCCTCACTCGTGCTCTCTCTCTCTCTCTCTCTCTCTCTCAAAATAAGTAAATACACTTAAAAAACTTTTTTTAAATGTTCATCTGGTATGTGTTGACAGGGATTATAGGAGAAAGCATTTGGTAAATGATAATTTAGGAAATTATGAGTAATTTTACTTCCTTTAATTTTCTTGGTTGTAGCTGTAATACTTTAATAAAAATATATTCAGGGTGTCTGAGTGGCTTAGTCAGTTAAGTGAACGGCTCTTGATTTCAGCTCAGATCATGATCTTGTGGTTTGTGAGTTCAAGCCACACGTGGGGCTGCCAACATGAAGCCTGCTTGGGATTTTCCCTCTTCCTCTCTCTCCGCCCCTCGCCCACTCATGGCCTCTCTCTCTCTCTCTCTCTCAAAATAAATAAACTTTAATAAATAGATAGATAGATAAAAATATATCCATCTGAAAATTCACTTCTTTATCTATGACAAAGAATTAGCAATGGGGAAGAACCAGTCCAATGGAATACCTTGTCTCTTGTTTGTTTTTCTACCCTCAACATTAAAGCAGAAGTTCTTGGTCAAAGGTCACTGAACACTATTTAATTTGTTTGTTTGTTTTCACACTTATTTATTTTTGAGAGACAGAGAGAGACAGAGTGTGAGTGGGGGGAGGGGCAGAGAGCGAGAGAAGGAGACACAGAATCTGAAGCAGGCTCCAGGCCCTGAGCAAGCGGGCGGCACAGAGCCTGAGGCGGGGCTCGAACCCACGAACTGTGTGAGATTGTGACTGAAGTCAGACATTCAACCGACTGAGCCACCCAGGCGCCCCTGACCTTGAAAACTATTTTAATCAATGGGCTTCGGTGGCACTCAAGAACACCTGAAATTTACATATGTAAATTTTATGTGTATGCTCATTTTCCTGGGAAACAGATATAAGTCTCTTTAAGTGCTCTGAAGATTCCATAACCTATTCCAGCTTTGTCATGTGGCCAAGAGTCACCAGCTTAAGGACATAACCAAGGTGGCTAAGGTCTGAATCTCTGTAGATCTGTGCACAGCTGGTCAAAGGTTTCAACACTTCTGGCTGGTAATCTTCTAGGTGAATGAAGCTACCTTCCCTTCTAAACCCCCCTTCCAGAATTATGAGTGAGGCAGTGCTGATAGTGATAAATACACCGACAGGATGAAAAGACCACAGAACCCAGACTACTCACCTACTGCCCTCGGAAATGTTGGCAATGTGTTCGCCCAGATATGGCATAATTCTTTTTCACTTCAATATATGGATATTAATGATGTTTGACTCACATGGTATTGTGGTGTTGGCGTCAGCTGAAGCAAAAGTACATTTTGTAAGCCATCCACATTTCCTAGCGGGGAGCAGAACTGGTTTAATCAGAAGGATCATAAAACTTAAGCCTCAGAGTCCTTGACTTGAACGGGTCTTCTCCCTAGAAGGACCCCAGCAATGTATTCACATGGTTGTTCAGGTATTGCCAAACTTTCCAAGTGATATATTTGGACCACAGCTGGTTAAGAAGGCTCTAAATGATCTCCCTTCACATTTCTCTTTATGCTGGAGGCGTGTGAATGGCTCTTGATCTTTTGGAGATCTCCCCTAAGAAACTGGTAAGTTGGGGGGACAAGTAGTTTGGATTTAGTAGAATTCACGAATGTGGTTCATCACAACCTTCCTGTACAGTTAACTTGTTGCAATTAGACTAGGTATAAGAATAGAATACTCTATTGGCAATGCATTGTGTCCGCTTTCCCATGTTTTGTTTTATTTCTTGTCTTTGAGGGTTTAGGAATACCGTAGGGGGCAAAATGGAGTCTCTCATGTCCAGCAGGGGGTTATGTCAAACAGTGATGCAAGTGGTCAAAGGTACTACCTCGAGGAGATGTGACCGGGCCCCGCATCAGCTGACACTCCCGAAGTGATAACAAGCAGAAGCAGAGGAGGTCTGCAGGGGCCCAAGGACAATTAAATCCCTTTAAAAGGGAGAGGATTTGGGCAGCAAACTGTCAGACTCTTCAGACATGACCTCCCAGTGTAAAACAGGAAACTGCCGTGGGAGCCTCTGCCTGATTGATCTCCAAACAGAACCGAGAGCCTTCACTGCTTGAACATAATAAGCAGTTAAGTGCCGAGAGCTGACCCGGACAGGACCCAGGCTTTATCTCAACTGTGTGCCCACACGCCGACTTTGCCTTTTGTTCCTTAACTTCCTACACCCTCTGCTACCCTGTTCGTTGTATGGTTTGCCTTATGTCCTGCTCTGTGTGCTGTGTAAGAAGCCAAGTTCAATCACACGGTGAAACGTCATTGAGTTTGGAATCCTGAACCTGCTTTATAAATTATGATTAACTTTGCTTTATGATTGAATAAAGCTGACATTGGAGACACAACTCATGTGTGTGCCTTTGGAGCATGCTCATGACCAATTATCAATCACAAAGCATAGAAAATTATAAATGTATTAGTATGTGTGTATAGGAGAGAAAAAATAATGTTCCCTCTACCCTTCTAGGTTCTTGGCTGAGACCCCTGAAATAAAGGACAGAGTAACAGAAGAAAACCAAACAGAAGTTTAATAACATGTATACCTCCTGTTTACATGGGAGAGGAAAACTGAGTCATTTTGTAAAGATCTCAGGTCTTCTCATTAAATACCATCTTGATCCAATAACAAAAGAACAGTGATGTGGGGTTAGGGGATGTCCTATTATTTATTTTTATTTTATTTTATTTTTTATTAGAGAGAAAGAGTGTGTGTGTGTGTGTGTGTGTGTGTGTGTGTGTGTGTGTGTGTATGTGTGTGTGCGCGCGCGCAGGAGAGGGGCAGAGAGAGAGAGAGAGAGAGAGAGAGAATCCCCAGGAGGCTCTGAGCTCAGCAGCACCATGACCAGTACTGAAATCGAGAGACCTGAGAGTCTGATGCTCAGCCTACTGGGCCACCCAGGCACCCCAGGGGAAGTCCTTTTAATGAGACACTACCAGGAAAAGCACAGTAACAGGTAACAAAGGTATGGATGTTTTGCAGATCTAAGTCATTGCCTTCTCCACTGATTAAGAGTTTCTAGATATGAGTCATCCTTTTCTCCATTGTACAGAGACAGATGAAGATTTCCCTCATAATGTAAACATCTTTTACAAAAGGGTAACTTCAACTGGGTTTTCAAAGCTTCTCCTATGTCTGCATTTCCAAAATTAAACAGCCTCAAAATAATCCTTATGCCAAAGAGGCATATTTCAGGGTTGCAAATTCTATTCCCCTTCACACGCAAAATTTTCTTAACTTCATGAAATAGATCAGAATTCTTGGTTTAAATTTCTTGCTGATTTGACATAAAATAGTGCCAGCAAAATACAATATTAATTAAGCCACCAGAATGAGACGAGGAGCATCCAACTAATGAATACATATCAACAATTCAATTAATATTTAAAACTCATCACTACTGAAAAAATTAAACTACCCATAATAAAAATATTTACTATCAACCATGTTATAGGAATGATGGAATTATCTATTCTCTTAAAAATGATATTAAGCATTTCCTTGTAATATTATTAAGCAAAATTTTTGCAGCAAAAAAAAGAGAAAATTATAGAGGTATGTCAAGTAGTTATTTAATAAAAATATCATCTTGTTTTCTGGATTTTAACATATTGTTGCTTTCTCAACTACTATCATTGTTTAATTCTAAGGAAAGGCTTACTTTCTTACCTGTGATGGGTTGAATAGTGCCAGGCCACCTCCACTCAGCCTTCCCCCGAAAATTGTATGTTTAAGTCCTTACCCCCAGTACCTCAGAATGTAACCTTATTTGGAAACAGGGTCACTGCAGATGTAATTAGTTAAAATGAGGTTATACTTGGGTAGGGTGGGTCTTAACCCCAGATGGCCAGCATCTTGTAGAAAGTAGAAATTTGGACACACACACGCACACACATACACACACAGGAAGAATGCACCATGTAAAAATGTAAGGTATGCTTCCACAAGCCAAGAACCTTCCAGAAGCTAAGAGAGAGGCATGGACCAGATCCTTCCCTGGAGTCTTCAGAGAACAGCCCTGCCAACACTTTGACCTCTGATTCCTAGCTTCCAGAACCATAAGACAACAGATTTCTGTTGTCTATGCCAGTCAATTTGTGGTACTTTTTTTGTAACGGAAACCCCAGGAAACTAATACAATATTTATAGAAACTTCGGGTTCCACACATTCTAGAGGCACAAGAATAATATTTCTTCTCCTGGGTAGCAAGAATAACATTTCCATAACAGCCACAAATCAGCAATTTTCTCTCAGGACTTTACTCCTGTGAACAGCCTATCCAACGTTTTTCATTGTGTTGTACAGAACCTACAGATTATGGCATCCTCATGATTTCCAGCATTGGTGCTTTCTTCCTACGCATGGCTGTGATGAAGTTGTCTAAGGCTGAGGACATCAAAAACACCTTCAGTGTCTGTCACATACCACCAAAATGTGTGTTCTCCACCCCCCGCCCCCCACTGCCAAACCCCTTCTCACCAGTGCTAGAGATACTGGTAACTTACACACTTAATGTTCTATAGATCATAAAAAAAATGTAAAGTCCTTGATTTTCATTAACTTTATGGCAATAACTTTTTCTAGGACATAGCTTTTAGTTCAGGGATTCTGTCTAGGGAAGGTAACAATCTGAATTTTTAAAAAACCATAAATTGATTCAATAAATATTTAAAGGGTCTATTTTATGGTGGATCCTGAAGGAAAAGGGATATGTTCCTGACTCCATGGAGTTTATTTCTTTGTGGGTGAAACAAGCAGCAATCTAACTATTTCACACAAAAATGTGAAAATAAAGTTTTATTGAATGCTACAAAGGGTAAGACATTCTCTACCATCCTTCAAAACTAAAAACACTATTGAAGTTCAGGAAATTCCTCTGATAAGGTGATAACTAATCCAATATCAGAAAGGTCAATGAGAATTAGGTTAGCAAGAAAGGAAGCTAGAACGTTTTTTGCAGAAGGACACCATAGTGATCAAAAGTCTTATGAGGAGAAAAGTTCACATGACATCTGAGAAACCAACAGATCGTTATTCCTAACGCTGGCATAATTCTTGTCAACCAAATTTTTACATATTGAGGCTTACTTAAAGTTTGTTTCTGTTTAGGGTATCCCTTTGTCTCTCACTGAAATAGACTTCCAGTAAGTAGATTCCATCCCTCTCTAGATATGTCTATAAAACAGAGAATACAATTTTCCATGATGAGGACTGATGGTAGCAATGCTATTCACTTATAATTCTTGAGATATGGTCAACTAAAAACAGTATCACTATCACACTTCTCAGTAAGAGGTTACTGAGATAATGTCTCTTAGGATTCTCTTGAACCAGCATTCAAATGATGTAAAGTGAACTGTAGACATCCTTGTCATTTGGGTTTAAAAACCTTACCTCACGTAATTAAAATCACAAATGTATACACACATGATGGAGACAAACTTAAACTGTATTAAGTTGCTGAGAATGATCCAAGAGCAGGTACATCAGTTAAAAGATTACATAATCACTTCAGTTATATTCTCTAATTGTTTGATTGCCACAAGTTAGCTTTGAATTTTTGCTTACTGGGAAGGAAACTGTTTGCCTGCAGGGAAAGTGACATACATACATATTTTAAAGCCTGGAATTGTTCTGAAGAAAATGCTAAATCTTCACATTTTTAGAGCTCAGCATATTGGACTTGGAAATAAACTGAAAGCTTCTAGGTCCTCATATACTCTTGTTTTCTTCCTACCTCACTGCCACTCCTTTTTAATTTCCTTTGATAGTTCTTCCTTACATTTTTGATTGCTAAATTTTGGACTGCCCAGTGTTTATTGTTTGGAAACTCATCTCCCTCTCTCTCCATCTCTCTTTCTCTCCTATGGTCCAGAACTCAACTTCTCTTTGACCCCATCCAGTATTATGTTATTGAATACCACCCATATATGTTGACGTCTATATATTTATACCTCGAAAATGGATCCAATCTCCAAACTCAAACTCTAGACTATATCTCCAACCACCTTAACTAGTATGTCCACTTGACTTTTTTGTAGTCCTTTCAACCCATTAACATACGCTTGTTTTCATTCTAATCATGCCCTCCTCACTCTTAATCATCTTAGTTGATATCAACCCCATCTTCCCAGGTGCTCAAGTAAAAAAAAAAAAAACAAAAAGAAAACATTGGATTCATCCTTGACTCTCTTTTTCTGACACACCATATGCAGTCGCCATATTTAAAATACATCCAATATTCTACTACTCACATTCATTATGTGTTAGTTGGGGTCCTCTGATAATCAGATATCAAGATAAAATTAAACATGCAAATGTATTAGGGAACAAGTCCTTGAGACAAAATGAGAATGGAGGCTGGAGAAACAGGCAGAAAAACATGCAGTTCTGACTGCATGCGAAGAAGAAAGAAAAGATGAGAAGTTGGGGCTGAGGGGTCTGACTGCACAATTCTAAAGGGAGCTTGGCAAGGCCACTGAAGGATCTTTAAGCCAAAGTTACCTTCTAGGGGATTTCTGCCTTGCCCAGAAATGAGCTTGCCTTAGAATCTCTACCACACTCAGTCATTGGCTGGCCAGTCCATGGGAAACGTGGCCCTGCTGAAGACCAGTGATGGGTTTTGGAGTGCTCCCGGTGGTCAGAGATCTGGAAGGTGTACTCCTACGGTGGACACTCAGTGTCATCACCTTGCTCCTGGCCATTATCATCTCTCAGTAGAATTATCGTAGTAACTGGTTAACTGGTATTATTTGTTTGCCTTTCCCTCACTTTAGCCTTTGCTCAGCATAACTTCTACCCAGCTTCTTTCTTTCAAGACTTAAGCCAGATCTTGGCACTCACATCCAAAGCTTCCAGACGCCTCCCATTTTTAAGTAAACCACAACGCCATTCCAATGGGCTGCATGTTCTCACAAAGACTGTTCTGTGATCCCTCTGTGACCCGTCAAGCACGCCAGGGGTCACCCAGCTCACGGTCCTCTGTACTTGCTGCTCTCCGTGCTCAGCACTCATCCACATCCCGCCTTTATATACACAACACTCAGTGTCTCACCATTGAACCTACTGCCTGCTTTATTTATTTATGTTTCCTATTTCCCTGAAAGAGAGCAGGGGTTCTTATCTAACTGCTGCATTGTATTGCTTACATATTATATGGGTTACGTGCTCAGAAAATATTTTTTGCATTTATAAATGGTGATGATCCAAGGATTTCTGTGTAAGAGAGATGGGCATTCAAATTCTAACTTTAACAATTACTATGTCTCTCTGATGAAAACAATTAGCTCAGTTTTCTCAGCTGTAAAACTGTAGATTAATTCAATCCAGAAACCACCCTATGTGTTCTGTGGGTGTAAACACACACACACACACGCACGCACACACACACACACACACACACACACACACACACACCTTTATAATCTTTTGGATGTTGCAAAAACCCACTTATCATTGCAATCCTTATCCAGTTAGACTGGAGTCTGTCAACCTCTCATTCCAGGTCCAAGTCTTCAGGTAATAATTCAGTTATACTTATAACACAGATATGAACATTATCACGCTGAGGTGCTTTGTGTTTAATTTCCTTGAGGGATTATAAATCACTTCTCCTTCCTGACCAGAGATATTCCAAGAGTACAAATTAATGGGCATAGTTTTTATTAACGTGGATTCAAAATCCAACTTTGCTGCAAACAGTATGCAAAGAGAGAAAATTATTTTATTCCTCTCAGACACAACTCCTTCATCTATTAATATGGTCATGATACTTTTGTCTCCAAGAGGTTCTGATATAAGGTTCATAAAATGTGTAAGACAGATTTATATCAAGTAGTCAGTACCCTTAAAGACGCCACTTTACCTGAAGGTGACAGAAGGTCAGTGATTCTCAATAAATATAGTGAAAGCATTACATCATTTCCATATACTTGAAGGGCACAGTTTCTTGTTCGACACAGCTTTGGTTTCTAGCACACCAGTGCTCCTAAAATGACTAATGAAATGAAATATTAGTATTCAAAATTCAGTGTATCATAATTCTAGGATGACTGAAGAATAAGATAAAGTCATCATCAAATAAGGTCATCTGTGCATAAAACACATTTATCCCCCAATTTCCCTCTAGGAGACATACTACTCCTGACCTGAGATGTCCTGTGTCAATATGATGTATTGGGTGAATTATTTTCTGCTTAATGCTAGGGCAACAACATGTCTTTTCTTTATTGACCTTGATATCTCACTTTTAGAAACAGGAGCACCAGAGTTTCAAAAGATCTGACCATGGCCTCGCTCTATGTTTCTTCCAGTGGATTTTTTCGTTGCATCTCCCATTCTACCCCACAGCCCAGATCTTTCAAGCTGTTCTGTGTTTTCTGCAGAGTATGGACTTACTCCTGCTTATCAAATATGCAATCAAAGACAGAGGATCTGTAAATAACTGGTTTATAAAAACAGACCAATGTGTATTTTGCTAAAACATGCTCATGAATTTTTAAAACATGGAGCTTTATTACAAAGCCTGAAAGTATAATTGATTACATTTTGCCGCAGTAATTTCTAGCATAATTATTAATTACTTAATTCATACACTGAATTTTCAGTCATTAGGTCTGGAGAGATGAGCATTAAAAAAGCAAATCCTCAGGCCATGATACCACTAGCTAAGAGCAATGGGACCACGATAAAAAAAAAAAAAAAAAATGAAAGGATATTTTCCCCAAAACTATGTTGGTCACATTCAACAAACACAATTATGATAAAATATGTGTTTTATTAGTAGCCTTATAATAAATTAGTAGTCATAATTTAGCACCTACCTGTGATACACTAGAAAGTGGAAGGTGGGGCAGGGTTAAACATATACCAAGACATCAGTAAAAACTGGATCTGATCCAGACAAACTAGGGAATAAGTTCATCCTGTTTATCAGGACGATAAACTAAGTTTTTGTGATACCCCTTAAATACATCATCTCTAGTTTTCCAAACAAGCCTGCAAGGGTGCTAAGAACTTGCCCAAGATCATACCAACTTATATAGAACTTACACACTTTTTCTACCAACTAGAAAACACATGTTCTTTCTACCATGCTACACTGTCTCCATGGAAACACGTGCTTCAGATCCATCCTTCAAAAAATATCACATAAGGCACAGAAGGAATCAATGAATGTCTGCGGAGAGGGCACTGCTTGGCTGGAGGAGCAATACATTTGAAAAGCTGGATAAAATACAGAATATTCATTTGGATACACATCTGAGTTTACAAGGAGAGAATGGAAGTACCCAAGGTCCCAAAATATGAGAGAAAACTAAATAGTAAGGGAGCTTAGTGCATGCTAACTTGACTACAGTGAAGGTGAATTTCTATCTTTACACCTAAACTACTTAAATCTTCAAAATTATAAGGGGCGGGGATACAAGATCTGGGGCTGTGTTGAGGTAGGAAAGACAACAGGGACCCTTACATGTCTAGCTCTGAGGTGATGGCTCTCAACTGGGGGAGGCAATGTCTAGCTTGTGAGTGCTGGCGCATAGTATGGCCATTTTTGTTTATAACAATGAATAGGGGATAGTATAGGAATTATATATTATAATATAAATTCAGAAAATTTACTTTTTAACATAGAAAGAGTTCATAAAAGCTTATTATAGAATATAAAATATTTTTTAAGCTGTAAATATTTATTAAATTCTATCTGGAAACTCAATTACATATCCATAATGAGAAATCATCAGAAAAATAAATGCCATAGATTTTGTGTAAACATTAATCATAACAAACATGATTATCAGCTTCAATCAAAAATATAAGTATACAGTTTTCAGAGCACTGAAAAAAATTTAAACAATTTCTGAAACATATAAAGTGTGACTTTTTTATTACAAAAATATCTTAATTTGAATATATTGTCTTATTTAAATATATATATATATTTTTTTTTAAGTTTTCTTTTTTTTAGTTTTGAGAGAGAGTGCAAGTGGGGGAGGAGCAGAGAGACAGAGGGAGAGAGAAAATTCCAAGCAGGCTCTGCACCACCAGCATGGGGCCCAATGTGGGGCTCAAAGCCATGAACCAAGAGATCATGACCTGAGCCAAAGTCGGATGTTTAACCAACTGAGCCACCGAGGTGCCCCTAAGTATATGTGTGTGTGTGTGTGTGTATATTTTTTTTTTAAGTTTATTTATTTATTTATTTATTTGTAAGAGAGAGAGAGTGAGCAGGGGAGGGGTAGAGTGAGGGAGGGAGAGAATCCCAAGTAGGTCCCGCACTGCCAGTGCAGAGCTCAACTCAGGGTGCCTGAATGCAGAAACAGTGAGAACATGACCTGAGCCAAAATCAAGAGTCAGATGCTTAACTGACTGAGCCACCCAGGCACTCCATTTGAATACACTGTCTTAACTCATATACCTAAAAATAAATATATTTTGGGTTCTACTAACAGTTCCACCTTCAGGAACCGTGAGACAGGAAGCTAGAGTAATTAGCATATATTATCTTCAGTCTTTCTGATGTGGTTTGTAAAGAGGAAACATCTGTTGGCATAAATAATAGTTCATCTGAAAGTATGGAATGAGATCCTTAATAATCAATATTTTGTATTCACTGAAACGTCAGTATTTATTTTCTGCTTCCCATTCTGGTTCACTTTATAATCCTCTCTGTGGATTATGTGTTCAATTTAATAACTAAAGAGTGTTAGGTGGGATTAAAATTGGCACAGTCTTTGTGGTTACACAGATCAACAATGGAACCCCAACTTCTCAATATCTGTCTGACCAAAGACAAGTGCCTGGCCTCTTGGAGACCCTATATTATTGTGTTTTAAATAAAGCTAAGCATGGGGCACCTGGGTGGCTCAGTCGGTTAAGCGGCCAACATTGGCTCAGGTCATGATCTTGCGGTCCCGTGAGTTTGAGCCCTGCATTGGTCTCTGTGCTGACAGCTCGAAGCCTGGAGCCTGCTTTGGATTCTGTGTCTACTTCTCTCTCTAGCCCTTCCCTGTTTGCACTCTGTCTCTCTCTGTCTTTCAAAAATGAACAAATGTTAAAAAAAATTTTAAATAAAGATAAGCATGCCTAATTTACAAGATGGGCATAGAATTATTAATAATGCATGCATGCAAAGCTTCTAGCATATGGTAGATTTTCAAAAATGTAGCTATTATTATCACTCTACATCAGAATTACCTGTGGGGTACTTTAGAATTCAGACCCACATCTTGGAAATCATAGCGTCTAGTGATATGGCCATTACCAAGACTGAAGATATGTACAAACAGCCACAGAGACATTTGTATTCACATTAGATTAAGGACAGCTACATAAATGTTTTTTGCTTCACCAATATCTTTTCCAACCTTCACACTTTGCAAAAGCTTCCTTTACTTTTCCCCACAGGCACCTCAGATTAAGATACAATTTATTTGGTGACTACATTTCATTTGGAAACTTCTTCATAGGCTTGATTTCAGAAAATCTTCAAAACAGTTCTAATAGGTCTTGAACATTGTGTTACAGGTAATTAGACTGGGCTTCAGTGAAATAAAATTATTTTCCTCAGGTGACACAAGTGTTAAGTAGAGAAGTGAAGGCTGAACTGGTGTCTTTAAGATCTACCGTCTAACCATTTACAATACCTAGCTCAAATACCCGCTTCTTTTGACGTCTTTCACCAAGTGGCTTTTTGGTTTGACTTTGAGCTGTCATAGGACACGCTATCTTTATCCTGGTGCTTTTCACTCTGATCTGCCCTTTCCTGCCTGCGTATCTCTCTAGCACACTGACTGTGGGGTACCACAGGGAAGGGACTCTGTTATTTACTGTTCTGTAACCATACTATAATATGATCACTTAAACAATAAATAAATAACCGAATTGTTAACACGAACTGGGCTTGGCATCATTTCCTGTCTTTTCCATGAAGACATGTTAGACAAGGACACAGAGGCATAGAGCCCCAAAGCTTACATTCTGTGACTCAGATTCGTACAAGCAGAAAGAGATGTCATCAAAAATAACAGAATGATCAGGTAGAAATTACATTTTGAAGTGTCTCTCCATGATTGGATTCATTCAGAGGGCAGTTCAGAAATTCTTCATAAAGAAACATTTTCTCTTTACAGCAGATTTCAATGCAGAAGCCAAGAGTTTGGGCTGAGAGAACTCAGCTACTAATCTAAAGTAAGATTGGAACTGTACAATGTTGGGCAGTACATTTTTCCATCTCAGAGTGTTAGAAACATCTCAGACTGTTTTCATTTGTTTGTTTTTCTTTTAGTCTCATAGTACTATAAACATATTTCTTTTCTTGAATAAAATTATTTTTGTTAAATGGTTATAAACTTCCTAAAAAGTTACAAGTACTGTAAAAAGTTTATTTTTTCCTCTGAACCATCTGATAACAGGCTGCCGGCATGATGTCTCATTAAAACCAAATACTTTAATGTATTTTCCTACAAATAAGAACTTTTGCTTAGATCACTTCAACTTAGCTTTCAAAATCAGGAAGTTAATAACGAATCATTATTACCTTTTAATCCTCAGACTTTGTTCAAGTTTTGCCAGCGGTTCTGATAGTGTCTTTTGTAAGAAAAGAAATCAATTCCAAACCATATACTGCATTTCACTTAATTATTCTATGTTTGTTTGGTCTCCTTTTTCAGTTTTTCATTGATTTTTTTTGACCTAGATACCTTTAAAGATTACATACCAGTCATTTTACAGACTGCCCCTCAATTTAATTTGATGTTTCCTCCCAGTTAGATTCAGTTTCGACTCCCTCTGCAGGAGTGCATGCCTTGACCAGGGTTGGCCATGGTTAAACCAAGGCTGGATCTATAGGCAAAAGCCTCAAGGCCTGATTAGGTCTTTCCAATCCAATTAGGTCTTCCAAGCCCAAGAATCATATATGCATTGACACTTGGCTCTTCTAGACTTTTCTAGACTTTAACCCAAGACACTCACTCAATTCACATAACACCGCTGTCTTTTTTTAAGCCCAGCTTGGCGAACAACTTTCACATGGTCTCAACCCTGAAACTGGTTTCCTATATTAGTCAAGATTCTTCAAAGACACATAACTGATTGTGTGTGTGTGTGTGTGTGTGTGTGTGTGTGTGTGTGTGTATTCAAGGAATTGGTGCATATGATTGTGATGGCTTGGTGAATCCAAAATCTGATGGAGAGAACGGCAGGATCAATGTTGCAGACAAAGTCTGAAGGCCATCTGCTTACAAAAATCCCTCTTGTTGGAAGAGATCAGCATTTTGTTCTATCCAGGTTGTCAACTGATTGGATGAGAGGCCCACTCGCATTTTGGAGAATTATCTGCTTTACTCAGAGTCCACTGATTTAACTGTAAATCTCTTCCAAAAGCACTCTCACAGAAACATCCAAAATAATGTCTGACCAATTATCTGGGCATTACACTCCAGTCAAGTTGCCATATAAAATTAAGCATCACAGTTAACAACTCACCAGACAGTCAGAAGCTATCTTATACCAAATGGGCTAAGACCCATTTCTTGCTCTGATGAGCCCTTCTGTCCCATACCATACCCTTCTGTCACCACCATACCCGAAATACGGCCAGAGGCCATCAGGGCTGGAAGCATGCTGGGAAGTTATGCTGTGATAGTCCTTTCTGCTGGTCTGCAATCCTTAAGAGCTTCACAAGTAAAACCCGAAACTGGACCCCTACAGATGAGGCCTTGAGAAACCAAAGAAAGAGGCAGGCTACTCCATATTGGTAGATAGCTGGTTTAAATAGCAAGGGAACTTACATCTGGGGCATTGTCTTGGTGGCCACAAGATGAATGGATCTCTGCATGTGCCCACCGGAATCTTAAAAGTTTATTTAGACACTTTAACCTTGTTCAGTTACAGATTCAGTCCAGATGGTCTCAAAAAAACTTACTCTCTCAAAGCCATGTCCTTGGAACAGTTCCTATTGTAGGAACAGTGGAAAGAGTGTACCCTCTAAGGAAAAGAGAGGGATGACGGGTCTCCAATTGCTCAGGGTCAACTTGTAGGTCAACCAGGAATCATGTTCTCTTGATGACTTCCTCCAACAATTTCACAGGTGGACTTGACCAGAGAGGAGGTACAGTGTTCTCAAGGTAACAATGCATGTTTAAGACACAACAAAGTATCCTCATATCTGAGATATTCTTGGTATCTCCATCACTTTCTAAATATCCCTACAGACACTGAAAACAACAAATGCTATTGCTAGGACCTAGAGACATGAATTTTGGTGGCTTGCAACAAGAATAAAAGGTCTTTGAAAGTTTGTTCTGTATTAAAAATCAAGGTAAATTTTGTACTCTCCATTATAATATATATGTTCATTTTTTCTTTTTTCTTTTTGGGAGACAGCATGAGTTGGGGAGGAGCAGAGGAGACAGACAGAGAGAGACAGAGACAGAGAGAAAGAGAGAGAGAGAGAGAGAGGGAGAGAGAGAGGGAGAGAATCTTAAGCAGGCTCCATGCACAGCACAGAGACCAACCTGGGACTCGATCTCACAGCTTTGAGATCATGACCTCAGCCAAAATCAAGAGTTGGATGCTTAAACAACTGAGCCGCCCAGGTGCTCCTATACATGTGCATTTTTAATCTAAATGTCTTAAAATAAAAACTCCCCCAAAGTTTGGGAGAAAATCAATAATCTAATAAGAACCTGACTTGCTACAAAGTCTTTCTCTATAAAGAATAATCCACTGCTTTCTGCCACCATTACGATTCTGCATTTTCCTTTATACCATGAGATGTAGCCATAGAAACCCTCCCTCAAACAGAAGAAGGATTTCCACAGCCACCAATTAAAGTAGGGTCTGCAACAGAATCTGAGAGTAATGAATCAGTACCAGACCTTTAGGAACATTAGGAACAGGTTCCACATAGCTAACTGGACAGGATACTCAGCTGGGACCAGCTTCTGGACTCACTGAAGACCTAATCGGTAAAGCAAAACAGAATCAGAGGGTGGCTGGAGGCACAAGAGTCTACACCCAAAGGTCATCAGAGTCACTGTCTGGGAATCTGAGAAAATCCTGTCTTTTTTCACAAAACCATGTGTCTGCAGGTTCCCAGCTTCTGATAGGCAGATAGTTTTTGCAGCATCCAAGATCAAGTAGCTACTGAGAAAAACCAAATCTGAGGATGAAGTTGTTGCAGATACCCCAAGAAAAACCTCACATTCTAACTGTACAAGAGGAGAAGGAAGAGGAAGGGATTGATGAGAAAGGAGTGAAGGTCAGATATCACAGTAGATGATTCAGGAGGACATGTCAGAAGGCAGGCAGTCCGGGCTCTGAAGAACCACAGTGCTGTAACCATAAAGGCCAGGAAGCAATGAATGATACAGTCATCTGGAAATGCGGATTCTTTTGGAGTCTCAAGTGAGTAACTGCAGTCTCAAGAGTAAGTTTTACTTATTTTTAAAAAAATTTTTAATGTTTATTTATTTTTGAGAGAGAGAGAGAGAGAGAGAGAGAGAGAGAGAGAGAACAGGGATGGGGCAGAGAGAGGGAGACACAAATGAGATCATGACCTGAGCTGAAGTCAGGTGCTTAAACGACTGAGCCACCCAATGCCACTCAAAAGAGTAAGTTTTATTCTTTCCAATAATTTATGAGGTTGTGACCTCATAAATACATAAATACATAAAATGAATAAGTGAAATAAATAAAATGAGTTACATTTTATTTCCTCATTGACCACAAAATTTTATACAGAAACCAAACTGGATGGTAAACGAACATTTTCATCAAAAGGCTCTCTTGTTAAGGATGTGCTATCGGTAAAGGAATTATGACAATTACTCAGAGAAGATAAAAATGGCAGCACTTCTGATTGTGCCTTAATTATTTGATTATATCCCCAATTCAAGTGAGGTAACTGATTTCTAAAAATCATGAAAATTAATTAAACTCATGGTTCTGGTTGAATTTAATCCCCAAATCGTAATATTTAGCTTCATTCAAGCATCCTGAGGTTCCAGTAAAATTAGCTTATTGAATTATTTTTTTAAATGCCATTATATTTAGCATTTAAATGTACTGTTTGGAGCCTATTCATCACGCACAAAGTCTCTAATTATTATGTTCTTAAAACTATATTCATGCCATTTAATGGTTCTATAGAGCCTTCTTGCAAAGGGCCACACAAAGGAAAATTATGATGAAATGGATTAAGAAATTTTCTTTTTCTATTAACCAAGTATATTTTAAAGCACTAAAAGAACAGTGTTTGCAAATGACTCACATATGTGTTTCTTCAAATATGTGATAAAACACGCAGGTTTAATATCATGTAATTTCCCAACAGTGGATCAAATTCTCAGCATCACACACATTGTATTTAGTCTTTGTGCTTTGAATAAAGTGCCGGAATAATGTCTTTTTATGGTAATTACAAATAAAGTAATTCATGTAATTATTCTGTAATAATGTAATTGTTGCCATGTAGACTATAGACGATAAAAAAGCATTAAGTAATTGTAGGGTTATTTATGGCCTGAAAATTGTCTGGCAATTATACTAGAGGTAATAGTAGCATGAAATTCATAGCTTAATTGTTACTTGATTTTAAAATGTAAAATGTGGATATCTTTTCATTATAGAACTAAGCACCTAACCACATAATTATATCACATGTTCTGCATAGAGTGGAAAATTGGGCACAATCCAAGAGAGAAACATATTCTCCTATTTAGTTTTAAGTACTTGAAAAATGAGCAATTTTAAAATTGTTTGTTACTTAAGCTCAATGTCCACATTTTTAAAACTAGGAAATTTGGGGGCCCCTGGGTGACTCAGGTTAAGCGTCTGACTCCGAGTCACGTCATGATCTCACGGTCCTTGAGTTCAAGCTCCAAGTGGGGCTCTGTGCTGACAGCTCAGAGCCTGGAGCCTGCTTCGGATTCCATGTGCCCCTCTCTCTCTGCCCCTTCCCTGCTCATGTTCTGTCTCTATCTCAAAAATAAATACACCTAAAAAAAGAACAGACTAGGAAGTTTGGTTGAGATGTTATGCGGTACCTTAAATCTCGCGTGTATACAAACACGGTAGAACCTCCTCTGTTCTATTAAAAGCATTATCTAGGAAGCACCGCCATCTTTGATGAGATTATTTGTAAGACTGGGGCACGCGTGCCATATTTCACTCTTGTACCGATGTGAACGCGTACTCTGAGAATAAGGCAGAGTCCTTCAGGAAGATTTACCTGAGAACAGTGGGCAGAGTTTATATTCATCAGGGACCAAGGCCAAGACAGAGAAACTGTCCCTTCCTGCCCCTTGCTTGACACCAGTCTCCACCCTGAGTCTGTTGGGTCCCTCTCATTCTGCCTTTTTTTGTTCAGTCACCAAAACAGCACTCGGAACCCCAGATCACCACGCACCCCACGTTCTGGTCTTTGTAAGGCTTCTGATGTCTTTGAGCCATCTCCTTTCCTCACCGCTTATACGGGTTGTTTATGAAGAGCACTTTATGAAAAAACGTCATCTCTGTCTTTAATCTATTTTAAGAAAAGTCTTTAGTTTTTGCTCTTAAAGGAGCCTTTTCTCTGAAGACGCCAACTCCCTTGCCAGGCTCTCAAGTGACGGCTGTTTTCTTCTCCTTCAGCCCTACCATCTCTCATCCTACAAAGTGTCTTCTTATGCCTCGTGGCTATTTGCAGACTACTCACCCCGCCCCCCAGCTGGGAAATCCACTAGCTGGAATTCTGACGTCAGAACATTCGTCACCCTCTGCCCTTCATCTCTGCTTTTTCCACCACCTCCTATGATAATTTACTCCATTTACCAACACTTTGATTACTTGTTAACTGTCACTCTGAACAAAACAACTCATGCCTTAGTTAGCAATTTTAAAGATATATGGAAATGATACTTACACAACTCTGACCTTTCAGGTCCTTAAACCACTTCCTCCAACAATAACCTCCAACAACCTTGCAGTCTATACAAGCCATTCACTTCCAGGTATGATGCCCTAGATCTAAAGAAACATTTCCTTTTATAACAATGTTTCTGAACAATGGCGTTAAGCTTATTAAATATTAAATACAGTTTAATGGCATTTTCTGATGTTGCATTCAATAAGCAATTAAAAAAAGCATAAGACCATGCCACTTCTTCAAGTATTTAAAAGTGATTGCAGACACCCATCCAAACATCTATAACAGGCTTCTGATCTGTGGACCCTAAAGGCGACCCTTGTTCACTTTTTTGTAGATATTCTTTATCAAGTTCAAGAAGTCCCCCTCTACTCCTTTTATAAATGATGTTAGATCTTGTCAGATGCTTTTATCTGTATCTATTGGTATGATGATAAGATTTTTCTTTTTTAGTCTGCTGATGTGATGAATTACAATTAATTGATTTTTGCATGTTGAGCCAGCTTAACATACCTGCCATAAGTCCCACTTGGTCGTGGTGTATAATTCTTTCTACATTTTTTGAATTTGACTTGCTAATATTTTGTTAAGGATTATATTTATAACAGATATTATTTTGTTTTCCTTTCTGGTAATGTCATAATCTGGCTTTTTCATTTGGGTAATGCTGGTGTCATAAAATAAGTTTTGCTTCAATTTTCTGGAAGATTACAGAATTGGTATCATTTCTTCCTTACATGTATAGTAGAATTCACCAATTAAATTACATGGTTTTGGGGCATTGTTTGTTGAAAGATTATTAATAGTTGATTCAATGTGTTTTTCTGTTTTGTTGTTATTGTTGTTTTATTGTTTGTTTTGTGTTATAAATAGGACACTTGCAAGATTATTTTTCCTTTTGTGACTTCTGGTAGTTTACATCTCATAGGGAACTGACCCATTTCATGTAAGTTATCAAATTTGCATACATAGAAGCTTATAGTGTTCCTTTATTAGCCCTTCAATATCCACGGGATAAGTAGTGATGGGTTTTCTTTCACTTCAATTACTGGCAATCTGTATCTTCTTTTTCCTTGGTTAACATGAAAATTTTTTATAGCTTTCCATGTTGTTTGTGGAAGCATATATTCCTTGTGGAAGTTATTGTCAGAAGCACCTTCTGAACAATCCTTAAGTATCATAGAAAAATAATTCATGTTCTCAAGAAAATACTGGCAAAATATTGGAGTAATGATTTGCAAAAAAGAAAATATTTCTATGCTATTTCTATATATTTTTCATAAATCACTCATGCATTTATTTATCCATTCATTCCAAAACATTTATAGATCATCTCATAAGTGCTATTTTGTTAGCTTATGGGAATAAATGCCATGTGATAGACCATGTACTTAAGATTCTGATCTTATTTTTATATCCATTTAGACAAAAAAGACTATATTTTTATATCATAGATGGAAAAGGATCCTCAAGCAGTGACACTGGATTTCTCATCAGTCATCGCAGGCAGGTTTTAGAGCCTTGGAAGAAAAGTTTTCTTTTCTTCAACTAGAATACCAGGCACCAGGGGTGTCTAGGTGGCTCAGTTAGTTAACATCCAACTCTTGCTTTTGGCTCAGGTCATGATCTCACCATTTCTGGGTTCAAGCCCCGCATCAAGCTCTGCACTGACAGTGTGGAGCTTGCTCAGGATTCTCCCTCTCCCTTTCTCTCCCTAACACTCCCCTGCTTGAGCACACATGCTCTCTAAATAAACAAACAAACAAACAAATAAATAAATGCCATGTACCAAATAACCCATAACATGTACAAATAGAATGAAGGGATTGAAATCACATTTTTGTCCCCATTCAAATAAAAACAACCCTATCAGTACATACTGATACAGATTAAATCTCGAGATATTGAAGGAAATTGAAATTTTCAGTGTTCACCACTGCAGAAGTGGTTGAATGTTTTTATTAGGGTTTCTGTAGCTCAAAGTGAAGAAATGAATTTATTTCTATATAAATTAAAATGTAAAAAGAGCAAAGTGCGATTTGAGGGGCCCTATGAACTACCACAAATATTTCCTCGGCAATCACCCCAATCATACCTTTGGACAAAGGAGATATCCTCTACCATGAGCACAGACTCAGAATACATGAATTGTACTATCAAATGTAGTCTTTTGGATTTCTATCCTCAAAGGTATTCTTGGAAATAAAAATCATCTTAGAAAACATGACATGCCAGGGAGCCTGGGTGGCTCAGTCAGTTAAGCATTGGACTCTTGATTTTGACTCAGGTCATGATCTCACTTTTTGTGAGATCAAGGCCAGGGTCGAGCTCTGTTCTGACATCATGAAATGTACTTGGGATTCTCTCTCTTCCTCTCTCTCTGTCCCTCCCCCCACTTGCCCCCATGCACATGCTCACTTTCTCTCTCCCTCTCAAAATAAATACCTAAATCAACTTCTTTAAAAAAAGAAAAAATGACATGCTAAATTGGTATACATCATAGTGTCCACACGCTAAAGGACTCAATGGGGAGTTATTTCCTTAAGGAAAACAGAGATAGTAAAGAGGAGTGATAAAGGGCCTTTGGCAGAGATAATACATTAAACCAGGTCAGGGATTCTACATGAGGCTCTATTAACACATTTGGTCAGATGAATCTTTGTCTTGTGCGACTGTTTTGTGCATTGTGAGAGTGTTAGCAGAATCTTGATCCTCTATGAGCTAATTGCCAGTTAGCAACCTTCCAATTATGACACCAAATTTGTGCCTGGACATAGCCAATATCCCTTTGGTTGAGGTAATTGTCTCCAGGCTTGAACAACTAATTCCAGCAAAGACACTAAGCAGGTGTTTATTTGATGGAAACAAATATATTCATATTTGTCTTTAAAAAGAAATATATATATATATATATACATATATATATATATATATACACACACATATATATACTACTGTACAATGAGAATAATTTCACTCAGTTGCTGGAAGGTTTCATTTAGCCCTTTTTCCAATTATTAAATACCTTCTAAGTGACAAGTGACTTACAACCTTTTCCTAATGGGCAAGCCATGTAAATGAGATATGCAGACAGGGCATAAAAGAGGGAGAAGAGGAGTAATAGTGGTTTTATGATATTGTATGCACAAATCCACTTTTCTTGATCGATTTTAAGTGTCCTTATTTTACTAGTTATGTCCCAGGGAATGAATGTGCGTGTGTGCGTGCGTGTGTGTGTGTGTGTGTGTGTGTGTGTGTGTAAATAACCAACTCCAGCAAGGACACATCAAAGTTCTTACACTACTCACTGTGACTAAATAATATGTTCATAATGTCAGTTGATAAGTTCCCTAATGCTTTTCCCTCCCTGTTTATTAAAATTAATGATTTTTTATGAAACTCCTGAGGCAAGCAATGATGGGAATGATATTGAGCTTGATTTTAAATCTCCGGTGACATACATCCAATCAAGGCATTCCCCTAGGCTTTTAGTCTAAATAGTCTTAAAGAATTAAGTAAATTAATAAATGTTATAAAATAGAATAACTACCTACAACCTCATGATGATTATGACTGGAACAGAACAGAAGGTTTTAGATATTGCCAATTAAGAAACTCTGCCATCTAGCTCTGACTTGTAAAGAGCCACAGGTCATCACTCCATGCTTACAGCAAGAAAAAAGAAACCTGAATAAACTGAAAATCAGTGACTTTTCCTGGACCCAACAGAGAATTCAGGATGCGAGGCAAGCTGGCACACTAAAATCTGGACAGACAAGCCAGAACAGAGAAGCCCAGCAGAGATCGGATTAACTAGAGCAGAAGCTGCTGGAACTGGCAGGAACATTTAAATGGTAATTTGATGACAGTGGACTAGCTTGGGAGTGAGAAAATCCTGGGGGCATGCAGTCTCAGGGAAGCCTCTCTGCTTTTATGGGTTTTATGTCCAGAACACCATTAAGTTCCCTGGTGAAGAGCAGGAATATCACCCTGTGTCTTTGGCAGGGGGAGCGAAGAAGTAACCATGTGATATATGCCAGTGAATCCTCTAAACAAACACCTATTCTCCAGAAAAAAGGCTTTGCCGAAGCCTTTCTTACATGGGCTTAAGGGTAATTATCCAACTCCAATAATCTAACTCCTTCTAGCAATCCCGACACCTAAAGAGGGGAAATGGGAAAGAGCAGAGCAAAGCGAAACAAAACAAAAGAACTCTGAAACACTTAGGAAGTCGTAGCCCATAAAAAAACAGAATTAATCCTAAGATTATGATATTTTTCCCCTTTCCTACTCCTTATAACCACATCAACAGGGCTTCAGAATAATAACAGTAATAATTACAGCTGAAAGAGCCAGCAAGACTCACTCAGTTTAAGGAGTTCTAGTTGGGGTGCCTGGGTGGCTCAGTGGGTTGAGCATCTGACTTTGGCTCAGGTCATGATCTCACAATTTGTGAGTTTGTGCCCCACATCAGGCTCTGTGATGATAGCTCAGAGCCTGGAACCTGCTTTTGATTGTGTCTCCCTCTCTCTACTGCCCCTCCCCTACTTGTGCTCTGTCTCTCTGTGTCTTTCAAAAATAAATAAATGTAAAAAAAAAAAATTAAAAAAAGGAAAGGAGTTCTTAGTAAAATCAAGAGGAAATGGGAGAGTAAAGCAGAGATACTAGGGGATTTCAAAACTCCTGACATCTATCATAAAGAAGAAATGTAAATATAGCCAAATTCAGTGCCAGATTAAAATAAAATCTCAATCTGAGGGATTATTATATGATACATTATGTTCAGTTTTCAACAAAAAATTACAAGGCATGCTAAAAGGCAGGGAAAAAACAGAATACAATCTGAGGAGACTAGGCAAACATCAGAACAAGATTCACATATGGTACAAATTTGGGATTTTTAGATGATGAATTTAAAATAAATATTATTAATATGATAAGTGCTTTAATTGAAAATTTGACAACTGGAGAGCCTGGGTGGCTCAGTCACTTGAGCATCTGAGTTGATTTTTGGCTCAGGTCATGATCACAGGGTTGTGGGATCGAGCCCCATATTGGGCTCCATACTGAGTGTGGAGCCTGCTTAGGATTCTCTCTCCCTCTGCCTCTCTACCCCACTTTTTATCTCTCTAAATAAAATAAATAAATAAATAAATAAATAAATAAATAAATAAATAATTTGACAAGCAAAAACAGGTGAGTAATGTAAATAAGGAGATGGAAATAACAAGAAACAATGTTAGAAATTAAAAACAATGTAACAAAATGAGGAATCTCTTTGCAAAGCCCATGAAAAGAATGTACACAGCTGAAGAACTAGTAAGCTTGAACATATGTCAATAAACACTTCCCAAAATGAAGTACAGAGAGAAAAAATGAAAATAGAAAAAAAAACAAGATATATTAAGAACTGTGAAATTTTCAAAAGGTGTAACATAAACATGTAATTTGAATATCAAAAACAAAAGCATAAGAGAATGAAACTGAAAGAAATATTCGAAAACATAATGGCAGAGAACTTAAAAAAAATAATACTGACACTAAACTATAAAATCAGGAAAGTCAGGGAACCCAAAGCAGCATAAATACAGAAAACAAACAAAAATATACCATCAGGCATATTATATTGAAACTGTAGAAAATCAACGATAAATACAAAATCTCAAAAAAAGAGATAGTAAAACGAAACAAAATAAACAACAACAACAACAACAACAACAACAACAACAACAAAAACCCTTACCTATAGAGGAACAAGGTTAAGAACTATAGAAGACTTCTTGTCAGAAATCATGCAAGAAAGTAGACATGGAGTGAAATATTTAAAGTGATGAAAGACAGAAGACACCAATCTAGAGTTTTATAGCCAGCAAAATTATACTTCAGTGAAAAAAAACAACATAAATTGTAACGAATTGTTAAAGGCCAAGTACAGGTGAATGTGACAGTTTAGACTACCTTGATGCCCTAAAAACAAGCCTTCATTGGATGCTCAAGAGAAAGGCTGAGGAAGGCTCTAGATCTGAAAGGGGTCTTGCAGTGACACAGAGGGACATATAGAGATAAGCTGTCATTGGAGTACTGGTACAGAACCCAGATCCTTATCTCATATGAAACCAAAGCTGTGTATGCAAAAGAGAGTCCAGAACCCTTCCCACCCTTTCCCACTGGTTCAGAGGAATGGTTGGCCACTCCTAGCAGAAAGAAATAAATGAAAGCCATCTGTTTCTAGGACAGTGTAAGGACATGCTCTCTCATCAAGGAACTTTCACTGACACAAATAGGGTAAGTGCAGGAAAATCATTCTCCCTAAAGACATATCAGTGTTGTAAAGCAGTATTTGGCTGACTGCTATGAGGTAGGAGGAAAAGGGGGTAGATTATGTTGGAGGCACACACTCACAGATCCTTCCTAAGAATAAGGGAAAGAAGGAGAACCAAGGACATAATCCCTTTATTCCCTACTGCCCAACCAGGGCCTTGTGTTAAATACAAGCAACAGCAACCAATCACTAGAAGAGTGGAGGAAGAAAAGAAAGCCCTTCTGTGTCTGAAGTGTATAAGGCCTATTAGTAGCCATGAATAAAGTAGCAACACTGAGAAAAACTATGTCACTCCAGGTCTTACCATAAGCCTAAGATACCAGTCAGCCAAGATGGAGTAATTTGAAGTCTACAGTTCACTGAAGGTGACGTTAGCAACAATAAAAGCTCAGTCCACCTAACTTTTGACTAGATTAATTCAACTCTCTCCACTAATAGAATGAGAAAAGAAGAGTCATGTCCATTTCTAAACCAGATTAAAATTTAGCTTAGTCTTGGGGTGCCTAGGTGGCTCAGTTGGTTAAGCATCTGACTTCAACTCAGGTCATGATCTTGCAGTTTGTGAGTTCGAGCCCTGCTTTGAGCTCTGGGATGATAGCTCAAGATTCTGTCTCTCTGTCTCCCTGTTCCTCCCCTGCTTGTGCTCATTCTCTCTCTCTCTCTCTCTCTCTCTCCTCTCTCTCTCTCTCTCTCATAAATAAACACTAATTTTTTTGTAATTTTGCATGGTCTTTACTCATCTTTTTTTTTTTTTTTTTTTTTTTTTTAATTTTTTTTTTCAACGTTTATTTATTTTTGGGACAGAGAGAGACAGAGCATGAACGGGGGAGGGGCAGAGAGAGAGGGAGACACAGAATCGGAAGCAGGCTCCAGGCTCCGAGCCATCAGCCCAGAGCCCGACGCGGGGCTCGAACTCACGGACCGCGAGATCGTGACCTGGCTGAAGTCGGACGCCTAACCGACTGCGCCACCCAGGCGCCCCTCTTTACTCATCTTTTATGTGTAATATCTGAAGTTATCAAATATAGGATACACATCAAAAAAAAAAAAAAAAAGGAAATTATTCATTTTAAAGAGAAAAAAACAGTCAACAGAATCAGACTCAGAAATGGCCCTGTTGTTGAAATCTCAAGTAGGAATTTTGAAATATCTGTGATATTAATGAGTTGAAGGATATAGTAAAAAAGTTACACAGCATGCATAAGTAGATGGGAAATTTTAGTAGCAATATGGTAATCTAACAAAGAATCTAAAAGAAATGCCAGAAATCCAAAATGTGATATCTGAAATACAAAAGTCATTCAAAAGTCTTAATAGTATACTGAGCAGAGAAAAAGAAGTAATTAGTAAAAAAATTAAAAAAAGAAGCAGCAATTAGTGTACTTTAAGGCAGTTCAATAGAAATTGTCCAAAATAAAAAACAAAGACAATTTTTAAATTCAGAATAGAGCTCCAAGAGTTATGAGATTATATATCAAAATGTTTAACATACATGTAATTGAATTCTTAGTAGAAAAACAAACAAACAAAAAAAACCGTACAAAAGGTAAGAAAGGGTCAGTGGAATAGTGGAACAAAAGTGGCAAGAATTTTCTTAAATTAATGAAAACCAGTAACAGTTGACCCATGATGTTCAGAGAACTATAAACGGGTGAAACACAAAGAAAATTCACAATGACATGTCATAGTCAAAGTGTGGAAAAACAAAGAATAAGAGAAAGTATTGAAGGAAGTAAGAGGGAGTAAAAAATAAGAGAAAGAGAAAAATCTACCAGAAATAACAGATTTTTCATCAAAAACTATGCATTGATGGAAGACAAAACCCGCCAGATTTACTGAAAGCAGATCTCCCTTACAGGTAGAATAAACATGGTACCAGACGGAAATCTGGATCTACAAAAAGAAATTAAGGGCATCAAAAGTGGTGAAAATTAGAGTAAATATAAGAAGTATTCTCCAGGGCTCAGTGGGTAGAGTATGCGACTCTTGATCTCAGAGTTGGAAGTTTGAGCCCCATGCTGGGTGCAGAGATTACTTAAAGATAAAATATTTTCTTAAAGTATTTTCCATATATATGACCTCTTTAAATAAAAATAGTAATATTAAAAAAACAAGTGTATTGGGAGTTTTATACACTAAAAGTCAAAGTAAAAGATCAGATAATGAAATACAAAGGAGGAAAGTGAGGAAACGGGAGATTATTGTGATAAGATTCTTATAGTGTGCAGTAAGTAGTACTATGGGGAGGTAAACTGTAATAAAGAGTATTTTGTAATCCTAGAACAACTACTAACAAACAAAACATGGAAGTATGATCCAAAAATTAGCAGTGAGCATAACACAGAATAAAAAGTATAATTTTTTTCCTAAATAACGGCCAAAAAGAAGGAAAGGAAGAAAGAGGAGCAAAGCAAAATAGGAAATAAGTATCAAAATAATAGATTTAAAAGTAAATATATTGACAATTACATTAAATACAACTTCTAAGTACACCAGTTAAATGATAGAAATTGTGAAGTTGGATAAAAAAAGCAAGATTCACATACATGCCTTGTTAAAAGAAAATCCACTTTCAATATATAAAACAAAGACAGATTAATGATGAACTCATGAAATATGAGTCCATATGCCAACACAAGCCATGCAAACACAAATCCACAAGATCCTTACTGGCTACATAAATATCAGGCTATGCAGACTTTATAACAAGGAATACTACCAAGGTTAAAGAAGGCTTTTGTATAATGTGATAACAGTCAACTCCCCAAGACAACCTAACAATCCTAAACATATAAGAATATAACCCTCCAAATAAGGGAGCTTCCAAATATGTAAAATACAACTGACAGAATTGAAAAGACTTAAAATAGCATGAAAAGTATGAAAGGTTTAGGGATAAATTTCATAAAATATATGTAAGACTTGTACCTTATAAACTGTAAAGTATTTCTGAGGAAACTGAAGATGATCTAAACAGAGGAATATCTGATGCCCATGAATTAGAGAATCAGTAATAATAAAATATCAATAATACCCCCAAGTTATATATATTCAATGAAATCTCAATAAAAATTCCAATTGAATTTCGGTAGAAATGGGCACACTGATTATAAAATATTTTTATGGAAAAATAGGATATGTGGAAAAGTCAAAAAATTGGAAAAAAAGGAACAAAGCTGGAGGACTAAGACCACCTAGTTTCACAACTTAATATAGAACTGAAATTATTAAGACAGTGTAATACTGACTCAAAAACAACCAGGTAGATCAATGGACTATCCATAGGTCTACCTATTTTATATGATCAATTCATTTTTGACAGATATTCAGATGTATAAATAATTTAAGGGAGAAAGTGTAGTATTTTCAAAAAACAATGCTGGAAATTGTGGAAATACACATGCAAAAATAAAGGTGTACTCTGAACTCTATCTTTCATCATATTCCAAAGTTTACCAAATTTGTATCGTTAAGTTAAATACAAAAATGAAAACTATGACATACCTGATTGAAACCATCAAAGAAAATCTTGCTGACCTTCACTTATGCAAAGCTGTCTTTATTAAAACTCAAAAAAGTGGGGCGCCTGGATGGCTTGGTCGGTTAAGCCTCTGACTTCGGCTCAGATCACGATCTCACGGTCCGTGAGTTCGAGCCCCGCGTCGGGCTCTGTGCAGACAGCTAAGAGCCTGGAGCCTGTTTCAGATTCTGTGTCTCCCTCTCTCTCTGCCCCTCCCCTGTTCATGCTCTGTCTCTCTGTGTCTCAAAAATAAATAAACGTTAAAAAAAAAAAATTTAAAAAAAACTCAAAAAAGTAAAAACCATAAAGGAAAAAAATCATAAATTTGACTTCCTCAAAATAAATAAGTAGGTAGGCACTTCATAAAACCCTTTTGGGGGCACCCAGGTGGCTCAGTTGGTTAAGTGTCTGGCTCTTGCTTTCGACTTGGGTTGTGGTCCCAGGATCCTGGGATAGAGCCCTCAGGCTCGGTGCTGGGTGTGGAGCCGGCTTGAGATTCTTTCTCTCCCTCTGTCCCTCTCCCCTGCTTGCACTAGTTCTCTCTCCCAAAAACAAAACAAAACAAAAAATAAGCAAACAAAAAAACCAAAAAAAGCACTCTTTTAATAAAATGAAAGGAAAAGCCACCAACTAGCAGAAAATGTTTTTAAAATAGATATTGGTATGGGGGTGCCTGGGTTGCTCAGGCAGTTAAGCATCCAACTTCAGCTCAGGTCTTGATCCTGCGATTCATGAATTTGAGCCCCACGTTAGGCTCTGTGCTGACAGCTTGGAGCCTGGAGCTTGCTTCAGATTCTATGTCTCCCTCTCTCTCTCTGCCCCTCTTCTGCTCGCATTCTGTCTCTTTCTCACTCTCAAAAATAAATACACGTCAAAAAAATACGTGTCAAAATAAACACACGTCAAAATAAATACGTCAAAAAAATGGTATTAGGGTTTATATTATTAATATATAAACAATGCATGTAATTCAATAATCCAACAATTGAAGGATAAATGATCCAATAGAGAGAAAAAAAGATAAGAATAGACTTCACCAAAGGAAAAATACAAATGGCAACAAGATATGGGAAAATGGTCAAATCCGTTAGTTTTTAGGGAAACGAATTAAAAGCACAATGGATACCACTTCAAATCAATTACACTGGCAAAAAACCCAGAAAAACAAAGAATGAATATAACAAATGCTAAGGAGGATATGGAGCATGTAGAACTCACACACACAGATGGCACAAACCCAAAATGTCACAGCCACTTTGGAAAACGTTGGACGGTTTTTCATAAACCTAAAAATGCATTTACCATTCACCTCAGCGATTCCACTTTCAGCTACTCACTTACAGTGAGAACACAGGTTCACAGAGTTTCAGACGAAAACCCACAGTATTTTTAAAAATATATTTAGAGCCCCCAACTGGAAACAACCCAACTGTTCTTCACATGGTGAATGGTCAAATTTTGGCACATTCATTCAATGGACTACTGCTCCGCAATGAAAAGAAAAAAAAAAATATTAATATATGCAGCAACAGGGATGAATTCCAAAATGTGAAGGGTTGGGGCGCCTGGGTGGCGCAGTTGGTTAAGCGTCCGACTTCAGCCAGGTCACGATCTCGCGGTCCGTGAGTTCGAGCCCCGCGTCGGGCTCTGGGCTGATGGCTCGGAGCCTGGAGCCTGTTTCCGATTCTGTGTCTCCCTCTCTCTCTGCCCCTCCCCCGTTCATGCCCTGTCTCTCTCTGTCCCAAAAAATAAATAAACGTTGAAAAAAAAAAAATTTACAAAATGTGAAGGGTGAGTAGCAGACGTAAATTCTTCATATTACACAATTCCACTATATGATATTCTCAAAAAGGGAACTACGGAGATAAAAACATAGGTCATAGGTTGTTGTGGGCCATGTGTTAAACCCAGTGTCCGCTGTTCTGTATCTGTTTGTCAAAAGTCTTTGAATTATTCGCTTAAAAAGTTTAAGCTTATTGTATGTAAATAATGACTTAAAATAACATGAAGAATTTGCTTTCATATCAAAGAGCTGATTTTATCCATCCTACAGCGCTTTTAAATAGTGTACCAGTTTTTACTGTGAAAAAGTTATATTTGAGTCAATATTAGTACACACCTCATCAGAACCATCTATTAGAAGGAGCTTCTGACATGCAACAAGATCCATACAGGGCCACGGTTCCATCCTGCTTTTGATAGGTACCATTGATGTCATTTTTCAGCCCAACGTTGATTATTCCCCATCAAACCATTCTTTCCTTAAATTTAAAATATATCCATATTAGACTAACTTATTAAAGTTCCTTCACTTGGGGCGCCTGGGTGGCTCAGTCGGTTAAGCATCCGACTTCAGCCAGGTCACGATCTCGCGGTCCGTGAGTTCGAGCCCCGCGTCGGGCTCTGGGCTGATGGCTCAGAGCCTGGAGCCTGTTTCCGATTCTGTGTCTCCCTCTCTCTCTGCCCCTCCCCCGTTCATGCTCTGTCTCTCTCTGTCCCAAAAATAAATAAACGTTGAAAAAAAAAAATTTAAAAAAAAAAAAAAAAAAAAAAAAAAAAAATAAAGTTCCTTCACTTGCAGAAACCTCCAGTGAGATGAAACTGAAACCATAGCTTTCATAGGGGAATTTCTAAAGCACCTTATCACAGTACCATAAACAGAAATCTGGTTGGAGAATGTGAAATGGGTTATTAAACTATTCAAATCCATACATTAATTTACTTTTTTTTAATGTTTATTTATTTTTGAGACAGAGAGAGACAGAGCATGAACGGGGGATGGTCAGAGAGAGGGAGACACAGAATCCGAAACAGGCTCCAGGCTCTGAGCTGTCAGCACAGAGCCCGACGCGGGGCTCGAACTCACGGACCGCGAGATCATGACCTGAGCCGAAGTCGGCCACTCAACCAATTGAGCCATCCAGGCGCCCCCCAAATCCATACATTAATTTAAACGAAATCAAAACATTCTGTAAGTATAGTTGGTACTTTGAAAAAATAAAAGGCTGAGATTTTTCCATTTCAATTTTACTTAGAAATTGTAGTGTAAAAAAAAAAAAAAAAAGAAAAAACAAATTATATTGTAGTGTAGACCTACAAATAATAAGTCTTATTCAGCTGTTTCCAAAGCCTAACAGTAATGTTACTGGAAGAAAAGATAATTTATTTCATTTTTTATGATGGACACTCAGAAATATGATTATCAAAAAAAAGAAAAATCAAGGGATTCCTTGGGTGACTCAGTCGGTTAAGCATCTGACTCTTGATTTCAGCTCAGGTAATGAATGATATCATGGTTTGTGAGTTCAAGCTCTGCATCGGGCTCTGCACTGACAGAGTGGAGTCTGCTTTGGGATTCTCTCTCTCCCTCTCTCTCTAAAAATATATAAACTAATAGTTTTTTTTAATTCAAGCCTAATACGAAGTTATTTTTCATCTGACATAATTTAAGATGTTAGCTGTTACCCCTCTGTGTTTCTGTGTAAATACGTATTTACCTCTCTCACACCGTATTTCAGTTAAATGTTTTAATTGTTTGGTTTGATTCATCTATCTGTTTTTTTTTTTTTTTAATGTTTATTTTTGAAGGAGACAGAGACAGCATGAGCAGAGGACGGTCAGAGAGAGAGAGGGAGACACAGAATCGGAAGCAGGTCCAGGCTCTGAGCTGTCAGCACAGAGCCTGACATGGGGCTGAAGTTGGACACTTAACGGACTGAGCCACCCAGGCGCCCCACTACCTGTTTAATTTTACTGTCTCTAGATTATGAGAATTCATTAAATAAAGTATAGAAAATGTGTTTTATTTTTATTTTTTCAATCCTGAGAGAAAATAAGTACTCCTGATGTATAAGTGGAGGGTTTAGTTTTAGCTACTTAGGAAAATGCAAAAATACTCCAGAAAGTCTTAAACCATGGAGAGATTTAATAATGAGTCATCCTGGAAAAAGAAAAATCACTCCCTGCTTTTCTAAAAGTGGGTAACTTGGGGCGCCTGGGTGGCGCAGTCGGTTGAGCGTCCGACTTCAGCCAGGTCACGATCTCGCGGTCCGTGAGTTCGAGCCCCGCGTCAGGCTCTGGGCTGATGGCTCAGAGCCTGGAGCCTGTTTCCGATTCTGTGTCTCCCTCTCTCTCTGCCCCTCCCCCATTCATGCTCTGTCTCTCTCTGTCCCAAAAATAAATAAAAAACGTTGAAAAAAAAATTAAAAAAAAAATAATAAAAGTGGGTAACTTAAAAATGTGAATCCTTGGTTGCATTCGCTAAAATGGTACCAGTTATCCTTATCTCACCTACTTGGTACAAGGATGAAATAAAATACATTCTTAAAAATACCTAGCGCAAGCCTAGAATGTATTTTATTTAAAGTTACAGGAGCTGATTCGTACCTAATGGAAAATAGTTGAGTAGACTTGGGAGTTTCCTCTAATATTGTATTCTATTTATTGTATGTGTTACTCATAGGCTGGTTCCTATCAGTGCACAAAAATATGAGTCATGGAATCCCAATCTTTTTCTATATCAAAATCCGGTTTGGTGGCTCTATACCTGATTGGCTTTCTAATATTAGTCACGGTCAAAGCACTGGTTTTAAAGGATGAACTTTTTCTTAATCTGATGTTGATCCCAACACAGTTTAGAAATAAAATTCCGGGTGAGTCCCAAGTTGCCAAGTGGCAGGCTAGCTTCCAACAACCCAGGAACATTTTCAATGATCCTAACCCTTAGCGCCCTGCCCCTGCAGTTTCCCAAGGTGCTGCTTGCATACTTCGCAGAAACGGTCTTCCGTACCACCAGCTGAGACCTCGGCCCAGAGGTCAGCACACAGGCCACGTCCTTGGGCAGTGGTGTTGGGAGTGCCCTCTACCGTTCCTTAGGCAAGGCGTCTCTTACTGACCGAGGTGGCCTTACTACCAGGCAGGTACAATGTGGTACAGCAGGGGCTGGGACCCACTCTCCCCCTCTCTGCGGTGCACTCGGGGCAGTGTCTGAGGTGCAGGCTACTGAATGCGCCATGGTAGGACCTCTGCCTGGGGCTCTGCTACCAGTCAGGTGGTCTAACCCGGTAGATACTGGTCATGTGGAGTTTCCTGAGCTACTGTGTTATGCCTGTGAGTGCTGGATAGCCAAGCTCCTAGTCTCCTTCTTTACACAACCCCGAGACCACACACAGTCTGGCTTATATGACTTCCCTGTAGATGTCTATGATGATTAGGAGACCATGTGGCAATGGTACCTCTGGTCTTCAGTGGCTGTTTCATCACTCCAAAGCCAGGATCTGTAGACTCTATTTTATTTGTTTTTAAGATTTATTTATTTATTTATTTATTTATGTATGTATGTATGTATGTATATATGTATGTAGAGAGAGCATGCATATGCAAGTGAGTGGGGAAGGGGCAGAGAAGGAGGGGGAGAGAGAGAGAGAATCCCAAGTAGGCTCCACGTCACTAGCCTGGAGCCTACCGTGGTGCTCAATCCCACAGATTGCGAGATCATGACCTGAGACGAAATTAAGAGTTTGACACTTACCTGACTGAGCCACCAGGTGCCCCAGGATCTGCAGATTTTATAATCAGGCTACTTGACATTGATAAGCTACTGTCTCAGTTTGAGCAGACAACATTGGAAATAAAATCATTATTAACTGTGGAGTACATTTGAAATCTTTGCTACACATACGTCTTGCTTCCAATTTGGAATTAAAAAAAAAAAAATAAAATGACTTCTAAAGCGTGCATATCTGAAGCCTAAAAGTAACTGTGACTTAATGACTATTCCAAATATCAAGAGATATCCACTAATAAATATTATGTTCTTTACATCACCCATCCACCCACTTGAAGAGACAAGAGTTCAACAATAATAAAAATAACTAACTTTATAGGTAACAGATGGCATTTGTGTCCCTTGGGGTAAACTCAGTATCAGTTTAGAACCTCAGCACACCTGACCAGAATCACATTGCCGCCTATATGTGCTACGCCTCTGCTCTTTGATTTAAAGACAAATATCATAGGATTTCACTCATACATGGAATTTAAGAAACAAAACAGACAAACATAGGGGAAGGGAAGGAAAACTAAGATAAAAACAGAGAGGGAGGCAAACCATAAGAGACTCTTAAATACTGAGAAAATGAAGGTTGCTCTAGGGGAGGTTGGAGGGGGATGGTCTAAATAGGTGATGCGCATTAAGGAGGGCACTTGCTGGGATGAGCACTGGGTGTTATAAGTAAATGTTGAATCAATTACTGAAACCAATACTACACTATATTTTCACTAACTTGAACTTAAATAAATGTAAATAACTAAATAAAATTTTTAAAACTTATAGTCATAACGTATTTGAGACAAATTCTTTTCCTTGGTGTTCTACGGGAAGGTAATTTTTATAATTCTGTACACATTGAATCTTGCCATTGGAATGAATATTAAAAACTATCTGGTCCAAAGTCATGCTCAATGCTGGAAAAGCTTGGGTTTTGATCCTAACAGATGGAGAACCTGCCACTGCTGAAACTTTTCCACTGTCATTGTGTTCACCCCATAGGTCAGCTTAGCTTCCATTTAGGGGCATTTCTAGTTAATTCTTCAGTATCTTTCTAAAGTGCTTCCTACCTAGACTTACATAAGAGAAATCATTTCCTTATTAAAAGTTTACCTATCCCTGAAAATGCTCCAGGGCTCTATGATATTAGTAGCTCCACTTTACTGTTAATTCTGAGGCAAATTAACACGTAAGTTAAGTGAAAATTCATTTTAAATTCCTACTGAGGGAAATTGTGATAACCATGTGATATTTGATGTGATAAAAGAAATCTGAGGGATGCCTGGGTGGTTCAGTCAGTTAAGCGCCCAACTTCAGCTCAGGTCATGATCTCGCGGTCCGTGAGTTCGAGCCCCCGTCGGGCTCTGTGCTGACCGCTCAGAGCCTGGAGCCTGCTTCAGATTCTGTGTCTCCCTCTCTCTCTGCCCCTCCCCTGCTCAAGCTCTCTCTCTCCTCTCTCTTTCTCTCTCTCTCTCAAAAATAAATAAACATTAAAAAAAAGTTTAAAAAAAATCTGAGAACCATTTTCTAGGCTGATTACAACTGAAAAAGTCTGTTTTAGCATATATTCACTTATTCTGGAAATTACATGGAATTTTGTTACACATAACTCTAGACTTTGTGTCAATAAAGAGTCAAATTTAAATTTAAAATCTTTATTAAGCAATAACCCTTCTGGCAAGTAGTCTCTGTTAAAGACTCTTCACAAAAGTGGTGCAAGGCTCTTGTGGCCAGTGCAGGGACTAGAGGCCACTTTAAGAGAGGTATAAAGAAAACACATAATGTCTATACATCTCTATCTCTATCTCTATCTCTATCTCTATCTCTATCTCTATCTCTATCTCTATTCATATATGTACATGTGTGTATATCTGTGTCTGTGTCCATATCTGTATCTGTATCTCCTAGAAAGAGCTTGGCCAACAAAAGTGTAAGAACCGTATTGATCCAATGTGAATTTGCCCAATCTGCCTGGTCTCCAAGTACCGAAAGTACCAAATCTGGGTCCTTCTATTCATGATTCCAGGAAAGAGAAAAACATTAATACCTCAACGAGAACCTGCATTCTACTTGCTGACAGTCTACTAACCATCTTTACCTTGTACACTTGTAGAACCACCACTGTGGAAGGCATTCCAACAAGACTTGAGCTCTCAAGAGCAGATAAAGAAAAATAAGACCATATAGAAGAGTCTCAGAATCACATGTGAAAAAAAAAAAAAAAATGAAGAGAAAATCTTACTAACTCTGGATGGGGAAACATTTTCTTAACAAGGAAAAGACCAGGGAAGTATTAATAGATTTTTCATTGTAACACCAGAAGCCAAAAGGTGGTAGAAAAACAATCAAAAGAAAATAGTGTGATACAAAATGTTACACCCAACAATGCTGTCAATATCTTACTAGGGCAAAAGAAGGATGTTTGTGGATATTGAAGAGTTTATCGTTCATGAATCTCATTTAAAGGAGATATATGAGTGAAGACTCTAACCAACATTTTTCTTTAAATCTCTATAATGAGTAAAAATTTTGAAAAGAAGAAAGTGATGAGTAATGAAATGTATGAAATATATGGCAATACACAATTTACATAAATATCTATGAAGAGACATATAAGCAAATATATAACAACAATGGCAGTATAATTTAAAGAGAATATAGATTGGGGTATCTGGGTGGCTCAGTCGGTTGAGCGTCCGACTTCAGCTCAGGTCATGATCCCACGGTTCTAGAGTTCAAGCCCCACATCAGGCTAGCTGCTATCATCTCAGAGCCCACTTCAGATCTTCTGTCCCTCTCTCTCTCTCTCTCTCTCTCCCCCTCCCCCAGCTCATGCTCTTTCTCTCAAAAATAAATTTAAAAAAAACATTAAGAGAAAGAAATAAAGAAAATATAGTCAAGCATAAGGGAGTATTTTTTATTTTATTTATTTTTTATTTTTATTTTTTAAATTTTATAGTTTTATTTAATTTTATATTTTTAATTTTATTTTTTTAATTTTTTATTTAATTTATAAAATCGATAAAAATGTAATCTATATAAGTAAATATAGATTTTGACAATGAAGGAAAAAAAAGGAAAACAAAAAGAAAATAGAAGCGTCTTGAAGACCTCATTCTGGAAATAAGGGAACTGACAGCGGTGAAACATATTTGTGGGGAAAAATAGAGTTTTGATTTTTAATTACACAAAAAAATATGTTTCTTATTGCCAGTAATATAGACCCTTCTCAGAATTTTCCCAAGCATCATGACTAATGCAACAGTCTCCAATTTCCAACTAATTACCTGATTTATTTTTGTCTTCATGGCACTTATTACTGACATTTGATTGTATATTTATTTGCTCTTTTCTTCACTAGAATGACTAGAATATAAACTCCACGATGGCGAGGTCTTATCTATTTTGTTCCATGCTTTATTCCCATGACAGGAAGAAACAATTAGTAGTGGGTAATTGATAAATATTCATTGAATAAATGCATGAATTCCAGGTTAAGAATGGAATGGAGAAGCACACTAAATTTCCTAAGTTGGCAATGGGATATACAGAATCAATAGTAATTTGACCAAACCAGAAAAAAAAAAATCAAAATGCAAAAACAGATATAACTAACATAAATTCAAATACAGAGTAAGTGAAACAACAATAGTAAAGGCCATATTCTATTTATAAAAAATACATGAGACTTCTGGTTTCAGGCCCAACACGTAAACATGCTGGAAGTTATCACTCTCATTCATTCTGATACTAAGAAAACCTGGACAAACAAAATCAAGGACTTTTCTAGAACATGTAAGAGAAGAGAAGCTACAGGACAGACTGCCTCCTGGAAACCTGGACAGGCAGACGCAACCAGAGTCAGAGCAGGAGAGCCATGAACGGGTGGGAACGGTGGGAACAATCCCATGGTCCTACTCCTGGTGAATCACTGCCAGCGGAAAACCCCGGGGCCTCAGTCTTGGGGGCGCCTACACTTTCATGGGCTTTACGTCCAGGAACTTGACCATGTTCTCACAGTGAGGATCCTGACATTTCTCTTCCGGATCTGGGGAGGGGGGTGGGACGAAAAGTCAAATCACAGACTGGGAGAAAGTACGTGCCAAACACATATCTTATGAAGGACCCGGACCCCAAATATACAAAGAACTAAAAATTCAACAATGAGGAAACAAACAACCCACATGGAAAATGGGTGAAGAACTTGACAGACACCTCATCAAAGACATACAAGTAACAAAGAAGCATACGCAAAGGCACTCTAAATCGCCTGTCCTAAGAGAAATACAAATTAAAACAATGTGGCACCACAACAAAACACACACACAAATGGCAAATTCAAAACAAACAAACCAAAACCAAAACTAAACCGACACTGCTAACTGGTGGCCGGTATGCAGAAAAACAGTATCTTTCATCACCGCTAGTGGGATTACAAAACGGTACAGCCCCTTTGGAATACAGTTTGGAAATGTCTTACAATGTTAAGCATCGCCTTACCATACGATCTAGTAGTCACTCTCCTAAGTATTTAAACAATTAATTTGAGAACTTATAGTCACATACACACACACACACACAACCTACAAAAACAGTACACCTGAAAGTTTATAGTAGATCTATTTATAATTGTCCCAAACTGAATCAACCAAGATATCCCTCAATAGGTAAACAGAGAAACTGTGCCACCTCGACGCAATGGAATGCTATTCAGGGTGAAAAGAAATTGCCTCTTGAGCCATGAGAAGACATGAATAAATCCTAACTGTGCAATGGTGAGTGAAAGAAGCCAAGCTTAAAAAAAGATTACATCCAACTACATGTTATTCTGGAAAAACAGATCATAAGATACTAGTTTAGTGCTTGTAAGGGGATGAGGTGGGAGGTTAACAGTGGGAGGACCAAATACATGAAGCACAGGCAGTTTTTAGGGTAGTGAACTATTCTGTATGATACGGTAATAGGGGATACATGACACCATGCATTTGTCAAAACCTATAGAACTTTCTAGTTCAAAATTGAACTTGGATATCCACAATGTAGACAAGAATCATTTCAGAGATCAGAGGACCGTGGGGTGGAATGCAGAGTGACAAAAGAATCTGTCTTACAAATGTATGAAGCAGCTTTATTGAAGGAGGTGCAGGGAAGGGGGGATACTGACTTAAGTAACTTTGGAAACAAGTGGAGCCTGTAAGACTAAAAGGAACAAGTATTGTACAAAGCACTGTACTTTGATAAACTGTATCTCACAGAAATATGGGTTAACAATTTTGGAAACACCCTGGATGTTTTTTGGAATTGAACAATTGTAGCTATAACTGTAATTGGATAGTGGATTGAGGGACATAGTTTCCCACTGTTAGAGTAGAATAAACAAGTAGAAACAGAAAACCAAGTAGAAGAGGACAGAATGATCCCTCTGGTAATGCCTTAGAGGTGGACATGAAAATGAATTCTTGTTGAGTGTAATATACATACAGATGATACACATAGGAATATTTACAGATTACGTGCATATACATACTCCTATCCTGATGGAAGGCCAGCGGCCATTATGGAGGGAGGGAGAAATTTTAGCTGCATCAAATTTTGAACCTTCTAAATTCATTGCTGATAATGCCAATACATAGGTTCTGTGTGTGCTGTATGCCAGGGAGGGACGAGACGATGACGGAATTAGAGGAGCGGGTATTAAGTGTAGGAAACCCAAAAGTGATTTCCAATCTAAAGGAACCTCGGGCAATAGGAAAGCATCAGGCGGGGCTGATCAAAACAAAGCAAACAAACAAAAAACAATGAATGATTGATGCATCTCCACAGAAAACTTCCCCAGGCTGGGTCATCTTAATAACACTCATCAATGCTCTGCCTCAGTGGACCCCAGAACACGTAACAGACAAGCTACATCCACTGGTTTTTCAACCCAGTTAAGTCATGCATAAGGCAACGAGAACCATGATGTTTGATCCTTTCCTAGTTTCTCCAAATAAGAAAGTCATCAAAATCCCTTAGTCCAAAGGAAAGAGACTAGTATGGGGGTGAGGGAAGGGTGGAAAAAAGCAACTCAATGACTGACATTATTGGCTGCACAATACTCTGCTTCCCTTTTTTATCAGATTGTTCTTGAATACAATGGGAGTATTAATGCACAAACGAAGGTTGCCCCACATCTAAAATTTTTGCCAATAAGGTAAATGGATACATTTTATGACCAGCTGTTTAAGAAAAATGGAACTCCAAATGGCTAAAAACTAACATGAGAGGTACTCAACCTTTCCTGTGATCAAGTAAATCAAAATTAAATGCACAACAAGAAATGTTAAGACGCATAGTATTGATATTTTGAGAGCTTGACAATTTCAAGAGTGATGTAGTAGGTAGGAACACAGGAATTCCCACATATTGACAATAGGAGTATAAATTGTTACAGTAACTTTAGGGAGTAACATGGCAATTCTATTACAGTTTTGGGATGTGCCTGACCTGTGGCCCATCCGTGCTAGTATTTGATATGCATCTAAGAGGAACTCTCACATGTCCAGAGAGGTCACAAACAGGCGTTAGCTGATGTAACAAAAACTGAACAAAAATCCGAATATCTGTTGCCCAGGACAGAGTTACTGACCACATGTGGCTAACCAAATTTAAATTTTAATTCACTAAATTAAAATAGAATAAAATCAGTTACTGTATTGCACCAGCTACATTTAAAGCACTCAATAATCCTATGTACATGTACATCATTGCAGACAATTCTACGGGACATCGCTGATCTAAATTACTATGGATAATTAAACAGATAAATCAGTTCTCAACTCTGATATATTTATATGGTGAAACTGAAAAAAAATAGAGATACATTCACCAATAAGTCCAAATCTCTTAAATATAACGTTGAATGATAAATTTTAGTTAAGATTTGTACAGATACATAGGTAAATATGTATACATATATGTGTATATAACAGCATTTATACAAAGTTTCTTTTAAATAAGTTAAATTGCTTAGTTAAAATAAGTTAAATTGCTTAGTTGAAATATATTAAATACTAGGTAAGCAAAAAGATCCATGGAAGTGGAATATTCAAATTCCAGGATATTGGCCATCTTCTAACAAAGAGGGAAGGTAATGGGAGAAAGAACACAAGGCATTTCCAGTGCATCTGTAAAAAAATTATATTTTATCCTGGGTGATGGGTATATGAAATCTCTTATTTTTCTATATATCTTTTCTTTTTTATATATAAACTGATTCATTAACATAGAATTAAACAGAAAGGCATTAAATGTAAAGTTGTTTAGAAAATGTAATATTAAACAGAGAGATTAAAAATTCATTATATAAATAGAGATAACTTGGTCCAGATACCTCATCTAATTAAATAAAGCCTATCCCATCCATTATTTTTGCATTGTTAGTTAGGTATTATTATCCCCACTTCAGGAGAACCCAGGCTTCCAGCTGCAGCTTCCCCCAGTTCATGAGGATAATAAGCAGCAGAATCTTGGCTCAAACCCTTTTGAGGGTTGATAAAGTCATACCTTTGGCGTAACATCTAGATACCTGTATTTATTGAGGTTTGATTATGCCCAGCCTTATGCTCTAGTAATTATTATCAACCTACACGTTGTAGCATATGTTACAGATTTGAAAATACTTAATTTGATACCTACAAAATAATCTTGTAATCACAGTTTCTCTATTAACATATGGGAAACTTGAAAATTAAAATGATTCTTCAGCATCCTACATGCATTTTAGGCCTTTAACTTACAAAGCAGAAGGGGGGAAAGACCCCAAGTACTGTTAAAAATTATGTCTGTAATAATCTCTCTAAAGATATAAATTGGTTTTGTGTTCTTGGATCTATAAAATTCAAGGGTCCATAACTTAAAATTCTAACCTCAATTTTGGATCAAAGATGGCAACTCTGAGGATGTGAGGTATAAATTAAAAGATTAAAGAGCCGGAAGCAAGCATGGGAGAAAGTAAAAGCTTTCCAGAGTTTACTCCACTTTAAGCAGGAGATTATCTCATGTCTATGTAATTTTATTATACGTGTATGTAAACCTGAATGGAAATGTTTTACTCTTAAAAACTTTATTAAGTATGACAATAACCTGTATATATTCAAATTTAATTTGCCTTTGGAGGCAACTGGAGTTGTCAGAGGTAGAAATAAATGGGAAAAGGACAGTGGCAGCAAAAATAGAGAAAATCAGAATTACTGAAAGTTAATTCAGTGGCAAGACTGTTGCACCTGGTGACTGATAGGATATAGCAAAAGACTTTTCCAAGTTTTTTATTTTTAATTTTTTTCTACATCTATTTATCTGTGAGAGAGAGAGTGAGACAGAGCATGAGCAGGGAGGGGCAGAGAGAGAAGGAGACACAGGATCCGAAGCAGCCTCCAGGCTCCAAGCTGTCAGCACAGAGCCTGACACGGAGCTTGAACCCATAAACCATGAGATCATGACCTGAGCTGAAGTCGGACGCTTAGCCGACTGAGCCACCCCGGCGCCCCAAGTCTGTTCCAAGTTTTCAGTGTGAACAAAGATGGTGCCATTTCCTGAGATGTGGAACATCAGGTCAAGTGAAGCGTTCTGGAAGATCACAAGCTGAGTCTTGAAATCTTGGAAACTGAGTCCTGAATCCCTTTTTATTCTTGCGCACTATTTTGTCTCTCATTATATATGTTACACCACACACACGCACACACAACACACACACACACACACACACGCACACACGCACACAGCACAAATTAGCATCAGAAAGGCATCACATGTAGAACAGTATCGTCTAAGGAATTTTGGGAAATAAATTATTTCTTTTTCTCATGCCAAAGAGACACAGGAGTCAACTCAGCTCCCAATGGCCAAAGCTGGAACAACTTGAGCAATAAAGGAGAGTTAGATATAAAATATTCATGAGCTCATAATAATATAAATTAATTAGTGTCTAAACAAATAAATGGAGGAGAAGAGACAGGCCTCCCATGCAGAATTCCAGTAATTTATGTAGATATTTCACTGTCAGGGAAATAAAGTCTGACTCCTCATTCCTTAAGTGTGAGCTGTGCATAGTGACTTCCTTCCAAAGTATACAGCATGGAAATGGGGGGAGAAACTAAGTTTTAGTGAAGAAACCTGAAAAACCCATCAGGTGTTAAAGGTCAAATCAAGAGTACGAAGTCATAGTGACAGCATGAACCCTTGACATGAAATGATGAGAATGGCCTTTACCTCTGTAATCTTTCTGCCTAAAACTTCATAACCCATTTTGTTTGTTTGTTTGTTGAGAGAGAGAAAACACAAGCAGAGGAGGTGCAGATGGACAGGGGGACAAGGATCTGAGGCGGGCTCCACGCTGACAGCAGAGAGCCCAATGTGGGGCTCGAACTCACAAACCTTGAGATCACAACCTGAGCCGAAATTGGACACTCAACCAACTGAGCCACCTAGGTGCCCCCATAACTCATCCTAACTGTGAGAAAAATCAAATATTCTTCAAAATTCTCAAGATCACTGAAAATAAGAAATCTCTAAGAAACTGTCACAGTCAAGAGATGCCTAAGAAGACATGACAATGAAAAGTGATGTGGTATCCTGGATATAATCCTGGAATGGAAATAGTCAGTAGGTAAAAAAGAAGGGCATGTGAATAAAATATGGACTTTAGTTAATAATAACATATTAATAACTACAACTATTCTACTATACCAATGTAAAATGTTAATAATATGGGAAACTGGGTGTGAGTATATGGGAATTCTGTATCATCTTCAAAATTTTTCTATGTATCTAAAACTGTCATAAAAAATAGTTTATTTTTAAAAAAGAAAAATAATAGCAAAGAATTAAGATTTGTGTGTTAACAGTTAATACTGGACTTAAGATAATTTAGGAAGTATGGGAGAGGGTGTCATGGAAAATTTCTCAGAAGATAGAACTCCTTGAACATCCATGGAAGATGATTTATCAAGGGCTTCAAGAAGTTTACTTTGGATGCCCATGGTTTCCAAGCAAGAGGGCAGTATAATGTATACATATACTGCCTGGAATTCAAAAAATACCCAAAACTGTCTATTTAATAATAGAATGGATACACCGGAAGGTAGGAAGTCTTTGAGGCTGGGGAGTTTCTGAGAAAAAGGACAATGGGGCAGAGATGACAATAGAGGGTGTATGTGCCATTGAAAGCAGTACAGCAGCAATTAACCTTTGGGGTCCTTTGGCCTCCTGTGAGAAACCTAGAGATCAGAAGGTCAAATTAAAGCTGATGAGTGGCTAGCCTAAAGCAGCAGATGTGCGATAGAAAAAAACGCACAAGCACAAGGGAATATAAAAGTCTTTGTAACTATTCAAGGCATGATAACAGGATAGCATGTTGAAACAAAATGACATTTCTCACTGGTGGATGTAGGCAAGGCTAATAACTTATTAATGTTTTCATGTTTTTATACATCTCCAGAAGCTTGTTAAAGGTCAGAGTCAGAACTTCGTAATTGAATTCAGAACAACAGGAATAGTCGCTCTAGCTTGAAATGCACAAATAAACCCCAATACGAAGGAGTTGATTTTAATAGAGTAATTCAAATATGAAATGCAATGGCTCTCTGAAGTTTAAGACTTCAGCATTTTGAAATTCATTAAAACTTATGCTGGCAAAGTCTAGAGCTAAAAAGGAAGTGAAGATTTTCATTCCTGCTGGGCAGTAATGAGTGACCCACTTCCTCAGTGTATCGGCAGAGAACACGTGAACATACATAATCCTGAACTTCCATCTCCACCTGGTGATAGAGACGTCCATCCATCTTCCAGCTGGAGGGGCATGGATGGAAGAATAGCACAGAGTCAGGACTTTCAACAACACCCAGAGGTAACAAGGAAAGATCCCCTCATGTCAATGGAAGCCATATGGGAAATAGTAGTAAGGCATTCCTATCCTTCCAGAAAGGATAGTATAGTAGACATCTAGTAAAGAGCTGTACCCACCCCAACTGAGCAGTTGCCAATGGATGTCGCCCAGGTGTCAATGGATGTTGGCTGGGAACATGATCTTCTATCCTATGGCAGGTAGGAGTCAGAGCTCTACTTTCCCTGATGGGGCAGTGTCACAAAAGGCAAGTTCAAACAGATTTAATAAGATTGAGAGACTCATAGCATGGTATGTAAAACATCAAGGTTTCCATCAAAGATCTCCTGTCCTTACAAAAATCTGGAAAATCTCAACCTGAAGGAGAAAAACAATTAAAAGATGTTAATACCAAGATAATAGAGATAATATATTACCTGAGAGGTTTATTTATTTTGAGAGAGAGAGAATGAACAAGGGGAGGGGAAGAGAGAGGAGAGAGAGAATCCCAAGCAGCCTCCATGCTCAGTGCAGAACCTGACGTGAAGCTCCATCTCACAACTGTGAGATCACGATTTGAGCTGAAATCAAGAGCCAGAAAGACGCTTAACCGACTGAGCCACCCAGACGCCCCAAACCTGTGAAGATTTTAAGGCAACATCAAACAAATGCGTCAAAGAGCTTTATAAACATACTTGGGAAAAAAATGAAAACAAAGTAGAAAGTCTTAACAAAGAAATTGAAAGGCTCAGCAAAGAAATAGAAGATGTAAAGAAACACCAAATGGAAATCTTAGAACTTGAAAATGCAACATATAAAATAAAACATTCAATAGAAGGTAGAGAGGACAGGGAAAGAATCACTGAAATCGAACATGATAAAACAAAATTTATCCAAACTGAACAAAATAGAGAAAAGAAACTGAAAATTTAAAAATTTCCCCGTTGATATACAGATTTAATGTAATTCTTATACAAACCTCAACAAGGTTTTTTTTAGAGACATACAGAAGACTTTTCTAAATTGTATATGGAAAACAAACAAACAAAAGACACCAGAATATCAGAAGTGATCATTACAAGGAATACAGTAAGAAGAATCACTCTTTCTGATTTTAAGACTCAGTATCTACATCCAAGAATCAAGACTCTGTGATGTTAGTGCTGTGACAGACACGGATCAATGGAACAGAAGAGTACTCCAAATAGCCCTGTACCAGTTGGGCCAACTGTTTTTGGACAAAAGCATGAGAGAAAATTCAATGGAAGAAAAGCAGTGTTTTCAACAAATAATCCTGTTGGTTAGCATTCGTGAGAACTTCCCAGTACAAACCTGAAACTGGCCCCCATACACGGAGGGCAAGGGAAAACTGAAGACAGAGGTGGGACATTCCAGATTGGTATGTGGTAGGTTTAATAAGCAAGGGAGCTTACACACGAGGCTTGTCCTGGGCGGCCACAAAATGAGTAGATCTCCACACCTGCCTTCTGGAATCTTAAAAGTTTATAGAGAGGCTCTGAGTTCAGTCACATAGACCATCCAGATGGTCTCAACAACACCCTTCTCTCTCAAGGCTGCATCCTTGAAAATGGTTCCCATTGTGGGAATGGTGGCAGGACGCATATCCCAAAGTATCCCCTCTAGAGGGGGTAAGGAGCCTCCAATTACCTGGGTCCAGTTTAAAGGTCAACGGACAGTCACATTTTCTTGATGACTTCTCCCGGCATGTTCCAAAGCAATTAGATATCCACAGGCAAAATACAGAAATGCTGATCTAATCTTTGCATGTTATAAAAAAAGTAATTCAAAATCGATCATAGGTTTACATATAAAATGAAACTATAGAACATTTGAAAAGAACACATGGGATACAGTCTTGCAAACCTTGGGCTGGATGAATAGCTTTGGGCCTGACATCAAAATTGTGATCCACAAAACAAAATTTACAAAAAACTTTAAATTTGGGGGCACCTGGGTGGCTCAGTCAGTTAAGCGTCCAACTTTGGCTCAAGTCATGATCTCGCTCGCGGTCCATGAGTTCAAGCCCCGCATCAGGCTCTGTGCTGATAGCTCTGAGCCTGGAGCCTGTTTCAGATTCTGTGTCTCCCTCTCTCTCTGCCCCTCCCCCTCTCATGCTCTGTCTCTGTGTCTCTGAGGAATGAATAAACCTTAAAAAAATTTTAAAATTTAATTCTTTAAATTATTTTTTGAGAGACAGAGAGAGACAGAGCATGAGTGGGGGAGGGGCAGAGAGAGAGGGAGACACAAAATCTGAAGCAGGGTCCAGGCTCCAAGCTGTCAGCATAGAGCCCGACGTGGGGCTCAAACTCAGAAACCGCGAGATCATGACCTGAGCCGAAGTCAGATGCCTAACCGACTGAGCCACCCAGGGGCCCTTATAAAAAACATTTTAAATTATACTTTGTGAAAATTATAAACTTTTGCTTTGTGAAAAACATGTTAAGAGAATGAAAAGACAAGCCATAGACTGTAAGAAAATATTTGGAAATCACATATCTGGAAAAGGATACACATCTGGAATACCTAATGATCTCTCAAAACTCCGCAGTAAAAAAATCAAGAAATAAACATATAAAATAAAAGCCAGAAACTATCCAATTAGAAAATGGGTAAAAGACCTGAATATATATTTCAATTAAGAGGATATACAGAAGGCAAATAAGTATATGAGAACACGTTCAGCATTCGCTAGTGATTAGGATGGCGAGGCATAAGACCATAATGAGATACCACTCTCCACCTGTTAGAATTTCTAGAAACATAAACAAAAACAAACAAAAACATGGCCAATACCCAAATGTTAGCGAGAATGTGGAGAAACTGGATTACTCACACATTTCTTATGGCAATGTAAAATGGTACAAATATGCTAAAAATAGTTTTGTGTTATTGTTTTTAATGTAAATATACACATATCATATGATCCAGCAATCATACTTCTGGACATTTCCCCAGAAAAAATAAACAATTACATCCTCATAAAATTTAATACAAGACTGTTCATGGTAGCTTTATCGGTACTATGCAAAATCTGGAAAAAAAAATTTCCCATGAACAAACTTCAGTAGATTCATACCATGAAATACTATGCAGTAAGAAAACAAAAATTAAAAAAACTATTGCTATACCTACTGACTTAAATGGATCAGAAAAATTATGCTGAGTGTGGGGGGCTGGGTTGCTCAGTCGGTTGAGCACCCAATTCTTGATTTCGGCTCAGGTCATGATCTCATGGGTTCGTGAGATCGAGCCCCACACTGGGCTCTGCGCTAACAGCATGAAGCCTGCTTGGAATTCTCTCTCACCCTCTCTTTCTGCTCCTCCACTGCTCGGGCTGTCTCTGGCTCTCAAATAAATCAATAAACTTAAAAATAATAATAGAAGAGGCACCTGGGTGGCTCAGTCGGTTAAGCGTCCAACTTCAGCTCGGGTCATGATCTCCCCATTTGTGAACTCGAGCCCCACTTCAGGCTCTGTGCTGACAGCTCGGAGCCTGGAGTCTGCTTCGGATTCTGTGTTCTCTCTCTGCCCCTCCCCTGCTCATGCTCTGTCTCTCTCTGTCTCTCAATAATAAAGAAAGGTCAAAAAATATATAAATAAATAAATGAAAACAAAGAAAATTATGCTGGGTAAAAAAATCCAATCTTAGAAAGGTCACATATTTTACCATTCCATTCATGTAATATATGAATATTGGAATTAGTAGTAAAGTGGGAAATCTCCCAGCATATATTCTTTTTTTTGTTGTTTTTCACAAACAGGATTCTGTAAACTAATAATAAAATAATAAGTTGCCTTTTATCTTTTGACCTACAGCATTGAGACAGACAGTCATAACTGTTAAACACACAACACTTCTTGCATAGTTCAGAGTTCCTTTAATTGTGTGCACTAGATATTCATATGATCCCCATCCTGTAACTCCTACGGGGGCTCTTTTCATTATAGTTGTGAATACGTTCTCACTTTTACTTTTCTGGCAACGCCCTACGGCACTGGCAGAAAATGAAACATCACCTTGTTGAAAACGAGGACTTAGGAAAAGAAAAGAGAGTTCTAGTCGTGCGGTAAAGATTGTCCTGGTAAAGGAAGACTGGCCTTCAAGGACCTGTCTGGTAGAGGAGGTGAGTGTCCTCATTTACAAAATCAGATGCAAAAGGACTACTAAATGCCTCATAGGCACTTTCAGTGAAAGAAACATACACCGAGTACTGGGTGGTTTTACACACCCTTGAAGTTAACCATCCCTAATCTAACATCCACACAACTGTCAACAGCTTCCTTTTACAGATGGGGACACTGAGGTTGACTGAAACCAAGTGGTATGTACAATATCCTTGGAGGTGATGGAGGAACTGAGGTCTGACGCGTTTTGTTTTTTTTTTTTTTTTTTTCCTGTATAACCTGTTGCCTCGTTAGAGTGAAACACGTCCTTATGCTCACTGTAAGGACTGCACTTTCGTGGATGGCAAGTTCTCTCTGGCATATAGTATATGATCATACTCATCTCTGGATAGGAAAAATAAGAATTATATTTAAAAGCCTACATATCCTGGATGGTGAGGGGCGATTCCTAACATGAGGGAGGAGATGCAGACACTCTGCAGAGTTGGCCTGGGGTCTCCGACAGAGTGGCCTGCCATGTTAAATACTTCCTTTAAGATAGCGCTGATGATGGACCACGGCTGCGGCACGCTTTTCCTGAATGTACATCTTTCCCAGCAATCTTGGCTTGCAGCAGCAGAATTTAAAGTTTCTGCAGCAACAAGGGGAATGAATGCTAATGATGGAAGAGTAGCGGATCCTGCCCAGACTACCAGAAATGTTTTTTTTTTTTAATATGGTTCAGATTGTGAATGATTGCTTCTTAGAGATAGTGTGGGAAGTGGTTAATGTCTGTTATTTGTAACTTGTGATTATCTTCAGAATAAGTATTGTTCTTTTAAATGTTTTATAACAGGAGTATCTAGGTGGCTCGGTCAGTTAGGCGTCTGACTCTTGGTTGCAGCTGAGGTCGTGATCTCATGGTTTCGTGGGTTTGAGCCCCATGTCAGGTTCGGTGCTGACAGCATGGAGCCTGCCCGGGCTTCTCTCTCTCCCCCTCTCTCTCTGCCTCTCCCCCATTTGCACTGTCTCTGTCTCTCTCAAAATAAATAAACTTAAAAAAAGCAAATGTTTTATAACATTAAGGAAAGACTATATAACATATTATGAAAATGCAAATACTCAATGAAATAGTGAAAGATAATTCTTCCATTCCTTCTTATAATTCATGTGATTAATGTAAAGAGGGAATGCAATGAGGCTGCCAGCAACACAGAAGATCCTCAGCCTTTCACTGCTACCCCACAATGAACAGGTAGTTCATTAGGGGAAAAGGTTTACCTCACAATTTTTTTTTCTGATATCTAATAATTTATTTTGAAAGTAGCTGGAAAATAACAATTTACTGAGTCTAAATTCCAGCAATCTACTTTGTGGATATTGACAAACTAATTTTAATATTTAGAGGGAAAGACCAGAGGCCTAAAACAGCCAACGAAAGAATGGAAAAGAAGAAAGTCGGAGGACTGATGCTACACAACTTCTTACTTACACAACAAGTCTTACCATGAAGCCACAATAATAAAGACAGTGCAGCACTGGTGAGAGAACAGTTGAACAGACTGATGGCATGGAACAGAGAGTCCACAAACAGACGCACAGAATTACAGCCGACTGATCTGTGATAAGGGTGCAAAGACATGTCTTCTCAATAAATGGTTCTGTGACAACTGAATGTCCACATGCAAAAAAGAAGAAAGAAAGAAAGAAAGAAAGAAAGAAAGAAAGAAAGAGAAGAATCTAGACACTGATCTTACACCTTTCACAAAAATTAGCTCAAAATGGATCATATATCTGAATGGAAAACACAAAACCATAAAATTTCTAGAAGATAACAGGAGAAAATCTAGGCGGCTGTGAGTTTGGCAGTGAGTTATTAGATACAATAGCAAAAGCAAGATCCATGGGAGAAAAAAATGGGGAGACTTCATTTAAGTTAAAAACAAGTTCTGTGTAACACTGTTAAGAAGATGAAAGAACGATCCAGACTACAAGAAAAGATTTGTTGAAACAGCTGATAAAGGACATGTGCTGAAAATATACAAAGAATTCATAAAACTCAATAATATGAGGTCAAACAACCCAATTTAAAAGCTGGCAAAAGGTCTGAACAGTTTACCACAGAAGATAAAAGATGGCAAAGGAGCATGTGAAACAATGTTCAAGATCACGCGTCATTGGAGATAACGCTACCCCCATTTGAATGGCCAAAATCCAAAGCACCGACACCACCAAATTCCCGCGAGAATGTGGGGCAACATGAACTCTCATCCACTGACATCGGGAACGCAGAAGGGTACAGCCACCTTGGAAGACGGTTTGGTGGTTTCTTACGAAGTAAAACACAGTCTTACCATTAACAGCACTCCTCGCTATTCCCCAAATGAGTTGAAAATTTATATCCACACAAAATATGCACACGAATGGTTGTAGCAGCTTTATTCGTGTTTGCCAAAACTTGAAAGAAACCAAAACGTCCTTCCGTAGATTCTTGGATAAACAAACGATAGTGCATCCTTGCAAAAGAATATTATTCAACACTAAAAAATAACAGACCTATCATGCCAAAAATGACATGGACGAAACTTAGATGCATATTGCTAAATGAAATAATCCAATTTGAAATGGTTACATACTATATGATTCTAAACATGACATTTTTTTTTTTAATTTTTAATGTTTATTTTTGAGAGAAAGAGAGAGGCAAAGTGTGATCAGGGGAGGAAGGGGCAGAGAGAGAGGGAGACACAGAATCCAAAGCAGACTCTGGGGTCTGAGCTGTCAGCACAGAGCCTGTTATGGGGCTCGAACTTACAAACCACAAGATCATGACCTGAGCCGAAGTCAGAGGCTTAACCAACTGAGCTGCCCAAGTGCCCCCCATGTGACATTCTTTAAAAGGCAAAACTATAGAAAAATAAAAAGATCAATGGTTATCAGGGATCAGGGAGTTGGGAGAGGATAGAGATGAAGAGGTGGGGCACAGGGGAATTTTACGGCCTTGAAACTATTCTGATACTATAATGGTGACTACATAATATTTTGCATTTAGCAAACGGCGTAGAACTATAAAATACAACTTTATCCAAATCTAAAACTGCTCGAAAAATAAAGTCTATTAATAAAAAATTACTGAATCTCAACTATTTGTCTTTGAGTTAAAAATGTGATTCATGTTTGAAACAATGTGATTCATGTACAGCAGTTTCTTAGCATCTGATTTGCAAGACACATAAATAGTTGAATTTGTAATTGTATATAGCTTATGCTAAAGGTATATAGATATGCCAGTGAATACTTAAATACTTAATACTAATACTTAGGTATTAGGGTTTTTTCCTAAAAGTTGTAAATTCCATGTGCTCGTATACATTTTAATTTCTTATTCAATGTGCAAGAAGCTAAAAATTTTTATCTGACCTGTAAGTGTATAAATTGACATCCCATGCCAAATTGTTTAAATTATGATCTTGCAAAATCCAATAGTGGTGAGAACAGACAGTACATTAGGAGCGTCCTTTGCTGAAGTATGCATTTCTTTGTCAATCTATTTTGTTGCCTCCTTTAAAACAGAAGCCTTTATCTTCTGGAAGAGTTATATAAATGGCATGCAAAAGAGGATTATTGCAAAAAACATCTGCATTTCACAACAAAGCTCAAGTTAATGTGAAGGACATTCATTTTCCTTATTGAAAACCCAACAGTTAAAGGAGTGTTGAGATTAGTTACCCAAGATGACAAGGAAGCCAGGAAAATGAATATGGAGAGTTCCCAATGACCCGACTTCTAGTAAGGAGGAAGCCAGAGAGGAAAATAAAGGAGAACAGAAAGCTTCAGCAAAGTGTTACAGAAAAAAGCACACTGGATTATGAAACTACAGAAAGCATATTGGAAGAACTGAGGGGAAAACCAAAAAACAAAACAAAACAAAACCAACATCTGACATTGTCACAAATGGAAAAAGAGAATTAAATCAGAATATAGGCCTGTCACCATGAAAACCTGTCAAGTGTTTTAAAATTCTGCTTATGAAATCCAAAGACTGCTCTGCATAAGAAAGGGTTTTCTTTACACTCACGGATGAAATTATTTATATAAACCTTGAAAACTGAAATGAAGGCTCTTGGTGATTCAGAAACACTGTACTTATTTCCCAGAATGTGAGCTCTCTGAAGACGGGAGGTATCTATCTTGCTCTATCTAGACTTAACTGGGAATACAGTAAGCTATACTTGCTGAAGAAATTCATGAATGAAGCCTTTAAGACTAATTTCTTTAAAAAAGTTTATTTATTTTTAAATAATTTATTCTCAAGTTAGCTAACATACAGTATAGACTTGATTCAGGAGTAGATCCCTGAGATTCATCGCTTATATACAACACCCAGTGCTCATCCCAACAAGTGCCCTCCTCCAAGTCCATCACCCATTTTCACCGTCCCCCCCCCAGCCCTCCCACCCCCACCAACCCTCAGTTTGTTCTCTGTATTTAAGTGTCTTTCATGCTTTGCCACCTCTCTGCTTGTAGCTTATTTTTCCTTCCCTTCCCCTATGGTCTTCTGTTAAGTTTTTCAAATTCCACACATGAGTGAAAACACATGATATCTGTCGTTCTCTGACTGACTTACTCCACTTAGCATAATACCCTGCAGTTCCATCCACATTGGCGCAATGGCAAGATTTCATTATTTTTCATCGTTGAGGAGTATTCCATTGTATATATATTTTTTGAGAAAGAGAGAGAGAGAGAGAGAGAAGCATAGAATCCCAAGCAGACTCCATGCCATCAGCATAGAGCCTGATGTGGGCTTGAACTCACAAACTGCCAAAATCAAGAGTTGGATGTGTAACTGACTGAGCCTTCCAGACATCCCTAGACTAATGTTTATCTAAGTGAATTTCAGTGTTTTCCTTATTGTAAGACCTAAGGTCACCAGGGGGGAAAATGTCGTAAGAAACTGCAATGTCTCCAAAGGGTTAAATTGGTAATTAAATTTATGAATTTAATCAGATGTTGTTCATAAATTTGACAGATGTAATAGTAAGATTCTAAATTATCAAAGAAAAATATTTTTTGCTTAAATAAAAATGTATACTACTGCCATTTGGGGAAGGTTTTACTTTTATAAATAAATATTGATCCTCAAAGGCCTCAGTCCTGACAAAACTGAATTTGTTAACCAGAAATTTAAGAATACCCACTTCTTAAATTTGTGGTCTAATTTCCATTTTTTTCTTCATTTTGTTTTGAGCAAAAATCTGTCTCTGGTGTTACATAAATAAAATTATGGTGTCATATGCCATTAAGTGATTTACTTAATAGTTTCCTTCTTGGTTTTGAAAATTTTATTAGTAATAAGTTCTTAAATGAAAAGCACTTTTTTTTTTACATCTAGAAATGTTTTTATTAGGTAAATGTAATCCGTGCATTCTTATTTAGTGCAGGATGTTTTGCAATATTGAATTTACTTTAAATGAATTGCATGATACATAATATCTTATGGAAATACATTTTCCTTCGCTATTAAAAACCTACTTATTCTCTGCAATAAAATTTTCTGGCTGTATTTCTTCTACTCTAAGCCAATATTAATCACCATATGGGTAGTCTCTGGGAACAAAGAGCGTCACAATCATGTCAGAGAAGCCTTGGATACTGGTGAAATGTGAATGTAAAAAAAGGCAACAATTTGGCATGTGGTGAGGAGGCCTGCCCTGGGAAAGCAGATGCAGATCTGTCCCCATTAGTACTAACAGGGTGCGTTAATTTGGTGAATTCACCATGTCCCAGGTTTGGTCATTGGACAAGCGTTTCTTATTCACCTAGAAATGTTGGAGCCTTGGTTATAGCTTGAGGGTGACCTAAATAAGAAGAAAACCAAAATAGAACCTGTGTGCCAACAAAATAACATAAAAGGATATACTTTTTCATAATCAATATATCCGCAGTCAAATGGATCATCCTAAATGTGAGTTTATTCAGATACAATTAAAGGGAGATAGAGAATTTCAATAAAAAAAAAATAGTAATAATAACAATAGTTCTCAGCAAATGGGCACACACGAGGCACCATTCCCTTTATATCTATGATCTTCTCCAATTATAACAGCAGTTCTGTGAGACAGAATTTTATTCTTATCTTTAAGTTGACAGAATGAAGCAATCAGTGTGCTTGGGTGGCTCAGTCAGTTAGGTGTCCGACTCTTGATTTCGGCTCAGGTCACGATCTCATGATTCCTGGGTTCAAGCCCCGCATCGGGCTCTGCACTGACAGGGCAGAGTCGACTTGGGATTCCCTCTCTCATTCTCTCTCTTCCCCTCTCCCTCTTGCTCTTTTTCCCTCCCTCTCTCAAAATAAATATATAAACTTAAAAAAAAAAAAAGAAAGACTGGAACAATCCAAGGCCCGTGTGCTTTAGGATAATTTCCTCACTAACTCATGGCTCTCTTTTCTATCTTAATTATTTTAGACACACTGTCCAAATACTTTAATACTTAAGAAATGGAACAGTGAAAAGGGAGCAGATTCAAGTACACTGTGTGGCTGCTGCTTTGGGGTACAGCTTCCATTTTGAAAACTGAAGAGGTTTGGTATTTTTGCTTTAGTTTAGTAGAATTTCTTTGGGCACCCTTTTTTGAGATAACGCTTTCTTGGTCCATGATACTCTGTTGCTGGCTTCCCTCACTCAGTTGGTTAATAGTAAATCTGAGTCAGCCTCCTGCTGGAATGTAAAGCTGTTCTTGCCCTACCACTCCTTCAGCACGTTAGAGCCACTTCCTGGTATTTAAATCCCCCATTTGAAAGAATCCCCCATTTAAATCCCCCTCTCCCCCCGCCCAGGACACTGGCGGATACACGTGCTATACAAGATTCCTAACACACAGGGAGAGTCCAATGAATGAGGGATCAAGGCCACAAGGGGAGGAAGAGAAAGCCTTCACAGCGGCGATGATCGTGGAGCCAATTCTTGAGGACTGGCTGAAATGATGTGGGACAAGGGGGTAAAAAGGAGCCCACAAAGACGAAGAAAACAGAAACAGTTCAGCAAAGCAGAAACTGAATCCTTTATTTCATGTCTAGCCCAGAAAACTATATTTATAAGACAGTGAATGATGAATCATCTGCACTGCCAATGACTGGAAGCTTTTAATATTACTAACAGCTGAAACTGTCTTTTTATCTTGTAGTTATTTCATTTATTACCTTTCTTGTCAAATAACAGAAGGTTATTTTGATTTAAAAATAGCAAGGCATGCTGCCCTAATGTAACTTTCCTTAGAGCATGTCTTTACACATGGTCGGCTTTCAAAATTATTTAGATTGAGGGGCACCTGGGTGGCTCAGTTCTTTGAACGTCCCTTGATTTTGGCTCAGGTCATAATCCCAGTGTTGGGATTATGTGTGGGGCTGTGTAGGGCTCTGCCTGTGGGGGGGAGCCTTCTTGAGATTCTCTTTCTCCCTCTCCTTCTGCTCCTCCCCTTCTTGCTCTCTCTCTCTCTCTCTCTCTCTCTCTCTCTCTCTCAAATAAATAAACATTAAAAAACAAATTGAGGATTGAAGTTGAAAGGAAGGAAGCTGCCAGTCTGGTCTAAGGTAAATGGTTACAAACCACAATATGAAGGGATAATTCATAATATACTTTTTCCCTTAGAAAATCATGAAACTATATATTCAATTATGTCCTCAATGTTTTTCTGGATCTTTGTATTTGTTTCCCAAATCATATCTTAATGTCATTGGTAATCTTTAACTAATTTTAATTTTAAAAGAGGGTGACTATGAATGTCAATATGTTCCTTCTGATTGATTAGATCAAGAATGTAATGCCCAAACTGTATATTTATTCTCTCCAATCTTTCTTTTATTATTTTTTAAATGTTTATTTATTTTGAGAAAGAGAACATGAGTAGGGGAGGGACAAAGAGAGAGGGAGAGAGAGAATCCCAAGCAGGCTCCATGCTGTGTCCACAGATCCCGACGCAGGGCTTGAACTCACAAACTGTGAGGTCATGACCTGAGCCAAAATCAAGAGCCAGATGCTTAACCTATTGAGGCACCCAGGCACCCCATCTCCAATCTTTATTTTAAAGATGATTCCTGGTCCATGTATGATTTCATGCTGAGGACCTTTTCCCATGTATATTCACAGTAGACTCTAACTTCTTGCAAACAATAACCAAATATACATACATATATATATATATCATATATACATATATATATGATATATATATATGTGTATGTATTTTTTTTTTAATTTTTTTTCTTAATGTTTTTATTTATTTTTGAGACAGAGAGAGACAGAGCATGAACAGGGGAGGGGCAGAGAGAGAGGGAGACACAGAATCGGAAGCAGGCTCCAGGCTCTGAGCCATCAGCCCAGAGCCCAACGCGGGGCTCCAACTCACAGACCGCGAGATCGTGACCTGAGCTGAAGTCGGACGCTCAACCGACTGAGCCACCCAGGCGCCCCTATATATATGTATTTAATATGTGAAAATGCATAGATGTGGGAGGCAAAGAGCAAGCACTTAGTGTCTAATTTATAATTTACAATTAAGGTTCTCTTCTCTGTCCATAGTTTTGTCTCAAGAGAGGCCATCCTTGTGTATAGTGCTTACCTCTACCTTTCTACTCACAGAGGATCAATTCCTCTGTGAAAATTGTAACGCAAGCCTTCACATTCATCACAGCATCATCACTTTTGCTTAAAGAAAAGGTTTTTTTTTCACCATCCACATCTTTAAAAATGAACTAAGATCCAGAGATGTTAAATGATTTCTCATTCAGTTAATGGCAAAGCAATTAGCACCTGATCCTGACTTTCTGTGACATTCACAATTCACAATTCACTACCCCTTTGGTCTCCTACCATGCATGTAAACAGAATCTCATTATTACCTCTTAAATATATATCCTCTTAGTTGATGAACCCCAATGGGGGATGGGATAGATGCGTAATGGGTATTAAGGAGGGCACTTGTTGGGATGAGCACTGGGTGTCATATATAAGTGATGAATCACTGAATCCTGCTCCTAAAACCAATATCGCACTGTACATTAACCAAATAGAATTTAAGTAAATTGTTTTAAAAGAAAAAATATATAAACCCTCTTATATAGTTCGCTGGTTTTATTCTTCTTCTCTGTTTATACAAAACACCTTTTACCCTGAGAAGTTATCTAATGCTTTTACCTTCTAACTGAGAAAGTGCCATCTGATTTGCAATTCTACAATTTTCTTTCTGCTGATTTCAGGAGCATTTTACATTTTCACCATATCTACCCCATCCCCTTTGAAAAAAAGGAATACTATATGGCTACTTTTACAAGATTAGCTCCTCCTCCATCAATTTGTGCATCAATGATTGCCTTTCTCTAACAGATTCCATTTTTTCTTTCTTTATAGCCAGAAAACTGCTCAGGTCCTTGAAATCCCACAAGGTGAAAACGTCACTAAATTAAAAATTAACACATGATAATAGGCGAGCCTCTCAAAACTAAGGGTTTCAATTTCAAGCTTTTCAAAAAGTCCTCAGACTGTACCCCATTTCCAGCTCTGCTAGTAAATAAATCCTTGCAATCAGGTCACTGGAAATACTCTTAAGGGGGGGGGGGAGGAAATCACTAAGCACAGAGTCCTTTATGTTTCCTTGATTTCAAATTCACAACAGCATTCAACATTTTAATCAAAGCTTTCTTTTCTCTGCTTCCGAAGACACAAATGCAGATTTTCTAGTTCCTGATGCTGTTTCCTGTTTCTTTTTTTCTTATGTACATCTCATGGAAGAATTCTAACACAGACTGCTTCTATTTTATATATATATATATATATATATATATATATATATATATATATATATATGTATGTGTGTATATATATATATACATATATATATACATATATATGTATATACATATACATATATATATTTCCCTTTCCATCAGGGAGTTCCTCTTGTCTTCATCCAACACCAACAATTCTCAAACCTAGATCTCTAGCTTCTGAAATATTTTTACTCTTGCATATTGAATTTCCTGCTATCTACTAAACAAACAGCATATTTAAAAACTAACTCATTATCTCTTTGCCACCAACTTCATTTTTTTCCCCTTTTGATGACATTATTTGAATCCTCATTAATAATGTGCTAGAATGTTTTTTTTATTTTTAAAACCAAATGATCACCGAAATTGTTTTTCACAGTATTGTGATTTAAATGGATAATCAGATGAGCATTGTATGATTCATGAATAAGTCATCTTCCCTCTCAGCACGTAGAGTATAGTCCGGAGTACAGCATGAAGCACAACACATACGTAATCAATCAGCACTGAAAAAAACTGGCAGATGAGGGCGTAAATGTCAGGGGTAGCTCCTTTTCTGCCTTTGGCATCTCTGGCTATTAGACCTTATGCAAAAGACAAACGGGGTCTGCCTGGTCCAGTGATGTATCTAAAGCCTGGACGGATACTTTGACTCCATTAATTATGGGTATAAAAAAAGAACAGTGTCTAAAGTGAAATTTGCTTATAACAAATTATACAGGAAATATAGCTCTGTAACAGACATCTCTGGTGCCCACTGCACATCCCCTCAGATGCAGCCATAGGGGTGGGGAACCGTTCTCAAGCATTCAGATTCACCCCTCCCGCCAAGGACTCACCTCAAGTTTCACTCAGGTCAGCTGTCTGCATGGTTTTCCAGGGTCTTCTCCAGTGGCAATTGCCATCTGGAAATGCAAAGAGTTAACATTCCCAGGGCAACCTTTAGTTAATGGGTACTGCAGCCAGTTGATAATGGCTAGCTTTTTAGATGGACAATTCTGGAAAGTATTCCCAATGATTGTCAGGGGTCTCATGGTGCCCACACATGAGATATTTGTAATAACACCTTACACTGATTTTTCCTCCTTTCCTTTCTCACTCTCTCCAATCCATTATTCTCCCAATCACCTCCCCCCCTCAAATTAGCTGCTTCCAAATTCCTTTTTTAGGTTGTTTTTGGTGACCCTAAGTTAGTTAAGACCAGTGAACTTCGACATCACTTTTCTTTCTCATTCATAAATGTGTAATTACATCTGTGCAAGAAATACTTCCTTCCAAACTTATCTTGTTCATTTTTCTCCCAAATTTCAGAAATTTTCTCCTGTCTTGTCTTCACTCTCCAGCCTCTGGATGAGGGTGTGACTTTTTGCTCCAGGGCTCCTCTTTAGTATATTTTGTTATTGGTTTATTCACTTACTCCCAACTACAACATCAGCACTAAAAGCCCTTAATTGAATCCCAGGATAAAATGTTAATTTCCCACAGTATCTTCTGCAAAGTGTTGATTCTTTTTCATTAACAGATCTGTGGGATAAGTAAGTGGGACTCCATTTTTACATCAATGTCGTCCTCTTTAAATCAGGAGGCTTTCAGTGCATCCGCATTCTCTCTTTTCAGGCTGCATTTGTCTCTGTCATAATCAGTGCATTGCACAAGCTGTGGAAATAAGAACAGACTTTGAAATATTATCTGGTGAGAAGAGTTCCCTCTTTTGTGGTCTGAACTGAAAATGCATTTCCCCTTGTGTAGCCACTGTCCCTCCATGTGTAGAAGATTAATAAAAGTGTCTTGGCCGTTGTATCTCGTGGATTCACTCCCCACCCCACTAATGTGTGGTCTACAGGAAATCGCTGGGCAGGGAAGGGACCTAAGTTATGATGCCCCATAAGCTCTGTGGTCTTGGGTATGTTATTCATCTTCCTTCCGTCTCCATTTTCACATTTTAAAAATAAGATGGTTTAACTGAATTCTTGCGCAGATGCCTTTCAGCCAGGCAACTGTCTACATACAACAGATGTCTTTTCTCTTGCATTATTTTTGTTATCTAGAAAACAGAGTGGTTTTTGTCTCTCAACAGTAGCCTTTCCTCCTCTTCAGGGCCAGACACCAGGATAAAATTTTTTTCCTCCTAAAATTCCATAATTCTTTTGTCACACAAAGCCACACAGTGAGCCTTCATATAGTGCAGTAGCTTGGCTGCTAGGGTTTCAGCTGGTATTATGTTTGCCACCCCACTATTCATCCTTCAAACGTGGCTTTGTTTGTATAGTTTCCTATCTCAGCTATCACACCTATATCTAATTTTTAGTGTATGTTAATTTAAATCTCAAAAGCCCCATCTGATGTATTTATTTCAGCAGCTTGCCAGGATGAATTATCAGTTTCTTTAACACATGGAATTAAATCTTCTGTCGCTGAGAAATTTACTTTTACTTGAATATATATTAGCTGAATACACTTACACTAACTGAATATACCGAAGTTCTCTTAGGTTTTTCTGTAAGAGATGATGCCTTTTGGACAGTTGAAAAGCTAAGGGGTTTAGTCTGAATCTAATCAGCCAGTTCAAAACTGAACTCCTCTTCTTAGGAACTCTGTGGACTTTTAATCCCTGAGTTTGGAACCCTTCCTTAACAGTGACGGGGGGGCGCTGGGGCGCCTGGGTGGCTCAGTCAGTTGGGCATCCGACTTCGGCCCAGGTCATGATCTCACAGTTTGTGGGTTCGAGCCCCATGTTGGGCTCTGTGCTGACAGCCCAGAGCCTGGAGCCTGCTTTGAATTCTGTGTCTCCTTCTCCCTCTGCCCCTTCCCTACTCACGCTCTGTCTCTCAAAAATAAATGAACATTGAAAAAAAAAATGTTAATTAAAAAAAAAAAAAAAAAAAAAACCAGCGAGGGGGGGCGTATTTACCCAGAAGACTTGAAAATAAAATGATACAGTGTTTATAAAATAGCTAACACAAGGCCTCTTACATGATACAGTCTCAGCAAATATTACTTCCTATAGAACTGATAAATGTGTCCAAGTCATAGGAATTCAAAAGATAAATACATTGCTTCGAGTCTAAGGGCTACTGTATGGTCTGGAACAGTCCAGACCCTGGAGTCAGAACTAGGCCTATTCCCCTGTCTGCTAATAACTACATGTATACCAACTGACAAGTTGTATCGTTTACTTCAGCTTTCTATTTCTCCGTGAAAGAGATGCTTATGGGATTGCTATGAAGATAACACTACAAATACAGAATGCCAACATGGCACCAGGCAGGGAAAGGGTACTCAACCAATAGTGGTTAATAATAACTAAGTTACAACCACCTCCCAAGATACATTTTGAAATATGTCCAATGGAAAGGCCCTAATGCAGACCACCTGTCACACAGCGTATGTCAATATGTAGCCAGTGCAATGTGGTCATTATGCAAATATATCAAATACTGGTTTCAGTCTTAAATAGGTTTCTTCCTTGTGAAAGTGTTATTTTCAAAACATATAGGTTTCCCATACCTGGAAAGAAAGTTTCTCGTATCTGTGAGGGTTTCTCTAAACGAATCTACAGGTATTGTTTAGAAAAAGAAGAGATATCTTTGTCCTTCACGAGACACCTGGAGTATTCCAATTTCTAGCCTGACCAAATTAACACCAATCCTACTTGTCAGCTTAAATGCACTTTCCTCTGGAAAGTCTTCTCTTATCCTAGATAAGGTTTATCTTGACACCCCAAAACTGCACTTTGAAATTAAAATTGCTTGTTTCATTTTCACTACCACTGTGCCTAAAGTCAGAAGCCAATAAATATTCTCCCGATTCATGAATTATTTGTGGTATCTTGTAAGTTAGTCTATTATATGTCCATTACCAAGGGGATGCCATGCTAAATACACATCAAATAATGTGATTTCCCAGAAAGCAATGCAACATGGTGACTCTATGGGAAAGAAATGCTAATCTATTTGTGCAAAAGCAACCAAAGCATTGGAGAGTTCCTGTCAACTGTGGAAAAATGTTTCAATATGATTTTTGTCAGAAAGACAAAAGTTGTTCTATGTATTCGAGGAATGAATGGTTGTAATAGAATTCAAGATTTACATGACTATTTGAAAGTCTAGAGAAGCAAAGGTCATAGAAGCCAGTGACTAAGCTCTCTTCAGCACCAAGACTGGTGGATCTCAAGGATTCTTCTAGAAGCTGCTTAGCACCCTGCATGAACCCTCTGAGTATATAACTGCTCATAAGTTGCTCAACACCTCTGTTTCTATGTTTCAAATCTCACATTTTTGCCTTAGAACAGGGACCAAAAGGGATAGCCTATCTCGTTCTTGGCTTTTCTTCAATAATGCAGTGGAGACCTTGCATTAGAAGGAGTTGGTGGTGATAGGGCTTTGCTAGAACTCAGGCAAAACAGGCTCTAAATTGTTAGGTTTTTCCTTACCAGATAAGCAGAACTACTGTTTTGTACAAATTAAGAGATGAAATTACCTAGACTAAACGGTGAACATGCCCCCATGAGTTGCGCAAATGCTTGAGTTCTGCCAGCAACCATCAAATTATTTTTGAGGTACCAGATATAAAAGAGGGAGGTGATAGACTCCACAAGACTCTAATTGCTCAGGAAGAATAGGCTCCATATTAAATCACTTAATTGTCATACTGGTTTGTACATTAATAAGAATTTATCAACAAATGACTAATAACTGAAGTTGTGAGATAATTAAGTATCTGTGTGGAATAAATAATACACTCAGATAAGCCAGTACAAAACCACCTTCAAAGGAGACTGGCATTTAGATTTGAAGTGACCTAGGGAGAATTTTACAGAAAGAAATAACTGAAAGGTTTTTCTTTTTTCTCTTCCTTTCCTTTCTTTACTTTTCCTGTTCACTTAGTTCGTTTCTTTTTTAAATACACATTATTTTTTGAATTTGAAGTATCACATTGAGTGAAGTACACAAATCTTAAACATACAACTCAATACATTTTATATATGTATGTGTTTATGTAACCACTACTCAGACTGAGAAATAGCATATTTCCATCCCCCAGGATGACCCCTCGTATCCCAGCCCACTCAATACATTCGAGGTAACTTCTGCTCTCATTTTCAAAAAGTTTTTTAATGTTTATTTATATTTGAGAGAGAGAGACAGAGCACGAGTGGGGGAGGGGCAGAGAGAGAGAGGGAGACACAGAATCCGAAGCAGGCTCCGGGCTCTGAGCTGTCGGGGGAGAGCCCGATGCGGGGCTGAACTCACAAACTGTGAGATCATGACCTGAGCCGAAGTCAGATGCCCAACTGACGGAGCCACCCAGGCACCCCTCTCATTTTCACGATCAGATATTAGTTTTGCCTGCCTTTGAGACACATAGGTAATTACGTAAATGGTCTCTTTGGCATCTGTATGCTTTCAAATACGTCTGTGACATTCAGCAACGTGGTGCGGTATCGGTAGCTTGTTTATTCTTATTTCTGTGTAGTGCTTCACTAATGTAAATATATTTTGCTTTACTTACACATTCCTTACTCGCTGTTTACTTAAGCTGTTTTTTGCCTATTATGAATCAAGCTACCGTGAACATCCTTGCATATGCCTTTTGGTTGACGTACGTACTCATTTCTCTTGGTTATATACCTGGAAGTGGGAATGCTGGGTTATATGGTCGGCTTATGTTCAGTTTTAACAGATGTACAACTATTCTCCAAAGTGGTTGAATCAATTTACATTTCTATCGGAAACTATGGGAGTTTCACTTCCTCTACATCCTACTCAGCGTTTATAATGATCACGTTTTAGAGTCATTGAGTTAGTTGTGTATTGTTATAACAATACAGTTACGTCTTATTATTAAATTTATATACAGTAAAATAGACTTTTCAGCGTACAATTCTATGAGTTTCACATACGCGTATAATTTTGTCACCAGCAAGCAGCACAATCTGGATGCAGATCGACTCTATCACCAGAACATTTTCCCTTGTGCTGTCTTTTGGAGTCAACCCACTTCTATCCCCAACCCTGTAATACCACTGATCTGTACTCCAGCCTTATAGGTTTGCTTATTCCAGAATGTCATGTAAATGGTATTAAACATAAACAGCAAGGAATCATCTGTGGCTCAGTTCTGTCACACATGGCAGTGCCTTCAAGATTCATTCATAGGCTGTCGAGTGCCTATGAAGAGTTGATTCCTTTCTATTGCCCTGGTGGTAGTGATTCACTTTATGGATGTACCACAGATTGTTTATCCACTCATCCATTGAACTACATTTGGGTTGCCCCTAGTTCTGGGTGACTACAAACATTATACAATTAATATAAGAAACTGCCAAACTGTTTTCCAGAGTGGTTGTCCCATTTTGCATGGCCAGCAGTGATGCATGAAAGTTATAATTGCTCCTAAACCACACCAACCTTGTTTTTTTAAGGATTACTTTATTTTAGCAATGCCAACAGGGTATGAGAGGATTCCACTGCGGTTTGATTTTGCATTTTTCAAATGACTAATGACATTGAACATCCTTTCATGAGATAAGTTGTCATATGTCTTCTTTGGTCAAATGTGTGTTTAAGTCTTTTGCCCTTTTTATTTTTTGGTGGTGGAGGGTTGTTTCTTTTGTACTCCTTGGTTTCAAGGGTTTTTTAAATATTCTGCATCCATGTTATTTCTCCAATGGAAAAACTTATATTCATACCCTTTGATCCAGAGATCATTTCTAATTAGTTACCTAAATTGAGAATAAGCTTCTTTGAATAATAATCATGTTATTAGATATACAGCCTGTTAATAAAAAAAAAAAATCCCTAATTGCACAGTTTCTTTGTAATACTTTTTAACCCCTAAGCCAATTATTGGATTATTATTATTTCAATTATAATAAAGGACTGTAATAATTTTCTTAGTGTCTGTCTCACTACTAGAGGGTGAGTCCCTGTACTGAATGTCAATGTTATCTGTACTTAGGGTGAATTTTTGTTTTCTTCGGAGTAGTGGCATTTAGACAATGTTTATTTTCTCCCTAATTTGTGTATTTTATGCAACATACTCTGTATATATTTCTCATTATTTTATAGAACTTGCATAGGTAGAAAAGTCATAAGTGATATTTTTTAAAAATCAAATATTTATATTAGGAAAATGACACATAAGTCATTAAATTACCTTAAAACATGAAAAGGTTATTTAGGTTTTAAACTACCAGTGAAATTAAGTATTTATTTCTATATGACTGATAACTTATGAAAGATTTACTCAAAGATTATAAGCTACAGGTTTATGCACAATGAATTAGCATTCATGACACTAATGATAAAATTTATCCATTGAACATAATTATGACACTGGTCAAACAGTTGCTCAATTTAGGCCTTAGATTTCTCAACTCTAAGTTTTCCCTGGTAACATCCAAGATTAATTTCAGCTACGATATCTTTCTAGCCTTCAAAACAGTTTCACTTATTTCTAAACATATAACAAAAAAGAAAAAGAAAACATTAGTTTTCAGCCTGAGATTCCTTGGCTAATGGACTCTCAAAATGGATGTTAACCCATATGTTAGCACATAATGCCTCAGGCTATTTGTGTCTTTTCCATAAAGACACAAAGTAATTCCCTACAGAATTCTATTTCAAACAAGAAAAATATATTTTGCCACCACCGATATATGTTCAAAAGTTACCATCACTATGATATCTGAACTCAGAGAAAATAATGGGTTTTTTTATTTGCTTTTTTTTTTTAATGGCACAGAAAAGTCTATCATTCTTCCAAAATGGAAAAAAAAAAAAAATATTGCACGTTTGGCATCTGAACAATCCAGAAAACTTAACACAGATATACAAAAAGTCGATTTCCTTTTTTATTCAATGTGATACTTATTGTCAGTAACTCAATTTATATTACAACTTCGATATTCCTTTTTGTTTCCATTAACTCTCCTGTCTGTCACGTCACTCCTTAGACCTACAAAGCTCCATGTCTCAAACGACATAAAATAAAACATCTGAATTTGAATGAAGTCTTTGAGACTCCATGCTTAATAGCACTCCATTCTGCTATGAGAGAGGTTTGAAATACATAAATCCGTTACTTATTCTCTTTTAATCTTTTCCATATTCCCACGACCTTGACAACAGAACGTAAAACAGTATAACCTAGTAAGCCCTTCCTGAAACTACATTTGTTTACTTCTCAATAGTATTCCCGATATTATCTCCAATGCTATTTATGCTTTAGTAAATACTTTAAAAAAAAACTTTTTAGAAAATATGGGGTTTTTTTCCTCCAAATTAGTTATGGAGGGTTTAAATTTGTAAACCCATCTCTTATTGCTTACTTTGTTTTACACAAGTTGCTCATATTTACTATTTCAATTTAGCACAAGGATGAGATTGGCTTTGTCAGATAACAGCCACTCTGAGTGTATTACGAGGTCTGCCCAATCCTGACCCCGCACACCCTACCATACTTCTCATCCCATAGATTCTTCTTTACCTGCGATACTCCATGTTTCAAATATTCCATGACAAAGTTAAATTTGGTCAAGGGGCACCTAGGTGGCTCCATCGGTCACTTCAGCTCAGGTCATGATCTCGTGGTTTGTGAGTTCGAGCCCCGCATCGGGCTCTGTGCTGACAGCTCGGAGCCTGGAGCTTGTTTCGGATTTTGTGTCTCCCTCTCTCTCTGCCCCTCCCCTGCTTGTGCTCTCTCTCTCTGTCTCTCTCTCAAATATAAACACACATTTAAAAAAATTAAAAATTTGTTCAAGAATTAGCATCAGAGAAACTAGGATTAAGCTCCATATAATAAGAATAGAATACAAAAACATACTGTCAGAAGTAACAGGAGTTATAAGAATAGGTACTGAGTGCTTATTTTGTATCAGTTGCTTTAAATAATGAGTCCATTTAGTTCTCTAATATAATATTTTAAAAGGGGAAGCATTAGCCTCACTGTGACAAAGAGAATAATGAGGAACAGAAGAGTTAAGTGATTTGCTCAAACTATCAAAGGCAGAAGAGAAGTCGGCATTCAAAACCGGTTTTGTTCTTTCCATGATACAATTTTCTATCTGCCCCTGCCAGGCAGAACTATGTAACGCAGGTCAATTTATTAGATACTTTTGAAAACCATTTTCCTCCTCTAAATATGAGGACATTATCTATATTAAATGTTTTTGAGAACCAAATATGAAAACATATTTAATGCCTCATAAAATTATATGTTATAGGGGTGCCTGAGTAGCTCAGTCAGTTGAGCTTAGCTCAGCTGAAGCTTACCAACTTCAGGCCAGGTCATGATCTCGCCGTTTGTGTGTTCGAGTCCCACATTGGGCTCCGTGCTGACAGCTCAGATCCTGGAGCCTGCTTCGGATTCTGTGTGTGTCTCTCTTTCTGTGTCCTTCCCCAGCTCATGCTCTGTTTCTCTCTCTCTCTCAAAAATAAATATTTAATTTTTTTTAAGTATATGCTATTAAATAGCCATTTACCCAATAACATTTACTGAGAAGCAACTCTGCGGCAGACTCCTTTCTAAGTACAACAGCAATAAATAAAACCGGCACAAACTCTGGCCTTCAAGGCACTTTTATTCTAGTAGGGAGAACCAGACAAGCAAAATAAAAAATCCAAGTGAATGAGTCCTTACTGATATGAGATCCTTAGTTTGCTTTGAATCGCCACGCAGGTCTAAGGCCAGAAGTGACTGAATTCTGCGTGTGATCTGGGTGTAGAAAGATGCAAGAGAATGTTGCTACCATCCTAAGGATGAGAATAACCACCTAATCTACAAATCATAATTTTTCTTGATTCCATCAAAGTGCTAAGGTCACAAGGCAGCAAAGGCAACTAGATTCCAAAGAGTAGCAAGTGCCTCTGAGAAGAGCAGAGATACGTGAACTGTTTCACCTTTGACAAGCATGGAAGGAGGAAGTAGTCTGTGCAAAAGCAGAGAAGAATAAATCAGCTACAACTTTAACAAAATTTTAAAGGGCAAACGTGTGCTGGCATACCAATTTAAAATAGATCTAGATGTGGGAGTGATCACATTTACTCAGAATCCCTTCCATGCATCTCTCCTGTGTACTCACAAAAAGAGTAGGGCAAGAGGAAGAGGTCCAATGACTTTTCTTCACTGGCACAGTCCTACGGGAAATCGGCTGCTGATGTGGGATAAGCAGAAATACTTTCTAGAAGCCTCCTCTCAAGCATTACTAATCTTAGTAAATATTAAAAAAAAAAAAGGTTGAAGCCACTACAGAAAGGTCATCAAAGACTCTGGTACTCGAGGCACTGTTGGAGAAGTAAAAGCAGAACTCTCTACCTTTAGAAAGCCTTCTCCTTCCCCAGGAAGCCAAGTGAAGACGGAGGAATATTCTTGTTGATGATGATGATGTATTTTGGAAGCAGAGTAGAAGTCAAAAAGCCACGAGGGGAAGGGCAAGAAATCTGTGCATGCCCGCGATCCACAAGGCATGTAAGGAAGTATTGGCTATAATGAGGAAGGGAGTTCAGGAAGGCCTGAAGGGCTTGATCTTGAACCCAGGAGCACTAGTCTTACCAAAAGCAAAAGCTGGGCCAGAAGATTCAGAAAACTTATCTGTACCACAAGCTTAACACTGAATAATAAGCCACAAAATCTGTTACCAGAGAAATTTAAAGTGTGTAGGAAAATAAGAATAACAATAGCCACAACAAAGCCCAAATCCAGCTCAACTAAGTAACTAGCTTGACCCAGCCTTGAATAGTAAGCACTTGAAACAAGAAAACATCTGCCCACTTCCAGCTGTAAATTTCTCAATATCTATTGTTCATTTATACACAAAATGTTGTACTCAACAGAAAATAAGAGATCTATAATGGCGCCTGGGTGGCTCGGTCGGTTAAGCATCTGACTCTTGATTTTATCTCAGATCATGGTCTCAGGGTTCCTGAGACCATGAGATGGATCGAGCTCTGCATCTGTATTCTCTCTCTCCCTTTCTTTCTTACTCTCCCCCGTGTGTGCACACACTCTCTCTTTCAAAATAAACATTAAAAAAAAATAATATATATTACAAGGCAACAAAAATGATCTATCGTCAAGAGATACTGATCTCAGACATGGCCCATGTGATAAGATTATCCTACAGAGACTTTAAAATACCTATGATCGTGGTACCTGGGTGGCTCAGTGGGTTAAGCATCCAACTTCGGTCCAGGTCATGATCTCATGGCCCCGTGTCGGGCTCTGTGCTGACAGTTCAGAGACTGGAGCCTGCTTCAGATTCTGTGTCTCTGTCTCTCTCTGCCCCTCCCCCACTTGTTCTCTCTCTCTCTCTCTCTCTCTCTCTCTCTCTCTCTCAAAAAGAGACATTAGGGGGCGCCTGGGTGGCGCAGTTGGTTAAGCGTCCGACTTCAGCCAGGTCACGATCTCGCGGTCCGTGAGTTCGAGCCCCGCGTCAGGCTCTGGGCTGATGGCTCAGAGCCTGGAGCCTGTTTCCCATTCTGTGTCTCCCCCTCTCTCTGCCCCTCCCCCGTTCATGCTCTGTCTCTCTCTATCCCAAAAATAAATAAACGTTGAAAAAAAAAAAAAAAAGAGACATTAGATTTTTTAATTAAATTAAAATAAAATAGAGTAAAAAGTCTATGATCAGTACCAAGTTTATAGTATGTGGTAGGTTGAATTGTATCCTCCAAAAACATACACTGAAGTGCTGAGCCCAGGTACCTAAAAATGTGTCCTTGTTCAGAAATAAGGTTTTAAAAGCTGTTATAGTTAGGTTAAAGTGAAGTCATGATGGATTAGGGTGGACTTTAAATCCAATATGGCTGGTATTGTTAAAGGTTTAGGAGAAGATACAAGAACACACAAAGGAATATGCCATGTGAAGACAGAGGCAGAGAATGTAGCTATATATCTACAAAGCAAGAAACACCAAGGACTGCCAGCAAATGATAGAAGCTAGAAGAAAGGATTCTTCCTAGAGACACTGTAGGAAGCATGGCCTGTTTCCTTGATCTCAAACTTTTAGTCTCCAGAATTGTGACAGAATCCATTTCTATTGTTTTAAACCACCCAGTTTCTGGTGATTTGTTGTAGAAGTCCTAGGGAAATATATATAGTGTAAATGAAAATTAACATGTATAAATCAAATAAGGAGGAAGGAATCTCAGCAGACACACAAAAATTTATTTATTTATTTATTTATTCATTCATTCATTCATTCATTCATTCATTCATTCATTTAGAGAGTGAGTACGAGCACAAGCAGGGGAAGGGCAGAGAGAGAGAGAGGAAGAGAATCCCAAGAAGGCTCTGTGCTGTCAGCCCCACGTGGGGCTTGAACTAATGAACTGTGAGATCATGACCTAAGCTGAAATCAAGATCTGGATGCTTAACTGACTGAGCCACCCATGTGCCCTGAATAATTATTTTTAAAAAGTCACTTGAGACTGCTGGGAACAAAAATATCATAGATAAAATATTCCTTCAGTGGGTTTATTAGCAAAGTAGAACTAATTTTAAAAAAGCTAATAACTTGAGAGTTCGATAGAAATTATTTAAAATGAAGCACAAAGAAATAAAGAATAAAATATCAGAACAAGGAATTGAAGAGGAATAGGTCAATACCAAACATCTTGACCTCATTACACAGTTGGAGACTCATAAAGGGAAAAGAGGCAGGTCAGAAGAAATATTTCAAAATATAGTAGGTGAGAATTTTCAAGAAGAAAAGAAACAACCAAACACAGATTTAAGAAGCTCAAAGAAATGTAAACATTATTAATAATTTTTTAAAGTTACGCAGGTCATAGTCAAAATGCACAAAAGCAAACACTAAGAAAAAAATTTTTAAAGGCAACCTGATGGAAAGAAAAGAAAATAGACACACAGAGGAGCAAAGATAAGATATACACAGTACGACATCTTTAAAACTGAAAGAAAGGAAAAAATAATCTTCTAATACAGAACTCTGAACCCAGTGAGGATATCTTTCAAAAATGAAGGTGACACAAAGATTTCTACAAACAAAAACTGAGATGATTCACTGCTAGTAGGCCTAATTATGACAAATGTTAAAGGAATTTGCTCAGGCAGAGGGAATGTGATATCAGTTGTAAATCTGGATCTATATACAGAAAAAAAGAGAAACCTATCTGGTCAAATGCAGGCACACTTAAGATATATTATCCTCATTTTCAATTACTTTAAAGAGTAATGGGCTGTCTAAAACAGAGTAATAATGAATTGTGTGTTTTACAACATATGCACAATTAAGTTGAATAAAAAGAATTGTATAAAGGATAACATGGAGGGACTAATGTATACTGTAGATTCTTGCATTCTACATGAAGTGGTATGATACCATTTGATGGCTCACCACGGTAATTTAGGTCAACATTTTAAAATGTGTAAACATGGAAACATGTTTTTAAATGCGGAACTAGTAAGTGGAGATAGATGAATGTGTAACAAGTCACTATTAATCAAAAAAAAAGCAGAAAGTTACGATAAAAAAATAAGTGATGAGACAACAAGTCAAATAGCAATGGTGGATTGAAATTCAACCATTATGGTACAAAGAGGAACATCAACAGTCAAGAAGAAAAAACAATGTGAAATGTGTATAGCTCAGCAACAGAACTTTTAAAATTCATAAATCAGTAAAGGAGAACTCAAAAGAGTAATAGAAAAAAATTACAACTCCTTTTTAAATTTCATCATTCTTTTCTCATAATTTGATAGAACAAGGGGACAGTTTCATCAGTAAAAATATATAGCAAATTAGTAACTTAAAATGTTAATATTCAACTTTATCTAATGGGTATTTATAGTACACTCTACTACAAAAAAAAGAGAAAAATAATTTTGTTTCATGTGAACAGGGAATTTTCACTTATATTTTGGTTGACTCAAACAATAAGAAGTCGACAAATTTAAAATACTTGAATTCATGCAAAGTATATTCTGTAACCAAAATGTAACTAAATTAGAAACCAATAACAAAAAAGAAGTCTAGAAATTCTCTCAGTGTTTTGAAACTAAGAAATCTATTTCTAAATAATCCATTTATTAAGGAAGAAATTGCCAGGGAAATAGACATCTATTTTGAATTTAGTAAAAAGAAATACACAATATAACCAACTTTATGGGATGAAACCAAAATAGTTATTGGTGGGAATTTTATAACATTATATGTCTACATTAAGAAACAAGAAAGGTCTCAAATCAGTATTTAAAACTTCCAATATTTAAAAAAGATAGAGAAAGAATAAATTAAATCCAAACCAAACAGAAGGAAATAACATAAAGCATTCTTCACAGAGCTAGAACAAATAATCCCTAAAATTTGTATGGAACCAGAAAAGACCCTGAATAGCCAAAGCAATCTTGAAAAAGAAAACCAAAGCAGGAGGCATCACAATCCCAGACTTCAAGCTATCCTACAAAGCTGTAATCATCAAGACAGTATGGTACTGGCACAAGAACAGACACTCAGATCAATGGAACAGAATAGAGAACCCAGAAAGGGACCCACAAACGTATGGCCAACTAATCTTTGACAAAGCAGGAAAGAATATCCGGTGGAATAAACACAGTCTCTTCAGCAAGTGGTGCTGGGAAAACTGGACAGCAACATGCAGAAGAATGAACCTGGACCACTTTCTTACACCATACACAAAAATACACTCAAAATGGATGAAAGACCTCAATGTAAGACAGGAAGCCATCAAAATCCTCTAGGAGAAAGCAGGCAAAAACCTCTTTGATCTTGCCCGCAGCAACTTCTTACTCAACATGTCTCCAGAGGCAAGGGAAACAAAAGCAAAAATGAACTACTGGGACCTCATCAAAATAAAAAGCTTCTGCACAGCGAAGGAAATAATCAGCAAAACTAAAAGACAACCGACAGAATGGGAGAAGATATTTGCAAATGACATATCAGATAAAGGGTTAGTATACAAAATCTATAAAGAAGTTATCAAACTCAACACCCAAAAAAACAAATAATCCAGTGAAGAAATGGGCAGAAGACATGAATAGACACTTCTCCAAAGGAGACATCCAGATGGCCAACCAACACATGAAAAAATGCTCAACATCACTCATCATCAGGGAAATACAAATCAAAACCACAATGAGATACCACTTCACACGTGTCAGAATGGCTAACATTAATAACTCAGGCAACAACAGATGTTGGCGAGGATGCAGAGAAAGAGGATCTTTTTTGCATTGTTGGTGGGAATGCAAGCTGGTGCAGCCACTCTGGAAAACAGTATGGAGGTTCCTCAAAAAAACTAAAAATAGAACTCGCCTACGACCCAGCAATTGCACTACTAGGCATTTATCCAAGGGATACAGGTGTGCTGTTTCAAAGGCACACATACACCCCCATGTTTATAGCAGCACTATGGACAATATCCAAAGTATGGAAAGAGCCCAAATGCCCATTGATGGATAAACAGATAAAGATGTGGTATATATACACAATGGAATATTACTCGCCAATCAAAAAGAATGAAATCTTGCCATTTGCAACTACATGGTTGGAACTGGAGGGTATTATGCTAAGTGAAATTAGTCAGTCAGAGTAAGACAAAAATCATATGACTTAATTCATATGAGGACTTTAAGAGACAAAACAGATGGACATAAGGGAAGGGAAATAAAAAGAATATAAAAACAGGGAGGGGGACAAAACAGAAGAGGCTCATAAATATGGAGAACAAACTGAGGGTTACTAGAGGGGTTATGGGATGGGGGATGGGCTAAATGGGTAAGGGGTACGAAGGAATCTACTCCTAAAATCATTGTTGCATGATATGCTAACTAATTTGGATGTAAATTTTTAAAAAATTTAAAAATAAAATTTAAAAAAAAGAACATAAATCAATGTTTTTAAAAAGAAAAAATTAAACATTAATGTAGTTAAAAGTAGTTTTTATTGAATAGTTTATCAATAAAACTGACAAATCTCTAGCCAAGCTGATCAAGTTAAACAAGAGAGAACATGAGAAACACCAATATCAAGAATGAAAGTGGTGACGTCACTAGAGCCTACAGATGCTAATTAGACTAAGAAAAGGGGGTGTTACTAAAATTTTATCTCAATATCTTTGATAATATAGGAAAAATGGGCCAATTTCTTGACTCAAATTACTGAAGTTCACCCAAGATAAAGAGGATAACATTAATAGACAAATACTTATCAGTAAGTTGAATTTTCAGTTAAATATCTCTCTTAATATAGACTCATGCCCAGAATGCTTCATTGGTAATTTGTTTTAAAGACATAATGTAGGGGTGCCTGGGTGGCTCAGTCAGTTAAGCGTCCAAATTTGGCTCAGGTCATGATCTCAAGGTGCATAGGTTCGAGCCCTATATTGGGCTCTGTGCTGACAGTCAGCTTGGAGCCTGGAGCCTGCTTCAGATTCTGTGTCTCCCTCTCTCTCTGACCCTCCCCCAGTTGTGTTCTCTCTCTCTCTCAAAAATAAATAAACATTAAAAAAATACTAAAAATAAAAAATAATGTAGACCGGGACTCCTGGATGGCTCAGTCAGTTAAGGGTCTGACTCTTGATTTCGGCTAATGTCATGATCTCATGGTTCATGGGTTTGAGCCCTGCAACGGGCTTTGCACTAACAATGCAGAGCCTGCTTAGAACTCTCTCTCTCTCAATCTCTCTCTCTCTCTCTCTCTCTCTCTCTCTCTGCCTCTCCCCCACTCATGTTCTCTCTTTCTCAAAATAAACATAAAAAAAAAAAAAAAAAAACCACAAGGTAGAAAGTCCACAATACTAAGCCAGAAAATAAAAGGGCACAATTTTTTCAGGCCATCATTACTCTAATTTCTACACTAGACATTATAAGGGAAAAAAAATAAAACAAAACTACAGACTAATACACCTTAGGTACATACATACATACAATCTGCGACAAAAAGTTAACAAATAAAATCTAGAAGTATATAAAATATATTTTAAATATACATCATGGTTAAGTGGGCTTTATCACAGAAATGGAAAATCTTTCAAGGTTCTAAAATTGCTCATTGTAATTTATCTTTTCAACAGATCAAAATAAAGGTAAGCCACAGAAGCATCTCAGTAGATACAACTGATAAAATGTAACACCCATCTAGGATTCAAAATAAAAACAAGACAGAAATAAAACTCTGAATACTTTAGGAATAGACTATTTCATCAACCAGATAAAGGTCACCTATGCAAAACCCATAACTAATGTCCTACTTCACTGGGACCCAGGAAAGGACCTCTACCTTCACCACTTCTGTTGAGCTATGTACCAAAGGCCCAGCCAGTGCAACAGGGCCAAATAAATGTTTAAATAAATAAGTTCAGAGATTATAACATAAGAAAGAAAATATTCTTATTTTCAGACTGCATGATATTCTATGAAGAAAATCTCAGGGACTACAAAAAAATAACTATTACAATTAATAAGTGAATTTAGTACAGTCACAGGACACAAAGTCAGGATACAATGACTACTAAGGGAAACAGGAGAATTATATTGGGGGTCATAAGAACTGTCCTGTATCTTGATCTGGTGGTTATGTAATGCCATAAGTGTGTCAAAATTGCACATCTGTGCAACAAAAAGAGTGAATTTCGGTGTATGTAAACCAGGATTAAAAATAAGCAAAAGTAGGGGCACCTGCATGGCTCAGTCGGTTGAGTGTCTGACTTTGGCCCAGGTCATGATCCCGCAGTTCGTGGGTTCAAGCCCCGCATCGGGCTCTGTACTGCTTGGGATTCACTTTCTGCCGCTCTCTCTGACTCTCCCCTGCTCACACTCTCTCTTAAAATAAATTAATAAACTTAAAAAATTTTTTTTTTATATAAACAAAAGTAGGGGCACCTGAGTGGCTCTGTCAGTTAAGTGTCAGACTTTAGCTCAGGTCATGATCTCACAGTCCATGAGTTCAAGCCCCATGTTGGGCTCTGACAGCTCAGAGCCTGGAGCCTGCTTTGGATTCTGTATCTCCCTCTCTTTCTGTCCCTGTCCTGCTCACACTCTTTCTCTCTCTCAAAAATAAATACACATTAAAAATAATAATAATAAAAGTATTACTGGGAAAAAAAAAGAAACAGATGTAAATGTAGATTGGATATAGAATCCTAAATCTTCTGCCTTACCAAAGTTTTTTGCTTACCCTCATCTCCAGTTCACCTAGATTTCCCTTTCATGTGTGTTTGCATGTGTGGGTGTTGGGGGTGGGGGAAGGGAAGCAGCATGGGAATGTTAAAAGTATCCTATTGGTTGTTATTTATAGTCAATGTTTTCTATGATCGTTTGGTGCCTTTGACACACCACTCTCTGGATTGAACTATAACTGATGAAGTCCTTGTTTTCTCAGAAAGCATTCTGAATTTCCTCTAGTTTTTTGAATCATTATGGATCAGAGAATACTTTCAAAAATTTGTTTTAGCAACTCCTCCCAGAGAAATTCCTAAAAGCCAAGGCTACTGATTGAACAAAATAATTACTATTTCTAAAGACAGACTTCTGTTTATTTTTACCACACTGCATCCTTTGAACAATCTAGCTGTCATTCACATTGTGAGATCTCAAATTTGAAAAGGATTAGGGAGACCCTGGGTTCTAGTATTTAATCTAAACACTGAGCATTTCCTTTTCAATCTCCTTAACCTATGGTCTCTGTTCTGCCTCTGCTCTGATCTCACCAGTGGTGGGTCGTTTCTTGCCTTTTTTGGGTTCACCCATGCCACCAGTGAACTGTTCTTTTGTTGCGCTTGTTGTTTGGGGTTGGCTATTTTTGCTTTGCTCTTAATGTTCTATTCTGTATTCTTCTGAGTCACACTCAGGCAGCCCTTAGTCTGCAAAGTCATCTTGTTCTGCTTCGAAAATGCTAACCCACCCAACACAGCAAGATCTCAGCATTCTCTGTGCACCACGGGCTAAAACTGGTCCCAATTACTTCTACTTTGCTCATAACCAGATTTCAAGATCTCTCCCCATCGTTTAAATTTATTTGCTCATATTCTTCTGGTAGAGCAGTAGCCAGAACTGAACTCCTTTTTGGTTGGCCTACTATTGTGTATGTCCGTTTACTGACTTAGCAGTTATATCAAATGATTGATCTCATTTAAAATTCTCCCCTTTCCGTTGTAGCTTTTAGTCTCCACCATGATCACAAATTGATTGTTCGGTGATGTCATACGACTTACTCCATTATAGGCTATACAAGAATTTTTGTTATGTTGAAAATAATTTGTATTTTTATTCATATATTATAATATATCCATCTGTTCAACCTCTTGAACAAGAAAGGAGAAAGAAATTACTAACATTAACCAAGCGTCTATTAAGTGCCAGGCATCACGCCATAACTTGTGCATACATTTTCTCATTCATTCTCAAATTAGCCCTGTAAAGTAAGCATTATCATTTCCACTTTAAATGGGAATCCAGGCTCAAAAAATGTAATGAAACTGCCTGAATTTACAAAACTTGTGTGAGAAGAATAAGAATGTGAATCAGAATCTGGGATCATCTAAGCCCAACAATACGTATGACGTGAAATCCTCAGAGAACGTCAAACCAGAATAGTTTGAACATATCTTACACTACTTTTTACAAAATGAACCATACATTGTCATGTCGTGTAGTTACACGTATATAAGAATCTGTGAAGTTGTTTTCGTGTTATCTACAACAATATATACTGGCGATTTAACACTCCGTAACAGTTGCAAGAGCTGCGATTCACACGTTCTAGTGCCCTAAGGGTGAATGTAGAAGTATTTTACAATAATCAAATTATGAATGCCATATATAGATGGTTTAATTAATCATATCTTCTTTTAAATTAATTATTAGACATTGTTGAGAATTAAATAATTAAACACCATTGAAAGCAGTGAATGCCTGTTCTACATCTGACTTGATATGCTAGTTCAACCTCATGAAGAATCATATGCCAAGTGGTATGCAAAAAAGGACTGCGATTTTTCTAGGGGGGTCACGCTAAGCACCCAAGGATCCCTCCTTTATACTAACCGCATCCTCTCAGTTCTACCTCTACCAGATTTTCATCTTAGATAGGTAAACCTATCCTTACTCATTTAAGGATTTGAGTAGCACCTAATTCCTTGGTTCTTACATGGATGCATTTCATAGCACGTGCCCTTTCAGCCCTGTAGGATCCAAGACATGCTTCTTTTTTTTTTTTTTTTTTTTTTTTTTGGATGCCTTTTCTTCCCCCTAAAACTCTCCTCTCTTCTTTATCAAGTCAGAACTTACTGATTTTTTTAATGAGATATAGCTGACATATCTGACAACATATTCTTGGTCACTGCACTGTTCTATAACTCAACACTGGCGATGACTGGATGACCAATTTCTGACTCCCTGTCCTCAAAATCCATGTGAGAAGCAGCTTTAGAGAACATTTATATTTAGCTGGTTCAGCTTTCCCAACGATTTTTGATTAGCTTCTACTCCCTGTCCCCACAGAATAACAGCATTGGCTAAAACATCTTATCTCATTGGTCCGGTTATTTAATTGATACTTCTTGATGCTTCTTCTGAAATATGGTGTATGTGCCCATATAATTTTTGGTGCCAACAGGCAACAGCAAAACCATGCCACCAAGGCACATTCATTTATGCACTTTACAGTTTTCGCAGGACCAGGTGGACTTCGTTTGTAATCCTCGCAAGAGCAGTTGCCCAGAACCCTAGGCTTACTATCTGGCTGAGAGGAACTGCATCTGGTAATTGTGACCATTCAAAGTCCTCAAATCCCAGTGAGGGCAGGGGAGTGGCAGAAACCAGGAATGCTTCTGGAAAACCACATGCTGACGAGTCTAAAAGACCTAGAGGGCCACAGCGTACATCTGAAAAGAACATTCCAGCTAATAATTATGCAGATGATTTGAAGAAAAGTAAGACCAAACTTTAAACGGGATTTCTAGGTCACAGGTTAGCTTTTTGGTAACTTGAGATAGGCAATGGTAAGTAGCTCTTTGTTCCACTTTTTAACAGAGGCACAAGAAAATAATCTTCAACCATGACTTATTTCGTTATGATACCACAACACTGTGCCTGATTTCTGAAGAGGCTGAAAGAATTAGGCAGCTGACAAGTGACTTTGGAAGGTTAATCTCATTACTCTGCACTCTGCCCATATCAATCTGGCCTCTCTTGCACAGTAAGGAGGAATTATCTGTTGACAGTTCAGCAGTGATACAAAACAGTTTGTGAGCATTATCCAGAAAAAGGTAATAATCCACTTTCATTTGCCCCAGAACACTAATGTAATCCTGATCTTTGAACTTCTAGTACTTAAAGCAGCACTAAAAGAGAATATCTCTGGTGATCATGAAAATACAATTTTAACAGGGGTGATGATGATTTTGCTTGTTGCCATGACTAAATGAGATAATTTATGTAAAGCATTTTATATTGCTCCTGGCCCATAAGCGCTTGAATATTGTATATTTCTTTCCTAATGGGTCAAGGTGTTTATATGAACATGAATATTTATTTTTCTAAGGCATACACAACACCCAGGTTAATTCAGTCTTTCAGGTGGTCAGCATTTTAAAACATTGCCTCATTTGTTGACCGTGCCCAATTCCTACACCACGGCACCCCAGGGGATATCTGAAATGTGAAGCGGTCTCTGTGTCTGTATCTTTTGTCACACAATTTTTTTAAACTGTTTTTTAAGTTTATTTATTGTTGAGAGAGAGAGCGTGAGTAGTGGAGGGGAGAGACAGAGCAGGACAGAACATCTGAAGTGTGCTCCACACTGTCAGCACAGAGCCTGAGGTGGGGCTCAAACCCATGAACCCTGAGATCATGACCTGAGCTGAAGTCAGATGCTTCATTGACTGAGCCACCCAGATGTCCCTTGTCACACAATTTGAATGAGACAATTAGAATAGAAAAGTCACTAATAGGAAAAGGCATATTTAACATATTATCTTGGTAGAGGAGTCAGGATCATATGATTATAATAAAGTATAGGATCTTTGTCTAATGCAGACTCTAAAATATAGGAAAAGTAATGTATGCTTTCTTAGTACAGTGAGTGTGTGTGTGTGTTTATACACATATATATGTATACAGTGTATATATATGTATGTATATGTATATTTACACTTATGTATATAAATTTATATTTTACATTATACATATATGCATATAGGATAGGAATAGCGTGACCTAGTCTGTAACGTTCTTACGAGTTCTAATGTGATCATGTATATAAAGCATTCAGCTCTTAGACAATGTCCGCTGATGGAAGGGCTCATGTTACTACAGCTCCTGTCTGTGAAAGCACAGGAATATGATGACCCAAAAAGTGGGCCAGGCTTTCATCACAGCACCTCCTACCCTTCCCTTCCATCTTCACCCCCAACCCACAGCATTCCCAGTATGGCAGCAATCCTGGGCTTTGCTCCTTGGCTGCCGGCAAATTCAGCAAATCTACTTTAGAAAACACTGAAAGGAGAGGAGAAATTATACCTTATTTCTCTGTGTAATAGTAACTTCTTCCCGTCCATGTGGCTGCCATCTGTATCACTGTCATCATTTGCTCTCCATTGAACCATTTTGGTTCTAAGAAGGCTCTTACCCAGTGATTTAGTTTGCCTTCCTCCACAGGCTACTTACTCTCACATTGTTTCCCCATTAACTGACTTATGGTCCTTCCATACAGTCTCCTTTATTCATTATGATAAGGACTCAGCTTTAACAATTACTGGGCTGGTGCAATTTATTTCTCAGATGAAGCCAAAAAAATGAAGCTGTAAAGCAAATAGATCTATAAATGCAGTTTTAATCATGTACTATACCGACAACGTAAGACTTCTTAGTATATTTTATATCAATTTGCATCTTCCATTCGACTCATATTACCTGCTTATAGAAAAACTCCACAATATATTAAATTGAATACAGTTGGTGAGAGGGAGATTTTATTCCGTATCTAGTCTTTGCTTTCTCACTGAAACCTTATGTTCCACGATTTCTCATTTAATTATTCAACTAAAAATATACTGAACATTCCAATAAGGGAGTGTTATATGGTTTGTGGGAAAAAGGGAAGATGAACAAGTAATGGGCCTCTACTCTTTTATATTTCATACTCCCAGGGACTAGCTATGATTTATACAGTCTACAAATTCCCCTTTCCTTTCTAATTGCCTTAAAGTTAATTTATAAATAGATTTTCAATATTGAATAGTTCACAATAAAAATAAAAACTCCAAGCCACCACAGACTATCAAAGTTGAATGTTTTTTTATTTTGTTTTGTTTTTACCAGTTCCCATTTCTTGTTCTACCCCATAATCTCATGTCACAAAGGAAGGATATCTATAGAATGGCAGGATCTTCTGGGGTTTATAAAGGATGAATAGGCAAAAGGACATTCTAAAGAATTCTACCTAACAGGATTGAATGCCCAGTCAAGATTTATGTAATAGACAAATATTATATTTTATATCTTGTTCTCTGGCTAACTTAAAAAATCACCTATTCATATCATATAAAAGCTATGTGTTATTAAGGGAAAAAGTAAGACATGGAGTCATAGATAACACAATATAAATCTCAGCTAGACTCCTAATTAGCTCTATATTTGGACACATTTTAAAACTTTTATGGTCTTAGTTTCTTTGCTGTTCTTTGAACATAATAATACTATGTGTATAACCAGATTTTGAGTTCTAAATGAAAAATATGATTTCATACAAATATTAAATACTCAAAGAATATTAGGTCCCACCAACTAGGGACTTCTAAAAATGATCCACTGATAAAGCAATTTTCAGTACATTCTTCATTACTTAACGTTAGGACATTGCTACTCAAGCAAAGTGGATTACTGGCAAATCTCTGAAGGGTTTACAGCTTTAGATTTTGCCAATTACATTTCAATATGGCTCCTCAAAAATTATTACCTCTACTTTCACCATAATAAAAAATACCCCTTATTTGAGGAGAATAAAAAGCCTTTTCATTCTATGGTTTATAACAACACTAATGAGAATTCATTCATTCATTTATTCATTTGTTCCAGAGATACTGATGTAGTATTTTACTGCTTGCCAATTACTGGGCCATATTCTGAAGACAGAATGTTAAAAAAGACAAATTCTCTGCCCTCATGGTTTAATGTGAGTAACTGTAATTTAAATAGGTCCCAAATGTTTTCACATACCCTATTTTACTGAATCCTGATAATGACCACGTAAGGTAGGTATTGCGAAAATTGAGACAACTGCAACTGATTGGAACACTAATGATCAGAGATACAAAAAGTTGCTTGACTTGCCTCATAATTCCATTTCCAGATCCAACACAATACACCTCCTAACAGAAGATTTTCAGCTATTACTGCAGAGTGCACCCAATTTGTGGGTCCCCGTGACAAAACTGTCAGCAAACATTGGCTCTTCATTGTTTACATTCTCACAACAGAATACACATGTCCATCACCCAATCATATGGAATTTTTGATGGCTGTCATTTCAAATAGCCTGCATCCTGTCTCCTCCTCCACCAGTGCATGTCATTGAGAGCGGGCTTGGAGTTAGAGAAAGCTTATACTGAGCAATTTCCTCAATCCGAAAGAGTTTCTTCCACTATTATAATTTTCTGCTTATTGTTTGAGCTAGAGAATAATAAATGCTTGATTACTTGTTCTTTTATAGCTGCAAGTATTGTCTGTTTCTAGAAAACAGGGCTGTTTGTATATTACATTTTACAAAAGATTAGATCTATCACCTCATTACCTGGGGAGGATGCCTCCATACATAATGTTTATCCCACAATCTTTCTTCTGTCCTACCTACTTCAATTATCTTTCTCTCCTTCTTATTGCTTGGCACGCATTGCCTGAATTACTAGGCCATGAAATGTTCTTTTTCCTATAACTCAGTCTCTGACATTTCCAAATCTTCCTTGCGAGAGATATCAAAAAGAAGCACTTCATTTCTTTACAGAATTAATAAGATGAATGGCCTTAATTGCAACCTTTTAAGCTAATTAAAATGAAATTGGAATGCATATGGTAGAGGTAAATGTCTCACTTGACTTCTGGAAATATTCATGACTTTTACATGTTATACTTTTAAAATTGTACTACTATTTGTTTATTCAAATATATACAAATATATTGAATCCTGTTGCACGAAACAATGAACGTGGAAAAAATAATTTTATTGTTCATTGCTGTTTGTGGCACTCTACCATAGTGATTTTAATTTCTGATTATAATTCACTTAGAACAAGAGAGATTTCTGATTTGTACTAAATTTGTTTTCATTTGATTTTACTTGAAAAAAAGGAAATTGCATCCTTAAAGCAGTAGCTCATGATTTCTGTGCCTTAAAAACTAAACTCAGGGGCGCCTGGGTGGCGCAGTCGGTTAAGCGTCCGACTTCAGCCAGGTCACGATCTCGCGGTCCGTGAGTTCGAGCCCCGCGTCGGGCTCTGGGCTGATGGCTCGGAGCCTGGAGCCTGTTTCCGATTCTGTGTCTCCCTCTCTCTGCCCCTCGCCCGTTCATGCTCTGTCTCTCTCTGTCCCAAAAATAAATAAAAAAAAACGTTGAAAAAAAAAATTAAAAAAAAAAAAAAACTAAACTCAAATGCATGGGAACATCATCTGAAGATATTTATTTTTAAGTAGCAACTTAAACCTTGTCCATACACAATGATCAATTATGCAAATTAAAAAGCAATTAGTTCAAACTAAGACTTAAATTACATATAATGTAAAATAATCCTGAATGCTTTCTTGGTATTACAAAGTTGGGAAATGTGAATATCTGTCTCCTGGGTGCTCTCTAATGTGCAATCATTCTTTTGGCCAATATTGACAATTATGTTTATAAGCTTTTCTCCAACGTGTGTTTGAATGGTCCTAGACGAATACATAAACTCTGTGAGACAAAACTTCACATCGCATAGGCAGAAAACTGGTCTAGCTACTTACTCTCCTCAGGCTTTCAAATTTCTAAAATTTTACTCTCCCCCTCAAAAGTACCTTTTAATGAGTTTATCCTTTTCTTTTCTCTTTTTTTCAAATGTGCCAATGTGGGTGTTACAAATTGACAAAAGAAGAGCATGCCTTTCAGGTGGAAATGAACAGTCTTTCTGCAAATACACACATTTAAGAAATATTTTCTTAAGGGCTAGCCATAGGAAGTAGGTCCAAATATATTCTGTAATTGAAACAAATTAAAGGGCTATCTCGATAGAATATCGGAGTCACTTATTAGAACATAAGAATTGGAACCTAAATCAGATACATTTAACTAGGATAGAAAGGTAAGAAAACGACCCCAAAACAAACAAACAAAAAACAGCGAGAAGAGAGTATTTATATGTGAAGAGATAAATCAATGCAGGTGGGGATGGGTGAAATAGATAGAAGGGGTTAAGATATACAAACTTCCAGTTATAAAATAAATGTCACAGGGGTGCCTGGATGGCTCAGTTGCTTAAACATCTGACTCTGGATTTAGGCTCAGGTCATGATCTCATGGTTTGTGGGCTCAAGCCCCGCATCAGGTTCTACACTGACAGCATGAGCCTGCTTGGGATTCTCTCTCTCTCCTCTCTCTCTGCCCCTCCCCAACTCTTGCCCCCCCTCTCTTTCTCCAAAAATAAACATGAAATAAAAATAATAATACAATAAATAAATAAATGCCACAGAGATGAAAAGTACAGCATAGGGAATGAGGCCAACAATATTATACTAATGCTGTATGGTGACAGATTGCCAGGGCATTTGCTGCAGTGAGTGCTGAGTGACACAGAATTGTTGAATCAATATGTTGTATAACTGAAACTAATATAACATTGCACATTCATTACACCTCAATAAAATAAATAAATAAATAATTATATCTTTGGGGAAAAAAACTGCATCATCTCTAAGTCCGCATCCAACTCAAACATCCTAGAATCTATTCTTAAACTCTTACTTGGCAAAGTCTCATTTTCCAAGACTATCAGGTAAACCATCCTAAGACCCAGGCCCAAACTCACAAATTAGATTAAGTTCCATTTTTTGAAAACCTTTTTAGAAACATTAAAGACCACATATATGTTTAAATAGCCTTGTCAAATTTGCTCTCCCTGCAGGGGGCTTTTTATTATTTCTCATTAAAATGAAAGCCCCTCTGGTTGACTTCTAAAATGTGTTTTCACTAGGCCTTCCAAAAACAAAAGAGAGAGAGAGAGAGAGAGAGAGAGAGAGAGAGAAGAGAAGAGAAGAGAAGAGAAGAGAAAGAAAGGAAGAGAAAGAAAATGGAGAAAGAGAAAGAAAGAATGACAAAAGATATACCATGCTAACACTTAACAAAATAAAGCTGGAATAACTGTATGATCTTCAGAAAAAAACATGTTTCAAAAAATTATACTTATCAGGGATAAATAGGGGTATTACATAATGAGCAAGGTGTCAATTCTCGAAAAAATATAACATGCTTATACACGGATATAGATAACAAGAAGGTCAAAATATATCAGGCAAAGACTAAGAGAACATCAAAGATAAACAGATAGCTCCACTATTATTGTCAGAGACTTCAACAGCCCTCTGTGAGGAATCAAGCAGGCAGAAAATCAGTAAAGACATATCTGACCTGACTAGCATCATCAATCAACTTCATCAAATTGACATTTGTGTAACATGCCACCGAATGGCAGTAGAATGCACATTCATTTCAAGCCCACATGGACATTCATCAAGACAGACCCTATCCTAGGCCTTAGAACACAGCTTAAAAAAAAAAAACATGAAGAACCGAAATTATATAAAGTATGATTTCAGGTCAAGTGGAAGTAAAGCAGAATTCAATAACAGGAAAAAGCAGAAAATCACACATCTAAATGATATATAGGTCAACGAAGTGTCAAAAAAAGTTAAAATGTTGTCAACCCAAATCCAAAATATATAAAGAACTTCCAAAATTCAACTTCCGAAAGATGAATAACCAATTAAAAAATGGGCAGAACACATGAACAGACACTTTTCCAAAGAAGACATACAGATGGCCAACAAACACATGAAAAGATGCTCAACATCACTTATCATCGGGGAAATGCAAATCAAAACTACAATGAGATATGACCTCACACATGTCAGAATGGCTAAGATCAATCACACAAGAAAAAACAGATGCTGATGAGGGTGTGGAGAAAGGGGAACCCTCTTGCACTGTTGGTACGAATGCAAACCAGTAACGCCACTCTGGAAAATAGTATGGAGGTTCCTCAAAAAGTTAATTAAAAAAAAAAAAAAAGAACTACCCTATGATCCAACAACTGCACTATTAGGTATTTATCCAAATAATACAAAAATACTAACTCAAAGGGATGCATACATCCAGTGTTGATAGCAGCATTATCTACAATAGCTAAATCATGGAAACAGCCCATGTGTCCATTCATATATATGCATATGAAGATATATGTATATATACAGATATATATATATCCATTATATATATGTGTATATGTGTGCATATGTATGATATATATATATGGAATATATACTCAGCCATAAAAAAGAATGAAATCTTGCCATTTGCAATGACATGGGTGGAGCCAGAGAGTATTATGCCGAGTGAAATAGAGAAAGACCAATACTATATGATTTCACTCATATGTGGGATTTAAGATATAAAACAAATGAGCAAAGGGACAAAAAAGAGAGAGGGAGGCAAACCAAGAACAGACTCTTAACTCTGGAGAACAAACTGATGGTTACCAGAAGGGAGGTGGGTGAGGGGCTGGGTTAAATAGATGATGAGGATTAAGGAGTGCCACTTGTTGTGATGAGCACTGGGTGATAAACAGACTTGTTGAATCACTATGTTGGGCACCTGAACCTAATTTTGCACTCTGTTAACTTACTGGAATTTAAATGAAAACAAACTTTTTTCCGGCTAAAATAAAATTAAATCACAGTATGCCCAAATCTATGTGATTCAGCAAAAGCAGAGCTTAGGATAGTAATAGAATCAAATTCCTATGTTAGAAAAAATATCTAAAAGTTAAACATATGTTTCCCTTTTAGTAAACTAAAGGGAAAAAAAGAGAGAGAGAGAAATTTAGGCCAAAATTAAAAAAAAAAAATCAGAAAAAAATTGTTAAGGTTTATTTACTTTTGAGAAAGTGTGAGCAGGGGAGGGGCAGAGAGAGAGAGAGAGAGAGAGAGAGAGAGAGAGAGAGAGAGAGAGAGGGACAGAGGATCCTAAGCAGGCTCCCCATTGACAGCAGCAAGCCAGAGGCAGGGCTCCAACTCAGGAATCATGAGATCACAACCTGAACCAAAGTTGGACGCTCAACTGACTGGGCCTCCCAGGAGCCCCCGAAAAAAATTTTAAATAAATAAAATTTAGAAGAGCTATCATTGAATTGAAAACATAAAAACCATGTGAGACAATCAAAAAAAGCCCAAAGCAGCTTGTTTGAAAGATTAGTAAAATTGATAAAACTCTAGCCAGTCTCACACACACACAAAAAGACAGAAGATACAAATTACCAATATCAGTTATGAAAGAAAGGTTATCATTACTTATTCGATGTATATTAAAAGGATCATAAAGGAATAGCATGTACAATTCCATTCTCACAAATTTGATTATTTAGGTTAAATACACTAACTCCTTGAAAGACATAAACTACAAAGCTCACACATGGAGAAATAATCTATAAGCTCTGCATCTAGTAAAGAAATTGAATCAAAAATAAATAAGGAAGGAAGAGAGGGAGGGAGGAATGAATCAATTGCCAAGAATTCTCATTCATTTTTGAGGGGAATGAAAAATCACATGGCCATTTTGGAAGAGTTTGGCAGTTTCTTATAAAGTTCAATATAGCCTTATAATGTGATCTAGCAATGAGCTCTCTTAGACATTCACCCAATTGTTTTGAATAGTTGTGCCCACTCAAATATCTGACATTCATGTTTATTACAACTTTATTCATAATCAACAAAAACTACAAGCAACCAAAATGTTTTCAACAGATGACTGGCTAAGCACACGGCAGCACATCTATAAACTGCAATACTATTCCTTGACAAAAGGTAACGAGCTGTAAATCCACGTAAAGTCATGGCGAAACTTAGAGGGATACTGCTGAGTGATATAAGCCAGTCAAAGGGTTACATAATGTATGATCTCACTTATCTGACATTCTGGAAAGGGAAAACTATTAGCAACCTTAAACCTATCCGTGGTTTCCATGGGTTTGGATTTGGGGGAATGAACAGGTGCAGCACAGGGGATAGCTAAGGCAGTGAAACTTGTCTGTATGATACTGTAATTCTTGACACATGACACTATGGGTTTTGTCACATCCCAGAGAACTTTAAAAACAAAGGGAGAACATTAATATATGAAAATTCAATGTAGACACAGACACAGAAAAATACTTCATATGATGTTTGGGGAATTCCAGAATAGAATGTAAGAAAAGAAACTGCATTCAAACAAATGAATCAACCTCACTTACGTGGGTGGGGAAGAGGGGCGCTCACCTAAGAAACACTGGAACTGAATGGAGTCTGTTTGACTAAAGGCAAAGAAAGTGCACATGAGCAGTGTTAGTCTGTAAGTGTGCCCACTAAGTCAGGCTAACAGTTCTGGAAACACTATCGTCACGGCTAGACTATGAGCTAAGTAAAAGATCATATAATCTTTGGTAATTAATAAAAGCATGAATGAACACAGGTAAAACTTTAGCGTAATGAAATATGTCTGTCCTTGGTTTCTTGGGAGCTTACATTACTACATGAGTTATTGGAGACTAATCCAAGTCTGCCTAAAATATTATAGGATGATTTTAGTGTAACCTAGCCTGTATTTACTTTAATAGCATACGAAAGAATTTTTCAATCCAATCAGTAAGGTTTTACTGAGCATTTGTTATGTAGCTAACATCATGCTGGGCAGAAAGGGGAACATTTGGTGATGACTCCTTGTGGTCCAAGCACTAAATTGTAGAAATAAGCCCTACTACCAGTAATCTATGAGGCAAGAGGACAAGACAAGGTAAAATTTTGTTCTAAGTTTTTATATCACTGATGGGAAGTATAGGAAAAAGCAGGGCAATACATTTACACATGATGAATTTGGGAAATATTCTCTTATAGTGTTCTTTGAGGGACAGTCTTTCACCTATGATAGAATTCATCAGCTAGTCCATCTTTTCTAGTAGAACACATATGTCATTGCTAATTGATTTCATAAATGAGCAGAGTTATCTTGTGATTTAGTGTTTCTGTCTCAAAAGTATTTTGTCACATGCAATCAGAATGCAATCTTATATTTGCCAGAAATTTGGGAGGCGCTAGAAAAACAGAGATGAGCAAAGGGACATTCCTTAGATTCGGAATGCTGACAGCCCATGAATATGAAACCAAATAAGCAAAATAGAGCATTCAAATTATTAAACATATTATATTACAGATGGATAGGAGGTATGGACTGAAAAGCAGATTTACCTTGAAGGTGAAACTTGAGGGCCTCTCACTGGAAAGAGCTCCTTCTAAAGTTCAGCATATTCTCCTCCAGGGACATGGGATAAAGCATTGCCCTGGCCACTCACCGACAACTTGGGGGCTGTCCTAACCTAGTGCGTACTCTCTAAGCCAATGGTTCTCAACTAAGCAAAGTCTGGAGACATTCGTGAATACAGTGACTGGGGGCGGTGGGTGCCACTGTCAGTGGGTGTGACTGTCCCTGGTGGGACAGGTCACTGCTCTGCCACACATTCCACAATACACAGGGCAGCTTCCCCCAACGAAGAACTGTTGGATTCAAAATGTCAATAGTGCTCTGGTACAGGGACTGCGGGTGGGGCCAGCAGACTGCCAGCTTACCCTCATCACCCAGAATCTATCTTCGATCCTAATAATAAGAATGTGAACACTCTGCTCAGCTCCTCGAAGGAGAGGAAGGTAGGGTACATTAGCAACTGTCAATGGAGAAGACCTGGCCAAACTAGACCAGCTGCTTGACATAGCTGCCCTACCCCACACCAAGAGGATGTGAGTCTGAATTTATTTTCTACCCAGCTTATATTTATTTAAATTGATCTCTCTGATCTACCCTGTCCCTATATACTCGATCCTCCATTCAACTCCCCTACTCCATACCCTTCCTTCACTCCTTGTACTGACTCTGATCCTTCCAAACCCAATAAAATATCTTCCAAAACTTCACATTGTTTTAGAAATTATTTTAGACAAGGTAGTTAATTTCTAGGTAAATTCTCCTAATTCTCATTTGAAACATTAGTCACTCTTAACATATTTATTCGATTCAATAGTCCACTTCATTGAGTGTATAACTTTGCTGAACCAGAAATTCCTCTTTTGCTTTGGGTTGATGCCAAAGTATCAGCCGACATTTGAACCTCCAAAGAAGATCAAAGTTACCTGGTGTTGAATAATTACTACTCGTTGAGCTGTCTTAGGAAACCTTTCTTTTTATTTCTATGTTCGCTTTCAAAATGTATTAGGTGTTTGAATTTTTAAAGAATTGAGCAGGCATATATCCAAGATTTTATGAGGATTTATAACTCTATCTTTCATTAAATATATGTCTGGAACTAGTGCTTTAATAGGAAAAAAATAGGCTTTAGAATTTTGAAACGTAGTAATACATTTGATAGCCAAAATAAAGTAGGCAAGAAAAATGAATGGAAATTCTATATCAAAAATTTATTTGAAAACATGTAATAATAGAAGTAGATTTCTTTCTTAAGCACTAAGGAATTATGGTGTTTGTTAGTTTCAACTTCTTGAGAAATTTATCTTTAGGAGATAAATTAACATCACTCCTAGTAAGAAGATGGACATATAACATGAACAAAATTGAAGAAGGGAAAACACAAAGTGATAAAATGAGAAATGGGACAATTAAGAGAGCTGAGAAAATGGAGGAGGTGCAGGGGTAAACAGAGGGACCCCTGGAAACCCAAATGGGCTGCTATTTTCAAAAATAACAAAAGTAGGTTTAGCCTATTACCTGAGATTTAGTAGAATATTTATTGAGAAGAAGTTTTCTCTTTTCCTAATGAATTAAAAAGGCCTTTGAACCTATAATACAGATTAAAAATTAATGTTACATATTTCATTATCCAGGAGCATTATATTTAATATGTCTCATTCAGATGACAGCACTGGGTCATTTGAGTACAGTTTGGAGTAACAGCTATGCTTTTGCATCTAAACCTATTTCAGATTAGGTACCCATGATCAGCCCTCTGGGATATCATTTGGGCTTCATTCTTTGTTTTCTATGATATGTACATTTAGAAAGAAATTTTCCTAGGGGTGCCCCAGGTGGCTCAGTAGGTTAAGCATCCAACTCTTGATTTCCGCTCAAGTCATGATCTCAAGGTTCGTGGGCTCCAGCACCATGTTGGGCTCTGTGCTGACAGTGTTGAGCCCGCTTGGGATTCTCTCTTCCCCTCTCTCTTTCTGCTCCTCCCCCACTTGAACTCTCTTTCTCTCTCAAAAAAATAAAATTAAAAAATAAAAGGCATTTTCCTATTGACAAGTGAGAGGTGCACATGTTTGTATGTCTGCACTTAACGTTCTTACTGAAAACCTTTATATTGTTGTGGGAAGAGTTTTGAAATTTATTAACCCATATCATCAAAACATTACTTTGCAGTTACTAAACTTGATGTAATCCTTAAAAATAACTGCCCCTGCATCTTTTGGGATGAGCGCTGGGTGGTGTATGGAAACTAATTTGACAATAAATTTCATATAATAAAAAAATAAATAAAAATAAAAATAAAATAAATTGAAAATATATTAGGAAAAAAAAATAACTGCCCTTAAAAGTTGTTTTCAGGGGCGCCTGGGTGGCGCAGTCGGTTAAGCGTCCGACTTCAGCCAGGTCACGATCTCGCGGTCCGTGAGTTCGAGCCCCGCGTCAGGCTCTGGGCTGATGGCTCGGAGCCTGGAGCCTGTTTCCGATTCTGTGTCTCCCTCTCTCTCTGCCCCTCCCCCGTTCATGCTCTGTCTCTCTCTGTCCCTAAAAAAATAAATAAACGTTGAAAAAAAAAAGTTGTTTTCATCCATAGTAAGTGTTTTCTATGGAAAAAGATTTAAAAACTCATTTTTAATATGGAATATTATTTTAAAACAACCGTTTACCAAATATTAAAGCAAACTAGCAAACAAAACCAAAAATACTCTCTCTCGCTTTCAGCTTGTTAGATTTTTAACGTATGCATTATCTCAGGAAAATCTTCCCAGATTAAATTTGTTCCTGGGCGCCTGGGAGGCTCAGTCAGTTAAGCATCCGACTTCTGCTCAAGTCATGTTCTCATAGTTAGTAAGTTCGAGCCCTGCATCAGGCTCTGTGCTGACAGCTCAGAGCCTGGAGCCTGCTTCAAGTTCTGTTTCTTCCTCTCTCGTCCCCTCCCCCAATCACACTCTGGCTGTCTCTCTCTCAAAAATAAGTGAACATTAAAAAAAAATTAAAATTAATTAATTTGTTCCTACTGTTGCTTTTATTGTTGTAAGTAATTCTCATAGGTTTAAATAGTTATTACATGCATATTTAACTAATGTCTGTATGATCCTACCAGACAGTGCTTCCAGAAGGAAAGTGTGTGTCAGTCTTAGGTCCAGTGACTGACCTATAAAATGGTCTGATATATTTGTGAATGGGAAAAGCAGGTTTAGGACAACCTCTGAGAAGGTGGAAGAATTTCCACAGCCTGCTATCCTGGCCGTGGTGACCCAAGTATTAAATTTCATCCTGAAACATCTTCAAAGTTCTCACTTTCTATTTTACTCTAAGATACCACAATAAATTTAGGACAGGCAGATTTATCACCCGTATCCTCAGTCTCTCTCTCTTGCCGCTAATGAGGAAGCATTACGCGAAAATATAAAGTGATGATGTGTTTACAGTCAAACCTCCTTTGATGAAAATTAATAAAGAGAGAAGGCTGGCTATGAGGTAGGATTCTCACCAGCTTTTGTATTTCTTTTCTAAATGTATCTCCCCTGTGTTCACCAGGCTTTATCTTGCTAAATGTTAGAAGATTATGCTAATTAATAAACAAGTGAAGACAGCAGAAGGGATGAACAGAACATTAATTTATCCTGCTTAAGGCTTTAAATAAAATCTTCTCAGACCATGAGGGGGGAAAAGAAAAACAAAACTCGGACAGCTTTTTAATAACACCCAAGCTATTAACGAATATTTCTTTATGAATTCTTTTTACCCAACGCCGTGAGAAGAGCTGCTTGAAATTTAATCTTTTTCCAAAAAAAGCCACAAGAAATTGCCATGCCCACTTCTGCAGAACAAGAACATTTTATGTTTTATTTTATTTCATCTTGTTTTAAGCTCGGTGGGTTAGAATTTGTTAGCTCACTGGATTGTAAAATATACCTCTGTAGCAAACGATTATTGGAGTGCTTTGTCACTGAAGCATACAAGTTGGCATCCTGTAGGATTAGCCTGCTAGAGATTTCATACTCTGGGCCCACTGGAGCTGTGTCTATTTGTTCTGCTGACAAGCCACAGCGTCTAAACTTTTCAAAGAATTGAGTTATGTTTAACAACATCCCTGCTCTTTTCCTGAAAAGAAATGAAATATTTACAGAAGGTTGACAGTTTTAGGAAGCATTAAAGAACTGTCACTGGATGCCATTGTGGTTTCCCCAGGATGAGGTGCCCGGGTTCAGGGATACCCCGCGTAGTGAAGGGACTCTCCTCAGACACGTTGGAGATTTGACACGATTTCTAAAAATCTACACTGTGCGTGGGTCAGAGAAAGAAGTCCTTTTTGCTGCCTGGGAGAAGTCTGGGCCAGATGACGGTTCTTGCAGAAGACGGTTGCTATCTGTCTGCCAAGATAGGGCAGAACATGGGTAGCTCCTGGCTCTTCAGAAACCCTGACAAGGTGGTGGTGATGGGCGTCTGAGGAAGAGGCCACAGAGGAACAAACCAAGGCATGAAAAGCCAGGGAACTGTCCCCGTGAGAGAACAAGAGACAAACGAGGTTCATTACAGCTCAAAAGGGAGAAGGTTGAATGGACACCTAATCTTCAAGGAGAGGAAATATTGCTTAGGGAACAATGAGCAGTGGCCTTTTCTGTTAACTGAGGAAGTAAGTTAGAGTTTTAGCAAGGAGGAATTCAAACTCGAAAAGAAACTTGTGCTGCCCAGCAGGAATCCATGTTACCAAGGAAAACTTCAGATTTCCCTTGTGGAGATATTTATTATGCTGACATCTGTGGCTTGATCAGCAACACCCAAAACCACAAATTTGTTTTCAAGCTACATCCAAGTGTTGAAAACTCTGTCCGAGATTCCAAGAGAAGAGGGCTTAGGAATAGGGTCAAGCCATAAGTTTCTGTGTTTCCAATTTCCTAAATTGCAAGGTCACGGAGTCAGAAACCCCAGCAACAGTCATGATGCTGAAATCGCTCCACAGATGAAATCCAGAGTTCTCAGAATAAAATAGGCACATGTGTATTTCAATATTTTTAGTGCCAACCCCAAATTAATGTAATTACATTCAATGCCTATTTATGAAGACCTCACTTCAAATTCTTGGTAAGGCTTTCCATCAACAGTGTGCTATTCGTGGTTAAGTTTTGGGGAAGTCAAAAATCATACGTGGACGTCCACATGTGCAGGGGGTTGATTGACATGCCCACCTTGCACTGTTTGAAGGTCAACTGCACTCAAAATACTCAAATGATGTGTTTTTTGAAAATTCTTAGTGAAAGAGAAAAATTCTCTGTATGAATTCAAAACAAGAGAATTCATAACAATATTTCAATAGAAACCAGATATTTCCAATGGAGTAGTGATTTTTAAGGGAAAATGTGATAAATTGAAAAACATACCTAAATAACTTATATACTTAATATACCCAGCTGACTACACTAACACCTTCTCTGATAATAACCAAAAAAATAAAACCAAGAAATACACATATTTATTTCATCCATGCATGACAGTGTAGGAAAGAAACAATTACTCTGGAGAGAAAACTAGCAATAATTATATCATTGCCTTGATTAGAGAAATCCTTTCTTGAAGCTTTGGCCCTGAGCAGTGAGGAAAAGCAAAAAAAAAAAAAAAAATTCCTGAGACTTTTGCAACCATGCTCCAGTCCTGAGGTAGGTTTATAGTCCTAACTATTTGGGCAGCGCAAAAAGCTGCGAGAATTTAGTAGAAATTCTAACTTGTGGATCTACAGTGATTGCGGAAACCTGTAGAAGCAAACAGAATTATTTTTTCAGGAGGAATTTTCATCTGAGATCAAATAATTCAAGTAATTCCCCTATCTACACATCCACAAAAATGCCCATTTCACATTAAGATAGCAAATACACAAAGTAATGTTATCATTAGTTAAGTGTAAAAGTTAATACTGGAGTAATCCTCGAAATCATTAAATAATGATATGATTTACAAAATAGAATTGCAGATATTTTAAATTTTTTAACATTTATTTATTTTTGAGACAGAGAGAAACAGAGCGTGAATGGGGGAGGGGCAGAGAGAGAGGGAGACACAGAACCGGAAGCAGGCTCCAGGCTCTGAGCCATCAGCCCAGAGCCCAACGCAGGGCTCGAACTCACGGACCGCGAGATCGTGACCTGAGCTGAAGTCGGATGCCCAACCGACTGAGCCACCCAGGAGCCCCGAATTGCAGATATTTTAATAGGTTCCTAGAAATAAAAAACAAAGGCATACAAATTTGAACAAAGAAGATTTCAAATTCTTTCCAATAGAAGAAGTTTGGGGGGAGTGTGCTTCTGTCTACCACTGTTTGCTTGTTGTTTGCAGAAAGAAAAGGGACACAGAAATGAGGACAGATATCATCATGATGGTTCATTTGCTGTGTCAATTTGGCTAGTCCATGGTACCCAGATATTTGGTCAAATGCCAGTCTAGATGGTGCTATGAAGACATTTCTTCACATCAGATTAGCATTTATATCTTTTTAATATTATTTTTTAAAATTTATTTGAGAAAGCACGTGCATGAGCACACGTGCATGGGCGGGGCGAGGGAGAGAGGGAGAGAGAGAGGAGAATCCCAAGCAGGCTCCGTGCTGACATGGGGCTAGAACCCATGAACGGTGAGATCATGATCCAAGCCAAAATCAAGACTGACATGCTTAACATTCAAATCTGGTTATCCTCCTTATATGCACGGGCCTCATCCACCCATTTGAAGACCATAGAGAAAAAGACTGAGGGACCCCCAAGGAAGAGAGGGTTCTGTCTCCAGGCTGCTTCTGAACTCCAGCCGCAGTATCAACTTTTCCCTGAGTTTCTGGTCTTTCTGACCTCCAAATTTTGGACTTGCCATTCCCCCAAATCATATAAACCAATTCCTTAAACTAAATCTCCCCTTCCCTCCTTCCTTCCCTCCCCTCCCCCACCTGTCTCTCTCTCTCTCCTCCCCCTCCCCCTCCCTCTCTCTCTCCTGCCTACAGAGGGACCACCTTGAAAGCTCAAAAGCTACCTCTAATACCTCTAGTAGAGGAGACCCTCCTCCTAGTAACATTACATAAACACTGACCTGTTCCATCTGATTCCATCGATCTTTCTGTCTCAATGTTACCATTTAGAAATATATAAAGCATGGTTTTAACTTTTGCAGTTCACCTTATTTTTTTCCCCCAAATTATCTGATTATTCTCATACTTTCCCACTAAGGTGCATTTTAGAATCCTTTTCGCCACTCCATGAAACAGCCCCGCATGCTGGGACATTGGTGACTGAATGGTTGCCCTGTTTCTTTTTTCTTTTATGTATGCCTAGTAATTTCCATCTTGGAAGATAATTCTGAACTTTTTATTACACTTTTCAGGTTCACTTGAAGTAATCATTCTTTGTCCTTTAAATGTGTTTTTAAAAAGGCCACCCATTAGTTCATGAGTTAATAAGCATCACACATTTGGCCTCTATATTGCCTTGCAGCTTCTATCTTGCTTCTTTCCAATTGAAGTACTCTTTGTTCTCCGACTTGATAATGCTGTGTTCTGCCTCTGTGTTTTGCATTCTGCCACAAGCTTTTGTTGCAAAAGTGTTACTATAATTTGTTCCTTTTGATGAAACTAACTTTCTTGTTGATATCTGAGCCTAAAATGGCTTCCTTTGCTATGCAGAAAGAGAAATGCTCTTTCCTTCATGTACAGTATCATTGAGCATCCCCTCCGAGTTCAGCGATTTGCTTTATCACTTATCATTTCATACCCAACACTGAGAATCAGATTTATCTCCAATGACATTGACAGTAAAGGAAGGGTAGTAAGGCTTTGCAGTTTTAGGGTCATGTTCCTCTGAATGTGGCTTTGGACAATTTCCTGTTGATGTATGTAGTTGGGTATCAGCGTGTGTTACGTTCACTGTATGCATATCATTCTTTTATTCTTTTTTAAATATTTTTAACATTTATCGTTGAGAGAGAGAGAGAGACAGAGACAGAATATGAATGGGGAAGGGGTGGAGAAAGAGGGAGACACAGAATCTGAAGCAGGCTCGAGGCTCAGAGCTGTCAGCACAGAGCCCAATGCGGGGCTCAAACCCACGAACCGCGAGATCACGACCTGAGCCGAAGTCGGACGCTTAACCGACTGAGCCACCCAGGCACCCCTTTTCTCCTATTCTTTTAACAAGGGTTCATTCATTAGCTCTAATCTTCCAGGTGTTACATTACCGCCAAAGATGAAAACATTTAGAAACCATGCTTCTTACTCTGACATAGCTCGTAGTCTATCATAAGAACAGACAAACCAAAATTTTAGAGCATCAGGTAAGCATTACGGGTAAGTAAGAAACTTAGAACATGGTTGCACAGGAAAAGAACCAAACTCTGATTAGTGGATGATCAGGAGAAGCAGCCCTGTGAATGCTGTGGACTGAACCAAATCTGGCAGGATGAGAAATTAGCCAGCCAGTGCAGGGGCAAAGGGCATTCCCACCGTAGAAAAACACATGCACATGAAAGCAAATGGGAGAAAGCAGAATTCATTCACATTTTTAGAGCATTTCTATTAGACTTAAGTATAAGGGAAATTCAACGAGAACTGTGGCTGTCAAAGAATATAGATGATAGAGGTATAAGCAGAACACTTCACAAAATAAACTATACACATGATTCCCTGATTCCAGAAGAATCGAAAGCACTTCACTAGTCATTTATTCACGAGGTATCTCAAAACGTGCCCGAGGGTAGAAAGCGGAAAAATAGTTGCTTCATTAACGAATTTAAGGACAGCGATCACTGTAGTCAAAACTGTCTTCCCAGTCAATTCTTTAGACCATTCCTTCTGATTTCCATTCTCCTGGGAATTAGAAATCTATCACTCCCCAGTTTCAGTGAAGCAAGGATATAGGGGAGGTCAAATGCCAGAGGCCACCGCTCTCACCCTTCACAGCCCTAAATTCAAGCTCTCTTGGAAGAACCAGTCCAGGACTTAACTGGCACCACAAAATCCTCACTGAATCTGAGAGCCCTCTGCTTCTGTTCCCATCTGAAGTCTTAGATAAGCCACTTCCTGTGACAGGGTTTAATTCACGTCTTGAAATCTTAACTTATACTTTGTTATAACTTTTGTTCTGATTTTTAAAAAATGATTTGGGGTGCCTGGGTGGCTCAGTCGGTTGAGCATCTGACTTCAGCTCAGGTCACGATCTCGCGGTCTGTGAGTTCGAGCCCCGCATCAGGCTCTGGGCTGATGGCTCAGAACCTGGAGCCTGCTTCTGATTCTGTGTCTCCCTCTCTCTCTGCCCCTCCCCCGTTCATGCTCTGTCTCTCTCTGTCTCAAAAATAAATAAACATTAAATAAATAAATAAATAAATAAATAAATAAATAAAAATAAGCACATCAAACTATGCATGGAACATAAGACTGATTTTCTAGAATTAGAGACTGTATCACCAGGCGGTATTGTAAAGGAGGAGCAGGAACAAGACTGCAACTCTTGCTCTGTCATACCTTTCACCCAGGAAATGAAGTGTCATGATATGCTCGGTACCTTCACCATTGGAAATACATAAGGGATTGCCACCAGTCTTTTCTTTAAAAACCACTTTGTTGGGGTATGACTGACATACAGAAAGCTGTACAAATTTCATGTACACAACTTGATGAGTTTGCACACAAATATGCAACCATAAAACCCTCACCACAACCTCTGCCAAACACACCAGCAGTTTCCTCCTGCTCTATTTTGTATTATTATTTTGTGATAAGAACACTGAAGATCTACCCTCTTAACAAATTCTTAAGTATACAATGCAGTAGCATTAACCGTCGGCTCTCTGCTGTTTAGCAGACCTCTAGGACTTACACATCTTGTGTAACTGGCACTTTGTATACTTGGACTGATACCTCCCCATTTTCCTCTCCCTCAAGCCCCTGGAAATCAGCATTTTTCTCTCTGCCTCTATGAATTTGACGATTACAGGTAACTTCATATGTTGTATTTGTCCTTCTGTGTCTAGCTCATTTCCCTTAACATAATGTCCTCTAGGTTTATCCACGTTGTCATAAACGGCACAGTTTCCTTCTTTTTTAAGGTCGAATCCTATTCCATTGTGTGTGTGTGTGTGTGTGTGTGTGTGTGTGTGTGTGTATGACAGATTTTCTCTTTCCATTTAACCACTGATAGATATCTAGTTTGCTTCCACGTGTTGGCTGTTGTGAATACTGCAGCAATCAGCTTAACAGTACATACGTCCTGATGGGAAATTTCAATATTGCAGAGTTTTCAGAGTTTTCCAAAATGAACACAACTGCTATAGCAGCTCAATTGTTTCCCTCCAAAATTCATCTTGGAAGTTCTAACCACCACCCCTCCCACACACCCAGTACCTCAGAATGTGACTTCATTTGGAGGTAGGGTCCTTAAAGAGGTAATTAAGGGAAAATGAGGTCATAGGGGCTGGTTCTAATCCAATTTCCCGGGGAAATCAGAATACTGACACAGACAGGGAGAAGACCACAGGAAGACAAAGGGAGGAGAAGACGGTCATGCACAAACCAAGAAAAAGGCCTCAGAAGAAACCAATCCTGTCAACACCTTGATCTTGGACGTCCAGCTTTCAGAACTGCGAGAAAGTAAATTTCTGTTAGTTGAGCCACCCAGTCTATGGTCCTTTGTTAAGGCAACCCTAAATTACTGATTTCAAAACTCTAAAATTCTAAAACGTGTTTGTAAAATGTATTATGAAGAATAATACAGTAATAGTCTGTTTAGTATATAGCTGGTATAATGCACTATACAAACTACTTTACATGTAGCGTATCCTAAAATTCTCCAAGTTACTATGTCAGCTAGGTATTAGTATTATTCACATTTTTAAGTTGCAGGTAGGTTAGGGAATAGTCATAGGTCACAAAGTAACATTACAGAATTTAATGCCATAAAGCCTGTGCTTTAATTAACCACGCTTTATACCAGAACTGTCTACTTCTTTAATCTCTAGGGAAGTGGAGGAAATTGATAATGTTGATTGATGGTTAATAGTCAAAAAAATTTTTTAAACAAGATTACTGAGGATGAGCATATTCTTCCAGATCAGTAAATACTATCATGGTACATTAAATAAAACAGTCTAGTAAAGTGTTTTAGAAGTGGTCAAATAACGGAATGAAGTAGGCTACCACCTAGTTGGAATGATTCTTCATACACAGAAATGTAAAATCTAAAATGTATTAAGGGGTGTGTGGGTGGCTCAATCGGTTTAGCGTACAACTCTTGATTTGGGCTCGGGTCATCGTATGGTCCTGAGTTGGAGCCCCATCTCAGGATCTGCACTGACAGTGTGGAGCCTGCTTGGGATTCTCTCTCTCTCTCTCTCTCTCTCTCTCTCTCTCTCTCTCTGAAAATAAGTGAACTTTAAAAAATGCATTTAAAATACACGGGAAAGACCAGGCATTCCAATAATTTGGGGAAAACTCCTGTGCCTATAGAAAAAAAATCAAAAAATTAAGCAGCTATCAAAAGTAAACTTAATTCTATATAGTTAGAACTAAATCCCAAGGGCAATCATCCCTCATCCAAAGGGATGTCTTGGGCATTCTATAAAGCTCCAAAACACCTTGTCCCCTTTTTTTATTGACATAATCTCAATTCCTCTCACCCTTTTGGTCGCTCAACTAAATGACACATTCTGTTCTCTTAAGTTTACTTACAACACGTGGAGCTCAGAAGAGAATACAAAGCCTGTTGTGACTCTGCCTGGTCTGGATACAGCGGAATATTACTGCACTTGTTCCAGACACTTTATTTCTTATAAGGAACTTATGAGGATATTAAATTTTTGTTGACAGCCCACAGTCAGCTCTATGTGAATCCCCTGTAATCATATGTCCTCCAACCGTGCTTTCCTAAGCCAGTGACCCCATCAAAGGAGAGAAAGAATATGGTCTCATAGGAATTTAAACTATTGAAATAATGTTACCAGTTAGAAATCAGCTCTTCTTTTCCAAAATAGTTTCATAAACTATCTTTCAATAATTTAGGATTTGTCCTACATCAGTTGGAAGCTACAAAGCCTAGAGGTTTATAAAATTTCACTCACTCATATATGTAAAAAAAAATAAGATGCCATTTCCTTCTTTTCCTTGTCTTAGTATTTTACCCATTATTCGTTATTCTTTGAAGATTCTTAACTGTGCCTTGATAAAAATATTTTTCGACTGTCTCTATCAATAGTACCTAAGCCAGTTCAACTACATATACTAATACTATACATATATATACAATTTTGACTCTGTAATGAGTTTTTCTTTGTGGTGTTTATAATTCATTTTATACACCATTTTGTATATCAATCATCCAAGAACTAAAATCAACTTCACTGAGAGGCTTATAAAAGACATAATATTGTGAACATGAAATAAACCAACTTATGGGATTTTACAGGTGCAAATGGATGGAACGTGTCAGAATTATTCTTGTACACATAAGCTCCCCAGGGTTTCCATTTTTTACCTTTCAGAAAAAAAACAAGAAAACAAAAACAAAACAAAATACTTGTACAGTGTTGAGAATTCCTCAAAGGTTTCTGAGGACAAAGGGATTTCAATAGAGATCAATAGATACAAGTTAGATATTTAAGTAATTGGGCACACACTGGCAGAAAAGAATAGATGTAATTCCTAAGTCACATTTTTTTAAATGGCCTATGAAGATAAAAAAAGAAAAGTTTAGAGTAGAGGTTGTGATGGGAATTGCCTTATTTTCTGAGAACAACTGGCCATTTGTTCTGACATGTAATATGGTAGATCAATTCACGAGGTGTTTGTGTTAGCGAAGAGTGCACTCAAAATACTTCTCGTAGACACAGAAGCTATGAATCACAATGAATTCTAAAATCTTGGTAGAATTTTTTATCTTAGAAAAAAATAGAAGAAATGATTCTACTCATATGACATAAGTCAATATTTATTTTATCTTTTTCATTTTAGGGAGAGAGAGAGTACACAGTAGGGGAGAGGGACGGGGGGGGGGAGAGAGAGAGAGAGAGAGAGAGAGAGAGAGAGAGAGAGAGAGAGAGAAAGATGCTTAATGGACTGAGCCACCCAGGCACCCTGACATAAGTCAATATGCCATTTAAGTAATCATCAGAGCGATAAATAGCCAATGTAGTACTAGTCATTTAAATGTTACCTAATAGAAGCAACTGGGTAGCTCAGGGGGTTAAGCAATTTCAGCACAGGTCATGATCTCATGGTTCACGACATAGAACCCCGCCCTAGGCTCTGTGCTGACACTGTGGAGCCTGCTTGAGATTCTCTGTCTCTCCCTCTCTCTCTGCCCCTCCCCATCTTCTGCCTGTGCACTCACTCACTCTCTCTCTCTCTCTCTCTCTCTCTCTCTCTCTCAAAATAAACCAAAGAAAAATGTATTTTCAAATAATAATCCACACTCTCTTTTCTAATTTGGCTGAATACAGTTCTTTAAGAACCACTTATTTGGTTCAAGCCAATGTTTCACTTATTAATTCCTGCAGGGTGAAATTACCAATATATTTGCACAAAGACACCCATCGCCCGGTGGCAGACGCTAACCTGATCCCAAATAACATACCCCATTCAACGCAACAAATTACTAGAAAATCTACACCTTTGATTCTCCATTTCTACTGTCATATACATATTGTTCTTTGTCTAGTGTACAGATTATATCCCAAATATCAGGTATGTCAAGCTCAGAAAAAAGTATAATATGTAAGAATTAGCATCCCGGGTCACTTTAATACAGGGTTTAGCGAACTTTTTCTCTAAAGGGCCAGAGAGGAGATATTTCAGGCTTTGTGGTGCATATGATCTCTATTACAACTATTCAACTCTGCTGTCATAGTGTGAAAGCAGCCATAGATAATACGTAAACAAATTAGCACAGCTGTATTTCAATAAAACTTTATGGACACTGAAATTGGAATGTCATAGAATTTTCATATCGTAAAATATTATTCTTTTGATTTTTTTTCCAGCCATTTAAAAGTAGAAAAGGGGGGCGCCTGGGTGGCGCAGTCGGTTAAGCGTCCGACTTCAGCCAGGTCACGATCTCGCGGTTCGTGAGTTCGAGCCCCGCGTCGGGCTCTGGGCTGATGGCTCAGAGCCTGGAGCCTGTTTCCGATTCTGTGTCTCCCTCTCTCTCTGCCCCTCCCCCGTTCATGCTCTGTCTCTCTCTGTCCCAAAAATAAAATAAAAAACGTTGAAAAAAAAAATTAAAAAAAATAAATAAATAAAAGTAGAAAAGGGATTCTTAGCCTGTAGGCTGTATAAAAACAGGTAGCAGGCTGAATTAGCTCAAGGGCCATAGTTTTCTGACCCCACAATCTGCATATGACTTTACTAGAATGAAGCCTGCAATAACTTAATTTGCATAGAGTTTACTTAAATTCTACCTAGCCCTCTTACAACTACAGGCTGTGGATTCAAAAAGATGACAATGGCACCAATACACAATTCTCCCCTTGCCCTAACTTGCAGGTGCTAGAGATCTACTTTTCAGAAATTATATTTATGTAGAATACGTTAGTGATCATCTGGTTCTCCAAGTGTGATATCCAAGATGGAGGTGTGCAACTTTGTGCACCTACTAGCCCCTACAAATCAAGCATTAGATCAGTTACTCTCTACTCTTCGTGCCAAAGATTCAATGAACCTGCGAGGAATATATGGGGCTGACTTTATAACGATTCTCATTATTGTATGTAACCCCCTACCTGAATTATACATCAGTATGTTCTGGCATACCTTACTGAGGAATACCTTACTGAGGAATACCTTACTGAGTCTCTATTAGGGCAGGGACACATGCACCATGTACCAATCCCTGCAGTACTCTCACATTGCCAGTTAAGGAGCTTCATGGAAAAGGCTACTTATCTGCACAAGCCTCGAGGGGCAATCAATAGAACTGTGCTCTCTAGGTTCCAGGGAGTTGCTGTCTGCTAAATAAATACTATACAATGGCAGATTCATTTGCCATCTTCTGTAAACACCAGTAGGTAAAGGTAGCTAGTATTTGTTTGCTTTTATGGTGGGACAATTAGCAATATAGCTGTTTCAGTATGCCTCAGCTATGTATGAAAACTCTCCAATATTGCTCTCGATGTCCAAATGATAATGTTAAAGATTTGATTTTTGCTTGAATATCCACTCTGAAATGGCTTGTAGATGATTTAGTGCTGTGTTCCCCTGAAGTAGTCCACAGGACTCCATCTAGTTTTTAATATTAGCTGAAGAGCTGCATAAAGCATCTAGAATAAACTTGCAAATCTGTAAAGAAGCTGTGCAATATTTGGGTCACAATCTCAGAAGATGGGATTGGAAAAATAACGGCCATCCAATTATATCTGTCTCCAAACTAAAAGACAGCTAAAGGTTTTTGGTTGGTTGGTTGGTTTGGTGATTTTTGTTTGCTTGCTTGCTTGCTTTTAGGATTGACTGGTTTTTGTAGACAATAATAGTTATTTGTTCTAATGTAGCTCAGTCCTTACCTGAATTTACTCATACTGGTACCTCCCATGGATCCAAACACCGAAAACCCTCCTCATTAAAGGCCTGTCTGCAGCAACCTACAACTCTGGGTATCCCTAACTATGCAAAATCCATCCATCTTGTTATTTGTGAGAGAGAGAAGGCTGCCTGTGCATTAGGACACAGTAAGATGGTTCACAGGACAGTCTACTGCCATTGGCGTAACCCTCCATTCAGGAGCAAAGGCATAATTTCCTGCTTGTGTGAAGTATCTGCAGCAGCAAAATTCATTGGAGCTTCTGCCAATATAGTACTTGTTTTTGTTTGTTTGTTTTTTCCCATTAACTCCATGGGCCCCACATGCCAAGAACTCTAGTGAATTCTTAGTTGACCATGTGAAAGCTTATGAAAACCTTTCATTGCCTACTTTGTTTGCCAATATTAAACTTTATTCAAATCTCAATCCTGCAATTTTACTGCTTCTAGATGAAGGGGAATACATGGCTGTTTGGCTATAATTAAGGAATTAAGTATATTCAGGTCTGATTTCACAGACCCCTCTTGTTTGATGCTGAATTAATACTGTTTGATGTGGCTTTTATCTTAAAAATGGCAAAGGCATTCCCTGCATGGGACATGGTGTAACCACTGAATTTACAGTCTTTGAAGAATTTTCTTTCGTAATGCTTAATCTGCTCAGATAACTATAATGAGTACCTATGATTTGAGCTGGAACCCTGAAAAAAGCTAAAAGAGTAAACATTTATACAAATAGTAGATACGCTTTTGAGCTGTGCATGATTTGAGGATATTACCACCTCAATAGGGAGGACAATTAAGGATGGTAAAACAATCAGTGACTTCCCAGAAACTATTCAAGATATAGTTAAATGACAGATATATCTATGGGGCACCTGGGTAGCTCAGTCGTCTAAGTGTCCGACTTCGGCTCAGGTCATGATCTCAAGGTTCATGGGTTTGAGCCCCGTGTCGGGCTCTGTGCTGTCAGCTCAGAGCCTGGAGCCTGCTTCAGATTCTATGTCTCTTTCTGTCTGTCCCTCCCCATCTCATGCTCTCTCGCGCGCACGCGCTCTCTCTCTCTTTCTCTCCCCATCTCTGTCTCTGTCCCTCTCTCTCTCAAAAGTAAAATAAAAACATTTAAAAATAACAGATACATCTGTAATTTAGAATCCCATATAAGAGACCACCCGAGAAGCAAAGGGCAATGCTTTGCCTAATTTCCTTGGTAAACAAGTGACTTTTACCACCCAAGTATATTAGGTGCTAATAAGTTTAGGAAGATTTTGGTCAACTCAAAGCAATCAACTAAATTCTTTGAAAAATAAAAATATATCGGCTATGAAAGGAATGCTTTCTCCGTAATCATTAATTCTGATGATTTTGTCGTGGCTTCCCAGGAGCACCACAATTAAACCAATGGATCCTGGTCAAATTTCTCCTTTATTGCCCTTACCATAACGAAAAAGATAGTTTCCACATGTCTCACATGTAACCAGCAAAATCCTAAGAATACATAAAGAATACAAAAAATGATTCAGAGCTTCCTCCTCAAAGTTTTCTGCAGCAAATTAATCTCATACAACTGCCCATCTTTAAACTATGAATATGTATTAATTCCTGTTTGTAAAGTTTCTGGCTGAATAGAAGATTTCCACTGATAGAGGACTATAGCTGGCAAAGTATACTCTATACTCCCTCCCCAGAAACTGCTTACCAAGTTTATTCTATTAATATTAACATTACGTTATATTATATAGGAATATATTATTAATACTATTAATATTAATATTTTACTTCATATTCACATCACCATGAGTCTTCAAGAAACTCAGAAACAGTAAACATAGCACTAAAGTTAAAAGTGTCAAAGATGTAAGAAATCCTTGATCTCCCTTGGCCTAAAATTTTGCCACTGGCAATCGTGGCCATGGAACAGTCTCAAAACTGACTTTCTCCCTATGAGATCGTAACAAAACAACCCATGGAATATATAATATTTAGAGACTCTGATAATAACTGAGTCCACTATGTTACACATAAACCTAGCTGAATACTGTCAAGGACTTGCTTGGTATACTCATAATTAGGTCAAACAAGCACAAGCCAACTTTCCAAAGGAGATACCTGCCAAATTTTACATGATTTCCTACATGGTAACTGGATCTACCAAAAGAGACAGTAATGTACAAATGCTTTGTCCTTGCCTAAAGGCAATACTTCGAATTCTTTTGATCATAGCTACAAGGGTCCAGATTAAAGATACGGTTTAGGCATGCCACCAATCTATGTACCAGTGGAGTTTCACACATGGGTGACCTCAAACTAAGACTAATTTAAAAGCCTCTAGAAATCTACAATGCCAAGACTCACACAGTGTTCCCAGAAAAGATAACTACAGAAATGACAGTTTCTGCCCAATACTATGGAACGACACATAAGAGGAATTTTCTTAATTCTTTTTCATTCATAATCCACCCCCCCAACCGCCCCGCCCTCTGGTGTTCTTTTGCTGGTTTAACTCAAATACCTTGAGATCACTGTTTCATTTAGGACAGTTATAATAAAAAAAAAAAAAAAAAAAAAAAAACACGTCTGGAGTTAGCTTTTGAATTTGCAGTAGTATTTAATGAATAAAATGTGGGGTAGATGGATATTTACAACTGCATGCTAGGACCTCCCCAAGAAACCAGTACCATGTAATTCCAAATATGATTTACAGGCATCTGAGGGGTTTCTGGTCCCCAGCTGAACTAACTCTGCCACACGTGGAATTCGTGAATCCCTTCCAGTGATACTTTGTATAGGCACAATTTAACGGTTCAGAAATCATACAGGTAATGTGATACAGAATTGACAACGACTCAATTCTGGAAGTGAAAATGAGAACACAAAATGACCATCACACATAACACATATCACTTTCAGTAATGCCCAAGAGATTTGAACAAGGAAGGGGGAAAATACAATGGGTCGTTTTGCATACAAATTTCCTAAAGTCTGGTGTTAGGGTAACCCCTGTATCCTAAAATGTTAAGATACAGACCTGAAGGCTGCTGGTAACTGATGTTACCAGTTGAGTAGCAGGCTAATATTATTTGGCCTAAATTATAATATTCTAACATTATCTGTTGGCTATTTTAAAGCAAAGAAATCGTGACACAATAAATTAGCTAAAAGCTAATCTTGAGGGGCGCCTGGGTGGCACAGTCGGTTAAGCGTCTGGCTTCAGCCAGGTCACGATCTCGCGGTCCCGGAGTTCGAGCCCCGCGTCGGGCTCTGGGCTGATGGCTCAGAGCCTGGAGCCTGTTTCCGATAATGTGTCTCCCTCTCTCTGCCCCTCCCCTGTTCATGCTCTGTCTCTCTCTGTCCCAAAAGTAAATAGACGTTGAAAAAAAAATAAATAAAAAAATAAAAAATAAATAAATAAAAGCTAATCTTGAGATTGAGATAGAAACATGTTACTATAAATGCAGAGGACTATCTTTTTTTTTTTTTTTTTTTTTCTTCAAGCAACTTGTCAACATATTTTTCTTTCTAGGAAACTACAAAGTTAGGTACAATAATGGAAGTCTCACCAAATCTCTTTACTACTGGCTGGCTTAATGAGATTGGATGACACTACTGATTGCTTAGAATAGGAAATACCAGAAATGAGACACCCTGTCCTCCAACATAGGGTATTCTCAGACAAGATCTTTGTTTCAAAGGGAGGACTTGTATTGCCTTGTATAATATGCGAGACCTATGTGTATTTTTCCCCCCTCTGGTTACTCTCATTCAATAAATCATTTTGAGAATCACCCATGTTATATTATGTATCAAAGGTTCTTTCATCACTAAGAAGTGCTCCATGGTACAGATATATGACCGACAGTCTGCTTACCCATTCATCTCATAATGGACACGTGGGTTGTTTTCTGTTTGGGGCTATACCAAATGAAACTGCCAGAACCATGCATGTTCAAGTGTTTGTATGGATATATGTTTTCCATTTCACTTGGATAAATATCTAGGAGCAGAATGACCACAGCACATGGGAGGTGTACATGTTACTTTTTAGAAAGCTACCAAATAGTTTTCCAAAGTGGTCGTGCCATTTTATACCCCCATCTGGAATGTATGCGATTTCCAATTTCCCCACATCCTTGTCAATATTAAACATTGCCAGTCTTTTTTTACTTCAGCTATTCTAGAAGATGTGTAGTGGTAGGTCATTATAGCCTCGATTTGCATTTCTCCATGACTAATGATATTGAGAATCTTGTTATGTGCTTGTCACTCACATCTTTTCTTGGGGAAATAGCTGTCCAAATCTCTTTTCCATAATTTAAAGCAGCCTGGTGTTTTCTAATTGTTTATCAGGCATTTGATTTGAAAATATTGTATCCCAACCCTGGGGGCCTATCTCATTTCATTCTCGTGTTCTAGAAAAAACAGAAAACTCTAATTTTAATTAGTTTGAATTATCAATTGCTTATTTTATGAATTACATTTTTGGTGTTGTATTTAAGAAATATTGGTCTAAGTGAAGGTCACAAAAGTTTTCTCCTAGATTTTATTCTAAACGTTTTAATTTTAGGGGTACCTGGGTGGTTCAGTCGGTTAAGTGTCCGGCTTTGGCTCAGGTCATGATCTCATGGTTCATGGGTTTGAGCCGCACGTCAGACTCTGCACTCGCAATGCAGTGTTTGGGATTCCCTATCTCTCCCTGTCCCTCCCCACTTGCACACACTCTCTCTCTCTAAATAAATAAACTTAAAATAAATAAATACATACACAAAATTTTTAGTTTTAGGTTTTATATATGTACCTATGATCTGTTTTGAGTTCATTTTTGTTTTTTTTGTTTTGTTTTGTTTTGTTTTTAATTTTTTTTCAACGTTTATTTATTTTTGGGACAGAGAGAGACAGAGCATGAACGGGGGAGGGGCAGAGAGAGAGGGAGACACAGAATCGGAAACAGGCTCCAGGCTCTGAGCCATCAGCCCAGAGCCTGACGCGGGGCTCGAACTCCGGGACCGCCAGATCGTGACCTGGCTGAAGTCGGACGCTTAACCGACTGCGCCACCCAGGCGCCCCTTGAGTTCATTTTTGTAAGTGACATGAGGTATAGATCAAAATTCATGTTTTTCCTCAAGTTAGATGTCTAATTATTATATCATTTGCGGAAAAGACTAACCTTTCTCCACTGAATTGACACTAATATGAGAGATACTCACTTCCAGTATTTTGTCTTTAAGAGACCTAGCCTAATTCTCTTCCCTCGAACCTCAACTCTGAGAACTTTGCAAGATACTAAGAGATAAGGGCAAGATCTTCCTTTATTACATTTCAAAGAAACAGTCCCCAGGTCCCTGGGAAAGAAAGTCCTGGGTTATAAAATCTGCAGGAAGATTTTAACCAGATTTACACACCAAAGAAGCAGAGAAAGAACCTGCAAGCACAAGTTTTGCAAAGTAAACGCTCTACGCAAAGGGAAGTCAGGGACCCATGGGCAGGGGCATGCCTTCTTGGTCAGTCCATGGAGCATATCTGTAAACACAACATGCCAGTCACTATGGTAGACACTTTACATAGCTTGCGTCTTATCCTTACTTTGCAAAGGGAGGGAAGAATGCAAAATGAATGAGCACATTGTTCCTCGGAAGGTTTATTGTCTAACAGAGTCAGAGTTGGAGGGAGGTCACTGAAGTCTTCAACTATCCAGACAGTCAAGAGTTGGAATCCTGCATCTGTGCCCACTCGCTACATGATTTTGCAAAAATTAACGACCCTCTATAATCCTCAACCTACTCCTGTGTGAATGGTCATACTGAGAATGCCTACTCCAGAGATTAGGCAGAGAAAAGACAATGAGTGTGAACTGAAGCATGGTACATACCGTCCACTGAAAAGGTTTAAAGGTAGTAGCAAAAATTAGCAAAATTAGCAAAAAGACATTGCCAAACTTAGCAAAAAAACACTCCTAAGGCAGTGTAAAGAAAAGTGATGGGATATAAAAGAGATGTATAGATACTGTTCTGGAAGTTTAGAACCAGAAACAATTAATTTTGCCCGGATGATTTAAGAAAAGCTTTACTGAGTGGAGGAAAGACACAGGGATTCAACTGTTAGGAGGAGCAGCCTAGTCAGAAAATGTCCTTTCCAGCAGGATGTAAACTCCAGGACAGAGATATTACCTCCGCGCTTGTTAGACATTCAGGGCTTCTTTACTGAATTGAATTGAACTGACTTCCAAGAATTCAAGAGAATCAAGTGTGCTCAAAACTGTTGGATATTTCAATATGAACAGAGAATGTAATCCTCAAGAAGGAAGTGGTAGGAGATGGGAGGGTGGAAAAAGATTTTAAAATAACTTGATTCTTACTGTATATACAGGCTGGTACTATCAGAATTCCCTTTATTCCCCTGAAAGTGCATATACTAAACACTGGACAAAATAAGTAATTTTAAGAAAGTTTCTATGAAGCCAGGGAAAGATTTTGAGTTGAGTACCAACATGATCAGACTTTGATTTTTAATGAAAAACAGTTTCATGATATCCTCATCTCGAGAAAACCTAAAAGACGCATAACTTTTTCCTTTACTAATTTCATTTGCTGCATATGAAATATTTCTTTGGCAATAAAGAAATAATCTAATTCTTTTAAATATAGTAGGGACAGTCACATAACTTGTAGTAAAAACTGCTGAATCACATTTTAAACTCGGCTTTTGTTTTTTGGATCTAATTTATTTGATTTATAAGTCTCTTCTCATATTGGTTTTGCGAAAATAAACAAAGCCCACCCAAATGAGAACAAACGGAAGCTATTTATTCAGAGCTTGCTAGAGCAAAAGAGTCAGCCAACTCTTGCATTTGATAGAGGTTCAAAGGCAGGCAAGAGAGTGGGACAATTTCTAGTAAAAAAAGGAGAAAGGTTTCAGCTGAGCTTTGACTGGAGGTTCACTGTTGCAGAGAGTAAGGCCAGATTCACGAAAGATTAGTCTGCAAAGTGCAGTTAAGTGAAGGTCCTCATACTCAAGTCAGAATGAGCCCCCCCACCCCAACTCCAGAATGTAGCTTCTTTTTATTAAGATAATTGCTAAAGACTACGTGCATAAAGGCAGCTAAGCAAGTGTTAATCTAATGGTTTAGCTTTTCAAGGTTGAATTTCAAGTTAATTGGTTTCTTTAACACTAGGAAGGGTCAGGTGTGAAGGAGGATCTGGCCCTGGACAGTGTTAATGGCTCTATGTGTTCCTTACAAGCCTTACAAGCCACTTCCGCTGGCTGCGTAAACATGTCCTAAGGCCTTGCACCTTCTCCAGCCCTTCCCTTTTGAAGTCTTTTCTTTTGATGCTTCTCTCCTGTGTCTCCCACAGTTCATGGCATGGAGAAGGGGGAGGTGGGCAGGAAGCCATCTTAGATGATCAGTCTGGGAAACATGTTTGACTCTGATTGATCGTGTCTTGAAAACCAGGGCTAAGTATAGGGACGTGGCAGTCACTGACCAATCTTGATGTTTCTGGGCTGATTGCTGTGGTTGTGGTTTGGATTCCTGGACTGGTTGCTATAGAAGTTCTGGGTCAGAATTCTACTGTAATATATAATTCGGCCACTGTCGATCTGTATTTTGACTGTCACTTCTAAAGCTATCCATGGATGCTAAGTACTTTGGACCCATCAAAACCTTCAACACTAAAGGGAATTCAAATGCTACATTTATGTTAAAATTATATTTTGGAGCATCTGGGGGTGGCTCAGTAGGTTAGGTATCCGACTCATGGTTTCAGCTCAGGTCACAATCTCATAGTTCTTAAGTTCAAGCCCCGCATCAGGCTCTGTGCTGATGGTGTTGGGCCTGCTTGGGATTCTCTCTTTCCTTCTCTCTCTGCTCCTCCCCAACTTGTGCTTTCTTTCTCTCCAAATAAATACTTTTTAAAAAATTATATTTTTATAATAGTGATGTTGAAATAAAATCAATTAGGATTACACAACTTGAAAAATTGCTCTTGATCACTAAACTAGATAGTTGGTGCATGCTTGACCTCCCAAATTTGGGGCATCTCTCGATGTGTATAAAAATATGTATGTATTCATATTTATTTATCACTGGGTGGTTTAATACCAAAAAATCTTGGTTTTGCCCAACAAAACTTGCCTTTGTTCATTAGTATTAAACTCACAAATATTTCTCCTAACCTCACTATCTTGAATTTTACAGTGACCTTAATAATAAACTGTTATTCTTAATAGCGGCCATCTTACAAAAGTGTGTATGTAATCAACATCTCCAAAACTGAAAAAAAAAAAAAAGAAGATATTAAAGTATAAAGAAATTATGCTTCTCTGTTTCAAAGCTATCCGTTGGTCACCAAATCATTCTTCTTCCTCGAACGTGCAGGAAGGATTGAGAGACAGGGTATGACTTCATTTGTTGACAGACTGTGCTCTGGTTACAATTAACTAATAGGAACAGAATTTTAGGGTCGCTTTCTCATTCCAACTGCCTTTTAATTTGACAACTATTTAATCAGTGCTACACCATATGGTTCAGTCTTTGGTCTTCTCACTCTCTTGGTCCAGAAGCGGGCACAGTCTCACGAACAAGTCAGGATGACCGTTGGTATCGTAGCAAAAGTATCCACCATCATGGAATGTGTACAAGCTATAAAGAAGACAGAGACTATGGTCTGTAGTCAAAGTTACTGAAAAAATATGCTTAAGCTGTTCTTTTGTTTCCTTAAATCCGTTTTTAATCGCACACAGAAACTTCTATGCCAAAGAAAGTGGAAAAGGTGTCCTCACAACAGCAAGAATGGTATATACAAGATCTCACGTGTGTGAAACAAGCAGAGCTCATACCCCTCAGGGTCTAGCGCAGCACTGGAAGAATCAGAAGCAATGGTGACCTCAACTCACATTGGACGTGTACAAGAATTCACAGGTTGGCTCCCATTTTTCGCCAGTGACTAGATGTGTACTCTTGCATAAATTACTTATGTCACTGGGTCCAAGTTATGTACTAGCAAATGGGGATGACAGAGTCGTTCTTCAAATTTAGAGATAACCTATGCAGGTTTTATGCACAAAGCCCGAAGCCTTCTTCATCACTATCAATGCAGTCATGACAGCGGTTGCTTTTGTGATTTACAGAAACAATACAAACAAAACTAAATAGCTAACAGAACGTCTTCCTTGATGTGTTTCTTAATGTGTCAACATTGGGAATATTTACTAAGGCCTTTAGGATGATGAGACACCTGTTTCCAAGTGCTTATTTGACTTTTCAAGGCATACACCACTACTGAGCGCTCGCCCTCGGGGGCTCTCTCCCCCTGTCCTCCATTCTTTCCCCCTTCCCTTCATCCATCCGGACTCCTTGCATTTCTGCCCTAGGGACACCAAAATGTTTCTACTTACAACAAAGAATAATCTATCTTTCTCAAGCTCTTATTCCTTATTGAAACCCCAGACCCACTCTCTAGATCCAAATACAGAGAGGACTCAGGTGAATAAAAGAGTGACTCATTTTTTCTTCAGTTGTTAACACCATTCTTAACAGGCAACTATATTTTCTGAATTCCATTTAACAGTATCCAAGATATGAGGAAAAGGGAAAGCAAAATGCCTTTAAGAGCTCCTGGTCATAGGAAGCTCTATAAAGTAAGCCTAGTCTCTAGGCTTCTCAGAGCCAAGGCTGTGCCAGATCTTTGGATTTCCCTAAGAGCTGGACACGACATTAAATATGCTAAAAATTGGGGCGCCTGGGTGGCTGTTGGTTGAGCGTCCAACTTCGGCTCGGGTCACAATCTCGCGGTCCGTGAGTTCGAGCCCCGCGTTGGGCTCTGGACTGATGGCTCAGAGCCTGGAGCCTGCTTCTGATTCTGTGTCTCCCTCTCTCTCTGCCCCTCCCCCGTTCATGCTCTGTCTCTCTCTGTCTCAAAAATAAATAAACGTTAAAAAAAATTTAAAAAATATGCTAAAAATTATTAAGAATATGCTAAAGTAAAAATGTGCCTGGGTGGCTCAGTTGGTTAACATCCAACTCTTAATTTTGGCTCAGGTCATGATCTTACAGTTCATGAGATAGAGCCCCACATTGGGCTCTGCACTGAGTGTGGCACATGCTTGGGATTCTGTCTGCCTCTCCCTCCCTCATTCATTCTCTCTCCTCTCTCTCTCTCTCTCAAAATAAATACACATTAAAAAAAAGAATATGCTACATAATAAAGCCAAGGATTGCCATAGACATTCTTCAGCTATGTTATAATAATATTAAGTATATATTTGCAGGGGCACCTAGGCAGCTTGGTTGGTTATGTGTCTGACTTCAGCTCAGGTCATGATCACATGGTTCATGAGTTCAAGCCCCGTGTCAGGCTCTGAGTTGAAAGCTCCAAACCTGTTTTGGATTCTGTCTCCCTCTCTCTCTCTCTCTCTGCCCCCTCTCACTCTCTCTCTCAAAAATAAATATTTTAAAAAGTATATATTTGCAAATCACCTGTATATTGGGTTCTATAATATTTTTTTTTAAAAATAATATGGATGTGCATTGTTAAATCTCATCGATGTAATAGTTAATTTGTTCTCTGATTAGAAAAATTTCTTTTTCAAATGCTCAGGATACAATTTCATACATTACCAATAAGACTCATTTAAATGAATAGGTTAGAATTCATTAATAAATAATAAAGATGTAATTTATAGACTACTGCCCCCCAAAAAGTTCACAAGTAAAATTATTTCTAGATATAAAATGTTTAGCCACGTAAAGCAAACTCTGTATATGCTAAGTCAAAACGTAACTGTCTCTTCTAGGGAGTCAATTCAACACTTTCACTGAATCAAGAAATATTAATTAAAAACCTAATATGGTCTCAAAACCATTCTAGGTGCTCTAACTTAGGGATTAAGAGCAAAGACTGGAGCCAGACTGACTGGGTTTGAATTATTTCTCAGCAACTTACCAGGTTTTGTGATCTTGAGGAATTTACTTAATCTGTCTGTGCCATTTCTCCACCATAAAATAGTATGATGGCAATAATGAAATGTACTTACACTGTTATGACAACTAGTTAACATATATTATTGTTTATATAGAAATAAAATCACTTCAAATTTGTGCTGGTTTATATAAATCCATATTTATATATTCAAGTATATATTGTGATATTAGTTATATATAAATATAACATTAAATGTATTAATGTATATATGTATACATGTATATATGTGAACACATATATATGCATATATACAAGTATATATACATATACATCATTTAGAACAATGATCAAAAAACATCGAGAACTTTAAGTGTTTTCTGTTATTATTAATGAAGGTTCAGTAGTGAGCACACACAAAGATCCCTGTTTTCAGGTAACATACACACTATGGAGAAGGAAGGCCAAATAAGTAAACAAATACTATAGAAAATCCCCCACAGTAACAAATACTAGGCTACGAATTAACACACAGACATGTGGTTGGAACGAAGCAGTCCTATAGCTTCGGCTGAGTTATGAGAGCAGGCTTTTCCAGGAAGGTGGCATTCAAGCTGAAATCTTGGTAAGAATTAGGCCAGTATAAAGATATTAAATATTATCTGTGTCAATGCTAAGTTTTAGGATGGTTTAGGGTTAAAGGAGAGAGAAAAATGAGGATATGAACAGACTTTGTATACAAAAATTAGCTGAATTGTTACATGCGAATTTTAGGGAGGAAATGTGGAACTAGGCCAAAGAGGTAACGTCAGAGACTCAGCCAAGCAAACGATTTTAAGACATATTTTCAATTTCACTGTATACACTTTGCAGAACACTCTTTGAGTCATTTCCCTCAAGTGAAAACTTTTATAAGAATAAATATGAGATAAGTAAATGACGGCTAAAGCAGAAACATTCCTGAGAATTAACTAAATCAGATTATCTTTAGATGTTTTATTGTGATCTATTCAGTTAAATGTTAACATATCATAAATGTGTCAATTACATATAACATATGCAACAAAAACCCAAAGGGGGTAAAATGCAGAGTATTTCAGGTATCTAAACTGTATAGGGGGAAAATAACAGGACTTGCTAAGATAATGCTTGAAAAGAAGAATAACAGGAAATCCCACCCACCCCTTTGCTAGTTTCTTCCAATGGTAATTATGCATAATTGTGACACTATCAAAACCAGGAATTTAACATTAGGACAATGTGTGTGTTTACCTTTTTTAATCACATGTGTAGATTCATAATGCCACCACATAACCAAGATACAGAAATACTCCATCACACCAAGAACTCCACCTGCCAAATATGCCTCCATCCTTGCCCCTAGAAGCACTGCTTTGGTTGTACCCCATATTCTTTGATATGTTGTATTTTGATTTTCATTAAATTTAATGCATGTTTTAAATATTCCTTAAATCTTCTTCTGAAACACACAGATTACTTAGAAGTAGTTGTTCAGTTCTGTTTGGAGACTGCCTGCTACCTCTTACTTACTAATTCCTGAATGGATTCCATTGTGCCCCTCGTCTAACAATGAAATCCATGCAGAAATTCCATTGATTTTTGAATGGATTACGTTGTGCCCCTTGTATAATTTTATTTCTTTTTAATCTGTTGAGATTTTATGACCTAGGGTATCGTCTGTCCTGGTATGTATCTGGAGGCGCTTGAAAAATGTGTATTCTGCTACTAATGCCATCATATCACATTCAATAAAAAAGAAAAACAATCTTGGGGTACCTGGGTGGCTCAGTCACTTAAATATCTGACTCTTGATTTAGGTAAGGTCATGATCTCATGGTCATGGGATAGAGCCCATGGGCTCAGTGTGGGGCATGAAGCCTGCTTGAGATTCTCTCTCTCTCCCTCTCTGCCCCTCTCCCCTACTCCCTTGCTCTCTCACTCTCTCTCTCTCTCAAGAAAGAAAGAAAGAAGAAAAGAGAGAAAAGAAAAGAGAAAAGAAAATCTTAAGGATCTCCTTTCTTGGGTGTCTGGGTGGTGCAGTCAGTTAAGCATCTGACTCTTGATGTTGGCTCAGGTCATGATCTCATGGTTCACGAGTTCAAGCCCCACATGGGGCTCTGTGCTGATGGCAGGGAGTCTGCTTGGAATTATGTCTCTCCTCCTCTTTCTGCCCCTCCCCCACTTGTGCGCATGCCTGCGCATGCTTACACTCTTTCTCTCTGTCTGTCAAAATAAATAAACATTTTTTTAAAGATCTCTTTTCTTTTATTTCAGCAACCCCTTGTCCCAAGCAGAAAGTACTACTGTTCACGAGATTCCATTACAAAACTCAAACAAACCAAACAAAAACCTACCAGTTCTCCATCCGCTCACCTTTACCTCTTTTGTGTTCCCAATTCCACTCCTTTTTTACAATTAAAAGATTCAAAGCCAGGATCAACCCATTAGAAAAGTGCTCAGCTTGTTTCTGTGGACTATGGTTGCCTCCTCTCTTTCCCTATCCTTCCACGGGTTTTGTTTTACATTCAACTGCTACCCATCAACAATTATACACACCCAATTCTGTACTTCCTGCTTGCTCTTAGCTACTCCACTGGCAAAGCAGATGTTTACAGAGTTGCAAACCAGAAAGTGCTAAATTGATGCCTCCCATTTGCATACATTCCACTTGAAAAAATTAACACAACATAAAACAAGGCAGGTGAGGCGTCCTGGGAAGTGATGTGAAAGCAATTGTTCTGTTCAAAATGTTTTGTCTATATATGGTATGCACTCCATCACTCACGGCGTGTCTTCTCTGAATGTGATTTCTGACATCCTGTTGTTTGCTGTGCCACTTAATTACAGTGAGTAATGAAGAGATTTTAAAACCACAGCGTCGCAGTTAATAGGGTGAATAATTAAAGTCATATAGAGTCGGTTTCCCTTCCGTACAAACTATTTGGTCTCCTAACACCATCGTTTAGATTTTCCCCCAAAGTGATTCATTTCCTCAGAATTTACCACTGCGTTGTTTCATAAGCCTGACTTTACCACTGTGTTCATCACAAGAAGAATGTGAATTAACCTGTGTGACTTTCCCGAAATAACATATTAAGGCACATAGTTACACCTTCACACTTGTCCTTTCTCTCTTCCTACCCTCAGCTGGGATTAAGGTGGGCAATTTGATCTCCTGAAGCAATATGCTGTTGATAATCCATTAATTGAACAATTATGAATTACCAGGGTTGTTTTTAGTTTAATAGAGGTGAAACAGGCCTGCTGGAGATAAAACATAAGCAAAAACTATCTTCACAGTCATGTTTAACAGGATAGAACAAAAGCATAAGGACCAAAACACCTGGTACCAAGGGGTGGGAACAAGGAAACATTATTCTGATTAGGAGAGGTTCCGGGGGGACAGAAATGGAGAATAAACCAAAGGGTAAAAGTTTGGGGTCAGATTAGGAAGAGTCTTTAATGTCAAGATAAGAATATGCAATTTACTCTGTAGGAAACTGGGGACCATAAAGGTTTGAGCATGAATATAACACCATGGCAAGTGATTTTACAAAGATGAAAAAAAGGTTAAAGAAGATTACTCTGTAAGGCACATATTTAGTGCCTTAGGATGCACACCTGTTCATTTCAGGTCTTCCAGGGACTAGAATTCTTCATACTTAATTTGAGATGTTACTGTTTAGTAAGCAGATCCACATATTGGAAACATCCCCAGATTAAAGTCAAAAGACCAAAAGTCCTGTCACATTACCGGGCTTCATTTTCGTGTCCTGTAGAACACATCTGTCCTGTCTTCCTCCTAGGGTGGCAGTTAGGAGCAAAATGAGAAGTTTATTGCTGAGCCCATGAAAGGAAATCAAAACTACCTGTTGATCAAGTAAATCAGGGTTCTTGCTGTCTGCAGTGATAGAGACAATTCCCCTTGACAGAGTCTAAGTACTATCTTTTAAGAGGGAGGCTGGAGAGAAAGTACTTATAAAGTTCCGGGAGTCTAGTTTAAGACAAGACTTTCAATACGGAGGCCAGGCTAGCCTGGGCAACATTTGGGGTGTAATAGTTTAGAATTAGTGTATAAGAGGCATTTTTTTTTTTGAAAATGGATACTGTGAAGTAAACGGTTGATAAATCCAGTTTAGTAACTTATTTTTCTAAGAATTTCTTCTCGGAAACAAACAATAAAGTTACGTCCAGTCTCAGTTCCCCAAGACAGAATTCCCCAGAAGAGTAAAGTCATATCCAGACAAATGATTGTAAAGTCCTTTCCTCCTGCTTTTCTTTGGAGGCAAGCTTTACTTTCAACCTTACTAAGCTGTGTGGCTTAATTTCTTGGTGGTTATGGTGAGAAACGACAGCGATATAGAAGGCAAGGTTGATCCCTTTTAGAAATACGAATCTGGTTGCAAACCACCCAAGGGAGCCCTAGACATTGCTGCGATTTCTAAGTGATTGTACAGAATCACTAAATTAATCAAACTGTGTACCTAAAATGGCTGAATTTTATTGTATGTAAACAATGCCTTAATTAAAAATAAATATGTAGATGAAAAATTCATTCTCAGTACTCCCTGCCAAATTTGTATTAGTTCCCTAAATTCTCCCATTCACTTTCCAATGCAAGGCATTCTGGTTCCATGTTCTAATGCCCCAGTGTTTTAAGGACAAATCTTTCCAAAAAGAAGGAGGTTTTATACAAAAATATCTAGGGGTTCCTGGGTGGCTCAGTCTGTTACGCATCCGACTTCAGCTCAGGTCATGATCTCAAGGTTCCTGAGTTTGAGCCCCACGTCAGGCTCTGTGCTGACAGCTCGGAGCCTGGAGCCTGCTTCGGATTCTGTGACTCCCTCTCTCTCTGCCCTTCCCCAGCTCACCCTCTGTCTCTCTTTCTCTCTCAAAAATAAACATTAATTTTTTTAAATAAATAAATATCTAATATGTCACATTTCCTCCATACAAATTATTCTTTATTTCTCCAAACATCCACACTTAAACAATGTTCTGTCTTTGCTCACATTTTCCAGCAACCCAAATAAAGCAGCCCATATCTCTGTGTATTAAATTTATATACACATCCTCAGAAACCAATATAAATACGATCTTTTCTGAAAAATATTTCCACATTCCTATTCTAACATTTTCATATCATGCTTAGGGCACTGATTACTTTTACTTTGGATTGTAGACTCTAAATGGTTATATGTGTGTCAAATCATTAAAACAAGGATCCAAATCTGTTTCATCTCTTCGTGTCTTCAAGTATTTAAAAAAACACTTTGCATAGAGAATGTGTTTAGGATAGAGTTTAAAAATGAATGACGGGGGGCGCCTGGGTGGCGCAGTCGGTTAAGCGTCCGACTTCGGCCAGGTCACGATCTCGCGGTCCGGGAGTTCGAGCCCCGCGTCGGGCTCTGGGCTGATGGCTCAGAGCCTGGAGCCTGTTTCCGATTCTGTGTCTCCCTCTCTCTCTGCCCCTCCCCCGTTCATGCTCTGTCTCTCTCTGTCCCAAAAATAAAATAAATAAACGTTGAAAAAAAAAAATTTAAAAATGAATGACGGGTTGAAGGAATGAATGTCAAAATCAAATTGTGTCTATTCAAGTTTCTAAAGATACCTCCAGAGGTCAGGTACCCAGAAGAATGGCACACAGGTCAGGGAAACTTGGTACTGCTCCAGAATTGCCAATGATAGTCCCTGAGCACTCAGAGAAAGGATATTCTCTCTCGTAGAGAGAGTGCAGTACAAAAAGAATAATAGATGAGAACCGTGGATGATGGCACAGGGTAAGGAAGCCTGGATTCTATTTCTAAGCCAGCTGGTAAATACACTGTAAAACCATTTAATGCTCTCTCTGGTCACATTCTCTATGTCTCTTTGGAATCTTACAATTAATGATTCTAATTTGGGACTTCCCCAGCATTATGCTGTGTACGTATGTGCCTATATATCCACTACCTAAAAGTGTGCATTGTCTCATATTCTTTCGTTTTGCTGTACCTCATCTTTCCACAATTCCCTGTGTAGACAAACAAACATGGCCGCCAGTGATTTTTTTCCAGTGATGGCATTTAATTAATCACCCCAGACCCCAGCACCTGGTTTCTGTTTCTCTTGTCATTTCATCATTGCCCCACCACTTTTTACAATTTTGCATTTCAAACACTGTGGTGTACTTGTTATAACACCTATTAGATTCCCTTCTCAAGCTTTGAACTCACTCAGGCTGCATAATGGATCATCTTATTATCTCAGGCTCGCAGGTAAACTGTAGCAAGATTGTGATTTGCATGAAGCACATCTTTCAGGGTGTGGAAAGGACCAAGATGACAGGATTGATGCACCAGGCTTTCAACTTAATTAGTCCCACCCCAGTGTCTGGAATTTTTTACTTCCTAGTTTCAGCTACGATTACGCTGAAAACAAGTGGCAGGGGTAATATTTTATTTGTGAATTAAAGGCTCACTTAATAAAGCTGTGTCACCTCGTTACCTACTTCTTAGAGTGTAAGGCACATATACTTAAAGATAAAGAAAAATTCCTCTTTATGGGTTCTTTTAAAGGTTAAAGAAATTTTAACCTTTAACCTTTAAAGATATCTCTTGAATTAATATTAGCAATCTGAAAAAGGGAGAAAGAGGGGCACCTGGGTGGCTCAGTCAGGTGAGCATCCAACTTTGGCTCAGGTCATGATCTCACAGTCCATGAGTTGGAGCCCCACGTCGGGCTCTGTGCTGACAGCTCAGAGCCTGGAGCCTGCTTCAGATTCTGTCTCGCTCTCTCTCTGCCCCTTCCCTACTCGTGTTCTGTCTCTCTCTCTCAAAACTAAATAAACATTAAAAAATTTTAAATATTACTTCTTCCAAAAAGCCTTTCTTGAAACCTGAGTTAAATTAGTTGTCTCCGGGAGTTCTCAGAGCACCCTGAAACTTTTGCAGTATGCTAAGTTTCACACTCTATTCTAATGCTAGCTTAACTGCTTGGACCCTCATATGAATTTCAAGCTCACTAAAAACAATATAATATTTACTATTCTACTCCAAGTTAGTACATCATATTACACATTAGTGTATAGCTCATTCCTATTTTATGATGCTCACAACTGAACAGGGCCTCATGGTTTAAAAGAGCTTCAGCCTTGGTTTAATGCTCTGCAGTCTTTTCTCAGAATTTGCAACAATTGTATCTTTGAGGTTTTTACGTGTGAAGTCAGTAGGAGATGTGAGTGAGTAGAGAAAATCTGCACAGAGGGCGTGTCTGCATGGTTCCTGGCTGGCTTGTTTGGACTCAGCTGACAATGCCCCCCAAGTGGAATCCCAGTAGCCCCGTGATGCATGAAAGAAAGTACAAAGAAGCAGTCAGAAGGGATACTGACAGCATGGAGATGCGACACTTCCCGAAATAAGGCTATAGCATTCTGGGAAAGCCAGAGAACCCAGGAAGCCTGCCACGTTCTTCTTTACTTGTTCTGCATGATTATGTTAGCCAACAACTTACACTGAAAATAAGAGCATCAAAGGAGGGGTGCCTGGGTGGCTCAGTTGGTTAAGCCTCTGGCTTCAGCTCAGGTCATGATCTCATGGTTCTCGAGTTCGAGCCCCGCATTGGGTTCTGTGCTGAGAGCGTGGAGCCTGCTTCAGATTCTGGGTCTCCCCCTCTCTCTCTACCCCCTCCCTACTCACATTCTCTCTCTCTCTCTCAAAACCAAATAAACATTAATTTTCTTTTAATTAAAAAAAAAAGACAATCAAAGGAAAGGGGAATATGAGGAGACAACAAAGATAGAAACAGTGCTTTTCCCCTCAGCCCTTCCTCATCTGTAAGCCAAAGGTAGGGAATGTTGGTATGTTGGTAGAAGGTGTGCATGTCGGGAAGTGAACTTTAAATAGTTGACTGAATTTTGTGTGTTGTTTCCACTGTTCTGGTTAGAGCTAAATACATACACACTTATGAGCTAGGAAATACAAATTGTACAATTTTGGTTATTCAGCGTATGAGTTAATAGCTTCTCTTTGGGGGCACCTGGGTGGCTCAGTCGGTTGAGCGTCTGCCTCTTGATTTCAGCTCAGGTCATGATCTCACTATTCGGTTCATGAGTTCAAGCCCTGCGTCAGCTCCAGGCTGACAGCACAGAGCCTGCTTAGGATTCTCTCTCTCTGTCCCTCCGCTGCTCATGCAAATGCTCACTTACTCCCTCTCAAAACAAATAAACTTTTACAAAAAAGGCTCCTATTTGCATTTAAAACTAGTATTTTACAGCATAAAGATAAAGAGTAACATTATACCCAATAGTTAGAATTTAATTCTTCTTTAATTAGAGTATTACACAGCAAATATGAAATACCATAGCACTCTGAAAGAGGTAAAAGAAGACAGGAAAACTCTCTACTTAGTTCCTTTAATGACACTATTTACTTGCTTTTTGATCAAGGAATGCCACATTTTCATTTTGCACTGGGTCCTATAAAATATGTAGTCAGCTATGCAGTAAAATTTTAGTTCAGCAAATGTTGAGTGTTCAAACCCTATGCATTCCAAAGAAAGGATCTGCCCTTGATTCGTTTCTGGGAGATAAACTCTGAGCCCTTCGATTATCCTGTTTGATAAACGTGCTTTCATGTACTTGAGAACTTTGGCCACACTGTATAGTTTGTGCTAACAAGATGATTTATGGCAAATATCTAGTTTTATTCGCTTGGGGCTCTGGGCGAGGTCTTATCAGTTTAACCCCTGGGAGACCGCTGGAGACTAAGTAGTTAAGATCAGTTACACAGGGTACTCCGTGCCTATGTGACTGACCCCTAATAAAAACCCTGGACATCAAGGCTCAGGTGAGCTTCCCTGATTGGCAATATTTCATACATTTTGCCATATATCATTACTGGGGGAATTAAGTGCTGTCTATAGGACTAAACTGGGAAAGGCCAATTGGAATCTTCTGATTAGATTTTCTTAGACCCCAGTATACAGGTCTATTAAAGTTTGCTGATTGTAATCTATATCCTTTCTTTGTAATAAACCTTTTTAAGTGAGTGTAACAACTTCACTGAGTTCTGTGAGTCCTTCTAGAAAATCATCCGATGTGACAGTGGTTATGGAGACCCCTGGCACATTGGCCCTTACTCTTAGTTACAAACTGAGTCACCATATTTAATAGTCCCAACAAGACTACAACAAGTTATTTACACAAGTGTGAAATAAGAATATCACTCTAAAAGGAGAGAAGAATTGGTGATAAGGTAAAAAGATTTATTTTTATTACATATATGATTCTTTTTTTCCTTTTTATGTCTGAAAAACTATTCCATCACGTGCATCCACCAAATTTTGTTTATCCATCCATTTGTCAATGTACAGTGTGTGGGGGTTGTGACTTCTTTAGCTTCAAGTTTAGGATATATGAGGTAAAAAGAAGATCCAGAGAATTCACCATGGTGAGTCAAGTACCAGGATAGAGGGGTAGAAATACCCAATCTGAAAAATAACAGGAAAATCAAGGAAAAAAATATGAACGATCCTCAATGACCTGTGGGACTTTTTTTAAAAAAATCTAAGTTTTGTGACATCAGGGTCCTAGAAAAAGAGGAAAAAGAGAACAGGACTAAGTAAGTACCAGAAAAATAATACTGGATACTCCCTAAATATAAAAAAATTACAGAAAACTACAGTCGCAAGAGGCTGAGAAAACCCCTAACTGTACAATCCCAAAGAGATCCAGACCAAGATACATTCAACCTCGGAATACAAAAGGCAAGGAAAACATTTTAAATGTATTGAGAGAGGAACTACCCTTACCTTTAGGGGAAAATGATTTGAATGACAGTGGATTTGTCATCAAAAACCATGGAAGCCAAAGGAAAGTGGCACAACATTTTTCAAGTGATGACAGAAAAGAACTGTCAACTGGAATCTTGTATCTACAGGATGCATCCTTCAGAAATGAAAAAGAAATCGGGGCGCCTGGGTGGCGCAGTCGGTTAAGCGTCCGACTTCAACCAGGTCACGATCTCACGGTCCGTGAGTTCGAGCCCCGTGTCAGGCTCTGGGCTGATGGCTCAGAGCCTGGAGCTTGTTTCCGATTCTGTGTCTCCCTCTCTCTCTGCCCCTCGCCCGTTCATGCTCTGTCTCTCTCTGTCCCAAAAATAAATAAACGTTGGAAAAAAAAAAAAAAAGAAATGAAAAAGAAATCAAAAAATACTCTGATAAAGGAAAACTAAGAGAATTTGCCACTAACAGACCTAACCTAAAACAATGACTACATCAAACCAAAGAAGACAATAAAAGAAGAACCTGGGAAGATCAGGGGAAAAAAAAAATAAAAACATAGGAAGTAAATGTAGACTTTTCTTCTCCTCTTGTGTTTTTCAAATTGTTTTATAACTGAAGCAAAATTACAACACTGTGAGATGTGGTTCTAAATGCATGTAGAATTTTTTAATTATTAATATTTATTAACAATTTAGTTATTAGAATTATTTTAGAAAATTATAAATAGAAGAGGGTAAGAGAACCTACAGGGAGGCGAGGTTTCTACACCACTCACCCTGGTTAAATAATGGTACAAGCAGACTATGACAAGTTACATACATAAAATCTCATACCTAGAACAACCCACTAATAAGGCTATAAAAAGGAGATATACTCAAAAACACTGTATATAAATCAAAAGAGAATTCTAAAAACTGTTCAAGTAAACCACAGGAAGGTAGGGAAAAGGAAACATACAAGAGACAGAAAGCAAACAGAAGCCAATATAGTAAAACAAAATGGCAGACCGAAGCACTGATATATCAATGACATAAAATGTAACTTCTCAATAGACATCAATGAAAAGACAGATTGGCAAAGCAGATTAAAAAGCCTGACTAAAGTATGGACTGTCTACAATAAACTCACTTTACACATAATGATATAAATAATACATATGTAAAATAATACAGTGGGTATATTATGTAGACTTTAATCAAAGGAAAACAGAAGTGGCTATATTAATATCAGTTAAAGGACACATTAGAGCAAATAAAATTACCCAAGACAGAGAGGCACATTATATAGTAAGAAATGGCCAATCCAGCAAGGAAGACATAACAATAATAAATGTGTATGCATTAATACAACATAACCACAAAATATTTGACACAGAAATTGACAGAACTGAAAACAAAATAAACAATTCAACAAAAAAATTGACAGAGCAACTGGAATGAAAATCAGAACAGGTAAAGAATTCAACACCAACAAGATCTAACAGACATTTGTAGCACACTCTACCCAACAGCAGCTGAGCACACGTTAATCTTGAGTGCCCTCAGACACACATTCCAAGATAGACCATCTGCTGGAACATTAAAAAAAAATAATCAAATTAAGATAATTGAAATCATATAGAGTGTGTTCTCTGAAAAAATAAAATAAAATCTAACTAGAAATCAATACCAGAAATACAACAGGAAAATCTCCACACTTAGAGAGTAAACATCACACATAAATAATACCTGGGTCATGGAGGAAGTCTCAAGGGAAATTAAAAAAAAAAAAATGCATTGACCTGAATGAAAATGAAAATGCAACATATCGAAATTTGGGGAAGAGGTAAAGCAGTACTGAGAAATTTATAACATTAATGCATACATTAAAAAATAGAAACATTCTCAAATCAATAAGCTTGCACATCAAGAACCTATAAAAATAAGAGCAAAATAAGCACACAACAAGTAAAAAGCCAATCAGGGATTAGGCAAAACATATGAGAAGACATTTCACTGAAGAGGACATACAGATGACAAGTACACACACGAAAATGTGTTTGATTTCATTAGCCATTAAGGACACTCAAGTAAAAGTATCACAATGAGATCACCTATAAGAATGGCTAAAATAGAAAACAGGTGTCACCACTGAATACTGGCAAGGGTGTGGAGAAACTTTGTCTGTCGTTGATACATTGTCGGTAAGAATATAAAACTGTATTGTCTTTCTGGGAGTTTCCTAACAAACTACATATGTAATTATCCCTAAAAATGAAAACACAAAAATCTATACACTAATGTTCATAGCAGCTTTATTTACAATAGCCACAATCTGGAAACAATCTGGGTATTCTCCAATGTGTAAACAGTTAAGCAAACTATGGTACGTGCATACCACGGAACACTTGTCTAAGTAAAAAGGGAGTAACTATCGATACACACAACAGCCTGAATGAATCCTGAGATAATTTGTGGAGAAAACATCAAACAGTGGCATACATTATCATTGCATGTACATGATATTGTTGAAATGACAAAATACTATAAAAGTTGAAAAGAGATGAGCAGTTGCCAAGGGGGAAGGAGGGGTTGATGGTAGAAGGAAACTAGGTGTGGATATAAAAGGGTAACATAAGGGTTCCTTTTGGTGACGGAAACTTAAGGAGCTTAATTAAATCAATGTCAATATTCTATTTGTGTTATTGTACTCTAGTTTTGGGAAACTGGGTAAAAGGTAAAATGAATCATTCTGTATTATTTGTTGCTACTACATTTAAATGTAGGAAACATTTAAATAAATAATTGAAATAACTTAAATAGTAAACATTTAAACTTACAGAGAGTATAAAAAACAAATACAGCCAATTAAAAAAATAATGAAGGGAAAAATAAGCCACGGTAGACACTATATTTGCTGTTGCATTTAGAATTTGATTCACATTCAAAACCCGCTTTTGGAGAGAAAGAGATGTTCAAGCCTTTATGTCATATTTTAAGTTATAAATATATCACGATAACTTCCTGTTCCTTGGGCTATTTTAAAACAATATTCTTGGGGTGGCTGGGTGGCTCAGTCGGTTGAGCGTCCGACTTTGGCTCAGGTCATGATCTCACGGTCTGTGAGTTCGAGCCCCACATCAGGCTCTGTGCCGACAGCTCGGAGCCTGTACCCTGTTTCCGATTCTGTGTCTCCCTCTCTCTTTGACCCTCCCCGTTCATGCTCTCTCTCTGTCTCAACAAATAAATAAACATTTAAAAAAATTTTTTTAATAAATAAATAAAACAATATTCTTCTACACTGTTTATATTTCTTTCTCATATCAAATCCATTACCATCAGTAGGGGCCTTTCCTTCTACTCCATATATTTCCCTGGAATGTGTGAAAACTTAGTCTCAAATCAAAATAACCTGATTTCCTTCAATTACATATTTTGTTGTGTAACATATGGAATATCCTTTAAATTCTTAGTTTCTGCAAACATAAAAAATGAACAATTATATATGTATATTGCAGTGGTATCCTAAGAAGAGCACTCAAATGGAGACAGGTGGTAACACTAAACAAATACATAATCACCAATATATTTGTTCAGCACCTTCCATAAAAGAGGATTCTGTGTTTGTGTTCCTAGATATATAGGTTTTGTTGTATAGTAATCTTTTTTATATGTGCATGTAATGAAAGTGTGCGTTGGCATTTTATTTAATGTTTATTTATTTTTGAGGGGGGGGTGGGGAGAGGCAGAGAGAGGGAGACAGAATCCAAAACAGGCTCAAGGCTCTGAGCTGTCAGCACAGAGCCCAATGCAGGGTTCGAACTCACGAGCTGTGAAATCATGACCTGAGCCAAAGTCAGACACCCAACTGACTGAGCCACCCTGGCGCCCCAAAAGTGAGTTTTCGTTTTAACTCTGCCATTTGCTACCTAAAAAATTCATACTTTCTGTCATGACTGTTTAGACAAGGCTCTACCAAATCCAAATCACTTATGCTTGTATGGTTCCAGGTAACCACTGAACATAATTAGAAAATCTTCAAGTCATTGTCCATTATCAGTACTTAGAAGGTTAATATTAACAAAATGAGAAGGCAAGCTTCAAGAATTTTTGTATAAGGCTAAGTTATAGAATAGAAAAAAACGTAACTGAACAACAGGGGCCAATGAAATCAGAGGCCCATATTTTTAGAGTACAGAGACCCATATTTAACTCCCAGCTCTGTCATTTTCCATAAGTGGTCTTAGACAAATCTTAAAACAATTTTCATTTTCTTCATCAAATTGGGTGGTAATCCATAACTCGTAAGACTGCTGTGAGTACCAACTGTGATACTGTGGTTGCAAATAATCTGTAAAATACTGAGCATACAGCAGGTATTTTTCTTTCTTTTGCTTAAGATTATTTTCAATCTCCTTATCTCAGCAGTGTGAATGAAAGAGGAGAACCCACTGAAATGCCTGTTTTAAACTAGCCAGTAGCTAAAATCTGGGCACTAGGAGAGTGACTTATTTGTATAGGGCTGGGAAGATTTGAAGACAGAGTCAAGAAAACAGGGGGGAAAAAAGGAATCACTGAAAATAAGTGAGATATTATAGATTTAATGATTTGCCTCACCAGAGCAAGTATGGTACATATTTGGAAATTTTTCAAGGATGATTACTGCCTTTGGTATCCACAATGGCAAAGAAATACCATGATTTTATCATTAGATTACTGGATATTTGAAAGCAGTTTACAGTTTTCTACTCTGCATTCTAAGAACTTATAAAAGTGTCTAAGTCAGAGGAATTTCTGAATTTGTTTGCCAATGAATAAACGAGTTAATGAATGAATGATTAAATGAAAACAATGACTCAGTAGGATCATTTTAAGCCTATAGATTTCAACAAGAAGTACAAAAATACTCAAACACCCGTGGAACTCTGCCATTTAGGGAGACCTTCCTGACGATTTCTTTCCAACAAAGAGAAGATAGCTAGCCCACAAGCAACCTGAACTTTTCAGAAAACTGTACTGCTGGCCAGGATCTATGATGCTCAGACACAGCCTGAATGTCAAGAGGCTGGGCAAGACACACTAACTTCTTAAAATATATGAACCAGCCATAAATTTTAGCATAAAGGCCTCTCATCCTGGCCTCCAGAGTATATAGATTATAATGACAGGCCTCTTTGTATAGGGAACATCCATGTTAAATCTTAGCTGTTATGGATGAACAAGTGCAATCAGTAGAGTCACAGTGCCATTCTCTGTGAATGCGAGCCACGCGAGGGGCATTCATCATTATATAACAAATCAAAGGAGACCATATGGCCACTTTAGTTGTTCTTAATAATTTTTCATTTTGGCATAGGTCAATTTATAGAATTAATGTATTTTTATAACCATGGTGCCTGAATGAGGCTGATTTTCCTAAGTTTTAATCTTTGTCTCTAAGCTGCTTCCTCCCAGATCTATCTTGTTGCAAGGGTGATGATCTTCCTAATACACCCTGGGTCTGATTTCTTCCACGTCTTCTCATTGCCTTTGAGATAAAGTCCCGGCTATTATTACAAGCGTGCGATGCTACCATGGCCTGGCCTCTTCCTTTTTATCCAGTTTCATTCATCAAGATTCTGCATCTTAAACTTTATACTCCAGTAAATCAAAACATTCTATAGTTCTTCTGAATGCTATGGGAATTCATGCTTCGGTACCTCCCTTTATCTGAAACGCTCTACTTTCCCAGGCTCTTTTTGGAGAAAGCCTAGTCATTTCTCAAGATTTAACCAAGTATCCTCTTCTGCAATTCCTCCCCAAAGTGACTAATTTGGTGAAGCAACCCCTCCTTGCAGTTCACTCATTGGGTATCTATTTATCACAACGCTTGACATAGTATATTAAGATTTTCTAATTACATCTTTGTCTCCCTCATTAGACTTGCATATCATCAAGGGAAAAGTGCACTCAAATTCATCTTTAAACCTCCTGGGTGTGGTGAGTATTCAGAATTGTGCTCCATGATATTTATTGAAATTAATGCAGACAAGTGGTAAGAAATAATTTATTTTAATGGAATACCATCTGGTGGCCTGAGGGCTATCTTTTCTGAGCCAAAAACCAAAACAAACAAACAAACAATACCACTAAGTGTTTAAGATGAGGATTACAGCCAGTGGTTTTTCTGGAAAACAAATTGGTTAATTTATGTTGTCCTGTAAAAGGTTACATTCTAGGCCTTCCAGTTATCAACAGCAATAGAATGTTTACTCTGGATGCCATGTAAGAGTCTTGATTTATTTTTCTGTAGTGAATGTGCCTGCTTTGTTTTATTTCATTTCTTTGGAAAAGCTATTATACAGTCTGCAACACTCAAGAGATTATTTCTTTTTAAACTGAGCTTCCTTAATTTCAGATACATAAATTGGCTATAATTCAGAGTGAAATGTGTCATTATAGTCTAACAGCATTTATAAATGTTCATAGATGTTAAATTATAAGCCATTCAGACACTTAAGAGAATGCATGCACATGTACATTGGGCAGCATATAATGAGAAAATTTATCTTTATGTTTGGCTGCACAATCTATTTTCATTCCCTGGACTATTTCAATTCATCATTTAAACCTGGTTCTAAATCTTCTACTGAAAATATTTCTAATGCGGCCAATCTGGGCTGGCAAACAGAAGCGAGTAGGTGTTTATCCGTCTGGGGGGTGGTATGTGGTTAAAATGCTGCGGGTACCGCTTAATATTTCAACCTTGCCCAGACATACATAGGATAAACCACACCCTTGAACACAGTGATTACCGGGGCGCCTGAGTGGCTCAGTTGGTTAGGCATCTGACTTCAGCTCAGGTCATGATCTTGGTGTTTGTGAGTTCGAGCCCCACATTGGGCTCTCTGCTGACATGACAGCCCAGAGCCTGGAGCCTGCTTTGGATTCCGTGTCTCCCTCTCTCTCCACCCCTCCTCTGCTCCCACTCCCACTCGGTGTCTTTTTCTGTCTTAAAAATAAACAAACATTAAAAACATTTAAATAAATAAATAAATAAATAAATAAATAAATAAATAAATAAATCAATAAAGCAGTGATTACTATTACTGATATTTTGTCTGTGAGAGTTCCCTGAGTAATCCTAGAACTACCACCAAATTATTTGAATTTACTAAATGAACACTCTCTTGCTTATGCCGTGGTTCCTTTCTCTTTAATTGCATAAATTCCATAATGCATTGAATTGGGAAGTAAGGTCACCTAAGTGCACACAGTAACTCCTCAATCAATTAAGCCATATAATTGCTCAACTGATCAATTTGTTGTTGATACTCTCTGTAGTTTCTTGGAATAAGCAATTCTTATACTCATATTCATTCTGGAATATAGGCTGGTCACAATACATCGTATTAGAGTGCCAGAGCAGGAAATGATGAGTAGTCCAATTATTTATCATACAGAAAAACAGAATGTATATGCAACATCCCAGAAGGCAGAATAAATACAGACATAACTGCTGTTGGAGTAAAGAATGGGATTGCAATCAGATATACTGATTTTGCTTCTCCTTGTCTTGGATCTTAGGATTCTAAGGAGCACAATCTAGAAAAGTAAGGTATCAGATCACTTTTAGTCCTAACATTTACCAGTTGAAGCACATTTGTGAGACTTTTTTTCTACATCATAAATGTGTTCATACTTCCCAGGCTCTGAATACTAAAAAAAGTCTAGAAAACGATAAGGGAAACAAAAGACTTTAGGCATAATGTTATCTTCCCATTAAAATTATCACTATCTCAATAGTCTTCATTCATATCTTTTAGATTTTTGTCTTTGAAGTATTCACCCTTTTTATAAGCAATTATGCTTCTAAGCACCTTTATAAAGATCATTTTTTAGACATTATGATCTCTCATTTAAGAACCAAATTGTAGTTTCTTCCTGGATATCTGACAAATGTGTAAGATTCAGAATTTCCAAACCTTACTTTATCAACTTCGCCTTAAATATTTATTGGGGCGCCTGGGTGGCGCAGTCGGTTAAGCGTCCGACTTCAGCCAGGTCACGATCTCGCGGTCCGTGAGTTCGAGCCCCGCGTCGGGCTCTGGGCTGATGGCTCAGAGCCTGGAGCCTGTTTCCGATTCTGTGTCTCCCTCTCTCTCTGCCCCTCCCCCGTTCATGCTCTGTCTCTCTCTGTCCCAAAAATAAATAAACGTTGAAAAAAAAAAAATTTAAAAAAAATATATATATATTTATTAATGCGTGTGTGTGTGTGTGTGTGTGTGTGTGTGTGTGTACTTACATATTGGCAATACCCTGGACACAGGATACTCAATTTAAAAATATGGGTAGGGATTAATCATTTCTTCAAATACCACTTTACCCCATTCAAATATCCACATATTTAACTTATTACTGAAAGACTTATAGACTGCCACTGTGATCATCTCCTACATCATTATTTTCCATTCTAATTTATACCATTTGAATTCATTTCCTCATTATCTTCTGTCAACATAAAGGTTGTGATAAATCATCTAACCTATCATTTTATTCTACTTTACTTAAATATTTTCCTATTGGGGGTATTTATGTAGTTTTCCATTTTTTCACAATCATGAATAATATTTGTGCATATATATCTGCATTTCATATTGGTTCCTCATCAAAGCCCATTAGGATTTTTGTAATAGTATGATATTAACTTAATGGGGCGCCTGGGTGGCTCCGTCAGTTAAGCATCCGACTTCAGTTCGGGTCATGATCTCGCAGTTTGTGGGTTTGAGCCCTGCATCAGGCTCTGTGCTGCAGCTCCAAGCCTGGAGCCTGCTTCAGATTCTGTATCTCCCCCTCTCTCTGCCCCTCCCCTGCTCACACTCTGGGTCTTTCTGTCTCTCAATAGTAAATAAATGTTAAAAAAAAATTTTTTTAAAGAATGTTATAAATTTTAGTAGGAGGGGAAGTTTGTGAAGATTATTTCAAAATTTATGGCTCCTATAACTGGTGAATGATCATATCAACTATTGAAACATGCAAAGCTTGAATATGACTAAATTTGGAAAAGAAGATCATTAGATAGAGTTTTAGAAGACTATAAATTAGAATTTTAATTTACTGAGTTTGGTAAACCTTTGAGAATCCAAGAATATTTTTAATAGGCAGTCTGATGTATAGACGTGGAGGCTGAAAGAGTTAGGAGACAGAGATGTGCATTTTTAGATGATCTGTGTAGGTTATTCTTAAAGCCGTACTTGTAAACAACAACAAAAACATGAGGCCATTTAGGAAGAGAATATATCCTGAAACAATGTGTAAAGTTACAGTTGAATGGTCATGATGTAATGGGACAAAATTCAAGAAGCAAAGATTTATATTCCATAGGGAACAAATTTATAAATGTTTACAAATGTATGATAAGAGAGCACACAAGAGAAAGAAAAACACTTCAGCAAATTCATTAGTGTAAAAATAAAATCTACATGTATTTATGTATTTATGGGAATATATACTTTTTAATTCTCCTTTGTTTATTTTTGAAATTCTCCCACATTATATTATAAAGGTATATTATTTTCATAATCTAAACAATATCATCACAAGTTAGGAAAAGTAACTATCATTTCATACAAGAAAGAGATAGCTAAAATAATGAAGTATAAGACAGTGAGAAATAGTGAGATCATCTCTAAGATACAAGGTTTCACACGTCAAAGTGAGATTATAATTTAAACGTATGATAAATATTTTAAACAAATCAAATGCAGTCCTTAAATACTACTGATTGGACAGTTGCAGAAAGAGGTTCAGGATCCATGTAAATAAACATAGTTATTGATCATTGATGAAACAGCAAAGGCAATACAATGGAGTAAAGATTGTCATTTCAACTGGAAGTCTGTATGCAAAAAAACAAATATAGACACAGACCTTATTTCCCTTAAAAACTAACTCAAAACGGAGCATAGATATTAATGTAAAATGCAAAACTATAAAGTTCCTAAATGGTAACATAGGAGAATATCTAGATGACCTTGAGTATGGTGATAACTTTTTAGGTACACCAAAGGCACGAGCCATGAAAGAAGTAATTGATAAGCTGGACTTCATTAAAATGTAAAACTCTTGCTCTGTGGAAGACACATCAAGAGAATAAGACAAGCCACTAACTGGGAGAAGATATTTACAAAATACATATATGATAAAGGACTGTTACCCAAAATATACGATGAACTATTAAAACCAAATGTCAGGAAAATTAAAAACTCAATTAAAAGGTAAACAAAAGACCTAACAGACACTAGACCAAAAAGGTATCCAGATGACAAATAACCATGAAAAGATATTCAACATCATACGCCATTAGGGAGAGACAAATTAAAACAATGAGACACCACAACCCACGAGAATGACCAAAATCCAAAACATGGACGAGACCAAATGCTGGTGAGGATATGAAGCAACAAAGATTCGCATTCACTGCTGGCACAGCCGCTCTGGAAAACAGTTTGGTGGCTTCTCAAAAGACTAAGTGGGCTCTTACCATACCATCCAGCAGTCACACTTTTTGGCATTTAACCAAATGAATTGCAAATCTATGTGCCCATAAAAACATACACGTGGAGGGGCACCTGGGTGGCTCCATGGGTTGAGCGTCCGACTTCGGCTCGGGTCATGATCTCCCAGTTCATGGGTTGGAGCCCCACGTCAGGCTCTGTGGTCACAGCTCAGAGCCTGGAGCCCGCTTCACAGTCTGTGTCTCCCTCTCTCTCTGCCCCTCCCCAGCTCGCGCTCTGTCTCTGTCTCTCTCAAAAGCAAATAAAACATTAAAAAAATTTTTTTAAAATAACATACATGTGGATGTTTACCACAGCTTTCTTCATATTCATTTCTTCTTAAAAAGATATCCCTATGTTTACAGCATCTTTATCTTTGTTTTGTTATTCCAAAACATGGAAGCCACCGAGATATTCTTCAGTAAGTGAATGGATAAGTAATCCATGGTACGCGAGGCAATGGAATATTATTCAGGGCCAAAAAGAAATAAGCCGTCAAGCCACGAAAAGACATGAGGGACAGCCACTTTAATGCGTTTTTCGAAGTGAAAGAAGCCAATCCGAAAAGGCTTCATAGTCTAAGATTCCAACTATGTAACATTCTGGAAAAGGCAAAACCACGGAGAGACCAAAACGGTCAGCGGTTGCCACGGTTTAGGGGCAATGGAGAGACGAACAAGCAGAGCCCAGCGGATTTCGGGGTCGGTGAAATTATTCTGTATGACACTACGATGGTAAAAACGTATCAAGGTACACGGTCCAAAACTACATAACGTACAACACCGAGACAATCCTAATGTAAACTACGGACTTTGGATGACAGCCATGTGCCAATGTAGGTATTGGGATTGCACCACGTGTACCCCTGTGGTGTGGGATACTGGTAACTGCAGAAGACTGTGCTTGTGTAGGGGAAATCGTATATGGGAACTCCTTCCGCTGTCCACTCACTTTTGCTGTCCTATAAAAACTACTCTTAAAAAAAAGTCTACTAAAAAAATTAAATGACAAAGAAGAAAGAAAGAAAGAAAGAAAGAAAGAAAGAAAGAAAGAAAGAAAGAAGAAAGAAGAAAGAAAAGAAGAAAGAAAGAAAGAAAGAAAGAAAGAAAGAAAGAAAGAAAGAAAAAAAGAAAGGAAGGAAGGAAGGAAGAAAGAGAAGGAATGAAAACAGGCATCATTAGACATTCACATCTTTGAGCTCACAGAAAATGGAGAGAAGGAAGTTCTAGGAATTACGACTCTACCAGACACACTCTTTGGCTAAAGAATTGTCTGAATGAACTATTTAAACTGTTGGAACTCTGAAGTCTAGTTGAACACTTGCAGCATCAAAAAAAGTGCCTCAAGCAGGAAAAGGCTTGTAAATTTTGGTAAACTTTGGCCTTCTGAGTAGTGGGTACAATTTCCCAGCCCCCAGGCCTGCAGTGGCGGCCCTAAAGATTGTGGCCCAGAGTCCCAGCAAGGTTTATGCCAAATTACACAACAGGGACATTATCGTCTAAAAACTGGGGCCGTGGGTTTTGATACACCTGATGGTTCCCTGAGGGGGTAGCACGGAGGCTGACCGTTGTTTTAACTCTAGCCTGTGCAAGTGGCTTCTTCAGCAGTGTTCATCAAGACAAGGGGTCTTTTTTTTTTCCCCCTTATTTTCTTATGTAGTTCAGGCATTTAAGCAAATCTCTTTCAGGTCACTGGCTGACTATGGAGAAAATAAAACAGGAACTGCATTAACCATGTGTGACAAGAAATACAGTCCTTGTAGAAAACAGTAAGAAAAGTCACTAAATAGAAAATTACAGCTTTTATCAGGAGACAACAGCAATCCCTAGGGAAAGAAGAAAATCTGATTTCCAGTTACCACATTGCAATATTCAAAATGCACGGTTCTCAACAAAAAACTGCAAAGCATACAAAATTAGGAAGTTACCATTAATTCAGAGGAAATCAAATTTAAAAAATGATAGAAAAACCTTTCCAAGAAAGCACAGTATTGGACCTCCTAGGCAAAGACTTTTCAATTATCCATCTTGGGAATGCTCAAATAGGGAGAGACAAGCCAAAAAACAGACCCTTAACTGTTGAGAACATAGTTACCGAGGGGGGGGGGGGGGGATGGGTACAATAAGTGATGAGGATTAAGGAGTGTACTTGTCATGATGAGCACTGGGTGATGTACGAAATCATTATATGTACACCTGAGACCAATATAACAATGCATGTTAATTGTACTGGAATTAAAATTTTAAAAACTAAAATTTAAAAAATGTGCAAATAGATAACGGAAGTCATGAACAAAAAACTAAAGCATATTGGACAAGTATTTGAGCAACTAAGAATATCAATAAAAATACAGAAATTATAAACATGAGGGCGCCTGGGTGGCTCAAGTCGTTAAGCATCCGACTTCGGCTCAGGTCATGATCTCATAGTTCATGAGTTCAAGTCCAATAGCGGGTGACTTGAGACCCGCTTCGGGTGAGCATGAGCCCTGCTTTGGGTGAAACACAAGACCCAGGTGAGCCCCACTTCTCCCACCCACCCCCTCTCTGCCCCTTGTGGGATTCCCTCCCTCTCTCCCTCTCTCTCTATCTCTGCCCCTCACTTACTTGCACACTTTCTCAAAAAAAAAAAAAATATATGCACACACACACACACACACACACACACACACACACACACATATATGGGGGTTGCATGGGTGGCTCATTCCGTTAAGCATCCAAATTTAGCTCAGGTCATGATCTCACAGTTTGTGAGTTCAAGCCCCACATTGGGCTCTCTACTGTCAGCACAGAGTCTGCTTTGAATCCTCTGTCCCCTCTCTCTCTCCCTTTCCCTTGCTCTCTCTCTCTCTAAAAAATAAATAAACATTAAAAAATAATGAACAAAGTAGAAATTCAGAAGTTGAAAGTACAGTAGCTGAAAAAAAATCAATAGAGGGATTCCACAGAATATTTGAATAGGCAAAAAAAAATTTAAAAAAAAAGAGTCAACAAAGTTGAAATTAAGGCAATAAAAGTTTCCCAGTCAGTGAAAAGAAAAAAAAGATTAAAAGAGTATAAAGAAGCTGTGAGACATTACCAAGCATACTAACATTAGCGGAGCCTCAGACGAGAGAGAAAAGGGCAGAAAAAAATAGTTGAATAAATAATGATAAAAACATTATTTGATGCAAAACATGAATCTACACATCCTCAAAGCCCCATGAATCCCAAGTAAGAGATACTAAAAAAAATATCCACACCGAGACACATAATAATCAAATTGCCAAGGCCAAAAACAAAGAGAACATCTTGAAAGCAGCAAGAGAAAAGTGATTAGCCACATTCAAGTGTCATCCTCAATAAGAGTAACAGCCAACTCCTCATCTAAAACCACGTAGGCTAGAAGGCAGTGGTAAGATATTTTTAAAGTGCTATAAAAAAAATACTGTTAACCAAGAATTCTATATTTGGAAAGCTTATCTTTTAGGAATAAAGGAGATACAAAGACATTCCCAGATAAACAAATGCTAAGGATGCATGTCCCTACTAGAACTGGCACTAGAAGAAATATTTTTTTTTTAATTTTTTTTAACGTTTATTTATTTTTGAGACAGAGCATGAACAGAGGAGGGGCAGAGAGAGAGGGAGACACAGAACCGGAAGCAGGCTCCAGGCTCTGAGCCATCAGCCCAGAGCCCGACACGGGGCTCGAACTCACGGACCGTGAGATCCTGACCTGAGCTGAAGTTGGACGCTCAACCGACTGAGCCACCCAGGCGCCCCTAGAAGAAATGTTGAAGGGAGTCTTTGGAGCTGGAAAAAAAGATACTGCAGAGTGACTGAAAGCCATACAAAGAAATAAAGATCACTGGTAAAGGAAACTATAGAGATGAACATAAATGTTACTATTATTGTAGTTTTGCTCTATAAAACTACATTTAGTATTTAAGTTTCTTCATTTACATGCCTATATGAGTTAAAAAATAAATGCATATAAAATGATCATTATAAAATGATCTGTTGATAGTGTATAAATATGTATACACTAGTATAAATAGTATAAACAGTATATAAATATGTATAAACTAGTATAAATAGTATAAACAGTGTATAAATATGTTGTCATAATGACAGTATAAAGGGTGGGGAAGACTTTATAAGCAGAGTTCACGTGTGCTATGAAAGTTAAGTTGTTACCATTTTATGCTAGATTGCTATAAATGTATTAACTATAATCCTCGTGGTAACCACAAAGAAGATAAAAACATACAGAAAAAAAAAGATAAATAGTATACAGAAAACGAAATGAAGACAGAATCAAAATGGTGCAGTATTAAAAAAAAAAAAACGAAGAAGAAGAAGAAGAAAAAGAAAACACAGAGGGGCACCTGGATGGCTCAGTTGGTTAAGTGTCAGACTTAAGCCCACGTCATGATCTTGCAGTCTGTGAGTTCCAGCCCCACATCGGGCTCTCTGCTGTCAGTATGGAGTCCCCTTCAGATCCTCTGCCCCCCCTCTCTCTGCCCCTCCTCAATTCTCTCTCTCTCTCTCTCTCTCTCTCTCTCAAAACTAAATAAACATTTAAAAATAAAAAGGAAAATACAAAATAAGGTGGTATTAGGGGAAATGAGAAAGACAATATTTGTGACAGAAAGAAAAGTAATCCACAATGTCAAAAGTCCTCCACATCAGTTCATTCTAAATATAAATGGAATTAAGTTCACCACATAAATTAGAGACTGGCAGAATTGATGAGAACAATGCAACCCAATTATGTGGCACCTACAAGAGACTCATTTTGGACCCTAAGACACTAACAGGGCTGAAAGTGAAAGGATGGAAAACGTATTTCATACAAACAGTAACCATAAAAGAGCTGAAGAGCTTGCACTAATATTGAACAAAAATAGATTTTAAGGCAGAGTTATTATAAAAGAAAGATAAAGCATTTTTTATATTGATAAAGGGGTCAATTCATAAAAGATATAACAATTATAGCCATAAATTCAAACACCAGACCCCCAAATATATTAAAATATTGACAAAATGAAAGGGACTGATAGTTCTATAATAATATTTGGAGATTTCAATATTGCACTTTCAGTGATGGATAGAAAGGCAAGTCAAATGACTAGTAAGGAAATTACAAATTTGGTTTTTTACCTGCAATACAATGCTAGTCAGCAATAAATTAAATACTGATACATACTATGATATGGATGAACCATAAAAACCTTATGCTGAGTCTAAGAAGCAGACACAAAAGGTAATATATTTTATGTTGCCTTTTACAGGCCATATCCAGTTTAAACAAATACGTAGAGAAAGAAAACAGACTATTGGCTACCAGGGCATCAGGGATGGGGAAGTGGGGAATGATTACTTAGCAGATACGAGTCGTTTTTCTTGAGTGATGAAAACATTTTGAAATTAGAGCAAAGTATGGCTGCACAACATTGTGAATACATTAAATGTCGCTCAAGTGTATACTTTAAAATAGTTAATTGTACGTTACGTGAATTTCACCTCAATTTTAAAAATCATATCTCAGATACCTACTTTATGAAATCATTAATGCTGAGGTATAAAATTCTTAACTACTTTTTCGTCATCCTTTACAGAGGGATTTGCATTTCGCTTACCTGGATCTGTGTATGTTTGACTATGACCATCAGGAAATTAGAGCAAATTCAGGAATGTGGGCTAATGTAGAATGCAGAGCTTGTTACATGAATTTATATTTCTCTCTCTATTCTTATTAAAATAATTTCATCTCCAGTTTTTCAGCAATTAGTTTATAATCTTAAATTAAGCAAAATGTACTGAGCTAATAATTCACCTCTATGCTATGTTCTTAAGGTACTAAAATAAATGCAGATGTATTTCAAGGATCTTATTTACCAGTCTGTTAGGCTAAAAAATTGTTACACACACACACACACACACACACACACACACACACAATAACATGTATGCACACAATAAATGCGATGAGAAACCATATGTAAAAATAAAAGTATGTATTACAATATTTTATGTATGCATGTATGTATTTCTAGGAAAATTTAGGGGATAAAATTAATTCCTCAGCCTGAATGATTAACATCCATTAAACTCTTTAAAAGAGCTCCTTTTAAGCTGAGTCTTAAAGTTCAATGAGGATACCAATGACAAAAATAATATTATATATGGTTATATGGAAACAAAAAGAGTATTTTTAACTGAGTGGTGACAGCAAAGTTTGAATTTCAGTTATTGTAGTGGTATTATTGTTGGGGGTCAAAGGTTGATACAAATGTGTTGGATGGGAAAGGGATTGAATCCCACCTTCAGATGCCATTGCAGTATGGAAAGACCTGGTCTCTCTTATGTAAATTCTTATTACAGTTTAATGTATACAAAGAGCAATGTACAGCACAATGAATACAACACATAATAAACACTATGGCTTACTACCACAACATGTAGTAAACACTATGGATTATTCTGTTTTCTAATGGTGCTCCAAATGTTCTGGGAAGAATGGATTGGGAGTAACAACCTATAGGAAAGCACTTTGATGACTGTAGTCATCCCTTCAAGCAGGGCTGTGGGTCTGAATAAAACTATGAAAAAAAAGCATGGAGAAGAAATGTCAGAGGATGTCACATTAAATTTTAGTTAAAAGGAACTGGTAGCTAATTAACAAAGAGCAAAGGAGCTCAGTACCCATATGTGGCTACTGATCACTTAAAATGTGGTCCTTCTGAATTGATATGACTGGATACACAGAGATCTCAAAAATTCCCCCCGCCCACCAGCTCCAAAAGCACTCATTCCCTTCCAGCAGTGAAGGTGTTGCTTTTCACAATCTACACGTCCAGAACCAGGGTGGGAGGGATGGTGCCAGCTCCAGGCAAGAACACCACATTTTCCCACTCTTCCTACCCAAAGTTTGGTATTTTCTCATGAACAAGCACTTCCCATTTGGCTGCATATCATCGTCAATTTTCAGAGCACTAAAATGGCTCTCTCTGATAGCGTTGTCTAGTTTTCTTTTCAGGGGGAAAGGATTTACAAACTTCCTTACTTCTTCTTGGTGGAAGTAGCCACTCAGAGCCACTAACTGTTACTTAGGTAAGTAAAAATAAATTAGTTATCCAAATTTCAGCAGTTCTCTTTTATTTAAAAAACCAGGGGCACCTAGGGGCAACTGGGCGGCTCAGTTGGTTGGGTGTCTGACTTCGGCTCAGGTCATGATCTCACAGTTTGTGGGCTCGAGCCCCACATCGGGTTCTGTGCGGACAGCTCAGAGCCTGGAGCCCGCTTCGGATTCTGTGTCTCTTTCTCTCTCTGCCCCTCCCCCACTTGTGCTCCGTCTCTATCAAAAGTAAATAAAATATTTTTAAAAATTTAAAACAAATAAATAAATAATCAGGGGCGCCTGGGTGGCTCAGTTGGTAAGCACCCGACTTGATTTCAGCTCAGGTGACGATCTCATGGTTGGTGAGTTCAAGCCCTGCACCGGGCTCCATGCTGACAGTAAGTATGAAGCCTGGTTAGGTTTTTTTTCTTTCTTTCTGCCCCTCTCCTGCTCTTTCACACATGCCCTCACACACTCACTCCCTCTCTCTCAAAATAAATAAACTTTAAAAAATAAATACATAAAAAGGATAAATATATAGTAGGTAGGTAGGTAGGTAGGTAGGTAGGTAGATAGATAGGATTACTGGAGAGTGATTTAGAACCAAAACTATATTGCAAATTGCAGGGTGAAAATCAAGGGACATTACTGCAATTCAAATTTTAAAGCCCTTATCTAGGTCCCTTTATTCCCTGATGTGGGAAAACTCTGTAATGTTTTTTCTCCAGCTATTAGTAGAAGTACTTGCATGGTTTTAAAAGCTTTCAATTTTCCAGTACATAATAGACAATAATATTGCAGTATTTGCGTGTGCTTTGAATCTACAATATCCCGACACTTTTTAAATGCATTCTCTTACTACTATTGTTAACTCAGGTTTACTGCTTACTTTTCAAGCGAGAAAATTTAAAAGAAGTTCACATTTAAGGGGAAAATGCGCCTCAAATCACCATGTATGTTAATACTGGATTCATCCAATTCCCTTGCCTTCTGACACTTTCCAAATGCCTTAATTTTTACTCAACAGGAAGAAAGGGGATCCTATAAAATAGGCTCATTTGGTTGATGAAATCAGGTGTTATCCTAGGAACCATAATGTTCCTGACACTATGACAAATAATCTGGCAGATTAATGACTAGAATCCAATCATCTTTTCTTCTTGTTCCCTCCCTGAGCTCTGGAAAGTCGTCGGTGTGCGCTTTACATGATTCATTTTATGTTCCCTCATATTTCATCAAGCCACACTTCTGTCCATTTATCCTGTCAGACCACAGTGGCAATTTTAAGCTCTTACCTTCACTTTCCCCTTTCCAGTTCAGACTATCCCCCAGTCCTTGCTAGACATTTATTTATGTAAGTGAGGGCAGAGATTTCCAATGGAAAACTGCAGATAATTTAAACCTGCTGATTCGGACCAAACTCACCAAAAGTGCCTCTGTCTTCAATTGTGTGACCTAATCTCCCTTTCTCCCTGAATTGTCATCGTATACTCCGCCTCTTTCTCCTAAGTTTCCTACAATAATTGCTCAACTGGAGGCCCCTTTTTAAAAACATACCAAGTTTTCACAGACCATATGCACTGCAAATGCAGTTTCTTTTTTTTTTTTTTTTCAACGTTTATTTATTTTTGGGACAGAGAGAGACAGAGCATGAACGGGGGAGGGGCAGAGAGAGAGGGAGACACGGAATTGGAAACAGGCTCCAGGCTCTGAGCCATCAGCCCAGAGCCCGACGCGGGGCTCGAACTCACAGACCACGAGATCGTGACCTGGGTGAAGTCGGACGCTTAACCGACTGTGCCACCCAGGCGCCCCATGCAAATGCAGTTTCTTTAGAATTCTTTGAACGTAAATATCAGTGCAAATACTGTCTTGCTCTCATTCAAATAAGGAAAGAAACAACAAACAAACAAACAAAAAAACACTAAGAGAATATCTGGGATGGGAGTCAGAATTTTCAGGGATTATAGAGATTTCTGAATTCTGATATTTCTGAAAACTGCCACTAAAAACGGGCTTTCCAAGAGAGAGGAGAGGGAATACCACTTTATTCATTCACTCCTTTTTAAGATTTTTAATTTAAAAGAAATTGTAACCAATAGCCAGAGGAAACCAATCTACCATTAACTGGACATGGTGCTCAATGCTTTTTTCACTATTCCCTCAAATTGTCACTACTTGATACATACCTTCATCCTTCTTTGTCCTCAGACTATTTATACGTCATACAATATCACATCCATACATTTACATCCAATACCTACATTTACATCATACATTCACATCTTTCGCTTTCACGAAAGAAACTGTAGTACTTTTAACAAAATGACAGCCGTGAAAAGAGGGAGTTCATAATTCACACGCACGGGATGACAGGTTCTCAACATGTCCAAGCCACGGTGGAATGAACGTTGGGTCACACCACACTCCACTTCCACTTGGAAGGCCCTCCACATCAGAAGCCCTGACTGCTTCGGGATGTTCTGATAGTGAGATGAAGTCCAGAGCCATAGTCGTGACGGCCCCCAGTGACTTCTTGGTTCGAGTCCATTTTATTGTTCCTTTGGGACAGAAAGAGTGCCCTTTCCTGACCAGCTTACCGAAACCTATGTGAAAACCGTGCCTCCAGCTACTCGCAAGAAAGAAGGGGATGATGGAATCAGCTGTTACTTCAAGGCACGAAGCATCTGAGATGTGCTGCCACCAAATGAGCCTCTGAGACTTGAGAGCTGAGTTTACAAAAGAATGTATTTTTTTAGGGGAATAATTCATTTTGAAAATTGTTTTCTTAGGTACCTTCCCAATATTCATTTAGACTGACGGGCACAGTCAATTCCCTAGTTACAAAGTTTGGCTTATACCGGGGCAAAGAGAGGGGTCAAAATGTGACTCAAGGAGTACATGGTGACAAATACCCAGAATGTCTGTGTTGAGTAACTGAAATAAGCTTTCAAGGTTTTTATCCAAAATAATATACTTAATGAGTGAATGAAACAAAATATGAATCCAGGCATGCTGGGTTTGTGTATTTTCTACTACAACTCGAAATAAACACAAGCACTAAAGACTATAAGCAATGTTCATGTATTTTATCCATGTTGCAAGTACATTTTGGGGTGGTAAATGTTCATTTGCTTGAATTCATGTGACTACATAATCATAACTTTAAGGGAAATGGTGACTTCTGACTTCTCTTACACTAGGAATATACACATTGAAATTTATTTACAGAACGTAATACAAACAAACAAACCTTATGCTATGTCCCAAATTTACAGGCAAATTTTTAGGTTGAAGCAATTGTTATGTTTTAGGCCAAAAACTATGAAATAGCAGCAATTTTATATAAATCAGTCAAATATTCTAAACCTTTAAAAATATTTATTAATGAAGCCATCAACATAAGCCATCTAGATGGAAATCTCTACATATACCTTGAGAAAAGAGCCTAATTTATCTGTTACCATGTACGTCCACTGCCAACTTAGGTTTTGTACATGTAAATTCTCAGCCATATTTAATGTTTGAAAGAATAAACACATATATACTACATGTATTAAAATACCTGAATTACTAGGCCATAGCTTTTCAAGCATTGAGACTTGTTCTAATGTTTTTTTTTTTTTAATTTTTTTTTTTTCAACGTTTATTTATTTTTGGGACAGAGAGAGACAGAGCGTGAACGGGGGAGGGGCAGAGAGAGAGGGAGACACAGAATCGGAAACAGGCTCCAGGCTCCAAGCCATCAGCCCAGAGCCTGACGCGGGGCTCGAACTCCCGGACCGCGAGATCGTGACCTGGCTGAAGTCGGACACTTAACCGACTGCGCCACCCAGGCGCCCCTAATGTTTTTTAAATAATATCTAAAGCTTCAATAAAAGTTTCCTTAATTTTGATGGAGCGCCTGGGTGGCTCCGTTGGTTGGGCGTCTGACTTCAGCTCAGGTCATGATCTCACGGTTCATGAGTTTGAGTCCTGCGTCAGGCTCTGTGCTGACAGTTCAGAGGCTGGAGCCTGCTGTGGATTCTGTGTCTCCCTCTCTCTCTCTCCCTCCCCCACTCATGCTCTGTTTCTCTCTCTCTCAAAATAAATAAACATTTTTTTTTTTTTAAGTTTCCACAATTTTGAAGACCAGAAGCATGGAAAATTAACCAAACTCTGAGGACTAGATCACCTCCAAGTGAACTGGAAAGGACCGAAGCTACAGGGAAGGCATTTATTTTCCAAAATTTTAACAAATAGTTTTGATACGTCTCCTATGCACTAAGAACTATGATAGATTCTGGATCTATAAGTTAAGCAAAATAGTGTTCCTTCCCAACAAGGAGCTTAGAGAGGTAAAAATAGAAAAGGGCACACCAGACGCATTGGTGGCTCGGTCGGTTAAGCATACGACTCTCGATTTCGGCTCAGGTCATGATCTCACGGTTCATGAGTTCAAGCCCTGAGTGGGGCTTTGTGCTGGCAGTGTGGAGTCTGCCTGAGATGCTCTCTCTCTCTCTCTCTCTCTCTCTCTCTCTCTCTGCCCCTCCCTTGCACACGTGCACATACGTGCATGCTCTCTCCCTCTCTCTCTGTCCCTCCCTTGCTTGCACACGTGCACATACGTGCATGCTCTCTCTCTCTCTCAAAATAAACTTTAAAAGAATTATAGGAAAAAGGGCACACATCCCACAAACGTTGTGGTTGAAACAACCACAAAGTACTCAGTGAAACATCTTGCGAGAATAGCAAACGCAGTCTTAGAAAATCAGGGAAATATTCCTTTGTAATAACACTTCAAATCTGAGCCCTAAAGGATGTGAAGAGGTTGTTCAGATAAGATGCTTATGAAACAAGTCTCCAGAAATCTACAAGTGGATCATGAGTCTAATTTGTTGAGTCTATTGTACTGGATATGAGGCAGTATAAATGAAAGAAAGGCTGGGGACAAATCATGAATGACTGTGTTGAGTTCACTGAAAACATTGGAAGACATCCTGAAGATAACAGGTGTGAGGACTTGAAGCAAAGACATTTTTAAAAAGCAGATTTTCTATTTGGAAAGATCAATCTGGATTCAATATGGAAAACAGACTGAAGGAAGCCAGATGGAAGCTGGGAACACACTTTCAAAGATAATGACAGTAATTCCCAAAATCGAGGCTATTGACTGAAACTACGGAGGTGAAATTTTATTTTATTCTTTTAGAGGCGAAATTTTAAATTTAAAAACCACACAAAGCAAAGCAAGTATATTTCTTCTAACATTTTGGGAATTTAAAAAATGATTTGAATGAATTTTGGGGTCAAGGGAGGAGAAGAAAGGGGTATGATTTACATTTTTACAGTGTGGAACACTATAAATCACAGGGCTGGTCGGTGTACAAATTCCTGAAGGAGAAGCAGATTTTTTTTTTTTTTTTTTTTTTTTTCCTGTAGGGAAGTGGGAGGTATAGGGAGATGACTAAAGTTTGAGTTTGGTCACAATTGCATTAGGGTAGCTTCTATGTTAAACACTCAGAAATATCCAATGGGTTGCAGATTGTATGTGTATAGAGACTAAGGAGAAAACTATGGTAGAATTTTAAAAAAAGCAGGTCTGTGATAACCACTCTAAATTTAAAAGTAGAGAACATGGAAAAAGACCAACACAAGACATATGATTTGGGAGAAACAGCTCTTGAAAATCTCAAAATGCAGAAGAATCTGGAAATAAACAATACAGAAACAAGACCACTATCCCCAGCCGACAGGTCGTTTACTTCACCAGAAACTCTGGCTTGGACTGGATATTCTTAGGAATTCCACAAAGTTCCACTTTTAAGAAGTGAGCTTGGAGGACATGACCAACAAAGGTATAACTTTCAAACACAGTCTGTTCTATTCAGAAAAGACTCTCTTTCTATCCTAAATCAGAAATGATTTACCTTGTCTAGCCTAAAGATGTTTATCAGTTCTTCGTGGGGAAAAGTGGTATTTTTTGCCTAAGCCTGTTATATATCAGTTGTGCTTATCATAAATAATGTTTATGATAACTTAGTAATATTTCATGATTTCCTTTTCCTATAAAATAGTTCTGCCCTTAAAAATGTTTTGGTATGGGGCGCCTGGGTGGCGCAGTCGGTTAAGCGTCCGACTTCAGCCAGGTCACGATCTCGCGGTCCGTGAGTTCGAGCCCCGCGTCGGGCTCTGGGCTGATGGCTCAGAGCCTGGAGCCTGTTTCCGATTCTGTGTCTCCCTCTCTCTCTGCCCCTCGCCCGTTCATGCTCTGTCTCTCTCTGTCCCAAAAATAAATAAACGTTGAAAAAAAAATTAAAAAAAAAAAAAAATGTTTTGGTACATTCACAAAGTTGCAAAAAAAGTTCATAGAGTCTGAAATTAAGAACTCTTGTGGCTATGCCTCTACCTAAAAGAGCTACTTCATGAAGCGGTCATGTTTATGTGGAAAGTTTTTTGTTTTTGTTTTTGTTTTAAGAGATTTCTGTCTGCTGGATAAACAAGTATTCCCCGCCAAGAAAAATTTAGGAGAGTCTTTAAACATTAAAAATGACACAAAAATTATAAATAATGTTTTATTTTTATAATAACAAAAATTAACATCCACTTGCTACCTAAGTAAAGACTTGGGCCAAGAACATTATGTAATATCAGGTGGGACTAAAATTCTCAAATGTTTTACTAGCTCTATAATCCTATTATTCTGATTCACCAGATTGAATGGTAGACATGATTTTTTTTTCATTCCATACCATGCATGCATTTATAAATTGCTTTACTAAACCTGCATAAACACTATAAGAAAATATATATATGCAACTGAGGTCATTTTTGACATTTTATTGGCATCAAATAAGAAAGAGCTACATAAATGCACACTCTCAGAAATGGACAGTCTTGTGTGCTAGGATTACTTTTAACCCCACGAGGCTTGTTTGAAATCAGGTGCAGAAAAAAGTCATCACTTTGGGTGGTGTATTTGTTTGTTAGGGCTGTCTTCAAAAAATGTCACAGACTGGGTGGCTTCAATAACAGAGGTGTATTTTCTCACAATTCTGGAGTCAAGAAGTCCAGGTCAAGGTGTTAACATGGCTCGTCCCTTCTGAGGGCTGTGAAGGAAAACTCTATTCCAGTCCTCTCTCCTTGGCTTACGGATGGCCAGCATCTCTGTGCCCTCACATTTTCTCTCTGTATCTGTGTCCAAATTTCCTCTTCTTATCAGGACTCCAGTATTATTGGATAAAGGCCTAGCCATATGATCTCATTTTAATTGTATCTGTAAAGACTCTACCTTCAAATATTGTAACATTCTGAGGTCACTGTTCCCAAGCAAGTCCAAAACCTAGCCAGGCAAATTCTATTATATTTTAAAGCTCGAGAATAATCGACTTCAGCTGGATGCTTTATCCACTGTGCCCCTCCGGGTGGAAGCTCTACCTCCCAGGCAAATCAGGGTCCAGCCCTGCTCCCTCACCCCAGGGCACCCCCACCCCTTAGCCCTGTGCTTCACTTCCTGGAACCAAGGGGGAGACGCCCCTCCCATGAGGTCTGTGTCCTCTGGGTCTTAACTTCTTGAATTAAAAAGTTGACTGAGGCGCCTGGGTGGCTCAGTCGGTTAAGTGTCTGACCTCAGCTCAGGTCATGATCTCACATGGTTCGTGGGTTCGAGCCCTACGTCAGGCTCTGTGCTGACAGCTCAGAGCCTGCTTCTGCTTCTGTGTCTCTCTCTCTGCCCCTAACCCACTCACATTCTGTCTCTGTCTCTCTCAAAAATAAGTAAACATTAGAAAAATCTTTTTGACCGTCCAACCAAGAGGGAAAATTGGTATTTTAGCCTTTTTGTTTGTTTGTTTGTTTGTTTAGAACCCAAGTCTTAGCACTGCCAACCACTAGCCAATGCCACTGGTTAAGCTGTTCAACCTCTGTACATTTTAGAGTCTGTACCTTGAAGTACGGATACCTTAAAGTAATAACACCTCCAAGGGAAAAAAAAATGTTTGACAATAAAATAAACTAAAAGCTCTATACTATGAGCTTCATAGGGACTCAATATTATCAAAGCAATTTACTGAGAAGTCAAACCAGGTGAATCTTAAGTTCCCATCCTCCTCCAAACGCTATGAGGCTTCATGCCTTGTAAATAAAACCCATGGCAGAAATTCCCAGACTCCTCTTTAATAAGCATTCTGATTGTTTTACTCCTACTTAGAATGGCATCACAACATTAGGAAGATAGGGACCAATGGCAGAGGAGAACAACAACTCCAGGCCTTGATTTTGAGGGAATTAAGTTAAATTCCAATTCTTTTTATACTTGACACTCTTCTTAGACCCCACAGATTAGTCAGAAAAGAAGACCGTTCAATGGCTTTTTAGGACTCAGATCGAGAACCCTTTCTCCCCTGTGTGCCCAAAGGTATTGCATTTGAAGGGAGTACAGAGATCATGGATACAGCGGAATATAACAGAAAAAAACATAGGCTGTGGTTTGGGACAGATAGGAATTAGAACTTTAGCTCTGCCTTACATTAGCTAAGTGACATAGGACACATCTCACTTTGGCTGGGTCTTACTTTTACCATCTATCAATGGTGATTCGATCAACATTCTCATGTACCATGTACGTTAGATGAAGGCAACAGGACAGAATAGATAAAATTTGCATTGTGTAAATTGGAAAGTACAATAAAATTATTCATTTGGATATAATCTAATTGAGAAATTCCACAACCCTAAGAAGAAAAAACTGAACAGAAGAAAGAGGTGAAATTGTAAATATACCCCCCTACAGGGGCGCCTGGGTGGCTCAGTCGGTTAAGCGTCTAACTTCAGCTCAGGTAAAGATCTCATGGTTCATGAGTTCGAGTCCTGTGTTGGGCTCTGTGCTGACAGCTCAGAGCCTGGAGCCTGCTGCAGATTCTGTCTCCTTCTCTCTCTCTGCCCCTCCCACACTCGCACTCTCTCTTTCTCTCTCTCTCTCTCAAAACTAAAATAAAAACATTTAAAAATTTTTAAAAATATACCCCTGTGTATAAACCATGGGGAAATTCATTGAGATAATCAAGACCTAAAATTTTTTTTGATGACCCATGCTATCAGTCTGTTTAAATATATTTAAGACACAGAGGTTCAAATTACCTTTAAGACTCTGAATACTTGACTTCCATATCTTAAACTGTAAAATTCTCAACTTTCTCTTATTTTTTTTACATTAAACTCATTTTTGTCTATCTATCAAATACTTTATGAGACTTGATTTTGGAAAGCTTTTTCCTGAAGTAGAAGGAGAAAACAAACAAAACAAAACAATAAACCCTCTGGAGGTTCTACCTGGAATACAAACAGATTTTCATGAAATGACTTGTATTCAGCATAAACCCACATTTCTCCACCTGGCCACTGAAATTAACCTGCTGTATCATGCCCACTTCTAGAGCTGGGCTAGGTATTTACTTAGAATGTTAGATGCGTCTCAGGTTTATTTGATCAGGAAAGATGATTTTCTGCATGGATTCCCTGCATGTTCCTTCATCATTTTTGGCATTTAACAATACAATATTTTCAAGTTCAGTAAAGCAGAGTGAATGCATTATATTATAACATGGTACTTTCAACAACTACACTATTCTTGCCAGATGGAAACATTTTCTTTTCCCATATATGTTAGAATAATTTGAGTCAAGAGACGAGAGTTTATTTAAAAATAAGGTTGAAGGCACATTTTTTTCTGGGATCAAGTGAAGAGAAATTTCTCTAAAAGTTACAGAAAAAAAAAAAAAAACATGAGAGAATTCAAAGGGAAGTTTGAGAACATTTAAAAGAATAGATTGAATGGAGAAATCCTTCCTCAGTAAAATTATGCTAAGCAATAGTAAAGCCCCCAGGTGGAAAAAAGAAAATCCCTTAGGTGAAAGTTTCTCCAGATCAAATATGGAAGTTAAATTACAACACAGACCATAATTGTCTTTGTATGAGACTTAAGATCAAGGCTACCATCAAGACATAATAAAACATCAGATTAGAAATCAGAAATCCTAAGCACCCAGGTGGCTCAGTCAAGTGTTCAACTCTTGATTTCAGCTCAGGTCAGGATTCCAGAATCAGGGGATCGAGCCCTGTGTCAGGCTCTGAACATACCTTCCATAAGATATTCATTCTCTCTCCCTCTCCCTCTCTCTCTCTCTCTCTCTCTCCCCCCCCCGCCCCATCTCTCTCCCTCTCCCCCCTCTGCCTCTCTCCCAAACTTGCTCTGTCTCTCCCTAAATTAAAATATAAATTAAAATAAATTTAAAAAATAAAAGCTTAAAAAGAAATCAGAAAACCTAAATTAAATAATACTTCAGTAATTTTGCTATATTTCCAGGTACACCACAAAATTTCCACCTGTAAAAAATGTATTGTCAGAGTCTACTACTAAGTCTGTTTGTGAGTTGGAAAAAGCTATTAGAGCTCTGGGGTGACAGCAAATCTTATAATGCCATGTAATACTTAAAAATAAAATGAGGTCGCTAAGTGGGAAGAAGATATTAGGAAAACCGCTAAGGATCATTTTTATGTGATATCAAATTATTGTTGTTACTGTATGCACAAGAGAGTATTAATCACATTCATAAACTCATTTTGAAATAACGAGAGATTTGCAGAAAATTGCAGAAAAAAATGTTCAGGGAGATCCTATGTGCCCCTCAAGCAGCGTTCTCCAATAATAATATTTTTTGGTAACAATTATACGATACTAAAAACAGGATACTGACATGGGTACAACTCAGAGAATTTATTTGAATTTCACCATCTTCAGAAGCACTTATTTAGGTGAGGGTAGAATTCTACAGAATTCTGCCACATGTGTAGCTCCACATGATCACAGCCACAATCAATCTAGAAGGTTCTCTGTGGTTACCTCTGTGTAACCACATGCACATGCCTCCCACCAATTCTTAACCACCAGCAACTATTATTATGTTCTCTCTCTTACTTAGCTATGTCAGAATGCTATACGAATAGAATCATAAAGTATGCACTCTTTTGAGATTAGCTTCTTTCACGCAACACAATTCCCTTGATATCCACCCAAGTTTTTGTGTGTACCCATAGTTTGATCCATTTTTTGTTGTTATTTACTCCTGACCTATATATTCCATGATGTAAATGTGCTCCAGCTTGCTGACTCGTTTACCTGTTGAAAGACCTTTGAATGTTTCCAGTTTTTGCCTATTACTAATAGGAGTGTATAAACATTTGTTTATAGGTTTTGAGTGAACATAAAATTGCATGTCTCTAGCATGCATGCCCAAAAGTGTGACTGACTGAAGGATCAAATGGTAGTTTTAAAGGGAAATAAATGATGAACTGTTTTCCATATTGTTTCTTCCGTTTTAAATTCCCACCAACAAACTATGCATGATCCGGTTTCTCCACATCTTTGCCAGCATTAGGTGTTATTATTTTTATTTTAACAAGTCTGATAGCTGTGAAGTGACCTCACCACAGTTTTAATTTGCACTCCTCTAGTGATTAATGATGTTAAAAATCTTATTGCATGCTTATTTGCCATCTGGATCTCCTCTACAGTTAAGCTTTCTGCTCCTGTCTTTTCCCACTTACTAACAGGATCATTTGGGGGGGTTCAGAATGTTGAATTTTGAGGGTTCATTATACATTCTAGATACAAGTTCTTAGTCAGGCATATGGTTTGTGAATATTTCCTCCCAGTCTGTAGCTCACCTTTTTATCTTAACAGAGCTGTTCACGGAACAAACATTTAATTCTGATACACATACTTTATCAATTGTTTTTCTTTATGCATTATCCTTTTGGTGTCAAGTCTAAACGGCCTAGTTCTAGGTCCTAAAGAGTTTCTTCAATGCTTTTATTTTTTCCTAAAAGTTTTATACTTTGTGGCTCACATTTAAGTTTGTGATACTTTTGAGGTTAAATTTTGTGTAAGTTTTGAAGTTTAAGGTCATGTTCTTTTTTTGGCCTATGGATGTCCAATTGAAAAGACCATCTTTCCTCCATTTAATTGCTTTTGCACTATTATGAAAGTCAGTTGGGGGCGCCTGGGTGGCGCAGTCGGTTAAGCGTCCGACTTCAGCCAGGTCACGATCTCGCGGTCCGTGAGTTCGAGCCCCGCGTCAGGCTCTGGGCTGATGGCTCAGAGCCTGGAGCCTGTTTCCGATTCTGTGTCTCCCTCTCTCTCTGCCCCTCCCCCGTTCATGCTCTGTCTCTCTCTGTCCCAAAAAATAAATAAACGTTGAAAAAAAAAATTTTTTTTAAAAAGAAAGTCAGTTGGACATATTTGTGTGGGTCTATTTCTGTTTTGTTTTGTTTTCTTTTCTTTTGACTTCTGTTCCATTTACCCACGTCTATTCATCTAGTATTCACTGTGTTGTTACAGGAGATATTTAGTAAACCTTAACACAGAAAAAAATAAATCTTTTTTCAAAATTGTTTTAGCTTTTTGAGGTCTTTGCTTGCAGAGATGATTTCTTTCCACCCGTATTTTAGAATATTTTAAAATATGCATGTATATATCTACAAAAGATCTATAAAAATCCTTATTAATATTTTTATAGGAATTGTGTTAGACTTAATCTAGCCACATTTCTACTATGTTGAGTCTTCTAATTCATGAACATGGTATGTTTTATCTACCGTAAGAAATGTGCCACTCTGGTTCAAATATTGATAGTGGGGGAGGCTGTGCATGTGTGGGGGCAGAGGGCATATGGGAATTCTCCGTCCTTGCCACTCAGTTTTGCTGTGAATACAAAACTCCTCAAAAAGTTGAAGTATATATTTTAAAAAGTCTGTTAACATCTCCTTGATCATGCACTCCAGCCTATTAAAGAATGAGATTGTGAAAACAGTTCAAGATTAGGGACGTATTTTGGAAAAAGCTATTACTGAGATGGGAGTCCCACTCTTGATTCCTACAAATAGGGAAAGTGTCTCTGATAGACCACATAGAGAGTTTAACGTATCACCCTTAGAACCTGGAAGACAATAAGCAGTGATACCTATTTCATGATTCAGAGAGCTAACAAACAGAAGTCTGTGGCAACTAGGATGCTCTGGTGTTAGAGCAAATGAGAAGTAGCTGCATTGGGATTTGTCTGCCTCAAATCATTTCTCCTATCTCCTTCTCACCCTGGAGATTTTAGAAACCATTTATTAAGATGAGATAAAACAGGAATGCCTGGGTGGCTCAGTCAGTTCAGTGTTCAACTCTCCATTTCAGCTCAGGTCATGATCTCATGGCTTTTGAGTTCGAGCCCTGCCTGGGGCACCACGCTGAAAGTGCCAAGCCTCCTGGGATTCTCTCTCTCCCTCTCCTTCTACCCTTCCCCTGTTCGCGTGCTCTCTTTCTTTCTCAAAAATAAATAAATAAACATGTAGAAAATTGTATTAAAAAACAACAACAAAAAAAAGATAGGATGGAACACACCAGATCGGGAAAGATGAACAGGTCAACCACACCTGTATTAATAGTGTACCAAAGAACTGATTGCAGACCGAAGATAGAAAAGAGGCAACTATTTCCCTGCACTTTTCAAGTTATTCAACAAGACCAGGGGTTACCGAGATATTAGTTACCTGGAAATAGCCAAAAAAGCCCTGTAGTTTCCCTTGGATTTCATGTGAGGGTCTTGGGAAAAAATAACCTTTTGAATATATATGCAGAAAAAACTGGAGTAGTTGAATGTAGTGTTTGTTCTGATAACACCATGTGTCCTTCTTTCTTAGAGTTAGAACTCTACACTTAAAATAGTAAAATAACAATGAATAAGGAAAGGCAAGCACTTTAGTAAAAACTATTTGGTAGTCTACTTACTGATCGTTTTAAATTAATATAATTTCTTGGGGCCCCTGAGTCGGTTGAGCACCCAACTTCAGCTCAGGTCATGATCTCACAGTCCGTGAGTTCGAGCCCTGTGTCAGGCTCTGTGCTGACAGCTCGGAGCCTGAAGCCTGCTTCAGATTCTGTGTCTCCCTCTCTCTCTGCCCCTCCCCTGCTCATGCTCTGTCTCTCTCTGTCTCAAAAATAAATAAAAACATTAAAAAAAAGAAAGAATTTTAATTAATAGAATTCTTTTAGAAATCAAGTTTCCAAATGTCCCAAGAATCATAGTTATTCTAGCACTGGGTACAAGTTTATACTAAAAATATAATAACCATAATAATGTTTTAAAAACAGCAAGATCTCCAGGCCACCTAGATGTCTCAGTCAGTTAGCATCTGACTCTTGATTTCGGCTCAGGTTGTGATCTCGTGGTTCTTGAGTTCGAGCCCCACCTCTGCACTGTCAGTGCAGAGCCTGCTCGGGATTCTCTTTCCCCTCTCTCTCTGTCCCTACCCTGCTTGCGCTCTCTCTCTCTCTCAAAATAAATAAGTAAATTTAAAATTTTTTAAATAAAAATAAAAGTAATTTTTTTTAAAAAAGCAACACTTCTTCTCACATAGACTTTTTTATTGCAAAAAATGTAATAGCACCTGGTCTTCCTGAAGATTTTCTTTAAGAAAGAAGGGGAAGAGCTAACTTTAAGTACCTTCTAATTGTTAGGCACTCCATTCACATTATTCCTTGTAATTCTTACATTTATCCTTGACTGAATTCTTAAAGCTCTCAGCATCCAATTTGGGGCTTTTTGTTTATTTAGTTGACTTGTTTTGTTTATATAGACCGGTAAACTGACATTCTGGGAAAACTGATTAATGACTCCATGAACACAAAACTGGCCAATGGGACAAACAGAATTGGATTTCCAAACTTTTATTCCAAAGTACATGTACCTCAGTATTTCTGGTACTCCACCACACTTGGAGAACCTAGTCTGACTCCACTATTAAAAGAGACATTGCTATTTGCTTTTTCTTAGTATATTCGAAATCTTGGAGTCTGAAAAATTAACACTAACAGTCTGCAATACTGGCCTTCACAATACTGGCCTTCACAAGAGGGCCAATGGTGATATGTGTTCAACCACAAATTAAGTTGTTATGATAAGTCATGTTTCAAAAAAAAAAAAAGAGCAATAACAGAGAAGGAGTAGGTGTGGTTGTAGAAAGATAGAAAAAAGAAACGTGAGGCAGTAATACATTTCTCATGGGAAAAGTTATGGGCACGTCCACAGCTAGTGTTTGGGATGCCCCGTTCTTTCAGTGATGTTCCAGAACTCTTAGCAATAGCAAACGATGACTCATTTGCCATAATCATGAACAGAACAGTGAAGTTCGGTAAACAAACAAATAACACTTATTTCAAGTATGTCCATTCACTGGAGATTAAAAGAGAAGATGTGCTGGTCAGATGCCCTGTCTCAAATTTGTCATTTTTCAGCACATTTGCCCTTATTTGCAGAGTAGATTGGTTTTTGGGGTTTTTTTTTTTTTTTTTCTTCTCAGGTCATTTTTCTAGAAATCCTGGTAACAGTCTAACAGGAAAAAAAAAATGGTTTTCCAAATGGTTGAAAATGAATTTAAACAGAAAAAAAGAAAACTAGCATTGCAAACATCAATAACATCATCTCAATAGCCTTTTCTTCCTAATCTCGGATGAAATAGTAGGAGGCAGAGAAGTCATTCTAAGCAGTGTGATTAAAGATTTATATTCGCCACTTAAAGACACCACACCAGTAGGCAGCCAAATCAGTAAATCTTGTCCAATTCTCAACAGCAGGTAGACAAGTCTTTGGAAGGAGAAAAAATATTATACTGTTGGGTGAATCCAATAAATTGAAGCATGGAAAGAATTAGGACTCTGTGGGTACGCTCAAAAGCTCATTCAAGTTTCTTGTCTTCTTAAGGCTTTTATATTCCCAGTGTTATGAAAATACACTTTCAACTTATCAAAATATTCTGCAAACCTTCAAGACTCTAAGGCAAGGTTTCATATCTGTTTTTGTTTGTTTCACTTGTTTTGCTTTGTTTGAGAGGCCTCCAAACTGTTTTAGAGAATTAATATACACGATTTCAGGCATGGCATGTCCCCCTGACTCCTCTTTTATACCAACCCTTCCTGACTACCTTATAAATCTTCCATTTAACAGTAGAGGAGAGGCAAATGTAAGGGTAGGAAAAGTAACAAAAAGTCTCCGTGAGGCCATGAAATATTGCCATATATAAATGAACAGTGCTTTTCAAAACTTCAAGCTGAAACTCTTCAAAGATTACTTGACAATTCCTAAAAATTGAGAAACACCGATCAGTAGTTTCTATACAAAACTGTATAAAGTAACTGCCTTCAATTATTCCTGCCAGATATGCTTGGAGATTTGCAGGACTCAATGAAGTCTTTAAAAAACAGACTGGGATTTATTCAAGCCCTCATTAATTTAACCCTATCGATTTATGACTCTGACATGTGTTTGTACCAGAAACAAACAAACAAAAAAAATAATCAGTCTAAGTTGTTTGTCTACATTGTAAAGCTTTCCTTACACATATGCCACTATGCTACTACTTATGTGGGAATTTATTCTGGTGCATGTGGCATTCTCTTGTGAGATTAAAAATGGCACCCAACATGATCCCACCCTGCCATCACAGCCCTTATCTAACGCTGTTCCTCTCAGCAGCATGAAGCACTTTTCATTTCCATTCTGGAAACATTTTCTTCTCTAAATTCACCCAACCTCATTCTCTCGTGTAGTTCTTATTGTCTGTGTTTTTCCCTTTTGCCTCTCAGGCCACCCTGCCCTCTTCCTCTACCTGGATCGGACTCAGCCCAGAAGCCTATCCTAGTCTTCTTCCTCTCCTCTCCTAATGAGACAGCCATACTCATCTGAGGCAGCAGCCTCTGTGTGCATATTAGTCCTAAAGCTGTATTTTCAGCCTCCCTCTTGAATGATGCTCCTGCAGGGCCAACATCTTACTTTCATTTCTCCTTGGTGTCTCATGACGTGCCAAGCTTAACAAGTCCATAATGATTTATTGATTTGCTGCTATCCTCAAATCTATCTCTCCTCTTATGATGCTCTTGTCAAATGTGTCTCTTTCTATCTTTAGCATTGCAGTCTTAGCTTAAGCCACTATTATCTCTTACCATCCCAAGGTATTTGCAGAAGCTTACTAATTTGCTTTCTTTTTATTCCATTGCCTTTTTACCTTCTTCAAAAAAAAAAAAAATTGTCAGAGGGACGCATGAACTTTTTCAGTGATTTCTTTTTGATCTTAACATAAATAGAAATCCCGTGACCTGGATTTTATGAGTTGAATCATGTCACCCCAAAAAAAGATAATATCGAAGTCCTAATCCCCAGGACCTCGGAATGTGACCATATTTGGAAATAGGGTCATTCCGGACAGAATTCCTTAAATTGAGATCATACTGGAGTAGGGTGGGCCCCTGAGACTGTATGACTGATGTCCTCATCAAAAGCCGTCCAGGTGAAGAAACGGGATCACACAGAACACCACATGCAGACAGAGACATCGACTGGAAGGACACCAGTCCCACCGTCGACTTGTCACGCCAAGGGACACCGAGTACTGCCATTTGTCACCAGAAGCGAAGAGAGAGCCATGGAACAGATTCTCCCCCAATACCCTCAGAGGGAATCAACCCTACAAACACCTCGGTTTCAGACTTCCAGCTTCCAAATCCGTGAAAGAATAAATTTCTGTTGTTTTCAGGGACCCAATTTGTGACACGTTGTTGCAGCAGCCCTCGGAATCTAATGCCACGGCTCAATATTCTTCATAATTTACCGTTACCACCTTCCTTTTCAAACCTCATCTTGCACTGCTTTCCTCTCCCGGTTTCAGCTGCTGTGGCTATACTAAAGGCCATTTTTCACCTCAAGCCATTTATCTAGGCTGCTCACTCCCATCCCACATGCTCTTTATTTTTACTCTGAGACTCATTCAGATGTCACCTAAAATGTCACCTCTTCACAAAGGCCTAAAATTCTCTGGTAACTGTTTCAATAAAGTGATTCATTTTGTAATTATCATTATTATTATTTTCTTTATCAGTGGAATGTCTTTCTTCTTTCACATATTTGTTTGATGAGTAAAGAAACTTTGTCTTGGGGCGCCTGGGTGGCTCAGTTGGTTAAGCATCCGACTCTTGATTTCGGCTGAGGTCCTGAACTCGTGGTTCGTGGGTTCGAGCCCTGTGTCAGGCTCTGCAGAGCCTGCTTGGGATTCTCCTTCTCCCTCTCTGCCCCTCCCCCACTTGCGTGCGCGCGCGCTCTCTCTCTCTCTCTCAAAATAAACGAATACACTTAAAAATAATTCTTGAAAAAAAATGAAAATTTGTCTTGTGACACTGCAGAACTGGCACTTAGCACGGTGACTGGGAAGTCATCCTTGCTCAGCTGAGGAATGGAGGGAAACAACAAACCAAGTCACTTAAAAATAGATTTGAGGGGTGCCTGGGTGGCACAGTCGTTTAAGCGTCTGATGCTCCATCTCGGCCCAGGTCATGATCTCACAGTTCGTCAGTTGGAGCCCCTGCTTGGGATTCTGTCTCTCCCTCTCTCTGCCCCTCCCCTGCTTATGTGCTCGCTCTCTCTCTCTCTCTCTCTCTCAAAACAAGTAAATAAACTTAAAAATATATATAGATTTGAAAAAGCTACTGGGAAGCTGGCTGCAGAAAGCAACGTTTTATTGAATGTTTCTGAATGAACAATGATCGTTGTCCCCCATAACTGGTCCATGTTTACAGTCAAGTTTTCCTGAAATGAATATAGGTGTGGAAGAACCTATTACCCAAGTGCCCATTACCTTTGGCCTCGGAATAAGCCTTGCCGGGGTCCACTGTCACCGACCACATTCCCAGTAACAACCAGAGCTGTGTATCAGCTTCTCTCTATCCACACTCTTTTGTGAAATTATCACATCTGCGTGTTACTTCGCAAACTAAAAAGTCTAAGTTAACCTGGGAAGGGAAATCCTGTAGAATCGAATTCCTGAAGCACTATCTTTGCCGCTTATTAGCTTCTGACCCGAAAACAACCTTTAAGGCCTCAAGGCCACGGTGTTCACGCTGGCAGCATAGAGAAGGTTAAGGGCGGACCTCCCTTTCTCCCAGGATTGCTATGAGCGGCTACTGGTAGTGAAAAGGGTAGGCTCATTCCCAGTACTCAGCTCTGTGTGACTCAAAGAGGATTGGTGTCAAGGAAATCTTACGGCATAAATAATGTTAACATTTGGCTAAATGGCTAACTAAACAGCATTTTGCCTCATCTAATATAGTCTGTCAGATACATAGCATTCCAATGAATTTTCCCTTTTGCAAAAATTTCACAGGCGCTCCCGTCCATAAATTCAGCCTGTTCTCGTTAGTCAGCGATTGAATGATAGCTAACTTCACAAAACTTAACTCCTTTTAACGTGAAATTTTCACCTGCCATAAAAAAAAGAAACACAGTCTGAGAAATGTGGTATTTACAGATTCACCCATCAAGGTGGTCTTTCTCAAAAGTTCTGGAATCTTAGACGCGGCCTGTAAGTACTCACCCTCGTCCTCCCCGCTCCCCCTACCCCCACCCCCAGCACGACTTCTCTACTTTGGGGAAACAAAAAAATCAGCCGCACGGCTTCCGTAACCCAGAGCTCAAAGTTGGTATGACTTACAAAACAACTCCGTTTAAGGGAAATGGGCGATACTCTTAAATGATAAGCCTCATTATATAAAAGCCTTAGATGATATTATATTATATATTATATATAAGCCTTATATTATATATAAGCCTTAAATGATAAGCCTCAGTATATATTTTATATACTGAGGTCTCAAAACACTGTGTCTCAGTGATTTTTCTGAGGATCACGTGAAATCATGAGTACAAAATCCTTAGCACAACCTTCCTCACACTGAGCACCTAACACATGGAAGGTCATTTATTCTTCTCAGACAAGCAGCACATGCTCCTGGGATCAATACATCTGTTTGAAAGATGTACAGAAAGCTTAGGGAAAACCATGGCATTTCTTTCTAGAGTATCAATTTTCCTTGACAGAAGACAATGCAAAATATTAACTATGTGTGAAAATACACATATGTACTCCAGTAGAAATTTTACATTTTTAAGCACAGCAACTTAACGGATTTTACTGCTAGGTGGGTAGTATGCGGAAAACAGATATTTTAAAGTCAAGGACTGCGGTGCTCCTGAGTGGCTCAGTTGGTTGAGCGTCCGGCTTCGGCTCAGGTCATGATCTCACGGTTCATGGGTTCAAGCCCTGAGTTGGGCTCTGTGCTGACAGCTCAGAGCCTGGAGCCTGTTTCGGATTCTGTGTCTCCCTCTCTATCTCTCTCTTGCTTGCACACTCTCTCTCTCTCTCTCTCTCAAAAACAAATCATTAAAAAAAGCCAAAGACTTCATTTGATCAGGTAATAAGCAAATAACTAGGACAAGAATTCTTACATCTCAGGGATTATGGTCCCAGCAATATAACAGAGATACTAACAGCTGCCTTGAAAGACTATAGTGACAATGTATTAAAAAGCCGAGAACTATGCCTGTCACATAGTAGGTGCTTAAAAATAGTAGATACTGTGACTCCTTTAACTTCCCTTTGAAAATAAGATTCTATACATGTACAAAAATGAAAATAAAATAAAAAAAAAAAAAAACACAGCCATAACTTGATCTAATTGCTTACTGTTGGCAACACACTTCCTTCACTAATGAAAACGCTTTTAAAATAAAAACTTCTTGTTCTTCCATTTATTTTAATTAATATGTCTGAGGTCAGACGGTTGCTGCGAAAGGGGTCTTTTTTCTCTGAGGTGGGGAAACAAAAAGGTAGAGGTTTTAAGAGTTGTTTAATAATAAGGGTAAAATATGAGTGCTCTCCTTCTTAAAACTCATTTAATTTTCTTTTAATGTGCCTGAAACTTTGCCAAGATTTAAATTGAACTCCTGAATTTGATTTTGTTTAAAAGATTTCATATTTGTCATCACAGCTTCATTTTTTAAAAGTTTAGGGCCCATTCATCAAGATAATGATTTGGGCACTCTATGTGCTTGGAGGATTTTAAGACCAATTCATTAGAAATACCTGAAATTTCTCAGGGCATTCATATCATGAATATCACCAGGAAGAGTTGCTTGGCCATCCTATAAAGAGTGTGAATCCAAGTTAAAAGACCCCTTGAAATCCATTCATTTTGTTTCAATTTAAGGCCACTTGTCTTGTTGGAAAGAACACCAGCTCTGACACGAAAGCTCAGGATGGATGGTCAAGTCCGTTTGACTTCTCACTCCCAAAAGTTAAATTACCCATGAAATAAGTAAAAAGGTCTACCCTTTCCTAAAGAGTTGTCATTGTCAAATGGCACAAAGTATTTCATGGATTCCAAAATGCAATAAAAATGAAAGCCATTCAGTACACAACTATTTGTTGAATATCTACTATGGGGAGACCCTGGGGGAAATGCACAACTTACGGCCTCATCCAGTCTGCAATCCGGTACAGTAAGTAACAATCAATGACAACCTATGCTACATGTTAGAAAACGATGTATCCTGAAGAATTTAGTCACCTGACATTTTTCTGATATTATAATGTCACTCTCCAATGTAAAATTTGATGGTTTTACATATTGCTGGTATAATTTTACAAGGTGACTTGAATTAGGAAAACAAGAATACACACCAAATAAACACTGAAAAAAAAAACAGTGAACCTAATAAATAATAAAAACAAAATATTAGCAGCTAGTAGAGACTATAGGGATTTTCTTCTTTTTTCTCCACACTTCCTTTTTAACAGTGTAAGAATAACCCTCTCCTCCTTGCCTACACTTCTGTAGGCTTGTGTCCTAGGAGACAGATAAAGAACCCACCGAATGCAGAGAAGATATATAGAGTTCCTGGGTGGAAAGACCCAGGGCCAACTTAATGGCATTTATGCTGGAGTTTGAAGGAAGGGCTGGATTTGCATATGAATAGATGTTGGCAGATATAGCCTATTTCTACAGGGATTGACAATGGAGCTATCTTTGTAAGATCTCAAATCAGCTTTGTAAAAACTTGCCAAGGAAATCTACCCAAGGACTTGGATTCCAAACTTGGAAGAGAAGGTCTTTTTTGCTGCATGCCTTTCTTTTTGCCCTTTAACATTTTAATTAAGACTTCAGAGATGGTCCCCTTACCCATCCTCAGCTGTTGCACACCTCTGTTTAATCTGATATAGAGCAGCAATACACAACTTGAGGGGAGACACAAATAGGATTTTTTTTAAGAAGAAGAGATATTGAATATACTTTGCAGAACACTGGTAGAAATGTCTCTCTTCATTTTTTTTTTTGAATGTTTATTTATTTTTGAGAGACAGAGCACGAGCAGAAGAGGGGGCAGAGAGAGAGAGACAGACCCAGAATCCGAAGCAGGCTCCAGGTTCTGAGCTGTCAGCACAGAGCCTGACGTGGGGCTCGAACTCACTAACCATGAGATCATGACCTGAGTCGAAGCCAGACGCTTAATCCACTGAGCCACCTAGGCACCCTGAAAATGCTTCTCTTTAGAAAGTAAATTTACCGGAGCGCCTGGGTGATTCAGTGGGTTGAGTGTCTGACTCTTGGTTTCAGCTCAGATCATGACCTCCAGGTTCATGGGTTCAAGCACTGTGTTGGGCTCAGCGCTGTCAGTCTGCTTGAGAATCTCTCTCACCTTCTCTCTCTGCCCCTCCCCCACTTGTGCGCATGTGCTCTCTCTCTCAAAATAAATAACTATTTTTTTAAAAAAGAAAATAAATTTACTTACCAATATTTGTGTAATACATATTCATTACAGAACATTGGGAAACCACAAAACCTTAAAAAAATCACCTATTATTCTACTAACTATATTGAAATACATTTTTATCTTTACCCCAACTCTATATAATATATAATATTATTCACTTTATTTGATAGATGAGAAAACAGATGCAGAATGGTTAAGCTAAGGCTTCTAAGACGACATTGGAGTTGAAACTGGCTGGGGAGGTGGGGGGGGGGTGGCCGGGGAAGCTGGCTGGAAACATGCAAGTGTCCCCATCCTCTACAAAGCATCACCATGCACGGTAAGTGCACAAGAAGGGTTTGACAAACGGAAACCAAACTGTTTTCATGGTTGTGGCTCCAGAGAGCAGAAAAGCAAGAACTTTTTAATCAACCAGAATTGGGTTTCAATCACAATTTTCCTAGTTTTGGACATTTCATTTTTCCCTAAAATCAAGCTTCAACTTCTTCAACTGTATGCGGAATAATGCCAGACTAAAAAATAGAACTGTGAGGAGTCCACGTAAGGTCTGTAAATCCACAGCAACGACATCCACACATGGAACTCAGCAAATGGGGGATTTGATTATCGACATGCCCACCACCTGAGGCTGACTCGATTCTTTCTCTCACTGACCTGTGATGCTAAACCTGCAGGGTATGCTCTCTACCAAATTTATCCAAAATGGCACATATGTGATGAGCAAGTAAAATATAAAATCATTGTAATGCAAGAAGCCACCTGAGATTATCTGAGCACACGTCAGATTCTCTTACAGGCAATGATGAACATTTGAATAGTATTTTAGAGTTTACAAAGAATCAGTAAGAATGGTGATTGAGGACAGCCTGGTTAGGATTAAGGCCCCACCCACAAAGGATACTTCAGACCTTGGATAATTTCACTCAAGGTCATACAATAGCTCTGGTCAAAGTCTGAGGGCATTGCATCAACATTCACTACATTATTCTACAGAAAAGAAAAATTTTTTTTCTGCAGTTAGGTGAAGTGATAGTAAATTAAAACAATTAACAGCTAGAATATTGCCAAACCGCTTTTGTGGGCAGTGAGTAGCAAAGGAAATAAAAGTAAAATGAGAGATAGGTAGAAAGCAAACATAAAGTGACATAGGCACGATGAATATCAGGCATCTATCATGCATCTATATGCATTTTCCCATTCGCAAAACATCCTTTATGGTGACAGTTTCATTCTTAAATAGCACATTGCAAATGGCTCTTCGCTTCTTTCTCCAGGGGACACGCTTTGTTTCCCTAATCACTTGATACAGTGGTTTGCAAACTTGATGTCTCTCACAATCCCAGGGAGTTTGCTAAAGCACAGATTGTCCGGCCCGCCCCAGAATTTCTGAATCAGTAGTTCTGGGGCAGGACCCAAGAATTTGCATTTTTAACAGGTTCCCAAGGCGTAATCATGCTGCAGCTCCTAGGAACACACTTTGAGAACTAGCACAGTCCTCCTTGAGGCTCAAGGCCACTCCCCCCGCAAAGAATCCTGGGATCACTCTCGGCTCCTTTAAAGCCTTGTGCCCTGTACCAATTAGATTCATTACATCACAGAAAGTAGCAAAACAGAGTCCGGGAAAGAGCATAACATGGGGAATAAAATGTGTTTGCGCTCACCCAGTAAGCAGCTGTGTCACCGTGGGCAAGGTCCTTCCTTCCGTGACGTGTCGCTTGGCACATATTCCCCGGTCTCTTCCCTGCGCTCCAGTCTCTGCCTAGCTCGGGCCAGCAGAACAAACAGCCCCTCTCGTGGCGGGAAGCAGTGGCTCCTGGAGGAGGTGAACCTGACTTTCAAGCCCGCCCCAGCTCCCGCTTGTCTGCAGGCCTCTGGGGTTGGCCAAGCAGCCTCTTCTAGTTCCAGCAGCTCCCAGGAGCTGAGGGTGTGCCCTGCCCTGCCCTGCCCGGTCCGAGCGGCACCCAGAGTTGGCCCGGTGACCGCGATAAACGCTCCCTTCCTGCGACGCCGGCGTCCCACGGAGGAGGCAGAGCCCGTTGGGGCGCCCCCTGCTGGAGGGAGGCCACCGAAGCGTCAACGTGCCGTCCTGGGCGCGGGGGGGGGGGGGGGGGGCGGGTGGTGCGAAGTGCCCTGAGCTGCTGCCGGGTGGTTTCGGCATAAAAGTTGGGGTGTCGCTGTGGGACATCGAATTCTTCACCCCTGCTCCGCGGAGAACCTCCTTCTGGCTTCTGAGTTCCCTCCAGATTGTGGGTTGCCCGCAGGGGTGAGGCTTAGGACAACATTGTGCTCAGCCGCTCTTACAGGCCTGCTCGTGTTTTGTTTTTCTCTTTGCCGGAGGTGGAGTCCCTCCGCTAGTTTTTAGGTTTGTGTTTTTGTGTTTGTTTGTTTGTTTGTTTGTTTGTTTTCATTAGAAGGTGTTCCACATGTAGCTGTAGATTCCACGTGTTCCTGGCAGGAGGTGAGTTCAGGATCTTCATATGTCACCTTGATGAGTCAATCCCACCATATATGACAGGGGAGGAAAGGAAACGGATGGCTATTTAGCTCCTGCTTTGTTCTAAGATTTCCATATGCATTAATTCTTTACATAATCAAAACAACTATTTTGAAATATATTATCAATCATTTCTACAAAAAGGGAAGCGGAAACTCAGAATTAGGGTAAGTTGCCCCGTGAGAAATAAACCCCCTGACCCAATCAAAGGAGGGACGGAGACTCGGCGCAGAGTGAAGCGAGGCTTTAATCAAGGTTCTTGCAAGAGCAGGTGTCTGGTGGACAGGCACCCTGGGGGTAGTTACAGCAGGCAGTTTATCGCCTAGTGTGAAGTCCCTCCCCTGATTCCTCATTGGCTGCGAACTACAGAGGTTACTGCCCTACCCGGAAGTCGCCTATGCCCATATAAGGCCGAGAAGCCGTTCCTTGAGGCGTCACAGAGACTTCAGGTCTTTGGCGCATGCTTACTGCAAAGCCCGGGAAAAATAAGCCTGTGAAATGGAGAGGGGAAGACGGAGCGGTAAGTGAAGTGTCTTAAGTGTTGCGGACTCCATTCTGTGGGGGTGGGGGCAGGGAAATTGTACATATTTCCAATAGGTTGTAAACTGGCCCACACAGCTTTTATGTGATATTTCTGAAAATGAATCATCTCACTTCTCACAGCCCGTGGCTCTCCCGCCCCCAAGGAGCCTGCTAGACTCAAACCTAGACTGCTCCATGTTCTCAAATATGAACTCTTTTCCCATTCTTCTCCAGCGAATTACACTCAGTAGAGCTGGGGGATGGTACAGGTCACTGCCGCCTGAATTTCCTGGTCCTTGTTATTTCAGATGGTTAGTCTCATCTTGCAAAGGTGAGGGTAAGTTTCCTGAAGACTTACGATATCAAAGCAAGTGTTAAGAATGAATTTCCTGTATTACGTCCTACTCTAGTCCAGGCATCAGAGAAAACACACCTAACGTAATGGAATCCTCACTTCCACCTAGAGACCTTTCTGGTTGACCCTAATGGAAGTGTTTTTTCCGGTTTCATTCCCTCCCTCGCTCTCACCGAGTTTTCTTCTCCAGATTGCACTTACCACTATCATAAGTTATGGTGTTTATTGCTGGTCTGTTTTAGGTCACTCTGGCTTGAATGGAAGCCTAACGAGAGCAAGGATCTTATCTGAATTGTTTCATCGTTATCTCTACCAGCTAGCAAATACTGGAACCTAGTAATAGACCAATCGATACTGTAAGTAAATAAAAAGATAATATTATCCTTTCTATATGACTGCTTCCGCTAATAGAGTGAAGTCATTATCTTAAAGTTCTATCAGTTCAGGTTTGTTTTGCCATTTGGCCCCAAATGGCCAAGGGAACAGCAGCCTACAGAGCTTCTCCGAGCCTGTAAACCAAAGCTTCCTACCCCCAAACCCTGTCTTTGATGATGCTCTACATCTTGCATACTTTTTCCACGAGCACCAAAATTCTGACTATCCCCATTATGCAAACCTGCCTATGAACTCTTTCTACACTCGATTAATTAATTGCTCATAATGTGAGGAAATCTGGGTAAAATCACAGGCGCTAATATCAGACCCCCATGAAAGGTTTTTAGGCAGTTTCTGAATTTGTTATCATTGCTTAACCACCGTTCTTCCTCCAGTAGGGGTATAAATAAAAGGGTGTCACATCAGGAAACTTAACACCACACCCACTTACTCTCCTTACTAGCTTTGAGGAGCGTAGCAAAGAGTTTATACTGTTGAATTCGGGGGTCGTGGGATTAAGCCCTGTGTCAGCCTCCAGGCTCAGCTTGCGATTCTGTCTCTCCCTCTGCCCTTCTGCCCCACGTGCACCCACTCACTCTCTCTAAAATAAAATTTAAAGAAAAGAAGTCACAACAGTATGACAAGAGTAACGATGATGGTAAAGAATTGATACTTTCAATGAGGTAGAACAGTTTTCAAATCCAGGATTTAAATTTAGGTCTTAATCTCATGCACTCCCGCAAGATAGATGCTTCCTTCATTTTATTGCTCACGGTCCTTTGGCGAGTACAGCTGTTTTTTGTAAACACATTTTACTTCATCAAGCATGTTGAGCTCTTAAGTTTGTAACCTGATAGAGCTCCCTAAAGGCTCTTGATTCTTCCTGGCTTTCTTTAATTATAATGATTTTTGTGGAACAACATGGGTTAACATGTTCCTCCTGGGTTGCAAGTAACTTAATCTGAAGGATACTTCAGCTTTAGTGGGCTTTTGATCTGAGAATGTCATTTTGTTCAGGCTATCTAGATACTCATTGATCTGACAGGTAGCTGGCAACATTTCTAATGGAGATCATTCTTTTTTTATTAATTTTAACTGCATTATGGTTTTTGATAAAGTGGGCAACAGTGGATGGTAATCTATTATGGATCTGAGGGAAAAAAAAATGCCTCCATGAGGACAAAGTGCTAGTTGGAGAAACTGGACTTTATTTTTTTTTTTTAAGTTTTATTTATTTATTTTGAGAGAGAGAAAAAACACAAATGGAGGAAAAGCACAGAGAAAGGAGTAGAGAGAGAGAATCTCAAGCAGGCTCCACACTGTCGGCACAGAGCCCGACGCAGGACTCGAACTCATGAACAGGGAGATCATGACCTGAGCTGAAGTCAGATGCTTAACTGACTGAGGAACGCAGTCACCCAGAGAAACTGTATTTTATTTAAAACAAAAACAAAAACAAAAAAAACCATGTTTTTAGAATAAATCCCCTCGACATAGTAATAATTTTTGGCATTCTTTGTTCTTTCCTTTTAATATGAAAATGAGCATACTACAGGAAGTAAGCACTATGAATTCATGCACCCAACGTTTTTCTTTCAATGGGGAAGTGAGACTTCCCAATAGAGTCAGCAAATATTTATTAGCCATATATGATATGCCAAGTACTGTGATCAACGTAGGGCAGAGTTTCTCATCCTCAGCATTATTGGAATTTTGAGCGAGAATTTCTCTGTTATGCATGGCTGTCCTATGCATTGTGGGATATTTAACATTATCCATATGCTCCACCCACTAGATGCCCCTCTTACCCTCCCCCTCTGATTATGGTGGCCAAAAATGTCTGATGATGTTACCACATGTCCCCTGGGGGCAAACTTGCCTACAGTGGGGGACCACTGGCTTGATGTGCACAGGGATTAATCAGACAACTCCTGTCCTAAAATGTATGTATCCATTGATCGAGAAATGCGTATAGTTACATGTAATACATGTACTTGGAAAAATTAGAAAAAATCATATGCACAATTTGCCATGCACATATTTGTAGGTGGATAGTTTGTATGCGTGTATCTAAGGCATTATCTGCAGCATTATCTATGCTAGCAAAAAGAAAAAAATAATCTTAACTTTCTCAAACAAAGGAAGAAAACAATGTATATATCAAGCATTTACTATGTGTTGGCAACACACTGGATTTTGTCACATATGGTAGCAAGCACATCAGTGTCCATAAATGCCCTGTGATTTATGCGTTATTTTCTCCATCCCGTAGATCAGCAAACCATGGCTTAGCATTGTTAACCGTGTGTCCAGGGAAACCCAGCACACTGCTGTCCGTCTGAATTCTCATTCAGGTCTTTCTGATTTCAACCATTCTGCTTTTATACCCAAGAAAAGTGTTTAAGAAACGATGCTAATGCAATAGGTTAAAATATTTATTGTTTGAAAAAACTCTGAGAAAATGAATTTAAGAAAACAAGCAATGAGAAGGTATTCTGCTACCAGTCACAATCAGATGGACTGATGCCTCCGTGTAGATAAAGCATAAATGGAACGGAAGGCTTCATGGCTCATGCAAACAGCGTTTGTCGTCTTGGGTTGGTAGGGATACGAGGTGGTTTTGTCATGAGGCATCGTTGAATATGCTGCTATGGACGGATACAAAATACATCAGACTAAGCATTTTTATGGTGTCTAGGCATACACTTCAAAGTCAGAGATTTCTTCTACGTTGAAAGAAACTAACATGCTGAATTTTAATTTGCTCTTTTCTCTGGAATGTAAAGTGCTTTGCTGACCTCTGCGAATAGAAAGCATTTCTCTGATGGCAGAGGAGTGAAGGCGAGATAGCCAAGTCACTGCTGCCGCTGAGTGCACCCGCGGGACACCTGCACTGACCCACTCAGGTGCCTGAGAGGTGGAGACAGCAGGCTGGCGAGTCTGACGGAAGAGACGCTCTGGAAAACTGTCAGCTAGAGGCAAGTGCACACATGGGTGTGATCTACACAGGACTTAGTTTCAGTGAGCGTGCAATTGTTTTTTATTAAAATGCCAGGCATTTTTTTTTCTTTCTTTCTTTCTTTCTTTCTTTCTTTCTTTCTTTCTTTCTTTCTTTCTTTTTTTTTTTTGTTTATGTATTTATTTTGATAAAGAGAGTGAGGAGCAGGAGAGGGTCAGAAAGAGAGGGAGAGAGAGGAATATCCCAAGCAGGTACCATGCCACCAGACAGCACAGAGCCCAGTGCAAGCAGGGCTTGATCCCAGGAACCGTGAGAGCATGACTTGAGCCGAAACCAAGAATCAGACGCTTACCCGACTGAGCCACCCAGGCACCCTGGCATTTTTTTTTTTTTTTTAATTTCTTAAGAAAATATTTACTTTTTTTCTTACTACAGGATTGTTTCAAAGAAACATAGATTCAGAACTACAGGCATTATTATACAGTAATCCAATTCAATCTTTACTAGAGAAAAAGAAATGGGTACCGAGAAGGAAAAATACTGTGCCCAAATTCACCGAGCAAGCCTGTAAGAAGACAGCATGTTCAAATCAATATGGAAACTATTCCTGTGGGAAACATCTCCTTGGTGTATCGTCTGTACATTTGAATTTGCTCTTTTCACCTCTCTGTTCCATTTATTCCGCTGCAAACGTGTTCTTCATACATTTCAAGGGAAATAAAATATAGAGAGAGCTCTAAAACTCAGCACGCCCAGTGATGCAGGGTTAATAGCTATAATCAAGTGAAGAAGCCACTCCAGGAAGACTGGAGGGTTGGTAACAGGGAAGACTTCCTGGAGGAGGTAGCACTTCATCTAAGGATTTAATTATAAGATGAATGAACCAGCCACACTGCAGATAGTGGATGTTCAAAGCAGAAGGATCGGCATGGAAGGATATAATGTCAGGCCAGCCTCAGAGTCGCAAAATACTCAATATTCAAGATCAGACACTGTGTCAGGTAGGAAAGGGAATAAGCAGAGACAGGCTGTCGGAGATCTGACCCAGCTGGATGCCATTTGAGGATGAGCATTATGCCACAGACCCTGTGCTAAGTACCTTCCACAATTTTTTTTATAAATTTTTTTTTTCAACGTTTTCATTTATTTATGGGACAGACAGAGACAGAGCATGAACGGGGGAGGGGCAGAGAGAGAGGGAGACACAGAATCGGAAACAGGCTCCAGGCTCCGAGCCATCAGCCCAGAGCCTGACGCGGGGCTCGAACTCACGGACCGTGAGATCGTGACCTGGCTGAAGTCGGACGCTTAACCGACTGCGCCACCCAGGCGCCCCCCTTCCACAATTTTTTAACCCCCCACAATAACCTGCAGGAGAGATCTGTCCCCATTTTAAAGGGGAGGAAACTGAAGCCCAGAGAAGTGACTTTGCTCCAGGTTCTGAAGTGCTGAAACTTGAATGATGTTAAATCCACACGGTCCATTATGATTCCTAAATGGCTTCTGGTATCTCCTTCTGAGGAGAGCTGTCTTTTCTCCTTCTCGGTCCCATGTGGCCATTTAGCTGTATCAGTTTTGTTAATCTGGGTCATTTGCTTCCCATGCATAAGAGCTCTTGGGCAGAGAGACCTCTCCAAAGGTGAAAGCAGCAGCATGAAGACCATCAGCTTGAAAGAAGAGAGCGGAGAAGGTTTGGGGGTCCACTTGGGTTTAAGATCTTCAGCATTAGAAGACTGCTGTGGGGCCAGCAAATGTTGGATAATTCCTAGGGTGTGCCTGTCGTAAGCCCCTCCTGTTAGTCTGGCTCTAATGGCTCTGTATATCCAGGATATCCATTTTGCCTTTGGTCATCCCATCTCATAAATTATTATTTTCTGGTAATTTTTTTCATGTTTATTTATTTTGAGAGAGAGAGAGCACGCACATGCACGCACAAGCCTGGGAGGGGCAGTGAGGGAAGGAGAGAGAATCCCAAGCAGGCTCCATGCTCTCAGCACACAGCCCGACTTGGGGCTCTATCTTAGAAACGATGTCTTGACCTGAGTGGAAATCAAGAGTTGGACGCTTAACCACCTGAACCACCGAGATGCCCCTATCTTATAAATTCTGAGACAAAAGTCTGACTTCAAGGAGACTCGTTAAATTCTGTGTTTTCCCTGTGGTCTACGAGGTGAGCCACAGGGCCCTGACATGCCTCGTGAGCCCTCCACAATCTGGCTCCTGCCTGCTTCTTGCTTCTTATCTCCTGTCTCTGGCCCCCTCTGTTTTATGGTTCAGTTATATAAAATTATCTATAGCTTCTCTCGTATGTAATACTCTCTCAAATCTCCACTCTTCTGACTGGGACGTCCTCTTTTTTGTTTGTTGACTTAGAAGATGTCCACCCACCCTTCTGTGAAGCCTTCCTTGCACATCCCCTTTGCAATGATGAAGTGAGTCTTTTTGCTGCTTTCTAGCTTGCAGGCCTCTCCATGGGCACAAGTTGCAACCATTTGGCTAGCGGTTTCCTTTCCCCCATGTAAACATATTTTGATTTATTTCTTTTCACGTTTGAATATTTAACATCAGCACACTGAGTGATTCAGAGTATATGCTTGTGATGGTTAATTTTATGTGTCAACTGGGCTAAGCCACAGTAATCAGATATTTAAAAATTATTCTAGATATTTCTGTGAAGGTCTTTTTTTAATTTTTTTAAGTTTATTTATTTTGAGAGAGAGAGAGAGGGAGAGAGCAGGGGAGGGGCAGAGAGAGAGAGGGAGAAAAAGAATCCAAAGCAGGTTCTGAGCTATCAGCACAGAGCTGGATGCAGGGCTGAAACCCACGAACCGTGAGACCGTGACCTGAACCAAAACCAAAAGTCAGACACTTAACCACTGAGTCACCCAAGTGCCCTCCCTATTTTTTTTTTTTTTTTTTGAGGCTAATGTTTAATTCAGTAGACTTTAGGTAAAGCATATTACTCTACATAACATAGGTGGGCCTTATGCAATCAGTTGAAAGCCTTAATAGAAAAAAGACTGATTCTCCTGAAGAAGGGGGAAATCGGACAGTGGCCAGCCTTAAGACTTCACACAGCATCCGCCCTTCCCCATGTCTCCTGCCTGCTTGCCTATCCTGCAGATTTTGGACTTTCCAGGCTTCGTGATTGCTTGAGCCAATTTCTTAAGTCAATCTCTGTCTCTCTCCCCCTCTTATCCTCCCCTCTACCCGCTGGTTGTCTTTCTTTGAAGAACTTGGACCAGTGGAACACTGAATGGATTTGTTAAAACAATAAAAAATCAAACTGATAGAGTGTTCTTTTTCCTAGACTGACTTTCTTTTGTCCACATACAAAGAATAGTATGTACCCTTGAAAAACATTCAGAATGTATACTAACAGAAGTTCTGCTGTTTACCATGGGGGACATTTTTTATTAGTAATTACTTCTGCAAAAGAAGCGATTAGCTTCCAAATATTCCCTAACACTGCCCTCACTAGGAAGACATAATTTCATATATTTCAATCCCTCTGTTATTAGGATATGAGCACTGACTTCCAACTGAAACATCTGGGGTCCCACGTAAAGATCTGGGGTCCCATGTAATCCCTCTATTATTAGGATATGAGCACTGACTTTCAACTGAAAGATCTGGGAGCTGGAAGACCTTGGGCAGAAGTTGCTCAGCCTCTTTGATCCTCAGTTTCCTCATCTGTAACTTATGTGCTGTAAGGTGACTTGATTCCTGTGAAAGAGAGCAAATTTAAGTGGAATGTGTGATTTAGACTTGGAGACGTAGGGTTCGAATTTAAGTTTGTTAAATTACTAGTGTTAAATTACTACTATCTCTAAAAAAATGTCCTTCACCTTTCTATTAGTTTCCTCATTTATAAATGGGGATCTTGCATTTGCCTGTTTTGTTACGCATGTTGAGTGTGGTGCTGCAGACAGGGGTCAGGCTTGGGAATAAAAGCATCAAGAACTCACCAGAACTGCCCTTGAGTCCAGCGGGGGTGTTTCCCTGTTGCTGCCCAGAAATGTCATGACAACTCTGTGCAAAGGGGAGTCGTTCCCCACGTCTATGCTAAGCAGGAAATGATCCTTTCTACCAGAGAAGTTTTGAAATATTCCTCCCGTGATCTCAAGAGGGAAGGATCCTCACAGAGAAAGTGCCTACACCGAGCGTGCAAACACACAGGAAGACATCCCCATGAGACATCCAGGGGGAGGCTGCTTTGCACAGCCTGTGCCTCACACAGACAGCCGATTTGGACCCTGACAAACGTATCCTAGAAAGGGATGAAGTGTTGGGATTCAGAGCCTACGGCCAAGAAAGAATTCTTGAGATGCCTTGGTGCAAAAAGGTGGTTTTATTAAAGCACAGGGTCAGGACCTGTGGGCAGAAAAAGCTGCACGGGGATTATGAGGAGCAATTGATTAAATACTGGGAGTTGGGGGAGCTCAGACAAAGGGGGAAGTTTCCAGAAGGATTTTTCATATGCTAAAGAAGACTCACTGGAACACGCAGGCCTAACTATTGTTGAGCTGATGTCGTTTTTCCCCCTAGCAAAAGCAGTTACATTCAAATAGTTGGGAATCCCTGGAGGAATGTTATAAGCTGCCTGCCTCAAGTATTTGTCAATGGGCTGCAGGTAATAAGGAAATTTAATATCTATGTTTCCTTTTTGCCTTTGTTCTTCACATCAGAAATCACGGATAGAACTTTGTACTTCAGGACTGTTTGCTGGGAAGTAACATAATCCAAGGCTTAGAACTTCCTCTGATCGTGACAGAACTTGAACAAAATGAACAGCTGGGCACCCACAGGAGATCTTTGGACTGGATGAGAGCACCTGACCAGACACTTCAACAGAGTCGTGAAAAGAAAGGACAATGAAGCAACATTATTACAAATTCTTAAACTTTATTTCATATGCATGTGTATCTTATTATGTTTTTTACAAGATGAGGCTTTAGTCATTTTGATACTTTTTTTTTTTTTTTTTTTAACCAGAAAATCTGAGTTTGAGGCGTCTGGGTGGCTCAGTTGGTTAAGTGTCCGGCTTCAGCTCAGGTCATGATCTCATGGTTTGTGAGTTTGAGCCCCGCAGCGGGCCCTGAGCTGGTAGTACAGAACCTGCTTGGGACTCTCGCTCTCTCCTCTTTCTCTGCTCCTCCCCACCCTTGTGCTTTCTCTCTCTCAAAATAAACAATCTTAAAAAAAAAATCTGAGTTTAAGAGCCCATGAGATTGTTAAAGACTAACTTGATAGGTCACGTGGTACCACCTAATTCTGAGCCATCATTGCCCACACTGCCTTCCATATAGAATGCTGCCTAAGCCAGGTATATTTATCGGTGGTAGTATTGAATTTTTGAGGGGTGGAAGTATTCCATGCCCCGTAAACCAGTTACCAAGTACAGATATTTTCAAGGTAAAAATTGCACTGGACAAAGTTACACACATAAGGAAGACTTTATTCAAGGCTATTACCATAGATGCCAGAACCCAGTATGAACCCAAATCCGCTGAAACAAACGTTAGGAGTGTCTGGAGAGCTGGAGTAGGGAAAAGCCAGGCCATCTGTGTTTGCAGATTGGCCTTGCTCAAAGGAAAGGGAACTTTCTCCTATCTTTGTGGCAGAAGGTTGTTGGCAACTTGAAGCAAGTTGCCGGCTGAAGTCCAGCTCCTAACCGTCCCATAGAAACTAGGAGATAGCGGGGCGCCTGGGTGGCGCAGTCGGTTAAGCGTCCGACTTCAACCAGGTCACGATCTCGCGGTCCGGGAGTTCGAGCCCCGCGTCGGGCTCTGGGCTGATGGCTCAGAGCCTGGAGCCTGTTTCCGATTCTGTGTTTCCCTCTCTCTCTGCCCCTCGCCCGTTCATGCTCTGTCTCTCTCTGTCCCAAAAATAAATAAACGTTGAAAAAAAAAATTAAAAAAAAAAGAAACTAGGAGATAGCAACACTCTCATCCTTGATGATGCATTTCAAAGGCATGGCTCCTAGGTGCTTGAGAAAGACAGCCTTGGGTTGGAAAACTGGCAAGAAAGAGGCTTTTAAAAAGATTTACATCTCAAATAAACGGAAAAAGAATTTGCAATCCCCAGTTTTTTAAAGTCAATACTCTTAAGGAAAGGGAGGTCAGGATCTAGAATCCAGTCTAAAGTGTACTGAAGCTGAGGGAGACACGAAGGCCATCTTGATCAATGACTAGAACATAGAACCCCCTGAATGCACTGGTCATATTGTGATCAGAACAATGATCATGTTTTGTGCTCTAAGCTTTTAAATTTAGAATGTGGCTTTATTTTCCCTGTCTCAAAGGGAAGTTGTTTACTGTTTAAAAATAATTATTTTTTCTCGTGCTTCAAAAAAGAAATGCCTCTCCTCTCATGAGACTGAGGATTCATTATAGTTGTCTCCCCTCACACTTAAAAAAGGAATTTTTTCACTGCACTTTACACTTGAAAGGAATCCAACATTAAAGTTTGAAACTTTCCTTCACATCAGGCTTATTTGCTCTAATTAAAACAAGATTAGCTGACATTCACAAGTCATTTACAAAATGTATAACTGCATTCTGAGAAAATATCTAATTATAAAGACAACATGGAGAATCGGAAGGAGGTTTTGAAATTTGCCCTAATATTTTCTTTGCGCTATTGTCTTCAAAGCTTCGTTAATGAATGGCTATTAACACATTCTGTGTGAATTAGAATCTAGGTCTCTCCTTTATCTTTCTATCACGGCATCAGAGTTTCCTAGAAAACACACACACACACACACACACAGGATTACAATGGAAGCATCCAGAGAGACTCAACACTATGAGTAAGTGTTTCATGCCAGATGCTTTTGCATCAATGACTTTATTTAATCCATAGGGCAATGCAGTTGTCTGAGTGTATCATTCTCATTTTACAGATGAGAAAATTGAGGCTTGGTGATGTTAAATAACCTAACCAAGCAAGCACAGTAATCTAGTAAATAAGCAAAGAAAGAAACAAATCCCTGCCCCTACTTTGTGGCATATAATTCCCAAATATACATATCAGCAGTAGCAAGAAAAACAAAGGGGGACTTTGTGAGTGATCTGGGGAAATCATATTCAATATCAAAATATAGATTTCTACTTGCCATAAGAAAAATAAAAGTGATGGAACATAAACTTCTGAGTGCCATTTGGTGGCTTGGTCCTTTAAGCGTCTAACTCTTGATGTATTGGCTCAGGTCACGATCTCAGAGTCAAGAGATCAAGCCCCAAGTGGGGTTACTATGCGCTGAGTATGGAGCCTGCTTTGAATTCTCTCTCTCCCTCTCTCTCTCTGCCCCTCCCCAACTTGAGCGTGTGCACTCTCTGTCTCTCTCTCAAAATAAATAGACCTTAAAAAATGATAAATAAAATAAGAATCTTCTCTTTTGATAAACATGAAATCTCACTGATGAAAATAAGATTAGTCAGTTTGTAAGGCTTGGGAGGTATTCACTTCTCTGAAAAGGAAAAAGATTTCAAAACATGGTGTTCCTTCCCAACACTGAATTTGTTTGCCATTCCATTTTGGAAGAAGTGCGCAATTTTGAAAAACAAACCTAAAGATCCCCCACAAAGTGACCAAGTAAAAGGTAATGCAGTTCTGGATCAGGTGGCTGGCACCTCGGGACTTAGGCACAGAAAGTTCAATTCTCCCAGAAATGGAGATCGAGACGAGATTTGCCAGTGAGAACTTGTAACTTCCCACTGTGAGCCTGAGGCTCCTGTACGGCCTGCAGGGAAATGGGGAGAGAGGGAGAACATGGCAACCTGCCTCCCTCTAGATTACACTAGGGCAAACAGTAGCTCACAGGGGTTCCTGTGTGCATCCATTTCGTTTTCACTTATTCTTATCTCCTTAACCATTTCAGTAGTTGCTCTGCAAACTAGTGTTTGTATACACTTAGACAACTCACTACTTTTCTCTACAAGCCTTCTTGTTTTCAAACAAGGGGATTAAAGCAGATAAATCCCAACATATTTTCCACCTACTACCTCATTAAGTAGTTCTTCAACAAAAAAGAAGGTTGATGAACAAAGAAGGCAACGGGTCCATTGGCTTGGTTCCAAAAATCGTCATTTATCCAAAGGCCATTTTCTCCCAGGTTGATCAAAGACCAACTTACACCTTTCAATTCTCAGTTACTTCAGAAAGTTGACTTTCTTTTCCCTTGACTATCTGTGGCTGAATATCAAACAATCCACATCCCGGCCACGATGCTGCCCATGCCCCAATCCCTGGATCACATTGATGTGTTTTCTTACAAGGCGAAAGGGACTTTGCAAATGTAACTGAGGTCATGGACTTTTAAGTGTGATAATCCTGGATTATCTAGGAATTCCCAATCTAACCACATGAGTCCTTAAAAGCACACAACGTGCTCAGGCTGAGGGGAGAATGATGCTGGAGAAGAGAAAGAAGAGATGATGTGCAAGAGGAGGTCAGGAAGAGTCCAAGCATGAGGTATTTTTTTAAAAGAATTTTTTTTAACGTTTATTTATTTTTGAGAGAGAGACAGAGCACTCGCAGGGGAGGGGCAGAGACAGAGGGAGGCACAGAATCCAAAGCCGGCTCCAGGCTCTGAGCTGTCAGCACAGAGCCTGACTCGGTGCTTGAACCCACAAACCATGAGATCATGACCTGAGCTGGAAGTTGGATGCTTAACCAACTGAGCCACCCAGGCACCCCAAGCATGAGGTATTTTTGACATGCTGCTTTGGCTCTAACATGGGGTTGGAGGTGCCCAAGTGCAAGGATCAGAGCAGGATGTCTCCAGGAGCTCATTGGAGAACCTGAGAAGGAATCAGTCCTTAGGGGCAAAGGTGGGGCCTGGGTGACAGCCAGAAAGAACAATGGGCTTTCAATCCTACAAATGTAAAAAAAAAAAAAAAAAAAAAACTGACAGCCAGCAAGAACATTGGGACCAGTCCTACAAATGCCAACATTCTCAATGATCTTGGAAGCAGATTATTCCCTAGAGTCTCTGCTAGGAGAGAAGCTCTGCCAGCACTTTGTTTTCACCCTGGTGAGCCCCGTATTTGAGTTAAACCTACAGAACTGTGAAATAATAAGCTTGTGTTGTTTTAAGCCAATATATTTGCAGAGATTTGTTATGGAAGCAATAAAAAGCTAATATACCACATTCACATGAGTTCATCTGTGCATTGACTATCTAGTTCAAGATATTTATTTTTTTTAATTGAAGCTTAGTTGACATACATTGTGACATTTATTTCAGATGTACAGCTTAGTGACTTGACAAGTCTCTACCTTATGCTGGGCTCATCACAAGTGTAGCCACCATCTGTCACCTACTTGTTGTTACAATATAATTGACTATATTCCCAATGCTGTACTTTTTATCCCCAAGACATGTTCATTCCATAACTGGATGCCCAGATCTCCCTCTTCCCTTCGCTCATTTCGTCCAGACTGCCCCAACACCAGCAACTCTCGGTTTGTTTTCTGTATTTATAGGTCTGTTTCTGCTTTCTTATTATTTTTTTTTTTTTAGTTTTTATTCTTTTATCTTCTTTCTTTTTTTTTTTTTTTTATTTTAGAGAGAGAGAACATGAGTGGGTGAGGGGCAGAGGGAGAGAGAGAGAATCCTAAGCAGGCTCCACGATCAGCATAGTTTGGAGCCCAATGTGGGGCTCAATCCCATGACCCTGGGATCGTGACCTGAGCTGAAATCAAGAGTCAGAGGCTCAACCAACTGAGCCACCCAGGCACCCCTGTTTTCTTTTTCAGATTTCAAATACAAGGGAAATCACATGGTGTTTGTCTTTCTCTAAGTTATTTTACTTAACATAATACCCTCTAAGTCCATCCGTGTTGTGACAAATGGCAAGATTTCACTATTTTCTATGGCTGAGTAATATTCCATTATATATTTATAGATATAGATATAGATATACCACATTTTTACCACATCTTTAATTTAATTTAATTTAATTTAATTTAATTTAATTTAATTTAATTTAAGGCAGAGAGGGCATGAGTGGGGGAAAGGAGCAGAGGGAGAGAGATAGAAAATCGCAAGCAGGCTTCATGCTCAGCAAGGAGCCTGATGAGGGGTTCAGTCCCACCATCCTGGTATCATGACTCAATCTGGAATCAAAAGTCCAGCACTTAACCAACTGAGCCACCCAGGAGCTCCCCTTCCCCACATCTTCTTTATTCATTCATCTGTTGGTGGACATGTGGGTTGCTTCCCTATTCAAGATACTTTTTATTCATGTTTCCCGAATTTGTTTGTATTTGTTTTGCTAGGTAGTGTTTCTACCTGCACCCCACCCCTCCAGTCTTGGGCCCCCTTCTTCTCCATCTTCTCCTTTTTCTTCTTCTTTATCTCCTTATCTTGGTTAAATTACAACTTCTTTGAAGATAGAGACCCAGGACTGGTTTACTATTATCAGTGTGAGGTTTACGTCAGGTGAAATTTTTCTCAGATCTGGATCCATCAGTCTTGAATTCTTCAAAACTATTGAAGTCAGTTGATCTGGGTTCCCATTTCTGTGTATACGAACATCATTGTATTTGTGAATATCTACTCTTCAAAATGAAGATTAAGTGATATAATAGGTGGATAATACCTACAGTAGTGTAATGAATACCGTAACTGCTACCCCATGCTTCCTCAGGACTATGCTATGTGGCATGTTCTAGAAGCCCTGGACCCTTAAAACAGCCCAATCTTGCTGTGGATATGGTAAGCTAAAAATTTTAAAGCACAAACCACAATAATTCCTCGTGTCCTCTAATTTTTAAAAACGATTGTTCAACACGGGCTGCACTTCCTCCACTTCCACATTCTGACACTAACAAATGGTTTCCTACATAATTGAAAAGTGATTCTTCACTGAATTACCCATTAACTGTGCTATTTTCTTTAGAGTGCTCACAAAATAAATAAAGCTGGAGTTTGAGAAAGCGATAATAAATTCTGTCACTCTCCTAGGGTGTAGGTGATGGATTCCTGTTAGATGTGACTATGGATTCAAGGCGCTAAATGCTATCTTATGCATTTGACCTTGTGTTAATACAGACTGAAGGTAAACAATATCAAGAGGTCCATTCCCCCAAATAAAAAGAGAGGCTTAAAAGAAAAGAATAACGGGTTTGAAAATCAGAACTGAATAACTATATGAAATACATGTATATTTCAGTCCCGGTTTTATGGAAGAGGAAATGTAACAGAATATCTGCTTTCCATTATGTAACAAATGCTTAGAATATACGAAGAGACACAGATTGCCCTGAGCAGACTCCGAGCAAAGATTGTGTGCATAATTACCAAGCCAGAGAGAAAATTTTAACTAAAGCATGAAATTTCAAAGACAAATAATTTTCTGCACTACTAGAAGTATCTTCAATAATTTTCAAAACTCGATAAACTCAGCAAATGGATTTTATGAAGTCAATATTACCACCCTTCCCCCAAAATAAGCCTGTTCAACTCCAGAGTAATTTGGTATTTTGTTTAATATTTGGTTAGCTCTAACCTTTATATCATTTTCTTCCTTTTACACTGAATCTTCTAGAGTTTTATTATATTTACTCTATTACTTAGAAAATTAAAAATTGATAAAAGCTCTGTGTTTACTCCAAAAAACTGACATATGTATTTATATAATACCTACACTTAAAAATAAAATGTAAATAATATTACCTAAATTAGTCAGTATTATAAATATCCTGCATTGAAATTCAAGAAACTTAAACATTTTTTTTTTTTATTTCAATTACCCATTTCTTAACTGGGATCTGGGATCTCCTTTCCTTGATTCCTTACAAATCAAGTATTATTTAATTATTAAATATTATTTAATTATTATATCTCTAGATTTGCTTTTCCTCATTGCGGTAAAGATATTTGGATTTTTATTATATATCTTTCTATTTTAAAATATTAAGAAGACACAAACCAGAATTTAAAAACTGTTCAGGCCAAATGTTGAGGCCAGATTCTGCCCTCAGGCTATGAATTTGCAATCTCTGATCTATGAGTTTCTTTAACAAGGCTTTTAAGGTAATAAAATACCCACTGTGGAGAATTGAAACTAAATGCAAAATAAACTGCAAACTCTTTACTAAATGGTTAATTGAAACAAGTTCTATAGAGATGGCGTCTACTGGTACAACTATAATTAAAGTAAAATTCTAGTGTAATTAGCAAAGTACTTTGTAAATTCTTTAATCAGATATAGTTAAAGAAAATATTTGTATTATGGTTAGTGCTGTTTCTAGGATCTAATATTTAATGATGTATTGACAACTGGGTTTCAACTAAAATGTTATTTGGAAAACCCTTCAATTACGATTATCCTGCCATTTTGGTAGCAAAAGTTAATATGATTCATTTCAATATGTCACAAATGAATATTATAGCCCTAGAAAACAAAAATTATATCAAATCACAGTTAAAATTGGACTAAGATTTTTTTGATTTAGAAATTGTGATTTTCTCACTTCCTTCACGTTATTAGGAAGGATGTGCATATTGCAGAAATATTTCGGGAACTTCCAGTGACATCATCGCAGGTAAGTGTCCTCTACCTGTACCGTGCCTAAGATGTGCCAGAAATTACTCAAACTCACTGATCTTCAGTTTTGTCACCTAAGATGGAGATAGTGACACTCTTTTCTTAAGACCTACATCTAAATTTCAAACAATTTGTACTAGTGGTATACCTAAGAGTAGAGATTGGCACATAAACATCACTAATAAATGTTAGTTCGTATAATTATTTGCAATATTCTATATAAGTAGTGAAATCTTTGTTGACAAATTGCCTTCTCATTTCCGATCAGATAAACCAAATGATAAGAAAATATTTGCAATGATAGATAAATAAGGAAATATTCAAAGAAAAAGTATGGATTTTTAAAATCCCAATAAAATTATGTTTACATTACCTTTATTTTCAAAATATTAAGACAAACTTATAGTTTCTTATATCACTTAAAAATCTGTTATCAGAATCATTTTCAATTTCTTTTAATGTTTATTTTTGAGAGAGAGAGAGAGACAGAGACAGAGAGAGACTGAATGCGAGCTGGGGAAGGGCAGAGAGAGAGAAGGAGACACAGAATCTGAAGAAGGCTTCAGGATCTGAGCTGTCAACACAGAGCCCGAGGCAGGGCTTGAACTCACAAATTATGAGATCATGACCTGAGCCAAAGTCGAACGCTTAACCAGCAGAGCCACACTGGCACCCTGTTTTCGATTTTTTTTTTTCATAACTAAATGTAAAATTGCACGAAAACCTCTGTGATAACTGATGAGGTTTTGGGGGGTGACAGTGGGGTTCATGGAGTCCAGAGCCAATGGCTAAGAAAGAGTTCTTGAAGATGTCTTTGGTGCAAAAAGGTGATTTTATTAAAGCATAGGGACAGAAGCCATGGGCAGAAAGAACTGCCTGGGGACCATGAGGAGAGACTGGTTTTATACTATGGGGATTGGAGGGAGGGAAAGCCCAGGGGAAGTTTCCAGTGAGATTTTCATATGCTAAAGAAGATTCCCAGGATACTGGAGGCCTAGCTATTGTCCAGCTAAGATTGTTTTCCCTCCAGCAAAGCATTAGCCTTAAGACAATAGGCAGTTCCTGGAGAAACATTTTACTCTGCCAGCCTCAAGTGTTTGTCATTGGGCTGCAGGTTATAAGGAAATTGAGTTCTATCTGCCATTCCCTTCTGCCTTTGTTCCCAACATCACTATGGAGGGGTGATGTGGGGCTCCACTGCCAGAGCTCAGGTGGGGTGAATTTAAAACACAACTCATTATGTCTTCTGTTTTTTTACTTAATTTGATGAAAAAATTTAAACATATAGAAAAAAACTAGGCTAGTTTTAAAAGCACCCAATGTGCTTGTAACTTATATTTACTAATTAGTAAAATTAGTATTTTTCATATTTGCTTTAGCTACTTTTAGTTTGCTGGAATATCTTAAAATTGAGATCTCATACAACTTTATCCCTAAAAACCATATTAAATAATTTGTAAGGCAAATGTTGAATTTTCATTTTACCGTAATGTCTTAGCTTGGGCACAAACTAAGGAGCTACTTTGTGCACAAACACATGACAACTACACAGTAGCAAATGACAGTGAAATATTCAATTACAAATTTATCAGCATGATTACATTTATGCAATTTCAATAGCCTGTGTAATTATTATACATAATACTGTTAGACATAAATATTTCTATTGATATTTCTCCCCTGTCTTACTTTATTCATTGAAAGCAATGTTAGCCATCTTATTAGAAATTGTGATAAACCATAATACCAAACCTACTTTTTACTTTTTTTTTTTTTTTTTTTTTTTTTAGCAAAGTGGTTTGGTTATAAGTTTACCTATTGTGATTTTTATTTACCGTGTTCAAAATTTTAATTTACTTATATTTAAGGAAATAACATACTTAATACATATAAAAAGAATATGTAGCATAAAGAGCTCTCTGTCCTGACCATTGCTTTCAATTTACCTCTGCTCCTGAACACAGAAAGGAATGTTTCACTGTTATCAGTTTATCATCAGTCAGGGGCTAATCTGAAAATTGAAATAATCTAGGTATATTTTTTAAGTTTAAATATAGATAATTAGTTACAAAGTTGCTTGCAAGTCTTCAAGAATAAAAGAAAGATGCAAAATATTTTCTGGATATATTACATTCTTATGAAATATGCGGACAATAAAAATTAACATGATTATCCTAACAGACACATATTAACCACTGTACCCAATTAATATAGAATAACATTATCTTAAGATGTTCATGAAACATTTGCCAAAATTGACCACATGCTGGGTTATAAAAAAACAAAACAAAATAGGCTTAACATATTTGAAAAGATAGAAGTCATACCAAATATATTTTCTAACTTAACTTCAGTGAAAATGAGGTAGAAGTCAATAGTACAAAGATAACCAGAAATACCTAACTGCTTAGAAATAGAGCAACAAACTTATGAATAATCCATCCATTGATCAAAGAAGAAGTGGAAATATGAATCAGAAAGTGTTTTGAACTGAATGATACTGAAAACATGACATGTGAAAACTTGTGAAATAAACCTTCATCCTACCCCCATTTTTGAGAACTAATTGAGTCTCATTAATAAGAAAAAAATCATCAGTAACATAGCAAAGTAGCAATTTCTACATTGGATGCAATGACTGGAGGAAGAAATAAAAACTGCAACTATTGTTAAAATATGTAGATAGATGAGACACTTCAGTTTGTTTTGGAGATAACTTCAACTGGGTTACCATTTTCCCAAAATGCCACTCAAAGTTTTATGTCTATCCTTCCTTATTGTGTTCTCTGACCTTTGACAACTCTTCTGTTTTCTAATTGAAAAATCACTCTTCCTTCAAAAACCTTCCCTCAAATGTCATCCCTTGATCTCTCTATGGCACAGATCATGTAGTTCTTGAGGTATAGGGAGTTATAAGAACCTAAAGCCTTACTGTCATTATTTGCCAATGACTCAACCCTTATTTCCCCTTGGAAACTGACATTGAAAATGTCAGCATGTATGCCCTTCCACCCTAAATTCCTGTGTTATCAATGTCATTATTATCATTGTTGTTCTTGTTCTTGTATTCTTTGCTTTAACAATCATACATATGGAACTTTTATTATACCTAGAGCAATGTGATAGGTATAATTTGTGACATGTATGGTTTTCCTCAAGTCATCTTTATTCTCCAGATTTTCTCCTATTGTCACCATGGACAAAAATATCCCCAAATCCCAATATTTTGTCATTACGACATAACAAGACTATCAGTTTGTTAGTATTAAGTTTTCAAAACTAAATTTTGGAACCTAATTATACCTAGGTCTTAAATGGCATCTGATCCGGCTAGTGTAGTTTAAAACCCATTACTATAAGGCAGGCACCAGGCTAGGCAATTGTTACGCTACTATTTGATTTACTCCATCAAACAACTATGGATAGGGATTAGGATTTTCATCTGTAGATCAATAATCATATGAAATGGCTTGCCAAGGTCATTGAGTAGAAGTCCAATGCCAAGGCTTTGAAGCTATCCTGTAAGTACACTTTCATCCTTCTAAAGGGGACCAAATAGAAACCAAAATCAAAGTTAATTATAAACAATATAAATTGGAAAGTCATAGTGCAGTCTTCCACAGCAGAATCCTATATGTAGTAGTATACAATGAAATGAATATGAAATCTTCCCCAAACATAGAACACAGGAAACGCATCCAAGTGCCACGTAGACTAAGTGGTTATAGAGCATTAACTAAAAATAAAGCCAAATTATTGGCTGATTATTATTGGTGATAGGTGCACCACTGTTTATATAGATAGGAATAGTGACTTTAAAATGTCCTGTCTCTTAATAATTATAATTTTTTCAGTTGTATGGATACAGAACTGACATATAACATTGTATTAGTCCAAGGTGCACAAAATAATGATCTGATAGATTTATATATTGTGAAATGAATACCATACCAAGTTCATTTAACATCTATCACCTCAGAAAGAACTTTTTTCCCTTGTGATGAAACCTTTAAAATCTACTATTTTGGCAACTTTCAAATAAACAATAAGGTATTCACTATAGTCACCATGCTGTACATTACATCTCCAGAACTCATTTATTTATTTTATAACTGGAAGTTTGTACCTTGTGACTCCCTTACTTCTTTCTCCTGTTCCCAACCCCCACCTCTGGTAACCATCAATCTGTTCTCTGCATCTATGAGCTTGTTTTCTTATTTTTTTTATTCTATATTCAAGTGAGATGCTACAGTATTTGTCTTTCTCTATGTGACTTATTTAACTCATTTAATTTAGCATTATGCCCTCAAGGTCTATCCATGTTGTTGTAGATGGCAGGATTTCCTTTGTTTTTATGGCTGAATAATATTCCATTGTATACATACACTACATTTTCTTTTTTTTGCTTTTTTGTATGTTTTTTAGTTTTTCTTTTAATTCCACTTAGTTAACATATAGTGCAGTATTATTCTCACGTGTACAATATAGCAATTCAATACTTCCGTACACACCCAGTGTTCAACACATCAAGGGCACTCCTTAATCTCCCTCACCCATCTAACCCATCCCCTACCCACTTCACATCTGGTAGCCATCAGTTTGTTCTCTATAGTTAAGAGTCTGTTGCTTGATTTGCCTCTCTCTCTCCTTTTGTCCCTTTGCTCCTTTGTTTTGTTTCTTAAATTCCACATATGAGTGAAATATGGTATTTGTCTTTCTCTGACTGACTTATTTTACTTAGCATTAACTCCCTCGCTCCACCCATGTCATTACAAAAGGCAAGATTTCATTCTTTTGATTTCATTTATATATATGTACATATATATGTATATATATTACTGATATATAACCAAATTATGGAAACAGCACAAGTGTACCCCGACTAATGAATGGGCAAAGAAGAGGTGATATTCACCAGCTGCTATAAACATTGATGTTCATGTATCCCTTTGAGTTAGTATTTTTGTATTCTTTGACTAAATTCTTAGTAGTGCAATTGCTGGATCATAGGGAAGTTCTATTTTTAGGGTTTTGAGGAACTTCCATACTGGTTTGCACAGTGGCTGCACCAGCTTGCCTTCCTACCAACAGTGTAAGAGGTTCCCCTTTCTCCACATCTTCACCAACACCTGTTGTTTCTTGTGTTGTTGATTTTAGCCATTCTGATAGGTGTGAGGTGATATCTTATTGTGGTTTTGATTTGCATTTCCCTGATGATGAGTGATGTTGGGCATTTTTTCATGTGTCTGTTGGCCATCTGTGTATCTTCCTTGGAAAAGTATCTATTCATGTTTTCTGCCCATTCTTAAATTGATTTATTTATTTTTTGGGTGTTGAATTTTATGTTCTTAATGCATTTTGGAGACTAGCCAAATTATTGGACTAGCCAAATTATTTATTGGATATGTTATTTACAAATATCTTCTCCCATTCCAAAGGCTACTTTTTAGTTTAGTTTTGTTTTGTTGGTTGTTCCACTGTACAGAATCTTTTTTATTTTGATGTAGTCCCAATAGTTTGTTTTTGCTTTTGTTTCATTTGTCTTAGGAGACATATCTAGAAAGAAGCTGATGTCAAAGAAGTTACTGCCTGTGTTCTCTTCTGGGATTTTTATGGTTGCAGATCTCACATTTAGGTTCTTAATCAATTTTTATTGCGTGGTGTAAGAAAGTGGTCCAGTTTCATTCTTTTGCATGTAGCTGTCTCAACACTATTTGTTGACGAGACTTTTTCCCATTGAATATTCTTTCCTGCTTTGTCAAAGACTAATTGACCATATAATTGTGGGGTCATTTCTGGGTTTTCTATTCTGTTCTATTGATCTATGAGTCTATTTTTGTGCCAGTACCATACTGTTTTGATTACTACAGCTTTGTAATATAACTTGAAGTCTAGAATTGTGATGCTCCAGCTTTGCTGTTCTCTTTCCAGATTGCTTTGGCTATTCAGGGTCTTTTGTGGTTCCATACAAATTTTAGGATTGTTTGTCCTAGCGCTGTGAAAAATGCTGTTGGTTTTTTTTTGGTAGAGATTGCATTAAACGTGTAAATTACTTTGGGTAGTATAGACATTTTAACAATATTTGTTCTTCCTATCCACGAGCATGAAATGTCTTTCCATTTCTTTTGTCATCTTCAATTTCTTTCATTAGTGTTTAATAGTTTTCGGAGTACAGGTATTTAACCTCTTTGGTTAGGTTTATTCCTAGGTAGCTTATTATTTTTGGTGCAATTGTAAATGAGATTGATTCCTTAATTTCTTTTTCTGCTGCTTCATTATTGGTGTATAGACATACAAGAGATTTCTGTACATCGATTTTATATCCTGCAACTTTACTGAATTTGTGTATCAGTTCTAGCAATTGTTTCAAGGAGTCTTTTGGGGTTTTCTATATATAGTATCATGTCATCTGCAAATAGTGAAAGTTTTACTTTTTCCTTGCTGGTTTGGATGCCTTTTGTTTCTTTGTGTTGTCTGATTGCTGTGTCTAGAACTTCCAGTACTGTGTTGAATAAAAATGGTGAGAATGGACATCTTTGTCTTGTTCCTGACCATAGAGGAAAAGCTCTCAGTTTTTCCCCATTGAGGATGATATTAGCTGTGGGTCTTTCGTATATGGGCCTTTATTATTTTGAGGTATGTTCCCCCCAAACCTATTTTGTTGAGGGTTTTTATCATGAATGAATGTTGTCAAATACTTTATCAATACTTTTTCTGCATCTACTGAAATGATCATATGGTTCTTATCCTTTCTTTTATTAATGTCACATATCATGTTGATTTGCTAATATTGAGCTACCCTTGCAACCCAGGAATAAATCCCTCTTGATCGTTGTGAATGATTTTTTTAAAGTATCATTGGATTTGATATGCTAATATTTTGTTGAGGTTTTGCATCTATGTTCATCAGGATATTGGCCTGTAGTTCTTTATGTATGTGTGGTGTCTTTATCTGATTTTGTTATAGGGTAATTCTGGCTTTATAGAATAAATTTGGAAGCTTTCCTTCCTTTTCTATTTTTTGGAATAATTTGAGAAGAATAGGTATTAACTCTTCTTTAAATGTCTGGTAGCATTTCCTTGTGAGACCATTTGGTCCTGCACTTTGTTGGTAATTTTTTTGCTTACTGATTCAATTTCTTTGCTAGTTATTGGCCTGTCAAATTTTCTATTTCTCCGTGTTTCACTCTTGGTATTAATATGTTTCTAGGAATGTATCCATTTTTTCTATGTTGTCCAATTTGTTGGCATATAGTGTTTTATAATATTCTCTTACAATTGTTTTATTTCTGTGGTGTTCATTGTTATTACTCATCTCTCATTTGTTTACCACATCTTCTTTATCCATTCATCCATTAATGGACACTTAGTTATTTTAATATCTTGACTATTGTAAATAATGCTTCAATGAACATAGGGGTGCAGATATCTTTTCAAAATAGTAACTTCTCAATATTTTTAATGGAATGAACCCAGACTTTCTTTCTTTTTTTTTTTTTTTTTTAATGTTTACTTATTTTTGAGAGAGAGAGCACAAGCAGGGGAGGGACAGAGAGAGAGGGAATCACAGAATTCAAAGCAGGCTCCAGGCTCTGAGCTGTCAGCACAGAGCCCAACACAGGGCTCAAACTCACAAACCATGAGATCGTGACCTGAGCCAAAGTCAGATGCTTAACCGACTGAGCCACCCAGGCACCCTGAGCCCAGGCTTTCATAGTGCATTTCTTAGTACTCATTTCCAAATAATAACCATCCATCCATTCATTTTTTGACACTGGGGAAAAAAACACACTCAAACTCTCAAAAATGTGTTGTTGTTATGGTTGTTTGTGCTTCAGATACACCAGTGCCACTTGAAACTTTGCCATGATTGTAACAGTACCCTTAAAAACTTGTAAATCAAATACTTTACTACAGCTATGAACTTAGGAAGCATTCAGTGCCTAAAAGGGCAAACTCTCTTGAAATATGTAGCCTACACCATTCGTGGCATTTCTGTGATACATAACTTTAATGTGGAAAACGTTTTTCTTTTTTTGCTAAACACATCAGCAAAAGTACTTATCAGATAACTAATTTTTTCAGGCTTGGCTTTCTGAGACTTACGATACAAGTTATCTCTTTCTCAGAATAAAAGTAACTTTAAAATATCTCATTTGGTCTAGGGAAAGTGATAAGCTTAAAAAGATTGTTGATAAATGTATCTTTCAAAACACAGGTCACACATCCCAGTTCCTCTCCTCAGGTAGTATCTATGAGTTCTCAAAACTGAAGTAATGAAGCAAAAATCCCTTGTTGAGTCTTTCAAGTCGCTGATGATCTGGCTGCTTTCCATCTCTTCAGTCTGTCTGTCACTACAACTAAAATTTTGATGCCAACATCGAACTGGCCGTATAGATCTTGACAAACAGAAGGCACAGGAAGAAAAGCAGATATATTTTTTTTCCTTTCATTGATTTCTAAGACTTGACAAAACAGTCTGGTTCACACAAAACATGGAACTTCAGAAAATATATAATGCTGAACTTCACAGATCTCATGGCTGAGCTGAGGTTGGTCTTGAACCCATTTTTTTCCATCTCCCTAATGGGAAATGCGGGGAAGGTCCTCTTGAGGTGGATGTTGGAAACTTCAATGCAGATTTACCTACACACATGTCTAGCATCAGCTTCAAGTACAATCATTTTAAAACTTGCTTGAAAATTAGTTTTATTAACCAAACTTTCCCACTGATTTGTAATCTGGATCACTAGTCATGTACACTACGTTCCTTTGCTCCATTTATGTGGAAGTGTGGCTTAATCTAAGGGTATCTGATTTCTATGAATTAAAAATTATTTAAAACTAAAGCCTTATTTCCAATCCCCCAATAATATAATAATAGTCAAAAATCTTGAGTAGCTTCCAAATGAGATTGAAGAACAGGGACCAGATTTACACTCTAACCTGATAGAATGAAAAAACTGGACAAAACTTATAAAACAATGGTTTTCAAAACTTTGGGCAACTCAGAGGGCAACCTCTGAGATATGGAGAATGAATGATATAGACTCATAGTCTCCAACGTAAGAAGAGAGAACATAAATATAGCAATAAGTCAAGAGGTTCCCCCAAACAAATAGCAGACCTTTGCAATATCTCTAACAATAGGGAATAATCTATCATCAACGCTTGGAAAAAAAATCAATGTAGTTCTCTTTGTTAAGAAATGTAGGCTTAATTATCAGTGTTGAAGGAGTTAAGCACACTCTAGAGGTGGCAAATAATTCAAAGGGAATATTGAATTTCCTTGGTCAGTATGACCCGTTTCTCTTACAATATCTGAAACTTGAAACTACTTGTTAAGGTCATGTTCTCATATTGTGATGTTATAATTAACTCCCGCTGAGGGGGGGTGATGATATTCCAAATCCTAAACTTAACCTTCCAGTTTTGAAAATGTAAATATTATTTTAGGCTTTGTGAAACTGGGTTACTACCATAAGGTCATAAACTCTTTTTTTTAATTTATTTTTATTTATTTAAAAAATTTTAATGTTTATTTATCTTTGAGAGAGAGAAAGAGAGAGACAGAGTGTGAGCAGCAGAAGGGCAGAGAGAGAGGGAGACACAGAATCCAAAGCAGGCTCCAGGCTCTGAGGTGTCAACACAGAGCCCAACGTGGGGCTCGAACACAAGAACCGCAAGGTCATGACCTGAGCCGAAGTGAGATGCTTAACTGACTGAGCCATCCAGGCTCCCTAAAGGTCATAAATTCTAATAATTAGGAAAATTATTCATTTTATTCCCCAAAATATTATCAACAACTGTAAATTATTTATTATTAGCCTTTACTCCCCAATATATTTAGGTAAGACATTTTTTATTATTTCAGACTTTGGCCCAAATTCCATCACCGTGGTACTTCTGGAATGGAACAAGATGGAAAAAAAATAATGTATAGTTCTTCATGTTTTATATTCTTCCATCCAGTTTAATATCAATATTAGAACTAGCTCTATTTTGTCATGAAAAGTGTTCCCTAATGTATTTCTATTGTCCAATTCTGTGTGAGAGGTACAGGCAAAATTTTTATACCAACATAATACATATGTTAATATATAAACAAATATGTATTTGGCACCTTTTATGTGCCAGGTGATGTTTTAAATGCTATTTAAAAACTGAATGTGCCATATGTATCAGTCAGGGTACAAATACAAAACAGACACAGCATAGAAATTTGAATGGGGAAGATTTCATATAAAGCATATGATTAAATATAATAGGAAATTGGAGTAATGAGGTCATGGCTTACTGGACGAAAAGAAAATTCTAAACAATATACGAATAATGAATATAAGTAGCAGCCACTATGCCTTGGGCTGAGATGTTGTACCCAAGGAAGAGCCCCCACACCCACCCCCAGGTCTGAGATCCACACCTTACAGGGATCACAACTGTGATCTACTGGATGGTGGAGAAGTCTCTGAAGTGCCATACGGGCAGAACTTGAGTAAACCTTGAGTATGGGAAGGTGTCCCAGAGGATGACCAAATTGTCATGGTTTGTCTGAGAATGTCCCAATTTTGTTTATTTATTTAAAAAGTTTTTAAGTTTATTTACTTATTTTGAGAAAGAGAGAGAGAGAGACAGAATGAGCAAGGGAGGGGCAGAGAGAGAGGGAGAGAGAGAATCCCCAGTAGGGTCTGCATGGCCAGTGTGGAGCTCGATGCAGGGCTCACACTCACGAACTGTGAGATTATAACCTGAGATGAAACCATGAGTTGGATGCTTAACTGACTGAACCACCCAAGTGCCCCTCTTGTCTTTTTGATGATAGTCATCCTAGCATGTATGAGGTGACATCTCATGTTTAAAGTGTTAGGTGCTGAAACTAAGTGTAATTCTGCCAAAGTTCTGACATAGGTGTGTTCACTAAAATTATGGCTGCAGCTATCTTCAGGGAGAGCTGCATCAACCCTAGAGAAAAACACCTGAGCAAAAATGTTCATTCCAAAATCTGGTAGATTTATGTTGTACTTGCCTTGGAATGAAGACAATGGGAATTTTACTTTATCTCTAATCAAGTACAATCAATATTTTATCAACCCCTTTCCTTGCCTATCTTAATGTTTCAGTTAATTATTTTAGACAAGGCTGAATTAATCACCTGCTATTTAAATTAGTTTTATCTTCAATGTTATTGCTGGTTCTGACCACAGCCATAAATGAATGTTCATACTGTGAAATAGAATGTAGGTCTCAAAATTATATTACATATATTCTGGTTTTCTGTTTCAGAGTAAGATAGAGTATCTTATAAGGGAACAATGCTCCCATCAAGAGCAACTTAAAAGGCTGAATAAAGCACAGTTCATCAAGTGTGGGTGGCATTAGAGAGCTGTGAGGGAACAATGAATGGGGAGATGCATTGATTGAATGAAGGGTGGGGCGGTCACGCGGCGAGGGAGAGGAGTCACTGGCATTGTGGGGTGGCATTTTTCAGAGGGTATTTGCTGATTCTCTAGTGAGACTACACATCTGAGCTTTGCCCCGGCAGAAAAGTACTGCTGGGGAATCAGGAAACCAGCCAAGCTATTGGGATCTTCAAGGACTGGAGACATGAGTGGAGCTGCAGGGTTTTGAGCATATGATCCCCTGCCCCTGCACAGTTGTGTATAAAAATTGTTTTAGGTTTAGTTTTTGAGAGACAGACAGACAGGTGTGCATGTGTGGGAGAGGGGCAGAGAGAGAGACGGGGAGAGAAAGAGAATCCCAAGCAGGCTCTGCACTGTCAGCACAGAGTCCGATGCAGGGCTCAAATTCACAAACCGTGAGATCATGACCTGGGCCAAAGATGGACGCTTAACCAGCTGAGCCACCCAGGCACCCGGTTTTTTAATAATTTGTTATTTTTATTGTTTTATTTTTTGAGAGAGAGAACAGGGAAGGGGCATAGAGAGAGGGAGAGAAAGAGAGTCCCAAGAAGGCTCCACGCTCAGCACAGAACCCCAGTGTGGGACTCGATCTCACCACAGTGAGATCATGAGTTGAGCTGAAATCAAGGGTCAGACGCTTAACAGACTTGAGTCGCCCAGGCACCTCAGTTGTGTGTAAATTCTGAAGCTTCACAGAGTGCAAAGAAAAAAAACCTACTGAGTCAAACTGAAATTAATCTCTGAGATTAGAAGCTAGGATTGCAGTTCTCCTTGGAGGTCAGGGAATTAAAGACAATTTGAAGGGGCTTGCACATTGCTGGTCAGGTTCTGTTTCTTGACCTGGGTGATCCTTACAAAATATATTCACTTTGTGAAAATTCAAAAGGCTACGTGTTTATTATTTGTGCTTACTATTTCTGAAGTATTATATATATGCACATAGACACACATATGCAGAATGTATGTTTCATATACAAAAGGCAGAGAGACTTACATATACACACATATCCGTACATAAATATTTTGGGTACACATTTGTATGCATATATATGAGTGTGTGTGTGCGCACATGCACATATATACAACATATATTTCTACTATTCTTTCATGTGAGTAAAACTTTTGCTTCTTCTTAATGTTTAAAATTGTTTAAATAGGGGCGCCTGGGTAGCTCAGTCGGTTAAGCATCCAACTTTGGCACAGGTCATGACCTCTCGGTTCATGGGTTCAAGCCCCATGTCGGGCTCTGTGCTGACAGCTCTGTGTCCAATTCTGTGTCTCCCTCTCTCTCTGCCCCTCCCTAGCTTGCACTCTGTCTCTCCCTCTCTCTCAAAGAGAAATAAACATTAACATTTTTTTTTTAATTGTTTAAATAGTATAGAATACCGAAGACTTTTAGAGTCGAGGAAATAGGCAGGAAGGATAGCCACCCTCTACCTTGGCTTAACACAAATTGCCCAAATGTTAGTAAAAGCCACTGCTATCAACAGCTCAAAGGCACACCTAAGTCCACATATTAAAATTTGTTGCTGAGCAATATATTATCTTATAAAAAATGAATATGAATCAGAGGATTGCGATAAAACAAATTGTGTAACAAAAAGCCTGTCCATTGTAGGTGAGGCTACTCTGGCATTGTCAACTGAAACATGAACTTTGAAGGAAATTAGAGAAGCACAGATATTGCAGAAAGGTTAGATGAGGATACCCCTCTGCAGAACACTTCCCTACATACTAGAGTTCCAGAGTTATTTATTTATTTAAGTTTATTTATTTATTTCGCAAAAGAGTGTGTGCCCGTGAGCGGGGCAGGGGCAGAGAGAGAGAGGTAGAAAGAGAATCCCAAGCAGGCTCCACACTGTCAGCGCACAGCCCCGCTTGGGGCTCCAACTCGTGAACCATGAGATCGGGGCCTGAGCCGCAGGACGCTTAACCGACTGAGCCTCCCAGGGGCATCCCATGGTTATTTTTGAAGGAAAAAAGAGCCACAGAAAGAAATCACTTTGCACTGAGACTTATTTACATGCCATCCATATACACACACCTGTGTGGCGCACATTTTTTTTTATTTTATTTTTAATTTTTTTTTAACATTTATTTATTATTGAGAGACAGAGAGACACAGAGTACGGGCAGTGGAGGGGCAGAGAGAGAGGGAGACACAGAATCTGAAGCAGGCTCCAGGCTCTGAGCTGTCAGCACAGAGCCCGATGCAGGGCTCGAACTCACGAACTGCGAGATCATGACCCGAGCCGAAGTCGGTCGCCCAACCCACCGAGCTACCCAGGTGCCCCTGTGGTGCACATTTTTAAATGAAGAAGGACTGTGTAAGCAACTAATGGGGATGTACAGTAGATAAAAGTCACAGTAACAGACATACTGCGATGTTGTGACATTCTGATGCGCAAAACAATAACAGCATATTATCTTCAAGGCATCTTCTGGTAGTGATTTTCCTTTCTCAGACATTATATCAATTTGAAAAACCCCCCAATATTTACAGTGTGAATCATATTTAAATGACCAATATTAGTGAACTGAAAAATATTCTTATCATAACTGAATTATGTAAGATCTTTTTTTTTTTTTTTTTTTGCTAAATTATATCTAACATTTGCAGAGACCTTACTATGTGCCAGGCACTGTCTTACATTCTTTACATGCATTAATTCATTTTATCCATTAAAAAAACAACCCTCTATTGTATACCTACTCATATAATCTTATTTTAAAAATGCAACAAAATCAGGGCACCTGGGTGGCTCAGTCGATTAAGGGTCTGACTTCAGCTCAGGTCATGATCTCGAGGTTCATGAATTCAAGCCCCACATTGGGCTGTGTGCTGACAGCTCAGAGCCTGGAGCCTGCTTCAGATTCTGTGTTTCCCTCTCTCTCCACCCCTTATCCATTCACATTCTCTCTCTCTCTCTCTCTCTCTCTCTCTCTCTCTCAAAAATAAGTAAACATTAATTTTTTTTTCAAAATGCAAAAAATCAAATCAACGAGATGTGGAGACATCCAGGATTTGTCAAATAGCCGGAGTGAGGAGGTGCTGGGATTCTAGGGAAGCAGTGAGCTCCAGAGCTCCAATATTCATACCCCATGTCCACACTGCCTCTCAAAATTAAACCGATGGTCTCAGATAACAATAGCAGGTAAATTAACAGGTGCTGCAATCTTCACACTACATGATTCTTCATGTGTTGACTCAGAATATTTTCAAATGATGTCAGTACTCTGGTTCCAACCTGCATCTGGGGAAATATTTCTCAGAGTTCAGAAGAGGGTGTATTTGGGATTATTTTTCTTCTTGATGTAAATTCCATCCTCTGCTGTAGGACCTCATAACGCCTTTCACCTACGGTGCTCTCCTCACTTCAAATCCAAACAAACAGAAATCCTTAGTGGCAGCTTTTCTGGAGACCATGTACAGTGAACACAGTAAGTACTGCAGAGTAAAAAGAGAAAGACTGGAAAAGAAAATGGCATCTTTACTGAATCATCTTTTTTCCCTATAGCAGATCAGCAACTACACCTAATTCAGCATTGGTTGAAGTATGGTCATTATACATACTGTGTAGTGCACAATTTCAACTTAAAAAGGAATTTTTATTTCAAATTTGCTGATGGAACATGGAGAGGTTGGCTGTGACTTCTTAGGTTAAAATGGTAAGGATTGTGATTCTCTGGAATAAGATAGGAATGAAAGTTGGTGTTCAAAGGAATAGAAGAAAGTCAATTGTCCTCGTGGATTTGGGGGTGGGAGAAATGGTATCAAAAGGGATATATTAAAGAAGGTGACAGGGGCGCCTGGGTGGCGCAGTCGGTTGAGCGTCCGACTTCAGCCAGGTCACGATCTCGCGGTCCGTGAGTTCGAGCCCCGCGTCGGGCTCTGGGCTGACGGCTCAGAGCCTGGAGCCTGTTTCCGATTCTGTGTCTCCCTCTCTCTCTGCCCCTCCCCCGTTCATGCTCTGTCTCTCTCTGTCCCAAAAAGAAATAAACGTTGAAAAAAAAAAAAATTAAAAAAAAAAAAAAAAGAAGGTGACAGGCATCAGAAAGGCAGCGACTAAAAGTAAAGCCAGTGACTTTATTCCCCGAGCCAATTTCATTGTCTCCACCAATGAGTGAGCCCTCCCAGTGCCCTCCAGTAGGATCAGCACAAAGGGCAGCCATGTGCGTGTTGCTTCAAAATGGAACCAGGAAGTCGGAAAACAATAACTTGCCTAGAGGTGGACTTGTGGCATTGGCTGTGAGCTCTCAGATTCCCCTGAGGTTTCCTACTGTGCTCACGGTTGTGGGGGCTGGAGAAATGTCCACTGTGTATTACCAACCGCACACAGGTAAGCATAAACGTGTATAACCCTCCTAGATATGTATATGTTCCCTAACTCCACTATCTCAAATTTTGGAGTAAAAAAAATGGGCAAATTCACTACCTGGAAACAGAGCATGAAAGCAGTGAATTGAACTGCTAGCAACATGGCCCAAACTGCCTCAGACCTGTGGCAATTGACTACACCCAGGGGGGACTGAATCCATTATTGACCCAGGAAACAGACATCCTACTAAGAATGAGTAAGCAGGCTTCTTGTAGAGAAAGCATCTAAGACTGGCAGGCATTTAACTTATTATCTCCTTTCTAAGCAGTTTATATAATAAAGCAACAATGTCCAGCTCACTGGCCTGCAGAGAGAAAGAAGATCTAAAATCATTTTGAACAAAGTCAAAGGAAATTGGGAAATTGATTAGGAAGTAGATTAATATCTGAGTGACCACTATTCTTGGGGCCAAGAACTTTTAAAACTTTCAATCTCGTATTTCTTCCTAAGAATCTGGTGAGTTAGATATCACTGTCCACATTTTTTATGTAAGAAAATAAGATTTCAAGAGTTGAAGGAAATTGATCAAATCTTCCAGAGCTAATAAGTGGCCACCTTTGGATTCATACCAGATTCTCTTCTCTAATGAGCTATGGGTGAACATTGGTTCTCCTTCTGACTCAAAATCATGATCACTAGGAACAAATAAAATACATATCATACTTTTTTTCTTTTTCCTTGACGAATCAGAGAGTATTTAAAGAGGAAAAACAACTGTAGAATGTGGGGAATCCCATCAAGGAGTGTTTTCCTGGGTATACTCTGAGAAATGAAATGACTTCCTGGCTTCTCCAGCTGCCTTGATTCCTGTTCAATGATTTCAATGTTTAAAAATTGTATTTAGTTCTTAATTCTTCCTGGTGGAAAGTTTTCTCTGCTGTTAAACTAATTTGCCATAGCCAGAATTAGAAGAGAAAAACATTTTAATAAGCATTTTTGGAAGGGAATTGGTCATTATACAGTTGTATTTTAATTATGCACATATATTGAGTTGGTAAATAGGCTTTTCCAAATCTATCCTGCGTATACCTCACATGTACATTTAAAGATATATGTGGAAGGATTTTTACTGCATTATTCCAAAACAAAGAAAGAATCTAAATTTTTATTTAGTAGAGAGATTATAGTATATACATACATTATATTTATGCAATGGGATGTAATGCATCAATTATAAGAATGGAAATAAAATTACATTGTTCCCACATTGAAATATCATAAAAGTAAACTGATGAGTGTCCAAATTTTTTTCAGAACAAGAAAGTACCAGTTCCACTAACGTAACAGGACAAGAGTGTATTTAATGTACAAACTGTTGACCAGATAGATTGCTTTTCACATTGACTGTGGTGAAGAAACAGGTTTTAATTCCAATTTCACAATTTTGTGTTCCAATCTTTTTGTAAACTGTAATAAAAATAAAGAACTGATTACTTCATTGTTCATCACCAGAAAGGAAAATTCCTATAAAAGATTCTTAACATTCTGACTTGAGTATTCACCTCATTGCAGACTGGAAACTCAACCTTTTGAGGGCTCGTATAGATTATAGACTATATTAAGAATAGCACTGGATTGAGTCACCACAAACTACTTACTAAAAGGCATTTTGTCATAATTAGTAATGAGTGGCAGGGTACACGGAAAAGGATTGTTAAAAATCATGTAAGATTAGCATTCATTTATTTACTTCTTTTTTTTAAATTTTTTTTTCAACGTTTTTTATTTATTTTTGGGACAGAGAGAGACAGAGCATGAACGGGGGAGGGGCAGAGAGAGAGGGAGACACAGAATCGGAAACAGGCTCCAGGCTCTGAGCCATCAGCCCAGAGCCTGACGCGGGGCTCGAACTCACGGACCGCGAGATCGTGACCTGGCGGAAGTCGGACGCTTAACCGACTGCGCCACCCAGGCGCCCCTACTTCTTGTGTATCTAATATTAAAAGGAGGGGTATGGACTTTTGATTGCTCCTATCTGCTCTCTCATGCTCCAGCTCATATATATATAATTATTTCATTCATGCAATTATTTTTCATTTACCAAGTTACAGATATTTATTCACCTCTAAATTTAATATGTTCAACGTAATAGGTTATTTTCCTGGGCATGTAATCAGAACACTGTGAGTGAAGTGTCCATATTTGCAGACCTATTTTTTTAACATATAAATTTTATTCTAAGATAATTAACCCAAGCCTCTCCACAGTGCTCATTTATCTTGCACCATAAAATCAATGAGAAATGGTACGGTGAATTTTAAAAGTGACTTACAGAATTTATTTTAGTTGAAGTAATCACTTGCTGAAATCATTGAATAATGGCCTAACATACTTGTTTTCTAGAAGCAGCTGCCAAGGAGGCCAGGAAACCACTTTCCAGCAATCATGACAATGCTTATCCCCTAGATAGTGACATTTCCTCCTTCTAAATATATAAGGACTATATTTTGTTGGACTTAAAATGAATAGGTGTGGTATTTATGACTGACTAATAGAATGCTCTGGGGCTTCTGAGCCTAGGACATAAGAAGGGCATTTTGAAATCTTCAAATCTTATTTATTCATGGATTCATTAATATATTCATTCATTCACCCACTATTTATTTGTGTCATAAACAATAATACATGCCAGTTATGTTTCATGACTTGGAATACAACGACGAAGAGCCAAAGTTCTAACTCTCAACCACAGTCTGGTAAAGTAGGCGTGAAAGAGACCAGTAAATACTTATCACCAAATTTATGTAATATAGGTACGCTCGGGGTACGCTGACACTCGAGCAAAGGGATACTAATAATCTTCCCTCATACATTCATATGTTCTTTTAAGGAATCAAATACCACTGATAGGTTTAAGACTTCCTGCACAGTTATGTGTATTGTTCTGTGATCCTGATCTATGCTATCAAGCATTTAATCGACACCATGAAAATATGTGATTGTTATCTCAAACATGATAAAACAACGAGTTTTTCCTCTCAGCTTCATGCTTGTCCTTTGTTTTCTATATTGGGAGACACTGGAAGCATTTGCATATTTGTTCAAGCCAGATGCCTGCACACCAAACTTCACTCATTCCTGTGCCCAGTGAACGCATGGGGTCAAGGACTGAATTCAGCCAATTTGCTCTCAAAATGGTCTCTCAAAACTATCTCAATACTTCATTTTGAGTCTCCTACGTTTCCTCTCTCAGTTATTGGAACAACCCCTTATCTATTATTCTGTCTCAAATTAATTTGGCACCTGGCAACCAGTGTGGTTATTTTCGCCAAATTAAAACATATTAGATTCTTTCCCTGATCAAAACATGTCAGTGGTATATGATACTGTCTGTTAACCGGAATTAAAATAAAAACTTAAAAAAACAAAACAAAACAAAACATGTCAGCAGTTTCACATTGCCCTCAGGGTAAAGTCTCCACTCCACAGCGCAGGATGTAAGACATTTTATAATCCAGACCTTCGTAATCATTCCAAAGTTGTCTCTTGGCTGGCACTCCTTTACATGCTAAGATTCAATCAAGCTAAAATTGCTTTTCCAGCGCTATTGTGTACTCTCTTCTCTTGGCACTTGCATCTGGTGTTCACTATGTAATGCTTAATCTTCCTCTATTCTTCTTTGTATTAAATTCTATTATGGCTCAGCTTAGATATACCTCCTTGGAAAGGAGTATCTGACTAGTGAAGTTTCTTTCCTAAGTTTCTTTATATCTCTTCAGCACCTAGGTACTTTAGTACCTTGGTACTTGGTACATTGTTAAGAGATACTAACAACTATTATTCTCTATTCAATGACTAGCCCTGTGATCATGTTAACACATATAAAATAAAAAACTGTAAGTCTTCTAGAAGAAAGTAAGTGAAAATCATTGCAACTGTACTGAAAAATCTTTGTAGGACAAATATGCATGAGTTGAAATTAAAAAAAAAATTGAACATTAAAAATATTTTTTTTAAGGATTTTCTCTTTGAAACTCACCATTAAAAATGAAAAGGCAAGCTGAAGGCTTGGAGAAAATACTACACACATATTGAAAAGGACCTGCATAGTAAATGCATAAAGAACTCTTACAACTCCATGATAAGATGACAAAGAACCCAAATTTACAAAGTGGGTAAAATATTTTAACAGACTCTTCTTTTTTTTTTAATTTTTTTTTTAACATTTATTTATTTTTGAGACAGAGAGAGACAGAGCATGAACGGGGGAGGGTCAGAGAGAGAGAGAGGGAGACACAGAATCTGAAACAGGTTCCAGGCTCTAAGCTGTCAGCACAGAGCCCGACGTGGGGCTCGAACTCACGAACCGTGAGATCATGACCTGAGCCGAAGTCAGAGGCTTAACCGACCGAGCCACCCAGGCGCCCCTAACAGACTCTTCTTAAAGAGGTATGAATGGACAATAATCATATAAAAATCAATGCAATTCATCATCGGGAAAACAGTTAATACCACAATGAAATATACACCCTCTGGAATGACGAAAATTTTTATTTTTATTTTTTATTATTTATTTGTTTATTTATTTTAAAATGTCTGGTTTTTTTGATAGAGCGAAACAAAGAATGCACATGCGTGAGTCGAGGAGGGGGAGAGGAAGAGAGAGGAAGAGAGAATCCTAAGTGGGCTTCATGCTGTCAGTACAGATCCCAACGTGGGGCTTGGTTTCACAGACTGTGAGATCATGACCTGAGCCAAAGTCAAGAGTCAGACACTCAACCAACTGAACTACCCAGGTACTCCTGGCATAACTAACATTTTTAAAAGACTGAAAAAAAATACGAGTTTTGGTAAGGATCTGGAGTAATTGGAACTCTCATCATTAATTATGCCAATGTAATATAAAAGACAATTTGGAAAACTTATGGAAATTTCTTTTAAGGTCAAATATATACCTATACCTACTTTATGGGTCAGTCATGTCACTCCCAGGAATTTACTGAAGCAAAATGAAAAAAAAGCTGTATATAACCACATGAAGATTTTGCACACAAGTATTCATAGGAGTGTTATTCATAGTAGCCCAGAGCTAGAAACAATAAAAATGTCCCTGTGAAAGAATAAGCAGAATGTGGCATATCTATACAATAGAACACTGTGCAACAAGGTAAAGGGGTGAACTAAAGATACTCCCACGGATGTATCTCAAAACTAATACATTGAGTTAAAGAGGCCAGTCACAAAGTGTGTATTGTATATTATTTTATTTGTATAAATCCTGGAAAATATAAACAAATATAGAGACAAAAGAAGATCCACTGGGAGGGAAAAAGAAGGGTGACCTTTTGGCTCAGATATGAGACTCCAGCTTTTCTTATAGTACTTTTGAAGATTTCCTTGAGTAGATGTTGCTTCATTTGCTGTATTACCTTAGGACCGTTTCCAGAGGCTTTAAATGTTTTCTTTTTCTTTTTAAAATAATTTTCACCAGTTTCACTGGGAATTGGATGTGCAGAGCTCCTCATGCCAACAGAACAGAATTCAATCTTTTACAGCTCTTTTTAATGTTATCTGAACTACATTAGTTGTCTTTTTAAAAACACAATAAATGCTCTTAATGGATTGCCAGGGTGTTTTTAAATAATTTTCAGTTATTTTACTGAGAAAGCTATATTGATTTATTTTCCAGTGCCGAAGTATATGCACACAGAGAAAACAATTTCCTTCATGTACAAAATTTTAGCTGTTGATTTTTTTCACTGTCCATTATGTGACTTCCTAAATAGAACTTTTAATTTTGTTTAAAAAAATGAAAAGCAAATATGCTGTATATGTGTGCTTGTTTTTTCCCTGCAAGACTGCTATCATGTGAGTTACAATGTCATTTTCCTAGTTGAAATTTGACTATGGCAGACATTGCAACAGCATGATATGTACTGCTGATTTGTTATTCTTTCCAGTTCAATTTGAGCACACTGTAGTCCATGATAGAATATCCATTATTTGTTTTGCACTGAACCCATCATTGTATTTATACAGGTGGTAGTTTTATCCCAAACTTGTGCACATGAAAAATTTTACATGCATCTACTACATCTTCTGCTTTCATAGACAGAAACAAAATTGGCTGTCATTTATTCCTTGATTCTTTTTTGAACATCAGGGATGAAGGTGAGAGTTTGAATATGTGCCTGTGGAAAATAGATAACAGTTCCTAGGTTTCTGGTTTAATTTTTTTTAATGCTTATTTATTTTTGACAGCAAGAGAGAGACACACAGTGAGAGCAGGGGAGGGGCAGAGACAGAGGGCAACAAAGAATCCGAAGCAGGCTCCAGGCTCCGAGTTGTCAGCACAGAGTCCGACACCGGGCTCGAACTCACCAACCGTGAGATCATGACTGAGCCAAAGTGGAAGGCTTAACTGACTGAGCCACCCAGGTGCCCCAACAGGTCCTAGTTTTTAATTAACTGTTTGTAAAATCCAAAATATGACAACTGCTGCCTGAGTGGAAGCATTGGTAGGAGACTGTTCTTATAAGGTAGTATCCATGCGTATAATATAACTAAGATTTGATACAAATATCAGAGATAGAGTGAAGAATCTGCTATCGTCAAATTCATGAAATTTAGAATTTAGCAATTACTGATTCTGTTTATTGAACACACACTATTTGCCAAGCGAGGGGATATCAAGGGACCAAGTGGTCTATGTAGGATAATTCCCTTATTTTCCACAAGCATGCGAGGCATAAGTCTTAATTACTACATTTTTACAAATGATCAAATAGGGCCATGAAAGGGTAAAGAACTTGTCTGAATTCACACAAAGCTGAAGTGTATTGTATGTAGCACAGATGAAGAATATTACCAAATACGTTCAAGGGAATGTGTTTCATTTAAGATAGTAGAGGCCTAGATAGAGAGGAATTTGCAAGTTCTGTTTAATGATGACGATGATGATGATTTTCTGTGTTTTTATCGTTGTATATTCAAAATGTGTAAGTACTTTGTTGTGTGTGCATTTGGGTATATAAATACGTATGACATGCCTGCATAGATTAGCATACATTTATGCTGTACAGAGTAGAGAGGAGGGACACAAAAACAACTACGGAAAATGAATAAATAAAGTGGATCAAATATGGAAAGTGAACAAATACTGAAAACAATAAGGCAAAGCAAAATTTTGTATCTAGTTATTAATAAATTGAGCAGTACTATTAACTCCCTGCCAAAAGTGAATTGGCTGTAATAATTAGAATGACAGCTATTTAGAAATCACAAGTTTATAAAGTGCTTGAAGATGCAGACAACATTTGTTTCTGTCAGTTCACAGCCAACTTTTCTTTTTTAATTTAACTTAATTAATTTAATTTAATTTTAGAGACAGAGCGCGAGCAAGTGGAGGAGAAGGGGAAAGGGGGGCAGAGAAAGAATCCCAAGCAGGCTCTGTGCTCTGAGCAGAGCCTGACACGGGGCCAATCACATGGCCCTCGGATCATGACCTGAGCAGATATGAAGGACGCTCAACTGACGGAGTCACCCAGGTGCCCAACACAGCAAACTTCTGAATCAAGGCAAATAAAAATTGGCCTAATGTTTTATGTATTAACAGACTAATCATCTAAATCAATAAAATGCAGATTATTTTACAACTTAGAGCATGTGGTTTTGGAGATATAATAATGTCAATGATACGTCTAGACTGATGTCTGTGAGGTCATTGATACAGCATTTTGTCCCCTAAAATGTTCGTATCAATGTAATTGAGAAGTAGTGACATGTAAACAAGTTTCATGGATTCCCATCTAAAATTAGATGGCAACTCCTGTTGAGGCCATGGTGGCCACAGGCTGAGTGCCGTGCATTACAGTTTTATGGTTTAACTATAATTAATTTAAACGTCAGACCCAGTTCTTTAAAACAGTGACAATTTAAGGAAACATCGCTTTATAACGAAATGCATTTCATAAATATCAAGCTGTGAAAGACTCAAAGTTTAAGAATGTCTAATAATTTGCCATTGAACATAAAAATCCACAAAAGTCAAATCATCAATGAAAGGTCACACCCGTTCTAGATTTATTTTTTTTTAACGTTTTTATTTATTTTTGAGACAGAGAGAGAGGGAGACACAGAATCCGAAGCAGGCTCCAGGCTCTGAGCAGTCAGCCCAGAGCCCCAAGCAGGGCTCGAACTCACGGACCACGAACTCACGGACCATGAGATCGTGACCTGAGCGAAGTCGGGCGCCCAACTGACTGAGCCACCCAGGCGCCCCTAGATTTAGAAAACATACCTCTATACCCATGGTGTGACTTAATTACTTCTTCATATTTCTTTTACCTTCTAATTCTTTTAGAAACAAACCAATTAATATGTTGTGCAAACCAGTGCAAAACATTCCAAGGCCGGGGAGTTAGTTTCACCCTCAGTTCTAAAGCTGCTATTGATAACTTTGAGCAAGTTTTATGGAACTTGGTGGCAGCAAATCCTCTCTCCCTCAACGGAAGATGGAATGACTTATTCTTGCTTTTCCAGGATCCCCTTCCCTAGGGAACAGGCATAGGACCCGGACTCTCCACTCAGCCTCACTTGCCCAAATTTGGAATTGTGAAACCATGACAAGAAGAAGAATAACGAAGAATTAATTCAGTGTTTGTGGTACTGGAGAGTTCATGGTGCTCTGTAAATAAACTATTCGTATCCTATATAAAGGTGCCTTTTCTATTCAGACAGAGTCACCAAAATATGTTCCAGAAGAAGGGAGGGATCCTAGACCACAGCCGTGGCCTGCTGGGTAAGAGCTCTTATTACCAGGCTAATCAAAAGGGATAGTTCGTGGATAGGGAGAATCTCCTATTCTAAAATATCTACCTCAAGAGAAAGAACTAGATCATCTCTTCCTATAAACAACGCTTAGTGTATTAGGGAAAAAAAAGGCTCCTTTCATCAACTTGTATTTCTTTCCATAATAGTTCTGCGCTTCAGATCTTGGCCAAATAGATATTGTAAACCAGAGATGTGTTCCCAGAAACTTTTTTCTAGTTATCATCAATTCACAGGATTGTTTTGAACTCTCAGGTAATTTTGTGTTTTTAAAATTTTCTGTCACCCTTTATGAAATGTGTGCAAATAGCAGCTGGGCTATTATTTTAATGCACATTGAAGCACACACAATTCATTTTTATGAAACAAAAAGCCACAGAAACATTGGCATCCTTGCTTTTTCCCTTGCCTCTGCCTATAATCTTAAAATGATGTCAAGCTATTGGAGGGGAAAAATTTGCAGTTATGTTGTCTAAGCCATTTTGTCATCACATTTCCAATTATGGGAGAAAAACTTAGTTGAGTTATCATCAGAAATGCAGGCTTTTAATAGATGTGCCAGCAGAAGCACTTTGGGGATTAATTTTTATAGCTGTCATTAGTTGCCACGGGACCTATCTATGGAAATCTTCCATTTATATAGGAAGCATGGCTGAAGAGAATCCAGAAATTTGAAAACCCATAATATGAGGATTGTTAAGTTACCAAAAGGATGATCATAAAAGCTTAAAGTTCTGGATATATTTTTGAAATATATTCATATTATCCTGCTAGACAAAAAAAAATACCATAAAAGGAGAAAAATCTTTTTGGTGGTAACTTTCTATCAGCACATAACATGTTCTAAATGCTCTTGCTGGAGTTGCTTGGAAAACTCTGATGACAAATATATTTGAGCATTTTTTTTTAATGTTAATGTAGGGATCTGGGTACTTTCTGGGCTATCAGCTTACAAGGAAGGCATCATGTCTGCATTTAAGGATGCAAAATCAAAGAGCTCCGTAAGTAACCATGTACTGAGTCTGTTAGGAGATTTAAGGTGCATCGCTTGATAACATGGAAAGTAGAGATAATAATTAGATATGGGAATAACATGTATCTGTGTAAAAAGACAAAACAGAGGTGAAATATGTCATTGGTTCTGACAAGAAATATGTAGTCAGTTGTTAAATAAGGCAAACACCAGTGAAGGTTTAGGACTCCATTTCCTTTCTCTTTCAGGGAAGGGAGATGAACAGAGGAGAGGCTGTCCGTGAATTGTTGGAAGTGTTTCACTCTGTAGCCGGCATATAAGGTAGTGAAGTTACATACATACGTTACAAACGGGGTAGTAGACAGACACTTTTGTCAGCATTTAGTTTTCCCAATTAGCAATATCAAATTTGGTGTGTTGGTATGGATTATTACATATTTTCCTTATTCCCCCCCCAAAAAAAAGACACCCCACAGCCTTTTAATTATTGTTACTATTGCCAAGATATACTCTGAAGATTTTAAACTAAAGTTTTGCTTTTGCACACTTTTTTTTTCTTTCTTTTCTAATGTCTCTCACACATTAAGCCAGTGCAGGTATTGCCCCAGGAAAAATGATGATCCAATCTGATAAAGAAATTACTTCTCAGTTTTGAATTTCAATGTATATTTTTTTAAGCCCTTGGCAGGAATGGTAGTGCTTTTGCTATGCTATTTCTTATTTGGTGTGTTTATTTTCAATTCAAAAAGAAGAGCATGGCATATTGAGATGAAACTCAGAAGGCCTCAGACTAGATGGCTCTCAAAGCAGAAAATTGAGGAGAATTCTTCATAACACCATCATTTTCTCACCTAAAAGAGTAAATAGTTTACCTTCCAAGCATGTGTGGGAGGAGTGTGAGATACAGGGGTCTTGAGTTGAATTTAGACTTAGTGAATATGACCGTTACAACCCCCTTGATTCATTTAGTAGAACCCAAAGAAATGGGCAAGGGTATGATTGGAAATTCATAGACAAATTGGAGGTATCATGCAACAGATGAGGTTTTTGCTTCCTTTACAAGGTAAAACCTAGAGAGGATGCACAATCGGTTAAATTAGGGTGAAATGCTGAAGGAAAGAATGCCTAGGTGATCCAATCATTCTGAATGTGGTGCAAGACTACATCTTAAGCTTTTCCATGTCTGTCGTAGATGGCAGAAATAAGGTGGTGATAATAAGGTGGTGATGATAAACAGGAATGTCTAAATGTCTGATATCTCTTTTGTAATCCCTCCAACCACTCTGTAGAATATGGATGTTTAGTGTCCTTATTTGCAGATGAAGATATTTTGTCATAGGGAGGCTAAGAGAAAGCCTTTGAAACAGTAGAATCTTTGACTTTAGGATAAGAAAAGACTCAATGGGAAGAAATTGTCAATAGCTGGTCATGATAGAGGTATCGGTGGCAGATGTGACAAAAACGTTGTATCAGGATTCTCACACAGAGTCGTGACGCTAAGGCTTTTCTTTCCAGGAAGCAACTTTATTGGTACCAGCCTGGCTCAGTTGGGTTCGTACCTGAAGAACTGAGCTCCAAATGCCACGTGGTGTAGTTTTTTATATATTTTCTACTTCTTTGTCTCCCATATAGGGTAACACACAAAACATGCAGTCTGATTAAATGGTCTCATGTTACAAGGTCGTGAGGGATGTTGTCACGTACGTATGTATGAGTATAGCCAGGTTGCCTTGCCGTGTTTTGTTTGTTTTTTTTTCCCTTTCCTTAGGGGACCCTACCACAACTTAATACTTAATATTGGATAAACACCTCATATTTTTAAATGACAAAGATTCATTTCTCACTATAAATTCCTGTCCTTACGGGTTAAGAGAAGATGTCTCCTTGTTGCAATCATTTCGGAAACTGATAGGGCAGCAACCGCCATTTTGCATGCTAACAGTTGCTATGGTAGAGAGAAAAAAGTAAAAATGTGCATGGATGATCTTGCATTGCACTTAAATGCACAGACCTATAATAGGCATAGGTAATTAAAGTGTTCCATAAGTGATATGTTATTAATTCACCTACTGGTCATTTATTAATTAAGCATGTGGTCCTAACCTACCACAGCGTGTTCTAGGAGGTGAAATTCTATTGAATCTCCAGAAAACAGACAGCCGGAAGTATTTGACAAACCATATTCCACCCTTTTGGTTGCTACAGATTTTGCTCAATTTCTTTTCTGGATAAAAACAGACTCCCTGTTACTCCGTAAGAGTGAGAAGTCAATTTCCCTAGCCTGTCGCCATGTCAAGCACCGAGTCCTGTATCTTTGTGAGGTTTCTCCGTCTCCATTATTTTCCCCTGTCACATCTGAACTGGCTGCTGGAGAATATTTCTTTGTTGGTGTCAGAGCAACTTTTTCAGCCTTCTTGTCCCTGTGGAATAGCAAAGGGTTAAAGGTCATTTTAACCTTCAAAGAGTCACAAACTCACAAAACTCTTCATTTACTTTCCATAACCAATGTAGCAACCTGCCCAGCTTTCTTCATGGTAACAAGTAGTTTTATCACCTCCTTCTTACTAGTTATTCTGTTTTTTCAGGCAATATATCCTGGTAAGATAAACACACACTTTGAATTCAATATGACTTCATACCAAGTATTGTATTAATTCAAGTATAAATAAATGGAACATATCTAAAGATGCACTTGTGATGAGCACCTGCGGTGCTGTTTAGGAAAGTGTTGAATACCTGAAACTAATATCACATGTATATTAGCTAACCACAATATAAATAAATTTAAAAAAATATTTTTAATGTTTATTTTTGAGAGAGAGAGCATGAGTGGGAGAGGGGTAGAGGGAGAGGGAGACACAGAATCTAAAGTAGGCTCCAGGCTCTGAGCTGTCAGCACAGAGCCCAACATGGGGCTCCAACCCATGAACCGCGAGATCATGACCTGAGCTGAAGTCGGATGCCCAACAAACTGAGCCACCCAGGAGCTCTTAAATAATTTTTTTTTAAAGCAATGGCTTGTAAATAACTCTGAGTCTTCTCTCATGCTATGTGGCATCATGTTCCTTCTTCTGAGTGTTGTGCTCAGTCTGTGACTTTCTAGTTGCTTTTTCTCTATTTGAGGTATGAATGTGTCTGTTTCCAAGTAGTCACCTTCAAGTATGAAGGTGTGCTGGGGGTGATTTGCTGTGAGGATGATATTTATCATGATGGGGATGTTTTTTTCTCATCTCTTTTCTTCTCACCTATTTTAGGGATAAGAGTCTTAGTTTGATCTGAGAAGTTAGCCAAACAGCGATTATTTAGATCGCCTTCTTCCTATATCAAATATGCTGACAATTGGTCGATAATTCACATGGTTATTATACTATGATTACTATGTTATTATACTATGATTATACTATGATATCAACGTGACTCTAGGCATATTGTTCTAATTATTAGATTTTTTCCCCCAGTTCACTGGGTGACACTATCATAAGTTCTCTAGAAGCAAAGATAAACGTCAATTTTAATGACACCACATAATTAGATACTCATATTATCCCTTTTCACCCAACAAAACAAAGTTATGCCCCTAATTCTCTTTCCTCTTAATATGATATATTTGCGCATGTAATATCCTGGTTTAGAAGGTTAGGACTATTCTATACAAACCACCTGATTGTCAGCTTGAACACAGGATACCAGACTGAACTGGTCAGTCTTGTTTCTTCTAGAAGGCGCATAAGGCCCTTAAAACAACAGAAACCTGATAAACCTAGAAAAGATGCCTCAATACACCTGCATGAGCACATTATCCTAGCCGATGTGATACATCGGAAGTGCCGGATTTAATATACATCTGCTGGAGAAAATTAAAATGAGTTTGTTATTTAATTAGAAAACAGAGGCTGTAATTTTCTGCTCAGGTTGTCAAGAACCCAGCCAACTTTAAAGAGAAGAGAAAGCACTTTAAGAGAAGATGCGTTTTAAAGGTAACACACAAGTGGTTCAACTAGCACGGACATAAACACATGGAATGGGTTTGATTGAGCAACTTCCTTGGGGAAATCCCGGCTTTCAGTTCTCCCGTGGTCTTCAAACACTTAGAGTTTAGAGGTCAGAGAAAAGAAAAACTTAGCGCTCAATTAAAGGAATCATCGTTGTCTTGGCAGCTGGGAGTACGTGAACCAGTGCACTGACATTTACAAATCCTTTGATTGCTGGAGATGATTAGGTGAAGTTGTTAGCCAAACTCTTCTTGTTTCCTCTTAGCGACTGGAAGCAAAACGGCCACGGGCGCCACATTCATTCTTCACAGAGAAACACAAAGGGGCGTCACATTCATTCTTCACAGAGAAACACAAAGGGACAGAGGTAGGACACGCACACAGCTCTACATTCCTCAGAAGAGGAATGTAAGTGAAAAAAATTAACTTGCTAAACCTTTCGTCATTTCTTTAAAACTGCCACAGTCGATCATTTCAATACAGAACTTATTATGAGATAACACTTTACGAGCTTTTCTTAAAAAGGAGATACAAAAGGCAGATTTTGTAGGTCTAGAAAATATATGCATAACAGAAAGGCTGACAAACCCTAAATTAAGAAAATAATTCCTATAGTCTAACTTTGACAGTTAAATTTAAGAGACCGATAACCCTGGCATTTCTTCCCACTTACATTCTCAGCCTCAGAGATAATTGGAGGCAAGAGAGATTTAACTATTCTAAGTCTTTCTCCTCTGAGAATTGCCTTCCTCTGTAGCACTCTCTCCTTTCCTTTTTCTTCCCAATTTACTATCACTCCCGGGTACATACAGCCTGTTTAAATATGTTTCAGGAAAATATGCATCAGTGATTTAATCCTTGTTGTGAATATAAGCCAGGCTCTTATTACTCCTAGCAAATATTGGCCTTTTGATCTTTAATCTGCTTGTGGAATAAAGAAGTCAGTTGAATTCCGGGATCCACGGAAAGATTGCTGGGAAAACGTATGGGAATATTGACGCATAGATATAACAATTCTAACACCGTTTGGTTAATTACACACAAGACCAGATCTGTCCACATAGGAAAAGCAGGTCTAAGCTGATTTCTTCATTAACAGCAGAAATCTGGGCATGCTGCTGCGAAGAGAATGCAGACAGGAAGTGTCAGCTCTACTTACTGGAAGACATGTACCAAGGAGTAGACCTAAAAGGCAATGACCTCGACAGCCTTCATTAAGAAATTAACTGGGCTGACTTTGAAAGTGTCCATTGAAAGCCCAAAAGTTAATAAATCAAAGCCACAAAGTGGGGTAGGAAATGCCTTCTTAGGTATCCTATCTGGCTTAAGCCCCTGGCTTTCCCACTTACTAATTTGTGAGAAACATGGCAAATTATTTAGCCCCTCTCTGTGCAAGAGTTATTTCCCTTGCAATAACTTGGAAGGTTGTTAGGTGAATGCGATGTGATCACACATAAGCATGCCTCTCATATACTCTTTGCTAATTCACAAATTTTCTTCCCATTCCCTGTTTAAATTAGGCTTATATTTAAACATGAAGCAGATGAAGAAACAAGTTTTATAGGAACTGCTTTCTAATACTAAGAAGCATTACCCTGCTAATGTACCCTTGGTCATATAGGCAAAGTCATACTTTAGTGTTTCAGTGAATATGCCAAAGATTTCATTGGTCTCTTTTATTTTTACTGAAATTTAATTACAATTTGTGTCATGGATAGGAACATAGCTCAATCTTCATACCCATAAAAGCTCTGAAACTATTAAGATTAATTTTGTTTATTTTTAGTCATCTTTATCATAAAAACGTATCGTTTCAAAACTGACAGATTGATGTGAGTATATTTATTCTTATGAATTTTAACAACTGAGTATAAATCTATAACTGCTAAACTGTTATCACTAGCACAATAAGACTATACAGAAAAAAAATCAGAATTTATCTTTTTCCCACTGCTTACAGAAGATGTAGATATACACCATTTCCAGGCCCTTCCTAATAATTGTATCCAGGTTTGCTTCTGGGTAAAGCTTTGTTGTTTGAAATGGGACTCTGGTTTCTAGAAGCCAAAAAGCAAAATCTTCCTTTTGCCAAAAATGTTGTTTTAGGTGTAGATAACAACCCAGTCCTATGCCAATCAACACATGGGATTTTCATGCCCATAGATATGGCTAAGGTTAGACCCATTAATGTAAAGTTCAGTACTCAGATATAGACAAGAAACCTTATAGCTCTAATTGTTAGTGGCAGCAGAATTGTAACCATGTATGTAGCCACACAATTAAAAAGTCAATCCACCGTAACAGGGCATAGAACATTAGAGAATTGGAGTTAATTCCTTTCCTGAACATGCCTGAAGACAGCCCTTCTACTAGATTTTCCATTTGCAATACCCTGATAAATTCACTTACTCTATAAGCCAGTTGGAGCCTGGTTTTCTGACACTTGCAATTGAAAGAATTCTTCACCCAGCTCAAATTTAATAACACTTTCCTCGACTTTATTCTGAAACTGTTTTTAGAACTTTTATTCTTTTTTTCATATCATTTCCATGGTTTTCAACAAGTTGAAGTCTGGACTTGTAAACTTACTTTTCAAGGGCATTAACAACCTGATTCTAGTTACTTTCCACCTTCTGCTCTTTTATAGAAAAGCTTTACTTCAGCTGAACTATTCTATCAACATCTCCAGCACACGTCAGGCACACACCCCTTTTAACATTTTTCACTTCCTCTAGCACATAGTCCTGTATCTGTGTCTTCTTAAAAGACTTTTCTCCCTCAAATTCCAGCCCAAGCCCCTTTGTATAAATTTTCCACCAATGTCTTTTGTTCATACTGAATCTTTTCTTTTCCAGATACATGGCACTAATTATACGCATAGCATATTGGTGAAATTCCACTTCACCTAGAACAATTCTATGTATGTCAAAACTACTTTTGTAAAATTATTTAATTTGCATGTGTGTGTTTTCAGGATCCATTTGAAATGCAAATTGGAGTGTGTGTCGATGCTGCTAATGAAATGACTTTCTAAAATTTCATATGGTTCTCATACATTTTGACACTACGTGAGTTTTGTTGTAAGCATTTCCCCCTAATTCTGTAAATATTTATTAAGAATTTAGGGTCAGTCTGTGCACACTGTCGGTTGTGGTAGCACATCACAAACGAACAGAGTCTCTGCTTTCATTGTCTAGTGGAGAAGGAATAGAAAAATAACAGAAATCAGGAAAATAAGTCAGTTGACTAAGCTGTTCATTGGGATGGGGGAGACTTCTCTAGGACAGGGTGACTACATGTCTCCTTTGCCTAGGAAAGTTCTGGGATAGTCCTGTTGTATTGGCATTCCATCTTTGTCATAATTTATTTCAGATTTTAATGTTAACATAAAATATTGCAGCTAAAATTTGCATTAAAGTAAACTAAGGTGGATTTGGCAAACTTCTTTGCCATCTAGTCATTCATCACGGCTTACTGTTTGTAACATAGTTTAATCTGAAACAAGACTGATAGTAACTCTGTTTTTGTGAGACTTTCACAATCTATCTTATACCTTCCCTAATAGACAGCATGCTGGCTTTCATGTAAAAAAAAATGTAGAGTACTGAGACATTCACAATTATGACAGAGAATTCTTTCTAGTCTTGGCCAGTAATAGAGGAAATATTCAATACTACAGGCTGCCAGACATTGCCTGTACCAGCCAGCTTTGCCTCAGCTGATGCCTTAGCCTTCCAGCAAAACTAAGCTTTCATGTCAATGCAGTCGCTGGGAAATGTGGAAAATTCAAGATTAAGAATATAGAAAGCATGTGCAACAAGCAGAGTCTGAAGAGTGCAGCCAGAGACCCACAGAGAGTAGCCTGTGCAGTGAAATAGTTCAGGTAATACACAGTGAAAGTATATGTAGCTTGATTTATCATGTTTTATTTATTTTATAATTTTATGTATTTATTAATTGCCTGTGCATTTTGCAATAAAAGCTTTAAATAAAAGTAATAAAGCTTTCAGCAGCAGTGATCAAAAAAGTAAATATTTAATAAAAAATAAGAAGAACTGATCTTTCATTCTTCTAGAAAGCAGATAATGAATCTATAACGTGCACAAAATACAAGTTGAATTTACTTTCCACAGTGGAGTTACAGTGTTTATTACTAATGATACGAAAAGCATCAGACACAACCCTGCTGACAAACATCAGCATCTGTTTTAAAATTAGTAGATGCTTTAACAAGATGTTATAAAAATGTACATGTAGAGTTTTTTAAACATGTAGAGTTTCAGAAGATGCATTTACATTTTATTCTATGAAGCATGGCTTTGCATTTAAATCAAATGTATTTCTAAACTAATTTTGTTCATTTTGGATTCCAGAGTGTCCTAGGTAGAAATAAAAAGTGTTATTTTTTGGTTTTGTTAGCAAAACAGAGAGCTCATAAACAGGTAAGTGATACTAGTGTCATTAGATGCTTTGAATAAAATAATTCTAATAATGTTTTAATTTGGTTTTTGAAATGGCTCATGAAATCCAAGTAACATGTTTAGAATTTTGGTCTTTTTCTAAGTTTATTTATTTATTTGAAGAGAGAGGTTGAGTGAGGGAGGAGCAGAGAGAGAGGGAGAGAGAGAATCCCAAGCATGCAGGGCTTGAACCTACCAAATGTGAGATCACGACCTGAGTCGAAACCGAGAGTTTGACACTTAACTGACCGAGCCACCCAGATGCCCCTAGAATTTTAGACTTTGAAAAGATTAAATTCACTTTATTGTAAATGTTATTATAAACTCAGTTGAAAAAGCATACATAGTTATTTTTGTATTGATATTATGAAAACAAATTTTAGGTGAGCATGGTGTTGGGTTAAAAACATGGCTCCTGTTAAATTAAAAAACAACTTGTGATATTTGTCCTTCTGCCTGACGTATTTCACTTAGCATAATACTGTCTAGCTCCAACCACAATGTTGCAAATGCAAGATTTCATTCGTTTTCATGGTTGAGTAATATTCCAGTGTGTGTGTGTGTGTGTGTGTGTGTGTGTGTGTGTGTGTGTGTTCGTGTGTACCATATCTTCTTTATCCATTCATCAGTTAATGGACACTTCGGCCATTTCCATAGTTTGGCCCTTGTAGATAATGGTGCTATAAATATTGGCGGGCATGTATCCCTTCGAGTCAGTATTTTTGCATTTATTTATTTATTTACGTATTAAAATTTCCATCCAAATTAGTTAGCATATCGTGCAACAATGATTTCAGGAGTAGATTCCTTAATGCCCCTTACCCATTTAGCCCACCCCCCCTCCCACAACCCCTCCAGCAACCCTCAGTTTGTTCTCCATATTTATGAGTTTCTTCTGTTTTGTCCCCCTCCCTGTTTTTATATTATTTTTGTTTCCCTTCCCTTAGGCTCATCTGTTTTGTCTCTTCAAGTCCTCATATGAGTGAAGTTGTATGATATTTGTCTTTCTCTGACTAATTTCACTTACCATAACACCCTCCAGTTCCATCCATGTAGTTGCAAATGGCAAGATTTCATCCTTTTTGATTGCTGAGTAATACTCTTTCTCTCTCTCTCTCTCTCTCTCTCTCTCTCTCTCTCTCTATATATATATATATATATATATATACCACATTTTCTTTATCCATTCATCCATCGATGAGCATTTGGGCTCTTTCCATACTTTGGCTATTGTTGATAGTGCTGCTATAAACACGGGGGTGCATGTGTTCCTTTGAAACAGCACACCTGTATCCCTTATATAAATGCCTAGTAGTGCAATGCTGGGTCATAGGATAGTTCTATTTTTAGTTTTTTGAGGAACCTCCATACTGTTTTCCAGAGTGGCTGCACCAGCTTGCATTCCCACCAACAATGCAAAAGAGATCCTTTCTCCGCATCCTCGCCAACATCTGTTGTTGCCTGAGTTGTTGATGTTAGCCATTCTGAGAGGGGTGAGGTAGTAATCTCACTGTGGTTTTGATTTGTATTTCCCTGATAATGAATTATGTTAGCATTTTTTTTTTCATGTGTCGGTTGGCCATCTGGATGTCTTCTTTGGAGAAATGTCTCTTCATGTCCTTTGCCCATTTCTTCACTGGATTATTTGTTTTTTGGGTGTTGAGTTTGATACGTTCTTTATAGATTTTGGATGCTAATCCTTTATGTGATATGTCGTTTGCAAATATCTTCCCCCATTCTGTCAGTTGACTTTTAGTTTTGCTGATTGTTTCCTTCCCTGTTCAGAAGCTTTTAGTTTTGATGAGGTCCCAATAGTTCATTTTTGCTTTTGTTTCCCTTGCCTCTGGAGACATGTTGAGTAAGAAGTTGCTGTGGCCAAGATCAAAGAGGTTTTTGCCTGCTTTCCCCTCGAGGATTTTGATGGCTTCCTGTCTTACATTGAGGTCTTTCATCCATTTTGAGTTTATTTTTGTGTATGGTATAAGGAAGTGGTCCAGGTTCATTCTTCTGCATGTCGCTGTCCAGTTTTCCCAGCACCACTTGCTGAAGAGACTGTGTTTATTCCATTGGATATTCTTTCCTGCTTTGTCAAAGATTAGTTGGCCATACGTTTGTGGGTCAATTTCTGGGTTCTCTATTCTGTTCCATTGATCTGAGTGTCTGTTCTTGTGCCAGTACCATACTGTCTTGATGATTACAGCTTTGTAGTATAGCTTGAAGTCTGGGATTGTGATGCCTCCTGCTTTGGTTTTCTTTTTCAAGATCACTTTGGCTATTTGGGGTCTTTTCTGGTTCCATACAAATTTTAGGAATGTTTGTTCTAGCTCTGTGAAGAATGCTGGTGTTACTTTGATAGGGATTGCGTTGAATATGTAGATTGCTTTGGGTAGTATCGACATTTTAACAACATTTGTTCTTCCTATCCAGGAGCATGGAATCTTTTTCCATTATTTTGTGTCTTTTTCAATTTCTTTCATAAGCTTTCTATAGTTTTCAGTGTATAGATTTTTCACCTCTTTGGTTAGATTTATTCTTAGGTATTTTATAGTTTTTTGTGCAACTGCAAATGGGATCAATTACTTGATTTCCCTTCTGTCACTTCATGTTGGTGTATAGGGATGCAACCGATTTCTGTGCATTGATTTTATATCCTGCAATTTTGCTGAATTCTTGAATCAATTCTAGCAGTTTTTGGTGGAATCTTTTGGGTTTTCCATATAATGTCATCTGCGAAGAATGAAAGTTTGACCTCCTCCTGGCCGATTTGGATGCCTTTTATTTCTTTGTGTTGTCTGATTGCAGAGGCTAAGACTTCCAAAACTATGTTGAATAACAGTGGCAAAAGTGGACATCCCTGTCTTGTTCCTGACCTTAAGGGGAAAGCTGTCAGCTTTTCCCCATTGAGGATGATATTAGCATTGGGTCGTTCATATATGGCTTTTATGATCTCGAGGTATGCTCCTTTTATCCCTACTTTCTGGAGGGTTTTTATCAAGAAAGGATGCTGTATTTTGTCAAATGCTTTGTCTGCATCTACTGAGAGGATCATATGGTTCTTGTCGTTTCTTTTATTGATGTGATGAGTCACATTAATTGTTTTGCAGATATTGAACCAGCCCTGCATCTCAGGTATAAATCCCACTTGGTCGTGGTGAATAATTTTTTTAATGTATTGTTGGAGCTGTTTGGCAAATATCTTGTTGAGGATTTTTGCATCCATGTTCATCAGGGAAATTGGTCTATAGTTCTCCTTTTTAGTGGGGTCTCTGTCTGGTTTTGGAATCAAGGTAATGCTGGCTTCATAGAGTTTGGAAGTTTCCTTCCGTTTCTATTTTTTGGAAGACCTTCAAGAGAATAGGTGTTAAGTCTTCCTTAAATGTTTGGTAGAATTCCCCTGCAAAGCCATCTGGCCCTGGACTCTTGTTTTTTGGCAGATTTTTGATTACTAATTTGATTTCCTTACTAGTTATGCATCTGTTCAAATTTTCTATTTCTTCCTATTTCAGTTTTGTAGTGTATATGTTTCTAGGAATTTGTCCATTTCTGCCAGTTTGCCCATTTTATTGTCATATAATTGCACATAATATTCTCTTATTATTGTTTTTATTTCTGCTGTGTTGGTTTTGATCTCTCCTCTTTCATTCTTGATTTTATTTATTTGGGCCCTTTCCTTTTTCTTTTTGATCAAACTGGCTAGTGGTTTATCAATTTTGTTAATTCTTTCAATGAACCAGCTTCTGGTTTCATTGATTTAGTCTACTGTTTTTTTGGTTTTGATAACATTAATTTCTGTTCTAATCTTTATTATTTCCTGTATCCTCCTGGTTTTGGGTTTTATTTGCTGTTCTTTTTCCAGCCACTTAAGGCATAAGGTTAGGTTGTGTATATGAGATCTTTCTTCCTTCTTTAGGAAGACCTGGATTCCTAAATACTTTCCTCTTATGACTGCCTTTGCTGTGTCCCAGAGGTTTTGGGTTGTGGTGTTATCATTTTCATTGGCTTCCATATACTTTTTAATTTCCTCTTTAACTGCTTGGTTAGCCCATTCATTCTTTAGTAGGATGTTCTTCAGTCTCCAAGTATTTGTTACCTTTCCAAACTTTTTCTTGTGGTTGATTTCAAGTTTCATAGCATTGTGGTCTGAAAATAAGTACGTTATGATGTGAATCTTTTTGTACTTACTTAGGGCTGATTTGTGTCCCAGTATATATTCTATTCTGAAGAACATTCCATGTGCACTGGAGAAGAATGTATATTCTGCTGCTTTAGGATGAAATGTTCTGAATGTATCTGTTAAGTCCATCTGGTCCAGTGTGTCATTCAAAGCCATTGTTTCCTTGTTGATTTTTTGATTAGATGATCTGTCCATTGCTGTGAGTGGTACGTTGAAGTCTCCTACTATTATGGTATTACTATTGATGAGCTTCTTTATGTTTGGGATTAATTGATTTATATATTTGGGTGCCACCACATTTGGTGCATAAATGTTTACAATTGTTAGGTCTTCTTGGTGGATAGACTCCTTGATTATGATACAATGCCCTTCTGTATTTCTTGATACAGTCTTTATTTTAAAGTCTAGATTGTCTGATATAAGTAGGGCTATTCCAGCTCTCTTTTGTTGACCATTAGCATGATAGATGGTTCTCCATCCCCTTATTTTCAGTCTGAAGGTGTCTTTAGGTCTAAAGTGGGTCTCTTGTAAGCAGCATATAGATGGATCTTGTTTTCTTATCCATTCTGTTACTCTATGTCTTTTGATTGGAGTATTGTGTCCATTGACGTTTAGAGTGAGTACGGAAAGATATGAATTTATTGCCATTATGATGCTTGTAGAGTTGGAGTTTCTGGTGGTGTTCTCTGGTCCTTTCTAATCTTTGTCAGTTTTGGTATATATATATATATATATATATATATATATATATATATATATACACCAAATGTATGTGTGTGTATATATATATATAAAATATATATAATTTTTTTTCATCTTTTCTTCCCTCAGAGAGTCTCCCTTAAAATTTCTTGCAGGACTGGCTTAGTGGTAACAAACTCCTTTAGTTTTTGTTTGTCTGGGAAACTTTATCTCTCCTTCTATTTTCAATGACAGCCTTGCTGGATAAAGAATTCTTGGCTGCATATTTTTCTGATTCAGCACACGGAATATATCCTGCCACTCCTTTCTGGCCTGCCAAGTTTCTGTGGATAGGTCTGCTGCAAACCTGATCTGTCTTCCCTTGTAGGTTAGGGACTTTTTTTTCCCTTGCTGCTTTCATAATTCTCTCCTAGCCTGAGTATTTTGTGAGTTTGTGAGTCGGTTTTGTTGAATCTAATGGGGGTCCTCTGTGCTTCCTGGATTTTGATGTCTGTGTCTTTCCCCAGGTGAGGAAAGTTCTATGATTTGCTCACATAACACTTCTACCCCTATTTCTCTCTCTTCCTCTTCTGGGACCTCTATGATTCTGATGTTCCTTTTTAATGAGTCACTGATTTCTCTAATTCTTAAATCATGATATTTTGCCTTCATCTCCCTCTTTTTTTCTGCTTCATTATTCTCTATAATTTTGTCCTCTATATTGCCGATTCTCTGTTCTGCCTCATCCATCCTTGCCGCCACTGCATCCATCCGTGATTACAGCTCAGTTAGAGCATTTTTAATTTCATTCTGGCTATTTTTTTACTTCTTTTATCTCTGTGGAAAGGGATTCTAATCCATTTTCGACTCCAGCTAGTATTCTTATTATCGTGATTCTAAATTTTGGTTCAGACATCTTCCTTGTATGTGTGTTGGTTAAATCCCTGGCTGTCATTTTTTGTGCTCTTTCTTTTGGGGTGAATTCCTTTTTTTTTTTTTTTCATTTTGAGAGGAGAAAAGGAATTAATGAGGTAGAAAAATTAAAATTAAAAAAATTAAAATTAAAGAAATATTAAAATTAAAAATTAAAAACACACACACACCAAAAATCGAATACATGATGCTAAATCATAGGTGTGGGTGTAGGTTTTGGTCTGTGTGTTTAAAGTGGTTTGAAAGATTAGAGAAAAAAAGGGGGGGAGCAACAAGAAGGAAATCGTTTGAGAATTTGAAAAAATGAATACACTGAAGTAGACTAAAATGAGATGCTGGGAGTAAAATAGAACTTGAAAAAATATGCACAAAAGTAAAGAATATAGAGAAAAAATAAGGAAAAATACTTTTAATAAAAATTAAAAATAAATATGATTTTTTTATTTTTCTGTATTCAAGAAAAAGAAAAACAAAAAAGATAAAAAAAGAAAGAAAAAAAGGAAATCATTTTACAAATTTGAAAAAGTGAATACACTGTAGTAGACTAAAATAAAGTGGAAGTAAAATAGAATTTGAAAACATTTACATAAAAGCAAAAAATATAGTATAAAACTAAATAAAAATATTTTTAATAGACATTGAAAGTAAAAATGAAGTTTTTCTCTTTCTGCATTCAAGAAAAAGAAAAGAAACAAAAAAGAAAAAAAGAAAAAGGAAAAAAAGGAAATCGTTTGAAAATTTGAAAAGGCGAATACACTGAAGTAGACTAAAATAAAATAAGGGACGTAAAATAGAATTTGAAAAAATTTACACAAAGGTAAAAAATATAGTAATAGAAATTAAAGAAAAATATTTTTAGTAAAAATTGAAAATAAAAATGAATTTTTCTCTTTCTGTATTCAAGAAAAAGAAGAGTGTAAAAGAGAAAAAGAAAGAAAGAAAATTGTATAGATGAACCTGCTAACAGATTGAAGTAGGACTGAAATGATTTCGTTTTCCTCTAGGAGTCAGTCTATGTAGCGCTTTATAGTCCATAAACTAAGCTGGCGGTGAGACTTGTGTTCTTCAAGAGCGAAGTTGGCCCAGTTGGGCAGGGCTCGGTGTAACAGCTCCGCTCTCCACTAGATGGCGCTGCTATCCTACTGGGGTGGATTGTTGCGGTGCTCTTAGGTGCCTATGCGCATGCGTGGGAGCGGGAAAATGGCACCACCCAGGTACCTGGTCTGTTCTCCCAGATCAGCAGTCGCACACCTGTCCTCTGTCTTCAACTTTCGTCCACTCCCTGCTTTTTCACTCTCCAGGTCCCGGGCAGTACCTCTCTCCCGAGTTTTGTCTCAGATGCGGCTGTTTTCCCCGGTCCCTTACTTCCGAAGGACTGCGGCTTTGACCAGCTCCGCCCCTCTGCAGGAGGGTCTCACCAAGCAATGGCCAAATGCTGGCTGCACCCAGGAACGCTTGCGGGACTCTGCTGCTGCCGGTGCCCTGAGACTGTGGCCAGGTGCCAGCCCGCCCCAGAAAAAGTTCGCGAGACAGAAAAAGTTCACGAGATAGCGTGGCAGCAGCATTTCAGGGATGATGGAAAATCGCAACACACATCTGGCACCACGCCTCACCCTTAACAACCTTGCCCCAGCACCAGCGAATGTGGCTGTTTTCTGGGGTCTGCTGGGACCAGGTGGCTTCCACAGTCTCCACCAAATGTCCTTCCAGCAGTGGAACCGCTTTTCCCCGTGTGGCCTGAGAACCTCCCGGACCCCACTCTGTTCCTGAGGATTTGCCCTTCCCACCAGAGCACCGCCAGGTATGGAGCTGGGGAGCTGCAGCCTCTTCACTCCCCCTATTTACAGTCTTAATGGAATTTAAACCCTCTCCTTTCTCCTTTCTCCTTTCTCTCTTTTTAGTTTAGTCCCTGCGGCTCTTTCCAATTTTCCACTTTCTCTCCAGCTGCTTTTGGGGAGGGGTGCTTTTCCCGTATCCTCCCTCCACCCCCCCAGTCTCTATCCTCTCTCCACTCACAAAAGCACCTCCCTTCCTGCGCTTTCTCACTTCCCAAGCTCACCTCTCCGCGCCGTGTACCTGCTGAATTCTGTGGTTCAGGTTGTGCAGATTGTTGTGTTAATCCTCCAATCAGTTTTCTCGGTGTGTAGGATGGTTTAGTGTTGGTCTGGCTGTATTTCATGGACGCGAGACACACAGAAAAACTTCCATGCTGTTCTTCCATCTTGGCTCCTCGTCAATATGTTCACCTTCTTTGGATAAATGCCTAGTAGTACACTTGTTGGATCATAGGGCAGTTCTCTTTTTAACTTTTTGAGGAGCCTCCATACTATTTCCCAGAGTGACGGCACCCGTTGGCATTCCCCCCAATAGTGCAAAAGGGTTCCCCTTTCTCCACATCCTCACCCAAACCAAGAAACAGGCTTTCACTGTAGAGAACAAACTGATGGTTATCAGAGGGGAGGTAGGTGGGAGGATGGGTTACATAGGTGATGGGGATTAAGGACTGAACGTACAGTGATAAGCACCGGGTGATGTATGGTAGTGTTGAATCACTGGACTGTCTCCTGGAAACTAATGTTACACAGTATCTTAACTAACTGGCACTTAAATAAAGACTAAAAACAAAACAAAAGACCATGGAGTACAAGTGGACTTCGAGTTAATTTCAATGAGTACAAGAGGCTGACACATTCCAACAATTTAAATTAAAATTCTGGTTATCAAGATGAAGAAAAAAAAACCCAACAAAACGAATCTTGTTCTTTGCACAGAATCACTGAACTAGAGCTGTTTTGTGAGAAAGCAGATGTGGAACGTTAAAAAGAAGTCAGAGTTTCAATTCTGGCATCATCTTGGATTTAGTTTGCCCTTATACTGTGCACAAATATAAACTGGACATAGTGTACGAGACAATAGTTTTAAGACTTTATTAACAGGCCATACAGAGAATAGGGGATAAAGTAAAAAGGTGAGTCCTATGATGAACCCAGCCTCCAGTCTTGGTGCACTTCTGGAGTGCAGCACAGAAGATCACGGGATGAACAAAGCCAATTCTCTGAGGCAAGGAGAAAGGGACTGGATTTGGGGGAGGATGAAGTGACTTGATTTTGTGGAGAATACATGTGATGATGGAACTGTATTGGAAAGAACCCCAGAAATATACCTCAAGTCCCTTGATGATGCTGTTGAATACTAACCTGTTTATGCAGAAGCTGGATTTCCACAAGGCCAAGCAAATACTGGTGGGCTGCACGCTGAACAATTTTTAGACCCTGCGTATGGCTGAAAAATATTCAAGTTTCGAGTAACAAGAGTAAATAGATCTTCTTTGATTTTATTAACAAAATTTTTTTAATGTTTATTTATTTGTGAGAGAGACAGAATGCGAGCAGAGACACAGAGAGAGGGAGACAGAATCTGAAGCAGGCTCCAGGTCTGAGCTGTCGGCCCAGAGCCTGACGCGGGGCTCGAACCCACAAACAGCGAGATCATGACCTGAGCTGGAGTCAGATGCTCACCTGACTGAGCCACCCAACTGCCCCAGAGATCTTCTTAAACACCCAGGACATTCGGGAGGTTTCTCATAATGACTGTGTTATAGGAGTAGGGCTAGACTAGCCTGGGAGTAGAGCCCTATCCAAGCTTTAAAGTAGCAATAATAAAACTACCTACAAATAATTAACTGCTAACAAGAACAAAGCATGTAGTACTCAAAGAAAGAAAACAAAAAGCTACTACCAAACCATTAAAGTTCACAAGGGTAAGCATTTGGTAAAAAGTTAGAAATGTAGAGAAGCAAGAAATCATGACCCAAAAGCAAGTGGGGGAAAAACAAAAGAAGTGATAACAGAATTAGCAGATAGGATTTAAAAACACAGTATCCAAAATATATTCAATAGCATTAGCATAATAAATGCATTCATATAAGCATATCTAGGCAAAGCAATGGAAAATACATAAACCAATCAAATGGAACACCTGCAGTTGAAAAGTACAGTAACTGAAATGAAAAATCTCTTGTAGAGGCTTAAGAATTGATCGGACACTGCAGACAACAATATATAGTGAACTTGATTTCCCAACAATATAAACTATGCAAACTTGAACACAGAAAACTAAAAGACTGAAAATAAAATATACAGTGACATGTGGAACAAAATATGTCTACCATCTGTAATTGGAATCCTGCAAATTGTGGGAGGGGGGAGGTGGGGAGAAAGGCATTTGAATAAATAATGACGGAAAAAGTTTCAAAGTCAATGAAATCATAGGGATCTAAAGAGATCATGTTTCTTGTACTTTGAGACACTGGGATTTTTCTCTGTTCTGTTTTTGTTTTTGTTTTTGTTCATTTTTCATTTGGCTTCCTCGCGTCGTGGCATACCCTCCCCCGTCTCATGTGGCCTGAGAGTTTGTCCCTTGAGATATTTTGAGCTTCGCTCATTTTAGCCTGCTTCCCTATTCAGGTTAAAAATCGGGCAGATTCTGCGTGGGGGCAACTTGTTTGTGGAGTTTCATCTCTTAAACATCAAAAAACTAGAGGATTCCATTCTGCTTTTCCAGACTGCCACATTCATACGTGGGGCCATAGCATTTGGCAAAGCTTAGTAGGGGAACAAACTGTGAGTTTTCTGTTCTTCAGGTTGCAAAAGCCCCCGCAGCTCAGAGGCAAGGTCCTTTGTTTTCTGTTTTCCCTAGCAGAACACTTCTGTGATTGGCAGGGAACCAGATCCTTTGCCTACACCAGAGCTGGAGGGAAGTTCCTTGGGGGATGAAAAGGGCCAATGGCCTCAGCTCAGCTAGGGAGTGCTGCTCTCTATCTGGAATTTTAGTTCGTCTAGCCTTCTTTGGAACCACAGCCATTCAATGTTTTTAACCAATTGGACCCTGTAATTTATTCTTTTCTTTTGAGCTTTTTGCGTGGCTGTCTGTGTTTACTGGATGCGGTGGCTTTCTAGTATCTAGTATATCTCACTCAGAAGCAAGTGTCTGTCCAGGCATTTTTATATTACACCGGAATAATGTTAATAATTATTATAATCATTTTACGTCTCCAAAAAATTAACTTTTTAATCTGTAAACATTATTTTAAAAAGACAAGGTGATTGAAAATGAACTAGGAAAGACTCAAATGCCCAGAACAAGACGAACTGATGGATAGCAATATATGAATGATACAGTCATTAAAAGAATAAAAAAATCATTCAAATTCAAGATGGTTTTTTAAGTAGTAGAAGAGTCAGCCATGTTCTTTCCCTCTATGTTCTTTGCATCCAAAAGGAGAGCTTTTCTTTCCTCTGAACTAACACTGTAAACAGTGCCAAAGGGGTTATTCCTCCTCCTTTTGTTTCTTTTTCCCCAATCTGAAGGCTTCATTAGCAGGGGATCCAAAGGGGTTGTTTGTAAGAGAAGAACCCCATCCCGAAATCTGACTGGACACACATTCCTCAGATAACTCATCAAGCACTTTTTCAACCATCTGCTTTTGTTTTTTTCTTTTTTCTTTTAGAGAGAGAGAAAGCACTTATGAGTGGGGGAGGGGCACAGGAAGCGAAAGAGAGAGTCTTGAACAGGCTCCATAGAATGCAATCCGACACAGGAGTCGATCTCATGGCCCTGCAGTCATGACGTGAGTCAAAATCAAGAGTCAGATGCTAACCTACTGAGCCACCCAGTGGCCCCCAGACCATCTACTTTTCCACCAGCAATGAGAATTTTCAATTCCCTAGGGTTTTTTCCTGCTATTATTCTTCCAGGGCTGGATTATTACCCACCTGGCCACATCCTAGAAGTAGAAGAGAAGAGTCTTTAGAAGTCATTCCACTATCAAATGAGAATTCTACTGAATGTCCAATCACATCAAAAGTTTTGGGCCATTTGTTTATATCTTTTAATAGATATTTAAACTAACTAGCTTTCTTTATCAGTTGATCAGCTTAGTTTAAGAACTGTAATTTTGTAAACATTTAAGTAGAATGAGATTTTAATACTTAAGTGTTTTTTGAATAGTATGCCTATATGATGACTCTTATGAGTAAATTATTTCCATTTCATTTCAAAGCTAAATAACATAAAAATTGTATTTTACTTTTTATAACCAGTCCATTGTAACAAAAGCAGCAACTGGAGTATTTATGAACAGTTCAGAATCAGAGATATTTTAAACTGCAAAGAACATTTTTTGTCATATTTATGTGAGAAGGTAAATGTGAATATAAATCGATGATTATCTAACTACATATCAGTGAGTTATTAAAAAAAAAGGAATTAAGCCACAGAATTTGAATGCCATCCACTGAACAAATGCTTAAAACTGAAAGGAAATTGCAAATTGCATTTAATGATGCAAGCCTTTGTTATTTGGGAAATTATTTTCTTTTAAATGTTTTGTTTTGTGATAATATAAGCTATTAGGAATTACATAATGTTGTTTTCATATCCTAAACATCTTTTTAAAACTCTGTAAAGCAAGCAAGACATCCACATCTTTATAAGAACCAGATATTAAATATTCACCAGATTTTGATAAGATTCGCTCATTGAACGTTTGTACTATTCACCTAATGTGCCATACATTGTCACAGTTTATATGGGGAAATAAATATGACAGTTTGTCTTCTCCAAAGACTCATGGTCTTTTAGGCAAAAAAAGACAGAGAACATGCAACCGTAAAGGCATATGAGGAATGATAATAACATACATGTAGATGTATGCATAGGGCGAAAATACATTTGTCATGTAGGAATTGGTTGAATTTCCTGTGAGTCCGAGGAGAGGAGACTCTAAGTAAGAGAATACTTCATTGCACCTTGCAGCACATAAAGGACTTTTGCAGGCATTTAAAGAGCTAACCTTTAGGTGTCAGTTAAAACAAGGAGTCAAACTGTAAGTTTTTTATGGACCTGCAGGACTGGGGGCAGGGGCAGGGGATGTGAAAGGACTAAGGGTGGAGAAGTACTGAGCCAGAGCTGAGAAGAATGTTTTAGTCAAGGACCCCCCCCCCACCCCCAGTGAGATTCAAGTGCTGGTGCCTAAAGAGTGCCTCAGGTGAGCTCCCCACCCCTCAAATGGCTGCCATTGGCACCATTGAACACCCCTCAAATGGCAGCAATGGTATTCCTAATGGTAGGAACACCATTAGGCATGTGAATGTGTATGAGCCAGTCTGGGAAGGGAGTGAATCCGTGCCCAATTCTTGCTGCAGAGGCTGTGGTGTGCAGGCTGTGCACCAACTCTGGTGAGGGAGGCAACTTCCCCCCATGAGTCCTGCCGGGCAATGCCTTGCAATTGCCTATGGTTGGTCCTGAAAGATCACTGACTGGATTTGGGCCAAGGACTGGACTCCTCAAAGAGAGGAAGAAAAAGAGAAATAATTATTTTCAAACACCAGTTTACTTTAGTGTGCCTACGACACTGGGTATAGGAGGATAGTGGTTGGAGGGGAGGTCTTGGGTTATCACACTGGATAGGCAGGTGGAGGCCAGGATGCAGAGGGCTTTGGTCGTTACAAGGCGCTAGGACTCTGGCCTTAGTGTAACCATTGAAGGATTCCACCTTTTTTAACTGGAAAAATAGTCTAATTGAATGGGGTGCATAGACTTGGACAATTTATTTCCAACAGGAGGGATACATTAACTTTATTGATTGACAGTTTATCAGTACTGATCTGGAAACAGGCTCTAAATCCACACCAAGAGAATAAAACAAAATAGGCAAACGTTTTTTGCATAGAGCAGATGAACTAAATCTATCATTTTTCAACCACTTATTTTGCCTTCTTGGGACACAGCCTGAGAAAGAGACTATAGCACAGCTTAAATGTTGTCACCATCGCCAAATATATTTTTCTTAATTTTTTAAAATTTCCATCCAAATTAGTTAGCATATCGTGCAACAATGATTTCAGGAGTAGATTCCTTAATGCCCCTTACCCGTGTAGCCCATACTCCCTCCCACAACCCCTCCAGCAACCCTCAGTTTGTTCTCATATTTATTAGTCTCTTCTGTTTTATCCCCTTCCCTGTTTTTATATTATTTTTGCTTCGTTCCCTTATTTTCATCTGTTTTGTCTCTTAAAGTACTCATATGAGTGAAGTCATATGATTTTTGTCTTTCTCTGACTGACTAATTTCACTTAGCATAATACCCTCCAGTTCCATCCACGTAGTTGCAAATGGCAAGATTTCATTCTTTTTGATTGCTGAGTAATACTCCATTTTATACATACACACACACACACACACACACACACACACACACACACCACACTTTCTTTATCCATTCATCCATCGATGGACATTTGGGCTCTCTCCATACTTTGACTATTGCTGATAGTGCTGCTATAAACATGGGGGTACACGTGTCCCTTCGAAACAGCACACCTGTATCCCTTGGATAAATGCCTAGCAGTGCAATTGCTGGGTCATAGGGTAGTTCTATTTTTAGTTTTTTGAGGAACCTCCATACTGTTTTCCAGAGTGGCTGCACCAGCTTGCATTCCCACCAACATTGCAAAAGAGATCCTCTTTCTCCACATCCTTGCCAACATCTGTTGTTGCCTGAGTTGTTGATGTTAGCCATTCTGACACGTGTGAAGTGGTATCTCATTGTGGTTTTGATTTGTATTTCCCTGATGATGAGTGATGGTGAGCATTTTTTCATGTGTTGGTTGGCCATCTGGATGTCTTCTTTGGAGAAATGTCTCTTCATGTCTTTTGCCCATTTCTTCACTGGATTATTTGTTTTTTGGGTGTTGAGTTTGATACGTTCTTTATAGATTTTGGATGCTAATCCTTTATCTGATATGTCGTTTGCAAATATCTTCTCCCATTCTGTCGGTTGCCTTTTAGTTTTGCTGATAGTTTCCTTTGCTGTGTAGAGCTTTTTATTTTGATGAGGTCCCAGTAGTTCCTTTTTGCTTTTGTTTCCCTTGCCTCTGGAGACGTGTTGAGTAGGAAGTTGCTGCGGGCAAGATCAAAGAGGTTTTTGCCTGCTTTCTCCTAGAGGATTTTGATGGCTTCCTGTCTTACATTGAGGTCTTTCATCCATTTTGAGTTTATTTTTGTGTATGGTATAAGGAAGTGGTCCAGGTTCATTCTTCTGCATGTCGCTGTCCAGTTTTCCCAGCACCACTTGCTGAAGAGACTGTGTTTATTCCACCGGATATTCTTTCCTGCTTTGTCAAAGATTAGTTGGCCATACATTTGTAGGTCCCTTTCTGGGTTCTCTATTCTGTTCCATTGATCTGAGTGTCTGTTCTTGTGCCAGTACCATACTGTCTTGATGATTACAGCTTTGTAGTATAGCTTGAAGTCTGGGATTGTGATGCCTCCTGCTTTGGTTTTCGTTTTCAAGATCGCTTTGGCTATTCGGGGTCTTTTCTGGTTCCATACAAATTTTAGGAATGTTTGTTCTAGCTCTGTGAAGAATGCTGGTGTTACTTTGATAGGGATTGCGTTGAATATGTAGATTGCTTTGGGTAGTATCGACATTTTAACAACATTTGTTCTTCCTATCCAGGAGCATGGAATATTTTTCCATTTTTTTGTGTCTTCTTCAATTTCTTTCATCAGCTTTCTATAGTTTTCAGTGTATAGATTTTTCACCTCTTTGGTTAGATTTATTCCTAGGTACTTTATGGTTTTTCGTACAACTGGAAATGGGATCGATTACTTGATTTCCCTTCTGTCACTTCATGTTGGTGTATAGGAATGCAACCGATTTCTGTGCATTGATTTTATATCCTGCAACTTTGCTGAATTCTTGAATCAATTCTAGCAGTTTTTGGTGGAATCTTTTGGGTTTTCCATATAGAGTATCATGTCATCTGCGAAGAGTGAAAGTTTGACCTCCTCCTGGCCGATCTGGATGCCTTTTATTTCTTTGTGTTGTCTGATTGCAGAGGCTAAGACTTCCAAAACTATGTTGAATAACAGTGGCAAAAGTGGACATCCCTGTCTTGTTCCTGACCTTAAGGGGAAAGCTGTCAGCTTTTCCCCATTGAGGATGATATTAGCATTGGGTCGTTCATATATGGCTTTTATGATCTCGAGGTATGCTCCTTTTATCCCTACTTTCTGGAGGGTTTTTATCAAGAAAGGATGCTGTATTTTGTCAAATGCTTTGTCTGCATCTACTGAGAGGATCATAGGGTTCTTGTCGTTTCTTTTATTGATGTGATGAGTCACATTAATTGTTTTGCAGATATTGAACCAGCCCTGCATCTCAGGTATAAATCCCACTTGGTCGTGGTGAATAATTTTTTTAATGTATTGTTGGAGCTGGTTGGCAAATATCTTGTTGAGGATTTTTGCATCCATGTTCATCAGGGAAATTGGTGTATAGTTTTCCTTTTTAGTGGGGTCTCTGGTTTTGGAACCATCACCAAATATTTTAATCATCTTATGGAAACAAGCACATTACTTATTGAAATCAGCACCTACCAGAATTCTTTTTCTTTTTTGTTAAGGGATTGATTTTCAATGCAAAAAAACTCCAAAAAATCAAAAACAAAAACCACACAGACACAGAAACAAACAAACAAAAAAACAACTTTTATGGATGTCAAAGGTTTTATATATATTTATGTTACATAATAGTCACAATAATCTCATTAGTTATTAATTTTTTTTAATTTCACTGTGTTTTTTTTTTCTAATAGAGGAGTAACCTAGCATTCAAAAAGCCATGGTAACTAATCCAAAATAACACAACTAGTAAGTAGTAATATTGAGCACCAACGTCTGTGTCCTTTAAACAGTCCTATTGTGGCGCCTGGGTGGCTCAGTTGGTTGAGCATCAGACTTCGGCTCAGGTCATGATCTCCCGGTTTGTGAGCTGGAGTCCTGCGTTGGGCTCTTTGCTGACAGCTCAGAGCCTGGAGCCTGCTTCAGATTCTGTCTCCCTATCTCTCTGCTCCTCCTCTGTTCATGCTCTGTTCTCTCTCTCTCTCAAAAATAAACATTAATTTTTTTTTTAAAACAGTTCTTCATTGCTGATATTGCAACAACTGTTGCCTTTAAACATTTTGACCTAAAAGCACATATTTCTTATCTTTCCTATGCTTTGTGTGTTTCTGTGAAGTCTACTCACTGCTCTGGTTTTATCTGCTTGGAATGTCACCACTGAAAACATCTTGGAGTGTATCTTTAGATTATTTCTCTCCTGCATCCTTTTGATGGCCTCTGTGTGGTATTGATGGTGATTACATCATGGAATGGGAAATACCGGAAGAATGAAAAATAATCGGCACGTGTGATACATGTCTTTGATGTTAGTGATGAAAAAGATGAGAAATAGTGAGGAAGGGGAAAAGGAACATATATTTTATTATTTTTTAAAAAGTTTCTTTATTTTGAGATAGAGAGAAAACGCACACGCACGCATGCATGCCCAAATCAGGTAGGAGCAGAGAGAGGGAGAGAAAGAATCCTAAGCAGGCTCTGCATTGTCAGTGCAGAGCCCAACACAGGGCTTGATCTCACAGTGGGTGGGATCATGACCTGAGGTGAAATCAAGAATTGGAAGCTTAACTGACTGAGTCACCCGGATGCCCCAAAAGGAACATATATTTTAGAACTCAGTTATTTGTTGGTGTTAAGCTGAGAAACCTAATTGAACCTAAGACATGCATCAATTACTTGGAATATCAGCCTTCTCTTCACAAAGTTCAACTCTCATGAGAAAAGAAAAATTGAACACACATCATTTTATATTTATGTCCATCAAATTTGTTAGCTTAATACAAGTTAATTGACACTAATGAACACCTTCATGTTTACAAGACCTACATCAGACTCTGGGAGTGGGATATGATAAATACTTTGGTGTGTCTGTTCATGAGTAACATGTAACACATCCTTGTCTTGATATATGAGAATGAATTGAGAAGCATTTAATGATTAAAAATAAAAATAAAACATTCCTGAAAATGTTCTAAAGTCATGGGAGTGGATGTTTAATGGGCTTCACAGAAAGAATCATAACATCTACATGTCTGTTTAATGGAAGAAAATTTTGTCAAATCTGATCCCAATTAAAAGTGACTGTTTCCTCCCACTAAGATCATTAAAATTCTCCTGCCTTCATCACAGCATAGCAGAAAGCTCAAGTGCATGGAAGTAGAGAGCATATTTAGGGATGGAAAAGGGAGACAGAGACAGAGATGGGGAGACACAGACAGAGATAGAGAGACAGAGACAGTCAGAGACCGACTGCATTGTTCAGATTGTGTAGAGCAACTGGCAACTAAATCTTCGTAACAGAGTGGTGTTGGGTAAAATTTGAGAAAATTCTCAAGTAGAAACTGACCTTTAAGGTGAGGCGGAACAAAAGTAACATCACAGGGTTGATTTTCTAGGACAAAAATCGTGTGGGACACACAATAAGACTAGGAGGACAGGGAAAAAAAGAATCACTTCAGGATGCTGCTGTGTCCACGCTGACCAAAGGTTCTCACGGCTGTTCAGGTGGCCTTGAAGTTGGTGTAGACTGTCATGTTCAATGCATTTGTGCATGCGTACATGAGCAGATGAATAGACATCTCCATATCATCCCCATTCTATGGTATGAATTTGTTTATTTCTAATGAGTTTCCTTATTCTTTATAAAATCCTGAACAGGTGTGTTAAATCTGGATAGGGACTAGATTCTGCCCCATCAGAGTCAAGAACTGGGTAAGCGAGACATATCAGGTAAGTGGAACTGCTTATAGTATGCTACCTTAGTAGGTTTTTTTCCTGCCTAAATGTGCTACGCATTCTCTTTTAGCTTTAAAAATGCCTTTTCTCATGTTCTGTTACATATCATTCAGTTCAAAGAAATTTTCAGGCTCTTAAAATGTCTGTTCTCAGTGACATTCCTATTAATGTATTTTTAGCTGGTTTGTTTCACATGAAGTTGTTCTATTTTGGAATTTCTGTCTTTGTGGCAGGACAGCTAACTCTTTTGTACATGCAGGGTGGGTTGGACAAGACATATGTGATTAGTTTATGAGACAGAAAAGTCTTCGTCATTTAAGGCTGAAATGGAGCATCTAAGTTTGTGTTCATGCAGTTTAACAGCACCCATTCCCTGCTTGAGGCAATATATAGTTTATTTCTCTTTCGTTCTTGGTGGCCAATACTACATAGGAAAGCTTCCTGAGAAATGATGGCCATTAATATAAATTTGAAGTCAGAGAAAAGATGAACATTGAAAATTCTCATGCTGTGCCAGCATGCTCTGACAGACCTCTGTGATTTAGCATCCCTCCCTGACAGTATGAATTATAATTAAATCACAGACATATGGAAGGCTAGTAACTGAATGTCATTTGAGCTGTCTACATAGGGAGGAGGAGGTATGAAAAGAAAGACATGGAAATGTGTTTCTAAAATCACTTCTGGTTTCAGATGGTGCGTTGATAGGACAGTGCTACAGGTAGGTGCTGTATTATGTAGGAACAGTTGCTCTACAAGAGATCATCATCCTGCCACCCCTCTGCAGGTGACCATCCTGAGGACAACTCAACCTAGGTAGCCTCTACTACCTGATTACCTGTTAGACTCAAAAAACTAGGGATCTTTCTGAAGCAGGGTCTTGATCTGACTCAGAGACCCATCCATAATACAAAGACTCTGGATTTTGAGCTGAATGCAATCCTGTGATGAAACTTTGGAGTTGCCTCCCTTAATGGGGAGGTGATGGCATCCTACATAAAATGTCATCCTAGGAAGAAGGGAATGGGGTAGTACAAGGAATGATAGCAGATTTAGCTACCCCAAACCTCTCACATCTCCTCCTCCTTTCTTTCTTCTACCCTAAAGGCTGGAGACATAAATTATCCCATTTCCCAAGCTACCTTCACTGTTTCTTGTTAATGACTTGAAAGTGGAATCACTGGGGGAGAGTTTCCCCCAAGTGAAAGAGAAACACCTCATGGCACCATTGACCATTTTGTCCAGTTGCCTTTGGGCCGTCATATGAGGTTTGTGAATATTGGAATGAAGCACCCATTCTCAACCACAAGACATGAAGATATAGCCTACATACGTGAGGTGGCTGATTGGAGAGCGAACAAGCCTGGCTTTGTAATGCTATTATTGGGCAGTTGCCGATGTCCCGGACTTCCCCTTGTGTAAGACAAATAAATCCCTATGTTACTTCCCATTAGGACAAAATGAAGAACAAATTCTAGCCTTTAACATTTCTTTCAGAGCTGAACGTAACCAGAAAGCACCGAGAGCTCAATCAGATCCTTTCTCTACTTATCGTGCTACTCCCCAACCCACCCACCCTCATGCTGGCATCTTTCCCTGCCCGGAATTTGTTAGCATTTTTCATGCTTTGTCTTCACATGGGATTCCTTTGGCCAGAGTACTCTTTTCTCTATTTTTTTTGGCCAGTGATTGCTACCCACTTTTCATGCCTCACCTCAAGTTCCTCTTCAAGAATTTTTGCATGAATCCTATCTTAAATGAAATGTATGTATGTATGTATGTATGTGGTGATTTCTTTGGTGTCAGTCTTCCCTACTGGCTGCAAGTTCCTATTTTACATTTCTCTCTCTAGCCATTAGCATGGTACCTGACACACACTAGACACACTCAGTAATTGTTTGCAGAATGGATGAGTAGATGAAACAAAACAGAAATCAATTTTCTTTAAATATATGATTACGTGGCTTCATGATACAGAGATACGATTTCAGCAGAAAAGAGAGATCATCAGATAGGAAGTCCTTAGCCACTGAATGTACTAACGTTCCTTCACTTAAATTTTCTTCCCTCATCTCCCATTGGGGGCAGTGCCTTTTTCTCTAGCATTGGTCAATCTCTCTGCTTGTTCCTTGGATTCCACACCTTCTCATGTTTTTAAGGTTCTTCCTCTGTCAGTTGTTGGAACAAAAATAACACCTCTGACTAACAAAATCAAGGAAGAAGGAAATAATTACATCTAAAATGACTTTAGAGAGGAGTGTGAGCTCAGTTCTATTTTTATTTGATTGGCTTATATGTACCTAAAAGAGTTAGAGTAGATAATTTTTTTCTTTTTTTAATATGAAATTTATTGTCAAATTGGTTTCCATACAACACCCAGTGCTCATCCCAACAAGTGCCCTCCTCCATGCCCATCACCCACTTTCCCCTCCCCCACCCCCCATCAACCCTCAGTTTGTTCTCAGTATTTAAGAGTCTCTTCTGGTTTGTCTCCTTCCCTCTCTGTAACATTTTTTCCCCTTCTCCTCCCCCCGGTCCTCTGTTCAGTTTCTCAGGATCCACATATGAGTGAAAACATATGGTATCTGTCTTTGTCTGCCTGACTTATTTCACTTAGCATCACACTCTCCAGTTCCATCCACATGGCTACGAAAGGCCAGATTTCATTCTTTCTCATTTCCAAGTAGTATTCCATTGTATATATAAACTATTTCTTCTTTGTCCATTTGTTGAAATGTCCAGTTGATGGACATTTAGGCTCTTTCCATAATTTGGCTATTGTTGAAAGTGCTGCTATAAACATTGGGGTACAAGTGCCCCTATGCATCAGCACTCCTGTATCCCTTGGGCAAATTCCTAGCAGTGCTATTGCTGGATCATAGGGTAGATCTATTTTTAACTTTTTGAGGAACCTCCACACTGTTTTCCAGAGCGGCTGCACCAGTTTGCATTCCCACCAACAGTGCAAGAGGGTTCCCCTTTCTCCACATCCTCGCCAGCATCTATAGTCTCCTGATTTGTTCATTTTAGCCATAGAGTAGATAATTCTTATCCAAACTCAGAAACTTAAAAATTTTCTTCATTTGGCTGAATTTACCTAATTAGCATGACATAGGTGTATCTGTTTGTGTATGTGAGTTTTCAGCGATGATGTGGAAAATATCATTTTGTCTTATGAATTACTTATTTATAACAGTCATGAGAATCATGCTAAGAATAAATTAATTTTCAAATCAAAGCAAAAATTAATCTGATTGTTTTGAGTTGCTTTGATAACACCAATGATTAAATTGGCCTTCCCTGAACATGTGAGTAGTACATTAAAACTAAATGAATTGGAATGGATGAAAGATTGTGATGGAAATGCCCTACCTTACCGCCATTATTCTTCTTCATTTCCTCCTTCTTTTTGCTGTAGTGTGTCAAAAGCCTATTTAAATGTTTACTTATTTACTTAGAGAGAGAGAGAGAGAGAGAGAGAGAGAATCCCAAGTAGGCTCCATGCTGTCAATACAAAGCCCAGAAGGGATGATCTCAGGAACGGTGACATCATGACCTGAGCCTAAATCAAGAGTTGGAGGCTTAACCAACTGAGCCACCCAAGTGCCCTTATTTTGGACATTCTTTACTAGATGATATCTTTCAAATTTTCAGTCGAAGCTTTTCATGTAAGAAGATAAAAACACCAGCAAAGTAACAGCAATGATCTTGAACATCATGTGTTCTAAATAATATTTTTCAGGTGTGCCTGGGTGGCTCAGCTGGTTAAGCATCTGACTCTTAATTTAGGCTTAGGTCATGGTTTCACGGTTTGTGAGATTGAGCCCCACATTAGGTCTATATTGACAGCACAGAGCCTGTTTGGGATTCTCTCTCTCTCTCTCTCTCTCTCTCTTCCTCTCCCACTCATGTGCTGTCTCTGTCTCTCTCTTTCTAAATAAATAAATAAATAAATAAATAAATAAATAAATAAATAAATATAAAAAAGCCCAGAATAAACTGTCATGAGTCTAAAGTTGATTTTCCACATTTCTTCAATATATGGAGTGTTATTAAATGCTCACATTATTATTTTTTTGAAACTTAGGTTGTCGGCAAGTTGATACAGAGAGGAAGAGCCACTTCTGTAATCATTTAACTACAACTCTCTTCATATCACTAAGTTGGAAATGGGGACTAGTCATGCTTCTTAACTTTTGTCATATTTATGAAAACTAACCTTAATTGAGCACTTATTCTGTACCCTACATATATGAAGTACTGAAAATTATGCTCTATATGTTATACTAATCATTATAATAATCCTATGAGTTAGGTTTCATAGTCCTTCAAAGGACTATATCAAAAAGACTCAAAAAGACTCACTTTAATAATGTGCCCAGCCTCACAGAGCTAGTTAATGGTGAACATGAGGTTGTGAACACAGGTCTATGCTTATCTCAAAACTGGGTTTCTAAAGCATAGTTTATGCTGCTATTATACTATACTACACCTTCTAGTTTGGAAAAGAAATATTAAGTGTGATGTAATGCTTGAGGAATAAATGGTTATCAGAATTTGCCTTTTTCACAGGAAAATAAAATAATATTATACTTTGGGGATGTCTTCTACAGCCAAAACAATTTAGTCTGTCAAGTAAGTACATTGCCTTAGAAATTATTTCAAGCTTTTGATATGGCTTGAGAGAATGGCATACAGAATGGTCATTCAAAAACAGAATTTATGGTCCAATAATTTAGGTACAACCACTTTAAATCCTTGCTGGAATCAAATGAGCTCTGAATAAGTCATTATTTGATATGTAGCCCCGAGAACACCACTAACAATAGTGTTAAGTAAAACTGATATGCAAAGAAAGCTATAATATATCCAAGCTTCCTAGTTTGCCAGGAAGGATTTTGCCAACTCCAAGAGCACAAGAGTCTGTAAAACACATTACCACAATGACAGTTCCTATGTGTAACTTTAATATTTTCCATTAGATTTTATTTTAAAATTGTGAGTAAGTTCATCTAGGGAATCTGATCATGCTGTATCTTAAAATAATATTTTGTGATGCATAAATATATAGAACCCACTTAATAAAAATGTAAAAATTAATAATCTGTAAAAATTCCTGATCATTAAAGATTCTACTCAAATATCCCTAAGATATTTTAAACGGATACTGGATTTTATGCAGGGAAAGTAAGTGCATTGAGAGTATCATTCTTCTTCCATCTGAATTGTTTGCCCAGAACAGGAGCGAAAGGATAACTCTTTACCCTAGTTTGGTAGGTACATAACCCCCCCCCCATTTTATATCTATAATTCAATGATTTTAAGTACATTTTTAGGGTTCTCCAACAATTACCACAGCCTTGAATACAGATAAGTTTCCCTGATCTTTTATGAACTGAAACCTGAGGCAAAAAGCATTCAATCAGTCATATAGTTAGGAATTCATAATAATTTATATAGGACATATTTATACATGAAGATACTGAGATGAATATGAGGATACAAAGATATGGTAATAAAAATAACAGTAGTTAACAATAAATGGGTTCCTTCTATGTCTCAGACACCATGCCAAGTGCTTTATGTGTGTTAATACTTTTACTTCTCATAACAACCCCTGATGGGTGCATTTAATACTTCTATTTTATTTTTGAATGAACAGGCCTCAGAGTGTTAGGAAAACTCGCTTATATGTATTCAATTCATAAGTGATGTAGTACAATATTGTCATTACATTCAATAAGCCTTCACAGAAAATGAAAATAATACAATGAGTCTCTATTATCCATATCCCTCTGTAGTTAAAGCTCAATTGTCCTGCACTTCTACACACACACAAAAAAAAAAAGAGAGAGAGAGAGAGAGACTGTTTCTATACCTTCATCTCTAGTTTTATCTTCAGTCGTCTACCAGCACACTCCATCTTCATTGCTCTGCTGAGATCCCTTCATTAAAGATACCAGGGCCTCAAATGTCCATTGATGGATGAATGGACAAAGAAGATGTGGTGTTTGGTGTGTGTGTGTGTGTGTGTGTGTGTGTGTGTGTGTGTGTGTGTGTATACACACACCCCCAATGGAGTATTACTTAGCAATCAAAAATAATGAAATTGTGCCATTTGTAACAATGTGGATAGAACTAGAGGGTATTATGCTAAGTGAAATTAGTCAGAGAAAGACAAATATCATATGACCTCACTCCTATGAGGACTTTAAGAGACAAAACAGATGAACATAAGGGAAACAAAAATAATATAAAAATAGGGAGGGGGACAAAACAGAAGCAACTCTTAAATATGGAGAACAAACTGAGGGTTTCTGGAGGGGTTGTGGGAGGGGGGATAGGCTAAATGGGTAAGGGGCATTAAGGAATCTACTCCTGAAATCATTGTTGCTCTATAAATCATGTTGCTAACTAACTGGGATGTAAGTTAAAAAAATAATAATAAAGAGAAAGGGGGAAAAAAGATATCAGGGCCTATATATTGTAAGTACAGTAGTCAGCTCTCAGAAATACTCTGTATACTTACAACTCTTTTCTTTAAGGACATCTTCTTTTGGATGCCATGGTGTCGTATTGTATTGGTTTTAGTTCTACATCTCCTTCTTGATCCCCTTTGTTCCAGACTTACCTTCTAAGCAACTTCGAAAGTTGTAGGGTCCCAAGATTTTGTCTTTGGCTGCATCTTCTTTTCTCTTTCTAAGCTCTCTCCCTGGATAGTTTGCAATGTTTGAAGCACCACACCTACACTATTGACATTTGCATTCATATCTTTACATGTGACAGGTCTACCCTCCAAAACTTGACATTTCTTTTTGGATGTGTAATACCCACCTCAATCTTAATAGAACAAAAACAGAACTCTTCTTTGCTTTCCCACAAACACAAACATTTTTCTTTCATCTTCAGGTTTCCTTATGTATTCTGCTACATGGTGTTTCTGAACAATCATTCCATCTTGCTCACCTCGCCCCAGTAGGAGAGTGACCTTTATGATGAGTGAATTAAATAATTTCTTTCTCTCTCCCTCTCCCTTCCTTTCTCTTCTTCTCTCTTGCTCTGTCTTTCTGTAAGAAGAGACACATTACCATGTTGTGAACTGACTTTGAAGCTGCTAGGAGCTGAAAGCTAGCATTATGATAACAGCGACAGACAACAGACAACAACTACAAACTCAGTCCTACAACCACAAGGCATTGCATTCAGCCAATAATCTGTGTGAGGTTGGAAGAAGATCCCAAGCTCAAAATGAGAACCACAGTCCACCTGATATTTTGTTTCTTTGAGAGACCTGAATAGAAGACCCAGTGAAACTACACCTGGACTCCTGACCCACAGAAACTGTGAGACAATAAACTAGAATTGTGTTCTGTCCTTGTTACATTACAATAGAAAGGTAAACAAGTCTGCTGGATTTTCTTCCTTCCTTCCTTCCTTCCTTCCTTCCTTCCTTCCTTCCTTCCTCCCTCCCTCCCTTCCATCTTTCTTTCTTTCTTTCTTTCTTTCTTTCTTTCTTTCTTTCTTTCTTTCTTTCTTTCTTTCTTTCTTTCTTTCTTTCTTTCTTCCCCTTCCTTCCTTCTCTCTCTCTTTCCCTCCTTCCCTTCCTTCCCTCCCTTCCTTCCTTTCTTCCTTCCTTCCTCTTTTAATTTCTAATTATCTGTCATCAATATTTATTTACCAAATGGTCAAAAGCTTGCTCATCTCAAATTGTCCTTCAGACATTTTTTTTTAACAGCCCTGAGTATGAGGGTCCTGTAGAATCAACTGCTCCTGATCCCCCATTAGGCCACCACATTGTGCTTCTGATGCTGGTGAACTGTTTTTAGTTGTTTTCCCACAATGGATCACATTCTCTTCTACAAGTTACCACCACTGTGAATGCCTCTATGAACTTGGGGAAGAAAAGTCCAGTCCAAATTATGCTACTCAATCCAAATTTTAAGGCTGATCTAACCATAATTGCTTCTATTACAGTTTAGACAAAGTGATATATGTTAAAAATATTCTACTAAAATTTCAGAAAATGGAAGAGAAAGGCCAGGGAATAGCATACAAATATAGTTCAGGCTCACATATAATTAATTATTTTTATGGGACAACTCTTAAATTTCTAAAGTGCTAGCTTAATTTGTATGGCGTTGTTTTCCTCAATTCCCATGCATAATTCTTTTTTTTAAATTAATTTTGTGTGTGTTTGGAGTATTTTGGTTAGAAGTAACAAAAATCAAATTTAAAATAACGTATCTAAAAAGAATCTCTCCAAGGTGTTTGAAGAAATCCGGTGGTAAGAATAAGGCCTTAGGAATAAATAGAAACAGAAACTGAATATTCTTGGGTCTCTGCATTTCTGTTTATGCATTTGCTTTATTCTTGACATTCCATCTGAAGGTAGACTTTTTCCACATCTTTAGTTCAGGTAGTGGAGCACATGGCTGATGGAAAACCTTGGATTTTATATGACATACCTTCAGGTACTTCTAGAGAGTCTCATTTCCTTCCTCAGTTTCAGTTCCAAAATTCCGAAAGATCAATACTGATTGTCCCAGAATTAGTTACATTCCCATGTATGAACTGTTTGACTAAGCATTATTGTTCTTTGACCATAAATTATTCAATTTTAAGTCATGACTTGACAACATGTTAACATTCACAATAACCATGTAAGTTTTGTGAGTGTGAGTGTGTGTGTATGTGTGTGTGTGCACACACACATGGTTGTAAAGGCAGGTAGGGGGGAGGAGAAAGGCCTCATTTTCCAGGAAAATATGAAACAGTTTTCAGAAATTCTTTGATTAGTGGCACTGATGTTGGTATACTCGCTAGGCAAAAATAATACTTATAACTAGTCACAAGATGCAGACTTTTAACTCAGATTTGACCCCTTTTCTTATCATGAGAAACCAACCGAAAATATTATGGACATACCTTTTATTCAGCACTAGACATGCCCGAGAACTCTAATCCATAGGATTTATTTACTTGAATTCTCTTAAAAAACAATAATTAGGTATTTGCTATATTGTGTTGGGGTCTAAAATAAGAAGACAATTAAGATACAGTCTCTACCGTGAGCACTCAGCCTAGAAATGGAGGCAGGCACATAATTGATATTTCAATGCAGTGCACTAGGGAAGGATGCTCAAAGTGCAGTCAAGAAGCAAATAAAAGAGCTATCAAATCTGCATGGGTAGTTCAGTAATGATTTCCTAGACCAGAATGTGAGTTTACTCAAGTTTACTGATGAAAAAAGGCTAGAAAAAAAGTTTGATAAATTAGACATTACAGGTAGAGGAAAACAATGTGCTAAGGCATAGAGATATGAGAGAGCATGAGAATTTAGGCATTTATTCATACCAGTATTAATTTTTAAAAATGGTTTAACTTTCCATCAAAGTCATGCAGGAAATTTAAGAGTCAATTAATTCTACAAGGCTGATTATGAAAACAGCAGCAGATCCTAACCATTTAACTCTCTACAGAAGCAAATACTTAAGACTCTAGCTAATTCTGTTAATGTTCACCTCCATATTGATAAATAACATGCTTATTTAACCAATTATTGATTTTTCAGTATTACCCTTTATCTATTATCTTTCTAGTATAGAAATTGACAATTTAACTTTCCATTACAACCTCCAAACACTCATCCTCATCATTCTCTCTCTCAATCTCTCTGTCTCTCTGTCTCTCTGTCTCTCTCTCTCTGTCTCTCTCTCTCTCTCTCTCTCTCACACACACACACTTTGTCCTTCTAATATAGTTATAATTTTTGTTACAAAAATATTCTGTTAGTGTTAGTCTATTAGACACTCTATGTTTTGCTTACTATTCTCCATTAAATATTATCAGTCTCCCCCTAAGAGCTTTTAGTAATAAAAGCTTTTTAGTAATACACACACACACACACACACATGATTTTCATAAGAATACTGTGAGGTCATATTATGTCTACTTTACAGATGAGGAAACCAAGGCTGAGAAATGTAGCCAAAATCACATGGCTAGAAAATGGTAGAGTGCTATTTGAACTGAAATGCTCTAGTACCAACATTCAGTTTTGCATTTAAGAAGGATTTTATCATGATTCTCAGTCGTAATAGCTTTTGCTGATATTATCTTACTGGCTTAGCTTCAGAGCTTATGACATAATTACTTTGAATTCTCTCCTTATTGTGCAAATCCCTTCTCTATTCATTCAACCTGTAATGTGTCTTATAAATTTTATCTTCTCAATAGAACCTTTTCAATGGCTGCAGTCGAGACTGGTAGTCCTTAAGTTTTCCATGTTTATTATATAGTCTTAAATTCCAGTTATTCTTTCCTGTTATCTGTGTGTCTTTATTCAAAACAACCTAGCTCCGTTTCATGAAAACTGCATTAATTTTTTTTTTCTTCTGAATGGGCCCTCTTTCCACTAAGTAGCTTTTTATTTTCTTGATTTGTGTTATGTTATTTGTATTAGAGCCTCTGTGGCTCTCTTATCTTTATGATGGGACATCTGAAAGCTAGTTGGAAGTTCTGGGTGTATGGGTCTGTGGTCTTTACTAACACATGATCTCCTTAGAGGTTTTCTCACAGAAACTGATGTCAATGCCATATCTTGGGATCTGCTTCTGGGTGCAGACTCAAATTCTTTACACAGCGTATAAACTTTCACTTAATCACCTAGTTTTTGGAATGGTACAATCTCCCTCAACATGATACCTTTTAATTTTTTTCTCCAAAAGATAAACATTCTGTTTTTTGTCTCAGTGGAGGTGTCATTGCTCATTTACAAAATGTGTGTATGTGTGCGCGTGTGTGTGTGTGTGTGTGTGTGTGTGTGTGTGTGTGTGTGTGTGTAAGAGAGAGAAAGACACAGAGAGAGAGAGAGAGATGTGAGTCTTATTCCATGTTAAGGTTTTCAATCAATTTTTTTTTAATATATGAAATTTATTGTCAAATTGGTTTCCATACAACACCCAGTACTCATCCCAAAAGGTGGATTGGAAGAATAAATATTGTCAAAATGTCAATACTACCCAAAGCTATCTACACATTCAATGCAATCCCAATCAAAATTGCATCAGCATTCTTCTCGAAACTAGAACAAGCAATCCTAAAATTCATATGGAACCACAAAATGCCCCGAATAGCCAAAGTAATTTTGAAGAAGAAGACCAAAGCAGGAGGCATCACAATCCCAGACTTTAGCCTCTACTACAAAGCTGTCATCATCAAGACAGCATGGTATTGGCACAAAAACAGACACATAGGCCAATGGAATAGAATAGAAACCCCAGAACTAGACCCACAAACGTATGGCCAACTCATCTTTGACAAAGCAGGAAAGAACATCCAATGGAAAAAAGACAGTCTCTTTAACAAATGGTGCTGGGAGAAATGGACAGCAACATGCAGAAGGTTGAAACTAGACCACTTTCTCACACCATTCACAAAAATAAACTCAAAATGGATAAAGGACCTGAATGTGAGACAGGAAACCATCAAAACCCTAGAGGAGAAAGCAGGAAAAGACCTCTCTGACCTCAGCCGTAGCGATCTCTTACTCGACACATCCCCAAAGGCAAGGGAATTAAAAGCAAAAGTGAATTACTGGGACCTTATGAAGATAAAAAGCTTCTGCACAGCAAAGGAAACAACCAACAAAACTAAAAGGCAACCAACGGAATGGGAAAAGATATTTGCAAATGACATATCGGACAAAGGGCTAGTATCCAAAATCTATAAAGAGCTCTTCAATCAATTTTTAAAAAAAATTTTAGTCTATTCTTACCCATCTACTTTCAGAGGTACCTGATGCCAACAATCTTGAACCTTTGGGGATGCTATACCAATAATCTTGAACTTTTGGGGGTGCTCTGATGTCCATGCAATTGCTCCTCTGCATGACTCCACATGACTTCTTCTTCTGTGATGCCACAGCCACTTTGGAAGATGGTTTGGAATTTCCTTATAAAGTTGAACATAAACTTGTCACATTTGTCATAAAATCCAAGATTTCCACTTCTACGTATTCTATTCTTCCAAGTAAACTCAAAACTTATGTTTATGGCAGCTTTATTCATTAATAACCAAAAATTGGAAGCTATCAATATTTTCTTTAGCAGATAAATAAATTATGGTGCATCCATAAAATTCACTGGTAAAAAGTAACAATCTATTGATTCACATAAGTGAATTTCTGAAATACATTTTCCTAAGTGAAAGAAGGCACATATCAGCCAGACATTATGTAGAAAAATGATACATATTAAATAATTCAATTCATATTAATTACAGAAAAAGGCAAAATTATAGACATAGAAAACTGATCAGAAGTCAAGAGGTAAAACTATTGTCTACATGGTGGACCCATGTATATTTATGGATTACACATCCTATCATTCCCACACTTTTTGTTGAAATTATTCTTCCTTCACTTAATTGCTTTTGTAAATTTGTCAAAATTTAATTACTTATGTCTGTTTATTTTGAGACTCTATCATATTCCAATGATCTGCCTGTGACCAATATCATACCCTCTTGATTCTTTTAGTTTTAAAGTAAGTTATGAAATCAAGTAGTGTGATTTCCTCTGAATTTAGTTTTTCTTTTCAAAAATATTTTAGCTATCCTACCTTTGCCTTTCCATGAAAAATTTAGAATCAAATTCTGTATATCTACACACAAAAAGTTTTCTGTGATTTTGACTGGAATTGCATCGAATCTATGGAATAAATTAGGAAAAGTCGACTCAACAATATTGAGACTTCCAATCTATGAGCATGCTATATATCTCCATTTATTTAAATCTTCATTGATTTCTTTCATTGGTGTTTTATAGTTTCCTGCATAAAATTTCCACACATATTTTGTTTGCTTTATTTGTAAGTACTTAATACCTTTTAGTGCTATTATAAATGATATTGTATTCAAATTCCTGTTGGTTATTTTTAGTATATAAGAATACAGTTGACTTTTATATATTGTTCTTATTTTCTATGATCTTGCTAAGCACACCTAAATTGTTAAATATATTAGCTCCATTTTCATAATATCCTCTTCACTTCCTGATGTCTGTATGATCTGTAGTGATGTCATTGTTTTATTCCTTAAGCATAATTTGTTTCTTTTTTTTATCAGTCTTCTTAGGGTTTATCATCTTACTAATCTTTTCAAGAATTGACTGTGGATTGTTGTTTTCTCAATTGAACATTGCTTTTATATTTTTACTGTCATCTTGGTAATTCTGTATCTTTAGGCTCTGATTTATTGTTTGTTTTTAAGCTTTTAGATATATATTTAAATAGTTGATTTTAGATATATATTTAAATAGTTGATTTGTTCCTTTTTTTTTTAACATTTATTCATTTTTGAGAGACAGAGCATGACCAGGGAGGGACAGAGAGAGACAGAGAGAGCGAGAGAATCTGAAGCAGGCTCCAGGCTCTGAGCTGTCATCACAGAGCCTGATATGGGGCTTTAATTCATGAACTGTGAGATCATGACCTGAGCTGAAGTTGAATGCTCAACCAACTGTGCTACCCAGGTGCCCCATTATTATTTTTAATATATGCATTTAATGCTATGAATTTTCTGCTAAATACTTTCTAAGCTATATCCTACAAATTTTGATTTGTCATGCTGTGAGCTAATTTTTATGTGCCTTTTAAATGTAATTCCAAAGATTCAGTCATGGGAAATTTCAGCATTAAAAATCAAGGAGGTCAGAAGGAACCAGCAAATAAGTCTCAGAATTCATGGCCAGTGACATATAAGGGAAGCCAGAGCGTGTGGTGTACTAGAAGCTTAGTCATTATTTTTAAATGAAACCTCACTACTTCTCTCATCAAGAAGTTGACACTATTTTTCTCCTGCTTATATCTGTGTTGGATCCATGACTTGATTTGACTAATAGAATTTGACAGAACTTACCTAGTCTGGTTTTTGAAGTTTGGTTTTAAAAGATTTTGAAATGTATTTTCATGGTCTTTAAATGTTTATTTTTGGACCACTGCCTTGAGGCTACTAATATGTAAGGAGGCAATATATGAGCTTAATTCAGCTCTGTGAGAGATTAAACCATAATATCTTGAAGAATAAATTTTTTTCTTGTTTTAAGCCACTTAATTTTGGGTTCCTTCCCCACAGAAATAAATAACTGAATCACTAATGAAGAAAATGCTTCATATAGAAGTATCATGTGTCAATGTTTCTTCCACAGTCAAGAAAGTTGATTTTGAGATTATCTAATTGATTTAGTAATTCAGGATTCATTAGTTTCTTAAAAATATTGGCAGGATGACAAAGAATTATAAGAATGAATTGTTGGCATCAATAACAATTCTCTGGAGGAATTATCCTTAAAACATAAGTGGAGAAAGTAGGTGATAGCTGGAAAATAAAATGGAATGAGACTTCTTTTTTTATGAGATTATAAGAGCTATTACAGGATGTTGTATGTTGTTAGAAATATAACAATAAAAAAGGAGGAGACTGATAATGCAGGAAAGAGAAAGAATTGTTGGGCTGATACCTTTGAGGGGAAAAAAGAAATAGGTGATCACTGGGACTATAGTTCATAATGGGAGAGTTTGCCCTTGGTCATGAGTGAATAATTCATTAGTGGCTGGTGCAGGGAATCAGAATATACAGATGTGAGTTCAAGTGCCTGGGAAGTTGTGGCAGTAAGTTTGGGATGCAGAGTCTGTCAGTTTCTTCCCTTAGACTTTCTTATGTCTTATGAAATGGGACATAAGGTCATTAATAGGGAGTCAAGATGGTGAGCGTTTGGAGGTTTGAGGAAAACATTGCAGATGAAATTTCTGGGTTTTGTTTTTGTTTGTGGGTTTGTTTTTGAAAGTGAGAATACACTAAGAAGTGCAATGAGCATTAACACACCACTTTTAGGTGGTATATTTTCATGTCTGAACGAAAATTTTACACTAGTATATTATGTTTTTTAATATTGCTTATAACAACAACCCATGTGTGTCTTTAGTTTATGTATGTATATTCCTGAGTTTACCATAAACTAACTGAGGCTTCCTTTTGGTTTCCCATGGACAGTGGGCAGATTTTTTTTTTTTTTTCAAATTCACTATTTGGAGAATCAGTAGCACTTTTAGGACTCTGGATTGGGAAATGGTCTCATTTTACTTATATATGTGACAGGGGGTGCCTGAGTGGCTCAGTAGGTTAAGTCTCTAACTTTGGCTCAGGTCATGATCTTGCAGTCTGTGAGTTTAAGCCCCACGTTGGGCTCTGTGCTGATAGCTCAGAGCCTAGAGCCTGCTTTGGATTCTGTGTCTCCCTCTCTATCTGCCCCTCCCCTATTCATGCTCTCTCTCTCTCTCAAAATATAAATAAACATTTAAAAAAATCATATATGTGACAGTAAAACCTGGATCACTGTACCAACTTAGCCCTGAAACTTCTAGGTCCTAGATTACTGAAAAAGCTCCATGGCCAATTACCCTCCTAGGAACACAGAAGCATCTGTTTAAAGGATTCCAACATCCTACGGCAGCATCTGTTTAAAGGCTTCCAACATCCTTGTGGTTTCTCTATTGCCTCCTGAGGTTTCTTCATAGCCTGCTGCAAGGTTATCTATGTTTGTGAGAAGCTGTTTGTTATATTTTATGTAGCCTCCTTAGGTATTTTTAGTGAGAGAGTTTTCACGTTACTTTGCCAGAAATAGAAATTGTGTGTGTTTGCATGTGTGTGATTTTGGGAAATTTACATTATATTTTGAGCCACTGTTTCTTAATCAACAATATGCAGAAAATAAAATGAGACACATAGAGGTATTGTGAAGATGATTAAGCAAGGTGAAGCATAAAGAAAAGATTGGTTGTTCATTAAATGTTGGTTTAGTTTTTTCTCAGAGATTTCATTCCCTGTGGTTATGTTTAGTGGTCCATATGGAATTACTAGTTGTGAACTGTATTATATAATTTGTAAGTGAAGAAAACTCAGAAATGGCAGATAAATCTTTTCTCCAAAACATAATAGATTTATGTTATCACAATATGACTCACAAATTTCACATGAAATACTTTTAGATGTAATTTGTAATTAGGTGTAATTATTTTTAAAATTCACACTTGTCAAAATAGTCAACGTAAGTGATTTTTTTAAGGTAGAGCAAAACTGGAGCCATTGAGATAGAGACTCCTATTGCCATAACATTATGCCTAAAATCTGTTGTGTAATTGTCAAATTGATTTATAATATAAGAAAGAAGGCTACACAATGAACACCCAAGCCTTGAAGCTAACAAAGATTTGGTCATATTACCACAACATATTCGTAAAGCTTTGCATTAGATTTGATGTGAAAATACAATGAAGAGTATAATGATATTTTTGAGAACTTGATACTATGTTACAGTCTCTTTATTTCATTTACATAATTTAGAGTCAGATTTTTTTTTTTCAGACACCAAATTTATCACCTCCAATTTGCAATCTGGAAATCAATAGTGTTCTCTTGGCACCTTCTAACCTCATAAGCAATTAAACATTTGAAATATAAGCTTAGTCTAAAATTGTGTTGACAAGTAACTTGGCCACATCTGTCCTAGAATCTGCAGCCAACAATCATAAGAACATATTTATAAGGAAAGTGATCAGATATGATTAAAGTGCAAGACAAATCAGCAGCCAAACTATTTACTTATTGTACAGAAAAATATAATTTTATATAAGTATTTTTGTCTCCATAATTCATCTTGAAGAAACAGAAAAGTGAGAGGAAAACATTGTGCATTCTCACAAATTGCAAATGTCACCAAAAATAATAAAAGCAACTTGGTCTACAGCCCATAGGAAGTGTTGAATAAATATGCACAAATAAATTACTAATAATTTATTTAATGTTTTGTTACATTGATAACAATTAAATTTAAAATGTGAATTGGTCATTATTTCACTTAGATTTTATAAAGGTTAGTAACTGGTGTATGTAAGGCACTAATCCTTCATGTTTTGCATGCATTATTTCCTTTAGTCCACACAACAAACCTATGAGTTATATACTAAGGCATAGAGAATTGAAGTAACACCTCCAACTTTGCACACCTCATCAATCATAGAGTCAGTATGTGATCCTGGGCAGTGTGGCACTCGTTCTTTTTTTTTTAATTAAAAATATTTAATGTGTATTTACTTTTGGGAGAGAGAGAGAGAGAGGGAGAGAGAGAGAGAGAGAGAGAGAGAGAGCCACTGCGAGCAGGGGAGGGGCAGAAAGAGGGAGATACAAAATCCAAAGCAGGCTCCAAGCTCTGAGCTGTCAGCACAGAGCCCGACGAGGGGCTTGAACTCATGAACCAGGAGATCATGACCTGAGCCAAAGTCAGATGCTTAACCAACTGAGCCACTCACATGCCCCTGCATTAGTTCTTTACTTACTGCCTTTATATAAAAAAAGGAGATAGGGGCGCCTGGGTGGCAGAGTCGGTTAAGCGTCCGACTTCAGCCAGGTCACGATCTTGTGGTCCGGGAGTTCAAGCCCCGTGTCAGGCTCTGGGCTGATGGCTCAGAGCCTGGAGCCTGTTTCCGATTCTGTGTCTCCCTCTCTCTCTGCCCCTCCCCCGTTCATGCTCTCTCTCTGTCCCAAAAATAAATAAACGTTGAAAAAAAAATTAATAAAAAAAAAGGAGATATAAAAAAGATTAAACCATAGAGAGGTGGACACACTGTTTTTGACTAAAAATGATGATGACATTAAATTTTAATTGGCATTAAAAACGAGTGTTTGCATTGGGGAATTGTGTGTGTGCGCGTTCTTGTCCAAACAGTTGCTTGCAGGATATCAGATTGGGGCGAGAAAGCCTTTCTTTGTATATACTGAAGGACAGATGTAAAAAGGAAATGCAGTGTGCCTGGTGCAGCATTATATGAACTGAGCTTTGCCATTGCACACGTGACAGTGCCTTAGATTAAGGAAAACCAATTGTGGGGAAATGTACTGTCACATGTTGAAATTGCCTTTCCATCTGTGAGTCTGGCACATGCCCTTGAAACATGATGAGGTTTTTCTGAGTAACGAGGTTTCAACTGTCAATCACTTTAAAGAGTTTTATACTGAAGCAAGACATATGGAAAGAAAGATGCTCTCTCTATTCCTGTGACCCGTATGTATACCTGTAGGGCTAAGGCTCCTTCCTAGCAATCCAGCGATTCTAGCAGCCTTCATGGATATGGGTCTTTTTAATTTTTATTTATTTATTTTTGAGAAAGAGAGAGAGAGAGCACGAGCAGGGGATGGGGGCAGAGAGAGAGAGAGAGGAAGACACAGACTCCAGGCTCTAAGCTGTCAGTACAGTGCCTGATACGGGGCTCAAACTCACAAACTGTGAGATCATGACCTGAGCCAAAGTCGTACACTCACCCAACTGAGCCACCCAGGTGCCCCTGATACGGGTCTTTTTAACTTGCTTATATCAGCTTAGGTCGCGCAAGAGAGACTGAGTGAGAAATTTTGTGATCCTGAGATCCAGCTTTGGTTCCAAGAGTGGTTGTTTCTAGGGATATTTCTAAGCAATTCTTTGATTTGCTTGTTTGCATCATATGTTCAGTCCTATTCTTGACCACTAGAGGCAGCAGTTTCCTCTCTGAGTTTGGAGTGACAGGTTAGCCTCTGTACCATGCCAAAGCGTGAACAAAAGGACACTGGTGATGGAGTAGGGACAAAGCAAACACTAGAAAGTCCATTCGCTTAAAAACTCTGACAAATCTAACGGAACGTTTTGAGGCAACTGATTTTAGGTCATTACACTACTGGTAGACCCAACATAAAAGGTTTATGTCTTTAATAAAATCCATACAAATAACTTGGTACTTACAGTTTTTAAAGATCCATGACGTATGTATTAAACACAAATAATAAAGCTGAGAGCCATAAAATTTAAATGACAACCCAAAGGCATACAAACAGTTTGAGTTAGTTATAAAGCTATTCAGAATGTTGACAGTACTTCTACCCATGGCCATACATTATTACCAGCATTACTTAATTTTGGATGTCTGCTGTGATAGGAGCTCAGGAATTAATAAATGTAGCACTGGACCTTCAGTCAATAAGAACAACAAATGTCTATCAATTCTGAGTTTTGAGCTTCACTTACCACCCAGCAGGGCAGAAGGGGGAATATAGCCACTGACTGTTTACATCAATATCTCAGAGTGATAAAGCACTTTATTTTTATTTTGCTTTTAAAAATCTCTAGGAGTCAACTTTATTTTCCATTTTGCACAATGCATCATTCCAGGATCGATTTTGAGTGTTAAAAAAAGCATTGTAGACCAAATACAAATTCTGGTGGGCTTTGAAAGTACTTGTTGAATTTCACTAGATTTTAGCAAGAGCACATCGTGTATGATTTCATTATAGAACTTGTATTACTGTATATCATGAATTATAGTAGTTGTCTCTCTCAATACCACTCTTTTCATTGTTCTGTGTGTCTTCAAGTCAAATGGGAGAGCTCTAGATGTAACCGACTAACGGAAGTTGTCACAAAGGCTCAATACTCTGGGCCATGCTTTGGACCACTGGGTGGGCCAGAATGTAGTCAGTGGTGTGTAAAGGACAAATAAAAACATATGGATTCAAACATATAGTTTTGAACCTCAATGCTTTCATTATTTACATTGAAAAACAACATGAAATTCAGCTGTTCCCTCTGATAGCCTAGTTTAATTCTTAATTTAAATTTAGGACTTTTATCAATTAATATTGCTACAAAGCAAATTATCTGGTAAGTTAAAGGCTTAAAACAACAATCATTTAATTAGCTTGTATTCTGTGGGTAAACTGGACGATTTGTCTGGTCTGCGTTGGCTATTCTGGGTGTGGGTGATCTAGAATGGTCTCACACGTCTGCCCTTCGCTGGTCTGTCTGGGGAAGCAGGAACTTCCCTTCTCATGGGCTCTCAGCTTCCAGGAGGTCTGGTCCAGTTATACACATGATGATGGAAACATCCCCAGGAGCAAGAGAGGGCCAGCCCTCATGTGCAAGCATTTTTAGCTAATGCTTTAGTCAGGGATGCTAATGTCCTATCGGCCAAAGTAAGACCCATGGCCAGGTGCAAAAAGTGTGGACAAATAAACTCCCCTTCTTTATAGAAACACTTCAACAGCTTTGAAGAATTTGTGGCCTTTTTTTTTGGTTTTGTTTTAATTTCCAATAGAGCTGTTTTGAATATTAGTGAAAATGAAGGCCAAGGTTTTATCATGTAATAATAACTAAATACATGTTATTGTTAATGTGGTTTATCAATTGTTCATTTTATCATCCTATGATTTAACAAACATTTATTAAGAAAATACAGCAGGTAAGCCTCTTCCAATTACAATCACAGTGAATAATAGGTTTGAGCATAAATCTTTGGATAATCGTTTGAGTGTTGCTGAAGAACAGTTATTGATAATTGTGAGAAGTTAGTTTTAAATGAGGGACAGAGAACATTCTCTGAGAATATCCCTTTCTTTGATTTCTATGATTTTCCAATATTTTACTGTTCCTTTTGAAGACATATCTATTTACCTTTGGAATCATGATTACCAGGTATTCAGAAACTTCCTAAATCATGATTAAAGAATATATTTTCAGAATATTGAAAGTTCTAGTGATTTAAAATTGTAATCTTTATCATGACTTTCACTCTTCTGAATCAATGGCATTTATTTCACATTAAAACCTCAAAATAAGCTACAAATGAAAAATATTTTATTATATGTCAACAAATGAGAAGAGGTCCTTGAATAACATATTCCTTCCCTGTGTAATCTCATCTGGTTTCACATCTGTAAGGTTTCACGTCTGTAAATACTAGCTATCAACTGGGGATTTCCGCATTTTAACTTCAGTATTGGCATCTCTCCTGAGCTCCAGATTTGCCTGACCACACTGTGCTATTTTTGAGTTATGCTATAAACCAATTAGAATATAAACAGGTAAAAGACCCTGAGTGTGCTTCACTCAGTCTTTATTTCCATTGTGATACAATACTATCAAGGACTCAGTAAATACACCACAGTGTATAAAATGCTACACAAAAGTAGTTGAAATGAAAATCGCCAGAGGAAACTTCCTTCCAAATCCTTTCACCTCGGTAGTTTAAACGACTTCTCTCTAACTTTTAATACCATTCCAATACCATCTAAAGTGACATTTCCTAAAGTTGGCTTAGAATCCTGTCTGTCATATCATATTGACTCTTGCAATTCTCAGAACTTAATCTCTGATTTTGCCAAGGACTGTTCTGCACCTGGGTTCTCCTGATGCAGCCAGGAGACCAGATGCAAGGAGACGTCCTGGCAGGTTTCACGTTGGTTGGCTAGAGAATCGGTATTCTTTCCTGTGATGTTTTATTGTATAAAGTGTTAGCTCTTCCCTCTCTTTTGTGAGCAAATTGCTATATTTTTGTATTTTGGGTTGATGTTTAAATAATGACATTGATGCTGGATGCTTTCAGCCACTCTCTCCATTTATATTTTAATGAACGAATATTAACCACCTCACAAAGTAGTTGCAAGGATTATAGATGAATTAGATTCTGTATGTAGCGTTCTTCCCAAACTGATAAAGTATGTATAAGTGTTAGCTCAGAATTCATTCCGCAAATTCCTCTGAAATAACTTCACTGTTCTAGTCAATTTCTGCATGCTGAAGAGCCCCAAGATAGATAGATAGACAGATAAATAAATAAATAAATAAATAAATAAGTAAGTAAGTAAGTAAGTAAACCAACTATATTCCTTTCTTTGAAGGGACTTGTGGTCTAATGATTCATTAAATAGCCTTAAATATCTCTTGCATGCATTCAATACTTTAGATTCTTTACAGTGTTTTCATATGCATTAGCTCATGAGTCCTTCATAACAAACCAGTGAGGTAGACAGAACAGTAATTATTTCTCCCATTTAAAAAAAAAGGTAATTGCTCACCAAGGAGGTAAAATATCACACTTAAGTTTATAGAATATTAGAATATTGGATTTCTGTGAAATAGACCAGTGCTTTTTCCACCAGAGAAGATACATGTTATAAGAGGAAAATTGATTTTCACTTGAAAAAAATAATTTAATGTATGGATAATCTGAACAAGATTATACTCTTGAAAAAGAAATAAAAACAAGTAATAACAAAAATCACCTTTTTAAATATCAGTTCTACCTTCCACATCTAATTTGATCATGGTTATACTTGTGCCTAACCCTAAACAATTATTTGTTTCTATGTCTCCTATCAAAGACACTAAAAAAAAAATACCATACACGGAAAGGAAGTAGGATTTAAGTTGAACATCTATATATTAAAATTCCATTTCATTCATTTATTAGGTATGTGATCTTGAGTGAATTATATATCTTTTCTGTGCATTGATACATATCTTTGGAAATGACACTATATCTAACCTGGAGAGACTCTATGATTTATTCAAAACACAGACAGGCAGCATTCACTCAAACAATTCAGATTTCTCCTAATTCCTTTCTCCCACCTCCTTATTATTTCACCTTTACTTTATTTTATTTTCTTTAAGTTAATTAATTAATTAATTTATTTCAAGAGAAAGAGTGTGTGTGAGTGGGGGAGGCAAAAAGAGAGAGAAGGAAAGAGAGAATTCTAAGCAGTCTCTGTAAGCACAGAGCCTGATGTGGGGCTTGATCTCACAAAACTGTGAGATTGTGACATGAGTGGAAATCAAGAATTGGATGCGTGATGACTGACTGAGCCACCCAGGTGCCCCTTACCTTTACTTTAAGTATACAATGAATTTGTCCCAGTCAAAATAACACCAGCATTCTTCACAGAGCTAGAAAAAACAATCCTAAAATTTGTATGGAAACAGAAAGGCCCTGAATTGCCAAAGCAATCTTGAAAAAGAAAACCAAAGCTGGAAGCATTACAGTTCTGCACCTCAAGATATATTACAGAACTGCAATCATCAAGACAGTATGGTACTGGCACAAAAACAGACACTCAGATCAATGAAACAGAATAGAGAACCCAAAAATGAACCCACACATGTATGGGCAACTAATATTTGGCAAAGCAGGAAAGAATATCCAATGGTATGAAGAGTCTCTTAGCAAATGGTGTTGGGAAAACTTGACAGTGACATGCAGAAGAATGAACCTGGACCACTTGCTTACACCATACACAAAAATAAACTCAAAATGGATGAAAGACCTAAATATAAGACAGGAAGCCATCAAAACCCTACAGGAGAAAGCAGGCAAAAGCCTCTTGACCTCGGCCTCAGCAACTTCTTACTCAACATGTCTCTGGAGGCAAGAGAAACAAAAGCAAAAATGAACTCCTGGGACCTCATCAAGATAAAAAGCTTCTGTATGGTGAAGGAAGCAATCAGCAAAACTGAAAGGCTACCAGCAGAATGCGAGAAGATATTTGCAAATGACATATCAGATAAAGGGTTAGTATCCAGAATCTATAAAGAGTTTATCGAACTCAACACCCAAAAAACAAATAATCTAGTGAAGATATGGGCGAAAGGCATGAATAAACACTTTTCCAAAGAAGACATCCAGATGGCTGGCAGACACATGAAAAGATGCTCAACATCACTCATCATCAGGGAAATACACATCAAAACCACAATGAGGTACCACCTCACACCTGTCAGAATGGCTAAAATGAACAATTCAGGCAATTAGAGATGTTGGGGAGGATGTGGAGAAGAAAGAGGAACCCTTTTGCAATGTTGGTGGGAGTGCAAGCTGGTGCAGCCACTCTGGAAAACAGTATGGAATTTCTTCCAAAAATTAAAAATAAAGCTACCCTATGACCCAGCAATTGCACTACTAGGTATTTATTCAAAGGATACAGGTGTGCTGTTTCGAAGGGGCACATGCACCCTAATGACTATAAGCAGTTCCCTCGACAATAGCCAAAGTATGGAAAGAGCCCAAATGTCCATCGATGGATGAATGGATAAAGAAAATGTGGTTTATATATACAGTGGAGTATTACTTGGCAATCAAAAAGAATGAAATATTGCCCTTTGCAACAATGTGGATGGAACTAGAGTGTATCATGCTAAATGAAGTTAGTCAGTCAGAGAAAGACAAATATCATATGACTTCATTCATATGTGGAATTCAAGATACAAAGCAAATGAACATAAGGGAAGGGAAGCAAAAATAACATAAGAACAAGGAGTGGGCAAAACATAAGAGTCTCTTAAACATAGAGAACAAACTTAGGGTTGCTGGAGGGTTTGTGGGTGGGGGGAGGACTAAATAGGCAAGAGGCATTAAGGAAGACACTTGCTGGGATGAGCACTGGGTCTTATATGTAGAGGATGAATCACTAGATTCTACTCCTGAGATCATTATTGCACTATATGCTAACTAACTTGGATGTATATTAAAAAAATAATAAAAAAATAAAATAAAATACTAATATTATCTGACATAAACAAACAAACACATAAGCCTTAAAGAAATCTCCATCCTGCTGCACACAAACATTTCCAGGGGAGTACATGTTATCTTATGGATGCTATAGATGCTAACTGAGGTATAATTGACAATAAAATTGTAATATATTAAAAAATTAAAAATAAATAAATAATGGATTTGTTTTATATTTTCAGGTCCAAAGAGGAAAACTATTATATCAAGAAGCAAGACTTCATGATCATCAGAGGTACACTTCTTTGTTCAAGCAATTTATGTGATGCTGCAGACAACTTAATTAAACACAAAGCAATCCAGGATAATCGTTTAATATGAAACTTCCCAGGCTTTTCAACCTTTGTGACTTTCTGATGGTTACAAATAAGCATAATAATTAGAAATATAACTACCATCTATCCTGCATCGCAAACCTGGTAGATAGACACAAAGGATCTAGATCCAAGAGTTACATTAACTAAAAGTCGTAGAAATATTTACATGGATTTCTATTCCTTCTGAACACATACAAAATTCTTGAGACCATTTAGTAGACTACTAGTTTCATTTACATACTCTGTAGCTTAAACTCTGATTTTAGAGACACACGATAGTAAACCTACAAGAGTTTACCGGTGTTAACTTGGTGAAATTGAATAATAACCCTAAAATTTCTGATAAGAGACGCCCCTCCCCCCCCCCCCTCAAAATACTGGTCTTAAGATAGAATGGAGACACCGGAAACTAATGTAACCTTGTGTGTCAACTAAACTTTGATACCAAAAATAATAAGAAAATAAGATAAAAATGAAAAAAAAAATAGAATGGAGATGACTAGTTCTTAGTGAAGGAAATCATATACTAAGACTTCCATTAACATGAAAGGTTTGGAACCACAACAGTCCAGCATTGGAGGCAAGGGACAACGCCTGCATTGAGGGAATGTGCCAAGGAGTGTATGTGACTATGTATATACTGCATTTTACTTAGTGGTTTCCCATTGTTCTGGGAATCTCAAACAGGCTTGGAAACCTTTCAAAACATCTTATTAAAAATCATGGTGCCATTGTAAATTCTCTCAATTCATGCTTCTGAGACTGGATAGGTGAGCATAGGAGTTCATTAAGTTGACTCAAGACAATTTTCACAGATGTGCAGAGATGATGGAAATCCAAGTAAATATTTCCACCACTTTGACGTATTGTAATTCTTGGAACTAGAGTTGCTTTGTGTCTATCTACCAGAGTGGTGACACAGGATACATATTAATTATATTTCCAATCGTTGTGCTTATTTTTGACCATCAGAAAATCACTGTTTGAAATGTCTGAAAGTTTTTATACTAAATGATTATTATTGATGCTTTGTATGTAATTAAATGTCCTGCTTTATCATATGCTGTTTAAAAAGTGCTTCCTTGATGATCACAAAGTCTCATTCTATTATTATAACATTAAAAAATAAGAGTGAATCTTATGTTTAAAGTACAAGTGCCAAATAAAATTATATGAAAGAATCCTTAAACATTTCAATTAGTAAAATAAACATAGGATGCCTAGATGGCTCAGTTCATAGAGCATGTGACTCTTGATCTCAGGGTCATGAGTTTGACCCCTACATTGGGTGTAGAGATTACTTAAAAAAATAATAAAGCATTAAAAAAGTAAAAAATAGGGGTGCCTGGGTGGCTCAGTCGGTTAAGCGTCCGACTTCAGCTCAGGTCATGATCTCACGGCTTGTGAGTTCGAGCCCCATGTCCAGCTCTGTGCTGACAGCTCAGAGCCTGGAGCCTCTTCAGATTCTGTGTCTTTCTCTCTCTCTCTGCCCTTCCCCACTCACACTCTGTCTCTCTCTCTCAAAAATAAATAAACATTAAAAAAATTTAAAAAATAAAATATAAACAATTTAAAAAGAAGAAAGTCTATAAAAACTTTTTACTAATGGATTGTCTCATTGAGTGATGGTTTTACCAATAAATTTCATTTTAGACAAGCACAGCCAAAGAACAGAAATTGGATAAAACAAATGTTATAATTATTACATCTCATTCATTCAGTATGGCCTTAATATATTTCCTCTTATTAAGAGATTCATACACAAATTCATTAACAAATGAAAGAGCCCCAGGCTTCAATGCAAGTTAAGTAAATTAATTTCAAGCCACAAAAATTCCAATAAATTCAGTGTTTATTGAATTCTTCTTATGAACCAAGCACTGTGATAATACCAAAAATGAATGACATGCTCCTCGCCACAGCAGGTGCAAATAACTCCTGCATAAGCAGTCATTACCCAGTCTCGTGGTTAGACCTGGAAAAGCACTGTTTGGTTTTCCAGAAGCCATGGTGCATCAGACTCAAGATTTAAGCCTGCTTGAGGCATACCTCTGTAGAGCCTTCTACTCCTTTGGGGATAGGAATTGAGAGAGGAGTGGGGTTGGAAGAAAATTTTTTACTATTTAAATTGCATACAGCTATTAAAGTTCTATAACCTGCTAAAAAGAAAATCTATTTAACAATCAATAGTAATTGAAAAAAATTATTCCTTTTTTCTAACATATTTGTAATGGTCTTGTGCTTACCTAGCAACCCTCTGATTCAAAGTTAGTTTGGCTAATTGAGAGGGCTCACCAATAGAAGGGAAGTATGTTCTTCCTCACTAAAATGTTTATTAAAATAGATGACCAGTGCATTCATTTGTATCATGATTCACCATCACAGGTGACTTGGGATGGAAGGGAATGAACTTGAAGTTCTGGACAGATGAATGTTCAATTCTCTTCCTGCCAATTATAAGTTGTGTTATACTAGAAAAATTACCTAAACTCTGAATCTCAGTTTGATTGTCTATAAAACTAGATTATAATAACTGCTTCAAAGGTCTTGTGAGGATTGAATTAAAATGTGTATAAGCCTTTAGCATAGTCCCAGATAGAAAATAAATCTTCACTAAATACCTGTTATTATTGTGGTTATTTCTAGTCCCTCTGAATATCCTTAAGGTAAATTTTTAAAGGAGTGTTAAGGTATTTACTCAGACTTAAATAAATTTTAGTCAGAATGAATTTATTTCTTAAATTCTGATAGCCTTTAGGCATTAACAAGGAATTGTTCTAGCCCAAATTCAATGAATCTTCCTCAGACATGACTATACATTTTGAAAATGTATATCCCTTGTACCTTCTACATAAGTCTATTGCATTTGTACTTAGCAATACTTCTCTTTTTCCTGTGAACATGAATAATATGTAACATTTTATATTAAAATATTATTTATGTTTAATTTGTATTATGTTCAGGAGAAGGAAGAAAGAGATGATTCACAGAACAAAATCTATCACTCTCTAAAAGTTCAATAGAAGTTCCTGGAAGAGGGAGCCCATCTAGATAAAGAATTATATCAGATAGTTCAGTAGTTCTGTCCTCTTCCATGCCTCATCCTGGAACTCACATGGGACTCACTTTGAGAGATTTAAAGTTACTGATGTCTCGTTCCTTCCTCCAGAATTTTTGGTTAATCAGACTAAGGTGTGGCCTGAGCACTGAGATATTTAATAGTTTCCCAGGCGATTTTCATCTGTACCCACGTTTGAGATTGTGGGCCTCCCTTTTTATTTTTTCTATTTTTTTCAGATTTTTATTTATTTTTGAGAGAGAGAGAGAGATTAATAATCACATTAATAGTGTGATTGTTGTTCCTTTTATTAAAAAATACATATTCATTACCTTTAAAAGATCAAGCAATTAAAAACACTAAGGATTAAAGTTAAAATGAAAGATCACTAAACATTTAACCTTGGAGAATGAACCATTTCTAATAGTCTGTAAATGTTATTCCAAAAATGTCTCTATAAATACTACATAGAGATAAATAAACAGACAGATGTGGTTACATACATGAGACCATATTATGGATGAGTCACATTCTTAGTTTAAATTAGCACAATATTTAAATTAGCATTAAAACATTTCATTTATTTCCATACTTAATATTCAACCAATTTTAATTTTCTTTTCAAAAAATTTTTTTCCGAGATCTATTATCTCACTTATTACATGTTTAAATATCTCTTTGTTCAATGAGTATTTATTTATTAATTTAATGTTTTTCTTTGTATTTTTTAAATTTACATTCAAGGTAGTTAGCATAGTGCAACAATGATTTCAGGAGTAGATTCCTTAATGCCCCTTATCCGTTTAGCCTATCCCCCCACCTCCCACAACCCCTCCAGCAACGCTCAGTTTGCTCTCCATATTTAAAAGTCTCTTATGTTTTGCTCCCTCCCTTTTTTATACTATTTTTGCTTCCTTTCCCTTATGTTTATCTTAAATTCCTCATATGAGTGAAGTCATATGATATTTGTCTTTGTCTGACTAATTTCACTTAACATGATACCCTCTAATTCCGCCCACGTAGTTACAAAAAGCGTGTCTTCCTAGGAACAAAATTTGGGGAATATACTTATTTTCCAAATCAGGATTTTTAAAGTATTATTTATCTTTCCTTTTTTTTAAGTTTATTTATTTATTTTGAAAGAGTGAGAGAGGCAGCATGCAAGCAGGGGAGGTGCAGAGAGAGACAGAGGGAGAGAATCCCAAGCAGGCTCCAAGCTGTCAGAGTGGAGCCAGACTCAGGGCTTCATCTCATGAACTGTGAGATCCTGACCTGAGCCAAAATCAAGAGTCTGATGCTTAACAAACGGAGCCACCCAGGTGCCCCGTATTTTTCTTTCTCCTAGCCACGAGGCTTGCTGTACGTAAAACTCTTTTTGTTACGACACACTAAGAAGCTATCAGAATTGGGAAAAATATGTGGTTATACTTCCCGTAAATTGTCAACTCCGTGTTGTTAAGATTATTAAAACAACATTACTTAAGGGGCGGCTTAGCTGGTTGAACGTTTGACTTCTTGGCTCCTGCTCAGGTCGTGATCCCCCAGTTCCTGTGGTTGAGCCCCTCCTCAGCAGCTCTGTGCTGACAGTGCAGAGCCTGCTTGGGATTCTCTCTCTCTCTCTCTCTCTCTCTGCCCTCCCCTGCTTGTGCTCTCTCTTGCATGCTCAAAATAAACTAATAAATTTTTAAAAATCACTTAAGAAATCATGAAATGTTCAAATATTTGGATCTTGCTATTTGCCATTGCTATTTGCCAACCAAAATATTAGCTATTTTGCAGGAAAAAAAACATTTTGAAAGATACTGTTTTAAATCAGATGCTCAATTTTATGAGATTGACACTCTGCCTACTGCCCTGAGGAGGTTAGTTCAGATGCTCAGTTTTAACTATTAGCCTTATTCCATTTTTATTTTTATTTTTTTTAGACAAATGAGAGGGTCTTAACACATATCATCTACACTTGATGAAAGCTAAAAGGAAATATTTTTAATATACAGTATGGAAGATATATGATGGTATATATATTTTAGCATCTGCAAAACATTTCATATGGTTGAAGACAAGTTTGGCTTTAAAAGTAGTTATAAAGATATATATAAATGATAGATAGATGGATAGATAGCATATTCTTCTAGTGGACTTCTTGCTAAAATAAAAAAATATATAACAAATTCAATACACACAAATTAAGCACAGTAGCCTGGTGGCTAAAATTAATTGATGTGAAGGGACACTCACACATAATCAGTTTCTGTATACCAATGTGAGAAGAATTATATTAAAGGGTGGGAATAAATGAACTTAGATACTGTAAGTATTTATAGTGAGTATTATTTAGCATTAAATTTATTTAGTATTATATGGGTCTTAAAAATTTATAAACACAAAATAAATGTTGAAATTAAGAGAAATGCTTTAAAAAATTATAGGCCAATCTCTGATGTAAGCATAGAAAGATTCTACACAAAATGTTAGCAAATTGAATTCCATCATATGAAAAAACATACACGATTGCCAATTTGGATTTATTCCTTGAATATGGGGTTGCTTTTATATTTAAAAATGACTAGTCAATGTAATTTATTTTATTAAAATAATATTTGGAAAACCTATATAGCTATCAGAAATATACAAAATTATTCTTATGAAATCCAACATCCTGAGGTCAGATGAATGTCTACAGTCATATTTCTATTCATTTTTATACTGGAGGTACTTGCCAGTATAAGGAGGATTTTTTTTTAAATTTTGGACATTTTCTAGATTTATTGAGACATAATTAACATGTAACATTGTGCATATTTGAAGTGTACAACGTGTTGATTTGATACACATATAAATTATGAAATGTTTACCACTCTAGTGTCAGCTAACATGTCAATCACCTCACATAATTGCCATTTCTTTTTTTGTTTTTGTTGTGTTTTATTTTGTTTATGATCTCCTTAGCAACTTTAAAGTATATAATACATTATTGTTACCTATAATCACTATGCTGTGTACTAGATCCCCAAGATGTATTCATCTTCTACCTGGAAGTTTGTACCTTTGACCAACATCTTCCCATTTCCCCTATTCCGCTGCCCTGATAACCACCATTCTGCTCTGTTTCTAGGAGTTCAGCTCTTTAACATTCTACATGTAAGTGAAACCCTGCAGCATTTATCTTTCTCTGTCTGACTTATTTCACTTAACATAATGCCCTCAAGATCCATTCATGTTGCAAACAGCACATCTGTGCACATCTGTGAATATACACATCTTCTTTAGCCATTCATTTGTTGATGGGACAAGTTGTGCCCATATTTTGGCTATTGTGAATAATGCTGCAATGAACATGGGATACATTAGTATTATTGAGATTCTGATTTCATTTCCTTCGGGTATGGGATTCGTGGATCATATGGGAGTTCTATTTGTAATTTCATGAAGAACCTCCACACTGTTTTCAATTATGTTTGCAAAAATACACACCTCTATAATAAAGGGTTGATATCCAAAATAGAGAAATAATGCATGCAACTTGATAGTGAAAAAACAAACATCCAAAAAAAAAAACCAGGCAGAGATGGGGCACCTGGGTGGCTCAGTCCGTTGAGCGTCTGATTTCGGCTCAGGTCTGATCTCACCATTCGTGAGTTCGAGCCCCGCATCAGGCACTCAGAGCCTGGAGCCTGCTTTGAATTCTGTGTCTCCTTCTCTCTGACCCTCTCCCACTCACACTCTATCTCTCTCTCTCTCAAAAAATAAATAAACATTAAAAAAAAAACAGGTAGAGAAACTGAGTAGATATTTTCCCAAAGACTCAAAAACACTACCCTAAAAATACTTTGTGCTCCACCTGTTCATCATTTCCTCTTCCTTTGCATCTATCTCCTAGCAACCACTAGTCTTTTTACTGTCTCCACAGTTTGGCCTTTTCCAGAATACAGCTGGAATTAGGACTCTGGGTGATAATGATGTGTCAGTGTAAGTTCATTGACTATCATAAATGTATCATCCTGATGCAGGATGTTTATGGTTGCAGAGGTGTGTGTGTTTGTGTGTGTGTGTGTGTGTGTGTAAGGGCAGAAGGTATATGGGAACCCTCTGTACTTTCCACTCAATTTTGATGTGAACACAAAACTATTCCAAAAAATAAAGTATACTTTAAAAATAAAATGATCCAAAAAGCATTTATCATAATCTGTTAAAATTACAGATTTCTGTTCAAAACACAACTTGACAGGAGTAAAAAGAAAGTTAAAGATCAGTGAACTTCTTAATTTTGTAATACTTCTAGCATACAAAAATTCAGATTCAGAATATATAGAGAATCTTCAAAAATTGATAAAAAGAAAAGAGCCCAACTAAAATGAAAGCAAAAACTAGTGCAGGCATGTCACAGACAGAAAGAATATGCAAGTTGCTAATAAGTAAGTGAAAAGATGTTCAATTTCATTACACAACAAGGAAATACAAATTAAAACCACAAGATACCACTAGTTATCCACCAACCTTTTAAAAATTAAGTAACCTCACAGTGTAATGTGTTTCTGAGAATGCAGAGTAAAACAATACTATTGGTAATACAAATCTATACATTTTGCAATCTGGTATTGTCGATTATACTGAATATCCACATATATGTGACTCATCTATCAATTCTACTTGTAAGCACACGCCTCTTCCCAAATGCGTGTATATGTGGTCCAAAGGCATATTACAGAATGTTCATAGCATTGCTAATGATAATAGTCCCAATGTTAATATCTACCAATAGTGAATGGAATGAATAAATAAACCATGGGATAGCGACATGGTGGAAGACTATATGACACAGCAATGGAAGGGGGAAAAAAAGTACTGATACACAAATATATGGAAAGAATGAAAGAAGCCAGTCAGAAAGAAATCAGTACTGTGCAAATCAACATATAAAATTTAAAAGGGCAAGGCTAAGCTATATTGTTTCAATTCAAGATAGTGGTTACCTTTTGAGACTAGAGAGGGTAGTTTAGAAGAGGGCTGAAGACAGCTCTTGGGGTGCTGATAACTTTCTACTTTATTTCTGGTTGTTTTATGAGTTGACTTTGCGTGTATTTATGATTTATGTGTATATTACATCAATAAAAACGTTTAATAAAGAATATCATGTGTAAGACTTTAATAGTACTAGAATCCCATTACTTGGACTTAAATATTACTATCTATGGCAATATGTTTTGGGCATTTTTACTTACCTCTCAGACTCATTTTTATTTTACATAAAATAATATGGTGAAACTATAAATCTCAGAATTACACGGTATGATATCATTAGTGTGCTCTCTGTCATCTAAAAAGCACTTAATAAATGATATTTGTTGCTGTGTTTTTGTGCTATTTCTGTTGTTATTTTCATTATTTACTTCTTTCTTAAAGCAATATTTGAACCTTATGGATTCTTTCTTAAAGCAGTATTTGAACCTTACTGATTCCATTACAGATTTCATTTATTTTTTTTTCACTTTTCATGAGCATATGGCTTTTAAATTTGTGACAGTCCTGTAGTATAATTTTAGCATCAGTTTTATTACCACTCATTTTTTAGTCTTGTGCAAGTTCCTTCCTCTCTTCTTCACTAAGTCTTACATCTTTAAAAAAAAAAGAACACTGGGTTCAGGTAACATGAGAGCAAGAGTTTCTACTTACTCTAAATTTCTGGTAAACTATGTTAAAATAATATTATGGTCACAGGTATATATAGTAAATGTAACTAGATCCAATATTAACCATATCTTGTTGAAGGGTCATATATTTTATACTTTTGTGAGGTAACCAATTCTTACTTTATTCCTCATTGAAAGAAACTATAAGGCTCTACAGATAAGCAAAAAGATAAAATGTCACACTCTATTTCCAATATCATTATTTATATTGTAGGGTAGATAGAGATAGAGACAGAGATAGATATTTATATAAGATATACATATATATTTCCTTGTAAACATAAACATACACATCCAATACATACACACGCGTTTTCCACTTTCTTGTCACATGAGGATTTCCCTTTATTTCTTGAAAGCAGAATATGTGTGGGTAGAACATTGTGTTCTGGTACAAGGAAGTCTGCTGATGAATTATGCTGTTAGAAAATCATTTAGATTTTTTTTAGGAAAATACAGAAAATAATGTTTTTAAAATCTTGAGGTAAAGAAAAATTCTCTTTTAGAGAAAATGTTTATAAGGAGGTATGTTGTAAATAAGGACCAAAAAGTGATGTTAAAAGAATAAGGATACATATCACTAATTAAATGACACTTCAAATTACTTGAATTGAGAGTAATATTAGGCAGCATAGGAAATCTTACAAAGAGATTATATATATACAGAGAGAGAGAGAAACAGAGAGAGAGAATGAGTGGAGGAGAGACAGAAGAAGAGGGAGAGAGAGAATCTTAAGGAGGATTGTCTCTCAGCGTGGAGCTCGAAGCACAGCTCGATCCCTCCACCCTGGGATCATGACCTGAGCCAAAATCAAAAACCATTCGCCTAGCCAACTGAGCCACCCAGGCGTCCCCGCATAGCTTCCTTCTTATGGTACAATATCAAGAGAAATAATATTCCTTTACTCACGAGACATTTATGGAGTACCCTCCCTCACACAACACACACTTTCAAAGGAGCTGGGAAGACCTTTGTAAGTAAGGCAGACAATTTCTTTGTGCTCTTATGAATTGTTTTCTAACCCCAGAGATAGACATAAACAACTAAACAAATGAGCAACGTAATTACAATTCTGATTCTATGAGGGCAACAAAGAGGATGATAAAGTATATAGTAAATCTCAGGGTCCGCATTAGGTATATTTCCAGTACAGTCTTTCTGCAGAAGTGATATTTGAACTGAAAATTGCAGGTGAGAGTGAGTCAGCTAAAGGAAGAGAATTTCAGTCAGAGATGAAGCACAAATTCTCATTGGCACAAATAGGGTGGAAAGGTGGAGGGAACGAAGGGAAGACAGGAAGGAAGGTTAGGTTTGATTGAATTCATTCTTCAAAGATAGCCACACTTCACTCGGATATCACCTCCTAACAAAGGAATTTCCTGATCCTCTATCAAACTAGTGCCCCTTTTGTCATTCCCTGGTATGGATTGAATTGTTTCTATAAAATCCAGGAGTGGAAGCCCTTTCCACAATGTGATGATATTTAGAGGTGGGGCCTTTGGGAGGTAATTTGGATTATATGAGGTCATTAAGGGGGGAGTCCTCACGGTGGGGTCAGTGTCTTTATAAGAGGATGAAGAGACCAGAGACAGTTCCAGTATTCTTCAGATCTATTTCCCCTATTATCAACACCTTACATTAGTATGGCGTATTTGTCTCAATTAAGGAACAAATGTGGGTATGTTATTAATAACTAAAATCTATTCTTCATTCTGATGTCCTTAATTTTTACCTAAAGTTCTTTTCTTCTCTTACCAAACCCCATTAGAATGCCACATTATAGGGGTAACTGGATGGACAGTTGGTTAAGTATCCACCTTTGGCTCAGGTAATGATCTCATGGTTCATGAGTTCTAGCCCTGCATCAGGCTCTGTGTTGACAGCTGGGGTCCTGGAGCCTGCTTTGAATTCTGTGTCTCCATCTCTCTCTTTGCCCCCAGCTCGCTCTCTCTCTCTCTCTCTCTCTCTCTCGGATACATAAACACTAAAAAAAGGATGTCATATTATCACCTTTAGGCTCTTCTTGGCTGTAACAATTTCCCAGATTTTCTTTTTTTGCTAACCTTTACAGTTTGGAGACACAGCAAGATACTCCAGAACCATCTTTTATATTTCCTGTCCTAGTCAAGAATCCATCATTTCTCCACAGAACTCTGGTTCCTTTGGTTGGAGAATGGCTTGAGAAAACAAGATTACCATAGCTTTAGAGTAAGTCTTGAAATAGGGTAGTGTGACACAGTGTGTTTTTCTTCTTCAATATTGTGTTGGATATTCTAGGTCTTTTGCCTTTCTATATAAACCTTAGATTTGTTTTATTGATAACTACAAAATAAGTTGGATTTTTTTAAGTGTTTATTTTGAAAGAGAGAGAGTGTATATATGAGAGTGGGAGAGGAGCAGGGAGAGGGAGAAAGAGAATCCCAAGCAGGCTCCTCACTGTCAGAGCAGATCTCATGAGATTATGACCTGTGCGGAAATCAAGGGTCAGATGCTTAATTGACTGAGCCACCCAGGTACCCCCAAAATAAGTTTGATTTTAATTGGCGTTGCATTCAATAAATAGATCAAGTTGGGAAAAAATGAAGTTCAAACAATACTGAGCCTTCTAATCTATGAGTATCAAGTATCTCTGCATTTATTTAGATTTTCTTTGATTTCTTCCATCAGAGTTATTTCATTTTTTCCACAAATAGATCCTATATATAGTGTTTTGTAATTTTTGGTTCCACTATTAGTGATATATTTTTTTTACTTCAAATACCAATTGTCCATTACCTTGTTCCTTATTTTAGGGGAAAAGCCATCTGCCTCTGAAAGTGTTTATTGAATTACACATTTTGTTATACACATTTATATAATAAAATACCATCACTACATTTGACTATTATCCACTGTCAAAGACCTATGTTTTTTGATGTGGTAAGTAGGTTATGATAATTGTTCAATCAAAATAGTAACAAATAATTTTAATAACGTTTCATTTTCTAAAGATTTTTTAATGTTTATTGATTTTTGAGAGAGAGAGAGACAGAGCATGAGTGGGGGAGGGGCAGAGAGAGAGAGGGAGACACAGAATCCGAAGCAGGCTCCAGGCTCCGAGCTGTCAGCACAGAGCTGGACATGGGGCTTGAACCCATGAATCATGAGATCATAACTTGAACCAAAGTCAGATGCTTAAGAGACTGAGCCACTCAGGTGCCCCTAATAACCTTTCCTTTTCTAAAAATGATACACATACACATTAGAAAAGCATTAAATAATACATTTAAACACGTTAATAAATAACACCTTGGAAAGTGGGATATAGGTAGCATCTTCCTTAGAACTTTATTATAATTTCCAATTATTCTTCACTGAACAGACATTATTATTACTAAACAAAGCGATAAGAACATGCTCATAAATTAGATGTTCTAGACTGAAGACATTTTTCAGTGTGTTCATTGGAGACTCCTGCCTGGTTTCCTGAGTTAAGTATTTTCCACAGAATGTAAGTGTAAAAAGACTGTGACCATCCCCACTCTCACTTTGAAGAAAAGAAAAAGAGAAAAAATTGAGACAGAGTTGAACAGTAATGAACCCTGAGAGGATCAGAAAGTAGAAGAGTAAGTAGAAACTAATCCCAAGTCAAAGAAGATGTTAGACACTGCTTTCAGATCCGAAAAAAAAAAAAAGACAATGGCATTTTCTCTAAGAATCCCACAACAGGAATCCCCAGTTGGAGTTCACCAAGTTGTTAGGAAGTAGCAATGGAAGGACCGTGTTCCTCCCACTCGCCCCATGAGTGAACATCGTATAGTGATAGAGGTTCGTGCACTACTAAGAACACTTTCGAAAAGTTGATTTGGAATATTTGTAACAATATTTATCAATAACTGGAATAGGAAACTTCTTAGAGTAAGACCACCAGAGATAAATAAGAGGTGCAATCTCTCTTCTCTATTTGGAATGAAAAAAAAATTATTGTCAACATGAAATACAGCTATTGGAATTTCAGTTTTGCATAACGGGATGAATTTAAAAGAGAAAGATAAGAAAGGTTTTCAGCTAACAATAACAGCCATCTTGTACCTAATTCTGAGACCACCATTATCCACACTACTGAGGTACACGGCAGCAGTAGACAAAGCTGAAAACCCAGTAGGTTAACTTGTTACAAATTACTAAGATGTCAAAGGGCCAAGTTAAAATTCAAGTTCAGTTCTAACACCTTCCAAAGGTCAGACTCATTCCATAAGAGCATGTTATTATTTCTTTTAGATGTTGCTAGGCAGGAAACCTTACCAAAATACACACATACACACACATATATACATATATATGTATATATATGTATATATGTGTGTGTATGTATATGTATGTATGTATATATATATGTATATATGTATATATGTGTGTGTGTGTATATATATGTATATATATATATATATATATATGGAGAGTGAGATGAAATTACAGTAAGGGGATTTGTTGATAATAAAAAAGTGGGAAATCCATCCCATTTATTAACTTCTCTTTCTTGAAAGTCAGCCAACTAAGCTGGGAGAATGAGAGAAAAATACCTACAATGACCTAGACACAGAATTGCTTTTTTCACAGGCAAAGGGTAACTTATGTATTGATTGCCTAGCCAGAGAAGGAGAGTCATAGTTGACCTTTGTTTAGGAAACAACTTCTGTTCCTTTCCAGAAAGTGATTTCTTCCTCCTCTTTGCATTACCATATATAAATACTGCCTTTAAATTATGTCTTATAGTAAAGGTTAAAACAGTTGCTGCCTATACATACATCTATAATTTACAGCACATTGGTATGCTTTTATATTTATATATTGCTCTAAATAGCATATTCCCAGCTTAGGGTCTATTATTACATCTGACAAAATTGAAATGAGAACATTAGAAATTTGAATTTAGCGAGGTATGGGACCCTTAGGGACTATACAGCACATTCTTAAAAAGTTAATCCCATACAGCATTGAATTACTCCAGTGCCCTTGAGAACTTATATGTTCTGTATTTTAAGTAATCTGATTCATAGCTTTTGTTTATATATAAAAGTAGATGACATTATATGGTTACTATATATGCCTTTTTAAAAATAAAGGACAATTTTCTTTATTTTCTGGTAAAAATAGCATCTGTATGCTTCATTTGTATTGAGACATAAGCTCTTTTTTAAAAATTTCAAATTTCAATTCTTTTCTAAGCATTGTGCATAAAATAATTTACATTTACCTCCTGGATTTAGTTCTTCAGTTTAAAGAATATTTCCTAATGTATAGCATTTAATTGTATGCTTAGATAAAAATCGATGGGATGCTTACTAACCAAAATACTTTCCTCAAATGTTTAATCGTAATATAGAAGTTCCTTTGGGTAACCCCTTGTGAATTTCATATTTCAGAATTTATTCTCTACAATACTATGTGATGAGATTACTAAAAACATAAATAAGATCTAGGTCAGCAGAATGCCACCCAAATCTACATAACAGCCTTCATAGATTTATCATTCATACTATGGCTGAAGTTCTCATATGCTTCTTATTTCATGAGAATAAAAGTGTCCTTTGAAGTAATATGCTATTTTTCCTATCATACTATATGTTTGGAACTCATAAGATTCTCTCATCTTTCAGACTATATTCTGTATCTGTGTTTCCTAGACTCTTTTACTTAACAGTTCGGGGGAAGCCCCCATAAGCCACACCCTTGTCAGCTGAAATTAACACTATAAATAAAACTAAGAATTAGCATCAGCTTTCTCTTCTAGTTTTTCCCAATGAAACTTGGAGAATTTCTCTGAACTGTTCATGGATAAAACCACCAAACTTTTGACAAATGAGAGCCATACTGAAATTAGAGATTGCTTATCCTAAACTCCTATTTGAATTCATCCAGACCAAAGGTTTTTGTAAAGTTGTCTGGAACAGTCAGCTGACATCTTGTGGGCACCCTTTCTAGTACAGGGCTAATAGGGAAAGAAACCGAACATTTCATTTCTCTGACAGACTGGGTCCATTAACAATTTTTTTTAATGTACAATAAGGAAATGTGTTATGAAAGCATAGTTTGAAGACTGGGAATTTGGCATACATTACTGAAGGATGGGTATTCTGAGAGGCCAGGTGGTGGGCCAAATAGAGGACATTAAAAGATAATGAGATTGTGGGGCAGCTGGGTGGCTCAGTCGCTTGAGGGACTGGCTCTTGATTTTGGCTCAGGTCATGATCCCAGGGTCATGGGATGAACCCAGCCTTGGGCTCTGTGCTTAGCTTAGAGCAGGCTTGGAGTTCTCTTTCTCTCTCTCTCTCCCTTTGCCCCCTTCCCCTACTCACACTCCCATTCTCTCTCTAAAATAAATAAAATGGAAAAAAATATTAAAAGATAATGAGATCACAAAAATGGAAGTTATAACAATGCCATGGGAGTGCTTTAATGTCTCTTTTCACCCCTTAGAGTTGAGAACCATCAGGCAAGCCATCAGATCTCTTCATGGCCTATCACTCTAATGGGAAAAAAAGGTGAAAGGAGCTTGGGGGATTTACATTTCAGTTCCTAGGTCAATAAAATTAAGATTCAGACAAAACTCTAACCTCAGGATAAGGACAGGTGCCATGGTAAGGCACTTGGGAAGTCTGAGTAACAGCCATGAAAGCATAAGCACATGGCATTAGATAATTTCTTCTTTGAAATGAATCTTGGATGGGGCGCCTGGGTGGCGCAGTCGGTTAAGCGTCCGACTTCAGCCAGGTCACGATCTCGCGGTCCGGGAGTTCGAGCCCCGCGTCGGGCTCTGGGCTGATGGCTCGGAGCCTGGAGCCTGTTTCCGATTCTGTGCCTCCCTCTCTCTGTGCCCCTCCCCCGTTCATGCTCTGTCTCTCTCTGTCCCAAAAATAAATAAACGTTGAAAAAAAAAATTAAAAAAAAAAAAAAAAAAGAAATGAATCTTGGTGATAGTCCTATTTAAGGTTTTTCTGTTTGGTATATTTAGGTTGTACTCAGTTTCCTGAATTTAAAAGCAGAGGAAATGATCTAATCTAGGGAAAAAGGTAGGCTGTAATTGAGGTTACGGTGAAAGGTGGCAAGGACAAAGGAGTTAGGGGAGAGAGTGGCAGAAATCAAGTAGGAGAAGGAAGGAGCCATGGAGTCTTGGGTAGAGATGGGGAAATGCGTAATTTCAAGAGCATGGTTAAGCTTCCATAGTCAAAGAAATATGGGATGTCATCTAAATTCATTAGTTTATATCTTCAGAAGATGACAAATGCGTCTCTTAGCCTAATTATGTTCATCTACATGCATACGGCCTGGAGGGCTCCCTGAGAACGCATGAGTGGGATGGAGAGGCCATGCAGGACATCAGAGCTCAGATCAAAGAGTTAAAGAAAGTTTCTGCAAGGAACACCATTGATTATATAGTTAGAGTAACTCAGAATGATAGTAGGATTTAAGGAATGAAGAAGACAATATTTGTCAAATTAATTAATTATCACCCCCTACCAATCAGTCATTTTGGCTTTTAAATAAATACCTTTAATTATGTTACAGTCATGACTGGCCAAGCAAAGCCTTTACAGGTTTTAATTGCTCTGAAAGGTTGGAGGGCTCTTGAACATATTGAGATGAAAGTTTAATGCTGGAATTTTTTTTTCCTTGATTATAATTATTACCATAGTGATCTACCAAAAAAACCATTTCACTGTATTAAATTATTCTACACGTCTGAGGGGATGGACTGGTTGTAGAAGCGGGGAGGTCCTGGCACAGGTAAGTAAAGACCTCTTTATTGGGACGGGTGGGAGAAGGAAATGTATCCCTTCCCAGCTCCTGACTCCTGATTAAGTGGCTTAATAGAATACAGAATCAAGAGAAGATAACCCACGCCACAGTCTGAGACTAACCCAACTTTACCTACCTGTATTTCCAAGCATGAAACCTGCAAGTGCAAATGTGAGTTTTGGTTGAAATTAAAGGTGGCCACACACACCCTGACAGGGCGCAACAGTGCTGGGAGTGTGGACTGGTTTTCCGCATCGGCACATAATGATAAGTTTAAATGGTAGAGCCAGCTGTCTCTCTACAGATGTGAGCACTGAGACTCAGAGCGGGTAAGTTGCCTGTTCCTTTCACCCAGGGGAAGCCAGGGTGGAGGATCAGCCTACCCGTCCACGTTCTTATGACATTTCAACATCTGCTTCTGGAAAATACTTTCTTCTTCCCTTTTCATTCTTCTATTTCTCTCCTCTCCCTTCTGCACCACATCCTCTTGTACTATCTTCTCCATCCTGTGCTCTCCCCTTCCCTACAGTTTGCCTCTCTTGCTTTCTGTCATAAATGGCAAAATCCTAACAGAGATTTCTCACTCTAAAGGGCTGGTGGTTCCCAGGGGATTCTGATGGCTCAGGAGGTCATGGCTGTACTCACTGTCCTTTGTCTCTGGCCATGGAATTTTAGGACATACATAAATATATACTTGCAAATGAATATAATTTAGCTAAGATACTTGACTGCTTACACCTATTTATATTTCTTCATGTACTTAAAGTGTTTATAAATGGAGCTTTTATCCTTGTTCTGCTGTGACTGTCTTCTTGTCAGCTTTGAACAGCACTCTGCAAAGGATTCAAAGACACCAAATACATATCTGTATTTGTTTTATGTTTTAAGAAATCTACTCTAATTCATTCTTTTTTTTTGATACAAAAGTTTATGGGGGAGACTCACCTAATAACAGGAAATTAGAAACCATGCAAGCAGAATATTAAAAAGATAGCCGTGTACCACCCACAATTATGGACATTTCCAGAGTGCCTTTGGCTCAGGTGGGTTTCCTTAGTATAGCAACCCTCCCTCCTTTTGCAAACATGTGAGTGTGTGTGGGGTTTTGTAACTGTCTCCTCATTGCTCCATTCAGTGTCTCTGAGAGGAGGGTGAAATGGTTGGGAAGGCTTTCCTTTGGGTATCTAGATGGAGAAATGGGCTCTGCATGGCCACCATTTGCAGAAGGTAAGGGGGTGAGACAATGGCAGTCATGGGACACATGGGACATGTGCAGGACTTCCTCATCAGCATCATGCAGACAGTAACTGAGGTCCCCCATGAACCTCGAGAAGATGGGATAGAGCTGCGGACTGTAGGCAAATGTCAGTAGATGAGTGGACTTCGAAATGGAAGCAGACACTCAGACTGATCTGGGTTCCTTTGGAAAATAATGCCAGGAGATCTCATCTTTGAGGCGTGGGGGTCTGCTTCATTGTTTTGTGGCAAGGGGATGCCCACCCATAGCACACTTTCCTGTGCTGGCCCTAGTTCCTGTACATTTCTCCCCATACCTGGGCTATGGCCATGTTTTTAATTTTCCCCCTCTAATTGACATATAATTATCATACATTGTATTGGTTTCAGGTGTACAACAAAATGTTTACACATTCATACCCACTGTGAAATGATCACCACAATTAAGTTCAGTCACCAGCCATCACCATTGAAAATTTCCAAAAAGTTGTTTTCTTGTGATGAGAACTTTGAAGATCGACCCTCCTGGCAACTTCACATACGCACTAACAATACTACTAATGATAGTCTCTTGCTGAACACCATGTCCCCACAACCTAGTTACCTTGCAGCCAGAATTCTGTACCTCCCCACCAACTCCACCCATTTCATCTGCCCACCTCTCCAAACCCCACCCATATGGCAACCTCCTCTCTTTCTATGTGTCCATGGAGTGTTGCTTTGTTTGTTAGATTCCTCATATAACTGAGATCATTTGTCTTACTCTGTATGACTTATTACTTAGCTTAATGCCCTCAAGGTCCATCCATATTGTCACAACTACAAGGAATTTCTTCTTTCTTATGGCTGAATATCACATCGTGTATATACACCACATTTTCTTCATCCATTCATCCCTTGATGGACACTTCGGTTGTTTCCGTATCTTGACTGTTATAAATAATACTGCAGTGAACATGGGGGTGTGGATATCTCTTTGAGATGATTTCCTTACCTTTAGATAAATACCTAGAAGTAGAATTGCTGCATCATATGGTAGTTCTTTAATTTTTTATCTGGTTTCCATAGTGGCTGCAGCAATTTACATTCCCCCAATAGTATTAAATTATACTATTCTTATAGAGAAAGAAAAACTAGAAATTAATAATGACTTTGAAGTTTAGGAATTGAAATAGTAAGATGTTCATTGGGCTGTTTGAGCTGTGTGTGCATTCTTGCTGTTATCATTAGAAATGAATCCTTACACCCCTCCTCTCCTACACCCAAAATAAGACAATGAGAATAAGTGCCCTTTTCCCCAAAAAGCAGATGAACACTCCGGTATCTTTTAAGAGCAGTTAAATCATTCATAATGTGACATGAATTATAAAGAAACACAATTTCTGGTTTCTGTTCAAGAGGAAACGTGCACCTCTAAAAATGTAAAGTGTCATGTGAAGAGAAAATTCCTCCTGAATATTGCTAGTTTTCTCTCCCTGCTAATTTTAGAGGTGTTACCACACAAAACCTGCCTTCATTCAAGATGCAGTGATTGCCAGTGATTGAATCAGACGGCACCGATAGAACTGTGATGAGTTTGTACCAATAACACATTTAAAAATAATTTCTACTAAAAATGTGTTCTATAAGACTTAATTAACAACCAGAGTTCCCAGTTTATACATGAGATATAAACAGAAAATATATTTTGAAATCTTTACCGCAAGCCTGTATGAAAATTGGATGTTCAAATGAGGAGGAGGGTTGTGTATGGCAGTTTTTCTAACAAGACAGCTTGGCTGGAAGGGACTTAGACCAGCAGAGAAGTAGGTGGCAGATGTGATCCCTTATCTCTTTACCTCTTGTAAAAAAACATTTAATGACTCTATCGATGAACAGGCCAGATCACACTAAATTTACAATTCTTTCTATGTCTTTTATGTTAAACCAGAGGATGAAGTCTTTGCACTATAGCTAGGTTGTTAAACCTGGGAAATTTGGACCACAGGGCAATAGTAAGAAGAGAGGATTAAGCTAATTCTAAAGTCTTAATAGCAAAGATAGCCTTATAACTCTGTGGTAAGCCCACATGAGATCCACGGCATCCTCTAATAAAAGGTTCTCTCCCTCCTGCTTGCTCTTCCTTTCTCAACATGTCAAGCAGACTAAGAGGGCCACAGAATCACAGACACCTTCCTGGGATGGGGAGTGCTGTTGCAGTTGGAGAAATGGTAGATGTCCCTGTAGGGAAATGTGTTGTTGTTGTTGTTGTTGTTGTATATACAGTATATTTTCAGTATTTGGTGTATTTATAGTACCTTTTTAAACATTGTATTTAGTTATTTATTTATTTTAATTTACATCCAAGGTAGCATATAGTGCAATAATGATTTCAGGAGTAGAATCCAGTGATTCATCCCCTACATGTAACACCAAGTGTTCATCCCAACAAGTGTTCTCCTTAATGCCCCTTATCCATTTAGCCTATCCCCCCCACCCCAAATCCTCCAGCAACCCTCAGTTTGTTCTCTGTATTTAAGAGTTTCTTGTATTTTGTCCCCCTCCCTGTTTTTATATTATTTTTGCTTCCCTTCCCTTATGTTCATCTGTTTTGTATCTTAAATTCCACATATGAGTAAAGTCATATGATACTTGTCTTTCTCTGACTTACTAATTTTACTTAACATGATACACTCTAGTTCCATCCACATTGTTGCAAGTGGTAGGATTTCATTCTTTTTGATTGCTGAGCAATACTTCAGTGTGTGTGTGTGTGTGTGTGTGTGTGTGTATCACTTCTCCATCCACGTCGATGGACACTTGGGTTCTTTCCATATTTGGGCTATTGTCGATAACACTGCTTATAAACATTGGGTTATGTGTGCCCCTTCGAAAGAGCACACTTGTATCCTTTGGATAGATACCTAGTAGTGCAATTGCTGGGTCATGGGGTAGCTTTATTTTTAATTTTTGGAAGAAACTCCATACTGTTTTCCAGAGTGGCTGCACCAGTTTGCATTCCCATCAGCAGTGCAAAAGTGTTCCTCTTTCTTCTCCACATCCTCCCCAACATCTCTAATTGCCTGAATTGTTCATTTTAGCCATTCTGACAGGTGTGAGGTAATATCTCATTGTGGTTTTGATGTGTATTTCCCTGATGATGAATGATGTTGAACATTTTTTCATGTGCCTGCTAGCCATCAGGATGTCTTCTTTGGAAAAGTGTCTATTCATGCCTTTTGCCCATTTCTTCATTGGATTATTTGTTTTTTGGGTGTTGAGTTTGATAAGTTCTTTATAGATTCTGGATACTAACCCTTTATCTGATATGTCATTTGCAAATATCTTCTCCCATTCCGCTGGTGGCCTTTCAGTTTTGCTGATTGCTTCCTTCACCATACAGAAGCTTTTTATCTTGATAAGGTCCCAGGAGTTCATTTTTGCTTTTGTTTCTCTTGCCTCCAGAGACATGTTGAGTAAGAAGTTTCTGGGGCCGAGGTCAAGAGGTTTTTGCCTGCCTTCTCCTGTAGGGTTTTGATGGCTTCCTGTCTTATAGTTAGGTCTTTCATCCATTTTGAGTTTATTTTTGTGTATGGTGTAAGCAAGTGGTCCAGGTTCATTCTTCTGCATGTCTCTGTCAAGTTTTCCCAACACCATTTGCTAAAGACACTGTCTTCATTCCACTGGATATTCTTTCCTGTTTTGTCAAATATTAATTGGCCATATGTTTGTGAGGCCATTTCCGGGTTCTCTATTCTGTTCCCTTGATCTGAGTGTCTGTTTTTGTGCCAGTACCATACTGTCTTGATGATTATAGCTTTGTAATACAGCTTGAAGTCCAGGATTGTGATGCCTCTTGCTTTGGTTTTCTTTTTCAAGATTGCTTTGGCAATTTAGGATCTTTTCTGATTCCATACAAATTTTTAGGAATCTTTGTGTTAGCTCTGTGAAGAATGTTGTTGTTATTTTAAAAAGGGTTCCATTAAATATGTAGCTTGCTTTGGGTAGTATTGACATTTTAACAATATTTGTTCTTCCAATCCATGAGCATGGAATATTTTTCCAAATTTTGTGTCTTCTTCAGTTTCTTCCATAAACTTTCTGTAGTTTTTAATGTATAGATTTTTCAACTCTTTGGTTAGTTTTATTCCTAGGTATTTTATGGTTTTTAGTGTAATTGTAAAGGGGATTGATTCCTTGATTTCTCTTTCTGCTTCTTCATTATTGGTGTATATAAATGCAACCGATTTCTGTGCATTGATTTTATATCTTGCAACTTTGATGAATTCATGGATCAGTTCTAGCAGTGTTTTGGTGGAATCTTCTGGGTTTTCCAGATAGAGTATTATGTCATCTGTGAACAGTGAAAGTTTGACTTCCTTCTGGGTGATGTGGATGCTTTCTATTTCTTTGTATTTGAATGCTGAGGCTAAGAATACTAGTTGAATAACAGTGTAGAGAGTGGACATCCCTGTTGTGTTCCTGACCTTAGGGGGAAAGATCTCAGTTTTTCCCCATTGAGGATGATATTAGCAGTGGGACTTTCATATACGGCTTTTATGATTTTTGTGGTATGATCCTTATGTCCATACTTTCTTGAGGGTTTTTATCAAGAAAGAATGCTGTATTTTGTCAAATGCTTTCTCTACATCTATTGAGAGGATCATGTGGTTCTTATTATTTCTTTTATTAATGTGATGTGTCACATTGATTGATTTGTGGACATTGAACCAGCCCTGTATCCTAGGTATAAATTCCACTTGATCATGGTGAATAATTCTTTCAATGTATTGTTGGATCTGGTTGGCTGGTATCTTGTTGAGAATTTTTGCATTCATGCTTATCAGGGAAATTGGTCTGTAGTTGTCCTTTTTAGTGGGGTCTTTGTCGGGTTTTGGAATCAAGGTAATGTTGGCCTCATAGAATGAGTTTGGAAGTTTTCTTTCCATTTCTATTTTTTGGAACATCTTCAAAATAATAGGTGTTAACTCTTTTTTAAGTGTTTGGTAGAATTCCCCTGGAAAGTCATCCGGCCCTGGGCTCTTGTTTTTTTTTTTTTTTTTTTTTTTTTTGAGATTTTTAATTACTAATTCAATTTCTTTACTGGTTATAGATCTGTTCATATTTTCTATTTCTTCCTGTTTCAGTTTTAGCAGTTTATATGTTTCTAGGAATTTGTTCATTTCTTCAAGATTGCCCAATTTGTTGGCCTATATTTGCTCATAATAGCTTCTTATTTGTATTTCTGCAGTGTTGGTTGTTATCTCTCCTCTTTCATTCTTGATTTTTTTTGTTGTTGGGTCCTTTATTTTTTTTAACAAACTGGCTAGGGGTTTATCAATTTTGTTAATTTTTTCAAAGAACCAGCTCCTGGTTTCACTGATCTGTTCTACTGCTATTTTTTTTTCATTTTGATAGCATTTATTTCTGCTCTAATGTTTATTATTTCCCATCTTCTGTTGGGTTTAAGTTTTATTTGCCGTTCTTTTTACAGCTAATTAAGGTGTAAGGTTAGGTTGTGTATCTGAGACCTTTCTTCCTTTTTTATGAAGACCTGGATTACTATATACTCCCTCTTATGACCACCTTTGCTGCATCCCAGAGGTTTTGGGTTGCTGTGTTATCATTTACATTGGCTTCCATGTACTTTTAAATTTCCTCTTTAACTTCTTGGTTAACCCACTCATTCTTTAGTAGGATGCTCTTTAAATTTTTTTCAACGTTTTTATTTATTTTTGGGACAGAGAGAGACAGAGCATGAACAGGGGAGGGGCAGAGAGAGAGGGAGACACAGAATCGGAAACAGGCTCCAGGCTCTGAGCCATCAGCCCAGAGCCTGATGCGGGGCTCGAACTCATAGACCGCGAGATCGTGACCTGGCTGAAGTCGGACGCTTAACCGACTGCGCCACCCAGGCGCCCCTAGTAGGATGCTCTTTAATCTCCAAGTATTCATTGTCTTTCCAAATTTTTTCTCGTGGTTGATTTCAAGTTTCATAGTGTTGTGGTCTGAAAATATGAATGATACAATCCCCATCTTTTTGTACTTGTTAAGGGTTGGTTTGTGTTCCAGTATGTGATCTATTCTGGGGAATGTTCCATGTGCACTTGAGAAGAATGTATGTTCTTTTGCTTTAGGATGAAATGTTCTGAATATATCTATTAACTCCATCCAGTCCAGTGTTTCATTCAAAGCCATTGTTTCCTTGTTGATTTTCTGCCCATTGATATAAGTTGGGTGTTGAAGTCCCCTACTATTATGGTATTTTTATCAATGAGTTTCTTTATGTTTGTGATTAACTGATTTATATATTTGGGTTTTCCACATTGAAGGCATAAATGTTTATAATTGTTAGATATTCTTGGTGTATAGGCCTCTTAATTATGATATAATGCCCTTCTTCATATCTTGTTACAGTTTTTATTTTAAAATCTAGATTGTCTGATATAAGTACGGCTACTGTGGCTTTCTTTTGACAACCTTTAGCATGATAGATGTTTTTCCATCCCCTTACTTTCAATCTGAAGGTGTCTTTAGGTCTAAAATGGGTCTCTTATAAACAGCATATAGATGGATCTTGTTTTCTTATCCATTTTGATTCCCTATGTCTTTTGATTGGAGTGTTTAGTCCATTGACATTTAGAGTACGTACTGAAAGATATGAATTTAGTGCCATTGTGTTGCCTGTGGAGTTAGAGTGTCTGGTGGTGTTCTCTGATCCTTTCTAGTCTTTGTTGCTTTTGATCTTTTGTTTGTTTGTTTTGTTTTGTTTTATCTTTTCTCCCCTCAGAGAGTCCCCCTTAAAATTTCTTGCAGGGCTTGTTTAGTGGTCACAAACTTCTTTGGTTTTTGTTCATCTGGGAAACTCTTCATCTCTCCTTCTATTTTGAATGGCAACCTTGCCATTAAAGAATTCTTGGCTGCATATTTTGCCAATTCAGCACATTAAATATGTACTGCCACTCCTTTCTGGTCTGCCAAGTTTCCATGGATAGGTCTGCTGCAAACCTGATCTGTCTTCCCTTATAGTTTAAGGACTTTGTTCCCTTGCTGCTTTCACAATTCTTTCCTTGTCTGTCTATTTTCTGAGTTTGACTATGATATATTATGTTTATGTCATTTTTTGTTGAATCTAATGGGAGTTCTCCGGGCTTCTCGGATTTTGATGTCTGTGTCTTTCCCCAGGTTAGGAAAGTTTTCTGCTATAATTCACTCACATAAACCTTCTGCCCCTTTTTTTTTTTATCTCTTCACCCCCTGGGACTCCTATGATTCAGATGTTATTCCTTCCTAGATACAAGTTCTCTAATTCTTGTATCATGCTCTTTTGCCTTAGTTTCCCTCTTTTTTTTTTCTGCTTCATTATTCTCCATAATTTTGTCTTCTATACCACTGATTCGCGGCTCTGATTCCTCTAATCTTGCTGCCATGGCATCCATTTGAGATTGCATCTCAGTTATAACATTTTAAATTTCTTCCTGACTAGATTCACTTCTTTTATATCCACAGAAAGGGATTCTATACTTTTTTCAACCCCACTAGTATTCTTATCGTCATGATTCTAAATTATAGTTCAGACATCTTGCTTATATATGTGTTGACTGTCATTTCTTCCTGTTCTTTCTTTTTAGGGTGAATTCCTTCATTTTGTAATTTTGGAGGAAAAACAAGAATTAATAAAATAAAAATTAAAAAATTAAAAACAACACAAAAAATAAAATGAAGCTGGATCCTGGGTGTATTTTGGTCTGGTTTTTGAAAGAAGCTTGATAGAGAAAAAAAAGGAAAGAAAATTTAAAAAAAGTGAGAAATATTTGAAAATTTAAAAAATGTATGCAATAAAATAGAATAAAATGAAATAAAGAAAGTAAAATAGAGTAACAAAATTTACCAAAGAAATGTGGTAAAAAAATTTTTTAAATATTAAAAAAAATGGAAATTAAAAATAATTTTTCTCTTTCTCTACCCAAGTATAAGAAAAGAAAAAGAAAAAAAATTAAAAAAAAAATAGATGAAACAGTGAACAGAATGAAATCCGAGTGAAATTACATCCAGTTTCCCCTAGAAGCCAAACTATGAAGCACTTTATAGTCCATAAGCTAAGCAGGCGAAGACACTTGTAGTGGTCCTCTAGGGTCTGAGCTTGGTTGGCTCATTTGGACGGTGCTTGGTGTAATGGTTCTGCTCTCCACTAGGTGGTTCTGCTTAGCTTACTGGGGTGGAGCGGTGTGGCATACATGTGCATGTATGTGCATATGCAGGAGAGGTGAAAATGGAATCACCCAGCTTCCCAGTCTATGGCACAGGGACTCTGCGCTCTCACCAACCAGCAATCAAACACCCCTCCTTTGTCTCCAGCTTCCGTCCACTCCCTGCTTCTACACTGTCTGCATCCAAGCCTTCAGCCTGTCAGGTGGCAACTCCCTTCCAAATTATATCCCATGTGGGGCTATGTCTCCAAACCCCTCACTTCTGAGAGCCCTGTAGCTTGGACCTAGTCTGACCCTCGGGGGGAGGATCTCGCCGGACAATGGCTGGGTGTCAGCTTGCCCCAGAACATGTGTGTGGTTGCACTGTTGAAGAGATTCAAAGATGGAGGTCAGGTGCCTGCTTGCCCCAGAAAATGTTTGTGCAATCACACAGCAGGGGAGGTTCAGAGATTATGGCAAAACAACATACAGCCAGCACCAGTTTTCCCCTCCCCCTTGCGTTTTTGTTCCAATACCAGCAGTCATCTGTTCCCCAGGTCCCGCTGGGAACTTTGCCTGTGGGGAAGCAGTACAGCCTCTACCAAATGCCCTCCTAGCAGGATAGCAGGGGAACTGCTTCTTCCCATGTGACTCACAGACCCCTTGGACCTTGCTGCCTGCTCCTGGGGATTCAGTCTTCCCACCAGAGCACCACCAGATACTGAGCTTTGAAATTTCTGACTCTGCTCTCCCCTGTTTATAGAGTCCTAGTGGTATTGGGACACTCTCCTTTCTTCTTTCTCACTTTCTTGTTCAGTCCATTGTGAGTGTTTCCACTCTTTCTCTTTCTCTCTAAATACTTTGAGTAGGAGTGATTTTCCTGCACTCTCTCCCTTTTCTCTGTCCTCTGTCTGCAAAACAGCTCCCTGCCCTCTGTGGCTTCTCTCTCCCCTAATTCACCTCTCTGTGCCATGTGCCTGCTGAGTTCTGTGGCTCAAGTTATGCAGATTGTCGTTAATCCTCAGATTAATTTTCTAGGTGTGCAAAATGGTTTGGGGCTAATCTGGCTGCATTTAAGGAATGAGAGAAACTGAGAACTTCCATGCTGCTCTGCTGTCTTGGCCCCTCCTGAGAAATGTGTTTGATAATTTTTGTCTTCTCCCCTAAGAAAAGTAAATCTCCCTCCAATTCCCCCATCAACACACTTATTCCAATATAGTGCTTACAGGAGCTTGCCTGGTTTTCTTCCCCAGTGTGTATTGTATGATTTTCTGGAAAGTAAGAACCAATGTAGTTTTGGGCCTGGCATAGAGTTGTGCACAACGATAGGGACAGAAGAAAATGGAGAGAGTAAAGAGACAGCATACAAAGGAATAGGAGAAAAAGACAAGAGGAGGAAAGGAATTTAGGAGGAAAACTGCTTAACTGTACAGCCACCATTTTTCTTTCCCAAATTGCCACCTTTCCATTCTGCTTGTTATATTAGAGATGTCCAAAAAATAGCATCTGTTTAGGCAGATGTTTTAGAAACACATTATATATAAATTACCATATTTAATTTTAAACTGTGAAGCAATGCTGTGAGGTAGGTATTATAAGAAAGGTAAATATTATTTTCTTTATAAGGAGAGACAAAATCTCACAGAATTTAACACCAGATTGTCAATTCTGTCCTGATGGATTCTACATACTTCTCTAGCTTCTGTTCCATCTCACCTCCTTTGGGATGCCCACCAAAACAGCCCCAGTTCACAGTGTTTTTCTGGGTTTTTGAGCAAACATTAGAAAATGGGGACTTAGCCCTTATCCAAATATTGCTTCTTAGCTTTAATGATGTTTTATGTAGGTACCCTCTTTCAATATAGATAGAAAACCCTTCAATTATGCCATATTCCCAAGCACACAACCAAAAACTGAAAAAGGAATTTAACAGTTAATCTTGGACACTTGGACCAGAAACATATGTTACTCAAATAGATTCTGTTTCAAATGTTTAACAATGACTTAGAATGCCAGGGATTTTCAAGTTTGGTGAGTGTGCTCCCTCCATGCTGATCCCTACCTTGGGTGTATATAAACATCTGTATCTATCTGTTAAAAGCTAAAATGTATTTAATCTCTATACCAACACAGTTTTTTTTACAGTTGTTCCCTTTTTTAATTTTTATTTTTTTTTTATTTTTTATTTATTTATTTTTTTTTTATATATGAAATTTATTGTCAAATTGGTTTCCATACAACACCCAGTGCTCATCCCAAAAGGTGCCCTCCTCAGTACCCATCACCCACCCTCTCCTCCCTCCCACCCCCCATCAACCCTTAGTTTGTTCTCAGTTCTCAACAGTCTCTTATGCTTTGGCTCTCTCCCACTCTAACCTCTTTTTTTTTTTTTTTTTCCCCTCCCCCATGGGTTTCTCTTGAGTTTCTCAGGATCCACATAAGAGTGAAACCATATGGTATCTGTCTTTCTCTGTATGGCTTATTTCACTTAGCATCACACTCTCCAGTTCCATCCACGTTGCTACAAAAGGCCATATTTCATTTTTTCTCATTGCCACGTAGTACTCCATTGTGTATATAAACCACAATTTCTTTATCCATTCATCAGTTGATGGACATTTAGGCTCTTTCCATAATTTGGCTATTGTTGAGAGTGCTGCTATGAACATTGGGGTACAAGTGCCCCTATGCATCAGTACTCCTGTGTCCCTTGGATAAATTCCTAGCAGTGCTATTGCTGGGTCATAGGGTAGGTCTATTTTTAATTTTCTGAGGAACCTCCACACTGCTTTCCAGAGCGGCTGCACCAATTTGCATTCCCACCAACAGTGCAAGAGGGTTCCCGTTTCTCCACATCCTCTCCAGCATCTATAGTCTCCTGATTTGTTCATTTTGGCCACTCTGACTGGCGTGAGGTGATACCTGAGTGTGGTTTTGATTTGTATTTCCCTGATAAGGAGCGACGCTGAACATCTTTTCATGTGCCTGTTGGCCATCCGGATGTCTTCTTTAGAGAAGTGTCTATTCATGTTTTCTGCCCATTTCTTCACTGGGTTATTTGCTTTTCGGGTGTGGAGTTTGGTGAGCTCTTTATAGATTTTGGATACTAGCCCTTTGTCCGATATGTCATTTGCAAATATCTTTTCCCATTCCGTTGGTTGCCTTTTAGTTTTGTTGGTTGTTTCCTTTGCTGTGCAGAAGCTTTTTATCTTCATAAGGTCCCAGCAATTCACTTTTGCTTTTAATTCCCTTGCCTTTGGGGATGTGTCGAGTAAGAGATTGCTACGGCTGAGGTCAGAGAGGTCTTTTCCTGCTTTCTCCTCTAAGGTTTTGATGGTTTCCTGTCTCACATTCAGGTCCTTTATCCATTTTGAGTTTATTTTTGTGAATGGTGTGAGAAAGTGGTCTAGTTTCAACCTTCTGCATGTTGCTGTCCAGTTCTCCCAGCACCATTTGTTAAAGAGACTGTCTTTTTTCCATTGGATGTTCTTTCCTGCTTTGTCAAAGATGAGTTGGCCATACGTTTGTGGGTCTAGTTCTGGGGTTTCTATTCTATTCCATTGGTCTATGTGTCTGTTTTTCTGCCAATACCATGCTGTCTTGATGATGACAGCTTTGTAGTAGAGGCTAAAGTCTGGGATTGTGATGCCTCCTGCTTTGGTCTTCTTCTTCAAAATTACTTTGGCTATTCGGGGCCTTTTGTGGTTCCATATGAATTTTAGGATTGCTTGTTCTAGTTTCGAGAAGAATGCTGGTGCAATTTTGATTGGGATTGCATTGAATGTGTAGATAGCTTTGGGTAGTATTGACATTTTGATAATATTTATTCTTCCAATCCATGAGCAGGGAATGTCTTTCCATTTCTTTAAATCTTCTTCAATTACCTTCATAAGCTTTCTATAGTTTTCAGCATACAGATCCTTTACATCTTTGGTTAGATTTATTCCTAGGTATTTTATGCTTCTTGGTGCAATTGTGAATGGGATCAGTTTCTTTATTTGTCTTTCTGTTGCTTCATTGTTAGTGTATAAGAATGCAACTGATTTCTGTACATTGATTTTGTATCCTGCAACTTTGCTGAATTCATGTATCAGTTCTAGCAGACTTTTGGTGGAGTCTATCGGATTTTCCATGTATAATATCATGTCATCTGCAAAGAGCGAAAGCTTGACTTCATCTTTGCCAATTTTGACGCCTTTGATTTCCTTTTGTTGTCTGATTGCTGTTGCTAGAACTTCCAGCACTATGTTAAATAACAGCGGTGAGAGTGGGCATCCCTGTCGTGTTCCTGATCTCAGGGAAAAAGCTCTCAGTTTTTCCCCGTTGAGGATGATGTTAGCTGTGGGCTTTTCATAAATGGCTTTTATGATCTTTAAGTATGTTCCTTCTATCCCGACTTTCTCAAGAGTTTTTATTAAGAAAGGGTGCTGGATTTTGTCGAAGGCCTTTTCTGCATCGATTGACAGGATCATATGGTTTTTCTCCTTTTTTTTGTTAATGTGATGTATCACGTTGATTGATTTGCGAATGTTGAACCAGCCCTGCATCCCAGGAATGAATCCCACTTGATCATGGTGAATAATTCTTTTTATATGCCGTTGAATTCGATTTGCTAGTATCTTATTGAGAATTTTTGCATCCATATTCATCAGGGATATTGGCCTGTAGTTCTCTTTTTTTACTGGGTCTCTGTCTGGTTTAGGAATCAAAGTAATACTGGCTTCATAGAATGAGTCTGGAAGTTTTCCTTCCCTTTCTATTTCTTGGAATAGCTTGAGAAGGATAGGTATTATCTCTGCTTTAAACGTCTGGTAGAACTCCCCTGGGAAGCCATCTGGTCCTGGACTCTTATTTGTTGGGAGATTTTTGATAACCGATTCAATTTCTTCGCTGGTGATGGGTCTGTTCAAGCTTTCTATTTCCTCCTGATTGAGTTTTGGAAGAGTGTGGGTGTTCAGGAATTTGTCCATTTCTTCCAGGTTGTCCAATTTGTTGGCATATAATTTTTCATAGTATTCCCTGATAATTGTTTGTATCTCTGAGGGATTGGTTGTAATAATTCCATTTTCATTCATGATTTTATCTATTTGGGTCATCTCCCTTTTCTTTTTGAGAAGCCTGGCTAGAGGTTTGTCAATTTTGTTGATTTTTTCAAAAAACCAACTCTTGGTTTCGTTGATCTGCTCTACAGTTTTTTTAGATTCTATATTGTTTATTTCTGCTCTGATCTTTATTATTTCTCTTCTTCTGCTGGGTTTAGGCTGCCTTTGCTGTTCTGCTTCTATTTCCTTTAGGTGTGCTGTTAGATTTTGTATTTGGGATTTTTCTTGTTTCTTGAGATAGGCCTGGATTGCAATGTATTTTCCTCTCAGGACTGCCTTCGCTGCATCCCAAAGCGTTTGGATTGTTGTATTTTCATTTTCATTTGTTTCCATATATTTTTTAATTTCTTCTCTAATTGCCTGGTTGACCCACTCATTCGTGAGTAGGGTGTTCTTTAACCTCCATGCTTTTGGAGGTTTTCCAGACTTTTTTCTGTGGTTGATTTCAAGCTTCATAGCATTGTGGTCTGAAAGTATGCATGGTATGATTTCAATTCTTGTAAACTTATGAAGGGCTGTTTTGTGACCCAGTATATGATCTATCTTGGAGAATGTTCCATGTGCACTCGAGAAGAAAGTATATTCTGTTGCTTTGGGATGCAGAGTTCTAAATATATCTGTCAAGTCCATCTGATCCAATGTCTCATTCAGGGCCCTTGTTTCTTTATTGACCGTGTGTCTAGTTGATCTATCCATTTCTGTAAGTGGGGTGTTAAAGTCCCCTGCAATTACCACATTCTTATCAATAAGGTTGCTTCTGTTTATGAGTAATTGTTTTATATATTTGGGCGCTCCGGTATTCGGTGCATAGACATTTATAATTGTTAGCTCTTCCTGATGGATAGACCCTGTCACTATTATATAATGTCCTTCTTCATCTCTTGTTACAGCCTTTAATTTAAAGTCTAGTTTGTCTGATATAAGGATGGCTACTCCAGCTTTCTTTTGGCTTCCAGTAGCATGATAAATAGATCTCCATCCCCTCACTCTCAATCTAAAGGTGTCCTCAGGTCTAAAATGAGTCTCTTGTAGACAGCAAATAGATGGGTCTTGTTTTTTTATCCATTCTGATACCCTAAGTCTTTTGGTTGGCGCATTTAATCCATTTACATTCAGTGTTATTATAGAAAGATATGGGTTTAGAGTCATTGTGATGTCTGTATGTTTTTTATGCTTGTAGTGATGTCTCTGGTACTTTGTCTCACAGGGTCCCCCTTAGGATCTCTTGTAGGGCTGGTTTAGTGGTGACAAATTCCTTCAGTTTTTGTTTGTTTGGGAAGACCTTTATCTCTCCTTCGATTCTAAATGACAGACTTGCTGGATAAAGGATTCTCGGCTGCATATTTTTTCTGTCTAGCACACTGAAAATCTCGTGCCAATTCTTTCTGGCCTGCCAAGTTTCAAAAGAGAGATCAGTCACGAGTCTTATAGGTCTCCCTTTATATGTGAGGGCACGTTTACCCCTTGCTGCTTTCAAAATTTTCTCTTTATCCTTGTATTTTGCCAGTTTCACTATGATATGTCGTGCAGAAGATCGATTCAAGTTACGTCTGAAGGGAGTTCTCTGTGCCTCTTGGATTTCAATGCCTTTTTCCTTCCCCAGTTCAGGGAAGTTCTCAGCTATTATTTCTTCAAGTACCCCTTCAGCACCTTTCCCTCTCTCTTCCTCCTCTGGGATACCAATAATGCGTATATTATTTCTTTTTAGTGTATCACTTAGTTCTCTAATTTTCCCCTCGTACTCCTGGATTTTTTTATCTCTCTTTTTCTCAGCTTCCTCTTTTTCCATAACTTTATCTTCTAGTTCACCTATTCTCTCCTCTGCCTCTTCAATCCGAGCTGTGGTGGTTTCCATTTTGTTATGCATTTCGTTTAAAGCGTTTTTCAGCTCCTCGTGACTGTTCCTTAGTCCCTTGATCTCTGTAGCAAGAGATTCTCTGCTGTCAGCTATACTGTTTTCAAGCCCAGCGATTAATTTTATGACTATTATTCTAAATTCACTTTCTGTTATATTATTTAAATCCTTTTTGATCAGCTCATTAGCTGTTGTTATTTCCTGGAGATTCTTCTGAGGGGAATTCTTCCGCTTGGTCATTTTGGATAGTCCCTGGCGTGGTGAGGACCTGCAGGGCACTTCCCCTGTGCTGTGGTGTATAACTGGAGTTGGTGGGCGGAGCCGCAGTCAGACCTGATGTCTGCCCGGAGCCCACCGCTGGGGCCACAGTCAGACTGGTGCGTGCCTTCTCTTCCCCTCTCCTAGGGGCGGGATTCACTGTGGGGTGGGGTGGCCTGTCTGGGCTACTTGCAGACTGCCAGGCTTGTGATGCTGGGGATCTGGCGTCTTAGCTGGGGTGGGTAGGCAAGGTGCACAGGGGCAGGAGGGGCAGGCTTAGCTTGCTTCTCCTTAGGTGATCCTCTTCAGGAGGGGCCCTGTGGCAGCAGGAGGGAGTCAGATCCGCTGCCGGAGGTTTGGCTCCGCAGAAGCGCAGAGTTGGGTGTTTGCGCGGAGCGAGCAAGTTCCCTGGCAGGAACTGGTTCTCTTTGGGATTTTGGCTGGGGGATGGGCGGGGAAGATGGCGCTGGCGAGCGCCTTTGTTCCCCACCAAACTGAGCTCTGTCGTCCGGGGGCTCAGCAGCTCTCCTTCCCTTTGTCCTCCAGCCTTCCCGCTTTCTGAGCAGAGCTGTTAACTTATGACCTCCCAGACGCTAAGTCGCGCTTGCTGTCGGAACACAGTCCGTCAGGCCCCTCCGCTTTTTGCAAGCCAGACTCGGGGGCTCTGCTTGGCCGGTGAGCCGCCCCTCCGCCCCGGCTCCCTCCCGCCAGTCCGTGGAGCGCGCACCGCCTCGCCGCCCTTCCTACCCTCTTCCGTGGGCCTCTCGTCTGCGCTTGGCTCCGGCGACTCCGTTCTGCTAATCCTCTGGTGGTTTTCTGGGTTATTTAGGCAGGTGTAGGTGGAATCTAAGTGATCAGCAGGACGCGCGGTGAGCCCAGCGTCCTCCTACGCCGCCATCTTCCCTCTCCTCTGTTCCCTTTTTTAATTTTTAAAAGCTTTTTAAGTTTATTCATTTCAAGAGAGACAGAGAGAGTGAGCAGGGCAGGGGCTGAGAGAGAGGAAGAGAGAGAATCCCAAGCTGACAGTATGCTGACAGTGTGGAGCTCAATGTGGGACTTGAACTCACAAACCATGAGATCATGACCTGGGCCAAAACCAAGAGTCAGATGCTTAACTGACTGAGCCACCCAGACACCTCAATTGTTCTCTTTTTAAATGTATCTTCTCCTTGGGTATCAGCACATTCTTTCCATAATTATTTCTGCAACATCCCCTTTCTTAAATCACCTCAATTGTACCCTGGTGCTTAAGGGATAGTTCAAATTCTTTGGTTCAAAATCCATGGAATTTGCTGTTCTCAAAATATTCAGTCTGCTTTCTTGTTTCTCTGTCTTCTTCCTCTGCCCCAAATATTTTTTCTTTACTTGGCAAACTTTTCCTATCCTTTCAGATCAAACTCAAGGGTCCCATCCATTCCAAAGCCTTCTCTGACCAAATTGTTTCCTGGACTTAGACCTTTATGCCTTTATCATTCATTGTTTTTTTTTTTTTTTTTTTTTCCTTCCATATAGAGTAACAGCCTGCTTGGCACATCACCAGAGCTTGATAACTATATGGAGAATAAATGAAGAAATTAACTAACTAATTAATCCACGAGTTAACCAACTAATTAGAACATTTCTTTCCTTCCCTATGTCTTATTTTCATTGACTGTGGAATAACATTATTTTCAGAATATACTCTGAGGCCTTTGTCTGTGCTGACATTCTAAGTCTCTACATTATTAATGAGACAGTGTGGCTAGTAGTTTAATGCATTGTTCCCAACCCGAGTTACAAATTATAGGTTTACCAAGGTCAAGTAATTTTGGGAAAGGTGGTACCCCTTTCCCCCAATGTCTCCTTGGACATGCACATTAGCATAGGAAAGACTCACAATAACAATATATGTTTAACTTCCTTGAACTCCTCAATTTCAAAATCTGTTGAAGTGTGTAATAAATTGTGTGGGGTGTTTCACATCACCTACATTAATGTCTCAAGGTTAAGGCAAAGATTTCCCATGTTAAGATAAAACAAAAAGAATCCAGTTAAGTTGTATTTAAGCTTTCAGATGGGGAAGAAAATGAATGGAACAGATTCTGTGCCCTTGTAGGAGCCTACCACTGGTGTAGGTACCATTTTTTGCACTAAGTAACTACACGATGCAATGAGGGAAACAGGACTGACCATTATGAAGAATAAAGGAAGGAATGGGGAAAAAGAGAAGTTAAGGATTTATTAGACATCAACCAGCTATTAACTGGGGAGACTGGGATTGGGGGATGATCTTTTATATTCTGTTTCATTTGATACAGGGGTTATTTTAAATTTCATATTGCATCTCATATTTTAACAAAGTTCCAATGCGTCCTTGGATTTTAAAGTAACTTAACTGCACATGGTATAACTTTAAAATTTAAAGAACTGTACTTAGAAGAACCATGCTGTTACTTTTTTATTGCCCAGGAAGTTCCTTTAGGTGTAAGGACATTTTAAAAAATCATGTAACCACTCACAGAAGAAAACGTGACAACCAAACATTTTAGCAATATGGAGTTTCATCACAATATGCTTCAGATATTGAAACCAATGGTAATAATATTAAAAATTTTGATGAAATTAAGACAAATTACAAACCCAGCATTTAAACAAAATGCCTGTTGGGGATTACTTAGGCTAGAAGTATTTTTTTTTCTGTGCAAATTAAAAAAAAAATAAAACATACTAAAAAAGGCAGTTTTCAAGCTTAGATGTTACTGATGGGGATAATATTAATACTCTGATTATAGTTTTATTTTTCATTGAAAGTTTCTGGTACTAAAATCTCATTTAAAAATTTATTATTGGGGGGGCCTGGGTGGCTCAGTCAGTTAAGCGTACGACTTTGGCTCAGGTCACGATCTTGTGGTCCGTGAGTTCGAGCCCTGCGTCGGGCTCTGTGCTGATGGCTCAGAGCCTGGAGCCTGTTTCAGATTCTGTGTCTCCCTCTCTCTCTGACCCTCCCCTTTTCGTGCTCTGTCTCCCTCTGTCTCAAAAATAAATAAACATTAAAATTTTTTTTTAATTTATTATTGGCATATAGTTGGTAGACAATGTATATTAATTTCAGCACAACATAGTGATTCAACAATTTTATACATTACTCAGTACTCACCTGGAAGAGTGTAGTCACCATCCATCACCATACAACACTATTACAATGTTATTGAGTATAATCCCTATTTTGTACTTCTTCTCTTTGTGACCTATTTTATTTTTTAAGTTTATTTATTTATTTTGAGGGGTAGGGAGGGACAGAGAGAGACAGAGAGAGAATCCCAAGCAGGTCCCACAGTCAGCATGGATCCCCACACAGGGATTAATCTCACGACCGTGAGATCATGACCTGGGCCAAAATCAAGAGTCAGACACTTAACCAACTGAGCCACCCAGGCACTCCATGCCTTATTTATTTTATAATTGGAAGTTTGCACCTCTTAATCCTCTTTATCTATTTTGCCCACCCCCCCACCCACCTGTTCTCTGGCAACTTCCAGTTTGTTCTCTGTACTTAGTCTATTTGCTTTTTGTTTGTTCATTTGTTTCATTAAAATAGAAACACCATGTGATCCAGTAATTCCCCTACTTGGAATTTACCCAAAGAAAACACAAACACTAGTTTGAAAAGATATATGCACCCCTATGTTTATTGCAGCATTATTGACAGCAGCTAAGATGGATAAAATGTGGCATATACACACACACACACACACACACACACACACACACACACACACACAATGGAATATTACTTCCCCATAAAAAAGAATGAGATTTTTTCCCATTTGTGACAACATGGATGGACCTAGAGAACATTATGCTAAGTGAAATAAGTCAGTCAGAGAAAGGCAAATACCATATGATTTCACCTATACACAGAATGTAAAATCTCATTTAAAAGTAATACGTCAAAAGAAAAATCAGTGTACTTGTAATTAAAGGCCTGATTCAGTTTACCTCATTTTTGGACAAGTAAATTATCTCTTCTGGCTTTTCATTCCTTCGTGGCAAAACATTTCTCCTGCTGTACCACATAAAGCTCTGCCTCCACCCGTGAGCCTGCTGGACTATGACATTCACAGAGGTGAGATGCAGCCCCTCTGGGGAAGCCAAGAGAGTGAAGGAAGGCTGGACAGAGGAAGGGAAAGGCTGGGGATGTCCCTGGATTCTCCTTTTCTGTTCTTTCGGACCCTGACAATGCAATTGGCAAAGAAACTCAGAGAAGTTTTGGTGGAGTGGAAGATAGAGCTGAGAATGAATTAATAAAGAGACAGCACATACATTTAGTATTATAAAATTATTGTTTAGATCAAAACGTATTCATAACAGTAATAAGCATCTTCCCTAGAACTGATACTTTATAAACAATTACCTTCCCTAGATGCCTATACTTTATAAAGAGCAATTACTTTGATCACTGAAGTGTTTTTTTTTTTTTTAATATTTTTTTTTCAACGTTTATTTATTTTTGGGACAGAGAGAGACAGAGCATGAACGGGCGAGGGGAAGAGAGAGAGGGAGACACAGAATCGGAAACAGGCTCCAGGCTCCGAGCCATCAGCCCAGAGCCCGACGCGGGGCTCGAACTCACGGAGCGCGAGATCGTGACCCGGCTGAAGTCGGACGCTTAACCGACTGCGCCACCCAGGCGCCCCGATCACTGAAGTGTTTTGATAAATCCATGAAGTCATTGTCATTAACAAGGAAACAAATGTTATGAGAAGAGAGTCCATTTACACAAGATTACACAGAAGAGGCAAGTATAAGATTTAAATATATATATATATATACACACACACATATATGTATATATAATCATGTTACTTATATATTTATATATATAGTTGCTTACCATTTTATACCCTTCTACATCATTTATTCATTTCAACCACTTATGCATATTGCTTTTAAAAATGTTTGTCTAAATGTAGGAAAAAAAAATATATGCTCCTCCATGAAAGGGCTTGGCAACCACTAAGCCATTCCAATAACTTTAAATTATCATATTAATGTTTTAAAATAATTAAACCAGCTGACCTTTAGAACCAGAGGGATCTTTGCTAAGGAATTTGACTGACTGTTAACCTCATTGGTGAAATTACTTCCTGACATTAAATCTGAATTTTTAGCAAAATCTTACTAGCACTCTGTTTGCCTGAATCCCAAGTCAGTATTCTTTCCACTGCCTAATAAGCCACCATGTGTGCCTATCTGCCACCTGCTGGGACATTTATTAGTAAAGTTTCTGCTTAATCCCTATATGTGCTGTCAGACTAAGCACCCTATGAGAGCACAGATGGTATCATTGTTTGCATACTTGTCATCTCAGTACATAAAAATACCTCCTAATTTAACATGGTTAGAGAAATGGCAATTTAAGCATTTTATATTGGTTGAATATTTGATTTCATTTTAAGTTTATTTATTTATTTTGAGAGAGAGGGAAAGCAGGAGTTTGGGAGGGGCAGAGAGAAAGAGAGGGAGAGAGAATCCCAGGCAGGCTTCCCACTGTTAGCACAGAGCCAGACGCAGGATTCAATCCCGCGAACTGTGAGATCGTGACCTGAGCTGAAACCAAGAGTCACTTAACCGACTGAACCACCCAGGTGCCCCTGTTAGTTGAATATTTTAAAAGATCTCTTCCCTTGACTATATTTCTTTATTCTCTTGTCTATTCTGGGAGACATGTAGCAAAGCTAGTATCATCCCTTTTCATATATGATGAAAATATCATAAAATTTAAAAGATTTTCCAGTGATAATATAACCGTATATAGTATAGCAAGGTCTTTTGACATGATCAGTAGTTGTTTTTTGTTTGTCTGTTTGTTTGTTTCCTTTCCTGAGGTAATTAGGTACACAGTTCAGGGGTTTAAGAAGGTTCTCTTATAAATTTCAAACTTTAGCATGCCTCCAAAGATAATGGACTAAATTTAACATGGAAAAATAGTTTATCTTTACCACATATTTACCACTTCCAGAGCTATTTATTCTTTTCATGTAGGTCTTTCCTACCTGGTGCCAATTTTATTCTGCCTGAAGAGTTACCTTTAACGTGTTTTTTACTGCAAGTCTGTCAACAATGAATTAATGTCTGAAAAAAAAATCTTTATTTTCCTTCACTTTGATGTATGTTTTTCCTGTGTATGAAATTCTGCTTTGGCGGTCTTTTCTTCTCGGCGTGTTAAATATGTCTTTGTCTTCAGACTTGCAGAGTTTCTGAAAATCTTGCAAAAAAAATTATATTGTTGTTCTTCTCGAAATAATGTATCTTTGTTCACTCAGACCTTCTAAGATTTCTTTCTTCGTCACTCTTATTTTAGACATTTTTAATATGATATTTCCTGTTTGGCAACTTTTTGGAGTTTATTCTGTGTGTTTAATTTAACATCATACATGTGTGCGTTTGTAGTCTAATCATTTTAAAACTGTGGCCATTTTTCTTTGAAAGATGTTTCTCTGTGCCTCTTTTATTATTATTTTTTAAGTTGATTTATTTACTTTAAGAAGGAGAGAGAGAGGGAGAGAATAAGGGAGGGGCAGAGAGAGAGAGAGAGGGAGACAGAGAAATCCCAAGCAGGCTGAACACTGTTAGTGCAGAGCTTGACATGGGGCTCGGTCTCACGACTGTGAGATCATGACCTGAGCCAAAATCAAGAGTTGGACGTTTAATGGACTGAGCCACCCAGGAACTCCTCTTTTTTTCTTTTTATGACACAAAGTGTTCATATATCAAACCACTTGATATTATCTCCTGGGTTAGTGAAACTCTATTCATTTTCTGTTTATTATCTTTTGTCACTGGGTGTCAGTTTCTTAATTTCTCTTGCTTTGTCTTCAAGTTCATTAGTTTTCTTTTTTGGTGACTAATAGTCCATTAAGTCCATCCAGGACATTTTTTCATATTAGATCCTATATTTGTTTCATGTCTATTTATTTATTTATTTATTTATTTATTTGTTTTATTTATTCTTTTTATATATTCAATTTTTTTCTCAATAACTTTAAGATTTTCTTTGAATCCTTAAAAATATTTATAATATAATATTTATAAAAAAATAAAACATAATTATAATATAAAAATTTATAATTTTATAAATTTTCTTTATAGTCCTCTAAATATTATAATATTTATAATAATATAAATATAATTTAACATAAAATTTATAATTTATAAATATAAATTTAAATGCCTATTGATTCCATTATATCTGTTACTTTTGTTTGTTTCAATGGACTGATTTTTCTCATGCATGTGGATTATATTCTTTATTAAATACTAGGTGTTGATTTTTAATTTTAATTTTATTTTTATTAGCTTTTAAATGTTTATTTATTTTGAAGAGAGAGAGAGAGTGAATACACAGGGGAGGGGAGGAGAGAAAGAGAGAGAGAGAGAGAGAGAGAGAGAGAGAGAATCCCAAGCAGACTCTGCACTGTCAGCACAGAGCCTGACATGGGGCTTGATCCTATGAATCACGACGTCATGAGCTGGGATGAAATCAAGAGTCTGACGCTTAACAGACTGAGCCACCCAGACTCCCCAGTACTTAGTTTTTAAAAAGATATCTTTTTATGTCTTGTACTTGGTTTCGTTACTTTAAAGAGTGTTGGTTTATGTTCTAATAGTCTTCTGAGGCTTCTTTCTAAAGCTTTTTAGGGCAAGTCTAAAGCAGTCTTACTCCTTATTACTAAGGGGCCCAAGTACCCAGTGAGGTCTCTGTCCTCTGATTGGGGAGAACTAAAACAAACCCTTCCCCTGGGTGAATTCTAAAAACTGTTCATTTTAACGTTCCTTTGTAATCATTATTTCTCTAGTAGTTAAATGCTTTGACAAGCCTGGTGAAATTTCAGTCAACCACATGAGAACCTTTCGTAGATTTCTTTTACTTTTTCTCTAAATCATTTCCTCATCTCCAGTCCTCTGCCTTCATACGTTATAGTCCCTTTAATTTTCCACATTTTCTATTTCTCTTCTCCATAACTTAGCAAACCCAAGGGCTCTGGATATTTCCTCTTTGTACAGCAGGTGGAGGGAGATATAGAAACAGAGTCACAACTAAACTTTGGAAGGGAGTTGTTTTTTTTTTTTTTTTTTCTTGAATAAGTTCTAAATTTCTATGTGGTAGACTTTGCACAACTAAGGGGATTGGCTACTCAGGAGAATCTGAAATCAGGACCCTCCCTAACTTTCTCTCTAGCCCCTCTTCTTGAAAAACACTGCTGTTTGTTTGTTTGTTTGTTTGTTTTTACTACTTTCTAAACTTGGAAACAACAGTTACAGTAAATCCTTTAGGGTAGTCTTAACTCACACTTGAAAGTGTGATACCTTTATTGATACCCAAATCAGACCATCTGTTTGCTCTTCATAGGGAAGGGTAGAAAAAAAAAAAATCAACCCTTGGATTAGCTTTATGTAACATTATATTCTAGATGATAATGCAAATTTGCAAATGAATTTTGGCAGTGCTTGCAGCCATTTGGGTCAGATGTATTAAATTATTTGTGGGCAATTTGAGAACTTTGAATATTGCAATACATAAATATGATTAGCTTAACCTAGGAAACCTCATGAATAAAGCACAATCGGCCTGTATCAGTACACAGTGTCTGTAAGTATTCTCACTTCTATTTTAGGAATTTTAATAGGCTGTTGTTTTAAAATACAGGATTGTCTTCTTCATAGGTTTCAGTTTTCAATTTGCCAGAAAGCATAATTTCTACCACTTTTCCATTGTAAATATAACTTTTATATTTGCCAGTTTTGTCTATTGCCTCTCAGTCTTTCCTCCAGCATAAATAGAAGAGCAGAATTTGTGATCTGAGATCAGTTTATCACCCTTGGGTATGTCTCTTCACCTTCCTCAACACATTCTTCTCAACTGTAAAATAAAAATAACTTATGATTCTTAGGATTTGCTAACATCAGCTATAGAAACAAATGTGGAAGCATTTTATAACATGTTTTGTATTCATTATTGATAATACTCACGTATTTATTTAGCTATCTTCTTAAGAATGACTGAGCCAAGCACACAAACCCTAAATTAGTGGTTTAATATGGCCATGCTGTTCCCCATGCTTGACGTCATAAATCCCGTAGTTTGAAGAATATAAAAAGAAATAATGGGATGCACTATTGCCTGCTGATGCCCTGGACTCCTACGGTCACTTAACCGGAACCCTTCACTCTGTCTTTTTGGAGGCCTACTTTAATATCCACTTAGTTTTTTAAATAAAGCCCAGCTCCATTTTAACTCAAGAGCCCAGCTCCATTTTAACTCATTAGTATCACAGATGGAAAATAAAAAAGGAAGAACAGTGTGACAGATCATCCAAAATATCAAATAAAAATGGAGAATGTTTCAAGACATATGGAGCTTTTGAACTTTTTTTTTTAATGTTTTTATTTATTTTTGAGACAGAGAGAGACAGAGCAATAAAGGGGGAAGGGCAGAGAGAGAGGGAGACACAGAATCGGAAGCAGGCTCCAGGCTCCCAGCCATCAGCCCAGAACCCCACGCGGGGCTCGAACTCACGGACCGCAAGATCGTGACCTGAGTTGAAGTCGGACGCTCAACCGACCAAGCCACCCAGGCGCCCCCTTGAACTTTTAATCACTCTCCTGAAAGTTCACATGCCTAACACTAAGACTCAGGTTAGTCCTTCACCCAACAATAGCCCTTCTTGGGAGAAATGGAACGATGGAAGGGGAATTCCTTAATCTCCTTTACAGGCAAGGAATCATCAATGACAAACTCACACATTTTGTTATTTTTTTAATCGAAACAGTTGAACAGTCAACTCTATTGTCAGTGAGAACTATTAATAACACTCTAGAAGGAAGAACTTAGTAGAGAATCAGAAGAATTACCTTTTTTTAATATTTGAGAAAAATTTTAATGTTTATTTATTTTGGGAGAGATAGAGACAGAGCGTGAGCAGGGGAGGGGCAGAAAGAGGGAGACACAGAATCCGAAGCAGGTTCCAGGCTCTGAGCCGTCAGCACAGAGCCCGCAGCAGGGCTTGAACCAATGAACTGTGAGATCATGACCTGAGCTGAAGTTGGATGCTTAACCTACCGAGCCACCCAGGGCCCCCAGAAGAACTTACCTTTCTAAGCTCATATATTCAACCTTGCAATTGCCCTTTGGTAACCTGCTAGGACTCAAAACCTACTGAGGCTCACAGACTTCTCTTTAATGTTGCCTTTGCAAACCACCTCAATGTGTAGGAATGTTACTTCAATTACATTTTCCCCAGAGCCACCTCTCACATAAGATAAGGACTCTCTCATTTCCTATTTCTTACCTTGATGTTATCCAGCTCAGTGATTTTACCAAAACATGGTCATGAAACAAGAACTACACATGTGTTGAAATAACCCAAATCCTAAAACATCCGACAATATAAAATACTGTCACATATCCCTCAGAGTGCATTTTGAAATTGTACCCCATATGTTTCATGTGTTCCCACACAAAATTTTTGAATCCCCAAACGTGTAGAGCATGGTTTCTTTATTGTTGTCATTTTGTATTATTCTGTCCAGTCCTAGCCAGAGTGGCCTTGGAATCCCGGTGGGCCACTGGGGAGAGATGCAAACTGGGTATCTTTCTAGATGCTTTGCATGTTATGTTTTCACGGAGTCTGATCATTATAATTGCATGTAGTAGTGTGAGGTTGGAAGCAGATAGAATTAGGGATAGTGGAAGAAAGTTTCAGCCCTTGACTCCAATATGATCAAAGGTATCTACGAACACTGCTAAACAGTTGTGACTGAAAGCTGTAGCAATTCTTCCTGTTTGCATAATCTAATTCAATGACAGCAAAGCCCTTTCACTGGTGCATGAACCCTGGTTAGATACAATGGACTGTATTATAATTACTTCACAGTAGGAAAAAAAAGAGAGAGAATTCGAAGAGGGCAAATGAAATAAAGGAAAGAAAAGGCAGTTTGGATGGGTTTATGATTCAAAACCCAAGCCACCGCCCATTACTGGAGACCGATAATGAGGTCTTGGTGCATGCAGGCTTGTGCCAAAAAGGACCTAGTTCTTGTTGAGTGAAATTATTAAGAGGAAATGGGCAAAGCCATGCAGTGGAAAAGTGCACTGGCTGTGGGTCAGACTGATCTGGGTTCAAATTCTGGCCTCCTGTCTTGGGTCTCTGAATATAAATGTTCACATCATTATATGGGCACAAGTATGAAACCCATAGAGTGATTAGGAAGACAATAGGTACTGAGAAAATGTATATCAAACACCTGGTGTGATGCCTAGCACCCAAATGATAAATTAATATTGATATGATTCTCTTATTTACTTCTTGCTGCATTGAATGCGATTTTTTAGTTGAACAATCTCTGACACACTAAAATCTCAGATTCTATAAAAACAAATAAGAAATACTAAGTGAGCATACACAGGTGAATACTCAGATAAATGTAAATGTTGCTTTTAATTCATCTACTGTCATTCAATTTTTCAGCAGATATTTATTGAGCACGGGCTGCATGCTAGTGTATGGAGATGCACAGTGGACTCATTAACGATCCTGCCTGAATGAAACTTGAATTTTAGTGGAAATGACAGATAATAAGCAAATAAAAATAAAATACCTGAGATAATATCAGGTAGTAGTAAGTACTCTGAAGTAAACAAAGCACACTATATGGATAGAGGGTGGTTGAAAGTACTTGGGAAGGAAGACAGTGGTAGTGTAGGAGGACACTAAGCAAAAGGACAGAGTGAACCTCAGAAGACAAGCTGAGGGGAGGGTCCTGCAGGCATGAGCAATGGGAAATGCAAAGGCCCTGAGGCAGAGAACATTAAAGTGGCCAGGCTGAGAAAAGCAAAGCAGAGAGCTTTAGGGTATGGAGTAGGAAATAGGCTGGGGCCGGGATATGTAGGGCTTGGAGGCCACATATCGAATTTTATTATGAATGAAATGGAAGCCATAAGAAGGTTTTGAGCCAATAGCTGTCACTATCTGACTTATTTTTAAAGCTCTCTCTGACTCTTATTTGAAGAATGGGCCGTATAGGATGTGCAAGTGCAAGGGCGGAACCAGGGACGTGTCAAGAAACTATTTTGACTTTAATTTTCCATTTGATATATTTTCATCCAATATATGCTTTTGTGGAGAAATTACTCAATTTCCACATTCTCTTGCAATGTAATTTCAAGGAACCTCCACTAGGCTCCAAGGTGGTAACAATTTGGCCAAGTGCAAATTCCTCTCCTGAGCTCCTGGTCTCTACTAAGAAAGACTTTCCCCAAATATTTAATTACATATTGCCTTTTGACCCACGTACTCTGGGCTGGGAATCTGTGAAAATGCCCAGAGCAAGGAACTAAAGAATGTCCTGTGATATTCAGCAGGGAAGAAAGAAACAGTGACACTAAGTAGGGAGTAACTCTCATACCCCGTAATGCCATGAGAGGACGCTCTCCTTACAATGGAAGCACAGAGAAGGAGCAGTTAACTTGCTACATTGCTTTGGGACCGTTTCCTGGGGAATATTAGGAATTAACTTTCGCCTGTTTCACCCCTTTCTTTTTTTTTTTTTTTAATTTTTTTTTTTTTCAACGTTTTTTTTTTTATTTATTTTTGGGACAGAGAGAGACAGAGCATGAACGGGGGAGGGGCAGAGAGAGAGGGAGACACAGAATCGGAAACAGGCTCCAGGCTCTGAGCCATCAGCCCAGAGCCCGATGCGGGGCTCGAACTCACGGACCGCGAGATCGTGACCTGGCTGAAGTCGGACGCTTAACCGACTGCGCCACCCAGGCGCCCCTCACCCCTTTCTTCTTGAATCGATTTTACAAATGAAAAAAAAAAAAAAAACATGTTGAGGAAGAGTTTTTTGATTTTAGTTTAAGGATTAGCTGTTTCTAGGGCTGCAAAAATTACCAGGGCTCATTAGATAAAAATTTTATTTGAATGGTAATGTCTACAGAGAAAACGAATTAGAAAATGTATCTGTCAGCTTTATAGAAAAAAAAAAATTGTTACTACCCCTTCTTAAAACATTCCCAGAGGGACCTTCTAAAACTAGAAGCATTCTTTTTTTATTTCTTTAAAGTCAGTAGTACATTTAAGTTCCTTATCTTGTGTTTCATGTATGATTTTGGTCGCGATGCCTGAGACTCTTATTTTCACACTGAATTTGAACCTACTTTGTGTTGAGGCCTGGCCTCTGCCAGTTCATATCTGTATCTACTACTAGCTCTGAATACTAGCCAGTGACCAGACCAATTGTCTTGGTGGTTATGCTTTCTGAATGGGGACAACATAAGGATTGCATGTCATGATATTAACGTGTGATAAGAGTTTTTATTCTTGCCTGGTCCGAGATGGTGCAGGCACTGAGGGACCTAACAGTCCACATATTCTCTTCATCCACATAATACAGGTGCCTCTACTAACTCCTTTTTCTATGTTCCTGTTCTTATTGCTGTATGATAACCACCCCAAACTTAGTGGCATAATGAAACAACAATCATCTTATTATACTTACAGATGCAGTGGGTCAGCAAATTGAAAAGGGCACAGACAGCATGGATTCTCTGCTTCATAGAATCTGGGCCTCCCCTGGAAAGGCTAAGATGTCTCAATGTCAGATGGCCTGTATTATCTGAAGGTTATAATAATTTATGCTGGCTTTAGCCGAGGTGGTTGGCCAGAACGTCTATACCAGAGTCTCCATGTAGCTGTTTGGGTTTGCTTACAGCGTGAGTAGCTGGGCCCCAAGGAAAAGCCATCCAACAGAACAAAGCAGGAGTATATGGCACTCTTGTTATCCAAAGTTGGAGGTGAAGTGGGATCAATTGTACTGTTTCCTATTGGTTGAGGTAGTCACAAGAGTCTGTCTAGTTTCAAGAGAAGGGGGAAATAGACCCATTATCGGATGGAATAAATGTTAATGGCACAGTCTAAGAAGGGCATGGGGGATGGGAAATATTCCCGAAACTATCTGGGAAACACATCCTGCCATGATCCCATGATCCATCATCCACCTGGCCCAAAATATGTCTCCACTATTCCCTGTTTCTTCACATCTGTGAACTCTATTCTTTTCCCTATACTCATTTAGATATTAGTTACTTGTTTTGTCGACATTTCCTGTCTATATAAACACAGTTCTCTTGCAAAATAGCAGAGCCGCTTTTCCTTCGAGTTCTGTGCTATCCTTTGCCTTCAGTCACATGCTATAGAACTAGGTTATTTTGTCATTAAATCTCACTACTCAGAACTCCTGAGAGATCTGGTGATGGAGGCCATGTTAGAGATTTTACATTTATTCGAGCATACATTCACATATTGATTTCCTTCTGCTCGGCAGAGGTTGCCGGAAACACAGAGATTGAATCATGTAAGTCACAAGTCTCAGGAGGATCAAAGATTGGTGGAGAAGATGACAAATAAATAATAACTTTTGAATTTACTTATTCTTTCAAATGTACTTGTTTGTCAACAACTCTTTGTCAGATGCCTTTTTTAGTCCATGGAAATACAGGGACAGTAAGAGGGGCAAGGTTCTGACCTCATATGGAGCTTCATGCCCGTGTGAGCAAAGGACAGTTGAGCAACAAGCAAAGAAACCAGCCTCTTAGGAAATTTAAAAGTGTTAGGATTTTTACTAAGAGGTGAAATTGTTAGAGAGATTTAAGGGAATGAGTGTCACACTTGAATTCTAAAGGATGGATGCAGAAACAAGGTTAGGAAGTTACTGCATAGGTCCTAATGAAAGATTGCAGCTGCTTTAACCAGCATGGTGTAGTGGAATTTGAATGAAGGGGTTTACTTTGGCGTATGCCTTGGAGATAAAGTTCACAGGGATTCCAGATAGGTCGACTGTGGACAAAAAGGAGAAAAACCTAGTTTTTGGCCTGAGCAACTGAATCTAAGAGGAAACTATTTAAGAAAGGCAGAAAGATCTACCTGAAGGTATATGAATGTAATCGTATGGCTGGGGATAAATGTTTGGGAGCCATAGACTGAATGAAGTCGCTTATTGATAATTTGTAGATAAATAAAAGTAGGAAGACCTGCACCGTGTCCTCAGATATCTTCATATTTAGAGGTTATGTGGGGTGGCAAAGCCAGGAAATTTGAAAAGAAAAAAATCAAATGCAGAATGGCCACTGAAGTCAAGGGAAATCAGATGCTGTATGTAATCCAGAAGCCAAGAGGAAGTGTTCATTTTGTGAACTTATTCTATGAAGTCAAGCAAGATAATTGACTCATGGATAGCTATGTCAACCAGCAGGTCGTAGACAGCCATGGTAAGAGTAGAAGCTGTACAGTGAGTGGCATGGCATCCAGTAGTGACAAGAACACAAGGAGTCAGGACATGGGGACATCTAGGGGCACTTTGTTACTTTTTCCATGTAAAAAAGTAAAGAATATTTGCATGGAGTCAAATGAGGATTGATCTTTACATAAGTGCATAAGCTATAGGAGAAATCCAACAGAGAAACTGATGATACAGGAAAGAGATGAAAAGGTTCCAAGTGTGCTATCATTACATCAGTAAAGGGGAGCTAGCTCATGCCATCTCAGGAAAACCTTGAGAAATAAATAGAAAGCATCTAGACCTCGGGCCCCTGGGTGGCTGTCAGTTAAGCGTCTGACTTCAGCTCAGGTCATGATCTCAAGGTTCATGAGTTTGGGCCCCATGTCAGGCTTTGTGTTGACAGCTGGAGCCTGGAGCCTGCTTCGGATTCTGTGTCTTCCTCTCTGTCTGCCCCTCCCCTGCTCACGATCTGTCTGTCTCAAAAATAAATAAACATTAAAAAAAAAAAAATCTAGACCTCTAATGCAACATGACTATTGTTAAATGCAAACATTTCATGCAAAATTTAGACAATAAACCATATCCCAGATATTCCAGATCAGTGTATCCAATAATATCCTGTACTGTAAAACTGCTACAGATGTTTCTTAGTCTCTAAAATCGATTTGATTTTTATTTATCTGTCATTAATTGCTGTTTAAACTTTTTTTGCTGTGAAACATCCATGGTTTTCCTAAAAAAAAATTTTAACGTTTTTATTCATTTTTGAGAGACAGAGCACTAGCAGGGGGGCGGGGGGGGGTGCAGAGAGAGAGGGAGACACAGAATCTGAAGCAGGGTCCAGGCTCCGCGCTGGCCAAAGCCCTTCATGGTGTTTGAACCCACAAACCATGAAATCATGACCTCAGTGGATGTGGGACGCTTAACAGACTGAGCCACCCAGCCCCCACCCCCCACCATGGTTTTGTTTTTAATGATGCCAAATATTAATGGCTAACATAAAAACACGTGTTGATTTTTTTTCATATCACTCAAGGTAATTGAAACACAAAAGATGGTTTCTGGTATGTGGTTTTGTTGCTGAAATGTGATTGTGTTTTACTGTCCTTCACAGCAGATGAAATTAATGCTACTTCGTATTTCGTTCACCAGGAACCAGAACCAACTCTGAAATTATGCCTTGGTATTCCCTCTTAGGGTTTGGGTAGCAACATGAGCCCCGTTCCTGAATTTTGCTAATGTCCAAAAGCACACCTCCCCACCACGTAGGCCCGAGTCAAAGGTCCAAACAACAGCTAGCCCTTTCAGTACACTCCAAAAGTCAACGCCTCTTCCTGCATCAGGTCTAGACAGAGCAACAAAATTCACAGCCAAAGATAATTTTGAATTAACTTTAAAACTAAGTATTCTGGAATGATACACTTTATTTCAATCTACTTCACTCTGAGAATACCAAAATTAATAATGACTTAAGGAGATCTCTCCCATGTTAGTATAATACCATGTGCTCTGAGGCATACAAAAAGGAATAGAATACATGGAATTTTGAAGTTTGTGATATGCTGATAACTCTTAGGTGAACATATTATTTTTATTCCAATGGTTTTCTAGGTTTTTATTTGTTGGTTTTTTCTTTTTTAGTGTTGTTCTGTTTATACAAGTTCCTTTTTAATTTATCTAGAATTAGTTATGGGGACCAGTCTCACTTGATTTCCCTTTTACCTAATGGATGCCCAACTCACTCAAGGACATTTATTCAATAATCTGTCTTTCACTACTCTGTTGAAATATTACTTATTTATACAAAATATATTACTTATTACATATATATTACATATATGTTTTATACATGCATGAACCCAATTCCCCAATCTCTTATTTCATTGACCTGTTGGTCAAATCTGTACTATATCACACTAATTTAATTAATATAGAATTTTAATATATAACACGGAGGAAGGAAACCCAACTTTCTTATTCTTCTTTCTCAAAATTACCTTGAATGTTCTTGCATATTTATGATTCTACATGAATTTTAATATCAACCTCTCTAGATCTGTCTATGCACATATGAACTCTTTGGTAGAACAGAGGACATGATAAACTATCCCACTTCTGGACAAAAGAGAAATACTTCATTTTTAGGTCAGTTTGATAAACATTCTCTAATGTTAGTCAGTAGGACCAAAAAAATAACAATAAAAATAAGGAAACATGCCTGCCCTTCTAAGCTTTTACTCTAATGAGGAGTTACAGAAATATACAAGGATGATTACTATAAAAGCATTTTCCTGTGGTTACTTCTGGGGTAGTGTTTCTATTATTTCCTGCAGTAAGTACCACAGTCACCCACCACTCTGGAGACAGGCTGTTGGGTTTTGCTGTTCAACTCTTTCTTATCACATTGTATCTCATGCTAAACTTTCACATGCATTGTTTATTTTATTTTATTTTTTGCTTTTTAATGCATAGATTTATTTTTTAAACAAATAGAGCATCATCCTGTACATATTCTATAACCTGCACAATTCACTTAAAAATCTATATAATGAGCATATTTCCATATCATTATATACTTTTTCTGTCAGATTTTAAGAATTTTCTTTTTTAAAATTTACATCCAAATTAGTTAGCATATAGTGCAATAATGATCTCAGGAGTAGAATCCAGTGATTCATCCCCTACATATAATGCCCAGTGCTCATCCCAACAAGTGTCCTCCTTAATGCCCCTTGTCCATTTAGCCCATCGCCCCATCCACAACCCTTCCAACAACACTCAGTTTGTTCTCTGTATTTAAGAGTCTCTTATATTTTGCCCCCTCCCTGTTTTTTATATTATTTTTTGCTTCCCTTCCCTTATGTTCATCTGTTTTGCATCTTAAATTCCACATATGAGTGAAGTCATATGATATTTATCTTTCTCTGACTAGTTTCGCTTAGCATAATACACTCTAGTTTCACCCATATTGCTGCAAATGGCAAGATTTCATTCTTTTAGATTGCCAAATAGTCCTCCACTGTATATATATATAACACATCTTGGTTTTTTTTTTTTTTAACATTTATTTATTTTTGAGACAGAGAGAGACAGAGCATGAATGGGGGAGGGTCAGAGAGAGGGAGACACAGAATCTGAAGCAGGCTCCAGGCTCTGAGCTGTCAGCACAGAGCCCGATATGGGGCTTGAACTCATGAACAGTGAGATCATGACCTGAGCCGAAGTTGGATGCTTAACAACTGAGCCACCCAGGCGCCCCTATACATCTTCTTTATCCATTCATCTGTCCATGGACATTTGGGCTCTTTCCATAATTTGGATATTGTCAATAGCACTGCTATAAACATTGGGGTGCCTGTGCCCCTTTGAAACAACACATCTTTATCCCTTGGATAAATACCTAGCAGACATGCACTGTTTGTTTTAAACAAATGCACCGGGTGCCTTTTACATGCCACATCCTATAGATGGACAGGGAAGTGGTCCATTCCCTCAAGGAGCTGAGGGTTAGAGGCAGGGATAGACAGGTAGACAAATACAGCAAAGTGAAGTACACACAAAAAAAGAAGAGTGCAGGATGCAATGAGCACCCCCTCCCCCCAGTACGGGAAAGACATTGAAATGTGGTGATCAAGGACTCTTCTCAGGACTTCTCCCTCTTGGACCCTCTTGTCGGGTCCAAGCCCTGCTTTCCCACTTAACACCGTGGAACCTTGAATATACTACTTACATTCCTCGAGTCTCAGCTTTTTGATCTGTAAAAAGAGGATAATAATAGAACCTTCCGTCAGAGCGAGATGACCCACACACAAAACCCTCAGAACACTCAGGCACAGAGTAAGTGCTCAGAGAGTAATAACCACTATGATTACTATTATTGGTCAGGAGAAATAAAAATTGAAGGAGATGAAATCTTCATGTGAATCCCAGAAAGAACTAGGAAGAAGATCCAAAGGAATATTTTTGTAAACTATATCACTCACCAGTGGGCTGAGTCCAAGGTCAAAAGCTACCAAAATTCTATGTGGGAAATACATTGATGCATATTTCACAGATGAGTAAGCCGTCCCCAAACAGTTAAGAACCATTCCCAGAAATACTGTCCTAGAAGACATAGAGATGGAAATCAAACGTAGGAATTCTGCTACCACGTTGCACATCTATTGCTCTAACGAGGACTGTCTGCTGCCTTGTCTGTTACCTACTCACTATAAGCTATGACTTGGTGAGACTATAACTTGCAAAAGCTGAGCTTTTCTCTGCCCACTCATCTAAGGTGCCTCGATGTGTTCTGATTGCACACTCTTCACGGCTTGTAATGGAGGATAAAGTGAAATGCATCCATTCCCATTTTATTTTAAAAGAATGTTATAGTGAGTTTAATTAAGGGGGAGAATCTTGTCTTTTGACCAGTGTAGCTAGAGAATTTTAATATGGAGGTCATTTTGAAAACATTGTCAGGTTCCTAAATTGCAAAACTAGGATAGAGTCATTTCTCTCAATATGTGTTTAGGGATTGCAAGAAAGTGAACATTTCTACCCAACAGAAAGCACAGTTTTAATTATTGATGGTCTGACACTTGTGTGTGGGCTTTCCCTTTTAGTGCTGAGTCACATACAAATTTGGTAGTATTAAAAATCATATTATCCATTTTAAAAGAGGGCATGGAAATTGAGATTCTGAGTTTGTGATAACTGCCTTTTTAACACCCCCGATTTTGCTTTTCTTATCTTAAAGTTTCACACTAATATCCTGTGGCCATCTGGAGTGTCTCAATGTTAGGATCCATCAACTTGATCTTAAACGTATTCTATCCATGCCTCAAGCATAAAACATGCCTCTCTACTGTGCCAGACCAGGAAAATATTTACTTTGGAAAAATCTACCTAGTTACTGTCCACTCTTTGTGTACTGATAACCTCTGGTCATGCACTTGAATTAGGAAAGACCTCCAGCTGCTTTTCTGGAGGCCTTTATTTGAGGCTAATTTTCACTTCTGTATATTCTTGTACTATTTTTATTACTTGGAAATTACTCTGCATATACCTGCAAGAATAATCAGTTCCATGATAAATTATTCTTCTCCATAACAAGGGAGCATAATTACTTGTTCACATGTCCACATTTGTAATTTCTTTTCATAACAGAACACAAATATTATTTCACAAAAATCTATCTGTATTACATTTGTATAATTAGCAGGAGCTTAAAAGATACTTGATGATTTCTTACTTCAGTGAATTTTGAACTATAAGCATATCAGCATTTTATTATCATCTGCTTTAACATTAATAGCAAGCTCAAAAAGAAAAACTACATAGAGCACAATCTATGACATTTTTACTCAGTAAGTATATGCTTGTTTTTTTCCAGAGTCTTTTTTACCCAGATAATTTACCAGTTGCAAGTTGAATGAGCTGCCAACAACTTTTTAGCTTTTAAATAATGCTTGTTTTGAAAGAAATAAAATGAGACTTCCTTATCTTCCTTATATTTACTATTGAGTTATCTGTCATGAAGAATGTTGGGCCCAAAGTACCAGGGGAAAAGGTGGTGGTGGAAATTGTAACTTATTGTATTTCAATAATGAGGTGAATTTTTGACTTACATAATAAAAAAAGAAAACAAGCATAGTTCCATAATGTAATTCACTTTTCCATCCAAGAAGTGCTGTCCTACACATTACTTTTGCATTTTGATCAAGCAAAAGATCTTGAAATTAAATAAATAAATAAATAAATAAATAAATAAATAAATATTAAAATAAATAAAAAGATCTTGAAAATAGAAAACTTTGAGTAACAAAACTACAGTATCAACTCAAATGAGGTTTTCAATGATTTATATCTTTTAAAAATTTTTTCAGTTTATTTATTTATTTTGAGAAAGAGAGAGAGAGAGAGAATGACAGAGAGGGAGAGAATCCCAAGCAGACTTCACGCTGTCAGTGCAGAGCCTGACATGGGGCTCAATCCCACAAACCCTGAGATCATGACCTGTGCCAAAATAGACCCTTAAGTGACTGAGCCACCCAGGTGCCCCTCAAGGATGGATTTATTTATTTATTTATTTATTTATTTATTTATTTATGAAATGTATTGTCAAACTGGTTTCCATACAACACCCAGGGCTCATCCCAACAGGTGCCCTCCTCAATGCCCATCACCCACTTTCCCCTCCCTCCCACCCCCCATCAACCCTCAGTTTATTCTAGGTATTTAAGAGTCTCTTATGGTTTGGCTCCTTCCCTCTCTATAACTTTTTTTTCACCCTTCCCTCCCCCCTGGTCTTCTGTTGAGTTTCTCAGAATCCACATATGAGTGAACACATATGGTATTGTCTTTCTCTGCCTGACTTATTTCACTTTGCATAACGTTCTTCAGTTCCATCCACATTGCTGCTACAAATGGCCAGATTTCATTATTTCTCATTGCCAAGTAGTATTTCATTGTATATATAAACCACATCTTCTTTATCCATTTGACAGTTGATACAGACATTTAGGCTCTTTCCATAATTTGGGTATTGTTGAAAGTGCTGCTATAAACATTGGGGTACAAGTGCCCCTATGCATCAGCACTCCTGTATCCGTTGGGTAAATTCCTAGCAGTGCTATTGCTGGGTCATAGGGTAGATCTATTTTTAATTTTTTGAGGAACCTTCACACTGTTTTCCAGAGCAGCTGCACCACTTTGCATTCCCACCAACAGTGCAAGAGGGTTCCCATTTCTCCACATCTTCTCCAGCATCTATAGTCTCCTGATTTGTTCATTTTGGCCACTCCGGCTGGCATGAGGTGGTATCTCAGTGTGGTTTTGATTTTTATTTCCTTGATGAGAAGTGACGTTGAGCATCTTTTCATGTGCCTGTTGGCCGTCTGGATGTTTTCTTTAGACAAATGTCTATTCATGTCTTCTGCCCATTTCTTCACTGGATTATTTGTTTTTACAGTGTGGAGTTTGTTGAGTCCTTTATAGATTTTGGATACTAGCCCTTTATCTGATATGTCATTTGCAAATATCTTTTCCCATTCCATTGGTTGCCTTTTAGTTTTGTTGGTTGTTTCCTTTGCAGTGCAGAAGCTTTTTATCTTGATGAGGCCCCAATAGTTTATTTTTGCTTTTAATTCCCTTGCCATTGGGGATGTGTCAAGTAAGAAATCGCTGAGGCTGAGCTCAGAGAGGTCTTTACCTCTAGGGTTTTGATGGTTTCCTGTCTCACATTCAGGTCCTTAATCCATTTTGAGTTTATCTTTGTGAATGGTGTAAGAAATGGTCTAGTTTTATTCTTCTGCATGTTGCTGTCCAGTGCTCCAAGCACCATTGATTAAGGAGACTGTCTTTCTTCCATCAGATATTTTTTCCTGCTTTGTCTAAGATTAGTTGGCCATACATTTGTGGGTCCAATTCTGGAGTCTCTATTCCATTGGTCTATGTGTCTGTTTTTGTGCCAATACCATGCTGTCTTGATGATTGCAGCTTTGTAGTACAGGCTAAAGTCTGGGCTTGTGATGCCTCTCACTTACTTTGGCTATTCGGGGTCTTTTGTGGTTCCATACAAATTTTAGGATTGTTTGTTCTAGCTTCGAGAAGAATGCTGGTGCAATTTTGATTGGAATTTCACTGAATGTGTAGATTTCTTTGGGTAGTATTGACATTTTAACAATATTTATTCTTCTAATCCATGAGCAAGGAATGTTTTTCCATTTCTTTGTATATTCTTCAATTTATTTCATAAGAGTTCTATAGTTTTCAGCATACAGATCTTTTACATCTTTGGTTAGGTTTATTCCTAGGTATTTTATGATTCTTGGTGCATTTTTGAATGGGATCAGTTTCTTTATTTGTCTTTCCGTTGCTTTGTTATTAGTGTATAAGAATGCAACAGGTTTCTGTATGTTAATTTTGTATTCTGCGACTTTGCTGAATTCATGTATCAGTTCTAGCATACTTTTGTGGAGTCTATTGGGTTTTCCATGTATAGTATTATGTCATCTGCAAAAAGTGAAAGGTTGACTTCATCTTTGCCAATTTTGATGCCTTTAATTTCCTTTTGTTGTCTGATTGCTGATGCTAGATTTTCCAACACTATGTTAAACAACAACGGTAAGAGTGGACATCCTTGTCATGTTCCTGATCTCAGGGGGAAAGCTCTCAGTTTTTCCCCATTGAGGATGATGTTAGCTTTGGGCTTTTCATAAATGGCTTTTATGATTTTAAGTATGTTCCTTCTATCCCAACTTTCTCGAGGGTTTTTATTAAGAAAGGATGCTGAATTTTGTCAAATTTTTCTGCATCAATTGACAGGATCATATGTTTCTTACCTTTTTTTTTTTATTAATGTGATGTATCACATTGATTGATTTGCAAATGTTGAATCAGGCCTGCAGCCCAGGAATAAATCCCACTTGATCATGGTGAATAATTCTTTTTGTATGCTATTGAATTCAATTTGCTAGTATTTTGTTGAGAATTTTTGCATCCATATTCATCAGGGATATTGGCCTGTAGTTCTCTTTTTTTGCTGGGTCTCTGTCTGGTTTGGGAATCAAAGTAATGCTGGCTTCATAGAATGAGTCTGGAAGTTTTCCTTCCCTTTCTATTTTTTGGAACATCTTGGGAAGGATAGGTATTGTCTCTGCTTTAAATGTCTGGTAGAATTCCCCAGGGAAGCCATCTGGTCCTGGACTCTTATTTGTTGGGAGATTTTTGATAACTGATTCAATTTCTTCACTGGTTATGGGTCTGTTCAAATTTTCCATTTCTTCCTGTTTGAGTTTTGGAAGTGTTTGGATGCTTAGGAATTTGTCCATTTCTTCCAGGTTGTCCAGTTTGTTGGCATATAATTTTTCATAGTATTCCCTGATATTTGCTTGTATTTCTGAGGGATTGGTTATAATAATTCCATTTTCATTCATGATTTTATCTATTTAGGTCATCTCCCTTTTCTTTTTGAGAAGCCTGGCTAGAGGCTTATCAATTTTGTTTATTTTTCCAAAAAACCAACTCTTGGTTTCACTGATCTGCTCTACTGTTTTTTTAGATTCTATATTATTTATTTCTGCTCTGATCTTCAGTATTTCTCTTCTTCTGCTGGCTTTGGGGTGCCTTTGCTTTAGATTTTGTATTTGAGATTTTTCTTGTTTCTTGAGATAGGCCTGGATCGCCATGTATTTTCCTCTCAGGACTGCCTTCACTGCATCCCAAAGTATTTGGATTGTTGTATTTTAATTTTCATTTGTTTCCATATATTTTTAAATTTCTTCTTTAATTGCCCGGTTGACCCATTCATTCTTTAGTAGGATGTTCTTTAACCTCCATGCTTTTGGAGGTTTTCCAGACTTTTTCAGATGGTTGACTTCAAGTTTCATAGCATTGTGGTCTGAAAGTGTGCATGGTGTGATCTCATTTCTTTTATACTTATGAAAGGCTGTTTTGTGACCCACTATGTGATCTATCTTGGATAATGTTTCATGTGCACTCAAGAAGAAAGTATATTCCGTTGCTTTGGGATGCAGAGTTCTAAATATGTCTGTCAAGTCCATCTGATCCAATATGTCATTCAGGGCCCTTGTATCTTTATTTATTATCTATCTAGATGTTCTATCCATTGTTGTAAGTGGAGTATTAAAGTCTCCTGCAATTACCACATTCTTATCAATAAGGTTGCTTATGTTTGTAATTAATTGTTTTAAATATTTGGGGGCTCCTGAATTCAGTGAGTAGAAATTCATAATTGTTAGCTCTTCCTGCTGGATAGACCCTGCATTATTATATAATTCCCTTCTCCATCTCTTGTTACAGCCTTTAATTTAAAGTGTAGTTTGTCTCATATATGTGTGGCTACTCCAGCTTTCTTTTGACTTCCAGTAGCATGATAGATAGTTCTCCATCCCCTCACTTTCAATCTGAAGGTGTCCTCAGGTCTAAAATGAGTCTCTTGTGGACAGCAAATAGATGGGTCTTGGTTTTTTATCCATTCTGATACACTATGTCTTTTGGTTGGAGGATTTAGTCCATTTACATTCAGTGTTATTATGGAAAGATATGGGTTTAGAGTCATTGTGATATCTGTAGATTTCACTGTAGATCTCTTGTAGGGCTGGTTTAGTGGTGATGAATTCCGTCAGTTTTTGTTTGTTTGAGAAGACCTTTATCTCTCCTTCTATTCTGAATGACAGACTTGCTGGGTGAAGGATTCTCGGCTGCATATTTTTTTCTGTTCATCACATTGAAGATTTCCTGCCATTCCTTTCTGGCCTGCCAAGTTTCAGTATATAGGTCTGCTACTACTCTTATGTGTCTACCTTTGTATGTTAGGGTCCATTTCTCCCTAGCTGCTTTCAGAATTCTCTCTTTATCCTTGTATTTTGCCAGTTTTACCGTGATATGTCACGCAGAAGATCGATTCAAGTTACGTCTGAAGGGAGTTCTCTGTGCCTCTTGGATTTCAATGCCTGTTTCCTTCCCCAGATCAGGGAAGTTTTCAGCTATGATTTGTTCAAGTGCACCTTCAGCTCCTTTCTCTCTCTCTTCTTCTTCTTCTGGAATTCCTATGATATGGATATTGTTCTGTTGATTGCATCACTTAGTTCTCTAATTCTCCCCTCATACTCCTGAATTTTTTTTATCCTTCTTTTTCTCAGCTTGCTCTTTTTCCATAATTTTATCTTCTAATTCACCCATTCTCTCTTCTGCCTTTTCAATCCACTCTGTATCGGCCTCCGTATTATTTTGCACCTCATTTATAGCATTTTTTAAATTCATCATGACTATTTTTTAGTCCCTTGATCTCTGTAGCAATAGATTCTCTGCTGTCCTCTATGCTTTTTTGAAGCCCAGCGATTAATTTTATGACTATTATTCTAAATTCTTGTTCCGTTATATTGCTTACATCGGTTTTGATCAATTTGTTAGCTGTCACTACTTCCTGGAATTTCTTTTGAGGAGAATTCTTCCATTTCATCATTTTGGCTAGTTTTCTGTCCTTTATGGGTTTTAAAAGCTTTCTGTATGCTCTGCACCTGCGAGCACTGCTATATTAATGGAGGGTCATACACTCCTACACTCCTGCGAGCACTGCTCCTGTGAGCACACTCCTGCTCCTACACTCCTGCGAGCGCTGCTATATTAAGGAGGGTCATACAGCTGTCCAGGGTCTGGCCCTTCAGGAGGTGTTTTTTCAGGGATTGTTACTTGCTCATTGTTGTTGTGACTTTGGTTATTTTATTACCCTACTTGTAGTGATATTTGGATCCTCCACCAGATGTGGTTTGATTTGTCCCTTGGAGTAGCCCTGGAAAGGAAGATAGACCAACAGGAGACAAAACATGCAAACACACAAACAAATAACACAAACAAACAAACAAACAAAAACAAAACCCCAAAGACTAAAAACAAAAAAAACAAAAACATAGACTACAAGTAAAGAAGAGGGTGGAGGCAGTGCTGATGGAAGAGCAGATACAAAGAGAGAAATGATGGGGGGGGTGCATAAAAATAAACATTGATTAGACAGAGAGACTAAAAGGCTTAATCCAGAGAGAGAGAAAGGAAAATAAAGAAGGAGGCGGGGAAAACAAAATGATGATAACGTTACCCAGACAGAGAAACTATATGGCTTGATTATTCCAGAGAGAGAGAAAGGAGTGTAAAGAAGGAGGTGTAGAACACGTATTAAGACAATGAATTAAATATGTCTGTTTAGACAGACCAATAACCAGAGTAACCAGCCTAGGGGAGGGAAGAGATAAGGAGGAGAAATGGGGGGGGGGCTCTGAGAATATATCTATATACCCAGAATTGACCTAGAGTCAATCCAGGCAATGCTGCATCACTTGGCAGGAGAAGCTGTCCGCAATCCGGTCTGTACCAATCTGGTGGATATGCAGTTACCCAGTGCAAGGGGGCATGGTTTGATGTTTTCTGGGCCCACCTCCACTATGAGTGATCCCTGAGGCCGGTGGTGGTGGCAGGGGGCGGGGGGGGGGAGTCTTCTCCATGGAGCCAGACCTGGTGGATTCAGTTTGAGTCGTTCTCACTGTGCCGTGGATGCAGACAGGACTGTCCTTCTCGCTCCGCCAACTCCCCTGACCCTGTGCTTGGCTAGGATTCAAAGTCCCTCTCTGATGCTCTGGCACTGAGGAAGCGCCTCTCAGTGCGGCGATATATGTTCCCGGCTGGCTTTGTCTGGGCCACAGCCACTTCAGGGAGGACAGCCTTCTGCGGACTGAGCCACTGCCCCTGGGGTGGTGGACACAGGCAGCCTTTGTCTTTTCCCACCACACTCCAGGGAGATGGACGCCTTTTCCTCCTGCAGACTGAGCCCTCAGACCAGCCACTGTGCCTCGGGGTGGTGGACACAGGCAGGTTCTGTACTATCGCACAGCCCTCCAGGGAGGGAACCACTTTCTCAAGCTGCGGACTGAGCCTCTGACCTACCACCACACCCAGGGATGGCTCCCCTCCTCCTCAGGTGCGTGAACAGGGACCTGGCTCCAGTCGGAAGAAAGCCCCACAGTTAGAGAGCAGATCCCTGTCAGTCTCAATCCCAGGTCTTTCTCCTGTCCAGATAGGGTCCTCCACTTCTCTAGCTGCTCTTTCTCTCCCCTTTGCCTCTCTGCAGAAGGGGGTCCATCCCCTCCGTGCCCACGCAGGCATTTTTTATCTCCCCCAGCTCATAGTTACCCACCTATCTTTTTTCCACCTTCCCCATTTTCTTCCTACTAGATCCAGTCTCAGTCTCTTTTCCTCCCAGGCTCTGATGGTCAAAGTCCTTTGGCTTTCACACTTCTTTGTTTGAGAGATGCGGGAAGTATGGATTCCCCCTACTTCTCTGCCATGTTGGCCCCTCATCCACCAAGGATTTATTTTTCAAATGGGAATTAGCTCAGACTCCAAAATATCATTTCCTTCTGAAATGATTTAGGATAAATACAGGATAAACCTAGAACATCTTGTCATTCTACAAGTTGCCAAAAAGGTAGGAAGGTCATGTCAAAAGGTCTTAGGAGCCAATCTGAGAAAACTTTGTTGACCCAAAGATTTTTAAAAAAGCGAAGAGTTAGTAAAATGAAACAGAAGACATTAAAATAAACGAATCCATGAGAGTAACAAACAAACAAAAAAAAGGTTGATCAACTTGAAGCGTGCTTGAGAAATAACTTGTTACTTTAAAGAGAGATAAAAGGCCAGAATAAGTCATAAACAATGACTTTGTTATGTAAACTGTACAACAGGGTATCTTCCCAATGACAGGAAGACATTTCTTATTTATAGAAGTGTCATAGCTGAAAAGTGAAGGGATGATAATATCGCCATTGTGCAAGCTACGATGAGATAATGTATCTAGACCAAGTTCCTCAATGGCTAATCATGTCACAAAACATTTCGGAGAAGCTTAAAAGCTTTCTACATATCAATAATTTCGTTTTAGGATTATGGTGTTAATGATGGAGGAAACTGAATCCAAGAGTTGTAAATCAGAACCCCTTCCTAGGAGTTTGTTGTTTAAATATCTTAGCCCAGTTGATCAATTTATTCTTTCTTTCTCCTCAGACTTTTCCTTGAAAACACAAAATTTTTATGTCATAATGAATAGATCAGGATATCCCAAAGCCCTGCAACCTAAATCATAATCTCTAGTTCTTACCACATCACTTCTGTCTTTTACTAAATTGCAATCTTTATTGAGACTGCTCTGGTTCTCACTCACCATGACTTTATCTCTGACAATGGCAACAGCCTTCTCACTGTTCTTTCATCTACTCTACCTTCAGAGCCAGTATCTTAAGTCCCTGGACTTAAGTCACTGGAGGTCACAACCACGTTACTTCCTTTTGCAGAACTCTCCCAATTTGCAGTTTCTGTAGACTGCACCTATGCCAACTTCCATCTGGACCCTTTCCATTTCGCTTCCTGCCATAGCCTTCACTGTAACTTACAATCTCTGTAGGGTCAACTGTGCCTTGGTTTTTCAGGTCCCGTGATTGCCTAGACTATTCTGTGAGCCTACGTCTACTCGTATGTTGTAGTAGATCTCAAAACATTAAAATATTTGAAAATTATAATGTATGTGTGCATGAGCTGCTATCTAGAAATGTAAAAAATTAGATGTTTGCAATGGGAAAGCAAGTATTAATGGGCTTAAAGTCTGTTCTGCTCCAATGCATGTTTCTGTAATGCAAATTGGCTCATATCCAATTAGCATAAAGAGGATTGAGGTCAATATGATATTGAAGGGGATTGAGGTCAATATGATATTGAAGTCAAATTGATTTATTCACATTTTTCCTATTACATTAATACTTTTATGCCATCCAAGTGAGAACAGCTAAATGCAAAGTATACCAAGACACCTGAATACGAGCCATAGAGAAATGGATTATTGTTTATAATGTTTATTCACCTCACTTTTTATTTTGGCTCCATTTGGATTCATGTCCTGTCCTGCATTGCAAGTGCTTTCCACATGGTTCTTTCTAACCCATGTACATTTTGTTCTTTTCTCTATGATTTAGCAGCTTCAACTTGTTTACACCCTCCTGGCATGTAGAAAATTGACCTTTGTTTTAAGGATAAACCTCCAGTATGTTTTCAAGCATTTCTTCCTATTTTTTTTGTTTTTACAAAATTTACATTTTTGATTATATAGGTACTGTACTGTATTTTTCCTAAATATATATTGGTTTTGAGTGGTTTGTCCTTAATCCTATTCATCCCATAAGTCCTGTAATTGTTTCCAGAAGATAAGGTTATTTAGGAATGTATATATATTACAGTGCTCAGCTCGTTTTATTAAAGAGAAAAACAGCAATGTTGAGGGATTTCCTCTATTTCTCTCCTCCCCTACATGAGTAGATGTGGCTTTAGACTTACCTACAGTGACTTTATGTTGCCCCCTTCATCTTTAACACATAGGAATCTAGTTTTCTTGCTGCTCTGTTTTATTTCAGCTTTATTTGATATTCTAAGATTGCATTTCTAAACCTTTAATTTGGCTCTTTCACTTTATTTCATTTCTGTCCCATTTCTCTAGTTATTACCAGTGTTATAAAAATAATTACCTGTAATCTTTGTTTAATAGAATGACCCATTGTATGACCTTACTGTATGATGGGTTTTGAGTATTTTCAAATACATCTTACAATAAAAGCTAATCTTAGTGGGACTGACTTAATGGTATCTCACAGATAATCCAAGGTACAGTAATATCAAAGTTGTGGATATTTCATACTTTAATGGATAAGATTCCAATTCTGTGCTTTGACAGGTCAATTCCTGTCTGTCTTGCTTGCCTATCTGAGATTCTAAAGGTCAACAGTTCTGGGCTCTGCTCTTCTCAGTATGTGGCTTGTAAAGAAAGACTCAGTGGCCAGAATGCCAAGGGCAAAGTCTGAAAGGTCTTCTGCCACCTTCCAAAGGCCAGTGTGCTTGAAGCTAACTGTGCTCTGAGGGCCTTGGTGCAACCCACCTTGACTTCTTCCTCTTTCACTCTGTCCAACATGGCCTGATCAAGCTTCCATCTGAATCTCAGGTTTTACTCCAGTTCCCCTCTGGAATTGGCTATCATGGGAAAGCTCCAGCCAGGTAAACTGGGAACTTGATTTCCCAAGTTACTTTTAAACAACCCTTCTTCTCTAGGCGCAAGCTGGAAATTGTTTCTATAATTTCACCCTGTTCCACATTGCTGTGCTTGACCATGCATCAGCCTCCCATGGAGCCTTCACTTTCTAGAAGCCCTGGATCCACTTGTCCTATGCATCTGACTCGCCTCTACTCTGTGGATTTGTGATTTAGACTCCTGACTTCTCCTGGGATTGGCTAGTCTTCCTCCTTGGCAGGTTGGGTTACTGTTCTTCTGGTTTTCCCTGGCTTTTTAATTCCAGTCATGTTTTTCTGCTGTGTGGTTAGGGGCACCTTCACTACTTTCACAAACCAGGTCATCATCTCGGTGGCTTAAGGTAATATAATTTTGACTCTCACTCACAGAACAGAGCAATGTGGGCTTTCCTGGTCAGTAGGTGTGTATGCCAGGGCTCCGTTTTGCATGACATATCGAAGCACCCAGACCTTCAGTTCAGCCCCTGGCTTCTAAGGTTACTCTGCTCATCTGTGTCAAAGTGCTGAAGGAAGATATTAATGCACCAGCCTAGAAATCATGATGATGGACCCAGCCTGGAAGTTGTATGTACCTATATTAAATTGGCTACAACAACACCTAATTGCTAGAGAAATGGGGAATACAGAATCCCTGTATGACACAAACCAAAGAAGAGAGAAAGAAACTGTTGACCGGCAAGCAACTCCTGTCTGGCATATAAGGAAATATAAACAGCGCAATAAGCATATGCTGCCACACAAAAAGCCATTAAAATCATGATATATACTTTATACCCCAATCTTGACAGATACTTAAAAATATCTTTAAAAAATACCTTTACAATAAGGATCAGGTAAAATCACCACACTAGGCATGATAATAATGTATCATATCCACATTTGCATAGCTAGGAAATTCAGAATTGTTAAACTATAAGGAAAATGCAACAAACCCAAACAGTTTCAAAAGTTATTATATTACCACTCTTTGCATGGATGACATCGAGGGGAAATACAGAAATGATTGACAGCTGAGGCATGATTCAAAGGGTTTGTCTTCTAATGCGGAGATCAACATGTGAATAGAGGACTCTATTACAAAGTCCAGAAGAAATAACAGAGAGAGAATGGATTAAAATAGATGTGGACGGATCTTTGACTTATGCTAGGATCTAACTAACCTCACGGGATTGCCTGACTCCTGGTTCATGCAGTGGTGATTTTCTCTGGAGTTGTCAATATGACACTTTCAAGGGTCACATCCTGGTAATGAGCTTCTCCTCCATTTACTGGCACATTTATCAGCATGCAAATGTCAACACTGCTGACCCCCTTTCTTAATCTTCTACTCAAACTCATAAATAAATTACCTGTTTCCTCCAGGGTCAAACTCCCATATGTTGGAGATGAGCAATGATATTAAATTACTGAAAATAACAAATGGATAAGCAAATAAATTGGACTGGTCTTTGGGGAAATGCACAATGAATTATCATCTGTGGGATGGACCCCAGGTATTTTGTCTCCCAGATTCTCATCTGTTCCTTCCATCAGCTCTCCCAGGAAAACATCTCCCCAGCAGCTCCATTTACAGCACTGGCCACTCATATCATGCACTAGCCCATAGCACCTCTCCATGTGCACGCTTTTATGTCATTTGTGGAATATTTTTATGAATTGTAAATTTATCAGATTTACCATGGCATAGAAGTCTCCACAAACTAACCCTTGTTTTTTCTCTAGCTACATGCCACACTGCTTCCTGTACGTGGGCACCTGATGCTTTATCATACTGGATTCTTGGCAGCTTTCTGTTCCCTTTGCTTTGTGGATGTTGTTCCATGTACTTAGAAGGGCCACCATCCTTCGTTCATCTTATTCTGCTCATTCTGCTCGTTCAAATCTCAGCTTCAGCTCTTCTTCTAGGAAATCTTCCTAGAATACAAGGCTGAATTTATTTCACCATTTTGTATGCTTTCATTGAATCTTGAGCACACCCCTCTTACAGCACTCAGTAAAATCTTGTGTATCTTTCTGTATATGTGACTATTCATCAGATCAGGAGCTTTCTGAGGGCGAGAACTGTATGCTTTTTTTCTACATTTTTAATGCCTGACACAATAAGAACCCATTAAGTTCCCAATGCGTAAGTCAAAGAATGAATCAAGGAGTCTGTGCCTCAGTTAAGGGAGACAAGCTGTGTACACAAAAACAACTCTTTCACATATTTATTCTTCTGTTTAATTACTATCTTTCTCTCTGTGCCAAATATACATGCCAAGAAGAATACAAGAGTGAGTACCACATGATGCCTAGCCTGGAGGAGCTCATTTTCTTAAGTAGCAGATATTTGAAGACCTTATTTCAGTGATGCTAAGACATGATTGGTCATAACATGTACCATTATGTCATCTGCCACGAAGAAATATAAAAATATAAAATGCCAATGCAACTCTGACATGGCCCTTATTATGTAGAATTCTTACTTTATCCCTGTTGAAAGAGCTACTTAAGACTCATTCAAAACAAAATTGGTTACATTAGTCTTAAAATTTCTTCACATTTGAAAGTTGATTCTTTTGAATCACTTTTCAACTGAGTTGTCAATCCTGTGTTTATCCAGTCAATGCCATCCTCTATGCTCAGCAGAAGTATCGACTGGTGTTGCTGAATTCTTTAAAATAATCCATAAGAACTCAAAGCTATTCAGCCAGATTTGTAATGTTTACTCCTTCTTTTTAAATGTTCCCTAAAGAACTTTTGATTTGTTACCTCCTTCAACCTCTCCCTACAGTCCATTTGGTGATAGGGATTAAAAATATTTCCATATTTCAATTCTGGAAGTTTCTTGTAAATTCTGAAATTGTTGCTTTTGATGTTTGGGCCTGCACAGATCATGATACTGACATAATAACTGATGTCTAAGTGACAGAAACTGTAAGATGGTATTGATTAAAAGACATCTCTTGAGTTCAGAAAGGTTAAAACCAAAAATAAGTAAAAGAATTGTATTTAGACTTAACAAAATACAGCATAATCTACTCTTATGCCTGCTAGAATCATTATAAACACAGCAGATTACAGGAATACAGATGATCATTTGATTAATTCTGCTAGATGAATCTGGGAGACTTCTATATAGGTGCAGAAACAGTGAGCTCAATTTTTAGAGCTCAATTTTTGAAACTTGAATAAAAAGGAATGCAGGATGATTGTGACTTAATACATACAGTTATGTCTACACAGGTCTTCCAGAAATAGATGACAACTCTAACTTCCAGGTCTCTAATGTAGTTCACACAGAACAGGTGAAAAGTATCATAAATATTTCATGAAAATAATCTCATCTTTAGGTAGGATGCACATATATTAAATATTGACCACTGAAGGTATTAATACTTAATGTTATTTTTGACAAAATGAATGTTTTATGATTAAGAATATCATATTTGTTTGTAAAATATATTTAATATTTAATGGTATCGGTGAAGGTAACTGTTCACATTGGAAACATAATCCATTTTGAAATGCATAAAATTATAAAAAGAACAAACGTTAAGAATGTTCATATTAAAAATTAACTATTACCGGTCTTATTGAGTGAATAGAATTAAAGGTGAAAAAAAATCTATCTCCAAGAGTAGATATATAATTACCCCTGGTACTTTTTCTTCAAGAAAAAAATAATTGCAATATCAATAAGAAAATAATGATCATTTATTGAAAGATTAGTGTATGTCAGGCACTGTTGTTAAGATTTTCATGTCCATAAATTATTTAATCTCCTCAGAAACCCTACGAGAAAGGTACTCTTATTATCCTGATGGTAAAGATGGGGAACAGGAGTGGAGCTATGCTGTCTTCACCACCATTCACACTGTTGCTGACGAGGCTTGAGGTGGATGCAGGATAACCAGCCAATGGGTGGAGCTGGATGCAGGACAACCAGCCAATGGGAGATGCTGAGTGCAGGACAACCAGCCAATGGGAGGAGCTGGGTGCAGAACAACCAGCCAATGGGGTAGAGCTGGGTGCAGAACAACCAGCCAATGGATAGAGCAAGCAGAAAGGGTAGTGTGCCCAGCACAAACAGAATATTTCAAGTCAGATGAATTTATATTATAATTGTGACTCATCGCTTATCTATTATGTAATTTGTGGGCAATAATCCTTAATCTGGTGGAATCTTAGTTTCTTCATATCAGACTGCGTGTAATATCTGTCTTGCCAGAAAATAGGATAACTGGAAACAAAGTTTCTATATAGTGGTTAAGTAGAAAACTTAGGGGTGTCTGGTGACTCAGTTGGTTAAGCATCTGACTTCGGCTCAGGTCATGATCTCACAGTTCATGAGTTTGAGCCCCATGTCCTACTCTGTGTTGACAGCTCAGAGCCTGGGGCCTGCTTCCGATTCTTTGTCTCCCTCTCTCTCCGCCTCTGCTTATGCTCTATCTCTCTCTCTCTCTCTCAAAAATAAATAAACATTAAAAAAAATTTTTTTTAAGTAGAAAACTCAACTGATTATCTGCAAGTTGTGATAAATTCTTTAAAAAATGGGAATCTACAGTGGAGGGTGGCAAAGGAGCAGTTGGAGGGAACATGACCAAAGGGAAAGATGTCGGACTGTGGGCGCATCTTCACTGCTGAAATCCAGTCTCTACCACTCCCTTACGTGGGTGACCTTCAGCAAGCCACTTCGACAAGCTGAATCTCAGCTTTGTCCTCTTTAAGCTGAAATGAGAAGACTTAATTGCCTCTGAATTGTAGGGTGAATGAAGGAGTCTTAGTACAGAGCAGGCACAGAGCAGCACACCTATAGGATATTAGTTGCTGTTGTAATTCTCCACCATTCCTCCCCATTAAATTTAGTCCAGGAGGTTAGTACTAAGACTTTCCACTGCTGAATACCAACCACATGGAAGGGATGACTGTGATGTTCGTGGCTAGGAGTCACAGACCCCTCAGCAGAGATGAGAGAGATCAGGGAAAGTGTAATTCAAGACCTTGCTTTACGAGGAGCAGCCTGGAACTCTCAGGGCAAGAGACTTAAAACACAAAGCTACCAGTGCAGGGCACACACCTGTTCCCCAGGCATCTGCTCAGCTCGCGTAGTCACTTTTGGACAATGTTAAAAAAAAAAGTCAGTCTGAACAGGAGCGATCTGCCTATGATTCTTGTTTACATGCACGATAAAACCAGTAAAGGGATAATGACAGCATCCCGCCACTCAGTGATGTTAATATGTCTTTATGGAGTTGGGTTTTTTTCCAATTTCAAATATTTCTTGTACTTTATGAAGTGTAAGCCTCAAGTCTTCCCTACAAAGTGCACAGGAGAAAAAAATCATTAAGCCTATTACACAGATGAACAAACTGTTCTCTAGCTAGAGATGGTCTCCAAGCCCGTGCTGGATCAGGAATGGGGACTCCAGGGTCAGGTTGCTTTGGCCCCCACACGCCAGGTCTTAGTCCCCCGATGGGTGAAGGTCTGTCTTCTTCAAAGACACAAAATATATTCCAATGTAACTTTTCTATCTCTCACTTTCTTGAGTTGTTTTTGTAGGAGAAACTTTTGCTAAATCTTGCCTAGCGTTTTAAATAATAAATGACTTAACTCTATTGAAAGCAAAATGCGTTTCTCACACATCTGCAGTTTAGAAAACACCTAACATGATGAACAGGAATGGCCAACAATTTCAGTTTGGAGAACATGGGGCTTTCAGTCTCTGGGAGTGTCTGAGATGGGGGAATAAATGCACCAATTTGCCGCATAATTTAAACTATTCTAACAGTTGTTACCAAGAAGAAAAACAGGGAAACTTGCTGTCAGTAAATTCATTTTACTTCATTTATATTTTTAAATGTACACAGCTCGTGGTGGCAGATAAACTAATATATACAGGACAGTATAAATTCCACAGAGCGTGTTGTTTCTACTTTATGACTTATCCCCCAAGAACAGTAGTGAAAGGATTCACAAAAAATGTGTTTAATAAAAGAACATCCTCCCTTCCATCTGTATGTTTTATAGGATACAGAAATATTTGAAAGGAAGTATTGAGTTGGAGTAACTTAATAAAAATAAAACATGATCAATTGTCGCAGACCACAGACCAGCAATTCTGATAAGACTTTAAATTCTCTTAGAAATGAAGGCTGACTCCATCAGGGCAAAATGGGTCTTGTGGGGACACATTGGAAGTGTACAAAAATCCCACCTCAAGCTGAAGTTTTTAGCATTATACGAGATAAGAAATTAAGGGTATCACAACAACAATGTTCCGGTCACAGGATGCTGAGCACTGGTAATTTGTCTGCTTACAATAGCTTTAAGACCAGTCTTTCAATGTTAGAATTAATAGTGTAATAGGCAGTGAGGAGGAGGCTGTGAAACAAACCACTCTCAATAGTTTGTAAATTCCTGCCAAAGATTCTTTGAGAATTGAGAAAAAATTACTGTTTCCAAGTATGAACGTACTAAGTATTTGTAATCTAATTTTTAAAAAAGAAATATTTTGAGACAAAATAAAATATTACATGTAAGATAAAAATCATATATATATGAGATATATATAATATATATATATATATATATATATATATATATATATATATATATGGTTTTGTGATCATATAGGCATGTGGTCATAGACTCACACTCATGCACACACATATATGTGTGCGTGTTTGTATGTATATGTATATATACATATATATACCAATACATATATACATATACATATACACATATACATGTATACATATACATATATACAGCCACTACACACTTTTCCCTTCGGCTTTCTTCTGCTTTTTGGGCTGTGCCTTATATTTACCCATATGAAGCAAAGGAACACTAAGAAAACAGCAGTGCCCTGAGAGTACAGCCCCAGTCTTTCCATTTACTAGGAAAATACCAGAATGGAAAAAGGCCTCAGGGGCAACGTCCTTAGCAAAGCAAATTATGGTTTAAATGCAGGCCATCGTGGCTGTGTGACCTTACACCCCAAGTCCCAATTTTCCCACCTGTAAAATTAAAACATGTTAAACAAGTCCATGGTTAATATTTGCAGTAAGATCAAACTTTATAAAAACAGAAAAATATTTGGCATAATGCCAAACATGCAGTGGACCCTGATCAATGGAAGCTATGATTCCAGCGATTTTCATTATGAACTGTGCATTTTCCAGAATGCCTTCACCTCCCGAACCATCAGTTTTGATTTGTATAAATGCAGCGGCTAATTTCTGCCTTGCCCTGCACGGTTTAGAACTTCCATGAGCTACAGCGTGGGAAGGTGCGTGGGAAGCCAGTAATACTGTAAAGGCATTAGGGTGAATATACAACACATAGATAGAAAGAAACAGTGTCTCCTGCATTTGTTTTGTTTGTTTTTTTTGTCCCGCTGCTTTCAGTAAGGGTCGTCTTACTCTGCCCCTGGAAAGAAACATGGGTAGGTGCCATGAATTTTCCTCACAAGTTTAGATAACAGAGTCCTGTTGTCACACTGTCACAAAACCCAGTGAGAATCCATCTATTGAACAGGATGGTGCTCAGTAATACGGAGAAACAAGCCACGGAGACACAGGTGCAAAAACACGGTGCATCAAAAGGGCATTGCGTTAAGTGAAGGAATCCAGATGTGGGATCCCTGGGTGGCTCAGTTGGTTGAGCGTCCAACTTCAGCTCAGGTCATGATCTCGTGGTTCATGAGTTTGAACCCCACGTCGGGCTCTGTGCTGACAGCTCAGAGCCTGAGCCTGATTTGGATTCTGTATCTACTTCTCTCTCTGTCCCTCCCCCACTCATTTCCTCCACCCCCTTCTCCTTCTCAAAAAAATAAATGAAGGGGCGCCTGGGTGGCTCAGTCGGTTGAGCCTCCGACTTCAGCCAGGTCACGATCTCACGGTCCGTGAGTTCGAGCCCCGCGTCAGGCTCTGGGCTGATGGCTCAGAGCCTGGAGCCCACTTCCGATTCTGTGTCTCCCTCTCTCTCTGCCCCTCCCCCGTTCATGCTCTTTCTCTGTCTCAAAAATAAACATTAAAAAAAAATTTAAAAAAAATTAGAAAGTAAATGAAAATATTTTTAAAAATTTTAAAAAGAAACCCAGATGCAAGATGATTACTTCTATATGATTATGTGATTTTCTGGAAAAGGAAACAAGAGGGTCAGAAATCTGATCTGTAATGGATTCATACTTTGGGGGTACTGCAAAGAAGCAGGCAGGGACTTTAAAGGTGATGAAATGTGTGTATCTAATTTGGGTGATGGTTAAACAAAAGTATACATTTGACAAAATTCATAGAAATATGTACCTTCAGTGATATCAACAATAGCTAAAGTATGGTATGGAAAGAGCCCAAATGCCCATTGACTGATGAACGGATAAAGAAGATGTGATATATATATAACGGAATACTACTCGGCGATGAAAAAGAATGAAATCTTGCCATTTGCAACAACGTGGATAGATCTAGAGTGTGCTATGCTAAGTGAAATAAGTCAGTCAGAGAAAAACAGGTATTATGTGATTTTGCTATGTGCACAATGTGTGGAATTTGAGAAACTTAACAGATGAACATAGGGTAAGGGAAGGAAAAATAAGATAAAAACAGAGAGGGAGGCAAACCATAAGAGACTGTTAAATACAGAGAACAAACTGAGGGTTGAAAGGGGTGGGGGGCAGGGGGAGGGTGGGTTAAATGGGTGATGGACATAAGGAGGCCACTCTTTCGGGTGAGCACTGGGTGTTATATTTAAGAGATGAATCACTGGGTTCTAGCCCTGAAGCCAAGACTATGCTGTATGTTGACTAACCTGAGAATAAAAAATAAATAAATATAAAAAAAGAAATATGTACCAAAAAAGGGTGATTTTTCTGTGTCTAAATTATACTTTACTAATCCTGATTAACACACACACACACACACACACACACACACACACACACACGGCTCCATGTGAAGGAGCTTGATCTCTCCCCACACATCTCCTCCCCAGACCTGCTTCATGGCTGTGCCACTGGTGCATTTGCACAGGGTACCATGTGCAAGGACCAATGCTGTGTGTGCGAGTGCTCTCTTGAAATACTTGCTGATTTTGTCTTTGTGTTTTGTAAGTGAACTTTCACGGGGTAATGGGCTATGCACTAGAATAGGCTGGGGGCCTATACTCACACAGGGTCCCACATCCCCCCCCACCCCTCTGGCATGGGTTCTTTGACCCCAATAGGGACATGTGCATGGGCGCTGGGAGGGTCAGGCTGGAGCACATGCACCCCATTCCAGGGGGAAGTCAGGGCGAAGCCCTGGGTGCTCACTTGCACATACACTGAGGTATCCCTATACTGGAAGGAGTGCAGCATTAAATGGGAAATAAAAAGGGTGCCTGAATGGCTCAGTCGGTTGAGCGGCTAACTTAGGCTCAGGTCATGATCTCACGGTTGATGGGTTCGAGTCCCTCGTTGGGCTCTGTGCTGACAGTCCGGAGCCTGGAGCCTGCTTCAGATTCTGTGTCTTCCTCTCTCTCTCACTCTCTGCCCCTCCCCAGCTGGCTCTCATTCTCTCTCTAAAAAATAAATAACCATTAAAAATTTTTTAATAAGGAAATAAAATCTCTGTGACGCATCAAGAAGGAGAGTGAAGGAAAAAGGAAAATCACTTTTTCTTGCATTTTGAATGAGACCCCTGCATTTTCATTTTGTACCGAGCTCCCCAAATTTTGGAGCTGAGCCAGCACCCCCTGCAGCCTTTTAGGCCAAGGATGAGGTGCAGAGTCTGGCTACAGTCTCCTCCAAAGCCGTGTTTGCATGATTCCAAGTATTTTTTCCTCCACCCTCTCATTCTTTTTCCATTCCTGATAGGTTTTGCAGGTCCTGGCGTCATGGAATTACTTCTTAAACTGTATTTTGGCTTGGACATTTCATATGTATTATATTTGCTCTCTTGGCCAAATTTCCGCTTCCATATACTGTTTAAAAAGGTGACTTTTCTTTCCTGTTTTCAACTTTTTCATCTTCGGTTCATCTCCTTATCCAGGAAAGCAGTAGTTACCTTTGTAATTACCATTGGTGAGTTAGAAGTTCAAGCCCTATCTTGGAAAGGTTATATTAAGAATAATCAATGTCGGGCACCTGGGGGGTTCAGTTGGTTAAGGGTCAGACTTTGGCTCAGGTCATGGTCTCACGGTTGGTGAGTCCCAGCCCCACATTGGGCTCACTGCTGTCAGCACAGAGCCCACTTCCAATCTTCTGTCCCCCCTCTCTCTGCCCCTACTCCACTTGTGCTCTAGTGCTCTCTCTCTCTCTCTCTCTCTCAAAAATAAAAATATTTTTAAAAAAGGATAATTGATATCTGTCATTGATTTCAAATAAAAACAAATATAGTAAACATGTATAAAGTCCTAACTCTGTCAGGCACCGTTCTAAGCTCATTCTATGACCTTAACCTGTTGCACCCTCATGATACTTTGGTGTGGTGGACACTGTTATTACCTCTGTTTTGTAGATGCGGAGACAGGTTAACAACTATCCCACAGTCAAAAAAGTAGCAAGTGATTTAAGCAGAATTCAGGTTCAAACACTGTAACTCCAGGCTCCATGCTCTTAATCACTTGGATGTATTACTGTTGGAGGTACTGGAATTATTTCTTGCAGGGTCCCTAGCCTCCTCCGCTTCCTGAAGAGTAACAATAATAATATTAATGTATTCGCTGAGGGCTCACCTGTGCCAAGCATGGAGCCATACTGTTGGTGTTTTGCAATTTAATTTTCAGGGTATTAGCCCTGAAAATTTAATTTCAGGTATTTATTTAATTTCAAGGTATTAGCCCTTGCTTGAAGATGAAGTTCAGAAAGGATGAGAATTTGAGCTCATTCCCAAGGCTACTAAATGTGGCAACAACCCACTTCAGTCCCAGGTGTGCACAGAGCAGAGCACGACGGTGCTGAAGAGCATGATGTCTGCCCCTGTGACCGTCATGGTGGGCAGCATCATCCAGCTTGCTGTCAACACCCACCAGCTTTGCTCCTGAGAGCCCATCATGTGCACCTCTTCCAATTCCACCTTCAATTTTTATCAGATTGATATCTTGAAATTAATCACGGTGGCCATGTTTACACCACAGCAATGAGCAGACTACAGATCCTGGTTCTTTCTACCCACTTCCCCTTTGGAGAGCTGGCTTCCCAGCACACCACTGTGTGAACTTCAGAAACTTACTTAACATTATCTGCCACCCCTTCCTGATTTGCTCTTGTCATTTGTACTCCCTACACCCTTTCCCACATGACTATGAAATTTGTCTCCACTGATATCTTGCCTGAACTGTTGGTATAGCCCAGCCCTGCTTGTAGACTTACCCCTGTTTGGATCTAACTTTCCACACATCTGCCAGAACGTTTTTTTTCATTTTGATCTTGATTGAAAATGAAAAAATAAAATATGATGAAGTATAACATTTAACGTGACAATATCCAGGTAATGATGTAATTCTCCTGTAGCACTGAGATTCTTCACAAATGCAGAACTGATCATGAAATTGCCCTACATGAGCCCTTCTGTGGTTCTCCATCCCAAGAGAATGAAAAGAGGCTCAGCCTGGCATATCTATACATCAGCCTGATATCTTAGTCAATACCTCTATACTCTGACTTTCTGGGGTGATACAGCATAAGGGGTGGAGTTTAGGCTCTAGAGTCAGGCAGAGAGCTTGGGCTGGAGGCTTTGGCTCTCCTGTGGTTTAGATGTGCAACTTGGAATCCACTATCTAAATGTTTCAATCTCTTTGCCTGTGAAATGGGAAGAGCATGAGTAGCTAGCTTATAAGACTTTTGTGAAGTTTAAATAAATAAATATGGGGGCGCCTGGGTGGCACAGTCGGTTAAGCGTCCGACTTCAGCCAGGTCACGATCTCGCTGTCCGTGAGTTTGAGCCCCGCGTCGGGCTCTGGGCTGATGGCTCGGAGCCTGGAGCCTGTTTCCGATTCTGTGTCTCCCTCTCTCTCTCTGCCCCTCCCCCGTTCATGCTCTGCCTCTCTCTGTCCCAAAAATAAATAAAAAACGTTGAAAAAAATTTTTAAAAAAATAAATAAATAAATAAATATGTATAAATAGACTTAAAGCTTGGCACATAATGGGAACTACATAAATGTCAGTCACTATCATTGTTTTTAGTATTATTATCATCATCATGGATAGACTTTCCTATTACGTTGATCATTTAGAAGTGAAGGAAAAGGATTGTCACATACCCTCGGCAACTTAACCACGTGGTTCCATTGAAGTGAGTGCTCGATAGGAGAACACTCATTTAATTACCAGGCTTTCGGAAAGATAAGAGACTCGTTTGTTGGGCATAATCAAAAAGAAGATAGTGGCACAGATTTCCTGCCTCTCTTTCCATCCACAACAAAACAAACATGTATGGAAGAGAAGGCTGTTCACCACCTACCACTTTTCTCCTTCCACAATCACAAGTGAGGCTGGCACTTTACCACTCAGGGCGAAAACCGCATTTTGCAGGCTCTCTTGCGGAGAAGTGTGGCCGTGAGACTGAGTCCTGGCAAATGAGATAGAAGTGTTGCATGATAAAGCTAATTTCCTAATCCATAACCATGGTAGGAGACTTAGCTCTCTCTAAGAACACGATAGATTGAAGAAGAAAAAATAACTATACCGACTACTGAGAGATAGAGATAGAATATAAATGTGGCAAATGGACAAAGGATATGTGGGGTTCTTTGTATTATTCTTGCAGTTCCTCTGTGAGCTTGAAATTACCTTAAAATAAGATTGTGTTATCAAAAGAAGACATTTTTAAAAAGTAATTGTAATGGTAACCAGAATTCTTCCTCACCAAAGACCCCAGGATAAAACAGCTGCTCTTTAAAATTTTTAAATAGTTTTTAAATAGTTTGAACTTAGAGAAAAATATTAAAAGTATTGCAGAATTTCTGTATAGTCTTCATCTGACTTTCTCTAAGGTTAACGTCTTGCATAGCCAGAGTATACTCGTCAAAATTAAGACATTGACATCGCTACAACATCAATTACCAGATTTTATTCAAATTTTGCTAGTTTTTCTACTGATGTACAATCGTGTCTTGTATTTGTTATACCTTCATACTGTCTTCTAATCTATGAGAATACCTCAATTATTCCTTGTTTTTCATGACTTTGACATTTTTGAAGAATACTGATCGAGTCCTTTAAGACTATTCCACAATTTAGATTTATTGATGTTTCTTATGATAAGGTTGGATTCATGCATTTTTGGCTAGACCAACAAAGTGATATGCCTTTCACTCTGTCATATTAGGAATACATAATGTCAATATATCTTATTCCTACTGATATTTATCTTGATCATTTATTTAAGGTGGTACATATTGATTTTCTTCTCTGTAAAGTTACTACTTTCCCGTTCATAATTAATAAATACCTGATATAACTTTAGACTATGCAGATATCCAGTTACTCCTCAAAATTTCACCCAAGAACTATAGAATCCATTGATGGGTTATACTTAAAGCAATTATTTTTGTAGTGTTCTAATGATGATTTCCTAGTCTTTCTTCTTCTGTAAGAAAGTGCTCCCTCTCCTTACCTATTTACTTGTTTATTATCAATATTATTCCTTGAACATTAATCTGAATCTATTTTATTTAAAATGTTATTTTTACAAGAGAGTTTTAATTACCCAAGAAAAATATTTTTCCTCTCTTATGCAATACGTTTTAGAAAAAGAAGATGATTTATTCAATTTATTTTGCAGGTAAGACATAACTTTAAAATAAGACTAGGACTAAAAGAATACAAGAAGAATTATAAAATGGCATCACTTATAAATATAGATGAAAAATCCAAAATAAACTATTCATAATAAAATTAGAGAGAGAGATTTCTATTTATCATATATACATATTGATATCTATATTAAATACATGCATTCCATCACAGACAAGGATTTCATATTAGGGAATAAATACAGAATCAATCAATAAATAGGTCCGGAACTGTTGGTATACATCTAGGGAAAAAAAAGTAGATGTGTACCCCACACCAAAAAGAAATTGATATCCAACTGATTGACAGTCTAAGTGTAAATATACTTTGCATTGTATAATCTTTTCCTAATGATCTTAGGGTGTGTTTCTCATAGAGTGATTCTTGCATCAGCAGCAGCAATAGCATCACCTTGGACCTTATTAGAAATGCAAATTCTTAGGTCCCACCCCAACCCAGTGAATTAGAACTCTGGGGGGTGGGACCCAGTAGGTTTCATTTTTTTTTTTTTTTAATTTTTTTTTTTTAACGTTTATTTATTTTTGAGACAGAGAGAGACAGATCATGAACAGGGGAGGGGCAGAGAGAGAGGGAGACACAGAATCGGAAGCAGGCCCCAGGCCCTGAGCCATCAGCACAGCAGTAGGTTTCATTTTAACAGTGCCTCTAGGTGATTCTGACGCATGTTGAATCTCAAGAATCACTATTCTCAGAATAGGGGAAGATGTATTTAGCAGGATGCAAAAAACATTAATTATAAGGAAAGATAAATGAAATTGACTTCATTAAAACAGAAAACTGATATATTAAAGAAAAACAAAGATACCCTCACACAAATAAAGACAAGCCATCAGCAAACACAATATGTGTAATTGAACATAACTACTAAATAAATATGTAAGGAATTCCTAAAATTTATTGAGAAAAGGACAGCACTTTAAAAAAAGAACAAAAGACATAGACATGTCAAGGAAGATAAAAATGAAATATGACCATATGACCTCGTAGACAACTGTAGATCATGAGAACAGTGATATATCATTTCAAATTCATCAATTTTCATCATTTTTTTCATTTTATAGGTCTTAGGCCAATCATGTAATTTAAAATTTTTTTAAATTTGTTTTTATTCTGAGAGAGAGACAGAGAGTGTGAGTGGGGGAGGGGCAGAGAGAGGCGAGACGGAGAATCCCAAGTAGACTCTGCACTTGTCAGCACAGAGCCCAACATGAAGCCTGATCCCACAAACCATGAGATCATGACCTCAGCCAAAATCAAGAGTCATGCTCAACCGACTGAGCCAACCATGCGCCCCAATCACTTAATTTTTTAAGAAAGAACGAATGGCCAACACACTTTTGTTAAATATCTACTATTATGATAAGCATTTGGCTAGTTGCTGGGAGTATGGCAAATTGCTATACTTTACTCTTAGTCATTTGTCATAATCTAGCCACGCTCATGCTAAGCAGGACTGGGTTTAAGGCCATGTCAGGTCTACACTTGATATTAGCCAAAAGGCCAAGAAGCGATTGGGCCGTGTTAGATCTAAGAGGTAGTGTCCATGAATGAAACTAGATCTGAAGCCCAGTAGACAGAACATTCAAGGTGTCAATCTAATGGAACCAAGCAAAGAAAAAAAATCATATAAAGGCAACTGTCAAGGAACCCTCATATAGAACAAGAGAAGTTAGGACTAAAGAAGCAGAGAGGGAGAGCCTGAGATCAGCAGTCTTGCTAAAGTTAGCTGTGGGCTTTTTATAGAGTGACTGCTACCTTTGCTGCACTGAGGGGGAAACTATTAAAAATGTCAATCTCTCCTCTGACAGGTGAATGTAACTCACCCAGCCCTCAAGGAACTCAAGACTCTAGTCTAGGGTGAGAGAGGCAAAACTGAAAAAAGTTGCCAGAAACCGGGGAGAAATTTTTGTCTCATCTTTTACAAGGGATCTTCTTTTCCTTCTTTCCTTCCTTCCTTCTTTTTTTCTTTCTTTCTTTCTTGAGCACTTTACCCTGCATTTTTGAATATTATGAATTACATAATTGACTTAAAAACATTTCCTTTCATTGAGTGCGTGAACATAATTTGTGATGCAATTTCAGCAAACATATTAGGTCATTATAGTAAGTTCCTTAAATTATTATTTTAGTGATTTTTTTCTCATCACTCCCCCTTTCATTTTATTTGCCATTCAACTAATTTAATTACTTTCTGGAGCAGGAGTGTATCAATGAATATAAAAATATTAATACCATAATTACAGTGTGATATATTAATAACAGATTTGATTTGCATAAAATGATAATAAATGATAAATGCAGATGTAATACATTTTCTGGGAAATCCAAAGAAGGTTTGACAAAGGACCATCTGTAATTTGGATCTGGAATTATAATTAGGAATTAAGTGGACTGATCAGAAGGCTAAAAATGTCCATGGCTAAATGCATAATCACAGCACAGAATGACACAGAAACCCTTCTTTTCTGTATAAGTAAGAAATTGCACTTTCTTCATCTACCTAGACGATTTGTTCTGGGGACCATATGCAAAGCATTCGAAAACCTTTTCTAGACTTTATGTAGTATTATTATAAAATCTTTCCATTTTTTCCCCAAGAATTTGCTTGTTTATGGCAACCATTTCCAGTTAGAAACACAAAATATGTTTTTTTTTTATTTTCTGCAAAATCTCTAAGTTTTTTGGGATACTTTTTTTTTAATAGAAAATTATTTACTTCCGTCAGTATTTGACTTACTTTGACTTTATTTTTGTCAAATGTTAATCCTCAAACATAAATAAGATTTGTCTGTTTCTAAGATGTGGAATATATGTCTTTTTTAAAATAAAATTTGTTTAAAATGTCTGTTTATTTTTCAGAGAGAGACAGACAGACAGACTGCAAGCAGGGGAGGGGCAGAAGGAGAGGGAGACCAGAATCCGAAGCAGGCTCCAGGCTCTGAGCTGTCAGCACAGAACCCAACGCGGGGCTCGAACCCACAAGCAGCAAGATCATGACCTGAGCCGAAGTCGGTCACCCTACCAACTGAGCCACTCAGGGGCCCCTGGAATGTATGTAGCTCTAATTATCTCTATGCTATTATTTATTTTTTTATTTATTCTTAATTTTTTAACTGTTTATTTATTTTTGAGAGAGAGAGAGCGAGAGAGAGAGAGAGAGCCTGAGCCAGAAAGGGGAAGAGAGAAAAGGAGACACAGTATCCAAAGCAGGCTCCAGGCTCTGAGCTGCCAGCCCAGAGTCTGATGCAGGGCTTGAACTCATGAGCAGTGAGATCATGATCTGAACTGAAGTCAGACATTTAACAGACTACGCCATCCAGCCGCCCCTATCTTGATGTTTTTAACATCCAAACCAATTGAACTATTTGACATCAACAATTGAATGATGGTTTTCCTATGTTTTTATGGATTATTTGATTTTAAAACCTTAATTTGTCTTTGGACTCTGTTCTCATTGGTAATATTGGATTGCTCCCACCTTGTCAGTGGACAACACCTTTCTCTAAAAGCAGTTTGAATCTGGAGTGTATTTACTGAGATTTTTTTTTTTGGCAGAAACATGTATTTTCTCAAGCCTGTGGGGGGGTATTAAATATTTTTTATTTAGATTTTCTTTTTAACGTTTAGTTGTTTCTTTCTTTGTTTTGTTTTTGGAACATTCAGATTGTGTTCTTTTTAGAAAAGAATTGCCCGAGTTAAATATTTGATTATTGATTTGTGCAGGTACAATGGGGCTAATGCTGCCGTCATCTGGGTGCCCAAAGTATTGCATTTGATAGAAAGAGAAACGATTTGGAATATAACGGTAAGATGGGGGCCTTAGGATCAGACAACTTGTATTCTGGTGGTCCTTCTTCAAACAGTTCCATCTTTGGAAAATCACCTACACATTAGCATCAGTTTTGTTATCTATTTAATGAAGATTCTACACTTACCCTGCCTGGGTAACAGACACAACATAACTTGTTCTGATTTTAATTATTATTAAATTGTCATGTTGAATATGATGCCCTGAAGGAGTCTCTAGGATACCAAGTTGAATTACACAAGCCAATTTGAGAATAAATTGAGTAGTTATCTCGTTGAATCTCCCTTTTCTCTGTGGAGAAACTGAGCTGCAGACATAGCTGTGATTAGCCACAAGCCTCAGCAAATCGGGGCCAGAGCTATGACGAGCCGATCAGATCTCCTTATCCAGGAGGAAGCAAAGCTGCAAATATTTTATTGTGTTGAAATGCATCTTTTTGGATTGTGAGATTTGGGGAAAATATCCAGATATACAGCTTAAATATGTAGGGGGTATTATGTAAATGGCAACTTGGGAGTGGTGGCTGAGGCTGACCATGAACGCCCGAGTCGCTGTGCTCACCCTAGAATTGCAAAAGCTCTCTTAAAGAGGTAAAGAGACACATTATCCTAATCACAAAGCAAAAGTAAAACACGCCCCCAACAAAAGGGGGAGAGGCTACAGATACCTTAGTTTTAAGACAGCTAAACCAATAATGTATCTACAGAAAGGGGATCTTTCAGCGGAGAACACAAAATGAGGGAGAGCAAAACCCCGGTGATGGATGCCCAGCGCTGTTGTGGTGAGACAGCCCTCACAGTGTTTTGTGTCCACAATAGCTGGTCTTAATCGTAGACATGGACACATTGGTTATTTTATGCATGTCATTAGCCATTATTGATATCATCCATTTGATTCTTCTTGATCTACTTCTATACTCACCCAGTAATCTTAGGATCATGGTTTGACATCCTGTATAGCTTTTCTACACAGTGAGGTTCTTCTGAGTATGGCAATTATTTTCTCATTAGGGAGTAATATGTGTCATCTGGCTAAATAAAATTATAAACTTGGTTTAGCGGGAGTCTGACTCCTTGAATCCAATTACTGAGAAAAGTAGGTCTATTATAGATATTTTAATAGCTTGGTTTATCAGAGAGTAAGGGCATAAGACCAGACCAGAGAAAACCAAAGATTCTCTTAAGATGATTCTAATGACTTAAGAATGATGTCCGAGACTTCTCCTGACCAGCAAGGACAAAAGGTGACATGGACCATGAACTCATGGAAAAAGTGCCTCTTGTGATTTAAATTTTGTGGAACAGAGGAGATTTGGGGGAACAACATTCTAGGGAAATTCAAGGTCAGAATCAAGGAAAGAGTAAAACAATTAGTCACCGAAAATAAGCGTAGGTGAAGAGAAGTAGCTTCTGTATAAAAATAAATTATATAAGATATGGAAAATCAAATTTAGTATACAATAAGACAGTATACTTAGTAGTTAAGTAAACAGACAGAAAATTGATTTGAGTCTAAATTCCAGTTCTTCCCCTTTTCCACTTACAAACCATTTGCCCATGGGACTCTATTCTCAAAGATTATGTTACTTAAATTATGTATATTATTTATATATTTATCTAGATAGATGTAGATAGATAGAATGCATATAATCCTCTGAGAATAGAGTGAATATATCTAACGGTAAAATATATCTATACGTATCTATCAAATATCTCTATCAATCTATCTCATGATAATATACGTCTGACTCATAGTAAATACTTAATAAATGCAAAATGCAAATAAATGTGTCCATGCTTCTCTCTGCCGGTGAGTTATGCATGCTTGAATCTTTTAAAGAGGTCACAGTAAAACAGATGGCGGCCTGGAAAGAACAGTTCATAAACAGATGTAGGTAAAGAACTGGGTCAACAGATATTGGACAAGACAGGAATGATCATAATACGACCCAAGGAGCCAGTTTCGGGCCTCCAGGCTTAGACTGAACAAACCAATTATAAGTGAAGATCCAATGAACAATATGTCTATTTCTTGTGTTCACACAGTACTTCCTTATCAGTTGTGTCTATTAGGTTTCAGGTATTAAACTTGCCATTTCACAGAAGAGGGGTAAAATGAAACCATTTGTCCAATATCGAGTGGATGGTTTGGGAAAGATTAAAAACATGGCTTTGCTGTGTTAGGTGAATAATATAGAATCATTCTTTCATTCCCTGTGTATAAAAAATACTAATAAGACAGATCAAGTCCCTTTCCTCACAGAGAATAGTTTTCCAGTGTGATGGCACAGAATATGAACATATAGTCATTTGAATAACTAGTAGCACCTGCTTACTATGATAGGGAGATGTCATGTATTGGGATAGGGTGAAGTTGGGATGGGAGACTGCTCTGTGATTATTCCTCCTATTTAAACATGAGTTTAAATTCATACTTTGTGAGTATTTGAAAATTCTGTTTAGGGAAAGAACTTTTTGGAGTGCCTGGGTGGCTCAGTCGGTTAAGCATCTGACTTCGGCTTCAGGTCATGATCTCCCAGTCCCAGTCCATGGGTTCGAGCCCCGCGTCTGACTCTGTGCTGACAGCTCAGAGCCTGCAGCCTGCTTCGGATTCTGTGTCTCCCTCTCTCTCTGCCCCTCCCCCACTCACTCTCTGTCTCTCTTTGTCTCTCAAAAATAAATAAGAATGTTAAAAAAAATTTTTTTAAAGGGAAAGAACTTTTTCTCCTATGATATGATATGATGTGATATGATATGAAGCTCAAGAGCTATTATGAGCTCTGCATTCAGAAATAATCATCAGTGGGGCGCCTGGGTGGCTCGGTTGATTGAGCATCCGACTCTTGATGTTGGCTCAGTTCATGATCTTACAGTCGGTGGGTTTGAGCCCCGAGTCTGGCTCTGCTCTGACAGCTCAGAGCCTGCCTGAGATTCTCTCTCTCTCTCCTTCTCTTTCTGCTTCTCCTCAGTTCACACTCTCCCTCTCAAAATAAATGAATACCCCCTTTGTCCCTGGCTGTTTTCAGAATTCTCTCTTTATCTTTGTATTTTGCCAGTTTCACTATGATATGTCATGGTGTTGACCTGTTTTTGTTGATTTTGAAGGGAGTTCTCTGTGCCTCTGGGACTTGGGGGACTGTTTCCTTCCCCAGATAAGGAAGTACTTAACTCAGAATGGGAAGGAAAAAATAAGATAAAAACAGAGAGGGTGGCAAACCAGAAGAGACTCTTAAATACACAGAACAAACTGATGGTTGGTTGGGGGGGTGGGGAAATGGGTGATGGGCCTTGATGAGAGCACTTGTTGGGATGAGCACTGGGTGTTGGATGTAAGTGAGAAATCACTAGAATCTACTCTTGAAAGCCAAGACGACACTGTATGCTAGCTAACTTGAGAATAAATAAATAAATAAATAATAAATAAATAAATAAATAAATAAAACTAACACATAAAAATAAATAAATAAATGATTAAATAAACAAACATTTTTTTAAAAGAAATAATCATCAGTAAAGAGTTCTTTTTTTTTTTTTAATTTTTTTTTTTAACGTTTATTTATTTTTGAGACAGAGAGACAGAGCATGAACGGGGGAGGGGCAGAGAGAGGGAGACACAGAATCTGAAACAGGCTCCAGGCTCTGAGCTGTGAGCACAGAGCCTGACGTGGGGCTCGGACTCACGGACCGCGAGATCATGACCTGAGCCGAAGTCGGCCGCTTAACCGACTGAGCCACCCAGGCGCCCCAAGAGTTAACATACTACTTGAAATTGCCTGTAATTGAATGCCTATGGGGTGTGATATTTGACTATAACATGTAGATTTTAGAAACTTATTTTAGAAGTAAATTACACAAGTTTTATGGGGTCGGAAGGCTGCTTTTGAACATGCTGAAGATTTTAGAGAACAAAAGCAATAAGCTTGGGACTTTAAAAGTTCGACATTAGGCATGGATAGAAAATAGACATTTTTTTACTACAGCTCTACTATATTGCTATAGAGCAAATATTGCAGGAAACGAAATCCGAAGTCTTATCCAAACGTGGCTGAATTAACAAAGGAAACAGAATCCGTAACTTCCCCAGGTCTCTTACGTTACAATTACAAATAAGTGGAACTATAATGATGGACTTGAGGATTGTGAATTACCAAATCCCAGGGGAAAAAAAAAGCAAACCCAAACATAAACAACAAAGCAAAACAAAACAAACACATCTCCCTCCTTATCTGAGTAGATTTGCTTCCCGTGGACTAAAGATCCTGATGACACTCTTGCCTGAGGAAATTGCCTTGCTCAGGCAAGTGGAATCTCCTTAAGACCCAATTCCACACTTCTCGTTGCTTCAAAACTCATATTAGCCTCAAATCCCATGGGCGCCTGCGTGGTTCAGTTGGTTAAGTATCTGACTTCAGGTCAGGTCATGATCTCATGGTTCATGGGTTCAAGTCCTGTGTCGGGCTCTCTGCTGTCAGTGCAGAGCCACTTGGGATTCTCAGTCTCCCTCTCTCTCTGCTTCTCCTGTGCATGTGCTCTCTCTCTTTCAAAAATAAACACACATTTAAAAAAATTAGACGGAAATCGCAGTGAATCTCAGTGAGCGCAAACACTAAGTCTGAGAAGAGTTATCACACATACAAAAATATTTCAAGGTTTTGCCAACTCCTACGTGTAGAAACCTGCGAAATGTGTATCAGGATGGATGCTAAGGGTATTTGATAAAGGAGAGAGGGATGGTGAAGATTTGGGTCAGCATGGTACGGGTAGACTGGCCAGAGATTCTGGGTTCAAAGTTACTGGAAGCGCTTAATTGAAACCTAGATTCAATGGCAACTCTCCTTCTCCAATGCTAATGTAAGCCCTGGGATACCAAGAGTAGTTTCTGTTTTCCTGACTGAGCTTTGCTGCTACACCATCCTCACTTACCTTTCAATTATGCTGCCCTCAAGCAGCCGGGAGAAGGTCTTGGAAAATGAAGGTGCCACTGTTTTAATTGCAGATCTCTTGCCCCTACAATTGGATTGTTTTAGGCATATTCTTCTCTTTTTTTAGAAGACTTTTTTTTAATGTCTATTTCTGAGACAGAGGGAGACAGAGCATGAGTGGGGGAATGGCAGAGAGAGAGAGGGGGACACAGAATCCGAAGCAGGCTTCAAGCTCTGAGCTGTCAGCACAGAGCCCGACGCGGGGCTTGAACTCACAGACTGCGAGATCAGGACCTGAGCCGAAGCTGGACGCACAACCGACTGAGCCACCCAGGCGCCCCTAGGCGTATGCTTTTCTTATTGCATGTTTTGCTGAGTCTTGGACGTCTTTGCTCTAGTCCCATGATTACTGGACCAACACTTCCTGATGGAGACTCCTACTGTTATTAGCATAATATTCTGCTGGAGGTGTGAGAAATGTTTGTTGTTTCGTAGCAAGGTTTCCTCATGTTGAGAAAACCGTTACAAGAATTTACAGATGTGACTTATAATTTGAGGTATGGTTTAGGAAATTTTCTTTGAACTTATTCTATTTTTTGTTTCTGTATTTTTGTTTTTAATGTGTTTGAATTATACTGAATAGAGTAACAATTAACTCCATTACATTTTTAATAGGAAAACCAAGGCTAAATGAGATTAAGCATTTTGACCAAATGCACAGGGAAATGAGAGGTGAGCTACAATTAAAAACATATCTATCTGAATCCATAGTATTTTTTATTAAAAAAAAAATAATCTCCCTCTTCTAGAAAAGGGACAAAGCCTTATAAACCAATATGTGACAAAACTGGAGACCTTACCTAATGTCTAGCATGAGGCGGGCAATGGATAAGAAAATGCACTCTAGACCAGCATTTCTCAATGTGCCTTTATGGTAGAACTTAAATCCTATATTCAATAGGATTAAGAAGAAAGAATTTATTATTTTTTTTTTTAATTTTTTTTTTCAACGTTTTTAATTTATTTTTGGGACAGAGAGAGACAGAGCATGAACGGGGGAGGGGCAGAGAGAGAGGGAGACACAGAATCGGAAACAGGCTCCAGGCTCTGAGCCATCAGCCCAGAGCCCGACGTGGGGCTCGAACTCACGGACCGCGAGATCGTGACCTGGCTGAAGTCGGATGCTTAACCGACTGCGCCACCCAGGCGCCCCAAGAAGAAAGAATTTAGAATTAAAGTAATGCTAGTGACATCTTGACACAGAATATAGAATTTCTCCTTATATTAAACTCTGGATTATCTACTTATATATTTTATGATACTTTTCCATGCTTTCTGCTATCTCTTTTCCTCCAAACAGGATTGCACAATGGAGCAGCCAAATATAAGAATCATAAATCATATACGCAAATCCACACTTATCGGTGACTGTTATCTACACCACGTGAAGCGGCATGAATTTGAAGACCGGCGACACAAACTGGAATCCAGCTTACTATTTTTCAGCTTTGCTTACCTCGGGCAAGTTTCTCGACATTTTCAAACTCCTGTTTTGATGTCTGTAAAATGAGGATAATGCTCTGCAGGGTTGTGGAAAGACTAATCATGATGTTCGGTGTAAAGCATTAATACAATGTTCATATTAAGGCTAAACTAAATGTGTAATCTTGGGCAGCCAGAACTTTTCGAACTTGTTTCCTCGCCTACCAACTAGGAGCAGGCACGTTCATTGGTGGAGTATTGTAACGATGAGATACAGCGCAACCCGCACTCTCGGTGACCCCTGCTAGATACGGAAATTTGATAAAACTGCCCATCACTGTTTCTATCCAACTCACATACCTTTAGCAGGAAAGCCAGTAAATAGAGCAAGAGGTGTATTCAACCCAGAGGGCATCATTTTTATCGACTGTATTTCCAAATGATGAGGTTTAAATGCCATTCCTAAAATCATTCAGCTAGATAGAGGTCTTGCCGATGATAAAGGCAAGACGTACGATGCATTAGATGAGAGAATATTTCGTAAGCAGTGTCCCTAAAATGTGCAAAGTTCTGAGGTATGTCTATTGGGGGATGTAGAACGAGAAGATACTCCCCCTGCCCTTTATGAATTGTTAGAAGGTAGAGTTTAAAATGTAAAGAGGACATTTTTTTTAAAACACAACAGACGATCTGGCAATATGTATTGAAAGACTGAACAAACTTATTACTTTTAGACCAAGAATACTGTGTTAATCAGTGAGAAAATAATAGTTTTTGTACAGATTCACCTCAGGGTTACACATTAAAATTATTGTAGAACTTAAGATGTTTTTGTTTTCATTCTTTAAAGGAGACCCGTTGAGGAAAGGCAATCATTAAAAGGACATTTTTTGGAAAAATAAATTATGATAGAAGAGAATACTTCCAATAATTTTAAGGCACAAAGGACATTCAGTTGCATATGCTGAATGTTTACAGTGAAATATGTGAGTATCCTCGTATTAAGCAAAAACAGAACAAAGGAAGTGGTTTGCCAACCTATCCATTTGTTGACCTTCCCTGTTCAGCTTGAATTTCAGTGTTGAGGAAGAGGGAGTCTGTAGTGTGCCGGTCTCAGTCTATTGGTAAGTGATGTGGTGGCTGGACTGGCCCTTGTGTTTCTTAGGATTGCAAGACATCTTCAGCAAGAACATCAGGAAACTTTGGAGGGCGGGGGGAAGACTTATTACTTATAAGTCCTGGAAATTACTTGGGGCCACACAGTGAGTTCAAGGAGGAGGAGGAGGAGGAGGAGAGAGTGAGAGAAAGAGGGAGAGAGAGAAAGAGAGAATGAGTGTTCACTGACCTGGGGCACTACTTTTATTGGGGTCAAGTGTGGGAGCCTAGGGCTCCCTGGGCTCACTCTGGGTGAATTTAAAACATAAGAGGAGGATCTAAAGCGTGGGAAGAGAAAAACCAAGTGGCCCAAATGGTCAGTTATCGACATCAGCCAATGTCTCTAACATAAAGGACCCTGCAGAGGTGACGGAGGTGGCAGTGAGCTGGATCTTCAGCCAGACTTGCAGCTGACAATGTGTTTATTTCCGATAGCTGTCTTTGAAGTCCGTGTCTCCACAATCAAAGCCTAAGTCAGGCGCTGGCATTACAAAACAAAAACAAAAACGTGTTTATACTACAGAGTACCACATTGCAGACTACCTAGTTGTTTTGGTTTTTTAATTTTTTATTTTTATTCCAGTTGGTTAACATACAGTGCAATATTAGTTTCCGGTGTACAATATAATGATTCAACACTTCCATACATCACCTGGTGCTCATCACAACAAATGCCTTCCTTAATCCCCATCACTTAAACCATCCCCCGACTCACTTCACCTCTGGTAACCAGCATTTTGTTCTCTATAATTAAGAGTCTGTTTCTTCATTTCTCTCTTTCTTCCCCCACCCTCCCTTTGCTCATTTGTTTTATTTCTTAAATTCCACATGAGTGAAATATGAAACTTGCCTTTCTCTGACTTTCTTCCCCTCCTTCTCTGCTTTGCACAGTGTCTCAAGTAGACGGTAGGTCTCCTCTTTGACTTCAAGTTGTGTCAAACTCCTGGGTTCTGCTAAAACTACCCTTTCCTTTCATCTCTCCAATCTGAGAGCAGCAGTGTCGACTGCCATTGCTAATCTCAGGTTACTTTAAGATCTCCTGTTCGTGCATTTATCTCTGATGGAACCCATCCTGTGCATTGAGTCCCCTCCCTTTAAATACTCAAATTGTGGAAAGAACCCAAATGTCCATAAACTGATGAATGGATAAAAAAGATGTGATACACACACACACACACACACACACACACACACACACACACACTGGAATACTACTTGGCAATGAAAGACAATGAAATCTTGCCATTTGCAGCAATGTGGATGGAACTGGAGGGTATTATGCTAAGTAAAGTAAGTCCACCAGAGAAAGACAGCTGTCATATGTTTTCAATCATATGTGGAATTTGAGGAAGTTAACAGAAGACTGTAGGGGAAGGGGAGGAAAACTGAGTTAATAAACAGAGAGTTATAAACCATAAAAGACTCTTAAATACAGAGAACAAACTGAGGGTTGGTGGGGGTGGAGGGTTGGGGGTTGGGAGCTGGGGAAAATGTGTGATGGGCATTGAGGAGGGCACTTGTTGGGATGAGCACTGGGTGTTATATGTAAGTGATGAATCATGGATATCTACTCCTGAAGCCAAGACCACACTGTATGTTAGCTAACTTGACAATAAATTATAATATATAAATACATACATACATACATACATACTCAGGGCTAGGGGGCACCTGGGTGGCTCTGTGGGTTAAACATCTGATTCTTGATCTCAGTGGAGCCTGCTTGGGGTTCCCTCTCTCTCTCTCTCTTTGCCCCTCCCCACTGACTCCTTCTCTCTCTCTCTCAAAATAATAAATTAATGTAAAAAAAAAAAAAAAAACCTTGGTACTAGTTGTCTCTGCCAGATTATACCCTGACATATATAGAAATAGACAAAAATGTTAAAACATATTAATTTGAGGTTTCACGCTTGATGAGGTAAGTTCAAAAACTTTTACAACATTCAAGATTCTGTCATTAACAATCTTTCATCTCTAAATAAGATTGTGGAGTTATTTGTGCCATGAAACCTGTATGTGTCTTTTATCTGTATGTATACATAGTTATTGTCAATGGTTTTCTTTTCATTTGCCATTCTAACTAGCTATTCTTTATCTTATAAAACAATGGACTTGTTTTTGACTATCCACGTTTAAGCACACTTTTTGCAACACATTTTCATTTCATATTGGGATTCTGCAAAACTTTGCAAAAGATGATCATCCCTTCTCTACTCCACAGTTTTAAGTATAGGCTACAGTTTAAGAATATGAGTTTGGAGTCAGAGAGGCATAGATTTGAGTGTCAACTCAGACATTTAATTATCTGTGTGACCTTGGTAGAGTTTCCTAATCTCTAGAAGTCTCCATTAAATCCTTGGTAAAAATAGAGATATTGGTTGACCTTTCATCATTAGGTTGATATAAGTGGTAAACTTGAAAATGAATGCAAACTACTTTAAAATGGGTTTCCCAATTATTAAAAATTCAATATAACCTCTTTATTTTAGTATTATAGTAATTATGAGTTTGGCCATTGACTTGAAATATACTTCATTTTATTAAGGAAATATTTTGTGTGTTTGGGTGTTTGTGTTTTGTTTTTAAATCAGGAAAGGATTTTGAAATTTTAAAACTACTTTTTAAACGTAAAAGATACCATCTGCCTGTTTGATGTTCATCTACACACTAAGATAAACTCTTCTTTTTTTTTTTAATTTTTTTTTTTCAACGTTTATTTATTTTTGGGACAGAGAGAGACAGAGCATGAACGGGGGAGGGGCAGAGAGAGAGGGAGACACAGAATCGGAAACAGGCTCCAGGCTCTGAGCCATCAGCCCAGAGCCCGACGCGGGGCTCGAACTCACGGACCGCGAGATCGTGACCTGGCTGAAGTCGGACGCTTAACCGACTGCGCCACCCAGGCGCCCCTAAGATAAACTCTTCTAATAGTGGTGATCCATTTTCCCACTCAGGAAGATTGAGATAGAGTATTAATTTCTTCTAATTAAACTCTAGGTTTGTCCAATATGTTTTATCTATAACCCAGTTTCGATACATATTTATATACTGTGATAGCCACTCATAAATATTTCAGATGGTAAAAGGCCTCTAATTTTGATGTCCGCAAAACTGAGCCTTTGAGATGTTTCATGAAGTCCATATGCCCTTGGCTTTGGGACCTTCCTTCTGCAAACACTTTAGACAGTTTTTATACATCAAATATGACTACTCAGTATTAAACATTTATTCTCCAAGTATTTAGTGAACACTCAATAGGTATCAAAGATTGTTTTATTTTCAGGAAATACGATAAATAAAATTTTAAAAAAAATCTCTATACTGCATATACAAACAGAGGAAATGTGCACCTGTCTCAATAGGCTATCTAGATAAATGAGAACAAAAAAAAAGGTCATCCTTGAGAATTCCTAACTACAGATCCATGTTAGATTTTCTAATTGAATTCATATTAACAATGTGCCCTCCCCTCCAACACAAAATACTGAAAATGAAGTTTAAAGAAGTGCCAGGTTAACAATGCCATAGTAATTACAGAATCCGATACAATTCCTATCCAGAAACAAACACTTTAGAACCAATTCTAAAACTACAGTTATATTAAATACAAGTGCATAATTTAAAAAAAATGCTCAGTAGATCCACAAAATAGAAACCCCTCATGAATTATAGTGAACAAAAATAAATGAATAAAATCATAAAATATGTTTCAAAAGTCTACACATAGCGGAGTCCTCAGATGCAAAATGTCAAAATCTCAATATGTTTAAATAAGTCATATAACAATAAAAGGATAATAATAGAACAGGAAACTATCCAAAAAGTTCAAGCATATTTAGAAAAAAATAAATATACAGAACTTCTAGAAATTAAAAGTTTAATAATTGAAATAATGCACACACTAAATTCACAAAATGAGCAGATTATTAGACATAGCCAAAAAAAGAACTCATGTACCAGTATAGAGCAGAATCAGAATGTAGCACCAAAGGTAAAATACAGGGACTATGGCTAAAACGTAAAAGAAATTTACAGTTTCTTTGTGTTTTGTTTTTACAATTTCTTTTCCAAAAAAATGCAATATTGTGACCCAAAAGAAATATATATTTGCTCATTCAGATGACCATTGGATATTTCTCATATTTGGTCTTCATACAAGCTTCCTGGCTTAGAAGTCCTAAAACCATTGGAATTACCTAAATAATGAGATCAATAAAGATGTTTTTCATTGTGTTAATCAGGTGACTTTTGGATGGCATCTAAGGGTGGGGGCTAGTTGCAAGTGGAGCCAAACATGTCATTAGAGGGTGGAACTTTCAGTACCCTCCCCTACCTCCGAGATGGGGAGAGGGGCTGGAGATTAAATTAATTGCTAATGGTCAATGGTTTGATCAATTAAAGCCTATGCAATGAAGCCTCCATACAAACTCAAAAGGACTGGATTCAGAGAGCTTCTGAGTTGGTGAACATGTGGAGATGTAGGGAGAGTCGTGTGCCTGTCTAGGGCACAGAAACTCTGTCCCTTTCCCATGCACCTTGCCCTGTGCATCTCCTTCATCTGGCTGTTCCTGACTTATGTCCTTTAACAATAAACCAGTAATCCAGTAAGTAAAATGTTTCTATGAGTACTGTGAACCGCTCTAGTGATTAATCAAACCCAAAGAAAGGGTTGTGGGAACTTCTGATATATAGGAAGTCAGTCAGAAGCACAGGAGACACCCCAGGCTTGTGATTGGCATCTGAGGGTGTGGAGGGACAGTTGTGTAGGACAGAACCCTTAACCTGTGGAACCTGATGCTGTCTCTGAGAAGACAGTGTCAGAATTGAGTTGAATTGAATTGAATTGTAGGACATCCAGCTTGGTGGTGTGGGGGAACCACCTACCCCAATATAATTGGGTCTTAAAAATCAAAAAAGAAAAATGAGAGATTACAGCATACCTTTTACATTTAAGCAGAATCCAGAATGAAAGGATATACCAAGGACATATACAAATTGATAATGACCGTATTCTAGAACTGATAAAAGTATGCAATCCTATGATTTATTATTTTTTGTAAATTTTAAGCAAGATAAATGGAAATTCATGACTAGGAAAATTACCATCAACCCTCAAAACACAGGAAAACTAACCTTGTAGAAGTAAAGACTGAAATGTTATCAGTGTTGATGTACAAAAATTTATGGATTTGAGAAATGTTTAAAAATGTGAAGTTAATCAGCCTGTATGATGAATCGAATACATGCTGTAGGTAAGAGTGAGCTATCAAAGATGGCAGTGAGATTGTGTAATTTGCATCACTACATGGGTGGTGAAGCCATGCTCTGAGATATGGAACAATGGAGATGGAAGGAATAACAAATAAGAGCTCTTACATGGGTATATTTGAGAGTGATCAGCATCTATGTGGTAATTAAAATCTCGGGAAAGCATGAAATTGTCTGGAAAGAGATTATGGAGAAGAAGAGTGGAAGGCTCGGGGGAAGATTGTAGGACTCTCCGATCTAATGGCTAACTATAGGAGAAGCCTGTAAAGATAATCACAAAGGGAGAACCAAGGGGGATGGCTGTCAGTGCCGTTTTCACATGGGTTAAACCGCGAGTGCATGGTGTGATAGAAACCAGGTGTGTTTCAAGAAAGAAAATAGAAAAAGCAATATGAGAAAAATAAAAAAATGCCCTTTGTATTTAGCAGACTGGCTGTCTCTGATGAATTTACCAAGGTATGTTATAGGTGAGGGGGCCAAGGAAATGGCCACCTTGGAATGAGTTGAGATACAAGAGAGAAATGAGTAAATGTGACATTAAGTTGGAAGTCTTTGAAGAAATTTATCTGTGAAAGGGAGGGTTACGAAGGGTATAGATTCACAGAAAAGTCTGTCTCAAACTTAAGTATGTATATAGTTTTATGGAGTTGGGAAGAATGACATTGTTTGATAACTATCTTGATAATGCTAATAATGGGGAAAGCTCAGAGCCCAGGGCACAGGTGGAGGGCTTTGTGTCACAATGAGGAACAAGTTCTCTATCGCAGTGGTTCTCAAAGGGTGGGTTTGAGGCTGGCAACATCATCCTTGCAAATATTTGACAGAAACCCTGAGGGTGGGGACCAGCAATGAGCGATTTCACTAGCCCTCCAGGTGATTCAGAGGCATGCTCAGGTTTGAGAATTACTGATCTATTGCACCAAGACTGCAGACTGACAGGATGAGTATTGCACAGCACGGTTTGTGTTTGGTGAATGAAAGCTGAGAGATTTCCCACTTAATGGGTCGAATTTCCTTAGTTCAGAAGGAGTTAACCATCAAGTAACAGTGAAAGAAGAGATGAGTTGGTCCAAGTTGGAAGAGAGAGGAAAATGTTTCATGCAGAGAATACATCGACGAGAGTAACATAGTAACTTGCCTGCAGAAACTGAGGTCCTGTTTGAGGCAGGCCATCATCAATTAATAGTAATACATGCCTTGCTATGTGAGCTTTCTGCACCATAAGCAGAGAATGTAGCCCATCTGACAATCCATATTCTTTCCCTGAACTTTTTCCTGTTCGTATGCACCCTATTCCTATAATCCTTAACACTATTATTGAATCCAAGAAATCAACTTGATTCTAAAATCAAGATAGGGACATATCAATAATCATGGGATTACATCCTAAGGATGAGGGAAAGATCCTAGTTGTTAAGTGTTGGATATAAAAGGGCTTTGGAGATGTTTAAAAGATTTCCAAATCTAGAGACAACTCAAGAATATTCTTAGTGTCTCAGTTAAATATAGATGAACTTAAAACAGAAATGTGTAGGGGCTCCTGGGTGGCGCAGTCGGTTAAGCGTCCGACTTCAGCCAGGTCACGATCTCGCGGTCCGTGAGATCGAGCCCCGCGTCGGGCTCTGGGCTGATGGCTCGGAGCCTGGAGCCTGTTTCCGATTCTGTGTCTCCCTCTCTCTCTGCCCCTCCCCCGTTCATGCTCTGTCTCTCTCTGTCCCAAAAATAAATAAAAAACGTTGAAAAAAAATTTTTAAAAAAATGTGTACAATATGCCAATAGAAACCATGCTTCCCAGAGTAATGGCGACAGCAAAGGGCAGGGGGTAGATGTTCCCTAACTGCCTGAAATGCAAACCGTAACTCCTGAACTCTGCAGGGAACAGTTCACCTCGAGACTACCTGCATTCCACAGACTGTGAGCAATTTGACAAAGGCCAGGCTAGAGGGTACAGAATTTTAACTTACTTAACTACAAAGTGCCTCATTGCCCTGAGTCAGGGGTAAATTGAGGTAGGAAGATAACTGGCTATCAACGTCAAGAGGACAGTTTCCTAGTGGAGAAAGATGTGGCTGCACCAAAGCCAGACCTGGACTGGAATCAATTACAGAGACGGTTAGGAGAGAGGCACTCGGTTTCAGGGCCTGAGGAAAATGGTTTCAGACAAGCTGGTGCTCAGTGCGAGTGACAGCACCAAGATGTTTCTTGAAAAGGGGAAAGTGGCAGATATTTAAGGAGCCAGCGAACTTCAAGCACCACAGGAAGAGCTGTTAATAAGAGAGCAGAAAAGTCTTGAGAAAAGGAGGGGATGGCATCTGAGAACATTGACGATGCTCAGTGCTCGCTTGAAGAGACAGGAGGATGTCTCGATTGTTAGAGGGGAGGAGGGGATGAGACCAAACAGGCAGAAATGGCAGGACACAGACGAGGGCTGCAGGTGGAAGCACTGTAAGAAGACCCCACTCCTGTGTGACAGTGTGAGGTGGAAATGACCCCAGGTCAGAGGGCGTGGGGTTAGAAGTACTTCTCTCAGAGCTCCGCAGCATGTCGTGTCTTGGCCTCCATATGCAGAGGCCCCAAACTGATATGCACGATCCAGTCTGAGATTTAAAACAATTTTTTTAATGTTTATTTTTGAGAGAGACAGAGTGCAAGTGAAGGAGGGGCAGGGAGAGAGGGAAGCACAGAATCTGAAGCAGGCTCCGGGGTCTGAGCTGTCGGCACAGAGCCTGACGTGGAACTTGAACCCATGAACCACAAGATCGTGACCTGAGCTGAAGTGCCACCCAGGTGCCCCTCCAGTCTGAGATTTTTTAAACATTTTTTTTAATGTTTATTTATTTTTGAGAGAGAGAGAGAGAGAGTTCAAGCAGGGTAGGGGCAGAGAGAGAGGGAGACACAGAATCTGAAGCAGGTTCCAGGCTCTGAGCTGTCAGCACAGAGCCTGACGTGGGGCTCGAACTCACAAACCGTGAGATCATGACCTGAGCTGAAGTCTGGCGTGTAACCGACTGAGCCACCCAGGTGCCCCTCCAGTCTGTGATTTTTAAAGGTACATCCCCTTAGTCATTTATCTGGGTGTCTACCCATCCCTAAACACCTGCTGCGTGGAAGGCAGAGAGAAATTAGAAGTATGTACATCTCAATAAGGGTAAGATAAGGTGTTGGGAACACTTATCTCGGGGTGGGTGTCAGAAAAGGTTTCAGAGAGGAGATTTGCCTGAACTGAGACTTGACAGATGTGTGGCAGCGGAAGGAACAAACCCCAAATGTGGAGGCCCAGACAGGTGAAGAGCTCACATGAAGTAAGATATCCCTGTAAACGAACATTCTGGCAACATAGTTCTGGAAGGCGGTATTGTTGTGGTGGGAAGTGAACGGGCCATGTAGACAGACAACGTGAATTTGAATTCTTGTCTGCTACCTACTAGCTTGTTAACTTTGGTCTCACTGCACAAAACGTTTGAGTCTGTTCTCTCATCTGTAAATGAAAATGTTACCATTATCCTCACGGGTTTTGTGAGGATTATGTGAGGTCGTATGTGTGGAAACTTGCATGCTCCCTGGCATTTTGCTCCCAGGATCTATAGTCGGATGACAGCGAGGAGACGTGTAGAGAGTGTGTCCCATCGCCATACCCCTGCTTCCTTCCATCAGGGTCAGAAATGCAACATTGAAGCTGTCAGTGCTGTTCCCTGAGTTGGGATCTGGGTGGATTGATGGGAAATATCAAGGAGAGAGGGGCTGAGTGAGGCATAGATCACCATAATAGTGACTGTCAGGAGGGAGTGAAAGGTGCCCGGAGGCTCAGTAGGAATAAGAAATCAAGAGAGAGGAATGGTAGCAATGGGGTGCGGATACTGCATGTTGCTGCAATGGTCAGCTTAAGGAGTATCCCTTCAAAAATGAGTGCGTTTCACATGGAGAAGCTGTAGAACTGAGGACTCCATGTTTTTTTTATTTTTATTCATTTACTTTTTTTAATGTTTATTTATTTTTGAGAGACAGAGCATGAGCGAGGGAGGGGCAGAGAGAGAGAGCGAGGCACAGAATCTGAAACAGGCTCCAGGCTCTGAGCTGTCCGCACAGAGCCCGATGCGGGGCTCGAACCCACCAGCTGTGAAATCACGACCTGAGCCGAAGTCAGACGCTTAAGAGACTGAGCCATCCAGGAGCCCCTGCGGACTCAGTATGTTGACTTTGGAAATTAGTTTTTGGTTCCATGGACGCTACCCACCACAAAGGGCTCTCTCGGGCACTGAACTGATGGAAGAAATGAAACTTGTCTATGCTTTACGTCACTGCAATTTGCAAATATTTCCCAAGTGCAGGGACAGGCTGACTGGCCGCCACGTTACCACAGAAAGTTTTTCCTAAGGAGGCCGTGGCCCTTGATACTCCGTGGGGTGGCTCCCGTGGACCTGCCTCCTTGTACAGGATCTTAGATCCTCGACAGAGAGTTTGCAGTAATGCCCTCTGAAGACCAGCCAGCTGGACCCAGGCAGCACCCTCCGAATATGCAGCATGGTGGGGACATGGTCCTCTGTGCTGAAAGGGGTCAGTGGCTGACGGACTGTTGTGTAATCTGTGCACTCAGCATTGTTGGGCCGAGTGAGAGGGAGTCCACTGCCAAGCTCCACACATACTGCTCCTGTCAGAGAAAGGGAAAAAAATCCTCCTGAACCCCATACCCTTCCATTTCACACGGGAGTCATTATGTGGAGGTATTATCTCCACTCCCCTTCCTTCCATTCTTTTTTTTTTTTTTTTTAAAGTTTATTTATTTGTTTTGTGTGAGGGAGAGAAAGAATCCCAAGCAGGCTCTGTGCTGTCAGCACAGAGCCCCATGTGAGGCTCGAACTCCTGAGCCATGAGGTCATGACCTGAGCTGAAATCAAGAGTTGGACACTTAACTAACTGAACCACCCAGGTGACCCCTCCCATTCTTTTTTTTAAAACCCTGCAGTGGGTTTCTATTTCATTTCTTCACTGAATTGTTTGTCTTCAAGATCACTAATGCCTTCCAGGTTGCCAAGTATAATGATCACATCTCTGTCTTCATTATACACTCTTAGCAAGCATTAACACTGAAGATTAATTCCTTCTTGAAAAGCTTTCTTTTCTGAGCTTGTGCAATGCCACATCCCATGACTGTGTGGGAATTTCTTCAGGCCCTCTGGTCCAGGCAACGTGGAGGGCCCAGAGGGAGTCGTTTCTTGATTTGCTTTTCTGTCTTAAGAAATATTCTCTCTAGGTCACTTAATCAAGACATATGACTTTCCAATGCTATCTCTGTGTTTATGAAACTCAAAGTATATCTATATATTTGGGGTTTTTAAACATATTGACTTGTTTTTACATGGTGTTCAACATTACTGTGCTCGAGATTGAGCCCTCGAGCTAGGACTACAGGGTCCAGTCTTCTGACTTCATGACTCCTGTGTGTGTGTGTGTGTGTGTGTGTGTGTGTGTGTGTGTGTATGTGCATGTGGGTAGCATCACACAACTGCGGAGTATTTAAATATAAGAAAATTAATATAAAATCATATATAAGAAATTTGGCATTTTTCATTTTTAATATTTTTCTTTTTAGAACAGCCTATAATGTCGGTGAGTGGATGCCCACCAGACGGTCCTCACACTCTGGGGAAATAACTCTGTCTCTAGAAAAGCAGATTGCGTCCCTGCTCTTCTCCAATCAAGGCTGTCACCACAGCAGAGCAGCCCAGCAGAATCCAGAGGATTGAGTCCTGAGTTGTCACAAGACCAGGAACACCTTTGCCGGTATCAGCTTATTTACTTTGTCCAGAGGTCTGTCAGGAAAAGTTTAATGGTGAAATATTTTGTCTGAAATAAACACAGACTCACTTGGCTGTTGGGAAACAGCAGATTTCCAATCTATGTATCCAAATAGAACTCTGCTCTAAGGAAAAAGGATGTGTGGGTGGGTGGAAAATACATTATTACGATAATTGAGACTGTCCCCAATGACTGTCTCACACTTCGACACAGATCACTGCCTATCTGCCAAGACTTTAGAGGAGCTGAATAGTTCCCCTTGCCAGACAAAACTCTCTCACCTGCTACCCTAAAAAAGTCTACTGGTAAAGGTTATTTAAGCATTTGAACCCATGAAAAGACTATTAATTCTGGGCAATAGCTCAAGTCTGGCCATTTTCGTAAGGGTCTCCTCCCAAAGGGAAAAAATATAATCATCAGCAGTCTTGTGTGCTTACAGTTTTAGAAAAACTGCTAATATTTAGCACCTGGCGCTCATTCTAAAACTTAGTGTTCCATTAATAATCTTCCTGATTGTCTTCTGTCTCCTTTTGACTTACCCCATCTGACATATATCCAGCCCACTGATTTGGGTTCTGGCTTAATGAAAAGGTCATCTCCCTCATAATAGATAGGGCACGGGTCCAGATATACAAGGGTTCAATCATGAGACAGAAGTTTGGGGTAAGAAAGAGAAACAAAAATCACCTATTTTAGAAATTTTCATTTTACTGCTTCATGTAATTCAAATTAGTTAATACAGTCTAATATTTATGTATTTGGGTTATTTATGGCATATTGCTGGTATTTGGTAAGAAAAAAGACTTTTCAGTTTGTAAATTTCAAAGTTAATATAGTTTTATAGATTTTTCCCCTTCGCATCTGCCTAGCAATATTCTACTCTGTCTTTGGGGCTGTATTTCTCAACCTTTGCTATAGGCTACAATCATCTGACAAGGCTCTGCTGAGAACACCGCTCCAGGTCAAGTTCATTAATTCCTCCTCCATGAAGGTTTTCTTTCCACCAGGTAAAAACATTATCTAAGTAATTTTAATCTTCTCAGTTTCCACAGGACTCAATTTGGAATTTCATCATTTCATTTAAATACAATTAGGGCATATATATGTGCATGTGTGTTTTCTTTCTTCACTTGGATGTGGGTGTCTTGAGGTTATCTTGAACTGTGTTGAGTTCCTATCATCCATATTCTTCTAACTCACCCTAATCCTTGAGCATCTCCAACATGTGCAAAAGCATCTGGTGGCATCAGAGTGGGTCTGAAAAAAAACCCAAAACTAGAACACAAGAATATGCCACTGACAGTGGCAAGAAACAAGGTTGGAGTTTCCAACCATTTTCTTTTTTTTTTTTTTTCTTTTTAAAATTTTTTTTTTTTTAACATTTATTTATTTTTGAGACAGAGAGAGACAGAGCATGAACGGGGGAGGGGCAGAGAGAGAGGGAAACACAGAATCGGAAGCAGGCTCCAGGCTCTGAGCCATCAGCCCAGAGCCCGACGCGGGGCTCGAACCCACGGACTGCGAGATCGTGACCTGAGCTAAAGTCGGACACTCAACCGACTGAGCCACCCAGGCGCCCCTCCAATCATTTTCAATAGCATGTACAAAGTGCATATCAAGACAATGCCCAGGGCAATAGAGTATACAGAAGGGCATTAACAGACCACTTGAACCCAATTCAGAGAAATGTGCAATCTGTGGGGTGAACTATCGCACACTGATCACGGCAATAAAAAGAGAAGGCTCTAAAGCTATACTCCTGCGTTTGAATTCTATCTCTAATATTTAATAGCCAAGTGTTGCGCAAATTGCTTGCCTTCATGTTTATGTATTTTTTGATCTGAAAAATGTTTGTAGCAATAATAGTACTGACCTCATGTCACTGCTATAAGAAAGCTTGATGTACAAAAACATTTAACACATGTCAGCCATGTGTAACTTTTAGGTAGTGAATAATGCAGACAGTAAAATTAATACATGTAATCCTATTGTTTAAGAGATGCCATTTTACCCTGCATTGCCCTGGCATTCAATAATATTGGTGATCCGGAGCACTTTTTCATAGTGAATATACGTCATACCTACTCACCACATGGGTTAATTGCTTCTCACTATGGGCACCTGTCACGTATTTGTCAATTATAGGGTACCTTAATTGAAATGTGCGTGTTTTCTTGGAATAGAAAGTTTACTGAGTGTTTTCCATTTCTTAATTATAATTGAAATGCTAATACTATAATTGCTTTGAAGAATAGATTACAACATACCTGACAGAACGATGTAAAACTGTCACAGAAAAAAAGAAAATGTGATGTTGTCTGTTTTGTTTCTTTTGTAGACAATGTTTGCCTGATGTCTTTAGAGCAGTGTCACCATATCCGGTATGTAAATGGAAAATCTGATGGACTTTCTTTGAATTTGTTTCTAGGCATTTTACAATTTGTGAATGTAATTCCATCCAGATGTCCTAATTAAATGGCAATAACAGTAAAATTTTATGCGGTATCTAGGATGGGGGGAAGAAGCATCTTATAGAGGAGGGCATTAAGTTAATCCAAAGTAAAAGAATGTTAACTGCAGAATGAAACATTAATATTCAATTTTTTTTGTCGTTCAAAGTTACACTGGATATTTCCAGGGAATTATACATTAGTACACACATTAACAAGAGGACAAGCAACCCACTTTCAAAATGAGAAAATGGATTAAAAACAGATTTTTTCCTAAAGACTATAAACAAATGGTAAAAAAGACACATGAAAAGATGTGCAACATCATAAGTTAGGGGAATGCAAATAAAACCACACCTAGATACCACTTCACACCCACTAGCATGGCTATAATAAAAAGATAGACAATAAAAAGTTCTGTTGACAATGTGAAAAAATTAGAACCTTCCTACATGTTTTAGTTGTAATGTGAAACCATGTGCCAGTTTCTCAAAAGTTTACACATAGAGTTACCGTATGACCCAGCAACTCCACTCTTGGATATATACCTGAGAAATAGATGTACATGTAAAGACTTGTCCATAAATGTTCCTAGCAACATGATTCATAATAGCCAAAAAGTGGGATCAATCCAGATGTTCATCAACTGGCAAATGGATAAATAAAATGTAGTAAAGACATCCTCCCTTATCCCCAGTTTCATTTTCTGTGGTTTCAGTGAGTTGCAGTCAACCATGATTTGGAAGCAGGTGAATTTCTTTCAGATATGTTGTCAGAAGGTCATTAGTAGCCTAACACTATGTCACGGTGCCTACATCATTCATCTGATCTCATCTTCTCACGAAAGCGTTTTATCATCTCACATCATCACGAGATTAAGAAGAATGAGCACAGCACAGTAAGATATTTTGAGAGAAACAGAGACAGAGAGACAGAGAGAGCATATTCATGTAACTTTTATCACAGGATATTGTTAAAATTGTTCTATGTCATTATTGTTATTGTTAATCTCTTACTTGCCTAATTTATAAAATAAACTTAATCATAGTTATGTACGAATAGAAAACACACTGAGTAAGTATAGGCTATGGTACTATCTGTGGTTTCAGCCATCCACTGGGGGTCTTGGAACACATCTCCTCTGGATAAGGGGAAACTATTATACATTCAAATAGTGGCATATTATTTGGCAATGAAAATGAATAAAGTGCTAATACATGTTACAACATGGGTAGAACTTGAAAACATTAAACCGAGTGAAAGAAACAATTCACAGAACACAGATATTATCTGATTTCATTTATATGAAATGTTCATAATAGACAAACATGGAGAGAAAGAAATTAAATCACTAGTTGCACAAAGTTTGGGTATATGATTATTAAATGACTGCAAATAATACAGGCTTTCTTTTTGGGGAGATGAAAAATGTTCTAAATTTAGATTATGTGATGGATGGACACTGTGAATATATAAAACATTTTAATTATACAATTTAAATGGGCAAATTTTATCTTACATGAATTTTATCTCGATAAAGTTGTTTGAAAAGTATATTTTTGGTGACCAGATGCTTTTAAGCAAAAAAAATTGTCTTCCATTTCAGTCGATACAATTATCATTCATCAAATCATGCAAAATCAGTAAGTCAGAATTTTCTACCATTCTGCCACTATAATCCCTACGTTTTCATCTTCTATACTTCCTTTAATCCTGCCTTCATATCTCTATATCCATTTCCTTCCAGAAGAATTCTTTCCTCCTTTGAGTTTATATTTCTGATACCTATTGTCATGTAGAAAACCCACAAAAGAGATGTTAAATAATAACCATTTACTTATTCATTTTTTTAAGTTTATTTATTTATTTTGAGAGAGACAGAGAGAGTGTGAATGGAGTAGAGGCAGAGAGAGAGAGAGAGGGAGAGAGAGAGAGAGAGAGAGAATCCCAAGCAGGGTCTGCTCTGTTAGCACAGATCCCGATGTGAGGTTTGAATTCATGAAACTGTGAGATCATGACCTCAGCCAAAATCAAAAGTTGGATGCTTAACTGACTGAGACACCCAGGCACCCCGCATTTATTTATTCCTAGTAGTATATTGGACCAGGCTCAATGAGGAAGAGTTGTTTCTCATCCATGTGGTGTTGCGTGATTAGGTCTGACTGGAGCTAAAGTATCCAAACGTCCTTATTTCATGGTTGGCAATTTAGTTGGAGTAGCTAAAATGGCTCTGGGTGGCTCAGAGTGGCTGTATCTCTCTCTCTAGCCATTTGGTCAGACTTCTTAGATGACTCAGGGCTCTAAGGAAGGAACATGGAACCTGCCAGTTTCTTAAAAGTTGGGCCTGGAACTGCTTATTCTGTTCGTAGGAAAATACCTGGCACATCATAGGGATTCATTAAATACTTGTTGACTCCATGCATTAATAAGTGCTCTTCAGATGACAAACATTTATCTGTGTTTTGAAGACAGAAATATGCATTAAGCTTGTCTAGTAATTGTTAGGGAAGCGTTTCTAGAAGAGATGAAACTAAGCAGAAACCACAATGCTGAATAGAAAAAGGATTATATTGTATGTTTGTACATCCAGTCTGGCTGAATTTGGGACCTCTAATCTGCATTTTTTAGTCTGTTCTACTCCCACAGATCTGTATGGAATTTGGCTTATTTTCTTTCATATGGTCTAGTTTGAATGGTTTTATCTTCACCTTTAGAATTCAATCACTTCCTCCTGTTTTGGGAAAAGACAACCTAGCTTATGGCTGTTGGTACCTAACTTGGGTGGGGTCATCATAATTTCAGTTCCTAGAAATATGGAAAATATTTTAAGAAAAAGAATGAAGGTTGAGAAAAATAGATGTATAAATCTTACTTGAATTATATCTCTGAAAAAAGCGTGCTTTATGGTTTTTATTCAACTAGGTTGAATATGTGTGAAACAAAAAGGAGCTAGTTTTCCTTTTGTGTGAGAAAATAATTTCTGTAATAAATTTTCTAGAGACTAGGTGAGTAAAAACCATTTTTCTATCCTATGAAGTTATTTGTGATCTTTATTCTGAAATGTCAGACCAAATTCATGTTTTATGTTTCAGAAGTGTCTCGCTGCCTCAGTGAGGTGCAAGAAAAGAGTCATCAGTTACCTGACCAGGTTTTCAAGGGCATGTGTGTGCGTGTGCATGTGTGCATAGGTATGGATACACTCGCACTTTGGATGGGAAACTGAAAAGAATGAAACTTAGGCTATAATCTTTTGCGTTCTTGAAAGGATAGATAGTTGACTCACATACTATTTCACATTGTTAGAAGGTGAAGTGTTAGTATCTTTGAATAATAAATGTGCTATTTGTATTTTAAATATTTTATCTGCGGTTGTTTCAGTTACATCATTATTATAAAATATTCAAACACATTCTGGAAGAAAAAAAATGCTAACAAAACAATTACTATATTCCATCACCAAATTTTAACCACTGTTAACACGTTGCCTATTTGCATTATACTGTTTTTAAATAAAAGGCTACAATTAAAGGCAAAAGACTATATTTTGTCCTTAATTTGCTAAGAGTAGCTGCCAGTGTAAACATGGTGACTCTAACACCTACGCATATTTTAGATATCATATATGATATCTGTCTAAAAACAATATTAAAATATTGTCCAGTTATGTTAAAATCGTCATAAATCTTATGCAGAGCAAAGCTACAGTTACATATTAAAAAATGCAGATGAAACTTCTCAATACAATGTCTAACAAAGATAACAAGAGACCAAAGGACTATGTATTGGAACATATATTGGTCTATAAAAAGTGTTTTTGGAGATGGAGCTTCTGGATTGATATAGTAAGGAATTGGGGAAGTACCCTACTCGACATTAATTAATGCCGCCTAAAATTACCTGAAACAACCATAATTCTAAACAGTATTTTCAGAATTCTAAATTTTGAACAAAGACATATGGCAAATTGAAAGGCATTGATTCCAGAAAAACGAAGGAGCCTTGGATAAAAACAGTGGGAATCTGTGGTGTTGTCACCTAGGTCTATTCAAATCCTTCCCTTCTTCTTAGCCCTGTGACAGCAATAATTCTACCAGTGCAGGGCCAGGCAGAGAAAACAGCAAATGACCTTGGCGTAGAAAGCAGAAAAAGAGGGACACGTGGGTGGTTCAGTTGGTTAAGCGTCCAACTCTTGATTTCGGCTCAGGTCATGATCTCACCATTCGTGAGATCGAGCCCCACATTGGGTTCCACACTGACAGTGTGGGGACTACTTAGGATTCTCTCTCTCCCTTTCCCATTTCCCCTCCCCTGATCTCTGTCTCATAAATAAATAAATAAATAAATAAACAAATAAATAAATAAATAAATAGATAGATAGATAAACTTTAAAAAAAGAAAGCAGAAAAAGAGACAGAGAAAATCCTGGGTGACTATGTACATACCCAAGTCTATGCCTGCTGAGTAGTGATACCATAGGCTTCCTGCTATGGGAGAAATAGACTTTACTAAAATAGTACACCATGATACTAAAGAAATAAGCAAGCAATCAGCCTTAGATGGGAGGGAGGCAACAGTATTCAGACACTATTTTTAATGTTCAGATTTCAACAAAATGCATAGGATGAAAAGAAACAGAAAAGTGTGACTCTATATACAGGAAAGAAAAACAAACAAAAAATTGACAATCCCAATTGCCTGTGGCAGATGTAACAGAGATTCCAAAGCAGCCATTATAAATCATTTCAGGAACTGCAGGAAACCATACATATAGAAGTCAAGATATGTTTGATGTCAACGTCAACCCAAACACAGAATATTAATGAAGGGATAGAAATTGTTTTAAACAAGGATCAAATGGAACTTCTCGAATTTTAAACTAAAATAACCAAAATGAAAACTGCCCTACAGGAGCTCAATGGTAGAATGAACTGGTGGAAGAATCAGTGGACGTGAAAATGGTTGGAAAGAGCTGATGCAATCCAAAAACAGGGAAAAAGATAGAGTGAAGAAAAGTAAACAAATTATCAGAGAAAGGGGTACACCATTAACTTCATCAATATAAGCATAATGGGAGTACCAGAATAACAGGAGAGAAAAAAGAGCATGGGGATAAATTCAAAGAAATTGTGGCTGAGTATTTACTAAATTTGATTTAAAAAACATTAGCTTATATATCCAAGAACCTCAACAAGTTCTAAATGGGATTAAAAACAAAGAGATCCATAATTAGACACATCACAGTAAAAATACTCAAAGACAAAGACATAGAGAAAATCTTGAAAAATCAGTGAATTGTTATGGATAAGGGAACCTCAGCAAAATTTAAGAGTTGGCTTCTTATGAGAAAAAATGCAGGCCAGAGAGGTGCCTGCGTGGCTCAGTTGGTTAAATGTCCGACTCTTGGTTTGGCTCAGGTCATGATTTCATGGTTTGTGAGATCGAGCCCCTCATCAGGCTCTGTAGTGTTGATGCAGAGCCTGCTTGGGATTCTAGTCTCTCTCTCTCTCTCTCTCTCTCTCTCTCTCAAAATAACAAATAAACATTAAAATAATGCAGGCCAGCAAGCAGTGGGATAACATACTCAAACTGTTGAAAGGAACAAAACAAATTGTGAACGGAGAATTCCTATGTACAGTAAAGCTAACTTTCAAAAGAGAAGACAAAATAAAAAGACCACTTGATCAATGAACATTGAGCTAATTCCTTGATAGCAGACCAACTTGAAAAGGAATACTGAAGGTCATCTTTAGGCAGAAGCATTTGACTCCAAACAGTGATTATGGTAAGAACAAGATATTGATTGTGTTAATTGTGTAATTAGCCATGATAATAAAAATGCATATTTCCTTTTTCTCTTTATTAAAAAGCAATTGTATAAAATACTATTTATATATTTTATTCTTTAAAGAGAACAGAGTTGGAAAACTCATATTTCCCCATTCCAAACTTGATAAAATTGTACATTAGTAAAGACAGTATAATAGTGACATAATGAAAGTGATATAGACCAATAGGATAGAATTGATAGTGTAGAATTAAGCCTATACATCCGTGGTCAATTGATTGCAACAAGAGTGCCATGAAAATTCAATTGGGAAAAGTAGTCTTTTCAAAAACTGTGCTGTGACAACTCAGTAGCTACATGCAGTGGAATGAAGTTTGGTGTCTACCTCATACATAACAAAGTTGAACTCAAAACTGATCAAATTCTTCATTGTTAAAACCAAAACTAAAATTCTTAGAGGAGAATATAGTTTCTTATACATGACACCCAAAAACAAGCAATAAGTGGAAAAAAGGTATTATTAATTGGATTTCATCAAAATTAAAAACTTCCACTTTCCTTGTCGAACTTATCCATAAATCCCCTTATATGCAAAGAATCTCTGAGGTCGCTGCATATACTGGTTACCAGTTAGTGGTAACACTGGACCATGGGGGAACCCCAAAAGATAAAGTGCTGTGTACACAAATAAAGCCTTATGAATCCCAAGAACTAGATGAAAATAATTTTTTTTTTTATATATGAAATTTATTGTCAAATTGGTTTCCATACAACACCCAGTGCTCATCCCAAAAGGTGCCCTCCTCAGTACCCATCACCCACCCTCCCCTCCCTCCCACCCCCCATCAACCCTTAGTTTGTTCTCAGTTCTCAACAGTCTCTTATGCTTTGGCTCTCTCCCACTCTAACCTCTTTTTTTTTTTTTTTCCTTCCCCTCCCCCATGGGTTCCTGTTAAGTTTCTCAGGATCCACATAAGAGTGAAACCATATGGTATCTGTCTTTCTCTGTATGGCTTATTTCACTTAGCATCACACTCTCCAGTTCCATCCACGTTGCTACAAAAGGCCATATTTCATTTTTTCTCATTGCCACGTAGTACTCCATTGTGTATATAAACCACAATTTCTTTATCCATTCATCAGTTGATGGACATTTAGGCTCTTTCCATAATTTGGCTATTGTTGAGAGTGCTGCTATGAACATTGGGGTACAAGTGCCCCTATGCATCAGTACTCCTGTGTCCCTTGGATAAATTCCTAGCAGTGCTATTGCTGGGTCATAGGGTAGGTCTATTTTTAATTTTCTGAGGAACCTCCACACTGCTTTCCAGAGCGGCTGCACCAATTTGCATTCCCACCAACAGTGCAAGAGGGTTCCCGTTTCTCCACATCCTCTCCAGCATCTATAGTCTCCTGATTTGTTCATTTTGGCCACTCTGACTGGCGTGAGGTGATACCTGAGTGTGGTTTTGATTTGTATTTCCCTGATAAGGAGCGACGCTGAACATCTTTTCATGTGCCTGTTGGCCATCCGGATGTCTTCTTTAGAGAAGTGTCTATTCATGTTTTCTGCCCATTTCTTCACTGGGTTATTTGCTTTTCGGGTGTGGAGTTTGGTGAGCTCTTTATAGATTTTGGATACTAGCCCTTTGTCCGATATGTCATTTGCAAATATCTTTTCCCATTCCGTTGGTTGCCTTTTAGTTTTGTTGGTTGTTTCCTTTGCTGTGCAGAAGCTTTTTATCTTCATAAGGTCCCAGTAATTCACTTTTGCTTTTAATTCCCTTGCCTTTGGGGATGTGTCGAGTAAGAGATTGCTACGGCTGAGGTCAGAGAGGTCTTTTCCTGCTTTCTCCTCTAAGGTTTGGATGGTTTCCTGTCTCACATTCAGGTCCTTTATCCATTTTGAGTTTATTTTTGTGAATGGTGTGAGAAAGTGGTCTAGTTTCAACCTTCTGCATGTTGCTGTCCAGTTCTCCCAGCACCATTTGTTAAAGAGACTGTCTTTTTTCCATTGGATGTTCTTTCCTGCTTTGTCAAAGATGAGTTGGCCATACGTTTGTGGGTCTAGTTCTGGGGTTTCTATTCTATTCCATTGGTCTATGTGTCTGTTTTTGTGCCATAGATGAAAATAATTTAAATGAAAAGAAAGAAAAGAAAAAGGCTTAAAGAGTTTGGTAATAAAATTTAACCTCCAGATTTAAGAATTCAAAAGTTTATGCTTCCCGTACCTTGAAAACAAAGAATTCGAATTCAATAGGTGCATTTGAGAAGTGTTCTATGAATTGTTATAGGAGCCTTGATGACGAGGGGTGTTTCCCTTTTCCTGATTGTGGGCAGGGAACTTCTGCGTCCTGATGCCACATTAGTTTCAGCATCCTTGGGGGTAGACGTTACCCTACCCTAATGTTTAAGAAATATATCCGTGTATTTAAACTTACATTAGAGATAACGAAACCTAGTTTCTATCCAGGAAAAAACAGGTATTTTAATGTTAATCTGTCCTTGGAGTCTGCCTATCAAGCTGGAACTTTGTTGAAATCCTGAAGGAAATATTAATTCAGCCAGTCTTAATTTATACATTGGTGAACTTTATCCTTTTAATTGGTCTGTTAATAGCATTCATTTTAGTCATGCAGAAAATGAGAGCTGAATGTATAAGCTTATACACATAGAATCCTGAGTTTTCTGGATGTGAAGTGAGTATCATTTGTAGAAGGACGTGGCCTAAAATAAAAGAAAATCTATACTTTCAGAAGAATGGAAGGTTTCCCTTAAGTCTTTTGGTTTTAACTTTTTTAATGTTTGTTTGTTTGTTTGTTTATTTTTGAGAGAGACAGAGCAGAAGCAGGGGAGGGGCAGAGAGGGAGGGAGACACAGAATCTGAAACAGTCTCCAGGCTCTGAGCCATCAGCACAGACCCCGACGCAGGGCTTGAACTCACAAACCGTGAGATTATGACCTGAGCCACCCAAGCACCCCTTCCCTTAGGTTTTTGTATGTTTGCTGTTTATCTGAGGATGAGCAGAATATTTCAATTGGCTTTCCAAATTAAGATGGAGAATAACGATCAATTAATTTGTGCTATGCGTCTTGTCAGTCTTCATAATTTGTCAGGTATTTCGAGAACGATTTTGTGAGACTTTATTCCTCGATGAGCTGATTATTATTCTCTTGCAGTAAACTTCTCTCCCAAAGTTTCTTATTTTTGCCCTATTTTATAATCATCCCCTTCAGGTCCATATTATTTATAATTTTGGAGTTATTTTGTTTTTCAATTTCATAAAAATGAAAACGACAAGAAAACCTAAGGGTCAGAGAAGCCAATATTAATCATCTTTAGTCAAAGATGTTGAAATGTCGTCACTGTATTTGATACGAAATATTTACCGTGAACAAGGCACTTCATGCTTTATATTCATATTTCACTTGACTCTGAAAATAGGCTCAGATGTTGGATGCTATTATTATGCTCACTTTGGAGAACAGTCAGTTGAGAATCATTAAGATTAAGTTAAACGGGTGCCCGAGTGGCTAAGTCAGTTAAGCAACCGACTCTTGCTTTTGGCTCAGGTAACGATCTCATGGTCGTGAGTTCAAGCCTTGCATCATGCTCTGTGCTGCCCGTGCAGGTCTGCTTGGGATTCTGTCTCCCTCTGTCTCTGCCCCTTCCCTGCTCATGCTCTCTCCCTCCCTCTCTTTCTCTCAAAAGAAATAAATAAACATTAAAAAAAGATTAAGTTATATATCTAAGTTTCTACAACTAAGTGACAAAATTGGGAATCTGACCGAAGCCTCCAAAATCTGAAGCTTGAGAGGTAAACTTCTATGTTCTAGTACTTTTGGCTATGGTGAAACACAGATTGCTAATTTCACAGGTTGCTATTCTGGGGAAACTTTTACTGATTGCGTAAATGTAATTTAATGGACTAGACAAGTAAGACACCAATATAAGTGCAAATGCCATAATGAAGCAACATGAGACAAGGGTGATTTTATAGCTTTCATGAGATTTAATTCTTATGCCATATATTCCACCCATTTTAGTTGTATAATTCGATGGTCCTTAGTGTGTGACAACCACTGTAATCTAATTTTACAACCTCCTGGGGCGCCTGGGTGGCGCAGTCGGTTAAGCGTCCGACTTCAGCCAGGTCACGATCTCGCGGTCCGGGAGTTCGAGCCCCGCGTCGGGCTCTGGGCTGACGGCTCGGAGCCTGGAGCCTGTTTCCGATTCTGTGTCTCCCTCTCTCTCTGCCCCTCCCCCGTTCATGCTCTGTCTCTCTCTGTCCCAAAAATAAATAAACGTTGAAAAAAAAAATTAAAAAAAAATAATAATAATTTTACAACCTCCTTATCACCCCAAAAAGAAACTCATGCCATTAGCAGTCACTTTCCATTTCCCTGTCCCTAGGTGACTGTTAGTTTACTTACTATTTCTATTTGAACATTTGCCTAATCTGAACATTCCATGTAAGTGAAATCATACAATATATAGTCTTTTATGATTGGATTCTTTCACTTAGCATAACATGTTAAAGACCTCTATGTTGTACCATATGTCACTATATTCCTTTTTTTTTTTTTTTTTTTGGACAAATAACATTCCGTTATATGTCTATGCCATTCTTTGTTTATGCATTCCTCATCTGATGGACGTTTGTGTTGTGTATACTTTTTGGCTATCAAATAAGACACCATTCTAACTGAAAATAGAATAATTAATCAATGTTGAACATTGATTTTTAACTTCCCTAAAATATGGACTGGGGGATTTTGAAGTTTCTGCCAAATGTGGTAGTCGATGATTCTATATTTTTTATAAAATAAAGAAAATATTAAAAGAACTAAATCCATTAACTGAATATTTTCTTTAGGTCAGGAAGTTGTGTGTTTCCAGGGCTAATAAAAATAAGCAAGTGGATCTCCTTCTAGTCCCATCAAAATACTGTGCAAGGAACAAGATGAATGAAGTATTCAGAATATTAGTGATATTTTTTTTTCACAAAATGGGCCAAAGGGACCTTTAATGTTAGAGAATGTGTCACAAAGCAATTGAGAGCTAAAATAGTGCCCTGATAAGTTCAAAACATTTTAATAATGGACATAGAATTTTAGGTCTTTAACTTCCTATGGAAAGGATGGAATATGACTGTTTTAGTCTGCTCAGGCTGCTATAACAAATACCATAGATTAGGTGGCTTATAAACACCAGAAGCATATTTTGCACAATTCTGGAGTCTGGAAGTCCAAGATCAAGGTGCTAGCAGGCTTAGTGTCTGGTGAGGGCCCATTTCTTGGTCCATAGGTGCTATGTACTCATATGGAAGAAGGAATAAGAATGTTCTCTGGACTCCACCTAATACCATCATATTGGGGGTTAAAATTCAACATATAAATTTGGAGGGGACGCAAATATTCAGTCATTGGCATTTCACCCCGTCCCTCCAAAATTCGTGCCCATCTCACATAACAAAATACATTCATTACATCCCAACAGCCTCAAAAATCTTAACTCATTCCAGCGTCAGTTCTAAAGTCTTAAATCTAAATCTAAATCATCTAAATCAGATATGGGTGAGATTCACAGTACGATACATCCTGATGCAAAATTGCTCTTCAGCTGTGAACGTGTAAAACCAAACAAGTTAATTTCTAAAACACAATGGTGGGACAGGCATAGGTTAGACATTTCCACTCCAAAAGAGAGAAATAGGAAAGAAGATAGAGGTAATTGATACCATGTTAAGTCCCAACTACAAGGACAATTCCATGAGATTTTAAGGTTTGAGAATAATCCTCTTTGGCTACACACTCAATCCCCCAGATCCACTGGGGTGGAGGTCCCTTCCAGGCCCACTAGGGTGGCTTTGCCAGGCAGGGATTGGACCTCCATATCTAAAAGCTTGAGACACACCCACCCCCATGTTTTGGGGGACTATAACACTTAGTATTCAGTGTGGAAAGTGGATCAACTAAATTCACACACCCAGTTTGCATCTATAGTGCAAAAAAACAGTATCTGTTTTTCTCCTGCCCATCATTTGGCATTCCTTATTTGACTGGAGCACCTTGATCTTTATTTGAGTAATGACATAGTTCTATCTATGCATGTCTGCTAGAGCTAATGTCACCTGCTGGCTCTAGTTATAGCTAATTAGAATTATAGCTGAGTAGATCAGGGAATTGAAATGGTCAAATTACCAATGCCAAGCCCAGGTATTTGCTTAGGTATTTCTTAGGGAAATGGGGGTTACACTTTCTAAGTTGATATAATATAAGCCTAAAGATGTTAGTGGTCATCTCTGTCACAATATAGACAGAACTTGCCTGATGATGAAACTAAACCAGGAAATGTTGGTCAAAATAAATTCCTGCGGCATCATGTGAGTACCCCAATTCAGATTTGCAGGAACCCCATCTACACTAGCCCTTGAACATCTTCTAGAAGAGCAATAATCCCTTCCATCTTGCCTAAGGGATTTCACATTGTTTTCTTTCACTTTCATTAACAACCTCAAATTGATCCTAAAACCCAGATGTTTTGATTGTCAGATTCTTAGCTCTGTTATTCTTTGGCATCATGGTACCTCAGACTCTTTGACTTACTTTACTGATTGCCAGAATGAAATACAATCTGGATAGCATTTGGCACTTTTGATCATTATTCATCGCAGCAGCTTTTCTAACACTTGACCCTAAATAAGGGTTCTTGACAGTGAATCCATAACAACACAGAAACACAACCTGACCATATTCTAAGACATTCCCACATGAGGAGACTCAACTATTATCTTCTCCCTCTTTTGGCAAGAAGGGTTAACACGACTGCCTTCTTTTTCTTCCTCTTCTACTTCTTCCTTCTTCTCTTCCTCCTCCTCCTCTTCCTTCTTTATTAGTTATAGTGACCATAATTGATAGTCATAAAGAGATGATAATTACAATCTTTTTATCTTGAGCGCTTACCCAACATAGAAATTTTGATGTAGAAACTAAGTAAAAGAAGTTGTAAGAGCCTTTCATCCAGGAGTTGGCACCAGGAATCAGGATGCAATCTGTTTTAAGAAAACTTCAGAATAGGATGACCACCTATGTGTTCCATTTTATGGCACAATCATTTGATTCATGGACTTATAGTCATCACTGTAAAATACAGCACAAATTAACTGTGTAACAACAAAACATTGGAATAATTTCTGCACTACACCTATCAAGACTCATGCAACCAAACCTGTCAGTCAGGAAATAAAAAATATCCCAATAGAAAAATAACAAAATATTAATAAATAAATTACCAAGTAAAAGTTAGAAATAATAAATACAGGGGCGCCTGGGTGGCTCAGTCGGTTAAGCTCAGGTCATGATCTTGCGGTTCGGGAGTTTCAGCCCCACATCAGGCTCTGTGCTGACAGTTGAGAGCCTGGAGTCTGTTTTGGATTCTGTGTCTCCTTCTCTCTCTGCCCCTCCCCCTCTCACACTCTGTCTGTCTCTCTCAAAAATATATAAACATTAAAAAATTTTTAAATAAAAAAGAAATAACAAATACATAAAAACATAAAAATTAAAAAATCAATAATAAGAATCTATCTTTTAGAAATTAGATTCTAATTTCAATATGGGTGATTTTCATTTTCCTTACCACAATTTTCTCATTTCACAGTTCTTCAACAACTAATCTGTATTATTTTTCATTCAGAAATTCATTTTTTGAAGTAATTTGAAAATGTCTGAAAAATGGACAAGAGATTTGGAAATTTTTTAAAAAAAATGTTAAGATGTTTAGTGTTTTCTTCATTACAATTCTGTTTTTATTTACCAGTCAACAAAAATAATAAATAGAAGTCTAAAGATTAACATAGTACAATATTATTCTGAGTGTCTTCAATAAATAAATTCAATAATTTATAAAAAACCAATTTTTTTTTGTCCATTAGATTAATAAGCAAGCATAAGTAAAAGCAGTGATGTTTTATTACTTAAGAAAGACTTATAGTATAAATGTTAGGGAAAGAAAACTCACTTGTCCAGAGTTTCTCGGAAATAAAGCAAAAGAACAAAATTTGTATATTTATATCTTGTCTCTAATAGGAACATTCAAATAGTCCATTACATTCCAGCATTATTTTAATGAACTTTAATGAGTCATTGATGCAGTCCAACAGCATGCAATAAATGCCAAAAATATTTGTGCCTTTTAAATTCCCTACTAAATTTGTGCCTACATATCCAACTCCCTGGTTTCTAAAACAATCCTTCTATTTTTAATGTGTGCAGTTCTACATTCAAATGAGATACACAGAACTAAAATATGAAGCTTTAATAATGAGATTTAAGGATATGTAAAAATCAGATGTACTAATTTTAAGTGGAAGTATTATTTTCATCCCCAAATTCTCATTTAATAAGGTTTAATTTGCTACAAAGTACATAGTCATTAAACTACATTAAGATGAGTCGTAAGACTCTCCAGACTAATGGAAATTTCAGAGATAATGTTGCAGAAATGGGTGGGGGGGGGACTTAGAAAGTGGAGAAGAGAGCACAGCGTTGTTACATTAAGATTATTTCTTAAATTTAGCCCTCTACAAAAAATCATATTCTGATAAAAAGTTCAGACCATGTCCAAATATTTTGTAATTAAAGTGTTTTAAACAAAAAACATAAATCTTGGAGCTAATTTTTCTTCATATGACTAAAGTTTCATACTCAATATAAAACTTTAATCCTAAAATAAAATAAGAATGTTTCAAAAAATTATGTGTATTAAGTAATTTACAGTCATCCCATCTTTTCTACAGTGAATCTGAATAAAATTTAGTATGACATTAATATGTTTTCCTTTGAAAAGAGGGAACAATGCAAAAATTAAAGACGCTATACAAATCCCCAAATGCCCACTAAAATGAGCTACAGGTTCTGAAGAGAGGGGATTGAATTGATTATTTTAATTGTAGATGTTGTCTCCAGAGGATACATTTCAGACAGCAAATATTTTCTTTATGTGTGTGAATGAAAATGGAGATCAGAGTTGGAGTGGGGTGCAGTCAATATTCATTAAGGTGTTTTATTTTTAGGTAAAAGGGGTTTAATAAAAAGGAGTAATATCATAAATAAAAGTTCAACAAGGACATTTGGGTACATACTGAAGGATGAGTCTTTGCCCCCAGAGGATAATTCTTAGGTTCTTGAGCCCTGAAGAGCCTTGGCCATCATTTTTTAAATGTTTTCCATGAACACTGATTCGACAGCGTATGCTGTGAAAGTTGTAGACATTGGGGCATAGCCTTTTCTCTCATGTTACAGTGTCTTAGAAATAATGAGTTAAATAACTAAGTAAAATGGAGAATTACTTAAAATTATATGGTACATACATGACATCCTAAAAACAAAGAAAATTGGAAAACAATTCTGCCATTAAGAAATAGAAAGGCAGAAGTTCTGTAATTCTACGTTGTTGAAACAGGAGTTCGTAAAGTTATCTGACAACAGCGTTATATTCTTCATTATCCATATTAACACCTGAAAAGAAACTATTCTTCAGACACATCTGAGAAAAAGTCAAGGGAGAATTGTGGTTCGCCAAACTTGTTGATCAATGGAAGCACCCAGGAATTTTTCATACCCAAACGTGGAGATCTCCATTCAGTGTTTTAGTGTATCTTTGGTAAGACAATGGCTTTTTTTTTCTAAAAATAAATAAATAAATAAATAAATAAATAAATAAATAAATAAAATGAAAGAAAAAATAATAGAGAAGGGAAAAAGAAAAAAAGAAAAACTATACTGTTGATTTTTTTCTATCGATAAGCCATGGCCATGTTGGGGAACAAAGAAAAATCAAAAATTGTATACAGAAGAGTGACATGTGATCAGACTCTAAGACTGGTTGGGTTCAAATCATGAAGAGTCTGAGGTATCATAAAGCCTAAATCAGTAAGCGATTAAAAAGACATGGGTTTGGGGCGCCTGGGTGGCGCAGTCGGTTAAGCATCCGACTTCAGCCAGGTCACGATCTCGCGGTCCGTGAGTTCGAGCCCCGCGTCAGGCTCTGGGCTGATGGCTCAGAGCCTGGAGCCTGTTTCCGATTCTGTGTCTCCCTCTCTCTCTGCCCCTCCCCCGTTCACGCTCTGTCTCTCTCTGTCCCAAAAATAAATAAACGTTGAAAAAAAAAAAAAGAATTTAAAAAAAAAAAAAAAAAAAGACATGGGTTAGCAAGGTGTAGTGTAATTATATTGGTCCTCTAGTAAGAACAGGATACAGGCGGGGAGGGGGAACCTATTTTAATAAATCCAGGAATAAGCCCATAAACCTGCATTGATCCCAGGGTAACTGAAAAGAGGAATGAATGTCAGAAGCAATTCTGAGAAGGAACTATTAAGATGGGGGATTAAATTTGAAGGATTATGGAAGACAAGGCTTCAATGGTGATTCAAGTCTTTAGCATGGGCAACAGAAGAAAAAAAAAAAGAATGGTAATGACATTGACTGAGGAAAATGAAACGAATGACAATTTCAGTTTTGTGAAAAGTGACAATAATTATTAACATTAACGGGGAGATTACTGCATGCCAAATACTTTTCTAAAATTTTTATACATATTAAATTATCTAATCCTCAAAACTACCATGTGATGTAAGTGCTATTATTATTTCCAATATATAAATAAAGAAATTAAATACAAGAGGGTTTAATAATTCACACAACATCAAAAGTTATTAAGTAGCATAACAGAAATAGACACTCTTTTGGTCTAATTCAATGGGATGCCTTAAATTCTGTGCGAATGCTAACTCAGGGGCTGTTGGATTTCAACAAACGGTGGCCAACAGTTATTCCCTTTGTCTTAGCTTCTTCGATAAGATCTTCTAAAGTGATTATTATAGCTCTGTATTTTGGGGTTTTTGATATATGTAGATGCAATATTTGTAAAAATAACACTTCAAATTTGGCCAGGAGGGAATGGAGATATATAGAAATAATGTTTATATATTTCATGAAACTGAGCCAGTGTAAAATTGAGGCAGATTATGGTAAGTTGTCAATTATAAGCTATATAGAAATTGTAGAACAGTAGGAAAAGAATTTAAAAATATATAATTAATTGGTCCAGTGATAAGATAAATAAAAAATAACTAAAGCACAGTGACTAGTGTTAACAATTTTGTACATTTGAAAGTTGCTACCGGAATGGGTTTTAAGTTTTCGTAAGAAAAAACAATAACTATATGTGGTGAAGGATGTTAACCCGGCTTATTGTGGTAATCATTTTGATATATGTATGTCAAAGCCATCACCATCTCTTGGATTTTAACTTCCAAACTCTACCTGAAGTTTATCTACTTCTCCAGATAACATAACAAATGTATTTACTTCTTGTCTCCACTGCAAAAATCCAAATCCAAACCATTTTCATTTCAATTGCAGATAATTTTTATATCCTCTTGATAGATCTTGCAGATTCCATTTTTATCTCCCACCAATACTTCACATACCATTTGGAACATATGTATTTAACATATAAATTAAATAATTTCACTCCTAAGCTTACAATAATTCCACCTGCACTTTGAATAAAATTCAATCATGGGATTATATTCTACAAATTCCTTGCAAGCATCTTACTCAAATCTATGCATTAACCTAACTTCACAATAATTATCTCCCTAATTGACTACATTATAGTTGCCCTGAGCTTCTTTAGGACCTACAAATATTGGGATTTTTTTTCTTTTCATGTGATATTCTTCATGCCTGAGATGGTTTTTTACAAAGATCTTCAAATGAGTGGTAGGTTCATTTTCACTCCTCAGAAATCAGTCTAAATGCATATATGCCTTTCTGGATCAAACTACCTATTTTCTGGCTCTACCTGTTCATCTGTTTTCATTTCATTAAAAATACACAATGCAACCATTTGTTGGTTCATTTACCTCTCTGTGGTCTGTTGCCTCACTGGAGCGGAGATTCACGAAGGCAGAAACCATCCGCATGTTCACCACTGTGTGCCAAACATCTACGACAGAATCTGGCACATGGCAGATACACAACAAATACTTGTTGAGTAAATGAATGAGCAAGATGCTGAACGCCTACTAATGCCAAACAATTCTACAGTTGGCAAACATGTTTTACCTAAATTCTCATCAATTACAGGCTCCCAATGATTTCCTGCCCAAATACCATTGAAGATGTATTTAAGTTTACACTGACTCATAATGTTACTAGAGACATTTTGAGTCCTTGCCTATGAGATCCTCAGAAACCATGCATGAGACTAAAACAGAGGAGCTGTCGATATAACTGATGCCAGTGAATATGGATTTATTGATCTATGTATTCCTAATGGTAGGAAATGCAACTGAGGATTCCCCACCACTTGGGAGACTGGTTATTGGAATAACAGTCAGTGTGGAGCTACAAGGAAAAAGAAACATCTGAGGATAAAAGGCACGGAAACCCAGCACCCATTTGCACCGGGTGAGTGTGTTGCAGATCCTAAAACCTTTCTCTGGAATCTTACGGATACACGTTTGAAAATATACATACAAATGTTTTAGAACGGTAATACAGTTAATATACTATATATTAAATCACAATGGACCAGTGTATCATAACAAAAACACATTGATCATTCTAAAGCCCAACAAATGAATATTTATTTTAAGTGGAATAAAGATTATAATATCATCTACTTCCGGTAAGTTTTGGGGCCAAAATGATAAATAAACTTTCAGATTTCAGTTTTTGTATTTCAGAATTGCAGAGAAAGGGTTTGGGATCCGTAGCTGCTTGGAAAACATTAATGCTCTCCCTTAAGAAATTTATGTTTATTACATTTAAACAAAGCCATAAATATGAAAAGCAAAACTTCACCCCATTTTGTGAAAGGAAAACAGGTCATATTATTTGTGCACATCGGTATCAGGCAGAAGGTTCATTTGCACTGGCTTCATTAAGGACAGTAAAGGAATTAGAAAGTGGTAGGAAATGTCTGGCAAGTCATAGTATTATGGATAAACTTTACAGACAATAATCAATTCTGATGTCACTATCATACTAAGGTTATGTGAAAGATAGAGCTTTGCTACCTAGGAGAATCTGTGACATGGATGATTAAAAATAAACTAATTTTGAACATAGACCTCAGTTCTTGTCAGGAAGGCTCTTACCATATTAAAACATTGAGCTACCGAAAGCTCAAACTATGTTAGTTGTTCAGAAATATCATGGCTGTTTGGTGCAACATCAAATGACTGATCCAATCCTTGGTGTGTTTTGTTCATTTGTTCGTTTGCTTTTTTAAAAATTTGAGTATAGATGGGGCGCCTGGGTGGCGCAGTCGGTTAAGCATCCGACTTCAGCCAGGTCACGATCTCGCGGTCCGTGAGTTCGAGCCCCGCGTCAGGCTCTGGGCTGATGGCTCCGAGCCTGGAGCCTGTTTCCGATTCTGTGTCTCCCTCTCTCTCTGCCCCTCCCCCGTTCATGCTCTGTCTCTCTCTGTCCCAAAAATAAATAAAAAACGTTGAAAAAAAATTTAAAAAAAAAAAAAAAAAGAAAAAAAATTTGAGTATAGTTGACACCAATGTTACATTAGTTTCAGGTATACAGCGGAGTGATTCAACGACTTTATATGTTATGCATTCCTCGAAATAGTAAAGAAATACCATATGATCCAATAATTCCACCACTGGGTATTCATCCCCCCCCCAAAAAAAAAGAAAACCCCACTAATTTGAAAAGATATATTCACCCCTGTGTTTGTTTACTGAAGCATTATTTACAATAGTCAAGTTATGGAAGTAACCCAGGTATCCCTTAATAGATGAATGGATAAAGAAGATGTGGTATATATGTGTTATACACAATCCTTTGTGTTTTTTTTGTTTGGACATTCTGGCATCTTTCAACTTAGTAACTACTGTCCTTCTTAATGCACACACATACACACGCACACACACATACACACACACACCTAGAAATGAGCCAGAGATAAATTATCAAAGTTCAATTTCAATTGCTCAGTAAAATCTGGCATTTAAGTTGCATATAGAAAATAAAAATTCATACATACATACATGAATCTTTCATAACTGCACCCTAATGTATACGGGCTGTAGGACTTCTGTGGTTATTTCATTCTTGTCTTCTATGTTTTAGGTATTGATATACATTTGGGGAAAGGAAGTCTTTCTATATCTGATAAAAAAGAGTCCATAGGAAGCAGGAAAAACTTGATGGACTTAATCCAACTAATGTACATTCAGACAAATTGGTTTGACTGCTATTAATCCAAAAGAGCAAGATAGTCCTTCCAGTTCAAACATTTAAGTCAGTAAATAATTATTGAGCATCTTTCAATTGTAATGTCCTAGAAGGATATTCAGAGATAAACTAGTACCATTTTTTTCCCAGAATATTTCAGTCTATGTAAGATTAAAATGAATGATGAAGCCTGAAAAAATGACGAGAGAGAGAGACACAGAGACAGAGACAGAGATTTAAGTTTTAAAGAGGGAGGCTGATTTGCTTAGGTGATTTCTTTATAATTATTAACTATGTGGCTTTAGGGTTGATCTTTAAAACTTTGAATGTGGAGATGTAAAAGGGGAAAAAAAGAAGTTTCACAGCTAAAGAACAATGTAAAAAATATCAGAGAGAATCACTATTTGATGACTTATGGTGTTTTCTTCTGATTTACCTCTTCAGATCAACAAAAACATGGGACACCTGGGTGGCTCAGTTGGTTAAGCTTCTGACTTTGGCTCAGGTCATGATCTTGCAATTGGTGAGTTTGAGCCCCTCATCGGGGTCTCTTCTGTCAGCACAGAGACTGCTTTGGATCTTCCGCCCCCCCCCCCCCCCCCCCCGCCTCTCGAAAGAAAGAAAAGAAAGAAAGAAAGAAAGAAAGAAAGAAAGAAAGAAAGAAAGAAAGAAACTTAACAACAAATCCCAAAATAAGCAAAAACAAACCCCCTCAAAAAAAACAGTGGCACTAGAGGGCACAGACCCAATTAGTGAAAATGAGGATAATAATGCCTGATATTCCCTTCACTGTTCTTGTGATAATTTTTCCCCCAACACAACTCTAATAATATAAAGAACTGTAGTGTTAATAATACTTTTGAAATTAGTATAAAAGGGAAATTAATGCATTTCCTAACAAAACCTGTGATTCTTGCCTATTTCTTTTAACATTGCAGCCAAAGTCTTTCTAAAAGCAACTGAACTCTGTCAGGGTCATTTTAGGTCTACAGTTCTGTATTTATGAAACCAAGGTTCGACACCCTTTCTTTGTCATAAACATCTATGTATAATTTTCCTTGGTCACTGTAGAACACACTTGAGTTTATTCCAAGTGTGCATGTCATCAGATTTTACAATCTACTATATTATGTGCCATCTTTTTGTGATATATGATACAGTTGTCATAAATTCAGATGACAACCAATGGGAAGACGAGTGATCTGTATTTTTAACTCCAACTGCCATGGCACGACTGATCTATGGCATTCCTTTTAAAATTATTCCCTTCTGTTGTCACGTATGTCTTGTTTTTAGGAGCCAAGTCATATTTTCTTTAGCTTAACTACCTTTCAACTAGTAGTATCTCCTTTTTTAAAAACAGTACATTTAATATACAATTTATTAAGAGATGTTTTGGGACTTAGAAGATGGATCAGTAACATTCCCAGTGCCAACTGAGGAGGAAGGGAAATGAAACACTATTACGAATGGATGAATGGATGGATGGATAGAAATAAATTCTATGAACACATCAATGAATGAATTCAGAATTCTAGTATATTTGGGAAACCCTCATGTGGTTTATAGATCATTGTTGAATTCAGATAAACTTCCCTAGTAAGTGAACATAGTATTTCCCATTTCTTTGGAGCCCTCTGCCTTTATCTCATTCCTCCCTTTGGGGTGAATAAGAAGCACATTATCAAATATACTTAAATACTCACCACAGTGTAGAGAACAATTTTAAAAAATGTAAGATGTCCACATTTTCACTTTAGGAAATGATAGATTATCCAAAATATTATATGTCCTTTGCATAGATTTTAAAAAATTCTACTGACTTAAATATTCTGATAAATTTTACATATATGATTTTATTTAATCCACAGAGAAAGTAAATAGCGTGCTCCAGGTTAGACTGATAGGAAAAGGCAAAGCAAAGTTTTAAATCAGAATCTGATTCCAAGGCCATACTCCATACAAATTAAGTATTCTTCCCCACAGTCTGAGGAAGTATTTTCTTCTAAATCACTAATACGAAGGAAGAGAAATGTAGCTGATACCTACCTCACTGAGGAATATTGCCTTATCTTTTCAACTCTGTAACTTTCTCTGCCTGCACAAATGCAGAAGTCTCTGTAGATAATAGTGTAGAATAATATTTGTTGTTTTTGTTATTGTTGTATAGAATTAAATAATCACATCATGATTCATGATACATTATACATTAAAACCTGCTCCTGGGTGTTTTAAGCTGCTGTTTGAAACAGTAATGGACATGTTGTCAATAAGAATGTCATAATTCCCAGGTGACTGACTGTAACATCATAAAGTAATTGATTTGGAGATCTTAAAGTCTCCATTAATCAAAAGAGCTAGTCTAGTTGCTCTGAATGCTCACCTTGGGGCAGTCCACCACTCACTAATTTGGAGTGAGGTGACCATAACGTTCATTTAGCAGCCTTTCCATTTTAGTATATCCCCGATTGAAGGGAAAGCTAACTGGCCAGGCCTAAACAAAGCCTAAACAAGTGTAATTAATATATATTTGCAGTGAAACAATGAAATTGTTTATGCAGCCAAAGAATCTTCACAGACTGACACTCAATATACCCTTACTGAATGAATACATTCTATCCTGGCTCCACCACTGAGTGATGCATGTGACCTTGGGGAAGTCATTAATTCTGATTTCACATCTTTAAAATGAAAGAATTGACCTCTAAGTACCTTCTCAGTTGACATTTCTATAAAACTTTGAAAGAGGACAGAAAATTTGGAAATAAATACCTACATTAGTTCTGTTGATAGAAATTTGAGTGATGATGGAAATGTTCAATATCTATGCGATCCAATATGATAGTTACTGGACCCATATGGATCTCAATCATTTGAAATATGGCTAGCATAACTGACTAACTTAAACTCTTAATTTCACTTAGTAAGTTTAAGTAGCCCCATGTTAATTGCTACATATTGGCAAGTGCCATTCTAGATGAGAGTGATTCTATGGGTTGTTAAAGTTCCAGGGGGTGGGTATTTTTGTAATGATTGATAAGGCTTTTTATTTAGGGATCATTCCTTGGATGCAGCATACTGTGTAGAAGGTCAATGGACTAAGGGACTGAAAAGCTGAGTTTTAATTTCCGCTCAGGCTTAACTAACCATTTCACAATGGCAAGCAATTTTGTCAATAAAATGGAAAAGTGATTATCAATAAAGGGATAGAAATTACTAAAAAGAGACCAAATGGAAATTGTGTTAATGAGTAAAATATTCAACCTAAAATTTCACAGGAGGTATTCCACAGAAGATTTGAGCAGGAAGAAGAAATATTCCATAAACTTGAAGATAAGCCAATTGAGATTATCTAGTCTGGGAAATAGAAAAAAAAGAGGAGAAGGTGGAAGAGGAGGAAAGAAACATAGGGAGGAGGAGACTGACAAGCACTGGAGAAAACTGTGGAACACCATCAACTGTAGCTATACTCATAATGGATGTCCCAAGAGTATAGTAAAGAGAGAAAAAGGCATAAAGAATATTGAAGAAATAATGGCTAGAAACTTCCCAAATTTTATCAAAAGCATGAATCCATATGTGCAAGAAGCTCAATAAAATCTCAGCAGGATGAACTCAAAAAGATCTACACCAAGAAATCATAATCAAACTTGAAAACCAGAGACAGAGAATCTTGAATGCAGCAAGAGAAAAGGAACTCATCACATACAAAGGATCCTCGATAAGATGAAGAGCCAATTTTCATCAGAGACCATGGAGTTCAGAAGGCAGTTGTATGCCATTCTCGAAGAACAGAAAGAAAATAAAAAAATCTGACAAACAGTAATTTTGTATGTGACAGAACTATGCTTCAAAATGAAGAAGAAATGAAAATATTCCCAGATAATCAAAAACTTGGAGACTTCATCGCTAGTAGACCTTCCCTACAGGAAATACTAAAGGAACACTCCAGGCTAAATTGAAAAGACACTGTGTAGTAACTCAAAGCCATACAAAGAAAAAAAGAAGAAAAAGAAGAAGAACACGGGTATGATAACTACATAAGTAAGTATGAGTCAGCATGTGTATTTTTCATTTGAAGCTCTATTTTTTCTTATGTGATTTAAAAGACAACTACACAAAATGATAAATGTCAATCTATGTTGAAGGACACACAGAGTGCAAAGATGTAATTGTGAAAATAACAACATAAGGGGTAGGGGATTGGATCTTTTCAGGAGTAAACATTTGTACATTACTGAAAATGAGTTACTATTAATTTGACCTCAATTGTTATAAATTAAGATGTTGTTATCCCTACAGCAACCACCAAGGAAATATAATAATAAGAAACATATGGTAAAAAAAAAATGACAAGGGAATCAAAATGGTACACTAGTAAATATCTATGTAACACAAAATAATAAAGAATAGAGAAAATAAAGAAAATAGAGAATATAAGATATATGTAAAAAAAAAAAAAACAAGTAGCAAAATGACAGAAATAAATCCTCCCTTATCAGAATTGCATTACATGGTAATGGATAAAACTCTTCAATTAAAAGTCAGAGATTGGCAGAATGGGTTTTTAAAAGCTGATCTAATTATATGCTCACTTTAGACCCAAACACACAAATAGGTTAGGAGCAAAGCTTGAAAGTGAAGGGATTACAAAGAGTCACCTAAAGAGAGCTGGAGTAGCTATATACTATATAATAAATTCGATTTTAAGACAAAAGTTGTTAGAGGTCTAAGACAGACATTAGATAATGAGAAATGGTAAATCTAGCAAGAATATAATTATAAAGAATATAATTAGAAACATATATTCACCTAAAAAGACATATAAACAAATCAAAACATACAAAGAAAAAAAACCTGACAGAAATGAAAGGAGAATTAAGTGCTTCAACAATAATACTTGTGTGCTTCAGTATCCTCCTTCCGATAATGGATACAACAAGTAGACAGAATATAAACAAGGAAATAGAAGATGTGACAACACCATAAACCAAATATACCTAGCGGACAAATAGAGGAAACTATACACAACAACAGGGTACAGATTTTCTCTTAAGTGCACGTAGAAATTGCTCTAGGATAGATCACATGTTATGACACAAGAAAATGTCTCAATAAATTTTAAAAAACTGAAAAAAACATCACGCAAAGAGCATCTTCTCTAACCACAAGGGAATGAAGTTAGAAATTACAACAGAAGCAAATCTGGAAACTTCACAAACACATGATAATTAAATAGCATTCTCTTAAATAGCCAATGGGTCAGAGAAAGAATCCCGAGGAAAATGAGAAAATATTTTAAGATGAACGTAAACAGAAACACAACGTACCAAAACTTACGAGATGCAGTGAAATATTCCTCTCAGGTACATTTGTAGCTATAAACACCTACCTTTAAAAATAATAAAGGTCTTAAATCAATAACCTGATCTTCCCCTTTAAGGGACTAGAATAAGAAGAGAAAATGAAATCCAAAGTAAACATTAATGTGGAAAATAATGAAATAGTGATAAATGAAATAGAGAAGAGACAAAGAATAGATTTGATACTTAAACTAACTCTAGAATTGGTGTCGAAGAGCAAACCATGCATCTTCTAAATGGGTAGGATGCAGTCAAATTAAACATCAAGTTCAAAAGGCCAGAAATGGAAAATATTTGGGTATGTTTGAGGAGCAAAACTAAAGCCAGAATGCCCTTGAGCAGGGTGAATGTAGGAAGAGTCCACAAAGTGAGATTGGAGTGGTAAGCTAAGAAATCACACAAAATTTTAGACTTTGATCTAAGTGCCATGGGGATTGTCACAATTTATTGATAAAAATGGAAGTGGGTCTAGGACCCACACTAATAATTTCTTTAAAATTTCTCACATATGGAAAATTAGGCTCCGTAAGATAGGTTTTTCCTGCTAAAATTCATAAACAACAAAACGAATAACTTCTAGATTAATTACAAAACATTCACATCTTCAGCCAGCCACTCATTAATTTGCCATGCTTTTAAGTAATATTATTGAGCAGCCACTAAATACTAGGGTCTGTGTTGGACACTGATTTTAAAGAAGACAGAAGTGGGGGTGCCTGGGTGGCTCAGTCGGTTGGGCGTCCAACTTCAGCTCAGGTCATGATCTCAGAGCTTGTGGGTTAGAGGCCCGTGTTGGGCTCTGTGCTGACAGCTCAGAACCTGAAACGTGTTTCAGATTCTGTGTCTCCCTCTCTCTCTGCCCCTTCCCTATTTCTGCTCTCTCTCTCTCTGTGTCTCAAAAATAAATAAACATTAAAAATTTTTTTTTAAAGAAGACAGAAGTTATCCCTATCATAAAAGAACATACAGTATATGGATTAAAGAAAAACATATTCGATATGTAATTAGAAATACAAAATGTACTACAATAGGGACATACTGGGTGATAAAATAGGAAAATATAACAGTTCCCATGGAAAAATAACACTTCAAGTGAAAATCAGAGAAAGAGTTGATATCTTGTCCATATAAGCACATGGAGAACCTTCATTAAAGAGAGAACTATTCTGCAAAAGACTGGAGGTAGGATAAAACAGAATTTAAGAATGAGTCCGACTTTCTGGTTTGAGTCATAGAGGTAGATGATGAAGTTCTTAAATAAGGTGAGGAATACTAAAGAATGAATGGGAAAACGGGTTTCAGTTGGGGAAAATAATTTCATTCTGCACATATTGAATGTAGATGCCTGTGGAGCATCCAAGTGGCAATAATCAGTAAGCAATTATTTCTATAGTTATCAACAAGGAATACGGAGGACTGGGTTAGTGTTAGAATTTGAGAAGCATCAACTCATCATTGTAAATTGATCTTGTGAATGAATACAATTACTCAGAAAGAGTAGTTGGTAGCTAAAGCAGTAAGAATTAAAAAAAAACAGTATTAAGGTGTCAAAAACGAAAAGAGAGAAAAAGATGTCTGCTGTTTTTATATGTCAAATGATTCTCAAATAAATAAATAAATAAAATTTTTGAGAAGTGTATCCACTGAAAACTGCCCATGAAACTCATTGGCTTGGAAGTCAATGACATTGGCATATTTTGATGAAGTACTGGGAATGGCAATCAATTTTTAGTGGTTTTAGAAAACAGAGCTAATGTGACACCATGTGATAGATGGACCGCGTGGTGCCACATCGTTGACATAGTTTCACTATAAAGGTGGAGAAAGACAGGAATGTGAAAGGATGGCAACCAGAAGCAATGTGTAGAGACAGTTGCCAGTCTTGAAGACGTTGAAGACAGAGTAAAAGCTCAAGTCTCCCGAGGGAATGGAAAAGAATTACATTTAAGGAGCAGGTAGATTTGGCCGAAGGTGGCCTTTCTTTTTTTCCAAGTAGATAAAGGTCCAATAGAGTAGTCTTCTCCTTCTCCAGAAGTATGAGGCTTTCAAGCATGGTATCTCTGAACCGTGAGTTGCTACTATAAGTGTACCTTGGTCTTTACCTACTTTCATTTTCCCTGGAATCTCAGCTGATGAATTATTTATTCTCCTCTACATCATCAAATTCTCACCCTGTACCCTTCACCCAATCACTTTCCAGCAACCCGCTTATCATGGAACATTGCTCAATCTGGCCTTTCTTCTTTCCCCTGTGTTGTCAACACTTCTATGACTAATGTAGTTTAGTTGAAGTATTGACTCTGAAGCCCAATTGCCTGTGTTTGAATCCTGATTTCACCACTTACAAGATGGTAGAGTAACCACTTACAAGATGAGTAACTTGATTCAAGTTATTTATGCTTCTATGCCTCAATTTTCTGCTCATCTATAAAATACAGATAATAGAGTTAACACATATAAAGTGCTTATAAAAGTACCTGCTACATAATACAACTCAATAAATATATTTTACTGTATTTTTTCCTTCAGACTTCAAATTTCTTGTCACCCTAAAATTTACCAATAGCATTCATTCAAAATGTCAAATTCTAGCCTTCTCATTCACCCTTCCTACATATGTGTTCTCCACCAATGTTTGCATGTTCTCAACTCACACTCTGATTAAATTCTCTTCACTTTGGTTCCACTCAACTCTATTTAGACTAAATTCACTAAAGACACCAATTAATATTTAATTGATGGTTTCATTTTTCATAGATCTCTATAGCTTTTGACAACATGGACCATTCTCATCATACTTAAATTATCAATGCTTTTATATTCCATCACAACACACACTCTTGGTTCTCCCTACCTGTCTCAGACTACTATCTGTGCACCTTTGTCTATCTGCTAAATGATGGTAATCCTTATAGTTCTGCCTTAATCTGATTTTTCGTATAAAATTATATATATCCTTGATATAAACTGTTCACTCAGTACTGCATATTTTCATCCCAGATCTCTCCTTTGAGCTTTAAGCACTAATATCTAGTTGTATAAGAGGTGCCTCAATAATATACCTTGTTATATACTGTCTTATATTTTCCCCTCCATGTGCTCACATATATTCTCAGCTGGCAGAGTCTTGATTCATTTATTCATGTTAGAAACCTGAGGGGGCACCTGGGTGGCTCAGTTGGTTAAGCATCTGACTCGATTTCAGCTCGGGTCATGATGTCACAGTTTGTGAGTTCAAACCCCACATCAGGCTCTGCACTGACAGTGCGGAGCCTGCTTGGGATGCTCTCTCTCTCTCTCTCTCTCTCTCTGCCTCTCTTCAGCTCATTCTCCCCCTCTCTCTCAATAATAAATAAATAAACCTAAAGATAAAATACAAAAAAAACATGATAGAAACCAGAGGATAACACTAAACACTATTCTTTCACATTCCCATTCAAATAATCGTTGACTTTTGCCAATTTTTGTATAATATTTTAAAACTCAGATTCATCCTTTCCCCTGAATTGACACTGAATTGAGACATGTCTTCATAATTCCTGGCGTAGACAATTTAAATAATCTTTCGAAGTGGCCCCTTGTTTCAAACCTGTCCAGCTGAATCCCATTCCATCACAAATAGCAGACAGTAATGGGAAACTGTGGTTCTGATTGAATCACTTTTCTCTTAATGACTTACCATGGCCACCGGGAAAAACCATGACATTCAATGTCTTGAATCACATGTCCCCTGCTAGTCTCTCAGACCAAATTTGATTCTTCCTCTATGCTTTACCAACTTTGATGTTCTTGAAGTTACTCTTGTGTTCATGCTGTTTTGAGTTCTCTATGGATTTGCTTACACTGTGGTCAACATCTAAACAGTTCTTCCTCCTTTTCCTTTCTCTTTTTCTTTTTTCTTTTTCTTTTTTTTTTTAAATTTAATCCATTGCTTGCTTGCCTTTGAGATACAACTCAAATATCACATCTTGGGGCTGCTCTCCTGAACTCGTCTTTCTCATAGATCAATTGTGGAACTCCTCTGTGAAGCACCACACTGTCCATAGTGCGTGTTATCATGCACCTTCCATATTGGTTTATAACCATATGATACATTAATATTCCAGGCTCTCCTCAAAACGTACTCATAGTTAATCTATTAATTTTTGCATCCATTAGAATTTAGCATAATATCTGGTACATATTAGAGCTTGGTAAATGCTTATTAAGAAAATAACGGGGGCTTCTGGGTGGCTCAGTCGGTTGGACGTCTGGCTCCAGACGTGATCTCATGGCTAGTGAGTTTGAGTCCTGCATCGGGTTCTACACTGACACCTCAGAGCCTGGAGCCTACTTTGGATTCTGTCTCCCTCTCTCACTGCCCCTCCCCAGCTCGCATGCTGTCTTTCTCTCTGTCTCTCAAAAATAAGCATTAAAAAACTTAAAAAGAGAAAACAACAATATGTTCTCAGCCACTTAGAAATAATGAATATTGTCAAACAAAAACCAGAGTTTATGATTTATAATCAAATTTACAAATTTATGAATTTTTGTATATTTGTAAATTTCTGGGAGAAACCCCACTTTTTCATGAATATCATCTTTAGGATATATTGCTGAATTTGATTCACTAAAATAAAATATTTGGCTTTGTAGGTATCCTCTTAAGGAGTATTAGTCTGTACTTTTGTTATGGGTTTTGTTTTCTTGTTTGGGTTTGGCTTTTTGTTAATATCTGTGCTGGGATTTGGTATCAGAGTTACACAGACCCCACAACCTTTGTAAATCTTTGAACAAGCATGTACTTTCACACACACACATAAACATACATGCACTCTGTACACGTTCATGTTGTTTCTGTGTGTATTCATGTACGAGTTGGTATGATTCCATGTATTTGTGTGAGCGTTTCAGTAAAGTGCAAGCACAAATTATAATATATGTACTGATCAGCATGAATATACACACACTTTCCCTATCTGTGTCCACATTTCCATTGTGGAAGAATGCATTGGTATGTGCATTTACGTTTGTGTACATGCATGATGCATGTTTGTTGCATGTATGAACTGTTCGTGTGATTTTTAAATGTTAAGTTCATGTGCACCACCTACCTCCTAGATTAAAAATTAACTGTCCCCCCTCAGAGAAGAAAAATCTTCCAAATGGAGCATTGCCCTTGCTGGATGTAAACTATGTGCTCCCTTGGCTCACTTATGTTTGTATCCCTTATTTTTCAGTGCTTTATGTAACCTGATGTTGCCAGGGCTGTTGGAAGAATTCTTGCTTCAGGTCCCTTCCAGCAGTCTATGAAAAATTCATACTGAGCTCTTGCAAAGACCGAATTCCAGCAAAGATTTTGCTAGGCGGGGGGTGGCAGCTATGTCCTGATGTGCACCTGTCTCAGACTAGTCTCCAAATACAGGGAAAGAGCGTTCCCAAACACTTCAATTTTATTTTTTTGGTAGATTTCAGCTCTCCAACCGAGAAACATGATTTCTCTTTTATTCAGTTATGCAAATGACTTCTTATCTTCCAACTCCCATTTCTTAAGTTCTGTAGGGATCTTTATAATTTTAAAATCATTTTCACCCATCTTATTTGATCTTGTGTGACCTTGGTAAAGTCATTTCACTGCTCTGAGTTTCAGTTTCTGCAAAACTGTGATAATAATAACCACTGCCCTGATACCTAGACGCAGCCTCTGTGAGAATGCAGAGAAGATAACAAATTCAAGAGCTTGTGAACTCTAAGATTAAAATAAATGTGCAAAACTGTAACCTATTGTTATTGTCATTACTATTCCTCTCAACAAGACTATAAAGTAGAGAGTAAATGAAATTACAAGGTACTTACTTTATAGACTAGGAACCAATTTAATATTCTCTATTGATATACTTGGAAAACAGAACAATAAGCTATTTGTCTTTATACAAAAGAAGGGCAACCACAAGATAACACATTTTACCATTATATTCACAATACTGCATTTAATTAACAATCAGTGTTAGCAAGCCGGTGGGAAATGGCACTCTAATACATTGTTGAGACTGTTGTCCACTAGTTTGCAAACTGTTTAGCTATATATACCAAAATTTAAGTTTTACCTAATCTTTGACCCATCCATTCCCATTCTTCACATCTGACCTAAGTGAAAATATCAGAAATATAAATGCACACAGATGCATACACAAATAAACAAATATATGCATATATACGCAGGGAATGCAAGTTAATATATATTATATATGTATATAAATACAAGTGCATATGCATGTTATTTGTAAATGGACGTATATGATGAGAGTATGTATGAAATATGCATATTTGTTAAAATTTTAACAGCTGGTCATTCAAAAGTAACCCAACGTCCATCTGTAAGTGAAGGTTAAATAAACTGTGCTCTTTGCCTAACACAGGATTCTGTGAGCCATAAGTCAAGTATCAACCTGGGAATGTAACTATACTATATTATTACTATAATAAAGCAAGTTGCAGAAAAATAAGCCTGGTATAAATCCATTAATTAAAACCATATTTATAAATATAAACATGCTGGTTTAGGGATATGGGTGGCCTTTGCTTCTACATGATTCTGCACTGCTTGATTTTTATGACCAAGTATTATTTTTGTAATTGAACAAAAGTCTATCACTATAATAAAGAAAGAGCAAGCTAAAAAGAATTTACATTTTTTAGAGACAGAAAGTAAGTATATTAGAACTCTTTAGAGACCATTCCACTGCTGCTAACTAAGAGCAACTGTGTAATCCAGCAGTTGGAAATGAATATCTAATAACTGCATTCTAATTCTGGCTCATTCAATGCCACCCTGTGGAATCCTCTGGAGGCAAAAGTTTCACTGTTGTCTTTCCTTTAGAGCTGATTATGGAACTATAAAGCTATAATTTCCTAACTTCTCTGGATATTTCCTCTGAATTAAAACAGTTTTCTTGATTGGAAGCAGCCCCTTGTGAAATAAAGAAAGTTACAAGAAGAATGCAATCTCCCAATAGTGTCACCCTGAATGAGTAGACCCTGACATTTTCATGAAGGAGACACTGGGTTAAAACTTATGCTCTGGTCAACTTAAAATTACAAACAGAAGAATTGAGTCCCTAATGGATAGAGCAAGGGCCAAAACTTTGTGCTTTGCCAAGTACTTCTTCCTCTGCATGTTTTTTAACCAGGACTTCCAAGAAGCGCTCAGCATTGATCCCTGAATCTCAGTCCCATGGGGGATCCAGGAAACATCTTGGGGCGCTCTGTCCTTGCTCTCGGGAGTAGACTCCTTCACAGAATCTAGATAAATTAATAAAGCATGAATGAAACAGTATTTTGGCAGAAGTAGAATGGTGTGCAAGAAATGAAGTAAAAAGATGAATTTTCATCCTTGGCTTTGCCAGTTACTAACTGTGTGAATTTAAGTCACATACTCCCCGAAATATGATTTTGTCCTATGAAATTTTATATATATATATATATACATATATATGTATATATATATACACACACATATATATACATATATACACATATATACATATACATATATACACACATATATACGTATATATATATGTATATGTATATATATATACGTATATACATATATATATATACATATATGTGTGTGTATATATATACGTATATATGTGTGTATATATATATATATAAAATACTTGATATAGACACTGCCACATAGCAATCACTCGAGCAAGCCAGCTACTATTACTATAAGAAAATAAATATATGCAAGAAAACAACAAATGTGTTTCTCTTTCTCCTTCTCCCCTTTACCTGCTGAACAAATTCCAACTACATTAGGACCACTTAACCTGACTTTCACCAGCTGACTCCAGAGTATATTTCTGGGGTCATCTATACTTGGCCGGATATACTTCATATGCGTCTTCTGGTCATTGATTTTTGGAATATTTACTGGTGCCCTCTGAAAAGACAGCCATCTTTAAAATTCAGTTGGTTATTTCCTTCTCATTTATAGCTTCCTATATGAAAGTCATGCCCTTTGGAGGCTTACCTAGTCAGTACTACAGCCCCATACAACAGGCGTAACAAACATGTTCCCACATGATGATGTTCCCACAGCATCACATGGCCAAGGATCGCCAATAGATTTTCTATGTATTAGCTTACCTTACTAGCCTGAGAAATATTTTTTTACAGCACTTAGCAAAAGAATTGATTAAAAAGTGTTCTAAAAAATTACCTAAATTACTGCTTATAAAGTAGGCTTACTTTGTAAGAGGGTAAATTAGATATATCCTGGGGCTCCTGGATGGCTCAGTCAGGCATCTGAGCCTTGGTTTTAGCTTAGGTCATTATCTCACGGTTTCCTGACTTTGAACTCCACTTCTGGCTCTGTGCTGACAGTGTGGAGCCTGCTTGGGATTCTGTCTCCCTCTGTCTGCCCCTTCCCCACTCACGCTGTCTCTGTCTCTCTCAAAAATAAACAAACTTAAAAACAAACAAAAAAATCTGTTGATCCTGACCTTAGTGGGAAAGCTTTGAGTTTCTCATCAAGTTTACGAATCTACAATATTAATTGTAGAGCTTTTAATATTCCTTACCAAGTTAAGAAACTTCACTTTAGTCTTAGTCCACTGAGGAATTTTATCATAAATTAATGTAGGATTTTTTCAATTCCTTTTCTGCATTTATTGATATGATCACATAATTTTTTCTTTCTTAGTCTGTCAATGTAATGGATTATGTTAATTGATTTTCAAATGTTGAAAATCATTATCCCAGTCTTCCATATCTGGGATAAATCCCATTTTGTTGTATTACATAATTCTTTGTACACATTGTTGGATTCAATTTGCTAACATTTTGATGAGGGTTTTTCATTTATGTTCATGAGAGATATTGTTCTGTAATTTTCTTTGTCATGTTTTGGTACTAAGGTAATGCTGAACTTGCAATGAATTAGGAGGAAAAGTCAGTAATTATTGACTAAATTTCTTCAAGAGACATAGGTGTATTTAGATTGTATTTTTTCTTTTTGAGTGAGTTTTGGCAGATTATGTCTTTCAAGAAATTGTTTGCTAACTTATAAGTTATCAGATTTGTGGGCATAGACTCATTCATAATATTTTTTTATTATCCTTTTAATAACCATGGATCTTTAGTGATTCCCCTCTTTCATTTATGGTATTTCTAATTTGTGTCCTCTCTCTTTTTTTGCTTAAATAGTCTGGCTAGAGGCACAGAGATTTTTTTTTTAAGTTGTTTTATTTATTTGGAGAGAGACAGTGAACCTACACATGCACACGCACACACACCCACACATATACACACACACACAAGTGAGTAGGGGAGGGGCGGAGAGAGAGGGAGAGAGAGAATTCCAGGCAGACTCAGCACTGTCAGCCCAGAACGCAATGCAGGGTTTAATCTCATGAACCCAGAGATCATGACCTGAGCTGAATTCAAGAGTGGATGCTTAACCACTGAGCCACCCAGGCGTCCCGAGGCTTAGAGATTTTATTGATCTTTCATTCATTGATTTCTACTCTAAATCCTATTATGTATTTTCTCTTGCTTATTTTGGATTTACTTTGTTCTTCTTTTTCCTAAGGTGGAAACATACTTGATTTTAGATCTTTCATCTTTTCTAATATATACATTAAAGGCTACAAATTTACCTCTAAGAACTGCTTTTGCTATGCCCAACAAATTGTTTTTTCATCCCTGTTTTGTTGAAAATATTTTTTTAATTTTTCTTGAGATTTTTTTCATTGAGACGTATGTTATCTAGAAGCATGCTGCTTAATCTCCGCATATCTTAGAACGCTCCAGTTCTCTATCCGTTCCTGAGTTTGCAATATACATTTACAACTAATTCAAGTCCACTTTCAAATAACAATGCAGCACTTCACAGGTTTCGTGGGTACCTTACAATAACAAAGTAATCCTAATTCCTCCCTACTAACCTTTGTATCATTGCTGTTACTAATTTTAGTTATATATAAACATCCATAAGCTAATACATATATATAAGATACATAAGTATGCAATATTCAAATACATCGTTTGTACTATTATTATTTTGAACAAATTTCTGTTAAGGTGATTAAGAATAAGAAAAATAAAAGTTTTGGGGCACCTGGATGGCTCAGTCCATTGGGCGTCTGACTTTGGCTCATGTCATGATCTTGCAGTCAGTGGGTTCGAGCCCCTTATTGGGATCTGTTCTGACAGCTCAGAGCCTGGACCCTGCTTCAGATTCTGTGTCTCCCTCTCTCTGTTCCTCCCCCACATGTTCTCTGTCTCTCTCTGACTCTCAAAAATGAATAAACGTTACAAAAAATTTAAAAAAAAAGGCAGAAGTTTTTATTTTTCCATCACTTATTCCTGCTTTGATACTCTTCCTTTTTTTATTTAGATCTGAATTTCTAACCTATATTATTTTCCATTCTGACATTTCTTGCAAGGCATATCTACTGTTGACCAATTATTTCAATGTTTGATATCTGACATTAATTTGGGGAAATTCTCAGTCATTACTGTTTTAAATATTTTTTTCTGTTCCCTCTCCTTTCCCTTTAGATAGTTCCATTACAAGAATATTACACGTTGACCTGTTGTTCTTCTGCCCTTGAATATTCTCTGGTGGTTTTTTCTTTGTTCGGTTGGTTTTAGGTTTGTTGTTGTTGTTGTTGTTGTTTTTCTTTTTTCTTTTTTCTGTTTGCCTCTCAATTTTTGGAATTTCCATTGCTATATCTTCAAACTCAGAGATTATTTTCTCAGTCATATCCATTTATATTCCAATGTGTTTTATCTCTAGCATTTCTTTTTGTTTTTTTTCTTACGATTTCCATCTCTTTGCTTTTATTGCCCATCTGTTCCTGCATGCTTCCTACTTTACCTCTTATAGCCTTCACATATTTATCACGGATGGTTTTTTTTTTAATTTTTTTTTAACATTTATTTATTTTTGAGACAGAGCATGAACAGGGGAAGGTCAGAGAAAGAGGGAGACACAGAATCTGAAACAGGCTCCAGGCTGTGAGCTGTCAGCACAGAGCCCGACGCGGGGCTAGAACCCATGGACTGAGAGATCATGACCTGAGCCGAAGTCGGACGCTTAACCGACTGAGCCACCCAGGTGCCCCTATCACGGTTGTTTTAAATTCCTGGTCTGATAATTCCAACATCTTGCCATGTCTGGTTCTGATGCTTTCTCTGCTCTTTAAATTTTGCTTTTTGTCCTTTACCATGCTTTGCAATTTTTTTTTTCTTGAAAGCTGAATATTGTGTTACCGGTAAAAGGACTTGTTGTGTTGGTACTAATATAATTGAATACATCTTGAAAAAAAAAGTAGATTTATATGTACATTTATTTAAGTATATAGAGATTTATTAAATATTTGCCATATCCAGATATGGGACTAAGGCTTTTACATAATTATAATTAATTTCCAAACATCCTCACCTTTATATGAAAATTCTTGATGAGGAGGTAGGAAAAACCATTTACTCTGGAATTTGTTCTTATGACAAAGGTTATTACTATTCTAGATCCTCTATAAAGTGGATGAATTTCCAGATTTGGAATAAGAGGGCTGTTAGACATCTCCCAGAACTGTTTTTTGTTCCCTCATATCTTTTAATGAAGAAACTGAAGTCCAGGGAGTTTAATCTACTTAGCTGTTAAATATTTTATTATTATTTATTTCACAATCTAAAGGAATAACTCAAAGCAGTAGTGCAAGTAAGATTCAAACCATTGAGTCTGGATTCCAAAGCCAAAGCTCTGTTCAGTGTTTTCTATAGTATCATGGCTCTTTCTAAAGCTCTATATTTTGAGATAATTATAGGCTTATATAAGAGTTTCAAAAATAGTACAGAATTACCATATACCCTTCACTCGGCTTCCCCTGTTACATCCTAAACATATGAAGTTAACGAAACCAAGAGATTACTATAAATATAATACTACCATTAAGCTACAGATTTTTAAATGTCCAGAATAGGCAAAAACATAGACACATAGATTAGATGAGTTACTAGGGGCTCATGGGAGGGAGGAGTGGCGAGTTACTACTTAATAAGTATTGGGTGTCGTTTTAGGCTAATGAAGATGTGTTTGGAGGTCATTGTTGCAAAAATTGTGAGTGTACCATATGCCACTGGCCTGCACGCTTTATTTTTTTAAATGTTTTTGTTTTTGAGAGACAGACATACAGAGTGAGACCATGGGAGGGGGGCAGACAGAGAAGGAGACACAGAATCCGAAGCAGGCTCCAAACTTTGAGCTGTCGGCACAGAGCCTGATGTGAGGCTCAAAATCATGAACTGTGGGATCATGACCTGAGTTGAAGTCAAATACTTAACCAACTGAGCCACCCTGGTGTCCCTGGCCTGCACACTTTAAAATGGTTAAATGTTGGGGCACCTGGGTGACTCTGTTAAGCATCCGACTGAAGCTCAGGTCATGATCTCACAGCTTGTGGGCTGCAGCCCCACATTGGGCTCTGTGCTGACAGCTCAGAGCCTGGAGCCTGCCTTGGGTTCTCCGTCTCCCTCTCTCTCTGCCCCTCCCCTGCTTGCATTCTCTCTCTCTCTCTTTCCCTAAAAAAATAAGTAAACATTAATGATATAAAATAAAATGGTCAACTGTTGGTTATATGAACTTTACCTCAATTAAAAAAAAGGGGGGGGGGGGCGCCCGGATGGCTCAGTCGGTTGAGCGTCTGACTTCGGCTCAGGTCATGATCTCACAGCTCATGGGTTCGAGCCCCACATTGGGCTCTGTGCTGACAGCTCACAGCCTGGAGCCTGTTTCAGATTCTGTGTCTCCTTCTCTCTCTCTGCTCCTCCCCTGCTCACACTGTCTCTGTCTCAAGAATAAGCATTAAAAAAAAAAAAAAAAAAAAAACTAAACTAAAAAAAAAAAAAAGGATGAATGTGGAACTGGGCTCTTACAATAGCCCAAATGAAAGATGATACTAGCTTAGGTTATCCTATAAGCAATAGAAGATGGAGAAATTTGAAAGATATAAGGTTTTCTTTGGAAGGAAAATTTATGCGATTGATGATGGTGTAGGTATGGGAGTATAGAAAGATACAACTCACATACCCTTACTCCCTTCTGGATAATCTTCTATCATTGTTTACAACTTTTTAAAATAGTACTTTATTTATTTTGAATTTTTATTATTTTTTTAAGTTTTATTTTATTTATTATTTTTGAGAGAGTGGGGGAGGGGCAGAGAGGAGAGAGAATCCCAAGCAGGCTCTGCAATGCCAACACAGGGCCCGGCTTGGGGTTCAGACCCACGAACCATGAGATCATGACCTGAGCTGAAACCAAGAGCTGGACACTCAACCTACTGAGCCACCCAGGCGCCCCGGTCTTCTATCATTTTTGACATGCTTCCAGTAAAACATGTATCACAGGAAATTACAATGGATTGGAAATTTGTTTACCTTATCGACTGTAAGATTCCAAAGCACATATTGAACTATTAATGTTTGCATTCCCATTGATTGTCTCAGTGTTTCTTACAGTCGGCACTCCACGACTTTTGAATGAATGATAATTACATATGAATAGTTGTGTCAGTGATGTATATGCCTGAGCATGTTTACCAATTTCTTAGCCAGCCTTTTGTTCATGAACACTGAAAACATCAAATGTCCCTCTTTGAATTAAAGTACAAAAAGACATTGCAGTTATAATTAGTGATGTCATTATAATACCCTGTAGGTACTAATATTAAATCCATAGATATGACTGAGTTGATAAATAGCAAAGGCATACAGAAAATCTCTCTGCTATTGTGATGAATTAATGTATGAAATAATTTATACCAAATTCTAATTTTTGCATTTCTCCAAAATAGCCTGATTACTCATTTTCCAGAGGATAAATTGCCTGTCAGAAATGGGAAGCTTTAATATTGTAAATATTTCAGCTTTTCTGAAATTAATCTGCAAATGTAATCTTAATTGAGTCTCAATATATATTTTTGAAAATAGACAAGACGATTTTAAATATGCCTGTAAGAACAAATGTAGTCTAATAACTTGAATACCAATACAATTTATGAGGTTAATTGTATTGAAAAGCCATGACAATTTACATGGCCTATGGCCATGTGAAAAAGGCAGGCACATCAATGAAATAGCATAGAAAATTCTTTAAAGGACATTATACATAGAATTTAGCATTTTAAAATGTCATTTAACATGGGTAGTCACTTAATGAATTATTCAAAAATAATCCTGGGACATGCACTGTTTAATAGGAAAAGGACTGAACAAACCAGACATGTATTTCACCTTTATGCTAAAATAACCTCAATATAGTTTATACTTTAAAAACCATATAAGAAATAAAAGAAAATATAATGTATACTTTTGTTACAGTCTTGGTATATAGAAGGGTTTCTGAAACATATTGGTAAAGGCAGAAAGCATGAGGAAAATGACAGATTAGGTTTTACAGGTAAATTTAAAAAAAAATCAGTAGGTAAAATTGTTAAACTGAATAAAAGTGATAAATTAAGAAAAGTATTGCAATGATATAAAATAGGAAGGTTTGCTCCCTTTTACATTAAAAGTTATCATACATCAGTAATAGAGTTGTTCAGGAGGATAACTTGAAAACAGATCTCAAAAAATCAGCACATCAAGGGTATCATTAAACTAATTCTACCTACATTTTTCCTAAAGAAATTGTCTGATAAGGGAGAGAGATACAGTATGCATATTATCATCCCAATGTTGCTAAAAGTAGCAAAGTAAAATTGGACTCAGTATAAATATAGTTCAGTACATTATAGATTAGATGAGTTGAATAATTACATAAATATAAAATAAGAAATTGGGAAGCCTGGGTGGCTCAGTTGGTTAAGTAAGCGTCCAACTTCCGCTCGTGTCATGATCTCACAGTTCGTGAGTTCGAGCCCCACATCAGGCTCTCTGCTGTCAGCGCAGAGCCCGCCTCAGAATCTGTCCCCCTTTCTCTTTGCCCCTCCCACTTGCGTGTGTTCTCTCTCTCAAAAATAAATACACATTTAAAAAATATGAGATTATGAAGAAATATGAAGATATTTACATCTGGAGATATATACAGATACATATACAATCCTTATATCATTGATATTAAAAAGCAGATTCTAAAATATGCGATCTATGATTATATATGTGTGTGCAAGTATGAATAGACAGCTAAAAATAAATGGAAATATAAACAGATAAATACTGAAAAATAAATGTGTGCGTATATTTACATATGCTTGTGTATACTTATGTGCCCTGTGTTAGATACAGACATAAGGAAAATTGCAGCCTAATATAGTTAAAATGTTAGCTATGTTTACTTCCTTTTTAAATTTTTTTTAATGTTTATTTTTGAGAGATAGACACAGAGTGTGAGCAGGGGAGGGGCAGAGAGAGAGGGAGACACAGAATCTGAAGCAGGCTCCTGGATCCCAGCTGTCAGCACAGAGCCAGACGCAGGGCTTGAACCCACGGAGCAAAAGATCACGACCTGAGCTGAAGTTGGAAGCTTACCCGACTGAGCCACCCAGGCATCACTCTTCTTTGCATTTTAAAAGTACATTTTGGGGGCACATGGGTAGCTCATCTGGTTGAGCGTCTCTTTTAAAAATGTTTTTTTTTAATGTTTACTTTTGAGAGAGAGAGAGAGAGAGTGAGAGCAGGGGGTGGGGCAGACAGAGAGGGAGATACAATCCCAAGCAAGCTCCTGGCTCTCCCACCTGTCAGCACAGAGCCAGACGCAAGGCTTGAACTCACAATGCGTGAGATCATGACCTGAGCCAAAGTCCTACGCTTAACTGAGCCACCCAGGCGCCCCACTATGTTTACTTTTGAGTCATGGGTGTAGGAATTGTTTGGTTATTACTTTTTACTTTTACTTTTATAAAACTGTTAATTTGTAACTTAATCTTTAATAATTCAGCATGGAGAGTGGGGGAATTTATGCTTTCGTTTGTTCGTCTGAATTTTTGAGTTAATTCTCTATATCAACATTGCATACTTCAGGGATAACGAGTTAGTATTTGAAAGCTCCCGGGTAGAAGCCAACAATCTTGAGGCGGCTGCTATTAGAGGTTCAGTTACCTTTAGCTCTGAACAGCACTGGAGGCTTAATCAAAGAAGTAGAGATGTCTTTTTCTTGGTAAAATGTGTGGCTTCAGGATACGTGGATTAGCAAAACAGTAATGAGAAGGAGTTCTCAACCTTGCACGAACAGGGTACAGGGATTGAGTCTATGCGTGAGTCTATTTACTTGAGAGCGTTGCCCGAGGCTTCATTCTAAAATCGTTGTCCAGACTCCGACTCAGAATTTGGTTGCCTGAATCCAACTAAGGTTAACTAAATTACGGTACTAAAAGTTTGCCGTGTTTGCTTTGGGAGAACCTTTCATGCAAGGAGATACTGGTGCATTTTATTTTTATTTTTTTAACTTTATTTATTCTTGGAGAGAGAGAGAGAATGTAACCCACTGAGTCACCCAGACCTCCCCCTCTTTTTCAATTTTTTTAAAGTTTATTTATTTGCTACTGGTACATTTTAAACATGACAGAAACAGAGCTTCATCGAGCTCACAGAATAAGTAACAAGAAACATTTTATGAGCAAGAATGTGTATCTGTATGTGGTAGGAAGCAGGCTGAGAATCACTTTCATGGGAGATTGTAGGGAAGAGACCGAGAGTAATAATATTCATCAAAAACAAACTAGTCACCGTGAATGGCCAAATGTAACTTAGATCAATTTGCAAATATTATGGCCTATCCTCAAACTTGTAAACAAACTATTTTAATCAGGGGTGCATTTTCAGTGACTATATATTCAGTAAAGAATAACTTTTAATATATGATGAAAAGTCAATATGATCCCCAAACGTAATACATCAAATTATATATCTACAACTATCTCTCGTTAGTTATGTACGTACATGCATGTACACACACAGAGACAAAAGGTGAGGCTTAAAATGCATTAATAAATTCATAAATTATAGGCAAAAAGTATGTCTAAAACTGCAAAATGTTTACATTGAATAATCTAAATAAAATGACAGAAAACCAACAATATATCAAAACCTGAGGTTTTTCAGCCAAGCATGTACATGGAAGGAAATATGTAGTCTTATGAGAATATATTTTAAAGGGAGAATGGTGGCAAATTGTGAGTCATGTTTTCAAATAAAAAAAATTAAGACAAAAATCATCAGAGTAAATCTGAGGGCGTAATAATCAATTAACTAGGTGAGCATCAAAAGCATGAACAAAAACAAAAGCTGGTCCTTCAAAAGACTAATAAAGTACACAGATCTGGCAGAAGTAATCAACAAAGCACTAAAGAGGAGGCAAAGCCAAATAATACTGCAAATAAGAGAGAAGATACAACTGTGGATATGTGAAGACATATGTAAAAACAAAGATATACAAAGAAAACATTATTAAAATACTAGGAGAACATTCATGAAAGCTATACTGCATATACAAATTTAGAAAAAAAACATACATCACGAAAATAAAGTATTAATCAATATCTGAAAGAATTCATTTTTTTAGTAATTCTTTTTTTAATATATGAAATTTATTGTCAAATTGGTTTCCATACAGCACCCAGTGCTCATCCCAAAAGGTGCCCTCTTCAATACCCATCACCCCCCCTTCCCCCCTCCCACCCCCTATCAGCCCTCAGTTCTCAGCTTTTAAGAGTCTCTTATGCTTTGGCTCTCTCCCACTCTAACCTCTTTTTTGAAAGAATTCTTTACCTATGAAACCCACATTTGCAGTTAAAAAAAAAAAAAAAAAAGTACTACCCCAGACATGTGAGCAGACTCAGCCAAGATCATCAGAGCTGCAGAGATGACCCACAGCGAACCACTAGCCTCTGATCAAGCATCGCACACGGTGGCCAAGGCCATATGGAGGCTGGACGTTTTGTTCCTGGACCTGCTTTGACAGTGTCAGCAACACTAGACTTGTAGTTGTATAGTATCAACTTAGCTCCACATTGTTTTGTTCCCTACTTAATTATGCTTTATGCACCTCTTAACCTCATGCATTATCCATCGTTAACTTGGCCTTTTTCACCCTTACTCCATGTTTACCCCCTGAGTGTAGACACATTTGTACTGACATTATCTGATGCACCTGATCACACTGGATCTCTAATGGCACCTCATCGTCGGCAAGAATGGACACCTTCAGATTGTTTCAAGGTCCCCCACAGCCGATTTCAAGAAACTCCTCCCCCTCGTCTCAAGTCCCCAGGCTCAACGCGACATATAAAATATATAAAAGCTATCCTGAGATTCAACAGGGCAAGGCAGCTTTGGAAATGATCTGCTTTCTCATTGGGCCGCCCTTCTGCTTGTAGAGCTTTCTTCGCTTCAAATCCGCTGTCCTAGACATTGCACCCTGCAGCAGGTGAGGGGACACGTTTGAGTTCTATAACGAGACCAGCTCAGCTGAAGCCCACAAACTCATGAGCTAAATAAATGTTGATTGTCTTATGCAACTGAGGTTCTGTGGTTGTTTATTATGCAGCTTTGTTGAGGCAATAGATGATTGATATGAACTCAAGAAAGTAACATCGCTTTCTTAACCGCAGTTGGTTAAGCTGGACTTAGAACCCACGTCTGTCTAGCCCCAGGTCCCATCCACTACAGCAAAGGGATTATACTGTAGTATAAGTGCCAAGGACACCCACTCAATTTCTAAAGACTTAAGATCATACAGAATATGTTCTCTGCATAAAATGCAATTAAGGTAAGGTAAATCATTGAAGATCAGTTAAAAATATCAATATTTTTGGTGCGCCCGCAGTCGGTTAAGCGTCCGACTTCAGCCAGGTCACGATCTCGCGGTTCGTGAGTTCGAGCCCTGCGTCAGGCTCTGGGCTGATGGCTCAGAGCCTGGAGCCTGTTTCCAATTCTGTGTCTCCCTCTCTCTCTGCCCCTCCCCCGTTCATGCTCTGTCTCTCTCTGTCCCAAAAATAAATAAACGTTGAAAAAAAAAATTAAAAAAAAAAAAATATCAATATTTTTGAAAATTAAAAAAAAATTACAAATAACATAGAAGGAATTATTCATGAAACTTAAAAATATTTAGAACTGAACCAAGGAAACATTATAATAGGGCAACATTCAAGGACCGAGGCTAAACTAGTATTCGGGAAATAAATTCATGTCCTTTTTTAATAGTTCATTTGTTCATTTAGAGAGAGAGACAGTGTGGGGAGGGGAGAGGCATAGAGAAAGGGAGACAGAGAATCCCAAGCAGGCTCCACACTGCCAGTGCAGAGCCCAACACGGGGCTGGATCCCATAAACTGTGAGATCTTGACCTGAGCCCAAACCAAGAGTCTGACCCTTGACTGAGCCACCCAGGCACCTTTGGAAAGTCACATCCTTAAATAGTTACACCTCACAACTGAAAATAAAAAAGACTGGAAAACATCAACTTTAAAGACGTAAGGAAATTCGGGGCACCTGGTGGCTCAGTTGGCTGAGCCTCTAACTTAGATTCAGGTCATGAATCTTTTAAAAAAAGAAGAAAATTCACATATTCATTAAATATAAAACCAGCCGGGTGCCTGGATCATTCTTGATTTTGGCTCAGGTCACGATCTCACAGTTAGCAAATCTGAGCCTGGCATCGGGACTTGGCGTTCTTTCTCTGCCCCTCCCACACACTCACTCTCTCAAAATAAATAAATAAACTTTAAGTATAAAACCAGATGAAGTAAAGGTATAATAAATAGAATAGCAAACTCTTTCTTTCTTTCTTTATCTCTTTCTTTCTTTCTCTTTCTCTCTCTCTCCTTCTCTCTTTCTTTCTTTTCTTTTTCTTAAGTATGTTCCACACCCAGCATGGAACCGGACCATGGGCTTGAACTCATGACCCTGAGATCAAGAGTGGACTCTTAATCAACTGAGCTACCCAGTTGCCCCAGAGTAACAAACTCTTTTTTTTTTTTTTTTTAGAAAGGACAACTTTTATCATTTTAATTTTTAAGTTTACTTATTTATTTGTGAAAGAGAGACAGAGAGAGTGAGGGGGGGGAGGGGCTGGGAGAAGGGGAGACAGAGAATCCCAAGCAGGCTCCAGGCTCTTAGCTGTCAGCACAGAGCCAGATGTGGGGCTCGAAATCACAAGCTGTGAGATCATGACTTGAGCCGAAACCAAGAGTCTGACTGACACTTAACTGACTAAGCCACCCAGGTTCTCCCAGAATAGCAAACGCTTAAAAGAGAAAAAAAAAATAGAGATAATAAATAAAATAAAATTCACAAATAAACAGTATTAGGAATTAAAAAGGGACCATAAATACTGCAGAGTTTAAAAGATGAAATATAAACATCTTACTGTCAGCAAGTTTTAGAAGAGATACATATAGGAAAGCGTAGAAAAGGTAAGAGATGGTAAAGACCTTACAAGAAAAGATTAAAAACCTGAAAAATCCCACATGTGAATAAAATTCATCTGTTAATAATAATCTTAACCACAGACAATAGATCAATTTCATGTTTTCACAGGTTAGTTCCTCCAAATATTCAGAGTAAATTAATCCCACTCTTTAAAAAATTTTTTTTAATGTTTATTTATTTTGAGAGTCACACAGAGTGTGACTGGGTGAGGGGCAGAGAGAGAGGGAGACACAGAATCCAAAGCAGGTTCCAGGCTCTGAGCTGTCAGCAGAGAGACTGACGTAGGGCTCAAACACATGAGCCACAAGATAATGACCTGAGCCGAAGTTGGATGCTCAACCGACCGAGCCACCTAGGTGTCCCATATTTATGGAAACATCTTAGAAGAGGAGTAAAATGGGAAAGTAGTGCATAAGAAAACAACTCCACAGACTGTTTTTGTGTTTGTAGAATTTTGAAATGAAAACTAGACACATTCCCTATAGTCAAGGGAATGTAGAGACCATTCTCATAAATATGGATGCAAAAATCCAAACAAAATAGAGGTGTATCCTATATTACAGGTGTCCCCGTACAAAATTCTCTTAAGAGGACCTGTGGCTTTCAATCCCCAAATTTGATAGAATTCACTTTTTCAGCACAATGCTTCATGGTTTGTGTCTACATAAAAAGTATAGAATACAAAGCCCCCCCCAAACTTAATACAACATCTTGAGCAAAACCTTACGTATTGACATCCTTGAGTTACATTCCAAACAAACCTATTTGCACAACAGCATGATGTGTAGATGTTTTTAAAAATCTCCCATTTGGGGTGCCTAGGCGGCTCAGTCAGTTGAGTGTCCAACTTTGGCTCAGGTCATGATCTTGCAGTTTGTGATTTCGAGTCCCACGTCAGGCTCTGTGCTGACAGCTCAGAGCCTAGAGCCTGCTTCAGATTCTGTGTCTCCCTCTCTCTCTGCTGCTCACATTCTCTCTCTCTCTCTCAAGAATAAATAAACATTAAAATTTTTCTCATTTGTCAGGGTATCTGGATGGCTTAGTTGGTTAAGCTTCTGACCCTTAATCTCAGCTCAGGTCTTAATCTCAGGGTTGTGAATTCAAGCCCTGCGTTAGGCTCTGCACCGGTGTGACGTCTACTTACAAAAAAAAAAAAAAGTCTCCCATTTGTCAATAAAGGATGCACCTCACAGGTACTCTTAGAGCTAAGATGTTCTCAGAGTATCCTCCTCACCGTGAGGCAATTCTCAGACCTGGATTCTTCTATGGAATCTGTCTCTAATTTGTTTCATTAGCAATTAGTCCTTATTTTTGCCCAGATTTGTACACTAAGAACCAAAAGCAACAAGAAGGTATGAAAGGTGCATCCTACCGCATCACCCACACATCGGATTTCTGCATCATGTAGAGGACAGCTCCAGGCACATGCTAGCAACATGCATTAAGTATGTATGTGATATGCTGGTCCCCTTTAATTGCCATTTCCAGAGGGGGAAAAAAAAGTATTTTAGCCTTGAGAAGCGCAACATAGGTTTATAAAGGAGTCAAATACCTGGAGGGGAAAATCTAACAGGAAATTACCCCCCCCCACACACAAGCTGTTCAGGGTCTCTGAATAAATATCCCAGACTACTCATCCTCCAGTGGAATACTTTTGAGGCAGAACCCAAATTAGGATGCAAAGTAATTACTTGTTAATAATATTCATTTACTGCCCACATCAATTGTCTGGTGATTGAAAAGCAATTTTTAAAGAATTGTGTGGCCTAATCTAAGAGGTTTATTCTATTTATTTATTTATTTATTTATTTTTTTTTTTTTAAATTTTTTTTTTTCAACGTTTATTTATTTTTGGGACAGAGAGAGACAGAGCATGAACGGGGGAGGGGCAGAGAGAGAGGGAGACACAGAATCGGAAACAAGCTCCAGGCTCTGAGCCATCAGCCCAGAGCCCGACGCGGGGCTCGAACTCACGGACCGCAAGATCGTGACCTGGCTGAAGTCGGACGCTTAACCGACTGCGCCACCCAGGCGCCCCTATTCTATTTAAAGAGAGGAGTTATATGTTTTTATTTTTTAATTTTTTCAATGTTTATTTGTTTTTGAGAGAGAGACAGAGCATGAGCAGAGGAGGGGCAGGGAGAGAGGGAGACATGGAATCGGAAACAGGCTCCAGGCTCTGAGCTGTCAGCACAGAGCCCGACGTGGGGCTCAAACCCAAAAACCATGAGATCGCGACCTGAGCCAAAGTCAGATGCTCAACTGACTGTGCCACTCAGGTATCCCAGGAACTGTATGTTTTATTATATAGAAAATAGTTATGGGTTTGGGGCTGAAGTATCATGTATGGTAATTTTCTTATTTTGATAAGAATAAATAATATCCCAGAAAATACTGTTATGAATAAAACTTACTATCAGAAAAAGTTTGTTGATAACTGGGAGTTATCTATATAAAAAGTAACAAGGCACCTGGGTGGCTCAGTTGGGTCAGCAGCTGACTCTTGGTTTTAGCTTATGTCATGATCTCACGTTTCGTGAGTTCGAGCCCAGCGTCAGGCTCTGCACTCACAGCATGGAGCCTGCTGGTGATTCCCTTTCAGCCCTTTCCCCCAGTCTCTCTTTCTCTCTCACTGTCTCTCTAAAATAAATATATGAACATTTTTTAAAAGAGGAACTAAGGAAAGTGTAAAATGGATGACATAGTGGCTAAAAAGTATTTATTGCAGGAATGCAAGGATTTTTTTTGTCTACAATAGAAAATGCATTAATGTAACTTATGTATTAATAGATGAAAGAAAAATAAGGGATATCTCAATAGATGCTAAAAAGACATTAAAAAATCTTCAACAGAAATTATATTTAGAGAAAAAGAGAAGAATTATAAAACCAGAAATAGGTTGATTACCTGATATACATACAGGTTCTTCCTAAAGATTACTAAATTATTGTTAATTTCTAGCAGAGCATGGCAAGGTTATTGAACACAAGGTCCGTTAGCAAAGATTGATTGCAAATATATACACCTCAACTAAAAATGAGAAAATACAGTCTGAAATAACAGATTTTTTAAATAATGAGAAAATATGAAGTACCCAATATTATGTTTAACAAAGCACATGTTTCTCTAAGAATAAATTGTTTAAAATTGTCCATGATCTTGCACAGAAAGTCTTAGTATCATAAACATGCTTGTTGTCCCTAAATTAACCTATAGCTTTGATACAGTTCTAATAAAAATTATAAAATTATGAAAATTACTGGAAGATATAATAAAACTGAAATGTGGAAAAATGACATACTCGTGGAAAGAAAACCTAACCTCTTAATATTTTAATATATCATATGCCTATGTAAAATCACTATGAATTTGTCTAATAGAACTCGGTAAATTAATCCCAAGTCCAAAAGAATGGGTAAATAGCAAAAAAACAGTAAGATTTTTTTGCCCCCCCCACCCCATTTATCAAAGAAACGGTAAGAAAAGATATGATGCAGGAAACAAAAACAGAACCTTGAATGAGAACAAAGGAAGGTTAAATTCCGTAGGTCTCTGTCCTTTACCTGTCCTGCTCAATTTTTTTCTTTCTTCACTAATAGCTTGGTTGAGGATATCACACGGGCGACATATTGTCAAATTCACCTCTCGTGTATAGTTATGATTGTTGGGTCATATGCCATTCCACAGAGCCCAGATCCAAAGTGCTTTTGACAGGTTTGAACAAGAGGTTACATTTCCTTGAAATGTAACCTGGAAAATGAAAAGTTATACATCTGCGTCCAAAAATTTATGCAAAATTGTATAATAGAGCAGTTGAATGGCTTTCCCCGTGTCTCCCACTCTCCAGGTTGGAAGCGGACTTAAAGGTCATTTTAGGTGCCTTTCTCTTCATTCCGCACACAATTCTCTCACCAGACTTAGTTCCCCAGGAGCCCAGACACGGTGAAAGTTCCAGTCAGTGACACACATCTTATTTCTGATTTTTACCACTTTTTCTTCATAGGTAACTGAGACATACAACCCAGACACAAAATATGCAAGTCCTTTATATCATGCTGTCTCTTGAAAAATACCTCAGAATTATCCCCAAACCCTGCTTCCTGCCCGTGTCACACTGAGCTCCTGTCTTGACTAGTTCTTGAGAGCCAAGCCCAAAAGAGGAAGAAGAGTTCAGGGGGAAAAAGTGGAAACAAGAACAAAGTTTATAGACTCAAAGTTTCCTTGGACCAAGTGAAATAAAATTAGAATTTTATTCCCATTCCCACACCGTGCTTCCCCCCAACCCCCACCCCACCGAATCTCTTAGCTCTTGGCACCTTTATTTCCCACGGGAAGTCTGATTGTTGAGTTTTGCTGGACAACAAATCATTTGCCAGCCTTCCGGAGCTAGCTAAACATTCATCTTGTTCTTCAAGGAAATTGATATTCAGGAGGCTTTTTAACTAGACCAGATTGCTAATGGCATTCATTTTTAGAATAATATTTAGTAGTCATCTACAGAGAGTGTTTTCCCATTACAAAGAGTGTTTGGAAGGTTCAGCTCTGGATGTGTCCTTGAAGCAGAGAATTTTTGGTTTATGACATCACAAAATATTGCTGTATTTTTTGTTTCAGTAATTTCCAAGCATGTCTGTTGCTACAAATTGAAGATTCTGTTGCCTTCCCCACAATGCGGGGACTTACACTTCAGGTTTGGTGATGCTTCGTGTGGTTTACTAAACACTGCTTTAGAAAGTACATAAACACAAGGGGGATATCATATTAGGCAAAGTCTAATTCATTCCCACCCTACCATAATTTCATTCAATTAAACTGCTTTAGTCTTAGATGATACCGTTTAAAATTTCAATAGGTAACTTGTTCAAGCATTGGAAAGAATTTAAGCATTTGAAAGGAAATCTTTGCCTTACCTTTCTCTACCCCCCCAACCAAACTCAGAAGAGAAAAGCTAACCTGTAATATACACCAGATCTATCTGGTCTCTGCTACTTACATGATGTTAACAGATTGGTGATAAAAGCTCAGGGATGTCGCTTTAATAATTGTAATTCTGCTGTGTGTGCATGCACAAACTTCAAACTTTCATCATGTAGGTCACACTGATATTTTAAACTTGCTCACTTGAGGTTCCTTGTATGCAAAATAATACAAAGGATTTAACAACTCATTTCTAGGAATTTTTAAGCTCTAATTATACATGCCGCGATACTAACTATGATCAGAGTGCCATGTCTGGAAGCCATTACTTAAATTCTGAATAAAAATTATTTCCCCAGTTATTATTTAATGTAGAACCCTATGCTTTTAAGAGCCAAGTAGGCCTGGATTTGAATCCTGCTTTCAACTTGTCAAGGTCTCTTATCTTGGGAATTTGGCTTAACCTCTATATCCCTTTATTAATTCAACTATAAATTTCAAAAATAGTATATGGTTCACCAGCACCGCGGTGAGGATTAAGTAAAATTATATACCTAAAGTTCAAAGCACAATGTCTGACACATAATATGCTCCTAAGAAGAATGAATTCCATTCTAGAAAGGATTGCTATTGGAAAAGGTTGTTTGAAATGCTATATATTTCTTATTTTTAAAGCTAATTTATTTATTCTGAGAGAGAGAGAGCGCACGTGGGAGAGGGGCAGAGAGAGGTGGGGACAGAGGGTCCAAAGCAAGCAGAGGGGCTCTAACAGATGTGAAGCTTGAACTCACCAACTATGAAGTCATGACCTGAGCTGAAGTTGGACGCTTCATCGACTGAGCCACTCAGGTACCCCCCAAAATATATATTTCTATAACTGAAACTGTACTAGAAAACAGTGTTTTATGTTACTCAGTATCTACTATAAATTATTCCCAGCATTAGATGAGAAGTAGTTGTCTTCTGTTTTTCCCATAGTAGAAACTTGCAAATCAATTTCTGTTTCAGTTGTCCTTCCATTGGTGGCGATTGTTTTTCAATTTTTTCCTAGATAACCAGGTCACTTACGCTACATTGTAACAAATATCTCCTCCCCGGTTTTTTGCATCTTATTTTTCTCCTCTCTCTTAAGAATCCTTTGTTCTTCCCTCTCTGTTGTATTCAAGTATTCATTTTTGTAAATTCTTCCTTACTGTAATTTTAACATGAGAAGCGCTATGATTTACAACTACCAATCATGCTCATAGGGGACGGAGGTCCTGATGGGGAAAGAGGAGAAGAAAAAGTAGCACCATGTTACATTGGTCACTGACTAGATCAGGGGCTAGAGCTGGGTGATTGTAGAAAGAAATGGGTCATTGTCCTGTAAGGTCTGAATGAAATCCCATGTACTGCTGGGCACCTTTGAGCCTCACAGGGCCCCGGAGGTCCAGCCGGGAGTCCTCCTGCTCGCTCCTGATGCGCTCCCCCCTCAACAGGAAAAGTTCCCCATATTGTAGACAGGATTCGCTGTGCCCAATCCAAGCCTCAAGCCAATGGGTTTTACCTCCCTGCCATTGTGGGAAATTATTTAAAAAAAAATTAATCCCATCCTCCCGCAGGGACCGGACATTCCCTCAGCTTCCTGTCACTGCACTACAAAGCCTGCCTCCCACAGCTCTGAGCACAGCCCTCTGTGGCCCGGCACTGTGTGTGGTATCCTCCTTCCCCAGGCTATGAGTCCCTGTGACTGAGAAACCACTCTCAACTTCATCTGTCCCATGTCAGCTGCCACGTATTTAGCTGTCTGTCCTATTCAGGACAGGAATCCCTCCTTCACGGACGGGGTCCAGACAGTCAGGAATGCCAGTGGGTTGGTTCAGCGGTAGAAAATGGTGCAAGGGAGAAAATCATTCACTTGGTATTCTTAATGTAGCATTTTATACCCTCTTTCAAACAGATTGTTGGTTTGGGTGAGGTGGGTTTTTGCTCATCTTACTATTTCCTCTACTGGTTTGGAAGCAGTGCTTTGAATTTGTATTACTTGAGTAACTCTTCTTAAGCTCAACACATAAAAGGTCATCTCATGACCTAGGTCTTAGTCCCACCTTCTGGAAAAGATAAAATGTATATCGGCATTTTATGCAGCTTACGTAAAGGAGTGTGATGCCTAATTTATCCATGCGTTGTTCTACATGTCTAGAACAGAATAATACGTTAATAATATAAAAGTTCTACATGACTAATATGTAATTATCTTATGCTAGTTATTTTTTTTCATAAATTTATTACCCCCACCTCTTTTCCATCCTCATGCTGATCGCAGCGGGGGCTTCGTTGTCTGATGCCTGGAGAGCCACTGAACGCTGAGCCGTATCTCCCTTTGCTGTCCCAGAGCGGCTTGTCTGATGATTCAGCGCCCATTCAGCCAGGAGAGCCTCTTTTATGTTTCTTGACCTGAGAGATATGTTTTTTATTTTTATCATTCTTATCATACCTTTATCTTTTATCATAGTTTTATGGCTTCATCCTCTCGATTTGCTGTGATAGTCTATCCAGAAGTGTTTCGTTCTTGTTGGTTCTAGGGCTAGAAAACCCAGCAGAAATTAATAAAGCCATGTTAAGAGGGAATCAACACTAGATTTGGGAAGTTTTGTGGCCTTGACTGAAATACTCCGTGTCCTTCCTCACCAAGGATCACTTACTGAATACCTATTTATTGCCACTTATGTGCCAAGCTCTAAGTGCTAGAGAACATACAGAGAAGCTCCTACAGATGATTAATAGTCCATCCTCCAACTGCCCCCTGATCCATTTGAGGAGTACACACATTAACATGTCATTATAGTACACCACAATTAGTATTATAATAGAGACACATACTGGACATTCCTTGTGTGTTTTGAGGAGGTGATATGTCTATCCGGGTGGTAGAAAGTTGGAAAAAGCCTTGGATTATGTATTGAAATGTTAATGAGACTTAGTAAAGTGGAGGGGCAGATAAAAAGAGTGCCAAAGTAAAGGAAGGACTATGCCAAGGTGAAGGGCATGTCGATGCATTCCCACATTGACCAACTGATCAACTGGTTGATTGATCCAATAAACACCAACCAAGGACTTCCGGTGGGCTAAATACGGGGCAAGGTAGTTATAGGAGAGACACTCCTTGCCTCCAGGAAGGCCACATGTCATGGGGAAGGGGCTAAGTCAACCACTCAAAGTTCAGCCAGCTACGTGTGAGGATACAGGCGAGCACAGAGATATTAGGTGTTTGTGTGATGGTGACACGCCTCCTGGAGCATGGCTCATTTAGACAGTTGCCTTTTTCCAATAAGGAAAATGAAAGAAAAGCTCAGAAGAGTCTAACTAAATCAGTCTTTCTAAACACTAGCTTCCCAAGGCTTCTCTTTAGTTTACCTCCTACCTCTTGCCCACATTAAAAGTGCATTTCATTTGTCGTAAATTCATTTTGTTCCCCCATTTCTCTGAAGTGCTTTCAGTCATTCCACTTCACGGCCCTCTGTGCACTCATTTGCTACTGGCGTCAGATTCACCTTCAGTCCTGAGTGACAGGTTTTGGAAAGAACCCAATTAGAACCCAGTTAATGAGCCCTCCATGGGCTGCTCTAATAGCCAAATGACTTGTTTATTTTCATCTTTTAAATTAAGAAAAAGACTGTAAGTCAAGGAAGAATTTAGAATAAAGAAGCACTAATTGAATCAGAAAAACACCTGTGCTCCTCAACCTATATTTATTTACGTACTCTAATCCAACATTTAAAAAGGTGCAAAGTGTTTTAAACATGCTAATTAGCTATAAGAAAACAGACTCTCAATAAAAACTAAGAATTAACAGCAACAAGGAAGAAAAAAATCAGGGAACAAAGGACTTTTACAGCCCTTTACCCTGGAGTCCTTTTTATGCAAAGATACCAAATGGAGTATTCTTTTTAAAATTGCATTTATTATGATTCTACAGTCAAAATAAGGTGTATTCATAGGGTGTCATTTGCAAATATTTACATATTTGAGTGAAAAATATTACCCAGTAATTGAAAAACCCTGAATTGTCATTGAAAAGTCATAAAGAGTGTCTATCGTGTGCCTTTTTTCTTTTACGGTTCCTGAGAAGCAGCTGTTAGAGGCTCCATTTGATGCTACAATAGCTGGCTGCAGTGACAGGCCACTGGGACTCCAAGGTGACAATCGTTTTATTTTAATTGTTTCTAAATGTGCACTGACTGCAGGAATCTCTAACAATGTGAATATTTAATAACCCATGATTGCCGCGTACCCCTCTGCCTCTTCTCCTCATCAGTAACATAGACACCACCTGTCTCCTTTTCATAAGCGATCACCTATTATTGCAAATGAATAATCTGCTGTTGGTAATGCGAACATTCAAGTAGAATAACAGAGTTGCTCTGTGCACACGAGACTACAGAACCTTTTGGGTTTGACCTAGGTGAGTAGGTGAAGCCAAAAAATAAATAAATAAATAAATAAATACCTCAAATTTGGCATCCTGAGGTACACTTTGCAAGACTCTTTCTTTACACCTACCATGGCAATCCCCACTCTCATTCCACAGTTGTGTACTTACTAACCCTGGTAAACGGTGAGCGATCAAAAATTTTCTTGCTTCCGTTAGCTGAACTGAATTTCTCATACCTAACGTCTAGCCATATGGGGTTCAGAAAGATTTATGGCATGATATTAATGTCTATCCCTCCAAACCCCTTCTACATATTTCTCCTTCCAAAAATTGCCTTTCTATGTATGCATTGTGGATGCAAATTTTCAAGTCCACCACAGGATCGCTGGCTGACTTTGGTGTTTTCTGTAACTTCTTCCTACATATCCAAGCCATCTCATAACTGGCATTGCCATCTGTAGAGTGAACATGCAGATTTATTATTCTAGAGTATTCTAGAAATACACTGGGAGAACAGGAAAGATGTATATGATAGTCTTGCTAGGTGGAAAGAATGTATCATTGTAAGACTGGTTTGGGTTCCTATGGCGATCCTGAAATTTAAGGGTCTTCATTGAGAATGGGCAGCAAAATGCCAGATTGTAGGTGTAGTCCTGAGGCATACAAAATGCAATATTTCATGAAAAATATTAAAGTGTATGGACTTATTAAAGTTAGGGATTGTTCCCATTTTACCCACCTTAGCATTCTTCAAAAAGGAGTTAACATGAATGGCAATGCCTCTTAAAATAAGAAATAACCTATCAAGTTTACTTAAGTTACAGCATAAAACTTTTGCATGTGTTTACAATGGAGAACGTGAAAAGAGTAAAGGGAACGAATATAGGCAGCTACCCTGTATCTGAAGGGAATTAAACAGTAGAGGGAGAGTTCATGCAAAGTGTTTTGTGTGGCCTCAAAGATGTCAAGGAGAAGGTCATTTATCTGGGGAAAGAAAATCAAATGATAAGTAAAATAAGAGAAAGACAGGCAGTTTGGGGTGGCAGAGTTCAGGAAACTAAAGGGACAACTAAAAAATAGAGAGAGATGAAAGCCACATTAGGAGCAATGAATTAAAAATAAACCCCACCCAACAAACTGAAGTTTGCTGAAGGGGTGCCGGGTGGGGGAATGGGATAAATGGGTGATGGGCATTAAGGAGGGCACTTGTTGGGATGAGCACTTGGTGTTGTATGTAAGGTGTTGTATGTTTAAGTGATTCATCAGTCACTAAATTCTACTCCTGAAACCATTATTACACTATATGTTAATTAACTTGGATTTAAATAAAATTTAAAAAATACATTTAAAAAATTAAAAATGTAATAAACCCAACTCACATCCATCAAGGAGAGAGGTACAGGTTGAAGAAAACAATGAAAACAAAGTATAATAAAAATAGCAACAGGCAGAATGGTAAAGTGCCTAACGCCACAGGGACGTTAAGGGTCAGAGCTGCTTGGGATCAAACCACACATCCGCTACTTATCTGCCAAACATCGTGGAACAAGTAACCTAAACCTTTGTGTTTTAAGATCTTCATCTACGAAGTGAGAAAAAAAATGATAAACTTACCTTTTATGTAAAATACCTGACATGCAGTCAGAATCTCACAAATGTAAGTTATACAAAAATGGGAATAAGATAAAAGAGATCTATGACATACATAAGAACAATAACAAATATAACTAAAAAAAAAACACTCCTCAAATTAAGAGTTTTGACACTGGGGAATGAAAGCATACACCTTATTCTAGGAAATTTGGATGTAAAATTCTTAGCTCCATTGTTTATCCAGAGGAAGATACTGAATTCCCATTAAAAAAAAAGAAAAAAAAAATCTAGGCACGAGGCAGAAACAGATGCATAAAGTAAAAAAAAAAAAAAAAAGAAAACAAAACAAAAACAGAGTAACAGATTGACAAATTATTTTTCTCTGCTAAATTTCAATGGCAGAAGTCAGAAGAACTTCACTTCAGAAGTCCTGCAGAGAAAAAAAAGGATAATGGCCCAAGAACATCAGGATCATCAGGAATATCCTTCAAATGTAAAGACAACATACAGAAAGAATAAATACTTTGGAAGATCATTTGCGCCTTGTGTCTTTTGCACTGAATTTGTCACCACATTACGGCTTTTCAATCTTTGTATATTTTAATCGATTTAAATATATTCTAGGGGCGCCTGGGTGGCGCAGTCGGTTAAGCGTCCGACTTCAGCCAGGTCACGATCTCGCGGTCCGTGAGTTCGAGCCCCGCGTCGGGCTCTGGGCTGATGGCTCAGAGCCTGGAGCCTGTTTCCGATTCTGTGTCTCCCTCTCTCTCTGCCCCTCCCCCGTTCATGCTCTGTCTCTCTCTGTCCAAAAATAAATAAATAAATAAATAAATAAATAAATAAATAAAAAACGTTGGAAAAAAAAAAACCTTGGTCTTTAAAAAATAAATAAATAAATAAATATATTCTATAAGAAGAATGTATCTTCATCTGGAAAATAAGATAATTTTATTTGGACTTGGGGTCCAAAATGCAATTGCTTTGTGCAACTCTTCCTAGTTGGTAAAACAAATATATGGCTAAGCCGAGTTTTTCATCTGTCCTAGGAAGTGGTACAAACCTGCCAAATCTGGAGTTGAAATATTTATGCAAATAGCTTACTCAGCAAGTGGTAGAGATTATTCAGTTTAATTATTTCTGCTCAAAGAATGAGCAATACAGAAGATCCCAAATTATTTATTTTCACAAGGAAATCACATCAAGATAAATTATGTCATACAAATAAACGGGAAATCTTGTGTTCTGCATACCATGGTCAACTTTATCTGAAGCTTTTACCTCATAGATAATATATCACTATTCTCTTTGAAGGCTTTTCCTCCTATGGAGTTCCACTCTTCAATATTCAGCATCCTGACCCTCTTTTTCTTTAATACCAAATATCGAGAATATTCTAAGCATCTACCCTTATATGGAACAAAAAATATGAAAAGAAATAAGAAATCCAAGGCACCTTTAAAGTGCTTCTAATGCCTCTAAAGTCGAATTAATTACACACCAAAAAAGGTGACTTCAAGCTCGTATGTTCTTTCATCCTTGCTGTTCAATTTTCTACAGCTGCATCCATTAAATTTCCAACTTAAATTGCCACTCTAATCCTAGACCTTGATCAGTCTCAGCATGGGGCAGAAAATATTGGAAAAGCATCTCCCCCTCTGTCCCGAAGTAGACAGTAATAGAAAGAGTAATAAGACCTACAAATGTATATGATTCTGGCACCCACCGATCCAGGGGGATTTGCTACCCAGCTCTTCCCCCAGAGCAAGCCTTTGTAGCTGTGGTTGGTCAGCCCTGGGTAATGGATCTCATCCCGGGAATAGAGATGCCATTCCCAAAACCACAAGCTAGAAATGGCAGAACATCATATTTCACTTGCTAGTTCGCAGGTATGTTGTAGGAAATCATAGCTAGAGAGTCATCTGGGCTTAAGAGATGAATGTAGGAAAAGAGAGAGGGAGAAAGAAAGAAAGAAAGAAAGAAGAAAGAGAAAGAAAGGAAGGAAAGAAGGAAGGAAGGAAGGAAGGTAGTTCAGTGTTCTCTCAAGGCAATTGTCAAAGTAGAATGATATTTTCTATTGTTGCTCCAAAACATTATTTAGAGAGAAAACTCATCCAGCCCCAGTTCTGTGAATAATACCGTATCAACTCTCTCTGATAATGCCCACATCTGTTAGCTCGTTAGAGACAAAGTTGAATGCTACTTGGAATCAGTGTTGGGCAAATGTTTGGATGAAACATGCAATCCTCCCGGATGGGTTGCTAATTTATCTTTGCCAATCCTTACTAGTTTTAGCTCAGCAAACAAGGATACAGTATCTGAACTGGCGGCCAGGAAATTCCCAGGGAAGTTCTGGTGTCCCAGCTGCCCTTCTGAAGATTTGGCCAGTTGGAGATGACTGGCAAGAAGCCTGACTGCCAGAGCCCAGCTGTGCTGGGCACAGACAGAGACTGCAGATGGGGAGAGTCAGGCTGGAAGAGCCGAGGTTCCAAGCCCTCCCTGCTGGAGGTCAGAAGGAGGAGGGACACAAAGCCCTGCCAGCTCTAGTGTGAGCAGTGAAAGCTGGACTGAAGTCCCATGTGCTCGCATGCATCACATAAAGCGGAACTCTATGGGTTTAACAAAGGGTTCAGATACCTTTATTTCAATAAGCAAAGGAGAGGAGAAGAAAAGGCTGATCGGTGGCAGAACTGAGAAGCTTGTCTCTGCTTCCTGAGCTTCTTTCCCATCTGTACTGTTCTCTCTCCCACTCACATCGTCCTCACAGTCCTGCATCATCTCCGAAAAGATGATTTTGTTGGGATTACGTAGAATAATTTAGCTGACTCAGCTTGATGGCTCCATAGTCCACAAATTTAGGATTCTGAAATAATCAGAAGAAACTTTTGAGACAAGTAGGTCAAGTAAAAACAAACAAACAAGCAAACAACAACAACAACCACCATACCAAATGGTGTGTGTCCTTTTTTTCCCTTCTGCAAAAATCACACGTGTTCCTGAACCTGAAGATAAGAACAAGGCATCCAATAAAATCAAAAGAATGTTGGAGCAAGACAGACATGTGTCCACATTTTAGGTTTGTGCAGTGAACTTGACTTTTCTCAGTACTTGTTTCTTTGCCTGTAAAATGGAAATGATAAACACACTTGCAGGGTTGTTGTAAGCTTTAAGTTAAATATAAATTAAAAAGCACGGTATCCAGGGGTGGCTTGGTGGCTCAGTCAGTTAAGCATCCCACTTCGACTCAGGTCATGAGCTCATGGTTCATGGGGTCAAGCCCTTAGGGTCAGTGCTGAGGAGCCTTCTTGGGATTCATGCTCTCTCCCTCTCTCTCTGCCCCTCTCCCCACTCGTGCTTTCTCTCTCTCTCTCTCTCTCATAATAAATAAAGTTTAAAAAAATACATGGTATCTAACACTTATTTAAAATTTATTGTTTTTCTACTACAGCAATTTTAAGTCAATGTTGCTGTTACTTTTTTGTCACCAAAGTGTAATGAGAAAATGAGACTCTTTGTCCCTTTCTAAATAGACTTCAATGTCAGTGAGGAGGGGAGTTATAAAGAAGATGAAGTATGAGCTTTATGTCCTTGATATCATATCAGGTATTTTATCCACGTACAGATTGGGGTAGTCCCCGCTCCCCCCAAAAAATCTGCCATCTATCATCTATCATTTACTATCTATCATCTACTATCATCATTTCTATCCATCTATCTATCTATCCTTCCATCCATCCATCCATTTATCCAAACCAACAGCAGTAATGCGAGCATTACTCCCAAGAAGCCCACTCATATAAAAACTGAGATCAGCAGCTCAAATAGTCATGGGACCTCCTGAAGTTGTTTTGAAATATTTATCAATCACCCTTGGACACCAAAATATGTGTCTAAAAAGTCTGACATTTGGCACTAGTGTTCCCTTTTCTCTCAGCTTCTCTCTCTCTCTCTCCCCCTCTTCCCTTCCTCCCTCTTTCCCTCCTTCTTTCTTTCCCTCTATCTTGATTTTTTCTTTGATTTGAGAGAGAAGGAAACCTCAGAAAGCCCAATAAGTATGAAATTAGAGTTCAAGAAAAGTTTTATGCCAACTTGTGAGCTCACCTAAGTACAACCAACATGTTCTCTGATTATAGGGTCTTCTGCTTCTGCATTGTTGACATAAACAAATGCATGAGAGATAAGAAGAGATCCTCCCACCAATTGGGGTCTCTTCTGGATAATTTATAAGAGTGTTTACCCATCAGGACTCACCTCATAGAATGAGATTCATGGTTCCATAAGCTCAGAGCCAAGGTTGTAGTCTGGGGCTCCATTGTGTTCCGTGGTAGATGGATTTTTACAGCCCATGGCGATACTGAGTAGGCAGGGTAGAACTGACAGAACCTTTATTCAGTGTTGTCCCCAGAACATGGCAAAGCAAGGCACACACCCTACTTACAGAGCAGGGGGCTGTGTGGCTGATGGCTGGGCTCAGAAGAAAGAGAACATCGTGGAAGATGATGGTGGTTCTATCATTGTTTCTAGAAAAACCACTACACACATTATTGGGGCAATCTTCTCCCCGTACCTACTACTGTAGACCCAAACAAGGAAAACATGTGTGGGGGACCTTTGACAATATTTTCTTCCTTCAAGACAACCCTTAAACTCATAGAAAGGCATCCTGTGTGTGAGGAAGCAGCAACGAGAGTTGGAGAAAGTGCTCACACACACATCTCAAAATTCTGGCCACACAGTTGGGAGAGGCCCTGTAAAATCTCCCAAAGGTCTGACTTTTCACTGGGAAAAAACTATTGATAACTTATTAATGCAGCATGTGTCTGAAATATTTAAAAGAAGAGAGAGAGGTTATGGATATATGTGGCACAGGGAAATAGTCTTAAATATCAACCCAATAGTAATTCCAATGATCTACCAGCCTATGCGTTCTGTGTGTCCAAGAACCAGCTTGCAGAGACCTTGACTTCTGGTAGGAATTAAATGAAAACTTGTTAAGTGAGTGACTATGAAGGATCCCCGCAATGTCGATACCCAAAAAATATCTAATCATTTCAATATTTTTTTAAACCTCAGGTTATAGACAGACACAGAGTTAGCTATTTGCATTACTTGTTCATGTAGCTATTGAATCACATTATGAATAATATTTTCCAATCTGAAAAGATATAGAGGCATCCGTGAGTGATCTGAGGAGGTCTCTAGATAAGTGAGAAAGGAATGGAAAAGGATTGCTATTTTCATTATCTACTCTGGCTGCCCACTGCCTTGGATGCTGTTTCATAGACTGTGGCCCCTTTGAGCCTCACAACAACCCATCAGACTGACGGTTATCTAGGGGAGGCGAGGCCCCACTTGCTGCTCTGCTTTTATTGCATATGTGTTCTCTTTAAAAATCACTCTTGTTTGTATATATTCAGCAGTGGAAAATAATTAATTTGTGGATAGTATATTATTAGAAAATATGTTCTATCCTCCTCTGAAATTAATAATGGACTGGAATTTTAATTTCATGAAATTTTAAATTGTCCTGAATCCAAACTCTCTCCTATGTCTTCAGAGTAAGAGGATGGAATCTTTACAGTGTTATAAGTCTGAAAATCAGCGATCTCTTTTTCTAGTTTAAACACTGACTTAGGATGTGCCCAGGTACTTTTTTGAAGCTAAGTGTGTCATTACAGCAGATAAATCTGGCTTAGATAAAACATATAATCGAATACAGTTAGTAGAGCTAAGAGTTCAAGTTTCTTATCTGTCAATCACAACAGATTTGAGATTGATTGTTGGGACCCAGTTGAATAAAATAGATCCAATCTGTCCTATGTGTTCTAATGGGGGAAATAGTGAAACACAATGCCAAGAGTAACAAGTAAAGTCTACAGTCATAGACTGAATCGATCCCCAAATTGTGTTTTAGCTGTTAGAGGAAAGAAGGTTGGGGTGGCACCAAGAGGCTGGAGCATTAAACCACACTTACCCCTGCCATGCTGTATGACCCTGGCCTGGCAGTCTTCATTCCCTGAGTCTTGGTTCTCTACCCCACTAAGTATTCCACATTAGCTTGGAGGCCTCTTCGAGTCCAGGCTCCATATACTTGTATGCTGGACCCAGAGCAGACATTTGACGGAGTGAAGCTGATTTGAATAGTCTGGAGATGAGCCACCAATTAGGGAACCCTAACTCCTCGAAGGCGTTCAACCAATTTAGATAAACTATGACTCCTCTAAGTTTACCATAGTTTCAGGCTGTGTAGTCCAGGCTGGACTACCTGTTAATATATATATCACTTACATTTAAAATATAATTCATAACACATAATTGAAAAAAAAATATTCAGAGGACTCTAATTAGACAGTAAGTAAATCAGAACTCAAGGTATACAAGGAGGAGGAAAGAAAAAGATTAATGAGCAGTATATTCGGCAAACCACATGTATGTGTGTATATATGTATGTATGTGTTTATATATATGTATGTGTATGTTTGTATATGTATGTATTTATGTATATATGTGCATTTGTATATACATATATGTATGTATATGTTTGTGTGTGTATATATTATGTGTGTGTGTTTATATATATATGTACACGTGTGCTTGTATATATAAATACACAGTTGGTCCTTAAAAAAGCACTGGTCTGAGCTTTACAGGTCCCATTATACATGGATTTTCTCCAATAAATACAACACAGTACTGTAAGTGTATTTTCTCTTCCTGATGACTTTTTAAATAACATTTTCTTTTCTCCAGCTTACTTTATTGTAAAAGCACTGCATATAATACATACAAAAAACAAAATTTGTGTTAATGAACTATTTATATTAATGGCAGACTTCCAGTCAACTGGAACTTGCTAGTAGCTATGTTTTGGGGGAGGAAGAAGTTATATGCAGATTTTCAACTGTGTAGGGGTCAGTGATCCTAATCCCTATATTGTAAAAGGGACAAATGTACACACGTATGAATATATACAAAGGGTATTAAGAGATGCTTTTATATACCACCTAGTCATTGTTATTCAATTGATAAATAAATTGTGAGACTTTTTAAGTTCTTCAAGGATAGGTATTTTGCTTGCCATTCTATCCACATTGCTTAGTACATTATCAGATACATAACAGATACTCAATGAATATTATTAAATGGAAGCATAAAAAACATTGTGAAGAAATTCTGTTGGTGGTATCATTTATCTCAGCACAACCAAGAAGTATGTGTGATACTAAAACATTTCAAAAATCTAGTTGGAATAGGAGCATTACTAGCCTCAATTTTTCACACCTCTCTTCATCTATGCCCTCAGCATGGCCTCATCTTGTGCAGAATGTACTTTTCTTAAAGATAAAGGGGGTAATTCATCAGTAGGACACATCAATCAGAAATGAGTGTGTGCCTAATAACAGACCCCAGAAATATATGAAACAAAGCTGATAATTTTAAAGGGTGGAATAAGCAATCCACAATCAGAGGAAGAGATTTTAACACCATTCTCTAAGCAATTGTTGAAACAATCAACAACCACAAAAAAATCATTTGGGTAACACTATCAGTCTCCTTGATCTAACTGATATATGTAGAAGATTATGTTCAACAACAGCAAAATGCACATTCTTTTCAATTGCTTGCAGGACATTTGTCAAGATAGACCTTTTACTGGACCAGGAAAAAATGCCAATACATTTAAAAAGATTGAAATAGAGAGAATATACTCGCTGACCGCAGTGAAACTAAATTATAATTTGACCAAAATAAACTACGACAACTCCAAATCTTTTTTTTTAATTAAACTCATTGTAAATAAGTCCTGAATCAAAAAATAACAATAATTAAAATATTTCTAAGTGAATAACAAAAACACAATATAAAAATGTCTGTGGAAGGCAGCTAAAATAGTGCATAGAAGGAAACATAGCATTATCTCCTTACATGAGAAGATAGGTCTAAAACCAGTGGCTTGTTTTCATATTTTAGAGAGAAAATGGAGAAAGAAGAGAAAAGTGAACCCACAGTAAGTGAAGCTAAAATAAATAAATAAAAAAAAAAAAAAAGGAAATAACAAGATAAGATAGGAATCAAAAATAGAAAAAAAGCAGTCAAAATTTAACAAACCCAAAGTCTGGTTTGTTCAAATGATCAGATAAACTGACAAACTCCTAACTAATTTTATTAACAAAAGTAAAAGTTAAGGACAGAGAAGAGAAGGGGGATGGAAATGAAGGAAGAAGGGAAAGAGAGATAACACAAATCATCAACATCAACAATTAAAGGGAGTTTATTTATTAATACAGAGGTCCTAGAGATTTTAAAGGTACGTTGGGTAAGGAAGATCCTGAACAAATACGCCAAAATAAAACTGATCAAAATTGATCCAAGAAGAAGAAAAATCTGTTTAGTTTTATAGCTTTGAAAGAAATTGAATTTAGAATCAGAATCTTTGCCACAAAGAATTCTCCAAGCCCATGTGACTTCACTGTTAAATTCTATCCAGTAGTCAAAAAGTAAATAACAATAATCTTATGCAAATATTTTTAGGAAACAAAAAAAAGAAGGGGGGGGGTAAGAAAGCATAATCCTAATTCCAACGTTGGCAAAGGCACACCAAGAAAACCCATTACAGATGAATATTCCTTAGACGCATATTCAAAAATTCTTAAAATATCCAAAAATACACTCAAAAATATATTAAATGAATCCACACTGAATGCTAAATAAGAGGGAATTTAGAGGAAGAGAAAGCAGCTCATTAGTCCTATGGTATTACACAACAGAGAGCACAGGATAACAATGATTACTGTGTCTCTCATTTCTGAAGGTTGACCACAATCTGCAGTAGTCCTTGCTTGGAATCTTTCATAGGGTTGCAGTCAGATGTTGGCTGGAGGCTACAGTCCTCTGAAGGCTCTCCAGAGCATTACATCCAAGATGGTGGTCATTGGATGCTGGCTGTCAGCTGGGGCTGTTAAACTGGAGCACCTGCACACAGCCTCCATCTGGATTGTGCTTCTCACAGTAACGAAGCTGAGTGTCAACTGGGAGAGTCTAAGAACACATGATGCTGTATCCAGAACCTGCCAGCCAGTTAAGGGCTGTGGCTAAAACTGAGAAAGTGTCTCTCCATTGTATTCTACTGAAATACAATACTCGGAATTCCAAGGGAAGTTTTGGGTCCTACCCAGATTCAAAGGTTGAGGAAATAGCAAAGTAACGTTGTAAGTCAGCAGGTGGGATGGGATACATTGTTATATCTATCTTTGGAAAATAAAATCTGTCACAGTTGGCCCCAAGGCCACCAAACTCCTATTCTTCTTATGTACAAAATACACTCACCCTTTTCCCCCATGAATTCAAAGTTTCATCTCATTTTGGTATCAGCTCAAAGCTGATCTCTTCATTTTAAATGAGGCCAGATGCAGATGAAATTCCCTAGTTCATCCGGCATACGGTTCACCAAGTATAGCTTCCTCTTGATATGAAGAACCTGTGAATTAAGGAGACAGGTCACATGCCCCCACCCCATACCTCCAGGATTAAATGGTGAGAAAGGGATAGCATAACAACAATAGACACTAGTCTTCAAAATGGAGACAATAGGAGGAACACAGTATTTACTATCCTATAGCAGATCTGAAATCTAGATGGGCACATGCTACCACTTTCTCAAGAGCTCTGCTTCTTTATGGCTCATAGCTCTACCCTCTAGGCTCTCAGCTCTGCTCTCTGAGGCATCTTTTTTTTTTTTTCCCAAGTTGAAATTTTTCCATTTTCCTAGGAAATGAGCTAAAATATATATCAGATTGTCAAATAGTATTCATATAAAACAGAGATCTTATTTGGAAATAGGGTCATTAGGGATGTAGTTAGTTAATATGTGGTCATACATCAATATGGTATGCCCCTAATCCAATATGATAGTCAAAAAAAAAGGGGAAATTTGGAGACAGGCATACACACAGGAGAAAGCCATGTGAACATGAAGAAAGGGAAATGGGCAATGTATCTACAAGCCATGGAATGCCAAAGACTTATAGCAAATTACCAGAAGCGAGGAGAGAGGCATACAAGATTTTCCCAGATAGCCCCCAGAAGCAACCAAACTTGTCTACATCTCAATCTTGGACTTGTAACCTCCACAACTGTGAGTCAATAAATTTCTACTGTTTAAGCCACTAGTTTGTAGTACTTTCCTTTGGTAAACCTAACAAATACTCCTGGTATCAAGTTTTAGTAATCATTTTCAGAATACAGGCATTTAAGAGGCCACAAGGCTCAGGACAAAAGGAAGAAAAAAGAAAAGAAAAAAAGAAAGAGACAGGCAAACCAATAAACAGATTCTTAACAATAGAGAACAAACAGATGGTTACCAGAGGGTAGGCGGTGTGGGGGGGGGTGGGTTAAACAGGTGATAGCGGGTGTGGCTCAGTTGGTTGAGCGGCTGACTTCGGCTCAGGTCACGATCTCACGGTCCATGAGTTCAAGCCCCGCGTCGGGCTCTGTGCTGACAGCTCAGAGCCTGGAGCCTGTTTCAGATTCTGTGTCTCCCTCTCTCTCTGGCCCTCCCCCGTTCATGCTCTCTCTCTCTCAAAAATAAAATAAACGTTAAAAAAAAAATTAAAAAAAACCAAAACAGGTGATGGGGATCAAGGAGTGCACCTGTAGTGATGAGCATCAGGTGATGAAAGGGACTGTTGAATCACTAGATGGTACACCAAAATCTAATATTACACTGCATATTAACTAACTGGAATTTAAATAAAAATTTAAAAAAAAAGAAAAAGAGGCCCAGGCAAAACAGAGAAGATCTGAGACACCCTACCTGGCGCCATAGGTATTTTCTTCTCTTGACAGATACTCACTGTCCCAGAATAATAGATGAAGCCTCAAAGTGAAGTTTTACAGGTTATTATCTCCCACAGCAAGGAGCTTTTGAGTTATAAAGCATCTCCTTTTTATAGTGCAAGAGACGTAGCTTATGTAACAGTCTTCAAAAAGTCATGCCTCTTTGAGTCTGCATTTATTTACTATAAGTAAGCCTTACTTCAGGACATTCTATAGATACAGACTCTTTCTGTTAAAAAATATTGATGGTCAATTTGCCTGAAGTTCCAGTTGATCATGAGGGACTGGATCCCCCCTGATAAAGTAAATGCAAGCCCCTGTTCTTTGGCTTGTTCTTCCCCAGGAAATGGCCCTTGTTTGCACAGTTGAGTTACTTTCTCATTGAGCTCCCTGTCAATAGAAGTTGGGGTCCCAGGGACTTCTTTTCATTTTGAGTCATTCTCTGTCCTTTGCATTCCAAGCAGGTGGTGCTTGAGCCACTACAATTCTCTTAAATTGTTCATTGATTTCTCTGTACCTTAATGGCGTTAGCTTGATTAGACAGACGAACACACACACAAACAGAACTGTGAGATAAACCCCTTCGTAGCTTGGCATGAGAGGAATGGTATTTTAGGTCAATGCCCTGGAGATACTTTATTGTCCAGGTAATTCTACAAATGTACCTTTACAATTCTTAGAAGTCCTAATCCGGAGAGGCCAAGTTTTAAGAGTCATGCTCTTAAGCATCTTAGAGGCGCCAGTGGGCATGTGATCATGTGATCTCAACAAAGTGATCTCAAGGAAGCACCTTGAGATTATGTTTTACAGGAGAAATCCTCTTTTCAATAATTGTTCTGAGGCCATTTCCTACCATGGGGGTCATTTCCCAGAGGATGGAGGGGATGAGAAACACTGCTATGTTTGCAACCACCTAGTCCTGACTTCTTTATATTTTATATAAATTAGGCTCTAAAATGAACAGCTTTGGCTCATCTGGGTGGCTCAGCTGGTTAAGCGTCTGACTCTTGGTTTCGGCTCAGGTAATGATCCCATGGTTCATGAGATAGAGCCAGGTTCATGCTGACAGCACAGAGCCTGCTTGGGAGTCTCTCTCCCTCTCTCTCTCTCTCTCTGCCCTTCCCCTGCTCATGCTCTCATTCTCTCTCTCTAAATAAATAAACTTTAAAAAAATAAAAATTAAAGAAAACAAATAAAATGAACAGCTTCTTTTTTAGTTCACTTCTCTGTTCTTGCATAGGAACACAGAAATTGCCAGTTGGCCCTTTCGACATTATGCCTGGAACTTTCTTTAGCCAGATTTGCAATATCATTTGAGAATTTGGGCTGTTCTTTGAAAACGTGGTGTCACCTTATACAAGTGTCACCCTTTTCCCCAGTTTGCAATAACTGTTTCCTCTGTGCTCTCCAGTTTTTACTAATGGAGTCTGCCCAAGATCCTTCTAGATTCTGTCCACCACTCAGTCCAAAGCCAATGCCAAATGTTTTATGTCATTTATACAGCAGAACTCCACTTTCAGGAACCAGTTTCTAAATTCAGCTACCTATTCCCACTTAAAAGTACCCATAAAATTAGAATATACCAATAACTACTGTATTAAGCTCAGAATGTTTTAGGAAGTCAAAAAGAGCATGGCAGTGACTTCTCATTTCTGCTCCATTTTCTAGAACTTTAGTTGAGGTGACTCTTACAGTAGGGGAATAATATAGCCATGTCTGAAAAATAATAAATGCATATACTTTTTACCCAAAATTTCCTGGAAATCTGTCTTGTCTGGTGTATTTGTTTACTAAAAATGTCAGCCATACAAAGGTATATTTATAAAGCTGTTTCATGAGACAAATAACTGGATGAAATTAATGTTGGCTGAATAAACTTAGATCCACACATTAAAATATTATGCCTATATTAAATACCATATAATGGAGCTGTGCCAGTTGTCTTGAAGAGATTTTCATAAGATAATATTGATAGAAAAAATAATATTCAGAGAAATATATTGAATGCTATTTAATTTTTCCACAGCATACTACAAAGAAATGTTATATATATGCTAATTTTATATATGCAAATTTGTGTTTTGTATGAATATGTAACAGAAGATTGATGCCAGATTATTTATGTGGGTAAGAAGTGAGGGTGGATATTCCATGAGTGGTAGGGAAAACTAGAGATGGTGAGACACACAAAAAAGATAAAAGCAAAATTAAATTAATTAATTAATAATAATAAAGCTGCCCTAAACACCCTAATCACATACAAAGTGTATATGTTATATAATCACATACAGGATTGCATATATTTAATCACAATAAAATGAGAAAATATATTTATAAATTTGTAAGTCATTATTTGCTTAGAAAAAATAAATATCCAGTTAATACAATCAGTATGATCATGATCATGTTCAAAGAAAAATCCCTATCACATATATATAAATGTATGTGTATATATATATGTGTGTGTGTGTGTGTGTGTATATATATATATATATATATACATATATATATTATGTGTTTATGCCTTTATACATTTATATGAGCAAGGAGAAATGTGTACAAGGTTTGTTGTAAAAATTAAATACAATTGAAGTCAGGACAGGATGAAATTTTGTATAGCAATATATTTTGTCTTATTTCCTATATGCAACTATATCACAATATAAGAACCACAAAGGCATTAAAAATGAAAAAAATAAATTGTTACATACTGTTGAGAATTTGGAAATAAAAAGTATTCAACTTCCCACCACCACATGATCAACATTTTTAATATTTGAGTTTGTGTCTTTCCAAACACACACACAGACAAACACACACATTTGTGTGCATGCACGTGTGCACACACACACGCACACACACACTTATAGTAGTCCTTTGTTTGGTCCATAACATTTGATAGACTATTGCCAGGAAGAGCACTGTACACAGTCAAGAAAATAGTGTTCAGATGATGGTACAAAAGGATTCTTTATTTTACCACCTAATAAGTTATCATCCTTTGAGAGTATAATTAAAAAAAAATATATGCTTGAGGTGTCTCCTCTTTATCTCCCTTCTATCTATATCTTTACATTCTTCTCTTTTCCCTTAAAAACATGATAATTTCCAAGCATCAGAAAAACAAGCATGGAGACTAGGTAGATATTGGAGCATGGTTACTGGAGAACAGCTGCTTACAAAGTCACCCCTCTGCTAGAGTCTTGCATGCACAAATTTTCCTTTAAGTAATGTTACCTTAAAGAAATGTTGTGAAAGGGCATCTGGCTGGCTCAGTTGGTTAAGCATCTGACTCTTGGTTTTAGCTCAGGTCATGATCTCACGGTTTCATAAGTTTGAGCCCTGCCTCAGGCTCTACACTAGCAGCATGGAGCTTGCATGGGATTTTCTCTCTCTCCTTCTATCTGCCCCTTCCCCACTCATGCTGTCTCTGTCTCTTTCAAATAAACTTAAAAGAAAATGTGAAAAATTAAATGGAGTCTTGGCTTCCAACCTCAACTGGGATTAAGACACTGTCTGGGAATATGTCCAGTCATTATACTAATTCTTTATTGATGCATAACACATTAGCACATACTTATAAGCTTAAAACAATTATCTCTCTGTTTCCATGGGTCAAAAGTCTGGGCATGGCTTAAATGGGTTCTCTGTTCAAGGCCTCAGGAAACTATAATCAAGGTGTTGGCTAGGGCTATCATTTTATCTCAGGCTTGAGTCCTCTTCCAAGGTCATGTGTTGATTGGGAGAATTAATTCCTTGCAGTTTGGAAAGAAATAATAGATTTTTTTCCTCAAGGCCAACAGGAGTGAGAATCTGCTGTTTCAAGTCTCTGAATTCTAGATCTTTTTAAATAAAGACCCTTCTGATTTTATCAGACCCAGCTAGGATAACCCCTTTTTTCATAAACTCAAAATCAACAGATTAGGGAACTTAATTACATCTGGAGAAATCTCTTCATCTTTGCCCTATAACACAATCTAATCATGGGGATGATGTCCATTGCATTTGCCATATTTTATTTCCTACAAAAATGTCGCAGGTTCTGTACCCACCCCTTGAGGGTGTGTAGAAGCCTCCCATCTCTCCACCCCCTTCTTCACAGAAGCCACTTCACCACTCCCAATGCTCACAAGACTCCAGACACTCCATTGTTTCTTTTATTTTCAAGAGATGAAATCACCAAAGGATTTTCATGTTGGCAAAAACCCTGTCACCATCTAGAGCCCTTCCCTCTTTCATTTTTCTATCTCATTTCCAAACAAGATTTAAAGAGTATTGTCTCTTAAAAATCCCAGCTGTTGACCTCCAACAGCTACCACAATGCAATCTCCCCTTCAGGGCCACTTAAAAAAAAAAAAAGGGATGTGGATGGGTCCCTTACACTTCTTCACCCTCCAGGCACTGTTCAACCAGCCTCTTGAGATTTTTCCTCCAGGTTCACTGCCCTGCTTCCTTGATGCTAAATCCACTTTACAATTTATCTTTCTTGGTAATTCTTGATCCTGATAAACCCTCAGGGCTAAACCTCTGCTTATCTAAACTTCCTTCTCCTATTCCTTTACGTGCTGACTTGCGCTATTTTTCTTTTCCTTTTAGGGGTAAAATAAGAAAATATGTAAAGTTTTGTAGAGTTTACTGTCTTATAAAAGGTGTTTTGTAACTATTAATGTGGTCATTAATTTTATGCATCAGCTTGGTTGGGCCAGGGTGTCTGGTACACAGATATATGGCCAAATATTACTCTGGATGTTTTCATGAGGGTGTTTTTGGGTGAGGTTGACATTTAAACCAGTGGGCTTTGAGTAAAGAAGCTTCTCCTAAAGAAGATCTCCCTATAACCTTCAGTTGAAAGCCTGAAGAGAACAAAAGACTGGCTTTCCCCAGCAAGAGAATTCTGCCAGCAGATGATCTTAGGAATTGAACTGCAGATCAACATTTCCTTTTCCCTGGTTTCCACTCTACTGGCTCACCCTACAGATTTTGAAATTTTCATTCTCCATAATCACATAAGCCTATACCTTAAAGTTAATCTCCCCCGACCCCATCCCGACACACACGCATCCTATTGTTTCTGTTGTATAGAACCCAAATACAATTAGTTTTTCATATACCATTGAAAAGACTTGAGAGATAATAAGCATTTTTTTTTATTTTTGTGGCTTAAGTTTTATTTTAACTTTATACTTATGATAAAGATAGAAAATGAAAATGATTGATTAAGACTGTGAACTAATGGTTGATTTTTAAAAGATTAAGAAAGTATTTTGCTCAAGTACTAATGTATTTTTGGTGTTTTAAAAATAATATTTCGTTTCTTGGTGAAATGTTTCATTTAGAGTAAAATCAGTGAATTTCAGGGAAAAATACCTTATAGCATGCTTAATTGTAACACAAGTCCTTAAGCAGTAAAAACTAATGATTTCTCATCCCTTTAGTATAAACTTCAAAATCTACTGGGACCCATAATACCTATATAATTTGAAACCTTAATTCTTTGACTTCATCTGCCAACACTCCTGCTTGGTCATTAACTGAAGTCACATGGACTTCTTTGATGTCTTAGGCCATTCTAAGTCAGTTCCCGCCTTGAGCTTTTGCATTGGCTTTGTTCCTATCTAGAACATTCTTCCCCTAATATCTGCAAAGGTAAATTTTTCACCTGCTTCAGATCATGAATATATTAATAAGCATCCCAAGTTGACATATGGTTTCCCCATAAAATGACAACTCACCCTATTCCTTTCCTCTCTGCACTTAGGTCCTGCACTTAGCTTCCCTGAAGGCATCTGTCACTGTATCATGCTACATATTAAACTGTGCATTTTATGAATTGCGTCTCTTTTTATCCACCAGCAATACACTTTGCATGTTTTACTCATATTTGTATCCGTAGCAAATTGAAAAATAAGTGTTGGCGTTTAACAAACATTTGATAATTTAATTCAATAATACTCCTCTTTTTGCTCCTACTCTATTACTCAGAGACCACTGTTCTTGACGATATTAAGTGATATTTTATTGCGTACCACTTTTAGGTGTACACGTTATTTTTCTAACTGAATTTTTTATTTCGGGAGCTATGGTGAACATGGAAGCCACTAGCCATATGTCGTTATTTAAATTTAAATTAACTAAAAAACACTTTAAATGCAGCTTCTCATTTCCTCTAGCCACAAGTGCTCAATAGCCTTGGTCACTATCTCACACGACACAGATACAGGACATTATCTATCCAGCATCCCAGAAAGTTCTATTGGATAGTGGTGTTCTAGACAGTGTATCCTTCCCTATAGCTAGCATAATGTGAGATTTACATTTAACTAGAATGCATTCATTGTCTACTGTGTGCCAAGTCACACAAATTTAAATCTCATCTCTTAAGTGTGATCAACTTCAAAGCCTCACTTTGCTTGCGTTATACATTCTTACAAGCAAACCAATATAAAAAAAAAATGCATGAGCAAAACATTCTTAAATTGTTCCTTCAGAACATCCTCACTTAACAAATTGCCTTTTTAACCTTGAACATAACATCACAAATAAATAAAGAGGATGCACACAGAGCATTTTTTAGCACTCCATTTTTTCTTTTCTTTCTATATTGGTTTTTGTTTCAGGCACATAAATATGGTGCTGTTCCATGTCTGGGCAATCTCCACCCTAACCCATATTGGTTTTTAGCATTAATATCTCAGGTATGAGATTACCTCTATATTTTTTCTGTAAGCAATGATCTAAATATTATAATCATTTCATCAGTATTAAAACAGAATGTCTAAAATAAGATTGTAACAACAGTAAAACATAGCTCACACACAATGGTCTTTAACTGCGGTTTGAAATCACTCTTGTGCCACAGCCTCAGTTAAAACCACCTGCCAGTTTCTATTACATTCTGTGTAATGCCTCAAAAACTTTTGTTGGTATAAACTTCTATGTCAATAGTGAAATAACAAGTCTATTATAGTGGTTAAGAGCATGGCACCAGACTGAGTTGAGTCAAATTATAATCTTGCCACTTATGAGCTGTGTGAATGTGACCATTAAAATACTTAACCTGTCTGCAAAATGGGGATTAACCTTTTGTATGGTTTAACTGTTATAATAAATAAATGGCCTAAGTCATGTAGAGAAATTTTAAGGATGCATGAAGCATAGGAAACAAATGTTGTTTGACAGTTTAATAGCAGTAATATTATTACCATTGTAACTTTAATTGTAATTTTTATCTGTTAAGGTGTATCCATTCATTGGTGTCTAGATAATTTTTCCCCCATGACACATTTCGAGATCTTCCCAGTCCCAGCAATTGCCTCCTATTCTGTGTTCCCTTAGCTCTCAGTATTTCTTATATATCACTTCTCACAGTAATATGATCGTCTCCTTCTGTGAATAGTAATTCTTATTAAGTTGTTCTATACCACCTCCATTGGTTCCTGTGGGGGCAAATAAATTTTTTCCTGTTTATGTAATGCTGGATGACACTTCTGGACGTGAAGAAGAGATCATGCTCACTCAGAGACTATGCATTTTGAGTTGGATGTAGAAGACCTGTAGCTGTAAGAGACCACAGGGATATTTTCTTAGGAAGGCAGAAAGGATGTGTTCCACTTATGAGGAGAAAGACGTGTAGAGATCTCTAATCTGTAAAAAGTGGGGACTGTGGTGAGAACAGATAGTTTACTAATAAGTATTTACTCTCCCTTTATTTTTTCAGTAACACGTACCCAAATTTGGGGGAAGAACATTGCTTTCTAGAATAATGAATGTTTTTGTCTGTCCCACTGCGAGCTAGATGCGGCCATAACTGAGTTCCATCCAATAAATTGTAAGTAGAAACATTTAGTGGGTCTTTCAAGAGGGCTTGTGAAAAAGAAAGAATGAGAGCTTCTCTTCTTTCCTTCCTGGTTCCTGGAATTTGGATATAAAAGCTGGATCTTCAACATCATTTATGCCCCATGAGGTCAACCTTGAGGATAGAAGCCAAACATTAGGAAAGAAGGATGCTAGCGTCCTGAAGACAAGGGAATCACATGTTGACCCTGGACTGCCTGCACGGAGACAGATTTTATGTGAGAGAGAATTAAATTTCCATCTTGGTCAATCCACTCTGCCTGCCACCTGTGTCTAAGTAAACCAAACCTAATCCCATTGATAGCCCCGCCTTCCAGCACCAAGCACAAATCCCATCTCTTCCTTGAATGCTTCAATGAACACATAGATTTACAGGACTGTTCTCCTTCTAAACCACAGAACTATTATATATATATATATATATATATATATATATATATATATATATATATATTTCCACCCCCCCACAAGAAAAGTACTGTGTACTGACAGGTACTCTATATATATGATTTTTTCTGTAGTTCCACGCTGATCTCCAACTGTTCCAAGTCTGTCTTTTTTGCAACAGTGAATCCCCTATGCTGGCAGACAATGGGCTCAAATATAACCTAAGGCAGTTACTGGTGTTTAAAATTACATTTTATAGCAATTTATGCTTTTTGCAAAGAAAATTGTACAAATCGTAAAAAGTAAATAAGATATTGATAATGAATGAGGTCTTTCATCATAATTATATATATTCAGTTTTATTCTCTGTGAGAATGTGCATGTGTGTACCTGGCATACGTATACATTTGCACACATATAGCATACAAATATGTATAGAGTTTCATGTCCTGCCTTTAGTATTTAGCATTATTATATTGTAAGCCAGTGTTTTTCAAACTTTTTAATTAATATTACCCCTTTAAGAAGACTTTTTAAATAACTTCTTTCCCTAATGATCACCCAATGGAATTTTAATGTGATAGACACCCCATTTATCTGCTTATGTTCTATATGCAGAATTATGCTTTCCCCCAAAACCAATTTTCAACCTCTGGATGATGATATTGTACTTGCTGGAATGTGCGTTGCAAACATATGGCTATGTTCATTAATATTCTAAATATTTTAATGTGGATAAATATGCAGCATATTTAATATCTGAAACACATTGGTTTAACCTGAATGTGACATAATTTGTCTCATAATTTGTGACATATTTCTCGATTGCCGAACATGTGCATGAAGCAGCAGTTCTCCATCTTAACCTGCTCCAAAAGTAAGCTTTCGTATAAAAGGATATATGGAAGTTGAAGTCCTACAATATTTCATACAGAATATATGCAAAACATGCAAAACATATGGTAAAACAGAGAAGAGAATTTTAAAAGTCAAAATATATTTGGGGCAGCTGGGTGGCTCAGCTGGAAGCATCCGATTTCTGCTCAGGTCATGATCTCGCGGTCTGTGAATTCAAGCCCCATGTGGGGCTCTGTGCTGACAGCTCAGAGCCTGGAGCCTATTTCGGAATCTGTCTCCCCCTCTTTCTCTCTTCCTCCCCCACTCCTGCTCTGTCTCTCTCTTTCTCAAAAATAAACATTAAAAACATTTAAAACAATAAAAAGTCAAAATATAGTGATTTATTTATTTATTAAATGTTTATTATTTTGAAAGACAGACAGAGCATGAGCAAGGGAGAAGCAGAAAGAGAGGGAGACACAGAATCCGAAGCAGGCTTCAGGCTCTGAGGTGTCAGCACAGAGACCCATACGGGACTTGAACTCACAAGATCGCGAGATCATGACCTGAGCTGAAGTCAGACGCTCAACCGACTGAGCCACCCAGGTGCCTCAAAAGTCAAAATATATCTAAATAAGTGAACAGAAATAATGCTTGTTTGTTGTGTCTGTGTACATAAACTTGATATACTTCCGGTTATTTCCTCAGAGTCTACAGTTGAAATTATTAATTTAATGATAAATAAAAATACCAAATATAGTTGGTTTTTTGGTGTATTTTGCCGAAATACAATTTAATAAATAAAATTAATTTTGGGAATGCAAGCTGGTGCAGCCACTCTGGAAAACAGTATGGAGATTCCTCAAAAAACTAAAAATAGAACTACCCTATGACCCAGCAATTGCACTACTAGGCATTTATCCAAGGGATACAGGTGTGCTGTTTCAAAGGGACACATGCACCCCCATGTTTATAGCAGCACTATTGACAATAGCCACAGTATGGAAAGAGCCCAAATGTCCATCAATGGATGAAAGGATAAAGAAGGTGTGGTATACACACACACACACACACACACACACACACACACACACAAAGGAGTATTACTTGGCAATCAAAAAGAAAAGTGAAATTAGTCAGAGAAAGACAAAAATCATATGACTTCACTCATATGAGGACTTTAAGAGACAAAACAGAGGAACATAAGGGAAGGGAAACAAAAATAATATGAAAACAGAGAGGGGGACAAAGCATGAGACTCATAAATATGGAGAACAAACAGAGGGTTACTGGAGGGGTTGTGGGAGGGGGGTTGGGCTAAATGGGTAAGGGACATTAAGGAATCTACTCCTGAAATCATTGCTTCACTATATGCTAACTAATTTAGATGTAAATTTTAAAAAATAAAAAATAAAATTTAAAAAAAAGAGTAAATAGAGAACTGATTGTATAAATTATGATTTTTCATAAATGGATACTATTTTAAAAATTAGATATATATGTACTAATATGAAAGGATTTCCAAAATAGCTTATTAAATTATAAGAGCAAGGTGCAAAAAAATAAATAAATAAAAACAAATGAACAAATAAATAAATAAAATTAATCGAATTTGAAAAGCCAAAATCATGTGATACTTACCAAATCCACTAACATTAGAAATAAAAACAAAATGGATTCCTTTATGATGCATTTAGGGGAAGAGGTGATATGTCATTGTTTCTTTAATGTACATTTTTACATTGTTTTTTAATGTGCATTCTGTGAGACTGATATTTTCCATGTGTTTATACCAGTTATGAAATGTTGGTTTTTGATCCTTGCAAAATTAGGCAAGTAGAAATCCCTGGAAAGATAAATACATAGTCAAAAGCAATGAGATCACAACAAAACAAAACAAAACAAAACAAAACAAAACAAAACAAAGGGGAAGAAATCTTCTGATCATCTTAGTGACTAATAAAAGCAGGAAGAGAATTTTCAGAAAGCAAGAAATTTAAATGAAACATTTCTAGAATTACAAGCACCATTTTATTTAACTTTAATTGGTTTTATTAATATATGCTCCTCTTCACTTTAAAGTGATACTTTACCTATTTCCTCAGCTTAGTCTAAATCACTTACCATTTTAGAATTAAAAATAACAAATATCTCCTAATTGATTTCAGTCCAACCATCATGCATGGAAATCTTAGAGAGCAGACACAAACAGTAATAATTCCTTTTTATTGAGATCAAATTTCCTATATTAAGTGCAAAAACCACACTAGATCATTTATATGTTTGGTTTGTATCTACATGAGAAACTTTCAAAATGTGTATAAAATACCTCTCATTGAACAGAAAAGGCAACCATGATTCCCTAAAGCACATGCAATAGTTGACCTGAAACCCAACATGTGTGGCTGCAAAGTCATGTGTTCTTTTCACTACTGTCCGGAGCTTGTGATCATAACAGTAATTGAGTGATATACACACACTGAAGCACCTGCACTCCGATGATGAATGAACATGTTCTTCAAAAAATGAAGTCCTTCTCAAGCTGTATTACAAAGCTGTAATCATCAAGACAGTATGGTACTGGCACAAGAATAGACACTCATATCAATGGAACAGAATAGAGAACCCACAAATGGACCCACAAACATATGGACAACTAATCTTTGACAAATCAGGAAAGAATATCCAATAGAATGAAGCAGGAAAGAATATCCAGTGGCAGTGGACAGTGACATGCAGAAAAATGAACCTGGACCACTTTCTTACACCATCCACAAAAATAAACTAAAAATGGATGAAAGACTTAAATGTAAGACAGGAAGCCTTCCAAATCCTCGAGGAGAAAGCAGGCAAAAACCTCTTTGACCTTGGCTGCAGCAACTTCTTACTCAACACATCTCCAGAGGGAAGGGAAACAAAAGCAAAAATAAACTATTGGGACCTCATCAAAATAAAAATTTTCTGCACAGCGAAGGAAATAATCTGCAAAACTAAAAGGCAACCGACGGAATGGGAGAAGATATTTGCAAACGACATATCAGATAAAGAGTTAGTATCCAAAGTCTATAAAGAACTTATCAAACTCAACACCCAAAAAACAAATAATCCAGTGAAGAAATGGGCAAAAGACATGAATAGACACTTCTCCAAAGAAGACATCCAGGTGGCCAACTGACACATGAAAAAATGCTCAGCATCATTCATCATCAGGGAAATACAAATCAAAACCACAATGAGATACCACCTCACACCTGTCAGAATGGCTAACATGAACAACTCAGGCAACAACAGATGTTGGCAAGGATGCGGAGAAAGAGGATCTCTTTTGCACTGCTGGTGGGAATGCAAGCTGGTGCAGCCACTCTGGAAAACAGTATGGAGGTTCCTCAAAAAACTAAACATAGAATTACTCTACGGCCCAGCAATTGCACTACTAGGTAGTTATCCAAGGGACACAGGTATGCTGTTTCAAAGGGGCACATGCACCCCAATGTTTATAGCAGCACTATCAACAATAGTCAAAGTATGGAAAGACCCCAAATGTCCATCGATGGATGAATGGATACAGAAGGTGTGGTATATGTATACAATGGAGTATTACTCAGCAGTCAAAAAGAATGAAATTGTGCCATTTGCAACTATGTGGATGGAACTAGAGGGTATTATGCTAAGTGAAATTTGTCAGTCAGAGAAAGACAAATATATGACTTAACTCATATGAGGGCTTCAAGACACAAAACAGATGAACATAAGGGAAGGGAAACAAAAATAATATGAAAACAGGGAGGGGGACAAAAACATAAGAGACTCTTAAATATGGAGAACAAACAGAGGGTTACTGGAGGGGTTGTGGGAGGGGGGTTGGGCTAAATGGATAAGGGGCATTAAGGAATCTACTCCTGAAATCATTGTTGCCCTATATACTGATTAACTTGGATGTAAATTAAAAAAAAAATAAATTAAATAAAAATGAAAAAAACAAACAAAATGAAGTCTTTCATTATGAACACAGTGTGACAGACTACACCATAAAACTCTGGAACCAAAAGTAACTCAAGAGATCACATAGCCTAAATCCTTTATTTTATTTTTTTTATTAATTAATTTATTTTGAGGAAGAGAGAGAGAGTGGAGGAGGGGCAGAGAGAGAGAATCCTAAGCAGACTCTCTACGCTGTCAGTGCAGAGCCCAACACGGGGCTCCATCTCATGATCTGTGAGACCGTGACCCGAGTCAAAATCAAGAGTCGGTCATTTAACCAACTGAGCCACCCAGGCACACCTAAATCCTTCATTTTATAGGGGAGGAAATTAAAAATGCAAGGGAAGTATTTGCCAAAGTCCACACAAACACTGAATAACAAAATCCAGAATAGAATTTAGTTCCTTAAACCGTGTAAGTATGCTTTCATTTCATTCAATGCCTCCCTTCTAGCATTAGACTGGTTTACAAAGATGCCTTTGGAGACTCCAGAAAATTCAAAGCTACTTGTTCCCATCTGGAATGGCCTCTGTATGCCCTATTTATTTCTTTGTCCTTCTTCTCAAAGATGCTTTATTATTTCTCTTACTATTAGGCTGCCAGAAATCACTTCTGTTTTCCCCACAACCACTTTAGTGAGCTATAGTCAAATCTACAAGATATAATCTGCTGTAAATGAAAACCAGATCACTGACACTTAGAATTCTCTATAAATAGAAAGTGAATGGGACTCCTCTTTTTCTCTTCCAGACATCCTTCCACAACCTCTTAGTTCAGCGGCGTCCTCTGCAATAGTAAAGGGAACCCAGAGAAGCAACCTTGAAGTGAACAATGCCTCTAAAGATAGGTTGACCTTAAAAAACAACTATCAGAAATAATGTCCGGAGACAATTCAGTTGTGAGAAAAGCTGTGGTCATCTCTTTAACCTTAGAAAACATGCACATATTGGCCAGAACTTTAAAACTAAATTTGATATAAGATTTCACAACTTCTAGGGCACCTGGGTGGCTCGGTCAGTTAAGCCTCTGGCTTTGGCCCAGGACATTATTTCGCGGTTCATGGGTTTGAGCCCTGTGTCAGGCTCTCTGCTGTTAGCCCGGAGCCCACTTCAGATTCTATGCACCCTCCATCTCTGCCCAATCCCTCTCTCTTTCTCAGAAATAAATATTAAAACAAATAAAAAGATTTCACAACTTCTAGAGTAATTTGTACTGATCTGTTAATCTTTTTCCGCCAACATACTAAATTTAGAATAGTGTCCAAGGATGTTTTAATAGAGTAAAATTATTTTTCTTGACAACCAAAACTGTGTTTATAAAATTTCATAAACAAATTTATTTTCAAATTGCCCACACCAATGGTATATTCAACTGGATGTGTATCCATTATCCCATCCATTATTAAGGTTATTAAGTATTTTTTGAGAACCTAGATATGCCTGACACCATCTTAGATTCAGAATATATGAAAATTAATGAGACACAATGCTTGTCTTTGTGAATTATTTCATTTTATCCTTAGAACGACCCTATGAAGTAGGAAGTACATTTATTTTTAAAATAATACACATAAAACAACCAGTGTCTAGACACATTAGTAATCCAAGTGAACTGCAAAAAGTCTTACATCTCACCTCCTAAATTTCAGAACTTGATCTGAATCCTAATATCTGATTCTCAATTTGTGCTTTACTTTGACTACACCAGAAGCTGATGTTCTTCAACATTCATTAAGCTATATTTCTGAAACTGAGCCTCCATATTTCAGAACCAACTCAGAAGGATTCCTGAGCAATCAAAAACCACCAGACCATTTTCCAGCAATGGGTTACTGGCAGATCTTTCTGGGATAATAGAAATGTTCTATATGTTCACTGTCCAATACAGTTTACACAAGCCAATTACGGCTATTGAGCACCTGCAATGTGGCCAGCCTGCCTGAGAAAGTGAGGTATTTTTTTTAATGTTTATTTATTTTGGAGAGAGAGAGCATGAGCAGGGGAGAAGCAGAGAGAGGGAAACAGGATCCAAAGCAGACTCTGCACTGACAGCAGTGAGCCCAATGTAAGGGTAGAACTCATGAACTGTGAGATCATGACCTGGGCTGAAGTCAGATGTTCGACCAACTGAGCCACCTAGGTGCCCAAACTGAAGTTTTAATAGCCACCTGTGGCTAGTGGATGTTTTAATGAGCGGTACAGTCTGAGAAACATTTTTATTTAAAGAATTTTAGCACATAATTGTATACAAAACAACTGGATAAATCATGACACAGAGGAAGCACATTGAATCAATGTTTCACCTTAAAATCAGAACTTCAGGGGTGCCTGGGTGGCTCAGTCTCTTGATTTTGGCTAAGGTCATGATCCCAGGGTTGTAGGATCCAGCCCCACGTAGGGCTACGTGTTGAATGTGGAGTCTGCTTCTTGACTCCATGTTGAGGGTGGATATTACTTCTCTCTCTCCCTCTGCACCTGCCCGGCTCATTCTCTCTCTTGCTCTCTCTCTCTCTCTCTCTCAAAAATTAAGTAAATAAATAAAAATAAAAATAAATAAAATCAGTACTTCCAAACAAGTTCTCAGTTGCTTCCTTTGAATAGACCCTGGATCGCTGGCAATTCTCCTTTGATCATTTGGGTATTTGGATTGAAATATTTGAGAACATTTGAATGAAATGAGAATTATGTTTTTATTTATGAATTTTTATTACTGATTCTGCACAACAGAAAACAGTGAGTATATCCAGAAATCAGAATTCGAGTTTAATTAAGTCAAAATACATGGGTCCAGAGCAAAATTTACATGTTCGTGTCCATGATCTTACAGTTTGGAAGTAGATTACTGAGAAGTTACTGACTTCCTCTTGTCTAAATTGCTAGCAAGATGTAAAGTCAGTGGAGAGGTCAGGTCTCCAAGCTCTCGGGCCAGGACTCTTTGTATTACCCCCAGCACGCTACTGACCTTCAGGTTTAGGCTTCTTGTCAATACTTCCTTCAAGTAAAGGAAAAGTACCTCCTTCAGCCCTTCAAAAGGAAGGCGACTCTGACATCTGCTACAACACGGATGTACTTTGAAGACATCATGCTAAGTGAAATAAGCCAATCACAAACAGACAAGTACCACGTGATTCCATTTATAGGAGGTGTTTAAAGTAGAGTCATAGAGACAGAAAGAATAGTGATGGCCAAGGGCTGGAGGGAGAGTGGCATGGGGAGTTTTTGTCTATTGGGTACAGAGTTTTCGTTTTACAAGATGTGAAGAGTGGGGTGCCTGGGTGGCTCAGTTGGTTAAGCATCCAGTTTCGGCTCAGGTCACGATCTCCTGGTTTGTGAGTTTGAGCCCCACTTCGGGCTTTGTGCTGACAGCTCAGAGCCAGGAGCCTGCTTTGGATTCTGTGTCTCCTTCTCTCTCTGCCCCTCCCTCTCTCATGCTGTCTCTCTCTCTCTCTCTCTCTTTCTCTTAAAAAAAAAAAATATGATGTGAAGCATTCTGGGGATGGATGGCTGTGACGGTCACACATTATGAATATACTGAATACCACTCAGTTGTACACTTAAAAATGGTTAAGAGAGTAAATTTAATGTTATGTGTCTTTCACAATTTAAGAAACTGGAAAAAGAAAAAAAATCAGAAGCACCGTTTGGAACAGTTTGCATTGAAAACTGTAAAATGTGCATATTCTTTGACTCTGTTATTCCACATCTAGGCACATATAACAAAGAAACTACTAAGGATGCACGCACACATTTAGCTTCAGTTCTGATCTTTGAGTGATGAGAGACAGTTCAGTAGGAGAGTTAGGCCTGGAGATTTGAGATCCCCGTCTGCCTCGATTTTAATCAGGCTCCTCAAGTCATTTATTCTCTCTGTGCTTAATTTCCCAATTTATAAAGTGAGTACATAACAGTACCAAGTCATTAAAGTTTTAGTAGAGACTACGTTCAACAAATATAAAGGATTTAAACCAGTATGGAAGAAAGCACCATGTAAACACTTAGCAAGAAAGTGAAAAACCTAAAGATCACATATGAGGAGTTTTTCTATGGAACGTTCATAAAATGGAATACCATACAAATATTAAAAATCTCAAAAGTTTTAGAAGAATTTTCAGTGACATGGAGAGACATCCACAATATTATTAAGTGAAAAGAGAAATAAAGCTGGTTAACAAACAAAAAAGGGGGAAACAAAAGACTTCCATAGACATTTCTCCAAAGGAGACATACAAATGACGCACAAGCATATGAAAAAATACTCAACATTATCAATTATCAGGGAAATGCAAATGAGACAACAATGGGGCATGTGGGTGGCTCAGTGTCTGAACCTTGATTTCAGCTCAGGTCATGATCTCAAGGTTTGTGAGAGTGAGCCTCCTGTCAGGGTCCACACTGACAGTGCAGAACCTGCTTGGGATTCTCTCTTTCCCTCTCTCCCTGCCCCTCCCCCACTTGCTCTCGCTCTCTCCCTCTCTCAAAATAAATCAATAAACATTAAAAAAACAACAACAAAGAGCTATTACCTCACACCTGTAGGATAGCTATTATCAAAAAGAAGAAGTTATAGGTGTTAGCAAGTGTGTGGAGAAATAGGAATGCTTACCTACTGTAGGAGGAATGTAACACAGGACTGCAGCTATGGCAAACAATATGGAAGTTCCTCAAATATTAAAAATAGAACTACCGTGGGATCTGGCAATCCGACTCATGGGTATATACCCAAAAGAATGGAAATCAAATCTCAAAGAGATATCTGCATTCCATGTTCATTTTAGCATTATTCGCAATAGCCAAGATACAGAAACAACCAAAATGTCCATTCACAGAGGAATGAATAACAAAAATGCGGAGTATACATATCATGGGACATCATTTGGCCTTCAAAAAAAAGAAGGAAATCTACCATTTTGACAACATGGATGAATGTGAAGAACATTATGCTAAGTGAAATGAGTCAGTCACAGAAGGACAAGTGATTCCAATTAGATGAGGTATCTAAAATCGTCAAATATATAGAATTGGATAGAATGGGGCTGGGGGAGGTGAAATGGGTAGTTGCTGATCAAGGACTATGAAGTTTTAGTTAAAGAGATGAATAAGCTCTAGAAATCTGCTGTACAACATTGTGCCTATCGTTAACAATACTGTATTGCACACTTAAAAAATTTGTAGGGCTCACGCTAAGTGTTCCTACCAAAAGAAAAAATAAATACAATATGAAAAGTGATATTTGAAATGTACTCCTTACTACCAAGAAGGAAGATGGACCATGCATGAGCAGGAACTTTCCTGCTTCCATCTGTAACTGTGGAAAGTTCAGAAGTCTCATTAGGACTCAGAGAAGACTTGTAAGACTTCCTGGTAGACTATATCATGACATCTCTGTAGTCCTATGATGAAATAGAAGTGAACATCAGCAGATGTGATTTAGCTAATTTGGAAACAGCCACCAAATTTTTTATGGTACACACATTGATTAACGTGAATGTCAGGAGCATTGCCTTGAATCCCTGAGGTGATATTCCTCCTCAGGGTTACCACAGTAGCTGTTCCAGGAATGGAGAGCCTAAAGTTAAGAGCATAGTTCCATTGAAGATAGGCATGTTTTTAAAAATAAAACTATCATGGGGAGCCTGGGTGGCTCAGTCGGTTAAATGTCTGACTCTTAATTTTGGCTGAGTCATGATCTCACAGTCATGGGGTCAAGCCTTGCATCAGACTCTGCGTGGGGCACGGAACCTACTTAGGATTCTCTCTTCCTCTCTCTCTCTGCACCCTCCCCCCCAAGAATAAATAAATAAACTTAAAAAAATAAAACTTTCATCACAACAGATGTCTATAATTTTAATCTTATAAGAAAGGGGTTATAAACACCTTGTGACACCAAATGTTATTCTCTTTTTATATATAAAATTAAGTTGGGGCACTTGGGTGTCTCAGTCACTTAAGCGTCTGACTTCGGCTCAGGTCATGATCTCATGGTTTGTGAGTTTGAGAGTTTGAGCCCCACGTCGGGCTCTGTGCTGACAGCTCAGAGCCTGGAGCCTGTTTCAGATTCTGTGTCTCCTTCTCTCTCTGCCCCTCCCCTGCTCATGCTCTGTCTCTCCCTGTCTCTCAAAAATACATAAATGTTAAAAATTATATATAAAATTAATTCTACATATAAGAAGTCAGGGAATTATGTGCTCCAATATACACAGGCTAATTGTTCCTTTGACATTTTTTAAATCATTCTAGAAAATGTTGTTTATGATCTCTGGCCATTAAGATAAAATTGAACATTGCTCATTTTGCCATTTCCAGCGTGACTCTTTAAAAGCTGGTAAACCACAATGCCCCAGTGCTAATTACTATCTGAGGTAACACAAATGGTAGAATTGTCAAGACAGGCTCAAGCCCATCAGAGATCTTGTCCAACATCAGATTTTACTCACAATCCCAAGGATACAGGCAATAATTAGGCTCAGACAAAGCCTAGAGAGGTCTTAATTATCAAGGTAGCTTTCCAGCTCTTTTTTCCCATATCAGACCTGCACATGCTACTCCAGAAGAGATGGGATCTCCAAGCAAGGACTTAAAGGTTATTACCTAACACAGTGAAGAGTATTTCAGTTATGAAACATTCTTCATTTTTTACCCCAGAAAGTCTCTTACATGACTTTCTCCAGAGATTTGCGCCTCATCAATTCTCAGTTTATCCACTATTAATAATCTTTTAATCAGGGAAGATCCTGCTAACGACATTTATGAGACAAAGCCTCTTCGTCCAAGCAAATATCATTAGTCTATTTAACTGGGGGTCTGATTGACGAGGACACTAGTCCAGGCAGGTCACCAGCCTTCTTTTTCTTTACCTGTTATGTGGGTGGACAGCCCCTAAAGAAAGTGAGTGGATCACAGTTGTTTCAATTTCTCTCCTGTGGTCACGAAGAAAAACAAGCTGCATGAAATAAGATGGCCAATATCTTTAACCAGATGCATATTTTAGAATCACCTGGAATAATTATTTTACAACCCCCCCCCAACAATACCTAACATCCAAAGATTATGACTAGATTATGACTAGATAGGTCTTTGATAGGGCCAGGGTTTTTTGTTGTTGTTTTGTTTGTTTTTTGTTTGTTTGTTTTTGTAATTTAATGTGCTCATCAACAATTGAAAACTACCATAAAATCTAGGGGGTCAATCAGGTCACACCCATCTTTTGACTCTCAATTAGATTTTAATGTGCTCTCAGTTGACCATAATCATTATAAATCTTACCCTGGCAGGTACTGTCTTGAAAAAACTATGTGGTCATGAAAGCAATCATTTTGTCACCATGTTGTAAGGGCAGCACAAAACTGAGCCTAAGTCTGAAGACAAATATTTGGGCCTTTCTTATATAAAGACACCGCCCACATTGTTTAGTGATGAACTTTATTATGTCCCAGGTAGACAGAAAATGAAACTTCAAATATAGTCCAGAGGTGGGGTGCCTGGGTGGCTCAGTTAGTTAAGTGTCTGACTTCAGCTCAGGTTATGATCTCGCCGTTAGTGAGTTCAAGCCTTGCATCAGGTTCTGTGCTGCCAGCAAAGACCTCACTTTGGACCTTCTGTCCCCCTCTCTTTCTGCCCCGACCCTGTTCGTTTGCATTCTGTCTCAAAAATGAATAATATATTTACAGTTCAAATATAGTCCAGAGAGGTTGAGCTCATTGGATTTGAGAATGTGAGAATGTGCTCCAAGGATTATCAAGATGCCTAAAAATGGTCTTTATGGGACAGCAACAGAGAGATGGGGGAGCCACCTAAGCAGAAAAATCTTCTCAGCTCTTAATTCTGATTCAACGATAAGGCAGCCATGGTTTAATTTTTACAGTTATCAGTGTTTATTTAAGTAATCTTCAACTACATGCTGTGACTAAAGTACTTGCTATAGACAGGCACTAGTTTAAGCACAAGATATGCTTCCTCTTGTATTAGGGTTCCCCAGAGAACCAGAAATAGAACCCAATAGTGTGTGTGTGTAGGTAGATAGGTAGGTAGGTAGGTAGGTAGGTAGGTAGGTAGATAGATGATTGATAGATAGATAGATAGATAGGTGATAGACTTATTTTAAAGAACTGACTCACATGATCATGGGGGTTGGCAAATTTGACATCTACAGAGTTGGCTGGAAGTTTGGTAATTCCAGGAGGAGTAGTCTTTAAGATAGAATTCCTTCCTCTTTGGGGACCTCAGTTTTTTCCCTTAAGACCTTGAGCTGACCAAATGAGCTTTTCCCACATCATGGAAGGTGATCTGTTTTACTCAGTCTACTGACGTAAATGTTTTTCATACCTGAATCATGCCTTCACAGCAACATGTAGACTGGTGTTTGACCAATCAACTGGGCACCATGGCCTAGCCAAGTTGACTCGTAAAAGTAGCCATCACACCTCCCTTAATCCTTCCAACAACCCCTAGTATCTTTATTTCGTGTCATTATCATTTCTAATTAGAAATAGGGAAACTGGGGGCGCCTGGGTGGCGCAGTTGGTTAAGCGTCTGACTTCAGCCAGGTCACGATCTCGCGGTCCGTGAGTTCGAGCCCCACATCAGGCTCTGGGCTGATGGCTCAGAGCCTGGAGCCTGTTTCCGATTCTGTGTCTCCCTCTCTCTCTGCCCCTCCCCCGTTCATGCTCTGTCTCTCTCTGTCCCAAAAATAAATAAACGTTGAAAAAAAAAAAATTAAAAAAAAAAAAAAAAAGAAATAGGGAAACTGAGGCACACAAATTACAATACAAATAGGGAAACTGAGGCACATGAATTACAAATTAGAGGTAGACACAAAGTATCCTGTGAATTCATAGGACTGTAACTTAGGAGTGAGATTCTGGCAATAAATATAGGCTATAAATATATAACAGAAGAGATTAAAGATAATTAAGTTTTGAAATCTTGCTTTATAATAATGCCACGGGAAAAGAGAGAGTTAAATTCTGCATAAATGGGTCGGGAAACACTAACCAAATTCACTGTGGATGCACCAGGTCTGCATACCAATACCCCAGGAGCCACCACATCTGCTACGCTTTGTCTAGCGGGAGAATTAAGACTTCAGTGACAGGAAAATAGGCTAATACACTCAATTTCCCCTGGCTCGTTTTAACCTTATTTGCTAACATATTTGCATTGTCTTTTTATAGCAGTACCAGAACAAAGTTACCTGAAAGAAACGGGGGGGTGGGGGGGTGGGGGTGGGGAGAAAGTAATTGTAATTTCTGGGGGGAAAAATACCAGCCACATATTTATAGCATAAGGAAACAACCAAGGTATCAGAATCAGAGGAATAATAATGATTATTAGGATACACTGGGAAACTTTCATGTTCCATACCATGAAACATTCTATGTTGTTTGTATGAATATTTTATGTTCTGTTTCCCTAGATTAAATCACTCAAAGACAATGGGTTTATTCCCATTTCACAGATGAGGATGATGAGGCACAGAGAACTTAAGTCTACCAACTTCAGCCAACTACTAGTGAGTGGGGCAGGATGCTTCTTCATGACATTTAACTGACTCCTGGGGAAGAAACACTATTTGCGGACTAATCTCTTATTATCTCTTGATTAACATTAGAGATGGTGAAATGGAAAAATGTGAAGGGAGAAGATATTAGCTGAGTTCCATCTGGGATATGTGCTCACTAGGTGACAGGATTAATTGCCCATTGAGTCTCCAAAGTTCTCATTTCTAAAATATATTGGTATTTCTGTGAGATGTTACATATGAAGTGGCATATGGTGTCAATGTGGTGCTAAATACACATTTATTCCTTTCCTATCTTCTTATAAAAGGGACTCTCTGGGAGTGCCTGGGTGGCTCAGTTGGTTAAGCGTCCAACTTGGGCTCAGGTCATGATCTCGTGGTCCATGGGTTCGAGTCTGAGTTGGGCGCTGTGCTGACAGCTCAGAGCCTGGAGACTGCTTTGGATTCGGTGTTTCCTTTTCTCTCCGCCCGTCTCCCACTTGCACTCTGTCTATTTCAAAAATAAACAAACAATAAAAAAACATTTAAAAAGGGACTCTAATCTGAGATCCCTGGATATACTTTGTTTATACCATGAAACTGTATGTAAAAAATGCATGCATGTGTATGTTTTCATTTATCTGATCAAAAGGACCATTCCCAGCAAAAGAATCTTTATGTTCATAAGATTACAAAGGAAAAAAGAAAGAAAAGAAATACTATCCTGTAGCATTATATTAAAATCAAGGCATGTGATGAAGTACTCTGAGATGTTTTAAAGGGCCAGAAAAACTTTTGAAATATTTTAATTTACCTTCATGGGAAATAATTTTAGATGCAATGGAGGCTAAACTATGGTTATTGATTTGGTATTTTTTTTTGTAAGTTTGTGGGTATGTGTGTCTGTGGGAGAGCAAGAGAGAGGAAAAGAGAGAGAGAAAAACCAATCAGGAATATTTTTCAAGTTTTTTGACCAAAGGAGTAGTATTCAATTTTAGACCTAATTGGTAGAGTCTTGTATTGTTCAGGGAGTTTTATGTTCTGCGTTTGATTCTGTACACGCATGAAGAAATATATGCAATTGTCATTTCTATTATAAATCAGAAGTAATAAAAATGGTCCTGTTTTATGGGAAAGAGGGCAGTGTGTGCTGTTTCTTTATGGCCTTTATATTTCTAGCTGGCCAAAAGTACCCCTTATTTCATGCTATACAGCTGTCAGCCTAGGAAGAACCGACGGGAAGAATGACAGAATAAATGTGCATTGCATCTGGCATTTGTGTCCTTTTGCTAGAAAAGGTGAAGCTGGGTTAAGATCTCATCTCCTTTTGCGATGAAGGGATCAGAATGAGGTCTTTTTACAACAACAATACCCTAGACATCCACCTCAGAGAAGAGCCCATTCTTCCCGGGAGACTCTACCTTGAGAGAATGCACAAAGCATTGAAAAAACTACATGTGGGAAATGAGTCAGGTAAAAAAAAGTTGGAAATAAATCAGGTAAAACATTGTCCAAATTGAGAAAAATTCCAGGAAGGACAGAAGAGCCAAAGTTGGAGACCTTCTCTGCCCATACCTATCTTCTAATTCAAAGCGTCATTGGATAGTAACTTTGAAGGTCAAAAAGGCTTGAGAGTTCATCTAGTCCAGTGCTTACAAACCTAGGCTGCAAACATTGTTTTACAAAATGCTTTTGAACTGTCTGTACCTAAAAAAACTATTCTATGTGCATATGCGCAGCATAAGTTATTCAGTAGTGTGTTGTGTGACACACAATAAAAAGTTGTTTCTTTAAAACAAGAAAGTATGATCCATCATGGACACACACACACACACACACACACACACACTCACACACAAGCAGGCAACAGAAATGCCCTATAAGAACAACCAGACATTCAATGTAATAGACAAAGATTTCAAAATAGCCATTATACATATATTAAGAATGAAAGAAAACCATGGTTAAAGAAGTAAAGTGTGATGATACTGTTGAATCAAATAAAAAATATAAATAAAAATAAATTAGTAAAATGATATAAATGAAAATCCTGGAGTTGAACTATATCATAACTGAAATCAAAAATTGACTACAGGGGCCCAACAGTAGATTTGAACAACAAAGGAAGAATTAACAACTTTAATATAGATTGACAAAGATTGTATAATCCAAAGGCAGAGAGGAAAAAGAATGAAGAAAAATGAATAGAGCCTCAGAGAAATGTCAGATACCATTACTGTGCCAACACATGCATAATGAAAGTGACAGGAAAAGATGAAAGGGAAAAATATTTAAAGAACTAATGACTGAAAACTTTCTGAATGTATTGGAAATGTATTAATTTAAACACCCAGGACACTCAACAGACTATATTAGGCAAAACACAATGGGATCCACAAAGATACCTGTCATGGCAAAAATGCTAAAGAGAAGGGAAAATCTGGAAAGCAAGAAAAAATGGACTCATCATTTTAGAAGGTTCTGGAGTAACATATTCAAAGTGCCCAAAGCGGGTGGGGTGGGGGTGGGGGGGGGAACAACTGCCAACAGAGTCCTACATCCAGCAACGTTGTCTTTCATCCAAAAGACTTTCTGAAACAAAGAGACTTTCTCCAATAAAAATTGAGATGTAATCTCACTTGCCTATTTTTGTTTTTGTTGTCTGTGCTTCTGGGATCATATTGAAAAAAAAATCAATGACTAAAGGGATGTTAAAAGGCTGCTTCTATATTTTTTTTCTAATAATTTTACACTTCTAGGTTTTATATTAATCCAATTTTTAACAAAGTCATTTCCTGTTTTTTTTTTAAGTTTATTTATTTATTTTGAGGGGAGAGAGGCAGAGAGAAAGGGAGGGAGAGAGAATCTCAAGCATCATCCTCACTGTCAACACAGAGCCCCATGTGAGGCTCTAACTCACAAACTGTGGGATCATGACTTGAGCTGAAATCAAGAGAAGGCCACCTAACTGAATGGGCCATCCAGGCGCCCCCCTTTTAATTCATTTTGAGTTGAGTTCTGTATATGGTGTAGGTATGAGATAAGCGTTAATTTCATTCTTCTTTATGTGGATATCTAGTTTTTCCAACAGCATTTAATGAAGAGATGACCCTTTTCCATTGTATATTTTTGGTACCCTTTTGAAGATTAGTTGACGATGTATGTGTGGACTTATTTCTGGACCCTCTATTCTGTTCTGTCAGAACTGCTTTATGCCAGGACTGCTTTAATTTAAATTACAGCTTTGTGATATATTTTTGAAACCAGGAAATGTGACATCTCCATCTTTTTTCTTGTTCAAGATCGCTTTGGCTCTATTGGGGTCTTTCCATATTAATTAAAAATTTTTTATAGCTTTTTATTCCTGGTTTAAGTTTCTTTCTTTTTAATTGAGGTATAGTTGACATTCAGAACAACAATGAAGTATCACCAGTTAGAATGGCTATTATCAAAAAGTCAAAAGATAACAAATGTGAAGGATGTAGAGAAATGGGAACCCTTGTTCACTGTTGATAGGAATGTAAATTTGTATAGCCAATATGGAAAACAGTATGGAGGTTTCTCAAAAAATTAAATATAGAACTACTTTAGGATTCAGCAAGCCCAGTTCTGGGTATATATCCAAAGGAAATGAAATCTGGATCTTGAAAAGTATTTGTACTCCTGTTCCCACTGTAGCAACTATTCACAAAAGCCAAGATATGGAAATAATCTAAGTGTCCATAGACAGATGAATGGATAAAGAAATGTGGCACCTGTATGATGGAATATTTTTCAGTCTTAAACTAGAAGAAACTAGATGAGCCTGGAGGACAGAATGCCAAGCAGAATAAGCGAGACACAGAAAGTTACATCCTGTAGGATCTCACCTATATATGAAACCTACAAAAGTTGAACTCTTAAAGGCAGAGAGTAGGCAGGTGGTTGCCAGGGCCTGAGGAGTGAGAGAAATGGAAAGATGCTGGTCAAAGGATACAAAATTTCAGTTACACATGGCCAATAAATTCCAGGGATCTAATAGATGGTAGGGTGACTATTGTTGATAATGCTGTATTGTATACATGAAATTTGCCAAAAGAGTAGATGTTAAGCGTTCTTATCACACACACAAAGAAATGATAAGCATGTGAGGGGATGGATATGTTCATTAGCTTGTTTGTGGTAATGATTTCACAATGTGTATATATCTAGGAGACATCACACTGCACATTTTAAACATATACAATATTTATTTGTCAATTATACCTCAATAAAGCTGGAAAAAATTGAGATAATTTGTTTCTAGGAGACCCACTTTACAAGAAATACTAAGACTAGTAAAAGTAATTATGTCATTATAAATGACAATGGAAGTGCATTTTTTTCATTTCTTCTAAACTGATTTATTTATTTATTTTTTTTTTTTTAATTTTTTTTTCAACGTTTATTTATTTTTGGGACAGAGAGAGACAGAGCATGAACAGGGGAGGGGCAGAGAGAGAGGGAGACACAGAATTGGAAACAGGCTCCAGGCTCTGAGCCATCAGCCCAGAGCCTGACGCGGGGCTCGAACTCACGGACTGCGAGATCGTGACCTGGCTGAAGTCGGACGCTCAACCGACTGCGCCACCCAGGCGCCCCTCTTCTAAACTGATTTAAAAAGCAGTTCTAGAAAATAATCCATACAATGTATTGTTGGCCCTATGACATGCATAAATATAATATATGTATATAAATTTGTCACTAAGAGCACAAAAGAGATGAGAAGAATTAAAGTTGTATTAGGTTAAGGAAATGACTCCAGATTTTGCCAAATCCATGGGAACAAATGAAGAAAACAAAAAATAATAAATAAAGAAGTTAATATTTTGAATCTGTAAACAAATACTTGTTCTTCTTTATGCCTTCAAACGTTTTCAAAAACATAAAATTATATAAAGTAATAAATATAACAAATATTGTGATTTGTGATATATATATATATAAAGTTAATATAAATAATAATAAAGTAAAACTAGGGAAAGGAATAGAGCTATAGAAGAGTAACATGCCTATATATAACTTGGAATACCACTACAAACCAACTTGACCTATTGGTGTCTGTAGAACATTTCACTCAATAACAGCAGAATATACGTTCTTATCTCTTTCATATTTCCTATCTCTGTCTTTATCAAAGGATGCAGGAAGTTTATGCCAGTCCCTTGTTTCATTCAGTGATCCTAGATTCAGTTCCCCCACATAGTTGGTGAAGCATCAGTATTCCTCACTCCAGAGCACTGAACTTCTAGCTACCTATGACTGCCATTGGATCCAAGTTCCAGGTGTCTTCTGACATGAGCCCCATCTACTGGAGATTTTCCAGATATATGCGTCTTATCTCTGATAAGGGGTATGCTTTTTATTTGCGGATAATTTGATCTGTTTTTACAGTGATTAGACAGTAAGTTAGAGTTCAAATCTAAATTTTGAAAACTTATACTGCCAACTTTTCCAGAACTGTCCTCCATAAGTTAATGCCCCTAAACCCACAGATTAACTCTTAGCAGATAATAGTTTACCAGTCTTTTATTTTCCTCATAAAATTCCAAGTTGAAATAAACATTACATTTTTTTTTAAGTTTCACACATCAAATATATTCAACTAAGTTTCTATCCTGCTCTGATTCTATATTGAAATGGGCCATAGAAATAATACTAGTTCAGTATCGAAAACCTAGCTACAATTTGGTTGAGTAATGTAATAAAAATATTTTGTAGCAGACAGCTTGCCTTCCCAGGTTTGGGATGAATATACACTCACCTCACTTAGGTTCAATCGATCAGATGCAAGTGACCCAGACTGAATCAGAACTTGATGCAAAGGTGTAGACATTGCAGAGTACCCTTGGGGTAGTGCCAATAATATGGAGTTTCTAGGGCAGTAGGGACAATGGTGCCAGCAGTGGTGAGGGCCCAGCATCTGGTCTAAGTGGTGCTGTTGGTGCAAAGTGAAGCAGTGATCGAAATGGTGTCATAGCCCTGCTTGTGTGGCATCAGCACGAGTGACGTGCCTAATCGCCTGCCCTCTGAGGCAGGCTTTCAAGCCCTCCCGGGGACCCTGTGTGTGATCCAGCATCTTACATCCTTTTCATAAATTCATTGCCTAATTTAGCCAGACTAACATCCTGACTGATAACGATAGCCACCATTTCTATTTTTATAGAACTGCAATTGTCTGTTTGTGTCTCCCCACATTCATATGTTGAAATCCTAACTCCCAAGATGATGGTATTAAGAGAAGGGGCCTTCAGGAGGTGATTGGGCTCTACCCTCAGAATGGGATTAGTGACCTTATAAAAGAGAGTTCAGAGAGCTCCCTCACCCGTTCTGCTATGCACGTGGGAAGAGGACAGCTATGAGCCGGGAAGTGGAACTCACCAGACACTGAATCAGCAGGTGCCTTGATATTGGACTTCCAGCCTCCAGCACTGTGAAAAATAACTGTGTATTGTTTATAAATCACCCCATTTATGGTATTTTTGTTATAGCAGGCTGAATGGACTAAGATAAGCACCTTGACAAAGAAGCTCCAACTATTAGAAAGACTGTAGATGTTCTGTGGTTTATATTAATGTCCTACCATGCCCACTGAAGATATTGCTATTCATGGAGTTCAATAAATACAATGAGCACTGTGACAATAAATTGAAGGATGTATCAATTTGAAAGATATATAAATAGTTAGGATTGGGTTTTTATTCACAACATCAAGTTGTTTGAGGAAAGGAACGATTTTTCATTTCTTAGCTGTTGGGTTTCCTTACCCTGTCTTCACCATAACTGCTTTGCTCATCCTTTCCATTCCTTTCTCAAAGCATCCACTCGGTATCACTGAGGTATTCACTGAGGGTCACTCTGTCACTTCTTTCCTTGGTTTCTAAGTATGTTTCATCAATTTCTCCTTTGCTGTGTCTCTAATCTAACCTGCACACTGATCGTGGCGCCATGATCTATTATGTGAATTTACGCGTCTGTCTCCATTAGAATGTGAGGTCCCTGAGGACTGGGAGTGTACCTTATTTGAATTCACAAAGTTAACATAACTTAGTGTTATGCTTAGTTAGACTTGTTTAAATATATGTAAATGTATCCAAAATAGAAATTGTTATATATACCAAAGTACTAGAAAAATGCTGATGGCAGAAATCTGACCATTCTGTGAATAGACTTCTCTGGAAGGGAAGTTATTAATTGGTTAAGTATTTGGAATTTAAATTTATTTTTAACCCTCTGGAATCACCAAGACGGCCAGTGAGGCCTCCAGACTACTCAGCAAAGCCCATGGTGCTTCTGTGAATCCCATGATGATGGAAATGCCTTGGTAGCTGTCTTAACCTCCACAAAGACAGTGAGCATGTAGGCAACATCTTACATGAGAAACTTCTCTTGACCATTCACAAGTGCTTCTGTTGTGTTTCTGTAAAACCCTATGATCACTGTAACACTAATAAATTGGCCGACAAGTATTTATTGAATTGAACAGAACAGTTTCTGAGACTGGTTCTTTTACATAATTTGTCCATAAGGCCGTAAAGAGATACTCTTAGTATATGGGTGTGTGTAGGTGTGTGCATACACAGGGATGTATAGACACAGGAATGACACCACAAATAAATATTTGAGGCCATGAACTGTACCCCCTGTTATCTGTTTTCTTCGTTATATCATACTAGTCACATTTCATCTCACATTGGTCATTGCAACTTGACAATAACTTGATAGAATTATTTATAATCTCACAAGGAAACAATTTTGATACACAAAGCTGATTTCGATGCTTACATTTTGATGCACTTGACAGAAAGGCAGTCCCATTACACTGAAGCCATACTTCAAAGGTATATGCCGCATCAGCCTGTCAGATGCAATTAGAAACTTTAGAAAGAACAACTGGAATAATTTTCAAGACAAAGCCGGGTAAACTCAAATTAGTCACACCAACTTTTTATGGGTTCGTAGTGCCCATCTGTGAAAAATTATGGCCCATTAGAAGTGAAAATGGGTAAGTTACAGAGTAAAGGAGTGCTAATCAAATATTCTAAAAAATGAAAGCAAAATCTCTGAGCATTAATTTATTTACAGCATGAATAATTTAATATCCACCTCAGATTTAATTACAAGCCATGGTCAATTAACTAATTTAGTAACAATGTGTAAATAATGGATAATTTCTATGCGCTAGATGAAACTCAAAGAATTGCTGTAATATCGAAAGGATTGTAAATAATGGGATTGTCTTCCCAAAAGTTTTGACAACGAAACAGAATATGAGTATTTAGAACAGATTTTTTTTTTAACTTTACAACTGGTTTTGAATATGAATATGATCCACGTAATTTACACATTCTGGAAAAAGTTAGAAAGATATCAATGAATCCATTGTCTAAATTACATTTTTGTGGTACCGACCTAGAAACATAATGGAAGCCAATATTTGACTTACAAGATGAAAAGCACCGTTCTGAGAGCTTTTCACTTACAAATTCATTAAATTCCTACAACAACACCTTAAGGTAGATACTATTCTAACCTTTGGTTTGCAATTCAGAAACCAAGGCACCGAGAGTACACAAACATGCCCAGTTTCACAGAACCAACAGCAGAACTGGGGTCAACTAAAAAATTCTGACTCTAGATCTGTCCTTAAAGGTAATGGATGTTACGCGGAGCAAACATCCCTACTAAAAGCAGAAATAATAACAAAGAAATGATAATACTCTGATCACATCAAGAGATACTTAAGGTAGGCAGTTACCATAACGGGTCATTATCACTCTAATGGAAAACTCATCTGTCAATTTGGAAGCTTCATTATTTCCCAAGTGGAACACAGGGCTCCTGGGGAAGATCTCTGCTTAGCTGAGTATGAATCTCTGACCTCTAAGTAACTCAAGTGCTAATTTCCTTGCTTCTCTATGCCCAGCAGGAATTAGCAATGTGGCAATTGGAGCGAGTAATGTTTTAAAAACTTACTAAGGTCTAAGTGTGAATCCTGCCTTTGTCACTTGCTAACTTTCAGATTTAGGTAGACTTTGTTTGGTGTTCAGTATTATTTAGTTTTCTTTTCACACAGTGCAAATATTTGGAGAAGATAAACCCTGAATACTCTTGCTTTGCTCTTTAAATCTTGCAATTATGAGAGAGTTAAAAAATGCAATTATTTGCCATAATAAGACAGGGACTTGTAGTTGACTTTTTAACACTGTTTTGATTTCCAATATGGTTTTCGTTACATAGTTCATAGAATAATGTAAAATGAGCAAAAAGAAGTTTCTTATTTGTTGAGTTAGGTTTTATCCTTTTAAAATGAGTACTTAATCTCATTCAGAAAAAAAATCAATGAGTTTCTACTGAAAAAATAAAATGCTTATTAAATGCTCATTTGAATCAAAGCTTTGAAACAGAATTTAGTTAACTTGCTAGTTAATTCTTTTTATTCTTAGTTTTTTCGTCAATGCTATTCTGCATTTTATAACCAAGGGCATTTTATAACCAAGAACTCAGTATTTTGTGGAACATTTTTGTCCTTCATAAGTAAATATATCTTTTATGCTCTCACTATAGCCATAGCTAAGAGCAGTTTGCCTAGTCATTCCCTCTAATAACTTGTGTCTGAATAAACTAATCCCTAAATGTGTCTCTGTGGCATCACTGAACCCCAAGGGAATTCTGATCAGGATGCTTCTGACTCCTGCTAAGAATACCTGTTTCCTCCATAAAATTACAAGGCCTCCAAAGAAATGTCCTACATGGTAGATTGAATTTCTCCATCAATGTGTAGATATTTAATTGATGTTTTTGCTGGGATAGTAAGCAGAAAATTTAGCCATAAAAGCATTCTACCTTGGGCAAGACCATGGATAAAGACTCTTGTTCAAGTAAATTCAATTAAAAATTCACACACACACACACACACACACACACACACATTATAGATACAGAGTAACTACACAGAGAGAATTAAAATTACAGTATTTGTTCTTGCTCATAGAAAGTATGTTTTGGGCTCTAACACCTTCCCAAAGGGTATATGACTAATATCCAGGTCAATTGTTACATACAACAAGAAATATAATTAGACTCTGGTACATGCTATTAGAATGTACCAACAGAGATTAGAAAAGGTATAATGAAGTTTGGAATAGAACTTCGTTTTGGAGTAGTAACTATTGGGTGTACATCTCACATTGACATATAAAAAATGTTTAAACTTGGCATGGTATCCAACTTATACAAATCTCAACTTCATGAGTTGAGTATAAAATGAGCATAATAATATCTAACAGTTTGTTGTAAAAATAAATAAGATGCTTAGACATTAGCAGAGTGGCCTTTCACACAATAAATATTTGGTATTAGATAATCAATCTTGGAAGGAAGAAGAATAGTAAAACTTCTTTAGAGGTTAGAGCATTTTAACAAATTGGGCCAGGATGTGCATGCAATAATATTAATAGGGTCTTTCAAGAGAAAGGAACAATATTGACAAGGGCTAGAAGGAAGGTTTATGCTAAATTTATCCTATTGAGGAAGAGTTCAATCAGGCTAGAGAGCAGACTACCTGAATACACACAGAAAGAAGTTAGGGTACATTGTTCCATCAGTTACCAAAATTTTTGTTAAAACCTTCCTATTTTGCATTAAGAGTTTATGACTCTATGGCAGGTAGATACTCAAATAGGTAATCAAGTAAAGAGAGAAGAATAGGAAAACAAGAGCCAAAAAAGGTAGAATCAGTCCCATGAGGTTAACAAGCAAGAATATCCCATAGACCAATATCCTTAGCAAACATTAACATTGCCACAAACCATTAAGATTCTGGATTAGCTTTCAACAATGGAATACCGTGTAACTAACAACCCAAGTTAGAAAAGGATGATGGGGGACAGCCCTATTAATTTTTGTTCCTTCATGAAATTCCCTTATTTCTTGGAGGAGTCATGCTGATAACAGCAACTTTCATCAAAACAGCTGCAAGAGTGTGTGAGACAAACATTTATAAATAAATCATGATATAGAATCTCTACATTTCCAACAACTGATATGCAGGGAAAAAGAAATGTTTCTGAGTGAGAAATCTACATATTTTCACCATGCCTTTCTTTCTTCTTCCTGTAGAATTGGAAGAATAAAAATTGGCAGAAGATTCCTTTAGTCTGGCATACATTTCATTAGAAATTCTAACAGGCTTATACATGATTTACTGGAAATGTTGCAAGTCAACGTGCAAAAGATTTTGACTTGGGTTAATATGATCTTTGTTGTCTCAACACGGGTTTTCAAAAAATTCCATCCATATCTGTCATGAGGATATGAACTTAACTCTTTGAAATGATTATTTATATGCATTTAGATGTCCTTTATTGGTGCCAAAACATCTCTAAAAATAAATCCCACCAAAAACCAACCACCGAATTGAATCCTCCCTTTTTTTCTTGTTTGCTTTCTGTAAAGTAATAAACATTTCTCCAGATATGTCTACTGAAGAATTTTATCACATGTACATCTTTTTCACTGAACATAGTCATTCAGTCTCCTTACCCAGAGAAGTTTCTAAGAAGTCCCATCTCACCAATCAGAATTTCCAACTTCACTTCATAAAAAGATCTTACTTTGAAGCAGCTTGATATTTGTGTCCAAAATGGGGTTACATTTAGAATTTTGACACAGCCATTGCTTCACTTTCTGATAAAAACATGTGCGGATCACCCTGTCATTGAATTTTTGTCTTTAGAAGATCTGTTTGATAAATATCATAATCCAATCAAATCATTTCATTAGGCTATTAAAGAATTTGGAAAATCTAGAAGTAATCTAGTTTTATTGTGAAGTTGATTTGAAAGTGCATATTAGAAAAAAATAAAAGTGCCTATTAAAAACAGAACACTGTATAGCAACTATTTGGTTATAGTAATGAATTTTTAAGATGCAACCATTTTTAAGACGCTTACATACTAAAAGAGAAGATATGCCAATAATTTACAATAGCATTGTTTGTAGGGGTGAAAAGTGAACAGTAGAGTCCTATTAAAACTTTTGTGTTTGACTTGCTAAAGCCAGAACACTTCAAAAACAGTCACTCTATTTACTATACATGTCTAGTGAATTAATCCTTTGGTTGATTATAAAAACTAGAAATATTTTTTTTTAACGTTTATTTATTTTTTTTGGGACAGAGAGAGACAGAGCATGAACGGGGGAGGGGCAGAGAGAGAGGGAGACACAGAATCAGAAACAGGCTCCAGGCTCTGAGCCATCAGCCCAGAGCCCGACGCGGGGCTCGTACTCCCGGACCGCGAGATGGTGACCTGGCTGAAGTCGGACGCTTAACCGACTGCGCCACCCAGGCGCCCCAAAACTAGAAATATTTTTAGAATATATGCCCTCTTAGTTGAAATTTCACATGGTTTCGACAGATTTATAAATTACAAATAAAAGATGATGTGTATATGCTTCACTTACTGCCACTGTGATACTTTAAACTGTATCTTTTTTTTTTAACTTTTTTTTTTTTTATTTATTTTTGAGACAGAGAGACAGAGCATGAACGGGGGAGGGGCAGAGAGAGAGGGAGACACAGAATCAGAAGCAGGCTCCAGGCTCTGAGCCATCAGCCCAGAGCCCGACGTGGGGCTTGAACTCACGGACCGCGAGATCGTGACCTGAGCTGAAGTCGGACGCTCAACCGACTGAGCCACCCAGGCGCCCCTAAACTGTATCTTTATGTATAGGTGTATGTGTATGTGTGTGTGTAGTTTACCTCTTCCTAATTTTGAATTTTAGATGCCATGTAGAAATATAATGAATACGAAATAAATATTTAAAGATATTGAAGTAAAGGAGAAAGGTTAGTGGAAAACACCGAAATGAAACTAAATGTAAAGATGATGTAAATCAATGGATGTCATAAAAATCTTACACAGTACAAAGGTGGGTCATAAATGACTTTAAATTCCCTAATAGCCACATCATGTGATCTTTTAAAAGAACATCAATGTCTAAAAGGAGGACAAGACAGAATAAAAGAAACAATTTCAGTTGTTCAGAAAAAGCCTAAATGCACTTTCATAATGCACATAAAATTATTCGATAGAAAAGCCAAATGATAAATAATTACAAAACCCATTGATATGAATGTACCAATGTAAGCATTTCCTTACTCGTGAGTTACATCATACATTAAAATATTTATTCATACCCTCAACGATCTATTCAAGAAATCTTCAGTGAACACCCACCATGGTGCCAGATGCTTTTCTAAGCACTGAAGATACCACTACTGCTCCCATAGCATTTCCAGGCCAGTGGGGGGGAAACAGACAATAAACAATCGTATCACTGTCTATTACTTTTTGTATTTCTAAGATCTGCTTCATAAATATCATAACTCAATGAAATAGTTTCATCATTAGGCTGTATACTAGATAGTGAGAGAACCATAGCAGAATACATCAGATTAAGTGGAAACAGAAAAACACTGTGGCACTGGATTGCTTGGGATGATCTCACTGATAAGAGAACATTCCAACCAACAGGACAATTGAAACATGCATCACATGAGAGAAAGAGGCATATTTGGGGTAAGCTCTTTGGGTCAGAGTTAAAAGTAAACGCGAAGTAACCAGCATACAGTGTGAATTTTGGAGATGCTACGAGGACCCCGGTGTGGTGGAGGGACGGGCACAAGAGGAAAACTGCAGGAGGAAATGTCAAAGAAGCCATTGAATTGTGTGGATTCTGAAGGCCACGTAAAAAATGTGAAGTTTTGCTCTGCCTGAGATGTCACGCCCTTGGGAGTTCCGACTAGAGTAGTGAATGAGGTGACTTAATCCATCTTTGAAAGACTTGGTTCAATGATTTTGTGACAGAGAAATGCAGTTAAAGAAGGAGAGAGGTTCAGTGGGGGTTACAGCACTGAACCAGAGAATAGGTGATGAGCTCAGGTGACAGAGAAAGGTTGTTCAAATTCAGAATCTTTTTTTATTTTTTATTTTTTAAAGTTTACTTCCAAATTAGTCAGTGAAACAATGATTTCAGGAGTAGATTCCTTAGTGCCCCTGACCCATTTAGCCCATCTGCCCTCCCACAACCCCTCCAGCAACGCTCAGTTTTGCTCTCCATATTTAAAAGTCTCTTCTGAAAAAAAAAAAAAAAATAAAAAAAATAAAAGTCTCTTCTGTTTTGTCCCCCTCCCTGTTTTTATATTATTTTTGTTTCCCTTCCCTTATGTTCATCTGTTTTGTCTCTTAAAGTTCTCATATGAGTGAAGTCATATAATATTTATCTTTCTCTAATTTCACTTAGCATAATACCCTCCAGTTCCATCCACATCGTTGCAAATGGCACAATTTCATTCTTTTTGATTGCCAAGTAATACTCCATTGTACACACACACACACACACACACATATATATATATATATATATATATATATATATACCATATCGTCTTTATCCATTCATCCATCGATGGACATTTGGGCTCTTTCCATACTTTGGCTATTGTTGATCGTGCCGCTATAAACATGGGGGTGCAAGTGTCCCTTTGAAACAGCACACCTGTATCCCTTGGATAAATGCCTGGTAGTGCAATTGCTGGGTCGTAGGGTAGTTCTATATTTAGTTTTTTGAGGAACCTCCATACTGTTTTCCAGAGTGGCTGCACCAGCTTGTGTTCCCCAAATTCAGGATCTATTTTGAAGTTAGAGACAAGATTACTCAAGGACTGAGTGTCAAGTGTGAGAGAAAGGGAGGAGTCAAGAATGTCTCCAAGGTTTCTGAACAGAAAGATGGGCACTGTGACTAACTTCAGTTGCACCCTGGGAATTAGAGAAGCTAGTGTCAGGGTCACGGTGCACTTTGGGGCATAGTGAGTTAATGTCAATCAGCCAGTGTTCTTCCGAGACTAGATTTCAGGTAAAATTTGGTCTTGAAGGTAACAATTTGAGCATCATCAGAATATAGTGGAAATCTAAATGGACTGGATGAATGTGTGAAGAAACAGATAAGCATATGAAGGTAACTAAAAGTAGGAGAATGTTGTCCAAAAGCCAAGGGCAACAAAATCTCAAGGAGGAATAATTCAGCATTGCTAATAGTTTTAAAAAACCTGATAAGTTGTAACCATATTTTGTCATCTGGAGACAACTCACGACATTCAAAAAGGGGTCTCAATTGGAATTGTGGTGATAAAAACCTTAATTGGTGTGTGGGTCTAGGGAAGAATGAGAATATTGACCCTTTCAATGTAATTAATCCAATCAGCTCTTGTTTCATTCACTAAGCAATTCAAAACGTCTTGCCATATCTATATTAACCATTGTGTTGCATTGACCTCCATGCTTCACAATTTTAAGTGCTTTTTTGTATTTTTTTTAACATTTATTTTATTCTGGTTTCTTTGAAAGAGAACACTAATCACAAAGATGCCAAGATTATCCTTGTTTTTAAACTGAACATGCTGGGTCAGCTTGTCACGACTTTCCACTATTTGTTAAGGTAGTACTTTCAGATCGTATTAATCTTTGATTTCTTTTCCTTTTTAATTTTTAATGTTAATTTATTTTTGAGAGACAGAGTATGAGCAGGGGGAGGGGCAGAGAGAGATGGAGACACAGAATCTAAAACAGGCTCCAGGCTCTGAGCTGTCAGCACAGAACCTGATGCGGGGCTTGAACTCACAAACTGTGAGATCACGACCTGGGCCAAAGTCGGATGCCTAACTGACTGAGCCACCCAGGCATCCCCTTGATTTATTTTTCTATGCAAGTATATTATTTGTGTACTAAACAAGTGGAGGAATTGAGTCATCACCTCTGCCACTCCCAATTTACTGGCTTCTATTGTATTCCAAAAATGTGTGTGTGTGTGTGTGTGTGTGTGTGTGTGTGTGTGTATGGAAATCTTTCTGGAATCACATAAAAATACAGCGTAAAATAATAAAAACTTCAAGCCTATATGAATAATAGCAAAAATCACTAAATAGGAAGACTCATAATACATATTAACATCTATAATTTGAATCTCTTATACAGTAGATTTTATATAGCTGCTTTTTACCTGATTTTAAAAATGAGCATTCCATGGTTCTGGTTCCACATGTTAGGAAGGCCACCCAAAAGACAATTCTTATAGGATCAATAAGAGAGGTGAGGACATGGGGCTGACAAGTCATGTTGCCCCAAATTAGAGAGAGAGAGACAGAGACCTGCACATACAGGGAGTCATGGCTGACATGAGCAGAGACACATAAGCAGAAACTTCACTGGGAGCCAGTGTTGGGGTAGGAAAACCCAAGCTGTAATTGATGAGTTGCTGGAGGCTCAGTGTGGACAATTCTGAGACTTCAAATCTCCAGGGAGACCCGGTCACAGGGAGTGCTCACAGTTTTGTGGAGAATTACCTTCCGGAGCTCAACCACTTTACCCTAGTAAATACTGGAGTAAAATCCACTCACGCTTCCACAAGGGGAGGGGGAAAGGAACCATTTTGAAATATCCACAGTATTCTCTTCTTAACAAGGCGTGCTCTCAGGAGAAACTGTTAACCAGGCCCTAAGCTACTGGATAGGTTATCAGAGCCTTACTGGCCTAGAAGAAAGGAAATAACCAGCTCTAGCCCACTTAGCCTTCCTATCCCAACTAAGGGGGTGGAGTGGAGGGTACTGACCAATATGTAGTTCACGGTCCAGAGGCATAGACTCTCTAGAAGATGAAGACTCAATCATAGGACTATAGAAATCTTCCCCTCCCCCTAAAACTCACCATCACATTCGTAAAGGTCAATTTATACCACTTCCTTTTGAGCAGTACATCATGTCTGGCTACCCTCCCCCACCCAATAAAGAATATATATTTTCTCCTTACTAAAACTAGTTCAATATTCCCTTAATTGTTGTGAGAGATTTTCTGTTTCTTTTTCTTTTTTCACAAGTTAACCCTTGGGGAAATTTGAAATTTTACTTGATATAAAGTATGTGCTAGATTAAACTATTCATATGTTTGCTAAACAGGTAATTCCCTTTCTCAACTGATTTAATATTAAGCGAGCTCCACAGTAAGGAATAGTTGATACGGAATTGTAATCTGAGTTCTCAGGAATCGCATTTGTCATAATTCATGTGTTTTCTTTTTTCTTCTTTTTTTTTTTTTTGGTGATTTTTTTTTATTTTATATATGAAATTTATTGTCAGATTGGTTTCCATACAACACCCAGTGCTCATCCCAAAAGGTGCCCTCTTCAATACCCATGTGTTTTCTGTACGTGTTCGCACACAACCAGATGTTATTCACCTTTTAAAAATCACACTTTTTTGTTTTCTCACAAGATGGACATTTTCCCACAAAGAGCCAACATTTAGAACATTTCCCAGTCGATGAAAAGACAGCAACAAAGCACTTTTCAAATGAGACTGGATTTCTAAATGATCAGCTGCCTCCCAAAGCTTTGTTCAAATTCATATCTCAGAATAATTGCAAATTACTACATGGCATGAACTGTCGGCATATAGGAGAGAGATCATTAGGGCATGAATTAAGACTGTGGCTGAAGAAAAGGAGAGGAGGAGCTGGATTCAAAAGATACTAGATTATTCTGAATCCTTCTCCCTCTAGAGATCTGCATATTAAATCCCTGTGTTCTTATTCTGTGCCTTCAACAGGCCTGACAATTCTAGCATATACACCCTGTGTGTTTATATGGTGCCATTCATATCAAGTAAGGCTTCTTCTGCCATATTTCTATGTTTTAAAATGTATGGGCTTTATTTTTCTATTTCCCTTCTCACAGGGGAAAAGATTCATGAGAGATTGTTTTCAGGGCTAATGCTCTCCTTTCCTTCACCTCCAGCAATGCCGGTTACACTTCTCGTAGATGTTGAGGAATTTAGACATTAGTTTGGGAAGCATTGAAACCTTCAGAATTGCTATCCAACATTAAAGTGTGACCCTAAATCTAAATTTTTGTAATTTGTCTCAAAAAATGCCTGTCTAAATTTTTCAAGGTATCTTTATGATTTGTGATTGTTTTTGACAGTAGAAAATATTTAGTATATATTTTTTCATTGATATACATATTATTTTTAATATTATAAAAGCAACTGTTTTTCATAGCAAAATATTACAAAATGCTGAAAATATATAACTATAAAAATGGCATCTTAAATAAAACCACTGAAATCACCATGAATTGAATATTTCCAATTTTAAAAATACTTACGTGGTTTCTTATTTTTAACTATTATAAATATAATATTGACCATAAAACATTTATTCAAATCGATGTCCCTATCCTTAATTACTTTCTTATTTTTAATTTCACAAAATGGAATCACTAGTTCAAAGGCATACCCATATTATAGCTCTTGGCACATATTTCCAAATTGTTAACTCGAGAGATAGTGAGTTTCCAACTTCCTAGATCCTTACCCAAGCTGGTTATTACCGTTAAAAAATTTTTCTGTGCCCATCCATCGTTAAAACTGATAATCATTATTCTAATTTGAATTTTGCTGGTTAATCATATTGAACATATACTTATCATATCAACTTTCCATTTATCTTTCTCATTAGTCAATTTCCAAGTTAGATGTAGAAATAGGGGAATTCATAGCTTTAAAAAAAAGCCCTCAGAGGAGAAGTCTGTGTAGCAGAAACTGAATTTATCTACAGGTAAGTGTCCTACAAGCTTTGCTGTGTAGTGCTGATATATGAAATATACCGCAATATCCATGGACCCAATGTCTTCACTCCTCCCGGGTCTTCTGAATGAGAAGCAGTGAAGCAGCCAGATACAGATAATCCAGGGACAGATGATCCGTGGGGCAGAGCTCACAGTCTCATTGTCGTTTTGACATTTTCAGGTCTGTGGGAAGGAGAAGTCTGTGCTCACAGCGATCTGGATGTGTGCTTTTCTTGAGAAGTTCCTGTGCAGATGAATTTTGCAACAAGGGTTCTATAACAGAATCTGAGGTTCTTAATTGCCAATTATGGTTTGGTCTTCATTTCATTCCTGCATGGGGGTAGGAGAGACAGGGTGGAGAATCCCAGCTTGTTCTATTTAAAAAAGTGGAAGAAATTTAATTTGTTTAAATCACATTTCTCCCAAGGAGAGGCCAGACACAACCTCATCAATGACAGAGTTCCTTCTTCAAAAAAATGCATTTCTTCAGTGGAGAAGGACTTAAGTCAAAACAGGAATGAATACACCAAAGGGGAACTTTTGAAGCTCCAAATTTTCCTTTTCATTTCATTTCCAAGTTCATTTACCAACTGCATACTGTTTAGATCAGGGAGTTTTAGCCCACAATGCTAAATGAAGTTATTTCTTCACAGGAGCCCTGTTTTATCATACGGTAAGTTTTACATGCTTACGTCTTTACAGCTATGTCTGGTGACACAAATCATAATCACAACAAAGAATTTCATGACAGAAAGTAATTCTAGGGCTGACCGATCTCATTGCCTGAGTTTGCAGGTACCAAAAGAAATTCTGAACCAGTGTCTTCAGATGGTGGCATGCCTGTCTTCGACAATAAATACTGCTGCATCTCAGAAAGGACTGTGTCTTGTTCATCTGTAGTTCCCTAAGGCCTAACAGGGCACTTGTCACCCACCTAGAAGAAGTTATTAAATAGCTACAGAATATGAGATTTTCTGAAAGTTGAATATAACTTCCTGGATGGTATCAGTTTAGAGTAGTGTAACAGCAGGCATTTTATTACTATTACAAAAGCTATTTCTGTTTATTGTTAAGAAAAAAAAATATTAGATGCTGAGTGTAGTTAAACATAACAGGCAATTATAACAACCTGGATTTGCAGAGAACACTACTGAAATCATCTTGAAATATTGGTGTGTATAATCTCACCACGAAAATACTCCCTTATTTGGTTGATATGTTTTTTTTTAATTTTTTAATGTTTATTTGTTTTTGAGAGAGAGACAGTACAAGCCAGGGAGGAGCAGAGAGAGACAGACAGAGACAGAGACAGAGACAGAGACAGAATACGAAACAGGCTCCAGGCTCTGATCTGTCAGCCCAGAGCCCAACGCAGGGCTCGAACTCATGAATTGAAATCATGACCTGAGCCACAAGTTGGACGCTTAACCCACTGAACCACACAGGAGCCCCTGGTTGATACCTTAATGGTTGTATCATCTTCCTTCTAACGGATATGAGGAAATTAAAGCGTAAATCCCTATCTTAGCCTGACTCTACTCCTTGGAAACTTATTCATATTAGAAATTTCTTTGCATATCAAAAACATGTGAAGTTTCAATATGTAAAACTCCGAAGGGGGGGAGTCAGATTAAATTGATATGCAGTTTCATGCTTTTCATGTAATCATTGGCTTGTGAGATGAATTGCAGAACAATTCCAGAAAAATGTTACAGATTGATCAACAGATCAAGGCCTGGTGGGGCAAAATTTCACTTTTCTCACCTTGTCTGGAAGATCTTAATGTCCTTCCTTGTTCAGTGAATAGTAATTTTTATACACGGACAGAACCATTTATTCAATTAGTGTTAGCTGAGCACTTACTAGATGCCAAAGACTGCATGGGGTACTGCGGATACAGGAGTGAATAAAGCACATTAAGTAACCTCATGAAGGCCAGAGTATTTGGGCAGCAGATGAGCATACTAAAAGATGATTATAGGGTATCTTATAAGTGCTGGGATAGCAAGAAGTAGGTGATGTTATGGCAGCATCTAATCCAGCTTGAGCATATTAGTAAAGTCTTTTCAGAAGAACTGATGCCTACGTAAGTCGGGCAGGAAAGAAAATGACCATCAATTGAACCATAAGTGGTTCACATATGCTCACACTCGGGAGATACAGTGTGATTCAGCTGTGGAATTAAAACAAAACCAAGCAAGTTAAAAAATAATCACAACTTGAGAAACCTAACAGAAGACCATGGGGGAAGGGAAGGGAAAAAAATAGTTTCAAACAGAGAGGGAGGCAAACCCATAAGAGACTCCTAAATATACAGAACAAACTGAGGGTTGCTGGGGAGGGGGTCTGGGAACGGGAAAATGGGTGATGGACACTGAGGAGGGCATTTGTTGGGGTGAGCACTGGGGGCTGTATGTAAGCGGTGAATCACGGGACTCTATCCCCAAAACCAAGAGGGCACTGTATACACTATATTTTAGTCAACCGGACAATAAACTATATTTAAAAAAGATCATAAAATAAAATAAAAAAATAATCACAACTGGATCAAAAGTGCTCAACTGTATTCAAACAGAACTCTAGAAATAATAATGAGGCCTTGGGCTAGTCACAGACTCTCTGAGCCCTTGTTTTCTCACTGGCAAATGTAAATAACATTATATATCTCACAAGGTTGTTGTGAGGATTGAAAAAAATAAGAAAAATGGGGCTCCTGGGTGGCTCAGTCAGTTGAGCGTCCAACTTCAGCCCCGGTCATGATCTCACGGTTCCTGAGCCTGAGCCCTGAGTCAGGCTCTGTGCTGACAGCTCAGAGCCTAGAGGCTGCTTCGAATTCTGTGTCTCCCTCTCTCTCTCCTTCAAAAATAAATTTTAAAAAATTTAAAAAAAAGAAAAAATAGGAAAAATGAAGATGACTAGCGCTATTACTTCTCTTGGAAATATGGTACCAACTTAATAAAACTTAGACTAAGCTGAATCATGTAAGCAAACTGCAAGATACATCGTATGTGTAAGACATGGACTCTGGTGGGTACGCACAGGCTAAGTCAAGAGATATATACTGATATTATATATCATATGATATATAAATATAACATATTTAATATATACATGTGTAATGTAATTTGATACTAGGTATATACCATAATATATATTTAATACAAAAAATATACTTCATCTTCTGTAATTGAATGCTGTCATTTAATAGTGAAAATATTACTTTAAAAAAATCAACAATGTTGGGATGCCTGGGTGGCTCAGTCAGTTAGGCGTCAGCCTTCAGTTCAGGTCATGATCTCGTGGTTCTTGGGTTCAAGCTCCGCGTTGGGCTCTGTGCCGACAGCTCAGAGCCTGGAGCTTGCTTCGGATTCTGTGTCTTCCTTTCTCTCTGCCCCTCCCCTGCTCATGCTCTGTCTCTCTTTCTCAAAAATAAACCTTACAAATTTTTTTAATTAAAAAAATCAATGTCAATCATATGAAAAACAAGAAAGCTAACTGCTAACATTTATTGAGACTTTAGTGTATATCAGAAACCGAGCTTGAGACCTTTTCACGCACTGTCTTCATCTGTTATCACACAAATGCTATGAAATAGATGTTACCCCCATTTTACAGATAAGGATATTGAAAGTCAGGGAATTAAAAATACAACTCTAAAAGCATGTTAAATTTCAGAGCCAGGATTAGACCCCAGATCATACCCTTAACCATTCTCCTAAGTTAAAAACAAGCAGACAAACAAAAGCAAATCGAAAAAGGAAATCATAATTGGCTGGTGGAAGAGGTAGGATTCTGCCCTCGGTTTTGGAGAAAAGCCTCTGCCTCTGTCCTTCCTTCCTTCCTTCCTTCCTTCCTTCCTTCCTTCCTTCCTTCCTTCTTCTCTCCCTCCCTCACTGCTTCCTCCCTCCCTCCCTCCCTCCCTCCCTCCCTCCCTCCATTCCTTCCTTCCTTCCTCCCTCCCCCCTTTCTCCTTTATTCCTTCCTTCCTTCCTTCCTTCCTTCCTTCCTTCCTCCCTCCCTCCCTCCCTCCCTCCCTCCCCCCCTCTCCCTTCTTCCTTCCTTCCTTTCTTCCTTCCTTCTTTCCTTCCTAGACACAATGTCATTGTTCATATTCAAGGGCTATGATTCACAAATTTTTTCAGCATATGTTTTGTTTAAAATTTAATCTGGAGACCAAATATCAAAAACCCAGAATTACAGTGAGGCAAGTGAAGTTCTCATTTTGGATGTGATGCCAAAAAAAAACCTCAGTAATGACGATAAGTAATATTTAATGTCATATTTTAAAATATTAAAAAATAAGAAAAAACCAATAATCCATGAACACATTGTTTAAAAAAATTTTTAATATAATATTGTCAAACTGGCTTACATACAACACCCAGTGCTCATCCCAACAAGTGCCCTCCTCAATGCCCACCACCCACTTCCCCCCCCCCACCTCACATCAACCTTCAGTTTGTTCTCTGTATTTAAGAGTCTCTTATGCTTTGCCTCCCTCCCTCTCTGTAAGTTTTGTTTTTGTTTTTGTTTTTAATAAAGGCAGATCCAGCTCTGTATTTGTGTGATCTTCACTCATGCTAATGATGGACACAATTCAAATAAAATTTTAACAAAACAGATGGCTAGTCTGTGAGCCATAGGTAACTTACTTGATTTTTTTTAAAGATCGCATTAAATATTCCTTACGTCAATTACTGAGTTTTTTTGGCATCCCCTTCAATTTTGTGCCCAAGGCAAATGCCTCGTTTGCCTTATCCTAGTACTGGCTTAGTAATCTTAAGAGAAAGTCCAATGATAATATTGGCTCAAATGTACTGGTTTGGGTTAAAGTGGGGGTTGGGGACCCACAAGCTTCCCCAGGGGAATCTGGTTGTCCTTCTCCTTCCATCTCTCCCCATTCCCTTTGCCACCACACCATGCTAGGTCTGAGGTCCTCAGACCCTATGACTGAGAAACTTCAGGAAACATCTAAGTCTGGATAACATTCACTATGGGGGAAATGGAGCTCTTTCATGTAGAATTTGAATCCTAATTAAGAAAAAAAAAAGCAGATTATTGGAGTCATTTAATTCCTGCCTTATTATTCTAATATGGCAGAGATGAAATTCAAATGATAGGTAAAGAGTTCCTTTTCAGATACATCTTGAAACTCAAATTGCATTTCACTTTGCCCCTCTGGCATTTTTCTTTGTCATGGTTTTATGTTACATTTTGATTTCAAATGCAATAACCACATGTGTGCGTGCACATGGGCGATCTGAAACTAAGATTTGTTGAATCTCCTTCAGGTTGGCATTTACTTAATTAAAGCTTAAAGAAATATCGGAATTATGAGTATATTTTCTCCTCAAAAAACTCTTCTTGAGGGGCACCTGGGTGGCTCAGTTGGTTAAGCATCTGACTTCAGCTCAGGTCCTGATCTTGTGGTGCGTGAGTTCGAACCCCATGTCGGGCTCTGTGCTGACAGCTCGGAGCCTAGGGCCTGCTTCAGATTCTGTGTCTCCCTCACTCTCTGCCCCTCCCCCACCTCTCAAAAATAAGTAAACATTAAAGTAAATAAATAAGTAAATAAATAAATACTCTTCTTGAGAAGAAAGGAGCAGCAGCTCCAAGAGCAGGCCACAGGTGAGCACGCCTGAACTTCTGAGGAACCCTTGCATTTTTACCCCTGACCCTCAGCAGAGGACTGATCTTTACTTCTCTCTGGGACTGGCTGATGCTCACCTTCTTGCTGTTTAATAGGTGTTTCCACACATACAATGTATGATTCTTTTTATTACTATTATTTTTCAAGTCTATTTACTTTGGGGGTGGGAGAACCCAAGCAGGCTCCTCACTGTCCACGCAGAGCCCAGTATGGGGTCAAACTCACAAACCATGAGATCATGACCTGAACCGAAATCAAGAGTCGGACGCTTAACCGGCTGAGCCACCCGGGCGCCCCACAATGTGTGATTTAGTGTATCGTCACACAGAAGCCTAACTATTGAGCACGTGTAGACCTTATTCCTTTCCCACCCACAACAATCCCCATGTGCACCTAGGGATAGTGTCAAAGCTGAGATCTTTATTTGAAAGACTCTCGGCACTTTTTTCTTTGCCTAAATGTGATTTTCTTGGCCAAGAGTTACCTATCACTGGTCCTACGACCTCTAAAACTCCAATCCTTGGAACCTTGTCAACATGATACCCATAATTAGGACATGTCCTCCCATCCATCTATTTAAGGGTCCTGTCACAAGAAAATGGTACCCAGACTTCTTAAATAGAACTATAATAACTTTGGGGACTTTCATTTCCAATGTACTACATCCCGCAAATGACCTCAGTCTGATAGGCAATTTGGGAACTTTTTTCCCCTTGAACCAAGATCAGCCTGCTAAATCTCTAACCTAGTGCACAAAATATGTGGATGTATCTTTTAATATCAGAGATAGAGATACCAGAGTTCAATTTTTCCGATGGTATACAGAAGGACACAATCTATACACTGGTTTACCTCTTAAAAGCTGTGCAAACTTGGACAATTTTCTTAGGAAGAAAATAGCCACAGATGTTAATTATACTTCCACAAAAGATTATTCTAAGTATACATTGGGATCACATCCATGATTCAAAGGCTGAACCAGTATTCATTGAGAATGTTTAATTTTGTGACCCTTTGAAGACCCTGTGATCTTCAAAGAGGACAGTGGGGTGAGTTGCTGAGTGTGTGCACAATGTGGCCTTTAATTGATGAGGTCACAGCTTAATCGTTTTCCCTGTGAAGAGGGCTTATTATAGTTATGCTGAATGTACAGAGTTATCAGAAGCAAAGGTACAAGAAGAGAATAAAGTGGTCGACAACCAGGAGTAACTCCTAATCGCTGAGTGATGTGATGCTTAAGATTATTTTAGTCTTCACATTTTGAGGAGAGGTCAAGGTGATTATTTTGGAGTGGACCCAGAAACTACATGTGTGAAAATGGAAAGATACAGAGCAAGAAGAAGCATGTGCAGGTGTTGATTTCCCTGATGTGCCAAGGATGTTCCTAACCTCACTGCCATGCCTTTTTAGTCTGTAAAAAAAATTTTTAGTCTGTAAAATGTGTAACCAGGATCTTCTTTTCCCAGTGGGGAGTTGGAGGAACCGTATCTTCTTGTTTATTGTCTGTATCCATGCAATAACCATTTTCTGAGCCTCTCTAACCCTCCAGCTGGTAAATAGGTAGTAGGGATATAAAAGCTGTGAGTTTTATCCTCAGTGAACTAATAATGCAATAACAACAAATGACTTGGAAACTAGCAACTACAATAGAGATAAGATCAGAGCAGGGAATGATGCATAATGAATGCATAAATTTATCTTTTTCAAAGGGCTTTCTCATCTGTTAACTTGATCACCACCCCAACCCTGTGAGGTGTACCATGTGCACTCACTCTCTGTGGTGGGCATGTGCTGTATTTTTAGCTGCCTCACAACTTGGAATATATCCTCCCTTCCTTGGGGTCACTTTTCCCCGCATAAGCCTGACCATGCACCCTCTCCCAGCCTCCTGAAGCCAAAATGTAAACCTGGGAACCAACATACCAACAATCAGAAGCACCCAGTCTAGACCTCATTTTGGAGCAATAAACCAAAGTAGAAGTTGGTACCAAGAGTGACAGTTACCGTGGAGTTCTTGGGAACACTGCAAAGCATGGCAACAAATGCTCTGTGTGACGGGTGGTCTCCTCACCAGATGGGGCTGGGGTCTAGCTTTCAACTCTAACCAGGGAGCTTCATCTCATGCTGTTGTGCAGATTTCCCGTTGAGTCTATGAACTATTCAGTATCTTTTAAAATAAACTTTTTTTCTGCTTAAAATTGCAAATGTGGATTCTGTTGCTTGAAAAGAACTTCGACCCTTCCACCTATATTTTACAGACAAGAAAGCTCAATTTCAAAATGCAGAGACTTATCCAAGATAGTTAGGAAATGACTGAGATGTAGCTCAAAACCAGGACTCCTGTACGACTCCAAAGCCTTTTTGTTTCCACCGGTCATGTTTTCTTACATCGCAGCGCATGCCAGTCTCGTGGCCTGACGAACGCAATGAACTACGGAGAGAGGAAACCTGTAAAACACGGAGGAGATCAGTATCTGTATGCTCAGAATCTGCTTCAGTTATTGTGAGCATGTGCCCTAGATAACCAGGAGTGTCCTGGTTTACAATGCCATCTTTCTGCCCAAAGGTTTGATTTAGGTGCCATGGGGAATCTAAAATACTGACTGATTTATTTTGTGTTTATTTTGTGTTTCCAAATGCGATTTCTTAAAAATTACTTTTGTAAAAGCATTTCATTTTTACTTTCTTTTTCCCCCATTAGTTTATTTTTCCAGATTTCCTGAAATATGATTGACAAATGAAAATCGTATGTATTTAAGGTATACAAGGTGATATATATATATATATATATATATATATATATATATGATCATCACAACCAAGCTAATAAAAACATCTATTATGTCACATAGTTATCTTTTTTACATTTTCATGTTTTTTTAAGTGTATTTATTTATTTTGAGAGAGACAGAGTATAAGCAGGGAGGGACAGAGGCAGAGAGAGAGAGGGAGAATCTTAAGCAGACTCTGCACTATCAGCAATGAGCCTGAAGCACGGCTGAGACAGACGTAGGGCTTGAACTCAGATCATGACGTGAGCCAAAATCAAGAGTCTGACGCTCAACCAACTGAGCCACCCACGTGCCCTAACAGCTATCTTTTGTGTGTGTGTGTGTGTGTGTGTGTGTGTGTGTGTGGTGAGCACACTTAAGATATATTCTGCTAGCAAATTTCAGGTATGTAATATAATATAATAGATTACGTCTCCAGGACTTACTCATCCTATAACTGAACATTTGTACCCTTTGATCAATCTCTCTCTTCCCCACTCCCCACCTCCACACCCCTGGTAACTATCTTTCTACTCTCTGTTACTATGAGTTTGACTCCTTTTTTAAAGATTTTTTTTTAAGATTCCATATATAAATGAGAACCTGCTATTTGTGTCAGACTTATTTCATTTAGCATAATAATTCATTTCTCCATTAAATCATCAGAAATTTGTTGAACGCTTACTCTGTACTGAGTGCTAACCTCAATGCAAAGTCTTGGAAAGACATTCAAGGAAGGTGGCCTTCCCGTCTGTCCTTTACTATCAGTGTGACCTTGAAAAAGGTAACAAATCCCCAAATCTCATGTGTCTTAACTGTAACATCCTCACTGCTCTCAAAAGTGTTCCAGTTTAGATGATGAAGTAGAAGGATGATTTCTAAGGATAGGTGCTCAACAAATTTCTATTAAATTAAGAAAGCAATAGACTGATTATGAGCATATCTGACACATAACTCAGTCCTTTGGGAAAGAAAGGCCTGGGGTTAAATAGAGGAAAATCAATAGGGAATTCCTCAGAAAACTACGTTTTCTACAAATCGGATATTGTTTTCCCCGCCCAGTGTTTCCTCTAGTAACGCACTTGGCAAGCCTTGCTACAGGTGCAGTTTCTAGAACTATCACAAATATACACATACACACACAGGCTTCAAAGCTAAAAATGAGGAATCATTTGGGCATCTTCGCTCCAAAATCAGAAGGTCAAACTTTCTACTATTTATATATCAAAAGGAAAACTTTCGTTAAAATCCTTGATGTGCACATTTGTAATTGACTTTAACTTAATGACATATTTCCCACTTTGTCATCAAAGTGTGTCAGTCAAAAGTAATAGTAATTGGCCTACAGTGCAATTATGTTTTGACAAATAAATTAATAATGAGTCAACAAGCTTTCTAGAAACGGAAATTTCTTACTTTTTAAATTAATAACTGGAGTCTCTGTCTCAACATGGCCCTGTGTTTCTCTGTTAGAATGTTACAGGGGATGCCACAAAGAAGGAGCATTTTTGTTTTAAGTCCGCAAATGAGCAAATGGACTAAAATAAAGGGATCTACATAAAATTAAGGCAAAATCCAAAGTGACTTCAATCTGTGTCTTTATTCAGGCTAATATGCTAAAAAAATGGCTTTCCTTGGTCATGCCAAAATACTCTCTCTAGATTCACAAGTTGCTCAGTTGCTTTGAGTTCTATGATTTATGTCTTCACTGCTTTGAAACTACATGAGACGCAGCTTGCCACAAAGACAGAAGTGTAAATGTGGTTGTAGAAACATAGAGATGTAGTTATCAATGGAGATATACACATATCCACAGGAAAGTTAAAATGAGAAAAAAGGAAAAGAAGAAAATTTATGAAGAAAAGAGACGAGAGCTGTGTCAGAAACAAATGTGAAATTTATTCAGGACTCCCCAGCAGCCAAGATAAAAAGGGAAAGAGAATTGATGATATACTAACAAGGTGTCTCAAATGCGTTCCGTAAAGTATTTCATCATAATCTGTCCTAACAGGCTGTCCATCATTTGCTGTCTAGAGGCAAATTTGGGGCGTCCATCTTGTGTTCAGTGCTCTCTTTAGGAGATCAGTATGTGCACTATCTAAATAAAAATAGAAGGCAAAAAATGAGAATTTATATTCCCAAAGTGATGGTAATTTGACACCAGTCAGGCCACTTTTTGTCCTTATGACCTGGGTGTTCTTAGGACAGCCGCCCTTCATTTAAAAATGACTGGGAAATAACAACAACTCAACGGATTGCCATCAGGGCCATCATGACCTTGCACCAAGTAGTGCTTTATGAGCTATAAAGTTTTGTACAGATACCAGCAGCCGTTACTGCCATCACCGTGCTTAGGAAAGCATGTGGGTGGGGAAGGTCAGAGGGAGATGAATATGTGCCACAGACACAAATTTTCGGGGTCATCTGAGCCAATTTTTCTCCAGCACTTCTAATGGAACACGTGTCCTCAGCATGCTTGAAAAAGCCCAGACTCCAGCAAGGCCCATGATGACCCCAAACCTTTCAGCCACACCCTTCTGTGAGGGGATACAGGGCTTTTGGTAAGTAAGTTTTGGGGGGCAAGTAACTCCCTGCTTTTGGAGCTGTGGTCAGCCCAGAAGATGATACAGAGCAGATGAGATTCTGAACAGTGCACAAAACTTGCTCCTGGCTTCTGCTTCCCCGATTCTGTCTCACTCTGTCTTGTGTCTCACTTCCTCTCTCCTGCCTCTCAGCTTAGAATGGGCTGATACAAATTAATTTTCAATTTTTAAAGAAGCACTGGGTTATTTCTTAATCTGGTGTTCAGTCTTTTTTTAAATACACAGCCTTACATCACAGTCCAGGTGTGCCTTTGTGAGTTCCAGCAATTTTATTTAAGAAAACACATAGGGGCATATTCTATAAACGATATCTATTTCAATAATCATATTTATTGAGAACTGTCGGGCACTAAGCTGGGTCCTGTACCTTCATGATCTCATATCATCCTTTCAAAAGTCCTATCAGATGGGATCTTTTATTACCCCGTTTTACATATTTGTAAACTGAGATTTTAAAGAAAGTCAGACTCAAGCTTTAGTTTTAATGTCACTTATTAAGAGAAGTGTTCCCTTATACCCTGTCTAATGTGGCACCGCTAAGTCATTCTGTATCAAAGCAATCCACTTACTTGCTTTATAGCATTTATTAGAATCTGCATTTATTTATGGGCTTATTCACTGTATGTCTTCCCCACAAGGATCTAAGCTCCAGAGGCAGGAATCACACCTGCCTTGTCCACCTGTATCGTCAGTGCCTTGCAACTGTGACAATATAGGCACAAAACAAACTGTTGAATTAATGCATAAATAGAGAAATGAATAAATGACTCCAAAGTGTAGATCTTTAAAAATTCTCCTTCCTCCGCAATCTGTTAGGTTGTGTGTGTATGCAGGCATGTGTGTATGTATTTATTGCAGCATAAAAGCAGGCATTAAGCAAATTATGAATGCCTCTTGTGTCCCACGATGAGTTTATTTCAAATTGAGAGCAAGAGCGTAAAATCATTTTCTATAGGTCACCAAAGACACTCGTAATATATTCCTGAAATGAAAAATAGCTTCGGAATTTATGTGGCCACTTCATGATATTTAGCCCTTTGATCCCTGCAGTCTTTCAGCTCTATTTGATCCGAATCACGGCTGGGAAGCGTAAGAGAAAATGAATTGTGCCAATAAATATTTACTTTCATCTCTTTTCTATATGCCTAGAGAGCTGCTTCTACCTAAACTGTTCTAAGGGTGGAAATTAAGTTCATCATTTGAATGGCTTTGTGAAAAAGCCAGTGAAAGAAAACATTGCTAAGGCAGAGTATTTGTTTTTCTGCTGTTACTGTGTACGAATTGCTTCTGAATCGCTTAAAATGCAGGCATCTGATTTTTAAGAAATTCAAAAGGCTTAAGTTACAAAATCAGCAAGCTCAACTAATGCATCCTCATACAGGCTGTGAAAGCACCTCTCTGTCCTATGATCTCCAGGTACAGAAAGTGCTATGCTACCTTTTCACTACTTCCTCCACGACACGTGCAACCCTAAGGCCCAGCCCCAATGCAAAGCACATGCGCGCCCGCGCACGCACACATGCCATCTTTTTCTGGGTAAATCCTTCTCCGGTTCGTGGTATCACTCCTTTGTGACCTTATCCAAGAAAGTCTTCCAAGACCAGTGCCCTCCCCCCACACTGTATAGGATCCTCTCCTGACTGTTCCTCTACAGCTTTTTTCCATTGCACTCACCATAGTCTATTGATTGACTTTACCTGTTTCACTATCTTACTTACTCATGGGAGATGAGTTGTAGCAACAACTCTATGTTGCTCGCATCCATATTCCCAGGACCTAGCTCAGTGCCTGATGAATAATAGGTTTTAATAACTATTCGTGGAATAATTTAATGAATGAGAAGATTGAATCGAGTTCCTTTCTCAGAGAATGGTGAATGGCCAATGAGTCTGGATAGAAAGTATCCCATGAACTGCTTCCTGGTGGGACTTGAATGTCCTGTCTCTACCACCATCTGGACCCTGAGCTTGAAACCCTGAGTAAACTCACTGGTGAAGCGTGAGGCAGAAAGGGCAAAGTGAGGGCAGAGTTTCGGGGGGGAAACATTTCTTTGACGAGAAAACATGGGAACTGAAGGGAATCAATGACTCTTGAGTGGTAAGAGAGACTTTTTAGGTAGAACTTCACCTAGGAAAAATATTTGAGCCAAATTCCAAGGCGGTTTTTGTTATGCCCCCAGGGCTACTGCAATGGGACAGCCTATTGCTTTGAAGAATATGCATCTTATTTATTTGCTTTAAGGTTTTTTTTTTTTTTTTTTTTAATTTATTTTGAGAAAGACCGAGAGAGCATGAGTAGGGGAGGAGCAGAGAGAGAGAGACAGGGCGAATCCCAAGCAGGCTCTACACTGTCAGCGCAGAGCCTGAGCCGAAATCAAGAGCCAATGCTTAACCAAGCCATCCAGGTGTCCCAAAGAATATGCATTTAAAAAAGAGTGAGCTTCCTTAGACTTCAACTTTCATAAAGTTCCCTGTGAAGGATAGAAAAATCAGTAACAAAGGCCTGACCATGGGGATGTTAAGGAAGTGCAGACAGAAGGAATGTGAATCCTTTGTGGTGATTTTCCAGTCCTCAACAAAGAAGTAACAGTTCTAGAACATACTGACATGGGACATGGACCAGAACTGGACCCAGAATTGAAGCACTGATTGCAAATAACCAAGGCAGTGAAAGAAAAGATAACTTTCCACTAGCATCACTTGGTTAATGATACAGCCAGTTTTCTATGGATACAGAATTAAGGTTCACAATAAACATGTGCATAAAAATTCTATGTATTTATTTAGTATGTAACTTGAATGCAATGTACTCTGCAATGTATTTGCTTTCTTGGTACTGGATCAGTCATACTTTGATTATATCAAGTTCTGAACCAAGTACTAAACCAATGTTTACTTATTTAAATAAATAAACCAATGATTTTTTTTTTTTTTTTTTTTTGAGAAAGAGCACAAGCAGGGGAGGGGCAGAGAGAGGGAGACACAGAATCCAAAGCAGGCTCCAGGCTCTGAGCTGTCAGCACAGAGCCCAACGTGGGGCTCAAACCCATGAACCGCAACATCATGACCTGAGCCGAAGTTGGATGCTTAACAGACCGAGCCACCCAAGTGCCCCAGAAGCAACTCTCCTAACCTCTTTTTCCATTCTTCTGTACTCCTCTCTTGCCCCAGGCTCACCAACCCATCTAGAGGTATTTTAATCAGTCTTGTTTTGGGATTATGTCTATACAACATTCTATGTGTTGTTCCCTCCCTAAAATGACTACCCTAACCCATTCTTCATATGACTAATTCCTACTCATCCTTTGAAATATAGCTCATGCATTACTCTATCATTTTTTTCTGGGGAAATTTTCCTTGGTGTACCATTTTGGAATAATGTCTCCATTTCCTGGTTCTCATATCACCTATGTAGATGAATCTTACTTTATTTACTTGTACTTTTTCAAAGAACATATACATCATTTTTACATTTTCATTATTATAAATAAATCAGCAATGAACCTGCTTACAACTCATACATTTGCATATTTATATAGAATGCTCTGGACCAGCTTAGATGCCATTAAAATAACCTGATTCATGAAATAATTTACCTGTGAAGGTGCCTGGGACTGTTTAAATGTCATAATCACTTCTTTACTATTTGGGAGTCAATAATTTCAAGTTAATTTTAATTATTGTATTTTTATACAGAATCAAGTATTTCATGTAATCTTTACATTTTTATTAGATTCTCTGTGTCTGTGTTGATTTTCTAATTTGTTAATTTTATATGTTTTTCACTCTTCCCTTTCATTAGTTACTGTGTACTTGTTTTAGTAATTGTGGGATCATTTATCAATTCTATTTTATTTCCTAACACATTAATTTCTACTTTTATCTTTATCAATTCCCTCATGTTTTCCTTTCATAATACCTTTTATTTTACTATAATATTCTTGTTGGATGGTCAATTAATGTATTGCTGTGATTTCTTATGATTAAATTAATATTTTTAAGTTATACATTTACCTCTGAAGATAGCTTCAGCTCTACCTTGTAGAATTTAGAGCATTTTTATTATTGCTATTATCCAGATATTGATCAACAGCAGTTTTTTTAATGTTTATTTATTTTTGAGAGAGAGAGAGAGAGAGACAGAGCACAAGTCAGGGAGAGGCAGAGAGAGAGAGAGAGAGAGGGAGACACAGAATCCGAAGCAGACTTCAGGCTCTGAGCTGTCAGCACAGAGCCCGACGTGGGGCTCAAAGTCACCAACAGTGAGACCATGACCTGAGGTGAAATCAGATGCTTAACCGACTGAACCCCCCAGGTGCCCCTGATCCAAGGTAGTTTTAATTTCCTCTTTGACATCAGAGTTTACCATAAGATTTTGTTTTTCAGTTTGCAGTATTTTCATGTTGATATGTTTGTGCTTATGTTCATTTAATTTAATGTATCTATTAATACTATTTTAAATTTTATCATTTATTTGCACTATAGTTTTGTTTATATTTTATCTAATTGGTATTTTAAAGATCGAAGGCATATTGACATCCCGATTCTCATTTGTACACATGCACATGCACATGTTTGGGTAAATAATTATATGTGTGTATATATAAATAGGCAAGTCAGAAACTGAGTAGTAATGTGGCAGTGGTTCTGTTTAAGGAGTTAGAGAAAGGTAATGCTTTCTTCTAACCACATGCACTTGTGTGGAAGTATTACTATTTCATATATTACTTCTATATACTGTATGATATACTACTTTGTGTAATATTTAAAATATTTTTATGATCAGGGAATTTGCACATATCTTTTCTTTACGTATATGATTACCAGTGTTATTTCCCATTAAATGTCTTCACTGACACATTAATTCATTCAACAAGTATTTACTGACTGCCTTTATTTTTTTTTTTTGTTTATTTATTTATTTTAAGGAGGGGGAGAGGGGGAGAGAGAGAGAAAGAGGGGAGAGAATCCCAAGCAGATTTCACGCTTAGTGCAGAGTCTGACGTGGGGCTCAATCTCATGATTGTGAGATCATGACCTGAACCCAAATCAAGAGGCAGATGCTTAACCAACCGAGCCACCCAGGCACCCCTTACATTAAAGTGCCTGTAATGTGCCAGGTACAATGTACAGGGGATACGATAAAGGCACAGTGGACATCGTGGATCCAGTGGTCACTGATGGTCATTTAAATATACAAATTCCACGTCAGTGAGGGGTATTTGGTTTGCATGGGCTGGTTTTATCCGTTTATTAACTGGATATATTTATTGTCCTACAACACTCCGCATATTGGTTCCTTTGTCTTATGTCATTGCACATTCAAAAGGGGGCGGGGAAAGTGTATATCTTCTCTATAGGTGACATGTTTCAGCTCTATGGTTTTGCAATTTTTATTTGTTCTTGAATTTCAATAACCTCACCGAATTAAGTCTCAATCTTGGTATTTTTATGATTGTTTTCAAAAGCCAGTGACCTCTTGCCCGATACCCCCTTGGTCCGCCTGAATTTATCTGTAGGTGAAGATGGTTCCTAGGATGCTTGCGGTTTCCCATCTCAAAACTTGGATTCGCTCTTTTCCTCCTCCTGAAGGCTTCCTCCAGTGCCAGGAGGTTGCTTGGTTGCGCACCATCACAGAATGGCAGAGTCGATGCCAACAGAACCAACCTCAACAATGGAGGGCGGAGGGCGGCTAAGTGCCCCAGCCTCCTGTTTGCTGGTGGGATCATTCTGAGCTGTGTTGCGTTCTTGCACCTCTGATCTAGGGGCCCATCGTAGAAAACAGCTCATCAACATATTCTTCACTCCCTTCTTTTTCCCACTTTCCCCTCTTCCTTGGTATCCTGAGACTACCTCTCCAATAAACTACGTGCACTCAAACTGAGGCAAAAAAGGTGCACACTTAAAGATTCATACATTTCTCCACTTGAGAAAAAAAATTCTATTCTACATTTTTCTATGGTTTCTTCGGTTATTGTATTCAATAACTCCGATCTTCATGCAAACACCTCACTTCCACGTAGTTCATTTCTTCGCTGATTCCTTTCCCTCTTGGCCCATTTCAACTTCATTTTGTAGGCTGTTTTTCAAACTGGACCTTCCAATAACTGATTCTATTTTCTGCACCTCAATTCTATTCATTGCCGCTTCCGGGGTGGTTTTACATACTGCGGCATAATCTTTTTTTAATTTCTTTCCTCAGTGCTGCCATTTTCCACTTCATCTCAGGCTCTTAACTTAGTATCTCCTGTGGGATGGCTTGCATTTTGTCTTAGGTTGGGCTCCTTGGAAAGCAGAGTCTGAGAAGGAGTCTAGCGTGAAATATGTGTATTGGGAGTGCTGTTGGATCAGCACTTGTGAGATGCGGGGGACAATACCCGACTGGGCAGAGGTCGAAATCAAACCCCGGTGTAGTTCCCAATGACAGCATCGGCCAACCTCAAGGGGAGTTGTCTGGAGCTACGAAGACACATTCCCGAGGTCTCCTGTGAGGCCAGAATGGCCAGGCCTTTGTAACTCTAGCTGTGTTTGTCAGTGGCTGTTGGCCACCCAGGGGAGGGTTGACTTAGGGCTAAGTGGCTCTGCTGCTGAGTCAACCCCAGGCTGACAGCTCCTCCTCCTCCTAGTAACACGCCTGCCAGCTCCTGGATCAAATCTCTCCCGGGTGGGGGGGGGGGGGGGGCAAGAACTGGGTGGCACATCTCAGAGTCCATCATTATTCATTCTCCAACCATCATTTTTAATTCACAGTTGTGTCCATCTCTTTGAGGGTGCCATTGAGGATCTCTCACACTTTCTGTATTTCTTTGAACATTTCCTTTGAAATGTTCCAGTTCCTCACTTTTCGTCTTCATTATGAATTTGGTATTCCCTTCCCGGGGGACTTGTGTGTTTGGTACACTCTTTTACTGTTACTCATTACTGTTACCGAACAGCCAACTTGTTCTGAGCCATCTCTTTTCCCTGAATGCCGTGAATGGAATTCTTTTAATTCGCTCTCCATTTGCCTGGGCACTGGTTCCATTTTATTGTCAGGACATGTATCCTAAACGGCTGGATATTGATAGTGTCGGGTGTTTGTGTGCATCATTGGATCTTGGGAGGGGGAGGGGTGCAGTGAGCGGTGGGGTAAGGCTGCTGGTGACCAGGATCCTGCCGCCACGAGTCACGGGGGCTGCAGGTTTGCACATGCCGTTCCCTGTGCCTGAAGCACGTGTCCTTCTGCAGTTTGCCCGGCACTTGCAGATGTATTCTGTAGCTCTCAGTTCAGAAGTCACTCCTCAGGAAAGTTGTCCCTAATCCCTGTAACCAGGGTAACACGCCTGTTGTAAATACCAACAGTAGGTCTTGATGAAAGGTTGGAAATAATTAAGAATTATTTGCCATTCAATTGACTGTCCTTAGGAACGGAAGGCTGACTAAAACATGTGTTTGACACTCTTCGCCATTTCATTTTTATGTTTTTACAGCACTTAGCTCAGTTCCAATTTTATTGGTTTCAGAATGATTTTTTCTTAGTCAAATCTGTCACTAGACACGAGATCAGAAAGTAGGTATGTTTACTCGCCCCTGTATCTCAGCACCTCGCACAACGCTCGGTATCTGTAGGTGCTCAATAAATTGCAGTTGAATGTAATGTATGAGTAAACGGAAGAATGAAATAAAAAAGAAAAGAAAAAGATTGTGCTGGATACCAAAAGTTGGTTCATTAGATTTCCAAGTCCATATGACCCCTTACAAATGCTCCTGTTTTATAGGCTTTGAATGCAAATGTTTTTGAAAGTAAAAGAAAGGTTGCTGTCAAATAGTTCCCAAAGATCTGTGATCCTCAATACCACTATTGGAAAGAGATAAAATGATGAGGCGCCTGGACGCCTGGGTGGCTCAGTCAGTTAAGCCTCAGACTTCAGCTCAGGTCACGATCTCGCGTCTGTGGGTTTGAGCCCCGCGTTGGGCTCTGTGCTGACAGCTCAGAGCCTGGAGCCTACTTCGGATTCTGTGTCTCCCCCCCCCCCCTCTCTCTGCCTCTCTCTTTCAAAAAGAAAGTTTAAAAAAATTTTAAAAATAGGGAAAGAGGTAAAATACAGAGTCCTTGGCTTTGAGGGGCTTTTAACCAGAGAGGAAACACTTTCTAGAACAATGCATCCAAAGTAGGGCCCATCAGTCATGATATTAGAAAATTCATGTGTACTTGTTGTTCTGGTGAATATTTAATGTGAGTGGATGGGAAAACGTACTCATTTCTTATCAATATTTTCAGGTTAGTAAGAGAGAATCAGGATGTTTTAACGTTAAACCAGTTCATCATTAAAGCGTCAGAGTGATTTTCCAGGTGATGGGAAAAGTGTACTTCTGCCTTTTTGTTTTGTTACATCTTGTTTTGAAACATCCTAAAATCACCCCAGGGGAATTAACCTTTCAAATTTTATGTTACAAAAAGAACATTCAGCTTCTCCAGCCTTCAAAGAGTTTTTATTGAGGAAATCTGCACAAACTCATTTGTTTCATCTAAATTTGCATATTCTCAAAAACAATTATGTGTTTTGCGTATTATAAAATTTATGTCCAAGTTTAAGGCAGATAAGTTATCTTCACTGGTGAGTGTTTGAAACATATTTATGTTCTGGTAACCTGAGAACTATCTCATATTGCCCATAAAGGTCTGTGAATGTCAAATACTTTGAAATATTTTCCAAAAAGAAACTGATGGTCTTATAAAAGCCTTTATTCCGTTCTAAAAAAAAAAAAAAAAATCTCGATTCTCCCTCCCCTGGAAAATAATTGAATGCTCAGCTTATATGTTCTGACTATCCGTCCTTTTTCCCCTGGAGCTCTTTTTCTTCCCAGACAACATCTCCCTCCTTTTATTATCTCTTCGGCCTGAATATTGCAATTCCCATGGAGAGTGTGATTTTTGTCCACAATGGTAAATTGCATACCCCTTTAAAAAAACTAAAACTCTTTTAAAGAACTTATAGTCTAATACTTTTTAAAAACATAAATATCTTCTTTCCATGATAAGCACACTTCTTTTTTTTTTTAATGTTTATTTATTTTGAGAGAGAGAGAGAGAAAGAGAGAAAGAGCACAAGGTGGGGAGGGACAGAGAGAGAAGGAGACACAGAATCCAAAGCAGGCTCCAGGCTCGGAGCTGTCAGCACAGAGCCCAATGCGGGCTCGAAATCACAAGCTGTGAGATTATGACCTGAGCTGAAGTCAGACACTGAACCAACTGAGCCACCCAGGTGCCCCTACACATTTCTAACATAAGGCGTGATTCACAATATGGAGTGAGAAGTTCACTGCCAGGTCATTAATCATTTTGGTACCAAAAAATAACTAATGAGTATGAAATAGTTTCTGAGAGGCCTAAATGAGCCATTCTGTGATTTGTTATCTCTACTTCAAAGAACTCTTATTTTCATTACTTTAATTTTGATCATAGAATGTTTTTATGCTCTTGATAAGTCCCCTTACTATGCTAGCCCAACTTACCAAAATATATAAACTAACCAGACTATTTCACAGAGCAGGAAACTGAGTCCCAAAGAGATGAAGAGACTTATCCGGTATATTAATCAGGTCTTAGTTGCAAGCAACAGAAATGAAAAAGGGCAAATTTATGCAAAAATAAAAAGGTATTACACAGCTCTCTGGGAAAATAAAAAGCCATTTTTAGAGTAGTCAGGAGCAATACCCAAAATCATGTCACAGAATTGGTCCACTGGAGGAGTGCCTGGGTGGCTCAGTGGGTTAAGCGTCTGACTTTAGCTCAGCCAGGATCTCACGGCTGACTAGTTCGAGCCCCGCGTCGGGCTCAGTGCTGACAGCTCAGAGCTTGGAGCCTGCTTCAAATTCTGTGTCTCCCTCTCTCTCTGCCCCTCCCCTACTTGGCTCTGTCTCTTTCTCTCTCTCTCAAAAATAAATAAACATCAAAAAAGAAAAAAAGATTTGGTCTACTAGAAATACTACTGTCTCTATGGCTGGGCAAAATAGCTTTTGCATTGACAATCCCATCCCTGCCCCCACCTAGCTACTAGACTCTGGAGGCAGGTCTCACTAGAATCACGGCCATTACCATCCCTAGAAACCCGAAGCCTGGCAGCTGCTCGCTTCTCACTGAGACAGATTTTCAGACTCTAGTTCTGTGCTTCTGTAGCTGGTGATTCAAAATCTGGGTCAGCCAAACCTGTTTGACGTAGTCTGGGTTGCATAGTATGGTTGCAAACAAAGCTACAAGAAAGCTGGGGAGGAAACTATCCATAATTGTCAAGTGTATAGTGAGAGGCAAATCTGGGAATTTCCTAAGCATAGAAGGAGAGTTAATATACTGCACAGGATTACATAGACATTTTCTCTGTTCCTCCTTCTCTCTCTGTCTCTGTGTCTTTGTGTGTGTGTGTCTGTCTCTCTTAATGTCTACAGTTTGTAAGAATAAGACATGCCATATACAGAGATGCTTTTCATTATATTTTTCCTAACCAAAACCACCAGTCATTTCAGAAGTCTCTTGGAGCCGCAAACATTCCCACAGCCTTATGTTTCGACTGCCCTTACAACTACCTTATAGCTCCTTTCTACAGCTGGAGAAGGAAGGCCATTTTAGACCTGACAATCCCAATGTGAAAATGGTCTACAATACCAGCAGAGAGTACCAAACTGGATGGGTATGCAGGGAAGGAAAGTGAAGAATGATGTGAAGGAAGAAAGAGAACAGATTCAAGTGGGAGAATCACCTCCTTAATGTATAAAACATAAAGTTCTCTCAGGGGTGTCAGGATGAAGGAAGGCTGCCGTCTACACCAGTGACCCTGAGACCTTCCCTTGGAAGAAATTGTTTATTTATTGTTTTTTTTTTTTCAATTTTTTAAGCTTATTCATTTATTTTGAGAGAGTTACTACAAGCAGGGATGGGGCAGAGAGAGAGGGAAAGAGACCCTCAAGCAGGCTCTGTGCTGCGAGTGCAGATCCCGACGCAGGGCTCAAACCCATAAACTGTGAGATCGTGACCTGTGCTGAAATCAAGAGTCAGATGTTCAACCCACTGAGCCACCCAGGCGCCCTGGAATATGTTGTTTATTTAATTAAAGAGTTGACTTTTTTTTACAAGTGATAGCACTATGAGATAGAGCATGGGCATAGAGAAGCCATGTTCTGGCCTCCTCCTAAGCCCATCTCCCACTGCCCCCTACTCCTCAATGCTGTGTTCCAGCTCTTGTGTCATTCCTTAGGTCTTTAACTCACCACATTATCATCCCCACATAACATTTCTTACCTGGTTTCCATTGCCTTGAACTTCTCCATTCTTTTCTACCTGGTTAATGCCTACTTATCACACACCTTCCACAGAAGACTTTCCTCACACATGCCACCCCTATACCGGGTCACCCTCCTACAGAAGATCTGCAGCTCTGGGTGGTTTATGAAAGCTGTGGAGGCAAAATGATAGTGTACTTCATTGCACTGTGCCCTCCAACTTGTCAGATCGTGTCAGAATAACCTTTGCCAAAACTATTCTGAAGTTTCGCCAACTCTGTGATGGGGAACAGCCATTTCGGCCAATGGGATCAAACAAGAAAGCAGGCCGGTTTCACCGTTTGGCTGAGAAGCCAAACAGAAATATGCAAGTTCATCCAGAAACTAGCTGCAGTGGGTAAACTAATAGCTTTAGAAACGGGATTAAGTTGGCAAAATTAGGACATACATTTGGTATTTCAGGCCCGAATCTCATAAAATTACTTTTTTCTTAAATGAAATGGAACAACAACAACAAAAAAGGAAACTAGGCTGGACAACCCCAGGATATTGATGGCCACCTATTTCAAACCTGTCCAAGTATGCACCCCTCCCCCAATCCCATATGGGATTAATGAAGACAATTAAAGCAGCTTCTACAATAATAAAAGTTGTGTTGTTTTTACTTTACTTTACTTTACTTTACTTTACTTCTACAATAATAAAAGTTGTGTTGTTTTTACTTTTGGAGCATGTAATGTTTAAATTATTCAAAATAAAATTAAATCAATAAGAATTGAAAATAAATTCTAAAACTGGATATCGGGGCACCTGGATGGCTTCGTCGGTTAAGCCTCCGACTTCGGCTCAGGTCATGATCTCATAGTTGTGAGTTCGAGCCCCGAGTACAGCTCTGTGCTGACAACTTGGAGCCTGGAGCCTTCTTCTAATTCTGTGTCTCCCTTTCTCTCTGTGCCTCCCCACTCATACTCTCTCTCTCTCTCTCCCCCTCAGAAATGAAACAAACATTAAACAAATAAGTAAATAAACCTGAATATAAACATACTCCTACAGACTCAGTTACAGTTCAAATAAATCATATACTCATATCCTGGGGGAAGAAGAAACTAAGCCAAGTAACTTCAGAACTCGGGACTTCGATTATGTACACTTAGTCAAAAGTAAAAGTCCAAGATCGGCAAACAAATCCTGAAATCGTATTAGTAGTCACGCTAACAAGTATGAATAATGCATACTCATGCCAGTATGAGTAAAGCAATTCTGAAATTATTACGGGTGTACTGGATGACCAAGGAATGAATATACCGCCGTTGTTGAGAATCAAGGTTTTCACTATGAAAGGAGGAACATCCAAATGTGGAATGAGGGAAAACATGGAAGAATGCTTGGGTTTGAATTACAATAGGAGGGAAGTCTTCTAGCTCTATCCACCTAAGGGATAGATCAAAAAGACTTCCAGGAATGAGGACACTTACTGCTCAGATCATGGTTTCTAAGTACCATTCAAGGAACTGGGTCCTTGAAAAAATGGCCCCCTCCCAGGTTTGGGAAATGGAAAACGCAGAATGAATTTGGAATATCTTGTTTCCCTGGAAAGCAAAAAAATACTCCAAAAAAAGGAAAAGAAAAAGAAAAGATGAGAATGTATTTTTTTTTTTCAGATTTATTCATTTTTGAAAGGCAGAGAGAGACAGAGCGCGAAAGGGGGGGGGGCAGAGAGAGAGGGAGACACAGAATCCGAAGCAGGCTCCAGGCTCCGAGCTATCAGCACAGAGCCCGACGCAGGGCTGAACTCACGGACCCGCGAGATCATGACCTGAGCCTAAGTCGGCCACTTAACCGACTGAGCCACCCAGGCGCCCCAAGATGAGAACGTATTAAGAAGACATAGAAGTTGCCTTGGAGCAGCTCACTCTGGTTGGTTCTGGGAAATTTGGGGCGTCAAAATAAATAAAACAGCAATGGAACAGAACTAATAAAATAAAAGAAAAAGGAAAGAAAAAAATACGATGCTATATAGCAGAGAGATAGATGACAAGAAAAAAACTTTTTTTTTTAATAGTTAGAATTCCAATTAAGCAACACCCGTAAGTGTTACCATAAGTAACAAAAATTATGAATTTAGAAAATTACTCTTTTTCTGCCATCATACTAGAAGCAAATCAGGAATGGATCAACAATAGATGCTAAATCTGTTCATGATATTTATGTTTATGTATAGCCTCAGTATAGCTTTCTGCAAAATACTCTACAAAAGGAAGAATATTTCAACTCTCTACTGAAGAAATGGAGAATACTTGCTACCATTAGGGGATAAAATGTTGTGTGCCTCCAGATGTGATTCTTTGAGAAGGACACAATATCACGTATGCAATATTTTCACCAAATATTCTGGAAATCCCAAATTAATCAAGAAACATCAGACAACCCAAATTGTGACACAATCTACAAAATTACTGCCCTAACGTCTTAAAACATGTCAATGTCATGAAAGAAAAGAAAGGCTAAGGTACTGTTTCATTTTTAAAAAGGCTAAACCAATGTGATTACTAAATGCACTGTGTGATTTAGACCAAATATTGCAACGGAGGACAGGGGAGTGCTCCAAGAACATTAATGCAAAAAGTTTCTTAAATTGGAATGTGGACTGCAGATGAAATAAAAATTTCGTATCACTGTCAAATTTTCTGAATGTTATAACTTTATCATATTTATGTAAAAGAATAATCTGGTTCTTAGAGAACACTGCGACCCAACATACACTGAGGTAGTAAAGTGGGAAAGGCTGTGAAGATGTATTAAGTCTAGATTCCAATGATTCAGGAAAAAAAAAATTATAAAAGAGAGAGACAAAAAGGAAGCGAATCTGAGAAAAATGTAAGTGGAACAGCATTTCTTTGTACTATGTTGTAAGCTTGAAATCATTCTAAAATGAAAAAAAATTTAAATATGAAAACAAGAGTGCCATGAGAGAAAGCGAAATGTCGACACACCCTAATATATATATTGATACAGGAAACAGTATTAACTATATATTGCTAAAAACAAAACAAAACAGAAATCTAGAGGAAACCTCAGCCCAGTTCTGCGGCTGGAGTTCAGCTCTGGATACACGGAGACAAGACAGTGGAATGAGCACATTCCCGGAGTATTTTCGAAAGGGATTAATTAGGGAGCAGATCTCTGGCAGTTGGGTCGCCAGCTCTTTCCCAGAGCAAATTCGTCCTTGGCTTTTAAACTCACACGAGGACAGTGTCTTTGGGCACAGGGGCCACACCCCTACGCAGGTAGTAGAGGTAGTGTCCCAATTTGCTAGTGACTTTCAAAAGTGTGAGCTGTCACCAAATCCAGGTGAAAAGCAACCAGAGCCACATTCCGGAGGATAGTGCACAATCCTTGGAGCCCAAATATAAGAGTCAAAGCAAGAGCCACCCAAAGGTTGAAAGGAAATCTCAGATAAAATGGTGAGCAACACATCAAGAATCACAAAATACTTAAGAAAGAATAATATGAAAGAAATATACGGAACTCAACAAACAAATAACTAAAGTTCCGAGTATTTGATCTATTAGGAAAAAATAATATGGCTTTAATAGGCTTTATTTTTTGAGGGATAATGAGATATCTTCATTATAAGTAAGACTAGGTTAATATGAAAAAGGATGAACCAGGGGCACCTGGGTGGCTCAGTCGGTTAAGCATCCGACTCAGGCTCAGGTCATGATCTCATGGTTTGTGACTTTGAGCCCCTGCATGGGGCTCTTGTGCTGACAGCTCAGAGCCTGGAACCTGCTTCGGATTCTGTGTTTCCCTCTCTCTGCCCCTCCCCCACCTGCGCTCTGTCTGTCTCTCTCTCTCTCTCTCAAAAATAAAAATAAACATTAAAAAAAGAGAGAAAAAGAACCAACCAATTAAAGTTCTTGGAAATAATGGCTATATATTAAAGTAAATAAATATGTACAAACAGGACTGAAGAGCTGCATAGCAGAATGAAATATTTAAAATCATATTATTGACCAGGAAGACGAAACAATTAAAGACTGTCCAGAAACATAGCTTTATATGGCAAATGGAAATTATGAATGGATAGTTCAGAATATAATATAGATCCAGAAGTTCTAACGTATGCCAACAGAAGTTCTAGAAAGAGAAAATACCTCCTCCAAAAAAGAAAAAAAGATTAAAGTAAAGAAGAAAGGAAAAATAAGTCATCAGAGAATAATATTTGAATGCAGAAAATTTCCAAAAACTGTCATACAAGCTAATTTTCAGATTGAAAGGATCTACCAAATATAAAGTGGGATGAAATTAAAAAAAAAAAACAAACAAAAAACAGCTTCATGTTTTATAACATGTGTGTGATATTTAAGAACAATGGAGATAAATATCAATCCCTAACATTCAGGACTTTACATAGGATAATACAAATAATATGGACTTCTCATGAACAACACTGGATGCTAGGAAGACACAAAAGCAATTTCTTCCACGGCGAAGTGGGGGGGAAAGGATTTTGAACCTAGAATTCCACTCTTACCAAATTATGAGTTAATTTTGAGGACAAAATGAAGAATCACTTCTCAGCTGTTTGGCTAAGATCAAGTGAGGACAAAATAAAGATATCATTGGACATTCAATGACTAAGAAAATTTACCATTTAAGTAACCCTACTTCTAGAAAATGTTCTCAAAAATATACCACCACAAAGTGGGGGAAAGAGAGTCAACAAGAAGGCGGTAGGCATCAAATAAAAAAACCGTATATTAATGAGGAAACAGTAACACAATTCATTTTAAATATAAGTATTGATACATGATGGTAAAGATTTATAACACTATAAAATACATTTTCATATAATTTTAGTGGGAAGTGTAGTTAGGGGATTCAAGGGAAGGAGATAAATAAAAATGTATTCACATGTTTTTCATTAATAATTTTATAGGGGCATGTGGGTGGCCCATTTGGTTAAGCGTCAGACTTTGACTCAGGTCACGATCTCACGGTTTGTGGGTTGACGCCCTACATTGGGCTCTGTGCTGACAGCTCAGAGCCTGGAGCCTGCTTCAGATTCTGTGTCTTCCTCTCTCTCTCCTCCTCCACCACTCACACTCTGTCTCTCTCTATCTCAAAACTAAACATCAAAAATTTTTTTTTAATAATTATATAGATTTTTATGTGAGAACGTTTGAAGGGTGGCCAGGAGAAGTGTAGAAATATAATGTAAAATTTAAAAAAACATTCAGGGAGTATATCAGTCAGGGTTCTCCAGAGAAACAAAGAAACAAAACCTAGACACACACACACACACACACACACACAATACATACATTTATATATAATATATAGAATATATATAAAACATAGTATAATATATATAATATATAAACATAGCATAATATATATATTATATAAAATATATAGGGCACATTATATAGGATATTTTTAGAGGTTTATTAAAACATTTTTTTGTTTTTGTTTATTTTTGAAAGACAGAGACAGAGCACAAGTGGTGGAGGGGCAGAGAGAGAGGGAGACACAGAATCCAAAGCAGGCTCCAGGCTCTGAGCTGTCAGCACAAAGCCTGACTTGGGGCTCGAACTCATGAACCACGAGATCATGACCTGAGCCGAAGTCAGACTCTTAACTGACTGAGCCACCCAGGCGCCCCTTAGAGATTTAAAACCACATTTATTGGCCAAGAAGATCTCTTTACAATAAGTTTGAGCTCAGCAAAGACTATGGATCTTTGCATGGAACTTATTCTGTGTAACAGGCTCTGACGGCTCACTGCAGATTTGAAAGGCCGGGGTTATTCACATCACTGTGTGGCATCTCTATTTTTTTTTTTTTTCCTAGAGGTTTATTTATTTATTTTGAAAGAGAAAGGTGGAGAGGGGCAGAGAGAGAGAGAGGGAGAGAGAGGATCCCAAGCAGGCTCCCTTCTGTCAGTGTAGAGCCAGACAGGGGGCTAGATCTCACAAACCTGGAGATCATGACCTTAGTTGAAATGAAGAGCCAGACGCTTAAGGGACTGAGCCACCCAGGTGTCCCAGGGTGTAGCATCTCTTAAGGTCACTCCCATGTCGCAGCCATAGAACACTTGGATCACCTCAGCTGCTAAACTTTAGATCCCTGTAGGCTACAGAAATCAACTGCAAACTCACAGTTGTAAATTATCAATAATTTACATGATGTTATGCACTTACATGGCTATGTGTTTCACATAATAAATAGACGCCTTTTTAAAGTTTATTTATTTTGAGAAAAAAAAAAAGAGAAAGAGAGAGCATGAGCAAGGAGGGGCAGAGAGAGAGAGAGAGAGAGAGAGAGAGAATTCCAAGCAGGCTCCACATTCAGCATGAAGCCAGATGTGGGGCTTGATCCTCCAACCATGAGATCATGACTGAGCCAAAGCCAAGAGTGGGACACCAACCGGATGAGCCATGCAGGTGCCCCAAGACACCTTTTAATCTAGAGGTTTTGAAGCTGTCTTCTTATGGAGGTTCCTAGGAGTTGCTACAGCTAGGTGAAGCATTTCCGCTGATATAAAGGATTGCAATAAATATTTTTATTTTAAAAAGATTCTTCTAATAATTGAGAAGTGTGTTGACCAATGATCAAGACAGACACCTCTCTTGACAACGAAGTACAAGGAACCGGCAAGGGGACTAGTGTGTTCAAGGTCACACAAATAGCATTAGAGTCAGAAGTATATGTAGATTTCCTAGCCTAGCTCTATAGAGCAGACACTAGATGCAATTTCTATTATCATTTGTTTAATTACAAGTATCCCCTACTGTTATTAATACATAAGTACTTAGGCTCCCAGCCTGGTACTCTATTTGAACATTCCTTGTGCAGTCCTCCCATTGTGCTTATCACTGGGCATCAGTTGGAGAGATCTAGACCCTCTCGTTTGCAAAGGCCCAAAGTCAATGTCCCTACCCCAAGAGAGGTAATAATAACAGCTATAAGAGTTTTTGTTCATAACACGTTTAACATATATCGGCATTCTTCTAAGGACTTTGCATATATGAAGTCATTATACATCACAAATATTTTATTAAGTAGGTTCCATAATTATTTTAGTTTAAGATGAGGACACTGAAGCATGGAGAATTCAAGGAACTTGCAAAATGGAAGCGGTTAAGGGAGAAGAGAAGGCTTTTGATGTTTGTAGTAACAACAGCAAAGAGTTACTGGGGAAGTGCAAGGCACCTACTTGGGTCTAGTTTACATCAGGTACTAAATAAATGCTTGCCGAGTTAAATGTCATAGGATAACATTGCAAGATGTTTAAGTTGTGATCCTGGATAGAAGCACCAAAAGGAAATTATGGCTTATAGATAGGAATATGCTAAACAAAGAATTTGGGCTCAGGTCGATGGTCATGGCAGGCTCTTGAAGCTTGCTTATGAAGAACCCACTGGAAATATTTACGGTATCATCCAGCATGCCTTTCAGAACATCCTTCAGAACAAACCTTTGGTATCTTCCAAAGATGTGGCACCAATGGGCAGCCATTGGATTTGCATATTTCACGGAGCTTCAAAACCCTATGAGAATCAGGGTTCTGGTCAGATCTGTTTTGTCTTCTGATCAGCCACTGAGCTATCTCAACTTCCCTTTCCAACTTGTAAGACAAAATCTTGAAAACGCTTGTTATTTAAGGGCTTTTCTTTTAGATGAAAAAGTGGGGGGAAATGGTAAAAAGAGCAAATCAGGAACATAAAAAAAATTGGCCAAGAATGAAAAACACTCATCCTGTTACAGCTTAAAAATTATCCCACAAAGAAGCAGGAGAAAATGTTTTGATCTACCAAGCTGACCAGTTGCACTACATAGTAAGGCCAGCTCAAATTGCTTTTTCATACATCAAGGCCCAGTTCGAATGGATTCTTCTCATCTCCCCTCAATCAACATTGATTTTTCTTTGCTTTGCATAGTTGACTTTTCTGCCCGCATTTTTTATGCTGCAGTAGTTTTCCCTGCTTTTTATTGTATGTGTGTGTGTGTTTCTTTAAATCCTGAAAGCTAAAAAACCTATCACAGCTATTTGAGAATTCACTACAACGTATTCCTCCCACACTACACGCATGAGACTATCAAGCTTCCAGCACCATCCATGGCAAACTATCGGTGTTTAGTAAATTTATGATGTAATGTGCCTTGGAGGAACTTTGAAATCTTGGTCCATTTCACACCTAAAATAATCATTAGCATCATTTCCACAAGGAGAGTGAAAGGTGACATTCTCCTGCTACATATCTTCCAATTACACATCATTTCCTGCTTCTGCAGATTGAGGGAGCTGCTATCACCATTGAGGGAGAAAAAAAAGGAGGAGAAAAAGGAAGAGGAAGAGGGAACAGCATCTGGAAAGTGGCAGTGGAGGCTGAGGACATGTACTGATGGGTGGCATGTCCAACCTGAGCTCTTTCCCCTTTTCACTTCCTGGAGACATAGAAAGTTGGCTTCCCTATCAGCAGGACTGTAGGGGTTAAACAGGGAGGTAGCAGAGAAAAAAACAAAGACAAAACAGAAGCACTCTGAAGAAAGTATACAAATGCCAGAATTATGATGAGGTAGAAGGAACAGAGAGATCTAGATCACTTCAAATATCTCTGCATCAATTTCTTTCTTAAATATGGGCTTAAAATATTCATCTTTCAAGGTGCGCCTGGGTGACTTAGTCAGTTGGGCATCCGACTTCAGCTCAGGTCCTCACCGTTGGTGACTTCCAGCCCTGTCGGGCTCTGTGCTGATAGCTTGGAGCCTAGAGCCTGCTTCAGATTCTGTCTCCGTCTCTCTGCCCCTCCCCCACTCAAGCTCTCTCTCTCTCTCTCTCTCTCTCTTAAATATAAATAAACATTAAAAAATTAAAAATGTATATATTCATCTTTCAAGGCTCTCGAGAGGATACCATGGACAGGTCCATGGAAGGGACATTCACAGCACCTTGCACTTAGTAGGTGTTCAGGCTGCTTTCCCTCTCCACTCTCCTGCTAAGCCAGGGCTACATTTGTTCAAGATGTTAAGGCGTGGATTCCTCAAAATACAGAGGAAGTTTCTTTACCTTCACATTATGTTTTTATTGAGGCACACCCGTAAGGAGCATCTTCAGCCGTCCATGCAAACAATGCTAAAATTAACAGTCACTTAACCCACGACTTGTGTCCACTAAATTCTGCTTCTGTCGTGTACTCTCACTTATCCATCATCACGGAACCTTGCTGTCGGAAGGAAGGGCTCTAGTGACTCCTGTTTGCATATTGGTAAGCTGGCTTCCAGCCTTTAGATCCTTGATAAAAATCATTTTGGCTTGTCCCAGAAGTGTCTCTATTTTCACCTTCTCTCAAGAAAGGTCTCATGGGCTCATTTCTAGCCTCTTCAGAACGTAAACTCTGGAAGGCAGTGAATTGTTCTTTAACGTGTTTCCTAATGTGCCATGTTGTCTGCTCGGCCCGGGATGTAATAACTCATTAAGAAGTGCAGCTGGCAGTGCAACTGGGGAAAAACACAGCTACAGTCTCTGAATCCACACAGAGAGAGACTGTAAGCCCACACCAGCACCTTTATCACCCTCCTGGCCCTCAACAGCCCACCTCCCACCTTCCTAATCAAATGTGGTATTCTTCGGCTACTGCAAGTATTTATATTTTATTAACCTAACTGAGAGTTTGCTGCATGGACTGCTAATGCTATAATTCATTTTTTTATTTGTGTGCCCCGGAGCCTTGACCAATGGAGACATTTTTTTTCCATCTCCAAAAGCAAATAAAATCACAATGGACCAGATTCCCCTCCTGTCTACTAACCCACTGGAAAAAATCTTACTTGGGGAGCTCTGGATTTATAGCGTCATATTCATCCAACACACTCTAAAGAATGATACTTTCCATCGGAGACACATGAATATTTTGTGTTCAATAGCACATCAGTATATTTCAGAAACTTGCGTTTAATGAAGCTTGGGGGCTTGCTATCCTCAAGATCATATTTTTTACACTGCTATATACACCCACACATAAGGATAGATACACACACACGACACACACACAGAGTACAACTGTTGTGTTTAAAAAGACATCCATCTCAGTAAGTGTCCCATTTCATCATCGGTTATGTACTGCAAACCCAGGCTTCCCTTCACTTTATGAAACTTACACACATTACAAATCTTATTCGGCATCATGACTTTTTATTCTTTCCACAACACTGCTTGCAGCTTAGCGAAGTGGTTAGTAATGAGAGTAACAAGCCAGGCTACAATGCTGTGGAGGATGAGAATTAGCCACGACTTGTTTTCTTTTATGCGGCAGCTGTTTCCAGAAGAAAAGGTTGTTAGGTTGGTCTTAAAATCAGGAAAACATAGCGCAGGCTCTGCTATATCACCTTCATTGTGTGAGGAATGTTGAAGGACTGACTTCTCTCTCGATGGTCACATCTGTAGAATGGGGATGATACCCACTATACAGCCTTCCTCATGGATTGTCATGAGGACCAAATTATGATGTCCCTGGAACTGTTTTCCGACCGTAAAGTACTTGATTAACATTAATATCTTTATGTTAATATATTATGTAAACATTATATACATCACAAAAATATGTTTATTGTATCAAATTATATTAGTTACTGTCTTTGTGTTATATACTATCATTTTTCTCACCACCATCTATTACTTAATAGATTAAGCAGATGCATGATAATATAGCTTTTATAATTTATGTGAAGATAAATGAAAACTTACAAGATCTGATCACAGCTTTGTCACCAATGCTTGGATCTAGCAGATGGGCTTAATTTCTTAATAGCACCTTCAGCCCAGTAAAGAATTAAATCCCACCCTTTCATATATATATATATATATATATATATATATATATATACACACACACACACACACACATATACATATATGTATATGTACGTATAATATGTATATATGTGTGTATATATGTGAAATTATTTATATATATAAATATATATATATATATATATATATATATATATATATATATATCTTATGGAGCCACTTACTTGTCTGGATTAAAGGGACATATGATCAAAGCATCAAGGGACATCAAGACATATGATCAGAGAGACATTAAGTTCTAGTCGGTCAAAACACTCTTTATTTTCTGTGGACAACAGATATTCCTTTGCCCAGTCGTGGGGAATATGACTTTATGTAGGAAACCCAAAGGGACTTCTACTCCTGACCAATGCACCACTAGCATCAATTTCTTTCCTACCAACAAAGGGGGAATGCCATCATCCAATTCTAACATGAGACAAGACTCTTTTTTCCCATTATTCACTGCCAAAAAGATGGAAAGGAAACTATAGAACTCCTATCTCCAAAGTAGAAATAAAGATTGATTTTGGCTCTTGCAATGCTTCAGAGTAAGTTAATGACTACCCTTCACCATTCATTACACCTTGCGTCTCATTAACCACGTCTAGGTAAGCTGAAAAGTTAATTTCTACAGAAAGAGAATTAGAGAATTAATAAGAATAAGTTCAACCCATAGTTTATAATTGAAGAGATTGCTCTTCTAAGACCCACAAGGGTAAAATAGTGCTTTACTCAGCCAAGCCAATGGTGTATGCAACCCAGAATTTTGTTTCTAATAATTTCAGGGAGATTTTCTAGGAGACTTAGGGTGCCGGGATCACCCACTGAGACAAGAAAGCCATTTGGTTCCAAACAAAGTTGTTGAAGTGAATCATTTAGGTCTTGGATGACAGAGTTGTCAATGAAAAGGGCTAGAAGGAAATCTGAAGAATTTGTTGAGAAAGGGGAATAGTTTTAGATCAAAATCCTGTAGTCTTAAGACATGAAAGAAAATATGGAAAGAGAGCAAAGGAAGAATCAAAGTAATGATTTTATTCTCATGTAGAATTTTGTTGAATTAGCCTGTAGATCAATTTAAAATCAAATTTTACCTATTCACCCAAACCTTCCATCTGGTCAGGCCCATTGTCTCAGTGAAGAGTTTAAAGTTGTTCTTCACAAGCAGTTCATGTTCCTACCTCCATTCTTACCAGTCTGGATCCTTCTGAAGAGTAAACCTTCAGTCACATTATGCTCTTAAGGACAACTGGTGTGGTTTATCTATCTTATTCTTAGGAATAGTGGAGTCCCCGTGTACTTCATAACATAGAAACAAGCCTTATGGTTAGTATTTACAACTACTAAAATACTTTACAAAATACTCCCCCCACCGTTATTTTATTTAATCTTGAATCCTATGAGAGAGACACTTCAATCTCCATCTTAAAGGAGAAGATATTGGGACTCAGAAATAAAAGGAAGGAGGAAGTGAAGGAAGAAATGCCATCAGCCAAGCTTAACCTATGACAAGACTCTTTTTCCCATTATTCACTGCCAGCATGGTCAGGCGAGAGCCGAACAACAACAACAAAAGACCTTATTCTAAGTCCTACAGTAAGAAGAGAAGGAAATCAAACTCATGTCCACTGATCATCACACCCATGATCTTCTGAGCACTAAGCGAGTGGTGGGGCACCCAATGGAGGGGCAGGATAAATAGCTGAACAATGTAGCCCCCCCACCTTTGAAAACCCAAATACTACCTGTTCTTAATGTTCTCTGCTGTATTATACCATGTAATAAGCTGGGATGGGAGTCATATCTGCCTCCTCTAAACCTCCATGCACTCCTCTACTACTTTATTGGGCCCTTTATGTCAGTATCACAGGTTACTTTGAAATAGTAATCATTAACATTTATCTGGTACTTACTATGAACCATAATGGCTCTTGGAGATAGTCACATCCCAATATCTGGAACCTGTGAAAGTAACCTTATTGGTGAATGGACTTGGCAGATATGATAGGTTAAGGACCCAGAGATAGGGAGATTCTCCTGGCTTATCCAGTGAGCACTGACTGTAGTTAGCACTAAAAGTGTCTTTGTGAGAGCCAGGCACAGAGAAATCTAACACAGAGAGACACATCAGTGAAGACGGTTGCAAGATGCTACCATATTGACTTTGAAGATACAGAAAGGGTTCCTGAGCCAAGGAATGCAGGACTGTGGTTCTAGAAGCTGGAAAAGGCAAGGAAACTGATTCTCCCCAGGGCCCCTAGAGGGAGCACTGCCCAACTGATACCTAGATTTCAGCCCAGTGATACTGTTTTCAGACTTCTAACCTCCATAATTGTGAGAGAACGCATTTGTGCTTTTTTGAGCCACCCAGTTTGTGATCATTTGTTACAGTAGCCACAAAGTATTCATACGTGTACATTGATTTAATCCTCATAACAATTTTATGAGGTGGGTACCATCATTGTTTCCATTATACAGATGAGAAAGCATTGAGAAAATGAATAAAACTGCTTAAGGTATACAACCAGTTAGTGCAGAAGCTGGAATGAGAACCACAGATAACCTGCCTCCAAAGTCAATGGTCCTAACTACTGCACAGTATAAACCTTTTGATAAATTGTGACTTCTGTTCATGAACGTGTCAATCATCTGCCTTACCTCCTATTCTTACAGTACTTGTCACAGCACTTCAGGTGCTAAGACCTGCAAGCTTGTGTCTCCCCCCAAAATCATATGTTGAAGTTCTAACCTCCCAAAATGATGGTATTAGGAGATGGGGCCTTTGAGAGGTGCTTAAATTATGAGGGTAGAGTCTTCTTGATTGGGATTAGTGCTTTACAAAAGAGGCTCCAGAGAGATCCCTTGCCCCCACCTCATATGAGGATACAGGAGAAGTCTATGATGAAGAGGGCTCTCACCTGACCATGCCAGCACCCTGATCTCAGTCTTCCAGCCTCCACAACTGAGACCAGGAAGTTTCTACTGTTTATAAACCATCCAATCTGTGGTGTTTTGTTGCAGCAGTCAAAACAGACCAAGACATCCTACAAATTAAATAAATGCTTTACAAACACCGTTTTAAGTTCTTTTTACCACCATGGATGGATGGATGGCATATGGATGCTGGCTCATTATACAATATTTGGGAAGTACAGAAAGAAAAACCACCCATGATTTTGAACATTCATGTCCCAGAAATAAGCAAGTTGGTACTCATGTATATATCCTTGCATTCATTTTATGCTTATAGCTTTGTTAATTTTAAATAGTTCCAGAGTTAATACAATGTTGAATGGTATATTTTTCTATATGTACTGCACAATTGTATATTCTTCTCTATGCTTAATGATATAACCTTTAACAATTATATTATTAATTTCTCTTTAGAATATGATTATTTTTCCTTTTGTTATCTTTGGTAGAATTATATGTGTAAAAATAGGTATAGATTTGTCATGTGAAATCCCTCACCTCTTATCCTCCCTGATTGTTAGTGTATGTTCCCAGATAGAGATGGATAGATGATCGATGACTAATGATAAGTAGATAGATAGATAGATAGATGATAGAGAGATAGAAAGAGAAACAGAGAAAGCACAAATACAGAATCATGCTCTATATATCAACTTGCAATGTACTTTTTGTTTCATCAGCATATCATGGGTAGCCTTACATGTTAGCAGGTAAAACTCAGCTTATTTTAACAATAACTGAACAAAATTCCCACAAGTAGTTGTATCATAATGGATGTGCTAATGGACATTTAAATTATCTCCAGTATTTGGCTGTTTCAAGGCTGCAATCAGCAACCTTGTCAACTCTTCCATGTTTTTCTGTATGAGAGTTAACTTAAAAGAAAATTTTGCTGGTCAGCAATTTTATGTATTTTTTATTTGATTGGTACTGACGAGTTGCTCTCCAAAAAATGCTGTACCAATTTACACTGTAATATATAATATATTGGAGTACCGTATCCTCTACAGCCTCCGTAACAATAGATATTATGCTCAGTTTCTTGGTCTCTGAAAATAGGATAGTTTAAAAAATAGTAGCCCATATTTTTATTTTATTTATTGAATTATAAAGAGTTTGAGCCACTTTTCATATATGTATTATTCATTTCTGGGCACACTGTCATTCAAATCTTTTGACCATTTTTCTCATTTTTTTTGAATTCACCACTTTGAATCATGGCATAACATTCCAAACAATAGATACACTATTGAATTCTATCATTTTCCAATATTGACCAAAATGATAGGATAAACATCTCTGAGCAAAACCTTTTGTACAAGGATAGATTATATGCTTCTTTTAACCTCATCTGGGAATAAAAAAAAAAGGTACACATTTTTTAAAGTTCTTGATATTTTCCAAACAATCTCCCAACAAAGAAGTAATACATAATAGGGCCCATTTCATGGAAGACCAGAAAAAAAGTGACATTAACTTTATCAAAACTGTTGCTGATTAAGCAGATGAAAAATCTCACATTCAAAAAAAAAAAGTATTTAGCTAATTATAGTAGGGTTGAGTATTTTTTGTTTATTTATTTATTTCCCTTTTCCTCTTGTGAATTACATTTTATGATCCTTTGCTCATCATTCCATTGAATTCCATTGCTACTGCAAGGAGTTCAACTGTCGAATGGTCCTGTGACTTTTTGGTTACTGGGGCATTAAAAAGGAAAAGCAGTCGTTCCTGATATGGCTTGGTGTAAGAGACTTTTACACAAATGCCCAATGCAAGTTTTCTTTTTCCCGTTTTCCCTTACGTTACGATATGCATAGGTAATCTACATTTTGCTATTAATGGAGTCAGTTCCTTTAAGAGGGATTTAGTCAACGGCCGGGGTGTCCAGAGTGAGTTATTTGGAACAGAGGGAAGAGCAAAAGCTTGTTTGCAAACATCTAGTCCTTCAGAATTAGCAGCTCTGAAGAGGCTATGTCAGATAAGTAGCTAAAAAATTTCCCAAGTCCTCCGTGTTGCACTCCAATTTCTTTTAAGGATTAAGATCAAAATTACTTTACTGAGGCTTTATGGCCTGACATCAATTGTTCTTAATAGATTTATAGGCTTACTAATACCAACCTAACAATAATAACATTAACTCTCTGTTTCTCCTATTGGCTGGGAACACTAAGCCAGTTCTTTATTTGCTCTATACTCTTGTTTTTTATGTATCTTGAAGTCTTTAATATTTCATAGTAAAACATATTTTTTTCACTTTCTTCCACCAGCTTTTCTTTTCTTTCTTTTTTTTCCTTTAATGTTTATTTATTTTTTGAGAGAGAGAGAGAGCGAGAGCGAGAGAGCAGTGTAGGAACAGGGAGAGGGAGACAGAGGATCCAAGGCAGGCTCTGTGCTGAGAGCAGCAAGCCTGATGCAGGGTTCAAACTCATGAACCGTGAGTGAGATCATGACCTGAACTGAAGTCAGACACTTAACCAGCTGAGCCACCCGGGCTCCTCCTTCTACCAGCTTTTCAAGCAAAGAAATTCTCCCCATAGAAACTTCTACATGCTTGCCAGACTTTACATGAATTTATTTATTTTTCTAAATTGTTTATTGTTTGATTTTTTTTATATTTAACCCTTCATCATGAATTTGTTTTGGTATATGTTGTTATGTGAGGCTTTACATTTATTTATTTTCCCAAAGACTAGTCATTGTATCACTAGCATTTATTGAATATTATTTATTCAAATTGATCAAACTTCTTTACCTTTCTGCTGAGTTACACTTAAACTGCTATCTGTTCCAGAGTTAGCACTGATTTTCTTTTTCCTTTTTATACCAATATCCTATCATTTTAATCATTGCAGTAATGCAACGTATTTTAATGTTTGTTAGAACGGGTCTCCCTCATCGTTCTTTTTCAGTATGTTAGCTGACTGAACAATAAATTATATATATAAAAAATTCTATTTTCTAGTTTTAGCTATTCGATAAACACTTCAAGAACAGGTGAAGAGAGGAGTGGATTGAGGATGTCAGTAAGCGAATCAAGCCCACTTGATAGCTCTTTCGTCGACAAGGCAGTGGCCCTGGAGGAGAGAACTGACCTCCCAGAAACCTCTGGGCACCTATCACAACAGCACCAGAGCATCTGTGTGAATTGGTTTATGACTTCCAGTCTTGCATCATAAGCCTGGAAATTACACAAAAAAAATTATACATAATCAGTCATAAACCATACAAGTTGGAGTAAAGACAATGATACAATCACAAAGTGAAACCACATCTCAAGGCTCACTTTATTCAGTTTCATTGAATACTTATTTGTACAGCAACTTGTTTGGCTATATCAGCATGAATCTACTGAAGTAACGGAAAATGTCAGATAAAACTGCTAAACAAACAAATTTAAGCTAATTTTTTCACATGATAAATGTGTCTATCATCTTATTAAAAAAACTAGAAGACAAATCCTCATAAAAGCAATTACAAGAAAGTTGCTCTGCTCCTAGGACCTCTTTTCCTTATACAGTATACAGAGGAAATAGTAGTTTCTTTCAAATTTTCAAAACTTAAATAAGGAGTCATGTTTTTCAAATGCTGCAAAAACAAAACAAAAACAAACTCGTGAAATTGTCAAGAACTATAACAATTTCGATAACTTTTTTTAAAGCTTATTTATTTATTTTGAGAAAGAAAGAGCATGAGCAGGGGAGGGGCAGAGAGAGAGGGAGAGAGAGAGAGAATCCCAAGCAGGCTTTGTACTGTCAGCATGGAGCCCAATGCAGGGCTCAAACTCACAAACCATGAGATCATGACCCGAGCTTGAAATTAAGAGTTGGACGCTTGGGACGCCTGGGTGGCTCAGTCGGTTGAGTGCCCGACTTCAGCTCAGCTCAGGATCTTGCAGTTTGTGAGTTTGAGTCCCGCATCGGGCTCTGTGCTGACAGCTCAGGGCCTGGAGCCTGTTTCAGATTCTGTGTCTCCCTCTCTCTGCCCCTTCCCCACTCATGCTCTGTCTCTCTCTGTCTCTCAAAAATGAATAAACGTTAAAAAAAAAAAAAGAGTTGGACGCTTAAACAACTGAGCCACCCAGGCATCCCACAATTTCAATAGCTTAATTGAAGTTCTAACTGTCACCAGGGCATAAATGTGTAAATAAAAATAGAAGTTTTAAGCCAATACTAAAAGGCTATTTACAAGTTGAAGTAATGACATTTTCTTGAAGCAAAAATACTCTGTGGCCTGGCTCTGTGATACTAATCCCAATCATCTGAAGCATAGTAATGGAAAACACTGGATATTTCCCCTCAAAACAGAAATTGAGTTTATATCATATATTTCATTAGCCCCATGGCCTATCCACTAAAGCTAAGAGCCAACCATGCAATTTTCAAAGGTTTTTAGTAGAGAAACGACGCACACTTACAAACAGAAACACACAATGAATCTAACAGATAAAACGCAGAGGGATCTTAGATTTGGATGATCTGGGTTTAAATCAGTTTCACATTTTTTTTTAACCTATAAAATCTTGGACAAGGCATTTAAATTCAGACTCAAGTTTCCCTCTCTGTAAAAAGTGAATAATAACAAGTAATGATTATTCAGTACGATATCACTGGAGTTTCTAAGCATTAAATAATACATAAAAAGATATTTGGTAAAGTATAAAGCACTTTGTGAAAAATAAGCTATTATTCCATAAGTCAATGCTATAATTACTGATATCTATGAAAAGTTCTTCCCTTAAATTGAAATCATTTATGATGAGAAGTATATTTTCCAACTCGATTTACTTTCCTTTCAAATATATATAGTTTATTTCATCAACTTTTTGGAATTACCTCAAATTTATAGTAAATTTGAAAGAATTATTCAGTGAATTTTCATGGATCCTTCACTAATCTTGTTATATTCAGCAATTGTTAACATTTGCCACATTTTCTTCATTTATCCCTCTCTGCTTGTATGGGTGTTTCTATGTATCTTATAAGTTTGGGAAAGTAAGTTGCAAACATCATTCCACTTCACCTCTAAATACTATCTCCTAGGCATAAAAATTTTCTCATGTAACCATAATACCAAAATCATAATCACGAAATCTAACATTGAGGGGTTCCTGGGTAGCTCAGTCAGTTAAGCATCCGACTCTTGATCTCAGCTCAGGTCACGATCTCACAGTTCATGAGGTTGAGCCCCAAGTCGAGCTCCGTGCTAACATTGCTGAGCCTGCGTGGGATTCTCCCTCTCCCTCTCTCTCTGCCCCTGCTCCGACTCGTGCTCTTTCTCTCTTTTTCTCAAAATAAATAAGTAAACATTAAAAAAAAAAAAATCTGGGGCGCCTGGGTGGCGCAGTCGGTTAAGCGTCCGACTTCAGCCAGGTCACGATCTCGCGGTCCGTGAGTTCGAGCCCCGCGTCGGGCTCTGGGCTGATGGCTCGGAGCCTGGAGCCTGTTTCCGATTCTGTGTCTCCCTCTCTCTCTGCCCCTCCCCCGTTCATGCTCTGTCTCTCTCTGTCCCAAAAATAAATAAACGTTAAAAAAAAAAATTAAAAAAAAATAAATAAATCTTACATTGATACAATATTATTAATAGACGATTTATACGAAAATATTTCTATCTAGAAACTAATAACTGTTCACAAATTACCTTTTGGGTTTTCTTCAGTTTCTTTTAATCTTAAATAATCTCCCACACTCCCTGCCCCTTTTTTTTGGTCTTTTATATCAGAGACTTTTTTTTAAAGAGACAGGACACATGTGTTATGTTGTAGACATCCCTCAGTGGAGACTGGTCTGATGGTTCCTTATGTTTAGATTTTAAATATTTTCAGCAAGGATGCTCCCCCAGGGGATGCTGTATGCTTTCCAGAGTGTTTCATCAGGAGGGAACCAATGCCAGTTTGCCCACTATTAATAATATGAAGTTTCACATCCTCACTTACATACTATGTGCCAGATCTCTTCATTGTGAAAGTATTTTTTCTCTCCATAATTAATTATTTGGGGGGCAATTACTGGAGGATGTGGATATTCTTTTCCCCAATATATTTTCACTAGTGTCAGTTGTTTTCTTTTGGTTGTGATATGCACAACCACATACAAATGTACTACTCGGATTCTTGCTAACTGAGAAGTCTAAATAATGTTGATATTTTAAATTATCCGATGAGACTATCTTATGAATTGGAAGGTTTCTGGTTATATTTCTGAAATGCTAAAATAGGTTGAGTGTTTTTAGGTGTTTTATGAACATATATTCATTTCGAAATAAACAATAATAATAATATCTTGAGGATCTCTCTTATGCCAGGGAGCACACAGAAAGCACGAAGGCCAGGATGTAAGTAGAGGCAGTTTGTCTTTGTACAGACAGAAAGAAGAAGAAATCCCAAAATGTTTCTTCATTTTCACTCACTGCATTTTAAAGGCAGGGTTAACTTAGGAATGACCTTATCTTCAAAAAATATCAAATATTTCAAGTAATCCTGGGAGGTCTTGCAATCCTTTTAAATAACTCAGATTGACCACTTGAGCAGGAAGTATTGAAAAGTATGCAAATGAGTCTATATGTACCCATAAAAGGTAGCTATCCACCACAAATGTTTCTGAACATTCTCTCGGCTGAGTGTCTGTGGACTTATTATGTTGAAAACCTTTGCTCCTAAGCATTCATGTAGGCTGACTTTTCAATTTCAAGGGATTTCAGTACAGTTCCCGGCAATTTATCATGTGAAAAGAATTAACAAGAAAGAAAATAGAAGCACATTCACACTTGCCAAGGCATTTCCCTTCAGATGGAGAAAAAGCTACTGAATGAATAATGTAAGAAAGATGATTTTGGTGCTTCAAAAACAGAAAAATTACTTAAAGTCCCAGTTAGTGAAGCCAGCCTTCATTTTCCCATAGAATATGAATAAGCACCAGATACTCAGTAGAAACCTGTTCTAATCCAGCTCATTATCACATGGGTTCAGGCGCTAAGGGCTCACTCCAGTGTCCCACCCCCTGCACAAAACACTCTAAGAAGGTAAGCATTACCACATGTCTCCGCATATGCAGCAAATCCAAAGAAAGTTAATCCTCTATTTTCTCATTTTTCCAATACAATACCCCCAAGTAAGGGTTTCAGCCAACGTGAATACACAAACTTATATAGGTTTATAATATACAATGCATTAACGTAGTTACACATATTTAGAATCTCACATGCTATCGTTGGCCAGAGCTAACTTTTGGTTCTCCTATCGATATTCACTCCCTTGGTGTTCTCATCCAGTTTTATGGCTTTAATCTTCAAATATCTATATTCCAGTGATTCCAAATCCACCCAGAAATGTTCTCTAATCGCCAGACTCAGATATCTAATTTTTATTCAGCACCTCCAGTTGGATATCCAATAGCTCAGACATTCCACAAAATTAACTCCGTGTCTGTCTTTCCCAGGTGTTCTTATTTGTCAAAGTTGGCCACTCTACCCCTCGGCCCCCACAGAGCATCCCACAACTCAGGTGAGGACAGCTAAGGAGGTAAGCAGAAAGGAAAGGGCTTCTGGAAGATAAAGAGGAGCCATACAGGGAGTACTTAGAAGATTATATTTCTCTGCATATAGTACCACGGGAATGTTACATTCCAATGCAGAGAATCTTTACGGTTATTCAGCTGTATTGGAAGAGATTTATTTCAAGTCTTACTGCAGCGGAAGTTCAGAACTGAATCAAAGAGATCCAGAGCGGAAGTTCATCAGAAGCAGAACACCTCCATATGCTAATTACTGAACCCTAAGCAATCACAGAGTCAGGGGACCCTCTTGGCACTTAGTATGTAACACCCATAGCAGTACTCATTTGGCGTGCAGCAAAATGTGACAAGACAATAGAGCGTGTGGATCAGAGTCAAGGATAATCTGAACAATATGGCAAAAGTGCAAGATCTAGACCAAATCCAGACAAGAAACCCTCCTCTGCCCACTGCTAATTAGGCTAGAAAAGAAGAATAAAAATGTAGAACTACATTTCTGGGATTCCTGCATAAGTATTTTGTCCTCTGAATCTCTGCTTAAATTAGTGTTTCAAAACATATGTGTCACTGTTTTATGATGTGGTTTAGCATTCCTCAACATTTTTTTTTGATAAACAAAGACTTGCTATTTTACGCAACTGGCTTTAAGATTATCCAAATAACATCACACGGTTCCTTCTGTAAGAAACACATAATCAGGCCTGAAAAAACAAAGATATTATACACAGAGAGAACATAGACCAACCTCATCCATAAACATAGAGGCTGCTTTTAGTTATTTCTGAGTGTCCTTACAGTTTTCCAAATAGAAGAATCCTGCCCAGTATTGCTACAAAAACATACATGTCCAGGATTATGACAATTGGCATGTTAATGGCACCCAAACGTGTGAACGGCACCCAAGAATTACATAGACACCCCGGTTAAGTAACATCCTTTAATAAATCCAATGACCCATGTCAATGCTCAAATTAAACACTGGGCTTTAAAACCAAGAAGTTTTATTTATACAAAGTGGAGTTCTTGAGATTAATTTTTTTTTTAATTGTGTATGTGTGTGTGTTGGGGGGAAAGGATTAAAAAGCCAATAAGTCAATCTTTGGCTTAGTTTCTGTTTCATATTTATGCACCCATCTGCCATAGCCTAGGGTTAAACAGTACTCATTTTAATCATGAAAAACATATCCATCACAAGTTGTCCTGAAATAAATCACTCCCCACAGCAAAAACAACATAAACGTGGATGGCTCTACAAGCAAAGTGAGGGGGAAAAAAAGAGAGAGAGAGAGATAATAGCTTTTTGTCCTACCTAAGAACTTCTCCAATTTAATGAAGGCTAAATCTCAAATCAGCCTTCTTCAAAGTCAACTTCTCCAAACATTTCAAGAACAAAACAATTAAATTTGATATGCTCAAAGAGATCTTCCAAATTATAGAATTGACATAATAGTGCAATGCCTTGTAAATTGCAAGCAGCATTTACATTTGGTAAGGAAGCCAAAGCCTACAGTAAACTCACTGAAATTCCTTTCCTTCAGCCTAACAATTTTTGTCAGTTTCTGAAATAGACCCATAGATAATGTAAACATTTTGACAGAAAATTGGTGGTGGTGACTATGGCGTAAAACTATCTCAGGACAAATGTACTGTGACTTGGAACATAAGATACAATTTTCTTTGCATAGAGGCAAAATGAAGTGATGACAGAGTTCACAAAACCTATTCTCCTCTTGAAATTGCATTCTGACTTTTCCTTTCATTGGGCATCTTTCAAAAAGAAAAACTCAACACTCCAAGCAATTCCATTGACATTGGTTTGCAAGTAATCACTATTCCAGAACTTGCTTGTTTTCTTTTTATACTCTCTCCACCTGCAAGAGTATTAAAAAGACATCCCTGTTTTCCTGTGTTTTATTAAGAAGCTTGCTCCGGGGGGAAATTGAGGTAGCCCAAACGGTATGTCTTCCCTGCGTTGCCCATTTCCTCTCTGCTTCTGCACGTGCTGTCTCCTCCCCACTGTTCTGACAAATAAATATTTCCAATTGGATAATGGCAAGCCTAGCATCCGTGGTGTGAGAATAAAATTTGGGTTATAGCTCTTTCTTTCCAAACATTTGTTTCCTGGGTACCGCCTCCCACATACTCACTTAACCTTTTCTCCCCAGAATTCCCCTTTAGATCTGTGTTTTAATAAAACCGAACTATCTCCAAATTTCAAGCCAGACTTTGTCTTTGTCTCTTTTTAAGCTACCCATTAGCCCTCAAGTGTTCTTACCCTGGGTGTTTCTGAATACATATCTGATATATTTTTTAAGGTCCAGCTCAATTATTAACCCGCTTGCAAAGCTTTTTCCGATCTGCTACCTAGAAACAATTTTATCTTCTCCTAAAATCTTAAAATTCTCTATGAACTTCTTAAGTCACATAACATAGTCTACTTTGTGTTCAGTTAACTTCTTCTCCCCCTAGCTGGATGACAGCAAGATGGGTACATGGCGACTGCCCGCCCTTTGAACCTATCCCTCGCTCGCCCCTGGGGCCTGGACCTAATAGAACACCCTGGGCAGGGAGTAAGACATCAGTGATTCTGTGTTGAAAAGTGAGAATTTATATTCTTCACCAAATCAAGGCACCCAGCCTTGGAAAGTCTATTATTGACTAGGTCCCAGTTCATAAAAATATCACTGAAATTTTTCATTAATTAAAGAAAGCAGCAAGTTTAACATATGGAAGAAAATTCATCTCAGTTTAGATTTCTACCAGGGCATTTTCTTAGAATAAAACTCAACTTCAAACACATATGAAAGGCTAATTGTTTGGACTCTTTACCATGCTAATTTGCTAAAGAATATAACGATAGACCAATGCATTCACATGTCATAATCAGTTCACCTTATCTGAAATCTTGGTCTTATTACTTTGAACTTGCATTCAAGCTATTACAACTGTTGCCATACAGGTTGGGGTATTCAGTCACATGTTCTTATCAGTCCTAAACTGGCTCCAACACCCCCCCCATATGAAAATGTGTGACATGTGGTGGAAAAGTTCATAGTGAATGCATTCTTCCTGAGGTCTTTAGAATACCTTTGCATATAAAAAAAATCAAAATAAAAACCGGTGCTTTACTAAACACTTATGTGAGTTTCTTGTGCCCTTTGATATGGTAGGCAAAAGTTAACAGTATGTTAAAAGCACAGAGTTCCTATGGACATACTTTCATCTATGGTAAACAAGGTTGGCACAGGGTCATTTACGACTTTGCAGATGACTTGAATATTTTAGCAAGCGGCTGGATGAAACCTGAGTATGCACAATGCAATAAGAAATCAGCCAAATGACAAGTGAGCACAAGGAAAGCAAGTTTAAAACACCAGACTCTTGGTCCAAAACTCTAATTTATGAAATGCATGAATATTTAACACCGTACTAAGCACAAAATTAATTATTAGTTGATTGATTTCTAAAATGCCTGCTCTAAAAACGAAGCTAATGGAAAAATTAATAATCAAGCATTTCAGAATACCTAAAGCTTTAATGGATGTTAGAATTTTTCTTAAAAGTTTTCCCAACTTCCTCACTTGGCGACTATGGAAACTGAGGCCCAGGGAGTAGAAGTAACTTGTGTAAGGCCACTAGTTACTTCTAGTTATGAGACCATTGCTAATCTCTAACCATAGTGTGGAGTGTTGAGTCTTGCCACTTTCTTAAGAGGGGATGCTGATTTCTGAGCTCCCCAGAGAGTGGGGTGGTTGGTGACTGATCAACCAGGCGTCACCTCTTCCAGAAGCGAGGCTGGAAAAGTGTGCTCCACTGCTCCTGGAACCAAAGGGTTTCTATTGCTTCTTTAGTAAGGGGATGCTGTGACTGATCTCTAATGAGTTTATGGGTAAATTATGTCTTTATACCTTTGGCTATAGGACATCATTACGATAGGATCTTCCCTTGATTTTTAGTGTAATGATCACTTTCCATGAGAGGTAGCACATAATGGAAAGAAGCACAAAATGAGTAGTTTAAGACTTTAACCTACATCTCCTCATGATGTTAGCTTGGATAATTACTTCTCTCTCTCCTCCTCCTACCCCCCACTCCAATGAAATCAAGGTACAATAAATACTATGGGATCATGAAACTAACATTCATATATGCCTATCATGAGTCATAAATTTTAATACGTCTTTTAGTGAAATCACAGATATGCATATCACAGGTGTGATTATTACATCCATTTTCCAGATGAGAAAACTGTGGTTAGCAATTTTAGAGAAGCAGTGGAATGTGGTAGTGATGAACATAGGACCTGGATACAGAAGAAGCTCGAATTTGGCTCTGATACTTCCTGAGCTGTGTGATCTTAAGGGGGTCACTTAACCTCTTTGGACTATAGTCATCTCATCTATAAAGTAGAAATAATAACTGTATAAAATACATATGGTTGTTATAAGGGTTAAATGGAATAATCTGTATCTCTGGAAACAACACCTGTCGCATACTAATTCTCAATAAATGTTGACTCACCATTATTATTATCATTACTCTCTTGCCCATGATCACAGAGCCACTATGTAGCAGAGACCAGATCAGCAAGTATGGTCTGACCAGAACCCTGGCTCTGACCCATGATGCTGTGCTTCTTAAATAGATTCCATTTTTTTCTCTCTAAGATTTTATGATCCTGACAGGTAGGTCATTTTACAGGAGCATTCACTCTTTCAACTTTTTACATGATGTACTAGACATTTAAAGCCACATAAAATTGCTAGTTGGTGTCCTACTTAATAGTACGGATTTTTTTTTAACTTGCAAACTTTTTATTTAGACTTATACAGAATTGGAAGACAACAAAAGAATTTTCAAAACGACTCACCCAAATTCCTTACATGAGATAAATTGAAAACACGTGCAGTCTGATACAAGGCACTGAGAAAGACGCAGTGTCCATGGGATTCCTGCCAAAAATGCATAACCTGAGTGGGATCACGAGGAAACCTCAGTCAACTCAATCTGAGGGACAGAGTACAAAACAATCAGGCAGTATCCTTTAAAAGTGCCATGCAATGACAAAACAAAGAAATGCTGAGGTACTCTTCTGGATTAAAAGACACTAGTGAGACATGGAAACTGAATGCAATGTATATTCCTGAATTGGATTCTAATTCAGAAAAAAAAAAATACAATAATGAGGAGATCTACCCTGCTCTGAACACATTCTCTCATGTCCTATTCCTGGTCCAGAAACTAATTCAGGAATATATGTATGTATCAATGTTATTTTCTTGATTCGATCTTTCCTGACTGATCTTTGGATATTTGCAATGTGTAGAAGCCTAAATGTAGAAATTTTCTTTAGGTAGATAACATCAGAAGACAGGGTAGTTGTATCTCACCATGTACAGACAGGGCACCTGGGCTTCGGAAGAAGAAGGTGGTTGTCTTTGGTCCAGAGTTAGTGAGTATGTAGAAGTTCTGGGATTGCGTCTCTGATCTCTCAGACCAGTGTTCTTTCTGCTGCATCCAACTGCAGAAAACATTCAGAGCCTATAAACATCATATTAGTTTCCCATGGCTGCTTAAAAAAAAACAACAAAAATTGGGTGGCTTAAAACGATACATGCTTATTCCCATACAGTTATGAAGATCAAAATCAATTTCACCGAACCAAAGTAAAGTAAAGCCCTGTCTGCAGGTCTGTACTCCACCAGCTCTAGGGAAGCATCTCTTTTCTTGCCTTATCTAGCTTTAAGAGCTGAATTCCTTGTTCTCTTTGGGTTTTGACCTCCATCTCCAAAGCCAGCTGCTGAGCATTTTAAAATCTTTTTCTGCTTCCATTGGCACTTCACCTTCTTCTCAGCTGTTTTTAAATCTCCCTCTGCCTCCTTCGGATAAGAACCTATGTGACTACATTTAGGGTCCACTCAAATGATCCAGGATAATCTCCCCATTTCAAAACCCTTAGTTTAATCACCTCCGCAGAGTCTCCATGAGCATATAAAGTAGCTTACAGAAGATCCAAGGATTAGGACCTGGATGGATACCTTTGTAGTCAAGTGCTCTATCACTGACCTATACTCCCTGGAGCTACATACCTTTGGGTGCATATTTGGCCTAGTGCAGGAATGAGGGGACGTGACCATTTGCATTGGGTTTTAGTATTTTATTCATATAATCAGGCAGGCATTAATTCGTATTCAGGGCTGAAACTGAAATTAATAGTTGGGAAGTAGTTGGGAAGATGAATTCTTCATCATTTTTTTAGCAAAGAAAACACTATACTCTCAGAGTCAATGTCTAATGTTACACTTTCCAAGATTTTGGTAATCTCTTTACATGATTCTCATGTGAGTGTTTTTTGAGGACAGGTGCATGTCATATATTTATATGTTTCCATCATGGGAGGCTGAATATTAGCCCCCGAATGTATCCAGTTCCTAACTTCCGAAGCCAATGAAAGTTACCTTCAATGCAAAAAGGGACTTAGTGGGTGTGATGAAGTTAAGGATCTTGAGACTGGAAAATTACTGAATTATCAGGGCGGGCCCTAAAGGCAATCCCAACTGTCCTTATAAGAGCGAGGTGACAGGAAAATAGACCCAGAAGGAGAAAATGTGGAACGACAACAGGAGTGGAGACTGGAGTGACATGGCCACAAACCAAGGAATGCGAGCAGCCCTCGGAAGCTAGAGGAGGCAACAGGAAACAGATTCTCCCCTGGGAGCTTCCCAAGGGAGCATAGCCCTGCGGACACCCTAATTCAGCGATGTAAGACTCAGTCTGGATCGTTGGATGCTACAACTGGTAGAGGAAAAAAAAATTTAAGCCACAAAATTTGTGGTGATTTGTTACGGCAGTAATAGCAACTAGTTTAGCAGTTACTGCTGGTTACTAGCAGTAACTAGTTTAGGACCCAACACAACTAGGAACTCTAAAAATGCTCAGTAGTTGTCAGAGGGAAGGAAGGAAGGAAGGAAGGAAGGAAGGAAGGAAGGAAGGAGGGAAGGAGGGAGGGAGGGAGGGAGGGAGGGAGGGAGGGAGGGAGGAAGGAAGGAAAAGCAGATGGCTGGGAAGAAGGAAGGAGGGAAGAAAGGAAGAATTAAAATTATGAGAAACATTTTGGATTTTAAGTGAATCAATATTTGACCTATTCTTTTCTCAGCTGGAGACGTATTACCGGCCTCCCAACTGAGAAGGGAGAATAAGCTGTTTTTTATTTTGTCTTTGTTTTTGTTTTTAGTTAAATGTCTTCTCTCCAAATCTGAGGAACTGTGCTTTTAAAATCTCCATCTGGGACTGGAAGACTACCTGACGTGTTTCACCTTGAGAGGATTTTTGCAGTTCAGTTGTGAACTTCTGCAGGAAGGGGTTACAGGGAAAGCCAGACAGGTCTTTTTCTAAGGGAGAGCTTGCAGGTCTGTTCCAATAATTGAAAACCAGGTGGAATTGAGGTGAAGGTACGTACTCTCGCTGCCTTAAGAGATCATTCATTTCCGTATGAAATTTTTAGGCTAAAGGCACATCAGTACAGGAAGAGTCACTTAAAAAATGTTCTCATGTCTATTAGCTCTGGGGAAGCAATTATTACTTGATAGATTTAGTGATACAGGGAATATCAGAGTCCATATAGATGGTTTCAGAAATAATACACCGTGACCCATGTTGAACTCCTTAATTTGTGATATTTAGTGAAAACCTAAAAGGAGCTAGATGTGTCCAAGGCATTGTGTTACCACTGGGTAGTTCACTGAAGTGTTAAATTAAACAAAACTAAAGATGGAAAGGTTGAAGCAATTAAACTCTTACCCTGTAGACCTTTTCTGTGCGTCCTATGCTAGAATTCAATTAAAATACTTTTTTCTCCCCTGAAATTTACCATTGACTTATTGAGTTTGACAATACTCAACAATGCCTTAATGTTTGTCCAAGTGAAAGAAATCAGTTTCCTCTGTCATAGAGATAAATGAGGTAAATTCATCAAGAGACTCAACTCAATAAGAATATTGATGACGTTCTGCTTGGGTGCATAAACCCTTCAGTCATAAGTGACTTGTCAGATTACCATCGTGAGGTTTTTGTTATTGCTTATAAAAAATAATTATAAAAAATTCATCTGAATTCCCACATCCTCTAATTTTCTGTATTATTTTTCAAATTGTTATATTTTTCATTGCATGTTGCATTAAATCAGACCTGGAATGAGAATGGATGTAGACAAATAAAGAAACAAGCAAATACACCATTGAGCTGAATCCAGCTCTATTATTTGCTGACTTTTCCCCCGGATAGTATTCATCATTTAAATTTTAAAACTAGGCTAATAAACTATGTATATAGAATTTTCCCCATCTCTTGAGAAAAGATGTCATACATTTTTCTTCATGCATATACAATTTTACACAGTGCACAATTATGGAAACATGCATACTATTTACTTAACGCAGACTTGCATTTCTTTTATTTATTAATTTGCCTCTTTCCCTCCTCATCCCCCTGTCTTTCTACCCACATCAATATCCTTTTAGGTAAAACATGTTAACATCCACATCTTTCACACTTGTTCCATAATTAGGTATACCAAAACACAACACACACACACACACACACACACACACACACACACACACTATACACGTATGTATATAAACACATATAAAAATAGATATAGAGACATAAATTGATTTTAAAATATGCTTGAATCATGTCTTTAAAAACTAAAACATGGCATATACATTTTCCTAATCGTGTTTTTTCAATACCTCGTAAACATTCCTCCCAGTAAGCAGATGTAATTCTAATTCATCCTTCCTAATGGCTTCATTTCGTGATGTTGATGCACTATAAATAGTATAACCAGTTCTCCACTGGTGAGCATTTTTCCTTACATTTTCTTATATGGATAATAATGCAAGAGATTCCCTTGTACATAGACCTTTACCTATTGATCCTTTGCTTTCTAGGTGATACATTTCAAGGATTACAGTATTGCTGGATCACAGAGTACGTGCATGTTACATTTTAATAGTGTCTTTAAGATTACTTAATAAAAGAAAAAAACAACATGTACTTATACCCGAAGGCATAAGAGTACTATTTTCTCTACATCCGGAACAAAAATAAATATAACTGTTGAAGGTCTGGCCAATGTTTCCATTTTGAAGTGTGAGTGTTACCTGATGATTAGTTTCATCTGACCTACAGGACTGTACTACCACAGAAACTAATTTGTACCCCTAACTTGATTTCATTTCTGGAAATCATACTCCCTGCAGGAAATTAGAGAAAGACACAACAAATAGAAAAAGAAAAGGCAGCCCCTATGTAGTAGGCTGTGTTTGGGGACGTAAGTGGGGGGATGCTATTCTGTTCGGGGAAGGTCCACCGTCTTGCTGTCTTTTTTTTTTTTTTTTTTTTAATTTTTTTTTTTTCAACGTTTATTTATTGTTGGGACAGAGAGAGACAGAGCATGAACGGGGGAGGGGCAGAGACAGAGGGAGACGCAGAATCGGAAACAGGCTCCAGGCTCCGAGCCGTCAGCCCAGAGCCCGACGAGGGGCTCGAACTCACGGACCGCGAGATCGTGACCTGGCTGAAGTCGGACGCTTAACCAACTGCGCCACCCAGGCGCCCCCCGTCTTGCTGTCTTTAAGGAAGCACATGTGGTGAGGCAGCAAGAAGGACCTGTGGGCTTTGTACCCCTTCATCTTGCCAGTTGGTCGGCTGGTCAACGTTTGCAAATCCCCGGGAACTTGGATCTCATTTATTTGAGGCAGTTCACCTGCAGCAACTCCATTAGAAATCCCCTTCTTCCGAGAGTCTACTCATCACTACTCCTCATTCATCCTCAGTTGTTCTCTTGAAGATATACGGAAAGAAAAGAAAACTCACCTCTCTTCAATAGGAGTTCATTTAAATATATTTGGTGGCAAATAGCATTTGTTCAGAATCCTTGTATTTAATCACAGTAAAATCGGTATATGGCATTATATTTGTTTTAGGTGTCCGATAATAATTCGATGTTTGTATACCCTATAATTAATTTGTATACACTACAATAAGTCTAGGCACTGTCCTTCACTATACAATTGACCCCTTTATCCTTCTCACTAACCACCCCCAACTTCCTTCCCCTCTGATAATCACCAATCTGTTCTCCTATGAGTCTCCATGCATCTTTTCTTTAATTTTTATTTTTCTATTTAAAAAAAATTATTGTTTAGGGGTACCTGAGTGGCTCAGTTGGTTAAGCTTCTAACTTTGGCTCAGGTCATGATCTCGCAATTTGTGGGTTCGAGCTCCGCTTTCGGGCTCTGTGCTGACAGCTCAGAGCCTGGAACTGCTTCGGATTCGTGTCTCCCTCTGCCTGCCTCTCTCTCTCTCTCTCTTTCTCTCTCTCTCTCAAAAATAAATAAATGAATCCATGAACCATGAGATCATGACCTGAGCTGAAGTTGGACACTGAACCAACTGAGCCACCCAGGTGTCCCGAGTCTCCATGCATCTTAATCCAACTGCTGCTCAGGAAAAACTGTAGTTCTCTCACCACAAACACTGTTTGCTGCCATATCTGTCTTCTTTGGGCAAATATTTAAGTTATTACAACATACTAAGTGGGAAAAAAATAACCATAAAAACATCATATTGACTCCACTGTAAGGAGTCCTTATGGGAATACTGGCCTATATTAAAATAGTATTTCACCAATTGTGGGTTTTTTAAATTTTTTTAATGTTTATTTTTATTTTTGAGAGAGAGAGGGAGAGAGAGAGAGAGCAAGGGAGGGGCAGAGAGAGAAGGACACACAGAATCCCAAGCAGGCTCCAGGCTCTGATTGGTCAGCACAGAGCCCAACGCGGAGCTAGAAGTCACGAACTGTGAGATCATGACCTGAGCCGAAGCTGATGCTTAATGGACTGAGCCACCCAGGCGCCCCTCACCAATTGTGGTTTTTAAATATGCTTTTTGTGGAAGCATAGTTGACATGCCGTGTTAGATAAGTTCAGGCGTACAACACAGTGATTCAACATCTTTGTTCATCATGCGAGGCTCACCACAAATATAGCTGCCATCTGTCACCATCCAGTGCTACTCCAATGCCACCGACTATATTCCCTTTGCAGTATCTTTCATATCCACAACCTATTCATTCCATAACTGGAAGCCTGCACCGATTGTGTCCTTTGATGTGAGGAACACAGGAACAGAATCCATACATGCTGCAAATGCAGATTCCTGGGTACTGGCCCACCCAGAGAAAACAGAACTTGGAGACAGCGGGCCCAAGAGTCAATATTAGAAACCAGCTTCCCCAGGTAATTGTTCTTGCTCTTAAGAGTAGAGTTAATGTTTTTACAGCCTTTATCTTCTTAATACCTGAGCTGATTAGGAAGTCAGTCAGCTGTCAGTTGCAAAGGAGAAGAAAAGTGTTAATTACCTATTCCATACCTCTGGGTCATTCTAAGAATAACTTCCCTTCAGGCTGAGATGGTTGCATTTCCTGCTGGACCCTCCGTCCCTTGGGGTGCTTAACTCCTGCTGTGAGAAGCTAGTTAAAAAAAAGTTCCCTGGAACCTCAAGTGCTCCCACTCTTCTCTTGTGAATATTTCTTGAATTTTGCAAATTGGCTTGTTAAAAGTGTCAGTTTTGCTTCAGAAAAGCTGATGTTCAGTAACAAGACTATGTGGAGACCAAACAAAATCTTAATGCTTTTGTCATGAAAGAGAAAGCCAAATGGTCTTCTTCAAAAGATGATGAATGAGTCCCAATTTAAACATGAAAATATGTTAAATGTTGTGGGTTTTTTTTTTTTTTTGTAAAAATATGGCTCTCATGTTCTTTATATTACATATAGGGTATGATTTTAGAAGAACTTGGGTAAAGATCTCATTCGGTGTCATTTCAGCTTCTGATTCCTTTAAATGTTAAGCCTTTGGATATTTAAAAAAAAATTTTTTTTTCAACGTTTATTTATTTTTGGGACAGAGAGAGACAGAGCATGAACGGGGGAGGGGCAGAGAGAGAGGAAGACACAGAATCGGAAACAGGCTCCAGGCTCTGAGCCATCAGCCCAGAGCCTGACGCGGGGCTCGAACTCATGGACCACGAGATCGTGACCTGGCTGAAGTCGGACGCTTAACCGACTGCGCCACCCAGGCGCCCCAAGCCTTTGGATATTTTAAAGCACCCTCCTAAATTATCAATGCTCCCTGATATCTTAGCTATCACTTGGAAAGCTTTTAGAATTAAACATGATATTGAGATTTCAGTGAAGGCAGTGCTAAGCAGAGGGGAAGCCAGGAATCCAGAGGTTTTAAGGACAACATTTACCCACAGCCTTGTTGGGAGCACAGAGGGCTTTGAGTTCAGAAATGGGACCCTTGGGTTCCAGGGATGCAACCAACTTCTCTAGACATACACACCAGTGATGTGTCCCTTATTATTTTTGTGTGTGTGCAGCAACAACAGATAATATGAGATTTATTCTCAAGACAATTTTAAGTGTGCAGTATAGTATCGTTACCTAAAGACACAACGTGGTCCAGGAGATCTCTAGAATGAATTCATCTTACCTAACCAAAACTCCATACCCATTAAACAGTACATATCCCCTTCCCTCTCCCTTCAGACCCTGTCTTCTGCCATTCCATTTTCTGCTTCTGTGAGTTTGACTCTTTTAGGTACCATAAGAAAATGTATTATATACATAAATACAATGGAATATTATCCAGCCAACGAAAGAAAGAAAGAAAGAAAGAAAGAAAGAAAGAAAGAAGAAAGAAGAAAGAAAGAAAGAAGGAAAAGAAAGAAAGAAAGAAAGAAAGAAAGAAAGAAAGAAAGAAGAAAGAAGGAAGAAAGAAAGAAAAGAGAAAGAAAAAAGAAAGAAGGAAAAGAAAGAAAGAAAGAAAGAAAGAAAGAAAGAAAGAAAACAAAAGAAAGAGAAAGAAAGAAAGAAAGAAAGAAAGAAAGAAAGAAAGAAAGAAAGAAAGAAAGAAAGAAAGAAAGAAAGACAGACAGATGGGGGAGCCTGAGTGGCTCAGTTGGTTGAGCCTCCAACTTCAGCTCAGGTCACGTTCTCATGGTTAGTGAGTTCGAGCCCCGCCCATGTCGAGCTCTGTGCTGACAGCTCAGAACCTGGAGCCTGCTTCGGATTCTGTGCTCCCTCTCTCTCTGTCCCTCCCCCATTCGTACTCTGTCTCTGTGTCTCTCAAAAATAAACATTAAAAAAAAAAAAGAAAACATTTGAAAGAAAAAGAAAGAAAGGGAGAAAAGGAAAAAGGAAACCCTACAATGACATGGATGAATCTTGGGAACATTATACTCAATAAGCCAATCACAGAAGGACGAACACTACATGATTCCACTTATGATGTGTCCTGTCTGAGCTTCCACTTTCTTTTCTATAAAATACAATAATACTTCTTTCCTACTACAAATTATTGCTATAGTGAAAGAACTGAATATTGTAAAGTGAAATACTAATATTTTTCACTTGTATTTGGACCTTAAAGGGCCAAAATACCCACCTTATGGACACAGGTACGTGGGCTGAAGATCTATATACTGTCATCACATGGACTTACTTAGGCCATTACAGCACTATAAAAATACTAGAAGGACAAGATGTCTGTGTTGATCAAGTATTTATTTAACCATCAACAGCTGGTTCAATGAGGTCAGTGGGGTTCTGATGAAGCAGATCCTCACATGCGAGTTCGTGTGCAAATGGATTTTAAGAAAGTGCTTCCGGGGCGCCTGGGTGGCGCAGTCGGTTACGCGTCCGACTTCAGCCAGGTCATGATCTCACGGTCCGTGACTTCGAGCCCCGCGTACGGGCTCTGGGCTGACGGCTCGGAGCCTGGAGCCTGTTTCCGATTCTGTGTCTCCCTCTGTCTCTGCCCCTCCCCCGTTCATGCTCTGTCTCTCTCTGTCCCAAAAATAAATAAACGTTTGGAAAAAAAAAAAAGTGCTTCCTAAGGAAATAAGCAAGAGAGTAAGGTAAGAAGGACAGGAAAGGGGAGCTATCAGGCAAGGTTGAGATTCCGGGTACAGTCCCAGTCATAGCCTAGGGAGCACTGGGGAGCACTGCAAGGCATGTTACAGTCTCAGCACGTGTTCACCCTGAAGGCAAGGCAGCCGAACTTTCACACTGAAAGTGTGGCTCAGCCTGTTGCTGGGTAAAGGCTAGGCTAGGGGTGCCTGCTGGGCAACACAGAAACTCCCCGGGACTTCTGTGAGTAAGGGTGAAGCCAGAGGCTCCAAAGGGCAAAGGCAGTCCTCTGAAGAAAGCCACAGGTCCCTGTCAGCAGGTGCAGAACTTGCAGAAGGAGGGAACTGGCGTCCACAAGGGTGAAATGCACCTGAAGAGATTTGGGCAGGGCACCGGTATTATACCCGGTGCTGGCAAATGCCGATAAGGGCTCAGCAACATCAAGCAGCTTGCCCGAGGTCACACAGCATATGAAGGGCAGACTTGATTGTCCAATCCAAGACGCCCCCCTAGGTGGTACATTTCCAGAATACTGCTAGGTCTGTTATACTAAAAGTCCTGATATGATTATACATACTCTGTATCCTGAATCTGTTTTTTTAATTCGTGTCTAAGAAGATACCCCACCCTCAGACTGACTGATGTGTACCAATGACAGCAACAGATTTTTGGAAGGCAATACATAACTTTAAAAACAATTAATGTTTATTTTTTTGAGGGAGAGAGAGAGAGAGAGAGAGACAGAGTGAGAACAGGGGAAGGGCAGAGAGGGAGAGGGAGACACAGAATCCTAAGAAGGCTCCAGGCTCTGAGCTGTCAGCACAGAGCCTGATGTCGGACTTGAACTCATGAACTGTGAGATCATGACCTGAGCCAGAAGCCAAGACACAACTTAAGAAACAGTTGCGGCTAGCGTATCTGCTAGCACTGCAGTGGGCAGAAATGTTGTTTTCATTTTTAAGTGACAAAAAGGAGGGGGAAATGAACCTCGCTCTCTTGATTACAAGGATTTTAGAGAAATCGGTATTTCCAAAATGCTTACAAGAGTCCGTTTCCTCAGCACCCATAAACACAGACCAAAATAACTACACTGAAAATAAGGAATCCCTCTACGACGAAGAGGATGAACGTGAACAAATAGCCTGATCATCTTATAATTTGAGGAAGTCAAATCCTGCTGTCTCATATTCAAAAAGAGGATGCAATGCACCCATCAGTCTCAAAAATGGTAAGTTACAGAATTTCGTTTTTATGATCACATCAAGAAATCAGTGACTTACACTGGTCGGAGAGGGCAGAAAGCCCATTTTCAAAGGCTTGCAGAGGATTTTCTTAGTGTCCATGAGACCCTGCACGTGAGCCGCTGTCACAACATGGCTGCTAAGAAGCCGTCCTCTGGAGGATGCCTGCCTCATTGTCTTCTTCCCCACCCCCCACCCCGATGTGTCCAGCAAATATGTGAGCTCCTCTCGGTTTAGGCAAAACGATAATTAGGTAATTATAAATGACAAATGATTATCACTCTGTATCCTGGGAGTCCATCACCAAATCTCTCAGAAAAACCTCAATCAAAAGAAGCCCAGCTAGGGGGCACCTGGGTGGCTCAGTCCGTTAAGCGTCCGACTTCTGCTCAGATCATGATCTCGCGGTTTGTGAGTTCGAGCCCCGCATCGGGCTCTGTGCTGACAGCTCAGAGCCTGGAGCCTGCTTCGGATTCTGTGTCTCCCTCTCCCTCTCTGCCCCTCCCATGCTCAAGCTCTGTCTCTCTCTATCTCTCAATAATAAATAAACATAAAAAAAAAAATGTTCCGTTGGGAAACATGGGCCATTATGGGCCATTTTCCAATAAAGGAATGGTACCATCACTGTTCCCTTATTTTCCTCATCTTGGCCTTTGTCCATGGACAATCTGAAACAGGGGAGACTGGAAAACAGCTCTCCTCAAAGATGCAAAAGATCCCTACAACAAAGAGGAATGAGATGTACCTTCCCCGCCCCCCTGCCAGAAGACACAAGAACCGATAGATGGAGGTAAAAGAAGAAAGAGAGAAGCTGCTTGAAGCTCCACACTACCACGCTCCACAATTAAGAACCATGCAGTTACGAAATGGAAGTCCCGTTCCCAGGACTGTTCAACGTATTCTGTGCTGTGTGCTTTAAATATCATTGCTCAACAGTTCTGCAAGTTTTATATCATGTCCACTTTGTATAGCAGTAAAAAAATATGTAGCTTGTAAAAATTACAGCCAAGATTTTCTTGGACATTTAATGCCCCTAATCTGGTCCTGATCTCCAGACCCCAAAATACACACACACACACACACACACACACACACACACACACACACACACCAGGTCTCAATACTATGCCTCTTACTGTGGGACTGCCTTCCCAAAAAGAGACCTGATAGTAAGAAGAAGAAAGAAAAGAAGGGCAAGCTTACAAGAACAAACTAAGAGTCCCTAAGTTGAAATGTAAGAATACTATTGTCCATAACTGAGAGGGAACTTACTACAGGGAGAAAACCGTCAGAGGAAGGAGGATGTGGAAATAAGGGAGGAAGTGACTAGGCAAACATCCTCACAGACTGTCCCCTCAGCAGCTATTTGTTCATACCTTAACAATGTTTAAAAAAATTGATCGAGTGCTTTAAATGGGTTATAACACAGCTCTGAAACAAATAGAAGGTCATGTCTCCCCAGTTTTCCCTGCCTGTTCACGTAAGCACATCACTTTTCTGGGTGACATTTCCTTCCCGGTTCTACCTCAAATCAGGAATTAGAAAGGCTAATGGAAGCTAAGTCTCTCTAACATAACACACTCAGGTTAATAACAAAATACCTAAGGGATTTTAAGCAGTCAGACAAGTCTGTGGTAGTACTGAATTCATCGCAAACATTTAATCCTTCCTTGCAGGCGTCTTTTTTGTACACATTCCAGTGGACTCTCTCAGTTATTGCCCAAATTCAGCCTCAAAATAGGTTTGTGGGGTAGCAAAAGTTAGTATTGTTTCCGTCACGGGAAGGAAAACAAATGAAGCTTCAAAATGTAAAATGGGAAAGCTCTGATCTTCACGGTTGACCAGAGGTGGGAATAGTGAATGTCTCATCCCTGGAGGAAAACAAATGGACAACTGAAGAGTAAAGACTATTTCCGGTGCTCATGGTGATTATTTGGCGTAGTGTTTTAGTGGCAGGGTGAAATCAGTTTGAGTGTCATATGTATAATGTCCTAATTCATCAGCCCATGGGTCTCCTTCTCTCTCCTCAATTGCTTTGTGGGTTATCATGTCTGCCTATGTAACACTCCTGTTCCCTAACAACACTGAACTTGATTAACAAACTAAAAACGGGAAATGTTGAGGAAAAGCTACTGTATATCTTAGATTAAGAATCCATTGTTATAAGGGAACGACATATATAAGACAAGTGTGCTAACTTCAACTTCCTTCAGGAATTTTCAGGACAGTTATCCTTGTATAGATGACTTTGATGGGAATATCAGCTTGCTTTTAGTATCCATTGATTTTCAAAACAAATCAAATACATAAAATTATTGAAACATGAATGAATGAAAATGAGTATTAATGAAAATTATATTAAAAAAATTTTTTTCAACGTTTATTTATTTTTGGGACAGAGAGAGACAGAGCATGAACGGGGGAGGGGCAGAGAGAGAGGGAGACACACAATCGGAAACAGGCTCCAGGCTCTGGGCCATCAGCCCAGAGCCTGACGGGGGCTCGAACTCACGGACCGCGAGATCGTGACCTGGCTGAAGTCGGACGCTTAAACGACTGTGCCACCCAGACGCCCCATGAAAAATTATATTTTAAAAAATACTTGATTAGGGTACATTATATTAAGATGTACAAAGACCTATATTTTAATTAAATGTGCTTTCTTCATTGGTGTTTAATCTTGCTGCATTTGTCCCTGGGGTTTCCTCTAGCTTCAAGAAGTGCAATACTTTGGAACACAGCTGACGCTTTATCTTGGAATCAGATATATTACAAGTACCTTCAGGAATTTAGGTCAAGGAGTTTCCTAAGATGAACTAATTACCATGATTATTCTCCCATTATAATGATACATTTTAATTCTTTACTATTCATTGTTTTTACAGCCTCATTTTTATTTCTTGGCATATATTAAGGGAAAAGAGGGGGGATTAATGGTAAAAAAATACCTATATTGAAAAAGAAGAAAGACTTCCAATCTATGATCTCAATTTCTACTTTAAGGAACTGAATCAATAAAAGTGAACTAAAACAAAGTAAGGAAGGAAATAATAAAGATCAAAATGGAAATGAGCTAGAAAAGAGAATAACAGAGAAAAATAAACAAAACCAAAAGCAGAATTTTTGAGATCAATGAGATTATAGACCAGATTGATCAAGAAAAAGAGGAATTTCTCATCCAGCAAAATAAGAAAAAAGATAAAACAAGCTTAAAAACATCCAGATTGAAAAGAAAAATATGAAATCGCCTTTGCTCACAGTTGTCTAAAAAGTGAAACACATATTCTCATAGAATCCAGCCAGCCCACTGCTGGGCATTTACCTAAGACACATGAACACATCTGTCCATACAAAAAATATATGCGCAAATGCTGACAGTAGTTTAATTTGTAATGGACAAAACGTGGAGGAGGGTCACATGTCCATCAACAGATAAAGGGTCAAGCAAATCACGAGTATGTCCATACAGTGAACTACTACTCTGTAATGAAAAGCGATGAACGACTGATACACACAAAAACAGATTAAATCTCAAAATAATTATGCTGAGAGAAAGAAGCTGGACAAAAAGAATACAGACCATATGATCCCATTTCCATAAAACTAGAAAAATGCAAAGTAATCCATAGTGCCAGAGAGCAGATCCATCATACTGGGTGGAAGAAGCAGGGGGCTGAGAGAGGGAAGATTTCAAAGGTTTATGTATATGCTCACTTTCGTGGTTGTGGTGATGATTTCGCAGGTTTATACATTCATCAAAACTGATCGAATTACATACTCTAGTATGTATAATTGATTATGCATTAATTATGCCTCAGTAAAGCTATGTATATTTTTTTTTATTAAAGTAAGAGAAATCAGGGTGCCTGGGTGTCTCAGTCAGTTAAGCATCAAATTCTTGATCTCAGCTCAGGTCATGGTCTCAGGGTTTGTGAGTTCAAGCCTCACGATAGGCTCTGTGCTGACAGTGAGGAGCCTGCTTGGGATTCTGTGTCTCCCTCTCTCTCTGCCTGCCCCCCTGCATATTCTCTCTCTCTTTCTCTCCCTCTCAAAATAAATAAAGAAACTTTAAAAATAAGTAAAGAAAAAAGAGAAATCAAAGGAAAGGAAAAGATGAACTACAAGGGATAAATAAATACAACAGAGTATTCCTTAACAATACTTGATTATCTACCTCTCCATCAAAATGATGGTTTTTCAGGTAAACAAACAGATTTTTAAGATTTTAAGGGCAGCTATGTATTCATTTGCAAAGCAATATATCATTTTGCTTTAATATTACAAACATATTCCTGGGACTGAGCTCTTACAACATTAATTTATCTAGAAAACAGCCCTCAGAAGGCCTTATATTGATCAACAGGAACATACGGTTAATTTTGCAAAGTTAGGATTTCTCTGGAAATGCTCTAGCATGGAAAGGTCTGTTACTCTTTGGCATAAAAAAAAATGATTTCATAACAATTTTAGACTTGACCTGAAATACCAAGATTGCTCTCCAAATGAAACTGTTTTCTGGACTCAGATTTTAAATGAGTAGCAATAGCCAAAGAATCCCCCCACCTTTTTAATGTTTATTTATTTATCTTGAGAGATAGAGAGCAAGCAAGCACACAAGCGGGGAAAGGACAGAAAGAGAATCCCAAGCAGGCACTGTGATCTCAGGGCAGAGCCTGACGTGGGGCTCCATCTCGGGAACCAGGAGATCATGACCTGAGCTGAAATCAACAGTCAGATGCTTAACTGACTGAGCCACCCAGGCACCCTTCAAAACATCCTTATATTTGCTTAAAATGTAACTTAAGGAATCAGAAATCTACAATGATATCTAAAACAGTTCTAGCCTTTGTATATGCGTTAAAGGCGTTCTCTTGACTCTTCACCACTGAGTATAGTCACAGGATTTTCAAGTTGGAAGGGATCACAGGAATCAATCTGCTCAAGACTTTCATTTTAGAGATGAGAAAAAAATGTAAAAAAGGGAAGTGACTGTTTCAAGGTTACAAGGGTGAGTTGGGGGCAGGTTATGATCTGGAATTTAGATTTCCTTATTCTCAGTTCAAAGCTTTTCCCACAGATGTAGATCTTTTACCATCCCCCTCCCCCCATCTCTCTCTCTCTCTCTCTCTCTCTCTCTCTCTCTCTCTCTCACACACACACACACACACACACACACACACACACACTGCAAAATTCTCAAGGTAGGAATCTTGATCTGAAAATAACACTATTTCGCATTCAGTCCTTTGAGTGCATACTCTCACTACCTCACTCTTTTTTTTTTTTATGCAAGTAATTCTACCAAGGGAAGGGAAGCTGAGGTCTGCTGCAGACTAACCTAAGAATTAATGTTCTTGTCATCCCCAACATGCTATTTTGCAGTTTTCTTCTCTATGTGGGAACCGATATCTGACAATTACCACGTCTACTGTGTGACTTCAGGTATATGTAACCCAACTTAAAGAGGCTATAAATATGAAGACATATAAAGTATCAACAAGCCATGGTACATCTCCTATATAGATTTCACTGAACTGGGATATGCAAGGTGATTATAATCTCAAGACTGTTCTCATTCAATATGATCACAATTTATTTGAAATCACACCTGGATGAGATCTGTGGAATTTCTCTGAAGACCACAGCCAAGACACCATCTCATTAAGATTATATTTCTGAGATTTAATTTATTTGAAAACCTACCTTTATTCAAGATATGAAATAAATATGGGAAAACTGTCGCTGGCTTCAACCCAATACCCTTAAACCATGCAGAGTGAATTCTCTGTCTTCTCCAGTGGCTTCTAGTCAAGAGATTGAACCTTTTCCACTGTGGTCCCTATAAGTGGTTTTCTTGGATTTTTTGGCTTTCTCCTGATTTTGCTCCCATATTTTGCCTATTTCAGAATTTCCATGGAAAAAGAATTCTGGGGTGTTGTCTCACATCTGTTCATTTTCCTTGATCATAATGAATTACATTAATGCCATGTGTTTCCAAGCACATGGTGTATGTGCAACATTTAGCTCTGAACTTTGACAGCTTTGGAAAACAACTCTACCCAACACCAGTACCAGCCATCATGGCCCTGCTACTGTGTCTGGGGCCCTATCAAGTTGCCTTGAAGCCATCCAAGGTTTCTAGTTGTGATCTCAAAGTGTATAAATACAAGAGTCCTTGAGAGCCCCCAACTTTAAACGTTTTGTTGTATTTTTATACTGGCTAATTATACCTTAGTATAAAAACCATATAACTGATGGTTATGGTTATGCATATAACTGATGCAGGGCATGTGAATAATAGAGGACTTGTCTCCTGTGGAAAGGATCATTAAGCCAGAGTGTTCTAACAGAACATTCCCTAAACTAGAAATCAAGAGCCTTGGGTCCTAGGCCCAGCTCTTCCAATAACTGATTTGTATCTCAACAAGTTGGCCTATAAAATAAGGGCCAAACAGATTACACTGGCTGGTGGGTGACCTGAATGCAAATGTAGGAGTAAATGAGAGTTAACACGTAAAAGAATTGGCAAGGAAGGTGGTGCAGTGTTAGGGAGAAAGACCTAGGTTCAAACTGTAACTGCTTAGCTTGTCTCCTTGGACAGTTGTTGGATATTTTGTATTCTTTTATAAAATGGGCAAATGACTACCACATCAGGGTTTGTTGGGAAGGTAAAATGAGAAATTGATGGTTTTAGGCTTTGCTCTTTCTAAAAGGCAATAGATGCCATGTACCTGAGTCTGATGTGAGACAAACATAAGAGATGTGCAAACGGCATCGTGTGGGGAGGAGATGGCAGTGTGTTGCCCTTCAGTGACCACCCATGCCCAGCCTCTGTAGAAGGTTTGAGAAGCTGAGAGCAGGAAAATACTCCTTTAGAGAGATTAGCATTGAAGGGAAGGGTGGGAGGGCCTGACCCACTTCAAGCCTAGGGAAAGGAGCTTTGAAGGCACGACTTGGAACAACATGCTTGTCCGCTGAAGTTTGGGAACCCGAATGGATGGTATTTGACCTACAGATAGAGGTAGAGAAATCCAAATGAGGAGAGTGCATCCGGCTAGCTAGGCTTATAACAGATCAAGTGGCCACAGTGCAACTGTCCTAAGCTCTGAGTTTGTCAAATCAAAGGATGTGAGAACGTTTGACACAAGCCAGTTGTGTTCTGTCCAAGGAGTAGATGCCCCTGGATGGCTGAGGAGGCCTCAGCATGAAGAATATGCTAAATGTTGAGAAGCTACAGAAGGAGCTGTAAGTGGACAAGCAGAAGGAAATGTATCTCCCAGCACCAAGACATGTGTGATTCCCAGGGAAGGGGGGCAGGCTTCAGAATACCCCCAAAACACATGCTCCTGTGTGAGAAAGGGTAACTCAGTACATGCGAAACGCAGGGAGACTGAAACAGCTCACAACACCTATCAGAAAGGAACTTCCCTTCCTTCTTCCGTCATTCTCCCGTCAGCCCCACCGGGTATGCCACATTCAGAACAAGTTCAAATTTTTGATTCAACCAGAGGGGACTGTTGTATTACCCGAAAATGACCTGAAAAGTAATTCCACCTTCCATAATTTGTACTCAGAAAGAATCTTTTGGCCTAAAAACATTCTGTTTCTTTGCCACAGTTACACTGGTAAATCACTGAATTTTGCATTCACACTTTGTCTCCTTTTTCTCTGTGGATTTTATACGTTGCAAAGAAAAATACTAGGAGAATCGTTTTCCTTAACGAAGTGGTTGCCACTGATAAAAATTCTCATCTGCGCTTGCTTTTGCACTTTATGAATTAATATCTCATTTACGAAATAGTAATGATAGTGCTTAATGAGTATCTACTACTTGTCATGTGCTGTGCTGGATAATTTTTAATAGATTGTCTTAGTGATTCCTTGTAATCATCTTATAACATACACATTGTCATTTTCCCCATTGTACAATAATATCATGCAGACAGATAAGTGGCCCAGCTAGATCTCAAACCTAGATTGAGCTGATGTTAGAGCCTATGCGTTAAATAAGTTCACTAAAGTACCCCGGGTTAGAGGGGAACTTTGTTCTATATAGGTCGAGAATGAAAAATTTCATGTAAATATATGTATGAAATTACATATAAGTCATATACGCAATTATATATATAAAGCTTTTGTAAGATAATTGGAAATTTACATTCCGCATTTAAGCATTTTCTGAGAGTATAAGTTCTTCAGTGGGTATAAATATATTTACGTCCTTAAACAATAAAAATGAAACATTCTTTTACTTTTTATTGACCGTGGCTCAATAGTAAAATAAATCATTACCAACTACACAGATTATTTAGTTCAGCCCTCTAGCTGGATGTCTTTTGCTTGAATCCTCTGATGAAAAGGTGATCCCTGCCTCAGGAGATCAGTGGCTTATTATATTTTCAGGTCACTCTAATATTTATACTTTTCCTTACAAACAATATTGTGGTGGCAATGTTACAAAGGGCTCTTGGGACAAAACACTTGAATAAAATCCTGGTTCCACAACTTAAATAGGTGAATTCCAAAGCAAGTTCTTTAGATCCTTGTGATTTGATTTTCTTAAATGGAAAATGGGGATAATAGTGTCTCACTTCCAAGGGCTATGTAAGGACTGAGTGAATTAATAGATGTAAAAAGAAAAAAAACAGAAGTGTGCCTGGTTTGTAGGTAAGTGTTGCCAACACACTTGTTTTTATTATCATTAAGAAGTAGCACTTGTTGGAACTTATCTGTGTATCAGACACTGTTTCATGTGCTTTACCCATTTTATCGTATCTTATCTTCACCATAACCTATGATAAAGGTATTCTTGTCCTCTTCTTTTCGGATGAAGAAACAAAGACACAGAGAGGTTAAAAACTGGTCCAAGTTTGCAACTGGAGAAGCTGGGACTTCAACCCCAAGTGGTAGGACTCTTGAGCCCATCCTCGTAAACCACTATGCTACATCACTGCTACTACTGAATTGATTTTCTTTGTGCCCTGTTAACATTAGCTGGCCAATATCTCTATGTGAATTTTATGGTGACATCTTGGAAAACAACTGAGGTGCCATATTGCTTCTCTACGTAAGAGAACAGCATGACTTCATATAGCCATGCTGCGTTAGTTGTATCTGTCTCGTTTTAATTTTTCATTTTCTATTTTACTCTTCAATTTCAGACTTTGACTCTGTCATCTTCTGAAACCTAGAAACAATCTTCTGTAACTCTTTTTTGATATTCTGAGTGTTATATTTGGTACTGTTATCGATATCGCTATCTATGGCAAGTTTCCTAACTTTATGCTGATACTTGAAGACAAGATCATGTGTTCTACATTCTTGTAGCCTCAGAGCTTACTACAGGGCTCCATTTGTATCGACTAATCAATATTACTCAGTGAAGATGACAAAATTATCAATCCCCTTCACGTTCTATAATATGCCTTAGGAAACCTAGAAACTAAGGTTAGTAGAATTTGTGCCACAACGAATCAATAATTTCTGAACGCGAGTTCATTTTATATATTAAACTTATATGGACTTTCAGAGTATAATTTTCTTTTTTCTGAATTTACACTTTTCTTATCAAAGCTTCAGATTGCTCTAAATCAAATTCTCAATAAATAGAGTCTTTCGTGTACAAACAGCTCACAATATGACCCATCTCTGGAAAGGCAATGTTATGAAATGATAATACCAAGTTAGGTCAACATGAACAAAGGAAAACAAACAAACAAATCCATCTTTTCCTTGCTATAAATGTAATGCTATACACACACATGCACAAAAGTAAAGAGGGGACATGTATAATGACAGTGATTAAGGTTTTGATGTGACAATAAAGTGGATGCATAAGTAAAAGATGTGTTTCCCCTACAACAGAAAATACTGATGTTTTATACTTCGTTGAGAGACAAAGTGATAAAGTGTGTGAACAACATGACTGCCTCTTGTACAGTAAGGCAATGTTACACATTTTTTCAAAGAAGTGTTTACACTATTTTAAAAGGCACATCTGAAACAAAAATGGTACCTGATTAAGGTAAAATGCTATATGCAGGTACATATTATCCATCAACAAGCCTGCTATGACTTTAGTCAATATATTTTCTAAAGCAAAAGCATGAACATAATGGAAAGATATAAAAAAGAACCAAATGAAACTTTAAGAAATAAAAATACAATATCTGAAACTAAGAAGTTAACAAGAAAGGATCTAAAGGAGATTCTTCTTTCAGAAGAAGAGACCAGGAAACTTGGGGCGCCTGGGTGGCGCAGTCGGTTAAGCGTCCGACTTCAGCCAGGTCATGATCTTGCCGTCCGCGAGTTCGAGCCCCGCGTCAGGCTCTGGGCTGATGGCTCAGAGCCTGGAGCCTGTTTCAGATTCTGTGTCTCCCTCTCTCTCTGCCCCTCCCCCGTTCATGCTCTGTCTCTCTCTGTCGCAAAAATAAATAAACGTTGAAAAAAAAAATTTAAAAAAAAAAGAGACCAGGAAACTTGAAAATGTGGTAATAATAATTATTAAAAATGAAGTACTAAGAGAAAAAAGAGCACAAAAAATAAATTTAGCTTCAATAAGCCATGGGAAAATGTCAAGTAGTCTATAAGGTCTACTTGAGTCCCAGTCCCCGGAAAGGGGCAGAAAAACATATGAAGAAATAAGGGCTGAAAGTTACGAATATTTGATGAAAATTATGTAACCACAGATCTAAGTGTAATGAATTCCACAGAAGAAACACAAAGAAAATTATACCAAAATGCATCATAATGAACTTATTGAAAACCAACAATAAGGATACAATGTTAAAAACAGCTTTGTTTCTGTACAGAAAAAGGGAGATAAGAATGACCCCAAAATCATTCAACAAGAGGAAAGTGAAATGACATTTGAAAATGCTGAAAGAAAATAAGTGATCAAACTATAACTCTATGCCGAGACAAAACTGTTTTAAAAAAATGGATGTAGATCGCAGGCTCTGTGCTGACAGCTCGGAGCCTGGAGCCCATTTAAAGATTCTGTGTCTCCCTCTCTCTCTGCCCTTCCCCTGCTTGCACTCTGTCTCCCTCAAAAACAAATAAACATTAAAAAATATTTAAGGGGCACCTGGGTGGCTCAGTCGGTTAAGTGTCCGACTTCGGCTCGGGTCATGATCTCACGGTCCGTGGGTTCGAGCCCTGCGTCGGGCTCTGTGCTGACAGCTCAGAGCCTGGAGCCTGCTTCAGATTCTGTGTCTCCCTCTCTCTCTGACCCTCCCCCATTCATGCCCTGTCTCTCTCTGTCTCAAAAATAAATAAACATTAAAAATTTAAAAAATATTTAAAAATGGATGTAGACCAAAGACTTTTCAGACAAACATCACCTGTTCTGAATGTTCTGACACCCTGGTGAACCCAGGATATTGGGTGAATATCATCCTGGAGTTCAAGGCTTCCATAATGTGATTATTGCAATAAAGTGCTATTGTTTGAACTAGCTTTTACACATTGGAAAATGAGTATCTTATTCATTCAAAAATCCATTCAAAGGTGCTTTCAATGTGCCAGTTGCTTGGTAAAATATTAGGGAATAAAATTAATAAAGCACAGTCCCTGTCCTTAAAGAGCTTATAGGTCAGCATGGAAGACAGAAGCATCAGTAGAGGATTATAATATGGAGTGATGGATGCAATTATGTAGGTGTGCTCAAGGACTTAAGGAAGCCAAGTAGAAAACATCCAAATTACATTAAAAAAGCATGTGAAAGGATACTTTCTTTTAGGATCCATAGGTTTTAGGCAAGGAAAAAGGGGAGTAAAGATTTTCAAGTAGATGGGATACAATATACATAAACACGGAAACCTGAAGCTACTGGAATGTTTGAGCACTATTTCAGTATGGTTAGACTGAGGATGTTAAAAGGGACTTGGAGAAAGAAAGAAGCCGGAGAGTTCATTAGGATATAAAACATAAAGGCTATAAAACGTATAGACTATAGAAGGTGTTTGAGCTCTATCATGAAGGTAATAACCATTCAATGGCTTTAAGAAGGTGAGAGAATCATTAGGACTGTAATTCAAAATATTTGATAGCAACAGGGAAATTAAATGGAGGAGAGGAAGTAATTGGTACATTCCACCAATCTAAGGGAGAAAGGAGAAGACTTCAGTGAGGACAATGACAGGGAGGATGGAATAAAGAGGGCAAATTCAGCAAACCTTTCCAGTAGATGTGGCCTTCTGTAGTCATGGCACCTGTGATGCTCGTGGTATGGAATATCAGGGTAGATTTTCATTTCACTCACTTCTAGATAAGACAAGCACTTCTTTTGTGGATCCCCAGACCTTTCACTACAGAAGCCCCTAAGCTTTAAAATATATCATTCCATGCCTCATTCCTGCCAGGTCTTAATAGGTAATAAAGGAGGACCTGTGCAATTTAGGGGATTCAATTTAGAGTGCTTAGGTACCCAGATTGCAAGCCTTAAATCATCTGACCTTTCCTTCTGCCTGCTGAATTGTATTATGAACAAGCTGTGGATGCAGTATTTCAGAACACTAATTCCTACCTGCAGTCCAGTTGTGAAAATGCCAAATTGAGAAGGAGATTAGGGAGGGGTGAGTAGAAGAAATCCTCAGTTAGAGAGGTGGAAGCAATTGAAGGAACCAAAACCCTTGTAATTTTAATTCCATCAAGAAATAACAGAACTACTTGTAACTTTTAAAAATAAAATATCGTGTATTAAGTTCCGAATACAATCGTCTACTCACCAACCATATCATATTCGGTACTAACTTTAGAAATAGTCATCAATTAAGAAACCTATTAGATATTGAGAGCTGATATTAAAATAATGTTGCCATTTCTTTATTCTTCTTAAAGGAAATTGGGACTCTGAAGTAAATTTACACTCCTATATTATATATGTACCTTTATATAATACATTCCTATATTTCACTACTTCAGTTGTGCAAAACCCAGAATGAGGTTTCGGACTGGAGTTTTCTGACTTTAGAGCAAGGAATTCAAGAGTGGGCTTCTGAGTTGTCAACTACAAAATTGAGATTTAAAAGAAGTTATGAGGGGCGCCTGGGTGGCGCAGTCGGTTAAGCGTCCGACTTCAGCCAGGTCACGATCTCGCGGTCCGTAAGTTCGATCCCCGCGTCAGGCTCTGGGCTGATGGCTCAGAGCCTGGAGCCTGTTTCCGATTCTCTGTCTCCCTCTCTCTCTGACCCTCCCCCGTTCATGCTCTGTCTCTCCCTGTCCCAAAAATAAATTAACGTTGAAAAAAAAAAAAATTAAAAAAAAAAAAAAAAAAAAAGAAGTTATGAGCTTCAAGAGCCATTTTGTAGCCTGCTCATGCTGGATGTGTAATTTTACTTCTCTTTTTTTTTAAAAAAAGTATTTATTTTGAGAGAGAGAGAGAGAGAGAGAGAGAAAGCACACACATGAGGGAGGGGCAGAGAGAGGGCAAAGGAGAATCCCAAGTAGGCTCTGCTTCAGTCAGTGTGGGAGTCCAATGCAGGGCTCGAACTCATAAACTGTAAGATCATGACCTGAGCCAAAATCAAGAGTCAGACACTTAACCAACTGAGCCACCCAGGCACCCCAATTTTACTTTGAGTAACAAAACTTACTTCCTCCATATTTTCTTGTCACTGAAGTTTCTCTAGATACAAGTAAATTTGATAGCTGAAATATGTGGCCAAGAGATCAAAGATCTGGTCTAGAACCTTCTGTGATTGACGGTAGGGTTGTTGGATAAGTCCATGAGTGCTATAGCCAGACCAGGGCTAGAACACTTATATACTAATATTCATTATACTTCTGGAATGAGGACAAAAGGAATGTTCCTCAACTTCTAGAGAGATCTATGAAAACGGTACAGGTCTCGGAGAGGCTATTTTCTCTATCCTTCCAAAGCCCCAGAGTCATTTCTCATTCACTTCTACCCACAGTATCCTATCCAGACCGTTTCATTTTGTCTGATACCTCTGACACTTCAAATTTTTAGATACTTTCCTTGCCTTAAAAAAATCAGAATCAGATATAAGGCTGTTAAATTCCCTGGGCTTAGCAAACTTCTGCCCAGCTTCCCCTTCCACCGATACTAACCACATAGACTTTTAGAATAGAAAAGTTTTTTCATTTCATTTTTTAAATTAATGTATGTTTTAAAGCATTTTTTTTCAACGTTTATTTATTTTTTTTGGGACAGAGAGAGACAGAGCATGAACGGGGGAGGGGCAGAGAGAGAGGGAGACACAGAATCGGAAACAGGCTCCAGGCTCTGAGCCATCAGCCCAGAGCCTGACGCGGGGCTCGAACTCCCGGACCGCAAGATCGTGACCTGGCTGAAGTCGGACGCTTAACCGACTGCGCCACCCAGGCGCCCCAAAATTAATGTATGTTTTAAATAGATGTATAAATTAATAAATTAACTAGCTAAACATTGATTTGGGGGGTGTGGGAGTATAAACAATGAAAGTGACGTAAAATAAAAAGATAACTTATTTCATCCCGAAAAGACCCAGAGGCCAATAGTTAGATGTAACAGAGAGAAACATATTGGCTCATTATAGTATTTTGTCCTCATTTCTAAAACTTAAGTATACCTAAGAACACTTTACTGGGCATTTAGCTCCTGTACATTAAAAGACCTCAAGCAGAGAATGTTTGAATCACCAGCATGCTTCCTCCAAAGCTGTATGAGGTTGACTGGAAGGTCCATTTGTCTAAGTGTCATGATCCTTTGATTACTGCTCATAGGAATATCATGGGATCTGGAGTATCTCAAATTCATCTGAAAATACAAATGCAGCATACTGGTCACTTTTGCTTTTTGGCACCTTTGACAAGTCCCACTGGGGATGAGCTTCTTTCACAGACACTTTCTCTCCAATTTTGGTACAATCATTTCACTTGAGGACTTCCTCAGCCTTCAAGCCTCCATGATCTAGAACTAATCTGTCATCACAGAGGTGCAGCCATTCACAGTAGAGGTATGTGGCTAAAGGAGAAATGTTTTTGGATTCTCCTGATCTTTTGGAGTCTACTCATAATTCTCCTCCTTTATGAGGCATTCCCATGAGGCACAGTGCTCTGGATTTGGGGTCTTTGTGATGGTATAAACATGCCTTTTTGTTACACTTTTAATTTTCTACAATGATTGTAATTTTTCTTTCTACCATTGTAGATTGTGTGCACCACGAGAAACATCAACATGTTGTATTCATTTCTCTCTTCCCGACTGGTAACCAAGAGAATCAGTGCTCACTATCTGTTGAATTAATGGATAAACCTACTTATTTAGAAAGATCCACATTGGATACTGTGATAGCATCTAGTCCAAAAGCAGCATGTTCTTAAGGAAATGGTCTATTTAAAAGGTGATCTAATCTATATCAGCTTTGAGCAAAGAAGCAGAAAAAGGAGAGGACAGATGTTGTTTTCATGGAAAGATTCTGCTTTTGGCTTCAAGATCAGGGGTGGTCTTGAGGAGTAGTATCAAGATTGTGATTCTGAGGCAATCTGCCTGGATTCAAATCCTGACTCCCCACCAAATGACCCTGCTCCTTCAGCAAGTTCCTTAACTTCTCTATGCGTCTGCTCCCTCAGTTATAAATGAGATCCTAAGTAGCACCTGCCTCATAAGGTTGTCGTACTGGCTAAAAGAGTAGCAGGTAAAACACTTTAAACAGTGCCTGGCACATAGTTAGGCGGCATATAAGTACTTGCTATCGTTCCTCTTCTAATTTCAGTTATAAAGTTAAGGCATCCCAAGAATTTAAGAGCTAGGAGGGCCTCAAAGCTCATCCAAACTTGACCCCAAATGGTAACAGGTTCTTTCTACCTTTGGGACCACAGTAAAACTTCAGCCTCCACAAATTCTGTAGCACCTCTCAGACCCTAACTTCCAGCTCAATGGCTGTTGAGGGATGGTGGTCAGAATTACTCTGGGAGCCTGCACAGTGAGTACTTCCTTTTGTTTCTACTTCTCCGGCAAAGGTCAGGACACCTTAGTTCATATGCTATCTCTGTGGCCATGGCTCTGATGTCATTGTGGCAGAAAGTTTCAATTGAAAACTGACAACCTTCCATCACACTCTGTCCCCAAACTTGGAGATGATCTAACTTACAGGCAACTCAGTGAAGAATGGGTAATATGTTTTCTGCTTTCTATTGTCGTTCTTTCTATCATATTGCTGTTTCCTAATACATCAGTTACCTGTGTTACCAAGCATTGTTATCAATTTTGAAATTTACCAAAGCTTTACCATTTTCAAGGTGAATCTATATATTGATCACATTTGATACTCAAAGCCTTACTGCAAACTCATGACATGAACTCCTGGTCTCAGGAGGAAATGAAGCCCTGAAAAGGTCAGGATCAAAGACTTAATGGCCATGTCTGCTGGATCCCTGTCCAGCGCTCTTTCACGTCAGCATATTTACTTCACGATCGCCCATGAAAGGAAAGAAACTAATCGCCTGCATGTTCCTTGGGCATCTGGGAGTTTGAAAGCAGTAATGAAAGCCTGGGAAATACACAGCATATGCTCCAACTAAAGATAGAATACAAGCTCATGTCCACAGCAGGGAAGATCCATTGCAAATCCCCTAATTGATCATTTGTACACATTTTCCTCAAGGACAGTTTGCTGTTTATATGCAGGCTTCCTATCAGGGTCAGAGGTGGTCCAAAATGAACACATTTGATGAGTCTAACACCCTGGTGGCAAAGTCCAGACTGAATAAAAGAAATTAGGAAAACAGCAAGCATTATTCCAAGCACTTAAATATGTGGACTCTTTTTTTCTCATAGCATCCTTATATGGCAGCGCTGTTATGTTCTCATTTTATAGATGAGGAAACTGAAGCCAAAATAATTAAGCACTTTTCCTAAATCATAGCCTATGTAATGGGCAGAACCTCGTAGAATTCTGTATCTAATTATTTCTATTTCTAGAAATAAAAATTGAAATAGAAGTGTAGCGGCAATAGGCTATCTGTTGGCATTGTGGTTTAAATTTAGCCATAATAGATTCTTCAGGCTATGTTTTGTTTGTTTGTTCATTTTTTAATTTTTGATTTTTCAAAAGCATGGACAGCCTGCTGATGTAGTATAGAGAAAAGGAAAATTCCCAGAGTGTTCTCACATTCAATAAGTATTATAACTAAATACTTAATTTTTTATAATTAAAATCTCTACGTATAAAATCAAGTAAAATACTAGAAAAGAGAGTCTTTCAAAGACTGAGCTCCTCAAACATATGGATCATGATATATATATATATATATATATATATATATATATATATATATGTGTGTGTGTGTGTGTGTGTGTATGTGTGTGTGTGTGTGTGTGTGTATATATATATAGATAGATAGATATATTTGATATCTATCTATCTAATCCTGATATATATTCTTTTAATATACCCTGTATTTCATTTTATCTCAAAGTCAGAAAAATCATCATCCTTGGTTACAGATCCAATTATTTTGGTCCACCATGACAATTGAAATAAAAAATATGCAAATTGTTAAGGTCACAATGTATATTTAGAATAATATTTCTCTTTGACTTTTAATAAATGTTATTCAATAAAATATGAGGTATCTCCCCACCCCACCCCCCAAAACGTTGAGCTCCTCTTAAGGGTTTTGTCATTGGTCATTACTAACATCAACATCAACTCACGTGTTTCTCAGTCACTGACTGAGCTCTGGAAACTCTGGGATGTTCATGGCAGTCCCAAGAGCCTCATCTTAAGTAGATATGTAATGTGTATGGGCTGAGTGGGCGAAATTTGGGCCTATGGGACTGGACTCCCAATTGGGTCTGAGATTGTGCTTTGGAGGAAGGTGTGAGGTCAGTAGTGCTGCAAGGAAACAGGGAACTTGCCCCAAGATCAGGGACAGGCAGGGGCCAGACTCTGAATCGAGGCAGACAGGGAAGCCACACGTGTGTCCCACATGCAAGTCCTTCAGAATTCTGGCAACAAGTGCCTCAAAGGAGAGAAAATGTGACTTTGAAGGTGAGAAAGAGCCTTTATCTTGATAGGAACTGCAACAAATGATGTGGATCAGAAAATTTAACTTTAAGCAGAAGTACTGGATTCACCAACAGAGGAGAAACCAAGTAACAGAGGCAACTAAACTAACTAATTTAGGGACTGGTGAAAGCCAGATAAGCCAGCACACCTTGAAGAAAGTCTTCAAGAAGACCCAGAGAAAGGCAGAGATATCAACAAATAGATAGATAGGCACATAGATAGTCCCTCTCTGAATACCTACTAGATTACCAGATATAATGATAAGTAAACACACCACAGCCATTGACCTCTTCAAGCAAATGGTCTGGTGGGGGAGACAGAATCATATTACACCATAAATACAAAACTGCAGTTCTGACAAGGGTTATAAATGAGAGTTTCAAGATACTATGAGAATAGTTGATAGAGTATTTGACCTTGTCAGGAAGGTCATGGAAGCATTCCCAGACAGAGGGTTACTTGTGCTGAAATCAGAAGGAAGACTAAAAATTAGACAAAAGGGGAAAAGAAGATGGGGCACCTGGGTGGCTCAGTGGGTTAAGTGTCCGACTTCAGCTCAGGTCATGATCTCATGGTTTGTGAGTTCAAGCCCCACTTCAGTCTCTGTCCTGACAGCTCAGAGCCTGGAGCCTGCTTCGGATTCTGTGTCGCCCTCTCTCTCTGCCCCTCCCCAGCTCACACTCTTTCTCTCTCTGCCTCAAAAATAAATAATCATAAACATTACATTTTTTTTTAAAAGGAGGAAAGAAGAATTTTCAAGTGGAGGAAGTTTTAAATGCCAACCTCCTACGGCACGGGTGGGGTACGGGGAGAAAGAAGCCCAGGTAGAGAAAGCAGTCCAGTCAATGCTGCTGATAAAGTCCCACAGAGGCAGTATGTCCTCTGCAATAACTGCAAATGATGTACAAGTAAAGACCTGGAAGTAACCTGAGGTGGGAGAAAAGGGGAAGTAAATATCATCCACCCTCTCTGATGTGAAGTTCTTGGCTTCAAGAATCATATTCCAGCTTTGCACTTCAGGAGGAGCACAGGCTCTGAAGGCTGACAGAGCTTTTGGTGCATCTGTCAATTGATGTCTTTACTTCTTCTCCTTTGCTCTCAAAGCAACAAGAAAGGTGCCTTATATGAGTCTACAAAAAGATGTTTCTTGGTTACTTGACTATGATAGGTTCTCATGGGGCAAAATGGAATGACTGAGGCTAAGGCTTTTATTACTTTCAGAAAATCAGATCTTTGCTGAAATTGTTTCCAGCTACTTTATTTTATTTTATTTTATTAATTTACATCCAAATTAGTTAGCGTATAGTGCAACAATGATTTCAGGAGTAGATTCCTTTGTGCCCCTTACCCATTTAGCCCATTCCCCCTCCCCCACTCCCTCCAGTAACCCTCTGCTTGTTCTCCATATTTAAGAGTCTCTTATGCTTTGTCCCCCTCTCTGTTTTTATATTATTTTTGTTTCCCTTCCCTTATGTTTATCTGTTTTGCCTCTTAAAGTCCTCATATGAGTGAAGTCATATGATAATTTGTCTTTCTCTGACTGACTAATTTCACTTAGCATAATACCCTCCAGTTCCATCCGTGTAGTTGCAAATGGCAAGATTTCATTCTTATTGATTGCCAAGTAATACTCCATTGTGTGTGTGTGTGTGTGTGTGTGTGTGTGTGTGTGTGTGTGTATGCCACATCTTCTTCATCCATTGATCCATCGATGGACATTTGGGCTCTTTCCATACTTTGGCTATTGTTGATAGTGCTGTTATAAACATTGGGCGCATGTGTCCCATCGAAGCAGGACACCTGTATCCCTTGGATAAATACCTAGTAGTGCAATTGCTGGGTCGTAGGGTAGTTCTATTGTTAGTTTTTTGAGGAACCTCCATACTGTTTTCCAGAGTGGCTGCACCAGCTTGCATTCCCATGTTTCCAGCTATTTTAAATGAATGAAGTCAACACTCTTGATAGGTGATCTTTTTTTCTTTGTTTCTTGCTCTTTTTTTTAATTAGTAATAATACACAAAATGGTTCACAGTGAAACAAGAAAGAGGATTTGGATGGTGCTTACTCATTCTAGCACCTGTGGAAAGTATTATTTAAAGAATGGAACTATTTAACAAAAAAGTATAATGGGATATGGGGGGTGAACTGTCAAGATGGAAAGCTTCCCTTTGAGTTTCAGTGGCTTCCTGTGGATAGATTTCTAGGGAACTTTGCACACATCCCAGCAGTTGGCTTCTACACCTTGGCCTACCTCACCCAGGGGGGGTGTTTTCCACCTGCCTTGTGACTGTTGACCAGTTATGGCTCAGAGCAACCCAGTCCACACTATGCAGGGAACTGCAGATACCTTCCCCTGTGAGGTCTGCATCCTACTCTTGGAGAATAACTTCTCATCCCCTTCCAAGTTTATCCCTTCCATGATTTTTTCCTCTTCAACTCTGAAATACTTTTCAAAGTTCTTTTCACCTCTTTATTCTTATGCTCCTTGTGGTTATCAATAATGATTCTTTATATTAAATTTATCTGTTCCAATTACTGTGTAGTTTCTTTCTCTTGATTGGCCCTGACTGACAGAGAGCCATAGAACTGAGATTAGCCAAGCAGTCTTGATTAAAGCTAGTGACCGGCTATTTGTAGAAGAATGTTATAGGAAAAAATCAGACTGTAAAATTAATTCAAGAGGGGAAGCAAAACAGACAAAACTCGAGGCTCTTAGGATCTAGTCCAAGACTGTATCATGAGCAAGGAGATGCCTCAATCAAGCCCACATGAGTTGAAGTTGATGTAGAAAAGTCTCAGCAAATTGAAGATGTTTTCCCAATGACAAGGTTCCTCCCACTGACAATCAGATTTCCTGTATCTGCAAAATACAGGCATAAATGACATAGAAATTAATAATTAGGAAATAATTCCCTGGTGTGAAAAAAATAAAATTAATTGATATGGACTATACTACAAAGAAAAGTATACAGTGCCATAGAGATCATCAACAACAAAGAAGATCCAGACCAAAGAAGGAATGAAGTACTTAAGCAGATAAATCATGGGACTTGGTGATACAAAGCACCTGCTGTATGTTGTTTTTGTTATTTTGGCAGTTTTAATCATACGGCACATGGCTCTTCATAGAGAAGAGCTCCATACCAGAGCTTTGGTGACACTGAAGCACTCTGGTGACTTCAGAAAGACCAAGGGTGGGAAATTCAGTAAAAGATAGGACCTGTGCAGAAAATAGCACCTCAGATGGCGCAATTAGATATTAAGTAAGAACGTAACCACTAAAGACTGGGAATTTGAGGACGTTCAGAATCATAAATAGTGTGTCTACCTCTCCGAGAAGTTCCTAGTACTTGCTTCAATGTCAGTTGAAGGATAGAAGTCTAAAGATTCCAGTGTGTGGATTTGTAAAGTGGCAACTTTCTGAATTTCATTTGAAACTGAATAAATGCACACTAGCACATCAGGCATGCTGAGAAAACAAGGAAATAGATTTTTAATGGATTCTTTCTATGCTGCGTAAAAAGTACTTCCATCTTCTTTTCAAAGCTTTATTGTCCTTTTTTTTTTTTAATTTGCAAAGCTATGTCCTTTAGTGTCATCAATTTTTACAAATATTCAGAAGGGACTTCCAAAATACCAGCTTTCACATATGATTTCTTAGAGTCTTTCATGTGTGTGGCTGATGTAGGTAAATGCTGAAAATGTTCGAAGCTGTGATTTGTGTCAGAAGAGACGCCGTTCTACTAACCAGTTTCATTCTGAACTCTTCAAATCCTTGTCACTGGGGCCATCAAGTGATCAAAAATAACCCAGGTGTTGAGCTTCCTGTTAATAATTCCACAGGGTATAAGCCTTGTCAAAAACTCAACTGAGATGATTCCTTTTACTATTTCTTTGCTTCCCCCCCCTTTCTTTTTAATCAACAGAGATGTGATGGGAAGAACATTAAACTAAATGTCAAGAGACCTGGGGTCATACTTTAGCTCTGTTGTTACTTTGTTCTGTGACTTTGGAGCCACCTTATCTCTCCAGGCTTGAGTTTCCTCAACTAAAAATATGAATAGTAATGCCTTTTCTTTTTTTATACATGGTGGTATAGAGGTGGAAGATTAACTGTTTTCCTGGGAGTAAAACATAGTAAAAAATGTCATTTATTTAAGAAGACCTCCATTTTTTTTTTTTTTTTTTTTTGCCAAGAAAAAGAAACTAAGACCAGTCTTGCATAATTCCATTATACAAGAGGGAAGATGATTTTCCGAGAGAGAGGGAGAGTCTACACAAGCTTATAGGCTGAATTGTTACCATTTTCTCCCCCTGCCCAGGTAGTGGAAGGATAGTTGACTAGGGGTCCATGAATAGGGTTATAGGTTGCTTTTTTCACTGGCCAATAGAATACTGTCTATCTTAGGGTTTTGGCTTTCTATGAGCACCTTGGATGACTGGCTTCACCTGTGTGGTAGCTACAGCCACCATCCTATCTACTCAGTGCCTGGTCTCATTCAGATGTAGGCTGGAACATGCATGTCCTCCCCTTGACTCTGCACGCAGGTACTGCAGTGGCCACTCATTATATTGCCTGGGCACTCAGACCATCATGTCGACCCCTGTAGTGCTCAGCATTCTTCGTGGCGAATCCCTATTGTGACCCCTCAGACACTCACATGTATGGTAGAGTCTTTCAAAAGTCTCCAGGAAATAGAAATAACTGGAAGACATAGAGAGGGAAACACACTCAGAAAGAGAGAAGGAAACAACAATCCAGAGGCAGCATCCAAAAAGTATAAAGTCCAGGCACAAAAATAAAGAAACTCTGAATCACGACCTCAATACTCAGCAACAGAGTGAAAAGGGCAGATGCTCTGCACTAGCAAAGACTCAGTTTATATCTTTCCCAGCAGTGTCTCTTTGGAGGAGTTAATTAACTTACGGGGCTGGTTAACTTATTTGTAAAGTGGAGATGATAATAGATGCTATAGGATTATTTTGAAGATTAAATAAGATGCTCTGCAAGGCATTTAGAATAGTTACTGGCCCTGAGGAAGTGCTTGTGGCTGTTGAACCCTCCCCCACATTTCATGATCCTAAGACACCTATGATCTATGAGGATAAGCAGAAAGACCCTGTTATACTGCCAAGGGGCAAGTTCCTTCATTGAAGTAAGAACAAAGCATTACAAGAATAGAAAAATGAGAGTCTTTTCTTCTCTTTAAAAAAATTTTTTTAATGTTTTTTATTTATTTTTGAGACAGAGAGACACAGAGCATGAGCAGGGGAGGGTGGAGAGAGAGAGGGAGACACAGAATCTGGAGCAGGTTCCAGGCTCTGAGCCATCAGCACAGAGCCCGACGCGGGGCTCGAACTCATGGACTGTGAGATCATGACCTGAGCTGAAGTCGGACACTTAACCCACTGAGCCATCCAGGTGCCCCGAGAGTCTTAAAAAATGAAAAACAAAAACAAAAACACCTGGTGAAGAGGATAGTATAAGTCAAACGGCCGTGGGTTGGGCATGGCTGAAAGCAAGAGCTTCCAGGAGAACAGAAATGAAGATTTTGCTATGTTATCTTGGAGTGGACGGGGTGGAGGGTTGGGAGTGGGATTAGGAAGGAGATTAGCTCGCCATTAGAGGACACTGCAAAGCTGCAACCCAGCTACCCCAGCTCGCCCACCCCATAAAGGACCTGACATGCAGCATGAAGATATGGAAGGAAGAAGATGAAAAGGTGGGTTGTCCTGAGTGTTTGAAGCAAGATGTGTTAAAAGGTAAATAGTTTCAAATGCTCCATCTTTCTCAGTGTTCTAATCACTGCATCTTTGGCTTGTGACCTCTATGGATTAATCTTTAATACAGTTTTGGTGAGTCACACATGAATTATGCATGGCCTTTTTTATTCCAACATAATCACTTGAATAAAATACAGGTTTCAACTTTTACCATAATGATATATGCTCAAGGATTTATCATCCTTTTTCATGTTCCCCCCCACCCCAGTTCAAACCAGCTCCACAGTTTGATATTTAAAAATTCCTTCTATTATTAGGAATTGGAAAGTGGATGATTGGTAGGATATAATAAATGAACAACTATATTTTGTTTCCCACCTTTCCCATAAAATATATTCAGTAAGGCATTTTTTCAGTTACTATTTTATAAAACTCAGGAAGCTCCACAGATTTTACAATTCCTCATGGAAAACAGCTTCCATGGTCATTTTAAATTGTCACCATATTCTCTGTAATGTTTAAAAAATCATTGTCTTCCAGGTATTAATTACAACTTGGAGAAATTAATTGCCACTAATGCAAAGCCTCTCTTCTCCTTAACTTGAACTAGATAAAGATGACTTACTATAGTAAGTGCCTTGTTATTTTCCCCCTTTTCTTCCTTCCCCACTCACTAGCTGCCGTGACTGATCCCTCTAGGACTAAAAAATGGGAAACCAGCAGGACAAAGGTGGGCAGACAGGTTTGCACATCACCATATGTCTCATGATCTCTAGGACAGGTCATCACTGACAGCAGACTCTTTCTTTGGCTGATTCTTAAGTGGACACTTTGAAGAATCTCCTCCTGGGCCCCTTTCACTGCTACTGTTGAAATGTGAGTCCTGAAATTGACTCTTCCAGCTACTGCTTCTTCCTCAGCCTCCGCAGTGATGGAAATCTACTAGGAGTTCACTAGGTAAATTATGTGGATGGGGACACTGCAGGAAAGGGCTGCATTATGTGGAGCATATTCCAAGTAGGTAGTATGTTGGAGCCCAAGGTGAAAGTCACTAAAGATTAGGTTAGAGGAGACACAAATGTATAGCTCAACAAAGGCCATAATCTATGGAGGACTATCAAATCTCAAGCCCTTCAATTAGATTTGACACATATGATCCATTCAGTTCATATTAACGTGCATGGGCACGCACACACACACACACACACACACACACACACACGAAAAAATAGTAGAACAGACTTTAAACAAGAGAGTTACTAGGCAGGCTAATTTTACTTGTTACACAAAAACAGAATGGTCTTTCTAAAATGTTAATCTGATCATTCTATATCCTAGTTTGGAACACTATGCTCAAATTTAAAACTCAAACTTCTTGTGGCTATGGAAATTCATGATCTAGTTACTCCAACACCTAGAACAACCTCATTTATGATAGCTAAGCCCACTCATAAGTTTCTTAAAAGGACTGACGAAATAAATGACTTTACGAAAGTGGTCAATAAAATATTAACCCTAATTATGATTCTCTTGCCTTGCTGCTCTTGACCCCAGCCCTTTGCATGTTACTCTCTTCGTCTAGAATGTTCTTCACCCACCCCATCCCATCTGTCCTGCCTAATTCCTGCTTTTCCTTTAAGTATTAAACTAAACTACTTCCAGGAGCCTGCACTAAGCTCCAAGAAGATGATGATATGTTTGTTATGAATTTAGTGGGCTGGCCTCGACAATATTTACACATGTGATCATAATTGCTTATTTGCTTGTCTTCCTCCCACAGGACACTAAGTTTTCTAAGTAGAGAGATAGCATAATGTTAACCATTTTCTTCAGCATCCAGGATATCTTCTTGCACGCTACGCATCCAAGAAACATTTGTTGAAAGAAAGGATCATAGATAGGTGTGTGTCAAAAAAGATCTTGGCTCTGCCACTTGCAGTATAATCTTGGAAAGGTTTCTGAAATATATTTTTTGAGCCTTCTTTCACTACTGTAAAACAAGAATACAGAATGTCACTTTCAAAGCCGTGATAATGATTCAACTTTGTGAACAGTATGCTTGTGTGAAGTGTATCTTAATTCCTTCCATGTTCACTCCTGTTCACACTCCCCCTTACGGAGTGCTGGTGACAAATCACCTATAATAACGGCCTAACAACTCGTGTGGCACACTGTTGATGTTTACTAAATGCCAGTTCTCCTGTCCTTCAATGAGAGGGGACTCACAATAGCAGCATGTTGTTGAATACCCACCAAGTCTGTAACTCGAGACTACGAAAGGTAAATCGGGCCAAATATTTTGTATCAACCCTATCTAAATAAAAGGTGGGAGATGCACCTTACACTGAAACCTCAGGCATTCTGGATTTATAAAGCTACTTGCGTTTATACATCTCTGATTTTTATTGGCAAAGACAGTAGCCGTCTTCATAACAGAGCCTATCAGAAACATCCACCAGCTTTGGCCAATGTATTTTCATTACATTCAGAGTATGCAATACCTGGTACACACTCTCTCCTAGCTGGCAAGGCATGTGTTGAACCTAATTATGGTACTGGGCCCAAAGCATAGACTGTTTCTCTTGGTTACCTTTTAATTATCTTGCCAGTTACCTTTTAATTATGAGTCCACACTAGCATATAAAGTGCTGCTTCTACGTCTTTGCCTGTGCTGACACGTGAACACTGGATTTCCCCAAATGCTGTGGCTACTTTTCAACTCTGCCTTTATGTATCGCCTGAAAGCAGTGGCTCCAGTGATAAGTATTTATCAACAGGCCAGGGGAGGAGGGGAGAGGGCTCATCTGTAGCATTTGCTGATTTTTTTGTAGTGTAAATATTCCCACTTTGGCCAATTCCAAGTTACCAGCACGATAGCAATGAATGCAGATTTGAGAAGAGATGCCCGGCACCATCCATGCCTTTATGAGCATAAACAAAACTAAATGTAATAAAATATTTAAGCGATGACTCATGAGTATCTCTTAATTTTGTTTTTAATATATATTTTGTTGGGGCGCCTGGGTGGCGCAGTCGGTTGAGCGTCCGACTTCAGCCAGGTCATGATCTCACAGTCCGTGAGTTCGAGCCCCGCGTCAGGCTCTGGGCTGATGGCTCAGAGCCTGGAGCCTGTTTCCGATTCTGTGTCTCCCTCTCTCTCTGCCCCTCCCCCGTTCATGCTCTGTCTTTCTCTGTCCCAAAAAATAAAATAAAAAAACGTTGAAAAAAAAATTAAAAAAATATATATATATTTTGTTTTAAATATAAATTATTTAACTGTGAATATATATACACAACTTGTTAATATACTATATTAACAATATATATGTGTATATATATATGTGTGTGTGTGTGTATATATATATATATATATATATATATATATACTATATTAACTCTACTACTTGTTAATACAGGCCATGTTGAGGCTCCTGAGGCTCATGAGTCAGTTAAGTGTCCAACTTCAGCTCAGGTCATGATCTCACGGCTGGTGGATTCAAACCTTGCGTTGGGCTCTGTGCTGACAGCTCATAGCCTGGAGCCTACTTTGGACTCTGTGCCTCCCTCTCTCTGCTCCTCTCCCACTGACACTCTGTCTCTCAAAAAAAAAAAAATATATATATATATATACATATATATATATATGTATATACATATATATATATGTATATATATATATATATATATATATATATATATATATATATGCCATGTTTAACAGCCAGATCACAAAATTCCTGAAAATTTCACAACTGGATCTCAGTTCCAGCATACCACACTGCCTACAACTGCACTCTCTTACAGAGACTCATGGCAAATACAGCAAATATAAGTGGTTTGCTTAGAGCAGTGGAGAAAAATACACAGAAAGTTGGCTCTATTCTCTTTTCTATAACATAGAATACAGTTCAAACAAAACCAAGTGATATGACTGAAGATCACCCAAAGGGGTACTTTAAGCTTCCACAGGGGGAAAGAGACTGAGAATGCTCTATAACTTTTTTAAGCTTTTTGATACAAAAAATAAATCAATTTGACACTGAACTACTAAGACACTGAAAAAAAATGACATATGGGTTTTTTTTTTATAGAAAACATCCTGACAGGACTCAGATGGCCCTGCCCTTTATCTTTACCTGAAAAAGAACACCTGCAAATACCTAAAGCAGAGTTATTAAAAGTTATTACAAGTTATCAATACACCATCTATTATAATTTGTATTTAAATGGATAAGATTATATTTTTAGGGAGTAAGTTTTGATAAACTGCTTATAATTCAATAAACTTCCTGTACATTTAAACAAAAGACAACTTTATGTTATTTAAAAACCTCTGAGCTGAAAGAAACTTAGGAGATCATCTAATTCACCTTCATTTTATTTATGTGAAAACCAAGATCCCGGAAAATTGCCCAAGCCCAGAAATTGAGCTGCACTCACTGTAATAAGTCTCTTGACTTACAGGGAGTAGAACTGCCTCTAACTGCACACATGCCAGATTCAAGGAGTCCAAGTGGCTTGTCTGAGATGACATAGTAGATTATGGCTTGAGTCAAAGTTAAGGTTGGAAGTAAGTGCCTTGTGAGAGCAAAGGCATTGTGTAGCTCATATCTCACCCTCCTGTGAGTTAATGTTGCCGTTTAGCACATGTATGGGTTCATCCATTGAATCAATTTGTATTCTTCAACTATCAAGAGCCAAGGATAGAAGGTTGAACAGAAGCAGAATCTGTTCCTGTTCTTGATAATGTCGTGTGAGCTGGTAATAGGGACAATATACATGGTCAACAAGGCCTGAAAAGCCTCCGTCTCCTCTTTGGAGCCCCCCACCCCCACCCCCTGTCTGAAAACAAATAGATCCTATCAGTGAGACACTAATTGTCAGCATCTCTCCTTTTAACCAAGCTCCAAATTGAAGTGTGTGGCCCTTGTCACTAAAGCTGATCAGCGGGTCTGGGGACTGAGAGGGAAGAAAACATTGCAATATATTTTTAGACAAGGTTCTCACATCACCCTCCAAGGACATAGACCATTGTGAGCCCTTAGTTGTCTTCTCTCCTGAAAGAGACTCCTGGGAATCTGTACCTTGTGTTCAGGCCTTTACTAATCCACTAATCCTCCCTCTCTCGTTAATCTCCTCAGAGTTCCTTTCCAAGTTTTATCTCAGAAGGCAAGGAAGCAACTTTTCAAACTCCCCTGGCACAGGCAGAGTATTCTAGACTCAGGAAGAAGAAAATTAAGGAGCAAATCTGTCAGGCTATGGCAGTCAACCTTACCTCACCCCAATGCCCACAACCCCTCTGCCTCTTGTTCTAAAATGTTGGTCAGCCTGATATACTCAAGTAGAATAGCTCCCTGAAGATATCATGAAGGCACTGCTAGAATGGAACCAAGAGCATCCATTGAAATCAATGAAGAAAATTCTGTACTATGATGAAAAAGAGTAGCTGAAGCCAAACAAATGTCAACCTCAGAATGAGGTGAAATCTACTGACTAGAGAGTAACAACAGGTGGGAAAGAAGTCCATGCCCTCAATTGTTTCAATTAATATTTATTGCTGGTAGCCCATGTTTCAGGAACTGTGCTAGGTTAGGAAAATGTCCTCCTCTTCATTGGAGCCACAGTCACAACCTGCGTGCTGCCATCCACTGAAACTCATCTACCTGTACTTCAGTCTTGTTTGCTCAACCAGTTCCCCTGCACTCCAGCCAGGTTAAGCCACCTGATATATTCGTTCACATACCTGTAATTTATGTGTAATACAAGACTTATATTACTAGTTCATTGCCTCCTTTCCCTAATGCAGCATAAAGTATAATGAAGTCAAGAAACATAACTGTTCTTAGGGCACCTGGGTGGCTCTCGGTTGAGCATCTGGCTTCGGCTTAGGTCATGATTTCTCAGTTTGTGAGTTCAAGCCCTACATCTTGCTTGTTGCCATCAGTGAGAAGCCCACTTCAGATCCTCTGTTCCCCTCTCTTTGCCCCTCCCCCCACTCGCACACTCTCAAAAATGAAAGCAAAACGAAAGAAACATACCTGTCTTTCTTACTAATGCACACTTAGCACAATGGCTGACAAACACTAAATGTTCCATTTATATATATTAGATGAATAAATGTATACATGCATTATATACTCTTCCGTCCTTCAAGCGCCTATGGACTTGCAGTAGGATACAAATGGACAGATATAACTTCTCCAAGACGTAGTAGATTTAAGGTAGAAGCTCAGGCAAACTATAATATGAGTACAAAATTCACACAGAACGAAGAGAGCTAATTCAACCTCAGTTAGTGGGAGGGATCAGTTAAAGTGCCATAAAGAAGTTGATCCTTGAATCTACAAAGAGTCTTTGATGTCCTTCGGAGGGATAAAGGGTGAAGGGACACTCTTCCAGGCAGAAGAAGCACGAGGAATACAGCCATCAAAGTCCCGGAGAACTGACACATCAAGGGGGATACAAACAGGTTGGCAGGAGCCATCGAAGTTCATTAACAAGTAGAGAGACAAGGACTGTGTGGATAAAAAGAACGAGCTACCAATTATAATGAATTATCAGAGCAGGTTTCGTCCTGGAGGTTATCTTTGAGATGAGTTTTAAAAAAGAAACCTCTTAGATAAATACAGGTAAAGGCATTCTAGAGGACACGAGGAGCGTATATAAAGAAACAAGGCATATGAACAATTATGGGGCAGAGTGTGAGCCAATCAGGGAATGCTGAAGAGAACGGTGTCATAACTAAGGGTCCTGGCTGGGGTGGATTTGCGAATGAAAATTGATCCTGGATTTGCCAGAGGGGATGCACTGTGTAAACATCTGGATAGAGGGGCTAAGGCATCTGGGCTCCACCCAATGGGCACTGACAGGGATCAGAAGCTTTAACTCATGGACTATTTGTGGATTCCCTCAAAAACTGTATGTGAGGTGAGTATTATGAAAATGTAGGGAAGAGAGATAGGAAAATACAATCAAGGATAGAGTGAAGATGAAGGAATTTCCCTTTCCAAGCAGACGGCCGGAGGCTTAGGTTGAAGCAGAAGAGAAACTCTAGGAGGAGAAGTACAGGGCAACATGGAGAAGAGGAAAGAAAGCTGAAATTTTTGCAGATGGGTAGGTTTGAGAGTCACACAAAAATAATTCCACATTTGTTTTGGGAAAGATAATTTATTCAGTAAATACTTTCTGCATGTTTACTATTTGCAAGCCTATCGTCTCACTGTTTATTGTATATACTGAAAATCCTATTTGAGATGAGAATTAACTCGTTTGTGCCTTCCACCTTTGTTTCTCTTGGCATTTTCACATTAACCGTTGTCATAAGCAAAGGCCCCTGTATTAACATCTGAAGTCAGAGACTAAGGCAGTGCTCTCTTATCTGGAGGGGGGCGGGTATCCTCAGGGCTGCAAGGAAGTGTCTTTCACATGATAACTGATCAATAAACAATTAATGAACTAATGAACAAGGGGATGTAAGCAGCTGATGAAATGGGCTCTAAATCCATGCTTTGTTTTCAAAACCCTGCAGGAATGTGTAGTTTGAATTCACGTTTCAACTGAAATTATTGATGCGTAGTGAATAAATAGAGCATTACCCTCAACTAAATTTTAGGGTCCAAGTGAAGTAAAAATTCAAGTGCAGAAGTTCCTACCACTGAAAGTCCAGATGTCGACAATGAAGGCTCCAGAGAAAGAGATAATTAGACTCACCTCTCTGTCCTCAAGTCACTGGATAGACAGGGACCTCTTTGTTTCCAAGACAGCATGAGAGAGGTGGCCATGATCCAGAAAGAATACCCCAAACTGCATTGAATGGAAAAGAATGAAACATATATTTGAGAGAATTTGGGGTGGCAGGAAAAAGCAGTTACCAGAAAAAGCAATAAAAAACCCAGGGTTCAAATTCCTTTTATACTTGTGTATAGAGAATCTCTAAATATGTGTTAAATACAATCACTACACGGAAAGAAAATAAAGTTTCTCCTATTCATTTCATAGGGTCCTAACCAGACAAATTATAGCAGCTGAGTATGCCTAGTTCCACACCAGGACCCATAACCATTCTCTTTTTGTACAACACCTTTGTTTGGGAGGAAACAAATGTATGTGTGAACATTACCGCATTTATCATCACTATGCCCTGTGGTTATTAAAACCCACCCTCTGTTGCTTAGAAGTACAAGAGGAAGAAGTTATTAATAATGGAAAGAAAAAGAAAAGAAGACCCTTGAAAAGAGAGCTCACCACTGATTTTTGACAGCCAGGGCATTTGATCCCAGGAACACTCAGTTTCACAAGCAAGAGTGTGATTAATCAGAAGCTCTGCGTTTTAATTCTCAGGGCACCTCCAAGTGCACCATAATGTTAAATTACCATTTCACCAGGATGCGTTGCATGGATTAAGCATGCAGGCTCCTGAGGTCTTTGGGAAGATTAACCGAAGACTTTTAACTGAAAATACCTCCTGTTTTAAAAGCATTTGTCTTTTCATGAAAGTTTGTCCCCAGTTATTTAGAAGTGAATAACATGTAGAAGCTTCCAAGTTTCCCCAGACCACTAATCGTACGTGTTCTCCTCACCCACAAAGTGCTCTCTTTAATGTCTGTCTGTCTGTCTGCATATATTCCATTTATGTTTTATGGAAATAATAAATAATGTCTGTGATATTATTAATTTCTTAAATGCAATCAGGTTGTATGAAAGGGATCATCATGGTTTGGGCACCCCTCCCCTTAGGCCAGATCAACAGTGCTCTGCCTCAAGTAATAACCCTCTCATTATTGCATGTGTGACTTTCCTTGTGTTCTTGAAATAAGCATCTGTATACCACTCATCCCATTAGATCTCACTTGTACATCACTTCTTGATCCTTTCTCCAAGGATAGTCTACTTGACTATTATAATTTATAATTTATAACCTTCCCTTGTCCTACTTTAAGCTGTGATGAGTCTCTGACACTAATTAATTTCTCTCCACAGGACTTTATCTATCTCTTCATTGATTGATTGACTGATTGATTCAACAAAAGTGAGTGGATGTCTATACATTTGTCACTGAGAAGGGAGAAGATAAATGGGATATCGTTCCTCTCTTCAAGTTTCTAACTGTTGAGTAGAGAAGATCTACATGTAAATATAATTATGCTACTGTGTTATTGGCAATGGAATTGGATCCAAATATTCCCTCACAGTAGTGAATTTCAGATTATTTCCTCCTCAAGGGGAGAACAGTGAAAAGTCTTCATCTGACAAGGGACATTTGAACTGAACTTTGAAGACCAAGTAGGAATTTTCCAGGGACAGAAGCAATTACTTTTTGGAAAGGAAAAAGTATGACCCAAGACCCCAAAGTCGAAGCTGTGTCTCTTGTTCTTAGAATAAGAGCAGGAGAGTACCCCTCAGTTTCTCCTGGAGGAAAACTGCCGATCGTGAAAAAAAAACCACTCTGCATGAATCCGTTACGATCCAGGCATTGATTCTATGACCTGGACTATGAAGGAGGAACATGATGCACTTAACAGCCAGTTTGCCATGTAAATCCTCCTTGGTGACCATGACATGACTGCGTATGGGCCTCCCAAGCTCCCAAGTGACTTTTGAGTCTCTCCTCTCTGTGACACATAATGTGTCTTCTGGATATACGTCCTCAAAGGGATGTAACCTGAACCAATTGGCTCACTTTCTTCAAAGTCCCTAAAATCTGTGGTTAACTTCCCAAAAGTCAGCTCATAGTGGAACAACAGGACAGAATGCTGGGAAGTCTGTATATAGCATTTATATAAGGCTCAAAAGAAGAAAGTAAGGTATACTTTATGAGCATGAATAAGTAGTAATTACAACTATTCAAAAAAAAGAAGGAATAAGTACTATAATATGTTGTTAAGATAAACATATGGCTAGCAGACAGGAATGGAGAGGCAACTGTGGGTTTCTAGGTATTGATTGATAACAGTCAATGTTTCGACCTGGATAGAGGTTTCATGAGTGCTCATTTTTAAAAAAATTTCATGTTTATTTATCTTTGAGAGAGAGAAAGAAGAGAGAAAGAGGGGGAGAGAGGGAAAGAGAGAGAGAGAGAGAGAGAGAGAGAGAGAGAGAGAGAGAGAGAACATGAGTGGGGAAGGGGAAGAGAGAGAGGAAGACACAGAATCCGAAGCAGGCTCCAGGCTCTGAGCTGTCAGCACAGAGCCCAACGTGGGGCTCGAACTCACTGACTGTGAGATCATGAGCTGAGCCAAAGTCGGATACTTAACCGACTGAGCCACCCAGGCACTCCTCATAGGTGGTTATTTTGCAATTTTAAATAAGCTAAACATTGTCTGCTTCACAATTAAAAAAACCAAAAAGCCCACAAGGCTAAAAGAACCATGGTGTCTTCCCTGTCGATAGAATACTGGGTGAATTTGGGCATTGTCCCTAATATTTGAATAAAAGAAAGCAACGTATGCACACCTATTAATAATATCCCCTCTTCCTATGCCTTCTCTGGATTTGGGCACCCAAAAATGATGTTCTCCTTTTGTGCTCAGATGTGCCCTTTAGGTCCTTGGCCAGTCCTGTGAATCCTCTGCATAGACATGAGATCTGACAGTGAGATGCAGTTTAATCCCTGGGTTTCCCAGGTCATCCTGTGGCCAATCCTCTTGAGGACTGGTATTCATACTGTTGAAGTCGCGGGGATTCTGTTTGTTTTGGACTTTCACCAAAAGGCACATGACCTATGGAATCAGTCCGAACTGGGTGCCATCCAGCTTTATTTCCACTTTCTGGGAAGATGACCTTATCAAAACCAGTTTTTCTCACCTATAAAACAGAGATGAGAATACGTACTTCTCTGCTTTTATTAAAATTAAGTGAAGCAACATACACAAAAATGCTTAGTGTCAGCCTTAACTAATGCAACTTATGGTCTCCATTTGTAACTGTCAGAGAGGTTCAGGCCCCGTTAATACATCACCATACCTCTAATGACAGTTACCCCAAGACCCTGTCCTATACTTCTGATAAACCCTGGTGCCCAGCCCTGCCACCTGGAACCCTCAGACCACTATATATCATCAGGATCATGGGAACCTCTTCCCCCAAGTTCCATGTTTTAGTTTCTATTCCTTTTTTTTTTTTTTCCCTAATGCTATACTCCTCATTTCTGACTGGGTATCCTAGTACCAACTATGGCCAATGCCATCACCTGGACTTGCTAGAAGATTTGGATCCTGCCCCTTTGGGTTTCTTCAGATCGTATGTTCATTTGCCCTACTTTGTAAAAAATCTAGGTTGGCTCCAGGCCTCACACTACAAATCTCAACAGTGCAAGTCCCTGAAAGTAGCCAAAATTTGTCCTGGTGTGTGTTCCCCTTAGGGGCAGATACAGAGACAAGCCTCAGAAAGCAACTAGATTGTTTGGAAGATGACACTAGACAACAGTGGAAATGGGTGAGGAAATAAGCCATAATAAGATGTAGGGATCAGTGAACACCATGGGCAATTCCAGGTCTTCTTGGGCACCCTAAGAGACCGCATAAAACACAGTTCAGAATTACCAAGAAGTTTGACCCATCAACTCCATGTCTATCACTGATTGAGGACTTGTTCCAGGGCATTCATTCTGGAACGTCCAGCTTTCTCTGCCTTTAGCTAGAAGCAAGCCAGAGGTTTCCCTTAATTAAGCAGTCTTGGGAGGACGAGAGAGAAATGCGAGGGGTGGTCTGCATAGGATATTCAGTTATGCTAATTACACAAGCAGATGCTGACTACTACACTCAACTATCACCAACATCATTCCAGAATCTCACAAGGAAGTTTAACGATCTTTCACTTATGAATGTCTCCAATGTTCTTCCAGAAAGAGAACACTGACAATAGTCGCGTAACGGACTTAATTGGATCCAGGCGTGTCTCCTGAGCTATGCTCCGCAGCAAGATCACAAAACACAGTATTGACTATATAACCGTTAGAAAGCATTTTAAGCTCAGGGACTGCTAAGGAACTGCTTTAAATAACTAGCTGGTATAAATCATCTCCATTCGTAACAAAGGTGAGTAAGGAAAAACAAAATGGATGCCATCCACCCTTGACAAACATTTATCTTCTCTCTCCCTGAATTTTTTCCACAGCACTTAGCAACAGGATCTCCACAAAGTGACTTTTCTAAGCCGTAACCATCTTTGTGATCTATTAGGTGCCAGACTCTTTACATAGGACATGACAACAACCCAGAAGTGGTGGCAATATGACTCCCTTTGTAAAGAAGACAGAACTGAAGCAATTTGCCTCACAACAAGTAAATGGTAAAACCCAGGATTCAAAAACAAGTTTGTTGACATTCAGTTACTTGTCCTTCCTCCACACTCTCTCCAGGGATGGTGTCCACCGCTCATTTTGCCCTGAAGAGTCTGACAAGGTAATTATCCAGGTCAGCCTGCCCCTGCTCTGTTCTCAGCACACTCAGGCACCGGGAGAGCTCTGCACCAGCTACGTCCCGTCCCCCTTCCCTTCTCTGGAGCTCAGCTCATCAGACAGGTTTCCTATGTGCGTGTGACTGGCCAAGGCTGGACATGCTCAACTGACAAAGAACAACTCCAATCACATCTCACACACCCTCTCCCCAGTGCATGAAGGCAGGCCAGCCTGGCCACTTCAGAAAACTTGCAAAACCCTGGGATCCTCTGGTCATGGCATTCTCGAGGACACACCACTGGGTGCCAAATACTTCATCAGTCCTCCGCACCTTTCAGTCATTATTCTTCCACGAGACCTCTTCAGGTGCCACTACGGGAGCTGGGGCTTGAGAAAGACAGTCACTTGGGCATTGGCAGGACCCTAGCATATGCATTCATGTACCATGCTGTCCTCCAACACTGTGTGGCTGGAAGCCTGGGCAGGTTTCACTGATGTCGGCTCTTGGTGACTCATGCTGGGCCAGGCCTCCTAGCCATGTTCATCCCAGCCCAGTGTGGGACACAGGAAACTTATTGGGGGCTCCCCAGCTTCTCCCCTAGGTTTTGAGAACACATGAAACGGGAAGGTACACATGTAACTGAAGTCACTATAAAATATTCAAAATTTCATCCAAGGTAGCAACATTTGGTGGGACGATCCTGACAAAATGTCTTCTCTCCAGTCTCACATTCTTCCTGGCCTTCAGATTCAATGTGTCAGTCATTTCCAATGATTCCTGCCACCCTTACCTGTCCACTGTCCCCAGAATTATAGACAACTGAGAACTACAGTTTCCATGTCTTTCTTATCTTTTCCTGCTGCTACATCTCACCACCATATCCATACGCAGTCTAGTCACACTGTTGCTTCTAGTCTCATCATTTGTGAAATCCCACGACGCACTCCTTGATTTGATCACCACAGCAATGTGACCCTCTCCCCTTCATACTTCCATGTCACTGCTTACATATGTTTCTCACCTTGGGGTTCTCCATGTTTGAAATCCAGCCCATCCTTCAAACATATTTCAAAAGCCAGCTTCTCTAAGAAAACTTGCCAGATCCCTCACATGTAAGTGGTCACCCTTCCTTCTGACATCCAAGACTATTTTATTTTGTCTCCCTCATGCCACTTCCCTTAAGCAGCTTTGTTACAGTTGGTAGTTCAATTGTTTTTATCTTCTATACTGGAATATACATTTCTGCTGCATAGGTGGCCAATCTAAGCTTTGTGAAATGTTGGACAAGATGTTGAAGACTGTCCAGTCATATCCTGTCCACTATCAAATGAAAAACTTGGGAGCAAGACGGAGATTACAGAGAGAGATCCAAGCCCATGTATTTCCATTTCATCACTCACCATGTCCCCTGCATGGAAGAAAAGACATTCAACATACCATTTGAAATGGTAAAAGAATCCTATGTGACTAGTTCCTATAAGGAGATTTGAACGGCAGGGACACACTCTGTTCTGTCCTTGTCATCCCTCTCTTCGACACAAATGAAACTGATTTCATTGTAGTATCTCTGGTAATATTTTTAAATAGTAGAGATCATCTGATCATCAACTGAGCACCTAATTGTGCTAGCCAGAGTATCTGGTGGATTACATTTATTATCATCTTCACTCCCCATGACAACCCTGCAAGTGAAGTGATTATTCCCAGTTTATAGCCAAATAAACGAAAGCTTAGACAGATTAGGTAAATAAGCAGAGATTGACTTACTGACTCCCTGAGACCTGTCCCTCGACCATCCACTCTCTTCAGGAAAGCTGGTTTATTTTACAACCCTGAGTACAGAAGGGATACTAACTAGGGCAAGTGAACTCTCCCCTATTTGTTGAAATCGTACCTTGAATCTGAGTCCTCTGTGTGATCCAGATGCACAGGGACCATTTGGAGAGGGTCAGCCACCACTTTCCCTTCAAGTTGGAAAGAGTAACATGTAAATCTTTGAGAGAATCATTCAGACAAGCTAGGTAAGACAGCATCCTAGCTGTAAATGTGAATATAGCTGTTCAGAGAGGCTGGATCCAGTCGCCAGTTAATGAAAGGAAGGGCATTAGGAAATGTTGGAATGATGAGCCTTCCTTGCTCTCAATGCCATCATCGTGATCAATTTCAGGTTACTTATGCCTCTTTCGTTCCTTCTTGTGGAGTTATTCCCACTAACTAGGCAATTGGTTGCTATGTCTCTTGTGAAGGTGGAAAAGCTTTCCCTGGAAAAACTGTGATTCATTCCCTCTTTCTACCCTCCCAGTGCTGCCTGCCGCCTGAACTCGGATGGACATTCCATTAGGAGATGGGAGGAATTTGCTGCAAAGGAGAAGCTACTATTCTGGAAAACTGAACTCACTAGACATAGAGTCAAAACACACAGGAGGTCTGTGTGTGACTGTGGGTGACTGGCAAGTTGCTTAACTTCTCTGTGCCTCAGTTTCCTTGTCTTCTTTTTAACGTATATTTTTAATGTTTATTTATTTACTTTTGAGAGAGAGAGAGAGAGAGAAGAGAGTGCAGGGGAGGGGCAGAGAGAAAGGGAGAGAGAGAATCCCAAGCAGGCTCTATGCTGAGCATAGATGTGGGGCTCAAAATCACAAACCTTGAGATCATCACCTGAGCTGAAATCAAGAGTCAGACACTTACTCGACTGAGCCACACAGGTGCCCCCCAGTTTACTGATCTAAAAATGCACATGATAACACTGACTTTATAAGATATTTTGAGCTAAGTGCTCTGTACATTGTTTGGTGCAGTGTTGCCTAATAAAAATATAATACAAGCCACAAATAACATTTAAAATGTTTTAATTGTTGCGGTAAAAACAACTGAAATTAGTTTTGATAACATAGCTCATTTAATCCAATGTATCAAAAATATCATTTTAATGTACAATCACTATAAACATTACAATCCATTTCTCAGATCCGTACCTGAGAAGTGTTTGTTAGAATTAGTCTGGATTTGGCATCTTCCATAATCTTGGTGGCACCGACACACGCAGATTTGAAAATGTGCTTTCACCAACTCAGCACACACAGCCGAGATCCTTAATAATCCGCCTTTTCCAGTGTGGTCAGTAACTTTCATGCTATCTCCAAATGCGATAGTATTTCTCTCTTTTTCATCTAGAGGCCTCCCTGTAATAGTTCTGATATTTTTTCCCAGTTAGGATTTCACTTAAAAATAAAAACAGGGGCGCCTGGGTGGCTCAGTCAGTTAAGCGTCCGACTTCGGCTCAGGTCACGATCTCACGGTCCGTGAGTTTGAGCCCCACGTCGTACTCTGTGCTGACAGCTCAGAGCCTGGAGCCTGTTTCGGATTCTGTGTCTCCCTCTCTCTCTGCCCCTCCCCTATTCATGCTCTGTCTCTCTCTGTCTCAAAAATAAATAAACGTTAAAAAAAATTAAAAAAAAAAATAAAAACAAAGCAGGGAGCCTAGGAGGCTCAGTCAGTTAAGACTCTGACTCGATTTCAGCTCAGGTCGTCATGTTAATGGTTTGTGAGTTCAAGCCCCACATCAGGCTCTGTGCTGACCGTGGGGCCTGCTCGGGATTCTCTCTTTCCCTCTCTGTCTCTGCCCCTCCCCTTCGCTCTCTTTCTCTCTCTCAAAAGTAAATATATAAACATTAAAAAAATAAAAATAAATAAAAACAAAGCAAGCAACAGTGCAAGAGCAAACCATCCAGGAAGGGCTGGCATTGAATCTGCAGGACTGCTGACCAGCACGGACACATGTGTAAGGGGGCAGCTGGGCTCCGAAAGACCAATCGCCCTGCAAACCCTCCTCTGTGAGAATTGTCTCCCGGTGTTCACCCAGAACCGCCCCACCCACGGGCAACATGAAATCAGCCACATTTTGACAGAAGATTAAACTAGGTTATCCTAATGTAGTGTGTGGCTACTGAAAAATGTGTTAGCCTCGTCAATATTTTCACCTCAAATATACAAAGGAAAAGTAGTGACCTATGGGGGTGTCGCAAAGGGATGATTTACCGAGACCTTCCTGTCCAGCTAGTGAAGCCCTCTCTTCAGTCAGAAGACAAGAGGGTTTTATATCAGGGCAGAAGAAGCAACCCACACACCCCAATTTAAAGGTCAGACACAATGAAAAGTCACAAATTAGTGCTCCGACTATGAAAAGAGCAGCTTGAGTGAGTGAATCTTCAGTATGTTCTCTATCTCTGTGAGGAGTTATATGAAAATTCGGTCCATTTATTTTAAACTATGAATGAAAGGACCTAATGCTTTCTTTAATAAACAAAGTCAATATAGAATAAAAAGTAACTTCCAATTCAAGTACAGTCACAGCGAAATAAGAAGTGGGGAGGAACCCACAGAATGGAAAGGAAAGAATTGAGTGATGGATAGACCATAACACAGAGATAACAAAAAGGGGCTTTCACACATAGGTTTACATTTACACGTGTTTAAATTTAGTTATTTATATGTGTGCATACATGCCCATGTGTATATTTACACACACAAGTAAATCATTTTTGTTTTCTGGTTTTTGGTTTTTGGTTTTAACCTTCTAGAAGGATAGAACTAGGAGGTAACAGGAAAGATGCAGCTCAAAAAATGAGGAATGTTCTCAGGTACCCATCTTGGAATGTTTCCACTTCTTCCAAGTCTCAACAAAACAGTCCCTTCCTGCAGAAACTATTCCTGCTTCTTGAAAGCAGGAAACTATTCCTGTTTCCCCCTTCTCTAGATTCCCATTACACTTAGGGCCTCATACATAAAAGCCATTTTTGACAGTTACCATATTTCACGGAAACTGAAACTCGAGTAACTGAAAATTGTGCTCTTCTTGCATGTAGCCCTGAGAAAGGAGATCTCTGCCAATTCAACTATGACACCACGCTTTCTTATCATGTAGAAGTTCTATTTTGGACTTTGCAAAAGAGGCTTTTAGACTGATTTAGAGCTGCAGGTGATGCCAGATGAATGACTGTGGTCAAGTCCATGCCCACGTAGGCATTGATAATTGTGTCGTGATGACCACATCATGCCTGCAATTTTAAGGCAGGGTTAATTGCATGATCATTATTTCAGAGGTATTAAAGTGTGAATCGATACGCATCTCAAATTGATGAAATGTGGCATTCTTCTTCTTTGAACTCCCTTAGAGCATGGGCAACGTATCTGCCATATATACATTATTTATATAATATATAATATTTATATAATATATACACACACACACACACACACACACACACACACACACCCCTAGGGTACTTCTAAAAAGTGCTCTTTCCTAGGCATCTTAATGCAGTGGAAATCCCAAGGCTTTGGAGTCACATACTAGCTCTGAGCCCTTAGGCAATTCCACTCAATCGTGCTAATGTGTAGGTATCTAAAAACAGTGCATATAAATCATTTAATTCGATACCAGGAACATGGTAGGCATTGAAAATTATTAGCTTGTTGAAAAAAATAATTGATAGAACTAGGAAAGAGGGAGGGAAAAAGCCCCCTTTCTTTTCATCCTCCCCCTATAACCTAGTCTCGGTGTGTCACATGCTGAGGGGCTGAAGAATATTTTTTTCTCCTTTGGTTACCCCAAAGGTAAACAGAACAATAATGTGATAAATTAGTCGGGCCTGAGCAATCCTTACACAGACTTCAAACCCAAGCCACAGATGACTTGTGGCTCTTTTTACCCAATGAAAAGGAGGATGAGAATGTGGTGAACACAGGAGGAGAGTTGCATGCTGTCCGATATCTGTGGATTATGGTCCAGCAGTGTCCAGTAGCAAAAATACAACCATAGGAGCCTATGTGACATGGTAAAGGAACACATAAAGGTCACTTTCTTGGTTAAAAAAAAATACACACACACACATACACACACACACACACACCAAACAAACAAAAATACCCCTGCTCTCCTGATGTAACCCAATTTAATGAGGTGTAGAAATCCAGAGCTCTTTGAAATTTTAAAGCAATTACAACATAAATGACTCCAAAGCAAGACGATCTTATTATGGCGAGGCCATAAAATGCTAACTTCAGAATGTCGGGAAAGCAGAATGGGTTTTGGCTGGTGTGTCAGAATTTATGGGACGTTTGTGGAATTGTCAGCACCTGATTCCCCTCGGAGGATAGTTTATTGCTCCAAATGCAGCATTTCATTTGGGGCTGTTTTTCATATCATTACCAAAGAGGGTGGGCACCTGTTTCCATGCATCCTGAAAAGTTTCTTTCAGAATGGTGCACAATTTGGTGGAAGGGAAAAAAGAGAGAATTTCATTTTCTGTTGATAGATTAGGCCAAAAGGGCTTGCGAAAACACCTGTCAGCTGCCCTCTACTTGGCTGCACTAACTCAGTGGTTCTCAAAGTATAGGCCCCGGCAGCATCAGCACCACATGGGAATTTCTTAAAACACAAACATTTGTTTGGTCCTACCCCAAGACTTACTGAATTAGAAACCCTGAAGTTGTTTTCACATACTCCTCAGGGGATTCTGATGCACACTCAAGTTTGTGCCCTAATACAGTAAAATTGACCTTGTTACTGGACCCATCAGCCTACTTTAAATGTAGGGATGAACTGTTGGGTTCCCCCTTTCACCTACATGTCCAGTGAATCTGTAGAGTCTGGAGCCACCTCCTCTCCTAAGGTAACAGAATTTAGGGAGTTCTGGTACACCACATCAAAATCAGTATCAACTCCCATGACTACCTACGGCAGCTCTGACCTTGTGGCCCATGACTGGTTACTGGTCACTCTACAAGTATCTATCGAGCACCTACCATGTGCCGGACATCCCCCTAGGCATTGAAGGCGGAACAGTCAGTGAACAAGGTAATCATGGTTCTGGCTCCCATCGGGCATACGTTCCAAGACAAAGAAGACAAACAGGAAACAAAAAGGGGTGATGGACCCCTGCCCCTCTCATGAGACCAAATCGTCTTCCAACAACCTTGCCTTTTATAGATATTTGCTAAACACTGACTCTGTGCCAGGTGCTGAGGAAAGAAGGCACCAAATGGAGTCACATTGCCCCTACAGGAACTCACACAGTCTTGGGAAAGCATTTACAGATCAAACTGATTTGTGTTTCAACAGACTGAAGGAAGCCTCAGTCTCCTGGGGCCATTCAGCAGACTTTGCAGAAACTGGTGATGAAGGAGTCCATAATGTACCATGAAACAAAACCTGAACTTTTTTTTTTTAAGTTTATTTATTTTGAGAGGGAGAAAGGGTGAGGGAGCGGACCAGTGGGGGAGGGGCAGAGAGAGAGAGTAGGACAGAGGATCTTGAAGCAGGCTGGGTGCTGACAGCAGAGAGCCTGATGGGGGGCTCAAACTCACAAACCATGAGATCATGACCTGAGCCAAAGTCAGACGCTTAACTGACTGAGACACCCAGGTGCCTCGTAACCTGAATTTCTTGGGAGAATGTTCTCCAGAGAGGGCAACTGCTCCAGTAACAAGATCTCTGACTTCCTGTGTCTGAGGGTCCCTCTGCTACCCAGACCAGAGCCCGTATTGCCATAAAGCCTGGGGCCTCCGTTGCCATATACCCTCCAAACTTGCCTCCTAGGAGACAGAGCATGGAATTTTCACCTCGGATCTGGCTGCCTTCTGACTGACCTCTCAGAAGCTACCTGCTCCACCTCCCAAATGTATGCCAGGCTGCTCAGGAGAGCTTGTTGCCCATATGTTGGGGTGCCACCCTAATCCCTGAGGGGCCTCCCACACAACACATTGCCCTTGAATTACCTTAGCTTCTAAGAACACACACTCTGGGGTGACCTTTCCCCCTCTCTGTTCTACACCAGGGGCAGAGGTTAGTCTGGATTCTGTGATGTACTTGTAAATATGTGACAACAGCTCTTCACGAAAAGGAAATAAGTCCTGATTTGTAGCATTTGCAGGGTTTTGTAGTGTGGAAACTTCCATTGTGGCCTGTTTTTTAATTTTTTAATGTTTATTTTTGAGAGAGAGACACAGAGTGTAAGCAGGGGAAGGGCAGAGAGAGGGAGATACGGAATGCAAAGCAGGCTCCAGGCTCTGAGCTGTCAGCACAGAGCGTGATGCGGGGCCCGAACTCACAAGCTGTGAGATCATGACTTGAGCTGAAGTCGGATGCTTAACCAACCGAGCCACCCAGGCGCCCCTCACCATGGCCTGCTTTTAGGAGACTGCAACAGAATTGGGGAGAGAGAGGCGTGTCAAGGGCACCCCAGCCCCTGAGCACACCACAAATCTGCCCTGGTACATTGCAATTAATCTTTTTTTGCCTTTACATATCAAGTCAAAAGGCACACAAAACTGTTCCCTGGGGAAAATACCTCCACTGGACTTTTTTTTTTCTTTCCTGAGATTATAAAATGCACAGCTGTTTTCGCTGAGGGAAAAGACGCAATCGGAGGTTATTTATTATCCAGGCACTAAGTAAACCGAATATTCAGTTAGATTTTTATCTGCTTTTCCTTGTTCGCTGATGGTGTTGACATGCTGGTGTTCCTATTACCACTCAAATGGGCTTTTACGTAAGCCCTGCAGAAGACTTTAAACTTTGAATTCCCTCTTACCCAAAAGTCTGGGTAATGAGAACAGGGTGAGGCAGTTCTTAGGAGAATCAGGAAGTAAGTATGTGCTATTTACTGGACATTTCTCTCCAGAAGTCCCATAGGAACTATGAAGGATAATGTTGTCATTGGGTCCTGTGTGTCCCTGGTGATGATGTGGCTAACTCATTTTCAGATCTTATCAAGTTAAGTTTGTCATAAGAATGAAGGCATTTCTCAGAGAGGCAATAATGCTAATGCATGAGAGCCAGGGGATGGGAGGAAATGTTGTTGTAGGAATAGGATACTTCTACATTTTCAAGGCATTACCCACAGACTACTTAATATCCCAAAAGGAAGGATGTGACTTTGCAATGGAGAAACCCTACAGACCCCACCATAGCCAAATAATCAAACATCACTAACTGTGAGATCACGACCTAGGTGTCTCTTGATATGATTACCAGTCTATGACTTCCCTCAAAGTATTCCTGCCAAAAATGTCTGATATGAATGTGTGTGTGATGTAACAAACAGATGCATTCAGACTGTAGAATATTCTACAAGACAACTGGTCTGGATTCTTCAAAAGACTCAAAGTAGGAAAAGCAGATGTTAAAACATGGAGAAATTATTCTAGAGCAAAACAGAAAAAGAGATTTAATCACAGATAATGCCTGGAAACTGGGTTGGAAAACAAAACAAAACAGCTAGAAGACATTTTTGAGATCATTTGGGAAATGTGAATATGAACTATATATTAAATGACATTATGGAATGATTGCTAATTTTCTTGGGTCCGACAACAGTGGTGTGGTTATGATGGAGATGCTCTCATTCTTACGAGATACATGCTGGAGTATTTAAGGGGGTGAAATGTCAAGATGTCCATGAATGTTTCAGCCAAAAAGAAAACAAAAGAGAAACTATCATCAAATGTATCTATTTCTAGCTCACCTCTACTGCCTCTATCTAAATGGAGGGACAAAGTTAAGTGCTGTAAACTAGTAACAATTGGTGAATCTAAGAGACTGAGCACAGTGTTCATTGCATCATTTTTTAAATATCTTATTTTGACATCATTATCATTATATTATTTTTTAACCTCTCTAAAGGTTTAAAATTTTCCAACATCAAAATCTGGAAAATTTTCAACTTTCCCAGGGTAGCCTTTCTTCTAGATACAGTTGGATTCATCAGGTACACGGCACTTAATATCTATTCTTTGTGGATGGTGTCATGGTGGAAAGCCTCCCACGTAGCCCCATTAAAAGACAAACTCAAGTAGTACAAAGAATTAGTTATTGTTCTCACTGTACCCTTGGTGTCCAGAGCAGTGCCTGGCACAGAGGGGACACTCAGTATTGTTGGATCATTGACAACATGACATTACCTATTCAGGTACACACACTGTCCATAATCAACACCAGAGGCTTTCTAGCTGACTTAGATAATCCTGAAAAGAAAAAAATTAGAGTCAAACAGAAGATTAACGCATTTCGTTTTCATCAAAAATAGAACCAAGCCAAACAAGACAAAACCAAAAACAAAAGACATTAGCTGCTGCAATTCCCACTCAAGTCCATGGGGCAATAAACTCTTTTCTTTTTTTTTAATGTTTATATTTATTTTTGAGACAGAGAAACACAGAGCATGAGCGGGGAGGGGCAGAGAGGGAGACACAGAATCTGAAGCAGGCTCCGGGCTCCGAGCTGTCAGCACAGAGCCTGACGCGGGGCTCGAACTCATGGACCGCGAGATCGTGACCTGAGCTGAAGTCAGACGCTTAACTGTCTGAGCCACCCAGGCGCCCCAATAAACTCTCTTCTTGAAGACTCCAAAATATTTGCCCCAACCAAGCCATGAGTTGCAATCTATATAGGGAACACTGATTTATGAATAAAGTAAACAAATGTGTTTTTTTTTCTTTGATCAATGTATAGACAGCACTTTTCAATGTGACTTCAGAGAAGATAAAATATTCTCTAAAATTATTAAAATGGGACAAAGTTCTTGGTGACTACTGCGTTTAAGAGAGTGAAGGAAAGTTTAAAATTATTTAGTTGAGCTGTTTTCAAAGTGAAGCCCAGTAGTCCCTCAGAGTTGCACTGAGGGTTCCCTCAAGTAGAAGGTGAGAAGGCTGTGGGCACCCACCCCCCATTCAAGCAAGGCAGCTTTCCTTTTAGGATTTATATACAGTGCTTCCATATGAAATTCTCTGTGAGGAAAGTATTCTGATGCCAATACAAAGTAAAAGTTTGAAAGCCACAGTAGTGAGCAAGGGCAAGCCTCCCCGAGATAGATCACTTTAGCATGAACAATATTTTGAGCTAAAAGCAATCAAAACCCAGCAGATTCTGGAAAAGGTCTTTACCTCCCCCTCAACTGCCTGCTTGTACCAAGAAGAGAGCTATTAACAGAGATTCCTCTTTACCTAAGGGGGAGGAAAAAAAAAACTTAAGAAAAGGTATCCGAATAAGGCAATGTTTGTTTCCCAAACATCTCCTTGTATCTTTCTGCTAATGGTCTTTCTCCCCTTTATATCCTCAGAAGCCTAGCCTCTCCTTAGCTCCTGTGAGTGTTATGGTGCCTCAGTGTCTTTGGAATTTCCTTGCCTGTGTGGATTCCCTGCACAGGCGCTGTTAATGTTGATTTTCCCCTGTAAATCTGCTCATGTCAATTTGACTCTTAGTCCAGCTAGAAGAACCTTAAATAGTATAGAAAAATTCTTCCTTCCCAACACCACCAATCTGTATCACTTCCTCCTGACACAGCAATCTCAGCCAGAGTCTAAGACAGAGGAATAGAACACTTCTGTCTGAATACATTCATTTAAGGTGATTAAGCTGCACTCCACTGTTGGGCTATAAAGTTCTCTCCTATGTTAATATAAAACCTCCCTCCTTGAAGCTGTAACACATCCCCTTTAGGTCTGTATTCTGAGGACACATCAAAAAGTCTAATCTTTGTCTCTGACAGTCCCTTGGAGAACCAAAGGCAGCTGTCATTACAATGTAAGTCTCTACCTTGGCTTTGAGTTAATGTCTCCCCCTCCCCCAGCTCTGTCCCTGAAGACCCTTTTGTCTAAATATTCGTTCTTCCAACAAACTCTTATTTAGGTATTTTACTAAGCACACACAATCTTCTTTCATCACAGCTCCTAATGTTTTGCCCCTCGACTCCCAATATTCTCTTTCTCTGAATATAGGCCAGTTTTGATCCTTTAAACAAAAACTGGCATCATAAACATGATCCACCCCATATCACCTCCATATCCACACTGCTATAATCAAATTCAGTGAGTCTGGATTCCTTCTGACAGATTCAATGGTCCTTTTAATGCAGCCTTGCTCTGTTTAAACTTCTGACAGAACCAGAAATATAACACTGAAATTACTGGTTTCTCTGTTACCTGCTGTCTTTTGGAGTGATTAAACCTGAGGTGTGTATTGTTTGCATTGTTTCTGAAGCTGCTGTAGAAGTATCTAGAAGTAACACCTGAGTTTGTTTACAGGAAGAGCTTCTCATCACGAACTCTTGACACCCCTGGGTGGTTTTTTGAGTGTTTCACAGATCCTTGCTACACCCGCTAGCTACCACAAGCTGGTAAAACAAGATTAAATGTATGTTGAAGGATAGGCTGGAGGATGTAGTGAAGGTACAGTATATAATTTTTAGAATGGAATTCAATTTATTCACTTATTTTAAAACTCTTCACCATACTGGCATGATTTATCACGTTTTGCAAGATCATGGTTTTGTAAGCCACCTTTAAAAAGATTATTGAAGTTTTAGCTGTTGTGACACAATTTCCTAATGAAAATGTTTTTTAAAAATAAGGAATTAAGTATTTTAGGATATCAAACTTAAACACCCATATGCACAAGTTTTTAGTAAAACAGCACAAAAATAATTGATTTCTCAATGTAGGTTGGGTGTCTTTCTGGAATAGAGTCTAGGATTGAGTGCATCTAGTTTGGGGGATAAAGTTTAGGTACATAGCTAATAAGGGGGAACATTATTAAGCCAACTACCACCAGCCTAATACAACAGGGAAGTTCTGAGTTGTTGTAAAACACACAACAGTGAGAGGGTTGGGGTATGTACACCAGTAGACATTCAGACATTGATTAGGAATGTCCTCATGAAAGAGATTTTAGTGCCCGGAATTTCATGGTCTGGGCTGCAGACCAGAATAGGTTCTTACAGTCTGAGCACAGCCCTCCAAGGTGCACTGGCCACTGGAAGTCAACCTGGCTCTTGGGTTATGGGCAGGGACACTAACAGCATGTACTACAAGCCCATTTACTTTTAAATAAGGAAAGTATTGAAAAACTAAGGGAAAAATAAATTAAAAACACACTCACAAATATACAATATATATGTATATATTATATAATGCCCATTATATATACATATACACATATACATATACATATACATATACATCATATACATATACATGTATACATCTCTCTCTCTCTAGATCTATCTAGATGGGTAGACATAAATATAGTCATATATAAAGGTCAGACTGAACATCCACTCTTTCGCTTCTGTGTAGTTCAGAAAAGCCATAAAATACTCCAGTGCTGGGTAATATTTTAAAGGCCCCCCTTCCCTAGATTAACTGCTCAGCACTCTCTTTGTCTTGTTAATTGAAGATCCATCATTTAGAATTTGATTTGGCTTCTCAAATAGTTCTGAAAAATTTCTCCTAAGTCATAAGGGGGTACTTCCCACATTTCAGGCTACACGAAGACTGAGAGCTATCACCTCCTACACCAATGTGTAAATGAGTTTCACTGGCTCCCATTCTTCCTGAGACCTACGGGAGGCATCAGTGATGGCACAACACAAGTGCTGCTGAAGTTAAGAGGGGAACTTCTAATGACCTGCCTGACGCTCAGCCCCTACAATACTTCAAGTACCTACTTCTAGGGTATTCTGTCGGGATGTGAAAGCTCACTCCTTGAACCTTATCCCTTCAAGCTCAGGGGAGCATCCTATTCTTAAAGAGGGCAAATTTAAGAGATCTAGATGTATCAATGCAACTAACAACAATCAATAGAGTGGCTACAATCCCTGGTCTGCCCTTCCAGTAATTAGCCTTCTGCGTTTTTCCTGTGCCCTTGTACTATATACATCTACGCCCTCCTACTCCACATCCATGCCTTCCTATTCACATGTCTTTCCCCCCTGGGCCCAAGTTCCTGACTTGAAAGGCTGCACAGTACCTCAGTTTCTCTTTCTCTTGGCAGGAACTGGTCTCTGTCCATTCCCTCCCTGTCCTCCCTTAGAAACTGAGACTCTGCCACATGTGGCCAGATTCTGCTCTCCATTCCTGACTGGTTTTCTTCTATTTCCAGACCTCCAAATCCCAGCTCTCTTACAGGACCCTGTCTGGCACCTCTACCTGTCTTTCTTGAGCCCTTCATTTGCTCTCAACAAAGAACTCAAGGCTGTTCCTATTTCAGCTTCCCCTGCATCACACCTGCCCCACCAAGGCTCAGGGTAGAAGGTGATGAGCAACTGGGAGGTACCAGGAAGGCTCTGGGCAAGAGAAAACAGAATCCAGGTGATAGTGGGTCCAGCAGAATGAAACAGGAATTTCAGCCTCTGTCTCTGCTATGGGTGCATTTATGTCCTGCCCCTCACCCTCAGAAGAGTTACCTTGAGAAGATACACAGCAGCAGAAGCTTGGGGCGAGAAGATATGACACGACTGCTGCAGGCACATACACTGCATTTGACTTTTATCCCTAGAATTAATATGCCTGGATAAAAATAGATTTTATTTTGAGAGCTCTACCTTGATGGCATATGTTCATTATCAGAGCTCTTAAAAACATGAGATGTTTTTTTCTCTTACCTAATAGCTGAAAATGGCCCCAAACTCAAACTCAGTGAAATAAATGTTATGTTTTATATACATCTAAAAAATCCACCTGCTTTCAACCCAATCAAAACGTAGCAGGACAAAATGAAATGTCCCATTGTAATACACAACTCAGCGAGACCTAATGAGTTTAAGAAAGAGCCCAAAGGCCAGCTGAGTAGGACTGGGAAATACTCCTCTCGTCTGACTCTGGAGTCTCTGCTCCTCTGCTTCAGCCCCAAGGGAGCAGCAGGCATAAGACCTTCAGCCTGAAGTCTTGGCGATGGCAAATTCCTCAGCAGGACTGGGTCTCACCTGACTATTTCCAGGCAACTCAAACCTCCAGCAGAACTAGTCTGGAATTTGCACTGTTGCTTCAAGCGGTAAAAGATGTGGCTGGTGAGTCCTTAAGCACATCTGTGCCCTGTGAGCCACACCTGCCTCTCACCCAGCAGGAGCTTCCTGACTCCTGATGCCCTCCACGTCCCTCCTAGGATGGGGTCTGGCTCTGAATTCTGTTCAGACATATTACCTGGACATATTACCTGTTGGCTGCTAGGTCCTCTTCCTCAAAGCTAGAATCTTCTCCGTGCTTTCCCTCACCAGCCTCCAAAGCCCCCCATCCTCACCCCTCTCCCTCTCTCTTTCTCATACACACGCACGTGTGTGCACACACATACACACACACAGACACACACGACATTTCCAGGTACAGAGCGACTGGAAACACAGGGCAGGCATCCCGCCATGCCCCGTCCATGGATGAGCATCATCATTTCCAGTAGGTTCTTGATCCTGAGCACCATATTGACTTACATCCCTGAAATGTAACTTAGGCTCAAAATACACTCCACCTCCCTGCCTCCTTGGATACTATAATTGTACTGTTGGCCACTGGTCATCAGCCAGCCTTAGAGACAGGCCAGTTCCTGAAGCTGGCTTCTGACTCCTGCTTCTTCCCATCCTTCACTAATGAGATTCCAGAATGCCTTGTGGATGAACGCACATGTATTACAGCTGCAGCTCTCCTATCGTTCTATCCTTCCCAAGAGCCTGAGAGGACATAAGAGAAGCATTCTTATCTGTTTTACAGATGGTAAAACCAAAGCATAGGGAATAGTTCAAGATGCCCAAGGCCATCCATTGGGAATATGTGACTACAAACTGGCATCGGAAAAATAAATCACTTACAGCAATTTCTTTTCTTTTTTTTTTCCAGAGCCAGCTGGGTCCTCAAAGTCACTAGGAGTAAAAAGCATTCCCACTAGCAAAACCCATAGACCACCAATTTCTATTAAGTATTTATGGATGAAATAAAGTCTTCCCTGAAGCAGGCAGCCATTTCATATGCAGAACCAGTATAATTTAAGTTGGTTTATATCTTCTTGCCCATCAATATCACTATTTCTAGGAAATATAAATCCATATATCGGCACTGACTTGTGTTCATTCCTAATGGCAAGTTGGAGAAAAATAGCTGGAAAGAGCTCTATTTCATTTTTTAATTATGAAGCAAAAGTGACAGTTCATCTGGAACGTTGTCAAGCTAGGATAAAAAGACGATCAAGACTTGGTTTCTAAAAACATTTCTGAAGAAAAAAAAAAGTGTACTCTGAAGCACACAAAAGCCACATTAAGGGCCAAGAGTTGTGTCACCATTTTCCCCAAGGGACATGGTTTGTTTTTGTTTGCTTTACTTGCAGGTTTGTAGGATACAAATGTAGAACACAAACAGTAGTCGCTTCCTGACCAAAGATTTTGGAGCCTAAAGATCTAATGTTTCATGGCGCGGTAATGGTCATGAAATATAGACACAAAGTAGAGATGCATTTTGTTATTTTACACTGAGCCTTGCTGCTTATAGTCAGATAAAAGTCTTTAGCCGTGGTGCAGAACACAGTTTGCCCATCAGGTACCACTCCTAAATAAGGATTGTTCTGGAAGGGACTCTTACCTGTGGTAGGTAAGATGCTCTGGTCTTTGTTAATAACAACCACAACAACAACAACAAGTACTTGCCTTCCAGAAACTAGATGCTTAGGAACACAGAAAACAAGCAGCCTGATGGATTGCTGAGTGATGCTAGAGTGCAGTGATGGGACTGAGCAGGGGTACTGAGGGCTTCAGAGGAAAGCACACACCCACCCACGGGGCCAGGGAAAGGGTCGAGGGAGGCGAGCCCCGCACCAGTTTTATACTTCCCCTTAATATCTCCTGTAAATGCAGCTTACAAAAGATGTTACGGAGAGTTGTTTCTAGCTACGAGGCGGCACGGTGCAAGAATTTGATCACAGTGTCACAACAGCTCAGGCTGAGAAGGCCAGTCCCAGCAGAAGTATGGATGTACCATTTTCAGATGTCATATCTTTAAAATGCAAATGGAAAAATGCCCAACAGACGGAAAGGGTTCCCCCATTCCTATAAATCAATCAATCAATCAATCAACCAACCAACTAACCAACCAACCAACCAACCAACCAACCAACCAACCAACCAACCAACCTTTTAATCTTTGGAACTAAAGTTGTAATTTAGAGTTAAGGATATAGGGTCGCCTGGGTGGCTTAGTCAGTTGTGTCCAACTCGTCATTTCAGCTCAGGTCATGATCTCATGGTTTGTGAGTTCGAGCCCCACATTGGGCTCTAAGCGGATAGTGCAGAGCCTGCTTGGGATTCTCTCTCTGCCCACGCCCCGCTTGTGCACTCTCCCTCCCTCTCCCTGTCTCTCTCTCTCTCTCCCTCCCTGTCTCTCTCTCTCTCTCTCTCTCTCTCTCTCTCTCAAAATAAATAGACTTAAAAAAATTACTTTACAGCGAAGGATATAAAAAAGGGGTCCAGGAGCAAAGCTGAATTATTACACTGTGAAAGAGAATTTGCCTACTCTTTAAGAATACAAATGTGCTCCTCTCAAGGACCTCTTCCATTAATATACAGGTAAAAATGAATAAGCTACAATAATAGGATTTATTACGCTCCCTAAATACACACAACACTGTCCAGTTGCAGAAATGGTACAGAGATTGCCGGGTGGGAGTCAGAGGTCAGCCGTGGTTTGTAGCCGACTCCCTATGTCCACAGCATTTGTTGCCTACAGGTCAACAATCAGACTAAATTTGATTTTCTATGAATAGATTCTGCTGATTATACAACACAGATAATAATGGCAATGACACAATTCCCTGATTTTTGAGGCATTTTATGTCTATTATATGAGCTGTATCTTACAACAATCCCAAGTAGACCACCCAGGCATGGCTGACCAAGTCCTCCAAAGCAAGGTGATTTGGTTAAGGTTGGGGATCAGTGATGGCAGTAAAACAGGTCTCTTAATAGGAAACCCAAAGATAGTTTGACCAGAGCTATTCCTGGACTCTGCCCAAGGGATGCTAATAAGTGAGAAGTTCAAATTTGCAGCCTTTGCCAGAGATGAAAGAAAAAAAGCCCCAATGTATACTTTCCTTACCTTATTTCCCCCCCCTTTTCAAGAATTTCTACTCACTGGGTAGAAAGCCTAAATTTGCAATGATATATTTTGGAATTTTTAGTCTATTGGTATGTTTTCCTCTCCCTCATTTTTTGAAATAATAGCTTTATTGAAATATAATTCATACACCATTACACTCACCTATTAAAATGTATAATTCAATAGTTTTACATATCATAAAATTTACCTATTTAAAGTGTACAATTCAGTGGTTTATAGTATATTCACAGAGTTGTGCAACCATCACCCTAACATCTTTAGAACATATTTTACCCCTGAAAGGATTCCTATAGCCAGTAATGGTCTATTTCTCCCCACTCCCTCCCATTATCCTCTGGAAACCACTCCTCTACTTCCTATCTTGATGAATCTGCCTATTCTGGACATTTCTTAAAAATGGAATCACACAGTATGTGGCCTTTTGTGACTAGCTTCTTTCACTTAGCCTAATGCTTTCAAGGTCCATCCATATTGTAGCAGCTGACTATACTTTATTCCTTGTCTTTGCTGAATAACATTCTACTGTAGGGATACACCACTTCTATGTATCATTTACCAACTGGTAGACATTTTGATTGTTACTACCTTTTGACTCTTACGAAAAACGCTGCTATGAACATGCAGGTACAAGTCTTAGTGTGCATGTATGTATCCATTCTCTTGGGTATATAAAACCGGGAATGGAATTATGGGATCATATGGTAACTATGTTTAACATTTTGAGGAATCGCCAGTTTTCCAAAGTGGCTGGGCCATTGTAAATTCCCGATCACAGTGTATGAAGGTTCCAATTTCCCTATATCCCTACTAGCACTTATTATTATCTCTTTTTTATTAAAGCCATCTTAGCAGGTGTAAAGTGGTATCTCAGTGTGATCCCCAAATTTGTAAAAGTCTACTGAAAATATGAATGCTAACAGGGTAGTTATGAACAAGGGTAAGCACTGTTAATGCTCATTGGTTTAGTGATGATGTTAGGAATGTGCTTCAAAATAAGTGGGGAGAGGGTAGGGTTGGGAAGGACAGTCTGCACGAAGCAAGTCTGACTTCGAGTTGTAATTGCTGAAGCTGGAAAATAAGCATGTAGACATTTACTACACTGCTTTTCTCAATGCTAGAAATTTTCTATTTAACAAAGTTTTTCCTTTCAGGTTTGCCGCAATGTCACATTAGAAATTTTCAGCGGCCAGTGTGAAATACCACCTAGGTTTGGAAAAGAGGGCTCATTTGAAATGAGCGTATGTGCTCAAACCAATTTCTTACCCAACGCAGATTTAATTTTCCTCCATAAAGCACTTACTTTTTTCCCTCTGTTTCCAGCAGGCTTATCAATTTCCTTAATGAAGAAAATGGAAGGAGAATGAGAAGTGAATAATTTTCTCTTATTTCATCATCTTTTGCTAGGTTCCTCTTGACTATCAGCGGTTTCAAGCCTCTGAATAAACAGTGTTCTGTGAATGATACTTGAGACAGTAAGCGGCTTTTAAACTTCTGATTGACATCCGGGTTAGAAACGCACTGAACACTTCAACTCAATACTCACATATATGTATAGTAATATGAGAAAAAAAATGCCCTGCTTTTCTATTCTTTCCTGTTCAACTATATCTTATTCTATTTTTTTTTCTTGATTCTGTTCGTAATAGTTAAATTGATCGCATAAACATAGTGGCCCATGGTTCAGAAAAGTACTTTAACAAATATTATTTTAGATGGAAAAATAGCAATCTATTCTCTTCTCGAAGAATCTAGTAGAGTTTTCTTGAAACTTCCCCAAATAAGTGTGTTTAGTTAACAAACTGATCAAGTAATTCTTCATTAAATCAAACCAACCTCTCTAGTACTTTATTTTTACTCATATTTCTTCTTCCATTAATACTGATGTTTACATTCATGTCTTGTTATTCAGGGTTCCATTGGGTCTTTGGTCTACTTTATTTCCATGTATGGGATAGCAAGCCAGAAGTGGCTCAATGACTAATACAGACATCTAGAATACTTACAAAATCAAATGCAACCTCCTCTGACTTCAATAAAACACTGTAGCCCACAGATAGCAAGTGATTTGCATAAAGAGGTCACCAGCATTGGTAGTAAAATCCAGGACTTCTCATTCCCAGCCCAAGTCTACTACACCAAGCTTTGATAGATGGATTTCTTTTTTTTTTGTTAATGTTTATTTATTTTTGAGAGAGAGAGAGAGAGAGAGAGAGAGAGAAGAAGACACAGAATCTGAAGCAGGCTCCAGGCTCTGAACTGTCAGCACAGAGCCCAACACTTCAGGGCTCAAACTCGGGAACGGTGAGATCCTGACCTGAATCAAAGTTGGACGCTTAACTGACTGAGCCACCCAGGTGCCCTGAATTTCTTTTCTTTTCTTTTTTTTTAACTTTATTTATTTTGAGAGAAAGAGAGGGGGAGAGAGAGAATGAGCGGGAAAGGGACAGAGAAGGAGAGAGAGAGAATCCCAAGAAGGCTCTGCGTTGTCAGAGCAGAGCTTGAGGCAAGGCTCCAACCAAGGAACTGCAGGATCATGACCTGAGCCACAGTCAAGAGTCTGAGGCTAAAGGGACTAAGCCACCCAGGCGTCCCTCAGTGGAGGAATTTCTGATCATGTGAACAACTGTCATTCATTGTGGTAAGAAATTCAATTACTATTTCCTCTCCAAAGTCCGTTTTGCAACACTAGGTAAACCGAAATCAACCGACAAGAAAATCATGTCCCTCAACAAAGGGTAAAGAAAAAAAAAAATGAAACAATACGCTATGGATTGTAGAAAATCATTTTCATAAATGCTCCACACTTAAGTTCTCTTTAAATGCTGAATGTGCCATTTTCAAACTCACTTTTGCCATCTCCACATTAGCCTTGCAATGTTGGCTTTGGTAAGAACTGGCTACACCTTCAACAAAATTGGATTGAATTCTAACAGCACCTTAATGTTCATGAGGCACCGGCTATGGGTTGTATTGTGCTCTACCAAAAAGCTATGTGAGCTCCTAACCCTCAGTACCTCAGAATGTGACCTTATTTGGAAGGAGGGTCTCTACAGAGGTAGTCGAGTTAAAATTAGGCTGGTAGGGTGAGCCCTAATCCAAGATGACTGGTATCCTGATAGACAGGAAAAATTTGGACACAGACAAACACAGTGGGAGGACACGTGACAACGAAGGCAGGAAGTCTGTGACACTTGTACAAGCCGAAGATGCCAGAACACCAGCAGCAGCTGGGGGGGTGGGGGGAGCAGTTTCTGCCTCACAACCTCAGGAGGAACCAACCCCACTGACATCTAAATCTCGGACTTCCAGCCTCCAGGACGGAGACAATACATTTCTGTTTGGCGAAGCCACCACCCCCCCCCAACCCCCGCCATCTTGTGGTACTTTGTTACAGCAGACCAAGCAAACTAATATAGTGCCTCTGCAGGAAAACTGAGATATTTTTGACTATGTTAATTCTCCCTCACAAGTTAGCACTTGACCTTCAAGTTTTCATGGATGAGCTGTGCAGAGCAGTAATGGGTATTCAGGGCAGCGCTGGACATCTCTGTTCCTCCCATGCCTTATTTCCGGCCCTGGGGACTAATGTCCTGCCTCACACACACCCGGAGCTCCATACCCTCTTTTCCGGATGCTAAACAAAGTTTCCTACTGAAAGTCTTACAGTCGCAGACAGGTAATTAAAACTCATGGTCTGTTCTCTCGTAAGCCAAATAATTTTCTGCTTCTTTTGCTCTCATCGTCAAGACTGATCTCAGCATTGTGATATTTCTGAAGCAAATCCAAAGTGAAAACCTAAACCCTAAAAAGGTAAGTAGATCTCTTCTGAAAATGGCCTTGACAGAGAGGGTCAATCGGCATCCACAATGTAACACACAACACTGTCGTCACAGGTATTCAGTTATTTGTTTATCAGCCTGTCTCTGTCCATTAGACTGTCTGCTCTGTCATATTTGTCTTGTATCCTCATGCCTATTATATCACAGCGTTCAGGAAATGTTTTCTGATTTAATTAACTTCCGCATGCAGGGGCATGCTGATTCAAGGTAACACCTACCCATCCACCCTAGTTCTGCTCTCTGAACACACAGAGGAGATCTAACCTGTTTCCAGCAGGATAGACTTTAAAATATGTAATAACAATGAAGTTAGATCGCTCTTAGTGTGTCTTTTTACCTTTAATGGAGTACCCTAGGCTTTACTAATTAGCCCAGGCATTTAAAAGTCTTCATGAGGGGCACCTGGGTGGCTCAATTGGTTAAGCATCTGACTCTTGATCTCTCATGATCTCACACTTTGTGGGTTCAAGCCCCTCATGGGGCTCTGTGCTGACAGCGGAGAGTCTGCTTGGGATTCTCTCTCTCCCTCTCTCTCTGCCCCTCCCCTGCTTGTGCCCTCTCAAAATAAAGAAACATTTAAAAAAATTTAAAAAATAACAAAAGAAAAATAAAAAATAAGTCTTCCTGGAAGGTTTCTCACAAGAGTGACTTTCTGATTCCTCATCGTCACTTTGTTGGGCAGTGGAGAGCCCTCTCCCTGTTCCTACACTCTGTACCTCTGCAAACACAATCTCATGTGTGGAGATCTCCCCCTCAGCTTTATTTCATGCACTCCTTCTACACACGGACTGTGCATATTTCTGCACAATTTGTGCATGCAAACATTACAAAGGAGACGGTCCTGCAGCATCTCATTAAAAGTGTTTCTGCAGGATGGCAGCTATGTTCCGCCTCCACTGGATAAAGGTTTAACCAGCTTTGTAGCCACAGCCTCCTTAGTCCTAAGATTCACCCTGTTCACTGCATTCCTCTGTTGAGAGAGAGAGAGAGAGAGAGAGAGAGAGATGGTGCGGGGAGAAGAGAGAGAGATTAAAAACTGTGGAGATGAACTTAAACTCTTATTCCTCTTGAAGTGACTTTTATCAGATGCCTCCCTCTTTTTCTTCATTCTTCAAAACTTTAATGCCTTGAATTCATATGGATTCTTTCTTCAGATCTACATGATGTTTCCCACTGGGGTCTTAAGAGTCACTGTCACTGAGAGAGAATATTGATCCTGGGAAGGATACTAATTTAAGTATCTGTAGCCCATTACACATAAACATGTGACCACCTTCCATTTGCCTGTTGAATCTCTTCATGCAGGCAGATCAGCTTCCGCTTCCTTAAAAAAGAGATGACTGTTTCTGTGTGTTACTGAGAAGACGCATGCGAAATCACCTATATGGACAAATCCCTCCATCAGAAATTTCTCTCCTCCTATCACAGAGATACAGAAAGCCCTTTCAGGGCTTTAATACTGAGTATGAAAGTTGAAGAATTCATAAAATTGCTAGCTGTCTCTAGTCAAAGTCTACTCGTATGGAGACATCTACCAGTATGACAAACCAGATAAAATCTGTCAAGGATCTGAATGTGACCTGAATGTGTCCACCCAATCACTTTAGCAATTATAAAATCATATCCAACACTGTGCCCATGATATGAGAGATATAAAGATTAGCCAGACACTGATTATATTCTTTAAAAGGCCATAGTCAATACAGAAGACATTTAAATAAGATGATACAAGGAAGACCTAATGTGCTTAGAGATTTGGTCACACGAGGTGACACAGCTCTAAAAGTGGAATAATACTTGGCTAATTAAAAATGCAGGGAGCCTTTCAAGAGTGAGAATAGAACGAATAAACTCTCCTGGGCAAGAAATCGAGGAACTCGTGATTGGACTATGTAGCTCATTCCAATTAGAAAGAACCACATGATGTTGTGTGTTTAGGATGCCATGTTGTCACGCACCAAATCAGGTCAGCGTGCCAGCAAGAGGAGGGCCATATATGTACAGGAGATGAGGTCCCGGTCAGGGCATCTGAGTCATGAAATGGCAGGACAAAAACATGAGAAATTACTCACGCTCATTCTCATAACTCCTAATGAGCAGCAAGAGGCAAAACCCCACGCCCTTTAAAACCTGCATCGGCTGAAAGCAAACTGGAATTTTTTGTGGGTTCCTGGGCAAAGCCCTTAACGGGCCACAATATCTTTTTAAACTGTGATACCCATAAGAAAATACAATTCCTAAAATGGGAAAAGATCAAGTTTGGGGGTGAACAGGAGCAGGTTCCAAAGCAACTCTGCCATTTGTGGGCTGTGGGGCTTGGCAAGTTACTTGAATTCACCTATAACACAGGGAATCACCTGTCTTTTCAGGTTGTTCTTTTAACATGTGAGTTGTAACAGATTCTATAACATGCACTACATAGCAGGGACGCAAAAGATGTGAGAAATGCTCAAAACTCCAAACTAGGTGACTGATACACAATGCATGACATGCAGAAAATCCTGGAGGAGATCAGCCATTTTTCTTCCTCATTCTCTCCTCAGAGATGCTTTGAAAGGGAAAGGAATGGTGTATAGAGTATAGAGTAATTGTTTCAGGTCTTGTTAGGGAGAAGAGCGGTGGTATGAGTGAGTTCCGATGACGTTTTCCTCCAGACAAGTTACCGAGTTGCTGAAATATTAGCTCTATGTACTTCTCCATGTGATATACGGTAAAATGGAAAAACAAAAGTACCCCCCCCCCGCCCCGCTCCCTTTAGCTTTCCCCACCTTCTGCCCTCAGTGGATTGGTACCCTTTCAGGAGCAGCAGGAGGCAAAATTGAGAAGACATGACAGGATTGTCAGGAAACACAACCTCTCGCTCCCATTTAAGAGAAGCTAACAGCTAAGATAACAGCTTTTCAGAGGAGAGAGGGGACATCTCCCGGCAGCCCACCCAGCCCTTCTAAACGGGGTTTCTATGCTTCATGGTTCTACCAGGTTTCTTTCTAACAAAGCAAATCCCTCTTTATCCTCAGAATTTCTTTGAGAGTAAAGGCATTTTATGCCAAGTCCACCTTCTATGAAACAGAAGAGGATTTATCTTAAAGCTAAGGAACTGTGAACTGCTCACTTTCACGAACATGGACCTAATTTTGTATTAATATCAAACGCAAATAAAAAATATTCTTTAAGTTATAGAGAACTCCCTAAATTTCATAAGCTTTAAGACTTGAGACACCCCTGAATCTTGACACACAGATATTACTGTGATAAGCCAATTCTCTCTTTCAAATCCTCCACTGGCTCCCCCCTCCCTATGTATGAAGTACCAGTGACTGTCAGCTTCACCCTCATTTGTCACCATGCCTTCCAGTCACCATTGCCCCCGAGTCGTTACTTGATCATGCCATGCCACACTCCGAGAACCTTGTACCAACTGTTTTCTCTAGCTGGAATGCTATTTACCCAGAAGTGCCCTTGCACATTCCACTCAAACATCACTCCTGCAAAGCTCTCCCAAGGTCTGTAGAGACAAGATCTCCAATCTCTAAAGTCCTTCCAGAGCCCTTTGTTCATTCTCTACTCTAGCACTTTCTATATTGCCTTGTGATTACCTATTGTGTGCCCCCCCCCACCCCCCACACACGCCAGGAGCAGGAGCACATCTTAATTATTTCTTTATTCTGGGAGCCTAGCACAGTGCCTAGTACAGGATGGTGTTCAATAAGGAGCTGGTGGAATGACTGGTTTCAGGACCCTTCCAAAAACCTCCACCCCATTTCCTCCTGTCCTAGCACCATTGATGTTAGACACAGGAGGAAATCACTCACTGACCCTGCTCTCCACCCACAAGCAAATTTTCATTTTCTCTCAGACATCAATATTATCAACCCTCCTGCTTTTATCTTCTATCTATTGGAGTCACAAAAACCTATTTCAGAATAATTCTGCAACATCATCTCCTCTTCCACAAGCTAAGGGCGTATGCAAATTTGAGTTTAACAAGTAAATGCTTTGGATGAAAATTTTCTGAATCATAAAGGCCAATTAAATTGGCTTGGCTTATATCTGTTCTAAAAGAAGCTGGGCAGTCTCATTGATTTTTCAATAGCAACCTCCATCCATATATCTGAGTAAAGTCACTCAAGACCCTGTATGCGGACATGGGCAAACACTCTGAACCCAGCAGGAAAGAAGAGGACTGTGATGCTGACCTCTGTTTCTCCCACTGACCAATTCTTTCAGACATTCTTTAAGCAAGCATTTATTAAATATCTAATAAGTGCCATCCACTGTGCTATAGCTGGAGATACAGGTTAAATAGACCCAATCCTCACCTAGTTAAGGGATCTGGAATTCAGTGTGGGGGGAAAGGCTCGCATATAAATCGTTACAGTCCAATTTAAGAAATGCTGTAATTGTAATGCTTGGAGGTGGAGTAAGCCGACATAGGCTTGGAGGGGAAATTTCTATTGGATTTTGAAAGATGAATACAGTTTAAAATATAATTAAGATAGGTACCATAAGTGGTTTTGACATTATCCCGAAAGCATGGGTATCCACTGCAAGGTTTTAAATAGGAGAGGCATGATCTTTAGAATGACCACTCTGGTGGAAAAGTAAAAAATAGAACAGGGGGTTTCAGGGTGGAGATGTGAAGAACACTTAGAAGGAATTCGCGTAATCTAGATGATTAGTGATGAAGGACTGGAGCTAGGAAAGTAATAAAGGTAATGGAGAAAAAGGAAAGAACTTCCAAGAGACCCAGGAATAAAAATCCATGGGATGCTGTTCTCATTGAAAGTTGGTGGTAAGAAGAAAGAGTCATTGAAAGCACTTCTGAGATTTCTAGCTGGCACTGAAGTAGACGGTAGAGAAAGACCTAAGCTAGTGATAATCCAGGTCTGATCTATCTGAAGACAGTGGATCTAGAAATAGAAACCAAATGATTGGCAAAGGAGAAATCTATGATCACCTTAGAGGAACAAGGGAGGAAATGAGGTGAAAAGTAGGGTTAGCTCATGAAACAAAAAGCTTATACAATCAGAACATGACATGGGAAAAAGAAATTGATCTTAGGAAAATCAGTTTCTAACCAAGGTTGTGAATAGTAAAGACATGAAGCATCTGATTTCACATGATGCTGACTCTGTGAGAGAGTTCCCACCAACGTGTATATCTTCCCCATCTCCTAGATCAAAACAGAAGGGGTCTCATGGTGACAAGAGAGAATCAGGTCTGGTGCTAACTGATTGATCAATCGCAGCAATGAAGAACCTGGGTAGACAATTTGTAAGAGTTGGAGGTTTAAATAAGCTTCACGTTAGGTGACTATTAATAGGTAGCAGACCCCAAAGACTAGGGAAAACCATCCTTGAAAAACCAGCTCCATCTCCGGAAAAAGAGCACATTAGAGGGGGTACATGCTTACAGATCTCACAACTCATGGCTGGGGCTGGGGATTCCAAGTCTGAAAGGATGACTATTTTCAAAACCCACAGCAATCTTTAGAAGGTTGTATGAAAGACCTATATATAGAATCAGATACTGTATAACCAGCCCATTTTCTTACTCAGCTGTGTGACATTTAAAATTGTCATTTATTTTCACTGACTCTGTTTTCTCATCTGTTAACTGGGAATAATGATACATCTTCTTTGAACTGTAGTCAGAATCGATTGAGATCGAAAAGGCCTAATGCAATGCCACATCTCTAGTAAATACTCAAGGCTGATGACTAGCATTCCCCTTGATCAATTTGTGTTTGTTTGTTTGTTTGTGTGTTTCCTATGCTTTGTTTGCATATGGATTGGTCTAGGCTGGTATGTAGGGATGAGTCTCCCATCAGAACAAATAACGAAGCTAGCTATGAACAGATGGGACTAGAGGAGGACAAAAACATGGGAGTTAGGTCATGGGGCTGATGAATTGGAATTTACAAATAAATGTTTCCTCTACATGAATACTGATTTCCATTGATGAAAACAATCACAAGTCCAGAAAGTCATTTGCCACTTCTCTCATGTGTTTCAATGATGCACAATCCTGAAACCTGGGTCTATGCCAACAGAGGAGACTCAGAATGGCCAAGGCTGGCTCATGGGCATGAACAACTTACCAATCCACAGATCGGGCAATTACTCACATTTTTATGGACAGCTAATTGCTAAAGTAGCAGCTTGCTGGAAAGACAGAAACATCCTTTCGGATGCAAGCTGTGTAATGAGGGAGTTGCTTGACTAAGCAAATTTTGGGTTAATGGAAAACAGACCCTTCTGTCACCATGAACAGCGTCTGCCTGCGTTACAATGAAATTGTGTATATTGCTGACTGCCCTACATTTTTGCATCAAAAAGAGTGCAGAGAGATGACATTTGCAGTAATTTGGCTAAGGGCTATAGCAACCTAATTAGAAATGTTCAGTGCTACAAGTTCACAAAATTGTATTGTGGCAATTGCTCTTGAAAAATTCAATTCTGAAAATGCAATAAGCAAAAGCCAAAACTGGTAGATAACTTCACACGTGTTCTGACGATACGTTCTCTATTAGAAGTCCAAACACAGAAACCTGCAGGCTCCCAAGGCAGGGAAAGGAGACCCCTGTGTTCTTAGAGCCAGATTGTCCTGTCAGGGTCACCTGGTTCCTGGAATCTTGAGCCTCGCCTGCACTTCCTTTCCTCCTTCCCCCTGCGCCAGCCCCCCGCCCACCACCTCTCCACTCCTTCCCCAACTTTCTGTGGGACAGTGGCTCCTGAACTTCAGTTAGAGTGTACAAGAATGACCTGGGAGGGTTGGCTAAATTGTCCATCCTCTTTGGATGTGTTTCTCTTCATTCATTCACTCAGCACATGACTTTGAATGTCCACTCTGTGCCAGTCACTACCTTCCTACCAGCTTTTAATATTGTAAGGTCCTTTTAAGAAAGACTGTCATCAATTCTGTCACTGTAGTTACAACAGTGCCCTGGCTGTTATCTTCACATGATGGATATGCAGTAAGTATGAATCGATTTCTTTCTCTATACCAATGGTTCTCAAACTGGCTGTACATCAAAATAAATTTAGAGGGCTTCTAAAGCACACCAGTGCCTGAGCCCTATGCCAGATCAATCAAATTAGTCTCTGGAGCTGCTGAGATAATTCAATAGGTAGCTGGTTTGAGACCCACTGTGCTACATCACTGGCTCTCAAATTGAGTATGCAAAGGGTCACCTGGAGGGTCAGTTCGTTTTGTATACTTTGAGGCTTCAGATCTAGAAACTCTGATGCAGTAGGTCTGGGGACACAGGACTTATTTATGTTAGGATTCTGCTTCTGGTACAGGTGGTCATGACATGACCTTTGAGGAACTGCTCTTAGAGCAACCTCAACTAGGCAAGGATTTAAGAAACTTATTTGTATGCTGCTATACATGCTAGTCCCTCACGCTACTCATCTACTCATCCTTCAAGACCCCATGCCCTCTAGGGAAACTTTGTGATGTCCCCTCCCCAATATTTTTACTTGTCTCTGAACCCTTAACTCCTGGTGTGCTTATTGATATAGAGTAGCTAACTTTTATTACCCAGGTGATGGCTCAGCCTGGGGTCACGGCTACTACTTCCAGCTATAACCTTGTGGATCGGGGAAGAAAAATCCCTTCTTAAGTCAAAGTTCCTGCCCTGGCATCCTGTCACATAGCCTACAACCAAGGCTTCTAGACTTCATGTCCTCTCTTCTCTTATCATCATGGAAGCTGGAGTCCTGGCCTCAACCCTTAGCCTGGTGTCTTCATTAACAGAAGCTTCTACTCTGCATTTTTTTGAATTTCACCCGTGTGTCAGCTTTGCTGCAATAACAAGTGATCTCACAATCTCAGTGGCTTATAAAAACAGAGTTTTATCGCTCAACCACATGACATGTGGGCTGAGTGGCAGTGTGGCTCTGCAGCTGATCCAAAATCTAAGACAAAGGAATACAGATGCTCTCTTGGCAGAAGGAACAAGGGGATTACTGAGAGAGAGCATGAAAACTTTCATGAAGATTTGCTCCAACCTAGCATTGTGTCACTTGCTCTTCAACCTCATTTGTCAAATAACAATTAATATGGCCAAGCCCGGTAATGAGGTGGGAGCAATGTTCCCAGAGAAGAGACCCACAAGTTAGGTGGCGAAGGGCAGGAATGTAACATCCTTTTATAGGGAAGGGGGAAGCAATGAGCCATGCTGGCTTCTGAGATCCCAGTCACTATAAAATCCCTGCATAGGAAACTACACCTCTCCTTCATGTTACCATCCATGAAGCTAATTCCTCCAGATGCCTACAACTTCCAAATTCTGCCTTTTGGACCATTCTCATGTAGGCACAGCTGGATCTGTCTTCTTGGCTTCTTCATAGGAACATTCTTCTTCTTCTCCAGCTTCTATTTACTTCCACTGTGTCTGTTCAACATAATCATGACGTGTTCAGCCACTCCCTAAAAAAAGGGCTTCCTGTTTTGTATAGCCCATAGCACTGCCCTAATGGACTAGGATCTTGATCCATGGAAACCATGCCAGGGTACCCTCCATTCCAGTTCCACATTCTACCCCTGGGGAAGGATCCCCACTGTCTATGCTCTGGATTAGTTGCCCCCTATGTGTTGGGATCTCTGCTGTTTGGCAACTGCTGGGCACTGGGTGGTGGAATCTCAGTCTAGAATCTAAGTGAGTAGCTGTGCCCCAGCCAGCTTCCCCAGTTGAGGAGGCCAGGCTCTTTGGGAGGAGAAAGTGATCTCGATCTGGATGTCCTGGATCTGGATGTCCTTGGGACAGAGGTGCAATGTGAGGGAACCCCCCACCACCACCACCACCAAACACAGTTTTATAGCCTCCCTGCTCTTGTCATGCTTCTTCTGAAGAATGTTTGTCAGCCACTGGGCCCAAAGCATGCTCACCACCCCAGATGGTCCTGGATCACACCAGGCAAATGGGACCCAGGGTAGAAGTTTTCTCTCTTGTGTCTCTTATCATATCAGTAACCACATAGCATCCGCAGATTGGCTTCTTGGTGTGCAAGAGAGAAAAAGTTTGCCAACCAATGCCCTAAAATAGAGCATTTCCTTTAAAAAGTGAGCTTCAAAACTGTTTCCGAAAATGATTCCAAAGACGCATTGTGTTTTGATACTCTACCTGGCACAACTGTTATAAAACGAGTATGAAAGTGATTCCATCTAGGGCTGCTGATTTCTTTTTCATTTTCAACACGGCCCAGGAGATAGGTCCAGGCCCGCAGAGTCTGCTTCTTTGTTTTTCTAAGTACTGATTGAGATACAGGGTAAAAATGAAGTGATAAGGAAAAAATGGAGGCTTTATTTGTGGCCATTAGCATTTGCCAAAAGCAGGGTTTTGTTGTTGTTGCTGTTGTTTTTCTGGATTTATTTAAGATTGAGAGTGTAGTAACTCCTGAAAGTAAATACTCGTACCAACTTGGCCATGGTGCTTTCAATTTCTATCTGGCCAATTCCATTCACTATCAGTGGTGAAGATTCATCTTGTGCTCTGATTAGAACGTGTAATCAGATTCTTCTTGTGTCTTCCTTTATGAAGGAGGAAATGGGTTTACAAGGCTCAAGGAGACTAGACCTAGTTGAGCTCATAAATGTCCTTCAAAAAGCACATGGGGGTGGGACAGCATTGAATGGTGGTTAAGAGACTAGATTCAGCTATGCCATGGAATTGTCATGTGACTCTGTGCAATTTAACCTCTTTGTGCCTTGGTTTCCTTGTCTATTGGTTGGGTATAATGATAGTTCCAATCTTATGATCCTCAAAAAGTGCTGGCCCTTCCACTATGCTGCTCTTGGACCATGAGCCTCTCAGATGAATAAGGTGTGCACATAGTTCAACAGGATAGAGATGTTTACAAATGTAACCATACAGTAAGTTAGGAAGTGAGACATAAGGAAGTACAGATTATGTGTCATAACCATGAAGTCACATATATTGATAAGTATTTAACACAAGCTGTTATAAGACATTGTACAGTTAATGTATTACTATGTGCTTGGCTAAACACAACTACAGAAACTTTAGAGGGAAAGTGTGTATTTAAGAGACCTATCAACCATGCTTCACTAGCCTAGCTATAAGGCATATCACTATATAAGTACACTATATAAGTACACTGTATCACTATACACACATATCACTATATAAGTGCATCAGGAGAGCTGAGCTTCATTCCTCCTTGGGACCACTTCTAGCCAATCAATCTTGGACAAGTTTCTTAACTTTCAGCTTCCATGTCTTCCCGAACAAATGATCCCTGCCCTAATTCACAAAGATGTAAGGATTAAAAGAACAGAAAGACCAAAGTGTGTTGCCCCTTCTCTGTTAAAGTCTGCTCAATGACTGGGATCTACCTATCCACACACGTGTCCTGCCCCTATTTTGCTGCCTGTTTGTTGAGAGACGGCCTTCATAAGGGGAGGGACATCATAGCCTTTGATTGGCAGTCACTAGCAGAGCTAGCCTGACCCTAAGCAGTTGACTGGATGAGGTAAAATGGTTAATATAATCTTGCGGCAAGAGATGAAAAATGATTAGTTTGAAGTGCTTAAGATTGAACTTGTCGATGCTTACCTACTTTAAAAAAAAAAAAGAGGTGCTAGTTGAGCAGTTACCACCTTACTTACACATTGGCATCATTGAGGAGAAATTTTCTGCCCCACCTGAATGCTGATTAAGAAAGTCTTGAGTGGCTCATAAGAATCTGTTTTTCATTCATCCTAGGATGTCTGATATGTAGCCAGCTAGTCTACGTGCCCTATTTGTTGTGTCCAATGAATAAAAGATGGTTTTTACACACGGGGCTGTTGGTTACAAATTCTTCCTACTAAAACTATTATTCTCAACAGATCAAGAAAAGACCCCAATCGAATTTTTGAGATAGGTCAAAACATTATTTTTATAAAATACTTACTTTATCTCTTCTTTGTTAGCTAAGAAGATATCATACATCTTTTGTGCATTCTTGTCTAAGTGGTTTGTTTCTACAGTGGCTTTTAGTTCTTTTACAAACAGCTTACTCCTAGAACCAGAACCTTCATTCATCAATCACCTAATTAGTCAATAAAGTCACTGCTTATGACAATTAGCCAAAGTTGTTTGTGTGATCTGTCATGCCATATTTGGATTGAGGTGGGGGGAGGTGAAGAAGACTGTATTAGATGTTGTATGATGACATCAGAGGGAAGAAGATGGAATCATGCTAGAGGCAGGATCCATTCCGCCTCTGAGATAGAAACATCAGTCTCCATTCAATTGATATTGACCACTTGCTTCATGTGGTTAATGTGTCTCCAGGGTAAAATGTCTGTTGGGGGTAAAGTGCTTATATACTAGTGTTCTCCCACTGTGTTGGAAACTGCTGGAAGGACCACGTGGCCTTATCAAAATGAGGGACCCACAGCAATCCATTCAATAGTTTTGGAATTTTATGTTTCAGAGTTTTCTTAACGGGACAAACCCATAGAGGATGCATTCAATTTACATTTCCTTACAGTAGTTTTAGAGCCTGGGAGTGGTTACTTTTTCCATGTGCTTCCTGGTGACCTATTGTCTCAAACATTTGTAATGTACAAGCCAGCTTGATACAAAGGTAGTGCCTGAATTCAAAGTGAAAATTCAGTTTCAATAAATATTCTTAAATATCTGTTGTAGGCTTTGAATCAGGCTATGTCTCGGGCTTCCAAAATTAAAGAAAAGTAAGCTCTCACTTTCAAGTAATAGCATGATTCACTGGATAAGGTATATAGTTTCGGAGTCAGAAGACCTTGGTTACAACCCTTTTTCCAACACAATCTGACATAAATGTGCAGGTAAACTTTTCCTTTTGGAGCCTCACTTCTTTATCAATGAAATGGAGGTAATGATACGACCTACCTTGCTCAACTGTTGTGAGGTATAATAATAATAATACATATCTTATACTCCATTTGGCAACTTTCACACGATAAGTTCCCAATAAATATTAGCTACTAGTATTACTAGTTGATGACAGATAATATTTTGATTTTACGGAGATATTTACTAAGAATAAAGATAGTTCAAAAAAAGACATAATAGATATAAAATTCTCACCTCTCATAAAGGGAGTTATTGTAAGATTAAAAAAAAAAAAGCAATGCACACAATGTCCCAGCAGGGTTAGCACAATTAACTCCTACCAGGTAAAATAGCTTCCAATTTCCAACAGCTTTCACACCTGTCTTTCACAATGGGAAAATGATTGGGAAAGTTCAACCATTTGTCTGGGGATACAGCTACTCAGTGGAAAAGCCAGAAATTCAACTAGGCCCATTACAACGTCTGAACTACATGTGCTAAGTGCTTTTTGGTTGGAGGTTGTGGAGTTGGGGCGGGGGGGGGGGGGGGGGGGGGGTTGGTGGGGAGAGAGTGGAGCACCAATCCAGGAACCAGAAGGATCTGAGTTCTCCAAGCAAGTCCAAGCGGTGTCCAAGGGCAAATGATTTCTTTCCTGAGCCATGTTTTTGGGTTCCTCCATTTCCCACACTCTATCTACTGGATACAAGTACCTAAGGGATAGCATAAGGAAGGGGTAATGTACTGCCTTGATTCCTGGACAGAGCATCCTTCCTGATCTGCCCGTTTCCCTACCCATGGAGGACAGACAGCAAGCCTTCCTGTCTGCTGTGCAGCCCAGATCGAGACCTGAGCCACTAGCCCTGCTTCTTTTGCAGCCAGCCTCTTACCCTTCCTTTGTCCAAAGAACCTCCTAACTAAGAGCTCCTAGTTTCCCACCTAGTGTATACTTCAATGATGGATGACTCAAAAGCCTTTCAAGATCAATTGTGTGTCTTAGACACCCTCATTGTCTCTAAAGTAAGAAATCCAGTGAGCAGTGCTGGGCGCATCCTTGGTATTCAATAAGTATGTATGGGTGGATTAACGAAAATAAAAGCAAGATTAAATGAAGACACTGCCTTGCCATTTAATAAGTATGTGAAATTAAGTCATGCCAATCCTGTGTCCTTTCATTTACTCTTTTTTTTTTTTTAATTTTTTTTTTCAACATTTATTTATTTTTGGGACAGAGAGAGACAGAGCATGAACGGGGGAGGGGCAGAGAGAGAGGGAGACACAGAATCGGAAACAGGCTCCAGGCTCTGAGCCATCAGCCCAGAGCCTGACGCGGGGCTCGAACTCACGGACCGCGAGATCGTGACCTGGCTGAAGTCGGACGCTCAACCGACTGCGCCACCCAGGCGCCCCTCATTTACTCTTTTTTTAAAATGTACCATCCTCCCCAAATGACCTTGTATTAGTTTCTTATAGCTGCTGAAGCAAATTATCACAAACTTAGCGGTTTATAACAACACAAACATATTCTTCTACAGTGTGGGGGTTGGAAGACTAAACCCCAAGTGTCAGAAGGATGCATCTCTTCTGAAGTCTCTAAAGGAGAACCTCATTCCTTGCTTCCCAAGCTTCCAGATGTCACCTCCATTCCTGGCTTCCTGGCCCCTCCTCTATCTTCAAAACGCATGATTCCACCCATCTGATTCCCATCCATTGTCACATCTTTTTTTTTCTTTTTAAAATTAATTAATTAATTAATTAATTAATTAATTAATTTATAGAGCACAAGTTGGGGAGGGCCAGAGAGAGGAGAGAGAGAGAGAGAGAGAGAGAGAGAGAGAGAGAGAGAATCTCAAGCAGGCTCTGCACTGTCAGCACTGAGCCCATGTGGGGCCGAACTCACGAACCATTAAATCATGACCCGAGCTGAAATCAAGAGTTGAACGCTTAACAGACTGAGCCACCTAGGTGCCCCACATCTTTTTTTTTTTTTTTTTTTTCTTCTAACTTTGACCATCTTGCCTCCCTCTTGTAAAGGCTCTTATACTGTCCCACTCTGATATTCCAGGCTATTCTCCCTATCTCAAGATTCTGAACCACACCTGAAAAGTCTCTTTTGCCATGAAAGGTAGCCTATTCACAGGTAGCATATGCACAGATTAGCATCCAGAGATCTGTGGGGGTCCATTATCCTGCCTACCAGAGTGTCCCCCTCATTCAAATTCTGTGAGGATTATAAAAATTTAAGGGGTAATGGTACCTAATTTTTGTTTTTATGCCTACAACCAGAATGGAGATAAGACACAACATTATTAATCTTTTTCCAACTCACCAGAGTTTAAAATTCCCTTTCTTTTCTGACCACCTGGTTCTGTAATCATTTCCCCTCTCCCTACAACATGTGGAAAGAGAGTAATTGCTAGCCTCCTTTTTGCCCCAGAGTGGAGTATCGCATTGGCTCCCAACACTATTTTCTTATTTATAGTATTAACCCTATTTGACATTTCCAGTTGTCTTCTCCGTCACTCATCCCATCACTTCCGCAACAGGAAGAAATGGGACTCATTTAGGATTAGGAGCTGAGGGGTGCCTGGATGGCTGTTGGTTAAGTGTCCAACTCTTGATTTTGGCTCAGGTCATAATCCTGCAGTTCATGAATTCAAGCCCCAGATAGGGTTCTGGGCTGACAGCACAGAGCCTGCTTGGGATTCTCTCTCTCTGCTCCTCTCCAGCTCTCTCTCAAAATAAATAAATAAACTTTAAAACAAACAAACAAACAAAAACAAAACAAAACAAAACAAAAAAATTAGGAGCCAAACTCGGTGGTCTGTAGGTGACTTTCAATCTCTCAGATCCTGATTCTCTTCTCAAACTCTCTTTACTGTGCTCACTTACCCTGATAGAGGATACTCTTTGACTCACTTACTGCAATTTTTGTTTCTGCTGGAGTTTCGATGGGACACAATGTTTCTCCTGAACACAGATCTGAAGGATTCTCCCATTTGTTCACAACTGTTCAGAAATCTCCTAGCTATTTGTGACCATCTGAAAGTCACACTCTGATTTTCATTAGCTCCCTCGAGATCCAGTTTGATTTTCCTAAGTGCGGAAATCAATATGAAGCGACCTCATTTTTAGCTGGAATAATTCAAATCATCTAAGTGAATTCTGAAGTCATTGAGAATCCAGAAAAAAAATATTAAAGGGTACTTCTTATGGGCGGAATTGTGTCCCCCCAAAAGATACGTTGAAGTCCTAACCTTAGTACCTCAAGATGTGACCTCATGTAGAAACAGGGTTGTTGCTGATGCAACTAGCTAAGGTGAAGTCATTTGGTTGTGCCCTCGTCCAATATGACTGGTGTCCTCATTGGGTGAATTTTGAATGTAGAAATAGACATGCAAAGAAGGAAGATCATGTGAAGACAGAGAGCAAGAAGAAAGGCATTTGACATCAGATGCAAGGATCACAGCAATACGTCTACAAGGAGTACCTGCCAACACCAGAAGCTAGAAGAGACAAGGAAAGATTCTCCCTTAAAGCCACTGGGGAGAGAAACCAACACCCTGATCTCAGACTTCTAGCCTCCAGAAGTGTGAGACGATACCTTTCTATTGTTTTAGGCCACCTCGTTTCGGTGCTTTGTGTGATAGTCTTAGGAAACTAATGCAATGCTTAACGCACTGATAATTTTAGAAAGAAACTGAACAAATGCTCCTTCCGTGTATTGAAAATAATGATAATGACAGTACGGTGATGATGAAATAGCAGTTGTGACAGTAGTAATAACCACCATTTATAAAATTTACAAAATCCCTGTTTGTGCCAGGTACTACCTAGATACTTTCATACATTTTTATTACAAAGAAACTGAGTCTCAGGTTAAGAACGTTTTGGGAAATAAGTGTCAGGGGCAGGATTTCAGTGCAAAGCCCTCCCTTTTGACCAGCTCATTCCATTTTTCTGCCTCCAAACATCAATGTTGGTGAACAGACTTATTTCAAAGACATTTTAGGATATATCTATTTCAGCTTCGTTGCAGATTTGCCCTGTGAACAAAGTAAAAACTAAGTTAGAGGAAAGAAGTTAACTTTTTGTGAGCACCTAGTGTTTCAAATCCCAGGTGGACCAGCATCATTGATTGTAGGTATTTAATCCTCACAACTAATAATCTCACGAAGTACTATTTCAGTCTTCACCCTTCATGAGAAAACTCAGGCTCAGAGGGACCTGAGTGACTATTTTCTTAATTCTAAAGTGAATAGAATACAGTTCCTGCACTACTGTTAAGCAGTGCTCTATTTCAGGGGGAGAAACAACAAACTGTGAGCTAGAAGATCCATGCTATGGAATTCTGGCCCATGACTTGGTTGTACATAAACCTATGGGTTCTCTCTTTCCCAAAAGATAAAATGTGGACAGGATCCATTTCTCTGCAACCCTTACAGAACTGTTATAAGAATTCAATGCAATAATATTTAGAAACCTGTTGTATACTGTATAACATATGCCAACCTAGGGCCATTTTGTTTAGAACCAGAATGAGAGGGAAAAGATTGTACTCATTGAGTTCCAGGGAACACTGCAGACACAATCTCATTGAATTTTCACAACAAGTACATCTCAGTTTTTATCTGTAGGTTCTAAAGCAGAATCTCAGAGGATGTCAGTACTTGGACCCTCATCACGCATAAGTGTTTAAAACAGAGGACTTTGGGGATCTAATTGGGAAAGGCAGCCATGATCCTTTGCACCTTAGGAGCTTATAGTCTAACCGAATAGAGAGACAATAATCACAAAATCAAATATAAAATTGCAATAGCAAGAAAGCCCCTCCCCCCCAAAAAGGGAAATAGACAATCTCTTCTTCTCTGGGAAGCTAACGACTCACAGCACGGACATTACAGCAGAACGGAGAACACATTCCACACTCAAAAATTTCTTCTTAATTCATACCCCTTAAATAAGGAGAATGCTTTCTTTTAGCCTTTGTGACCAAAATAGCTTAGAAATTCCAAATGCTTGGTCTAATATGTGTACGCCCATTTGGGATTCTCTTCTGTTGTTTTGAACTAGCTCGTGGTTTCATGATTGTGTTGAGAAGGAAAAAAAATATATACTTCCGTGCCTTGATAAAAGGGTCTTGTGATCATCTTTTTCTTTCCAGCCAGAATCTTCTTGGTTGTCTTGTGATTGTGTTTACCCCTCTAGGTCTACCATTTGATGACTAGTCCTTCCCTGTGGAGAGCTGAATCCTTCCACTGGCACCTCATCACCTCTCTCAAAGAGAAGGCATCTGAGGCATTTGGATGAAGTTCTTTGATGACTCAGGGCCTCAAGGTAGTCAGGGACAAAGACTTTGATGTTAGAAGCAACTGGGAACCAATTTATAATAACACTGAGAGTCTCAGAAGGCCAAAAGAAAGAACCTCTATAATTGGAAGAAAGGAGTGGGGGACTTATTAATAATGATGAAAATGAGGTGATGATTGTGATAAAAAAGAAAAAGCCATAACATCAACAAGCACACAAGAGCAGCTAGCATTTCTTTAGAGCCTGCTCTAAATCCAATGTTTTTTGTGCATAATCTTTAATCCTTACAGCAGTTTTATAGGATAGTGTATTCAGTTTAGAGGTGAGAAAAAGGAAGATCATGGTCACAGACTAAGCAAATGGCAATATATGAGTTTGAAGGCTGTCCAGACACCATTCTGCCCCCAGAAATTAATTTCACTGCTGTAAATTTTGAGGACATACCCAGACTGTGGCTCCTTTATCTAGATCCTATCACACCGTCTCTTTTAAGCGTTCATACTTCCTATAGGCCTAGATCCTATTCCTACCCCTCCAGCCATTCAACAGAGAGAGACCACATGGAACTACTCCCCATGTCCTCTCCTGGCTTCAAGTACCATTCACTTCTAGACTCTTAGTAGCAGTACCACATTAGTACCCTTGGTACACAGCAGTCTGGACTCTTTAGAGAACAGCACTGGTTACGATCGGATTTGGTTAAATATATGCCTTGGGACAATATGTTTTCAATTATGAAATTTACTCTTTGAATAGAATCAGTTTGGGGCGCCTGGGTGGCGCAGTCGGTTAAGCGTCCGACTTCAGCCAGGTCACGATCTCGCGGTCCGTGAGTTCGAGCCCCGCGTCGGGCTCTGGGCTGATGGCTCAGAGCCTGGAGCCTGTTTCCGATTCTGTGTCTCCCTCTCTCTCTGCCCCTCCCCCGTTCATGCTCTGTCTCTCTCTGTCCCAAAAATAAATAAACGTTGGAAAAAAAAAATTGAATAGAATCGGTTTTCTCATTTCTGGGCTCTCTCAATTTTAGCTCTGTTTCTCCTTCCATTCAACATGTACTTGTAAGGTCCCCATATAACCTGTGACAATTTTTTTTTTACTAGCTCTGAAAACTTACAAGGTGGGATTGTGGTCATCTTGGCTCTTGAGTAATTGCTATGGAGACTTGGGTCTAAATTCCTTTTCATTTAAATGCAGTACTTTGAGTTAATATGAGCACACGTGATCTCTCAACAAATGGCAAAAAAAGTACTAATTTACTAATCACTACAAGGACTCTGACACCCTTAAGTTAAGGCTTTCCAGTAAAAGATAGATTAGGAAACATGTTTTGAGCCAGAGGGTTAAGTTGTACTTCCCACTTCTTTCCCTCAAACTGAAAAGAAGCAAGACACTGGGTGCAGAAGACAGGCCAGGACATTGACATTCAGAGCAAAAAGACAAAGTTGAAGAGGTAGATTAAAGTATTGGGGCAAATTAATCCTACCCATTAAAAAATGGCTCAGTAAATACCATGACATTATTTTCTAAGCAACCATTCTTCCTCTCTTGGAGAGAAACAGTGATGATAGTTGAGTGTAAGTCTGAACTCTCTTTGTATAGGCTGAAACTGGAGTGTAGGAAGAGATACATGGATTTTTCCTTCCAATATCCCAAGCACTTTTTCCCCTTAGTCCATAGTAGTTTACAGAAAATCTTGTTTTCTACCAAGTTGTGTATGTTTATATTCTCCTTGGAGAACAATTCAACTTTGGGCTTTGTGAGGTAAACACTCTGGTATATGCCTCTGATTCTTATGTATCTTCCTAGGCCCAGAAATGGGTAAATCAATCCACTAATAATTATGTGTCTAAGAGGCAAATTAAGGAAAAAGAAGAAAGTGAAAATACAGCTTTACAAGAAATTTTCTTTTCTACATAATATCAGGAGAATTTAAATACCATATACTTCTTACTATTGAGTGAAGACTTATTTACACCTGACCTAGTGCACAACACATAGTGTTTGAATGATGAATGGATGGATTATGACACACAAATTCTGTGCCAAATGAGAGGAGACTTAGATAATGGAAAAACTCATAAATTATTAATCAAAGTACCTAGGTCTAGTGTCATCCTGATACTCATCTATGGCCCTGGGGAAATCATTTGATGTTCCTGAGTCTCATGTTATTTGTCTGTAAATTAAAGCCATATTTCCCTTGACTACTTCATATGCTTGATCTTTAAGTTGCCTAATAAAGTAAATAAAATGTTTTGTAAATTGCAATAGCTTGGCTACCATCCCTTTATTCATAGGAGCGTAAGATTTGGCGTGATCTTCTTTTTCATCAGAGTCCCTTTTGGAACCCATAAGGGGTTATATGGCTCTAACCCCTTGATATATAAAGCCATCAATTCAGTATTTCCAGACTTGGAGGAAATAAAACCCTTCTGGAATGAGTGGGTGATTCTGAAATCCACTGCTCACACATCATAGCTTAAAGGCAGTGTCGGGTGGGAGAGGCTAGTGATAAGAGCCATCTCTGCCCTTCATTGGAATGGTAGCTTCTTTTCCTTCTTTACTTTGCTTAGCCATCATTTCATGCTGTGGGATTTGTGCTAGACAGAAGGTGACTTCCAACCTGGCTTGGAAAAGCTCTCTTCCCTATTCAATTTGCCTTCCTTCATCCCTTTCTATGATACATGCTGAACATCTAATACTGGCATGCCATGGCTCAGGTAGTGCTCTATAATCTATGCCCAATTAGAGCTTAGTTTTACTTTACATATTCTGCTTGCCGGGTTTATGTTTTTATGAATCATTAATTCATAACTTTTTGTATCACCTTCTGGCAAAGTGTTAGAAAGAAGTTGGAACGGCCATGTCTGCTTTGTTTCCATAGTGTCTTGGCAAGCTGAAGAGAGGACTATGCCCACACAGCTATCTCCCCATGAGCCTAATACTCTGGTGAACTCACAAAAGTTTCAGTTAGGTCACTGGTCAGGGCCAAACTCTTTCCCCTTATGAAGTCTAGCAGCTTATGAAAGACTCTTGACTTCTATCACTGTGGTTGTCCTAGCCTTTCTTCTTTATTAACTACCATTCAGGTAACAAATATGGAAAGAAACACACAGAGATATTTATGCTTCTGTTTCACTGTTGTAGGATCATGCTCTTCCCCTGTAAAATATTTTTTTTCATATCACTGCTGATAATTCTATTAGAAAGAAGATCAATCTGATTAAGAAATAGTTCAAGATACCACAACACCAAATATTTTATTCTTTTTTAATAACTGAATTTACAAGTTAAGGCAGATCAGTGAGTAGAGATAACACTGGTCTGAAGCAAAAGGTCTCAATGCTCTTCTTGACTTTGCCAATTATTATTTTTTTAACATAAAACCAGATTACTTATAACTGTTTTACCTTCTTCACTGGCTCATGATGCTTATGAAATTAAGTATTACATAAGAAAATGCTTTGTAAACCTTAAAATATTATACAAATATAAGAAATAAATATTAGTGAAGAGCTTAGAACACTGTAGAATTGGTTTGCTCTCCTTCCCCAGTCAGGAACATTTTTCTGGACCTCAAATTTAACATCCATAAAAAGATGCTTGTAGAAAGTGAAACTAAAGTCCCTTCTAGTTCTAATATTAGATCATTCTAAGTGGGTTGGACATTTCATCCAAGATATTTTAAGGGAATAAGGCACTTTTCTAATCAAAGAACTTTTCAAAAGAGAACACTTTGAACCTTACTTATGAGTCATTTCACAGTTGGGGGACACCTTCTAATTTTATTTTCAACCATCGCCAATCAATCACTGAAGGAAGGGAAATAACCTAAGTTAGAACTTTTAAAAAGCCTTAACAATTCAGCCTAGCAGAAAAATGTCTATGGTTTAAGGAACTCACTCATTTCCATAAAATGCGGACGTTCAAACTGTCCACCAGGTTGAGAGCATTTAAGAGGCAAATGTAGCTGAATAATTTGCCAGAAAAGTATAGAAAAGGGATATTATGGCTGATTTCTTTGAGAGATCATGATAAGCACCAGTTGCAATAGAGTGGCTGCATCCTTGTCCGAAGGCAACTTTAAAGAAGCCATAAGGCTCCTAAGAACACATTTTAACAACCTTCCCGAATTTCATAGATAAAGAAAGAGAGCTACAAAGGTAGGGTGACTTATCCAAGGTCATAGAGCAACTTGGCAAAAGAAACAAAATTAGATACGGGTTATAACTCTAATTCTAGTATTCTTTTCCTATGTAACGTTGTTAATAGAAAACTGCATTTCAGGAAGATTCATATTTTCCACGCACCAGGAATAGAAGAGTGACAAAAACTTAGCGTGTTAGTATATAAGTAGGATGTATAGGTACATAAGCAGCATTTTTGAATAGTGTGATTTCTAGTAAAAACATTTTGATGATCTCTCTTTATATATAGCTAAGTCTTATTATAAGTTATAATCCGCTGATTGACAGATCACAGTGTTTACAACAGAATTAAAGAGAGCTGTTGCCTTCTGGGCCCTGGCAACCAGTGGAGGAGCTGCCTCTGAGCAGCTGTGAGACTTAATATCAGTTAGAAACCCTCCCATTTCCAGTTTTCATATCTGGCCACCTATGCTTGCTATCCAGCATTCAAATGTTAGAAGGGGCCTCAGAACCTTCCATTAGTTTGCTGACTCATGATCTCTTACTTGGTCCTTCAAATCCTATAATTATATTGACATGGGTTGTCTCTGAGCGCAAAGGTCTTTGAGAGACCTCATTTAGGACACTGCTCAATCTCCAGGGTTCTTCTGTAGCATTAGTGACAACTTCTATTCATGGCAAGCGAGAGAGATGGCTATGCCCACAACAGCTATCACCCACGAGTCTAAAAATCTGGTGCCCTCACAAAAGTTTCCATTAGGGCACCAAGGGGGCCAAAAACTACTGATGGCTTCAATCCATGCCACAGTCTTTTACAGAATGTCAGACTTGAGAAATGAGGAGATCACACTCTACCAAGGGGCATTGACCTGGTTACAACCAAAGAGCCTTTTATGACTTGGAGGCAGCACTGGTTTATCAGTTTTTCCACACCATTTTTAGAAAGCAAATGTCTACCAAATAAACGACATTTATTCTATGATGATCACCTCTTTTTCTTTCCATTTATTATTGGGCAAAGAAACAAGTAACCGACTATATATAATAGCTTCCTATCAGCATACACTTTCCAGCTGTAATCATTTCAGCCAAACCGACATTCCAGTAAATCTGTATAATCGTGTTGAGAAGTAATGCCTAACACCTATTTTAGTAGTCAACATATTGAAAAGTTCTCTAGTGCCTCCAATGTTACCATTAATGAGCCAGGAGAATTCTTGCTCAAAATTATCCCTATGGCCCCCCAGAACTGAGAAATTTAACTATCTCCCGATACTCAGCAATCAAGGGAAAGGCTTAAGTAGATAATTGGACTATCCTTAGAATAGAAGGGAAAATGAGTATTATGAAGAAACTGAGATATTCAGGTTTTATTCAGTTTTAATTAGACTACACACCTCCAGGTGAAACATATTTTCTTGGTTACATTTTGTGGGGGTGTTAATGCATTCCTAACTCATGATGAGTCAAAAAGTATATTTCAGAGAAATGTTGAAATTCTCCCCAGTGAAACTTGAAAACTTAGAGAACCCTGTGGTTTGAACAGTCTTCTTTTAGAACTCCTGCCTCTAACCATATGGGTTGCTGAGTAATATATATTTTTAGGACGATAGCACACACCATATACCATCGCAATTCTGGTAAAAAAGAAATAAGCAGCTCTTCACAGTCATACATCCACAGTGATTAAAAACCGTGTGCTCTAGCTCTGAGGGCGTGGTTCTGCAACCCTGGGAGTCCCTGAACATTTTCAGCATTTAGCTTCTGCAACTATCCGTTGAAGAGGTTGAACTAGATTCATGTGAACGCCGTAGTGAATGCCTGACATTCTTTCTAGATATAAAGTTCTAAGCACCACACGTCTATATAACATGCCATTTCAATTTGTTTTGTTTTGGGTTTTTTTCTGACATCGCAACCCTTGCTTTCTGAAGCCGGGAATTCTTTGACAGACATTACCAGTTCCACACTATTTGCTCCGTTTGATTTTATTTCATGTCTTATTGATTCATTCCTTCACTCAATCATTCAATGGAACTTTATTAAATGCCTACTTTGTGCCAGGCATAGAGCCAGAACTACAGACAGAGGAATTATAAAGATACAGGCTCCATCTTCAAAGCACTAGGTGGTTAAAACTGAAGTAATTAGATAATTGTGATTAAACGTGGCTTAAGTATTGTGGTAGAGAGGCAGTGGTGCCATGGACACACAGGGTAGACACACTTAGAGCAGGAAGGACGTCCTAGGGAAAAAAAAAATAGTGACTCTCAGAGAGTGAACACAAATCAGCTGGATGAAGAAGGGATATGTTGTCACAGGTGCAGCCTAGTAGACGTTTAAGAACATGGTGAGAAGTTTGTCAAAGCAGAAGGGTAAGACGTGTGATGGGCAGGGTCAGATGGACTGGTTAAATACAGTGCCAAAGAATTAGGCAAGGCATTCTCATAAGGGTGAGGTTTATGAGTTTGGCAGTATATTTGGATTTGATCTTCATTATAATGAGAGGTTACTGAAGAATGGCGGGGTGATACTGACAGATTTGCATTTTAGAAGGATCACTTGGGCTGCCCAAGAAAGATAAAAGAAGAACAGAGGCGAAGTGTGAGGAGAATCTGGCAGCAAACAAACAAACAAAACAAAACAGGAGGCTCTCAGGAAATTTCAAGAGGAGGCCCGATCTAAAAACAAAAACAAACAAACAAACAAACAAACAAAAACTACAGGAAAAAGTAAGGCCATGAAGAAATCTGAGACGCGGGGGAGCAGGGAGTTTACAGGACATAAGGACACAAAGGGATGAATGTTATGATGTTACGGTTAAATTCTTTGGATCTAAAATTCAGTCTCAAATCGCCTTATAAATTAGAGCAAATATAATTGACCACATGTTAAGCCTGTAGATATCCACAGCTGCACTTTGTATCCTTCCCTACAGACCTTCTACTGAGGTTTTAATGATTGAGAAAAAGCAGCATGACAAAAATCCTTTACCAAACAAAAATATCCCCAAACCCCATTAGACAGTGTGTAATGAAATGTTACAAATGGAGGATTACAAGGGAAAATATAAATGACCATAAATCCAAGGGGAATCAACTCTTCTTTCCAGATTATATTCAACTTTAATAAAGAAACTTAATAAGCTCATGCATTCCTGCCAGCTTTCGATATGGCCACTGCTGATCAATAGCCTTTATTTCTAGAAAGAGGGGCGGGGAGGGATGTCAGAGCCACATGTTGACATTAAAGCTTGTGAGTAATGACACAGTGTGGCTGGTAATGAAGATCTGATAGAGGAAACAGCCCAGCAAGCCTGTCTTTGTCTCTGAATATCAAACTGTGTGCCTCTCCTCCAGATTCTATTAACACCTCTTATTCCACAACTGGGTTTCGGGCTTCATGGCATCTCAAAGGAAAACAAAAAAAGAAAATGCTGTTGATTTTTCCCTGTGTTTACGAATCTAAATAAAACTCAAGGCTTTGAAGTTGGCAATGAAATTTTTGTCACAGGCTGATTTCACCTAACAGAAGGATAAACTTACAGATAATCTGAGTCCTCTCCCCCGCTGGTGCAGGCTGTTGTGGAAGGAGGGGGGCAATGATTTTCTTACCTATACAAATATTCAAGAGGAAAGCAGATGAATGCCATTTAGGAACACTGGTAAAAGGATTCCTGCACTGGGGGAAATTTGGGATAAGTGAATTCTGAAACTTCCTTCTAAATTCAAAATTCTCTCTTCCTCTTTCCTTTCTGTCCATCTTCCTTTTCTCCCCCCTCACTCATTCTGGTTTAAATACATACCTTGTGGTTTTTTTTCGTTTTTTTGGTGTTTTTTTTTTTTTTCCAGAAAGACACTTACACATAGCTTATAGAGCTGTTGAGCTAAAACACAATATAAAGAAAATAAGGAAATAGAGGTAAAGTAAAAACGGAAAACTTGATATACTAAGCGCAAATTAGAATCCAAAAGGTACACCATAAAGAGTATGTAATTCCTGGAAGTGAGAGATAGGTCTTGTTTGGTGCCTCTTAGTGGCCAAAATCATTTCGGTCTAAGACTAATAAGCTAAAAGTAGAAGTGTAAATGCAATGGCAAAATTCACTCTTACTTTGAAAAACTAGTTAGAAGAAACAACATATTTTCTGCTTAGAAAAAAAGTATTTTATTTTTTTAAGGTTTACTTATGTATTTGAGAGAGAGAGAGAAAGTACAGGGGAGGGGCAGAGGGAGAGCTATCAGCACAGAGCCCAAGGTGGGGCTCAATCCCCTGAACTGTGAGATCACGACCTGAGCCAAAATCAAGAGTCAGGCCTCTCAACTGACTGAGCCACCCAAGCACCCCCGAAAACATATTTTCTTGGTTCTTACCTCTGAAATTTCTCCTAGGAGCTCTATAAAAACAGGACTTTGTGATATGAAGGATAATGTCCTCAAAATAGTCCTACAGTTATTTCCATGTAATAATTTTTGTATGAGATTCTAAATTAAGTTCAACATATGAAGATATAATTAAACCCGAAGAACAGGATTCAGTATCGAGTTACCTGTGTGACCCATTCAGGGCCAACATATTTCTGGCTCATAGTCTTCTGGTACTAGTTGATATTGAGATAAATGAATAAATACAGAAGTTAATGAATGAATACATGAGCAAGTATCCATGATGGATCTAGCTTTCCTGCTTGAGTGAACAATATTTTCCTCTTTTCCCATGGGTAGGAAATATTTTCTTTGAGTTTTAATCAAAAGTTTCCACTGCTTTTTAAAAAAAATTTTTTTTTAACGTTTATTCACCTTTGAGAGACAGAGAGAGAGCATGAGAGTGGAAGGGGCAGAGAGAGACAGAGAGACACAGAATCCAAAGCAGGCTCCAGGCTCTGAGCTGTCAGCACAGAGCCCAATGTGGGGCTTGAACTCATGAACTGTGAGATCATGACCTGAGCTGAAGTCAGACGCTCAACAGACTGAGCCATCCAGGCACCCCTCCATTCCTTTTTATATTTTATTATTTTATACTAAAACGCTACAGAAATAATTTGAATTACCAGTAATGTGAAATGCTCGATGTATATGCTTTTAGGAAACTACTACTGCATCTAATTTTTCTTTAGAACTGGCCCTAAATGAACTGAGATGTCAGAGCCTCATCGCAAAATGTCTTAGAAGAGAAATACGAAGAGGATAAAGGGAGTACCATCCTGCAGAAGATACGAAGTGAGAAAGGTCTGAAATCAAGTCCCAGAATTACTGTTACCACTTGTATACTTTGGAGTAAGAAACAGTTCCAGTCTTCTCATCTCTATAAAGAACGGTGGCACAGTTGGTTGACTGTCCAACTTCAGCTCAGGTTGTGATCTCACAGTTTGCAGGTTCAGGCCCCACATCGGGCTCTCTGCTGTCAGTAGAGAGCCTGCTTCAGATCCTTTCTCCCTCTCTCTCTGCTTCTCATCCCTCTCTCAAAAATAAAGGTGAACTTTAAAATAAAAGAAAGAAATACTGCCTTCTGGTTTTGTTGTGACGTTGAAATAAAATAATACAAACCAAATGGTTTATAAATTGTTATGCCTTATACAATTGTCAACAGTGATGGTTTTTATAAGGGAAAATAAATTAATTCACTGGAAATCTCATAATCAAGCTAACAACTAGATTCCAAAGTATACAATGCCTTTGGAATATAGACAAATTTTTGCTTATCCATAATTACGGAGGCTTTCCATAATTGTCTCAGGGATTCATTGGAAAGATAAAATATAGAAAATATCAAGGGCACTATGACTTTTTCTCCACCTTTCTGAGGATTTTTTTAAAAGTAGCATTTTCCAACAATAAATAATCACTGGAAAAAAACAATGAGAATTCCGATTTTAGAAACAAGTAAAGCATTTCTAGTAGCAAAGGCTAGAGAAGAAATGTCAAATAGGATACATTATCTAGGTCAATAGGATGCAGAGGTTTTATTGTTAATAGTAAAATAATAATTACATAAATAGAGGAAAAACTTCAAATAAACAAATTTCAATCAGCCAGAAATTATTTTTCTTCATGCCATGTATATGCAATGATATAATAATAAAAGGTAGAATGGCACACTATAGTCTGGGTCTCCTGTCCTCCTCGTTTAAGGTTCCTACATCTCCTATAGACCTGAGGAAACTGCATTTCCTTCATGATATTTTTTCTGATTCCAAAAATTATGTTTTCTTTCATTTCTAAAACACAGGAGCGTCTTTTTCCCCACCTCTAATAATTTCTATGACATCCTGTCTACTTCTTAGGTATCTATAAATTTCATTTATTTGATTATTGACTCAACCAACTTTTAGTACGCACCTTCCATTATGTTCTAGGCACCATGCTTAGATATACAACAGACATAGAGCTCAGGAGAAGATAAAGGCATGAGCACATTCATTCAATCAATATCATAGGTGCACTGATAAATGCATAAGTTCTGGTGGAGGGACAAGATCAATTCTATCAGGAGCAATAAGAGATCATAAAATGTGATGCAGAGAAGGTAACATATAACTAGGAGGTGCCTTGTAAGCTGAACATTATTCAAGAGAATTGATACAGGGGTAGAGCATTTCTGGGAGAAAACATCAACATTAGCACAGGCACTGAATGAGAGACATTTATGTGCAACCAGAAACTGCAAGCAATTGAATAGCACTAAAGAAAGACAGGAGGCTGAAAGTAAGGTTTGGGGCATATGATGGTATACTCTGAATGCCATGCTCAAGAATTAGGTCATGCATGTAAACAATGAGACACCCAATGGAATGAACCATTATTTGATTTGTGTTATGAATAGATCAACCTATGACAGATGGATGAAAAGGATAACAAAAATGGTGTGTGGGGGTGGGGGGTGGGGAGAGAGAGAGGACAGAGACAGAGACATGGAGCAAAAAATATACCAATTATAATAGAAGCTATTATGATAGGGAGGCAAGAGATGGTCATACCTGTATTCAACAATTGTTAAGTAGAATCTCCAGGGCTAATTGATTGCTTGGATTGAGTATAGAGGAGTGTAAGAGAGAGAATGAATTCCAGGACAATTCCCGAATCTTGGAGAACTGTCTAATTGGATCGTGATGATAGTCATCACACACACGTGCATGCGTGGGCACACACACACACACACACACACACACACACACACACAAATGTAGGAAGAGCATAATTGAGGAAAAGCAGACATTCCATGTGACTGAGCAGACTTGAGGTCCTACCAAACACCTAAATGGAGCTCTCTCCTATGCAGGAGATATACCTGGGTATACAAGTCTGAAGGAATCTAGGCTGAGAAAATAGATTTGAGAGACATCCATATTGGCTGAATTTCTAGCTGTAGTAGAAGGGTCAGTCAGGGGACTGGAGGGGGAAAACAAATGCCAAGACAGAGTCCTATATAATGTATCAAAATAAAAAAGAAGACCTAGCAAAGGAGCCTACAAACATCAGAGAGAGGAGAAGAATCAACCAAAAGAGGTATTTAAGCCACAAAAGGAATGAATCAAGGAGAGTAGCCAATGGCATCAAGCCTGTTTGAGAGGAGGAGGGATAAAAACTGAATCTGGCAATTACAAAGCCACATGAAGCCATTTTTTATAAAAGTGTTTCAGTGGAGGCAAAGCCCAACTGTAGATGAGAAAAAATGTAATGGGCTTTCAGGAAATGGAGACTATGGCTTGGTGAAGTATCTTGTATGTAAAGGCAAGGAGTAGGATAGAATGCTGTCTCAGAGAGAACAGAATGTCAAGTAAGGGATCTTTTAAGAGGGATCTGTGGTTGTTCATAGTCTGCAAATAAGGAGCTAGTCAACAGGGAGGGTTTAAAATAAAGGAGAAAAATCTAAGAACTTGGGTCAGCAAATATTCCAAAGGAATCAAACTTAAAAATAGAACTTGGTAGCCTTGAATAGGGTTACTTACTACCTTATTTCCACAACTAGACTTCAAGATTTGGGGATCAGTCATCTCCTGACTTTCACTTACCAGGAACATTTCTTAGCCCATAGCACGTATTCAGAAAATATTCAAAACAAATTTAAGGTTTGATGAGAATTTATACTCAAAAATAAATATAAATGAGACTGAGATATTTAAATGAATAAAGAGAATTTTTTTTTTATGTTTCCTGTTACTTTATTGACTGGGATAGGGAAATACATCTATAATTCTTAGAAAGCCCCCATTCTCAAATCAGTTTCTTCAATGAATGCTCTACCGTAATTATTATAGCCACAACAACTCTGTAATTGTAAGGTTTGTCTACAGATGAAATTGTATCATTGACCAAATACGTGGACCTCCTTAGAGAGAAATTCCACATGTCTGAAGGCATCTGCCTGGATAGAAGGCCATATAGCCAGCACGTTTCCAGCTACACTTTCATGGTCATTTACATTTGGGAACAGAGTTGTCCTTTAATTCAATTTGAAATGTTGCAGAGGAAAAATATCTGCCCCTATGTCGACATAATTGTGAAATGTGAGATACTTGAATGGAAGAAAAAATAAAAGCTGACTTGTCACTAGGAGAACCTTTGTCAATGTTTTCTAGTCTTTTTTCCCATGCTTCAATAAATTACTGGGCTAGCTCCTTGAATGCACACAATGGCTCATTTACTCTCCTTGGAAACAACATTACCTAGGGCAGGAATCTGGATGGAAATTTGATGGATGGGATGAGGTGGGTGCTATGCAAATTTGGGAATCCCAGAAGTTACCAGAGAAAACAAAGCAGGTAATTGAGAAGCCATGGGAAGGCCTCTGGGCTTGGAGAGGAGTCAACACTGCAGAAATCTCAAGTGCAAATAAACTTCTTTTCCTTTGACTAGAGAGTAGGGAACCCAGTGGGAGTCACAAGACTGCTATTTGTCATTTGCTTGGCATTAACCATCCAAGTGGCCTGTGCCAAAGACTCTTTCTCTCTCTTTTTTTTAATGTTTATTTATTTTGAGAGAGAGAAAGAATGAGCATGAGCAGGGGGGGGTGGGAGGCAGAAAGAGAGAGAGAGAGAGAGAGAGGATCCCAAGCAGGCTCCTATGCTAGTACAGATCCCCATGCGGGGTTTGATCTCACAACTATGAGACCATGACCTGAGCAGAAATCAAGAGTTGGACATTCAACCAACTGACCCACCCAGGCACCCCAAGACTCTTCTCCTTTATGTCTATAGAGTTAAATGACATAGAATAAAAACATACAAAGCAAGGGGTGCCTGGGTGGCTCAGTTGGTTGTGTCCGACTTCAGCTTAGGTCATGATCTCACATTTCATGAGTTCGATCCCCACATCAGGCTCTGTGCTGACAGCTCAGAGCCTGGAGCCTACTTCAGATTTTTCGTCTTCTCTCTCTGTCCCTCCCCTGCTCATGCTCTGTCTCTGTCTCTCTCTGAAATAAACAAACATTAAAAAAACATACAAAGAGATTATATATCCATGTCTTTATTATCAGCCTAAATTTATACTACTTTGCTTAATGTAGATCAGTACAGGCTATTTAAAGTTCCAAAATACTCACATTAACAGTATATTTCCTCTTGACTTATATACTTCCATGGACTAAACTGTGTCCCCCCAAAATTCACATTTTGAAGCCTTAACTCCCAATGTGATTGTATTTGGAGACAGGGCCTTTAAGGGGGTAATTACAGACAAATGAAGTCATAAGGGTGGGTCCCTGATGTTTTGTAAGAAAAGGAACAGAACCAAACTTCTCCCCTCATTCTCCAGCTTGTGCACATGCAGGCTCTCTCTCTTTCTCTCTACACATGAACAGACCAAAGGCCATGTGAGGACACAGAGAGAAGGTGGCTGTCAACAAGTCAGAAAGAGGGGACTCCCCTGAAACTAAACTTTTCAGCACTTTGATATTGGACTTCTTGCCTCCAGAACTGTGAGAAAATAAATTTTTGTTGTTTGCGCTATCCAACCCGTGGTAATCTGTGACAGCAGCCCAAGTTGACTAAGACATATACGATCCCAAGATGCCATCCAATCAATGTAGACATTGGTTCATGATTTATAAGTCAATCATTTTAGCATATTTTGAAAGACCATTTACAAACTAGACCCATTCTATGTACTGCCTAGCTTGATCTCCCACCACTGCTTATCCATTCTTTAGTTTTTGACCCAATTGCTTGCTTACATAATGAAGTGTTCCAGGTTTCTGTGCCTTTGTACAAGCTGTTCCTTAAATCTGGACCTTATATGTAGAAAAACATACACTATGGCATACGTTGTTTTAAGTCCTAAGTCTCCCTTCTCACTAAATGTTTGATTTTTGGTAAAGTTACTAATTACCTCTTGTTTTATCGTTTGCAAAGAGAAATAATAATAGTCTATACGTCATGGGGCTTGTATTAGTGATTTTCTTCTACAAAATAAACACCAAAATCTCAGTAGGTTATGACAACAGAAAAAATCATTTCTTGCTCACATCTCATTTTCATCTGTGAGTCTGCTCTCCATTTGCATGGCTCTTCCCAGTTCTGCATGGCTCTGCCCACGTGTCTTCCCATCCCCATACCCAGGCTGAAGAGGCAGATATTGTCGTGGACACACCTATTCCCACTGCAGAGAGGAAGAAGACAAAAACAAAACAAAACAAAAAAACAAAAACAAAAGAAAACTAACTAAAGCATGCTATTGCTCTTAAACAGTTTGCTTAGATGAGCAGAAGGACATGTGTTCATATTCCAACGCAAGTGGAATAGTCATAGTTACACCTGTTCATGGCTAATGCAAGTTACAAAGCTAAGTCTAAAGTCAAGGGTTGAGGGTACTATTTCCACAAGAGGTAGACAAGATACACAGTAATGGGGCAGCAATGTACAGGCCTCTTACAGGGGAAAAGAAAAGTGAGTAACTGTGAATTCTAATACAATCTGCCACAGGGTTCTTAACGAGGATTAACAGAGAGGATACTTGCTCATGGTCAAGTATTATTATTATAGTTAAAGCCCAGGTCAGGTGCAATCTCTTCTCGGAAGATTCCTGAGCACATTCCCACCTACCCACAGCCTCTAAAATGGTCAAGTAACCCCTCCACCCTGAAGTTTTGCATCATAAACATGCTGCTTTGTCATTCTTTCCTATCCATTTTTATTTTTCTTCCAAGATTGAGGGATTCTGCCACCGTTCAGTAACTCAATCAACACTTGTTGAATGGCTACTTCTGTGCTAAGTGTGGGAGGGTAAGGGGAGAGATATATTCTGCAACTATAAACCTCAGAGTCTAGTGGGAGCATTAAACAAGTACACAGATACTACAAAGGTAACATAAGTGCACTAATAAGGCAGGTGACTGGCAGTAACTATTGATCGAATCTGAATTAATCATATTTCCTCTGTGCTGAGCGAATTCAACTTTAACTTCTAGGATCAAGAGCCCCTCCTTAAGACTCTTTATAACTTGTGCCTTTCTTGGTACAAACAATGGTTCCTGCGCACTTTCTGATGTCCCAAACGGGTAGGAGAATCTCTCAAGACTAAGGTCAGAAGTAGAAAACCAAAATGTAAACAGGCAATTCACAATACAGGGGTCTACCTCAGCAGGTTCAATGTGGGCTCAGTGGTGCTGCTTGTACTGACACGGTCATGGGAATGGATGAACATTTCCAGGGGTTTCTTAGCAGCAGAGATAGCAAAAAGAAACAGAACACCTTCTCTCAACAAAGATGCTAGGCATGCTACAATAGCTCAAGATGTAAACGGCTTTTTGCAAACTTACTATTAGCAGCAGCAACCTTTTTAAAATTAATAAAATATATAAAACAGAAGACATGAATCTCTCTCTTGCTGATGCAGAAGGGAAGGGCCTAGAATCTGAATCACCAACATTATCTATCGTTCTCTGTGGTTGCGAATGAAAACAAGCACTTGCTGAGTGTCCAGTAACTGTATCTCCATGTGATCATCATAACAAATACATGGATAAAGTCAGTTATTTCCATTTACTAAAGAGGAGAATGGGGCTTACAACGGCTAAGTAACTAGCTCTCGTTTGCATAACTAAGAACTGGTGGAGGTTAAATAGACACACAGCAGCCAGATTTCAGAGTGAGTATGTACCTCCACCCATTTCATTTCATGAAACTACCATTTGATAAGAAAACACACTAGAACCAGATGAAATCCTAGAAAACTCCAGTTCTGGTTCCATCTCCGCCAACCAGGTACAATTCAACCTTCAACAAATTATAACCACACCCTAGGCTACAGTTCTCTCATCTGTCAAGAGGATATTAGATCAAAAAGAAGGTTTTCAGGGAGCCTGGGTGGCTTAGTCGGTTAAGCATCTGACTTCGGCTCAGGTCATGATCTCACGGTCCTGAGTTTGAGCCTCGCGTCGGGCTCTGTGCTGACAGCTCAGAGCCTGGAGCCTGCTTCCGATTCTGTGTCTCCCTCTCTCTGCCCCTCCCCCACTCATTCTCATTCTCTCTCAAAAAAACAAGATAATAAAAGAAAAGAAAAGAAGGTTCTCAACATTTTTCTTTCTCTAAATATACCCAGGGAACAAAACACGTTCTCATCAACAGCAGTAGGCCACCGTGGCAGTGATTATCAGAAAAGTCAAGAACACAAAACTGTATCAGAATCACATGCTGGGGTGTTGAAAAGTCACATTTGTTACTGTTCTATGGCTTTTGGCTCAAGAATCGCTGGGCTAGAATCTCTCTAAGGGCTAGCATGATGACTCTGCCCTATTTTTTTTCTGAGCGTTTAAACTGGTAGGAAATTATGGGTGACATCCAAGTGAAATGACTTTACTCTTTAACAGTCCTTTTCCAAACGTTGACAACTCTACCACTTATACGATTAGTTTTCAAGTGCCCCAGGAAAATATGGCAGAAGTAAATGAATGTTTTAGAAGGTATCGGGTAAGGGCATCTCCTAGCAAGGGTGAGGGCCAAAGCCTTCTTATAACATTTTTCTCAAAACCAGGTGCAAACATACAATCTTAGGGATTCGACAATTTATTAAACAGGCATGATTTAGGTCCGATGACTCTGGAGTTAAACTATAAAGTAGCTTGGGTATCACTGTAAGTTTTTATGGAAAAACCATTGGTAGCTGATCCCTCCATACCTACTTATTTTTTCCTTAATCTCCTCCAGGTGTGTTAAGAATGGAACGCATGTGCCATTTTTGTTTTAATAGATTTTTTATTTGGAATAATTTTGGATTTACAGAAAACTTACAAAGTTAGTACGGTTATTGTATACTCTTCAAAGTTTTCCTCAATGTTCTATTTGGAATTCTTCTGTTATGTACCAGGTTTTTAAACATCTAAAACTGAATGGAAATGTATAATTTAAAAAGGAATGAACATTTACATTCTCAGCAGAATAGAGTTGAATAAGGATTTGAAAAGGAAGCACAGTAGGTTGCAGTATTTGGGGAAGAGGCTGAAAATCACGGTAAGAAATAGAGATGTGTCAGATCCCCTCTGTACACAGGTGTTATGTCAATGTGTAAGAAGGGAGGTCTTTCCTCAAAGAGATTCAATCTATCACATTCGGTTGACAAGCAATACCCTCCAGGAAATACTGACCACCCCCTCCAGTGCCCCTCCTTACCATCCCATACTTCCATCCTTGCACGGGTCATACTTCACTGTGTGCTGAGTCACATATTTGTCACCCTCTCATGGTGACATCCTCTCAGGCAGGTACTGTATACCCCCTGATACTCTGCTCATTTCTCCAGAGTGTCATAGCACTCAAGAAGTTATGGGTATCTGGATGGATGGATGGATCAGTGGATAACTTAATTAATCTTCTCCTTCTCCTTTGTCCTACAGAATTCACTATTTGTTTTTTCTTTTGTTTTAGTGAGTGATCCATAGTTATACCCTGTTTTCCACCAAAAGAACCTCTCACGCATTTTTAAGTTTTTTTAAGAATAATTATAAATTCACATGCAATTGTTAAGAAACAATACAGAGATAGCCTATCTAACCTTCCCTGCTATTTCCCCACAATGGTTAACACGTAGCATGATGGTAGTACAACAACATGCCCAGGAAATTGACATTGATACGTTCCACCGGCATTTTCAGGTTTTATCAGTTTTATGAGCACTCCTGTGTGTTTGGTTACATGAAAGTTTATCACATGGGTGCATTTGTGTGACCACGACCACAATCAAGATGTATCTCAAAAACTCTCATGTTTCTGTAGGCTGTAGGTCTCTCCCTCAAACTAGTCATTTTATTCCTTCTGTTTTCACATCTGCCCTATTTCCATTCTTTAGAACCAGCTACATCACATCCTGAAATTTCCTCTTGTACATCATTCCCCTCTATAAAATCTAATGGCAAACCTACCTTAGGAAAAATGGGTAACAGGCAAAGTGTGTCATAATTGTGGGTTCACACCCCTTCTTTGCCCCTATACCAGAGTTTTTACTACACGGATACATTTTCTGCTCCATGTAGAAAAGAAAAAAACTTTTAAATACTGATACTGATAAGGCATAGATAGCATCACAGAACTCACACCATATGTGTTAACAACACCTGCAGAGGGTTGAATATTCAGCTAATTCCTGACCTGACATTGTTTATGGAAAATTAACTCTGATTTTTATACAGGTCTAGTGCTGTATTCTTGATCTGGTCTCTATTTCCATAAGCAAACAATTCCAACTCTCTTCAGCACAGATATGACTTCCCAAACTAATTAATTGAGTGATGACCTTACTCAGATAGGAAAATACAGAAAACTTGATGTGAAAAATAACTGAAATGCACTACAAAGAGTTATTCATAACAATTTATCTTTTGAGGTTAAAAATACTGAAACGTCCTAACATAAAACATTTTCAATTTACCTACAAAGAGCAGTGTAGAAGGTATATTCTGAGGTCTCGTTAAGCACCTATATATAACTTTACTATAGAATCCTTTTGTGTCTAAAATGAATTTTATGAGTCACAATTTATGTACAGTTAGGAATAAAATATTTTAAGAAAACCCAGTACAATTGCTTTTGTATAATAAAGAATCCTTTCATATTTTTAGAAGAAATCATGCATTTATTCAACAGATATGTAGTCCATGCTTTCCACTGTGCAATGTTTTAGGAATATGGAGATAATTGGGAGAGAGTTGCTATCCTCAGGAGTTCATAATCCAGAGAGCAGACAGATCCATACATGATAGCATGAAAAGATACACCAAGGAGAGTGGGGATGGAAAACAAGGAGTGGGTATGTCTCTTTTGTGGATATTAGGGAAGCATTCATTGATTTTGACTTCTGCTTGGCTATGTAATAGCAACAGATTTTCTATGAATGAAGGAAACCAACATTTAAATTGTATTTTTTTTTTTTTGGATTTACTTGAGTTCTTTTGAAACAGGGAAAATTATTGGTTAAAAATGAAAAACAAATTCGTCATCATCTCCTCCTAGCACTATGTTTTGTGAATTTCTAATAATAACAAGTAAGCAAAGATACCTATAATGCTGTATCATGTGTGGATCATTTTTATATGTTTTTATCTCATTTAATTATCACCACTGTTCTGTAAGTTAGATGTCACTATCCCCTCCTTCCAGCCATAGGTCTCTCAGCAAAAAATTGAGGCAGGGTTTGAAAGCAGGTCTGCATGATTATCCAGAACATGCTATCTCTCCAATTTTGTACAATGCTTCTCAATCAGCTTCCGCTGGAGCATCTTCAGGACTACAGATGAGAATTATGTAAACGTTCAAACCTTTGAAATAGAACTGAGATTGCTGAGCTACTGAGCAAAGACGGTGGAGTACTAAATTTCAATGGATGTTCAGTTAATGAGCCCTAAGAGGCTCATTAGCTTATTTACATAATCTCTTAAAAATATCAGTGATAATAAGTGTAGTAATAGTCAAATGTTATCGATCATATATTAACACTAAATAGCCTACCATGCTTTGGAGACTGAAAGACACCCTTACATAATCTGATTTCATCTGCATTTTGAGAAGATGCCACCATAAGCATTTGACAGATGAATAAACACACTCAGAAGGTAAAGTCATGTAGAGACATCTATCCAGCTACTATGGCAGAGTGAAGATGAACATGATCCCTTCTGAACCTCTGAAATAATGAATGCATGATAGTCTTGAATATAAAACACACAACTTCTTTAAGACATGGAGAAGGTCAAAGACTCAAAGGCATGGGCTGCCTTTACCTGCTTACTCCCAGTGCATAATGCAATGCCTAGCAGGTGCCTAATATGTGTTGATGACTGATAAATGGCTGAGTAGTGAACAATAAAAATGAACGAATGCATGTTCTGCTCTTTTAACTAGATATACGACGATGCTGTGATACCAGCAGCAACGTAAGCTAAAAGTCAGCAACCCAAAGTCTATTCATGGCTAGTAGCTCTCGGCGGGTAGCAAGTCCAGTATCTAAAGCATGCATGCACGCACATACCACACACATGTACGTGCACAGAAACTGGTGACCTTACACCCAAATCCATACGATCAAATCGCTATGATCAAGTGTAAAGGTTCACTGTGCATTCCTGATAATTTGCCTTCCTATTCAGCATGTCACTTTACAAACAGCAGAGGGGTGCCTGGATGGCTTGGTCTATTAAGTGTCCGATTCTTGATTTCAGCTCAGATCATTATCTCACAGTCCTGAGATTAAGTCCCGCATCGGGCTCACACCGGGAATGGAGTCTGCTTAAGATTCTCTCTTTCTCCCTCTGTCCCTCCCTTATCATGCGCATACTCTCTCTCTCTCTCTCTCTCTCTCTCTCTCTCTCTCAAAAAATAAATAAAAAATCAAATCAAATCAAATCAAATCAGCAGAGAAACTGGAATCAGAAGAGATCTGGATAGTAATAACATGCTCCTACAGGAGCCTGGGTGGCTCAGTTGGTTAAGTGACCAACTTCTGCTTACATCATGATCTAGTGGTTGGTGAGTTCGAGCCCCACATCAGGCTTGGTGCTGACAGTTCAGAGCCTGGAGCCTGCTTCAGTTCTGTGTCTCCCTCTCTCTGCCCCTCCTCCACTTGCTCTTTCTCTCTCTCTCTCTCTCTCTCTCTCCCTCTCTCTCTCTCTCAAAAATAAATAAACATTAAAAAAATTTTAAATGTTCCTATTTAATAGTTGTGTGACTGAAAATATCAATTTTCTTTCCTTAATTTTTTAATGTTTATTTTTGATATATATAGAGAGAGAGAGCACACAGAGCACAAGTGGGGAAAGCGGCAGAAAGAGAGGGAGACACAGAATCCAAAGCAGGCTCCAGGCTCCGAGCTGTCAGCACAGAGCCCGATGCGGGGCTCAAACTCACGGACTGTGAGATCATGACCTGAGCCGAAGTCGGCCGCTTAACCGACTGAGCCACCCAGGCGTCCCTGAAAATACCACTTTTCTGAACCTTAGTTTTCTCACCTATAAAACGGTACTTACTATCTATTTTAAAGGACTGTGGTAAGGAATCAAGACAACATTTTAAAAGCACCCAGAACAGTGTCTCCATATAGTAGGAGATCTGAAAATGTTGGTTCTAATGCTACAGCTCTTCGAATTGGCTTTTTCAGGGGTGTAAACAAAACAACAGTCTTTCTTCCCAGAAACATTTTGAAACACAATCACCCATTACCCATACTGAGAACAGTCAACATGCCGCCCAAAAGAGCTGCGGCTTGAAATCACTTAGAAACACGTGCGCGGTACCAGCAATGATGCCCACTTCATGCTGTGACATCGTGGACCAAAAAGTGGGGCCACACTGTCCTGGTGACTGAGACCATTTGCAGCCACCATCAGCATCAAGTGGAGCACATTTCTCAGGCAGGACATGAACAGACGGTGATATTTCGTGATTACAATCCCCTGGCCATGAAACTTGGCACAGGCAGCCATCGTTTTCACCTGAAGAAAAGTGACTTTTAAGGAAATTAAATAGCAGCTGTATGAATCCCAACCAAGAGATGAAAGAGAGAAAAGAGACAGAGTAAGCGACTTGGAGAATCGTCTGTGTTTTCCTCGTCAGAGTGCAGCCAGTGCATATTAAAGCAGAATAGTTGGGTGTTGGAGAGTCATAAGGCAAGTAAGAGAAAGTCAAAACGCTGGGAAAGGAAAGAAAAACTTCAGTACGTAACACATATCAATCTTTTCCAAGGAGGAGCCTGACGTATAAAACACCGTTTCAGGTGAATAATAAGAATAAATGCCTTCTAGGCTAGGATTAACATAAAATAGGTGATTCAAAAAAAATCCAGAGAGGGAGGAGAAAGAAATGAGGACAGAATTATGTTCCTCACAAGTGACAAACATATACTGAACTGTTCTACGAATAGTTGCCTAATTAATCGTCACCAGCTAAGTATTTTATCATTAATTAACTATATGTTTCCTAAGTTTCCTAAGTATAACAGAGAATCAGAAAGGTGTATTACCTCCACTGAGGTCACACTTCTTAACTCCAGAGTTCTGTTTTTTTTTTCCCAAAATTTTTATTTATTTATTTTGAGAGAGAGAGAGAGAGCGCATGTACATGTGTGAGCAGGGGAGGGGGCAGAGAGAGAGAGAGAGAGAGAGAGAGGATGATTGGGGGAGAGGCAGAGAGAGAACGAGAAAATCCCAAGCAGGCTCCTGCTCTCAGTGCAGAGCCCAACATAGAGCTTGATCTCACAAACTGTGAGATCATGACCTGAGCTGAAATCAAGACGGGACGCTTAACCTACTGAGCTACCCAGGCGCCTCCAGAGTTCTGGCACTTCTATCGCCGTCGTTCTCAAACTTGAATGTGGGTCAGAATCACCCGGAGGACCTGTTAAAACACAGATGGCTGGGCCCCCTCCCCAGAGTGTCTGATTCAATAGGTCTGGAGTGTGGCCCAAGAGTTTACATTTCTCGCCCATTCCTTGATGATGCTGATGCTGGTTCAAGGACCATGCTTTGAGAACCACGCCAGGGGGCTGTAAAAGACCACGAGCTACTATTTAGCTGTAGGCCCTTGTTCTATCCCAGATCCAACTAGTCAAAGGAAGAATAGGCTGGAAACATGACTGAAATGATTGATCTAAGGGAAAAAAAACCTGCTGGAGGGTTTTGGCAAGTCTTGTGCATACGTTGCAAAGTATATTAAGCAGCTTGCACTAAAACGTATGCACTATTCTTTATGGCTCAGTAAAGGCTCTGAAAAGACAGAGGAATTCAAGATCCGATGGAAAAGGCCTGAGGACAGAGGAACTGGAGACAAGGAGGCCGGACCTGGGGTGGAGGAGATTGGGTTCCTGGACAAGCCCCATGCACAGGTGAGACGGGCGGGGGGGGGGGGGGGGGGTTGCCAAGGATGCAGATGATGCAATCTGATCATGGAGCCAGTGAAGCCCAGGGAGGGTCCGGGAGTAACACAGAGCAGCCAGGATTTTGGAATCAGACTCAAAAGCACTTGATGGTGTTAGGTAGGTCACCTGTTGGGTCAAGTAACTATTTTCCTGTTCTGAAGCTAAGCTAGCACGGCATGGCATGGCACAGAATGTTGGTCTTATCCACCATCTCATCCTCTCCTGGGAGCAAGACAAACTTGCTACCAGAATCCTTCCTGATTCTATTTGCTGGGGGGATGAGCTTGGGGGCAAGACTGTACCCAGCTTCATAAATCATGGTTTGTCTACACCATGATTGTCTTGGTGTAGCCAAGTTCAAGCCCGAGAGACACAAAAAAGTCTACTGGGGTGACTTCCAGAAGTTATATTCCTTCGTGATAAAATAGAGAGTTTCATGAGTAAAAGATGCCATTCCTGACTGAGACTCTGTTGTATGGGAACGTGATCATGCAGCCATCATGCAGATCTGAGGGGAGAGACCACCAACAGGCTGAAGACGGCATTGCCCAGGGAAAAAGGCAGTTGGGTTCGTGAACTGCCTACCTGTAGGCTTCACTCAAATGGGATAATTAAATGATGTGTGTGTATGTGTGTGTGTGTCTTCTTTTAGTGTTTAAGAAACTAATTGATACAACTGGGAAATGAGATGCAATCTTTAACAGGACTTAGCAAAATTAAGGCCGAGTCTTTAAATAACTGCACTGTTTAGGTAGCAAAGTCAGATGCTCTTTCTCACAGAGCACTTGAGGACACAGTAGACTTTCTAAATTATTAATCTCACCACACAAGTCCCCTCGTGAAACCCTTTAATGAAGTTCCTTTCTAGACAGGATTGAATTTTGGTTCCTTTAGGGTCCTTCCCATTCTATCCTAGGTCTCCAGTCTGTTTTCCTGCCACTGGCTACCTCCCCCATTGTGCTTCAGTCATCACAAATACCTTGTTTTTGGAGGAGGTCACCAAGCTTTTATGCAATTCAATGTCTTGTAATTCTCTGCCCTCTTCCTTTCCTATATTCTACCCTCCTTCCCATCACTTGCACATCTGCCCCTGGGTAACCTGCTAATCACTCAAGACTCGGATCAGGTAACACTTCCTCCAGGAAGCCTTCCCTAGCACCACTTCTCATACTGGCTCAGGGGCCCTTCTCTGTGTTCCCACCATACATCTGCTTTACCTTTCATTGAATTCAGCCATCACGTTGTTTTGATACAATCAGGTAATAAGTACAGTTCCCCTAGGAGGTCACAAGATCTTTAAGGGAAATGTATTTCTTTTTTTAAATATTTTTTTAATGTTTATTTACTTTTGAGAGAGAGACAGAGTGTGAGAGGGGGAGGGGCAGAGAGAGAGGGAGACACAGAATCCAAAGCAGGCTCCAGGCTCTGAGCTGTCAGCACAGAACCCTATGGAAGGCTCAAACTCATGAACCATGAGATCATGACCTGAGCTGAAGTCAGACATTTAACTGACTGAGCCACCCAGGTGCCCCCCTCAGTTTGTATTTCTCATGCCTAGATACACAATTGGCACTTACTACTACATTTTTTTGACTAGAAATAAACTCCATTAAAATTCTAAACACATACCATGAAACTACATTCTACATCTCGTAGTTTACCATAACAGATAGATACCTTTCAAGCTATACGGAACAATGAAAACCCACTGCATGCACTATGGTAATTGAGGGTTACATCCCAGGCTGTCGCTAACAAATGAAGTCTCCAGAAGCAGAAGAAAACCATGAGGCTGATGTACATTGTTTTCACTGGGAGTCAAAATCTCTTACCCTTCCAAAATAAGTCTTAATGAGAATAACGCCATCTTTTATTATAATGAGCACTGTCTTTCACAAAGCATTTTGTAAGGGCTCTATATTAAATAATCTTTCCAAGAAGCCCAAGAGAGAAGTGTCATCATTCTATTTTGGCTGATACGAAAGCACAGAACCACTTTTCACTCCTAAAAGTTATGAAGGAGTCCTAAAAGGTTTCTTTGTGTCAGTTAAATCTATTACTACGCCTATTCATAATTACTATCAATAATTGCTGTGTTAGAAACTAAAACAGAAAAATCATAAAGCCATCTCACATGAACATATTATTTTAGTAAAACTTAGTGTGTTTTACAAAACAAAAATGTAGTGAGAAGACTACCATTATTTTGCATTTGGGTAAATCTCTCTAATGCCCAGCTTAACAGAAAACAGCTGGATTCTTACGTTGGCATCTGCATTCAATCTTTTTGCGACGTCACATGTCATGGAGGTTCTGGGAAACTCCACTGTAGACTCGTGAGAGACTGATTGTGAAACAGCAAATAGTGTCAATGTTAGCGTGGTGACAGTTTTGACTTTACCTGGCGATCCTCAGAAGGGAATTTGGGGATCCCAAGAACCCCAAAACCACACTCTGAGAACTGCTGGATTAGAATGACCTGGATTTCAATGACCTGACGGCGCTCAAGCAACTAATTCAGTGACCGAGCCAGGATCTGAATCTGAGCCGTCCAGCCTCGGCCAGCACAGAACCGCGTAGTAGAGAACTGGTGAGTTCGGGGCGCCGCCAGCCTTGCATTATTGTGTTCGGTGAGTGTGTCTGTGCTGGTGATTACGTAACTCCTCACCAATCACTCACACAGCGCAACACGCACGGCTTTGCTGTTTGACCAGAACATCAGAGATGCGGACGTGGCATGAGAACCACCGGGGGGGCAGGCAGCTGTGGGCGGGGCGTTCCTGACACGGATGGGATCGGCTGCACCACTCCGGCACAGGTCAAGTGTACTGTTTCCTGTGAAACGGAGAATTCTGGTGGACCTGGTGGTCTGTTTCTTGGAAACTAGGGCTCGTAACGAGGTTGAGACCACGGTCCCTGAAAGAAACAGATGACTGAAATCCAAAAATTCCACATGCACCAATTATGCAAATGTTTTAATTGCATTTGTTTCAAACACAAGGAGAAGATCTCAAAGCGATAAGAATTTCAATTTGAGAAGTCTCTCTCAAACAGCTGCCAGGGCGTTTTGCTGATTGTGTGTAAAGCCTCTGATGAAGCAGAAAACCCCACGTGCTTTCCAAGTTTAAGAGCTGGTCTGGGAAATGAAAACATCACTAAGACAGACATGTGGGGAGCCAGGAAGCTTTGATGAGGATATTTTATTCCTGTTCATATTTAATGAGACTTGGATATACTCTTAAATAAAAAAAAAAAAAATTAAGTGGGCGAACAGAATTAATATCCATTATTGCAATAAATATTTGAATGACAGATACAGTCAGGAACAGGGACATTTCCTGGGGATTTTAGGATAAGAAAGACAGTCATTTGAGTCAAGACTGACAGTTCTAATGTGGTGAGGGAACAGTTACTATGGGATTAAACCCACGGGAGTCGCCGTAAATGCTGGCTGAGGGGGAGGGGCATAAGTAATGAAGACTTGTTTTGGAAATGGGGGAGCCTCCACTCATCCCTGAAAGACGAACTGGAGTTATCAGATGAAGAAAAAGATGGGCCTTTATCAACAACTCATCTATGTCAAGCACTGACTGTTCAAATTAATGTGGCCTCGTTAAAATGTGATAACACCGTAAGTTTGATATTATTTTGCCAATTTTATGGATGGCAAAAAAATGAGGTTCCTAGAATTTGCCAGCATTGCCCAAGGTAAATGGTATAATTAGTATGTGAACATAATCTGTTTGAGTTCAAGGCACTTTTCATGACAGCGTAGCAGGATGGGGTGGCACAGCCACAAAGACGTGCGGATGCCTGGCACAGCCAGTGCAGTGAGGTGAGTGTGTATTTAGGGACAGTTGCACGTGGAGAAGCAGCTGGAGACACAATGAAGAGGTATGGAGGACTGGATATCGGAAGTGATGAGGTTTCTCCTGTAGGAATGGCAGTGCTCATGTGCACCTTTGAAAAAGGCTTTTCCTGTGGAAGGCAACACATTTTTAAAATACTTGTTTTAAAAGGGTAGGGGTTGTCTGGGTGGCTCAGTTGGTTAAGCATCCAACTCTTGGTTCCAGCTCAGGTCATGATCTCATGGTTCTTGAGTTTGAGCCCCACATTCGGCTCTGTGCTGACAGCACGGAGCCTGCTTGGGATTCTGTCTCCCTCTCTCTCTGCCCCTCCCCCTGCTCATTCTCTCTCTCTCTCTTTCTCTCTCAATAAATAAATAAATAAATAAACTTCAGAAAATAAAATAAAAGGGTGGGGAAGGGGTAGTTATCCACTATTCATTTATTTGATATTGGAATCGAATGCTAAAAAAAATTCAGAGATTTCAAAACTAATACATTAGGTTTATAAACACAAAGAACTAAAAGATTAATCTGATGCTCTGCTCAAGTTTCAAGAACACCAAAGAGAAAACTGTTCTTCTGATCCAAGGCCCTGGTTCATAAACTCTTATTTCAGTTTGTCTTTATTATCGTTAGAATGGAAATACAAAAATTTGAAGAGACTTTCTAGATATGTGTTAGAGCTTTCCCTTTAATGTGGGCTCTCTTCTCATTCTAATTTGGGATACCGTTGTTCCAAAGGCAAGCCTACTGCAGAATATGTTTATCCTAACCAAAGTCCTCCATGTTTCCAAGATTGGGCTTATAAATGGCCCATGCTGGCTGTCACTTCTTTACCAGGGCAGAGCCACATGGCAAAAGGAGATAAGAACTCAAGACACCAGTGGGGTTTTCATAGGACAAGTAAAGCAAAGAAGATTAATAACAAGAAAAGGGGTTTATCCAAGCTGCAAATTATGAGTACAAAGTTGTAAGCAGAGAGGAAATATTCAAGGGTCAAAGAAGCCAGTACTTTGGGTCATTTAATTGGGAGTTTTGTAATAAATGGAAGCTCAGTATAGTGTAAAGGAAGCCAGTGCTGAACAAGAAGAAATGGATAAAAGAGTGTGGAAAATCCCAACGTATTTATATGAGATATAAATGAGTAAGGCTGATTTCTGGCATTACGTACTTTGTTATCTTTTAGGCGGATTCTGAATGGAAAGGGAAAAGCTGCACATCACCCTGGATTTAAAGGAGACAAACCTCGGGGCGCCTGGGTGGCGCAGTCGGTTAAGCGTCCGACTTCAGCCAGGTCACGATCTTGCGGTCCGTGAGTTCGAGCCCCGCGTCAGGCTCTGGGCTGATGGCTCAGAGCCTGGAGCCTGTTTCCGATTCTGTGTCTCCCTCTCTCTCTGCCCCTCCCCCGTTCATGCTCTGTCTCTCTCTGTCCCAAAAATAAATAAACGTTGAAAAAAAAAATTTTAAAGGAGACGAACCCCAATGCTCAACATTAATTTGGCTGCAGTCAGCTTTGTATAGAAAGCAGACAAGACTGCAGAAAGTTCACAATCCCAGAATTGCGCTATTTTCTCACCTTAAACCACATATGAATCGTCTGCATACGAAAAGAATGTTCTCTCATTCATACGAGAGAGCACAGAGACAATACCCCAGGAACAAGAGCACCCGGATCTCGGTGTCTCATCACGAGACAGATCCTCATGGAGAAAGAGCTGACTCTAGGCCTGGGACAGAAAACACACGAGGTGAGCCTGGGATATCTCAAAGGTTAGGAAGTAAATGCTAAAAAAGAAAAGAAAACCCACATTGCGGGAGTATGTCAAAGGGACACAGAAGCCAATTGAGGGAGTTCTTCATTTACAAATCTGGAATAACTTGAACAATGAAATAAATAAAGCAGTATTGGGCTGTGGCCCAAAGTATAAAACAAAAACCAGAGATTCTCGGGAGATGGCACAATAGGGATCATGGAGAATCTGTCTCCACCTAGAAAACAACGGCACTGGCAGAGCGTGTCTGATGCAACTTCCCTGGAATCTACTCAAGGATGGCAACTTCCAGGGAAAGACTCAGATGGTAAATTGTGGTTAATATTGATCAAGTTTAGCTCCTAGAGCACAGGAGCAGTTACCCATTAGCCACACTCAGCCCCAAGGGACACCTGTGTGCCTGTGTTCCTGGAGCAGCTGGCACACCGCTTACAGGTACCCGGACAGGCCACGAGGATCCTGTCCTCCAAACACTGGGGATGGGTGCTGTCTTCACCGACTGCTGCTTCTGATTCCAGAGGTGCAGAGGAAGAGGTAGGCCACTGCTGCATCCCCCCCTCTTGTTGCAAGTCTCTTTGCCTCCGGCTGATTTAAATCCAGGAGATTTAAAGTGCTGGTGCCCTCCCTCCCTCCCTCCCCCTTTTAGTTTTCTCCTTTTCATCTTTTGGTAGCCAGACATTGCGGACATGGACATTCAAAAGCAACCGCCTATATGGGGGAAATTAGAAATGACCACTGCTAATTTCTAATTAAAAGTATGGACTATGCCACACCCCCAGTGATTCATCCCAAAACAAGGACCACAGTTTAATTCCACATACCAGAGACTAAAATCTTCAGCCTTGCCTAAGGGCATACTTCAATCCCTGAACCTTTATTGTGTTGTTTTGTATGGGGAATTTTCTATACGGATTTGTTAGGGTTACAAACAATTAGCAAACAGTTTACGGTTCTATTTCCTATTCCGTACCTCTCTGCCCCATGTTTTGTCTCCTCAAAATCCATTCCAATAAGTAAGTAAGTAAACTGGAGAAGTACATGTTAAAAAAAATGGTCAAATGATTTCTGGCAAAGGTGCCAAGACCATTCAACAAGGAAAAAGCAGTCTTTTCAACAAATGGTACTGAGAACTGGATAGCCACATGTGAAAGCATGAAGCTGAACCCTTGTCTAACACCATATACAAAAATTAACTCCAAGTAGATCAAAGATTTAAACATAAAATCTAACACTGTAAACCCTTAGAAGGCAACATAGGACATAGGTCGCAACATTGGCGTTAACAATTTTTTGGACATGACATCAAAAGAGCAGACAACCAAAGAAAGGCAAATTGAAGTTTATGAAAATTTTAAAAATTTGTGCATCAAAAGACACTATCAATACAGAGTGAAAAAGCAACCGACAGAATGGAAGAACATGTTTGCAAATCTTATCTCTGATGAGGGACTAATACCTAGAGTGGAGAGGACTCATAAAACTCATCAACAACCACCACCACCTGCCTCAAAGATGGACTAGGGACTTGAGACGTTTCCCCAAGGAAGATATACAAATGGACAATAAGGACAGGAAAAGATGCTCAACATCACTAGTCACTAGAAAAATGCAAAATAGGGGCGCCTGGGTGGCACAGTCGGTTAAGCGTCCGACTTCAGCCAGGTCACGATCTCGCGGTCCGTGAGTTCGAGCCCCGCGTCGGGCTCTGGGCTGATGGCTCGGAGCCTGGAGCCTGTTTCCGATTCTGTGTCTCCCTCTCTCTCTGCCCCTCCCCCATTCATGCTCTGTCTCTCTCTGTCCCAAAAAATAAATAAACGTTGGAAAAAAAAAAAAAAAGAAAAATGCAAAATAATACTACCAGATACCATCACGCCCATTAATCCTACTACCAAAAACAAAACAAAAAAATGTTGGTGAGGACATGGAGATATTGGAACCCCTTTGCACTGTGAAGGGCAATGGAAAATGATACAACTTGTATGGAAAAGAAGCATGGTGGTTCCTCAAAAATTAAAAAAAAAAAGGAATTACCATGTGATCAAGCAATTCTATGTCTGGGTATATATCCAAAATAATTGATCTTTATTTATTTTTGACAGAGAGACAGAGACAGAGAGAGATGGGGGGGTGGGGGGAGACACAGAATCCAAAGCAGGCTCTAGGCTCCGAGCCGTCAGCACAGAGCCTGACGTGGGGCTCCAACTCACAGACTGTGAGTTCATGACCTGAGCTGAAGTCGGACACTCAACTGACTCAGCCACCCAGGCACCTGTATACTCAAAATAAATGAAAGCAGTTGCATTCTCAAAGAGATATTTGTACACCTATGTTCCTAACAGAATTGTTTGCAACAGCTAAAATGTGAAAGTAACCCATATGTCTATGTCGAGATAAATGGCTAAGCAAAATTTGGTGCATACGTACAATGGAATATTATTCAGCTTCAGCCTAAAAAGAAGGAAATTCTGACATACGCTACAACACGCATAAAACTTGAGTACGTTATGCTAAGTAGAATAAACCAGTCACAAAAGACAAATGCTATATAATTCCACTTGTATGAGGTACTTAGAGTAGGCAAAGTCATCGAGACAAAAAGTAGAATTGTGAGTGCCAGGTACTGGCAGAGGTGGGTGGGCAAAGGGGTGTCATTGTTCAATTGGTGTAGAGAGTTTCAGTTTTACAAAATGAAAAGAGTTGTGGAGATGGACGGTGGTGACAGTTGTACAACATTATTCATGTATTTAATGCCACCAAACTGTACAGTTAAAAATGGTTAAGATGGTAAATTCTATGTTATGTATATTTTGCCATGGTAAGACAATTAAAAATAAATAAATAGACACGAGTTTACACTGATATATGTAAAATAATGAATAAATAAGTGGAGGGAAAGAGGCAAATCTTCCAGGCACAAGCAAGTAATTTATGTCACTACTCTGCCTTCAAGGATGGGGAGCAGGATTCCCATCCAAGTGTGAGTGAGGTGTAGTTACTTCCTCTAAATGGTTACAATATGGATGTGGGGTGGGGAGGAGAAACCTTTACAGTGGAAAGACTTGACAAACACTACCTCAACCAGGTGATCCATTGTCAACAGTGATACTCCATGTTGATACTACACATTCTTGATATAATATGATTTAAAAAAAGGGTACTTTACCTCTGATTTCTTTCTTCCAAACACCCATAACCCAAGTAAAACCATGAGAAAAAAAAAACCCAGAAAGATACCAATTAAGGGATGTTCTACAAAATACCTGACTAGTACCACTCAAAAATGTCAAGGTCTTCAAAAGCACATAAAGTCTGGGAAATAGTCACTGCCAAGAGGGCCCTGAGGAGACATGACTGAATAGAATGCTGATATCTTGGATGAGATCCTAGAACAGAAAAAGGACATTAGGTAAAAACTAAGGTAATCTGAATAAAGTATGGACCCCAGTATTCATCGGGGTTGATTAATTTCAACAAATGTACCATACAAATATAAGATGTTAATAACTGGGAAAGCTTTTTTTTATTTCCATAAATGTAAAACTGCCTTAATGTCTACTTTAAAAAAGAGACGGTTTCCCACTCACACAAAATACCAAAGTCTATTTTCCTTTTTCCATCTACCTTAATTTTTGCCACATGCAGATAGGCACTTAGTGGAGTTTACAGTTGCAAAAGAAGTAAAGTATGTTGGCAGGCCATCTCTTGCCAACTTAATTTTATAGACTTAATGCTTCTCCAGCAATTAAAATTCATCTAAAACAGATTATACTTTTAATGTAAATTCAGGGTAAAGAATGAGAATATGAAGTCATTAAGAAATACTCAAAAGAAATGACAGGGACAGGCAATACCCCAGCTAACTCACAGCGGCCACTGGAAAAAAGGAAACCTCCATATTTTTCTTCCTAATTAATTCTGCCACTATGTTCTAGTACCTGCTGCAGCTTCAACAGGACACATTCCCCTAAACCTCAACATCAAAAGCTCAAGGATGTAGCAGTTGATAATAGAGAAGTCACCAAGTCATCGACTTTCCATGAAGTTCAAAAATGTCAGGCACTCTACCAGCCTCCTAGACAGAATGTGGTTAGCCATATAATTTGCTCCAGGCTTCATTGTATATATACATGTGTATACATAGTGTGCAAGGCACAGAGGCGTAGGCTTCCCCCTGGCCTCTGCAATCACTCCCACTCTTAGAGAGGTGTCCTGCCAGAAAAGATGCAGTGTCTGCTTCGCAGCAGATAGAGTTTAAATTATCATTTAGACTTGTCTCTCTACATCTTTATCAATATGAACCAATGACAACAGGGACATAACATTCAAGAAATATATAAAAAGAAACAGCACCTCAAAGACAAAAGAGAAACCCAAGCTAAGAAATAGGAAACATTAAAATGCTAGCTATTAATAAATTAAAACATTTAGGCAGATATTGAATGGACTAAAATACATAGCTGCAAGTCTGAAAATGAGTGGGGAAAATAATGATAAACGAACTCAAATTCCCAGAATATGTCAAGAAGACAAGGAGGGAAACTGTGAGAGAAAAGATCAGACATGGCTGATAAATCTGGGAAGTTATTAGCCATATAATTAGGATACTGCAAGAGAAGGGAATAGAGGTAATGAAGGCAATTATTAAAGAAATAAAAGAAGACGAATGCCCTGAGCTGATGAAAAACTTTGTGTTCACATTGAAAGAGAGCTTCATCTATACATATCTAAGGAGTTTTCCTGAATTCTAAGAATAAAGGAGGAGATTTTTTTAAACATCTAGACAGAAAAATAAAGTACTTTAAAACTGGCTTTAATTTTTAAATAAGCAAAAGCAAATGAAAACAGCATGAGTAAACTAATAATGACAAGAGCAAATATTAAGATATTATAAGGCAAAACGTGTCAAATTATAGACAGTCAAAACTGAGAGAACATCTATGAGGCTGACCACTTACAAAGTACAGATGTGCCTGGGTGGCTCAGTTGGTTGAGCATCCAACTCGTGATTTCGGCTCAGGTCATGATGCTGAGGTTGTGGCACTGAGGTCCATGTGGGGCTTCACGTTAAGCCTGGAGACTGCTTGGGACTCTCTCTTTCTCCCTCTGCCCCTTTCCCCTGCTCTCTAAAATAATTTTTTTTAAGTATGAATATAGGGGCACCTAGGTGGCTCAATAGGTTAAGAATCTGACTCTCGATGTCAGCTCAGGTCTTGATCCCAGGGTCTTGAGTTCAAACCCCTCATTGGGCTCCATGCTGGGCATAGAGCCTGCTTAAAAAATAAAAAGTATGAATATACACTATGAATAATGAGAAGAGGATGCAACCCAGAAACAGAGAAGTTTGTCTATTTATTTTTAAATGTTTATTTTTGAGAGAGAAAGAGGGAGAGCACAAGCAAGGGAGGGGCAGAGAGAGAGGGGGACAAAGGATCTGAAACGGGCTCCCCCTCTCACAGCAGCAAGCCCTACCTGGGGTGCGAACTCACCAACCGCAAGCTCATGACCTGAACTGAAGTCAGACGCTCAACCCAGGCACCCCCAAAGAACTTTATTTAAATAAGGGAATATTATGTACAGTTTTATGACAATAAAATAAAAATCTGAATAAATTTGATAACTTGCTAGGAAAATATAATGAGACCAAATTTAAAAGAAGCTAAAAACACGTGCTTATAGACAAATAAGCAGAGGAGATACTGAAAGCCAGAAAAACAAAAAGTTCAGTAAGTAAATACACCAAAATTCAAGTGCTGCTCACTTACAGTGAGATTAAGAGGGGAAAGATTTACACTTTCCACTTTGTATGTTTTTAAAAAACAATTTTCTCTTCATATGCTTTATTTTATACTTAAAGAAGTAAAAAGAGAGAATACAGTGCTATTATTCATGAAAAGCTAAGAACTGGGTTTATTTCCCAGTTCATATACGTTTATATATTAATTGATTTAGCCTATGAATTGATGTTTAATACGTGAATGCAAATTAATAGAAAACATATTAATATGATGCAATATTTATACACATAATTATATAATGGGTAGTTTTAATATATGAACATTTATTTAAAGTTCCAATTTACAGGGGCGCGTGGGTGGCGCAGTCGGTTAAGCGTCTGACTTCAGCCAGGTCATGATCTCGCGGTCCGTGAGTTCGAGCCCCGCGTCGGGCTCTGGGCTGATGGCTCAGAGTCTGGAGCCTGTTTCCGATTCTCTGTCTCCCTCTCTCTCTGCCCCTCCCCCGTTCATGCTCTGTCTCTCTCTGTCCCAAAAATAAATAAACGTTGAAAAAGAAAGAAAAATTAAAGTTCCAATTTACTTTCGGGGTGCCTGGGTGGCTCCGTCGGTTAAGCGTCCGACTTCAGCTCAGGTCATGATCTCACGGTTCATGAGTTTGAGCCCCGCGTCAGGCTCTGTGCTGACAGCTCAGAATCTGGAGCCTGCTTGGGACTCTGTGTCTCCCTCTCTCTCTGCCCCTCCTCCGCTTGCACTCTATCTCTCTCACTCTCAAAAATAAACATTAAAAAAAATAATAAAGTTCCTATTTACTTTCAATATATCTGCCCATGGATTTACATGGGACCAGCTATGTAATTTGTGGTATCCAGTGCCAATAAAAACATGAGGGCCCTTGCCCTATTATTCTTGCCTTATTAAGAGTTTCAAGACAGCAGAGCATTAAACTAAGAAAGGGAGAATGAGCATAAATCCGAATGACTGTACAGATCACACACCCATGAGGATGGCCCTATTCCTACTGATCTTATTTGAAGGGTCCATTCAAACTCCACCTCTTCCAGTTTTCCTGGTACCTTAGTTGAAATAAATCTCTTCCTTCTCTGGGGTTCATAAAACATAGTCCATTCTGCCTTGAGTTATGAATAGCTGTGAATACAAATGTTACTCCCACTGTATTAGAGCTTTTTAAGGCTGAAGCTTTCATCTGAGGCATCTGAGTATCCATGTGGCACTCGGCATAATAGTTCACACATCACGCAGGCTGAAAAATGTTGATCAGAACTATCAAGATAGCACAAATCATTTGTTGAATTGAAGTAAACATTTGAAGCTAAAAAAAACCCACAGAAACAAAAACAAAAGCAAAAACAAAACAAAAACAAAAAACAAAACAAAAACACCTAACTCCAACTTCCCCATTTGCTGAGATACAATTTTAAATACGTGATTGAAGCTCACTGAGTTGCAAAATCTTCATCCACAACTTTACAGGGCTGGCAGCAGGCATTTAATATACTTATAAGCAAAGGAAAAAAAGATTTACAAATGCCCATGATATCTCTGTCAGTTATTTTCAAAGGAATTTCCAAGCACAGAATTCTTCAGCATTTTTCTACAAGGGTATATTACAAGTTACTTGCTTAAAATAAGAACTCCAGTTAACATTAGCAAAGTGCTTTCCCTATGACAGCTTTTATCAGAAACATATGTCAATATGTGTTACTGAGTTCTTAATTATAAATAGCAAAATTCACTCTACCCATTTCAAGTGAAATTAATAAAGAGTATTAAGCATCAAATTTGCAGGAGGCCCAGGGAACTAGGCTTGGTGGCTATACCATCAGAATAATGCAGCGAGAAACCAGTTCCAGAGAAATGCCTAATCACATCCCAGACTGCCAAAGCAGACGCATCATTTTTGCCATAACCTCCTCTTGGCCCTAAAGACGCTAAGGCTTGGACCCCAGGGATTCTGATCCGAATACCTAAGCCCCTGTCACCATGCTTTCAGGAGCTATGAGCAGCTGGAGGATTGTTGCCATCTTGCATGGTTCATTCCTACCTCCAAGATTCCTGTGGGTCTAGCTCCTTGAGAAAACCACAGTCACAAACATAAGTTTAGCTGTCAGAGAGACTGGGAAATATAAGTTCTAGCCTTCCAACCTTTCTGGTACAGGCAAGCTGGCAAAACAGAGTTTGGAGTGGGAGCTCGTGTATGGTATCTGCAGGGTGAAAGTGAGCAAATGTGACAATGACAAACATAGGGAACGAGTTTCCTCTAACCCTTTTGTCCCCTCACCATCCCAAGCACTGAGATAGCGGCTTTAGCATTTTGACTCCGGCAACACAACTTTCTTTTTTTTTCCCTGTGGGTGGGCCGTATCTGTTGATATCGCTTGCATGCCTGGGATAGTCGTGAACTGAAAATGAGAACAATCCTTAACTACCAGGTTTGAGGTCCCCTCTGACAGAAGCTGCCAGAGGGAAGTATGCAGGCAGAATTATGCAATGTGGTCTCTGAATGTCCAATGCAAAATCTTCATGCATGTGAATGCCAATCAAAGTGTGAATTAGAGAAGCCAAAATAAATCTAAAGCACCACACTGGGGAGTGATGAAAAGAGAAGAGCTCTTGGTTGCACTGAGTTTAGAGCAACACTGCAGGAATCAAAGGAAAAGAGCCAGACTGAGCATGTTTTTTTGGGCAATCATGCCGCTTCAAGGAGCTTCACGCTCCTTATTTATAAAGCAAAGTTCTCTCTCTCCTGTCTTGTTCATCCAGATTAAGGGAAAGGAAATAGAAGTGACATTTACTGAGCTCTTTTTGTGCAAGGAGCTGAGCTAGACGTATAATCATAAGGAAAGAGAATTGGTTCACAAGCCCAAATCATCTCAAATAGCTCCTACCCCACAACGAGTTCACAACGAGGAAAAAATAAATGAGAATATGGTATAAATATAAGAGTCAAATTAAAATAAGAAGTTGTGGGGCATCTGGGTGGCTCAGGCAGTGAAGCCTCCGACTCTTGATTTCAGCTTGGGTCATGACCTCATGGTTCATGAGTTTGACTCCCACGTGAGTCTCTGTGCTGACAGTGAGGAACCTGCTTGGGATTCTCTCTCTCCTTCTCTCTCTGCCTCTTTCTCTCTCTCTCAAAATAAATAAATTTAAGAAAAAATAAGAAGTTGTGTTCATAAATAATTAGAAAAACTTTAGAATTTTGATCTATATAAAGCTTGTTATAAAATTAATATAAACATCAATATATACAACAATGTCCAACTCTTAAAACAGGACATCTTCCGATATATATCCAGGGTTTTGTGAAAAAATGTATCAATGTTGACTACATAAAAATGATGATGATGATGATGATGTTTATCTTGATTCTAGATTCCCCTTTTTCCATTTTGCCATCCTGAGGAAATTCTTCAAAGTACCCCATATAATGCTTGCTCTATATTATTATATGCTGAAATTCCAATTCATGTGAGGATTCATTTATACATTCATCAGACAAAAATTCATTCTATGACTCCTGTGTCCTAGAGACACAGGCCCTGGCAAAACATCACTGAACACCAGATATATGGTCCCTGTTCTCATGGGGCTCATACTCCAGCAGAAAGGAGAGGTAGTCACCATGTTTTGGACAGCCTTATTCTGTCCACACCGCCTCTGAATTACATTTAGAGTTAAGCAGCAAGAGACAGAAATGAACACGATCAATTATGAGATAATTGTTATATATTGTTATATTATAACATATTACATTATACATTTATATATTACAAATATGTAAACAAACCACTGTTGGTCAATAAAAAGAGGCAAAATTAATTCCAGTTATACAGAAAGGGACATACTTATAGAACTATAAAGAAGTATAACTGGCTTGGAAAGAATAGGTTGAATTTGGACACAGAATTCTAGTCACAGAGTATGTGCTTAACAAATGTGTGTTGAATAAATAAATGAATAATGGGAGAAGCATTCTAAGAGCACAGCACTGTAAACACATAGAGCTGGGGAAGAAACGCACAGCCTACATTTGAATGAATGCGTAATTTTTAAAAATTTCAAATGCCCCCCATGGAACCCCATGTCAGTCAAGATGGGAGGATTTTGAGAGGAAAAGTAAGACCAAGGCACTGAAGGAAAATATGTTTAATAATAACAAACAGACCCTGTTTTAACCAGAGAGATTAGCGAAAGTGTCCTTCATAATTAAAGTTTACACAAAGGAAATATTCTGCTTCTGCTTCCAAAGAATATACAGAATATACATTACATTGAAAGGAACCTCAGACTTTCCTTTGTCGCCTTGGAAACTAATTCTAAACACATTTAGGTGGGGTAAGTATGAGGGAAGTCTGGGTGTCTCATTCAGTTAAGCATCCGACTTCGGTCATGATCTCACGGTTCATGGGTTCAAGCCCCGCATCAGGCTCTGTGCTGACCGCTCAGAGCCTGGAGCCAGCTTCAGATTCTGTGTCTCCCTCTGTCTCTGGCCCTCCCCCGCTCATGTCGTGTCTCTCTGCATCTCTCAAAAAAGACAATAATAAACATTAAAAAAGAAAGGAGGAGTAAGTATGAGAAAATAATTTATGGTTACTTGCTGACCTCGGCTGCACGAGTTATGTCAGGTGAGAAACAAATATAGAATCAACAAGAAAAGGTCACATGTAAGGAAAGAACTCCTCAGTCTCATTCCCAAGTATCCCTTCCCTTTTCCTCTACCCTCCAAATCCTGGGCACCCAGCCCTCAGAAGGAAGATCCAGCTGGGAAAGTGAAGAATGTCACTCTCAGGTACGAACTCCACTGTGGGGACCCTGAGGAGGTGCTCCCGTGTGAACCACATCGGCCTTCCCCCGTATGAGAGGACGAGGCCTGACTTCTTTTGTAAGAAGAAATTTCCCCCCCTTGGAAGTGTCCTGTGAATTGAAGAGACCATAAAAGCAACATTTGGAGCCTGTCTGTGTAGTGCTACGTGAGCCTACACCTTCCACACTCATCTTCCTCTTGGGTCTGCAGAACACGAGATGTTCTGGAGAAAACTGAGATTTGGATGACTAAGTAACATTCCCAAAGTCACAACGCCTACGAGCAGCAGAGGTCAGACTTAAACGCAGGTCTCCTCGTGGCAAGCCCACACTTCCGCCAACTTTGCAGTCCCCTGTGGACACCTCACTCGCTAGCTGCGGCCCCCCACCGCCCCCCGAGGACGGGAAAACAGCAGCCCATTTGCTACTGAAGGATTGGAGCGGTATTTGAGGAGACGGGTGCTGGGGACTGGTGTGGACTCTTGCTTAGAAGAGTCTGAAGATAAGCCTGCCAGGACCGCCCCGATAGTAGCATGAGCAGAGGCAACTAGAGTGGGAGCCCCGTACTTCCTCTCACAGCTGGACACGTATTTGTGTTTTTACGAGGCCCAAGTGGGCCTGTCGGAGGAAGTCAGGCTATAGTCATATTGAAAAAATTGTATCCCAGTGTATCTCTCCTGGCCAGGATGAGCTGGCTCTAGCAGGCAGAAGCTAGAGTGGTGCCATCAGATGAAGAAGCTGAGGAGGGAAAGGAGGCAACAGACAGTCGGCTACAGACCACATCACTGATATTCTGGAGAGATCGCCCCTGGAAGAGCTCCAGCATGAGCTCAAAAAAAAAAAACCCATAAAAAGTACCCCGGGAGTTGGCATTTGTGTCTCTGTAACACCGAGAGGGCATCGATGCCTAATTAAGAGTGCCCCATTCAAGTAAGACGTTTGGTGACCTTCCTTCTACTCTCCTCTGTTTCAAATCTAGGTAATATGGGTATGAGTGCGGAGTAAGGAGGATTACACAGAGGGAAAAATGCAAAAGCTGCCCACAGCTCTCCTCCAATTGAAAGTATGCAAGGTAAGTCAAGTCTGGGTTGCAGGTAGGGATGAGGTAGGAGTGAGAGGGAAGCTTGACACTGGATAAGAAATTGCCTGGCAAACGGGGTAAGCAGTAAATCACAGCCGTTAGTATTCTGATAACCCCGCCTGTAGCGTTGCAGTGCAAGTCACAGAGACAGGAGTACAAGCCGCACAGCTACTAAGTGCCCGAATCAAAAGCCTACACAAGTCAGCGTGGCTTCACAGCCCATGCTTATCTCAGAGTCCTGTGCTCGCTCCCTGCTACCAGTCTCCCTGGGGAAAATCGTGGTCTTTGTTCCTGGGATGACAGGGAAGTTGGCTCACTTTTAAATCCTACCACTCGCCCTGGTAGAAGTTTATACATTACCTGTAAAAACAGCAATTTCTTAAGTCTATGTGGGGAGGAACATGAGATATACCTCAGCATTCTCCGTTCCAAATTACACTCAGGAGGAAGGGAATCTAGGAGTAGGAATGTGGAAACATGTCCCTTTCCTGGTCTACAGGATGGCTTTTGGAAACCCCAAAAAGAACGCTCAAAAATATCAGAGCACAGGGGCGCCTGGGTGGCGCAGTCGGTTAAGCGTCCGACTTCAGCCAGGTCACGATCTCGCGGTCCGTGAGTTCGAGCCCCACGTCGGGCTCTGGGCTGATGGCTCAGAGCCTGGAGCCTGTTTCCGATTCTGTGTCTCCCTCTCTCTCTGCCCCTCCCCCGTTCATGCTCTGTCTCTCTCTGTCCCAAAAATAAATAAACGTTGAAAAAAAAAAAATTTAAAAAAAAAAAAATATCAGAGCACAGAAGACCACTCAAATTGAGTCTGGCAGACAAGTCTCCGTGGAGAAAGAGATGAAAAGTTCACGTTCAAACTGTCTGCCTGACGTTTAATAGGACTATCTCTCCGAAGCCAAACGACGACCCCACATAACACTGAAGCTCTTTGCAAATGGAGGGTACCATTTTTCAAGAATTGGAAATGAATCATCATTATAGCTCTTCTATTATTAAATAGCCAGTGTTAGGGATGATTAACTTTCTAGAGCCAGCCACTGAATCAGATAAGATGTGGCCTGCATTGACCAACTAATTCTACTACTGCCTAAAAATCTGAACATGAAAAAAAGCTTCATGTTCAAAGGTGTTCATCATAGTCTTTTTTTATAATCATGAAACATTTGTTAGCAACTCAAGCCCGACGATATGAAAATGTTTAATAAAATGATGGTAAGGTTACTGTGGGAAACTACTGTGTAGCTCATAAGTCGGCATTCACACCACTATTCAGAACATCATGGGCCAGGTAACCAGTGAGTAGCAAAGACACTGAAGGGCACAGGCTGAACGAAGGACAAGAGTCTCTTGGTTAAGGCATTTGGGGATTCCTCAAATACTGGGCCTTGAAGGATGAGTTGGAGTTACCAGTGCAACAGTTCAGAGGGATAAAAATCACTAATAAAATGCACAATGATCTTCTAGGATAGACTGTGGAAGGAGAACTTTCTTACACAGTTTCTTCCTTGAAAGCCATTAAATTTTTGCTTAAAGCAGAAAAGGAATTCCCATCTAAAATGAAACTAGGATATAATTGCAATCACTTCTGGATGCATCTTCCAGATATTTAAAAAAAAAGACTAAAATTTGGTAAACATTTATTCAATAAATTGTACTAAGATCTGAAATGCAATGATAAACAGGAAAGACATGACCTCTAATGTCATTTGGTTTATTTTGAATAACTAAGTTCACATACTAATAAATGAACTGTAACTGAGGTCAGAGTGGTAACAAATGTCCTAGGAAGACACAGTTTTGAGTTACAGAATGATTGCCAGAGGGAACGACTCTGAATAAGCTAACAGGAGAATTCAGACGTGTTACCAAATCCAAGATCAAAGTTCAGAGATAATCCTATACCCCAGCAATAACCTATTTTATGGAAAAAGGCATCATTCACAACAGAAACTTAAACTATAAGGAAATAAACCTTTATAACACCCACATTAAAAATACTGTAAAATAATGTTGAAAGAGGTAAAATATGTCTATAAATGATCAAAAGACCACGTATAATTTGTTCATGGATAGGAAATCTCACCATCCTAACTTGGTCATTCCCCTCCCCCACCAAAAAAAAAAAAAAACCTCATATCTTCAATATAAATCAAAATCTCAACATGATTTTTCATGGGACTAAATAAACTGATTCTAAAATTATTTGAAAAGGCAATTATCTAATATATTTCAAAATAATTCTTTTTTCTTTTTTCAAAATAATTCTTAAAAAAAAGAATCAATGTAACTTGCCCTATTAGATATATTAATTTATAAAACTATGGCAGTATTAAAACATTAAGGCAGACACTCAAACACAGAAAAATAGATAAAGGGAATCAATAAGAGAGATGAGAAACAGACTCAGGTTTGTGTGGAAATTAGTACCTGACGTGCAAGGCATAGAAATCCTGCACAATGATAAACTGTTCATTAAAAGTTATAGTGACTCAGTTGGCTTTCCTTATAAAAAACCAAATCTAGAGCTCTATTTCACATCTGAGAAAAAACAAATTGCAAATGTACCAAATATCTAATTTATAGGATCAAACTTACATTTAAAAGGAAATGTGGAAAGATGTCTTCAGAACTTCTAAAAATGTTTGGGTGCCTGGGTGGCTCAGTCTAACCGGTTAAGCATCTGACTCAATTTCAGCTCAGATCATGATCTCATGGTTCGTGAGTTTGAGCCCTGAGTCAGGCTCTGGGCTGAGAGTATGGAGCCTGTTAGGGATTCTCTCTCTCTCTCTCTCTCTCTCTCTCTCTCTCTTTCTGCCCCTCCCCTGCTCACATGTGCACACTCTCTCTCTCTCAATAAATAAAAATTAAAAAATTAAAATTAAAAATTAAAAATGTAAACATTTCTTGGATAAGACAGATTAAAAAACAATGAGCAGGAAAGATTAGTAACTGATTATATCAGAATTTAAAATTACTATAATATAAAGATGGCATATGCAAAGTTTGAAAAGGGCCAGATGGGGAGAAGAGATTTCTATTAAATATAAAAAATTTATTATTTAAAATAAAAATAATCCAATAGGAAAAAAATGAACAAAAGAATTATTTGAATAGGCAATCCCAGAAGATAGCCAATCAATAGGAAAATAGATGCAATCTCATGGAAAATGAGTCAAGCATGAAGTAAAGCCAATATCCTCATATCAGATGACTGACAAAATTCAGTAAGTTTGACATTACAAAGTGTTGGCAATGATGAGGGCAAACCAAAGTTTTCCTATTCTCTGTAGAATGAATCTTAATTTATAAAACTAATATAGAGAGCATTTAGAGGTCTAGTGAAATTGAAATGAATAGATCTTACTCTACAGTAACTCCACTTCGTGGTTTACACTATAAAAAAAACTCACATACTTATGTACTAAGAGATAAGCCTTAAGTATTCCCACCACACACACACACACACACACACACACACACACACACACACACACACAAAGATCATTATGTGAGGTGATAGATGTGTTAATTAACTTGATTGTAGTAATCATTTCACAAAGTATATGCATGTCAAGCCATCACTGTGTACATCACTTTAAATATATACAATTTTGTCAAGTATACCCAAGTAAAGCTGAAAACACATTTAAAAAAATTTTTTAACTAAAAAAGAAAGAAACATCTACCAGAAAAACTTGAAACAACATGAATGGCCAAGTGAGATGGTGTATTTGTAAGTAATCTTTGTTTATCTTCACAGTGTTGAATCAAATATGTAATTGTGGAATGGCATTTACAACATGATAGCATTAAGTAAATAAAATACATACACACGCCCCTCCAAAGTGATGTGAAAAGATCCGCCCAAATCAAGAGAGTTTACTCTAGGGAGAAAGACTTAGTAATGCAGTTGAGAAACAAAGGAAGTTTTCTCCCAATGTATTGCATGATTAGGGGATTATAAAACATTTGTATTATTTTTTGATGTTGGTTACATGGGTGTCTGGCATTTCCTTCCAAATCTTTTGAACCTTTCAAAATTAAAACACATGCACACACATACACAGTACTCAGTAACCACTAAAGTAAAAGCAAAAAAAAAAAAAAAAAAAAAAAGGAGAAAGATGAATAAAAAGGATCTTGAAAAGTTTGATTATTAACAGAAAACCAAGAACTGGGATGGTTAATGGGGCAAACCTATGGGAGCTAAGGTTACAGGATTTTTTTTCAGGTGGAAAAGGCTAACAAATGCTCCAAATACATTGGGAAAGATTCACCAGAGAAGCTACGATTAATGATGCAGTGGAGAAATGGACTAGCCAAAGACAGAGGCTGTTGAAAAGCAAGAGACAAAGAAATCTATCATAATTGTGGATTCCTTGAAAGATAGAGAGAGGCTTTCTCCCCTGAAAATAGAAAGAAAGATAGTGCAAAAGTTTATACAGCTTTGGTATGTGTGCAGAATACTACAGTAGACTCTTCCCCAATTTGGGGAATCTTTCTCCTGATAGATTTGGAGAAGTCAGCTCGAGTAGTGGCTTCTCATAACCAGTGGAGGCCAGAGGCTATCCGATTTTGCTGTCATTATTCCTGAAGACCAATCCTGGAAGGAGAAATGGGTCTGCAAAGATGCTAAGTTGATGTTAATATATCGTGGCTGCTACAGAAGGAAGCTTCACAAAGAGGTAGTGCTGACCTTACCCTACATCTACCCCACAAACGTTATGTTTTACCCCTGCATGCGGGTTTTTTTTTGTTCTTTTGTTTCATTTTGTTTTGTTTTTGGCTTCTTGCATTGTAATTACTCCTTCATCCAAATCTGTTCCTCTGCAAGAGATTTCAGACAGACAGGGTGAAACATCAGCATCAAACACTGACACAATGAAAGTTAAACTTCACTTCCCCTTTCCCAAAAACTTATTTCAAAAAGAATGTTGAATGGGGCACATAAGTAGGTTGGAAGTTGTGAAGGGAGGCATGTCTTAGTTTGAAAATTTATGATGCTAGACATATACACCTGAGAGATGAATACCAGCTGTCATATAGTATATATTAAGAGGGCTCCCATGCCAAAAAGATAAAGCAATTCACATCTGATGACTTCAATTTTCAGTTTGAAATATGAAGCTAGGTCATCAGCTGAGAGTGATGAAGAGATTATTTGAGGAGTAAATTAGCTTTGAGATAGTCATCTTAGATCATGATAAAAAGAGGTATTAGAGACACGTGGAAGGATTCCTAGTCCATTCTCCTTTCAACTTAGTGATCTTCTAGGGAAAACAAAAATTGTGTAGTTCACTTGTGTGATTTTTCTCCTTAGCCAGAGTCAGCTGCTCAGGTGCAGACCCTAAGGATATGGATTGTAATTTCCATCAAAGGTGAGTAAAAAAGAGGAAGATAAATACAAAAATATTGACAGTATTTTCAAGAAACTCATAATAATGAATGAAGAAACTCATGACCAAACAGCGGGAAAGTAAGGGATTCAGTGACAGTGAGAAAGTCATGGGTTCATTGGTTTAAAATCCTTGATGCAGTTTAAAAAATGGTGGGGTGGGGGAGGGAGTGAAGAATGAAATGGAGATTCTTAAAGCAAGAAAAATAGGAAATTGTGAGTAGAAATTAGGATGTTCTATTTTAACTTCAGAGGGTATCATGTTAGGTGATAATAAATTCTAGAGTGTAACCTCTAGTGGGGTTGCAAATAAGTTTACTGGAGTTGAAGAGATAAAGAACCAGAGACTTTTGGATGACTTATTCATGTAGATGTTGAAGTCCCTGACAACATGAATTGAGATAGAAAGAAATACTACAGTCCTAGAGGTAAAAAGAAATGAAAAAATACAGAGTTATTCATAGAAGACAGTGGCTAAGTGGGAAGAAAAGGTCTTAGCTAACTGATATGATCTTCAAGACAGCAAGAGATCTGTCCATTCCATTTGGCCCTAAGATGAGAGGGGAAGACAAAATCCTACAATCAACTTAATTTTGTAAGAACAGAAAGAAAAGTAGTATCTAATGGGCAGCCTCATTTTACTTAAAGTAGCAAAAAGTACATTCAGAAAAAGAGGTTCAGAGTATTAGAACATAGACAGCTGACAGTGAAGAAGTTCCAGAATGCCCAGTGAGAGACTTGGAGAGCAGATACATGAGTGGAAAATTGTATCAGATGAGGGGATGGGTCCAGAGCAGCTAGGGGAGGACAGCACAGGTGCTAGCTCACCTAGGAGACAAGGACTTCAGCACAAAACCAATCAAAATTCTAGTAAATTACTTTGTGGATATTCACAAACTGATTCCAAAGTTTTTAAGAAAAGGCAAAACACCCAGAATAGCCAACACAATATTGAAGGAGAAGAACAATGTTGGAGGACTGAAACTACTCAACTTCAGGCCTTATTACAGAGCTATAGTAATCAAGAGAGTGTGGTACTGGTGAAAGAAAAGACAAATAGATCAGTAGAACAGAGCCCAAAAGTAGACATAGACAAATATAGTTAATTAATCTCTGACAGAGGATCAAAGGTAATTCAATGAAGAAAGGATAGCCTGTTCAACAAATGACGCTGGAACGATTGGACATCCACATGCAAAAAAAAAAAAAAAAAAAAAAATGAGTGTAGACACATCTTACATATTTCACAAACATTTAGTCAAAATGGGTCATATATGTGAACATAAAATGCAAATTTATGAAACTCCTAGAGGAGAACATAGGAGAAAATCTAGATGACCTTGAGCTTAGAGCAATGACTTCTTAGATACTACAAAAACATGATAAATGAGAAGGAGAAATTGGTAAGTTGGATTTCATCAAATTAAAAAATTATGCTCTGCAAAAAAACACTGTTAAGAGAATGGACAGGCTACAGACTCAAAGAAAATTGGTCAATCACATGTACCCATGTGACAGGTATCCACAACTAGTTAACCACAAGTAGATAATACATACCTAAACAGAGTACCTTGAAATGTTTCGTTGGTGGAGAGAAAATACCACCACCAATAAAAATGTCATGCAAATGTAAACATAAGAAGAGCAGCAGTTTCAACATTCATGTTATAAATTATGAAAAAATAAAAATAAAGCTTCCCTTTATAGTTATTAATGGAACCATCAGCAGAGAAATTATGACTTATGTTTGCATAAGTTAAGCAACCGAAAGTAATAATTATATGAAGCGACAAATAATATAAAAATAAATAACGAAAAATATAACACAAATGGGAATTTTTTCATTGTTTACAGATTAAGTAGACACAATCATGCACAGATGCAGAGCAAGGACTGGCAGATATTTTGTGTAAAGGGCCAGATGGTAAATACTTTATCCTTCGCAGGTCTATGGTCTCTACTGAAACTTCTCAACTCTGCTGTTGTGTGAAAGCAACCATAGATAATGTGTAAACATATTGGCATAACTGTGAACAACTAAAACTTTATTTATAAAATAATTGCCAGCTGGACTTGGCCATCAGGCTGTACTCTGCCAACCCCTGTTACAGAATATCGGAATAGTATCAATAGAAATGCCTATCTCAAGTATTTGTTTTTATACACACGTGCACACATATAAAACTCTATACCCTTCACATGTAGACTGCATCTTCTTTTCAAACACTGTAGTTCATAAACTGTATTTTATTTTTATTTAAAAAAATTTTTTTTACGTTTACTTTTGAGAGAGAGAGAGAGAGAGAGAGAGACAGAGCATGAGCAAGGGAGGAGCAGAGAGAGAGGGAGACACAGAATCCGAAGCAGACTCCAGGCTCTGAGCTATCAACACAGAGCCTGACGTGGGGCTCAAACCCACTAACCACAAGATCATGACCTGAGCCGAAGTCGGATGCTTAACCGATTAAGCTACCCAGGCACTCCTGTAAAATGCATTTTAAAGAATGATAATAGTTTAGAAATAGAAGGTATCAGATTTGCTCAGTGCAATTTAGTGACCACATAAATAGCAAAAGTAGAAAAATTTTTAAAAACAACTGATTACTTAAAAAAAAATTCTCTCTTAAACACTATTGGCTCAAGCAAGTTTCTGTATCTAATGCAGAACATCTAGCAACCAATGTCAATAATATTGTGGTTCAGATGGTATAAATCAAATCAACACTTAATATCTAAGCCATAAACTAAAGCTAAGAACGTTCTAAGAGAAAAAAATGGAAAGCCTTAAACAGTTTCATTTTTAATCAAGAAAGAGTGAAAATGAAATAACTTCATTGATTCAACTACCATATACAAATAGCGTGCCTAGGAAGAGCCTTCCTAAGCCTACCTAAGCTGCAGAATAGGCAACACAGGAAAGCAGCAGTTTAACAAAATTGTATTATTTCGTATGAAGGAAATGTATTTCTGCTAGGGTGTGTTATGTTTCTCAGGACTATATGTCTAAGAGGAAGTGTAGGACTTCACTCTACCACTCTCTGCAACAGAGCTCCCAACCTCAGACCCCAGATGCAGGAGTCAAGATAAGTATGTATGTGCTGAGGGGGATCATGGAAGGTAGCTGTCAATCCATTCAACACACGTTTTTGTTTGTAAAAGTGAGTAGATGAGCAAAAATCACCAAACATATGAATAAAACAGGCAGCTCTATAGAAGGTTGCCCGAGAAGTCATAGCTAATATTGCCCAGTGAAAAAGAGTTTATTTGAGATCCAGGAAATTAACACAGGAAAAAACTTACACATACACATAGCGTACATATGTATCTTGCAGGAGGTTTGAGGCGCTGTTGGAGTACTAATAAAATAAGAGCTCGCTTCTTTTGCCAAAGGAGAATTTTTTTTAATATCAAAGAAAGAATTATAAAAAAAACACATGTAAGTAATGAATATCACAATGGACAGAATTACAAACTGAATTAATGAAAAGATGGCCAAAATTCTCCCAAATCTCAGAGCAAAAACATAGAGAAATATAAATTATGGAAGACACATGTAATATAGCCAGAAAAAAATTTTTAAACAATTCTGGATTCTGGGAGAAAAGAGGATAGTGAGTTAAACCTTTTACTGTAAATTAAATTTGCATTTATTCTTAAGAAAAAAATGTTTAAGACACGCAAGACCTCAGGACAATATATTCACAAATACTTCTGAAAACAGTTATTTCATGTTATTCTTTGCGTAGAAAAGGCAGTAATGTATACAGTTAGAGTCTAGCTTGGCAGTCTTGGAGAGTAAGGAAAAGTGGAACCATTCAACTCCAACAACCTGATAGTCCCATGGGGTTGGGGTCACCCTTATGTTGACTAGTGTAAGGCAATAACTGGAAGGAGGGAAGGGCAGCCCCCCATGGAACTGGAAATAGAATTAAACAGAGTTCTAAAATGGCAACAAATTAAAAAAGATCAAGAGAGACAGTCAAACACAACTTTTATTTACGCCAGTGAGGGAGAACCACACTTTTATAAAGTAGAAAGAGGAAACCAGACAATCTAAAGATGATAGTTGGATGAATGGATGGGTGGGTGAATGGATAATCCAACAGATATACATATATACACATTAACAAAAAATATGATGGATCTAAAACTTAGATATGATTTATGGGAACTTTGTTTAACTTTTAAATTTCTCTATTGCTGAAAAGTGTTATAATAAGCATCTAATGTCTTTCATTATGAGAGAAAAAAAGTTTTCATATCTTTAAAATAGAAAGTTCCTTTCTTTTTCGAAACCTAGCAGATTAAAAAAAAACACACACACACATCGAACTACATTAAATGTTTCCCTCCTGGTCAACCTGATCAAGAACTCTATAGAAAACCTACGGCTAACATCATACTTAATGACAAGAAAATAGTACCTTTCCTGCTAAGATGAAGAACAAGGCAAGGATGCCACTTCCTGTACCTTTTCAACATTATACCAGAAGTCCAAGTGAATGCAATAAGACAAAAAAAAGAAAAAAAAGTACACAACCTTGGAAGGAAGAAAGAAAACCGACTTTGCTTCCAAATGATATGATTGTCTTTGTAGAAAATCCAAAGGAATCATCAACAACAACTCTTGGAACTAATAAGCAATTATAAAAAGGTTGCAAGATACAAGGTTAAAATACAAAAGACAGCTGTTTTCCTATACATCAGCAATCAGCGAATGGAATTTGAAACAGAAACACAATACCATTTACATTAGCACACCAAAAAAAACTTAGGTATAACAAAACATGTACAAGATCTATGAATATGAGGAAAACTGTAAGTCTCTGATGAAAGAAGTGAAAGAAGAACTAAATGAGAAAGATATTCCATTCCATTAAGGACTCAATATTCTCAATATATCTGTTCTTCCAAACTCGATCTATAGATTTAACACAAACCCAGTCAAAAACCTAATAATTTATCTTGTGAATGTTCAGAAACTGAATCTAAATTTTATACTGAAAGGCAAAAAAAAAAACCCCTGAAAAGCCAACATATTGAAAGAGAGGAGTAAAGTCATAGGACTGTCACTACCCAACTTCAAGCCTTATTATAAAGCTATAGTCATCAAGAGAATGTGTTATGTGTTGGCAAAATAATAGACAAGTAAATCAACGGAATAGAATAGAGAGTCCAGAAATACCTATATGTAAATATGGTCAACTAATCTTTGACAAAGGAGTGAAGATAATACAATCAATAAATGGTTCTGGAACAAGTTGATATCCACATGCAAAGGAAAAAAATATCCAGACATAGACTTTATACTCTTTATAAAAATCAATTCAAAATATACCACAGACTAAACATAAAATGTAAACTATAAAAGTCCTAGAAGATAACATAGGAGAAAAATGGGGATCACCTTGGATATGGGGAAGACTTTTTAGATATAATGTGAAAGGCATGATCCATGAAAAAAAATAATTGATGAGTTGAAATTCATCAAAATTAGAATATTTCGCTATGCAAAAGACACTGTCAAAAGAATGAGAAGACAAGCCACAGAAACCCACCAGGAGAAAATATTTGCAAATGCCACATGTGATGAAGTACTGTCATCTAAAGTCCACAAATAACTCTTTAAACTCAACAATAAGAAACACAAACAACACAATTTAAAGAGGGGCCAATATTCTCAATAGACACCTCACGAAAGAAGATATACAAACAGCAAATAAGCATATGAAAAGATGCTCCACATCACACGTCATCACGGAAATGCAAATTAAAACAAGATACTCCACACACTAATTAGAAGGGCCAAAGTCTGAAACACTGACAACACCAAATGCCGGCAAAAGTATGAAATACTAGGAACTCTCTCTCATTGTTGGTGGAAACGCAAAATGGTATGACCACTTTGGAAGACAGCTTCCCAAATTCTTACAAAACTAAACGTTCTCTTACCATATGATCCAGCAATCCCACTCCTTGGTTTATACCCAAATGGATTGAAAACTTAAGTCCACACAAAACCTATACACTAATGCTTAGAGCAGCTTTGTTCACAATTGCCAAAACTTGGAAGCAACCAAGATGTCTTTCAGTAATTGAATGCGTAAACTGTGGTCCATCCAGACAATGGAGAATTATTTTATTCCGTACTAAAAAAAAAAAAAAGAAACTATCAAGCCATGAAAAGACATGGAGGAAACTTAAGTGCAAATTATTATGTGAAAGAAACCAATCTGATATAGCTACACACTGAATCATTCCAACTGCATGACCTGGGAAAGATGAAACAGCAGAGACAATAGGAGCAGTGAATTCACAGGCAGAACACAGAAGAAGTTTAGGGCAGTGAAACTTCCATGTTTGATACTATAACGGTGCATACGTGTTTTTATATGTGTCCATACCCACAGAATGTAAAACACCAAGAGTGAACCCTCATGTAAACTATGGAATGTGGATGATTATGGTATGTCCTGTAGACTCACAAGTCCTAGCCAATGTGCCATTCTGTTGGGGGATGCTGAGGATGGGGGAGGCTATAGGTAGTGACTGTAGGAAATGAAAAATCTCTGTGCCTTCCACTCAATTTTGCTGTGTACTTAAAACTGATCAAAAAATTAAAATCCATTTAAAAAATTATCCTCATCCTTCACGCATGACAGGGAAGAGATTTAATCACACAATAATATGGTTAAAAAAAGTAAAATCCTGGTTTCATTATGATTTAATGTAGTCATATGGCCAGACCAGCAAGTATCAAACCCCTAAATCCAAAGCATCTTTATTAGGAAAAATCTCCTCCCTTTCTCCCTCTATCTTGGTTTGGCAAACAAAGTTCTACTGCTTTAAAGATTTACTTGGAAGGTTTGAAGCAATTTACTCCTTGCTAAGCCAACGAAACAGTTACTCCAAAATTGGTAGAAAATCCATTTTAGCTGAACGTGAAACTTCTCTATTCACAAGTTCAAATATTTAGTAAAGCAACTCACAACTGAATCAAATGCAAATTGTTAACAACGGGAAGTGAGTGTTCTCTGATTTCCAGTTACCCTCCAAAGTTTTACATAATTTTAAAAGTATAAATAAAATACCACAATTATACACAAAGAGAATGAAAGAAGAATCAGTCTTGATTATAGTGAAAGGGATTTTTTTGGGTAATTTGTATAATAAATATCTTATTCCTTATAAAATTGCACCTGGGGCACCCAACTGAAGGTCAGATAAATGTCACCAGAAATGTGTTTGGTCTTGTTTTCATTTTCTCTCTTCCCAATGATAGTAACTCACATGCACAATCCTCAAAGTGAACACCTGTCTCCCCCCACAGTCCTCCCTCTGCTGCTCTATAGGGACACTGTGCGTGTGCAGGCTCTCCTATCACTGCATGAAATACTCTGTATGCAAGGTAAATGTGTAACTTTTAACATTTGGATGGAAGATAAAAAGTATAAGAGCTCATTGGAAGCAGAAATATAAAAGGAGAGTGTCTAACGCAGCCAATGTTAAGGTCTCCACAAACTGAAGATGCAAATAAAATCATGATGATTTTATTTTCCCTAATCATCACTGGAACCCCAATTCCTTACTAGCAGAAAGCCCAATAATACCCTCTAAATATTAATACTTATATCCTATTCCTTTCATCGTAGAAGAACCCCCAGTGTCATGCTTGACCCAAAGAGCTAAATCTTCTAATGCCAAGCATGGAACAGACTGCAGCTAGTTTTTCGTTGTCATAGATCCCTATGTTTACACTGTATCTTTATTAAAGTTTACCCTACACAATCTGATTGGTGATGTTTACTCACTGTAACAATGATGTTTCTGCTTGTTAAATCCAAGGTTTATCACAGAAAGATGATCCACTTTGAAAAGAGACCCAAGGTGACAGCTCTTAGCAGTCTTAGCATCCATGTCTCAGAATGAAAACAGCTCAGATACCTCACATCAAAAATCTGAAATGACTATGTCTCTGGCCTCCTAGTTATTTGACTCCCCAGGACATTGGGTCACCTTTTCTTTTAATTTTCTAAAAACAAAGAGCCTTATTAAAACTATTCCTGGACAATTAGATGTTCATTCTCTACCCAGCTTCATAAGGGAGCCTACATTCAATAATTTGGTATTCTAAGAAGGCATCCTTGGGAAACTCAGGGCTATTCTCTGCTCTGGCTCATACCAAGAAGTACAGTACTTGTGTTGCTACAGAAAAAAAAAAAAAAAAAGAAAAGAAAAAAAAAAGAAAGAAATGTTGATCACCTCCAGGGCAACCCTTTGGTAAAGCATCTGGTTATGCTAAGAATAGTAACTTTTCCCTGTCTTCTGAAAAGATAGTAATTTATCAAAATATTACTCTCTATTTATTCTTTTTTGCAATCCTCTCCCTCACCACTAATTTTTTTCAATGTGTCCTATCCCTATACAACAAAGGGGAAAACTAATAGTCATTGATACACCTAGCAGTGCCTGCACTTGACTTACATGATCTCACCTGATCCTCCCAAGCAAAACAGTGAGAGGCTCTGTATGTAGGTCAAAGGCAGGATTTGAACCCCGGGGCTATTTGTCTCTAACACCCATATCCTGCCTCTTAAGCCTAACTGTGTAATCATGCCCATTTGAGAGGTAGGAAATTGAATCTCAAAGATATTAAATAAGATGCCCACACTAAAGTCTCACAGCTGACAAGAATGAGAGTTCAGAGTCAGATTCTCCAAATACTGGGCCTGTTTTTCTCAGCATTTCTCTCTCTCTCTTTTTTCCCAAAGAACAAGAACAAAATCGCATTGCATTAGTGGCCACGTCTGGCTCTGAGACGTTTTCTTTTCTTCTGTCAGCATCAGAATGAAGACAGGCAGACGCTGGTGAAGGCCATCAGTCATCTGGAAGAAAACCTGCCCAGAGCCCATTAGCCATAAAAACAGGATGTTTTGGGACACCTTTCAGAAATTCCCTTTCAGGGACCTTTTCAATGCAATTACGACCTTGTCTCTGTTCTCAAAGGACTGTCACCAAGCACTTAAGGAACTCACCTGCCTGCTAAAATGCCCCATAGGCCAATGGAAAATGTTCCTCAATCAGGAGCGAAAGTCAGAGGTTCTTGCTGATTGCCACAAGATGGGAAGACAGCTTTGCCCAGGTCATCCAGGGCCACCTGCCACGCCCTGACTTTTGTAAGAAAGGAGGTGAGCAGCAGGGATGCAGAATTTCAGAATGTAACCCCTAAGGTCCTTCCCTCCACTGCCTCCGAGAATATTTAACATTTCACTTTCTGGTACAAACATGAAACAGGAAACAAGCAAACAGAAACCTCTCTTATTTTAAGGGCAGGTCATTCCTTCGAAAAAGACTTAGAGGAAGCTCAAAGCCTTCAGTCAAATAGCAAATGTTGGAAGCTTCCATTACCAGACTTCCGGCTGTGTGCTTTATATAAATGATTGCATTAAGCCTTCTGAAAAAAACCACAAGTGAGGATCCCGGGTTTCAGCATGGGTAAATGGTTCAAAGGCTCCTCCTAACATTGGTGGCTAGTTGGGGACAACGGTTCCTCCAAGAAAAAAGCTTCCATGGAGTATGAGAGTGAATGAAACACAGGCAAGTGTGTGCAGAAAGTGCCAGAGGGACACAGGTGCAGGACATCCCATGGAGCCCCTGAGGAAGCATGGCCTTGAACTCACACCCCCCTCAGACACATCCGTCCTCTGGCCAAAATCACGGTGGACACCTAGGGAATGAGATGTGACAAGAGCAGAGCATGCCTCAGGCATCAGCAAGCTGGGGACTTGGGCAAGCTGCTCACCCTCTCTGGGCCTCAATTGACACATGCATAAAGGGGGACTTTGGATAAGATATCTGCAAGATCCCTCTGGCTCCACTACTCTTCAAGTTCATAGTGGTTTTTTTTTTTAATTTTTTTAATGTTTATTTATTTCTGAGAGGGAGGCTGGGGGCAGGGGGAAGTATGAGAACAGGAGGGGCAGAGAGAGGGAGACAGAAGATCTGAAGCAGGTTCCACGCTGACAGCCTCAAGGCAAACGCAGGCTCCAACTCATAAACCTTGAGACCATGACCTGAGCCAAAGCGGGGACGCTCAACCGACTGAGCCACCCAGGCGCCCCTTGAGTTCCTGTTCCAACAACACTATAGGTTGACATAAAATATTCAATTGCCTGATTCAAACAAATGGATGTAAAACAGCATGATGTGTTATTTTTGCAATAATGTTCGACCTGATTCATTGAGGATTACGGAAGTATCAAACTCGATACACGGAGTTTTATACCACAAATTGTTTCCGCTTTTGGAAGGACAAAGGTAAATATTACCTCATGTTCTACGGTTTATAAAATCCGCATATATTATGGTTATTAAATCTCCCTAAGTATTTGAAGCAGACGTTAATGTTCCCAGTTAAGATCACTAAGACCCAGGAAGTATAAAGGAGTCTGCCCAGAGGGACAGAACTAGTAGGTGGCAAAGCCAGGACTGAAATCCTTATCCTGACCCCAAATCTCTTGTTCCCTACATGTGTACACTTTTCCTTAAGATTAACAATAAATAAATGCATTTTTACCCCGCAACAAATTAAAATTCAACATGTAGGGGCACCTGGTTGGCTCAGTCTGTTTAGCACCGACTTCAGTCCAGGTCATGGCCTCATTCATGGTTCGTGGGTTCCAGTGTTGGGTTCTGTGCTGACAGCTCAGAGCCTGGAGCCTGCTTCGAATTCTGTGTCTCTCTCTCTGTGTCTCTCAAAAATAAACAAACACTAAAAGAAAAAAATTCACAATTTACCATCAAAGGCATCACTAGATCTATTTAATGGATCTGTTTGGAATATGGCAAAATTTCTGAATAGTTTGAAGTTAATTCTTTATGGCAGACCCTAAATTTGCAGCTTTTCATTCTATAAGAACAAAGATGAGGAGAAAAACAAAAAGATGGATATCTCCACATCTTGTCACTCAAAAGCAAATCAGTTTTTAAACTAGTGGCTCAGTAAGTGCCCAAATGCAAGCGTGTCTCCATTCTGAACCATCAAAACATGTTTTCCTGCCCAGAGCTAAGACCATTTCAAACATGGTGGCCAAACTGACAAACTTTCCAAGTTCCTCTGTTGTTTGAATAAAGCAAAATTATTTCCTGAAATCAAAACAAAAAAAAAAATGCATTAAAATGCTAGTAAGCCCATATGTCCCCGAGGGAAAGATAACGAGTCCCTGGGGAGCTTTAAATGGGTACCATTTCCTACAGTGGAGATAAATCTTAGTTATAGCTTTTCAACCTGTTAAGGTGCCCTCCAGGGGAGGGTAAGAGGTTGCACAGACCCTGTGTGACAGGAATGGGGAGCAGTGGTGCTCTCTTGGGAGCTCCTACAGCTGGCTGGAGATGGTGGCCCCATGCTGTGACAACCCAAGAGAAGGAGCAGACTGAAGTCTGGTGTTCTGAGTGGGGTCAAGCAGAATCAAGACGGACTCAGGCCTTCCCTACCCTGTGCTCCTCCACTTCCTGTAAGTTGGAGCGCACGCCCGGCCAAGGAGAGAGCCTGGACCGCTTGACTCATAGGTAGGGAGAAGACCAAGGCTGGGCACGGCTCACAGCCAGAGGGTCACCAATGCCAGAGGAGAGAACTGGCCAGCTGAGCCTCCTGCAGGGACAGGGAAGCAGCACCAGGAGGAGCTGAACTTCAGGCTGGGCCTTCCGGGAGCGGGCATCTACTCCAAAGATCCTCTTGTCCCTGCCACAGACCACAACACCAACCACGACCGTGTCTGTGGGGGCTGATGCAACGAGCCTTCAGTCCTGGCTGGTGACTTCAAGCCCTGTGACATTAAACAAAGCTCTTGCTCAGGTTTCTTAACCGCGTCATGGAGAAGAGATCATGTGCTCACTTCCTTTTCTGAAGTCGTATGAAAGTGCCCTGGAAATGAACTGGTGAAAATGTTTGAAACGATGCAGACAGGCCAGGACCATAAACTTGAAGCTTCAAAATAAAAATACAACACGTAACTCAGTGATGCAGTCAAAGTTGATGTAAATAAGGACGCTGTTTGTAAGAAAATACAGAAACCTTGAAATCAGGGCTTATTCTTCTTCTACTTGGGGACAGAGTTTCAAAATGCTGGGCTGCCGACCTCACCATTATCAATTCAGAGCATAAACTGCTTTCATAAAAGTTCCCTTTTGAGTGCAGCAGGCGCTGAAGCCCCATGAAATGTTCTTTAAAGGTTTAATAGACTGTGAGTAGGTCCCTGGGGCAGGATTAACCAGTTCTCTTAAAAAAAAAGAAAAGAAAAAAGAAAAAAAAAAGGAAAGAAAGAAAAGAAAAAAGAAAGTAAGAAAAAGGCAAACATGTGCATTTATAATAGAGTCTTACATCCAGTCCTGATCTCAGGGAACAGTTCTGAAATTTCCCTGAGACAATGACCAGGATGATGATAATAATGTTTAAAAATAAAACCTCTGTCGTTTTCTCCTGCTCCTAATTTTATTTTCCCCTATTATGTCCCTTTAGGAATTAGCAATCAAAACTTCTAATTGTATTCCTCTGAGACAGAGGTCAGAGATCTTAATTCAATCTAACAAAAGTTGTCTGAAGGCTCTTCTGAGTGCTTTGCTCAAAACAAGAGCATACTGGATCGTTACAATCTTACTATCCTTGTGGGCTGGTTAATTAATAGCAAGTGCACTGGGCTTACTGAGCTAAAATGGGAAACAGTTTCCAAACCTAATACGAAAACCATGTCGCATCCCTGACTCAGTCAAAGCCTTTTTTATGTCAGATTAAGGAGTATCTCTCAAAACAGTATGAGCTGATATTCTTGTGTGCCCCAAGCCTTCTGCGAATGTAAGGAAAATCTATTAAAAGACAGAGAGGGAGGGAGAGAGAAAGCCATTGCTAATAATCTGCACAATATATAAATTTACATATTTAGCTATAAACATATTTATAACTGTAATGAACGAATGAATATATATATGTTTGTTTCATATCCATTCCACAAAAGGTTTGAGGCCAAGAGAATGACAAAGTTAACTCAGTATTTTAAAATTTACACTGTTTAAATCTAGCTAAACTCATGTGATCTTCAAAGCAATCCTGTGCTTTATTCTCCCACATTCTATTCATGGGGAAACCAGTATTCAGAGAGGGAACTCACATCACCATATCCCACATGAGTAGTTTTGAGCCAGGAAAAAAAAAAAAAAAAAGCTCAATGTTTCACTGAGTACGTCCCTACTCTTTACTCTTGCTGTACTTCTTTGAGAAGACTTCATGCCTCTTGTCCCTCAGGGAACACCTGGCCCTTGCACGTCGCAGCCACAGTGCACAGAGGTACACGCTACATTTAGGGGCCCGTGAAAATATTTTTAATTTCTTTTAAAATCAGAAAATAAGTGAATACGATGTACCCTGGATTCTAGTCATCTTTATACCATTACAGTCCTCTATATGAGAGGGGAGGGGGAAGAGAGAGAGGAGGGGAGGAGGCAGGGGGAGGGCGGGAGAGAGGGAAGGAGGGAGAGTTGATGGAGGAAGGAGCCCTCTGAAGATAAGAGTGTGTAGGATCCACAGAGGTCATAATGCAGCACAGACAGCACCTTCTACCCCTTCTTTTCCTGGTTGTCTCCTACTCATCACTTTGAGACTCAGTCAAGGGCATGGGGCACCTAGGTGGTTCAGTCAGTTACGCATCTGACTCCTGGTTTTGGCTCAGGTCCTGATCTCACACTTTTGTGAGTTCGAGCCCCACATCAGACTCTATTCTGGCAGCGTGGAGCCTGCTTGGGATTTTCTCTCTCTCTCCCTCTCTGCCCCTCCCCTGCTCATGCTGTCTCTGTCTCTCTCAAAATAAATAAATGAACTTAAAAAAAAAAAAAGACTCAGTAAAGGGGACAACTTCTACAGTAAGACTTCTTTGAAATAAGAGAGGGAAAGCAAGCAGAACTTAAGAACTAGTCATCAGAAGCATTAGATGACTCAAGTCAGAATCACCTGCATGGGCACCATGAAGACAGAGTGGGAAGCTTCAGCCCAGGCCACGCTGTCAGAAGAGGAAAATACAAAATGAGCAAAGCTGTGTACCCAGGCGGAGTGAAACCCAAGTTACTTTACAAACATAATGAGGAATGAGAGAAATCTATAGAATCTCATTTCCTCCCCCGGGTTATAGAGAAACGCTTTTTTGCCAATCAATTCTAATAATTGATTAGCTAATAAGAGACTGCATTTACAGCTGTAGGCAATAGTGGGTTCACTATCACTGGAAAAGAGCTTTCTCACAGGGAACAAGGAGCCAGCAAGGTGCGGGTGGCAGAGGGAACATCCCTCTGTCCAGAGATTCGCTTGAAGAAACCAACACTCCCTATTTTGTTATGAAAATGCTTTCAATTTTTCAAGAACTCAGACTGGTCTCTTTGCAACTCATCCCCATCAAGAACGTTGTCCTGGAAATGCAAAAATAGCACTACTTAACATTGTGAGTTCAGAATAGATTAGTTGCGTCTGTATTCAAATTTCATCTTCTCCCTAGAGATATATACCTCCTGTCATTTTCCGTATTTGCATCAGTGTGAAGAAAGTTGATACGATCAACTGACCAGAGAAGTCCAAATGCAGATGAAGAAAATTATTTTATCTGTGTTTCTTTTCTTTTCCAGCTCAATGGAGATATAATGGACATATAACATTGTGTAAGTTTAAGCCTTACAATGCCATGATTTGATACCTGTATACTTGTGAAATTATTATAATAAGGTTAGTTAACATATTCACTGTCTCACATAACTACCTTTTTTCGTGGTGAGAACATGTAACATTGAAGATCTACCTTCTTAGTGGTTATTAAGCAATAATACAATATGTTTCACTGTAGTCACCATGCCGTACATTAGATTCCCCAGAACTTATTCATCTTATAACTGGCAGTTTATACCTTTTGCTCACTATCTCTCTCATTTCATCTATCTGCCTCTCAGCCCCTGGCTATCACCATTCGGGGACCTGTTTCTACCAGCTTGGCTTTCCTCAATTCCAAAGGTAAGTGGGATATTACAGGAGAACTCTATTTAAAAAATTTTTTTAACATTTTTATTTATTTTTGAGACAGAGAGAGACAGAGCATGAACGGGGGAGGGGCAGAGAGAGAGGGAGACACAGAATCGGAAACAGGCTCCAGGCTCTGAGCCATCAGCCCAGAGCCTGACACGGGGCTCGAACTCACAGACCACGAGATCGTGACCTGAGCAGAAGTCAGACGCTCAACCGACTGAGCCACCCAGGTGCCCCTAGAACTCTATTTTAAAGTTTGAGTCTTTGCAGTTGAAGAGACAAAAGCTTTGACAGTCCGTATTGATATGAACACAGCCCAAAGTAGGCTGTGTTCAGGCCACAGAAATAGACCAGTAAAGCACAAAATCCAAATGACAACAGAAGAAAATTAAAACCGGAACAGGTAAAACTCAACAGTTGTCCTCAACTAAAGTTTTCACTAAAACCCTGATGTGGAGGATTTTGAGTTGCAAGGATATCATGGATTTGTGTTATTTAATAGACTGAATAGAGCTCATTTGAGAACATGAGTTCTTTCTGCACCAATATTTAGTTGACCCTAAAGCTTTTAGTTAAAAGAACCACCCACATACTGTAGAAGACAGACAGGTATGTTTACCACCTCTTTTCTTGTTCACAATGAGTTCACAGTAAGAAATGCTTCTTACAAAATTGGAAAAAAAAAAAAAAAAAAAACAGGACCAAACCTTGCTCTGTTTGAAACATCCCTAAAAATAAATACCATGAGTTTAAACACTGCATAGAGGAGAAGGAACATTTTTAGGCATACATTTCTCTGTTGGTGTTTTGACATGAGATTCCCTGCGGAAAGTGCCTGTTTTCTACATGTCTGCTTTTTTTTTTCTTTTTGTTTTGTTTTGTTTTGCGATAACTCATGTTTCAGAGGTGATTTGTTTCATCTGTGTTTACAACAGGCTACAAACTGGTTTGGTGCAATGCTTTGTTTCTTATAATTTATTTGTAACAAATCAAGCTCTACAACCCTTTTATTCCCTACCATCAAATTGGTTCAGTTTGTTTTAGAAAATATTTTGAAATCTGTGCTTGAATCTCTGCTGAAATTATGCTGCATTATAGTTTAATTAATGTCATCCAAGATTACTACTAATTTAAATGGTTTCACTCGAGGTGAGTTTTAGAAACATTGTTTCAAAATCACTGGTGCATTTTTTTTTTTAAATCAAAGTCTTGCTTAATCCCCAAAAGTAAGAAGAGTCACGTTTACTTTTTGTACACAGTTCAGTTTGGTTCTCAGTGTGATTCCTAAAAAAAGAAAAAAAGAAAAAAAAAAGAAAAAACACCATTGGACAGAGCTCTCAAATCAATGTGGCTCACTTCAGGGAATGCTTTGTATTCATGTTACCTTTTGTATCCAGTTACAAAGTCCAGCTGGAATTTCTACAGTAATCATAACCCTACAGAACAATTACATTGACAGTACTGTAGATGTAATTAGGTAGTTTCAATTTCAAACGCAAAATTACAATTTGCACTAAGAACTAATAAAAACTACAAGAACAATACTTTCAAGAAATAACTAAAGGTATTGTGTTTCACTAAAATATCTTTTTAGTTATTACTTCCCAGTCAAACAAGGGAAGCAAGGTGAGGTTTTTAAAAAGCCAGAATGACTTGGTGAGAAGGGTATTATCAAAATTCAACTTCACTTCTCTTGGGCAGTCACATATAAGGGACACAACTCTCTGAGCCTTACGTGTAGAATGATGGGCCTGGTCTAGGGGACATCCCACATTCCTTCTGTTCGTGGCATTTTGTGAAACTAATGACATTTTGTAATTTTTACTGCAAAATCAAAATCGTAAATTTCTGGGGAGGAAGAATCTTACTTAGGTCCATATCCACTGCTTGGCATAAATATGCTGTTATGTTTTCTGAAGTTGTGATTTAAGAACTTAATGTAGGGGCACCTGGGTGCCTCAGTTGATTAAGCATTAAACTCTTAATTCTGGCTCAGGTCATGATCTCACAGTTTGTGGGATTGATCCTGGCATCAGGGTCTATGCTGACAGTGTGGAGCCTGCTTGGGATCCTCTCTATCTCTACCCCTTCCTTGCTTGTGCTCTCTCTCTCTCTCTCTCTCAAAATAAATACATAAATACATAAATACACTTAACATAATGGAAATTTAAAGTAGATTAGGATATTTATTAAGTAAAATGCATCAGCCTGTTATGTCAAGACTTTCTCTGAAAATAATAGGGCTCCAAGCAATTTCTTGGAAGCACGCTTTCCACCTACATGTAGGATGGAGCTTCTGGAACAGCTGTCTACCATGGGGAGACCGGTGAGCTCAATTAGTGAGAATGTGAAAAGCACTTCCTGCAATACCTTCTCTGTAACTGCCGTCAGCTACATAGTAAAAGCTACCAGAACTATGTTCTCCCGTGGCGCCTTTGGTAGTTTAGAATGTTCCCTGGGGCAGTTCATGCCATGCATGGCCCATCTGAAATTCACATACATGTTGCTAAAGTAACATGGTCCGTCTTTGGGGTCACTTTGCCTGTCCTCCCAAGATCTTTCTCATTGCTCTTTGTCACCGCTGCTGAATGATGGTTCCCTTGTCTTTGGTCTGCTCTTCTCCCTGGAGATTTCCTGAAAGCCCACATCCTGACTAGACTCATTCGCCCATTGCCAGGTCTGGGCTCCCCAAATCCTCCCTGACAGCCCTGTGCAATTTGTAAATAGTCGCCCTCCCTTTATAGCCTTTACCCAAAGCTGTGCATGTAATAGATTAAATTCCAGTTGTCTCTTCTCCTGTGTCCTTCCCCTAAGCCCTTTACTGGTCTGCATTGCCTTGGTCATATTTATTTTTACCATTATCAACTTCCTTCTCTGTGCATGGGAAATGGGAACGGAAACAGTGCTCACGTGTGGCAGAAGTGGCTTCGTACACAGGGGCACAGCAAGAGACATGGACAGGAAGTCAGGACACCTGGGATGAGGTCAGAGTTCCCACCAGCTTCCTTTGTAACACTGGACAAGTCAGATACGTGCTACCAGCCATGGTCCACTTAGAACCTGTGTTCTCTGAAAGAGGCATGACCTAGAATTCTCATCCACTAGAGAGTTTCAGATAACAAATGGTCGAATGCACACACGTGGAGATCCATGTTGGGAGCTCACTGCCGCCATAATCATCCATCTTCAATATTTAACTTTCTGTTTTAGAAACGGGCACATAATAAATTTCTCCCTATCACAGTTGGCTTGTTTATTTGGTCTGATAATTAAGGTAACTTTGGCATCGGCATGCCACTTCCTTAAGGAATGGGACGCGAGGCGGCTCACGGAATGTGGAATCATCCTCTCCACCTTGCTTAAGTCCTTCACGCTGAAGAAGGGAAACACGGAGCTCAAAAGCCATCTTGGAAAGGTCAGTCGGCTTCTGTTTCTCAAAAAAGAAGAGAAAGAAGAAACCCTAAAGCACAATGAAAGAGAAGGGAACTGTGCTGCCTTATGGATTATCCAAGGTTGTTAACCAAAGCCTTCTTACCTGCCTCTAATCGCTGCCTCCCCCGCACACCCTCCTTTTTCCAGGCATCAGAGGAGGGCAAATTAGATCATATATTTGAAGCGCTTGGTCTCCTTGTAGGAGAGGGGTCATATAAATCTTCAGTGTTGTCACTTTCTATTCTCTCCATGCCTTTGACCTTAGCTCGCTGAAAATAATTTATAACTGGTTGTAAGGGCACCTGAGAACGGCTCCATCCACCTCATGAGTAAAGAGCCTGAGGCGGGAGCGCTTGGCAGTCACACTCCCTTGACCACAGAACCCCCTCCAGCGCTTCAGGAAACAGAAGTATACGGACGACAGCAGCTGTGACATGCCACACGGTGGCAGCAAGTAAGCCACCGGCCAACGAAGTGGGCTAGAAGTCTAAGTCAGAGTGCCGCCTCCCCCTGACTCAGGCAGGCCTCCCCTCACCTGCCCAGATGTACCAGGTGAAAGGAAAGTCAGCTTTGTGACAGGGACCCGTGGATACTCACGGATACCCGTGAGTCCTGCCCACAGTGAGTGTGGCGGCTCCATTGGAAAGTGTGGCTGCGATGTATTTTCATTCACTGAGTACCAGGACTCAAGAGGGAAAATAGATGCTGACAAGTCTGAGACGACGAGAAAATAAATAACAATACAGAATTTTTAAAAAGCAGGTCAATTAATGCCCTGTCTCGTTCAGTGTCATCATTTTCTCCCAGGGATCCAGGTCATGAAGTCCCATCTTCTTTGCAACCCACAAGTAGTTACAACTGAGTGTCACTTGTGTCTCCTGAATATTCCCCATCACCCGTTCGTCTATTTCCCCAGACCCAGTTGCCTGTTTTCCGTGGCTTCTCTGAAGACTTCTGTGTCGTAGGATTTCTTCTAGTGCACCTGTCTGATCCATCCCTTGTATACTACGAAACCAGAGAAATTCTAAAAGGTGATGTGGGAACAGAGTGGTCTGGGGGTTCAGGCCAGCAGATGAGTTGGGGACAGCGAGGAAGAGGAGGTGAAAGCTGGAGCGCTTCCTGCTGTCACAGCTCTGGGCACCGGAGTGAGCTCTGCGTCAGCCTCCTGGCAGGAGGTGTGAAGTGTAATCAGTATTCATACACCTGCCCGAAGTTTTTCCATGGCTCTGAAATGTGTCTCATGAGACGCAGTCGCACTCAGGCGCTAATCCCTAAATATATTTTCAGCCTCATCCTTTATTTCTCCCACAGAGTCACCCAACACTCAAGAAAATCGAAAGTCTATGGTCTTCATGTCTTTTATGCTCACATCATCATCATTCCCAGGATTACTGATTCACTCATCCAACTGGGAAATTCTACTTGGTCTTTAGTTTCATGAAAGGACCACTTCCTGTTTTGAAGTCTTCTTTATTATCCACAGGCACCCTCCTCTACACATCTATTTACACCTTTTCATCTACATGTTGTGTTTTTACATGACTCTATTTTAATATTTTGTATGTATTTGTTTCCTCCACCAAAGTGAGCTGTCCCTCCTAGATTCATTGATTATTTTATTCCTGGCATCCAGCACCATGACTGGATGCTACTGGAATACTTGATTTTACTGAAAGCAAATTACATGCCTGAAGGATTACAAAGAGGCAAGTGGAGAAGAGCGGAAGCAGCCATGAGCATTTTAAGAACAATTTCTTTTCCCCACTTTTCCATGCTGTGAGTTTATGCTGCATAGTGGGGAGCTGGGACACGTGATGTGATGTTGAGATCTCGTCCTCGGAAGTTAAGCCAAGTACCTTCAATATACGTAAATCGTGAATCAAAATGCCAACATCTTCACTACCCCCGCCCCCACACCTCGCACAGCATCTCACCAAACGAGTTTGAGCGTACGTGGGTTCAAATCAGGTAATGCTGAACCCAAGGTGATTAAAAGCGCCTCACCAACAGGTTCCAGGGGCAGTGTTTTATGGGGAAGACCTGGAAGCAAAGCAGATAAATTTTATAACTGGTTGAAGCATAAGCAGCTGTCTTACCTGGGAAAGTTTAGTTGGTTATTTGTGGTTGCCTGTTCTTAAGTTTCTTTATCAGCTTTGAGTGCATTGACTCAGTCTCAGGTGTCAGTTTGCTTATATAAGCTGCCAAGGAATTATTAGAGCCACCCCAGTCTAATGGCTCCCTGTTTAATGACTGAGAGTGCTCTGTCCTATATTCAGTCTAGAATTATCTCTCCTTTTACTTCATTTAATGGATTCACCGCAATAGAATTATCTTAAGTTTATAAGGTACTTTATAATTTGCCAGAATTCAAAAGATCGTGGGAATAAAAATTTCCCAAGGCCAGTATTTAAGCTGGGTGGCTTTAGTTGGCTTTACCATCCAATCGTATTCTTTGACCCTGATCTCCACTATTTGAAGTATCCGCCACAAGTTGAAAGCATTATGTTTACTTTATGTGAAATATTTAACACAAAAATTTTAAATAATGACAATCTCAGTCTTCAAGAAAACCAAAATGCAGAAATCACTTGCCCAGTTTTGCACAACCAGTAGCAAAACGCGGACTCAAACTCAGATCGTTCCCAGCCCAAACCATGTGTTCCTGTCCTTTCCTTCTGCCGCCTTTCCATAACCAATGTCGATGCCAGGCTTTATGTCTTCAGACTTCCAAAATCACAATCATTGCCATGGTTCGATTCAACTTCATTATTTTTAAAAAATGCAGTTTCCATGGGAAAAAACTTTCCTCCCACCTACTCCAGGATTATAATCCAGCTTTCAATGCCACAGCACATTATTTCTTTTTAGGCAAATTAATTACGAGCTTTGATTAAGAGCCTATGAAGACTTCCTGAGCCAATCTGCACAGCAGAGGTGTGCTGAAAGACTATGTGGTTGAAAGACCAGATCAAGTAAATAGTTCAGAGGTTTTAAACTACTCATCCCTTAGCCCAACTCTAAAAAGATGGAGATTTTAGTGCCTTTGCACATTTCCAAGTACTCTCTCTGCACGTTTGAGTCTGTTTTATTCACTGAGCACATATTTGAGCTATACGGACATAATTTCATTGCCAAAGTCAGTGGAATCTAACTTCCCCTATCTCCATCGCTGTGGACTTAGTTCAGGGCCTCATCTCTTGCACAGGCAACTGCATTTATCAATCATTAATGTAGATGGCACCCACAATTATAAGCCGGCTTTGTGTCAGAAATTTTCATACAGGCTCTCCCATTTTGCTTTCAAACCATCATGGGAGATGTTCCCCGCTCCCACCCACATTTTACAAGCCCATCAGAGCCAGAAAATAAGTTACCCATCATCACTCAACCTGGCAGAGGCAGAGCAAGATACGAACATGAACATTTTCTCCTGCCTTATTTTCATACCATGCAGCAGGGGGCCCTGAGCTCCTGGCTGGGGGGAGAATCCATGCAGTGATGAAGGGGAAGAAGGGCTAAGATACACCCTTTGCTGTTGACCATAGGCCATAACCAGCCACCACTTTCTTAGGTGGTCTCCATATTCACCCTCACAGGCACCGACCGTCAGAGACCAAAATGGGAAAGATTTCTGAGGGCAGGGAAGCCTAGGCCATGAAGGGAGGATAAGACTCAGAAAGGTGCAGAGAACCTCAGAAGGGAATACGATTTGATGGGTGTTGACAGAGGGGAGGTGACATTACTGTGTTTGTGATCTTCAGAGGCATTCTGCTAGACACTTCCACTTGCATTACTCACAGATCTACTATATTATCTGTCCCACTTCAGGGATGAGGTAACTCAAGATAGGAGAGAATAACTATCTTGCTTCAAATTATACAGCTCATAAGTAGGAAAAGCAGAAGCAAAATCTGAATAATTGAGTGCCTACAGTGAGTCAGTTTCTGGGTACTCAGGAGAAAAAGACAGTGCTATGAAGCTTTGTGTAGGTGTTGGGGGTTGGAGGAAGCAAACAAACACTCTCAAAGAAGCACACAGAGTTTGTTAAGAAAACACGGAACAGGGACTCCATCAGACTGGAAAGTCATGAAAAGTTCCTTTGAAAGTGTCCGTGAAAAGAAAGAGGTGTCTGAGCCCAGCTGAACACAACACCTACAGTAAGTATGCTGGCTTGGGTGAGGCAATCACGCAGATGCCCCAGGAGCATTAGCAAACTAGCTGGAGCAGTTTCTAGAGTTTTTAATCTCTAACCAGGAAGTCTGGGTGTCATTCCGTAGGCAGTGTGGTGGCCTGGACAATCATAAGGTAGGAGAGGGCCTGCATCCATCAGGTTTGCCAATTCAGTATCTTAAGGGGCAATGTCACTCTTGCAAAATGGAGGCAGGATTTTAGGATGCAGAATGCAGTGACACCTTTCGGACTCTGATTATAGGGCAGGGGTACGTGCGGTGGTGACCAGGATGGGGCTGGACGTGTTTTTTTTTTTTTTTTTTAACGTGCCTCTATATACAGCACCAGTGCATAATTGGTGCTTTATACATATTAAGTTGATTTGGACAAAAATATGAATAAGATTCATCTTAGGTTGGATTCTCTAGGAGCAGAGGAAGAAAACAGCGTTCTTGTTAAGTGATTGTGGGGAGAGGCTCTGAGGAGAAGGGAGTGAGGGAAGCAGGGCAGGAGAAACAGCTCAGCAACAATATGGGTTCCATGGGAGATGGGCTTTGGTCCGGCTCCACATGGAAGCGCCTGACCACAAACCACAACAGGTATTCCACCCACCTGGAGGTAGGTGTTTGTGTTAGGCTAAGGGCAACAGAAGCGTCAGCCATGACTTGTTGGCACCTAGGAGAGCAGAGCAGCTGGTAAAGGATCTGAAGGGCAGGAAGAGCTTCCCCTAGAGCAGGGATGTTCAGGGTGCACCACACTGGGAATATCTTAGAAATGCGTATTTCTCAGATATGCATCTCAGGCCCCACTCACACGTGATGAACTTGAAACTCTGGGAGCAAGGTCCAGGCAGTTGTTTTCCCATGCCCTCTAAATGACGGGGATCACTGTAAAGTTGGAGGAATACCACACTGCAGGATCCTGTACTGGGTTCTCTCAGACTCCTCCTCCCCGCGTGGTGATCAGACAACTTCCTGGTCTGGAGCCCTTGAAAGAACAAAATCTGACCTTGACCTAACATGGCAAGGGAGGAATGTAAAGGAAAGGAAATGTCACTGTAGCACTGGGTATACTCAATGCTTATGAATTTCTGGATTTCTTCCATAATAAAATCATTATAGAATTCAGTCAGATTTAGGAGCCTAAACTTTACTGGTAAGAGAGAATAGCTTATTCTGTATAACTTAGAGAACAGCATAAAGTTTAGGGGATAAAACTTTGGCTTTATATAAGAAAGACTTTTTTTTTTTTTAATCGAGGTAACTATATATAGTAAAATCATTGCAGTTGCCATGTATTGAGGACCTACTATACATCAGGAACTTAATTACATGACACATAGAAATCAGGGCCTCAGCTGGATTAGAGAAAGGAATTCATTTACCTACAGTTTTAAGTAGGTGTCAGACCGTGGTATGAAGTTTTTATTTTTTTTTATTTATTATTTTTAAAATGTTTACTTATTTTGAGAGAGAGAGAGAGACAGCAAGAGAGCGCAAGTATGAATGGGGGAGGAGCAGAGAGAAAGGGAGAGAGAGAATCCCAAGCAGGCTCCGTGGTGTCAGCACAGAGCCTGATGCAGGGCTTGATCCCACACACCATGAGGTCATGACATGAGCTGAAATCAAGAGGCAGCTGCTTAGCCAACTGAGCCACCCAGGCGTCCCTCTGGTATCAGGTTTTTAAAAGACTGGATTCGGGGCGCCTGGGTGGCTCAGTCGGTTGGGCGTCCGACTTCAGCCCGGGTCACGATCTCGCGGTCCGTGGGTTCAAGCCCTGCGTCGGGCTCTGGCCTGATGGCTCAGAGCCTGGAGCCTGCTTCTGATTCTGTGTCTCCCTCTCTCTCTGCCCCTGCCCCGTTCATGCTCTGTCTCTCTCTGTCTCAAAAATAAATAAAACGTTAAAAAAAAATTTTTTTAAAAGACTGGATTCATATGAGCAGAAGAATTTGCCAGGAATATGCACTGTATCACATTTGGGGTGCAGAAATTTACAAACACGTCTTCGGTCTCAAAAGAAGATCCTTATGATATTGAGCCGCAGGGATGATGTGCCAGGCCTCTAGAGAGAAATAAACAATGGGCAGAAATAACCTGGGCAGAAATAACAAAACTCTGCAAAATTAAAAGGGAATTTTCTACCTAGAACAGTCTGAAAACACCCATAAAAAGACCCGGATTCCAACCAGTGATAGACAGCAGCTCAGGGGCAAGGTCCAGAATGAACGCTGGGCAATGAGAATCCAGAGCTGGGAGCTATATCCAGGAGAGATGGGCCACTAAGGGAAGCATATCAAAAACCCAGGAAGGTCTCCATGGCAGAGTCAGTGGTGATAAAAAATTCCCAGGGGACTTGAGGGGTTAACAGGAGACTGGGTCCACCAAATGGGCAGGGGCTAATCTCAGCAGCTCTTCTGATGGCATTGGTCAGAGTTTCTGCCCAAGCTGACTGACAGCAAACGATGATGGGGAAGGCTCATGACATTGGACCACAGAAGAGAACTGCACAGGTGCTTAAAATAGCCCAAGTTAGGGGTGCCTGGGTGGCTCAGTCAGTTAAGTGGCCGACTTCGGCTCAGGTCATGATCTCATGGTCCGTGAGTTCAAGCCCCGTGTCGGGCCCTGTGCTGACAGCTCAGAGCCTGGAGCCTGCTTCAGATTCTGTGTCTCCCTCTCTCTACTCCTCCTCTGCTTGCTCTCTCTCTCTAAAAAATAAAGGCTAAAAAAAAATTTAAAAATACCCCAGGTTACATAGATAACAGCCCCAGGACTCACAGGGGGAGGAGGTCACCTCTGAATGAGGCCAGACAAGGCTCTCTATTCTCCCCCATGAAACTGTGGGGCTGTAGTTACCTGGGTATACCAAAGTATCTCTAATTCTTAAAATAGTCACCTACAGTATATGTTGTTAATCATCTCTCCAGATTAAGGAGGGAAAAGCCAAGGCTTTAGTAGCTTTATTTCTGCTCACAGCCATACAGGTAGTCAGGATTTAGCTCACTCAAAATCCAAATTAAATTTACCTGGACTCTTGTCTGTGTAAGTGTTTCTCAAAATGTAGCCACTTGAACACCTATGACTGAATGGCCAACAGCATCTCTAGAGCTTGAGTCCCAGGAATCTGAACCTGCAGCAAGTTGGGTGATTTGTGTTATGCACACATTTCTGAGGACACCTCCTCTCTCCATGTTGCCTGTCTATCTCCCACAACAAAACTAGGATCCTGCAGAAGTACGTGCACCATGGAGAAGCATTCCAACCTGGGATGGATGACCACAGTTCGCAGATTGTCTGGGAGTGGGCTGCTGCAGGGCAGGTGCGGAGCAGGAAGTGCTTGATTTGATGACCTCACAATGGCCAGCTGCCATTGACTTCCATAAGTCCAACCTCTCAAACTTCCTAGAGAGCTACCATGGATGGAATTTTGTGTTCCAGAAAGATATGTTGGGTTCTAACCCCCTGTGTCTCAGAAAGTGACCTTATTTGGAAATAAGGTCATTGCAGGTACAGTTAGTTAAGATGAGGTCATAGTAGAGAAAGGTGGCCCTTAACCCAATATGACCCACGCACTTATAAGAAGAGGGACGATATGAAGACATACACACAGGGAGGACACCATGGAAGGACAGAGCAGAGATATAAATGATACAGCTGCAAGTCAAGGGGCACCCACGATTGCCAGCTACCAGCAGAAACTAGGTAGAAGCAAGGGAAGATTCTACCTAGAGTCTCAGAGGGAGCATGTCCCCACTAACTTAACTTAGGACTTCCAGCCTCCAGAACACGAAGAGAATAAATTTCTGTTGTTTTTACAGCAGCCCTTGGAAATTAATTCCTTATAGCAGCCCTAGGATATTAGTATGACAGCTAACGACAGGGAAATTTAGTGCTTCCTCTCCTCCTCTTTTGGAGCTAAAATTAGATTTATTTATTTTGAGAGGATGGGGGAAGGGCAGAGGGAGAAGGAGAAAGAGAATCCCAAGCAGGCTCCACATTATCAGCGCAGAGCCCAACGCAGGGCTCAGTCCCAGGGACCATGAGATCATGACCTGAGCCAAAGTCAAGAGTAGGGATGTTTAACCTAATGAGCCACCCAGGTGCCCCAAACTCTTTTTGGTTCTTGACTAAGAGAGCCTAGACTTGAAATCTCTGAGACTGAACATACGCTATGAAATCAAAAGTGTCTGTCTTCAGAGAATGTTGATGAAATGTTTGAATCCTCTGGCTTCCCCTCTTCTGCTGTCACCACACGAAATCTCTTCCAAGGATGATCCCTCTCTCTCTCCTACTTCTGTTACTGTGAAGAGAAGTTCCAAGGCACAAATGCCCCTGCTGTAATCTCCTTCCAACGGTGCTGCAGACCATACCAAACTGCATCAAATCTAGCAATTTCTGGTACAAGAAAGGTTATCAGTTGTTGGGGGAAAGAAAAATATATATAAATATATATACATTTTATACAACATTTTAAAAGCACTGCCTCTGAGTCGTTCCTGCCAGTTGGAAGGGCCAAATCTCAAGGCCAGCAGCCTTTTGATGTTGAAATGTTTGTGTTGCCTGACAGGACCCAAACATTTGTAAACTGGGGACTAAAGCTAATACTGATCGCAGGGGGAAGGCAAGGCCAATCTCCCACTTCCGTCAGCTCAAAATAAATGTTACTTCTTCTAAAGGCACATTTAGAGCCTGAATCCAGGATGAATCAGACCAAGTGTTCTTATTTAGATAATAGTGAAATCAGGCCTTAGAGAATTGTTAGTCAGCAAAACTTAATTTTGGTAAACCCATGCTGCGGGAAAGGAAATGAAGGGAGATGGAACCGGATTTAGACCTGCCGGAGACCAAAAACAGCGAGGTACAGAGGAGAAAGATCAATCTGATGTTCCTCTTGCTTGAGGAGAAGCTGGGGTGAGCTGTAGGAAAAGTAGTCGCTCACTTTGCAAAGTTGGCGAGCTCCTTCCAGCTACGAGATCAGCCTGGGAACACTGTCCTACAGTGGCTTCTCACGGATACCGCTCCACTCAATGGCCTTCCTCCTCCTTGGCCACAGCTCCTCCAGCAAGGCTCCTGCTCATCCCCGTGGCTGACGCCCCTCCCTGCATGGTCTCAGAAGCTGTGGCCCATCATGTCCGGACAACCCTCTGGGACCTCGGGTGCAGAGGTATTTCCCCAGCAGAGCCCTTGCAAGGTGGGGGCTGTCACTTCTCATTCTGAAGCGTCTTCAATATGATGATGGATTAAAATGGCTCTGGGCAAGAAAGACAGTCTGCCCATCCTGTCCTTGTCAGTCACCAGATGTGGGACAAAAGAAAGTTATAGCAAGAAGTGTTAGTTCCTCTGCTTTTCTCTCTCACACTTCTCTCAGTCTTCTAGAGTAATTCCAGGAAGGAATGAGAGACATTAATAGCCAGCGGACGGGAGCACTAAAGTACTTCATTTAAATTCTTCCTGGTCCTATGACAGATTTCTTTCGATCTGGCCTCATTTCGTCTGGTGCTGTCCTCAGCTTAAAAACTCACAGAACTCACTAAGCAAACCACAGGAACCTCGGAAGTTAAGTACATTCGCTGTGGAAGGGTATAGCACATCTTGTTCTCTCAAGGAATTGAGGTAGTCTATATCCCACTTTACTGAATACATCTGAAAAAAGAGAGGAACCATAAAAGATCTAAAATGATTTTCATTCTCCAATCAGGGTGCGCCAGTCTATGGGAATAAAGTCATGGAAAATACCCTCCATTTTCCCTTAATGTGCAAATATTCGTGGAAGAGAAATACAGCAAAGAGAAAAGGCTATTACAGAAAGAACCATAATAGACGTGAGGAGAGCACACAGGGAGGATAAACAATGCTGCCCAAAGATTTGCAAAGATGTGTTCTTGCAGGAAGACTGAAGGTTCGCCAGGTATTGGCACATAAGAGGAGGAAAGTGGTGGGTGGTGCCTGTTGGGTGGTGGGGGGCTGGGGGGAGACAGGGAATGGCAAGGAGAGAGGTTAGGTCCTTAGGGAGCAAAATCTATGATGTTTGCGGAAGGCAATAAGGAGTTCAATGGGGATGAGCAAAGATACAGACAAGAAGAAAAAAGAGATTGGACGAGTGCTGGAATATAAAGACTACTGCAGAATAAAAGTAAGTTTTCTCTGGCAATGGAAAGTCATTGATGGGTTTTAAGCACAGGACTGAGGATTGGATAAAGTTTTGACAATTTCTCTGGCAGCAATGTGGAAAATGTTTTAGAGGGAACAAACCTAGGAGTGGGGTAGGAGGCTTGTTAAAATACTGTTGTCACTACCTAAAGAGCAGAGAATACACGTCTGGGATATAGGGTCAGGGTCTGAAGAGGCAGTGCCATAAGCCTGGCTCTCTGCAAACTATGTACAGAGTGAACTAATCTGGAATCAATTTGTTAAAAGGACAAAAAAAAAAAAAAGAACCAAAAATAAAGATATCTTAAGAAAAATAATTTTCTCACCCCCTACTCCTATCTAAGGAAGCAACAACACCGTCGTGAAAAGAAGCTAGAATTTAAAAATATATATATATATTTTGGGGCGCCTGAGTGGCTCAGTTGGCTAAGTGACTGGCTCTTGATTTTGCCTCAGGTTATGATCTCATGGTTGGTGAGTTCAAGTCCCACGTCGGGCTCTGTGCTGACCGCTCAGAGCCTGGAGCCTGCTTTGGATTCTGTGTCTCCCTCTCTCTCTGTCCCTCCCACATGCTCGCTCTCTCTCTCTCTCAAAATAAATAAATAAAACTCAAAACAAAATCTTGATAGCATCCAGACCATTTTTCCCATAGAGGGGAAAGATTGTTTTAAATATTAACTGATATATTTTCCTGCGTTGTAATTTTTCCTTACCTGCCACCATTCTACCATTAAACTGTTTGAGGGTACGACTAACAACCATAAAAAAGGGAGGTCGCAAAAGACTCCAGCGAGAACCACCTTTTAAACCCTTGATCTCCTAACCCGGTCTTGGCACAGAGGCAGTAACTAACTCAGTAACTCACTCACTGTTGCTCAGCCTGTAGGAAAACGTTGTATTCCTTTCCAGATGTATTTCTGGCTCTGATGACAACTCAAGCAGATCTATGACTTTATGGCCACTCTTGGTTTTAAGAGCAGGTCCTGTTTTCAAGACTAGTGCTCCCTTTTTGATACTACAGATGTCCTTTTGAGCACACAGCAAAAGGTACTTTGTCTCATCCAAAGAAAGCTTTATACTCAGGCCATCCCTAACCCAGCCTGGAGACCTAGGCACCTTGGACACCTCCCTCTTCCCATTGAGGCTCTTACTGAAAGAAGAGTAGGAATATACAGGAAAGGGGCAAACATTCTTCTCATTTATTAGGTTTGGTTCTAGTGGCCCTCTGTAGTTATGCTGACTAGTGATGTCCTCCATGCGACAGGTGTCATGTGCTGATTCTTCCAAGGGGTCCAGAATCCATTGTGTGAATTTCATCCCTGCACAAATTCCTGACATTGACAACTGGACCATAAGCCAATCACTCCCTTTTCAATTTCTGTCTCTGGGAACACTCCCACAGATGTTGGCTTCCCCTTGCCCCTGAAAGATAGCCTATTGGATAGCTAAGAGATGGTTCAAGTTTAGCTACTTTCTGCACCATCCATTTGGGCCATTCTCAAACACCCTGCTGCACTAAACACTAGGAGTGCAAGCAGTCTGCCACTGGATGCCCTGTTTCCCCACCCTGCTGTCACAGGGGCTCCAGTGATCTGTTGCTTCTGGGCTAGAAGCAGGCACGCATTTCTATGTTTACCAGGACGCTCGTATTAAGCTCCCTTAAGAGTAACCTGTGAGTGCTACACTCTGATGGGCTTCGTTGTAGTGACCTGTGACTTTTGCAACTCAGCAATATCCACCTGGGGAGGGTGGTCCCAGTCCCTTTCTTTCTGACCTCAAAGAACTCTCTGGATGATTCTCTTGGAGAACCCCTTCCCTCTCCCAACCCAAGGAAAAGGTAAAAGCTTCACACATGACTGCTACTGTAAAGTTTTCTTGTCCTGTAACCAATTCCCTTGGAATCGCCAGTCTCCTGTTTGCATACGTTGTTTGGGGAGGGGAGGGTGGGGGATCAGGAGCCTGGTTTGGCAACCTTTTCACTAGCACTGGAAGTACTAACTGGCAGCAACTTGGTGCTCTATTTAGAATGTCGCAGTACTTACTGTTCCAGGTTTGGGGCTTCAGCCAAAATTCCAGGACAATAGGAAAAGCCTCATTCAATATCCTATTTTAACAACTTTGAAAACTGAAGAGGACTTTTGTCATTGTCATTGTTGTTGATTTTAGCTCTTCAAGAACTATAGTGCTCGGAATGTAGAGTTCAGCTTCAACTATGGAGAAAGGAAGAGGCAAGGCTGACCTAAGAGCTGTGTAGCAACTAGACAAGGAAATAAGAAAGTAAAGTTGTGTACTGAACATGGGTAATGGAGAAAGCTTTGGGACGAGATAGAAACGTGTCTGCACGTGTGAAGGTTGGTTGGGAAACCACTTCTTGCTCTGCTTTTGGGGTCAAAACCTTGGGAGGGAAGGGTGGTTGACAACTTCAAATAACTTTGGAGGCTCTCAAAGCAGAGAGGGTTTATCTCTCTTGCTGTGGGGGAGAGCTCTTTGCTTTACAAAGAGCCAGAGGGTAGAACAGAAACAGCTACAAGGAGACCCAGAGAAGGCCCTGTGGAGAGTCCTACAGCCCTGTCATGGAAGCATCTAAGAGTATCTGAGAGTGCTAGCCAATAGGAAGAGCCCTCCAGGCTGGAACAAGGAGGAGACAGGGTGTGTTACATCTATAGGCACCTATAGGTGAGTCCGCAAGCAGATGCTACAGTCCCAGCAGGGACAGGGTGTGACCAAGACCTGGAAGAATGAGATAACCTCAGCGGCGGCCTGTAAGAACACATAATGGGTTGAGATTCTATGCTCACCCCACCCCACCCCAACCTGGAGCTAGCACAGACTTTTGCACCTCTATTCTTCCCCAGTGGAAGAGAAGGAAAGGGGAGGGACTGGGAGAAATGGAATTGATGTAGTAGCTACCTAAGTGAGACTGGATTTTATTTTTTATTCATTTTTTTAAAGTTTTATTTGAGAGAGAGAGAGATAGTGTGCGCTAGTGGGGGGTGGGGGGCAGAGAGAGAGAATCCCAAGCAGGCTCTACACTGTCAGTGTGCATCAGCTGGAGCTCAAATGGTGAGATCATGACCTGAGCTGAAACCAAGAGCCAGATACTCAGCCAACGGAGCCATCCAGGCACCCCTGAATTTTAAATAAAAATGACTGACTTACCTTAATTTGCAAGGCTGAGTTTTTTGCCTTAGAAAAAAAAAATAGGTGGCTCATGAGCTAAGTTGAACTCAGATATGGAGAAACATAAACGCGTCCTTTGTCCACTGCAGACTGTATGGCTAGGCAGTCCCACCTCATACCCGGTCTTAAAGATGGCAGATTGCAACTGGGTTGTGGTGAGGAGTGGGAACTGCCTTAGAATCTAAACAGAGTTTGCAACAAAGCCAGATCTCTATCCTGATCGTAATCATTGCCTTACACCAGAAGGGGTAATTTCTACAACCACAATGGGCTGATTAGGAGCATTTAAAGAAGAAAATATTTCGCTAACACATTTCCTTTGGATGTGATGAATCCTGTCCTGCCACAGCCAAGCTCTCAAACCAAGCCAAAATCCAAATCTCTAAATAATGTGTTCCTCTCCTTAATCCCCATCACTTGGACATGCATCCATGTTCATTAAAATTGGCGTCAGAATACCTGGAAGGTTTATAACCTTCATTGAAGCAATGGGGGAGATACTGATTAGGTACAGAGGCAGAGTATGTGCCTCTTATTTAGCAAGGGGGCTCTAAGAGTCAGCATGCTGGGGGGGTCAGATCTAGAGTCTGCAATTTACTCTATGTGCAAACTTGAGCAAATTGCTTAAATGTTGTGTGCCTCAGTTGCTCCTTGTGTAAAGTAAGGATGATTATATTAGTTCTCTCAAGGTCTCCTAAATCGAAAGCCAACATAACTACTTACAGGTGAATGTGTATAGGAGTGAGTTCTCCGTCAGGTCAGACATTCAAGTTCAGGCTGGACAGCCACATGGTGGGGATGTTGCGTTGGACTGAGTAACTGGTGAGATCCTTGCCAGCTCTGAATATCCTTTGAAAACGAAGGCTCAGTGCCAAAGAACAGCATCCACTTTGAGATAAACCCAACTGGCTCTCATTTGGAAAAGGAGGCCAAAGACACACAATCTATTTGAAACTAAGATAGAAATGGGCCAAGTCCCCTTTGCTGTTGACTCAGCAACGAGAGAGTGGTGTCAGGTGCATTGGATGTGGTCAGGAAGCCTGGGCTAGACCCCAGTTTGCTCTCAGCAGCCTGTCTTGGGGAAGCCAAGTAATAGACATGGACTACAGATTCTTCACTTGTAAAATGGGTGTAAAAACTGTTTTTTTCTCAAAAGGTACTCATGAGGATGAAATGAGCCAATGTGAAATTGCTTTGAAAATGGTAAATCACAGGATGAATATAGGTATTATCATTTTCAGAGCTCAAATTACACTATACATCATTAATTCTGAAAATAACATATGTAACCTCAGACTCAGGCTGTGACTAAGCCCTTATTTTAACAATCGTGATGGGTGTAGAAGTTAGAAAAACTACCATTTCAAAAGTTCTTGCATATTTTCTCTACCACTCAAGAGTAAAGACTCCAATTTACCTTCAAGGGAAGCTGTGACTTTCTGAACAAAGAAAAATAAAAACAAAAACAAAACGAAAGGCACAGCACCTGGGCCATATAGGTTTATGCAAAGATAAGCAATCTTACCTATTGTTTTTAGGAATAATTAGGTCATCCTCAACTTTAATGCTGAAGTCTTAGACCCAGTAAAGCTTTTCTCTATAAATTTTTACTCAGATATTTATGGACAGAAACTCTACACCAGGCAAATAAGAGTGGTGACAAGTCAGATACATTTCTCATGGTGTTCACAGGCTGTATCATAGGAGACAGAGAAAATAAGCAAAAATGACACGAATAACATATAAAGTGCCCTAAAGGCAATGAGGAAGTAAAAAAAAAGTGCTATTAAGAATCTGTAAGCTGAGGACCACTAAATGTGGAATTGGGGAAGTTGTCCTGAGAAAATAATATTTAAGCTGAGCCTTGAAAGATGAGCAGGAATTACCCAGGTGCAAGATGCCAGATGAGAGCAGAAATGTTTGTCCATTGTTTCTTTGAAGATAAGTGCTCTTTTCCTCTGGATGAATTTAGATGACTATGCCTATAAAGTAATTGCTATTCATGGTAAGTTTTGTGTATTCTTCTCTGGATAGACAACGTTACCAGAAGAAGCAAGCTAAAGTGAAAAGGGTTCAAGAAGGGCAAGGATATGCTGTCATATTTTATGTCTCATCCTGGAAGGAGGTGTTGTAAAAAGAACAAGACTGGGCTCAATATTGACTGGACATCCTAGACTTCACGTGTGGCTTTATGGGATGTAGCCCTGTTGGTATGATCGTCTTGCTGTCGCCACTTGGTATCCAAAGTCAAGGTCCCTCACTAAGTAAGGCTGGATTTTTACTTTATGTACGCGAATCATCTCACTGTACCATCCTGTGAAAAGGTTAATCCCGGGAAAGAAAATGAAGACTCACTTTTTGTACCTTTAACCAAAGTGTAGTCTGGGCTTAAACTTGAACCTGAAAACAAGCATGACCTAACATGATTATTATGAGGAATTGCCTGTGATGTGCTTTCCTTCTTTCTTCCCCCATCTTGGCTGTGCTCTCTTGGAACAGTGGAACTTTCTCCTCCATACTTGGGAAGGTGAAGAAGGGAATCCTGTTCTGGGACCTAGAGCAGTGGGGGAGGCCTTGTCATCCATAGAAGACAAGTATGTCTGGCAACAAGGTGATCCCACAGCAGTGAGAAATGTGGCGACAAAGCTGCACTTTATCCTGGAACTGTCACCCTATAAAACAGCTGCGGCTAAGAAACCTCCCACCCATTCTTTGGTGTTCTGGGAAACAGCCTGCCGCAAAGTAACATCCTTCTCCAAATGACCTAAGTAAGACTCGCAGACGCTCCCTTGTTTATATATGGTAAGACCAGACACAGAACCTCCACATTTCCATTCTTTGTCTCATACATGATTGCCTATGATGATTGCTCCCCCCTCCCCCAACCCCACAATCAGAACAAAGTGCTTATGAATCCAATTCTGATTAACTTTCTTTTCTCTCTAATCCCTGAATTCTGACCTGAGCCTGAGCCAGCATCCAGCCTCTCCTTGATTCCCATCCGCTCCCCAAGGACAGGCTGACCTCAGAGTATAACTTTCTGTGATGTGATCAGCCACCCTTTCATCCCTGTTCCACACACATGGTTATTTCTGGTCTTGTTTATTTTCCTCAAAAGAAAAAACTCTCTCTGCCTAAACCTTGATCATAAACCTTGCTGATCTATTATTACAATAAGTAGAACTCTCCGACCACATGATCAGAGAAATAATCCTTGAAATAATCCTTGAAACAATCCTTTCAAATAAAGTCTCTCTTTACTAAGTCCAGATTTGTTTTTTATTTGACAGTGGTGAGATGGAAGTAAGCCCCAAGTGGAAAAATATGTGGGACTCCATTCTGAACACACGTTCAGATGAGTTAGCATCCTGGAGAAGCGTCAGAAAGAACAAGAGTAAAATATAAAGAAGGACAATTAGGTCAGAAGTCTTCATGGGGTCATAATTTTGGTATTAAATATGAAATGTAATCTAATTTTGGGAACAGTTTTTGGAAACAGGATGGTTAGGTTACATATAAAATATTTTTTTAATGGGAAAAACACCCCAGGTGGCAGAATCCAGCCAGCTTACAGCAAGCAATTCTTTCCCAGGTATTGGAAATTGCTCTAGCATTAAAATCTAGCCTATTATGAAGAATATGCAGTTAAGGAATAAAGTCCTTATCTCCACAGGCAAAGACTCTGCCTTTGGCTAGGAGTAATTCCTCTCTCCCTACCTGCCAGGAAATGCAGTCCCTAACGTTTTTCTCAAAGGTGACCCCAAACACCTCTAAGAAAGTTAAAGACACAACAGTTCCTTCTATCATCGCCACATCTTTGTTCTGACCTTCTCTAGAGATTGAGGTTTCGTCAATCTTCAATAAAAGCAGAATTATTAACACCTTAACTCTTGTATTTACTTACCAGTTAAACATATAATCCTTTAAAGTAAGAAATGGTAGGAACAGGGAGCAAAGGCTAACCTTTAGAGTCAGACACACTGAGGTTCAAATGCAAGCTCTGTCACATATTCGCTCTGTGATCTTTCAGGGCAGGTTAATTGAGCTCAGCAAGGTCATCACTAAGTAGAAATGATAGCTCTCATGCTATTAGAGCATTATTATTAGGATTGGTAATCACTAAAAACATTAGGATTATTACGATCGGTAATCACTAAAAACATTATGAAAACATTCTTGGTCTTGAGTAGATGGGACTAAATCTTATTTTTCCCCCTCAATTCATGCTGAGCACATTTGAAGCCAGGTCTTCCATTTTCCCTCTCTCAAGTCCAACACAATGACTGGGTTTCATCACTCATTAAAGCCGATTATTTAACCAATTTTAAAATTATTGTGAACATAGAAAAACTAAGTTCAACACTAACTCAAAAAGATTTATAATGATTTTTCCTTTTTTTTTTTTTGTCTTCTTCTTTCTATTTTCTTTAGGAATTACATATTGGTTCCCATTCCTTTCCTTCCCATGAATCATCCAGGTTTGCCAAGCTTGGCAAGGCCAGGGCCAAAGAGGCAGCCAGGGCTACTGAGGCACACAAGACCCAGGCCAAGAAGGTGACTGAGACTAAAGGAGTGACCAGAACTTGTGGGGCTTGGGCAGAGGAGGCAGCCAAAGGGGTCAATATATTGATTATAAAATAGGGAAATGAGCAAATAAAAAAATAGGAACCATGTTTCTCATTGGGAAAGGGAGTTCAAATGACACAGCTAGAATAATTCCTGTGATTTGGGGATTTGAATTAGAGGTATGGATGAATTTATACCAACTAACAGAAGTAATGGACTTAAGTACAATTTGGAAATAAGGAATATGTTGCCAAGAGAACCCCCACATGCCAAAAAGACATTGGGTGCTGGAAAGGTCAATAACTTCTTTGGGGGGCAGTGTAAGAGATAGAATGTGCCAGAGAAATCTGCTCTGCTCTCTACAGAGACCTCAGTTATATAAGAAATAAAACATCTTATCCTCTTGTTGTGTGTGTGGCATCTTCAGTCTTGATATCTGAAAAAAATTGGGGTGGGATTCCATCATGCCTCTGTAGTTGGGTTACGGCACTTACAATGGAGAAAGCAGGTAGGCACCACCTTAGCAACGTGATCTAATTTCACATCATCAGTGATAGGGTAAATATCACGTGCCTTCTGCTGTGATGAACAGAGAATGACACAACGTCATTTCTGTGGTATTCTTGCCAAAAATGCATAACCTCCATTAATTATAAGGAAATGTCAAATGTAAAGGGAGGGGAACTGTACAAAACAATTGGTCTCTAGTCTTCAAAATATCACCATGAAAGACAAAGAAGAGACTGAAGAACTATTCCAGATTGAAGGAGATTAAAGACATAAGTAAGTGCAGCCTGTGATCATGATTTGTATCTTGGACTAGAGGAAAAATGGTTTTTGTTTGCTAGTTTGGCTAGAATTGTCTCATTATTTGGACAATTGATAGAATTTTCACAGGGTCTGTGTACTGGATAGTAATCTATCAAATTCTTGATTTAAATAGTTTTTTCCCCTGTGGCTATATAGAAAAGTACACTGGTCTTCTATAAAATACACATTGAAGTAAACATAAAGAGACAAAAAGAGAGAGAGAGGAAGAGAAAATGGCAGAAGAAACACACATGTGCTAGAATGTAAATAATTAGAAACTGGGTAAGAGTTATAGGTGTTTTGGTACCATTTTGGCACTTTTTTTGTAAATTACATTTATTTCAAATTGAGAAGTTTAATCTTTACTAAATAGAAATTTAGCCTCATCATAATTCCCAATTTCCAGAAAATGCACTATAATTAAGTGGCCTATAAGACCATGTTAAGCAAATATTTCTTAAACAGGACCCCAAAAGCATAAATCATGAAATGAAAACGTGATATAACCATGACTTTAAAAATTTATTTTTAAAGTTTATTTTTGGGAGACAGAGAGAGAGAGAGAGAGCATGGAGCAGGGGGCTAGAGAGAAAGGGAGACACAGAATCCAAAGCAGGCTCCAGGCTCTGAGCTGTCAGCACAGAGCCCAACACAGGGCTCGAACTCACAGACTGTGAGATCATGATCTGAGCCGAAGTCAGACGCTTAACCCACTGAACCACCCAGGCACCCCCACCATTACTTTTTTATATTAAGAATTGTTCATCAAAAGACATCAAGAAAGTGGTAAGTCAACATACTGAGGAAAAGATGTCACAATATATATCTGACATGAAACTCATATCCGGGATATACAATTAATTCCTACAAATCAATAACACAAAAAGGCAGAGAGTCCAATTTTTAAAAATTGAGAATAATTTGAGAAAATACTTCACAAAATAGAATATCCAAATGGCCAGAGCTCATTAGTCATCAGGCAAATGCAAATTAAAAGCATAACTATATATCACCACCCACCTACAAGAATGGCTAAATACCAAAGACCAACAATATCAAATGGTAACCAAAGATGTAAAGCATTGGAGCTTTCACACATTGCTGGTGGGAGGGTAAATCTGTCCACCCCTTGGGAAAATACTTTTGCATTACCTACTAAAGCTGTAAACCTACATCTGTCCTATGGCCTAGCAATTCTATTTTTAGGCATATACCCAAGATCAGTGAGTGCACATATCCACCAAAAAACAATAGAAGAATGTCTGTAGTATCTTTATTCATATCACCAAAAAGCCATAAACAATCTAAATGTCCATTAACACGAAAAACAATAAGTATGGTACAACCATTTAAAAATGAACAAAAAAAGAATAAACTACTGACATACACAGAAACATAGATTAAACACAATGATATCACATTGAAAATAAGCTAGACACAAAAGAGTACACACCGTGTTATTCCATTTATATGAAGTTCAAGAATAAGCAAAACTAGTATATGGACAGATGTCAGAATATGTGTTAACTTCTAAGGGGAACTTGACTTAGAATGGGCATAAAGAACCCTTCCAGGGTGATGAAAACGTGCATACCTTGATACAGATGGTAGGTGGTAGTAACAAGGGTGCTTACATTTATAAACATTCATTAAGCTGTATGCATAAAATTGCATACACCTCAGTGAAAAACACAGATGGGCTCAGGGCTATCTATTTTAAGGGCTACTGGTTAAATGGAAACTATTTTGAACTTAGAAGAGTCTCTACTATGGCTTTGACCATATTTAAATCCTTCTTTAACCCTATATACCTTCTCAAAATGTTATAGGAGTAAAATCAAGTCCCACTAAAGACCGAAAATTCAGTCATATCTGGTTGGCAAGACCTGGTGTGTCTGTATTGAACAATCTACATTTATATGTGCCATGCATGACAACAAACGAAATGAAAATAGGCTAGTTTATTGCGAATCCCCAAGTCAGAAGGTGTCTAGTTAAAAAGGTAGCAGAAACAAAGTTGAATTGAGCCCTCATGAATCCTGGACATCTGTAAAAATTGATGTATTACGAGATGGAAGAGTCTCCGGCAAACTGTCTCCTGCTAGTATCTATTGTTAATTCTGTCCCAAACTTGGTGTACATGAAAAGCCTCCAGCAACATTTGGGTCAGGAGTCCCTAGCATCTGGAGAGCTTCAGGTGAACCCTGCATGTCCCACTCACCTCCTGGCCCAGCGCAACCCAGTGGGATTGTAGCTATTTCTCATCTAGGATGAAAGTCCCCTGCTAAAGCCTTTAAACCTGACCAGCGTCTGCCAGTTCCTCCCCTGGGGGAGAAAGTCCCTTCCCCCATAATCTTGGATACTAATGTCATATTTAAAATTGACATATTATCCCCTAACACAATGGCCCATTTTTCCTCCCTCACACAACCAGTAAGCTCTGCTGCCTGCATTGCGGCTCTGATCACTCAATGGGTTGGACTTCCTTGGACAAAAACCCTGGCCTCCAAAATAGAACGCCCCTCAATAAAAGTTATTAAAGTGTTGTCAGGACATAGCTTTTGAGGATAGATCCTGTAGGCAAATCATTTTTCTAGAGCCCACACCACCCAGACACAGCCACTTCCTATTCCTCATCACACTATTAGTTGGCATCTTAGTGTTCTTGCATCAATGCTTACTCTACTTACTAGCATGCCCAAAACATCAGAAAATCTGGAAAGACCAACTATGATCTCTAGGAATCCCTCGTACCAATTACATGACTAGGCCAAGAGTATCTACTGTCATATGACTTGTAGCCTTGCAAATTTTAGAATAAGGTCTAGACTAGCATTCAACAGCTTCGTACGCTGGAAGTCAATATTCTGTTATTTATTCTGTTATAAGCTGTAAATGGAGAGAAAAGGGGAGAGAATAATAAAGCTGATCACCCACATACACGCTAATGGAAGGGGACTGCTGAGTTGTGAATGATGTTGAAAGCTGAGTGCAAGTGGGAGGAGTGAAGAGGAAGGGCCAGCAAAGTGGCATCTCAGAGTGGGTGGCGTAAGGAATGACTCCATGTTCTTCAGTTCCACTTCCATTTTTGACCATGTACCCTAGATTGCCAAACTTGCCAAGCTCTGGTCTAGAGTTGATTAATAAGAGGCATTATTGCAACTAAAATCCTTTATCGTAGGTGCAACAGGGAAATGGTCCAAAAGGTTTTCAGATCCCTAACTGGCAATTCAGCATCCAATCTATTGTCTTTATCTCTCAGATCAGTAACCCTTTTCCATCCCTACTGTTTTGTCTACATTAGAACCTTATCATCTCTTATCTGCAATACCGAACCAGTCTCCTAGCTTTCCCTCTTCCCAGCGTTTCCCCTCAAAGCCATATTCCACATGGTACTCATGTTGATCTGTCTGAAAACTAAAATATGACTGTGTTATCCTTTTTATCTGCATCCTCCAATGGTTTCCAATTGTTTATTACACCCAAGCTCTTCAGCCATGAAAGGCTCTCTGTAATCTGGTCCTCCCCAGACATATGCCCATATGAAAGCTTGACTCACTAATCAGAGCCCTTACTAAGTATGTACATACTCTGTAAATGTTTGTTGAATGAATAACTAATGAATAAGTAAATATATAGATGTCATTGGGGCACCTGGGTGGCTCAGTCGTTTGAGCATCCAACTCTTGACTTTCAGCTCAGGTCATAATCCCAGAGTCATGGGATCAAGCCCTGGGCCGGGCTGTGCACTGAGTGTGGAGACTGCTTAAGATTCTCTCTCTCCCTCTGTCCCTCTCCCCCCACTCATGCACGCTTTATTTCTCTCTAAAATAAAAAATATATATGGTCAGAAAAGGGAATTCAGATAGATAGATAGATAGATAGATAGATAGATAGATAGATAGATAGACAGATAGATACAAGGGGAGTTGAATATTCTAGATAAGTTTCAAATCAGTTTTAGTTCCCAGCAGAGGGTTTGGAGAACAAGGAACTCCCTTTGATTAGATGTGTGCTCCTACATTCAGCATTCACATGTTTTGTTGGGAATGAAAGACTATCCTGCTGATATGTAGGTTTCCAACCAGATGTTGGCTCTGGAGAAGCTTGAATAATAGAAAATCCTTGAGGCTAAGTCTGTTCCTTAAGTTCCCTTTGTTCATATTTACATCTGGACAGAGACAAATATGCCTATTTCCCACGTAAGCATAACTCCCAGGGAGCAAATGTCCACCGCAATTGATTTCAAACCAGCTATGGAGAAACTATACAGTAGTTCATTAATGTAGTTTCCATCTCTCCCTTACTCCCAATACATCTTACAGACAGTAAAATTTATCTTCCCATAACACTAATCTCCCTACCTCCTCCCTCATCTTGCTTTATTTAATATGCTCCCTCCCAGTTAACATGTTAGCATTTTAATAGCAGCATGCTAGCATTTAACAGGAACCTTTAATTTTTAGCTGACATTAGGAATGAACAATGGTGAAATTTTAGGGACCGTGTACAGTAAACTGCTGTAAGAAATCGTTAGAGACAGAATGGTCAGAGAAGGGAATTTCTGTGTCAATCACCTTGATCTTCATTGGTTATTCTTAGCATATTTAGCAATTTATGTGCAGCAAGTCTTCTCTGCAAACTACACAGGCGGTAAACCCTCGTTTCACACTACAAATGGTGTTAAATTTGGCACCCCTGCACAACTGATTCCTCCCCGCTAGAATATGAGCCTGGTAATAAAAATCCTATGTTCTTGGCTATTCAAATTCTCTCGGAATGTTGGCATTTGTTTTGAAACCATCTTTCTGAATGTATCCAGAGCTGCTATGTTTATGTATAACAGAGAGTGAGAGAGGTAATAAAGCTAAGATCGATTGCCTAGTAATAGCCATGATTCCATAGACATTAAAGGGTATTTGTAATTTAGGCTCCATAATATGGCCTAATGCCCTATCTTGTGTAGCTATTGATTTTTCAATAATAGGACAGCCCCAGAAAACCTGCCAGGGCTCCGTCCTCCCTGCTACATCCAGCAAAGAACAAAACCCAGTCTTGTTTATAGGAGCCCAGCCTAGAGAATTGTCTTCTATCCTGGAAGCTAGAAGGACTCTGGCTTATGAATCCATTTGCCAATGTTGTTCCTGCAAACCTCTCTTTGTCCATCTCTTCAAATATTCAAAACAACAATAATTTAAAAAACAATGTTAAGGAGAGGATTTTTATGATTTAGTAGTTAACAAGGAGAAAGCCCTGAAGAGAAGAGCCCCCTACCAGTGACTTCTCTGACCAGAAATGATGTCCTGAAATGACCCATCACTTTTTTACACATACCGAAGACTTTTCTGGAATGGCCCTTCCAGAGACTCAAAAAGCAAGAGGACAGACTTTGGCTTATTGCAGTTCAAATGTTGCCAAAGGGCAGCCTTTCAGACAAATATATATCTCCTTCACTTTGCTATTCTCAAATAGGGAATGAGTTCTTTGAGAGTATGCCTGTTTGCTGTCATTTCAGGGTCCCAGGTCATATCCTTGTCCTGAAAAGATTTTACCTACCCTTGAAAGACTGGGTTTAGCTCTATTTTCTCCTCTAGATATATCATCACAGAACTCAAGCTTTTTGGCTTCCACCTTAAACTGTTTGGATAAATAATATGTTAAGAGTTCAAGGTCAATGACTCAGTAATAAGTAGCTCTTACTGCTACATCCATGCTGGCCTTGTTTTGTGTTTCTCTAAATGGGCCCTTGTCCTATTTTTGTATGATTAAGCTTTCACTTTTCCTAAACCGTACAAGAAACAAAACCACAGCAACAGCATAAATTCACATTCTGATATTATTACTGGCCAACTCTGTGACCTTGAGTATGCCCTTTTAACCTTGATGAGCATAATCTCCTCATCTGCAGTGAACATTCCTCTGCATAATCTGAAAGGCTAAGGCAGTGGGTTCTCAAATATTTGTTCTCAGGAAACTTAAAATCTTGTTGACCTCAAATAGCTTTTAATTTCTTTAAATAAGGATTTTATTCATTAATATTAGAAGTCAAAACAAAAAAAAATTAAAAAATATATATTAATTCCTTTATAAATAAGAATTCCATTACATGTTACCATAAGCATTTTTGTGGACATAACTATATTTCAAAAAACTTAATGAGAGAAAAGCAGCATTATTTTACATTTTGAAATAATCTTTTTAATTCCTGGCTTAAGAAAAGACAACTGAATTCTCATATTTGCTTCTGCATTCAATCTGCTGCAATATGTTTCTTTGGTTGAAATACATGAAGAAAATTTGGCCTCTCCAGACATATAGTTGGAAAAGGGTGGAGTATTTAAATAGCCTTTTCAGATAATTATGGACATTCTGCTTTTATTCTACACTAAAATTGGAAGAGCGGCAGCTGCTTAAAGGTTGGTTACCATGCAGAATCTGAAACCACATCAATGAACTTTTTATAATCTGAGGAGTTAAAATCTAGTTATCTGCACTTGAATAGATTTGTGCTCGCACATTTTTTGCCACACTGATCATTTTGGAAAATATCAGTTCATGATACTATGCAGATTTTCAAAATGTTGACACATTCCAACATACAATATTAAAAACATCATACTTGTTGGGGGCCTGGGTGGCTCAGTCAGTTAAGCGTCCGACTTCAGCTCAGGTTATGATCTCACAGTTCATGGGTTCGAGCCCTGCACTGGGCTCTGTGCTGACAGCTCAGAGCCTGAAGCCTGCTTCGGATTCTGTATCTCCCTCTCTCTCTGCCCCTCCCCTGACCACACTTTGTCTGCCTCTCTCTCTCAAAAATAAATCAACATTAAAAATTTTTTAAAAATCACACTCATTAATATCACTGCAGATTTCATTAGAAGAGTCTTTAAATAAGGAAAAGCTTCCAAACTCACGATGGTAGATACAAGTTTTACAATACTAATATTTATCTGAAAACATGAATTTTATCCTTGGCCAAGAATACCATCAATTATCGCCCTTAATGTAACAAGCTCACTTTATTCATCTTGGAGAAAATATCTGCCAAGTATCCAAGCCCGAACAGCCACTGCCTGTCTGTTCTTTCAAGTACAAATGGGTGTTCCACGAGGAAAGTGGCTAGCTCAACTCACCCCTCAAACAATCGTGCCAGTGTTTTTCCTTGAGACAACCATTGTACTTGATGTGCAGCAGATAGAAGCTTTTAAGTTTATTTTTATTTATTTTGAGAGAAAGAGCAAACGAGGGAGGGGAAGAGAGAGAGGGAGACAGAATCCCAAGCAGGTTCTGCGTCTGCTGTTGATACTCAAACTCACAAACTGTGAGAGTGTGACCTGAGCCAAAGTCAAGATTCAGAGGCTAAACTGAATGAGCCACCCAGGCAGCCCCATCAGATACAGTTTTTACCCACATTTTCCAAACTGCATGCTGAAGCACCCCTAACACACCACCAATAACTCAGACAAGCTCCACAGATATTTTTCAAGGCTGACACGGCAACATCTACTGGATATTGAGCAAAACACTACATACAACAGGAAAGAAGTGTGACAGCCAATGTGACTCCAAGGTGTGAACAACTGGTAGAGTGAATAACAGGTATATCCCATTAGTAAGTATTTGAAATTTATGAATGACATAACATTACTGCTTTTTTTCAGTTGATATATTAAAACTAAATTGTTTGGACATACTTAGTGAATAGAACTGGTAGTTTTGTTTATTCTGATCTAACGGCCACCATAAAAAAACACAAAAAAAACAAGAAACAAAAAACAAAACAAAACAAAACAAAACAAACATAAAAAACGACAACACTGGGCCACTAGTGGAGAAACCTTAGGAACCTGAGTTTTATATGATCACACAGTATTAAATGGCTATGTACTCAGAGGTTAGATTTTAATAAAAGTAATATTTCTTACCATTTAATTAAAGGAAGTCTTAGGCAAAATTGTTTGTTGTTGAGAGTGCATGGGGGTGAAAATGACAAGAACTACTAGAATAGTTTTGGGCCACGGCCTTGATTCCGGCGAGGGTGCCAACAACTTTACCCGCCTTTGCTCTACCAGTAAATGCCAACATGGAGAAAAAGGCAAATGATTTCTCAGTGCTGTTATGAAAATACTTTTGACCTTATACACCCATTGAAAATGGATCCCCAGGGACCATACTTTGAAAACCACTGGGTAAAGGAACGATCAGGTACAATCAACGTGAGGATGCTTTCTGTATCATAAAATGCTGGACTCATTCTAATTGCTACTGGCAATGTCCCTGGTTTTCTGTAGGTTTCTGTATGCTTGTCAATTTCAGACTCTTGTAACCAGATCCACTGAATGAGGCAGAAATCTTGATAACAGGATATGATTAAACAATATACAGGTTGATATAAACAAAAATAAATTCATTGAAAGGGAATCGGGTCACTCATAAAATTGACTAGAGGTCTGTCATGGCAGGCTCCCACATCAACCAGGGGAGGAAAAGTAGAACCAGGTCACTCCCCAGATAACAGCACTTGCTGCCTCTGGACACTCACTATCTCATCACTGAATTCTTGACTCCGCTGTGGCCGCTAAAGATAACCTCTGCTAGACTAACTCCACCTGTGTCTCATTCTTGCAATAGTCAACTTCCTGTGTGGGGGCAAGTAATTGACTGTAGTTTAGTCATGCACCCATGCTGTCTGGAGGCAGGGAGTGGAACACTCCCCTTTCAGCTTCCGACTCCCATCTAGTTAGAGCTCTAAAGGTGTTTGTTGCCAAGCAGTTAAATTGACAAAGCTCGACATTGTTCAGCTCTTTGGCAAACAAGATCCAAACACAAACTTCTTTCTAATCTGCAACTTAAAAATATATTTACCCCTTGACAAAATTACTCCACAAGGGAAGACATTTCAAAAATATCATCAGTTATTCCACCCAGCTACAAGTTCAATGTACCCCGGCGATATCTATTTCTCCTATAGGTAGTTCTTTGTGATTTTTTCCCATAATATTAACTATCACCTTCATATGCTTCATCAAATAGTTGGGAGAAGGTGAAGGAAAAAGAAGAAACTAAAGTATATACTTATGCAATTAACCCATAAGGAAAGGAAATGTAATATATGCTACAGTATTTAAATGTGCAACTGTTCACTATCTTGTTATTGATGTTTATAACTTTTCATATACTTTCTTTATGTTTTTCAAGTTCAGCCAGTATCTTGGTTCTTTAAAGGCAATCTGCAGTTTAGTTACTCAAACCTTTATGCCTAATGGCTCTGAATATTTAGGGTCCTAACTCCTAGTAATACTAGGAGATATTCAGTGTTCTGGGGAATCTCTGGGGAATCTCTGTACTGTGCATACTCTGTTACCCCCTCATTAGCAACAACTCTATTTTCCCTAGAGAGCTAGATTCAATCACCCTAGTCAATACCGATAACCCCTGTTTTAGCTTGTTTTCTTAGTGATGAAGAGATCCTGACATGGTCTGTAAGAACCATTGGAACTGTTATTGGATCCCCTGGTGAAGCTTTCTTCCCTTGATACTAAAATCTGTAAACCAATAGAAGCAAGAGTAGCAAGGATGGGAAGCAAAAAGTATGCAAGTGGTTAATTAGAAGGAATTATGAAAGTTGCCATTCTCAAAATCACCTCTTACTTACCCGCTCCATAGTTTATAGCTATGGAAGAATCAGCACCACATATTAAGGACTAATTTAGAACATACACTGTATCTAGAAGGTAAACTGTTTTTCCGGCTAGCACTGTAGCTTATATTTAATATTCCATTCCACAATTACACAATATCAGGCCCTTCAGGATGATGGGTTTAATAATGCTTTCACTCAACATCTTTTTTTTGCCATAAATTTGCTGAAAAAATTTTATATAATTTACCATGTATGGGAGACCGTGACGGTACAAAAGGCATTCAGTAGATCTTTGAATTATAGCATTGTTAGAAACATGGGAACTAGGGAAAGCAAATCAAAAGACAGTTAAATGTTTATTCAGTGAGAACCACCTCTTCCATGATTGGGGTCAAATACCATCAGTCTGCTACTAGGTAGCTGACTAGTCCTGCAAGAATATAATAGACTACCTGGGGCTCAGGATAGGTTGGTGCTAATGAAAGGCTGGGCACTCAGCAGTGGAAAAAGATAACTGTGTTTATGAGGTAAAATTATGGGCACATAAACAGTCACCATGCCTGCTACTATAGCCACTTAGTTGAACCCACTGGTAAACCACTTGGGCGGCTGGAGAATGAGGATAACTCACATCTATTCCATAGGGATGGTGAATTCCCTTCCAGAATGTTTGTTGTTTTGTTGGTTCATTAGTTTTATTTTGGTTTTGATCAGCATTCATATGGGACATAAGTATTCTTACATTTTAAGCCTATTTATCCATATATCTACGGTCAGATGATTAGCCATTGTCGATTAATGGCTGTGGGTTATGACTTCATACCATCTCTTCTTGAAGAAAAGTGAATATTGAGATATTCTTCCAATGTTCTCAGTGGGGAGAATCTCTCTCCCCTCTTTTCTCTGTCTTCCCTGAATGAGGTTAAAACACTCCCACAGTCCATTTCTGGTTATAACAGTCATTTGTGCAGAGCCATGCGTAAACCAGACTTGACTTACTTCCCTTCTTAATTAGGAATTTATGGTTAATTTGCCAGAAGGCCATAATTGTGAGCTGCAGGGAGACACTCGGCAGATACATAGAACATTGGAAATATGAAAGAGTTCATGCGATTTACTTGCAAAATCAGAACCTGTGTGATCCCATTTCTGTAAGCACACTTCCAGTTGATAATGGAGTGCTTCTATGAACTCCCAGTTTCATGCCAAGGTGAATGAGGTAACACCCAAGACATGATGTGAAGTCTAGTTAGCCTAGTTACCATAGTTGCCTCATGGACCATAACCAAGCATTTAGTCAAGGAGTTGGCAAACATCTTCTGTAAGGGGCCACATTGTATATATTTTAGATTTTGTGGGCCATGAAGTCTGTAGCCTCAAGTTAACTCTTCTGTGGCAAGTGAAAGCAGCCACAGACGGCAGGTAAGCAAATAAGTGTATTCTAATAAAACCTTCTTTATGGACACTGATATTTGAATTTCACGTAATTTAACATGTCACAAAATATTATTCTGCTTTTTATTTTTGTCCAATCCTTTATAAAGATACAAAACCACTCTTAACTCTTAACTTTATACAGAAACAGGGCGGAATGCCTTGCGGGGGCAGGGAGCATAGTTTGCCGGAACCTAATCTAGGCTCTACCAAGGCCAAATAAGAGTCCAAGTGCTACTTTGAAAAGGAAAGCAATGATTTGTCCAAGAAGTTATAACTTTACTGCAAAACCCTAGGAGACTTTGCTATAATTCAACCTTCAAAGGCTTGTCACAGATACAGGCAGCTTCCTAGTCTGCATATTGGATATGCAGGCTCACAAAAGCAAAAGTGTGTGAGCAGTTCTGCAGCAGCGAAAATCAGCTAGAGGGTCATTCTCTCATATGAGCTCCTCCTAAAAACTGCCTGCCTTTTCGGGTCTCCTGGTAAATTGGCGGGCAAATCACACCTAGTGACAACTGAACTTCCAAATAGAATTCACTCATTAAGACTACTACAAACAATCGGTAATAAGTCACATTTTGATACCTTTATCAACACATGATATTTTAATGTTTTTTCTTATGAATCAGGTGGACAAAATATGATGTTCCATAAATATTTCACATTTTTTAACTTAGATTTTTTTAATCACAGAAATTGACTACTTTTCATGTTTGCATTTTTTTTTCTTTCTTCTGGGAATTTCCTGTTCATATCATTTGCCCATGTTTCCATTAGTTTTTTTTTCAAACATACCAATTTGTTTAAGCTTCTTTATTCCAGATATTAATCCTTTCTTGTTAAATATATGGCAAATATTTTTGTCCAGTTGTTTACTAGTATTTTAACTTTCATAACATGTCATTTGTTGTATAAAAGTTTTCTTTTTTTTTTTTTATAACATCATGTGTTTTCCTTTTCCTTGATAGATTCTGGCCTTATGTCTCACATAGGGATACCTTTTCCATTCCAAAACTATAAAAGTAATGTCACATATTTCCCTAATTCCAAGAGATCTGGTTTTGTTTATTTGTTGTTTTTATAGATATCTCATCAATCTATCTGATATTATTTAGTTTTTGGTGTGAGGAAAGAATATATCTTTATGGTTTATTAAGTAACTTACTAAATAGGGAGTCCTTTCCCCACAGATTTGAAATACCAACTTTATTTTACACACGATGGTCTATTGTCTTTTCTTAAATATATGATTATTTATATATGCTTTTACATTCATTTTTAATGTTTACTTATTCTTTAGAGAGAGACACACAGAGCATGAGCAGGGGAGGGGCAGAGAGAGAGAGGGAAACACAGAATCCGAAGCAGGCTCCAGGCTCTGAGCTGTCAGCACAGAGCCCGACGCAGGGCTTGAACTCACGAACCATGAGATCATGACCTGAGCCAAAGTCAGACGTTTAACAGACTGAGCCACCCAGGTGCCCCTATTTTTAATTAACCTATTAACTATTATAATTAACCTAACTTTTGGTCTATTTAAAATCCTGTTAAGGCAAATCCCTTCCTTTTTCTTTCAAAATTTCCTTGCATTTATAATCTATTAATTTTTCATATAATTTTTAAAATAAGCTTCTCAAACTCTATTACAACTTGTTTTATTTTAACTGGGATTATATCAGGGTTTGTATGACACTTTTATGAAGACTTATTTAATATATTCAATATTCTCATTCAGGAACCCAGTATGTTCATCCTTTTATTTACTGTTCTTTGCTCCCCTTCAGTAAAGATTTGTAAGTAATTTAAACCCCTCTGTATTTCTTATGAGGTTTATTCCGAGGTATTTTGCAATGGTTGCTGCTATTATGGTGATAATCATCTTTCATTGATATTTTTTAATTTCCTTAATGCTACTATGTTAAAGAAAGACTGTTGAATTGTATAACTGATTTGTATACTGCCAAATTAGGGAATCTGATTATTAGTCCTAAAAGTTTCTATTTGATTATTTTGAATTTTAGGTGTAGAAAATTACATTGCCTGCAATTCACAGCAGGTCCATAAATCCTTACCATTATTTATGTTTCCTACTTCTTTTCTTTACCTGTACTTTAATTAAGTTCTCCAGTGAAATATTAAGTACATAGTAGCAGATATGGCAGTCAACTTTTACTGCCAATTACAAATTCCTATAGTATTATGAGAGATGGACTTTATCAGGTGAGGCAGTTTTTCTTACTCTTAATTTTTAAGGATTTAAATTTTTTTATAAATTGGTTTTGAATATTATCAAATGACTTCTTACATATATTGTGACTATATTTTCTGCTTTCACATTTTGAAATAAAGAATTTATTCTTTATTGAACAAATTTAATCATGGTGTGTTTTACATAGGCAATTCTTGATAATATTTTTGGATCTTTGTATCTATATTCTAGAATAAAATCTGTCTGTAGTTTTCACTTTTCAATGAGTGATCAATATGTGTTTTTTTGTTTTTTGTTGTTTTTTGTTTTTAGTGATTTTGCCCGGTTCACAGAACAAATGCTAAAGTTCCACTGGAAAGTAGATCATGTCTCTTATGCTGATTAATAATCGAAATAACTTATAAACTGTCTAGCCATAATTAGGTTAATAAATAAGTTCCTAGTGAAATACTCTGAGCCTCATTTCCCTTTGTGTGTTAAGTCTCTAATGGCCTTTATTTTTTCATCTTCTAAATGGTTATTGGTCTATTTAGGTTTTCTATCTCTTCTTGAATCAAATTTTATATTTTCATGACAATCTTACATTTTATTATGATTTTAAAAATTATTTACATGCATGGCACAAAGTGTTCTGTCACAAATTTTTGGAATACATCATGTTCCTGTGATTATATTTGTTATTTCTTACAACAATTTTCACTCTATTTTCCTTTTTTCCTCTTTCATCAGACTGACAAAAGAATTGTCTATTTAATGACTCTTTGCAAATAACCAGCCTTGGTTTTCATTTATAAGCCTATCTTTTATATGGAACTGTAACTGCAAGAGTGTAAAAGTTAATCTTACACTAGAGAATATAAAGTGAACAATCATTTCATTCTATGTGCTTCCCAGTCCCCCACTTCTCCCTGGTGGAAACTATTGCTAAGAATTTGGATTGTATTCTTCCAGAGGTTTCTAAACATTTAATTGCATCTAGAAAAGGTGAACAGATTCATATAGTACTTATTGTATCTTGACTAAATTTTTGTTTAAAACAAATCCCAACTTTCAAGAAAACACAACCTTTACAATTAGTAATAATCATTACAGTAAAACACTCATGAAATATTATAGTCTTATATCAGTAATGGCTCTGTTATGATCCACCTGTTTATTACTTATTGATAATATGGACATAGCCAGCAATCTACTGAAATAAAACTCAAATACACATAAGGCCAATGATTTTGTTCATTAACTTATATTTGCTGTACATGCAAACATGTTATGAAAATACTTCTTTTGCAATTATAAAAATGTATACTGTTGCATTTACAGTTTGCACCACAAATGTCCCTCATTAATTCAGTTGTCCAAGGAATACATACTGATGCTGACTTTGCCACAGGCATTGTTCTAAAAACAGAGGATACACCCAGGCAGATTAAAGGAAATACCTTCATAAAAACTCATAGTTCCTACTCTATCAATCTTTATTATCTTTCATATTCACGTGATAATGAACTCCATTATCACTAAGCCTACTTTTGTTTTACAACCCATTTCCAATAACTTTGGATGTTGTTGTCCATGAACATGATTCTCTTATCACTGCTTTCTTTCCTGTCTGACTACTGGTGTTTTGGTTTCAATGTAATGGCTTGCTTTTCCTAAGCCTATAGCACAGTACAAATGAGGAAGAAAAATAATTTCCTAACAACTTAAGAAGACTGCACACAAATAGAACCAATGGACACATAAAAGGCAAACATATATGAGAAGCTTTAACTACTCTAAAAATATGCTAGAGAAGAGAGCGTAGAAGAGAGGTGAGAATCCAAGAGTCATTAGAAATTTGTAAAATTGCTAAGTGTCCAAAAGGGAAGGTCATTTAAATTTTCAGTCATATCTTATCATGGGGGAGGGACAGATATCAATTGGAAGTTTATTTACATTATCTAAACACCTGATAGGCATTCACAAGTCCTCATATTTTTGTTCATGGTTCTCCTTTCTCTGGGTAGCTCTCCCTCCCCTTGACTGTTTAGCAGATTCTTATATATCTTTCAAGAGTGAACTTATCACTTCCTCTGTGAAGTCTTTCCTAACCTCCCAACTCACTCCCAGGTAAAATGGATCATACTTTTCTTTGCACCTCCCTATACCCTGGACCTTGTTTTCTTATCTGAATCCCTCTGTGAACTCTAGGTAACTTCAGTATGTATTTTACCCCTCTATAATCAATCCATGTCTAGCACAGAGTGTAGGTCCAACAAATATTTGTCAAATAAGAGAGAGGCTGGTAATGTCCCATTCTCCACTGAACCTACTGCCTGATTGTTCTTGGGTTCTCATGTGTTCAAGATTCCAAACTGACTTAATATTTTCTCTTCGATTGCAACAACAAAAAAATGTCTACATCCCCTCTCAAATCATACCCACTCTTGCCTACATCACTGAACATTGTATATATTTTTTTCCTTGTCACATAGGCTAAATGAACATAAGCAAAATCACGCTGGACTGTGACTCATTTATTTGTGGACTACTGGAACTTCAAGCTGAGTCCACAGGGCAATGAAATAAAAGGGAAGATAAAAATAATGGTTTCTTTATTTTTTTTTAAGTTTATTTATTTAGTTTCATAATCTCTACACCCAATGTGGGACTCAAACCCATGCCCCTGAGATGAAGAATCACACGCTCTTCTGAAGGAGCCAGTCAGGCACCCCGTGATTTTCATTAATTGCTTCTTCATCTTCTTGTTCAACTAAAAATTTAAAGGGAGAATCTCAAGCAAAAACATAAAGATATTGAAGAAGTTAGCTATGCAAATCTATGAGAAGAGCTTTCCAGGCAGAGGGAACATCCAGTACAAAGGCCATAAGGCAGAGGCATGCTTGGTATATTCAAAGAACAGCAGGAGGGCCCGTAGGGCAGCAAAGAGCATAGTGAAAAGAGTGAAAAAAAGGAGACTACTCTGGTTCTACTATGTTTCTGGGTAAGACATGATGGTGATGGTTTAGATGAGAACAGTAGAGTTGGTGAAAGGTGGTTGAATTCCGAATATGTTTTCAGAGCAGAATTTACCAATGGATTTGAGTCTGTGTACAAAAGAAAGAGGAATAAAAGCTGACTCTGATTTTTAGCCTGAGTAAATAGAAGGATGAAGTTGCCAGCAACTTAAGTGTGAGGAGATTTTAAAGGAGCAAGATCAGAAGCTCGGCTTTAGGTACATTAACTCTGTTATGTCTTTAAGACATCAAACTGGAGATGTTGAGTGAGCAATTAGATACATAATTAAGTCAAGGGACAGGTCTGAGCTACAGATAGAAATGTGGAAGTCGCTGGCTTATAGGTGGTTCTAAAGGCCAAGAGAATGGTTAAGTTCACCAAAGGAACGAGGGCAGATAAAAAAGAAGAGGTAGCAGAAGCTCTAAGGACTGAGCCCTGGAGACAAAGAACCCTGAATTCAAGTCACAGACACCTGACTCTGAAGCTGTATGAATTTCAGAAGTCCATTACGGTTTCTTAATCTGTAAAATGTAGACCTGAGGTAAGGATTTGTGACCATATTTTTTAGGCATTAAGAGTAATGTCTGCCTCCTGGTAAATGCTCATTAAGTGGTAATTAGTTGCTGTCATTAAAAATAACCAAAAAGTGGTTTCCAAAGGGTCCCCTCACAATGCAATCCCTATTTGGAGGGGATCAGATTATAAAAACCAATCTGGCAAGAATAGTCCATTTTTAAATAGTCTTGCCGAGCCAGGAAAATGACAAAAAGGAGGAGGCATGAAGTAACCAAGGTTGTCTTGCTAAATTCAAAGAATTTTCTCCATTCTGACCTTTCCCTCTTGGTAACATGTGACCCTGCTGACAAGTCCTTTCTTCTGGAAATAGGTCTTCCTTTAGACTTCTCCAGAGTTTTATGAAATCTCTATTTTCACTTTCACTATTATTTAATTTCTGGTGTTCTCAGAATTTTATTCCGTGTCCTCTTCATCTCTCCTTAGCTTAGATTACCCTCTAAATACAGATGAACCCAAAATATTTACATGTAACCAAGATTCTTCTCATGATGTTTGAACTCAACATGTTTGGCCACATACTACTTACTGGACATGCTCCTTCTTGTTGCACATCATATATGTTATTCCTGCTGTCTAAGACTTATTCCTGAATCTCTGAAGCTGCTGAATACTACCCCTCATTGAACTTGGAAGTCATTTACTCCCAGTAACTGTTCTGACACCTCAACTGCACTTTAATGCGTGTTTGTGTCTACCAACACACCATACATCAGGCTAGGGGTACCCCCCCCCCCGCCACCTTCAGTATTCACAGATAGTGGAGAGAAGTCTTTAAATAAGGGGAAAATTTAACTTCATGCATCTGAAGAAAAGCTTTGCATTCTCTACAATTATTGCATGAGCTATGGAAGAAAAGGGAGAGTCTATTATGGACCAGGAGATATCTGAAACACATAGAAAGATGATAACAGAAACAGCCAAAAGCAAGCAAGCAAGCAAGCAAGCAAAAACACCAAGAATCATTTACCCAGTTAATACTAGTCCATGTATTTTTTTTTTATAAGTACTCTATAGAGATGAAATCGGTAATCAAACATTGCAGGCATATAGCTGTATCGATTTATATGGCTACGTGCACGGCTACCGACAGACAACTAATAGTTGAACTATTTGATTTCTATGATAATTTGGGCCCTTATTTTCAAAATAAATCTTTCCTTGCCTTTCTAGATTCTTTAATTAAAAGAATATATGTAAGTACATTTTTGAAATCCTCAAAGAGAAATGGAAGATAGAGCTTATGGAGACCTTTTGGGATAGCATATACGAGTAGTTACTTCTAAGAGGTCCTATTCATCTCATTTCATACAGATATAGATGCGTGTGTGTAGCTCCCATTACACGGTGCTAGTTCAAGTGTTATTTGGGTTTAATGTCAAAGAATACAATTTTCTGAGGTCCTGCTAAAATGAAAGAACACTGAATTCTATTACCCTCCCAGCCCGAGCTAAGTAATAATGTACAAATAACTCTACGACTTTAACAACCACAAGAATTCACAGAGTAATTAAAGGAATTTAAGCTTTTAATCACTGCCATCTGGTACCAACTAAGCTAATCACATTTAGCAAAGTTTATCACTAACAGGAAGATCATCTATTGTTTTCTGCGCCCAACACAGGGGCTTTTCTGTGCCCTTCTCCCAGGGACAGCATAGTTGTCCTGGGAACTGTGCCTCCTTGGAAGCTGAGGTCCTTCCACAACTCCACACTAGCCCCAGCTGAATGATGCAAGAGTTAGCTCTTCACTCCAGCTTTTCTCCCAAATATTGGGTCTAAAACGTCAAGTAGCCCATAATCTGTTAACACTTCAAAGCAGTTGGCGACCATGGAGAACAAACGGGCACACTGAAAGAGGCAGGAATGAGGGCTGGGGACAGAATCCTAGCTTTAGGTGTGGCCCTGCTCCTGAGGGTTCCATCTCTACCCTTCTTGTACCTATTGTTCAATCTTTCCTTCAGTCCTTGAGCCAGTGGAAACATTTGGCTTAGGCTTGTTGAAGTTGTGTTTCTGTGTTACAAAGAGCCCTGATTAATAAACCAAACACAGTAGACATTTATATGGCCTTGTGTAATTTATAATTTCTATCTAGACTTTGATTTCCCCATCTAAATAAATCAGGGATTAGAGAAGGCGACATCTAAAAATCGCTTCAGATTTAATATTCTATGAGACAAGGGCACTCACAGAACTAATCTTAATTTTTCTCTAGAAAACATCCTCTCTGATATGCACACCATGTTCACTTAAGCAATAATCAACATGGAATTGAAAAAAAATGAGCATCTACTTGTAACCTGCAATCCTTTGAAATATACCCCATGGAGCATCAGACAGATTCAGCAGCTTTTACATCAGAAAATGAAATGGAAACAAGTCTGAGAAATATAGAAAGGAATAGGCAGTTATTAAAATACTTCTCAGCCAGCCTTTTAATGACCTAAAATTTTCAAACCTACTCAAAACACCTACTACTTAATCCCTAGTGATTTAAGGAAATTGGGATATATGGTTCTTACAATCTATTTGAGGATGTCTAATTATTATATAATTACTTCAATTTGATTAGCATCCACCAGTAATGAATTCACAGAACACTGAGACTCCAGTTATAAATGTGAGGTAAATTTATTTTATTTTATTTGTTTTTATTTTTAAATGCTTATTTATTTTTATTATTATTTTTTTTTTTATTTATTTTTGGGACAGAGAGAGACAGAGCATGAACGGGGGAGGCGCAGAGAGAGAGGGAGGCACAGAATCGGAAACAGGCTCCGAGCCATCAGCCCAGAGCCTGACGCGGGGCTCGAACCCACGGACCGCGAGATCATGACCTGGCTGAAGTCGGACGCTCAACCGACTGCGCCACCCAGGCGCCCCAAATGCTTATTTATTTTTGAGAGAGGGAGAGAGAGAAAGAGAGAAAAAGAGAAAACAAGTGGGGGAGGGGCAGAGAAGAGAGGGAGACACAGAATCCAAAGCAGGCTCCAGGCTCCGAGCTGTCAGCACAGAGCCCGGCATGGGGCTCAAACTCACAAACTGTGAGATCATGACCTGAGCTGAAGTCAGACGCTTAACCGACTGAGCTACCCAGGCGCCCCAGTGTGAAGTAAATGTTTAAAAGAAAGAAAGATGTAAAGGAAGGAAGGAAAGGAGGGAAGGGAGGGAGAATGGAGAGAAAGAAAGAGGCATAAATATCAGAGTAAAACTGGAAAGTTCAACCTCTGTGGGACAGAAGCTGAGAAAACTGAAAAGAACACAGCAGGCAAATAAGAAGATGAGAAGGTGCATGGAAGCAGCTGAGATTTCCTGAGCAGTGTTGCCTTGGTTCCAATTTCACTGGGAAATGTTACAATTTACTCAGAACCCGTAATATCCCACCTACTGAAGTGTGCATTTAGCTTACATTTTCAGTCTCCAAGATCCTCATAATGTACCACTAGGTAGGCTTACTGGTCTAGTTCCTAAAAGAAGATGATTCTGAATGTCAGGGAGTTTTGTCCATAACTTCAGTGAATAAGGAGAGGCTCGGGATTTCAAATCACTTCTGTTTATGCTCCTTCAACTATGCTCTTTATAGCTCTATATAAAGTCCTACAAATAGCTCCATAAATTCTGAAAGAAAAGAATGTGGTCAACCAGAATGGGTGGCCCCTCTGGATGGAGGATCTTCTAAAGCAGTGGTTTTCAAAATGTGGTTGTGGGACCAGGACCATTAGCATCACATGGGAACTTGCTAGAAATGCAAATTCACTCACTCCCATCCACAAACCTACGAAGTCAGATCTGAGGAGATGAGCTCCAGCAATCTGTGTGTTAAGAAGACCGCAGTGTGGGGGCGCCTGGGTGGCTCAGTCGGTTAAGCGGCTGACTTTGGCTCAGGTCATGATCTCACGGTCCGTGAGTTCGATCCCCGCGTCGGGCTCTATGCTGACAGCTCAGAGCCTGGAGCCTGTTTCAGATTCTGTGTCTCCCTCTCTGTGACCCTCTCCCATTCATGCTCTGTCTCTCTCTGTCTCAAAAATAAATAAAAGTTAAAAAAAATAAAAAAGAAGACTGCAGTGTGATTCTGATGTACACTCAAGTTTGAGAAGCACTGTTAAAGATCAGTGGTATACTAAGAGCCCGTGACCTTTTCTTCCTTCTTTCCTTTTTTTTTTTTTTTTTTTTTTTTTTTTGCCATTTAGGGTAACTCTTGGGTCCGTTCCTACAACTCTACCTCCAAACTTGTAAAATGTGAAGTAATTTTCTTACCCAAGAAATCCCGTGATAATCTTTAAAAGCCCATTATGTGCTAAGCTTTGCAGTAGAGTCCAACAGATACAAAAGTAATAAGCCTCCAGTTTGCAACAACTTAAAATCTCATGAAAGAAACAAACACATAATTAACTTTAAAACAAAATAGGCTGTGATAAATATTCAAGCAGGAGAATATGGTAGTTTTAAAATATAAAGCTGAGTAAATAATTCCAACTGGCGGCAATATGGAATGGCTTTTCATCAAAGATGTGACCTCAGCATGGTCTCTGAATAAGCAACAGTATCTGAGCAGAATCACACCGAGGGTAGCCGGGGTAGGAGTGCATAGAGAGCAACGGTGGTAAGTGCAGAAGGAGCAATGTAGGAGGAAGCCAATTCGATGTCTCTATATGCTACCCTATGTTCTCTTTCATCCACGTCTCTAACATTGTCGCTTCTACGAGAAGCATCCTCTGGCTATACTGCAGTGGATAAATTCCCCCTTTAAGCTCATTCTATGCCCTGAGCTTTCACTTCACTGCAATGATTAAAATGGACATTTCTCTAACTTTAAAAATCTCTTTTCATGTCCTGTGAGACTACAAGCTCCTTAGGACAAGGACGACCAGCTCTATTTCGTCTGCCTATATATACCTAGCCCATAACACTGTGCCTAATCTATAGCGTGCACGCACGGTATTTGTTTAGTAAATGCACAAGACAAAAACCTGGGTGGAATACTTGCCATGAGGGCGAAAAAGATGTTTTTTGGAATCAGACAGACGTAGGTTCAAATCTTGAATCTGCCTTTCTTAAACCGTATCATCTTTGGCAACTTTCTTAACTCCTCTCTTCTCAAGGTTTCTCATTTTAAATAGAGATGAAATTTAAATGTTATAAAAGCTAAATGGGAAAAGTTAAATGACAACATGAGCATTTAAACTACTTGGCACATAAACAACAGTTAACGAAATGATAATATTTAATGCCACATAAAAGGCAATACCTGTAAGACAGATAAGATCTAATAAAGGTTATTAAAGAGGGGGGGGGGGAAGGCGTTCAGGAGGATGAAGTGAGCTATAAACCCCTGCCACCCCAGGCCCTACCCCCATCCAAATAACTGTCATGCTCCTCAGCTGGTAGCTCAGTGAGGAAGGGAATAACGGAACAATGAGGGGAAGCAAGGAGTTGAGTAGGAGATTGGAGAGAGGGAAGAGACAGAGACATGGAAACAGGAGTGAAAGAAAAAGGGTTCTTCCTGTAGAGCCCCTGCCATCAGGTCAGTAGAGGTTTTCCTTGTCGAAGGATACATTCGGACCACTCCCACTGCACACTGGACCTCTATTCCTGCTTGTTCCGTACCCACCCATCTGCTCTTCACCTATCTGTAAGTGCTAGATAGCCAACTCAAGACAAGTGACTGACTGTGGATGCTTACATCCAGACACAGAACTGGAAGGGAAAATCCCACCACCGACAAGAGTAAACACAGCAAAGAAGTAGACGATAATTCTTGGAAATTAAAAATGCCCACTAATTAATAAAATAGCCATGTCTAGATATTGAGTTTCTGAATATATAATTGAACAGAAGTGCCTCTCTAATAGAGACAAAAATAAATGATGAAAGAAACAAAATGGCACGAAAGAAAAATCAGGAATTTATTTTTTTTTTAATTTTTTTTTTCAACGTTTATTTATTTTTGAGACAGAGAGAGACAGAGCATGAACGGGGGAGGGTCAGAGAGAGAGAGACACAGAATCTGAAACAGGCTCCAGGCTCTGAGCCATCAGCCCAGAGCCCGACGCGGGGCTCGAACTCACGGACCGCGAGATCGTGACCTGGCTGAAGTCGGACACTTAACTGACTGCGCCACCCAGGCGCCCCGAAAAATCAGGAATTTAAATAGTCATCTAAAAGGAGGAAGAAAGAAAGAAAGAAGAAAGAAGAGAGAGAGAGAGAGAGAGAGAGAGAGAAAGAGAAGAAAGAAAGAAAGAAAGAAAGAAAGAAAGAAAGAAAAAAGAAAGAAGAAAGGAAAAGACAAGACAAGACAAGACAAGACAAGACAAGACAAGACAAGACAAGGAAGAATTAAATGAATTGCCAAAAGGGTTGATCCTTTTGATCATGTCAAATTGGAAAGATCAGATCAGATCACATCGAAAAGGTCTACTGGTACAGGGGCGCCTGGGTGGCTCAGTCGGTTAAGCACCCGACTTCCACTCAGGTCGTCATATTGTAGTTCATTTGTTCAAGCCCTGCATCAGGCTCTGTGCCGACAGTTCAAAGCCTGGAGCCTGTTTCAGATTCTGTGTCTTCCTCTCTCTCTGCCCCATCCCTGCTCATGCTCTCTCTTTCTTGCAAAAATAAAACATTAAAAAAAATTTTCTACTGGTGTCAAGTGGAAATAATAAAAACATAACCACAGTCAGACACATGCCAGGATGACTTTTTGAAATCTAGGGATAAGGGTTTTTTGTTTTTTGTTTTTTAATTTTAATCCCCAAATTCTCTGGAAAAAAGTACAATGTACATAGAAAATAGAGTCTCGTACTGACATCACATTTTTCATTTGCAAAATGCATACTGAAAGACAATGCAGTAATATTTCAAACTTCTGAGAAAAAAAATTATTTTCAAACTGAAACTCTAAACCCAGAAAAGTTATGATATCATCCCTATACCTACTATTTTCCTACAAGTGGGAAAGCAAAATTACATTAAAAAATTAAGAAATAATTACTACAAAGTTTTTATATTACGTTAAAGAAATAGCTCTTAATACAAGAACCAGAATTTGGAACTATTACTGTAAAGTGGACCTCTAAAATCCTCATGATATTTGGAAGACAGCTTGTAACAGAAAACATTACATGGTATTTGCTGATGTTCTAAATAATTGGAATTCATTTCATTCCAAGAGCCACCATCATAGGCATCTTAGCCTCCACTTGTTAACAGAAAATAAAACAGGAGCAGAGAGAGCCCAGGTAACAAGCCTAGGGTCCTACAGCTCACCTGTTGAATTCGCAATTCAAATTCAAGCTGATAAGCAGCTTCACTATTTTCTTATACGTTACTTAGAGACAGTGTTTCATTCACAAGATTTACATAAAATTCCAAATTGGAACCACCTGTTACAAATTCAAGGCGTGGCGCTTGGGTGATCCAGTTGGTTAAGCCTCTGACTTCGGCTCAGGTCATGATCTCTCAGTTCCTGAGTTCAAGCCCCATGTCAAGCTCTGTGCGGACAGCTCAGAGCTTGGTGCCTGCTTCAAATTCTATGTCTCCCTCTCTCTCTGTCCCTTCCCCTGCTCGTGCTTCTCTCTCTCTCTCTCTCTCTCTCTCTCTCTCTCAAAAATAAATACACATTAAAAAAAAAAAGGTTCAAGGTAAGTCAGTGAAGAATAGATTAGGTCTAACTTACAAGTTACTTGATGTAAAAATAGTAACATGGTAACATTATATGATTAGTCCAGTAAATACAATAAAAGGTGAAAGGACAGACAAAATCATCACATATAAAGATAATAAAATGGCGAAGTAATTCTCAACATATCAGTGATAATAAAAATTATAAATGGTTACATTTACTTATTAAAAGTTTAAGATTTTCACTCAAAGAAAATCAAAATTCAGTTTTATGCAATGACACACGGAAAAATGCAAAAGAAAATTTGAAAATGGGCAAATATATGCAAAGGACACACGCACAAAACAACTCTAAGTTGAAGTGGATTCACTGATGTATTTTACCAAGCATTTAATAAAGATATTATCAGAGTCTCTCACAGAATCTTCCAGAGACTTGAAAAGAAAATAACTCAATCACAATTATTTACAAACTCTGTATAACCTTGATTAAAGCCTATGGCTTTACAAAAATAGAAAATTATAGCCTAAAATCTTCTATAATTGTAGACGCAAGACTTCCACACTATATATTAAGCAAGCAAAATGCTACTGGATTATACAACTGTAACAATACATCACAGCTCATATAATAAACATGAAAGATTAGTTTAAAGCTAGAAAATCAGGGGCACCTGGGTGGCTCAGTTGACTGAACTTCTGACTTAGGCTCAGGTCATTATCTCAGGTTCCTGGGTTGGAGCCCCACAGCAGGCTCCCTGCTGTCAGAGCAGAGTCCACTTTGGATCCTCTGCCCCCTCTCTGCTTGTGAACTCTCTCAAAATACACAAACATTAAAAAAAAAAAACCTTAGTAAATCAATGTAATGTATTACATAAACAAAAGACAAAATCATATGATTACTAATTGCTACAGAAATGCATTCAATAAAATCTCATGCTCATTACGATAAAAATCCTTAGTAAACTAGGAATATAAGGGATTATCCTTATTCTGTTGAAGGGTATCTCAAAAAACAACAACAACAAAATTACAGCAAAGATCAGACTTACTGGGAAAACACTGCTTTTTTCCAGAGATTGGTGAAGAGACCATCGTAACTTCTGTAATCAATTCTATTCAATATAGAAGAGCCAGTGCAATAAAACAAGAAAAAGAAGTGTAATTTATAAGAATTTGAAAAAGAAAAATGTAGTAATAGATATTCACAAATGGCATGACTGTGTTTATAGAAAAATTCAAGAGAATTTAAAGAAAATAATGAGAATAATTTAATGAAATCTCTAGACACAAGATGGGGGGGGCAGGGAACAACCTCAGGGATACTAATCTTTCCAAGACAACTTTCACACAGTGTTTGTCAAACCAACTGATATGTTTGGATCTTATTTCTAAAGCTTCCTTTAAGTCAACACTTCATAAATTGGAGTACACTTTCCCACAAATATATAATAGTAAATTGAATAGCTGTATTTATGGGCTGGACATAACCTAGATATGAATATACTAGGGTACTCCTTTCTTGAGCTACATTGGTATTGTGATGCATAAATACAACTGAGCCTTGGCACTCTCCATGTCCCAAATCCTAGATAATAACCTCTCAGTGGATTGCCTAGTTTTTGAAACCCCACATCTGGAATATAGAACCTCATCTTAAAACCCAGCCATGATCTAATCTCTTAGCAGGAATATGAGCCATATTCCTTACAGAACAGGCAGGGGATTAGCAGAATTGCTTTCTATCTTGACCTGGCAAGTCTTTCATTGTATGGTTTATGAAATTCACCTAAGTTTCCTAAACTTCAGTTTCCTCATAGTTCCTGTTGAGGGGAATATATCTGAGGTTCATAGTCAGAAGACAATTACTTTTCATGTGGCATAGGGTCAACATATTTGAAATATTCAATTCTAGACCATAACTACAAGCTCATCTCCTTGAAATCACTGTTAATCATATTACAGAAAAAATAATTAACAGAAACAAAACAGCAAATATTCTATTTTAAGACCACATATAAATACCAAAATTCCTTTCAAATTGTAATCTTTATTCTTTTACTTATTCGCTGGGTACCAATTATGTGTCATTTATAAGGAGAAGGCTCAATCCTTCCCTTCAGAGAGTTCATGGTGAAAAGAAATGAGACCAACGATGGAAGTACTTGGGGAACACCCTTCCTGCATCTTCTCTACTCACGGTCATTGGAGGGACAGGGAATGCAGACCGTGAGTTCCTCAAAGTCATGGACTACATCTTAAGTACCCAGCTTAGCATATCACCTGACTGACCCTTGATCCCTGGACACTGAATCAGTGGAAATCCTACAACCCTCTATGTGTCTGCACACTCTGTCCTGGGAAAGCTGTCAGACATTGCATCCGCCCATCTTCAAACAGGCCCTCAAGCAGTGTTATTCAGCATCCCTCTAGGACCCACCGGGGATCTCCTCTGTTTGTGCCAACTTCAGCTGTGTTTTCTGCCCCTTTGGCTGCCCTGAATTTTGCTTCTCAACTAAAAAAAAAAAAATGCATTGATACAACTGAAAGAGGAGGATCCTACCACTGTCTCCACAGCACCATCTGATGTACCTTCTCATTTTGTAAGAGAATAAATTCTTATCAGCATTATTTTTCATAAATCAGAGCCATAAAACCTGGCTTACTTTTTTATAAATAGGCCCCCAACAAGAAATTGTACCATATTAAAAAAGAATGTTAACTGAATAGTGTCGCAGTCTATGAGTCTGGAGTTCTCTCTTGTCCAGCAAGAGAGCGGATGCAGAATTGAATACGAGAGAAGCTAATGTCCAGGAGGAGACAAGAGACCCAAACAGGGGTTTTGTCTCCATATTTATTGAGGTCACAAGATATTGCCCATGCAGTAAATGTGAAGAAAACAGGATCTTACACACATAAACATGGAGAAAACAATCAGACAGTAATCATTAACTTGTGTATGTAAGAGGCAATAGGTCTGGGGGACAAATGGAGTTTGTGATCAAAGTACAATAGCATATTGGTGTCAGATGGAAAGTAATTTCCTGCAGGGGATATAACAAGTTACTCATGATCCCATTACGATATCTCACTAGCTAACCTTGTGCACTTTTGCTTCATGGTGGTAAGCTTTTTTCTAACCCGTTTACGTAAGTAGAACCTATTTCCCCACAGAATAGTTTTAAAAATAGAGAAATTTGGTTGAGACCCAAATCTTCTCTTGTGGCTTCCCATTTGCTCTTGGCTCCCATAAGGCACTCCCTGGGACTATTACACGAATATGGACATTCTCACATTTTGGCTCTGAGCCCACCAGTAGTTGAGAGGATCCTGCCCAAGTTCCCAAGTTCTGTGATCCAATCCAAAAACATAAGCCCTTTTATGGGTAATTAAGGGTACACATCTATGGTAATTCATTTTACTTAAAAGTAAGTAAATTACAAATAATCTATTGAGTAAAAATATGGTATTTCCCAATCAAAAGTAATGTCTTTAGAGTTTCATGAGGGCTCTAAATTGAGTATTCTACCAAGAAATATGGCCACCTGCCTGGCAAAGTTGGACAGCTCTTATAGCCCAAGTGTAATATTTGAGGTTCCTACATGTGTGGGGAAGGGTACTTTGTCAGATATAGATCATCAAAACTGTTACAAATTTGTTGTGCTTTTCAATTACAACTATTCTTGCTTTAAAAAAAAATTGTTCATTTATTTCTTAGAGAGGGAGAGAACAAGTAGGGGAGGGGGAGAGGGAGAGAGAAAGAATCCCAAGCAGATTCCACACTGTCAGCACAGAGCCCAACATGGGACTCAAACTCACAAACCGTGTGCTCATAACATGAGCTGAAATGAAGAGTCAGACGCTCAACCCACTGAGCCACCCAGGTGCTCCATTCTTGCTTTTTAATTAAAAAATTGCTCTTTATTGCCTTCTGTTATGTCAACGTTCGCTGTGGGTTATTTGATCAATCTATAACATATGGTGATATACATTAAAAACAATTACTGTGTATTTATTTTTGAGAAGCAGAGACAGACAGAGTGCAAGCAGGGAAGGGGCAAAGAGAGGGAGACACAGAATCCGAAGCAGGCTCCAGGCTCTGAGCTGTCAGCAGAGAGCCCGACACGGGGCTCAAACTCACAAACTGCGAGATCATGACCTGAGCTGAAGTCGGATGCTTAACCAACTGAGCCACCCAGGCGCTCCTGGTGATATACATTTAAATCAAGAATAACTTGGATTTCACTTTGTCTAATGACTGGATTTTAAAGCACTACTTTCACTGTGCTTCATTCAATCACAAAATGTTTCCCCCAGCACTCATGTGGGGGAGCCTGTTCCGGGTGTGGGAACACAGCACTGAGCAAAGTAAGCCATAGTCCTTGCCCCTTGTGGATCACTTGAGTCATTCATACCCTATTGTTACAGCAAATATGTAACAATCTCTCCTAAGGTTTGCTTTTATCTTGACTTCCTTTCGATAACTGAGTTCTTTTTCAGGTGGAGAAAGAATGGTATAGGTGATGTCCAGGGAATTTGCCTCCTCAAGGTAAAATACAATCAAAACAGTTTGACACTTCAGCACCAAATGATGTCTAAGTTCCTATGATTTTCTTCTTCCCTAATGCTGCTCAAGGAATTCCGTTTTGGACAAGTACTAAAACAGTGTTCTTTAAATGGTTTCAAGCTAAAAACCACAAAGGCTTCACTACCTGCCTAAATCTGCTAATTTGGATCCAAATTCCGCTTAATAAATTTAATTCAGCACAGCCATCATGCAGTCCTCTATCAGCACTTGAGACTCAGACTCCCCTCCAAGTCTGTGTCACCTCCCTCTCTCCATGACCAGTATGGGCTTTTATTTCCTGCTGGGTACTTTAGCTAAAGTCTCACTGCGTGTTTTCTGGGCAGTGAATACAATTCCAACATAGGCAAGCCGGCTCAGTGAAAATTACTCCTGGTTCAGCATGTGCCGTTTGCATAGCAGAGGAATAGGCTTGGTAATCATTCCATTCATTGGTCTGAGCTGAGCTTCTGATGGGAAATTGTAATGAGGCTGAATTACCGCTACTGTCCCAATAACCCATACATCTTATAGATGGGGAGAAGGGGGGGTTCCAAAACCACCTCATTGTTTTATGTGTGTATCTGTGCATTTTAATTCCCAGAATCCATTTTTTATTAAGTCTCATCCCAGGAAAAGAACACAAGCTTTTAGGCTGGTCATACCTGCTTTCTATCAAGGTTCCACCTCCTCTTGGCTGCTTGAAATGAGCAGAGGCTCCCAAAGCTGGATGTGGGGCTTGAACCCACAAACTGCGAGATCATGACCTGAGCCTAAACCAAGAGTCAGATGCTTAACCAACTGAGCCACCCAGGAGCCCCAAAACACACATTGCTTAGTAAATGGCAGCTTTCTGCCTCTTTGTTTCTGAATTTGTGTAAGCTTCAAGTCTGTTCCATTTATAATAGAGCGATATTTAAATATGCCCCACACCATTTATATGTTTATGTCAAAACTCAGTGAAGAATGAAAGGAGCTTCACAGATTAGCTAACCTCATGGTTTAATTTTTTCAATGTACAGGATGTTTTCTTGAAATGAAAGCTTCTTTGATATTCTGATATGGACAGATAAAAGATGAGTTTTGCTGGCCGAAACAGAAGACGAAGCCTAACACTGCATCTCCCTCCACCATGAATTGAGCCAGAAGGATTTCACTGAACTTCTTTGACTCCATTAAAACTAATTGGAAAGCTACTAGCCACATTTTCCATAGAAAATGATGATTACCTATAGATGAGGTAATGTAGAACCAGCATAGAAAAAAGACTTTCCCAAGATCACACCGATGCCAGCTAGGATTAGAATCGAAGTATGCAACTCTGGGGCCAAAGTTTTATATTCAGCTTATCAATTTTATTCATCCAAGAAGTATTTGTTGAGGAAACACTACTGTGTCAGGCACTGTACCAAGTTTTGGAAGGGTTAAAGGTGGCAAAGCTGGAGCCCTGCTCCTGGGCACGTAAACGAAAGCGGAAGCAGTTGACCACACATCTCTAAGTGAGTTCAAGATGGAATAGGGCGAATTCTGTTAGAGGAAGCACAAAATACCACGGAGAAGTGAAAAAAGGAGTAATTTGTTTTGTTGGAACATGATGTTGGAAGCCAAGAGTAATTGCTTTTAAAGAGAGCCTTTAAAGAATGGAACAATCACCAGGCAGAAATACAGAAAGAACATGCCAAGAGTAAGACAGAAGATGCACAAAGGCATAGAATCAGGAAAGCATCTTCTAGGAATAATGAATATTTCAAGTTTGCTGGACCGTAATTACACAAGGGAAGTGGTGAGAAATACAAATTTTATTTTAATTTTTTTCAGTGTTGTGCAGGGTCTTGAATGTCTCGCCAAGAGGCTTGGACTTGATCCTGTAAGCAGCGAGAAGCCATTGAGAGATTAGGAGGACTTGAAGGAATTATTTGTGTTTAGAAAGATTGCTCTGATGCTAATTTGGAGCAAACTCTGCATTTGAAACCTATAAATATTCTTTTTCAGATACAGAATTATTAATGAAATTTAAATAGAATTGGGTTATTAAACCTTAGTTTTATACTTAGAGAAAAATTGTGAAAATAGTACAGAAAGTTCTATATTATCAGTATATTCTGTACCTACCCCTATTGTTGATATCTTTGATTAGTAATACATTCTGGATACTCGACTTCTAACAAATACATGAATTACAAATATCTCCTCCCATCGTATGGATTGTATTTTCTTTTTTTTTCATAGTATCTTTTGGTATAAAAGATATTAATTCATACAAAAAGATTAATTTTCAAGAAATCCAATTTGTGATTTTTTTCCTTTTTTTTTTTTTTTTTTCTGGTGCTTTTTATGTCTTAGGTAAAGAAGCCACTGCCAAATCCAAAGTCATGGAGATTTACTCTTATGCTTTAAGACTTTTATAGTTTTACCTCTTAAATTTAGATCCATTTTACATTCATTATTGCATATAGTATGTGGTAAGGATCTAATTTCATTCTTTTGCATGTGGATATGTGGGAAGGACCATTTTTTTTCACATTAAATTCTCTTAGCATCTTTGTTGAAAACCAATTGAGCATAGATGAGTGGTCTGTTTTTGGACTCAACTACATTTATCTATATGCCTATCCTTATGCCAGTACCACACTCTTGATTATTATAGCTTTGTAAGTGAGTGTTAGTGGGTTTTGAAATATGGATTTGTAAGTCCTACAAATTTGTTCTTCTTCAGGATTGGTTTGATGTTCTGAGTCTCTTGTAATTCCATAAAAATTTTAGGATCATCTTTTCTCAATGTTCATGAGAGGCATTTGGAGCTTTGGTAGGGATTGCATTTAATCTGTCGATTGCTAGGGAAAGTGTAGCCTTGTTAATTTATTTAGGTCTTTATTTTTTTCCAGCAATGTTTTATAATTTCCAGCATACAAGTCTTGTACTTCCCTAGTTAAATATTTTCCTAAGTTTCTTATTGTTTTTGATGCTATTCTAAATAGAATTGTTTTCATAGTTTCCTTTTCAGAATATTCATTGATAGTGTATAGAAATAACACTTATTTTTGTATGTTGATCACATATTCTTTAACTTTTCTGAATTTGTTTATTAATTCAAACCGTTTTATATGGGAATTATTTAGGATTTTCCATATACAAAATTATGCCATCTATCAATAAAGATGTTTGCTTCTTTTTTTCCTATGTGGATACTTTTATTTCTCTTTCTTCTTGATTCTTCTCTGGTTAAGACTTCTAATACAATGTTGAATAGTAGTGGATAAAGAGGGCATTTGTGTCTCATTGTTGATCTTCATGGACAGTTTTCAGTCCTTCATCATTAAGTATGATGGTAGTTATGGATTTTTTCATGTAGCCCTTTGTCATGTCACCCTGCAAATAATTCTGATGACTCTGTCATCTATTTTAATACACACATCCCAATGGGTTAAATTCTCAGTGGTCCTATCCCCTGTTCTCTACCAAGTAATCACTAAATATGCCTTTTTCACCCCCAATCTGGAGAGAAGAGAAAGATACTACTAGTTATTGAGCATTTACTATCTAAAAGGTATTATTAATTATTTTATCATTTCTCAATGTGGGGATTATAACCTTGGCTTTCAGATAAGGAAACCAGTGATCAAATACCTTTTCTAAGTCACACATTAGTAAGGGATAAAGGTAAGAGGTCTCAGTGTGACTCTAAAATGCCTGCTTCTGCTCTGGGTGAATTTCTAGAACAGACTAGGCAGTCAGTCACACTGGTATAGGTCCTATCTGGGAACTGAGAATGACCTGGGGGCAGGGAACAGATTTTCTCTCGATAAGGAAAATGTTTCTTTAACAGAGGTTAGCAGGAATACTCAACAGTGCTAGTCACTAGAAGATTCACACCCTTCAAACCTGTTGAGGTCTGGGAACATATTCAAGCGCCTGAGGATAAGAAGGAAAATACACGTAGGCAAAGTCTGGGGAGGCTTGGGAACAAAACAGAAAATAACCTCCAGGGAGATGCACACAGGGAGACTAAAACTCTAATTGGTGAATGCTCTGAAAAAAAAAAAAAAAAAAAGTTTGCTGTTACTTGAGTCTGGAAGGCAGTGTCTTCTGCTAATATGGCCTTGAGAGTCAGTCTGTTCAGGGAAGGGTTACTGCATTTGTGTATTGGAGAGGGAGTGGTACTTGGATTTAAACCCATGAAAAGAGAAACATAAAAGCTCACAATCCAGTACCACTTCTTTTTCATCTCATCCAACTCTCCCACAAGCAAAATTTCATCTATATCGACAACTTGCAGCACTGGAATGTAAAAATTTTCACCTTTTCCAGAATATTCTCAGTGTCTCCGCATGGGATATTGATGAGATCAGGGAACTATCAATTTTGATTGCCTGAGTTTAAATAACAGCTTTCGTACTTGCTAGTTTGATGATTTAGGGCTTAGTGATGAAGTTCTTTTGTTCTCTGTTTTCCCATCTGTAAAACAGTATGCCAAAACTGTTTGTTCTACCTATTAGAGTAGAAGTTTACACTTAAAACAGTGACTGACACATAATATGCACTATATATTTACTATTATTTTATTTGTATTATTATTGCCATTAATGATGAGATGATGATGATAATAATGATGATGTAGTCTGAATGCCCAGAAAATGACCGCAGGAAATAGGCACTAAATGGTATTTGTTGAGTGAATGAATGGATTAATGAAAATCCTACCAAGGTAATTTATACCAAATTAATTTCTGCCAGAAACTTAATTAATTTCTACCAGAGTAATATCAAACCACAAAAAGATCTCACAGTTGATTACTCACAGAGGCAAAGCTAAGCATTCAGTATATCAGGATTCTTGGTACTCAAGATGTAAGGTGATTAGCATTCATATTCTTCAGGCCCTCTATAGAGCAGTGAAATCAAAAGTGAAGTTTGGGGGTAAGCACCACAAATATGTTTATTCTATACAACACTTGAAGATTTCTTCTGATGACCAAGGAAAAAAAAAAAAAAGTATTGATTTAGCATTGTTAATTAGAAACAAAACCCTTAAAAAGCTTTCTTTCTTTGACTCAGTTGTTCCACTTATGAAATAAAATAAATGCAGTCACAAAAGAAAAATATTTTACGCACGTATATTATTTACAATAGGAAAAAATTTTCAATTAGTTAAACATCTAAATACAGCAAGATGAATAAACAAGTTGGTAAATATACCATGAAAGGAACAGATTTTTTAAATGTTACACGCAAAGAATGCTGGTCATGTTACACAAAGTTCTCTTAGAAGATATTTGTATCAGCATGTAGAGATGACTGCCAAATTACTGGGGGAGAAAAGAAAAAAAAATCCACATATCTAGAACATGGTTTATTTAACCTAAGACTTATGAAAAGATCCAGAAGCTCTTTGAATCTTCTGAATTTTGTGCAAAACTCTATATGGTTAGGGTCCATGATTTATAGCAAATTCTACATCCACATGTATGTAAAGCCCTAATGCCTGGGAGGCCCTCTAAGTCCAGACTGATGCACCACCAGGAGATCGGTTACAAACCTGTGTATTAAGACAAAATATATCTGATACCAAATCTACAGACATGCTACTCAAAGACTCATATAGGGTTAAATTACGGCCCATGAACCAAACCTGGCCCATGACTGTTTTTTGTACAGGCTATACGCTAAGAATGGCTTTTCATTTTTAAAGAGGTAAGAGGGTAAAATAAGGAAGAAAAAGATATGAGACAGAAATCCTATGTGACTCACAAAACCTAAATATTTATTCTGACCCTTTATAGAAAAAGTTTGCCAACCTCTGTTATTAGAACAGTGCCAAGATGCAAAAGAATTTCAACAGACAAACCTCATGTCTGTTCTTTCCTTTTGCACACAAACTGAAATTTAATATTTTTTCTCAAAATGGTTTGAACTTGTTAACTAGGCAATTTGTAAACAGAACTTCAGGAATGTCATTAAAGGTGGCTAAGTTGTTTGAAATTGAGTGTTTCCAACCTAAAGTTCACTGAATCTTAGATTGGAAAACAGAAGGGAGACAATGAAGAACATTAATTCTTTACACAAATATGAATGTTTCTAGATACAACCAAATTGAGTCTTTGGTATAGACCTACTAGAACCTTCATTAGGTAACACTGTAAGAATGCTGAAAGCTAGTGATCACATACAATTGAAAAAATCAAGAATTTTATTTTTATTTAAAAAATGCACCATACAGATTAATTTATCACTTAGCAAGGGATTTGAGCCTAACAAAACATTGGTGCTGGAGTTCAACAGATTGCTATGCATGCGTCCGCACACTAACAAAGCCCATCCTAGTTTGTGGGTCAGTTTTAGTTTTGGCTCAAATGTCTTATTTTGATAAGCCTTCACTGATTCACTCAAATGAATGAGGCCTTCCTGTATTTGGCTAATGAAAGGTCTTTGCAAAGCCTAGGAATTCTACTCCACTTGTCAAATGTGGCCAGAAGATTCCTAACAACGTCAAGAGGGAAAAGAACATCATTCGATGGAACGATTTGGAGGGAATTTCAGGAGAAGGCAGTCTACCAGAGCGCCGGGGAAACTTTCGAGACTGTCGCAGACCCAGGGCTTTTCTCGGGTCTTTGTCCATTCCTGGGTGAGCCAGCATAAGGCCTTGGAGAGAAGAAGTGCTCCAGAGCCAGCTCTGTCTCCATCTGCTTGAACTTGAGCTAAGCACTTTATTGGGCCTCAGTTTCCTTAAACATAAACTGAGGGTGTGTTTGGGTGGAGTTAAATGATTTAACAACATCTAAGGATTCAAAGGTCCTTTGTTGTTTAGATTCTGAGAGGAGTCTAGAATCTCACAGGAAACTAGCAGCAAAACCAGGACCAGAATCCTTTCTCCAGTCCCAGGCCAGGTCTCAGTTCTACCTACTGTTCACTACATAGCACTGTCTACACATCAGAGCTGTGGCATTTTTCCAACAAGGTGGCCCCCTGCACCAATCCTGGAGAATGTCAGATTTGGCTGTACTCCTTCTGTCTTTCTCCACTCCACTCCAGCCCACATCCATTCTCTGTTTAGACTTATCCTGAGTTCTTTTACGGATGTCAAAAACAGAGCTGATCGTTTCGTGTATTCATTCGTTCATTCTAGTATTTCTGAAATACCAAATACTCAGTACAATGTAACCAGCATTCATTTTTGTCTCAATAGTTACATACAAGGCTTCTGAAGACTTGAGATCTGTCCTCACGGTGACCTCAAGATCAACAGAACCCGTATCAATTACTTGGCATCCACTTCTGTACCCACTTTGGCCCCAGACAACCAGACCTGCTGCACCAGGTAAAATTCCCTTCCCTCGCACTGAATTAACATTCTATCAAAGTAACTTTATATCAAAATATTATTTGAAACCTTGCAATTACTCTCCCCTGTGACTCTCATCCTAGGTTACTCCACATATTGTCGGTGCTAAAAGTCAAATACACTTTCTTCACATTGTTCTATACTTCCCTGAACCTCCTTCTTGGGTTCTATTTGATTTGAATGTGCATTTTTATGGTGAAGCTTACCTACATACGTAATTACTCTGCTATGCATCTCGTCTGATCTAACCACAGCCTGGCTAGCCCTGAGAATTCTACTTCCCCCATACAGTCCTCTCCAACAGAGGACCATATAAGGTCCGCATCCTTCTTTCTCCCGTATGGTTCCAGATCTTCCTTCATCCTTATGTAAAACATTCTCCAATTGGAAATCATGCATCTGCCTCCAAACAGATCCCATGAAATAACAAATAGAGTGAATTTGCTTTTAACTGGAGAGTCACACTGATTATCACAGTTCTACCAGAAGCACAGATTAGTGATTTAATATCCCTTTGCTAACACAAATACAGGAATACGAATCATTATGTAAACAACAAAGTTTGCTTGGCAAAACTTTAAAAACAAAGAAACTCTGGGGAAAACAACCTAACAAAAAAGGCTCTTAGCGGTGAAAATCTGGGAACTGGAAACTTCCATTTCAGCATATTTAACTACTCCAAAACCACCTGAGTGTATAAAGATCTATCTACCCACCTAGGCAGAGTGCTTGAGCCTTAGAAGGGCTGCCAAGAAGTTTGGGCAGAAGCCAAACAAGCAGCCAAGCTGAGATTCCAGGAAAGATATCAATCAGGTCAAGCCCACCTGGCTGCTTTATGAGTTCTGGAACCTTCCAAGACTGATGCTCAACACACAGACCCTCGGACACAACCACCACACCTTTCCTTGCCCAGATATTTGAGAGTTGGTGAAACTGTAACACTTATTTAAAGCGACTTTACAGATGAGGAATTTGATGCATAGCGGGGAGAAACGGTTTGTTCGCTATCACAACGTCAGTTTGTAGTAGAGAAGAACTAAAACTCAAGCTGCTTGTTTTCGCATCTGTTTCTGTTATGCAACGTGATGATGGGTTGAACAGGAATTTTAAAAATATCACCATGGAAGAAACAAAAAAAAAAATGACTTAATGAATTAGATAATGATAAATGCTTATAAAATACATATTATACATAAATATATGCATCACATGTAAGACATATAGGATACATACAATAAATATTATGCATGAATAAATGTTAAGTAGTAGATTTACTAAAAATAACAAAAATTCATTGCAAAGATATTTAAGGCTATAGTAAAATACTAAGGTCTGAGATTATTCAGTTTTTTTTTTTAATTTGTTTCCTGTCAGTAGGTGCTCGCTTTACACACTGAGTAAACACTAAACCTTCACAACAGATCATCCACATTAAATTCACATGTCCAACTGTCTGCTTATTGTAATGGAATCCACTGATTTTGCTTTTCTTGTGAAAATTTTTGAAATGCTTAGCGGTTTATTACACCATAGATGTAGTCAGAGTTCTTGACTTATGATTCAATTAACCATATCAAGATGCTGTATTAGGATCAAGAACTTAGAGAAACAGATTAAAAGCAAAACAAAAAGGAGCAACAATCCCTGCTTTCATAGGCTTCTCAGTCTGGTGTGGTTGAGAGAGACAAAATAGATCATTCCAGTAGAAGGCTGTCATTGCCAGGAGACAGGACATGAATAGCTCTGGTTGTACATGTAAGAATAGACAACACCAAGGTAATAAATAAAGGAAGAAAGGAAAGACAGAAAGGAAAAGAAAAGAAAAGAAAAGAAAAGAAAAGAAAGGAAAAGAAAAGAAAAGAAAAGAAAAGAAAAGAAAAGAAAAGAAAGGAAAAGAAGGAAGGAATCAAAAGGGAATAAGGAAGAAAGGAAGAGAAAGAAAGAAAGAAGGAAGGAAGGAAGGAAGGAAGGAAGGAAGGAAGGAAGGAAGGAAGGAAGGGGAAAGGAAAGGAGGAAGAAAGAAAAAGAGAAAGAAGCAATGAAAGAAAGAAAGAAAGGGAAAGAAGGAAGGAAAGAAAGAGAAAAGAAATTTATAACCTGCCTTTCAGAATTTCACAAAGGAAACACGATGAAACACATCTTCCCCAGAGTCCTGGAAAAGGAGAAAAGGTTTCCCATGTGTCCTAGATCATGGGGACCACAGCTATGGAATTCACTAAGATGATGACTTCATTAATAAACAAGAAAAGAATCCCCTTCTTCCTACTGAGAGAGTTCATTACCCTCCAAACTGCGATTCCCTTTTCCCAGCCTTTTGGAAAGAGTGGAGGTGGCTGTATCGACTGTGTTCGTGTGTCTGTGAGGAGGATGTGGGCTCTGTTATTGGCACTTGTAATGTGGGGGTTGACTCAGGACAGGCAGTAACTTGGGGCTCATGATCTCCCAGCAGCCTGATGAAGTGGAAAGTGCAGGAGATTTACAGCCAAGAAAACTTCTACAAAAATAGTAGTCTTCTGACTCGAGGCACATTATCCTACTGCCCGAGCTTCAGTTTCTTCATCTTTAAAGTAAGAATAACAGTATCTGCAGTATCGCCAGAGGATAAAATAGGATCATGCCTGTGAGACATCTGGCACCTAGTGGCCCACTCACTGGTTCTCATGCTCTCTGTTCTCGCTGCTGGACCAATCAAGCGACATTCCAACTGGACACGGCACTCCCTGACCCACCACTACCCAGCCCATCTTGTTCACTACTAGTGCTCATTAGCCAATGCTTTGAACCTGCCATTACCCGGATTTAAAAAAAAAAAAAAAAAAAAGACAACTTGTCAAAGCTGCTTTTACTTGTAGGACCAGGCACAAAGGCTTATGAGAGCATTCGAGGCCCTGCCTGCCTGTCTTCCCAGTCTTCTTTTTCATTCTTTCTATGAGAAGCCTCAACTTCCTCCAAGCCCACGCAGGAACACCTGTGGATGGGCAGTCAGCAGCCCTGTCACCCGATCACCTTTGTTTTTCTCCTTACCCTTTAAATCTTAGTAATCTCTTTCAAGTTCAGCCTGACATTCCCATGTGATTTCGGCTCATAGTGACAGCACCCTCTTTGGAAATATTATGGCATGTATTGTTCATGCCGTTAACTTAGAAGATTCTCTTTTATAGCCAAATAATTTTCAGGTCCTTAAAGTGTTAGTCCTCAGTGGAAGGTGCCTTAAAAAGCTCTGGAGTTTCCACATGTCAAAGTCTCCTCTCCCCAGTAAGAGGACAAGTGTCTCAAAGGCAGAAACCAGTTACCAAATGTATTTACTATCATCCACAGGATGTATAAAGTGGTGTTGTCTAGAGAAAAAACCACGAAACACAACAGTATTCTTGCTGAAACAGTATTCACTTAGGTTGTGAGTACATTTAATTAGAATTGTTCATTTGGGGGCACCTTAGAAGGGGCTCCGCTGGTTAAGCGTCCAACTCTTGATATCGCATCAGGTTGTGATCTCACGGTGGTGGGCTCGAGCCCCACACCAGGCTCTGCACTTGGCATGGGACCTGCTTGGGATTCTCTCTCCCTCCTTCTGTCTCTGCCCCTCCCCTGCTCACACTTCCTCTCTCAAAATAAATAAATAAAATTTTTTTAAAACACAGTTTGCATGAAGGAAGAAATAAATGCATGAATTTTCTCACCTCCAGCTTCTTGGGGATAAACTGTATGGGGCAATCACAAAGGATAAGAATCTGTTATATGCTCCTTTCTTGTTCACCACCTTCCCTTCCAGATGAGTGTGCACAGCCTCAGAAGGCAGGCAGAAACCCAGATGGCAATTTACTTTAGCAGAGTTTTGATAAGCTGTGGTGCTTACCACCCTTGTCAGTTCCCAGTACAGCAGTAAGGTCACCTGAGCAATGGACTCGAAACACAATTGAAATAAACAGAGTAGATGGTGAATTTCTAGCCTGACTGCTCATAAGCCTATTCTTTCTTGGCCTCACTTTGAAGTTCTGCAAAAATAAGGCTGATGAAGGGATTCTTTCATGCTTCCCAGGCCTCATGAAACCTACCATAACACCTCCCACATTCTGTACATTTTCAGAATCCGCCTAAGGAAAGCAAACACACACACATGCCCCCTAGAGTTCTCTACCACTGTGTGGGCCTTTCATTTCACAGTCCTCTTGAAAGTGTTATTTGTGAGGCTTAAAATATGTGAGCTTGCAGGGGGAGGAGACAAGTGCTCTGGAGAAAATAACACGCTAGGATAAGCCACATCACATTGTTTCTTCTGGGACACATTTTGTTCTGGGAAAATGTCCTAATAGCCTCTGATTTCAAAGTTACTGTGTATCACAGCACTGTGCCTGGGAAAATACAATGACATTTTCTATGATGATATTGTAGTGAAATAATAGCTCTTCAGTCCCATAAGCAGCAGATTGACGTGCAACATCTATTAGAAATAGTGAGCGCTGAATATCTAATCCATCAAGTAGCTCGGGGGACAGGATTGGTTTCATGGTGGGGGCAGGGGGGGCAGATTTCATAAACTAAGGTGTGATACAAATTTTAGCACAACGTCAGCTGCTTTTTTATTCCAAAATGAAAAACAGAGGTGTACCTTGTTAGAGAGTACCATATGGTGTGCAAAGCACCAGCTTGACATGACAATGACCTAAACCCTGGCAGAGGCACCATAATTTGAATGTAAGTCCCTGGGATTCTCTGTTTTAGTTTCCTAATTTTAAAAATAGGTATAATCCCACTTCATAGGAATTTTTTCTTTCTTGTCTTGAAGACGAGAACCAACGTACAGCTCCTGAAACATACAAACCACGTAATGGTGGTTACGATTGTCGTTATCTGATGAACACCTTAACTGTGAAGTCTCTCTCAGAATGTAGGCACAGCATCCTCTCCTTGCCAGCACTGAGTCATCTACCCTCACGCACAGGGAAAGCACTACGACAGACTTCGAGCATTTTCATGACCACTGAAGACACTGTGGCTTTCCTTAAGTCTGCTAAGATAAAGGATGAGAAACACAGAAGCTACTGTGACTTATGCACCACGAGACTTCACGAGCTCCTCCAGAAATCTGGTTCCCTACTTTACAGGCAGTTTTGTTTTAAAAACCAATACGATTCCCTGTGACCAGAACTCCAGACTCCTGGCCATCAGAAATTCAATTTTTTCCTTCATTTGTATATGAATTTTCTAGTGCCTCTGTAACAAATTACCACTGGCTTCAAACAACACAAATTTATTACCATATAGTTCTATCAGCCAGAATTCTGATGCCTGTCTCACTGAACTACAAACAAGGGATCAGTAGGACGGTGTTCTTTCTAGAGGTTCTAGGGGTAAATCCATTTCCTTGCCTTTTTTTTTTTTAATGTTTATTTTTGAGAGAGAGCACAGAGGAGGGGCAGTGAGAGATGGAAATAGAGGATCTGAAGTCTGCCCGGTGCTGAGAGCAGAGAACCCAATGGGGGGCTCTCATTCACAAACCACGCGATCAAGACCTGAGCCGAAGTTGGACGCTTAACCAACGGAGCCACCCGGGTGCCCCCACTTCCTTGCCTTTTAAAGCATCTAGGAGCCACTCACATCCCTTGGCTCACGGCCCCCTTCTTCCACCTTCAAAACCAGCAACGTTCCATCTCTCTGACCCTACTTCTCTTGTCACATTTCTTTCTCTGACCCTTCCTCTTTTGCCCCCTCTTCCTTTTAAGAGCCTTTGTGATTACATGAAGTCTACGTGGATACTCCAGGATAATCTATTTTAAGGTCAGCTAATTAGCAACCTTGCTTGTATCTGCTACCTCAATTTCCCTGTGCTGTGTAACCTAACATATTCACAGGTTCTGAGAATTAGGACACGGACGTTTTGGGGTAGCCATTATTCTGCTAGACACAATTTGACTTCAAATCTTTTTCCAAGAAAAGAATCTCCAAGAACCAAGGTTTTCCATCAGTGAGAAGGCAATCTAAACATTTATTGAGTGCCAGTTATGTGTCAGTCACACTGCACATTTTTTTTTTAACTCAAACCTCAGGACAACACCCTCAGGTAGGCTAGCAAAGGACCTTCTTCCTCCCCACCTCCATTGCTGTAGCACTAGAATAGACCCTTACTGCATTACATATAAATCTTGAGACTCCAGAGAAAAAGAACGTTCTAAGAGAACAGCAATCAGAGAGTCTGTGACAGAGAATTTCAAAAATGTTTCCTAAATGTGATATATTACTTCTGATATCTATTGATCTGCTTATATTTACCATTCCCTGGGCTCCATACCTCTTACTTAAGCATAGTATTACTTAATTCGTACCAAAAATCCTAATGGGCAATTATCTGTAAGGTAAGGAAAAAAGATTTCAATAGTTAGGGAAATTGTTCAAGGACACACACTAGCAACTGGCCAGAATTATCGTTGGAACGCAGTTTGCCTGACTTGAAAATGCATGTGTGAAACCATTGTACAAACTGCTTCTGGTATGTTGGGTCATAAGGCGCCTAGTGGAGACTGAAGCTAGAAAGGATTTTAACTTGAATTTGAGACAATGTATTTAAGCTGTATCAGAATCTGTGTCTGACCTCCAATGCCTATTGCTTTGAAGGAGGAAATATTCCTTTGGAAAAGTAAGCATAGGATGTCCCCTTGGGGAAAAACAGGACCCTTAGCTCAGCAAAGAGGGACAGATACACATTTTGGAAGGTGTGATGTCTGGACAACCAGGAAGGATATGTGCTCCAAACAAAATATAGCAAGCATAATAGCACAGAGATGTCAACCTCATAGAACATGCAGAAAAAAAAAAAAAAAAAAAAAACATTAGTAATGTTAATACTAATGTAACATAAAATGTGAGAAAGGAAACGAAATAGGATAGGTGGACAAAGCAAAACGTTTAGGTCTTTGAATGCCATGCCAGAATTTGAAACACTTCTAAACAGAATTAACAAGACATCTGCAGTTAAAAAGAATGTGGGGCAACCATGATTAAGGGGGGAATGGGACATGTTAGGCTAATGTCAATGCCTAGAGAAGAAATGTTAAGTTTGAGTGGGAATTAGCCGGTAGTGATGGAGAGATGGAACCACACTGAGAAACATTCAGGGAATTTTGAGTCCCAGTCCCTGAATCAAGCAGGCCTCCTCCTGAGACAGTCTGGGCTGCTCATTCCCTGGATAAGTGGCAACTTCTGTCAGCAGCTTGGTGCCTGTGGTGAGGCCCACAGAGGTGGCCTCAGAGGCCCCCTTCGTCTCTGAGACTCCAACTGAATTGCTTTGAAGCGCAAAACGTCCTCTGAAGAGGTGTTAATTTAGAGGCTGTCTCAGCCTTTGCAACAGCCCTCAGCCTTGTGGGGGGCAGGGTGGGGGGGGGAGATTGTATTTCCCAACTGAAGGCAGCAAGAGCTGTTTTGGTTTTTTCACCAGGTCCCAGATAGAAACTCTGGGTAAGGATCTCATTCTCTCACTGGTTTGCAAACAATTCACATTGTCTTTTTTGTTTGTTTGTTCATTCAGGGAGAAAACCATCCTTGGATTTCCCTTTTATGAGGAGGGGCCCAGGAGGCACAGAGAGATCCACCGAAGAACATTTTCACATGTCCTTGCTGATTGCTTGACAGTGCTCCACAAATGGATAAAGATTTCACTGAAAACAAAAGGACAGGCCTGACCCTTCAGCTAAATAATGGTGCCCCCCCCCCCCCACTATTTAAAAATGTCTCTGAACATGCTTTTATTTACTCACTACCTAGTTGAACAAATATTTGCTCAGTGAACAAACACTCAGTGGTTTGGGACCCTTCTACGAATCGAACTCTAGGGAGGTATTTAGTAGTTCCATTGGCTACACCACACACGTGACTCAAGCTCTCCAGTCTTCTGTTCCTCCTCTACAAGAGAGAATATGGACTCATGTAGCAAACACAATGTCAGGCAGAAAGGATTTAGCAGTGATGCACCTGAAGTTGGCCAGGTAAAGGGTGGAAGAGGATGTCTGATGTAACTGTTTTTGCACATGAAGGGTTTAGCATCAATTTTCTGCCCAGAGTTCATTTCTGTCTACAATGTGAATACCCAAGCCCTCCCCCCACCCCCCCCGCCATAGGCACAGAACATATAAGCAGATCATAGTGTAAAGCATTCAAAGAAGAAACAGGGAGCTCTGGACATTTGCAAAAGTGAGATTTCATTCCTAAGCAATAGATAATCAGAGATAAGCATTTATAGTTCTTTTTGGAAAGAAGAGAAATAATAATGTGATTAGCAACCTGTGTATGTTGAAAGCTGCCCATACACCAGGCACTGTGCTAAATGCTCTTCCTAGAATGATTTCAATTTTGATCTTCACAATACTTTATTATTTGTTTCCCCATTTTGCAGGTGAGAAAACTGACACTGAGGGAAGCCTATGTTTCTCAGATGGTGCACAGCCGGTATGCGAACAGTCAATGTGGTGCCTGACCGTCCAACTCTAAAGCCTGTGGCTCACCTATTCTGTACTGCAAAACCTTAGCCACACCCTCGACTAAACTAAAAAAAAGTCTAAAGGTTTTCTTAAATAATCCCACGAAGTACAAATAAGTATATACATTCCACTATGGAATAGGAATGACATAGAACACACTCAAGAGAAAGAGAGTCCGTAGAACTGGCCGATAACAAAACTGAAGGGGAAAAAAAAGTTCTCAGAATTTTCCTCCATTCCTTAGTGAGGAACTGTTCAGAAACGGATGGCAGAATATTACTTCGTAATCCATCTTGAGCATGTGTGGGGTATGTGAATACGCAGCAAGGTAAGTTTAAAAAAGCCAGATCTATGAAACCAGATCTGGTTGTAGAAGCTTTCCCCCCGTGAATATTTTGCAGGTCAGTGTGTGGACAGTAAGCGGAGGGCAGGCTCAGCTTTTGATCTGATGAGGACTCACGGGGAAGGAGGAAGAGGCTGACTGTCTCCAGCGCGTGCACGTTTGCCAGGGAAGATGCGTACAGAGGTAAATGGCCCTTTGCTTTGCAGAGCACATTCATGAACTCTTTTGCCAAGATGGAGAATGAAATTCCATGTTTAAAAAAAAAAAAATGAGAGGACTGAGCCTCAAAGAGTGTTTTTGAAGCAGAGTGGTGGGCCTGAGCATGGCTGGGCCCTGGTGCTCTAAAAAGGCAGTGAGGGAAAGGGATTTCAAGTGGTGAGGAGCCAGAAAGACAGGGGTCGCCCATGTGATGCAGTTCAGATAAAATATAAGATACACAGTGAAAGACAACCTTGATGTGACTCCGCTTCTCTGTTGTTTATGATGAACTTTAGCTGCTATAGTCTTCCTGTAATTAAATTTATATATTTAATTTTATGGCATGCCTAATATTTAATTTTATGTTGTTTGCACTGCTACAAATTAAAACCTAATCACTACCACCCTGAAGCTTTAACAAAGTCTGTTTTATAGACACAAACATCTCTTAAGAGAAATCACAGAACACAAGTTGCATCCCAGTCCTGGATGGGTGAGGACAGAAGAAACAGACAGCATGGAACTTTGGTGCAAGCAGAAACTTGTATCCGTTTTCTCCAAACACTGATGACTACAGCTAAGATCTATCCTCTATACTAATTAGACTAAAATAACTAAATTAAAACTTCATACACACCAAGCAATCCTTCTATCATATTTATTTTACTTTACTTTACTATTTTATTTTATTTTATTTTATTTTATTGAAAGCATGCAAGTGGCAGGGGAGGGGCAGAGAGAGAGAGAAAGAGAGAGAGAGAGAGAGAGAGAGAGAGAGAGAGAGAGAGATTCTTAAGCAGGCTCCACGTGGAACTTGATCCCAGGACCCTGGGGTCATGACCTGAGCCAAGTTTAACAGTCCAATGCTTAACCAACTGAGCCACCCAGCCCCCTCACCCCACGTCATATTCTTAAAATCCTAATCAGAAGGAAATTTCCAGAAATTATTTGACATAGGTGGGTATCTAAGGCAAGTCACTTAGAGCAGTAAATGAGGAACACCTTGAAGTCAGACGGCCAAGGATTGGGAGCTGAGTAATGCACTGGCTGGCTTACCTGAAATGTGGGTAAGTACCTGAAGTTACTGACCTTCTCGAAACTTCAACTTGGTCCTTGGTAAAATTAGGTTACCAGGACTTTTCTCACTGAGTTACTATGAGTGGTAAATGACATAAGAATGTAAGTTACTTACTTTAGAACCAAATATATTGAAGACATTCACTCTAGAGAAGGGCAGTGGGACCAAGTCTGGTACAGAGAGTTGGGAAAATCAAATTACCTACCCTCAGAACAGAATCCACCCCAAGTCAGCTGGGGTGCACAAGTAACACAAGCATCCAGAAGCACCCCAAGGACCCCATGTGTGAAAGCACTGGCCAACCCTAAAATACTACAATTTTTAATATTGTTCTTCTCCCAACAATAAAGGGTACACCATATATTCCTTGAGACGACAGCCACATCTGTGTTGCTTGCCATGAAATAGCTAATAGAATTATTAGCTACCCAGGGAGTATTTTCTTAATTGAATAAAACTAAAAATCACACATCTTCCATGGACACTAGTGGCTGAATTTAAAGCCTCTTCCCGGCACTCTAAAAGACCTGAGTAGGAAAAAAAAAATCATAAAGCATTTAGAGCACCATCGGCCTCACACAAGGGAAGAATATGGGAATGGTTTTTCTGGAGGAATTGCCCTTCATTGCCAAGGATGATGCATGGCAAGGCTTCAGGCAGATCAGATAACCTGAACCAATATGTGGAGGTTCATTATTGAGCCCGTGGTCCCACTAGCACAGCATCACATGTTACTGGGGATGTCACAGGTCATGAAACATAGGCACTTGCAATTTCCCACTGGGATTGTATTTATCTTGAATTATTTACCACCAGATTTCCTGACAGTGGGAATAGGCCAATAATGTGGGTTTTATATGGGGGTAGGGGTCCTCAAATTGTAATTAATCCATCTCTAAGAGATTGAATGGGTCTTACAGAGCCACAGTCCATAAATTACCACAATTAGTGTCTTTATGGCATTATGTGAGTTTCATGGCATGAGAAACCACATTTCCAGAAAGAACAGTGAGTGGAAAACACTTTGGAATAGATTGCCTCTGATTCCTGTAAGGTGGCATTTCTTTCAGGCTACATTAGGTCCAATCATTAGGGTGAATACTATCCATTGGGGAAATGGATGACAGAACTTTAAAGAAGGCAAAAGTAACAAGGCTTTTCATCAAAAAGTGCAATCTAGCCCCAGAAACCACACATGAGAGAAAACGGCTATGTGAGAAATAATTACAATTTGAATGTGTGGACTCAATAACTTGTGACCTTTCAAAGACTCTGTCCCTTTGGGACAGAGTCCAAACTGCTCAGTTTAACGGGGACTGTAGGCCTCTCAGTAAGCTGGCTTCCACCCCTGTTCTCCAACCTTCTCTCTCAGGCTCCCCACTTAGAACACTGCACTCTGGGTTATACTAACCTATTTGCAGTTCCCAAAACACACCATGTTTTATGTTTGGGAGCCCTTTTTCTTCCTGTCCCCTGTGCCCGGAATTCTTTCTTTCCCTTTAAGCCTGGCAGAACTGAATCCCTAATGATTCCATTAGAATGCTGCCCCCTTTGTAGATCTTTCTCGGATGCCCGCAGGCATGGCTGCTCCCTCTCCTCTATGCCACCAAAGGTCTAAACTCACTTTTCTTACAATGCCCAGTGCCCTGCACCACCACCTCGACTGTTCTTATCTGTCTCCACAATCAGACCATGAGCTCTTTCAGAACAAGGACAATGTCTCATTCTTCCTGTTTCTCTCAAGCCTGTCAGAGAGACCGCAAAGGGGTACGTGCCTTGACAACATGGTTTTGAGGAAGACAGGGGATGCTACAAATCCCAGGAGCTCTCCAACAATGCGTATCAAGTAAAGCAGGTATGAATTCCAGATTGGATGTGAAAACAGAGCTGATTTTGCCATAAGACAAAATGACATTGTCATTTTGCCATCAATATGCTGGTCTTTTCCTGCAGGGTTTGAGCTGGTCACTGGAGTTGAGAAATGTGCAAGGTGTTACATAAAGAAGCAGTTACATATTTATGGGTGACTTGCTCCTCCCGCCTGGAACTTTGCCACATTTATGCGTCCACATTTCATCTGTAAGTCAATGGCGAGGTCACACACGAGCAAGTCTGTGAGATTTTTTTTTTTTTAATTTTTTTTTTCAACGTTTATTTATTTTTGGGACAGAAAGAGACAGAGCATGAACGGGGGAGGGGCAGAGAGAGAGGGAGACACAGAATCGGAAACAGACTCCAGGCTCTGAGCCATCAGCCCAGAGCCCGACGCGGGGCTCGAACTCACGGACCGCGAGATCGTGACCTGGCTGAAGTCGGACGCTTAACCGACTGCGCCACCCAGGCGCCCCAAGTCTGTGAGATTTTTAATGTTAGCTTCAAAAGGACCCCATCTCAGCTTTCTTGGAGTTCCTACAGAACTTGAATTGCTTTTCTTTTGTGACACTTATAACTATCTCCCTTACATTTTAATTATGTAATTCATGTAAGTTATTAAGACTGATGTCTCACTAAATTAGAGCTTACTAAGGACAGTATCCTATGCACTCTCTTTGGGGTATCTATTACTGCAAAACAAATGCCACCCCCCCCCATTGTGAAAACAAAAACCATATATCTCTCATGGTTCTGGGAGTTAGAAATTTGGGAATTGGTCAGTTGAGCTGTTCTGGCTTAGAGTTTCTCATGCAGTCATAGGCAAATAGTGGCTGAAATGGGAACAATGGAGGGCTAAAGCAGCCGAAGGCTGACTGGGGTCTCTTCCCTTCATGTACCCTCAGTACCTCCCCATGCGTTTTCTCCACATGAGCTGGTTTGGGCCTCCTTACAAGATGGTAGCCTTAGACTTCTTAAATGGTAGGTCAGTTTTCCCAGGGCAAGTGTCTAAGAGGGCCAGAAGCTGTGTTGCTTTTATGACCTGGTCTCAGAAGTCACAGCTGCTGTATTCTAATAGTTAATTCAGTCACAAAGGCATAAATTCAAGGAGGGAGGATACATACACTCCACCTCTTGACAGGGGAGAGGGAAAGGTCTGGAAGAGCATGGGGGAGAGAAAATATTGTTGTGGTCACTTTTAGAATATGCAACCTGTTTCATGAATATTCTTTATCTTTTTTTCCCTAACATTGGATCTATATGCCTGGACTTGAGCTCAGTACATATTTTTTAAATGGTGAATTAATGATTGCTGAGCTACAGTAACATTGACTGGTACTAAATATTCGAGTCAACATACTTGTCTTACCTAGTACTCAGCTATCAGTCAGCTGTTTGTCCGAGAGAGGGAAAAGCAGAACATGAATGTTTTATTGACCTTAACGATTAGCAAGAATTGAGTAAATAAATTCTCAAATAAATTCAAGTCAGGCCAAGCAAATGTCAATTTCAATTATTTTAATAGTTGAGGAGCTATTCAGAAAAAGTATCTGGTTATTATTCCTCTGACTTTCCTAAAAGAATTTTTTTAAATTTACACTTCTAGTATCTACCCACTTGATAAAGGTCCTAAGAATTTTAGTAGTTGTTTTTTTTTTTTAAGGTAGGAATTTCTATAGCCCAGCTATTAATATGTGTGTGTGTATATTAATTGTCAAGGCAGACATTTTTTCACCTTTGGCAAGGGTAGAGTTCACTGAGTTCAAGAATGTTTTGCACAGCTGTTCTGTTTTGAAACACATATTCGTGTAGTATGATATATGTGGATATGTGTATTTATATGTAATTCTGAAACATGTTAAAACACAGCATACATATTTGGCAAAAAACCTAAAGTAAAAAACCCACTTATTGTTTGTTTATAATCTCTCTGTCCAAGCCTAGTAGTTTGAGTAACTTACTACCTTTTACCAGACATTACATTAAAACGTTGTGTCCTTTCATCAATTGTCAGTTTCTTAATTGTGGGAATTATGTCTGATGCTTCACTATAACCTGAGAAGAGCCTCTATGCTTACTGAGTGACTAGCTGACCAATAAGCATGAATGCCCCTCCTTGGCACCCAAAAGGACAAAGATCACAAAATCCAGCCATTGGTACTGATGAGTTATAAGAGACAAGGGCTTCTTTAACAGTTAGCTTTGGGTCTAGATGGTAAATGCAACCATAATGCTGAATTGCCTGAATGCTTATCCTTTACTGTAGACTTTTGTCTACTATGGACATCTTGAAAAGGGCATATAAAATGTAGGGAGCAAACATTCAGAACTACACAATCTGTTCCAGGAGATTTTAGTTTCTTCTACAAGCAGGTAAAGGAGAAACACTCTGCAGAATGGTACAACTCGATGCTACATTGAGGCTCCACCTTCAGACTGGTAAAACTACCTAGCATTTTCTGCCTCATAAGGTAATTAAAAAGATGAAATATATATTATTTATAATAGCACTTTAAATGTCAACAAGTGTAATCCAATTGTAAAATATTGTCCCAAAAGATTATAATTTACACTTGCCCTATACCAGTTTTAGTCACCACTAGTTAGCATTCAAGACCCTCCAAATTCAGATCCAAATCTACCCATCTATTTTCATTTCCATTCTCTTCTACCTTAGGCTCTAATTCCAATTAATCAAAATGAATTATTCTCTCCCTTATGAACAAAGCCCATATCCAATTTCCTCCCCTTCCTCCCACTCCTCAGTTTTTACTATCTGCGATTTTCTCTCTCTTTCTACACTGATGAAAATGCTATTAATTTTACCAATCTAAGTCCCAGCTTCAATTTCCTTTCCTTTCATGTATCCTTATCTTTTATGGATTTTCTAGTACAGTATAAATAAATGATGTAGTATAAATAACAAGATGTCAGGATATCTGGGGTTAATTCCATTGAGGCAATTCACAAATTTAGAGTCTTTGGTCAAAATGCTTGGCCACTCCCATAAAAATAGGGCTAAGAAATATCCCTCACTGAGTCTCATCCAACCAGACGAGCCAGTCAGTGACTCAGTCAACCCCTAGTCAACTATACTAGAAACTGTGGGAAATAAAAATGAGTTTGACAAATCTACTGTCCTCAAAGAGATCAGAATCTTATAGGAGAGATAGAGAATTCAACTAACAATAATACCATTGAGTCTTGGGTATACAAGCTCCAGGAGTACAAAATGGCCTGCCAGGTATTTTCAGCAAAAATATTTATCTTAATAATAAGCCAGATCTACACACCTGCCAGTAAGAATGTTCAGATAAACGTGGATAGTCTGAATTCACATGCCATAGGTTGAATACTAGCAACAGGGTAAATGAACAGTGTATGAAAGGCTCTTTCCACTCGGTGTAGCACATCGGTGGCTGGTGCACTCCCCTTTCCCTGTGCCATTCCTTGAAGGTGGTAAGCTGTGGATTCTAAAAGAATCATGTGTGTTCTGGGTGACGGGGACAGAAATCATGTCCACTTTCATTTGGAGAGAGTGGAAGCAGAGTGAGTGATTCATCTTGTTTTAATGCAAGCAGATGGCAGGGTCATGGGAACTTGTTTGAAGCACTAGTGAACTGTCTCTTCAAATTAAGGACTTTTGAGAATTATGAGTTCTGAGAAACCCCCATGACTCACAAGATTGTATGCTTTCGCCGAATGATCAGGCATCTAACCCCCTGAACATTAAACCACAAGGAACATATAAGAGCATGGCTGATTGCTTTAATGAAATGCAGGCATTCCGGTTCAAGACAACATGTGGTGGGAGATAACCAGGGACAGCAAGAACTTCCCAGTGAGCCACTGTCTACTTAGTGGAATCACAGGCTTTGAAGAAACACAGAGCCGCCTGGTAGAAATAAAGTAATGATGTCTGAAGAAGCTTTCAAATATGGATGGGTCTGAATCATGTTTCAAAGTCTCTTGGGCTTATATTCAGAAGTGCAACATCCTTAACATATTGAAAATATTAAGCATCTACCCTAAAAATACAACTTAATTTTAAAAGGAATTAATCTAAAATCTCAGAAGGCCTATGTATACATATTTATATAAAGATTTATACAAATCATGTTTTTAATTTATATTTTATATTATATTTTAATCATGCTAATCAAATAGTATATTTTAATAATGGGTCAAATTAAAATATTAAAATGGAAAACTATGAGCTTGTCTAGATTACAGAAATCATCATTTACCTAGTTAGGGAAATAACTTTATATTGTGATCCTTTGTAGTCATCATAAAAACATAAGAGATACACAAGATATTTACACTAGACCATTGTATTTTGCATGTTTTATACAAGAAGTTTTTAGGTTGGCAGTTTAGGACTAACATAAAAAAGAAAGTTAGACCTGAAAAGGCCACTAGGCCATCAGCTAATCCAAATCCAGTTTTCTGCAGTTGAGAAAAATCAGGACAGATAAAGGAAGTGACTCTCTTTAAGCTCTGTGGCAATGACTGGTAGAAAATATACCAGAACTGAAGAACATGGACTAGACATGATTGCAAATCCAGCTCTGAAATTCTGAAGCTCAAGTTAGAAAATTGTAACCCTCAATTTCCATATGAGACAGGCATTTTCTATGAAATACATCTAATAATACATAATCCATTGATTTAAATGAAAAAATCGTGACCTACAAAGAGTATGAAATCTAAACTCAACTGGTTTTCTTTACTGAATACAGCAAATCAAAACTTGGTTTAAATTATTCAGAAGCTAAAATAATCCTCTAAAAAATATGAGAATTGAATTCTGGTCTGATTCAAATGATTTTTATCACAATATTACTGCCTGGAAACTCATGTTCTCTAGAAGAAATTTTAGCATGAAACTGAGAGTTCTACAGAAAATACAGTGTTACATTCTTAATCTAAAAACTGAGATTGATAGCATAATTTCATAACATCTTGGCAAAAAAAAAAATCCTCAATCTTAAAATAAACTCATTGCATGGGTCAAAATACCCTAGATTCTAAGGCTGATCCATAAAAGAAGTTGGCTTTTTCCATTCCTCATGAAAGCTTCCTTGACTAGGACCCAGAACTCCTGAAGGAGGGAGAAAGTTTATCCCACCTTAGAAGGGTCTGTGCTTTAATGGACCTAAATCGAGGAGAGGGTGGACCCAGAGAAAAGGGCAGCCTTCTTGGCTGGCAGGAAATCCAAACCAGACTGTGTGAAGTACATGAACATTTGAACCATTCTTTCGAATGATGATCAAGGTCAGTGTTCTAATAGGCAATGGACTCGGTGCTTTAGAAGAAGTCTACATAAACCCAGAAGGGTGTTTGGGCACCAGTCAAGAAACACAAGGACCAGAGTAGAATTCTTATCTCAGTTGGGAAAAGGAAAGACTTCCCTCAGGAAAAATAAGATCATGCCCAAGGAGAATTACAGATGCAATGGGGGGGGGGGGGGGAGGGAAAGAGGCTCTCCTTTTGGTGAAGCTACCAGTTTTGTTACAGAAAGAGGGAGAGAGAAAATGGGATACAAAAAAAAGCCAAAAAAGGAATACATGACAGTGGAGAAAGGAGAGAGAGAGAAAGATGTTAGGGATGGGAAAGAAAGGAAATAAGAGATCTCAGAAATTCCAATATTCCTAGAGCAGACACCAAAAGACTGGGAGCCTCCCGGGTTCTATGGGACTCACAGTGGCCACTGCAGATGTGAGCCTGGTGTAGGGCAGATATGTGGAATTTGTCACAAGAGATGGAGTCCTTGTTCAGCCACTTGCTAGGTGGATAACATGGAGTGAATCACCTTATCTCTCTACGCATCAGTATTCTCTTCTATAGAGTTCAAAGAACAATGCTGCACTCACAGTCTTACTGCAAACACTAAGAGGTTGTACAGGTGAAAGCATTCGGTAGACCATAAGTTGTTATGCACATGGCCATTATCATGCCACGTGCAGATCATATGATGCTCGCGGATGTTTTCCCTCTGTGTACTTCCTTCTTTTTTCTTAAACTTTTATTTATTTTTGAGAGACAGAGCATGAGCAGGCAAAGGGCAGAGAGTGAAAGAAACAAAGAATCCCAAGCAAGATCCCAGCTCTGAGCTGTCAGAACAGAGCCCGATGTGGGGCTTGAACCCATGAACTGCGAGATCATGACCTGAGCTGAAGTCAGATGCTTAACTGACTGAGACACTCAGGCACCCCCAGTGTACTTCCTTCTAAAGCAGAGCTACCAAGAAGTGGTTCTAAGTGGACAGACAAGAAACTGGGATAAATCCTTACACATTTGGGACTGGCTCTGGGATTACCTTCCAGTGCAGGTGCTACCTTCACCTGTCACTTGGGACAGGTGCCTGTCCCAAGTCTTCCCACCCATAAAGTAGACACAGACCCTCCTACCAGGGGCACTTTAGAATCTGGGGGTGCTGTAGAAGATATTCTCAAATCCTTGGTTTTCTGAAGTAAGTGGCAGAAGGAAAGTAGTTGATGCTAAATTATAGTAAAATGCACACTTCCACGTTTTAGATGCCATGGAGTTCAAATTCTGGGTTTTGTGTCTCCAAATACCAACCTTCTAGGTATGTTTAGAAATACAGTATACCAGTAATAAAGCAAAAGGGAGGAATGCTTTTTTTTTTATTTGTTTCACTTTGAATTGACAGTTTAAAACCTGTTTCATTGATTTTTTTTAAATAGTTCAGAGATAGAAATATAACCTGGGAGATTGGTTTGTTTGTTTTTTTTCCGCCCTCAACTCTGAGTTTTTAAAGTGTAGCATTTGAAATCTCTGAGACTTATATGAAATCTGGTCTTTGTTCTATATAAATGGAAAACTTAGTGGGGAGGTGACTTTGCCCAAGGACACCGATGGCTGGCTATCAGATTGGGGCTGGGATCCAAATCTCACACCTACTATGAGTTTTTCTGGAGCAGCGATGGATCCTCAATCCCAACTGCATTACTTTTTTAAGGTTTTTTTTTTTTTTAATGTTTATTGTTTGAGAGAGAGAGAGACAGAGCTCGAGTGGGGGAGGGGCAGAGAGAGAGGAAGACACAGAATCCGAAGCAGGCCCCAGACTCTGAGCAGTCAGCACACAGCCCAAAGCGAGGCTTGAACCCACGGACCACAAGATCATGACCTGTGTGGAAGTCTAACCGACTGAGCCACCCAGCCGCTCCACACCTGGGAACTTTTGCAAATCCCAGCACCCCATCCACACCACATACCAAGTAGATCAGAATCTCTGGGGTGGGACTCAGACATTACCACTCCTATTGGCTACTCAGCAGACAAATTTGAGGACTATTATTCTAGAAGCCTCTTCCCATGCCTAAATGACAGTATAAAATTCTGTATTAATGTAAATAATAATGGCTTGATTTATGGAGCACTTGATCTGTCCCAGGTACTGCGTCAATCACTTTCCCTGCTTTACTCCCATTAGTTCCTCACTACAGCCTTACAAAGTAAATGCTATTATTTTTCTCATTTAATAGCAGAGTAACCTGATGCCTACCCAAGTTTAACACCTTGCTCAAAGTCACATAGCTCTAAAGTGGCAAGGTCCATAGGGACCCCAGAGCCCTTATGGACTAGACTAGACTACATCCCTAATCTGACAGAGACATAGTGAACAGCAGGCCTTCTGTGGAGTAGGAGTTGATGCAGGAGTTCCCAAGGTTTGTCCAGCAACTACTGCTTAATCTCTACCTACGTCCTGACAAAAGTTCATTAGAGATCAAGACAGCTGATCTTAAGGTGTGAATCCTCTGCCAGTCACCTGAGTATCCCGAACTTATAAATGATGCCAGATATTATCCTGTAAGAGGACATTGGTTTTTGCCTGGTATCCCAACGGGCAAGTCCCAGGAGAGCATGGGGCCACTATAAGAAACTAGACTTTACACGCAGTTTTGTTCAGGGCTTGTTCCACTCGACTCTGTTGACTACGCAGATGCCAAGACTTCAGGGTACATGTCCAACCATGCCATCTGAATCTGACTATTCACAGCAGTGACTCATGTCCAGCCTCCAGATTTCATCTGCTTGCTTCCTCCAAAGTCAAACCGAAAGAGGTGGAAACTACACAGAGTGAGAAATGGCTCGCTATCATGGTTATTTTAGGATTGCTTTTACAAACTGAAGTCCAAGGGCAAGTTCTCAGAGGTCTAGAAGTTTCCTATAAGACTTTTAAAATTTTTGACATCATGGGCAAACATTTAAAAATTAAAAATAGCATATTCTGAATTATCAGAATGACTGCTTTATTTCCAAATCCTTTCTCACAGTTCCAGTGTGCCGGTTTGTAATTATATTTACAAATGAGTTTTCTCCAGTCAGATAGTGTCACTTTAATTGTCCCAGGCTAATGAAAAAAGAACAAAGGCAGAATCAGTAAGCAAATGATGACTTCTGGCCGTGTGAACTCCAAATAGCATCACTGTGAACAGCAGGCATGAAGGATCTGAATCAGCACACAAAGTGGTGAAAAACTTGACTTCAGGCCAACAGAGGAGGAAAGGCACGTCAACATGAAGGGGATGGTCCATCCACAGCCCTGGCACAATGGCATTCAGTTTCAGCAAAATTAATTACTCTTGACAATTCGAATTATTTTTGCTTTTGTAATGTGTTTGGTTTTAGCTTGTTAATTTGTTTTGACTTCAGAGCAGTATGAATGAAAGCATAAGGAAGTTAGCCCTAGTTTGATGTGTATGCGTATTTAAATAATGGGAAGATAAAACAACCTAATTCCATATTGCGGGGTCTGTGAAAATATTTACCTCGAAAAGGATCCACACACACTGGAGTTCAGTTCCGACCTGAGTGGAAGCTTGGCTCCTATGGTTCTAGGTGGTTCCCCAGAGGTATCCTGGACTGTCGGATCAACTCCCCATGGCATGCAATACCTCACACAATTTCATTGTGCGTTTAAGAGATTTAACTTGTTAATCTAATTTTTTTTCTATTCTTAGACTTGTATGAATATTCTAATCAAATTAGAAAGTGAGGAAACAAAAAAAGGATGTGTTTTTAATAAATTGAATTTCCATTTGGTTTTATTAACACTGCCATAGAAATTATCAAGTCTGTCTCAAAATGTAATGATAACATCAATTGTTTCTATTCTGGTGACAAAAAGAGGCAATATTAGGTGTGGCGCTGGTCCATTATGTACACGAAACAGTAGGCCGTGCCGCTTAATTGGGAACCTTCCCACGGCAGGAATGATCTTGCTCCTCTATGAATTCCTCACACCCAAACAGGTCCTAACACATGACAGGTGAGTGCTTGCTGAGTTCCTTGCCATGCCTTGCTGGGCTTGCCGCCTTCCAGGACTCAGCTGGAATGTTCCCACGAGCTCAGCCCTGCCCCTAAGTGTAGGGTCCTGTGGAGCAACCCAAAGACAGAAATCCTACAGCTCCGCATCAGGTCAGCCTCGTCTCACCTCCCATTCTCTGCTCCCAGTAGCTTGTCTCCCTGATTTGGAGCCTCCAGCTCAGGGAAAGGGGCCCTTGAAACTGATCTTTCTGGTTCTCCCAGAAATTGTGTTCTGCCCCTGGATGTAACCACCCTGGAGCTCTCCCCTGCCACGTCTTCTGGATACCAGTCACCTGCTTGCCTCCACCTCTGCCTATTCTGCTGCTTGATTATGCCATCACTCCTGGAGGAGGTGACAGGTGTGGCGACAGAGTCTGTGAGACTGTGGGCTGAGCAAGCATGCAGCACTGTTTAAGTATGGAGATAGCTGATGGGCTGCTTTATACCTGTGTGGCCCTGCCTGAGTTAGTCACGACTCTACGGCTCAGCATTCTCACCTACAAAATGGGTACAAAATATAATTTATAAGAGAGTTGTGAGGAACAAATGAAATTAATTTGTGTGAAGCATTTGGAACAATGCCTAACTCACTGCAAGCACTCCAAAATGCTGTTTTCTCTCACTTGTTTTTTGTTTGGGTGTTGGTTTTTTTAGGTCTCTCAAACCCCCACATATATGCCAAATACCCCTGCTGGGCTCTCCAGCCACTTAAGTGTGGTTTTCTGCCCAATACTCTCCTATCTCCTTCGGTTAACCCCTACGTGCCTCGCTAGCAGAGGGCCCCCATAGCATCAATTACATCATTAAGCAACATCTATTATTTCATAGTCTTTCATCGCTGCAGGGCCAATCATATGAACAAACTTCATTCAGACACTTTACCTGTTGAGGTGCAAAAGCTAGGGCTTCCCTACAATAGGATGCACTCTTCCTGGTATCGCAGACCCAAATCCATGGCACCCCAAGTGCACACAGCCCCTCACTGTCCTGTAAGCAACCTTCTAAGGGTGGGGATATAGTGACAGACTCTACACAACCTTATTATGAGACATAGACACCGAGTAGGAGATCAGACAGGTGAAGGTTTAGAGCAAAACACAGGAGTAGCACGAGATGTCCACGAAAGCCACCAATGGCATGAGAACAGGAGGGGCTCACCATTGTCATTGTTGAAAGCTTTTCAGTTTGCAAAGCACTACATTCTCTCATTTTATCCTCACAGAAAACACAATGACATGACAGAACGTGTTTGAATGACTAGGACAGTGCTTGGTACATTTTCACCAGATGTCAACCCTTTCAAAGTAGCTTATATGCCCACAAAATGAGGTTCAAGAACAGCACAAAAAAAGATGGCCGTAGCTTTAGCACTTTTGAGGTTAGACCATTATGCCCTTGCTGATGGCTTAAATACCCCTTAACCCTCCCCACTGGTGATTTTTGAGACTCCAGTTCCTGCTTTTCTGATTCTTTCAAGTCTGCAGTCTGCAGCTGGGAACCTTCCCAGACTGGACACTGGCTTTCTTAGAACTCCATTTCTATCAAACCCCTTTGACTTATATCAAACTGTTGCAATTTGAGATACTTCTCTTGCTCTCTACAATGTCAATTTTGTTTACACCTGTGGTGTCTGGTCCCCAAAGGTCACCACCCCCTAATGTTCACACCCTGTGTAAATACCTCCCCTGAGTGGTAGGGACCTCTGATTTGCTTCGAAGCCAACATAATATATGGAAAAGATGAAGGCATTTTGAAGATGTAATTAAAGTCCTAAATGGGTTAATTTTGAATTAATCAACAGGCTGGTGCAGCTTGACTTAGGTGAAATCTCTTAAAAGGAAAAAGAGGGCTGGGCCTTTTTTGAGGTGAGAGCCTAGCCTTGCTGGCTTAATGATGTGAGTGGCCATGTTGAGAAAGCTCACATGGCAAGGAACCATGGATGGACCCTAAGATCAAACATGGCTGCCTCCATTCTGTAAGAAGCTTAGGCCTTCCCTCAAGAGCCACTAGGAAATTAATTCTGCCAATAACCTGAATACTTGTAAAATGATTCTTCTCCAGTTGAGCCTTCAGATGAGAACATAGCCTGGCTGACACTTTAACTGAAACCTTGTGAGAACCTGAGCCGAGGATCAGCTATGCTGTGCCTGGCCTCCTGACCCACAGAAACTGCCACAGCCCTATCAACCGATGAACCAATCACACATGTGTAGAAAAACTACAAAATTACACAAAATTGAAACAACCAGGGTGATGAGCCTGGGGGGTGGGGGTGGGGGGGTAGGCAGGAAATGTAATAAAAAAAAATCCAAACCAAATGCAGACTGGCCAGTTCAATAAAATCATATTGAATTTAACTTGAAGTTTGGAACACTTGCTATTTTTTTAGTTAGTCTCCAAATTCCTTCCCAAAATACATGATTATGAGTAGCCTTATTAAAGAAACAAGTTGAAGCAGCCCTATATTGACAGGCAAACATTATTTACACCTAATGGGATCCCAATGGGCATGAGAGAATACAACGGAATGCACAAAAATACAAAGGATATACGGGTGCATCCCTGTGGTGGTTATCAAAAGAGCCAAGTAGCTCAATGGTCCCAAGTGGAGTCAAGAAGGAGAATGTTTGTGGAAAGGCAGGCACAACGGGGAAATATCACTGAAAGAATAAATACACACATCACGATACCTACAGAGCCCCTTTTCATTATTTTTCAAAGATTTCTCATGTCATAGGAAAGAGGCCTGAAATTAAGCAAATGTATGCTATTTTAATAAACAGCACATTAGAAACTCTGAGTTTGGGGTTTATTAATTGTGTTAAGTTTGGGATTAAAAACTTTAAGACAAACTTACTTTAGGAATCCCCATCACTGGCCACTCTGACGCTCCTCTTTGCACCTCTAGGACAGACAGTGGGAGTGGCAACAACAGAAGCCAAACGCTGGTCAGTAGGCATCTATCCACAGAAGAGCTCTGTGTATGCCATTGCCCACAGATGCAGAATTCAGTGCTGGAAGGAATCTTGTGTTCTTTACTGTGACTTTTCGTATGGGACTAGAAAATCTACTTCAAACTCTTCAAAAGTGGTCTATTCTATTGTGGATCTCATTTTTTAGAATGTTCATCTCTCTTATGTGTTTAATCATGCTCATTCTATACTTACCTTCTGGAAAGATTTTGGACTATTATTACCAACTTCCAGCAGCCCTTCTGAGGTGCAGATCATTGTCATTGTCCCTAACTATTTTCTTTTCCTCTTAGGAGCTCACAGCAGTGAAAAGCAGAGAGGAAAACCTTTGGCCGATATCAGAACCCTGTAATTAGGCTAATTGTTCTCATATTTCTCCCTCTTCTTCATTCCTAAGACTGATCCTGATGACCAATATCTTTTTTTGTTTAATGTTTATTTGTTTCTGAGAGGAGGGGAGGGGCAGAGAAAGAGAGAGACACACACACAGAATTCGAAGCAGGCTCCAGGCTCTGAGCTGTCACAGAGCCTGATGCGGGGGCTCAAACCCATGGACTGAGATCATGACCTGAGCCAAAGCTGGTCTCCCAACTGACTGAGCCACCCAAGCGCCTCTGATGACCAGTATCTTAAAGCTGCTCCTGGCAGATCACTCAACTCAGGATAACTCATGACCAAGTCCACTGACACTCAAACCACTCTCTGAAGAGAAGAAGGAGGGCATGGGCAAGGTTTCTATTCAGAAATCTAAAGAGAAGCTCTACTTCTGTGTTTTTACGTATTGAGCCTCTACACAAAGTTTCATTTGAAGAAAATATATTATTAAAAAAATTTTTTGGAAAACTGCCAACCTAACCCATTTCTAACTTCTTTATTCTTCTTAAGTTTTATCTCACCTCTTTGCAAACTTGACTCAGAACTTTAAAGCCAGAAAATTTGCATACCTGATTGGAACACTAAGATGATATGGTACAGACGCAGTATAAAGGAGTCATGCATAAAATTAAATGAGCAGAAAATCTTAAAATTAAAACAAGGAGCAGAGGTTAAAAAAAATAAAAGGTGTAAGTTTGAATATAAAGAACTTTTTCACAGCATTCCATTCACTTAAGAGAAACACATCTGATATTTTATTGCCTATGATTTCATTTACAATGTTCCTTTTGAAAAAATTGTATATGTATTTATTTTGAGAGAAAGAGACCAGGGAAGAGGCAGAGACAGAAAGGGAGAGAGAGAGTGAGAGAGAATCCCAAGCAGGCTCCACACTCAGTCCAAAGTCCAACACAGGGCATGATATCATGACCATGAGATCATGACCTGAGCTGAAATCAAGAGTAGGATCCTTGACTGAATGAGCCACCCAGACACCTCCATTTATAATATTCTTGAAAAAGCAAAAAAAAAAAAACAAAAAAAACAAAAAAAAAAAACAAACAAACAAAAATTAGTAACAGAAAATCAGTGGTAACCCAAGGGAATTTGTTGGAGTAATGGAACTCTTCTATATTTGATTATGTAGTAGATACTTGATAACATGTATCTGTCAAAACTTATAGACATTTAAGCTTCAAAAAAGGTGAATTTTATTGCATGTAAATTATATCTGTCAGATGACATTGGTTTATAGGAAATATGTAATATTGATTTCATCAAAATTAAACTTTTTTGCTGCAAATGACACCTTCCAGAAAGTGAAGACACACCCACAGAGCAAAAAAAAATATTTGCAAATAATCTGATAATGGACTGTATCCTGAATACATAAAGACCACTGACAACTCAGTAAGATAAAAAAACAATAAATGAAGAAAGTACATGACTAGATATTTCTGCAAAGATACACAAATGGCTGATATGAACATAAAAAGATACTAGATAATTCTGCAAAGGTACACAAATGGCTGATATGAACATAAAAAGATAATCACCATCATTAGACATTAGAGAAATCCATGACAAACCAATGAGATACCACTTTGTACCCACTAGCATGTCTATATTAAGAAAAGAGAGAGAAAATAACGTGTTTTCAGGAGGATGTGGAGAAATTGTAACCTTCATACATTGCTGTTAGGAACATAAAATGGTGTAACCAGTACTAGAAAACCAGTTTCACAATTCTCCAAATTTAAACACCGAGTTTCCATGTGATTCACCAGTTCCCCTCCTGGTAACATGTTCAAGAGAAATAGAAATACATTTATACATAAAAAATAGTACATGATTTTTTTCCTAATTTTTTATCGAGGCAAAATATGCATAATATAAATTTACCATCTTAACCATTTTTTGAAGTTTACTTATTTCGCGAGACAGTGCACATGGGTGGGGGAGGGGCAGAGAGATAATCCCAAGCAGGATCTGAGAACTGTGAGATCATGACCTGAGCTGAAATCAAGAGTCAGACTCTTAACAGACTGAACCACCCAGACTCCCCCATCGTAACCATTTTTAAGTGCACTGTTCCAGGGTATAAAATACATTCATCAAGTTGTATGATCATCACCACCATCCATCTCCAGAACTCTTTTTAATCTTATACAATTGAAACACTATGCCTATTAAAAAATACCATTTTCCCCCTCTCCCTAGTCCCTGGAAAGCACCATTTTACTTTGTGTCTAGGATTTTGACTATTCTAAGTATCTCATATAAGTAGAATCATACAGTTTTTGTCTTTTTGTGACTGACTTTTCGCACTTAGCACAGGTCCTAAAGGTTTATTCATGTTGTAGTGTATGTCAGAATTTCTTTCCTTTTTAAGACTAAATATTCCATTTCACATATATACCACATTTTGCTTATCCACTCATCCCTCAATGGGCACTTGGGTTGCTTCCACATTTTGTTTCTGGTGCATAATGTTACCATAAACATGGATGTACAAATATCTCTTTAGGACTCCTCTTAATTCTTTGGGGTATATATACAGAAACGGAATGGCGGGATCATGTACGTGAATGCCTACAGCAGTGTTATATACATAAGCCAAAAGTGGAGACAATCCAAATGTCCATCAACTGATAAAGGGATCAAATATGGTATATCTATACAATGGAATATTACTCCACAATGAAAAAGAATGAATTAGTGATACAGGCTACAACATGGGTAAGCCTTGAAAACATTATGCTAAGTTAAAGGAGTCAGGCCCAGAAGATCACAGATTGTAGGATTCTACTGATCTAAAATATTCATAGTTGGCAAATTCACAGAGACAGAAAGCAAATTAATGCTTGCCAGGGACTGGGGTGCAGGAGGTAATAAGGAGTGAATGCTAATGGGTACTAAGTTTCTTCTTGGAGTGATGGAAATGTGCTCAAATTAGCTTGTGGTGGTGATAGCACCAATCTGTGAATCTGCTAAAATCTATTCAATTGCACCCTTTAAATGGTGAGTTGCAAGGTATGTGAATTAGGTATCAATAAGACTGTTAAAATAATTATACCTCAAATTTGACTCAAAAGAGAAATAAAATTTTAAAATTTCACAGTCCAAAGAGGACAAAACACAGAAGCAGAAAGTCTCTCTCAAAAAGGAATACGTTTAATGACCAATAACCATATAAAAGGATGCTCGGTTTGTCGATTCTCAAACAAATGCAAATAAAACAAAAAGGAGATAAATTTTCCCCAATAAGATTCATAAAAATTAAGGATTGGCAATACCCAGTGATGGTAAAGTTGTAATTAAACAGCTTTTCCAACCTCAAGACGTACAAAGGCTCAGCTAAAACAAATTTTCTAGAAATAACTTCTGCAATTTGCATCAAGCTGTGTGATACGCATAACTTTTATCTAACTTTAAGGGTGAGGCAGCACAAGATTTATAAACAAACATTCGAAACTGTTCCCGCGGTGTATGACACGGAAGAGGCCTGCCCTCCATCCTGGAGGGGCCCTGCTGAGTCAGGCATCAACCTTTGGTTCCAGGCTATAGGAAGGTCTGAGGGGTGCTGGGAGAGACCTCAGCCAGGGAGCTGAGACCTGAGGCACGTAGTGGTCCTTACTGAGTAGTACAAACTGGTTGGCTGTGTGCAATCTGATAACAGATTTTCTGTATTTCAACAATTAGTCTGGACTACTGTGAATATGGACTGAAATCCGGCCCTATAAAAATACCAGTGTTGAAAATGCCTGCCGTAGACACTATCCCAATGTGTTTACAATGGCAGAAGAACAAGTGTCCAACTTTAGGGCACTACTTAAGAAAATGAGGTACTTCTATAAAATATGATGGTCTCTGGCCATAACCTATGACTTGAAAATATATACTTATTAAAGATGCAAAAGTATCTATAATATAATACTGAGTGAAAAAATTATTTAACATGGAGAAGAATAAAAGTATAAAAATTTAAAAGGACTCATGCACATATGCCTAAATATGTGCATAAATAAAGAAATATCACCTAGGAGGCTCTGGGGTCGCCTCTTCCATGAAGTCTTTGCTAATTCAGACCAAATTCTTGCCTTAACACAGCTGACATCCCAGTGTCGTATAAGGGGGAGAGAGAAGGGTGAGTTTTGTGGCAAGGGGAAGCAACAATAAAATGATAAATTCAGAAAAGGAAAAGCTCTATGAATACAACTTATAAAGTCAGATATAAGGGGGGGGACTATTGAGCAAGAACGGTCAGGGTGGAATTCTCTGAGGGGTGACATTGAAACAGAGGTCACCACGATAAAAAGGGCCAGATATGTAAAAATAGGGAACAAAGATTTCATACAGGGAGAACAAGACCTACACAAAGTTCCAGAGATGAAGACGTGGTTGGTATGTTCAAGCCATAGAATGATGGCGACAAAAGCGGGGGCGGGCCGAGCCAGAGAGAACTGGTAGGAGCAGAGATCAAACCACACACATCCATGGATGTCTTGTCAGGTGTGGCACAGAAATTTGACTTTTTCTTATTTTTTTTTTTTTTTGAGATGGGAATCCATTGCAGAGAAAGAAATATCAAATTTGCTTTACTATAGATTACTAGGCTGCCGCTTGGTGAATTTGCTGTAGGGAGAGGGTGGGAAGAAGAAGGAGGACAGCAGGTGCCATTGTTACAGTAGCACAAGTGACAGATGCTGGCGTGCATGGCACCAGCAGCTGTAGACACAATAAGGAGGTATGAATAAGGTTAGGGAACATTCTAGAAATAGTTCTCCCGGGATCGCTGGTGGAGGGAATGTGGGGGTGCAGGAGAGAGGAGAGTCAAGGCTTTCTGGAATGGCTTTGACTTGAACAACTGAATGAATGATGTCTGATATCACTGATGAGGGGAAGAGTAGATCAAGATATTTGGGGGAATTCACGAGTTCTTTCCTGGAAACCAACTTTGGGATTCCGTGTAATTATTCAGGTGAAGATGTTGAAGACTGTTTGATATTTGTGCCCAGAGCTCACAGGGGACGGGTCAGAATTGGTCATCTCAACTTGAATGTCTTCAGTGGGGAGGCAGTGGGGAGGCAGTAGCCAGGAGACTGGCTAAGATCACTTAAAGAACGTGGATGGAAAAGAGAAGACAAATAAAAGATTGAATTCTGGAGCCCTCTAAAGTTGGGAGGAGAAGAATAGAAAACAGAGACTGGGAGACCTTTATTTTTTTTTTTAATTAAAATGTTTTATTTAGTTTTGAGAGAGAGAGAGAGAGAGAGAGAGAGAGAGGGAGAGCATGAGCAGGGGGAGGGTTAGAAAGAGAGGGAGACAGAGGATCCTCTGAGGCAGGCTCCGTGCTGACAGCAGAGAGCCCAATGCGGGGCTCGAACCCATGAACCATCAGATCATGACCTGAGCCAAAGTCAGATGCTTAACCAACTGAACCACCAAGTGCCCTTGGGAGACCTTTTCTGTAGAAGGCCAGGCAATAGACATTTTCACCTCTGAAGGCCACACCACATCTCACCTGCCGCTACTCATGAAATAGCCACAGGCAGTATACAAACAGGTGGGTGTGGCTGTGTTCCAAGAAAACTTTATTTACAAAAGGAGGCAGCAAGCATACTTTGGCCAGCAGCTGTGATGGGCCACCCTGGAACAGAGGGACATGAAGGAATCTTGAAGGTGGTTGACAAAAGCAAACAGACTGTGGTACCAGAGAAACCCGGAGAAGGTGCGCTAAGATGCAAAGGACAGTAGATCACGTCTAACTGAGTAAAAAGATGCCTGAGCATAAAGCTGTCCAACTGCACAGGTCCATGTGGTTTGCTGAATGCAGGCTGCTTTTCCCCAATATCCTGGGGATACAGCTCCTTCCTCCTCCAGTGTCCTGCACCAAAAATCTTTTAACAAATCCCCCCTCCATCCTGTAGGTCTCCAATAATACCCGAACCCAGAAGCCTTCTGTGGTAAACAGAGTAAGAGACCCCCAAGGGCCCTTATACGGACCCCCATAAGGTTATGCTAGCCTACATACCCTGTAAATATGTGACCTGCTCCAGATACGCAGATATGACTGTATTAGGATATTGTGATAGGGAGATAATTATCCTGAATTACCCGGATGGGCCTTAGGTACTCACCAGGGGCCCGTCATAGGCTGAATTTTGTCCCTCAGAATTCCTATGTTAAAATCCTAACCCCAAGTATCTCAGAATAGGACCTTACTCGGAAATAGGGTGATTGCAGATGTAATCAGTTAAGAGGAGGTGATACTGAAGTATGGTGGCCCCCCTAATCCAGTATGACCTGTGCCCTTATAAAAAAGGGGACGTTTGGACATGAGCAAGCATACGCAGGGATACTGCCATGTGAGATGAAGGTCAGAGGTCATGGGAGAGGTCTGAGTGATGCTTCTAGAAGCCAAGGAACACTGAAGATTGCCACCAAAACAACCAGACGCTGGGCAAGATGTCAGGAACAGCCCTCACAAGGAACCAGTCCTGCCAATTCCATGACCTAGGCCTTCTAGGCTCTAGAATTGTGAAAATAAACAAACAAATGTCAGCTGTTTAAGCCACCCAATTTGTGGCTTCGTACTTTGTTACTGCAGCCCTGGAAAAATTAATACATGTTCTTGAAAGTGAAGGAGGGAGGCAGGAAAAGACTGAAGATGGACAAAGAGGCCACGAGTCAAGGAACAGGGACAGTCTTTCGAAGTTGGAAAAGACAAAGGAAAACATTCTCCCCCAGAGCCTCGGAGAGGAACACCCCCCTGCTGACACCTTGATTTTGGCCCAGGGAGACTCGCGCTGGACTTCTGACCTACGCACCTTCACGGTAATATATTTGTGTGGTTTTAAGTCACTAAGACAGTGGTGATTGGTCACAGCAGGCACAGAAAATGAACATACCTCACCAGCTTCAAATCGCTCAGACTCAGTCAGGCACAGGGTAATTCTTGTTCCGTGGGCTGGACGAGGAACCCCGGAAAGCCAAGCGCCGGGTTTTACGCCTATGCTGGCCTGTAACCCACTGCGCATGCTCAGTAAATAAATGCTGGTTAATGTACGTTAAATGACGACTCCTCTCGCCATCGCGCTTCATCGCTTCTTCTACCGGCCTATGAGCATACTTGAGGTTTAATTTTCTGGCCTTGAAGCTCATTTTCTTTACATCCCTTAATCAATTTTATGACATTTTATTGGACTACTCTAAACTGTCCTGAGCTCTTCTGAAATTCAAGAACAAAAACAAAGGATGACTTTGAAGACCCAGCAAGAAACAGGACCCATTAGGAAAGGGTCTTTAGCAGAAGGTTGTAATGTGAAATCACTTGAGCTAATTTGCTGCAAATCACTGCTAAATCTATTGCAGTGGGCAGATCTGAATGGGCAATTTCACAGGAGGAGATGAGCTGACCTGATCCTTACTCATCTGCAAATCCATTTAGTCTTATAGGTGAAATAATAAATTTCGTTATGGTTTATTGAAAACATCTTCTTAATGATTATAGATATGTGTGTGAAATCATTGATTTTGTTTTAATCTTGGAAGTGCATATCTAGCTATACATGTCCTTATGCTAAATAGTCAAAAGTATGAATGAGAATCTACCAAACACTGAGTTAATTATGAATTCTCCAGGATGTCCTTGATTGCAAACTCAGTAGCAACCTTGGAGTTAAAATGTGTTATAATCTCTGTCACAGAGAACCCTTCATTTCTGACGATTGAGAGTCTGCTGGTAAGTTACAATTACGTCAAATCCAACCAGATAAAACCTCAGTTGTAACAAGTGCTGAACATCTCTCTTCTATGTGGCTGTAACTCAAACTTTTTATTTGTTTATTTAGTTATTTTTACAAGTTTTTTTTTTAATTTATTTATTTAGAGACAGAGAGAGAGCAGGGGAAGAGAAGAGAGAGAAGGAGAGAAAGGGGGAGGGAGAGGGAGAGAGGGGAAGAGGAAGAGAGGAGAGAGAGAGAGAGAGAGAGAGAGAAAGAGAGAGAGAGAGAGAATTCCAAGTAGGCCCTGAACTGTCAGTACGACATAAAGCCAAATGTGAGGCTCGAACTCAGGAACCATGAGATCACGACCTGAGCCAAAATCAGGAGTTGAATGCTTAATTCACCGAGCCACCCAGGCGCCCCCAGATATTTTTTAAAAGTTATCACATGTGCTGCACCTTTATATTTTATCTCATTTAATCATCTCCACAGGTATATGAGGTAGGGATTCTTATCACTAATTTGTGGGTGAGGAAACCAAGACTAAGGGTGTTGAACAGACTTCTCCAAGACCAGGCAGAAAACCAAGAGCAGAGCTGAAACCTGGGTGTGTTGTGTGTTCTTTTCACAGTGCGATGTGCCTCTAATTCAGGCAGCAGGGTAAGATACCAACAGAAATGGTGAACTCACTCTCCAGTTCCAACCATTAGGCTCCTGGTTTTTACATTTGGACGGGACATTTGATACAATCTCCCACGTCTTGGCAGGTGAACTACTTTACCGAGGAGGAACCTGGGACTTGTCACACGTCAGTGACTGGGGGAGCCGGAACCAGAACCCAGGTTTTCTGTCCCCTCATGTTGCTTTTCCTCAGCAGCACACGTGGATGAAAGGGTCTGCTCAGAGTTATAGCACATGCATCGCCTAGGGCCAAACTGAAGAATTCACAGTGTAACGGTGTGCTCATTTTGCTGACTGGGATAGATTCAGGAAGGATTTCTGGAAATAGCAGGCCCAAAAGCAACTGAACTGAAAAAGAAAAAAAGGAATGGGAAGCCACAGAAGTAGAGGATGGAATGTGTTTAGGTGCTTACAGAAAATCCTCACTAAAATATTGTGCAGGGCTAGACAGGCAGGTAAGGTTAGCCTTTGCACATAGTCCTAAAAGGGGAATAGCAGAAATTAGAATGTGTAAAAATAGAAGGAAGCTAGTGCCGGGTCCAAATTTGAAACTAACCAAAAGTCCCCTGGGGTACGCGTGCATCCTGCCCTCAGAGCCTCTTTTCACCCCATCGGTTCCTGGCACCAATGCGACCCAGCATCTTCTTCCAGTTGGGGCAAAACTTCCTCTGACACACTCACCCAGGCTAAGGTAATGCACACTTGAAATACTCCCCCCTGTGGGCCATTCCAATTTTCAGAGGTCATAAGGGGGAGGAGATGATTAACCCAAATGGACTCATCACTAATGGTGACATGTCAATCATTGATGAGGTAGTGGTTTCTTGGGCTTGTCACCTGACAGAAAGGAGGGCGCTTATATACGTCATCTGTGACTAACTTGACAGAGGGTGTGCTGAACCCCAGTGGGGGGTTGGGGCTTGTGCTCAGCACAATCTTCCTGCTGGGAGATTAGTTCAGAACCCATTGCCACTGGACCCAGACTCCAGCCCCTGCTCCACTGCTAACAATGGGTGACTGAGGACAGAGCACTGCTCCCGGCTGGCTTCCTCTTTTTTCCCTCACTTAGTAGGAAAGCTATGCATGGCCTCAAAGACCCCTTGTCATCTGACTGTATGATTTTAGCTGTTCCCTCATCCTTCCCTTACTTGGGAAATTTCCCTTGTTTCTGATATTAAAACAGTAACCGTACCTTTCTGATAGCCTCATAGTAAATAAGATCATCTCTATAAAAAGGGCTTAGATAAATTCCTGACACACAGAAAGCACCCATAGATGTTAAGTCTGCATCATTTTAAATGCGGATGAATGATAAATCTGTAGGTTTTTACACCTCCCCTGATTCTCTCTATAAGGCACAACACACAGGCTCATCATCATCAAAGTGTACATTTCCACCAATTTATGGCGTGTTAGGAAGAACAATTCCCTTAAGACTAATCGATCTAATACAATACCTCCCTCCAGCCATGTTAAGAATCTCTCAGTGGCTCTTCGTGGCCTCTGAGATAAAGTGCCCTCTCCCTGGTTGTCTTATGGTCTGCTGCTTCCCTTCATACACCGTGGTTGACTCGAGCTCATGAAATATACCATGCACTATATATGCATATATTTGGCACCAATGGCTCCTTCTGCGTGGAATGCATTTTCCCAGCCCTCGCCCCTTCTGCCCGGCGCTATAGCATTCACCCTTCAAGGCCCGAGTCAAAGGTCACTTTCTTTGTGAGCCTCCGCTTCCTTCCCTTGGCACACAGGAGTTCTCCTCCTTCTCCAGACTCACAGGTCGCTTTATTTGCTCCTCCAGCAGAGCACGCATCTCAATCTAAGTCAACCTGCACCGGTGGGTTGGCCGGCGTTCTCTCCTCGAAAGATGCTTGAGGGCGCAGATTCTGTCTTACTCATGCCCTGTGATCACCTCGAAGGCCAGGAGGAGAGAGGTCAAGAGATGACCCTGGGGGCAGTGGGTAGGAAAAGTGCCTGAAGATGTGGTGAAGCGGGAAGGCCGTTAAGAGCAAAACCCCTGACCAACCAACCTAGCCGAAAAAACAAAGAAGATAAATGTTGGAGCCAGGAGGGAAGCTGACAGAGAGAAAATCTTGTGCCAGCTGCCGGGAGGCTCAGAGGCATAACCACTCTGGGGGCAGAGAGGCAGTCCTGGGATGACTGGGCTGGAGTCATGTGGCTGGTGAGGCCAGGTGGCCCGGATCTAAATACGTACAACATGGTACGTGGTAGCATTTCTTTGACGCAGTTTCTGAGAGATTTAGCTCAGAGTGGGAGCAACACAGATCTGTATGGGATACGTAAGGATCTAGATGCTCTGAATCCCCTGAAAGCCCCGCACATAGGAGGCATTGAGCACGTGCTGCAGTACTTTCAGCACATGGGTGGCCTCAGCTTCTTCCCACTGCCCTTCCCCTCACTCTCCACCGGCGCTCCCAACAGACGTATGTGCTGCCTTCCAACTCTGCATCCATTTCTGGTGCTTCCCCCATTCCAATCACCCGATACACGTCAAGCTCGCTTCCACCCCTTTACGACCTGCCACGTTCTCACCAGGATTCCTCCTGGCTTGCTCCCTCATTTCCTTTATTTTGGTCCTCACATAGCCCAAACTGATTAAAAATGAAAAGGCGGGGCGCCTGGGTGGCGCAGTCGGTTAAGCGTCCGACTTCAACCAGGTCACGATCTCGCGGTCCGTGAGTTCGAGCCCCGCGTCGGGCTCTGGGCGGATGGCTCAGAGCCTGGAGCCTGTTTCCGATTCTGTGTCTCCCTCTCTCTCTGCCCCTCCCCGTTCATGCTCTGTCTCTCTCTGTCCCAAAAATAAATAAAAAAAAAAAAAAAAAAAAAATGAAAAGGCAAATCTTCCCCGTATCCACCCTAATGCACTCTCCATCCCTGCAACCCAGCTTTATTTTTCAGCCTAACATGTTCATTACCTGACTTCCTGCATATTTACTTGTTGAGCACTTGATTTCTGTCTCTGGCCCCGTAGCATGTTGCATTTCCAGAGGGCAGGCACTCCTCTACTTTGTTCTCTGATGTATCCCAATGCCTCTAGCAAGGCTTAGGTCACAGTAGGCACTAAATAAACCTAAGCAGAGTGAAGCCAGAATGCTCCATTACTTCCAGCTACAACAAGTCATTGGACGAAAAATGGATGCTGTCTCACTCCATCTACATATGTCTCTCTAACGCCAGCTTGAATCTCCATGAAGTTCACTGCCTATCTGAAGGCAGCCCATGTTCAGGTGCTGACATTACAATGCTTCAGTCACTCCAAAAGCCCCAATTCTCTCTGAATCGTACATATTGCCTCCCCTTCCTTATTAATAAATCCCAGCATACCCACCCACGCAATCACAACTGGCTCTGACACTCAATGTCATTTCTCCAAAGGAATGGGGAGAATGTAGCAGAAAGCAAAAGTTGGAAACCTCTCAGAGCATCCCTGCTACCATTCCAGCTCATTTTGAATGGAAGCTGATAAAGATTGACTACCGTTATGTGGTAGCGATTCATCATACTTAGAGTCTCTCTTTTGAACATCAATCTTATAAATTCACCGGGAGACATAATAGTGTAAATATATTATTCATAAACTAGAGTGAATCCCCACTCACCACCATAACCATTTTGGCAATAAATCATAACATGTAAATGGTTTTCTTCTTTGTTTTCTGTTTTTTTTTCTCTCTCTCTCTCATTTTGGACACCCAACAAGATACATCTACAAGCAGAACAAAGAGCAGCAGAAAGAAATCTCTGAGCTAGAGCAGAAACTCATAAAGAGGAACCTGGGTTAAATGCACAAACATGAGGGAACACAGTCGAACTGAGATATTTCACGTCACATTTGCTCAACCATCATAAAAACTATTATTGTGTGGTAAATGAATGAATAAGTGTACAAGGAATATGTTCTTTTTTGGCCTTTGAGGCAGGCTGTGAAACCATTTAAGTGGAAATACTCACTGTTTGGGACTCGGGAGGGAGACATTCCCTGGCGTGGAGAGGAAGAGCACCCTGATGGGGCAGACATCAGCTCATCAACAGAAAGTCTGGAAAGAAAAGGAACATTCCTTTAGCCTCACACACATTCTCTGTTTTCGATCTCACACAACCCAATGAGCGGGCAGCATGGCCTCCCTTTTATAAATGAGGGAAGGGGGACATAGCGTGCCTTGCTGAGTACGTACAGCAGCAGAATGGCTGATCTTGGACTTGATTCAACCCATCTGTCGGATTCCAAGGCTCATGCTTCTGAATACTGTGCTGACTCCTATTGTCTGTTCTCTGCCTACCCCCTGGGGATTGGGTAGGACAGCACAGCTTCCTTGACCAGAATGACTAGTTGCTTTCACAGGAAGACTCCCAAAAGGGCAAATCAGAGCTCTTTCTCACACTTATCTGGTTAATCTAGGAATGGAGACGCTGAAGTGGTGGGTAAGGATACCAGCTCACTCAACCTCACCCCTTCCAGGCTGCAAGCTACCAGCATTTACACTATGATTAGTTGGAGATTATAATTGTAGTTAAAACCCGGGGTGGGGCCTATTTAGGGAAATCAAAGGCCACCTTTGTGACTGAATGTTGTTCCAAAAAGGCTAAGGGAGTGGCCCTTAATTCAAGAGTGAAACTCTAAGCACCCAAGAAAGAGGGAACTAACAATAATAATGAGACCTTTGAAGTTCACACAGCACTTTTCAGGCCTGATACCGTTTGTTATAAAAGAAGAAATCACCATTTGTTGCGGGCCTCCAGTGTTTCCGTCGCTGTGAGGGCACTTCCCACGTGCCATCATGGACGCACAGCAGAGTGGCATATCAGTGCCAGTGTGCCTGTCTCACCAGCGATGATGCTGAGGGTCAGAGAGCAGAGAGCCATGTTTCTGGTCTTCCTCCCCATTCACTGACCCCCAACGTGCCAGCTGCCAAGAGCTGCCTACTCTTCCCCATCCCTCCTTCAAATCACTGCTAATTCTAGAACAAGCTGAAAAAATGCCAGTTGTCAGAATCTAGAAAGTGAGCTTATGTCTCACAAGTCTGTTTTGTTTCAACATGATTAGAATTAGTCTGAAACTGAGAAATTACCTAGGAATAGTTGGACACATTTCATAGGCAAAACTCCAGTGTAGAAATCAAAGGCAAATGGCTGCCGTGAATTTGGGAAGCTAGGCACAATCTGGAAAAACTGTGCTTCCATATGAAGAGATCTAGGCCAGATATGAAGGCAGGGTGAGAGAAAGGGAATGAATACTCAATCCGGACAAAACTGTGAGAAGCAAATCATGTATGACGCATGGTGACTATCAGAAACAAGGCATGGGGCAAGAGATTATAGCATAGGGTTGATTTTAGGGATACAGATAACTCGCCCACATTCCTCCAAATACCTCCTAGCCCTCTAGTCACCAAGACATTGCTTTAAAGAGAGGAACACACAGTGTTGTCAAAAACAAAACTGAGCTCAAATGACATATATAAAATTTTTAATGTTTATTTTTTTGAAAGACAGAGAGAGAGAGAGAGAGATTGATTGAGGAGGGGGGAGGTGCAGAGAGAGAGATGGAGACACAGAATCCAAAGCAGGCTCCAGGCTCCCGATGTGGGGCTCAAAGTCACAGACCGCGAGATCACGAAAGGAGCCGAAGTCGGACGCTTGACCAACTGAGCCACCCAGGTGCCCCTCAAATGATATATATAGCTCAATGCGCCAGTTCAAGATCTTGTCTTTTCCCAGCTGTGTGGATGTCTGGGAACAAAGTAGCCTCACTCAGCCTTGGTTTCATCGTCTGTAGCAATACTACCTGCACTGTGCCTCTTCCATGAGGGGGCTGTGACATGAAAGAGACAATCATAATCATCAAAATGAAAGCAAAAAAAAAAAAAAAAAAATGGTGGGCCTGTTCGTTTTTACAAACATTTCACCAAGCTCTGCAATAGGCTCTCATTTTAAAAAGGCTTTAACAATTGATGAAAAAGTCAAACAAACCAATAGAAGAGGGTCAAGAAAGCTTAGGTGGAACTGAGAAAATGCTTTTTGAGAAAAAAAAATGTTTCTGGCCAAAGAATAAAGGATTTAATTTTGGAATTAAGATAAAAATGAAGAAGGGATAGGCGGTTCAGGCAGGGGGCACTGGGCTAAAAAATTAATAAGAGAAAGCAGAGTGACTCAGAGTCTGCGTTGGCTCCTGTCTCTGGAATTGTTAAAGAAAACTAGATGTTTACCGGTTGGAAATGTTGGAAAAAGAACTCCTGCATGTACAGGATGTGAAGGTTTATCACTAATATGTTGTCCTCTAATTTTAAGATTCAATGGAAGGTCATAGTAAGGTGGGATCAATTTCAAAACATCTTATCAGAGACCAGATAAAGTTTAGGGAAAAAAAATTAAAAAAACCCTCAAGTTCACATGAAATGTATGAATGGATCAATAACGTTTCTCATGATTCTGAGAGATGGTCACTTGTGGTATGACACAGGAAAAATGCAGATAACCCATCACTAACTGCTTGTATGACTTGGGGAAGTTAACCTACTTAGGCATTGGTCTCCTCCCCTGTAGCAAGAAGGGTTGAACCCTTCAGGATAATCAGTAAGGTCACTCTAGCACTGACAGTCTAGAATTCTGTTATTCCACAAAGGAGAGTTGGACAGAAAACAGAACTGTTCCTCTGAAAGAAGAGAGTTCTCCAGGTGTCAAAGAAAGGTCACCCTAAATCTCAGGCAACAACAAGGATTATCAAATCTTTCTCTGAAATGGCAACTAAAACTGAGCTAACAAGAAAAAGATCATCATTGATAGCTTTGTTGCCTCATAGCAAAAGCAGATCATGTTAACTATCATTATTTTTAATGCTGTCTTCAAAATGACAAGACCCTCAACTATGGAGTGTTTTGTAACTGCAACCCCCTTGAGTGTTTTACAAGAGTTCTTTCTTGACCATCACCTTTTCATTTAGACTCTGAGCTCCCTGCCCGCATCCACTCCAACGTGTGATTTCTCCTCTCTTCGTTGCTTACTCTCCTTTTTCCCAAATGCGCTGTCATAAAAGTCTGAGTCCATGATTTTTTACTTTAGCAAATCTGCCAATATACTTCTACTCTGCCCCAAAACACACACTTCTTCCCTCAAAGCCAAAAATCTGGTTTCCTCTTTTCATATGGCCTTTGTTGATGATAGTTCCAAGGCCTTACTGTCTAGACCAGGTGATAACAACTCTAGATTTTTTGACACTCTCCCACCTCTCCAACCCTTGGCCCACTCTGCTACTTAGCGTCATGGAATCCAGTGTCTTCTCTTGACCAGAGTTTAATTTTCAGACAGATAACCTGGTAACCAGGTTTGGACAGGACACCGAGAGAGGAGCTTAGCAAGAAGTAAAGATCTATCACTGAATTTCTTAGTAGTGATAAAGGAATATCAAGAAAAGAGAAAGCTGACAGGAAAGAAAGCTAACTCATTGACTACCCACTCTGTGCCAGGCACTGTATTAAGCACTTGAAAGCCACTGACCCATTGAATCAGCATAAGAACCCAGCAACTACTACATGTGAACACAATGTTAAGCTCTTTAAAGTCTTTATCCATTGACCAATCACAATGCCCCATTTCAAAAACGTGAACGCATGTAAGCCACTTCACGAACACCACAGTGCTGATGACTGGCTAAAACAAGACTGAACCTCAGCTCTTCCAACCTCACTTCGGAGATTCTTTTCCTTCCATCCTAGCTGTCTCCAAACTCAAGCATTAAGGGCAAAATTAGTGTTTTATGGCTGCCCAGTGGAAGATGGAACCAACCTTCCACTCAAAATTGGTTCTGATATTGAGACTGATGGTGCTGTACCCATACCAAGATCGTTAGAAAAAGATTTCTTACTCACATAACGGAACTTTCTCGTGCAAGCAGGACAGGCAGCCAAATTGCTGAGGGATAGTTCAAGTGAAGGGAGGGGAAAGTGGCTCGGTTGATATCGTGGTTAGGAGCCTGGGTCAGAGTGACCTGTGCACAAGGTCCAGGAGCTGCACAGCCTGAACATCCTGCTGGTACAGAGGGAGGGCACGCCTGGCTTTCTTATCAGTTTGTCCAGATATGGCGCAAGGGGTGGCGGGTAGAGCTGGACAGCTGTCAGGGGTGCACATCAAAACTGGAGTCAGACTCTTCCTTTGCTACAGTAAAAGAGCTCCATGGGTAGGCACTGTGTTCTGAGTCCAGATTCAGACAGATCACCCAGGCAGCGGTATTTGCCCTACCACACTCCTTCCTTTCTCTATGCCCAAGCCAGAGTGACAGGGCAGAGAAGCTGTGGATGGTGCTGACTCTCCAGAGGGCTACACCTGTTTCATTCTCTGTGCCTAATGAGTTCACTCCGATGAAAGCGGAACACTTGGTCGTAAACAATAATCAGCCCCAATCCATCGGGAGCCAAATTACATGTTTGTTTGCACTGAAAGAACCGAAAGCACCCTCTTGCCAGTGGTTGTATACAACACTGTCAGCCTGGGGTGCGGGAGAGCTTCCCAGGAGCCAGCTTCAAACCACAGCGTCAACTGATATTTACTGTGACCTGAATACACGCCAAGCACCTTAAATGCACAATATTGTGAATCTGCACCCATAAGCCATACATGTGGCAAGGTCAGATCTGCATTTTGCGGGTTAGTGAAGCTATAGACGGGGCTTTGGCGATGCACAACTCTAGGGGGTGGTGTTTTCATTGTGCTCTGTGTGTACAGCCTCCCTTGTACCCAGGGGTCCTGCCCAAAAGATGAATCACTCTAGAAAGGACACTTAGGAAACGGCTGTCCTGGATTTTGATGCCTCCCATTTTGGTTTTCTTCTTCAATATTACTTTTGCTATCATATGTGGATCCTGAGGAACTTAACAAAAGACCACGGGGGAGGCGAAGGGGAAATAAAAAAGTTATAGAGAGGGAGGGTGGCAAACCATAAGAGACTCTTAAATACTGAGAACAAACTGAGGGTTGATGGGGGGTGGGGGGGGAGGGGAGGGTGGGTGACGGGCAGGGAGGAGGGCACCTGTCGGGATGAGCGCTGGGTGTTGTATGAAAACCAATTTGACAATAAATTATATTTAATATAAAAAAATAAAGAAATAAAAATAAAGGAAATGGCCGTCCTGCAATCTGAACCCAAGGCTCTCTGACTCTAAAGTTCACATATTAGAACTTCCCTAAGATACTAGCAATTAATATCAAAATAGCAGAAATGAAGTTGCCGGGTGGTGGGGATTTTTTGTAGTTGCTTCTCCTCGGGGTCTGTCTTCAAAGTGTTCAAGACGAAACGCAGCATTCAGTCTAGGACTCCGGAAGGAGGCAGTTGCCAAGCTGCACCTACAAGCCTGTGAACGTTAGGCAGGAATCAACCAGGCATTTCAGTGGTATTTTGACCTTTTGCGTTCGGTATTCCTCACTGTTCTGAGTTCAGGAGTCATTTTTGGTGAGGGATCAGGGGGATCAGGGGGATGATGAGAAGACTTAGAAATGCCGGTCAGACACGAAGAAGAAGAGAGCTAGAAGGAATGTCCTCAAGGGTGCATTTGGATCTGTGCCCTGCCAGCAGGTGAGGACAGTAACTCACATTATGCTACAGGCTGGGAGCCCTGCCCACCCTTCTGTGCAGGGAGGCAGTACCACACGCAGTGGTGGCTGTGCACTGTGCTGGGTAGTGGGAGGCACACCTTGAGTGGGTGAGACCCCGAGATAGCCCTCAAGGACTCGGGAACCTACCAAAGAGTATGGTGGGGAACTCCAGGGAGGGGACATGCAGAAAAGTGGCCTGGGGAGGAGACACGTGTCCTGAGCCTCCATTCACTGTGTTCAGAGGTTGTAATGGTGAATAAGCCAGTGAGGACCCTGCTTCCAGGGTGGAAGACTCAGGATCCTTACAAGTGGAAAGCAGGGCAGGTGGACAGAGCCGAGAAGAAACTTAAGAAGCATGAGAAGAAGCTTGACCCCACACTGCCAGATTTGAATACGGATGAAGAAGACCGTGAATCGAGGAATGTGGTGGCCTGTAAAAACTAGAAGGGGCCGGGAAACAGATTCCTTCCTGGAGCCTCCAGAAGGAACATAGCCCTATCCAAGCCTTAATTTGAGTCCAGCGAAACCCACTTCACACTTCTCACCTCTAGAATTGTAAGATAACGAATTCGCATTGTTTTAAGCCCCTGGGTTTATAGATATGTATTATAGCAACAACAGAAGAGTAGTACACACTGCAATGGACGTTGGCCATCATCACAATGAGTCCAGGATAAAGTTGCAAAGAGAAGGAAGAGGAGACCCGAGAGTTGACTCCTGCTCCCTATTGGGAAGTGATGAGCAAGTGCACGGTGCATCTGAGAAACAGCAGGTGACACGTGTGCCTTGCTGAGGCCATCCCTGAAGTCAGGGCACAAAGACAGTGAAGAGAAGGGCGACCGGTCCGAGCTGAGAAATGTGGGGGTCATTGTACACTCAGTGCTGAGTGATATTCCAGGTAATCCATACACATTGCAGCCTCCATCCGTCCTTTCCACCCTCTTGCCTTCTTTCCTTTCTTTTAAGAAAGAAATTATCTTTGAATTAATATTTGCCTTTTCCAAGAAAATATAGGAAATGAAGAATACAAATTCTGGAGAGAGATTTCTGAGCAAGTCTGGTCTCAGGAACAGGGACCAGTAAAGGCCACACATGCAAGTGAGATGCTTTTCCAATTATCTTATGACAGAACAAGGGCTTTGCTTAAGGGAAAGGTGGACCCCGGATGCCATCTATAAGGGAAGTGGTTGCCCACTGGCAAGCCCCCACCTATCATGGCTGTGTTAAAAAAACAAACAAACTGGGTTTCCTTGGGCGAGTCCCTTCCCTCTGTCTTGTCTGTGAAACAAGATTTGCGGTCCTGCCCCTTCCTGCTTCCTTAGCAGATTGCTGAGAAGATGAAAGGAGGGAACATAAGTCAAGGAACTTTGTAAGAGAGGAGAAGAGTATATCCACCATCAGCCCTGTTAGTCCATAGGCTCCCAAAAGACCAAGAGGGAGTGTGTCTGTCCTCCAGAGGCCTCAGAGCTGTCTGGTTGCAGGTTTGATCACATATGCACACATCATGCATCCTTCCCTTCATTCCTGTTTCTTCTGGTCTCCTAATTTTTTCTATTCCCCTTCTAATCAACTGAACACTTTGATCACTATTTTGCCTTCTTGTCAAACAGATTTCTGAAGTTCATTTATTTGCAAACTGGTTTTATAACCCAAATCGCTCATGCATAATGTTCAAGCATGTCAAAGAAAGCCTGAACATCCACCTGGGAAGTGTCAACAGATAGCCAGACTGTTCTGTAAACCTAGGAAGTTTTCCTGGGATAAATATTCGCTTTGCATCTTATTCACTGTTTCTAGAAGGGGGAATTGCATCAAAACATTAGAAGGTCATGTCACGGGTTATATATGAATAATAATTTCACAGTTAATCCAGAAGATGGCTATTCCTAAAATGGTACATTCTAAGTAAGTGTCAAGGTATCTTGATTTTTACTGAGTTCTCTTTACATGGTCTCATTTTGAGGTTTGAGTTGGCTGTTTGTAGACATTAAAAAGACACACAGCTTCCATCATGAAACTGCTTCTGTCATATATCATTGAGGGGTCTGCCTTTCAAACTGTGTGTCCTCCATTTTCTGACCCAGAGCCCTCAGAAGATGCCATGTTTTCCCATTCTTCGCAGGACCAAGTATGTGAATTTTAAGAGTGGAAAAGTAAGAAAGCCAAAGCTTGTCACAGAAGCTACTCACCTGAGCAGGACATACACTGGAAAAATTAACTTACTGCAGAGCTGAACTCTGCAATCACACTCAGGCAGGGAACTGGCAGATTCCAAAGGGTGTAGGTAAGCAGGAGAGTTTGCTCTGACACAGGCGTCTACACCTGATGCTAAATGACTTAGATGGGTAGAGCTGAGCACTGAGCATCAAGATAGAAGAGGCCTGTCACAGAACAACCAGCCATTCACATGGGAGTTCTCCTGTTTTTGTCTATTCTTCCCCCCCCCCCCCGGGACATCCTTGTCCCCCTCAGATGGCCACTGCCACTCGTCTACCAAAAGTTGCCCTGGGAAGATAAACAGTTATACCTCAAAGGTAAACAGTTATAACTCAAAGTTCAGCAGAATGTAACATTGCAGAAGAGCTCTAGTGATCATATGGTTTAATGTTCTCATTTACCATGTTCCAGAGAGCCCAGCTTGTGAGGCAGAGGCCAGGACCCTGACCATAGTAGGCTGCTATGTCGAGTCTTCCTGGGGCTTGGTTTCCCGAACCTCATCTCATCCTCTGGAAAAGCAAGCTTTTGTATCTCAGAGTGGGAAAATTGAGGAACAGAAGTCTAAAGCTTTCCATGGTCTCCCTAAAACAATGCCCATCATCACCAAAGGAAATTCTCATGCACAATTAAGTCAATCGATACAAATGGAATAGGTCAGTAGAAATGTTTTCAAACTTGCATTATTAAGCCAGGAAATGGTGTCATTTCTCTGCATTCAGGATCTTTGAGGAAATCCTGGGAGGGCTCTTTTGCTAAATTGGTATGTGGTTTGCATCTCAGGTCTTTCTTTCATCTGTCACTCATGATTTGATCATAATGGCATGGGTCCAGCTGGTGAGAATTCAGTCTCAGAGCTTGGGGTCTAGGTTTGTTAATGAGACATCCGCTGTCTCGAGGAAAAATTTTCAGCACTTGGCATCTACTTTCCTCATCCTCCCGGGACAACCTGGCTCTCCCCGGTCTCCAGCTATAGCCCTAATCCGCTCCTATCCCTAGTAAAGGCACAGAATCTGCAGAAGGGAAACAGTTAAACAAATACATCGCCCACCTTTACCACCACATCTCAGGCCACTGCCTATGCTGTCTGCTGTATCCGGAAATCTTTGTTAGCACGTTCCCCATCGTCTTCACCAGTCTGCCTGGTGAACTTCCACCGTAGCCACCCCGCATGGAAGGCTTTCCTGCCCTGATTGCCCAGGCTGGCGTGGAAGGCTTTCTCCAGAGACCTGCCACAGCATGTGGGTATTGCTTCCTTGTATTGATTTGTGAGCTCCTTTCATACAGGAGCCTGGTCCTACTGATCATAGTAACAAATGACTATCCTAATAATTATTATTACTGTTAGGAAGAAGCAAAACATGAAGAAGAGGAAAGAGAAGAAAAACTGAAATAAACAGCAATGGGGATGCCCCTGGTCCCTAAAGATGGCAGGAACCCGAGTGTAAGGAGGAGTGGACAGAGAGCGGGGCCAGCAGACAGCATCAGAGACACAACAATGGAACAATGGCGATTCCTTGCCATTGTCATAGTACACGGTGACTGCTGGGGCAGGGACTCCTAGATAGTCTGGTTTCTTCATCATCTTTTTTTTTTCTTCCTCTTTGTTTGAGAGAGAGAGAGAGAGAGAGAGAGCATGAGCAGGGGAGAGCGGGAGGGGCAGAGAGAGGGAGAGAGAGATAATCTCAAGGAGGCTCCATACTCAGCACGGAGCCTGATGTGGGGCTTGATCCCATTACCCTGGGATCATGACCTCAGCTGAAATCAAGAGCCAGATGCTCAACTGACTGAGCCACCTCAGCACCCCTCTTCATCATCTTGACATCTGTTCTTTGGAGCAGAAATGATCTTTTGCCTTAGCCTAAGCAAAAACAAGGACGACTTGAAGCTATTCTGCTGATGTGGACCCAGAGTACAGAGAGAGTTGAGCTGTCCAGACTGTAAGAGTTTGATCAGCGCATCTCCACATCCTCTGTACCTCTGGGTTTGGGGCACAACAAGAGTTCTGTCCTCCCTTACGGGAGGCAGAAATACGGGAAGATGGAAGGAAGGGTAAGGATCCTTCACCTAGAATCTGAGAGGACGAGAGAATCAAAGACTGCCTTTCTCTAAGCCTGTGTCGGAAGAGAGGCCTTACCTTGTCCATGTCCCCTCAGGAGTGTGAGTCATCGCTTCCCAGAAAGCTCTCCTGCCATTTCGGTGTACAACCCGCAACTCCACCCTGTGCACCTCACATCTATCATTGGCTCCTCTGTGCTGGGTCTCTCCGGCAGTGGTTTGGAAGTTAGCCGTGTTTCGATGTCAAGATTTGCTTTGGAACCCAGAACAATCACAAGGCAGAACAAGGAGGCAGAAGTCTTAAGGGTTTCTGGAGATAAAATCTGAACTTCATTCACGTGCATTTTAAAATCTGAATGAAATGTAAACTGAAGTCAGCGTCTGAAGCCACAACATCATTAGGTGATTACAAGAGTGAAAGCGATCTCCCTAGAAGTTGACAGACACCAAAAGTCACACCAAAACTCACAAGGGAACAGAACTCAAGAAATTTGCGGACGTTGCTACAGCTGGACCAGGCGAAGAGAAGGGGCAAAGCGTCGGTGCTGGAGAAACTCAGCCTACCTGAAACTGAGCCATCCACAGCTTGGGGCAGGCCCGTTGATTTATTGATGGATATACTAGGGGTCCAACATTGGTATTAATTTAGTTCTTTATACCTACTCATCTGTTCACATGGCTGTTCAGCCCTCTGAGGGTTGGACAAGGCTACTGTGACTATCCTCTCTCTGTAAAAGCAGCTTTGACAAGGACCAAGCTTGTGTTGGGGACAGCCAGCTACAAGCCTGGAGACAATTACCAAATCATGGGATTGGATCTGGGCTGAATTCGGGGCATTCGCCTAACTTCCCACCCTCATCCACAAGATCCCCGCTCCAAGACTCAACGTGTAAGAGCATGTGGTCGTGACAGGATTCAGGAGAAGGTGATGGCATCTTCTGGATAAAATGAACGTGCTTGTAAACTCGAAGATGTAAGCATTTCCTAAGACACTGAGTAACAAACAGGTTTGTTTGATTTGGGGTGTGGCAGAGAGGATGAATCTGCAGTAGTGTGACCCTAGTTTCCGTTCCGCTTGAAACACTACCCAAGTGGCTTTCTTTGAGCATGCTCCATGATAACCCCACTTCCCCCACCTGTGCTCCATGCACTTTCTCACAGGGATGAACCGACGGAAAGTGGTTTGGCAAATATTAGCGCATCAGATAAAGATAAGGGGTCGCTTCTCATTTTTTGCTGCTCAATTTTTGTTGCACCTTGTATGTGCCATCTACAGAAATGGTAGGCATCACGGGAAAAATCTGTTCCTATCATCAACCTCTAAAATATCTCCCTGTCTAGGCATCCTGGGAACATTGCACGTAAACTAAAACAGTTAATTCCCCCATAGGTCCAGCTAATTTTGCCAGCTCCAGCTGTAGTAGCCTGCATTTTGTTGTATGGCTAACACATGGCTGTATATTATGTAAATGTGCGTGCTCTTTGCAAACTGGCAGTAATTACAAGGCTCAAAAAAATCATTGCAGTGGTCCTGTCTCCTGGGAGCACATCACATCAGGAGTTCAGTTACTGACCTTTTCATTTGTCTGAACAAATAAAAAGAAAATCATTGACTTCGTTTTTTAAATATTTGCTTGCCTCCCTCTCAAGATAAATTATATAAATAAGAATATCAGACGCTTGCTTTTAGAGCGTGTTGTGGAATTTCACCATACTCAAGGCCATTTTCCTTCCTGGACTCCAGCTGTTAACAGTTTTTCTGCTATCTGAGGATAAAATTTGTATTTAAGATGCTGTCTTCTGGAGGCTCAATGCTCGAGAATGAATCTACTTAAAATTACCATTGAAAGTAATTCTGCCCCCCCCCCCCCCGTGAATTTCCCACAATTCTCCTGTTGTGACCGGCTTGGTTTTAGTTACCTTCATTTTAAATGCTCTGATAATTTTTAAATAAGCTCTCCTTCATGTTCGCTATAGTACTCGGACGGACCTTATCAATAAGCTGGAAATGCATGCAACAAAGGTTATTAATCAATTGCCTCAGTTGTGATTTGATCATTAATAAAAGGAAAAGTACCTGACAAAAGGGATAGATTTTTAATTTTTAATGCCTATGAGTTAGTGAGTAGAATATTAATGGGCTGCTGGATTTGGCACAGAAGAAAAGCAGCTATCTGAGCTGGCACAGGTTGCTGGGGCAGACCTGGCGTGGGAATCAGGAGACACAGTTCCAAGCAATGACGAATGCCACAGACTAATAAAATTCCCTAACACACACCCAAAGAAGGACAGAGGGGAGCTGAGACAGGTGCGAATTTTTAGTTCTCCAAGTAAAACCAAAACATTGTCAATTCTAAAAACAAGGAACAATTAAAATATTAGAACCGTTAAGATATTAAAATCAATTCTTTAATTTCATATATGAGTTGATGAAAAAATTGCTAGTTCTTTTTTCTCCATGCATTAAGGATTATAAAAATTCCCTCACGTAGCTGGACCCAAACATGACATTGTCCTGGGGAACTCGTAGAGTGTCTCTCAGTGCCATCAGAATTCTGCCATTCTTTGAAGTTTCATAATACTAGCAGATCTGAAAGATCATTTTTTGCTCTAACATTCTATGGAATTCTAGAATTTGAGATGCTGCACACCCATTTTTTATTGTTTTTAAAAATGGATTTTCTTAACTGAATGTTCTGTTTACAGAAGATTGATAACACCAGCTTTAAATGTGAAGGTCACCTCATATTTTTACCACTTTAGTCTAATGATTAACTCTATAAAGGAACTTAAAAGTCTTCGAGTACGTTTGCGCTGCACATTCTCGGCTATTACGCCCCAAAGTTTTAGTTCTTTTTAAGCTGTGCTTGACACAATTATATTCTCTTAGGAGTTTATTTATTTTGGCTTTTATTTTTCATGTGATATTTGTATGGAAATACAATATATTATCAAACTAGGAAATGTCGTCTATCTTCTACAAGTTCAAAAAAGGATATTACTAATGTTTGCCTTGCATTAAAGTCACATATTCCCATGCTGTCCCCTGTAAAACAGGGTAAGAGTACTGCAATCCCCTATTGCTTGAGGTGACTATGAGGCTCACATCAGACACTTATCTGAAATACTTTTGTGATCCAAAGAGTTTTAAATTATCTTCATTATGTAAAAACCGCTTAAAATCATAGGTAACTTTGATATCATTTGTTAGAAAGAGTGCATGTCACTATGATTTTATAATACTTTATAAATATTAACTAAATCAATTTTAAAATAACTCATCAAAGGTTTCTGGAAGGACGAATGGGGTTGTAGTTCTTTTATCCTTAAGTCTATAAAAAATAACTTTGTTACATGAGAGAAATACTCTGAAGATCTAAGTTTATAAGGAGAATGTAGAATATTTCAAGAACAATTAAATCAAATGAGTCAAAGTAAAATAGGATATAAATGAGTCCCATTGTAAGCAAATATGATAGAAAATTCATGCTACATGGATTTACTAAATTACCATTCTAGTAATCTAGTTATTTCTAGTGCCTGCCTTAAATTAAGATGTCCTAGAAGCATGGTACAATCTAATAGGGAAGACCAAATGTTTTCACTCTGCTTGGAAGTTATAAGAAATAATAGCGTTTTTGTTTTTCACTTTTGTAAAAAAAAAAAAAAAAATGACCTAAGGTCACAGAGTATTAATACAGCAGAGATAGGTAAGAATTTTAGAAATCGTCCAGTTTGGGAAGCAAGTATTGTCTACCTGCTTGACTGGCAGTCCCGTTCCAAAATTGGTAGAGAAGGTCAATGAAGATTCCTCTGAGCTTCTCAGAAGAGAGTCATGCATGTGTTTTTCACTTATATGACAGGTGTGTTTTGATTTTTATAGTGTATCAAAGACTTTATTTGCCACAGTTTACTGTGGCAAATATGACAACAGCCCCCGCCCTCAAAGAGCAGGCAGATCATTATGGTGAAATGGGATACTTCCCACAGTAGGGGAAACAGCATGGGTTGAAGGCACATGTCAGGAGCATCTAACCCAGTCCAGAGCATCGAGGGATCCTCACTGAAGGGGTTAACGTAAAAATGTGACTTTTAGAAAGTTTTAGCGACAAAAGAGATTGGTGGTGAGGTGTTCCAAGAAGCAGAGAAGGAGGCAATGCGAAGGCAGAGAGGACTCTAGAAGTACAAGAGCTATCTGCCACTCAAAATCCTCACAGTAGAGAGCAAGAGAGAAGTCGCGGCCTCATAGCAAAGGGCTGTATAGCCACGTGTAGTAGGAATTAAAAGTGCTATTTAGTAAACAAGACATCCGCTATGGCTACTCTTCTTTATTCCAGGGGTATAACACAATTCACCTCTGGAGTAATTGATTTTTGTTTTGAGAAACACCATGATGGATCTATTGCTTGAGAAAGGAGAGGAACCTTGGTTATAGCCTGATGTGGGAAAGGAGGGCGGGTAGAGAGAGATGAATGGCTCTCTACAAGAGACGGAACTTCCTGCCTCCGTGGACGGCCCAGGGGAAAGCACGAGGATAATTAAAACATAGATTAATATAGCAAGAGGTGAGGAAAGTCTTCTAGTAAAGAGATAGAGAAGTGGGGAGTGAGGCCAAGGAACTTTTATGACAGCAATAACTAATGAGTGCTTTCAGTTTATTCCAAGTACTGTGCTAAAATCCCTAACTGCCAAGCACCCCAACCCCAGTAACTGCCAGTTAGGGCCTTGCATTAAAGTTCTCTGGAAGAAAATAAAAACAGGAGCAGGCCTTCCAAAATGAAGCCTAATATGTAGGAAGTATTCAGCAATCATGTGAGGTGAGAAGCAGAACAATCAGGAATTCAATGGGGAACTTTCTGATCAGATGACCAGAAAAAAAGCCCAACCATTCTCCCCACAAGAACTCTGAGATACAAGGAGGCAGATAGGTTTCCTGCGGAATGGAGGTTACAGCCATGCTGTTTAAATATTAAATGGACAGTGTGATTCCAGAATGTTAGATGCCTTGGGCACCCCACATGGCAGGCACTCATGTTTCCCTTATTTAGAGGTTTGGACTAAATCCTAATGGAGATGGGAAGCCAACGAAGAGGTTTCCAGTAGGTGAGAAACATGCCCATTCTGAGTAAATTATAGGCAGGATAGAGTCAGGTCGGCAGCACTGAGAGAACGACTGGAGGTGGAAAAATAGGGGCAGGAGGATTTGTCTTAAAGTCACTGCAGTCATCCAAATAAAAGGCAAGAATAGCCAAGTCTCTGTGGGAATGGGAGATGGAGAGAGGGAGTGGTTATAGAGATGTGAAATGGTGGCCAGGGAACAGAGAAGTAGGACCTTATGAATCTGTATCCACAGAAGAATCAAGAACGATACCCAGATCTGTGTTTAGGGCAGCTGGGTAAGATGCTAGTGCTGGAAACAGGGGGCAATGCAGGTTCGGGACATTCCATTTTAGACAGGATGGGTTGTGATGCCTAGGAGATATTCGAATGAGAGATCTAAGAAGTGGCTAGCTGAATATATAAATCAGGATTTCAGAAGATAGGATGGTACTGAAAATAAAGATCTGAGAGTATCACCAGGCAGAAATCAAAACAAGAACACACACATGCACACGCACACACACGCGCGCACACACACACACACACACACACACGCACACACAAATAGCCAAACAAAAATAAGCCAAAGAAATTTATAAAATTAACTCAAAAGGATATGTAGAATATGAAGGGGGAAAGTCCTAAGGAAAAAACAAACAAAAACATAGAAAGAGTAGCCTAAATAAGATACTGATGAAAAGGGATCAAAGGAGATAACAAGAATAGAAATTCAAGGCAAAGGAATAGAGAGTTTCCAAAGCAAGTGGGTGGTCTTCTTTGCCAAATGCTGCTAAGAAATCAAATGGTAAAGGTATGAGGAATGCATGCATGCATTTATTCCAAGCAGATGATTGATGAGTTAGGCAAGAAGAGTTTCTACTAGTATGATGTTTTAATGAAGGCATGGGTGGGAAAGTGGAGGAGAGTGACTCTAGAAAATTCCACCCAGACATTTGACTGAAGAAGGAGAAACACAGGCAGAAGCTAGGTTAGAAGGTGAACTGAAGAAGCAGAAAGGCTTGAGCATGTGTAAGAGTTGAGAAGAAGGTTCCGGCAAAGAGAAATGTTTATAGGGTAGACCCCTCCCTTCAGGGGTGAGGTCGTGAGAGAACACTAAACCAGATGGGAGAGCACAGAGCAAAGCTTTAAAGACATAAGAAACAGAGGCAAGGACAGACTGAATCCCCACTTTTCCAATGCATGGAAGAAACTACTTTCCCAGGGGTGACCCATTGAAAAATAGAACTTGGACCCTTCAACCCCCTTTAAAATTCTTCTCGTGAGGAGTATGTAAAACATACATTGAAGGGAACACTTGTGGAACCACCTCATTGCCAGTCCCTTAGAAACCATCCATTCTAGCCTCTCCCCTCCGAAGCCCATCCCCACCCCCATCTTTCTATTTACCCCACCTGTTTCATGGCAAGTTTGTTCTCCTTTGTTTTAATTTTTTTTCTTTTTACATGTTTTTTTTTTTTTTTTTTTTTTTTTTTTTGAGAAACAGAGTGAGACAAAGCGTGAGCGGGAGAGAGACAGAGAGAGAAGGAGACACAGAATCTGAAGCAGCCTCCAGGCTTTGAGCAAGCGATCAGCACAGAGCCTGATACGGGGCTCGAAGCCACAAACCGTGAGATCATGACCTGAGCTGAAGTCGGATGCTCAACCTACTGAGCCACCCAGGTGCCCCATGTTTTCCTTCCTTTTAAGTTGGCTGTTTATCTCGTCGTATTTGTTTCTTCCACTGGTTTGGAGGTTACATACTCCATTATAATTATTTTGGTCATTTTGCTAAAAATTACAGTTTGCATACCTAAATTACCAAAGTGTAGAATTAACCACTGCACATACCATCCTCTCAGACATTCAAGAACCCTCCTGTCCTGTGTGTCACATAAAGGGTGCCCTACAAAGCAGTACTGAATATCTTTTTTACTTATATTTGCAGGACACATTTTTCCATCCTTTTACTTTAAAACTACCTATATTGTTATGTTTTTTTTTTTTTTTTTTTAATTTTTTTTTTTTTCAACGTTTATTTATTTTGGGGACAGAGAGAGACAGAGCATGAACGGGGGAGGGGCAGAGAGAGAGGGAGACACAGAATCGGAAACAGGCTCCAGGCTCTGAGCCATCAGCCCAGAGCCTGACGCGGGGCTCGAACTCACGGACCGCGAGATCGTGACCTGGCTGAAGTCGGACGCTTAACCGACTGCGCCACCCAGGCGCCCCTATATTGTTATGTTTTAAGTGAATTTCCTGAAGACACATAAAGTTGGGTCCCGTTTTTTATCCATTCTACCAATCTGTCTTTTAATCTGTATTTAGACCATTAATGTTTAAATTAAATATTGATTCGTTAGGGCTTAAATCTGCCCTTTTTATTTGCTTTCTGCTTGTTCTACGTTTCATTTCTATGTCTTCCTTTTTCTTTCCTTCTAATGAATTACTGGAATATTTTGTTAGTCTCATTTTGACTTAGCACTTTTTAGTATCACTTTGAAGAGTAGTTTTCATGGCTAATCTAGGTTTTACCATATACATGTATAACATTAGAGTCTTTACATGGACATTTCATATTTAAGTAAAATATAGAAATCTTAGTTCTGTATACATCCCTTTACTCATCCTGCCTGTAAAATATAAATGACTTGGGGCATCTGGGTGGCTCAGTTGGTTGGGCATCCGACTCTTGACTTCAGCTCAGAGTTTGTGAGTTTGAGCTGCATGTTGGGCTATCCACTGAAAGAGCCTACTTGGGATTCTCTTTCTTCCCCTCTCTGCCCCCACCCCCACCCCCTCTATAAACAGAGTTTTATAAATAAATAAATAAATAAATAAAGTATATAAATAAATACATAAATTTGAAAAATAAAATACATATGACTAATTTCCTCTACATACACTGAGCCCCAGATCAGACATTATAATTTTTGCTTCGACCAAATATAATTTTTAAAAATTCATGTACAAAAAGATAGCCGATTATATTATCTCTAGGTTTATACATTTTATTGTGCTTCCTTCTTCTATGGGCAAGCCTCTTTCTTTTGTCATTTTTTCTTTAGAAAATTTTTTTTCAGAGAGAGACCACACTCATGCAACAGGGAAGAGGGAGAGGGAGAGAGAATTTTAAGAAGGTTCCATGTTCAGCACACGGATGCTTAACCAACTGAGCCACCTAGGTTCCTTAGAAAATTTCTTTTAATCGTACTTTGAAGGTAGTTCTGATAGCAACAAATTCTTTTAGTTTTCCTTCCTCTGGAACCATTCGTATTTTCCCTTCATTCCTAGAGGATGTTTTTGCTGCATATGAAATCCAGAGTTGGAAGTTCTTTTCTCTCAGCACTTGACACATTTTGTGCCACTTCCTCTGGCTTCCATGGTTTCAGATGAGAAATCTGCTGCCTTTCAAACTGCTCTTCCCCTCTAGGTAATGCAAGGTTTCTCTCTAGCCTCTTCACAACTAACTGCAGTGACCCTGCTACTAAATAAAATCACATTCTGAGTTACAGGTGACTAGGATGATGACATTTGAATTTGAGGAAGATACAATTAAACCCACAACATTTGCCACGTCAGCTCTTTGATTTGTAAAGGTTTTCTTTAAAATATGTTACCCAAAATTTGTCATTATTTCTATTTGCATGGGTGGTTTAAATACATTTAAAAAAATGGTTTTTTTAAATTTTTAATGCTTATTTATTTTTGTGGAAGAGACAGAAACAGAGCATGTCGGGGATGGGGGGCGGGCGGTAGGCAGGCAGAGAAAGAGGGAGACACAGAATCTGAAGCAGGCTCCGGGCTCCGAGCTGTCAGCACAGAGCCCGACGTGTGACTCAATCTCACAGACCGCGAGATCATGACCTGAGCTGAAATCAGACGCTTGACCTACTGAGCCACCCTGGTGCCCCCAAAAATATGTTTTTAAAAAATAAGCCCTAATTTGTGTTGACTAATAATTAATTAATTCAATCATTTATTTAGCCAACCAAACTTAAGTTCCTTTACTACATTATGCCAAGCAAAGGTAGTAAAAAGACAAAATGCAAAGACAAAAAACGACTTAAAAAGACAAAAGAAAAATTATACATAGTCTCAGAATCCAAGAATTTACAGCCCAGTGTGGGGGGTGGTGGGAAAGCATATAGACGTACAGCCATCATGGAATTTCGAACAAGATCAGACCCCTAAGTGCAGAAAAAGAATGTGCTTTGGGGATTTGGAAGAGGGAGATTATGTCCATATTTAAGTGATTCAAGTAAACCTGTATGGAGAGAGCAGCATGAGATCAGCATCGAGAAAGATAGATAGGATTTGAATATACACCAATGAGAAGAAGAGGGAACACATCATAGAAAGAGATTGAACAGAGAAATGGGGAAATGTCTGATGTGCACAAGCAACACAAGATTCTGTTTGCTACTCTTTTTCATAAATGCTAATGATGCCATCCAACAAGTTGGAAGATTTTTCCAGTACAGAGATGAGGCAGTAGTTTACCAGCAAGAATGAGCCAGACTTTAGAATTAATCAGACCTTAGTCTGAATCCTGACTCCCACACTTGATAACTATGTGCTCTTAACTTCTGGGTCTGTCTCCTTATTACCCGCCTAACAGATTGTAAGACTATGAGAAATGAATGCAAAATACTCAGCATTCTACCTGCTATTTCCTCTGTGGGAGGAAACAAGGCATCTACCTACGTAGCCATAATGATGACAGGCAAGGCAAGACCACAGAGCATGCATGACTGTGCCATTCATGTGTTTCACAAAGCTTCCTGGTGTATCAGTGCGTGGGGGCTGCAACCCACCCCTCCTCCCACCTGCCAAGCTTGTATCCTGGCTCACAGCCACATCTACCTGGAGGAAGAGATACCTGCTTCTTTTTAGCCTGGCAATGTACAAGCAGAGAGGGAACACTTTCTTCTGATTCATGTAACAGAGCAGTAAAGATTAGCCATATCTCTGGGCATAGGTTGGGTACATTGTAAGGCCAAACGGATTATCATTTCTAGTTGACTTCATAATAACAGCTTTCACGATAAAGGCCAAGTACCTAAAGACTTTTTCTAAATACTTGTGAGGTTTTTTGTGATTTTTTTTTTCTCATTGAACATACCATGAAAGCTTGCCTTATGTAATTTCTTTTTGGTTCAGTACTAGAATCTGAGACAAAATACAAGAAGGAAAAGACAAGAAACTTTGAAAGAAAACCTCAGCATTCTGTAGCTGCAGGAAGAAAACTGGAGAGAATAAAGTGTGCATAAATATGAATGGTGCTAAGACATGCAATAGAGTGTGATCATTATAACCGATTAGCTAGCTAATTATAATTACTGATGCCATATGGGTTAGCTACGCCCAAATAAATGTAAGGAAGTAGATGGTCAAAACCGTTGAATCACACCCGAAATGTTGAAGGGATGTAAGAGGGAGAAAAATGTTAGCAGGAATTGTTTTACTCAAGTATATTGGAATCACCTCCAAGCAGCCTTCCTCACCGTCTCTCCAGCCCGTCTTAATCTGTTCCCTTCTGAGTCCTCAGGACAATGTCACATAGTGGAGAAGAATTAAGATTACCTGGAGTCCAATCCTGACTGGATACCCGCCAGCAGTGCAACCACAAGCAAGTTCCTTGCTCTCAGCCTCAACCACATCTTCGACGGGCTGCCGGGAGGATTAAATGAGATAATGGACGTCAGCCCCTGAGCAGGGGTGCCTGCCGGAGGAGGATCTCGCAATCATCAGCAGTTATTAGTATCACCCGACACACTTCGCTGACTTCCCCACTCATCCCCCCTGTTTGCACATACGTGCTTATCTACATCTCCCCTGCCACCTGCAGCCCACTGTTCTTTCCAAAGCTATGGTGAAATCGTGGTCAGAATCATGAGGACTGGGCCTCCTTTCCAACTCCTGCTCTCAATCAACTACAACAAATTGAAGACACCTGCTGATGAGTGTTGTCGGTAGGTTGCCTGCAGTAACGGAGACGTTCATCACAAACCAGAAGAGTCAGGAGATGGACCTCACCATCTGCCCTGAAGCTGGCACTTCTAACTCACCACCTCATGATGGGACTATAGGACAGTCATATCTTTTTGCTTTGAAAGCCACTATATTTTGAGTCTATCTGACCCCAGATTCAAGCAATTTTAATTTTCACTTCGAACTGGTTTCTTAGACCTGCAATCTCACACAATAATTTTTCAGATGAACCAGGGTGGACAGTGGTGAGGAGCGCAGCTTTAAGCGCAGCTTTGTGTTAAACTCCTGGGACCCTTTTGTGTTAAACTCCTGGATCTTCTATGTACTAATGATACGGAGTGAAAATTATAACACCAGCCTGGTAGATGGGTGATTACAAGGATTCAAGGAGATTCGGTGCGATTCGCTTAGCATGGTGCCTGACATGTTGGAAGCATCTGGCAAATAGTAATGGTTGTTCTGCCACCAAAATTATCAATTAGAATGGCAGCATTCAGATAAGTGATGCTAAAGGCAGCCTTAAACAGGAATATTAACACGACTCAAAACTACTGAGACAATTGTTAGAATATGGGCTCCGGGAGGGAGGGCTGTTTGTCTATTTTGTTCACTGGTTTACCTCCTGAACTAGAACGGTCTCTGACACAGAGCGAGCGCTTCGTAAATATTGGTTGAACTAATTAATGATGAGCCCTAGGAAATTGCATTTCAATAGAGGATCCTTCAGCACGGGGAAAACATGATGGTGCCCATTTTTGTCCTCCATCTTTCCAGAATGCTCTCTGCCGAGCAGGTGATGAGTTTGCTCATGGTTGTGAAGTAAAAGCCAACATTGCAGCTTAAAGCTTCGCAAATATGAAAAAGAATTTCCTTTACAAGTAAAAGCTCTCTAGTTAAGAATCTCTTATGTTTCCTTCGTCACCTAAATGGAAAAGGTTGTAGTCCTTTTGGATAGAAAGTACGTGAGTGCCAAGAGCAAAGGATCAGATACAGGATGTTCGGCTCTGGTCTCAGGTCTGCCATTCACTAGTGGTGTGGCCGTGAGGTCACCACAATAACCGCCCACTCACGGCATTACATGTGTTATAAGTCAGAAATACGTTCAACAAGAAAGGGAAATAAAGTTATGAAACATTCTGGTAGGCTTCCTCCCCAGTAACTAGGAAATAAACCCTGATTTGATTACACCACAAGAGTCTTGAAAAAAATCAAACAGCACTTGAAAACAATCGCTGGACAAAGTATTTTTATTCGCCCAGGAAAATACTTAATTTTAGTAATAGATGCAGTTTGTCGCAAAGAATTTTTAAAACTGTGGAAAAGAGAGACGACCAGTGAAGTAGCCGACTGAAGAAAAAATGGCTGTATTGAATGACAAAAAGTTTTAAAAATGTATTTCATTTCAGAATTCTTTCCTAGGAATATCATTTCAAAATTGACTTGTTGCAGCAGCTGTTGTATCTAGGCCCTAAAACCATATGCAAAAAAAAATCATCTTTCTGCCCATTTTTTAACCTGGAATGAATTATTTTTTAACCTGGAATTATGAGGGAGGGAAGGAGGCAGTCAATGTATTCTCAGCTTCCTCTAGAAAAGAGATTATAAACAGAGGCCATTCCTATTAATCTACTTGTCTCTTAAAAAAATAAGTAAAAAATGATTCACAGAGTTCAAAACATCTTGTGTTATCAAAAGAAAAAAAAAAAAACACCTGAAAAATATGCTGGATTCAGAATACAACAAATACTCAGCAGATCAACAGAGTTGAGCCGTCCTCCTTAGAATCCTTCTTCACTGCTGCACAATGGCTCCTGCGTTCAAGGTTGCCTGGCCCAAGGGATGTAACAAAAGTAGAACAAATGTTTCAGGATACTGAGATTTGTTTTTTCAAAAGAGGGGCAGCAGGAAATAAAACGTGGCTGGTGACCGCAGCCTGTATCAGGGAAAGACACCAGTGTAGGAATTCCTGGGAGTTAATCCCACAGGGCCCAGAATGTCCATGGAGGAGAGGTTCAAGGGCAGGCACCAGGGTAGAAGGGCTGGACTGGATCTAAATAAAAGCACGTTCACTGCAATTCACAGCGATTTTTCCTGAGGAGTGGGAGTTGGAATACCTCTGTATATGCGTTTGCTTTTCTGTATTTTCCAAATCCATAATCAACCATAAGTTTTTGTAATAGGAAAATAGCAAATAAAACAGATTTCAAACATGTATCCCAATGATACGGATGAGAATTTAGTATCAAGGGCTCCATTTGTCAATTTGAAAGACTCTCCAACTTTTGACCCAACAAATTAATTTCTCAGAGCAATTGTTCACTGAATACACCCCCTGCCCCTTCTGCTCCCATTATAGCTCCTCAAAGAATGGATTAGGCTGCCTGGCTGTTTTTACAGGAATTATTTGAACATTATCTAAATGTGTAGGCAACACTTTGCTGCCATCTGCCTCTAATGAAGATGATAATGATGAAGATCACAGCATTGTGGGTTAAGACTCCATAAAAATGCATATGTGTTTATAAAGCCGTGGATATTAATTTAGGTCACAGCTTTGGTCAGATGAGAGAAGTATTGTAGCATCATCGTTATGCTTCTGCTTTTATGGATTTCTATTCGACGCCCCCCTCCCCCCACCAGATGTGCAGTAGGTTTGGGCACCAATGACTCTCTGTCCTACTGGGTTTAACCCTTACCTGTAATTTCAAAGATCTGACAGTCAATGGGAATCAATGTAACAACTTTATTAGTCTTAGAAATTGGTAAGAACCATCCACATAGGGTTTCTTAATAAAGTTGGTTTGGACAATACTACTTAGGCCTAAGAACAAATGGGACCCCACCCCCACTTCATGCTAATGGAGGAAAGATCATCAGTGCGTTGAGGGCTCCTCCTTCTGCCTATAAGCATAGACTTCCAACTGCTCCTTCTATGACCTGGGCCATTCAAATCTTGTCCCTAGAGGCCCTTGGAAAGAGTCAGAATAGGACATCGGTTAAATTAGCGTCACAGACACGCTGCATCCTGGTCAAAAAGACACCACCTAGTCTGTTTATTTCACAGTATGCCCAGCCATATCATCCACATTCCGCCTAACAAGATACACAATGAGCAGTGACATAAAAATGCCTCAAACTTGAATATGGACCTCCTGATTATTACATTCCAAGAGAGGGAATAAAACAAAACCCTGAATCATCTCTGCTTCATCAATTAAAATTTAGAGAACTAAACTCAAAGTTCCTTGCTCCCTGGTTTAGGCAGAATAATATCCGTCCCCTCCCCCCCACACACGCTCCCAATATGTCCTCGTCCTAATCCCTGGAACTTGTGCATATGTTACCTTACGTGGCAAAGAAGTACTAAAGTCACAGATAAAATTAAGGTTGGTAATCAATTTACTTTAAAATAGGGAGATTAGGCACATCTGAGTGGCTCAGTCGGTTAAGCATCTGACTCTCCTGATCTCAGTTCAGGTCATGATCTCACAAATTGTGAGATCGAGTCCCGCATCAGGCTCTGTACTGACAGCATGGAACCTACTTGGGATTCTCTCCCTCTCCCTTTCTCTCTGCCCCTCCCTTGCTCGTATGCTCTCTGTCTGTCTCTCTCTCTCTCTCACTGTCGCTCTCGCTCTCTCTCTCTCAAAATAAATAAACTTAAAGAAGTAACATAGGGAGATTATCCTGGATTATCTGGGTGGGTCCAATATCATAAGGGTCCATAAAAGAGGAAGAGGGAGGCAGAAGAGGAGGGCAGACCCAGAGAGGTGGCAGTATGACAAGGACTCAGCGTAATGTTACTGGCTTTGACGATGGAAGAAAGGGGCCACAAGCCCAGGAATGTGGGCAGCCTCTTAACGCTGCAACGGAAAAGGGACATACTCTCTCCTAAACCTCAAGAAAGTAACATAGGCTTTAATTTCAGCCCAGTGAAGTTAATTAATACTCATTTTGCACTTGGGGAACTGTAAGATAAGAAATCTGTGTGGTTTTAAACCATTGCATTTGTAATTTCTTACAATAGTCTAGAAACTAATATGTCCCCTCCTTCCCTATCTGTTGTCCCTCAGCCAGATATGTCTCATTCAGAGGCAGTTTGGGTTCTTTGGGAGAAGCTGCATTCCAAGTCACCCTCTGCTGGCATGGGCACAGCTTTTAGCGCATGCAAAAGAGTCCATGCAGCTCCAAGTTTCTCATGAGGGCCATTTTTTCTAGTCAGTCTGAAGGACACACAAGAATTTCATAGCACCAAATTGACGCCAACAAAATTTAAATTTTTTTCTTTAATATTTATTTTTGAGAGGCAGAGCACAACTAGGGGAGGGGCAGAGAGAGAGGGAGACACAAGATCTGAAACAGGCGCCAGGCGCTGAGCTGTCAGCCCAGAGCCCGACGCGGGGCTCGAACTCACGAACCATGAGATCACAGATCACGGCCGGTGCCAACGTCGGACGCTTAACCGACTGAGCCACCCAGGTGCCCCCAATGCCAACAAAATATAGATAACACAGGCTTAGAATGTCTGGAACACATGGAAGTTTGCAGTTAGAACCTCGGACTCAGTTCAGAGAACAACCCAGGCTCACAGTGCTATCTCAAACACCAACCATAACAGAGGCTTTCTGCTGAGAAAAGGGAGAAAATATTTGGGGTTTCAGCTCTGCCCAGATGTTTTTCTGTGTCCCAAGGGTCCCAATCTAAATAAAATCAGTAAGGAGAGATCTTCTACTGAGTGGCTCATTGTAACCTTCTGATTTCTTGGAGGGAAAAAAAATTTCCAATGCACAGCCTCCCCTGTCCTGGGACTAACCCAACTTCTGGAAAGACTTAGGCAATCCCATGTGGCCACTCCCTCTTAGGATCTGACCCTCTGAAATTCCATCTCCATTTTGAACTGTATGTGCTTGGCCTCCACCCTGAACTGTGTAGATTCTGTCTAGGGACATCATCTGTTGTGACATTTCCTTGCATTTTTGATGTCTGGAACACACAGCTCACCAAAGCAACTTCACCTCCTGGCTTTCCCCAAGCTGTTATACACCCCCAGCAGGACGCCAAGGCATATTGTATTCCTGTGGACCGGTGGTTACACGTCTACCTCTTGCTCTCAAGTCACAAGGGTTGACGAAGCTCATCTCTTAGGGGTCGTCTGCTGGTTCTCTGAGTTCATCTCAGTTTAAAATTACCTTCAGCAAACGCATGAACTGCCCCTTAGACCATGGGTTCTCCTTGCAAATCTTCCCATCCCTCAACCTTTGAATTTTCCAGGCTTTGACTAACCTCTTCTCTTTTCCCAGCAGCAAAATTTATTTCTTTTTTCTTCATTTTCCTATCCCATAAGGGTAAGTCTCTGAGTGTTCTTGTTCCTATGTTTTTCTCTTCCTCCTTCTCAGCAGGCCGGGTGAAGTTGAAAGAAATGGTAACCTATTTTCTAAGTTGCTTCTCTTTCTTCTCAGCCCTACGTGGAGCTAACCCTTTTTGCTGGATCACTGATCTTTCCTTCCTTTTCCTCTGCTCTCTGGCCGAGCACACATACTTCCAGATTTTATCTTGTGCTGTCCCCCTGCCTAGGGAGGATGAATCCAGTCAGCCCCAGGCCTGCCAGAAACCAAATAAAGCCCGCCACCCAGGAGATCTCTCCCCAGCCATCTACAACAAATCCAGGCCTAATTTCGATCCTGTTGACCTCTCTGGCTGAAACAGAGTCTGTTATCTGTCTTAAATCTTCTCTACTCCATAAATGTCCTGGCCAAGCTCCCCTCACAGTACATGCCATACCTGTTTGCACAAGGTACTGTGTTATCTTGAGAACTAAGTAAACCCGCCATGCTGCTATTCCCTTAGCAATCTGAACAGATATCACATAACCATCTCCTGGGCTGTCCCAGGTTTGCAGGTGGCTCCCAGTTGTTCTTACCATCAATCCACCCTTCACCACGCTGCTGAGAGATCTCTCAAAAATGCCACAGAGAGGGGCCCTGGGTGGCTCATTTAGTTGAGCAGCTGACTTCGGCTCAGGTCATGATCTCAGGGCTTGTGAGTTCCAGCCCCGTGTTGGGCTCCCTGCTATCAGCGTAGATCCTGCTTTCAATCCTCTGTCTCCCTCTTTCTCCCCTCCCTTCTTCCTCTGCCCCTCCCTCCCTCAAAAATAAACAAACATAAAAATGCCACAGACAGCCTTGCCCTGGAAAACCTTCTGGTTCACTCTAAGAAAGGTACTGCTTAACTCAGCTAAAATGTTAGGGGAAAAATCCAGTCGCTGATCTGGCAACCATCAAATCATCCCCTTCATTTTTAGTTCTTCCTTTAAAAGCAGTTAAATGTGGATGCCCACTCTTGTCCCATTCACATCGTGTTCCCAAAGTCCTCAGCCTCTGGGGCAAGAAAAATGCCTTTCCTGCTCTTCCTCTGCAATCAGCACTTTCTCCTTCACTTTTGTCCCTTCACTTCACTGCTCCCCTCTGATCTGACAATAAAAACTTGTTTGTTTTTTAAAGCAAATTCTGCTCCAACATTACTGACAAAACCAATTCCCAAAAACAGTCTCTTCCAGACATAGGAGGTTTTCATGCTTTTTCCATTTCATAGGCTTTCCGTCTCCATCCACCAAGATGACATTCACCAAGAGGCAGATAAAGGAGAAAATCTTCCTTTTCATCTGTTCATTGATTTAAAATGCACCATTTCTCTGTAATTGAGCTCGGCAATGGCCTCTGAAACCCACACCCATGCTCAGGGCTTACGAAAGGAAAAATCTAGAACCAACTCGAGACCCTGTGGATAGGAACAATTCCACAGCCTCTGGAAGCTGAATGAAGCCAAGGTCTTCCCTGGATGGAATCCAAAATGAAATTGAGACAGAATCTCGGTGAGCTGATCTACAACTCTGTGTCAAAGCCCTAGAGTTAACACGTCAATATCCTGGACGCACAATTCAGCTGCATTTTGTGACTTGAAGTCCCAGTAATATAATGTCAGCCTGTCACTGCAACATCACACACTGCAACCTTCTAGGTCAAAGCTTGGCAGGAGCCCACATGAACAAGTACTCAGAAGCTCCGGAAGGTAGCTCTCTTTCTAAATGGTGTAAAGAGTATGAGATGTTTGATGCCCAAATCCTACTCCTGGCCCCTCTTGCTCTCTTCCTGTCTAGAAAGCCAGAGAATAGAAATATCAAATGATAAACAAATACTGGAGGTTGCCCCTTGTCTACCTTGGTCCCAAGAGAGTCTCCGAGTCTATCACCACCTGAGTGACACAGCTGGGCCCCCAGGCAGGCCCACCCTGGCTTACGCAGCTGGTCTTAGACTAGAAAGCTGGAGCAGGGGCCACCCCACACTGGTAATAAAACCAGTGTAAATGAGTTTAATCCACTAAACTGATTCTTCCACCTGGAAGACACTGGGACAGCAATGGACTGCAGAGCTCAGGGGTCATGGGAGGAGCCAACAGGATAATCTGAGCACCCCCCTCTCCTTTTCCCAGCCTTGAGGAGCCAGCCCCTCTTCGGACAGGCTGCACCTCCCAGAGGATCATCATTCGGGCTGCAGGAATGAGAAACAGTCCCTGTGATTGCACTGCTTCCTGTCCCCAAGCATAGGCCCAAGCGTGGGCAACCCCATCTCTAAGCCCCGAATCTGGCTTTGGAGCTGAGCCTCTGACCCCACAGCCCAGAGAGCCCTCCAGCTCTGAGCAGAGCACCCCCTCCCCAGCCACAGACGAAAGGGGGTGGCAGCCCCTACCCCCACCTCCCTCCTTTCCTGCCCTATGAGGTTATTTTATTTAAAAACTCAACAGAAAAACAGAACTTCCTGTTTCCTGAGACTGCCAGGGAAAGAAGTGGTTCTCCAAGCGGTGTTCCTGGTCCAGGAGCATCACCATCACCTGGGAACCTGTTAGAAGCTCAAGTTTATTGGCTGCAACGCAGACCCACCGGATCAGAAATTCCAGGGTGGGGCCCAGCATTTTTCAGTTTCACATGTCCTCTAGGTGAATCTCCACATCAATGTTTGAGAACCACTGAACCAAACAAGATCATAACTGTGCTAATTAGTCTAGTGACTTTCCCACAGGTGGAAAGGAGTAAGAAGACCCCCCCCCGCCCCCACCCCACCCCAAGCCTTTCTCTTCATGGAGAAAGAGAAGCTTATATTGGACAGATGATATCATTAACTCCCTTTCCTGTTAGATGATTTCGCAGCAACATAAATTCATGAGAAATAGTCACTAAGAACCAATTCTGAATTACTGAACTGGTCTTCTCACCGCTCTCCAGATCCCCCACTGCTATCAGAGTTATTTTTTCTAAAAACCAAGTCTCGTGCTCCACCTTGCTCAAAGAGGGTGCTTAGCTACCTAATCCCTACAGAATAAAAGCCTGAATGACCTGGCATGGAAAACAGGGCCCGTCACAAATTTGCTCCAAACCAACTTACCAGCTTAATTGAAGCTCATGTAGTTCTAGACATCAAATGGAGTAAGGAGCTTTGAATAAAGCAATGGAAGCAAGAGTTTCCCCCCGGCACAGTAGTCTCCTGTGTCAGGAGCCCCGAGGAAGCAGGTTAACCACGCAAATGTTCGGATACATTCCCAGAGAATCGGCTGCAGCAGCCCTGGAACAGGGCCTGCCCGTCTGCATTCATGCAGGGCCTCAGGTGTCACCTACAGGGGGCTGAAGATCACCTGAGAAATTCTGCTCCGTGTATTTAAGACCATGCGCTCCCTGGCAAGTGCCGGACTTTAAGCAAGTGCCTATTAACTACTGAGTAGTGCTATATAAAACCCACCAGTTTCCCTCATCAAACGTTTCCAACATCTCACAGCATCCAAATATTATTTATTTTGCACATTTTAAAACACACCTTGAGAACAAATAGATTCCACATCATTTTGACTGAGGCGTCCAGTACTGAAGTGCCTGAAAACTTGAAAGGCAGGGACACCAGAACCACCATAGTGCTGCACGCAAGGAGCAGTCAGTAGGATTCCAGAAGCATCCAGAGATCTGCTCTCATTAATGTCTTCAGCCAGGCCTCTTTCCCAAGGAGGGTTTCCACGTCTAACTTTAGATGGCTGTTTAAGGTTTCTCTGCCAAAGAGCAGGCAGCCAAGATCACTGGTTCCCTTAATTTTGCCATTAACTTTCTTTTTCTTCTCTGCAAAGTCTCAGAACAAATAGATTCCGTTTGCATGAATAATGCACCATGTTCCCAGGTACAAAAAAGAAGCCTAAGTCTGCACAGCTGCAAAAGGAAACTTAACCAAGATCCATTTCCAATGCTTTGCAGGCATCAAAGGGCTTAGAGCCTATTGGGGAAATTTTTTTTTTTTTTAGTTCATTTTCTTTTGAAATTCTTTTCTTTCTACTCCCATCATTTTATTCTTTTTTTTTTTTTTTAAGTTTATTTATTTCGAGGGGCGCCTGGGTGGCTCAGTCGGTTGAGTGGCCGACTTCGGCTCAGGTCATGATTTCATGGTCCGTGAGTTTGAGCCCCGCGTCTGGCTCTGTGCTGACGGCTCAGAGCCTGGATGGAGCCTGTTTCAGATTCTGTGTCTCCCTCTCTCTCTGACCCTCCCCCGTTCATGCTCTGTCTCTCTCTGTCTCAAAAATAAACGTTAAAAAAATTTTTTTTTAAATAAAAGTTTATTTCTTTCGAAAGAGAGAGAGAGAGAAAACAAGTCGGGGGGGGGGGTGCAGAAAGAGAGGGAGAGACAGAATCCCAAGCAGGGTCTGTGCTGCCAGTGCAGAGCCTGACACGGGGCTCCAACTCACGAACCATGAGGTCATGACCTGGGCTGAAATCAAGGGACAGACACTTAACTGATAGCCAGCCAAGTGCCCCCAGTATTTTAAATTCCACTTCGCCAAACCAAGCGTACACTTTTTGGTAACGGACTTGGAATCAGCAGCCTGGATTCTACTGCTAAGTTTGCTCCCCCGCTGCTGCATCACTTTGGGTAAAACATTTGACGCATCTGAGACTCAGTTTCCCTATCAGCAAAATGGGCCACAGGACCAGAGAAACGGGTGGTCTCTAAGTCCCTTTGCTGTAGGTAGTAGGGGAGGGGGCTATGAGATGCCACCTTCAAATCCAGATCGTGTGAGACATTCTCTCGTAATGAGGATGATCTTACTCCGAGATATTTCACTACCCTGATTGCAGGCTGCGCTATTGGCCAATGAACAAGGTACAAGTTGAGGGAGAGGCGTGTAATGAAATCAGCTATTTAATAAGCTGAGTAAAGGTTTTTAAGAATTGCCATCTCGGGGCGCCTGGGTGGCGCAGTCGGTTGAGCGTCCGACTTCGGCTCAGGTCACGATCTCGCGGTCCGTGAGTTCGAGCCCCGCGTCAGGCTCTGGGCTGATGGCTCAGAGCCTGGAGCCTGCTTCCGATTCTGTGTCTCCCTCTCTCTCTGCCCCTCCCCCGTTCATGCTCTGTCTCTCTCTGTCCCAAAAATAAATAAACGTTAAAAAAAAAAAAATTAAAAAAAAAAAAAAAGAATTGCCATCTCGCATGTTGTGTGGCAGTGGGCGTGCACATTACTGAGCCCTTGTGCTTCTACTCTCCTTTCTAGAGAGAAGATTGAGGCTTATCCCAGGGTTGGAAATGATGTTAGGCTGGGATGAAAATGTAGCCATGAATTAAAACTCCCTAGACTCAGTGGTCGCTGACCAAGTGTATGAATATTTGACTCTCTGTTTCTGCTGTTAATGGCAGATTGGAAGACGATGTGCAGGAACTGTTTCATTTTACTTTACCAGGCTCAACTAATGTAGGTAATTAAGATTCACTGCCTAATTAACTTCAAATGGCTATACAGAGAGTAACATAATTCTGTTACTTTCCAAATATCAAGGTTTATCCATACAATAAAAACAAAATTATGTAGAATCGAAGGCCTCACTATTTGTTCGTGTTGTATCGTTAGTGATGTGCCACCCTTTTAGGATATCACACAATATTCATGCAGTGCCCTCTGTTTATCAAGAGCGGACAAGAGGGTCCCAGAGGTTAATGACTGCGCCAGGTCTCACAGCTAGTTGGTGACAAAGACGAGTCTTAAAGAAGCTCTCGTGGTAGGTTAGTGCTCTTCCAAATCAGTCATTGAAAGGATTCATTCGTATCAAGAGGAATTATTTCTATTTTATCGTTCATGGCTTATTAAGCAATTGGGGATCAAGGGCATTTTTGACATTGGGCCATGGAGGGGGTTGGGTGTAAAGGAGGCAGATTCCTTGATTTTCAAATTTCCTCAAGTGTAATTTACTTATGTCTCCAAATCTACCAACAATACAAGCTAAACCCCAACCCTGTGCCTCAGGAAAAGATGGTATAAAGGCACACTTGAGAAATAAATTAAGCCAGAAAATGTATCACCCACATTGGGCTCTGAACAATTTGTAACAGGACAAGGCACAGTAAGTAATGTCCCCTCCCCCCTGTGGAATGATGAGGGGTGCCTGGCTGGCCCCAGGGTGAAGTTCCAGGGCCTAGGGCTGTGTGTGCAGAGTTGCTACCAAGAGAGACCCTAATGCCAAGGACCAAGGGATTAAGTATGAGCTGCATCCTAAGGGTGGTGCCCGCATCAAGCCAGAGAAACTCACTTCAGCCGTTAACTGCGTGTATGTACAGGGTGTGCTCCAGCCAGTAATAGAAGACAAAGTCCAAAGGCCAAAACCCAAGTAGATTCTCAGGAACGAGAGCAGTAGGAAAAAAAAAAATCAAGTTCATCACTGGGCCCGTGGCTAGAATATTCGTGGTTTATTTACGGCCTCCTGGTCTTTGGGGTTCGCCATATGAATTAGTGGATAGATGAATGATGGCACCCTGATGGGACCTTTTGTGCTTTAACATTTTTTTAAGTTTATTTATTTTCAGGGAGAGAAGGAGAGAGGTTGCTGAAGGGGAAGAGAAAGAGGGAAAGAGGGAGAATCACAAGCAGGTTCCGCACCATCAACTCAGAGCCCCGTGCAGGGCTCGAACGCACAGACCACAAGATCATGACCTGAGGTGAAATCGAGAGTTAGATGCTTAACCAACTGAGACACCCAGGAGCCCCTGTGCTTTAACATTTTAGACAAAGCTCATCCCCAGGAAGGGAAAGTAGAGAGAAGACCGGGGTTCCTGAAGTACACATGCCTGAACATACCTTAGCTCTGACATTTGGGGAGGCAGCTATGTTCGGAAACTAGAAGTTAACTGGGAGAGCTAAAAATGTTTGTATTCTGACCTGATAGCGGGATAGACCAGTGTGCAATAGCACTCTGACCTGGGTCAGCCTTCGGCGCCTTCCTCCTCATTGCGCAAACTTTCTATTGGAGACACCTGCTCACCACCCCTTCACACCATGCAGCCACCCTCATGTCTCTTGGGAATAAATGGCAGCATCTCCACTGGCCTGCCTTGGCCCAAACCTCAGCTGAGTGACCTTGAAAGTACATGTCCTTGCCAGTTTTGCTGTCACTTCTCCCCTGACCACAGCCCCAGGGAGTGGGCAGCCCCAAACTGAAGACTCATTGTGGCAGAATATGATGATGTCCTAGGTCTACAGCCACTATGGGAGGGGGCCTGGACCAGTTATCGTGCTTGGGTGCAACTCACGAAGGCCACCTCCTTCCCAGCCACCAGTGCTTCTTTGCCAACTGAAAATGAATCCCCTACCTTCCCTCCTCTGTCCTCCAAGACCCAGTAGGGAGAGGAGAAAGACACTATATGGGAGAACCTAGTAATCATCAGAGCTTTTACTCATTGTTGATGGCCAAGAGTGGGGGGGGTGGAGGGGGAGAGGTTGAACATTTGTATTCTAGAGACAGAATGGGCACAGCAAGTGCACTCCATTACCACGTAGAGGACATACCTGTTTCAGAATGAACAAATTAATTAATGGATGAATGGATTAATTATGTTTATAGGAGATTTGTCCTGCTTTAAAGGCACTGTCAGGACACATTGGCCTTTAACCATACCTCTTTCTGCATGAAGTAACTTAAGCACTACCAGCTACTGTCCGCCTTAGCTACAACCTCAGACAAGTTTGATCAGGTGCCAGCTGATTTGATCTGAGCCATTCCCTAGGAAGGCAGAAGGTCAGGCCTGCAGCCCACCGTCCCTGCAAGAGGCTCTCACAAGCCCATCCTGAATCACCAATGCTGAGACTCAATGCTGAAAGTTGACATTGGTGACCATTTGGAAAGAGCATGTTGAATGTTGAACAAGTCCCAGCCAGCAGGAAACCAAGGTTCTGAAGCACAATCCCATTTTACTACTCAACAGGAGAGTGGAAGAGATTTCGTCTCAAAAGTTAGCCTTCTGGGGGCGCCTGGGTGGCGCAGTCGGTTAAGCGTCCGACTTCAGCCAGGTCACGATCTCGCGGTCCGTGAGTTCGAGCCCCGCGTCAGGCTCTGGGCTGATGGCTCAGAGCCTGGAGCCTGTTTCCGATTCTGTGTCTCCCTCTCTCTCTGCCCCTCCCCCATTCATGCTCTGTCTCTCTCTCTGTCCCAAAAATAAATAAATGTTGAAAAAAAAATTAAAAAAAAAAAAAAGTTAGCCTTCTGTAGGAACTCAGCAAAGTAAACAGGAGGGAAGAGAGAGCCAGGCATGGAGGGAATGGCCTCCCTCATGAACTTGCTTGCCACAGTGACCTCCAGGGAGAGGTAGTGAAAATACTTTGTGAACCACGTGCTGCCACGGAAGTTAAAGAGTTCTGTAGAGTAAAAGTTATCTCCTAACCAGCAGTAGGATGCACCACTAGGTCAGGGGTCCCCAGGATAACTGCACTCACATCTTCAGTAATTCTTTAAAGAGAAACATGTCCTTAACCATTTGTTAGGCTTTAGGCAACACTGTTGAATAGACGAAAACAAAACAAAACAAAACAAAACAAAAAAACAAAAAAACATGGGTTCTATAACCAGACTGTCCACGTTCAAACCACGGCCTTGTTTCTTTCTAGCTCTAAACCTAGACAGGTCACTTAACTTCTCAATGGACTTGGGAATGATAACAGTACCTACCTTGCTTTGAGCTTGTTGATAAGGCCCTGTGAATGGTCACAGCCACAGGCCAACTGTTTGGTGATTGTCTGCGCTTATGACTCCCTCGAGATGTGCAGGTCAAATGCTCGAATCAAAATTGAATAATTGCAATGGAACAGGTGTTGGCCAAGTGATAGGCATGTTCACAGGCGGTATCTCATGTAATCACATATACTTCAGTCTTTACAACACGGTGAGAGAGGAGTGTTTTCCTTATTATAGATAGGAAATCTGAGGTTATAACTGGTGTTCAAGATGACACAGCTGATAAGTGCTCAAGTCTGGGGTCGACCCAGACCTGCATCTCGCAAAATATCACAAGCAAGAGCTGTGTTTGCTAACATAGATATATTACCTAACCCAGGAGGATATGCATAGACAGAACAGTGGTTTTTGAAGGGTGTCTGAGCTTGACTCCAAAAGCAGTGGGAAATTAAATACTCGGTAGATGGACACAGAACACGCTACCATAACCACAGAGGCATGTAAAAAGGCTCACCCTTGGTCACAAGCATGGAAGCTACACGCCAGGAGTTCTTAGGCAGAGGAATTTAAAATGCTGCTCCTAATCTTTGATGAAAGCTCAAAGCTCAAAGATCCTCTATTTAAAAATTCCCTTCAGGATGAGCACTGGGTGTTGTATGGAAACCAATTTGACAATAAATTTCATATATAAATAAAAAAAAAATTAAAAATTAAAAAAAAAAAAATGCCCTTCAGGTTTTGCCCAGCTGACCGGGGAAAAAAATATCCAACTCAAAACCTTGGAAATACCTGGGGATGTCAGAATGTGGTATTTTCACCGAAAACCAAGTAATGAGGGGCCAGGTCTCTAAGGAAGGCTTGGTGAAGTCCATGAAGGCCAGGCTCACCGGAGAGGAAGCAAGGAGGATTCTCTCCCCTTCCTGGACAGATGGTCTGGGACAGTCTCGGGGAGTTGGAGAAAGGGGAAACGTCCTGGGGCGGGGACTCATCCCTAACCCTCACCTTATTTCCCACCAAGTTCTCTAGTGAAACTTTCCACCACACCAAAGGGAGAAGAGGTTTTCTTTCCATGTTTTATAGGCTTGCTTGACTCGTGGAGTGGTGACACAGAGAATACCATTCTCCTCCCTGTCAACCCTGCGGGATGAACACAAATTATTATAGGCTTTACTTTCACTTAATAGGAGGAAGATTATTGCCAATAATGTATATGAAAGTGCTTTGTAACAAACAAAAGTAAAGCATTATACAAACGTATAAGGCATGATAGTGATCATGGTCAGAAAGATGAATTTTATGCAGCAAAGGAAAACAAAATCTAAAGTTTAACATCAGAAGCATAAATAAATTATGGCTTATCTGTACGATAGAGGGCTGGACAACCACTAAAAGTGATTTTATGAATAACTTTTTATTATGAAAGAAAATGTGATTACTGCTATGTGAAAATCATACATTGTAGGCCTGCAGGTGAGCTAGATGGATGGATGGACAGATGGATGGGTGAAGACAGTGAGAGGCAAGAAAATGACAAAAATATATAAATAGGATTTACCTCCGAGTGGCTGTACCATGCCTGAGTTTTATTTTCTCTTTCATTTTTATTTCTTTAGTTTTACCCTGCCTTGTTCTAAAAACAATTTAAAGTTGTTTACAACACACATACAAGATAAAATTAAATTTGGAAAAACGTAAGCAAGTGAGGAATAAATATGAGAAAGATAAAAGACAGAACCAGTAGGTTGGCTGGTATCTAGAATGTGTTCCGTGAAGCCCTGTACATTAGATAGAGATCGACTGCATATTCACCCCTAAGCTTTCTCTCCACCAACAGAGAGAGAGAGGGAGACAATAGACCCTGTGACTCATGAAGACGGGACAAAGCATTAGAAGGAAAACAAAGCAAAATGGTTCTGTTTAAGAAAACAGGAAGGAAAGCTCTCCCAAGGTTCTCGGCTCAAGGGGACACTGTGGAAGGTGCTGAGTGGTGGGGTAATGTTTGTTGTCCTCTGTGACCCAGGGAGTCACCTCCAGACCCTGCCAGTAGCCTTCGTGTAAGCTGAGGACAGAGTGCCAAAGCATAGGAAAGAGGTACAGCCCCTCCTCGTAGGGGTGGTTTCTAGCCCCACGCTCTGTGCTACGTGGCTGTCACCCTGTCCCATCTGATCCTCACCCCTACAAGGTATCATCATCTTCCCTTCCAAACCTGGAAACTGGTTTAGAGAATAGCTCACATTCAAGTGAAAGGCAGGGCCAGAATTGGCACTCCACACGCCTGACGTGCTTCTCCATCAGGTTCTACTGCTTCCCAATCCTGGAAAATAGTATAACGTTCCATATAGGCCAGTGGCACAATGCCAAAATGCAGTTCCGAGAAAACAGCTCTAGAGGAGATCAGATCATCTTTCTCTTTATACTTTTTAGTATTTCTGAGCATTTGCCAATGATTATGTTTATTTTTCCATTATCCACCCTTTTGGATTCCCTGCACCGCCTCTCAAGCCCACCTGGCTCACACTACTTTCAGTTGGTTTTAAGCATTCTTGAGGCACGTCTGTCTCCTCACCAGAGGAGGGACCTTCTCAAGGATGCAGAGAATGGTGTTGCTCTAAGCTCATCCCTACAGGGCAGCTTCTACAGCTCCAACGTCATGCCCATCAATGAGCTATTTCTATGAGGCGGGTTCTCAGAATGAACCCCAAGCCACTGGGAACACATTCCTGAGCTTCTGCTATGCAGCCCCTCTCTGCCTCACTTGTTTCATTGAATGTTTTTGTCACATCCCTTTGGTCAATGTTCTATTCAATCCAATATGCAGGGGAGGATATCGAGCCCAAGGAATTTTAAATGATACTAAACTGACCAAAATATTTACTAGAACTGGTAGTGTTGATTGGAAATAAATGCCCCCATACACTCACACGTGGAGTATCAGTAAGAATAACCTTCATTCTTGGGGCGCCTGGGTGGCTCAGTTGGTTGGGCTTCTGACTCTTGATTTCAGCTCAGGTCATGATCTCATGGTTTGTGAGTTCGAGCCCCGTGTCCGGCTCTGTACGGACAGCACAGAGACTGCTTCAGATTCTCTTTCCCCTTCTCTCTCTGCTCCTCACCCACTCACACTCTTTTTCTCTAAAAAAAAAAAATTAAAAAATAAAGAATAACCTTAATGTTTCAAGACAGTTTTACAAAGCACACCAATACCACTGACATTGTACTGAGCCTTTGACCCAGAAATTCCACTTGAGTAGATTATTTTAAGGAGACAAGTATAAATTAGCCACTAGGATGTTCCTAGCACTGTTTGTAATAGGGCAAGACTGAAAACCAAATATCCAAAACTAAGAATTTGTTTAAATAAATTGAGATCTATCCTTATAATGAAATAGCATGCATCCATGTAAAGATGTGTAACAGAATGAGCTATATTTATTTACTTTAAAATTATTTTTGTTTCTAATGTATTTAAAATGAGAAAATTGGATTATAAAACAATTTGTGTCACCTGATCTCATTTCTTAAATAAACATTGTAATATTTTTGTGGAAGAAAAAATCTAGAATATACAAGGATATACTCTAAAATGTTAATAGTAGTTATTCCGGAAGTAAGGTATTACCAGTAGCCTTTAAGTCCTTCTTTTTGAATGTATGTATTTCTAATTAATTAATTTAGAAAACCATTTTTAAACTGTTAACTTTTGAGAGAGAGAGAGAGAGAGAGCGAGTGCAAGTGGAGGAGGGGCAGAGAGAGAGGGAGAAAGAGAATCCCAAGCAGGCTCCACACTCAGCACAGAGCCTGACAGACGTGGGGCTCAATCCCATGTCTGTGAGATCATAACCTGAGCTGACATCAAGGGTCAGATGCTTAATTGAGCCACCTAGGCACCCCTGAATATATTTATTTTTAAAAACTTACCTATAGGGGAAATATATTACCCTGTGAAGAAGAAAAAGGAATTTAAAAACAAAACAGGCCAAATATACCAAAGCTTCCGTTTTGCATTTTTCTCTATGTGGGAGAAAAGAGCCAAGATACGGATAAAAAGGTTGATAAGCTAGGTCAGAACATTCTGCGGAGTCTGTGCCATTGCCATAGGCAGGGCTAAAGATTGAAAAGCCCTTCACATCAGGTGGGGGTTGATGGAAGACATCCAGGTAAGTATGGAGCTGTCCCTCGAGGCATGCTAAGCTAGGACTGTCCATAAAAGTAACCCAAACCTTTTTCTCTCTAATGCTTTCAAGTTCAAATTTAAAGCCATGGCTACACAGGGAGATGGAAGTCAACACAACTGTTATACTGTTTATAAGAAAGTTCCTTCCACCCAAGCCTTCCCCATCTTGATTTCGCAAGAGCACACCTGCCCCACTGGTCCCTGCGGCAGCTTATTATAGCTTCCATGCCAGCAGAAAGCACTCGGTAATCAAAGATAATTCTGCTCCCACATGAATAAATGCAGTTCGGACTTGTCTGTCACTAAAAGGCCTCAGAAGACTAGAAGACATAAATGGATATAAATTTAGTTCTAAACTGTTTTTAAAATACGTTCTAGCATGTTTCATAGCAGAGCAACTAATGGATGTCAGCTCTTCTTTTTCTTGAAAGCTGTTTCCATGCATTACTGAATAGAAAGATGGATCCTGGGCCTTTCATCTAAAATAGCAGCCAATAGGGGCGCCTGGGTGGCGCAGTCGGTTAAGCGTCCGACTTCAGCCAGGTCACGATCTCGCGGTCCGGGAGTTCGAGCCCCGCGTCGGGCTCTGGGCTGATGGCTCGGAGCCTGGAGCCTGTTTCCGATTCTGTGTCTCCCTCTCTCTCTGACCCTCCCCCGTTCATGCTCTGTCTCTCTCTGTCCCAAAAATAAATAAACGTTGAAAAAAAAAATTAAAAAAAAAATAATAAAATAAAATAGCAGCCAATAAAGTGAATGTTTTCATTTACCCCTTTCCCTATTTGGGGAAACTTTCATTCTCTAACAAAAATTTATTGCTTATCTACTAGCAAACACAAATATGAACCTGTCCTGCTACAGTGGCTTTCCAATAAGTAGGAAGCCACTAGAAGTTCCTTTGCCCTGTTTCAGCCAGACAAGCCACCAAGAAAATTCTGAGCTTCCATGTAAAATGTCAAGGACTTGCAAGGCTTAAAAATGTTAAAAAGTCACACTCCAAAGGGCAGTGGGGATACAAGGCCCCTTATGACTTAACCTCAATTTTCCTCTTTCCATATTCTGCCTTCTCTACTGGACCCAACTTCCTATCCTCGGCTGTCTAGAAAGTGCTGACTCATCCACTCGGACATCTTCCACGTTGTGAAGCATCCAATGAAAATAGCCCTTTCCACATTCCCCAGTAAAGTCAACCACTCCAGGGTCTACACTACACAGAATCCTGTTAGAATCCTGTTATTACACGAGTCACACTCCAGCTGAACAATTTGTCATACGTACCTCCTCTCTACCAAAACGTAAGGGTTTTGAGAGCAATGTCTAGACCATAATTTCTTCTTGATTCCAGAATTAGCACAGTGCTCTTCTCAAATCTAAGGACTCATAAAAACTTGGTTGACCTGGATGAGTGTGTCAGGTCATCAGAAATAACGCAGGAAAAGGGAAGAGGGAAGTAGGGGGAAAAGGAGAAGATGGAGAAAGTGGGAGGTGTGGGACAGGAAAGCGAGAGGGGAGTAACAGGTGAAATGTTCAAGACTATGGTGGCTTCTGGGTCTTAAATTCGGATTGTTGTGGCCAAAATTTCCTTCTTGTGTCACATCTATTGTCTAACTGGTAGGAAAAATAGATGAGCAAATAGGCCAGTAATACGAAAAGTGTGTACTTCTAGGAGAAAGTGAAGTGTTGGGAAATCTGTGGGCTGATATTAGGACAGGAAGACATTCTTAAAAGTACAGTGAAAAGAGTTGTTGAGAAAATATTGTTAGGTATCTAAATATCTTTCACATATTTTTAGCCACTTGGCCTTCAAAACTCTCTATGACAACATTTGTTGCATGGAATAAACAGTGGGGGGAGAAAAAAATATAATAATTCTCTGCTCAAAAAACTTTAGGAAGCAGTAAGTTTTTTTTTTAAATGGTTTTTCTGCATACCCAGGTTTTTTTAAATTTTCTTATGCATTTGGAATATCGAAGAGCATGCAGAATTTCCCTCGGCTGACCAGAGAATCCCAGTACATCCCGTGACTAGTGTTCCTTCAAACACATCTTAGAAAATGAAGTCCTGCCCACCAGGTAGGTAGATATATTCCTCTCCCTGTTTATAAAGAAGGGCATTGATGCTAAAGAAATGATGTTACCAAGCGCATATGATGAGTACGGATTTCAAAGCCAAGGACCAGAGACATTTGTTCACTGGGATTCCTAATAGCCTTGAATATAATGCAACTTAGATCTTGGAAATGTTTACTATTTCCTGAATAAAATTTCATACTGCAGGATGAGGTGTGGGACTTTCAGACCCCAAGGCTTTATCTATAGAGTCCCATGTGCACAAGTGGTCCTGAAATGGGTCTAATATAACAGGACTTTTAAAGCCAGAGACAAGGCTTTAGGCTGGGCTCCGATGCTAGGCAATTAGACACAGATGGAAAAGGACACGCTCAGGTCCTGACATGACCTGTCCTCACATAAGTGCTCTTTTTAAAATGTACATTTTTATAGATTTTAATGGAAATGCATGGTAATTTCCTAGTGCCTAGATCCTAGTATGGATGATATTTATTGGAGTAACAAACAAAATATACCTGAAAGAAGAAAGATTTTCACATCGCAATTTAGACAAACTCCTTCTGTCCATCAGTAGCACTGGAAATGAAATCATCTGTTTACAATATTCCTCATATAATTGTAACCCCCTAAAATACAGAAGTTACTTGAATGTATAACCTCCTTTTTAGCATTGTGCTTACTTTTTTCACCACCAAATCACTATAGATTCATATAATCTGTTTTCCAAATTGTTCAAAGCCATCCTAAGTAGTATCACTCTCAGGAACAGGATGTATTTCAGGAAAAGCACTACAACAGGGATCAGGAGACTTGGCTTTGTTGTCAACTACTTGCACAACCTTAGGCAAGTCATTTGCTCCTCTAAACTTTGTTGTTCTGATCCTGTGCTGTCCCCTACGGTAGCCACTGGCCTTTGGTGGCTATTGAGCACTTGAAGTGCACCTAGACTGGTTTGAAGTATGCCGTAAGTATAGAACACATACAGAATCCCAGATATTTAAAATGAGAAAAAGTGTATGAATATTTTACCAAAACATTTTACAGTGAATTTGTATTGAAATAATAGTGTTACAGATCTACTGGGTTGATGAAAATATATTATTAATTTCACCTGTTTCATTTTACTTTTTTTTTTTTTAACGTGGCTACTAGAAAATTTAAAATTACATACGGGACTCACTTTGTACTTCTATTGACAACACTGGTTAATGGGTCAAATGGAGTGGTGGTTTCAGATTACTTCAGGGCAGGGTGGCCTTCCAGTTCTAAACTTTTAAGATATAGCCTTTGATGGAATAGAACTGGGGAAGGTCTGAGGTATAAACGTTGATAGAAAGAACCAGAAAGGATGATGTTTGAGACAAGGCACTGAGCATTCAAAAATCACACCGGAAACACAGGGTATGGTGGAGGGGAATGCAAAGGGGCAAGGGGACTATGGGGAGGGGCAAGGGGACTTCGGGTGCTCTGGAGGGTGGGGTTGGCATCAACTTAACCTTGGAGTCTAAATCAATGTCATGACTCCTAATGAGACTAGCCTCAAACTTTCTGAAGTGGATCCTGCCATACAGAGCAGGATAAAAGATAATGACGCAGATTTTCTGTATTAGGACGGCACTACCACGCGTTAAGTTAGAGACGTTCTGGATAATGGATAAACCTAGAGCCAGGGGGAAGCATTATACTCATTGATATGGAATTTTTCGAGTATGGTTTCACAAACTGACTTATTGAGCAATGAATGTGTGGGGCAAAAAGTGGGAATCCCAAAAGTAAATCTCATGTCATTAAAAGAATCAAAGAAAAGACACTTCAACTATCATTTAATCCAACACCCTCATGTTGGGGATCGGCGCACGGAGGCTCAGAAGGGGGAAGTGGAATTGCCTTTGCTTGTGAAATGATGCTACTCACCTGTAGCAAAGTTGAGCAGTATCGTAGTTCAGAAGTAGGTCTTGTAAAGACTGCTTTCCTTCAAGAAGTTCTTAGGAGCTGAATTTTCTCCCCTTGTTTCTCCCTGCTTTAAAATAACTGAAACTTGGGCGCCTGGGTGGCGCAGTCGGTTAAGCGTCCGACTTCGGCCAGGTCACGATCTCGCGGTCCGGGAGTTCGAGCCCCGCGTCAGGCTCTGGGCTGATGGCTCGGAGCCTGGAGCCTGTTTCCGATTCTGTGTCTCCCTCTCTCTCTGCCCCTCCCCCGTTCATGCTCTGTCTCTCTCTGTCCCAAAAATAAATAAAAAAACGTTGAAAAAAAAAATTAAAAAAAAAATAACTGAAACAGGTAGTATTTGATGCCTGGACTCTTCCTATTAAAAAACAAAGCAGGGATGACCTTTAAATCTTTCTAAAGTAGAGATTAGTAACATCTCTGCTACTAGACCCAGTAAGCTGTTCAACGTTATATAAAGAATGCGGCGTGTTGTTTGTTGAGTTAGCTGCATAGTAAGTAACTGGTTGTAAAATCTTGACACCCTCACCCGATATCCATTATTTGTTGGTTGGCTGGCTCTGCCGAACTGTCTAATAATGGTTTTGTGGTAATAATGTTGGCTTTCCGCTTCCGGTAAATTGGATACTACATTTGGAGAACTTTTGCTTCTGGCAAAGAGGGAGATCTTCCAGGCGCAGTAATTATCTCACCAAAAACGATCAGAAAAGCAAGATAAATTAAACAAATACACATTTCAAAGAATCAGCGAAGAAATGAGAACTAAGACTCTAAAACTCCAGAGAAGGAAGCTCCTTGCAGAGGCATGTGGAGAACTTTTCCCTTTCTGAGAGGCATGTGCCAATCATTGGTGAGGGCTGATAGCCCAGAACTGGGCCTCTGTCGTGAGACAAAATCCAGCAGAGTGATCTCCATGCAAAAGACTGCAGTGATATTTCCTCTCCCTCCCTCTCTCTCTCTCTCTCTCTCTTTCTCTGTCTTTCAAAATAAATAAACTTTTCTTTTTTAAATGGGGTGCCTGGTGGCTCAGTCAGTTAAGCATCTGACTGTTGATTTCAGCTCAGGTCATAATCTCACAGTTTGTGAGTTCAAGCCCCCCATCAGGCTCTGAACTCTTAGTGCAGAGCCTGCTTGAGATTCTTTCTCTCTCCCTCTATCTCTGCTCCTCCCTTGCTCTCCCTCTCAAAATAAATAAACTTTAAAAAAAAAACTAATTAAAATAAAAGACTGCAGTGACAAAACTTGGGTATCACACTGTCTCAAAGAGTTCATTTTCACCATCAACAGATATACTAACTTCCCATGGTGCACAGAGCAGGAGACTGAAGTGTTAAGTGAATTCTTCCCAAGAACAGAATGGGATTTCCTTCAGGTTTCCAGGGTTAATGAAACAAAACCCACTGGGAGAAGACCCACGAGACCTACAGATGGGAACTGAAAGCTCTAGAAAAGGGGATGGTCAGTGAGGTATCCACCACTTGTCTAGGGGACACTGGCCTCTCTGAGAAGAGTTGGAGGCTGAGGATGCAGTCCTAGCCCCCAGCAAGAGGCTGCTGCTGGGATACACAGAACCCAGCAGACCTGAAACTTTATACCCCTTGAAGAGCATCTCCCGATTTCCTGCCCCTCAGCCACTGGTAACCACCATTTCGCTCTCTTCTTCTATGAGCTTGACTATCTTAGATACCTCACATAAGTACAATCATGTGGCATCTGTCCTGTGACTGGCTTCATTTACTTACCATAATGACCTCAAGATTCAGCCATGTTGTCTCAAATGACAGCATTTCCTTCTTTTTTAAGGCTGAATAATAAATGTTCTATTGTATTCTACTATATTGTAATATTCTACGTGCCACATTTTACTTGTCCATTCTTCCCTCGATAGACAAGGTCTAGAGATCTGCTGTACGGCGTAGTGCCCATAGTTAACAATACACTTAAAAATTTGTTAAGAGGATAGATCTCCTATTAAGTGCTCTTACCATGATGAAAAAGAGGAAATAATGAAAGAAAGGAAGGTAGAAAAAAGGGAAAGTAAAGCTCTTGAAGCAATGCCTAGTACATAGCAAGCACTAGTAAACGTTAACAGTTTTAATCCATCCCCCTCCCACAAAAGGAAGAAGCCCGCAAAGGTTACCTGGGAAGCAAATAACAAAATAAGAGGTTGGAAGGACCTAAATACTGAAGGTGGCCTCTGCCTGAAGCCACAGCCCCCCACAGGGGTCAGCCCCAAACCTCTCACTGTGATCCTCACTTCCCCAAGCCTCCTATTCTCTTCATTTTGGAGGTTCTCTTGGCCTTATGTTCACACTCCAAAGAAGATGTCCCATCTCTGAGACTCAACAAAGAACAATCAGCCATTTTTTCATCATACTGAATCTGTCAGAATTATCTTTTTGGGTTAATAGCTGCTGTCCTTCCATGACCAATTACATAGACAAAATAATGTATTTGAAAAGTAATCTGCAGCCTCATGATCACCAAAGATCAAAGCTATCCTGGAGCAGGCACAGGCCATGGAGCTGGAGAAGAAAATAAAGGCATGTGTTTGGGGGGGAGATGTGAAGAAGCAGAAAGGAGAAAGATAAATCTGAAGCCAATGCCATGAAGGCCCACAGAGACCTCATCACCTGCCCCCTGCCTCCAATTTGTACAAAGCATGTATTGTCTCATAATTAGTTAATTTCTCTCAGGTCTATGTCTCATTCCTCCAACTCCAGGTCAATTGTGAACTTCTCAAGGATGAGGTCTCGAACATCCCATAGCAACTAGCTCTGCGGTGAAGGCAGGAAAAGGTCACAGAAAGAGAAACAATGCCAGTAAGAAGGGGGGTAGTTGAAGAAAGGAAGGGAGAAGGGGTAAGACTCAAAAGTCAAACAATACAAAATATATTGTGACATTCTCTTACCACCGAGCATTGACCAAGGCTCATTTAAGGTCTGGTGTGTCCACCTCATAGATGGCTTCCCCGGGTCCAGCCTTAACTTCTTTTTTGATGGCCTGCTCAGAAATGAGCTAAAAGGCACTTAAATGAGTACCAGTAGGTTTCCAGTTCTGCACCATCTGCGACACTTTTAAGGCCACGCAACTGGCCCCCATCCTTGTGGAAAGGCAGTAAGACCCCTGTGAGGATCGCTACACCTGAACAAGAAAAGAAATGGAAAGTGCTGATTTGATATAAAATTAAAAGCTCCTATTTATTCATATGCGTTTGTTGTTTTTCATTCTCCTTGGGTATTTGTTACACAGTCTCCTAAACTAATTACCCAATTACAGAGGGTGAAGGCATTTAAAGGATTAAAGTGAGATCCCTCACATGTAATATGGAGGTACAGATGTTTATTAATTTCTCCATCTAAAAATGCTCCCACCCTTTCACAGCTGCTGAATTATTCATTAATCTGCCCCCTCCACCCATGTGTTTAACCAGCATTAATCCCTCCAAGGTACCACTAAATACCACCGGTCATTTATACTAAGCCCTTTAATTAATCACATTAGTGGTCATGTGTTGACCCTCTTCTCGCCCACATGCCATTCACACAATTTCCTGGGGAAAGAACCAACTAGAACACACACTTCTAGCAATGGCTGTAAGGCACTTTGTAACAAATTATTCCTTTAAAATTGAAGCCACCAACATTTCAGACAAGAGAGGTCAAAACTGTGGCTATTTTTATTTTGACATACAGATGTGGTTGACATTTTTATTATGCTCTATGTAGAGGAGGACAAAAAGAGGTATTATACACAAGGAGGGACCTACTGCTCAAAACTATTGATCCACAAATCAGAGACCCATGGAAATCGGCATGCCCCTCTTCTTCAGTGCCAGTGCCCCTGGGAGATGCATTAGTGGATGCATTAGTATTTCCAACAGAGTACAGTGCAAGAAGAAAGACTCCCAAAACTCCACGAGGGAAAGGGCTGATGTGTCCATTCATGCAGATTCTAGTGCAGGCCCGAGTGACACTTCTGTGTTGCTCAATAGTGCGTCCGCTTCAATTGGGTGGCCCCACCGTGTCAACACGAAGTTTCCTGCCTGGTAGGGAAAGAGAAAGGCAGCTGGAGAATTTCAAGTGGGATTTCCACTGTGTCAGCCTGGGGTGACAGATGTCGCTTCCAAGGCAGGTCACATAGTGCTACTCAACTACCAAGCGACAAAGCTTTTATGCGTCCAGATGGGAAGGGGAAGGAGGTAATGACAAACAATCCTCTTAACGTCTATCAAAGAAAGAGAAGGTGCACCAGTTTTCACTTCAAGTACTTCTTGGCTATTGATGTGGTCTGATATGGTAAATGCTATTTTACAACGAATTTCCCATTGCCTTCCATTTTCCATGGCCTTCTCTTTTTATTCTATCTTGTTTTATAGCTATCGTAGCCTATCGTGTTTTCTTCTTATGTCACTCAGAGACAAAACCCCAAGTGAATAGGGATTTAGTTGGGAAGTGCCTCAACTCTACCATATATATATTTCCATTATGTCAGTTCTCATCAGGCTTCTTTTTTTTCCTTATTTGTTTAATGTTTATTTATTTGAGAGAGAGAGAGAGAGAGAGCACAAGCAGGGGAGGGGCAGAGAGAGAGGGAGACACAGAATCCTAGATCATGACCTGAGCCAAAGTCGGATGCTTAACCTACTGAGCCACCCCGGGGCCCCTCATCAGGCTTCTTAATCTGGATGCCATGATTCAGAGATGATAGGGACTTCCTAGGGCAATGTGTGTGTCATTTTTCCTATGAAGAGGGCCCATACTTTTCTGCAGATTCTTAGAGTTTTCCCTTTACTGGTCTATTGAGTCCTTGGAGGCTGAGACGGTCTTTGTGATCTTTTGACCTTCCACAGCATCCATCAAATGCTGGGCATGGTCAAGTGGACAGAACAGATTGCTGACAAAGGAATCTAGGAAAAGAAGTTGGGAGGGAGTAGGAGTCCTGCTAGGGAAAATGTATAAATGGGGTTCAGCAATTGGAGGGATGGGATCTGGCCAACAGGTCCGGCAGAAGGGCATCAAAGACTTGGAGGGAAGGAGCCAGGAGGCAGAATGAGGGCACAAAAAGAGAATGAGAATATCTAGAAGACAAGCATTTATGTGCTTTGCAAAGGGCTGGGAAAAATCACCTTGCCCAACCCCACCCCCCACCCCCTGGACAAGGAGGCTTTGCCATGAGAGCTTGCTTAACACTGAGCTCCTGGTTAGAAGAGGTCTGGCTGTGCACCCAGATGCATTAACTGAATTTTCTGGAACAAGGGATTAGCATATACACCAAAGGTTTTTAAATGAGTGCTGTGATTTATTTAGCACTTTGACTCACATATTAACTTTAAAGAAATCATCCCCTACAGTATCATTGTGTGAAAGCTAGAAGAAAGATGAAAGGATGGAACTCTAATGCAGAAAGAATTGATGATGTACACAGCAAACTAAATAAAACATTTATAGAAAAAATTATGTTAAAACAAAATGCTGCCCTACAAAAGATAGAAATCCACAACTAATTACTAATACTACAGCATACTTCAATGTTTTAGGGAGGCTGAAATTGTTTTACTTTTTTTATTCTAAAACCGAGAAAGTTGGGGGCACCTGGGTGGCTCAGTTAGTTAAGCGTCTGACTCTTGATTTCGGCTCAGGTCACGATCTCATGGTTCATGAGTTCGAGCTCCGTGTCAGGCTCTGCGCTGAGTGTGGAACCTTCTTGGGATTCTCTCTCTCTCTCTCTCTCTCTTTCACCCCTCCTCACCCATGCTGTCTCGCTCTCTCAAAATAAAGAAATAAAACTGTAAATAATAATAATAATAATAATGATAATAAGTACATAAAAACGAGAAAGTTGGTTTATTCTGAAATCCCAGGAGGTTCTTTAAAATGTGACAGTGTTTGTACAGTTTCCAGGAGACATGGTGGCTGGAGCTGGTGAGCACAGCTTTTTCCACACTTGGGAGTATTGCCCCGGCAGCTCAGCTGGACCTGAGCCCTGGCCCTCCCACTTGCACTTCCGGGGGGAGGGGGGTGGGCATCACTCTGCTTGAATTGCAAAAATTGAATTTTAAATACCCTCCCAACTTTGCTTTGTCAATTGACATCACATCTGTGCTTCCGAAGCCAGTCAAGAGATCCCCAGCCCCACGCACTCGCCAGCTAGGACCCACTGACAGTGCTCTTTCATGACAGCAACTCAGACAACAACTACCACTTCTGAGGATGTGCCTGTGCCTATAAATATGTCGTCAGAACTGCAGATGAGAAAACTGAAGCCTGACCCTTCAAAAACATCATGGTATGGATCTGTTACCCATGGTACCCATGGTGGATGTCTAATCCCTCAAAAGAGGGGAATCCCTCACCATTTCATCTTTGATTTCACTCCCAGGGTGCCTGCCAAATAGCAAGGACCTAATAATGTCTGCTAACGAGGAGGGGGGATGAACGAGGCTCAGATAGAAACAAGTTGTCGACACCGACAGTAAGGATCAGAGGTGGAGTTGGAACTGTTGGTGTGGCCACAAAACTACCTACAAAGGTGCCTCTCTGCACCTGTGAGCTACTGTAGCCAGTGGGGTACGTTCGGGAAATGAGGGGAGAGGGACATTCCTGATTAGTTTCAGCCAGCTGAGGACAACTGCCCCCATAAAAACTAAATGCTGACTTTTTGCCACGCCCTATATATGGGCGTGTTTTATATGCTTTGCACGCCCTAATATATATATGTATATATATATATATTTTTTTAACTTAAAAACTGTGGCGTAAATATGGACACAGAAAGATGCATAAGACAGTGAATGTTCAATGAGTTATCAGAAAGTGACCTGTCAGGTAAATGCAGCCTGTACATTATAATGTAAAGAGCACTCTCAGAACCAGAACCAGCAAGAAGCATGTCCCTCCCCACTCTCCTACCCTTCAGAAATCACTGTGCTGTCATCAGGGTAATAATATTCTTGTTGTGTTTGCAGTTTGACCTTCTATACCCTTGCATTATCCTATCAAATTATACAAGTTCCTTAACTGGTAGGGTGTGCAATTACCATCCGTGTCCTAGGAGCAAGATGTCTGGAGTATAGGTCTCCGCACCATGGCCCTGTCCAGCCGCATGAGGACGAGAGGCAGGGCTGCCTTCCCAGGAGCCCCAGGGAGTGCCTTCTCACCCCTCGGTTTGTCTGGACCTGACCCCAATCTTTGCCCAGAGCCTCTGATCCCCAGCTGCTAAAGAGCTCACGTTCAAGATTTCTGAGCTGATGTCACCTCCCAGGCAGCGCAGTGGGACTCATGCTTACATCTGGCAACAGGCCTGTGTTCCAACCAAGCCCACATGACTCAGCTAGGGGGAAAAACAGAAAAAGGAAAAAGTCAGTAGGGGGCTATCCGGTGCACCTTGTCCCTGCCAGCACAGGGATGTGCTGGCTTGAAGCTACCACACTTACACTGGAGGGTCCCTGATGCTGTTTTATATGTGAACAAACTCTTCATGTAAAAATCCCGCTAATTCAAGAGGTTGGATGGAGTCCAGAAATCACCCTGTCAAACCCTCTAAGATTTGAAAAAAGCAAGAAACTCAGGCCCAGGAAGGGAAGTGACGACTTGTTCAAGGTTGCACACTGTGATAAGGCACTGGGGCCGGTAATGAGGGTGGGTAAATGCAGCACCCAGCAGAGGTGAGGTCCTAATGGTATTTACTTCCCGGTCCGGGCTGGCCAACCTGGTTGGTTCATACTCCATTTCGATGAGGTTCTGGGAAACAAGCCAGCTAACTAGAGGGATTTAGATAAAGCTAACCGGTAGAGTTTCACTTTTGTCCCTGAGCCCGACTTTGAGGCCGGAGTTGAGTGTGATCCAGGCAAGGGGAGTTCCTCACTGTCCCGCAGCCACACAAAAGACCAGAGGTCACTGGCATAGTCATCAAAAATCCCTGGGGAAACTGGGTGGCTCAGTTGGTTAAGCGTCTGATTTCGGCTCAGGTCATGATCTTGCGGTTTGTGAGTTTGAGCCCCACATTGGGCTCTCTGCTATCAGCAGGGAGCCCACTTTAGATCCTCTGTCTCCTTCTCTCTCTCTCTCTCTCTGCTCCTCCCCCCGTTCATGCTCTCTCTCTCTCTCTCTCTCTCTCACTAATAACTAAATATTAAAAAAAAATTTAGGGGCACCTGCGTGGCTCAGTTGGTTGAGCATCCGACTTTGGCTAAGGTCATGATCTCAAGGTTCATGGGTTCCAGCCCCCAGGTGGGCTCAGTGCTGACAGCTCAGAGCCTGGAGCCTGCTTCGGATTCTGTGTCTCCCTCTCTCTCTGCCCTTCCCTCGCTCATACTCTGTCTTTCCTGTCTCTCTCTGTCTCTCAAAAAATAAATAAATGTTAAAAAAAATTTTTTAAGTAAATAAATAAATTAAATTAAAAAAAAAAAAGGAATCCCTCACACTTGCAGGAGTCTTTAGGGGGTGCTATACGGTTTACACAATGCTCTCACACAGGTTATTGGGCCCCTTGGAAGGGGAAGTCTGATCATTTTATTCCTAATTTTCAAGGAAGAAACTGAGTTTTTTACCCAAGATCATACAACTAGCGGGGCCGAGGTGACCGATGCCTATTCCATCATGGCCTTTGGTGACAGGAAGGAAGAGAGCCTAAAAGAGGGTGACATGTGCTTCATGCTGGCCTCCATGACCACGTGGCACTGCAATATCACAGTAGCCCCTTCCCCCATCCCCCCACGGTTCTGCTTTCCAAGGTTTCAGTTAAGCGTGGCCAAGGGGGTTCCCAGGCAGACGATACAGCCTCACGAGGTCGACGGTAGCCTAACCTCATGTCACGTCATCAGGTTGGCCTTTTCTCACCACACGTCACCACAAGAAGAAGGGTGAGTGCAGGACAGTAAGAGATTTTGTGAGAGAGAGCACATTCAGATAACTTTTATGACAGTGTGTTGTTATAATGGTTTTATTTTATAATTAGCTGTTAATCTCTTACTGCACCTATGTGACAGTGTAAACTTTATCATAAGTATGTTTGCATAGGGAAAACCATAATATACATCTCTGTGGTTTCGGGCATCCATGGGAGTCTGGCACATACCCCCATGGATAAGGAGGTATCCCCCTTCCCCAACGTTGAAGGGTCCCGGGGGATAATCTGACTTAAACACAGTGTTGCCCATAAAATTTTGTTGGAATCATGAAAATCAGTAAAGTATACCATTATTCTAAAACCGTTCAACAAGTCATTGTTTTCTACTATGGCATCCCTACCTAATTCAGTCAGCACGGTTGAGCTATGAGGAACTTTACAAATAACCTGATTCATTTCTCTCATTCTGTGGGTGAGGAAACAGGCCAAAGCCAAGGAATTAACCTTCCCCAGCTGACATAACAAATTTATGGGAGAGTCAGGAGAAACCCCCAATCTCCTGAGCTCCAGTTCCATGTTAACCCACCGACTTTCCCCAGCCCCCCCGTCCTCCTTTCCCAAGTGCCTTGTCCTCCCTTAGAGTATGGCCCCATCTTACCTGTTCTTAAGGGGTTTGTACTTAGCATTTTGTCGGGACTTATGAGCGTGTCCTGTTTGTCGTAACATTATCTCACTGAGACTATCTCCTCCAGTAACCTCCTGCCTGACACTTCCCCTCTCTGAGCCTGAGGTCCTCAATTCCAAAACGCAAGTAATCCCTGTGCCTCCTAGCTCACACTGTTGTGAAGAATAAGCTGATATGCACACCGGAGAGGCTAATTATCAATATTTATTCTTGGATTTGCATTCTATGCAATCTGAGCAAGACACTAGACCTCTCGGTGCCTCAGTTTTTCTACCTGTAATGGGGAGATACCACTCTTCAGGATCTAGTCTCAAGTGATGCTGGAAAGGCACGTGCAGGTATTAACACAACCGAATCTCTTCCAAATAAAATGCATTCAAGTTATCAGTGTCTCCATCGAATAATTATTACTATTCCAGTGATCTACATGAATCGCGCTTTTATTTATTGAAGTCACATTCACACTGTACCTACTGTGTGCCCAGCACAATAAGGAGAGGATGTGCCTAGAAATGCAGCAGACCTAGTCCCTGCTTCAAGAAGCAGACAGTCCCCAGACACAATGAAGGAGACACGAATAAAATAGAATGATTGAAAAAGGGTGCAAACGAGCATTCCAGGGAGGTCAGGAAAGTGATATCTTCTTCTTAGATTAGTCCATGAGGAGGAACACCAGGTCCAGTAAGGGGGAGTGGGGGGGACAGGACATAGGCTTTACCCCACCCCCAGAACAGCTGGGAAACTGCTTTTGTAAAACTGCCATTTTAGGGGCACCCGGGTGGTTTAGTCGGTGGACGGTCCGACTTTGGCTCAGGTCATGGTCTCACGGTTCGTGGGTTCGAGCCCCGCGTCGGGCTCTGTGCTGGCAGCGTGGAGCCTGGAGCCTGCTTCCGATTCTGGGTCTCCCTCTCTCTCTGCCCCTTCCCTGCTCACAGTCTGTCTGTCCCTCTCTCAAAAATAAATAAACATTAAAAAAATTTAAACTGCTATTTTAAAAACAGTCATCACCACTGCAAACAGAGGCAGACACACACTATAAACCAGATACAGAGCGTGGTGAGGTTGCAGGGGTGTGCCTCAGCTTTGGTGCTGCCCTGCCCCGCCCGCTTTCTGCAGCCACCCAGCCCCTCAGGGCTGTCTCCCAGTCCCTAATGCAGGGCTGTGCATTCTGGCTCCAGATTCCTCTCTTTTCTATTTACCACCAAAACTCTACCGAATGCCTGCATTCACAGGATGCCAACCTATGGATCCATGCCCACGCGGTCTCCTGAAAAGCTCCTTGAAACTACTGGTATCTTGTCCCCCACCACACACACACACACATCCACACACACATCCCGATTCAATCGTTCCTGAGACCGGGAATGTGAGTTTTAAGGATGCTCTCTGATTGGTTCTCATTTATACTCTTGGTTGACACCCATAATGGACTCAGAGTCTATGTAATTCGCAAACTAGAGAGCAGTCCCATAAGAAGGTGCGTGCTAATTCAAAGCCTCCCAGAGATGTGGTGACCAACAAACGACCCGAGTCTCCACATTCCCACTCCGGGTCCAGGTTGCCCTTGTTAGCGCAACAGAGTTGACAAAAGGTAGAAAACTAACTCTTCTAGTCCTTCTCCCTTCATTCCAGAAAGAGGACTCAGTGGGGGAGGGGGAAATATATATATTTATATTTATATATATATTTATATTTATATATATATGAAATATATATATTTATATATATATTTATATTTATATATATAATATAAATATATGTATATATTTATATTTATATATATTTATATTTAAATATATAAATATATTTATATTTATATATTTATATATATTTATATACTTATATATTTTTCTATTTATATATATTTCAAAGCATTATAAACATACACTTTCAGTGAGTGTCAGTTGACACTTTCAGAGAGCTCAGTCACTTGAGCTTCCAACTCTTGATTTTAGATCAGGTCATGATCTCAGGGTTGTGAGATTGAGTCCTGCATCAGGCTTTACCCTAGGGATGGAGCCTGCTTGGGATTCTCTCTCTCTCTCTCTCTCTCTCTCTCTGTCTCTCTCCCTCTGTCCCTCTCCCCTGCTTGTGATCTCTCTCTCACTCTCTCTCTCTAAAACAAAAGAAAGAGAGAGAGAGAGAAAGAATTCTTCCGATGGGTGGTAACTAGACTTTTGGGGATGATCCCTTTGTAGTGCATAAAATGTCGAATTATAAGGGCATATACCTGAAACTTATATAATAAAAAAAAATAATTTTTTCAACAAAGTATAAGTATAATGTCTGTACTATGTACACTGTGAGAAATACATAAATATTTCCATTATGCCCAAAAATATAGTCAGTTTGAAAATATTTATGTGTTCTAGAAAAGAAAACATATCTTCTATTTGGGAGGTGTAAAGTTTGATCTGGATGCCGATCTATACTTTTACAAGTAAAATAAGTCTATAATTAAGTGGCATATAAGAACATTAAAAATACATAAATATTAATAAGTGTATATATATATATGGAAATGCTACATTTTTTGTTTACTAGATTTTTCATAGCCTTATTGATATAAATTAATATCTGAATTGATTTCTATTAATTCTTTTGTGTATCTCCCACATTTCATTATGTAGGTATTATTACACTTTATTTGTTGCATAAAGATTATTTGAGTTAAAATCTCATTTTGTGTTCTCCTTGCTTCATTAACACCTTTTGTCTCATATGAAACTTTCTTTGAGATAGAAAAAAGAGAATATGGTTTCAACACACAGCTGCATTTAAAAACAAGAAAACAGAAACAAAACAGAAAGTGCTGTGTCTCAAATTTTCTCTTAAAACCAGCCATGCGAATTAGATGAGAGAGAATTTCCACCAGTTCTTCAACCTGGGAGAAGATGACCTGAGGATTTCATAAGTAGCTACTCTCATCCATATGGAATTTCTTTTTTGCTTCTCTATAATATATTATTATTTGTGATATTTTGAAAGTCACTTTCAAGATAATAAACTTGCAAAATCAAAGTCTCATGGTTGCACAGGGTTCTTGTGACAAAATAAATAGCAGGGCAGGAGGAAATTGTTAGTGTCTCATTTTAGTTAAAACAACTCATTTTGATGAAGGTCCTTAAGGGCAGAAGGCAATATATACACATTTCAAATTGACGGCATTACATCTAAACAGAGATATTAAGGGAAAATGCAGTAGAAGATTGTGTTATCCACAAGTGGGAACAGGAGGACCCAGTCCCTTTGGCGCCAGAGTAACATTCAACACTCTGGCTGAGGTCAGCATTCCTGTGCTCCTCAATAATAATAATAATAATACAAGTGCATGCTTACTTCTACCAAAGAATGTTAATAACCAGAAGGACAAGATTTTCTCTCTTTATTAACCATGAATGCAAAGGATAATTCAGTAGAATACGATGAAGAAAGATCCTCAAATCCTGGACAATGAACACTGCTCATTTTCTGACCTGAGGAAACAGACTTAGATACACAAGGCAAAGCATTAATTGAAAGGAAGTAAAAGAAGCGAAGGAAGGAAGGAAGGAAGGAAGGAAGGAAGGAAGGAAGGAAGGAAAGAGAGAAAGAAGGAAAGAGAAAGAAAGAAAGAGAGAGAGAGAGAAAGGAAGGAAAATGGGGAAAACAAAAGTAGACGGAGCTGTTGACATTGGGTTTTCATCTTCTCTTCTATCTGAGAAAACTCTTCCATCATTAGGTTATAAAAATTTTTCAATTCTATTAAAAAATATATATTAAGAACCAAGAGAAACACAGTGTGAGATTACAAAAGAAAGAAGAAAAAGAAAGAAAGTATCCCTGGTTTTGTTCCTACACCACCAGGGACCCCAAATACTACTAGTGGTCATATTAGTCAGGACAGATCACACTCTGCTGGGTTAACAAGTCAATCCCCAAATCTAGGTAATTCGCCACAAGAAAGCTGTCGTTGCTGGTTTGAGTCACTCATAGAAAATCTAACTGCAAGTCAATTATGTCTCTTTGGCAGCTCTCATCCCTGGTTGCTTCTGTTTCCAACCCCACCCTTGAGAGCTCCCCCTTGGGAATGCACGGACGGAAGAGGCGAAACCTGGAGAGTTCTCAATGCTGCTCTCTGCCTCAGGCCGGAGGCAACACATCGCATCAGCTCCCCTTCACCCTGGTGAGGCCCTAACCACGGGGAAGCTGGAAGTAATCTTCCTGTGTCCCCAGGAAGAGAACTAGTGATGAGAACATAGCATTGTATCTGCCACAGAAAAACCGTGAAATGTAGTGGAGCATCAGATGCAACAGAGTAGCACAATCCTGAGGGGCTAGGAGTTTTCAGAGGTAAGAATAGAGTCACCTTCCAGGATAGACTAGGTGGGGACTTCAGAGCACCCGCGATGTGGAAGGAACATCATGATCAAAGCTCTAAAGGCAAGAAGTCGTGTTGTGTATTTGGAGAACAGTACGAAAATAAGCCCTGCTGAATGATTATTAATAATGGAAGACAGCAATTCAGAAACAGCTGGGGGTGGCTCATATTTTGCAGAGCTATGATCTGTAGGACAAAGAGTAGAAATACTTTTTCATAAAGCAACTTGCGGTGCATGGAGCCAGTCTGCCCAGGTCACCCCAGGCATGACTCACATGTCTAATCCAGAGAGCTATAAATCACCCACCTCATCCAATTATCCCAATTATCCAGGTAGTCGCCAACCCCCATTGATCTACTTCCTATGGATAGCTCGAAGCCGCGTGTTCTTCTATATCCCCACTACCTCTGCCTTATTCCAGGCCCTCAGCATTCGTTTATCCACTGCCATGGACTGAATGTCTTTGTCACCCAAAAATTCATGTTGAATTCCTGTCTGTCTCTCTGTTCTTGCTCCTCCCTCCATGTGGCCACACGGAAAAGAGGCAGCTGTGTGCAAGGCCGGGAGAGGTTCTCACCCTGACCGTGCTGGCACCTTGATCTTGGATATTGAGCCTCCAGAACCGTGAGATATAAATTTCTTTCGTTGAAGCCAGCCAATGCATGGTATTTGTTATAGTGGCCTGAGGGTTTATAAGACACCTGATCTCCAGCCACAGCCTGGTCAGGGATCTCACCTCTGCCCCTTTCCCCCTTCAGTATAAATGGGACACTATGGGCCAGAATGGTCTTCCTAACACCCATTTCTAAAGTGGTTTCACATAAGGTCCCCTCCAAGCCTATTGCACATTCTACTAACACCAAACCACTTTGAGGTTTTCTGAAAACATCAGATTTGTCATGACTCTTGAGCAATTACATATGCCGCCCCTCTTAACGGAAAGACATCACTCTTATCTTCTCAGAAAAATCTTCTCCATTCTGCACAGTCCCTCTGTATGACAGCCTCCTCCTGACCCCTCCCTCAGTTACTAATTGCCTCTTCTGTGCTAACTTTTAAACGTTTCTAAAACATTTTATTGCTCCTATTCATTTGCCTTCGTTCATATCCTGGTCAGCTCTCCGTGTCCAACATGAGCACCACTGGGAACAGGACATGTGCTCTCTTTACCTTGGCTCTCCGGGCCCAAGCCCTATATCTGTTCTGAGCACAAGTTCAATACATGCTTTGAAATCAAATGTCAAGTTAATACTGTGGATAGTATCTGAGCTATGTTCTGGGTCTAATACTCAGATTTAAAATTATGACTCCGATATGACAATAACCATCATAATAGCATTATACAGAACATTATGAAGGCAGAATACAGAGAAATAAAGTACTTTGGACTCAGCAGGGCCAAATTCTTTAATCATACCTAATACTTACTAAGACCTCATTCTGGGCCAGACACTATGCTGCATATTGTTAATACATTATCTCACTTAATATTCACCAAAACTCCTTCAGGAAAAATACTATTATTCGTATTTTAAACATGAGTAAACTGAGGCATATGGGCATTAAACATCTGACCCAAAGCCACACAGTTAATAAGAGTGGAGCCAGGATCTGAATCCAGGCACTCTAAGACAGAACCCACACACAGAGGCTACTCTGCTGTGTAGGAGGAACAAGCTCAGGTACTAAGATCAGAGGCAATGACATGGAGAGAAATCAGGACAGTGTTAAAGCCAGAGAGATGATGGAATGGGAGCCTGGGAATACACACACGCTACCTTCCTTGCCCTCAGTGATTTAGAAATAGGCCGAGTGTGCGTTAGGAGGAGTGCTATGTTAAGTATGTGTTTTTAAATAGAAACCACACTTTATTAACTATGTGCAATACCTGTGGTTAGATCCAAACTTAGGACAACTGGAAAATAAATAAATACGTCATTATAGATATAGATATAGATAGATATAGATACACACACACACACACACACACACACACGCAATTACTGGACAAGGAAAAGAAAATGAATCAGCCTTGGTAGTTATAACAAAGCACCATGACACCAGAAGGCAACGCCTAGAACAAGTGAAATGTAAATCTAAGTGGCTACTCTACTCATTATGGTTTGAAAATAAGCACTTTTCCCCTTTTACTAAATTCTAAAGTGTCTCTATCAATTATCAATGTATCGATTACAAGCTTACCATAGATGCCTACCCTATAGAACAGGTTGTATGAGGAATTTAAGCGGGAGGGGAAGGCAGGGAAGATGCAAGGAGAGAGGGAAAGAAACACAGAGAATTCCTCTGATTCGCAATTGCTATCACTATCAGTGCAGTTCTGTTCAAGAAATATGCATTAAACTTCCAACTGGTAGCATGGAAAGAGTTCAGTGTTGAAGATCCTGGCTGGGGTGGGTGCCAGGGAGACATCACAGATACGGTCCCAACTCCTAACGAGCTTACAGCCTTGTAGTGCACATAGACAAAGAACGAGCCTATGTCAGACCGTAGGGAAAGAACAGCACCTACGGCAGATTTGGTAAGTCTGGGAAGGCTGCCAGGAGGAAGTGAATTTAAACTGAGACCTGAAGAACAGACTTTCTTGCCAGGGGAAGATTGGAGGAAAGAATCTTAGCAGGCGGAACAGAAGCAGTAACACAAAAAAGAGCAGCAAAGGAGAGAAACAGGTAAAAACAAATCTTAACCAGTACGGCTGAAGCAAGAAGCCAGAGGGCGAGTAGCAGAAGATGAGAAGATCCAGTGAAGGGCTGGATCATGGAGCCGTGCCTGGGCTTCGGATGTTTTCCCAGCATCCGTGGGAGAATTACTGAGGACCATATGGAGAGCAGGGCAAGGAAAGGGTGTAAAGATATGCATGTTGTACAAATCACTCTGGTTGCAGCATGGGAGATGGCTGAGGGAACCACACTGGGGAAGCAATGAGGTTGCAGCACCAATTTCGACGGGAGTTCCTGCTGACTTGGGCCCAAGATGGCAGCACAGGAATGGATTGACACAGGAAGAGGAGAAAGATATGCAGGAGGGAGAAACACCAGGAATAGAGTATGGCCATGTAGGGGCTTGAAGGTGATGGGGAACATGATGGTGTCCAGGAACTGGCTCGCAAAGAGGGCAATGGTGCCTGTCCACAAGAGGACATACCAAAAGGGAAGCACCGTGTTCCAGAAGTGCTCAGCCTGGGACATACTGCCCTTTGGGTGTCTGTGGAACAGCCCCCGGACATGGCTTCTAGGCTGTTGGATATTTGGATCTGTAGTTCAGGAAAGAGATGGGGCCTGGAGATTTCCATTAGGGAATCATCACACAGAAATGTGACGCAAGTCAAAGAAACAGACAAGATGATGCAATGAGAGAGAACGCATTAAGCAGAAAACCTAAGAACGCTAAGAACAGAATCCTGAAGAAAACCCATACTGAAAGGACAAGTTGAAGGAAATGAGCCCACAAAACATCATAAGAACAACAGCCAGAGAAATTGAAAGGAAACCTGGAGAGTGAGATACAATGGAAGGTGAAGAAAAATCTTATCTCAATAAGGAGGAAATAGTCTGCTGTGCCACATGCTTCGAGAAGACAAGTAAGATAAGAGCCCAAAAGCACTCATCAGATTCAATGCCAGTGGATCACTGGTCCCCCTGGTAGGAGCTGTTTGGCAGAGGGATGGCACAGGAGATCCCTGTGGTAGGTTGGGATACAATGTGTATTGACAACTCTTCTCAGACAGGAGTGTATCTCAAAGGAGATGCATAGTCAGGGAACGGCCTTAAGATAGGAGAGAATAAAAGTGTTTACATGCAACTGGGAAAGGAGCTAGGAGAAGACGTAGGATTATAAATGAAGGTGAAGCAAAGAGGTGGGAGGTTCTTGAAGAGACCTAAGGAGATGGCATTCAGTGCACAGGGGTGTGGACTGATCTTTGCCAGAAATGGGGCCGGAAAAAGAAGTATACCACAAGGAAATCAAGCAATACAAAAGGCAGAGAAACTGTGCTTTGCAGAGACAACCCAAGAATGTCCATCATCAATCAATCGCCAAAGGAGGAATTAACCATCGGGGAACAGGGTTTCCTTGTTGACTCAAGTTCCTGCTCTAACCACAGCCTGTTAGACAAGTGGACTGGGGCGTGGGAGTTTAAACAACTGAAGAGAGAGAGTAATCCTCAGCTCTGCCACACAGCTATAAGACTTTTTAAAAACCACTTGACTTCACACACCTTTGAATGCAAATGGATACATTTACCAGTTTAGTATACCCAAGTCTAAAATGAGCCTTGCTTCTGTTAGCGATGGACCACAGAATGTCTACAGAACATAATTCCAAGTATTTATCCAGAGCCTACTCTTCTAGGGCTTCACTGTACCCCAAAGAATAAGAATGATTTCTTACATGTGAGAAGTGCTTAACCGGTGATTGCTCTGCTGCCTCTAGAATGTTTGGGGAGACTGTTTAAAATGCAGATTCCCAGAGCGCATTCCAACATTAGGTTTCCCGAAATCTGGGGTAGAGCCTGCCTGCAAGTCTAGTTCTACCAGGCTCCTGATGATGCCAGAGGACCATTTGGAAACCCAGTACTGCTTCTCACATAGCAAACCTTCTCACACGCCGTCTAATTCTGAGCCTGGGCTAGTTTCTGGGGCACTCCGATGGGCGAAAGCAGAAACAAAACCAAACACTGCCAGCTCAGTAAATAAAATGGTGATCATTGCTCAGGCACGCATTGAGTCAGGCAAGGTGTCTATAATGATTGTGTGCAATGCACCAGACCCCAGGCTCAGCAAAGGGATTATAAATTTGAACTAGATTTGTGGCTTTTCCGCAAAGAATTCTTAGTCCATTAAGGAAGAAAGAAAAGAAAATCAACCAATGATACTAGTTCAGTTTGAAGAGTGTTTTGACACATCTGTCACATCTCAAAATGTAGGCGAGAGGACAGACGCATGTCGGGGGTGGGGACTGATGTTCGAATGGGTTATAAATTTTCATAGATGGTACATGCGGATGCAGGGAAGGACCTTCAAAACAAAAGGAAAGGCCAGGGAGCATATGTGTAATAGTGACCCACACCTACCCAGAGTTCTACCATCACTGTCATATGGAAGTGACCCCGTGCAAAAGGCATGGACTCTCCTAAAAATCTGAGAAGAACACCAAGAAATGACTAATACTGGGCTGAGATATCTTTGTATCATCCACATCCAGGAGCATGTTCAACTCACAAGTGCTAAAAGTTTTTCCCAGAGGACATCTATGAGTCTTCAAAGGCAAAATGATAAGAAGCCACTAAAAACATAGGAAGGAACTGGGAAAATGTGACAGTGTGGAATCACAACTTAGAAGAGGGCACCTAGGAAGAAACGGGAAGTTAGAGCATGAGCACATGCAGAGGGGTTAAGGGGAAGCAGGATTCTCTTTAGTCTTAGCTGCAAGGGGTTGACCCTGCCATTTGTGTGGTCTAGAAAAAAAGTAGAAGGCAGGTAAGATAGGCACACGGAGGTGAATCTAGAGAAAAAAAATAAGTGGGAGACATGGGATAGTACCCAGAGGGGACTGATGCATCCATTGTTGATTTCCTTAAATCCTGGGTGATGTGAACATGCTGAGACACTAGGATTTCCATCAATGGAAAGTGGATCTTCAGAGTGAGAACAGACACTACGGGGAAAGGAAAGGGGAATAGACGATTTGCTGTTCAGAGATATTTCTAAAATAAAGAAGGGTATACCTATCAGGATAGGTTCCTGATGTAACAAATAGAAAACATTTTGGTGGCTTTAACTCCGTAAGATTGGTTTCTCCCTCACATCGCACTTCGATACAGATCATTTTAGAGGGGAAGTCTCCTGCTGACCGTAGTCATTCAGGAACCCCTGCCTCCTTCCATCCAGGGGCTCTGCCATCTTTTAAAGCCTCAGATTCTCCCATGGATCCTCTACATACAACCCAATGGCATAACACGGTGTATGGGAGATCATGTTAATGGTTTTACTTTCAGGGACCAAGCCTGGATGTGGCTTACTAAAATTCCACCCATATTCCACTGGTCGGACTCAGTCAGATGGTACCCATCAAACAGCATAGGCATGCAATTTAGCTGTGTGCCCAGAGGAAAGGAAATGGGATTGGTGAAGCTGTGCTCTGTCCCAGACAGGTGCAAAGTGTTCTTTAGCCAAGGTCAGGGTGAGTATGTTGGGTGCCTAAGGTGGTCAAGGACAGGGAGAGAGTTCATGAAAGGCTAAATGTTAAAGTAGGACATACAATTAAAGGTTATATATATACTCTGCTGTACATATTCTTCACACAAGAAAATGTTCATTTACAAACAATTCAAAATACTGCAGGACACAGGATGTGATCCGCTCCAGGGCTTGCACACAGAAATCAATACAGAGCTTTAGATGTTGAACTAGTTTCGGGATAGACAAGGCTCTTACAACCTCAAGAAAGAAGCAGTCCTACACCCCAACCAGGGACAGCCTTGGACACCCCATCTTAGGTTAGCTTCTCCCTGGGTCAAAGGACAGACAGAACTGGACAGTTGTCATAACAAGTAGGACATGGAACCCTCTCCCCTCATCTTCCAATAAGAATAGTTATAGGTAGCATTTATTGAAAGGTCACCATGTGCCATGAACTGTGTGTATGCATGATCGCACACAACTTAATGAGCTACATACTATTTGACCACATTTTACAGTTGAAGGGACCAACACCCAGCAGCTCAAAGTTACCCAGATGGAAAATGTTGAAGGAAAACTCAAACTAATTGGCTTCCAGAGTTTGTGCTTTTGATGACTCTATTTTTCTTTTGGAAAACTACATTTCCTGCCTGCAAAAAGGCAGGATGGGGTGAAGAATAATAGACAAAACAATTAGCAAACAATATTTTGTGATGCAAATAAAAGCTAAGGTTTTTTTTTTTTTAATTTTTTTTTCAACGTTTATTTATTTTTGGGACAGAGAGAGACAGAGCATGAACGGGCGAGGGGCAGAGAGAGAGGGAGACACAGAATCGGAAACAGGCTCCAGGCTCTGAGCCATCAGCCCAGAGCCCGACGCGGGGCTCGAACTCACGGACCGCGAGATCGTGACCTGGCTGAAGTCGGACGCTCAACCGACTGCGCCACCCAGGCGCCCCAAAAGCTAAGGTTTTTTGATAGTGAACTCCATTGAGTTGACTGGCCTATTTCTTGGTTTATTATCTTTGTTGTTGCCAAAAGGCTACAAAGAATAGATGCATGTTCCTTGTTTTACGTTGACTCATCCTTTTCCATATCTCAGAGTCAGTGTGTTTTCTGCCTTATATTTCAAGGTGGGCTCTCAGGGTATTTCTTCTCCCTTTGATTACTAAAGCTGTAAGGTTTTTGTTGTTGTTGTTGTTGTTTGTTTGTTCTTTTGTGTGTGTTTGTTTTTGTTTTTTTACCCCTACAGAAGGGGACGGAAAGGAGATTCGAAAAGTTGCATGTTGATGTTTTAAACTTTTGGCACTATATTTTGAAGCCCTGACAATATTTTTGGTTCGTTATCCTTTAGAATGTTGGGATACTAAGCAAAGAGGAACCACCTGCTTATGCTGTAGTCTGGAACAGTTATGTGATAGGACAGCTAAGACAGAACATGGCATCCCAGCAAATACCTAGTAAATGTGCACAAGATTTGATCTTGGGATGGACAGGAGGTTAAGAGAGAGAGAGAGAGAGAGAGAGAGGTTATTCAACACCAAGTGCTGAGCTACTTTCAATGACTCCCTCACTTCCTTCTCAGACACCAGTAACGAACTCTTCAGATATTCCCTCCCAGAGATCATAAGTCTAGTTCATAACCGGACCAATGACTCACTTCTCAATTTCGGAGGCCACTTGTTCAATTCCCTTGACTTCAGGGCCAAAACCAGTTGTCTATTATTTATAGAGAGTATAAAAAAGGTCATCACAATCTGTGGTCGGTTCCAAGGATGGCAACTTGTATTCTTATAACTTGCACATGGCCAAATTTCTGAAAGAGATTTACCTACATCAAATGTATGCAGATGGTCATTTTAAAACCATTTTTCCAGCTATACGTATCAAACATCTAATTTTGATAAATCACTGTATTTGAAGAGACCTTCAGAAAGCAGTTGGACAGTGCTTAAAATTGTCTACCAAAAAATAAAAAAATAAAGGTTTTATAATGTGTGTCAGTGCTCAGGTAACTTCTCTGGGACACCAGGTTTGTCTTATAAAACAAGATATATATATTTTTTTAACCCAAGGAACAGTACAGACAGGTTAAAGATTGACTTGGGAGTTCCACAGACCCTGGAGAGATCGCTGTCAATGCTATTTGGGCCTCTGTTTTCTCATCTGTTGTGGTGCTTGTACCAGAGAATTCTCTCTAGAGGCATTAACATTAAATCTCACCTACTTAAACCTCTTAGCATAGTGTCTATCCACTTATGAGTAGCCAGTACATGTTGGCTATTTCCATTTTTATTATTGACGATGGAGCCCGTTGTACAGCCGGCATTGTGAAAGACGTCCGGAATACAAAACTGTGTAGAGCTCAGGCCAATCCTCCTGTCCAATCGTTCACTTTGTAAAGAGCAAGAAATTGAACATGGGTTTGCCATTAAAAAAAAGGGGGGGGGGGAGGTTAGAGCTCTAAGAGTCTATGCCAACTGCAAAGGGCGCACAAAGAGGAAGCACCCTAGTCTCCCTTGGGAAAAAGTAGGCTTCACAGAAAAGCTTTCAGAGCCCAGTCTTGAGAGTAGAACCAGATGTCTAAGTGTTATAAGCTTTTTAAACTGTCGCTCTAGGGGCGCCTGGGTGGTGCAGTCGGTTAGGCGTCCGACTTCAGCCAGGTCACGATTTCGCGGTCCGTGAGTTCGAGCCCCGCGTCGGGCTCTGGGCTGATGGCTCGGAGCCTGGAGCCTGTTTCCGATTCCGTGTCTCCCTCTCTCTCTGCCCCTCGCCCGTTCATGCTCTGTCTCTCTCTGTCCCAAAAATAAATAAACATTGAAAAAAAAAACTTAAACTGTCGCTCTAGAATGTCCTATGTATGAAAGTCGTCTTTCCACACCCAATATCCAGAACTCGTTCATTCATTAACATTCCATCCAGAAATGCAATCATTAATTACTGCTGGACACCCTTCTGCCACGAAACCAAACAAAAATCCCTAAACGAAGGCAGTTCTGGGGCTTGGCCGTTGGCATTTGTGAAGCTCTCCTTTCATAGAAAATTGCAGCCCAAATCATAGGCCCAATTAGGGAAAGGGCTGGCCAAGGTTCAGATTTTTCAGTAGCATTTGTCAAAGGTGCTCCTTTTAAACCGGGCGCCAGTGCTGGGTCAGCAGTTTCACGCGGATCCGAGAAGAAGCTGACACCGTGGGCACAATCTGCAAAGCATCCGTGCCGGCAGGGAAGGGTCTGTGGGCAGATCAGCCTACGGCCGTCGGGCACCGAGACTCCGGGGGGGCCCTACCAGGGCCCAGGTGCCCGGCTCCGACAGCGTCGCTCCCCGCCCCGGGCCGCGCTCAGTGCCTGGGTACGCGGGGGTTCCTCACCCGCAGACCCAGCTTCGTCGCTGGAGTCTGTACTCCCAGACACAGAGCTCGGGCCGTCAGTCACGACCAGCTAGGAAAAGCCGGGGGGCGACGGTGGTGGCGCGCAGCGGCGGCGCGCAGCGGCGCCACGCAGCGGCGCCGCGCCCCTCGCGCGCTCCCCGCGGGTTGTCGCACCTCCACTCCCGGGGGCCGTGCGCGTTCCGGTGCACCGAGGCCGGGCGGGCCGGGGCGGAGCGCGCGCTGGAGACCCGCCCCTGCTCCCCTCCCCCTCTCGCGGAGATTGACGCGGCCCGGGCAGCCGCCCCAACCAATGAGCGCGTCCCGGGGCGGGCCCTGGAACCAGCTGCTCCGGCTACTTAGAGTCTTCGGCTCCGCCGTGGGAAAGCAGAACGGAGTCGGGAGTATCCAGGTGGACCGGGCACCCCAGCCAGGCAGCGCGGACCGGCAGGCGCACGGGCACCGCGCCGGGTACCGCACCGCACCGTTCCGCGCGGGGCAGAGCGGAGCCGCAACCCCACGCGCCTCCCAGGACCCACCAGCCACCGCCGCCTCCGCAGCACCCATGGGGACCAGGAGACTTTAAAGGAGTTTGGGGTTTCGGGAGCAGGGAAATCACGGGTACGGAGAGGCGGCTTTCTTTGCCTTGGAAACGGTTTTTCTTCGTCCGACTGTTTGGACCCTGTGCCGGGTAGGAGGGAAAAGGGGTCTTTTGGCTGAAAGTGGACCTCCCTACTCAACCCACGCCCGCACCCGCACCCAGACACCGCACTGGCTTCCCCCATCCTTCCCTTTCCTCTTTGTTAGGTTATTTTAGACAGAAGGGCCTCGCCCTGGCGCAGCCCGACTGGCCCTGCTGGGGAGAAGGCAAGAGAAGTAAGGGGCGGAGCGCACCTGCTTGTGTGGGCAGGTGTGCCCGGGTGCGTGGGTGTGCGTGCCCTGGCGAGCGTGCAAGCGTGGGGTTAGGATTGTGTGCGAATGTGGGAGTCTGAGTGTGCCGTCGCGAAGGTTCGTCATGGTGTATATGTGACATTATCACACCGATATACTCGCCTGTCTGTGCCTGGACTCCCAGGTGAACAAGATTTTGCCGGTGTCGTGAGTGCCTGCGAACGTGCCCGAGTGTCGTTGTCCGAGGCGCTGTCAGGGGAGGAGTACGACCTAGCGCAAAACCGAGAGGGGGGCTGGCGAGGGTGGGGACAGAAATGTGAGCGCAGCTTGCTGAGGCCCGAGGCGCCCCTTCTTCCTCCCAACCTACACCCCTCGGTCCTCTCCCGGGTGTCGGTCTTCTCGCTGCTAACAACCCGCTCTGTCGCCCCCATTGGGACCCCTCGCGCCTTCCCGCTGCCTGCCTTTTCTCTTGTGGGAGTTGTACCGCGTTCCCGGATGGGGTCCGAGGCTGTGTGGTGGCGTCTGCTCTTTTCCCGAAGGACGGGTGGCTTCTGCACCTGTCCTGACGCTGGGGAGGAGCGGGTGACTCCAGTGCCGGCGCGTGGGCGGGCGGACGGGCAGGTCCCAGGGGCACTGCACGTCCCGGGGAGGGGCAGCTGGACTCTGATCGTGTCTCTGCCTCTCGTCTGTGCTCCCGCAGATCCCGGCTCCTGGCCCTCGCCTCGCCGCGTCATTGATGGGCAACCAACTGGACCGCATCACCCACCTCAACTACAGCGAGTTGCCCACAGGGGACCCGTCGGGGATCGAGAAGGACGAGCTACGAGTTGGGGTCGCCTACTTCTTCTCGGATGAGGAGGAGGACCTGGACGAACGCGGCCAGCCCGACAAGTTCGGCGTGAAGGGCCCCCCGGGCTGCACCCCGTGCCCAGAGAGCCCCAGCCGCCACCGCCACCACCTGCTGCACCAGCTGGTCCTCAACGAAACTCAGTTCTCCGCCTTCCGGGGGCAGGAATGCATCTTTTCCAAAGTGAGCGGCGGCCCTCAGGGCGCCGACCTGAGCGTCTACGCTGTCACCGCGCTGCCCGCGCTCTGCGAGCCGGGCGACCTGCTGGAGCTGCTGTGGCTGCAGCCGGCGCCCGAGCCGCCCGCCCCCGCCCCCGCCCCGCACTGGGCCGTCTATGTGGGTGGCGGGCAGATCATCCACCTGCACCAAGGCGAGATCCGCCAGGACAGCCTGTACGAGGCGGGCGCGGCCAACGTGGGCCGGGTGGTGAATAGCTGGTACCGCTACCGCCCGCTGGTGGCCGAGCTGGTGGTGCAGAACGCCTGCGGCCACCTGGGCCTCAAGAGCGAGGAGATCTGCTGGACGAACTCGGAGAGCTTCGCCGCCTGGTGCCGCTTTGGTAAGCGGGAGTTCAAGGCGGGAGGGGAGGTGCCGGCCGGCACGCAGCCCCCGCAGCAGCAGTACTATCTCAAGGTGCACCTGGGCGAGAACAAGGTGCACACGGCCAGGTTTCACAGCCTGGAAGACCTCATCCGCGAGAAGCGCCGCATCGACGCCAGCGGCCGCCTGCGAGTGCTCCAGGAGCTCGCCGACCTCGTGGACGACAAGGAGTAGCCTCGTGGGGGGCCACCTGCGCCTCCTGTCTCCCCGCGCCCCGCTCCCTTCCCAGCACCCGGGCTTCCTGGCCGGCGATCCGCGACCCCCGTCCCCCCTCGAGCGCCCTCCTGCGGCGGCCGGTGCCCAGGCTGCACCCTCGCACCCCTCCGCAAGTGGCCGGAAGTCTCAGGAACTGGCCCCGGGACGAAAGGGCAGCTGTGCGCGCCTGGCTGAGCCCCCCCCCCCAGTGGTGGTGATGGTGTTGGGAAACCCAGCGTGCGCTTTCCCCTCGAGTTGTAACGGGGGAAAGGAGAAAGGGCTGAAGGGAGCAAGCAAGGACGTGGCTTTCCCCACAGGTCGCTAGTCAGTGACTGTCACCCGACCTCCTATAAAGGGACCATCACCGCCCCCAGTGCGCACACACAGACCAGTCGGAGGTGAGAAATGATCCTTCCAGGGCACAGTTCACCTCCCGTATGAACGTGTCCCCAGATTGCAGGATTTCCAAGAAATCGAGCCTGTCCCTTAGGCACTTGTGAATAATTCCACAAGACAGCACTTTGGGACTCCGGGTTATCCCGAGGCTGCCCGGGACTTTTCCAGCTCTCCAGCCCCAAGTCTCCTGACATTGGTATTCCAGTCTCCGGGCAAAGCTGTAATGTTTGCTTCCAGTCCTTTCCGCCGAGGGAAGCGACCGCCACCCCCACCCCATTTGCCTGTGAGTCTCCCTCGCTGGCAGAATGGAAGCCTTCCTGGTCCCGGAGGAAAATGGCTCAGCTGATTTGGTGAGGAGCGCGGGCCCCGCCCCCGGCGAGGAGAAGGTTCACCCGGTGTCTGGGAACTTGAATGTGTGGAGACGGTCGCTTGTTGTTCTTAACCCTCGTTTGCTCCCTGATGGGGCTGCATTTCAGAAAGAGTCCTATTTTTTAAAGGGTTGGAGGAGAGAGAGAGGAGGAAGATGTGGCAACATTCAAGAAACCAGCATTATTACAACACCATAGCCAGTATATTTAGTTTGGCTTTTCCTAACCTAGAAATCTTAGAGGGTGGGGAAGTGGAAATAAAGTTTTAAAAGTGAGAGAGCAGTTTTCCAACTATGTCAACAAAGCCTATCGTGTTGATGTTTTTATTGACCATTTTAGCAACATGCTAATAAAATTTCAAATTGAAATTTTTATTTTCATGGCTTTAATCCATGATAGTTTAAATACTGGGGGCCATTAAGAGTGGATTTAGCTAAGAGCTTAGCTAACATTGCCTTTTCACTCTATTTTTCTCAAATCTTATGAGAATTCTGTTTTTGCATATTGTAGTTAATTTTTGGCTTGAAACGGCAGTCCTCGTAATGGTGAAGGTGTTAATCAATGTGTATGTTGTACTGGATTTCTGTCAGTTAAGGGGTTCACTGCTTGGGTGGAGATTGCTAGCGGGTTCAATGAGGTTTCTTTTCCCCATGTTGTATACCATTACCATTTCACATTTGCATTTCTCTTGTTCTTCCTCTCCCCTTGATGTCCTTAAGAAAGGACTCTAGAATTGGTGGCTTTTTCCCTTCCTCTTTAGCCAATCCCACAATTCATTCCTGAAAACCAGAAAGAACTTGTAGGACCAGGGCAAATGTGTGTGTTTTCCAAAAACTTAAGGCTGTTGGAAACCCCTTCCTTGGCCAAGGATGTACCAACTTCTCTGCCTGTACTGCAGCCCCAGCCTGACTGACTGTTAATTGATTCAGTGTTAGACACCTACAGCATCTACGTCCCTTTCCAGGGGATTTGTCAAATAATGGTGTTTAGCTAATTGTGGCAAGCAATTGCATTTTGACAGCTGTGATTTAGTTGGACGGCAAATATGGCCAAAGCCAGTTTCTTGGCATTTCAAAAATAATGCAATAAAAACTAGTCGAGGTTAGCTGAGACTGGAAATGCCTTTTTTCATGGTGAAATGGTTCATTTCTGTTTTGGTTTTTTTTGTTTGTTTGTTTGTTTTCCACCTTGGATTCATTCCCTGATCTTGAATCAAAAGGTCAGATCAATGAAATATGAACTAGAGTATTTTTCTTAAGCCTATTGAGTGATTTATTTTTTAAAAAATGTTTAAATGCATATGCTTTTCTTTCAGCGCATACAACGGCAAAACTTTTGTAATAACTAACTTACCTTTGCATGTACGGGGAACTAAAAGTCACTTAATTCCCTAACTTACTCCTCTTTCAAATAGCAGATGGCAGATCATAAACCGAAGTTCTTTATTGTGTCTACCTTCTCCACATTCTTTACTGTGTCCTCCCACTGTATCTTGGCTCTCTGCTGTATTAAACACCATCCTGAACACCGGTTCCAGCAGAACTTCTTGACATTTTGTCCTCCACCTGTCACTCAGAGGGTGGAGCTTAAGCAAAAGAAATGCATCGGTCGATCACACCTAATACTAACATTTTATTTCCTCTGATGGCACATAATCTGATTTTTCTCTTACCGAGATGGTCACTATAAGAACAGGGGACTGGCCCAGCACCTTTATACTTTCTGAGACTCGACTGTCAGTAAAAGTAAGAGTTTGGCCGCCAAAGTAGCATTCGTTCCTGTATTGGTCTGTCAAGGACTGGGTTGATGGTAAGACTCGTACAGATTCACAGTAGGAGAGCACTCCTTACAGAGGGGACCCCTGGTCCATGTTAATAACAGCCAATGGCAAAATAATCCTAAGCATCGTGCACCATGAAGAGGATATTCTCAAGATATTATCTAATAACTTTCTCCTGAAAAAGTGTATTTTGAGGGCACTGTTAACAGTGTGAGTGAAACCAAATGGGTGGGTGTTCCTTTGAGAGATGCCATGGGCATACTTGATTTTTTTATTTTGAGTGAATAGAGGATCCCCGGATTTTAACAGAATTCTAAAAATTAAAGCCAGAAGCCTCCTAACATTTTGATAGAGGTCAGGAATTTACTTTTGGTTGGAGTTCTCCTCAAGAGAACGGAGCTTCACTGTACTTTTTATGATGCTGAGTGTGGCCAAGCTGGAAGTGGGTTCCACCTATTCTCTGGTAGAGGAAACATACCCTTGTGCCTCTGTTCCTTCTCCACCTTCAGAGGCTGACCCTGAAAAAGCAAACTACTAAAAAAAGAATGAACGTTTGTACTCCGAGGAGTGCTTTGCTACAGATTTTGTTATTAAAAATAAAAGCAAAAACAAAAACAAAAAGCTGGGGAGGAGGAGAGAGGATGGGCATACTTTAAACAAAACCAGGTCTGAAACTGGTTACTCTCCAAGTGTATTCATGAAAAACCAATCCTGTACAAATTACATATATTACATTTATTTTTTTAAAGTTTAAAGTATATCCATGAGCTAAATAGATACATATATATATATATATAAAGTTCCTCAATATTTAAAAATTTAAATCCCAGTCATGACTGTATATTATTAAAAGAAAGACTAAATATGGATTCACTAGCAGATAACACACATTTGCACCAGATTAGAACATCAAACGCGGAAGCAGCTGTAAGACCAATTATGTGACATGATTTTACCACCTTTAAAAAAACATGTTTGATATTTATCTTCCTCTTTGTGTCGTGTTTCATGGTGAACACTTTTGTTTGAGTAATGATTTTTTTTTTCTGAAATGCATGCCATTGGTGTTCACAAAATAATGAATTATCTGAATAATCAGTATATCCTAACAGTCTTCAAACATTACCTTATTGGTTAATTACATGTTTATATGTTCTTTCCTTCCCTAAGAGTTCAGTCTCTTAGTCATCGAATAAATGGAGCAGAGTGGAATTTCAGTGAAATTAATACCAGCGGCACAAACATCATAGAGCAACCTAATTTCCTTTTGTCCATATGCGTACCTTCAAAGCTTTCTGCTTTCTTGCTTTTAAACAGGTGAAGAGAGTCTTGTTAAGTTTGGCTTTCAGACATGACTTGCCACACGGATAATGGGTTTGTAGGTGAAAAGTACAGACTTTCAGGTTTCTAGAAACACGAAGAACTGTGTTTAGAAAATGGTTAACACCCAACTTGACCTTTTTGGTTGACAATTACTAGCTATTGGCAGAATGTGTGTGTGTGTATGTGTGTATATACATATACATACATATATATATATATATATATACACACACACACACACATTTACACACGGACATCTGTGTACACATACACATTTGCATATACACATATACTTACTACACGTTTACATAATGCATGCATTCCATCTGTGTCCGTAGATACATTCCTACCTACAGCTAGTAATCGTGTTTCATTCAGAGATATATACAGACGTGTGCACACACAAAGATTATTTAAGACAAAATGGAGAGTGACTTGAGACCTACAAAAACAGGTGACATTCTCTGGGGTCCTCACAGCTAGTGAACAACTGGACAGCCAGCTGGCCGTCCCTGAAATGGAGCATAAAGAAAAAGAAGAAAATGTGGGAGTCGCACTTAGTTTTGTCTCAATTACAGAAGTACGTGTTCCTTGTTTCTCTAACTCGAAAGACTTAAGATTCAAAGGAAAGCTGCAAAGATAAGAAAGTAATTACAAAATAAGACGCAAGAGCAAGTGGGAAAGCTGGAACATGATAAAAGAAATGAATAAGCTTTGCAACAGGGGACGCCTATTCTCTAACCAAAGGCAGGAAAGCCGAGATCTTATTTTCTGACCATTTAATAATTTATAAAATCCCCTTGATTCCATCACTCACATGTTGTATGTTTACCTCATTTGAACCTACAATAGAAGAAATTTGGGTATTTGAAGATGTTGGGGAAAAGGAAAAATCATCTTCTCTGGCTTTGTGGCTGTGGGTGAGTCGTGATGCTTGCATTTACTGGCAACAAGCACCCAGATGAACCGTCCCCTGTGCTGTGGAGTGTAATCAGTCTCTCTGGCTCACGGCGACTTGTGCTGAGGCACAGAGTAGGTGCTCAGTACATATAAGGCTAAGTGAGGCATGTCTACACCTCAGGTGTTCTCAGTGACACCTGATCACTAGGAAAACCAGAAATCCCACCACATGGCTTCTCTACAAGGAAACCTAAATCACTCTAATTGAAATTGGCAGGCTTTTCCCACCTCAGAAGAACCCACGAAAATATAATTTATAAGGCTTAAGACTAATATCAGGGGAAAGGTATTCTGAATATTCTATTTGCTAACAGGAAAAAAAAAAAAACTATCAAAGAATCCAAAGACAAAATGTTCTTGTCATTTGGTTAGAAAGGGGAAAGCAAACTAGTAACTCTGACTATACCTTCCCACAACTTCATCTCTCATTTACGTCAAGGGGAGATTTTTCTTGCATGAAATCACAATATTACTCCTTCAGAAAGAAGCTTATTATTAAAGCTCTTGCTAAGAATTTTCTTCAGTTATGTAAGGAAAAACCTACCAGAATATGAGCTTAACTCTCTGAGAAAATTAGATTTGACGGAGTTTGGTCATGGGTGTTTTTCTGAATAAACATTATTCATTTATATATGAAAATATCCAAATAATGGCTATGCCCATTGGCTTTTATAATCCAATTACTTTTTTATGTGAACATGAGTTCTGAACTTAATTTTGTCCAAAGGGGAGAGGCTTGTAAAATATTAGGTATGAACAGAGCCAATGTCCTAAATTCCAAGCACAAAATAAATGCCTCAAATGTTAATCTGAACTGTATTCAGTCTTCCAAAAAATAGAAAGAGATCATATAAGGCTACTGCTTATGTGCTTTCCAAGAAAATTCTTGCCATCAATCTACAATATAGACGTTAATGTTCTATTCATGCCACAATGGGAAACTTGAGGGCTTCTCTGTTATGACTATACTGATATTTGCTTTAACAAATACATTATTATTCTAAATTCAATCATTTCCCCCTCCAACAGTCCTGCAACATGCCAGCTCTTTGCTCACTGCCAAGCCCCTTGTTTTCAGACTCTCCTGGGGAATGAGCAAATCCAGGGGGATCGTACTGACAATGATTCTGTAAAACATCTCCCCGGCTCTCGGCACATGCTTTGTTTTGTCCTGCCTTCTGCTTCTCAGTGGAATTGTCTGCCCCAGGTCTGAGCCAGAGAAAAGCAAGTCTCAAGGGTAGGGTTGCCCAATTTGGCAAATAAAAATATAGGCCAATCAATTACATTTCAATTTCAGATAAAGACTAATCATTTTCGTATAGGTGTATCCCATGTGATATTTGAGACACACTTATACTAAAAATGATCTTTTTATTTGAAATTCAAATGTAACTGCATGTCCAGGACATCACCTGGCCACTCTACTCAGGGAGGACCTTACATCTCTAAGAAGCCAGAGACCTCTGATCTTTTAGAGTTGACAAATTAAGGACACATCCTCTATCCACAGCATGGAAGTGTATTATCAGATTGCTCATGAGTCTTCTAAGACCAAGGCCAGATTCAGGTCCAGGGACAAGCACATAATCCAGGAGAAGCCACAGAAGGAAGGGTTCACAAACTCCCTAATCACTGACAGAGTTGGTTGCATGTTTGTGTTGATGGGTGTTTCATGCATCTCTATTCTTATACTCTTTTGATTATGTTTTGTTGGACTTGCCATCCTTTATCTGAGGATATGAGGAGCGCTTTCCCAGATACAATCAGAAATACTCTATGTCACTGTTTCTAATCCCACCTGCTACTTATCCCAATCCGGGTCCTCACGTCCCACCTGGCTATCCCATACCTCCTCTCCTGTCTCTATCCTTCTGGTGCTTCTATCCAAACGTGTGTGGCTACAGTGATCTTTAAAAAAAAAAAAAAATAACGTTTATTTATTTTTTTTTGAGAGAAAGAGAGGAAGAGAGAGTGCAAGTGGGGGAGGGGCAGAGAGAGGGGGAGACACAGAATCTGAAGCAGGCTCCAGGCTCCGATCTGTCGGTATAGAGCCCAACATGGGGCTCTAACTCATGAACTGCGAGGTCATGACCTGAGCCGAAGTTGGACGCTTAACCTACTGAGCCACCCAGGTGCCCTGATCTTTTAAAATACACACTCATGCTCACAAGATAAAGACCAAACTCCTTTTGAAGCAGTGTCCTCCATGGTCCAGCCCTTGTCTGCCACCAGCTTATACTAAGGCCACATAAAATAGTAGGCAGAACATGTAGTTTTCATTCATGCTTTCATGACTTTCTATGTTGTCCCCTTTATCTGATTGCCCTTCTTGATTCCTGAGGGGAGAACTCTTATTTACCTGCCCTTCACAGTAGCGCCATGTTACTCCCTGATATGGCTTTGGTAGTTTTCTTCTGTGTGTTCCCATTGAATTTGTTTATACCTCCCCCAGACTCTCCCCTACTATAAATGTTGTTTACATCTGTCTCTCTCTAGATTGAGCTCTATTGGGAAAGGCTCTGTGACTTACTCATTTCTGCACCTGCAAAGTCTAGCATTTGCAATAGATGTTCAGTCAGAGTCTCCTGAATGAATGGAAGAAGTGGGGAGAGGGAGGAAAAACTGGCCCCTCCATAAGAATGTGGGACATACTGCCCGTGGTTTCTCTCTGAGCCAAACCACAGTAAGAATGGGCTAAAAGTGTCAACATCTACATGATTCTCCCTAAAAACCCTACTGTAGAAAATTAGTTTCTGTTTAGAAAATAAGCTAGAATTGTGAGAAATCTATATTACTCTATAGATGATGGGAGATTAGCCATACATAGTTGAAAAGGCTTCTCTGCCCTCATTATATTGATGCCAGCATTTCTTCATGAATGAACGTTATGAGTTTCATTATGATGGAAATGCAGATTTGTCTCCTCTTGGTAATTCAATCTCCACCTAGGTGAGATAGCTCTGTGAGTTGCAAATTTAGAAGGCAGCTGGGGGTTGACTTGCAGGAAGTAAAAATGAGACAAGACATTCCCCATATGGGCTACTTTAGTCAGTGGGCCCTCAAAGACCAGAGATGTTCCATTGGCGCAGAACACGTCTGAAACATCCAAGTCCTGTTCACCTTTTGGAAAGTAAAATCTTTCCCAAACTTACTAATAAGCAAATCACCTATGGCATCTGTGGAAGGAAAACAATCCCCTTGCCTAACATTCCAGCAGGGGGAGCAGGAGAAAACCAGTCTTGGATTGATGACATTTGGACCTCTAGCTAGCTGAACAGCTAGAATAACTTGAAATAATTTGAAGTGCAATTGAGCACTAAAAATGTACCTAGATTAATGTCTTATAAAATATATATGCTTTTATATTTGAGATCTTCCCTGAAACTCTTAGGAGAAGCACCCTGTATTTTTCCAGTGAAATACTATTCTCTGAGCACCTCTGGACATTAATGTAGTTTAATCTGGTTTTGGTCATGGTTATGGCTATTTGTACTTAAGAAAAGGTATTTTAATTTGAGATTTTTAAACCATAATATCCTGCTGAGGAAAAGAAGTGTCAAAACTCAAGAATGGAGTGCTTCTTTGGAATGAAATACTACTAACTTGGGATTAGATACCTAGGTAAATACGGGTTATGGTAAAACTGCTTTTGCCCAGAGAGCAATTTCTAGAGGAGACAGCAGATGAGATGTTTCATTATGCAGCCTCACCATCCTCATTTCAGAAATCAGTGCCCCTTGTGTACATCTGCTTTATTTGTGTGTAATTTTATGAGACAGGATCTACACAAGGAAATGGGAGCAGAGGTAGTTACTTCATCCTCTACAGACCAACAAAGTAAGTGCTTGACAGCCCAGATCTGTTCTGCCCATGTTACTTCCTTAAAATCTTTAAGGGTTTTCCATAACTTGCCAGATGAAATCCAGACTGCATGGCATCATTCGAGCTGTGCCCCGTCTGTCCCCTATCCCCCAGCCTCTGAAGCTTCATCCCTTGACTCGTCACAGTAAATTGTCCCTATGAGTCCTCTGTACTGAACCATTTACCTTTCTCTAAAAACCATGTCATTATATGCCTTTGCTCAAGCTTTCATCTACATAGAACATCCTCCCCGCCTTCTTATCCACATGTCAAAATCCTCCTCATCCTTTCATTCATAGGACATTTATTAGCTGTTCCGTGAAGCCCTCTTTTTCCTGCAGTACATTCTACTTCAACAACAGGCCAAATTAATCCTTCTTCACGAGTTCCCATAGTTCTTTATCTGAGCATTTAACATTCACTCTACTCACTTAATATTCCAATTTTCAGCCCCTAAACTATGCCAAACACAATTTACTTAAGTTAATGGGAACCAGATTGCCTGCTGAATTGGGTTTTAATCTTGAGGTAGGGATCTTGGCATTCTGATCTTTGGTTCCTTAGTAGCTAGTATCTGGTCACATTGGATGCTCAACCAATGCTGTCTTCATTTGACTCAGTTAACTTAATTAGAAAGCAACTCTTTTGCTCTAAGAACAACGGTAAGTGCTTTTTAAAAATTAATGTTCTCATGGGAGATCTACTCCCTAAACATTTGGTGGGTCCCTATTATAGGCAAGCCTTTGTTTTACATCATGTGGATACAAAACATAGTCTAGACTTCAAGAACTCCATCTGGTAAAGGAGAGAGGTACACTATTAGCCACAATCCACTGCAGCCTGGAATGTAGGTCGTTACCAAGGTACAATGAAAAAATATACTATAGAAGATCAAAGGAAGAAGCACTTGGAAGGAGACATCAACTTCAAGAAATGAGTCCTTGACTTGCGTAGAAGATCTGAATGGTGTTTTTAAGACAACTACACATTTTTATTGAATCTTTATTAACAGATGGGAAAATAGATAATTTTGGCATGTTATTTAAATCCAATAGACACTCTTTTGTCATTTTTATGTAAAATGCTATTTTTAGAGTAAGTTTGGTCCTACAAATTCTGTAGACGTGAGATTTACATATATTGAATCAAAGCCATTTTGCTGTGGAACTACTGAGATTGGCAGGTTATTAGCATTTAATTTACCAGTTAATTCGCCTCCCAGTACATCTCTGCAGGCAAGATTTTGATTGATAGGTGAACTGGTTGCCTAAGATTTAGTTCACAGGGTTAGGACAAATTCTCTAGCGGGAAACTGTGCAAATTTGGGACTTCTTGGGGAAGGGCTGGGGGCCCTGAGCAGTGATGGTTTTAGGCCATCTGAGAAGATGCTCTCATACAGGGAGAGAGGCCAAGGCCACAGACAGGAGGGCAGAACAGTTTTAAGGGGCAAGGTAACTGTAGAGAATAAAGCCACCAAAATGTCAGAAACCATGAGGACATTACTCAGATGCACTGTGCAAAATGTGTCAAGATTAAGACCGTTTTGCCAGGCAGAATTAATAGCTGACGCGGAAATATGGCCGGCAGGAAACTGACAACTCTGAGAACTGATACTGGCTCTCAGTCTATATAAACATTCCAATTTCAAAGTGCATTGTGTTTAATTTAAAAATGGCCCTGTGAAGAAAACAGGAAATCTATCAACTTTGACAATATTCCTTCAATTCAAATAACAGAATTTCTTTGAAGAAAAATAAATCTAAGCCTGTTGCACAAGGACACCCTGAATTTGCTCAGGTCTTTCCCATGGGCTTTGATGCCAAGTGTTGGCTTTCTAAATTCTTCTAATAATTTTAATACATATGTCCATGAAATTTAGCATATGATATAAGCAAGTTTTTCCTTCTTGTGTGGAATTCTCATTTGCTTGAAAATAGAGAAATCCCAGATTCTTTGCAAAGACGGAGAAATAGTCAAAACGTCCAGGTGTATATAGGTGTGACTGGAGAGCAATTCTTTATGTGTTGAATCTCATGTTAATGAATTCCAAAGAAAAACAGCTGACTTTATGCATTTATTTTAATAAGGCCGTGAAAACAGTTCATTTACAGTATAAAAACCCCTTGTCTTTTAAAAATGCTAGACAGAATATTTTAATAAATTAAATTTGTCTGCCTGTCAAATCTGTCAAATTGACAAGAACCCTCAAGGAGTATTGCTGATGTTGTAGGTTTATTCTTCCAATAGGATTACATTTGGAATTTAATATGGGCTGCTTAGTGGAAGAATCCATCCATCAGAGTAATTTTAAGTAACAAACACTAACAGAATATCCTAAGTCTCCAACCTTCTAGGGCCAGGGTGATTCTATTTTCTTTGCAAACTATTTTATTACCCATGATAGTGTCCTGAATATTAGATTTGTCTACAGTGATGAAATAATCTAAGGAGGCAAATAAGTCCACATCATCAGAATAATAACTACTGACATTACTCAGAGATGTGCGGCCTACACAGTCATTGTCATCCTTACAACTAACCTGTGTCAGATCTCACTGTCCCCTTTGTACAAATGGGGATACTGAGGCTCGACAGGGGTAAGCACCCAGCTCAATATGACACAGCTTGCATTGAGTAGAAACAGCATGTTGATTCAGGTGCTCTGATCTGAAGCCATTATGTTTCTCTGTCTCTCACAAGATTTCCCTGGAACAATCAAATGTCTCCTTCCACCCTTTTCTCGTAGGGAAACTCCACTTCAAGTTTCCTACTAACATGTGGGAGTATTTTTATTATGCCTCTGCTAGCAGTTGGACAAAGAAGAACTCTTAATTTTTCAAAACAATGTACCTAAGAGAAGTAGGTATTAGGGTGTTCAAAATCACAACCGCAATCAAACTCTGGACCGACTGTTTAACACATAGCTAATCACCTCAACTTGATTATCTGTCTCCTGGAATAAAATTCTCAAACGCATGTCTAAATGTCAAAATGGAATCAAGCTTCAGTGTTGAGGTTCTTCTGTTTTTCATCCTGAACTTCAGAAATAGAGATTCACCTGTTAGATAATATTTAAGGAGTTGCTGTCCGTCACCAGGAGTCCAAGGCAGTCGTCACCTCAGAGTCATTTATTGGTCAATAAATATTAAGCTAATTATAGTATTTGGAGGAAAGATCTCTCAAAAATAAACAGAAGGAAAAAATAACCAATATATACATACTCTGCTTCTAATTCCTTATAAGAAGTCTAAAATTTTGGATTAAAAAAAAATGTATACAAGACTTCAATTAAATTTTTCTGACAGCAGCCTGTAAGAGTTGTACAAAATGATGCCTGTTTTAATAGCTGGCCAGCCCTAACAGCAGGGTAATGGCATGAGTCAGGCTCTGCACAGCTCTGGCTGTAGGACATATTTATACATATGAAGAGACCTGTTTAACTCAGCTACGAGAGCATTACCATGAGATGCTGCAGTGAATGAATGTTTACCCATGGCCAGTCTCATGAAAGGATATCTTATGTCTCAACCTACGGCATTTCCATTTCTGAATGAGATTAGTGATTCCTCATGAACCATGAACTCACTAGAGATTGAAATAGCCTGGAATAAATAAAACTAAGTAAGTAAATCATCTAGCAGAGGATGGCATAATGGAAAGGATGTTGGATTTTGAAAACCACATGGTTACAAATCTGACTCCTCACTTCCTGGCTGTGTGATCTTGGGCAAATCACTGCCCTGGGCTCCTATCCCTTTGCCTTTGAAAAGATCATAAATTCTAACTCACAGGGTTAGGAGGAAGTTAAATTTTTTTTATGTTTGTTTATTTTTTAGGGAGAGAGAGTGCAAGCAGGGGAGGGGCAGAGAGAGATCCAAAGCAGGCTCTCTGCAGACAGCAGAGAGCCTGATGTGGGGCTCAAACTCACAAACTGTGAGATCATGACACACACCGAAGTCAGACACTTAACCAACTGAGCCATCCAGGCGCCCCAGAAGTTAAAAATTTTAATGGCGATAAAATGTCCACCTACAGTGCTTTGTAAATAAAAGGCATGCAGTTGAATCCAATGAATCTAAGCTATTAAGGGAATTTTCTTTTACCGTTGAGACTACAGGTTTCATAATTATTTTTTTTAAGTTTATTTTATTTATTTTGAGAGAGTGAGTGCATGAGCAGGGGAGCAGCAGAGAGAGAGGGGGAGAGAGAGAATTCCAAGTAGGCTCTGTGCTATCAGGAAGGAGCCCAGTGCGAAGCTGGAACTCACCAACCTTGAGATCATGACCTGAGCCAAAACCAAGAATCTGTCACTTAAATTACTGAGCCACCCAGGTGTCCCAGGTTTCCTAATTCTTGAATGGGTTTGCATTGTCTCCACTCAGGTGGTAAATCTTTGGAGAGAATGAATCTTATCTTACTCATTTTCTATTCTCCTTAACAGAATTTCAAGTATGTAATAGTTGTTCAAATATTTTGATAAAAATCAAAGATTTACTGAAATTTCACCTAAATAAAGGTGCTGTGAGGAAGATACAAATTGGTGTGGTTTTGTTTGTTAGTTTTGTTTTGTTTTGTTTATGAAAGCAGGAACTACTCTATTAGGGGAAGGAGAAATAACCCCCTCCCAATATGTTATTCAAAAATTGCATCTCAGCTGCATTGGAACCCCCCCCAAAAACTACCTGTGGTTGTGTTTCTGTGGCCAGAGAGTTAGTTCCCCAGGCATTATATCCTCCTTCATGGAGAACCAGTCCACTCTTCATTGCATTCCCTCCTTTCGATGGGCCCAACACTTACAATTAACTTCTCTACCCTTGAAACTGAAAACTCTGTAACATGGTTTGCCTCTGGTGCAAATTGGATAGGGATCTTACACAAATGGCTCTTTATTATAAAATTATGTTTTCATTGGGTGTTTAGTCAGATTTTTAAAGTAAGAGGAAACTTTTATACATATGGTATTCCTCAATCTGTAGAGACATCTGTTTCTTAGACCCAATCTCCCCTTTGGAGTACCTGCCTAGTTCATTAGCATGGTGGTTTTCAACTTTCTGGCTCTTTGGGTTCCTGTAAGTTATTGGGAAGCCCACCAGAGCTTTTGCTTATGTAAGTTACACCCATCAATATTTGCCATGATAGAATTAACAGTCACATTTAGAAAAAGTATTTATGTGTTTAAAATAGCATAAATAAACACATTACATGTTACATAAACAATAATTTTAATAAAAATAACTATATTTTCCAAAAAGAAAAGTGAGAAGAGTGCTATTGGCTTACGTTTTTGCAGATTTCTTTAATGTCTGGCTAAAGAGCAGACAACTGGATTCTCACGTCTCCTTTGCATTCAGTCTGTTCCTTCACACATCATGTAACCTCTGCAGAACTCTGCAAAAACATTCGTGAAAGAATTAAAGTAGAAAAGCCAAAATCTTAGGATTATGAAAATAGTTTTGACCTAGTACACCCCATGAAAGGGTCTTAGGGACCCCACAGAGTCCAGGGCCCCACTTTGAGAACCAGTACAATTAGATCTTGCCCCTGTCTTCCGCGTAGCTTCCACCCAGCTGCTTCCAGTATTCACACCCAGGAAATCTATCTGCCAAATTGCCACACTGTCAGTGAAATAATTGGCATTAAGTCATAAAATCAAAGGCATCTTTTTTTTTAATCCTAAATACACTCATGAAGGGTAGCTTCTCCCCTGTCACTAGATGAAGTGAGGCAGATCCCTGAGATTTTCTCTTCTCTCTTAGATCGAAGAAAATCCCATTTGTCACTCTAAACACAAAACACAGTCTCACTTGGTACCTGGAAAACTCAGACCCTTGAAGGAGCCAATTTCCAACTTTATTAAAGGTTACAGTCCCTGCCTCTCCCAAATGGGAACAGCTGTAGAGCGCCCGCCCTGCCTGTCTTCTCTTTTTTCTTCCTTGATAACTATAGACTCCCATTCCTTTGGAGTGTGTGTGTATGTGTGTGTGTGTGTGTGTGTGTGTGTGTGTGTGTGTGTGTGTGCGTGTGTGTGCGTGCGCGCGCGCGCGCCTGGCGGGGTGCCAGTATACATGGACAGGATGATGTATGTGGAGAAGATGGTGGAGAAAGGCTGATAAAGAGATCAGGAAATGTAAGACATCTGGTGCAAGGAACACATTCAAGTGTCCTTTTACTGGATAAACCTGGAAGTGGGCCAGTCTCTTGTCTTCTGAATGTTCTGGGAAGGAATCCTAACTGCTACATACATGGAGCTCTCCAATCGTTCCCTGAAGTCCTTCTTGCTAGACTTGAGCTAAGGCAGGATTGATCCACTGCACCTCTTAGGGGGTGTGTGGCACTTACGGTAAACCAGCACCCCCCCAAAGATCCTCTCCTTTTGTACTTTCTTGGTGCAAGACTGAGTTATCTAAGTGAGTTCTTCACTATCTACAGTGGATTTTTTCTAGTTCTTATTATAGCATCCTACCTCTTTTCTATCTGTGACTTAATCAAAGCATCCAGTTTAATATCTTGTTATCCACTTTAAAGAAACCAGTACCCATTGGCTGTTCCCTAGCTCCAGGAGCTCAGGTGGCCTCATAATTTGTTGTTTCCTTGTGCTCAGGAAAAGTACTGACAGCTCATAATTGGTCATATTTCTTAGGAAATTTGCATTTAATCTGTGAACAATGCTTGCTTTTTTTTGGTATAATTTGTCTTACATTTTTGAAAGTAATAACTATTCATTAAGTTACATTTGAAAAATGCAGGAAAAAAGGAAAACATTGTCTATAGTCCTACTGCTCATATAAAACCACCATTCACTTATATGTATTTTCTCCTGATAATATTTCAATACATGTCTCCATTTTAGCTGTATTCATATAAATCAAATTTTATATCACATATTTTATCACATATTGGTGTGCTATAGGCATCACCAATGTCAATACAAACTCCATGTAAACATCAATTGAATGCTTGCAAAGTATTGTATTAAATGGATATGCCATGGTTTATTTAATCATTATCTTTATTGTTAATGTTTACATTGTTTATACTGTTTGGTATAGAATACCATGCTGCAATGAACATCTTTGGGTAGACTTTCTTTCTATATTTTGATTTACTTCTTAAACTACATTTCTGAAGATGGACTTATTAGGGAAACAGATATGAAAATTTTCAGGATACACGCACCCACACACGTGTCTATATATATATATACACACAATTTCACAAAAGGAGATCATAATTCAGGATGCTCAGCTGTGGAGCATGAGTTTATCATATGCCTGTGTTCATGACACATTATCATCATTAATCCATGTAACCTCTCATTCTTTATTGGTTAATTTCCTTTATTTCCATCATCATTCTTTCCACCACTGCCCTCACCATAGAAGATCAATCTAATATGCTTGATATACATTCCTCTATTTGTGTCTGGTCATAGAAGCATGCATTTTTATTTCGCGTGCACATATGTTAAATGTACACAAATGACATTGTGCTATGTACCTCATATTGTTTCTTACTTTTTTCATCCAACACTTTTTAAGATCTAACCATACTGTTCTGCGTAGATCTCATCTACGATTCCGGAGGGCTGTATGACATTCTGTTCTGTGCATCATACTGTTATACTTCTCTGTTTCCTAGTGAGTAGACTCCCCCAGACTGCTTCTAGTTCTGTACCACAACAAGGGTGCAGAGAGGAACTTCCCTGTTAGTGCCCCTCATGCATCTGTGGGAGATACACACACACCCAGAGAGAGACTTCTGGGTCTCAGGGCAGACCTCTAACTGGACTAAAGTCTGGTTGTTTCCCAGAGTGATTGCTCTGGTTTGTACTCTGTGCAACAGAGCATGCAAGTTCCTGCATTCACACTTTCCGCCAACACTTGGCATTAACCGACTTCCTAATTTTCTCACTCTGACACCAGCGAAGTGATATATTGTGGTTGTTTTCTTTTGCATTTCCCTTAACACCCATGAGCTTATGCATCTCTTAGCATGTACATTATTTATGTTTCTTAATCTGATTGCCTCTTTATATCTTTGTCCATTTGTCTGATGGGATTCAAGGCTTTCCCCCCCATTGGTCTATATATTATAAACATTAATGATGTCTTCATATGTTTAATAGGATTTTAGATTTTTTTCTCTGAAAATCTGGTAGTTTTGCCTGTTAGTTTGATTCATACATCTTTTAGTTAGTTATATCTAAATTGAATGTACATATATCAAATTGGTGATGAAGTCTATTATTTTGATAAATGCTATTAATTTTTATGTATTAATCTTCTATCCAAAAATCTTGAACCTTTCTTCTTATTTCTAAACATTGTCAGCTACAATAACTTTTTTTTTAAAAATAAAGCTGTCTGTTTTTTACCCCTAGAAATTTATAGAAGCTCTTCACATGTTGGGGAAAATCAGCCCTTTCTTTGCCTGTAAACAAAGGACTATTTTACCCTTTGTTGATTAATGAGTTGTAAACATTTTTGTCTGCATTGGGATGATTTGCCATGCTATTATGGAATAGAATCTGTTAATCTTTCATTTTATTTTATTTATTTTTATTTTTTTATTTTTGGGACAGAGAGAGACAGAGCATGAACGGGGGAGGGGCAGAGAGAGAGGGAGACACAGAATCGGAAACAGGCTCCAGGCTCTGAGCCATCAGCCCAGAGCCCGACGCGGGGCTCGAACTCACGGACCGCGAGATCGTGACCTGGCTGAAGTCGGACACTTAACCGACTGCGCCACCCAGGCGCCCCTAATCTTTCATTTTATAATTTACTTAGAAAGGTCCCCCTTTTGGGGCGCCTGGGTGGCTCAGTCAGTTAAGCATCTGACTTCTGCTCAGGTCATGATCTCATGGCTCATGAGTTCAAGCCCCACATCAGGCTTTGTGATGACAGCTCAGAGCCTGGAGCCTGCTTCAGATTTTGTGTCTCCGTCTCTCTGCCCCTTCCCTGCTCATGCTCATGCTCTGTCTCTCTCTCTCAGACATAGACATTAAAACAAAAAAAGAAAAAAAAAGGTCCCCCTTTTTAAGAATTTTCTTGTGCTCTCTTCTAGGAGCTTTATACTTTCATTATTTTACATTTAAATATTTTATTCATAATTTATTTTGATACAAAGCATGAAGTATGGATCCAAGTTTATTATCATAATGGCTATGTAGTTGAGTAAGCCAAACCATCTTTCACTATTGATTTGAAACATGACCTCCATCATGGGCTACATTTTTGCAATATATATGTGAATCTATTTCTTAATTTTATATTATTTTCCATTGTTCTGTGCCTTTTAATGCTTCAGGTCTATACCATATAAATTATTAGAGCTGTATATTGTGAGGTTAATAGCCAGTAGCACTCATCCTCTTTCATTCCTTTTTCTAACTTTCTTAAATACCCCTATTTATTTTAGTTTAGTTTAGTTATTTGCCTTGAGAGAGAGAGCATGAGGGGGGAGAGGCAGCAAGAGGGGGGAGAGGGAGAATCCCAAGCAGGCTCAACGCTGTCAGCACAAAGCCCAACGTGGGGCTTGAGCTCACAAACCATGAGGTTATGACCTGAGCCGAAACCAAGTAGCCGACGCTTAACCAACTGAGCCACATAGGTGCCCCTATTTTATTTCATTTTATGTGTTTTACCCCACTGACTAGAATATCCGGTATAAGATTAAACAGAAACAATGTTATCAAGTACTTTCACATCATTTCTGAGAGTAGCAGAACTTCTAAAATTTCAACCTTAAGCATAATGTTTGCTGTAGGTTTTTAGTAGAAACTCTTTATGAAGTCAAGGAAGTTCTCTTTTATTTCCTTTTTACACTATATACCAACCATCAGATCAAATGAGAAAGACTGACAAGTGCTGGTGAGGATGTGAAGCTCCTGAAATTCTCAGACGCTACCGACTAGCATTTAAATTGATACAGGTTCTTTGGACAATTTCAGTCTCTACTAAGTTTGGAAATACTCATACACTGTGACCCAACAGTTCCATACAGATATGAGGCCCTAGCAATGCATATACAGGTATAACAAAAGAGGTGTACGAGAACATTAATAGTAGTTTCAGCAGTAGTAGCAAAGAGCTGGGAATAACCCAAATCACCACCAACAGCAGAGTGGATAAAGAATTTGTGCTGTGTTCACATAGTGGCTTCTATAGCAATAAAAGCCAGTGAATTATGCTTACATGTAATAACATGGATAAATCTCATTAACATGATACTGAACAAAAGAGCATATGTATTATTCCATTTAAAACAGGCAAACGAATCTGTGGTGTTATATATAACCACAGTGGCTATCTTTGGGTGAGGAGTAGTGAATGGCAGGAGCATTAGGAAGACCTCCGAGGTGCTGGTGGCCTTCTGTCTCTTAATCTGGGTGGTAATTATACGGTTATGCTTTTCTCTACCTAAATACATTTTTTTTTAATATCTAAGCTTGCCAAGTGACCAAATAAATGAAACAATGAATGAAATTTAGTGTAAATTAAACTGGAAAAGACCCTTGCTTGTACTGGAAGTGCGATATGTTTTATTTGGTTTGGGTTTTGTTTTGGGGTTTTTTTGTTTGTTTGTTTTTGTTTGTTTTGGTTTTTTTATTTGTTTGTTTTTGCCCTGGTTCTGCCTCTAATGAGCTATGGGATTTGTTTTTCCAGCAAGTTATTTCCCCACTTTGAACTTCTGTTCCTAATTTCTAAAACGAGGAGGCTGAACTAAATAATCTTTACATTCCCTCCCGGTTCTAAGATGCGGGAAGTCACCTGAATTTCTTATTTTTGATGAACTTTCACTGAATGTGAGGAAGAGCTGGTTCCTTTTGTTGTTCTTTCTACTCAACCAGCAACATCCCAATTATACTTTGGCTTTCGTTAGTAGCTTCCCAGATGATTGTTAACGCAAACTGCCCATGCCAATCGATAGTGATTTTTCTCACTCTAAATTACATTCTTTATTTGATTTCTATATCAAACTTTTGAGAGTCTGTTTGGCATAATCTATGCCCATATATTTCTGGACCTATAGAACTGAGGAACTGTTTCTGGTGATTCCACCTAAATGACCAGTTAGTTGTCTTAGAAACCACTGCTCCATCACACCCACCAGACTATAAAGGAAATCATAAGAACTTCAAATAATCCGCTGATGGCTCCTGGGTTTAGGGATGGCTCTACACACTCCGGAAACAATCCATCCTCTCTTCCTGTGACAGAAACTGTTCGCTGTATGCCCATCACTATTCTCCCTTTCTGTAGCAGGAGCAACTATCACACTTAGATGTTTATGTGGCTTCCAAGAATAAAGACCATGTGCCAAAACCTTCCCTGTGTTTACGTGTGGTCATGTGACTGAGTTCTGTCAAATGAGATGTGAGCAGAAATAGTATGTCCAGTGCCCTGAATGTGCCCTTAAAGGACATGGCTGCATCCTTCCTTTTCTGTTTTCTCTGTTGTGCTGGCCGGGAGGTAGATGGAGCAGTGAGCAACTTGCCTTTGGAGACAGAGACAAATCCCTGGGAATGTTAAAGATGTGTTAGAGAAGGTCAGATAATGGGCCTGGGCTCCCGAGAGATTTATGACTCACATTTATGCCACAGAAGCTAACACCTTTAGGAAAAAGCAAAATAACTTCTATCTTGTGTAAACCCTGTTATTTTGGATTTTTGTCACAAGGCACAGAAACCATATCCTAACTCATATACTCCTTAAATGTGTTCCTGGAACCACACACCATGACTGGAGCCTGTCTATACATGGAGAGTAAATGGGGCAACTGTTCTACACTTTTTCCTAAGGTTTTTACATTTAAGGTTAACGTTCACGACAGGACAGCTTCTCTCTTCTTCTTAACTTGGCTCTGCATCTTGCACGAGGCCCAAAATCAAAGGAAAGAAAATTCAACATCAGGGCTGCTACTCAAACTGACCTTGAGATATAGGCAAATCAGCCAATTACCGTAGTCTGGGCAGCGTGGTGGAGTGTTTTCAAAGAAGCCAGAGGAAATGGCTTGAGGAGAAGAGCAGTTTAAAATGTAGGGCCATCTGAAATCATTAACATCATCCATTAAGGAAATAAAGAGGGTGGTTCTTTAGAGTGGATAGTAAAATGTGTTTTGGAAATTTCTCCTGTTGGAGAAACAGAAAATGTCTCTAATGGTAAAGACCAGGAAAGAGAGAGGTGGACGAGAGGCGAAGAGTTAGAAAAGAAACAAATAATTATAAAGGACTAGAGATACAGAATATATAAGCACTATGGTATTTACAAAATTGATCCACCTTAAACATAGTAATTTCTTTTAGGACAGGGGCATCTTTTCTCATACTTACTATCTGCCATTACTGCCGTGAGAGAAGAAGACAGAGAGGATACTGCCCTCAGACTTGGTTACTGACTCAACAACAACTATGTGCTGGGAACTCTTCGGGTGCCTGAGTGAGCAGAACAGAATCTACGCCCTCACGGAGCTCACATAGGGACACATACAAAGAACAAATCAACAAACGTGTGCAATATAATGCCAAATGCCCACAAGAGCAAGAAACAATAATAAAGCATGAAAAAGGCACAGTGAGTGATGGGGGTAAGGAATGTGCTATTGTAGAATGAATGGTGGGTCTGCTTCTCCGATGAACAGATATTTAAACAGAGTTTTGAATAAAGTGACAGACAGCCATATCTAGAGGAAGACCTTTCCAAACGGACAGAGGCCCTGAGGACGGACAGAGCTAGATTCCTTCAAGCGTGGATGGCAAATACATCACATACTCTCCCCACTTCTGCCCAGGAAAGACAGCCACACAGGTGACAACCCCGGCTAGCACGGCCAGGCTAGTATGGCCTCGGAATCCTTCTGAACCCAATAGTCTGGTAAACTAGTGATAGGTAGGAGTCAAGACAGGGATCAAAGCCATTTGTTACCACTGCTTTATAGTGTAGACTTCTAAATTCTACCCATAATCCTATCTTCGGCTTGTTTGATTTTTCCAGTGTCAGGGATACCACCTCCCACTGTATATGGTTGGAAAAAACATCAGGGCTAGGAAAATCTCATTGCCATGGATACTTTTACTAAATATTTACTATTAAAGTTAAAATATTTATTATATGCACTATTTATCGTGTGTTAAAATTAAAATATTTACTCTTCATTAAATATTAACATACTTATTAAAATATTTACTCTTTGGTATCACTATGGGCACTCTGCTAAGTCTTAAGGATCTAGGAATAAAACATTTCATTACCTCATAAATCAGAAAGATACAAAAGAAAAGTCATTACAATATGGTGAAATAGATACTGTAAGAACTCTGAAAATGGTGTGCCTAACTTGACAAGTAATGGGCTATTGTTAGGAAAGGGATCACGGAGCTACCAAGAGCAAAGACTTTAGGCGTAAACAGACTTGTGTTTTCTAGTTGGCCGTTTTTAAGCTAGCGTGTGACCTTTGTGGCATTCAGTTAACCTCCGTGAGCTTTGATATAAAAAACACCAAAGAAAGCACATGGCATAGAGCCCCTAGCACATAGTAGACACTCAATAAATAGTAGTTTTTTGGGACGGCTGGGTGGATCAGTCAGCTAAGCATCCGACCTCATCTCAGGTCATGGGTCATGGGTTCAAGCCCCACGTGGGGCTCTGTGCTGACAGGCCTGGGAGGCTGTTTCAGATTCTGTGTCTTCCTCTCTCTCTGCCCCTCCCCCACTCATGCTCTGTCTTTCTCTCTCATGAATAAACATTAAAAAAATACAATGAATAAATAAATAGTATTTTGTTAAGGTCAGTTTGAAGCAGGAAATGTTTTTGTGATAACTGCTGCGAGTTCGGATCATCAGTTGTGTGAAATAGGGAAAAAGAAGCGAGATAGACTTCTTTCTATGTGTTTAGTCAAAGAGGCATGAAAGGACCATAACATCTATGGGGATTACATTATTACGGCAGGTACCACTACGACAAAAACAATGTGCGAATTAGTTACACAATTCCATTAATCCTAAAACACATTCCAATAGCAGAGATGTTGAAATATGAAAAACATACACTTTAGAGTCAACAAAATTGGTATCTAAGTTTTTTTGTGGTTTTAGAGCCGTAACATAAAATACAGAAGAGAATGAAAAGAGGCTAGATAAGTAAGCTAGAACGGGTCATGAAGTGTGTCTGTGTGTGTGTGCACACACAAATTTAAATTTAAAAATTTAAATTTCAATCACAAATTTAAAAATCAGGACATTATCCTGTGGCCAAACTAGAGTCTTTAAAGATTTTAAGTCAGAAGAGATAGGAGCTGTTTGGAGGTATGGTGGGAAGAATTGGAAAAATGGCCTGACAGCAGTCACCTGTGAATATGTGGCATCCTTACAACCAGAGATTGTGGTTTTTGTAAGACTTGACTGTGCATTTCAGTCACCTATGAAGATTTTCAAGGAATATGTCCATTTTGGCAAGTTGTTTTTTCATTGGCATAAAGTTTTTATAATGTATACCCATTGTCTCTGAATCTCTGTGGACTCTGCAGTGATGTGCCCCCATTCACTGTGTTTTCTATATTTTTTTGCCTTCATAAATCTTGTAAGAAATTTATTGGGTTTATTATTCTTTTTCTTGGGCTCAAGGGTTGTATAGAAGGATGTTCCTTTAGTTTCCAAATACTTTCAAGATATCGTATTGTTTCTGATTTCTACTTTAATCCCAGTGTGGAGAGTATATTCTGTGTGATTTGAATCCTGTGAAACCGACTGAAACAATTTGTGAGCAATATAGTGCATCGCAGTGAATATGTCATATGCACATCATGCTTACAGTTGACTATTTATTGACTATCACCCTAAATCAGAAATTTAGACCCAAAGTATAAGTCCAAGCCCAGAAGTTTGGAATTGCATATTGACGTTTCTTTTCTTGTGTGTGGACTGTAACAACTATTTATTTATTTATTTATTTATTTATTTATTTATTTATTTAAATTTTTTTTTCAACGTTTATTTATTTTTGGGACAGAGAGAGACAGAGCATGAACGGGGGAGGGTCAGAGAGAGAGGGAGACACAGAATCGGAAACAGGCTCCAGGCTCTGAGCCATCAGCCCAGAGCCCGACGCAGGGCTCGAATTCACGGAGTGCGAGATCGTGACCTGAGCTGAAGTCGGACGCTCAACCGACTGAGCCACCCAGGCGCCCCTGTAACAACTATTTAAAGTATTTACTATTAGGGGCCGCGTCGGGCTCTGGGCTGATGGCTCAGAACCTGGAGCCTGTTTCCGATTCTGTGTCTCCCTCTCTCTCTGACCCTCCCCCGTTCATGCTCTGTCTCTCTCTGTCCCAAAAATAAATAAACGTTGAAAAAAAAAATTAAAAAAAAAAAAAGAAGTATTTACTATTAAACCATCCTAAACCTTTGCACATGAAAAGAAAGGAACTTATCTTGACTCCCTACTTTGCAATGTTTGTAATTCTTTTCCTATTTTTAATCCTCCTGCTTTAGGTTTTCTACAACTATACTGATAATGGGTGTGCCGTGTCTGTAAGGCAATTTTTCTTATTTCTAATGGAACTGCAAACATGTTACACTACTTGTTTGTGTGTAAAGTGTTTTGAATAGTTGTATTTTGAGATTTTTTCCCTCAGAGTTTCATATTATAAATACCTACTATCAATAGCTTTGCACACCTTGGGTTTTTTTCTTCTTCTTTTGCATTATTTCCTTGAAATAACTCTTCTAAGGACAATGCTATTGGCTAAAAGGGTATAGGTACACCTTGGATGTGCCTATTTGTCTCAGGCGCCCTTCAAGAGGCTGCACCACCGCTATCAATTACCTCCCTAGGTCTCCTCCTTCTTCGCCTTGCTACCATTGCCCTTGACATTGCTACTCTCGAGCATTCCTGTCCTCTTTAGTAAACTCCTTTCTTAAGACTCTGGATGGACTCCTTCTATTCTACTTCCCAACTCAAATGTCACCTATAAAACTCTGCAAAATTCCCAGGAGGCCTGGTCACCACCCTCCTCCATTCTAATAACATTCCATGCCCATCTGAACCGTGACAATTACAGCATTCAAGTTCCCCGTTCTCTCCCCCACCTCAATATGTTGTCAATTGTCTTATTAAAACCCTTAATAGGGGCACCTGGGTGGCTCAGTCAGTTAAGTATCCAACTCTTGATCTTGGCTTAGGTCATGATCTCACAGATCATGAGTTTGAGACCCGCGTTGGGCTCTATGCTGACAGCGTGGAGCCTGCTCAGGATTCTCTCTCTGCCTCTTCCCTGCTGATACACTCTCTCCGTCAAAATAAATTTTAAAAAATTTCATTTTTATTTATTTTTTGAGAGAGAGACAGCATGAGCAGTGGAGAGGCACAGAGAGAGAGAGAGAGAGGGAGGGAGACACATAATCTGAAGCAAGCTCCAGGCTCTGAGATATCAGCACAGACCCCATTACGGGGCTCAAACCCATGAACCGTGAGATCATGCCCTGAGCTGAAGTCTGAGGCTTAACCGATTGAGCCACCCAGGCATCCCAAGTAAAAACATTTTAAAAAACACCTTAATGCCCATAGTAAGTGACACAACAGAAGATATTTGACAAACTTTTATTGACTGAACTTTTATATTCCTCAAGCAATAACAAACAGGCTTTGTTCTGCACAGTCTGGCTAACTGTAAATTAGTTTTATCATTTTATTTTCCTCTTTCTTGCTTAATGGCTTATATTTATGTTTACTCAGTAAAAACCTAGATAAACACCAATCTGGGCTAGCTATTGTGATTTGTGACATAGAAGAATTTTACTAAAGTAAGAAGAAGTTGGTTTTAACCAGAGTTATTTTTTTTCTGGATTTCTTTTAAGCATTTAGGAAAGTAAGGTTACATTACCTGTAAGGGACTGTTATCCTGTTAGAACCTCTACACTGGGCAATCGCCAGATAAATATCCAGCTCCCACCTCTAGCCCAGGACAGTCAATACAGTCCTTCAGAAAAGCGATTAAAGGTGCTGAAATGAGAATATAAAGCTACCTGACTGCTGCCTGCACTCACCATTTAATCTAACCCATTCACTATCTCTTCAAAATTCATTCTGATTTCTACAGAGAATTAACGATTACAAAATGACCTGTGTTAAGCTGAGCTACAGTGAGGAACAAAGGAGGTATATAAAAAGTGCTGATCCCATTTTTCTTCTTCATTTAAAGACAACTCCTATTTTGATCAAAATTTGGAGGAAATTAAGATAGGAAGTTTCAAAATTGTGAAAACAATGACTTACAAAATCCCCTGATTCAAATATGGGAGGGAAAAATGTTACTCCCCCAGAAAGGGAGAGACTAGAGAAAAGATTGAAGAGAATGGTTAATTACCTAAAAGGCTTAGGAAGAATGTGCAGAAAATATAGTTACGGGAAATTATAGTTGTGAAAGTGGTCAACAAGAGACAGCGTGTAAGTGATTCAGTCACACAATAATGTTACATAGAGAAAAAACACCACTCAGCAGGTAAGAGGCTTCCTCAATTCTGCTCCCTTTGAAAGTTACATATTAACTTTTGCATTTGGCAAAAATCACTCAACTTTGGGTCAAGAGTGGGATCTGGTCAAATATTCCTTGCATAACATGACAAGGAGGATGAAGGGGGATGGAGAAGAAGTCAGCTCACTGGGCAGCCAGGCTGGGGAGGATGAGGTTGTGGCCATGGCTGGGAAAATGGAGGGGACGTCATTCTGTGACTGAGAGAGACACTGGACAGGTGCAGCATTTGGGGCTTAGGATTGGGTGGGATGTCAAATCTAATCTGAAAACTGGAGAAGGCTGAATGGCTTGGCATCTCTGAAGGTCCAGAAGCTCTTGAATCCAAAGGGGTGTTGGGAGATAGGCTAGCTGCAGAGATCCACAGTCAGAATAGTCCATGAGGGCCTGTGGGTGACTGCCTGAAATACATTTTGTTGTCAAGCTGTTTTCTGTGTACCAGCCACAGCTTGAAGCACGGTTGAGTGACCTGTTTTTAAATCCAGGAGCAGGATGCATAAAGCCTTGGTAAATATTACCAAATTGTCTCCAGGATAATTTTATCAATTTCTATTCTCACCAATGGAGAATGAATGGACTTCCTCACCACCTCCTTGCCAGAATAAGGATAAATCCTTTTTTTCTCTTACTTCTTTGTCAAATTGGCAAAGAAGAAAAATAACACCTTGCTTTCATCTGCACTTTTAAGTTACCAATAAACATATTTTTATATCGTATTTATTTTGATATAAATTGATAGCATCTTTTAGATTCATTTTTATCACTGCTTTAAAATGTTCATAAATGTTAAAAATATGGCCATTGTCATTTGTTGAAATCTTCTATATGTATTTTAATTCCAGTTATGACCCATGACCTAGTTGTAAGCTATGTTGCCGAATTTCTCAAGATTTTCTCCCAGTGTTTTTTATATTTACAAAATTTGTTTGTTTGTTTTCCAAGCTGAGGGCATTTAAGAGCTAACATTTACTTTACGAGTTTTTTTAAATAACTTTACTTTTTACAATAAAAAATTTAATTATCTGGGTTTTATTTTGACTAGAGGCAGTGATATGTACAGGGCAGGCAAGAGAGCTAGTTGAGCAACTTGACGCAGAGAGGGATTTACTAAGAAGTTTAAGCTAATTTTCTGAATTATCAGGAGGGTTAGGGTGCCAAACAGCAACACAGACCAAAAAAAAAAAAAAAAAAATCCCCAGGTGCATCATGGGAGCATTCTAGGGGACATCCACTAGTGCCACATGCTGGGGACTGGTGAGCAGAAACCCCACAGCAGGAGCCCCAGAACAATCAAGTGTCTTTGCCACGAGACCCAGCTTCTTATCACTACTGCCAATTCTTGATGTCCATTTCCATGCTCCCAATGACGCATGGCTGTGTCTCCTGGGTGGTATGCTAGCTGCAAAGAATTCTGAGAATGTGAACGCTAGGAGCTGACACTACGCGATGCCAGACATTGCCCTATACACGTTTACAGATATTAACTAAATTTCACAATCTCCTACGGGGCAGGAATTATTATATCCCCATTTTGCATATGACAAAACTGAGACACCAAAAGTTATCACCCCACCCAACAGCTAATGGATGGTGGAGCTAGGATTTGTACCCAGGTTGACAGGCTCCAGAATCTGTGCTCTTAACTACCATGCTGTATAGCTAATGGTTTTAGGCTTCGCAGCCTCTAAGGTACAAGAAGCCAAAGCTAGAAAGAAGTGGGGGTGGGTGGCAAATGAGTCCATTGGCACAGTTGTATACAGCCACTGATCTAACTTTTCCAAAGGACCTTTCAAGTCTCCATGTCCTTCATTAAATAATCTTGCTTTTCTTACTGACTTATAACTAATGGCCTTGTGCACTGAGTGGGCCCTCAACAAATATTTGTTGACTGAATGAATGAAAATTTTGGATCCTTATTTCAGGACTATCTATTTTGGCCCATTGTCAATTTTGGCATTTAGTGTGATATTTTCACTTGCCATTCAAGATGTCCTCTCTGGATCTGCCCTCTATGTCCACCCTTATCTGTCCCCTATTTTCCGATCTCCGTGGATGGCATCAGCAGGCTCTTTTGCCCCTGGGCAGAAGGAAGAGGGATCAGGCTGGAGTATGTGATGCTATTGCTTCTTCTTGGTCATGTGGCCTTGGGTTAGCCTCTCCCTCTGCTGAAGAACCCAGCTCCTGTCATATGTCCCTCCTGGCCACTGCTCTCCTATCACTGGTTTTGTAACTGCCCTCTCCACTCCGCTTCAGGCCTGCGGACTCTCCACTGTTGCTAGCCTGCAGTTCTGCATAATCCCTTTTTGGTCTCTCTAAAATCTGCCCACACTTTTGTAAATAGTCCCTTTATTAAACTCTCCTCAAATTACCTAGTCTGAGTGCAGCATCTGCTTCGGTGAGTCAGGAACAGCAAGCTGTTTTAATCACTGTCATTTTCAAACATGTTTTAACATCTGGTAGGAAAAACAGTCAAGATTTTCCCCAACCTCAAAATCTCCTCTCCTATGTCTTTGTTCTTCCAGATTAGAACCACTCTGAATTCTAAATTATAATCTATTGAATTTTAAAAATTGAAATATTATTAGACCTAAAATTACTTTTTTTCTTTCCGAATGAGGACATAAAATGCCTTTCCATTTATTCACATCTCCTTAATGTCTTGCTGTAAATATTTTCAGTTTCCTCATGTAGCCTTGCATATTTCTTGTTGTTCCTGGGTTATGTTAGAGGATGAACAACATTTTTTTTCTATTGCAATCTTATTTTTCTCCCCTGTAATTTCTAGCTAGTCATATCTAATATCTACATAAGCAGTTCATTTTTTTATTTTTAAAATCCAGACACATTACTAAACCTACATTCATTTAAACAGGTTGCTAATTCTCCTGAATCTCCTAGATAATTCTCTTCGGTTTACTATAAGCGCATTCATATATCTCCTACCAATGATAATTTTACTTCTCCTTTCTTATGTCCGTTGTATATTTAATTGAACTGTCTAAAGCTTCTTGAGAAGGCATGATAATGGCCTTTAAGATAAAATCTTGACTTGCTCCTCAGTATAATAGAAATACCTGTAATGATTCAACGTTAGCATTCCATTAATTTTGGATTTTAGATATTCTTTATAATCTTTGGGAAGTGTCTGTATATTCCCAGTTCACTACAAATGGTTGTATGTTTATTTCTTTCTCTCATTAATCTGGAATGGGTGGGTGATAAATTTCATTAAATGACTTCCCAGCACTTTTACAGATGATTAAAAATGTTCCTTCACTAATACATCAATAAGATGTATTAAAATAATACAACTAATTTTATATAATATCTTTTTGTTCCAAGAATAAAGCCTATGCAGCCACAGTATACTAATTGTTAAATACAATTCTAGATTTCAATTTCAATTTCTGGACATTTTACAAAGTTTTTTTCTTTCTATCTATTTTCAGAATTACAGGCGAGATCCTGGTTCCCTTTTCGGTGCTATCACTGTCGGGTTTTAGTGTAATAAATTTGTAAATATTTCTGTCTTTGCTTTGGAACAATTTAAATAGCACAGGAATTATTCCATGAAAACATAAAATATGTAAAACTGTCCAAGCAGGACATCATGTAGAAGCATAAATTTTCCACTAATTTTTTTTTCAATTCTAAGGTTTACTCAGGTTTTTCATTCGTCTTGAATCACTTTTAGTCATTTCTGTTTTCATAGGAGATTCACTTGTTTTTTTTTCTTGAGATATTCAAATGTTTAGCACAGAGCTTTTCATGATTTATTCTTAATCCAAATTTTTAAAATTGTGCTTTGAATTGATCAGTTTTACCCTTTGACTTGTAAATTAATTACCTTCTGATTATCATTGCTTTTTCTCCCCTATGGTTTCTTTAATGTTACTGCTCCTGCATTTAGTAAAATTCCCAAAATTTCATGCTTAATTAACTTAATACATTTGGATCTTTTAAACAATTAAATTATGAATATTATTCATTTCACTACAAGTACAGGACCCATCTTCTACCGTTTCCTGTGTGTTTCTTTTACACAGTTTCTAATATGCATATTGTACTTATGTCTGTTTAAACATAGCAATTATTTACACAGTGCTTTTGAGTAACTTTCTTTAGTATCTCTTTGCTTTGTTATTGCTGTGCTTTTCAGCTGTTGTTATTAACTCCTAGGGTTACGTACACTACTGGGATAAGAGACAATAAGCTGCAAGTTGTTTCTTGTCAAAGTTTAAGAGCAATATAGTTATGACTTGCTAAAATACACTGCATTGCTATAATATTATCACCCTAACCCTTGAGGTCAAACCCTTAAACAAAGAAGAAAGGGGGCACCTGGATGGCTCAGTTGGTTAAGTGTCCACACTCTTGATTTTGGCTCAGGTTATGATCTCCCAGTTTGTGAGATGGAGCGCTACGTAGGGCTGTGCACTGACAGTATGGAGCCTGCTTGGGATTCTCTCTCTCTCCCTCTCTCTCTCTCTGCCCCTCTCCTGCTTGTGCATGCTTGTGTGCTCTCTCTCTCTCAAAATAAATAAACTTAAAAAAATTAACAATAAAAAAAAATTTCAAAGAGGGAAATAAACACTAAGATCCAGACACTGGCAAGCATACTCCAGACTCCATATCGTCCTCCATACTCTGGAAGGGAGACAAAGGCTCAATCCAAGATTGACCATTGGGCCCATGATCTCTGCGTCCATCCCCGAACCCACTCTATAAGCCCCCATGTGCTGAGGCAGATAGGAGTGGGCGGGGAAGTCTGCATTGTCCAAAGGCAGCCTAATGCGCATGTATTGTGCCTTTCATTCAGACACAGAAGAATGGGCCTTGGGCCTGAAACTCTTCCTTACCAAGGGATAAAGAGCTCACACAACCCATACCAGGCTTATCACTTCCATGGGAATGTCTTCCCCTGGTACTGGCTCAGTGAGTGTTCTTTGTTCCCGGTAAGCAGGCACATCGATGGTGCTGACCAAGGTCTCAGTCTTCAAGAGTTCCTACTTCAGCTGGTAGAGGGAGAGCTCCTTCCACTGTGGCATAAGAGTGATAAATTCAGGCCAGTTGCCGTGTACTGCCTGCCTGGACCTGCTGACACCCATTACCAAAGCTGATCGGTCTCTGGCCCTTTCCCATATGGGTAAAGCTTGTCCTACTCAGTGCATGACTGTGTTTTGTTTTCCTTGGTCACTCTGATACAAAGATGCAGAGGACAAAAGTGTGGCCTTCTGTTCCTGATGCCTGGCAACACAATGGGGATCTTTGCCATTCTCCATGTAGTGGGAGTCCTCCTCTGGCGCTGGGAACTGGTGCCTGGTGTTCTGCTTAACACAGAGGATGGCAGGTGACTTAGTTTCCATATCTTGTCCCTTGTGCTTAGTGGACCCTGCCCATCCCTAAGGGAATTAGTAGGAGAGAGGAGCTCCTGTCATTCTGCCTAGGTCATTAGGCCCTCTCATAGACGTTCATTATATCAAATTAAATAGTGGATGAGAACAATGTCTTGTTACCAGTTCCATGCTATGCAAATACAGAAAGCTATTATCTAAAATTGAATGTGGTACAGTATAAGAAAATAATAATATATAACTTGTAAAAATTTGGAATATATTTGTCCAAATGTCCTTTAATACATTAAATGAGAACAATTATTATTCCTAACAAGTGTATACTTTTCTGGGATTTTCCAAAGTATCTGTTCTATTTTTTCAGGCAACCATTTCAGAACCATTGTGATATGTAAGGATTTGCATCATTTGACAGATGACATCAAGTATCACCTAACAGATGAAATATTAAGGACTAAGAGCGTAAATTCTGTGCTTAATTTCACAAAGATAACATGAATAGTGAAAGGAATATAGATATCTATAGATCTAGAAAGGAATTTCTACAACCATTCCTTTAAAATAACCCAGGGCCCACCCATACCCCCTGATGCTGTCTGGGCTGGGTTGGGGGGGCATGCATCCTGGGACCAGTCTAGCTCTAGCCCTTACATGTTACTTTTTACAGCACTCCCATGCCATGTCCCTGTATGGACTATGATTTCCTATTTCTGGAGCCAAAGCTTTATTGATAACACCTGTTCTCCTTATCCATCTGGACTGGGGCCTCCTTGGTGAATGGGCTCCATGAATGTATAAAATGATTCACAGAGTGGAGCATGCCAAGAAAATGGGCGGATTGATGAAAACCCGGTTAGCGAGATGTGGAACATTTGCAAGATTTCGGACCAGTGCCTTCGGCAATGAAGGCCAAAGAAATATTGAGGACATTTCAGTCAGTTCTGAATAAAAAAACAATCCTTGATACATGAATAAGGTGAAAGGGCTTCAGAACCAATCTAGAAACACATAGGAGTCAGGAGGAAAATGTGAGCTTGATTGCTGGTAAAAGTGGACAAGCAAAGTTGGAGCTGGCTTGGATGAGAGCCCAGACGTGCTTCATCTTCTCCCTCTGCCGACCCCTGCTGCTGCAATGGCATTTACTCTGTGTCACATACAATCTCAGGAGGACTGAGGGATTCTCCCAGCAGGGGCAGAGCCTGCCCTAACGATTTAACACATGGAAGAGAAGCCGGGGACACATCTGTCCTGCAAGCTAAGGAGGGGCTATGGATCTGTCAGGACCTTTTCCCAGATAGTATCAATCAGGTAGGTCTCTTCTCCTCGGGAAAGGAAAGAGTAAAGTGGAGAAAATGATAGGCTTCCAAGTGGGGGATCTGTTATCATGAGCCAGCTGGGTGTACCAGGCGAGAAAGAGAGCAAGTGAGCATGATTTCCTAATCACTGCCTCTCAAATTATTAGTGACTACGTTAGTGGTTTCTGGTGTGTCCCACAAAAAGGGATGAGGTTTCATGACAAAGACTTTGAGCGTGGGGGGTGAGTGGTGCACTGGGGAGTGAGTGGTGATGGGAAAGGGGAGCGCAACATGATGTGTGAAGGCCCCTTGCAGAAAGCCTCCAGGAGGCTGTGACGTCTTCCCTCGCTCCAGCCCTGACCTACATCTGCTTGCTACCAGGTACCTTAGCAATGGGCAACACCCCAAAGCTAAAAACCAAACATGAAGGAAAATAAACAAGTTGTAAAATTTTTGTTCCATGACAGACATACATTATTTCAGCAATATCAAAACCAGAGCCAGAATAAATGATCAGCACAACCTAGTTCTAACTTATCATATTGTCCAATTCCAGTCAACCCACCTATGTTGGGTTGACATGGCAAAGGGATGTGAGGAGAAGGTAGGGCCCGGGGACTCTGAGCTTGTTATATGCCCTTTTGAGCCTATATTTTTGGAATGAAATATATTCCTTGGAAGTGTAGTGAAGAAGAAAGAGGTGCCAGAAGGGGTATCAGGAAACGTGGGTTCTGGTTCCACTCGTGTAACTTCCTAGCTCTGTGACCTCAGGCAAGACACTTGATTTCCCTCTATATCTAAGTTATCTCATCTGTAAAATGTCACAAATTTCTTCCTAATTTTAAATTTATACATTACTTTCAAGTCTATCAAAGGTCAATACAACATAAAAATTGGTATCACTAGGCTATGTGTAACGAACTCCGCTAGATTTGTGTAATCTCGTTTAATCCTCCCAACAGCCCTGTGGAGTAGGTGTAATTATCCCCATTTTATAGATGAGTAAACTTGAGCTCTGAGGGGTTAAGTGATTTGCCCAGAGTAAGTGGGAGAGCTGAGATTAAAACCCATATGTTGCTCCAAATCTCCCTCTTCATTTTTATCATGTACTCCTTTAAAAATAGCATTTGCAAACTCTGTCAAACATTCAAAACCATTTCATGACCTTGAACTCCTAAAAAATCACAAGACCATCTGTTTTCAGTTCCATTTTTCAGATGAGCAAACTCCAGCTCCTAGAAAGTGACATTAAGGTCGTTAGCATCAGAGCTGAAATTTCTCCCACATAGGCTGAGCAATCTAGGGCTTTTTCCCTGAGGCAGACAACATTTGGCCATTTCTTCCAGAGCCCTGTGTTCCTCAAAGAAACCCCAATCACTGTGGCAGGCATGCTGTGGCTACTTCTGACTCAGGCAGACAATTCTATTCATTTCCTCGGATGGAGGTTTCTGAAATAACTCTTTTCTTTGACACAGTCATATCTTCATGAGGCAGTATTTGCTGCCTCTTTGATTAAATCCATTAGCTATTCAGACACAGCTGCCCTTCCAGAAACAACATGCCTCCAAAGCCACACATTTGGCAGCTAAATGATTCTGGGCCAAACCAGAGAGATCCAACCCATCCAGCAAACAGGCAAACACGAGCAAAGCACACAATATCGGAGCTGGAAGGGGGCTTTGAAATCATAAAAAGTTTCTGATCCCTCATTGTATAGATGGGGAAACTGAACCTCAATACCAGGAAGGGACAGCCCATGTCAGACACCACTGGAGCCCAGGTCAAAAAGACCTCCCCAATCAGAATTTAGTGGTTTTCCATCTAATGTTGGGTATCTCAACAGCAAGAGATGAAATCCCATTATGACATGGGCTGGGAATGGGAAAGATGGTCAGCACCATTCTCACTTCCACGTAGGGATATGCACATCTCAGAGCTCTCTTGTGTGCCTTGTCTAATTTCATTTTCACAACATGCCACAGAGTTGGGTTTTTTGTTTGTTTTGCTGCAGCAATAAACGATGTGGCTTGTAACAACAAAGGTTTTTTGGCCCACATACCTGTCCAGTATGTGTTGGCTATGACTCTCCTCCACAATATTCTCACTCCAGGACTCAGACTCCCAGAGTAGCTCTATTTGTGCTAGTTGTTAACAGACTGAACTGTGTCCCCTCGAAAGATGTTGAAGTCCTAACTCCTCAGTTCCTGTGAATGTGCCCTTACTTGGAAATAGTGTCTTTGTAATTGATCAAGGGAAGATGAGGTCCCTAGTGTGGGCCCTAATCCAGTATGACTGGTGTCCTTACAAAAGGAGGAAATTTGGACACAGAGGCAGACATACATACAGGGACGATACCATGTGAAGACGAAGAGAGAGATCAGATGATACATCTCCAAGCCAAAGATTGCCAGCAAACCACCAAAAGCTAGGGAAGAGTCAGGGAACAGATTCTTCCTTCCAAACCAACCCTAATGATACCTTGACCTCGGATATCCAGCCCCCCGAATTCTGAGACACCTCTGTTGTTTAAGCCACATGTTTGTGGTGCTTTGTTAGTGCAGCCTAGCAAATACACCGGTCTTGTTGCAGAGAAAAGAAATAATGGCAAAGCACATACTACCCGCTCCCCAAACCTTCTCACATTCTGTTGGCCAAAAAATTTACACAGCTAATGTCAATGGGTGGGAAGGCCAATCCTCATATAAGGAGTGGCCCCTCAGGAAGAAGCAATCTGCAACAGCACTAGTATTGCAATAGATAGATGAGCAGTGAGACACCTTGAACTGAGGTCCATACAGGCCATGTAATTGGTGGAACTGGTATGAATTTTCTGCCCCAAATCCTGGGTTGGTTCTTCTGCATCCCCCAGGTGTTCTAAGTATAACCAAGCCAGACTGCCTACATTTACTTGTATCCTGGAAGGACTAGTACAACTCCCCTTCATAATATCAGCTACTTGGTTAAGGATAATAGAATTATCTTCCAAAAATGCATAAAGTAATTTGACTCACACCATAGTCCAGAGCCAGCTCTCATTCTTTGGAGCTTGCTTAAAGCCCCTTATTAAAAAAATCTCACATGAGCTTATTTCTTGTGAAAATGCATGTATGAATCCTGAGAATTGGTTTGATTGTCGTTTCTTATTAGATAGTTCTGTGTAGATTTGTCTGGGAAGAGAAACCTTTGAAGGTCTTACCATGAGCCTCTTACCATGATTCTCTAAATCTTACCATGAGCCCTTCCTACTCACAATGTTTCAAGAACCAGGAGTTAAATAGGCCAATGAGGCCAGCCAGGCCCACCACAGCACATGGGGTCGTGCCTGCAGGACAGAGCTCTAGGAGGGCAGAGCTGGAATGGACCTTGCCAATAAGGGTGACCAGCTATCTGCTTTGCCCAAGACCAGGGGATTTCCCAGGACAGATATTTTTCAATGCCAAGACTAGAAATCAGGATGGTTAGTGACCTCAGGACTCAGTCCCCCAGTGAATCCAAATCTAGAATTTTATATATGGGAAACCCAAGACCAAAGGGGCAGGGCTTAGAGTCAGAGATCTGAACTGGAAAGGGACATAGACATCACATATCCTGATGTTAGGAAGACCAACCATCCTAGTTTGCCCAAGACTGAAGGGCTCCCAGGAAATGAGACTTACAGTTTTAAAATTAGAACAGTCCTATGAAAACTGAGATGGGTTGGTCATATCACTTTATGTCCTATTTTACAAACAGAGATGGTGAGACCCAGAGACAAGTGAGCTGTCTAAGGCCACACTGGAAGTAGATGCAGGAAGCATCTGTAATTGGTGTTATACTAGTATAACCCCTAGTATTGGTGTCATGCTAGGCTGCATTAACAAAGCACCACAAACATGTGGCTTAAACAACAGAGATGTCTCAGAATTCAGGAGGCTAGACATCTGAGGTCAAGGTATCATTAGGGTTGGTTTCTTCTTAGGTTTGGAAGGAAGAATCTATTCCCTGACTCTTCCCTAGCTTTTGGTGGTTTGCTGGCAATCTTTGGCCTTACCTGGCTTGGATGCATCCACACAGGAAGCAAATTGCCAGAAGGTGGCTTCTCAAGCCTCAGGGCTCCTTCTGTAGTATATACTACAGATTTTTATCTATCATTCAGTGTCCACGTATTCACATTATCAGGCAGGCTTTCAAATTTAGCTGCACCACTTAAGAAGCCTAAAAAAATGCACCATTGAATGGGAGAGTGGCTCAGAGATGGTCCTTTTCCTAAAACCAGCTTGTTGAGGCCAGAGGAGTGTGACCTTGCTCTGGACCTCAGGGTATTTGTTTTCTAGGATTTCTAAACTCAGGAGGCCACCCTACAGTGTTCTCATAACATCAGTCACAGAGAAGAAGTTAAGCCCTTTACTTCTTCCCTAACTGAAGCCACTTGCACAATAATCCCAGACAAGGAGAAGATAGACAACTCGAGTTCTGCACTCTGGACTCAATGCCAACGGATTTGTTCTCCTTATCTGATCCAAGCACTATGTCACAGTTACCACATCTGGATGTCTGCCTCCATTCCGAGACTCCAGTCCCTAATGCCCAAGCTGTGTGCTGCCTAGATTCTTCTAGACCCTTAGTTTTAGTGGAAATAGTATACATTGTAGACCTTCCAAGAGCTGGGTTTGAATCACAGCTCTCCTTCATCATGGTCACTTGACTTTAATAGTATCGCTTAATCCATAGTGGCTTCAGTTTTTATTATCTATCACATTGTTGTGAGGATTGAAAAATAATCACTGGAAAGTGCCTGATGCACCAATTATGTAATATACTAGTTATGGCAGTATATACTATAGTAATATATACTAGGAGCAGTAGGGCCTATAGTGGTCATGTAATAAATGGCAGGGTTGTTTGTCTTTCAATGACATAATAACTGGTTCTCAGATTTCAGAGTCATATCTGGTTTTGAATTCAAGGTCTATCATTTATTAACATATGATCGGGAGTAATATACTTAAAATTCCTGGGGCTCTGAGTATCTTTGAAATGAAGATTATGGATCCATAGTCCTCGCTCTGCGAGGTCACTGTATCTGAGTTTCTACCAAATGGGTGCTCAATACTGTAGCTATCACTCAAGATAAGTTATCAAGATGGCATTGGGTTAGAACATAAACCCTCTTCTTCTGCCTTTTACACCCCTTCTTCTCCAAGAAGTTCCCAAAGAAGAAATAAACACTGAAAACAGTAAATGCCAAATAAACACATAACCTTGAGGTTCCCACCATCCCAAACTCCCAAGGCAGTGCCATGGAAAGCTTCTTTGGTCTTGTTCATGAAGAATAGGTTTATTTCTTCCAATGAGAACTGAAGCAGAGCATTCTTCTGAAATCTTCCATGTACGTTTTTTTGTGTGTGCATAAATTTATTTGAATTATTTAGTTTTTTATCTCTTTGAATTATTTATTTAATTTAATTAGTTTTCTATGTATGGCTGTATATCAGTTCATATTGCATTCAATAAGAAAACCTTAGTGTACATTGATTAAACAAGATGGAAACCCATAAAATAAGTTGAGACACAAGCAATCCATGATTGCAAAGGCTGCCTGCCATTCTCAGAGACGCTGAATCTATCTTTCTAGGCTGTCATCCTTATCACATGGCTTTTCGTCTTCAAGGATTTCCCATGGTAAGAAGGTAGCTGCTGGAGCTCCAGCTACAGTGTCCGGATTTCATGCAGGAAGAATAAAAGAAAGGCAAGGTCAAAAGCCCCGTCCCACTAGCATCAGGCCCATCATATTACCTTTCTCTAGCTGCAAAGAAATCCTGGAAGGAAGATTTTTCTGAGTCTCTATTCCTCAAATTCTAAAATGAAACATTAGGCTGTGTAATCACTGTGTTCTCTTCCAGTTCTTAGTATCTGAGCTAAAAAGGGCTCTATTTCCTGGCTCTCTTTGTAGCCAGAGAAACATCTTTAGGCGACTGACAAAGAAGAGTAGGACTTCTGGAATCCTCTTCCAGGGACCTTGACTCAGATGAAAGATCTTTTAGTTGGTACCTTGCTACTCTGTATAACATTAGGGGTCTATTGCAGAGAAAGAAGGGACAATAGATATTAGATAAGCAACTTGCGGTTTCGTATAGAAAATAATTCTGCCATAATAATTATAGAATTATATTTTATATTCAAATAATCCATATAATTATATTTCATATTCAGTTACTTTCCATAGGTATACCTACTCCCAAACCTTCCCTCTGTTGCTTTTAATATACCATAATAGTTGCCTGCTATGACCAAAGTTGGTCACTGAATCCTTACTCTTTGGTGTGAGATGTCTGTAGGATCGGTGGAATTTGGATCAGCTGAATTTTCCTTGTGATCTGACTATGTCAAATTATATTCAGTTGGTGGAGCACATTCCCTAGGTTATCTACCTTTACAGAGATAAAGAGCTGTGTGAGTTTATAGTTCATATGGCACATAACTGTTTCTATTTGTTCTAAGTAATTCTCATACAATGTTCACTTGTTGCATTCTGTAGATGAAAGCTCAGCTCAGTACCCCCCTACCTAAAACAACACATTCCCCATAGAAGCATAATCACCCAGCATAATCAGAACTGAATTCTTAAATTGTCTACACTATTCAATGTCATTCTATGGATATTTTAAAACATCCCCATTTTAACACTGGATATATGATATTCTTTTCTTAAAAAATGATTTATTTTTGAAGTTCAATAATCTAAATACCCTATAAAATAAACTAAACTGTACTAATAGTCCATTTTATATATATATAATATATATATATTATTATATATATATTATATATATATAAAACTTCAGAAGCAAGACAAGGATAATGCAATACCTGCAAATGATATCACCCAATAACCATGAGATGGTTCGTGAGGTTGACTATATAGCTATTAACTGCTGTTATCCTCCTAATTTTAAACATGAAACAACCAAGACCTAAAAAGCCAGTGACTTCTCTAAAGACAGTGATTCCCTACCCCCTCTCTCATCTGAAAATTTTGAGCTCATTCAATTTGGGGCTTTTTCTGTATTTGCTGTTTCTATAATATGAATCAGGCACTTGACAATCCCTGTTTGTGAAAAATGACTCATAGTTTTCAGGAGAAATACCAAACTTGACCGTGTACAGCACAGTATTGGGAAGGGGAAGTTAAATTTATCCTATAAAGGAGGAAATGCAGAAAAAAACAAAAACTGCCCTCCAGCACCCTACCTCAAAAGTGGCCTGTGCTTGGTCATGAAGGGAGCAAATTAAAAAATAAATAAATAAATGAAATAAAAAAATAAAGAAGATGAAGAGAGAAAAAAAGACAATAAACGCAAAAGACTTTTGAAGGTAAAATATGTTGTAGAAATGAACTGAAGATGTTTAAGTCATTCATGAAAGAAAATAAGACTCCTTTGTAATGGGATACAGGATGCAAATGCAACAGTGACCTATTCTGTGGACCTATCATTTGAACCATGTCCTGAATTCTATCAAGCTGCTTTTCGATGAGCCTGGAAACATTCTCTTCTTTGGATCAGTGAACAGCAGAGTGTGTATCGAGAGCCTACTATGTACCCAGTCCCGTGCTGGGTGATGGAGACAAGGTGAATGCAAAGCTAGGATCTGCATGTAATACGGTTTCAAGGGCTCCTAGTTGCCTCTATGCTCTCTCCCACCCCCTTCAGAATGCCCTCAGCAACTTTAATCCCTTCTGAATTCAAAGCTACCTTCAGAAATGCAATGATTTAAATCAAGGCTCTGTGTCCTATTGAAGTGCGACACAGAGGCTCTATGAACAAAAGCCAGTCTTCAGTCTCTATGAGTCACTTACCTCTTTGTGTAAATGGGTTTATTGAGTGGAGAGAACACAGAACCTGGGGCATAGTGCCCATCACCCCTCAAGGGCTATTCCGGAAGCTGTAGTTAAGCTCTCTGCAGATAAAACCTGGCCTGGCAGATATGCATCTCTCAGCACTAAACAGCACTTTCCAGGAGGAAACAATAAGTAAAATAATTCTTCTGTGGATGGCAACCAACACAGTATATCTGAAGCCATCGCAAATGTGCCACCTGCTTTGAAAGATCCTCCACAACTTTCCTATCACTTCCACGATGACAGCCCCAGGTGCCATAGTTGGGCTACTTCCCCCAAAGTACAGAAATATAAGGTATTTTTGAGAGAGTGTTCCATTTCAAAAGAATATTCTTTTCCATTATCTCATCTGAGCCACACAACAATCCTATAGAGAATGTATAATAGATTCTATTTTACAGATGAGGAAGCAGGGGCCAAGAAAGGAGCCAGAGAAAGACGGCTCCAAGCCACACAGATTGGTTTAGGGTTTTCTAACCTCTGCTACAGCATCCCGTCTGTTAGAAAAAAAAATTCACCTTATAGTTTTACAATACATATCAGTTCACAAAGCTTTTTCACACATTACCTCACTAAATCCATCTAATTGGGCAGAATTTTTTTTCTTCTACTTCTCCCCAAAGACCTCCTTAGGCTGAACTTGTTTCTTGGACTTTTGCCATAAGAAAGCATAGGGAAAAGGCAGACACATAAGGTGAACGTCTATTTTCATAAAACACATAAACAGCCAGATAATCAGACACACAGAAAAAAAATTATGTGGTTAAAAGGGCAATGGCTGGGGCATCAGGACCCTGTGACTGAATCTCAGATTCATACTTTGTCTTGAACAAGTCAGATTCTCTGAACTCTCTTTCTAAAGCTGTAACACAGCAATGAGATGAAGGGATGGGGGTGAAAATGTTTTGTAAATCGCTCTGTGCATGTAAGGGGTTATAAACATCGACAAGAGTGGCCACTACAGGGAGGGCTTGGAAGTCTTGGGCTTTATTTACCTCCACAAGACACAGCATAAAATAGGTCCAGTAAATTGTTTTGAACAAATGATCAAATGCACTTGTATATCAATAACTTGTGTATCGATAACTTGTGTATCAACAGGTGAGCAGAGCCTGAAATGGTGATGGGGAGAAACCGTATTGGACAGGTAGGAGCAGGGAGGCTGGTTGTAAACTATGCAGGATGGTTCCCTCATCTTGCCTAAAAGCCCTCAGCTCCTCTGATGCAAATTCTCTCATCTACTATACTTCCCTGTGAGGTCACCACCCATGGGCTCCACATCACTCCCTTCTCTGCACCAAAGACTTCCAGGTAACTCTCTACCTCTACATCTCTATTCCTATCTTTGTTCGTGATAATTTCAAAATCTGGGTGGATGATCAAACCAGTACAATGGTCTCTAAATTTCTTACCTCCAAAACCCCACTTCTACTTCATTTATCACTCACCTCCATTGGTACATCCTTAGACCTTGTCACTGTTAATAACATACTTTTTCCAACATTTCTATTTTAAATATCCCAACCTTTGTCCACATATTTCCTTCCAACACACACACACACACACACACACACACACACACACACACACCTTCCTCTAGTAGCCTGACTCCATAATCTCCATGACACTAGCAACTGACCTCACACCTTTTCACATTCTCACATGGTCATGTCCTTAGTTCTGGCTTCAATTTATGGTCTACCACTGTAGTTCCTTTGCATAAACCCTCACCTCTCTTGGACCTCCCTCTCCAGCCTGGCACCCTAAAAACTATGATTAAACCCTACTCTACAGTATACTCACATTCAAACAGCTCAATAAAACTGGATGGGAAAAAAAGTCCACATTCATGCTGACAAATCTCAATGTAAGTTCATTATCATAAACTTCAAATGGGCCTTCCATGCTGCCCCCAAATACACATGCATTTCCATTTGATCAATATGTAATTCCCAAGAGATGGGTGGGGCAGGAATTATTACCCACACTTTTTATGGGGAATCAGAGACACAGAGTAATGATGTGCTTAAGATCTCCAAGGTCACTATTTCATAATTAATCTTTCTTCTTCAAAACTCAAAACATTTTTTCCTTCCTCGTTCTCAGCTACTGACATTGACTCATTTCACTAACAAACCAAAAACAGCACGTAAAGTGTCTGTATTCTCTTACCACCAAATCCATAAGCCTACCCAGTATCTGTACCTAATTATTATTTCACAGAACTTTAAAAATGGCACAGCATGAGTGTTGATCCATCTGAATAGACAGCATCTTTGAACACCCTGAACAGTCACAACAGTGCACAATGCTGACATCTCAGCCCAGTCTATAGCCACATGCACTCATCAGACCACACACACATGTGTGCCTCCAAAATTCTAGCTGCCTAGGCTTTCCATCTCTGTCTTTTCAAATCATGGAAATTGAGAGCTCTGCTTGGGCTCTCCTTCCCTAGGCTGGGATCTGGGAATGGCCTCCAGGCAGAAAATGGGGAGATCATGGGGGCTCATTCAACTTGTTCCCCTCTTCTCAGAGATCACATTGTCCTACACAGCCTGTTATCCGGTGTCTTGAAGCAATTTTTTATATATTTTGACCAATTTTCTAGTTATTTGCAGTACGAGAGCAATTCCCAGTGTTCACTCCTTCACAGGCCAGAGTGGGAGCCATTCTGACTCCTTTTCTCATTTAACTGATCCATTTAAGACTACAAGATCCAGTTCTCATCCTTCATTTGTAAACTTGGCATATGGTTATTTGGCTTTGACATTTTAGATTTTATTTTATCTTCCTGTGTCTAGGGAAATTTTAATTTCAAACTCCTCTTATAAAAAGCTCAGAAGTCAGTAGTATGGAAAAATTACACTTATTCACCTAATAAAGCTGGAATTAAATTTGTTTTCACGACATACTTGTTTTATGATCTTAAGCACATCATTACTCTGTGTCTCTGATTCCCCATAAAAAGTGTGGGTAATAATTCCTGCCCCACCCATCTCTTGGGAATTACATATTGATCAAATGAAGGGATGAGTGGCATAGTACTTCGGAAAGAGTAATGTTTTAAACTGAGGAAGGCAGAAAGAAAATGCAGTCATCTCCATGCCCCCCATCACATATCAGTAACTGTACGGTGATTAACATTCATTATTTAATGGAGACCATGTATCTACCTCCTTAGAAACCAATAACATTATCCCCCCTTTTTGTTTTATTATTCTTGATGCAGTAGTTGAGGGAGTGAAAGCAAACTTGCTCTTTTTATGGAGTTACGAAGGAATAGAGCTAGAATCTGAACACTGTATCATGCTGCTTGGTTTTAAAAACTTATCTTTCTTGGACATAAAATGCTCTTTTCCTTTGCCTTCAAAAGATGTCTTTTTCAGTCTTTTATGGGCCAACTGGCATGCCTGCCATTTGATGTGTACTGTGTATATCTGTAAGACTACTTATAAATACATTGCAGTTTCCTCTGCATTTCACCATTTTTTTAATGTTTATTTTTTAGAGAGAGAGTGAAAGCATGGGAGGGGCAGAGAGAGTGGGGACAGAGGATCCAAAGCAGGCTCTGTGCTGACAGAAGAGAGCCTAATGTGGGGCTCGAATACATGAACTGTGAGATCAGGACCCGGGCCAAAGTCGGATGCTTAACCAAAGCCACTCAGGCAACCCTGCATTTCACCTTTAACATGGCTGTTGTCAGAATTTTGTCTCCATTCCCCAGAAATACTAGTTTACAAATTAGAGCTGTTCCAGGCCACGATCTTATGAGGTTCTGTAGTGGGCAACCTTGAAACATTTTCAGGAGAAATCACACCATTGCTTATCTTAAGTTTCAAGACCCCTGCCAACTTTTTCTTTTCACAAAAACTGTCAAACCCTGTGGCCTCCCTTCCACCAGCTAGTCAAGTTTCAGACATAGCATTTGCACATCCTTTCTGTGCCTTTCTAGCAGGGTTAGTGTGAGAAGTTGAATGCCAGGTTAACGAGGAGTGGACAAATTCAAAATAAACGTAAATCAAAACCCTGGTTTGCCTACTAACTCTGTTGTCTAATACGCGAAGAGATGTCATGGGGAAAACAAATCAGTTATTCTGTAGAAATCCAAAAAGTAGTGTCCAAAGGACCTCTGATAGACTTGAAGGGAGGTACCTTTCAACAAGATAAGAGGAAGAACATTTTAAGAAGCAGGACAATAACAGAATGAGCTGAGAAGACATAGGTTCTTTCTCCCCGGAGAAAGGATGAGAGGGTGAGGGTGTGGTGAAAGACCATGTTACCGGGGATTCGGATACAAGGAGAAGTCCTCCACTTGGGACCTACAGAAGCCCCAAGAGGCCTATGAATCCCTTAAAATTTGTGTTTATGAATGCAAAAGTTTTTCAGGAGACAGGGTTTATAACTCTCTTTAGATAGTCAAAGATCTCCAGACAATAAATCTGGGAAACCCAAGGATATCACATTATGCTTTAATTCTCAGAGGAGATTCCTATTTTGGAAAGGATATTAGATTGTTTGATCTGATGTCCTTCTTTACCTGTAATATTCTGCTTCCAAATTAAGTGCAAGAAGGACTACATAAATAGATCTTTAAGAACTGTAAGCTATAGTTCCCATCTACAGCTAATACAATAATAAAAGGAAACATTTAAACTATGTCTTAGCCACTTCCTGGATCCATTTGCAAATAGTCAAGATGTTTTCTCCTAAGCAGAAGAACCAAATTCAAGTCTGCTTCTGGCCATTGTCCAAAACGTGCCGTCACTCAAGAATTTGATTTTGAAGAAGTCAGTAGGAGGAATAATACCGCAGAATTGCATGAACCAACTACATAAGAGTCCAAATTAACATTTCCCTTTTGCAAAAGCAGGGACTTCGAGATGCAACAAACCAAGTATTTAAGAAACACAAGCATCCTATTTTAAAACATCTGAGAATGAAAGGGCAGATTCCAAGTGAAAACCCCAAATCGTTTCCCGTGTCAGAGCACGCCAGAGCACTCAACAAGCTGGGTCTTCACATATATCCCCTGGCCCATCACACATGTCATCTTACTCCAGCCCATCTCTTCTTACCTCTCCCAGTCTCTTTTCTTGGCCCAGAAACAACTTTCCTCCGGAATTTTTAGATGTGCCTTCCAGGGCACCCACTGGTCCTACTTACAGAATCAGGACCTTTAAGTCCATTTACAGAATTTGCAAGACAAAAACGGACATGGATTTCCAGGGCTCGAGGCTTCTGCAGCATAGGATTTAAAAATATGCCCTGTACATTTCAATTCCTCATTGAAAAAAACCTTCCATTTACATAAAAAAAACCTTTCACTTCTATTCACTCAGGAGGATGGCTCACTTCCACAAGCTCCTAAGACTTTTTAAAACATTTTGAATCTCAGTCATAAAAAGAATGCTCTACCACAAGCTGTTTTAAGTACCTTATTTCTTTGTCCAAAATACTGAGGAATCTTATAGGAATAAATCATCAATATAAAAAGGGAAATATGGAGGGGCACCTGGGTGGCTCAGTTGGTTGAGCTTCTGGCTCTTGATTTCAGCTCAGGTCATGATCTCAGGATTCATGGGTTTGAGCCCCCTGCATTGGACTCTGTGCTGACAGTGTGGAGCCTGCTCCGAATTCTCTTTCTCTCTCTCTCTCTCTCTCTCTCTCTCTCTCTCTGTCTCTGCTTCTCTCTCTCTCTCTCTCTCTCAAAATAAACAAATATACTTTAAAAAGGGGAAATATTGGGGCGCCTGGGTGGCGCAGTCGGTTAAGCGTCCGACTTCAGCCAGGTCACGATCTCGCACTCCGTGAGTTCGAGCCCCGCGTCGGGCTCTGGGCTGATGGCTCAGAGCCTGGAGCCTATTTCAGATTCTGTGTCTCCCTCTCTCTCTGCCCCTCCCCCGTTCATGCTCTGTCTCTCTCTGACCCAAAAATAAATAAACGTTGAAAAAAATTTTTTTTAAATAAAAAAAAATAAAAAGGGGAAATATTGAATAATAAGCATAATAAAAATATTATTTCATCCAGTTATTCCTTTAACAAGTTATATACACAAATTTTTTAAGTAAATTCTATGCAGATTAAGATCTGGATATTTCCTGGCTACAACTAAAAAAAAAAAAATAGATGAAACTGAATAGAAGTAAAGAAAAATAAGTTTAGAAAATAAAATAAACTTACCTCAGGTAGTCAACTTAAATCTAATGACCGTAAATAATATTTTTATGAGATTAAGGTAAAATCACCCAATAATAGTTAAGTTGATGCTTCAGTCATAGAAAAGTAACTTTAAAAATGTAATTGACTTTGACATGTGGCAGTTGTATATTATTATCAAAATAGGGATAACACATGCCCAACTTTGTTCATATCTCATATCCTGAAACGATGTGCAAGAAGACGGACTTAAGCGTGTTGAGCTATCAATCCTCCAAACAGGCAGGAATAAGATAACCAAGAGAACACAAAAAAAGGACAGATTTTTCTAATGGCCGTTACTTCCAGGATAGAATGTTAAATGTTAAGGAAAAGAGACAAGTTCTGGTAAATGCTAGCCAACTTGAAGACACCTACCTAAGATGATTCCACTTTCAGGAAACAGATTATCCAAGAGAAATCTTCCAAGATTGACTCAGTCATTGATAACTCACTGGATTACTAGGGATCTGAATTAAAATCCCACATTTTCTATTAATTTTATCAAGATACCACAACCTCAACCACCAAGGTTAAAAATGCTTTCAGAGGAAATAAAACTGGCTTGGTTCCACATATGTTTTTAATTTGAAAGATGCCCAAGTGGATTTTACTAAGAAAAAAATTCATTTCTGTGAAGTAAATATTCTAGTTCAACTGATATCTTTAAATTTTTTTTAATGTTTATTTAATTTTGAGAGAGAGAGAGAGACAGAGCAGGGGTTGGGGAGGGGTAGAGAGAGAAAGAGGGAGACACAGAACCTGAAGCAGGCTCCAGGCTCTGAGCTGTCAACACAGAGCCTGATATGGGGCTTGAACCCACAAACTGCAAGATCATGACCTGAGCCGAAGCTGGACGCTTAACCAACTGAGCCACCCAGGCACCCCAACTTTCATCTTTAGTATCAATACTATTGCCGTTATTATTCTTAGGTTAGTGCTTTGCCTGTCTGTTACTGCCAGTTGAAGAAGAGACTAGAAATTCTTGACAAGTGAATATGTCTCTGGTTTAAATGTCTCTAGTAGGTTTTGTGATCTCCAGTAGTCCAGTCTAGTCAGACTAGAAACATCTAGGGGGAAAAAATGTCCTTCAATGCACTTCAGCCAGTAGATGGAATGCAAAACATAAATTCTCTGGTAAAAGACCATGTTGGAACTTTTCATCTTAAGAGATTTGCTGCTTTATAATTCCATATGCACAAGTGTCTTCATGTGTCCTGAGAATAGAGATTACTTGGGGCCAATGTGCTCCCAGGTATCTACATAGGCTGGCAATAACAGAGGATTGATGTTTGCTCAACATCACTCATCATCAGGGAAATACAAATCAAACCACAATGTGATACCACTTCACACCTGTCAGAATGGCTAAAATTAACTCGGGAAACAACAGATGTTAACAAGGATGTGGAGAAAGAGAAACTCTCTTACACTGTCGGTGGGAATGCAAACTGGTGCAGCCACTCTGGAAAACAGTGTGGAGGTTCCTCAGAAAGTTAAAGACAGAGCTACTCTATGACCCAGCAATTACACTACTAGATATTTAACCAAAGGACACAAAAATACTGATTCAAAGGGGGCAGATGCACCCCAATGTTTATAGCAGCACTATCAACAAGAGCCAAACTACAGAAAGAACCCAAATGTCTATCGACCGGGGATGAATAAAGAAGATGTGGTATAGATTTACAATGGAGTATTACTCAGCCATAAAAAGAATGAAATCTTGCCATTTGCAACGATGTGGAAGGAACTAAAGTGTACTACGCTAAGTGAAATAAGTCAGAGAAAGAAAAATACCATATAATTTCACTCATTTGTGGTATTTAAACAAAACAGATGGACATAGAGGAAGGGATGGAAAAATAAAATAAGATAAAAACAGAGAGGGAGGGAAACCATATGAGACTCTTAACAATAGAGAACAAACTGAGGGTTGATGGAGGGAGGTGGTAGGGGTGGGCTAGGTGGGTGATGTGTATTAAGGAGGGCACTTGTTGTAATGGGCATTGGGTGTAAGCGATGAATCACTAAATTCTACTCCTGAAACCAATACTACACTATATGTTAACTTGAATTTAAACAAAATCTTGGGGAAAAAAACCCATACAAGTTTGATATTGAATCTACTTATGGTTTGGTTATTTGAATATTTTCTACCAATCAGTTTGATCTGCACATGGCTGCCTCCTCGAGCACAGCCAGGATGAAAGGCCCACCAGGATTAGGAGATATTTGGTCTTAGCATTGAAAACTGGGAAATAATTTTGTATAGGGAGAGGAGAAAAAGGACTTTCTAGGCAAAGCAAAAACACCTATGTGGTGACATAGAGAAAATGTGTATCCTGCATACAGCAGGAGGCAAACTAGAAAAAGAAAATAAATCCATTTTGCTGTAGAACAACACTCACATATGGGAGCAACAGAAAATGTGGCCTAGGAGGGACAATGTGAGGAAGCTTGGACTTCCAGCTTGCAAGCCTGTGTTTCATTTTGGTGGCAGTCAGGACCCCCTGGATGTTGGCAACTGGCCTGATGTATTAGTTTCCTATAGATGCTATAACAGATTACTGCAAAGTTAGTGGCTTGACCAACACTTTCTGATTTATTATCTCACAGTTCTGGAGACCAGAAGTCTCACTAAATCAGGGCATGGCAAGGCTGCATTCCTTTGGGAGGCTCTAGAGGAGAAGCTGTTTCCTTGCTTTCTCCAGCTTCTAGAGGCAGCCTGCTTTCCTTGACTCATCCTCTCTTCCATCTTCAAAGTCAGCAATCACAGAACCCCCGCCTCTGCTTCCCTCTGTGCACCTCTCTGTGAGCAAGCCTCCTGCCTCCCTCTTTCCTTTATTGATGATTATACTGAGCCCACCCAAATGATCCAGGATAACCTCCCTACCTCAAAATCCTTAACTTAATCCCATCTGCAAAGTCTCTTTTGCTACATAAGCTAACATGCACATGATCCAAGAATTAGGATCTTGAGTCCATTGTTTTTGCCTGCCACCCCCAATCACAGCCAATTAAATGGAGCCCAAATAACATTAATAGGAAACCTGTTTCATATGGATGATATACAAGGCGTTATTTCAAGCACTTGATAGATGTTAGTTCATTGAGTCCTCAGAGCACTTTTTTTGAGGGATCTGAGACACAGAGAATTTAAACAGGTTGGTCAAGGTCACAGTTGGGAAGGAGTGTGACAGGGATACAAACCCAGGCCATCTGGTTCCCTGAAGCCACACTTGGAACCACCCCATAATGTCATCTCCAAAGTAATTTGAAAGTTTGAGAAAGAATTTTTCCTCCCATTCCATCGTGTTTCTTTTCCTGTTATATATTTAAACCTCTACATTTATTAGTAGTGAGATTACTCCAACAGAATGTAAAGAGTGACAATACCCCAGAATAAGCACCCTTTCAGTGTTGTTGGCTCACATGTGTCCTCAGCAAACCATAAAGTTATTACAAAACAATAAGATAATGCCTGACTTGCAGCCAGTAGGCTCTGAAACGCTGGTCTAACAACTGTTTAAATACTCAAGTTTTGATACAGCTTAAAGGATCTACTTGAACAGAAAAGGTTCTTAATTGCTTCCCCCAAAATTGAAGAATGGAAGAAGGGTCTTGAAAACTTGATTTCCTTACATTTAGGGATGCTTTTGATATAAATTGACTTCCTATAGTTGCTAATGTTTGTTAAATACAGTGGATTCTGAAAGAAAATGAAAAGGCAGAGAAAGTAGCCCAGAAGAAAATTCACAATGAGCTGCTGATAAGATACACAGGGTATTTCCGAGAGAATCTTTAGAGTTGGTGGAATTAAATTACAGCTCTGGGTATCTATTTTTTAAGGAAAATGTGTATTTGCCTAATCCAATTTCAGCATAATTCATATCCCTGTAACACTCCGAGAACACTGGCATATGGTTACATGAGATATAAATTGGAAGTATGATTAAAAATCACTGGCGTTTCGATTTCAATTATATTTCACAAAATAGACTCTAGGGAAAAAATTGTGCAAGCAAGACCACAACCCACTGCAAGATGAGAGTAGAGAAAAATCTCCACATGCACATGCACACACACCTATGCACACACACATGCGCATATCCCCCTGGAGATCTGACCAGGCACCAAATCCCCCAGGTGAACTCCCAACACTGCTGGCTTCTTCTTGGTGGGCAGCCAGCACTGCCTGACTTGACTTGAAGCCAGAATCCAAAGGTTCCTGGAAGCCATCTGTGATGGCTGAACCAAAGAACAGTCCAGTCTTCTAGAAACCTGGATTCAGAATTTGGATCAAATCATGAGGATCACTGTTTAACCTTGAGCAATCTGGTTAATCTTTCTTTAAAATGACCTTGAAGAATAATTTTGAAGACTAGGTGAGAAAATGCTGTAAATCTCTTGACACATAGTAGGTGGAAAATATAATGTATTTAAGTCAAAAGAAGTTTTCACAGAACTTAGATCAGGCACCTTATTTTATTCATCTTTGTATCCCTAAACCCTGACAGAATTTCTGGCACATACTGAATGCACAACATATTTGTGGAATTGAAAATAACGATTTAGGCTTTCCATTTTTCTACTCCTAACCCCTCTTATCTCTTCATAGGGATATTGCTCCCAAGTGATATAAAAGGGGAGAGGTGAAAAGGAATCACTTTCATTAAAGAAAGATTTTAAGAGCAAAAATAAATTCTTCCCTCCTTAATCTTGACAGATGGGAATTTCAAGTTCCTCATTTTGTTTTAAGGAGCTAATAAGGAGTTCATAAATCTCAATTACTTCTGCAGAGTTAAAAGCAGCCGCAGGTCTGCTAAGCATGATTCCAATCTCTGATCAGCCCTAGCACCGTTATTGAAACACTGGGAGAGGTGAGGGGCCAACTCATATTTCAACCTTGAGCTGACATCACAGCAGTAAAATTTCCTTCTCAATCTGGTCAGAGTGAAGAAGGAACACAGATCAGTCCAGGAACATCCACAAGATGCCATGTCACACATGAAATTATATATTGTTGGTAGCTTAAGAAATGGCCTCCCTTGAGTTCCTGGAATTGGCCAATCTCCATTCATAATCAATGAAAAGATCAATTAACAAATATTTATCTCCTTTACAAAACTCAATGTCTTTTCTTTCCCAACCACTTACATACATATATATATATGTATATATATATATATATATATATATATACATATATATGTATATATATATACATATATATATATATACACACACACACACATATATATATACACATATATATGTGTGTATATATACATACACACACACACACACACACACACACATACATACAGTGGACCCCCTTCTCTCCATCACTCCTTGTATTCGTTTGCTAGGGCTGCCACAACCAAATAACACAGACTCGGGGCTTAAATGTTTAAACAACAGAAATTTATTTTCTCACAACCGTGGAGGCCAGAAGTCTGAGGTGTTGGTAGGGTTGGCTTCATCTGAGGCCTCTCATCTTGGCTTGTAGACAGCTGTCTTCTCCCTATGTCCTCACATGGTCATTCCACTGTGTCTGTGCCCTAATTTCCTCTTCTTATAGGGACACCAGTCAGATTAGGGTCTGCCATAATGCCCTCATGTTAATTTAATTACATCCTTAAAGACTTTATCTCCAAATACAGTCACATTCTGAGGTACTGGAGGTTATAACTTCAGTATATGAGTGTGGGGGGGGGGGGGAATACAATTCAGCCGATAACATTCCTTAAGAGTCAATCAGCCCCTAGTTCTGGTTGATTCTACTTTTCCAATGATTCTGAAGTCTGTCCATCCTCTAACTGGACTGCCCTACACGAGCCTTTTCAGACTCTCTTCACATTTTATTAATCACTTTTCCCACACACCCAGGCTACAGGAAAGGCATTTTTCTTTACCTGAGTACTTTCCCCCCACACCAAAATCTCTTATATAATGTTCTCCATATGTCAAGCTCCAATTCAAAAGCGAGGTTCTTCTCTAGTCCTAAATAGTATTGGACTGTCCATTACTCTGCTCTCCTTCATCAGCTTACACTGTACTGGTAATTTGCACCCAAGAGGCAGTGTGCTGAAGTAGAAAGAGCAAGCATTCTGGAACCAGGTAGTCATAGCTTAAAATCTCATCTCTGCCACTACTAGCCGTGCAAGTTTGGGCAGGTCACTTAATCTCTCAAACTCAGTTTCCTTATCCATGAGAATGGTACGGCTATGCCCACCTCCCAGGATTATTGTGAGGATGAATATAAATATATTAAGTGCATTAAAATGTCTGGCACATAGCAGACACTCTAAAAACACATTGTTGTTGCTGCTGCTGCTGCTGTTGTTGTTGTTGTGACAGCATTTTTATCTTTTTTAATTTTTATTTTCCACTGACCATTAGCTCTCTGAGCACAAAGACTATAACTTGATCACCTTTCTATGCCCTACAGCAACAAGCCCGGTGATTTTCATATTTTAGTGCTCAACAAATATTCATTAAAATCATGTTGAGCTCCTCTTCTGAGACCCCTGATATCCATGATGTGTTGCTCAGCACTATAAGGAAAGTATTTATCTCTATAATTGGGATGATGACCATAATAATTCATAAAACTGCTCTGAGGATTAGATAGAACAATCTTTATAAATTATAAAGTGCTATACAAATGTTAACAACTCTTTAGGGGAAAAAATTACACAAGGTGATGTTCAGAGGTGGGGTCGTGTAAGATGGGAAGAAGGTGAATAGGGGAGGTGAGGTTGAGCACCTCAGCGGAGGTCTCTGAAGGGCAGTGAGCCTGACTGACACAGAGATGGTGTGCTGACAAGTAAGAGGCCTAGTATTGTACTAGGCAAAAAGAGTCCTGTAAATTCTCTGCTGTGGGGCAAGGGGTGGGGGATCTATGCCGAATACAAGAAAGAATCTATACAGTTGACAGGTGAGGACATTCTGGGCTGTGGCTGAGAGCCCAAAGGACTTCTGTCTCAATGACAGGTAAGGTACAGAAGAGGGTATCCAAACCATGGGGCAGAGACGATGAGTGCATCGAAAACAAACTCATTAATTCACTAAAACTGATTAAACTATTAACCATGATGGTGGACTCTAGTGTTACAGAAATGAGTTCAGATTTCCTATCTTCACAGTCTAGGGGAACAAACAAATGTTTAAACAAACAAGTACAATAAAATTTTCTGGATGCTATGATAAAATCCTACACGGGCTGGAGTGGGGGCCTGGAGGAATGAGTACTCAGTCATACCTGGGAATAATAGCAGAGGTTTCATAGAGATAATGAGCCCTACGCTGAGTCCTGAAGACTCAGTTTTGTGGTGAAGAGCGGGGAAGAGGACATCAGAGGCTAATGAGAAGCAGGAACAAAGGGCTGGGTGCCATGTTAATTACAACAGTTTAATTGAGCTGGATTAGAAAGAAGCAATGAGAGAGGAGGCTGATGTGACTGGCAGAGACGAGGTCATAGTGAGCCTTTTACAACAAGAAATGTAGGCTGGGTTTTCACCAGTAGGCTATTAGGTGCTACTGAAGCACTTAGGAGAATAACATGAGATTTGTGTTTTAGAAAGATTACAATAAAATGGAAGCAGTATATTCTAAATCCTATTTTGATTAATTAATAAAACAGCAGATACTGAAAATAGTTTTTAGTCCTTTAAGCACCCAGTATAGTGCTAGATATCATGCAAGGTAAATGAGCTAAGTAGTGTGTGTGTGTGTGTGTGTGTGTGTGTGTGTGTATGAGCGCGTGCGCGTATTGTCCCTTGGAGCTAAGTGAGGGCTGGACTAGTCAGGTAAAATCTCCATAAGGAAAGAAAGAATTGAGCTGGGCTGTGAAGAAACAAAAAACATCAAGCTAATGAGAGACAAGAGAAATCTAGATACCTAACCTTGCTAAATCTCATTTCTTGTCTGTGAAATGCAGTTGGTCATTAAGCCTACCTTATGTGATTATTAGGAGTAATTGACTAAATGTGCATAAAAAGATAACCAACCGTGCCTAGCCCATAATAGTTTCTTAATCAATGGTATTTATCCAAATGGTAAGAGAAGAGTAGACTTAAGATATACTAAAAAAAAAATTGTAGAGGGCTGAGTCAAATTGAGTTAATATGGTGTAGGACTTACTAAATGCTAATGCTGGTACAAAGTCTCCTCGATGTATCATAGCATATCATATAATCCCTAGAACAGATCTATGGTATAGAAACTATTATTAATATTTCCATTTTACACAGGAGAAAGCTGAACTCTAGAGATGTCACATACCAGCTCTGACATTTACTTGCGGTGTTACCTTGGCAAACATTAGCCTCTGGGGGCTAGTTTCTTCACCCACTTCCTCTACCATCTGACCCCATCTGTAGACTATATTTCTCAACTTCCACTGTAATTGCGTGCGATTGGCTGTCAGATTGAGTTCTAACCAATGGATAATGGGCAGAAGTGATGTATGTTGTAACTAGCTGAGTCGTACTGGTAGTGGGCGTTAGCTAATGTTGACCACCCTTAAGAAGGTATTATGATACAAGAACTCATGGAAGGATTGGCTGGTTTATAAGTGGAAATCTAGTGAAGGGAGGAAGTTCAGAGATCTGGGAGCATATAGGGTTAGAAAATCCAACTGTTCTAGTTCTAAAATCTTACATTTAATCAGTTATAAGATGCACATTTTTCATATTTTAATGTCTCTGAAATTGTCATGTGCTTTATAATCCCTGTCATTTCACAGTTGCTATCAGCCAGGGTACAATTGTGACAGACTTCTCATTTCCTGTACATATGTAAACTAGTGCTTACTCCTTTGTATTACTGAATAATAGCATCCCTTAAATGTTTCAATTAATAAACCCTTAATAACCATTTGAGGAAGGAATACGAATAATGGTTGTTGTCCGAATGCCTTCTACTGACAGGTAGTCAACCTCTTGTAAGATTAAAAACAAAAATCAAAAATGCCAGCATCAAAATTTACAGAATGCTTATAATCAGCTAGAATGAAAACCTTGGGGACAATAATTGAAGACTGGTAAAAAAAATTGCTGCATCACCAGTATTTTTGATGGCATAAAAGATGAGACTATATGAAAAAACACAGACATCCACAAATAAGTCAAAAAGTGATTCAGAAAATGATTCTGAACTGTGAATGTGAAGAACTACTTTTAGAACTATTTAACCAAATTATTTGCTTATATTTCCAAATGGCATACTTATAAATGACATATAATATTAAATATATGTCAACTTTCTTTCTGGTATAGCTGAATGAGGTCCTATCAGAACAATCCTCCAGGAGACAACAAATATAAACTTTGGAAAACAATGTAGACAACAACAATAACAACACTGGAGAATTAATAACAGAGACTGGAAAACAATAAAAAAAACACACACAGGAATATTCTAGAGAGGAGCTGTCCCTAGGAAACGCACAATAGGACTGGATGAATTTGTTGCCTTTTAGCCTGACAGAAGACCTCAGCCTTTTCACTGAGAAAAAAATCTGCAGCCTTTCTAAACTACAGAATTGGAGGACAGAAGTTACATAGCACATCCCCAGCAGCTGGAAAACTGAAGGCAAACTTTCAGAATGGAGAGGCAGAGCCCTGAATTCTATGTGAAGATTCTACCCCAAATCTCTGGCTGCACCCTAAATTTTCAATGCTCAGAGAAGACTCCAAGCACTTAAACTATGAACGAATTAACTGAATTGAGGTTTGAGCTGCCAGCAAAAGGGTAGCTTGAGCCCAACCGAGTTAATTGCCAGCTAAAGCCAGCTTCCCCAAAGTGAATAACATTCCTTACAAGACTATAACATAATTTAACATAATTGTGGTTTTCACAACATAAAAATCACAATTCCCTAATATAATCCAAAAGTAGTTGATGCACAAAGAGACAGAAAAATATGATACATTCTCAAAGGAGGGGTCAGCAAACTACTGTCCAAGAGCCAGATCTAGCCTTTGGCCTGTTTTTGTATAACTTGTTAGCTAAGAATGGTTTTAACTTTTTTGAAGAGGTTTGTTAAAAAATAAATAAATAAGAAGACGAATGTATGACAGAGACCGTGAGAGGCTCCTAGAAAGTAAACTCCTTACTGTCTGTCCTTTTACAGGAAAAGTTTGCTGACCCCTGCTTTAAAGGAATAAAGCCTAGCTCTTGGGTGACTTTTTGGATGTTAAAATCAGCAGACAAGGATTTTAAAGCAGTTATTATAATTGGTCACATTTCCATAAAGGAAGTATGGACTTAAGAAATGAAACAAGAAATCTTAGCCAAGAAGAAGCCGCCAAGAAGAAGAAATTGGAAATTCTAGGACTAACAAAGGCAGTATCTGAAATAATAAATAAATATATAAATACATACATACATACATACATACATACATACATACATAAAAATAAAAGCCTTGGATGTGCTTACCAGCAGAATAGAAATGACAGGGGACAGAGTCATTAAATTTAAAGGTAGATCAGTAGAAATTATCCAATATAAATAACAGAGAAAAAAAGGATAGAAGCAATAAATAAGAGGCTCAGGGACCAAATAAGCCAACATCAAAAGTTCAAACAAGAAACTGGAGTTCGCAAGGAGAGGAAAGAGATTGGGACAAAAAGGAGAGGAGAAGAAATAATGACTGCCATATCCCAGTTTTGAAGAAAGACATAAATTCAAGAAGCTCAATGAATCACAAGAATAATAAACATGAAGAAAAACATGCCTATGTACAGTACAAACTGGTAAAAGTTGAAAACTAAAGTAACAAACTTGGAAGTAGCGAGAAGAGGAAAAGACTATATTCTTATATATATAATACACATATTATAAGACTATATAACTATATAGTATTCCCTATTAAGTATAGGAAAATAATGATTAAATAACTACTGGCTGCTTACTAGAAACAACAGAGGAGAGTGGAACACAATAATTAAAGGAGAGAAAGAAAGAAACCATGCCCACAAATCTATGTCTAGACAAAATATCCTTCAAGAACCAAGCCAAAATAAGCACATGCTCAGTTAAAAGAAAGACTCCAGGGAATTTATTGCTGAGAGAACTAAACTACAAGTAAAATTGGAGGAAGTTCTTCAGCCAAGGGACATAATGTTAGATGGAAATACAAACCTTCAGGAAGGAATGAAGACTATTAAAAAAAGAAAAAAAGGGTAAATATTTGAATAACTATAAAAACAACTTCACTTCTTACTTTCTTTAAAATACTCGGAACTGTTTAACAGTTACACTGTCTTAGAAGCTTTATGTTTAGTACATATGTAATACACATGAAGAAAAAGATAGATACCATAAAGAACAAGGATAAATTGACCCATGTGGTTTCAAGCTTTCTACATCTTAGGTGAAGTAGTATAATACTAATTCTAAGTAGATTGTACAAAGTTAAAGGTATGTAAAGTAACCACGAATACCACCAAAAAATATTATATACAGCTAAAAAGCCATTAACAGAAATGAAATGGAATTATAAAATATAATCAAATCACCCAAATGAAGAAAGGAAAGGGTAACAGAACAAAAGGCGGCAAATAGTAAAATAAACAGAATTTAATCCAACCGTGACAATATCACATTGTACATTAATAGACCAAACATTCCAGGTAAGACAAAGATTGTAAAAACTAATAAAATACAAGATTTAAATATATGCTATTTACAAAATACACACTTCAGATATGAGGACAGACGAATTGAAAGTAAATGGGAGTCAAAAGGACATACTATGCTAACAGTAAACGTAAGAATAATAAGTCTTATATTAATATCAATATTAGTCAATGCAAAGAGCAGTACTAGATAGTAAGAGGAACTCTACATAATGGTTAAAGGATCCAACCACTAGAAAGATACAGCAGTCATAAATGTGCTCCTAAAAATGGAGCTTTAAAATTCATGAAGCAACAAGTGACAGAATTGAAGAGAAAAATAGATAATTACACAATCATAGCTGGCGACTTAAGTACCCTTTCTCACAAATGGATACCAGACAAAAATCCATCAAAGATCCGAACCGGTATAGATATTGAACCAGTATCAAGTACCGTGACCCAAATGATATTTATAAAACACTATACTTGCCGACTGTGAAATAAACATTCTTTTCAAATGTTCTCGATACAGTCGCCAACTCAGATCATATGCTAAACCACAAAACAATTCTTGATAAATTTAAAAGCTGTGTTCCCTGACCCCAATAGAATTAAATTAAAATCAATAGAAATTTTCTGGAATATTCCCAAATACTTGGAAATTAAATAACACACTTTCAAATAATCCATGGGTTACCATAGATATCATAAGGAAAATTTTAAAATGTTTTGTACTGAATGATAATGCAAAACAAAACATATAATTTAGGGGATGTAGGTGACACAATGATTCAAAGGAACTTTACAGATTTAATGCTTTAGAAAAGAAGAAAGGTTCAAAACCAGTGACCTAATAGCCTAAGAGCTAGAAAAAATATGACAAAGTAAACACAAAATAAGTTTTAAAAAAGTATGAGCCAAAATTAATTTTTTTTAAAAAAGACATAAAATAGAGAAAATAAACAAAGCCAAAAGATTTTTCTTTGTGAATATGAACAAAGAAAACTGTTAATTTCTCAAAACTAGATGAGAGAGAGCAAACAAAAATGACCAATATCAAGAAAAAAAAAAGAGTTCTTCACTAGAGTTTTTAGGGAATACTATGAGTAACTTTTTGCATAAAATTTATCAAATTATGAAATGGAAAAATTCTTTGAAAAATGCAACTGGCCAAAACTGACACAAAATGAAACAGAATAATTGAAAACCCTAGTATTAATTAAAAACATTTAATTACTTATCAAAAGCCTTCTCATAAAGATAACTCTAGACCAAGATGGTTTGACTAGTAAATTGTATTAAACAATGAAGAAATAACACCAGTCTTACACAAACTCAGAATTCAGAGGAAGAGAAAACACGTCTCAATCATTTATATGAGAATAGCATAACCCTAATACTAAATCCTGTCAAAAACTTCATAAAAATTATAAATTAAATTCTTCATGAATACTGATGTAAAAAATCCTCAGCAAAAATTTTAAAAAGTAAAACCTAGTGATGTATTATATATCTGTGCCAAGTAGGATTTACCCTAATATCACTAAGTTAATATAACACTAGAAAGTAGGAAAAGCAGTATGATTAATAGACGCAGAAAATGCAATTGACAAATATGTCACCCATTCGTGATATAAATTTATATTATAAACCCTCATCAAAATAAGAATAAACAGAAACTTCATTAATACGATATAACGCATCTTTGGAAAACCTAGTTATAACATTATACTTGATGAAATTTGAAATGCTTTCCCCCTAAGATGTGAAACACAAAGATGACTACTCTCACCACTTGTGTTCAAAACTATGTTGAGAGTACTAAAGATTGCAATAACACAAGAAAAATAATTAAATGACATATACATAGAAAAGAAAGAAGTAAAACTATCTCTATTTGCAGATTACATAATTGTTTATATGGAAAATCCTGAGAAGTCTATAACACAATTGGTTGCAGAGAATTTAGCAAGGACTCAAGAGTCCTGGGAAGTGTTGAAAGACAGAGCTTCAGCAAGGAGCAGAATTAAAGTGGCTCTTTAAGTGTGGCAGTACAAGTCAATGGGTCTTCTAACATCGTGAAAATTAGTAGGATTCAGCTCCAGGAACACCCTGTCTCTACTCCTTTCCCTGCTCATACTCTTCAATGTCTTTCACTGCTGCCTGACTTCCCATTCACTAAAGAGTAACATCTCTTTGAACTGGGTTCTGCTTTTTTCTCAATTCCATGTTAGGCCTCACTCCTGCCCTTATTGTGCTCCAATCACACTAGATCTCTTTTGTTCCTGCAATATGTCCAACTCTTTCTGGCCCAGAGCCTTTGCACATGCTGTTCTCTCTGCCTTGAGGACAATGTCCCACCTTGACTCTTCATACCGCCAGCTCCACTAATCCTTCATCTTAAGTGTCACCTCACTGAGCTAATACCCCACGCTTACCCCAAATGCATTCTCCATTTCAGCCTTTGGTTTGTTTTTCTCGATGTACTTACCACCACTCATAGTTCATTTTTAGCGGGTTAACTTTTAGGATGTTTCTTTCTTCTAAAAGTAAGAGATTATATGTGTCATGTTCACTTTTGTATAACCAGCAAATGGCATAGTACTTGGCACTTAATAAATTTACTCAATAAATATTTTTGGGGGGACAGCTGAATCAGCAGTGGCTCACACATAGCTGTGAATACTTCACATGCCTCTGCAACCTACCACTTCAGCCATTAAGGAGGCATCAAAATACTGAGTCTTCCATATTTGGATTTACAACTGGGTTAAGAGCATGGAGTTTGAGTCAGAGAGATGAGAGTTTGAATCCTGGGACTAGTCATGGGATCTTGAGCACATTTCTTAATTTTTCTAAGTTAACAGTTCCTTATCTCAAGTGTTTCTGATTTAAAAAAAAATCTGAGTAAAACCAACCTTACTTCCTAAAATTTTGGGAGAATTACAAGCCATAATTCATACAGAATACCTGGCACACAGCAACATTATTTTTGGTTATTATCATGGCTTCTTCTCCTTCTCTTTTTTTTAATCTTCACTAGATGCTAATGAAGTTCCCCTGATATTAACAAAGCATGTACATGGTCAACTCAGAGTAGTGAGCCAGGATTCATCTTCCAAACACTTCAGTTACAGAGAAGTTCAACAATATACATTGGAAGCTGGTTTGACATTTTATGATTTTGACACCATTGCTTTCATCTTGAGTTCAATTACATGAAGAAAGGTGCAATCTCTAGCTCCAAGGAAATTTAGAGTACTCTGCTTATATCCCTCATTTCCATGTGAACATTTTCCGTGAAATAGTCACTAGAAGTTATTCTGTATTCCCTAAAAGATCTATTTAAAGAAATGTGCCTGTTTGGAAGAAAAGGGAGACTTCCTTGGGAACTAAAATGTGTTTGTTGATACTCAGAAAATATATAAACTTGACATATTTTAGTAGACATGTAATTTCTATACCTAGCTTATTTTCTAGTGCTATATTATCATTAATGACCAGCTCAGAGATAAGACTTGGACTGATCAGCCTCTCAGAATAGTCAAAGAAGTAGCTTTCCAGGGATTTTCCAAGAGGACAGCAGAGTTTGTTCAATAAAAGCTAGGGTCTACAATCAGATTAATAGCTGAATCCCAGCTCATTTACTTACTAGCTATGTGATTCAGGGAAATTTCTTTAAATTCTCAGAGTCTCAGGTAAAATAGGAGCATAAATACCTACGGTTCTGTGTGTGAATGAGTGTATATGAGGACCAAGTGAAACAATGAGTATATAGATGCTTTAAAGGTACTCACCATGCACTTACAATCCCAGGTGATGTAACAGTAGCAGGTAAGACTGCCAAGTTCAGCTACATTATGGGAAAATGTTGTGATGTTTAGGGTCCAACCTTTCTCATTTCTGTCCCATAGCTCTCCCCAGACAGGAATCGGAGTGATTTCAATAACCCATCACTCACCTCCTCATCTCTCCCTTTATTCCCTATTTTTGCTAAGGGTCCCCCTCACCTTACAGAAAAGTCTAAAGATAAAGCCATGTGTTTGAAGGACCTGACTCCTAGACAGTTCGCCCTTTTGCCAAAGGCCAACCCCAAAACTGTTCCACATTTTTCCTGGTTGTCAATTTCCCAATGGACTCCCTTCCCCCATCTTTGAGTACTCTGAAGTTGTATGTATATACTGCCTGTCCTAAATTTTTAATGGTTTATTTTTTCCTTTTATGTCTTCTACAGAGTAAAAAGGGACAAAAATTTGAAGACCTGGACTATAATGGTGCTTCTGAGAAGATCTGGCTGATCTTGCCATTTTCTTGTTTGTTTTTAAGTTGGATAGGATTTAAACCTTAAACACTTCCTTTAAAACACCTCCACTCCTTTAAAACATTAATCATAAATTGGAACACGTTCAGCAAAACCCACTGATACTCTTCATACAATGAATTGAAATCTCCTAGTAATAGAAAACTGAACCAATATTTTATTGTCATATCAAATCCCATTATTTTTTCCCAGGTTCAATTTGGAACCAAGGCCAATTGAAAAACAAAAGCAAACAATCAAATGAAGACCAGAAGAAAATTTTAAGCCAGGAAGGCATGTTGTGATAACCTTCTGGTAACTGGAAATTTACATCCAGGAATTAAACTGTATTCAAAAGCTTCTGTAACCCCGTTTTATATGACATGTATCCTGGCAGGTTAAAGAAAAGTGGTACCTACTGGGAAAAGATGATGGTGAATTTTGGTTGATCTTTGGGTCTGTCCAGTTTAACTATTTCTGCTTCCAAAGCACTTCGATAAAGTTATTCACTGAGGCTTTATAAAAAAAAAAAAAAAAAAGGCTTCTATATTAGTTTTCCAAGGTTGCTGTAACAAATCATCACAAACTGGGTGACCTAACCAACATAAATTTATTGTTTCACAGTTGTGGAGGCTAGGAGTATAAGATTAAGGTGTTTAGAGGGTTGGTGCCCATGGGCACTCACAAAGAGAGTCTATTCCATGGCTATGGTTCCCAGACATCCTTGGCATTCTTTGCCTCATAGACAAATCACTCCAATCTCTGCCTCTCCCTTCATGAAGAGTTCTGCTTCATGTGTCTGTGTCTTCTCCTTGTCTTTTGAAGACATTAGTCATATTGGATTTAGGATCCATCCTACTCTAGTGTGACCTCATCTTAACTCCAATTACATCTTCAAAGACTCTTATTTCCAAATAAGGTAAATATTTTGAGGTTCTGGGTGAACACGAATGAGGGGGCATGATATAACCCCATAGAACCTTTTTTGGGGAAATTAAAACACCTGACTGGGACATATGTGCAGATATGAACAATGTAATTCTATCCACTTTGACTCAGCAAGTATCTATTCATCTAGAAAACAAACAAACCAACCAAAGGCCTTGCCTTTATAACTGGAAAGCAATCACTACAGTGTTTACAGTTTTATGAGTTGACCAGAAGGCAATACTTTTTAGCAGACTGGGGAATGTTTCCATCTGTATACCTTCCCTCTTCACTGGCTCTTAATTTTCTTGTGGCAACACCAAGAGAGAGAAGTTGATGTCAGATTCTCTCTCAGAGGAACCATTTAATTGCAGGGGATCAATAAGAACCCTCAATTTTGCAGTCCCACTTGGGAAGTATCTCCATGGGAACCCAAATATTAAATGACAGTGCCTTAGCATAATACCTAATGTAGAGAACAAACCAGATTTATTTTTATCAAAACTAAATATGAAACATTTCCTTCAAGGATGAAGTTAGAATGGGGAAAAAAAAGGTAGTTGAATTGATTGGTAGATAATATGGCCAAAAAGGGACTCAATTTACAAGTTCAAGTGAATAAGAATTTTCCAAACAACTTTCATGGACCGAGCCCTATAGATTTGCAGAACTATAAAGGGGATTCAATGGAATCAGTCTGGCACACATATAAAAAATCCTGATGCTGGGTAACCTCATGTTTCATAATTCCACATCCTTCCATTTACCTGCCCCTTTCTAGCTTTGAAGATATTAGAGATTAAATATGTACCAGTGATTACACAGCAATAATGATAGCTACCATTGGTAGTGAGCACCCACTATATTCTAGGCACTATAATTTGCATTTAACATACATTATAACATTCAATCTCTAAGGCAAAAATTATTACCTCATTTTACAAACGCGGATATTCAGCTTATGAAGACCACGTTTTCTATCATACAACACTGCCTCATCAGATGGATCAATGTCTTATAAGGATGACTCAATAAACCTCTTCCCATCTCATCTGAAACACCAGTTTAATAGTTTCCAATGTAACAGTCTCATATTTTGTCAAGTTTTCATCATTCCTCTGAAAAAAATCAAAGGAAGTTACTTAACCTCTCCAAGATTTGGTTTCTTCATCAGTCAAATGGAAAAAGTAACATTCATCTTTCAGGGATGTGATATAGAATGCATACGTTAAGAGTTCATTAAGTTGTTTATAATAGTTTTCACTGGATTTTAGTAACTGGCTTACCCTTCAGTGGGGTGACTTTCTGTAGATTTTCCTAAAACACTATGACATAGTCACCTAAGGACAGAATGTGCCCGATGTCAGGTGATGGGGAGTTTGAAGAGTTTTTGTGGGAAGAGGAGGGACAGGGACACTGATACCTGTGAATAATCTCAACAAGTTCTGGAAACCACATTGTCACTCTGTGGATTCTGGCCAAATTTTCAGATGCTCAAAAGGGCACCTGGAATTCACAGCTTCTGCTGCAGAGCAAGAGAGAGGAGGCTGGAGACAGACGCAGGGCTTTCTGGAGGATCACCCCGGCCACACCATGGTGTGGCACCCATGTGGGGCACTCCAAGTACTTGCTGAGCAAATCTATTATTTATTATCCAAATAAAACACTGTACTGAGAATCAATGTATTACAACTGTAACTTTTACAGCAAAAGTTTGTTTGCTTATTTGTTGGCTTAAACTTACATTTGAATCAGGGAATCAAAGACTCTTAGATTTGGAAAAGATTTTCTGGAACATTTAATGTCAAAATAAATATGGATTTTATGAGTAGGAGAATTAGGGCTTGGGATTAAATGGTTTGCCAAAGATCACACAGCTAGTTTAGATAAAGCTAGACCAAGAGATTCAGTTTCCCTCTGCAAAGAACCTCAAGATGGGGCTTCTCAAGCTCAGCACTGTTGTTTGATGTTTCAGGCCAGACAATTCTTTGCTGTGGAGGGATGTTCTGTGCATGATAGCAGCATCTCTCCACCAAACAGAAGCCAGCAACAGTCTCCCAGCACCCAGTATGGCCACGCAAAATATGTGCAGACATTGCCAAATGTGGCCTCTGAGTAAAATCACTCCAGTTAAGAATCACCACTGTAAGGGGTTTTTTTTGGAAAGTTAAGTGGCATAATGAACGTGGATTTGCTTGATAAACAACAAAGTACTAGACATTATTAGATCCAGGAGTTCTGCCACCCAGTGTTGTTCTCAATCTCTCTCTCACACACACAAAGGAAATGCTTGGTCAAAAGTGAGAGAAACCCCCAGGGGACAGATTGGAAAAAGGGTTCATGCTACCTTTGGAATTAAACCATGGATTCAACTCAGGATGGTTGATATCATGGTTTCACTCTGCCTAATGAACCCTCCCACATTCATCTGAGTTTGGCTAATTCTCAAGCATTCCCTTTTAAGAAGTCTCCCTGAAGCCCCACTCTGGCTCTCAGGCTGATTGCCTTTCGCTGTGTTCCCATGATCCTTGGCATGTCTCCATTGCTGCACTCAGCATGCTGTGTTACAATGATCTGTTTGCTTGCCTGTCTCTCCCCACAGGCATGAAGACTGTGTATTATCCTTCTTTATCTATTTGTGTAGGGTACAATCTAGAAGATGATCAGTTAACATTTGCTGCACAGATAAATAAATGAGTGATGGAATAATTTTTTAAAACAAAAATGAAAATAAACTGAATGGACAGGCTTTAGAGATGCAAAGAAATGCAGACTTTACAGATACAATTTACTGTAAATCATAAATAGAGTGAAGGGTTCCCAGGCTGGGCAAAGATTTATCTCTGAATTTAGCCAGACTAAAGAGCAAGCCAGCAGGTAGCTGCCTATAGCACTGATTCAAAAGTGTTCTGAAACATCTTTGGATAAAAACATGTGTGTGCAAGTATTAGAAGAAGATGAAGTTAATCTATGAGAATCTACCTTGTGGAGAAGTATGTGGTGAGAGGCAATATTATGTTAAGCCGGGTTAACTAATGATAGATGGTCTTTAAGCTGTCTGTGAAGGCAGGTAGATGCAGTTTTCTGCAGAGCACTATTTTGCTGAGTGGGAAATGCAAAGTTGGGCCAGGGAGGAACAACTTTGGAATGACAGAGAGGCTGAGCGCTGCCGTCGGGCTCCTGCTTTGATGCTTCTCTAGGCAGAGTTCAATTTCTCCTCTAAAGAAGTGCTGAATATTTAAAGAATATCATTTTGAAGAGAAGCCAAATGATTGGCCTGGCCCCAATTTTAATGTAATTGGAAATATTATCACAATTAAAGAAAGATGCAAGGATTGTATCCGAAAGAATGTCAACAATGGAAGGCTAGGGAAGGACGAGCTGCTGAGGGAGATTTGGGAGTGGCCATCAAAGTCCCCCTAGGGCCACAGGTTACCTGTTGCGCCACTCAAAGCATTCCATCAACCCAACAGTGAGCATCGCCTATGGTGGAAGTGGATACATGAAGCCCCACACAGTTTATGCAACTATCTACCTTTCCCTGATTCCAAGCTTACCAGGGATCTTGACTTCCTGTGTTGTTGGCATATAGGGAGTATACTGGGTAAGCCCAAAAGAAGGGTTGGCCTGTCCTACAGTTCTACATCTCCTGGTAAGTAAACAAGATTGTTCCTAGTGTATGTACCTGAATTTACTCAGTATAAATTGGCCTTCCCAAACATGATCAACTCTAGTACATTGGCTAAGTTGAGTCTCGTCCTATGAGACTAGGGCCTGGACCTGGGACTTCTGCGGTTTCACCAAACCAAATTTCACCAAAGCAAATAGCAAGCAGCAAGCCCTCCCAACAGCCAGTCTTACTCTGCCATCACATCTGTCCTTGCTAATGCCTTTCTTTCCGATTTCCCCACAGAGCATTAAAATATCCATCCTTGGGATTCAGTCCAACTGTTTCATAACAAATTGCAATTATAAACTCCTACATTGTGTCACAATAGCATCAATTCAATCATGATTTTCTTGCCAAGTAAGCTCTCCTGAATATAACTATGATTGTTTTTCTACAGAAACCACTCCATCTGGGATGCACAGACTCAGAGAGAGCAGTGCATCTCCAAATCTGACAGATTCCAAGACAACTCACTTGAAATTTTGTTGTCACTGGTTTTTTTAAGTGCCAGTCCTTCCCAGGATTCTGAGAAATGTTCTGGTTTTGTCATTTTAAATCTGTTCTTTCTCTACAAATAGGACCTATTGGTTTGTGATTGACAAGTCTTAGAAAATACAAAAGAAAACTTAGGCTGACTAATGCATTTTTAATATTTACGGGGCACAGACCATATGTGTGTGTTTGGTCTACTGCCTAGTGCTCGTTGGAGCTCAGAATATGAAATAATAAACAGCCACTCGAAAAGCCTCTCATTAGCACAGGGCAGGGTATACACTTTTCCCAGAATACCTTGCAAGTAGTTAGCTCCCAATATCACCCTGTATGTAGCAGATGTGGATGTGCTACATAAAGCTGAAGAAAAAAAAAAAAACCCAAGATTTATAAATAGCGATATAATCAAGGTAAAGAGCAAAAGTCAAAACCCCGAAACGTCTTGTACATGTTGACTTTCTCTCTTGCCACCTCCCTCCGGTCATCTTCTTCCAGTGCCGAAGCTGGTTTTCTTCCAAACTGGGGAAAAGGAAGGCTTGTGAGCAGTTCAGCAAATATTCCAGCGTCACTGCTGAGAGCACACAACTAGTTGTGCCATCACCCACTGGCTTCACTGTTAGGGGCTGTCAGCACACTCTGTCCGAGGTGCACACACACCTCTGAACCAGAAACTTCCACCCTACCATTCACTCCACAGAGAATCATCTGCAGAGAATCTTTGTTGTTACCCATCAGCATGGAGTCGTCAAGGAAAATGGCCATCCTCAGGAAAAGTAAGAGATAATAAAGCTTCCTTGGAGGGAGTTTCGCAAAAGCACAGCCACATTTCAAAGCCAAACTACCTGGGATGAAGGCAAAGCCGCAGCTGCACCTCCCTAGTGATGGGACCCAGGAAGAGGCAGACACATCTGTTAGCTCCAGTTTGCTTTCTATATTAAACCTGCCAGAGTCCTCAGACGGCAGTCGTTAAGCACTGCTGAAGCTGTCATTCCACTAGGTAATTAAGTTACCTAGGATGTTCCACACCATACTTTGTTGGGGGAAATATTAGATTGTGGCAGGAGTGTTTCAAATTTTTTTTTCCCATGGAGTTCACATTGAATATTTCATGTCTGAATTCTTAAATTTCTATTTGGGTCATAACTGGTACTTTTATGGCATTTCACAGCTTCTAAATTGCTTCCCTATGCATTCTCTTTTAAATTTGGTCACTAATCCAGAAGAAGGGACTGTGACATAAACGCGGAAATAAAGGCTCATTGCCATTAAGTACAATTTCTCTGTGATTACTCAGAAAGGGGAGAAGTGAGACTTAAATCCTGGACCTGTGATTCCAAATGTTATTCTCTTCAAATCTTGAAACATATAAATTTTAAGCAAATAGAACACACAGCTCTGGAATGGGCGCTCCCAGACTCTGTGTTAGGCCTTGCATTCTGTCCCCAAGATTCACCTGAAAATACCTAATTTGGACCTTGGCAGTTTTTACGGCTTACTGAGGTCTGTATGTTATATAAGGCATGTACATATTATATAAACACATGCATATACTCATACTTGTGGGTGTGCATGTGTATGTGCACTAAACTATTGGACTTTTTTATTTGCTCAAACAAAACTGTAATAGACTCTCTTCTCAGACAAGTTGGGAATATGGATGGTACTTGGGAATGAAGGTGGGGTATGTTTGGCTCTAAGAACTAGGAGACATGGAAGAGACCAGGTCCAGTGAACTGCTACTCAAACAGACCTTATTCAATGATGTTGGCACATGTAAAGAAAGAATATGCCATTGTAAATGAATGGTGAGCACAGAAAGAGGAATTGAGTAAAGAAAACTGCCATAACCCTGGGTGGGGAGGGATTGATCACTAAAGGACTCTTCCTTGGAGGGAAGTGTGAGCAGAAATGCTTCATTAAGCAAGTAACCGTGGGGGACCTTTTATGGTATCTGAGTACACAGGTGAGCAAGGCTCGAGATTACTCTCCTGGAGCTCACAGTAAGTGAAGGCAACAACAAACAGACCATATGGTGCAGTTGGTAAGTAAGTCTGCAACAGAGGAATGCACAAAAGACTGTGGGAAGGGGCGCCTGGGTGGCGCAGTCGGTTAAGCGTCCGACTTCAGCCAGGTCACGATCTCGCGGTCCGTGAGTTCGAGCCCCGCGTCAGGCTCCGGGCTGATGGCTCAGAGCCTGGAGCCTGTTTCCGATTCTGTGTCTCCCTCTCTCTCTGCCCCTCCCCCGTTCATGCTCTGTCTCTCTCTGTCCCAAAAATAAATAAACGTTTGAAAAAAAAAAAATTAAAAAAAAAAAAAAAAGACTGTGGGAAGCCAGAAAGGGACAGCAATTCCACTGGGGCATTCCAAGGATGTAAGGGGGAAACTAGGAGTCAGAGGTTCACTAGATGAAGTTCACCAGCCCATAGTGGGGAAGGGGAGGAAATGAAGTGGTCTCAGCATTTTAGGCTTACATTTAGGAATATGATCAGAAGGCACTCAGGAAGACCCTCCCGCCATAGTACCCAGGGTGCCTAGAGGCGGGTGAGATTCGATGATTTGCAGTTGGCCTGCAGGCAAGCGCTGAAGGGCTTGAAGTAATCAGGCTGGGCTGGAGATGGAGGAAACAAGCGACACGGAACTACTCGTGTAGTCTGCTGCCCAGTCCAGAGGCCCCCTACTTCTGCGCTCCTACTTCCACAATCAGACCACACCCACAGGGGTCAAACTGAGCCCACATGGGGCCTCACTACCTCCCACCCTTGGACATAATGACTGGTCCCAGGAATGAGCACGTGAGTAAACCTGGACCAATCAGCAGGCCTTTCAGCTATGAGCAAGAGGCAAAAAACCCTTTCACCAAGCAAGACCCCAAACATCTGGCAGTCCTTTCTCCCAACGAGAAGTAGCCTGTCTCCACTAAGTGAGAATAAAAGTGACACAGGAAAAGCTAGAGAGTAGAGAATGGAACAAACTTTGTGGCTTCAGGGTGTATAACTCCAGATATTTGTAAGGCCATCTCAGCCTTGAAAGTGCTTTGTGGGCCAGTTATCCCCTCCTTTTCTGCTCAGGTTTCTTTGCTTTGGTGTTAGTTGTTTGGAACTTTCCAAGGTTCTTAAGTAGAACAGTGGGAATGAGAGGAAGACGGGCAGAATTGGGAGCTCGAAAGAAATGGAATTATGGGACCAGGAAACAAAACATAGGTGCATCGAGTCTTAATGTGGACTAGATTTAGGAGTTGGCAAACTTTTTCTATAATACAAGATAGTAAATATTTTAGGCTTTGCACACCATATGGTCTTTCTTACAATTTCTCAGTTTTGCTGCTGCAACATGAAAGCAGCTGGAGACATATGTAAATAAATTGGCATGGCTGTGTTCCAATAAAACTTTATTTACAAAAACGGGTGGCAGGTCAGATTTACCCTGAGAACCATAACTTTCCATCCCTGGCCTATACAGATCACCTTCTTTTGCTTTAATTCGAGGCTCATCAAACCCACTTTTGTTGCCAGTTCCATCTCCCAGATTACACTGATATTAGATGAAGGGGTAAGCTGGGTTGAGGAAACGGGCATCATCTTATTGGAAAAGGACATCTCTGATTGTCTCTTTAAAAACTGGTATTTTTTTTAAAAAAAATATTTATTTATTTTGAGAGAGAGAGAGAGCGTGCACGAGCTGTGGGGTGGAGTTGGGAGGGGGAGACAGAGAGAGGTGGGGAGAGAGAATCCCAAGCACGCTGTGCACCAGCAGCAGAGCTCCTAGCCATTCACGGAACTCACGAATAGTGAGATCATGCCCTGAGCTGAAATCAAGAGCTGGACCCTTAACTGATTAAGCCAGCCAGGCCCCCCATGGCATCCGTTTTGTACACTACTCTCTAGGTACGTCTGTCAGTGTTTGACCCCGAGCATGAGCTATCTGTGAGTGTACCAAGGAGGTCTAGGTTCTAGCCCTCAAAGCTGGGGCATCAGAAGCCTCGTGGTATCAAATCCACTGAAACAATGACCCCCAGCAAGGCTGCCTGCCTTCTCTTCCCACTAACCCCTTGGCCACAAACATGACCACCTCCCCTCTTGCAAACTTTGTCAGTAATTGTGTAATAGAAACAGCACCCTCGGTGACTCTGTAGGAAGTGCAGCATGGGAAAGTGGCCTGATCCCCTATTTCCAACTGAAGTTGAATTTACCCCCTGCCTACTCATTCTTATAGTTTCTATTCCATCTTAATACTTTTTGCCTTCTGTTCGCTCTGTTTCAAACTGCTAAAAAGGTACCAGATGCTAGATTTTTCACTTTGGGCACATCTCTTAGTTTCCCTTAATGCCATTGTGCTCATCCGCAAATAGAGGAACTAAACTCCTTACACAGGGTCGCTCAGCTGCTTAAATTAGATAATAAATATGAGAATGTCCATCACAGTGTCTGGCCTGCAGTGGGTGCTCCGTGCACGCAATGTGGTCCCGGAGGGCAGAAAAGGTCCTGGGTTAGTTACACAGACTCCACGGCCCTTGATCATCTGTCCCAACCCACAGAGAGTGGCTCAAAAAATTATTCACTCAAGTGGTTGCTTCTTCTGCCTGTGTGGCCTGGAACCTGCTGGAACAGGATTGATCCAATACCCTGCATGCCTCTGAAGAAGAGAATCTAGGGGAAACCAGGCATGGGTGTTTTGTAAATAACTTTAGTAACAGATGGGTGGAGTTAGATATTTTGTCAACATAGAAATCACTTTTCCAAAGTGAGTTTCCCCATCTAAGGATAGTGCCCTTAATTTCTACAATCAAAAATACCTGCCATATGTTAAAATCTTTTGCAGCAGCTCTCAAGTGAAAACTAGAAACTCTCCAGAATCCTTTGCTATGTACAGGCGATTGGAATTAAGGCAGTGAGGAGACTTGCGTTCTCGCACCCAGGCCTGGCTCTCAGGGGGGTCAGCAGGGCACTCTCTACTCTGGGCCTCGTGTCCTTGGTTGGGAGCAAAGAGAGTGAGTCAGTGATTTCTAACACTGTCTGCCTACTTGATCACAGGCTAAAATATGCATAAAGATGAGGCTGAAGAACAGAACACCTTTCAGAGAAAGACTTAGAATGGTACCTCAGCAGTGGAGCAGGGGGTGGTGGATGTGTGGATTCAGGGGAGGTAGGCTTCAGAAGCGTGTGAAGTTTGGGTGGACAGTGAACCTCCAATGAATACAGCTCGGATGCCCTGTCAGTGATCATGTGATATGTGGTCTTCAGAGCCACACGGATCTGGGTTCAAATCCCAGTCTGGCCATTTATTCGCTATGTGAACTTCAGCAATGTATTTACTCTCTGAGTCTCAGTAAACTCATCTCAAAATGGGCATAGTATAAAGCTTGCTTCCCAAGATTTTTGTGAGAATCACTGGGTTCTGAATGATTCCCCAATACTCCATGACAGGCATTCAACAAATGGCAATGGACCTGAATTCCAGCCCCTCTGAATCATTCCTTCCCCAAAGAAGGAGGTTCCCCTACTTCCCAGCCTTTGCTCAAGTGCTCACATATGGAATGTCATCACTGTCCTTTGTAGCTCATAGAAATCCTACTTCTCCAAGAAATAGCTTCAAGATGGGGCACCTGGGTGGCTCAGTCGGTTGGGCATCTGACTTCGGCTCAGGTCATGATCTCACAGTTTGTGAGTTCGAGCCCTGTGTCAGGGTCTGTGCTGACAGCTCAGAGCCTGGAGCCTGCTTCAGATTCTGTCTCCCTCCCTCTCTGCCCCTCCCCTGCTTACGCTTTCTCTCTCTCTCTCTCTCTCTAAAATTAACATTAAATTAAAAAAAAAGAAATAGCTTCAAGAAATATTTCTTCAATCTCAGTTGTCACTTCACTCACCCTTCAGTTATACCGTCATTCTCTATCTACTGTATCAGAACCCATGCTCATTAACTGGAAGGCTCAGGGGGAGTTCTGGCTTTTAAGAGTGCTCAGTCTGATGGGAAATAGGAATATGTGGTCCCCTATAAATGCCACAAAGCAAAGACCATGGCAGAAGACAATAGCATATACAGATCATCCTGGTGGAGTCCAGAGCAGAGAAAACTGCCCGGGCTGACCATGGACAGTGTCACTCCTTTCCCATAGCATCTTGTAAGCTGCCTTTAGCACTTACCTGCTTGCTGTGATTGATTGTGCATTTGACTCACTCACTCACAGATATGGCAACTCCTGGCATTTGCCCTCTGTTCCTGGGTGCCCCAGCATAAAGCCTGAATGTGAGTGTGAGATGGTGAAGGGCATTCTATCCTAAGTAATCAAGATGTCACTGGTGCTTGGCTGCAGCCAGCTTCTAGGTCCACATCAAAGCTGTCATGCTTGAGTTAGCAATAATATTTAGCAAAATGATCCAACATCAATGACAAGAAGAAAACATACCCTTTTTTGTTTCAAATGGCAAATCATTGAGTTCTGTTATATATTTTTTTTCATCATTAAGGAAGGAGATTGACCTAAATTCCAGCTTCCAGTTGGGATGATTTCACGCCACATTTGGCATGGGCAACAACAAAGCCATATGCCCGTGCAGGCATGTGCCTGATGTCAATAACAGCTACTCAGAATGACGCCTTTTACAAACACGTCATAGCAAAAGTTCGAGGAGACTTCAAGCTGGTAACACTTCTATGAAGTTTCTCTGGGACCGACTAAAGAGATAACCACAAATGTTTTCAGCCATGGGGCACCTGGGTGGCTCAGTCAATTAAGCATCTGACTTCGGCTCAGGTCACGATCTCATGGTTTGTGAGTTCGAGCCCCGCATCGGGCTCTGTGCTGACAGCTCAGAGCCTGGAGCCTGCCTCCGATTCTGCATCTCCCTCTCTCTCTGCCCCTCCCCTGCTCACACTCTGTCTGTCTCTCAAAAATAAACAAACATTAAAAAAATTAAAAAAATAAAAATGTCTTCAGCCATTATCATCAGGCACACTATCACAGGTATAATGGTTCACAACTTACAGACTATTTTCACACACACTTTTTCATCACAAGTGATGGGAATGTTATTCTCTCCATTTCATAGAAAGTGACACATACACAAGTCAGGTGACGGTACAAGGTCACGAAGGTCCACATCCCAAGCTCTTTCTGCCAACCAGGACACCCCTCTTTGTACACAGGCACATCTAAGAAACCCCAGATTCTAGTGATATCCGATTCCCCCCATGCTACCATGTCACTAACTCTTCAGTGTACAAGTATCAATGTCCCTTCCAGCACAGCCCCTGACAAGCCATCAAGGAGAATGAGGGTGCTGAGATCCAAGGGAAATGACAGGTGCTCTCGAGATCCGGAACGCCTTACTGGAAGGGGGAAATGGACTTACTCTGTGTCATCCCAGAGGTCAGAATGAGAACCCAGGAATGAGTAACAGGTAGACAAGGCCAGGCTCCACCCAGAGAAGAACTCTCTTCTTCTCTGAAATGTACAACTCATCATTTTCAGAAGTGGTGAGCTCCCCACCGTGGAGGCACCCAGGCAGAGAATGGGAGATGTCTTCCTGGCAAGCTGTATCAGGGATTCAAGCATCAGCTGGGCCTGGACCAAATGACTCCTTTAAATCCATTCATGCAGTAAACTTCTGGGATCCTTTTGTTAAATCCTATTGGCTGCTGAGCATGCCTGCCTCTGCCTCCCCCGGCCTGCCAGTCAGAGGAGATGTCATCAAAAAGGATTCCCCTTATCTTGATGACACAGGTAGGCAGCAAGCCCATGCTCCCTTGTGCTTTCTCTCTTTCTTTCTCCCCCCACCCCCCCCCCCACACACACACAGGCACATACACACACCCCTCCTATCTCTCCCCCAACTAATTGAATGTTGGATGACAGGTACTAACAAACCCCATCACCCAAGTGTCATAGAACAGCTCACAAAACCATAGGCCATTTCTAAAAGAATGCAACCTCTGATCCACATAGAATTCCCCTGTGAGAATTTTTAAAAACTCATCTGTATACCTAATGTCAGCGTAACTTGCATTTTATCAGCTCAGTATATTTTATAACATAAATTGAATGTAATCTCTTCTATTGCTCTAACAAGGAAACTGATATTAATGATGCAATAATAGTTGTCCCTTTCCTAAAAGCCTGACATATATCAGGAACTATGCTTGAGACTTCACATATATTACCCCGATTTTCACCCTGCAAGTCATATGAGGACCTATCCATTTTATAGATGCTCACAGAGATTAAGTTTCCTGACCCAGTTGGTCTGACTTCAAAGATCATGCAATTCAAACTCCAAAAAGTATGAGATATTTCCATTGACAACACTGGCTGATGACAGAGCTGAGATTCAACCCTACATCTGCCTGACTCCCAAGTCGGTGTTATTTTCCCTTGCAACATGCTGTCACAAACATTCCTAAAGGTGCAAACAAAAGGTAAGCTTGGGTTCTAAGTTTTATATATATAAGGTAACTTTTATTTCAGAGCTGCCATTAGGAAAAACATGGTGGAGGGAGGAAATATGACCAAGGACTGAGGTTCCAATACCAGATCGCACGGTTATTTATTACAAATGCTGATTTTTTTTCCTCTTTCCATTATTTACTTGTTCAGGGAGCTAGAAACAGGAAAGCAGCCCTGGCGATTCAGCAGTTATTTAAATAGAACAGTATGGGGATTGTGCACTCAGTCCTCTGTAATTGGAAACCATTTCTACCATGCACCAATATTTCAAAAGCAATACAACCCAATTCTCTGACCCATGAATCAGGGTTTTCCCTTCTACCAGCATGAAAGATTGGGGCCAGGGAGCACTGGAAGCAAGATTTCTCTTAGGTACAGCTTTTACAGAAGAAAGCTGACAAAGGAGAATCTAGTTGACTGGAGTTTTAATTGAATATTAGAATAAATCAAATGCATGCCATTAGCTTTTCTCGGGCAGTGAGTACATGCTAGAAAACACACTCCATATTCTTCAAACTGAGTCACCTACTTCTTTGAACACGTGTAATGGTCCCTGTAACTCAGCGCCTTGAAACCAACTCTCTTAGCCATAATTATTTATGTTCAAGCAAGATATGTTGCTGGCAAAAGTCATACGTTTTCAAATTCATGATAATTCTCCCCTTATAAAAACATAATGATCTCAACTTCAGTATCCCTGACCATCAATCTCATCGGAAATCATGGCTTTGAAATTGACCAAACCTGACATTATTGTATGGCACTCAATGGGATACCACATCTCTTGGAACCTCTGTTATCTAATTTGAAAATGGTCATAAATGAGTACCACAATTGGCTCTTGAGAGATTAAAGGAGGCGATAAATATAAAGGGGCTAGCACAGTGTCTGACGGATACTCAGTAGGTACTCAGTAAATATCACTTCTTTCTCATTAAAGGTACAAGGAACATTTTGGGATTATGATATCGGTTCTCTCATCCACATGTAAATGGGAATGACTATTAACAGTGTATGCCTTTTTCTAACCTAGAGTAGGGCTTGCTTTCTCCTTTTTTCCTGTTCATCACCAGGACTGCCTTCCCATGCTGGGCACCTATAGTCCAGACCCTTTATATTTGTTATTTTATATAATCTGACCCTTACGCTAACCCAGTGAGATTGTCAATATTATCTCCTTTAAATTTTTTTAGGGTTATTTATTTTGAGAGAGAAGGCAAGCAAGGGAAGGGCAGAGAGAGGGCAAGAGAGGGAGAACCCCAAGCAGGCTCTGTACTGCCAGTGCAGAGCCCAATGTGGGGCTTGAATTCATGAACTATGAGATCATGACCTGATCTGAAATCCAAAATAGGACACTTAACCGATGGAGCCATCCAGGTGCCCCAATATTATCTCTTTCTAACAGGTGAAGAAGCCAAGGCTTCCAACAGATGGGTAGATTGTCTGAGGTCAAACAACTAGCAAACAAAAGAGCTGAGAAAGAAACCAGGTCTTTCTGGCTCTAAAGCCTATGCTTACTTCCTCTTTTTAAAAATCTTGACCGTAGGACAGTGGTTCCCAAATGGGAGTAATTTTATGGGGCGCCTGAGTGGCTTAATCAAGCATCTGACTTCGGCTCAGGTCATGATCTCGTGGTTTGAGAGTTCGAGCCCTGCATCAGGCTCTGTGCTGACAGCTCAGAGCCTGGAGCCTGCTTCTGATTCTTTGTCTGTCCCTCTCTCTGCCCCTTCCATGCTTGAGCTCTGCCTTTCTCTGCCTCTCAATAATGAATTGACATTAAAAAAAAAATTTTTAATGGGAGTAATTTTGTCCTCCTGGGGACATTCAACAATGTCTAGAGATAATTTTAATTTCTTCTGCTTCAGGATAAGGGGAGGTGATGCTATGGTCATCGAGTTTGTAGCCCAGAATACTTCCAAATATACTCCAATGTATGGGACAGCCCCGTATGACAAAGAATTATCTGGCCCAAAGTCTCATAGTGCTGCTGCTGAAAAATCCTGCTCTGGAATTTATCAAAATGTGTCTTATTTTAAAATAAGTGACTGTAATATATTTCTGAATTCAGACCTTCATTCCTTATTGATGTGCAGATACCAAAAGATCTTATTTTTCCAAGTCTCCTGCAAGGTACAAATCTCTCTACAGTGCGTGTTCCACGTTCATCCTGTCGGTTTCACTCATTTCCACAGCACAACATCTATTGTCTCATGGTTTCCATGGTAAAAGGTTTATCTGTTGTTGGCTTAGATTATTTTTTTGCTTGTTCACACCATTCAGAAAACATTTTTAAAAATGAAACTGCCAAGGTCAAATCTAATGTATTCTTCCCTCTTTTTCTGTTATTTATTATTTCCTACCTAAAATACATAGCACGCCATGGAATTCAAACAACGCACAGTATCTGTAAAGTGTGTACCAGCTCTAAGATATGAGGGAAGGGGTTATTTATAACATAAAAATGGTACAGCTGATAAGCTTTTTCAAGGTCTAGTTCACTCCCCACCTCCATTTGACAGAGAAGGAAACAGAATCTCAGGTCAGTTGTGATCTACCCAGAGTTAAACAGCAGATTGACATAGGACCAGTATAAGAGTACGGGTGTACTGACTTCTGGGCTGGTGCTTTCTTCATCATGCACTTGGGGTTTCATGTTATAAAATCCAATCAGTGCACACATGCTTGGGTATGCACACACACGGACAGGCACATGGGCACCCAGGCATACGTGCACCCACGCACGTACACACACACACACACACACACACACACACACACACACACTCTCTCTCTCTCTCTCTCTCTCTCTCTCTCTCTTAATTAGATTTTCCCTCCTATCCTTTTAGGAGACCTCAAATACTAAAGGCTATCGATATGTTAAGTGAAAACCTAAAATCATGAGTGAACTGCCCTCTACTCTACCGAAGAGATGAATAAGGGCTTTGGACAATCTCGAGTCCAAAATGAGAGCTTGACATACACAGACCAATTACACCAGACATCTGAAGCCCTAAATGGAGTTGCAGGCATTTATGAAGCCTGACATAACATGCAAAGAGTGACACTGGATTATTTTCCATCTCTCTTTCTCATTACATTCCCACACTGCCTCCAGGATTTCCTTGATGAAATATAAAAATGATACACTGATGCCTGACTCAAAAGACCTGAACTGCCTCCCATTTCCTAGATGAAAGCTAAGATCTTCAGCACTGCATACAAGATGATCTTACCTCCCTAGCCTCCTGGAGATACACATCCTGCTGTCACCCATTATGTCTAAGAGCTTTCCAGAGGATTCCCATGGGCCCTAGAACAAGTTCCTCCAAACCTCCCAGCTGGCCTCCTGGTCTAGTCTCCATGCTTCTTCCTCTGTAGCTGTTGACTCTTGGCCCAGCTGCACTGGCCTCCCTGACAGCCCAGCTGTACCACCAGGAGGGACAGGTTCTCCTTAACTTCCTGTAGTAGAACTCAGACACAATTATGTCAAGAAAACAAAGTGAAGACCCAAGGATCTAAGTAAAGAGAAAGAAGGATTTAGCAGCTGTAACTCTAAAGCCTAAACCCAACCTCAGGGTCCCCACCCATATCCCACCTAACTTCTTATCAAATCTACCCTTTCCCCACCATACTTTCTAGGCTATGAGTTTAGACCTCTACTAAATAAATGTCTTAGTCCATTTTAGATTGCTGTAACAGAATATCATAGACTGGCGACTTATAAACAATAGAAATCTATTTCTCACAGTTCTGAAGTCTAGGAAGTCCAAGATCAAGGTGTGTCAGATTCAGTGTCTGGTGAGGGTCCACTTCCTAGGCTGTCTTCTCACTGTGTCTTCAAATGGCACAAACGAGAGGGAATCCTCAGGTATTCCTTTAACAAGGGCATGATCCCATTCATGAGAGCTCCACCCTCATGGCCTAATTACCTCCCAAAGGCCCCACCTCCTAGTGCCATCACATTGGGGGTTAGGATTTCAACGTATGAATTTTGGGGGGACATGAACATTTAGTCTATACCAATAAGAAAACCTTCCTCTCCCTACTTCTGAGAGCCATAGCATTTCCTGCTCAAGAACAGCCAACAGTGGGATGATCCATTTCCTTCAGAGTAAGTCCTTGCCACAAAAGTGCAATCTGACCACACCACACCCCAAACAGGGAAATTACACTTGTCTGTGGTATATTTTCTAAAGTTTGGATTGTTCGGTCCCAGCAGCATGTCTCACTGGCCGAGCTCTGTCCAGGTCCCACAGTTGTCCTCCAGACTGAGAGGTGTGTGGCCTGAGCCTCCCATGCTCTGCAGGAAACAAGCCACCTATCCAAAGTCCTCCTTTCACAGATGAGGAAAATGAGGCCAAAACGGACTTGCTTCCAGGCACCCACGCAGGTCCACAGCAAGGCCAGGACTAGAACTCAGGTTGTCCCAAACATAGTCAAGTATTCTCTTTCTTTTAACATGTTCTTGAAATCTCAATGAGACATTTTAATTTTATATGAAAATGAATATACATATGAGTAGTCAGCAAGTGAACGGATATGAAAACCCTGGGAAGCACTGAACATATGGAAACCGAATCTGGGTCACAATACTCCTTGGAGACCCATCAGTCCTTGGCCACAAACATACAAACTGAATTGGGAAGGTAAATTTCATGGCAGGGGTACAATACACACTGTAACTGATTTAGAAGATGTATTTAGAGACCGTTAATAATGCATGTGAGATGCTGAATATGACTTTTCTCATTATAAATATTTAAGAGCACATAGGTTTTAATAGCACCAGATATTACACAGTGATGAGTTTGTATAAATGACGCTACCCACTGGTTACATGAAGCCCAAGGAAAGATATCATTTCCTATACCTGGAATGATCATAAGAGTGACATTCTGAAATAGAAAAATAAAGTCCATTTTGAAAGACCCCAGAGCTAAATAATTTTAATTCAAGGTGAACCTATCATCCCTTGCCACAAGAAGCTAGAGAGACTCAGTTTATGTTACGCAAATATAATTTTCCCATGTTATCTTGAGGGTTAGTTTCCCTCCTTGCCTTTTTAGTGGGGTTTTTATAGCAATAATCACATTGGACGTTTCTATCTTTGATTCTTTCAAAGTCAAGGAAAACTTTGAATCTTTTTAGATACAAATTCAGCTGCAGTTTTTGAAAGAAAAAAAAACAGAAGAATTCACAGCTACAGGAGTGCTAATTCGAACTAACTATAAAATTTGATTGAGTGGTCTGGTCAGTAAGTTGGAGCAAATGCTGGTCTCTCCTGGTGGAAACCAGCCATGACACTGTTCACATAAGCTCTTCTGCCAGGGACTGTCACTGAGATGGATGTCTAGTGATTAATCAGATTACAAGATAGTTGTACCTAGATCAATACGCAGCAATGATTTCCCTAGAAATAAGCCCCTCATTGTCAGTCCATGGGAAGAAACACAGCAAAGAGCCAGCCACAGAAGTCAAGCATGCAGACTTGGAATTCTAGAACCACAATGTCCCAGCTGAGTGACCTGGGCCAAGTCTCAGTTTTCCTGAACCTCAACTTTTATAGTTGTGAACTGGAGGCAGTAACACCTATACTCCTCTGTCAATGGGATTAGAATCAAGATACTCCCTACTGCCCACTGTCTGACATAGAGTAACCCCTGACACAGCTGAGCCAGAATCAGGGGTGGTAAATGATTGCTCTAAGAACCAGTGGAGTCGTCAGGAAGAAGGTTTATAACACATCATGCACTTTGGTATCGTGTACAAAGAAAAGGCTTAAATTTTTAATTAACCTGGAAATTAAGGTTTGTGTGACCAAGCTCCCTTCATTTTACTTTTTAAAATCCTCTTACCAGATGAGAAAAGTCTAAGGACCCCAAGGATCAAACCAGCTTGTCACATCCCAGATGTCAGGTCGCAGATCCCTAAAAACATGGGAGGTCACAAATCGCCTGTCCACAGACCATGCAGCCAAGGGTGCGCTCTGGAAAGAAGCGCTGTGTAGACAAGCCAAATACAAAGATGTAAGCACACCATCCGCATAGCTGGCCAGTCTGGGGGTGCCAGCTACCAGCCACACTGAAAGCAGAGAGACAGGACAGAAGTATCTGGACCGATTGCTAAACACGGAGAGCAGAGACGAGAAGCTTTGGGGATGTCACTTCAGTGCCTGCAACCTCCAGTATGGAGAGGCGAATGGCTGACCATCCTCACAAGACACAGACCAAAGAGATTTACTGGCTCTGGGCTTCCTTTCAATAGTTTCTCAAATAGAATGAACACGATGATTTTGTTATTTATGTTCTTTACTGCACCACCATTCTCACAGATGGGTGTTTTCTCCTGGCCCCTCCCTCTTCCCCCCAAGAGAGGGCATGGTGGCCACCAGAACGCATCTCCCAGCCTTCCTGCTCCTGGGAGCATTACTGGCCGGCACCCAGCGGCTGTGCCTCAAAACCTGCCAGTGCCTGCATTCAGGCCACATCAGCCACTGTGCCAATCAAGGCCTGGACCAGCGGGAGGCACGATGCCTTGGGTACAAAGCTGAAGAGGTACCAAAGAACTTGGTAATAAATATAAATGATACTTGATGTAACATTTTTAATAAGAATTAATGCAAAAAAAGCCCTGAATAAAATATCAAAATGGTAAATAAAGTCAGAATCAGCATTACTGATTTTCCCTTTGCCTCAGGCTCACACAGGATTCAGGAAGGCTCTGGCTCCAATGACAGGGCACAGCAGGGATGCTACCACAGATAGTTCTGGGGACACGTCTATCAGCTGACTTCAGCTCAAGGACTCACGACTAGCTTTGCTGAACCTTCCTTAGATGGCTCAGCAGTCTTGGACATTGCTCCCCAAACTTCTGTCCTGTTCATCATCCCGGGCCAGACTTGCACAGAACACTGACTGCTCTCTTGGCCTGCCCTGATTCTATCCATTTCTACACATGCATTTGCTCTAATATAATCTTTGTGTATTTAATCCTGTCTTAGTGTCTATTTCTTAGAGAACCCAGGTTACATAAAAGAGGATTTCCTTTTCTCTGAATGGCAGGATTGAAATAAAATTTACTACCCAGCAGAGTCTTGGCAACCTGCCTGCCCCAAGAGGTCAATATTCTCTTTCTCCTCCATACAGAAGCAGGCATTCCTGTGTCAGGGCCCAAGCCCTGAGTTGTGTGTGTGTGTGTGTGTGTGTGTGTACATGCACACTTATGCATACACATGCATGTATTGTACATGCAGGTTTCAAATGGTTGTACCTTCTGGGTAATTAAAGCTTTCTTCAAACAGAGCTTTTATGTTTTATTCACTGATGAATGAAATGCGTTTCTCAGCCAGGACTATAAACCATGAATATCCATATTAATTACCAGCTTATCATTAACATGAATATTTTACCTTTAAAATACCAGTGCTACAAGTAAGTAAGTGGCTCTAGACCAGCAACTTCAAATAGACTTTTCTTCTTCTTATGCTAAATTAATTCCAAAGCTATGGAAGGTATTTTGGGATTTCTAGTATGCATTTTATTTGTCCCTAACCTTTTAGAATCAGCTGGCCACTACCTGGTACCAAGTTACCCCTGGCCATGGTCATGGATTTCTGTGATCTAGACCATGGATTCGACCCCAGAGGTATGATTTTATCAGTGAATTGTTAGAGGAATGAGCTAAGGCAGGAATTTCTGATTGTCTTCCTACATCCAGGTCCTACATCCTGCCTTCCAAGCAAAATCCCTCTCTAGTTACTCTATCCATCCCTCCCCACTGACTTCATGTGCCCCCAAGCCCCAGGAGTGGCCCTTGCCATGACTGCTTCAGGAATGGACTTGAGACGCAGTACAGGGCAATTATCTAAGAAAAAGTTTACAGGGGACTCTCTAGAAAATTTCTTCCTTGTTCTGGAAAATATCCAGAAGTGACCATCTATTCTTTTTCTAGATGTTGCTATCCATGGATATGAAGGACAAACCGCTAAAAGCAGACTAAGGAAACCAACCCAAAGTGAAGGGCATTGCCAAGAGAGGCAGAATGAAGCTGGATCTCTGGTTCATTCTAAAGTCTATGTTTCCTCTGAATTTCCAGATATGTGAACCAATAAATTTAATCCAAATTAGTTGGCTTTTTCATTGCTTTTACCCAAGAACATTCTAAACATTGTAAGAAACTTTATCATATAATTGAATAAAAACCCTCATTGCGTGAAGATCTAGAAAAACTCAATGGAAGTAAATATTTGGAAGTTTCAATCTCTAGAAATCAGATCTAATGAGGGACTCCAGGAAGAACAGTATCAACTCATAAAGGAAAAAGGTAAAGGTCTGAATCCTTCCTTCACAAGAATTGCTGTAGGTACGTGAAACATGAAGAATGACATCTTGATTGAGCTAGAGGAAGAAAAGGATTTCCCTCCAAGAAACGTTGTGAACTTTGAGATTAGGCTGAACATACGTGAAAAGGGAAAAGAGAGATGTCTGGATGGCACTTCTTTTAAAGATAGAAAAGGAGGCATGCCAGCCATTATTCCACCAGCACGGGAGACTCAAATCTAGAGAGACCTGGCTGGGCAAAGGCTGTTGGATTTGAAGGGGTAAATAAATCACACCACCCTCCTTTTCTGAGTTTCAGATCCTACTGAGAAACTGAAATATGTATCCATTAAGGATAAAAATATATTAGCATTATTTCTAGAGGCTCTGGTTTGGAGAACATAGTTTTAACCTTGGCCACATATAGTTTTTGTTACATCCCTACCCCATACTTTACCTCTCCACCCCATAAGTAATTGAACTTACCTACTCAGGCACAGATAGAACATCGAGATAAAACCATGTCCTTATTCCTTCCTCTTCCTTCCCTTGAAGGGACATAATCTGCCTCTTGAAAAGTTTGTTACATGAAAGAAGAGAAATTCATTATAGTCAAGGCAGCTCCTCAAGAAAGAATCAGCCTTGGGCACTGGGAACAGTGTTATCTGTCATCTTAATCTTGCCTAAATGAGAAAGATGGGCCAATGATGTTCAACTCCTAACATTCAGCTCATAAGCTAAATCTCTTTTTTCCACTCAGAGAAGCATAAGGGGATGACAAGGGGCTGTAAGTGTTGTTCTAACAATGTGTCTGGGAGCCATTCCTTCATGGACACATAAGGACAAGGGAATACTCTCCCCCTAAAGGGAGGCAAGAACTCTAGGAGCCAATTCCAGAAGCAGCCCAAACTCTGGGAGGCATGCCCCTTAAAGCTGTCAAAGAGTGTTCCTGGAAAATACAATTATAAAACCAACTTCTTTTTTAAGTTTATTTATTTGAAAGAGAGAGCATGCACAAGTGGGGGAGGGGCACAGAGAGAGAGAGAGAGAGAGAGAGCGAATCCCAAGCAGCCCCCACGCTGTCAGCATGGAGCCCAATGTGGGGCTTGAACTCACAAACCATGAGATCATGACCTGAGTCAAAACCAAGAGTTGGATGGTTAACCTAGTGAGCCACCCAGGCGCCCCACCAACCCTTTAATACTAGGACAGCTATACCAAGTAGAGGTGGAAAAATTGAAACAGTTTAGCCAAGAAGATGGGGAGTACCAGTGCAGAAAATGTCAAGCATTGTTAGGTACATTTTGAAATTACGAGATCTAGTTCCTCTCCCACACTACACCCTCCTCTGTGGGTGGTACTGAAATCACTATTCATGCCACTGAAGAGAACTTCCAGAACATTCATACTATTTAAGTTATTAGTTAGAAAAGACTAGGTATGCTTAATACTATATACATTTAGTTTTGTCCTAAGTTATATTTTTGACGGCAGGAAAGGGGTCTTGAGTGGAGACATTTAACTCAGGAAGATGAGAGCAAATAAGATTTATCTGAGGAGTAGATGTTTAATAAACTCAGAATTCAGTCACTTAACATATCTCAGTGCAGGAAAACCCACCCACAAATAGAATCTAGAGGAATATGTCAGGAAACCAGACAATGGGTCCAAAAAGGAAAGGAAGTCAAATTCTATACGTAGCAGAGAAAAAAGATGAACAATTTATGAAAGAAGATGAACAGGGTCATATTTACAAAACTCAGCAAGGCCTGCTTGAAAGGAACAGGAGCAAAACAGAAATGAAACACAGCAGGGCAAGTGATGGCCAGGAAGACCGTCCGCTGCTATTGAAGGAACAGAAGTCACTCACAGTGGACAATTCAAAAGCTGAAGAAAGATAAGGAGCAGGTGCCAGAGGGCTTCACTGGACCCTGAGGGCAACAAAATATGAGTCTCATATCTGGTGAGCATGACTCTTTAGCTGACACAAACGTGAGAACAAAATAGAACCTATCGGGGCAAGCTGAAGTCTTTAGAGAGGGAAGCAGTAGCAGCAACCACTAGGACACAGAGTTACAAATGGACTGAGGTCCTGCAGAGCCAAGGAGGAAGACAGAGAGTGGAGGATATGAGAACCTCACCCTTACCCCTGTGCGTGTCTGCTCAAATCAGGACAGAGATTTATCTCTGGCCAAACCCACGTTCAGTTCAAAACTGGGGACTGAGAAGCCCAGGGCTCAAAGAGAAGGTGGGGATTTAGGCATTTAGATATTTAAAGGATGGCAGGGGGAGGAAGGACACCAGGTAAGTCCTAATGACTGGGGGTGCCACCAAACAACCCCTGCAATTTTTTAGGAAGTTAGGAATGTTTCCATTTCTGGTGTTAGTCTCTGAAAGAGCAGGCTGTATGCAATCGGTAGATTTCACCTCAGATATAAACATTGCCGCAAGCTCTTGATGAAACACTTCTTCCTACTGAATTCAATCTATGTGTAAGATAATTTCTGGACTGTTGGCACAGTTAGAACTGGCAAGAAGGAAACGTGCAATTGTTGAGTTGTTCTCATCTTGGTGTCTCTAAATCATTTTCTTCCTCTAGATACTGCTACATCTTGGCTATGGTCTTTGGCAAAAGTTATGTAGGTCTGGTTTTTATTGTATATCTAATTTTGGAAACATAATCTTGCTTGAGATTACTTCTGTAAGAGCTGGGAAGTTGTCTTTTGCTAATATTCTCTAAATTTGGTAGGTGTGTGGCTATTACAATAATCTTATCTGTTGTATGACTCCATGGGCTTTTCAAAAAGTGGGGGATAAAGTAGACTCAGGGTTGGTTTAATCCAATTTAGGAGAAATAGTTTCTTCTTTACTGAAAAAACTATACTTATCCTCATTCCAGTGGAATAAATGTAGACTGGAGCTCTTATAGGGACTGCGATTCTTCCTGAACATCTGAGTGAGACCAAAACTGCCAAAAACTAAGCAGAGTACGATGTTGAGAATAGGATTTTACACACGCATGGCTTTGAAGTTTAACTTCTGAGCCTCAATTTCATGTGAAAGGAGGAGAAGCTACTACATCTGTTACTATGAAGTAAGAAAGAGGTAATAACTATAAAACATCTAGCCAATGCCTGGAATATAGCAGGTCTTCTAGAATAATTATTATCTAATTCAGATTCCAAATGTCAATACTATAATCCAATGCTTGCTTGAATAAGCATGGTCATAACTGCCAATGGAAAAAAAAAAGAAAGAAAAAGAAAAAAAGAAAACGAAAACATCCTTTTGATCATCTCCAATGAGGGAAGGGAGAATCTGGAGATGGCTGAAGGTGACTACCCCATTCAAACCTATAATGACCCATTCAGCAAACATTTATTAAGTGACCACTATGTCCCAAGCACTGTTCTGGGCACTGGGACTATAGCAGTGAAGAAATTCTCTCCTTAGGGCATAAGATAAAACCTCAAGAACTATTTTTTCCCTGTCCCCAATAAACTGCAACCAATTCCAAGGGCAGTGACCAAATAGTATTGTTCTTATATTCACTACGCAAAAAAAAAAAAAAAAAAAAAAAAAAATAGAGACTATTCATGCTCGTTGAGTTAACTGGAGCTGAACAGAGAGAATGATGCCTCAGCAGACCACATAGAACACCGAGAATTTTCCTAGGGAACTGAAAGAACCCCCTAAACAGTACAGTAGAGACCACCCTGGCAGGACAGACTTCCAAGTGGGCTTTGAGGGCGGCCTCTCCTCCCACTGCCTTAGACTGGTCTCCCTGTGAGATGTTCTTCCCTGGGCTTTCCTAACTGATCCTGAAATGATTTTATACAACTTCCAGAGCCATCGCCAACCATGCACTGGCCTACCGTATCGATCAAGCAGCAGTTTCACAAATACTTGTTGGGCACCTACTATGTGCAAACACCTATGCAAGTGCTTTCATATGGTCAACTTGACTTCATTATTGTTGTAAATCTATGACATAGGTATCTTACAAATGAGAAAAACAGACCCGGAGAGGGTAACAGATATGTTGAGGGTCACATCATAAGCAAATGGCAAGGCTGGGCCTTGAACCCTGGTTTCTTGAGAAGTCCGGGGCTCCTTCTGCTTCATCACTCCATTCTGTTTCCAAACTCTTCAAGCTGTAACAGCAAGTCTCCTCAGTTTCACACTCCACTCCACTTTCAAAACAGAAACACAGCACAAAAACAGAAGGCTTCACTTAGGTAAGATATGAGCTTATCTGTATGATGGTATTTTCAGTTGGCAAGACACTTTCAAGCTTGTTATCCCACTGGATCCTTCAAACCATCACCATTTAATGAGGGGAAACAGAATCAGAGAGAATGTTGGTTGTACCACAAAGCTAACAAGGCGCCAATGCAGAATTCTTCCTCAGGTTTGTTTGTTTGCTTCTTACCCCAATCTAATGAGTACCCCATAGCCCCACATTGCCTCCATAGACTCAGTTCCATAAGCTGGAACTTGACTGTGACAATAGATGACATCATACACAGTGAAGACATTCAGAATGAGACCTTCCAACAGATTCCTGGGCCCAGTATCAGGAGAAGTTATGGGGAAGGATGAGAAAACCCAAACTGGGTTCCCAGTTGTGTATTCTCTATCCATCAAGTAACAGAAGCTGGTCCAGAGGTTCCCAGGAGTTTTGCATGGACCCAGTTGAGGGGCAGAGCCTGAAGTGAGCAGGGGTATGGAGTGGCTGAGGCTGGAGCCTTATGGAAGGCCCTATCAGTGTCTGTACAAAATCTATTTATTCCCTGTCCCCTTCTTCCCTTCTAATGGAGCCATGATTTGTTCAGGTAACTAGAGAGATCCATTGATCCTCAGAAGGGTGGACATACTCCATTACCATTGAGCAATGAATCCTGACTAATTAATGGTGGATTTCTCATTCCCCTTGGTTAGTAATTGGCTGGGAGTGGCCATGACAAATTCTGGTCATGGAGATGTAACAATTCACTGGGTAGACCTTCTGGGAAGGCTTTGCTTTCCTTCTAAAAGTGGAACAGGTTTGTGTGATACGGCCCCTTCACTTATTTGCCCTTCCTCCTTCTTCCTGCTGAGAATGTAACCACGATGCCATAAGGTACAGGGGCCAGTTTATAATCATGAGGCAGGATGTGTGAGGAGAAAAGCCAACATTCTTCAGATGCCAGAGAAGAAAGATGGAAGTAGCCTGCATCTTTGGGAACTTCATTGCACAGGGGCCCAGGCCTAGACTTCGTACTTGTAAGGAAAATGGACTTTTCTATGCCACTGTAGGGCTTTGTTTTTGTACCTTGCAGCCAAATGTAAGTCCAAACGGAAGCCCAAATGCTAACTGATTATTTTGAGTGCCCAACTATGGTCAGCCACATCTCTACTTCCAGAACCAGGGCTAACTTGGAGATCTCACTCTGGGTTCTGACCGTTTTGTTTTTCCTTAACCTTTCTTGTTCCTGTAAGGACACTCCTTACTCTGATGCTGTGTTTTGCATTTACTGACTCAGTACTGGTTAGCCTCCTCCTCCCAGCCTCAAAACATGACTGGTTAAACTAGTTTGCAAACCAAAAGATGGAGGGAACAACATCACCCAGGTGACTCATCATGGGAAGTCTCAACCCTCCCTGTACTGGGATAACCAGACAGCCAAGAACAGAACATAGGTATCACCTTCACACCTCAGCAAAGGGTGACAAAGGGCAAGGAAATAACAATTAGTAAACACCAACTACAAGCTGGGTTCAGTATTTGCAACAGTGCCTAGAATGTGCCAAGGGTGTCCCAGGCAACACATGAAACCAACACAAATCTCTGTCCTCATGGAGTTCACCTTCTAGTCAGGGAGGGAAAGTAAACAGACAACCAAATAGTTGTATATTCATGCATATCAGAGGGTTTTAGGGGTGGCAACAGTATGAGAAAAACACCGTCAGGAGGGGACGATGAAGTTCTTGGTGACACTCCCCACGATGGTGGCCTTGGCCTCAACACCCCCATCTGTAGGATGAAGGGTCTGTGCCAGGTTCTTCCATCGCTGATGTGCTCTGAGACTGTTCAGGCTCCATCTGCTTAGGGACTGACGGACTGGCTCACTGTGAAATGCTTGAGGAAGACACTCTCTTGAGAATCAATAACACTCTCTTGTGAATGAAGGGCATTCCCACTAGACCTTAACTCACTTTGCAGGTCACTTCTTCCCTTAGTGGCTCCTGGTAGCACCATTTCCTTCTTTATGCCACTTAGTCACAGCTGGAGTTTTATATTTGTGTGATTAATCATATTTTATGAAGTCCTGACACCCCCACTAAATGTCTATTTATGCTTCACTATTACCACAGTGCTTGGTGCCTAGTACATGCTCAATAGCAATATTGCTGAGAGAATGAATGAATGAATGAATGAATGAATGAATATGCTGTAGGTCATCTTCACTGCTTCAATTCCAAAGGCAGTTGATGTTTTTTTTTTGTTTTTTTGTTTTCTTCAGCATTCTGTCACTGAGCGCTCCACTGATATTTTCCAAAGACTGCTCTTCAAAATGCATGCTTTCAAACCCAGAGGACCTAGGCACATATTCATTCATTTTCTAGACAGAGTAAAATTTTGTTTACATACCATGGAGCGTGTGAGCTGAGGTGGAGGTAATGAATTCGTATGCGGAAAACTCTGAAGATGCTTCCTTACAGGGAATAGAATAGCATCTAAGCATGCACACACACAAACATACACACACACACTCACGCACACACACAAATACAAACTTCCTCTATAATTTATAAAGGGGAAGGTGAGTGTAGATGCCAGATTTATGCCCTGCCTCAGGCACTGGGCTGTTTCTGCAGCCTCTAAGCATCTCTCTGCAGACTCCCCTACCCAGAGTATATAACCGTGAAAAGCTGTTCTGAAATGCAGATACCCCCAGATTTTGTGGCGATAATGTTGCCTGCGAGAACAACCAAAAGCATTAAATGGCAGGGGATGGGCTGGAGCACATGGAATCGTTACGTATGGAAAGAAGTAGCAAAAGACTGGTCATCTGGCAGCTGTAGCAATAAGGGGCACCTGGCCAAAATGCTTCTGGCCTATTCAGTCATATATTTATTAATTATGCGTCTTTTAAAAAATCCTCTATAATTCATGTAATTATGTAAGTGCCAAACAGTATACACTTACCATTCCACAATGTGGGGCTGGCCAGTTTCAAGCAATTCTACAGCGACATTCAGAATACCGAAGAGCCACTCTGGGTGTTGTTACATTGAGGTATCTGGACTTAGTAGCCCCCAGATGGCCGTCAGAGTGAAGTTCTTGTGTCCCGGGAGCCAGTTTTGGGCAGACAATACCATAGGTCGGCCTACACCAGCCATCTTATAAGATGATGCTTTTATTCTGACAGGTGGGTTGCAATACAAAAACAACTAACATAACATCTGGTAGAAAGTATTAGCTCAGACCCTCATTGTTTTCTGACAACAAAGCCAAAAATCAAACCACCATAAAACTCCTCCAAATTGTCAGTGCTATTTTTCCCTGCTAACAAGAAAAACAGGGTGACAGGAAAGACAAACCTTTTTCTAGCAGCAACTTTTAAGAGGCAATCATTACAGAGAGCTTTATGTAAGGGACATGGGACAATGGAGGGGGTACTCTTCAGTAGCATTTTTATAGAAGATATAGAAACATGCTTTATCTAGTCATTTCTTATATGGCCCCTCGATAAAAGGAAAGGACATCCTCTTAAATAGCCACTCTCCAGAGACATTTTTATGGGTGTGAGAGTAATGGTAGTGAGACCTCTAGCTTTAGGAGATCTGACTTGATACAGGATTAGTTTGCTGATATTGAAGTGGAAAAGGACGAGACCACACTGCTAATCTCAAGCATCGCGTGCTTCCTCAGTAGGGCTGGTGACAGGTACTGGCTCATAGCAGCTCCAGACACAGGGCTCGGGGGGGTGGGAGTGGGGTGGGGGGGGTGGTTTCTGGACTATAAGAATTGGGCTTCTCATGGGCAGTAGTCACTTTACAGACTTCTTTTTTTCTCTTTCCCCCTTTGAGCCTTTTAACTCTTCCACCATCATTTTTTCCAAACCTTCTCCTTTGTCTAAACAGAAAATTGCTCCTGAATGCATCATCAGAGAAAGGAAGCCATTGCCATGATGCTGGAGTCTTGCTGCAAAGCCAGCATCTTCTAAGGCCTGACCTGGCTGTGTGTATGGAGATGGAGTGTTAACTTGGGTCACTGGACAACATGTTAAGTTGATCACATTCATTACAATCACTGCCCCTCTCAAATTGTCACATAGAGAAGTCTGCAATGGCTGAGTCTCAGTTGGTCTGATAGTCCCTGTGCCCAAAATGATATGTTGAAGTCCCAACCTTGGGTACCTGTGCAGGTGACCTTATTTGGACACAGGGTCCCTCCAGATGTAATCAAGTCAAGAGGAGTTTATACTGGATTATATATATATATATATATATATATATAGATTCTAATGCAATGACCAGTGTGCTTATAAGAAGAGAGAAATTTCCACACAGAGACAACACAGGGACAACGCCATGTGAAGATGAAGGCAAAGACTGGAGTGATGTATCTATAAGTCAGGATTGCTTGCAACCACCAGGAGCTAGAAAGAGGCAAGGAAGGGTCCTGTTCTAGAGCCTTTGGAGGAAGCAGGCTTTGCAGACACTATTACCCCCAAACTGAGAGAATGCTCTCCTCAGAGAGCTTCAGTTGTGTTAAACAAGTTTGTGGTACTTTGTTAGAGCAGCCCCAGCAAGCCACAGTCCCTTAAGAGCCCTCAAAGAATAACCAGGGAGATGCATCAATGGATAAACTAGAAATGTCTGAGATTTTTTTTCGGGATTAATTTTTTTCCAAGCTCATGAATGTCTGGAGACCTGCATGATCTGGTAAATATAATTATATTTCCAGAAGCCATGATATAACCTTACCAAGTGCATGAGGTCCTGGTGCCCTGAGGTTGGGAGATCTACACTGCTTTGAGTGTTCCTTCGAAAGGGCAGCCTCCCCATGCTTCACTTCACTCAGAAAAAACCAGGATTGCGTCACCGACCACTTACCTTTCAAGGGCATCATGAAGATCTGTATCTCTGTAATGTTTGTCCAAGAAATTGGAGCTTGGTGGAGGATTGTCACTGGCTAAATATAAAGTATGTTATTATCCCCCCAAACCTTGGCAATTCTTTGTCACTTTCCTTTTGAAAAGAAAATTGTACTCACCCAAAGCATTTCATTACCACCTGAACTGTCTGTTTGATATAAATTTAGAAACCTAAATTTATAAAACCCCACAGCCAAATGCATTAGAGTTAGGAGCCCAGGGCACCTGTAATATTGTTATTGCAAAAAATAAAGTTTGGCATGTGGCCTTGCTTGACTAGTCAGCCTAAACTCTGAATCATCTCTATTTAGAGAGGCCCCTTCAAACTATTTTGTGGGGTCGTTTGTCTACATTTGCCTACATTTTCTATAACAATTAGTTTCCATCAAGTAGATTTTAGAGACTTGCTGAGAATTATACTACCATCTATCTGAATATTTGAGATTTCTTCTTTAATGCACCTATGAAAAGCAAAGTCCCAGTTAGGAGACATATTTACTCCAGATCAGACCTTCTTGACTGGCTGAGAATATACACTGAATACATGTTAAATAGCTGGACAGCCCCATGGATATTGCAAGTAACCCTTCTGACAGCACTTCAGAGGGGTGAGTGGAATCATTTAAAGTCAGACTGTGTCCCTTTTTGTTAAGCTCACGTGTTAGTTTTTCCCAATCCCCAACCTCTTGGGAAGGAGATTCAGATCTACATGATAATATCAGTCTTGTGTTTGGCACGTGCATTGTTGCCTCAACTTCCTCATACATGAAATGGGAAAGTAACACCTAGATCACAGGATTGCTGTGAGGCTTAAAATAGCTAATTCTGTTAAAGAAGTTAACCTGGTTCCTGACACATGTTTGATGTCTTCGGTAAAAGTCAGGTGTTATGAGAAGAAGGAGGTAATATAGAAGGAGAAGAAGAAGAAAGTGGTAGTCGTGGTGATGACGGTGGTAGTGGCATTTTAGGCTCTACGTTAACCTCAGGACACCAGTGAGACATAACTAGCAGCAAAGAATGCGGTAGAGGTAACAAATTGGATTCAGCATTTAAGTATTTCTGTTGAATTCTCTGGACACATCAAGAATATCAGCCAGCTGATCAATAAGCCAGCCAAAAACTCTTGCAACTGTGCCAGCTGCCCCAAGCAGAAGACTAAATGGCCTCAGGGCCACATGATCCAAAAGTCATGCTGCAGCCACCAGACCTACCATCCATTGTGGTAAGCAGAAGAGTGGCCTCCTCAGTATGTCTATGTCCTCATTCCAGGAACTTGTGCCTATGTCACATGACATGACAAAGAGAAATTAAGATAGCCCATGGAATTAAGGTTGATGATCATCTAATCTCAAAACAGGGAGTGTATCCAAGATTATCCAGATGGGCTCTAGGTAGACACAAGAAAAGTTCCTTAAATATGGAAGAGAGAGAGACATAAAAGTCAATGTCAGAGTGATGGAATCTGAGAAAGACGTGATCAGTGATTGCTGGCTTTGAAGATGGAAGAGGTCATGAGTCTGAGAATGTGAGCAGCCTCTGGAAGCTGGAAAAGGCAAGGAATGGTTTATCCCCCAGAGCCTCTATCAAGAAATTCAGTCCTACTGACACCTTGATTTGAGCCCAGTGAGACCCACTTTGGACTTCTGACTTCCAGGACTTTAAGATAATATATCTGTGCTTCTTTAAACCACTAAGTTTGTGGTAATTTGTTGCAGCCATACATACAACTGAACACCACATCCATCAGTCATCAGACTGAACTATATACCAGCCAACCCCAACCCAGGGCTGTGTTTCCTCAGTACAACAAAAAATAGTTCAACAGAGAATGATCCTCTTAACATAAGGACATAGCAGACTCTCTAAGAGGAGTGAAGTTCTTGACAGGGTGAACCCTTAAGGGGCAGAAACGTGAACCCATGAGAACAAGTACTTGACCCGGTTCCTCTTTCCCTGGACTCCAGAGCCCCTTGCTCCAGCCAGACTCCCCACATGCTGTCCTCTGCCCCTGTGTTGTGGCAAAACTGGTTTCAGTGGTTCCCTCAGAGCAGATGGGCAAAACACTCTGGGAATGTGAGCAATAGGAAGGTCCTGGGGGGGAGTTTGAGCTCCACCTCTGAGGGTTCCAGTTCATGGAAAGGCTCACAGGGAGGTTCATCTTCCTAAAGATTTTGGCAGACGTGAGGATATTCCCATTAATGTCAAACCCTCATTTCAGATATTAGAGAAGAGACTATTTTACAAATTATTGTGAAAATGTAGGTATTGTATTATTGAAGGCTGAAGTACTATTAAGAGGTATTTTTATTATAATAGTAGCATAGAATGGGGGGTAATTAAGGGGATTATGTATTTTACTAATTAGCAAAAATGTATGCTTTTAGTAATACCCTTAATTATTAAAATCTGTCTTGGGGCAAACAGCTAATGCAAGGCTATGAAAAGCCTACAGGGCGTGACCCTTTTTCTATATGTAGTAGTTCTGCTTTAGAAGTCTATTTCATTTTATACTGGGATTCTATAATTAATAGTGACTTTGACTTCAAGGGAGCATTTTAGAATATTAAGAGCAGGGTTAGTCTCATGGGAAATTCAGGATACGTTATTTACGTAGAAACTAACTGAACATTAATTCCTTTGTAATGAACACTTTCAGATCCTCTCCCTTTCCTCCCATCGCTCACCCCTCATCCCAACTCCACCCCATCCCGCTGCAAACTTTAAGTGGCATTTACAAGGTTTCTGAGAGGTTTATACACAACAGCATAATAACATAACTATTTGAATAAATCAACAGATACTTGCAGAGTGCTTATCTTAATAAAGCCGTTACATGGACCATATTTATTTGTTACACGTCATGCCGAACATGAAAATTGACATTTGTGTGACCCATTGGAATGAAGAGTCAAGGAAGCTACCAGTGAAAGTGAACCAGTCCCATCCAACTGTCCTTGGGCTGAGGAGATTAACATCTAGGACCACTTCTAACTACCTGAGGCATATCACACACCTTGGTTGGGAAGAATCTGGGATAAACAATGAAAGATAAGACAATGGAAAGGTAGCAATGGCTACCTAGCAGTTAAGCAGTGGGTTCTGGAGTCTCATCTCATCTTGTTCCACTTCTAGCTCTGTGGCCTCAGACAAGTTACTTACCACCCTGTACCTCAGTTTTCTTGTTTGCAAAATAAGGATGAGAGTAACAGCATCTACCTGATAGAGTTATTATAAGACTTATAATTGTAAACTACTTAGAACAGTCCCTGGTATCCAGTGAGTCCTCAGTGAGTGTTTAGAATCAAGAGGCTGGGTTCGAGTCCTAATTTGCTGGCCCTAACATTCAGCTGACCGTTTTTGCCTCTCCAGGCCACAGGCTCGTGGTAAGTAGACAAAGATTTGTAAAGCTGTTTCATTGTTAGAACACCCCATCCCAGTTCTTCTGGGAGCATCATATTATGTGTGTTCTCCTAGTTTCTACCCCTATTTGCTCTAAAAGATTCTGCAAAGTCTGTCAGTTTGATGACAATTGTACTAGCATCTAAATATCTTTGGCATGTTAACGTCCAATGAATCTGGCAACCAGGAGGTCAAGGTTGCCTTTGGTGAGGGCTGTTTTGGAGAATGGCCAGGACGGAAGCCAGGTATGGACAGTTTCAGAATGATGGTGCAGAACTGCAGATGGTGAATCTAGAGTCCAGGCCCACACCATCTCTGAGGATTTGGGTAGAGATGTGAAGGAGGAAAATGAGGCACAAACTAGAGAAGAATGTGGCTGGTGGAGAAGTGAGGTTTGTGTGTTTCCTAAGACAGAAATACACGCGATGCAAAGCACCAAGATGAAGCATGAGGCTCAGAAACAGGAGAGGAATGGATGACTGATAGAGCAAGACGTCAGAGGTTGGAGAGGGAAATGTAGGATCTCAGATCCTCTCGCCAGGAATCCGTGGATTCCATACTGGCAACTGGATGACTTAATTGAGCTCTCTGATTTCAGTGATGCCCACAAAAGAGATAAGCACATGTTAAAGTCTAAGCTATCCCCATTTGATTTCTGTATTGCAATTGGTGAAGAAATAAAAGCAAAATGAGAGAGATTGATTTCAGGCTTCTGAGAAGGCCTGGCTGGCACTGATCATGCAGTTGATACTATAATTAGTCTGGGAGTCCTTGGGCCGGAGTCCCTGGAGCTGATTTCTGAGTAATCTTACAGGACTGTCACTCCCCACAGAGCTCAAGCCATCCCATCACCTCCAGGAAACATGCCCACCAGGCAGATCTTCAATCCCTGCAAGCCTGCAAGTCTCTTAATGGAGCACCTCTAAAAAGGATTTGATTAACAAACAGGCACCACATCTACAAATATGAATTCCAAGATTGCTCTTCTGACTGCAGGTCCCATAATGTCCCAATTTCTTCAGTGTCTCTCCAGCTCACTGTGTCACCGGAGAGAACTAAGTCATGTCACTCTGGCCACTACTGTCTTGAACTTGGCAACTGATTGTTCCAGTGTTCTTCACTGCTGTCTTTTCAAAACCCTTCTTATACCTGTTGATGTGAATGGCCTGGATGGATAAAAGATCCATTCCTTCACTGATTTATTCGCCCACAAGGTATGTGCCAGGCACGGTGCTGGGCACTAGGGACTCACAGATGAAGAAGACATGGAGTCCTCAAGGAGCTCACTCTCCCAGATCACTCCTCCTGGAGGCACGAGCTAACCAGACCTAGAACCACTGACAACGTCCCAAAGAGCACCATTGCCTCCTTGTCTTTCATATGCTTTTCTCTCTGCTGGGAAACTCCTTCAAGTTCTCTTCAGACCTCATCACAAAGAAGTCTTTGACTTTACCAACTCTCCCACCAACTTTATAACCCTTTCCTTACATCAGTTAGCTTATTTTATGTTGCAAATAATAGAAATACCCATAGAGCTAATTTAAATAGTGAATACATGATTTGATTCATATAACCAGAAGCCCAGAGGTAAAGGAGACCTCCAGGATGCCTGAATCCAATGCTGTAGGCTGTTTTTCTGTTAGTGACTCAGCTCTGTTCTTCTCTATGTACTGAGTTCACTTTCAAGCTTAAAGAAGCAAAGTGGCTATAGTATTTTTTCAAAGGATCAGAGAAAGTGGGAAGATACTTCCCATATTTCCCACCACATTCTTCCTTACATATCAATGACCTGAAATGAACCATAAAGCCATTACACCACCAATCCTCATGGCCAGAAGACAGCCAAGGATTCATCAATTTAGGCCTGAGTAGCTCACACCAATTATTGTGGCAAGGGAATACAACTTTCCTGATTAATTAGACAAATCAGAGACCATTCCTGGAACTGAGGATGGAGGCAATCCTCAAAATTTCGTGGCTGCCTTGGAAGGGAAGAGTGTAGAAGCGATATCAGTAGATCACTGGCTGATGACATGACCACAGCATGAGCATGGGCCTTGACCTGAGTGAAAAATGCCTGTAACTTCTGGATGCAAAACCTCCACAGGATCCAGGCGTCCAACCTGGTCAGAGGGCCTTGGGATGCTAGACCTGCTTTCAGCATATTCCTTTCCCTTGCACTCTCCCATTCTCAAAGATATCTGGGATATTTGTTTCAAGCACTGCTAATAGGCACACCCGGAACATAACTGAATTATTCACAAGCTGTTCTATTTATCTGCTGGTAGATTGGCCTCTGATGATGGAAAGAAACATTTTCCACATTGCCTTAGTTGGAAAGCTCATTTTTAGTATTATTTTTCATAGGGCAAGGAGACAATCTCAGAATTGTCCCACATCCCTTGACTTATTTTATGTAGATATTAAAGGAAAGGCTCCTTCCTGAAAAGCCACATTTTCTCATCATGGATGGCTAAAGCCAGGATTATAGGATTTCTTGAAAAGAATTCGTGGACAATAAGACACAGCTCCAAGACTCTGGGTGTGCAGTCCAGCATCACAACAGACTGGAAGTCCATTCACCAATGGAAGGAAAGTAGAAGAACTCTACAGTGTGAGGCAAAGAGGCTGCCTGGGGAATGACATGTGCCTCAGCTCATTTCCCAAAGGGACATCATCTCTCCTCCTAAAATTTTGTAGGTCTTCATGTAGAAAAGCCTTCAAGCTGTGGTGATTAAAATACAGTCCCAGATTATTGGAGCAAGAGGGGCTTTTGAAAAAACTAAAGCGAAGCAAATTAGGCAGCTCCTCCAAGATGATTTCTGTAGAAGAATAACATTTGGAGGAGTCAGAGATGAAAAGAACCAAAAATGTGATGCAGCAGAGCCAGAATGGAATGGTGGGCCAGGACTTTGAAACCTGGGGCTGGCACCAAGAATGGAGAGTGAAACTCGAACAACAGGTCGTTGAAGGTCATTTCAGAAGGAGTCGGAAATCTTAGGCTCAGATACAAGGCCGATTCCAGAACCAATGTGGGTGGCGGGAATCTGAGGCATTCTGCCAAGGGGTTGTCTGCTGCCTTTGCCAGGTGTTACTGTCTGCCTCTCCCCTGCTTCAGCTCTTGTTATGCAGGTTCCTTCAGGGTATTTTTGTATTTACAGCCCTGAAAGAGTCCACCCAGAATATGGGGAAAGGAGAGAATGTGCAGGTAATGGAGTATTTATTTTGTGCCTGGCATTGCACTATTAATTGGGGGTACCTGCGCCCCCCTCCTCTCCCTCCTCCTACACACGCTCACATGTGCACACACTTTCATTCGTTACATCAGTCCCATGGTCTCTGAGTCTGTCTGGGTGTATCACCATCCCAACTACCCTGCTTGTCTCACTTAAGAAGGGTGACCATGGTCTTTGTCGCTCAGAAAGGACAGGATTGATATTTCTCTCATTCATTCCAAGAAAAATTCTGAGCATTTCCTGTGCACAAGTATGCTGTCAGATTAAGGTTACAAGGAGTGGGGTACAACAGTGTTTATCAGTGAGGCACTGGGTGGCTCAGTCAGTTAAGTGTCCAACTCTTAATTTCAGGTTAGGTCATGATCTCATGGTTCGTGAGATCGAGCCCCACATCAGGCTCTGCGCTGACAGTGCAGAACCTGCTTGGGATTCTCTGTCTCCCTCTCTCTTTGCCCCTTCCCACTCTCTCTCTCTCTCATTCTCTGTCTCTCAAAAATAAAATAAACATTGTTTAAAAGTATTTATCAAAGGGCAACGAATAAATTAAACTATATGCCTACTCAGCTCCAATACATTTAAAAAAAAACCATGATACTTGGGGTACCTGAGTGGCTCAGTCGGTTGGGTGTCCGACTCTTGGTTTCAGCTGGGGTCATGATCTTGCAGCTTCATGGGTTCAAGCTCCACATCGGGCGCTATGCTGACAGTACAGAGCCTGCTTAGGATTCTCTGTCTCCCTCTCTCTCTGCCCCTCCCCAACTGGTACTGTCTCTGTCTCTCTCAAAATAAATAAATAAACTTAAAGAAAATATGATACTTGCCTTAAAATTAGCTTTGAGGATATCAAAGAGGGAGCGAGAGCCCATGTGACTTTCCTGAGAAGGAGGCATTGGGCTGCACGTTTAAGGCTAGGCGGGAACTGGCCTGGACCCCGAAGGGCCATGGGAAGAGTGGGAGTCAAGGCTCCTGGTAGAATGTGCTGAGCAGCGAGCCTGCCCATTCCCGGGGAACTGCTGTCTGTCTGGCTTGCACATCCAGATTGCTGGAAAGTCCCAAGACACGCTGCCCTCGGAGACATCAGGCATTCACCATGCCAGCATTTTACACCTGGCTCGAGAAACACCTCAGCAAAAAATCAGAGCAACTGTTTTTACCTTGTTGGTTGAGAACTTGTGCAGCCAGACCACCTGTCAATAGAAAACCCCTGAAGGTCCCCTGTTCCGTTTGATTCCACTCATTACAGGCTTCCTGCAAGCATCTGGCCATCCCCGGTGTAAGCAGAGCTCTGGGTCCTTCCTTCACCCTGAACCACCTCTGAACAATTACCAGAGTTTGTCTTGGAGCCTCACTGCAAACTTTCATCTCCCCCTGCAGCCCCTTGCACAGCAACCCATCTCCACTCCTACCCAGGCTCTCCACTCTGGCAGCCACACTTCCTACAGAAGTAGAGGAGTGACCTCTCTGAAAATCAATCTTCACCATGTCATTTTCCAACTGAAAGCCCTTTCAGGACTCTCTACTGGACACAAATGACTAATAACAAGTTCGGTGTGCTCTGATAGAGGGGTAGGCATGGAAGTGGAACAACAGAACGGCTGGAAATCACAGAGAACTTCCATTCAAATCGATGGCTGGTCTCAATAATGGAGAAGTATGGGGGAAAGGACAACCAGGAAGGGTGTTCTAAACAGGGAAGAGCAGGAGAAGGGACTTGGGGTCAGCGAGCACCCCTGGGCACCTAAAAACACTACAGAAGGGGCTACCGAGGATGGTGAGCAACATCATTGATGTGGGGGGCAGCAAGCCTCTTGATTTTATGACCACATGATTCCAAGATTGCTGTGGTTACACCTCAGGCCACAACGGGTGCAGACCTACTCCCAAGAGTGTGGCTCTCAACTGCCTAAGCCTCCCATCCCCAGGTGCCTCCTGACCCCACCTTCTTTCAATGTGGGATTCTTCGAATCGTAAGCTTGCCCTGCTTCAATGAGATCCATCGCCATAGTGTTGCTCTTTCCTATCTATGGCCTTTTCTGTATTTGATGATACACGCCTCTGAGATGGAGGCAGAGGGAAGGTCTCGGAGAAAGCCCTTCCTTGAAGACGAACACATTCACAGTGCAGAAAGGGGAATAAAGTTCTATTTCTTGGTAGACCCAGCCCAGCAAAAAACGCTTCTCAGAGCCTGAGGCAGAAGTGTCTATGATTCATGGAGTCATGTCAGAGCCCGTCATATGAGCCTCCCAGGAAAAGAATTGTAAGGGAACTTGAGCTCCAAGGACAATTGCTCTGTAATGGGTTTCAGCACTCAACGCCATGGGCTTTCAAGATTCAGAAGAAAAGATTAAACCCCAAGGGTACAGGAAAACAGTCTCTGTCTATTTGTCAGAGAGTAAGCCTGCCTCCACCTTCCACCCCCCACCCCCCATCCCCCCCCCTACCCCCCACTGACACACACACCAGCTTTCAAGAATGACCTCTACCAGGCCTGGCGGGGCTTTTGTTAAAGTTCAGTCCAGCAGCTGTCTTGGTATTTCAGTAATTCAATTGCACTTAATGCCTTTCAGTGAATTTTTATAAAGCCCCTACTCTGTGCAGGGAACTAATGTGCAGGGGACTAAGCTAGGGGATGAGGAGACAGGAATAGATGACAGCCATTCAAATCCCCTGGGAGTTCAAATCCTAATGGCCAGAGCCAGAATATCACTAGTTTACAAAAGAATGGTTTCTGAAAGAATTTCAAATCCATTGTGTGGGAAACGACATCACTCCCCTGCTCCAGGCCAACAGGGGACTGGAATCCAGTTCTGGAACACCTCCTCCAGGGATCCCCACGTCCAAGTCCACCATGGGTGCTCCAGGCGGGCATTCGGTGCCTGATTTCTCCCTGGGGAAGAGAACACCAGGTTCTGTGGGAGTGAGTTCCGACTGCACAGAGAAGGAGGTGCAAGGACCCTTTTTTAGGCCACTGAAGTCTCCCTGTTCACAGTTTAAAACCCAAAGCCTTGGGGTGCCCAGATGATTCAGTCAGTTGAGCATCTGACTCTTGATTTCAGCTCGAGTCATGATGCAGGGTACGTGGGATCGAGCCCTGCATTGGGCTCCTCACTGAACATGGAGCCTGGTTGGGATCTCTCTCTCTGTCTCTCTCTCTGCCCTGCCCCTCACTGTAGAAATTAAATTAAATTAAAAAACAAAAAGAACAAAGCCTTTTGGAAAAAGCTCTATTTTGCTGACTATAGAATCCTAAGGACTTACGCGAGGATCACCATCACCACTTTATAAATGAGGAGCCAGAGGCCCAGAGAAAGCGATTTTTTACCCAATGTCACACAGCAAGCACACTAGAGCCAGAGGATGACCTGGGCCTATAGCCAGTACCCCAAAGTTGTTTCTTGGCTGATCCTGGAGCTTTCCTACATGGCACATTTTATTCCCTGGGACAGGACCTGGAACACAGCAGGCACACAGGATATGTTAACTGGTCATAATGATGAGGTTTTCAGGGTGACAGTGGGGTTCGTGGGGCTTGGAGCTGATGACCAAGAAAGAATTCTTGAAAACATCTTTGGTGCAAAAAGGTGATTTTATTAAAGCACGGGACAGGACCTGTGGGCAGGAAGAGCTGCCTCGGGACCATGAGGAGAGACTGGTTTTATACTATGGGGTTGGAGGGAGTAAAGTCCAGGGGAAGTTTCCAGTGAGATTTTTATATGCTAAAGAAGACTCCCAGGATATTGGAGGCCTAGCTATTGTCCAGCTAAGGTTGTTTTCCCTCCAGCAAAGCATTAGCATTAAGACAGTAGGCAGTTCCTGGAGAAACGTTTTACTCTGCCAGCCTCAAGTGTTTGTCATTGGGCTGCAGGTTATAAGGAAATTGAGTTCTATCTGCCATTTCCTTCTGCCTTTGTTCCCAACATTGCTATGGAGGGGTGATGTGGGGCTACAGGAAACAGAGTCTAAAGGTTTCTGGGGATTAGGCTATTGATAAGATTACCTTTTTCTTGTCATTTACTAAGGTATTTGTAAATAGATGAAGACTCAGTTCCTGATCTCTATGGTTTCCCCTTTCCTTTGTCCTTGGGCAGCCAGGAGTGCCTGTCAGCTTGCCTTATGCTCCTTCATCAGTAATACCAGACGGGGTAAGAAATTTGAAGCTTAGCAAAGTATGACATCCCTACTGCCACAAGGCCAAGTAATGACAGACACAGGTTTTCTGAGTGCAGGTCAGTCCCTGGCCCACTGACCCTTCCGGGACACCACAGGCACAGCCTTCCAAGGCTACTATGAAATCAGAGGTCACCAGCTTGGGTGGTGTTTCCCTGTCCCGTGACAGATCCTCTTCCAGCATGGAAAGGAGACTGTCTCCCCACTGTTAATGAAGCATCAGTTAGAGAAGGTTGCCAACACTTCCCAGTGCAAAAAGCAGCATCCCAGAGCATCTGGCATGGAGAAGAGAGGCTTAAATGATTTCCCTAAGGGGAGAAGTCCCAGTTGTCTGCACCCCTGGCATTGCTGTGTCTTTGGTTTGTAGCACTTCTGGCCCTCCCTTGCAGCCACCACAACCAGTTGTTGCTCAGCACTCCTGACACCCTTTCTTTTTTTTTTTTTTTAATTTTTTAAAATTTATTTATTTTTGAGAGAGAGAGAGAGCAGAGGGAAAGAGAGAATCCCAAGCAGGTTCCATGCTGTCAGCACAGAGCCCAATGTGGGGCTCGAACCCACAAACTGTGAGATCATGACCTGAGCCCAAACCAAGAGTCGGACGCTTAACCAACTAAGCCACCCAGGTGCCCCCTGACACCTTTTCTATATGTTGAGCATTCAACCAGGTGTTAGAGTTCCAAAAAGGAACAACTACAGGCCCCACCTAACCATCCTCAAATGCAGGGGTAGCCTGGCCACCAACAGCTGGTTGATGAGTTCCTTGAGAACAGGGATAATAAGCCTCCTCCCTCCCTGGCATGTACTCAGGGCCAGGCACCATCCTGGGCTCAGAGCAATGGATTCAGAACCTTGGTTGCCAAACACCAGATGACTCTGTGTTTGCAAACCCAAGGTTCTCCCCAGCAATGGGTGCTATTCTCCTCCCTGACTTGACAGGACAGAAGGCAGGACATTGACCAGGGCTATGCCTGGGAACCATCAGCAATAAAACGGAACCTGTGAGGCCAAGCCAGCAATACAAGCTCCCTGAGCCCTGTTAGGCTGCAAGCTTCTCTTAAGGGTTTCTTCATTCTTCTCTTAAAAAGAAAAATTTACCAAGATCCAGTACATATTGACCAATCTATTAGGTACATTTATATCCATCATTTAACCTTCAAAACTCTTTGGTAAGGTAGACAGAAATATTCTATTTTGTAGATGTGAACTAAAGGTCAAAAGAGAGCCAGTGAGCTGGTGAACATTACACCTAGGAAAGGAAAGACGGGAATTCTCACTGAGGTCTTTAGGCCATACTGCAACACTCACTGCTTTGCATTTGTGCAAACATCCCCCAAGAAACACATGTGCATGTGCACACACAGATTGGCAAAGTACCAGACAATTCCTGGGGAGTCAATTCTACCCAAGGATTAATAAAGGATACTAAACTTTCTGCAGATTGCCAAAATTTAAGCAAGCCTACTGCATGTACCAGCACTAAGCAGAGCCAAGCGGTTAAGGCAGAGGATGTGGAGCCAGGCTGTTTCTATCTATCCTTTGAGAAATCACCCACCTCTTCTCGCTCAGTTTCCTTGTTCACAAAATGGGATGACAGCAACAATATCTACTTTCTAGGGCTGTGATAAAAAGTAAATGAATTAAAACAGATCAACCTATGAGAACAGTGCTTGGGACATAATTTGACTCATTAGCACCCAGCAGGCACAGAGCAAGCATTTTGCATACATTGGCTCTACTTTACCCGACAGCCCTATAGAGTAAGTAGCCACCCTCATATTTTGGGTGAGAAAGCTAACACTCTGAAAGCTTAAATCACTTGTCAAAGGTTAAACAACTGGAAGAAAAGGGAAGAACGTTTGCCCTGTTCTGTGCTAGAGAACCACAATCCCAAAGAATTAAGCCAGCATGTGCACTTAGTTCTGATTACCTGCAGAACAGGACAGTGTGTTTGTATGATAACACATGAGCAAGAGCCTTGACCCATACACTGAAACCTCCACCAGAGGTTTCTGCTGATATCTACTCTCTACATATTTGCTCTTCAGATATTTCACGTTCTTGAGGCTTCTTGTGCAAGTCTGAGCAGAAGAAAACACCATTCTGCCAGCCCTAACAGAAGAGGGACTCGGGAAGAAACTCCCATGAGCCTCTGCTTCCCTGTGATTTTTTTTTTTTTTTCTTGAAAGCCTCAGAGAGTTTGGATAACTCGGCTTGAAAACGCTCCCGATGTTCATCTCCATGTTAACACCTTCTCCGATCATCTGGTATTTATTCTTCATCAGTAATGAAAGTGTCAGCAAGCCCCATTCTGCATGCTTACCTGAACATCTGGAACTAAAAGCATGTCGAATGCATTCATTTTAATGTGTGCATTTCAAATTGTGGATTTGTGACTACCTACCTTGTAATGCCTCAAGAGTTTCAAGCTAGTCCTCATCAAAAAAACAAAAAAACAAAAAAACAAAACTTTAGGAAATTGTTTTCAGACACCAGCTACCTTTCTCCTGCTACATCATCATCATCATAATCTCATCATCAAAATAATGGCTATTGAGGACCTACCCTACTAGTTCTCTCTCTCTTTTTTTAACTGAGGTGTAATTCACATGCAATAAAATTTACTTTTTTAAGCATATGACTGAATGAGTACGACAAATCAACATATCACACAGTTTCACCCCAAAACATCCCTCTATGGTCCTCTGCAGTCATCATCCCCTTCCCCGACTCTTTGACCCTGACAATCAGTGATCTGATCTCTGTCCTTAGAGTTTTGTCATTTCTAGAATATCATACCAATGCAACCCCACTGTATGTGGTCTTTTGTGTGGTTTCTTTCACTTAACAGATGCTTCTGAAGTCCATCTTTGCTAGGCCTACCTAGTCCCTCCCCGGGCTTCCAAATATCCTGGAGCATTTAAAATTATTCAGATGTGTAGCTTCATCCCTCCCCCAGAGAATCCCATTCATTTTGTCTGGGGTGAGGGGTAGTTTTGTCTTAAAAGCTCCCTGGTGATTCTAATGAGCATGCAGGTTTGAGAACCACCAGCCTATGCCATAGCTCATTGTTTTACATGTAAATGCCAATCTTCACCATGAACTTGAGAGGTGTTGTCCCATATTATAGGTGAGGAAAACAAGGTTTGGGAAGAAAGTTAAGAATCTCACCCAAGATCACACAACAGTGGTTGGAAAAGTGTGATTCAAACTTGAGTCTGTCTTTTCCAGCCCACGCGCCTTCTTTTGTGTCACCACAGGCTAAGGAGAAAATCTCCCACTGTGACAAAGAATCAGTTCTTGCACTCAAAGGAGGCCATGGAAAATTTTTACTTGAAAAAAAACTAGCTCTCGTTATTTGGCTGGAGGTGGGTGGAAAGCATCTAAACAATTTTCAGAGCACAATAACTATGCTTCATGCTTCAACAGTATAAAAATGGCTGAGCAGAAATTTACCAAACTTGCAGGAGGAAAAAAGAAACCACCTTTGGGCTCAGAACAAGCCTGATAAATTCCAACCCAAAGTGTGAGCTGAAGAATGCTATAGGTTCCTGAGACCCAGATTCTAATAAAAACAACTCTGTGATGATAATTCTGGAAAAGGTGGTGCTGGTGTTCAAGCAGGCTAGTCTTGAAGGTCAGATCGGTTGAAAGGAAAAGGAAAAGTTATCTCCAGACTTTGGTTTCTATATATACACTGCTACCCAGGCTTGTCCGGGAAGAAGTTTCTTCTGTTGTTTGTCAGAATACGGAGTGTCATAGACATTTAAAATGAAGAGCAACCTTTTTCAAGTTAGCTAACAGTCTAGGAACCATAGTTTTCAAAGCACATTATTCAAATTCTTTGAATTTAGAAATGCTGTCATCTTTAACAACCTTTGCAGTAGTGTGTGGTCAGTGCAAGGCTAGGGGCTGAGAATGCACTTATAAGTCTGTTTTTTCTGTATGTGACACAATATACGGGGACAGTATACCTGCATTTTTTTTTAAACAAGAGGAATGTCAACAAATACCTGTTTTAATAGGTGAACAGTCTCATCTTGACTGGTTCATTCATGGCTGCAATATGTCCACACATCCCACAAGAGTCCTGAAAAACACTGAGCAAGTCAGTGGGGATGGCAGGAGCTCAGATGTGAGAGCATCTATGGATGCCCAGAGACGGGCAAGGAGTTAGAACTGTGCTTCCCAGCCTCACCCCCTCCTCAGAAGCCACTCAAGGGCTGTGAAAATCCACCTCCATGGACCTTCCCCCAGAGAGCCGGATGGGATCTGTGCAGTAGTTTCCTAGGGCAGCTCTAAGAAAGTACTATAAACCAGTTGGCATAAACATCAGAAATTTACCATCTCACAGTTGTGAAAACTACAAGTCCAAGGTCAAAGTGTTAGCAGGGTTGGTTCCTTCTAAGAGCTGTGAGGAAGAGTCTGTTCCGGGACTCTCTCCTGGATTCTAGTGGTCTCTGGCCATCTTTGGCATTCCGTGGCTTGTAGATGTATCACCCAATCTATGCCTTCCTCTTCATATGGCAGTCTCCCTGTGTGTGCACCTCTGTGTTCAAATTTCCTTTGTTTAATAAGGACACCAGTCTTATTGGAATAGAGGCCCACCTTAATCCAGCATGATCCCATCCTAACTTGACCATCTACTTCTACAGTATTTACAAATGAGGTCACATCTGAGATACTATGGATGAGGACATCAACATAGGAATGTGGGGTGGGGGGGTGGGGGAGACACTATTCAACCCATAACAGGATGGGAATGTCCTTCTAACCAATTGCCCAGATGAGCTTCATCAGCCTGAGTAGAAAACCACTGACTTATAGTAGAGGCATCACTCTTGGGCAAACCCATACCCTTCATGGGACGAAGCTAAAACAACACACACACACACACACACACACACACACACACACACACACACCCCTTCTTTTACCCACTTTCTCCCCAAATACCTCACCTTTGTTTCCCTGAACCCACTTTTCTCAGACCAAAGGAGAAAGAAGTGATTTAAGGGTGTAGTGGGGTGCGTCTATGGAAGGTTATTATAAAACATATCCAATTGGGCATCAAGGGCTATCTTTACTATCTCTCCACTGATGACTACAGTAGGAGGCAGAGATTATTTTTACCAAGAGAGTGTCTCATAGTAGATGATGTTCAAGATCTGTGAAAATTTGTTCTCATCTCTAAAGATGTTTGCTATTCCAAACACCAAATAAATTGGGCATCAGTAAATAACACGTTCCTCTCTGTGACAAATTCAAAGAAATGGTATTGCTCCTTCAGCCACTTGACTTACATTCAATTCTCTTGGAAAAGAACATGGACAAAATTCAAGCATATATTGTGTTCATGTAGAACAGCATAGGAGTGTCATGAATGTGATGACAAAGGAGAGAAAAAACTACCACTATTTTTAAGAGTACCATAAATATTTATTCCAAACAAAAAACAGGGCTTTTTTTTAAATTTAAAGGTAAGTTTCCAGCCAAGAAGAAACATAAAAAGAATATCTACAATCAGAGAGTCTTCCATATATCCTCTTTGTTACAGAACTTTGTGTTTTGTCTAAAAGGGTAGTTACCTGCATGGGTGGTCATGTGGAATCCTGGGCCCTTAAAATGCAGTCTGCACATGAGCCAGAGTAATCATTGAAATAGTAAATCAAATCATGCAACTCTCCTGGGCAATGTCCTTCAAGTATTTCCAATTCCACCAGGAATAAAGTCTAAAGCCCATTCTGAACCTGGCCTCTGCCTGCCTCACCGACATCCTCTGGTGCCACTCTTGCCTTTATTCACTGTCCTCAGCTGTCACACCACCTCCTCCTACTCCTCAAATCCATCAAAATAGTCCCAACCTCCACCTGCCACGCTTGCTTGGCCCTGGCATTTCCCTTGGCAGCTTCATGCAATCTTCAGGTATTGGTACAAATGTCATCAACCTCTGAGGGCTCATCCGCAGCTCTTCACTACCCTACTCTGTTTGTTTTCCTCATGACACTTCTACAACTCACCAGGACCTTGTTCAAGCATTGCATCCTGGTTGACTCTGCCTCCTCCCTGTAGAAGGTAAGGAGGATGAAGACAGGGACATTATCAGCCTTGCTTCCTGATGCATCCAGACTGGACCCTTGAACTGCTGAATGAATAAACAAATGAATGAATGAATTTTCCCTTACCTTAAAGACAGACCACCATCAAATATTCTGACATGTTATCATGATGTAAGCATCCTGATCTTTAAAGAATCTAATTGATAATTCTGGTTACTCTGACTTGCCATCACAGCTTAAATGGGAAGTCGTCAAAAAATCCACAAATGTCCTAGTGATCACCTCCTTTGCAGTCTCTGGGGACTTGGTCTCCCCCTGCCATGAGGTGAGGAAGAAGAGGAGAACAAGGACAAAGAGCAAGGAAGGGACCCAGAGCGGCATCTTGACATACCGTGACATGTAGAATGGATGCAGCCAAGGGTAGAGGGACTCTGAAGGCATGAAAGCTCCAGAGTAGCCCAGGTAAGGGACGGACGAAGGGCCCGACCAGAGCGCGGAGGATGAGCAAGCACAGAAGTGTACCAGTGAAACCCCAGATACATCAGTAGAAGACAGGATTCCTGTTGGGTTGGGCAAGGAGGGAAGATGCAGAAATAGGGCCCTTTAAGAGGACAATGGCAGAGCTTAGGAGGTTCTTTTGTGCTGATTATAAAATTCCTGATCAGAGAAGACTAAACTATTCTCACAAAAGGAATCCAGCAAATGCCTCTTTAAGAGCAACCTTCAATCTTTTCCCAGTCCCCTCACCAAGGCCAGGGCTTGAGAGGCGAGAGAGGTGCCTACAGTGCAAATCTGCGGGAGAGTCTCACTCTTGGGGGCACGCATGGGCACGCTAGGAGCCCCTCTTATCGCACCCAGTGCCAGCCCCAGCACACATGGTGGACATCCTATAGTCAATTCCACTCCATTTGCATCGGCTGCTGCATCATGGACCCAGCTGCCTTACGCTGTACCTTGGGCCAGACTCTGTAAAGAGAATAGAGATGAAGGAGACGAATTTGCAATCTAACAAGGGATGTGATGCAATCAGCTTAATAACTAGAGACCGTGACACGTTCTTGAGCCAAAAGGCCAACAGAATATGGGAACTGCATAGGGGAGAAAACGTTCCCTGGGGTTTGGCATGACTTCTTGCAGGATATCACCATTGGGAGAAACCCTGGGAGAGGACTAAGAATCTGACAGGGGAAGGCTGGAAGTTGAGAGATCCCCAGACGGAAAGGCAGGGCGTGAAAAGACAGGGTGTAAGGCAACATTATGCACAAAGTCTGAAGGAAAAGGTTGAAAAGGCGTTTTGTTCTTAGCCTATGCAAGTCTGTGTGTCATCAAAGCCAAGTCAGCTCTTCAAAGCTGACATTTTTTCTGTCATTTTCTTTCTAATTAGTACAGGAGCTAAGCTCTCCAACCTTCATTTTACTCGTACGCCTGCGTTAATGACAGGCTAGGCTATTAGCTGATAAAAAAAAGGCGATTCTCTTCCACACAGGCCATTTAAACTGTGCTCGGGGTTAATTCCTTCATCATACACTAAAGAAGAGTTTCCTCATCCACACCTAATGAGACTCTGCAAAGAAAGGTAACGGGCATCAGCACGCAGGCCAGGGGATTAAATGCACTAATTAAAATGCAATGCTGCCCAAGCCGCCCAGCTTCCAAAGATCAGCAATGCCAAGAAGTCAATGAGGCTACAAGTTCAAATTGGCGAAGAGAGTGAGAAGCGGGGATCCCAGGCGGGAGGCCCCGCAGAACAGCTCCAACCAGCCAGGCGCTTCCCGCTCGGAGACGTGACACGCTTTCTCAGGGCCGCACGTAACTCATAATAACATGATTTTATTCTTAGAAGCAATTTCCATTACCGGCCCTGTTTATTATCACATTATTTTCTCAACAGCAGCAATAAACACACTAAACTCTCCCTGTTTGCTCGCACGTTTACTACTGCTCCCGGTCATCAAGAAAGGGGAAGCTTTGAAGAATGCGCCCATCATCAAGGGCACCCCTGGGTTGCTGGCGCTCGCCACCAGCCTTGGAACCCCACCTCTGTAACCTGGGAGGTGGCCAGAGGTCTGACACTTGCACAAGGGCCTGGGGCAAACCAGGAAGGAACCGGGCAGGCGTGCCCAAACTGAGCAAGTCCAAGGCTGACCACCAAAGAATCTGATTCCGTCTCTCCATGTGTGCTTTCAAACACACAGAAAAGACGTGAATAAACACCACACCAAAGCAAATGTTTGGGCGCCCTGAAGAATGTTTTTTTTCCAAGTGTAGGTCGTGGCCCTTCAGCGCATCATGAAACACAAGAAAATAGAATGTACAGCAACAGAGTGTTCGTTGAGACAACAACAACAACAACAACAAAAAACCTTTTGGTTTCGTGTGTATATGCAGACATAAGGATGCATATGTGGGTGCACACTTTGAACCCTGATGATCTCTTACCATGGTTGATACAAAAAACATTTGATGAACACAACAGATGATTCAAGCCTTCAAAGAAAATGGCAGAGTCCTGAACGAGAACAGTTAGCTTTAGAGCTGGGTCTGAATCCTGACCCACTTAGTAGTTGTGTGACTTTGGGCTTATCGCTTCTATTTTTTTTTTTTAATGTTTATTCGCTTTTTGATAGAGGGAGACAGAGTGTGAGTGGGGGGAGGGGCAGAGAGAGAGAGGGAGACACAGACTCTGAAGCAGGCTCCAGGCTCTGAACTAACAGCACAGAGACCAACGTGGGGCTCAAGCTCGTGAACCGCGAGATCATGACCTGAGCCGAAGTCGGACGCTCAACCGACTGAGCCACCTAGGTGCCCCTAGGCTTATCACTTCTAACTACAGTTCTACTGTATGCCAATAAGAACAAAACACCTGCTCCATCAGGGTTATTGAGGGAACATAGTGGCTGATGTGCACGGTGGAGAGAGCGATGGAGCTGAAACCAGACCTCTGGGTCGTCTGCTCAGCTCTGTGATTCAATCAACAACCATGACTGAGCAGGGCATGTCCCCTCTCCTGGCTTCCTCTCATCCTCTGTAACGTATGCGTAATGACATCTACATCACAGGTCCGCTGTGGGGAATGATGAGATTTTAAAAATGTGACTGTGCTCTGTGAATGGAAAGCGCTATAAAATGTGGGGGCTTGTTGTTTCTATTTTTTGTCTCATGCTGTTCCTGGTGGACACTGGCGGTCCTATCCCAGAAGCCACCGGCCAAGGCCCCAGCCTGCATGTTGCTCGGGCCCCTACAGTGGGAGCACGACATGAGTGACAGAGCCTCAGACAGAAAACCAGAATCTGGAAAACTCCGTCAGCTTTGCTCTCTTCTGAAAAGACTTCAAGGAGTTTGGACATGCTCAGTGTACTTCTGTTGACCAGGGAAAAGGCTTTTCCAGAGGAGACAGAGTGGAAGGTAGGCAGAGACAGCCTGTGGGAGACTCCATTTTAAATGCATCCGATTATCCGATCACAAACTATTCTGTCTGCTGACTGAAGCCTTTTGAAAACGTTCCAGTCTGCTTTCAACTTGGCCGTTCCCAAGCCTTGCTGAGTACCAAAGTCACCTACGCAACTATTTAAAAATAAAGATTCCCAGGCTGCTCATGGGCACTTTGCATCACTTGGCCTAGTGTGGCACTTAGTGAGGTGACCTTTCTTAAAAGCTCCTCAGGTGACTGTGATAACACACCCAATTTCTGAGTCTTCCCAGGGGAAGGGAGACAATGTCATCATCCCGAGTCTTGCATTCATTCTCTAAAAGGACCCAGAACATTTCCTAGCAAGGTGGTTCTCAAATTTCAATATGCTTAAGAATGGTCTCAGGGGATTGTCACCAGCAGGATCCTGGGCCCCAGTCACAGAGATTCTGGCTCACGTAGGGCCCAGGAGCAGGGCTGATAAATACCCCAGGTGCTTCTGAAGCAGATGGAATCAAAAGCAGCCATTTGAAAACTACTGCAAATGACTGACAAATCACTTCACTTCCCTGAACCTGCTTCATCGGCTCCAATTTGGAACAACCCTAATCCCTGTATGTCCCCCTCACAGGACTGCCATGGGGGCCGGATGAGAATGGTAATGTGTAAACTGCCAAAGGGCTGTGAAGCAGGCTCATTCCATTAACCAGATAGCTGTGTAAGGGCAGAAAGGTCCGCAGGGGCAAAAACCCACCCATTTCCAGTCTATCCCAAACCATATCTTAAGAGACAAAAGATCACAATTCCCTTGAAAACCAAACAAGGTAACAGAAAGACCAAGCCAAGGGTTTTCAGTTTCTCACTCATTCAGCTGCCCCATTCTTACTGAATTCATCCTGATTTCTTTCAGCTACAGGCCTAGTGGCAGTGCTTATTTTCAAGGACAAGATAAGCTAGTGTATTTAAAGCCCACATGAAGGACTGAATGAATTAAAAACTCTTCACATGTGTGTGCTGTTCCTGGTAGATACATAAGGACTCAATCATTAGAGATCATGATCTAGGTAACACCAGTTCCCAGCAAAGTCCTGGACTCAGACTGTCAGAGATGGAAGTCACCTAAATTCTTTTATATAAGAAAACTGAGACCCAGAGAAGGTCACACCATCACGGGTTGTAAAATCCACCCCATTTGACTCCCATATCACTGGTCTTTTCCCTCCAGCAAGCCTTGATAGTAAACATTTATATGATATCCACCATATTTTTCAAGCATGCACTTGGGATTCAAGGATGAACGGGATATAATCCTTGTCTTAAAGGACCTTTCAGTCTAAGCAGAGAGGTAAGGAAAAGAAATCTAATAGTAACTGATGAGGGATCATAAGGCAAGTTGAGAGCCAAGCACAAACTAGCACATCCCCTCCCCAGGCAGGACATGTGTGACATTCCTCAGGCACTCCTGGCTACCCCAGGACAAAGGAAAGGACCAAAAACAAATGGTTAAACTGATAGTCTCCATCAGTTTACAAATACATTCCTCAGGCACTCCTGGCTACCCCAGGACAAAGGAAAGGACCGAAAACAAATGGTTAAACTGATAGTCTCCATCAGTTTACAAATATCTTAGTAATATTACAAGAAAAGGGCAATCTTATCAATAGCCTAATCTCCAGAACTCCCTACTCTCTTAATGTTAATGCTTTTCTAGAGGGAAAAACAACCTTAGCTTGACAATGCCTAGGCCTCCAGTAATCTGTGAGTCTTCCTTAGTATATGGAAATCCCTTTAAGGAACTTCCTGTTGACTTTATCTCCCCCAACTCCACAGTATATAACCAATCACTCTTCACAACCCTGGTGCAGCTCTTTCTGCCTGTGGGTCCTTTAATACAATCATCTTTTTTGCACCAAAGACATCATCAAGAATTCTTTCTTGGCCATTGGCTCTGAACCCCCGCCACCAGTCTAAAACCCCATCAGTAACAATTCCAGGAAACTCCCACAACTTACAAATAAGAGCAGAAAGAAAAAGTGCTGGTGATGCATGGCAGGCCAGGCAAGCCAACGTAGGCTGGACTCTGAAGTGTATGGCTGGGCAAGTACCGGGGAGCCATGTTAGCCACGCAAAAACAAACCAAGGTCTGCTTGGGTGGGCAACGAGAAAACAGAGGTCTCTCGAGATCAGACCACACAAAGGGAGAAATGGTGGCAGAGATGCCAGCTGGATTAGATTAAGATGAGCCTTAAGTGCCGGGTTGAGGAATTTAGACTGCATGGAAGCAACTGAAGGATTGTGAGCAAGGAAGCAACCCAATATTATAGAATCACGAAATCAGCAGCACTTAGCAAATTTCACAGTGTATTGAATCACCTGAGATTCTTGCAAACTCTGATTCAGCAGGTCTGGAGAGGGACCCAAAATCCTGGCATTTCTAACAAAACCCCCGGGTTATAGGATGCTACTGGTCAGGAGACCACACTTTGAGTGGCAAGATAAGTGCTTATTACAGCCCAGTGGGTTTCAACTCTGGCTATATGTCAGCATCACATAGACAACTTTACAAAGACTGCTAATAAGTGTGCCCTAGACTGAAAACCAATAAAATCAAAATAGTTGGCAGGGGTGGGGAGGAGATAGAGACATTAATAGTTTTAAATGCCCTGCTGTGACTGCAATGTGCAACCAAAGCTGAGGTCCTCACTCCAGTGCAACCTCTCCTAACTTTAGAAGGAAGAGAGAGCAAGAAAATGACCTGCATGAGATCAATCATTTCATGGAAGGCACTGTAAGAGCCTTCCTCCTCTATCACGTAGCCTTTATGCAATAATCTTTAAAGTTAAAAAAAATCTTATATTCGAATGGAAGGGTGCAAATCTTATTTGGGACATTTTTCTGGCAAAGGTTTTGGGTGGTATTCTGTGAGGTTATTCTTAATATTGGCCTTTAATTTTTTTTTAAGTTTATTTATTGACTTAGAGAGAGAGAGAGAGAGAGAGAGAGAGCAAGCTAGGGAGGGGCAGAGAGAGGGAGAGAGAGAATCCCAAGAAGGCTCCACATTGCCAGCGTGGAGCCCAATGTGGGGCTCCAACTCAGGAACTGTGAGATCATGACCTGACCCAAAAGCTAGAGTCTGATGCTTAACTGACTGAGCCGCCTTGGTGTCCCGGCCTTTAATCTTTTTGATTAGCAGGTGAAGAGAAATCCCTCTGAACTCCCCTTCCCATTATGGCAGCTGCATGATCCCATAACAAAGTGTGTAGGAAGCATTAAAAAAAAAAAAAAAAAAAAAGACTGGCAATGGGTTGCAACTGTGCTTGGCTAGCTAGAAATTGAATTCTGGAAGTGCAAATAATTTAAAATTTAAAGATTGGGAAAAATAAAAGCAAAAATCTGTGCCTTTGATGTTTTTCCTCACCCCCCAGAGGCAGACTGCTCTGAGAGATGAACGCTAGCCGGGTCTCTGTGCCCGTTCCTTCTTGTGTAGCTTACTATGCAACTTTGGGCAAGTAACTATACTCTTAAGCCTCAGTTTTCTCATCCGTGAAATAAAGGGGGTGGAATCAGATGATCCTGAGTCCTTCTCCTCTGAACTGCTATAGTTCTAAGTAAAACAGAACTCAGTGGGAGAGAAAAGGGGACAACTTAAAAAAAAAAAAAATCCAGCAGAGTAATGAACTAAAAAAGTGAGGAGTTTAAGGAAGAGAACATTCAACTCTGACAGACAGACATTACTAGTTGCTCTTCCAGTATCCAAGTTCCTTATATTCCTTCTGATCATAACTCCAGTTATATTTGAGGAGGCTAATGGGACAAGATAAAAAACAAACAAACAAACAAAAAACCCTGCATTTCTCAGACTCTCTTGCAGCTAAGATTGACCATGTGCCAAAATTCTGGCCAGTGAGACATAAGCAGAAGTGGGCTGATAATTTCTCGTAAATTTTGCTTTCCTAATTCAACTCCTATCTCCTTCTCCTTTTTGTTCCTTAGCTCTTCTTCCTGCACAAGATGTATTTCTAGATTTCCAATCCATGGAATCTGCAAATGGTTTCAAGGAGTTATCTACTCAGGTATGTAAACAGTAGTAAACATACATTTAAAATGTTGCTAGCAAGATCATCTCTCAAAATCACCAATTCACCAAGAATCACTAGCTCGGTCATTCATCCAATGACCAATTTGTTGAATTGCTGAATCGCTTAAAAAAATTAAAAAAAGATAAACAAGCTTCCTTTAACCCAATTATAAAATTACAGCGGTTCTAGTTTCTCAGAGGACAGCTAATGTTAAGTATACTTTGGTTTCTAATTTTTTATACGGTGAATTTCACCTCTCAGGCAGGTCACAAGTGTTAAATATTTCATAAAGAATAGGAAAGGTTTCCTTCACCTGGTGGATTTTCAATCCAGGTTACTGCCTTTTCTACCCAGTTGATTTCCTGAATTAGTCACATTAGTGAAAGAAAAGGGGTCGTGCCATTTCAATAGTGTGCCAAGATGGGCAATATTCTACTCCTTTACCTCTATATACCACCCACACACCAAATCAGGACACATACACACATCTTACGCAAACATGTACACTCAAGCCCCCATCCACGCAGACCTGACTTCCTTAGTCAGGCTGACAAATATATTACGGCACTGTGGACTGTGTGTAAGGAATAGACCATACATTTGCCTACAAAGCACTAAGAACTTAAGAAGAGACTAGGTATCTGAAATTAGAAATACATCTTTATTTTGGTCTGTGCTCTGAAATATATAGATTCTGTCTGCAAGCTTACATCGGGTAATGTAACTCAATTTCTCATCTTTTAATGATACAGAAATTACACAGTACCAATGGAGGCTGTGATGGAGATACACCACTTCTGTATCGCATCTTGATGAGGGTCATTTGAGATGAGAAACGCAGTGTCGTTTTACTCTGTATAAACAATGAGTTGCAAAGACTATCCAAGAACAAAGAAAAGCCTCCGGGCTTGTCTACATGGGCATGGGTGTGTGTGTCTGAGTGATGAATGCATAGCACTGTGAGCGTGTAAAGCCACTAGTGCAAAACCTTTCCCAGGCTCTAAATTCTGACGTACACACTACAACTCCCCCAGTTTCCCCCTATTCAAGAAATTAAATTCATTAACTAATAGAAGCAGGGAAGGCAGAAGATTGGATTTAAAATGCACTTAGAGAATGAGCCCATGCATTCCTTAAAATCCTTGACATTCATGCGATGCATTACAGTGAAATTCAAACTTCACAAAATATAATGCGAAAATTGCATAAAATGTGAGGCTAAACTCCACGAAACACAAAAATAATTGCTATATATTTTCTAAGTGGTTAATAAAAAAGTGGTTTTTTTTTTTCTTTTTTGGTTAACTAAGCAGGTGAATGGGTCCTTTAGCAAATTGCTCTGTTGGGCACTTTTGCTAGCCACTGCTATGGAACTGGAGCTGGGCCTGTTGGTCATTCCATAGTAAACCAGTCAACTACTCCATAAAGTAGTCTGGGTTGGATTGTCAGTGACTTCACCCAGGGCCTCCCATATCTTGTGATTGCCATTAACAGGTCATTTTAAAGCATCATAGATATTTTTCAATTACAAGGACATTAGTGAGAACAATTCCATTGTTTGATGTATCTGGTGTTTAGGCTTCCAGCTAACTGATATTTATTGGGGTCTAAGCAAGCTTAATAATTCTAAGTCACACTGAAAATCCTTAACTTGAAAGAAAAAAAAAAAAAAGTTCTCTCTTTTCATTGCTCAGCTCCTGCGGTGATCTGTGTGCTATCCGCCACTCGTGTCCCACATAACCTACGAGGGAATTGTGATTTCTCTTTAAGAAAGCACAGAATAACAATACAATTTTGTTTCTATCTGTAATTGTATCAAGTACACACTTTAATGTAGAGTTGTCATCTCTCCTTTATATAAATGTGATCTTTGAAATGCTAGGCACACTTATTTCTGAGAGGCCTTGGAGGCTTCTGTCTCAGCATACGCTGACACCACGCCCCCCTCTGGGTGGGTAGGTGGGAGCGCGCATGCGTGCATGTACCTGCGCGGAAAACGCAACGGTGAATCACACTCCTTCTGATAGAAGAGTAACATCACAGTTGATACCAATTGAACAAGCCCCTCCTGATGGTCAAAAACAGAGTCCCTCTCACTTCCGCCAGTACTCATTAGCCCCCTCCCTGCTATTTAAGCATCCTATACCCATTTACAAATGGCTATGCCATTGCGTAAATGTAAGGAGGAATTGCAGTCGTCGGCCATTTCATTTATCCTCCAGTGCTTCAACTACCCAGTGGGATGCCCTGCTTCAAGTCTCACTCTTTTACAGTCCTCAAGGCTTGTCCTTCTACTGAAAATCCTCCGATGAATCCCCACCTCCTACAGGATAAAGGAGGAATCTTTTAACATGGTGAACCAAGGTCTGCCTAGGCTGGTCTGGATACCCTGTGATGCTCACCTCTGGGTAGCACGTGGACTTGACAGTGTTCCTCACCTGCTCACAGCCCCTCCCTCCCCACCCTCCCCCACCCCCGTGCTGGAGGGATCCCTCGCCCTGATAAGGCCATTCTCAATCCTAGAGGATGCCTCCTCATTCTTCAGTGTTCCTTTAAGCAAATCACCTCCCCAGTGGAACTTTCCAAGGCAGAATCTGGTGCTCTTGACTTCACCCTCAAATTTAAGTATTTATGTTGTGGTTAATAGTGTCTGCACTAGAACCCCAGCTGCATAAACCGTAAGAACATATGAACATATACACCTAGTTTCTCTAAGCTTCTAGGTTGTAGTCTTTAAAACGATAAAAACAATACCCAACACACAGTTTGTTGTAAAAATTTAAATAATTTCCACCCTTGAATCCATGTTTTTCTCAGGACAGTACACTGAATCAATCACCAACTCAATGGCATTTAACCAGATTCTAACATATCTGGCTTCTAGATTAAGATACTTAGTTTCTAAAGAATCTTAGATGAGAAATTATTTTCAAGAAGCCATCATACTCTCTCTCTTGCTAGGCACAAGACTTACCACTCCCTATCATGGCCACCTTTGCTTTTGGGTTTTGCAGGCTGCACAATACTGGAGACAATCCAGACGCTCCCTTAGAGCTCGTGAGGAAACCTCTGCTGCAATTGAGTTTGGCTATGCCCAGGCAGACCTAACTGTAGCCACTGTGGGGCCCTGAAATGTATTCAAGCAGCCGGCAGTATAAGTTTATAGATCCTTGCTAGGGTCTCCTCCTTAGGGAATAGAGGAATATGACCCTTAGATGTGCTAAGTCTTTAGGGGTTTCTGAAGCATCCATCAAGAACCCTGGTTAAGTCCAGACACAAACTCAGCTCCTATAATTAGCCCACACAAAGGCTCTGTTGTATGTGGTGTCTTTTTATTCCTGTTTCTTTGTTATATTATGCTTTACCCACTATTGGCACACAGTCTGCTATAAATGCTGACCATTAATATTATAGCCCAGAAAATCCTTGAAAGCAAAAATGGTGTCTTTTTTTCATCTTTTTATTTTGATGCAGTACTTAAAACACAATACCCAGAAAGACCTCAATTAATACTATTTGAGTTAACAAATTATGGTTATAATGGGTAATTGTAATTTATAATACACTGATATTTGGTATATTCACTGCCTAATTATCTTAAAAATGATGCTGTTATACAATTTGCCATCTTTCACTGAGGACCCTGAGACTCAGGGAAGGACTAGGGGTCAAAGCTACGGAATTAAGGGCATGGCCAAGATTCATACGCACATGCTATTGTATTTGTTGTTGTTATTGTTCTTGGTTTGAATTCAAACTTGATAGTCTTTTCAGTACACAATGATGTATTAATTAGCTGAATTTGACCTGGCCATGTTATTCAGATACATATGCCACCCAACAAATGATTTCTGATATTTTTCTTCTCAACTGGAGCTTTTCACCAACCTCAGAAAATGCCCCATAACCGTGTTTCAGAGTTATAACTAACCCATAAGCTAGCTGTACTGGAATGAAAGGGAAAGGAAACACAGAAGTCATTATCTGCAAAAAGGAACAGTCTGAAATCACTTCTATCAAGTACGAGGCCAGTAATCTCCACTGAATTTCTGAAGGAACATATGTAATTGGATAGATAGTTTCCAAGAACATTCAAAGTTATAACACTCCCAGCATTTAATATATAGGAGTATGTTATTCTTTCAGTAAATCCTGACTATATTAAAGTTTCAGATGACGAATGGATACAATGAAAACATCTCTGAATGCCCCTTGTCATTTTTACTACTTATCCACTCAAAGAGAAGTTCCAGTCAAGTTATTATTTTGCAGTTAAAATATCCTCAGATAGTAAAGGTTCCAAAACCCATGCCTCATTCTCAAGAACATTCCCATAATTTAGACACAAGCTTTTTATTAAATATATAAAGGTGCAAAATTTATAAATCTCATAAAAATCCTTCCCATTTCTGCTCCCTGTGTGTCTGGCTTGCTATAGTTTTGTTCATACTACACAATCATTAATGCTGTTTTACATAACGGAGCCTTGTAGAAAGCAACATGGATAATTTAAATATCTTTAAAGCCTTATTTTTAAAGGGGGAAATGCATCCTTTCATGTATCTAACCAGTGACCTTCTATGAAGCGAAACAAGGGCACTCAGTTCCCTTTACCTTTCCATGTGGCTCAGAGGGAAAGGGAGCAAGATGATGGCACAGAATGAAAAGTGGGGATTGTAGGACTTTTCTTCAGGTAATGACATTTTTTCTTCCCGTTAGCATCTTAACAGCATATGGATTAGAGATAATTGAGATGCACAGCTGTAAGGTCAAGTCAAAACTGCCAATAAAGGGACAGACAGCTTGATGAGATATTATGTGACTGTCCTCAGAAGTGGATGGGAAAGGTGGTAACCCCTCAAATATCTCTCCACCAAGACATACTCCAAGAGCCTTAAATGAGTCTTCCTTTGCTCTTTTGGAGGGAGAGTTGCTAGTGCTATATAGGTCCCAGATAATCCATTGCATGAGACAAAGTATGCGAAACTACGGAGTTATTTTATGAGGGTTATTTATTTATTTATTTATTTATTTATTTATTTATTGTAAATTTTAACCTCAGGTGCGAGCATGGTAAACGTTCTTTGTAAATTACAAACTGTTATGTGAATTAAGATGAAATTATGCTCATAATGGGAAGTGCTTCTACTCCTCACTGTTTCCCAAGGGCTTGCTACACAGAGAGGGAATCTATCTTTATGCCTCTCCCATCCCCTCATAAGTCACAGGTGAGGAGGGACAGTAGCCCACAGGGAGAATTTGGTCTGGCCCAAGAAAAAGCAGAAACTATACACTGAAAGCATGTTCCTGGTCTTTGTGGAGCTAACTGGGAATGCTTGGAGATAAAAGACAGCTCTTTGGAATCGGACTCTGATGAGCCCAATTTCATAAGTTTAAGTGGGTCCCTTGGCATGGACGAGATGTATGACAGGAACAGGGAGAAGGGAAGAAGGGGAAGTTTTCGAAAATTGCTCGGTAATGGAAAACATCATCCCTCTTAGGACCAGGAAAAAATCACCATTCCCTTAGGGAAAAGTTTCTCTTGTATTTATTTAGGGTATACAGCCTCTGAGAATGATTGTCTGTCCTGGGAGTAATGTGTGCACTGTGTGGGTAGGAATGGGTGTTCAACCCAAGGTTTATCCACAAAGGACCAGAAGACCCCAAGAAGAATGTACGTATTTTTTAAGTTTATTTATTTTGAGAGAGAGAGAGAGAAATGGAGGGAGAGAGAGAATGAGCAGGGGAGGTGCAGAGAGAGGGGGAGAGAGAGAGAGAGAGAGAGAGAGAGAGAGAGAGAGAGAGAGAGAGAATCCCAAGCAGGCTCTGTGCTGTCTGCACAGAGACCAATGCGGGGCTTGAACTCAAGAACCATGAGATCGTGACCTGAGCTGAAACCAAGAGTCAGATGCTTAACCGACCGAGCTACCCAGGCACCCCAGGGGTGTGTATGTTTCTTTCATAGTGGAGGAGAGATGTGAGAAGTGGCCAGCCTTCAACTTTTCTACAGAAGTCCCATATGCAGCCAGTCGTGAGAAAGTAAGCAACTCGGGCTTTGGGAACTGTGAACTCTTCTGTATAATTGTGGCTGCTATTTGCTGAAATGGCAGGAGGAAGATGGCTCTAGAGTGAGACTGGTCACTGGAAGTAGATACGGGGGTATCCTAGGGGGAGACTGAAACCAACACTTTGTGGGATTATGAGTGGATCGCTCTCTGAGATACAGCTTATTTTCATACTGGTTACTGAAAACAATCTATTTAATATCTAACATTCAGAGTCTTACTCCCAATGCTATAATTCCTTTCAGTTATCCCCAAACCTTCGGAAAAAAAAGTCTTAGGCAACGCAACACAATTGTATTAGTAGAATTACACAAAATTAGGGGCCCAGGAATTAAGAAAGGTGGTCTTCTACACCAAACACCTCTGATGAGGCCAGTAGCAACATCTACTGGAAAACAATGGCCCGGAGTTCCAGGTTGTGAGCGGTAGAAAGTAAGCATAGGTCCAAAGTGACAAGAGCAAGGAAGGCCTTAGATTTCTACAAAGTAGCTGCCTCATGGATAATTCCTGAATGCATATTAGGGAAAACCCCTCTTTCCATAAATATTCTAGTGGAAGTTTTCCCTTGTTTACATTATTACTACTTATTATAATTCTAATTAGCATCAAACTATTCCATAAATATTTATGGAATTGAAGACATGGAATAATGTATTCACTCTACAAATATTTATGGAATGCTCTCAGCATACATAATGCTTTCCCCAAAACATGTACATAGATCCTCACATCTGTGCAACTCATACATACATGTTCCCATGCCCACCCACACAGAAGTATGTCTGGACACACTCGTGCATACACACATGTATACTCAGTCACCCAATGCACACAAATATACGTATGGAATATAAAGAAAGACACACCATCCCACGTTCTTGGAAGTTGGGACATCAGCTACAGTGTTGATGATCTAAGACCCCAGACACCTGCTCAGGCAACACTGGAAGAAGCAGAACCTCCTGGCTTCCTCAATGCCAGCTTCTCCCAGTTCTCTGCTCTGGCTGCAGGAATCCTGGCAGAGCAACAGCCCTACTCGCTCCCCTGGACTGATGGCCCCGGGCCCCAGGAGGAGGTTGTAATTCAGAACCCTTAACTCTGAATAGGCAGAAACCATTTTTCAGAGAGCTGGGTCCTATGGAAAAGATTGCTAGGTTGGTTCCCGTCCCAGTGAGATCTCCATCACTTCCTCTGCCTTATGCTGTAACCACATTGCTTATTCCTTGGCTGGCTGTTGGGGCACATGCAGGAGTGCATATCTCAGAGAGTTAAAGCACAGCAAGAACCAAAAGGAGAGAAAATGGCAAGTAAGAGAAAAGGAAATAAAAAGAAAAAAATTACAGGCAGGTAAAGAGTGAAAGGAAGATGTAAACAGTAGATGAACAATAAGCCCAACCCTCAAGACATGATGGAACAGAGACGGGGGTGAAAATACTGAACAAATACATTCCAAAGATTTTGCGTCTAATAGGTAAATGTTGAGAAAGCAGTAGGAGTGTTCTTGTGCTGGAAATCTGATGTGTCTTGTCAAGGTGGGGGGACTCCTTGAAAACCCCAATGAGCAGACCCACCTAAATAGAGTAAGAAGTATTTAAAACTTTACTTAAAAACACAATTTTAAAAAGCATTTAAAAGAAATTAAACTATGCATGTGTAGTCAATAGGTTCCATGTTTCCTATGAACGTTTATTGAACATCTAGGAAACCACACTGAGTATTGGTCTGAAATCTTCTGTTTTCCTTTGCGTTTGAGGTTGACACAAGCCCAGTACCTACATGGACTTGTACACGGGAGAACTTGGTAAATGATGAACCAGAACAATCAACCAGAAATAGAATGGACGGTGTTTCTAAAAGGACGGAACAAATGACAACACCAGGCTTTCTCTTGCAATGTGCAAAAATGAATAAATTACATGTCCGCATCCCCCCCCTTTTTTTTTGTATTTGTTCTATTTGAGGGAACAGCAACATTTTATCTAAGACATTTTTATAGGTGCAGGCTAATTGTTTCTAGCTCAGCTTCCCTATATTTGGAGACTTTTCATTATGACAAAATCATTCTTTATTTCTCTGACTCATCCTTCTTTGGTACAATGAAAATATTGGTGATTCCACTGAGGTTATGAACATGATCAATGACGTTATAAATATGAGTGTGATAAAGCAAAGTGTTTCATTACCTTTAAAAAGTCCATATTCATTAATATGTAATAAGCAAATAAAACTTATCTGAATTTAATATTTTAAGGAATAAAAATGAGCCTTTTTGCATTAGTTATCAATGTGACTTAGCTTAAGAATTTTTGTTTAACCTCTTTAGAAACTTTTAAAAGACACTAAGTCCATTACATAAGATAGTTGGGTCCTAACAATTGGACTCAGTCAATATAGCTAAGTAACAACTAGTCATGAAGTTCAGAAAATGTTAGAGGCCGTGTAACAATTTATCAATATTTCTCATAGTAAAGGGAAAATACCCCCAGAATGTATTCCCTACTTTTTAAAACAAAATATTGTAATTCAAAAAATTATTAAGCATGGTGTCATAGAGGCCAAGTGAAAAAGATATTCCACAATTTTCAGAATCAAATACATAGAGAGTTCAAGTATAATAATTTCTAAAACAAAACAAAAAACAACAAAAAAAAATTCTCCAGGATCTGGAAAATAGATCACTAGTATCTCCTCTGTGAGGCATTTCAAAGGAATGAAGACAGCAAGATCTAGGTTACAGAAAGTTGAAGAATTCTCCAGAAACGATGAGTCCAAAAAGATAATTACAAGTGCCAACAAGGAGACATTTCTGTGCTCCTTCTGTATCAAGATAAACATGTCCTGACCCGTGCACTCTGTGCCTGTGTTGGGGGTAGTTACCGTATCCAGCCTTAGGTGTTCATGTGTGTATTCACATGAGTATCCACCACTAGAATATCTCTCCTTGAGGGTAAGAAGTTTGCTAATATTCAACTTTATATCATCCCAAAGCCTAGTGAGATACCCTTCCAACAGTGTATGCCTGGGTTTACTTCAGTGCAAAGTTCTGTTTCGGCTCTTCCCTCTTTAAGTAATCTCACATAGACTTGGGGCCCAGTTACAGAGCTGACAGATGGCATTGCCTATTATCACCAGACATCACAGAACTTGGAATGCCAGAGAGAATTGCCTTCACGTGATCAATGGACTGAGTCAATGCCTTCATGGGTAAAATTTTGACAGTTGCTTAACTGACATATCCCCGTCACCATCCCCATCTTCAAATCCACACTTCAATCGTAGCCCTACTCTGAGCTCCCAGGAGTCTTGGCTTATTACCCTAGAGGAAAATAACCCTTGAATGAGAGAATGTCAATTGTGGCGGGGATCTAAAGATACCTCTAATCTCTTGGTTCTCAGACTTCGTTTTGGAGGAATTCAGAGATAACAGAGATGATCTGCCTCTAGAGTCAAATGAGATAACCCAAAGGGAGTTTCTACTAAGAGTCAAGCAATGAATGAGATTCCCCACAAACATTATCACATCATATAATATAAACAAACCCATGAAGTCTTTCCCTAGTCTTCATAGAAGAAAAAAAAAGCTACTGAATAGAATTTCTCAATTACAACACTTCTTTGAACAAATTTTCATGAAATTTTAGCTCTATTGCTTGTCTGCTGGCAGGCAATACAAAAAAAAAAAAAAAAAGCTGATTAATATCACACCTGATATCAAGTGTCTTTACTCAGCCTGGCAGGCTCACTTTTACTTTCTATGTGGTAGGTAGACCTAGATTATTTTTCTCCCGCTCATATGTAATTTCTTAAAAGTATTTTATGTGGTATCCCACTTGAGATTCAGAAATATGAATAAATATAGAATACTTTCTACTAGAAAAATCTTTCCTGTTAGTACAGAGGAATTATAATCATTTCAGTGCATTTCAGTGCAATTTCATTGCACCAAAACTTCCTGTTCCCCTCTAACCAGGTTCAAGAACACCGCTGTGCTCCACGCCCATCATTTCATTTACAGATGAAGTGAGTGATGCTTACAGAGAGGAAGGGATTTACCCTAAGTCACACAGTAATTTAGCATCAGAGACAAGAGGAGAACACAATGAACTAATCCTCTTGAAGCCAAGGTCAGTCCTCCTCACTCCTGTAGCACAGAAATAGTTCATCCATGCTAATGACCTAGAACTGGGTTTTCTTAGTTATTTTTAAGACTAAAAATCTATCCAAATGTGAATTTTGAAAAAGCTACCAAGAGGGAGAGGTACTTGAATAGAACAATTTCTTTCAAGTAACACACTTAGGTTCACAAGGGAAAAAATGTATTCAAGGGGCAGAAAATTCCCATTAGTACCTAGAAGCAGTGTATACAGGATAAGTCCATGGACTTTGCTGTCACTGCTGTTCTGTGAATATGCAGATCGAGATCTAAAACCATTATCACCCCCTGGTAGGCTAGAGTGCTCAGTCCAGTGAGACACCCATTACGGGTAGCAGGTATACACAGCTGGGATCAGGAGTCAGGAAGTAGAGCATCGAGCCACTTCAGTATAAAGGCCAAGATCCATAACTTTTCCCATTCATATAAGTCCCTTATACTGGGGCACCTGGCAATTCACCACGTATTACTGAGAGCAAACATGTGCATGAGCTAAAACATCTAGAGGGAAATAGAAATAATTGCAAACAATCCTTGAACAGATCCCAGCTGCATTTTTCCAGGTGTGCACACCTGGGCAAGTTACTTGAACTTTGTGAACTTGAATTCTTTGCAACCTGGAGGATCTGAGCATGAAAGGAGATCACACGTGTAAAGCTTCAGTACGTGGCAGGTGCTCAGCGATTCTTGGTCTCTACTCCTCGCCTCCACTCGAAAGTCCTGGGTCCCACCTGAGTGCCTAATCCCCTCTCTCTCTTGTTCTGATGCTGCTACTCTGGGGAAGTCCCATTCTCTAAGCAACACCATTCCTTCCTCTGAGGATGCCTACCTTGGGCAGCACACAAGCCTCCCTTCATACAAATTCCCTTCCTGGCTGTCAGGCCATAGGTGCCATGCATAACAATACACAGAAAGTGAAGGCTGACTCAGCACATCTCAAGCACTCCTTTCTGGGTGCAAAAGCTAGAACAAAAATGTCTGTTGCAACAGTCTTTATTTTTCAAAACCCAGCAAGCTCACCTTCTGAAGCCAGCTGGAAAAGCTGATGAAAAATCAATGGCATTTGATTGTAAACCTGTCAAAATGATAGTGACAGCAGTACATTAATGGTGGCTCCCAGTATTGATCCCCCTCCTTCCTTTCTCCATCATCGCACATCACCTTCATACTAATAACAGACTCTTTTTTCTAAATTAATCTCCAGACAAGGGAAATCAATAGTATTTACCGTGTGTAAATTTTCCTATCCTGTAGAGCCAACATTTCCCGTTGCTTTGAACTTGAAGACTGGTACTATCCGTGGCACACGCTAGGAGAGGGAGCTTCTCACTGTCAGAATGTGGGCTGATTTTCTTTAGAAAAGGGCTGTACCAATCCAAGAAAATAACAGAGAGAAAAGAAGAAACCCCAGGGGTCCCCATAAATGTTTAAATGATGCAATTATGGTTTTCATGTAAAATGAGATTTTTGAAGAGGTAAAAGATGCCAGTCAACCAAAGTCTAGTATCATTTCCTGACAGAAAAAATAGACATAAATGAACTTATATCCCCCTCAAAAGCCACAGAATTAGGGCAAGTATTAGATCTGGAAGGGGCATGAGAGAATATCTAGTCTTCTGAGTTCTAACTTTGGGATGCGGTTTTAAAAGAAAGAACCATTTTATGCCAATGGTTGCATCCTTTGTAAAACGCAACATTGAATTACTTTTTATTTTAAATAACACTAGAGAATAAAGTGAGATTTTATAAAAGAAGTAGAAGTGACATAGTTTTAAAGCATTTGAAAACCATTGATCTAGTTCAACTCTCTCAACCTAATAGTGGAGAAGCTTTTCCTGGCAAAAAAGTGACTCTTTAAGTTCACACTGATGGCAAGTGACAGTTATTTTATGATAATACCAGTAACGGTTATATATACTTGTGATAATACCAGTAAACATTAAAGCAATAGCTATAATTTCTTGAGCATTTACTTCTATGGCCAGTCTGGGTAGACACTTGACATAAGTATTTCTAATCCTCAGAGCAAATCCACATGGCAGCTACTTTTACAGTTGCTCTATCCCCCTGCCCATGGAGGATCACTGCTGAACCCCCCAGAGGATGTCTGAAGCCACAGAGTGTCAAACTCTACACATGCTATGTTTTGTCCTATACATACATGCCTATGATAATTATTAGGCATCTTACTATTAACGACCACAAATAGATGTTACCAACCACAAACAGTAAAACAGGACAATTATAACAATAGAGTATAGCAACAGTTATGTGAACATGCTCTCTCAAAACATTGCATTGTCCTGTACTTATCCTTCTTCATGTGATAACGTAAGATAATAAAAGGCCCACCTCATGAGAGGAATTGAGGTGAATGACACAGGCATCGTGACATAGAGTTAGGCTACTGTCCATGTTCTGGCAATATGTCAGAAGGAGAATCATTCACTTCTAGACCACAGTTGGCCACAGGCAACTGAAACCATGGATAAAGGGGACTGCTATATAAAGCTGACGAAGCGGAGAAAAGAAGGCTCAGAAACGTTAAAAGATTTATCCAAGATCACACAGACAATGGCCAGGGGATCTGGGACTTAAAACCTACTCTGTTTAGCTCCAGGTCTCCTTTTGTCTTTGAAGAGCCAGGTTGACTCTGCAGATACTTCTAGGAACCACGAATCTTGCACTGGGCTCCAGACAAAGGATCACCTAAAAATGGTCATATTAGGAAATAAGATACGAATATATACAGAGGTAAGTAATATCATAGGACATAAGTATTTAGTTGCTCAGTGAGTGAAGAATTAGAGTAGGTAGGAGTAGCAGGAAAGGTTTTAGGAAAGACTGGAGAGTTTAGGACAGAAACAAAGAAGGGGAGATTATTTTAGATAGAAGTGGTTAACCCAAACCACAGAAATAGGAACAATGAGATATTGTGGGGGATTGTAAGGTAGTTCTGGAACCATCAGATTTATATAACACAACCAAAAGAAATGCAATGGAAGAAGAGGATGCAGGCGCGTTGTACAGAAGTTGCGATGCAGGGGAAGGGTGGGGACCACGGGATGAATAGATAAGAGAAGAGGCAGGGAGGTTCCCCCAAGAGGTCATTTCAGTGGCCTCAATATCATTCCACAAGAACCTGGGCTCCAGGGGCTAAAAAAGAAGGACAAATGGGAAAGACACTGTGAAAGAAAACTGGGACAAAAGTAGGATACATCAGAGTCTGGAGGACAAAGGAAAGGCACGTTGCAAACACTTCACGTTGGTGTTCATGGAATGAGGATTACTGTAAAGACATCAGAAAAGTAATAGTAATGTTATATAGCAGATGGGACCCTCTACTTTGTATAGTGGTTTTCTAGTAACACATTTCTTTTATACACCTCTCTTGGAATGTTTCTAAAAGATTAGCAAATTAGATGTTACTCTCATCCTTCTAAAATGAGCACTCAGGAGCCCAAAGAATTTAAGTGACTTGCCCTAGGCTATTTGATTTTTTGATTTGAATTCTCATAGAGAGTTCAAGTAATAAATGCAGTGAAGCATAAAGTATATGGTAACAGTGAAATGCCAACATCCAAGACTGAACATAGAACAAGAGGCAGTGGGCATCGTCTGCCCGGAGGAGCTGATGCCTGTACAGGATCACACATCTTGTCTTGAGAATTAACATTCTGGTCCTTTGCATCATGTCTACCTCCCCTGGACCTGTCTCCCTGCTTCAGCCCAGGGCCCTTTAGCCCCCTCTCAATGCAGCAAACAGCCTGCTGAAATACATCAGCTCACATCAGTCCTCTTTGCTCCAAACCACAACCACTTGCCCTCTGAGACCAGGCCAAAGCCCAAGGTCAGCATGTGACCTGCCATGTGACCTCTCTGACCTCATCTCCTTAGCTCCCTACTGTGCTCACTCAGCCCCATCAACTGGCCCCCTTGCTGTGGCTCAAACCCACCAAGCTGGTCCCCACCACAGGGCTTCACTCCAGCTATTCTCTCTGCCCAGAGCAGTTCCCCTGATGACCATGCAACTCACTGCCTCCCCCCTTGAGCTACCACCTTATTAGTCCTCCCTTGGCTTTGCTCTTTACAATAATAGCACCTCTGCTACCCTCATCGGCTTTGTTTTCCTTCACAGAACTTATCTCCATCTTACCTAATATACAATATACTTATTTGTTGTCTGACATGCAATTCTAGAATATTCCTTTAATGAAAGCAGACTTTTGTCTCTTTTGCTCACGGCTATATCCAGAGGGCCTAGAAGAGTTTCCTCCATATAGCAGAAACTTAAAAAAATATTTGTTGAATGATGGAATGGACGGATTCAACAGCATGGTGAAGCTTGTTTGCTTGTTTTAATATCTGATCCATATAACCCTTGGGTGGCTAGAGGACCTATTTCTTTCCCACTGTATCACAAGCTGGCACTTAATGGCCTGCTAGGGGCTATTCACTGTGGCCACTAAACTTATGCCACGTCTGCCTCCTTTTTAACCTACTCCCCATGTCACCTGTGGTGAAGCAGAACTGGAAGGAGGGAGACTTGCAGGTTCTTCATACTAAGACTCAGTCACCTCCTGGCTCTGTTAATTGTGTATTTAGCCTCCTCAAATCTGGGACTGTATCAGTAAAACGAGGGTAACACTAGCTTCCTCAAAAGCTTAAGAACTGAATAATTTGGTGCTTGGAGGTGATGTGGGAAATGACATTTAAAATCAGCGTAACTGATGAGGCCTGCACTTTAAACAAACACACAAGATGTCTTTTAAACCAAAACTCTTAAAGATATAACTGCTATCCACATAGCAGAAATCAGCCTGGATTTGGATCCAGTCTGGACGTTGATACTCTGCACTCCTGCATGAAATGAAATTCTGTGAGAGGGGGTCTTGCCCAGGCTCTTCTAAACTGGGTCTTCATTTGATATGAAAAGCTAAAAATTTCTAGGATGGCACTGCCACACGCAAACATAAGCATAAAAGGTCCATTAAGTCAGATATGAAGATCTGATAATCATTTAGTCTCCTGAATTATCAAATTGGCCAGGCTTTTTGGAAGAACGGCTATTGGGACCTTCTTCAGCAACCTTGATTTCATCAAACACTTACCAGAGGATGCAGAGGATGAACTGCTCTGTTGGGAGAATCGGACATTTTCAAAAGGTAAAGGACAAATTAAGGTGCTTCCCCCCACCAGATAACAATGGAAAATTCCTTTGAGCTGATAATGACTGGAATGGAATCACTTCTTGTGCTGTGTTGTGACTGCATTCTTATGTACTTTATGCATGCACTTCCTCTAATGGACTATGAATTTCTTGAGAATAGGACTTGTATTTTCCATCCTTATGGGTTTTGTCACCTATTGCGATTGACAATTACAGGTGCTCAATAAATGTTTGAAGAAGAAAAGGACACTAGGAAGGAAAGGAGGAAGGGAGAGTCAGAAGAAAGGAAGAAGGAAAGGAAGGCAGGATGGGGGGAGGGAGACAAGAAAGATTCTACTCCAAAGTTTTAATTTAGCCATCTTGGAAAGAAAAGTTTCATAAGACCCTTTTCATAGTTGGTAACTTATACATGCATTTTGGAAAATCTGCAACAGACAAAATGAAAAATATTCTCTGCCATTTCCTCCTCTGCTGAGATTGAAATGATGTCGCTAACAGTTAGAAGGCATATTTTAAATGAGAAGGCTTCCTTGGTATTCCATGAGATTCCCTTCCCTCGTTTGAACAGACATCAATAACACTGAAGCGTCTGTCCCTGTAGTGTCTTCACAATTTAGCACTTGTAAAAATGAGACTTTCCAGCTCATTAATTTGCTTACACAAATACATCCCAGAACCAGTTAATCGCAAAAAGCGACTGCTCTATTTTCATCTTGTGATGACTGTTTCATGCCTGGACTTCAGCATAAACAAGACAGAGAATCCTCATTTCCCACACGGGGCGCTCAAGAGAATCTGCACCCAAAAAATCTACAATAATGTGACCGGTCCTGGTCATTTCTTTTCCTGGAAATGGCAGACGATGCCATTATTCAATCAGAAGGCAAGGCCATGGCAGCCAGATCAACATGATTATCAATCAACACAGGGGTATAGCCAAATGCTTTAGGTGACATTCCTGAGAGCCATAATCAGATTGGGGTCCCTATTGTACATCCATAAGATTTTTCCAAAGGCATTGTATAACATGCTCTCTTTTAAAGTATGTGTGTCTAACAGCTACTGTGGCAAGAAAAATCTGCCATTGTTTAAATATGTTTAACATCCCTGTCCTTTAAAACATAGAGATGCAAACAGCAGGGAATTTATTGACAACATAATAATTGCAGGCTTGCTCTTGTACTCACACTGAACATTGCCTCTTGATTCCCTGTGGCATGAAGTCCAGAGTCAATCTTTGGTGGTATGAAATTCACAATCCTAAGAATTTCACCCCTAAGCCAGTCTGCCCCATCCTCCTGCACCTCCTCCAGCTCATGAGAGAACCACATCAGGCTGTGTGCTGCCCCCAACATTCATCTTCCACTTAGAAAACTCCAGTCTTAACTCAGGGTATCCCTTTCCATCATAATGGACATCCCCCATTTTTGCTTTTCGAAGCTAGGTCAAGTGTTCCAAAGTCCTGGGATAATAAATGAAATTAACTTCTATATCTCCTGTTCTCCCATAGCACTCCACAATTTTCAGAACATGCTTCTGTTTCCCGAGATAATCATTCCTTAATTAGAACTTGTTCTTAAAACTGACAAACAACAAATGGACTCTGAATAAACTCCTACTTGCCTGGTTGTGGCTAAACCTACTGTAAAAGGTGACTCTACCTGACTTCAGCATAGTCAGGTTACTGACGACTCAGAACTAGTTCCTCCAACTTCCAAAACACTGATCTCCTAAAGGGTATTCAATGTACACATTGATAGTAATGTTTTTAACGTTAGAAATATTAATTTCTGAACATTACTGGCCAAAATACCTTACAGTCATTTTTCATGTACAGCCAATAAATGAATGCTAAGCCATCTTCCAATAAATAGATGAAAATAAAATTATCCTAAAAGTAATTTCCCATGATAGGAGAGACCCCCTCCTTTCTTCTAGCCTCTGTGACTTGTGCATGCCTCTATTCTGATCACTTTATTTATGGGTCTAACTCCCCTTGACAGAGCAAGCTCCAGAAGGGCAAGGGGACTTTTTATTCATCTTGGTGTCTCCAGTGCTGGAGTGCATAGCAGGTGCTCAGCAAATGCTTATGAATAAACGGTGAAACTGGAAACTGTACCTAACAGGAGAAGCATAATTGGTTTGCCACATGGAGCAGGAAACTCTCTGAGCTAAAGCTGGGTGATCCCTGGAATGGCCGGAGTCCTATTTATTGAACTCTTACTATTTTCCAGACACTGAGCATGGATTATCTTACTGGGTCTTCAGGACACAACTGAATAAACAAAATTAGACAAGATAAAGGACTTGTCCAAGATCATACAGTCAGGAAGTGGCTGAGCTAGAATTCAAACCCAGAAGCTCTGTGAATCACGAACAGAAACCTTACTGCCCACTTACTGCCAGATTCTTTGTGGTCTTAGACAAACCATTACTTTAAATGAGCCTCATTTTCCACACTGGTAACATAAAAGGTTTTGGACCAGCTGTTCTCTAATGTCTCATTCAGTTCTGATATGCTATAATCCTATCAATCAAAATTAAGGAACATTTGCTTTTGAGGCAGCCTCTTGACAGGGAATAAAATAGTTACCCATTTATGGATTCTTCTCATACCAACCAAATAGCCTATTTTGCAATGTAAAGTTTGAAATTTCTTTCTGAAATCCTTTACAGGAGGAGGCAATGATTTTTCTTGCTTCCCTCTAAAAAGGACTCTGCATGATAGAAAGAAAAGCATCTCAACAGAATAGAACACATTTCCAAGCCACTCCCCTCCTCCCATAAAGGTACACACTTTCCACAGAAAGAATCCAGGCGTTGTATCTTACAATCTTAGAGAGGTTCTTCCTTGATTTACAGTTGTCTAGACAAACTCATGAGAGTGGATAAAAATAAAACCACCTCCACCAACACCCTTGACAAGTGAATAAATAACTGATGAGTAATTCAAGTGAAGTAGCAATTGAGCATCTACTATATGCAAAACATTGGACTGAGTGGTAAGATGTGGACAAGAAGTGAAAATAAATAGGCATGAGTGGAACACGTGGAAAGAACTGGAAAACAGGACCCAGTCCCAATGAACACCCTGCACCAGGAAACCTCTTTGTCCTCTTGGGCCTGTGACCCTCCTCTCCTACCCAGAGACACTGGGGAAGCCTGAGGGAAGGGCATCAGAAGAGAGATCCTACCACATCCCTCCCCAGTGGTAAGATACCTGTTGGTCTGGTTTGGGGATATCACTTCCACCCGCTTAAGCAGAACCAGCAAGAACAAAGGGAGCTTGGATATTACCTATTGACCTAAGAGGATCAAAATAACACTGCACAGATTCTGAAAACTGAACTGCCATTGGGACCATAGAATAAAAGTAGACCACAACTCATAAGCTATTTTCATAGGGTGACTACCTATGAAAATACAGAATTTAAATAGGACCCAGAATCTCCAAACATAATATCTAGACTATAATAAAATGATACCAGGAATCAAGAAAATCACAACTTGATTGAGAAAAAGCAATCAAGGAATACCAACACCCTGAGATGTATCAGATGTTAGAATTCTGTCACAAAGATTTTAAAGCAGTACTGTGAACTGAAATGTATCTAGCCCAAATTCATATATTGAAGCCCTAACCCACTATGTTACTATATTTGAAATCAGAGCCTTTACAGAAGTAATTAAAGTTAAATGAAGTCATAAGGGTAGGACCCTGATCCAATAATATGAGTGTCCTTATAAGAAAAGATACCAAAGTCCACTCTGTCTTGGCCATGTGAAGACACAGCGAGAAGACAGCCATCTGCAAGCTAGGAGGAGGGCTCTCACCAGAAACCAAATCAGCCAGTGCCTTGATCTTGGACTTCTCAGCCTTCAAACTGTGAGAAAATTAATTTCTGTCACTTAAGCCATCAGTCCGTGGTATTTTGTTCTGGTAGCCTGAACTAACACAAACAGTCATCATATGAATGCCTCAAAAATCTATTACAAATTCTCTTGAAACAAATGAAAAATTGAGAAATCTCAGTCAAGACAAAGAATTTATCAAAACAATCAGATGAAAATTATAAACTAGAAATACAAAAATGGAAACCTTAAAAGTTGAATAGGTTAATAGTAAAATGGAGATAAAGGAGTAAAATGGCCTTGGTAAACCTGAGGATTAAACAATTGATTCACCCAATCTGAACAAGAGAGGACTTATACTGGGGGGAAAACACACACACACACACACACACACACACACACACACAGCAGTCTGGAGGTCAAGTAGGGTGATTAAAAAAAAAAAAAAAAGACCCAAGCTTTGTATCAACAGAGTCCCACAAGGATTGGAGAAAGGCAGTAGAGTACAAATAGTATTAGAAGACACAATGGTTGAAAATTTCCCAAATTTGATAAAGACACACTCCTCCACATTCAAGAAACTGAACAAACACCAAAGAGGATCAAATCAAGGAAATCCATGCCAAGACATATCATAATTACACTTTTGAAAACTAATGACAAAATAAAGGTCTTGAAAGCAGATAAATGACACATTACAGATAAGGGACACCAATTCAAATGACAGTGGATTTCTCATCTAAAACCATGGAGGGCTTGGACGAAGTAGCACAATATTTTTCAAATGTTCAGAGAAAAGAACTGTCAACCATTAATTCTACCTGGAGAAATTATCCCTCAAGAATGAACGGGAAATATCCACACCCTCAGACACAGAAAAACTGGAAAAAAAAAATTATCACCAGCATATCTACTCGTAGAGATTGACTAAAAGAAATTTCTTCAAACAGAAAAGAAATAATAAAAGAAAGAACTATAGTAAATTGAGAAGGAATAAGTGACAACAGAAAGATCACATGTTATGTTTAAATGCAATAGAATATCCTTTTCCTCATGAGCTTTATAAATCTTATCTGATGATTACAACAAAAGCAATAATACCATCTGACATCCAAGACAATGATATTTAAAGTGTAGAAGACAAAGAGACCTAAATGCAAGTGACTTTCCCACACTTCACTCAAAGTAAAATGCAGATACCAAAAGACTATTAGGAGTCACAAACATTGTAATACCCAGAACAACCACTACAAAAATTATACAGAAAGATATACTCAAAAATATGATAAATAAATCAGAAAGGGATCCTAAAGAGTTTTCAGGGATCCCACCAGAAGGCAAGAAACAAGAAAGGTAAGAATCATAATCAGAAGAAAGAAAGATAAAGGAAACAAAGAAGTGGTACACTTAAGAGCTCACATATTGATAACGATCTTAAATGTCTGAGTCCACCAATCAAAAAGCATAGATTGGCAGAGTACATAAAAAGCACACAACCTAGCTATATGTCACTTAAAAGAAAGTCCCTTCAAACTCAATGACATCAGTAGACTGAAAGTAAGAGGATCGAAAACAGTATGCCACGCAAAGATTATATTTTTAACAAAAACCAGGAATGGCTATATTAATATCTCCCAAAGTATATGCCAGAGTAAAGAAAATTACTAAACCCAAAGAGGAACATTACATGATGATAACAGCATAAATATACCAGGAAAACTTAATGTTCTAAATGTGTACGTACCAAACAACAGACTCAGAATAAGTGAAGGAAAGCTGATAGAGCTTAAAGGAGAAATAAGCAAACTCATAATTATACTGAGGACTTCAACACCTTCCTCTCAGTAAATTTGAGAACTATGAATGGAAAATCAGCAAGATTTAGAAGATCTGAACAATATAATCAACTAACAGGACATCTAATTAACATACATATTTGGAATGTTCTACCCAATAACAGCAGATTACACTTTTTCCCCCAAGCATCTAAGGAATATTCACGAAGCCAGATCATATCCTGTACTACAAAACAGACTTCAACAGATTTAAAAGAATTTGAAACATACAAAATGTATATTCTGACCATATAGAAATCAATACCAGAAAAACAACAGGAACATTCCTAAACACATGAGAATTAAACAATACACTTCTGAATAATGCATGTGTCAAAAGGAATTTACAAAATGAATATAATTAATAAAAACAAAAATGCAAGTTATCAAAATATGTAGGAAGTGGCTAAAGCAGTGCTGAGAGGGAAATTTATAGCACTGAATGTTTCCATTAGAGACAAGAAGAGATCTCAAGTTGATAACCAAATTTCCTCAAGAAACTACAGAAAGAAGAGCAAACTAAACTCAAATCGAGAAGGAAAAATAATAAACATTTGTAAAAGCAGATATCCATAAAATTTAGGGGGGGGGGGAAGCACACAAATTTGATAAAAAAAAAACCCAGCTTACTCCTTGAAAAAAATTAATAAAATGTGTACGCCTCTAGTATATGTATATGTCCAAACTTATCAAATTGTATACATTGAACATGTGCAGGGTTTTTTGTATATTACTTGTATTTCAATAAAACTATTTAATAAATCACATATGTGGCTCACATTATTAAAAAGAGAAAACAGTATCAGGAATGAAACAGATTATAATTACACTTCTTACAATAGTATGAAAAAATGCACGCTTACAAATTTGCTAACTTAGAAGAAATAAACCAGTTCCTCTAAAACCACGAACTACCAAAATGCAACTAAGATAAAATACAGAATCAGTATAGTACTATATCAATAAGTAAATTGAATCTGTAATTTAAAATATCAACAAACAAACCTCCATACCCAGATAGCTTCACTGGAGAATTCTACTGAACATCTAAAGAATAATAATCAACAATTTTATGCAATGTCTTTCTGAAAATAAAAGAGAAACATTTCCCAACTCATTTTATGAGGTCAGAATTATCCTGATACCAAAACCATATGAAGACAGTAGTACAAACCAACAAACAAAACTGCAGGCCCCTATCTCTCATGAAAAATACTCAGCAAAATCTAACAATGATAAAAAGCAAATCAAACAATGTATAAAAAGAGTTATACACCATAATAAGTGGTCTTTATTATACCACAATGATAAGTCACAAAAGAAAAATCATATGAATTGGCCCATATAAATATGTTGATTTTTTACAAAGTTGCAAAACCAACTCAATGAAGGAATTCTCTCATCTTATATAAAAAGTAACTCAAAATAAATTGTAAACTTAAATGTAAAATGAAAAACTATATAACTCAAATCAATCAATCAATCAATCAATCAATCAATCTTTGGGATCTAGGATTAGCCAAAGGGTTCTTAGTCTTGACTAAGCACAATACATAAAAGGAAAATTGATAAATTGAACTTCATCAAATTTTGAAACTTTTACTCTGTGAACAGTCATTTGAAGATAATGAAAAGACAAATATCAAATAGTTGTAAATCAGATATCCAACAAAAAAAAATTCTAAATACATAAAAAACTCTTGAGAGTCAATAAAATTTAAAAAATGAGCAATTAAATTAGAAAATGGGCAACAGATATGAACAGACATTTCACCAGAGGATACACAGATGGTAAATAAGCACATGAAAATATATTCAACATCATTAGCCAGCAGGGAAATGCACATTAAAACCACAATGAAATATTACTACACACCTGTCAGAATGGATAATAAAAAAAATTGGTAGCACGAATGTTGGTTAAAATATAGATAAAGTTGATAACTACATGACTAATTGAGTGTGAAATGCCACAACCACTCTGGAAAACAATTTGTCAGTCTCTTAAAAAAAGTAAACATGCGGGGCGCCTGGGTGGCGTAGTCAGTTAAGCGTCCGACTTCAGCCAGGTCACGATCTCGCGGTCCGTGAGTTCGAGCCCCGCGTCAGGCTCTGGGCTGATGGCTCGGAGCCTGGAGCCTGTTTCCGATGCTGTGTCTCCCTCTCTCTCTGCCCCTCCCCCGTTCATGCTCTGTTTCTCTCTGTCCCAAAAATAAATAAAAAACGTTGAAAAAAAAATTTAAAAAAAAAAAAAAAAAAAAGTAAACATGCAATAACACACGGGCCAGCAATTGTATCCATGACTATTTATCTCAAAGAAATGAAAACATGTTCATATATAAACTTGTCCACAAATATTCATAGCAACTTTTATTTTTAATAGCCAAAAAACTAGAATTAGCCCAAATGTCCTTCAACACTTGTTAAATAAAACTGATAAACTTCTGGCCAAATCAGTTGGGGGGGGGGGGGGAAGAGATGTAAATTATCAATATCAGGAGATGGTACAGACACTACAGATCTGAAAATGATAGTAAAGAGATATTATAAATAACTTTATGCCAATAAATTTGCCCACTTAGATAAGTGGGCAGTAGTTGAAACACACAAATGACCAAATCTCACTCAAGAACAAGTAGATAAGTCAAGTAGCCTTATGTCTAGTATTTTTCTTTTAACTTGTAACTAAAAACCTTCTCACAAAGAAAACTCCAGGCCCCAGATAGATTCACTGAAAATGACATCAAATGTTTAGCATGTCATTTGGAAATGGAAAAGGAAAACATACTCCACAACTCCTTCCCTGAGGTTAGCATTATCCTGATAGAAAAAAAAAAAAAAAAAAAAAAAAGACAGTTTTACTACAAAAAAAGAAAAATTATAGACTTATAGCACTCCTATACATAGATGCAAATATTTTAAACAAAATTTAACAAATTAAATATGACAACATATTTATTTGTATGTATTTTTAATGTGTCATAAGTGGAATTTATCCTATGAATGCAAGGTTGATTTAATAAACATCAACCAGTATAATTCACTGTATTAACAGACTTGAACATAAAATTCTATTATCATCTCAACAGAATCAGAAAAAGTATTTGAAAAAATCCAACATCTATTCCCATAAAAACTATCAAAAAACTAACAAAGGGAATTTCCCCAACCTAACATAAATGACATCTACAATAAACATGTAGCTAACATCACACTTAATGGTGAAAGACTGAATGCCTTCCACCATTTATATGAGAAGCATTCTCATTTTTACAAGAAGAAAAGCAAGGATGTCCATATTCATCACTTCTATTCAGCATTGTACTGGAAATTCTAGCCAGTAAACTAAGGTAAGAAAAAAAAAATGACATTTAAACAGGAAAGGAATGAGGAAACATTTATTCACAGATGACAAAAATATGGGCATGACAAAAAAAGTTACCAGAAATAATAAGTGAGTTTAACAAGGTTGAGAACATAATGTCAGTATGCAAAAATCAGTTGTATGCCTACATATTAGAAACAAAAATTGGAAATGAAAATTATAAAAATGTCACTTATAAATAGTATAAAAATATGAAACACTATGGGAGAAACCTGACAAAAGACATGCAAGACTTGTACACGGAAAATTGCAAACATTTTAAGAAAAATTAAAGAGACTTAAATAAATGGAGAGATATACAATGTTCATGAATGAGAAAACTCAATACTGTTAAGATGCTAATTTTTCACAAATTGATCTATAAATCAAAGGCAAACTCAATCATAATCCCACTAGACACTGATTTTAAAATTTATATGTAAGTGCTAAGGATTATAACAGCCAAAGTAACTTTGAAAGGGGAAAAAATGTAACACTAATGCTATCTGACTTCAAGAATTATTATAATGTTTCAATAATCAAGGCAGTATACAGTGGTATCAAGATAAATAGATCAGTGGAACAGAAAAGAGGGTCCCAAAATAAACCCACAATATATTGTCAGTTGCTCTTCAACAGATTTAGAATTTGTGGTAGCAATTTGCAATATCAATTCAGTGGACAAATTTCAGAAATGGTGCTGGAATTAATTGGACATCCATGTGCAAAAAAGCTACAAATTTCGAAATTACATACTGTAAAATTCTCAGAGATAAGAGAACTAGCTTTTGGTTTTCTTGTTTTCTATCGTTTATTTTATTGATTTCTGTTCTTACATTTATTACTTCTTTTCTTCTGTTTATCCCATTTTGCTTATTCTCTTTTTTTTTCTAGTTTCTTATGGAGAAAACTAAATTCATCTGTTTGAAACACTTCTTTCCTAAAATAGGCACTTATTGCCATACGCTTACCTCTAAGTTCACTTACTAGCTAACTCTGAACACTACAGACGACACATTTTAATAAGTTGTGTTTTCAGTTTTAATCAGCTCAACTTTCTATTTTCGCTTTTAGTTTTTGACCCATGGGCTATTTAGAATTTTGTTACTTAATTTCCAAATATTTAGGATTTTTCCAGTTATCTATTATTGATTTCTAACTTATAGTATTGTAGTCAAAGAACAAATTTTCTTTTAATATTTATTATGATTATTTTATGGCAGAATATATGGTCTTAGTAAAAGTTCCATTTTTACTTGAAGAGAATGTGTATTCTACTGTGGTTAGTACCCTGTTCTAAAAGGTCAGTTAGTTCAAGGCGGTTGATAATGCTGTTTATATGCTTACCAATCTTATGTCTACTGGTTTCAATTATTTGAGAAGGATATGGAAATTTCTCATTACAGTTGTGCTTTTGTTTGCTTCTCTTGTAGTTCCATTCCTTTTTGCTTTATATTTTTTAATTGATAAACATTTTCTTAAGAAATGACACTCTCTCATAATATTTCTCAGTCTGTGTACCTTGATAATAATAGAGTCATTCCAATCATCTTTTATTTTAATGTTAGTATGGAATATCTTGTGCCATTCCTTTACAAATGACCTATTTTTGTCTTGATATTTAATGTATCTTTTAGTCAACATAGAGTTCATCCAGTTTTTTTAATCCAATAGGACAATATCTGCCTTTTACTAGAATGCTTAGACCATTTATATTCACATGCTTATTTACATGGTTGGATATACATCTTCTACCTTGGTATCTGCATTCCTTTTCTTTTTTCTTCCCGCCTCCTTTTGGATTGAGGCTTTTTGGTTTTTGTTTGTTTGTGTGTTTGTTTTTAATGATTCCATACTCTCTTCTTTTGGCTTATTGGATAAGACTTTTTGTTATGGTATCTAGTGTTTGATTTAAAGCTTATAGTATACACCTTCAGTTTATCACAGCCTACCTCCAAATAAAAAGATTGGATTACATTTATAAACCTTACAACTTTATATTTCCATTTCTCTTCTGTTTCATACATTTTATTTCTACATATTTTATTAACTCCATACTATACTATTTGCTTTGCTTTACGGTAAGATTTAGATCTACCCACTTGGCATTTCTAGGGTTCCTCAATCTTGTGTACAGATCGAGATTTTTCATTTGGATATCATTTTTATTGTGACTAAAGTACTTCTTTTAATGTTTCTTGTAGGGCAGTTTTGCAGAGGTAAATTATTTTAGCTTTTGTATGGTTATAAAAAAATATTTTCCTTGGGTTTATTTTTTAAAGATATTTTTACTGGGTATAGAAACCTGTGCTGATAATTATTTCTCTTTCATGCACTGTTTCTGGTGATAAATCTACTGCCATCCTTATATTGATTCCCTTGTTTGTAAGAAGGCTGCTGCCCTGACCTGTTTTTAAACTTTTCTTGTTAGTGTTGGTTTCAGCTGGTTTTGACTATAATTTCCCTTCCTGTTTTTTCCCTTCCAAGTACTAACCAGGCCCGACCCTGCTTAGCTTCCGAGATCAGACGAGATCGGGCACGTTCAGGGTGGTATGGCCGTAGACTCCCTTCCTGTTTTTTGAAGGGAGGGTGGAGGGGAAGAGGCTTAGATTATTTTACTGATTACTTTTCTCTCACCCCCTCTCCTGCCCTACAGGAGCTCCAATTGCACAGATATTAAGGTGCTTGATGTTGCTACACAGTTCTGCACATTTTTAACTATGTGTCTGCTTCATTTTTAATTGTTTATATTATATACCACATTGAGGTCATGGATCTTTTATTCTGCAATGTTTAATCACAATTTTCCAGCTGAGACCAAACAAGATGATGCTCAGCCTTTTTGTTTCAGTTCTCATACTGTAAACAAATATCCTTTTCATGGTTTAACTAGTGCCACATTTTTCACATTTTTGTGTTTTTATTGCTGATTTTGTTGTTTGAAATGCCCACAAGCACAGTGCTGAAGTGTAGTCTAGTGTCCCTAAGGTCAAGAAGGCTATGGAATGCCTTATGTAGAAAACATGCACACTGCAAGGTTTTTTCAGGCATGAATTATATGGTGCTATTGGCGATGAGTTCAACATTAATAACTCAGTATTAATAACTCAACATTAAATCATGCTTCAAAATTAATATACACACACATATAATAAGATAGCTTTACACAGAAACACGCATAAAACAAAGTTAAATGTCAATCAGTTGACAAAAATAGACTCACAGGAACTTAACCCAGTATTTCTCCTAAGAGCAATGGTTCAGTATTTGCTAATTCAACATTCATGGGGACTTTATAGAATACAACTCCATGAATAATGAGAACCAACTATATATTAGCTCTGACATGAAACAGATCAATACCCAGGTTCTAACAGAGGTTTCTCATGCTGTGTTCAGTCTGGTAAAAGGAAGAAATCATTCAGGTTAGGTGGATGTAATTGTGTTAGTGGTAAGGAGTTGCACCAAAGTTAAGAGTAGCTAGAAAGAAAACCAGGTTTGAAGAGTATTCAGAATTATGAATTTCTGCCACCGTCATTGTTTCCTTATACAGAATGATCTTGTCTATTAGAGAAGAACAGTAATTGTCTTAAATTTTCTTCATGGGATTTTTTGCCTGAAACATGAATCTCTTCATGGTTCCTCATGTTTCACCCACTCAATAAATATTCACTCACACTATGATGTGCCAGGCCTTATGCTCAGACTTGAGGTTAGAAACTAAGAAGCCTGAGCCTTTTTCCTGCACAGGATCAGAATAAGATAAGAGGAAACAGGTGAGCATTATCAGTACTGTGTGCGACATGGCAGAGTAGATGCATCTGGGGATGTCACACAAGCACATGGAAGATCCCCTTAGTCAGCTTGGGAGGTAGGATCCTTGGGGAATGTCAAAGGAAATGAAATATAAGCCTGTTCTTGGAGATTGGCACTTTTGTCCAGTCTTTCTAGTTGCTGAAGATGAATTGGATGGGGAGCTATACTGGAGGATAAAAGGGGAGTAAGGAGGTCTCAGCAATAATCAAAAGGTGAGAGAAGAGTGGTCCTGACTAGGGCAGTTCTGCTTCCAAAATTTCCAACCATTCACTAGTGCTCCAGCCACATTAACCACCTGCCACTCCCCCCACAAATAATTTCTTTCATGCATTTGCACGTTGATGTACGATTTTCCCCCTGCCTTCAATTTTATTCCCTGCCTTTGTCTGGTTGGAAAGTTCCCATTAAAATTCTTAAGTACATCTCTACTTTCAAGCATTTTTCCATTAATATCAAGCAGAGCCTATTTCTTCTTAATCTCTATTTTCATAGCTTGCCTCCGCTGCATCAACACCCTTTAAAACTGATAAATTCTTGTTAATCAAATAGAGGTCTTAAAATCTCAACTAGACTGAGATTTGCTTGAGGGCAAGAATTATGTCCTATATATCCCCCACCTGGACAAAGGTGTTGCTACATGCTATAGACCAGTGGCTCTCAAACTAGAATGTACGAGAGTCTTTTGGGGAGTTTGTTAAAACACAGGCAGATATTCTCCAGAGCTTCTCATTCAATAGGTCTGAGCTGGGGCCCAAGAATTTCATTTGTAACAAATAGCCAGGTTATGCTGATGCTGGCCCAGGAACCATATTTTGAGAACCACTCCTCCAGAGTTGTAGGCTATAGACATCCTAGGTCATGAAGATTATTACCTCCGTCCCCTGTGGCATGAACTTCTACCAAATGCACGCATTTCTGTGTATGTGTATGTATGTGCATAGAAATGTTGAGCAGAAATGCATATACTTTCCCTTCCTGCCTAAAAATGCTTCAATATATCTGTCCTTGAGAACAAAGATTCTTAGTCATAAATCGCCACTTTGATCAGTTTAGGTTATTCTACTTTAAAATGACTATTCCATAATGACACACCTACACATGCTATAGCCATACAGCCCACTCTAAGTTTTCCACCCATTAGTATGGGCCCTAGAATTATTTTCCTCCATTGCAAATTAAACTAACCACATACAAAAAAAACTATTTTTTCACCCATAATAATAATCTTGAAATGTATCACTCATCTTTAAAGTCTAAACTATTGTCCTTATTACTAAAATGTTCAAAGGCTGACAATCTAAGTAGACTAAGAAGAGATAAAAAAAAAAAAGAAGGAATGGACTTCTCTAAGCCTTCGAGAGACTTATTCTTTGGCCTCCAAAATGACCAAGAATTATCTCAATTTTTTTTTTTTTTTTTTTTTTTTTTAGCTCACATGAGCCAGTGTCGATCATCCTATGGCATTGCCAAAGTAGTTTTTCTTTATAAAATCTATTCCATTTCATTTTCAGTTAGTTGTCAAACCTCCCTGGAGGTACATGTTCTCAGTTCATTTATTCTGTGAAATTTTGCATCACATTTTCTTCTGTTTTCTCTGTAGTCTCCTGATATCTTCACAGTTTCTGTATAAAAAACAATAACAAAAACCCACACTAATGTAGAAATAATTTACATGATCTTTTTCTTTACTTGGATCCAATGTGTATCCCTCAGGTCTATCTATGTAAAGAGTTGTGGGTTTTTTGACATGCTTACTACTTCCAGGGGCTCAAATACAATTTTTTAAAAAAAATATCTCAGTCATGGTGTATTCTCTTTTGTTTCTACATTTTTCACTGAACTTTAAAATGATTACAAAGTTAGCAATTATCTCAAGGTTTCTATTTATTATGGAGTCTAATTTCCTCAGGGTTTTTCTTGTGGAGTTACTTCCATAAATGCCCAAATTCTTTTCTCCAGGTACTTCTAACACAAAGTAATTTTCTACAGCCCTTTGCGTTATCTTGATGACTTTTCAGATCACACACAAGCAAGGGCGCCTGTGTGTGTGTGTCTGTCTGACAGAGAGGCAGAGATAGGATGAAACCATGGGCTCCGGTATCTGCTTCTCTTCTCTTTTTGATACACTAGCCCTCGGGGGAAGCTCTGCCCAGGGGCACTAAGCTATTACATTTAGCATCCCTGTGGGACTCCACTTCAGAAAGAACAAGAACACCTATAGATTTTTTTACATGATTACGGCTTAACACTTAACTATTCTGATAAGCTAAGAAACTTAAAAATGTCACATGAAGGCAAAGTAATGCATCTGAGCCTAGATTTCAGAACCAAATGGACCCAGGATTACATGACAGCCTGTCATTCACTAGCTCTATGACACTGAGTAAGCTACATCTCTCTGAGCCTCAGTTTTCTTAGAAATCAAATGGAGGACTCTGAGGACAATTAAATAAGATAATACATAAAAGCACTGGGAACAGGGCACCTGAGTGGCTCAGTTGGTTAAGCATCTGACTTCAGCTCGGATCATAATCTCACAGTTCATGAGTTTGAGCCCCACACTGGGCTCTGTGCTGACAGCTCAGAGCCTGGAGCCTGCTTTGGATTCTGTGTCTCCCTCTCTCTCTCTGCCCTTCCCCTCCTCACACTCTGTCTCTTTCTCAAAAATAAATAAACATTTAAAAATTTAAAAAAAGCACTGGGAACAAATTATATGTTCCAAAAGGCAAGTGCACACGCTGCCTCTTTCAAGCATGTGTGCCCAAAAAACTACACTTCTCAAACATTAAATATGTATATACTGTTTCACATTTTTAACACCTGTTACTCTGCACATCGTCTATCCTTAATTCATGAATGACATAATTAGATCAAGTATTAGAGCTCTTACACCAATATAAAAAGAATAAATTAATTCTTATTGTGTATCTACTTTGTACTAGACTGTAGACTATTTCATCCTATAAACATTACATAGGGATAGGATAGGGTAGGGATTAAGTCCCCCCTTTCTATTGAAAAAGGAGCTAAATTCAGAGAAGTAAAGTAACTCACCAAGAACAGAGCCGGTAAGTGGCAAAGCTAGTCCCAGAACAGATAGGGTATGTCCACTGTGTGTCCACAATGTAGCCTGGTGAAGATATGGCTCCAGAGATAGCTGGCTTAGGTTCAAATCTGTGCTCTGGCCTAGGTTAGTTGTGCTATTAGGGGTAATAGTATAATTTAAATTTTCTCACTGGCAAAACAGGATTTAAAATAGTATCACGTTCTCAGGGCTTCTGTGAGGATTAAATGTGTGAATTTCTCTAAAACTCTGAGCATAATGATGTCTGGCACATAGCAAGGGCCTGATAAGTAATATCTATTAGCAATTTTACAAGGTGCAAAAATAGGTCACGTCTTCTGCAGGTCAGAACAAATGTGAGTCAGATTTTTAAAAAATAAACAAGCAAACAAAAAAAAAAAACCCTCACATTTTTACATGAAGCACTTTTCTTTAGATTTCTAATATCTTCTGCCCAGAAGGTAGGAGATTAATCAAATGTAGCTCCTGATTTCAGATCAGAACTAAGGTTAGGTCTTCCAAAAACAGCATTCTACCTCCCTTACCTCTCCTTTCCCTATCATGAGGAGAGACTTATCTGGGAAACATACCAAAGACAGTGGGCAATCATCACAGGGTTTTTGAGCAAGGAGATAAAAGAATTGGGTTCTAGATAGAGTCTTAGACTTTGGTCTTCAACTGGAGGTGATTTTGACCACAGGGATACTTGGCAATTTCTGAGAGTCTATATGGTGCTACTGGTATCTAGTGGGTAGAGGCCAGGTACACTGCCACACCCCCTACAATGCAAAGCACAGCTCCACCAACCACAACAAAGAATCACCTGGTCCAGAACAGCAAAGTGACGAGGCCGAGAAACTCTGATCTAAAAGATGGAGGAAGAGTGGCTTCATGGAGGGAGAAATAAAAGAGGAAAGGAAACCAGTAATGCAGCTATTGCAATAACCCAGAGCGAAAATGACGAACCTAGAAATACAGGTGACAAAATGCAGGAAGGAGGTGGATAGGAGGGAGATTAACAAAACAGAATTGGCATCACTTGGTGAATAGTTAGCTGGAACAGGTGTACTAGTTTGCTAGGACTGCCAAAGATTGGGTGGCTTTAAAAACAGAAATTTATTCTTTCACAATTCTGGAACCAAGAAGCCCAAGGTCAAGGCGTAGGCAGATTAAGTTTCCTCAGCAGCCTCTCTCCTTGGCTTGCGGACGGCCACCTTCATGTGGTCTTTTCACTATTTGCATGCATCTGTGGTATCTCCCTGTGTGTCTGAATTTCTGCTTCTTATAAGGATGCCATTCTGGTTGGATTAGGGCCTACCCTAACAGCCTTATTTTAACTTAATCATCACTTTAAAAGTCCTATCTTCATACACAGTCACATTCAGAGAACTGGGGCTTAGAACTTCCACCCTATGAACTGGGGAGGGAAGTAGGGAGGGACACAATTCAGCCCACAACAGCAAGTAAAGAAGGAACAACAGTTAAAAAGGGCTTTGGTGACTGGAGGAACCATTACCAAGAAATTCAGTTATTGGGGCACATGGCTGGTTCAGTCGGTTGAGTGTCCAACTCTTGATTTCAGCTCAGGCATAATCTCAAGGTCATGGGATCCAGCCCCAGGTCTGGATCCCTGCTGGGCATTGGAGCCTGCTTAAGATTCTCTCCCTCTCCCTCTGCTCCCCTGCCCCACTCAGGCTCTCTTGTGCTCTCTCTCTCAAAAAAAAAATTCAGTTATCTAATAGTAACAAATCAATTCAAAACTCAGCGGCTAGAAATAACATCAATGTATTATTTCTCATGATTCTGTTTTTTGGTCGATTCTTCTGTTCACACAGCACTGACTGGGGCAGTGGGTTAACTGGATGATACAAATGGCCTCATTCACATGCTGGCAGTTAATACTAGCCATTAGTGGGGAGCTCAACTATATCTACAGGGTTGGGGCCTCAAAAGGATCTCTCCATGTGGTTATTTGGTCTTTCTCATAGAACAGTGACCGGCTTACAAAAAAGATCATTCCAAAAAGACACGACCCAATGTGCAAGTGCTTATCAAGCTGCTGCTTACATCATACTGGTCAATGTCCTATTGCTCAAGCTAATCACATGGACAAGCCCAGAGTCCATGTGAGGGGGGGGATCATACAAGGAATGCTTGAAGAGATAGTCCACTGGGGACACCAAATTAACAGGCTACTACAAGCCCTCAGGCCATCCTGTCTCATCTCTATGATACCACCCTGCGCATTTCCCAACATGTATTCATTTACATTACCATCTTCCCCAGTAGACCACACTCCTCAATGACCAGGACTGTGTTGTGTTTGTCAAATCCCTCATCACAGTACCTGAAATAAAATAGGCATTCTACTAATACTCAGTGAATCATAGAAAGAGATGGAGAAAAGAAAGTAGAAATGGGAAGAGAAAGACAGGCAAGGTAACTCAAGTATTCCCATGCCTTTTACTTCTGAGTCTGATAGTTAATTTAATGTGTCAACTCGACAATATCATGAAGTGCCCAGCTATCTGACTAAACATTATTTCTGGGTGTGTCTGTGAAGATGGTTCCAGATGAAATTAGCATTTAAATGAGTGGACTCACAAAGCAGTTCTCTCCAGTGTAGATGGGCACCATCCAACCCTTTGAGGTCCTAAATAGAAGAAAAAGGTGGAAGGAGGAAGAACTCAGCCCTGCCTGCCTGATTGCTTGAGCTGGAACCTCCATCTTCTCCTGCCCTCAGGGCTCCTGGCTCTCAGGACTTCTGACTTGAACTAAATTACACCACCAGCTTTCCTGGGTCTTCAGCTTACAGACAGTATATAGTAGGACTTCTTAGCCTCCATAACTGTGTGAGCAAATTCCTCATAAATAAATCTCTCCCTCTTTCCATATACATTCTATTGGTCCATTTCTCTAGAGAACTCAAATACACTAAGGTAGAAAGAAATGACAAATTATTTGGTCTTTAGTTCCTCCTTTTTCAAAAGGTAAAATCCCAGTTTGTATCCTAAGAAAATATGAAGATAAAACTGCCAAACTCATTTGGATCAAAACAGGTGACTAGCTGTGAGGCTTAGAGAATACTCATCCACTTCTATGATCCAAAACTATTTTACTCAAAAAACTAGTGTGAAAATATTCAACCAAATGTGATCCAAACTACCAACCACTAAGAGTTGTTAGAAGCTAAGCACACACAGTCCCAGGGTGAAAGCCAAAAATTTCTTGCTTTGGGAAGAATTTCTTTATAGAATAAAGCTCCTGGCACTTAACACTTTGTTGTCAGCCAGAGTCTGCCCATGGGGAAAACACCTGAAGGCTGTGTCTACAATGCATAAGATCTGAAGCCTCTGATTTATAATTTCAAACAGAGAACTCACTAAATCCAACCTTCAGCCTCCTTTCTTTCTGATCATTTTCCACTTCCAACTATTTTTTACATGCTGGTGACACTCAGGTCTTCATCTCAAACCCAGATATCTCTTCTCAGCTCCAGACTCGTCCTATCCTCTGTAACCCTACTTTCTGCAGGACATATTAATCTGAAGGACCCACAGGAAGCTCAAATCCAGCAAATGCAGAACTTAGCTCAACACACACACCGTCACCCCAAACCAGCCCTTCCTCCTATGTTCCTAATCATATTCAATGGCATGACTATCTACCCAGACAACTAAACTAGAAATCTGTGAGCCATACCAAGCTCCTCTCCTCTGCTCCTACCCTGACACAACCAGTAATTCCTACAATTTTTAAATCTTAATTCAGTCCTCTTCATCTCTTGCCAGGGATGTTGCAAGAGCCAGACAACTGGTCTCCTTGCCTTTAATCTTGCCCCTCTCCATTTCTTCCCCTATACCACAGCCAGACGATTCTTCTAAAACTAAAACCCATTCTGATTACTCTCTGCTTAAAATTTTGCAATGGCTCTCCCAATCTCACAAAATAAAGTCTACATTCCTTTAAGCCTAGAAGCTTCTGGGAATTGGCTTCTTCTTGCTTCAGCTGTCCCTTATGCTTTGCTGTCCCATCCACATTCTCCAAAAACTTCATACTGGTTCAGATTTCAGGAGGGTTTGTTTTTACTATTATTATTTCTTCTATGAGGAAAAGTTTCCTCCCTTTACCTGACTCTACTTATTCTTCAAGATTCAGCACAGGAACACAAGTCACAATGGACCCCGTGCTCTCTCCTAAACCCTCCAGCACACATCCCACCATGTTGTATGTGTGTTTCGCCAAGTGTCTGTCTTCCTCACCTGGCTGTATGTTCCCCAGAGGCAGAGATCATGTGATATTATTCATCTCTGTGTACCCACAGCTCAATAAATATCACTTCAGTTTTATGGAAACAATGGCATTGTTATGACACCACACTTTGCAGGTGTGCAGCCAGTCACAGCTGCCAAAGCTTAACAAGTGGGAAAGGAACGCATCCCACAAAACTCCTCCACTGCCTGGAGCAAAAAAAAAAAAAAAAAAAAAAAAAAAAAGCCACAAGCAGAATCCCATCTGGCAGGGCTTCATAAAGTGATTCCACACAATAATTAGCCTCTTTCTTAGGCTCGAAGAGAGTTTTTCTTTTTTTCCTGGATTTAAAAGAGTGCCATTTGTCCTTTTCATTAAGTCACCTTTTACTTGATTGAGACTTGAAAATGTTTCCCCAAAACTCACACCATAATGTCATCATATGTTATAAAATGTTGTCAGGGAAAGAGTTTCTCTGTGCCTTTCAGGCATAAAGACTCTTGCACATCACTTACCTGGAAACGCATTACTCTTCACCTACCTCCACCCGCCCCCCACCTCTAAGTGGCAAACTCCTAGTTTTCCTCTAAGACCAAGGATCTTAACTCTGAGACACCCTCCCTCAGCTTTCAAAACTGATCTCTCCTTCCACTGTGCACAAAGTGCAGTACTGCAAGTGTCTGTTTGTCTGTCTTGTAAATGATATGACCAACTCCCTGAGACTAAAGACAGGGCTCTGTTCATCTTTGGATCCCCATTCCTTTTTATGGTGCCTAGAGTATATAGGAAACCCTAGTAAAGGGTGTTTGAACTAATGAATAAATGAATTTGTGAATAAATAATCTGATGTAGATGGTAGAAAGATTCCTGATAAATGTAAATGTTCAAAGTCTTTCAAAAGACTTGAAAGACAGAGGAATTAATATAAGAAGTAACATATTTATAAATATACTTGTATTAAATTTATTCTCTGAGGTGGTTAGGATTAGGACTGAATAGAGACTCTTATTTTGCCCCTTTCAGGATAATGTTAAGAACAATAAAACTAAAAGTTGGGATTCCCACGTTGGAATTTCAGTTCTGTAACTGGCCATGGCTGCAACTAGGAGCACATCACTGAACTTAATTTCCTCCCCAATCGGATGAGCATGTGATGTTTCATATTCGCCAAATTATTTCCTGCTGTACACATCTGTAAGCTCCTCATCCTACGGCTCCTCCCACCCACTCCAGTTCCCACCCATATAACCCACACGTCCCAGACTTCAACGCTCTGTCACCACTTCCCACACACACCTCCCATTGGTCTCTGCTCCATCTGCTTGATGGGGCGTATGGCAAAGCCCACTCTCCCAATCCACCGGCACCATGAGTCCTGCCACTCGTGTAATCACCTCCTACTTCATGTCCAAGGAGCTGTCTGTTCACCTTCTTCAAAAAGTTCCTCAAGATATTTTCCTCCCAGAAATTCAGATTTACCCTGGACTATGCTCTACACATGTGAAGGTGTGGAAGTGTGTAACAGTAACACTCATCATTAGTACCTCCTAATCTTTAAAATGTCTACCTGCATTCATCATCCCACTTACTTTTCTCAATAACGTATAATTCAGTTAATAAAATTCATAATCTTTCAGGAAACTGAGTGTTTAAGTGGTTTTCCCAGAATCACACACTTAGTTTATGGAAGAATGCGGATTTGTTCTCAGGTGGTCTGGCTCCAGTTCTGTGTTCTTTCCACTCTTTCCAGAATGTCTGTCACAACAGAAATTATATATACAGAACTAAAACCAAAGTCTCTGTATACAGTGGGTAGCAAATTCTGTTTAATCATTTGATTAATTTGTGACAGTCTCTACAATGTCAAGGCAAGCCCTCCAGGAGAGGCATAAGATGGTTTGACTGCCAAAAGTCTACAAAGCAGCCAGTAGAGAGAAATAAGCCCTGAAGCAGCAAGACCAGCTGGTGAGGATGCTTGGAGGTGACACTCAGGAAGGAGCCACAGAAAAAAGAATCCCCTGTTCCATGGTACTGAAACACAGTCTGTATTTCCATGAACTTGAAATGCTCCTCTAGCTTTAGATCTTTGCACATATTCATCTTCTGCCTGGAATCTTTCCTAACCTACTCTCTTTTTCTCTGGACAATTTCTACTCACTCTTCAAGACTAGGGTCAAGTTCAACCCCTCTACAGAGTTTTTCCTGAGCAGCCTAGGCTGGCCGTGTGCCATTCCTCTGAGTTCCTATGTGTCCCCGCCCCCCATACCATCATGCAATTAACTCAGTTCTGACACTAACTGGTGATAGTGTCAGATCACACAGGTTAAGGTCTCAGCCCCATAAGACTGCCTCCCCTGCTTCTCTGCCACCTCAGATGCCAGCTGCCACGCCAGGTTGTTACCTGTGCTTCTGACCAATTGCCTACACATACACCCAGAGGTTCCCACCCTCCGCCCCCAGGGTTTGATTAATTTGCTAGAGTGGCTCTTGGAACTCATAAAAACATTTACTTATGTTTACCAGTCTAGTAGAAAAGGATATAACTCAAGAACACCCAGGTGGAAGAGATGAATAAGGCATGGTATATAAAAAGGAGCACAGAGTTTCTATGTTCTCTGGATACACCACTCTCCCTGAATTTCCATGTGTCCACCAACCTGAAAGCTCTCTGAACTCTGTCCTTATGGGATTTTATGGAAGCTTCATTACACAGGCATGATTGATTAAATCATTGGCCATTGGTGATTAAATTCAAACTCCAGCTCCTCTCCCCTCCCTAGAGGTCAGGGGGGTGAAACTAAAATTACCAACATTCTAATCACCTGGTTGGTTTCCCTGGCAACAAAGCCCCATCCTTAAGTTACCTAAGGGCTTTCCAAAGGTCACCTTATTAACATAAGCTCAAAAGATACCTTTATTACTCCCATTACTTAGGAAATTCCAAGGATTTTAGGGGCTCTGTGTCAGAAATGGGGATTAAGACCAAATATATAAATACTTTTTATATTTTTATATATAATATATGCTATATATATAATATATATTAAAATATTTATATTTTATATATATTTTTGTTTATATATATTTATAAGTATATTTATATAAATATATAAATATATAAATCTTCTTATAGATTATAATACCAGAGCTTCCCTAGCCACTTGTGCCTCCCTCCATCATAACACTTCTCACCCCACACTGTAACTGTCAGCTAGTCTGTGTTTTTTTCCACTGGACCTTGTGTTCCATGAGAGTAGGGGAAATTTCATATTCAACTGAAATTTCACATTCAATTTCATACACCAGATTCTGTCTGAATGACTGGGACATATTAGGTGCTCAGAGTATGTCTGTGAATGAATGAATGAATGAATGAATGAATAAAAGATTTAAATCCCACACAAGGGTTGTTTTCTCTCTCTGCAAATGCTCCTCTGCTTACAGAACCCTTCCAACCTCAGCAGACAAGGAGAATGAGTTTTACAGCCAGCATATTTGCAGAGACCAATGTGTCCTCCAAGATGTCTACGATTTCTAGTTTGCTCTTTTGTGTAACAGAAAACAGCAATGTCAATAGCAAAAGATTAAGCAGCATGCCAGCCAACGAAATATATATATTTCAGAGACAGACTCAGAGGTTGAGACAGATGGAAAGATGGAGAAGAAGAATATGAAACCACTTACTAGTCCAAAATGGTTTGGTATGCATCGTGGAAAAGTGTAAGGCACAGAAGTAATTGAGAGGAGTTCAAAGATTTACAGTAAGATAAAGAAATAGAAGACCCCAGTTGAACCATGTCATAAACAAATGTGTTTCTAGCCAGTTTCACACTAAAGAGTGTTAAATAGTTAAAAGCATCACCACACTCTAGGGGAAATTATATATTACTTGTAATATTCCTTAAATATGTACACACAAGATATTCCTTTACAATAATTAAATTATAATAATTAAAGCATAAGATAATTTAATTATAGATAATATGTACCATTATGTCAAGGAAGTTCTCTACTTATTGCCTGTTGCCTTTTTAAAACATCAATTTAAAGAGCTCTTCGGGAACTTTTTTTTTTTTAACTTTTTTTTTTTCAACGTTTTTTATTTATTTTTGGGACAGAGAGAAACAGAGCATGAACGGGGGAGGGGCAGAGAGAGAGGGAGACACAGCATCGGAAACAGGCTCCAAGCTCCGAGCCATCAGCCCAGAGCCTGACGCGGGGCTCGAACTCACGGACCGCGAGATCGTGACCTGGCTGAAGTCGGAGGCTTAACCGACTGCGCCACCCAGGCGCCCCCAGGAACTTTTTTTTTTTTTTTAATTTTTTTTTTTCAACATTTATTTATTTTTGGGACAGAGAGAGACAGAGCATGAATGGGGGAGGGGCAGAGAGAGAGAGGGAGACACAGAATCAGAAACAGGCTCCAGGCTCTGAGCCATCAGCCCAGAGCCCGACGCGGGGCTCGAACTCACGGACCGCGAGATCGTGACCTGGCTGAAGTCGGACGCTTAACCAACTGCGCCACCCAGGCGCCCCACCCCCAGGAACTTTTAAGAAGAAAGGCATAGAAGGATGAGATACAACAGTGCTGGTTATTTTCTTGTTACACTGAGGAAGTAGCGCAGAGAAGCAGCAACTCTGACAGAACGGAGCCTGAACAGAATCATCCTCCATGAGGATGGGCACCCTGCCTCTTCACAGCAGTGTCCTATGGGCACAGGTGGCCAGGTCAGGTCAGTTATGTGAGCAGCTACTCTAAGCTCGGGAATTCAGACGCACTTTCAAGCCACTGGAGCTGCCACGTAGAGGTGGGAGCTTGGTTGCCAGGAAGGAAACACGCACACTAATGGGGCCTGATTGTTTTCATAGCGTGAAAGGGAGCTCTCATCCCTGTTTTGCAGAGTAGGTCATTTGATCCTGATTGATAAAGTCATCTGATGTCAATCTCTTGACTTCTCCATCCTAACATCAACCCTACCTCCTCTGGATTTGGTGTTATCACCTTTCTGAGCTTTTTACTCCTTACTTCCTCTTTTTACTCCACTTTCTTTAAAGACAGTCTTGCCTTCTTTTCCAGCTTCAAACTTATAAATTCCCTGCTTTTTTCCCTGGCCCATATTTTACCAGGTCTCTCTTTCCAGATCCTTCCAGAGAAAGTGTTCAGTAATAACACAGCCAGTCAAGAGAACTTTACCAGACTAATATAGAGTGATCAGAGGTGGGACTCAAGTAAAAACTTACACACTTTTCTGTCTTGTTAGCAAAAGCAAAAATGGCACCCAAAAGTATTAACATAATCATTATATAGAGAATAAGCAGGTCTAAATCTTGAATAAGAGCCCTCACAGTAATTCAAATTTTCCTAAAGAACTGAATAGGTAGCATTTTTCTCATTGAAATAGAGGGACAAGCTGGGTCATGTGTCAGTTGAAAATTTGTATTCAATTTTTCCTTGTTCATACTATTGCCAGAGGAACTGTCAAAAGACAATCTCCTATTTCACAAGGAAATGGCTTATCAATTTCCCCAGAAAATCTGTTCCCCTGAGTGATTTCACCAAAATTCCAACGTCTTGCAGTTGTGGAACTGTGGAATCAAAAGGGAATCTGAAGAAGCTCTTGACAGGAGGCTCTTGACTCTTCATGGACCCATCGGAGAGTGTGCTGAATGGTACAGAGCTTTGCCCTAGAAAAGTGCCCCTACATACAGTATCTTGCATACAGACCGGCCCACCAAAGGCCATGCACCCCATACCAAACAGATCTAATCTGATCATCTAACCCAACCACCATCTTATTTAGATAAAGATAGCAAGTGTTGACTTGCTAAAGTAACGTATGCGTATCACCCTGTCTACTTTCTTCTCATCACACGGCATGACCTCTCAATGCAATGAGTGCAATCTGAATGGGAAATGGGTGTTTGAAGGACAAAACCTCAGTTCTGAATATAGGGCTGTAGTTTGATAGAAGATTATAGATCACACTTCAAGTAAATCATTAAAATGAAGCTATCATAATAATATAATTATTGAACATCTACTATACAACAGGCAACACGCAAAATATACTTCATTAATCCCCATCACTACCCTACCACAGTTATAATGCTTGTCCTCTGGAGGGGTTGAATGATGTACCACAATCACACAGGCTATAAGTGACGGAACCTGCGTGTGACCCCAGAACGTGGCACCAGTGTCGATGCGCGGAACCACAGTGATACTGCTCTGTCACAAGCAGCATCTGCAAAACAAATATAAATGAAGATAGATTTTTTTGTAACGAGGTATCTCTTTATTCCTGTCAAGAATCTACAGGGACTCAATTTAAGCAAGGCGTGTTCTCTAGCTTGCAGTAATGAATAGTTAAGAATGGTTTGCAATTAACCAATCAATTTTTCGTATCTTAATCCATGCTCTTCAAGGGCTTCAAATTACTTGGAAGTGTTCTCTCAAGCATTTTAAACATTTCTCCCTATAATCTCGTTTACACCATTCATTTCTAAAACGTGTAAGAAATTGTTTTACTTGACTGAAGTTTTCATTTTCCCAATACTAGTAACTAAATGAATAGGAATCATAGTTGGCTTCTTCTTCTTTTTTTTTTTTTTAAGAGTAAAAAAGGGTCTTACAGATCATTTAGTCTGACCCACTCATTTTGTAAGGAGGAAACAGAGCCTGGATATATTAAAGGTAATTTTTTAGGAAGCACTCATAGCCGGTTAGACTCACAGGACTAAGACACAGTCCTGCTTCCCTATAGCAGGCCTGCGCCCTATCCCACGTCCCACCGCAGCCATCCAAGGCTTTAAATTTTTCCCAAGGATTACTTCATTCTTTTCAAATGAAAAACAAACTCAATAATGTTCGAATTTTTTTAAAGAAGTTGAAATTGCAACTTGAGTGGTAAATTCTCTGGCAATAAAAAATGTACTATCCTCTACTTTTTTTTTTTTTTACACAATATATGAAATGTGTAGTTTTTGCAAGGCTTAGCTACTGTATCAACCATCTTTCCTCACACTTTAAAATGGGAATTTCAAAACACTGTCTTAAATAAAATTGAAAAACAACAGAAATGTAAACATTTGCCAGCATACCATGAAATCTTTCAACTAAAACTTCAAAATGAGAAGCAGGGTGGATGGAAATTAAACCTCCCCTCCGCCTGGCTTCCCTGACACTCTGCCCAGCCTCCCCAGCACTTGACCCCCTGGATGCCTGGAGCCAATCAGTTTCAGGCAGGTGGAGACAGAATGCACATCTCTCAGGGCCAAAGGAGCCAAGCCCTGAGCCAGATACTTTGCAAGAAGCTTCATTTTCTACTCACAGCAACTGTCACACCCACTTCTCAGGTAGTCACACTGAGGCTCAGAGATGAAGGAATGTGTCCAAATCTCAGCTGCAGTATTTGAGAGGTTGGAACAGAGACTTGAGCTTAGATAGGACTTTCTCAGTGGGTGTGCTCTTTTCACACACACACACACACACACACACACACACACAAAACAATGCCACCTAGGATGGATAAAGAAGAAGTGGCACATATGCATACAATGGAATATTACTCAGCCATAAAAAGAATGAAATCTTGCCATTTGCAACAACATGGATGGATCTGGAGGGTATAATGCTAAGTGAAAGAAGTCACTCAGAGAAAGACAAATGCCATATGATTTCACCCATACGTGGAATTTAAGAAATGAAACAAAGAAAAATAGAGACAAACCAAAAAACAAACTCATAATTATAGAGAACAAATGGATAATTACCAAAGGGGAGGTGGGGGGATGGGTGAAACGGGTGATGGGGAATAAAGAAAACTCTTATCATGATAAGCACTGAGTATGTATAGAATTGTTGAATCACTATATTGTACATCTGAAATTAATATAACGCTGTATGTTAACTATACTGGAATTAAAATAATAAAAAAAATACCACCTAGGTATTGTGGACAACTGTCTGCCTTCAAGAACTCTAAATATGGGTGAAAGTACAAAACTAAATAAAATGAAAAAAATGCAGATACAAATATAAATAAAGTTATTGAGAGGTGATTTTTACCCCTAAAATGACAACACAAAATGCTAAGTGTAAAATATGCAAGAGCCCGGTAAATATTTACAGAAAGTGGGAAGAAAGGAGCGAGGGAGGGAAGAAGGAAGACAGGGAGGTTATCTCCTCCCTTGTCATTCAAAATGTGGTCCAAGGATCAGCAGCAAGAGCATCATCTGAAGGCTGTTAGAAGCGCAGACTCTGAGGCCCTGGCACAGACCTACTGAGTCACAATCTGCATTGCAACAAACCCACCAGGTGACAAGTACGCACGGGAAAATCTTAGCAGGATGGTCTATATTAAGCATCAAAGAGCAAACACCATTGGAACTCCAGAAAGGAAAAAAGCAGGGGTGATCGGAGAAGGCAACTTGCAGGCAGAACTTGGATTCATCTTCCTTGAGATTGTGGGTGGGATTCCTATGAGGTGTTTAGAATTCCCTGGGGAAGCAAGAGAAATGCATGAGAAAGAGCAGGTGCATAGGAAGCAAAGAGGGTGCAGGATGAAGAAAGCAAATCATCCTGCCCAAGGTGAAGGGCACCTGGAGAAGAATGTTTGGAATTTTCTTTTTGTATTTTTACTATGTCCTAGGTTCACATATTCCCACAAGGAGTGTTCCAATTTGGGGAAAGAAAGAAAATCGTTAAAATAAAATAGGTACATTTGGCATCTGAAAAAGATGGGTGCTCTTGGGGAGTAATAGACAGCTGGAGTCTTCTAAGACATGTGTGCTGAGTCTGTCACCCGAGACCCATCTGCAGAATGCGCAACCTCAGTATGCCCCGTGAAGCAGGGGGCGGGCCACACGCTCGGCTCCCGCTGCCCATGGGTGCACCACACTTGATAGAGCTTTTTTATATTTTGCAGGTTTTATTGGCGTCAAGAAGTTCTGCATGCAGTATCAGTCTGTTGAGTGGTGTTGCTACCATATAAAGTAGGCAGCATATGGTCACTGATTTGGTGAGGGTTAACTTGTCCCAATGCCTTTCTCTAGACAAAGCAAATTCCACCCAAAAAAAAAAAAAAAAAAAAAAAAAAAAAGGCTGAGTCCCTATGGCCCTAGTGATTTGCTGTGATCATTAAATGCTAATCATCCAGAAATCCAATGCATATATGGCCTTAGAAATGAGCCCTGACTCTCTGCATCTAGGACAATCCATTTGTTCATGCAATAGACATTTACTGGCATTGACCTCAAGTCAGGGGTTTGCCATCCACTGTGGATTTAGGGAGAGGAAAAAATGGCCCCTGAATTCAAGTAACTTACAGCTACCTTGCAGACAACCAAGCAATTAAAATCCTGTGAAAAGTTTGCTAAATAGGGGAAAGTCTGATCTTTGCAACTTGGAAATAGCAGCAGCCCCCTCAGAAACTATGTGAGGTAACAAGTATTTGTTGTTTTAAGGAGCTAGATTTCCTTGGGGGTGGGGGTAATTTGTTACAGAGCTATAAATAATCAATACACCGTGAAACTAATGAGGCTTAATTATCAGGGCTCCTCACTTGCCTTGATCTCTTCCAAAATCCTAAGATGAGGGGGAAGGCATCCCCAAGCCTTAAGGTCAAGGGGAGGGGGTCCTCCAGCAATACGCTCACAAGGTCACAAGTTTTTGTAAATATGCAAACTTAAGATACTGGATTTTGTGATGTTTGAGACATTTGTTAGAAGGTTTAAAATTGTAATTAGTTGTGCTGTTTTAATTCAATCTAAACAGCCATCAACTTTTATAGTGAAATGAACATATAAATATGCAAATACACACACACATATGAGACACGGTGCATATGAGGTGTGTGATGTGCTTAGTGAGATGTGTGTTCGATACTACACATAAACAGGATATTAGTTGGATAACTAAATACATTTCATTTCCTGGTGTGGATGAATCCAGAGCCACCCAAGCAATCTTGCCTCATGCCTCCTTCCATCCCTTTCTCCAGACAGAGCTCTGCCCCTTACCAACTTCTCCAAGGGATTCAGTCTCCCCAAACAACGTGTGATTCTCTAGTGTTTCAGGAGACACTGGCTGCATCATGAGAACAAGATCACACTGCAGCCCTCTAAGATACTCCATCACCACATGGCTAACTTTCTTTTAGGGCCCATCTGCTCACCATTTGATCTGACCCCAAAGCCCCCAGTCCCAAAGTGCCACCTTTCTGTTACTTGCAGAGCCCTAGAAAGCTTCGTCTCATCCCTCCTTGCCTGCCTACTTTTCTCCTGAAGATGCCTCCCTGGAACTCTAGGGAACAGCATGTCCCAACTCATTGTAAAGCCATGCTGGACCATCTGGATGAGCATCTCCTTAAAAACAAGCCTGAAACATGATCCACTGGCTGCATTTACTGCAGATTAAAGATCACATTGCATCCATTAGTAGTAGGACTTAACTGAGAAATGTTAATCAAAAAAGACCAGAGGTAAGCGCGTCTTCAGTATATCACACCCATTCCAAGCAAATATAACTCACAGCATGATACAGAAATTAAGGTCTAGCAGTAGTTCAAAGAGGAAAGGCACAAAAAAGCAAAGGATAGGATGGTCCTGGAACTCAAAGGAACCTGCATCATAGAAATCAATACCTTATTTACCCTGAGTCATGATTTAGTTTCACCTATCAGACTGTCCATATTGTTAATCTGAATCATATTTGTTTTGTGGTTTTGTTTGTATGTAATTTGCAAATATGTTTTGATTTTGGATCCACATAAGGACTATAAGCATGAAGAACTTGAAGACATTTCATATTGGTTCATGTATATGTCAACATTTGGGGCTGGGGTGGGGAGGGCGGGGCTGTGGGCATTTTTTAATGTTTAAGAAATACTGGCTTAACATTTTAGAAAGTGATAAAAGAAAAATACAAAAAGAATTCTCACTAGTTAACATATATAAAATTGGTTTCAGGTGTAGAACTGAGTGATTCATCACTTACATATAATACCCAGTGCTCATCACAAGTGTCCTCCTTAATACCTATCGCCCTTTTAGCCCATCCCCCACCCACCTCCCCTCCAGCAACCCTCACTTTGTTCTCTATAATGCTCTCCTATGTTTCACTTCCTTCTCTTTTTTCCCCTTCCCCTATGCTCATCTGTTTTGTCTCTTAAATTCCACATGAGTGAAATCATATGGTATTTGTCTTTCTCTCTCTGACTTATTTCACATAACATAATACTCTCTAGCTCCATCCGCATTATTGCCATTATTGCAAATGGCAAAATTTCATTCTTTTTGATGGCTGAGTACTATTCCATCATACATATACATACACATACTATGTCTTCTTTATCCATTCATCAGTTGATGGACATTTGTGCTCTTTCCATAATTTGGCTATTGTTGACAATGCTGTCATAAACATCAGGTGCATGTGCCCCTTCAAATCAGTATTTTTGTATCCTTTGGGTAAATACCTAATAGTGCAATTGCTGGGTTGTAGGGTAGTTCTATTTTTAACTTTTTGAGGAACCTCCATACTGTTTTCCAGAGTGGCTGCACCAGCTTGCATTCCCGCCAACAGTGTAAGAGGGTTCCCCTCTCTCCGCATCCTCACCAACATCTGTTGTTTCCTGTCCTGTTAATTTTAGCCTGTATGCTTTTTCTTTTACAAAGTTCCATGGAAAATATTGTAAATGTGCTACTACATTGGGGTTTAACAATGAATATAAAGAGCAAAATTTTCCTCTAAAAAAATAAATAAATAAAAACATAGAGACAAACCTAGAAGCTGACTCTCAACTACAGAGAATAAGCCGACAGTTACCAGATGAGAGATGTGTGGGGCCATGGGTGAAATAAGTGATGGGGATTAAAGACGGTGCTCACTGTGGTGAGCATCACTTGTTGGGATGTGCTGTACTGAAGTGTTGAATTGCTATATTGTGCACCTGAAACTAATATTACACTGTATATTCACTACCTAGAATTTCAACAAAAAATGCAAAAAAGAGAGAAAAAAGGCATTATCTCCATGATATCAGTTATTCACTCATTTTCCTTCATTTGTTCACTCACTCATTTGATACATGTTTATTGGTTGCTGATTATATACGGGCAAGAATCATTTGAAACACTGGGTAGAGCAATGAATAAGTTAGCCAGGTCATGATTCTCCTGCACCTTACTTTCTAGAAAAAAGAAAGTGGAAAATAAAACATTTTTAAAAGACTATTTTAACATGTGATGTGTACACAGGATGAAGTAACACGGGGTGATTTGAAAACAAGTGGCTGGGAGGCTCTGAGTAAGGAAAGGTCTTTCTGTGGAAGTAACATCAAAGTTGAGCCCTGGAAAGGAGCAGCCGTGTGCAAAACCCAGAGGATTAATGTTCCAGGCAGACAAAACAGGAAGTGCAAAGGCTCTGGGGCGAAATGGCTGGGGAAAAAAAAATGAATAAAGGAAAAAGGACAGATAGGCAGGTTTAGACCATACTGAGGCTTTTCCGCTGTTTGAAAGAAATCTCTCTTTGATTCTAGGTGAAGTGGGAAGCTTTTGGAAAATTCCTAATAACAAGATTTGGTTTATACATAGATCACTCTAATGAATGTGTGAAAAATAAAACTAATTCTTCAAAACAAGAGTGAAAACAGCAAGATAAGTTGGAAGGCTACTGAAGTAGACCAAGTAAGAAATTTTGGTGGCTGGGTGAGGGGTTGGCAGTAGGAACGGAAAGAAGTGAATGGATTTGGGATACAGTTAGAGGTATGAGCTTCAGGATTTACTGATGGACTGAATGTAAAGATTGGATTAAGAAGGTGAAAAAGAGAAAGAGAAGATTCATACATGATTGTTGTTTTTTTTAAAAAATAAAACAGCATGGATATAAAAAGTTATTCTGGGGGCTCCTGGGTGTCTCAGTTGGTTAAGCATCTGACTCTTGATTTCAGCTCAGGTCATGATCTCACATTTGGTGAATTCAAGCCCCACATCAGGCTCTCCACTGATTTCTCAGATCCTGCTCAAGATTCTCCCTCTCTCTCTCTCTCTCTCTCTCTCTCTGCCCCTCCCTTGCTCACATTCTGTCTCTCTCAAAATAAATAAACTTTAAAAGAAATAAGGTTGTTTTATTGATATTATTTTTAAATGAAAATATATAATCAATACTTTTTGCATTGATACATTTTGTATTCCTGGCAGTGATTTTTTTTTTTTTTTCAGACAGTCGAGGCTCCAAGTCAACTGCGAAAGGCAGAGGTCTTTGTTAGGTGTCTGAAAAGAGGCCCAGAACAGAGGAAGCCAAAGATGGGGACCCAGAGCAATGGGTGACATCACAGGAAGTAAGAGCACAGGGAGCCAGAGCCAGAGATGAGATTTAACTCAGCTGCTAAGGCCCACCTGTGCTGCACAACTGCTTCCAAAGAGTCAGCAACACCTATCTGTTCGTGCTGAACAATAACAACTCCTGTAAGTATTATCATCGTATCTGGGCCTCATCAAATGAATGGGGCTGTGACTCTGCTGAGGTGCGCGGCTGGTGCCAACCCATTCCCACACCTACCTTGTGCTCAGGGAGAAAAAGCTGAACAAGGTGGCCAGGAGGTCACATCCACCAACCCATTCCCATACCTACCATGGGCTAAGGGAGAAAAAACTGAACAAGGTGGCCAGAAGTTCATATCCACATTGTTGCATTTTATCCTATTATCATTCATGACCATTCACTTTATATGATGTTACAGATTTCAGAACTGAGAAACAAAGAAACAAGGTGCATTTCTAAGATCACACAGCTCTTTGGTGATTTAGTCCTATGTTCCTCCTACCGCACTATTAAACACAGCAGTTCAGTGCTTCTCAACCGTTTTCACACCACGCCACACACAGAAACTGGTATTTTGTACAGGATGCTGGGGTAAAGGGACAAGGATGCTCGGCCTGGTACAACGCCCTCAGGGGTTCCATCTGTCTCGGGGCTTAGGTGGTTGCACAATACATTCGGTTTATAGGGTACTTAATCTGGTGTTCCCAAATTTTCCAAAACCTTGGAAAGTTTTTAAAATATAGATTCCCAGGCCTCATCCAAAACGTACTGTTTAAATTGCTTTCGTCTGTAAACAACACAAAATACTGACTCAAAATGTCTTAAACAATTAATAGGAAGTTCCGGTGTTGCTCAGTTATAACATGGGTTTATTTCTCCACAGTCCATTCTGAGTTCATCAGCTCTGCCTTCAGGCTGGCTCCCCTCTTTATTCAAGCATGGTTACAACTGAGGGTTGATGGGGGGTGGGAGGGAGGGGAGGGTGGGTGATGGGTACTGAGGAGGGCACCTTTTGGGATGAGCACTGGATGTTGTATGGAAACCAATTTGACAATAAATTTCATATACTGAAAAAAAAAAAAAAAAGAAAACCAAAAAAAAAAAAAAAATGGTTGCAACACTTCCAGGCATTAAAACAGTTTCTGTTATACAATGTCCAGCAATAAGCAGCAGCTAAGGGACTGTCTTATTTTATGTCTCTTTCTCAAATTTTGGATCTTGCTCAGAAGCATCAAAACAGATGTAGTCTCATGCAATTAGCCCAACGTACTTAACATGATTAGCCTCACATAAATAACCACAACTGGGTCATATGCCTACACATATGCCTACAAAAAGGGAGGGGGAGGGGGATGGGGATGGGATCATCCTTATTGGTTTATACCACTTACAATTAACCCCTGCAAGTAGAGATAGAAATATTTCCCCCTGATTCAGTGAACAACCTATCAAAACTGGGGTTTGCCAGTTAGGAAGAAGAGTGGGTAAGAAACCATTATTGTTGGTTTCTTACATGTTTGGATTGCCAAATCAAAAATCCCTGAAAATCTCTAAAATCTATTTCTAAAAGAATTATAATATGGTGATGATGATCATCCAGGTTTGGGAACCACTGTTCTGAACTCAGGGTTGCTATTGGCCCATTTGTTGCTTTTGCATAAATTAGAAGAAGATACCTCCTTCAGGAGATGTAGCCTTGGGGGGGTACAGCTGTAAGCAGATGGCAGCTTTGTCTGAATGAGAAAAAGTAGCCCATTCCCACTCACATGCACCTCAGGGAGCAGGGCAAGGGCTGTGCTTTTGTCTCCCAACCCCTCTCTCCTCACCGTGCCTAGTGGCATGCCGGTAAATATTTAACCACCAGCTCTGTGATTGGTAGGGCATGCCAATTTCTGTGGTGTCAATACGCCCACCATGACCAATTTGAAACTCCTGATGTAACAGGATTGAACACAGGGTTGGGAAGCGATGTTCACCCTCAGCTCTCACAAGAGGTATGAATCATCATGGCACACACCTTGGTCATGGAACCAGCCAGGGGAACATCACAACCTGTCCAGCCAAATGCAACACACCTGCCAGTAATGGTACCTTGCTCTGCATGGCAAGAAAACACAAAAATAAAACCGTAACACTGGCAAGATTTTATAAAAATGAGTTCTTAGTTCTAAAGACAAACTCTTCTAACTGCGTTTTAAAAATCAGTTTCAGAACCACCCCCACCTGAAATGATACTCCATTTGAAAATTAATAATGAACAGAAACTATATATTTTAAGTAATATGACAATCAGGACTATAAGTTATTCCTCATTAGTGGGAAAGAAAATCTTATACAAAAAAAAAAAAAAGAACTCAAAAGAGGCTAAGGAATTAATCACTTTTATAAATAGTGTCAAAGGAAATGATTATACCTTTGGATTCTGTTGAAAGCACAAAATTTATTTTAGAAAATTCCTATTCCTGATACTGCTTAATAATATAGAGGAACCTTAAGCAATCTATTACTTAGTTATGCGATTATTCCTTTGCCTCAAATACTTGGTGTTTTATATAAACCGTGGCATGTCCCTTCTTTTTTTTTTTTTTTTTGTTATTAACATGTGGTCCAAAATTAGGAGGTTGGTATAGCCTAGGAGTGAAATGTATCATCTCTACATCAGGCTGCCTCAGACGAAGCCCCAACTCTACTACCTGCCAGGGGTGTATTCTTGGCCCCGTGATTTAACTTCCCTCCTAACTCCAGTATCCACGGGGATGACATAAATGTAAGAACAGTAACTATATCCCAGGACTTGTAAAAAGTGGAGATGAAATAATTCATGCCTATGCTTAACACTTTTGCCAGCACGCAGTAGACACTCTGGAGACATTAGCTTCAGGGCGCTCAGTCATACAGGCAGATCTCCTGACCAAAAGCCTGTGGACTCTGTCCAACCAACCAACCATCATGACAGCTACATTGTAGGCATTTCTCAGAGAGTTTATTATATTTTTTTTTCAACGTTTATTTATTTTTGGGACAGAGAGAGACAGAGCATGAACGGGGGAGGGGCAGAGAGAGAGGGAGACGCAGAATCCGAAACAGGCTCCAGGCTCTGAGCCATCATCAGCCCAGAGCCCGACGCGGGGCTCGAACCCACGGACCGCGAGATCGCGACCTGGCCGAAGTCGGACGCTTAACCGACTGCGCCACCCAGGCGCCCCGAGAGTTTATTATATTGATGGAGCATGCAGTCTACGTCAGGCTCAGAACAAGTATTCTAATTCACATGTCTTTTATTTCACGGTCATGGCTGTGTGATTTTACATTTACACTTCTTTTTCCTCCTCACTGTTCGTGTCTCCCAGAGGGTTCTTATTGCCTCCACCCTACCATATATGTGTTTAGTCACCCACTTAAGACTTAAAGAGAGAAGAAGTCCCTGACCTAAGTGGCAACAGGAGATTCCTATGTATGTTTACAAACTGTAGTGCTTTTGTTGACAGGGATGTTTTTTCTGTTTTTACTTTTTTGTTTTCTTGCAAAAACCAGGTAGACTGGCCAGGTAAGGAGCAGGAAGAGGTAGAAAGTGAACTTGGATAGGAGATGAGAACTTTTGACACAATGGCAGAAGAAGAGAAATCTTCCATTATGTGGACCAGGGAGCTGACAGCAAGGAGACTCGGAGATGTGCATTGCCAACTAAAGACCAACTAAGGACCACGCCTCCTGCCCACACCCACCACCTCTCCATTATCTATGGACAACACGCTTTCAGTGATCCTGGCCCCTATAGTAAGTTTTCAGAGGAAAAATGGATGGACAACTTCTGGCAGGATGGACAACTTCTGCCTTTCATAAAGGCTAGGAGCAGCTGGGAACTTCTGGACAACTTCTGCTGGCTACAGCAGCTGGGAAGACACAGAATGAGTCATTCTGTATCTAATACATCACCTCTGTTATACATGTACTGGTGCAGGTGTTCTACATCAGAATTTCTTGACCTCAGCAGTATTGACATTTTGGCTAGGAAATTAGTTGTTATTTGGAACTATCCCATGCATTGTGATAGCACCTGCCCCTTACTTGTAACAACCAAAGATGCCTCCAGATAATGCCAAATGTCCCCTGGGAGGCAAAATCACCCCTGGGTGAGGAACACTGTTCTACACAATAACCAGATGACAAAGCCATGATCCCCATGGCACAAAAGAAACAGAAACATAGATAATCTGTAGGTTGCCCAAGGTCCCAGAGCTAACGAATGGCATGGCCTTGTTTGAAACATGCATTTCTTCATTACTCTGCCTCTCCTGTGATTTCCAAGTCTATTTCAGAATCTTTAAGACTGTAGGCATTTCACAAATGTTTGTTAAATTCATCAATACATGAATGAACTTGGTAACTATCCACATTTTAATTCTCCAGGTTCTAGTCCTCCATCAAAGTAGATAGGCAGAAAACTCATACTTAGTCACAAGATCCACTGAGGCTAAAGTGGTGACATTCAGCCAAGTTCTCACCAGCATACAGTGGACTGTCATTTAGAAGAGCCCAAGTTACATGAGGTTATGCCGAAACTACTAACAGATCAGGGATCATAGGAGTTGTGTGACAGACCCAGGACCAGGTGTTAATTTCTCTGACACTCAGGGTTCTCATTTGTGAAATATTCTCACCTCACTCTCCTGTGAAGCCCAGAGATGGGGCAGGTAAAGTGTCTGTGACAAAGTCTGGCACATAGGTGATAGTAGAAACTCTTACCATCCTTATTATCACTACTTGCTTGCATAAACTGCCTTCCTGTCTGTAGCACATAAATCACACAACAGCAGGATGCTGAGCCCTTCTTCCCTTTATGAGCAAAGATCCTGGATCATGGAAGTGTGTATTACAATTCATATAAAGAATACGAACGAGCCTTGGGGTACCTGGGTGGCTTAGTCGGTTGAGCATCTGACTTCATCTCAGGTCATGAGCTCACGGTTTGTGAGTTTAAACTGTTGTCAGCACAGAGCCTGCTTCAGATCCTCTTTCCCTCCCCCTCTCTCTCCCTGCCCCTCCCCTGCTCACGCTCTCTCAAAAATAAATACAAAAATAAAATAAAATTAAAATTAAAAAAAAGAATAAGAATGAGCCTGGTCATGGGTGTCAGGAGACCTAGATTCTTGTTCTGACCCTAATGAGCCATGGGAAGGTGACTGTGTCACTTGACCCTGAGACTATTTTATTGTCTGATATGTAGGAGACACATGATAATTCAGATCTTTCCTAAATCTCTTGTTCTTTGAACCTGTGTCTGTGAGATAACCGTCTGCTCCAGTAGTAAAACAATAATCTCCCCGAAGCCACTTCAGTGAACTATTATGGAATTTAGATTTGAGTTGTTAAAATCAATAATCAAATCACCAAACATATAAGTTAGCTATCATGACTTGATTATTTCTATGCATGGCAAATAACTTGGATTTAAATATTTATGATTTTGCAGCCAGTTCAGGAATGCAGTCTTCTGTCATGTATTGAATAAAAATAATCAATGGAAAATAATGCCTCCCATCAAGCTCCAGTCAAATTGAATGTTGAACAGCCTAAGTGCAGACACAGCAGATTTAAAACAAAAAAAAAATCAATCTTCTAACATGGGGCCTAAACTTATAAATACTGAACAACCCACTCTTTCCTCTAGAACTACTCAAATTTCTGTCTCTGCTCCTGTGTTTGTGACATTCTTTCCATCTCGAATGCTCTATTGGCTTTCAAGGCCTATTGCAGCTGGACAATGAAGTCTCTTGAATCTCCTCAGGAGATGAGACACCAGCTGCCTCTAAGTTCATTTAGTCAAAAATATTCGTTGCACAGAATACTATTCGTTACATAGAACACTTACTCTGCCATGTTCCCTGGAGCTCAGGGCAGCGGAGATGATTACAAAACCACACAGAAGTATTGATGCACTTTCCTTTGCAAGCACCTCATGCACTGAAAGAGTAAGGTAAGAAGACACGGGCAAATTGGGGAAGATGACCCAAGAGAAAGGTGGGAAGTAGGAGAGAGCAACAAGCTGGTGCCATTGCTTTGTTCTTTAACCATTGCACCTTTGGTAAATAAGGCACTGTTTCAGATGAATAAGCCTATGGAGAAAGGGTAAGGATGATTTGCGTAAGCTGGCATAAGCCAGGGCAAGTTTAATGAGGGGGTGGACACAATCAGATTAGTATTTTCCAACCCTGACAACAACATGGAAGGTGAACAGAGAAGGGCAAGACCAGGTAAGAAAACAGACGAACAGTAGGGAGGCTGTTGAAGCAACAGACAGCAGATACCATAGTGACAAGGACAGAAGGCAACAAGAACAAGTGAACATGAGGACAAAATTTGAAAGGTTTTAAGGGGTAAAATCAACGGAACTTTATTGAATGTGGTGATTAAGAGAGAGGGCAGAGTCAGTGATGATATCTTGATTCCTGACTTGGAAGATGGAGGGAATGGATTCACCCGTAGGGGGTTCAGCAAGCACAGCAGATTTTGGGGGTGGAGTAATGTCCATTTCAGATATACTGAGTCTGAAGTGCAGTGGAAAATATCAGTGCAGATATCCATGAGGCATTTAAATATATAAAATCAGAAGCTCAGAAAAGTGATAAGAAAGGAAGACGTAGGGAAGGAGGAGCCAAAATAGTGGAACAGCATGGAACTTTTTTTGTGTGTCTCACGTCCATGAAATACAGCCAGACCAACACTAAACCATCCTACACACCTAGAAAACTGATTGGAGGATTAACACAACAATCTGCACAACCTGAACCACAGAATTCAGCAGGTACGCGGCATGGAGAGGTGAGCTTGGGAAGTGAGAAGGCACAGGAAGGGAGGTGCTTTTGCGAGCGGAGAGAAGATGGAGACTGGGGGGGAGGGAGAATACGGGAAAAGCACCCCTCCCCAAAAGCAGCTGGAGAGAAAGTGGAAAATTGGAAACAACCGCAGGGACTAAACTAAAAAGAGAGAAAGGAGAAAGGAGAAAGGAGAGGGTTTAAATTCCGTGAAGACTGTAAACAAGGGGAGCGCAAAGTCTGCAACTCCACAGCTCGATACCTGGCGGTGCTCTGGTGGGAAGGGCGAATCCTCAGGAACAGAGTGGGGTCCGGGAGGTTCTTGGGCCACACGGAGAAAGCGGTTCCACTCCTGGAAGGACATGTGGTAGAGACTGTTGAAGCCACCTGGTCCCAGCAGACCCCGGAAGGCAGACACATTTGTTGGTGCTGGGGCAAGGTCATTGAGGGTGAAGCCTGGTGCCAGATGTGTGTTGCGATTTTCCATAATCCTTGAAACGCTGATGCTACCCTGTCTCATGATCTTTTTTGGGGACGGGCTGGCACCTGGCTGTAGTCTCGGGGCACAGGGAGCAGCAGGGTCCAGCAAGCGTTCCTGGGTGCAGCCTACATTCGGCCATTGCTCATTCGGGCTCTGATCGGCGAGACCCTTCCACAGAGGGGTGGAACGGGTCAAAGCTGCAGTCCTTCGGAAGTAAGGGGCTGGGGAAAACAGCCACAATCTGAGACAAAACTCGGGAGAGAGGTACTGCCTGGAGCCTGGTCATGGAAAGTGAAAAAGCGGGGAGTGGATGAAAGCTGAAGACAAAGGACGGGTACGCGATTGCTGATCTGGGAGAAGAGACTGGGTAGCTGGGTGGCGCCATTTTCCCACTGCCACACATACACACCTATGAGCACTGCAACAATCCACCCCAGTAGGCTAGCAGTGCCATCTAGTGGAGAGCGGAGTGGAGCTGTTACATTGAGCCCCGCCCAACTGGGGCCAACTTCGCTTTTGAAGAACACAAGTCTCACCGCCGGCTTAGTTTATGGACTATAAACACTACATAGACTGACTCCTAGGGGAAAACGAAATCATTTCAGTCCTACTTCAATCTGTTAGCAGGTTCATCTATACAATTTTCTTTCTTTCTTTCTTTTTCTTTTTCGCTTTTACATTTTTCTTTTTCTTGACTACATAAAGAGAAAAGTTCATTTTTATTTTCAATTTTTACTAAAAATATTTTTAATTTCTATTACTATATTTTTTTAACTTTGTGTAAATTTTTTCAAATTCTATTTTACTTCCATCATTTTATTTTAGTTTACTTCAGTGTATTTCCTTTTCAAATTTTTGAATGATTTCCTTTCCTTTCTTTTTCTTTTTTCTTTTTCATTTTTCTTTTTCTTGAATCCAGAAAGAGAAAAACTTCATTTTTACTTTCAATTTCAATTAAAATATTTTTAATTTTTTTTACTATATTTTTTGCTTTTATGTAAATTTTCTCAAATTCTATTTTACTTCCATCATTTTTTTTAGTCTACTACAGTGTATTCACTTTTTCAAATTTTCAAACGATTATTTTTCTTTTTTTAAATCTTTTTTCTATTTTTCATTTCTTTCTTTTTCTTGAATACAGAAAAAGAAAAAATTCATATTTATTTTTAATTTTTATTAAAAATATTTTTCTTTAATATTTTTTCTACCATATTCTTTACTTTTGTGTATATTTTTTCAAATCCTATTTTACTGCCATCATCTCATTTTAGTCTACTTCAGTGTATTCATTTTTTCAAATTCTCAAACGATTTCCTTTTTGTCCCCCCGCTTTTTCTCCTCTAATCTGTGAAATCACTCAACATCCAGACCAAAACACACCTAGGATATAGCATCATTTACTCGATTTGTGTGTGTGTGTGTGTTTAATTTTTTAATTTTAATGTTTTTTAAATTTTAATTATTTTTAATTTTCTACCTCATTAATCCCTTTTCTCCCTTCAAAATGACAAAATGAAGGAATTCACCCCAAAAGAAAGAGCACAAAGAAACGACAGCCAGGGATTTAAACAACACAGATACAGGCAAGATGTCTGAACCAGAATTTAGAATCACGATAATAAGAATACTAGCTGGAGTCAAAAATAAATTAGAATCCCTTTATGCAGAGATGAAAAAAAAAAGTAAAAGTAGTAAGAATGAAGTTAAAAATGCTATAACTGAGCTGCAACCATGGATGGATGCAGCGGCGGCAAGGACGGATGAGGCAGAACAGAGAATCAGCGATATAGAGGACAAACTTGTAAAGAATAATGAAGCAGAGAAAAAGAGGGAGATTAAGGCAAAAGAGCACAATTTAAGACTCAGAGAAATCACTGACTCATTAAAAAGGAACAACATCAGAATCATAGAGGTCCCAGAGGAGGAAGAGAGAGAAATAGGGGTGGAAGGGTTATGTGAGCAAATCATAGCAGAAAACTTTCCTAACCTGGGGAAAGACACAGACATCAAAATCCAGGAAGCACAGAGGACCCCCCCCCATTACATTCAACAAAAACCGACCATCAACAAGGCATATCATAGTCAAATTCACAAAATACTCAGGCAAGGAGAGAATCATGAAAGCAGCAAGGGAAAAAAGTCCCTAACCTACAAAGGAAGACATATCAGGTTTGCAGCAGACCTATCCACAGAAACTTGGCAGGCCAGAAAGGAGTGGCAGGATATATTCCGTGTGCTGAATCAGAAAAATATGCAGCCAAGAATTCTTTATCCACCAAGGCTGTCATTCAAAATAGAAGGAAAGACAAAAAGTTTCCCAAACAAAAATTAAAGGAGTGTATGACCACTAAACCAGGCCTGCAAGAAATTTTAAGGGAGACTCTCTGAGGGGAGAGAAGATGAAAATAAATAAATAAATAAATAAATAAATAAATAAATAAATAAATATTATACACACACACACACACACATACATACACACACACAGAGAGAGAGAAAGAAAGAAATACCAAATGCAACAAAGATTAGAAAGGACCAGAGAACAACACCAGAAACTCCAACTCTACAAGCAACATAATGGCAATAAATTCATATCTTTCAGGACTCACTGTAATCATCAATGGACTCAATGCTCCAATCAAAAGACATAGGGTAACAGAATGGATAAAAACACAAGATCCATCTATATGCTGTTTACAAGAGACCCACTTTAGACCTAAAGACACCTTCAGATTGAAAATAAGGGGAAGGAGAACCATCTATCATGCTAATGGTAAACAAAGGAGAGCTGGAGTAGCCATACTTATATAATCTAGACTTAATTTTTTTTTAATTTTTTTAACGTTTATTTATTTTTGAGACAGAGAGAGATAGAGCGTGAATGGGGGGAGGGTCAGAGAAAGAGGGAGACACAGAATCGGAAACAGGATCCAGGCTCTGAGCTGTCAGCACAGAGCCCGACGTGGGGCTCGAACTCACGGACCGCAAGATCATGACCTGAGCCGAAGTCAGCCACTTAACCGACTGAGCCACCCAGGCGCCCCATTCTATACTTTAAAATAAAGACTGTATCAAGAGATGCACAAGGGCATTATATCATAATAGAGGGGTCTATCCATCAAGAAGACCTAACAATTGTAAACATTTATGCGCCAAATGTGGAGGGACCCAAATATATAAATCAATTAATCACAAACAAAGAAACACATCGATAGTAATACCATAATAGTAGGAGACTTCAACACTCCACTCACAGCAATGCATAGATCATCTAATCAAAAAATCAACAAGGAAACAATGGCTTTGAATGACACACTGGACCAGATGGACTTAACAGATACATTCAGAACATTTCATCCTAAAGCAGCAGAATATACATTCTTCTCCAGTGCACATGGAACATTCTCCAGAATAGACCATATACAGGGAAACAAATAGGCCTAAATAAGTACAAAAAGATAGAGATCATACTGTGCGTATTTTCAAACCACAACGCTATGAAACTTGAAATCAACCACAAGAAAAAATTTGGAAAGGTAACAAATACTTGGAGACTGAAGAACATCCTACTAAAGAATGAATGGGCTAACCAAGAAGTTAAAGAGGAAATTAAAAAGTATATGGAAGCCAATGAAAATGATAACACCACAACCCAAAACCTCTGGGACGCAGCAAAGGCGCTCATAAGAGGAAAGTATATAGCAATCCAGGCCTTCCTAAAGAAGGAAGAATAACCTCAGATACACAACCTAACCTTACACCTTAAGGAGCTGGAAACAGAACAGCAAATAAAACCCCAAACCAGCAGAAAACAGGAAATTAATAAAGATTAGAGCAGAAATTAATGATATCAAAACCAAAAAAACAGAACAGATCAATGAAACCAGAAGCTGGTTCTTTGAAAGAATTAAGAAAATTGATAAACCACTGGCCAGTTTGATCAAAAAGAAAAAGGCAAGGACCCAAATAAATAAAATCAAGAATGAGAGAGATCACAACCAACACAGCAGAAAACAATAATAAGAGAATATTATGTGCAATTATATGCCAATAAAATGGGCAATCTGGAAGAAATGGACAAATTCCTAGAAACATATACACTACCAAAACTGAAACAGGAAGAAATAGAACATTTGAACAGATGTATAACCAGTAAGGAAATTGAATAAGTAATCAAAAATCTCCCAAAAAACAAGAGTCCAGGGCCAGATGGATTCCCAGGGGAATTCTACCAAATATTTAAGGAAGAGTTAACACCTTTCTCTTGAAGCTGTTCCAAAAAATAGAAATGGAAGGAAAATGTCCAAACTCTTTCTATGAAGCTAGCATTGCCTTGATTCCAAAACCAGAGAGAGACCCCACTAAAAAGGAGAACTATAGACCAATTTCCCTGATGAACATGGATGCAAAAATCCTCAACAAGATATTAGCCAACCAGCTCCAACAATACATTAAAAAAATTATTCACTACAACCAAGTGGGCTTTATACCTGAGATGCAGGGCTGGTTCAATATCCACAAAAAAATTAACGTGATTCATCACATCAATAAAAGAAAGGACAAGAACCATATGATCCTCTCAATAGATGCAGAAAAAGCATTGGACAAAATACAGCATCCTTTCTTGATAAAAACCCTCCAGAAAGTAGGGATAAAAGGAGCATACCTCGAGATCATAAAAGCCATTATGAATGACCCAAGGCTATTATCATCCTCAATGGAGAAAAACTGAGAGCTTTCCCCCTAAGGTCAGGAACAAGACAGTGATGTCCACTCTCACCACTGTTATTCAACACAGTATTGGAAGTCTTAGCCTCTGCAATCAGACAACACAAAGAAATAAAAGGCATCCAAATCAGCCAGGAGGAGGTCAAACTTTCACTCTTCGCAGATGACATGATACTCTATATGGAAAACCCAAAAGATTCCACCTAAAAACTGCTAGAATGGATTCATGAAATCAGCAAAGTTGCAGGATACAAAATCAATTCAGAGAAATCGGTTGCATTCCTATACACCAACAATGAAGTGACAGAAAGGGAAATCAAGGAATCGATCCCATTTACAGTTGCACCAAAAACCATAAAATACCTAGGAATAAATCTAACCAAACAGGTGAAAAATCTATACACTGAAAACTATAGAAAGCTTATGAAAGAAACTGAAGAAGACATAAAAAAATGGAAAAAGATTCCATGCTCCTGGATAGGAAGAACAAATATTGTTAAAATGTCGATACTACCCAAAGCAATCTACATATTCAATGTAATCCCTATCAAAATAACACCAACATTGTTCACAGAGCTAGAACAAATAATCCTAAAATTTGTATGGGACCAGAAAAGACCCCGAATAGCCAAAGCAATCTTGAAAAAGAAAACCAAAGCAGGAGGCATCACAATCCCAGACTTCAAGCTATACTACAAAGCGGTAATCATCAAGACAGTATGGTGCTGGCACACGAACAGACACTCAGATCAGTGAAACAGAATAGAGAACCCAGAAATGGACCCACAAAACATATGGCCAACTAATCTTTGACAAAGCAGGAAAGAATATCCAATGGAATAAAGATAGTCTCTTCAGCAAGTGGTGCTGGGAAAACTGGACAGAGACATGAAGAATAAACCTGGACCACTTTCTTACACCATACACATCAATACACTCAACATGGATGAAAGACCTAAATGTAAGACAGGAAGCCATCAAAATCCTCAAGGAGAAAGCAGGCAAAAACCTCTTTGATATTGACCACAGCAACATCTTCCTCAACACATCTCTGGAGGCAAGGGAAACAATAGCAAAAAATGAATTCCTGGGACCTCATCAAAATAAAAAGCTTCTGCATAGTGAAGGAAAAAATCCACAAAACTAAAAGGCAACTGACAGAATGGGAGAAGATATTTGCAAACGACATATCAGATAAAGGGTTAGTATCCAAAATCTATAAAGAACTTATCAAACTCAAAACCCAAAAAACAAATAACCCAGTGAAGAAATGGGCAAAGACATGAAGAGACATTTCTCCAAAGAAGACATCCAGATGGCCAACCGACACATGAAAAAATGCTCAACTTCGCTCATCATCAGAGAAATACAAATCAAAACCACAATGAGATATCACCTCACATCTGTCAGAATAACTAACATTAACAACTCAGGCAACAACAGATGTTGGCGAGGATGTGGAGAAAGAGTATCTCTTTTGCATGGCTGATGGGAATGCAAGCTGGTGCAGCCACTCTGGAAAACAGTATGGAGGTTCCTCAAAAAACTAAAAATAGAACTACCCTACGACCCAGCAATTGCACTACTAGGTATTTATCCACGGGATACAGGTGTGCTGTTTTGAAGGGACACACGCACCCCCATCTCTATAGCAGCACTATCAACAATAGCCAAAGTATGGAAAGAGCCCAAATGTCCATTGATGGATGGATGGATAAAGAAAATGTGGTGTGTGTGTGTGTGTGTGTGTGTGTATATATATATATATACACACACACACACATACAATAGAGTATTACTTGGTGTTCAAAAAGAATGAAATGTTGCCATTTGCAACTACATGGATGGAACTGGAGGGTATTATGCTAAGTGAAGATGGTCAGTCAGAGAAAGACAAAAATCGTATGACTTCACTGATATGAGGACTTTAAGAGACAAAACAGATGAACATAAGGGAAGGGAAACAAAATAATATAAAAACAGGGAGGGGGACAAAACAGAAGAGACTCATAAACATGGAGAACAAACTGAGGGTTACTGGAGGGGTTGTGGGAGGGGAGATGGGCTAAATGGGTAAGGGGCATTAAGGAATCTACTCCTAAAATCATTGTTGCACTATATGCTAACTAATTTGGATGTAAATTTTTAAAAATAAAAAAATAAATTAAAAATAAATAAATAAAAGAAAGGAAGATGTAGGTTTTTTAACCTTGTGTGTGTGTGTGTGTGTGTGTGTGTGTGTGTGTGTGTGTAAAATACAACACATGTCCAGTAAAGTATGTATATATAAATAAATATAAAACTCAATAAATTAATATAAATATCCACATAACTCCCACTCAAGTCAAGAAATAGGACATTTCCAATTCCAAAAGCTAGCTTTTCCTAATCACAACCAGGTCCCTTCCTCTTAACAGAACTACTGTCTTAATTTATGGTAATCATTTCCTTCTCTTCCTATTTTAGCACTCAATTATACATCCTTAATCACTCCAGTTCAGAGTAGAGTAGAATTATACCTATTTTGACTTTTATACAAATGGAATCATATGGGGCACATTCTTTTATGTCTAATGTCTTATCTTCAACATATTTGCAAATATGTTGTGCTTTGCTCTGTATTACTACAGTTCATGTCTTTTCACTGGGATATAGTACTCATTTTTTTTGGCTCGGGGATCCCTGAGTTATCTTGGTTATTATGAATAAAGTTGTTATGAGCACACTTATCACCTGGTAGACACATCTGTTGGGTAATTAACTTGGAATGGAATGGCTAGGTCAAGAAATTGCATAGTATTGCCAACTTTAGAAGATTGCAAACTATGTTTTTGGTAACCATACCAATTTATACAACCATCAGTAGTAAATAAGGGTTCCAGATGATACACAACCTCACCAATACTCAATACCGGGTGTCTTTTTAGTTTCAGCCATTCTGGTGGGTGTGTCAGGGCCCCACATGTGGCATTTCCTTGCTACCTAATAAAGCTGAACACCTGTCCATCTGTGTACGAACCATTTAGATACCCACTTTTGTGTAATGTCTGTTCTATTATCTTGCCTGGTTCCTCCTCCCCGCCAGGTTGTCTTTCTGTTATTGATTCATAGAAGATCTTTATACTTTCTTTTCTAATTTTTAAAAATGTTTATTAATTTTGAGGTGGGATATCAGAGAGAGAGGGAGAGAGAATCCCAAGTTGCAAGGTTCAAACTCACATACCATGAGATCATGACCTGAGCTGAAATCAAGAGTCAGATGTTTAACCAACAGCCACCAGGAGCTCCTAAGAGCTCCTTTTTTTCTAGGTAAAAGCCCTTTGTTAGTTAGTTACATGTATTGCAAGCAGGTTTTCTCACGATTGTTTTTTTTTACTCTTTAAATGAAGGTTATTGATGAACAGAAGTTTTAAATTTTACCATATTCTAACTATCAAGTTTTTTCTTATGCTTAATACTTTTTTTTTGTTTAGTTAAAAAAAAAAAGTTACCCAATGACATGAAGATATTCTTCTCAATTTTCAAGAAATGTCATCGTTTTGACTTTCACTGATTTGGCATATGGCTTGAGGTTGGCATCAACTTATTGCAGTGCTGTGAATCAAGCGCTTGTGTGTGTTGGGGGGGCGGGTTGTATCTGTCTGTAAGTCTGTGGGATCTCAAGTCTGTCCCACTTGACTATCTGCCTATCCTTTACTCCTTTGCTATCTTACTTACTGTAGCTTCAAAACCAATCTTTGTATTTAGTGTAGCAAGTTCTCTTTATTGAGGGTGTATTAGCTGTTTGGGACCCTTCACTAGTCCACAGAAATAGAATATTTCTGTGCATAGTCTTACCAACTATTGGACTTTTGCTAGGAATCAAATTGAATCCATACATGCGTTTAGGAATAACTGACAGCTTGATTAGGTTGAGACTTGCACTCCATGGACATAGAATACATCTCCATTTACTTAGCTTTCATTATTTTCTCCCAAATTTTCTGCCTAGAGGTGTTCCACATCTTTAGATTAGGTTCATTCCTCTAAATTTGTTTTCTAATTTTTTTAAGTTTATTTATTTATACTAAGAGAGAAAAAGAGAGAATCCCAAGCAAGCTCTGTGCTGGCACTATCAGCAGAGCCTGAGGTGGGGCTCAATCCCACAGACTGTGAGATCATGACCTGAGCCAAAATCAAGAGTTGGACGCTTAACCAACTGAGCCACCCACGGATCCCTAAATTCCCTTTTTAATTTTGCTAAGTGACCTGTGTATCCTCTTAGATTTGTGACATGCAAAATCATACCATTGGCAAATGATGATGGTCATGGACACACATAAAAAAATCCTTAACAATGTATGAACATACTGAGCTGTCATGTGTCAAAAAGGGCAATCTATCATGTCCAAAATAGATACTTCAGAAATGTAAGTTCTCAAGTCAGATTGCCCTTTAATGCTTCTTCTTGGTAATATCCTGGTCAGATTTTACTATTCAAGTCATAAGACCAATAGGAAATATTATCATCTCTTCTCTCTCAGGAGGATTTTATATAAGATTTCTTCCTTAATTATTTGGTAGAATTTGCTGGGAAAGCTATATGAGCCTGGATTTTTCTTGGTGGGAACATTTTTGTTCATGGGGCTGAATCATTAATAGCTATAGGCCACATACAACTTTGTACCTCTTAGTTACCCCTAAATTTTGCTTTGTGAAAGCTTACTTCTCCTAGTAGTACATAATCCTCTTGAAGGCCAGAACTTTGTCTTCTGCTCATTTGCAACTCCAGTACATGTCTTAGAATCTGGCACCTTGCAAATGCCCAATGAATCTAATTTAAATAACTACATTATTCATTTGGGAATCATTCTCAATACTTAATACCAACATAATAGGTATGTATTTTGTCTAATGGTATTTATTTACCTCACTGGTGTCTATGGGAAGGGTTAGTATCTTCTCCAAGGACTAATAAGGGCCCCCAGAATTTATGAGCACTTAAGTACTTCAGCAACCTGAGGGTAAAGGAGAGACAAAGGGAGAGGAAGCCTTTGTGATCTGTCTGGAGGAGTCTCCAGTCTGCTAGAGGAAACAACACGCACATGCCAGTTTAGAAAAACTCAACACTTTGCTTTCTAGTTCTTGAAAAACATGGATTTTAGATAGCATTACTGCTTTCAAGGGTTACACTGAGCAGACATAGCCCTTCCACAAGTACTCCTTTGAGAAATCTCAGGATGATGCTCTCCCCTCCATAATTTAAGTGTTCTATTATGTAGTAACTTATACTTTATTACTGGGCTTAAAATTTATATTGCATTCTTTAAGAGCCTGGCAATGCACTGCAAACAGGCAACGAGAAACACCTTGGAAATACTCTTATAACATCAGCATCATTCTGATTCCCTAGTGGGAAAGGAGGTGAGGCAGCGTCGTCTTGGTAAGTACAGGTCCTAGAAGGCCAGAGTGGAATGTGGGGCTTCTCACATTCATTGTTCCCTGTGCCAATCGCCAGAAGGGAGGACCATGCAGCAGACCTTGAAGAACATGTCTAACCCATCAGGAGAGCAATAATGTCCCCAGCGAGGATAAGGGCTGAAGTCTGGAGCCAAGGGTCAATGAGCAAAGAATGGTTAAATTCATAAAACAAAGAACCAATCAAGACACATTTCAGGGAGGGAATCAAGCAAACACGAGAGATCCCTGGTTTCGTTCTCAGCTATTCCCGGCATTCTGTGTGTGAGCCATATTTATTTAAAGAATCTATGATAAAATAATTAGCTTTTAAAGAAAGGGATAGCATAATTTTTTTTTTTAATCCGAGAGACCAGGCTTTAACCTTACCTTGGCTTTCTACTTGCTGTGTGATCTTGTAAGAAAAAACAACCGCCACCACCACAAACAGTATGTAATCTTTGTGAGTTTCAGGTTCTCCACCTGTAAAATTAAAAATAATTTTAAGGTTGAATCCACAGTTAAATGAGATAGTGCACGTGAAATTTCTTAGCAGGATATTGGGCATTTGGAAAACAATTCATAAATGCTATTTCTGCATACAGTCTGTATTGATTAAGGTAATATTAGAAGCTACCATAAGTAAACCTTGAATTCTAAGTGACTTACCTCAATGAAACTTCTTTGTTCACTCACATTGGAGTCCAATGTGGGTGTCTGTGGTTGGGTGGCCTTCTACAGTCTAAAGCAGGGATTCAGGCTTCTTGGTTTCGTGGAAGCCCCTGCTCCTATGATACCACTGTCCCCTCCACTCAGTCAATGAGGGCAAAGGAAGATTGTGAAGAAGGCACACCCACTTCTTAGACATTTTGACCCAGAAGTGACACATCAGTGTCATGTTTCAGGAACGCTGAGATTAGGAGACTCTATTCTTATGTAAAAGTTCTGGCAAAGCTTCTCATCTTCCCCTCTGGAGACCCATTATCTTCATTACCCTGAAATGTGAGCAACTCTGTTCTGGGGTGGAAAGGGAGACATTTCTATCTTTATCATCCCAAGGGTGATTAAATTTGCTCTAGGAGGAGTCGCCATATCTTTCCAAGACCATTTGCTTCTATAAACATTCTTGCAAAGATAGTATAAAACAATTTGGCTGTTAATACCTGGCTGTGTAGAAACCTGAGAGATTCAAGGAGAATTATCTCCCAACACTTATAATACCTATTTTTTGTAGACAAACTGAGATTTAAAAAGCTTACTACCTTCCTGGAGGTCACCTGATGGAAAGTAATGAGCAAAAATTAAATAAAGGCTTGAACCAGGTCTCCTTTATTCTCAGACTGTGAATGCCATTGCACAGTGCTGGGAAGTTAAACTCAAGAAGCAGAAGAAGTAGAGAGGGTATATGCAAATCCCACTCTCCCGTTTATAATAGATGCTCTAGTCTTAGCTCCTTAGCCTTTCGGAGGGTCAGCTCCCTCTACTTACTACTGACTGTAAACAGACACCTCCGTGGTGAGCTTCTGTGGAATACCCAGCACCATACAGACCCAGAGCGCTGCGGTGACGAACAAAAGCTGCAAAATCATACTACTCCAGCTACCTGAGCTGTTATTTACTATCTGTGTGACTTTGAGCCATTTATTTAACATCTCCTTGACTCAATTAAGGCATCTGTACAATGGGTATAATTATAGAGTCTTCATGGTAGGTGCTGTGGGAAGGGTTAAATAAGATGATGCATAGGCTCAACTGGTTAAGCATCCAACTCTTGATTTTGGTGCTCGCTCTTGCTCTCCCTCTCCCTCTCTCTCTCTCTCTCTCTCTCTCTCTCTCTGCCCCTCCTCTGATCATATGCTCTTTCTCAAATAAATTTAAAAAAATAAGATGCATATAAAGCACCTAGAACAGTGCATAGCATTACATCAGAACAATGCACCAAGTGTTAACTTATTATTAGATACAGTGTACAACTGTAATTGTTGTAGGCTGCTATCATTTCTGCTGCTCTAGAGAGCCCTCTATGCATCGGACTTCCTCAAGGACCTCCTCTGGGAAAAGGGCACATAACAAGTGGATCGCTTGGTCTCCCAACCCACTTCAATCAGAACAGCTTTGGCTCTATACCCAGCATGGAGCCCAACACAAGGCTCAAACTCACAACCCTAAGATCAAGACCTGAACTGAGATCAAGAGTCATACACTTAACTGACTGAGCCACCCACGCACCCCAGAGCAGCTCAGCTTTGATCTTTATTATTCATTGTTGGATTTCCTCCAACAAGGATTTCTGTGTTAAAAGCAAGTAAGAAATACCTCTCTCTGTTTTGTGGCTCCTTACCTGTACGAGAGCCTCAATAAGTCACTCCCACCTCTCTGGGCTTGTTTTCCCATCTGTAAAACTTGGGGGCAGGGGAGAGCAATAGCGACTCAAACCGCCTTCCCCTCTTGCTCGCTAACTAACCTTGTATATCCTTTGTATCAACAGCCCTTTCAACTGTTTTATTTTTTTAAGTATTTATTTTTGAGAGAGAGAGAGAGAGAGGGAGGGAGAGGGAGGGAGACAGAGGATCTGAAGCAGGCTCTGCACTGACAGCAATGAGCTTGATGCAGGGATTGAACTCACAAAACGTTAAATCATGACCTGAGCTGAAGTCGGATGCTCAACTGACTGAGCCACCCAGGCGCCTGTCACCTGTTTTTAGTAATGGACATTTCAGTGTGAATGAGGAGGGTAGCAGGTCCAGAGGGAAAGGGCACGAGGCACCTGTAAGAACCGTGCAGGCTCTCCCTTTGCAGTGAGTGACTACCAGTTCTGGGGGTTTGGGCCAAATGGGTGATAAGAGAAACACTGACTCTGGATATAGATCTATGTTCTCCAACCTGGTGATACCAGTAATATTTTTATCTCCAGCTGTCTGTCTTCTCTGTTTCTCCATTGATTCCTGTGGTGGTGGGGCAGAAAATGTTTGGTTACTAGTGTGTTATAAATTGCTAATTCAAATAGCCCTAGAATATATTACAATAGCAACACCAATATTATACGGATGCACATTAATCTAGGATTTTCCGTATTTGGTGTTTGAATGCAGGAGTCAAATTCCAGAGGTGTGCAATGACTTGTCAAAGCCTGAAATGGCAAAGATATAAGTGGAATCCATTTTTCCAAGTACCTAGTCAAATATTCTCATTCTTCTTAATCAAGTACTGATTAAAATGTAATGGTCAAATGAGGTCATGTGGCTGAAAATTGATGTCTGAGGGCATGGGACTTCCTGATGAGACACGGGGGTATTTCTGAAAAATAGTAGTAAGCAGATTTAATGACGATCAGCAATTAGAGTCAATATTCATTTGGACCACAAAAAAAGATGATGTGAGATGCATCTCGGTTTAACATTTTCCACGATATCCTCACCATTCAAAAAGGGCTTTGGAGAACTCTGATACTAAGACACTACTAACAAGTACCAGATCTAACCGTGACACTCTGAACAATAATGATGATATATACTTGACTGGGTTAGTCATAGAAACACCACCAAATTTTATGCCACAAAGATCTTGAATGGTTTATAAGCTATGCAGAGGAATGGAAAGCAAACAAAATAAACTGGAAGAGCTTAAGAGTGGCAAATAAAACCTCCTATTGGGTAAATGAAACAAGTTGCTATATCATTAAGTGGAGTTTACAGACTTGTCTGTGGCTCGGTCAGGACGCCAGCCTTGCTGGCCACATTCCAGGAGTCAATAAAATATGAATTGAGCCATAGCAGTCTTCTGAACAGAAAGCAGTCCAAAACACTTCTTGACAGCTTTGCCTCGACATCACAGCTCAGGAGAGCAGAGGGGTGACAGATTGGTAGATTAATTATGTTATGTTTGCAAATGATATAAAAAGTCCAAGGAAGCATGGAGTCAGGCATCTCTCAGGGAAGACCTGACCAACCGGGCTAGACGAGCAAATATATGAATGTTCTACCTCAAGACCCAGCCAAGGGCAAACATCTTCATTTGGCAGGGTCTGTATTTTGAATGTGAAGTTTTGAGCTGCCTGCTGTGGCTTCTCCATTTACCAGTTCAGCAAGCATCTGTGAGCACTGGCATGTGTGTGAAAGTGCTCTGTAAACTGAAAAGTGGTTGCAAGTAAGGAGTGGTTATTATTGTGAATCAGAACACTGTCAAGATCATGTGCATGATTGTTAAAAAAATAAGAAAGATAGCGTAGTCCCTCCTGTCTTCTGAGAGCCTGGGTTTTTTGTTTGTTTGTTTGTTTGGGAACATGTTGATATAGTTTGTGTCCATACATTTTTCTTAAACCTGTTTACATATATTTAAAAAAAAATAAAAAGGAAATTGCAGATTTGACTGCTTACTCTGATCTTGGAACTAGTAAATGTTTTCCTTTCTAATCATTGTGACAGTCATGCAGAGACAGGGAAAAAAGGAAAAAGCATGTCCAATATCAACCAAGTCAGCTAGGATCCACTTTTTACTCTGTTACCAGACCTTGAGGATCGCTACACCTTTGATGAGGTGCCTGCCTTCCGTGTACAAGGTACTGCTGTGTGTTTTACGTGGATCATCTCAATTATTAGCTTTGTTTTACAATTAAGGAAATTGGAAGTCAGAAAGGTTAAGCACCTTGCCCAATGTGATAGCTTACAAACAGCAAGGCTGGAAGCTACATCCACATGGGTCTGGTTCCAAAGCTTCTGATCTTCCCACTGCACCACGCCTCCCATCTGGTTGATACAGTCAGGGATCCAGATTAATACAGTCAAGGTGCTTCAGGGCACCTTGAGTGGGCATTTATTTTATCTTTTTTAATAGTTGAAGTAGTTGTTTTAATTTTGGATTTTAACAGGACAATAATAATAGGATTTGTTGAAAATGACTGAAATTTTACTCTGGAAAGACTCATAAGTAAACTCTTGACAATGACTAGAAAATAAGGTTCTGTGGAGAAGTACAAACAGGAGCACCTGGCTCACAGGTTAATCATCCTACTCTTGATTTCACCTCAGGTCATGATCTCACAGTTCATGAGATTGGGCCTGCTTGAGATCCCCTCTCTCCCTCTCTCTTTCTGCCCCTTCCCCACTGGTGCTTGTGCTCTCTCTCAAAATAAATACACATCTTTTTAAGTACAAAGATATATTCATACAACAGATGTGTGGTATTACCTGAAAATCCCTTCTCACCAAAGCTGCTGTCCTGAGACTTTTCTCATTATTCTACAGCTGAGGCTGTAGACGTGGCTAGTATATTATCTTGGTGTGTTTTAGCCCAGGGATCAGAAGCCTTCAGATTTCTTCAGGGATGTCACTAGCTATGTGCTTTCCCTCTTTTTATGCTTAGTGCACCCAATAAAACAGGGACTTTGCTGCTAATGTGTCTTGTGTAGTTCATCTGTATGGCTCTGTCTTCCCAACATCCCTTTCCCTCTATCTTCCTTTAGAAAAGTATTCCTTACCACACTTCCATGTGGTTCTGATAAAGCTACGAACTATAAAAACACACGTTGGCTTATAGCAGAGAGTAGGGGATGGAGGGATTGCTGAGAGGTGGTGCTCATGAACTAGTCTCTGCCCTCATGGTCCTCACAACTAGTAGGAGACAGGAAACAAGCAAATTGTATTGTATGTTAAATGCTGTTGCTGTTGACCCCAAGCCTGATGACAACTCCTATCTCAAGTACCTGCACCTTTATGCCTGTCCACTGAGGATATTCCCCTGCAACCAGATTAGTGCCCAGACCTTATGCAGGGCTGTCCAGAAATGCGAGATTTCACACGCTGAGACTCTGTGGAAAATACTTCAGCTTCCCTATCCTTCAGGTGGATAATACTGAGTTTATTGTAAATGGTCATTCAGGAAGTCTCTAGCAAGACTGAGCCTCAGTCACTCACAGTGGTATCCAGCTCATAAATGCACTCACTGCTGACTTCACCCCTACTGTACCTCACTTTCCGCACTCCCTCCCTTATGTATTAGTGCCCCAGGATGTGGGCTGGTTAATGCAACAAACTACAGTCCCCACTTTTGCACCTGGTTTCACTAGGCTGCACCTGTCACACCCCATGGTCCTCCTCTGTTCTCTCTAGAGTCGTCTCACTGCCAGCCAGCGCTGCTGCTGGTCTCAGTGGTTTTAAGGGTGAGGTGACTGAATTCCTTATCCATGAGGTATCTGAGCTCCATGAGGTATCTGACCACCATTTCCTCCTCTGGTTATGGCCCCTGCCCTTATCTATTTTCCACCAAAATTTGGCCCCTAAGTAGCAAGAGATATCCCAGATAATCACCCAGATGTCAAACATATTCTACTCTGTGCTGCACAGCCAGAGTGGCAATTCCTTTCCCCGCCTGTAGGACCACAGGCACAAAGAGTCAACACTGATGAGTAACAGCCATAGAGTTGAATGGGGCTTCTGCTTCTAGCCACGAGAGAGTAACAGGCACTGAATTAATTTTCCTACTTTCATTTAAAAACTGAACAAAATACATTTTAAAAAAAAACGATGATTTTCTAACCTTGGCCAAAGGCAGAGCTTAAGAGTGGTCCCTGAGAGAAGGGAAACAAATCAAGGGATCCCTACAAATGCCCCAATTTACTGCCTGTGCACAACACAGGGGAGGGAAATCTAAACTGAGCTCGACGCTCAGTTTCCCCAAATGGCAGAGACAGAGTTTAGATTTCAGAGAGGCCAGCAGGATACAACCCAGAGAGCATAGTACCAGAGAAGAGAGCACCTCACAGAGAGAGACAGAACCCCAGGGAGTGGCAGAGGGCCCCCTTGAGTCTTTGCCTGAGTACTGATCAGAGCATGGGTGTTGAGAAAACTAAGGAGTCCAGGGAAAATCCACCAAGGAGGGGCATTCTGAACAATCCTCATGACTCACACAGGTCAGAGACAGTCTGTGTTCCTGGTGGCTAAATGAGAGAGGTCTTGGGGCACCTGGGTGGCTCAGTCACTTAAGCATCGGATTCTCAGTTTCGGCTCAGGTCATGATCTCATGGTCGTGAGATCAAGCCCTGTGTCAGGCTGAGCATGGAGCCTGCTTAGGATTCTCTCTCTCTCTCTCTCTGCCCCTCTTCCCCACTCATGGTCACTCTCTCACTCTCTCTCTCTCCCTCTCTTTCTAAAATAAATAAAAATTTTATAAAAATAGGTAAGCAAGTAAATAAATGGAAGAGGCTTCCAAACAGATGGACACTGAGTAGAATCCCGAAAAGAGCAATGCCTCTGCAATGGGCCAAATTAGCACTAAATTAAAGGTTCTTCAGGTCCTAACAAAGCTTAAAGTCAAGCCTCAAATAATTCAAAGTATATCCATGAAATTTAACTGTGTGTCAGGGGGAAAAAAGGCAAAAAAAAAACTTTTTTTTTAAACACTAAAAATCCAGCATACAACACATATTCACAATGTCTGGCATCCAATAAAAATTACAGCTATTCAATGAATCTAAAAAAAAAGTCACCTATGGCAAGAAGAAAAAAATGAATCAATAAAAAAAAATTAAGCAGATAAAAGTTAGCAAAGATATTAAAGTATCTATTATAACTACACTCCTTATTTTCCAGAAGGCAAACAAATACATGAAAAATATTTAAAAACCCAAATCAAACTTCTAGACATGAAGAATATCCTGAGATTAGAAATACACTAAATGGAATTGACAGCAGACCCTACATGAAGATAAAGATTGGTGGAGGCACAGTGATAGAAACCATCCAAATTTGTTGGAGAGTGCACCACACTCCTAGGGACAGAGAAATGCAGGTAACACCATGCTCAGTAGAGGAGACACTCTAAACAAGGGAATTCCAGTGAAGTGTCCAAAAGCAGGTGGACCAACTATTAGACAACCTAGAGGAAGCCACCTGAAAGTACACACGTGTAACAGTGTCAGTCTTGGGAAAACACTAGTTCTGGGGAAGAGGGAACCAGCTTGGAGAAAGAACCATCCCTTGAGGACTTGCTAGTGAGGGAAAAGAAATAATATTACAGAGGTAGAAGACACTACTGAGCAGCACACATCCCCCAAAAAGAAAGAGGAAAGGGGGCATTCATTTTCTTTAATATACACAAGAGGGGACCCATGAAAAAGGAAATCCAGTAGGTATCCCAAATCCCCCAAATATCTTCATAGATAAATTGATTATTGCTATTTCAAAAAATCCAAGACCTCTTAGAATAAATAGGAAAAGATAGCAAAATGCATGGGAAACCACTGTAAGAAGAAAATAAAAAGGGAGAACCAAAAACTCTCAATTAAATATTCTATAAATTGCACCCAAAGTACAGAAAAACACTAAGAGGCCAGCATGTAGTTAAATAAGCAATGCCAAATATAAACTAACACCATGAATTAGAAAACCAAAACTCAGGAAAAAACTTATATATAAAGTATGTTGAACAAATTTAAGAAAGAAGTTGAAGAGGGACACCTGGGTGACTCAGTCAGTTGAGCATCCAACTTCAACTCAGGTCATGATCTCACAATTTGTGAGTTCAAGCCCCACATCAGGCTTGCTGCTGTCAGTGGAGAGCCTGCTTTGGATCCTCTGTCCCTGTTTCTCTCTCTGCCCTTCCCCTGCTTTCTCTTTCTCTCTCTCTCTCAAAAATAAATAAAAACATTTAAAAAAAAGTTGAAGAAAAAGACAAAATCATCTAAGAAACAAAAAAAAAAAAATTATAAGGTAATACGGAGCATAGATTTTGCTGAAAATAAAAGAGGCAATGAAGAGAGTAATGCAAGAGCCAGGAGAAGAAAAAAAACTCACAAGGTAAAACTCAAAATCTTTTTCAAAGACAATCAAAGAGGATCCAGCATATGTATAATGTAGTTTCTGAAGAAAATGAAAATAATGGAATAGAACTAATATTGAAGGTTATAATCCAAGAAAAATTTCAAAATAAGGCCTGAACATTCATATTTAAAAGACCCACAATGTAATTGGGAAAATTTACCCTGAATCTTCAACTTTAAGGCATATTCTAGGAAAACTATTGGACTCTAAGGCCAAAAATAAAAATAAAAATTTTCTGGCCTCCAGGGCAATAGAAAAAAGTTACTTACAAAGAGAAAAAAATGGCATCATTTGGCATCAAATTGGCATCAGGTTGGCATCATACTTCTGAAAAGCAGCATAGAAAAAATTTTTTATGGCCACAGAGAAAGGATGAACCAAGGATTCTATATCCAGTCCAGATGTCCTTCAAAAATCAAGTTTTTCAGTGATCAAAAAGAATGAAACCTTGCCATTTGCAACACGTGGATGGAACTAGAGTGTATTATGCTAAGCGAAATAAGGCAGTCAGAGAAAGACAAATATCATATGATTTGACACGTGTGGAATTTAAGATACAAAACAGATGAACGTAAGGGAAGAGAAGCAAAAATAATATAAAAACAGAGAGGGATAAATCCCTAAGAGACTCTTAAATACAGAGAACAAACTGAGGGTTTCTCATGGGGTGCTGGGTGGGGGGAAGGGCTATATAAGTGATGGACATTAAGGAGGGCACTTGTTGGGATGAGCACTGGGTGTTATATGTAAGTGATGAATCACTAAATTCTATTCCTGAAGTCATTATTACACTATATGTTAACTTTGATATAAATTTAAAAAATAAATAAATTTAAAAAAATCAAGTCTAAACAGAACAATCATAAACATTTAAAAGCTCAGGGAGGGGCGCCTGGGTGGCTCAGTCGGTTAAGCGTCCGACTTCAGCCAGGTCACGATCTCACGGTCCGTGAGATTGAGCCCCGCGTCAGGCTCTGGGCTGATGGCTCAGAGCCTGGAGCCTGCTTCCGATTCTGTGTCTCCCTCTCTCTCTGCCTTTCCCCCATTCATTCTCTGTCTCTCTCTGTCCCAAAAATAAATAAACATTTAAAAGCTCAGGGAATACTAGATTTAAGAATATTTTCCAAGGAATCCACTAGATTGTTTGCCACCTAGGGCCTCTGGATCAAATCCAGTTGACCACCTGTTTTTGTTTTATTGGAACACGGCCATACCTATTCATTCACGTATTATTCATGTCCTGTGTTTGCATTGCAATGGCAGAGTTGAGTAGTTACACCAGCGGCTGTATGGTCCAGTAAGCCTAAAATGTTTACCGACTGGCCTTTTACTAGGAAAAGATTGCCAAAGGCTGTGCTAGAGAACGGACTTTATCTAGATAAGAGATAACTGGGGAACTTGCCAAAATGAGTATAAAATACATGTAATTGTAAATCTCAGAGAAGAACAGAGATGAGGATGGGGGGGGAAGAAGAATGTATCAGTGCAACCTGTTCTAACAAAGTAACACGGAAGGGAAGGAGAAAGAATAACTCCATTGAGTGCTGCTTCTGCCATTAGGCTAGCACTCCCAGCACATCCCCTGTCAATGTCCATCCCCCTCATCACCACACTCAGGTGGCCACAATGCTCAGCTCAAAGTATGCTCAGTGTATTAGTCATGACTAATGCAAATAATAGCTCTGATCTTAAATCCAAAGTTTTATTCTATTTAATCCTATTTTGTCAAATGTTGAACCATACTTTAGCTATCAGGATTCATTCTGCCCTTGTAGACAAAGAGCATGACTAAGCAGCCTCCTAGAACCATTTACCCAGACCCATACCCCAGGCTTCACCCTCAAAATTTTATCATTGTAAGAGGCGGCATGGAAAGATGAACCTAGGAAAAGGTAGGATCTTCTCCCAAAGTGGAACAAAAACTTGCCTGAACTATTAATGCCTCCTTTTCCAAGGTTCCATGCTTAGTATTCCAAAATGGAGTCACTGGGAAGGTCCTCTCAACTAGGACATTTCCATGCTGTCAGCTGCATCAAATAAAAGGTGATCCTCAAAAAGAAATTATCAGGGGAACAAAATAATCCAAAACGTGTTCTGCATAAGAGAAAAGTTTAATCACTCTTCCCACTAAATTATTCATCATCTAGCATCATGGCCTAAACATGTTCCTAAGAACTACATTTTGTCTTTAATTCTCCCTCAGAGAGTTGTGAGAGAGAGCTGTGCCTTTCCCAGAGAACGAATAAGCCATTAAAAAATGACATGCTTATAGTAGGAGCTTGATAAATTTAGTTAATGATAGTGCTCAAAAATACAACAATATGCTCTAATACTCTGTCCAGAGACAGGCAAATCAGTATCGTTTGCATCTCTTCAGCTGCCCATCCACACTTTTGTTATTTTATTGTCCATGTGAACTGTTCTGCATCTCCTAGTGATAACATTTGCCTACATAAAATCTAAAATTAGATGTCACAAGGGGAGATAGTAGGCATAAGCACAGCAGTGAAAATGTATGGAACTGGTAAAATGTGCATAAAATATGTCAACTTAAGCATTTGCCTAATTTCATTTACATATTAAAGATTCTATTGAAAGACATGGTAACTTTTGTGCTTAGTCGGGATAAAGAAAATGAAAAGAAGCCTCAAGGTGTATACACATCTCTTCTTGATAAGCACTTTCTTTTCCTTTGCAGATGTGTCCGTATTTTCTCCAGAAAGCATCTTCATTGTTTCTAATATGACAAAGGTAAGATGATATTAAATATACGCATCACAAAGTTAGTACTAGTGTGGCAGTTTACATTTTGTTCCCTTTGCCTGAACGATACATTTCAAGTATTTAAATGCTTTATTTTTGTGCTCACTCTTGCCTCCTTTTAACATGTAGGATACACAAGAAAAGTCATCAACACAGATACTTATGTCCAAGTTGCTATGAACTTGGAAATGAAAACAGGGCTAATCCACAAACAAACAAACAAGCAAAAAACTGGAAAATGACATACAGGCAATGTTCATGGGCAGAATTTCAGGGCAAAAAGTCACTAAGATCAGAGTCAAGAAACAGGAATTCTAACACCAGCTGCACCACTACAAGCAACATAACCTTGTATAAATCAACCTCTCAGGGGGTCTCCACCCTCCCCCCCCCCCAAAAAAAAGGCTAGATAGTAGAAAGTGAAGGAATTTAAATATGACGTGAGAGTGAGCAGTAGATATCCACCCAGAGGCAGATGCAAGGACTCTTGCCAGCAGAGAACACAGATTCCCTTAGAGCCCAGGATGCCCAAGCCTGCCATCCTCCAGCCAAGCATCCTCTTTGTAATGGCAGGCTTCAATCAAAGATGAACTCAAAGTACTAATTTTTATACAGAATTGTGCTCCTGTTCAAATTTCAGCACAGAGCTGTGTTACAAACAAAGCCAGAACACAAAGAACCCTAAAGAACTCTGGGAACCACTCCCTTCATCCTAAACCTCACTCACGCCAGCACCAGGATATGACTACGAGGCTGGAGCAGTGTGGCCGCTGCGCAAAGAGCTTGAGAGGCTTCCGCTGCAGAAGAGCCACTGCCGCGTGCACAACCTCTCACATGCATACTCACTAGAAATCCTAGAATCTGACTGCATCAGAGTTGTGGTCACTCACCCAGGAACAGTGAGAAACAGGACAGGATGAGGGATAGGGGAAAAGATCAGAAATTCTATTCTAATCAACAATTTAAAGCATGCCACACGGGGTTGAGTGAAATAACATAATTTTGTACTTATATAGTAAACACGGGGTTGAGTGAAATAACATAATTTTGTACTTATATAGTAAGTAATAAATAAGAGTCTATTGAGCATCTATTAGGTGCATGCCCTGGCCTAGCACTAAAAATATTGCAGTGATCAAGACATCCCAGACCTCTTTCTCAAGTACATTCATTCCAATTTGAGGAGGCACATAACACAAAAATAAACAAAAATTTAAACACCAACAGGTGTTATGAGGGGAATAAGCAGGGTGAGCTTACTCCAGGGTAGCTGGAAGATCACTTTCAATAGTGTAATAGGGGAAGGTCTCTCAGAAGACATGTCACTTAAGCTGAATGATGAGAGAATTTAGCCATACAGAAACAAAAGGAAAGATAGTTCCAGACAGACATGACTATAAGTGTGAAGGCCCTGAGGTAAGAGGAAGAAAAAAGATTTTGGTGGATAGAGAATATGAGAAGAGAGAGGGGAAGGATATAAGGTCAGAAAGGGGGCTGAGTCCAAATTATATAGGGCATTGAAGGCCATGTCATGTCTTAGATTTGAGATTTTTATTCCAAGTTCAATGGGAATTCATGAACTACATTAAAAAGAGGAAAATATATAATTTATGTATGAAAGTATTACTCTTATTGCTGTGTGGAGAATGGGATTGGGTGCTAATAAATCTGGACGCTCAAAAAATCAGTTATTTAGGCAAGAGATAATGGTGGCCTAGAGTTTAACACATTACCTGGTAGTAGAAATGGAAAGATATGGAAGGATTTGAGATGTACCTTTAAAGGCAGAACGATGAGAAATGTAACGCTTTCCCAATAAGATCAGGAAGAAGGCAAAGATGCCCCCTCTCATCATTACTTTTCAACAATGTACTGGAAATGTTAGCTAATACAATAAGACAAGAAAAGGAAATAAAAGGTAAACAGATTGGGAAGGAAGAAATGAAACTGGCTTTGTTTGCAGATGACATGATCATCTATGTAGAAAATCTGAAAGAATCAACAACAACAGCAACAACAAAAGCTCCTGGAACTAATAAGTGAATATAGAAACGTTGCAGGATATAAGGTAAACACACAAAGGTCAATCATATTCCTACATACCAGCAATGCAGGAGTAAAAACTGAAATTACAAATACAATACCACTTGCATTAGCACCCAAGAAAATGAAATATTTCGGTATAAATCTAGAGAAATATGTATAGGATCTGTATGAGGAAAATTAAAAATCTCTGATGAACAAAAGCAAAAAACTAAATAAATGAAGAGATATTCCATGTTCATGAATAAAAAGATACAGTATCATCACGGTATCAGTTCTTCCAACCTGATTTATAGACTCAATGCAATTCCAATTAAAATCCCACCAAGTTATTTTGAGGATACCAACAAACTGATTTATATACAGGGCAAAAAAGCCAACAAAATATTTCAATGTCAAAAGAAAGAGAAGACAAACCACAGAGTGGGAGGAGAATTTACAAAAGACACAATCAATGAAAAACTGTTATCCAAAACACACACACACACACACACACACACACACACACACACACACACCCCTCTTAAAACTCAACAATAAGGAAACAATCTGATTTTAAAATAAGACAAATACCTTAACAGATAACCTCACCAAAGAAGATACACAGACGGCAAATAAGTCTATGAGAAGATGCTTCATATTATTTGTCATCAGGGAAATGCAAATCAAAACAACAATGAAAAACCTCTACATACCTCTACATACCTACCTACATATCTATTAGACTGGCCCAAATCCAGAACACTGACAACACCAAAATGCTGGTGAGGCAATGGAGCAACAGAAACTCTCATCCATTGCTGATGGGAATGCAGAATGGTGCAGCCACTTTGGAACGCAGCTAGCTGTTTCTTATAAAACTAAACATATTCTTACCACGTGATCCAGAATTCATGCTCCTTGGTATTTACCCAAAGGAGCTGAAAACGTAGGTCCACACAAAATCCTGCACACAGATGTTTATAACAGCTTTATTCATAGTTGCCCAAACTTGGAAGCAACCAAGAAGTCCCTTCTGTAGGCGAACAGGTTAATTAACTGTGATACATCCAGATAACAGAATAGTACTAAAACAGTGCTAAAAAGAAATGAGCTATCAAGCCTTGGAAAGACATGGAGAAATCTTAAATTCATATTAGTAAGTGAAAGAACCAATCTGAAGTGGCTACATACGCTATGATTGCAACTATATGGCATTCTGGAAAAAGCAAGACTATGAAGACAGTAAAAAGATCAGTGATTGTCAGGGTGAGAGGGAAGGAAAGGGAGGTGGTTGGTAGGGATAAATGTTCAGAACAGAGAGGATTTTTTAGGGCAGTGGAAATACTCTGTATGATACTATAATGATGGATACAAGTCATTATACAAACCCACAAAATGTACAACAGGAGTGAACCCTAATGTAAACTATGAGCTTTGGATGAATGTGATGTATCAGTGTAGGTTCATCAACAAGTATAACAAGTATACCACTCTGGTGGGGGTTGTTGATGGGAGAGGATATGCACATATGGGAGTGGGGAGTAGATGGGAAATCTCTGTACTTTCCTCTTAATTTTGCTGTGAACAAAAAACTTATTTTAAAAACTTAAGTTTAAAAAAAAAGACTGATAAGATTTGCTAATGTATATGATACAAGGAGAGAGAGAGAAGGGAGAAAAATAAAGGATTATACCTATGTGTGGGTTTTGAGATTGAGTAATTAGAAAGATACGTATGTCCTTTTCTGAGATACAGACTACTAGAAGAGTATACCTCTTTTGGCATTAGGAGAATAAAAGAGGAGGCAGATCAAGAACTCTGTTTTGATGTCTATTAGACATTCACAGGAAGATGTCCAAAAGGCATAGGAGTGATAAATTTGGAGTTCAATGTATACACAAGGACTAGAGACATAAATTTGGGATTCATCGACATACGCACTGAATTTAAAATCCAGGTTGTAGGTGAAGTCACCCATAAAGAGATTTTTCAGTATGAAAGCAGAGGTCCAGGACTGAGCCCTGGAGGACTCTTAACATTTACAAGTCAGAGAGAAGAGAAGGATGCAAAGAAATTAGAGAAGCAAAAGTCTGTGAGGTAGGAGGGAAAGAACATTCAGGCAGAGCAGATAACAAGTAGATCAGGAAAGGGGATGAGGATGATGTGGATTGTTGTCACAGAGTTTAAGAGAAGAAAAACAAAGGAGTGTCCATTTGAACGACATTTGGTAATCTTAACAAAAACAGCTTCATTGGGCAGTGAAAACAGAAACCAAAATGGGCAGTGAAGAAATAGAGAACCAGCAACTTCCTTTGAGAAGCCTGTTACCTAGAAAAGTAATAGGGGCAGTAAGATGGGAGTATGAGATCAAGTAACCCAGCCCAGAGCAGATTTCTAACATACAAAGCATGTCAGCCCTGGTTCTAGCACATTCCATGGCACTCATTTCCTTCAAGAGAAGTTCCAGACTCCTTGGGCTGGCAAAAACCACACAGACTGGCCTCAAACAATGATTTGAGGCCTCCATTCCTGCCCCTCCTGTCCTTCCTCCTGTCCTCTTGTCCCTCCCAAACCATCTACAATATACTCACACCACAGTAGTTATCACTCTATCATTCTTTCAAGCCTTCATGCTATCGTACACATTGTTATTTCTGCCAGAAATGTCTTTTCCTTCCCCAATTTCTCAATGATTGAGGTTCAGTTCAAATGATCTCCTGCATGAAGACTTCCAGCAAACCTGCAGCTTCTCCTCCTCATTTGCCTTATACATCACTCCACAGGAGCCTTTATATCATCTGTGAACGTGTCTGTTGCTTGACTATGTATCTCCTGAAGACTGGGACTATCTTTTTCCCTTCCCTATAACTTGGACCTGGCAGAGGCCTCTAGACCATTGACTATGAAATATAAACTGAATAGATGTACCTATAGGTATTATCAAAATAACTTTGGTCAGTGGTTCCATGTCACCCTATCATACCTGGATCTGTATCCACACTGGCTTATCCAAATCTGAACACCATTCCTTTTCCTCCTACCTTCTTCAAAACACAATGCCCAAGATGAGTAAAATGAGAAATGTGTGTTAAACAAAGGAGGAATAAAGTGATGAATACTCAGTAGCATCCCAAGTTTGGGTAAATGCATATTTGCTCATTTTAATTTCAGGAGCCTAAGGGCCATTCTCCTATTTCAGACAAATTCAGATCAGGAGGCCAATATTTCCTGCAAAACTGTGCTGTAAAATAAAAAGGAGCTGAGGGCATGGTTTTTGTTTTATTTGAAGCAAGATCTGGGTAGATAAACATGATCCCAAAGGAAATTTAAGCTAATTGGCCACTAAGTCCCATCTGTCTTGTGTTCACATCTATAGAACGTACCACTTCCTCTCCACCCTCTCTCCACAGATTAAGGTTCCTGCTAGTCCCTGTACAGCCTACACAGCCCCAGATCCATCACACCATTTCCATCGTGATGACGTTTTCCTCTGCTAACAAATCTTCATTGCCTTCTCTGGTCTACAAAATGAAAAACAAACTTTTCATCTGCTGTTAAAGGCTTCTACAATCTGGCCTGCCTCCTTGCTGGCTATTCCTTTCCCCAGAGAATTATACAGTTGCAAGGTACTAAATTAGCTGTTTCTGTTTCAGAATGACATCTCTTTACATACCCACCGAGTTCTCCCTAGGAGGACTGAGTGAGCCCAGTGACAGCAACATCAGGAAGACCTGTACTGGGATGTAAGTTTCTGGGGGCTGAACTAGACCAGACAAGCTATTTTCCCTCAATGGTCAATGTATAAATATGTAGAGAAAGAGTCTGAAATGTTGAGTAATTGAGAAGGACATTTCATTCTTAAAGTAAAAGCCAGATAAAAGTAGCTGGGTGTGTCCAAAGAGAAAGTCCAAAGAGAAAAGTGAAGACATGAGTGAGAAAACCAGTTATAAGGTCAGATGCAGGAAAACTAGGACAGATTTGGAAGTAGGGTTTGAGGCCAAAGTGAGTAGCTCTGAGCAGAGTGCAAGAATCACTTAAGGGTAAGGGCTTGCTTGCTTTGGGCTGAAATGTTTCCACAGTTTCCTCCCTATGGGTCTATGCTTGGATAGTGTCCTCCGACCAGACCCCATCACCACCTGCTCAAATCTTATTTGCCCCAGCAGGGCCCATCACATATCTCTACTCAAGACGGTATTTTCTGGGGCACCTGGGTGGCTCAGTCGGTTAAGCGTCCAATTGTGGCTCCGGTCATGATCTTGAGGTTCGTGAGTTCAAGCCCCACGTCAAGCTCTGTGCTCAGAGCTCAGAGCCTGGCACCTGCTTTGGATTCTGTGACTCCCTCTCTCTCTGACCCTCCCCCGCTCATGCTCTGTCTCTCAAAAAATAAACGTTAAAAATATTTTTTTTTTTAAAGAAGGTATTTTCTTATCCTCCTAAACAGAAGTGCATCCATCCCCCTTTCAATTCCTAGGACATTTTGTATGCCTTTCTCATGACCCAATTTGATCATCTGTTTGACAGTGATTTAAGCTTGACTATATGGTTGGTAAGAACAGAGGCATCCAGTTTTATACCTGGGCAGCCGCTACCTATGACTTTACACACTATAGCTGCTCAACAAACATTTCCTTCACCCACCACTTAAATTGCCATAGTGCCATCAAGAAAACAACAGGTTTTGCTAATATTTTCTATAAATACTCTGAAGAAAAACATTGAACCGACGGATTCAACACATCCTTGAGGAGAAAAATCAAAGCTGAACATCTCCAAATCCAAGGTGGACATCCTGTGGAAGTACAGAAACTAAAAGAATTCCTTGACACCAAAATGAGTCCTCATAACTCACACTTAGAACACACTTCTACGATTTCTTAAAATCCAAGAAAGAGGTATAGACTTCCCAGCCTTACTACATATGGAGCTTTGAGGAACAGATACATTGGTCTGGGAGAAAAGTCTTTCTAGATTTAATTTCCAAGCTTGTCAGAGGAAAGGAAGTGGAATATGTGTGAGATTAGAAATGCAATTCCTCCAATTGCTAGATGTGTAAATTTGACTACATTTCGTGGCCCTGCTGAGGTTCCAAATCTATAAATGGAAATTATGGAAATTGCCTTATAGGCTAGGTTATAAGGAAAACACAAACATGAAACCACCTGGAAAAATTAGATGATCAATAAATTTATGCATCATTTCACCAAGGAAACCACATACTATAATTAAGTGCACTAACATTTTAAAACTGGAAGGTGTTAACATGTGTATGTACTTGTATGTGAGTAAGTTTTAAATAAACTAAGATCAGTTCAGAATATGTGCTTTGAAGTAATGAGCTACTTCAAGCAATTTACTTGAAATGTAATAGTGTACAAACTCCGACATCATCTTGCAAAGAAATTACATTTTTTTTTCTTTAGAAGACCTACTGTTTGCAAATGCCAATACCTATCTTTCCCGAATCATTTCTGCCCTTTGGGGGATGGGGAGAGGAGGGAAAACTCTGAAAAGGAAAATTTATCCCTTATTCATAGTTCCTAAGGTTTTTGTTCTCTAGAGCCCAAAGATGCATTTTACAAAAGAGATAATGAAAGATTTTTAACCAAGGAAGTGGAATGTATCATGATGTAAGATATAAATTTCCATATCTTCCACACAGCAAAAAACCCTATCTCAATACCGGCAAATGGCCTTAGAAAAAAAAAAAAATCATTAGCATATGGCATATTTCACAATTTTTAACTTTTTTTTTTTTTTTAGCAATCCTAAGCACTTTTTACTGATAAGGGTATTACCTATGCATTATCTATAAGAACTTGAAAATTATTTTGCTGAAAGTTGTGAAGTTAAAACTTATTGATGGTAGTTGGTAATCATGGTCTCTCAGAATAGCAGGCCCTAAAACCAAAGTAAATGCCTTAGACTTCAGCTTCAAAAATACCCATTGGTGAATGAAAGATTATGGGCAGCAAACCTTTTTTTAGAATAAAAGGTTTAGAGTTACCAATTTCTACAAAAATTACCACCTTCTTTCTTGCCAAGTTATTCCCTGGGAGATTTGAAACTGAAGGGAAAGTGATTTTGCAATAGATACATTAGCATAAATGTGCCACATCTAAATTTTTGTTAATCCTTCATGGCCACTGCCAGAGAGACACAAAAAGGCAGAGCACAGAGCTGGGATGGGGGGACAGGAGCCCCTATTCTAAACCCAGACAAACCCTATAGAGAAAAAAGTTTCCATGGAATCGATATCATATAAAAATAAAACCATTGAGAAAAAGGATTGTAAACTGTTTTTTTTTTTTTCCTAAAACTTAAAATGAGTCAGGTTAACCTGAAGCCCATTTTAATTTCTAATACTGCCCTCCACGTCCAGGTACCTGGCTCTGACACAGAAAAGCCCTCGAGAAGCGTTTGTAGGAAGAGTGGATGCCCCAGTTTGAAGGAAGGGGAAACAGGAAACAGAGAAGAGGGGACAGGAGGCAGCGCTTACGACAATACTCACCCAGAGGGCAGCACAGGCTTTCTGTCTCCTCTGAGGGTAGAAAGAAAGAAACATACCCCAAGCTCACACCAGTAAGATGTTAGCACCTCAGGCTGAAGCAGAACCAAAATGAGGCCTTACACCTGTGGCGAAGGAGGAGGCTGTCACGGTGCAAGTAGATCCAGACCCTGTAGGAGGACACCTGAGTTCTCCCCGCTCTGCTCCGAAATCACTGCCTGATCTTCTTGGAACCCCGTTTGCCCTTCTACTCAGTGAAGTGTTGGGCTATACTGTCCTTGTGGTTACTTTATGGAGACTCCTCCTAGTTCTAGCTAGGAAGTTCAGCCTCTCTTTGGCAAATGTCTTTTCAGCAACAATCGATTTGATAATATGAGCTCTTTTCTCTTTTGTGTATGTAATAAATTCTTATGGCTGCCATCAAATTTTTTGCATTCGGAAGAGAAGTCCTGCTTGCCATAGTGTATCTATTCTTTAAATGGTCTGTTAGTCTGTTTATATTGTATTTGTATTATTTTATATAGAATTCTAGCGACTTTATTCCTAACATTGGTCTAAGATTTCCTTTGCGGGGGGAGGAGGGCAAGGTGAGGGATCATTCCTTATCAGGGTCAAGTCCTAAGACTTTATTCATTTCTTTAAATGAATTGGAGAGCTCTTTTTCTAAAGCCCGGGATAATTTAATTAACATGAGGATCATCTGTCCTCTAAAGGTTAGATAAAACTCAGCTGTGAAGCCATCTGCTCATGATGCTTTTTTTTCTAATTGTTGATCATTAATTTTCTTTCTAATGCCTTTTTTTTTTTTTTGACAGTAGTTGAATTTTTCAAGGGTTCTACTTCTAGGGTTGGTTTTGATTGTGTGAGTTTTGTAAAAATAAATAAATAAATAAGTTGCATGTGCGAAGAAAGAGTTGTGCGTCATAGTCTTCTTACTCTCCTCCACGCATATGACTATCACCTTTTCATTTCCAATTTTAAGTATTTCTATTCTCTCTTTTCCTTCATCCAGTTTCTGGCCTTTTCAAGAAAACTGCTTTTGAATTTACACATTGTTCCTGCTATTGTTTAGCTTTTTACATTTATTCCAACTTTTCCCTTTTAATATTTTCTTCTTCCTAGTTTCTTCTGTTGTATTTTCTAATTTTTTATGATAGGCAGTAATTCCTGTATCTTTGTCTTTCTTCTTTAAGACACATATGTCTGAGGCCATATACTTTTATTTGAGTTCTACCTTATGTCTCATAATTCTGGCAGGAAGCAGATCCTGTCGCTGTCCATTTGCACTCAGTAGTTTCACTTTCCATCTTTCTCTGCTCTACCTCATGCTCCTGGAACCGCCCCTCAATGGGCTATATCACCGAGATCCTCTTGCTGGATGGACTTCAGTTGGGTTTGACCAACGAGAGACATCAACAGGAAATAGGAGGACAGGTAAGAAAAGCTGTGCCTTGACTGCCCCCCTGTTCGTCCCACCAAATCTTGGAGTGGCAGCAACTATACTTCTCCTATGAAGAGGCCCTACCTTGACTTCAGCTCATACTGGGGTTCTCTAACATAGTTCCTAATTTTGTCAGTCCAAGCCTCGGGGTGAGAACACCTTTCCACTGTTGCTAGTCTCTGAGTGCCTTGATTCTCTTAGCCTTGCTGAAACCTTTTAAAATAATTACTTTACTCAGATCTCTTCAGCTGAACCATCTGAGTGGAGTTCTGTTTCCTGGTGGAACTCTGGTACAAAGCAGTCATTGTTCTCAAAATAGTTTAATTCAAACTTGTTTTTCTTTTATCCAGTATCCAGATTTTACTTAGGAGAGTATCTCTTCATTTCTAAAACCTAAGACTCTGTGGATGTCATCTTGTTTTGAATGAACTTTAGAATTATGGACTTGAAAAACAGCTCTCATACATGTCTACTTAGTAAGCTGCTGGAGGGTGTGCACCGAGATGAGAAAGCAAACCAAGAAACAATACATGAGGCACAGTAAACAGTATCCAAGAGGCAGGAGACTAACAGATTTCCCTGATGATTGGAGAGGAAGCCCTCAGATGCCAGCAGTACAACCCAGAGTAGAGAAGGAGTTGGTGGCCAACAAAAGGGTGTTTCTAACACTATGTGGATATTTGGGACTGATGTCTTATCTGATGTGTTTGCATTAAGAAAACATGTTTCGGTACTTTAAATAGTTTGGTTCAATCGGTTGAGCATCTGACTCTTGATTTCCACTCTGGTCAGGATCCCAAGGTCCTGGAATCTAGTCTAGCCTCGGGCACAATGCTGAGCCTGGAGCCTACTTAAGATTTTCTCTCTCTCCCTCTGCCCATCTCCATGGCTCATGTGCTCTTCGTTCTCTCTCTCTCTCTCTCTCAAATTAAAAAAAAAAAAAAAGCTTGGAAAAAAAATTTATTGCTAAGTACCTAGACAACTAAGCAAATAGAAAAAAGAGCTAATCATTCACAGAAAAGTGAAAAATTGTACAGAAAAGGAACTATCATAGAATACTACATGGCTCATGTGTGACCATATGTTTAAATGACCATAATGGTATAAACACTGAATATTATCCCAACTAAAAATTGGAGCATGGAGAGGAATTATAAGGGTGCAAAATCCTTAGTTCCATAGTAGAATGTCAACTCACAGTATGTAAATTGACATTTCAAAAAAGTGGCATATTAAGCATATTATTTAAGAATCAGGAGGTAAATACCAAGAAGAGCTCACAAAGTTGAAAGAGGTTGGTTCTGAGAAGCAAGATTTAGGAGTGTAGATGAGAAGGACAGAGGAATGGTGTTTTCTTGTTGGCTATTGTAAGCCTTCTTATTCTCTTTGACTTTTTCAACTATGCAAACATATTACTCTGATAAGAAGTTAAATGTTTAAAATAGAAAACCAAAAAAGCTAAGAAACTCAGGTTTCCTTCACCCAGGAAACTGGGAACAAAACAACAAAAACATTCTGGGGAAAATGAGGCCATGAACACCGTAGTATGAACTGTGTTAACCAGCTCCTGTGTCTTTATCTCAGCAGTCCACTAATTCAGGGTTTCCTAGAAGGCTCTTTCAGACATGTAGGAAGGGAGTGTAGCCTAACTCTGCTCCTCAAGAATAATAGAGACCTTGCTTCAGCTCGGCTAAGACACGGTCTTATAGTTTTCCTATCAAGGTTCATTACATTCTCAACACCAAACTAGTATGTTTTTTTTTTTTTAAATATTTTTCAGATGTGATAATTTACTGGTTGAGACTTGAGAGCAGTTTTATTGTTTTTTACGGCAATTTCATTTTCCCTTAGTCATTCTCCCTCCTACACTCTGGCACTTAACAAATCTTCCTTCAGCGTTCGGGGGGATGGCTCCAGAGCATATATCTGGAAGCCCATCCTCAGCATAACAAGCCAATTAGCTGCTAAGAAAAACACTGCAGGGTTCTCTTGCCATTTATTTTGACTTAAATTCTGTCTTAATAATAGCCCAGCAAAACATGGAGCATTGACAGTGTGTCAGTACTGCAACTATCAAAACTTCCTTCTAGACTTTGTAGGACCTTATTAAAGGTACAAGAGGCAGAGAGCCCCAGACCTGCAGACCATTAAGATGGAAGTCTGCAGGCCATTTAGAAACATTACCCCCATTTAGGGAGGCTTAGTCTGTTAAGTGCCCAACTTCCGCTCAGGTCATGATCTCACGGTTCGTGGGTTTGAGCCCCATGTCAGGCTCTGTGCTGACAGTTCAGAGCCTGGAGCCTGTTTCAGATTCTGCGTCTCCTTCTCTCTGCCCCTCTTCTTACTGTGCTCGCTCTTGCTCCCTCCCTCTCTCTCTCTCTCTCTATCTCAAGAATAAATAATAAAACATTAGAAACCTTACCCCATTTGAACACCTGGGGTATGACCACAGGAAACAACTATAGTTCACTCATCATGACGAGCTTCATTGTTGAAGATTATAAATTGTTGATAATTTATAAACTTAATATAAATATGGTGTTTTTGTAAAAATTCATGTAAAATTTGAGCACATAATGCAAAAGAAAAGCAAGGACCTCTGGCTCCGAGATTTCCAAGTCCTATTTTGAGGACCCTCGAGTTCAAGCAAATATATCAGGGGTCTCCAAGACAATCAGGAAAGGTGAGCAGTGATAATATGTGACCCCTGAGCCACCCCAAATCTGTGCAGTCCTATTTTATCCATCATTTTACACATGGAAAAATTAAGTTCTCCAGGAAGGAGGAAGAAATTCATCTAATATCGTACAAGTAGCAGGTGGCAAAGCTGGAACCGAATCTAGGTGTTTGGATTCCGGGCTCAATGTTTTCAACAGTGTCTTTTGCTGCCTTTCCTATTTTAGGTGTGTTTCTATTTATAGAAACTAAAAAAAAAAAAAAAACGTATCCCTTTCTGGAGACTGATGGAGATGTTACCACCCTGCATTTTCCCTAAGGAAAGAAGTTTGATAAATTATTTAAATATCCACTTTTCTCTGCTAAAATGTACACTGTGTTTTTCTCTAAGTAAAATGTGAAAACACATATTACTGAGCCATTTATATGCAACATTTTTCTTCTTAAAAGCTTCTCTTCTCCCATATCCATTGCTTTGGAAACCTCTGGAGATATTATAATGAAATATTGATTGCCTGCTCTGTCATCTCCACCCTATTCCTATTCTAATGATCCTACAACTCCAGAATAATTTTTGTTGAGGAAGCACTAATTCAGAAACATGTTTCTACATTTGTTTTAAAGACAAGAATATTACATCGACTGTGGACTGCGTACCAGCATTGTAGCACGTCAGCTGCTATTCAAGATGGCTCCTATTGGGGCCTCACATTTCATTAGCATCAAGGACTTTGAGTAACTGCCTTCAGAAGGGATCTTTTAATTCCCAAGTGATGACAGCTTCAATAAGATGGTAGTGGCTAAAAAGCAGAGTTTGATCTTTGGGGGTGAGGAGGAATCATTAGAGGTTCCACTGTGGGGGGTGCAAGTTCATCTACTAGAAAAGACTGGAGGTAATATGCCCCTCATAGCACACCCAGAGGCTCCATGGTGGACACTTTCCTGCTTGTGCCAGATTGGAATAGGGAGCAGTGCTGATGGAAGTTCTCAAATCTCTTTATAAAATAGGAGGAGTTTGAACTGATGAAATATGTTTAGGATTTAGAATCAGAAAAAACAGAAGAATGAGAAGGCCATTCCATTGCTTACCATCTCAGTGACCCTGGATAATTTAATTAACCTTTGCTTAGTTTTCCCATTTGTAAATGGAGATAAATAAGGGCTACCTTTGTATTGGTGGCATGAGAATTTAAACAGATAATTCAAGTTAAATGCCAACATATGCCTACAAATCCTTAATAAATGTAAAGTCTCTTCTTCCTGGAGGAAGATATTTGTATATCTTTATGTATCTATTTGTGTGTGTGTGTGTGTGTGTGTGTGTGTGTGTGTGTGTGTGTGTGTGTGTTTCTAAAAAGGCATGGAGTAGTTTTTCCCAGTAAGACCTAGGAGGTGCTACAGAAATCAGTCTCCCATGGAAGGTCACTATGAAATAGATCCATCTATGAAAATATGCCACTAAAGCAGAGGAGAAGGGGTTCTAGACTGGAGGAACTACTCTCCCTTGCTGCATAATAAGCCCTCTTAAAACTCCGCAGTTTAAAACATCAATCGTCTTGTTATCTCCCATGGTCTATAGTTGGAGCCCAAAGGGAAGCCTATAGCTCTTGCTGAGGGCCTTTTATGTGATTTCAGTCACATGGTGGCTAACAGGGAGTCATCTGGGAAACTGGGACAACTGGGCCCCTCTCCCCCTTCACACAGTTTCAGGGCCTCCCCTCCCCCATCTGCTCTCCCTAGCAGCACAGCTGGGCTTCTGACATGGCAGCCCAGTGCTTCCAAACACATGTGGTCCAAGAGGAAGGAAATGGAAGCTTTCAAGCCCCCTTCAAGCTTGGACTCAAAGCCCAAGAATATTACTTGCTCCACCTTCCATGTTAAAGCAGTCCCAAGCCCAGTCTAGATGCAGAGTGCGGGGTCAAAAGAGCTATCCAGACAGGCCTCAGAGGCCTCTGTGCAGTCCAAATGGCTGATGTGCTTGGGTAACACTAGCTCCATTTCTTGCCTGCAGAACATATTCACCAAATAATGTCAAATGACTGAATGAACATGTAATTCTCCATAGTCCAGATTAATGCTTTCATTTTTGGTTAAATAAAATCAAGGAGGGTTACATTTGTGGCTGGCTCACCTGTAGCAGCTGCCATTTAGAATGTTGTCAGGCTCGGGCTCTTCAGGGAGATTATTTTCCATGCCTGCTTAACTAGCAGTTGTGTTGATAGGCCATTCAGGAGCTTTCAGTAGAAACGTTGCTGATTTTACCACCCAATATTTTAAAAAAGAATATGCCTTGACATGATCATAACCAATAACACTTGGAACAGGATGTGTGGTTGCTATTTTCAAAATATTTCTGTTCATTATTTCAGCATCTTTTCAAAACAAAGATGTGGCTTTTTTTTCCCCAGCCCATGTATCAGGCCAAGGTTTACCCTAGAAAAGAGGCCACCTAGAGCCTGTGATTTCGGGGGCCCAGGAAAAGAGACAGACCTCCAAATCTGTGGATTTCTCACCTGCTGATTGTTTTCTGGGAGCAAACTATGTATTTCATTCCATAAAGTCACATCTGGTTTAGAAGGAGGACAGAGTGGGTAGAATCCTCACCATGTATCCATGACTACTGATAAACGTCCCAGGAGGGCAGGTTATAAAAGAACAGGGGGAGATGATACCAGAACAAAGGGATCCCTAAAAGGTAGGAAGAGGGCATGGAAATGAGAGTTTTTTGAGACAAAATTTAGGTTACATCCTTCTCCCAGCCACACCACTGCCAAAAGATAAGCCAGCTCCAAGCTCAAGTTAATAAGGAATGTTGACTCTGCTTCTTCTCTCCCGTTTTTGGGATTTTTCAGCTTAATATTCAAGAGTCCCTCAGTGACCCAGCCTACCTTTCTAGCCTCCTAAGACACATAGCAGTGTGCCACAATATTTGTGGAAGGAATAAAGGCATGAATGAGAGACTATCCCTTTCCCACTAAACATGCCTGCTCCAGCCACATGGAAAGCCGTACTGTGACCCAAAAACCAAAAACACAGAGTTTTGCTACTTTTGCCTTCTTTTTTTGATGCGTTCTATCCCATGAACTTGCACCACTGAAATTCTACTCTTCTGTCATGGTTTGATTATAAACACCATGTGTTTTCAGAAGTCTTCCCAAATCTCTGCATTGATAAAGAATTCCTTCTCTCTAGATCATCCAATCACTTCATCATTACTTCCAAAAGAATAACTCTTAAGTGTGCCCGGTATTATCATTACTTGGACAAAATTTGCTGAATGGCAAATTAGGAAGTGGGGATACAGTTCTGAATAGAAGGCAGACCATGCTTCAATACTAACCACATGCAAAGGCTTGAAGAGCTGAATCTCCACGCCAAGTCTGCGGTTGCAAGTGGCTCTCCAGATGGTAAGTGATGCTAGAGGTCAAGAGGAAGGCAAGGATCAGATCACTTACAGTCTTGGGTTCCACCTCAGGAACTTGAACTTCCCAGGGAGTGATGGAGAGTCGCTGCCGGGATTTAAGCAGGGATACGGACCATTTCTTGTCCATCTTTGTAACATAGGGTCAACAAACACAGTGCCTGGAAATAACCACATGGCCAGGAATTCAGTGCTTACTGTGTGCCCAGCACTGTGCCAGTCACTTCACATACATCAGTTAGTAGGCTCCAATGAAAGTTTATGCCATTAAAATGAATGGAATTTCAGCTCCATCCTATCTAGCGTAAAAATAGAAACTGTCATTATAGCTTCAGCAGAGTTAGAAAATTATAAGTTTAAAGAAGTTTAGTCATGAAAAAGGAGAAGAATAAAGGAGAGAATTTGATTATTGCTCAGCTAAAGGTCAAACCAAAAAGATTCAGGTAATAAAAAAGGATGGGTAATTTTTTTAAGTGGTAAAAGAGCTAAAAAGGATTTTATAAACACTTTAGGGGAGGAAAAGATAAACCACAGAGAAAAATGGGTCTTCTAATAAATGAGTGGGAAAAGAGAATTAACAATAAATGAGAACAGCTGAAATATTGAACTCATCCTTTGCAAGAAAAATGAGAGGAAATAACTTAGATTCTGAGCAAGTAATAAAAATCTTGCAAAATACTTAATAGGGATAGAAATCTAGTGAGGGAATATTCATTAAATTTAATTTATCATTTTTAAATAGACAGCCTAAAGCCCTCACAAGGTGCTTTGCCACTGGAATCAGATCAGTTCGTTCCCTCCCTAATTTGGCTTCTGAAGACACTGCCCCTTAGGAAAGACACCGTCAGTATCACCCCCTCAGGGTCAGCTTCTCACTAGAATGCAAAAGGGACATTTTGAGGAAAAATTTCACATTCATACAAAAATCATGCAGCTGTTTTTCATCAGAGCAAAATAATGATCAAAATCCCGGTTTCAAAGAAGTCAGGCTCAGAGGGGTCCATGCTGGCGTTCCACGTTGACTTTTTATAGCTGAGAAAATCAAGGCTCCGGGGAAGGAATGGCTGTCCCACGATGACGCAGTCACATCTGGTGGGATGTCAGACATAACACAGCCTCACCCAGGAGCGTGGAGCAGGGCTTGCAAGAGGAGATCCGGGTGAAGTTATCACCTGCCCCAGCTCCTCTGAGCCTCTCCTCCACTGCCCTGTTAGGCTGGGTTGGGCGCCCCCTTCTGGACACTCAGAGAAATATGGGCATTTTTCAATCTCTGCTTTCACCCTGTTTCACACTGACTTGTCCTCTCCTCTTTTTCCTCCAGACTGCGGGTTCTATGAAGGGAGGGACTACACCCTATTAAATGGTGTCACCCAAGTGGCTACTCAGGAAATGCTTGTTGAATGAACAAATGGATACATGAACAAAGTGAAGACTCCAAAAGTAGATTGTTGAACACCCTCGAGCTGTAACTATGAAACCAGAGTGGAGACTCTATAACCAGGAACATATGTGCTGTCTCCATGCCACCCAGCACCCACCCGCCTCATGGAGAGGCACCTGGAGAGCTGGACCAAAAACTCAACTCTCTTTGGTGACCCTTTCTTGTTCCCTGTGGGCTCCTCCTCAGGGAATAATTAACCAACAAAGAGCCTGGCCAGCAAAGAAATAAGCAGGATCTGCGTAATGCCACTGACCTATTCACCTGCTTCCCTTATGTGGCTTGAACTGAATGCCATGCAGGGAAAGCGGCCCAGCTGAAGCACTTGAAATCTGGGAAGAAATGGGATTCATCACAACGAAGGCAGGGCAGACCACACGCGGCTCAGGTGTGTGTTCAGGAGGCTGTGAGTGGAGGTGACTTCTGAGCAGGTGCCTAGTCTCCTCCTGGAATGCCTTCATCGCTCAAGTCCAAATCCGTTGGGCCCAAAGGTGGCTTCCCCAAAGGGGCTTGTCTGACACCCCAGTCAGAAGTACCTTCTATCTCTAAACTCACAAGGCATCTTCTTGGTCTACTGTTAGCCTTTGTCACAGTTGGCTCTATATACTGATTGTGCAGTGTTGTCCGTTGGGAGCTTCCAGAGGGCAGGAAATATTCCGAACTCATCACTTCATTCGTGCTCTCTAATTCGATTTCCAGACCACAGCAGTAAGAGTGGTCGTAAGAGTGGTAAGAGTGGTAAGAGTAGCAGGACTTCATAAGAATCGTGGTGAGTCACACAGCCGAGGGCGGCAGCAGCATCACAAGCGGGGCACCTCTGAACACCTGCTATTCTGCCAGGCACTACGCACATTGTGTGTCTCCCTATTTCACCTAATCCTAAAAGCAACCCTAAACAGCATGTGTTTAGTATCTCCTTTTTACAGCCTTCTCCTCTCATAAGAAAAAAGAAAGATAAGCGGGATCAAATAACTTACTTACAGGTGACAGAACCAGGATTTTCACACCCACGGCTCACGGACATCGGAATCTGCTCTCTAATCAAATGGGTGCACTGGCTTGGCTACTAAAAGGTGCAGAAATCCTGCCACTGGCTGCAATGTCAACCTGACTTCAATGTCATCCCGAATTCAAAGGCACCACTTTTCCTGGAGACCCACCTTCAGTCTCCACTGCTCCTGAATGGGCCGCCGTGCTCCATCTTAGAGAATCTGGGAGTCGTAAGGCCCTCGGAGATAAGCTCACCTGGGACGGAAGCCCTGGAAGTTCACGGCCTGCCTAAGTCACTGGGGCTGAAAAGAAGCAGCAGCCTGGTAACCTGGCTCCCAGAGGCCAGACGCTCTCTTTGTTATTCCTCAGTTTTTTTGACGTTGAGATGCCAGGCTCAGTAGAAAACCCATGCGGAAGCACAGAACAATTGCCTTCTGCTCAGTCCACGATGTCAGAGTCCAGGGCTGCTGTTATTTAGCATTGACGACAAGGGAAACACCATCAGCATGGCCAATTTCCCCTGCTCTAGTCTGCCTCCTGTCCTTTCCACCCCCACACCTACTGTCTGTGAGTTGACAGCAATCCTTCAAACAGAAGCTCTGTTTATTGGGGCGCCTGGGTGGCTCAGTCAGTTGAGTGTCTGACTTAGGCTCGGGTCATGATCTCATAGCTCATGAGTTCAAGCAGCACGTTGGGCTCTGTGCTGATGGCTCACAGCCTGGAGTCTGCTTTGGATTCTGTGTCTCCCTCTCCCTCTGTCCCTAACCCACTCGCATTCTGTCTCTCTCTCAAAAATAAATAAACATTAAAAATTTTTTTAAAAATATCAGAAGCTCTGTTTATTACAGAGCTGAGAGCTGGGTTTCCATGCCTGCCCCCAACCTCCTGGTCAATGAAATTAACAGCTAGGCCTCTTACCAAATGCATTTGCTTCCTGTCCCTCTTCACTACAGTTTGTGTCCCCTTACTGCCCTGGCCGCTGTGGGGCAAAGAATGCCTGTTCCCTCTACTGGCATCAGGTGAGAAGGTGGGTCTCTGGGCGGGCTAGTTTGCTGCCCCCTTTGTCTCGTGATCAGTTCATCTCACCTCCCATGGAGGCGTACCTAATGGAATGGTGTCTTCTCTATCAGAACCCCAGTAACGGCTTCCTAAAGTACTTGACTGTCCCTATGAATGAGGCACATTGGCACATAAACACAAGGCCTGAACAAAATTCCAAAGGTTCCTTCCTGTTCTATCCACAGTGCGATACTGGAAAGAACACAGTATCTCATTTCCTCTTGTGTAAACGTGGTATAATATCCACCATGGTTCTGAGAAGTCAGTGAGGCTAAATAGTAAAGTACACACAAAGCAGTAAGCGGTGTATGGATACATACTAGACGTTCAGTGGCCAGTAATTCTTTCCTTCCCCTCCAACCTTCCCTCCAGAGGTAGCTGCAATGCAGTCACTTTCCCCGAGCCCTCGCTGAGTGCCTTTCTCCACCCCAGCCCAAATTATGAAGATGTTTCATTGACACTCATAATTTCTCATGACAACGGTCACATTCTGAGTTTCGTTATTACTATTCACGGATCTTTGAGTCCGTGACAGGGATCTTGTCTTATTCCTCTGGCTTGTGGCAGGTGTATGGAGTTTCACTGGATTGAAATGGATAGGACTTCACACTACTGGCACCACCCGGAGCTTGCTGTGTGACCTCTCTTTGTACCTAAACTCACATACTTACAATAGAGGAGGGCAAGGCTAGAAGAGAGGCTGCTGTCTGAGGCCATCAGCTTGCAAATTGTCCTCCTCACATCTGCAACACCAGCATCACCTGGGAACTCCTTCGAAATGCAAAATTTCAGGCCCCCACCCTACACCTATTGAAGCAGAAATCCTAGCGCTGGGTCCAAAAGATCTGTGTTTCACTGAACCCTCCAGGTGATTCTGATGCCTGCTTATTGAAGATTGAGACCCACTGACCTTGGAGCTTCTGAGGACTCCCAGAGTTGTATGCAAACAATGTGGTGTGTGTGTGTGTGTGTGTGTGTGTGTGTGTGTGTGAGTGCACATGTGTGTGAGCACACACAAACACACGTGCAGGTTCAGTTCCAGACCGCCACAACAAAGCAAGGATTGCAATAGCGTCAAATAAATTTTTTGGTTTCCCGGTACATATAAAAGTTAGGTGTACATTATACTCTAGTCTATTAATTATTCGATAACATTATGTCTAAAAAAACAATGTATACACCTTAATTAAAAAACATTTTATTGCTGGGTGCCTGGGTGGCTCAGTCAGTTATGCATCCAACTCTTGATTTTGGCTCAGGTCATGATCTCATGGTTCGTAAGTTCGAGCCCCACATCTGGCTCTGTGCTGACAGTGCAGAGCCTTTTTTGGGATTCTCTCTCTCTCTCTCTCTCTCTCTCTCACTCATGCATGCTCATTCTCTCTCTCTCTCTAAGTAAACTTTTAAAAAGTTAAAAAAATCACTTTATTGCTAAAACAATTCTAGCCAACATCTTGAGCTTTCAGCGATTCATAATCACTGACCACAGATCACCAAATATGACACAGATACATTAAATGAGCAAATGCTATTGGAAAAATGGTACCATGAGACTTGCTGGAAGCAGAGTTGCCCCGAACCAACTCATAAAAAACACAGCATGTGCGAAGTGAAGTATGTTTGTATACGTATACTATGTTTTATACTAGATCACATATACTATATATTACACAGTACAGAATATGTAATTAGGCAAGTGTGGATATATACTCGCATGTCCTTTCCCTCAAGAGAGTCTGCATAACTTTCATTGTATTCCCAAAGGTTTCATGACCTTAAAAAGAGGTGGACACCCCTGGATAAACCTTGCCCTGCAGTTCCTTCCTGATAAAAAATATTGAGTCTTACTAGAAAGAAGAAGCATATGTGACGATGAACATAAATGCTGCCTAATTGCCATGCTGATTGATTAGACAAATATGAGCTAAGGGACCGGGAAAATGTGCCAACGTGGAGTTCAAAATGGAATGGTCTTTTTTTAAAAAAAAATTTTAATGCTTATTTATTTTTGAGAGACAGACAGAGGGTGAGTGGGGGAGGCACAGAGAGAGTGGGAGACACAGAATCTGAAGCAGGCTCCAGACTCTGAGCCGTCAGCACAGAGCCTGACACGAGGATTGAACCCACGAACCTTGAGATCATGACCTGAGCCAAAGCCAGAAAGTTAACCAACTGAGTCACCCAGGAGCCCCCAAAATGGAACAGCCTTTACATAAGTCTGCCAAGTGCTTCCAGGATGAAATCCATCCCAGACCTCTGTTCCTCCCCACACCCTGGTGCCAGTGCCCCTTCCATCCCTCAAAAATCACAGCTTCTCAGAGGTAGGAGGGTCTTCAGAGTTCAGCCGAGCCCCGGCTACGTATTAAGACCCACTAGGGAATTGTAGAAAGTACCAGAGGCAGAGCCTCCTCCCAGAGACTCTTCCATAATTGGTCTCTATTTTTAGAAGTTGCCCAAGTGATTCTAAGGCATCGAGGGGAGTGTTTCTCAAAAATTATTGTGTCTTTCTCCCTGCACTGCAACAAAACCAGGTCACTTTTAGGCGTATCTGCCACTGACCCTGCTATCAAATGGTAGAGGCAGCAGCAGAGGCTAGGGGAGAAGGGCTGTAAATGAGGACTCGGAATTAGAATTCATTCATGAGCTCAGATCCCTGCTTTGCCGGTTCCTGCTCTCAGAACCACCCGGAATCTCATGATCTTTGTAAACTGGGTTTCTTTGGCGGTAAAAGAAAACAACAAAACAACAAAACAAAAACAAAAAAACAGGGGCGCCTGGGTGGCTCAGTCGGTTAAGCGTCCGACTTCGGCTCAGGTCATGATCTCACGGTCCGTGGGTTCGAGCCCCGCGTCGGGCTCTGTGCTGACAGCTCAGAGCCTGGAGCCTGTTTCAGATTCTGTGTCTCCCTCTCTCTCTCTGCCCCTCCCCTGCTCATGCTCTGTCTCTCCCTGTCTCAAAAATAAATAAAACGTTAAAAAAATTTTTTTAAACAAAGCAAAAAACAAAAAGGAGAGTCCACATGCTGAGAAGGAAATGAAGCCAATGAAGGAATTTGTAAATGGTGAGGCACTTAGGTGTGGTGATAAAATGATGCTCCGGGGGGGGGGGGGATGAGGGCCCACTGACCATCTCGGTGGGAGGCTGGTGACAAGCTTACCCTCAAAGAGTCAGGTGGCACTGGGAAGGGAGGTGGCGGCAGCAGCCCTACTGAGCTTCTTCCCCAACCTTTTGGAGTGAGGAGCACTGAAGGGTTAACCTACTCCAAAACTGATGCTCTCAGGCTCTGCCTGCTGCTGGCAGGATTGCTTTTTGTTCATGCTAATTAAAAACAGGTGCATTTGCCTGCGACTCAGGCTAGGAGGCCTTCTCGGGCCTGGTTGTCCTGGAGACTGCCATCTCCACAGGCAGTCAGTTTAGGGGGAAGGGTTCTGGCTTCATTTGCATGTGAGAACTCGGGTTTCACCTGAGCTTCATAAAAAGAACAGAAAAAAATGATATGTGCTTAGCTGTTCTCTGGGAGAGAAAATGGCTTGACTATTGCTGCAAAGGCAAAAAGTAGCAAAGAATGAACGCGGCTGCTTTAAAGGCTCACGGACAAGAGCCTTTGTAAACGGGCAAGAGCTGTGGCTGGCAAGCCAGAATTCGGGTTCCAGAGCTGCCTCAGTGCCTCTGTCTGACCTTACACAGCTGGACAATCATACCTAACATTGTACACTATCTCCTTTAAGCCTGTTTTTATTCCAAACTTAAAGAGGTGAAACTGAGGTACCAGGGGACCCGTTGCTCAAAGTTACTGGGTAAGCACGAGCCACAATCCAAATCCAGCTCTCCTGTGCTTTCCTATCTCCACCATGCTGCTTTCTCCTGCTCTGAGCTTCCAACTCCTTCACAAAATGAGGAGTTCACGCTATCCTCAGCTTCCTTCTTGCCTCCCCGTCCAGAACACGGGTCCACCCCACTGTGGAAGAGTAGACTGTTTTTCCTCCAGCCTAAACCTGTTTTGCCATCTCAGAATCAAGACCCCTCAGCCAGTCCGAGCCTGGGTTTTCTGACCCAGCTAAGGAGTCGAGGGGTAGTTGAGAGACAACACTGAGAAAGAGACCGGCCCATGCAACAGACCAAGGGCACCAAATATTAATTTGACTTTGAACTTGGTGGTGGGGCAGACTTAAAGCTGGTGGGTGATATGGATGTCAAAATGAAGCCAAGGTCTGATTTATGGTGGCTAGGATCTGCACCCAAGGATTTGACATCAGATTATGACCCACCCGTCCCCACTTTTTAATTTATGGCTCTTGAGCCAATTTAATTGGATTTGTCTTCAGTGGGTCTGTTTATTGCCATTTGAGAAGGCAGGCTTATAAGAGCCTTTGAAATTGTGTTGGGATGGTGAAGAATCCGAAGATAAGAATTCCAGTACTCCTTCCTAATTTCCCCACACAGTGTGAAGCAGAGTGAGAGGAGTCTCAGTAAGTGCATTACCAAGAATGACTTGGCTGGATTACAACTTGGGAAAAGTTTAGCAAAATCAACTTCTTTTCTCCAAGTCAGTCACTTGAGGGTTTGAAAACTTGTCTCTCTGTTCCTTCCTTTGAACAAAGAAGCTCAAAGTTACCTCTCTGAACCTTCCCCTCAAATTTAGCTCTCAAATGTTGTCGAAAGCAAATTTTTGAACAATCTACCAGCTTTTCAAGATCACTCAACTTAGCTGTCACTCAACAACTCTGAAGGAGCTGTAAAAAAAAAAAAAAAAAGGCAGAAATTGCACTGGTCTTGAAGTCAGAAAATGTGCTTTTGTTTTTTATCTCTACCTTGTTTGACCTTGAACAAGTCACTTCCCTTTTTGACTCAAGGATTTACTCACCTATAAGACAGAAGAGCAAGGACCTCTGCCCACCCCCCCTTTCTGCCTCAGGAATCCATGAAGATCATCTGGGATGGGAAGGATACATGCCAGGCAAATCTGAAACACTCTCATCACTTACACAATCATGCTGGCTCTTCCTCAGGGCTGGGGATCATGAGGCAATTGCCCAGTGGTAGCACAGGACAGTACATGGGTTTTAGAATGAGGCACACTGAGATCACACCCCAGTTCTACCATTGAAGACCCTCTCCTATGACCTCTGAGCCATATTTTCTGCTATAAAATAAAAGTAAGATATCACTCATTTGTTGTCAAGATCAAAGAAAATGATTTAAACCCCAATAGCTAACATAAAAATCTCCTTCTCTAGTCTAGTGGTTACGCACCCAGTTTCTACCGACGGTCTGGTTCAGACACCCTACAGAACTTCTTAGCTGTGTGGTCTTGGACAAGATACTTAACCTCTCTGTGTCTCAACTTCCCCATCTGTAAAATAGGGAGAATTGTAGTATAGTCATAAGGATGAGTAAATTATTTAAAAAGTGCACAGAAGGATGCTGTCCATGGTAAGTGCTACCTGTCATTTTAACAAGAACGAACGCACATCTCTTCTTTACCCAAGCTGCACTAGTAGACAGAACTAATCATAGGAAAGGGTAACCCTAACTCTGACCTTCATCACCACCTCAAAAAGACAAACTCTTCCAATCAGGAAAATCTGCCTCCCACAGGCACTTACCCAAAACAGAACAAACACAGAGAGAAGAATCCCATGAAGTCACCACCATGCCAAATGACCTGGTGGCTTAGAAAAGAAGTGAAAGGGGAGACACGGATGTGTCTGACAGCCCTCTTCTTGTTTCTCTGGTTTAGATCTCTCCTTTCATGTGCTTAGTCACTGCAGAAACTGGGAATCCATCCTCTGACACACTGAGCTTCTCTGGGTAACTTATAAAATTTCTCACCAGGTATTTATTTAAAAAAAAAAGAAATCCCTTTAACAAGTCAATTTAGAAGTCCTATGGTGTTCATCTGTTACAAGGGGATTTTTATCTGAAATAATGTTATAGGCCAAGGTTTCATTTTGCCTCCTATTCTATATCCTGGTCTGGAGCTATTTTATTTTAAACAACACAAGGCATAGACTGAAATTTCCCAAGAGCATTTCAAAGAGCAATTTCTCATTTCCTGCCCCTATGAGTTTATGTTCTTAAAATAGAATTGTGCTAAATATTTTCTTCTGAAATCAGGTTAATATGAACATGAAATGAGAAAGAAAAAAACTTGAAAGGAAAGAACATTAAACCTCTTACAAAATGCATTTATAAGAAGCTGTATCTTCCTCATGAAAATGAAAACAAGCTACTCATTGGCATTGGAATGTATTTAACTTCCATTCACTCATTAATTCACAAATATGTGTGGAATGCCTTCTATATTCCAGAGGCTGCCATCAGCACTGGAGTTTATAGTCTGTCGGGAAAGAAGGACAAGTAAAGAGATAAGTAGAATATAGGCATGTGCTGTAGTAGAAGCAGGCACGGTGTGAGTGGAGTTCAGAGCTCGATACCCCAATCACTGAAAGGTGATCAGGGAAGGCTTCCTGGAAGAATATCCCAAGACCTGTAAGAGTTAGGTAGAGAAGAAAAGGGCCTTGACTACAAGGAGGAACTCATGTCTAAAACCACAGAGGCCCAAAGATCGGGAAAGAAAGCAAGGGTAAAACATGAAAGTAATAGAGGGCTAGAACATGAGGCCAGAGAGGAAAGCCAGGACCAGACCAGGGAAAGACATGGAACCTCAACTAAGGAATTTCACTTCTATCCTGACAGGTATAGGAAGCCAATAATGGACTTGAAGCAAAGAAATAATGTCTTCAAGTCTGGGTTGTAAAGGGATAACCTGGTTACTGTGTGGGTAGTGGAGTGAAAGGCATTAAGGCATGGGAAAGGAGACCGGTAAAGAAGATTCTATAATGATCCAGTGAAAAGTGATGAGGGCCAGAATAAAAGGCAGTGAATGTGAGAAAGGAGAAGCAGGCACAGCTCTGAGGGTAACTGGAAGAAAGACACCAAACACTTGTGTTTTATCATCTTCCATTCACCCCATCACTGAGGCAAGGATTTCTGCCCTAGTAGCAGAGATGACCAAACATACCACACTTGACACTGGACAGCAGATGAGACAGCCATTTATGAGTCGCATATGTTTACAACCGGGGCAGAGGACATCACACACAGCACAGGGCCACATGGGGAGGGCCTGGGAACAGACTGCACCAGCAGAAATAATGGGAGGCAGATTTTATAGTATCAGTAGGGTGAGGTGCCCCGTGCTTCCCATGGGAGGATGTAATGGGCTTGTTTGAACAATTCTGTGAGCTGGCAGGGAGATGAAACCTGTTACTCGGGTATAAGCAGGAACCATGCCTTGTCCCATGATAAAAAGCATTGTTTAGCTAGGGGGCCTTATCTGCAAGAACAGAATTGGGAACAGAACAAATGGTTAAGCCATTTGAGGGTCTTCCTGATTTTACCAGATGTCAAAGAAGCACATAATAGTGAGTCAGAATGTTGGGTCCTACACCATAGCATGTTACTGAAAGAACATAGAAGGAGAGAGGAAAGTGCAGATATCTCTGGGATATCTGACTTTTGGGATGATGATACACTTCTCTGAGATAAAGGGTTCAGAAGGTGCATATTTTAGAGAGATCATCATGTGTTCACTTTGAGCACATAGAGATGAAGAGACAGAGTATGAAGTTCATAGGTCAAGTTGGAGATGCCTAATAAGTAACTGCATATAGATATCTGGAAGGTCAGGGAAGTTTCACTCTCCACCTTCTGAAATTCTTTCTCTTTACATACACCCTATTCATGGTTTTTGGCTTAAGCTACCAGGTTTTGGAGTGTTTGTTATGCAGCAAAAGCTAACTGATGCATGCACATTGTAAAGTAAGAATGAGAGCCAAGTTTCCAGTGAATGACAGGACTGACCCTGGAGGGGCAATAATGGAGACAGAGCAAGTGCATGTGACGAGTTTAATTTCCTTCCTATTTTTCTAGACAATCAGCTTATTATCAAAGGTTTCTGGTGAGAAAAATTATTATTTATATATCTGCTGGTTCTTTGTGGAAGAGCATTTAACAAAAGTTAGGAGCCCTGTGTCAGAAGGTAGTATAGTTTAGTGGTTAAAGGCTGAGACTCTGGGGTCAGAAAGAATTGCATTTGACTGTAAACTCCTTGCTTCTCTTTTATAAGCTGTGTGACATGGCACAAGTTACTGAACCTCTCTGAGACTTGTGTGGGTTTTTTTTTTTTTATCTGTAAAATGGAGATAATGATGGTACCTATTACATTGTCATAAAGATTAAATCAAGATGCTTGACAACATGCCTTGGGGGTTGCTGGTATCCTCTCTGCATTAACCTGCCTTACGATACAGAGAAAAGCCAGACCCCCACTCTCTGACTTTGGTTTCCCAACTGTAAAATGAGAAGTTTCCATTAGAAAATCTCTGAGTCCCTTTGCAACGCTAACATTCTATGAAAGCAAAGTATTCAATACTTATAAGGTGAAAACATTCTGTGCATTTTTAAAAGACATTTAAATAAGTGTATTGCAGCTTTACAGGAAATTTTCATTGTTTTCTTGGATTTTTTTTCCTTAAAAAAATATCAGAGAGCTGCTTGTCAGTACCAAGATAAAGCATATCGCATCTAAGTTATATCCCGCTGACAGTCTGTTTTGTAGCATTGCTAAATATCATGCCTGGATTGCTTTCAGTAAAAAAAAAAAAAATAAGAAAGATAGCATACATCAAGTCCAAAGAGCAATTTTTCTCACTGTAACTACTGTAACGTGCCACAGCAATCTTGCCTAGCAGATGGACCACTGTGTGATGGTTAGCTGCTAAGCCCTGTTTGATAATTTATTGGCTCTTCCTTGTCTCAGCAGATGCCTCATGTATGCAGATATGGCTAAGCCCACAGTCTCTGAGTCTGAGGTTATTTTCTTTCCGGTCATCCCAGCAAGGCAGACAGTGCATCACATGTACAATGTTTATTGTTCTCTTCCCAAGCCTGTTCTCAACTCCCTGTCCATAAGGTAGGCCAGATTGTAACATATTCCTTCTTTGTCACCCATGAATAATATGAGAAAACAGAAACAACACATGTGCTTTTTCATGTTCCTCCCGGAAACAAGTCATGTGCTGGCTGGACCACGTGCAAGAAGACCCAAGGATTCTGATCTACATAGAAAGGGTCAGAAAGTTTTAAATGAATGTATCAGTTACCTGTTGCTACGTAGCAAGTCAACTTAAATTTGCAGCTTGGAATAATGCACATTTATTATTTCACAGTCACTGTGGGTCAAAAACTGGGCATGATTTAGCTGGTTCCTCTGTTACAATCTCTCATGAGATTGCAATCACAGTGCTGGCCATGAGTGAGGTTTTATCTGAAGGCTTGACTGGGGAAGAATCTACTGCCAAGTTCACTCACAAGGTTGTTGGTAGGATTCAGTCCCTGAAGGCCTTTGTTTCTTGCTGGCTTCTGGCCAGGTGCCACCCTTATTTCCTTTGTCAGATGGGCCTCACCAACATGGCAGCTTGCTTCATCCAAGCCAGAAGGGGGAGAGTCTACAGGAAGATGCAAGTTACTGATTTCTATAACCTAATAACAGAAGTGCTGTCCTTTCACCTTTGTCATATTCTATGGTTAGAAACAAGTTGAAAGGAGAGCATTACACAAAGTGTCAATACGAGGAGGCAGAGATCATTGAAGGAGATTTTAGAGTCCGCCTGCCACAGCAGAAGTCAAAACTAGGCTTCCACCAGGGTTAGGCAGTGGGAACCGTACGGCCTGGACATTGCTCTGCTCCCTCAGCCACATGCCCTGAAGCAGCACTGTGGCCATCCTGGATAAGAAATACAATTTATCTGACATTTTACACAAAGGTACCATATGTACTAAAAGTAGCCTCCAGTCAAAAATGCACATGCCTAGGGAGAGGGGCACCTCCATAACCAGGAAGAGGTGGGGTCTATGATAAACTGGCAAGGTAATGCTCCCACCCAAAGGCATTCAAATTCTTCCTCCCCACCTCTTCCTACCATGACCTCCCAGATACAGCCTCTTCCAAACAAATCACATGTGTGGGCCAAACACAGCCAAGGCCTCCAGATGTGACCCTTTTTGTATAGCTTGCTGCACCTGAGATTCAGCCCCTTCCTTCTGGGAGGAGAGAGGGTTCACAGTCCTTGTGAATTTGTGTTCCCTCCATGCTTAGTCCCGAGAGCCAGCCATGGAGTAATGGAGTAGGGACTGCCCTCTCTAGAAGGCAGGTCTTAGACTGCTGACCTCACTCTACCCTGGGATCATCTTGCCTCACATCCTAGTTCTTTGTGCTTCATCCATTCAGTGAGGGATTTCTGAGCACCTACTCTGTACCAGACACTGCTGGAGGCATTTATAGAAGGATGGAAATGAGATTCTTGCCCTGGAGAAGGAAGAAACCCATGCAGAGAAATCAATGCAATGAAGTTTTCTCTGTACATAATCTCAATCTGACCCAAGCAGAGTTGGGGCACAAAGGGATGATGTCAGAAAAGAGTTCAGGGAGGAAGAGATGGTTGGTTTCACTAAGCCTTTTAAAACTAAGTGAAGAGAAGTACTGTGGGCCAGAGGAGAGCATGCAAAGTCAAGGAGCGTCCTCTTAGTGGCCATATCTGTAAGACAGATGCAAGAGACTGATGCCACCTGAGAGCTGCAGCCCCAACCCTGAGGGTCACCTGGACCATACTAACAAGTCTGCACTTAGCCCTGTGGGCAATAAGAAGCCCCTGAAAAGCTTCTGACAGAGGCCACAGGCATGATCAGATTGGCATTTTATAGAGCTCACTATGGCCTCAGTGGGGACAGATTAGAGAGGTCATGCTTAAAGCTCTGGGCCAGGCATGAAGCTTCCTCAGTGATCCAGTGGGGAGGGAGGTGAGGTATGGATGGAGAGATGTCAAGGGGCAGGGCTGATGGGAGAATGATGGTGAGAAGCTAGCCTGCACTGGGACAGGAGGACTAGGGGTGGCACAGAGGCAGCCAGAAAAAAGAGTTCCTGCCAAAATCTCAGAACCATTTAGAAGGAGAAAGGAGAGTATGGGGGCAACTCAGTAGATGGTAGCACCAATTTCCAGAATAATTAGCATAGAACCTGGAGCACCTTTGAGCAGAAAGATGTCAAAGCTGCTTTTGTACATGTGGAACATCATGTTCCTGTGGCTTATTCCAGTTGAGATGAACAGTGAACAGGTGTATGCACAGGTCTAGAGCTCAGGGTAGTGGTCTTTGCCACTTTCTTAAAATCATAATTTTTTTCTCTTCCAGAGAGGATGGTTTTAGGCCTGTCCACCTAAAAATATATAGAGTCTTAGTAAATAAACTTAAGAATGAATGTTTGGATTTTAGCTTTTTACTGTTGCAGAAAAAGGAAATGAGGTTTCTCTCATTCATCTGTGAGCCTAGAAGGGGTGATGTCAGTTCCGAGCTGCTAAGAGAAAGAAGTTGCTCCTCGAGCATGAGATGCCTTTCAAGTTCAAACCCAGAGCAAGGAATGACCTGGACTTAAGGGACCATCTTCATGTCATGTGTTGTGAGTGAGTGAATGAGTGTAAGCGAGCGTGTGTCTGTGTGTGTGAGTGAGCATGTGTGTGTGTGAGCGTGTGTGTGTGTGTGTGTGTGTGTGTGTGTGTGTGTGTGTGATTTGTAAGCTTCAGAAGTCATCCTCCCCGAGCACTATACCTGACTGGAATCTAAAGAATGGTAACACATAGAATTGCAAAATATAATTTCTACTATATATTTTTTACAACTCATCTTTGCTATAATGACAAATATGGTGCTAAACGCTTCTCCATCTTCCCTACCAAAATCTACCCACACTCACACCCTTTTTCAAACTCAAATCTTCTAGCCTGCCATTATTAATATTCAAGGAATATTTATTGACTATCTGCTATATGCCAGGAACCCAGGTAGGTACCTGTGTGTTCAGAAATTGAAGGTCCCTATTAAAATGAAGATGTCACCTTGGAGATAAAGCATATGAAACTAAAGGTGACTTTGGTATTTTACCAATTTGGGAAGCCTGGACCCTGGCAGGACCTGAGTGACCAGACAGCAGTGACTGAGGGAAGTTGTAGGATGAGGGCACAGGCTATGGGTGGAGGAAGGTGGGTCTGCTCTGGGTCCTACTATTTCCCGGGTGTACTTGAGTAAATGACTCTCCTTTGCTAGAGATTGACTTTCTCATCCATAAAATAATGACATAGGTTAGAGATCATTTAAGTTTTACTGATGGTGAGATGGAGGCATCTGAAACACTGTTGGGAAGATGGTGGTTTTTGAGAAATGGTTGGTAAAGGGGCTAGTTACTCACAGGAAGTAAAAAAATATCAACTACAACTCACATTACTATTTTCCCTACTACTCATCTTGGGTAAACAGTGTTTACTTATTCATTCATCACTGCAAGCCAATCTCGGGCCAAGCTCTACATGGACACTGGAAATAGACACTTCCGGGTTCCCCTTCCTTTTAGGAGCTCGGAGTTCATGGGGAGCAGAGCTATGCACAGATCACTGCAGTGGATGGTAAGTGCTGATGGAGTTTGTACAAAGTTCAGTGGAAGCCAAGAGGGCTAAGTATGGCAGGTAGGCCCACCAGAAGTGACACTTCATCCACCCAACATGTGCTTCTCTAGTGTTTGCTCCAGAACAGGTGGTAGTCCCTCCCTCTACAGTCCCAAGGTGAACCAGACAAGGTCCATACTCTGCAGTGAAAAAGCATACATTAGAGTTCAAAAGAAAAAGTAGAGATTTGTTTATTGAACAAGGGAAACAAAGATATCCCAGTACAGAGGAAATGGCACAGGCCACAGCTTACAGTGTGGAAGAGGCAGGGACATTAAGGAGCTTGCAAGTGACCTGCTCTGGCCTATCCCAGCCAAGCATGCATTCTGAGGAGGGAGAGGAGATGAAGTTTAGGGACAAGGCAGGTGCCCCGTGCCCTGCAGCCCGGTGGACCACCCAAGCTGAGGAAGGGGATGCACAGGAAGGCATCAAAGTTCTCTAAGCTGGAGATCTGAGGGCCTGATCAGATGTACATTTTTTGGAAAAATCTTTTCTGCAGCTGGGAGAGACTAGTTTGGAAGAAAAAAAGACTGAAAGCAAAGTTTTGCAGTCATTTAAGAAGGTGAATTTTGGAAAAGAACTGCTACTACACTCTCTTTAGTCTACTTTTACCTCACTAGCCTGGACCTTTCTTTGCATATGTGGTCATTTCTGCATGCCACGTTCAGCCAACCCTCTATGAAACTCACATACAATGCACCTGCCGCGGTAAGGACACATCTCCTTTCTGATATTCCCAAGAGTCCGCACATCAATGTGGAGGGTGGAACAATCTTGAAATTTAAGGGGAAAGAGATTTTGAGTGATACAAACTAAGATCAATCCAAGAACAACACAATCAAATAATTTTTTCCAGGGAGCTTCTCCGGAACCTTCAGAGAACACTGAATGCAGGTTACGGCCACTGAGAAGATATAAGAGATTTTAACATCTCCCGAAATATATGCAGGAATATGTAATGGACTACTTGGTGCTCATTTGAAATTCCGCTTCAGACTAAATCTCCAGAAAGAAGTTGCTTTATATTCCTTTTACTACCAGTGCCTCACAGCTGAATCCACAGAGCCACAGGCCTGCCCGCTACATCTCCTCTCCAGACATAGCAGCAGGCTTCCAGCGTGCATTCATTTATCAGACATTGACATTGACAACTGAGCAAATTTAAGGCAAATCCTAAATGCTGTCCTCGGTGGAGCAGAGATACTCCAGTGGTATCCCCTCAGGTTCCTTGTTATTTCATATATAATAGTGTCCCCTAGTTATCTGAAAAGACCAAGCTAGAGGTTTCCTTTTGACCAGAAAAAATGGCCTTCTGTGAACTTCAGTTCTCATTTTCTCCTACAAAGTAATGAATGCCAACAGTAGTGAAACCTTTTAGGGAAAGGTGCTGAGGCTCTCACTTCGTTTTTTGGCAGTTCAGAGAAGTGGAGGAATTTCCCTCCCCCTATACAATCATTTCTCCAATGAAAACCTCATTTAGATTCACGCGTGATACTTCTAAAATGCAAGCATATCCTACAGGAGAGCTTTCTCTGCTTTCCCACCTTCATTTGAAGTGTATTGATTCTATGATTCTCCAGCACCTCACTGAAAGCTGCCTATTCCTGGACTGACAGTTTCGATTGGAAAGACATGTGTGAGATTTAGACAAGGGTAAGTACATTTCTACAGTGACTTCTATTTCCCCATAGCTGCATGACATAAAAGGTATGGCTTTTACAACGATCAATTTTCAGACTCAGAGCCTAGCACCCCCAGGTCATGCAGATGAGGAAAGTCTACATGGTGCTCACAATTTTTTTTATTATAATTATGTATCAATAATAATTACTCATGTTTTTACTCTTTTTTTCCAATATACAGAATTCTCACAAAGATATCTCATGAGCACTTCCACAAGGAGATTTCTAGGCACTGTCCCTAGCTCTTCCCCCCTGCCCCCCCCCCCGCCCCACACAAAGAGATATTATTCTAGAAATTTCCCAACTAGAAATATTCACAAACCCTAGAACTCAGTTCTTCTCTTGGTATCTGCCATGACATAACAAGACTACCCACTCCCAATTTGTCAATTATTCACAAAATCATCTAATGTAGCCTTATTTGTGACCTATAAAATAAGCTCATAAAACTTTAGGTTATGATTATGTAAAAGTTCAGAAAGTGTCCAGAAAAGCACTTTGTGAGCGGCATCACCCTCTGCATTTTGGCTCGTGTGTCTTCTCCTTTCGGAATGGAATTTTCCCCTTTTCCATATGACAAGATTATATTCATCTTCAAAGTCATTGTTCCAATGGAATATTTTCTGAATCCTTCAAAGTCATTGCTCCAGTGGAATATTTTCTGAGTCCCCACCCACATGGAGTGGTTTATTCAATCCCTCCTCAGTGATCCTCGCATATCCTTGTTCTCGCTACAGTTCTCATATGGCTAGTTGTATATTTTCTTGTCCTCTTAGTAGACTGTGAACCACAAGAGGGCAAGAACTGTGTCTTACTGTTAAATTAAGCTAAATTAAATATGGTGGAATGGAATGAAATTTCTTCATCCAAATTTTCAAATCCCCCCCCCCCCCCAGATCATTCTTCCCATGAGAATACGCTCCTAATTTCAAAATAGAAGTCAATGATAATGTGAGATTCACTTGTAAGAATCCACTCATCCTGTAGCCTGGTTGCCCCTGTTGGCCACATTTGTTCTGGAAAGTCTGCACTGCCTCCTAATGCAGAGTCTGAAAGTTGAGTGTGCTTAGAAATCCTTCAGGAAGTATTCAATTCATATTTCTGGGAAGAGTGTGATTGGGCCAAAATGCTACAATTTAACAAATTCGTTAGTGGTCCTGATACAGGAACTCATCAAATCTCACTTTGGAGAAACATGGTCTTGGTGAAATTAATAGAGATCTCACACCTAGTGCCCCTGAAGCTCAAGAGGCCTGAAACTCAGAGCTTCTCATCCAGCCACCACCTGTCATATTCTAGGCTTCCCTGGAAAGTGCTGGCACTCTGCGAGGCTTTTCAAACAACAGTGAGGTAAACTAAAGAGTTCTGATTGAAGGCAGAGTGACCTTCATTCCAATAGGCTCCACTAATGATTGGCTCTGTCCCAGAGTATAAAAATTGGGGGCAATAACATTATTCCAGTTAGCAGTTGTGCAGATAAGGAAAAATGCATATAATAGTTCCTGTTATATAATAGTTGCTCAATAAGAGAGAGCTTTCTTCTTTTTTTAAAAAAATTGTGGTACACATAACCTAAAATTTACCATTTTTAAAATTTATTTATTTATTTATTTATTTATTTATTTATTTATTTATTTTTTATTTATTTTGAGAGAGAGAGTGAGCACACATGCATAGGGGAGGAGCAGAGAGAGAAGGAGAGAGAGAATCCCAAGCAGGCTCCCTGCTGTCAGTGCACAACCTGATGTGGGGCTCAATCCCACAAACAGTGAAATCATGACCTAAGCCAAAATCAAGAGTCAGACACTTAACTGACTGAGCCACCTGAGTGCCTCTAAAGTTTGCCATTTTAATCAATTTTAAATGTACAGGTCTGTGGCATTAAGTATATTCACTCTGTTATGCAACCATTACCCCATACACATCTAGAACTTTTTCTTCTTTCCTGACTGAAACTCTGTATTCGTTAGACACTCACTCCCCATTCCTCCCACCCTTCAACCCCTGGAAACCACCATTCTACTTACTGTCTCTATGAATTTGACTACTCTAAGAACCTCATATAAGTGTTCTATGTGTCAGTTTGGCTGAGCCACAGTGCCCATATATTTGGCCAAACATTATGCTGGATGTTTCCGTGAACGTGTTTTTAAATGAAATTACCATTTAAATGAGTAGACTTTGAGACTGCCATCCATAATGTGGATGGGCTGTATCCAATCAGTTGAAGGTCTGAATAGAAGAAAAGAATGATCTCCCCTGATTAAGAGGGAATTCTCCAGCAAACTGCCTTCAGACTTCATCTGCAACACTGGCTGTTGCTGGCTTTCTCGCAGACTGCATTTGGATTCAAACTGCACCTCTTTCCTTAATCTTTTGGATTTGACAACCCTCCACAGTTGCATGAGCCAATTCCTTAAAATAAATCTCTCTTTATACATGTGAACATATATTGGTTCTATTTCTCTGGAGAATCCTGCCTAATACAAAGTAGAACCACTCAATATTTGTTCTTTTGTGACTGGTGTATTTAACGTAGCATACTGTCTTCAAGTTTCATCCGTGCAATACCCTGTGTCAAAATGTCCTCCTTTTTAAGGCTGAATAATGTTCCATCATGTGTACATACCACATTTTGTCAATCCATTCATCTGTCAATGGACTGCTGAGTTGCTTCCATCTTTTGGCTGTTGTGAATAATGCTGCTGTGAACACAGGTGTAGAAGTATCTGTCTGAGATCCTGCTCCCTTTTGGGGGGAGTGGACTCAGAAGTAGAATTGCTAGTTTGTATGGTAATTCTATGTTTAATGTTTTAAGGAATCACTATATCATTTCCACAGTGACTGCACCAGTTATATTCTCTTTAGCAATGCACAGGCTTCCAATTTCTCCATATCTTTGTCAAGATATTTGGTTATTTTCTGTTTTGTTTTGTTTTTGGACAATAGCATCACAAGTTTGGAGTATTATTACATTTTGGTCTTGATTTTCATTTCCCTCGTAACTAATGATGTTTAGCATCTTTTCGTGTACTTATCGGCCATATAAGTATCTTTGGAGAAATGTCTATTCAAGTGCTTTGTCTACTTTTCAATTGGGTTTTTTTGTTTTTTGTTGTTGAGTTATGGGAGTTATAGAGAGAACTTAATTGTTAACAAGGGTTATGGATTTTTTCCACAGGGTATTTTGTCTTTTATTCCTTTATCTTTTTCGTATTTACTGTTTTCCACTTTATTTTTCCCTTTGTCTTAATTTCTCAAGACTTGTTAGCTTGCTACTTGCTAGTTTTGTAGGTTATTAGCCTCTTCCTATTAATCTTATGCTGTACCAGAAACATTCAAATGAATGTTTTCTTCCTCTAAACAACCCCTTCTAGTTTCTTCTTCTAACTTGAGAACTCCCTAGTGTCATGTCATGAAGACCTAACTGCACGATCTTCTGCCTTTGATTCCAAATGCCAGTCTCCTGACTATATAATGACTGGAATCCTGGGGTGACTACTTTTATTTCTAAGTACATACCTTCCCACAACACATAGGAGGCAAACAAAATGCTTTTCACAATAGAAAGAAAAAATATAAGAGTTAGATATATTTTTGTTTGTGAGAAGCTTATATCATACTTAGGGAGAGCTTTGGTAGAAAAAAAGAAAAAATATAATGATTATTTACATAAGATATGGTTATGTAATATAAAATAAATACATAATTCAATGTAGCAATATTAGCATACTTCTCATTTTTTGGTATATATAATGGGCAATCATTTTCATGAGTCATATTTTTGTCACTCAAATATTTCTTCATTGATTTTTACCTGAAAGAAAACTCAGTTTAGTTTAAAGAGTTAGTCAGGTTGGTATTTTTTTTAAAGACCATGTATGTCACCATGACATTAATTGCTATGATACAAATCACACAATAGGATTTTATAAATCCTATGATATTTGGAAAGAACCAAAGGGAAACAGTGCCCTTTGCAGAAATGAAAGAATTTTGGACAGGGAAGAGCTACAGCTGGAATCTGTTCCTGTAGGTGCATCAGTACCCTCTCCACCTACCATTACTATGCTCTCGGAGGGCAGAGGTTCAGCCCAAGGTAAGCGCAGGGTCAGCCCTTAGTCCCCATGTTCCAGACAAAACTCTGGCATTCATTTGTAAGCAAGTTCTAGGTGACCTTAAAGCATCTGGAGTGCAATAGATACCTGGCTAGGAGCCTGCTCCTAGGAGTAGAACTTTACAAGGGTCAGACTTGAGCCAGACAATCGTTTCAAACAGTCTGCCCTTTTGTCCTCAGTGTAGGATTAGAATAATGTGGACCTCTGCTTCCAGCATGGACTAGAGAGCACCAGAATTGCCCGGAGTGATGTTTTTTTTTAAATTGTGGTCCAAGACCAGCAATTTCAGAATCGAGAAGGGGAGGGAATGTTTATTTAACATGCAGATCCCTGAGTTCTATCCCAGACCTACTAAATTAGAGTACCTGAGGATAGCCTTGAAGAAGATCTACTGTAACCAGCTCCCTCAGTGACTCTAAGGCTTGAGAGCCACTGGCTGAGATCTAGAACTGCTAACATATGTCAGAATTATATACCAAAATGTTCGCTGACATTTCCATGGTCAGCAATTTTCCCCATGACGAAAAGGATTTAATGTTGAAATAAAAGTTTGACTTTTTTATAGTTCTTTATATAACACATATTAAATGGGACTTTTCTTTGTTTTTGAGTTTCTGTTCAAGTTCCAATGTTAAGAAAAATGACCAATACTCACATATTTTAAGGAGAAAGCCAATGCTTATAGGCTTTGCCAAGAGACAGCAAAATCCGTGCTACAACTCTATCCCACCCTAAAATTCCAACTTATACAAACTTATTATTATTATTATTATTATTATTATTATTACAAATTCAAAGGATACTGATCAGAGTGAGAGTTTCTTTGAAAAGCATTGTCAACCGAGAGAACCATGGCACCATGCCTGTCCTTCCCACGGGAGGTTGCTCACCACTCCAGTCTGCAGCTGTAAGACGCAAAGCTTCAGTGAATTTAATTTTTGACATTGGGATCACCCCAGGGCTGGATGTTTGCTGAACTGCAGAAATTCATAGCTTCATCCTAAGCTGCTTAAAGAGGAACTTGGTACAAAGAATTCTTGGGACAGCTTGGCTTCTGACCCTTAAAGTCTGGTATGGTACCAAGACTGGTGATTGGGGCTGCCCCAAAAACAGAGACTGGAAAGAGAGGTTCTTCAATAGGAGCAATCTGTATTTTCACTGAAGGAGGGCCAAGGGAGCAGCTGCTCCATGGCCGAAGGTGCACCCTCTTGAAAAGACCTCACCCAAGACAACCACAAGGAAGAACAAGGAGCCCCCAGAAGACAGAGGCTTTGCAGGTAAACCACTGAAGCAGCAGCTGAAGAGGAGACATAAGAAGTCTGTCTGTGAGCACACTTACCGGGTCAGGGAATACAAAGGGGGAAGAATTGGAGTGGGTCTCTGAATATCCCCATGGAAAAGTCAGCATCTGGGAATCTGCTGCAGAAAGGGAAGTGACTCAGATTTCAATAACGCCAGTCATGCTGGACTTTGCCCCTCTCCTTTACCTTATCCTGAATTATAATCCTGAAAACTACAGAAACTTCACAGGGGCAAGGAGGGGGGATCAGAAGAATACAATGGAGGGACAGTGTAGGACAGACCCTGTCGTGCCCATCACATCTTGCTGTAGAATTTTAGAGTCAGCATGAGCTGAGAGACCGGAGGAGCATGGAATAGGATGAGCAATGTAGGTTTTGATTTAGATTGGACTGGACTTTTTAATATCTGAAAATCAGACTGCCCTTGCACCTGAGAATGGCTGAAAGCTATGGGCTCTGCCAGCAAAATCATCCAAGGACCGGGAAGTGATATCTGACAGAGCAGGATTGACGGGGGGAAAGGGTAAAATAAAGTCGTTTTCTGCTTGCACTTTTTGGAGTCTCACCTGTTCAATAAACCAATTAAAACCCTGTTGTCACCAGAAGCCCATGTGTGGTTTTTGCCAATGAATCCTGAATGGACAATAAAGCTGAATATTTTCTATGTTGTCAGCATAGGAGAGCTGGCCAGGCTTTGACATTGGAGACTTAAAAAAAAGATCCCAAAGAGAAATGGATCACATTATTGACCAACTGCTTGCAGAAATATTGCTTTTTAAGTCCCAACCCTTTGTAGTAAACACCACTTTTTAAATTATTATTATCACAAAACAGCAGCTGGAGAAACCAGAGAAGGGGTAGGAAAATGAAGGTATTTAATTGTCTAAATCTCACGAGCTCCATTGCTAACTGAATATCTACCCTTTTCCAACAGACAGTGAGAAGAAAGTCAACTCAGCTTTGGAATGGGGTTTCTGTGAGCACAGTGGCTGGTGCAGGGAGCTCTTCACTGAGGGCAATGATGTTGGAGTACTGAGGCCAAAAGACCAGAAAAATGAATGAATGAATGAATGAATGATGAATACCTAACAAGAATGTTAGGGAATATGATCCCCAACACCACATTGGAAGAACTGATAGCCTGGATCCATAAAGACGCCATCCTGATGAGGGAGCCAGGGGAACATACTGGTGGTGATCTCCAAGCTTTAATTGTCCAAGAAACTCCTGGTGTTTGTAGTTCCTTTTTTGCAATTACAAGGGCATGGTGTGTAGGTAGGCTTGTTGGGTTTAAAGAATCAGAAGTAGACAGGCTCCTATCTCTTCTACATTATCGATTCCAGGGCAGGCCTACGGGAGACAAATGTATGTGCACCACAGTCCTGGGTGATCTGTGATCACACGCAATGTGTGACACAAATTTGCTCATAAGCAATTGGTACGTTGGGAATGATATCAAAATAGTGCAGAAGTCACAATTCACAGCATTTTCTCCCAGCATGGTCTTGTGGTACAAGTGACAACAGCTGCACATAAGTCCACGACCCAGCTGTGGGCAGCAAGACTTGGGAGGACCCAGCACTCAGCGCTGTGGTATGTACCATATGCACCTTCTTCCTCCGGGTGTGTTTGGCCACATGGTCTGCTTGTAAGAGCTCCCTACATGATTCTGCCTGACCTATGTGCATTTTGCTCTGGTCTCTTGCAAGAGGCAGCCCAGCCTTTCCTTACACCCCATTCTACCAAAGCACTTCTACACTTTTCACAGTCCAATTCCATATATACTCTAGTATTTTTCTTTTACTGTGCTGGTGTTTCTGTTATGAATCTTATTACTTTTTCTGGTGGTATGGTCACAAGGTTGAGTGACGTGGCCGTGATTTTCAGTGCACAGTTCTGTAGAATGTGAGGTATTTCCAGATTATCACCTTACGGCAGAATCGTGTTTACTTCCTTCCTGTGGCAGCTTGGCAGAGTGAAGTTGGAAGAGTGAGGGTCCCCGATTCCACCCCAGATGCATCTCAGGACCTTCAGGGTAAAGCTATACAGCAACCTGGCCCTTCGTCCTGTTTTCCGCCCCCTTCCTTGTCAATGCCTGCCTGGGCTGGCATGGAGTAACCTTTGAGACCAAGATTTCAAACCGGGCACCTAGCTCCTCTAAAAGGCCTCCAGAGGGGCGCCTGGGTGGCGCAGTCGGTTAAGCGTCCGACTTCAGCCAGGTCACGATCTCGCGGTCCGGGAGTTCGAGCCCCGCGTCAGGCTCTGGGCTGATGGCTCGGAGCCTGGAGCCTGTTTCCGATTCTGTGTCTCCCTCTCTCTCTGCCCCTCCCCCGTTCATGCTCTGTCTCTCTCTGTCCCAAAAATAAATAAAAACGTTGAAAAAAAAATTTAAAAAAAAATAAAAAATAAAAAAAATAAAAGGCCTCCAGAGTGACTGGTAGGGACAAAACAAGGGAAGAGAATTATAGGCAGAAGTCCACGGCTCCCCACTAATGATCCACTTTTATCGCTTTCATAGATTGGTCTCCAAAAACAGTAGATGTGGGTAAAAAAAAAAAAAGCTTTTAAACCATTGCTGGGCATCATCTAACCTATTTCACAGTTGAGGACATTGAGACACACAGCTGGCTGATGACCGAGCCAGGAGGAGGCTCCTGCTTTGCAGGTTTGTTTGGCTTTGCCTTTACTTTCAAAGACCAAACTGAAGAAGAGGGTTTATATAACTTGCCCAAGTTTGCATAATATTAAAGGCACCAACACGACCAAGGCATCAACTAGCTTCCTGAATGCTATTTCCTGAACTGAATCCCTAATCTATGCGAAAGAAACTGCAGGAACACTCAGTACTTTTAAATTATGCTGGGGTTATGGCCAGACTGCTAAAAGGGAAGGCAGTTATGGCAAAAGCCATTGTTTATACTCCCACCCTCCTTTTTGTTAGTTTTCCAAAGCCCTAAAAATGTTAAAGTCTCCTTACAATAGATACCGTCAATGTGGTTTCTATAGTTACTTTTGATAATGAAAAAAGGCATGTTTAGTTGAGATTGGAGATACTGGAGACATTAGAACTAATATTCCACTGAATACTGTTAAGGCAGGCAGCTCCCTGCAAGCTGTTTTTTGTCAAAAGAAAGATGCTTCTACGCAGGAGCTTTATTCCTCGCTTATCATATACAGTTATAAAATGTGAAAGCTGGAGCAGTTTTTCAAGGCCTTCTACCACAATCCCCTCATTTTACACAGGAGGAAACTGAGGCCCAAAGAGGTTACATTACTTGCTCGATAACACACAGTGCAAACTGGCAAGTCTGGGGCTCACGTCTGATTTCCAAACCAATGTGCTTTTCACTCTACCATTATCCTCTCTCTCTCTCTCTCTCTTTGAAATGTGTTTATTTATTTTGAGAGAGAGAAAGAGAGAGAGAGAAGAAGCAGAGAGAGAGAGAGAGAGAGAGAGAAGAGCAGGGCCCGACACAGGCTTGAACTCAAGAACCACATGATCATGACCTGAACCAAAATCAAGAGTCGAACGAGCCACCCAGACGCCCCTCCACTTTCCTTCTCTTAATTAATAGACACCTTCACTGAAGCCAGATGGAACAAAAATATTTTGTGTATAAATATACTCCTCAAACATCAACAGTTCTTTCAATAACCTTCTAGTCCTCTCTTTGTCCATAAGCAACCATCTTTAAAGGTGGAGGAAAAAAACACAAAACATAAACCCCACAAGTTCAATAAAATGATGGATGGTCCAGGGCGACAAGGTAACTAATTATTAACTGTAACATTAAATAAGGAGTTAACAAAGATTAATCTTCCAGTCTTATGCAAAGTACACAGATAACTCATTAGTTTTGCTAATTCCTCTTTTTTTCTGGCATCCTGAATAAATGGCCCACTTTAAAAAGAGAGAGAGAGAGAGAGAGAGAGAGAGTGATCTTGCCTGTGAGGGAGGACCTAGCAAGCCAGGGGTGAGCAGGTTTCCTGAAGGATATCCAAAGTCAGCAGAATTGATGGGAATTCAGTAAGAGGAGACTGTGATACACGAGCTGTTTTCCCAGCACCGCCACGTTTGTGATAATCTCTTCAATTACGTGGAGCTGCTTTGCAATTATTTTTGTCCCAATATTAGAAATTCTATAACCGGCTTTTCATCCTGAATTTTAGCTACTAGAAATAAAAGTATTTCATTTTGAAAAGACTTGTTTGTATAACATCTACATGTATCCACGTGGAAGGTACACTATTCTAGGGTGAATCTAACATATGTGGTTTTCCCTTCATTGAATTGGAAAAAAAAGAAAAAAAAACATAGTTGGTTTTTGAGGGGTGCATATATGGGAGACTCATATAAAGCACTTTGATTTTAAGTAATGAGGTACCCAGGGAAATTTAAACCCAGGATCTAGCAGACCTCAATGGTCTGAGATTTTACAAAAAGCAAAGGAAAGATTGTTTTCTATTAAAATAATGTTTATATTATCAGAGGACTATGAAAAGTAAACTTGACCCCATTTTCTCCACTCCTAGTCCCCCTCACTCCCCATGGGCAGCCATTACTCACAGCTTGTTTTAAAACTCTTCCTGTGATGTCAAATAATGTAATCCAACCTCTCTGCCTTGCTTTGTCCGTTTTAGATAGAAACGTCCGATTTTCCAGTATCAAACTGGGATATAAACAATGATGAAATTACACATTTATACAAACTTCAACATCTCCCCCCTCTTCCTCTTGCTTCTACTAGTGCTAAAATGTAAACTGAGGCACATTAAAGTTTTGAAGAGTTTCTCGGAGAAACTATCCATTAGAATAGGGCAGCACAAACCAAAGTGGTTAAGAATGCCCCACCTATGGGAGCTAGGGGAGAGGTTTTTATAGAGAAGATACAGAAGCAAAACAAGGAAAGTATCTGATTGGTCACAGCTTACTCAGTTACCTTATTTGGGGAAGTCTCATTGGCTGTTTGTGATTGGTTTTCCTTGGGTCTCACTCTCTAATTCAAGTGCATTGACTCCAGCTTGGGTTTCGGTTTGCTGACTGACACAAACTATCACGACATTGGAGCCACTCTAGTCTGATAGACTCCTTGCTTAATTACTTTGACACTAGTTAAGGATTATTTATGCTCTGTCAAAGTTTATAATACTGAAACCCTCATCTGTAACTTCTGTAAGTCTTTAATACTGAGTCTATAGGTTAATTCAAAGATAGAAAGAACCAAGTAACATAACTGGACCCATAATGGAAAAAAGTCCTATGTAATACAAAAGAGAATTTTCCAAGCAACCACGGTCTAATGAAACCTCTTTTCATTTCCATGTAGTTTTTTTTCATTCACTTAGGTCAGTGCAGTTGTGCCCTCTTTTATACCCTATCATCCTCTTTTGTGGATTTCTTTTTTATTCTGCTAAAATAGCTCCTAAAGAAATTTTTTTCATATAGGGTACGTGAAAGGTGAGCTCTGAAATCATGTACGTCTGGAAGTGTTTTTATTTTGGCTTTAACTTGATTGATGGTTTGTCTGGATATACAATTTTAGATTCAAACCATTTTCTCTCAGAATATTAAAGACCATGCTCTATATCTACTCCCCCAAAGCTGCTAATGAAAACAATCTATGTTGGCCCAATGCTTGTTTCTTTGTAGATGACATGTATTTTTCTCTCTCAGAGCCTATAAGATTTTCTTTCTCTCCTGGGATTTCTGAAATATATATTTTTCATTAATCCAGGATATATATTTTTTGACTAATCTAGTTCAGCCTTCAGTGCACCTGCCCATGTGAAGATTTAACTGCTCAACTCAGAAAATAATATTCCTTTTTTTTTTTCTTTGGATGACTTCATTTCCTGCATTGGTTTTGTTTTCTCTTTCTAAAATTGCATTTGGATGGATGTTAATCCCTTGGATCTGTCCTTCACGTGTCTTAATTTGCTTCTCCTGTTTTCCACCTCTGTCTGTTGATCCTACATCCTAGACTTTATCTTCGTGATCAGTTAGTCATATCTGTGTCCTTATCCAGGCCACCCATTGACATATTTTCATTTCATCATAATATTTCTTTAATTTCCAATGTCTGGTTATTTGCTGACTGCTCACTTTTTCATATGGGCCTTTCCACATTACATTGACGCAATACACTCTCAGATCTAAAGATAATGAATAGTTTCTTTAAGTGTCTTATTGCACCTTGAATTTTCTCTGTGGTTTATTTAGGTCCTTTTTCATGCTATTGGATTTTGCTCAAATCTAGTGATTCTTAGTTTTCCAATTATACTTATGGATGAAGGATAATATTGACTCATTATGGGTACTGTTAGGGTTTTCCTCAGTAGTTGCATAAGTCTGTTAGGCCAATAACCCTCTCCCTTTAAGCAGCCCATTACAATAGGCTAAGTGCCATACCTGTCTGCTTGCCAGAAATACATCTCCAGGCTATTTCAGAGTTTTGCAGCAGAAATTTTTGCACGTGCCCAGGCACAGATCCTTCTGGTCTGTCTTCTTCAGGATGCTCATCATGCCCACATATTCTTGACTCTGCTGCTAGACCTCCCTCTTGTTCACCCTTGGGTGCCAGTCTGGAGCAGGGCACCATAAGAGAATCTGTTGTCAGTAAAACCCTGGCCCACTCAACCTCTTCCAAACATAAAAGTACACGTAAATATGTGAGTGCTGAACCCCATCTCCCAAACCTTCTCCAGATAGTGCCAGCCTGGAAGTACTTCTAGGTTGTTTCTACTGAAACAATCAGAAGAATTACTATATCTACATATAAAGTGCAAGTCAACACATACTAAACTGGACCAAAAACCAATGTGAGAGCACCACACCCTTGCCAAAATAAGCACTGAACAGGAAAAACCTCAGCAGAATCAGGGGATCTTTTAGGAGAGAGGCCCAAGATTTTTCTACTCTTCCCACAAAGATAAATAAACTTCCATTGGCACAGGTTGATCCATTGTCAACCAAAATCTCTTTCGTATATTTTTATTTTTTAGTTTTGGGGGAATGAGAATGGAGAAGTAAAGTCTTGGAAACTGCAATTATAACGGACTTATGGGTGAATTGGATATTAAAGTATCTTCATACCTACATCGGTTTTCTCTGTTGTATCCCTGAGAGCCAGTCTGGGGCAGAATGAAGAAGGATTCTGCTTCAGGTGAAACTTGAGCCTATTCAAGGCAATGAGAGCATTCTCTGAGAAACAAGGTAGAAGAATTGGATGTAGCAGGTCACCTCATCTCTAAAGTCCTCTGTGACCATACCAGGAATAAAAGGCCACCAAGCTGATAAATATGGTGTGTCCATGGTCTTTCTTACTTTCTCATCTTTAGCCAGTTTGGGGCAGATGCAAAGTTGTGACTTATTGAAAGAGCTTGGATGGTGGGGGAGTGTGGACAGAGGGGAGGCAGAGTGATGTGCCGGAGAGAAACAGATGGATGGGATGAGAAGGAAATAGGGCACCAGAGTGGAACCTGCCACCAAGTAGCCAATCTTTTGATGAGAAATGGACCCCATGGCACTTACAGGCCAAGGCCATAACCTATCTCCAGAAAGTGTGGGAAGCCTTGCTGATGAATAAGCAAGGTTCTGCTAAGAGAATAGCTTCTAGAGAAACCTAGGGATATAATTCTACGAGATTATTGACAAGGGAGTCTTGATGCTGTGGGCTTAGAACCATAACACTATTATAAAACAGGTATATTAACCTGCTAGGAAAGGCTATCAGCTTAAGACAAATCCTGATACTGGGCACCTGGGTGACTCAGTTGGCTAAGTATCTGACTTCAGCTCAGGTCAGGATATCACGGTTCATGCATGTGAGACCTGCATTGAGCTCTGCACTGACACCATGGAGCCTGCTTGGGATACTCTCTCTCCTCTCTCCGCCCCTTTCCCATTCACTCTTTCTTTCTTTCTCTCAAAATAAATAAATAAGCTTAAAAAGAAAAGGCAAACCCTGATATATAGCAGATTTCACGTTTAAAAAAATAGAAAGAAAGAAAGAAAGAAAGAAAGAAAGAAAGAAAGAAAGAAAAAAAAAATTAAAAAAAGAAAGAAAAATAAATAAAAAAAAAATAAAAAAATAGAAAGAAGTAACAAAAGAACAATGCAGGGGTGTGGAGGGAAGAGGTGGGAGACTGTCCTGCAAGCCCCCTTCTCTTAGGGTTAACCCATCAGATGAGCAGGGGAGAGCCAGGGAAAAACAGGCATTTCTCTTTGAAGCAGAGATTTTTATGTCTAGGAGGAAACCATGAGTTAGGGAAATTAAGGGACGTTACACAAGTTGCTCTGCTAATGACAGTCAGAAATTTGGAACCTGATCAGTCTCATTCAAAATGAAATCTCAAAATCTCCATGCACTAACAGAGAGTACACTGAGAAAAAATTGGCAAAACATTTCTCTAAAAGTTCAACTGTGATTTACGTGAAAAGTATCATTAACACCAGATTCTGTCCTGCCCTGGACAATGCCTGGACACAATATTTTTTTAATTTAAATTCAAGTTAGTTAAAATACAGTGTAATAATCGTTTCAGAAGTAGAATTTAGTGATTCATTACTTACATATAACACCCAGTGCTCATCTCAACAAGTGTTCTCCTTAATCACCCATCTAGCCCATCCCCCCACCCAACTCCCCTCCAGCAACCCTCAGCTTGTTCTCTGTATTTAAGAGTCTCTTATGGCTTCTCTCCCTCTCTGTTTTTATCTTAGTTTTACTTTCCTTCCCCTATGTTCATCTGTTTTTTTTTCTCTTAAATTCCACATAAGAGTGAAATCATATTATATTTGTCTTTCTCTGACTGACTTATTTCATTTAGCATAGTATATTCTAGCTCCATCCACATTGCTGCAGATGGCAAGATTTCATTCTTTTTCATTGCTGAGCAATATTCCATTTTATGTATGTATGTATAGATATAGATGATATAGATAGATATATAGATATATAGATAGATATAGATATAGATATAGATATAGATATAGATATAGATATAGATATAGATATAGATAGATATACCTAGATAGATAGATAGATAGATAGATAGATAGATAGACAGACACCACATTTTCTTTATCCATTCATCAGTTGATGGACATTTGGGCTCTTTCCATCATTTGGCTATTGTTGATAGTGCTGCTATAAACATTGGGATGCATGTGCCCCTTTGAATCAGCATTTTGTATCCTTTGGATAAATACTTATGAGTACAATTGCTGGATCATAGAGTAGCTCTATTTTTAATTTTTTGAGGAACCTCCATACTGTTTTCCAGAGTGGCTGCACCAGTTTGCATTCCCACCAACAGTGTAAAAGGGTTCCCCTTTCTCCACATCCTCACCAACATCTGTTGTTTCCTGAGTTGTTAATTTCAGCCATTCTGACAGGTGTGAGGTGGTATCTCATTGTGGTTTTGATTTGTATTTCCCTGATGAGGAGCGATGTTGAGCATTTTTTCATGTGTCTGTTTGCGATCTGGATGTCTTCTTTGGAAAAGTGTCTGTTCATGTCTTTTGCCTATTTCTTCACTGGATTATTTGTTTTTTGGGTGTTGAGCTTGATAAATTCTTTATATAGATGCACAATTTTAATGACAAGAGAGAACTATGCTCCTTGCCCCTTTCTCTTACAAAGCTTACCAAGCAACTGTACCCAAGTAACCTTCTTTAACATTTCAATACAACTGCAAGCAGTGTGATTATGATTATCTGTATTACCTAACCAAAGAAATTAAGGTCCATAGCATTTAAATGTGCTGCCCTATTAACTCTGAACCCTCTTTCCAGGCAATCCTCCACTCACATGGCGTGGCCACAGGAGTAATGCATAGATCAGGAAACCATAGTTCAACAAAGCCCTCTCCATTTGGCGTAGCCAAGGAAGAAGATTGTAACTTCCATCCAGAAGAGCCTTTCTTAGTGATACAAACCCCTCCATGTCCCACCTTCCACTGCCAATTGCTGATATCAGGATACCCAACCCATCAGGCTCACAATTGCCCTTACATCACTCACCCCTATTAAGGACACACAGTGTCATTTCCTCACCAGGGGTACAGACCCTCCCCACCCTTCCACACAGGGTGGAAGTCTAGAAGTCCTTTAAGGATTGGGTGTACTGGTTGGGTGCCTTCAGGACAGGGCTCTGACATGTTGCCCTGGCCTGGCCCTGAAATGGTGGTTCTGATACAATTTGAACACTGACAGCTGGATTTCTGTTCCATACAAGTCACTACTACCTTCCACCCTCATCCAATTTCTCATTTGTCTAGTTTTTACATCTCTGCTTCTGTTTCCTGTTCTATCGCTTGCCGTTTCCTATCTCTATTTCAGGAAGACTTGAAAAGGCATTCCTGTAAACTGTGCAAGACAATGGTGTAAAACTACTGCTTTTCTTCAGTATTTCAAAGCACCCTAGAGCACTATGGACTTGGATAAAGACCTTATGGCTCCAGGCTCTGTGGACTTTCCTCCCTATCCCCTGCTGCCTCTTGGCCTCTATTTCACCATCTGCAAGGTTTGAGGTGGGACTAAGCCAAGGAACCTTAAACTGAGTTCATAGGCTTTTGAAGAATTCTTCAATGGGCTTCATAAGAAATGCAAACCCTCTGAACCTCTTTACAGACCACATGTGTTATAAATATAGACATTCATTTTTTTGGGAAACAGTGTCTGTGGAATTTCTTTAAGTTTATTTATTTGTTTTGAGAGAAACAGAGATAGCATGAGTGGGGGAGGGGCAGAGAGAGAGAAAGAGGGAGAGAGAGAATCCCAAGCAGGCTCTGCACTGTCAGCACTGAGTTCAATGTGGGACTCGAACCCACAAAACTGTGAAGTCATGACCTGAGCCAAAACCAAGAGTCAGACGCTTAACCAACTGAGCCACCCAGGTGCCCTGGGAAATTTTTTAATAGGTCAAAGATGACCAAAAGGTTAAGAATCACTTTTAGAGGTTATGTCAAAGGTCTCTCCCAGCCCTAACATTCTATAAACCAACGCAAAATGCTAGCATGGTCTTGTTTAATATTAGTCTTCTCACAGGTCAGAGGACTTAGAAGGAGACATACAGATATCTGGCTCAATAAATAAAAAGGGAAAAAAACTCAGGAGAATTTTCGGCTCACATGACATCTTATTCAACCCTAATACATTCCAGAGCATGGCCTGGCCCTTCAGCCTCTGGCTTGCCCTTCAGTAGCCAGCAGGCAGCACCCCTACAGAACTAGTACACAGGGAACAGAATCTGAAATCTCTGATTAGACTCCATCTTCCCGAGAGCACAAATCTCCGCTACGACCTCTCCAGCTGCTGCTTGAAACTCCAGTAAAAAGTAACCTGACGCCTCAGACATCTGATTGCTAGGAGTTTCTTACATTGAAAGGACATGTACTTTCCCAATGCTTTCCAGTTCTATGTACCAGAGCCACAGGACAGAATTGTAAACCCTTCTCTGCCAGACAACGGGGCAGGTGCAAGCAGGTCCTCACTGCCACCTGAGTCTTCCCTTCTGTCTTTAACAATCCAATACCCACCATGACCCTCCAGAGACAAGATGCTACCTAGGGACCTACTCTGGGTTGTCAGGGCTGCTCCTGATGAATGGTGTCCAGACTTGAACATACCACTTGGGGAAAGTCTAGAACTGCCAGGAAAGACCAGCATCCTCACCTCTCCCTCACACAGAGCTCCATTCTCCAACTTACCACATAGCAACAAGCGCCTGCCTACATTCTGACTCCCTCACTAGACTGCAAGCCCCCGAGAGAGGGAACAATCTTCTCCTTATCTTAACACCTTCAGCCCTTTGTCCCAGTCCTTTTAAACATGTATGAAATTCTACTATGTGCCGGGCATTTTTATAGACACTTGATATTCAGCTGTGGACAAAACTGACAAAATATTTGCTCTCCCGGCACTTTGCAACAGGGATGGAGTGTGAACCGAGGCAGGGTAGAATTTGTCACATAGTAAGCATCTAATAAAACATTCATGAATGGATAGAGTAAATGGCCAAGGGAAAGGTAGGGAAGACTCATAACCCACTTAGTAAGTGCCTTCGTTCTTTCGGTGACAATCCATGCACCTGTGGAAATTCTAAATGTCCTGTTTCTGCATAAATGCATCAGAGGGCTCTGGGAGAATGACAGGCCTCCTTCCCACCCACAGCAATGAGGGGAAGGAGGACAGGCAGTTCACTTCAGCGGAACATTTCCATGTAAACCTCTGCAAGCTTCGAGAAGCGTTTGCCCTTTCTTCCATGGCTACTCCCAGGAAGAACAAAAAGCTCTTTTTAGAAATCGCTGACCCTCATCTAAGTGCAAAGGAACATGGACGCTTCGGGTGCACATCTCTCCTGGCCTTCAGCCCTGGGCTTTCTTGCAGATGCACTTTTCAGGAAGGAGGAAGGCAGAGCAGATGGATGGTTTGCTGAAGGGCTCAAAATACTTCCTGGAGTATAGAAAGCAGGATGATTGCTGTTCATGCTGCCGCTGTGTGTCACCCACTCCCAGGGAGGGCTGCACTCAATTAGGAGACTTGAAACTCAATTGTCATAGCGACAGATTATCTGATTGTCAAGATTTTCTGCTGATTTTTGTCTTAGGAATTGGTCCTATTTTCAGCCGCAGAGTGTTATTGGATTTAGTATCTCCAGTCCCTTCTACACTCTTGCGTATTCTGGTCTCTGCTTTCTCGACTTACTTTTCAACATGTAAACATAATTCCTGCACAGAACAGAGGAAAGACTCTCTGCTGGTTTGAAGATGGGTTGCAATGGTCGTTGCTTCCTTTATCCAATTGGCAGGTTTACTATGTCTCTTGGACTAGTTGGGAACTTTTCCAGCAGCGTCACTGATATTCCAGACCCCAAACCATGGAATATTAGATTGGGGAATGATGCTTCAAGAAATTGTCTTCCACGGGCTCCTGGGTGGCTCAGTCAGATGAGTGTCTGACTTCACAGCTCAGGTCATGATCTCACAGCTTGTGAGTTTGAGCCCCACGTCAGGCTCTGTGCTGACAGCTCGGAGCCTGGAGCCTGCTTCAGATTCTGTGTCTCCCTTTGTCTCTGCCCCTCCCTTGCTCGTCCTCTGTCTCTCTCTCAAAAATAAATAAACATTTTTTAAAAACTTTAAAAAAATAGAAATTATCTTCCAAACTCCCTACTTTATCATATAGAAACAGGCTGAGAAAAAGGAGGGGATTTTTCCAAAAGTTTCTCAGAGAGTCTAAGCTAAGCCAAGGTGATTTTGCTGCCTCATTTAGGATTTTTCCCCCCAGTGTTCAGGGCCTGCCAGCTGACTTTAAGGGACCCTGAGTCCCATTTCTCACAGGAAAATATGGAAGGTCAGATCTGGAGTCCAAACCCTCTTTGACACATGGGAAGAGGAAGGTCAGGAGAAAGGAAGGCTGGCACAGTGTGCTCAGGCCTGACCCACGCACATGGTAGGGGCTCAATTCAGAACAGCTTAGTCTGAAACTGAAGTGGAAAGTGATTTTCATTTATGCTGAAAGCATAAGGTTAGTGGTGTGGTCCCTTTCTTTGGAATCTCAAGCCCAGTAAAGAATGGTAAGACCCAGCTTCTACTAGTGCAAGAGCACGGAGCCAGGGGCCTCTCAGCAGAGCTGGCTTCTCTGAATACACCAGCTTCAGCAAAGGAAACACAAAGGGGGGTCTCCTTACAGTTTTACTGCAGCTAATAAACACTATGTTCCTTCTGTACTCATTCTGAGCATGAGGCTATTCGCATATTTGCCAGGCTCTTGCCTTCCATGCTTGAAAACACTTGCATAAGTTATCAAATGAAATGCTATTTAAGCAGAGCTTCTAGTCATGTTCCTAATCAGAGACTCTCAATGGCTCACCAAAACCTTCAGAATGAAGGGCCGCCAGATACACTTGCAGCAAGCTTTCTGCACCTGTATCAAAGAGCGTCTCTATTCCCTCAATCCTACACATAAGCAGAACTCAAAGGGCCACTAAGAGTATACTTTCTTAGCAACTTCACGTATATTTCCACATTAGAACCTAACTTTAATCCAGAAGTTGGAAACGTTCTTAGTTGGCAAATAATGAGTGTATCTGCTATAAAATTAGCTACTGATTATGGTTCCTAGAAGCTACATAATTCCACTGCAGTGTTAACCTAGAGAATTCATAGAATCCCAGAATCTAATATCTGGAAGAAAATCATCTAGATTCATTAATACATCCCCTCCTCCTCCAATAATTAACACAGTGCCTTGCATGTTGTAAATATTCAAGAGATCTTTATGTAATTATTAATTAATTAATTAATTAATTAATTAATAATCCTCAATCCCACTTAACCTCTGGAGACTGAGTCTCAGAAAAGAGGTGTGGTTTACCCAAGCTCACAGAATGTCAGATTCAAAATTTTAAATTAGGTGCTCGGATTCTTTTATTTTCACTTACTTTTCACTTTTCTTACGCACTATATCCCTCATACGATCCCTTCCATTTTTTAAAATTAATTTTTCACATATCATAAAAATAACCTCAAGATAAACTATTTTCTTTTCATTTTTTAAACTTTTTTCAGCTTCACTGAGATATAATTGACATATAACATTGTGTAAATTTAGGGTATACAATATGATGATGTGATATATGTATACATTGCAAAACAATGACCACAAAAAGGTTAGTTAACACATCTATCACCTCACCTAGCTACCTTGTGAGTGTGGGTGTGAGGGTGTGGGGGTGTGTGGTGAGAACATTTAAGATCTATTCTCTTAGCAACATTAAGTATCTGATGCAGTATACTGATAACTTCAGTCACTATGCTGTACGTTACATCACAAGATTCCTGATCTCATGTAATCTAAATCACCTCCCCAAACCTCCACCTCCTAATACAATCACTTGGAGCTAGGGTTTCAACATAGGAATTATGGAGGACCTGCAGTCCATAAAAGACATCTATTTTTTTTCCCCTTCCTCTCCCTTTGGCTCTTTGGAAATTTAATCATGCAAACGTGTTCAGCACCTACTTGGTTCTAGGCTCCGTGCTAAGCAAGCAGAACTCACAGATAATTTAGCGTCTGATCAGAGAAAGAACATAAAACAGAAAATTGAGGCTGATGGGATAAGAGCTATGGGGAAGGCTTGCCTGTATAAAGTACTCTGGGTACACGGAAGAGGAGCAGGTTCATCTGGCCTGCCAGGTTGGGGGCATTTCATACACCACGCTGGTCTCCATGCTGCCAGTAATGCATGCTTTTAAGCAGAGAAATGACCCGGTCGGTGGTGTTTCAGAATAATCTTTCCAGCAGCGAGCATTTTTAAGGTCAGAAACACCCAGCACTCAGCAGAGAACCCAACAGAGAGGTCAGTGATTCTAGTAACACTGATGGAGTTCCTACAATATGCCAGGCTAAGGACACATAATGTGGAGAGTAAAATCCCTGCCCTGAGAGAGGGAGACAGTCATGTAAACAAGCTGTTAAGTGCTAGGAGATGAGTTCACTTAGGAGAAGCAGCTGACCCTGTCTGGAGAGTGTCAGCCTGGCTGCCCAGACAGGATATGTAAGCTGGATCATGATGGAGAGGTAGCAGTTAACCAAAAAATGAGGCACAAGGCACGAGAGGAGATGAGCAGGGAAGAATGTTCGGGGAAGAAGAAACAGCATACACAAATGCTAAAGGCAAGAGAAAGCATGTCTCAGTCAGCAGCTGGCCTGGCTTGGTGTGGCTAGAGTTGAGACGGGCGGGACAATGGATGCGGCAATGGACAGGACACGTTTATCCCCCTGAACTGAAATGGCTGCAGGGAGAACATAAAACCTGGAGGTGAAAGCATAGAGGCAAGGAGACCATGGACGCCAGAACAAGGCGAGTCTGATGGGAGAAGAAAGATGGGAGCTGGGACCGAGGTGGTAAGAGTGGAGATGGAGAGAAGGCACTGGATGGGACCAGTTGACTGAAGATGGGGTCATCACAAAGACACCAGCAGACAGAGGGGGAGGATTCACGTCCATTTGAGTACAAGGTACAAGAAAACCTTAAGAACACTGCACAGGGCACACGCCTCCGCAGGGGTCTCCACCTCGAAGGGGCAAACTCCCCCTTGGGATTCTAGATCCCAACGATGGGATCTCCTGACAGAAAGACTGCCAATCGAGATGAGAGCTCCCCACCCCCATGGAATATCTGTTTTGGGTCACCACCAACTTTCCTAGACGTTTAGCTACTCACCTGCCTTTCCAGGTGCAGAAAATCAGCAAGAACCCTTGCCAGTTGCTGAGACCAGTCTCCTAGGGGCTCCATCCACCCAACATGTCCAGGCTTTAGACGTGCCCCAAATCCTATCCCATGGGAAATGAGGAATGAGAGAGCACCAGAATGGCTCCCAGCGTGGATTGTGCTGTGAGCACTGAGATAGGAGGCGGAGGAAGTTTTGTTGGACATGATGGAAGTGAGCAGAGGGAGACAGAGAGGACAGAGGGATAAAATTATAAAAAGGAAGATGTCTCAGAATATATAACCATGGAAGGTGATGCTTCATGGAAAGCAATGTGGTGCCATGGACAGGGTAGGCACAAACGGGTGCCTGAGCATCAGGGGTCAAACACCAGGGCAGGATGTTTTACCTCCCTGAACCCCAGAGTCCCCAGCAGTGACGTGGAACCACAATCCCCACCCTGCTTCACTCCTAAAGTTCTCAGAAGGAGCAGAAATGGCATGACACACGTCAACGTGCTTTGTGCACAAACCTTGTGCTGATTGATGTAAAGGCAGAAATTATCTCAGGAACCTGTAATCACTATGAAAATAGCTCCTGAAAAAGTAAACTGAATGTTCAGAGCGGGAATGCCATGGGCCACGTGTTTTACTACAATGTGCCACAATGAATTAATCAAGTTCCTGCTGTGTGTGAGTGCATGCATGTATGTCGTGGGCATGGCACGGGATGCAGGAGGCAGGAACAAAGGCACAGAGCATGCGCAGTCACCATGTATCTGAGGAAGTGTGATCCTTACTACTACCGGCATTCGGCACCACTGTACCTTCCAAGCAGCCGCAGACCACCAGGCTGCTGTGCATCTTGACTTTCTCTACCTGGAAACACGCTTTGACCCTCCATGGGGATAAACTCAATAAATGTTACAGGTTGAATCGTGTTCTCCTCAAGACTCCTATCTTAAAGAACTAATTCCAGTCTCTCAGAGTGTGACCTTTTTGGAGGTAGGGTCTTTATAGAGGTAATCAAGTTCAAGTGAGGTCCTTAGAGTAGGCCCTTATCCAGTATGACAGGTATCCTTATAAAAATGGGAAATTTGAACACAGAAACATGCAAAAAGAGAAGAGACATAGAGAAGATAGTCATCTACAAGCCAAGAAGAGAGGCCTAGAAAAATCCTTCCCCTCTAGCCCTCAGACCCTCTTCCCCTCCAACCCTGCCACCATCTCTATCTCAGACTTCCACCCTTCATCACTGTGAGACTCTGTTCTTTAAGCCACCCAATCTGTGGTCCTGACAGCAGTCCTGGGAAACTAAAACAATAAGGATCTAAGCAGATCCAAAAAGCTCCCAGATCCCCTCTGGAAGCCCTAAGGGATAGACATCCCATCCACACTGAGCAGTTGTGGCCCAACAACAGTGGCCAAGCAGCTCAGACCAGCATATCTGTGGTCCAGAGGGAGGGGAGCTAGCTATTCACAGAAACTGGCCGTTTCTCTGGGCAATACCCAAGATCTTATTGGTGTTTAGTTTAAAAAAAAAAAAAAAAAAAGCTCTGTGATCAAATAAGTTTTGGAAATGCAATGCTTTTATTTCTTGACAATTTATAGCATATATTAACTTTTCAAAAGATTTTTTGAGGAAAGAACCTTGTTTAGCTATATATAACCCAGGAAATTCCTAAGTATATCTGACCAGAAAACATCTACTAACCTTGCATCAAACTCCAGTGTTACACAAAGATCAGACAGGAGATCAGGGCACTAGGATGTCTTTCAGGCACCTCCAATTCTAACATTATATGAATGTTAATATATATTCAACTAGGTTGGGTTTCTTCTTGATTCCATGTTACACCTGCCCCCATTGGTGCCAAGCCTTGGCCTTACCTAATGATTCTGTCCCTCTTTCCTTCATAAATACATACAATTCAGCCCTCTGTACCTGTTCCATCCACTGCACCAAGGAAGCCTCCCCAGCTGCCATTTATTGAGTGCCAGTTAAGTCCCAGAACACTTGTCACTTCATGTCTTCAACACTATGAGCAACTCGAAACTCAGTTATACTCAGGGGCATGCCAGATTTACTCATTTGGTAAGTAGCAGATATGGATCCAAACCCATGTCATGCTGACCCTGGAGTCTAGGGTCGTCTCCTCTAAACCTTTTTACCTGGGTTTATTCTCTGACTCCACCAGGTTCTCACGGATGGAAAATTTGCCTTGTCCTTTAACTTGCCACATTTTAAACTTGTCATCAAGCCAGACTGTGAAGTCAGGAACTATACCTTCCACTTCTTGTGATTGCCCTAGAGTCATATTTAATTTAAGTTAATATTTTCTCTGTAGAGACAGAAGGCAAGGTGAAAAGTGGGAAAAGCCCAGAATGAGAGCAGCAGACCTGGGACATAGTCTCCCCAACAACCAACGGCCATGTGTCCTTGGAGGGTCCCTTTCTCTCTTGGAGTCTTTATTTTCCCATCTGTAAAGCTTTGGGTTTAATGACAGCTAACTTTCCTATTGGTGTTTGGCAACTAAATCAGCAGCACCTGAGAGCAAATGTTAAGGGGCATCAGAGCTGACCTGTTCACAGACAGGGGGCTCTGAGGAACCAGCTCAGCAGATAAGTTAGCAGACGGGAAGGAGCCAAGGGGGCCCGAGTGGCAATAATGAAGCAAATTTATCACTTGGTTACTGAGATTTATATTAAAGGAATGAAAAATGAAGGGCGGAGACCTGAAAGAGGAAGAATGTTTTAGGAGTGATTGGACATAGATACCTGTTATGAATCTTCCACCTTTAATTACTCTTAAAGGTGGTTATTAATTTAATACTTTTATAGGGCTTGGCTTTTGAAAAAGTAGACAATTATGGAAAGAAGGATGAATGATACACAGAGAGTGACTTTGAAAAGTAATCAAAGGAATACACAAGCTATATGCCTTGAACTTAAAAATGAAGATGGGACCCCACATCAAGGATATGATGGGGTCCTACTAGGTCAGAAATAATAGGGGCTTTGAGATCACAAACCAGATGACCCAGAGCATTGGAAGAGTAAGTCCCAAGGTTTACAAAAGGGATCTGGAAGGAAGGAAGGCTGGGGATGACAGGGGACATGGGGAAAAGGTGAAGTGACATGAAAGAGGTTTGGGTGGTCCAAATTCAGGATTTCAGGTTCATGTCTTTCAGGATGATGAAGAAGGAAGGAACTGTGGAGATGATTATGCACATGGAGCAAAGGGCACTGGGATGGGGCTCCAGATACCTGTTCCCACCTTTCCTCCACCATGACTGCTTGGCTCTGAGGCCTTGAACAAGTCACTTTACCTGAAAGAAGATGCTTCTTCCTCTGAAAAATGAAAGGTAATACCTACCTGATCTAAGGGAGCGTTACCAGCGGCAGGTAAAGTCTGTAATGCACTAAGAAGCTGAGATGTGCCCTACAAATCCAGTGTCTTAAAACAGCCGAGAGTCACTGTGCTCACTCTCTGGTGGCATCAGACCCAACCACTCACCAGTCTCCACAGCACCTGCCCTTCTCTAGACCTCACAATCCTTGCTTTGACCGTTGCAACCACCTCCCATTTTGTGATTTCAATCCATCATCAACCACTTCCAAACTGCAAGTGTGATCAAGTGTCTCTCTTTCTTACAACCCTTCCCATCATCCTAGATTGCACTTGAAGCATATGAGGCCCTTCACGAGCTGTCTTCAACCCTCCATTTCCAAACATTGCTAACCCCTTGCTGTCACAATGCTCTCCTGCAGCCAAGTTGATCCACTTGGAGTTCCCTCAAGACACCTTGATCTCTCATGATTCCAGGCCATATCACATGCTTGTTCCTTTTCCTGGAGTAGCCCTTTCCATATGGCATGTTCCAAATCACCCTTCAAGACCTGATTCAAATACAATCTTCCCTGAGAGGCTTTCTCCAACTCCCCAGGCCCTTAATATTTCTGTGACCTTTGATTTTTACCAAAACATTTGTGTGGTGACCCTGTAATTTCTATCATTTCCCTTAGGAAAAAAAATGTTCCATAAACTACTTTTTGAGTTTGATTCTCTACTTTTTTTCTTCATAGCCCTGAAAATTCTTCCTTATTAACAGCTCCAAGGGCTGTGTTCTAGAAATGATGTTTTCTTTTATTTTACATTACTTGCTAGAGCTAAGTGGCCTTGGGGAAAAAATGGATATGAGTGGTAGGTCATCATCTGCTATATGGAACATTTCTGTAAACCTAAGAGATTCACAGAGGGGAAGTCACCTGCTTTTGTTAATTCTGGAGAGTCACTCTCTCATTGAAGATTCCCTTCTGTGCCTTCACAGTGCTCCATGCACAGCTCTAGCAGAACCTTCATCCCAGTATTTATGGCTATCTACTTCTCAGCCTCCCGTAGAGGGCCCTACATGGTTTGTGGCCTAGAACTATGTCTTTATCTCCATACGCCCCAGTAGCTAGCCCATTTTGTGAGACATGGCTGGCATTCAATTTAGAAATGTTCAGGGAATGAATAATACTACCTAACATCTATGGAGTGCTTGCTATGTGCCAGGCAGTGTCCTGAACACCTTTTGTGTATTAACTCATTTCATTCTCACAGTAATCCTGGGAGATAGGCATTATAATTATCCTCATTTTAAAGATGAGAAAACCAAGGCCCCAAGGTTGTATAGAAGCCTGATTTGGAATTGCAACATTCTAACAAGAGAGCCCATATCTCCACCACTACCCTGCCCTGCCTCTCGTGTGGAATAAATAAACCCTTAGGGGTCCCATTCTAATGGAGCTTCTTAGCCTTTTATCAGTTTTGAGAAAGAAGTAAGACAGGTAGGCCTAAATGCTAAGTTGTTTCATTCAGTCAGTATTCAATGAATGATCACTTTGTGCCAAATATCTGTCCCAGGTTCTGGGGGATCTGACATTGTTTCTTAAGAAATGAACAAAATCTGGGCTTCTTTCCAATCCATCACCCAAAGTAACATTTCATATAACCAAATAACATTGATCATATGCTATGTTTGAGGTAGGGTGAGGTTCCCTGCCAGAGGCCAGCTTCCTAGAACCAGCAGGTTAACTTGACAGCAACAGACTTAAAGACCTGCATAAGGAGGCCATCAATATCCAAGGCAACAAGATGGAGGGAACATTGTTTTCCCAACTGCTGGTCCAGAATTCCCCTTAGGGAGACAGTTTTCTTTGGAAGAGTTGAGTCCCTATAATATGGGTGGTCAGCTGCCCCCAAGCTTCTACAGAGGAGAGCTAAAGAGATGAATAAAAACTCACTGCTCCAGGAAAGCAATCTCAGAGGAATAGGGGTGAGGAAGGAAGGTGAGCAGGGAAAGAAGAGAAGCAGGCAGGATTATGCAAGAAATTATCATTTAGTCCTTGTAACAACCCTCTGATACAGGCACTGTTGTTATTCCCGTTTTACAAATGGAGAAACTGAGGCAGAGCAAGGTTGAGTTGGCAGAAGTGTGTGTGATTTCTTAACTCTTACCAAAATTTTCCAAAATGCCTCAAAATTACTGGTGAGTGTAATACGGTGAATATTTTTGTTGAAAGCAAGTGTTAGTGCTAAGTTTCAGGTATCGGTTGAATTCGTCGGAAGAAGAGGCTGTAGCATATGTAGACACAAGTCTTTTGGGACACGAGGGAATCGAGATGACAACACACATTATCTCTGTGAGAATAACCGCCTCCAACCCAGGCACAGGAGAGAGGGCTACACATGTGCGCTATAATTGGCTGAACTGCTGGGAAACAGAAAGGATGTTCTGTAAATCCGATGGGATTCAAACTAAAGTGCCCTTGGAGGAACGGAAGAATTGTCGATGGTTAAGTGACATTTAAAGGAATCTCTCTGGACTCTGCTTCACCTTCCAATATGTTCTTTGTTAAAGTGATGTGCATAAGACCAAGGTGGTGATGGAGGGTTGGGTTCTTTCCCTCTTCACAACTGCCCTTCTCACATTATATGGAAGTAAGCATATTTCTCACTCTTTCCCAAACTGGAGATGATGCTTTGCTCATGTGTAAAACTCACCAGGGCACAAAATAAAGTATTCAAAATCCAGTGAAGAATCTTCACGACAGTGAAAATTCAGGTCTCAGGTCATTAGCCATCGACTCTTGTGTCTGCAGAAGACTCAGACCTATCTTTTCATTAATGTTCAGTAGGCCATCATTATAGGCCACTGAATCTTCTTGACTGGTGTCTATAGTCAGCTTCTAATAAATTGGTGTTGCTGTTGCCAAAGGAAACAGATTCTAAACTTGTGTGACATAGAGGCTGGCTAACTGGAATGTGTAGGTAAACCCAACCTTGTACCTTTTTTAATAAATAAGGTTCTATTAAAACACAGTCACACTCACTTATTTACATGTAGTCTATGGCTACTTTCATGCCACGACTGCAGAGCTGAGTAGCTGAGACAAAGACCATCTGGCACACAATGCCCATAATATTGACTCTGTGGCCCTTTACAGAGAAAATTTGATGTAATACATACTTTTTCAAGTCAGGTAGTTCAAAAAAAAAAAAAAAGAGACTAAAATGATGGTTTCTACTGAAAACGTGTTTTCATTCTGGGAATCTAGAATTATGGTGTGTGCTAGAAAGAGGGTGCCTACATGACCAGTGTCCAGTTAAAACCTCAGATGTTGAGTCTCTAATGAGCTTCCCTGGCTGACAACATTTCACATGTGTTGTCACAACTCATTGCTGAAAGAACTAAGTGCAGCCAGGTGATTCCACTGAGAGAAGACTCTTGGAAGCTTGCTCCCCATTTCTTCTAGACTTCACCACGTGTGTTTTTTCCCTTTACTGGTTTTTCTTTGTGGGCTCTCCCTGAAATAAATCCTTGCTGTGGGTATGACAAACAATATGCTGAGTCCTGTAAGAATTCCTAGCAAATAATCAAACCTGGGGGTGGTCTTGGGGACCTCAGACACAGTAGAGTAATAAAAAGACTTTCAAGCATAAAATATATTACATTAGGATAACATTCTATGAGAAAAATGAAAGGGGAAGGTAAATTCTAAGAGCAAAAGGAATAAGGCAAAATTTTCTACTATTGAAGAAAATTTTTCTCACTATTTTTAAAATGGAGAATTATGAGTAACCATTTGAATGATGTTTAGAACCCACTGGATACATTTAAGAGTGATATAAAAGGTTTATTTTTAAAATGTCACTATTTATAATTTGTTGAGATTGAAATTTATAAAATTTAGAAATATGTGAAGGAATATACAGACTTACAAAATAGGCAAATAAATACAATTTAAGGCTATGATGACTACTAAAATAAGTGTTTCTTGATCTTATCGAGGGTTACATACCCTTGAGAAACTTTGGTGAAAGCTGTAATAACTCTCCAGGAAAAGCGCACATATACATACATATACAAAATTTTGCATATGGGAACTTCTGCTTCCAGCCAAAATGAACAGAGACTAGATTTACCCTACTGACTCAAACAACAATAAAGGATAAAACACATAAAACAACAATTTCAAGGCACTGGATATTAGGCAACAAAGGACAGTGGTCCATGAGAGACAGGAAACAAAGCAGGTAAACCTTATGATTACCCCAGGTTACTACCTTGAGAAAGTTCCTAGCTGTAGCACAGAAAGGGACAATCCAGGCAGAACTTCACCGACCTACTGGGTTGAGGAGATGGAGTTGAGAGTCCAGGTAAACCTGATTAGCTAGCCTTCACAAAATACAATCTCAGAGAGAAGAGAACTGCACAATTATATCTGGAAAGTTGCAAAGGTCTTTCTCATGTATTCAGCAGGCTAGCAAAAAGGACAAGATAAAATAGTATTCGGTCCTCACAAGGGACAAAAATAACACCCATTCCCATCAACAAGACTGGAACACCTCATCATTCATGGAACATTGGAGAGAGTACTCAGAAGAGTCTTAGTTCAGTATTGGAAAATAATTAGCCCTAGACGACACACTGCTCATTCCACCAAACAAATCTTTTTTTTTTTTTTAATTTTTTTTTCAACGTTTATTTATTTTTGGGACAGAGAGAGACAGAGCATGAACGGGCGAGGGGCAGAGAGAGAGGGAGACACAGAATCGGAAACAGGCTCCAGGCTCTGAGCCATCAGCCCAGAGCCTGACGTGGGGCTCGAACTCCCGGACGGCGAGATCGTGACCTGGCTGAAGTCGGACGCTTAACCAACTGCGCCACCCAGGCGCCCCAATCCACCAAACAAATCTTAAAAGCAAGACCTGAAAGGATCAAACTGTTCCCAAGTTACTTCGCTGATCTTCACAGCAAACGTCAAGAATATTTATAGGTATACAATATCCAACACCAAACAAGGAAAAACTCATGATGCCTGGCCTCCAATCAAAAATTACCAGGCATGCAAAGATGGAAAAAAATAGTACCCAAAGATAAAATAAACCAATAAACTGAAACCATCCATAACTGACATAGATGTTAGAATTAGCAGGCAAGGACATTAGAGTAATTATTATTATAACTATTCAATATGTCCAAAGAGTTTAATAAAGTCATGGATAATATTAATGAAATCCAGATCAAACTTCTAATAATGAAAATTATATCTGAGAATTAAAAAACAGGATTAATGACAGATTAGGCATTAAAGAAGAAACTGCAATGACACGGCAGCAGTAACTATTCAAAATGAAACACCGAGGAAAGAGAGGATAAATTCATCAAGAGCACGTAACAATCCTAAATGTTTATGTACTTGACAAAAGAATGTCAAAATACATGAAGGAGAAAGTGATAGAACTACAAGGACAAATAGACAACTCCACATTTATAGTTGGATGTTTTAATACTCGATGTGGATGACTATTTAAAAAAAACAGAAAATCAAGAAGGATATAGATAACTTAAAAATAAACATGAAACAACTTGACCTAATTAGCATTTATGGAACGTGCTACACAACAATAGTGCAATACACATCATTTTTAAGTGTACATGAAACACTGATCAGGATAGACCACATTCTGAGCCATAAAACAAATCTCAAAAAGGTTAAGGGATTCAAGTCATAAAAGTACATTCTTCCATCAAATGGCATTAAATTAGATTGATAACTAAAAGATCTCTTTAAAAATCCCCACATATTAGGAAACTGTGCAACATATTTCTAAATATCCTATACATCAAAGAATTCAAAAGAGAAATTAGAAAAGTATTTTTAAAAGAATGAAAATAGAAACACAAGATATCAAAATGTATGGCACAGTATGCTAATAAAGCAGTACTAAGAGGGAAATTTATAGCACTAAACATCTGTATTAGAAAAGAATAAAGTCTCAAATAAATGGCCTAAGCTTCCATCTTAAGAAGCTAAAAAACAAATAAATAAATACAAAGAAAGGAGAAGAAAGGAAACAATAATGATCATAATGGAATTAATGAAACTGAAACAGAAAAACAATACAGCCAATCAATGTAACCAAAATCTAGTCTTTTAAGAGACTAATAGGGATACCTGGGTGGCTCAGTTGGTTGAGTCTCTGACTCTTGATTTTGGCCATGATTACATGGTCATGCGATTGATCCCTATGTCATGCTCTGCACTAACAGTACAGAGCTTGTTTGAGATTCTCTGTCTCCCTCTCTCACTCTCCCACTCACACTTTCTCTTTCAAAATAAATAAATGAACTTTAAAGAGACTAATAAAAATGATACCTTTAGCCAGACTAGTCAGTAGAAAAAACTAAAACAAGGCATAAGTCACCAAGAGCACTACAGATTCCATAGTTATTAAAAAGATAATAAGAGGGAACAGCATGGAAGTTTTTTGTGTGTCTTGCATCCATGAAATACAAACAGACCAACACTAAACCATCCTGCACACCTAGAAGACTGATTTGAGGATTAACACAACAATCTGCACAACCTGAGCCACAGAATTTAGCAGTAATTCCTTTTCTCCCTTCAAAATGACAAAACGAAGAAATTCACCCCAAAAGAAAGAGCACAAAGAAATGACAGCCAGGGATTTAACCAACACAGATACAAGCAAGATGTCTGAACCAGAATTTAGAATCACGATAATAAGAATACTAGCTGGAGTTAAACATAGACTAGAATCCCTTTCTGCAGAGGTAAAAGAAGTAAAAAACAGGATGAAATAAAAAATGCTATAACTGAGCTGTAATCACGGATGGATGCCACGGTGGCAAGGATGGATGAGGCAGAACAGAGAATCAGCGATATAGAGGACAAACTTATAGAAAACAATGAAGCACAAAAAAAGAGGGAGATTAAGGCAAAATAGCACGATTTAAGAATTAGAGAAATCAGTGACTCATTGAAAAGGAACATCAGAATCATAGGGGTCCCAGAAGAGGAAGAGAGAGAAATAGGGGTAGAAGGGTTATGTGAGCAAATCATAGCAGAAAACTTTCCTAACCTGGGGAAAGACACAGACATCAAAATCCAGGAAGCACAGAGGACCCCCATTAGATTCAACAAAACTGACCATCAACAAGGCATATCATAGTCAAATTAACAAAATACTCAGGCAAGGAGAGAATCATGAAAGCAGCAAGGGGAAAAAAGTCCCTAACCTACAAGGGAAGACAGATCAGGTTTGCAGCAGACCTATCCACAGAAACTTGGCAGGCCAGAAAGGAGTGGCAGGATATATTCAATGTGCTGAATCAGAAAAATATGCAGCCATGAATTCTTTATCCACCAAGGCTGTCATTCAAAATAGAAGGAAAGACAAAAAGTTTCCCAGACAAACAAAAATTAAAGGAGTTTATGACCACTAAGCCAACCCTGCAAGAAATTTTAAGGGGAACTCTCTGAGGGGAGAAAAGATGAAAATATACATACATACATACATACATACATACATACATACATACATACCAAAAACAACAAAGATTAGAAAGGACCAGAGAACAACACCAGAAACTCCAACTCTACAAGCAACATAATGGCAATAAATTCATATCTTTTGGTACTCACTCTAAACGTCAATGGACTCAGTGCTCCAATCAAAAGACATAGGGTAACAGAATGGATAAGTAAATAAGATCCATCTATATGCTGTTTACAAGAGATCCACTTTAGACCTAAAGACACCTTCAGATTGAAAATAAGGGGATGGAGAACCATCTATCATACTAATGGTCAACAAAATAAAACTGGACTAGCCATACTTATATCAGACAATCTAGACTTTAAAATAAAGACTGTATCTGGGGCGCCTAGGTGGCTCAGTCAGTTGAGCGTCCAACTTCGGCTCAGGTCATGATATCACAGTCCATAGGTTTAAGCCTTGCGTCAGGCTCTGTGCTGGCAGCTCAGAGACTGGAGCTTGCTTTGGATTCTTTGTCTCCCTCTCTCTCTGACCCTCCCCCACTCATGCTCTGTCTCTCTCTGCCTCAAAAATAAAATAAACTTAAAACAAAAAAAATACTGTATCAAGAAATGCAGAAGGGCATTATATCATAATCAAGGTGTCTATCCACCAAGAAGACCTAACAATTGTAAACATTTATGTGCCAAATGTGGGAGTACACAAATATATAAATCAATTCATCACAAACATAAAGAAATTCATTGATAGTAATACCATAATAGTAGGAGACTTCAAAACCCCACTCACAGCAGTGGCAGATCATCTAATCAAAAAATCAACAAGGAAACAATGTCTTTGAATGACACACTGGACCAGATGAACTTAACAGATATATTCAGAACATTTCATCCTACACTTGATCTTAGCCAAAAGGCCGAGAAGCGATCAGAACATTTCATCCTAAAGCATCAGAATACACATTCTTCTCCAGTGCACATGGAACGTTCTTCAGAATAGACCATATACTGGGACACAAATCAGCCCTGAGTAAGTTCAAAAAGATCGAGATAATACTGTGCGTATTTTCAGACCAAAATGTTATGAAACTCAAAATCAACCACAAGAAAAAATTTGGAAAGTTAACAAATACTTGGAGACTGAAGAACATCCTACTAAAGAATGAATGGGCTAACCAAGAAGTTAAAGAGGAAATTAAAAAGTATATGGAAGCCAATGAAAATGACAACACCACAACCCAAAACTTCTGGGACTCAGCAAAGGCGCTCATAAGAGGAAAGTATATAGCAATCCAGGCCTTCCTAAAGAAGGAAGAATAACCTCAGATACACAACCTAACCTTACACCTTAAGGATCTGGAAACAGAACAGCAAATAAAACCCAAAACCAGCAGAAGACAGGAAATAATAAAGATTAGAACAGAAAGTAATGCTATCGAAACCAAAAAAACAGTAGAACAGATCAATGAAACCAGAAGCTGGTTCTTTGAAAGAATTAACAAAATTGATAAACCACTGGCCAGTTTGATCAAAAAGAAAAAGGCAAGGACCCAAATAAATAAAATCAAGAATGAGAGAGATCATAACCAACACAGCAGAAATAAAAATAATAATAAGAGAATATTATGTGCAATTATATGCCAATAAAATGGGCAATCTGGAAGAAATGGACAAATTCCTAGAAACATATACACTACCAAAACTGAAACAGGAAGAAATAGAACATTTGAACAGATGTATAACCAGTAAGGAAATCGAATTAGTAATCAAAAATCTCCCAAAAAACAAGAGTCCAGGGCCCGATAGATTCCCAGGGGAATTCTACCAAATATTTAAGGAAGAGTTAACACCTATTCTCTTGAAGCTGTACCAAAAAATAGAAATGGAAGGAAAACTTCCAAACTCTTTCTATGAAGCTAGCATTACCTTGATTCCAAAACCAGAGACCCCACTAAAAAGGAGAGTTATGGACCAATTTCCCTGATGAACATGGATGCAAAAATCCTCAACAAGATATTAGCCAACTGGATCCAACAATACATTAAAAAATTTATTCACCACGACCAAGTGGGCTTTATACCTGGGATGCAGGGCTGGTTCAATATCCACAAAAAAATTAACGTGACTCATCACATCAATAAAAGAAAGGACAAGAACCATATGATCCTCTCAATAGATGCAGACAAAGCATTTGACAAAATACAGCATCCTTTCTTGATAAAAACCCTCCAGAAAGTAGGGATAAAAGGAGCATACCTCGAGATCATAAAAGCCATATATGAACGACCCAACGCTAGTATCATCCTCAATGGGGAAAAACCGAGAGCTTTCCCCCTAAGGTCAGGAACAAGACAGAGATTTCCACTCTCATCACTGTTATTCAACATCATATTGGAAGTCTTAGCCTCTGCAATCAGACAACACAAAGAAATAAAAGGCATCCAAATCAGCCAGGAGGAGGTCAAACTTTCACTCTTCTCAGATGACATGATACTCTATATGGAAAACCCAAAAGATTCCACCAAAAACTGCTAGAATTGATTCAAGAATTCAGCAAAGTTGCAGGATATAAAATCAATGCACAGAAATCGGTTGCATGAAGTGACAGAAAGGGAAATCAAGGAATTGATCCCATTTACAGTTGCACCAAAAACCATAAAATACCTAGGAATAAATCTAACCAAAGAGGTGAAAAATCTGTACACTGAAAACTATAGAAAGCTTATGAAAGAAATTGAAGAAGACAAAAAAAAAAAAAAAAAAAAGGAAAAGGATTCCATGCTTCTGGATAGGAAGAACAAATATTGTTAAAATGCCAATACTACCCAAAGCAATCTACATATTCAATGTAATCCCTATCAAAATAACACCAACATTCTTCACAGAGCTAGAACAAATAATCCTAAAATTTGTATGGAACCAGAAAAGACCCCAAATAGCCAAAGAAATCTTGAAAAAGAAAACCAAAGCAGGAGGCCTCACAATCCCAGACTTCATGCTATACTACAAAGCGGTAATCATCAAGACAGTATGGTACTGGCAAACGAACAGACACTCAGATCAGTGAAACAGAATAGAGAACCCAGAAACGGACCCACAAACGTATGGCCAACTAATCTTTGACAAAGCAGGAAAGAATATCCAATGGAATAAAGACAATCTCTTCAGCAAGTGGTGCTGGGAAAACTGGACAGCGACATGCAGAAGAATGAACCTGGACCACTTTCTTATACCATACACAACAATAAACTCAACATGGATGAAATACCTAAATGTAAGACAGGAAGCCATCAAAATCCTCAAGGAGAAAGCAGGAAAAAACCTCTTTGATCTTGGCCACAGCAACTTCTTACTCAACACGTCTCCAGAGGCAAGGGAAATAAAAGTAAAAATGAACTATTGGGACCTCATCAAAACAAAAATCTTCTGCACAGTGAAGGAAACAATCCACAAAACTAAAAGGCAACCAACAGAATGGGAGAAGATATTTTCAAATGACATATCAGATAAAGGGTTAGTATCCAAAATCTATAAAGAACTTATCAAACTCAACACCCAAAAAAACAAATAACCCAGTGAAGAAATGGGCAAAAGACACGAATAGACACTTCTCCAAAGAAGACATCCAGATGGCCAACCGACACATGAAAAAATGCTCAACTTCACTCATCATCAGAGAAATACAAATCAAAACCACAATGAGATAACACCTCACATCTGTCAGAATGGCTAACATTAACAAGTCAGGCAACGACAGATGTTGGCAAGGATGTAGAGAAAGAGGATCTCTTTTGCACTGTTGATGGGAATGCAAGCTGGTGCAGCCACTCTGGAAAACAGTATGGAGGTTCCTCAAAAAACTAAAAATAGAACTACCCTATGACCCAGAAATTGCACTAGTAGGTATTTATCCAAAGGATACAGGTGTGCTGTTTTGAAGGGACACATGCACCCCCATGTCTATAGCAGCACTATCAACAATAGCCAAAGTATGGAGAAAGCCCAAATGTCCATCGATGGATGAACAGATAAAGAAAATGTGGTATATGTATATATACATATGTGGTATATATATATATATACAATAGAGTATTACTTGGCAATCAAAAAGAATGAAATCTTGCCATTTGCAACTATGTGGATGGAACTGGAGGGTATTATGCTAAGTAAAGTTAGTCAGTCAGAGAAAGACAAATATCATATGACCTCACTCATATGAGGACTTTAAGAGACAAAACAGATGAACATAAGGGAAGGGAAGCAAAAATAATATAAAAACAGGGAGGGGGACAAAACATAAGAGACTCATAAATATGGAGAAAAACAGAGCGTTACTAGAGGGATTGGGAGAGGAGGGATGGGCTAAATGGGTCAGGGGCACTAAGGAATCTACTCCTGAAATCATTGTTGCGCTATATGCTAACTAATTTGGATGTAAATTTTTAAAAAATTAAATTAAAATAGAAGCAAAAAAATAAGAGAATGCTAAAAATAATTTTATGCCAATAAATTCAACAAGTAAGACAAAATGGACAGTCTTTGGAAGACACAACAACCAAGTCCACTCAAGAAGAAATAGGTAACCTAAGTGTCCCAATATCTATAAATTAAGTATTTGTAGTTTAAAACTTTTTACAAGAAGAAAACTTCATGGCCAAATGACTTCACTGAAGCAGTCTCAAACATTTAAGGAAGTAATATTACCAATGCTACACAATTGATTGCAGTAATTAGAAGAGGAGGAAATACTCTACAAACCATTCTGTGAGTCTAACTTTGCCTTGATAGTAAAACAATAAAAATAGTATTAAAAAAAGCATTAATAAGGGCAACTGGGTGGCTCAGTCAGTTAAGTGTCCAACTTTAGCTCAGGTGATGATCTCATGGTTTGTGGGTTCGAGCCCTGCATTGGGCAGTGTGCTAAAGCTCAGAGCCTGGAGCCTGCTTCAGATTCTGTGTCTCACTCTCTCTCTGCCCCTCCCCACTCATGCTCTGTCTCCCCTTCTCGCTCAAAAATAAATAAACATTAAAAAAACATTAACGATATCCCTCATGAAGATAAGTGCAAAATTCCAAACAAAATTTTAGTGTATTAGTCCAAAATACCTTTTTTAAAAAATAGTACATCATGATGGCAGTGAGTAGAATTCTGTTCCCTGAAAAGGTATGTTCAAGTTCTAATCCACATTACCCTGTGAATGTGACCTTATTTAGAAATAAGGTCTAGCATCATATTGGAAGACCATGTCAGCACAATATTTTAAGAAAATGAAATAAAAGCCATACATATTGAAAAGGAAAAAGTAAAATATGTTTTTTTTCACAAATAACATGATCATCTACACAGAAAAAAGTTCTGATGGAATCTATAACAAAGCTACTAGAACTAATAAGAGTTTAGCAAGGTTATGGGATACAAAATCACTATAAAAAAATCAATTGCATTTCTATATTCCAGCAATAAACACTCACAAATTAAAACAAAAAATACTATTTACAATAACATAAAAAATATCAACTACTTAATAATAAATCTGCCCCAAGTGAGCAAGACCTATACAGTGGAAACTATAAAACACTGCTGAGATCAATTAAAGCCTTAAAAACTGGAGGAAATAAACTGTGTATGTGGGTTGGAATACTCACTGTTTTTTAAGGTGTTGATTCCCCCACAAACTGATCTATGAATTCATGCAATACCAATCAAACTACCAGTAATATTTTTTTGTAGAAATTAACATGCTAATTTCAAAATTCACATGAAATGCTAAGAACCTTGAAGAGATAAAACAGCTTTGAAAAAGAAAAAAGTTGTAAGGCTGATAGTACCTAATTTCAAGACGTTTTATAAAGCTACAGTAACCTAACAAGGTGATATTGGCATGTAGACAAATAGATCAAGGAAATAGAATAGAAAATTCAAAAAGAAAAAAAAAAGAAGATATATGAACAACCAAATTCTGACAAAGGTACAACATCATCTAAGTGAGGAATATTTAAGAAAACAACTTAAAACTGATCACGTACCTAAAGGTAAAAGCAAAACCCATAAATTTTCTGGAAGAAAAAAATGGGAATAAATTTAAAGCAGTGGTTTCTTAGAATCAACGTAAAAAGCACAACTGCAAAAGAACAAAAGCTAGACCTAACGAAAATTAAAAACTTTTCGGCTGCAAGTAACATCATCAAGAAACTGAAAAAAACAACCCACAGAATGAAAGAAAATACCTGTAAATCACTTATCTGATAAGGGATTTGTACCCAGAAGGTTAAAAAGACTGATTCCACTTCTGGTGCTTGACAGCTCTTGAGCCTCATCACTCCTCTTTCCCCTTCTGCCACACACTTGGCATGCTGATAAAAAAAAGCTGAGGTCTTGCCTCCTTTGGCACTATCAAGAGCCCCGACATGTTAACAAGAACCATCCTCCTAGCTGTATCCCCAACTGCAATAGAAGACAAGTCAATCTCTTTCCTTACTCTCCCAAACCAGATGTAGACTCACTTAGAGGTTGGGGAAGGCTACTTCCTCCCCCCTAAAGAGACTAATTATGTGAGTAATAAAGCGTCCCATACCCTCTTGGTGCATGTGTGGTGATATTAGTATTGACATCCAAATCAAATTTGGGATGAGGGGTACATTACACTTCTATAGGGTCACCACAACACAGAATATATAAAGAAATCTTACAACTTGATAATAAAAAATAAATAACCCAATTTAAAAATTGGCAAGAGATTGAAATAGACATTTCTCCAAAGAACACACGTAAATGGCAAATTAGTACATGGAAAGATGTTCAATATCTTTAGTCATTAGGGAAATGCAAATCAAAACCACAATAAAATACCACTTCACACCCTCCAGGACGACATAATAAAAAAGATAGACAATAGCAAGTCTTGGCAAGAATGAGAAAAAAATGGAACCCTTACACATTGCCAGTGGGAATGTAAAATGGTGCGGCTGTTTTGGAAAATAGTTTGACAGCTCTTCAAATTACTTCAACATAAAGTTACAGATGACCTAGCAATTCCACTCCTACACATGTATCCAAGAAAAATGAAAACAAACACCCATGCAAAAACATGTGTAAAAACGTTATTCAAAATAGTCAAAACATGGAGACTCAAATGCCCATCAACTAATGAATGGATAAATAAATGTGGTATATCCACACAATGGAATATCATTTGACTATGAAAAAGAATCAAGTATAGATACGTGGTACTACATGGACGAACCTTGAAAATATTAAGCTAAGTGAAAGAAACCAGTCACAAAAGAAGTCACTCATTGTATGATTCCATTTATATGAAATGTGTAGAATAGGCAAATTAGTGTTTGCCTGTGTCTTAGGGAAGTAGGTACCATGAAGTGACTGCTTAGTGGGAAGGGTATTTCTTTTTGGATTAACAAAAATGACCTAAAATTGATTGTGGTGACAGTCGGGTAACTGTAAATGTACTAAAACTATGGAAATGGGTGAACCTTATAATATGTAAATTATATCTCAATAAAATAAATCTTTCTAACAACAACAAAAAAAGGAATTCAATGGAGAAAGGATAGTTGTATCAATAAATGGTACTGGGAAAATTAGATATCCATAAGCAAAAAGATGAAATTCAATCTATAGTTCTTTGTCCCAAATACAAAAGTTAACTAAAAATGGGTCCCAACAACAAAGGACCAGGAGAAAAGAAAAGTCAAGACTGGGGAGGGAACAACAGCTCTTGAGACAATGAAGGCAACAGAAGGGTTCCTTATACAATAAGAGCTAGGGACACTCAATAGTGGAATTTCTGAAACTTGCACAAAGACAAGAATTGTCCAGAGAGACCCCTTAAAATAAGCTTTTAAAAAATCAGTAACTCAGACCCCTATTGAATCAGAGTCTCCATGGGAAAGTTTAATATGCATCCCATGTGAGCCTATTGTTAGGAAATACTGCCCTGATGCATACTTTTTTGCTTGTAAATCAATATAAAATATAACTAAAAATTTCAAATGACCTATTTGGATCTTTAGTGATTCCAATGTACAGTATAAAACTCATTTGTAATATGAAAGGCTATACAGTAAAGTGTTTAAGAATCCAGACCTTTACAGCTGGATTGCTAGAATTCATACCCATGCTCCGCCAGTGGACAATTTAAATCTATCTTCATCAACAAGATGGGACTAATAAAAGCATCCAACATGCTCATGAGGAATGAATGGAAAAACATCGCCATGAAAAGCATTTAGCACAGTGTCTAATGAGCAGCAAACTTTCCATAAACCGGAGCTCATATCATGATCATAGAACAACAAAACCTTCTCCCCAAATTCTGTTTTAACTGGCATTGCCTTCTAACAATGATGGAACCCCCATCAGCTCTGCAAACCCCTTTGATCAGTTCAGGTATGCTAGTGATAAATTCTTCATAATAAGGGGGTGAGAAATTATAAAGAGAGGGCCCAGACCAAACATGGCTGAAAAGGGGCAAAGGTAATCCAATCCCCCATTCCCCTCATCCCTGGAGAACAGTCCATCCAAGAAAGGACTCTGAGAAACAGAAATGTTTAGTATATAGTTTTACATTTTGCTGGGAAATTATGACATAAACTTACTCCTCTGTCTCTCCCAAAAGAACTCTAAATTGATCACTAAAGCTTTTCTGAACATCTAGTCTTTAAGGGGAACATGAAAGTAGTACTCTGTTGACAGGGTTGACATAGTGGGAAGCTCCAGGTATGGGCACAGGCTCCAAGGAGCGGGAACAAGTCCTGGGTCATAATAAAATAATAAAATAAGTTTGCTACTATTAAAAAAACCTATGTTAATATGAAAATATTGTAATGAAATTTATCCCCAACAAAACCCTACTCCCGAAGGTAAAGGTAAGGCTCTCCCCTAAAGAGCACAGGTATTCCTCCTGGCTTAAAACACCAAGAGACAGGTTCTCTAGTAGAAAACTAGAGTAGGCAAATCTCAGACAGGCAGAGTAGAAGTCTTCTCTGGACCTTGGTCTCTTGGACCTGGATTTGAGTAATCTGATACTCTTGGGAGCATTCCAAGTGGAGTTAAAAGCTGAACTGGGCCAGATGAAGGTGGTCTGGGAGCCAGATTGGAAGACCTCTGCTAGGTGACCCCAAACTTGAAGACATGTCAGCTATCCCTTATGAGACCAGATAGAGAGTCAGGTGTCATTCATTTCCAGCCTGCCACCATCAGCTCTTAATAAAACTTCATACAGCTTCAACACAGCCATGCTATGGGATATTAAAGCAAGGTTCTGTTGCCTCCTGTTCAGTATCATCCTTGAAGAGGGAGCAATGCCCCCCGGGGGCCAGCAGGGTGGTGACAGTGACTGGTACAACATTCTGAGGGAACGTGAATCTCCAGGAAGAATCATAGCAAGATCAACTAGCCCCCTCCTATTCTCTCTTTATTGTCAAAAAATGTGGGTTTAAATGTTATTTGTTTCTCTCATAGCTATAAATTTTAGCTCTTGCTGAACCAATGTCTTGAATTGTTTTCTTATTTCTACATAAAATTTGGTTCAACTCATTAATATAATATAGTAGATCAATCATAATTTGATCATTTTATTGATGTGAAACTGCCAGAGCCATTGTTTCTTAAATCCTTTCACTTTCTCTTTTCTTCCACCACCACCAGCAACCTGTTGGCCTTCTTTCTGGTACGTGCCACAAAGAACATTTCACCCATCACAAACCTGACTGCTTACTAACAATGAATATGAAACAACAACACCACAATGAGATGTGGATGCTGAACAGCCAGCCAAGGTTACTCACCACTTCACGGATTCATGAAATTCATATTTGCATCAGATTATAAATGACTATACAGGTCATGGGATTTACATGGGTCATGGATCGTCAAAACCATGAGTACGAAAATCGTCAAATACCAAGACACTACTGCATAAAATCTCACTGTGATAAGCTAAGTGGGCTAAGCCATCCCTATGGCTCTTGCATCTCCATCAACTAGACACATCAACCACCAGTGTTCATAATGATGCCCATGATGGAGTATCTAAAGAAGCATAGGGACATTTCTAGTTCAACTCTGCAATTCTCCCAATGCCTAACAGAGATCTGTACACAGGAAAAAAATGTAAAATGTCAATCAATGCTTGTCAAATGCTATGCTCCATTAAAGAAGGCAGATAAAAAATAGAGGCTTCTAAAATTAAAATTCATTCACCATACTAATGAAATTAATCCAAACAGTATTGGATACCTAATATGGACCAAACCTTCCTACACATGATGATATTTTATGCAGGCTAAAAGAAGTTAAGTGTTTCCTTGGGTCACACAGCTAGTAAGCTGTGGAACCAGATGTTAAGTCTAGGTCTCCAGAAGTCTGAAGGAAGGGCTGCCCCTCAGAGAAAGCATGTGGAAAGAACCTTCAAAGAAGAGGGAAACAGGAGATGGCAGAGGGGGCTATATTTCTAGCATCCCAAACTGATAAGAGGCCAAAGTAAAAGACCATTCTGGCTGTCATCTAAACCCTCAGCTGTCCCCAGGGCTGGGATATGCTGAGTCATCAAGTGTTTTTGAAATCAGAAATGATGTCTGACAAATGATAATTGTAAATAATACTTGGCTATAACCATTGAATGCATGATGGGGAAAGGGCCTTTCCCTTAAGATGGTCCCTTTCTCCACACCCTTCACCAGGGCTCAGTCTACCCCTTTGGTATTCTCATGACACTCTTTCTTAACCCAGTCTCGGGTATTGTGGTCCCATGGAGCTATCAGCGGCTAATCCCAACATAAAGGTTTTAGCTGTAAGGTATCTCAGGCCTTGATGTGTGAATTTCAGAAGCATCAATAACCCTGGTGTCTACATGTGAAGATCAAGGATAAGCTAAAACCTTCCCAGGGGTCATGAAATGGCCACCTATTGATGGACACCTAGTCCCAAAAAGTTAGAAGACCTGCTGCATCAAATAGACTTTGACCTATGTGACTGCTTTTGAATTATGGTACATAAAATTATTACATAAAATAAGCCTCTACAATCAAAGGGATGACAACTTGGGAATACCTTAAGACGTAAAATTGATTTGATTTTATTTTAGGAAGGAATTTAAAAACTGGCTTTGAATGTGTGCATTCATCTGATTCAAAATATGCTTTTGACAGACATAGGTAAAGCAGCTGAGAAAAAAAATAGAATTTAAAATGTATCCAGGGCTTTCAAAGCATCATACGAGCTTCATTGACACACACAAAAAAGAAGCTTCAAACCACAAAACAGGAACAATAGAATCAAAGGCAAAGTAAAATGAACAAACAGGATAAAGCTAGGTATTCTTTCTTCCCTAGGAATATTTTTAGTTTATTACTTGCTGTTAAAGTTTACTGTGTGCTATTAAAATCCTGGGCATGTGTTCTTTATGAATATTTTAATTGCTTTGTTTCAGTAAAGTTTGTTGGGAAGAGGTGATCGCCATTATTACACGCATTTAGTATAATGCTCCCTGTTGCCTACTGAATCAAGCTAAACTCTTCAGCCTCACTCGAGACCCTACAAAATGATTGTAGCCAATTTCTCTAGCCTTTTGCCATGAATCCCTCTGCCTGAAGGGCCATTCCTCCTTCTCTATGTGCCCAAATTCTTGCCATCCTTCAACACTCAGATCAAAAGCCAACTCTCCCCCAGCATGCTTCTCAGATTCTCTCAGGGGAAGGGATGATCTCCTCCTCCCTTTAATTTTCATAGGATTTAACCATAAATTCTCACAACCAATTTATAAAAACACCACATTTGGCCTTAAATAACAGTTATTATTATTTATTTTTCCTACTGTACATTGAGCTCCCTAAGGGAAGACACCATGCCTTCCTTATCTTTGGAACCCTGGGATTATCTAGAAAATAGCTTGTCACATAGAAGGGGATCAAAAAATCCAGTGAATGAATAAAAAAGCTATAGTGTCTATAAGCATACTTGATGAATAGAAAGGTAGAACAGGTGTACAGCAGGACTCTTTGGTATAGAGTGGAAGAGGCAGTGACGCAGTGGGCCAAAAGAAATGACTTTGCTTGTGAGGGAAACTATAGGAATACTGTGAACCCAGAAATGTAATCAAGAAGACATTTTGCAGTGCAAGTTGATTAGCCAATATTAGAACAGCAATGAATTAAGATTACTATTCCAGGTCAATGACTTCTCACAGTATGTCCCTATTTGCAGTCCTCATTTTCAGCAAATGTTTTATTATGAACCCTGCTTTAATAAAATACTCATAAAATCTCAAGACTGAAAAGGACCTTAAAGTTCATCTAGTCTTGAGGCCCAGTCTATGTTTGAGATGGCTGGATAACATCCCTGTTGAGGGGTCATCCATTCTCTGCTGAGATGTCTCCTATGGCACGCAGAATTCTAAAAATAACCTCCAAAATTACATAGCCTATAATCCCTGAACCCTGAAACACTGAACAATAGACAGCACTGGACTGTGGTCCTTGAGAGAAAGAACTATAAGAGGTGTACCAGTCTGGGCCCTAGCAATTAAGGAGGCAGATTTGGAACTAAGAAGCAGTCATTGGTAACTGGAACACAGGCTGAACCTCCTGCTTCCCCTAGCTTTCAGCCTGAAGGCACTTTTCAGACTGCAATGCAGGAAGATAGAGTCTAAGCAGGGCATAGCACTCCGACTGAGCTGAGATATAGGGATCAGCATATGGAACAGTTGTTCTCAAAAAGGGAAGATTGCCTGAGTGGCTCTAATCTAATCACAGGAGCCCTTAAAAGCTGAGAACTCTCTCCAGCTGATAGTAGAAAAGGGAGTCAGAGATTCAAAGCATGAGAAGGACTCAATACCTCATTGCTGGCTTTCAAGATGGCAGAGACAACAAGCCAAGGACTGCAGGTAGCCTTTAGAATCTATGAACAACCGCCACCTGACAAGCCACCAAGGAATGAGGACCTGACCTACAACGTCATGGAACTGAATTCCGTTAACAACTTGAATGAACCTAAAGCAGATTCTCCCTCAGAGCCTCCAGCTAAAAGTCTAGGCTGTCCATATCTTGATTTCCAACCTTGCAAGACTCTACACAGAGTAATCTGCTGAGCCTGCCTGGACCTCCAACCAATATAATCGAGATAATAAATAGGTATTGTTTTAAGTTGCTAAATTTGTGGTAATTTGCGGTAATTTGGCAGCATTAGAAAACTAGTACACTTCCACTGACACAAGGTGACTAAATACACTCCTCCAGTGGCAGCCTCTTCTATCTTTGGAGCACTATGGTTAGTAGAAAGCTCTTCTTTTCAATTCAACAAATTATTCCTTCCTATAACATGCATTGATCCTACCCTATTACTTGGTTTACTTAGTGCAAATTCGATCTTTCCTCATGACAGTTTTTCAAAAATTAAAGATGTTTCTCATGTCTCGTCCTTAGTCTCTTATAGCTTTCTTTATATTGCATGGTTTTGAGTGTTTTTGCCATCCAGTTCATCATCTTATGCACATGGCCTCATTTATCCAGATGACTGATAAAGTGAGGCACTCTTGAAAAATATGGTGTCAATGCACCCCGTGTTGGCCCTACACCACTTCTGAATGTCTTAGGCCAGCACCACCAACTTTCTCTAGCTTGAAGCCCATGTCCAATGTGCATGGTTAATTGGTACTGCAAGATGGATTACCTTTCGGCTTCCAAAGAGAAACTGCCTTGATATCTCTGGGTCAGCCATTGTTTTATCGTGACTGGTAGAAGAAAAAAAATCGTCCAGAAGAAGTCTGATTTTCCAGGCTCCTACTTGGCAGCCACCTAAATATATGCACACTTTATGAAGGAACACCCTTTCTCACAATGATGGAGTAACTGCTACCAAAGTAGCCCTCCCACTGTCGACAGCCATAAAACTGGGAAACAAAATATATTAAGCAACTCTCTTCAGACACTGAACAATAGACAGCACTGGACTGTGATCCTTGAGAGAAAGAACTCCAGAAGGTGTACCAGTCTGGGCCCTAGCAATGAAGGAGGCAGATTTGGAACTAAGAAGCAGTAATTGGTAACTGGAACACAGGCTTAACCTCCTGCTTCCCCTAGCTTTCAGCCTGAAGGTATTTTTCAGACTGCCATGCAGGAAGATAGAGTCCAAGCAGGGCATAGCACTCTGACTGATGCGAGAAGTAGGGATCAGAGTTCAGAGCTGATGGTTTGGCCAGAATTCATAGACCTGGGTACCATAGAGAAGGAAGAAGCACAGAGAAAGTGCTCCATAATTCTGTATTACGGGTCCTCTTAAGTATTGGGCTAAATATTTAGCTGGGCATGTGTAGAGAGACTCCACTAGGTCTGCTAAGAATAGTTCTGACAGGCATAAGAGTTCTAACTAACTAGAGTAGACTGAGCTTGCTGCAAATTCATTTGAGATGCTGGAAAGTCCATGCCTTAGGAGAGTACAACACTATCTCTAGAGGGAGGATTATTCTAGACCTAACTGTAGTGGGGTGAATGCTAGTCTCAAGAAAGATAGGTTTATATTCTAAGCATTAAAACTTGTGAATGTGACCTTAGTTGGAAAAAAAGTTTTTGCAGATGTAATTGAGTTCAAGATCTTGAGATGAGATTATCCTGGAATATCTGGGTGGGGCCCTAAATCCAATGACAAGTATTCTTATGAGAGTGAGAAGAAAAGACACAGAAACATAGGAAGCCAAGAGAAGATAAAGATGGAGATTGCAGTTACGCATCCACAAGCCAATGGATGCCTGGAGCCACCAGAAGATAGAAGAGGCAAGGAAGTATTCTCCCCTAGGGTCTTCTAAGGGAGTACAGCCCTAATTGCAGCTTGATTTCAGACTCTGAGCTCCAGAATTGTGAGAGAATACATTTCTGTTGTTTTCAGTCACAAAGTTTGTTGCAATTTGTTAAAGCAGCCTAGGAAAATAATATACCGCCCTAACAAAACTGAAAAACAAACATCAAGAGGGTCAAGCTGACCCACTAATAATATGCCACCCAAAACTCAAAAGTCTTTAGAAGACAATAATAATCAGACCTTCAACCATGTAACATTTACTAGCATACAATAAAATATAATAAGACATGCAAAGGAGCAAGAAAATGTGGCCCAGCAGCAGAAGAAGAGGAGGAGGAAAGAAGAGAAGGAAGAAGAGGAGAAAGAGGAAGAGACAGTGGAGAAGGAGGAGGAAGAGGAGAAGGAAAGAAAGAAAGAAAGAAAGAAAGAAAGAAAGAAAGAAAGAAAGAAAGAAAGAAAGAAAGAAAGGGAAGGAGGGAGGGAGGGAGGGAGGGAGGGAGGGAGGGAGGAAGGAAGGAAGGAAGGAAGGAAGGAAGGAAGGAAGGAAGGAAGGAAGGAAGGAAAGAAAGAAGAGGGGTGGGGAGGGAGGTAGTGGGAATGGAAGGAAGAAAGAAAAGACATGTTGGAGTTTGCAGACAAGACTTCAGAACAGTGATTTTAAACATGTTTAAGGATTTAAAGAAAAGGATACACATAATAATTGAACAAAGAATCTCAGTGAAATTAAACTAATAATAGTAATAAGGAACCCAATGGAAATTCTATAATTAAAATACACAGTATCTTAAAAGAAGTTTGTAAATTTCTGAATTTTTATGTAAATTTTATCTCATTTAAGAAGTAACATGACACACTGGAAATATCCTAAGGCTTGACATTCAAATTCTGGCTTCACAATTTACTAGCCATGAAATTTTGGACAACTTACCATAGTAGATAATATGTTTTTTCTGATCTGAACAGCATCCCACTTTCTCACCCCTTTCTCTTGGCTTTGCTTTTTGTCTCCACTATAAACAAGGGTTCAGGTGAACTTAGCCATGTTATTAGAAATCCCATTCTTTGCCACAGTGATTGGTCTGGAGAATGGTAGCACCTGACCCAAATGGAGACGATTAGTGTCTCTTGGAATTTTTAAATAGAATACGAGAATAGGGTCAGGTTTTTCTTGGTCAGAAACTCCCCTATGTCTAATTAAGTAATGCTCTTCTCTCAGGGTTCCTGACTGGCCTCACTGCTACTCTTCAGTACACATTTTTAAGTTAATCTACTTCTATATATCAAAGTAGAAAGTTGCAGAATTTGGAGAGGTCTTGATGTAAATGTTTTTATGTTCCCTCCCTCTGCAGTTGGGAATAGTAAAAAACTCAAAGAGCAAGCAGTTCTTTTCAACTGTCTCCTGCTATTCTTCAAACCTACACATTATACCGCCACCCATTATTTTCCCAAAAGCCCATATTCTGTCATGCCTCTACAACTTTGCTTATGCTAAGTTCCACCTAGAACTCCTCTCTCTTCTCCTCTTACCAAAATTCTATCTATTGCTTTAACACTCAGTCTAAAGATCATCCCCTCTGTGAAAACTTCCTTGGTCCTTCCAAATTAATCTCTCAATTCTAGAATTTTGTATGCATTGCCATGAAATTTGTGTTAAAGCTCATTCTGTTGGTGTCTACCTTTCTTACTTGAAGTGTGGGCTTTGGGAGTGGGGAAGGGAGGCAAAAATTGTGTCTTCATTCATCTTTGAAACACTCACTGATCCTGCCCAGTGAAACTGTGCACATATAATGATTAATCAATATTTATTGAATTCAATCAAATTTTGCATTAGTAAAGACTTATCTCAAAGAATTTTATTTATGCACATATTAAAACTATAAAGAAGGGTTGAAAGAACTGGGATTGATTTTCTGAGTATAGAGAAAAAAAATCAATAGAGTGCTGGTTTTGAGTGTAGCTAGCACATAGTAGGTAGACAATGAACACTTGTTAAAGTGAGTAGCATGACCCAGACCACAGCTGAGAATCAGAAGAATCAAGTCTCTGGATGCTCTTTCTTTGTGTCACATGTACTCCTTCTCATTTACATTCTTGTCTTTGTACTTCAGTAAAACCCAGTCTTTGCAACATTGCATTTCAGTGATGCTCCCTCCAGCCCCTACTACCTTTCTCCCAACTCCTGCCACAGTATAACACCTGGTATCTGTATGAGAAGACTCCCCTTTAATCTCACTTTTCAGAGAACTCTCAGGGTGCCTGGTAGGGGATTCCGATTGCAAAACTTGAATATGAGGGGGCATGGAAGTTCATGGAGAGCTCTTTTCTACTGAATTCCATTAGTCATAGCCAAGGTTGGGGGAGAAAGTTTTCATTTTTTGTGAGTCACTGTTTATCTGCCTATAAATTTAGTAATGAAATGCTTATGCCACAGGGATGAGAAGAAATTTCATTTTTGCTTATAAAATCCTCAGGGCATGTTTGGATACAAAGTGCAATAACACTATAAAATATTGCCCTGATATTGCTATCTCCAGGCCTGGAACTCATTTCTGCATTATGAGAAGCAAAGAAGATTTATGGGAAAGATAAGGAGATAGCTTTTCTCAAGTATTTAAATGAGGTTTTCTTTAAATAGATAGTCATTGTGTGCTCATGTCCTGTTGTTAGGGACTGAGAAAGTATACGTCAGTAGCTCTGGAAACGTATCTATCGGTAGTGAGGTTAATACTCCAGTAGGAGTAAGAAACAGTGACAATTTATTAAGCATCGTTACAAAACCACTTTCTACCACCATTATCTTAAATCTTCACAACACTGTTGTAGAGTAGGTGTTATTAGTAGTTCACAGATAAGGAAATTGATGTTCAGAGAAAGTTGAGCAAATTTCTTCAAGTCACACAGCAAAGTAGTGGCAAAGCTGGAATTCATAACCAGATCCTTATGACTCTGAAACCTTTGGCTTTCTCCACTACTAGTCTATACAAGGCCAAGTAACATAGATCCCTAATCTAGATCCCTAACCTATTCACAATCTGATTTCCAATTCCTATCCTTGGAAACATCTGGCAACTCCTCATTGTCTTTAGGAAAAAAAAAAAAAAAACAGTTTAAAATTAAATACAGATGGGAGAAGGATGACCCCAGCACATGGTGTAGATGTGTTGCAAGCCGCTTTGGGCCTAGGTTTAAGTGCTCTGGGGAAAAGTCTAGGCCTATAATTTTAACACAAATGTAAGTGTGGGTCTTCTTTGTTTACATAAAACCCAGCAGGTAATGGTATCACCACCACCCCCATCCTGTCCCTCTCCAAACCTCCTGAAGGAAATTAAAGGCACAAAATAGCTATAAATCTACAAGGTCAAACTGAATAGAAAAAGGAAATATCCACGTGTAAAACGTTTCCAAAAACTGGGAGGCAAGAAGCAGACACTCTAGAAGTTCTTCTTCCCTCACACCAGCAGCCCGACATATGCATCATCCCCTTAGCACAGAGATCACCGTGAGGAGGAAGCTGGGTGCCCCCTCTGAAGAGACTTCCCAGCAGCGACTTGTGGAGACTTCCTGACAAAAGGGACAACTTGTTGCCAAATCACTTCATAGGGAAGCTCATCACAGGGTTATCCCCACTCAGAGAATTCAATCATGTAGTTCTTAATTGTTTGATTCATAAATGTGAAAAGTCAGGGCGGGAATCACTAGATTTGTGCAAATGGCCTCTAATGTGAAAGACAGAGGCAAAAATAAATAAATGAATAGGAATCTAGAAGACATAGAGGAAGCAAAGAATAAAAAAATGTATTTTTTGAGAAGATAAGAAAAGATAACACATCCTTTGGACAAGAACAAGGTGCTATAGAAAAGTAAAATCCAGAAAGCAAGAAAAATGCTTTTTGAAATTTAATATTTGGTAGCCAAAACTTTTTATTTCAATAAAAGCATTGAAGGATGGAGTGGGGCAATCTCTCTGAAAGTAGATCTAAAAGAAAGAGAGGAAGATAAGAAAATTAGGTAATGAATCCAAAGCATCCAACACCTATTAATGTGAAAAAGGAATAAAAGGGGGGGGGAGAAAAACTAATAAAACAGAAGAGAAAAATGTAAGAGATAATGCAAGAAATTTTCCCATAAATGAAGTACATGAGTCTCCACAAAGTGCCTGGCAAACGCCCAGCACAGTGAATTAAAACACCGTGTTAAATTATAGCAAACTGATATTCAGAACCCCAAGGATTAGTAAATGCTCTTCAGGACGTTCAGGGAAAAAAGCAATTCACAATTAAGGAGCAAGAAGTAAAATGACATTGGGTTTATGGACCTTGCCTACAGTGAAGTAATGCTTTCAAAAACAAGAGGAAAAATTATTTTAACCTAAAATTCTCTTTATAGTCAATCTATTAATCATGTGGAAGGTTAGATTAAATGTATTTCTTGATAGGCAAAGATCCAAGTATTTTCCTCCCAAGAATTTTTCCCCAAGAAGCTATTAGAAATTGTGCTCATGAAAACAAATATGGCAGAAACAACTAGCTATCCATCAGAAATCAGAATCTCCCTTCCATCCATAGACTTTTTCCCGGGAACCTGCTACCCAGGCAGGGACTACTTTCCCCAGTGCTGTTTGTATCCAGATTTGACCACGGGACTACTTCTCAACAGTAGAATGGAGGCAGAAGTAAAGTATGTTGTTTCTGGTCCAAAGTGGTTAAGAAAGAAGAAGAGGTTTCTTCTATGTCCTCTCTTCTCCCATCTTCTCCCATCTTCTACCCTCTAGGGTAGAGCTTTTAGGACACCAAAGCTCTAGGGTAATGTGGAGACATAAAATGGAAGGGAAGAGACGAGAAACATGAGTGGAAGATAAAATGTCATTGTGTTAAGTCGCTGAAATGCTGGGGTTTATTTATGATGGCAGCATTACCCTATGTGGCAGCTGGTCTCAAACATGGCTGCCAACCAGTCCTTCCATCGCTCTACACACATGCTGCTCCTCATGTCAAGAGAGGACGTCTGATTCCTCTTCCTGGAATCAATGTTTGCCTTAGTGACTCCTTTGAACACTAGAATGCAGCGAAAGTGATGTTCTAGGACATCTAAAGCTAGATAATAAGTCTGGCAGATTCCCTATGGGCATCTTGAAAAGCTCATCCTTGGGATGTTCCCTCACAAAACCCAGCTGGCATGCTGTGAAAAGCCCAAGCTACATGGAGAGGCCATGTGCAGGTGCTCTGGTTGACTGCTCAAGCTGAGCTCAGCCAACAGGCAGCATTAACTGCCAACCGTGTGAGGGAACCAGGACAACCAAACCCTAAGATGACTGCTGATAACCCAGCACCCAGTCACTACCACATGAAGCAGACCCCGCTAACCCACTGAATGATGGGGATAATACGCTGCTTCAAGCCAGTGAGGTTTGTTATGCATCAGTAGATAACTGGAACACTTATATAGTATGGCAAGGGAATAAATCAAGAAGAGGAAGACATGGATTCCAGGAAGTAAGAACAACCACTACTGATAGTTCTAGGAGGAGAGCAGTGCAGCAGAGCTAGAAAACAACTGGTCACTTCTGGAATGGGAGAACGAGGATTTCAGAAGAGCGAGCTTTAGGCAAAACAGAGTTGATGAGTTTTCTAATGTAATTGAGCATTTGGAAAAAATGCTGGACAGCATATGACATTGGATTGAATGTATGGGAAAAAAATAAGAAAAGATATGCAGGCAACCAAGCAAATGAAAAATGAGGCAATTACTTGTTCAAGAAAAATAAAAATTAAATGAGAAAAAAATACCATCATTATAAATAATGGAACCCTAGATCAGAAGTGAGACCTCCATTCTATTTCTAGAGCCAGCAAAAACTCTGTCTCTTTATACTTCCCCCCCCCCCATGCTCCCCTCCATCTCCATCTCCATCTCTCACTCCGAGGGGAGTTGACTTGAACACTGAATTGGCCAGTTTCCATCCAGAACACTGACTCGTCATGGACACCATGCTAAAGGTCATGTGCATCCATATGGACATTTCTTTTCTTGCCTCCTTCCAAGTGGCTGCGTGGGTGGGAGACCCATACTGTGAGATAACAGGTAATAGGCAAGCAGGATTCCTTTAATATTAGGACTATGTCATCTTTGGCATTTATAATGGCAGAAAAACTTCCTTAAATGTTTTTAAATTAAGGTCTAAGATTGAAATGTAAAAGCCCTGTAGTCTGGAATACTATGATTCAAAGAATTAGCTTTGTCAAAGGCAGAGGTAAAACCATAGTAAGAGGCTGGGAAAGCTTCAGAATTAGTATATTTGCAAAAAACTGTTGTATAGAAAAGGAACATCAGAAACATAAGAAATAGCTCTGGTTTTGAAAACAGATTTTTGTTCTCTAATAAAAAAAAAAAAAAAAGGAAAAGAAAGAAGGCAAGAGAAGATGAGATTCTCTCCTCTAGGAAACACTACCAGTCTTACACATGATAAAGGAAACATGAGGACAACTTCAGGAGTAGGTCAAAATTTTTAAACCTATTTGAAAAACTGAGAACAAACTGAGGGTTGATGGGGGTGGGAGGGAGGGGAGGGTGGGTGATGGGTATTGAAGAGGGCACCTTTTGGGATGAGCACTGGGTGTTGTATGGAAACCAACTTGACAATAAATTTCATATATTGAAAAAAAAGAAAATAAAATAAACCTATTTGGGACAGCCTGAGAAAAGGAGGGTATGACAGAGACACGGAGCATGTCCCACCACTGCAGAAATAGAGGTGGCAACAAAGAAAGCTTCTAAGCTGCACTAAAGTAGAATAAGACAGACAAAATCTGTACACCTAAAAAGCTGAGATAAGGCAAGGATTTGGAGACGGGTGGATAACAAGGATAAATGGTTTCTCTCTGAGCCTCTGGAGCTTAGACTATGGAAAAACTACAGTTTCAATTCAGAAATCTATTGAGGACAGGAGTCTTTTCTATATACCTGCATCAGAGGACGTGGAACTGTGACTGTTGGTTTACCTGTCTAGAAGCTGGCCAGGTACCTAAATAAAACTAGTCATGTTGTTCAACGAATGTTCGTTATATGAGTAAGCAAATGGCTGCCATTTGACTTCTGAATCTCATATGCTTAATTTGAAACCACTTGAACACAAAACAACAACAACAATGAAATGCAATAAAGAATTGTATTATTAATTCTGCAATACACTGAGTAAATTAGTGTGTTCACATATGGTACAGCAGGGCACACTTAGAAATCTCAAGTCTACTGATCATCTAAAGCCAGTTTCTGACAGCAACCACACAATCTTCTATGAAAGCCTCAGGGTGGATAAGTAAAACGTTAGCCACAGCCACATGAGTAGTTGAAATAACTAAAGATCCTTTTAAACACCGTACAGTAGGGTAGAACTCACATGTAAATTGCGGATGTTCATCACTTTATTAATAGGATACAATTTTCAGTGTGTGTTTTAGTTAGGAGTTATCTTACAACTATCCCAGAACCGAATAAAATTGAGCCTCATTTTCAGAGGTTTAAATTTCTCACAGGTGTATCTCTGGGCAGCATAATTGGTATGGGGGGGAAAAAGCTATTTTCAACTCTCTAACGAAAAAGATATGGATTGGAATGTTCCATTATAATTCCCATATTAATATCCCCTGCCAACATATAAAATGGCCCATACATTTAATACCACCAAGTAGAATGTTGTTAAAAAATTAGTCTAACACATTGAGCCTCCTCCCCTGAGGATACACTATATAAACTCTGGCTTGCACCATAATACCTTCAACCACTGGAAAGAAAAGGAGGTTTTCATATATCACACATTCCGTCAGTTTCCTTAATTTCTCTTCATTTCCTATTTTTTTTTAAATAATCTAACAGAAGTTAGATCAAGACTATTAAGACTTTCTCTTATCTTTTAAGACTTTCCTATTAAGACTTCTCTTTTACAGTAACAGTTTTCATGCATTTTTTAAAGAAATTGATAACAAACTGCTTCGTTTGCAGAAAATACACCATAGTTTGTAATGTCAAATTCATTTCCTTGAACTTGGCAATACACTGGGGACCACTCCTCTGGACATTGACTGCAAAGAGGCAATCCTAAATTCAGAAGAACAAATCTTCATCCTACGTCACCACTGCAGCATCATGCAAACCTGAGCAAACACGGAGTATGACCTAAATGTCCAACACCTGGGAGATGCACGTGTAAACTGCGGCACATACACTTCAAAACAAAACATTACATTGCCATGAAAAGAGATGCTCGTAGAAATAGTAATAATACGAGGGGATGATATGCCAGAATTTCAGGCGAAAAAGAAAGGCGTAAAATGGTTCACAAACAGCATCATTACAACTCTGTTTTAAAAAGCTCTGGATGGTTCCGTCAGTTAAGCTCCAGCTTCAGCTCAGGTCATGATCTCACGGTTTTTGTATTCGAGCCCCACGCCAGACTGTGTCGACAGCTTGGAGCCGGCTTCAGATTCTGTGTCTCCCTCTCTCTCTGCCCCTCCCCTGCTCACACTCTGTCTCTCAGAAATGAATAAACTGAAAAAGGATTTTTAAAAAAACCGCTGTGTGCATAAAACAGACTGGAAAGAAATCTACCACAATTTTACCAGTGTCTGTTTGGGTGATAAGATTACGGGTAACTTTTCTTTTTTCTCTCTTCTTTTTTTTTTAATTCCCTTTCTTCTGGTTGATTTTAAGTGACCCTTTTTCTCACTGTAATTCTTAAATTGTTAAAACAGCAAGAATACTTGTTTGTCAATTGAAAATGTCGGGCGCAAAATGCTTATGTTGGTCCGCATCTTGAAAGGCTAAGATAAAATTGGTAAGTAATGACAATATTACTATTAATAATAATAGAGATATTAGATAATATAATACAGAGATATTAGATAATATAATATTATATTATTATCATATAATAATAATAGAGATATATTACACTGAGTATCGTGCTTTTAACTTTCCAAAATAGTGTTTTTAATCTTCCAATTTGTTACAGTCTTAAAACATCTCTCTAAAGCAGATTAAGTTATTTTACCACCCTTTTTTATTCAACATAAACTTACCCAGCACGTCATGTATCAGTCCCTGTATTGTGTATAGGGAATACAAGAAAATAAGTCATGGTTCATGAATTTGAAGGGCTCACAGGCAAGAAGAAGCAAATGAAGAGACAGACACCAGTGGTAATGGGGGAAGGGGACGTGGGAGGGATGAAACGCGCCCGAGGGAAGCAGGAGCATCTGAGCCTGGTCCCGAGGCATGAGTGGGAGTCTGCCAGCTGGAGGAGGAGGGCGGAGGAGTGCGTTCATCCACAACCTGGACGTGACTCTCAGGAGCTGACAGACCACACCGCCCAGGAGGGTGGTCCGCAACTGGTACGCATGGGGGATGGAGTGAGGACTCCAAAGTCGAGTGGCACCAGCTCAACTGTCAGGGCTGGGACTCGACCAACAATCCTGGGTTTTCTCTATTGACCTCAGGGGAAAAAACTTGAATTTGGAATTTAAAAAAAAAAAAAAAGTCTGATTCATGGGCACCTGGATGGCTCAGTCCATTAAGTATCGGACTCTGGCTCAGGTTGTGGTCTCACACTTCATGGGTTCAAGCCCTGCATCAGACTCTGTGCTGATCCCTTGCTCCATCTCTCTCTGCCCCTCCCCCATTGGTTCATTTTCTCTCTCTCTCTCTCTCTCAAAAATAAGTAAACTTTAATTAAAAAACCTGATTCATGACTCTATAAGAATCACCTTGCTAAGTCTGCTTCTTGTGTGAAGAAAGGGCTCCTCACAGGTTGTGTGGAGCTAATGGAATAGTGGCTATGATCTTAAAGTCCTTTGTGGACTCTCATATAATAAGGCACCATTAACACTCTTCCTGGTTTTACAGGGAATCACGCCCTTCCTTCCAAAAGTTGCATAGTCATGGCCTATTTCCCTGCAGTATTACGGCTCTCAAACTCTCCTCGATACTAGAAACTCCTGCTGCCAAAGTGCACCCTTATTTTTTAAATCAGAAACCCCAGATGTGTGGTCCAGGCATGGGTCAATTTAAAATTCACCCATGTGGTTCCAATCTATAGTCAAGTTCAAGTTCTAGAGTATGAGGACTCAGCTACCCAGAGGGTGGTCCAAGAACCAGCAGCACTCAGGAGAGATATAGAATCTCAGTCCCCACCCAGACCCGCCCTGTGAGAACCTTCCTTTTAGCAAGCTCTCCAGCTGACTGGTGTACCTTAAAATATGAAAAGCACTGTTCCAGCCAGATTCACTCATTCAGCAAATATTCTCAGTTCCTACTCTCAGTTGACTGTCAGAATAGAAGACAATTAGTCCCAGTCCCTCCCTCAAAGATGCTCTCTAGTAAGCAAGGTAGGCAAGCACATGGGTTACTGAGAGGGGGGAGGTGCACCTTTCTCCGAGTTGCAATCAGGGAAGGCTTCCTGGAAGAGGAAGCATTGGTGTGGAAGAGGCAGATACCGCAAAGCTCTGTGGAAACCATGTTAGAGGCAGAGGCTTGCGGTTTGGAGGTTTCAAGTTTAGGGAGGAAATCCAGATTGGTGACATAATGTGTGTGAAAATGCTCCGTAAACTGTAAATCATTATGCAAACGAGAGCATATTATTCCTCACAAGTTCTAGTGGTCTTTCTCATAATAGCGTTTCCGGGAAATTAAACTAAACTGTAGCTAAAGGAAATCATCAAATCAAGACACATATTCAGCTACGTGCTGCAGTGCAGTGAAAATAACTCCCGACAACACTACCTGATGTCAACCATGCTCTGCTCAGGCTATCTGCCAAGGGTCACAATACACCCCGCTCTGCCGGGACAGTCTTCATTGTGCCTGACCTCCCAGCACAACCTTTATGATGCCTCCACTCATTCTCAAAAGTGTCCCACTGTGGATGATTAATATATACGGTCACCCTGTGTTGGACCCATCAGTGCTTCAAAAAAATAGATAAACAAATGGGATTTCTTCATTTTCCATTTCAGGACTCCACCCCGCCCCTACACCCCAGCAGGTTCAGTATCCAGGCTTGTGTGGAGCCAGCCCTGAATCCGAGTGTTTTCTTTGCTCCAACCAGTCCCGGGAGCCCCAGACATTATGCACGTCCTGCTCCTGTGTCCTTAGGCCAAAAGTCCTGAGCGAGAAGCAGCAAAGGCTTCCAGGTGACAAAGGACCCCACCAGTCATTGATTTGGCCCCCAGTTGCTGCAAGGTGAGGGAGGGAGGGGACGATGCAAGTCGCAATAATGCACCATCAGACAAGCCTCCACTTGTACCAGCACCCCTGCCCTTTCTTCGCTAGAGACCCCAGCCGCCGCCATCAGGCATGTGGCCAGTTGCACGGTCATATCTCCAGACTCGGATTCCAAGGAAGCCAACCATACTGCTCACGGAGTCATCCAGAAGAATAATCTCATGATGTTTGTGAGAACTTGTTACTGATTTCTGAACTGTCACTAAGCTCCCCACCGTTGTCCCTGGGAAGGGACCCATAAAGGGAGTGGCCATTTGTTGAGCACACACTACAGGCAAGGCATCCTGCAGGGCCCTTGACTTGTATTATCTCATTGGACCTTTGCTCAGAGCAGCCCGGGAAGAATGCACCAGGCCTGCCCCTTTACATCGAAGGAAAATGACACCGGGGGAGTTTTGACTGCACGTTTTAACTGAGATCTGCCCCATGCTTTTTTTATTGCTAACACACTGAAGACAGATTATTCCAGTGTACGACATCAGTAGGGAACAAAAGAACGAAATCTGAGGAGCCACCTTCCACCTGGTGTTTCCACTCCCGTTCCCCTTCTCTCCAAACCTCTGTTTTTCCTAAGACAATCTCCAGCCATTCCTCTCTCACTGGGCATGTGGACACGATACTTCTTTCTAGAAGGACGCTTCGCCCGCCCTAAGGAAAATCATCCCATTCAATTGCACCAGTCCTCTCATCGGTTCAGATAACTGTGTGTCATAATCTGCCCTTTCAAAGTGCTAGCAGATTCTTTGAATTCGGAGTTGTCTAAAAACGCTCAAACCATATTTTATCTTTACTGCTTGAAGTCAGTGTGTTTACACAAAGCCCAGGAACTGGCAGAAGTAAAACAAAATCCAACTCAAACTCTCCTACATCTGCTTTACCAGTAGCCTGGCATATAATATATTCCTAAACATCTTTTAAAGGTAACCAAATAATCATATAGACTGTAGAATTCAATCCAAACCAAATCAGTGAATATCTACGGAACACCAGTGTAGTTCCCTCCATTGTTTCAGAGGGTTGGAGTGCAAAAATGAATGAGCCGTGTCCCTAGCCCTCTAGACAAATTAGGTGGGGGAGATAAAACATGCACAGAAATAACTATCGTATAGGTCCTTCTGGAAATTGGAATTTACCCTTATCATAGGACTTGACACTCTAAATGCCATTTGTTACCTGCATTTTTCTTTCCCTGCACTGAGCTCCCTAAGCACTGGGAACTTGTCCTAATTTTTGTCTTACATTCCAGCACCAGACTCCAGGATTGATTCATAATGTTTACTCAATACATATGCGTTTAACTGGATCGAATTGCCTTAAACTTGAAACTGATGGCAATAAAACAAAATTGGCAACCTATGAGAGATGACCATTTTAAGTAACCCTTGAAGGAAAGTGGAGGTTTCAGCTAGTGAGAGCTGGTGAAGGGATTATTCCCAGTGGTGGGACTAGAGAGGGAAAAGATGAGGCGGGGGGAGTTATATTCACCGCTGAAGCTCAGCCCTGCTGAAATTATCTGACACCCTCAATGCCCAGTAAGGTTTGCAGCCTGAAGCAGCTCACAGGTCAGAGAGCCCACCCGGCAGATGCCAGGATGGAGTGTGGGAGGGCAGGATGGAGGAGATACGGAATTCTGCCTCTGCCTCTGGGGGCTCGGGATCTTGGATGTGGCTCATGCTCCTCAGGTCCCTTCTAACAAGGTTCCTAGAGAGCCACAGCCCGGGAGGAGCCTATGTGCCATTTCCCCGGTGAGGTCTACATGCCAGGCATGCCCAGAGCTACTCCTCATCCAGTCTGGGGTTCCCCACCCCCTGCCGATCCCACCTGGATGCAGCTTCTGCCAGGAACGAGGCTTCCTTCCTTATCTTCCCTAACCTGCCCTCAGCACAGGCCAGAGCCCCTTCAGCCCTAAGAGCCTAGCATCAACACAGGCATCAGGTAACCTCTCAAGGGAGAGCTGCTCTATTCCTAGCTTATTCCCTGATGGGCTCCATCAGTGATGACTAAACCCCCATCCTTGGACCCCAGGGACGGCTCACTGCAAAACAATCCCGGGACTACACAGTTCTAGTTCCTACCCCCAGAAATTCGAAGTAAGTGGGGGAAGATGTGTTGCAAAGGAGCTGCATTTGTAATAAGCTCTCACTAGACTCTGAGAAACATCAAGGTTTGGAACTCACCATTCCTTCCACGGCCGCTGCTGCATCTGTTTGAAGCCCTGTGACAGCTCAGCATCTTCCAGCCTCATGGTGGAGAGACTCCCACCTTCCCCGGCACCTTGGCCTCATTGCTCAGCAAAGGCGGAACTCTTGCCCCAAACTGAACTAACATCAGCCTGGGCGCATCCTTCTCTGGCATTCTGCTGTTCCTCACAGCTCAGGGCTGAGCTGTGGCCCCCATGGAACTTCTCTCTTATCTTCTGATGGCCAGCCTGGCAGCCCAAAGCCCACCATACAGGCCCCCTTCTCCCCCTCCTCTCCAACCTCCCCCCAAAATTACATGCACAGCATTGTCCCAACTGTGGCCCACCAGGTCCTCCCAGAAGACAGCTTAGACTCATGTGACAGTGGCATTCTCTTGTGTCTTCTTCTGAGGTTGATAACAGATAACATGAAAGCCACTGTCTGTCACAGTGCTTGGCACACAGTAGATCTCCAATACCCATCACATGGACCTGAATCTAGAGAAGGCAGAAGAGCCCCTGCTGGGTCTGTGATGGCCAAAGTCTTGGGGACACTAATAACAGTAACAGCTGCTAATATTTATGTACTATGTGCCAGGCATTAAGACCTTTATATATATGAGCTTGTTTAATCCTAATGATTCTCCCAGTTAAGTACCCTTGTGATTCCAATTTAAGTACCCTTGTGATTCGAATGAAGAAATCGAGACCCAGAGGGGTGAAGTAACTTGTTCAGGATCACACAGCAGACACGTGGCAGAGTTTCGATTTCAATGCAGATAGTCTCAATGCCAAACTGCATGCATCACCACACTGCAGTGCTACCCTCCAAGGTCAAATGCCCCCACCCCCCCCAGATCAGGGGACATCTGCTCTTGCCTTGTCCACCTGCCCATGTCACAGCCCAGAGGGAAATACTTCCAAAATAATTGCTCTGGGCTGTTGGAAGATTTTGTTGCTTCTTCAAGATGACAGACGCCCTCGTGTGCTAGGAACAACGTTCACAACCTTGAACTGACAGGGCTGAATTTAATACTGTGAGAAGGAGCGGTCTGCCAGGGACCCTGGAGCTCCTTCTGTTTTCCAAAGGGCAGAGAAGCAGATGCTGATATTCTAAGAAAACCGCTCCTTAGATAAACCAAGTACAAAATGTTTCAGGGGCTCAAAAGAAAAGAGCTGCCAGCCACCCCACCCCCCGGTTTTCTCTCCAGCAAAGCTGTGTGCAAAGTTAAGGTCCCTCCTCCCTATCTCAAGGAACCCAGTGGAGACGCACTGGAATTTTCAGAAAATTCTTGTCCAAGCAAGAGGAAAAATAACAACAGAGACTTAAAGAAAAAGCCTCTGCTTGAGCACAGAAAGTCCGAGTTTCTAGCCCTATAACGGCATTTGTGCTTTTGTTTATAAAATAATGTGATGCTAAATACTTTAATAAATTATAAGCTGCTTCTCTTCTCTCTCTAGTCAGACACATAAACTTGCTCTTCTGCCAAATAAACTAGGTCGGATTCAGTTCAGTTCAACATTTGCCCAGTACGTCTTGAGTAGGTGGAATTAGCAGTTTCTAGGCGCAAAAGGAATGTGAGATGAACATTCATTTTGTACGCTCCCTCTTCCTTTGTCCTCATTTCTCCCATCCAGAAAGCTGCCTCTCCAAGGGACTATTCTTTACCCACCTGCTACCTGTAAACATCACAACCTTCCAGTGAGAGACTTCGAATGACAATAGCAACCCCCCCCCCATCCACAGGGGATACAGTCCAAGACCCCTGGTGGTGCCTGAAACCTCAGATAGTACCAAACCCGATATATACTTTGTTTTTTCCCATATACATACCTACGATAGATTTTAATTTATAAATTAGGTTCAGTAAGAGATCAATGACAATAATAATAAAATACAACAATCCTAACAATATATACTGTCACAAAAATTATTCGAATGTGGTCTCTCCCTTTCTCTCTCTCTCTTGAAATATCTCATTGTCCTGTTCTCATCCTTTTCGTGATGATGGGAGATGATAAAATGCCTATAAGAGAAGGTGAAGTGGGGTTACGCAGGCACGTGACGAAGCGTCAGGCTACAATTAACCTGCCAATGGGTCAGGAGGATTATCAGCTTCTGACCACAGTTGACTGGGGGTGGCTGCAGCTTTGGAAAGCAAAATCCCAGATAAGGGGGAAAGCAACTACTGCAAACTGTGACCCCAACCAGGTGGATTTCGTACTTTCCTGCTGGTTCCTGGGAAAGAAGTGTGGACGCTATTCCCTATTCCCTATGTTCTAACTTTCGCCCAAACATGATACTACTCTGGGTAAGTTGCTTGATCCTCCCTTTGACAGATTTAAAAATCAAAGACAAACAGAAAAAAAAAATGTAGGCTCTGGTTATTTGAGAGGCATGTCCAAGTTTACAGAGCCAGTAAGTGAAAGCTGAGACTCCGCCCAGGCTGTCTGCCAACAGGGCCCTGGTGCCCACCGCTCTCATGGATTGGGCGGCAGAACTGTCTCCAGAAGCAAATGCCAGCTTCTGGAGACTGTTACAAGACCCTAACTCTTAGACGCCAGTGGCTTTGTCCTCAGAGTGTCCTTGGGCAAGGTGGAACCTGGCCTACATGAAGCCAAGGAAAGAAAGGAAACAAATGAATGCACTTGGTTATTGGCATGTTGCAGAGAGAATGTACAAGTCGTGGAACGCAGTAAATCCAGCATCAGGCTACCCCAGGGGACTCCAATTCCTTTCCCTCCCCAGATCCACATTCTAGATTTGCATGCTGACATGAGCTGCTATTTCTCTTCTAATGCATATATTAACACACACACACACACACACACACACACACACACACACACACACTGCAGTTTCCATGGGAACTGTCCCTAGGAACTTCCCATCTTTTATTCAATTAAAATTTCACCCTCACATCTTCTTGAAGTGGAACACACTTTCATTCACAAGAGGACAGTGAGAAGAAGGTACTCTGATGGGGTTCATTTCCAATGAGCAGGCTGTATTTCTGCAAACCTGATCATCTTCCCAGAGATTCACAGCGTGCTGGCAATCACCGAAGCAGTCCTAATTAACGTTCGGGCGAGCAGGCATGCTCGGGCGTGGACCTGGGGGAGCGGGAGAGGGGGGCCCTTGTAGCCACAGCTCCACGCGTCCAGCCAGCGGCCCTTTCAGGGTCACACACACTTCCCATGCCCTCCAGCCACCGGTGGCAACTAGGAAGAAGGGGGCAGTGATGCCCATTCATTTGGGCCTGCAGGAAGTCTGCCCTTGGGAGGGTCCTCAGAGGGGCCCCACTGAGGTCTCCCTGCCCGCTCTCAATTGAGAACAAGGATTACAAATGAATCTTGTAAATACAATGGCCAAGGAGCCATTAATGGAAAACAGCCAACTATTTGGAAGCACCACAGAGGAGGCCATTTACAAACTTACCTGGTAATTTCCAAGGAAGCAGATATAAGGACCGCTTGAGCTGATGCACAGATGTGATCGTTTAAAATCATTTTTATCTATTCATTAAAGCATTGGGTTGGAAGCCAAAAGACCTAAGGTTCACGTCTCATTTCCAACATGACGGCTGGTGTGTAGCAGCAAATGACTCAAGTTCCTTGAGCCGTCAATTTCTCATGTGGAAAACAGGGCTAATAATGCATATGGCATAAACCAGATAACTCAGTAAATGAGAAATAAAGACTGGGAGAACTTGCCAATTGCAAAATGTACCTGTTAGTTGGTTTTATTATAATTATTGTCTATGAGGCAACACTTATGTGCAACTTGTTTGCCAGCCTGGGAGTATGGAATCACAGTTCTGATTTTTGTAATTTTTATTACTTCACAAATGTTTTGAGGGACCAAACAGTGAGTGAATAATATCAGGGCCCATTTATACATGGATAGGTACCATGCTGGCTAAATGGGGCTGAGATCCAACTTTCTTTTTTTTTTTTTTTTTTAAATATGAAGTTTATTGTCAAATTGGTTTCCATACAACACCCAGTGCTCATCCCAACAGGTGCTCTTCTCAATACCCATCACCCACCCTCCCCTCCCTCCCACCCCCATCAACCCTCAGTTTGTTCTCAGTTTTTAAGAGTCTCTTATGGTTTGGCTGCCTCCCTCTCTAACCTTTTTGTTTCCCTTCCCCTCCCCCATGGTCTTCTGTTAGGTTTCTCAGGATCCACATAAGAGTGAAAACATATGGTATCTGTCTTTCTCTGCAGGACTTATTTCACTTAGCATAACACTCTCCAGTTCCATCCACGTTGCTACAAAAGGCCACATTTCATTCTTTCTCATTACCACATAGTATTCCATTGTGTATATAAACCACAATTTCTTTATCCATTCATCAGTTGATGGACATTTAGGCTCTTTCCATACTTTGGCTATGGTTGAAAGTGCTGCTATAAACATTGGGGTACAAGTGCCCCTATGCATCAGCACTCCTGTATCCCTTGGGTAAATTCCTAGCAGTGCTATTGCTGGGTCCTAGGGTAGATCTACTTTTAATTTTTTGAGGAAACTCCACACTGTTTTCCAGAGTGGCTGCAGCAGTTTGCATTCCCACTAACAGTGCAAAAAAGTTCCCGTTTCTCCACATCTTCTCCAGCATCTATACTCTCCTGATTTGTTCATTTTAGCCACTCTGACTAGCGTGAGGTGATATCTGAGCGTGGTTTTGATTTGTATTTCCCTGATGAGGAGTGACGTTGAGCATCTTTTCATGTGCCTGTTGAGCATCTGGATGTCTTCTTTAGAGAAGTGTCTATTCATGTTTTCTGCCCATTTCTTTACTGGATTATTTGTTTTTCGTGTGTGGAGTTTGGTGAGCTCTTTATAGATTTTGGATACTAGCCCTTTGTCTGATATGTCATTTGCAAATATCTTTTCCCATTCTGTTGGTTGCCTTTTAGTTTTGTTGATTGTTTCCTTTGTTGTGCAGAAGCTTTTTATCTTCATGAGGTCCCAATAGTTCATTTTTGCTTTTAATTCCCTTGCCTTTGGGGATGTGTCAAGTAAGAAATTGCCTGCGTCTGAGGTCAGAGTGGTTTTTTCCTGCTTTCTCCTGTAGGGTTTTGATGGTTTCCTGTCTCATATTCAGGTCCTTCATCCATTTTGAGTTTATTTTTGTGAATGGTGTAACAAAGTGGTCCAGTTTCATTCTTCTGCATTTTGCTGTCCAGTTCTCCCAGCACCATTTGTTAAAGAGACTGTCTTTTTTCCATTGGATATTCTTTCCTGCTTTGTCAAAGATGAGTTGGCCATACTCTTGTGGGTCCAATTCTGGAGTCTCTATTCGATTCCATTGGTCTATGTGTCTGTTTTTGTGCCAATACCATGCTGTCTTGATGATGACAGCTTTGTAGTAGAGGCTAAAGTCTGGGATTGTGATGCCTCCTGCTTTGGTCTTCTTCTTCAATATTACTTTGGCTATTCGGGGTCTTTTCTGGTTCCATACAAATTTGAAGATTGCTTGTTCTAGCTTCGAGAAGAATGCTGGTGCAATTTTGATTGGGATTGCATTGAATGTGTAGATAGCTTTGGGTACTATGAGTTCCAAGTTTCTTATCAATCCATCGAAGCAGGATTCCTGCCCAATAGTAGCTAGCAGCTTTAACCCAGAATGGTCAGTATCTGCAAGTAAAGCCCTAAAGCTTAATTGAAACACTGAAAGTCGCAACCCCAGGATGTCCTCCTAGGTGATTCTAGACTAGTCTGGGTTCAGGGCATAAAGTCTCTCTTTCTGCTACTTAACCGAGCCCTGCAAATACATATAAAAATGAGCCATTTTCTTCAGAAAGTGGGAGGTGCCACTTTGCAGAGGGCAGGAAAACAGTTTCTGTAAGGACAGAGATTGTACGTAACACCCCCAGTGTGGCACCTCAGAGTCTCTGGTAGATGATTGCAATCATTATAACAGAAAGCAGAATTCTCCAGCGTTTATGCCCTGCCTACCTCCTTTGCGGTCAGCTTCTCCCAGGTGATGGGACTATAATGAATGTTACAAAGAAATTGTGAACAAGTGGTGGTGAATATCAAATAAACAGTGGCAAAGCAAAATAAAGAAATGCCATTTCTAATTTCCTTGCAAACGAAAATGTTCCATAAGACCAGAAGCATGCACGGCCTTTGGAATGGCTCTGATTCTAACGGCAAGGGTACTCAGGGCCACTGCTCGCTGAGAGCTCATGATGTGTGAGACACACACAGGCACTTGACCATCACCATCTCACTTAACCTTGCAAAGAGCCTGGTGTGGTAAGAATCCCTCTCCCAGTTTTACAGGAGCAGCAGCTAAGGTTCAGAGAGGTTGCAGGATGCAACACACAGCTGGCAAAGGAAGGGAAGAGCATTTGAGTACAAGCGTGCCTGATCACTGGTCCCTGACCCCCACTGGGTGGGGCTGTGGAGAACAGAGCATTTGTCTCAAAGCTGTTCAAATAAAATAGGCTAGGGGCGCCTGGGTGGCGCAGTCGGTTAAGCGTCCGACTTCAGCCAGGTCACGATCTCACGGTCTGTGAGTTCGAGCCCCGCGTCAGGCTCTGGGCTGATGGCTCAGAGCCTGGAGCCTGTTTCCGATTCTGTGTCTCCCTCTCACTCTGCCCCTCCTCCGTTCATGCTCTGTCTCTCTCTGTCCCAAAAATAAATAAACGTTGAAAAAAAAAATTAAAAAAAAAATAAAATAGGCTATACAACACATTGTGAGTCTCCTGGGAAACTCAATAGGTTATGAAGAGCTCAAGGTTGATGGCAGAGTTGTGGAATAATCTCTTTGCTGTGGAACTGTCCGCTGTCCTGATCTTTCTTACAGGGTTTTCACGTGTATCCTACCACAATTGGCTGCTTATTCCAAAATTATTTATTGAATATCTACCATGTATGATGCAAGATATTGGACATTTTAGGAGACTAAAAAGATGATTACAATTTAATTCTTAATCTCATGGAGTTAAGAGTCTAACAGGGAAAAATCTACAGTTATATTACAAATATAATCATACTATAATATAATGCAACATAAAACAATGTCAAATCCAATTACAGGTAATATTATATAATATCACCTGTTATATCATATTATATTATATGGCCCAATATAATATAAAGCATTAAAAAAGACTCTAGTGTTCAGAGCAGAGATAGATTAATTTCCAGAGCAGAGGTCAAGGTAGGCATTTAGGGGGTATAGCACTTTATCTGGGCTTTTGGGATATGAGTGTTGCAAAGGGAAGGAAGAGGAACAATCTAGGCATGAGGAGCTGATTCTGTGTCCAGCGCCTTTTGAATGATCAAAGAAAGTTTAGACGTGCGAGGACAGTTTGGGAGTGCTGTGTATTATTGTGTTCGATAATTACTCACTTCTTCTTGCACGAAGAAGTACTCGGGAGCAAGTACTAGGGAGCATTTACCTGCATGCAGGTAAGGTTCTAGGTACTCTAAACACAGCGGCGAACAAAACCAATAATTTCCCGTATTCACAAAGCTTACATTCTAATGCAGGGACTGCAGGTAATCAGTACGTTCTTTGGCATCATCAATGTTCAGGGAAGAGATGGGTTGTGCTGTTTTTATATATACAGGTTGAGGAAGGTCTTTCTTTCTCTCTTTAAAAGATGAGACACTTGTGTGGACTGCTGTCTGATTACCCAGAGCCCTGGTTTCCTGAGCATGAGAGACAGGAGACCCCCATTTCTCCCTCTTCTAGACTGAGTCCCACTAAGAGATCATCAGCACTTCTGATGGAATTCAAGATCTAGCTTCCCAGAAGTCATTGCCACTTTGTCACTTTTTTGAATTAGATTCTAACCAACCAGGGGCAAAATATTTATGTCAAGATAGTTCTGGCTGCTAAGAAGGAACTCACATTAAAGCACCTGATATTTCAAGTTCGTGACTGGATTAGTTTTAATTAGAATGCTCTCCCGCTCCTGAAAGATAAATGCAGGACACAGTATCAGAAAATCGGCTTTACTCTTGTGACTTGTGAAAGATAAATCAACTTGAGAAATTTCCAGTCATTTCCAGACATCTATTTTTTAAATGCCATAAAAAATTGGGACATACTTAAAATTATTTTTTGGCCACTAGAACCTATTACATTTAGGAGAGTTTCAGAGCCCAGGATTCATATGTATAATCTCGAGTTATCTTCACAAATTGGATTCCTGGCCCCTGGTCACTAATAAACTTAGTCTCCTTCAAAGTATAAAATAGTTTCATTACCATCCAGTTCACTTAACACAGCCTTGGCTTTGTCCTACTTTTTACTCGTGCGTTCTGATTTGATGCCAAATTTTCAAAGTAAGCGATTCCTAGATCTGCAAATGTATGCAAACAATTTACAGTTTCTGAGAATTTAAAAAATCACCTTCACTTAGAGATAAGGAAACGTGCTCACAAATCACCTTTTTAAATATTTTTTCATTAGCCTTTCCTGATATCTTAATGTACTTCAACATTTTAGATAAGAATCCTCGAGAGTTTGCCCCCACCAAACTGGCATCTGGTAATGTATTGCTTGCCAAACTCGGTAAGGAGATACTGTTATTTTTATTATTTTGATTACTTTAAAAAATGTTTTTAGGGATCAAACAGTGAGCAACAGATACCAGCCTTTATCATATGATGAAGTTTATATTCCAGCAATAAAATGATGTCAGTAAGACAGCCAGGATCTGGATTCTCCTAGAAAAGCCAGAAGTGCCTGCCAGTTCGGGAGTGACCTTAATACCAAAGATGACAACAGTTAAACACTGTTTCACTCATACTTGCTACAATCCACGCTACAAATTTTGGCAAGTCTAAGTTACTTGTGCTTATAAAAATAAAATCTTGAGATGGAAATGCTTCAAAATTGTATTTTATTGTGGCAAGAACTCTTCCCAAGAAATCTACTCTCTCAGGTTTAAAAATGCACAGTGTTGTTATCTATAGGTGCAATGTTGCACAGCCCAGCTCTGGGACTAATTCATCTTGCAACACTGAAACTTCATATTTGCTGTTTAGCAACTCCTCCCCCTCCCCTCCCTTCCCCCCTCCCGCCACCCCAGCCCCAACCACCATCCTACTCTTTGTTTCCATGAATTTGACTCCTTTAGATACCTCACCCTTTGTGAGGTTCTTGATTTAGAAGAGCTCATCGTTGACTGACAGCCTAGTGTGCACAGTGCACTTTATCGTTACACGGCATCCTCCAGCTTCTCCAAGAGGTGGGCATTACTGCCACGGAGGTTAAATGACAGCCCCAGGCCATAGGCAAATGGATGGCGAAGGCAGGACTGGAGCCCAGGAAGATCTAACTCAAAGACAGCGGCTTTGCACTGCACCACTTTCCCATGGCAAGGTAAGAGATGGGACGCCCTCGCGGTATTTCTTCCACGTAGATTCTCTTTCCAGAGGATCCTTGGCCGCCATTCTGCCAGCATTTGGGAAAATGCACGACCCCAACTGAGGCAGGCTCTCACTGCATGAATCTCAGGAGACTATCTAATTCCACATTTACCAAGCAGTTGCCCAGAACCAGGTGGTGTGGTAGCCTGGGCCATCTTGTGGTGGCTTTCCATGGAAGGTAAAGAATTTACTTCAGGAGACATGGAGAACCTTTGAAATATTTGAGAACAGGTGACAGGATTAAGGTTTTGATTTTAGGAATAATTTCCAGCAACATGTAGAAGATGGATGGGATGATGGTTAGACCAGGGTCAGGGAGACCAGTTTGAAGTTAATGCAAGATAAATGAGCAAAGAACATGAAATAATGTCAAGAAGTATGTTTGGCAAACAGCTTGGGAAAATATTCCATTTTAATAGAAATCCAATACATTTAAATGATATTAATATATGCTTTTAAAATTAAATCAACCAAGTCCAAAATTAAGTACACCTGGTGCCAATGAGCGTATACTATAATAGACAAACATCACATAGTTCTTTTGTCAGTACGTACCAAGAACTTATAATATTCTTTGATCCGGAAATTCTTTTTTTGGAGATTAATCCAAAGGAGCTCTTTAGAAGACAGGAAATAAGTTTTATACACAAATATGTTCATTATGGCATTTTTTTATAAGAATAAAAAATTGGAGGGGCACCTGAATGGCTCAGTTGGTTAAGCATATGACTTCAGCTCAGGTCATGATCTCACAGTTCGTGGGTTTGAGCCCCGCGTCGGGCTCTGTGCTGACAGCTCGGAGCCTGGAGCCTGCTTCAGATTCTGTGTCTCCCTCTCTCTCTGCCCCTCCCCTGCTCATGCTCTGTCTCTCTCTCTCTGAGAGACATTAAATAAACATTAAATCATTTTTTAAATTTATTTACTAAATTATTTATCTCAAAAATAAATAAACATTAAAAAAAATTTTTTAAAGAATAAAAAATTGGAAAAGATAACTAGATATAATATAGATATGGTTTACTATGGCACAGCTGTTCAAAGAGTCATTACAAATCTATTAAAATACATAATTATGAAGATGGTTTTAAAAAAGAAACAGCTTGCTAAATAATTACCGAAAATATCATATAAATTATATACACAATATGATTACAACTAGACTTTAAAAAATAAAATCTACACTAGGAAAGATAGGAAGGATTCCCATGATAACAAAGGTGACCTCTATTTGGTCATTTTTTCCTTCTCTGTCTCTATAAAAACATAAACTTCTTATAATAAGTATATTTACAATTAAAATATAATCTTTTAAGTGTCTTTTCCAGATTTCCAGGAACTTTCTCTGCAAACTCAGACGTCCACAGAAGCCACCTGGTTATGCATATCCAGCGAACAGCAGTACTCAGGACATGCCAACAAATTCCTGCAGGCCCCCACAGGCTAGCAAGTCTCTGGAGCTTTCTGAGTTTTGTTAATCCTGGCTACCGCAGGAGGAGGCCTGTGGTTATCCTGTTGCGGATTATTGTGTTTCTGACATTCCTTTGTATCTTCTCTATTCCTTGATGTTGGTTGTGAGCCTCCACTTAGGATCCACTTAAAACATCCTTAAACGCCATTCAGTCCTGCTTTGTCATCATTAAGGCAGACATTAAGCCAGTCAGGAACTCTCAACCACCCGAGGGGGAACTTGGACAAGATGCCAAGGACACATTTATCATTTCCCTTTGCTTTCTTCCAAGGGCATGTGTAATACATGGGCTGATTTTCATCCTCGCAGAATTTGAACTAATTTTAAAACTAAACTATCAGGATACACTAGGTGAGCCAATGATCTAAGGCCAGCCACTGAGTGCAGCCATGATCTCCTTTTCCCCCCGCATAATGAGTAACTCCACTTGGGAGCCAGCAGTGACGCTGAGACTCATTGAGACACTTGCTGTTTGATAGGTGGGAAGCCAATTCAACCAATGTTTTTGATTTTCTCTTTTAATATTTGTCTCATTTACTCAAGAATTTTAAATCCAAGCACATTGTATAATGTCTCTGGTTTTTGTTGTTGTTTTTTTTTTTTTTTTTTTTTTTTTTGCGCCATCCTGGTTTTTAAGCATATATGGTTTATTTAAGGGAGGTAGATGTCTTGGGGCGCCTGGGTGGCTCAGTCGGTTAAGTGTCCGACTTTAGCTCGGAGTCATGATCTCTCAGTCCATGAGTTCGAGCCCCGCATCGGGCTCTGTGCTGACAGCTCGGAGCCTGAAGCCTGCTTTGGATTCTGTGTCTCCCTCTCTCTCTGCCCCTCCCCCACTCTGTCTCTCTCAAGAAATAAGTAAATACTTAAAAATTTTTTTTAAAAAGGAAGTGGATGTTTTTATTTTTTCTTGTGGAAATGGTTTTTTCTTATGAAAGTTTTTTTTTCCTTTGTGAGCTCTATATCTTGCTGAAAATTAGTGATAGCCAGTGTAGAAGGTCCCTGTTAATTAGCTTGGGCCCTACCCCAAACTTTCTGAGCTTCCAATTATCAGATTTTTCTGGTGGGAAACTGTGGTTCTTTCTCTGGAGAGGATGTGGAGAAACAGAAACCCTCTTGCACTGTTGGTGGGAATGCAAACTGGTGCAGCCGCTCTCGAAAACAGTGTGGAGGTTCCTCAAAAAATTAAAATTAGATCTACCCTAGGACCCAGCAATAGCACTGCTAGGAATTTACCCAAGGGATACAGGAGTGCTGATGCATAGGGGCACTTGTACCCCAATGTTTATAGTGGCACTTTCAACCATAGCCAAAGTATGGAAAGAGCCTAAATGTCCATCAACTGATGAATGGATAAAGAAGACATGGTTTGTATATACAATGGAATACTACGTGACAATGAGAAAGAATGAAATGTGGCCTTTTGTAGCAACATGGATGGAACTGGAGAGTGTTATGCTAAGTGAAATAAGTCAGGCAGAGAAAGATAGATACCATATGTTTTCACTCTTATGTGGATCCTGAGAAACTTAACAGAAGACCAGGGGGGAAGCGAAGGGGGAAAAAAAAAGTTAGAGAGGGAGGGAGCCAAACCATAAGAGACTCTTAAAAACTGAGAATAAATTGAGGGTTGATGGGGGTGGGAGGCAGGGGAGAGTGGGTGATGGGCATTGAGGAGGGCACCTTTTGGGATGAGCACTGGGTGTTGTATGGAAGCCAATTTGACAATAAATTTCATATTTTAAAAAAAGAGAGAGAAAGAGTATACTGCAAACAAAAACTACCTATACCCAATGCCAGATGTTAAGCAGGACTTTCACTGGGATGAGAATAAAGGCCGAAGAATATGAAGTAACAGGATGTGTTGAAAATGAAAACAGCCTGGGTTTAGCATTCAATCTAAGTTCAAATCCCAGCTCCACAATTTCCTGTACACATGACTTCAGGCAGGTTATTTAAACTTTCCAGATGTCAGTTCCCACCTCTGTCAAATGCAGATAAGAATACCCGAATTATAGAACTATCGTGAAGATGTATAAAATAATGTTTCAAGAGTGCCAAAACATAATAGGAAGTTTAAAATGACATTATTTGGTCCATCCAGCTGAGTGAGAAGTCCCTGTGCAACAGATATTCCAGCACTGACACTTTCCCTATTACTTGGGGCAATACCTTCCAATAATTAGGACCTTCACGAACCACTCTCAACAGCAGTGATAATCGACAGAGCTGATCACACCCACTAACAGCCCTCAGCAGTGGCAACTCCATGAACAACTGTTACCGGTGAAGAGTCTCCATGGGGCCTCATCATCTCCTGCCTCCGGGATTCTGTAGTACACAGTGACTTCCTCAGTTCTGTCTAGAGGGAGACTACACCACTGTTCTATGCTACAGGATTCTACTGAAGATGCATTCTTTTTGGAACTAATCCACTTGGGAAGTCTTGATGCACCTCCAGTTCTCTCCATGGTCCCCCAAGGGCCAACCCAAGTTCGTGACACCTCCTCTCTCCAAGTGCTCTCCCAGCCCATTCACACTTCCTGGAAGCACAGTGCATTTGGGTACCCAGGGCTTGGTACCCAGTGCATTTAGGTTCCCAGTGTATTTTGGTACCCAGTGCATTTAGGTACCCAATGCATTTAGGTACCGGGGCTTGGTACCCAGTGCATTTGGGTACCTAGTGCATTTGGGTACCCGGGGCTTGGTACCCAGTGCATTTAGGTACTGAGGGCTTGGTACCCAGTGCATTTGGGTGCCCAGTGCATTTGGGTACCCAGCGCATTTAGGTACCAAGGGCTTGGTACCCTTGTGCATTTCAGTACCCAGGGCTTGACCAGAGCCTAAACTCCCCTTTCTCATATCCCTTTCAGCAGGGCACTACCTCACCGATATAAATTGTGCTTCAGAAATCACTCTGGATACCCATAGATTCTCAAGGTACAGACACCTCTATTAGGGGCTACTTGCTTACTATGTAACATAATTTCACGCTCTATCATAATACTTAAATGTCTTCCTGAAACTTATAGAGAAGATTTAAAAAATGAGCAAAATTAGGCACACATTGTATTATTCCCCCCTCCCCCCCCACCTTGAAGTACAATAGGAAGAAGCACATCCCCAAATCAGACATTTAAATTATTCTAGTGACCCCCAAAATTTTTTAATTAAAATTTTTTAAAACCTTCATATAGTCTAGCCACTGCCACCTCATAACCTAAAAAGTCATTTCCTACCCATTGGCCCATCTGATCATCATAAAATTCCTGTTAAACAATTCAGTCATCCTAATGTAACTCAAGTGAAAACAAACAAGGATCAACAAATTGAAGTGATTTTCCCAAGGCCATCTAACTACTGAGTGACAGTCAGTATTAGCATCCAGTTCTGAGGAGGGTTTGGCTCTTAGTTCAGGGCTGTCTTCAATGCACCAATAGCTGAGGGAATGTTAAACTACCATCAAGCATGACCTCTGGTTAGTGACAAATATCATAAATGCCACCAAGTAAAAATCTTGTCCCTTGTTTCCCAAAGATTAGTGGAAATAGACAAGAAACCATGAATACTCTCTTGACCAATATCATAAATGCCACCAAGTAAAAATCTTGTCCCTTGTTTCCCAAAGATTAGTGGAAATAGACAAGAAACCATGGATACTCTCTTGACCAGTATCCAGCCGTCCCATGCATACATGATAATCTATCTCCACAACATTCAACAGTGGAGAAGCTGGCGACTCCCTCACAGACCGACAAATACGTATCACACCATCGGCCTCAAGTTGTTTCCTTGGTGTAGTAAATACCCATTAGAGAAAGATCTGCCTATTTCTTTCAAGGTTGCTTTTAGAAAGCCTCTAACTCTCGGCCCAAGATTCCTAAATTTGAACTGTTAAGAATACTAATCATCCCGAGAGCTCCCACCGAAGGTCTTTGTGGCTGCTACTTCAGGTAGGCTCAATAAATAATGCAGGAAGTAATCGTTAAGGCCCAAACTGTGAAGGATGGACGATGTCTCCACACCTGTGGTGAGGCTCAGATGTCCCTGTGCACTCAGCAGTTTGCACTACAGGAGAAGAGCCCCCAAATTATGAAATTCAGAGCTTACACAGGGACTGCTGACACATCCACCCATCATCCCTCTCAGAGAGAGAGAAAGAGAGAGAGGGAGAAAGAGAGAAAGCCTATATTTTACTGTGGAAGGCAAACAAATCCTGTCAAGGGAGGGGAGGGCAAGTCTCCAACCCAGAATATAAACAATTATCTGTGGGGAAGATGAAAAGGTGTCTCTAAAAAAGGGAGCGAAAAGGGGCGCCTGGGTGGCGCAGTCGGTTAAGGGTCCGACTTCAGCCAGGTCACGATCTCGCGGTCCGTGAGTTCGAGCCCCGCGTCGGGCTCTGGGCTGATGGCTCAGAGCCTGGAGCCTGTTTCCGATTCTGTGTCTCCCTCTCTCTCTGCCCCTCCCCCGTTCATGCTCTGTCTCTCTCTGTCCCAAAAATAAATAAACGTTGGAAAAAAAAATTTTTTTTTAAATAAAAAAAATAAAAAAGGGAGCGAATGGATCTGGAGGAGAGCAGGCATCTTCTCTCTCTGTAGTTGGTCAAGTTCTATTGCACAGAAGGCCTGAAATGGGCAGGAACACCAAGAAATCCAGGGAGGATTGTGTTCTAACACTAATCAGTCTAGCAAAGAACTATAAACCCAGGAAACATATTTTTAGACCAGGTGATATGAGGTGATACGTACACCACTCTCCAGCCTAAACAAAAAGAAGAAGGAGGAGAGGGGTAAGGGGGGAGGGACGAGGGGGGAAGGAAGGGGGAAAGAGGACGATGGAGAGTAAAAGGCCCTTGATTTGGGAATCTTCTGACTCAGAGGACTCTCTGAGCTGCTGGAGAGAAAGGGAGGCAGCAGGGAACTTCCTCACTTACACCCTCCAGATCTCAGGGACATCCTTTGCCTGGCCTGATAGCTGAAATGAGAGAAACCAGTGTGAAGGACACTCAACCAAGTCCAAGTTGCTAGTCACACAACTCAAGTTGGGACCTGTCTTTGAGCGCTGCCCTGGCTCAGCCTCACTTCCCAGTATGGATGCCTCCCCCTCGTGTTTCATGGCAAATCATAATCTTCCAACAAGCACTCACTCCCACCGCCTTCTTTGTTACTCAAGACAATCCTGTGAAAGGGGTAGACCCACAGCTAGAACTAGCTCTGTTTTATAGATGAAAATAGACTGTAGCTCCAGAGGAACAAATAACCAACAAGACTGCACATGGTGGGTGAATGGCAGCAACAGAATTTAAGCCCATTTCCTGTGTGGAGTTTCTGTGATTTTGTGCGAATGAAACACCACTTCCTGATACCTACACTAGAGCAACACAACCATGAGATGTTAAAATTTAATAAATAATTTTGGCTCCTTGTTGGGTCCTTAAAGCAAGTATGATTATTTTCCACAGCATCGGCTTGGCTTGTCATTGTGGTTGCTATTGCTTTAAATATTTAAAAGATCATACAATGATTTTGGTATTATGAAGCTTGAACGTTTCACATTGACATATGAGTTAAAAAATTGGGTTGCATTTTATCCTCCTTTCTTAATCAAGGACTTAATCAGTTAATTAATAAATGTCAGTTGCAATGCAAGACTGTTCCTAAACTTTGTTCCTAAGTGTGCGAGGGTGAAAGTTATTTCTGCACATAATATATACATAGGCCCAACAAAGACAACCTTAATTTCTGAGAATCAGATAAACACTGTCTTTTTTCCTGAAATGGCAGTTGTTTTGTCATTGTTTTGCACATGTTTTTTGTTCTTTCTTTAAACGCATCTGACTTTTAGTTATTTTGCACAGAACTTCATGCTCGTATAAGAAAATATTTCACGCAAAAAGTTGCAGCCTTTGAGTGCTGTAAGTTTGTCCACCAACTGTGATTATGTACTTTATGCAATCCAATAAGCCACAGAAGAGTCTGGTTCAAAACATACAGTTTAATGAAATGGTAATGATTTCATTAATATATCAAGCCATGTCTAACTTCTTTCAAGGAACCTAAGACAATTTATATCCACTCTGAATGCACAACAAGTTAATAGTGCAATTGGCAATAGATTAAGTGCATTCTGTACAGAGTCTTGATATAGATATTTTTGCAATATCATTAGAGATTGTTGTAAAGGAACATGAAATGAGGTATAACATTGAAATGGCAGAAAATTTATTTTTGGTGTTTTTTATAATTATACATGAGGTGAATAATTGAGCCAAAATTCAAAGACCTACTTATTAAAGGTTTTATATTCACAGCTGCCTACCTGCCTTGTTAAAAAGCCAAAGTACTTCCTTTATATCCCTTCATTCATCGTTCCTTGGAGAAACCTTCATTACAGGGTAGGCAGAGGAAAGGGGGCTGTAGTCAGAGAGATAGAAAAGAAACCAGGATAGTGCACAGACATGGAAATCAAAAAGGGTTGATAAGGCAGTGATACGCTCTGAGGGCCTCTGTGCCAGGCAAATCATAAATACACCATTTTATTTGAACATGATAATCCTATTTAGACTTTACAATTATCACCCCATTTTCCAGATAAGGAAGTGGAGGTTGAGGGAGCTGTCCAAGGTCATAAAGCTACTATTGTAGAACTGAAAGGAGAACTCCATTTTTATTAACTCTTAGCTGCATGCTCTTCCTCGCTCTGCCACACTGTCGGACATCTCTCCAGGGGAAGAACTTCCAAAGGGAAAGAGGGTCAACAGTTTTAAACATCCTAAAGTGGTTGAAGATAATGAAGGCAAGACTTGAGTTGAGAGTCATGATATTCTCAGTAACACTTTCAGGAACTGGTGCCTAGAATTTGTGAATGAGGAAAACACATTGCAAGGGTGGGGGGGCGGGGATGAAGAACCAAGGAGAGCAAACATAGAAACTTTTCTTTGAAGAGGTGTGTGGTGAAAGGGTAGAGAAGACACAACGGGACCCAGAGAGGATAGTGGACTTGAACGAGACTTCTTCGTGATGGGAGCGTGAAGGCCGAAAGGGGGGCTGGCCATGAAAGCAAGAGCAGTGATAACAGAACAAGATTCCACAGGAAGGGCAAAGGCTCTGTTGAGGAGGATGGTGAGAGGAGTTGGCAGAAAAACAGAACCAGTCAAGGCAGAGAGGGCGTTAGAGACAGAGGAGAAAGCTACAAGGACTCCATTCTGAGAGCAAGGGTAAAAAAGGGGGGAGATTGGGAACATACAGTATAGAGTTTGTTCATCTTGCTGTAGGGTCCTCAGAGATGAGATATGACAAGTGGCTTTTATGGGTAAAATAAGTGCTGGATGGTGTCTCCTTTATTTTGAGACATCCCAAACAAAACTCTTTGGCATGGTGGGGGAGAAAGCACTATAATCATGCTCACGTTAGATCCTGAAGCTATGGAAGTCTGAAGCAGAAAGATGAGCTTAAAGTCACTAACAGATTAAAATCAACCACCACTTACCCAGTGCTCTGCACCAGATGCTATACAAAAAGCTCACAATGCAGAGATAAATAAGGTGGTGACCCTGGAGAAGCAGAGTCCAGTGGACGAGGCCAAGGTATAAGTAATTATCACCCAAGATGAGTCCTTGAGAGGAGGAAACACAAAAGGGAGTGATCACAGAGGAGTACGTAATATTACGTTACCTCCAGGGCCTGCCGCATAGTAGGATCTGCATTGTTGTGTTGTCGGCTGAATTAATTAATTCTGCCTGAGGGAAGGCTTCAGAGAGGAAGTGACAGGTATCATAGGCCTTGAAGGATGCATAAAACACATTCAGTCTGGTTGAAATGGACTCTGGGGGCCCAACCTAGAGCTACTTTAAACATCCACCTTCCTTGGCCTGATTGAAGGGACCTAAAGACTTCTTAGAACAAGCAGATCTAGGCTCACAGGCATAAAGAGACACACAGTGGCTTAGCTCCTGGCTGTTGATGGCTGTTGGAAGGCTCTGGACAGCCCTTAGCAGGTTAGGAACACCAGATTCCAAAGGGCCACATGCGTGCCTTCTAACAGAGGTTATCCCAAGGCTCTCTTGGGTCATGGAGAAAGAAGAGAAGCTTTTTAGTCAGGAGAACTGGATCTAAGTTCCACATCAGCCATTGACCACCTGAGTAATCTTGAAGGCTCAGGTTCCCCAGAAAACAGACTCTGAAATGGTGAATTGTGAGCAGATGGTTTACTGGGGACTGCTCTTGGGAATGTCACCTGAACAGAGTGAGGAAAGACGACTGGGAAGAGGGAGAAGTTGAATGAGCACCAGGCGTCAACAGCTGCTGCAGGAAAGGGTGCCTTGGTTTTCAAGGAGACAGAAGGGTGATGCGCCCAACGATATCAGTCCTGCTGGCCTAAGGAAGGGACAGTCCTTGCCACTTGGAGTCTATATGTTCCTGCTTGCTTGGCCTTTCCCAATTGATTTGTAAGAGGCATCTCAAACTGTGTAAATACTCCCAGAGGGAACTCTATATTTCTTCCCCACCCAACCCATTCCTCACTCAGTCTATCCTATCCGTAAAATGGATCCATTGCCCACCAAGCTGCTAAGGCAAAACACTGGAAAATCATCCTTGAGTCCCGTCTTTACCTTTCAACTCCCTCCATGTCCGATCCATCCGAAGATCTTGGCAACCATAACTACCAAGACTTATCCCATGTCTGTTCACTTCTCGGGTCTCTACCATCACTTCTGAGCCCCAACCAAGATCCTCTCTCGCCTTCGGCACTAGGTGGCCTCAAAACTGCTCTCCCTGCTTCCGTTCTTGCACACTATACCCATTCTTATCATATCACCTGGAGTCATCTTTTTAATACTGTTAGAATACCCTTGGTTTTTGAAATCTTTTTATTTCATTATGTGTACACATACACATACGTATATAATTTTGTGTGAAGGTTATTGTTCATATGCTTTTTTAATTAGTCTTTTCTCTGTTCCTTTTTTGTCTGGTTCTCCCATCTTTCCCCTCTACTACATCAGCCTCCCCACTCCCCAAACATCACAGTCCATGCTGATAAGCTATGTTTCTCCACGTCTGTACCCATGTTATTCTCCATTACTTCAATCCTATGAGATACATATGGGCATATACATATATCTGCATGTATATGGAAGACATTTTGTCAGTTTCATTTACAAAATAGAACCCTAATATGTATATTTCATGCATCTTGCTTTTCTCACTCAACAATACTTAGTGGGAGGTCCTTCAAGTCAACTGAATACCTAATTCATTCTTTTAAAGACCACATAGCATACCATGGTTATAGTCTGTGCCATATGTATCATAATTATGTGCCATCATTTATCTAATGATTCCCTTATGGTGAGTATTCGCCAATTTGTTTCCAGTTTTATTTCGTTGTTGTTTTGCTTTGCCATTATGAATAACGCTCCATGAATCATCTTTATTTATGAGTCCTTACATCTTAGGAATTTAATCTCTATAAGGAAGGTCACCAGGATTAGGTCAAAGAATATATGTACTTTTAATATTAATAGATGCTGTCCATTGCTTTGTAAAAAGGCTATAAATTTTGAAATCTCCAAGTGAAAACTGAAAGTGCTATTTTCCTTTCATACCTGCCAAACATCAGTTTTATATTTCCCTTTAATTTTGCCAGTCAGTGGGTGTAAAATTATGTCTCATTGTGATTTTAATTTCCATTTCCTAAACTGAGAGCTCATTTAAACATCAGTTAATGTTTACCGGCCACTGGTATTTGCTTTTCTCTGAATTGACAATTTATGCCTTTTGTTCATTCTCTTAATGGTTTCTTGCCTGCTTATCAACTTGTAAGAAATCTTTGAATATTCAAAATACCCATGCTTTGTGCATTACTGCAATAAAAATATTATCACAGCATATCTTTGGCAATGGACTTTACTTGTGGAGGTTTTTTTTGTATATACAAAATTTTAATTTTCATATATTCAGATATGCCTTCATATTCTTATACAGCTTTTGGATTTGCAGTGTTAATTAAGAGGGTATTCCCAATTCCTACACTATACATGTCATTTTCTATATTTGTCTGCATTAAACTCTTTAATTCATCTGGAATGTATTTCTATATATGGCAGAGGATAAAATATGGCCTAGGCTGGGTGTTTGTTTTTATTTTCTTTCAGATGAACAGCTGGCTGTGTCAGCACCATTTATTAAATATTAAAGTCCCCCATGTAAAATAGGCATATTTACAACTTCTCTATTTTGTGTCCCATTAATCTACTTGTCCATTCATAAACTAACCTCATACTGACTTGATGACAGTGGCTTTATGGTCTAAGGGTACCTAGCAAGGCAAATCTCTACTCTCTAATTGGCATGACCTTAACATATAATACTAATTAAGGGTAATTAGCAAGTTTGTGATAGAAAGTCTTCCTAACCAAGAATAATGTATATATTGGGGTTAGGCTGCTTTTTTTTTTTCCATCTTTAAATAAAATTACTGTAGTTTTCTTCATATAGATTTACTGCTTTTCTTGTTTCGTTTACTCTTAATTGCTTTAGATTTTTGAGTATTATAAATGAATTTTTTTTTCCATATCAGATGAGAAAAGCATCAAATTTTTGTAGGTAACTTCTATACCCAGCCACCTGACCATAGTCTCTTAATAACTGCAATAATTTCACTACCGTCTCTTGGGTTCTCAAACATAAAATATATCATAAGCTCAACAATATAGATTTGTTTCTTCTTTCCAAATGTTTGTTGCAATTATTTTACTTTCTTGTGTTTTGGTGTGTTTGTTGTTGTTGTTGTCATTTTATGTTGAGGTACATTCCCTCTAAACCTACTGTGTTGAGAGTTTTTGCCATGAATGGATGCTATGCTTTGTCAAATGCTTTTTTCTGCATCTACTGAAATGATCATATGGTTTTTATCCCTTCTCTTATTGATGTGATATATCATGTTGATTGATTTGTGAACATTGATCCACTTAGAATCCCTGGAATAAATCCCACTTTGTGGTGAGTAATTTTTTTAATATATCACTGGATTCAGTTTGCTAGTGCTTGTGTTGAGGATTTTTGCATCGATGTTCATCAGAGATATTTGCCTGTGATTTTCTGTAGGGTCTTTATCTGGTTTTGTAATGGGTGTAATTTTGGCCTTATAGAATGAATTTGGAAGCTTTCCTTCCTCCTATTTTTTTTATTTTTTTAAGTTTATTTATTTATCTTGAGAGAGTGAGCAGCAGAGAAGCAGAGAGAGAGAGAGAAAGAGGGAGAGAGAGAATCCCAAGCAGGCTCCTCGCTGACAGCATGGAGCCCAATGCAGGACTTGAACTCACAAACTTTGAGAGCATGGCCTGAGCCAAAACCAAGAGTTGGACGCTTAACCAACTGAGCCACCCAGGGACCCCCTCTTCTATTTTTTGGAATAGTTTGAGAAGACTAGGTACTAATTCTTCTTTAAATGTTTGGTAGAATTCACCTGTGAAGCCATCTGGTGCTGGGCTTTTATTTGTTGAGAGTTTTTTGATTAGTGATTCAATTTCATTGCTGGTAACTGGTCTGCTCAAATGTTCTATGTCTTCCTGATTCAGTTCTAGGAATTTAACCATTTCTTTCAGGTTATCCAATTTGTTGGCATATAATTTTTCATGATATTCTCTTATAATCCTTTGTATTTTTATGGTGGATTTTCTTGTGTTTTTGTATGCACTAAAATCTCCCTGACCATGTCAAGTAATGGAGGGAACAGTAGACAAGCTATACAGTTCCTGATTTGATTAAAATAGCTTTTCCATTTAGAATGATGTTTACTACCAACTTTTCGTTGTTAATATTGCCATGGTTGTTGTGTTCAGTCTTGCTCATACTTACCTAGTTTTACTTGGTTCCCATTTTTCAAGTCTTCATTAGGAATTGCTGCTGAATCTTACCAAGAGCCTTCTCAGCATTACAATGATACAGGTTTCTCCAGCAGTTTGTTGATATCGTGAATACTGTTGACATATTTCGTTGATGTTGAACCTTAGTTTTCTGGAAAACAGCTCTGCCTCATCATCACATATTATTCCTTTGATACATGGCTGGAATGTATTGACTGATATTTGGAATGCTTGTCTTTATAGTAATGAGGGTGGTTGTTTTTTAGTTCTGTGGAGTAGATGGATTCTACTCCATCTACTCCATCTTTTGGAAAGATGATGGAAGGTCTACCATTGAAAAACTCATCAGGGGGGCGCCTGGGTGGCGCAGTCGGTTGAGCGTCCGACTTCAGCCAGGTCACGATCTCGCGGTCCGGGAGTTCGAGCCCCACGTCGGGCTCTGGGCTGATGGCTCAGAGCCTGGAGCCTGTTTCCGATTCTGTGTCTCCCTCTCTCTCTGCCCCTCCCCCGTTCATGCTCTGTCTCTCTCTGTCCCAAAAATAAATAAACGTTAAAAAAAAAAAAAAAAAAAAAAAGAAAAACTCATCAGGAACCCATGAGCTCCCAGCTGAATTTCATCTGACCTTTAAATAACAGATAATTGCATTGTTTTCTAATCCAGCGAGTTTCAAACTTCGGTATGAGTAAGAATCATTCAGGGGGCACCTGGGTGGCACAGTCGGTTAAGTGTCTGACTCTTAATCTCAACCCAGGTCTTGATCTCAGGGTCATGAGGTCAAGCCCTTTATTGGGCTCTGGACTGGGCATGAGGCCTACTTTAAAAAAAGCAAAGAAAAAGAAAAGAAACAGAATCATCCAGGAAACCAGGTGGAAAAAGTAAATAAATAAAATCTGAAGCCCAAACCCTGCCGTACTTCAACAAGTGCAGGACTCGATACCTTTTTTTTTTTTTTTAATTTTTTTTTTAACGTTTATTTATTTTTGAGACAGAGAGAGACAGAGCATGAACGGGGGAGGGTCAGAGAGAGAGAGGGAGACACAGAATCCGAAACAGGCTCCAGGCTCTGAACTGTAAGCACAGAGCCCGACACGGGGCTCTTGAACTCACCAACCGCGAGATCATGACCTGAGCCAAAGTCGGACGCTTAACCGACTGAGCCACCCAGGCGCCCCCAGGACTCGATACCTTTAATTAGCTTTCTAGGGGATCCTGACACACACCAATGTTTGAGAATTTCTGTTCTAAACCATTTAAGATGCTCCCAACTCAGGGCGCCTGACTGGCTCGGTTGTCGATTAAGCAACTGACTCCTGATTTTGGCTCAGGTCATGATACAGCTCAGGTCATGATTTCACTGTTTGTGGGATTGAGTCCTGCATCTGGCTCCATGCTGACAGCTCAGAGCCTGCCTGGGATTTTCTCTCTCTCCCTCTCTCCCTCTCTGCCCCACCACTACTAGGGCTCTCACTCTCTCTATACAAACAAACGGACAAAAAGCTCCCAATTCACTTTATGAAGCCAAAAAATTTTAATACCAAAATCACATAAATCTAGAGCATTTTTATCTTTTTTAAAACATAAATCAGATTGTGTCAATGTCCTGCTAAAAATGTGAATGGTTTCCCATTGCAGTGGAATAAAACCCAAATTCCATACTCTGGCCTATGATGCCCTGCATAATTTCACATGCCGTGTTCCTCTGACAGCATCCTGCTCTCTACACCACAGCTTTTCTACCCTCAAACCCAACAAGTTCAGTCCACGTTAGGGGCCTTCACAATTTCCTCCACTCAAACACTCCTCTCTGGATGTTGACATGCTCACTCCTTCTCAGCAGTATCAGTACCAGCCTAAGGGCAAGGTAATCTGTCCCCTGGGGCTCCTGGGTGGCTCAGTCAGTTAAGCAACTGACTTTAGCTCAGGTCATGATCTCATGGTTCCTGAGTTCCAGCCCTGCATCAGGCTCTGTGCTGACAGCTCAGAGCCTAGAGTCTGCTTCAGATTCTCTGTCTCCCTCTCTCTCTCTACCCCTCCCCAGCTCATACTCTGTCTCCTCTTTCTCTCTCTCCCTCTCTCAAAAATAAATATTTTTAAACATTTTTTTAAAAAAGTCTGTCCCTAACTACAGTCCTAAAGTCGGTCCTTATCTCTGATGTTTTCTCTTTTATTCTGCCTGTTTAATTCCCTCTTTCTCTTTCTCCCCTATAGAATATCACCTCCATAACAGCAAGTTGCTCATCTGTCTTGTTCACCACTAAATTTCCAACAACGAGAATAATTCACACTGAGTGAATTAATTCGTTCCTTTATTAGTGTGTAGGCTTCAGGAAGACACACCTTTGTCTGGCTCATATATGTGGCCCCAGAGCCTGGTGCTCAGGAGGCATTAGCTCAGGATATGTGTGCTCAGGAGGCATTAGCTGAATGAGCAAATGAATGCTTGTTGATTTTGTCTCAGCTCCAAAATTCATAGTAGAGGGTAGCTGATTTCAAAATATTGCTTTTAGAGCTTGTCAAGCACTGAAAACTCTATAAGAAACAGGAGGGGAGACTGGCCTTAGGAAGAACGTCCCTCTAGGAGGGTCCAGCTACAAATTCTCATCAACGCGTCTTCTCCCAAAGGTGAGACTAGCCTTAAAACCATACCTGAACTATAAATCTTAAACCAAAATAAGCTGAAAATGGTCATCTGGTACACTCTCTGCCTTCAGGTTCACCATCGTTATTTTACTTTACAGATAGAGCTTGTTAGTAACAAAAGAAAATAGAGACCTTGGGATTAGAAAGGGGGGAAAAATGAGGTAAAAATACACAAGTCGAACTAGAGAAATTTCAGCGAACTGTTGGGACAGATAAAGGAATTTGAAGAAACCTATCCCGGGGCCGTGGAATACACCCCTGAGTGTGCTGAGATGAGAAGTACATGAAAAGAGCTGATGGTGTCTGCTCAGGATCTCATGCTATGTGTTGGCGTTCTTGTGTGTCCTGCTCGGGTATCATCAGGTGACAGCAAAAAGCAGGTGAGGGGTGGGAAAACAGAGTTATTCAGAAAGGGGACTGATGACTGGAGCTAATACCATACTGAATACCAAAGATTTGCCAAGACAGTAGATTTCAGGTGCTGTCCTCACCAAAAAAAAAAAAAAAAAAAGTAACTGTATGAGGAGATGATATGTTAATTTCTTTGTAGTAATCATTTCAATACATATATGTATATTAAATGACCACACTGTATACCTTTAACATAAACAATTGTTATTTTAAAAAAATAAAAGGAAAAAGGATGGAAAGGAAGCAGTCAGAGGACAAACGTGTCTTCCAGCCCCTCTCTGCCGCTGACTGTCTGAGAGGCTCTGCCAGGGCCCTTCCCAATGTTTTCTGTTAAATAAAGGACAGTGGGCAGCATGGGGAGGGGAGAGCCCTGAGGAAGAGGAAGGGGAGGGGAGAGGGAGGGGAGGGAGAGCAGGAGGGAGAGGGGAGGGAGAGGGGAGGGAGAGGAGAGGGAGCTGCTAGATGCTTTCAGCTCAGAGTCTCAAGTCAAATATTTGCAGTATTCTCTCAAACACGGCTGAGAATTCAAGAAGGATATCACCTAAAAAGGATTCATTCTTCAAAAACTGTTGGCAATTTAGTCCTCTGAAAGGCAGTCTTTTTAGTATGAAAAAAAATTCAAGCTCACAGCCTCCACAGCTTACCGGGAAGGAAACTTTTCATCATGCTCTTTCTGCTCTTAATTGATTTAAGCATCTGTCTGTTGTCTTCAGAAAATCATCTTCTGGGAAAGCAACAAAGTTGATATTTTTAAGCCCAATTTTTCACCTCAAATCACCTGGAAGATTGTAACAGGAAAAAAGAGCTGGCCATGTTCTCGAACAGCTAGTTCAGGGGGATAGAGCATAGGATGGGAAGGGGACAGCAGAAGCAAGGCAAGGGTTAAGAGAAGGTCAGAGTCTGAAGTCTCTGGGCCACAGTCATGCACGAAGCCAAAGCAGTGGAGCTTTTTAAGTAAGGGGACAACCAGTAGAGGTTTGAGCAGGGTAAATCCAAATAAGGACGTCAGAGGCACACACTCTGAACACTAACAAATAGCCAGACACGAGAGTTCTCGCACCCCACCCTGGCCTTGGTGGTGGATCCCTTTCCAGATGCCACAGTCAAGAAGGAGGCTGGAGCAGGTGTGGGAACCCCCCTCTCAGCCAGGATGAGAACAAAGGCAAAGAGGCATGCTCTGTGCATGGGGTACAGAGAGGACTCCAGCTCATGCCCTGACCTTTTCCACCTCTGCATTTCTTGTGTAGAGCCATTAATACAGCTTTTAGTGTTCATGCTCTAGAAGGACTTCTCAGCCTCAGCACTATTGACATTTTGGGTCAGATGACTCTTGGTTGTGGGGCTGTTCCGTGCACTGTAGGATGTATAGCAGTATCCCTGGCCTCTACCTAATAGATTCCAAGAACACCCCTCCCTCCCAGTTATAACAACCCAAAATGCCTCCAGATATTACTGATATCCCCTAGTCAAGAATCACTGCTAGGGGCACCTAGAAGGCTCAGTCGGTTAAGCATCTGACTTCAGCTCAAGTTATGATCTTGCAGTTCATGAGTTCGAGCTCTGCATTGGGCTCTGTGCTGATAGCTCGGAGCCTGGAGCCTGCTTCAGATTCTGTGTCTCCCTCTCTTTCTGCCCCTCATCCGCTCTCTCTTTCTCTCTCTCTCTCAAAAATAAATAAACTTTTTTTAAAAATTAAAAAAAAGACTGCTAGAGATTATGTGGGTCACCTAGCCTCTCAGTTAAGAAGTAGAATTCCTAGGAGCAACAACCACAGCCATTTCTCCTTTATCGCTCTTACTCCCTTAAAAACCTAGTTTTGAGTCTCAGATCTGCCACTAAGCCTCCACTCTATCATTTGATTATAAATATAAAAGAAGAATAGCATTTCGATATGTTTTCATACAATTTTATAGGTTCTATACTAATATACCAATTACTGGCAGTCGAAAAGTATGGAGAATCAAAAGAAAAAAAGCATTAAGAATCTCACGCTTGGAATTTATGATAACTGATGTGAGACTGAGAGCTACAGAGGTTGTTACCAACCAGGGATCTCATGTAATTAACTGCAGGCCCTGTCACTAAGCAGCTGTGTGGGCTTGGACACGTTGTTTGGCATCTCTGAGCCTCCATGACCTCATTTTTGACCTGAATTATTTAAGGACCATAATCTCGAACTTTCTACAGTCTGTTAACGAAATCATAGTCAAGCTGCATGACATTCTCAGTGAATGTTACCTGGAGCCCCTCCAATCTTACTTCTGGCTGAAGCCTCCAGACAGTGAATGCCAACTACACCCGCAGGACGTGGTGAGGTAGAAGACTGGACTAACTACCCACACCAGCCATATTGGACGTTATATAAAGGACAGGGAACACTGGAGAGAGGATTTGGGACAGGCCATCAGTGTTCGATAGTTCTTCCTCCTCCCAAATTCCAAGCCTGTAACAGGGGCTTCAAGACCACTGGGAGAGCTCGTCCCGCATCCCCAGAGTTTGTGGGACACAACCCACTCATGCCTGAGAAATCTGAAAGTCAAGGGCACTGTGGCTGACACCTGCCCACAGGACAACCTAGCAAAAAGAAGCTGTGGCCCAGAACCAGAAGAAATCCCCACGACACAAGGTGTGTGACTAGATGGGAACACCATGAGAGAAAACTGGCTGGGAGTTATCCTAGAGCCTGCCCAAAAAGACCTCTTAAAAACCCAAGGATACCTCAGTCAGAAAAATCGTAGACATGTATCCCCGAATGGCCAGGATCTTCACCACTGGTATCAAGAGCCAACCAGAGAAGGGGGCCGGAGGGCAGTGCTGGCTCCACAGTGTGGAAAGAGTTGGCTTCTTTTCTGTCACACTCCACATGGCCCATCGGTTACACGGGTAGTCTGCACCCAGACATTACTGTCCTCCTGGACTGCAGCCTTCACAACCAGCAAATGGACGTCATCTACACTCAAAACAGCCTCCACATCCTAGCCTATACCCCACTCGTCTCAAATAATTAGATTCTTAACTCACTAGTGCCTGGTCACATTTTTTTTTTTTAATTTTTCTTTACATAAGTAATACATGAATATATCTACTTGTTAAAAATTCGGACAAAGCTTATTAAGAAAAATACTCTAGGGCCCGGTGAAACCAGCTCTTCCTCAGGGAAAACACTATTACCAATTTGGTTGTTTTCATTCAGCTTTTCCCCCTGGCCAATCACATGCACAGAAACCGAAACAGAGAGTATGGTTTTCTCGTCGTTGTTGTTGTTGTTTTTAGCATAAATGATACATTGCTCTATATTTTAATTTTTCACTTAATAACATTAGTCCAAGGTCTTCCCACGTCAGCATGTATGGATTAATTCATTCTTTTAAAAAAAAAAAAAACTATCTGTAGTATTTCATAGTATGGTTGTACCAGCATTCCCCGGCTGATGAGTATTTAGGCTGGTGTTTGTTTGTTTTCTTCCAGGTTTTCACTCATAAACAATGCTGCAATGAAAACTCTTGCAAATGTTTACAAGAGTTTATAGATAATTTACGTGTTTAAATGTTTCCTTAGAGCAAATACCCGAGAGGTTGAATTGCTGCATTAAACGCGCATACGTATTTTAAATTTAGGTAGAAGTTGTGAAATTGCTCTCTAAGAATTCAGTTCATACTCCCACCAACAATAAATTAAAGGAGTTGCTTTTCTGTGCCCTTTCTAATATCTGAAGTACCAATATTTGGGCTTCAATACGTTGTATTTTTTTTAATGACATCTCATTTTTGTTTTAATTTGCATGTTCTTGGCTACGGATGACCTCAAGTCCTATTCACGTTTGCATCCCTAATACCTAGCAGAGTCACGGACATGAAATCAATACCAGTAAGTATTTTTATAAGGTTTTCCAAATGCAATCGCAATGGCAAAAACCACTTACTATATGATATGTTAGGAGGTAGGCTAGGCACTTTATATGCATTCCTCATTAATTCCCTCAACTCAATTATTTTTCCTTCCTATTTTATAATGAAAAAAACTGAAGCCCTGCAAAATTAAATAAATTTCACAAGGTCAAGATAATCAGACACTACAAATTCCAGCCCATGTTGGACTCCAGAAACTGAGTCACATTTCACCTCATCACCCCCAAATCTTGGTTGAGCACCTGCTCTCTGCAAGAAGCTGCAGGGGGGGGGGTGGGCCTCAGTTCATTAATGCTGTGCCCACTCCAAGCATGACCAGAAGGGCCTGGCGTTAAGTACTGAGCACCAGCATACAGTGGAAGTTAGCACACAGCAGAGAGCTCACAGCCACCAAATGCTCTCTCCCCATGCACACTTGCTACTCACTGTAATTCCTGACGATGAGAAGGCAGCGCTCCATCCCTATCTGACAGATGTCTGAGTCTCAGAGAGGTTGTGAGCTGTCCAAGAACAGCAGTAGGAGATGCCAACTGTCTGTGGAGCGGCCTAGAGCGGGAAAACATTTGGAGTAGCTGAGGGAGGTCCCTGTAGGCTGAGCAAGCAAGGAAGGTTCTGGAAGAACTTGACAGAGGCCTAGAATACCGGTAGGCTTATGAGGGGACATGGAACACAAAGAATCAGTTTGAGGCTTCCAAACGCCAACATCAAAAAGGCAGGAGTATTGGTTCAGATTCATGAAGGTGCTTTGTTCTTCTCTATGGTAGGAGCTATAATCCCTCTTTCCTCCACTACCACTAAAGTCTCTGGACACGTCCTGAGATCTTGCCCTCAAGAACCCTCATTGATTTATTTATAATATAATATAATATAATAAATATAATATAATAAATATAATATAAATTTATTGTCAAATTGGCTTCCATACAACACCCAGTGCTCATCCCAACATGTGCCCTCCCCAATGCCTGTCACCCACTTTCCCTCTCGCCCACTCCCCCCATCCACCCTCAGTGTGTTCTCTGTATTTAAGAGTCTCTTGTGGTTTGCCTCCCTCCCTCTCTGCTTGTATCTATTTTTTTCCCCTTCTCCTCCCCCCGGTCCTCTGTTCAGTTTCTCAAGATCCACATAGGAGTGAAAACATACGATACCTGTCCCTCTCTGACTGACTTATTTCACTCAGCATAATATCCTCCAGTTCCATCCATGTTGCTGCAAATGGCATGATTTCATTCTTTCTCATTGCCAAGTAGTAGCCCGTTGTGTATATAAACCACATCTTCTTTATCCATTCATCCGTTGATGGACATTTAGGCTCTGTCCATAATTTGGCTATTGTTGAGAGCGCTGCTATAAACATTGAGGTACAAGTGCCCCTATGCATCAGCACTCCTGTATCCCTTGGATAAATTCCTAGCAGTGCTATTGCTGGGTCATAGGGTAGATCTATTTTTAGTTTTTTGAGGAAACTCCACACTGTTTTCCAGAGAAGAACCCTCATTTTAAAAGGTTGGCATTTGGGCCATGAGAGGGCAACATGGGACCTGAGGCATACTGCTTTGGCTCTGCTTTGGCTCTGGGTCTCTTTCTCTGATGACACTAATCATGGAGTCCCACTGGGGCCTGTCACCCCCCTTTATAAATTCCATCAGAGTAGGGGCCAAATATTCTTCGTACCTCCCCACCCCATCCTGACTCTCTCTGCCTACAGGATCCAGCATCACTGCTACCAACACATGCACAGCACTGCACAGTCACAGGCTTTCTCTCTAGCCAAGAGCGGATATTACTTACCTGATACCGGGAACTTTTACCATACGAGGGACCCACTACTAAAAAATTAGTATAGAGTAACTCACAAAAATGAGGTGAAAATGAATAATGATTCGGAATTGGAAATAAATTATTCCAAATTGCCAAGTTTTACAAGCAGACAAATACGATAACTATCACAAGATCTAGAAAGCAACATAACCATCTGCCTGATACACCCCAACAATCTTTTTTTCTACATTTTGTGGCTGCATGCTCTCTGATCCTCCTTTCTTTTGACAATGGTTGGCTACACCTATTCATATAAAGACAAAAAAAAAAGCTAATGCAATCTCTCCTCCAGCAGGATTAATTTTTTTATTAGTAGTAGTTGGGACGCATAGAAAATGGGACTTTATATACAGACATACTTGCTGATTTGATATCCCTGCAGATTAGTATTCTACAAATACAGTTATTCTGCAAAATTCCACTTCACGTGATTCTCATCAAATAACCAAAGTAGAGTGAATTTAAAATTATATACATTATCGACTATATTCTCAACAGGAAAACTTCCCATTCGGTCACTGAATGAAAACCGGACATCCCACTTAGAGTTTTACGCATCTCATGACTGGAAGAATTTCCCACAGCTTCTGGCTCTTTTCATTTCATGTCTGGTTTCTCCTGTGCCACTCACACAGGTCTGATGCCTGCTGCCACGGAATGTGTTCATACTGCATTATGACCTCTGACCCCACACCTTTGTGTTCTGATCCCAGTTGAGTCAGCATGGGAACCCAAGGAGGGTCACTGGAAGCCCTGACCCCCCCCCCCAGGGCAAGCAGCAGTAATTTATCCCTGAAAGTGACCAGGATCATGTCAATATATCCCACTGAGCACAGCAAAAGCATCCCCCAAATCAGTCTACTTTGGCCAATCCCACAAAAGCCTGCTGCCACTCCATCCCCGCTCCCCGACCTGAGGAGAAGAGATGAAACGGAAACCAGGGTGGAGTAAAATGATGGTCTTAACCAGTTACAGGTATAATATCTTACTTTTGCAAACTTTACAGAAAGACCTGATCATGTGACCATAGGGTGAGGGGCCCTGAAGCTTCCTCTTCATTGGCCTCTTGGTAAACCCACCTCTGCTATGGCACCTGGTTCCACGGAAAACGTGAGTAAACCTTTGTAGTAATAACCGACCTCTTGTGAAAACAGAAATAGTGGAAGCAGAAGACCTAAATTTGAATACAGACCCTGACTCTGACTAGCCAGGTGTCTGCCTTAGCCAGGGCAGGCGACTTATCTTTGTTGAAACTTAAGTTTCCTAATCTATAAAATGGGAACAATAGTACCAGTCCAAGGAGCCCTTGCACAGTGCAATGAGAGCGCCGAGCACACAGTGGGCATGCTCACTTTGCAATAGTTGCATATTGAACGAACAGGTTGAAAAGGGACAATCAGGAGGCAAGTCTCGGCTTCCTGTGCTAACAACCTCTTAAGTGCCTTCGGCTCAGAAGCGTTCTATGATTCAAAATCCCCATAGAAATAAGCCAGGGAAGGATTTAAAGAAATGGTTACATATGATTTTTCACAGGCTAATCTGTGGCTCCATGTGGGTCAAAGAAGATTAAGGGCTCCTGGAAATTCAAAGGCTGATTACTTCAAATCCCATCCCAGGAGTCAAGGGGATGCAGTCCAGCTCAATATTCTGTGCACAAGCCAGAATTTTTAAGAGAAGCATTTCAGGGGAAGCTAACATAAGGTGAAGGGTTTCCAGAAAGCTGTGACTTAAAAAAAAAAAAAAACTCCACTGAAGCAGAGAGCTACTCACAGCCTCCACACCACACCCAATCAATCGGTTCCCTCTCTGAGCCTGTGGCCAGGTCCCAACTCCAGCTCAGGTGCCCCTGCTACTGAAAACCAATCTCACCCCGCAGCCTCTGAGGCCCTGGGGAAGGCAGAAAGGGCCACCATGGAAGCCAATCATGTCCTGACTTCGTCACTTCCTACCCAGCTCCTCCTCTAAGCTCTGCCAAAGGTGAGGAGGTAAGGATGTGCTGCCCGTAGAATGGGGAACAAATTAAATGGCAGTTTCAATCTTGTGATGGTCAGGCGGGTGGTGACGTGAGTAATGCCTCATCAAGAAGGTGATCCACCTTCTCTGTCTCTGGGGAGGAGGGTAGATCCGCAGAGAGGGACAGAGGGGAGTGGCGAACAAGCAATCAGGGAGGGCCTAACCAGAGGGTAGGCATCACTCAGCTGCCCTGCAGGCTGGCCCAGCTCAAGGCTTCTGGAAGACTCCCTGGAGCTTGAAGTACCTATAAGGAGAGAAGTCTGATAGCCGAGAGGGGGCTCGACAGCTCCTTCCCCAGGGCACAGTGCTTCTCATCGCCAGCACTTCCTGCTGGCCCACCGAGAGTCGGACACATTCCTTATCTCACTGAATCCTCACCGCAGCCCAACAAGTATGACCACAGGTGGGAAAATGGAGGCTCAAAGAAGATAGCAAGACTGGTCCAGGGCTCCACAGAGCCCAAATTCACAATCAGGAAAGCATCTCTGATAGGTCTAAGGTTGCAGATTGGCTTGTTTGGTTAAGCAAGTCTTTGCCCAGTCTTAAGCATGTGCCCATGTATGACCTTGAACCCTAAGAGGCTCTGAGGAAGGACAAAAACTTCTTGGAAAATTGGTCAGAACCAGCAAAAAACAGCGTGATGGTGAAGTTGTGCTGGCCAGACTCAGCAAACAGACCTGTACTCACAACAACCAGCCAATCTTCAACTATCACCTGAAGGTTTGCATAAACCCACCATCCATGCTTCCTTCTCAAGCTCTGAGTTGCTGCCTTTACGAGCCCCGCCTTTGCCTTTGACCTGGGAGACTGTCCACAGGGCCACTCCCCGCCAGACCTCCCCTCTACTAATCAGTCCTAGGTCTCACAGCTGTCCCTGGTCATTCTTTGAGGTTGAGTCCAAAGATCTCTATCCCGTGGTGCCTCATCCCTCTGAGGGTGATGCTGGCCTGCTTTGCCTGGAGGTAAATTCAGCTTAATACTCACAGGTCTCAAATTCTGCTTCTCTTTCATCAGTGGGTTTTCCTTGAACTACTGCCTAATTAAGCTTTCCTCTCCAGGCTTAATCCCCTCCAATCTAACCTACGATCCCTGGCAGATTAAATGTACCAAAGCTTAGCTTTGATCGTGTCAGCTTCTCCCCAGAACCTTTCCACAGGAGTCCCCTTTGAATCAGGTCGGACTCCCAAAATCAGTATTCACATCACTGTGTTCAAGCAGAGCGGAACTGCCTAATGTTCCTTGAGCAGAGAGCATATCTCACGCTGTTGAGATGCTCTGCTCTGCACACGTGGTCTCGCCATGATGGCACTCCAGGCCTGGGTGAAGCTAGAGAGGCCTTTCTGGAGGAAGGCATTGCTGAGTCTCCGTGGTAGGAGTTTCAGGAACCTCCTCAGGAATCAAAGAAGTAGACGGGTACCAATGCGGACATCTGGGTCCGTCTCCGGGGGAAGCAGAAACCACATACGGGGCAAATAACTGAGATCCAGGAGCATTCTTGCTCTCCCACATTTGTTCTCTGTGTCTGTGTTCTTTTCCCATAAAAACCCTTTTAACAAAAGTAGCGACAGGGCAGGGGGGCCAGAGGGATGATGTGTCAATATCCCCCGTGTAGGAGGCAGAGGAATCCCCAAGGGAGGCGGTGGTGTTAGGGGAGATCATCATGAAGATGTGCCTGTTGGTCCACCCATGAGGTGGACCTAGGCCACCGGAGGCTCCTCATCTCCCCTATCCTCAAGGCTGTACCAAGGACATAGCCGTGAGAGAGTGATGCGGTGCTGAGACCATCTAGGTGACATACATGACTGAACCCAGCTAAAGCCTTGATATAAACTGCTAGGCTTTGGTGGGCAGGTGCACAGCCCTACTCACCTTGCAGAGCCCAAGCCAAGCCTCATATATAAGTTCCCTTGCTTCTTAAATCTGACCCCTCCCCATCTGGAGTGGCCACCTCCTTCTTCCCTCTCTCTGCTCTCAGAGCCCTCAGGCAGGTTACAGGTTATTCCTGGGAAGCTCCCAAAACCAACAAGTAGCTGTTGAAAGGGGAATAAACCAGGGTGAATGGCTCGGGTGAGCCAGAAGGGAAGGCGTCTGGGACAGGGAGATGTCCTAAGTGGCTGAGACATGGGAGGGGCGTCCGGATCTGGTAATTCGTTCAGAACAGCAGCGGTCAGTATTCTTTGACTGTATACCAGATGAAGGAACAACTGAATCGTGACCAGAGGAAGAAATCCTCTGCTGCCCAGCACCTGCCCAATGGTAGACCTGTGCAAACAATGAGCGTGGCACATTGGTGCCCTTGGTGCCCCTGCACCATCATGATGGTGAGAAGCATTGATGACATTTCTTCCGAGGGCGCTGCCAGCATCAATGTGCTATACCTTTCTTTCTTTCTTTCTTTCTTTCTTTCTTTCTTTCTTTCTTTCTTCCTTCCTTCCTTCCTTCCTTCCTTCCTTCCTTCCTTGGACTATCTCACCATATGCACAGATTTCTTCCTTCCTTCCTTCCTTCCTTCCTTCCTTCCTTCCTTCCTTCCTTCCTTCCTTCCTTCAGTACTGAATAGAAATAAGCCCTGGGAAGGTGGGATCATTTTCAGGGCTGAAAGCACACGTTGCAAAGTAGGCTTTGAAACAAACTCTATTTTAGTGACTGAAAGTGAAGTGAGAAACGAAGGTGATTTGTGTTTGTGCTTCGTATGTTTCTCTATTTGCTTTAAACATGGACAGTGTTTAATAGCACATGCAGCTTCTAAATCCTCCTGATATTTTTGGAGCTGAGAATTGCTGGAGGCCTAAGCATAAAAACTCTGTCCAAATTGGTTCCTTTGGTAAGAAGAGGAATAACAAGGAAGGGAGGGGACCCTCAGAGGCTGGTGGCCTTTTCTCTGCATTCTTGTCGGTCTCGAAATGGGTAATTACCATCCTCAGGGTGAGAAAAGGCAGAAGAAACAACGTCATGCACCAGCTGGAGCTGAGTAGTGCAGCATTAGTGACCGCTGGGCAGTTTGGTTCCTCTCTATGATTACACAGGGTGTTGATGAGAATAGAAGAAAGCAGAGTGTGCGGAGAGGGGAGCAGAGAAACAAAATCACTCCAGGAAATCGGGAGAAATAAGTGACACGAGCAGCAATCAGGCTAATGACCAGGGAAAAAAGGAGAAGGAAGGAAGTACAACTTTCACAGGGAAGCTGTTGGCACTGGTCTCATTTGCGTCTCTTCCGAAGGGATGACCCAGGATGAAACCAGCTCAACGCCACTCACCAATGCGCTGTGCATTCTCCAAGGAGAGGAGCCCCGAGGGGCTGTGACCTTGACTGCACCCCCTTCCTCACCAGAAGTCATCCCACACCAGGTCCAAGAGAAGCCAGATACCCACAGGAACTCTGGCCTCCTGCCTGATAGCAGTCAAATCAGTAAGTGGAAGAGATTCTGGAATCTTCCTATGTCAATTAATAATTAAATTTGGCAAACCATAACCGAAGACTTAACCCAGAAGCCAGCAGTCTTTGTCAGAAAAGGGCCAGAGAGTAAATATTTCAAGGCCACACGGTTTCTGTGTCAGCTGCTCAACTCTGCCATCATGGCATGAAAGCAGCCAAGACAATACATAAACAAACAGGTGTGGCTGTGTTCCAATAAAACTTTATTTACAAAAACAGGCGGCAAGCCAGATGTGGTCCACAAGCTGTCGTTTGCCAACCCCTGAGTTCAGTGATAATAACAAATCCTATTTGACAGCACTTTACCATCTAGGCAGCGTCCTTGCCTCCTCACTGGCTCATCTCGGTAAGTTGTAAAGAGGCAGAATGGGGATTGCTAGACTCATCTGACACACAAGGAGCTTGGGGTTCACAGAAACCAGTGCAGGGCACAAGGTCCCACAGTCTAGACCTTTCTCAAAGTCAGATGTTAGCATAGCACACACTGCCAAGGGCCTATGACCTACAGGATAAGTCCTACCCTTCTTGGCTCAGGCCACAGGGATCCCCCGGCTCTGGCCTCTGCCTCTCCATCCTCCACCCTTTGTTGAGATCTCCTAAACCCCAGCAACTTCAAACAGTATGGCACGCCCCCAAGTCATCGCCCTGTGGCAGTCCCCTGGGCCTTTGCACATCCTGCCCCTGACACATGAAAGCCCAGCTCCACTCTCCACCCCTTACTCCAGGAGTTCTTAGGCAGGCCAATGTGCTATCTAGAGAGGACCCAAGAATTCCCCCAAGAGTGACAAAACCTGGCTTCTCATTCTAGTTCTGCAAGGGGGTACATGGCCCTCTACTGGTGAGCCAGCCCTCCAGCACTCAGCTCAAGGTCTCTGCCAGAGGATGCCTCTGACCCCACCCCACAGGGCACCAGGGCTCCTGCTCACATCTGGGTGATGATCAAAGCCCTCCGCACCCCCAAGTGTCAAGTCTTACTGTTCATCATCTGCAAACTTGGGTGTTCAGGCAGAGACCCTCGTGTCCACCTGTGTCCCCAGCACAAGGCTGAGGGTCTGGGACGGAGCCAACCATAGTGAATGGTGGTTGACTGGATGGATAGAAGAATGAACCAGAGGACAAGGGTCACAGATGAGGAAATGGAAAAATTCTCACACGACCATTTCTAATAAAGGGTGAGGCTGAACAGAGGGAAAAATTTTAAATTTCCGGGGTACTTGGGTGTCCTGGTTGGATGAGCAAATGACTCTTGGTTTCGGCTCAGGTCATGATCTCACTGTTCGTGAGATGGAACCCTGTGTCGAGCTATGCGCTGACAGCAAAGGAGCCTGCTTGGGCTTCTCTTTCTCTCCCTCTCTCTGCCCCTCTCCTGTTTGCGTGCGTGTGCTCTCTTTCTCTCAAAATAAAAAAAAAACATTTAAAAAAATTAAAAATTTCCTTTGCTACGACATAAAATTTAGACAATTCCCCAGTGGTGTTTCCGATGACTTAGATTCCAAATAATAAAATGAGCATTCTATGAGACTGCCTGTTAATATGCTGATGTTGCATGATTTGTAGGTAAGGAAGGGGGAGGGGAAAAGGTCTGTGCATGGTTGAGTCCCCACACTGATGAAGAATCGGTGACAGCTGACTTGACAATAAACTCCCGCTCCGAACCCCCGCAGTCCAATTATTTCAGCTATATTCAAGCCTATTGGTGCTACACATGCAGAAGAATGAAGAGCAAAACTGTATTAATGAGGTTCTTCATAAGAAAGAAAAATAAATGCAATGTGCAGCAAAACATACTAACAGGGGGCTCAGTGGAGTATAGGATTAAGATTTCACAAAATAACTACAAAGGCAGGGTTCATTTCTGGTGTGGCCAGGGAGAATATGGAGGGGAAAAAAATTAACCTGGGAGTCAGAACACAAGCCTTTGTCCTGACTCCCCATCTCTAGCAAATGACTTTGCTTACATAAGACTCAGCTTCTTCATCTGCACAACATGGGTAATGATCAATGCCCTGCTCACCTCACAGAGTTGTGAGGGTTTTAACAAGATGACCTCATTTTCTCAACTACAGATAGCTATAAAGAGGCAAGGTGTTACCCAATGGCCCAGGCTTGCTTCTATTCAACCTAGCAATTACCTTCACTGAAGGACAGCAGGATGCTTCCCGTACGAGATGAATTTGGCCCATGTTTTGCTTTCAACACTGAGACTTCTGTTGGAAATGAAACCTAAATGCACTGGCTAGCACCAAAACATAATTGGGGAAAGGCTAGCATGCCACAGTGAAATGCCACACGTTAACAGGAGCTCCCAAAAGGATGATGTATCGAAATCAGATTTCAAAAGAAAGAACCCATTCTGCTCAGTTAGCAAAGACTGATCAATTCCTAAATATGATCTCCCAAAATAAATATCAAAATCTCAACCATGTATTTTCCAGCTTTCTAGAAGCATTCCAATTAGACAAATCGATCCAGGCAGCGTTAATTGACCAGCCCCACTGGGTCAGACCCTGTGCTGAGACTTGAAAATACAATATGCTCCACTCTTGAGCTCCTAGGCTAACAGCAAGCCGGTCAGTAAGAGAAAGTATTCTGGAATGGCATGACAGGAGCTAACGCTGAGGAGGCACAGAGAGGGAAACCATTCTCTGCACATGTGTGGGCAGTCATCCTAACCACCAGGAACACCGATCCGCTGGAGTGTCCCCACTGTGCTTTGTTTATCTGAGATCATGGAAAGGTGCTACCCACACCCCCACTCAAAAATGCCCTTCCTGGCATCAGATGCAAGGGCCTGAAACCCATTACTGGATTTCAGATAAAAAATATTGCCATTTCTAATTTTTTCAAATCCCTGCTGGTCTTGGGCTGGGGAAGAGAGGATTGTTTCTCTTTTTTTTAACGTGAATTCTAGTTAGTTAATATACAGTGCCATATTGGTTTCAGGAGTAGAATTCAGTGATTCATCACGTACTGTTTCAAGAGAACTCCAAGTGCATAATCTCAGCCAATCCCCATTGCACTAGAGTGAGACAGGCTACATTAATCCAGTTAGAGAGGAAGGCACTGAAGCTCAGAAGGGTTAAGCAGCTTTCCCAATGTGGCACAGCCAGCAAATCCTGAATCCTCCCCTCTCAAGTCTCTTCAAATACTGCACACCTCAAGCATCACAGATTCCATTCCATCCTGGGACTCCCCCCCCCCCTTTAGGGCGAAGGAAGTACAGGTGAAGCAAGTGCCCTTCTATTCCTAAACTGCTGATGTTTATGTCAGAAGTAGGTGTTAAGTTTTGCCAAATGCTTTTCATGTCTCTGTTTATATGATCATATATTTTTTCTTCTGTCGTCTCTTAGTAAATTAGTCGGACTCGAAGTGTTAAGCCAACTTTGCATTCTTGACATGATTTCCACTTGGTGGAAGACTGATTTACTAAAATTTTCTTGAGGGCTGTTGCATCTATGTTCACAAGGATTATTGGTTCTATTTTCCTGCAATGTCTTTGGCTTTAATAGTAGAGTGATGCTAACAAGGAGCTCGGCGGAGCATAGAATAGAAGACAAAGTCCCTTCTATTTTCTCAAAGAATTTGTAGAGAACTGACATTATTTCTTCCTTGAATGTTTGGTATCATTCACTAGTGAAACCATTTGGACCTTTAGCATATTAATCATAGTTCTCCCTGCAATTCCTCGTCAAATAGTCTCTCCATCTGTGCGGTATCTGTGTCGGATTCTGATGGTTGCTCTGTTTCTTGGGAGCATGTTGCTTTTTCTTGCCTTCTCTTGCCTTTTCACATACTTCATGATCCTTTGTTGAAACCAAGATATGAGCGCAGGACAGGACAGACTGAGGTAAATCATTGTACGTCTAGAAAAGGACACACCTTTCCTTTGGGGCTGAGTCCTGCTGGGGCTCTCATGTGAGGGTTTGCGTTAATCCAGTCAGGTGCTGGGCTGGCCTGGAGCTTTGTCATTGCATCTGTCTTGATGCTGAGTTTTGGTCTCCCCATTATGCTGTGTTTCAGAAAGGCTCTCTTTCTATACTCTCGGTCCTCTCCTGTCCCTCCCCAACAGTACCCTGCTGTCATTTGTTACTGAAATCTTAGGTTGGTGGGAGGGATGGGGGTGGGCAGACCCATCTCTGTAGTCCTGATTAGCCTGTACTCAGGCCTGGGTTCCTGGAGTGTGGCCTTCCAGGAGCCCCTGCCTCCTCCCTTCTGCAGTTGTGGGCTCCACACTGGATCCTTCCCTTCCCTGAGGATGAGCAGAATGGCCTTGCTTGGGGCCCCAGATGCTGAGTGACTCTGCAGCAGACATGGAGGGAAGGGTGGGGCCCAGTTCCTGGCACCTCCCACATGGCCGCTGTTTCTTTCCTTCACACCTTGTGCCCGAGTCCCTCATACAATAGTCGGGGTTCATAGGTCTGTGGGAAAAGCCTGCAAGTGGGTCCAGACCCCCAGTGTCAGCAGCCCCAGAGGCTGGGCTCTGTCCCTCCAGGGCATGCCCAGCCCTCACCAGTGTGTCAGCTGCTCTTGGCCAGCTTATCTTGCTCGTGGGGTGCCTGCCCCACGGGGGATATGTTCTCACACCTACCCCCGCCCCTCAGAGGCACAGCCTCTCCTTGGACTTCCCCCAAGTCGCTACCCCCCATGACCTCGGTCAGCTCTCCACTGGGTTCAAAAGCAGTCATGAGTTTGAAGGAGGCCCAGCCGTCTCTCACTGCAAGGGCGGTAGCAATACTCTGCCCCCTCTCTCCATCCTGGGATAGAGGCCAGATTCAGTATCCTTCTATGGCTAATCTTTATTTTAGTTCTAAGGTTTAATTTGAATGAGCTGAAAACCTACCTTCACTGAAATGTCTTATTCCAGTTCACACAAATCGTAAAACTTAAAAAAAAAAAAACTTTAAAAATTATCATCATATGTCTAACTCAGAGAAATATCTTTTAAGCATGGTACTCACATAATTACGGAACTGGGGGGGGGGGGGCGGGATGGATGATCACTTAGACCCAAAAAACAAACTCTGAACATTCCGTATTCTTTAGGCTCCTGAAGCAATTAAAATGAGAATCATTTGAAGGCGGACAGAAAGCAAGTTTCCTTTCTGGAATAACAAGAAGGTGGTGCTCCTGCGTGGAAATAGAAAAAGCGTTCTATTTTTATTTATTTTATTGTTTGCCCCTCTAATACTGGCAGTGGCTTTATTTTTAGTTCACTCCTAATTAGTCGTGCAGAAGAAGTCAGACTCAGTCCAAGGTGGAGAAAAGAGTTATTCTAGGCAACTCCACAGTCACGATAACCTGGAAGGGACTGAGCGAGAGATTTAACTCCCAGTTTGCTCAACGCCAGGGCATTGGTGAGGGGTCACCAAGGAGGTGACTGGGCCCTGAAGGGTTGGGTGCTGAGAGGCAATGTGAAGGCAGGGCAGAGGCCCAGGATCACAGTAAAGGGTTCCAGAAAGACCCATGAATCAGTGAGGTGGGTGTCGGCGGGGGCAGAAGAGAAAGCCAGGGGTCCGCCGGAGGGCGGTGTGGGGAGTGTGCATTCCGTCTGCCAGGTGCTCTAAGGGGCTGAATCTGTTGAGCAGGATGGATGCTCAAGGGGTGAGGCTGGCAGTGAAGCAATCAGGGTCTCCCCTCGGTGCTGGCAGGACGATTGAGAGAAAGGTTGGAGAGCGATGACACAGGCAGAGGAGCAAGAATGGCTCACGCCTGAACGGGGTGAGCAAGGAAAGGAGTCAACAGCGGCTGAGGTTCTGGGCCTCACATCCGCCTTAGCAAAGATGTGGTGCTAATGGGGGACAGGTGGCTGAGGCAGGCCAGGCGGCAGCTGAAAGGGCTGGACACGGGCCGGCGAGGCGGATGCTGTGCCCTGGGAGGGAGCTCACGCCCTGCAAGCAAGAGACCTGGGCTGCCGCCTCAGCTCTGCCCCTTACCAGCTATGTGACGTCGGGCAAGTTACCCTACCTCTCTGTCCTAGCTTCCTCAGCTGCAACACGGGGATACTGGTCTCTGAGCATTCTGTAGAGCCGAAATTAGAAAAGTGCTAGAAGAGGGGCTCCTGGGTGGCTCAGTACGTTCAGCGTCCGACTTCCGCTCAGGTCATGATCTCATGCTTCGTGGGTTCGAGCCCCGCGTCGGGCTCTGTGCTGGCAGCTTGGAGCCTGGAGCCTGCTTCGGATTCTGCGTCTCCCTCTCTCTCTGTCCCACCCCCGCTCCCTCTCTGTCTCTGTGTCTCTCAAAAATAAATAAACATTAAAAAAAAAAAAAACTGCTAGAAAAGGCTTAGCGTGGTCCCTGGTCCAGAGCAAACAGAGATTGTTCTTTAATCCTGTGCCCTGAAAATGTCTATGGAAATCTTCCATGTGCCCAGTACTCTGCCCAGCAGTGGGGCCACGGCAGGGAGGAAGACAGTCATTGTCCCCGCCCTCCGGAGCTCGAAGGCCCCCAGAACTGCCGGTGCAGGGAGAGCTCTGGGACTGGGAAGGAGTAAGCTGGTGCACAGAACAAAACCACCCCTGCAGCGGGGAGAGGAGGCAGAGGAGGCGAGAGAGCAAAGCAGCCTGGGCGGCGGGTGACGTGTCCCCTCCGTCCACGCCTGACGCTGCCTCCCTGCCCTTGAAGGCCCTTGTGCAGGGCAGGCCCAGGCCCTCGTGAGAAGCAGCCCCATCTCTCTCCACCCACCTCCGAGCACAGGCTACCTTCTCCATCAGCCTTCTCTCCGAGGCCGGAAGCGCCAACCGCAGCAGGCTTTCCGGCATCAGGAAACAGGATGGATCAGCTTCAGGCTCTGCCTGGTACTGACTTTGGCTCCCTTACTTCTCCCTCTCTGAGGGCCACTTGCAGCCTCAATCCTACATCAAGTGCTAACTCCTGTTCAGTCCCAGGTCAGACTGAAGGGAGCCCGGCTCAAAATCCAGAGACCACCACCATTTCGAGGCTGTGGCCCCCGCTCTGCCTGGAACTCGGTTCAACACCACAGCTACTCCCTTCATCCTAAGACCAGAAGCTCAGCCCTGCCCTACGCTGGGCTCTTCGCTGGGCATATATCCCGAGTCTTACACGGACTGGGCGGTGTCCTCACACTAGGGCTCAGCCGGATAAGACACTGCCTCCCACCACGAGCTCTGTCTGGGACGATAACAGGCCACCAGAAGGCACTGTGGTCAATGTGCAGCAGAGAGAAGGAAGTGCTGGGGGACACAGAGGACAGGCTCCCAGCCCAGCCAGGCGAAGGGCCTGGCAGGCAGGGAAAGGAGCCGAGAGGACGGAGGATGGGTATTTAAGGAATTGCACCCTCCTCAGTGCAGCTGAGCCTTTCTCCAAAACCTGGAACGTCTCCTCGAACGCCAGTTCCATCCGGGACTTATCGTCTGTGCCCACGGCTCCCAGATGCCAGCCGTCTGCCTGCCAAGAGCTCAGGTGTCACCTGCTCTCAGACTTGCCACCATGCGTCAGCCACCTGCAGGGGCCACTCTGCTCCCCCGCCCCAGGCTCTCCCATGCCACCACCTGCTTGGGCGGCCTTGTCTCACCTCGTTTGTCACAGTGCTCTCTGGGGCACTGCCTCTGGGGCTTTCCTGTCTCCTGCAGACAGGAGGACCCCTGCTGCTCAGTGGCTCTCAGCTCAGCGCACCAGAACCCACTGGACCTGTCCGCTCTGTGCCGGCACCCAGGACATGGCCCCCCTGAGCTGCGACTAGGAAAGGTCTGCCGGCTATGGGCGCCTCCCGGAGGTGGGGGGTGGCTGGAAACAACCCTCCTCCCAGCACTTCTGCACCTCGGGCCCGTGGACCTAAAACAAGAACCCCTAAGCCATTTGCTCTCCAAAATGGTGCTGAACTCTCCCGGTGGAGAACCTGCAGAGACACATGTCCTCCTCCGGGGCTGCCATCGGGCAAGGGACATAAGTGCCCACTGCCTCGCCACACGGGACTGCAAGGCTGGCCATGCATCCAGCTGGGGGGGGGGGAACAGGTGGGGGGGTGCAGACAAGCTGGTGACAGAGCCCAGAAGCCAGCAGATACCTGGGAAGCCAGCAAAGAGGGACACACAGAAGCTGGAAGAAACCTTTGTCCATGTGTGTGTGTCAATACCAGAGGCGCTGGGGAGGCCTTCCCAGCTGCCTGCTCCTGGCAGCCCGAGCCCCGGCCACAGGGCTGGACGCCTTAGGTGCCCTGGCCTGGAGCCCCCACACTGGATTTTGCCTCCTCAACTGAGACTCTAATCGATGTTCCCTCTCTCTGCACCTCAGCTGTATCATCCATGAATAACCCGAGGCTTCAGCTCTTTCCACAACATGAGGTCTCCGTGACACGCTTTCCACTTCACACACGTCACTTCTCTTCGCTAGTGCTGTCCCGTCACCAGCCCCAGCATAACCCCCCACAACACTCCCTCTGAATGCCCGCTGCGTTTGATACGTGCTTCCTAAAAATCTTTCTTTCTCTCTCTCTCTTTTTTATGACTAGGCTTGATCTCTGCTATAGGTCCACAATCCTTTCTCTGAAACCTGAGGGGGCTTCAAAATTCAGAGTTTTCCAGATTTCAGAAAGGGGCAGAATGAACATCATGTCTAAGGTGTGCGTGGCACCAGCTACGTTTTAGGAGGCGCCTGGCCACTCGGCATTAGCGACTCCGCAGCAAAGCATACAGATGGGAACCTGCACCCAGAATGGGATCAGGGTGACTCAGCTCAGCTCAGAGCAAACACCAGGACTGCTGCTACAGGGTTGAGAGGCTGCGGTAGGCGGTGTGGGTCACGGCAGCACGGGGTGGGCCACACAGCCCCCTGGAGCCCTAGAGGGCTACAGGCCAGTGGCACAGAGAGTTTGTACAAACGGGGCTGCTGGTGACGCGGCTGCTGGACAGAGCCCAGCCCGGGCATCCGGATTGGGCTCCGCTAGGGTTTTCGCCTGCCCTGTGAGGATGTGGGCAAGTTCTGTATCCTGAGCCTCATTCTTACGTTCATCAAGAGACCACGATACTGCCCACGGGCTCATAATGACAGGAACGAAGGAAGCCGAGAGCGATAGAAATCTAAGGAATGGCAGGAGGGTCCTCTGGGCCTGCCCAGCCCTGGTTTTCTCCACTGGATCATGTTAAGTGAGGGTCTGCTTGTCCCCTCCTAGGCAAGCCCCTCAGGGCATGCGCTGAGCTTTTTCTGTCCCTATTTCCAGTACCTAGAAGAGAGCTTTGCAACAAATGAGGATTCCATAAATGTTTGTTGAATGGATGAATGATAGAATGAGTCATGGAGGATGTACTCAAGGGTTACTTGGTGGCTGAACAATGAACACATCCCACATCCTCTTGTCCCCCTCGTGTTCCACTGTCCTCTGAGCAGCCACCCTTGGCCAGTGACAACCACTGTGTCAACACCTGCAGAACTGACTGTGCATCAGTCAGCAACCTCAGCAGAACTGGGTGATGGGCACCCTGCCAGGTGAAACAGGTGCAGAACGTAGAGCCACAATGGGATTTCATGGAGACATGAGAGAGAAGAAAGCCAGTTACAGACTGCGGCAGGAACACTGATTCTGAGTTGGACCCATCTGCTTGTAAATTCCAACTCAGCCCCTGGCCAGCTGTGGTCCTGGGGCAGGAGCCCTGATCCTCAAAGGGCCTCAGTTTCCTGTTTTCCGTGAAAATAATAACGAAACCTGCCTCCTAGAGTTGTTGTGCATATTAGAGGCACAAAATAAGCAGCCAGAAGGAAGGTGTTATTATTTTACAGTGCAGACAATTGCTCTTTAGAGTGAGATGCAGTCTCATACCATCACCATAATTAGGTTAATTGCTCTAATATATATTGCAATTAAGGCACCATATTTGTCTCTGGCATTTTATCACATATCACTCGATGCCATTCTGAATGTCACGGAGGGACTTTGATCAAGTCAGTGATTGACAGATGGCAAACATCAATTAAGGAGCAACCAGATTTATTTTGTCCTCCTTGCCTCCTTCTAGAAATACTTTTCGAACCCTCGCAGACTGTTCAACCCCTACCCACTTTTTCAAGGGCCAATTAAAATGAAACATGCCCTAGGAAAACTTTCTTTCTTGTCCCCCAGCTGTAAATACTCTCTCAGCCCCATGCACCTCCCGTAAGGTCCCATCACTGTATTACAGTGACCGTGGACTTCTCTCATCCCCCTTCTTGATGTGGGGCATCTGGAGGGCAAAGGCCAGGTTTGACTCATCTTTGTCTCTCTGGTGCTCAACACAGAGACTGGCTCTTAAAATACCCCCAGCAACTTCATATAACCCCATTATATGAAGCTGGGAGAAGAAAGAAAATTTCCAGATCCTGAGTTGGGGAAAGCAAACTAAAGCAAACTAAACACATCGCCTCTCAACGAGAAAGAATGAAATCTGGCCACTTGCAGCAACGTGGATGGAACTGGAGGGTATGATGCTGAGTGATAAAGTCAGTCAGAGAAGGACAGATAGCATATGTTCTCACTCAGATGTGGATCTTGAGAAACGTAAGAGAAGACCATGCGGGCGGAGAAGGGGAAAAAAATAGTTGCGAACAGAGAGGGAGGGAGGCAAACCACAAGAGACTCTTAAATACAGAGAACAAACTAAGAGTGGATGGGGGGTGGGGGAAAGGAAAAGTGGATGATGGGCATCGAGGAGGGCACCTGCTGGCATGAGCACTGGGTGTTGTACGTAAGCCAATTTGACAATAAATTACATAAATAAATAAACAAACAAACAAAGAAATAAAAATTTAAAAATAAACACATTGCCTCTGTCTTCAGTGGGACACTTAGGACCTAGCCTGTGCCCATGTGCTCACCTTGACGGCCATAGTTTTTGAGTCAGGTGCGATGGCCCTGGAGATGCTGGGGACTTTCCACAAAACCCCAGGACATGGAGAATGTTGACACAATCAACTTCTCAATCCTGGACTTTTAAATACTCTTTCCTCCAATCCGACCTAAGAGAACAGTTGTGGTAGAGGCTGGCTTCACGGTGCCTCTCTCTACCTCCCCTTTCATGGGCATCCTTCTCCCACCTCCCACCATGCAAGAGAAAGATACACCTCTTCCCCACCTGAAACCCTCTCAGACTGTGCTACCTTGGAGCACGGAACAAGGAGAGTGGAAGCTCTCCGAGTCCGGAGCCTCCTCGGGCATGGGACAACAACCACCTGACCCATCTCGCAAAGACATAGCTTCCAACAGAGTTTACTTTTTACGTTTAGTTAGTAAGTATAAACATTTGTAAGATGCAGCTATATATAAATGGCAAATTAAAATTATTGTAATAGTAATCCAGGGCAGAAGAAAATGTTGACACTTAAGAGCCTTAATAATTAAGGGAATTTACAAATCATATTTCAAAGCATGTACATGTCTTTGTGGCAGAGATGTACAGTAGGGTGATTAATAAAAGACTTTAGGTGTAAAAATATATACTATGTTCACTTAAAACCCTGAAGGGGAAAAGGAGTGGAAATTCAATATCAAGGATAAAAAGGAACAGTATAAATCTGCAGCCGTTAAAAAATAGGTTACTCGTGTTGTAGTTTTAAAGATGAATAATGGTGAGTTAGAATCAGTACGGTTTTTATATTCCGTTAAATACATTAAAAGAAGGGATGGGACATTTTTATTATAAAATGTCAATAGTTTACAGTAAGCCTGAAAATTACATCACTTGTAGCTCTTTATAAGTATGATTAAAATGTTTAGATATATACATTGATTTTAAAATTGTTTTAGGGCTATGGCATGTTTCTCTGATCTGGATTTCTACATTTTAACAAATAACTCTGTTGAAATCTGAGAAAGCAAAGGTGAAATGAGGAAAATACTGCAATAGGCGATGTCCCACCCCACCCCCTAGATTTATATGTTGAAGCCTAACCCCCAATGTAATGATACTTGGGAAGGGGGGGCCTGTGGGAGGCAACTAGGTCATGAGAGTGGAGCCCTTACAAATGGGACTGGTGCCCTTATGAAGGAGATCCCAGAGAGCTCCCGCCCCCCTTCCACCTTCCGCCATCCCTGCCACTATGTCCCTGAGGACAAAGTGAGAAGGTGGCCATCTGCGAATCAGGAAACAGATCCTTACCAAACACTACCTCTGCCGGTGCCTGAATCTTAAACCTTAAATTTCCAGCCTCCAGACTGCGATAAATGTGTTGTTGTTTAAGCCCCCCCATTGGGTTTTTTTACTGTTTACTCATTTGAGAGAGAGAGAGAGAGAGAGAGAGAGAGAGAGAGCATGCATGTGCACAGGAAAGAGGCAGAGAGAAAGAGGGAGAGAGAGAATCCCAAGCAGGGTCCATGCTGTCAGCACAGAACCCGACAGGGGGCTCAATCTCACAACCATGAGATCGTGACCTGAGCTGAAATCAAGAGTCAGACGCTCAACCCACTGAGCCACCCGGGCACCCCTGGGCCCTGCATTCTATAACATTCCGTTACAGGAGCCTGAACGGACTAAGACAATACCCATGAAATTAGAAAGTCAAAGAAGTTAATACGGAGTGTGTAGGGGCCGGCCCCAGATTCTTACCCTGGCGAACACCTCCAAGTCACCGTGTGACCTTGAACACCTCCCTTCCCTTCTCTGAGCCTCTGTTCACCCACAGAATGGGAGAAGTAGACAGGAAGTTCTATAAAGCGCTTTGTAGATTTAAAATACTTCATCACCTAATTTCCTAGAAAGCAGACCCAGCTCAGAGAGGTAAAATAAAGCCTCAACAGATTTAGTTTGAATTCAACTCCTCGGAAACAACTCTCCCCAGTCCTGGGTCCTCTGAAGGAGACCTGGTGCCCTTCCTCCTCATGGTGTGGGACCATCTCGAGGTCTAGTGACCAAGAGGAAGGAGGCTGGGGTGCACGTGATGTCCTCCAAGCCTTCCCAGGCGGCACATTTGCCTGAAGACCAATTAGCAAATGAAAAGGAGAGAAAGAGCAGAAAGAATGGACCTCTCTTCTTTCTGAGCCCAACTTCAAATCCAAAGCAACAAATGAGGCCAATTTACCTGTCTCCTCACAGTTAAAAAAAAAAAAAAAAAAAAAAAAAAGCTAGCTGCTGGAGTTTGGAGGCCTTATGGTGCGGTGGCTGAGTGATGTCCCCAAACCAGCCGAGACAATGGCTGTGTCCTGGGGGTCAGTCCCCTTAACACTGGACCCTTCGACGTATGCACTCTTTAGAAGCATTCTGCTCGATGGGGCGCCTGGGTGGCGCAGTAGGTTAAGCGTCCGACTTCAGCCAGGTCACGATCTCGCGGTCCGTGAGTTCGAGCCCCGCGTCAGGCTCTGGGCTGATGGCTCAGAGCCTGGAGCCTGTTTCCGATTCTGTGTCTCCCTCTCTCTCTGCCCCTCCCCCGTTCATGCTCTGTCTCTCTCTGTCCCAAAAATAAATCAATGTTGAAAAAAAAAAAATTTAAAAAAAAAAAAAGAAGCATTCTGCTCGATCTTTACTGATTCTACAAGCTCAGCCTCTGCGCTGAGCTCTTTACACAACTTCTCTTTCCATCATTTCAGCAAAGCTTGAGACAGGTGTTGTCTCTCCATTGCACAGATGAGGAAATGTTTGTTCAGAGAGGCTAGGAAAGGTGCCCCAGGAGGTCAGCTCCTGTAACCTGCAGTGTTGAGGCCACATCTGCTGGTTGCTGAAACCTGGGTTCGAGTGCAGTTCCACGATTGGCCACTCGGGGACGCACTGACACTCCCAGAGCCCCATCTCCCTGGAAAAGAGGGTAGGCGGCCGCCGATGCTGCCTGTGGCAGAGGGGTGTTCTTTTCCAGTAATGAGAGGATAGCATACATAACGGAGTTCTTGTCTCACATCCGCCTTTGGAGTAGGAATTTTCTCCTGTGCACTGTCCGGGTAGGGAAACTGAGGCTAGGGGCGCAGAAGTAACTTGCGTGTACACAGCAAGGGGCCTAACCTCACCTTGAATCCTGCACAGCTGTTATGATAGATGTGTGGGGTGCCCAGTTTAAGGGAACAGATGGGAATTTCACATCAGCATCTCCGCATCATTCAGACGGACAGATGCACACTTCTGATCCTTCTTCTAAGGAACCTCCAGCTGGTCCAGCTGAGTATGACATGTCAAGTGCGCTCCCGGATACGTCTTCCAGAGCACCCATTAAACAATGCTTGAAAGCAGCAACTTCTATGCTGAGCTCCACTAACCGCCAATGTGTTTACAAAATGTTAAAACTGACTCCAAAAGGAAAAACAAAGGAAAATTTGGGAGAAATCAAATAAATGTGGGACCGGGATTATCACCCTGGAAGATTCAGAGTGTCCATTAAGATGTTCAGAGGCTTTTTAAAGCCCTGTAGCAAAGGGATTTGTTTAACTGAGCTACTGCCTCTGGCTTTGGCCTATGTCATTCATTATGTCCGGCATTTGGTAAATGACATTGGTCGATGGTTACCTGTGTGATCTTGGGGTGAGATCGCCTGAAACACTGATATAAAAGGAAAAGAGAGAGACACTAAGGATGAATCATAAGCAATCGGCAATGTTCTAGGGGAGAACAGAGAAAAAGACCAGTCAAAAGTTTAAGAACCCAGTGGAGATATGATAGAAGAAATAAATACTAAGAGAGAGTGGAGGTTTATGAATCAAAGGAGAGAGTTTCAGGAAAGATGCATTAGCACGGTATCTGCCATTGAAGGATGGAACGTCAGACGGACATGGGAACACCAGTGGCTCCCCAGACAACGGGGGTGAGAAACAATCTCACCAGCTCTTCCTCTGCCTTCTCCTGCTCCTCTTCCCTTCCTGAACAATTCAGTCCTACAGCCATTGGGTGGAACTGAGCCAGGTGCTGGTGGGGTGGGGGTGGGGAGGAGCCACTGTTCCCAGTGAGGGGCACAGGAGCCAGAGAAGGAGGAAGAAGCTTCCGTGAGCCTGGAACCGGGTGGGAAGGGATGCCCGGAGCAGGGAGTCGGAGCCTGAACCTGGGCAGCAGCACAGGCTGGGATGCCGAAGTCTGGCCAGGTGGGGGGGACTGTGTGTGTGGTAGACACAGGTGCGAGGCTGGTTACCCACGGGGCAAAGATGAAAAAAGACAGGCCATTACCAGAGTGGGAGTCAGATTTCTCACTTTCAGGGAAGGGAGTTACAAATACAGAAAGGACGAAAACCAGAATGAACTTTCTGTCTTAGACTGAATTACACCTATTATGTGAATTTATGGTTTTCAATATCCAGCGTGTCCCGAAATATAGGTATAGTTTTAAGCTTTGATAACTTCAGACTATAAATACTGCAAAGTTACAGAACACAGCATTTGAAAGATTTATCATTTACGTTTCTTTTTTTTTTTTTTTTTTTTTAAACGTTTATTTATTTTTGGGACAGAGAGAGACAGAGCATGAACGGGGGAGGGGCAGAGAGAGAGGGAGACACAGAATCGGAAACAGGCTCCAGGCTCCGAGCCATCAGCCCAGAGCCTGACGCGGGGCTCGAACTCACGGACTGCGAGATCGTGACCTGGCTGAAGTCGGACGCTTAACCGACTGCGCCACCCAGGCGCCCCCATTTACGTTTCTTTTACATGTATTTAGTTTGTGAATTTTGAGGTACAAAGCGTCCGTTTTCTCGGTCCTTCTGAAGATGCAAAGCAAAATTTTATAACGTATTCAAAATTTTCATAATTAAAAGAGTGTGATGGAAAGTTAAAGAATTAAACTTTCAAATACTGGTTTTTTGTGTGTGTTTGTAGTCTTTATGCTTCTGACATTATTAAATCTTAAAATGCCACTAAAATCATGGCACGCTATATACAAATGCTATTGGGGTGATACAGAGCTAAGGAATGTGCACGTGTATATGTGTATTTATAAATACACATATACTATTATACTATACATGTTTGTATTTTTTATCTACAGATATCAGTGTTCTACATGGCAGAGATGAACACCACTAACACCCAAATCTTGGTTTGTAAATACCGTTCTCCATTAAAAGGAACACTATGGGGGCGCCTGGGTGGCGCAGTCGGTTAAGCGTCCGACTTCAGCCAGGTCACGATCTCGCGGTCCGTGAGTTCGAGCCCCGCGTCAGGCTCTGGGCTGATGGCTCAGAGCCTGGAGCCTGTTTCCGATTCTGTGTCTCCCTCTCTCTCTGCCCCTCCCCGTTCATGCTCTGTCTCTCTCTGTCCCAAAAATAAATAAACGTTGAAAAAAAAAAATTAAAAAAAAAAAAAAAAAAGGAACACTATGTATACATAAGATGCTTGAATAAATTAGCCTTAGAAAAACACAGCTTCGGGGCGCCTGGGTGGCGCAGTCGGTTGAGCGTCCGACTTCAGCCAGGTCACGATCTCGCGGTCCGTGAGTTCGAGCCCCGCGTCAGGCTCTGGGCTGATGGCTCAGAGCCTGGAGCCTGTTTCCGATTCTGTGCCTCCCTCTCTCTCTGCCCCTCCCCCGTTCATGCTCTGTCTCTCTCTGTCCCAAAAATAAATAAAAACGTTGAAAAAAAAATTAAAAAAAAAAAAAACACACACAGCTTCACCTCTACTATATTCTTGCCAAAGATGCAAAACCGGAACATAATCGCCAGAGAACATTAGACAAACCTCAACTGAGGGACAGTCGCCAAAATAACTGGCCTGAAATCTTCAAAAGTATCATAGTCACAAAAGTCAAGAAAAAGTGAGGAAGTGTTCCAGACGGAAGGAGACTAAGGAGACAGGACACGAGACATACGAAGCAGCCCTAAAAACAATGCATCTGCTCTTAAAGACATCAGTGGAGCTACTGGCAAAACGTAAAAGGGATCAAGGGTTGGCGACTTTTTCCAGTCTTTTTCAAGTTTAATTCAAGTTTCAAGTTAATCAATGTTAATTTCATGGTTTTGTGTGTATGTTGTGGTTATGTGCAAGACTGTCCTTGTCTGTAGGTGTGACAGGGCACCAGGCGGGCAACCTCCCCTCAAATGATTCTGGAAAACAGAAGTGATCTGCACTGCACTTACAACTTGTCCATAAGTTCAAGGCTGACGTAAAGGTTTTCCCAGTGAAATGAAAAGGAAATATTGATTCTGAAGACACTCCATTTATTCACCTGCCAAATGAAGTGTTGGTGGCTGCCGAGGCTTATTGAGAAGACGATAATGTGCATACGTTTTTCTGTTGCCTAGGAAAACACCTTGCAGACATTCAATATGAAGTACAGAATGACTGGAGGGACAGTGGAATACAAAGAAGCCTTGGGGAAGGTTGGATGAGCCAATGGCAAGAAGGAGGAAACAGCAAACCAGTTCTGGAGCAAGAAAGACCTCACGGAATTTGAAGGCAAGGGACTAAGGATGCTGCACTCACTTCCCCATTTTGCTGGCATTTGCCAATATCATCAAGGCCAATGTAGAGTAGTTTCCCCCTACCCTGTGAATGGCAGGCCCCTTGGGCAACCAAAGAGAAACCACTCACCTTTCTGCCTCCTTCCTTCCCTTTAGGTTCCCATATGCAAGGTCAGTGTGCATTCAGAAATGAACAGTGTACCTTTGTTGTAAACACCCAAAATACCAAGTTAAAAAAAAAATTGGTTGAGGGCTGCCTCGATGGCTCAGTTGGTTAAGGGTCGGACTCTTGGTTTTGGCTCAAGTCCTGATCTCATGCTTCATGAGTTTGAGCCCTGCATCAGGCTCTGTGCTGGCAGTGAGGAATCTGCTTGGAATTCTTTCTCTCTCTTTCTCTCTCTCTCTTCCTTCTCTGCCCTCTCCCACTCACGCTGTCTCTGTCTCTCTCAAAATAAATAAATAAACTTAAAAACAAATGATGGGGAGCTGAGTGGTTGGGCAGAAGAGGAAGAGAGACTATTCTTATACCCTTTGTTATCTTTTCAATGGAAGATCGTGTCAGTAGATCAGTGATTCTCAATGGAGGGGGTAGCAGGCAATGTTGCCCCCTATAGAACATTTGGCAATGTCTGGATTCATTTGGATTGTCACAACTGGGGAGCAGGGGTGGGGAAGAGAGGGCATGGCTGTTACCAGAATCCAGTGGGTAGAGGTCAGGGGTACTGCTAAACAGCCTACAAGGCACAGGACAAGCCACAACAAAGAATTATCCAGTCCAGAGTGTCAATAGTGTGAAGTTTGAGGAACCCGAGAAATATACACAAATTTAAAAAAAAAAAAAAAAAACCTTTGGCTACTGCTTTGAAAAAAAAGTTTTTTAATGTTTATTTTTGAGAGAGACAGACAGACAGACAGAGCATGAGCAGGGGAGGGGCAGAGAGATTAAGAGACACAGAATCCGAAGCGGGCTCCAGGCTCCTAGCTGTCAGCACAGAGCCTGATGCGAGTCTCAAACCCACGAGCAGCGTGATCATGACCTGAGCTGAAGGCAGACGCTCAACTGAGTGAGCCCACCCAGACTCCCTGGCTGCTACTCTGAATAAAAATAAACATACCAGAGATCACTGAGCAGATGGCTATTGACGTTTTAATGGGCTGAGCCGTAGAGAAGACAGAGGATCTAAGTTCTTATTCACAAGGCGGGCATGACAGGGTGCTTATTGTACATACAGCCACTTATTATAACCTAGGCCATTGTGGTTGGGAGGCGAGATGAAGTCCTTGAGGCACAAGTGGCACTGGGTAAAAGGAAGCGGCTGGGATGAAGGGGTCAGAGGCCAAAACTTAATTTGGGTTCGATTGATTACTACTTTCACAGCCAGCCAGGAACTTCCACCTTTCCCCATCTGTAAAAGGCAGCTAATATCCTCACGCGGTCGTCCGCTGAAGCCTGGATTCTGGTGGCCCTCACTCCACACACAGGCACCACATAAAAGCAGACCTGGAAGGCTGGCATTTGTGTTAAGCGGCAGCCCACATCCCCCAGGATTCCTTCGCTCTTGTTCCTAACAGCTCCCATTCTCCAAGTCCTTGCTTCAAACACCAGCTGAAGTGTCTGCTGCGGGTCTGTGTGCCTGAGCAACGTTCTAGCCTCCCTGCGGGCCTCCGAAGCCTGTCTCAGACTCTCCGTGCTTGACCCTGTTTTGGAGCATCCCCCAATCTTTCTGATCCCCAGCCCTTGCAAAATCTGTCACGAGACTGGGATCGGTGCTGGTTGCACTAGTACATCGTGTTGAGGTGCAAGGGTCACTATGACATGACGGAAATGGAAAGAATCTGTAGACTCAAATATGCTCCACATGTGGGGAAGTTATTCTTGTTAAGACAACCTCTCACTGTGTCCCTCACATCCTTAGAGCCCGGCACAAACCGATGCACAACTGATGTTCAGTAAATGCTTCCTGTTGGTGAAGGTCATGGGTGCAGGGTGGGGAAGGAGGGGAGAAGTTGAAACACAATGCCCAACCCCTCAAAGCTTACACACAGTGAGGAAGGAAGACAGAAGGCTCCAGAACCAGCAGAGAACCCTAACTGGAAATGGACAGGTGGGACAGGTGGACATGTCCCCTTCAGAGACTGTGTCCCTGAGAGTGCCAGCGGCCCCAACATAACCAGCAGAGTCCTCCCTGTGCACGGACTTGATTAGATCCACCCTGGGGTACTGAATTTGTATTTCTCATGATATACATATCCAGAAATCATCCAAAGGCGGCAAACAGGGCTGAGATACTCTGGACTTCTTCCTAGAAGGACAGACTGAAGAAACCAAAGATGATGACCCTAGAGAAGAGAGGCATGGACTAGAAACATTCTGTGCAACCCTGGGGCCTGAATTGGGATGATGGGGAGAATTTCAGCTCAACGTCAAGAATTTTCCAGTAATTAGAGTCTGTCCGCAGCAAGAAGGCTGGGCTATGGGGAAGTATGTACTCTTAGATGTGGAGGATTTCAGCTCAACGTCAAGAACTTTCCAGTTCCTCAAAAAATTAAAAATAGAACTACCCTATGACCCAGCAATAACACTACTAGGAATTTATCCAAAGGATACAGGAGTGCTTATTCGTAGGGGCACACGTACCCCAATGTTTACAGCAGCGACTTCAGCAATGGCCAAATCGTGGAAAGAGCCCAAATGTCCATCAACTGAAAAATGGATAAAAAAGATGTGGTTTATACATACAATGGAATACTACTTGGTAGTGAGAAAGAATGAAATCATGCCATCTGCAGCAACATGGATAGAACTGGAGGGTATTATGCTAAGTGAAATAAGTCAGTCAGAGAAAGACAGATATCCTATGTTTTCACTCATATGTGGATCTTGAGAAACTGAACAGAAGACCATGGGAGAAGGGAGGGGGAAAAAATAGTTTCAAACAGAGAGGGAGGCAAACCCATAAGAGACCCTTAAATACAGAGAACTGAGGGTTGAAGGGGGTGGGGGGTTGCAGGGGTGGGGAAAATGGATGACGGGCATTGAGGAGGGCACTTGTTGGGATGAGCACTGGGTGTTGCATGTAGGTGATGAATCACAGGAATCTACCCTCAAAACCAAGAGCACATGGTATACACTGTATGTTAGCTTGACAATAAATTATATTAAAAATAATAATGAAATAAAATAAAGCAAAGTAAAGTAACTTTCCAGTGATTAGTGTCTGTCTGCAGCAAGAAGGCTGAGCCACGGGGAAGTATGTACTATTAGACGTGAACAATGATAATGGAGAAGGATGCTGGAGCCGCTTCAGAGGTCCATGCAGAGGCTGGTCACTTAACACATCAGACAAAGGCCTAATCACGGGTAGGTCCCCAGGACCCCACGCTTGCTGAGTGATGCTCAGTGAACCACCTAATGCCCCGGGGCTCTGCTCCATCCTCCATGAAAGAAGGATAATTGTATCTGTAAGCATCAAAGTGAAAAAAGATCTGCACGTTCGCTCGCCCCGCCCAGGGTGTGGGCTTGGGTTGCAAGTCTCCCTCCCCCAGGAGATGTTCTCTGGAATGCAGCTCTGCCTCACCAGTGTCCCTGGGGGCTCACGTCTCAGGGCCACCATCTGTGCTGAAGTGAAATTTTCTGCGGTGGAAACAACACAGAGAGAGCCCTGGATTTAATGAACTCAGTGGACTCCCCGGGCTGTCTGCATGAAGATCAGATTTTATTGAAAAGAGGGACATAGTACAGGGCCTGCAGAGCCCTTGAGCCCTGCTCTGACGTGGGCATTCACAAGGCAGGCGGCTTCCTTCCCTCTCAGGGGGTCCGCAGCCATCCCAGCCTTCCAGGGCCGGCCGCAGGTCAGGGAGCACATCCAGCCAGGTGGGGCGGCGGAAGGAGGACAGCTCTCCAAGTCAGGGGTCCCAGGGACCCTCTCTGAGGCTCCGTGTTTCACCTGTCAAACTAGGGAGAGCATCATAATCCTCTTTGAGGCTACAGGGAGGGTTACGGGAGACAGTGCTGGGCACGGAGGCACGTGCCCACTCCCCCTGACTGCCCAGAAACAAAAACAGTGTAGCTGTGCAACATGGGACAGGAGCCTCAAAAGTATAAGACATCGGCTACATGTCACATAAATCAGGTTCAATTATTCATGTCACGTAAATCAGGTTCAATTGTTCATTCAATTATTGTACCAGTGTAAAAAAAATACAATTATTTCACCTATACAGAACCCTGAGTACTTGCTTCTGAGAGAGGCTGAAGAGGACAGATATGAGGACAGAGAGGGATATGGTGATAAAACTGTGTCCTAGGGGATTTGGAACCAGAGACACAGAGCTTGCTCCCCTGGTATAAAACCCCGCCTAGGTATAGGTACTCAAAAACACACATGTGGGCACAGACACCCACACATGCACACTCACACACACTTGAACCCAAATAGGTCTAAAATGTTCACTGAGAGGCAGCCTGGTGTGGAGAAAAAGCAAAAGCTTTGGAGTCCAAACTACATCCTGGGTTTGGAGTTTTCTTATTAGTTTTATGACTTTGGGCAAGTTTGCTCCTCCAATCTTCATGATAACTAATTTTCAAAGTCATAGAGAGTAAATTAAATCATATAGGTAAATCGCCCAGCCTAACGTGTGATTCGTAGTATTTGGTAAGTGGGAGTTTTGGGTGGTAGTCCTTTATTAATGCATGGGATTGCATTAACATATACTGTGTGTTGAAGAGTCCCCCACTTGGGCGGACAGCTCCGGGGCCACATGGGACACAGTGGTTGGAGTAAGAACCCATAGGTCCCGCTCCCAGTCCTGAGCTCCACCCACCTGCTCCTCTGTGAGTGTGGCTCCGAGGGAGACCCACCAAGTGAGAGAACCCAGCTCCAGCCAGGAGCCCTATCAGTCTTCCAGCTCCCTCCGAGTTATTTGCGCAGAGACAATCCAGCAGGAAGCAATCTCAAATGTTTGTTTATGGAAACCATTTGTTTGCAAAATTCCTTTTTGTGTACATCACTAAAACTCTTCATTTGTAATTCCCCATCTGTGGCTTCCAGAAAAGCAAACCTTAAGGAAACCTTAAAGAAAAGTGTCACATGAGTAAACCTGCAGAAATATACATGAATCAAGAGGGCCTGGCAGGGAGGAAGAAGAAATCCAGGGGCCCAAGCGAGACAGGGTCCACCAGCACCCCCTAGGATGGACAGCGGAGACCCCAGGAAGCCCCGTCCAGACCTCTGCAGTGAGAAGAGAAGGTCCCATCTGCTGGGCGTTAGCAGGGCCATCCACGGTTCTGGCTACCACTGCTGTCACCAGTAGGGATAGAATGGGTCCTCCGGGGACTCACTGTAGAAGAACAAACCTGTATTGTTGCTGTCCCAGCTGCTGGCACCTTTAGCATTTCCCCAAGACTCAGGTTTTGCAATCTCACCTGTCACAGCTTTGAACCAGAGAGAGTATCTTCGCCATTGAGCTTGAAGGCTACCTCTCAGACTATCACCTATTATCCCGTGTTATCACTACACAGAAAATGGACTCGGTCAAACCACACAGAACAGCGAGACGCAGGGGCTGCCAGTGGGGCTGTTTATACTGGAGGAAGGATATTTGAAAACCCATCTCAGAATGTAACCCAGCATGATCCTTTTATATGCAATTATCCCCCAGTTTGGCATGAAATTCAAATAAATGTTTAGAAATGCTCCAACCTCCGGATGAAAGCTATAATTAATGTATCAATGATTTTTTTTTTCTAAAGGGCATGCAATCAAAAAGAGGAGCCAGCATATTAGAGCAATTAATGGAAATTATACAGAGTTGTGAGGACAATGGGTTTGCATTCTGGTTTTAAACATTTTCAGGATTTAGACACTGTCAGGTCAAAATCTGTTGTGGCTGGAACCCAAACTCTGATTAATGTCTGTGGCTTATGAAGGGCAAATGGCACAGGCAGGGTGAACTTTACAAATAGTAAAAAACAAAAGACAAGGTCCTGCCACATGGAACTCAAAATCTGAACAATATGTAAACTAAACAGCAGATGGAAGCTGAGTTTTCAATCAAAACAGTGTGGACAGGGAAAGGACACTAAGTCTAGGCAGGGGTGGGGAGCTTCTGGAAGGACCGAAATGGAGCCAAGGTTATCAGCACAAACAACGCCTTGTTGCCAACGTTGGGTCCCTGAGCCACGCGTCTTTGCTGTTCCCCGGCAGCCAACTTCCGATGGCTGAGCTGTGCCACAAACATTCCTGTTTATTATATTATGAACGCTTGAACTGCTCTAAAATCACCCTTCTCCTGCCCTGCAGGCAACTCAAGGGCAAATGCCCAACTTTGTATTGTATCCCTCAGCTCAATGCCTGGCAGAGTAGATTCCCAGGAAATGCTTATGAAATCACATTAGATTAAGTGCTCACTTCTCATATCTATTTAATTTTTAGGCAGGGTCTTCTCTTTGGGCTTCTAGAAATGTACATGCATCTTCCAAGACTCCCTGTATGTTGCCTCCTCCTAGATGCCTTCCTGAACTGCCATAGCCCGTGGTAACTTGACCCACGTCTTAGCTCCAAAATCATTCATCATCTCTATATTTCTTTAGGTATCTCTACCTGACCTGAAAGCTCCTGGCAGATGAAGAGAATGTCTTCTTCATCTTTGCATCTTTCACAACTGATTTTTTAAAATATATTAGATGTTATGGACTGAAGTGTGTCCCCCAAAATTGACATGTTGAAGTGCTAAGCCCTGTACATCTCAGAACGTGTATTTGGAGATGGGGTCTTCAAAGAGGTCATTAAATGAGGGTCTTGAAATGAGATCATATGGGTGGAGCCCTAATCCAACAGGACGGTGTCCTTAGAAGAAGAAGGACAGACACAGGACTGTGTGCACAGAGTAACGGCCATGTGAGGTCACAGCAAAGACATGCCTGTCTGCAAGTCCAGGAGAGAAGCCTCCAAAGAAATCAACCCTGCTGGCACCTTGATCTTGAACCTCCAGCCTCCAGAACTACGGGAAATAAACTTCTATTGTTTAAGCAAAGGGAGATCAGAGAAAGAGGGATAGATTCAGCCTCCAACTTCTGAATTTGACAAGCACATTGATAATTTCCAGAATACTCCTAGAATCAAGGATATGCATAAGTTAACTGTGAACACCAATTTAGGACAAGGCAGAAATGACTTAAAGTTGACAGACTTTGGAAGGAAGAGAACTGGGGTTGAAGCATAGCTCTGTCCTTTATAGGTCATGTGTCATTTCAAGTCCCAGGACCTTTGTTTGCTGATATTTTTTTCCTCAGGTTTGAAAAATCTCATCTAGTGTAAGCCCGGGACTGCTGTGAGCATTACTGAGTTCATGTGGGTAAAGTATCTACCCCACTATTGGCACATTCCAGACGCTGAATTAAATAGCAGCCATAATTAAGAAGGCACCCAAGGTGGGAAGGAAAACAGAAATTCTGGAGACACCGAGGATGATACGTGCTCAGTATATGCTTCCTTGGAAGGTTCTGGGCCCACATCTCTACTGAGAGCCTTCACTCATGCTGGAGTAAGAGGCAGAAGTGATGAGTCCTGACGAGGACTCTCCTTGGCCAAACTTTTGCCAGGCTCCTCCAAGACCTTGATCCCCCAGGCCCCATCCTGGGACCTTGTCCTCAAGAGCAAGAATCCTGCTACATCAGTGCGGTGAGATTCTCCTACCCTCAATATCTAGTCATCCTTGATATTTGGCCAAATTCCTCCTTTCCCTTTATCCCCTCTAAGTGACGTCCTATCACTCTGGCCTGGCTTCAGCAAGAATCCAGTATGGTCAGCTTAGCAAGAGTTCCCCTACCTTCCTGGTAATTTTCCATCCACTGACCCCCCTCAACTCCATCCCTTGGCTATAAATCCCTTACTTTATTCAGAGGGGAGCCCCATCTCTCTCCCCTATTTACAAAACCCCATGGCAGCGGTCCTTCCAATAAAATCTTCCTCACTGTCTTTAACAAGGGTCAGAATAATATTTTCTAAAACTCCAAAGCTTACTGTGTGGGCTTGAATACAGTCTCCTCTGGGGGGCAGAAATAGCATCCTAATCATCATTTGAACCCCCGTAACTATCACATGGCAGTTCTGATAAACTATACTCATAATAGTAGCAGTTGGTAAGCATAGGAAGAGAAATCGTCATTCCTACTCAGATTTGCTTTTCTAAACAGCATGCTGAATTGTTCTGACCGCCCCAGCCAGAAACCACCCCTCAGGAAGGTGCCTGCCCCTGGCTCCTGTCGATTCTGGATACATCCCCGTATCTCCCAATGAGAGAAGAATGTGAGGACACACACACTTCGCCTCTTTCTGTCTGGCTTGTCAAAACTCTTGCAGCAGAATGCTCAGGACTCCCTAAAATAGCTCCTGATTACCATGCCCAGCAGAAAAGCTGCTCTGGAAATTGTCGGGTTGCCCAGAGAAGTGATTCCATCAGTCATGACAAAAGCTTATGTTGTCCCTCAACACTCCAGCTTGAAATGGTTACCTTCAGAGCCTCCTGCGTCATGCTAATGAGTTCTTTTTCTGAAAGATCTCCATCTTTCAGACCACCAAGCTTGGAAGTCATGCTCACGGTAGGAACTACAGCTCTTATGGTTTTGTGAGGCTCAAGAAAAAAAAAAGCAGATGTGGGAAAGAATTAGGGAAGATGGCAAATGTCACCACTGGAACCGTTTTCCAAATTCTGAAGGATTAAAAGCCAGGAGGCTTTTCTCACCTCATCTCTGTAAAATCTCCAGTCATGTTCAGGGAGAAAGATAAATAATTACTTTTCAAGGCTGTTTTTCCTCAGCACCTACATACAACATGGATCCAAGTGCAAAGATAGACCAATGCTTGACTGAAAGTAGAGAAGCATTATGACAGAGAGCCAGGGGTCATGCATGGAGCGGGAGTTGGAGTTACCTGGTTCTTGATCCAGATACACCTGGGACCCCTTGGATGACATCGGCGAGGAAACGCGCTCCTGACCCAGGTGCACCACCTCTGGTGAAGACCTCCACCATGAGGGGGTCAGAACTCTTCATTTAAAAAATGAATTCACTCGGAGCACTGGGTGGCTCAGTTGGTTAAATGACTTTGCCTCAGGTCATGATCTCGCAGTCTGTGAGTTCGAGCCCCGCGTCGGGTTCTGTGCTGACAGCTCGCAGCCTGGAGCCTGCTTCGGATTCTGTGTCTCCCTCTCTCTCAGCCTCTCCCCTGCTCATGCTCTGTCTCCCTCTCTCTCTGCCACTCCCTCGATTGCTCTCTCTCAAAAAGAAATACACATTAAAAATTTTTTTTAGTGAATTCACTTTTTAAAGTGGAACTCGGTGGTCTGTTGAATTGCTGTCCCCCATGGGCCTGCTTGCAGTGCAGTGTCCTGGTTTTTTCTGTAGGTTTCCCATTTGAGGGAAACCAAGGGCCGGGAAGAATGGCTCTACAGCCCATCTCACTGGTGCCCCACATCCCGCCCCCAACAGACCCAGCTCTCCCCTCAGACGTCCACCGCTGAGGCCCCTAATCAGGCCTTGGTTGACTCTTTTTGTGTGCCTAGGCTCCATCCTGGCCCCTCTTGTAGCATGGATAAAGCTCAAATGCATCCACATTTAGACTAGAGGACTCCACAGTGGCTGCACCTGCTGTTGGCTCCTTGCTGCTCTACCAGCTTCATGCGTCAGCTCCTCAACAAGAGCAGGCACATTCTATGGCTCCCCTGGGCCTCCCAGCCAAAGGCCAATCAATTTTCCTGCCCTAGGTAACGGCTCTGTACCAGGACCACCAATCCCCTGCCGTGGAAAACTCCATCCCCCCTCACACCAGGGTGTGCCCTTGTCTTCAAGGCCCGCACCGCCATCACAGAATAGGCACCTTAGCACGTTTCTCAGTGTACCGGTTCATCACGCCTCTGCTCCATTACACCATGACAACATTTCTTTGGAAGACCACAATGGAAAACAGATCAAGTGAAGCTCCTTTGGGAAAAGAAAAAACGGTACCTTCCTAGCCTGCTCCTTTATCTTGCAGCAGCCCACACAGGGCCTCTGATGAGCAACTTAAAAGCAAACGATTCTAGCTCTAATTCTTCACTTTGGCAGATGGAGAAACGGAGGCCCAGGAAACAACATGACTGGCACGAGAACACACAGTGGGTTAGTGGTGAAGTGGGTGTGGCCACAGCATCCAAAGTCACCCACTCCAGTGTAAACCCACCCTGCATGCTCTTCTGATGACGTAAGATCAACACACCTCCACTGAGAAGAAGGATTTATGTTCCCAACCCAGAGGAAGAGGAGACAGACATTCCTAGTAAGACTAACTCTTTAAACCAGAGGCAGTTTGCCCCTCCCCCAGGGGCAAATGTCTAGAGACATTTTTGTCACGACTATTCTCCACTGGCATTTTGGGGGTAGAGGCCAGGAATGCTGCTCTCCACCCTGCGACATACAAGACAGCCCCCATCACAAAGGATTGTCAGCCCCAGACGTCAACAGTGCTGAGGTCGAGAAACCCTGCTTCAAGCCATGGCAGAAAAACACCAACCAGAAGCAGGAAGACACATGGCTTCACGGCACACGAGAGGGAGGATGTGGATTGGTCCCGTCCAAGAGGACAGTACAATACACATCTACACAGTGTCTTCGTCAGCTGGCAGTGAGGGAGAGAGCAACAAAGACCTAATGAAAACATTATCAAGGGAAAAAATGAAGTGTACTGATTAAATCTTTGTAATCTAAGAGTTTGTAGAGTAAATAGACACGCAAGCAAGGATGGGTATACATACCAATGAACATTTGCATTTTTCTGCCTAATTTTTCAGATGGATCTCTAGAAGAGATTCCTGTTTCTAAGGTCCTGGCAATATTTCCTCATTACTTTCCAAAAGTGTCACCAGATAAAACCCCCACCAGCAGTGTATGAGAGTAGCCACCTCATGGCCCTTGCCAATATTTTTTTGCCTTATACTTAATCTTGGTTTATATAGGAGGTTAAACGGTCACCTTGTTGTGTTGTTTTCATTAACGTTGGTAATGCTAAGATTGCTTTACTTGTTTATTGGCCATTTGCATTTATTCGTCAGTGTATTTCCTGTTCAAGTCTTTTGCTCATTGTGTTCATTAGAGTTTTAGCGTTGTCTCACTGATCAGTATAAATATTTTTATATATAAATGTATGAATCCTTTACCGTGACCGTAAATATTCTTCTAATTTCTCATTTGCCTTTTCAATTGTCTTAGTAGTAACGAAGCTTCTTAAAATTTGTTATTTAGTCAAACCATTTAATTCTTTACCATTTAATTCTTCTAGAGAGAGGACTGCCTCTTTTAACAGTCCTTACCTGCCTCTTTTAACAATCAGGTAAATAGTTTCCTATTTCAACCCTGGTGTTGTCTTTATAGTTTTACAAACATTTAATTATAAATATTTAAAATTCTCAATAGGAAGCAATAAGGGGAATGGTAAATATATTGCCAGTTGGAAGTCACAGAGAACTGAAAATATGATATTGATGTTCCTCATCTACAAATGAGTATGTCTTGGGGAGCCTGGGTGGCTCAGTCAGTTGAGCATCTGACTCTTGATTTCAGCTCAAAGTTGTGGGATCAAGCCCCCCATCAGGCTCTGTGCTGAGTGTGGAGCCTGCTTAAGACACTTCCTCACTCTGTCTCTCTCTTTCTGCCCATTCCTTGCATGCACATGTTCCCTCTCTTGAAAAAAAAATTAATTTTAAAAAATAAAAATAAAATAATAAAAATAAAAATGAGTATGACTTCCCATTGTATTTATGACTTATTTTACATACTCAATAGACCTTTTTAATTAAAAAAGAATTATAAGCATCTAAGACATATAAAAATGTATAAAGAATAATATAACAAAGTCTCCTGTATCTCAGCTTTAGGAAATAAAACCATATCAATAGACAGGGGAAGGCACTGGAGTCTGCCCCCAGCCATACCCCCTCCCTGCCACACTACAAGTAACCATAATCCTGAACTTGTGTTTATCATTTCCATGCATTTCCTTTCACTTTTATTGCTTAAAAAGTAACAGACAAATCAACAGAATAGTTCAAAGAACTCAAAAATAAATCCAAGTTCCTATGAAAACTTGTGCAATGTCATAAGAGACATTTTAAACCAATGATAAAAACAATGATTTAATCAAAAATGTTGGGATGACTGGCCAGCTATTTAATAAAACTAGGCTGGATTTCTATCTCATTCCAATATAAAAATTAGTTTCATTTGGATTAATAATATAAACATGAAAGAAAAAGAAGGAAAGAAATGAAAAGAAGAAAGAAAGAAAGAAAGAAAGAAAGAAAGAAAGAAAGAAAGAAAGAAAGAAAGAAAGAAAGAAAGACAGGCGCCAAGTGGTTCAGATGGCAAAGCACCCAACTTCTGGCTCAGGTCATGATCTCATGGTTCATGAGTTCAAGCCCCGCATCAGGCTCTGAGATGACAGCTTTGGATTCTATGTCTTCCTCTCTCTCTGCCCCACCCCCACTCACACTCTGTGTGTGTGTCTCTCTCTCTCAAAAATAAATAAACATTAAAAAAAATAAAAATAAAGAAAGAAACAAAGATGAAAGAAAGAAAGAAAGAAAGAAAGAAAGAAAGAAAGAAAGAAAGAAAGAAAGGGAGGAGAAAATATAGAGGAAAGAAAAAAATATGTGTATAATCTCAGAATGAAGAAAATCTTTTTAAGAAAGCTATGACCACAAAAAAATTGTAAGGAAAAATACCAACAAATTATATTTTGTTAAATAAATAATTTTAAAGAATCCATGGGGGTGGGAGAACCATAAAGTCAAAGACAAAGATCTGTGGAGGGAAAGATCTACAACTCATGTGACAGATACAGGGCAAATTTCCATAATAAACGAAGGGCTCTTACAAACTACTATGAAAAACCTGAAACCCACAACAAAAAAACAAGTAACAGATTTCAAGGAGTGTGCTCACACACACACACACATACACACACACACACACACACACACACACACAATCAATGGATATATAAAGAGGGTCAATAGAACTCACAGTGAAAGAATCCAGTATATCTCTTTTTACCTACAATAATGGCAAGGATTAAAGGATGGACAATACCCAGTGTTGGAGAAGGTGTGCCACCTCTGTTAGACCCAGGGCCCTTGGGTTCCAAGCCTGTAAGTCTTTCCCCTCCATTCCACGCCAACAGCAAAGGCCAATGTGCATTCTCTCTCCTGGTGATATACCATCTCACCCATGCTAATGTGGAGGAGGCTGAAGGGTAGAAAATGTAAAGAAAATGTCTGTGAAAATGTCTCCCAGCATCAGACTTGGATGGGGACCTCCATACCTGAGGCGACTGCCATTGTACTGTGGCATCAGGTTCTCAGATACCTTCACCACCGTTGGCCAAGTTCTCAGTTGAGCTGTCCCCAATGGATTCCTTCAAAATGGCTGTCGCCATGAAGCAGGCTAGTGGAACACTCGTGGCTGTCCGTCAGCACTGATTTAGAGGGCCAGTGCTTGTGCACCCAGTCGTACATTTGGATGTCCTACCCATGATTCCATACTTTGTTAGTCCCTGTTTCACGAAGAAACAGAGCAATATTTCACAACTGCTCAGAGCTTTTAATAGGAGCTGGTAGGATTGCTGTATCATAATTTAAACAATCAAGAATGAAATTAACAACCTTATTTATGCTATACAATCAAATCACAAATTACACAGAGAAATTCTGTATTTTTCAGTCAAGATGTCTCTCTTTTCTATATGTTATTTCATAAGGCTTACACCACTAGGCCCTGATGTTTTTCCAGCATGTATGTGGTCCAAGCATTTAGTCCAACAAACTTCTTTCTGTGTCAGTCATTTGCTAGGCCCTGGGATACAGTGATATGAATAGGACGCCACCCCCTCCTTCAAAGGTGTTTCATGTAATATTGGGAGCATGGATGAGGTGCTGATATGGTCCTGAAGTGTGTGATGCCTTTGGGAGGAGAGAGAGGGGCAGGAAGGTCATGGAGGAAGTCTCTGGATCATGACTTTGAAAATTGCATGGGAGTTTTCAAGATGTACAGAAAGAGAAAAGGCATTTTGGACATTGGGCCAAGCATGTGCAAAGGCCCTGAGATATAGTTGGACTCGCAGAGGCCTAATGCTCAGAGTAGATTGTCAGTAAATCATCTGACAGAATCAAAGTTTATCTTGCAGGCAATAGGGAACCCTGAAAAAGTTTCCAACAGGGAGTAACAAGGTCAGATGAGTAGTTTCCCTATGGTGGCTGGGACGGGAACAGAGCTAGCAGGGGTAACACAGTATTACTATTATGAACAATAATGGGAATATTAATGAAGCTAGCATAACACATTCTCTCTCAGGGCACCTTCTTTTACTGCTAGAAATAAATAACACCTTGTCCTACACTGGGTCTTTCTTTTAGGAAGTTCAAAGAAACTTGTTGACTTTGCCTCTTTAATCTTTTCCAAATTCTCTGAGAGATAGGATGAGGAAAATGACACTTCTATTCAGGCACTCACAAAGACTTTTTGAGTCTAGTGTGTGTGAACTACGCACATGAAGGGCTTTGATCTCTTTCAATATCACCCCACCCCCCTCAGGGGAAGAGGCCCTAATCCCTGGACCTTTGGGGTGAGGACAGAACTTTCAGACTCTAGATCTGACTGCAGTAACTTTCCCAAAGCTTTTCCTCGTAAAAATTTGAGACCACAGAGAAAAAAAAAAAAATGAAAATCACAGACACAAAAATCAGTAGTTATTCCATAACCCAAAGATGATTACTTTTCACATTTGGATGTATTTCCTTCTGGTCATCTTGGCCACATAAGAAAATCAGGGAGGATCCAGAAGAATATATAATTTTGTACCCTAATAAATTTAGACCTTACACAAAGTAGAGTGGGACACAAGAAAATGTGCATTATATAGGGAGGAAAAAGAAGAAAATGTACTGCAGTTTAAGATGACCCAGTCCTGCCAGACAGGAAACTGCACACAAGTGAAGGTCACATCCACAGTAGCTTTGCTAGACTGCTCTCAGCTAGGAAAAGTGCAATGAAGTTTTAAGTTACAGGGGACTAACGAGGTGGCCTCAGAATCCCCTCCAAATCCTGGATAATCTGACTATGAAACCGTGAAATGACAAAGTACCAGATTAATCTCAGAGGCTTTAACCCTGATTAAGTTTGATTCTTCTGAAAACAGGAAATGTGAAATTTTGAATCAAACCAGGGTGAAATGAACTAATTCAGCCGCTTAACCAATGACCTTGATCAAAACACTGAGCTTCTCTAACCCTCAGTTTCCTCGTCCATAAAGTGGGAATGATAGTTCCTTCCTCATGAATGTTTAGGAATTTAAAAGAGAGAATACTTAGGCATGCAGTAAGCACTCAATAAAGATGCTCCTCACCATCCTGTCACTTTCTGGTCCCTAAGAAACCAATCAGAAGCCACCACCCACTTTTGAGACCTCTGGTGGGGGTCTATTGGGTCCACCACCTTCATTCCTCCTTTCCACACACATTCCCAAGGACACAGGACCTTCACGTGCCCTCTACTCACCTGGATCCCTCCCTGTCACCCCTGCCACCACCTCTGGAGCAGCAGAGCCTGAATTATGACATGTTCACTTTCTGAAGCTCTTTTCAGGAAGACCTCCAGTCGTGCTTCCATCTGATGTGCCCAATCCATTCCCGAGAAGTTCTTGGCAGACGTTGCCATCCTCCCCTGGGCTTCTGCTGCCCTCGGCACGGTCCCCCAGGTAGCACACACTCCTCACGTTGCAATTCTCCTATTTCTCAGCCCTCCGACAGACAGTGAGCTCTTCGAGGGCAGGGCTGTGTCTTTGTCATCTCTGTAGAGCTGGTCCCCATCTCCAAGGGCCAGACACAGAGTAGATGGCCAATACCTGCTTACAGAAGGAGTGATGCTTATAATCACTCAATCTGTATAGCATGACTTTTTACATCGGCAAAGCAACAGCTCTTCTCTTTCCATGTTTGACTTTGATATAGAATAAAGGAATAGAAGAACTCAAGCCTACCCTAGAGGTTCATAGTAGATGAGGGGACCAAGGAGCACAAGCCAGATCTTCTGCCCCAGAAGCCAGTCCTGTCACACCACAGACATGCTGGCAATGCTCCAGGCAAGCAAGCAAATAGGTCTTCTCATTCAGCACTAGTGGATTAGGCAGGCTTTTAGCTGGAAGAGGACAGCACGTTCTCCTCCAGAAGACCTGAACCATCACGGTTAATGCCATATTCTTTAAGCCCAAAGGGCTCCCATACACCTAGACATGTTTTATTAGATCTGAGCTGGTGAGAATAAGGCCTGGGTCCACACAGATTCAACTTCAGAGCAACACCATCCTTAAACACTCTCATGTGCCAATTACACTTCCTGTTGCTCTCCACAAACATTGGTCTCATGACTAACACTTGAAGCCCTCCCCAGTTTGGACAAAAAAGAGATCTAATTGTTCTGGTTGTCTATTACTGCATAACAAATTCCTCCAAAGCTCAGTGTCTTAAAAAAAAGTGCGGGGGCAACAATTGACTATATCTCATGATTTTATGGGTCAAGGACTTGGGGAAGGCTCAGCTGGGTAAGTCTTCTGCTCCATATGGCATTAGCTGAAACTATGCAGTGGAATCAGCTGGCGGATGGGCTGGTCTGGAGGACCAGATGGCTTCAGTCTCATGTCTGGCACCTTGGTGGGGATGGCTGGAGGGCTGGGCACAGCTGGGCTGAAGGGTCATCATGCGACCTTTCCAGCACGATGATCTCAGAGTAGTAGTCAGACTTCTTACCTAGTGTCTCAGAGCCCTTAGAAAGAGAATTCAAGGAACCCGGAAGTATAAGCTTCCAATTTCTTAAGGTATGTAATAGCATCACTTCCATCCTAGTCTATTGGTCACAAAGCCCACTCAGATTCAAAGGGTTGAGATAGAAACCCTGTATGTTGGTGGGAGGGCTGCCAAAGAATTCACAGGCAACTTTAATCCTTCAGATGGAGAAGGACTATCCTGCAGAAGCGGCCAACTTCTTCCCCCTGAATTCTCTCTGTCTCTCAGTGATGTTTTCACAGCCATACCCACGGTCATCTCTGTGGAGCTGGTCCCTCGCTCCAAGGGCCAGACACAGAATACACAGCCAATACATGCAAAATCCATTTCCCTGTGAACCCAACATCCCCAGGCCTCACTGGCCTGTGAGGAGCAATGGGGTCATGTTAACTTCAATGTAGGATTTTGACTAGCATGCCATCCCTACCTGTACAGTTGTTAAACCTTCACGGTTCACTCTCCACAAGCTACTTCTGGGAGCTCTTGAGGGGCTTCTCCAAGAGGGGTGTGTCCAAGATGGTTTATTCAGAAGTAAGTCCTCCCAGGTTGTGCCTTACCCTTCATTGAGCAACTCAGCCTAGACACAGAGATAGAGAGACAGAAAGAGATCTCTCATGCCACATTCACATACCTCCTACCATGTTACCGGGACCATCCAGTGGACCCCAACAAGGCCACTAACACTGCACAGCCAACAGTCCACAGGCTTCCCGGACACTCGTGCCCTCTTCTGTCCCATGACCTCTTCATCCACAGATGCTACCCAAGAATCCCATTCTGTAGAGAGCTGCTCACGAGGCAGCCACATCCTTCTTCAGGCCTCCTCACCGGAGAGAAGCTCTGTGGGCCCGCAGGCTCTCTCTCTTCCCCATCCCATGTAGTTACGGCCAGGGGCCTTGTCCTTATGGACCCGAGCCCAAACTGCCCCACTCAGTGTGTTAGATGACTGCCCTCATCAACCGGAGTGATACAGGTATGGCTCTGACTGGTTGTGTCCTGAAGCCTAATTGTTTGCGACTTTGGAAGCCACATCGAAGGCCAGCTGTTTTTGTCCACCCACGGAGGTTGTCTTTTCCAGAAGGCACAATGCCACAGCCAACAGGGTAGTGTGGAGTCAGGCACATCTGGGTTTGAGTCACAACTCCCTAGACGTGGAACCCTCAGAAAAGTTTTTCACCTCCCAGCCTCGGTGTCCACGCCCGTGAGACAAAGATAACGACATCTGTCCCACGGGGGGATTGCAATAATTAAATAAAACAATTTAGTGTAGAATCTGGCTTTAAAGAGTGCTCAAAAATAATAGCTATTAAGAAAGTGAGGGCAGTGGTAGTGGTGCTGGAGGTATTATCAGACCGATTTACCTAGTTCTGACTCCAAGCCCTCTGCCGTGCCCGGGGCCTAGGACCATCTGTGACTCTGTGTCACCCACCTCCTGTGCCCGGCTCAGCTCCATCTGCTGTCACAACGATCTGTGTGCCAACCTTCACCCCCTCGCCACTCATCCAGCAGTTCATTCACACACAACACGTGCAGAGAGGTAAGGGACAACGTTTCCCACCCCCCACCCCCCCACCCTTTTGAGGAGTTTCTCCTCCTCTGGAATATTTCCATTCACACAGGTCTCCCTGTGGTGGGCATAGCAACCCAGAAATAGGGCAGCAGCTATGTGAAGCCTGGGGCAGGTATGTGGGGTAGAGCGGAGGGGAGGTGACGGGTGCCACCCGAGGGGCAGGGGCCAGCCACTCCCCAGTGCTTTCCTCCCAGTACCCCACTGTCCCAGAGCCTTGGAGTGGGTGGGCTTCTGCTTCCTGCCTCCGAGCTCGCACTTCCGTGGCTCACAAAGGGCAGGGCCTGCCTCCCCCCCTCCCTATCTCCCCAGTGTGAGCCCTGAGAGGACCCAAAGCTGATGACGGAGTACACAGCAGCAGCCTTTTAGCGTTTTTTAACTAAAAGCTGGGTTTTTGTTCTCCCCCACCCCCGGTTTGTCTGGAAGGAACAAAATGTCCTAGTCTACTCCACATAAAATATGTACCTCCTTCAGCACCATTTGCAAAAGTGTTCTAAAATTGAAAACTGTTGTGGGCTAAGATGGTCTGCCCTCTCCTGCATTTTTTATTCTGTCTCAGAATTCTGCCGTGATGAAGGAAGCACAGATGTTCAATACAGGTAGAGCCCGCTTTTACCAACATAACACACAGGATCATCAAGCCATTTTCACCCATCACAAGACTGGTTTTTCCAGATCTGTACAGATGCATCCAGGAGGGGAGGGGCATTCAGGGGCCCCTGGAATGGCTGAGCAGTTTGTAAAAAACCAGCCTGTCCTCCTGAAGGTGAGACTAGAGAGATGGGAAAACATGAGCCTTGTAAGGATCAGCGTGTCAGCCTCGGCTCTGTGCTTCCCAGCTCCGCGACCCAGGACAAGCGGCTCAAGGTCTCTGAGCCTGGTTTAGCATCTACAAGATAGGAACCAAAATGCACACAGTGGTAGGTTTGCCGGTTAGATCGAATAAGAAAACATATAAAATAGCTACCATGGTAAATAGTACATGGAAGGCACTCTACAATTGCTTTTGTTGTCGTGATAGAAGGAATGTTCAATGAATTACAGCTCTCGTTACGTAATTAATCCATCATGCCCGTGATTTATTTTCTGAAGAGCCAGCATTAGAAATAGCCCCGTGTCTGATATGAACTCTATCCTGCTGACTCCAGATCACCTGCTGGGAGTCCCCACGCTTCTTCAGTTCCAGTCCCTCAAGGCAAGACAGAGATCCCAGCACTCGTTAAACTAACACATCGTACCCTCTATCTTCCCGTACTGGTCTCAGGAAAAGCTGACTCTCACACACACACACACACACACACACACACACACACACACACACACGGGAAGAACTTCTCACGGAGGACTGTGTGCCCCTCACCCCCACATCACCCACCCACCTCTCTCTCTCCCATTCACGGTAAAGATAAAATTGCAGAACACTTAGATACTATAAGGCAGAACATATTATGCTCAGGTACTGTAAACCACTTTAAAATTATTCACTATATAAAAATCTATTGGTTGGTTTACTATAAAGATTAATTTTATGTGTCAACCTGACTGGGCTACATACAGGGTGCCCAGATATTTGGTCAAACATTATTTGGTTTCTGTGAGGGAGTTTTTAGACGAGATTAACCTTTACATCAGAAGACTGAGTAAAGTAAATAGCCCTCTCTAATATGGGTGGGCCTCATCCAATCAGTTGAAGGCTTCAAAAGAACAAAAAGGCTGAGTAAGAGGAAACTCCTGCCTGATGGCTTTCAAACTACAATATCTTCCCCCCATCCCGTCTTTGGACTTGAAATGAACTGAAACTTGGCTCTTCTCAGGTGTCAAGCCTGTCGTCTCCAGCCTGGAACTAAACCATCAGCTCTCCTATTTAGTCAGAAATTCTCCAGAGAATTCTGACTAATCCATCACTAGATGTTGTTCTTGTCTGTGCATTAAAACGGGTATCTGAGTAACTTCTAAGCAATACTGGTCACATACTAAGAGGTAGTTAAAGAAGATAAACTGAGGGGTTTTTGAACGTGATGTGTGTAGTCAGGCTTTTCTCCTTCCTCGCTCTGCCCTTCATCCCTAACTGGTCAGGCTAATGGTGTTTGGCTACAGATATTACAGATAAGGAAGACAAAGTGCCCAGCTCGCTTCCCCTACAACAGTGCCCCTAGAGGAAGGAAAATAGTAAGTGTCCTCGGGAACTCATCAGCCAGTCACTCTCTGAGGCACCAAAAAAAAAAAAAAAAGAAAAAGACAATCTTGAAAATCAGATCATTTTCAGAAGGACGCTGGCCAGTCCTGCATGCCACCAGCCAGTGATAGCAAAAGAAAGGAAATGCCAGCTGGTGTGACATTGACGAAGGTGAAGACAGAAGCCCTGTCACGTGGAGCTGGCACACATTGACCTGGGTGACACGTGTTCCCAGCTTTTCTTTTTCTAGCTCACGCCTTCATTCACTCCTTCATGTAGCCACAGGACAGATACTCCCTGAGCTCCCGTGGTCCCAAGCTCCTGCAGCAGGGACTCAAGAGGGCCTGACTCTGGCTAACTAGGTGGCACAGGAGCGGGAGACGCAAGGGAGGGGAGATCCTTTAGGACAGGAGGCAGCGTGTGCGGGCCAACAGTGGGTGAGTCAAGGGCAGGGAGCGGACAAGAAAGAGCACCGATCCGGGAAGGCGTCGGGAGGGAGTGCCCGCCTCTGAAAGGAGAGGTGCGGTGGGCGGGCGCAACAGGGATAGGGACAGCTCTCAGGCTGAGAGTCACAGTTTCCCTGGTCCACGAGCAGCAGAAGGTAGCCATGCTCTTGTCTGGAGCCACAGGGGAAAGTGCCAGTCAAAGAGTTTGCACCTGATACGTGACTCCACAGGGACGAAGAATTTTGGAGTGTGTCCTAAGAGCTGTGTTTTCAAAAAATCAGTCTGACAGGGGACATATTTTTTCCCAATTTCCTATTTTTCTGTTAAATTCTTTCTTTCTGTTTCTCTATAAAGGCCCTGATGCTGAACACGCAAGACCTTTAAAAGTGGAGAAAAAGGTGACAAGAGGCAGGTGTTTCCCTCCTATGGTAGAGTCTTCTGTACATGTTTCATGTTTCCCACTGGAAGGAAGGTTTCTTGAGACTGGCGGCCAGGGCTGCACATGAGCCCCCGCAGAGTCTACCCCCTGCCCCTGACACGTTGCACAGCCGTCTGCAGGGGGGCCCCGCAACTTCCGTGGGCTTTCCCTTGATGCTTCCTATTCAAGCACAGGATGAACCTTAGGACCACAGGATGTTAGATCTTGAAAACATCTCTTCCAATCTTACAGAGGTGGAGACAGAGAGTGGATGTGAACACCACCAAGCAATGAGCCCATGTTGGATCCAAGACAAGAATCCAGACCAGCTAACTTCTGGTTGAGTGTTGTCCTCACTCTAGAAACTGACTGGGATGGGAGAGAGGACACCTGCATTCAGGCCGATCAGGGGGCCTGTAAGACAGACGGGGCTCTACCGAGCTATGCCGGATCTAGGCGGCCAGCACCAGACAAGCACAGAGCCAGGGGATCCACCTCCGTCCCCACAGCCCCGTCCCCATGGCAAAATTACTCTCTCTTCTCCCAGGAATGTTCCCAGCCTCTGGAAGGCTGGATCTCATTATGCCAAATTACAAATGGTTTTGTAGTGCTTCGTGAACGTTAGAATGCTTCAAGGTCGAAAAAATGTAATTGCCTCTCAGTATATGCCCAAATAATTATTTTAAAGTCCCTAATCATCCCAGAGTCACAGAATACTCTGGACCCTCTCTAATCCAATTCTTCATTTTACATATGGGAAAACTGAGGCCTGGGGGAAGACAAAAGACTTGAGACCTGCCCAGAGTGGTGTTCCCAGCACTGGCTTAGAGCTGGGGCCACCGGCTCAGAGACCCACAGACAGCATGTGGCGGGGCATGCAAGGCTGGGGTGCGGGAGAACGGGGTGCACTACAGGGTGAGAAGGTCTGCAGTGAATGATCCAGCAGTCGTCCTGACTCAGCTCCAGAAATTGATGTGGGGACACACCGGCTCAAGGTCACAGGGAGTTCTTTCCCAAAAAAGCGGAAAGTCAGATTTTCCTGTTGTCAAGAGTGAGGATTTTTTTTTAACCTTCTATGGGCCAAAATCACGTGTCTGTGGGCCAGGGGTGGTAGGCACACCGGGTCCAGCCGTGGCCGGTCTCGTGGTCTCTGCTGCCTTGAGCGCTGGTCTTTTAAGCCTGATTGAGGGGTGATGTCACATCTCTTGAGTCACTGGGGACGCAGAGGCTGTGAGTTTCTAACTTCAGCTCTCTCCACCGAAGCTGACCCCCTCAGTACAGGCAACTCGGACCTCTGGGTGCATCACTTCGGCCCTGTAAAGAATGGCTTCCCAGGGACGTACAGTCTTAAGTAACCTTGACATAAGACATCTGCCTGGGGACCATAACGGAATGTGATGGGCTGATCCCAGCATTAGCATTCCGGTATCCATGTAGGGCCCTGGTGTCTTCAGTAGCATAGCTGCAGGACAGTCACCCAGCTCGAGCAAGCTATAAAAACCCAAAGAGAAACCGCGAGAACATCCCTTTACACTTAACGCCCAAACCCCACTGTTGAAAATTACCAAGACATCTATGAAATTGTGCTCCAAATTGAAAAGTAATTAAAACAGGAAAACATGGCCTCATCTCATTATGTTTCCCTCACTGGGGAGAACCCACCTGAGGCTGTAAAATCCCTCTGGGTAGGTAGCCAGCTAACGCGCCTGCTGCCCAGATGCAGATTTACGTTGACGTTTCTGCTGACAAAATGCCCCTCTCCTTATTGGGAAAAGCCACAGGAAGCCAGAAGGTTTTCATGCCAGGGCTCTGCAGCCCTGTAGTAAAGGCATTTCAAACAGTTTTCACCCTGTAGCCTTAGGTAGCCTACACTGTGAGATTCGCGGGGGATGTCCTTCTTGGCAGTCTCCTCCTGCACAGAATCCTCAAGCTGACGCTGTGTCCAGCTAAGTCCTCAGAAGCCCTGAGCTCTGAAAAGATTATGGTACCTGGTGCCCAACCCTCACCTACACCTGTAATTCAAAACACACTCCAAGCCCTAACACAAACAAAACTTAAGCAGTGATAAAGTCGAAATAGCCTTTTCCTAGATAACTCTGGTTAAAAAATTCTGGATAAGTCCATGAAACCGGAATTTTTTTTTTGGTGCCCCAAAATGTCCAGGAAACCTGTTGAGCAACTAGCGACTGAGTTTTGCAGAAACAGGGTCTCAGTGAGGAGAATAAACCTGGGCCACCCTCTGACACAGATACTGCCACGAGGGCTCCCTTAGGGGTCATCTAGCTCAGTGACCTTCACCTTTGGCAATGGAAACGGTGGCCCCCGTCCCAGTAGCGAGGTGTGAACTTGATCTCAGAAATTTCCAATACACCGTACTGCCTATTTTGATTGCCAGTGAGTAAAATGCCCACCCAACAGGCGATTTAAAGATTGCCAAGTAAGGTACGCTTTGGATGCTTCTCATACGACGTCCTCACTCCATCATTGAATTGCATAGCTGGTGGTGAGTCAATTTGCATACATTTCAAAAAACTTACCTGCTCTGGCTTCAGGAGCCCAGCGTGATAAATTATGCACCCTTGCCAAAGCAGGGAAGTGCATGCTCCAATTAGTTAGGAATGCAAAACACAATTAATTAGGTATGCAAAACGCAGTGAGTCCTGGACCTGAAACAAAGGAAGAGAGAGGGACTTCAGGGTAAAAACAGAAAAAATATGCTCCCAAAGAAATGCAGTCATTGCTTCTGCTTTTTGTCCCCTCCCCACCTGGATGTGCTCTGCAAATATGTTACAAGTCTTAGTTTTCTTTTTAGCCTTTGACTCGTTGACATTCCCTGTTTCTGCAGTGATGTACTTCCTTCACCAGGTTCAATGCTCCCTAGCTGTGGATGCAGTCAGAACTTCCTCCAGTGTGTCCAATTCACGGATAATTAGTCCAAACTAAAAACATAATCTGTTCAGGGTAATTGACTCTATATGAAGTCACGTTTTAAAAAAAAAAAAAAAGGAAACATGTCTACTTTGGGCTTCACAGATTTGCATATGGCATGGTTATTTCTTAAACCAAGTTGAAATCATATGAGGTCTAATCCCCTTTTAGATCTGGTGGGTCACTGCTGGGGGAGGAAGAAGCAAGCCGAGTTCCATAAACAGAGCACTGAATCTTTACGCAAAACTCAGAATTTACGTGGAATTATTCTAACATGTTTTGGGGGGTTACAGTCACTCAAACACAGCCAAGCGTTTATTCCTGGCACCAGAGATGTTCAAGGCCCTCCACGGGCTGGCCTAGCCACCTTTAAAACCTCAATTACTGATAGTAATCCAGGAAATGAACTGAAATTAAGAAGGTACTCTTGTATTTCTGCCTAGCGATGTTCACAAACATGTTCAAAACATACTTTGTAAGTTCCTGTAGGAAATATAAATTGGTACAAACTTTCGGGAAAGCCAATTGGCAATAACACTTGGAGTTATTGGAATTACTCACAGTAATTTCGCTTCCAGAGATGACTCTAGGAGAGTAATTGGCAATACTGACCAAGAGTTTCTATAAGGAAGTTTATCATAGTGTTATTTACACGTATGAAAACTTGAAAAAATTTAAATGACCAACATTAGAGAATTAGGTAAATAAATGATGTTACAATCAATGGTTAAATATTATGAAGCCATTTAATATGGTGTCTACCAGGCTCCAGGCTCTGAGCTGTCAGCACAGAGCCCGACGCAAGGGTCGAACTCACGAACCGTGAGATCATGACCTGAGCCAAAGTTGGATGCTTAACTGGCTAAGCCACCCAGGTGCCCCTTTTTTCTTTTTAATATAGAGAAACATTGTATTTTTCCAATTTATTACAATGCAAATGTATTCCTCTTTAATACAAAAGAGTTTTTAAAAAGAAAAAAGACAATTCTTTATACTTTACAATTCTTCATAAATGTAAACTGGTTCTGAATTACGGTAGATGTTATAAGTCAGTTTCTGGCTACTAAGTTAAGAGACATAGAAAGTGAGCTGTGTTAATTTTAATAATAGTTTCAGAAAGATATACAATCTATGGAACCTTCGTTCCTAGCCAAACTGGAAAATCAGCTTCACATTTGATGGATCTCATTTTAAAACATACAAAAGGACGCTTCTATAAAGTAAAGCCCGTAAAAAAGTCATTTGCTGAGACCTGTCATTCCTGTCCCGTTTGGCCCTGGCTAGCTATTAAGGTAACTGTCTGGAAAGGACATATTCCCGTCTCTGGCAATCAAAATGCTTCTTTTCCTCCATCTGTCTCATAATGAGCAGGCATAATCTTCTTTTTATGACATCACCACAAAAGACATCAATGGACCAAAAAAAATACCTTGCTCCTGGTAATAATAGTGTTTGTTATGGAAATTGTAAAATGTTCCCATATAGGTGCAATCCACTTTAATTAAGCCTTGTCAAAGAATACATTTCCAAAACGTTGAAATCAGATATCGCACAGCCATGAACTTGCTGTCTTGGAAAAAAAAAAAAAAAACGCACCTCATGGATTAAGCTTGGGGCTGAATCAATTTTCTTATGAAGAGGCTGCATGTCTCAGGACGTTTGCAACAGAAGCCAAGCCAAGCCTCTCACTTTATGTTCAGCCTAGCAGTCCAGAACTGAGACTCCTTTGAGCTTACGATCTGGGGACTGACGGTCCCAAAGACTGTGCCAAGCTTCCCTCAGCAGGCTGAACCCTGCGGTGCCCCCACCGGCTCCCTCTGCCGTGCTCTCCTCCAGACTGAGCCCTAATCTAACCGGAGAGACAGGGTAAGAGACCCAAAGGGCTCCCACTACTGACTCCGGGATTCGGGAAGTTCCCAGAAGAGGGGAATGAGGCAGGCTGGACCCAGCCACATTCTAAGAAGAAACCATAATTTTCTTTTCATGTTACCTAACCCTTTTACTTAAATTTTTTTCAAGAATGTTAAGAGTGACATGTGTGCCCCATGATTTTAAAAAAATTACTAAAAGGTACAGTAAAAACTAATCTTCCCTATGGCCTCTGTGGTTCACCTTTCCCACCCCTCTTAGGTAACCAACGGAGATAGCCTGGAGTGTATCCTTCCTCACTTTCCTTCCATGCTCATAAAACATACATGGCGCGGGGCGGTATTCAAATAAGGGCATTCACTTAGTCCTCCAGGCCAATAGCTATAGATCTAGGAAAACAGCATTTTCTCTCTTTTTAATTTATTTTTAACATTTATTCATTTTTGAGAGAGAGAGAGAGAGAGAGAACACGTAAGTGGGGGAGGGGCAGAGAGAGAGGGAGACACGGAATCCAAAGCAGGCTCCAGGCTCTGAGCTGTCAGCACAGAGCCCAACGTGGGGCTTGAACTCACAAACCATGAGATCACGACCTGAGCCGAAGTTGGATGCTTAACCGTCTGAGCCACCTAGGTGCCCCAGAAAACAGCATTTTTAACCATTCAGTTCTGATCTCCTGAACACTCACTCTGTAACAGGTGGTAAGCTGCAGATAGGACCTGGGTGGGGGCCCCTATCCTGGGTGTTCCTTTGTAGGGGGACAGACACATGCCTGCAAGAATGCCTCAAGGAGGTATGAAGTCAATGCCAAGGAACATCCAACCACATCACCCCAGACAAAGTAACAATGAGAGCTAGGTCCAGAAGGATGAACAGATCTCACCTAGGGTCCAAGGATAAAAAGAGCATTCCAGGATGTAGGGACAGCAAGTACAGAGGCATACGGACATTAAAAGAAACAATAAGAAGTCTGGTATATCTAGAGCTGGGATTTGTGGTGGGCAGAGCAGTGATAAGAAATGATAATGGGTATTTAAGCTAGAGTCAAACCTAGGAGAGGCTTTTTGTAGCAGACCAAGGAATTCACTTTTTATTCAATAGGTAATTGGGAGCCACTGAAGGTTAAGAGCAAGGAAGGGGCCATTGCAAAGGTGGAAGTCAGGAGGAGGGAGGACCCTGGGTATCTTCCTCCCCATCTCTGCTTCCTGGGGCATCTTTGGATGTGACTCGTCTCCTCCAGGGTCTCCAGGCCTACGTGACATTTCCAGACCTGCTGAAGCTGCCACCGTCCAGTCCCTGCTTCTAGATAACTGGTAACAGCATCACCTCCCCTGTTCATCCAGCCCTTGATCTAGAAAGGGATTCCTGCCACTGCTAATCTCTGGGTCGTTCTCCGGATCTTCTGCTTGGCTGTGGGTTCTGTCACTTCCTTCACCCGTGTAACCAATTCCCTGCTGAAAATTCTACTAAAATACTTAGAGTGGTTCCTATTTTCTGCCAGACCTTCACTGATACATAGTACTTCCATTTTGTCAGGATATTACGAGGCCATTAAATTTGTTTCACAAAGGGTTTTAGTAAAGTGAAAAGGCATTTATGTTATAATATGAAAAAAATCACAAAATACAGACCCATCTACAGTTATCACCTCAACTATGTTTTTAAAATGAGATTTTTTTAAGACCACAAAGGCAAAGTTAAAATGTTTATAGTTGTCTCTGTTTTAGGAAGTAGAATTTTTTTTCTTCTTTTCACTTTTCCACATGCTCATAATTTTCAACAATGAGCATATTTTAAAGTGGTTTTTTTTTTTTTCTGAGAAAGTATTTGAGTATTTTTACTCAGGATAAAAGTAGACAAGATTTTTTTTTTTTTTTTTTTTGTAAACAAGTGCCTTGAAGTTTAAATTTGTGGCTTATGTTTCTCCAATAGTTTTTAGATAGGTTTTTGAAAAGTTGATTCAGAAACGCTCAAATGGTACAAGACCTGTGGAAGGGGATTTGGAATATCCAACAAAGGTAAGTGAATATTTGCCCTCAATTTATTTATTTTAATGTTTATTTATTTATTTATTTAGAGAGAGAGAGAGCGTGCGCAAGGGAGGGGCAGAGAGGAGAGGCAGAATCCCAAGCAGGCTCTGTGCTATCCAGAGCCTGAGGTGGGGCTTGATCCCACGAACTGGGAGATCGCGATCCGAGCCAAAATCAAGAGTCGGATGTTTAACCAACTGAGCCACCCAGGTGCCCCAGCCCTGAAGGTTTATTTTGTAAAGCTGTCGTCTCCTGGACGGAGTCCGACTGGGAACCAGGCACATAGCCCGTGACTCCCCGCTTCCCCAGCTGTGCGTGAACAGGCCCGAAGGAGCCACGCCGCCGCGTCCCCTGCCCCGGCCAGCCCTCTCTCCCGCTGCCTCCCGCCACCACCCGGAGGTCTGGAGCGAGCAGGACCTTCCCTGTGCACATTAATACCCCTCCCCCTCCCCTGATGAACATGGCCCGTGGTTCAGTCGGAGGCCATGTGGTCCCCTTCCCCCAGGCCCTGGCAGGGAGCGTAACCTTCCCCTGAAAGCTGGACACGATTACCTCGTGGGTGGTTCTTCCCATCTGCTGTTCTGCATCCCCACCGCCATCAGAGGGCAGAAGGATCACAGTGTCTGCGAGCCCATAGGAGGCTGTCCTAGAGGACGGGTCTGGAAGCAGTGCCCGGGTTCCCCAGCCCTGGAGCTGCCCTGACCCAGCACAAGCACAGGCCACGTGAGGCTTGACGGGGGGCAGACACTCGGGTCTGGACTAAAGGCACCTGGGCCGGGTGCCAAGAGGCCTATCAAGACACAGAGCCTGCGGCCTACCTTTGGATCTATGAGTTCTGTCAGACCAGCTTTTCTCGAGACGCTTTGCTTTAACACAAAACAACAGCTCGGCTCAGACGTACAAATATGAGCAGTTGCCCTCAGCCCCAAGGTTTTCCAAGCCCCACATTCACTGCTTTGCCTTTTCCAGGTCAGCTGGTCCTTTAACATGAGATGGAATACTGCCCCCCCCCCCCCCCCATTCACCAGCCGATCAAAGAGAGACAAAGACAAATTAGGTAGTTAACAGCCCTTCCTGCTGTGATTCAAAGCCACAGCTGACATCCAGACCCAGCCTCCTGGGCCCCCAGTGCAATCATTAGCGGCCCTCATTGAGGCCATTCTGGGGGCCACAGAAAAACTCTCTGCAAAACAAGTAAAAAACGAGAAAGATCTTTGGACACTCAGAGACAGTCCTGCAGCCCAGGAGCCCTTCTTAAGGCCATCCCAGTGCTTCACACCCCCAATCCTCCTTGTGGAACCCACAGTCTCTGAGACCAAGGACTGTCTGCCACCCACAGACAGCAAGATGCCATGCCACCAAGCACCTGTGACACTCGGGAGCCGTCAGCAGAGCAGGAAGGAGCAAAGAAGGGACTGGGTTTGCATCAGTAGGTCTGAGGCTCAGTCTGAGGGTTTGTTCCCTGAGCTCCCTGTCGTGATTCTCGTAGGCCATCAGCCACTTCACCCACGATACAAACTTGCTCTTTCTGACCTCCCTAGAATCGATTTGTTACCATCGTAACACAGACAAAACCAGGGAGATAATCTTCATTGAGAGTGAGCATGGGAGAGAGATGCGCAAGGAAAGAAGGAAGAAGTGGAGCCTAAAACAAGGGAATGGGTGAGATTTGGATGCATAGCCATTATTAATAAAGGTAATCCGTCTACTCTGAACATACATGCCTTTGGCTTTAAGAGTGAAAAGCGTTCAGAAGATGGAGTTTTTAAAAAAGTCTCTTGTTCTTCCTGCCGCAGCAACATGACCAATATTACACACAGCTACAATATGGCAACACGGTGGTAAACTAAATTGCGTTCTTTGTCAGAAATAGCTTTTGGAAGATACACCAAAATTTCTGTGTAGGAACATTTGGGGGAAATGACATTAAACACATTCTATAGTATCAATGTTTTTCCAGGCAGTTGAATTAACGTGTGGATGTCTCCAACATGTCCCGTTTCATGGATTTCGATTTGAGGTGTTTTATTCCAGTGCCGCGTGCCTCCTACAGTTGCTCAGGTTGTGCACTGCACAGTCCAGAAGGCATCGTGCACGTTTTAGTCTATGGGATGTGTGCCCCTGACACTGTGCAGTGCACATTCTGGGACCATGATGTAGTGACCTGAAATGACACATGGGAAGAACTGCTTTATATAAGCCATGAACGGAAAGTTGTATTGGAGAAGATACAATCTCAACAATCAATTCTGTAATAGTAACTGTGTTTTATGGGAACACTACAGAAACATAACCAGGAGAATTGAAAAACAATTCCAGAGTGAGGTTACAGAGATAGCATCACACATGAAATTTATCCACAGCATCATTTACCAGCAGGCTATCGCAGCAAGGAAATATAAGACACTGGGTGCACATAGTGTCCCAGAATACCATTCACATGATTATATATAAGGGGAAAAGGATATTTGAATAGTTGAATTTTCACAAATCTTCATAACGATGTAAGGTATGACCACGAACTTCTTTTGGAACGCACGGTGTACTTGAAATAGTGACTGAACTAGAAGATGGGTTACGCATTTTTCCTTCACAAAGAGTGTCAAATTTGGCGACCTTTTCTGTGATGATTCAGTGGCTCTGAGCAGTGTGCCACAGGTTGATTTTTTTTAAAAATAAACACATTTAATCTGACCCTTTGGGGTGAAGAGTGAGTGATGAAGTAACTGCTTTGCTAAAGGAACTCAGACGGAGAAGAATACTTTTGAAAGCATTTCCATCCCTATGTAATTTTCTTACCAATATACTTGATTATCAACTATAACAACATTCACACGTGCACACTTAAATGGATGTCTGCAGCCTGTTTAAAATCTTCCAAATGAAGTTTCACTGGGTTTTGGACCCATTTGTTTACAAATGTAAAAATGAAATATCTTCCAATTAGTTTGCAAGAATAACTGCCTGACATCAGGAAGACGGAAATTTACTAGCCCAATTTCAACAAAAACCTTTGCATAATTGGTGGATGGCACTGAAAAATGAGAATCATGATTTAGTAAACACAGCCGCCAATGCCCTTCTCTCATGTGGATGGACGCCTCTTTGTAAGGAATCCTTTTCAACTCTGACAGCCACTAAAGCCAAGTTTTTTTTTCTTTTTTTAAAAGTTTATTTATTTTGAGAGAGAGAGAGAGAGCATGGGGGAGGGACAGAGAGATAAAGAGAGAGAGAACCCCAAACAAGCCCGGCATCGCCAGTGTGGAGCCCAACGCAGGGCCTGAACCCACAAGCCGTGAGATCATGACCTGAGCTAAAGTCAGGTGCCCAACTGACTGAGCCACCCAGGCGCCCCAAGCCAAGTATCTTTTTTTAACTGAACTTAGAACTTTGCTACCTTGCTATGTCATCTAATGTTAAAATTTTGGAAATGAAGCATATCCAGCCTCAATACGGGATAAAATATCAATTCTAGGGGGAACAGGGTGGCTCAGTTGGTTAAGCATCCAACTTTGACTGAGCTCATGATCTCATGGTTCACAGGTTCAAGCCCCACATCAGGCTCTGTGCTGACAGCTCAGAGCCTGGAGCCTGCTTCGGATTCTGTGTTTCCCTCTCTCTCTGCCCCTTACCCACTCATGCTCGCTCACTCGCTCGCTCTCTCTCTCTCTCCTCTCTCTCTCTCGAAACTAAATAAACATTAAAAACATCTTTTTAATAAAATCAAATATTAATTCCAGTGTAGAAAACAAAAAGTGGCAGATAGAAAAGGATTTTATAAGGCAGAACCCCTGTAGAAACTCATTTCCCTGAAAGATGATAGAGGGTGGAAGAAGAAGGTTCAGGAAGGAAGGTGGACCTCAGTCTTCAGCGAATAATCTGAGGGCTCCTGAGTACACAATCCATCTGTGAGAGTAGAGATCACTGGGGCTTCTCCCTAACCCTCCAGAGGATGCCTCTGCATGGCTTTGGGGCCATTTCTCATGCTCCCGTGCTCAGTGACCTGCCCTTCAAGACCCATCTCAAATGTCCTTTCCACGACGTTCTCTAAGCCATGAGTTGGAGGTGAGTTCCGCTTCCCTTCAACCACCCTGTTCAGCAGCACAAGTATGGCCTGTTGGGGAAATTCCAAAGAAGAGGATCCTAAGTGTCCAAGGGTAACTACCCACAGTGACATGAAGGAAAACCTCAAAATCATGAGAGAACACGCAGGTTCAAAATCAAGGAGGCAATAAAGCATCAAGGTGGTGGGCTGATCCAGGTGCGTGGTCCAGGACTGCATCCATACACGACACTCTCCACCCAGGCTGGTGTGCTCCCGTCCCTATCACTCAGTATGCTGGGGGGGGGGGGGGATCAAGTTGTAGCCATACATCCATTTAACAATATTTAAGAAATATTGTCAGATATTGTCAGATGCAGGGCCAGGCTGGGCACTTTCTACCTGATGTTGTAGTTATTTCTGCTCCTCCCTGAATTCCCCTACCCAACAGTGCTCCTATAGGGCAGACCTCTGTTCAGATTCGCAACTCCATGGGGTCTAGGATAAGGGCCCTCACAGATTTGATGAAGAGAGAGGGGATCTGTGAGCCCATCGTGAAGCCAAGGGACTCTCTCCAAAACGAGAGGCAGCTGGCTTGATTACAGGTTTCAGCTACCCTGGATAGCTCTCTCTCTTTCCTCCCCCCACCAAGACTAGTTTTTGTCTTCATGTCAGACTAACCTAGAATAAGTGGAAAGAGCAAAAAGATAATGCGGTAACAATTCCAAAGTGTTTTCCTTGTCTCTACCCTTGTCTGGACCTCTGCTCTGGCCGGATAATCCATAGGCCTTGAACCAAGACTCAGTCAGACTGTTTGGAAAGAGGTCTTATTTGTTGAGGCTTACAGCTTTTGGAGGGTTGCATGTGGAACATTGAGGAAGGAAGGAAGGAAGGAAGGAAGGAAGGAAGGAAGGAAGGAAGGAAGGAAGGAAGGAAGGAAGGAAGGGAGGGAGGGAGGGAGGGAGGGAGGGAGGGAGGGAGGGAGGGAGGGAGGGAGGGAGGGAGAAGGGGAGGGAGAAAGGGGAAGGGGACAGGGATGGGGAAGGGAAGGGAAGGGAAGGGAAGGGCTTGCCCAGGCCAGCCAGCAGCCAGTCAGTCAACAGAATCACCCTGATCGTGGGTAAAGAGGAAGAAAATCAGTCTCACATGGGTCTGCTCCCAACACAGCCATGTTCTTAAGCCTCCCTCTGAACTTTCAGTCCTGTTGTCTGTGAGTCTAGAATGTTCCTCTGCCCTCTTTCACTGTTGTGATGGTTAACTGTATGTGTCAACTTGACTGTGCCATAAGGTGCCCAGATTAAACACTATTTTGGGGTGTGTCTGTGAGGATGTTTCCAGATAATATCAGCACTTGAATCATGGGCTCAGCAAAGTAGATTACCCCCTCCCCCAATGTGAGGGAGCATCATTCAATCCACGGAGGGCCTGAATAGAAACAAAGGCAGAGGAAGGGAGGATTCCTTCCCTTCCTGTCTGTTTCTTTGAACTGAGACATTAGTCTCCTCCTGCCCTTGGACTGTGAATTACATCATTAGATCCCCTGGTTCTCAGGCCTTTTGACTAAAATTACACTCCTGGCTTTCCTGGGTCTCCAGCTCACTGAGAGCAGATGGTGAGACTTCTCAGCCTCCATAATCTCATGAGCCAATTTCTCATAATAAACATATGTCTGTATATCTACCAGTTCTGTTTCTTGTGGAACTTGACTTATATACATGTCAAGCTTCCTTTTGAAAAATTTTACTGATGCCTCACCCTAAAAGTAAGGTCCATATTCAACATCATTACTATCACCTGAGGAACATCTTAAAATCCAGATTCCTAAACCTACTGATTCTCTGGCAGGTGACACATGCATTGAAGTTTGAGAAGTTTTATTCTATTCATTCAAAAGGCATACACTAGGCACTTAATCTTTGCCCTCAATGTACTAGGTTTTTCCTGAATGTCTTCACTTTGTATAATAGTTCTTTATCTTCCCCCACTATTATATTGCGAGATACTGGGGAAGAAGGACCATGTCTTACATTCCTTTGTATCATTGGGATGTCTGGCACAGAAAAGTTGCTAACTAAATGATTTTAGATTAAATGATTAATCAAAATAATGTTTCTATATCTCTGGAGAAGCTGTATTTTTTCACCTGAAAATTTTATTTCAAGAGTTTAATTCAGGGAGCCTGGCACTGGTCCCAGAAATGAAGGAAGTGCAACAGTTATGGTCTGGTCAGAACAGAACTGTCACCTCCATGGTCTACACGGCTTACATACATCACACGTCCAAAAGAAAAGTTAGCTATTTTGAGGACCATATAAGTTTATTATTATGAAACTGACTAGCAACTGAAGATCATAATGGTGTTCGTGAAGCAGCTAAGTCCAGCCTTCCTATCTCCCCCATTGTGCACCAGTGAGAAATTAGCTTCTGGATGGAAGGTAGGACTTGTAATTATGCATTCCTTTAAGAATCACTTATTGTCCCTCTAACCTGCACTCAGCTGTCTGCTACACTCTGAGATACAGAAATAAAAGACAGGCTTCACTTCCAGAAGCAAACTATGTCACAGGACCACTTATCTGCTACATTTTTATCAGACTGAGGATGTCTCAGCATAGAAAAATCTTTCTGATACTGCACTGATTCAGTCACCCAAAGTTTTTATGGTCCCTCCCCACTTTCTAGAGGGTAGGAGATGTCCTCAATGGCTCATTGAAGACACCATTTAAAATCCATTAAAGAGTTCAGAACCAAGGACAGAACTCTCTGGCACCTGGAGACAAAAATTCAGGTCTAGTTTAATGCAAACATTTAATTAGCCTCTACCTACTAGGTAATTCAAGCTACTCGGGATTCAGGGATTAAGGAGGCACAACCACAATCCTATAAGAAGCCCCCAAATATGGCTGTGACAGGGACACAGCACACATGTACAGTGTGATGTGACAATGATCATCAGTCATGTTCAGATGATATTTCTCCCCTTGTCCTCCAAGATCGTCAGAACTTTATCAGTCGTGTCCCTTTCCACAGAAAAGGCTAGGGCTTGTTTGGAATAGAAGTTGGCAAAATATTTCACAGATTACGATTGTCTTTTGCCTTAGGCTACATCTGTCCAAATTGGATTTACTTGAACAACGGGAAAGCTATTACAACGGCAGTCTTTCAGCACTGTAATCTAATGAGATGGCTTTGGATACTATTAAAAGTTAAATCAGTCGATAAATGAAATATTAAAATCACCAGAGAATTGGCCCAATGTACAAAATATTAACACTGCAAGCTCTAAATCAAGTGCTGAACATGAATTTTAGCCAAAGCCATTAAAAGAGTGTGGACTCTGTCCTGAATTTTGGAGCTGTGCCTGAGGAGAGTTTTTCAAAACCTCAGGTTCTCCTCTTGTTGGAGCCTTGGTGTGAGAGAGCTCCACACTGAGGGCTCTCTCAGGACACTTGACACTGGAAAATCTCTGGAGCCCACAACATTTGGGAAATGATGCATCAAATCATAGGGCAATGTGACGAGTGCTTTATCTATTAATCATCACATTGCCCCACTAGACCATGATGGCCTTGAGGACAGGGGCTGGGTCTCACTCACCTCTGTATGCCCTTCTCTTAGCACAGTGTCTTTCGGAATACAGGTGCTCACCAAATGTTAACTTCAATCTCCTTCCTCTGATTCCTTCTCTCCCTTCCTCTCTCCCTCCCTCTCCCTTTCTCCCCTTTCTCTCTGGGTGCCATAAGGGTTCCCTGTCAAAGCTGTATGCACCCTTTAAGGCTCAGTTCAAACCCCACCTCTTCTTGGTGTCAGAATCACACTCTCTTCCACAGTCAACCCCTCCTCACATGGCTTGATGTTTGAACGTTTCTTGCACCATTTTTTTTTCCATTGAGTTACAGTTACCTGTACAAACACATATCACTGTCTTTTTTCAGGTTCTCCTAGACTCAGGCCCTGAGACAAGGATCCAAGTTCAAATGGTTTACTTGGCAGATGGAAGGAACACTTGAATGGGAGCAGCCTAGAAATACAGGAAAGAAGGGTGGTAAATAAAAAGTGTGGTACCAAGCCAGTTACCAGTAGGTGACTGGTACTTTATCTCAAGAGACAACTCTGAAAAGTGGTATAAAAACCATCCCTCCAAATTATCCACCTAAGGGGCAAGATAGCTGGGGTATTTATACACCAGCTTCCAGAAGTACTTACGTAAGGACTGCTCCCAGAGATTGCTCCCCAGTACATCTAACCTGCCACATTACAGCCTCCTTCTGTAATTCCAGGGGGAAAAATTCAAGCACAGGGTAGGCTAGGTCTCTTCCCCCTACCACCTCCAAATTCCTATGTTGTAAGCCTTAACCCTAATGTTACTGTACGTGGAGATAAGGCATTTAGGAGGTAATTACGGTTAAGTGAAGTCATAAGGATGGAATCCTAATCCAATAGGATTGGTAGCCTCAAAAGGAGAGAAAGAGAAGTCTCCCTCTCTAAGTGCATGCACCAAGGGAAAGCCACGTGAGGGCACAGTGAGAAGGCAGCCATGTGCAAGCCGGGAAGAGAGCATTCAGCAGAAATGAATTGGCAGGAACCTGAATCCTGGACTTTCTAGCCTCCAGAGCTATGAGAATAAGTTTCTGTTGTTTAAGCCACACAGTCTGTGGTATTTTGTTACAGGAGTCCGAATGTTTGGAGGGTTGTACACTGAAAGGTCAGAAGAATATGGGAGGTATATTCTTCTGAAGGTATCTCTTCTGTCCCATGTACAGGACCGTGAGTCCAAGAGCTTCGACCATGCAATGTTGTCTTCCCTGAGTACAAACCAGAGAGAGAAGGGAAGCAACACTTCTTGAGCCCTTACTACATGTCAGGCACCATGCCAGACATTTAAAAAAATCTACTTTATTAAGGCATCATTCACATACAATAAAATGCACACATTTTAAGTGTAAAATTTGGTTAAATTTCACTAAGGTGCATAGACATGTAACTCCCCCCACAATCAAGATACGGGACTCCTTCTTTCACCCAAAGATTCTCTCGTGCCCCTCCCCAGTTAATTCCTACCCCACCCCTGGTTTCAGGTTACCATTGATTTCTTTCTTTCTTTCTTTCTTTCTTTCTTTCTTTCTTTCTTTCTTTTTTTTCTTTCTTTCCTTTTCTTTCTTTCCTTCTTTCTTAGGGAAAAAATGTGTATGGAGGAGGGACAGAGGGAGAGAGAGAGAGAGAGAGAGAGAGAGAGAGAGAGAGAGAGAGAGAATCTTAAGCAAGCTCCACATTCAGCATGGAGCCCAATGTGGGACGCAATCCCACAACCCTGGGATCATGCCCTGAGCTGAAACCAAGAATCCAGATGTTCAATGGATTGAGCCACCCAGGTATCCCACCACTGATCTGCTTTCTATCACTACTGATCAGATTTCTCTTACCTAGAGTTTCATATAGAATCACATAATATGCAGTCTTTTCTGTCAGGTCCCTTCTGTCTGCATAATGTTTTTTGCGAATCATCCATAATGACTCATGTATCAACAGTTCATTCTCTTTAATGCTAAGCAGAATTTCATTGTATGAATATATCATAATTTATTTGTTTGCCCACTGGTGGACTTTTGGGTTGTTTCCAGTTGAAGCTATTGTTAACAAAACTCTTATCAATATTTGTGCATAAGCTTTTCTGCAACAAATGCTTTTATTTCTCTTGGATAGCTTCCAAAGAGTCAAATTGCTGGGTCATATGGTAAGTAAGTACATGTTTAACTTAATTAATTAATTAATTAATTAATTAATTAATTAATTTTGGAGAGAGCGCATGAGTGGGGGAGAGTGGCAGAGGGAGAGAGAGAATCTTACCGGCTCCATGCTGTAAGATTGGAGCCTGATGGAGGGGCTCAATCCCACAACCCTGGGATCATGACCTGAACTGAAATCAAGAGCCGAACACTCAACCAACTGAGCCAGCCAGGTGCCCCAGTGCATGTTTAACTTTGTGTGAAATTGTATGCTAGGAATTCTTAATTTATCTCATTTAATTTTTTCACCACTCAACAATGAGGGTATAATTAGTCCTGCTTTTTGAGTACACTGAGGCTCAGAGAAGGGAAATGACTTGCCTAAGCTCATACAGCTGGTAAGGATGGATTTGGGATACACACCCAAGTTTATCTATCCCCAAATCCTGTGTTTTTTTCATGAAATCAACCCACTTTCCTTTACTGACTCAGCAAGGAGGACTTGACGTTGAAACCCCCCCCCCCCAAAAAAAAAACAGATAAAGACTTACTTACATCCTTCTAATCTCTAAAATTACCTAGTCCAAGAAAGGTTAAATGATCCCATTGGGGTGAGGCAAGCTTGGGATGGAGAAAGAAAGATGATTACAGAGGCAGAGAACTTGGCTGGGCCAGACTTAGGACAAGCACAAAGATACTACCAGCTACCACAAAAGCTGCCAAAACGGAGAAGACAAGCTTATACCTACCAGTGTAGAGCTCCTAGTTCTGAAAGCCATAAGTGATTGCCTACAGCCTGACAGGCTGAAAATATAACCAATGAATAATGAGGATGAAAGAACCAGTCCTTGCTTTTCAGTCAGCGTCTGAGAAAGAGTTTTAAAACTCTGCCAGTGTCGAGGCAGCAAAGTGATTGCTGACCAAAGCAATCTAATCAATTAAAACCTAGTGAATACTCCTCCACACAGGCTTCAGAACTCACAAATGGGAGAATCTATTCACTGGAACGAGGAAGTAGTTGGGGTCAAGTTCAGATCTCTACAATCTGTAAAGGTGGAATTGACCTGTATGGCAAATCTGTTACTGCTAAAGATGCCCACTTTGGCTAAAGTCCAGAAATAGATACTATTAAAAATGCATTCGAATGGCCATGTTTACATCTCTATGGTCAACTGAAAGCCTCTGCTCATATAAAATGAAGCCCCCTCTGTATATTATAGTCTTTAGTGCATGTCAATACACAATAACGTGCTTGAATTTCATAGAATTAGAGTTCTTGAAAAAGTGGGGAATATTCCTTGAGTGCATGGCCAGTATAGGAGATTAAACATATACATTACACAACAACAACCAGGAATCATACATTTTAGTGTGACCCAGTCACCCTGATGAATCACATAACTACTGGGGGTCTCCGCCTTGCCACTTGGAACTAAGGGAAACAACCTCTAGGCAACTTACCTCACGGGATGCTCTAATGTAGAAGTATGCCAGAAGGTACTTTGGGAATAAGTGGTGCTGTGTTAATGTAAGGTTTTTAAACATTTAAATTGCTTAGCTATTAAGTGATTCTCTGTTTGTGTTAATTGTTCATTGTTAAGATGTATTTCTGGCAGATGGAACACGTGTTAATCCCTTTCCCCTCGAAAGGTCACTAAAGTGGCAGCAAAATCATGTTAAAAGTGTGAATCCACAGAGACGAAGGGACTAGTACAGGAAACCACTGGAAGTAAGAGAAGTCGATTAATTTCCAAAGCTGGAGGAGAGGCTAAGGGAAGCTTCACTCAAGGACTATATTTTTTTTAATATGAAATTTATTGTGAAATTGGTTTCCATACAACACCCAGTGCTCATCCCAACAGGTGCCCTCCTCAATACCCATCACCCATGATCCCCTCGTTCCCACCCCCATCAACCCTCAGACTGTTCTCATTTTTTAAGAGTCTCTTATGGTTTGGCTCCCTCCCTCTCTAACTTTTTCTTTTCCTTCCCCTCCCCCATGGTCTTCTGTTAAGTTTCTCAGGATCCACATAAGAGTGAAAACATATGGTATCTGTCTTTCTCTGTATGGTTTATTTCACTTAGCATCACACTCTCCAGTTCCATCCATGTTGCTACAAAGGGCCATATTTCCTTCTTTCTCATTGCCACGTAGTACTCCATTGTGTATATAAACCACAATTTCTTTATCCATTCATCAGTTGATGGACATTTAGGCTCTTTCCATAATTTGGCTACTGTTGAGAGTGCTGCTATATACATTGGGGTACAAGTGCCCCTATGCACCAGCACTCCTGTATCCCTTGGGTAAATTCCTAGCAGTGCTATTTCTGGGTCATAGGATAGGTCTATTTTTAATTTTTTGAGAAACCTCCACACTGTTTTCCAGAGCAGCTACACCAGTTTGCATTCCCACCAACAGTGCAAGAGGGTTCCCGTTTCTCCACATCCTCGTCAGTATCTACAGTCTCCTGATTTGTTCATTTTAGCCACTCTGACCGGCGTGGGGTGGTATCTGAGTGTGGTTTTGATTTTTATTTCCCTGTTGAGGAGTGACGTTGAGCATCTTTAATGTGCCTGTTGGCCATCTGGATATCTTCTTTAGAGAAGTGTCTATTCATGTCTTCTGCCCATTTCTTTACTGGATTATTTGTTTTTCGTGTGTGGAGTTTGGTGAGCTCTTTATAGATTTTTGATACTAGCCCTTTGTCCGATGTCATTTGCAAATATCTTTTCCCATTCTGTTGGTTGCCTTTTAGTTTTGTTGATTGTTTCCTTTGCTGTGCAGAAGCTTTTTCTCTTGATGAGGTCCCAATAGTTCATTTTTGCTTTTAATTCCCTTGCCTTTGGAGAAGTGTCAAGTAAGAAATTGCTGCAGCTGAGGTCAGAGCGGTTTTTTCCTGCTTTCTCCTGTAGGGTTTTGATGGTTTCCTGTCTCACATTCAGTTCCTTTATCCACTTTGAGTTTATTTTTGTGAATGATGTAACAAAGTGGTCTAGTTTCATCCTTCTGCATGGTGCTGTCCAGTTCTCCCAGCACCATTTGTTAAAGAGACTGTCTTTTTTTCCATTGGATATTTTTTCCTGCTTAGTCAAAGATTAGTTGGTCATATTTTTGTGGGTCTAATTCTGGGGTTTCTATTCTATTCCATTGGTCTATGTGTCTGTTTTTGTGCCAATACCATGCTGTCTTGATGATTACAGCTTTGTGGTAGAGGCTAAAGTCTGGGATTGTGATGCCTCCTGCTTTGGTCTTCTTCTTCAAAATTACTTTGGCTATTCGGGGCCTTTTGTGGTTCCATATGAATTTTAAGATTGCTTGTTCTAGCTTTGAGAAGAATGCTTGTGCAATTTTGATTGGGATTGCATTGAATGTGTAGATTTCTTTGGGTAGTACAGACATTTTAACAATATTTATTCTTCCAATCCATGAGCATGGAATGTTTTTTCCATTTCTTTATATCTTCTTCAATTTACTTCATAAGCTTTCTATAGTTTTCAGCATACAGATCTTTTACATCTTTGGTTAGGTTTATTCCTAGGTATTTTATGCTTCTTGGTGCCATTATGAATGGGATCAGTTTCTTTGTCTTTCTGTTGCTTCATTATTAGTGTATAAGAATGCAACTGATTTCTGTACATTGATTTTGTATCCTGCGACCTTGCTGAATCCATGTATCAGTTCTAGCAGACTTTTGGTGGAGTCTATCAGGTTTTCCACGTATAATATCATGTCATCAGCAAAAAGTCAAAGCTTGACTTCATCTTTGCCAATTGTGATGCCTTTGATTTCCTTTTGTTGTCTGATTGCTGATGCTAGCACTTCCAACACTATGTTAAACAACAGCGGTGAGAGTGGACATCCCTGTTGTGTTCCTGATCTCACGGGGAAAACTCTCAGTTTTTCCCCATTGAGGATGATATTAGCTGTGGGCTTTTCATAAATGGCTTTTATGATGTTTAAGTATGTTCCTTCTATCCCGACTTTCTCGAGGGTTTTTATTAAGAAAGGATGCTGAATTTTGTCAGATGCTTTTTCTGCATCGATTGACAGGATATATGGTTCTTATCTTTTCATTTATTAATGTATCACATTGATTGATTTGTGAATGTTGAACCAGGCCTGCAGCCCAGGAATGAATCCCACTTGATCATGGTGAATAATTCTTTTTATATGCTGTTTAATTCGATTTGCTAGTATCTTGTTGAGAATTTTTGCATCCATATTCATCAGGGATATTGGCCTGTAGTTCTCTTTTTTCCTGGATCCCTGTCTGGTTTAGGAATCAAAGTAATGCTGGCTTCATACAATGAGTCTGGAAGTTTTCCTTCCCTTTCTATTTTTTGGAACAGCTTGAGAAGGATAGGTATTATCTCTGCTTTAAATGTCTGGTAGAATTCCCCTGGGAAGCCATCTGGTCCTGGACTTTTATTAGTTGGGGAGATTTTTGATAACTGATTCAATTTCTTTCCTGGTTATGGGTCTATTCAAGTTTTCTATTTCTTCCTGTTTGAGTTTTGGAAGTGTGTGGGTGCTTAGGAATTTGTCCATTTCTTCCAGGTTGTCCAGTTTGTTGGCATATAATTTTTAATAGTATTCCCTGATAATTGTTTGTATTTCTGAGGGATTGGTTGTAATAATTCCATTTTATTCATGATTTTATCTATTTGGGTCATCTCCCTTTTCTTTTTGAGAAGCCCGGCTAGAGGTTTATCCATTTTGTTTATTTTTTCAAAAAACCAACTCTTGGTTTCATTGATCTGCTCTACAGTTTTTTTAGATTCTATATTGTTTATTTCTGCTCTGATCTTTATTATTTCTCTTCTTCTGCTGGGTTTGGGGTGTCTTTGCTGCTCTGCTCCTATTTCCTTTAGGTCTGCTGTTAGATTTTGTGTTTGGGACTTTTCTTGTTTCTTGAGATAGGCCTGGATTGCAATGTATTTTCCTCTCAGGACTGCCTTCACTGCATCCCAAAGCATTTGGATTGTTGTGTTTTCATTTTCGTTTGTTTCCATATATTTTTAAATTTCTTCTCTAATTGCTTGGTTGACCCACTCATTCTTTAGTAGGGTGTTCTTTAACCTCCATGCTTTTGGAGGTTTTCCAGACTTTTTCCTGTGGTTGATTTCAAGCTTCATAGCATTGTGGTCTGAAAGTGTACATGGTATGATCTCAATTCTTTTATACTTATTAAGGGCTGTTTTGCGACCCAGTATGTGATCTATCTTGGAGAATGTTCCATGTGTACTCAAAAATAAAGTATATTCTGTTGCTTTGGGATGCAGAGTTCTAAATATGTCTGTCAAGTCCATCTGATCCAATGTATCATTCAGGGCCCTTGTTTCTTTATTGATCCTGTGTCTAGATGACCTATCCATTGTTGTAAGTGGAGTATTAAAGTCCCCTGCAATTACCACATTCTTATCAGTAAGGTTGGTTTGTGTTTAATTGTTTTATATATTTGGGGGCTTCCGTATTCAGTGCATAGACATTTATAATTGTTAGCTCTTCCTGATGGCTAGACCCTGTAATCATTATATAATGCCCTTCTTCATCTCTTGTTACAACCTTTAATTTAAAGTCTAGTTTGTCTGATATAAGTATGGCTACTCCAGCTTTCTTTTGACTTCCAGTAGTATGATAGATAGTTCTCCATCCCCTCACTTTCAATCTGAAAGTGTCCTCAGGTCTAAAATGAGTCTCTTGTAGACAGCAAATAGATAGGTCTGTTTTTTTTATCCATTCTGAAACCCTATGTCTTTTGGTTGGAGCATTTAGTCCATTTACATTCAGTGGTATTATGGAAAGGTATGGGTTTAGAGTCATTGTGATGTCTGTAGGTTTCATGCTTGTAGTGATGTCTCTGGTACTTTGTGGTCCTTGCAACATTTCACTCACAGAGTCCCCCTTAGGATCTCTTGTAGGGCTGGTTTAGTGGTGATGAATTCCTTCAGTTTTTGTTTGTTTGGGAAGACCTTTATCTCTCCTTCTATTATGAATGACAGACTTGCTGGATAAAGGATTCTCGGCTGCATATTTTTTCTGTTCATCACATTGAAGATTTCCTGCCATTCCTTTCTAGCCTGCCAAGTTTCAGTAGATAAGTCTGCCACTAGTCTTATGGGTCTCCCTTTATATGTTAGAGCATGTTTATCCCCAGCTGCTTTCAGAATTTTCTCTTCATCTTTGTATTTTGCCAGTTTCACTATGATATGTCGTGCAAAAGATCAATTCAAGTTACGTCTGAAGGGAGTTCTCTGTGCCTCTTGGATTTCAATGCCTTTTTCCTTCCCCAGTTCAGGGAAGTTGTCAGCTATGATTTGTTCAAGTACACCTTCAGCCCCTTTCTCTCTCTCTTTCTCTTCTGGAATTCCTATTATATGGATATTGTTCTGTTTGATTGCATCACGTAGTTCTCTAATTCTCCCTCATACTCCGGGATTTTTTTATCTTTGTCTCAGCTTCCTCCATAATTTTATCTTCTAATTCACCTATTCTCTCCTCTGCCCTTCAATCTGAGCTGTGGTAGCCTCCATTTTATTTTTCATTTTTTAGCTCCTCATGACTATTTCTTAGTCCCTTGATCTCTGTAGCAATAGATTCTCTGCTGCCCTCTATACTTTTTTCAAGCCCAGCGATTAATTTTATGACTATTATTCTAAACTCCCGTTCCATTATATTGGTTAAATCATTTTTTGATCAATTCGTTAGCTGTCGCTACTTCCTGGAGTTTCTTTTGAGGAGAATTCTCCCGTTTCGTCATTTTGGATAGTCCCAGGTGGCAGGGAACTGCAGGGCTCTTCCCCTGTGCTGTCTGGAGTAACTTGTGTTGGTGGGTGGGGCCGCAGCCAGACCTGATGTCTGCCCCCAGCCCACCGCTGGGGCCAGTCAGACTGGTGTGTACCTTATCTTCCCCTCTCCCAGGGGCAGGACTCACTGTGGGGTGGTGTGGCTCATCTGGGCTGCTTGCACCCTGCCCGGCTTGTGGTGCAGCTTTGATGGGATCTGGCGTATTAGCCGGGGTGGCTCCACAAGGTGCACAGGGGTGGGAGGGGCAGGCTCAGCTTGCTTTGCCATCAGTGGTCCCCTGTGGGAGAGGCGCTGTGGCACCAGGAGGGAAGCCGACCCATCAGAGGGATGGACTCACAGAAGCACAGCATTGGGTGTTTGCACAGTACAAGCAAGTTCGGTGAACTGGTTCCCTTTGGGGTTTCGGCTGGGGGATGGGCGAGGGAGATGGCGCTGGCCAGCGCCTTTGTTCCCCACCGAGCTGAGCTCTGTCTTCTAGGACTCAACACCTCTCCCTCCCAGTGTCCTCTCGCCCTCCTGCTCTCCGAGCAGAGATGTTGACTTTTAACATTCCAGATGTTAAGTCCTGCTGGCTGTCAGAACTCATGGAGTCCAGCCCCTCCGCTTTTGCAAGCCAGACTTCAGGGGCTCTGCCTTGCCCAGTGGGCTGCCCCTCCACTGTCCCGGCTCCCTCCCGCCAGTCCGTGTAGCACGCACCTCCTCTCTGCCCTTCCTACCCTCTTCCGTGGGCCTCTTGTCTACGCCTGGCTCCAGAGAGTCCGTTCTGCTAGTCTTCTGGCGGTTTTCTGGGTTATTTAGGCCAATGTGGGCGGAATCTAAGTGATCAGCAGGCCGCAGCAAGCCCAGCGTCCTCTTACACCACCATCTTCTGAACCTCTCCAAGGACTATATCTACAGGAAGTCACCTAGGAGCTCAGGACATAGGGTTACCAGGTCCCCTGAAGGCAGGTGGGAGGCATAAGGCACAAGACAAGGAAGGAAGGTGAGAGTCTACACAGAGAGGGCAGATGCCACTGGAACTCTTCCCTTCCAGACATTTATTCTTTGATCAGATGTACACGCCCCAGAGGGATGATATGCAAGATAATTCACTGGGGTATGGGAAGAAAATACTAGAGCTTCTATTTCTAGTTTTTCTTAACACAGAAATAAAACTAGGCTCTACTAATACTTACTACACTGATCGGGAGTCATACATGTAAGGCACTCATATATAAACATACAAAGATGGACAGCAAGAGCAAAGTCAATGTTAGCTCAAGAGAAGTTGGACCAGAGAAGTTATAGCCTGTTTGCCAGAGTAAGAGAGACAGCCTGTAAACAGTGGCATTACATGAGTCTAACCACCGAACAGTGGAACACTCTGACCCCCTTTCTGTGTCTAAGGAAATACTTCCCATGCAGGAGATGGGAAGGTACCGTTCTGGAGAATATGGTCAACTGGAGGGAAGACCAAATCATACTGACAGTCAGTGTGCCCCAGTGAAAACTGTCGGAAACTCAATGGTTCCACTTGTAGGCAAGCCCTCTCCCACTTGTATTGTATACAAAGACACAGAGAAAACTCCATTTCACTTTTGATGTCACTTGTAAATATGAACAGACAACCTGAAAGAAACAGAAATCTGGGGAAAGCCTCTAGCATGAAAAACAAGGACCAAAATAAAAAACTTGAAGGAAATAGAAACAAAAAAGACAATACAATGAAGAATTCCAGAATCCCAAAATGATTTCTGGGGACAAACAAAGCAAAACAAAAATATGTATAAGAAGAGAAACATGAACATAATATACGATTTGAGTATAGAAATAGTAATTAATAATGACTCCATCGGGAAGTAACTATAAGGCAAGAACGGAGGGTGTGTGAGTGGGCACTGGGTTGTAAGGAAGCTAAATTCCTGTCCGCCATACTGGGAGTCAGTAGGTGATGCCTCAACATGGCAAGCCATGAAATACAGTACAGGATTCTGGGAAGATGGCCGTGAGATCAGTGGTTTTTTAAATCTAAGTCACAGCTCTAAAAACACATAGAACAACTAAGGTGGAAAACACAAAAACCCACATATGACCTCTACAACAAAACCAGGTGTCAGGATACACCCATGAGCTCCCGAGTTATGAGTGGGTTGAGGACAAACCACATGCAGGCTCTCAGCATCTGCGCAGAAGGACGCAGTGCAGCAATGGGTAGATGCAAGAACTGTAAAGTAACCAACAAGCACTCACCAGAGAGCTCAGAGGGCCCATGTTGTGACAGCCAGAACCGTGAGGGGTTTACACACCCCAGTAGCACTTGAGTCCATGGTGCCCTCCATATGCTGGGAGGGGGATGGGCCAGTCCGGGCCCCGTGAATTCTCAGAATCGCTCAGCCAAAGTTTCTTTCCAGGAAGAAGTAACCACACTAAAACCACTGCTGGGAACAGAACCTACACTGAGGAGGACAATAAAGGGAAAATAAAAAAAAAAAATAAAGTCTAGATAAAACTGGAGAAGGAGAACAGAGCCAGGAATGCTTAGAAAGTAGTTAAGTCTACTTGCACAAAAACAGTAGAAGAGGGAACTCCCAAGCCACAAAATTAGAGAAAGTCTCCCAAACCAGCTTACTTTCTGATAGTTCAAGAAAACTAAATCATTAAAAAAAAAAAAAAAAAAAAAAGATCGTCACAAGCATCAAGACAAAATGCAATGCAAAGTTATAAAAACAAACAAACAAAAAAAGATTAGAATAACATCACAAAGGATAATGAAAGCACACCAGAAAGACAACTCAACAAAACAGATAAACACTACAACTTAATATCTCAAAATGGGCTAAAATATATTGAAAGGTGGTACAAGCTATGAAAGAATAATATTATTCAGAATCATAAAAAATCACAAATGAACTAAAGAACACAGAAAATTAGACATTTGTAAAGTTCACTTCAGAAATGAAGGCAAAACAAGGGGGCATAAACACAATAGATAATGCCTTAAGAGAAGCAGACCATTAAAGGAGGGGGGTTGGAAGGAAAAAAAAGTTTTTAAAGAAAAAAACGAAAAGAATTGCAGATTAAAAAATAATGAGAACACAGGTAATGAAGAACATATATAATGGAGGACCTCAAAGACCAAAAACCTCGATAGGGGAACAGATTAAGTTCTAGATGTAAATATCGATTTATAGAAAATACAAAGATGGAAGAACACATTAAACTATACTGTGTTAATGCAATCAGCAAAATCCCAACTGTGGGAAACCCAACAGGACAAATAATCTAGAATCTCCCACAAATAAATTACAAGGAAGTCAACAAAATGGAGAGGGACTCCATTAGTTACTAGAACTGCCATAACAGAGTACCACAGATGGGGAGGGGTGCTTAATCAACATAAGTTTATTTTCTCGCAGTTCTGGAGGCTGGAAGTCCAAGATCAAGGTGTTGGTTTCTTCTGGAGCCTCTCTCCTTGGCTTGCGGATACCCACCAGTTCTGCCCTATATCTGTGTCCTAATATCTTCTTATAAGGACAGTAGTTACATGGGACTAGGCCCCCATCTTAATGACCTCATTGCAACCAACCACAGCTTTAAAGAGCCTAACTCCAAATACAGTCACATTCTGATATACTGGAGGCTAGGACTTCAACATATGAATTTGGGGGGTGGGGGTGGACATAATTCAGGAGCCTGTAGATTAAAAGAGACTTAAAGGGGCACCTGGGTGACTTAGTCAATTGAGCGACCGACACTTGATTTTGGCTCAGATCACGATCCCAGCATCAGACTTCGCACTGAGCATGGAGTCTGCTTAAGGTTCTCTCTCTCTGACTCTCTCTCTCCCTCTTCTTCTGCCCCTCTACCCCACTCAAGATCTCTCTCTCTAAAATGAAATGAAATAAATAAATAAAATAAATAAAAATATAAGAGACTTAAAATTAGCACTTCACAAAGTAAATATTTGGGCGATAAGACTATTAAGAAAAATAAAGACGTGGAGACAACAGTTAGGATAGCAAATAATTTAGGGGGGAAGATCGGGGCTGTGTATGGCCATGGGCATGCAGAAGGCATCGAGGGCGACTCCAACTTCTATCTCTTGACAAGGGAGGGGTTTACAAGGGAGTTCCTCTTCTAGATTTTTTTTCTTTAAGTAACCTCTCTACCCAGCATAGGGCTCCAACTCATCACCCCGAGATCAAGAATCGCACGCTCTGCCGACTGAGCCAGCCAGGTGCCCCTGGAGCTCCTCTTGTAATAGTTCATTACGCTGTACGTGCTTTATGTAGTATTTGTGTTATGCTTAACAAAAATAAATAGAAAAATAAATATGTTGGTATTCTGGAACATGATGATAAATATAAGAAGTAGTTGAAAGGATAGGAGGTTTCTGCATTTGGGAGAAATGGAGGCAGGGACTGCACATACATACTTCAATGCCTACAACATAAATCCTGTAGTTGCTAAAGGCTTTTCATTTACCTATAGTATACCCTTATGAAAAGTATAAAAATTTAAATTAAAAAGCATATATTCCCATTTGGGTCTGTCTTAGTAAACCGTGTATACTCCAGTGACTAGCCCATTGCTAGAAACTTAGCACACATACCCAATAAATAGACCTCTAACACATGGACACTTGATTTCATTCCAGAATCAGAGACAGACAGTATCTAAACCTAGGTGTGCCTCGTTTACCTTGGAAAATGGCTTTATTTTTTTATTTTTTGAAAATGGCTTTAATCTGTGCCTAGAACATGGGCACATCCATGTAAGAAATCAGATGCTAAAACATACAGTAGTAAGGTCCAGAGCTTGGATTTGATTATTCAGGCAAATTCACTTCATAAATGGTATTGTGGGGGAAGATTTGATTATACTTAGGATATGTAAAAGTGCCCAACACTTTGTCAGTCTCATAGTAGATGTGCAAAAAATTTTCAGTAATTATTAATAGAGCCACCAACCTAGGGCCTCAGCGAGTGACACCAAAAATGGACAATGAACATTGGCCAAAGCTGTTCTTTTGCTAAGTCACAATCCATATAGAGATATTTCCAGGCCAATAGCTAATCTTCAGCCCTTTGTGATGCTTGAAAAGAAGGTTCCAGAACATCTTCTCACACACAACATATAAACTAAGTTTTCACAACCAAAGACTGTGAGGGTATTAGCTACAGAGAGTTGCAAAGATGGGCTGATGTTCAACTCGATTCTATTGGTCTTTAGGTAGTACTCAGCCACCTTTGGGTTTTCCAGACTCCACTGAAATGATGGTCCTGCGCTTCATTGACAGGTACAGACCCCCGCGAAGGCTCACAAGGAAATTTTCTTTTGAAAAGACATCAGTCAGCTCAGGCTGCCACAACGAAATACCATAGACTGGGTAGCCAAAACAACAGAGCATTTATTTTTCATGTTTTTGGAGGCTGGGAAGTCCAAGATCAAGGTGCTGGCCAAGTTGGCTCCTGGTGAGCACTCTCTTCCTGGCTTGTAGACGGCCACCTTCTCACCATACCCTCACATGGCCTTTTCTCTGAATGTACATGGAGAGGAGGAGACCACTGGTGTTTCTTCTTCTTATAAGGGTGCCAGCCCTATCAGATTAGGGATCTGCCCTTATGACATCATTTAACCTCTGTCACCTCATCATGGGTCCTATTGCCAAATACAGCCACACTGGAGCTTCTACAGTGAATTTTGGGAGAACGCAAACATTCAGTCCATGACAAAGGGCATCATCAGTAACAATCGTATATTGATAACTTACATGTTGTAGCACTTTACAGTTTACAAACACTTGCACACCCTACTTTCGTTTGAACCTCTCAGCAGAAGGCAAGCAGTGAAAGGATTATTGCATCACATTTGCAGATAAAAAAAAGTCTTGGGATGTTTTAAAAGATGCAATTAAACCAGCTACCTTTCAAGAATTTCTTGATTTAATGCATATACAGGTTGGGTGTTTTTATAAGAAAGAAAACAAAATCACATTAAATATGTATGTTAAGCTCATGTTACCATTCCAGCAAAAAAGATTTGGAAAAGTGGAGTGATCCTTTTTTCTTTCTCTCATGAATTCTCTTATTGTTTTTTTTTCCCCACCAGATGCTAACAAGACCCAATTTTCAAATCAATGCTCTACAAATTAGTCACAGTACAGGAAGTCATGCCCCTCTGCTATATACATCAGCCCTCACGTGGCATCTGGAGCCATGCAGGGTCAGTTCATACACAGCCACAGCTTGAAGGTCTGGGTCAAGAAGCCGACTACCCCCAGAACCACACTCACTGGGGCAATGGAGCCTGCTCGAAACAGCTCAGCACTCAAAAGGCAGCTGGCCTACCCCAGTAGGCAGGAAATTAAGCCACGGCCACTCCAGACCAATTTCCCTGCCTTCTATCCAACCCATCCGCTCTAGGACCTACAGAGGACAGACTTTTCTCATCCGGGACTCAGCTCCTCCTCTGCATCTGATGGCTACACCTCCCTGACTTCCCTGAGGAAGACCTTGCAAAGTATGTCCCCTCAGAAGGCCGGTCTCGAAACTTAATCCCAAGAAGAAAAGGAGACTCTGTTGAGAAGTCTGGAAGTTCTTGTCTGAGCAGTCAGACATGTTCCTAACTGCTGGCCTTCTCAGGGCCTTTGCTGTGCGGATGCACTGATCTGCTAAAAGGAAAGCATTAGAGGGGCGCCTGGGTGGCTCAGTTAAGCGTCTGGCTCCTGATTTTGGCTCAGGTCATGATCTCACTGTTTGTGGGATCCAGGCCCTCGTCAGGCTCTGCGCTGGTAGCCTGGAGCCTGCTTGGGATTCTCTCTCTACCCGCCCCCCCCGCCCCTCCCCTGCTCATGCTGTCTCTCTCAAAATAAACAAACATTTTTTTTTTTAAGGGAATCATTAGAATGTACGCTTTTCCTACAGTGTTGGGAATCCCTTACGGGGGACAGTAATACCTCTTCCCACCCCTAGGGCTGATGTCACCAGAAATGCTTTCTGAGAAACACTGTCCTGGGGGGCAGGAACTGCACTGCCTCCACCTGCTCTTCCTGTCTGTGGGCCACCCTTGACCTGTCCCAGATTCGCCCCAGCCTCGCCCATCCTCTCAAGAGACAGGGTGCTGGGGCCACACAGGCACCTGCTGGAACATTCTGTGTCAACATTCTGCTATGCACCCGGAGAGCAGCCAGGACTGGGCCACACAGGAGGAGAGGCAGGACGGCAGAGCTCTGCTCTCACTCTGCCCTGGGTTCGTCAGGAACTGGCTTTATTAACAGGAAAAAAGAAGCAGTTCGTTATTGACCGGCCCTAGTCATTTGCTGCCCCTTGCTCTCACTCACAGGACGCCCCTCTCGACCCTGACGGTGAGCAGGGGAGGCCTTCGAGGGCCTGCGCAGACAAGGCAGACACTATTGATCCTCAAGTCTTTTGCTATCGCTGGTTCTCGGCCTGAGGCAGTCATTAATCAGGAATTTTGCGGGCAGCTGGACCAGCACGAGTTTATCAATGAAGTTCACTGTGGAAACTCCTGCAGAAGTTTCCATGTAGAGCAGACGTGGGTTTATGCTCGGCCACTGTCGTCATTAAAGGACATGGAGAGGGGTGCCTGGGTGGCTCAGCCGGTTAAGCATCCGACTTCAGCTCACATCATGATCTCACGGTCCGTGGGTTCGAGCCCTGCGTCGGGCTCTGCGCTGACAGCTCAGAACCTGGAGCCTGCTTGGGATTCTGTGTCTCCCTCTCTCTCTGCCCCTACCCCACCCACACTCTGTGTCTATCTCAAGAGTAAGATAAATGTTTTTTTAAATTAAAAAAAAAATGAAGGACATAGAGAGCCCCACGTGCCCCCCACACTGCCCGTTTTTGTAACCAGGTTGCCACATGGTGTCTGGCTGGCGGAGGGAGGGGGGAGTTAGATGCTCTCTCAGTTCCAGGCCCTACTGTCAGGAAGACCTGGCGGCTCTGCTCCGACGACGTGGGGACTCCTGTGCCGCCACATAGAGCTCATCGCCCTGCAGGAGGGACTGCGTGGAGAGGCCACGTGGAGCGGCCACAGAGACCACAGAGAGCGGCACCACATCCCACCAAGCCCAGCCTTCCAGCCTTCCCAGCCAAGGCGCCAGACGATGAAGAAACCAGCTGGGTTGTACGGGTCCCCACAGACATCACGTGGGACAGAGGTGAGCCAGTCCCACCCTGCCCGATCCAGTTGCTGCCCCACAGGAGCCTGAGAGTAATGAACGTGATCACTTTCGGCCGCTGCATTCTGGAGTCGCCTGTGAGGCAGCCGTAAATAACTACAATGGAGAGCAAGCCAAGGGTTACAGACTTTGGAGTCAGGATCCCAGAGCCAAAGGGCGAGCCAGCCGGAGGGGGTGGGGTCAGCAGAGGGGAAGGCTGAAGACCCAACGGGCCCAGAAAGGGACACGTCACAGAGGGGCTCAGACTCAGCCCAGACAAGTGCTCTGTGCTTCTGGCCGAGCCTGGGGTCTGCAGCAGGCAGAGAAGGGAGAAGCAGGGTCTTAGGTCTGGTCACGTCCCGTGGCCTCATGGAGGAGTTGGCCACACCTGGCACGGAGTCCCTGCCGTCTAAAGAGACACACGCTCCCGCACTCTCAGCGTCCCGGCATGAAACCTCACGCACACACATGCTATCAGAGATCCTCACCCCAATCTTTTGTGGCCGGCAGTGCCATCACCCCATTTTATGGCTTAAGAAATGGAGGCTCAACTGTAAGTGACAACCTGGAGGCATCGGACAGTGCACAGAGCTGGTAGGACTCCCGCCGGAGTCCTGGATGCGGGACATGTGGAACGTCCCCTGTCATCGCTGGGCAAAGGAGGTGAGGTCACTGCTCATTACTTCTTCCCCTGGATGTGGGTCTGAAGGGCACACGCTGGAAGTCCAACCTTCCCTTTCTTAAAATAGCTAACACTGGCAGCATGGGTTTGGCTCCCAGCTCACCCCTGACCCGCTATTGGAACCCTGGACCACTTATCTGAACTTTCTGGGCCTTTGTTTCCTCCTGAGTCAACACGGATGTCGATAGTATTTACCTTATAAGGTGGTTTCAAGGATTAATTGGGTGAATATTTGTAAAATACTTGTAGCAGCGTCTGGGCAGAGCAAATGTTGTGTGTTTGTTAAACAGGTAACGGTTGAGAGCGTCCTGGTAGCGACTACATTCTAGATAGAATGTAGCCTCCAAGGTGAGGCAGGGACCCCTACAAGCAGCGTGCAAAGGGTGTGGTATGGACCCCCGTGGTCCGACTCAACCTGAACCAGCTGTGGGGTGTCCCAGGTCCAAGGAAAGGGCTCAGGTATAAAGGAGCTGAAAGTGGGGGGAACCTGCTCTTCCCTGGTCTGCTTGTTTACACCAAAGGTCAAGTGCAGGGTTCCATCAGCCATTGGGAGCAAGTGCACAGTTGGGCCTCCGTGGCCCTTCCTGTGAATGAGGTCGGAGAACCCAGGACAAGCCTCCAGCCCCACTCTCTGTGGAAGGTGGGGTAGCCAGAATACAGTTTCCTCCGTGCCGTCTTCCCCACAAAAACTGTGATGTGCACTACCATGGGGTTCTCTAAAGTCTTCGAGAAATGCAAGAATACGATAAGCAGGACAGAGCTAACAAGTGCTGAGCACTTAATATGGAGACTGTGCATCCAGTTCGTGTGCATTACCTCCTTTCTTCTCCACCATAATCCTATGGGGTCAAGACCATTATTATCCAGATGTTTTTTGTTTTTTTTTTTTACAGACGAGAAAGCTAAAACTTAGGATAAGTGACCTGCCCAAGGTCTTGAAGCTAATACCAGGGCTGTTACTAAAATCTGCTTTGAAGTTGGTACTTCGACCCACCACGTTACATCATTATTGGTGATCAAAAGGATAATATCAACAGCAAAAACTACTGGGATTTTAGAAGCCATGTCTATATGATATGGCAGAGCTGCCCGAGGGTAAGTGCACTTGGCTGTGGAAAGGGCTGGGACTCAGGAAACAAAGGGACCTTGATTGAAAATACAGGCTGCCCCTACAAAAGCTCTCTTCAGGGCCTTTAACAGCGGCAGAACTGAGCACCTGCGGGGTTCCCGGTGCTCGAAGCCCTACACCATTCATCCACACACCTCTGCGCACAGAAGTCACCGCCCCTTTTGCAGCAGAGGAAACTAACAAAAAGGTCACCAGCCAGGAAGTGGCTGGGCTGGGGCAGGAATGCAGGAAGTCTGTGCCCCGCCCCCACACACCTCCAGCCCATAGCTCTCTCTGGTCTGCCAGCTACCCATGAGGAGGGAGGGCAGGGCTCAACTGTTTCTGGAGGTCCTGATGACCAAAAATGTTTAGAACCCAATGTGGGGCTTTAGGTGGGCAAGTTTGAAGGACAGCCTGTCAGCCAACCGAGCTCCAATCTATGCCTCCTAAAATCTGAAGGCCCTCGGTCCCACCCGCGACACCAGAAGCTAACAGAGGCTGACCATGAACATGTTTCTTTTCTCACTTCAACCAGCAAGTGCCTGTTCCATGTCAGGGTGTTGGCTGATAAACATTCTTGGCCACATTCAACGCCCACCACACACCTTCAACGTGGATATATTTGTATCCTCATTTTAAAGCCAAAGAAACTGATGTTTAGAGATGTAAGTGACATACTCACGCCTGTTCCACTCCTCCCTCGCATTCTTTCTACTCTAGGTGTCTCCGAGGGATAGGAAAGGGTGGGTTAATCCTGCCCAACCACCTGAGGTAGAAAGCTGCTATATTCTTACTTTTCAGGTAAGGCAAGCGAGGCTCAGTGAGGTCGAGGGCTCCTAAAAGCCCCCAGAGGTGAAGTGAAGGATTTAGGATTTGACCCTGAACTGTCATCTGACGGTTTGACCCTCATTTGACCGTCATTTGACCTTGATTCCCTCTGCATCATCCCCTTCGAGGGCAGGGACCTGGCTTGTCCCCCTTTGGCACTCCACGCGTCAATGTGCCCTACACAGAAAGAGGATGGAACCCGGGAAAGACAAGAAGGAATGGGCACTGGGCAGGGATGTGTGACACGGTGAACAAAATGTGTGAGGAATATCAGGCAGCCCACAGCCTCCGCCTCCCCGCCACGCTGGGGGCCACTAAGGCACCCCTGAGCTTTGCTTTGCTTCCACAAGAGGTATCTCTGGGCCCCGGCCTTTCTCTCCACACGTAACCTTTCCCCCAGTAGGATGCCTTTTGCCACTGTCCAACGGCCTATTCCCAGCTCTCCTCAACCTCTTTCATTCCTTTTTGGCTTCCACAACATCTATGTTTCACTCAGCCAATAATTTTGCTCAATATCTAATTCATCTTCTGTCTTGATAGAAAGCCAAATGGGGACGAGATACAATTATTTGTGGATTTCCAGCCAGCCCATATGTCTACCAGCGTGAGGGTCGGGTTTTCCTCGCGGGCAATCTTTGTTTTTCATGGAATTACATTCTGAGACAGTGGCCTGCTTTGACATCCTAAAGGACAGGCAGGACACATCTTTCATCTCTCGGTGCCTCGTAGCCACGGCGCTTAAAGCCCTTCTGTAGCCAGAGTCTGCGGCCCGCCGCTGTCGCCACGACCAAGGCGAGAGAGGAGTGTGCCCGGGGGACGGTCGAGGGAGCAGCGGGCAGAGTGTCACGTGAGCCACGGCTGATGTGGGGATTCCTCTCCTCACGCTAGCAAAGGTGGGAAAGGCCGGAAAAGGTTTCAGGTGCACGCGAAAGCATTTCTTTCGTCTACAGAAGTGAGCAGCAAACCAGGAAGTGTAGCTAGCCACGCGACTTCGCCACCATAGACATGCAGGTATGTTTATATCGTGTGACAGCGACTGCAGGTATATCAAGAGATTGTTCACGCACGTGACTACTTCAAGCTGGCGGGAGTTATTACATCTAAACCAGATCGTGCTATTAAGTTTGTTAGTAGAAGCACAAATAGGACTAGATCACAAATTGAGGATTTAAAAGGTTTTCTCTCTAGCATTTCAACATAATCAAACATTATTTATGTCTCACTCTCTGTAATCCTACGTAGTGTTTTATTTTGTGCATCAGGAGACGCTACTTGGAGAAGGGGATCCGCAGGCTTCCTTGGACCACCAAAGGGGCCCACGGCGCATCAGTGGTTAAGATCTTCTGCTCCAAGGGAAGACCGAAGCTCTTCTACCCCCTCTCCAATGGGACGTAGAGAAAGAAAAAGCAGGAGAGAAAACAGAAGGAGGAAGTGAAGGAGAAGGAAGAGGACTGGAAATGGTACCAAAGGAATCCAGAGGACCAAGAAAGAAAGCACATTTGGAGCTGTACAAAACCATTCTAAGAATATAGCAAAAACGACTCGGTGAAGGAAGGAGAGATTTAAAGAATCTGAAAATAAATCTTAAAACTCTACACTCGAGTATCTACTGCAAGACAAACACTGAAATGAAGAACCAAACACCCAGAGGACCCCGCTCTTGTTCCAGGGACTCCTAGAACGGCTTCTGCCTGAACCTGCTGAGGCCAAGGCCAGAAGGAGGAAAGTTCTGGGTTTTTCATGGGATCCTCCTGTGGAATGATAGGACCCGAACGCCTTCTCCCCGGCCGCAAGCAGCAGAGGATATAATCCGGCCCATGAGCTCCCAGATGACGCCGAGCTCCAGCTCAGTCCTCAGGGCAGAAGTGGAGTCCCCCTGTGACTTTCTACGGGGATGGCCCAAAGCAGGCGCCACCACTGAGGCAGGGGTGGGGGTGGGGCGGGGCCGTGGGCTGCCGTCCCGGCCACACAGGTTCCGGGTCAGAGCAGCTACTGGACCAGCACCCTGCCCTCTCTGTTTCCCCTTCAGTGTTTGCGTCAGATCAGACACAGCCTTCCAACACCGATGTAGCCGAGGGGGCTGCTGGGACCCACGCCCCTATGCCCTGCTTTCTAGCATCGTCCCCCACCCCTTTCACCAAGGGAAGGAGGTGGAGAGAGACCTGGCCGGAGATCGGGCTCCCCGGAAGCAGACCCTGACAGCAGGTGAGGGGTGAGGGGGACCACAGACAAGGGAAGGTGGGCAGAGGACTGTTTTCAAGGCAGCCACTTCCGGGGGGGTGGGGCGCAGCGCTCAATCCCACTGCGGGAACTCTACAGGCCCGTAAGCAACCCGCAACTCAGTTACCCCGCAAGGAGCCAGGGAGCTGGGGTACAGATGCCCCACATCCCCCCAGGGCCTGGCTGAGGGCTGACAAGGTGGCAGTGATGATGGTGATTGGCTCTGGCAGCAGCAAGAGAAAATCTACCCGCCTAAAAACGCAGGTGCTGGCATCTGGAAGCCAGCTGGTCAGCACTTGAGGAGGGACAGGGTAGAGGATGGCGGGGCCCCAGCAACAGGGCTCCGGGGCTGAGATTTATTGAGCTCTTATTAGATACACACTCTCCCGAGTGTTCTACACACTTTTCTTATCATCACGTCCCCGGAGGATGAACACAACTGGCTCCACTTTACAAAGGAGGAGTCGGGGGCTCCCTGCTCTGTGTCCAAGGTCGACCAGCCTGTAACATGCAAAACTCAGAACTGACCACAGGCTTGTTTGGCTAGAATTCGGCTCCTTGATTTTTCTGTCTGCGTCTCAGAAGGCCCTGCGGCAGGGCCGGCTTCCTGGGCATGTGACCTGCGCGTTCACACAGGGCTCTGGGCTCCGAAGGGCCCCCTGCTTGGTTCTGGGCTCTGCAATTTCACCCTCTTCAAACTACTTTTTGAACAAGGCAGCCTGCATTTCCGTTTTGCGTTGGGCCACAAATGACACAGCAGGTCCTGACTCAGGGCCGTGCCCACCCAGGCTCTAATTTCTTTAAGAAACGCATCTCAAACCCTTAGCCACTCAAAACCTGATTGCCTCGACAGAAATCGAAAAATCCCCATCATATGGATGATAATCTTCCTCCCCAAAGTTACACCGAGAATTAACAGGTGATAATGGTTTAACAGCACACTCCCAGCAACAAAGACAGGCCAAATTATTTCTCAATGGCCCTGGCTGTTTCTTTAATCTTCTCACTTCTTCTCTCTGTCGTGGCACAGCAGTTAATAACTTGCAATAAATCCAAGCAGCTGTGACTTGAAAGCTACTGAGTCCCAACCAAAAAACAGATCTATATTTTCTTTGAGGGGTGGCATCTAGGTTACCTGGGCCCAGCAAGGATTCCTTGATATTAAGGCTGTTCTTTTAAGACCCACACCGACATCTCTACAGTCTCACCCAGGGACTTGTATTTTTCCTTTTAATCACCTGCACCCACCCTTCTCCTCTAACCTTTCCAGCCGGCTTGCTCTTTAAAGCTCAGTGGCTGGATTATCAGACAGCGGTGATCACAAACGTGGCGTTGAGGGCAACAGTCGCAAAGCCTGAAGATGTTGGTCCCCCCAAAGACCGTGTTCGAGTCCCATTCTGGGGCTGCAGCCATCGCCCATCGCAACAATACAATGTTGTGTGACTCCAGAGGATTTACTGAGGCCAAGAAGGCATCACGTACACCTCTGCAATTGCAATTTCCCCGTCCGGCGAAGCCCTCTCTACTTGTTTCTTAACATTTATATATTTTCGAGAGACAGAGAGAAACAGAGCATGAGCAGGGAAGGGGAAGAGAGAGAAGGAGACAGAATCCGAAGCAGGCTCCAGGCTCCGAGCTGTCGGCACAGAGCCTGACGTGGGGCTCAAACTCACAAACTTCGAGATCATGCCCTGAGCTGAAGTCGGATGCTTAACCGGCTGAGCCACCCAGGCGCCCCAGCCCTCTCTACTTACAGACTATGTGATACAAGCCAAGTCTGAATTACTCCCGTCTGCCTGGCAGAGTGTATAAACGGGCCCCTTTATTCCCTCCAGCCGAACCCCGGAGAACACGAAAGGGCATTCCCAAGGGGCCACAGGCCCAGTCTCTCATCCCCAGTTCCAACATCAAAAAAGCTCAGAAAACTAAGTTTTTCTCGACTTATTTGATCAAAACCTGTCCTGAACGTGACTGCAGCCGATACTGTCTTTAAAGATCTCTTTATAAGGAATATTCCCACTTTCGCAGCAGAAGTATTAACGGTTTGACTACAAGGTCCCACCCCAGACCTCCAGGGCTATTCCATGATACAGAACACATGCACCATGTAGGGGTCCAAGATCCGAAAATTCCAAGTTCCACACCACATGCATTTCCTGGGGTTCGGCTAAACCCTTAACACAGCAACCACAGGGCACTCACAGCTCAGGGCATCCTGTCAGGCAGTCTCTCGTCCGAGAGAAGGGATGAGACACATTGCTGCTGGGGAACTTCCCTGGTGGCATCTCAGACTGGCCCTGCACTCAGAAGGCTGGATACGGAGGGCAAGGAGATCTGGGAAACAGAAGCAGGTCCCCGCTGGTAGGTCAAAGGTTCAATAAGCGAGGAAACTGACATCCAAGGCTTGTCTTGGGCACCACGAGACTCTGCGCCTGCCTAAGTCTTAAAAGCGTATAGAGGGGCCTCTGGGTGGCTCAGTCACTTAAGCAGCCAACTCCTGATCTCAGCTCAGGTCATGAGCTCACGGTCTGTGAGCTCGAGCCCCGCATTGGTCTACCCACTGCCAGTGCCTGGAATTCTCTCTCTCTCTCTACCCCTCCCCCACTCATGCTGTCTCTGTCTCTTTCAAAATAAACAAACTTAAAAAAAAAAAAGTGTACGTAGAGGACTTAACTGAGTTCAGCCATGTACAATGTCCAGATGGCCACCTTGCTCTCTCAAGGCTGCATCTGTGAAATCGCTCTGCTGTGGGAACGCTGGACGAAATACACAGGGAAGGGGGCAGGAGTCTCTGATTGCCCGGGGCCATCTCGCAGGTCACCCTGTGGTCATGTCCCCCGGATGACCTCTACCCCGACACACACGCATAAATGAAGTATACAAAGTAGGACACCATCATTTCTGGTTTGGGGTGGGGGAGGGGGAGTGCTTCATGGAGGAAATATAACGGGACCAGGAGATGGCCTGGGAAGGGGAAAGTCATTCCCAACCAGGCAAAGGCATGGAGGCCGGAAGCTGTGGGGAGATGTGGGACGAGGGAGGTCACTTTCAGAGAAGCCAAAGGTCTAAGGGAGAATAGGAAATAAAGCCGGAACGCCCACATGGGGGTGGGGGGCTGGAATGCCACACTGAGGCCAAGCTTGGCAGGGCCACTGGGGCCGTTTTCGGGAAATTAAATCCTGGCAAGGCTGCAAAGAGCCCAGAGTGGCCGAGTGGCCAGGAGGCAGCTTCTGGAATCCCATGGAAAAATGACTAAGCCGTGGCCCAGGCCGTGACTGGCTGTTGGAGTCAGGGGGAGCACACGCTGGAAAGACGATAGACGGCCTAAGCGAAAGGGGCCTGGGAAACATGGGCAACCCCGGGTCTCGGGCCACAGGAGCTGGACATTTGTGCCGCAGCTGGGTGGGCCAAGGCACCCACGGGTGGGCACCACTCCCCTCGTCGTGAGCTCACGACTGGTGCACCTGTGGTGACCCCGCCGGCTGCACCCGTCAGGGCTCAGTACCATCAGCAAGGCTTTTCTTCATTTGTATTTCTCTCCCGACTTAGCCAGTGAGGCCTAATTATTTAAATCTCAATTAATCTCCGTAAGGGTTCTTGCATGAGAAGTTTGTTTAATTACCTCCTTTAAACTCCCTGTTGCACATGGCCTTGTTTGGCTTATTGATCACTCGGCCTCCACACTTCTCCCTCGGGGCTGGCAGCTCAGTAGCTCAGAGGACGTTCTTCAGCAGCACATCCGCGGGTTACCGAGCTCTTCCTGTTACTGCCCAGGGTGCACCCCGACGGAGGACGGGGCTCGGGACAGCCATGTGGTAGAAAACGAGGTGGAGGGGCGCCCGGGGGGCTCAGTCAGTTGAGAGTCCGACTTCAGCTCAGGTCATGATCTCGCGGTTCGGTTTGTGAGTTCGAGCCCCGCACTGGGCTCGCTGCTGTCACCCTGTCAGTACAGAGCCCGTTTCAGATCCTCTGTCCCCCTCTCTCTGCTCCTCCCCTGCTTGCCCTCTCCCAAAAATAAATATTAGAGAAAGAAGAAAAGGAGGTAAGAGTCTCACCAGCAAAGGCCCCCACCTCCTGTAGCCACGAGCATCTCTGGCCAGCGCCAATGATCCATGCGAGGCATTCCACGCCCCCTCATGCTGGCCAGACATAGGTCCGCCCTGTGTCTGTGCCCCCACGGACTCTCCCCACCACTCGGTGTGCTGCCTACCCTTTGCCCATGCGAATCCCTCCCTTCCTCCAGGGCCCCATTCATGCCCTACCAGCTCCAAAAGACCTCTCCTGCACACCCGCCTTCCCGTCACCTCCGTGTTCCCAGAGCCTTGCTCAGCACCTGGACGGGCAAAGGGACCCCTGCTCCTTGAAGCTCTTGTTATGGACTGAATGCGTGTGCCCCTCCCCCCATTCACCTGTTCAAACTCTGATCTGATGGTATAGGAGGTGGCTGCATGTCTACACAAGTCTGCCCTCTAACACTCAGGCCAGACTGCAGCATGCATGTCCAGAAGCTCCGAGAGATGAGTTCAGGAAGCCACTTCTGCCCTCTCACATGAAGGGGGCAAAGGCGGGGGGGGGGGGGCGGGGGGGGGCGGGGAGGAGGAACTCAACACTGAGCTCCCCAGGCAACAGGGAGCTTCTGAGGAATCTGAGGAGAGGGGACAAGGAGATTTGCATGCAGCAGGTTACAAAACAGTATGGCTGGGACCATCCCATTTTTTTGGTAGAAGTGTGTGTGTGTGTGTGTGTGTGTGTCTGTCTGTCTGTGTGTGTGGGTATGCGCGCATGTATGTGTCTTTGTTAGCTGAATTCTAAAAATCAGCATATATAACTTTCACAACAGAGAGTGAAACAAATTCACTTCCTTTTCCAGCAGGTGCTATGTGCCTTTTTGAATGACTGCTGTTAAGAGCACAGAGTACCGGTTAGAAGAGACTTTCAGACTCGTCAACAAGATGTGTGTGTGATTTGAGCAAATCTTCCGCAGAATTGTGAGAAAACCACCTCCACACCCACCCCTCTGCCCACCTCCACACACCCCCCCTCTGCCCACCTCCACACCCACCCCTCTTCTCACCTCCACACCTAACCCTCTACCCACCTCCACACCCAGGCTCTACTCTTTATCATGCACATATGCAACATTCCTCTCCATGTCTCTCTCTTTCTCTGTTATGTACTGAATGTGTCCCTCCCTCCCCCCACCCCCGCCCCAAATTTAAATGTTGAAATCCTAACCCTCAGAGCTGATGGCAGGAGGAGGTGTGGCCTTTGGGAGGTAATTTAGGTCACGCCTCCTACTACCATTACCAATTTAGGTAATGAGGGGGAGCCCTCAGGAATGGGATCAGTGTCCTTTAAAAAGGGACCTCAGGGAGCTCTTTTGCCTTCTGTCTGCCCCACGAGGACACAACGAAATGCGGGCAGTCTGTGACCTGCAAGAGGGTTCTACTGGAACCTCTTGTCATAGCAGCCCTCCCTGACTCTCGCTAGGACTCTGGCTCTCCCCCTCACACGCACACATCACATGTGCACACGCAAATCTCTAAGGTCCAAGAAGAGAATGTCCTAGAAGATCAATATTCAGACCATCTCAAAAACAAGAATGGAGCACCTGGGGGCGCCTGGGTGGCGCAGTCGGTTAAGCGTCCGACTTCAGCCAGGTCACGATCTCGCGGTCCGTGAGTTCGAGCCCCGCGTCAGGCTCTGGGCTGATGGCTCAGAGCCTGGAGCCTGTTTCCGATTCTGTGTCTCCCTCTCTCTCTGCCCCTCCCCTGTTCATGCTCTGTCTCTCTCTGTCCCAAAAATAAATAAACGTTGAAAAAAAAAATTAAAAAAAAAAAAAAAAAAAAAAGAATGGAGCACCTGAATGCAAGGATCCTGACTTCCGCTGGAGGCAGACATGCCTGTGAAGCAGACGGATGGAGACATAAACACCGTGTTACCTGTTGGACTCCAGGCTCACCTGGGGCTCAGAACTGGGGGGGGGGGGCTCTTCACTCTTTCATTCAAGTTTCCCCACCCCAGATCACACTGATGACACTACTTAAATCATTTGCTTCTTTATGGCTTTTATATCTACCCCCTTTTTCTAATAGTCTATTTAAAGCTGGAAAATGAACCTCATTTTTTCTAAATGTAATTTGAGCAAATTTGCATGATACACGCAGTAACAAGTGGGTCCTGAATTATGTATGATCCTTCTAATGGGCCGGAGCTTGTTGGGAATGTGTGATCTTATAAACTACTGGGTTTGCTTTTTATGGCAAATTGAACACCATTCCCCCCCTCTTGCTTTACATATTCTCCTAATTAGGGGAGATAAAATAGATTTTAGACCTGAAAAAAGTGATTTCTTTCCAAGAGCCTACATTTGTATGGAAAATTAAGCTCATTGCAGTCAGCTGCACCCTCTAATTTAGAGCTGTTGTCAGCATAAAGGATAATCATAAAAGATTTCCCCATCAGGAGCTCTTACGCAGTCGAGATCCTAAGGTGACATTTTCAAGTTAAGTAGGGGACCGTGAGCTGTGCTCCTGCGGGCGGCCTCGGAGACTTTGGGATGGGACTTGGATTTCACTAAGGAGGATCGATTTAAAGTTGTTCTACGTGTGGCTTGTCTATTCCTCAGGAAGCAGAGTTAAGTTTGAAATTAATAACGATTGCTGCCCCTTATTGAACGCTGACAGCACGCCAGGAGAGGCGCTAACTGCTTTTGTGCTGTGGTCTTGGACAGGAGGCGGTTCGTTGATGGCACAAGGCCACTCAGCAGTGACGGAGAACCCCTGCTAGGGATTCCAGGGGATTCTGGAGTTGCAGTGGCCTTTCTTGCCCTTCTGTACAGGGGGAGAAGTGGGGTGGGTGAGGGTGGAGGGTGTGAAGAGGTGCGGACACGGTGGGTGGAGGAAAGTCTATAATTATCCCGAAGTATTGCGTCATCATGAGCCTGGTAGTGGGGTCACTTCTTTCCGCTTTCACCCCAAACAGGAAGACATTCTTTCAGAGACTTTAAAATCCCTTCCCCTCGCTACAGGCTATCAACACACCCACCCTTTGGAGAGACCACACACCGGCTGACTGGGTTCAAGAGAGAAAGCGCCAGAACCCACCACCATTCTCAGGGTGAAAGAGGCACAAGCCTATCCTTTCCGGGGCCCATGGTGGGGGCCTGAAGGGAGAGGCTGACAGTCTGAAAACAGTGGCTTAGCCTCCGGCCCCTCGAGAAGAGAGAGGAGGAAGAGGCCCCCTCCTGCAGCCTGCCTTTTCTGGCCTCGTTTTCAACCTGGGCAAGCCCTCCTGTCGGGGCGGCTGCCAGCGGGACTGTCTTCTCCTTCAGGAGGGACCCCATAACCACACAGATAGTCAACCCCAACAAGACAGTCACAGAACACAGTGATATCGGCCAGGGGGTGGCAAACTGTCTCTGGAAAGGGCCACATAGTAGATATTTTTGGCTCTGTGGGCCATACCACAACCATTCAGGTGCACCACTGCAGCAGGAAAGCAGCCATAGACAATACGTAGATAAACCAGTGTGGCTGTGGTTCCAATAAAACTTTATTTATAAAAGGAGGTGGTGGGCCGGATTTGGCCCACGAGTCAACCCCTGGTCTAGACATCCTGCATGTCTCAATGGTAAATAACATCACACCGAGTATACTAATGATCTAGCCATGCTGTTTATGGCCTCTTCTCTAGTAATAGGTGAAAACCTGCCTGTCTTTCTGTGACACTTAGTATCTTGTCTTGATTGTCTGCTAAAAACTACTGTGAATAAGAACATTCATGTCCCCCGGGGCAAGCAACTCTTGCACGGAAGTCCATTCCACACTCAAGAGAGCCACGAAACATCATAAGATGTGAGAAAAACACACCAGCTTCTTAGAACACAGCTCTGACTCCTACAATTCCAAACAAAAGGACTTTTCTGAGTCGAACATCTGCAGTCAGGTTAATGGCTCCTTCAGTTTTCCCCAAGAGCAAATGGAAGGAGGGTCTTCACTTTGCATTTCTGTAACAACCTGCAGAGATTTCTCTCGGGGAATAAAAGCATCATCTTTGCACAGGGGAATTCACCTCTCTACCCCTGGGAGGGGGGAAAGTGTGCTCACAGCTATTCATCAGGATTCCAGAAGAAGTCTCAGGATTCTGATGCCACTACCCTGACAGACAATAAATGGGCCCAGGCCCTGGGGCAGAGCATGGGCCAGATTTGGGGCTGGAGGAGGTCACATCTGAGCTAAGATTGGAGGGTAGGCAGCAGTTAGGCAGGTGAAGGGAGAGAGAAGAGAGGCTCAGGTAGGGGAAACAGCAGAGGCAATTTCTCTCCTTGAGGAGAAAAAGAGCCCAGAACCTTCTAGAATCTCAAATAGGTTCAGTGGGGCTTGAGGGAAGAACTCAAGGGTGGTTCTGAAGAGGTAATTAGGGGTTGGGTGATGCAGGCTGGTGAAAGTCGAGTTATATGATGTTGGGAAGAGGGTCTGTGAAGCCTTTTAAGCAGAAAGGTGATGTCATCACATTTCGCTATGGAAAGAACAGCGATCAGAATTCATGGAGCATTCTGCTCTGCACCAGAACCTGCGCTCCGCTTTTCAAACACTATCCCGTTTATCGCTGGGAACAGCCTGGTGTAATGGTGAGGAGCACAGGGTCTAGAAGCCAATTCCGAGGCCACACACCAGCAAGAGAACCCCAGGCTCCTGGTTCTCCTCTAACCTCAGACCTCAGAACCGAGCTGTAGGCCTTTTGTCTTCAAAACAATAGTTAACAAATGAAGAGATCAGCCCCCCCCCCCCAATATTCAGAAGATGCTCATTTCGTGGCTAATTTCTTCAGACTCAGAATGCATCACTTTTGTGCAGTTGCTGAAAGAGACCCCATCAAATCATAAAGAGAATTTATTCTATAAAGAGTAGGATAATTAAGACACATTAGTTAGCTCAGCGTGAAACAAAGAAGCCACTCAAAGAAGTCACCTTTCCCTGGAAGAAAAAAGAGAAAGAGAAGGTGATCTTTTGTTTGCTCCTTTTTGCCTTCCAGATGCCAAACTTACTTTTCACATCTTAATTTTTCTGCTGATTTTTTGTTTGTTCTCGGAGGGTAGGAGGTGGGCGCTGTTTTTGCTCAAGTGCCCTGGCCTGGATTCCGGGAGCAAGGCCAGTGTGAGCTGCAAGACAATGAAGTAAGTTCTGCCTCTTTCGGAGGCTTCAACCACAGCATGACAATGACCCCAGCTGTGCCTCTCCAATTTACTTTTTTCCTCTGAAATGTCACAAACACAGGCCATTATCATCTTTTTAAAAAGTAAGAGGCTTTTTAAAACTACCAGAACGCTGGGGGTGGACAGCAGTGGGCAATGCTTGGAAAGAGAAGACACAATGGAGATTGTGAGGGCGACAGAAGACCGTCTGATGTCACCAGCAGGCCTGGCCCTTCTGCCTTGACTTCCAGAAAGCTCAGAGCTTGACCCTGTGTGTAAGTAGTGTAGGTATGATTTTAAGATAGTAAGTGTGGTTTTAGTGTGAGTTGCTGTGTGTTTTACTTTCTGCCTGTATGTGTGGTTTTTGATCTTCTGTGTGGGGTGTGTGTATGTGTGTGTGCATGCCGTATGGAAAGCCCCCTCAAATCTTCTGTGGAATTAAGCAGGAAAGAGACATTTCAGAAACCAGAGAATCCTGCTGCGGTGACCATTTGTTAGCCCCATTTGTGAAACGGAAGCATGAGAGGAACCGTTCCCCGGAAACTGAGCAAGGGTCCTTGGCCCCCAAGCAGTCCTTCAGGACTAATAGCAGGGGTATTAGAGTGCATGCCAGCTTGTGTTTTACAAGCCACAATAAACCTGCTCTTCTTTTTTGCTTTTTTTAACATTTATTCATTTTTGAGAAAGAGAGTGAGCAAGCAGAGGAGGGGCAGAGAAAGAGAGGGAGAGAGAATCCCAAGCAGGATCCACGCCATCAACACAGAGTCCAACGTGGGGCTCGAACCCACAAAGTATGAGATCATGACCTGAGCTGACATCTGACCTGAGTCAGACCCTTAACCGGCTGAGCCACTCAGGTGCCCCCCACCTGCCCTTCTTATAATGTCACTTTGACATTCTTCCCATGGAGAGGAGAGATCTGTTTCCCCTCCCGGAATCTGGTAGGTTTGTGGCTACGGTGGAAGGGACGCCATGTGGCTCCCGAGGTGAAGTCATGAAGGTGATATATGACTTGTGTTCAGCTCATTTTTGGACACTTGTTCCTGGAACCCGGCCACCATGCTGTGAAGCCCAGGGAGCCGCATGGAGAGGCCACATGGAAGTGCCCTGACCCCCAGCCCTCGCAGAGCTCCCACCAACAGCTAGCCTCCACGTGAGACGAGGGATGGGTTTCCAGATAATTCTACCTTCCAGCTGTCACATCACCCCAGTCTTCCAGTCTTTCCAGCTGGAGCCCCAGACAACATGGAGCAGAAACAGCCCTTCCTGCTATGACCTTTCCAAATACCTGACCACGGGATCCACGGGCGGAACACTCTGGGAGTTGTCTGACAATGCCTGTAACTGGCACACAGTGGAAGGGGAAGGGAGTGTGAAGTTTCTCAGCACTGTTGACAGTTACCACTTGGTGACCTCCAACAAGTCATTTCACCTCTAGGAGGCTCAGGGTTCTCATCTGCAAATGGGAATAATACCTCCCTCATGGGGACTTGTTCAGAATTTTGTATAGAAAATTTTGTACGGAAAATCATTTGATAGATATCAGGAAGCACTGTTCAAAGAGGAAGAATTATTATCTTTAAATTTCAGAAATGTCACCAGTAAGCCAAAGGCAAATTCAGCAGGAATCTTATATGACTGTGGGTGACAAGGCCAGATGGGGTCATTAGGACAGGGTGTCTCTGTCTCTCAACTTTTAACTGTGACCTAAAAGGTAGTCATGAGAATCCAGGAAGTGAAAGTGTACATGAAAAGCATTTAATGACATAGTCCTACTAACTAGCATTGTTTTGAGTATTAAGTTGTAGAACACGTTTACATTAAGGTTGAAAATAGAACATGTCTTAGGAAAGCCCACAATTTTCCCTTGTAGCCAGGAGTATACCCACCCCAGTAGGAGACTGGGGATTCTTCTCCAGGACAAATGTCCAGGGTCTGGCAATTTCGTAAGAGTTCAGTAAATGTGGACCATTGTTTCTGGTGCCATCTGACGTGGTTTTATTTCTGTGCAGAATATTTCTTTTGGAGGAAATCTCCCTCTTGGGGATTTCCTGGATCAATTGGCTAGCTCTTTTTTGGTCCTGATTTCTCCCTCCTCATTCCTTATTCCTTCCTCCTATTTCCTTATTTCCTCCCTCCTTATTTCTCTTTCTCACCCTCTCCCTCTGTAAGTCTCTCCAATTTGGAGGTTTGAGTTGGTACAACTCGCTATTGTGAAGTTCCCTCTCTTCAGACTCAGCTGCTGCTTGTAGAGTGTCTTCTCTGAGCTCAACACTCCCCCGCGTGCGGGCGCAGCGAATCCCGGTGACTGGCGAGGTAGGGATCGCTGCTCCCATTTTACAGATGAGAACAGAAAGGCTCAGAGAGACTTGTGGTTTCATCCAGAATATACCACGAGAGAGGCATAGCTTGGATGGAAGCCCAGGCCTCTGACTTCACTGTTCTTTCCTCCCCGTTCCAGCTAGGCTGAGGGCACGCCCCCCTCCTTCGTCCGCTTCTACCTCCATGTTCTAGAGGCTTGGGATGACGTCACTGCATTTTAAGTAATTTCAATTAGCCCCTCAAACTGAAGCAGGAGGAGTGTCCGCAAGTTGGTTTTATGAAGGCTAGACTCATTTTGATACAGAACCAAGATATTTCATGTATAATGTTGGCATATTGTCGATTATCCACAGAGTCTGTTTTTTCATCACAAGCCCAAGGGTTCCCTTTACCAGATTACACTCTTTCCCCAACAAGAAAGGGGCTGGTGGGTATTGGAGAGGGTTCGTGTCCGACGTGACTGAGTCGGGCATCGCACAAACCCAGATGTTATTACATCTGGATGTTTGTTTGTTTGTTTTTCTTCCTGGAAAGAGAAGTAACGAGCTCTTGAAATTCAAATTCCCATGGACTCTGAAGTCATGAACATATTTAAAACCAGTGTGAGGCTGTGACATTTACAATCACCGAATTCATGTCAGAGAATAAATCCGGAATCACCTACATACGGAATATCCATTCATCTCCAGCCATGTGTTGGGGTATGTATGCTTCAGCACTGAAAATATTCAGAAAAGGTGACAGGCTCGTGTTCTGGAGGTAACCACCCTCAACCGCCAGCCTCTAGACACTCAGCACATGTGCTAAAAATCAGAGGAACCCAGAGACACGGCAGCAGGGAGGAGAGAACGGAACAGCGGAGAGAGACAGGGCCTGGCCGTTTGTCAGCTCCTACCTGAACGGGCGCACTTGGCTTTGCCTGGAGACACAGGTGTGTGGGCTGACCGCAGGAAAATGAATGTCACAGCCGGGACAGGCATGTGAGTTTCTCAGCCAGAAACGCATCCCCATTAAAACCAAATGAGGCTCCCGCAGATGACGTCGGGAGCGCTCAGCCGCTACTGCCACAGAGGGACAATTTATTGAAGAGCTAAATATGCTCACCTCGGCGAGGCTGACAGGCAAACACGTGAGGGACGCTTCACTGGCCACCTACCCTTCCGAGGAGACATCTGCCAGCCCTTGCTGTGTGAGTCATCCCGGGAGGCCTTGCTAAAAACTCTAAACACAGGTTTATTTATGCTGCTACCTCCCATTGTCTGGGGGGTGGGCTGTGAAAGCTTCCTGTCTTTCTCCTCTCCAGCCTCGTCGTCCTGTGTCTGGAGAGGGGGAGGAACCCACCATGGCCGGAAGTAAACACCCAGTGTCCAGATCTCTCGAGAGCATCTTTGTTTTACTTTCTGAACCTGTATCTGGCACACTGATGGAAGAGCGAAAGCGCTGGAACTTCAGAAGAACCATTTCTCCACATTTCTCATCGGTTTTATGCCTAGAGGCCAAGAAAAGGAAACCCAAATATTCATCCCGCCCTCCCTCAGCAAGTAATTTTTGAGCACTAGTTCTGGGGAGCAAACAAAGTGAGCCACAGATTACCTCCACACAGCTTCCTCTGCTGAAATGTGTGCATGGTGGTTTTCTGCTTTCAGAGTGTGTCTTGTCACCTCAAAGAGAGCGGAAGCTTCCGGAAGCCCACCGTTGTCTACTTCTTCGGGCCCCCCGCAGAGCTTGGCCACGTGTTCAGCACCCTTCTAGGATTCCTTATCTCACTTAAGGCCACAGCCACCCTGTGAAGTCAGTTAGGACCCTCGTTTTACAAATGAGGAATCTGAGCCTGGGGAGCCAGTGGTTCTGCAATGGACCGATGTTTGTGACGCTCTGGTCCAGGCCTCTGAGCCCAGACTGTGCACTGTGTTCATACCGCAAGGCAAGGAAGACACAACGCTGATGAACGGAGTGAAGTTTTGATCCCGAGGCTCTTATAGTTTAATGGGCGAGTCAACTGAACATCAGGAGGAGGACTGAAGTTGGGAGAAGCCCAAAGAACTTAAGAATAAGGGTAAGGGGAGGGCACCTGGGTGGCTCAGTCAGTTAAGCGTCCGACTTCAGCTCAGGTCATGATCAATCTGCTCTTGGGCTCGACACCCTCGTCGGGCTCTGTGCTGACAGCTCGGAGCCTGGAGTCTGCTTCAGATTCTGTGTCTCCCTCTCTCTCTCTGCCCCTCCCCTGCTCACACTCTGTCTCTCTCTCCCTCAAAAATAAACAAACTTTAAAAAATTTTTTTTAAAGGAGGGTGCCTGGGTGGCTGAGTCGGTTAAGCATCCGACTCTTGATTTCCACTCAGGTCATGACCTTACAGTTCCTGGGATGGAGCCCCGCTTTGGGCTCCACACTGAGCCTGCTTAGGATTCTCTCTCTCCCTCTCTCTCTGCCCCTCACCCCGCTCATGCTCACACACTCTCTCAAAATAAATGAATAAACTTAAAAAAACAAAAAAGAATATGGGTAAGTCTGGGAGCTAAGGTCATTGGCTCAACGCTCCATCCAGGGGCCTCGTCTTGCCACTGGGGCCACAAGCACCGTGTCTGCTTCTCTGCAGCCCGTCAGAGGTTTGCCAGTGGTGGCTCTGCCCCTCCAGCTGCCCTTGGTCGGACTGTCATGTCTTTCACTGCCTGGCCCCGGGGCTCCCATGCTCACTCTCCCGCACTTGGTCACACATGACACCATAGCATGCATTCCACACATCAGGCAGTGTGGCTTCGGGCCAGGAGTGCCCCTCTACCCCAGCTGCCTTGACAAAACTTCCAGAGCCGTGTGCACCAAGGCGATTTCCAGAACTCATCCCAGGAAAGCCTGTCACAGACCCAACTGTCAAAAACGTCACTCCCTCAGAACTCCTGGCAATCTCCGAATCTAGTTAAAGAAAGGTAAGATTTGTTTACTAATGGAATGGCTTCTGTGTTTCACCCGTTTTATTACCGACTCGACTAGGGTTCTATTCAGAAAGCCCATATTGAGCAAATGCCCTGGGTGGGGCAGTGTGCAGGTGCTGCGGCAGACGGGAGGCCAGGACACAAGCCTGGCCCTCCAGAGCCCGCCCCCCCAAGGCAGAGGCTCACTATGCGGCCATGACACAACATGTCCCAGCAGCCCACGGCTGCTGGCTTTGCTTTCTGTGTATTCATTGTTTAATAAAGGCAGCAGAATAGGAAAAAGTAGGGGGCTTGTAGTCAGCCAGCTTCTTGCCTAGGGCCTGACACGGCCTGATTCCTCAGAACACACTGGAGATAGTTGCCTTCTCTCCGCGTAGTCAAGGCAGCTCTGTGCCCTGCCTATACCCATCACCTCCTGTATCCATAGCCCCGAAACACAGGGTGGTTGCTGGGATGTTGAGAGACATAATTATCACATCATTTCATGAGCGAATTAGGAGCAAACAACTCATTTCCTGGGTCTCCTGTCGAGTTTAAATACAAGACAGCAGCCTCAGACCGGGAGAAATCTGGCAGATCTTACCTGGGGCCCAAAGCTAGGCTAAACACCGTCTTTGAAAAAGAATGAAAAAGGCAGAGGTGAAGGTGTGTGTTTCCAGACTCCTGGCGCCCAGCTCTGTGCCAGGGGCGGGAGGGGTGGCAAGGACCCTCATGCCTGCTCTCTGTGCCCCTGGGAACCAGCCTGAGGTGTGGGACTAACATGACACAACCGGAGACCCTCACTGTGTGGTGCCGTGCTCCAGGGACTCAGGGGGTGGACAGACTCAGGTCCTGCCACTAAGGAGTCCCTGTGTAGTGAAGGACACGCAGATGTCCGTGGTGACTACAGTCCCCGCCACGAAGACCCAGGTTGGGAGAAGGCGAGTGGCAGGGCCCTAAACCCAGTCTGGGGGTGTCCAGACAAGCTCCCAGCAGGTGAAACATCACCTCAATTCTGGAGAACAAGACAGAGACGAAGAGGAAAACATTCCAGGTCTAGGGCAGCACTTACGAGTACAGGACTGGGGACATGTTCAGGCAAGGGGGGGCTGGAGGTTTACCGGACGTGGGGTCTCACCTGATCCTGAGAAGCCACACAGGATTAGCCCAGGAGAGGACACTTGACTTGTGTGAGCCCTGGGACTGCAGCTCCATGGGACAGCAGTGGCTGAGGCCTCGCTCACGCCTGTAACTGCAGCCTCAGCAGGATGGCAAGACGGCTGAAATCCTGGCCTCATCACAACTGATGGGAGATATACAGAAAAGAAAGAATTAAGAATAAGAATACCTGTAGCCTAGAGATTTGAGACTTATTTCCTTATGTAAGTTCACAGCAATCAGATGAAATGACCCAGAGAGAATCTTCCATGGCTAATCTTCCCATTGTAGGAAAGAGAAAACCTTCTTAGATCCCAAGCTCTGTGGCCCATCAGTATGGTTTCCTGAGCGTGGGAGATGAACCTGGCATCAAGCATTTTGGTTTGTATCTGGGAGCGTTTGCCTGGATGGTCCCTGGTAAGCAACTTACATCCAGCTTGCCCTAAACCCCTGCTCTAGGAAGCCCCCCTCACTTACCAAACCCCTTGATCCTTTAGGGTGGACTAGAGCCACAAACTTTAATCCTAAGGTTCTAAGACTACTCATTAGGCCTTGTTGGAGGGGCGTCAGGGGCACAGGCTTTCTCAGAGCCAAGCCCATCAAAATCACTGCACACAGCCTTGGGCAGGACTCTCTATAAGTGTCTATAAGATGAAGGGGGGCAGGCAGCTGAGTGGGGTGTGGGAGCTCAGAGGGCATGCACGGGATACAGGGGAAAGGACAAGGGAACAAGAATCAGACAGGTCTGGGTTCGAGGTCCAATCTCTCCAGCTTACAAGCTACGTACCTGCCGGAAGTCAGGTGACCTCTTGGGGTCTCAGTTTCCTCGTATGTCAGCTTTCAGATAGCATCCGAACTCTTATCAGGAGGTAAAAGCTTTGTATTATAGCCAGAATACAGTGTCAACATCTGGTCAGTTCCCAGGACCCTACAGCACAGGGACAGTCTTGTGTAGATGTTAACTTTACTGACCAAAGGCCCTGAACAGGCTGAAAGGCCATGAGCCAGGTTCACAGAACAGGAGTCAGCAGCCTGGTGCCCAAACCCCTGCTAACAGAATCTCCCCTGAGGAGGACCCAGGAGGCTACTGGCTCCAGAGCGAGGAGGAGCAAATCCGATTCTCCTATGAGTCTGAACGAAGAGATGTCCACCCCAGTGAGTCTGTAGCTGAGCCAAATATCATGCACCAGAACGAGAGTGAGGCCTTCCCCACTAGCTCTCCCTTGGCTCCACAAGATCCAAGTTTTTGGCAGTTCTCTTCTTTTTAAATAATTTTATTTTATTTTTTATTTGAGAGAGAGAGAGAGAGAGAGAGAGAGAGAGAGAGAGAGAGCGCGCACGCTGGGGAGAGGGGCACAGGGAAAGAGAGAATCTGAAGCAGGCCCCATGCTCAGTTCATAGCCCAATGCAGGACTCAATCTCACGACCCTGGGATTGTGACCTGAGCTGAAATCAAGAGTTGGACGCTCAGCTGACTAAGCCTGCCGGGCACCCCCCTGGCAGGCCTCTTCTGAGGCACCCTGGAGTGTGTCTGTTCTAACAAAGGGTCCTGCTAGTTATGTTTTGCTAAAAAAATTATGTTTTGCTGAGTAAATCTGAGGATCGAATTGGCTTTATTAAGCGATTCATGAAGCGGACGGCATTCCCTCCAGCAAGCAGATGGGAGCTCCACAGAGGGGCACCAATGGATGGTTTTCATAGGGAGGAGGGCAGGGTATGAAGGGATTAGCGAAAGAAAAGAGGGTTCCAGGCAACATCACCTTCCCTGAAGGGGAAAGGAAGGGGGTCTTTTGGGGGGGATCTCCTCATCTTCCTTCAGAGGATGGAGAGAGCCCACGTGACAGATTACCTCATTGGTGCCAACCAGAAAATTCCAGATTGACTGGCTTAAAATTTCTTGCCTGGAGAGGTTGAGACTGCAATTAAGTCTTGCTTTGCTGTCCTGGGGGTCAAGTGACTCCATCTTGGGCCTGTGGCTTTCTTTCTAACAATTTATAGCAAGAAAAGCATTTCCTTCTGAGCCGGGTCCAGTCAGCTACAAGAGAGTGGGCACCTTCCAGCTCCTCCCTTCCTGTCCAACCTCGCCCACCAGAACCGTCTTTATTGAAGCAAAGGCACAAAGGACAGAAGTCAGGGTTGAGATCCGCAGCCAGTTGGGACGGAATACATGAAACACGGTTAAAGGGAGTTTCTAGGCTCACACAGGTTATAGAGCAGGACTGAAAAAACCTCGCCAGGATTTTTCAAAGCCACTTCAGGTAAGAAAAAGTATGGAGAATGATTTCTGAAAGCGAGGGCAGATAGAAATTCAGAAGCTCCAGCCCAGTTAGCTCGATGTCAGTTCTGGGCAGAAACCTGTTGATGGGGATCAGCCAGATGCATGAGTTTGGTCGGTGACACTGACATTGCCCGTCTCACTTTAGAAATGTGCTATGGGCAGAATCCAGCTTCTTTCACCCAAATACTTGGTAAAATGCTTTTTTCAAAGCAAGATAAGGAAGGAGAAACTGCATAATGTGCGTTGAGGTAGCCATTCACAGAGTGGAGCTGTCCCTTTGGAAGCCACTTCGTGGGAGAGCTGACCCACTGGTTGCTTTTGCGTGGAAATCCACAAGCGGGTTTTATATGGTGGCAACTTTTGCCTCAACTTGCCAACAATCAGAGCTGTTCAATAATACACTGACATCCTCCGAGAGGGAGCTCCCCGTCACAAAAGGTATTCAACTAACATATTAACATCTGCTAGCATGACTCTTAGAGGCGCACACAGTGTCGGGGTACAGAACGAAAAGACCCAAACGCCAGGATTTACTTGGCCAATCACCACCTCCGCGACCTTGGGAAATTCCCTTAACCATTCGAACTCTCGGCCAACTCTTATGTAAAATGAAGATAATTTTTTATAGGGAGGCTGTGAGTTCCAGGAGATGGTAAGTCATAAATTAAATGAGATAATGTCCATAAAAGCATTTTATAAACTAAAAAATGCTGTACTGATGTGTGTTATCATTAAGATTTTAGGGGCTTGGAAATACAGGACTCTTGAGGCTGGTAGCATTTGGTGCAGATTGCAGTATTTGGTGCTGGTGCTCTGAAGCCTGGATAGAAATAAAGTGCCGTGGAGCAGATCACACCAGCTCTGGCATGTGGTGCGCAGATTATTACTCAAACTTCTCATTCAGTCGTAATGATTATTTTAAAGCATCAAGGCCAGGCTAGTTATATCGGCTTGCAAGTTGGCATATTTTTATCTTGGTCTATTCCAAGTTCGAAAAATGATATACTGGGTATGCTCTAGGTCTGGCGACGGTCCAAGAAATCCCCTACCTAATTAAAGAGGTTGACAGATGGAAAGGAGTTCGGGACACGGTATCCCCAGCTCACTGCTGGGCTTGGAGCAAGGTTGCCGGCTGTGCACGGAGTCTCTGTGGGGAGAAGGATGCCGAGCTGGACAGGGTGGCTTTCCTCCTTCTGTCTCGCTGGGGCTACACAGGCACTGCGTCCGGGGTCGGCTTCTCGGCTGTGACTTCTGGCAACTGGCCTCAGTTCCACCGAGAGCTTCCAGTTGGGAGAGTCGGGTGCTGGCATCTGGGGCCATGAATCCTCTTGATTCTCATTCGCTGTGTACCGTCTTTCCGGTAGAAAGGCCGTTCGGCGAGAACTTGTGGAACAACTGCTCTACCCAGCAAAGCTTTTGTCTCTTCTGAATAAGACTTGAGCGCGGTCTTGTCCCAACTCAGCACCTTCTAGCCCTAAAAGCCACCAGAAGTGAGAACGGAGTCACCAGCTGACCCTGCACTCACTATCATCCTTCCGTTCCCTTGGGTTCTAGCCCTTCACCCGTGGACGCCATGAGGGAACCAGGCGTGGGGAGGCAGGTGAATTCCAGTGACCCAGTCTATCTGGTGGTGGAGCTAGGGAGAAAACACTTCAACAGAAGACGTTCCTTACATTCTCTGGGATCCCCACGCTAAAGGATGGCTGAATTGGGTGATTCCTGAGGATGTTTCCAGCACTCTAAGCTATCGCACATTTGCTGCTGAAGAAGAATTACATTTCTAAAATATCATAATACGATATAGCAGAGAAGCACCAGCTTGGGGGGCTGTCACTTGACTGGCTGAATATCCTTGGGCCAGCACTTGGTCTCTCTCATATTCCATTTTCCACCAAAAAAAAGAGGATGAAACTCTTTGACTCCCAGAATGAACTCAAGTTCTAGAGAAAAACAGGTATGTCAAGCCCTTAAAAGCTTGAATTGCACCTAGTAGGGGTTCAATAACTCCTTGTTTGTTCCTGTCCCCTTTATCTCCAACAAGGGATGGACAGCATTTTTTTTAAGAAAGTGAGGACTCCTTTGTCTGGAGGCCTGACAGATAATGTGACAGGAAAGAGGGGAGCTGGAAGGACCAAAGTCACGTGAGAGAGATCGAGGCTCCCGTCTCCTCCACGGTGGGGTGTTTCTAAGACTACCAACCCCTGGCGGCTGGGGGGGAGGGGCCTCCCTTCCCACACTCCATGTGAGTCCCCGGGGGGCTGGTGCCATTTCCTGGTGGCTTCGAGCGGCACTAGATGCCCCTTTCCTGAACCCAGGAGCAGGCAATGTGCCACCACGACTCCAGACGGCAGGGCCACCCACTTCCAAGCTGGGCCGTGTTCCGGACGCTGCATTTTATGGCACGGTATTCGCAAGGCTCTGCATTTCTTGACGCAGTAAATCTTCCTCCTTCTTCCCGCAGAAGGAATTGCCATACGCGCATAAAAGTGACTGTAGGAGAAGTTTTAGGCATCTCTCTGCCCCTTTCCCACCGTGTAAGCATTCCTGCGGATCCCGGCTTGGTCGCCCAGATGGTCTATGAGAAGAAATCCACAGCAACTCATCACTGGGCGTTTCTTCTTGCCAAGACGCACAGAAGGTTTATGTTTCACGATGGAAAGGTAAGTATCTCGAACAAGGCAGAATCCAGGGTAATAAAAGCTCCTTTTATTTCATATTCTCTTTCGCGGTGGTGGGTTTTATTCTGAATCTCACTAGACGCTTGACAAGCATAAAAAGCAACCGTTTCCTGCCTTAAAAATGTTGCCTTCTGAGGTCTTTTTGTTCCCTTGAACCCAGCCAGCCTAGGTTCTCCATGGGAGGGCAGAGATGCTGAGAAGGATACCATTGTTTGCACCGGAATAGCAGCTGTGTGGGGTGGGGGTGGGGTGTGACCTCTCCCACAGGCAGGGCGACAGGTCCCCTGGCAGAGGGTGGCAAAGCTTGTTTGTTTTCCTCAGGTATCTGTGTGTGAAGCTAACCCGTGTGACTGCCGCAGCCTTCTTTCCGTGCACGGGCCCTGTGCCGGGCACACACTCTACATACCGGATGCAATGCTGGTGCTTCAAGTTCTGTATCCAGCCATTTGCGTCACCCTCAGAAAGGTTCTCATCCACTGTTGCTGGATTTCAGAGAACCCGGAGAAAGCCATGGGCGTCTTCCTCCTCTCTCTCTCTTACACACACGGAGTAACAACGCATGCAATTTCGTGGATTCCCTGGGCCCCCTTCATGAAGCCCATCCATTAACCCACAGGATACTGGACCTCCGAGCTAAGAAGTTTGCTCTAATTTGTGCCCTATCTGGGAAGTAGCCTCCAAAGGCATCTTTCCCCCTTGAGTGTGAGCTCTGTGGGAGCAAGGTCACCTCACATTCAGCTCTGCGTTCCCCACAGCCCATTAACCCAGGACCAAAGTGACAATGAGAGATAGATTCCAGGTCCAAGTCAGCAAGGGCATTAGGACCCACCAGATGACTCTGCTTAATCCGTGACTGAAAGAGATTCTGCCCACCGAGCAGAGGGTAGAACGATAGCACAGCTTAGGCAGAAGCCTCTTTCTCGGCAAACCCTTCCCCGCCCCCCCCAGATCTGGGGCCGTGCTCCCCAGTCCTCTGCAGTGGCCAGCGTCTGCTCCAAGCACCTTCACAGCAAGCACCCCCCCACCTTGCGTCTGCTTGCGGGGACCACGTCGTCACCACCCAGAGGCCCCCTCCTAGGGCGACTATGGTACTGATCCGGCCCGAGTTGAACAGGCCATGACACTCACGTGTCTTTTTCCATCAGAAGCAAGATATCTAGGTATTTCACAGAAAGCTTCATCGAGCCCATTTTTTGACCCTAGAGATGAGAGCCGGTCTGTGAGTGTCACTTGGATAAGCCAAGGTGGTGGTGACAACTGTGGGAGGGCCAGGGAACAGAGGCAGGGATCTGGAGGGAAATAGCCAGTTTCCATCCCCACCCTTCTGTTGAGAGGCAAGGTGACCCTGTCCTCACCTCCGTTTGCTCATCTGGAAAGTGGGGATGACAGTACTTCCCTCGCCCTGTTGTTTTGAGAACCCAAGGCTGGGGATGGGCCTTGATACCTGTGGAGAGGGCTGTACGGGAAGAATATGAAGAGCGCCACCCTGAGTGCACAGCCCCAGCCTCTCCGCACACCCGGCGGGCAGGGGCACCCCGCCTGCCAGCTCATCCCACAGGGTGGGGGCCCTGAGCCACGGCACTGATTCCAGAGACCCCGATCCCTGGGGACAGGACATCTCCAGGTCTCCTCCTCCGGGACCAAGAGTGCTGACCTTACCCAGCAATTACCCTTCCCTGGTAAAGCTCTCCGGCTCCCACAACTCGAAGCCCCGCAGTTAACAGCCGGCGAGAAGCTAATAAGCCCCGAGCAGTGAAGAGCCCCGGCCCGCGGATCTTGTTGCCATGGCAACCCCTGCAGGTGTTCCTGAAAGGAAGGAGGAGGCCAAGGGGTTCGGGTTGCCTTTGGCTCCCTTCCCGAAAATCTAACAGAAAGAAAGGTCACCGGGTGAGAGAGGCCTCCTCGCGTGGGCAGCAGACACAAAGGCCCTCGCCCGGGGTTGCACGGCTAGTAACCCGCACGGAGCACCGCCATCAAATCCACTCTTCCCCGCTCCGCCCGGGCTGCCGTCGCCGGGAGTTGGGGAGACTGTCTCTGCCGCCCAGGCCTCCCACCTTCTTGTCTAGGTCTGCAGACACCTGTTCCCTCCCGTTCCCTGTCACCATCCAAAGGAGATCTCAAGTAGGACAGCTGCTGAGCCCCAGGTCCCCACCCCTGCCCTGGATGAAGGGGGCACACGGAAGGGGGCTCCCTTTCCTCCTGGTGTCCCAGCCATTAAGACTAAGCCCACCAGGGGCTATAGGTGGCCGGTGAGCCCTGCCTTGTGGAAAAGGACCAGACAGAGAAACCCCCAGGCAGGGAAACTCACAGAGGGTTGGTAAAAATAAGAGGGGCTCTTGTCGCGTCTGAGCCCCTAGATCTGGTGTTCCCAGAGGTCCCCTACACCCTGCCCCTTCTGTGGTTGGTTACGGGAGCAAAGAGTCGCCCCTCCCATTGCTCTGAGCTGTGCTCTGTTAATAGCACAGCTCCCACCCCCCACATCCTCTAAGGCTGTGGAGACCTCAGCTTGGTGCGGGGACAGTCACCGTACCTTTCTGCTAGATCTTGTGTCTCCTGCTCCTGGCACCTGAAAGCCTCCACCCCAGGGAAAGGCTTAGAAGGAGCAGCAGGAACAAGGAGGGAAGAAATCGGGGCTGGGGCTGCCTCTGGGGAATGCCTTTCCACATCCCTAAAATACCCTGCAGGCAGCCAATCACCTGCAGGGGATACGAGCAACATCACGAAGTTTGGGGAACCAGGAGGTGATTTCAGTGCAGAGAGCTCTGACACTCACGGCAGGGGGACCTCACCTCTATGTGCCTCAGTTTCCTCATCTGTAACAACACCCACCTCACAGAGTTGTAAGGATGGAAGTTGAAGAATGGAGATGATGCACAGAGTGCCAGAGTTTGGGCAGGATGTACATGGGTGCCTAAGCCCTGCCCCGCCCCCCCCCCCCCCCAGCACTTACTATAATCGACAAGGAAAAACAAGGGAGGGGGATGGTACCCCAGACCTCAAACCAGAGAAGTCCAGCCACCTGTTGCAGACTTAGAGGAGTAGCAGCTTGTTATAGAGCAGATCGGACTGGATTGAAGGAATGTGGTAAACACGACTCTCAGTCCCTCAGCCCTCCACAAAATCCATGCAGGCTCCCAGGAGGTGGTGGAGGATGCTGGCAGAAACTCACTGAGCCCTTGGGAAGACAGCACTGAGTGCTGGAGGTGAGGGAGGGCCACGCAGAAGCCCCTCACAGAGTCAGGAGTTGCTCTCGGACAGTGGGGGAAACACCAGGAACTAGAAGTTAATGACGGATGTCTACGGACGTCACAGACACAACTCCTAAGCAACTTTAACCAACCCGCAGTAGCAGCAGGTCAGAAATGAGTGGGAATGCAAACACGATAAATCAAAACTTAGAAGATGAGGCCAAAGTGACCTTTCAACCACCCAAAACACCCCAACGAACTTCAGTTTGCCTAATCTAGAAAGAGGAGAAAACCCTAACGCACAAAATCAGAAATGATAAATTGTATATAACAAAAAAATACAGACACAGAAGACAAAATCTTTTTATAATTTTAGGCTATTATCTTAAATCTCGAGAAATGGGTGATTTTTGAGAACAATACTAATTTACCCCCCAACTGAGTCAAGGAGTAGAAAATGACTGAAAAGACTGATCACCATAAAAAAAAAAAAAAAAAAAGAAACAAGAAAAAAGAAACAACTGAAAATGTTGTCAAAGAATTAACTCCATAAAAGATACTAAGTCTCAATGGTTTTGAGTGAGTTCTTCCAAACTTTTAAGATTCAGTTAATACTCATGCTAGGTCAGTGACTTTAAAGCGTTAAAAATACTTTTCATTTTATAAAGCCAGATTTAGTTCATCTAAAATCTCAGACCTTGATAAAGAGAATCTGGATGTGCACAAACACTACAAGCAAGTCTCATCTATTATGAAAAAAATGTACACCTTTTACATAAAATACTGTGGTTGCACCCAGCGCTGGAGCAAACAGATGATTCACTAGAATCCCCAATTAGCTCTTATCGAAGAAATGCAAAGAATTTGAAAATAGGCAGAAAATGCGAGGTTTCATAGTAGGAGAGTTACCAGTTCAGCTCTTCAATTGATTGAAGAAAAAAAATTAGTAAGATTATTCTATGTTGAAATACATTTGATAAAATCAATATACAACCATTTCTGACTTAAAAAACAAAAGCAAAAAACAAAAACACCTCTAATGTTTTAAAAGGATTCCTCTAGGAGTAGAAGAGCTCTCCCTTACCGTGATGGAGGTAAAACCCAACTGTCTTTGGAGCTGACGGCCAGTCTTTTTCCCGGGGCCCAGGTTCCTCGCCCTCCCTGGCAGTCCACCTCCTCCCCCTCCCTCCAGCCTCTGCCCCTCCAAGTGGGAATGGGTCTACAGGTCAGAGGCCACCTTTTCAAGGGGGGCTTGAGGACTCACGTCTGCAACTTGTAGGCCTGTGCTCCCAGGATTCATTCACGGTGGGGACTCCTACCGCTGGTACACTTCCAGATCACCAGCAAGCTCTCTTTCTGGGATTTATCCTGGCTCCCCTGGGGCATAAGCCATCCAGACAGAATCCAGAATGTTTCCCCCCTGCAGACATTTGCCACGGAATAATATTACAACCTGGAATAGATGAAGGCGGTGAACACGACGTTATGACCACTGCTCAACACCCCCCACCCACCCCAGCCCTACTCCCAGCTCACTGTAGGCATTTCCACACGATGGAAGAAGGCTCCACTTTAAAGGAGGGAGATTCTGAAACATGCTGCCACACGGAAGAACCTGGAGGACATCATGCTGAGTGAAATAAGCCAGTCACCAAAAGGCAGATAGTATGTGATGCCACTCATGTGAGGTTCCTAGAATAACCCAATCTATGGAGACAGACAGTAGAAGGGTAGTTGCCGGCTGGGCAGACGGGGAGACAGGGAGTTGTTGTTTAACGGAGTTTGTTTTGACAGATGAGACTACTGTGGACAGTAGTTGCATGACAATGTGAATCCACTTAATGTTACTGAACTGTGCACTTAGAAATGGTTAAGATGGCTAATTGTTTTGTTTGTTTATTTTTACCATAACTAAACACACACTCTGCTGCTGCTGTTACTACTACTTGGGACACGGGAGTCAAGTAGGAGTTTGAGGCTCCTGTCACCTGCTGGCTGCGTGATTTGGAGACACTGTTTAAGCGGTGAGGCTCACTCTACTCTGTAAGATGTGTTTTAAAATGATATTATCCAGGGGCACCTGGGTGGCTCAGTCAGTTGAGTGTCCTACTCTTGGTTTCGGCTCAGGTCATGATCTCACAGTATCGTGAGTTCGAGCCCTGCGTTGGACTCTGCACTGGCAGCACGGAATCTGCTTGGGATTCTCTGTCTCTCTCTCTGCCCCTCCCCAACCCATGTCATCTCTATCTCCTTCAAAATAAATAGACTTTAAAAAGAAATGATAATATCTAGCATCAAGCTTGCTGTGGAGATTACTTACAAAGGATGTTGCACATTACAAGAAAGTCACCAATCCAAACATGATGTAAATAAAAGGCTTTGATTATCATGCTAGGGAGCTTATCTTGTAGAGCACAGAGAGCCACTGGAGGCTTTAAGTTGGGGGATGACAAGATTTGCTCTGTTTTAGAAAGATGGCTCTGCTGGTTGTGAGAAGGGTCCCTGAAGTAGTGAGAGTGGAGGTAAGGACACCGGCTACCCTAGTGTGGGATCCAGGTGACGATGGGGGTCTCCATGCCCACTGTAGTAGAGACAGCAGCTTAGGGAAACATTCAGGGAGTTGGCCCAACACATGTGGGCAAAGGTGTGAGAGAAAGGAGGGCCTGGTGGTGCTCACTCGAGCATCACAGCAAGGTCCCCTGCAAAGGGAGATGCCAGGCATGTCCAGGGGATACAGCAGAGGGCTCAGGAGGCACCCTATGCCCGGGATGAACGGTGGGGCAACCTTCAGGCAGAGGCTGGGCCACCTGTCAAAGGCACCGAGCAAGGAAAGAGTCCCAGTGGGGGGGTGGGGGGGGGCTGGGAGGCTGCAGCAGGGGACCCCCAGAGATCCCTCCCACCCACAGGGCCAATTTGCTGCTCCCTCACAGAGAAACCAATCTCATCCCATCTACTCTAAGGTATTTCCACCAACTGTGTGCGTTTACTGGGAATTAGGTCTCCAAATGGGAACATCCCTCCTCTGGGTCAGGAGGATAAAAACGTCCACTCCAGTAAGAAGTTAGGGCTCAGAGGACTTCTCTTTCACCTAACTGATCCTGGATACATTTTGGATCATCTCCTCTACACAAGGAGACCTTCTGGCTGTGGTTGACCCCTTGATTCAAAGTGCGTGGCCACAGAGACTATTAACAGGACATGCGACGCCGGGACTCTCCAGGAGTGTAGAGTCACACAGACGTTAGGCTCTGGAATCAGACTGGTGTGACTGGTCCTGACCCTCTCTGTTCGGGCGACCTTGGGCAGGTCAGTTAGCACCTCTGAATTCCTCTTCTCGTACGTAAACAGGAGACAGTACCTACTTGCCTTGCTGGAGTGGTTCACGGAGATGAGACCTTGCGCTACACGGGTGCTCAATAAATTGTACTTTATCTTTAGGGTGCCTGGATGGCTCAGTCGGTTAAGTCTCCGACTCTGACTTCAGCTCAGGTTATGTTCCCATGGTTTGTGAGTTCAAGCCCCACATCAGGCTCTGCACTGAGTGTGGAGCCTGCTTGGGATTCTCTCTCTGCCCCGCCTCGTCCCCCCGTCTCACTCTCTCTCTCCCTCAATAAATAAATAAACTTAAAAACATTTTTTTATGTTTATTCGTTTTTGAAAGACAGAGAGAGACAGAGCACAAGCGGGGGTGGGGCAGAGAGAGAGGGGGACACAGAATCCAAAGCAGGCCTCCAGGCTCCGAGCTGTCAGCACAGAGCCCGATGCGGCCTCTTCCAAAGAATAGAGCAAGGGATCCCATGGACCGAGAGAGAGATCATGACCTGAGCCAAAGTCGGACGCCCAACTGACTGAGCCACCCAGGTGCCCCTAAAAACATTTTTTAATAAATAAATACATAAATAAAATAAATTGTACCTTATTCTTATTGCTAATAGTAGCAAAGAGTAAAATTCTTCGGTTAAAGCAGAAGAGTTATAAAAAAAAATGGGCTACAAGCAAATTTATCAAAGGACAGGAGGAGGCCTTTTCCAGTCTCCCAGGAAGAAGACGTGAACAGTGGGGCTAACTTGGACAAAGGGAGGCAAGGGAAGCCAGCGCGGGGAGGACAGTGCTGGAGACACACAACACCGGAGACCTTCAAGTACCCAGAAGAGAAAGTCAATGTCTTTTCTAAGAGACAAATGTCTCAGGGATAGGGTGGCTTCACCCCCCGGCCTGGGCCACAGGCTGGGGGGAACAGAGACCCTCTTGGAGTGGCAGCAGAGACCCACGCAGCTCGGCTGCCGCCACTGTCCTCAGAGCCCGGGATGCCCCTTGCAGTGTCCTCACTGGTACACAAAGGGGCCACCTGCCTCCTCCCAGAAGGAGAATTCTGAGCATCCTGACTGCTTGCCCTCAGCCCGGCTCAGGCACAGCGGGGGGGCCGTGACACTGCAGGTGCCAAAGAGCAGCAGAGGAGATTGGGGAGGTCACCTGAGGGTCTTGGAGACCACTCCCGGACCCCAGCTGTGCGGACTGTCCATCCTGGTGACGAGCCGTCTCCGCGGCTGTCCTCTCCTCCGGCCTCTGCCCTCATTCTGACACACCCTCCCCTCCCCGAAGACCCCACGGGAAGCACTGCCCTGCTGAATGGGGGCCTCCCAACGATGGAGAGGTGGAGTCAGGAGGCACACAGAGAAAGCCAAGCAGGGAAGCTGCCCAGATTCACGAATTAGGCAGGCCGGTGCTCAGACCCAGATCCGGGCTCCAAACCAGTCCTTTGGCCCAAGCGGCCCAGACTCGGCAGCAGGCCCGCCGTTCGGTGTCCAAATTCCATCAGGAGAAGGGCTGCCTGTCTACGGTGGAGTGGAATTTCCACGCTGGCCCCTTCCCATTGTCAGGTGAAACATCAGGAGAGCCCCTGCCTCTAGAGCTTCTGCAGGGCCACCTCAGTCACCTCTCCGACAGCTTTCGCCACTGCCCGACTGTCATTGAGGGTCTCGGTCTCTGAGATCTGCCTCGCGTGCTCTGAGGTCCCCTTTCAGGCCTCTGACAACCACCAGGCAGGAGCTCACAGTCCAGGAGTTGAACACCAGCATCCAAACCAGAGGTTACACGTTACTCCTGAGTCTGATGTGCGCACGCCTGGCTCACGACCCTGAGCAGGTTGCCGCGCGGTGGCTCTGGGGTCTGCAGCATCCGACTGTAGGGCCTTTGCTTCTCGCGTCTCCCATGGCCGGTGGAGAGAGAGAAAAACCAGCGCGTGGCTGCTCAAACAAGACCCTTCCTCTTCTTCTTTTCAAGCCCCGGAACAGATGCTAGCCTATTTTCCCATTGTCTCATTTTCTAAGCCACCTTCAGTTTATAATGAGTTTAAAGTTATTAAGAAGAGATACGGAGTCCCAGGCGTTGGAGCACAGTGAGAGCACAGAGCTGCTGCGTTTACAGTAAGCTGGAGAAAAGGCAGCCTCTTCCAAAGAATAGGGCGGAGCTGCCTTTGAATGCTCTCCTGCTACACTGACCACGATGAGTTTCTTTCCAAAGAGAGAAGGCCCGGTTTTCAGGGGGAAGGTTAACGTACCACAGGCAGTGCCGTTCGGACACGGGGAGCCAGCTGATTCCGGCCGCCTCGACTCCACGTCTAAATTTAGTGGCAGGTTAAGCAAGTGGTGGGTCTTTTCATCCTTCTGTGAAGCCACTCCCCTTTAAAGGCAGCACATGCTCACCTCACCTCGCAGGTGAGGGCCTGCCGGAGTAGGCGGTGCTGGCCGGCACTCCCAGACCAAGGACTCCAGCCCCTCGTGCTCCAGGCCACCTTTCCAGAGTGAGGCTGGTGTGGACGGAAGAGCCACATTTAGATCCTGTCCCATTCCTTGTTTGCTTCTGAGTGAAAGGCAAGCGGGTAGGGACACGGGTAACGAGAGACAAGAAGCCAATGACATAAATCTGGTTCTCCCGTTGGCCGTGGCTTCCCGTGATTCGGTGCCTCACCCCTGGATAACAGTCGGCGTCACGGTGGGGGTCTCAGCATCAGTGAATTTTAAATTCTCTTCAGGTTATTCTAATCTGCAGCTTGATCCTTAACCATGGGTCCTGATGAACTTCAAAGTGGAGACGGGCACTTCTGAAACCCTTGGCTCATCCTCCTTTTAGTAAGCTAGGTGATGCCCCAATAATTTTCTACAGACAACAGGCATGATGGCCAAAGCCACATGTACGGTTTGGGAAACACGGAATGCCAGGGAAGGTTTGAACAAAGGCCCCTAGGTATTGTGTGGGAAGTGGGGGAGTCTGGACATTTTCGAATCTGAGCTCTTGAACAGAGATCTCAGAAGGCTGGGATACCAGCAGGCAGCTGGGAAGACTCAAAGAACATACCATAGACCCCTTTGCCATATGATCAGCTCATGAATGGAAAAGAAAGATGGAAAATACAGCCCAGTGCCATTCAGATGCCCACCAGGAAGTTCACCCGGGTTCTTCAGCAGAGGGAGAAGGCGCCACGGCAACTGGGGTTTTACCCAGCAAGTGGCCAAGGTTGAATCAGACTACCTCAGATTGCCAGGCAGTTCCATTACTTACTAGCTTTGTGTCCCTGGGCAAATAACTTACCCTCTCTGGACCTCGTTTCCTTATAAGGTTATCATGAGGATTAAATGAGTTAATGCATTTCAAACTTGGGGTATATGTTTGGGGGGAACTCCCTCGGCTGAAGCAGGGCCCAGCACCACTGACAGAGAGGAGTCCTAGGCAGACAGTGGGTTCAGCAGGGCACAGAGCAGGCCACGTGGTATTACCTTAAATACCTGGAAGGCATTATTAGCCCTACTTACGCGTAAGAAGACGAGGCTCCGAGAGATGAAGTTATCTGCTGAACGTGGCACTGTGTTCACACCAGGCCATCAGATACCAAAGGCTCACTCCCTACTCCGCCCAGTGCCACCTTGGGTCCACTTTCCAGGCCAGCAAACCTTTAAAATCTGGGTGTGAGGGGGCCAGGGCAACCCTTTCTTATTCTGCTTCGTGTGCAAAGAGGAAGGTTTTGAGATAACTACTAGGAGCTTTTTACAGGCTCTGTGCTCGTGGCTCGCAGAAAATAAATTATCTCCTTTAACATGCATGGTGCACATCCTAAATACTGACACAGAGACCACCTCAGTCTTCTAGAGTATTTTATGCAGTTGGGAGGAATCTGGAATGCATTCCTTCATTTTTTCTTTCCTTCATAGAAACTGTTCAAACTTTGCAAATTTGATTTCTGGTGAGGACATGAGTCAGATCAGAGCAACATAGTTTATATGGACTCCCTTCCCCCCCTTTTTTTTAATATAAGGGGAAATTTATTTTAGTATTATTTATAAAAAATCAGAAACTAAAATTCCAACAATGAGGACATCATTACATTATTACAATTGGCTTACAAGTAGGTATTAACCTGTTCTAGAATAATTTTAAAGATAATTTCCATGGTATGTATGTATTTAATATAATTTATTGTCAAGCTAGCTAACATACAGTATATACAGTGTGCTCTTGGCTTTGGGAGTACATTCCCATAATTCATCACTTACATACAACACCCAGTGCTCATCCCAACAAGTGCCCTCCTCAACGTCCCGTCATCCATTTTCCCCTCTCCTCTGCTCCCCTCCCCAATCAACCCTCAATTTGTTCTCTGTATTTAAGGCTCTCTTATGGTTTGCCTCCCTCTCTGTTTGAAACTATTTTTCCCCTTGCCTTCTCCCATGGTCTTCTGTTCAGTTTCTCAAATTCCACATGAGTGAAAATATGATACCTTTCTCTGACTTATTTCACTCAGCATAATACCTTCCAGTTCCATCCACGTTGTAGCAATGGAATTCATTCTTTCTCATTGCCAAGTAGTATTCCATTGTATATGTAAACCACATCTTCTTTATCCATTCATCAGCTGATGGACACAGCCACTCTGGAAAACAGTGAGGAGGTTCCTCAAAAAATTAAAAATAGAATTTATCCAAAGGATACAGGAGTGCTGATCCATAGGGGCACATGTATTCCAATGTTTATAGCAGCGCTATCACCAACAGCTAAATTATGAAGGACTCCCTTCCACATAATCACTGCACAGTGGCCGGCTGGGGATGTGGAGACCCACAATTGGCTGTTGGCCTCCAGCAAGGCACTTCAGCCCTCTGGCCCTCGGTTTATCAGTCTACAGAGTCATGGTGTTATGTTCATGTCTAGGGCCTATAATTCTGCAAGTTGGAAGAAAAACATGGCTGGATGGATTCCATTCAAATGGTATCTCAGAAGAGTGCTCACCTTGTTTTCAGTCACCTGAAAATGATGGAAGGTATCCGGAAGGTTAGAAAAAACCCATGTGACCAGTAGGCATGCTTCCTGAGAGAGGCTTGATCAATGCCATCTGGTACAGCTGGTGCCCTCAGAGTTCTAGGAAGGCCTGTTTGGCCTTGTGGATCTCTCTGGACAGGTGTTCCCTAACTGGGGAGAAAAATGTTGACCCCTTTCCTTTGAAGCATTTCAGAGGCTTGTGTAAGCCATTCCCAAATTCCAGGTGCTGCCAAAGGTTTGGACAAGGAACTCAGTGCTGGGGTAGACAACAGGTCAGGAGTCAGGGGAGTGGGCTATTAAGCCAATAAATCTCATCCAATGATGAAAACTTTTTGTTGTTGTTAGAGGACTCTGTGGCTACATCCACAGGAGTAGAAATGAGATGAAGCCAATGATGAGGATGATGGTAGAGAGTTTAAGGTAAAGCGACATTATTCTTAGAGTGCGTGCCCAACCAGGTTGGACACTGGTGACAGCGTGGGGAGATGTGGAGACTAGGCTGCCCCGGTATGCCACACGCCGAGACCCACACTGAGCCACATTACATGCAGCCCACAGGCTTTGACAGAGCAATATAGAAACGGACCATCGGTTACCTTTTCAAATTAATCAAAGATTTTTCCTTATAACAAAGGATTATCCTATATAACATCATCCCATCTGTCTAAGTTAAACCTTCTTATTAACACACGGCCACCTCCCACCTTCCCTCCTGCCACGCACTTCTTTGGAGTTGGGGTAATGACCAGTGTGCGTCAGATGGGGCCTCACCTGGTCCGCTGGTCACCGAGTTGCTGTGGCTTGAATCTGGTGTGAGGCGGTCACAAGCGCAAAGTCCAGAACTTCCATACCAAGCCTCCACCTTCAAGCACCCACTTCTACAGCAGAAGCAAGTGCCAGGGAGTCATTCATGGGGATCCGTATCCCCCTGCACGGGAAACACCCCTTCTGTGTGGGTTTTCCTGAGTGTGTTGCCATCCATACCTTTGCTATTTGCTAGGATCAGCTCTATGCAAATTAGCGATCCCCTCACTAGGAAAAGTGTGCACACCAGTTAGCCCACCCACCTGGTTATCTAGGTGTCACAGACATGCAAATGTGCCAACCTTAGTATGGTGATGGTGTAAGTATGGGGACCCCTAATGCAGTAGGCATCTCATATGCTCGGGTTGATCTGGCTGTGGCCTCAAAATCATGATTCACATACTATAACACTAATGAGCGAGGGTAACATTTCTTGGGCCCCTACTATGTATCTCACAGAGCCTAAAGCACACAACCTCACATAACTCAACAACCCTTGGCACAAAAACAGACACTCAGATCAATGGAACAGAATAGAGAACCCAAAATTGGACCCACAAATGTATGGCCAGCTAATCTTTGACAAAGCAGGAAAGCATATCCAATGGAATAAAGATAGTCTCTTCAGCAAGTGGTGCTGGGAAAACTGGACAGCGACATGCGGAAGAACGAACCTGGACCACTTTCTTATACCATACACAACAATGAACTCAACATGGATGAAAGACCTAAATGTAAGACAGGAAGCCATCAAAATCCTTGAGGAGAAAGCAGGCAAAAGCCTCTTTTATCTTGGCTGCAGCAACTTCTTACTCAACACATCTCCAGAGGGAAGGGAAACAAAAGCAAAAATGAACCATTGGGACCTCAACAAAATAAAAAGCTTCGGCACAGCGAAGGAAACAATCGGCAAAACTAAAAGGCAACCGATGGAATGGGAGAAGATATTTGCAAATGACTTATCAGATAAAGGGTTAGCATCCAAAATCTATAAAGAACTTATCAAACTCAACACCCAAAAAACAAATAATCCAGTGAAGAAATGGGCAAAAGACATGAATAGACACTTCTCCAAAGAAGACATCCAGATGGCCAACCGACACATGAAAAAATGCTCACCATCACTCATCATCAGGGAAATACAAATCAAAACCACAATGAGATACCACCCCACACCTGTCAGAATGGCTAACATTAACAACTCAGGCAACAACAAATGTTGGCGAGGATGAGGAGAAAGAGGATCTCTTGCATTGCTGGTGGGAACGCAAGCTGGTGCAGCCACTCTGGAAAACAGTATGGAGGTTCTTCAAAACATTAAAAATAGAACTACCCTACGACCCAGCAACTGCACTATATGCAAGGGATATAGGTGTGCTGTTTTGAAGGGGCACATGCACCCAATGTTTATAGCAGCATTATCAACAATAGCCCAAGTATGGAGAAAGCCCAAATGTCCATTGATGGATTAGATAAAGAAGATGTGATATATCTATACAATGGAGTATTACTTGACAATCAAAAAGATTGAAATCTTGCCATTTGCAACTACGTGGATGGAACCAGAGGGTATTATGCTAAGGGAAATTAGTTAGAGAAAGACAAATATCATAAGAGGACTCATATGAGGGCTTTAAGAGACAAAACAGATGAACACAAGGGAAGGGAAGCAAAAATAATATAAAAACAGGGAGGGGGACAAAACAGAAGAGACTCTTAAATATGGAGAACAAACAGAGGGTTACTGGAGGGATGGTGGGAGGGGGAATGGGCTAAATGGGTAAGGGGCATTAAGGAATCTACTCCTGAAGTCACTGTTGCAGTATATGCTACCTAATTTGGATGTAAATTAAAAAAAAACAAGAAACAAAAAAACTCAACAACCCTGCGACATAACACAACCCTCATTTTATACATGGTTGACTAAGGTTCAGGGAGTAGAGAACTTTGCCCAAAGTTGCATAACTAACTTGAGGCATTCCTCCTCCGTCCCAGGACATCTGCTCCAACCAGTGACCGTCCCACACACACTCCGTTTCTAGCGCAGCCCTACCCACCTCCACATCCAAATGTCTTTATTCACTGTATTCTATCCAGAAAAGACGGTTCTGAATAAAGGGTGAGGAGTCGAGACTCTTAGTCAAGAAGAAAGTACGTTAACCGGTCACGGCCAGAAAGAAAACGTGTACACGACGCTCATCACTTATATACAGCTTTATTTGCATTTTTGGAACCACTGAGAACGATCAGCAGGTGCACCCGTGGCCCATGGAACAGCATTTGGCTTTGGGTTCCTTCCCACCGGGTGGCTGAGAAACCTCGACCATGCAGGCCCAGACCGGACTCACACCCAGTGCTCTCCCGCGCTGAGCGCCGTGTTGAAGGTTCGCAAGGCCCGGTGCGTCCCCCGCACGGCCAGAAGGAGCGACCCAGCTTCGGCTCCGTGGCCGGCCTCCCGCAGGTGTCTGGCCAGCCCCTCCGCATCCCAGGGCCCCTGCTGCGGGCTGGCCAAGAGGTGCTCGATGATTCGCGGGTAGAAGGGAGTAGAGATGCACTTGGCCAGCAGCCTGGCGTCCAGGAGCAGGGAAAGAAGTTCTTGGTCGCAGTTGGAGTCATTCACCTTCAAGAAATGAGACAGGCAAAACATGAGAGGGGCCTTGCTCACTTCTTCCTGCCAGAGAACTCATCACGCACGCCCCCCACTGGCTGCTCCACGCCACCTTTCTTCCCGCTTTCGTCATCCTGCACCCTTCACCGGGGTTCATGGCGCTCACGCCAAAGAGCACACACGGGGGCGCGAGCCTGAGCTCACACACACACGGGACCACAGACACGGTTCCCCGGCAGCAGCAGATGCAGCCACGTGCCAAGAGCCCTGAGCCGCTGCCACAGCTACCAAACACCGAGGGCCAGAAAGTGCCAACTGTGTCCCCATCAGCCCTGGAAGTCACGGATCAGGGAAAGGAGGGGTAAGAACGCTGGCACACATCGTGGCAAGTCATGCGGCCAGGACGGAAGCTGAATTCAGGCCAGTCTCGACTTCAGAGCCCAGGCTTTCAACAACCACAGTTACCATCTCGTTGGTGCTTTGCCACGGCCCATTTTCTTTAACCCCAAACCTCTGCTGTATGTAGAGGCCCAGGCAAACAATTCTTTCTACAACAGAAAAACCTGTTTACTCCACTGAGAAAATATATCCATCAACCCCACTGATGTAACTAGGAAGACGGACAGGAAGGCTTTAGGTCGTTCTTGCTTAAGCCTCTAGAAAGCTCAGTACCCAACTTACCTTTTTAAAGCATTTTTGTATTTTGGAGACCAATGTCATGTGGCCTGTTTTACAGGCTCTTTCAGCTCGGATATCCTCTGTGTTTCCTCCCTGGTCTTCTCTGCTTAGTCTCTGTATGGTTTTCGACAGGGTTGACACTTAGCATACGCTTTTCTATTTTCTATTATTTCCACATTTTTTTCTATAAGGAATCAAGTCAACATTCGTTGCACGTCAAAATCCGGAGCTCCTCATTTACATGGGGCTGTCATAAAACAGCTTGAGGACAGTCCTTCCTAATGTCACGGAGGATTTTTAGCAATTTTGGTTGTAGGGACCACAGGAATAATGTGGCATTTCAAAGCCAATGAACTAATGTTTGGGCCAACTATGTTATACAACTGTTCACAGGGTGCTCGTCCTGCATGTTCTGTGACAAGGAAGAAATGCTACTGAAGACGAGGTCAACTGCATCTATGGACTGCAAGAATGAAAGCCAGAGCTGTTCTGAGAATGAGAGTCACCGCCCGCTGTCAGAGAGCATCAATCTTTCCTGCAACTTAGTGATCCTTTAAAACCAACCGCAACGTCAGTTTCAAGGCCATCTCCTGGGTGACATTTTCCCTACGTGTCTCACCTAAGCTGATTCCTCCTTCCTTACAGATGTTCTTCTGCGGGAGTAATTTGTAGGTCTGGCTCCCTTGCCAGACTGGGGGCTTCTTCAGAGCACAGAGGCTTTATCCTCCTCTCCCAGCATCCAGTTTAATCAACTGTTGTTACATGGCTGGACGAACCCGCATCATTGAATGCTGTCACACTTTTGTCAATAGCACAAGTACACCCTAAGAGCACTATCCCAGCAGAGGATCTGAACAGAGCCAGATTCCAGGACTGAAGAGTCTCTTGCAAACCCTGGGCCTCGTGCTTTTGTCAATATGAGCACATGCAGCTCATCCACTTCGGACTCAGGAAGACACTTAGGTTGAGCTCAATTTAGCATCTCTTGCTGGTTTTTGTTTGTAGAGGTGGGATGGTGGGAAAGGAAAGGGCTGTGGAAGACTGGTGAGCACTCTCCACTGGGGTATGCTTATGGGTTCTGTGTCTCTTCTTTCCTTCCAGCTTCCCTCCCTCTCTTTTTCAGAGCTAGGAAACAGGAGTCTTGACCCTATGTGAGTGCTGTCACAGTGTCTTCCATTTGCTGAGGGCCATCCACGTGCCAGTGAGCACTCAGTCTCAACCTTAAAGCATCCTTGCAAGACAGTTACAATCTCATTTGATGGATGAAGAAGCCAGTTCAGTGAGGTCAAAGTCAATGTGCCCAATGTCATGTGTCTGCTGAACGGTGAGCTGGACAATGAGCCCTCATCCTTGACTAGTTGTGTATTATTTGTTTACCTCCAGAGCAACGATCTCGTCTTCCTTGTTTATCCCTGCATCCCCCATGGCCAGAACAGTGTTGGCCACAGCTGGGGGCTCAGCAAGACTTGTAGGATGAATCCAAGAATGAGTAACCCTAAAGCTCTCACCCTTTCCTTGAACACTACTGCTTTCCTGAGCACATGTGCACGCACACACATAGGGCATCTGAGTTACTGTGTATTTTTTTGGTTCACCCTTAAAAACAAAGAATCCCTGCACCCAGCCCTCTAGGAGGGAACAAATGTGTGCCAGGATGCTACAGGCAAATGTTTGATAAAATAGACAGATAAAAGACTCAGAATCCAAACACTGCAGGGCAATACATTCTCCGCTGCCCTGAATAAGTCTTCAAGGCTAGGACACCTTTATTATTCTCTCTGTTTCCTCACGAACCCTTCCTTTGGGGGTCTGAAAGACTCCTAGAAAGGGAGTGATGGATTATTTCCAGCTTGAGGAAGAGACAGGGGTTCTGTCAATGCTCACAGTTACTGCTCCTCTTATCCCTCTCTTCTGTTTGCTTCTCTCCAGGGCGAGGACATCCTCGAAATCGGTTTCCTGCTGGTCAGGTTGGGGTCAGGGGCGGGCGGCCAAGCACCGACCCTCTCAAAGCTCTCGGTCCACTCCCTTGGCTAAGAAAACAGAAGGGGTGCCTGAGTGGCTCTGTAGGTTAAGTGTCGGACTTTGGCTCACATCATGATCTCATGGTTCCTGAGTTCCAGCCCCGCATTGGGCTCTGCACTCTCAGGACAGAGCCTGCTTTGGATCCTCTGTCTCCCTCTCTGCCCCTCCCTCGCTCATGCTTGCTCTTTCAAATATAAATAATAAAACATTAATAGAAAGCAAGCAAGCCAGCAAGCAAGCAAGCCCAAGGCAGAAGTCACAGAAATGAAATACAATGATTCCCCTTGGGCCCTGGCCCACTCAGATGTTGCTGACCTCCACTGAGCTCTGTGGCGGCCCGGCCAAGGCCTAGGGGGACATTCTGGTTTAGCTTCTCGTAATCAGGTCCTGAGAAAATGGGAGTGGCTGCCTTTGTTCTATTTCCTTTCTCTGACCTTGCACCTGGCTCTGGCCCTTTGCAAAAGGTACAGAATGGTCAGAGCATACTTTGTAATTGTCACGCACACAGGAAATACCGTGTGGACACTTATACTGTGCACATTTGGGACAAAATAGAGAAAGAACACAGAAAGAAGGATGGCCTTTGTGAGGACTCGTTCCAACAACTGCATCTTAAAGAAGAGGGGCCTGAGGGTCAGAGAAGAAATGGATTGGCCAAGGTCCCACACCAGGCCTCCTGCCTTGGGGGCGCCAAGGCCAGACTGAGTCACTGTCCTCAGTCCGGCAGGGTGCCCAGCGGTGCCCCAGACCTTCCCAAGCATGACGGCCACATTCCGAGCTGCCTGCTTAATGTGTTGAGCTTCAACTTTTCTTCATTCTTCTTGTTTTTGACTGAAATTCTAACAAAGTACTACAAGTCTGGTAGCTACCCATCCCTCATTCTAACCCAGTGTATTTTCCTTTTTCAAATCAAGAAAAGGTAGAAATAGTTTGAAAAAACAAGTCCTCTATATGTGGATCCCACAGGAAAATGACTTGCCTCCTTTCCTCTCTAGTAATTCTCCACGTGCAGAGATTTTGTGGTCTACTTCATTCACAATATATTGAAAGATTCGTAAGTGCTTTTACACAGTTTTCATTCTTAAAGATCGCAATGGCTACAAAATAGTCTATTGAAGAGAGAGAACAGTTATATACCTTCTCCTGCTACGGATATGTCAGTTGTTTTTAAATGTCTGATATTAGGGGCGCCTGGGTGGCGCAGTCGGTTAGGCGTCCGACTTCAGCCAGGTCACGATCTCGCGGTCCGTGAGTTCGAGCCCCGCGTCGGGCTCTGGGCTGATGGCTCAGAGCCTGGAGCCTGTTTCCGATTCTGTGTCTCCCTCTCTCTCTGCCCCTCCCCCGTTCATGCTCTGTCTCTCTCTGTCCCAAAAATAAATAAACGTTGAAAAAAAAAATTAAAAAAAAAAATTAAAAAAAAAAATGTCTGATATTATCGAAATACCAAAAATCAATTTTTTTATGTAAATGCTTTCTCTGAGTTCTAGAACTTAAATTATCGACCCTGATTTTAGTTGTAATAAACATTCTAATCTGTTTGCTATTCTGTTTTTATTATTTGTTTTACAGAAGTTTTACATTTTTATAATGTCAGGAAAAAAACTGTTCGTTTATGATTTTTTTCTATTGCTTTAAATGTTAAAAGTTTTAGTAGAATTCCTCAAAGGATCTGATACACACACACACACACACACACACACACACATTTTACTGACTTTTAAAAATATGTAACTTTTTAATTGATCAAGACTTATTTTGGTATACAGTCTGTAGAAAATCACACATTCCTGACATTTGCTTGATTGGTGCTTTTAGAGCTTGAGGAAAAAAATATGTTCTGTCATTTCTGGACTCAGCTGGATGTTGGAAATAAATATGAGACAAGTCCAGGAGGATCAGCTGATTTAATTCCTCTGATCAAATAACTCGGAATTCGAGTCAGAGGCAGTCTGGTCTTGGGAAGAGAAGACAGACTTTGGGCTAGAGACTAATTTCCAATCCTGGTTTCTTTCTTTGCTGGACAGCTGTGTGACCCTGTTAAGGACAATCTCTCTGAGCCCCAGACCCGTAGACCTCAGACTATCCCTGCGGGTTGTGATAATCTATGTTTTTAAGTGCCTAACACAATGCCTGGTGCAGAGTTCAAGTTCAGTAAATGGCCAAAGTTGTTACAGTCAGACAAACCAGGCATGATGCATGTTCCAGAAGGAGAGGACATACATCTATCATAAAATGACAAAATGCTTGCCATCTTGGTCACTGATTGTTTCTTCTGTCAGTAATTAATTTTTGAGAATAAAAGAAACTTTTATTAAAGTTTTTAATAAAGTTTTATTAACTTCTATTAAAGCACAAAGTGCTATCATCTTCCAAGCCATTAAAACGTTATCTTCTTAATTCCAGTTTCAACAACAGGTAATGAACTTTCTCTGAATTAAAGTCTCCGACTTTATGGATCTATACAAAACTAAGAGTAATTATAGTGATGAGGTAAGCTGAAATTCGGTAGGTACCTGAAATGTATGCAGGGCCTCATTCCAATAATTCTGCAGAAGATTATGTACTATTATTTCACTGTTTGCTGGAGGACAGGGTACCTGTCTCATTTTTACATATACTGCTACTAATAAAAGTTATTAAACATCAACTGCAAGGGCAGAAAAATAAAAGGGCAGCACGAGTGTATACTCGGATAAGGAAAATGCCTGCAGGGTTTCTTTTGTTTTCTGTTTATTTGAAAGATATTCAGACTCCACTTCTCAGCATAAACACCAGCCTCTCCTAGCACGGGATTTCACAGTATGCCTCTTCTGAAACCAAAATTAGGGCAAATCATCTAACTTCTGCTCTAACATTGAGAGAGAATCTTTGAAAAGCTGAGTCTGATCGCTTCTATGACCACAGCAAACACTGCATCGTGGGCCCTGAGTTTTGCCGGTTCCACACTTTGTACTTACCCTGTTCCTACCTTCGTTTCTTGGGCTGTTATTTCACATATGAATCTCCATATCATTCCTTTAAATAGAGGATGTGATTTTATTTTATCTTCACAAACATCCTGCCCATTCCTCACTCCTACACACACTAACAGGCTAGCACAATGGATGCTTAGCACATCTGCTCACACTAAGTAAATGAGGCCTAGAAATCGAATAGATTAACTGACAGGGAGTGAGCTGCCTGTCACCAGAGGCATTCAGCTGAGAACTGTGAGAAGGCAGTATTGAGGGAGCTCTTCAGGGTGGAACAGACTCTCATCAGGGAGGGACTAGTTGGAAGCCTGGATAGAGTTAAAGAGGAGACAAAGAAAGGAAGAAGGTTTCTTGGTTTTGCATAACAATGTTAATCCAAACGTGTTTTCCTGAGCATCTTTAAGGCTCTCCCTCCTCTGATCTAGACACAGTGCAGTGTAAGTAATGTCTGTGGGCTCCAGTGCCTTCAAGGCAAGACAAAAGAGGCTAAGAGTCACCAATGCTAAATATGTGAAGGACTGTCCATGGAGGCATCTAATCCTGAGCAACTCCATCGGGCAGGGCCAAAATCAACATGTTCAAGGTAAAGGTGCAGCTTTCAATCCCAATCCAGAGGTGCTCCCTTACTATGAGGTTTATCAAAAAATGGCCGAGAGCACCCCGGGAGGTGGTAAGCTCTCAGCCCGCAGCAGTGCTCACCCAAGACCCAGGTTTCCTAGTGGGTTTGAAAAAGGAAGCCCGATAGTGGGCCACTTATTAGACCAGCTCAGAGCTAATATGATTCGAGATGCTCTCAGCAATTTCATTTCTCTGCAGAGACAACCCGTTTCCAGGATAAGACAGCCTGCCTCGTCACAGGAATGCAAGCAGCATTACAGGCTTTGAACACTGGATCTACAGTTTAAATTTCAGCTCCAGCCGTTCCTAGCTGTATGACCTCTGGGTGTGTGTTTCCATCTGTGAAACTAGAATGCCACCTTTTCACAAGATTAGTAAGAAGGTAAGGTGAGGATGTGCCCGTAACGATGTCGGGAAAAGAGCCAGTACTGGAAAGACACGGGTTGTCACTAGCTTCAGAGAGGAATGCTTAATTAGGTGACAAGGTCTGTAACCCCTCATCTGTCACCCCTTGAATTCTTCTTTCACTAGGCACTGCAGTCCAGGACAGGCCCCAGGATGGAGGCCGGGCAGAGGCGGTGAGCAGCACTGACGAGGAGGAAGGAGTGACGAGCAAAGCTACCACAAGTCCGGAATTATGAAACGGGGGGTTTCGGTATACAGAACTCTTAGCGATCGATGTCTGCTTACTCTGACGAAATGAGCGAGTGAGTGACTTTCCCAGTGGAAGATACTCCAGAGATGAGATTCGAACACAGCAGCAGGAAGATTCCTCTTGGAGAGAAGAAAGTTTTGGAGGTGAGCTCGAATCTCACTGGGGCTGATGCAGGAGGGAACCCAGCAGTCCATACCAACGGCCCCTGACTCGCAACACTCTTACAATTTTTTGACTTCACAGTGGTGCAAAAGCGATACACATTCAGTAGAAGCACCACTTTGATTCTGCATCTTTTCCTGGGCTAGTAATACCCAGTATGATCCTCTCTCATGGTGCTGGGTGGTGGCAGCGGCCGCAGCTCCCCATGAGCCACATGACCACGAGGGTCAACAACCAATATGCTGACACATCTTCTGCACCCGGACGGCCGTTCCGTTTCTCACTTTCAGGACAGTCTTCAGTAAATTATATGACATTCATACTTCGTTATAAAGCAGGCTTTGTGTTACATGATTTTGCCCGACTGTTGGCTAACAGAAGTGCTCCGAGCACATGTGAGGCAGGTGAGGCTAAGCTCCAGTATTTGGTAGGTTAAATGCAGTAAGTGCCCTTTTGACTCACAATATTCCCAACTTGCGATGGATTTATTGGGACGTAAGCCCATGGTTAGCTGAGGAAGATCTGCACCACACCGGGGTTTTAATTATTCATCAACAATATAAGCTCTAAGAAAGACTTTCTCTTGCTCCAGCAAAGAGGCTGCTGGCCATTTGTAAGAGGTTACATGCTGAACACTAGAGGCGGGCAATTTCAGAAAAGCTTCAAGAAGGAAATGAAGAAATGCGGTCCAATCTCTGGCATCAGCACTTAACGCACCACCCGCTGAGCTGTAAACACCTGTAAAGCTGTCAGCCTCTTGTAACCAATAGTGAAGTAACACGTGCCAACACAAGCACGTGGCGCTGTTTTCCCACGTGGATCCACGTGCTGCGCAGGCGCGGCTGCCTACCAGAGGAGTCCCTTGGTTTTGTCTTTTAATGTCAACAGGAACTACCGTCAATAACCACAAGGGAGAAACTGAAGTTACTAATGAACCCAGGCCCTCTACTAATGGACAGAGTGAATAGCAAAATAAAAACAAACAAAAAAGCAAATGTTATTATGTTTTTCATTGCAATACCACATGTGATTTCAAATAGAAAAAAAATTTAATAAGACAGAATAAAGACAGCTAGTCAGGAGTCCTGTAAAAAGGCCTACTGAAACTCTGCCCTTAGAGAAGGGTCACATCACCTTTTAATGGTGCTGGGAGAGCAATGATGAACTACAGCTACGTTCTTATTTCATTTATAGAGCATTCTTGAAGTGACAAAGTGGCAGAGATGGAGAACAGATCAGTAGTTGTCACAGGTTGCTGGGGGCGGGGGGGAGCATGTGGGGGAGGGAGAAGGTGGCTGTGGCCACAAAGGGTCCCCCACAAAAGATCCCTGGGATGCAACTGCTCTGTGTCTTGACCGTAGTGGTGGTGACACAAATCTCCATGGGACAATATTGCACAGGACTTCACACCCAAGTGAGTGCCTGTAAAACCACTGCCATCTGAATAAGGTCCAGAGATTGAATCAGAACATTGCACTACAGCTATGCAACATGTTACCATCAAGGGAAACCATGTGAAGGGTACAAGAGATCCCGCTGTACTATTTCTTCCAATTGAATGCAAATTTAAAATTATCTCAAAATAAAAAAGTTAAAAATTTTTAAAAACCGGAAAACCCTGCCAAACTTCAGCTCTTGGGAGGATGCACAAGGTCTGACGATACTCAGCATTTCCATGAACACATTTTAAGGTCACAGATGGGTTGGCCTAATGTAAAAACTCAACCTCAGTACAGGGAATTACAGTTAAGTGCCATTACCAACCTCCCCCAGGTAAGGGCCTCAGTGGTCGGTAAGTAACTCACCTCAGCAACTGACATCTCCGGTTTTGATTTGTGGATCTGAAGGCCACTGAGGTTTTGGGTGTCATCATCACAACCCCAGACAAACCACCCACAGTCTGAAGGGCTATTTCACAACCACAGAGCTTTAGCCCAATGCTGCACATGACACGGAAGTGTTATGGAGGTAACTCAGCACCATTTACAAATGACTTGGGTGTTGCAGTGTTCCCACTTGGTTTCTTACTGTGATAGCCAGTGGTAGAGGGTGTGCGTGGGTGTGTGTGAGTGTGTGTGTGTGTGTGGGAGAGAGAGAGAGAGAGTATATGTGTGTGTATGAGTGTGTGTCAGGGGTGTGTGTGTGTGTGTGTGTGCGCGTGTGAGACTATGTGTCAAGGGCGTGTGTGAGCATGTGTGTCAGGGGTGTGCGTGGGTACGTGTGTGCAGCAAAGCCAGTCTGCAGGTGGGGAGCCCCAGTTCTAGTTGCAGTCCTCACGGATGCATTCGGGATGAAGAATCTTTACAATGAAACCTGATCTACTCGCCTCTGGAATTTAGGATGCACTAAGGGAGCTCCATGCAGGATGAGTACAGAAGGGTGATGGATAACACATCACTGTAGTCTTCTCAGAGAGGCCCATGGCCAATTTAGTGGGAACGCCTAAGCAGAGACACCAAGAGACGACAGTGGGGAGAAGGAAAAGCACTGAAAACACGCAGCCTGATTTTCTTCTGTTTCTCCCTTCTTCCTAACTTCTTGGATTTGCAATAAAAAATGGGCTAAAGAAAAAAAAAAAAAGCATTGTAATTCTTAGGTTCTTGTCCATTCCCAACACTATGCAGGGTTTATCTGAGCACAGTTGGATGGGGGGTTACAGCAGACAGGTCCCCTCTACTCCCTACTAATGCCTTGTTTCCAAAGAGGCCCCTGCTATGATCAATCATCAGCGATAATGAAGAGTGGTCATAAAAATGTTTGCAGAAGCTTTATATTATTTCAGAAATACATCTCAATGAATAAATGCATTAGATTCTTTTCATTTTGCTCATTATGACAATTTCCAAATGGAATTATTGTCTACTTTCTGTAACCATAGACCTAACTTTCTGTATCCGTTGTCATTAAATCTCTTCATGGTCTTGTTTGGCAAGTGTGTACCCAGGTTCTAGAATTCTCTTCTCCTCTCTTGTCCCTAGAAAACATCCTCTAACATTTTTGTTAAAAAAAGAAAACAAATATAATTGTGTGTGTGCGTACATGTGTGTGAGTATACACGCATACCTAAAATTATATCTGTGTGTGTACACACTCACAAAGACACACACACACACACACAAATTTTACAGTGAAAGAATGATCTCTACAGAAGGATTTCAGTAAGGATCATACAATGGAAATTCATTAAAACACAACTCTGAGCTACCTATTTCTAAAGTGTAAAATTTGAAAAGGGAAGTGAAAGTTTCTTCCTTAATCACGATAACAAGACAACCAGCCTTGAGGGAGAAATCTCAAGCCTTGACTTTAGTACGTCATTCCTCAAGCCCAGACACTGCTTCAACGGCGCGTTAGTTTGCCAGGGGAAACAGGGCTTGAGATTTTAGAAGGTGCCAGTAAACATTACCAGCAGCCACTGTCTCACCTTTAATTAGCAGGCAACCAAACACATACATCCAGGCACAGAATCCTGCCTGACGCGACAAATTCCTGTGATCTACATTTCAAGTGGCAAGGACACGTCCACTTGTCCTGGGCTGCTCTGACATTTCTTTAAAGGGTATACAATACACTGGCTTCTCCAGAGAAACTGCTTCATCATTCGGATTTGTATTCTTAGCACATGAACACGGAGTCTGGTTCATGAGAGAGGTTTAGTAAATGTTTATAGAATAAACAAATATTTACTTCTTAGACAAAACAGAAGCAGCGTGGTCAGAGAATACCGCAGACAAAACAGCCTTAACTCAATCACGGATGTTATTTCTGAGAATGACAATGCTAATTCGTTTCTCCGAAGCACAAGCAACGGTAAACTCCACCGGGGATACCTGGACGAAGGCGGTGATGTGCTCCAGCGCCGTGGCATGAAGGCCGTCGTCCTGGCTCTCGAGGAGAAGCTTCAGGGCTGGGAGCGGCAGGGACTGGCTGAGCAGCAGTGAGCTCAGCGCCCTCACACCCTGGAACCACAAGGGCAGTTACGTGAGCAAGCAGGCAGGAGGCACCCCGGATGCCAGGTGCTAATCTGGCGGCGTCTTTCCACACCTTTTCTAGGAGGGTGTGTGCAGAAAGCGCACACGGGACCACACGGATTGTTTGGTATCTGCTTCACTCACTTCACCATGTATATTGTAAACATCTTTCGGCCCTATCAGATATTCACTTGATATTCACCAGATATTGTGTTTAACAGCTGCAAAGTCTCCCTCCGGGTGGACACAGGACTGTAATCTATTCTCCTAATCTCTCAGAGCCCTAGTTTCCTCACAAGTAAAATGGAGGTAATTATATCTACTTTGCAGTTTTGTGCCTGCATGCATGCATGCGTATGCATGAGTGCGTGTGCATGCGTGTGTGTGTGTGTGTAGACACTTAAATGATACAAATGATTACAGGTTGTTAATATTATCACCAAGATCCAGTTATCCTCTGCAACAATAAGAATCAGCAACTTACCTATTGAAAAACGTGTTTATAATTCTACTGTCAAGGTGAACTGAATGTTTCATGAAAAGTATCTGTAGTCCAAAAAACTGAAAATGCATTTGAATTTTATTCTCAGCCCTTTATTACCCTAGCTGAACCTGTCATCAGAGAGCAAGAGTTTATACAAGATAACAAACGATGGCCCTTCACAACAAAAGTACAAGAACACAGGATATCTGCAAGCTCTTCCTCTCCGCGGAGCTATATGCTCCCCCGGTGTCCTGAATGTAGCTGTAACAGAAAGAACAGAACATCTGGACTGAGGACCAGACAGAGAGTGCAACCTCCTTATACAAAACAGGGGTTGTTTTTGAAAACTAAGAATCCCTGTCCCCCATGGGACTGGCCTTTCTCCTATGCTACTCCAACAGCAGCATTCCAGAGAAGAAACACTCTAATTTATGACATTTTAATAATTTCTTTACATTATTATAAAGTCTAGATAAAACAAGGGTGACATGAAGAAGCTCCTATTCAAAGCCCCCAGGAGAAAAGCGTTCTTCAGAATCCCACTCACTGGAGTGTTTTACCCTTTTCTCCTTAGCACATCTCTGCTGGAAATCAGCAAGGCCTTCAATTTCAGGCTGGAAGGTTATACTACGTGAACTTGGGTGGAAATGATAATACCGGCTGGGGAACACGTTTGTAGAATGTGCACTTCAAGCATCATGGAATTCTACCTCACACTCTGTATGTCCTGAAGCACACGGTCCTACGAGGAACGTCACCGAGCTCCTGGGCCAAAGAGAAATGCGGATCTGTCCTCTGGGATGCCACAGCCCACAGAGAGTATTTGGGAGGAGGAAATACGGACTCTCACACACGACAATTTCACGCAGCTGTCCTGCACCAACTTGCTTCTGTCGCCCTCCACCTCCTCCTCCTGGAATGTCACAGCGATGTTCCCCCACCTGCACATTGCTCAGACAGCGCTCAGACCGCACTGCCCAGGAGACCTCGTGGCCACGACAGACTATTCCGTCCAACATGGCAGCCAGGAGCCTCACGCTTATGAGCATTTGAGATCTGGCTGGTGCAACTGAGGCACCGCTTTAAAATTTTTATTCCATTTTCCTGAATTTAAGTTTTAATAACTGCAGGTGGCCAGTGGTTACCGTCCTGACGGTACAGCTATAGTTTTGAGTTTCTGCAGACCTCTGGGTCTGTGCACAAGAGGTGACCTCTGCTGTTTCTCTTTCTGATGGACCCCTATTGGTTCATTGAGTCTCCGCTGAAAAGGGCACAGGAAAACCCCATCTCCTACTAAGCTGCCTCGGATCTCCGACGTTTGGCAACTCCTATATTCCGACTACACTATTTGTCATCTTGCGATATTGTAATTAACTCATTTGTTCAGGAACTGCCTCACTTGAGGGCAAGGATATTTTCCCTTCTCTGTATTCCAAATTTGCTTGGTATAGACTATACCTAAAAATATTTGTATATCGCTCCCTCCCAGCCCTCATATTTTCTCACTAAGTTCTCTGTAACAGGTAAACAGGTATTTCCCAGCAACTTATGATATTTAGACTAAGCGTATCACTTGGCTGACCTTAGCTTTGATGACAACTTTTATCAAAATAACCTGTATACCCCTCTGAGCAGGCACGATGGACAGATTATGCCAAAGTACATGTGCCTAACTGTCTGGGACATGGTACTTAAAGGGACTTACCTTTCCCTTCGCCCCCACGTCCCATCCCCTAAGTTCCCGTATTTAGAAGGTTGTTTTTTCTCCGTGGCTCTTTAGAATGCTTTTATGTCTAGCCCGTTATTGCTCATGGTACTTGCTGACTTACGGCCATGATGGTTTTGCTGACAGAAATATACTTTACCTGAAGTATAAAGTCAAGGACATCCAAGAATGGAGGAGTACTTTTTGAGCTACTGAGTACTTTCTATCTCTTAGCTAACAGTTACTGGCTAAATACTTACTCTGTATTTAAATACTCTACTAGGTCCTTCGGTATGTTCCCCTGTGTTACAAGAAGAGTTTATCGGGAGATTTACAGGGGGTTCTGGGAAGCTCTAAGAAAGGACAAAGTAGCAAAGAGAACCATAAAATACCTCATCAGCACCTTCCCAGCTCAAACCTGTCTGGCCATCAGGATACAGAACGAGAGGCCTTGACTCAAGAGGAACAGGTGCATCTGGGCCCAAAGCCAGGCCAGAACCCCGCACAAATGTGATTCATGGTGATGTCCCCAAGGCATGGTCCCTGTGGCTGATGGTTGTCAAAGAAGCAGGACCGGTCCACTAATGGTCCTTCTGTCCTTGCACAGCCCTCCTGCTCGTCCTGGGGTATCCTGCACCCAAACGTGCTGCAGGATCTACAGCAGGAGCAGAGGGGCACAGAGATGCAGGTCATCTGATCTGCAAATCAACTCTAGACTCTATCAAAAGTACCTCAACTATGAGAGAGAACAATCACACTGAGACTTAGAGGCTGCAGATTAGCTAGGCTCGCTCATTAGCTGGGCCTTTAACTCCCAAACACCTGACCCAAAGCATGTGTGTGACTCTAGTTCATGCTGTGCTTCAGCAAAACCAGGGGCTTTCAGGGTCAGTCACAAAGAGCTGCAACTTGGAAGTTTAAATTTGTAAATGCCAAGAAACTGTTTTATGCTGGTTTCTAATTCTGAATATCCCCCATTCCTGAGAGTGCTTCATATATTGCCATGGATACAAGCTAAGAAGGATACAGAACTTTCAAGACTACAGAAATATGATCTGTGAGCAGCACTGATCTTATCCTTCTGGTAATATTTTCCATCAGCAAAACCAACATGGCGGGAAGTAAACAAGAACCAGGAACAACGGCAGGCATTGCATAAAGACATTCTGAAGAGTCACGAAGAACAGAAAACAATCTCTAAATATGGGAACTCAGTGGGGAGACAGGAAATGTGGATGAAGTACCCTGTCCTAGACAGTTGGACAAACGTACTTTATAAACCACAGAGTAGAGCAACCAAAAGTAATAAATTTTAAAAAATTGAGTCATGGATCATTTTACCACCAGAGTGATATTAAATATTATGCACTTCTCGGGGCGCCTGGGTGGCGCAGTCGGTTAAGCGTCCGACTTCAGCCAGGTCACGATCTCGCGGTCCGTGAGTTCGAGCCCCGCGTCGGGCTCTGGGCTGATGGCTCGGAGCCTGGAGCCTGTTTCCGATTCTGTGTCTCCCTCTCTCTCTGCCCCTCCCCCGTTCATGCTCTGTCTCTCTCTGTCCCAAAAATAAATAAAAAACGTTGAAAAAAAAATTTAAAAAAAAAATATTATGCACTTCTGAAATTAGACAATGTAATTTCCAAAGGTGGTAAAATAAACTTAAGAAGACATTTCCATTTATTAATTACCATGTTCCTTCCTCTGTAACCATTTTAACTCGCATTTGAGCACCTTTAACAATCAATAAAAATAGTACCTAACATTTGCAAGGTTCTTTTAATCATGGCATCCTAAGAAAAAAAAATCTGTAAACATACCCAAATTCGAGACAGAAGTGAGGCAGCGTAAGGAAAATAAAGAAAAGTCACTGTGGCAACACAACTCGTTTGATAACGATTATCTTTCACCTTATCAAACCGGAACGGAGAAGCGCTAATGGCTTACTTCAACATGGGCTTTAATCCAGTACCTTCCCCCCTGCCCCAAGAGAACCGGAGGTTGATGGAAACTCGTGATTAGGTGCTTTGGGTGCAGTTGGAAAGAGCCTCCAGTCAGCCTCCTCAAAGGCCTGGAGACCTTGGGGAATACTCAGAACTAGAGTCCCCTCGGAGATCACATGATCTAACTCCTTGTTTGTTTCCGGGGCCAGAAAAGGGAGGGGCAGAGCATCTGGCGCTTTTCTCATGGCCACAGATCACGCTGTGGCCCAGTCCGGAGAAGGACAGTACAATTTGCTGCATCACCAGGGCTCCTGCTGCTCTTGTACATCTGATACCCCTGCCCTTCAGGTGCTCCCAGTCCCAAGAAAGAGGACAGGCTCTAATCCCCTTCCCTGGTGTGTGAGGAATACTCTAATAGACGTGTGCTTCAGGCACTGTGCTATGTATTCTGAGTTCCTTAAAACACTCGGGAAGCATTGGTCCGATGATTCTGAGATTAAGCGGGACCACTGTAAATAAAATATTATTCCATTTGTCAAGGCACCTCAACCTGGCCGTAGAAGCATATTAGGGAGCTGAATCATTATAGTTATTTAACTTCTCGTTCAATCACCAACTTTTTTTTTTTTTAATGGGAAACAGAGCACAATTTACAATGCGTTGGTCAATAAAAAGAAGAACAACATACTTCTCCCTGCATGTCCTCGAAGGTCGCCCCTAAACTTCACATGCAATGCTGACAGCTCTCACTACTGCTTTGGACACTCAGATATGTTTATCACCCGCTGCCGGGTGGCTGCAAGACAACACATGTAACTGTTACTGAACCTCAATTATGTAATGAATGGTATGATGTCAAGGTCAAAGATGCAGTGGCCATGTTCTCAGCTAACTTACGTTCCTTGCCTCAGAACTAACGGTAGTAAAACCAAACCAGTGAGGATATTTAAATAAAAACCAAATTCTCCAGGTAATGATAGAGATCTCGACACACTAGAGCTAACACACTACAGGCCATTCTTGAAGGAAGTATCATAGAAAAGGGGGATGACAATGACGCTTATACAAGCACATAAAACATGCACATTCAATATGCAGACACCCCAAGCGTAGGAAGCACGGCTCACTAGGAAGTATTTATTTTCCAAGCATTCAAGTGGAACGTCGGTTTGATGACCAGATCCGCCCTTTGTTGCCCGAGTGACCAGGAGCCAGACCTTTGCTCTCAGAGCCTCAGTTCCATCGGCTGTTAACTGAAGGTCAAGGAGCCTCCTTACCGGTGGTGGAGAGGGTTAAGTGGGGCGATGGAAGTGGACGCCCAAGAGTGGGAGCAAACGCTACTTTTACTGCCATTACCACCAGCTTGCGATACAGAGACAGTCGGTCCTAAATAGTGCTTCCCTAACTCAGATTCGGCAGAACCGGCACTTCTGGGGTTTGGTCCTGACCTAACGGTGCTTGATCTTAGGTTATGGTAAGGCGAAGGTGAACCCCTCATCACGTACATACCACTCACCCTGGTGAGGGCAATAAACTGTGTTGAGTCCCCGCTCCACACAGTAGGTTGAAACCCGCTGCAGGTGAGTGATAACACAGCCACGGTTCCCACCCTTCCAGTGCTCACAGCGCAGTGCGACAGATCGCAGGTAGGTAAGTAGCGGAGACCAGCAAATCACAAACTGTGGCATAAAGGAAAGTTATTTCTGCTGTTGGTACTTTAAATATTTTATAGAAGAATTTTGTCATTCTGGTGGTTGGAAACCTTTAAATGGAGAAAATATTTTAAAATTCGATCAGAAAACACTTAGCCGGTCCCTCATTCAGAAAACAATCCATTAAATGTACATTCATAATGAGAATATCTTCCTTGAGTGATTACTGCGAGGATTCGAAGCATCATATTTACAATTTTATTTTCAAGTTTACCTCCTATGTGGCAGGAACCTGAAAACCAATTAATCAATTTAGTGCCATTATCCAAATGCTTATATTTAAGACATGTAGAAGTTGCTCAAACAGCACACTGCTGAGGTCAGATTCACAGCAGGGAGCTGTAATTAATATGTACTTATTTGAGAATGTACAAATTTACATACATTAAACAAATGCCTCGGTGACAGCCAAATTATGGGCTCAGAGAGAGAATGGTGGTCAAAATGGAGGTGGCTGAGTCTTTATCGTGTTTACAGAGATTAAACATTGTGGTTATGTGATCTTCCTACAACAATGGCAGAAAGCACGGAAAAGCGAGAGCGGCTGGCCACCTGCCCAGAGGGGTGCTAACACTTCCCACTCCATCACCACCTGGTCCGGTTTGGGCAGAGACAACACAGGGGCTGGCTACGCAGACCCCTGGGGACGTAAGCTTGAGTTAGACATGAAAGGGCATCCAAGAGGAACTGGAAGCTGAGTCACACCCTAAGATTTGCAAAGGGAATCGGCTTCAGAGCATCCTTTCAATACGACTTTTCTTCATTTGATCTACTGGAAATTATGGGCCTTTGCCTACTGATAACTTCAGCCAAGTGTTCCTCAAGCAGAGTCGCTGATGACTGCTTCTAATAAAGAGTTTGGACAAGGAAAAGGGATGCCCCCCGGGAAAGCCACTTGAAATACCCGCTTACCTCTGCGGGGAGCATCTGCTTGGTGTCATATAAAGAGCGGCACATTCTCAAAACCTCATTCCCCAGTCCGTCCTTGTTCTCCGATGTGCACCTGGTCAGCATGGCTGTTGCCAGTCTCACCCACGGATTGCTGGTTATGCTGGACCTGAGGGAGGAAAACACGAGACACTGGGAATGGATGATTAACGCTCTAAAAACTGCGGTGCGCAATTTTTAAAGAGAGAAGAAATGCCACCTTTTGAAACAAAATGCTTTGGGCAAACTACAGTCACAATCTAGATGCTGCGTTCCTCCTTCAAGTCTGTATTGTAGAAGGAAGAACATCTCACAGAGAAAACAGCTTGCTGTGGCATTACCAAGTGCCCAGCAGCGTGGAGGCCGTGGGCAGACACTATGAGCAGAGGCCTCCCTCGGGCCAAAGGCCGGCTCCCTGGCTTCCTACTTGGGTGACTCAGGGAAGTCACTGAAACTCTCTCTGCCTAGTCATTTAGTGCTGGGGAAGCCACCCAACCTCTCTGGGCCTCAGTTCTTTTTCATTCTGAAAGAGCAACTTAATGTTTTCTTTGCAAAATTGCTTTATTCAATGAATGATGTTTGTAATTGTGAATTATCGCTCTTAATTGCAGGCACATTTCACTATCTACTACCTAAATAATGGCTTTTGTTTATCATAGGATTATGACAGACTCAGGGGTCAGGGCGGGGCTGAAGGACACAAGGGCGCAGCAGAGGTCAGCCTGTGAGCACAGACCGAGGAAGCAACACATAAGAGGTAGAGACATCACACTTCATACAGCTTCCTTATTTCTGAAACATAAACGCATCCCAAAGTTTGCTCTGTTTCCTTCCTCTGGATGTCAGGACCTCATGTTTCATACCAACATCACGATTTACATTTCAACAGACAAGGTGAAGGCACATTCATCCCATGGCCTCAGGAACAGGGTACCAATTTTACTTAGATACATTAAGATAATTTTCCTATTTATGAAGATTCTGTTGTCTCATTAGAATGGCTCTAGAGTCTAGACACTGAACACCTAAGGATGGTTCTTCCCTTGAAAGGGCCTTATCCCTCGCCCCCTAAGAAAAATGTCAGGTGTAACAATGACAAAGGGACTCACTAGCCTCTGGCAAAGCCTTTGTGTCTCAGCTCAAACGAACAATGTGTGAGGACAAAGAGTCCTGCTTATTCAAGGTACAAAGCTCTGAGAGTGTCTGGTAGACTGAGGAGTCTTCTTACATGCAAGGACCCACCCTCTGCTTTCCTGTTTCAAAGTCTGAATTCCACCTTTCTGCGTTTTCCCTACCAGGCCGCCTCACTGCAGTAGGAACACTGGCCTGCCCAAACAGTGGGCCCCGATGGGCCATGTGGCTTTGACGACAATTATCAAGATGTACTTTGCACCAGCCAGCTTTGATACACTGGATGAGAATTATACATGTCCCATAAGTACGAATCTATTATTCTTCCCATGCATTTTCCCACAGGGGAATAAAACTAAAAAACCAAAGTTGGTTCCAGTAAATTAGCAATCACGTGGATCAGGCAGATTTCTCAGTTTTTACCTTTATTGTGTTAACTGGCAACATTCCGTCATTGTCACACTATCCTTCCCTTCCTCCTGCCTTTCCTGATTTTTCTCTCCTCTTTCCTTAACGGGGGGTGGGGGGTGGTGATTTTGGAAGTGAGGTCACACATTTGATTATCTGGGAACAGAAAAGGGACTCAAAAGTACTTTAAAGAACCTATTGGTAAGGTGTCCCATCATACAGTGTCTTGTGGTGAAACACAAATTCGGGAAAGGAAAAAAGCCACAAGAGACCACTTTATTTGACTTATCCTCAGGTACCCGCTCGGATGGAGACACAGCTGGTCAGAGGGGTTAGGCAGACTGGTAGTGCATTGTTTCGATTCTAATGATTTCGTAAAGGAGGTTTTTAGAACACAGGTTAGCAATTTAGTGATTTCACTTCATTCTGGCCACAAAAGAATATACCTTTAAAAACTTAGGTTTTAAAAACCTGCTAATGCATTAAATGTTTAAAATGCAATACATGCCTTAAGCTATTAAGCTGAGTTCACTTCGTGTGGGTAAGCCAGTGTTTCGAAATGGTCACTGTTCTAAACATCACAAGAAACTGTAAAACCACAGTAAGCTCAGCTCATCTACTAGACGGTATCGTTTTCCGATTTTGAAAAACTCTCTTTAGACTGAGACATCTGTTTGGAGGGTATGAAGGAATCCGCAACGCAACCCTGATCACTTTCTTAAAAAGCAAAGCGTTACTGACAATCTAATTAGTGAGTGAACCGCACACCATCGTCACATGAGAGCTGCTTGGGAACCTTCCAGAGAGGCGGGCTCAGCAGGCCCAGCGGGGGACCCTGCTCCCAATGAGAACCCATGGGCTCCGGGGCAGCCCCGCCATGACAGCTGGGACCCAATGGAAACGCTGCTCCGATACATGGTCACGTGGGAAACTGAAGGCTTGGGTGTGAGAAGCTGTACTGCAGGGCCTCAAATAGGGAAGGTGAGACCCGAATCTTAAAAGCTACACATCCGCATGTCATCTATGCCACAAACAGTAGAAATCAAAAGAAACGGTCTTCCCCCTTTCTGAAAACACTCGTTCGGACACAAAACAAAAACACCGCTCTCCTTGATTGGCTTCAGGAATTCCAACAGGCTCACCCTGGGGTTAAGTGAGAGGGCCTTTGCCGGCTGTTTGGTAGCAGTCCTTCACAAACTGCACACGGAAGAATGACTCTTCAGGGAAAACCTCCCTTAGCTCCTGGGGGCACAGAGGTGCGTGCTGGCCCGGGCAGAGCCGGTTGCTGGGCCCGGGGCGGGGGGGCAGGGGGCGGGCAGCTGAGTCGTGGGGCAGGCGGGCCTGTGGAGCAGAGGCACGGGTGGGCGCGCCTGCTTTTTGCCAACGAGGAGCAGCAGTTCGTCACAGATGGCGCATGTGCCCAGAAGACAGCTGGCCGTGTCTTCCGCGGGCATCCTTGGCTGACAGCACGGGGACTGCGTGACTACCGCGTGCGGCCCTGAGTGGCAGCTGCGAGCTCAGCACGACGTGCAGGAAACATGGGCTGTGAGGGCGGCCAGTCGTCAAGTGAGACCTCTGCCTCGTCCACTTACTGACCACGTGGGGCCGAAAGTTCTTAGACTTCTGAATTCCCACTCCCTCTTTAGAAAATTGGATGATGTCACTCTCCATGCAGGTTTACTGAATGAATTAAGACTAAGCGTAAAACGCACGTAACACTGTGTGTCCTCACTAAATGGGAACTATCAATTGATTCCATTCGGATTCTCAATTCGGCACTGCAAGCTGTGTTGAAAGAGACTCAGAACATTTCCCGGTGAAAATACTGGAACGGAATTATTTTGCTGACGTTATAAATCAGATGTTATTATAAAGCACTGATATTTTTGAATAAAATATTTGGCTGTAGGGGCAAGGAGAAACGGAAAGAAACAGCAATATTTCCAAAAAAAAAAAAAAAAAAAAAAAAAAACAACAATTTTAATTTTCTCCAAAGGTTGATGCTGATTTTATATATTTCTTCTCACTGGCTCTTTTGAAGGTACTGAATTAAAATTTTTTTTTTTACTCTTTATTTATTTTCAAGAGAAAGAGACGGAGTGTGAGTGGGGAAGGAACAGAGAGAGAGGGAGACACAGAATCCGAAGCCGGCTCCAGGCTCCGAGCTGTCAGCACAGAGCCTGATGCGGGACTCAAACTCATGAACCGTGAGATCATGACCTGAGCTTAAGGTGGCCACTTAACTGACTGAGCCACCCAGGCTCCCCTGAAGGTACTGGATTTTTAAATTTTTTTTTTTTAAAGTTTATTTATTTTTGAGACAGAGAGAGACAGAGCATGAACGGGGGAGGGTCAGAGAGAGGGAGACTCAGAATCTGAAACCGGCTCCAGGCTCTGAGCTGTCAGCACAGAACCCGAGGCGGGGCTTGAACTCACTGACCATGAGATCATGACCTGAGCCGAAGTCGGCCGCTTAACCGACTGAGCCACCCAGGCGCCCCCTGGATTTTTAAAAGTAAGAACAGACCAAGGAAATTTAACTTCATGTTAACACTCACACGTGGTCGTGTTTCATAGGCGGCCAAGCTTGCAGGAGCAAAACCAAGTGCTGAAATTCAACCTCCTGGTGGCTACATTCCAGGAGCTCCACGAAGAGAGAATAGCGGTTTTCTTCATTCTCGATGTCAGCTATGTCCACCTGTGTGGAAATACACACTTGACACTGGTGGCAAAGGCTACTTCACTGCTTTACAGAAGAATTCATATTTGATGACTTTGAGGAAACATTCTCGAAAACTTTTACAATGTGTTGGGAGGTAAGATTCAACACCACCACCCTCACCTCCTCCCTACTGTCCCACCACCCGCAAAAAAAACCTTCAAAAGCTCTCTCCTTTACCCAGCTTAAAACGTTAGAACAAATCACAGGAAAGTTCTGAACGTTCCTTACGAAAATAAATTTAAACAAGTAGATTTCCAGAGAGCTGGCTTAGTGATTTCCTAATATACGTCAAGTTAAAATACAGAATTATTTTATATGAAACTATAATTCGTCTAACTTAACATTAGCCAATTTTTTTTAGTTTAAATTATCCTCCATGTACTTCTACTTTTCATTTTAGCATTTTTTTATTGCTGAGTCTTCATGTTGTGTAGAAAATTTCTCTAGACTTGACTAAATTGTATTTGTTATGATTTTTGTTACACATCAAAATAAAGCAAAATATCTTTTATTTGAATCTCCATTTCTGATGCAAAAGAAGTCCTGATCAGTAAAAAACACTAATTTTTCCTCTCATCGCATAACTGAATATTTCCTTTATTTACACTGAGGCAGTCCTGAAACGAATCACATCTCCAACACCTCTGTGGATGAAAATGTTTGCTATGTTAAGTTAGAAAGCAGTTTTAAATATAAAAGTAAGCCAAAAGCTGGTTTGCCTGTTCCCTAGCCTCTCTTAACACAGATGCCCCGCATTCGAGTACATTAGATACAGATGATGATAGAGGCCTTGAAAGGATAAAAGAATGGATGGTTACCTACACATTTGTTAAATTTTCTGTACAAATACATATTTCCAAAGCATTTAATTTAATGGTCATTCTGGCTCTGGTCCCAAGTAGCCACCTGAAAAGTCACAGCATATAGTCTGCATTCTCACAAAAGCTGACATGTACTATGAAATGTTCAGTAATTATAGGGGAAGTCCTGCTCACATGGTGACCTGGCAGATCAAAACCTGCTTGAAAGCTCCACGTCCTTCTTCCATGGACTAATAACCCAAAAGCATTTTACAGTTTGGGAAATCATTTCATGACCCAGGAAGAGTTCACCCTTATAACTGTTTTGGGTGGAGAACAGCACAGGTGTTATTAGCCCCCCTTTATAGATGCAGAAACAGGCTTATCTGTCCCAATAACAAGGTGAGCAAGTGGCAGAGCCAGTAGGTAATTATGATCATATCAGAATGTTCTGGAATTAGAGGACTCAATAAGCTAGACAAGCCCTGAAATATTTAAATAGGGGGTCTAATTGGGAGTTAGGCAACATTTTCTCACCTATTTATACAGAAATGTTTAAAAAAATTCCAAACTGAAGAAATCCACCTGTTTTTCACCTGACCTCCCACCTTCAACTCCTCTCCAGGCTCAGGGTCTCTCAGATCGTCCGCATCCACCACGTGCGCCTCCCCTCGGGAACTTTGATCTTGTTTTCTCTGCCTGCCACATTCTCTCTGCAGATGTCTGTATGGTGCATTCGCTTATTTCCTTCAAATTCCTCAAATGTCACCTCATCAGGGAACGTGCTGTGTAACTGTCCACCTTAAGTAGCATATTCCCCCACACCATCTGTCTCCCTCACCTTGTTTTGCACTTACAAGGATGGGACATGTTTCGTATGTATTGGTTGATTGCCTTTCTTCCTCTATAAGAATGGAAGCTCCTTGAAAACAGAGACTTTCACTTATTTGTTCACCGGTTTATCCCTACTCCTTAAAATAATGCCTGACAGACAGCAGATGCAGAATACTATTGAGTGTATGAACTAATGCGTATACAAATGAATAAATGAAGACAATCCATCATTTATAAAATATTTTAGCACAGAATGGTGATACTAAATATTCACGAGTTGCCGTAAAGTTTTGGCTCTTCTCTCTCTCTCTTTTTTTTTTTTTTTTACTGGAGACAGACATGAGGCTTAAAACGAAGACGCCAGTGAGAAGGGAATCACTAAACATGACTCAAAGGAGGCCCGTGTATTGACATGATGTCTCCACCAACAATGCCCTGTGGCTAGTTGTGTGATTTCAGTGCAGTCCCTCTCTTTGGGTCCTATTTTCCTCATTTCAAAAATGTGCTCCAAGAAGCCCTGAAGTTTCAGAAGATCTGAGGAGGTGCCTGAAGGTCTGCGGGAGGGAAAAGGGCAGGTAAATGGCTGCTCTTGTCGGAGTTACAATCCAAGCTTTTATAGCTTATTTGTAGGAAAGGTTTTGTGGGTTTTTAAAAATGTTTATTTTTGAGAGAGAGAGAGAGAGCGCGCGCACACACATGTGCAAGCGAGCGGGAGAGGGGCAAAGAGAGAGGGAGAGACAGAATCCCAACCAGGCTCCACGCTGTCAGCACAGAGCCCCACGTGGGGACTGAACTCATGAACCATGAGATAATGACCTGGGCCAAAGTCGGATGCTTAACCGACTGAGCCACCCAGGCAACCCATGGGTTTTGCATTTTAAAAATAGTTAAAAACAACTGAATGATGCCTCTAGTGTCAGTCCTCCAGTTTCCATAATTAACGACTGTATGATGAATAACAAGTAGTTGCTCCTTGACATGAAAGGCAGAGTCTACATAGGTTTCCTGAGGACACCACGAAAAGGAAGAGATTAGGAAAAAGTGATTCTTGCTTCCAAGATCATTTAGATTTTTTAAAATATTTTTTGAGAGAGAAGGAGAGAAAGAGAGAGAGAGAATCCCAAGCAGGATCTATGTTGTCAGTGCAGAGCCTGACGCAGGGCTTCATCTCCTGAAACATGAGATCATGACCTGAGTCGAAATCAAGAGGCAGACGCTTAACCGATTGAGCCACCCAGGTGTCCCAAGATCATTTAGATTTATTTTCAGAAACTGTAAGAGCCTGTAAATTTTTAGGAAGTGTAGTGTATCTAAAAGGAGAGAAAGATTTTTAAAAAACTATAAATTAGGGGCGCCTGGGTGGCTCAGTCAGTTATTTGGCTCAGGTCATGATCTCGTGGTTCATGAGTTCAAGCCCCATGTCAGGCTCTGTGCTGACAGCTCAGAGCCTGGAGCCTGCTTCAGTTTCTGTGTCTCCCTCTCTCTCTGCCCCTCCCCCCTCTCAAAAATAAATAGACATTAACAATAAATAAATAAATAAAAATAAAAAAACTATAAATTAAACCTTCATATGTTTGTTTTTCTATTAGTGTTAAATAATAGTTTCCATTTTTAACACATGTTTGGTAATGACTTTCTTTGTATAACACCTTTTTCTTGTATACACAGACTTTATAAAAGTGTGCCTTTGTCAGGAAACAGTTTCTTCTGAAAGTTCATTAACATTTCAATTATTAGCAACTTAATTTTCAGAGCATTGACCTCATGTTTAAAATACAAATGTGAAAAACATAGAAACTTACACAATTATCCATTTTGTGTAGGCACATTTGTATACTCCCTCACATCATGAAGGGTTTCAATTTTTAAGCTGCTCAGCTCTTAAGAAAGCAGTTTTAGGGGCATCTGGGTGGCTCAGTCAGTTGAGCACCTGACTCTTGATTTTGGCTCATGTCATGACCTCACGGTTCATGGGATGGAGCCCCATGTCGGGCTCTGTGCTAATAGCAGGGAACCTGCTTGGGATTCTCTCTCTCCCTCTCTCTCTCTCTCTGCCCTTCTCCTGATCACACTCTCTTTCTGTCTCTCTCAAAATAAATAAATAAACAAACATTTAAACAAACAAACAAAAAAAGATTGAGGTACCTGTGTGGCTCAGTTGGTTAAGCATCTGACTTTAGCTCAGGTCATGATCTCATGGCTTGTGAATTCGAGTCCCGCTTTGGGCTCTGTGCTGACAAGCTGGAAGCCTACAGCCTGCTTCAGATTGTGTCTCCCTCTCTCTCTGCCTCTCCCTGACTTGTGCTCTGTCTCTCAAAAATAAACATTAAAAAAAATAAATATAGTCCTGAAAATGGACTCGAGTGCATGTTTTTTTAACATGAGAAAGAATATGCCTTGCCAGATAATCAGTACACACAGTAAAACCTTAGATTATGAGTAACTTGTTCTGTGAGTGTTCTGCAAGACAAACAAACCTTTCTAATAAATTTTAACTTGATGAACGAGCAATGTCTTGCAATATGAGTAGTATATGACAACAAATGTCATATGATCACCAACTGAGCCAATGTTTCTCCCTCTCCCCCTGCCTCTCTCGCTGTGGGACTGTGGGTGATCATCAATGCAATGTCACATTTCTGCACAATCTTCAAAAGGAGGCAAAAGCAAGTGTCATTGGCTAGGTTCCTTGTTCAAGTTGCACTAAAAGGAAAAGATTCCACTGAGCGATAGATAGCAGTGATTCCATTAGTGATAGTGAAAGTCGTGCTACACAATCACCCTCTTCTCTCGTCTCCCTCATACCAGCCACGAAGGCTTTCAAAGGTAAGTGCAGGTTCATTTGTTTATTTTTCTTTATATTTTGTATTTTCTTTATTATTTTGTATTGTATTACAGTATTGTAGTCATTTTCATATGAGTATTTTTGGGTTGTGGAACGAATCATCTGAGTTTCCATTATTTCTTGTGGGAGAATTTGCTTTGATATACAAGTACTTTGGATTACAAGAATGCTTCTGGAACAAATTATGCTTGCAAAACCAAGGTTTTACTGTACCTTGATTTACAAGTACTAACCTAGGATTTGTGTCTACATATTAAAATATCTAAATTGATCTAAATTTACCAAGATAACATAAGCTTATCTTGTTTGTCATATCCTATAAGATTTTAAACATAAATTCAGGTAACCAAAACAAAATGAATTTTTGTATAAAGAAATATACACATATGCAAAGGACTTCCAGCCTGAACAAGATGGCTTTGACCCATTTTTCCCTACTCTTCTCTTAAGCACAACTATAAACTTTGGAAATAATGAGAGAAAACAAAAGAACTTTCAAAGGTGGTAAAAAGAAAGTTAACTAGTTGGGACCCGAGGACTGGAGAAACAACACAGGTCCGGGGTCTGGCATCCCCTCACCCAACCGAAGGATACTCAGACTCAGTATTTCCTGACTCCTGATCGAAAAATACAAGACAGACCAGGTAAGGTCATTTCTTGTCAGAGTTCCAGAAGGAAGGGAGAAAGAACATGGAGTTTAAAGAGTATTTTACGAAGTAACATTTAAAAACATCCCAAATCTGGTGGAAGACATTAACCTACAGATTCAAGATGAGCTAACCCCAAACAGGGGTTAGTGAGTCCAAAGAAATCCATGCCCGGACACATCACAATTAAACTCTTAAAAGTTAAAGACAAAAAAAAAAAAAAATCTTGAAAGTGGCCAGAGAGAGAATACAGTACCTATAGAGAGAAAAGCAATTTTAATAACAGTGTATTGCTTATGTGAAGCCACAGAAAAGAACTGGCCCAATATTTCTCAAGTATTAAAAGAACTGTCAATTACAAATTCTATATACAGTAAAACTATCCTTTAGGAAAAAAAGGGGAAATGAAACCATTCTCAGGGAAGGAAAACTAAAAGAATCTGTCACAAACAGCCTTCATCTTAAAGACTGGCTAACGAAACTTCTTCAAATAGAAAGGACATGGGTTTTGGCCCAATATATTTTTCTATCACAACTAGTAACGCTCCTCATTAATGGCTGCAAAAATTAAACAATCTTAAATTGAAGAAAATCACTGTGTCATATATCTGACAAATTATCTGGAAAAACAAAAGAGGGAAGTATTGTTTTGAGTCAATAAAAGAGAAAGCAATGGGTCTCAGAACCTGCAGAAGTCATGGGAACATGAGATCAACATTAATACCACAGGAATTTAAATTCTCCAAAATACGTGGACACAAGGTGTCGCGTGAACATGAATGCAGACCTAGGAAACAATCAGATTCTCTCTTTTCCAGAGGGTAGCACAGTTCCTATTCAAATATGTATTCCCAGATCCTAAATACACTTCAGGCAAGGGTGAGCAAGCAATACAGTATCTAAACAGCTACAAGATGAAATGGCCATAGAACATATTTTAACATAGAGGGAAAACCAACTGGAGGTGGCTAGCAAATGCTTCCTCATACCTCACCAAGGAGACTGTAAAATAATGATAAAGGACAATTTGGTGAAACACGCGGCTTTCAAAATAGTGCTGATAAAGTCAAAGTAACATGGAAAGACGCCATACTTTGGAGGTGTTGCTGGACCTTTCTGACCTTAAGTGCCTCTTCTGTAAGATGAAGGTAACATAGTGCATGATAGTTCTGGTTATTAAATAAGAGAGTGTGAATAAAATAGGCTGCAGAAAGACTGGCCCATGGTAGGCACATAATAAATGACAGGTATGATTTATATTACAGCTCCATATTAAAATATGGGCTGTGATTTCTTCTAATAAGAATTGGGTCAACAGATTAGATGGGACAGGAGAAGAACACAAAGAAATGTGGCTGTTTGGGGATAATAGAATCATGGGTTAACTTTCATCCCTTTTTAGAATCTCATTTATTTGTACAATATAGGATTTGCAATGGCTTTATAGCATGCTTTCTAGAGATGAGTGAAAATAATTAGCAATTTCTCACAAGTTTTTCTTCTATGTTTTGTTTGATTTTATCCTTTTTTCCCTCAAGAGAGAAAGTAATAATATGCCTCTGTCTCTCTGAGTGAGCGGGGGGTGGGGGGTGGTGGTGAAAATGTCCAATATTTCACAGGCACCCTATAGTTCGCGATGATTCCATACAGACACCTCGAACTGAACATTACTGGATTTTAAAGGCAAAATTCACATGTGAGTCAAACATAAAGATATCTCTTTCCCTTTTGTCTCTGAAAGCGATGCTTCTGTCTTTACTGAATTAGGTGACTTTAGCCCTTGCTGTAAGTCAATTTGTCAAGTAGCTACAGCCTCCTTATCAGACATTGAGTCACTGTCCTTGAAAAAGTGGACCGAGTCACCTATTCTCAGATGAAAACAGCTTTAACTTGAAATTCCTCTGTGGCCGTGGACAGTGAACATGACTGTCGTAAACTGAGGCGCCCCTCCTGAAATCTGCATGTTCCCACAGGCACGGACAACGTGGCTTATTTGATCTTCAGATATGTGTGAATATGAAATCAGTATTAATGCACGTAACCATACTATGTGAACAGAAAATAATTAGCGTCACGTAAAGGATTACTCTCAATGTACTAACATCAATCACCACAGTCCTACCTTCCATATGGGCTGATGAGCTGTTCCACTGCCTCTACGATTTATGAAATTTTGGGGGTAAATCTGAAATTATTTCAAAACTAAAAGTTAAAAGAAACAAACAAGAGAAGTTGTCCCCAGCTACCTCATATCCTCACCACCCTGCAAGATGCAAACGCTGGGATGTTTCCTGCCTCTCCTCCCCTTCGTCCTCCAACCTTTCTCTCTAAGCCCGAGAAGGAAGGAAGGGACAGCACTGCTATGCACGACGTCAGGAGCACCACCCGTGTGGTGGCTGAGGTTCTTGCACCTCTGGGCAGGAGGCTCTGGATGTGATTCCCCCTCTAGGGACAGAGCCCAAGAGGCTCCCCTGCTGACCTGGCCCTGGGGGAAGTGCCCCAGGGTGGAGGAAGCAGTCCCACCCAGGAGCAGTTGCCAAACCCGAGTGTGCATCCCAGGAAGAGGTTGCTGTGACCCAGGAAACGTACAAGGCTCTGAAGAAGGTCTGCCTAGTGAAGGGGAGAAGCAGGGCCTCCCCATCTGACCACACCGCCCCCCGCCCCCCAAAAGCGTCCTTTTGAGTGAAAACACAGCCCTGACCTCCAGTGTCTTTCTCCACAAAACTAGTTTGTCCTCTGCTCTTTCCTCATGCTGCTCTGTCTTTAGCAACTTAAGCAAACCTCAGAGGGGCACTAAATGTGTTTCTTGTCCCCCCAAGTCTAAGCAGTCACCAGGCCCCTGGGATTAACTCCTTCAGCTCTCTTTACCCTCCTCTAACTTCACAGCTGGTACCAAGTTCAGGGCCAAGTTTGGGCAACCTGACCCCTGCTTTTGTCCCCTGCCTGGCACCCTCCAGTCTGTTGTTCGTGAAGAGCTCAGAGGGTCTCTCCTAAAAACGCATCTCTGATCACGCTGCTTCTCACGTCTCTCTCTCTCCCACGCGGTCTCCGCACCACCACGGTAAAATGTGCACAGGACACTGGGGGCTCTGCTGCGCTGAACTGAGTTCGCGAATCACCTCCTCAGAGCAGTCTCTCCCCACTGCCTCCAGGCAGGACGACTGCATGCCCTGCCCTGAACCCTATGCACTGTGCAGACTCTTTTTTTTTTTTTTTAATTTTTTTTTTTCAACATTTATTTATTTTTGGGACAGAGAGAGACAGAGCATGAACGGGGGAGGGGCAGAGAGAGAGGGAGACACAGAATCGGAAACAGGCTCCAGGCTCTGAGCCATCAGCCCAGAGCCCGACGCGGGGCTCGAACTCACGGACCGCGAGATCGTGACCTGGCCGAAGTCGGACGCTTAACCGACTGCGCCACCCAGGCGCCCCCAGACTCTTAACAGCAGCGTTACAGCCTTCGGGGTATGGACTTCTTTGTGCATGTATCTACGTGCTCCGCTGGATTGGGATCCCCACACGAACGGCGTACATTTACCTGGACCGGAGTTAGAGACACACACATACCATGCCATTTAGTCTTCACACATCCACGCATTATGTCCGTTTTACAGACGAGGAAACTGAGGTTGTGAGAGGTTTAGTAACTTCTCCAAGGCCACAGAGCGAGTGAGCGGTAAAACTGGGATCCGAATGCAGTTTTGTGCGAAGCGCCCAAACGCTTTACTGCTAACTGTCTGGTCTCTTGTCTATCCCCAGAGTATACAGGGAATGGTGCATAAACCATGCCGGAAGAATCTTCGGTGAATATTTCACAGACCACGGTTACTAGGCATGGCATTTTTCAGCATGTTTTAATTGAGCAGCAAAGAACATACGCAGTGCTCTGTACTGAGCCAGGGAAAAATGCTACTAGATGAAGCAGTGCTTTCTGTTTTCTGAATCAAGCTCCTCATTCCCCTTGCCTAGTCACACTCAACCCAGGCAGTCACAAGCAGAAAGACAAGATGAACAGAACACGCGTGACATGGTGCAATGCTACCCAGACGTTAGAGCTGAGTATCTTTCCCTGGCAGATGGGAAGAAGTGCGGTAAAGGGCCAAGAAGACAGGCATTGACATCAGACAGAACCAGGTTCAAACTCCAGTACGATCGTTCACAAGCTGGGTGACCTTAATAGGTTACGTGACCTCATCTCAAACAGAGACTGGTAACGACTTTGCAAGCTGTTCTCAAGAGTACACGCAGTAATGTGCACTTAATACACATTCCTCAGTCCCATCTTCTTCCCTCGACAATGCCCATGACAAGAAGGAATATCTTTAAAGGAAAGGAGCCCTAAGTCATCAAGAGAGGCCTTCCGAGGTGTCCAAATAGTTGCAGAACCCAGTAACACCGACGCTCTCTCAACCTGAAAAGGCACATCAAGCTCTATTAGAACATTTCAGATCTCTTGCTTCTGTCCAGACAAACATGCTTGTGAATCATTTGCTTCCATACGAGAAGCAGCCGGCTGGTCAGAAATCACTGGGAGCAAAGTACAGCAAATTAATACAAAACAGTATCAGTCTAAAAGCACCAGGCCACTCTGTAAGGAAACCTTTCCATTATTCCAAGGAAATCATTTTGTTTGTACATAAGCGGGAAGCAGCATGGTCTGAGCCTTCATCATTCACGGCAAGAACAGCAGATTGAAGCTCAGGGGTCCTGGCCTTGCCATTTTAAAGGCGACCTTAGATAAGTTTTTTTTTTTTTTTTTTTTTTTTTTTTTTTTTTTTTCAACGTTTATTTATTTTTTTAGGGACAGAGAGAGACAGAGCATGAACGGGGGAGGGGCAGAGAGAGAGGGAGACACAGAATCGGAAACAGGCTCCAGGCTCCGAGCCATCAGCCCAGAGCCTGACGCGGGGCTCGAACTCACGGACCGCGAGATCGTGACCTGGCCGAAGTCGGACGCTCAACCGACTGCGCCACCCAGGCGCCCCTAGATAAGTTTTTAAAAATTGAATATTCATTTATTCAGGAGATATTTACTGAGTGTCCTTAAGATCCATGTTCTCATGTTATTTATATTCTAATGGAAGAAGAAAGACATCATATAATAGAATGACAGACAGAAGGACAGGCAGGGAGAAGTGAGCAGATACTGGTGATCAGAAGAAAACTCAGAGGTTGTGAAATTGATCGTGACTGGGGCCTGATTTAGGATGCAGTATTTTAGAAATGGTGACATTTAAGCTAAAATCAGAGGAAGTAACTTCTTGTTTCTGGACAGCATGTCCTTTTCTATAAAATGTGACTTTGGAATTGGCATGCTTTTGAAAGTCTCCTCTGGTTCCAGGAATCGGTTTCCATGGCTAGCAAAGATATATTACATGTATGGGTAATTCACATGTGTGGGATATATTATATGTGTGTGGGCACACAGGCACATATATTTTTAACATCAAATCTTATCCTATACTTGATTAAGCAAACCATTTAGGGCAGGGAGTCTTAGCTTTGAAGACATTTAAGGTGACAGTAAATTCTTTGTAAGAAACTAAATCTAGCTTTGCATCCTGAAGCTGTTCCACTGGTCTTGGTCTGATAAAGAAGTGTGTATTTTGTTAATGTTTTGGCAAAACGAAGCCAAACTGGCCTTTGACCAGAGGAGTTAATATGTCCTTGCATGTTTCAAAGTAGGCAAAATGCATGAATTTGTAATAAGATTAGGAGTTTCCTTAAACTAATTTTTCTAGTGATCACTTACAACCACAAATGCAGACAGATCGAAATTTTAAAAGGTGAAACTCTAAGCCACATGTCCCTTTTTATACAAAAACAGAAAAAACAATAAGGTGAAGGGGTATGGAATCTTTTAAGGAAACATCAGTATTTTGACCCACATTTTTCATGCACCAGTTAACCAGAAAATTACAAAACCTGAAAAACTCAGATAAATTATACCAAGGGAATTAATACAATACATTCCTCCCTTCCCCCTCAAGTCTTCCCCCTTCCTTCTCTCCTGTACTCCATGCTGGGGTACTCTTCTGGAATGGAAAAGGAGGCCTCTCAAGCTGTTGAAAAATGAGGGCCTCTGAATTTTTAATTCTGTTAACTAATCATTAGAAAACTAGGAATTGCTGTCTCTCTGAGAACCAGTGAGGTAGCAGGCTCCACAGACTCTGCGTTTAATTTTGCAGGAGCTGGCTGGTTTCCCGGCAACACATTGATTTGTAGGGCCACTACTTTGGGCACCTCGAGGATAATTAAATATTAAGTCCCTCTTTGATGTATGCAAAGTCTGCCTAAGAGGATTACCAGCCACAGCGAAGGTAGCAGTCCTACATTTTCTGGTAATTGAACGTTGCAATATCATTATCTATTCTTATCTTTGCTCTGTAAGAATCTGCCTCTACCGTTAATATTACCTTTGAGAACAGAGAAAGGGGTAGGGAGTGGAGAAAACGAGAGCCTGTGTAATCAACATTTTGGGGTCTTCTAGGTGTTTGGGATATGGAGATGAAGAAGACTCTCATGTGTGTGGAAGAAAGAAGAGTGAGCAAACCATCCTCTGCCTCCTCCAGCTCAAGTTTCCATTTTGCACACCAAGAAGGCAAGGCTCACGGTTTAGGAATCTTTTCCAAGATGATGAAGCAATGGAGGTGGGAGGGTGGCCAAGATAATAGGCTTCTGAAGGATTTGTGCACCAGCACCCTGATCTTTCTACTGTTCGAGTGAAAGGTAAAACAGTTTTTTAAAAACAATAATGGAGACGGCTTCAGATTTGAACTAGGAGCGTAATTCTGTAACACTCTACAAGTTGCGGTTTTTCCCACCGTGAAGCCACAATTTTTCCACATTCGCTTCCCATGTAGCAGTTATTTACAATAATAAACAGAGTGCCCTGGCCAAATACGCTTGCCCTCCAAAACAGATTTCACACAGCAATGCCAGACTGACACAGAATACTTAATTTTTATAGGAGGAGGAGATACTCACTGATTTGATTTATTTTGGAAGCATATAGATGAATGACATAATTAAACTATGGTAGTTTTGTTATTTCCACTACCAAATACTTTAAAGAAACTCAGCTCAATAGCTTCAAAGAACAGGGAAATTGCTCTTGTATGAGGACAAAGTAAGAGGGGGAGAACCGAAAAGGGGTAAGGAGGCACGGGACGAGTTTTACTGGAGTCAGGGGTGTTGGGAGAGAGGTTTTCTAAGGGCCTGAAAAAGTTTTCGCCACCAGAGCAAACAGTGGTGAAATGAGACTGTTCGTACACACCATGCAAAGGACAGAAACCAGACTGCGCTCAGTGAAATGGTCAGGTCAATTTAGAAAAGTACACGGAAAAGGAATCTTAACAAAAGGCTGAGCTCCCTTAAATCCTGTATTTGGAAAAAGTTTTGCTATAAAGAAATTAAAATCTCAGAAATATCCAGAAATCACTGAAATCATATAAAAGATGGTATACCTTTTATACCTTGTTCTCTGGGTAACTGCAAAGTTAAGAAAAGCTTAAAAGAAGAAATCATGGTTATACTCCTACTATTTCTGAAGCATTTTGGCCCAAATATGAACGTGTGTGTTCTACTGTTTCAACATGACAGGTAAGATAGATGTTTTCCCTTTCCCTGGCCTCCACGTTGTTTGGTAGTATTTTTGGTGTATTGATCTGACATAACTCGAAGTGAGGCTCCAACCGGAGAAACCGGCCTCATCGTTCTGCCAGGCTTCAGCCAACAGCGAAGACGAAACTGAGCAAGGTTGAGCACTTGAAAAATGGAGGTTCTGTCGGAAAAGTACCTAACAGTAGGGGCGTTCATTTGTTTCAGAATGAGTCAGAATCCAAGATTCCACGTGGCAAAAATAATATGACCTAATTTTGAGTTTAACTCAAGAGATGCTACGTGAACCTTCCTGTCACTAAAAACAAGCATACTTCTAACGTCTACTGTGCCGGAGACCTGGAATATATTTTGTAGCCTATTGCATCTGTGTTCATAGACCACTCTTTAGAAAGACTGTTAGTGATCCCTTCATGTAATGCAAGGCAACATGTTGAGACTAAGTATGTTGGTAAGGTCATGGGGCTTCAGAAAGAGTATTATTCAGATACCAGTGACTTTTAATACAACCCATTTCAGGAATTTGGCAAGATTAAGAGAATACCTGATAATCCATCTCTTCTGAATCTCAAATTCTCTAATTCTAAAGAATACATAAGAGTAATTACCCATATCTCTCATGTAGGAAAATAAGAATACTTAAAATAATAATTGTGAAGTTCTGAGATGAGTCTCAAGATATTCTTATTATCTGATGCATTTTTTAAAAGAAAAATTCATTGTTCTTTCGATGTAGTAATAAGGACATAAACATTAATTAGAAAGCGAAGCTTTAAAATTAGAAGGTACATTGAGTTGCAGTCAGACTTCCAGGAAAGTCCCTTGCAGAGTAGATTATGTGGGAAGCCTTATTTTTTTGGCGTATGGTCTGCAGGCTGACGCACTTGACTGAGATTACTGATCCTTACATCCTATGTCTTTAGGCTGCATCAATTTAGAGTTTGAGCCAAACTTCAATGGCTACCGTATTTCTTTGATTTAGGAATCAGTATTTTCATTTACTCAATCAACAAGTATTTGAGCTCCAAATGTGTGCCCAGCATACTTAGGGGAATTCAAAAGACAATATATCCTCCAGGGCTTCTGAATTTTCCACAGTAGTGGGGAGACAAGACAATAATAGCAACAACAATAATAATTATTATAATTATATAATTATAATTATTATATAATAATTATATACATAATTATATATTTATAATCAAAATATATATAATTATATATAATAATAATAATAATTATTATTATATAGCTAAAGCTCAGATGTGTGGAATTCAAAGTTTAATTAAGTTTGAAGTGGTCAGGGAAGGTTCCAGAGAGATGGCAGACCAAGTGAGTCTTGAAGGATGAGTGGAGAAACTAAGATCTTGTGTGTGCCTATGTTGTCGATATAGGGACAGAAGAGAGAGGAGGGCACCTGCCTGCCTGGGTAGAGTATGAAAAAAGTGAATTAGCTAAACTGCACACTGAATTTCCATTTAGATCCGCATTTCTCCAGGGACAGGGAGAGTTGCGATAATTAACGGATACTGTCAAGAATCCTGACTATATCCTTTGAAGAGAAAAATGCCACACACATGTGAAGTGAATGAGACATCACTCCAGCACCTATGCACGTTCAAACACATGGAAAAATCCAAACCAATTCAATCCAATCCAATCCAATCCAATCCAATCCCATCCAAACATATTTAACTACTAAACAGCTGGACTGAGGAACACAGTAGAAAGTCTGCATTACCAAGCTGATTATTCACTGGAGGGTGGTTTAAAGTAATCGAGAAATAACCTCCAATTATTTTTAATAGGGAAAGCATGCAAAAACCAGTCGGATGCTCCCTTACCTGTCTCTGGGGCCAAGCGGCTTTGAGAATGGCTTCCGTTCGAAAGAACACAAGGAGCTTGCCATCCTCCTCAGTCAGGTTAAATGACTGTCCCAAAATCTGCAGCACCTGAATGCGGGGCCTCACGGGCCAGGTGTCGTCAGCACAGAAAGGCCGCAGCCACACCAGCAGGTCCTCAGAGGAAACCAGGTCTTCCCTGAAGGGCAAAACCAAGGGTTAGGCAGAAACTCCTAAACCTTCTTTAAAAAAAATTCCAGTAACCCAATATAGTGATTGAGCCAAAGACTTGTTTGTTGGGTGAGCTTGCCTTTTTCCTATTGAGAAGAGAAATTGAGGTTCTTTTTTTTTTTTTTTAATTTGTTTTAATGTTTATTTTTGAGAGAGAGAAAGAGAGACAGAGACAGAGACAGAGACTGAGTGTGAGCAGGGGAGGGGCAGAGAGAGGGAGACACAGAATCCAAAGCAGGCTCCAACCTCTGGGCTGTCAGCACAGAGACCGACGCGGGGCTCGAACCCACAAGCCGTGAGATCATGAACTGAGCCAAAGTTGGACGCTTACCTGACTGAGCTACCCAGGTGCCCCGAGAAATTTAGGTTCTAAATGGCTTAAAGAAACCATATTAGGTATTTAAAAACTATGTAAAATGAATGTAGTTTTTACATATTTTACAGTATCATACTGAGTTACATAAAGCAGATGAAAAATAACCATGTTCTTAGCTACTCTATTTCCTATGAAAAGCTTAATATGTATTTCTTTTTTTTTTTTTTTTCAACGTTTATTTTATTTTTGGGACAGAGAGAGACAGAGCATGAACGGGGGAAGGGCAGAGAGAGAGGGAGACACAGAATCGGAAACAGGCTCCAGGCTCTGAGCCATCAGCCCAGAGCCTGACGCGGGGCTCGAACTCACGGACTGTGAGATCGTGACCTGGCTGAAGTCGGACGCTTAACCGACTGCGCCACCCAGGCGCCCCAATAAGTATGTATTTCTATTAATGGTACTAACAGAGGCAGGCATCATTCTAAGTAATTTTAGGTAAACTAGTTTATCTAAACTAGCTGACAATACCTATGCAAAATCATTATTATAAATATTCCATTTTATTAAATTTTTTTTTCCATTTGCAGAGATAACTGACATAACATCATATAAGTTTAAGGTGAATAATATAATCATTTGATATATGTATATTGTGGAATGATTAATAATAAGTTAACATCCATTACCTGACATAGTTACAACATTTTTTCTCGAGATTAGAATTTTTAAGATCTACTCTTTTAATAACCTTCAAATATATAATATTGTTAACTGTAGTCCTTACGCTGTACATGTAAATTCCTTTTTATAGATGAGGAAATAGCCTTTAAGGAAAGGCTGTGATATGCCCACACACATCTAGAATAGCGCAATATGACCCCAAAGTCCATGTTCTTTCTGCACTTTTCTCTCTGATAGAATTTCAATACGGGGTTAGAGTATCAAGTTTTCTACTAAAGATAAAATATGAATGCAGGTTATTAAAGACCTGGGAAGTCTGAAAGGCTTCAGAGAAGGGAATATTTGTACGACTTTCTATCCAGTGCTAGAATCTATTCCTTTGTAAACCCAAATGGGCCATCTCAGGAAAACAACTCCTTTGATGATGATGTCAAAGAATTACTATTGATTACGGTTAAGAGGCCTCATATAGATACCTCACGTGCACAACAGCCCCGGAGAGCAGTGCTACAGCACTGAATCATACAGGTTTTGCTGTAACGACATCCTTATGAGGCTTCCAGCAATATATCACCAAGTCCCAAATTCCACGACCCAACAAGACCACAGGATATTTTTTAAAATTCTACAATACCACTGAGTGTTTCTGTTACTACACATTCTATAATACACTCGTCAGTACAGTTTCATGGAAATTCGAATTAAAAAACAATTCATCATTTGTATTTAGGAATAAAAGAAATTCTAAAACACCATGGACAAGTGGCTTAAGCATTTTCTAAATCTACAAAGTCGTTTGTTAGTTTTAACTATGTGAGCCCTTGACATGTATCAAAAACGGCAAAATCGAGGTGCAAGAGAAGTAGATTTCTTGGAAATCTATGTGCAAAGTGAGCAGATGGTATCATGTGGGGGAAAAACATTTTGGGGAAACATGATGGACCTGTGAGCCCTGGCCCCACCATGTGCTAACAACTCTAGATAAAAACCTTGAATGTCATCATTCCCATTTTATAGTTAGGTACCAGAGGTCCTGAAAGTCTGTCTCTTGGGAGTCTGTGAAATCAAGATAATGTATAGAACGTACTTAGCCACAGTACATGGCACAGAGGAAGTACTTAATAAATAGTAAGCATCATCTGCATAACGATCATTATGATTATTATCAGTATCATGAAAGCACCAGCTTGTGCATGATGACACAGGGATGAAAATTATAGGATTCCTGCCTTCAAAGAACTAACAATGGTCCAGAGAGATTTTAAAAGTGACTACTATTCAAATTACTAATATATGTAAATATGAACAATCATTTTGGAGGAACAGAGAGTAGGGCCAGGGAAGGCTTCACCGAGGTCGTGGCATTGGAACGGGATCATAAAGGTCAAGTGGGCTACGTGTCAATGGCAAGGTGAGAAAATATCATCCAGATCAAGAGAACAGCAAAAAAAAAGAACCAAGGATTTCCAAGGACAGAGCACGTTCAGGGAGCAATGCAAGTGGGCGGTAAAAGAGAGGAGAGAGCTAAGGCAGCACAGGCCTCCTCACCTGGGTAACCGAGGGCCGCAAAAGCAGTGCAGCTTCCTGCTTTGACAGCACAGGATCTGCAGCTGTCAGGCTCACATTCAGCTCCCAGAATCCCCTCTTCCTGACAGCGTGCCAGTGACCGGGAAGTCACTTAATGGCTCTGAGCCTCAGTTCCTCATTAGTAAATTGGAGAGAAGTACAACCCCTTACTTTTGAAGCTTTTGAGAATTAAACAAATATGTACGTAATAAATTTCAAGCACATAATACATTATCAGACCTATAACTAAGTGCTTCGATTAACTGGCAACCATTATTACTGAGGCCAATATTTGAACTTGGACTCTCTTACTGCCGTTATCAATGACTACACGATGCTCCCGAACCAAATAGGGGATATGTTCCAGAACACTGTGGCAGCTGATTAAAATTATTTAGCTACTGATGTGATATAGAAAGATTATTATAATGTCTTCCAAGTCAAACTGAGTTCGATTCCATTTACATTAGAGGTTATCATGCAGTTGATAACACTTGATATTTTGGAGGAATCTGCTCTAACTGCGGGTTGACAGTTCAAACACATAATGAAGTCGGCAAAATTCATCCCCAGAACAGAAATGCTGTGTTCTGGAAGCACCGTGTTCCAAATGAGCTTCACTGTATGTCCACGTGAATACTGGTGTTCAACAAGACCACACAGAAACGAAAGGCAGCTCTATGGGAGAGCTACCCAAGGACATGGCCTGGACGCTATATCCCAAAGACATCACCTGCAAAATGGTTAACATTTTAATTTCAATCTGAGTTTTTAAAATCCGTAGTCAGGGGGCGCCTGGGTGGCGCAGTCGGTTAAGCGTCCAGCTTCAGCCAGGTCACGATCTCGCGGTCCGTGAGTTCGAGCCCCGCGTCGGGCTCTGGGCTGCTGGCTCGGAGCCTGGAGCCTGTTTCCGATTCTGTGTCTCCCTCTCTCTCTGCCCCTCCCCTGTTCATGCTCTGTCTCTCTCTGTCCCAAAAATAAATAAAAACGTTGAAAAAAAATTTAAAAAAAATAAAATAAAATCCGTAGTCAGTCACTCTCATGACTCATCAAATACACATACACACACGTACAGAGAAAGAGCAGGATTTTTGATAAAATGGTAACAAATTGGCAAATCAAGGGGAAGCGTACATATGTATTATTTTTTTCTATCCTTACAATTTTTCTGTGGGTTTGAAATGTTTGAAGTAAATAGGTGGGTGAAAAATAACCAATTACGACTTTTATAATGTCAAAAAAAAAAAAAGACTGAGAAGAAGGAAAATGATTCCGATTTAATGAGCTTAGGAATAAAAAGAACATTATTTCAAAACATTTTTACTTTATTATGAAAGTCATACAAATGTTTTTAAAAAGTTATAAACAGATAAAAGAAAAAACTGCTCATAGTTTCACTGCAAATACATAGACATTTTCCACCTTTTTCTCTATAATGAGTATTTTCTGGGGAGGAGGTTTTTATACTGCACAGAGTAACTTACTACTCTATTTAAAGAAAAATTAACAACTACTGGAAACACGTTCATACAATCGGTTTGGGATCAAAAAACAAAGAATCCTCTGAAATAGCTCTATTAACGGAGAAGGACAGCAGCAGCAACAAGAACAACAAAAATATACTCGCCAAACGATTAGTTCTATAGTGGAGCATGACAGGATACTCACAAAAGGAAGGGAACTGTCAACAAACAAAAGCAATTATTGAATCAAAGCAAAAAGACAGATTTTGAGAAAATTAGTAAGCCAATCCTTGGTAAAAGAATTTTCAGATTCTGCCTGGCACACTCATACGAGGAGAACTCAACCTTGCACTTAAACAGTTAAAGTACATGAAAAGACATGGCAAACACAAAAAGCACTTTACATAGTCTTGATGCACTACACGAAATGAAATTACCGTTCTCATTTGAGAATGGGGGAAGGAAAGATACTGCACTCAAACAGGAAAAACACAGACCACTGTGATTTCTTGTAAACATGAATGTCACAGAATCTGAATGCCTAAAGGGAACAGAGGGTCACTTAGTTGAATCTTCTATATTTGAGTTACAAACTGGCAGCCAAATTTGTGTGTTGCCTTGCACAGCATATGACAATGTTTCAAAATTTAAACATTTTACAGAAAAATCAAGATTTTCCAGTTCCTTTTCCCGGCCTCCCCCCAGTTTTACTGAGATACTAGCGACATACGGAGCTAAGTTTAAAGGTGTAGAGCATAACGATTTGACTTACGTGTACTGTGAAATGATTACACAGTAAGTTAACATCCATCACCTCATTGAGATTTTAAAAAAAAGGGGGCGCCTGGGTGGCTCAGTCGGTTAAGCGTCTGACTTCGGCTCGGGTCGTGATCTCACGGTTCGTGAGTTCGAGCCCCGCATCGGGCTCTATGCTGACAGCTGGGAGCCTGGAGCCTGCTTCGGATTCTGTGACTCCCTCTCTCTCTCTGCCCCTCCCCCTGCTCGCACTCTGTCTCTGTCTCTCCCAAAAATAAATATAACGTTAAAAAAAAATTAAAAAAAAAAAAACAAACCTTTTTCTTGTGATGAGATCTCTTCGGATCTATTCTCCTAACAACCCAGCCCCTCTTGAAAAGCTGAAAGAGGACAAGCGGGCCACTGTTTCCTTTAGACAAGGCGTGTGTGAGCTCCCGTGCCCCTCAGCCTCCACCACCCCCAACCTCTCCTCAAGCCCAGCCCACCTTGCTCATGTCCATTACCTGCCTGGCCTCAGTGGGAAATGAATGTGCAAACCCTGATCTGTAAAATTCTAGGCGAGGTTAAAAAGGGAGGGAGGAGGGTCGAGCAAGTAAACGTAAGTAAGCAAACAGTGAGAGACACCAACACTCATATTCTAAGTAGGTCCCTTGACTCAAGTAACTGATCCACACACCACGACACTTTGCTCCCTGCATACAGAGCTGGGTGGGGTGGACGCTCCCCAGTGTAGTACCTTCTGTTTCCTGGCTCCCATGAAATAACTGGGGCACCCGGCAAGGAACAAGAGAGAACTGCAAATAAATGAATGCAGGGACACATCAATGGTATTGCAGGAGTGTAGGAAGAAGTGTGACTTTTCTTCAAATAATTAACAGAATTAAATTCTATGAAAAGTTCCTGCAAATGAAATCATTTCGATGTGCATACAATTCCAATCTCAAGTCTGAACTTTTGACAAATACTAAGAACCTCTTTGTAGCTGCTCTTGAATGTATGCAACCCAGAATCTCTTCCTCAGGTTCATTTATCAGTAAAAACCTGGGTGCATCTCACTATAATGAGGCAGGAATGACAGCTATGAAGTCTTAAGCAGAACCTGAGCTGGCCTCGAGAAAGACCGCAGTGGGAGGGTGGATCCGCCGTGCTGCCCGTTGACCAGGGCTGTTGGCAGGGCTCAGCATCACGGCACATGATGTTCATGCTTTGGGGGCACTCGGCGAACATCTGATGATTTACTCTGTCCCACAGAGCATGAAGACTAAGAAGAAATCAGATTCTATTTGCTTTAGTGGGCTTTCTTTCTCTTTTTTTTCCTTTCATTTTCTGTGCTTAAAAATACTGTGAAATCGCTAGGTAATACCAAAGAGCTCAATGCAGTCTGAATATCTGATGCTGCTGAGTATACATGAAGCTTTTACACAGCTGAAGCTGGACTGTGATCGAGGAGCAATTTAAACAAACAAATAAAATCTTCTAAAATACTCCAATACTTTTGGAGGAAATCTTTCTTCCTTTTTGAGTAGCGTGCAGAGGAATTCCTCATTAATTATCTGTTTTCTGAGTGGATTTATTTCTGCACGTCCTTTTGAGAATCACTAATATGCCGGTTCACACCCGTGGGTCATTCCTGTTAGGAAACTGTTTAAAGGTATACAAAGGCAGGGAACAGAAGAGGGAATGAGGCCAAGGCAGAGAGAAGTAGACAGAAAAGGCGAGAAAACTGAGGGAGGTAACGCCTGAAGACCTTGCTACATGAAGTTCAGTCCCTGGACGGAGGAGCACTTGGGAGCTGGTTACAAATGTAGAATTTCAGGCCCCACCCAGACCTACTCTAGTAAAGTCTGTATTTTAATAAGACCCGCAGGCAATTCCAGGGCACGATGGCATTTGAGAGGTGCTACCTCACTCACTGTCCATTGCAGGCTCTTTAATGTCAGAAGCAGATGAGATATGGTGAGAGAAATTCATAGCATGTCGTTAGCTGGGCGACCCCGGAAAAATAACAAAACCTGTCTGAGCATCATTTCCTAATCTATAAAATGGAGACAACAATAATAGGATAGGGTGGTTGTAAGGATTTGGTGAGTTGCTGAGAGCCATTCGGGAGATCTTGCCACTGACTGATAGATGCTCGTTAGTTTTTTGGGTTTTTAAAAAAAAAATTTTTTTTAACATTTATTTATTTTTGAGACAGAGAGAGACAGAGCATGAACAGGGGAGGGGCAGAGAGAGAGGGAGACACAGAATCGGAAGCAGGCTCCAGGCTCTGAGCCATCAGCCCAGAGCCCGGCGCGGGGCTCGAACTCACGGACCGCGAGATCGTGACCTGAGCTGAAGTCGGACGCTTAACCGACTGAGCCACCCAGGTGCCCCAGTTTTTTGTTTTTAAATGCATGATGATATTTTCTTAATTCCGGGTTTACCAAATATATTCTTTTAGAAAAATATTATTTTAGTTATTGGAGGCTTTTAAAATCCATTTATCTTAAGCAATCTAATCAATTAATTCTTAACTCACACAGGAAATTTGGATTCTATTCTTGAAATATGTTATAGGCATACATAAAAAATGGGAGAAAACAGACTCATCAATTTAATGTGCACAAGCCTCTCAATAATTAATTACCCTAAACTCGTCTTCAATTGTAGAGGTTGTACAAGATTTTTGACACTATTTCAAATTCTTACGATACTCCCCCCTGATGTCGGGAGGCAAGAATACGGTGAAACTGGAAAGGAAGTCTGTCTGTCCCGACACTCCACTGGTGGCCTGTCTGGGTGTGGTGGCTGTGGTGGCTGACACTCAGCACAGGCGAAAGAGGACGGAAAGAGGGCTTTACGAATGGGGCAGAAGCTGCGGGTCAAAGGCAAATCATACTTGTACCAACATAAGGAGTCAAAGGAGGACGTACCCACGACGCCATAAAACCCAACACGTGGTGGTAGCCATGACTCTCCGTATGCAGTCTGCCTGCCAGGACACTATGGGATGGCGTATGCCTAACCTAAGAGCACGTGAATGTGACAGCTGACAGTGTGCACAGAAAGAGGCGACTGGCTCTCTAAACATGCCATGGAGGGCAGTGGATGTTCAAGTTTGGGGGCGGGGACCGAGGGAGGTTGATGGTATGTCCCTGAAATACCCAGGCCTGGTGTGGCCTCCTGGGGGTCAGGCAGTCAGGTCAGGCTAAGTAGTGAGTGACTGAGAGGGTTACTTCGAAAGGGTCCAAGTCCCCATGTCGCTCCAAAGACCCCACTGAGAGCCACGTGGAAAGGAGGGACTCCCCCATGTGACGCTGCTGGGCAGAGTTTTGGGAAGAGAAACTGAAGCCAAGGATTTGGGTTTAAAATCCTTGTGGATCCAAAAACTACTTGTCAGGAATAAAAGTTATGACTTTGTCTTTCTTCTTCTTTTTCTTTTTTAAGAAAAAAGAAATTGTTCACTGAAGTTTTTCTGTTGAGAAGACTTTGTTATTCTGTGTCTCTGGAATAAAAAAAGTAAGATCTCGTTCTGTTTCTCCATTCCCCAATGTCTTCCTCTTTGGAAATCAAAGCTAAAAGAAAAAAAAAAATAGTCTGTATGCAAGACACCCGAGTTGCATTCCTGTGTATCTGTGGCCGGAAACCCACTAAGAAAAATACTGCCTTCTGATCCCTCTGTGACGTGTCCCCTGGAAGGGGCTTAGTGCCCTTCCAGATCCCTGTCATCCCGCGAGGCCAGGCTCTGGGGCGTCCTGCCCCGAGAGCAGCTGTGCTCTGACAGGAGTGGCCGGCAGCGAAGGGGCGGCCAGGCAGGTGCGAGGAGGCGCATGTGTGGAAGGGGGCTGAGGGTCTCCCACGCGGCGTCTCTGCTCTGCTGCATCTGCAACGGTTCTGGTAGTTTCCTCAGCCCGGAGTACCGTCACCCTCCTCCTCGTCCTCACAGACTCGTATTTCACAGACCAGGCCCAACGTGGCCCCTCGTGTATCCTGCTCTGACCTCCCCAGGCAGAATAAACTGCTCCCTCTTACTGTGCTCTCTGTCCAGCACCTGCCCCTCCAGAGTGTGGTAACCAGGGCTGGGGGAGGGGCACGGGGGGCTCGTCGCCCCTGCAAGACTGAGCTTCTGAGGTTGGGGGTTATTTCCTCCCCGTATCTTACTCCTCGTGACTCAGCACATGGTGCACATGTAGGTCATCTCATTTGTCTTTAGAACGAGAGGTAAATCGGCCCCTGCTGTGGCTTCCTTCTTACTGAAAGACCCACGAGCAAAGGGGATCAGAAGAAGCTTGTGAGGCAAAAGGCTGAGTCGGTAGAGGCCCCTGACTGCCGTGTTTTCCCACTCTGACCAGTATGGCTTATCCTCTGTCTTCCAGTCAAACCTCGGGCACAGAGCAATGCATGGAAATAGGCTGCAAAGGCATCTGAGAGCTGAATTACGACTCAGAGCCTGGCTGGGATCCTGGTTCCATCTCCCAGGCCTACGACTGGGGGCAAGGCCTCCTCCGAAAATGGCAACAGCGTACGCAACCATCAGAAATAATACTCAGGGAAGCTACAAAGACCAATGGGAAGACTCACAATAGCAAGCAAATAAAAAAAGAACAGGAAGTGTTTATATATTTTGATTGAAGCTATATAAAAATACACCTGTACCTGCACAATAACTAGAAGGTAACGTACAAATAAAAGCAATTACAATACTCAATGAACTATGAGGAGTTTTTGCAAATATTTCTTCATTGGTATTATTATATCATATTTCCTATTAAAAAAAAAAAAAACAGAGGGGTGCCTGGGTAGCTCAGTCAGTTAAGCATCCGACTCTTGATCTCAGCTCAGACCTTAATTTCAGGGTTCTGAGTTCAAGCCCCACACTGGGAAACCTATAGAAAGGAAAGGAAAGGAAAGGAGAGGAGAGGGGAGGGGAGGGGAGGGGAGGGGAGGGGAGAAAAAAGAAAACTGAGGGGCGCCTGGCTGGCTCAGTCAGTAGAGCATATAACTCTTGATCTCAGGTTTGTGAGTTCAAGTGCCATATTGGATAGAGAGATTTTGTTAAAACAAACAAACAAACAAACAAACAAACACACAAAAACAACATAAAAAAAGGAATTGGGGCCCAGCCTTACAGGGATGACATGAGTAAAAGCCACAGGAAAGATGTCTGTAAACTCTGGTGAATATATAACCACCCACTTGATGCTATTAACCCTGTCACTGCCACTGGACCTAAATGAAAAATTCTTTCTAAAAATGGCATTAGAGACACACATCTTTCTAGACTCATAAAACCTGTACACTCATAGTCCTCCGACAAGACAGACCTAACATGTATAAAGCTCTAAGAAATATATAAACATTCTAGAAATTTCCATACTTCACTCAGTCCAGCTAACCTCTCGGAGATGTGAACCCCTCTCTCCTAAGAAGCTCAGAGCAGCTCCCTCTCCTGGCCTCACTCAAGAGGTGGCGAGAAGAAACCATACTCTCCCTGCAGAGGGGGCTCTGGAGAGAAGGGGGGTGTCCTGCTGGAGCTGAGGAGTGAGAGGGCAGCTGCGAAACTGTGTCTCTAGATGGAGAGCCTCTGTAGTGACAAAGTTCTCAGCAATTCCTTCCGAAAACACCTGGGAAGACTGCTTCCTCTCGGCAGTTTCATAAATATGGATATTCACAATAATTCTAAGATCCTGCGGAGTGCCACGAAGCGAGACACGCGAGCCGTTCTAGGCTTACCCCTTGTCCACGCTGGCGTGGACGGCTGCGACAACACCTTCCAGGACCTGGAGGGGGTCCCTGGGCCCACCGAGCTCAGCGCTGCCTCCGCTGCGAAGGGAGAGAGAAAGAACCGGTTCAGAAGGGGGCTCCGGGCTCAGCAAGCACCACGGCGTTCGCACTCGGAGCCCGGCTGGGCTGTGGCAGTGCGCGCTGCCGGCTCCCAGCCACGCGGCTGCGTGTGGTCCGCGAGGGCACTGAGCCCTACACGACGTGCCAAAGGTGTGGAAACGAAACGCCTTCTGCCTTTAAGACGCTCACGGTCTCATATGTGCTTGTTTTGCTGGCAAGAAAATACAATCTACCTGCCTCCTGTCCTCCAAAAAACAGTCAATGGACATTATTATACGTGTGCATGAAATACATAATCATCCAAATTCTCCAGCTGGACTTAAAAAAACCCTAATATTTACGTGACGCTCACTAGGCACAAGACACCGTTGAATGTTGTACACACATGTACCATTTAATCCCCAACAGCCCACAAGGTAGGTACTATTATTATGCCCATTTTACGAGTGTATATATCTGGGACTCTAGTAAATTTTGAAAAAAAAGCAACAGAAGACAAGTTTTAGCTGAGTGTTCTGAATAATTTCAGCGGTAGGACTTAAATCAACTGCTGGATTCAGTTCTTTACACGCCTTTGTTGTTTCATATCTACCAAATTCTACTAACTTTCTAAAAGGTGAACATTATGGATGTTGTCAGTAGCAATTTCTTTTCCTTTGAAAAGGAGGTAGCTGAACTTCTGAAGTTCCCTCTCCTCCCACTACTGAAAGATTTAATTCACATTTATTGAATATCTTCTGTGTGCTAAGCATAACGTTTATTAGGTGAGAACCAAATCTTAGTAAGTGGAGCTGGGTGCAGGGAAGGAGAGAGAAGTGTAATTTCTGGCACAATTTTATAAGGGTAAAAATATCACATATTTTCATTATCTACAAAAATGGGCAATTTTTAGGAAATAAATTCATCAAAGCACCGATTTTTCAAAATGTTTTGTTTTTTGTGAGGTTCATCTATAGTTTAAGAAACACTAAAAAGATAGCCATGAATCAAAAGGTGCAAAATGTGACCAACAAGTATCTGTCATCAATGAAAAGAGGAAAGGGGCGCCTGGGTGGCTCAGTCAGTTAAGCATCTGACTTCGACTCAGATCATGACCTCGAGGTCTGTGAGTTCGAGTCCCGTGTCGGGCTCTGTGCTGACAGCTCAGAGCCTGGAGCCTGCTTCCGATTCTGTGTCTCCCTCTCTCTCTGCCCCTCCCCTGCTCGTGCTCTGTCTCTCTCAAAAATAAATAAACATTAAAAAAAAAAAAAAAAAAGAAAACAGGAAAGTGGGCGGCTCTTATAACCACCACCACCACCAAAACATAATAAGCTAATAACAGAACACTGCTTTATTAACTTGACATTTGTTATTTCTTACAAAGTGTTATATTTTATTTCTCTATCTCTATCTCTGTCTCTCTCTAAAAATTACCAGATACCTCAGATCATTATAAGGTGAAAACTGTATGAGGCTGGGGTAATTAAACTGATAAAGGCTCATTTGATTTCAGTTCAGCTGTGGAAAACTGACATGCATTTAATCAAAAAGTTCCTCAAGAGCAATGCAGAATTACAAAGAATGCTTAAAAGGAGAATACATTAAACACAACTAAATCTTTCAGCCTAATTGCATTATTCACAGAAAGTACTTCATGCCTCATTCTTCTTTTAGCTTAACTTTCCCCCTTTTCTAACCCTCCCGGATGCATTCCCACGAAGACACCCGCATACTGACATAAAGCTAGAATTTCTCAATTGTTGGTTTCAGGCCATTAACTGCAGGTAAATAAAACTCTAAGAGACTTAACAGATGTCTAACTTCTTCAGTATACGATTAACCTTGCCTTGTGTATACTTCGAAAGAAGCTTCTGGGAGCCATTTTGCAAGCTCTGAAAAGAAGTGTGAGTAGAAAAGTCAGGATGTGTACATCCACCGGGGGTCACATGATGACCTGACATTTAGCTACCTGCTAATCTTGGCCCTTCCCTTACTTCAAGAATTATTTGGGGATGGGGATGATGGCGGGAGGAGGGGGGGCGGCAAGAGGGTCTAACCAGAAGTTAATTTCAGGGTGGGTTACACACAATACCAATGGGGAAACGCTTTCATGGTTCTCCACCCTTGAGGTATTTTAAGACACAAGACTTTGAGAAATCCGATAATAACCTCTCACTTTTATGAAGTACTTCCTAGTGAATAAAATGCCTCTACATACATGATCGTATTTTTACCTTCGTGACTGTGAAACGAGTGCCATTACTGGCAAACTATCGCCTCGGCTTTCCGGGGACTCTTTTCTGGCTTACCTCAGGGCAGAAACTATTCTCCTCACTGCATTCTGCACTACGTCCTTGGGCGAGATGTCGAGAGGGCCCACGGCCACCTGCAGCAGCTTCTGGATCATTCTCAGAGGCAGGCCATCTAGACACATGGCCACAGCTTGATCGTGAACTTTCCCCTTTTCTGATCGGGACAGATCATACAGGCGACTGTATTTCTGCAGCACTTCCTGAAAAGATAAGGGGCACAACACCTAAACATCAAGTAGAAATAAGGTGTGGCCACATGTACAGAGTGAAGCAGATTTAGACGACTCTCAAACCAAACACACTCGAACTACAAAGGCCACACGGAAGGAGATGTAGTGGTTTTCAAGAGCTTGGGCTTCCCGGACACCAGGCTGGAGTACAAATCCTTGCTTTTTCGCATTTATTAGTTGATGAGCCGTCGGGACCTGCAAAATGAGGATGATGACAGAGATTCTTGGGAAGAGAGGGTGTTGTGAATGTTACGTGAGATCATATAAGAGCCAGGCCTTTTTAGCACAATGTCAGACACAAAGTGAAACTCATGAAGTCTGAGTTTCTTGATTATTATTGTGATTATTATTATAACCACATAACAGCTCTGATCTGCACAAACCCAAGTAGTACATGTGTGTTACCTAATTTAATGCTTAGAGTGAGCCTGCAAAGAGTTTTAATTAGCTCCGTTTTACCAAAAAGTAAATTGAAAACCAAAGATGTTAAGTAACATGCCCAAAGGCACACGGGGATGTTCAGGGGGACTAGGATCAGAATCCAAAAGACTACATCTCCCCACCCCCATGCCACACAGCCTGCCCCTCTTCGATAATATCTGTAAAAATTAATGTGACAACAAATAATTTATGAAATGGGCCACAAACTACTATTTTTCATCATACCAAATGTGGTCACTTAGTGTTTAGAATGCTTTCCAGGTTCTTTATAAGCTTCTCGGGTAACCTAGAATGCACTGTTTTGCCTTTCAGAACCACCATGTAAAAATCCGTTAACTCGACAGTTGATGATACTGAAGAAATACTGTTCATGTTTTGATTGTGATAATGTTGCAGTGGTTGTGTTCACATGTATCCTTTGAGAAAAAGATAAGTAAATATTTAAGGATAAAATGAAATGATGACCGGGATTTTCTCGAAAATAATCCACAGGAGTGGGGAGAGGGTAGGGGAGGTAGGCATGAGATGACGGGTCACATTCTGATGACTGTTGATGCTGGGAGTTGGGCGCATGACATTTCGTTTTACTCTTCTCCCCACTGTGAGACTTCTGATAACAGAAAATGCCCGTGAGTTCAACAGAACAGTTACTCAGGTCCCTGCTGAGCAAGAGGGAACTGAGGCGTCACAGGATAAAAACCTCGAGTTTAGACCGCGCTAACGTAGGGTGTGAGGGATCTTCTTTCACTGGGTGTAGAATTAAAGAGGTGAAAGTTAAAGCCTGAACTCAAAAGGGACAAATGTATGGGGATAAAGGTTATTTCCAGTGTTTGCTATGAGAGGAACTCTAATAAAATCAAATAGGGTCCAATTTAGGAACCAGAAGAGTATCCTATTATGGACCATCCACGGTCTGACTGAATAGCATTTGCAAGCAGTCATTTGGTACCTTTAAATCTCAGCCTATTTGAAACAAACAGCTGTTTTTGTTAATAACCCCCCTGGCCCCATAGACGTCATTCAAGTCACTGAAAGATAATACTTGTTCCAAGGACAGTAATGACAATTCTCCAGATTTGAATATAGCACTCTTAATTAAAAAACTAAGCAAGACAAGTATGTACATTTTTATACTAATCAGCATAATCATTTTAACTTGGAGGAATTCAAATTTTACCCTAGTTCTTATAATTATGGATTACAGTACTCTACATGTCAGTAGGATAAAATCAAGATTGGAAAAGCTGATCCGTTCCCTGCAAAGGCTTCTATCTGGCTTGCACATCATTTAATGTTATTCATTAGGCAGGCGAATAGCACTGAAAAATACAAAATGAAATAAAACTGCTATCAAACTTTTGAATTCTGCTCATTATCTTTTCCACGAGGGTTTGCATTTATGCATCTCCTACACATTTTGAAATCTTCCATTTGTTCATTATCTGAACTGCTCTCCACTGACCGATCTTTCTAGTCAGGAATATTTCTTTACAAGCCAAGAATACGATTCAATCAATATGTAAGGTTTTAGAAAAATAAAAGAGGAGATTAGTGGCCACTTACAGGTTCATTTACCGTAACATTAATGGGGCAAATGAAATATTGCTTATATATCTAAACGTTGTTTTTATCTATATGAATCCATTTACTTATTGATCTGTCAACTCCTCAGTTATGGAAAAGAACAGCTTAAACTCCCTCGGCTGTAACAATACAGAAGAAAAACTAGAAAAGCTACAGAGGGTTCCCCTGTGTTGTCCTAACACCCTGTCCTAACTGCCTCAAGAATCATCCTGGGCAGGGGGCTCCTGACTCTCACGAGAGTATTTCCTGAGACACCATGAGGGTCTCAACTAGAAACCACGTAGGAACGATTGTATCAGCCAAAAAAATGCATACCGATAAAATTAGGTTGGAAACAGAAAACATAAACAGGATGGGGTGTATAATTTAAAAAAATCTGAAGCAGGCATGGATGGCTCTTTCTGGACTTCTTGGAAAATTCGGGGGAAAAAATCTATCATTTTTCAGTTGGAGAGCAAAACACTTACCGGCTAGAAGCAGGGCTTGCAAACCACCGACCCCATCCTTTCTCAGCCTCAGTGACCACTCCCTCCCCCAGGCACCCATCCTGGGCCATACCCCCCGGGTGCTCATCCCCCACCCCAACCACCTTCTGTTCCTCAATCCCGTTAAGTGGCCCCAAATCCTCTTCAAAGAACCGCAAACCTGCAAATGGGAGTCCACAATCAAGAGGTGATGAAGAGGCTAGAGGATAAAGGGTTGAGGGACATTTGCAAGGACATCTGCAAGAATGAAACCCCTATCAACACCACTAATACGGCTCTAAAGGACGAATGTAAGCCCTACTGAGGTTGCCAGAGGGAGTGAGCATGGAGAAGAAGTTTTCCCTTCATTACCTGCTCACTATTCCTCAGAGAAACAAGGAAGCTGTGGTTGAGGGTTTCCAGGTGAGCAAGTGATTTCTCCAGATGGCCCCGGGCATCCGCATAGGTGATTTTAGAGTCACTAGCTTCTTGAATGTCGTCTTCTGAACTTCTTTTCCGCGGCTTCTCAATAAAATGCTGGACAGCCTGGACAGCCTTTCTAGTCATCTCTTTGCGTGCTTCCACGGACAGCTTCAACACAAAAAGGTATTGAATGGCAGTGAGACAAACTGCCCTGCATTTGTATTCAATACGGTATTAATAAGGTGTATTTAATAAGGTATTAGCGAAGTAAAGAGAACAAGAGTGAAACATTGATATACAACTTTAATTGGTGCCTAGGACTTTTGTTGTATTAGTTTTTCTTCTGTGAGGAGAACAACAGTGAGGTGCCATATGCACTATTAAGGTAGTAAATCCAGATTTTTTTTTAATGCTAAAATGCAAAAGTAGGTGGTGTTATGATGAAACTAGCATTCAGATAGATTACTGGTTACAATGCAGAAATGAGGAGTCATTTCTACAGTTACAATTCCCAGTTTCAATCATTTATTACAAGGAAATGATTAAAAAGAAGAAAATTGTATAGGCATAATGATTTCAACTGGAATAATACTTTAAAATAAAATCTCAAAAGCAACCTAATTGCCTGGTAATAACAGAAATGGTAACTAACTTATGATAAATTACTAGATAGAACATTATGCAGCCGTTAAAATTAGATATAAAATCAGTATTAGCAATTTGGAAAGTGCTTATCATAAAATGTTGAATTTTAGGAATCAGAAATCATAAAACTGTCTACACCACGCTCGTATTAAAATCCGAATGAAACCTGTACGGCTGAACAGAAATACATACACACACACACAGACACCAGTGACTGTTATGTTAGGGTTATGAGCAATTTTGTTCTCAATTTTGTAAATTTTCTACACTAATGTATTCATTCAATTACTCACCATTTGAGTTGTGACACGCGAAAGTCACTTTCTTAGGTATGCACGAGTTGTCTTTTTCTCATAATATTAAAAATATTAAGCTTGCTTGGCCTCAAGTCTAAATGTAACCCATCTTGACGGATGCGCCACAGACTGGTGAGCCACGCTGGGCTTTTTGAGGCCCCGCTGATTTGCGCTGTTTTGGATCTTAGATTTAGCCTCATGTCAACTATTCAAGCACATTTTTACTACAGCCTTAAAAGGGCTCTGTGTTGATTTAAGTAAATAAAATAAAAAACAGATGAGGAGTCTTAGGACAAAATCTTATCTTTATTTTCTTTCTCAACATCAGGTACCCTGTGTGTCTGGTTATTCTGAAAAATACCACAGACATCAACATGGCACCTGCGACCACACCAGGAGGCAAACCCCGCTCAACCCTCCCCACCAGCTGCCTCCAAGTCACTCTGTGTAGAATTCATGTGGCATAATGAGGACAGCTGACATTTTCTTCGGTCTATACAAATATGGGTAAAAAGGAACTTTAGGAAAGTACTATTTCCACTGAACTGTAATTAAGTGTGTGCTTTGCAAGTGCAGCTTCAAGTAAGTTTTGTGGCCAGACTGCTACCCCCAAGCACCTTGGCATACAACAACATCAGAAGCCACTACTGACCATCAGTATCAGTTCATCATTCTCCTCCCTTGCATACCCTGTGAGCTCTTTTCTGTGGTTGAGAAATACAAGATCACAGAACTTGTGTTTAGTTCAACAGCCCTCCTTACTTTCCCCCATCATATGGATGGAAGGACTGAGCCCTGGGGAGGTTCTGTGATATGTTGGGGTTCCTCGCATGAGTGCAAAAAGGAAAAGCCAGAAGGCAGGGGCCTTAGTCATGGATCTGGTGCTCCCCTTTCACTGCACGTCACACAGCTTCCACTTTGCCATTTCTACCCCCTCACGGGCTCTGACAAAGCGTATGATGGGTGCACACTGGCCGAATGCTCAACAGAAGGAAAGACAAATAAGAAAATGGCCTAGAGAGTCCTTCCTTTCCACTCACTCCTATCTGCTTCCCCAAGAAACACGGGTTTGGGGAATGTTTGGATATCCAGCTGGCCAAATGTCTATGCTCCCCCAGCCCATCAAAGGGCGTGGAAGGTTTCCACAACAGACGGGCAAGAGAGTAGGAACAGGACAGGCAATTCCCCTGTGCGGAAAGCAGCGTCCTGAGAGAAACCACTGGTCTCTGTGCCCTGGGAGGAGTCCAGACGCCATCTTTGTTGTCCGAAGTCGGCCTTGTCAGTGTCAACCACCCCTGGAATAGTTGATAAGTGTAGGGAGAGCACTAACCTCACAAAACCCGTGTTTGATTTTTACTACCGGGGTGACACTTGACAACATGCTTCAAGCCTTCGTTTCTTCATGCATAAAATGCAAAAAAAGTCATCCGCCACACAATGTCATTCTGACCATTTAAATGAGAGAATATGCAAAACAATCAGCAAAATGCCTTACCCACAATAGTAGGAAACTCAGGAAATCGAGGCTCAATTCTAATTTGACCAACTGATCCACCACCCAGGCCGTCATCTACCTGTTAGGTTTTTATCTTCCTAGTAAATGTGCCATGTAATCTCTTTTAGAAAAACCTTTTCATAAGCTCCGCAAGTTCCTTGGCATGGCAACCCGAGGACTCTCCCAAGGTGGCCCCAAGCTAACCCTCTAGCCTCGCAATGTAACCGTAGCCCACACTCTAGGCTCCACACGCGGAAGCTTTTCTTCATTCCCCAGTGTCAACTGGTATCTTATCTCAGTGAAACACTGTCTCTTCTCTTCTTTGGAGGGCAAATGCCTGGTCATGTCTCAATACCGAGATACACACAAGTCACCCTGGACTCGGTTTCTTCAACCTCGACAGCTGGTCCACTGGCGGGCCGTCTGCCCCAACAACCAAGTGCATACTCCATGCCGACATGCGTGTGGACCCCAGCTGTCCAGCAATACTGAGCACAGGCCTCACACTGACATCCGTGCTTTCCTAGAATCTGCTATGGAACCGCCACAGAACAGCCAGTAGAGGCGAGTGAATTCTCTAGGAGTTTAAGTTGTTTGACCTCATCACCAATCTCATCAGAAAAGTACCTCCCCCCGTTATTCTTAATGATCTTTCAGAATAAGTAAATAACCACGGTTACTAAGAATACAGCGTGTAAACAAACGGAAACCTAAGTTAATTTCCCTGAGGGAGCCGGGGCCTGTACAAGAGGCAGAATGATATGATAAAAGATGCAAGGGCTTTTACTTGCCTGGGCACTATGCTTGATTGGATATTTAAGCTTTTCACTCTTTGTGAGAACAGGTTCATCGCTGAAAGTCCCTAGGGTGAGGGGCGCCTGGGTGGCTCAGTCCATTAAGCGTCTGACTTTGGCTCAGGTCGTGATCTCACAGTCTGTGAGTTTGAGCCCCGCGTCAGGCTCTGTGCTGACAGCTCAGAGTCTGGAGCTTGTTTCAGATTCTGTGTTTCCCTCTCTCTCTGCTCCTACCCCATTCATGCTCTCTCTCTCAAAAATAAACATTAAAAAAATTTTTTTAAAAAAAGACTATAGGGTGAGATTAAATACAAGTTTCACACCGAGTAAGTCTATTAGACTTATTTTGCTTAAACTCTTCCATGATAGAAGAAATAAGTAGTAAAAGAAAAAAGAGAGACAAATGTACCAGAGAGAAAAATCACAATTTCTTCACTGACCCTAGTAGCCACAAGGTACTTCTGTTCCTAACCTTCTATTCTGAAGCCCACGGCATTAACACATCACTCATACACATATTTCTATAATTAGAAATCAAAGATTTTGTAAAACTATCCCCTGACAGCAATTAGTAACTACTTACTATTTAAGAAACTGTGGGTTGTATAAAATAAAGTTAATTGTTCTAGCACTAAGTATGTACTGTGCATCTATTTCGTAGGCCCTGTGGAAAGACAGGAGCCAGGCTCAGAGAAATCCCATTTAGTATAGGAGATAAGCTGGTGGGAAGGGGTTGAAATCTAGTAGTCATCCCCAATATCCCTGAATCTCACTGGGTCTACCTTTGAAATATATCCAGGTCTACCTAATTCCCACCACGTTCACCGTCACCGCTCAGTTCTAGGCCACATCACCGCTCTTGTACTGCAATGGTTCTAACTGGTCTCCGGATGAGGCAGAGAGTGCAGCAGTCAGCAAACACAAGGATTCCGTGGATTCTACCGCATTTGCCAATTCCCCTGCAGCTAGGATGAGTCGTGTTCCAGGCAATGGAATCTGAGCAGAGGTGACACGTTTCTTTTCTGAGCCAAGGCAACGTATAACCCACGTGCGTCATTATCCAGTCTCCCTTCTTTCCCAGCCGTGGCAGAGAGTGCTGGTCCCAGATGGCACCAATATAAGATGGCAGAGCTCCCGTCAGCCTGGATCCTACGTGACTTTGTGGTAGACAGTCCTTTGCAGTCTCTTACTGGATTGGGAGCACAAGGGAATATTAACCTTGGTTGTGTTAAGCCACTGTGATCCTGGGGCTAACTGGGTACTCCAGCATTACCCAGTTGCACAGTGATGTTTTAAAAACATAAATCTGGGGTGCCTGGGTGGCGCAGTCGGTTAAGCGTCCGACTTCAGCCAGGTCACGATCTCGCAGTCCGTGGGTTCGAGCCCCGCGTTGGGCTCTGGGCTGATGGCTCAGAGCCTGGAGCCTGTTTCCGATTCTGTGTCTCCCTCTCTCTCTGCCCCTCCCCCGTTCATGCTCTGTCTCTCTCTGTCCCAAAAAGAAATAAAAAACGTTGAAAAAAAATAAAAAAATAAATAAAAATAAAAACATAAATCTGATCACGTCACTCCTCTGCTCAAAACTATTTAACGGCTTCCTAATTTACGACAAATAAAATCCAGCCTTCAATGCCCTATGAAGCCCTATGATTTGTTCTTCACCCCACCCTATCTGTCTAATCCTACTTCCTTCCTTTTTCTACACTCCTGCTCCGCTCCAGGCAGACTGGTCTCCGTGTAGTCCGTCAGCGCCTTTCCACATGTGGGTTCCTCCACTTGCGATGTTCTCCTCCAGGCATCCTCACGGCTGGTTCCTGAGCTTCGCTCAGGACTCGGCACCGATGCTGCCTCATCAGAGAGGGCTCCCCCGGCCACTCTACGAAAGCTAGCACCTCCTGGTGCTCTCTCTGTCCTTACTCTGTGTTCGTTCTTCTTCATAACTGACACCCTGTCTTTCCATCTGCTGGCTGCCTCCCTGTCACTTACATTCCTAGAGCCCCAAATCCAGAATGGTGGCTCGTAGGGAACAGCTGCCCAATATGTTGAATGTACAAGTGGATGAATGACAACATTTTATCTATTTATTTTTAATGTTTATTTTTGAGAGACAGAGAGAGACAGAGTGCGAGCAGGGGAGGTGCAGAGAGAGAGGGAGACACAGAATCTGAAGCAGGCTCCAGGCTCTGAGCTGTCAGCACAGAGCCCGATGCAGGGCTTGAACTCGTGAACCACAAGATCACGGCCTGAGCCAAAGTTGGATACCTAACCGACTGAGCCACCCAGGCACCCCTCTCAGTTCCCATTAAATGGGAACACATTGCCAGACAATCTTACTTCAAAGAAAAATATGAAAATGCAGATATCTGAGGAAAAAACATCATCCTTTCTCAAGCCTCCCCTCATCTGTCCTTCCAGAATCTGTTCAGAGTTCACACATCTGGAAGCGTCCCCTGACATCACCTCTTCTCGGGGTCATAAACCACTCATAGGCGCTCTCAAAGCACTCTATGTTCATCCGCATCGAAGAACATATCGCACCACATTCACATCGTTGGGTTACTTTTACATCTCCTTGACTAAACAAGGAAATCCTTTCAGGGTAGAAACTGTGCTTTTTAAAATCTCCGTGTTTCCTAGCACCTAATTCAATGCTCGGCACATTGTAGACAGACAAAAAACAGCTCTTAGATTACTCAACTCTGATCAACACGGTAGCTGGGGCTGGGGGAGAACCTTCAGAGGAGCAACGAAATGACATGTTCTCAATACGTCCCTAGAAACCTGTGGTCCAGAATGGGGCCAAAAGGCTCCGATTTACCGCGGCGTCCTGTTCCTGTGAGAGGGCCTTTGGAGACTAAAATTGCAAAAGGATATTTTAAAGGACTTGAACTCAACAAAAAAAACCGTGATCGGATGTGTGCCATCAGGACAATGCCACTTGTGGCAATCGGAAGCCATGCAGGAAGAGACACCGGGACATTAAACCCGGGGCGACCTTGAGCGTATGCACTGGATGCACACCCGGTGAACACATGCTGTACGTGTGCCTTGGGCCGGGTGCTGGCAGCACAGACAAAATTAGTTCAGGTCCCTGCCCCCGGGTACGGTCAAGTCCAGTTTGAAACACAGAGAGACAAAAGATGTCACAGAGCAGCACGGTTGTTACAAAACTGCAATAGGGTATCTAGGAGACGGTGCACAGGCCTCAGAAGGGGCGCTCCGGCCGACCGGAAGTGAGTCCGGCCGACCGGAAGTGAGTCTTCTGAAGGCGGCCACTGCCAAGGCCAGCCTCTGCGGTGCACAGGCGTGAAGACAGGCCACGCATCCCGAGGGGTCAGCAGGTCAAAGGGGCAAGTGGGGAACCGGGAGTCGGCTGGCTCGGCTGGAATCCGGGGTGCACGCAGAGGTCTTCTGGGGAATGAAGAAGAGCCGAGCAGGCGGGGGGCACACGGAGGGGCCCGCTCGCCAGGCTGGCCGGACGGCTCTCTATCTCCGACTGGGGAGCGGGGGAGCTGAGGCAGAAGTCGACACAATCAGTGCTATCATTTTCAGGTAATGGCTTGATTCAAAATTCACCAAGACAACTCTTCTCATCTGCGCGTACCTGAAGGCCGATAAACCTTGCAAAGCAGAGACCGTTTGCTTTCTTTTTAAAATGAACACAGCATGGTTTTGAAGATAAGGCTGGTGTTTAGGAAATGGCAGGTGACTCAAGAAAACCCAGTTGCTACTTCCAGTCAGCTGGAAAAATCAGCGTCTGCATATACCGTTCACGTTGCTAACAGTAACTATATAAGATGATGGAAAAATCAAGGGCAAAATTCTTCACTTCTCTTTTTTTTAACATCACAGCAAATATGACAGATGGAAGAAAATCTCTGGCTGATAAAGGACCTATAGCCTCTCTTTTCAGGTCCCCATTTAAAACTTCCTGTACTTTGAGGTACCTGGGTGACTCTGTTGAGTGTCCGATTTCGGCTCAGGTCACCATCTTGCGGTTCGTGAGTTCAAGTCCCGCGTCGGGCTCTGTGCTGATGGTTCAGAGCCTGGAGCCTGCTTCTGATTCTGTGTCTGCCTCTCTCCCTGCCCCTCTCCCACTCGCTGGAGCTGGTCTTGGCACAGGGGATACAAAGGCAAATTAAGACACGCTCTCTACCTCTGAAGAACATACATCATACTGGGAAAGCCAAACACAAAATAAGCACTTCTAAAACGTAACAAGTATAAAACTAAGCATGGGGGGTGTATCAAGAAAAAAAACGTCGGTCTCAGCAAGGCAGGAAAGTCTTTACAAAGGAGGTAACATCTGAACCAGAACTTGAAGGATGAGCAAGAATTCACGTGCATGAAGCGGGTGGGGTGGATTTCAGGCAGAGACAGCAGCATAGGGACTTTAAAGAAAGGCTTTTATAAACGAGAATGTTCTGCGGCTGTGACTCTAGAACACCTGAGGGATCGAATATCTTCCCCCTACAACCAGCGGCTCACTACCTCAAAGAATCTCAGGGAGGTGGAGGAGTGGGTACAGAGCACCAGCCAACAGTGCATCTGGGAAAGGAGGAAGAAGTGTTTTTGGAAACAAGTGGTCCCAGGACTTCGATGTTCCCCCGGCTCCCCCACAACCCCATCCCCACAAAAAGCTAGGCACTACCTCCTCTAGCGTCACTCCCGCACGAGACCTGGACGGTCACTGTTTGAGGGGTGAGGAAAAGCCCACGGTGGTGTCCACGGAGAGTCTGCGGGTGCTTGGGCAGGAGACCGTCCTGCAGGGGAACAGATGCAGAGGAGGGCTGGGCTCCCCAGGGGGCCCAGGGTGAGGAGCTTACACATTCTCCTTGAGGCCAGTGAGTCGCACACAAAGCTCTTCTGAAGGGTATGCCAGGGCAGAGAGTGTTAAGGGAATCAGTTTCTAAATCTTCACCTTCTCTAAACCCTCTGTCCTAAAACTGATCTTGAGAACACTCTGGAAGTCAGGATGTCAACCTTATTTCTCCTTCTCGACTCTCCTTTCACAGAGGCCTTCCTCCACTTACATAAGAAAGACACACACCACATTTTTCCTGAATCTGACTCTGCCGCATGGACCCGGAATCTACAAAGTTCCAGACCACCAAACAAGGGACAGCTGACAATCCTGGTGTGACAGGCCTCCGACAACTGGATAATGAATGTCTTTTTGCACACAGCACGGTTTCCCCTTCTTTTGTTTTCAACAAAATTTATGAAAGATTTAATGGAGTTGTCAGTTGATAAAGCCTTAAAAATAATTTTTAACAACAGATTGACAAAGCTCCTTCCCCATCCACTGTGAACAAGGTTTTTAAATATTCCTATCTCTGAAAATGTAAAAGGGAAACAACTGATGTTGAAGGCAATCTCAATCTAGCCGTAACTAGTGCTCATCAAAGGCACATAAACTAATTAAGAAGCAATATTTAAAGCCCTAAGCATCTCATTAAGAGGTACATTTTAAATACACTTTTAATGCTATGATAAATTCTTATGGATCAAAAGTTAACACATTTATGTTGTTTTCATCAAATGTATGGCTGAAACAATACAGAAAAAAATTTTTAAAAAAATCTCAGAGTGCTTTGGTCACAAGAAAAACTTTAAATGTTAATTTCTCTCTCTATAATTCTTTTTGATGCAGAGAAAGGACTTGTAAGTATAAAGACGTATACTTTTAAGTATAAAAACACCGCATTGGCACAAAACAACTCAGTGTGTTTATTCACCAACTCCCAAACTCCTTCACTAAGAGACCCGAGCAGACTACTGTGAGATCTAGCAGTTTAAGTCTATGTCTCTGTCTCTAGGATGACCAAAGTCTTTTTTAATGTTTGTTTGTTTGTTTGTTTGTTTTGAGAGAGAGAAAGACAGTATGAGCCGGGGAGGGGCAGAGAGAGAAAAGAAGACACAGAATCTGAGGCAGGCTCCAGGCTCCAAGCTGTCAGCACAGAGCCGGATGCGGGGCTCAAACTCACCAACCCATGAGATCATGACCTGAGCCTACCTGACCCGACTGAGCCACCCAGTCCCCTTAAGGTGACCAATGTCTCTCTTAAGATTCTTTCCTGAGAGGGGCGCCTGGGTGGCGCAGTCGGTTAAGCGTCCGACTTCAGCCAGGTCACGATCTCGCGGTCCGGGAGTTCGAGCCCCGCGTCAGGCTCTGGGCTGATGGCTCGGAGCCTGGAGCCTGTTTCCGATTCTGTGTCTCCCTCTCTCTCTGCCCCTCCCCCGTTCATGCTCTGTCTCTCTCTGTCCCAAAAATAAATAAAAAACATTGAAAAAAAAAATTTAAAAAAAAAAAAAAAAAAAAAAAAAAAAGATTCTTTCCTGAGAAAGCTCAAAGCTGCCAGTAGGATCTACTGTTTATTTCAGTCAAAACCCAGAGATAGGCTGATAGGCCCCTGAACCCTTCTTGGAGCAGTGACTTTAGAAAGCTTGCCATTATAAATCCTCTCTCTGCCGCTTTGAGATGTAAATCTGGAAGCATCTCTTTAAAACACAGACATCCAAGGAGGTGGTCCATGCTCCCAACCCCGTGGCAGGGTGGGGGCGCAGCATCAGTGAGCCCCTGCTCCATCCTGCACACTCTCTTCCGTCATAAAGACACAAGGAGTTGTTTCCCTTCTGGGTACGCGTCAATTAGCAAAGAGAGAGAGGCCCAGTTCTAGAAACCAGCCCCTGAGGGCCTTTCCTTTAGCACACCCCAGCGTTTAGTCTCCTGCCTTTCATTTCAGAGAAGCTGAGCTCAATTAACACGGGCTGTCCTCCCTGCGGCAATAGTTACCGCTAAATGAAATCTGTCTTGGGGCGCCAGGGTGGCTCAGTTGGTTAAAGATCTGAATCTTGGTTTCGGCTCAGGTCACGATCTCATGGGTTCGTGGGTTCGGGCCCCGCATCAGACCCCACGTCAGGCTCCGTGCTGAAGGTGTGGAGCCTATTTGAGAATCAATCTCCCTCCTTCCCTCCCTCCCTCCCTCCCTCCCTCTCTCTCTCTCTCTCTGCCCTTCCCCAACTCGCACCATGTCTCTCTCTCTCTCAAAATAAAAAAATAAACTTAAAAAAAAAATCAGTCTTTATTGCCTTTAACTAGTGCCCTTTATTTCTTGTTGACAAAAGAAACAGAGTACAAGTCATTGGAAAAGAACATGACCTTTCTAACGCTAGAGATGTGCTTGTTCTTGTACTTTTTAAAGGGGCCGTGGTAGTTATCAAATCACTGTGTGATTTGTAGATGACTCTGGACACAAACAGAGCTACCTAACAGTTTTACTTTAATGCCAACATTTAAAATATAGAAAATTACATCCTCCTTTGTACCCATTTAAAATTATGATTAAAAAAAATCTTAGATAGCAAGTGCTAGGGTCTGAATGTTTGTGTCTCCTCAAAATTCAGATATTCTGATATTGAAATCCCATCCCCCAAAGGTGGGGCCTGGGGGGGGGGTACTTCAGTCATGAGGGTGAAGCCCTGGTTAAAGGGATTAGCGCCTTATAAAAGAGGCTCCAGAAACCATAAAAGACTCTTAAAAACTGAGAATAAACTGAAGGTTGATGGGGGGTGGGAGGGAGGGGAAGGTGGGTGATGGGCATTGAGGGGGGCACCTGTTGGGATGAGCACCGGATGTTGTATGGAAACCAATTTGACAATACATTCATATTTTAATAATAATAATAATAATAATAATAATAATAATAATAATAAAAAGAGGCTCCAGAGAGCTCCCTGCCCCTTCACTATGTGAGGACACAGGAAGAAGGTGCCAACCGTGAGCCAGGAAGAGAGCTCTCACCAGAACTCGACCATGCCTGTGCCTTTATCTTGGACGCTATTTCCCTGAGGTGTGATTTTTAGACCACGTGCATTGAAATAACTGAGCGCCACTGCAAAAGTGAGAATCCCCGAGCCCTTGCTAGACTTACAACTCTCTCTGTGGAGTTAGGGAAGGCACTGGCACCGATGGAAAGAAATCTTTCCTTTGCACAAACTTCCCCAGGTTAATTCTAATGGTAAAGGAAGCGTGCGACCTCTTACTGTAAGCTCTGGGGACTTTAAAACTTCTGAAGGACCCAATCAACTGGCTGATGGAGAATGTGGGATGGCTGGAGGTGGCTTCTGGGATGGCAGCTGAGGGACAGGAAGGAGGTCACTGCAAGAGTCCAGACAGGTCGGGAGAGTGGGGCAGGAGGAGACGAAAGAAGGCAGCAGTTCTGGATTTAGACGACATTTGTAACAGAACTAAGGGATACCAACACGCTGTCCTGGGCTAGGTGCCCAAGGATGTGCTTCCCCTGGTATATGTAGCCAGCCTATCAGCTGACCCAGCAGCTTCCAAACCCTTTTGTCTAAGACCCAGAGTAAGAAACACACTGCATACCAAAACTCACTGTCTGTATCTATAATATGCATATATTAAAAGCAAACAGAAGTTTCCCTAAACAATACAACCACTACTCTGGTGGGACGCATACTGAAATTTTCTGATGTTAATCTACATACTAGTCTTTTTTGGTTTGATTGTTTTTTAATACTGATCACAACACTTAATTACAGGCCGCACTAATGGGTCATAACTCAGTCTGTAAAACACCTGCAAATCCGCTCCAGCGACAGCAGGATGGTTTGCAGGGGCCAGCAAACATGGAGGCTACAAACAAAGTATCAAATTGCCTAAGTCATATTGAACTGACTTCATTAAAGAAGAAATTACTTCATGTTTTACTGATGGCATAACATTAATTTCTGTGTGGACACTGAATGCTGCACAGATGTTTTATTTCTAAGTCTGCTTTCCTTATTAGATTATGAGATCCATCAGAGCAGGGCCCATATCTTCTTCATTTTTTATTCCCAATGCTTAGATAGCATTTTAAGCACCGTTTTTAAGTTACAAATATAAAATATTATGACATAGTATCTTAAATATTATGCAACAGAAAATGAAAAATGAGAAGTCTTAACAATTTTGCTTTAATATAGTTAACCAGATATTCAACCACAAAAATAAGAAGGCAGGTCTTGTCACATTCGGCTATATACTTCACAGAAAATCAATGTTATAACTTTGCCTTTTTGCCTTAACTATCAATTGCTTATATAATAAAAATGAATGATGCAGGACACAGAGGCCACTTTATCTCTGCCTTTTGCCTTGTGAAATAACCACAGAAATATTATTCTTCAGCAAGTGTGAATAGCCCTATCTTTTTTACTATTCACGTTCAGTGGTGACATAAGCTTCTCCATTCCTAAGTTTTTCAATAGCTTGAAGGTCACTTTTATCTTAATAGGGAAAGACGTGAAGAATGCTAGAAATGAGAGGAGATATTACCGCAATCGGTAATGAATGCTACCGTCCACCGCTGTTGTGCGTATACAGGTTTTAGCAAGCTCTGAAAGCACACATTCACACTTCCATTTAAAAACCTTTTCCTATCATGTAATTATTAAGATCACTTTACGTAGAGCCACTAAATTGATATCACAACCAAATGTAAATTTGAAAATCCAGATCTTAATCCAACACTTACAACTACACAGGGTCATTTAAAACCGAAACTGTGGCTAGAGTTTTCAAATTGGACCCAGGAGAAATCAATGGGTATTTTTTGTTGTTGTTTTGTTTTGTTTTGCTTTTACCTTCTAGGTAAGAATGAAATAGAGCGATAAATAAAAGCAGAGGGGAAGCGACTAATACCGCGTACCTACTTGCACCCAGATCTTTATGAGGGTTATTTTATTTAATCCTCACAATAGCTACGCGTGAACATGTTCCAGATATCGTGGGCATCTTCCTGATACCCACTCAAAAGCACGTGTACCAAGAGCTGACCGTGCAGTCTGTAAAGGACCCCCTCAGTGCTGCTCTGGGGAGATTTCAGGTAGATCATTCAGGGGACCCCACCCCTCTCACCACAGTGATTATTAGTGCAGGTAAATCCAGATCAAAGCCAGTCAGGACCTGGCATACCAGGGCCACAGGGGTTGGTTCGGGGGTGATCTTATCGGCGTAAACTTAAAATTTCTGTGCGGTGCCTGTGGGGAGCTTGCTCACTCGATCTGCCTGGATGTAAATTAGGAAACAGCATAGCCCCAATTACTTCCAGCCATCACACTGAAGCAAAGAACCTTACGATGAAGCTAACACCATAAGACAGCGGGGGGAAAAGAGATGGAAAGAAATTGGCTCCTTGATGACCACTCACTGCTGGGTCAGACGACCCTGAAGTCAGCCCCACCTCTGGACCTTTCAGTTCATCAGCCAGTAAATTTTCCGGTCAATTAAGCCAATTTAACTGGATTTTTTACTTGTGTCTAAAAACATTCAAAAATTAATCTGTATATATATAGTAGTGATTATTGTTCTCCATTATACAGTGAGGAAAACTCGGAAGATAGAGTAATTTTCCGAAGGCCCAGCCAGATGGCAACTCAGGAAATCTGACTATAAACTTGCCTCTTTCTCCATCACCATGCTACCATCAAAAGAACTTAAGATGCGTCTAAAATCCATCAACACATCCACATTCAATTCAACATGTTGAGAAGCCACATTATTAACGTATGACACTTTTCAAATTCCTGGGTCAGTGGTGATTTAAACTTGCTTTTCTCTGTTCTCCTCATGAGAATTTTTGACATCTGCTGATCAGTGGCATCAATGTCTCATAGTCTTTAGACAGAGAGGTGGCATTAAATATCCCTCATCAGACCAGGTATACTGGACAAAAACTGGTTATGCTCTGATTAAGGAACTCTGCTAGGTGATTCAGTGAAGACAAAGAAAAATAAGGTTATATAGTATGTGGAATTTCCTCACAGGATGTTTAGAAAAATGTGCTACAAAAACAAATACATACAGCACATATACCAATACTACAATAATGATCACAAGTCAGGTGAGTCTGGTGTTGATGCCTTACCCTGGTCCGTCACCATCACCCAAAAGACACTGCAATGACTATCAACAAAACCAAAAGGCAACTTACTGAATGGGAGAAGATATCTGTATATGATTTATCTGATAAGGGGTTAATATCGAAAGTATATGAAGAACTCATACAATTAAACACCAAAAAACCACAGATAATCTCATTAAAAAACAGGCAGAGTACCTGAACAGACATTTTCCCAAAGAACATATACAGATGGCCAACAGACACATGAAAAGATGCTTATTAGTAATCATCAGGAAAATGAAAAACAAAACCACATGAGATACCACCTTATGCCTGTCAGAATGGCTAGTATCAAAGAGACAATAAATAACAAGCGTCCAAGAAGATGTGAAGAAAAGGAAACCCTCATGTACAACTGATGGAAATGTAAACTGGTGAAGCCACTGTGGAAAACAGCATGGAGGTTCCTCAAAAAATTAAAAATAGAGATACCATATGATCCAGCAATTCTACTACTATTCACCCAAGAAAAACAAAAACATTAATTTGAAAAGATATATGTACCCCTACGTTCCCTGCAGCATTATCTACAATAGCCAAGATATGGAAGCAACCCCAGTGTCCACTGATAGATGAATGGACAAAGATGTGTTATATACACCCAACAGAATATTACTCAGCCATAAAAAAGAATGAGGTCTTGCCATTTGCGACAACATGGATGGACCCAGAGGGTGTTATGCTGTGTGAAAAAAATCAGAGAAAAACAAATTATCATATGGAATCTAAAAAACAAAACAAACAAAACCGAAACAGACCCATAAATACAGAGAACTGGAGGTTGCTGGGGGGTGGGGGGTGGGGCAGGTATTAGGCCAAATAGGTGAAAGGGATCAAGGGCTACAAACTTCCAGGCATGAAATATGTAAGTCATGGGGATGAAAAGTATAGCACAAGAAATACAGTCAATAATAATGCAGCAACTCTGTATGGTGACAGATGGTAACTATACTTACCGTGGTGAGCACTGTTATCATGTACAAAATGGCGGAATCATTGTGTTATACACCTGAAACTAACAGAACATGGTATGTCGACTATACTTCAATTTAAAAAAAAGGAAAAAGATGTTGCAGTGGTTTCACATTGGAGTTTCCCTGTCCCCAGGCTGGTGCCATAGGTTCCTTCTCCAATCGTCACCAAACTGATCTTTCTTTTTTGTTAAGTTTATTATTTACAGAGAGAGAGAGAGAGAGAGAGAGAGAGAGCGAGCGAGCACGTGTGCACGTGTGCATGTGTGAGCCAAGCAGGGGAAGGGGCAGAGAGAGAGGAGACAGAGAGTCCCAAGCAGGCTCCGCACTGCCAGAGCAGAGCCTGAGGTGGGGCTCGATCTCATGGTTTGTGAGATCGTGACCTGAGCCAAAATCGAGTTGGACCCTGAGCCACCCAGGTGTCCCCAAAGTGATCTTTCTAAAGTGAGAATCTAACAGCATCACTACCCGGCTTGAAATTTATGTCTGATCCATGACCAGGACAAAACATAAACTCTTTAGTCGGGTATGTGAGAGTTTTCATTACCAGGCCGTGCCTTATCACTATAGCCTCATTCTTACCCTCTCATTCATACCATATTTCTTGTAGTTTACTGAAGGTACTAGGTTTTGGGGTTTTTTTGTTTGTTTGTTTATGCCTTTATGACAACTACTATATCTGTCTGGAATGTTCCTCCATGGTACTCAAGCTTTCCCTGCATGGTACTCATGACAAAATATCCTCATTTATTAAGACTCAACTCGAAGACTCTTCTTCTCTGGGGCCTTTCCTGGCTATACCCCAGCCCTACTGACCATGTCTACCTTGCTTCTTCCACATCACGAATCACATATATCAAATCATCAATTACGAACCTATCACAAATGTATCCGTTGACCATCTTTCTCTGTGAAGAGTACCTCCAGCTGTCAAGTAGACAAAAACAACCAGTATGCCGAGGTGGGCGTAATGACACCGGATCTTCCCACCGGTACCAAGGCTCAGAAAAGGCAGTAGGCAATAGCTCAGAAGAGGGGGCGTGGCTTTTTATTCCAAATTCCTTTGCTGCACAGGCTGGAGAAGTATTCATAGAAGAGCGATTAGGAGGTAAATCCGTTTACAAGTTTAAGCAGTACTAAAATGAGAGAACGGAGTTTACAGGCTGAACAAAGAATGGAGAAGTCAAGAGAAGCCAGGGCACTGAGGAATTACAACCGCACAAGACGCCGTTCGGAACTGGGGAGTCTGCCGGGGAAGAGCATTTCAGTAGGGACGGTATTTTCAGACTTCTCCACTGCTTTATTTTCATGGTAAAACATGCTCTGGCATTTGCGGCACATGATTCTGAGGTGGCTTCTTTATTCCCGTGTCATCCCCACGACTTCCACCCGCTGAGGATTCAGAGCCTGGGGCCTTCCCTGCAAGGGGCGTGCCTTCCTTCTTGCACTTCCTAACGGGGAGGCCTGCAGGGGGCGCAGAAACACATTCCGGCTCCGTGTCCCGCCAGACTCGTCTTCGGGAGCAGGGGCACCATCATTTATGATTGGACTGGCCAATTTTCAATCTCTGTCACTAATTATTACTTTAGCCAATTTGAAATAATTTTCCCAGCACAAACAGAATGCGTTTTCAGTTTGCCAGTCAGGCCAATAATTATGATCGCCCCAGATGGGCTTCCTGCAGCCAAATTTTTCAGGCAAGGGAGATAACAGAAAGCGAGATTTTGGGAGCAGGCCTTTATGTAAATCCTGACTTTGCCACTTTTAGCTCACAAGACACTGGGAGCTGTTATTCAACTTCCCTGAGCCTTCATTTTCTTTTCTGTAAAAACGGTGATAAAGCATTTACTTCCCAGGGCTGGCTGGACAATTCACAGAGGAACATGACAATCAACACTGTCTTCTTTCTCTTCTGGCATCTGTTTGGAAGGCTGGATGTGAAGAGGTAAGTGAAGGCAACTGGTCCACCCATACCAGTACTCGGCCCGGAGGATTATGGGTAGACTTTTGGAAGGGAATATCAGTTCCCCTTATTGTTGGGGGGTGACGAGGACACTGACTGATGTTTAAGGGCCAACTTTTAGACTTCTGCACGTCCCAATATCCACGGCAAATGCACGTCCACAATTCTCCTTTGAGGAAGCAGCCAAAAGGAGCCTGTTAAAAATAGGTTATCTGCTTGGCTTCATAATCTGAGCACAGCTGATGGCACCAGAGACTAGCACTGCGGCCAAAGGCAGCCACAGAGGTTGGACGGTGAGACAATTAAAAAGGATCGGGTCAGGGGCAATTTTCATATGCACGGTGTGGGGGTTCACACCTCCAAGTCATGACTTGTGAGTTGTTCACTGAGAAGTTTCCTTCACTCACATCCTCAGTGGACACAGTATTCTTACTATCATGCCCCATAAACTGAAGTGATCAGACTTGGGGCGGGCGGGGCGGGCAAGGCGGGGGGGGGGGGTGGTCCTTACAGCCTGAAAGAAACCAACTGTCACAGAATTCTAAAGCAGAGCTCACTGTACATCTGCCGTAGCAAAGAACACGTGGGACTGTCCTTCCTTAGGTCCCTGAGCTAGTGCTCAAGGCTAACTCCATGCACTACACGGCTCCGTTCTGAGCCACACACGTGTTTACAAATAAGATGTACCAGGCCACCTGGGTGGCTCAGTCAGTTGAGCGCTGACCTTGGCTCGGGTCATGATCTCATAGTTTGTGAGTTCGAGCTCTGCATCAGGCTGTGTGCTGACAGCTCGGAGCCCGGAGCCTGCTTCAGATTCTGTGTCTCCCTGTCTCCCCCCCCCCCCCCAGCTTGTGCTCTCTCTCTCTCTCAAAAATAAACAAACATTTAAAAAAATACAAAATAAACAACAAATAAGACGTACGGAGCACGAGCATGAGGAAAGCGGAGGCTGATCTCCTCCTGCCAGTTTATGCTTTCAAATGTTTTACAAGTGAAGCCATTTCCAGGTCACTGCCCTGACAAAGGCACCTCAGTTTTATATTTTAGTGACTGTCCCCTAGCTGCCCCACTACCCTGCACAGACGATGTTATCAGTTTAAATTAAGTAAGTGAAAATAAATTTGTAAAATAGAGCTACAGTTTTTGTATAAACAGCATATTCAGAACAAGCTTTCAGAATATGACAAACTTAAAGTCGACTCCTGGTTCTGTCACTCAGATGCTAGCAGTTTAGGTTAAGTCCCCTAGCTTCTCTGAGCCTGTCGTATGCACCATGAAAGAGGGGCGGCATCGTCTACCGCACCTGGTGGTTACAGAGAGCGGATGAACTACACTAGGCACCAGCACCTGGACAACCGGGCACCAAGCCGCTACCTCTCTCCCCACCTTCCGCGGTCCTTCCCCAGGCTGTGGCCCTTCACAGGCGTCCACTGGCTTAACTTCATCTCCACATCACATTCAAAATCATTGGTCTTTAGGGGACTCTTCACAACAGAGGCCCATTTGGACCAAACTCTCCAACTTACTAAAGTTAGACTTTTTATGTGTTTGTGAGCCTACAAAATAATGATGTCCTGGACCTCACTTATTTCAGCTCCAGTGACCTTCCTTCTCAGTTCCTAAAGCAGAACTGTGTCATGTGATCACCGTCAAGTCTGCAATCGGAAGACCTGGGTGTGAAAATGGGATTGGACCCTTAGTCCTATTTAAAACTCAGGACGGTGATCCTTCAGGAATCTGACCTTCCCACTGGAGATGGTAATATCTGCTCCATCACCACCCCTCTAAGAGATCTGGGACTGTAAGATGACCTAACGTACGGGGAAATTATTACACTCAAAAATCCATGTTCATTTTCATGCTGCCTTGAATTCCTTGCTCTGTTTTTACCAATGTTTGCCTTGTCTTCCTAGGTCGTTAAGGCCACTGAAAGTGGGGATCACATCCCACATTTCCTTGGGGTTTCCTGCAATGGACCAGCACAGGGCTCACTAACAACAAAAGCAGCAGCAGCAGCATCATTAGCAACAGTAGCCAACATTAACTTTAATATTTACTGTGCCCAAGCATGGTTCAAATCACTACACTGGTATGAAGTCATTTAGGTAAGGAACCCTAATATTTGCATTTCATCATACAGAAACTGCTGAAATGAAAAGGAAAAAAATTCAAGTATATGTTTTATGAACATATAAACCTTATTAAGGATAAAAATAGGCATCTGGCAAGAGGAGGGTCAACCGTAGGGTCAAAGCCAAGGCTCCGGAGTGGGGGTAGGTGTGTCCAAAACATGCAGATTCTAGGGATGGGAGACGTATTAACATTTCGGGAGCTCATCATCAGGGTTACAATGAAAAACTTGGAGAGGCACTTATTAAAATGCTAGGAGGTGGCCAGCGATCGGACGACATTTCCCTGTTTTTCCCACTCTCCTATATGATTACTGCTTCGTACCTTCTCCTGTCTCAAGTCTCCACAGTCCTGGTGTGCCTGGGCATTCAGCCAGTTAAGCATCTGACTCTTGATTTTGGCTCAGGTCACGATCTCACAATTTGTGGGTTCGAGCCCCACATCGGACCCCGCAATGACAGTGAAGAGCCTGCCTGGGATTCTCTCTCTCTCTCTGCCCCTCTCGTGTACTCTCTCTCTCAAAATAAATAAACTTAAAAAAAAAATCTCCACAGTCCCTACTTTATACTCATACCGAGTTTTCTTTCTTTGCCTCTTCGCTGAGAAAACAGCAGCAGCGAGAAGCTAATGACTTCCATCTCCTATCACATCTGTGTCCATGGGTTCTGCCTCCCTCTATCTGCTATCATGGGAAGCAGACAGGGATCTTGGCCAAGGCCAACCATTCCATCTGGCCTCTAGGGCCTGTCCAGTCTCACTAATTACAACAGAAATTAGTACCATTTTTTTTTTCATTCATTACTCTGTCTTTTCCATTAATGAATAGAAAAAAATTGTTATATTAAAAAAAATCTTAAGTCTGCCTGTCAGTGTTGGTTCTTCCTCATCCTCAAGTCCTAATGTTGGAGTGCCCTGCACTCTTTTTTTCTTCTCCACCTACTTGCTCCCGTGGGAATTTTACCCAGCCACCTGGCTTTGACTCCTCTCTATATGCTGACAATTCTGAAATGTATTTCTGCGGCCCAGACTTTTCTGTTGACCTCCAGATTCATACTGACAACTTCCTGTCAACAGCCTGACTTGAATAAGAACCACATGGTCCTCTCAATAGATGCAGGGAAAGCATCTGACAAACTACAGCATCCTTTCTTGATTAAAATCCTCAAGACAGTAGGGATGGAAGGAACGTAACTCAAGATCATAAAAGCCGTATGTGAAAGACCCACAGCTAATATCATCCTTAATGGGGAAAAACTGAGAGCTTTCCCCCCAAGGTCAGGAACACGACAGGGATGTCCCACTCTTGTTCAACATCGTGTTGAAGTCCTAGCCAAGGCAATCAGACAACAAAAAGAAATAAAAGGCATCCAAAACACTAAGGAAGAAGTCAAACTTCCGCTTTTTGCAGGCGACACGATACTCTACATGGAAAACCGAAAAGATTCCACCAAAAAACTGCTAGACGTGATACTTGAATTCAACAAAGTCGTAGGATATAAAATCAACGTACAGAAATTAGTGGCATTTCTATACACCAATAATGAAGCAGCAGAAAGAGAAATCAAGGAATCGAACCCATTTACAACTGCCTCGAAAACCAGAAAATACCTAGGAATAAACCTAACAGAAGAGGTAAAAGACATCTATGCTGAAAAACTATAGAAAGTTATGAAAGAAACTGAAGAAGACACAAAGAAATGGAAAAGCATTCCATGCTCATGGATCAGAAGAACAAATATTATTAAAATGTCGATACGACCCAAAGCAATCTACACATTCAATGCAATCCCTAAATAAATAACACCAGCATTCCTCACAGGGCTAGAACAAACGATCCTAAAATTGGCATGGAGCCTCCGCTCCCGTTCCTCTCCTCTCTCATCCCCCTTCAGCCACAATGGCCTCCTTGCTCCTCCTCCAGCACATTCCACTTCCGCGTCCATTTTACTTCTGCTAACCAAAGAACTTGTTGCCGCCTTACTTCCTTAAGATGTTTGCTTGAATGTTACTTTCTTAGTGAGGTCTTCTTTAACCATCTTATTTTTTTTTTTTAAACGTTTATTTTATTTATTTTTGGGACAGAGAGAGACAGAGCATGAATGGGGGAGGGGCAGAGAGAGAGGGAGACACAGAATCGGAAACAAGCTCCAGGCTCTAAGCCATCAGCCCAGAGCCTGACGCGGGGCTCGAACTCACGGACCGCGAGATCGTGACCTGGCTGAAGTCGGACGCTTAACCGACTGTGCCACCCAGGCGCCCCAAACCATCTTATTTTAAATTGCAGCCATCCGGCCCTCCTGAGTCCTTTCCAGTTTTATTTTTCACTTGTACTGATTGTCATCTCACATGTCTGAACTTAATCATCCTTCTTTATTGTCTGGTTTCCACCTGTCCCTAATGAACGGTCCCTAAAGTCCCAGGTGCCTGTCTATTCTGTTCAGTGCTATACAGCCAGCAATGAGAACAATTCCTTATATGCAGTAGGCGCTGATAACGACTTTCCATTGCTGTGTAAAAAATTACCCAATTTTAGAAGCTTATTTATTATCTCATAGTCTCTATAAATCATGAATCTGAGTGTGGCTCTGGATCAAGGTCTCTCATGAAGTTATGATCAAACCATTGGCCAAGACTGTGGTTTCACGTGATGACAAGGCTGGGTGGCAGGAGGAGATCCACTTCTATGCTTACTCATGTGGTAACAGTAGCTGTGGTCTCTTGTCAAATGGAGCTCTTCACAACATGGCAGCCACATCCCCCAAGAGTAAGTGACCAAGAAGGAAACCACAGTCTTTCTGTAACTGAATTTTATACATGGCATCCCATCATTTTTGCCGTATTCTGTTCATTAGAGGAAAATCAATAAATCCAGCCCATACTCTAGGAGAGGGGATTACACAGGGGATTAAATACTGGGAGGTAGGGATCATTAAGGGCCATCTTACAAGCTGTCTTCCCAAGCACTCGATAAATATTTGTTCAATGAATGAACAAATTAACCAATGATGTACACTTGAAAAAAAGAAGATCCTAAGCCAAGTGGGAAAATCAGACTGACTTCTCTAGGAACTTATGGATTTTTTACTCTTAATATATGGGAAAAGGGCAGGTAGGACAAATTATCAACTTTGGAAGTATAAACACCATGTAAAACCTTTACCAGAGGAGACTTTCTTTAGAGTCTTGTGATAAAAGGTCATTTTTCTCAGGACTATCTGTATTTTATTTATATATGAGTAAATTGTGTTATGTTATATCAAGTTTCAAAAACTATATTCTCTATCCTTCAAGTATTCTCTGTTCCCATTTATTCTGTGCCTTTGACAGTCATAATGGGAAAAGAAAAACAATTCCTTTTTAAATTTCTTCTTCTATGCTTATCTCCCAAGCTCCTGGGTTTTTGTTTTGTTTTTGCATTTTTGTCAAGATAGGATATGCTTAGCGGACTAAACCCTCACCCTTGAAAAGAGAAGGAAATAGTTCCTTAAAAGCAAAAACATTCAGGAGGAGGAATGGAAAGATAATGTTCACAATGACAGTAATATACACAGGCTAGCTGAAAGTCACATGGGAGTGATATGCTCTGCACATTTGAAAATCTGGAAACAATCGTCACTATTGGGCATCATTAACAAACATATGCCTGAAACAGAAGGCCTTCAATAAATGTTGGTTGTGTCTTCCTTTCTACACAGAGCATTTATTAAATGCTTCAACAGTACTTTTTACATTAAATTATCATTCATCTGTTACACATGCATACATTTGCGCCAATCAGCCACGAGCTTCTCAAGGGCAGTCTTTTGTTTACAGCATCTAAACAATGGCAATGAAAAAGCACTCACTTAAACATTTCCTCAATGTATCTGGTATGAAAAAAACTCATTCAGTTCAGAATCAAAGGAGTCAAATGATGACTATACCATAACCAGAGATCAATGGGAAAAATAATTACGAAATTAAAAAAAAAAAAAGAGTTAACATTTAGTCATCTTGTAACACTGAGTAAACATTTTATAATACTTTCATAGTCGAGCTTAGTATGATTATAAAATAGCAACAGTGAACACCGTAAAATTTGGGGAGGGGACTGACACATAAGTATAACCCAAGACCTTTGACAAAGGAGCAGAGGAAATATAACGGGACGAAAGTCTTGTCAACAAATGGTGCTGGAACTGGACATCCACATGCAAAAAAGTGCATCTAGACCCAGATCTTACATCCTACACAAAAATTAACTCAAAATGGACCACAGACCCACCCATAAAACATAAAGCTATAAAACTCCTAAAAGATTACAAAAGAAAAAAAAATCTAGATAGCCTTGGATATGGCTGAGAATATGGCTGTGAGTTTTTCAATAGAGTACCAAAGGCAAAATGCATGAAAAAAATAATTGATAGCCTGCCTTCATTAAAATTAAAAACTTCTGTTCTGCAAGACAATGTGAAGAGAATGAAAAAAGAGTCACACAGTGGAAAACATATTTGTAGTAGTCATATTTGGTAAGGGACAGTTCTACAAAATACACAAGGAATTCTTAAAACAATTAAAAAATATTGATTAAAAAATGGGCCAAAAGATCTTAACAGATACCTCGCCAAAGAAGATATAAAGATAGCAAATAAGTACATAAAAAGATGCTTCACATCATGAATCTTCAGGGAAACACAAGTTAAAAGAACAGTGAGATAGCCCTACGCACCCACCAGAATTGTGAGAATGACTTAAAATACGGAACAGTGACAACATCAAATGTTGGGTGAAGATGTGGAGCAGTAGGAACGCTCACCTGTCGCTGGTGGGGATGCAGAATGGTGCAGCTGCCTGGGAAGACAGCTGGGCAGTTTCTTACAAAAGTAAACATACTCTCACCATATAATCCAGTTACTGCTCTCCTTGGTATTTACCAAAAAGAGTTGAAAACTTACGTCCATATAAAAACCTGCACATGAATGTTTATAGCAGCTTGCTTCAAAACCACCAAAACCTGGAGGAGACCAAGATGTCCTTTAACAGGTGAATGGATATATAAACTGTGATACATCCAGACAATGGAATACTGTTCAGGACAAAGAAGAAATAAACTATCAAGTCATGAAAAGTCAGGGAGGAAACTTAAATGCATATGACCACATTTAAGAGGCCGATCTGAAAAGATCACATAGTGTGCAATTCCAACTCTGTAACATTCTGGAAAAGGCAAAACTATGGAGACAACAGAATGATGTAGTTGCCAGGGATTGAGAGTAGAGGGTGAATAGGCAAAGCACAGATAACTTTTAGGTCAATGAAAATATTCTGTATATTATAATGATGAGTAGATGGGTACACTGTCCACACCCATACAATAAACAACGCCATGAGTGAGACCTAAGGCAGACTACGGACTTTGGGTGATGATGATGTGTCAATGTAGGCTCATCAGCTGTAACAAAAATGTACCTTCTGCTGAGGGATGTTGACAATGGGGGAGGCTGTGCATGGACGGGGGCAAGTGACATGAAAAATCTCTGTACCTTCCTCTCAACTTTGCCGTGAACCTAAAACTGCTCTTAAAAAAAAAAAAAGCCTTTTTTTTATTTTTTAAACTTTTTTTTTTAATGTTTATTTATTTTTGAGAGAGAGAGAGATTGAGAAAACAGGGAAAGGCAGATAAGGGAAACACAGAATCCGAAGCACGCTCCAGGCTCTGAGCTGTCAGCACAGAGCCCAATGCAGGGCTCAAACCCACAAACTGTGAGATCATGACCTAAGCTGAATTTGAACAGTTAACCAACTCAGCCACCCAGGCGCCCCCCCCGAAAAACCAAAGTCTTAAAAAACATAGGAGTATGCCACTTTCCACCTAGAAACAGGAGCTTCAGAAATGCACTCAGTGCTTCCTAAGACAAATGTGGGTCAAATATCCTTTCAATTTTAAAAATCTTAACAACAGGGGAGCCTGGCTGGTGCCAGTCAGTGAAGCACATGACTCTTGATCTCAGGGTTGTGAGTTCGAGCCCCACAGTGCGTGTAGAGATTACTTAAAATCTGTTTTAAAAACTATAATAAAAAGATCTTAATATTCCAATAATTATACATAAAAATCCCTGTGGTTCTCTCTCTATATATATGAATAAATAAATATATACATATATGCATACATATACACACAACAGAAATTAGAAACAGATACGTGTGGTTTATTTAGCTTTAAAATGTTATATATTGAATAAACTAAAATCTATTTACTTACAGATAAAAATAGATTTCAGCTTTGAGTTAAATATTTTTTTCATTTTCCCAGTTTGGTTTTAACTTCAGTTTTTTGGGGTTTTTGTTTTGTTTTGTTTTGTTTGTAATCTCTATACCCAATGTGGGGCTCAAACTCACAACCCCAAGATCAAGAGCTGCACGCTCTTCTGACTGAGCCTGGCAGGCACCCCTAATTCCAGTCCTTTTTTTAAAACCTTATTATAAAGCCTATAAGGTCTCTAAGCCCTTAGTGTATGTAAAGGTATAGGCAGGCACAATTAGGTTCCCAAAGAGGTCTACACCCTAATCCTTGGAATCTGTGAATATGCTCCTTAGATGGCAAAGAGACTGTGCATATGTGACTAACAATATGGACCTAGAGATGGGAAGACCATCCTCCATTATCCACACAGGCTCCAATCTCATCACATGGATCCTTAAATGTGAGAACCTTTCCTGGCTTTGGTCAAGACAGGAAGATGGGAAGACAGAAGGGTCAGAGACAGGCTACTGCTGCTGGCTTTGAAGATGGGGACAAGGAGCCCTGAGCCAAGGAATGAGGGCAGACAGCCTCCAGTTATGCATAGAAGGCAAAGAAATGGATTCCCCCCAGAAGCCTCTGGAGACCTTGGTTTCTGTCCACTTCTATCTTAGCCCCCTGAAACCTTTGTCTGGCTTCTACCCTACGGAAGTGTCAGGCAATAAATTTGTATTGTTTAGGCCACTAGGCTCCTTGTAATTAGTTACAACAGTGCTAGGAAACTAGACACAGAGAAAGCTTCTCTTTTTCTTTTTCTTTTTTTTTTTTAAGTTTATTTATTTTTGAGACAGAGAGAGACAGAGCATGAACGGGGGAGGGGCAGAGAGAGAGGGAGACACAGAATCGGAAGCAGGCTCCAGGCTCTGAGCCATCAGCCCAGAGCCCGACGCGGGGCTCAAACCCATGGACCGCGAGATCGTGACCTGAGCTGAAGTCGGACGCCCAACCGACTGAGCCACCCAGGCGCCCCTTTCTTTTTTTTTTTTTTTTAAAGAGGAACACATAAACCGTTGAGGACAAGATGAATCGATGTAAAGTTTTGGGTGATATGAGGCATAACTTATTCTATTACCCAAAGAGCAGTCATGAGGAGGGCAGGTGGCTCTACTCCTCAGTAGTTACAGAAAGGAGGGATCAAGAAGGCAGACGTGGAGCCCATATGAGAGAGTAACAAATAAATGGGCCCAGTAAAGGAACAGGTTGCCTCCGAACATAGCGAGTGGGCCCTGCCACATGGGGTAAAGACGATCGTTGGCTGAAGACCTCTAACATGCAGTAGGTAAGACTAGGAATGGCATTCTGGCTCAGCTACTAACTCGCTTCTGACCTTGAACAAAGTACTTAACCGCTGACCTTCAGTTACTCATTTCTAAACTGACATTGAAGGCTTCGTTGCAGGGCTTTCACAATTAGTAGAGATAAGGTGAAATGTCAAGCCGGCACCTGGAACCGATGGTAAACAACCAATGGTGGCTATTATTACCATTATTGTGTAGCGGGGGCAGTGATTTCTGGAGATGGGAGATAACGGCTCAGGTCTTAGAATTTATTATTATTTAGCTGGACATCCATTTGGGTATGTGTGGGAGGAAGAGTTTTCTCTTGCTCTGGAGTGCCTACCTTAGCTGTAAAGCAGAAAGTTCCCTTTGGACGCCAAGAAAGTAAATGGTGCTTCCACTTTCACTTCTCAAGACAGGAGGAGTGACACCTGGAGCCACAGGGAGAAGAAACTGATGACGGGTGGCTAGTCCTTTTCTTTCCTTTTTGAGACCTGCCTGGCAGCGGGGAGACTACATTTTTCTTCTGCTCTTCTCCTTCCAGCGGTAAACACTTGTGGGTCAGGCCCAGACTCCGGTTCCCAAGAAGCATTATCCGTCCAACACATTCTTGTGACTAATGAGTATCTGAAATGTAACTCGTTGGAACTGATACGTGCTTTAATTTAAGTACACCCTAGATTTCAAAGACCATTAAAAAAAAAAAAGAATCAGTGTCTCATTACTATTTTTATACTGATTCCATGTTGAAATGATAATATGTGGGACAATTTCACCTATTTTGTTTCACTTTTTTAAATTTAGCTACTTGAGGGGCGCCTGGGTGGCGCAGTTGGTTAAGCGTCCGACTTCAGCCAGGTCACGATCTCGCGGTCCGTGAGTTCGAGCCCCGCATCAGGCTCTGGGCTGATGGCTCAGAGCCTGGAGCCTGTTTCCGATTCTGTGTCTCCCTCTCTCTCTGCTCCTCCCCCGTTCATGCTCTGTCTCTCTCTGTCCCAAAAATAAATAAACGTTGAAAAAAAAATTTAAAAAAAATAAAAAATAAATTTAGCTACTTGAAAACTTCAAATTCCACATGTGGCTCACATCATATTTCTATTGGGCAGCCCTGATCTAGAGGCCACTTCTCTGAGCCCCACAAATAAAACTCAAGTTGGGAGACTGCCCTTCTGAGAGAGCGTATAAGCTCTGCAGCCCTAGAGTGTGCCCGGCAGAGCCGTCTGAAGGCCATCTGAAGGTCTAGCACAGGGAGCGACACGCGGAACCCCGATGTGGAGGGTCGAGCCACGTCTGTCACTCCCAATTTGACCAAAAACAAAGCTGTGATTTCCAACCACCTGATCTATCTCTTAACTGATCATAACTTGAGAAGAAAGGATGTTATTTATTGTTCTTTCCCCATCAAACCCCCAAAACATGATAGAAATATTTCTGTTCTCATGAAGTAGCACAAACATAAACTCCGGGTACACGTACCCAGGGAAGGTAGTGTAAAGGTAGTGGTCCTCTTTAGGTCCAAAGGGGCACAGGCTTCCAAAACATCTCCATTGATTTCAGCGGAGGGCGGTTTTCGACCAAAATGAAACGTGGGCACGAATGGCAAACTCCGCCAGGAACCTGGTTTCTGAGACACGTGGGACTCTGCAGCAAAATGGCAGCAGCAGCCGTGGTGGGATTCGACTGAGAGGAACGCAGGGCCTAAATGATGCAGCGGGAAGCAGGAAGGCAGGGTGACTACCAACAGGGACACGCAAAGTAAATCCATCTCGGAGAGGAGGCAGTACGGATGGGTGATTTTCCTTCCCGCCTGGTGAACGTATGCCACAGTCAACTCCAGACAGGCGACTTTCTCAACCCATCTCCTTGCTTGACTTCACCTGGCATCCTGGCAAAGCTAAATCCGGAGGGGTTCCCGGGTCTACTCTCCTTCCCCCCGTGTCACCGAGCCACTTCTGTGCTCTCCAGCATTCTAGGAAGGTGTGTCCGGATTGAACTGAAACCAGGCCTCTAGAACCACGTTTCGCTTGGCTGTTTCATGGCTGGTTAAGTTGCATGGCTATGGAGCTGATGCTGATATGATTTTTTTTCTATTTTTAAAATGAGATGCATGAAGAACTGCAGGTGGGATTAATGTAACTTCAGATGTGCTGAAGAAGCTCCACTGCTCCAGTGAAAGAAAGTGTACTTTGCTGAAGGAACCTGCGATTACCCAAACGCCTAAGTCAGACCTCTTTGGCTACGACAGCAGAAACCCGGGAAAATCATCCGTGGGCCTTACCTTTGTGAACTTATGAATTTTGTATTTTGATGTAACTGAACTCTAAAAGGGCAAGAGGCTTTGATTTTGCGGATGTCAGTTTTTCCTCTGGGAATTTAAATTGCGACTATTTTACAGTTGCTGACCTGTATTACTTGGCGTATTTTCTATTCTCGCTTAAACTCCTTGTTTCATTTCTGAGGAGTTTTAATTATCAGTCCAGTCGGGCAAAATCTGAGAGGAAATGATGCCTGAATCTGGTGTTTTGTCTACAGGGAGTCAGAAGAGTGTGCTCCTCTGATCTATTTCAGAGCCTTCTGGAAGCAAAGGCCACTAAGGGTCTCAGGAAGACATAGCATGAAACTCGTCTGTGTGAGAGGAATGGCCTCGTGAAGTGGGAACACCAGGACCAGGTTCTGAAAGAAGTCGGACTCCTTTCTCCCCTTGTTGGCAACAGCTTTTGCGATTAAGCCTAATCAGGTAAGGGGACAAAAAGCCCACTGCCCGTGCCCCATCCTCCCCTGACAGGGAGAAAACTTCACTCCAAACAACGGACAGGAAACTACAGGAGGAATGCTTGTGGCATCTCTCTCCCTCTCCCTCCATAATCTCCCCCACAGAAGAGGAGCTGACTGGAAGCCGTGGGGAGTGTGGCTGCCCCCTGGCTGCGGCCTGCCCATCCACAGAATGACCTTCTGGAGCAGCTCTCAGGAGTCAAGTTTCACGCAGGTGTAAACGTGACAGAGAGGCCATTGGGCCGCAGACCCAGGCCACACTCTCCAATGCCAGCTGTTCCAACAATAGCTATTAACACTTATTGATTGTGGATGTTTTTGCTTTCAGCTTTCTGAATCCTAAAGTGGGTGTTAGTGAAGTAGAGGAACATATTTAGGCATCACCCTCAAACACTGCAGCAAAGAGACCTCAGAAAAATCACCTTTTCTCCGATCTGATACCCTGGCCTGGGAACACAGTTGAGGGTCTCTTAGGAGACGCCCCCTCACCCAAGCCCTGTCTCCTTTTGGATACATCTCTCGGTCACCTCCCAGAGAACTCCCTGCTGAGCTTGATTAACAACAAAAGATGATGTGCTAATCAGAAAAATTAGAGACTAAACTGTGAAGAAAGAAAACTGATAGTGCACAATTCACAAGTTCAAAGGGTGGTGTAATGGCATTTCTAGGCACACATTCCATCTTGCATTTTCAAATTATTTACAGAATCTCCACATCTGGACACTGATAAGAAAGTAATCTCTTTTAAGGAACTGAAAATTTAAGGCAATCCTTTATGCATTTATCAGAACAAATCTTCATTATTCTATCATAAATATTTAGGAAGCTGAAATGATCTCTCACATACGTATCAAAGACAGTTGTAGTTTTAAAAACAATAACCTATGATAGTGGTTCTCAAAGGGTGGGTCACAAACCACAAGACTCTTTCAAGGAGTCTGCTGAGCCAAAATTATTTTTAGGACTCTAAGACATTATTTATCAGTTTTTACTGTATTGACATTTATAGGTTGGTAAAAAGGCAATGGTGGACAAAAGTGTGGGGTCTTAGCACAAATCAAGGGAGTGGCACCAGACTGGACTAAGAGTCACTGTGTTCTCTGCTGGCAAAGTTTCACTTAAGAGTGTTATTCTTCTTCTTCTTTTTTAATACATTTATTTTTTTTTAATTTATTTATTTAAATTCAAGTTAGTTAACATACAGGGTAGTATTGGTTTCAGGAGGAGAACCCAGTGATTCATCACCTACATAGAACACCCAGTGCTCATCCCAGCAAGTGTCCTCCTAATGCCCATCACCTATTTAGCCCATCTCCCCCCCACTCACCTCCCCTCCATCAACTCTGTTTGTTCTCCGTATTGAAGAGTTTCTTATGGTTTGTCTCCCTCTCTGTTTTTATCTTATTTTTTCTTCCCTTCCCCTATGTTCATGTTTTCTTTTTTTTTTTTTTAATGTTTATATTTATTTTTGAGACAGAGAGAGACAGAGCATGAGTGGGGGAGGAACAGAGAGACAGGGAGACACAGAATCCAAGCAGGCTCCAGGCTACAAGCTGTCAGCACAGAGCCCAACACGGGACTCGAACTCACGAAGCATGAGACCATGACTTGAGCCGAAGTCAGACGCTTAACTGACTGAATTACCCAGGCACCCACATCTGTTTTGTTTCTTAAATTCCACATACAAGAATGTTCTTGATGAAGGAGTAAAAATTACTAATATTATTAAGTCTCAAACATGGAGTGCACGGGTTTTTAATATTCTGGGTGAACTGACATATATACGCAAAGCATTTCACTGTATACCAAAGCATAATAAGGAAAAAGCATTTGTGTGATGGTTTGATTTATGAACTGAAGTAGTTTCTTTTTGCGTGCATGATCATTTTTGCTTAAAAGAACAACTAATAGAAAACTCTGGTTGTTCAGACCTGGATATTTCGCAGACATTTTCTCCAAAGTGAACAAAATGAGCCTGTCACTTCAAGGAAAACGATTCATACTATTTGTTGCCACTGATAAAATTTGAGCTGTCAAGCAAAAAATTAGAATTTTGGAAAACTCGTATCCACCACTGTGAGACTGACAGCTTTCCGATACCTAAAGACTCATCTGCTAAGAGGAGTGCTCATATTAGTACATGTGACTGTCGATACTGCATAATGCAATTTATCAACATCTGGTTGATCTGCATAACTCAACGGATCACGATTTTCCAAAGGCCTAACGTGTTATATTACAAACCACACATGGGTAAAAGATACACCCAGAGTGCAACATAGACCAGTGGTCTTAATGTAACAGAGTACAAAGGGTTCAACGATATGGTTTTAGATTCCACACTGCAATTGGCCTTTAAAAAATCTACCACTTGTGGAGTTTCAGTGTAGGATCAAAGGAGAGCACGCCAACTCATAGGCTATGAAAGCACTCCTCCCTTTCCAACCTCGCATCTGTGTGAGGCTGGGTTTTCTTCATTTACTTCAACCCAAACAACAAAAACTGAAGGCATAAACACAAGAATCTAGCTGTGTTCTCTTAAGTGAGACATGTAAATATAAAATAATGTTAGTCTTTCATTAATCTTTTTTCTTTTGGAAGCAGTTATTTTCCATTAACATATGCTATTCATGTCAACCCATGTAATGGGTCGATTATTGGTAGTTATAAGCGAATTAAATAAATATTTCTAAAATTTCTTCATTTCAATTTCTAACATGATAAATATCTAAAGATATATCCTTAATAAACAAACTCTTTTTACAGTTTTCAATAATTTTTAAGAATGTTAAGGCACTCAGATCAAAAGGTTTTACCATCACCAGTTTTGATAATAACTATTTAAACAACACTGAAGGAGTTCCTACTTCATACTGTGCTAGGAACTGGAGAAGTAGATAAAAGGCAGCATCCCTAGCCTCAAAGAATTTCTAATTTCATGAAGAGTGTAATTCTCAATTATAACAATTTTACTGTAAAAAAGAAAAAAAAAACATTTCAACTTTCTTAGGAATGTATTTACATCTTGATGTTCTCAATGGCAACTAACCTTGTATATGGCACACAGCTGATATCTAAATACTTAGTGATTCAGTCTGAATCTACATAATATGCATTTGATTTGTGCATCAGAAAGTCCTGTATCTGCCACATACTTAGGTACTGGGCATTGCCTAAGCGTTTTTACATAGGATTCAGACACTGACTGCTCTTTATAGTGACAAAGGTGCTCCGTCCTTAGTGAAAAGACCCTGAAGTTACAGCAACAGTGCAGCCTTTCACTGAGACAAACCTTAGGAAGTAAATTTTATTTTTAGGTCATATCATGGTTTTTAAGACAAATTTACTCTTCCAGATTTTATATCAAATAGTCTGGATAACAGGGTGAGGGAAGAAACGGTAGCTTATTTCAGGAACAATCATAACATGAAAAAGAGATTCCCTTATGCTGTTTCCATAGCTCTAGAAGGCAGAACCGAAAGGCGGAAACTATAAGGAGCCTGAAAAAAAATGTGTTTTTACACACACACACACACACACACACACACACACACACACACACACACACACTAGGGGCAGTAACTTAATTATCAATAGGTATGATGCTTGAGGGTCAGAGGTCAGACCTATTTTTCTATCTTCCCCCACTCTAACCCAAAGGAGACAGCATGTTTCCATCAGAAACAAATGGTGGGAGTTGAAACAGAGAGTGCAACCAGGGTGGGGTGAGGGTGGTCAATGTCCATCCAACTTCAAGTTGAGAAGCACCTGGCAGGAGGCAGAAGGCCTGTGTTAGTTCTGTGATTACCTGGGGCTCTTAAAGTAGGGTCCTAGCAAGCTCCTGGGCAGCAGTTCATAAGTGAGCAGAGGATTTCCCACGTCGTCACTTAAGGATGCAACCCTCCCCGCCATTCCCAGTGCGTGGGGGTATAAAAGGCTGGGAGTAAGGAGAAGGCTGAGGTCGCACCTAAGTCCCATCTTAGCACATCACATCTGAACCAAGCACACAGTGTTTTGACCCCAACTGCAGCTTCTTTGATCATTTTCCTGGATTTCTAACCACTAACTTGCTCTCTGTCCCTCCTACAAAATGTATCTAATTGCTCAACCGGAAAAGCAATAGGAAAGCAACTCTTACCTGACTCCACAAAAAAACAAACAATTTAGATTTGCAGCAAATGAACTTTAAACATTTGTGTTCTCTGAAGCTTCTGCATATTCATCACCTCAAATGTCATGAAAATTCAATCTCTGCCTATATGACATAATACCACTTTGTGCATATTTTCCCCAGAATTTCCACAAATTCTGCCAATGCAAATGGCAACTGAATGACAATGATCTCGAAGGCAAACAGCCCTCTCTGGCTTATTTTGTCGGGGGAAGGGTACAAAGTGCAGGCTTCTGGACCCTCCTGTCTGAATTCTAGCACCTATACAACAGCTTCGTGCTCTTGTCCCGCACTCTAGAACTAGCTCCCCAGTTCCTTCCACAGTTCGGTTTGGAATTAAACGTGGGTACACATTTGAAACCCGCACACCACATGTGAGCAGCACAGACTTATTTTACATTTTTAACATCATGTACGAGCTGTGGGAACATCTGGTGTTTTGCAAATTTGGCCAAATCCAGCTGCACTTCCTTTTCCAAACGTGTCCTCTGACATGCAAGGGTTGTATTTCAATTTGAATTTCTCTCGCTCTCTGTCTCTGTCTCTCTCTCTCTGGCACAGTACTGTGGGACTTCAAGCAAGCACTGTACCTAAACTTTATACTTTTCCTCTCTCAAAGGAAAACTGAAAGCTTGCCAATTAATAACATGAGGAAAAACAGCTAGACCAAAGACGTAAAATTAATTTTAAATGCTTCTCTCTCATTTTCCTATAGCTTGCCTGACTCAGTAGAAAACCATCTCTTTTTTTCATATTTATTTAAGCAATCTCTATCCCCATTGTGGGGCTCAAACCCATAACCCCAAGATCAAGAGTCACATGCTCTTTCCTACTGAACCAGCCAGGCGCCCCGAGATAGTTGACTACACAAGGGTATCTTGCTAAGGATGACACCATCTGAATGGAGAGAAAGCAATGCCATAGTTATTGACTCACTCTTTACTGGGTCAGCCAGACACGTTCTCCTCAGGAAAAGTGCGCATGTGTGCACAAACAATTGGGTCATACGTTTTCAGGTGGTTGGAGAATGTGCTGTAACCGAAAATCATCGGACTTGAAACATCATAAATAACAGCTCAAATTCGGAGTGGATTCTATGTCCACGTCTTACGTTTAATCCTGAGTAAATCACTGCTGCTGGAAATCTAGACTCATCTGTCCCCTTCCATACACATACTCACAATTAGCACATGGCCTTGGCAATGGCATGCTATTCTTTGTCCTGCCCTCACATAAAGCATTGAAAACCCACATCAGGCTGAGGGGAAAGAAACGGCCTTAGAGTGAGCCCCCCCAGCCCCCCCCCCCATCTTCCTGGCTTCCTGCCTGGTCTGTTTGCTTGTCCAGCTCCTGTAGCCAGTTCATGGTCCCACCTCTGGAGCCTTTTCCTTGCACCTCAACTCCCCACTTGGTTCCTTCCCTTCCCTGCATGTGTACTTCCTTGGACTCCAACCCTCTTCTCGTTCTGGGAGATTCCAAACCCACGTTTGCTGGACTCTTGCTTTTTTCCCATACTTGCCAGGTTCCTGCCCACCCTTCTTTGTTCAGACTCAGCTCTGCTCTGGGCACATCCCAGGATACTCCACTTGGACTGAATGTCCCTGGGGCTCTCTGGGCCCTGCTCCCCTACAGCTCCTACAATGGCCCCAGGCCCTTGACTCTAGCTGCTGGTTCCAGGGCTCCTCACATACAGTACAGTTCGGGGGTTAAGAGCAAGGACTCTGGAAAAAAGCCTTCTCGACTTCACGCTGTGGCTCCTCTATTACCAAATTAACTCTGTAGGCCTCACTTTCCTCACCTGTCAAAATGGGGGTAATAATATATCTGTACCACAGATTACTCAGCCACAAGGAGGGAGAGGTCTACCAGATTCCTCAGTCTAAACCACAGAGGTATTAAGTTGCTGGTTCAAAGTTCAAAACCAGGTTCAAAGGACTTGAAACACGTACTCTTTTCAAATATATGAGGCTATCTTCCTTTAAAATCATTTTTAGTTGCTTCCTTGGAAACAACAAAAACGATCATTTCCTTTTCGTAGCAGTGCTTGTAAAATTTCTTTATTTTAACGTTTGTTTATTTTTGAGAGAGAAAGAGAGAAAATGTGAGCAGGGGAGGGGCAGAGAGAGGGAGACGCAGAATCCAAAGCAGGCTCCAGGCTCTGAGCTGTCAGCACAGAGCCCAATATGGGGCTCGAACTCGCAAACCATGAGATCATGACCTGAGCTGAAGTCGGACGCTTAACCAACTGAGCCACCCAGGCGTCCCTGCAGTGCTTGCAAAATTTTAAACCAAGTTATTAACTAAAGTGCTTGAGTTCTAATAGTCAGTGATGAAGTCCTTGGTTCCATCCACAACTGTTAATCGAATAAGTTAGTTAGAACTAGAATTCCCCACAGATGTTTGAACCTCTACCTGTATCAACCTCCAAATGAATGACTTGAATTCTTAGCCTTTACACTAAATTTTCAGGCTGAGCCATGTGAAAAATACTTGTAATATAAAAAAAAAAGGATGCATCTCCAAAAGAGATTCAAAAGAACTGTATCTCCAAAACTCTCTTTTTTCCAAAAGAAAAAAAAAAAAAGTACTCGTGATAGTGGGGCACCTGGATGGTTCAGTCTTAAGTGCCCGACTCTTGATTTCTGCTCAGGTCTTGATCTCATGGTTCATGGGATCAAGCCCTGCATCAGGCTTGGGATTCTCTCTCTCCCTCTCTATCTGTCCCTACCCTGCTCACTCTCACTCTCAAAATAAATAAACTTTAAAAAAAAAAAAAAAGTTTAAAAATACTTGTGATAGGGTACTGGGTAGACTTGCCAGCTTGGAGATGGGGAGAGCAGCAGCAAAGACCGGCAAGCAGAGGAGGAAAAAGTTCCAAAGGCAACAGAGCTCAGCAGTTGAGACCAGAGGTGGGAGGTGTTTTCGGGAGAGACATTCCCCGCCACCAAACAGCGAGAATTTTGTTTTACAATAAGGTCCCGAGACGGCAGGAAGAGAAGAAGGACTCACATTATTTACTCTGTATGAAACTAGGTATTGTTGAAGGATCCAGAGCAGGAATTGGGAGTCCAGTTAAAGGTGCTCAGACCTAAGCGTGGAACAGACATTAGAAAATGTCTACAGAGACTTCCGTGGATAATTCCATCACCAAGTCATACGCTACATGGAATTCATGCAAAAATTTTTAGGGGCTCGATTTCACCACAGCTGAGCTGTCGGCCTGCCACTGAAAGCAGGTAATGTGGGCGGGGCACTGGACGTGCTTCCCACTTCGCAACTGGAAAGAACAAGGTGGCGTATTCACTGTGACACAGGAGAACCGTAACGTGTACAAGACGCACACGTGAATCAGAAAGAGTCAAGTCAGATTTAGACTACTTGCACATCTGTGACAGAGGAAAATGATTTCCCAATTAGAACATCTCGTGCTTAGCAAGAAACGAAAACGTCAAACATGTTAAGTATTCTCCATCCCAAGAACGGAAATAAAAACAATCTACTGTATTTAAGAGCCATTTTGGTTTCTTCTACAGCATTCAATGCACTTTCAACGATCTTTTCAGTTACCTTGGTCACAGCTTTCGGAGAAAATGTAATGGCATCCACCACCATGAGGAGGTCGCCCGGGTGGAGGCGATCAAAGTACTTCACGCAGACGTCATAGGCGCGGAGCCACTCGGGTGAGGACTCCGGGACTTGTTTAATGAGGTGCGGGTCTCCAGTCCAGAACAGCTTCTGCAGCCAGATGGCGTACAGAGAGCTCGGGGAAAGCATGTGTCCACCCTTTGCGGGGATTTTGGGAACAAGTTTGGAAATAGATAAGATATTTTGACTTGAAAGAACTGGCTCCAGGGCTTCAAGAGGATTCGTGCTGTCATCGGTCAGCTTTTTGTAATTAAGACCTAATGGAACGAAAAGAAAAAAAGGGAGTGGGTTCTTTCCAACATAAACATACAGGAGCTTTCTCACACACACACACACACACACACACACACACACACACACACACACACACACGCACACACAGCCCTCTGGACTGTTGAAGGGAAAATTTTATCTACCAATTTATAGCAGATATTCTGTCGATTACAGAGATCAGAAGATGTGAGCTCCTGTCCCAGCCTGCGAGGCGGTCAGCTGTGCGGTCCTCCACAGGCCACCCGCTTCCGCGTGCCTCAGGTTTCCTGGCGTGCACGCTGGAGAGGGCTTATCCTCTGGCTTCCTCCATCCTTCTACGTCCTTCCACGGCACCTATATTTCCTTTGACCAGCATGCTCACCGCACTGCATTCTATCTCCCCATAGTTCATCTGCCATCCCATCAACTACCTGCAGGCAGGGATGCAATTTTGCTCCTTTTCTTGCATCTGGTCCAGCTTCTAATTTGGTTACTCGGTAAACCACTGACAGACTGAAATAAATTCTCACAACTGTTTTAAGTATTGAATGAATATAGATTTCAAAGTAAATTATAAAGTATCATACAGACTGGAGAGGTATTAATGTGTTTAATGTCTTAGTTAGGAGCTTAGAGAGACAGGGATAGCATTCCAAAGACTGCCACCATTTATCAAAGGTGCAAATGCTCTTATTTTAAGGGTTTCACACATCCTTAAAACACAGAGTCTCCAGTGAGGTGAAATTCGGCCAAATTGCCAAATGTGAAGTGTCCCAGCCCTGTCCCTCCTATAGATAAAATAGAACCACTGGGAGTAGGGAACAGACCTCTGGAGGATTAGTCAAAAACTCCAGATCTCAGCACCAGGCCTACTGTAAGACAAAGTCAATGTGTGACTTTCCATAGGTCTCTTATAGTTTCTTTGGTATTTAATTCCTTAAACAGTAAGTAAAGGAGTTGCAAAGATAATAACTAAAGTCAATTAGCATCAGATCCTGTGATTTCTGATCTCTGCCAGTCATAAAATGCACAAACATGACTGTGCACAAAAAAAATTAATTCCTGGCTTTAGTTTAAAGAATGAGTTCAAGCAGGGAAAGGATCGTCTTACCTGCAGCAACGACCTTAAATTTCTTCAGCAGCCGAATGTGCGTTTCTGGCTTAATGGCATATTGCCCCAAATCTGCACAGCCACAGCTTTCCAGAAGAGAGAAATAATATAGCAACCTTTCGTGATCAAAGCCACCTATAGCGGGGTAAATATACTTGACCATGTGCTTGTGAAAGGCTGCAGGATCCGTCTTCAAAGTCTCAAAGAGATGAAGGGCTTGGGCTCGATTTTCAATTTCTACTGTGGACAAACTGAAATTAAGGAGAAAGAAATTGTGTCAAGATTTGGTCCCTTTAGTAAACAATTTGTTGTTGTTTTTTTTCCCCCTGACTGAAAAAGACAGGCTGCTTCTTACAAGTCCCTTCTTCTTGTCAATCAATTTCAGCAAACCACCAGAATGTGGGCTGTTTATATAAGGGCAAATAGGAGTGTTAAATGCTTACTGTTATACAATTTTCACATTCTCTCATATGGGTCACAGCAACCCTGTGAAGTAGGGTTCACATTCCTTCAGATGGGAGAGTCACCCAACGCTTAACATCCAGGAGATGAACCCAGACTTGTCAGCTTCCGTTATGCATTATTTATTCATGTCACAAGAAACACTTAAAATCTGAGCTTCATTATAGAAATGTAAACAACCTTATTATTTCAGGAATTTAGGAAATGGTGGGGGAGAAGAAACAACTCCAGCTTTGAGGCATATAAGTTTTACACCTAAGAGCCCCGAACTGCTATTCAATACACCCAAATTTGATACTGTGTTCAAAGAGAATTAAAATGGGAAAGAACAGATATGTTCACTTGACTTATCTGTGGTAATGAATGCCATTAGAATGAACACACTTCTTGGTATTTTCACCATGATTTAGAGGTCTTTATAATGTAATAAAAAAAAGGTCATTTAAGGTTAAAGTACTGCAAACAATTTTTAAGGAGTCTTAGTTTGGTCAATCAGTTTTTATTTCTGGGGGTAAAGGGGAAGACTTAATTTTGGTCTTGGCTTCTCCCCGGACAGAACATAATGCATCCAGCCCAGTGTAACCCTGATGCCCCGTGCAGAGTAAGTCAGCACTCATAGAAATATGTCCAGTCTCCGGGGCATTCAGCAGTAGCATACAAAGGATGCGAGGGGTGCCAGGGAGACTTCTGGTGGAATCAAAGTTAGATCACATACAATTGAAAAACAGCATCTCTGAAATATGATGCCCTATTTAATGGAATTCCCACTTTTAGGAAATGCCAAGACATGTTTTTTGGTTTAAGGACACAAAGTTAATACAAATTATGTTTTGAAATTTTTATAAGGGTGTGATGATACTTGGGATACCAGCAGCAATCCATAAAGTGAAAATATCAAGTAATTTTTTTAAATACTCTTTTAACTGTCACTTCTCGAGAAACTCTGTTTTTCTATTAAGACATAGTTCAAACATCTATAAAAATGTCCCCGACTGCCTCCTCTGAGCATCCTTCTCTTCTAGCACTCATAACGTGCTGTAACTTTTCATTACCTTGTCTGTCTCCCTCACTAGGCTATGTACCACTTGATGGAAAAGACGATACCATATCTTCATCTTTAGTTTCTCAGTTCCAAACACCAGTGTGTGGTAAAAAGGAAACATTCAACATGTGTCTTATGAATGCCAAACAGATGGGTGGATGAACAAAACGTAGGAGTCCTCCAGGGACCAGGCACCCTGCTCATCGTGGGGGGAGAGTATAAAGATTTACAACAGTGGCGCCTGGGTGGCTGAGTCGGTTAAGCGTCCAACTGTTGCTTTCAGCTCAGGTTATGATCTCACGGCTCCTGGGTTTGAGCCACACTTCCAGCGTGGAGCTTGGCTGGGATTCTCTCTCTCTCCCTGTCTCTCAAAATAAATAAATAAACTTAAAAGGAAAAAAAAAAAAAAGATTGACAACACAGAGCTCTATCCAGCAGTTTGAAAAGCTAGTTGGAGTTCTAAATACTTAAGAGTTAAACCACAATGCAAAATAATGGTAAGGACAAAGGCCACACAACCATATTCTAATTAACAGTAGGATCACTAAAGCTGTATCTTGAGAGCAGGTAAATGTCAATGTTAACAGAAGGCTTACTGAAGGAAGCACTTGAGCTTGGCACTGAAAAAAGGAATGAAGCAAAGAGAGTTTAACAGAGGTATCGAGACAAGAAAGCACAAGGTCTGTACAACAAATGAGTATAAATGAATGGCTGGTCAGAAAGCAACCTTGATAGTATCACTATTCAAAGTATGCAACGTCACCTCTGAAATATACTGTACGCGCCGTCGCGTATGAACGCGATTCACAGAATTTCTGATGTTTCTGCATAATTTGTAAAACGAAGTCTGCAGTAAACAGCAAACCGTGTAGCCCCATGAAGACAGGTCATATGGATGAAAACTTGCAGGCAGAACAGCATGCCGATGGAGGGGGGAGGGGAACACACGTGCACTTCTTAGGCTGATTCCTAAGCAAGGCAAGTGAAATCTAAGTAATTACCAACCTACAGATGAGAAACTGCCATCAGAGAGGTTAAGCGACCTGCTTAAGACAAAGGGTCCACATCTGTTTGGACTTGGCGTGTGTTCTGCTCAGCTCATCACAAAGTAGCCTTTGACTCATGGAGGTCAAGTGTCTGCAGTACCAACCATGTCAAAAACAGGAGTTTTTCTGTAATGAACATTAGTTCTCTCTCCCAGCGGCAATACTCTCAAAGAGTTCTCCTGTCATACTTCATTCTTAACACCCTGATAAACAGAATACTTGAGATAGACTCATCTACAAAGTGGCCAGTGATTAAGCCCTAACAGTTTTAGTTCACTGGTGATTGGCTTCATTCTGAATATAGTCTCTCCTAACCAACACGACTTTCCCCTTTGCCCACCCACTTATTCTTCTGTGCCTACAATTCGGTTTGTCTGATGTGCAATTTTACCTACTTATCTTGTCAAGAGAGATCTGGAATACCTTTAGTGATACATGATTAAATGCCAAAACCTGCCTCTTCAGTAAATTACAATGTGCTAAGATCTTTTATAGACGTCAGTAATCAATAACCCATTTTAATAGTTTCCATTGAAAGAAGCTGTTCTCTTCCCTTTGGAACAAGAAATGAAAACTCTGCTTGGAAAACAATTCCAAAGAACCCACATTCAAGAGAATAGGAAGAAATACCATGAAACCACTATGGACTTTTCACTAATCAAATTAATGATTACCCTTGAAAACAGTTTAAGTGCTTTATCTTGAGCCTAGTTTTAGCCATAAAGCAGCTTATATATATAATGCATATTTAGCTTTCAGAGATTAACTAAAGGAAGAAACTAGCTTGAGTTGTACCCGGTGCACAAGGAATAAATTAATAGCACTAATCCTTTGATTAGTGTTCTGTAATGGCTTCAAGTTGTCAATCACCCAAAAACGTGATTCAAGAACAGCATGTATTGAAAGAACTTATATTCAAATAGGAAAACAAATTTATTTAAATATGTTTTTCTTTACTCAGTCTGAGACTGATTGATAATAAAGTTCTATTACCTGTCTGAACAATACCGAGAAGAGGAAAGGAAGGAAAAAGGACAGTGGGACAGGAGAAGGCAGACAGCCGCTGGGAAAGGCAGAGACAAAGGGATGGGGACACGGCTTCACACAGTCCAGATGTACTAACTTCCAGGCATTTCCGCCAAAGACTAATCCTAAAAGTTTAAAGACATATGGGTCCAAATTCATGACCCTGATCATGAGCCAACAGGGTTCCTCCACTGATGCCTGTGCAAAGAGACAATTCTACCCTCTAAGTTATAACTACTCTGACCTGAGGGAAACAATCCAAGGTATTCACCACACAAATGCTCAGAATGAACTTGACGTGGCCGACTTGATGTGCAATGCTGCCTGACAGTTGCACGTGGGACTACAAAGAGAAAATAAGGTCAAAATAGCCGTGGCATTTTCCAGTTTTGCCAACATTTTGGCCAAGTCTTTGTAAACTGAAAAATGGAATTTAATTTTACAAGTTCACCTACACAGTTGATGGGATGACCAATAATGAGCATCTCTGTCTATTTCTTGTCATATAACTACTCAGATCCTCTGCGGAATGTTGTATATGAACAGAGCACGATGCGGCAGGCCATGAGAATAGGCTTCGTCTCCTCTACAATGACAATCCTGACACCTTAGATTCTCACTGGTTTATATAGTCTCATATTATTACCTAACAAAAAAATATTTTCAAAGACACCACAGCACAGAAATGGATGAACAGGTACCATTTACTGAGCATTTAGATGTTAAGTGCCATGTCAGCTCATTTATTTCTCACAAAGCAGATACCTTATAATTAATGTTGACTTGAAAAATAACTATTCAAAGATAAGATGTACAACGTTGGGCTAATACTGGTCACAGGATGGGTTTGGTGTATACGATCTGTTTCCAGAATTAACAACAGCTGTTTTTTGAGCACCTACCACATGTCAGGTATTTTGTATAAATCTCTGAAATCTCACAGCAGTTTTGTCAAATGGAATGAGAAAACTCATTTTGCAGACAAGGAAACCTAGGCATACATACAGGGCTGAAGCAACGTGTCTACCTGGCAAGAACACTTTAGTGGGAAGTGACAGAGCCAGAGTTTGAACCCAGGATTCAGAGTCTGAGCACTGTCCACCAGATGGAAACAAGCCAAAGTGCATTGTCTTGCTTACATTTTATGCCAGTGTCAGGAGCTTTTGACAGTTTGGGAGAGAAGTGGCCTTAATGGTCACAACATGGAAAGGAAGGTTGCGGATGTATGGAAGGAACGGCTTCCATTTTGGTAATGGTGGTAATCAGTTCTTCCACTCTTAGGAATGGCAGGTTTCTTCTTAGGCACAATGCAAATCAGAGTGTGGGTCATGATCCACAACCCCCCGCCCTTAGGCCAAAAGAAAGATCAAAACCAAATTTAACGACTACAGAAGGCCTAGGACCTGAATATCTATATTCAAACTTCCTACTCTAATATGGATTTTTTTTCCTGGTCCTGAGTTTTTATTTTATCCTAATTTTCAATGTTATGAGCTACTTTTAGTAAGCCGAGCTACCTTAAATCCTCTCTCTATACACTAACTATTCTCACACTAACTCCTCAACCAAGCCAGGCTTCCTTAAGGGAGGAGACAGAGAAAAGACCAGGATTTAGAATCCTTTACAGTGTGGCCGTGTGGACACAATTCTGCCTCTGAGCAGCAGCAATCCTGGGACACAAGTCCCGTGTATCTTCTGTTTCAATTCAGAAAGAGACAGATGCCTTACAGTTTATTCATCCTCTCACAGCTAGAACTTGCCCTGGTTCATCCCTGTACCTGAGAACAAAAGAATCCTACCAAAGAATATGAAACTGATTGTGAAAAATAGAAGAGTGCAGGCAGGTTCCATGCACCAGGGGGCCCCTTGCCACGCCTCTAAAGGAGACTGAGAAGACGGTATCATGATCTCTGACACTTGGGTAATCACCTGGTGATTCAAAGGTGGCTATCAGAGTGAAATGAAAATGCAGGATGCAGGCCTTCAGATCTGCTGTTTAATTAAGAAGGGAAACAATGGAGAGTGTCACCAAGGATGACAGTCGAAGGGAGTTCTGGCCCCTACTTAGTTCTCCAGTGCTAAGGTGCCATATGCTCCAGCCACAATGGTTTTCCTTTAGTTATGCAAAATACCAAGATCTTTCCTGCTCCAGAACCCGTTCCCTCTGCCTAGACTGCTATCTACAACTTGTGCACTTCCTTTATGGTACTTACTAGGACTAGCAATTTACTTTTTGGCTATTTTCAAGTGCGTGCATGCGTGCGTACGTGTGTGTGTGTGTGTGTGTGTGTGTGTGTGTGTGTGTGTGTGTGTGTGTGTGTTGAGAGTGGGCACGTCTCCCCTATTACAATATAAGCTTTGTGAAGGTAATAATGTGTCTGTCTCATTCAGCACTTAAACCTAAGCTTAGAATAGGAAGACACTATAAAAATAATAATATGTAGTGAGTGAACAAATGTGGTACTAGTCAATCGTCTAGAAGCATCCTCTGGTATTTTAAAAATGATCTTGTGTCCAAAACTTAAAGATGCTCACAGAGTCAGCAGAACTGACAAGAATAAGAACAGGAATAATGCAACAGTATGACAGAGCGGCCAGGCTATATACTTTCCACGATCCTCTCTTACCTTTAGAACCTTACAAGGTAAGGATAATGGTCGGATCACTGAGGAAACAATGACTCAAGAGGATTAAGAGGCTTGCTCACAGCTACATAGTTGGGGTTATGGGCAGCAGATGTGGACCAAATGTGGCCAGACTCCAAAACCCGTGCCCTCATGCTAAGCCACACGTACACTGGTAGTTGATGGTGTAAGTATTTCTGCTGGTCTCTTCTAAAACGTCCCTCTTCTAAAACATCCAGAACAGCCCAGAAGTGAAGGTGGCCACCGAGGCTGTAGTGAGTGATAGATATACATCAGCCCTGAGCATGGGGAGCTGAACATGCCCTGCAGAACAGCCGGGGTGTGCCAGCTGGAAGGGACGCCAGGCACACATGGCCACTCAAAGTCATCACTGATATTTACAATGACTAAGAAGAAAACAATGGGGGCGCGGGGGAAATAAGGGGAAGAAGGAGACCAAGAATTCAAGTATGGGTGTTTACGATGATTCTCTCCTTCTCACAGGAGTGAAATTCCAGGAATAACTGCCAGTAATGATGTACTGGTCATGTGAAAAGAGGTGCAGGTTTGATATTTTACCATGAAGTCATTTAATTTTTGTTATCCCTTAGAGTTGAGGAAAATAAATTCCCGAGAACTGAATGACCTTGCATCGGGACATACAGCTAGAGACTGACAGTTAGTATTTGATCCAGCTACGGTGATTTGAAGGCTTATGCTCTACTGCATAACGCTGCCTCACCCAAGATGGTGTGCGCCCCTCTGTATGTGAGCTGGGCAGGGAATATCTCCAAACTCAACCAACAGGAAAGAGAATGTAAAATTATAGGAAAATCAACTTTTCAGGGAAAATGACTTTTTAAAGGGACAAAAAAGCAAAAATCTTCAGGAGAGGAACATTATTTTTCTGACCTATTAACTTCTCATAGGCATTGACTCAACAAGTAAATGTCGGGCAATCTCTCTTCTATTAACAAGGCTGGTTTCAAATGCCTGTGTTACCAAGTGTGATTAAACAGTAAGGCGAACCACATCTTTTAAGTAAGGAATGAGGGGCACCAAACACCACTTGCTAAATCAATATTAGGTGTTTTGTCACTGAAGTAATGATGCCAGGCGGTAATGATTTCCTGCTTTTGTAATTGCTGTGTGTCTCCATAATCACACTGCTATCAGGTATAATGATATGCTGTGAACAGTCTTGCACATTACTAGATTGCCTGATAATTTATAATAAATTCAGACCAATGGACCAATCCTGCTTATATAGATATGATACCCTTTTATGTAACAGTCAATGAAAGGAAAAAGATATTTAATAAAATGCCAAGATATTTTTTAAATGCCAATGTGCATAACAAACATTTATTTGAACCTATTACTGGACTTTAAAAACGGTGCAGTGCAATATTTATCACAGACAAGACTTATCACCCGTGTGGTCATTTGTTTAGCATCATCCAATTATAATCTGTCGCCCACACTAGACTACAGGTTCCAAGACAGCTGGGATGCCAGTGTTTGCTGACCACTGTAACCTGAGTATCAACACTGTTCCTGGTACACGGTAGATTCTCAATAAAAGCAAACAAACAAACAAAAGAAACCTCTGAATAAACACACCAACATTACAGTAACTCAGGACTATTATTACTGAAAAACAGAAACTAATAAACTGTTGTTGGAATATGGACGTATCAGGAGACATATAAAGGGAGAAGGTACAGATGTTGGTCTACTACAGGTCAAAAGGAAAGGTGAAATTGCACTTCACAAGGTCAAGATCCTTCTAAAATAGAACTGAGAAAAGACAGACACGGAAATAAACGTACATCTGAACCGTGCGCTTACCCGCTGTCCGTGAACAGGAACTCCAAATGCGTCATGAGAACTTCCCAGCGGGAGACACTGTAACGCTGTGCCAGAGAAAGGGCAATGCTGTAGACGTTCTCCTCAAGTGTTCTTCAAGAACGTCCATCAGCCACAGGGAAGGGAAAGAAGAGAAACACATTACCCTTAATCAGCAATGAAACTGTTCATTAGGACTCTCTCCAGCTGCAAAGGGTGCAGCCGGCACGGGCCTTAAAAAGACATTTCACAGCAATTCAGGAAACGTACTTCCCAGGCATGTTAATGCTCCTTTCTCACCGCGGTGCACTGCAACTGACCAAGGAACTGTCCAGAACGGTGGTTCTCCACCGAGGGGGATTCTGTCCCCCAGGGGACATCTGACAGTGTCTGATTATCATGGCAGGAGAGGAGGAGGACAACGCTACTGGCATCTGAGCGGGGAAAGGACAGGGATGCTGTCGAACTTCCCGCAAGGCACAGACGGCTCTCCAAGGCATTATCCAGTCCAAAATGTACGGAGGTCAAAAAATTCTGGTACAGACACCAGAGCCTACAGGCCAACAACAGTGCAAAGGAAATGTATCCCTGCCCTACAGGCATATATCTGAGAAAGCACAGTCACTCAAGAAATGTTTATGTTTTCCAGACTGTAACAGGTATTGTGCTAGCTCCGTGGGACACAAAGACAAACAAGACATTTCTTGAGGAACTCACAGCCTAGTGGAGGATGTGAGATGTCAACCAGGAACCAAATACAACGGGGGGGGGGGGGGGGGGGGAGGTGGGGCTCCCAGAGGACTTCAAATACTGACAGCAGAGATGAGGGAGTGACCGATTTGAGCTGAAGCCTGGAGGATAAAAAAGCAGAACTGAGGGAAGGTAGTTACGAGAGAGAAGAGCCAGAGGGCTTCTGAGAGAGAAGGCATGGGGGGTGGGGCAGGAGGGGTTCCTGCCAAGGGACCTGCACCTTATCCTACCGGCAGTGGAGAGCCAGAGGAAGGTTTAAACCAGGGCATGGGGTCACCAGACTTGAGACCTTGTAGGTTTATGAAGAATTCTGGGCCCCAGCACCCACCACGAAGGCCATTCTGCAAAGACCACGGCAGCACCTCTATTTCCCAGAAACAGAAATTCTAAGGATGAAATTCTCGTTTGGAAGATTGGTGGACAGAACCACAGGAACAGAAATGAAATATCTGTTCTTATTAAGGGATATTGCTAAGACTATATACATGCTAACTGAGAAAAACAGGACGTTTACTTCTATGTTTGATTAGCCCACAGTTGGTAAACATCTTCTGTGAACAGCAAGACGGTAAATCTTTTAGGCTTCGCGGCCATACGGTCTCTGTAGAAAATTCTTCTTTTTATTATTTTTTTAAATTCTTGTTTTTCCACAAACCTTTAAAAATGTAAAAACCACTCTGTGTATGTGGACTGTAAAACACAGGTCCAGGGCTGGAATAAGTCTGTCACTGCGTGAAGTACTAGGTCATTGACGATCAAAAATTTCTTCAAGTATTTACTGAGTATACTCTATGGAATGAGAAACCCTTGAGAATAGCGACCATTAGCAATTCATCCTTTCTCTGAGGGGAGTCTGACACAGTGCCTGACCCCAGGAACGTGCTCACTGAGTACTGGTACCTTCATCACCTGAGAAAGGTGGGAAGAAGCCAAGCTGTGTGTGCCCTCCTCCAGGTTAGCCCAACGAAGCACCGAAACCTATTATCTAAGATACACGGGCAATAAAGGACGGATAAAAGGCACTTATAGAAGGCCAATGCCATCAAAATGGATGCACGATTCGCAAGAAAACGAAGACTGGTCATGCTGTGTACAGTGAGGGGGCGGGGGGGGGGGGGCGGCTGCAGAACAGGAGGAAGCAGACGCGTCAAGGATTTTTGTAACACACTGAATGCCCGCCCCCAAATCGAACTGCGAACTCAAAAACGCCACACCACTCTGACATTTTAAACAAGCCGTTCAGAGAATGTTGGATATTTTTCTAGGTAACAAATTGTGGAGAAGATTCTATGGTATGTTTGTCAAAAGCATGTATTTGTCCTCTAGGACACACTTCAAATAGCATCCCGGATACTTACAAAAGAAAGTAAAGGACAAAAACCCTGGCAAAATGTAACAGATGATGTTAAGACATACCTTACCTCGTAACCTGCATTCTGCATAATAACCTTCTTCTAAGAAACCATGAGCATGGGTGGCACCCAGGATTACCAAACGCCCGGAGGAGAAGCCCACTGGACTTGGCAACGGGAAGCCGAGTCTCACCCCTGGGCTGTGTGACCTCGAACAACTCTTTAAAGTTCTCTGGTTCTCAGATCCCTCTTCTGAAAGTGAGGAGGCTGGATTAAGTGACCCCTTCAGTCACTTTCAAATTAGACATTAAACGGCTCCATGACATTGTGAACCTCCAGGAGAACAGAGGAGGAGAGAAAAAACTATTCCACATTTCTCTTAACTAAATCCCACTACAGGCTGTTCTTACTATCTTTTCTTTGATCTGTCTATTCCCCGCCTTACTCTAAAGAGAATTTGGGGCGGGGGGTGCCTGGGTGGCTCAGTCGGTTAAGTGTCTGACTCTTGATTTTGGCTCAGGTCATGATCTCACAGCCCGTGAGTCTGAGTCCTGCATTGGGCTCTGTGCTCATGATGCAGAGGCTTCGTGGTATTCTGTCTCCCTCTCTCTTTGCCCCTCCCCCGCTTGCTCTATCTCTATCAAGATAAATACAAATAAACTTTAAAGAGAATTTGGGGTGCTTATGGTAGGAAAGAAGCTTGGGCTCATATAAAGTTATTACAGAGTGCCAAGGGTACTTTGCCACTTTCTTAGAGGTTTAAATAATAATAACGAAAAATAGCATATACTACAACCATAACCAGGGCTACATTTGTTATTTTAAAGTAATGTAGCAGGAAGGAAGAATAATCACTAAATACAGGCACAATTTAACCTTAGCTTCAAAGGCTGGAAGCCTAGACTGCATTGCAGGCCTCGCTTGCCTGGGAATACAACCGTGCATCGGGGGTAGGGAGTGGGCGGGGGGGAGGGGGGGGCGGGGGGGGCACAGGGCGTTGTGAAGATGCGATGGCTTTGATAATTGAGAGATCAAGGCCAAGATTAATATCACAGTGATGATCCTTACCACCCATGTAAACTTGGGCCAGTTACCTCACACTCCGGAGTCTCATGTTCTTCAGCTATAAAATGGAAATACCATTTTACGCCACAGGGTTATTATGTTCGAGGAGTAAAAGAGATTTACAAAATAAGCTTTATAGAGCACCTAACACAGCTCCTTGCCCATGGGAAGTGCTCCACAAATTGTGATGTTAAGAACAAAACAACTCTACTTAATAACCATTATGGGTGAACACGCTTTCCCGTTTTTTTTATTTGTATTTTTTTCTTTTTTTGGTTTTTTTCCACTTTCCCACCTTCTGACATGTAACTAATTCTCATTTGATCTCAACTAAAAAAATGGAGACCAGTATTAAAACCAAGGGGCATCCCACGCCTCCGAAGAAATGCTTCTCACTGGGCCTTAACCTGTACTGCCATCTCACATGGGGCTTGCTGCTGAAAGGGGTAAGCGACCAAGGGAAAAGTGGCAGGTGCTATTGGCTTCCACCAAGAGAGACTGCTGGGCCTAGCTGGTCAGCTGTCCTTCCTCTGGAAACCCATGACAGATACAGGTGCCCTGAATCTAGACTCTGGGTCCTTCCCCCGGTACTCAGTCAAACAACATCTCATTCTCAACACACGGGGGAAATTAAACTGCCCCCTAGTTTGCAGTGAGACTTCCAGGAGTAACAGGCAATCTTTTTAAACGTCTATAATAAGCTTCACATTTTTTATGCCGGTCATACCCTCACCCCGCTAACATGGTAAGAATGTTGGTATTGGGCTAGCCAAATCATGGGAAACTTTTAAATAATTCCCATGCTTATTATTTAAATCTGCAGGTTTACAACTTTGTCTGCCATCAGCTGATCCAACTGGGAACAGCCACGTGTCCATCACACCCCAGGAAGAAGGAAAGTCCTATTTATAACAACCACAGATGTAAACCTTCAAAGGACAGTGTCCTGACCATTCAACCTGTTCTTTTAGGCTTTAAATCCACCCCTTTAGGAGACAAAGGTATCCCTTACTCTGCCAAACCAAGGATAGTTTCCCTTTTATACTGGTCATCTGCCGTAAACCGCTGTACATCCACACCCTTCCGGAGGCCCTGAAGGATCTGGGCCTGCGTGAAATCCAGGAGACGTTCGTTGTAGTAGTGTAACTGCTTGGTCAGTGAAACCAGGTCCTCTGGCCAGGCGTCGTGTCCGTATCGAGTCACATGCCTGGTGACCATCTTGATGAGCTCCTTGGGATCAGCCTGTAACAAAAACAGCAACAACAAAAACAAAATAAAGTAACAACAAGACGACCACATCTCCTGGGCAACCTGTTTGCCTCTTCCCCTGCTGCCATTTTATCAAGGCTCACAGCCACCCTGAGAAATCAGTGGGGGAGCCAGTGAACTTTGCAGACCAGAGAGACAAGACACAGAAAGGAGTCTAGAAGGAGTTTTCTGGACGCCTGCTCTGTTCTTCCACCTTAAAGATCTCCACCCGTTGAAAAAATAACGTACATTTGCTTTTTCAACTCTCATCACCCTACGTTAGATTGGGGGCCCAATTACCTGATCATTTATAATAATTCACCCTGAAGTAATTGTCATCTTCATTGCCCCTGGATAAATTTTCTTTGGACCATGTAAGTGTTCTCAATAACTAAGATGCAGCTCAGTAATGCCACTCTAAATGCCAAGACAGCTAAGTAGAAGAGTGTTTTCTCCAGGGATAAGTTGGGGGGGGGGGAACCCATCCCTGTTCCTAAAATCACAAAACACTTCTAGTTGCATAAGAGAGCATCCAACCAATTTTTCCTCTGCTCAATTTGGAGCTCAGTGGGATATTGCTCTATAATTCTTTACAGCTTCTCTAACAACAAAAAAATTACTCAAAGAGAACAAAACCTGGAATCTGACAGCCGACAGGAAAGAAAAATAAGTGATGAACTGGCCACATTTATTTACATTAAAGTTGGTCAGGGTGTGTCAACGAAGCAAAAGCAGCTCAGCTATGATTTTGGAATTGTTTAATAGGGAGCCTAATACTTGAACAACAGTAATTCAATCCCTCAATTCCTAGGAAGACATGGTATATATTTTAATATAAGCAAATTAGGGGGAAAAACTTCAGAATCTATTTTTGGTTCTTAGAAACACACCTAATTATAGTAAGCTGTCAGCATTTCTAACGTGTACGCCATTATTCTGAGGTACACAGGAGATTTGTCAACGTCGAGTCTGTATTACCAAACCTAGCCTGAAATTTCTCTCTTGATCCTATTAGGAAACATTCTGAGAGAACCGATAAAAACCAGTTAGAGAAATCTTCTCGGGTTCCTGTAGGTGGATTTGAGAAAAAGTCAATGTTTTTTTCCCTACCTCTATGCACACACTCGGTCCTGTTGCATAAACCACAGATTAAGTCTCAAGTCAAAAGTCCTGGGTTTGAAAACTCACTCTTCAAAGTAAGCTATGAGACCATCTTTCATTCATTCAACAAATATTTCTTGTGCACCTATTACGTGCCAGTGAAAAGATATGACCCTCTCCTCTAGGGATGCAGTCTCTGGAGAGAGACAATCAAGCAAATAATTGTAAAATGGTACGATACAGGTAAGCACAGGGTTCTGTGGGAATTCAGAGGAAGTCTTCTTGGAAGATTTAATGCCTAGACTAACCACTCCGGTATCAGCAGTGAAAACGCCAGGAAAATCTAGGGAGACAAAGTGCAGTGAGGGTTCAATATGCGCTAAGGCCTGGGGAGCTAAGACCTGACGGAAAGATGGCACGAATAAAGCAAATCTAACTGCAATTAGAAGAGATTTGGGAATCGGCTGCATATGGATGGTGTTTCTGGCCGTGGATTTAGACAAAAGGGATCCCACGCCTCAGCACTTAGTGCCGCCTCCACAGCTGCCATCGAGCCCCACCCCCTTTCCGCTCAAGGGCTGAAGCCTCGGGGCAGCACCCTGAATCACGCAGCAAGGGCTCAGCCGGCCCTGAAGTCACGCGGTACAGGGCCACTGCTCCAGGGCCAGCGAGCCCATCCACACCTGCTCTGTCCCCGCCCCCAGGTGGGCACCGTCCTTGCCTGTTTTCCCAGCCTCACCCTGTCAGCACTTTCTGGCCTCGCAGCAGAAGAGAGCAAGAGCGCATCTCCAATGATCGGGTTTCAGGGCGGCACAACTCTCCTGTCGTGGCCTGTCACCTTGTGCCCCGATCCTACACCCTGCCAGCAAACCCATGCTCACCACCAAAGGACAGCTTTTCCCCCACAGACGCTCTGACCCGGCGGTTTCGGACCAAAGCCCTGGGTCTGCACTTGCCCGCTGCATTTGGAGGAGAGGCTACGAGCATCCCGCCATCGGGCTCTCCGAGCCCCTCTCTACCAGGCTGTGGCTCCCACACCTGCTCGTGGAGTCAACCGGTTCCATTCTCTCAAGGCTTCTCCCACAGGTCTTGTCTCCACATTCATTTTTCACTTTGTTTCCTGGCATCTCAAGGATTTGGCACCTGTATGGGGGGAGCGGCCTGCATACTTTTCACTTGACCTCAATAGCATAACGCCTCCTCCTTTCTATTCTCTTACACTTTAACGCTAATTCAAATTTACAATTGACACTGCTCTTTCTTATAAATATTACATTATAGCGTATTAAATTATGGCAGAGACCACGAGTATTTCGTGAATTTGTCTTTTCCAGAGCGCAGTAGCCTCTCTTGCACAAATCAGGTACGGGGTAAAAGGGAAAGACGATGAACGGCAGTAGTGGCTTTTGTTTATTTATTTAGAGAGAGAGAGACAGAGATTGTGGGCATGTGCAAGAGAGGGAGCGGCAGAGAGGGAGGGAGAGGGAGGGAGAGGGAGGGAGGGAGGGAGGGAGGGAGGGAGGGAGGGAGGGAGAAAGAAAGAGAGAGAGAGAGAGAGAGAGAGAGAGAGAGGATCTCAAACAGGCTCCTCGCTGTCAGCATGGAGCCCAACGTGGGGCTCGAACCCACAAACCACGAGATCGTGACCTGAACTGAAATCAGGAGTTGGATGATTAACCGACTGAGCCACCCGGGTGCCCAGGTAGCAGTGGTTTTAAAGTCAATAGTCCTTCTATTCCAGGTCCCTCAGTTGTAGGGATGCAACTTGGGGCAAGTTATTTCAGATCCCCACTTCCTCACCATAGGACTCGATGTGCACACCGTCCTGATGGTTTGCTAAGAGGCACAGATAAATAAGGTATGTTAAAGTGCTCTTTCTCTATCATTATAAGAAAGCAAACTGGGCCCAGGGCTTACTCTCAAGCAATTAAGAAGCAGTGGCTGGCAAAGATGGGCACATAAGCAATTCACAGAAGGCATCTGCATATACCCACCATTGCCGAGTCACAAACCCAGAGTGCCAGGAACTCCGGGCAGGGAGCAATTACTCCTCTCTGGACTCTTCTGAGGCTCAGCTTCTTCAGATGTAAAACAAAGGAACATCACCAGAGGATCGCCTTTCTCAGGCTAAAATCCCATGAATGTAGAGGAATTCAATCATAAAAATAAAACAAATCCTTGTACATCCCTCCAGGTGTGGAATTGGGGAAGTTCCACACCTTTCCTCATGTATGCCTCCACTAAATATTCAGAGCAGATTTCTTGGTTAAAAGTACAATTTTAGACCAATGAATCGCAGTCAGTGCATTCCTTCATAGTTTAAACAACTGTAATCTCTTTTCTTTTACTAAGTAGAAATTATCTAGCCACTCTGGAATTTTTATTTCATGTTCTTTATACATCAAATGTGTTCGCTTTTCTAAGAATTATTTAAGAACAAACACCTAATATTTTTCGGTATTGGAGACCTAATAGTCTTCGGTATGGAGACAGGCATAGAGCTAAACATACGTGAAGTGAATCTCACTTAAAACTAACCATTCGGTGGGATCAGTCTGCTAGTACCATCTGTTTTTACAGAGGATTGGGAGGTGAGAAACTTGACCAAGGCCGCTGGGTTGAGTGGTGGTGTGGCATGTGACTCCCGAGCATAATGCCTCCCCAAAACCATCCTTGTACATTTGGCATGCAGGGGAGGGGATCTCTTGAAATTGTAAGGATCCTGACGAGACCAGTGTATACACGGCTCCCCCCGAATGTAACAAAGTCATGGCACCGGAGTCCTTTTACAAACGATCAACTGTCACTGATGGACTTAATGCTGTCATTTGTTATTACATCCAGATTGGCTTTTTTTTTTTTTTTTTTTTACACATAGGTACATTCTCCCTCACAACCCTTTTATACATGTATACACATATGTAAATACAAGAGACCATAGAGGACACACAATGGTAGGTGTTCAACTAAATACCTGATTCGAGCTGTATCTTCAAGTCTTTTGGTTTTGAATTCTCTAATGACAACAGAGAGAGTTTAGAATACCATTTTCTGTTCAACCCCTTGACATAAATATACCTTGTTTAAAATTCTGTCTTAAAAAGGTGGTGAGACTAGGGGCATGCTATTAACCCTCTGATGATGACTTCCAAGTGTCTTCAAGCTTATGGATCATCAAATCTCTGTTAAATGTACAGAAAGGTTTTCAGTACTTCAACTGATTGTGTAAAACGTAATACTAATGAGAAGGGACAACTCACGAAGGCTTCTAAGAAAAAGGAAATCAGATATGGGTAAAAAACCATAGGAATAGGCGTCAAATAACCTGGGTTACTGGTTCTTCTCCCCTGAGCCTCGGCTTTTCCATTATTAAAATGGAAGCAATTTCTTCTTTATGGAGCCCCAAAAAAGATTAAACGAGGCTAGATGGATTAGCATGTTGTAAATTCTAGCCCTCTATGTAAATTATCTTCTTACCACTAGCATTACTACCTCTCTCTCTTCCTCAAGGAACTTCACTGGTCGTGATTACTTCCAAAATTTGATTTAAATTTTAATCACCATTCTTCCCCTGAGCTTACCACAATTTCTCTCAAAATATTCCAAAGCATCCCCCACTCACCCCGACACGTTATTTCACGCATTCAAGCGTCTAAGCACTCTGGCACGAATGTCATTTGACCCTCACACCGGCCCAGCAATGTGCACAGGAGACCATGGTTCCCATCGCAGATATGCCAATCTGCACCGCAGACATCCTCGGCTGGGGGCTGACAGCAAGGAAGTGAGTCAAGCCTCTTGATTCTCACCTACCGCGCTCCTTATGCTGCTGACAGGTCCCCACAAATGTTCTACACCCGAACTCACATCGCAAATCGCTGTTTGTGTGTGTGTAGACAGAGCCCTCCCTCTTCTCCCAACTAAGTCCAATGATGTGACCCAAGCATATGAAAGCTTTTAGCTTCTAAGAAGCTTTTGAAGGACTTTACAGGTAGCCTCAGAATCTCTCGTATTTGGCATTCAATGTGATATTGCAAAACATCACAGGCTGCAAAAATAACCACATAAAAAGGCATCAAAAATTTTAAACGGAAAAGTGTGGAGAATTAAATTATTCTAAATTTTTCCCCAAATTTGGCAACACAGTTCTTCAGGGGGTGAATAAAATATGATTTCTTTAAAGAATATGGTCAAATCCCTGTAAAAGCAAAATACGTGTAAATATTCATGGCTACAGAATGCTCCATGACTTAATCTATTGCTTACTAGTAGAGGTAATAAATCCATTCCAGTTTAATAGTCTCCATTTCTTGGTAATATTGGTTGGAAAGTTTCAAACAGGTGGTGCGTTTCCCCTCTAGGGTTGTTATTTGCTTGAGATAATTTTCTACTTAGTATTTTCAATTAGTAGCTTAAAAAAACCACACTTAGAAATGGTCTACCATAAAGTTTTGAATTTCATCCCCTGCTGGGTTTGCTTCTCTAGCATATAAAACTGAAGGGCATGTTTCCATTTTTAACTGATGTTATCTTCTGAAACTTTAAAAAAAAATGCTAGCAAGATCACACTTACACAGATGCATTTACAATAATTATAAAGGTAAGGTATAAATGCAAACAAAATCAAGGTACCTAACAGTGGGTATATTCACATTTGTATAAAAACCGTTTCCATAAGTACGTATATCCATACACCATGTCTGGAAGGAAACAAAAGGGAACCACTGACTTTCTGCTGTATACCATTTTCATCGTTTGAGTTTTGTGGCCACATATGTATTATTTCTTAAACATAAAAGCAAGTCAATCAGGACAAACACAAGGAGAGAAAACTCTCTCCAGCTGACCACTTGTCAATTGTTATTATAGGTCCCTAAAAAGAAGAGTTGAGGTAAGGTGGGCTGCTCCAAAAACGATCTAGAAAAGCCCCAGGAGCCTGTGCTGGCAGGCTTAGGATAGTGCTTCCATTAGGGTGCACAGGTTTGTCAGAAATAACCCCACAAATTCTCTCAGTACCTGTATTCAAACCTAGTAATCATCCCGCAGCTCGGAACTCGGGTTGGGGCGGGGGGGGGGGGGGCGCGGTAGAAGGAGAATTCCTGAGGACTGAAAATTGAAACGAGCTGAAGTGGCGAGTGAGGGAAAGCTAGCTTCACTGAGTGCTGTTATGTGTAGGCAACAAATCGAAACCACTTTGATTCCAATTTCTACGGTGACTCATTGGGAGTTTGTTATATTTAATTCCAAACTCAGCAGTGTTGTTTTATGCAAAGGAAGATGCTGAAAAGACTCCAACAATGAGCCGCCCGGTTGCCAGTGGAAAACTCTATGTACTTAAAACACACAGCTACTGTTTCCAGCTGAAATGCCTCCTGAAGCTATTCCTGTGCCAATAAACACCCACCGAGCCACTACGATGGGTGAGGTCCCGGGGACTCGGAGAGAGATGGGGTCCCTGCCCTACCACAAGGAGAGGGGGCAGCTGTGTGTCACCTACAGTACCACGGAAGAACCGCTCGCGGGGCGTCCACGCTAGAGCAGTGAGACATGGAAGGGACCCGTGTGTGCTCAGAGGCAGAGAAGGATCCACACAGGAGGCTCTTTTGAGTCAGACTTATCTGCTGAGAGTGGGAAGAAGGAGGCACTTCAAGCGGGGAAATTACATCTGCACAGGCACAGAGGTGTGAAAAAGGATGTTAAATGAGAGAAATATGGGGCGCCTGGGTGGCGCAGTTGGTTAAGCGTCCGACTTCAGCCAGGTAACGATCTCGCGGTCCGTGAGTTCGAGCCCCGTATCGGGCTCTGAGCTGATGGCCCGGAGCCTGGAGCCTGTTTCCGATTCTGTGTCTCCCTCTCTCTCTGCCCCTCCCCCGTTCATGCTCTGTCTCTCTCTGTCCCAAAAATAAAAAAATAAAAACGTTGAAAAAAAAATTAAAAAAAAATGAGAGAAATATAAATTCTGAACAGCTAAAACATAAACTTCAAAAGACCTAGCATCAGGATCGTGCTGGCGGGGTAACAAAGAGCCGGTCAGCTCAGAGAGGGTCGTCTCTGTCACACAAAGGAGTTTAGATTTCACCTGTAGCCACAGCGGAGCTTCCCGCAGCGACCGACTCATTAGACTGCACGCCAGAAACCACTCTGGTGCAAGCAAAAAGCAGGTAAAGCCTAGAATCAGGAGCTTTAAGTGACAGGATGTCACTTTCCACCAGGGCAACCTGGAGCGAGTAACTGGATTTCTCCGAGTCTTATATTCTGCAAAATGGGCTTGCTCAAAGGATCAAGTGGCAGAATAAATGGGAGAGGTACTTTAAGACAGCCAGTGCCTTCTCAGGGTTAGTCTGATCTTTCTAGCGTCCACTGAAAATTCCCATAGGCCAGACCCTTGCTGCTACTGCCCCCCCCCCCCCCCCCGCCACGCACATACGCCTCTTGACACTTTTAGCTGGACAGAGGAGACCCTGCTGGTCACAATGAGGTCTGGTCACAGACTGAATTTCTATCCTTTCCATCTGGGGTCAGGCAACTCTTCAAAGCTTTGAGTTTTATGGAGTAAAATTTCAATACTCTCTCAAATACTTTGTGAAAAACTGCCACAGTATGCAGGATGGGCGCAGGGATGCTTCAGTGCCTTCGTCATGCTGTTCCCTTTGTTTGGAAGGCTCTTCCCCTCCCATCTTCCTGGCTCTGCCCTCGTCTTTTTGTCCTGTCAAAAGTCACTTTCTGAATTGAGGCCTCTCCTGAGCCTGTTTAAATTGTGCTCTCCACACACAAGCGCACGCACGTGTTGCTTACTCTTCTTTGCTTTTTGTTTTCATAGCTCTTGCCCCCATTTCACAGAGTATATATTGTATTTACTTATTTTGTTGATGGTGTCCTTTCCTCAATGGAATGTAAGTCCCAAAAGGGCAAGGGTTCTTATGTGTCTTGTGCGCTTGTGTTTCCCCAGGATCTAGAACATGGCCTGGCATAATCACCTGATAAATCCCTGAGCGCATGCACACACACACACACACACACACACACACACACACTTCAATCATTTCACATGTGCTGAAGAATTATTCATTAATTTTCAATAATCTACCCAGTGAAGATTTATTTACTCCTTTTTATTATCCAGGTCCTGCTCTAAGCATTGGGAAAAACAAATACCACTCAGACACTGGCCTCAAACAGCTCATTATCTAGTGAGATGAAAGATACATAAATGCAAAACGAGAGTGTAAGCACAATGACTGGAGTAAGTACAGGCCACTACAGATGTCCACAGAAGAGCACCAAACACAGCCTGGGAGCACTGCCGAGTGACGGCAGGGGACAGGAACCCAGCCTGGGCGAGGTAACACCTGAAGCAAGTAGCTAAGCAAAGAAATGCTGGGGGAAAACATCATAGCAAAGAACACAGGTTTGAAGACAAGGAAAGAGAACGCACAGGGCATCTGAGAAATTTAAGTGGCTTGGTATGGCTGGGCAAAGGAAGATGGAGTTGGAGAAAGAGGCAGAGGCCAGACCGTGGGGGACATGCAGACCTTGCCCGGACAACAGGAAATCACTGAGGGATTTTAGGCACAAGGCAGGGTGACCAGATCTCCATTTTAGAAACACCACTCTGGCAGATGTTTGGGAAAGAATACAAACCTAACAAAAGCAAAGACAGGGTGGTGTTTATGAGATGGTTACAGTGCTCCAGGTGAAGAACCATGGAGCCCGGAGACTGAATTAATTTGAGGACCTGGGGCAGAGAGAAGAAAAACAACTGGAGAGGTGTTCGACCTCTCCCACTCCCTTTTAACACATCTATCTGGAAGAATTTCAGAACATCTTTGCATCTTGATGTTAAAAAAAATCATGGGTACTTTCTACCTCTTCAGCTCACCTTTTAGACTACCAACCGACCAAATGCTTTCCACAGAACTGCCACGAAGTCCCTGAAGAATGGGCTGGCCCCTGAGCCGGCCATGTGCTGTCTTAACGCTACCGGAAGAGACACCTGTTTCTGTCTGCAGCAGCCGAGAACTTAGAAATAATGTGTTGAAGCAAACACGCAGGGCTACGTGGACTTTACTGTTTCTGTTCCCATGTGGCTCTACTGCAGTTTCCTGAAGAGAGGACCCTGAACAGCAGCTGCCTTTTGCTACTGGGCCCAGAGACAGAGGAGGAGCAGGTGTCCCGAGCCACGCCACAGGGTGGATGAAGAGTCTAACAACCAAGAATCAGAGGCCCAGGGCTAGGGCAAGACAAGACAGCTCTGACGGACATCTTCAAAGGAAGGATAGTTTGATAGGAGGACGGTGACGGGAACAAGGCCCAGAGTTGACGGGTGGCGGGGTGACATGAGATGGAAGGAAGAAACAGAAATTGTGGTTAAGGGTAAGAAAAGGGCAAGAATCAAGTCTCACTGTTCTTCTCACTGTGATGCCAGGCTCCAGGTTGTTCACACTGGGCACTTGATAAACACTGGATCTGTGGCAGGATATACAAAATACAAGATCTGGAAATAAAATGTTCACACTTCTACTCAGTGAAAAGAACTGCTGGGAACACGGAGGAAACCAAGATGGAAGCACTTTTACTTCTAACCCTGAGCTTTCCATGTTCTTTGTCTCTTCCCATGGTTGAGTTGGGGAGATTTTCAATGGGGCTCCTTATGGAGTGACTGCAGGATCTGAAGAAGGAAACAGTGACTGCCAGATATAAAAGTTGGGGTGGACTTGAATGGTTTTCTCCCAACTCACCTCTCTCACAAACAGTACATGATTTAAGGACTTTCAACTTTTGGCACAAATAATTTTTTATAAAAATAATTTATTATCAGGGAAAAGAGGAACATATGTTGTACTAGAATTCTCCTCCAAGAGGACTACTTTTGGAGGAGGACTACTTCAATTAAGATTTTTTAAGAAACGACACTGAAGACTGGGCCAAAATGTAGCTCTACAGCAAGCTCTTTGGCCCTTACGGGCCCAGCGAGTCTGTGGTGCATCGGTCTGCAGTGCTTTCCTGCAAAGCCCGTCCAGTCCCCTGCATGTAACTGTCTTCTCTGCATTTATAGTAAGCGGCCGGTTCATGGCGCTCAGGCAGCCATATTCGTCTTTTCGTCTTAATGCTCAGAGCCCACGGCACGCTTGAGGTACCCAGATGACTGACCTTTCAATGCTCTGTATTCATGGAAAGTGCAGCACAGTGCTAGGCACACAGTGTGATCTTGATACAGAGTATGTACATGGGAACAAGAGAGGGCGATCCCACTCCAGCACTTGGATCCCATGCCAACGGCACCCGCTTAGAAATCGCGGTCAAGGAAGTCCTGAGGACACAACTGACTTGTGTTTGTAATAAGGCACAGTGCTTTGGGTCAAAGTAAAACTTCACTGCGTTTCAACACGCTTGGTGTTTTGGAGTAAATTACTTGTTGCTTATGTATGTGCCCAACACTAACGAAAGACAGACACCGGCAAATCTGCCGCACACATTCTCTGACGGCCACCTAACATTAACAAAGACAGTGAGTACGCTGTTCCGGAAGGACATTCGCCACGCTTCCACCTATGTGATCACTTCTGTCCCTCAATTTACAGCGCAGTGGTTCAATTTGTTATTTCACACAGAAACATACCTGAGACATAAAAATAAAACAAAGGAAAATTACTAGAGTATGGAATCAAGTCACTGCACAAAGCAATAGCTATAAAAGACAAAACAAAAAAATTATATGTATGTATACACACACACACATACACACACACACACACACACACACACACAATCCCCAAAATAAAGTAATATATTAAGTAGCTAAAAAGAAGAAAACGTTCCTTACTTGGCCAACTGTCATCATGATAAAACTATGCCTGAGGACAATACAGGTCTAATAACAGTATGCCCTTGCAAGATTAACGTGTGTTCTAGATGATCCCCTCTCTTTCTCTTTTTAAAGAAAAATGGATGAATGAGAGCCATGAATTTTTGCCACAAAGGGAATGTTTTCATGTCTTTGTAGATTCCTAGAGATGTTTGGGAAGGCTGAGGCAGCTAGAACTTTGATACACACTTGGGTTGTAAAAGTACTTCTTTAAAGTGTGCTCTGAGGTCAGGAACAGAAAGAATCCTGCCACGAAATCTGACCTTTTATCTGTACACATAGTGGATTTCAAAGTCCGATTTGCTTATCTACTCTTAAAGTAGTAATTCTCTTAAAAATAGCTCAGTACAAGGGCACCTGGGTGTCTCAGTGGGCTGGGCGTCCCACTTTGGCTCAGGTCATGATCTCACCACTCATGAGTTCGAGCCCAGCATTAGGCTCTGTGCTGACAGCTCAGAGCTGGAGCCTGCTTCTGATTCTGTGTCTCCCTCTCTCTCTGCCCCTCCCCCACTCATTCTCACTGTCTCTCTAAGTATAAATAAACATTAAAAAAATACACCAGTAAAAAAAAAAAAGTAGATAATTTCCCAAGGCTGATAATTAAAACTGGTATATATACAAGTAAACCTAGAGGGCTTTGATTTTCCAGTGGCATCCGTAATAAGTCTGCGTCCACAAAAGAATGCACACATAACTTGAGGCCACATTTATAAGTTATGTAAAAGTTGTCTGGAGCTTGGTGGCAAGTAGACATAACATGTTTCAACATTTCATCGGCACAGTAACTACTCTCGTATTTCTGGCTTAAAAATAAATAAAAGTACAGCACTGCTCAAAGAACTGCATTGCCTACTGTCCTAAATTAGAGCCATCTTCCTTTCGGGAGGTGAATTAAACACTCAATTCTCCATTTCTCCTCTCCTACTACTTTAACCTTTCCTAAGAAATTGTAAAATAAAATAAATGACAGCAAAGTTGTGGGAAGAATCAGCATTCACAATAACATGAGAAACTACCTCTTCCAGTGCCTGGAAAAGTTATTACATCCAACGCTGGGAATGCATTCTGGATATAAAGCACATCAGTCCCTCCAAAGATAAACATGTGTTTTAACTATTTTAGACAAGTAACTCAGCTCTGCTTGTTAATAAAGTGGAAACGAGGAGGACTCACCCTGTAAAGAGGATGGCACTTGTCCCTGAAACATGGAGCCAGTCGGGCATAGATCTGGAGGCTATAGTAATATGCTGCCAGCTGGAGAGATAAAGCAGAGTGGGCCTGCTTTTCAAAGCACTTGTTAGCATCTAACACCTAGAAAGGAACATGACAGAATGAACTCAGCTGAAAGGAAATTAAGAAAATCATCATAAGCCATTACATTTCTAGTCATCACTACAGAATTTATGTTCAAAGTCTCCATCACATCAACGCAAGCTCACGCTCAACTGAACAGGACGACGTTAAAATTCAGAAGACACTGTAAAGGCAGATCCTGTGATGGAGAGGCAGATTTTGAAATGAACACTTCAGCTAAAATGGTAGAATTTGCTCTCTGAATACTGACACCACAGTCCTTCCAGCACATAAGAACAATCAGAAGGAAGTGAGACATATAACAATTTATTTGGTGAAAAATCCCCAGGACAGATTTTTTTGTTTGTTCATGAAGTCCCTTCTTGGTAACGGCAAACTCACCTGTGGTAAGGCCAGGAGGTACGCCAGAGCCAAGGTCATGTCACTTGGTAAAGCATCACTTGCCAGCTGCAGCAGAACTGAAGGCAGGGGAAAAAAATGCATGATTTTACTTGAAGATCTATACGACATTCGTGGTTACTACGTGCCATGTTTTCAGTCCTACATGATTTCAACAGATACCTAGCTCGAGAGGACTCTCTGAGACCTTTCACAAAGGTCTATGCATACCATCTAATACAGATCACATGAAACCATGCTATTAAACAGTAACCTTGCCTTAACTCAGACAAACTGTGCTATTCATTACACTTTTAAATAGGAGAAAATTCTGTTAGTGCAGGTACAAAGTCTAAGTGCAAAGAGATCAGTGAGGATGGTTTCTTACAGCTAATCTTTTGGTTATAAAGGCCCAAGCCATGCTATAAAATTATATGTATCAATGACAGCTGACATGGTAACTGAGCATATGAGCAACAAAGAGCAAAGCAACAAGAAAGCTATGTGAGTGCAAATTTAGGATAAATCTTTTGAGTACTACAATGAATAGGTTTTGTTCCTTCCAAGAACATCCCTCTTCATCACACTCCACAAAAAGCCCTTGCTTTGATTATATAAGATCTTAAGATTCCCAACTATTAACAACTTTTCCACACATTTTTTTTATATAAGCAACAACTTATCAGTCTCATGGCTTTAATAAAAGAGAGCACACTACCAACAAAGCCTGTGTTTATGCGTGGTTTGTATTAACACGGGATTCATTTAGGGTTTTAGCGACAAATACCAGGTAGTCATATGTAATCACAATGTAAATCCTTTATTTTTAAAGGACACAGAATCTCATGATCTGCACTGATGAAGGAGAACTGTTACGTGGATAATCCAAAGTAAATGATATTTGACTTCAGAAATACACCATATAATATTTTTCCAGAAGATTTACCTTCCTAATTGTGTCTCACTTGAACTAAAATTTAAGTCATTTATATAATCTGAGTTTGGCTAACAGTCTGGACAATGAGACACTGGTGGGGCGAGGAACCACCTACAAGTGGATGAAGTGTCAAAAGCTGACTTAGAATTCAGAATCTCCTGTGGATGACTCACGGGAGGGATCTGAGCTTTCTCTGCTGCACCTTACACAGGCAATATTGGTTCTCTAAATACTCATTTCCTCTGTATTCTCCAAACCTTACGGACCAAATTGGACCACCAGTCAGCACTTCCGAGGAATCGCACTATTTTAGAGAGGTTTTCCACTCAAAAGCTACTCATTTCAAGGCGCATCTGCAAATTCATTCCTTCATTCCGTGGCAATGAGAATCTTCTCTGAACCAGACATTGCCCTAACAATCAGTCTCTGCCCTTTGGGATAAACACACTAGGACAAGAGAAAGTCTCCAAATAAATAATAAAAAATACAATGCAAAGAGCCCAAATCAAATTTTCTACAAATAATTATGAGAGCGAAGAAGAAACAGTACTGGTGAGTGTGTTGTAGAACACTATTAAAACTGAAGGATGAAGGCTTAGCTCTATCTTTGGGACGCCAGAAGATAAAGCAAGAAGAGCATGTAAGTTTAATCTGCGAACATTCTGGACAATATGTGGCAAATTTACTTCGTGTCTAGAAATTGCATACTGTACACACACACACACACACATGCATAAAACCCCTGGGCTACCATTTTGACTTCTACCTGCCTTATATCTTCTACCATTTGATGCCTGCCTAATAGTCCTTCAGGATCCATGTTTTGGAGGGAAAAAAAGTCCGATAGTTTCACATACTAGTGATTTTTCCCTTTTAATTTTCTTTCTTACATTATTTCTTATAAAGTGACCTACAGTCTCACCTAGTTTTTTCCTCCTCCCATTCTGTTTTCAGATACCTCCTTTCTTTGTGCACAAGGGAAACCAATTTTCAAATAAGCATATCTGAACCCACTCATCAAAAGAGCCCAGTCCCCTCAAAGTTCAGGAGCTTTTACTCAGGTGTGTGGCTGTTTCTCTGGCTATTGAAGGGGCGTCCCTCTTAAGAGTTGTGACAGGGGCCAATCTGACGCCTATCTGTCATAATACCAGTTCCATTACTATCTTCCAGTCAGATCTATTTTTTTTAATATCACTGACTTCATCTTTCACTCCATTTAATGTGCATATTTCTGTGTCCCCAAACCAAAGCACCCTCCAGTGAGAAAAATACTCCAGGAGATATTCCAATGAATATGCTACAGACCCTGAAGGAAATTCCAAAACAAAAACAACCCAACAACAAACTAAAACGACAGAAAGGTACAACTGACAACATAATTGAAATAGATGCAGAGTCCTCAGGAAAGATCATTCAAGGGGAAGATCTTCATCTGAACACCTAAATTCCAGTAGGTTTATTTTAAGAAGTTATATTATTACAAAGATACAACTGACAAGATGATCTCTAGCATTTCTTGAACATATAATAACTGAATACAAAGCTTATTACAGCAGGAAAGATAAAAGAAATACTTCATTTCCATTAGCTCGGAGTATGACAAAAATCACCCTCAGAAAAAAGTCTAAAGAATCATCACTGTTACTTTTACCAGTAACAATAATCACCCTAAAATATAAATGTTTGCTTCAAGTGAATAATATCCACACAGATTTTATTTCACACGCACAAATGTGTTTATCTTTTTTTTTTTTTTTTTTTTTTCTATTTTATGATGCTTTGACACTCTGGGTGTTTGATAATCCTGGAAAGACTGCCCTTCTCAGAGCTACAAATTCCTAAAGATAGCAAACAAACTACTCTGAGCACATCTCTGATATGCAAACCAACCAATTTAGAGCCAATACTCTGAACCACCTTCTCTCCAGTGGCTTTTATATTCCTCCACTCTAACCACCCCAGGGCCAGCCACTGGACAACCAGAGAAAACTACAGCCTGGAGTCTTACAAAATTATTCAAACAATCTATTTTAGGCTCGCTCAAATTTGCCTACAATCCCTCCCCTACTGTTCCCATGGAAAGTACAATAAAGACTTTTGCCCAGGCTTTCCCCTCCCACCTCTGCCTCCTCTGCCTCCGACCCCAGGCTGACCCAAGTGTTCCCCTGTGCTGAGAAGGAAAGCTGGCAAGAAGTGATTTAAAAAAGGCCAGCCAGGTGTCCGAGGCCGGATACTCTCCTTGCATGCTTTTGGCTTCTGTAATCCTGCTTGCCTCTTGCATCAGCCAACTGCCCACATAGCACAACTGATAACGCCTCCCACCCACCCCGTGCAGCCAATAGAAGGTTTCCAATACCCGGAAGCTAGCCAGGCATAAAAGAAGGCCAGCGCCAGGGCTCATGGCTCAGCCTTTGGAGGTGACTCCGCTGGGCCGACCCTGGTGCGAAATAAACAGTCTGCTCTGATTCCCCGAGTACATGTCGCTTGTCTCTTCCTGGGCGTCAAGTATTTGCTGTAACAATGGGGCTCTGGGTGGCCTGTCCTGCCTCCTATGTCTAGGGATCTGCAAATATAAACTTCCTTCATGACCATCATTTCCACACCTGGGTGTCTTACCATACCTAACATAAAACCAAAATGCCAGGTACATTTTGGAACAACTAAAACAGCATCTATAAACTATAAAAACAGGCAGAATGATACAGTAATTTGGGAACCATCTTCAGAAAGAGAACCCAGACCCACCATTGATTTATTGCATGGCTCTGTGTCCCAGAATTCAGAACATTCTGAACTTTCAGGAAGTTATGCTAGAAATGTATCACATATGACATGATACCTTCAGCACGTTCTGAGAGCACCCAGAATCAAAGACATTACATTTCTGCTGTAAAACATTTGAATGCTCACACTAGATGAGATAAAGCAAAGATTAAATAACCTCATGTCAGTTTAATTCAGGTTTTGATGCCAAACAAGTTATAAGAAGTCCTTTTGGTTTTCGAAGCATTGTGAATTTTAGATCAGAGCCTTAGTTTTCAACGCGTATCATCTCTTTAGCATATAGAAAGCATCTAGAAGTTCCCGCCCCCCAACAAAAAGTTAGACTTGAGGGAACAAATGACTTTCTTCAGTTAGGACACTTTTTGATTCCCCCCCAAAGATGATAGATAATAGGTTCTTCTGTTAAGAACTGCCAGAGCGGTAACAGAGGCAATTACTTCCATTTCATATAAATCATAATAATTATTATTTTTTTAATGTTTATTTATTTTTGACAGAGAGAGAGAGACAGAGCACGAGCGGGGAAGGGGCAGAGGAAGAGGGAGACACAGAATCTGAAGAGGCTCCAGGCTCCAAGCCATCAGCACAGAGCCCGATGCGGGGCTCGAACCCACGAACTGCAAGATCGTGACCTGAGCCGAAGTCAGACACTCAACTGACTGAGCCACCCAGGCGCCCCTGAATCATACTTGTTAATGGATTAGCTGCTGCATTTAGGCGTGGAGATGGGCTGCAGCAGGACGACAAGAGCAGACATGCACACACCCGAGTAGCGGGTGCACTTCTGCCATCCCTGCTGTTACTCAGCCTCTTCTCACTGGGACCCGACCCTCACTTAGCTGCTCCTCCAACCTGTCTGTGGAAGAAGCTCGCGGTTTTCCTCAGTCAACAAAAAAGAAAGTCCCTTTCTACCGGTCCTGTGCCAACACATAAGTAAATCACACCGGTCTTGGGAAAAAAGGTTCCTCCCTTGGGAGCTCTCCCTTCTAACCCACTCTGCAGGCCTCGCCATCCTCTCTCAGATCTCGCCGAACCACAAGGCACTGCCACCTGGTCCCTCCTTGGCTTTCAGGGTCACAGGGTTCCCCGCAGCTCTCCTCAAATGACCCTCCTCCGTGTCCACGTCACCAGATCGCCTTCTCCTCGACCGCAGACTGTGGGAATTCAGTTAGACTATTTCATCCCTACCTGTCAACTCCACTTCACAGTCTCTTCCCAGGAGAACTCAGCCGTGTTCTTCATTTCAGCTGATACCTCAGTACTTTCCTAATCTTTATCTCTAGAGCCCTGATCCGTTTCCTACGACTTATATTACCGACCGGTTATTGTGACACTGCCACTCAAATATCCCCCCACGTTACTAATTCTCTCCTCGGTATCATTCATATTTCTGAAAAGGGTGCACTACTCTTCCAGTTAGCAAAACACAAAATCCCAGAGTCATCCTGGACTTCACCCTCTCCCCTGCTTCCAACCGTCAGCCACCCAAGCAGGCTGATTCATTTCCCAAGAACTCATTCCCATAGACTTTCTACTTCCACTGCCACACACCCTCCTTTAAAAACTGGAATCTTTCAACCCTACTTGATGCCTTCCAATCCATTCCAATCCATTTTAAAACCGTACTTTCATACTAACTTCCTGTTATTTTTCATCAAGCATCAGTGTAATTGTGTCTCAACAGCTTAAAACACACATATACACAAACGCAATGCAGATATGCAGCTCTTCAATGGTTTCCCATTTCCTGAAGAATGAAAATTAAATTTTATTTGATGTTCAAGGTCTCGATAAATATGGGCCAACCTTAATTTACAGTTTTAACTGGTATTATCCCTGTCCTACACACCAGCTAAATTAGTCTGAATCTCTAATGATTTATATGCAAACTCTCTGCCTGCATTCATGCCATTTCTTTACCCAGCAATAATTATTAGTAGTATAAAACAAAAATACCTATAATTTTTAAAATATCTGCTCCAACAAGCCAGATATGAGAAAGATGCTTTGCATGAATTAGCTCTAATTCTTTTTGCATCACAAAAACCCCCCAAAGGAGACAGTGTTATCTTGCTTTCTACACGGGCTTGGAAAGCTAATGTAAATCACCTACACTCAGAAACGTAGCTAATTTGTAAAGACAGTGTTGTGAACAAACTGTCTGTGCTCCCTTGAAATGTATTTGTTGAAACCGCAATCCCTAGTGTGACGGTATTTGGAGATGGGGCCTTGGGATGGTAATTAGGGTTACATGAAGTCACGCCTCTGGGCATTAAAACCTTCTAGGCAGTATGGAGACTCCAGGACTTCTGCAAAGTGAAAATCAAACCCCACATACAGGAAGCTGCTCAGTCTTTGAATCTGAAGCCACTGAAGAACATTCGACAAAATCATCAGTGAGGATGTGAAGGAGACTGATCCCAAAAGGTCTCACTGGGATTCACCAGGTGTCATGATGACTACAGACTGAGTCGGCATGATTTTACTGTACCATTAAGGTATATGGGGGGCGGTGGGGGGAGGAAGCCTGCCTTACATTTAAAAGTGTATATGAATTTAATTTGCAATGCTGGCTCTAAAGTCTTGAATATAATGCATTTTCTAAACAAGTTATACAGTCAAAATCAGATGAAATCTATGCATAAGCCTCCAAGCACTAATTCTGTGCAAACTAAGTGCCTCTGGAAAGCACTCTATGATAAATTTAATTCCAGAACTAAATTCACATAGGAGAGCTGCCCATATTATTGATTTGGAAATCATTAGCCATTAAATCATTCATTTAGCTAAATAAATAATGATCAATTTTCTTCAGCTAGTCTCCATAAAAACCTTTTCATCAACTTTATTAAAAAATTCTGAAAAGCCAGATCATATTGGGAAGTTTAATTTGTATTATGACCTATTTCTGAACCAAAGTTAGAAGTCATATTATCACAATTTCTATTTTGGGTCAGTTAGCCTATATCACTCTTCAAATCTGCTGAGTTTCTGACAAATATCTGATTTTATAAAGTACCCAAAGACACCTACCTCAGATAAAATAGCATTATCAAGGGATGTCAAATGTTGACAGTGCTTATGAACATGCATCATAAGTTGCATCCCCAAATGTAAACTAAAGAGATTATTAAAATCACCTCTACATTTTAAAAAAAAATTCATTTTTAATATATACAAGCATTCTGAAATCTTTTTCCCACTCAACTGAATAATATTGGGAAAAAATTTTTAATACTTCAACGGACTTGGATTCTTTCCCTTGGTGGAGTAGTAAAATCTGAGCGTCAGAAAAGACAATTTGATGAAACACCAGGACATGAAAAAAAACCACCTGCAGTCCCACTAAAATCTCACAGACACTACTAAGAACAGCGCACATGCCCCTGGGAAGTTAGAGTCGGATTCGCCAAGAGCGTGGCCTCAATTCCTGTCCCAGCAACTGACGCACACACTGTGCTCACTCTTGTCACCGTGGAGACGCTGATTTCACGTCTGCCATATGGAAAACCTGAGCAGGCCTGTACACCTTAGAAACAGATAGGACACGCAGGGTTTGACCCCCAATGGGAAGAGAACAGACACAGACATAACAGGTATCGGTGGCATTCTCCGGATTGCCAGGTGAGAGGTTTACAAAGCAAGTGTGTCGGTTTGAAGAACAGACACGTGATGGGTAGGGAGATGCTAGCGTGTTAAGTGAAACTTCCAAAGGGTCTTCACCATGGCTTCCCAAGTGAATCGCCTTAGGAACTCTAAAAATATTTCATGCATGGGCTGCACTTCAGACGTTCTGAAATACAAGGTCTGTAGTGGATCCCAGGCATCAGCACTTCTTAAAAATTTTTCCAAGGGGCTCTAATGCGAAACAACTCCCCCTGCTCTTTTGATCTACGTTGCCCTTCTTCATCCTTCAAATCCCAGGTCAAGTATCACCAGCTTGGAAGCCTCTTCAGGCCACCTTTCCACATGGCTGTCACACGTCTATAATCCCAACACCTCTTGCGTCTGCTCTCATAGCCCTTATCACACACAAATGTGTCTGTCTTGTCTCCTCACCTGGACAGTAAGCCCTTGGAGGACAAGACCAGGTCTTCTGTGACTTTATATTCCAAGTATGTGGACAATGCCAAGCACACAGGTAGCTCAAGGACCACTCCTTCAGTGAGTGAAGGACGTACGGTGAGAAAAGGCACTGGAAGGGGTCCCCTGGTCCATCATTAGGCACGTGTCCCCTGCTCCACACAGCGCCTGAAGAAAGTCTCTCTAACCTGCTTCATGTTTCAAGATCACTTGAATGTCCCATCATTTAGTTACCAAGTGCAGCAGAGATGGTCAAGTACTCTCAAGACCCTATGAAAAGGGGAGGCCTACTAACCCAGAAATCTGCACCTCATGAGGGCCTTTCACTTTCTCAAAAAAAAAAAAAAGAACACAGCTCTGGAAAATAGCAGAAGCCTTAAATACACTGAGAAATCAGTCTGAGACGGGATGCTTGCTCTAAGAAGGCATCTGCAGGTTGGACAATGTGATGCCACTGTTTTGCCTTTGGGCGAAGCATACCTTTTGTATGACAGATACTCTCATCAGCACATATATGTATGATGCAAGCTAAGCAAAACACTGTATCAATCCATGTTTCCAAACTTCCCGGTTATGATTTTAGTCCATTATTATGCCAATCAATGGGTGATACACTTCAACATCCAACCCACTATTTTCCTAAGGTCTTAGATTCTACCTGTGCAAAGCAGCTCAATAACCATTCATACTTTGATCCACAAGCAAACAATTACAGAGAATTTATCCAGAAACAGGTCTGAGGAACAAATGGGTGAAACAGAGGACACTTCCTACTCCTCTGGTATCCCTGCAGAACATGAGTATGGACAGGTCACATGTGACAAGATGAAAAAGGTCACGTGTGATAAGATGAAAAAGGAACAAACAGTGATGCCATTTTGAGATGCTTTTACTCTTCAGGACAATTTTTTCTCCTGCAAACTCCACCCTGCAAAAAAATGGTATCTTCGACATATTAACAAATTTTGAACAGAAAATATCAAACTAAGTGACACTGGCATGTTTTTGTTCGTTGCTGTTATTCTTTTTGATTCGAGGTCTGATGCAGTCCCCTGCAGAGGCTGGTAGAATGGGGAGAATACTACCCACGGCAATGATCAACGCTGAATCTGAATTCACTTCAACCAACCACTGGCTGCGTAACTTAAAACAAACAAAACAATGGGGCGCCTGGGTGGCGCAGTCGGTTAAGCGGCCGACTTCAGCCAGGTCACGATCTCGCGGTCCGTGAGTTCGAGCCCCGCGTCGGGCTCTGGGCTGATTGATGGCTCAGAGCCTGGAGCCTGTTTCCGATTCTGTGTCTCCCTCTCTCTTTGCCCCTCCCCCGTTCATGCTCTGTCTCTCTCTGTCCCAAAAATAAATAAATAAACGTTAAAAAAAAAAAAAAATTAAAAAAAAAAAAACAAACAAAACAAAAATAAAAACAAAACTATTCTTATCTCTGAGACATGCTTCTTTACACTGTAAAATACGACTGATGGGAACTATCAGGTGGTCTGTTATTCAGATTAAATAAAATACTGTACTAATGGCATTTGATACGGGGCTTCTCTTGCAGTAGGCAAAGCAAATGCCGCCTACCAATAAATGTCTATGGAACTGAAAAAAAATACTTAAAAGACAATCAAAAAAAAGAAAAGCAAGCAGTAATAAAGAATAATTAAAAGGGGAAACAGCAACGTAACTACGCTCTTCATGTATATTCAGCATTGTTTCTAAGACGTGCCATGAATTTAATAATAGCTTTTTGGAGAAAAGCAAACAAACAAAAATGTACTCATCAATTGTGAGACACCCTGATTTCAGAAATAAGAGGTAAAAAAAAAAAACATACATTCAGAACTGAAGGAAAAAGGTATACTTAATAAAAACCTCTAGTATTCAAGAGGCCCACACAGTAGATAGAAAAGTGGTATTTGTTCCCCCTCTTTCCAACTACATATAAATACTGATTGAAAGAAGGATTATCCAAAAATGAGTGACAAGAACAGGATTCTGGGAAAATAGCAGTTCTATTCCACATACACATTTTCCCCAATTTTATCCCATACATCCATGTGCTCAGTTAAGACAGCATCATCCAGATTTACTGGTGGTGAGAGACAGTCAGAAATATGTAAGTGGCAGGTGTGGATAGGTCTGCCAAGGACACAATGTTTTGCCCTCCCTCCTCTTTTCTTCTTACTGATGCCTGGAATATAGACAAGATGGCCGGAACTGCGGCAGCCTTTAAATCATGAGGTATTCACTATGGATGACAGAGCAGAGAGAGAGGGAAATGAAAGAAAACAGTTGAGGCAACTATCCTGGAACCTTAAAAAGAAGTAAGGAGATGAAAGAGAAAAAAACATACAAATGGTAAGATGCCATTGGTGAACTTGCGTACATTGAATTCTTTTCAAAAAATTCTACATGGAAAGATATGCTGCCACACAGAAAATTCTTAAATGAAATACACATCTACGTTCTGTGAAGCAAATACTTCAGAGTTCTTAATTAACACATAAAATCGGAAAGCATCGAATATTTATTGAGCACTTTATACCATTCACTGTAACAATCACTTCACATAATTAGAAACTTAAATACAGGAATCCTATCATCCTTATCCTTTTAAATCCTCAATATTAGTAAGTATCCAGAAAACGGAAGGTACTCAATAAATGTTTTAAATAAGTGAATGGTGGTGTCAGGTTAAGCTATTCAAAACTACTGAAAACTTATATTCTTGTTTTTCCCAACTTCCATTCACTCATATAGTTTTTCACTTATGGATCTCCTAGTAAGACTTATACACAGTCAAGGAGCTGGAACTTTCTTTCATACCTTCTGTTGTTGGAAATACCTCCTCCCCTTCAGTTTTCGTCTCAGCCAGTTTTCCAGTTCTTAGCAATACTTCTGCAAAGCTTTCTACTGGAACGTGCTGATACGGGTCACAGGTCACTGCAGACTAGACAGAAGCGGTTACACCATTTAGTAGGGTGTCTTTTCTTCTATGAAGATGTTCTAAGAACAGAATCATAGGCTTTTATATCTTCTGATGATGCGAATTATAACTTCTCACTTACTAAAGCACATCATTTTATGTAAAGTTTCAAACAGATTTTAATCTCACAATAGGGCATAATAGACACAAGTCATATAAAACCAGTGAATAACATGAGTACGAAGCCAAAGATGTACATTTTCCACAATATTTTAGGTTTTTTTTACTGAAATGCCACAAGAGCATGACAGTTGAGCGTACATTCTTAGGCGCACTGTCCTTACCTCTGTGACAAAGGGATCGGAGAGGACAGATTCATAAAAAGGATGGTAGCCTTGTCTTTCTAGCCCTTCATTGGCTATGGTTCCCGTTGGATAAGCACCGCCAAACTCTCGCCCCTAAATAGAACAAAGTGAAGAACAGTGGGTAAGAAGAAAGGCCCTGGGGGTGGGGGGAGAAGGGAAGCAGGGGTGATTTCAGGAGAAACTGACCCATGAGCAGTATGTGAGCTACAGAGGGTGTCACGGCGACACAGACACCCAGCAGAGGACGTAGGAGTCACAGCTGCCCTCTAAGCGGCGTTTCCACCTGACCCTGCAGCGCCTCTGGATTCTCCGGTCACTTTGACATCAGGGAATCAGAAACAAAGAAGCAATCAGTGTTCGACTCACGGCAAGGTTTCTAGCCTAGAGTCAGAATAACCTTCCTCAAACATCACTTGGTACACATAGCTCCCTTGCCCAGCTTTGAACAATACCAACAGGTGGCAGCATCAAGTCTAAACCACGTAAAATAACACTTAAAGTTCCTGGAGGTTAGTTAGCATCATTAGTTAACATCGAAGGCTAATTCTTCCCTCCAACCAGCCGATCTACTACACGCATCGTACCAGCTCCTAGGCCTTTCTTCCACTAGGAGCGGCCTGTCCATTGCTGACTGCCTCGTTAACCCCCACCCCCACCCCCCTGCTTGCAGGCCTGCCTCATACCTCACCGCTGAAACCCTCCCAGCTGGAGGCTGGAAGGAAGTGCGCCCCTGTCACATCCCCGCTCATGTCCCTGCTACCCCACACCCCACCGTGTGCCAACCATGACCTTGGGCAGCAGCAAAGGCCCTTCTGTACATGACGATGACAACTACAACGGACACTTACCAAAAATGATCCAGTATCAGGCACAGGGTTAAACATTTCATCTGAGACACATACCCCCAAAAGGTCCACGAGGGGAGACAGAAAAGTGACCAAAATCATAACCCCAGTGACACACACCACGATAGGAGATGCAGGGCCATCCCCCAAAGTCAAGCACTCTCCATCGCAGTCAGTGGTATGGACATCTACCCAACCGTCTCGGCCAGGTCATCCTCGGTTCTCCCCTTTCCCGCAGAGTCCACACCCAGACCACCCACAGGTCCACAAAACGCATCTCCCACTTCCTCCCTGGCTCTCCAGTCACCCCAGCACTACGTCTCGCCTGGAGCCTCTTTGCTCCTACTCCTGACTCACCCGGCCAGCTCTCTACACAGCACTCAGATGACCCTAAATGAAGGTGGATCACACGACAGCATTGCCTGCACTCCACACCAGCTCCCCGTCCTACTCAGAATAAGACCTGTGGACCCCACCAGTGTCTCTACAAGGCTCTGGACACCAGCTCCTTCCTCTCATCTCCTACCATTCTTCCCTGCTGCTCACTCTGTTCATACTACACAGGCCTCCTTTCTGTTCTACAAGGATGTCAAGCACCTTCCTCCGAAAAGGGCCCTGCATGTGCTCTATGTGGCTCAGTCAGGCTTCTGCTGAGAGTGCGTCCTGGGAACCCCGCCTTCTATCCACGTCAGACATCAGAACTTCTCTCTCTCCGATGCGGATCCTTCTCCCACCACCTCGCAGAAGCCTCCTCACCTTCCGCATGACTGCCTACCGCTACATTATTGCACAATTACTTTATTGGCGGGTCTGTGTGCAGGCTCTGCCAGGCGAAGGGCTTGCCGCCCTGCTCCCAATCACTAGCTTGGGCTCTGGCACACCGAAGACGCCTGAAGAGTAGTTGGACAGCGAATAAACTGAACGCTACACCCAGAGAGCGTCTGGGGTGACCTGGTAAACAGCATGTTTCTCTTTCCTCTGAGCTTTCCGGAGAGCCCAAGGACTGCAGGGTGAGAACGCACGGAAGTCAGCAGAGGAGCAGTGGGTTTCATGTGTCACGGAGAGCACAATCGCTCAACCATTTGTCCTGACCTCGACTTCCAGAATGGGTGAAAGAGTCTGGTACGCTGCTCTCTTTACCCAGAGCACCTACTAGAAACTGAATGTTCGTGTCACCTGCTGAAATTCACATGTTGAAATTCTAAGCCCCAACATGACAATTAAGAGGTGGGTGGGGCTTCTGGGTATATATACACGATGAAATAATACTCAGTCATAAAAATGAATGATATCTTGTCATTTGTGTTGACATGGATAGACTTAGAGGGTATTACGCTAAGTAAAGTAAGAAAGACAAATAAAATATGATTGCACTTAACCATGTGGAATCTAAAAAACGAAGTAGCAAACCAAAAGAAAAAAATAAAAAGGCATAAACAGACCCATAAATAAGAGAACCGGTGGGGGCCAGAGGGGAGGGGGTGGGGGATAGGCAAAATGGGCAAAGGGGAGTGGGAGGTACAGGCTTCCAGTTACAGAATGGGTAAGTCACAGGTAGGAAAGGTACAGCATAGGGAACATGGTCAAGGCCACTGTAAGAGTGTTGTATGGTGACAGATGGCAGCTATGTTTGTGGTGAGTACAGGATAGCGTATAGAGCTGTCAAATCAGTATGTCATACCCCGAAAAAAATAAGAGTTGGGACCTTGCAGAGGTGGTCAGCTCTGGGAAATGGAGTCCTCATGAATGGGACGGACCAGACCTCTTATAAAAGAGACTCCAGAGAGCTCCCTCACCCCTCCCACCATGTGAGAACATAGCAAGCAGATCCCAGCAGACACTGAATCTTCCGGAGCTTTGATCTCAGACTTCCCAGCCTCTAGAACCGTGAGGAAGAAATGGTCGTTGTTACGCCCCCCAGTATGTGGTATTACTGTTATAGCAGCCCAAAAACCTCAGCCTTCCTGCCAGCTTCTAGCGCTTTTTCATGACTACTGGCCCACAGAAATACAGCAAAAACAAGTAAGCATTGATGGAATCATTTTCCTTTTCATCCCCCTAAATTCTAATTCTGACATCTAATCACACCTAAATCTGTAGCAGTGTCTTTTGCAAGACCCTACAAAATTCTATAAAATAAATGCCACATTCTATAAAATAAATTACTCTTCCCCTGGATGATGGGAGGCTTAGGTTTCTTAACGGATTACTTTAAGGATCTAGAGAAGAGAAAGCTGTAACAACATGAACACAACTGAAAACCAGTGCTGATGGACTGACATAAGCCACACAATGGGTCTTTAGAAAAAAGAGGCATCGCTTACTTGAAGTGGCCGAAGGTAAGTTAAAGACTTCTTCCACCACTGCCCATCGCTCACGGCCTGCAGCACGGCCTTGGTGGTAGTCGTGGTGCTGGACAGGACTTTCATGGTGGCCGCGGTGCCCCAGTGGAACAGGTCTGTGTTGCTGCCAGGAACACCGGCTTCACTCTAGTTAGAAAAGACAATGGCAAGATCAACAATGTGGGCTGTCACCGTCGTAGGAACGGAGGGTGATCACGGGGTTACCGACAATTATCAGACACAAAGATACATTGTAAAATCCACCTGTGGGGCACCTGCATGGCTCAGTCGGGTTGGGCGTCCGACTCTTATTTTTGGCTCAGGTCATGATCTCGCAGTTCTGTGGGTTCTAGCCCCGTGTCGGGCTCTGTGCTGACAGCAGGGAGCCTGCCTGGGATCCATTCTCTCTCTTTCTCTCTCTCTGTGCCCTTCTCCCACTCATGCTGTCTCTCAAAATAAATAAACTTAAAAAAAAATAAAAATAAAAAATAAAATCCATCTTGGCTAGCAACAAAAAAACGGGAAATGAAGCATTATTGGTATATCGTACCTCCTTGGAGCACTTACAAAAGAAAATTTGGTAAAGGAAAAACCATCATGATGCATCGTCAAAGAATCCCCTTCAGAAACATTTATAAAGCAAATAACGGGTTCTTGATTTTTTACCAATCTAATATCCTACAAAGACAAACTCCCATTTATTTCTTAGACATTCTGAAATATTTGTTATTTAGGTTAATTATGAAATAAATTATTCATTTGAACAATGCTACTACGACCCAGACAAAGGGAGAGAATTCAGAGGGCCCATCTATAAATGTTGAAAGGTATTTTGTTTTTCATCTAAACAACTTGATGATTAATAGTGTTTAAAAGGTTTATAACATGAAACTTCCTGCCAATCTTGAAGCAATCAAGCGAAAATTCTGACTCCCCATTTACTCACCTGAGAGATTCCATGTGGAGAAAAATGCTAATATATTAACTTCATTTTAAATGGAAATGACAACAATCACATCTGCTTCTGATCAAAGAAAACCATTACTTGTTCTATAAAAACCAAGTTCTTGGTTTACTGTTTATCTACTTCCGCTTATTTTAAGTTTCCCATTTAATAGAAAGCAAAAATTGAGGCCTAGTCCCACTATTTCAATAGCCTTCTCAATACTAATAGAAGGAGAGTTTAGTTTGGCTATTTAGATCCATATCACAGCCCAAGCAATAAAAAATGTAAACTATGTAATCAGTCAGTAGTCTCCAGGGCATTATCACACCACAAATAATGCACCACTGCAGGCTATCCGGCCAGTTGCCCTTTATGGTAAGTAGCATTAAAGACCCCCAAAGATGTCCACGTCCCAATCCCTGGAACCTGGGAATACACTGCATTTCATGGCAAAGCGACTCTGCAGATATGATTAAGGACACTGACCCTGAAGTAAAGATTATCCAAAATTATTGGTCCTTTAAACGAGCCTTTAATCACACGAGCCTTTAAACAGAGAAGCTTTCTCAGTTAGGGTCAGAGAGAGGGTGTCTGGGACATGCCATGGGGGGAAGAGGCAAAGAGAAACCTGAGGCATTGGAGACTCAACCCATCGTCACTGGCTTTGAAGATGGAGAAAGCGACCACAAGCCTAGGCATGTGAGCGGCATCTAGAAGCTGCAAACAGCTCTGAGGTGACAGCCAGCAAGGCTACAGGGACCTCCGTCCTATGACCACAAGGAATCGACTTCTGCCAACACCATGAGTGAGCGTGGAAACAGATCCTCCTTTGAGGCTCGAGAAAAGAGCACAGCCCTGTGTGCACCATGATCTTGGCCATGTGAGACTAAAGAGAGACCCATCAAAGTCTGCCAGATGTCTGTCCTAGGGGAATTAGAAGATAATTTATTTGCATTGTTTTTAAGTGGCTGAATTTGTGGTAATATGTTATAGCAGCAATAGAAAACAAATACATCATGTTAGGATACTTAATTTCTAGAAACCTTTGTGAACTTTACTCTTACTTCCAAAAGGAAATGAATTTAAGCTTTACTAACCAATGCTTACAACTTAACTTATCCAGTTTTTGTTTAAGGCTTCTGGTAAGATTTTCTAAACTGTGCTTTTAACATGAAAAAAGTTGTGTCCCAACACTAGAAGAAATGATAATTAGGTGACAGAGTAGTGTTGTTAGCTAAGCTATAATGGCAACCATACTGCAATATAAATATGCCAAATTAATAACCTTATGCTAAAACAATGTTTTATGTCAAAAATATCTCAATTTTAAAAAAGTTTTAAAAACTGTTTCCTGTGGGCTCTTTGGACATTGAGAAAAGTATAAAATACCAACTCAATGTAATCATTGTCATTTGATTGTAAAAACAACATAAACACTGGATGTTAATATGGAAAAAAATCACATTAAGTTGCTTGTATAAGAGCAACAACGTTAAAAATAACTGTTTGGGGTTTAGGTGCCAATAAAACACAATACCTCTCCTGGGTTTTGGATCATCTCAGATACTGCACCTTGGTTCATTGAATGCCATTCTGCCCCTACAAACTGTCCTACTACTGTTACAAGTTGATACGTTAAAGACTACATCTCTCAGACTCCCTATATTGGCATTCCACACATAATCTAGTTCCCCTCTCGTAAATGCACCTGCTGCATGGAATTTGGGAGGTGGAACTCTAGTAGAGACCACACCTCTGTTACTTCTGCCTTCTGCTGCCTGCCTGCCTGCCTGCCTGCCTTCCTTCCTTCCTTCCTTCCTTCCTTCCTTCCTTCCTTCCTTCCTTTTTTCCTTCCTTTCGTAGCCTTAGTTATTTTTCTACAACAGTGGTAATAGAAGCCCCAGTGCCCAGACTCTAGTTTTATGCGTGTAAAGGCTGGCTTGTATCCTGGTCGTCAGTTACCACTGGAGCCAACTGATAAGGAATGGCTTTCTGCTTCCGCAGCTTATTTATGGCAGATTGCAGCTCCCCTAGCAGGCAGGTTCTGTAATTTTTCTAGTAGTTGGTCTTAGAAACACATCTAAAGCCTGCTCCTCCAGTCCTCTCAGTGATTTTTAGTCCTAATCTCCATAAAGCCCCTAATTTTCCATTAAAAAAAAAAAAAAAAAACTCCTGCTAAGAGCTAGAATATTTTCTGTAACCCACAACTGAATCTTGCATGATTTTTTTAATTAAAAATATATAAGTAGGAATCAGAGAAATCAGCAATACTATCTTCATTCTGGAATAGAGAACATGGCTTAAATCCACTGTCATAATTAGGCTAAAATTTTTCTGCAAGTCTTAGAGTAACTTTTCCAAGGAGGAGTTGAGTCTACAGAGTAGACAAGCCTAACCAAAATCACCATGGCAGCTCAGAGGGAAACTGAGCAGAACGAATACCCAGAACTGCCTCAAACCAGTGCCGTCCAACCCATTAGCCACAGTCATGCGGGGCTATCGCACGCTTGATACGTGGCTATTCCAAAATGAGATGTGCTGTAATGTACCACACTGGATTTCAAGGGCTTTGTACTAAAAATAACAAATAAATAACATAACCCTCACGTGCGTAACCTCAAGGAACAAAGATCAAAGCAGAATGCACCCTTTCTGTGGACAGGCATAAGCAGGAGGGAGCCCAGCTGGGGTGGGGTGGGGTGGGGGTGCTAAGCCTTACATTTCCAGTTTCTTCTCTCAATTTCAGCAATCAGGACAATTACACACACACCCTCTCCTTAGCATGTGTTGGACGGAGGGGGTGAAGAGCGTGGAAGGGGAGATGATGAGAGACTTAAACTCATCATCCAAACCTCAAAGGACAAGGCAGGAAGTCCTATGTAGGAACAACCAGACTTCTCCCTTCAAGAGTGATCATGATGGTAGCTTGCTATGTGCCAGCACTTTACAAAGTGCTTCATACATGTACTGGGCATAAGAACCAGAAGGAAATACACATACACACACACACACACACAAATAGCTTCAGTGGTAGCATTACTAGAATTCCTTTCTGTCCTTAATCTCTTTGCTATGTGAGGAGACAGCAGTGGAGGCTCATTTAGTCACCGCTTTGGTACCACAAACAGCTGGTTCATCAACGAAGAAAAATAAGCTGATTCCAGCTCCTGCCCTGCAGAGGCCCCTCTTCACTAGTAAGGCCACAACCCCAGCCAACGAGCATGTGATGTCACACAGTGGCAATGTTACCTCCAGCTCCTGTCCCACATTTACAGGGTGTGGACTTAGTCCCCTGGTCCGCCTGTCATCGTGCATGTGACCCACAAAGTCCGGCCTAAGCACACCTCTCCGGGCTACCGAAAGCTGTGGAGCTCGTGTATACTCTGCTTCATTCTGTGTCTAAGATCCCCCCACTTGCCAACCGTGCATGGAGAGGAGAGAGCTCTATGTGTCCCTGTGTGAATAACACTGCCAAAAATAGTTCTTCGCCAGAAATAAATCTCAGAAGGAATCTGAAGTATACATTGTCTCTCTTTATACAGATATAGGAGATACAAATATATATGTAAAATATACAGCAAGCATCTCGATTTATTGGCTATATTTCTGAATTAGTTAATATTTACAACTGGAAAAAAAAAACACAGAAGCAAATTAGAATTCATTCACTTACACGGCAGTTACTGCGTGACTCTCACTCGGTGTCACGCCCTACACCGGGCAATGAGGTGACAAAAACAGGGAAAACACAGTCTGTGCTCTCAAGTTGCTCAGAAACCAGGGAGGGAGGCAGAGATGTGGACACAGCCCTGCAGTACAATCTCAGCCTCTAAAGTAGACAGACATCTACAGTGCCACGCGACATGAAGAGAGGCCACACCTCCTCTGCCCAGAGGCGCAATCACAGAAGGCTTCACACAGAAGGTAGTATTTCATTGGGAAAGAATGCAAGTCCCCCCACCCCCCAAAGGAGGAAGAGATACTTTCAGGCAGACTTACACAAGAACGAGAGTGTGAAATGAAACGACACAGCAAACTGGAGGAATCTTGATCAAGTCAGTGAAGGTGTGGACAGTGGCACGCGAGGGCAAGGGGCCGATCGATCACCAGCATGGAGGGACAGAGAAGGAGCTGGAGTGAGAACCCCGCTGACCAGGCCAAAGCACCCCCGCTGCCAGCCTGACAGACGGGAAGCCACTAAAACCGTTCACGCAAAGGGAGTGGCAAACTCAGATCTGTGTTTTAGAAATATCATTCTAGGCACAAGAATCCAGTCAGGAGGTTGGTGTGTTAGTCCAAGCTTAAAATAATCACGGGCCAAATTAGGATCGTGATGCTAGGAATATATGAGGTTGCCATAAGGGTATTTTGCCACCTGAATGCATATATTAAATTCAAATGTTTTTATTTCTAATTCTTCTCAAAGTGAAAAGGGCCTGAGGTAAGTCAGATAAGCAGAGAAATTCAAGGATTCTGACTCCAACTTTCTAAGAAATAAAGTACATGGTCACCAAGCTGGGTCTTAGTGAAGAGCAGAGAGAAAGAAGAGAACAGAAGATAAGTCAGGAATCGAAGCAAACATTCATGGTTAGCTAAGCAAGGGTAGACACAGTGGGGGGAAAACAATGAACAATGCAAGTTACTGAGAAAGAATGAAGACAGGACCAGGTTTGCAGAGAGGAATAAGAAAGATCAGGGGGCAGCTGGATGGCTCCATCCGCTGAGCATCTGACTTCAGTTCAGGTCATGATCTCAGGGTTCGTGGATTCGAGCCCCACATCAAACCCCGCACTGGGCCCAGCACTGACGGTGCAGGGCTTGCTCGGGATTATTGCTCTCCCTCTCTCTCTCTGCCCCTCCCCCACTTGCACTCTGTCTCTCTCAAACTTAGGAAAAAAAGATTTTATATATATATACATATACACACACACACACACACACACACACACACATATACATATTTTTTTTTTTCTAGGAGTGATGTCTAATAGGAGTCTGGTTTATATTACATAAGAGACATGACGGCTACCATTTACTAAATGGTTCCTATGTGTCAGGTGCTGGGCAGGTGCTTCCTCTGGTCATTCCTGGGTTTTAGAATAACACTGCAAGATAGGTATGCGGAAGCCATATGATGCACAAGTAAAGTGTAGATGCTGCCCACACGCAACTGGCCTAGGGGTGTCTCCTCTTCCTGACCAGGTCGGGTTATCAAAACATGTGGTCCACTTGTTCTGCAGAGGGATGTGACACACGAGCAACATCACAAGCACATACGAATGTATTTGAGAGTACTTACTCTTCTGTGTCATGAAAATACGATCTCATTAAAGACGGTTTGAAAAATTCAAAAGGTTAGGGGGAAAAGAAGATAGTACTTATTCACAGCATCGCAATACAAAGACAATACTGCCAGGATACAGTCTCTCTTCCTGTCTTTAATCCAGGCTTAGAGATCTTTCTTTAAAACCTTTTATCGAAGAAGAAGATACATTAAAAAATGTATGCATGCAAGCATACAGTTTGGTAAATTATAACACACTCATGCAATCAGCACTTAGACTAAGTCACAGACCATCACCAGGATTCCAGATGCCGCTTTTGAGATCACTTCTAGCCATCCCCGTGGCCGAGGTAGATGCTACTCTGACTTCTGGTAGTATAAATTAGTTTTGCCTATTTTTATACTTTATATGAACGGAAGTGTGTCTTGGGGTCTGATTTCTATCATTCAACATAAATTCATCCATATTCTTGCAAGTAGTTGAAGACTGTCCAATTCGTTGTTAGTGTAATATCGTTACACTGTTAATGTAACAGTGTTATATAGCGTGAACATATCAGAACTTACTTATCCTTTTTTTCTATTGATGAGTATTTGGATACTCTCCAGTTTGTAGCTAATACCAATAGTGCTGCCTTGAACATGCTAATAGTTATCTTTTGGTGAATATATGCATTTCTGGAAACAAATCTAGTAGGGGGATTACTAAAACACAGAGTATGCATATGTCCAGACTTAGTGAATAGTGCCAAACATTTATACTCTAACCAGCAATTACAACAGTCTGGTCACTCCACATCCATGCCAACATCTAGCATTACATGTCTATTTCCTTTTAGCGGTAGCACTGAGGATATAATAGTATCTGTTTGTGGTTTTAATTTGAATCTCTCTGATGACTAATGAAGTCGAACAGCTTTTAATAGATCCATTGGTCATCTGACCATCTTTTGTGCAGTGTCTGTTCAAGTGTTTTGCCTTTCTTGGTTATCTGCCTTTCCCACTCACCTCTAGTTCTTCACATGTTCTGGACACACATCCTTATTACATGTACAAAGTGTGAATATGTTTTACTACTTGGCAGATTATATTTTCATCGTCTTAATGTTGTCTTTTGATTAATAGAAGTTCTTAAATTTTACATTACTCTAATTTATCATTTTTTTTACTTTACGATTACTATTTTTTGTATATTTAAGAAATTCTTGCTTACTCCAAGCTCACAAAGATGTTCTTCTATATTTTTGTTGACCTGTAATATTTTTGCTGTAAGTAAAATCCTGTTAAGACAGTGTCCTACCCTCTCTCCTATGCACCTGGAGCATTAGATGCATCCTTTCCATGCACTTACCATAAAATTTTGATAATCTCATTTTTTTTGTTTGCCTTCTCAACTGGACAGTAGCTTTTCAAAGGTAGGGATTATGTTTCTTTACCACTATATCCTCAAAGCATGGGAAAATCCCTGACTTATAGTGTATATCTGTAGATATGTAGAAGTCTGGCTTTACTGCACTATTGAAATGTTTGAGGATACATTTTCTCAGGCCTAATATGTTGTGCCTATAGTAGCTAATGTTATTCAAATAAGACTTCATGCCACATTTCAAATCTTGTTCACCTTTATAATCTTAATTGAGAGGGTGTATTGAATGATTAAACTGTCATCAACTAATCCAAGTACAGAATTAAAACTACAAACAAGATAAGAAATAAACGGCACTTGAACAGAGTGCAACATCACTCGGAGGAAAATCAAGTCAACTGAAAGATATCAAAAAATACAGGCTATAAAACAATCATTCCATTTCATAAAATGAACCTAAACTTTACTTCTCTATTTCATACAGATAGGCTAACTTCAGACAGGATGTTTAAGACATATGAAAATTAAAAGCTTGTTCCAGAAGATAAATGAAATTGACATGCTCAGAAATGTACGAGATAAAAGGCTGTAAGAGATTCCCTGATGAGGATTACAAAAAAGAAAGTAAAATAAAAGGCTCATTTGGACCACAGAAGAAGCATCGAACTTGGGGACAGTCTACCAGAATTATACTCTACCTAGAATAATTAATGAGGAAAATAGTTTTCATTCAAATACATATAATGGGGGGAGGGGAGGCTGGGCAAAATTTACTCCTGAAACGATTACTACTGGCACTTTTTATATTCATAGTTGCACACTGTTAATTAACTTAGAATGTATAACAGCAGAAATAGATTAATCCCCCCAACCAAATCAACAACTGCCAGCATAAAATTTAACATGAAATCTCATTAACGTCAGTATGTTACACAGCTCAGAGGTTAACTTACAAAGCGCTCATAGTATCTCTCAAATTCTACCACAGACACCATTACCGACCAGGTTCACGAGAACAAGAATAGTTCCACATCTCAAGTCTGGCTTACAGAGTCTTGTTGATCAAGGACTATAATGAATATCTATTTTGGAGTTGCTATCTCTGGTATCTGGTAACATAAGGGTTAGTTTCTGAGAAATCTGTTTGCCTCCTATAACCTGAGTTGGTGGGACACATAAGATAGGTAAGGATTACAAATAGCGCTCGAACTGAACTCATCCACCATCCCTTCCCTTCCAACAGATCTTTAGATGCTCCAAAGTTCTTCCCTGCACCCAACGCTTCTAGCAAATTTCACCCAGAACCTAAAATATTAAGAATATAGTCTTTATTATTACTGGTGATACTACTTTTAGAAGTGTCTGAGGAAAAAGAAAGAAAAAAGAAAAGATGGAAAGAAAGGAAAGAAAAGAAAGAAAGAAAAGAGATGGAAAGAGAAGAAAGAAAAGAAAGGAAGAAAAGAGAAGGAAAGAGAAGAAAGAAAAGAAAGGAAGGAAAGAAAAGAAAGACAAAATAAAAAGAAAAGAAAAGAAAAGAAAAGAAAAGAAAAGAAAAGAAAAGAAAAGAAAAGAAAAGAAAAGAAAAGAAAAGAAAAGACAAGACAAGACAGAATGAATCTGTCAGAAGCAGCAATAGAAAAATACCCCATGGAGCAAATCGCTCCAAGGTCTGACTCTGCTTCAGTTCATCTGCTAAGTAACAGGTCAGGTTATATAATTCAGATGTTTTCACCTTTGCGAATCATGAACCCCTACACAATTCCGATCAAAGCTGGAAGTCATTCCTCCAGAAAACAGAATGCACATGCTGTGCACACACAGGAACACACAAAGTCACATACACACCCCCCCCCCCACACACACACACACAACACACACACACACACACACACACAAATACAGCACACTACTTCAGGGGCTTTGGGAATCAAACCCTTCTTGAATCTGCTGGCATTCCTGGACCAAGATTAAGAGACCTGTAGTTAGGAAAAATACAGGTATGTGAAGTATATTTTTATTTTCTTTCACCATGCCAAATTTTTAAATCTCTTTTGATTAAATAATTTGGGGTTCTAAATCCATCCGCAAAATAAATTTACTGAACATATACCTCTGGCATGCTTACTACGTTTAAGACCCAGTGCTAGGCAACAGGGTTACCACGATGATTAAGACACTGTCCCTGCTCTCAAGGAACTCATAGTACATTAGGAAAGACAGGCAAACAGGAAATTTGCCTTATTTCACCAATGAACTGAGAACTTATCAAATCGGATTCCACTGGAATATTCCTCCCCTTATAATAAAAGAATTTATCCACACCCATCATATCCACATCTTAACCTTCCTCATTTATTTTCTTCACATATTCAACAAATATTTGGACATCAAATACAACAAGGACACTTGTAGTAGATACTGAAAACAGAGCAGTGAACAAAACAGGACTCCTGCCACCCAGAGCTCCTCTTGTATTCCAAGAGGAGATAAGCCAAAGATAAACATAAAGCATGTCAGAGAGGTGTATCAGATAAATGATAGGAAAAGAGCTAGGAAGAAAAATAAAGCGGTATATTGGGAGTAGGGGGAACACTGTAATTGTGTATGCAGGGACCGGGGAAGCTCTCACTGAGCAGACATTTGAGCAGAGACCTGGAAGGAGCGAAGATAAGTCACTGAATATGTGAGAGAAAAACACGGCAAGGATAAGGACCAGAGGGAATGTTTAGAGAATGGAAAGAAGGGCAGTATGCCTGGAGTACAGTGGGCAAAGTCGGGGGGGGGGGGTTAAGGAGAGAAGAGATCAAGTCAAACAGGTAGTAGGGAAGATAGATCACGGGTGTCCTCATAGGAGATCATAAAAGCTTAGTTTGTACTCCACGGAATGTGGCGTGATCTAACATATTTTTAAAGAATCACTCCGGCTGCCTTGTTGAGCACCAACCAGAGCAAGGAAAAGGGCCGAAAGAGGCAGACAAACAGAACACTACCGTAAAACTCTAGGTGAGACACGGCAATAACTTAACCAGGGTGCTGGCGGTGGTGATGGTAAAATATGGCCTAATTCCAAGTCCACTGGGAAAGTGGAGCCACCAGGCTTTCTTGACAGACTGCTTGCGTTACACAGGACAAAGAGAACTGAGGACGATGACAAGGTTTATGACCTAAACAACTAGGAAGACGGAGCTGCCATTTTTTGACCTAGGAAAGAGCACAGAAGGAACACCGCCGGTAGCTGGGGTGAAGGGTGCGATGCTAAGATCAGTGGCTCACTTTTAACACGCTGAGATGCGATGCCTGTAAGAAAGGGAAGTACAGATGCCAGACTGGCAGTCGCACACACAAGCCTGGAACGCAAAAGATCAGGGCTCAAGCTACACGTAGAGAATCATCCGCACAAAGTTGCACGATCACAGGTGCAATCATCTAGGGAATCGGCAGAGACAGAGAAGAGATTAAAGACTGAGACCTGAGGTATCTAACATTTAGCTAGAGAAATGAGGAAGGACCAACAAACACGGTGAGAGTAAGTGGCCAACGAGGTATAAAGAAAACGAATAGACTGTCCCTGAAACAAGTACGTATCCGATGTTACTGATACGTCACATAACATAAAGACAGACTTGACGCATGAATTTACCAATAGGAGGTCACTGGTGACCCAAACACAAGCTGTTCTGAGGAAACAGTGAGGAGAAAAAGACGCATGGAGAGCACGCAAAAGACAACAGGAGAAAAAGATGTGGCCACTACTGTGTATAAAACCAAAGCATGTACACAAAGCCCCTCAGCATGGTACAGATGAGCCGTGTGATCAGATCACAAGGCCTCCTTAAAAGGAAAGGAAACTGTCAAATCCCCAGATTTCACTGAAACTGAGACATGTTATTTGAAAAGTATCCTTTGCAAGTGAATTTAAATCCAAGTCTAGATGAAAAAGTAAAAAAAAAAAAAAAAAAAAAAAAAAAAAAAAGTATTCTTTGTTACTGAAAGAGTCAAAGAAACTTAAAGAAACGAAACAAATGTATTAGAAATGCGTGTACTCTGTGAAGAAAGGGCAGGATGGAAGAAAGAAGAGAACCTGGAACATGAGTGGCAGAGCCCAGTGAGGAGGCAGCTAATCTAAGCCTCTCTGAGGAATGGAAATCCGTGGCCTCAATTCTCCGAGCCAATCAAAGTGACAGGATTCACAGTCCTGACCATCAAGCCGTGGACCGAGCGATCACAGTCTCCTACAAGCATGCCAATGGGCAGAGCATGCCCTCTTTCGGTCAGACCTCAGTGAGAGAGGAAACACCACATGGTGAATGAAATGCAGGAGTCTTGTGAATCGTGCTGGCTCTGCGTTATCATCCAGTTCGCGATGTCACAGATCACCATGAACTCAGTCTCACGTAAACACTCATCAGGCAATGTTATCCAAAAAAAAAAAAAAAAAAAAAAGTGAATAAGGACCTACTCTGTTCCCAGTGATGTGCTGGTGTCACAACAGTAAAGAAAGCAATCAGCACTTAACAAAGTTACGGAGAATACATTATAAGAAGATAGGAAATTCTCTATCTCAGGAGCTCATTCCCACCACTTTATCCCAGAGCAATGCAGGACTACACAAAATGTGCACGTAAAATGTTCACTGTGGCTCAGTCTAAAAGAGAGGAAAATCAAACATAATCTAAATGTTCAAAAACAAAGCGAAAGATAAATTTTTGTACATACATCAAATGACCGCTAACCTGCCATTATATAAATGGTCTGTATATAAGGAGAAGGGCAGCTATCTGTGACAAATAACATTACGTGGAAAAAAACAAGCTTTAAATTAATATGCAGGGGCACCTGGGTGGCTAATCAGTTAAGTGTCCAACTTCAGCTCAGGTCATGATCTCACAGTTTGTGAGTTCAGGTCCAGCCTCGGGCTCTGTGCTGACAGCTCAGAGCCTGGAGCCTGCTTCAAATTCTGTGTCTCCCTCTCTCTCTGCCCCACCCCTACTTACACTCTGTCTCTCTCTGTCTCCCCAAAATGGGTAAACGTTAAAAAAAATTTTTTTAATGTGGAATTAATATATGCAGTATGAATCCATTTTAAGTTTAAAAAATAATAATTCTCCAGGAGATAGACAATAGCTATCCAGAAAATCTGTTCATACTCAGAAAAATTCTGGAAGATATATATAAACTTAAAAATGTTTACCTCTAAGCAGTGGGCTTCATGGTATGGGTAGAAAGAACTAAGAGAAGAAAGAGAACTTATATACTAATGTACTGCTGATTAAATTACTTCATAATTTATTATTTTTTTAATGTTTATTTATTTTTGATAGAGCCTGAGCAGGAGAGGGGCAGAGAGAGAGGGAGATACAGAATCCAAAGCAGGCTCCAGGCTCCCAGCTGTCGGCACAGAGCCCGATGTGGGGCTTGAACCCACAAACTGTGAGATCATGACCTGAGCTGAAGTTGGACACTTAACCAACTGAGTCACCCAGGCACCTCTATTTCATATTTTAAAAAGTAGAAAGGCCAAAGCTACCATAAATTTCCATGGACTTCTTATCAAAAGTTAACAAATATTATTAATATTTTATCATAGATGTTTTACATTTCTTTTTTTTTTTAACTTTCAGGAATAAAATATGCTAAATAGTGTCAGTTATCTGAACCCATGCCTCCTCTTAAATGGATTGCTAAAATAAAAGATTGTGTTATTTTTGTAATTAAGAAAGCCATTATGAATTCCAGTCAGGATGGAGCAGTGAACTCCTGTTGCAATGTGCTCATGGTACTCCAGAATACTAAGGGTAATTAAAAACAAAAGTAGAAAGGCACTGACGTTCAATGGAATTCAACATTTGGGGCTCAGAACTGAGATGCTGACAGTGGCTGTGAAACGCTCCTCTCGAGGGAACTGTGAATCAAAAGGATCCCCTGTAAGAGGATCAGACCCACTGCCTGAGATTATGTATTTATATAAAATTGCAGGAATAAAGAGGCAGAGAACTAACAGGGCCCAAGTCCCTCGTTGGCTCCATGCCTGGATTCCTCAGATCCTCAACATTACAAGAGGTTGGGCATCCCACGTCAAAAGGTATTAATAGGACATGTCATGTTCTGGACTGAAGCACTAAGGGTACAGACTGAGGAAAACCACACAACTATAGAATCCTTAGAGAAGGTCTAGGGAGATAAAAAGTAAACAGAATGGAATGACCCCCCCCCCCCCAATGAGCTTGGAAACCAAAATTCTACAACACATCGGGGGCGGGGGGGGGTGGATAGTAAAGTGATAATTTTAACAAAAATCCATTCCAGATGAAACTCTTTCTTTTCAAACTTCAAAATATTAATGTCTTTGTGCATACCAAATATGAAATTTAAAATCCTTGGCATGCCTGCATGGCTCCGTTAAGCATCCGACTTGGCTCAGGTCATGATCTCACACTTTGTGAGTTCAAGCCCCATGTGGGGCTCTGTGCTGACAGCTCAGAGCCTGGAGCCTGCTTTGGATTCGGTGTCTCCCTCTTTCTCTCTCTCTCTGCCCCTGCACTGCTCACACTCTGTCTCTCTCTCTCTCAAAAATAAATAAACATTTAAAAAATTTTAAATTCTTTAGGAAGGAATAAGCTATCATAAAACATAAAAGAAAACAAAACAAATACCATCTCAATGAACTAATTTTTGTGTATGTTAAGAAGCTCTAATTCACCTTTTCGTATATGAATATTCCTCAAGCCTACAGTTATTTCACACAAAAAGTGGATTATTACTTCCTTATCAATAAACACAGGAGCCAAAACTATAAAAAAAAAAAAAAAAAAGCATAGGGATAAATGCCCACACTCTTGAGTTATGCGTCCATTTCTTAGATACAATACCACAGCACAAGCGATACAAGAGTACCGGTAGGCTGGACTTCAGCCACATTAGAAATGTTTGCACTTGGGGCGCCTGGGTGGCGCAGTCGGTTAAGCCTCCGACTTCAGCCAGGTCACGATCTCGCGGTCCGTGAGTTCGAGCCCCACGTCAGGCTCTGGGCTGATGGCTCAGAGCCTGGAGCCTGTTTCCGATTCTGTGTCTCCCTCTCTCTCTGCCCCTCCCCCGTTCATGCTCTGTCTCTCTCTGTCCCAAAAATAAATAAATGTTGAAAAAAAAAATTTAAAAAAAAAAAAGAAATGTTTGCACTTTATGAAAATGAAAAAGTCAAGTCACACACGGAGAGAAAAACATTTTCAAATCACCTACTCAAGAAAGGATTTGTAGCCAGAATTTAAAAAAACAAAACAAAACAACAAAACTCTTACACCTCAATAAGCAGCAGCACCACAAAAACAGATGTTCACGATCATTAGTTCTTTGGAAAGAGCATACCAAAATGATAATGAGATACCACACACATCCCCCCGAAGGACGGCTTTCGTCAAATCCAGGGAGGAACAAGCGTTATGAGAATGTGGAGACGCTGGGATCTGAACACTTCCTGGTGGGAAAGGAAAATGGTGCGGCCACTTTGGGAAGCAATCTGCCATTTCTTCAAAAGTTGAACGCGTATATGCGTGCAATGTAGCAGTTCCACTCCTATACACCTACATGAGAAATCGAAACCTATTTCTCTATTTCCATATTTTCCAGCAAATAAGTAGAAATAACCCACATGTGTATCACCTGGTGAATGAAAAAAGAAATGGTTTCCTATGATACTGAAGGCCAACTGTCCTTTTGCTCACTTTTAGAGATTTCTAAACAGTCCTTTTATAAATTTGAAATCGCTCTATGCTTAGCCCATGCCACAGTTATAAACATTAATTAGTCTAGTTGTATAAATCTATGGCCACTTAAAACGCTCATAACAAGTTTTCCCACAGTGAAAATGATTTTTTAATGGGAATCTTATATATAATCCATTTCCAAATCTAATTGGATTTATCTGGGGGGAAAACACCATTGGCTAAGTGATACAACTAATACTAGCTAAAAACAAACGTTAATATACTCTAAATGGCGAAATACTGCTACATCTAAAAAGCATAATAACCAACATTAATAAGAAACTGGAAAACTGTAATTTTGGTAGTTATTCACAAAATATGCATTCTGGTCTATTTATACACTAATATCTTGTTCATGGGGACAACAGCCAATATCTTCAAACCTGTAGGCTCTACTTGAACTAATGCAAATGCTACCGCATAGCAATTACATCTTTACTTTGCTTGGATATATAAATAAAAATTATTATTTTCACAACTGAGTAATGAAAGTCTTGAGCATTAAGCAGATTACATATATAGTCAGCTCTCATTTATGAGTTAGAATTTAGTGTGGTTATTATATCTACTGTTAATGTGTAACGCACAGCAACCTACAGCTGAGCACTGTATTTTAATCTAATAATAGTAGCTATAATATTCTGAAATGTGCTTCATGAATCAAAGCCATAATGTGTTCATTGAGGGTTTAGATTTGCACTTCATGAGATCAAGATTTTCTGCAACTTGCTGAGAAAGGACACACGAAGACAAGAAAGCTTTTTAAGGAGCTACAAAAAAAAAAAAAAAAAAAGAGAAAGATTTAAAAAAATAAATAAAATAATCATTTTGGAAGAATCCCTTTTCCTTGCTAAGTAGAATGTGTAAAAGACTGCCGTGTAAAGGTGGTCTCCTTCATTCACTAAAGAGACTAATGGAGCAGGATGTGCCCACTTGTGGAGACACAGCATGTCCTTCTCCAAAGAAGCCACTAAAGGGCCAGGTTGACACTTTGTAATTCATTGAAGAAGGAGAAAATAGGAAACCCAAAGTCACAAAGGCTTTTCATGGATTTTATGAAGGATAGGGATTCAGAATAAGCTTAGAGAGCTGAACTCAGCAGAAACACTTTGCAATTCTATACTGAACAGAGAAATCACACACCCCGTATGCTGGCCAAAACATAACAGATCTCAACAGCCACCACAGCACATATATATGAGTTAAATGGGAAATTCCTTTTATTTTAAGCTAAAATCTACTTTATAATTAGTTTTTACCACAGAATAACCCGTATGCAGACGGAGTTTCCAAGCGGGCTTTGTCGAACATTTCCTACGCATCCGCCATGTGACAACCCCGTTATGGACGGTGCAAAGATAAATGACCTACTTCCAGTTACCACGTAATACCAAAGCATACCACGTACATGCTGACACGATGATGTGAGAATGTGTGGGGGATACAGAAGCAACAGTAATTAGAGAACTCGAGGAAAACCTGACGAAGAAAATGATACTTCAGATGGGCTCAAAGCGTGAAAGAGATGACCAGAGCACAAGGCAAGAAGGGCAGCAGAGGCAGCCAGGAAAGTAACACCAAAGGGGTGACAGAGGCAACTCCGGAGAACGGTGGCAAGGTCAGTAGGACTGCAGCCCAGCGCATGTTTGGGAGGCGTGAAAAGAGACAAGGCGAGAGAGACAGACGGGAAGGTGGGAGATGTGGCTAAACTGCTGGAGAAGCACCAGAGGCTCAAAAGATACAAAACTTGGGATGAAGAAGATCTCACTGAAAGCAGGTCTTCACCTGGACCCTGAAAGATGGCACAATTGGCCAACTTCCTCCTGATACACAGGACATTCGGTGACTGCTGGCCACAAGTGTTCTCAGTCCCACGGAGAAAACACCACAGAATTTAATGTGCTCTCACATCCAGTGAAAACAAACGGTAATCAGTACGACTACAAGTCAAAGCATGCCAAAGAAGAAACGTATCCACCACACTCCAGGCCCCTAGAAAACACTTCGGCTTCCATCCAGAGGAAGGAGTCCAACGACAAAAAAGTCCACTGTCTGCAGTGTTGACGGTGGCACACAATCCTCCACCCGGTGTCTAATCTTCTCCAACTGTGATACCTAAGCCGGTAGCCAGAAGCCTCATGTGGCTATTTAAATTGAACTAAAATGAAATTAAATTTAAAATTTGATTCCTTCGGTGTGCTAGCCACATTTCGAGTACCCACGGCATATGTGGCTGGCGGCCACGGTGGGATACAGGACGTCTTCCTCACTGTGGAAAAATCTATTGGTGGATGCTGTCCTGAAGTCACCATCACAAGAAGAATAGGGGGAAAACTCCCGAAGCACAAAAGGATCTCCCATTCTGAGATCCTCAGATCACTCGGCACTGAACTAGGGTTACACCGGTATATTCAATAGGTTTGTCAAATTGAATTTTAATAGAAAAGAACGAACTGCGGAAATGGCGTAGTCATACGTAACCCACGAGGAATAATATTTCTGCAGAAACTCCATGAATAGATTCTGCAACTGAAACTTTGTATCAGATGTTTAAAAGTAACTATATAGTACACAACTGCAAAGGAGTTTGGCAAAATGGATACAGCCAATTAAAAAAAAAAAAAAAAGAGATTAGGTGCAGCTAACGTTCCACAATAGATGGCTTCCAAAATAGGTATCAGAAAAATGAATGACGTTTCACATTTTGTAAGTGAAGCTTAGGCGCACCTGGGTGGCTCAGTTGGTTAAGCGTCCAACTTCAGCTCAAGTCATGATCGCGCTGTTCCAGAGTTCAAGCCCTGTGTCGGGCTCTGGGCTGACAGCTGGGAGCCTGGAGCCTGCTTGGGATTCTGTGTCTCCCTCTCTCTCTGCCTGTCCCACTCCCGCTCTGTCTCTGTCTCTGTCTCTCTCTCTCTCTCAAGAATAAACATTAAAAAAAAAAAAAAAAAGTGAAGCTTACCATAAAGGAATCCTGTGGAAAACCAATCTATAAAGAGAATTACTATCTCTTAATTGACCCAATTAGAATGTCAAAAACTGGACTACTTTCTTCAACCTAAAAAAAATGACAATTTTATGTTTTTAGAAGCAGGTCTGGAGAGTGAATGGCCATGGAGCCAGCACTGACCAAAAGAAAAACGGTGTCAGGGCGCAAGTATTCTTCCTTTCTCTCCCAGGATGAACTATCCCAAGGCACGTACACACTTAGGTGGCTCAGACATATTTTATTCACAAGAATCTCAGTGAGCCAAGGGAAAAGGAGAAAAATTCTACAGAAAATGGGCAAGAGAACTGAACAGACACCTCACAAAAGAAGAGGTCTCCAGAGCTAATTCCATCTCATTAGTCATGAGAAAAATGCAAACCAAGATCCCAAACAGATACCGCTAAATACTTAAGAGAAGAGTTAAGATTTTTAAAAAGCTAACAAGGCCAAATTGCTAGATTGGAATAAATGGCAAACCCAAACACTGCTCCTGAAAGTGCAGTCGGGGGCGTCTGGGTGGCTCCGTCGTTGAGCGTCAGACTCTTGATTTTGGCTCCGGTCATGATCTCACATCGTGAGTTCGAGCCCCACACCAGGCTCCATGCTGACAGTGAGGAGCCAGCTTGAGATTCTCTCTCTCCCTCTTTCTGCCCCTCCCATGCGCGTGTGCACACACTCTCTCTCTCTCTCTCTCTCTCTCTCTCACAAAATAATTAAGATAAAATAAACTTGAAAAAAAAAAAACAAATTTAAAAAAAAAAGAGCAAATGGTAAAAAACCTTTGGAAAATCATTTGGGATTCCTGACGGAGGCTAAACGTACAGACACCCGCTAACATACGCTTCCAGGCCGAGGTAAACAGATGCCGGACAGAATGGTATGCACATGTGCCCCAGCAACATGTACAAAATGCTGATGCAGCCTCATCTCTAGTAGCCAAAAGTAAAAAGACACCAACGCCAGTCAACGTCGCAATGGATGAACTGTAAAATACGCACACCGCAACTAATTTCTCCACAGCAGAACAGTGAATAAACTATACACGTGTAAGAACATGAAGGAATCTCGCAAAAATTATGGAGCACAGCCATTTCCATTAAGTACAAAAATAGGTCAAATCATATTGGGAGGGGTGTGATGGGTATTAAAATTCCTTAAAATAAGAACAAAAGCCACAAAGATCTGGTGTCACAACACTGGTGATTTCCGGAAGGAAAAAGAAGAGCTAGAAACTAAGCTGGGACAGGGTGCAGGGGGACTTGTGGAAGGCTGGTCATACTAATTTCTCTATCTGGTGGCTTCATGGCTACTTTCTCTGTGATAATTTATGGAGCTGGACACTTTTCTGTACTTTTTCTTTTTTAATATGAATGTTGTATTTCACACACACACACACAAAAAAAAACGTTTAAAAGAAAAAGTTTTCCCACACACACACGGCCAGGCGACTCCCATTTCACTCCACTCATGGTCACCTTTCAAACTCCTCCCTCGCAGGCTAACTCACCTCGTGGAGCGCTTTACTAATTAACGGTGAAACACTGATACTCTCTCCTCCTTCTGGATGGATCTGGACATTCACTTTTTGATAAAGAATCTGAAAAGAGAACATGACATACTGTAAAGGAACTGTTGGGTTGTTTTTTTTTTTTTTTTTTAATGTTTATTTATTTTGGAGAAACAGACAGAGCCTGAGCAGGCGAAGGGCAGAGAGAGAGAGGGAGACACAGAATCTGAAGCAGGCTCCAGGCTCCGAGCTGTCAGCACAGAGCACAAAGTGGGGCTCGAAGTCACGGACTGCAAGATCGTGACCTGAGCTGAAGTCAGACATTTAACCGACTGAGCCACCCAGGTGCCCCTAAAGGAACTGTGCTTTAAATTTGCCTCACTTTACAACATAGACTGGAAATTTTAAAAGCACTCTTTTGAGGAAAAAACTGCTACTTCATAATGAACACTTTTTGGTAACAGGCTTACTTCAGGACTTCCTGAATGGCTTCCCAATTTGAGAAGTGGGCACCAATGGTGAAAAACCTGGTGTATAATGTACTGAATGACGAGGATATGAAAAGGAGAATTCCAGAATCTCCTCCTATAGTCTTATACCCTCTATTTATTTCTTCTATATTTTTTGCAACAAAAGTATTATCCACGCTTAGGCAGGTCCCGTGAATTTTGGGAAACTGAGCATCTCCCCAACCAAAACTCCGTCCTCTGCCATTTCCAAAGGACTTCCAAGTTCCCTGGTGGTCTAGTGGTTAGGATCCGGCACTCTGCAAACGACTTCCGAGGGATGGTATCACCACTGGTTTTTAACATATTTTCCATGACCATTTCTCATGTTTAAATCTTGGCAAGACTCATTTCTTCCATTATATCCAACAATTTACCTCTTAATATTACCTCCTACCTTTCTCCCTTACTATAGTAAGCCAACGACACTACCTTCTATCCAAGATCTTCAAATCCCTTTTCACATAAGCGGCAAGCTATTTTTCTTCCGTGTTATTTAAGAAAACAATCACAAGATCTCAGATCCACACACCCAACAAATCAGATTTCGTACAGTTTGGGAGTGACTTTACTGGAACACTTACTTCTGTCTGCAGACTGCTGCTCGCTGCCAGGAGAAGTTCGATGCTGCCAGGAGGGCAATGTGTCAAAGCAAAAGCCATGAGCTCCTGGCGCGTGGCCAAGTCCTGGTAGTTTTCTGACTGTCCCAACTGGCTACAAACATCCCAACTCTTAGAATAACCTATAAAACGAGCAAGAAAAAACAAACGGATTTTCACCAGAAGAAAAATCTCCAACCTAACATGAGAAACTCAGTGGATTTCTGCTCAGGTCTTGTGTCACCAAAGCACAATCTTGGTCATTAAGAGACGCGTAACTTTTTTATACGCAGTAAGAAACACATAAGGATCTAAAGTAAAGTAGAGAAGAAATACTGGGCTGGCTTATTATCCAGAAAGGTTAGCAATATCCCACCTGTTTTTCTGATAAACTCTGTTTCCTTTTAGAATACCTGACGAGGACTACCCGTCATCTACTTAGCTTTGACAGTGAGTAAAAAGCTAAGTCAGAGATCTGAATTCGGAAGACCTGAGGATACAGCCCAACACTGCTATTTAACACTTGTGTGTGCCTGAGGGAGTCCCCGATGTCACAGCTCCTTTACTACCACAAAGGGACAGTAATAATGCCTTCCTCCTTGAGTTGTTGAAGGATTAAATCACATTTATAATTAAAAGCCACTTCGTAAACTTGCCAAGTGTGAGAAAAGAAAAACCATTACAGGCAGCTACACAGACACATTCACTTTATAGAAGACAGAGATCCAAGGACAGCGCAAGGCACGCTCTCCGTCGTGGCACTAAGCAGAGATGTTTGCTGCACAATGTTATACTCCAGTAAAATATAGTTTTATTTGTCACTGAGGGAGTTCTAGTTTGAAAGGGTTTGTTTGTTTTTTCTAAGTACTAAGTTCCATTTTGAAAGGGTTTGCTTTTTCTAAGTACAAAGGCCTGGGTCCAGAACAATTTCTCTAAACATATGAAGTAAAAATCCAGGTACTACGCCTTACGGGAATAAAATTCTTTAACAAAGCTCTCTAAATAATTTTAGAATAATACACGTTTTTTTCAGACAACCATAATTATTCTGAACTTAATGTTACAAAGTCAATATTGGTTAATATCAATAGTGGCTTAATAACTGGTTAATGTTAATACTGGTTGGTATTCTGAATGTAGGTAGCTTTTATGAAACGGATTTTCTAATGCTGATATTACAAACCACAGTGCTTTCCCCTAGACTCTTAAACATTTTCATAGATGTACTGAAAACGATTTTTTTCTTTGACCAAATATCAGGCTCTGTTGAAGCTTCTTCCCAACGAGGCCTACACCTTGGCCTGGCTGAGCCTGCATACTCCAGTTTCAGCAATAATCCTACAAAAAAGTCAGTTTAGAGAGAATCTCCCACCCTTGACAACTGATCATTGCTGATATGTGAGCAAATTCCCCATCCCTCATCCCTGATATCTAATCACCCTGGCCTGCCTTCAACAAGAATCCTGTTAAGGCAGGTCAGAAAGAATGCCACGAACCTTGATGTCTCGTGCTAACTTTCCACCCACTGACCCCCTACCATGCTCCTTGGCTTTAAGTCGCCAGCTGTCTTTCTCGTATTTGGCATTGAGTCTCTTCTCTCTCCCTTAATGCAATAGTTTTAACATCTATTGCAAAAGTCCTGAATAATGTCTTCCTTACAATTTTTAAGAAATGACAGAATATTTTTCTTTAACGGTATACACGAAGTGCAAAACTCTTAAGTGCACGCTCCATGAGTTATTACGAGGTGAAGCACTACATTTTTAACCACTCGCTATGAAAGCAAAGACACTAGGTAAAAAGATACGCTTGATTTTTTTTGTTTGTTTTTTAAATATGAAATTTATTGTCAAATTGGTTTCCATACAACACCCAGTGCTCATCCCAACAGGTACCCTCCTCAATGCCCATCACCCACTGTCCCCTCCCTCCCACCCCCCATCAACCCTCAGTTTATTCTCAGTCTTTAAGAGTGTCTTATGGTTTGGCTCCCTCCCTCTCTGTAACTTTTTTCCCCCTTCCCCTCCCCCATGGTCTTCTGTTAAGTTTCTCAGGATCCACATAAGAGTGAAAACGTATGGTATCTGTCTTTCTCTGTAGGACTTATTTCACTTAGCATAACACTCTCCAGTTCCATCCGTGTTGCTACAAAAGGTCAGATTTCATTCTTTCTCATTGCCAAGTAGTATTCCATTGTATATATAAACCACAACTTCTTTATCCATTCATCAGGTGATGGACATTTAGGCTCTTTCCATAATTTGGCTATTGTTGAAAGTGCTGCTATAAACATTGGGGTACAAGAGCCCCTGTGCATCAGCACTCCTCCATCCCTTGGGTAAATTCCTAGCAGTGCTATTGCTGGGTCCTAGGGTAGATCTATTTTGAATTTTTTGAGGAACCTCCACACTGTTTTCCAGAGTGGCTGCACCAGTTTGCATTCCCACCAACAGTGCAAGATGGCTCCCGTTTCTCCCCATCCTCTCCAGCATCTATAGTCTCCTGATTTGTTCATTTTAGCCGCTCTGACTGGCTTGAGGTGGTATCTCAGTGTGGTTTTGATTTGTATTTCCCTGATGAGGAGTGACATTGAGCAACTTTTCATGTGCCTGTTGGCCATCTGGATGTCTTCTTTAGAGAAGTGTCTATTCATGTTTTCTGCCCATTTCTTCACTGGATTATTTGTTTCTCGGGTGCAGAGTTTGGTGAGCTCTTTATAGATTTCAGATACTAGCCCTTTGTCCGATGTCATTTGCAAATATCTTTTCCCATTCTGTCAGCTGCCTTTTAGTTTTGCTGGTTCCTTTGCAGTGCAGAAGCTTTTTATCTTCATGAGGTCCCAATAGTTCATTTTTGCTTTTAATTCCCTTGCCTTTGGAGAAGTGTCAAGTAAGAAATTGCTAGGGCTGAGGTCAGAGAGATTTTTTCCTGCTTTCTCTTCCAGGGTTTTGATGGTTTCCTGTCTCATATTCAGGTCCTTCATCCATTTTGAGTTTCTCTTTATGATTGGTGTAAGAAAGTGGTCCAGTTTCATTCTTCTGCATTTTGCTGTCCAGTTCTCCCAGCACCATTTGTTAAAGAGACTGTCTTTTTTCCATTGGATATTCTTTCCTGCTTTGTCAAAGATTAGTTGGCCATACTCTTGTGGGTCCAATTCTGGAGTCTCTATTCGATTCCATTGGTCTATGTGTCTGTTTTTGTGCCAATACCATGCTGTCTTGATGATGACAGCTTTGTAGTAGAGGCTAAAGTCTGGGATTGTGATGCCTCCTGCTTTGGTCTTCTTCTTCAATATTACTTTGGCTATTCGGGGTCTTTTCTGGTTCCATACAAATTTGAAGATTGATTGTTCTAGCTTCGAGAAGAATGCTGGTGCAATTTTGATTGGGGTTGCATTGAATGTGTAGATAGCTTTGGGTGGTATTGACATTTTGACAATATTTATTCTTCCAATCCATGAGCATGGAATGTTTTTCCATTTCTTTGTATCTTCTTCAGTTTCCTTCATAAGCTTTCTATAGTTTTCAGCATACAGATCTTTTACATCTTTGGTTAGGTTTATTCCTAGGTATTTTATGCTTCTTGGTGCCATTGTGAATGGGATCAGTTTATTTGTCTTTCTGTTGCTTCATTATTACTGTATAAGAATGCAACTGATTTCTGTACATTGATTTTGTACCCTGTGACTTTGCTGAATTCACGTACCAGTTCTAGCAGACTTTTGGTGGAGTCTATCCGGTTTTCCATATATAATATCATGTCATCTGCAAAAAGTGAAAGCTTGACTTCATCTTTGCCTATTTTGATGCCTTTGATTTCTTTTTGTTGTCTGATTGCTGATGCTAACACTTCCAACACTATGTTAAACAACAGCAGTGACAGTGGACATCCCTGTTGTGTTCCTGATCTCAGGGGGAAAACTCTCAGTTTTTCCCCATTGAGGATGATATTAGCTGTGGGCTTTACATAAATGGCTTTTATGATGTTTAAGTATGTTTCTTCTATGCTGAACATAAAAAGATATGCTTGAGCTTTCCTACATTCAGAGACAGCTACAGAAAGCAGATCATTTAGTAGAGAGTCTATGATCAGACAACATCACTTCCTACCCCATGGGGGAATATGTTCTTTCATAGTGAAATTATTCTACACACACACAGACACATACAAATCTGATCTTCCAGAGACTGGAATTTAAATTTCAATATAGAAAATTTTACGGTTGCAGACTACTTCCTAACTTCTCAAGAAAAGTTTGAAAAGCACTATGTTATCCTTTTTTAAAAAAAATTAAAGACTAGAAACATTACTCACAAATCATAGATAATTCAAAAATTTCAAATTTTCTTTTATATAATACATGAAAAGGCATTAAAATATTTTATATAAAATTGTTCTTAAAATTATGAGCATATTTTTAATAGACAATGGAAAGCAACCAAAATCTCAGCTAAAATACAACCCCTGAGCCCATTAAGTACTTACATTAATATATAAGCACAAAGAATACAGACTGATTAGTGCTCATAAAAGGTTTCTCAAGTCTTTTGAAGAAAATGTGCCTGGCTTCCCAATCAGGCCAATTGATTTCAGAACAGACCTTTTCCATTACTCATCATGCAAAGCGGACCTGGGCAAAGTGTTAAGTAATTTGTCTATTTCACCTGTGGCCATCAGCTCCTGACAATGCACATTGGCTGCTTTGTAGTCATGGAAACGAAGTGCTTGTTCCACTAGAAGGATCAGAACCTGTCCACGCCTTTCTTCTGGGTCTTCACCTATAAGCACATGCAAACAACTTAATGATTATGGCAGCATCAATTAATAAAACAGCTCATTAACACTGTATTTTGAATTAATTAAAAAATAAAAGGTAGAGATTAGACTGATTTTTTAAAAGATTATAGGACAAATGTCAAGGCAACTTTGACCTTCCAATCTATTTATTAATCCTGGAATTAGCTCTCATTCTCCTAAGAGATCAATGATCAGTATCAGCCCCAGACCAACCATTCCAACCTAAGTGGGGAGAGAAAAAGTTTTCCTCCCAGTAGTGGCATTAAATATTTTGCTATTTTTTTTTTAATATTTTGCCCTTTGAATGTTCTATTTCTGATTATAATTAACAAATGACAAATACAAAGAGGGGAGCCTTAAACACACAGTAAATTGGTTATAACTTTATGGTTTCACTAACAGTACTATCTTTTATTTATCATAGTAAGCATGCAGGCTCTCAGAAAACATACCAAAATTCAGTTTACGGTAACACAAGATCTTAATCTCTCAAAAAGATTCTTAGAAGTCAATTTAGATGTGATGTCCTTCTTTGACATCTCTACACTTTCTTCACGAAAAAAGTATGGCTTAGGTGACCTCCTACATGTTTCTTCACTTTTCATTTTCAGAATACCAATTTATTGGGATTATTGTTTTAAAAATCTACATCTAGTATCAGAATTTAAGATCTCTCAAGACAGGGGTCCCTTCCCTTGTTAAATTCTCAGTACCTCCAAGTCATACATATAATTGGGGTTCAAAAAAAATACTCAGTGAAATGAGCAGAGATTCTATTATAAGTCAAAGTTACAACATAAACACAATTTGTACACTTAGGCAAAAAAAAAAAAAAAAGTAAACAAGTTATATTTTAATCAAGTAATGAAACTTTAAAATTATTTTCAATATTTCCAAAAAGAAAAAGGAAAAATGCAATGATCCTTGCATTTTTAAGCTATAATGCAGTTTGGAAGAAAAAGTAAACATATCACAGAAAGGTTTGAATGAAAGTTTTAAAATATGTTACCATTAATCTCCATCCTGTATTTCACAGATTTAAAATCCAAGTATTGGCCTAAGCTAATTGAAAGACATTAGGTTTTGTTTTTTTTAAGAGAGGATAGAACACTATGATTCATAATAGTATTATTATAACAACAAACCCATGTTCTGTAACACTGACACATAATACTGGAAATGGAACAATATGCACAAAGTTTCTCAAAAATACATGCACATATCACACTTAATATAAAACCTATTTCCTAGATAATCCTCTCAAAATGTTTGCATTTATTCAGAATATCTAAATAAAAAAATGAAAGGACCAAGGGTGATTTTTTTTTTCATAAGACAGCTTGGCTAGGTGGCAAAGATATTTTGCAGATATAAAGCCTCTAGTCAGCTGACTTTAAGGATCCACTAATTACCATCATCCAACAATAACAAAAAGGTGGAAAGAAAGGATAAGAGTAAAGGATTCAAAGTGAGAAACTTCTTAACTGTGAAATCATCAATAAATTGTTTCACTTCTTTATCCCAGTTTTCTCACATTCAAAATAAGAGTCATATCTTTGCTATAAGGGCAGTAACAAGTAACTTAGATAAGAATAAAAGCATAAGGGGAGGATTATTATTGTAGTTAATGTAAACTTTTACATGGAGATAGGTTAAATGGTCACCTTCAAGTCCAAAGTTCAAATATTTAACTGTTTTTCTTTCTAGAAAGTTCCAATCTGAACAGGTGGATTAGTGGGAAAACATAACCAAAAACAGCCTAAAAGAATGATCTAGAAAAATATTGCAAACAAAACAAAACAAATTCTTAACAGCCAGGAGTATAGCCAGACAAGACATCTATTAAAGGAGCTCTTGGGTGGCTCAGTTGGTTAAGCATCCAACTTTGGCTCAGGTCATGATCTCATGGTTCATGAGTTCAAGCCCCGTGTTGGGCTCTGTGCTGACAGCTCAGAGCCTGGAGCCTGCTTTGAATTTTGTGATTCCCTCTCTCTCTCTCTCTCTCTCTCTGTCCCTCTCCTGCTCATGCACTGTCTCTCTCAATAACAAGTAAACATTTAAAAAAAAAAAGACATCTATTAAAATGATTCTGATATTTAGTCTGAAAGAAAGAACATAAATGGTGTCATGATAAGGCTTTGAGTATATGAAATATAATTTAAGCCACATCCACAATTTCTCTGACACTCCTTTCTAAAGATGGAGCACAGTGACCCTCCCACTGACAGGGACTGGTTAGTGATTTACTTGACTAGACTTCGAAGACTAGGTCATAAAGGACACGAGGGCTTCCTCCTCAGTCTCTCATGGTTCAACTGCTTGAGGAACAATTAGGTGTCATGTTGACAGAACAGTTAAGGAGCCCTATGAAGAGGTCCATGTGGCAAGGAACTGAGGCCTCTTGCCACCAGCCAGGAAGAAACTGAGGTCTCTTCCAACAGCCCAGTGAGTAAGCCAGCTCAGAAGCAGATTATCCGGGCCCAGTTAAGCCTTCAGGTGGGGCCCATATGTATTTCCCTCATACTTGGGAGGGCCCATGTGACTGCCTCCATGAATAAGACACAATGGCAATGAAACTGCCCAAATTCCAAAGCTGGATTAGACAACTCCATGAAGCTTTTTCTGGTTTCTCTCGGAACACTGACTCTGGGACCCCTCAGCCATCACGTAAGAAGTACTGGGACTCTGAGGCCACCATATGGAAAGACCACAAGGAGAAACCATAAAGAGAAGAGACAAGGTCCTGACTATTTTATCCCCCAGCTATGTAAGTCTTCCCAGACCATGTGCCAGGCATGTAAGTAAAGCAACCTTTGAGATGAACCCATCTATCCCTCGACACTGAGTGCAATTTCATGAAAGATCCTGAACTGCCTGGCTGAGCCCAGTCAACCTCCAGAACTGGGAGAATAAAAAATCAAATGATTTTGCTTTAAGTCACTAAACTTTGGGGTGGTCTGTAAGGCAGCAGTAGATAACCAAACACCCTGTGTGCTTCAGATCAATGTCACCAGCTTTGTGATTCCTTTCTTAATTACCCTCCTCACTGGGCAAAATATTAGCATTGCCTTTCTTCCAACCTCTGTAACATTTGGTTGCAGAAGCCAGGTACACATCATGTCCTGTGTTGCAGCATAGTTATCTGCTTCCTCAGCCCTCTAAGATTCCAAATGCCAGGAGGGCAGAAGCTGCGTCGAACAGAACTTTGTATCCAAAGTACCTAGCAGTATTACTTTACCTCTCTGTGCTTCCGCTTCCTCATCTGTAAAACGCAGGGAACAAGAGGTTGTTGTACATCACCGAAGAGCTACTACGTAAAAAGGAGTATCCGGGCACCTGGGTGGCTCAGTCAGGTTGAGGATCGAGCCCTACACTGGGCTCCACACTGAGCATGGAGCCTGCTTAGAATTCTTTCTCTCCCTCTACCCCTCTCCCCAGCTCACGCTTTCTCTAAAAATTATAGTAAAAAAATTTTTTTTAATGTTTATTCATTTTTGAAAGACAGAGACAGAGCACAAGCAGGGGTGAGGCAGAGAGAGAGGGGGACGCAGAATCCGAAGCAGGCTCCAGGCTCTGAGCTGTCAGCACAGGGCCTGATGCGGGCTCAAACTCACGAACCGCGAGATCATGACCTGAGCCAAAGTCGGATGCTCAACCGACTGAGCCACCCAGGCACCCCTAAAAATTATAATAAATAAATTAAGTGAATGACTAGTACAGAAGGGGACTGAAAGAATGTCAGTCAATACCATTTAAAATTCCTACAATTTACCAAGATCACTGATATTCCTGTTTCGTGTCAACATGACACAGGACAAAACGGGAAATTAGTCTTAGTGGATACATAAAAATGCTGGCAGTATCCCTGAGCTGCTTCATTCGTTTCTGTGAAATTTCCTTACGAAAATGTTCCCTGATGAACAGAGCACTTCAAAGTTTACGAAGTGCTTTTATAGGCATTAACTCCTTTGGGGATCCTGTAACTTGGAGGGTGAAGCAAGGGTATCATTGCCAGTCACCAGAGACAACAGCTGGAGCTAAAGCCACTTTGCAAGCGTATGGGACAGTGAGGACTGAAGCGGTTTTCTGACTCCCTGCCCCCACCCTGTCATCCAAATGTCTCACGATGGGTGACAGGTCCCAAAGCTGCAGCGGGCCTGCAGGTAAAGATGCTAACTCTCTGCTTGCAGAACTAGAAGAGGACAATGACACAGGACAATTTACTAAAACTGTAGCCCTTAAGAGTAAGTCATTTATATTAAGATTTAAAAACATTTATAAATGTATGTCCCCTAAATATACTAGATATATATGTTTTTAAAAGTTCAAAATATAAACAGAAATCTCACTTACTTTTGAGCCTATACTATGTGGTTTGGACAAGTCTAACTTCAAACCACTGCTTATAAAACATATGGCCAACAACTGTTTTTGTGGAGATAAGCTTAAGTCAAAAATACAAAATTATTAACAGACTCTGGTAAGCAGAACAGTGTGGTTAAAGAAACATGAAAGAGTCAGAAAGACTCCTCAGAAGTCAGGCTCTGCTATTTAACCCTGCTGAGCCAGATATTGGACTTCTCTGATCCTTAATTCTCCTTATAAAATGAGAAAAATACCATCATCACCACCATTTAATAGGAGATGAAGTAAGATCACCTATGTGAAAACCCCACCAAACAGTAAATGCACGCATTTTTTTAAGAAATTGTTCAGGTTCAAAAACGCCACACCGAATCTGGGCACCGAAAGTGACCTGGTAGGCCTGACCTGTTCTACACTTAAGCTTTCTGGTGATAAATGCTAATCCTGGCTGCTACTCTTTGTAGCATCCTGAATGAGCCTGTCCTCATTTAAAGGACCAGCAGATCAGTATGGGTACCCATTTTTATAACGTGCCAATCTTTGTAGAGAAGACAAATCCTTGCTCAAGAACAGCTCCCTGACACCTGGAGGTAGATTTTCTGACTTTTGCCTGGGATGATGGCAAGAATAACACAGAAACCCTACTCTGCAATTTAGCATTCAAAGCTTACCTGCTACCCTCAGCAAGTCAGCAAGGCCCAGAAGCTTGGCGGACTGTCTGTAGCATGTGGGGGATTGGCAGATACACTCCTTGATGAGGCCGATCCGATCAGAGCACAGTCGCACTAAGGAAGAGAGACATACTAAAGACTGGTAACCAGGGACATCACGGAAGAGTGTCATGACTGTCCAAGTTTTAGGTAAGTGAACACAATGAAAGCTTTCAGCCTCCAGATCAAAAAGAATTAAGACACAATTGTTTTTAAAAAATTACAATTGTTGTTGCTTTTGAATAAATAATGTACAGCTTGGATCTTTTGTCACCCAGCTTCTGAAAGAGTGAAGGCGCTGATGTTCGGGAGCTATGACAAAGCGTCACCTTTTCAACTGCCATGTAAGGCCTCGGAAAATTTTAAAGAATTCAGTATCTGTCTCTGAAAACGTCAGATACTTCCTATCACACCTGCACCCCCATTCACCTAACCCCTCCACCCCAAAATCCATCCCATATTCCAAACATCTATATTTCTACCGCCATGTCATCACCCCTGTTTTTAAAGGGCAGGGATCTTTCAAGTGCTCACAGTTCCAATGTATTAACCTTTCTCCAAACCGGCCCTATCTTCTCACTTAAGACAGATATTAGGAAAATAAAACATGTCTGATCACAGTGATTCACACTATAAGATAATTAAGGACACTTAAAGGGAGAAAAAAGCTTCACCAAAGAGTATTATGTATATGCTACGAAGAGATGTTTTTTTACTTAAGGGAGAGGTATCAACCTTTAAGAAGCATGTCACTATCGGGGAGGCCAGGCCCCCATAATTACAACAGTAGGAACTATAATGACAGCAGCTGACATTCAGTGAGTATGAGCTATATCCCAGACACTGTCGTAGGTAATTTACATATATTAACCCTACAAGGCAGAACTTGTAAGGCAGATGCTATTATCTTCAGAGGAAAAAAAGGTACAGAAAGGTCACTGAAAAAGTGATGGAACCAGAATTCAACCCAGTTCCTTAAAATGTTTTTCATACCTTCATTCCTTTACCCATTCCCAAATCCAGGGCTTTATCCCATATATTCTGGGTTCTCCCAAAACTTCTTATAGGTAAGTGGCAGGGGGTCCAGGGGTTGGCGAGATAAAGGAGAGAGGTAGTAGTTTTCTTTGGAATGGGCCCTTTTATTGTACGTTTTCATTATTATTTAATTTCAAACTTACAGAAAAGTTGCCCGAATGATACCAAGAACTCTGTATGTTTTGCCAAGAATAACCACTTGCTAATAATCTGCTCCATTTACACATGCACGTGTGCAATCATGCAGGTGAGCACTCCCTCTCCACACATATACGCACATGAATGCCTGTGTGCACACATGTGCGCGCACACTCACACTCACACCTGTTTTTTCTGAACTACTTGAGAATAAGTTGCATATATCGCATCCTTTTATTCCTAAATACTTGAGTGTACACTGGGTTATTTTAAGAGGGCTATTCATGCATCTGCTAGTACAGTAATCCCTTGTGGCCTTCACTATAAAACAGAAGGTAGACGTAGACTTCAGTTCCTTGCTTCACAATGAGCCGTGCCCCAAATACCCACCTGACGTTAGACTTAGGCTTGGTCATGTGATTTCTGTGGCCATATGCCACGTCTGAGCAAATGTTTAAGAGTCACCGTGGGATCCCACTCCTTATCTTCTTCCCTCCCATGAGAACGCCACTTCACAAAGCCAAGCTGCAGAAATGCCAGTGTGCGAGAACTCACCTTCTATTCCATGGCCCTGAGGCTTTCGAGACTTTTCCTATAGCACAGGCTAGCAAAAATTAACTGATACAGCGTTCTTCAAACTTTTCTCAATCAAAAAATTGTTTTGTTTTTTTCTTAACATTTGCTACTGTTTTACGGGTTTTCCTCCTTGTATGTATTTTAAGAAAATGTATATTACTACCTCATTATTTCAGATGCAATTACTATGAGAAAGGTACTTTCTGCATGTTTCTCATTTGATTTTCCAAATAAAACCTGCCCTACTGAGATCTCATGGTCAGTCTACATATGTAAGAACCTGGGGTTTCTGTACACACTTTTATAGCCACATTTGATGAATGCTGGTTCTCTCGGGGAAACCCTGGTTTCAGTAACTCTAGTAAGCTGACTTCCTTACTATACAGCCATTCTTTCTCTAGTTCAATAAAATCAAAGTTCTCCTTTTTCAGTTTTCTAAACTGAAGTCACACATAGCAACAGATCTTCATTTTCTCTGAAGTTCCAAGTTTGGTTCTTTGTCTGTTTCTTGCCCGAAGCAAGGCATAACTACTAATATTTTAAGGACATTAAGTAAATTTGCAGAGTGGAATTCTAATAGAGTGCAATTGCCTTATTCAAACGTCTTTTTACTTTATTTATTTCTCTATTTTTTGAGCCTCTGGACAATCACTAGACCAATTCTCTTTTACTGCTTATTGTAGGACATGCTAAATTATATCTCAAAATGTGATTTCTTGGTTAGGCAAATTCAAGACTTAGATGTTATTATATTTCTATGAAGGAAAGGAGTCTCCGACACTTAAAATTCCTTTTCAAATGGAATTAATGACCATGAAAAAGATATGCATGTATGCATCTTTTAATAGTTGAGGATCCCTCATTTTCCTGTGGATCTCACAAATATAGATCCAGTGTTTTAAACGCACACACACACACACACAATTATAACTCTCACAGACACACACACATCTCAGACATAAGAAGCTCTTACCGACCAGCTACACACATGCCAAACGCTCTCATCACCACCTTGTAAGGCACAGACAGGGAATCATGCCCAACAAACCACAGATGCAAAATACCACTTTCAGTCGCTCACGAATGGCACCAAATGTACACAACAGCACAGGCAGTTACTCGTGACATTGCTGAAGTACAAATCTGAATTGGACAGGGGAAGAAGGTGACAATATGCAGCAGTCACTTAGCCGATGAGCAAGAACACCGGAATTTCCTTATTAAATCTTTTACTTTCACACCACTTCATCAGAAGAGTATGGTCCACTCTTTACAAACACAGGCTTTTGTACCAAACTATCTAGCTTTGAATTCTAGCTCCATCTCTAACTGCGTGACCCTGAGCAAGCTATTTAACCTCCTCTATTTTGATATCATTATCTGGAAGTTGGAAACAATAATAGACACTACTTCATAGAAGACTTTTGAGAACAAATACATATACTTAGAACATGAAAGCTACTCAATAAATGTTAGTTGTATTACTACTACTGACATATGCACAGAAATACTTGTGAAGTATGAGATCCTCTAATGTAAAAATTCTCAATGTTTCAAGACAGAGTTTTCAGGTCTATCTACAGAATATTGTATTATTATCTCCAACTGAGGAAGGGGACATTCAAAAACACGAAGATGCCACAGGTCACAAAGCTCAGAGCAGATGAATCAGAATTTAAACTCCTATGTGACACTCGTGTGACTCTGTCTTGTTATCGGTGTTAGTCCCCCCGAGTCAGAAGTGTGCCCTATTCCCTTCATCATTTCAGTTCCTAGAATAGGGTAAGAAGCTAACTTGGGTTTTGAATGGAAGGAAAGCAGAGTAGGAACACGAGAGTGAAGAGATGGTGGGGAAGAGGAACAACGACAAGCAGGTAAGACCACTCTAACTCCACCACCAATTAGACACTAGAACCTCCATGTAAAATAACAAAGATGACACTTGATGCTTGCACGGTCCTTACGATATCCCAGGCACTGTGAACACATGGCCTTCATGTCTATTAGCAATTCTAGAAGTTGTTTATTAGCATCCCCATTTTGTGAATGAGAAAACCTAAACAAAAAGAAAGGTGAAATACGTGTCCAGTCACTAGCTGGACAAAACCGGCTATGGGTGGCTTTAACCACAGTGCTGTAACACTGAAAAGTGATTTACCCTACTATAGAAAACACGGGGGACAACTGAAATATCCCACATCTGCCCATGTGAATATTAAGAATAATTTACATAAAACATGAATTTCCAAATGATGGGGAAAAGCACACACGTGTACACACACACACACACACTCAAACGTAAGGAATCATTTTTACATGCTATTTCTGTTCCTGTTTTCTATGAACTCTTTAAGTGTCACTCAGTACCCTTAGCCTTCACTTGGTGACCAGTACCAACTCCTGGAGTATAGGCCAAGGCTTCAAAACAAAGCAGAGTGACAAAATAAACTATGTACGCTATAAAAAAAAATACCAGGACCTTAAGTGTTTAAATACCAAGTTATGTGGTTTGTCCAGTATCCCTGATGACTACAAAAGCAGCTTAACCCTAAGTTGTATCTACGGCATAAACACAACACACAGGATACAAACGCAGTATCCCGTGTCCCCATCCAGAAAATTTTCTGACATTCATTCCAACAGGAAGCTCCAAATCAATATATCAAGCTGGAAAGCTGTCAAGACATGAAAGCAAACGTCCTTCTTAAAACACTCTTCAGTCAGGAAATCTCTCAGAAGTAACAGCAGGATAGCAGGTTCAGTCGCAGGTTCTCAAACCCATCAGATGACGTGCAAACACTGCCAGCAAAAGTCCTGCTAATGGAGCACCACGGAAGATTACGAGCTCGATTTGTTCTTTCAATTCAATTGAACGAATTCATTTGCATTTGGGGAACTGCAAGAATATGTTTTTGTATTACATCAATCTGCCTGGATTAAATAAGCAGCTAAAATACACTCATAGACAGGGGCGCCTGGGTGGCTCAGTCGGTTGAGCATCCCACTTCGGCTCAGGTCATGATCTCACAGTTCGTGAGTCCCAGCCCCCGTGTAGGGCTCTGTGCTGACAGCTCGGAGCCTGGAGCCTGTTCGGATCCTGTGTCTCCCTCTCTCTCTGCCCCTCCCCCTCTCATGCTCTGTCTCCCTCTCCTTCAAAAATAAATAAACATTAAAAAGAATTTTTTTAATAAAATACACTCATATACAGAGTCAAAGCTATGAGGGCTTGGCCCAACCAGGGCAAAAGTTTCCTAGTGCTGTATACTCTCCCGGGCTGACGGGCTGAACACCTCAACTGAAAATATAAGTGTTTCAGGGGAGACAGGTAATGATTTAAGACATCTCAGAATAAAATGAAAATGTTTTTTAGTAACTCTGATGAATCTTCACAATTTTAAAAAGCTTTGAGCTCAAAAAACACAATTTTCCAGTGATTTAACAATCTCCATAAATGTACTTGTTTAAGATGCTACAGGATATGTATAATCACCTAGAAATTACTTCCAAACAATAATATTCAAGGTAACACAAATACTACCTTTTTCAAGTCTAATAAATTTATCTGACAAACTCTAATTTGTAGTAAAACTACAATGGAAACCCACATGAAAACACGAGAAGGTCTCAACTGACTTCTATCCCCTAAGATCCATCTGACTCAAACCCTACACAGGACAAGGACACCAAGGAACCTGTAACAGGACACCACTGTCCAAAGGTACAAGGAGTTTTAAAAAAGAAGAAGAAGAAGAAGAAGAAGAAGAAGAAGAAGAAGAAGAGCCGATGCTAGTGAAAATGAATCAAAAACCAGAGACAGAAACAACTCAGCTATAGCTTCCCCACTCCCAATTCCCAACATTTCCAGGTTTAAGAATAAAGATAAGAAATTACATGGAAGGCACCAAGCATACTGCTAATGATCAAGCTACCCGCTTTATTTAGGGCACGGAGGTCTGGAGTTCAAGGCAACAGAAAATCTATCTCCCACTTGTCACGTAAGGTTCAGGACACTAGGAGACACACACTATCCTCACCGCACAAAGTACATAATGATCACAAGTGACTGTGTATCAGCAGGCTTGTCTTGGGTGGTACTTACTCAACCTGTACATTTAGGTAAAAGAACTTGAGCATTGTTAAGATATCACTAGGAATTAAACTCTAAGCAAGAGCTTCCTGTCATTCTTCCTTTTAAAAAAATAGTATCAACTTAAGAATAGTCTGTACTGAGCATAACAAAATAAACTATGATCATGTACAGCTACTTAAATGTATGCAACTGAAACAAAATACAGAAAAACTGCATCATCAAAAACTGATGAAGATCTGAAAGTCTATCTGTAATCCCCCATTTCTTTTTGTTATTATCCAATAGCCTCACGGCTGTTACTAATGTTATTCCTTTTAATGGCATAACTGAGAACTTAAAAAATAAATTCATAGTAAGACATCGGCTCTGTTTTTTTTAGATATCCACTTAAGATTTCATTTGAAAATGGGGCAGAGAGTAGGATCTATTGCTAATGGATTAAATGGCCAGAGGTAATGCTAATAATTCAATGCAAAACAACTGAATACTAAGTTAATAATGCAACACTAAATGGAAAATTCACCTTGCAAAGGCAGGATCTTTACCCCAAATTCTTCAAGACATCCAAGGGCTTGGATAAGATCGAGCTCCTCTTGAATGGCCACAGGTCTATCTGTTATCAGCTGTAAGCAGCACCTAGAGGAAACAAGGTAAATTCTGTTTTGTTTTTTTTTTTTTTTTTTAAATAACACACGTTTGGCTAAGTTGCCTTTCTGTATTCAACAATGTGAGACCCAACACACATTTATCAAATACTCACTCCACGCCAGGTTCTGCTAGATGCTGTCTATTACCTTCCTGAGTCCTCATAGCAATCCTGTGTGATAGGCAAATAGCATCACCTCCTTTCTAAGGAAGCCAAAATTGAAGCTCAGAGAGGTGAAGTAAGTCGCACAGGGTTATGCTGATAGTAGGTAATGGTACCACAGTATGAAGCAAAATGTGTTAACTCTGCCTTTAACACTCTTTTTACTGCTGACTCCAAAGGTGATAATCATACAGGAAAGGTTTAAAAAAGGAGACAGATTTCAGGTAATTTCCACTTATTCTTCTAGGGAAAACAAACATCTTGTTTCGGTGACAATTTTGTTTCCCAAAGGAAAAAAGACTAACCTAAGAAACTGCACAAAGGACATTTTTCTGATCAGAAGGAAGAGTCTGTTGGTAATGCAATAGTGAAATGAAAGCGAAACAGGAGAAAGTGACTTTGCTAAACTAAGAATTTGTGATACCCTATGGAGGATTTTAAGCAAGTTTTTAAAAATCTAAACAAAGTGTCCTTAATAAATATTTTAATTAACCAACTTTCTGAAAGGTGCATGTGGAAGGACATTGAGACACAAGCCTAGAAAGACTGGTAGAGATCAGGCCAGGAAGGGCTAATGGTGCTAAAATCATGGACCACCTGATGAAGATCCCATGGCTCCAGTACCCATCTGTATGATGGATACAGGTCTACCTTGCTTGCAAAACTTTAAAATTTAAATAAGATGAGCACTAACATATACTGCTGACTCAAGAGGAAAAGCGACAGAACCTTGTGGTATCTACCAAAATTCTATCTTTGAACTATCTTTGAACCCAGGAATTCCCAGTTCTAGCAATTTATACTACAGGCAGACGAGCACACGCCCACACATAAGTAGGGATGTTGAGTATCATGGTGTTTTTAAAATATAAGAGGGACACCTGGGTGGCTCAGTGAGTTAAGCGTCCAACTCTTGATTTCAGCTCAGGTCATGATCTCATGGTTCATGAGATCCATGTATCAGGTTCAGGAGCCCATGGCAGGCAGGCTCTGTGCTGATAGTACATAGTCTCTTTGGGATTCATTCTCTCTCTCTCTGCTCCTCTCCCACTCATGCACGTGGACACGCTTTCTCTCTCTCAAAATAAACTTTAAAATATAAGACAATGCATTAAATCACAAGCTAATCAAATAAATTCTAGAAAGTCAAACAATGGAATATTCTACAACCATCAAAAGAGAATGAATCAAGCCTACAGGCACTCATGAAAAAACCTTCAGAATAGATTATAAGTGGAAATAACAAGATGCAGAAAGGTATGCATCCATTTGTGACTTAAGAAGAGGGTAACGTTCAAGAAGATATTTTGGAAAGATACATAGGAAAATGACTTAAAAAGATAGCTAAGGGATAAAGTTAGGGCAACAAGAATGAAGAGAGAATTATCAGAAATATCCATTTTTCTATTGTTGAATATTTTTATCTCATTGGATGTATTACTTCCTCAATTAAAAAAACTAGTTCAGTGGTGTCTGGGTGGCTCAGTCGGTTGAGTGTCCAACTTCAGCTCAGGTCATGATCTCATGGTTTGTATTTGAGCCCCGCACTAGACTCATTGCTGTCAGCACGGAGCCCGCTTTGATCCTCTGTGCCCTCTCCCCCCACCTCCTCTGTCCCTCTCCTGCTCATGCTCCTTCTCAAAAACAAATAAACATTAAAAAACTAGCTCATGATAATTTAATCAATAAGAATGTAAGGGCTATTTTCTATATTAAATATTACTGTCAACATTTCAATATACCCAGCCTTACAGATCATAATCAGTCTGGTGCCACCTTACACACACATATGGCATCTTTTCCAAATTAACGTGTGTCCTTGTGGGAGAAAAAGGGATGGGATGAAAGGGAAATATCAGAAGCGTAGATTTAAAAACAATCTCTGAAAACTCCTGCCAAAAAGATTTAGGTCAAACACAACTCCCAGTTTTAAAAGCTATTCTATTTGATATTTTCATCGTCTGAAATAGAAACACAATCCCTTAGGAGAGAAGAAAAAAAAATTTACTATTTTTAACAACCTGTCAAGTCCAATAACACGGTTTGAGAAAACATGGTTCTCTCTGTAATAAGATATCACTGGTGGGGGGAAAGTTTCCTTTAAGCTTTTAGCTACTAGTCATTTGGGGGGGAAATTAATCTAAATAGGTACCACAATCACTACAACCAAATTAATTCCTAATGGGCCTAAAATTTCTATGTGAAAATATAACTATCAAAGTAGTGAAAAACAACATGAAAAACTCTTATAATGGTCTTGGGAATTAAAGGTCTTTCAAAGGATGACACACAAGATAGAAACTATAAAAGAAAACAATCAAAATCTTTAAAGATTCTGAACAGCGATTTGAAAATCATACATAATAAAAACTTGACAATGTGGTTAAAACATGTAAGAGATGCAAAGGGTAAATGTCCTTTATGCACAGAAAGCTCTTAAGAATCAACAGTAAAAAGATCAACACTAAATCTCCAGGACAACAGGCCAAAGAGAAACAGAATTCACAGTCCAGAAATTTCCACCTGGAAGGGACTTTGAAGCTTTATCATCTAATCAGGTCCCGCATCCCCAAACAGAGCAAAGTCATGCAAAGCATATGGCCATTGCCTAAATGTGCTAAAAATTTCCAGAACTTGAATTTACAGGCCATCTCATAAATCCTTTCTAAGAGAAAAGATAGACAATCTTACAGATCATCAGCAAGAAAGACTGGGAAAGTATGCTGGAGAAAAGGGGTCACGGGAAAGCTGATGAATATTCATAACGTAATTATCTTTCTGTATTCAAGCAATAAGTAACTGTGCCCCGTGGAGGACAGTCAATCTGCGCCTGTGGTGATATATTTTGTAAAGAACAAAACCAACAGTGGAGTCTGTGTATTCTGACTTCCCCCCTCCCTCTTCTGGAAGAACGTGGAATTACTCTACCTGGCCAGATCCATGCAGCTATCAGTGAGGCTGGTAGAAGCGTTAAAGTACTCTCTGCTGGCGGCCAAAACCAAGTCAATACTTCTTTCATAACTGACCCTGCACTGGGTCTTTCCTTTACGGGCCGCGCTAGCTGGCGGATTTACCGAACAAGCACTGCAGTGCATCATGTGACCAGCTAAGTGGATATTTTCAAGGCGACTGGAACACAAAAGGCTTTCTGTAAATATCTGGGGGAAAGAAGAAACTGGAATTAGCCTCAAACAGGGCAGATACAGTGCTTCTCAAGAAAACGAAGGCTCTGATATCCAAACGAAATAGATTAAAAAAACATTCATCGTACAGGTAGCAGTTGCACAAGTGACACTGAACGCACTAAATGGCAAGGAAGTATGCTTTAAGTGGTTACTTTTATGTCATGTGAATTTTACCTCAATAAAACAAACTCATCTTTTAGGAAGAAGAAATCGTTTAACTGAACGCACTAATAGGAAGCATAATACAGTTGACCCTTGAACGACACAGGGGCAGGGGTGCTGACCTCCCCACGCAGTCAAAAATCCCAGTATAACTTTTGACTCTCCCAAAACTTAACTTCTAACAGCCTACTGTTAAGTGGAAGCCCCAGTGATAATATGGACAGGTGATAAACACGTATTTTTTATTTACTGTATTCTATAACTATTCTTACACTAAGGTAAGCCAGAAGTAACATTAAAATCACAAGGAAGGGGCGCCTGGGTGGCACAGTCGGTTAAGCGTCCGACTTCAGCGAGGTCACGATCTCACGGTCCGTGAGTTCGAGCCCCGCGTCAGGCTCTGGGCTGATGGCTCAGAGCCTGGAGCCTGTTTCCGATTCTGTGTCTTCCTCTCTCTCTGCCCTTCCCCCGTTCATGCTCTGTCTCTCTCTGTCCCAAAAATAAATAAACGTTGAAAAAAAAAAAATTAAAAAAAAAAAAATCACAAGGAAGAGAAAACACATTTACAGTACTGTACTCACCAAAAACAAAAACAAACCCGTGTATAAGTAACTAGACCCGTGTGTTCAAGGGTCAACCATACCTCAATGTGTACAATGAACATTTGAGTCAAATATCTGAAGTTCATGTTCATTAAAAACAGAATTCCTTAGACCTACTGTCCCATACTCAACAGGGCCTACTCTGCTTAAACTATTTATAGTAGTTCAATTTTTAAGAGAAAATCTCTGAATATGACACCTATAATTTATGACTGCTTAATGCATCTGAATTCAGGCTTACATACTAGCCAAGCTGCAAATATAACATGGACTTTTTTTTTTTTTTCCAATCTGCAAATTAAAAACTATTGAAATAAAACAAGAGCCACTGATAGAAGGTAATCATGCAAACACTGTATTCTACTAGGCAACTAATAGCATCAATATAAAATTTACTGTATAACTGAGATTATGTACTTATTACTTAGTCCAAAAAAAGTCTTAAAGAGATTCCTTTAAATTTACACTAATAACGTCAATATATAATTAGTATAACAACTTCCCCAAGAATATTCTTCCCTCTTAGGACTCCTCTGTAGGATAAGGATAGCACAGAAACAGAAGCAAGAGTTGAAAAAAGTAGATTTCATGGAGAATAGAGTTTTCTTACAATTAAGGCGACTACCCAATTTTCATGGGATCCCCTCCTTTTCCCTTGTTTCTAGGCCTCTAGGGAAGGTAGTATTTTCAGACAGGCCTTTATTGAAATGACTGATAAGGATAATATTACTAATATCTACATGGGATCTGCTATAAAATACATATTGTGACAGAAAGCAAATTACCAACAAGCAGCTGTAATCACTTACAGGTGACAAGTGAAAATGGCTTAATCCAAGGGACCCAAATGACTTAGATATGACAGTTTCTCTATTCCTTTGCGTTATTCAAGTAAGCCATAGAGAGTTAATGCCAAGTATTGAAAAATATAATTCACTCACTCTAAAATTTGAAGTTTTTGCTAAAATAAACAATATAGATTTCTGCTCTACCTGCTGTATCGAAACGTTTAACATTTTCAAAATTGTGCCATTGAGCTTTCGAATATCTCCCAAGTATTGTTGAAAACTCCAACATAATAGCCAAGAGTCAGTAGGATAATATAGCATAACTTAAAAGGTACTAAAATAGTATTTAAAAATGTAAGTTTGAAAAAAAAATGTAAGTTTGCCAAATCTGTATTACCTTCCTCTATAACCATTTCAAAACTGTTATAATATGCTTTCAAATGTTTTCTCTAAGAACTGAGACTAATGGGGGCGCCTGGGTGGCGCAGTCGGTTAAGCGTCCGACTTCAGCCAGGTCACGATCTCGTGGTCCGTGAGTTCGAGCCCCGCGTCAGGCTCTGGGCTGATGGCTCGGAGCCTGGAGCCTGTTTCCGATTCTGTGTCTCCCTCTCTCTCTGTCCCTCCCCCGTTCATGCTCTGTCTCTCTCTGTCCCAAAAATAAATTAAAAAAAAAAACAAACAAACAAAAAAAAAACGTTGAAAAAAAAGAACTGAGACTAATGGCCAGAAGTCATTAAAATATCAAAGTCTAATAAAAAGGTGTTAAAATATAAAACAATTCAATATGTCAAGCTGTTATGCAATTATACAAGAGCTAGTTAAGTGTAATATACTTATTGCCAATTTGCAATGAAAATCAAAAACAGGAAAATGACAAAACAATGCCATCCCAACTTAAAAACACTACTGCAGACATATTCATGATGGTTAGGTTTTGGATCCCATGTGAATATAGACTTTCTCCTGGAACTGGATTTCAAGTTTTCACTTTAGACACAAAAGGGGAAGCTCCTGGCAGTTATATGTACGTGGTCTGAGACTATAATCATCAATGTAAACTCCATTCTCATTCAAGCATTTTAAAACCTGAAGTTCAAATATAAAACCATTTCTTAACAGTCTATATTAGCACTGTTTTGTTAAAATCACCTTGAATAAAAATGCCAACCAATTTCACAGAATACAGACCTATATTTATAACTCTCATCAACAGGTCATGCTTTGCGATGTCAGAGCAGAGCAACACAAGAAATATTCTATACAATTTCACGTCTGGTTTACTGACAGAAAAACTCAAAACAGGAATCTGCTTTTAAACTATCTCTCACTAAAAGTGGGTTAGCTGGATCATTTTTCCACACGGACTATGAGTAATTGGGTGGTATGACACATACCTTCCAAAAATAATCATTCAATCCCCTGGGTTACATTCCTAAGTCAACTAGCAACCATATCTTAAGTCTCCTTTGTGTTCTGGACATTCTAATAAGCACCGGGGCACAAGAGGATGAACATGAATACAATAATGCCTACCCTAGGGGCCCATGACCAAAGGGAAGAACCACATGTGGAAACAAGTTACCGCATTTGAAAGACCATAACAGAGACAAGTTACATGAAAGGACAAAGGAAGGCATCCTAGAGGGCATAATTAGTGAAGTGAGTCCTAAAAATTACCAGCAATTTTCAGATAAAGGAAAGAGGGATATATCCAGGCAAAGGGAACAATGCCGGCAGAGTCACAGAGACGTGAAGCCGCATGGTGCGTGCAGAGTCAGGGCAGATGTGGTGGACGTAGCGAACGACGGGGTACACGGCGACCCTTGCGTGTGCAGAGTAACACAGGGGAGAGCGGACGGGAAAGCTGGTGTGCTGTGGCTTTCTCTGCCACGCTAACAAGCACGGCTACTTTCTGATGCTGAATGGAGCAAGCAGCAAATGTGAAGAAGGGGCGCGTCACGAGAGGATGTGTTTTAGAAGAATGCTCGGAATCAGTGTAGATGAGAAATCTGGAGGTCGGGAGACAAGAAGAATTACAATTTAGCAGAGATGAAGACAGGACAGATTTGACAGACCTTTCCCAGGTACATCAAATACGCTTTAGTGACCAGCAAAACTGAGAAGTGAGAGGAGACAAGGATGTGTCCCTTGGCCCCACTGGGGAGGAACGCACTGGATAACAAAGACAGGGAAGACAGGTGGGGAAGCGCTCAGCTTGGAGAGCACTACCAGGGCGCCTGGCTGGCTCAGGCCACCAAGCGACAGGCTCTTGATTTCAGATCAGGTCATGATCTCATGGTTCCTGAGTTCAAGCCCCGCGCCGGGCTCTGAGCTAACGGCACAGAGCCTGCTTAGGATCCTCTGTTTCCCTCTCTCTCCGCCCCTCCCATACTCTCTCTCTCCCCCTCAAAAATAAACAAACTTGGGGGAAAAAAAGAAAAAAAAGAAAGCACTACTCCCTTACTCAATAGTATTACTTATAATGAAGCCTATGGTCATCACCTTTGTGTCCGATAAACACACTGTAACAACGAAACCTTCCGAATTAAGAGGCAATAATTCCCATGTGTAGAGTTACCTCATAGCAAGCATCAGAATCCAGGCAGGTGTAAACATTCTGCTGCATAGTTAACATGTCCTGCAACAACATTCTCCAATGAGACTCAGTGACGGGAGGCTGCCTGTGGAGGGCGGGGAGGGAGGGAGGGAGGGAGGGAGAAGAGGAGCAGAAGAAGAAAGTAACTCATGAAATCTCTCTTCGATTGGCCAAAAGCAACAAACAAACAAACAAACAAAACCATCGGTGTCACCATTCTATGTGCCACACAACCCGCAAGTGATCAACAGATATAATCTCATTTGAATTTCCAGGAAACAACTTGGATCCGAGGAAGAGTTGAGCGGCTCTGCATCAATGCTAGAGGCTTCCAGAGCTGCCTCAGTCACAGGCCGCCTACACTCCAAACCGGAACAGCATTATGTGATAACAGCAAAGCTAAACAAGCTGTGAGTTTCTGAGACAAAATAAAGCACAGCAAGATGTAGCAGGGACAGCACTTGGACACCAGAGTACTATTGCAGATTCATCTTCATCATACCGCAAGGCCCCACAGGGGATGCTCTGGACCCCGCCCACCCCTGGTGTCCGTCGAGAGCCTGGCGACCCCAACTCACCAGCAGGGCAGCGCCAGTCGCTCCTTCCAGTGGGGTCCCTGCGGCAGTCCACAGAGCGACCGACCGGGCACTACAGGGGTTATGCTCACCCGGGTGACAGCCCAGGTGCCAGGCAACAGAGCCTTAGAGATTAGTGGCAGGAGCTGCCCTGTTGGCCTCAGGAGGAAGTTTCATGCCCCACAAGAATCAGTATCTTTCATAACAACTCCATAGGCACAGTTTTCAGGGTCTCCTCAAGGACATGTCAGTGACCACCCTCAGGAAAGCCCAAAGCACAAAGCCCCTCTCAGGTTTCCCAGTTCCTTTCCAGTTCCTCCGGGTCAGAAGCAATTTACCAACCAGGGATCAGTTTTACACAACCAATGAGGCATGCACAATCTCATTGATCAAATACCATCTTATGTTGGAAACCAGGGTTACAGAGTTTGAGAAGTCAACGGTTCACATGGTCTTGCAGCAGGCCAAAGGGGTTTGTTAAAAATTTCCCTAAGAATCACATATTAGCTGCATGATTATGAACACTGAATGTTCCTGAATTTCAGTTTCCTCACTTAAAAACCCATCTTGGAAAGTGATAAAAAATGGAGATTAATTCTTATAAAACACAGGCATTGAAGCAAGATGTTCTTAAGTTTAAAAACAAGCTCAATCACCTATATGGATTTGAAGAGGTCTCTGAATTTCTCTGAGCTACAGATTCCCTTTTTGTACATTGTGAGGATTAACTGAAACTAGAATGTATGAAGAAACACTCCCTCCGTTTTTCTGGTATAAAGTAGTATTCAATAAATGTTAATGAATGAATCTGAAAGTTACAAACACATTTCTTTGGTTTCTATAGTTATATACACGATTGCTAATATTGTTTAGCAGGAAAGAGAAAGTTCTGTAATTCTCTCTGCCTCCCCCAAAAGTTCACCTTCGTTGAATATACATGAATTTGGAATCATTATTTGTTTACTTGCTAGTCTTGTCGTTCTACATAATCATGAATCTCATTGTTTGAAAAGGGCAGGTTTTGTTTTATTTTGATTGGCATTTGTCATAAACCAACTGACCGTTTCTTTACCACACATCTTCTCCCTTTTTAATGCATGAAGAACGGGACAAATAGACTATTTGTGTATAATATCATTGCTATAGGGAGAGCCTGTGTTTGGGATCACTGTCGTCAAATCTCTGGTATCTAGGAACTTTTTCACCTAAAATTTTTTATAAGCATATGTTTCATTTGCTTACAGTAGCTTGTATTTATTACACAAAACATATAACTTGTATCCCATATGCAATAAAGCATAAGAGAATGCATTTTTCCCCCAGAAAAAAAAATGACACATTTGCACATTTTCCAGGATCATCCCTGAAATGTGTCCATTACTTAGACCTTGGTAGGTTGAACTCTGTGGCTGAACTTCAAAGAACTGGAGGGCTCTTTCAGATTTGGCTTGCAGGTAAATAAGTTGCAAAATGGGGGCGCCTGGGTGGCGCAGTCGGTTAAGCGTCCGACTTCAGCCAGGTCACGATCTCGCGGTCCGTGAGTTCGAGCCCCGCGTCGGGCTCTGGGCTGATGGCTCAGAGCCTGGAGCCTGTTTCCGATTCTGTGTCTCCCTCTCTCTCTGCCCCTCCCCCGTTCATGCTCTGTCTCTCTCTGTCCCAAAAATAAATAAAAAAAAAAACGTTGAAAAAAAAAAAAAGTTGCAAAATGTTTGAAGTGAGTGTCCATCTTGCACCAGCTGGATAAAATCAAACCTAAGCATTGTCTAGCTGAATCAAATTCTCATAGCCCAGCTGTTCTTCTGGAAGCCATCAACAATGGGACAGATGGTATTAATGTTTTCTCACACATGGCTAGCCATAAGTACAGGTTCTAATTGAAATAAATTATAAGACATTATTTACAATGGCCTTTGCAGAATACATTCAGTAAATATGAACCAAAAGTAGAACCTGAAGGCACTATACCAGATTTGCAAATTAACAGAGAGATCCCTAAACACAAACATGATGTATTAGTTACAGCCCTGGAACAAAGGAATATTTTCCGGGGAGAAATAGCATTGCATTCAAGATGGTAAAACTTGATTTGTGTAGATTCAATGAAATCTGCTACCATTTAAAATATGCATAAGGATATTCCATAGATGCTGAAGGCCAAGCTATGGTAGCATACATGAAACAATTAGGATTCACTTCAAATTAACTAGTTTGAAAAAAAAAAAAAAAAAGAGGCCATATTCTCTTACATATTCAAAGTTGAACAACCATGAGAGATGAACTATAAGGACTTCAGAAGTATTTGAGGGACTCAAAGGAAGGACAGGAAGTAATCTAGCTGCAACAGCAAGGCTTTCTTGAAGACGAGGTTCTAGAGTCAACATGATCAGAAATATTGACCATTTGTTTATAGTTTTTAAAAAAAATCTTAAGGGGTACCCAGGTGGCTCAGTCGGTTAGGCGTCCGACTTCGACTCAGGTCATGATCTCATCGTTTGTGAGTTCGAGCCCCGCATCGGGCTCTGTGCTGACAGCTCGGAGCCTGAAGCCTGCTTCGGATTCTGTGTCTCCCTCTCTCTGTTCCTCCCCAGCTCGCACTCTGTCTCTCTCAAAAATAAATAAAGATTAAAAAAAAAAAAAACTTAAGACTTGAGTTGCGAAAACTTTTTAAATTATTCATTTAATAATTATTGGGAGAGGACCATCGATATATGAGGTCCTTTATTCGATGTATGGGAACTATAACACTTGCCCCAGAGAAGCTTATGATCTCAAAAGGAACATAAGGCACACACATCAATCACTATGAGTACACTAGTGAAAAAGACAGAGATAGGGAGAGACAAATACAAAATGTCAGGGGATTTCTTAGGAAGGAGAGTTCCTTGAGTAAACCACCAAGCAGTTTGCTACTGTTGACTGGGACAGGATTCTCGGAGACATCTGGGTGGTGTATGTTCACCCATCTACCATCTCAAGGTTGTTATTGTTTATAAGTAGGTCTGAAGGGTCTTAATGCCCTTACAGTCCCACCATAACTATGTGGCACGTGGCAGGTTGGCTCTCTCCAGCTCAGACCTTGACAGAAAGGCCTAACTTATGTATATTACCTACAAAAAACACACTTCAAATACAAAACCATAAATTAATTAAACGTTAAAGGTATACCATGCTATATACCAAAAGACACATCATGCTAACACCAATAAAAGGAAAGAGAGAGGAAAATTGTACACAAGGAACTAGAGCTGTCTCTATTTGCAGATGGCATAATATTCAGGAAAACCTACTGGAACTAATGCAGGAGTCCAGCAAGGTAGGAAGACACAAGCTCAATATATATCAAAATTTTAAAAAATATATTTTAACACATACCAATAACTCTATACACTAGGAATGAGCAATACAAAAATGAAATTAAGAAAATAATTCTATTTATAATAACACAAGAAAATAAAATATCAGGAATATTTTACGGTACATGAATATTCATAGCTTTATCTGTAAAAGCCAAAACTCAAAACAACCCACATGTCCCTAAACAGGTGAATAGGTCAACAAAGTGTGATAAAAGTACAGATCAGTGGTAGTCTAGGGTAGGGGTGAGGGAGTGATGGGGAGAAGCTGAAGGGAGGGGAACATAAAGAGGCAAAAAGCAGCTTTTAAGAGTGACAGATATATTTATTACCTTGATTGTGAGATGGTTTCCTGAGTATATACATATACCAAAACTTAACAAATTCTACACTTTAAATATGTGCAATTTATTGTTGGTCAATTATAACTCAATGAATTAAAAAAAAAAGAAAAGAAAAATACTACTATTTTTAACCATATACAAGTATTGATTAATTCTGTTCATTACTTACTTCCGACCAGTATGCCTGGTCAATCTGACCATCAGCGCGCGTGCCTCTTCTGAACTAGACTGAGTGTTCTTAACAAACGAAATCGGTTTCTCAAGTCCGTGTTTCTCCAAAAGCTCTGACACACTTAAAATGAGAAAAGGATATTTTAAATTTTTTTAAATGTTTTTATTTATTTTTGAGACAGAGAGAGACAGAGCATGAGCAGAGGAGGGGCAGAGAGAAAGGGAGACACTGAATCTGAAGCAGGCTCCAGGCTTTAAGCTGTCAGCACAGAGCCCAAAATGGGGCTCAAACTCACAGACTGTGAGATCATACCTGAGCTGAAGTCAGACGCTTAACCAATTGAGACACCCAGGCGCCCCGAGAAAAGGATATTTTAAAGTCTTGTTACCAAACCAAAAAATCTAAGAATCTTATACATGTAGCATTTAGGTGTTTAGTATTTAAAAAAATATATAGCATACAGAATGACCCAATTTTACAAATTACATTAATTCTTAGCCAAAAAAAGTTAACAATTATGTATCCAATTTCATATCCCATACTCTTATGACAATGTACTTAGAACTAGTAACTATTTTTTCAAAAGTATGACATATCTTTATCTAAAAATAGTTTTTGTAATTTTCCTGTACTCTAAAAGCATCAAATCAGTAAAACAAGCAAAATCTATCATTTCAATACCAAGCTTTAACTCTGAACAAACCTGCTGAGTAACTTATTATAGGCAAGGCTGTTAGAAAAGCAATAAACGGGGCGCCTGGGTGGCTCAGTAGGTTGAACGTCCAACTTCAGCTCAGGTCACGATCTCGCGGTCTGTGAGTTCGAGCCCCGCGTCAGGCTCTGTGCTGACAGCTCAGAGCCTGAAGCCTGTTTCCGATTCTGTGTCTCCCTCTCTCTCTGACCCTCCCCCATTCATGCTCTGTCTGTCTCTCTCTCTCAAAAATAAACAAACGTTAAAAACAAAAAAAATTAAAAAAAAAAAAAAAAAAAGAAACAATTTTAGAGTTGGAGCCCCAGAAATACCACAAGGCTTAATCTCCCTCCAAAATCTATTCTATAAAAATATAAAATATGTCACAAATTTTGTCTCATATGAATCTTCTTGAGAACTGGTTTGCCTCCCCGAACCTCACATTTGTGAATTAACTACTACTGGACTCACAGAGTGACTGGTTAGACTTCACTAGCTCTTCATAAGAACAGGTTTCGTGGGTCATGTCACCTGGTATTAGGTATGCTAAAACATTTTTCAGTAATTGGTGGCTATGAAGTGGAACAGAAATAAAAAGTCCTTATTTTAAAAAATGACTTAAACTAAAGAGGCAAAGGCATGGGTACCATCCAGAAACTGACAAGGGGTTACTGTTTCCTTGAGGTTCTAAGAGCATAATGTGACATCAGGACCACGCATGGTTACGCCCAGGGAACATATGGGAAATATATCGTGTTTATTTTACTGTATCTTTGTGAGATAACTGTTCTCAATTTCATTAGACGAAAAAAAACTGTAATCCTCAAATTTGTAAGGAATGATTCTATAGTGGTTTAATCCACTAAGCTTTACTCAAAACGATGCTCAACTTTTCAGGGACATTGGGGACAGAAGAAACACAGCCAACCTAAAATAAGCAAAGCTTGAAAACAAAGAGCAAGCTTGATTTATTAAGCATTTTTCAAGAAAAAAAAAAAAACTATAACTTTCAGAACACAAAGTAACACCTTTCAGTCTAGGCAATAATAAATAGAAGAAACAGTGGTCTGGAGGCAACTGAACAATTAATTCTTCATTAAACTCCCATACATACACAGCACATAAAAACACTGTTTCCTTAAATACAACTTGAAACATTTTTATACTCAAGCCCCTTAAATTGAATGAATAAAACTTCTAATTAGTAGACTCCAAATTATATACTTTACTATTTTATCACCACTATAAAGTGATGGTATTACCTATTAATCTATAATTATATATATTGGAAAAATTCTTATCCCTAAAATTTTAATACAGATATTTAAAAATTACTCAAGCACCTTCATATACACATATAAATACTAGTAAACAGCACATGACTTCCTAAATACTAAATTGGGAAATTTCAGGCTCCAAGACAAAGTTTAATGCTTCATTTTGACAGTAAAGAATATGACTACAGAGTTACTGGAAGGCTTTAGTGCAGTTTGATCTAGTTCAGATAGTCCATCAAGTGCAATATGCCCAAAAAATGAAAATCAGGAGTATAATAAATATTGTTTGCTGAAAGATACAGTAATTGCTGCAGAAACTAACATTTCTGTGTAGGAGGCATTTTAAAAACTTCATCTAACATTAATTCCATAATCTCCATGAGTTTGAAATTCTAAATAAGAAAGCCGAAGGCTCAAATATCACAGAGCCTGTAAGTGGCAATGCTTGGATTTGAACACAGGTCCGCCAGTCTTCAACGTCCAGGCTCTTACTACTCTACATAGGCTAGCTGTACGTTTGCATTAAGAAAATGCACTCAAATAGAAAGTCAAACTGGAAATACACTAGACATACTAAAGGTAGTATTTCTTGGACAGACCTCCTCCCTCAGCACAAAGCCAACAGATTCATTTTTCTCACCTGAGAATTTGTTCCAGTTGGTCGACCATATCATGAAGAGCTGCGGTTGCCTCGGTTTTAGGACTAAAGGATTAAGAGGAAAAAAAATTAAAAAGTTTCAGGAGTAGCTTCTTATATGAAATATAAGACTCAATGAAGTGAAAAAGAGAAACGATGTTTCCCTTATAGTTAATATACAACAATATTACACTGCCTGGGCAAAATTTTAGTCATCTCCTGAATGCATTCAGCCAGCATCTTTCACAACTCAAGAGATGAAAATTAAAAAAAATATTGGACTAGAATGATATTCTCTATTACTGATTAGCATGATATGGACAGGTATTTACTGAAGAACTTTTTGCTCAATTCTGCTAAAAGCAACAAAGAATTATAAGTCAATTTTAGTCTTCTCTTTTTTTTTTTTTTTTTCAACGTTTATTTATTTTTGGGACAGAGAGAGACAGAGCATGAACGGGGGAGGGGCAGAGAGAGAGGGAGACACAGAATCGGAAACAGGCTCCAGGCTCTGAGCCATCAGCCCAGAGCCCGACGCGGGGCTCGAACTCACGGACCGTGAGATCGTGACCTGGTTGAAGTCGGACGCTCAACCGACTGCGCCACCCAGGCGCCCCTTTAGTCTTCTCTTAAAAAAAAAAAAAAAGAGGTAGAAAGTAAAATCACCATTTGGTTCTGTTCTTTTAACCAAGAAAACAGGTTAGGAAGCATGGCCCTGCACATTGGCTTTCTCCTCCACCTGTCTATAACCCTACCACCCCCTAGAAGTTTCCATTAGGATTCTGTATACTCAGAAGATTTCTCCTATGTCATCATTCCCTCTGCACCCACTTCAATATTAAGGAACCAAAAAAAAAAAGCAAGGCTATCATGTAGATAATCCCTGGAAGGTAGTGGAGATAAAAAGTAAGGCCTCTCTGAGGACGCATGTGGACAGGGGACTAGGAGAAACATTATCATGGCAAACATCATACACTAATACAAATGTGGCTGGTAGATTTAGTATGGAACAACACACGTACAAGTGAATGCAGGGATTTGGCACAAAAGCTGAGACGCTACTACAAAAGTCCCCTTCCATCCAGTACAACTCTGCGTCCCTAATATGGAGGGACTGCCCTCAGCCGAGCAGCACCGCACCTGATGCTCTCCAGTGCCCCCCACCCCAATGATGCAGCTGAATCCCAGCCAGGTCTTAGGGTTTTATTAATAAGATGACCAAATAAAACTCTTCATCTGAACTTAGAAAATTAAAAATGTCCTAACTTGAACCCCCAAAAATACTCACTATAAAACTATCAATCTTTCCTGGTCTCAATCTATTTGGCAATTATTTGTGCAGTTTACAAAGATTACACTATCCTTTAAAACCAATTTGAGGCCTTGACCTAGAGTGTTAAGTTAGGGTATGTTCCACTTAAAGTCCTTCAGAAGGTCAATTGTCACAGCTACCTTCTATTAACCCACGACAGTAATTTCTTAACTATCATTGTGTAGCTCTACAATAAACATTTGTCACTGTCTTTCAAGAATATGGTGTTCCTCCGTTGTGAATTGATAATTCACGAACATAATAAGTTTTTTTTCTTTTTTTCAGCCAGATGGAACATGCTGCCTATGTAAGGTACACGAAAAATTAATGAGGTTAAATAAGTGTTCATTTCATGGCGAAAAAACACATAGTTTACCATTTGGTAAATAATCATGTAACTGCTAAAAACAAACAACTAATCACAGGAAAATACAAACTGACAAACTTGGCATGAAGAAAAAAGAGAACCTCAGAAAATACTCTGAGGCTCTGAATTTTAATATGGGGCTAATTTAAAATGACATGTTATTTAGAAAATTATAAATGTGAAATATAATCATTAAGAAATAAATGGAAAACAAGAGAGTATCAGGCTATATTTTTTATTTACAAAAAAAAAAATCTGTCAGATCAAATATCATTAATCTAAAGCCAAGATAAAGAGACATTTCTTAGCCTAGACACTCTTCAAAACCACACTAATTCTGTAATGTAACTGTAATGTCTACATTAAAAAAATGTTCTTTTAATATCATTCCACTGATACTTTACAGTAGGCAAATTACTGTTCAAAAATTAATAGATAGGCTCTAGTTGATATTTATGCTTATTTGATCTTCCTGAAAAACAAAGTCTAATACATTTATTCCTAAAAATTACACACATTACTTGGACGTCAATGAGTTTGACTAGCAGATTCAAAGACCACAACAGAGGCACAAAGCTGAAAGACAGACCATCAAGTTTCCCAGCTGGGCCATCGAAGGGAAAAAACTCCCATCACTCTGCTTTCGGACACAGATGTTAAGAGAGGCCTCTGCATCTCTTGTAACCCTCTGCAAAGAGTAGTTTTACTACTAACACCCTGACAGCCACTGGGTTGAGGTTTCTAAATGATGGGTACAAAATCGGCTACTACATTCGGTAACCGAACGTAGGTTGCTACCAAATCGGTTACTACAGTCCCTTTACCAGCCTTCTGCTGCCTACTGAAGGCCCATGGCTCTCAGGGGGGCCCACGGTTCCCACAGACACAGCTGCTGTTCCTGTTGCTCTTGACTAAGGATGGGAGGTGGCCAATGGTCATAGCTGTATAGGTCTGGGTAATACATACATGTAGAGTCACTCTGTGATTTACCTTTCCCTACATGAAGATTCCTTCAACTGAGACCAAGGAAGGAAAGGATGTATTAAGCACTACTATGGTCTCCATTTAGCTTTACTGTGACAAGTCTCATTGCCTGCATTCCTTCTTGGTGGTCAGTACTGAGACCCCTGCTGAGGGGAGATGAACGATCAAGATCTCCAAACTACCCAACATCTCTACGACATAATGGACAACATCTGAGAACACCACAGACCCAAAACATCCAAAACTGAAACCTGAAACAAGAGGACAAATGAGGTGCTCACACACAAGGCCACCCCTCAAGCACTCCTACCATGAAAAGGCTTCAGCCTGTCATAGGCTGCCAGACAGATTTTTCATGTCTTAGATATAAAGTAATGGCCAAGAATCACTGGACATGAAGGAAAGTCCCTAACGGTAAAAGCAGAGATACAAACAAACAGGATACGAATACTGAGAGACCATGGTGAGAACGTGGGTAATGCAGGGAACAGAGGAACAGGTACATGTGCATCTCTGAAACAAGACTAGGATACTATTTTATTTTAAATGTTCCTGGAATTTAAATAAGAAAGCCAAGCTAAATTTTAAAATTTGAAAGAGGGATGAGAAGATAAAACTGAAGACACTCTTAGATCATTTAACAGAAGATCAAAAAGTGGGCAAAAGAATAAAAGGGGTAGTAAACAAAGAAGAAAGTGCAAAAAAAAATAGAGAAAGAAAGAGAGTAAAAAAAAAAAAGGGAAGGAAGTAAAAATAAAATTACCAAGGAAACTGATTAGGGAAGAATATAAGAAAATTTCCCAATGATCTGAAAGACAAAGAGTTTCCAGACTGGAACAGACTAACTAAGTGAACACCACAACAATGCATTTAGACTCACAATAAAACACACCCTTACGATACAGAGATGAAGAGAAGGTATTGAAATATCCAAAAAGGAAGAAAAGCCATATATAAAGTAACAACTTAGAATGATATGGGACTACCTGACATCCTGGGAGGAGAGGACAAGATGGATGCCTTCAAAACTCACAAGGAAAAGATAATTATAAACCTAGAAATGCAGACACAGCCAAGCCTACTATCAAGTTTAAGGGGGCAATTCTGGTTATCTTTCTGACATGGGACAGTCTTCAAATCAAAATGCCTCCATGTAACCTTTGACAGGAAGCTATTAAGATTTTGCTCCATCAAAATGAGAGAATAAGCGAAGGAAGGAGAAGAGAAGAGATCTCAGAAATGCAATATGCAACACAAGAGAGGCGCAGCAAGTCCCGGGATGGCAGTTGCTCAGAACACACAACAATTAATTCACATCAAAGCAAGAGAAAAGACAAGTCCAAGACGGAGGCTTCAAAAGGAAGACAGGGGGAGAGAAGACAAGAAAAAGGGAAGGAACTGAGATATCTTTGTAAAGAAGAGTTTTACGTTCCATCGGAAGACCGAAGGAGATAAATGGGAACAAAGCAAACAACAATAAAGGAAATGATCCAATTCAGGGACAACAAAACGCTACAAAAAAAGGAAATATAATCATACCCAGCTCTGTAGAAACAACATTTACTAACACAGTGATGAAACTACAGCCTTAACCACACTGACAGAACAGTAGGACAAGCAGGTATGGGGAGAGGTAGACCTCCATGAAAGGAAGTCAAGAATCATGTAGCACTGCGGCAGCAGCATGAGCCTACTGTTTTAGAGGAGGCAGGCAAAGACCAGAAGAAAACCATTACCTACGCAAGTGTTCCTGTTAGAAGACAGGTGTTCAAGCATGACGAAGGGGGGCAGCAATCAACTGTTTATCGATCACAAGTCTTTCGATTCCTTCACTTTCATGATGTGCATACATTGCTTTATAGTTAAAATTTAGGAGATGATGATGTCTGTTTGGACTCTTGATTTTAGATCGGCACCTCCCACCTCCACTCATTTGTTTCTCTCCATGACGCAGGCTTTTCAAAGTGAGAAGACCAGTTGACTTGCAGAGTGCCTCACCCTCCGTATGTATCTGTTTCCTTCATGTGTTCTTGGACTTGCTCCCCTATCCCCTGATTTACTGTAAAGCAGAAGTTCAGCTCAAGGACTGTAGATTCAGAGTGAACAATTTTACTCGTAATGCATCTCTGCAGGAGGCACAGAACACCAGGCTGACCGTGATACCACACGTGGTAGCTTGATTAAAGATGGTGGCAGTCAGACTTGTACTTTATAAAGCTAAATCTCCCCTTTGAAATAACAAAAGAAATATATTAAAAATATGCTGAGCTAATACTTTGGTATCACGCAAATATCTTTTACCCATCAATCTTTCACCTGACCGCAGTCCCGTTAATGACTGCATGAAACCATTATTTCACACTGGGATGCAAAATTGGTGATTTCTATCATTCATTTCACAAAAAATAAAAATCTCCTTAAAGGAAAAGAGAGAGGCAGCAGCATTAGTCACAACAGTCAAGACATGGAAACAACCTAAGTGTCCATCAACAGATGTATAAATCAAGAAAAAGTGCTATTTACATGTACACAGTGGAATACTATTCAGCCACACAAGAGAAGGAAATCCTGCCATTTATGACAACATGGATGGGATTTAAGGGCATTATACTAAGAGAAATAAGTCAAAGACAGACAAATACTATAAGACAGTCTCACTTATATGTGGAATCTAAAAACCACCACCACCTCCTCATAGAAAAAAATCAGATTTGTGGTTACGGGGGATGGGAGTGGGTAGAGTGGGAACCGAATAAAGGTGGTCAAAATGTATAAAACTTCCAGGTGTAAGAGAAGTACGTACAGGGGACATAATGTGCTAAGACGGTTATGAAGCAACATGTTCCAGTCAAGGAACAATCTGGGCAAACAACTGAAACCAACCAAAACACTGCTGTATGCTATTTTCGAAAGAGTAAAAGATCTCATCACAAGGTAGAAAACTTACTTATTTATGTATGTATGTGTGTATGTATGTATCTGTAGAAGACGAGGGATGTTAACTAAACAGACTTGTCGCTTTACAATGTATGGATATCCAGCCATTACGTTAAACACTTCAAATTTACACGGTGTATATTAATTACAGCTCAATAAAACTGAAAGAAAAATAAAGTAAAATAAAATTATTTATATTCATCCATGATTACTTAACATGCTTATTGTAAGCAAGGGCCCAGAACAAATAATTCATAGATTACCCCAAGCCCATAAATATGAAAAAAGCTTCATGAAAAACACAACTGGAAACAGAGATATCACTGTCTATGCACTTAAAATTAAGAATTTTTCATCGTGGTGGTGGTATTTTTGTTTGTTTTTTAATGGATAATTTATCCAAGTTGACAAAATTACAGTGACTGCTCATACACTGTTGGAAAAACAAAAGTTTATCTCTAGGCTACAGGTTTGCAGATGATTTCATTTTCTTCTATACATGTTTTTATATTCCCCAAATTCTAATGAACACTCAGGGAAACAACATTTTCGTTTCAGCTGTTAGGACAAAAAAGACAACAATAAGACTGGCACACTGTGGATTCTCACCCGTATCCTCTTTGTGGAAGACATTCTAGTATGTCGTAACAAAGGGACAGCTGGTCATTTCGTTCACAGTTGTAGATACACTCTAGAGCGACTGCCATCAGTTGGTCCTGATCAGGAATAATTTTTTGCTGCAGCTACAGAGAAAATAAAGCATGCTGTAGTAAGAGTCAGATTTATAGTCCGTCTTTCCCTAGCTCAGTACAACTGTCAATAGAATATTAAATAGTGCAATTAATCACCTGCAAAAACAAATCTTGATTTTTCTTTAGCTTACAGACTTTCGGGGTCTTTAATAATTCTGAATGAAATCACATTTTAATTACAGAATCAGCTAGAAAAGATAATTTGTACCCATAAGCTTTGCATCTGCTGAAAACAGATTCTTCAATTTATGACCCATTCAAGATAAAGTGGATAGAAGAAACACAGCGAATTAAAAAGGCACTTCATTAAAAACATTTCTAACCCTAAAGCCAAATTTTATGTGTTTCAATTACAAAAATATATAAAATTCCTTAACTAATATTCAGAGATGTTTGAACCTACTATTTTTCAGTATGCATTATATATTAGTCATGTAACTAAACAGCACTGACAGTCTATTCAAAAGAACACACTCTGGTGCAGAAAGAATGGCTACCTTGGGTCACTGTCTTCTATAGGATACACCCTTTCCATCGCAAATCAGACTCCCATTCTGGAGTATTTTCTAGGATATAAAAATACTGTATTTGTGCCTTGTTTTTCTCATCTATACAAATGGATATTAACAACTCTCCATAATGTCACAGTTGTGAGGACTAAATAAATTAATACGTGAAGAACGCTGACATGATTACCACCAAAGAAATGAAAATAGAAAGCGGAAACTATATTCTTAGAGCCCTATTCAATGACAAAGTAAGTTTAGAGCCCTCAATGACAAAATAATTTCCATAATAAAGACCTAGTGGGGTTCAGCATTTTAGCAGAAATTCACAAAACAGATAAGAAAGTGATGGAGAGAAGCTACCAAAGGCATCTATCGTCTCGCTGGAAAAATCACATGGATGGACGGAAGAAGAAACATTCAAGGTTATGAGGAAAGTACAGTTTTCTGAGGTAGTATGGTTACAGGAGTTCTACAGATTTCTTCAAGGTGTTAAGAGAAAAACATCCCATTAACTTGACATCGACACGTGACAGTTATCCAAGGTTGCAAAGTGACAGACTGGTTAAAGAGACAAACAGGGCACAGTAAAAGTCATTATTGTTTAATTAAAATCGCTAACTTTTCCTGATTTCTTACTGTGTGCCAGGTACTATTTCTATGTGCTTCACACGCATGAATTCTCAATTCCTCAAACCACCCTGTAAGGTTAATACTAGTTCTATTTTGATTCTACATAAAGGGGAAACTGAGGCCCCAAGAGGCCCTATAACTTGCTCACGGCACAAAGCTGGCTGTGGTCAGGCCAGGAGTCAAATGCAGGCAACTGGCTGCAAAACCAGGGCTAAGGATACCTGCTCTCACAGCCCCACAGCCTGCAGGAAAAGCCCCTCAGCCCTGCAGGAACCGGCCCGCGGGAACATTTCACAGTAAGAATGGGAGAGACTGGCAAAAACTACAGTATTCAACAATGCACTCCTACAGGAAAATGAAAAAAACAAACCAGTTTGAATGAAAAGGAATAAATGGAAAACCAACTGCAGCAGAAGCCAAACTCTTTGATGTTTCCCTGGATTCCCCTGCTTCCTTTCCTGCCCTCCCTGCGACACTAAAGAACCACTTGGAAGTTAAAGGTTCTAAAGTCCATACTTGATCATGTATGTTCAAAATCTCCTGCTGAAAACCCTTTTGCAGTCCTACGATGTGAAAGGTAAAAAATGAACTTTCTGCCTTCCACTCAAGTCCTTCGTGCCTGGTGCCAGCTCACTGTTCTGGTCCTACAAACCTCTATGCAAATTTTAGTTCACTCAAATTCAATTACTTGCCTTCATCTAAACATGCTATTAGTCTGATTATGTCTCCTTGTCGTAGTGTACTTCTCAAAAACTCAGTCTTGCCCTATCTACGACCTCCCTAATAATCCAGTTTTATCTCTGCCTGGCTTGAACTTCAATTGGACTTGGCCAGATTTTTACAGCCTCTTACATATGCTCAATAAATGTTAATCCAAAGACTCTATCCTCATTCTACTCTGATACATAAATTATTTTTTCCTCTTTATATTCCTATGGCATCTTTTTGTTTGCTTCCCATGCCATTCAGTATATCTTTCCTAATGCAATCTATTAGCACATAAATTGTAATGATCACCATTTTAAGGCACTTACCATTTGTGTTCTGTTCATCTACCTACAAGATATCTAACTTCATGAAGTATAAAACACACTTCCTCTTATTTCCATCATGCCTGCCCTAATATCTCAGTAGTGACTATGAAACCATCATTTGCCCCACCTCAAGCTAACAGAAAAGAGCCCCTTTAAAACTTTCTAGGAAGTCAGTGAGTCTTCCCCACCATGAGTAGCAGATTATTCTCCATGCTACACAGCAAGGTAAAGTGTAGGAAGATTATAATTTTATTTTAAAGAACAGTCTTGGGTGGCTCAGTTGGTTAAGCGTCTGATTTCACCTCAGGTCATGATCTCACGGTTCATGAGTTTGAGCCATGCATTTGAACCTGCTTCAGATTCTGTATCTCCCTCTCTCTCTGCTCCTCCCTTGTTTGTGCTCTGTCTCTCTCTCTCTCTCAAAAATAAACAAACATTAAATGAATGAATAAATGGATGAATGAATAAATGAATTATAAATAAATAAATAAATAAATAAATAAATAAATAAATAAATAAAAACACTACAGGCAAGTAGATGAAGAGCAGATGATAAGACAGGATATCTGGAAAACCCCAGAGAATGAAGCAATACAAGAAACTAGTAAAGGGGCAGAATACAAAATTAACATACAAAATGAATAGCTTTCATATATAAAACCAACAAACAGAGGAAGTGAAGGTAGGGAAAAGTTAATTTATAATAGAAAAAGAGAAAACTAAAGGCTTAGGAATAAATTTAACAAAAATTGTGCACAAGCTACATGAAGAACATTTTTAATACACCTGAAAGACAGTAAAAAAAAGACAGAATATAATGATACCCTCTTTTTTTTTAATATGAAATTTATTGTCAAATTGGTTTCCATACAACACCCAGTGCTCATCCCAACAGGTGCCCTCCTCAATTCCCATCACCCACTTTCCCCTGCCTCTCACCCCCCATCAACCCTCAGATTGTTCTCATTTTTTAAGAGCCTCTTATGGTTTGCCTCCTTCCCTCTCTGTAACTTTTTTTTTCCCCCTTCCACTCCCCCATGGTCTTCTGTTAAGTTTCTCAGGATCCACATAGGAGTGAAAACATATGGTGTCTGTCTTTCTCTGTAGGACTTATTTCACTTAGCATAACATTCTCCAGTTCCATCCACGTTGCTACAAAAGGTCATATTTTATTCTTTCTCATTGCCACATAGCATTCCATTGTGTATATAAACCACAACTTCTTTATCCATTCATCAGTTGATGGACATTTAGGCTCTTTCCATAATTTGCCTACTGTTGAGAGTGCTGCTATAAACATTGGGGTACAAGTGCCCCTATGCACCAGCACTCCTGTAGCCCTTGGGTAAATTCCTAGCAATGCCATTACTGGGTCATAGGGTAGGTCTATTTTTAATTTTTTGAGGAACCTCCACACTGCTTTCCAAAGGCACCCGTTTGCATCCCCACCAACAGTGCAAGAGGGATACCCCCTCTTTTTGAATAGGATGACTGGATGTTATAGAGATACTGGCCTCTTGCTCTCTCTGCCCCTCCCCAGCTCATGCTCGTGCATGTGCATGAAATTAATTAACTGAACCTTAAAACTTCAATAAATAAATAAATAAATAAATATTAGTCTTGCTAGGCTAATTTACAAATTTAATATAATCACAGTAACTATAAGCTATTTTATGGAATCAAACAAGTTGTACTACAGTTCAGATGAAGAAACAAACTTTTATAAGAATAGCTTTAAAAAAAAAAAAAAAAACCTAGGGAGAAAAACTATAAAGGAACACCACCCTTACCAGACTTTAAAAGCACACTATAAAATCTCTATAATTAAACAGTTGGTCCCAGTGTACAGACAAACCAGTAACAATATAAAAACTCTAGGGGAGCCTGAGTGGCTCAGTCGGTTGAGCATCCAACTCCGGCTCAGGTCATGATCTCACAATTTATGAGTTCAAGCCCCGCGTCAGGCTCTGTGCTGACATCTTGGAGCCTGGAGCCTGCTTTGGATTCTGTGTCTCCCTCTCTCTCTGCCCCTCCCCCGCTCACACTCAGTCTCTCTTTCTCAAAAATACATAAACTTGCAAAAAAAATTTTTTAAGTCTAGAATTAGAACTAAATGGAAATCTGATATAAGACAAAGGTGGCATCTCAAATCACTCTAGAAAAGACCAAATTTATAATAAATGGTGCTGGGACAACTAGGTAACCATCTGAGGAATGAAATTAGACCTCATGTCACCACACAAAAAAGTGAACTCCAAGTAGATTATGGATCCACACAGAAAAATAAAATCATACAAGTACTGAAAGAAAATGAGTGGATTCTTCTTTGACCTTGGAGGGAAAGGCTTGCTCACCATGACTCCTAATACAGAGGCAATAAAAAATTGCTCAATTTGTCTACACATAGAGATAAAAATTCTGGCTGACATAACCCACCAGAGACAGAGTCAAAAGATAATCTACCAACTGAAAGAAATATACACAATCCATACCATTAAAAAGGGGGGTAATTATGCCAATGTACCTGAATTTCTACAAAAGCAAAGCACAAAGGAACAAAAATCCAAATGAAAAACGGGGAGAAGACAGGAATGGACAAGTCACCAAAAAAGAGATAATCCCCTCAAATACATGAGGACATTTCAAATTCACTCATAATTAAATGCAAATTCAAACACCCCTGAAATACCACTTTCTACTTCCCACATTAGTAAACATTTTAAACTATGGCAATGAATTCTGTCCACAGAACTGTAGAGCGACAAGCATGGTCTTATACCGCTGGTAGGAATGTCAACTGGACCAACCGTCCCCCGTCCCCACCGCCCCGAAGGAAACTCTGGCAATGCCAACACAACCCTTGCCTGTAGGCTCAGGATGCCCATCGTAGGAACACACCTTGAAGGCACACCAAAGACACAAAACCGGGGCGCCCGGGTGGCTCCGTCGGTTAAGCGTCCGACTTCGGCTCAGGTCGTGATCTCACAGTTCATGGGTTCGAGCCTCGCATCGGGCTCTGTACTAACAGCTCAGAGCCTGGAGCCTGCTTCGGATTCTGTGTCTCCCTTTCTCTCTGGCCCTCCCCTACTCATGCTCTGTCTCTCTCTCTCAAAAATAAATAAACGTGGGGCGCCTAGGCGACTCAGTCGGTTAAGCGTCTGACTTCAGCTCAGGTCATGATCTTGTGGTTCATGAGTTCGAGCCCCATGTTGGGCTCTGTACTGACATCTCAGAGCCTGGAGCCTGCTTTGGATTCTGTGTCTCCCTCTCTCCCACTCACGCTCGCACTCTCTCTCTCTCTCTCAAAAATAAACATTAAAGAAAAATTTTTTTAATAAATATATAAAATAAACATCAAAGACACAAAACCACATGGGAACAAGTTATTCACTATAGCATCATTTGCAATTACAAAATACTAGAAATAACAGAAAGCTGGGGAGACTGAATAAATGAATTTTTACTTTTATTATTTTAATTTATATAGCCTCACATGGCTAGAGGTTACCATACTTAACTGCATGGTAGAGTATAAATTTTTCAGTTCCCTAAGGAGTATGGGCCAAAAGCAGGCAAGCAGGAAATTGAAGACAAGAGTTTAAAGTGTTAAGTAGACTTTCCCATTTATGCCACTGCTGGGATACAGGGCCTACGTCAGCACCCAAAGCTTCCAAACTCAGGCCTCTGGAGGACTGCACCATAGAAATATAGGATAGCTGGAAAGAGGAAAGTCCTTCTGAACCTTGAAACAGTTTGATTCCCCATCAGATGAAAGTGACCTTCATCACTAAGAGAACGACAGGAGGAACAGAAAAACAGGAGTGGGAATTATTTGCAGCATATAGCAAGTGGATTTCCACCAGAATCACTGGATAAATCGTCAAGTGCACATTCCAGATCCCTACCCCCCAAATTCTCATTATATCTGGGTTGGGCCTAGAAAACTGTTATTTTTTTTTTAATGTTTATTTATTTTTGAGAGAGAGAGAGAGAGAGAGAGAGACAGAGACAGAGAGACAGAGAACAAGTTGGGTAGGGGCAGAGAGAGAGGAAGACACAGGATCCAAAGCAGGCTCCAGGTTCTGAGCTGTCAGCACAGAGCCTGACATGGGGCTCGAATCCACAAACTGTGAGATCATGACCTGAGCCGAAGTTGGTTGCTTAATTGATTGAGCCACCCAGGCGCCCCCACCCCTTTTTGTTTTAAAGTCTTGGGCACCTGGATGGCTCAGTCAGTTAAACGTCCAACTCTTGATCTGCTCAGAGTTTGTGAGTTCGAGCCCCAGCGTTAGGATCTGCGATGACAGTGCAGAACCTGCTTGGGATTCTCTCTTCCCTCTCCCACTGTCCCTCCCCTGCTCACACTGGCTCGCTCACTGGCTCTCTCTCTCTCTCAAAATAAATAACAATCAAAAAAATTTAAGTTCATAGTTCCCATACACAGATGCATTTTTAAAATGCTAGTACAGCAGACAGAGAACATGTGAAGGCAGAATATTTTATTCCCAAATCCTCTTCATCCAGACTTGCCCAAGTTCCTTCACAAGTTCTACTTTCCAAAGGGCCATTCAAGCAAAGAACAGCAGCTTAAAATCACAGAGGAGTGCTTAAAGTCAGGATGTTATACAAAAGAAGAAGAGTTTGTAGCATACACTACAGTTAAAAGGGCGAGTATGTATCTGTATTATTGTCCCCAAATATGCACTCCCTTCTTCCCAAGACAGGATTATGCTTCCCTGCCTTGTTAACATCAGGCTTGGCCACAGACTTCCTCTAGCCTGTGAAATGTGACCGGATGTCACGTGACATACGTTGAGCTGAGTTTTAAGAGTCACTGTGCAGTTCTACTTTGTTCTTTTTCCCTGTGCCACAGCTCAGCAAAGGGGGCCTGCTCTTTTAGCCACGTCCCAGAGCGAACAAGACATGGAACACAAGAGAAGCCCAGCTACAGCCTGTATGACACTTGCAAGTGATGAATATCTGTTCTAACCTACTCATTTGTTAATGCAGCGTAACTTAGTCCAAGCGGTCTGATACAGAAATCACTGCTCCCGTGATATTACTGTAAATACTCTGCGCCTAACACATGGCAGATCTTTTTGGAAAGGGCCAAGTAAAATAAAATAAAAACAATGCTCCAAGCACAATCCTCATAAGCAAACAAATGGAATCAAGTGACCTAAAGCATCATAATGAAACCTAGTTTCAGTCCCTCGCTCATCATCTGCCCTCACAAAATTTACTGAGCACCTGCTCTCTACAAGGCACTGACACTCTGGCAACACACAGATGCAGGGGACATAGAGAACACACATAGGAAACAAGGGTGGGAGAGACAAACATGAGTGTTTTAATAAAAATAAATAAATACCAATTATGAGAGTGTGACATGGGTTATTACAGAGGCAGGGACGAGACCTGTCATAGCACAGGTAAGTCACAGGTGTCCCAGCAGAGGGAATCTTAGACAGCAGGATCTTGAAGGGCAGGCAGATGTCTGCAAAGGGAAGGGAAGAGAAGTTGACCATTCCTAACAAAGGAGACAGACTATTAAGACATAAAGAGGCATGAAAGACCGAACAAGGTGAAGACAGGGTGAGAAGTTCAGTGTGAGTGAACTAGCACATTCCTTCACAGAGGGAAATGAGGCTCAAGAGGCAGACTAGAAACAGACCACAAAGAACCCGCTAGAAGCCTAACGTTTACCCTGTGGACATTGGTAAGCCACTGGAGGCTTCCCATAGATCATGATCCATGAACATGAGCAAAGTTCTGTTGTGGAAAGATAATATTGTTAGATATATAGAGGTTGGATCAGAAAGGAAGAGCCCAGCAACTCCATTGTTCTCTGCTTTGATGTTTACATATTTCAACAAAAGCAAATGACCGTATGTTTTATTCAAAAGGCACATGCTAAATTGCCAAGTAAAAACAACAAAAAGCTGATGACATACAAAGGATTTACAAGACTCTGTAAGGAAGAAGTATCACAAACAAGATTACTAGAAAGAATTTAAAGTCACTTCCTTCTTCCTCATAAAACATTCATTTTCAATCCATCCTGCTTCTCACATTGTGTTCTGCGGTCTTAAGCAACCCACCCTTGGCTCACAGTAAACCACCCCAAATTCAAAACCAGAATACTAAACGGGAGCTGCTTATGAGAAGATAGAAAATTTTAAAACGCCAAAGAATAGATATATTTCTGACAAACGACCCTTTCAGAAACCAAAAAATGTGTAAGGTTAGCTAAGCAACGTTTTCCTTTTTTATCTGGATTATACGGCTTAAGACCATACACTTCAGAAGACTTCAGACTGCAATAAAGGTTAGCTCAAGGAAGTGCACTCAATTCGAATTCTGGATTGGAAGAAGGCTGCAATGGCCTCTGGCTTGAACCCCAATCCAACCCTTTGACTCTCACTACAAAGTCAGGGCGTTCGAGTGGCCACGCCACCCCGCTTGAGCCACTGCCAGCCAACAGAACGGGAGCCAGTATCTCTTAAAACAACATATTTGATTTAGGGCTAAATTAAGAGGTTATTTACTTTGCTAAAGTATACTGTACTTAACAAAATGACTTATTGCCAGTGAATGTGAACAACGGCTTGAATTCTACAGCAGTACAGAGCTTTAAACACAGCTGACCCTTGAACTGTGTGTCCACTTATATGCCAATTGTTTATAAATACGCGACAGGACTGTAAATGTATTTTCTCATCCTTATGATTTTCTTAATGACGTTTTCTTTTCTCCAGCTTACTTTATTATGAAGATACAGTACAGAATACATCTAACATTCAAAACGTGTTAACCGGCTATTTATGTTATTGGTAAGGTCAACAGTAGGCTACCGATAGTTGGAAGTTTTGGGAGAGTCAAAATTATAAATGGATTTTCACCTGCGTGGGGGGGCGGGGGTTGGTGCTCCTAAATGCTGTGTTGTTTGAGAGCCAATATATAGTAGTCTTAAGCAAATACAAGAGATATTAAGAAAAATCAGAGTTCCTTATGACATCCTAAAGATTTTCATAAGTATTTTGAAGGTCCTAAAGGGTGAGAATCTTTTCTTCTTCTCCTGGTGTTAGGGTAAAGCATACTGGTTAAGAAAACAGCTGTGAAATTAAAATACCTATGTGTGAACCCAGGATCCACTCCTAACCTTGTGACCCTGGACAACTGCCTAACCACACTAGATCACAATTTTCTTTCCCTCCAATATTAATAAAAAATATCTACATCATAGGATTGCTATAAGGATTAAATGGGTTAACACTTGTAGAGTGCCTATCTATAGTAAGAATTCAGTATCTATCAACTATTAGTTTTTTTGGTATTGATATATATCTATATATATAATCAATATAATAGAAAGTCAACAAATTTATGAGTAAATAAATCAAAGTACATATAAACTTCCAAAAAATTAGTGGACTGAATTGTTGAAACATTTTTAAAGAATAATATGACAACGATTTTCTTGTCTGTTTCAAGTGAAGTTACTTGCAAAGCCTATTATAACAAACTGACAAATAAGACATAATTATGCAGAGGAAGAGGTGCAGAGATTTTTTTTAGAAGTTAGAGTTTCTACTTACATCTGGTTTGGAGTGCTGAAATATCTTCAGGGGAAATTTTAAGTCCCCTTTAGCTAAAGTTACTAAATATTCTTTTAATAGCTCATTAGCCACACCAGGAGACTGTTTCTCACAACGATGAAGGAAGGGAACCATCCACTGGTAGGCACTTGTCACATACTTGTCCTCAGAACACTGAAAATACAATCAACCAAAACAAACACACATTAAATACCTATCATACCAGACAACAAGTTCAAGAGACTGATGTTAAAGAGTTGAAGGCCAACACTTCCTAAAACAGACACTCTGGTTCACCTCTCCCAGGCAGCCTGAGAGGTAGCAGAATGGCCTTCTGCCTGGGGCTTGTACAGTGGACAGCACTTGGGGCCCTCTCTTCAGGACCAGGGCCACTCTGGGTCCCTCACAGCCTATGCCCAGCTCTGGAAGACAAAAATGTTACTACTACTGCTCCAACATGAGGTCTCCCAGAGTAAAGAGAGGTTCCACCTGCAAAAGTGTGTGTGTGCATGTGTGTGCGTGTAAAAGATGTCTCGAGAGAGATGGAGAGAGAACAAGCGAGCCCAGAGATGGGAAGAATAAAACAGAAAAAAGCAAAGAGACAGAGGAGCATAAAAAAGCTCTAGAAGGGGGGCGGCTGGGGCTCAGTTGGTTGAGCATCTGACTCTTGGTTTCAGCTCAGCTCAAGATTTCACAGTTCATGGGTTCAAGCCCCATGTCGGGCTCTGCACTGACAGTGAGGAGCCTGCTTGGGATTCTCTCTCTCCCTCTCTCTCTGCCCCTTCCCACACTCTCTTTAGCTCTCAAAATAAATAAACTTAAAACAAAACAAAACAAAACAAAAACCTCTAGAAGACAACTACTTCAGAATAGTCTCTGAATCCCAGAGTCTCTCCCTTCCTTTTATCTTTTCCTGTTTTGTTTTTCCCCTTTACATCCACCTTCACAAAACTCCAAATGACACACATAATTTTACTCATTCTCCCTGACATCATACAATTCCTTCTTTTAATTACCCCAGGAGATACACCTAAATCCCCTAAGAGGAGTCTTACATGTAACACAAATCAATTCTCACTGGCTGGAAAATCAGTGGGGGAAAAAAACTAGTAAGCAAAATGGAAGGCAGGGCCAGAGGGAGAGAGAAAAGGCTGACTGATAAGAGGGAGAAAGAGGACAAGAGAGAAAAAGGAAGGAAGACGAAAAAGAAAGTACATGAGAAAAAAAGAGAAGAGTCAGGGAGAAAGGAGAGCGCGTGGGGCAGTGCAGGGACAAGGATTCCATGCCTTACCCGGCCACTTGGAACCAGTCTGGCCTGTGACAGCTGGCCCCCCACAGCCCCACCGTTCTGATCTCAAAGGTGCCTCTCTATTCAGTGGGTTCATGAGAAACCAGGTTCTAACGTTGGGGGGTGTTTCCTCCCCACGGTGACCCGAGAAGAATCTAAAAGTGGCTGGGCAAACCCTCCTGAACTTACGAGCCAGTAAGCCAAGATGTTTTCTTCACACAAGCACCCAGCCCTCTGAATCCAGTACTTTTGTGTAAGCAAAACAGAGAAGTAATTGGGAAATTTAACATAGTGAAGGCCTAGAAACATGACTCCTAGAATGACCAGCTAGTTTAGAAATCTGCTAGCTAAAAGAAAAAAAGAAGTTATATACAGATGATTATGAATAAAGGGCAAGCAAGGTACAAGAACAGCCAAAATAGTTTGGGATGCCTTCAGTAATTTATTCAAAAACTGGATTTTTTTTTTTTTTTTTTTTTTTAAGTCAAGAAACCTTCCTTTATTTACTAAATTCTCAGGTTTGGAGGCCATTTTATCTTTGGCTTTGAGACCCACGTTAATCCAAGTGCACAGAAAGTTAAAATAAAACATACGCTACTCATCAGCAATCTTAGTTTTTCAATGTCTTTCATCTGCTGGAGTTCTTTCAGGGTTAGGGTTAAATCGCACCCAGCTTCATAAACCAAGGCTTCCAGGGTAACCAAATTATCACAGAGAACCAGCAAACGGGGAATGTTCCGCTCCATTCCGAGTCGAATGAGTGACAATGCACAGTCGACCTGAAACAGAAAAGCGACAGGAAGACTGAGTGTTTCATCTCCCACATCTTCTACAGTCAAAGCCTCCTGTACAGAATCAGACTCTTGTGATCATCTTCTATAAGATTGCATTATCAGTAACATACATTTATTTAATACAAAAACATTAGAGTTCTTTAGCAAATGTATCAGCAAACTGTTTCAAAAGAATCAGTAAGAAATACTGAAGATAACGAAAGACAAACATCTTAAACTCATAGAGCATGACAGTTTAAGAGCAATTTCATATATATTTGTCTATTCTTACGACATTAACACGGGGGGCGAGGGGGAGCTATTTAGTGATAATGCCAAATTAATCCTACTTTCACTATATCATTCTGCTCCAAAAACAAAATGTTTGCTTTCATATTCCTGTTCGCTACCTACCCTTCCACAGTGCCTCCTATATAAAAAACATTCAATAAATAGTTGCTGAATGATGAACTCCGGTAGACCCTTTCTCTGTCTCCATTCAAATATTTGCCCTTCACTGAGACCAAGACGAAGTATGATTTTCCTAGACATGCTCAGGACACAGCAATTTGACTCCCTATCACTTGACTGGGTTTATGAAAGGACATAATTCGGGCTGATGGCAAAATCATCTAACGTGGCCTTAACTCACCGCTTCTCGTACTACTCACTTACACCCTCATCCTAGACTACCAGTTATTTCCTAAGGACCTTCCGTGAACCAAGCACCATTCTAAGTGTTAGGAATAGAAAACTGATGAGGTCTCTTCCTTCAGTGATCTCCACCTCATAGGAAAACTCACCCAGTAAATCAAAGACTGAATAGAGCAAGGATGAGTGGGGCCTCAAAGAAGGGGGCACATGGCCCACCTGCGAGTGTCACAAAGTCTCCCTGAGGGAGAAACACTTAAAATGTGCTGTAGAGAATCCGTGGATACTGGGGTCACCTGGGGGGCTCAGTCGGTTAAGTGTCCGACTCTTGATTTCAGCTCAGGTCATGATCTCGTGGTTCGTGAGTTCGAGCCCCACATTGGGCACTGAGTGAGGATCCTGCTTGGGATTCTCTCTCTCTCTCTCTGTCCCTCTCTTGCTCTCTCTCTCACTCAAAATAAATAAATAAACTTAAAAAAAGAAAAAAAGAATCTGTGGATATCAGCAGGTCACAAGGAAGGAGGGCAAGAGAACAGCATGGAAGGCAGAGAAGCGTCCCGTGTTGTGAAAGTACAGTTCATTCTGCAGGATCCCAAAGACTGGATGAAGCGAAGCAATGAGCAAAATGGCTGGGGCAGTAGGGAGGCACCACAGAACAGAGAACACTGTTCACCGAGCTAAGGAAGGGGCAGGTTATCCTGAAATCCAAATACGGCCAAAGGATTTTGAACTGAGGCATGTCAGGAGCAGATGTCCGCCCAAGAAAGAACATTCGTTTAGTAAGTACGTGCTGAATGGTGGGTTGGAAGTGGACTGAACAGGAAGCAGGCAGACCGGTTCAGAGCGCTGCACTTACTGGTGTCAGAAGACTCTCTACTAGTGACAAGAGCAGCACCCTGGGGGACAAAGCCAGAAGACGTGGGCCACCCAGAAGAGATGAAAACGAATGGCTAAGACAAGGATGAGGGGAAAGCATGAGGGCATCACAGAAGCCACACAGAGGAGCCTGCGGGAAGGAGGAAGCAGTGGTGTCAAAGGATGAAGCAGTAAAGTAACAGAGGAAGGGGACTTGACATTAAGAAGCAGTTTCAGTGGAATGGCAGGGGTGGCCGGACTCCAGACAAACGAGGAGCAAAGAAACGTGGAGAAAGTGATCGCAAAGAGCGGAGGGGACTATGTCCGAGCTGAGCTGCGACAGAAGGAAGGCAGCTGCAGCCAAAGCCAGGGAGAATATGGCTCTAACTTTGTTGTTGTTGTATTTTAAAAAACAGGAGTGGGGCGCCTGGGTGGCGCAGTCGGTTAAGCGTCCGACTTCAGCCAGGTCACGATCTCGCGGTGTGTGGGTTCGGGCCCCGCGTCAGGCTCTGGGCTGATGGCTCAGAGCCTGAAGCCTGTTTCCGATTCTGTGTCTCCCTCTCTCTCTGCCCCTTCCCCGTTCATGCTCTGTCTCTCTCTGTCTCAAAAATAAATAAACGTTGAAAAAAAAAATTTTTTTTAAAAAAAACAGGAGTGATTTCAACTTTAAGACCAAAAAAAAAAAAAGTTGACAGAGCAGAGAAGGAGAGGTTGAAGCCACTGGGGAGAGAGAAAAGATGACAGACAGAACAGCCCTGAGCAGGGGGGAGTGTGGACTCCAGCAGCCTGAACGCAAGAGAAGAGACCTCTTTCTCTGGGAAAAGCCGGAAAGAGGAAGGACAAAGGGAAGCGAGTTCTCAAGTTTCCCAGTGAAACACAGGCAAATCATCTTCCGGGAATGAGTGGGAATGAGGCCGAGGTGGTAGATCCGGGAAAGCAGAAGCAGAGAAGGGGGAGGGACAGCGCATCAAGGCGAGGCAGGAACAGCAGTATTAAAGGACCACCCTCCAAGCCCTTCTAATAAGACCCAGGCACTGACTGGTACAGATGCAGTGAACAAAGAAGAAATGCATATGGTGCCAATAAACACAAGGGGGAAAAACCATCTGTAGGTAAGGCATGAGGCAAAACAGGAATGATGTGGAAACACCTCAACAGATAAATGCGTTTTTTACCTAATTTCTAGTAATAAAAACACAGGTCATGTCTGAAACGACAGATTTACCTGTATATCAATTAAAAAAAAAAAACTATCACATGTGAATTTTCAGAGAGCATGAAGAAAACCTGATGCATGAAACACAACTCTGTGCAACTAATAGTTTGAAGACATACACAGCACATTAGCCATTTGTAATACACTCACCAATTTTGTGACCAGATTTGTTTTTCTAATATCGGCCTTGAAGTTGTGGCTCTCCCAGATACTTACTGAAGTACAAAAGCTTTGGAACCAAATTACTTGACACCTTAAATGAAAGTGGGCTCTAATACAACTTCAATTTGGCCGTGTACCCCAAGCCCTCACCAGATACATTTCACATTATACACATTCTCTAATCCAACAAACAAGTTCTGCTAAAGGCATTTGTAGGCACTAAGGAAAAAGAAGTCCTGCATCAATTAAGTCTCTAAAAATGAAAAAGATGAAACTATGTTAGATACACTTCGTAGCATAAGCCACATGAAACGTTAGTAAACAAAATGGAGCAAAAGAGCAAGACTTCTGATAGAAGGGTTTTTAAATAAAGGAAAGGGATGAAGGAATACGAAGCAGATAAATAAAGCACCCCCAAAATCACTTTGCTTCCTTTATAATTATTCCCAATTCCTCAAATGATGAATTTAAGATGTCTACAAATTCTTGCTAGACTGTCAAAAAATTTATATTTCAGGGGTGCCTGGGTGGCTCAGTCAGTTGAGCATCCGGCTTCAGGTCAGGTTATGATCTCCTGGTTTGTGGGTTCAAGCCTCACGTCGGAGTTTACACTGATGGCATGGAGGCTGCTTGGAATTTTCTCTGTCCCTCGCTCTCTCACTCTCTCAAAAATAGACATTAAAAATATTTTTAATTTCAAAGAGCTCTGCAGTCTCCTTTCTGTTTATTTTTTATAGACTTTACCTTTTAGAGCAGTGTTAGGCTGACAGCAAAACCGAGCAGAAAGTACAGCAACTTCCCACACAGCCCCTACCCCCACTTACCCACAGCCTCCCACACCATCTACATCCCCCACCGACACGGTTCGCTTGTTACAATCGATAAACCTGACACATCACTGTCACCCGAGGTCCAAAGAGCACAACAGGAGCACCTCCAGAGGTTCTCTTCCAGCACCTTACGATTCTAGACATTTTCAAACATACTATGGTCCTTAGCCATCTTCAAAAACCTGGAAAGTCCATCATAAATATTCTTGGCCCGCACCCCCCCCAAAAAAAAAAGTTTGGTCTATAATAGTGCCATCAGCTCCAATAAATAATTCACCTTCAATTCCATGACTACTAAAAATAGGAATGAGATGGAAGCAGAAATTCAAGAAGACTATCAAATGGAGACACAGAGCTGTGCAATCACTAAGTAGAAATTTAAACAAAGGGATGGAAGTTCCTTCCCACAGTGCTGCTGCTCATCAGACCTTTTAGAATCGGCCTTCCCGCGAAGTGGAAAACTGATGGTAGGATGGGTGGTCCAAAGCCAAGGCCGCAAGTAAAAAGCAAAAGTCATGCATCGGCCGGACCCTGAATGAGGTTTCAAAGTGCCTTCTGCCATTCTTCAGTCTGAATTGCCAACTTCTGTCCTCTAAGCCGAAGACAACTATTGCTGATATTTGCAAGGCCCTCAATTAGCAGAATTGGTAATGTTCTCTCCTGTGTATTTTCTTTGTTTCGTTGACCTTGGTATAAGAAGCAACCCCATGAGGGGCACCTGGGTGGCTCCATCGGTTAAGTGTCCGACTTCGGCTCAAGTCATGATCTCGCGGTTCATGAGTTCAAGCCCTGTGTCGGTCTCTGTGTCCAGAGCCTGGAGCCTGCTTCGGATTCTGTGTCTCCCTCTCTCTGCCCTTCCCCCGCTCACACTCTGTCTCTCTCCCAAAAATAAACAAACACTAAAAAAAAAAAAAAAAATAACCCCATGAACAGGCAGAAAATAAACAGGCAGAAAAGGTAAGTGGCAGGTTCAGAGTTACAAGGCGTGTTAGCAAAGAGTTAAGATGAGTATTCAGATCTCCTAAGCTTCCGTACAATCTGCTCTCTCTCTTCCACAGCCCATCTGATGCAGTTCTTATGTGGCTCCAAAAAGGCACAGGGGAACGGAGGGAAATTAGGCTTCAACTTAAGGAAAACATTAGAGACAGAGCCTCAAACCCAAATTCCTAAAAAGCAAAATAAAAATCAGCTGCCTTACTGCAACGTGACAAGGAGCTAATCAGGCATTTCCGGGGTGATACGGTCTTTTCAACTAGCATGGTATTAAGCCTATTAAAAATCTTTGGAAAATCTGGGACAGTGGGCACCATACTTCGCAGCTTACATTTGATTTCAGAGTAAGGTTGTGAACAACTTTTCTTACGTGTATTTGCTCTTTAAGAATCCCCAGAAAGGCCACAAGAGCTTCTGAGGCAAAGGATAAAAGAACAAAAGTAGTAAGAGAGATTCATCTCATCTCTGCAAACCAAATACAGGCTCCCTGGCACCACTGTCAGCTGCCACGACGTGCCCTGAATCCTGAGGGCCTGACGCGGCTCTGCCGGCATCGCGGAGTCGCGGCTGTCGTCCGCCCCTCACCTGTCGAGCATAATGCTCTATTTCCTCTGCTCTTGTCTGATACCAGTCCACAACCTTCTCTACCGTGAGCGGCGGCGTCCTGTACCTCAGCAACTCAGGCTGTGCGGCATACAAGAATTCACTTTCATCTTGCAGACGCGGCTCGACCACCATTCTGCGAGGCACAAAAGGAACAATTAGTCACTGGAATGCTGGGAAAAGTTAGAATTTTGTGCAAGTCAGAGAGAGAGAGACAGGAACAGGGATGGGAAAGGAGCGGTCACAGAGATGGGGGTATGGTGTATGTGCGTGTGTACAAAGGGGAGGGTGTCCGCGTGTTATCTTTTCCCGTATCTATGTGCACACTTACACGATAAATGGGACATGTGGGGGATGCCTAATCTATTTCCCTATTAGACTTCCCAATGTAAAAATCAGAATGGACGATACACCAAAACCGCTATGCCACAAATCAATCCAGTGAGTATTAACAAAATCAAAATCAGCCTGGGAGGCACATTTTACGAAACACTTATGGCTGGGTGCCGGCCACAGGCGTACCAAATCAAAATTACCTGTGATGGCCGGCCAGGCCTCGTTCAGGTGAAACACCTCCAGGCGATTCTGACTCAAATATAAATTCAGAATCCTGGTTTTCTCTGTTCATAAAAACCAAAGGAAATACGCCTTATTTACACTGATAATATACTGTCAGCAGGCATCAGCAATGTAGTACGCTACGGACATTTGCAAAGAGAGGAACGACTTCAGGCCAGTTGCCGTAGATTAAAAAGAAGGGTGGGGGGAGGGGGGAGGGGGGGGAGGAGGAGGAGAGGAGGAGGAGGAGGAGGAGGAGGAGGAGACCAAGAGGAATGTGTGCATGGATGACACCCGAGGGATCACAAATTATGAGGAGTTTTTGGGAGGATGATCCCGGCCAAGTGGACCATCAAGGCAAGGGGCTTTGGGGTCAGAACTGAAGCGCATGCCATTGCTGAAAGGCATGAAACTGCACAAATTACAGAGCTAACACTTCTCTTAGATTCATTTTATTCAGATAAAATGGGTAAATACTATGCCAGAGTGTTCAAAATAACGTAAAGTAGACATACGACATCGTATGACGGAGCGGGTGCTTAATTTTTTACTTACAGGTATTATTGTTGTTGAAATTGTTAGTAGCTGTAATGTAGGAGCAGACACAAAGCCCATAAAATATCTGGGTATTTGGCCACATGCCTCAGACAGCGTACTGTGCTTATAGCCAGCAGCCCTCTGCCCAGCTGGTCTCACAACTGACATTCACTTTCTGGCCGGTGGTTTTTCCCATCACTACCACGAGAAAGTCACATACATACCACAAAATCATTAAAGCCACACATGTCAGCAGGGAAAAATACCCATGAGCAACTCGGAGGTCCCCTGGTATTTTCTTCAGTCCTTAGTATTTCCCTCTCAGCACCGTTTGATGGAATCTCACCACGTTCTTTCAGAAACAGGCTCCCCTTCCCTCACTCCAGTATGTGGTGCCGCCTGCCGTCCCTCGTCTTCCTGGTGGCTCCTTCTGGGTCACCTCTGCTTGGATAGCCCCTCCAGCTGACCCCTGCATCCTGGCTCCTCCAAATTCCCAGTCTGGCTCTCTCCTCTCTCCTCACTCTGGACTCTCCCTTGGTCTCACCTCTGACTCTACAATATCAACTACCACACACATTATTACAACAATGACCATGTTTTACCCCGAACCCACCCTCCGCTCAGAAGCTCTGAAATCCTCCTGCTTTTTGCTCCTCAATGGTTCACAGGCACTTCAAATGCAACAAGATCCAAACTGAACTCATGATGTCCTCAGGTAACAGAGTTACCTCTTTAAAAACAGAAACGTGGCTACATCATCCATGCCTACTTTGAAAGCCTGTGATCCACCACAAAATACTCTAGCCTCCTCTTGGTGCCAATCTCACTCTTACCCTGGGTGCTTCAGCAATCCATGTCCTTGTTTTGAGTCCTTAAAGAGGGCACCGCCTTGAGCCTCCTTCCAACACGCTCTTCCCTCCGCTTAGAACACGCTCCCTCTCTTTTGCCAAACTCGTCCTCACTGTTCAAATCTCAGATTTCACAAGATTTTGCCCGGGACAACCTTCCTTGTCCTCCACCAAGTTGAGATCTCCCTGCTACAGGCCCCCGGCACCCCAGCCCTTGTCTTTCCTAGCCCTCATCCCGTTAGTCATCTACAACAAGACCATTTTCCCCGCCAGGTTATAAGCCTCACGAGTTACAGGGACCGCATCTGCTTTTCTTTGGTATTCTCGCATCTAACAGAGGACAGATGCCAATTAAATGGATAAGCAACACGGTATGTCCTGGAATACTGAACATCTGTACCATCTTCAAAAGCATCTTTTCCTCTGTGAAACTTCTGACTTTTCATTTCTAGTTTTAGGAATTCTGGCACAGCAAGCCTGGCTTACGTTTCGGCTCGCTGTGGTCAGTCTGAGAGGAAATGCCCTCGTGCCTTTCATCTACCTAGAATCAAGCAAAGGCGCAGGCCGCGGGGACCTAGAAGCGTGGGATGAAGGGTGCGATGCTCCGCCAGTGCTATTCTCTCAAAAGCCCATCCGGAAATGAGAGAGGTCACTGTCAACGGTCTCTCTGCACCTCTGCCTACCACCCTGTCAACGGCACTGACCTCCCGCCGTCTTCGGTTTCCTTACCTCTTCCACCTCTCATTACAATTGTTAAGTGATGACTTCTAGTCCAATATGGTGGATGAATACCATGCATTTAAGGTCCACTTTTCCCTGCAATGCCCCTGAAATGGCAGCACAGGATCGTTAAGGGGTGTGGGGTGGAGGATGTCCCACACACTCTCAAGAGCTGCAGGGTACATGCTCAGCCACTCCCTTCCCTTCTAGAAACCCACACGTAATGGCCAGAACTTAAAAATCAACAAGTAGCTACACAATGGTTATTCAGAGGTACGGAACACAAAAACTATCATCTACAAGAGTTAGAAGTAATTGCTTCTGGAGAGCAAGAAATGGGAGAAGGAAACAAAAGACTGAGGGTTTGGGTTTTGCTGTTTTGTTTTTTTGTTTTTTTTTAATTGTCAAGTTAGTTAACATACAGTGTGGTCTTGGCTTCAGGAGTAGAACCCAGTGATTCATCACTTACCTATGATACCGAGTGCTCATCCCAACAAGTGTCCTCCTTAATGCCCATCACCCATTTAGCCCACCTGCCCACCAAACCCCCTCCAGCAACCCTCAGTTTGTTCTCTGTCTTTAAGAGTCTCTTATGGCTCACCTCCCACTCTGCTTTTATCTTATTTTTCCTTCCCCTCCCCTGTGATCATCTGTTAAGTTTCTCAAATTCCACTTATGAGTGAAATCATTTGATATCTGTCTTTCTCTGGCTTATTTCGCTTAGCATAATACCCTCCAGTTCCATCCACATTGTCACAAATGGCAAGATTTCATTCTTTTCCATCACCAAGTAGTATTTCAGTGTGTGTGTGTATATGTGTGTGTGTGTGCGTGTGTACGTACATAGGCTACATCTTCTTGATGCTTTTTTTTTTAACCACAGCTTTGTAGAAAAATTTTAATCTACTTGCAAATATATACAACTCTGATTTTTAAAAATGAAAATCAAAAACAGCTTTTAAAAAGCAAACAGCAAAAACACAGCAGAATATTCAACTGCTATTACACTAAAACTTTTGGGGGGTAATAAAAGGTACCTAAGAGTTACCTACTCCATTATCTCAGATATCCAAAATACAACAAAACAAAGAGAAACGGCCAACATTAGCACGAACATTAGAGAGCTTTCGAATGTCATCTGCAATGATCGACACTACGGGTTTTTATCATTTATCAGACAGACCGTACATATACATAGCTTCAAAAATCCAAAAGCATGAAAAGACTCCTATCAAAAAGCCAGCGATTCCATACACAGTTGACATCTCTGTCCCCCTCCATGTCTTTCAGCCACGTTCCTGGATTTTCCTCTACACATCCAAACAAACAGTATGTGTGTGGGACTGTTCCCTGACTTCTCTACTCTACCTGCTGTTCAGCGGTCTTAAACCACAACCTTCCACTCCCCTTACACTCTTTCCTCCCACTGTGGCTATATCACAGTTGGGATTAAACCACTAATCATCTACAGTCTGATTATGTGAATGTTACCTTCTCCTGAGCCGCGTGGTACATTATCATAACTATTGTTCTTTTTGAACAACTTTTCATTTTCTGGAGTTAATAAACGCCAGCTGTCCTACGTGTCTCATTCACTATCATATGCATTCGTTGCTATTTTTTCCAAATCCTCCAAAAGATGTACTAATAGCAAAATTTAAAAGCTTTCCCCAAATAGTCAAATACATCAGACAATACACCAGTTCCGTTTTTAAAATTTTTCCAAGACACCTGGCTCTTGAAGCCATCTACCCCCTTCGCAGTCTGTGCTGGCTGCTCTCTCACCCGACAAGAACACAGCTGTCATCCCAGGCCTTCTCACTGCCATGGCCTATGTTAGAGCCCAGTTCTGAATCTAATGGCTTTCTTTTTTTCAGTTGACTCCTTCATTTTAATAAAACACATCTCCTATGGCTTCCTGGAATGAGATGTACATGGATGGTAAATTTTACAAGACCTTACATGATTAACGTCATACTTGAATGATGATTTTAGCTGCATCAGGATTCCCGATCAAAAAGTATGTTCCAGCAAAAGTTTTTCTTCTAGCTCCTAGTGCTGTTCTGGAGATGTCTGAGGTCATTCTAATTCAAACTTCCTTTTATGGAATATGTTTTTCTCTCTGGTAGACTGTGTCCCTGATATTTGGGAAGGTCATGATTGTATGCTTTAGTGGGCATTTCAGTGTGAAAACTCATAGCCTTCAATTATAAATACTAGACTTGAAATATTTCTTATTTCTTCCCTTCTATGATATGTCATCTCTTTCTAGAATGCCTGTAATTTAAATATTAAGCTTGTTTTTTATCTTTGCTTGCTTATTATCTAGCTCTATAATAGTTTTATTCTACTTTCTGGGAAAATTCTTTGCTTTTATCTTTCAACTTTCCTAATTGATAGACACCAACTATCTTATTTTTTTATTTCCCAAAGTGCTCTTAGTTCTCTGTCCCTGTTTTATAAAATCCTTTTGTTATTTCACAACTACAGTATCTTATCTCATGGGCAACATTAATTATAATTTTTGAAGTTTTCTTTTTGTGTGGTCTCTGACTTCCAGTTCCACCTTCTGTTGGCTTTGCCTTTCCTGTCTGTCCTGCCCACTGACGCCAACCCTCAAACGTCCGGGAAGCTCAGTGTGCTGACAGGACTCGTTCTTTTGCTGGCTTCGCTGTGACCAGGTAATGCACTGATCTTCTGGGACTAATATCTCAATACCTGGAGGCCTCTTCTCAGACACGATTCCATTTCTCTAGAAAAGAACTCTCCCAACTTCTACTTGGGGAATATGCCTGCACTCTAGGAGCTCGGAGGGGGCGGGTACCCCTAGGCTCCAACATTCAGACATAGATTTTCACTGAACGCTCAGAATTTCAACCCCAGCACTCCACCCCCACCCTGCACTGTGCCTAATGCCCAGGCAGCTGGAGGATTTCTGGATCATCCTGGAGGTTCTCTGCCTTAATTCATGAATCCAAAAAATAAACATCTGATTTCATGCAGGGGAAATACAGAAGGCTAGATGGTGACAGAACATTTTCCTGACCTTGAGAAGTGAGGACTAAGGGAATTTAACTGCTTTCAGCCCCAAACCTCCTCTACCACCCCTTCACCAGTAGTTGATGCCTCCACATTCTCAGGCTTTCTAAGGTTAAGTCTCACAAAAATAAAAATGCAAATTGAATCAAGAACAAAATTAAAGGAATACTTTAAAATGAAAAGAGCTGTATATATAAGGATCATTTGTTTAGAATATTTACTTTGTAGAATTTAATATTCTTCCATTAAAAAAACCTGTAACATAGGGCTGCCTGGGTGGCTCAGCTGGTTGGGTGTCCGACTTGGGCTCAGGTCATGATCTCGTGGTCCGTGGGTTGGAGCCCCGCGTCGGGCTCTGCGCTGACAGCTCGGAGCCTAGAGCCTGTTTTAGATTCTGCATCTCCCTCACTCTCTGCCCCTCCCCCTCTCATACTCTGTCTCTCTCTCTCAAAACTAAATAAAAACACTAAAAAAAAATTAAAAAAAAAAACCTGTAACATAATGGAGTAAAATCAAGCCAAGTGTTTAAAACAACCGCACCTGAACTCCCTACATCAGGGACCACCGTCAAGTACGTGATCGCTGACCACATGCCATGTCCACAGGCCCTCTGCGTGCCCGTCCCAGAGGAATGAAGGTCCCTCACACCAGCTCACCCTTTACCTGCGCTCCGGCTCCTCACACCAATCTTTCTCCCGGTGTTTGTGTTCACGCCAGGGAATGAGCACCAAGGAGTCTCCGTTATAACTTAAATGAAAAAAAAGAAAGTATTTGAAATACACATTACCTCAGTGACTGGCTACCCAAGGAGCATGATGCAAAAAGTTTCTCCACAACCTTAAACCCCCCACTCCCATTTATGACATAGTAAGTCAAACACGATACAGGCTACATACAATACGTAAGTGGAAAATACCAAATGGTCGATCTCTCTTGCATCGGAAAATGGTTCAAGAAGAAAAGGATAATTCAAAACAAAAAAATTGGCAAGGAACTGAAGGACCACGCAGGTATATGCTCACTCACCCATGTCAAAGCTTTCATCAAGAGCCTGTGTTGTACGTTCTTAATGTAAACATAAATGTTCCCATGCCCTCGAAAGGCTTAGTCTAACTTCTTGTGATCGTAGAAATGTTCTGTAACTATGCTATCCAACATAGTAACCAGTAGCTACATGCACACGTATTAAGCACTTGAAATATGGCTAAGAGAACTTTATTTAATTTTAATTAGTGCTAATTAAAATTTAAATAGCTACATAAAATTTAATTTAAATTTAAATGGTGGCTACCGTATTTGACAGTACAGACCTGGAGGGAGGTAAATATTGAGGGAAGAAATAATTTTGCAGGTTAAAAATAACACTAAATGCTAAAAGATGCAGATTTCCAGGAAAACAGCACTAGGGATGGAGGGTACAACATGACGAGAGAGTTCACCCTGCTGCAGAATATATGGGGAAACTGTTAAGTCAGTAAATCCCGAGTGCTCGTCACAAGGAGAAACATTTTTTTCTTTCTCGTCTTTCCTTTCTACTTTACCTATAGGAGGTGATGGACGTTAGCTGAGCCTAGAGCGATAATCACTTCACAATGTATGTAAATCGAACCATCGTGCTGTGGACCCTCAACTTCTACAGGAATGTATGTCATTTATTTCTTGATAGAAGTGGAAAGAAAGTGTATCAGCAAAAGATGATAGCAGGAGAACTAAAAAAGGCAAAAATAAGGCCTGATTGGATGGAATTAGGAATAAATTTAGACAGAAAAGCGAGGTAAAGACAGTAGGGTACGGGAACAGAGCAGAGCAACAGGCGCATCGGGAAGCCCGGGAAACAGAAGGCTGGCAGCGTCTCGGCGAGCCGTGCGGTCCTCGGCACAGGCCTTTCGAAAGCGAAGCGCTCCAAACGCGAGCTCGAAGGTTCCTTTGGGCCCTAATAGTCCATAAGCCCACGACAACTGAAACATCTGGAATTAAGACAATTTTTTTTAAATGTTTATTTACCTTGGGAGAAAGAGAACACACACACAAGAGCATGGTTGGGACAGAGCAAGAGAAAAAAGAGAGAGAGAAGAGAGAGAGAGAGAGAGAGGGAGGGAGGGAGAGAATGAGAATCCCAAGCAGGCTCCACGTGGTCAGGGCAGAGCCTGACCTGCAGCTCAATCCCACAAACTGTGTGAGATCATGACCTGAGCCGAAACCAAGAGTCGGATGCTTAACCAACTGAGCCACCCAAGCTCTTTCCCCAAGACAAAAATTGTAAGAACAAATTTCAATTGCTCTGCTTTATAGTTCAACAAAACATTTTCTCTACTTCTGAGTATTCATGGTAGCAATTTTCTAAAACGTATCATAGCCCCAGAGAAAGGACTGCACTTCCTGATACCAGGTTGTATTTTGTACTTTCCTCTCTTACTAGGTAATGTGGCATGCCTTGCACAAGAAATACTTTGTAAACATTTGAATACTACGTAGATGGAGGGACTAGTCCTCTGGACAAGCCCGTGGGATGGTTTCAAGTAGAAGAGGGAAGCCAAAAGGTCTGAGAACGGGCAGTGTTGTGCATCAATCAACAGCATTCCCATCAAGTTATTACTGGTGCAAATTATCCAAAGTCAAAACTCCCCTCTAGATACAGACAAAAAGAAATGTATTTTACTATATTTTTTAAGCACAGTATTTTACCCGCTTCGTAGCTAGCGTGTACAGATCTTGCATACTGTGTACCAGATACATTTTTGTGATCGTAGAAATGTTAAATTTCTGCATCACACAGATGATTATTTAGCATGGATGCCACAATCACACTATTTGTCACCCAATAAAAAACGATTTTATTTCCTTCCATGTCGATAGCTAATACTTTACCACAGGCTACTGAAATGGGAAGCAGAAGAGAACATGGGGATACAACAATGATGACGATGTTCACTCTTCCAACAGAAGAATAAATTGTAGCAGTGAACTGAGGAACAAGGGGGAAGAAAAACGAACAAACGATTACCGCCTTTTCTAATTAAAGCAGACACGGTTCCATAGCTACACAAAATGCTTTCTCAAAGAATTTTAGAAAAATGTATCACAAGTTGAGATTTGTACTTTCTATACAAAGTGCATATTAGATACAAGGGTTATTACTAAAATGATTAATAGTGGCGTGGGCCCCCTCAGCAAAATAATAATTCATTTGGTAAAGACTAGAAAGCTATAAAACTTTGTGAAGCTTCACTGAACAGAAATGGGTATGAAAACATACCTATTTTTATCAAAACACGTATTAAAGGCAAGTTCCAGCTCTGAGGTGCACTCCAAAAAGTCGTCCTGAAGAGTCCTGAGTTACTAAAGCGTTTTTGCTGCATTTTCAAGGCAGAGCACAACCGAAGGTTTCTAAATGTGCTGATCACCACCGACACGGTAACAGCACTACTCGTCCTACTGTTAGCATACCCCCGATGATCGGCAACATTTATCGAGCTCTTACTATGGACTAGACAGGATGAAATGCATTTAACACACAACCCTCATTTAGTCCCGCCAATCTACTGTAGTTGGTGATATGATCTTCCTCATGTCACAGTGGGAAAACTGAGGCCTGGCTTAACTTGTCCGTCCTCATAAAACTAGTAAATGACAATCAGAACCCCAAATGTGGACGGACTTCCAGCTCGCACACTAGACTACCTGTAGAAAGGGCCCAGGGGCTCCAGTGTAGCCCCCAGCCACAAATCCATTCTCTTGTCACCACTGCCTTGGTCCACACCTATGAGTCACCAGGCAAGATCTGTAGGTGGCAGGTAGGGGTCATTTGAGCCTTCCCGAAATTTAACTTTAGACAACCCAGTAAGGACCAGTTGCATGCATACTTAAACTACAAAATAAAACCAAACTCAATACAAGTAGATTACTAATATGATAAAGCTAGCTTCTACCAAATACGGCTAGACCTTAGGTCTGATCACCAACACTTATGTAAAAACAAAACACAAAAACCTTCCTTCTACTCTCTCATTTCCTTACAGAATGTTTCAACAAACCAAGTTATTTTAAAACAAATATTAGGAGTTTAACATGCTTGCTATAAAAATACTCTAAGTTCTTTATCCTGCTTCGAATAACAGCATTTCAGAGACAAGATCTCCTCCTCAACCAGAATATAAATTTCTTGAGGGCAGAACTTTTGTTTATTTTGTCCACTGCCTCAATAACTAAAATAGTGCCTGGCATTTAGCAGGCTCTAAAATAATATGTCAAATGAATTATTCAATAACAGCACAAAGATTTCTTAAGTGAGGACTATATCTCATCTATAGTCAATTCTTTCATGAAAGTGCTCTCTTGAGTATCACAGAAATTCAAAATTGGAATAAAGCAATGAAGGGGCACAATCTAGTCATAAACATAGATATGCCACGGAAGGGTGTGTGTTTGTGTGTGTTTATGTGCGTATGGAGTCTGCAGAGCTGCGAGGGAGAACACGAATGCTTTCCTGTAGAGCCCACGACCCTGATGACACAGCGAGCCACGCCAGTGACGGCTCACATCTCATCTGGGCAGCTGGCTGGACATGTCGTGTTCTAGGGCGGGGAGAAAACTTCAGAATATCTATTTCTCTAAATCTCACCATTCTTCACACTTGAAAATAACTGCTTATACCATTACTTTTGTTAACATGCCCAAGTTTTAGCTACTTATTCTTTCATAAGGTAAGTGGAGCGATAGCATTTCATTAATTCTGTTCACACTGAAGATAGGAATCACGTGAATCAACCTGTAAATGAGGTCGGTGACACTGTGGTTCAAGAAAACCCAGAAAACAGTTGTAGGAAGTTGAGTGACTTGCAAAAGTTACACTTTGAATCTCAAGTCCCATTAACACAGAACGTGTACATACACTTGATTTCATCTTGGTCTTTTGTTGTTTCCACTTGGCCTAAGACATCTTAAAACCTAACATGTATCATCCCCCACTAAAAAAAGGAAGACCGTGGTAAACTTAAACGACCTCTTTACAAAGTAATGGCTGCTTAATTTTAAGATTCTTTATATGAGGACTCGGCTCATTGTTTTATTCCAAACAATAAACATGCTGGTTTCATCCGAAGGTAACATTTATTTGTCAGCAGGAAAGGAATGAGTATTCCAAGTTCTATTATGTCCGACTATTCTCTCACCAGTGATTTCCCACACTAAATATAAATGTTTTATTTCAAAGAAATTTTATGAAGAATAAACTTACAAAAAGTTCTTTTGTTTGTATTCCATGACTTGGAAACAAAAGGATAAATAGACTGCATGTTACTACTAATTGCTACCTTTTATGCAATGGTTTTAATATGTGGAGTTAAATTTATTTCTATTATTTAGCACAGAAGAAAATGTTCTGGTAAATAAAGGACAAAAAATAATAATTTGAGCCCACATATATAACTACTCTGTGGTTACCATCACTGAACAAATCAAACTGGTCTGAAACTCAATGGGAAACCAATCAAAAAGCTAGTTATCATTCAGAATGCCAAGTTGCAAAAATGCTATCTAAAGGCATCATTCAGAGTTCTCTTCTGGAACAACAGGATTCAGTTTCATTAATAAATGACTTAGAAGATCCAGCAGATTAAAGAGCTATCTTGAAACTTCCCAGTATTCTCGGATGTTAGCAATGTGTGAGAGAGACCACAGTGAAAACACCACCACTCCAGGACTTGGACTCTCCCCCTGTCCCCACCAGCTATATCCCTGGGACCCACCTGTGTAATCTATTTGTTAAATACTGTAATATTATCTGCCCCAAATGAAGACAAAACTAGACAAACATTCTTGAACTCTAATCCATTATAATTAGGAGAATGCTCTCCAAAGTCTAACCTCTGTGACAGAACGCCACCCTGCACAGCTGTGAGGTCTTGATCAAGTTATTCAACCTGCCTGTGCCTCAATTTCCCCATGAGTGAAATAGAATAATAGTATTAGACTCATTTGGATTTGGGAAGAATCAAATTAGTACATCTAGAGACTTTAGAGTAGTACCTGGTATATAAAAAGTGCCCAACCATTATAAAAAGCATCATTATTCCCAACACCAGCAAGGTTTTCATGGGCAGTGAAGTACAAGATCTATGGAACTGGGTGACGTTTCAAGATCTACCTGATGATGAGTAGTAACACCACATAAATAACATCAATGATTATACTGACAAATACCTAACAAGTGCAATAAAGTCTGCGGACACCGGCCTCAATAGATGGCACCTAGCCAACGCAATGCGCAGTGATAAGAAGTGATGAGCTGATCGATGAGGCAGAAATAAGCAACAACATCCACAAGGCATCATCTCTCTCCCAAATGCTTAACGCAAAGATTGAAGATAAATTTTTTACCACAGGCAAAGGGTGGCTTGATTATTTCTGAGAACTGGTCTGCAAAATCACTGACACTTAAGGGAAAGCCACAAACTCCAAAGGAAGAAACTGTCAGAAAGGTTAAGAAAGGCTACTCTTGGGGCACCTGGGTGGCTCGGTCGGTTAAGCGGCCGGCTTCGGCTCAGGTCATGATTTCGCGGTCCGTGAGTTTGAGCCCCGCGTCGGGCTCTGTGCTGACAGCTCAGAGCCTGGAGCCTGTTTCAGATTCTGTGTCTCTCTCTCTCTGACCCTCCCCCGTTCATGCTCTGTCTCTCTCTGTCTCAAAAATAAATAAACGTTAAAAAAAAAAAAAAAGGCTACTCTTCACAAAGATGTTTGCTGTCAATAAAACAAGGGGCGACAGAAGAGAGAGGTCAGTGATAGGAAAACTATCCCCTACACCACCACCTCCGTCACCTGTCCCTTGGACAGAGGGCCCTGATTTTGAGGAACAGGCACTCAAGGTCCCCGAACAACGAACACTTACGTTTGCTATAAGGAAAGTTACTAGGAGAAAAAAAGGCATTCTCAAACCCAACTTCAATGGCATATATTTCACTAAGAATAAGCTAAAACAGACAACATTAAAAAAAAAATCCCCCAAACAAAACATTTATGTAGTAATTTTTACATTCAGCATTTGGTGCTACATACAACCAATATTTATAAATGTTTCTATTTTTTTATTTTTATTATTTTCATATTTATATTTATAATATTGCACCTATCAGAAATAAGTGCTCAACCTAAAACTGGTAAGTTATAACCTTCATTTGTAGCATAAACTCAACTATAGTTTCAGCACTGCCAGGATTTCATGCAGTAAGGGGAGAAGCTATATCACATGTGATGATACTGAAAGATCTGAGGTCTAAGAGCCAACTAAGGATTGATGAGGACGATCCTCATCCTGGGGAGACCCAAAACTACACGTGCCAACTACCATCAGGGAAGTAACACAAGAGAAATCCAATTTCACTCCCTGTTCTGTTACTTAGACTGACATAAAACCAGTAGAGAGAATAAAAGCAACACTCTCCATTCACATTACTTGAAGATAACAAGACCCTGACAAATCTCCTTTGGTCTATTAATTAAACCAGAAAAACCTTCCAGGACAAAGATAGAAGTATATGACATCTGAATTTGTCAACTACAAAACTAAAGAAATGTACCAAAATGTTTATGAATTGTATCACCGTATATTACAAGCTCTGACCTGTGTAAGGTTTTGGTGCTAAGAGACTTTGAACGAAAGGATTAGAGAGGAAAAGAATTTTTTTATCTTCCTTTTATTCATATAACCAAATAAAATGGCAAAATAATGCCTGTGCAGATCCCAAGCCACAGGAAGTGTACTTTCCCCACTGTCACCCTTCAAGATCGTGCATAGTCCTACCTCTAGACCTACATTGAATGGACATTTCAGACATAGTGATTACTATGTATGAGCACAAATATAAAGTTGTAAGCAATTATACATATTCATGAATACATGAAGTCAACAGTCTCGAGAGACAGACATTATCTTTGCCCTTTTACAGGAGAGAAAACAGTGGCACAGAGATGTTTACTAAGGTGCAAAGTCACACAACTAACAGTTGCAGCTGGATTTGAACCCAACAGCCTGGTTCCAGAGCCTGCGTTCTCATGCACTAGAATATCCTACCCATCTGACTCCCACCTGTTCCAGCTCAAATCCCCGCCTCTCACGGATGTTCTCGGACCATCCCAGGCCAGACTGCTTTCTTCCTAAATTCTCACTATTTTTTTTTTTTTCAACGTTTATTTATTTTTGGGACAGAGAGAGACAGAGCATGAACAGGGGAGGGGCAGAGAGAGAGGGAGACACAGAATCGGAAACAGGCTCCAGGCTCTGAGCCATCAGCCCAGAGCCCGACGCGGGGCTCGAACTCACGGACCGTGAGATCGTGACCTGGCTGAAGTCGGACGCTTAACCGACTGCGCCACCCAGGCGCCCCAGCCTAAATTCTCACTATTAATAACTAGACAATTCATCTGGCATTTACTCCTATTTAACCTTATGATAATATACAGGTAGTACCTTCTTCTCTGATTTTCCTGGAGTACTTCTCTATTATGTTCTTAAGTTCCTAGTATATATTTTGTTTCCCCATTAAAAGTAAATATTCCAGGGGAACCCCGGGTGGCTCAGTCAGTTAAGTGTCCAACTTCAGCTCAGGTCGTGGTCTCACAGTTTCCGAGTTCGTGCCCCACATTGGGCTATCTGCTGTCAGTGCAGAGCCGGCTTCAGGTCCTCTTTGTCTCCCTCTCTCTCTCTGCCCCTCCCCCACTCACTCACGCTCTCAAAAATAAATTTAAAAAAATTTAATGTAAATATTCCATTCTTGTAAGTACTCCTTTGCATCCATCACAACTCCTAGTTATACAGGCATAGTATTACATGAATAATAATTTATAAACGCATTATTTCATTTCCTCCTCAAACACCCCATAAGCTAGATATTACAATTATAAATTTGCAGGAAAGTAAACTACATGGACTCAAAAATCTTCACTGACTTACTGAGTGAATGCATAAATGATTTATCAGTAGGAACGGATCCAGTGATGTTATCTTAATTCTAAAATCGGAGCTCTCAAAAACAAATAACAACAACAACAACAACAAAAACCCTGAAGAATTGGAAAGGTGAGATTTAGTCAAGATACAAAACTTAGTCTGAACCACATGAAAAATTGCTCAGTATCACTAATCATCAGGGATATGCAAATCAAAACCACAATGAGATATCACCTTACATGTGTCAGAACGGCTAGACTCAAAAAGACAAGCAATAACAAGTGTTGGCAAGGATGGGGAGAAAAAAGACCCTTCTTCATGCACTGTTGGTGGGAATGCAAATCAGGCGTAGTCAATGTGGATAACACTACGGAGGTTCCTCAAAACTATATGATCCGGTAATTCCATTACTGCATATTTACACAAAGAAAATGAAAACACTAATTTGAAAGGATATGTGCACCCTTATGTTTACTGCAGCATTATTTACAATAGCTAAGATACAGAAGCAACCCAAGGGTCCATCAATAGATAAACGGATAAAGAAGACTGTACACACACACACACACACACACACACACACACGAATATTACTCAGCCATTAAAAAAGGTTGAGATCTTGACATTTGTGACAGCACGGATGGGCCGAGAGGGTTTTGTGCTCAGTGAAGTGAGACGGAGAAAGATATATGCCATATGATTTCACTATTATATGTGGAATCTGAAAAACAAATGAATACACAAAGGAAAAGTAGAAACAGACCCATAAATACATAGAATTGATGGCTACCAGAGGGGAGGTGGGTGGGGGATGGGCAAAATGGGTGAAGGGGAGTAGGAGATCCAGACTTCCAGTTGTGGAATGAATCGGTCACGGGAATAAAGGCACAGCACAGGGAATATAGTCCATGGTATTGTAACAGTGCTGTATGGGGACAGACGATAAGCACACTGCAGTGGGCACAGCATAATGAATAAATGTGTCAAATCACTATGTTGTGAAACTAATTTGACATTGAAACTAATCTGACCCACAGCGTGTGTCAACTATATTTCAGCTTAAAAAAGGAAAAAAATTAATCTGACCAATAAATGAAATCTATAAAAGTCAATTAAGACGACATAGCTAGGACTGATTCCTTTACAGCATATACCTCACTGCTACTGAGATTATCTGTACACATGGGTTTCAGGGTAGGGGGCACTTTACACCCTCAGTACCTAACTTACAGAAAAATCTCAGCAAAGTGATTCAATCAAGTAATTACTCAGCAATGCTTCACAAGGGAAGCATTGTGTTACTCTAACTCTTGAAAAACTCTTCAAAAAAAAAAAAAATTTACACTTCGGAAGCCAAGTTGTATACAGCGGCAACAGGAAGAAAAAAATGTAGATTGATACTTAAAAAGACTCATAAAAATTATAAATTCAGCACTTTAGCCCGATCTGAATGGATAGAAAAGTAGTCTTGATCCATGGAATGCATATTTACAATGTTGTCTTTAATTGGGCCAATCAATGCAGTGATCATTAGAAGAGAAAAAAAACTGAAACCTTCCGTGATGTTCCCAGATCAAGCCTCCCTGACTTTCTTCCGTAAGACTAAGCTTTGTATGTATTCCCGTCACTGCTGTCATTGCACAGAATTACAGATAGATGGTTCCACTTAGAATGGTTCAATTTATAATTATTTTACTTTACGATGGTGTGAAAGGGATATGCCCTTGATAGAAGCTGTACTTTGGATTTTGAAGTCGGGTCTTTTCCTGGGCTAGGGTCATGCGGTAATGGTCCTCTCTCACCATCCTGGATGGCGGCAGGGAGCCACAGCTCCCAGTCCACCAAGCGATCACGGAGGATAAACCACCAATTTACTTACAACCCTTCTGTAATCATGTAACCATTTTGTTTTTCACTTTCAGTACGGTAGTCAATAAATTACATGAGGAGGCTCACCACTTTATTATAAGACAGTCCTGTGTTAGATGATTCTGCTCAATTGTAGGCTAGCATTAAGTGTTATGAACATGCTTAAGGAAGGATAATCTGAGCTATGATGTTCAGTAGGTTAGGTGTATTAAATGTATTTTTGACTTAGTATTTCCAGCAACGGGTTTATCGAGATATAACCTCATCATAAGTAAGATATGCACAATTATTTACTTGTGTCTTGCTCCTTCACTAAACTATAAGTTCTTTCAAAGTGTTAGTCATTTTTATATTCTTAGTACAATACTTGGCATTCATTGAAAGCTCACTAAATACTTAGTGGATGGATAGACAGACAAACTGAAGGACCAATGGACGAATTTGAATAAGTAAACAAAAACAACCACTGAACTACAGGGGTATTTACAGCTTAAGATCATTATGCTTGCTCTGTGGCTAAAGATTTAGACAATGTACTTTAGTGTTCTTTCAAATGTTTCTGATTTAAGATTTCTGCAACGGACTGTACAACTTCCTACTGTATATCGTCCCCTCAGGAACATTGTAATACTGTAAATTGCAGGTGACTCTGGGCCTATGTGTATGGGTACGCATAAGCACAGAGATGTGAAATGTCCTAAGCTTTAGACAAAGAAGCACAAAGGTGGTTTGCCTTAAGATGTTGCTGTACATGTCTATCCACAGCCTTTCCATCATGAGTTCTTTGGGTCTAGGCCAAATTACACTGCAGACTGACTTACAGTCACAACTAAAGAAATGAAAACCCCAGAAATGAAGAGGGACAGGCTCTCATATCAATTGCGCAGGCTGTGGTTAGAAGACAATGGTCCAGGTATCTGTAGTGCAAGTAATTCTAATACATCTCTACTGCTGATAAGTTCAAAGTTAAACTAGAGATTGTAGGAAGAGAAAGAAAGCAACGTGTTGGAGAATTTGGAGGAAATGGCATTTCTTTTTTAAGTTTTATTTATTTTATTTTTTAATTTTTTTAACATTTATTTATTTTTGAGACAGAGAGAGAGCATGAACAGGGGAGGGTCAGAGAAAGAGGGAGACACACAGAATCTGAAACAGGCTCCAGGCTCCGAGCTGTCAGCACAGAGCCCGATGCGGGGCTTGAACCCACGGACCGTGAGATCATGACCTGAGCCGAAGTCGGACGCTCAACCGACTGAGCCATCCAGGCGCCCCTTATTTATTTATTTTGAGAGAGCAAGTGAGCAAGTGAGAGTGAGGGAGGTGTAGAGAGAGAGGAGAGGGAGAAAATCCCAAGCATGCTCCACGTGTTGTCAGCACGGAGCCCAATGCGGGGCTTGAACCCACAAACTGCCAAGACCGTTACCTGAGCCAAAATCAAGAGTTGGTGGGCTTAACTGACTGAGCCACCCAGCAGCCCCGGTCTTATATTTTTTAACATAGATTCCTACTACTTAATAAGCACTCATTCACCCAATCGGAAACAAGAAGTACAGGAAGAGGCGAGGGAGTTGACCCTGGAATAAAAACAGGCTCCACAAAAACAGCTCCAAGTTATTCACTAACAAAAAATATCAAATAAATAGCCCTATACCTGTATTGCTAGGTCGTTTTCTATAATTTTCAGATTAAGGAAACCCATTACAGATTAATTTCACCCACTGTAAATTAAGAAATCCTTTTGGATCAACTTCACAGAGAAGCTAACTTTAGAGCACACACACACAGTGTGATTAAATAAAAGTGCTTTATGGGAAAGGACAAAGTATGTTCCGTAACAACCAGGATAGGAACTCAACTAGTGAGATGAACAAACCCACATGTCCAGCATCCAATCAAAAATACCAGATATGTAAAAAAGCAGGAAATTATGGCCTGTAACCAGGACAATTACCAATTTATTTAAAACACCAATATACCATGCGGTAGACATAGAGAATTTTTTAAAAATCCAAATCATACTCCAAGGAATGAAAATTCAGCAGCAGAGATGAAAAACGCACTGATAGCATTGATAGCAGACACTGCAGAAGCAACCTATTTACAAAGACATAGTAATAGAAACTATTCAAAATGAAATGCAGAAAAACACCGAAAAAAAAAAAAATGAATTGTAAGACAAGATCAAGTGGCCAGCACACGTGGAAGCGGTGGCCCAGAAAAGAGGGTGTGTTTTAAGGAGGGGAGGTGGAGTGAGAAATGGTATCTGAAGAAGTACTAAGCACGTAACTCCTAAATTGGGTGTAGATCCAAGAAAACTCAATCAGCAGCAATGAGAATAAACACAATGAAAACCACGTCAAGGAGCATCATAATCAAACAGCTCAAAACGAGTTATAAAGAAAATCTTAAAAGCATCCAAAGAAAATAAGACCCATGCTGTAAAAATGCACAGTTAAGAATGACAACCGACCTCATGGAGGACAACGGGAGATGACAGTGCAGGGAAACCCTTGAAAGACTAACAGGAGAAAAGTGACAGCCTCAAATCCCACACCCAGCAAAAGCATTTTCCAAAACAAAGGCAAAAGAAAGACTTCCTTGGGCATACAAAAGCCGAGAATGCATCACCGGCAGATTAGCCCTGCAAGAGATGCCAGAGTCTTTCAGACCGAACAAAATTGATACCAGATAGAAATCTGGATCTACTAAAAGCAATGAAGAGCAGAACAGTAAATACATGTGCAAATATAAAACACATTTTTAATTTTTTATATTTTATTCTTATTTTATTTTTTAATGTTTATCTTTGAGAGAGAGTGAGTGAGCAAGCATGCTAGCAGGGCAGGGGCAGAGACAGAAGGAGACACAGAATCCCAAGCAAGCTCCAGGCTCTGAGCTGTCAGCACAGAACCTGACGTGGGGCTCGAACTCATGAACCTCAGTATCGTGACCAGAACTGAAGTCAGACACTTAACCAACTGAGCCACCCAGGCACCCCTTAGTTTTGTTTTGTTTTTTTTTTAATTTATGCATTTATTTTGAGAGACAGAGAAAGAGAGAAAGAGGAGGGGGAGGAGCAGAGAGAGAGAGTGACAGAGAATCCCAAGCACGCGCCACATTGGCAGCACAGAGCCCAACGTGGGGCTCCAACCCAAGAATCATGAGATCGTGACCTGAGCCAAAACCAAGAGTCAAACGCTTAACTGACTGAACCACCCAGGAGCCCCCATTTTTACTCATTAAAGCAAAAATGATAAAAAGGTATAGTTCATAACATATATAAGAGTCAAATATATGACAACAGTCATTCAAAAGCCAGCAGGGAGAAAATGGAAAAATACTGTGGTAAGGTTCTCATCTTATACTTGAAGTTCTATTATACTATTTGACAGTAGACTATCATAACTACAGAAGTGTAAATGCTACAGCAACCACCAAAAAAGAAAGTATAGCTAATGACCCAATAAGGGAGATTAAATGGAATTCTAAAAGGAACCAGTTCAAAAGAAAGCAGGAGGGGTGCCTGGATGGCTCAGTCAGTTAAGCGTCAGACTTCAGCTCGGGTCATGATTTCACGGTTCGGGAGTTCGGGCCCCACATCGGAGTCCCTGCTGTCAGCACAGAGCTGGCTGCTGGTCCTCTGTCCACCCCCCTCCTGCCCCTTCCACACTGGTTGTCTCTATCACAAAATAAACAAATAAATAAACTTAAAACGGGCAGGAAAAGAGAAAAAGGCAAGCAAAGAAAAAATGGAACAATTGGTAAACCGATACCAAAGTGTTAGCTTTAAACTGAACCACACTGAACTATGCATTATATATAAACAGCCAAAGCATGACCATCAAAAGGCAGAGATTCCCCGATTAGATAAAACAGCAAGATTCAATTACAGTCGACCCTTGAACAACGCCGGTTCAAACTACGTGGGCACACTTCTATAGATCTTTGCTGATAAATACAATCTCGTCCTATAACTATTTTATCTTTCTGAGGATTTTTAAAATAACATTTTCTCTCCATAGCTTACCCTATTGTAAGAATACAGTATATAATATAGACAACATACAACGTGTGTTAATTGATTGTTTTTGTTATTGGTAAGTGCTCCGCTCAACAGTAGACTATGAGTAGTTAAGTTTGGAGGGAATCAAAATTTTAATGTGGATTTTTTTTTTTACCATACGGGGTGTCAGTGCCCCTAACACCCACATTGTTCAAGGGTCAACTGTATATTCTGTCCATAAGAAACACACTTTAAATATAAAAGAACCAAAATATCAATGTACATCCAGCATTAGAAAGGTATATTCAATCTGAAGGACATCAGAAATCTCATCTCTGGTGCTCGCTTCGTGACACATATACTGCAATCGGGACGATACAGAGAAGATCAGCATGGCCGCTTCACAAGAATGACGCCCAAACTCATGAAGCGGTCTGTTTTTTCCAACAAGATATAAAAAGAAAAAAAAAGAAGAAGAAGAAGAAATCTGATCTCTGTTGAGAGGGGAAAACAGTGCTCACAAGCCACTCCGTTTCTTTCACAGATGAAACTAGGCTGTGACGTCAGGAGTCAGGACAAGCGGTCCTCTCGGATGAGAGGACTGCAAGATGGTAACAGGAGAGGGGGTAAGAGATGCTGATAACGTCTTTCTCGGTCTCATCCAAATATCCAGCAAATTGTGCACTTACGATTTGTTCGTTTTCCTGTATGTATCATTCAATCAAAAATGAAATTAAAACCTTTAACCGCATTGGAAATAAGGTTCGCTAAGCAACTTCTGGAGTGATCATTTGGAAACTCGGGTACCTGATACCAGGATAAGGGGTCCTGTCCCAGAGGAGCAATCCCAGCATCAGTGTCATCAGGGAGGAATACTCCCTGTTATACACATTCTGTTTATTCATCAGTGCACTAGAAGCTGAAAGATATCCGTAACTAACATTCTTACCGACATGTACCAAAACACCGGTACGGCTGCTGTCACTGCTACTCCTTTATCCTCTGCTACTACAACCACTGCTGTATGCTGAACGCCAGCGACATGCCAGCAACGGTGACAGACGACGGCTCTCTTCGATGACTTAACCATCACAATACCTCCACAACGTCCCCATTCCACACCTGAAGAAACTGATGCGCGGCAGTGCCATGTCACGTGATCCCAACATTTACATATGTCATGGAGTTTTTCTCCTACAGTCATTACAAATAGTAGCTAAACTTTAGGATTAAAAATGGAGTACACATGGAGGTCAAAACATTTCTTAAAATAATGCATATACTTTGTGTATGAAATATGAATTTGATTCTTAATAGAATTTTTCTTATTACAAATACAATATTTAAACAGGCTTGCCTATATCAGAAATTGGGAAAGTGTCTCACAGGGTTATTTATATGTTAATTAAATATAGTGTGATAAAGAGATTCACTGCTGTTACAGACAAGTATTTACATATTAATGAAATCTTGACTGGAAAAGACATTGTGTGATCAAGAAGAATTATAGGGACTATTTCCCTAAGGTAATTCAACCATTCAGAAGATGTTATAATCTACTTAAGGATCACATGTACTGAATTATTGGTCAGGAGACTTAAACTTTGGAGGAAAATGAATAATGAAAGAAAAATCTCATCTCCATGAAAAGAGTATCATTACCACTAGCTAATGCTGAATTTAGTAACAGATTTTTAGGAGAATGTATTAGTTTAAAAAAAAAAAGTACCCCCTCAAAAAGATCTTAATTTCAAATAAGTCAGAAACTTTAACTGTATTAAGCCATATTAAAAACATTGGACAATGTTACATATACATATGTAAAATGATAATGCAATTAAAATTATTTTTAAAATAATTCCCTATTTCAGCATATATTTCAACTAATGTCTTTCAAGTTTCCTGCCTGAAGGCAGGAATAGAACTCCCTTCTCTGCTTATCCCATAAACATGCTGTGAGAATTACATGTGAAACGTAAAACTGGTTTGTAAATTAAAAAAAAAAAAAAAAAGAGTCCCATGCTCCAAACAGGAAATGAACAAATGAGTACACCTTTATTTCTTTAGTACTTCTCAGAGTACCAAATACACAACAAGTATCAACACACTTTCCAAAGCCCATACAAATTCCTCTGAAATAAGATTCACTTCTACCTTCTTAATCAAGGAAATTGTCCTAAATCCATTTGTGGTTTTAAATAATCAGAAAGACAAAAACTAATGGAGTCAAGATCTAACGTGCCCACAGTGCCAGGAGACATGCAAACCAATCGCCCCACTGCCAGCTCCAGACCCTATTCCCAGACAGTTGAGGTGACGAGCCTTTCCTTTCTGATCCAAACGCCAAGTCATCCTTGGATCCAGAAAGTGCCAACATATCCAACATTTGTAGAGGACTCTATATTCTTCTGTACTGATAGTCACCACAGAAGACCAGATACTTATTCCAAGCCTAAATACAACCCAATGTATTGTTCTTTGTTCACAGCAGTTCAGAAATAAACTGTACATATGGGAATTGAATTCTGATTAGGTAACTAATCAACTTTTCAATGTGAAAGGGAAAAGAAACACTTTTATTTTTCTCTTGAGAACCAAACAAATGAATGCAATGCCCCAATTTTTTCCATAATTATTTCATCATCCAGGCTACAGTTTAGATAATATTTCCATTACAACAACAAAAATATGGTGGGAATGACCAATAGAATGACCAACAGAAACTGCTTTTTAAAAATTTCAGAGAAGAAAAAAGAAATCTTTATGAACAAGAGCAAGCTGCATAAAAACATAAAAAGAGATTCCTGATTGTTTTACTGGAAATCCTCTGCATTAACTCATTTCAACTAACAAATTAACTGGCAACATCTTTTGTACCCCGTGACTAAACAGTATAACACAGATAAAGACTCAGGTAAAGACTGGGTAGGTAACACAACTTCATGTTAAATATTCAGATGACTCTTTCCTCTTCCAACTTCCCAATATCAAAATCACACTCAACTTTCAAGATCTAGAGAAAACCTTCCCTCTTCCAAGAAGGCTTTCCTTCCAATAAGAGAATATTATGAGCAATTATATGCCAATAAGTTGGGCAATCTGGAAGAAATGGACAAATTCCTAGAAACATGTAAACTACCAAAACTGAAACAGGAAGAAACAGAAAATTTGAACAGACGGATAACCAGTAAAGCAACTGAATGAATAATCAAAAATCTCCCAAGAAACAAGAATCCAGGGCTGGATGGCTTTTCAGGGGAATTCTACCAAACATTTAAAGAAGAGTTAACACCTATTCTTTTGAAGATATTCCAAAAAATAGAAATGGAAGGAAAACGTCCAAACTCGTTCTACAAGGCCAGCATTACAGCATTACCTTGATTGCAAAACCCAAGACCCTACTAAAAACGAGATCTATAGACCAACTTCCCCAATGAACACGGATGCAAAAATTCTCAACAACATACTAGCCAACCAGATTCAACAACATATTGAAAGAATTATTCACCACAATCAAGTGGGATTTATACCTGGCAGGGCTGGTTCAATATCCACAAAACAATGTGACACATCACATCAATAAAAGAAAGGACAAGAACCACATGATCCTCTCAATAGATGCAGAGAAAGCATTTGACAAAAACATGGCATCCTTTCTTGATAAAAACCCTCAAGAAAATAGAGATAGAAGGATCATACCTCAAGATCATAAAAGCCATATATGAAAGACCCACCGCTAACATGACAGGGATGTCCACTCTCAACAATGTTATTCAACATACTGTGGAAGTCTTAGCCTCACCAATCAGACAACACCAAGAAACAAAAAGCATCCAAATCAGCAAGGCAGAAATCAAACTTTTACTCTTCACAGATGACATGATAATCCACGGGGAAAACTCAAAAGACTCCACCAAAAAACTGTTCGAACTAATCCATGAGATCAGCTAAGTTGCAGGACATAAAATCAATGTACAGATATTGGTTGCATTTCTACACACCGATAACGAAGCGGCCGAAAGAGAAATCAAGGAATCAATCCCATTTACAATTGCACCAAAAACCATTAAATACCTAGGAATAAACCTAACCAAAGAGGCAAAAAATCTATACGCTGAAAACTATAGAAAGCTTATGAAAGAAATTGAAGACGACACAAAAAAAATGGAAAAATACCCCATGCTCATGGATTGGAAGAACAAATGTTGTTAAAATGTCGATACTACCCAAAGCAATCTACATATTCAATGCAATCCCTATCAAAATAACACCAACATTCTTCACAGAGCTAGAACAAACAATCCTAAAATTTGTATGGAACCAAAAAAAGATCCCAAAAAGCCAAAGCAATCCTGAAAAAGAAAACCAAAGCTGGAGGCATCCCAGTTCTGGACTTCAAGATGTATTACAAAGCTGTAATTATGAAGACAGTTTTGTGTGAAGACACAAAAACAGATCAATGGAAAAGAACAGAGAACCCAGAAATGGACCCACAAACCTCTGGCCATCTAATCTGACAAAGCAGGAAAGAATATCCAATGGAATAAAGACAGTCTCTTCAGCAAATGGTGCTGGGAAAACTGGACAGAAATATGCAGAAAAATGAACCTGGGCCACTTTCTTACACCATACACAAAAATAAACTCAAAATGGATGAAAGTCCTAAACTTAAGACAGGAAGCCATCAAAATCCTAAAGGAGAAAACAGGCAAAAACTTCTTTGACCTTAGCCGCAGCAACATCTTACTCAACATGTCTCCGGAGTCCAGGTAAACAAAAACAAAAATGAACTATTAGGACCTCATCAAAATAAAAAGCTTCTGCACAGCAAAGGACACAATCAGCAAAACTAAAAGGCAACCAACAGAATGGGAGAAGATATTTGCAAATGACATATCAGATAAAGGGTTAGTATCCAAAATCTATAAAGAACTTACCAAACTCAACACCCAAAATACAAATAATCCAGTGAAGAAATGAGCAAAAGACATGAAGAAACACTTTTCCAAAGAAGACATCCAAGATGGTTAAGAGACACATGAGAAAATGTTCAACATCATTCATCATCAGGAAAATACAAATCAAAACCACCATGAGATACCAGCTCACACCAGTCAGAATGGCTAAAATTAGCCACTCAGGCAATGACAGATGTCGGCGAGGATATGAAGAAAGAGGAATCCTTTTGCACTGCTGGTGGGAATGCAAACTAGTGCAGCCACTCTGGAAAACAGTATGGAGGTTCCTCAAGTAATTAAAAACAGAACTACCCTATGACCCAGCAATTGCACTACGAGATATTTATCCAAAGACTACAGGTGTGCTGTTTTGAAGGGGCACATGCACCCCAATGTTCACAGCAGTGCTATCGACAACAGCCGAAGTATGGAAAGAGCCCAAATGGCCACTGACAGATGAATGGACAAAGATGTGGTATATATATATATACATATGAAATCTTGCCATTTGCAACAACATGGAGGGAACTAGAGCGTATCATGGTCACTATCATATTGGTCAGAGAAAGACAAGTATCATATGACTTCACTCATATGTGGAATTTAAGATACAAAACAGATGAACATAAGGGAAGGGAAGCAAAAATGATATAAAAGCAGGAAGGGGAACAAACCATAAGAGACTCTTAAATCCTGAGAACTGAGGGTTGCTAGAGGGGGTATGGGCGGTGGATGGGCTAAATGGGCAAGGGGCATTAAGGAGGACACCTGTTGAGATGAGCACTGGGTGTCATATGTAAAGGATGAATCACTGGATTCTACTCCTGAAATCATTATTGCACTATATGCTAACTAACTTGGATGTATGTTAAAAATAAATATTTTTAAATATTAAGTAATTAATTTAAAAAAAGTAAACTTCTGCCTAATATTTCAGCTGTGAAGAATGGAAATAATGTCATCTGATCTCTTTAAGGACAAATTATTAATCATTTAAGTTATAAGGCAAATCAATTTGACCTAAATCAAATTTGTCCTACTTGGAATTTTAATAAAATGCATATTGATGTTTTGCTATTTTAGGACCTAATTTTTATGTTATTGTAATTACAGAAAAAGGCTCCATGTTTGGCTATTCAAACACAAGTGTTAGAAGATATAGTAGATATATTTTAGATATATTCCAAGTTCCCTTCAGTTTGCACACCCTATTTATCACCAAGAGATGGAGAAGAGGCTCTCCACAGGAAGTCCAGCAATAATGGTAATGTAACCTTGCATCTCAAACTAGAGTTAGTTCGTCCTCATCCTATTCTTTGTTTGAGAAGTACTTTCGCAGCATAAACAGAAACATGACCCAGAGATGGCAAGCCACTCTAAGCCCTATTTAATTGTAATATTAATTTCACTGAAAGTATAGGAGTATGCCTTGAGGACATTATGCTAAGTGAAATAAAAGAATCATAAAAAGACAAATACTGCATGACTCCACTTTTAGGAGGCACCCAAGAGTAAGCAACTCCACCCAGACACTAAGCAGAATGCTGGTGGTCAGGGGCTGGGTTTGGGCAGAAAATGAGAGTTGTTTAACGGGTGCAGGGTTTCATGAGGGTAAAAAGAGTTCTGGAAATTGGTTGAACAAGGGGAACAGACCTACTAGGGAAATGTATGCTGAAAAGTGGTTAAAATGGTAAATTTGATGTTGTATGTTTTTTTACAATTAAAAATTTTTTCTTGAAAAATAAAACAAAAACATTATAATGGTCAAATGGTCTTAACAGTCCCTGCACTTAACAAAGCCAAAAATATGCAAAGCTCAAAATACGATTTACAAATGCAAGACAGATCTAGTCATTCTGAATCGGACTGTTGAAGAACACAATCGGTCTATCACCATGCTGCGTTATCAAGTGGGGCAGAGAGCACCAGAAAGGGATTCAGGCCTAGGAAAAGCAGGAATGATTCAGGGTTCGCAAGGGAATAAAATGCCAGGGACAAACACGAGTTAAAGTACGCGCGGCACAAAAAAATCCCAGGTCTGCAGGTCACAGGAAGAATGCTTCTGCCCATTAGGTGCTCGTACAACTTATACTGTTTTTCCAAGGTGGCTCCAAATGAACACAGGCGAAAGTGGTTTCCAATTTCTATGCTCTAGAAAAAGAGCAGTTTCTAAATAGCCAGGTATATACTGACATGGGATGCGGCTGACCTCCTAGATGATCTAAACAGCTGATCACTTCACATCTTTTAGCCAGCCCCTTTGGATGTTAGCCTTAACGGTACGTCACATAAATTACTGTGGAACTAAAGGCAGACAGTGATTAGAAGTCAACAAATAATTCTTACAATCACAAATTCAGAAAAGAAATTAGAAACGTCAACACATTTTTATGGTTCACACAAGTACAATCTATCCACATGTTATAGCACACTTTGGCGGTCCAACCTCCAATCGCCAAATAATTAACAAAACTCAGATATTTATAAGCAAACGAACTGCCAAGTTACCACAGTAACAGCTCGTCTAGGAGACAAATGTCGTGTGCCGGATAGCTGGATAGTCTACTTCCATCAACAGAGTTTTACCACTTACGATTATAAAATAGTTTAAATACAGTAATATCCCCAAATACACTAGATAATGGAATCTTTCCTTGCTGATTCTGGAAATAATCCAGGAATATAAATATGAGTATCAATTTTCATTATCTAGCAAATACATGTGTCAAAGAATTTCCTGACTGACAGATATTGAACGGAGTTTATTTCTACATATTAAAAGCAAATGAAATCTAAATGCAACGTGGTATCCTGGATTGGATTCGAAAACAGAAAAAGCATATTAGTAGAAAAACTAATTATAGCCAAATAAATCTGTCATTTAGTTAGCAGTATTGTGCAGTCGGTTCTGCTATCCTGTTTTGAAGATGCAAATTTGTTCCAGTGATAGATATGAGGGAACAACTTGGGCATAACACAAGTTTTGCATTTGCCGATGCCAAATTTCATCCCCAAGAAACACTAGGTGCACACAGAAAACCGAACCCAGCCATGTCAGGCTACGCGTGCAGAGACGCCCAGACAGTCACCAGAAACCTCGGATCACAGAGTATGTTAGGAAGCCCCCATCCACATCTGGTGACACCACTTTCCACCAGATTTCCAACCACCCTCTTCCTCCACTTCCCAGTGACGCAGGACCTGCAACTCTCCCGACACCCACTTCCACGTGCAAAGTCCTTCTAAGGTCTTTTTCAACAGAAGTGCCATATTTTAGTATTTGTGTGCCTATTAACCCTTTAACACATGTAAACAGTGTTAGTCAGGACTTTCATTTAGGTTCCTTTTTTTCACCGAACAAAGTTTTTGAGTCCTGGACCACTAATCCCACTGTTCCCATAAGCCCTGTGGTTTTCACTGCAGGATCCCACACAGTCAGTGATTTTAGGAATGTATAGGTCATGTTATAGCAGAACTGACTATTCCAGCGATAAGTTCTTAGTTTTGACAAATGTGCTATGATTATATAGGAGAAAAGGGAAGCTAAGTGAAGGGTATCCAGAACTCCCTGTATTTTCAACTTTTCTGGAATTATAAAAATATGCCAATAAGTTTAAAATAGGAAGCATGTGAAGTATACAAGGCCAAGGTGCTAATATAGGATTCTACCCTAACAATAGTTGCTAACACTTAAGTAGCATTTATTTGGTGCCGAGCAATGCATTAGCTCATTAAACATTCTCACAATGCTGAGGACAATTCATGTCCATTTTACAGGTGAGAAGACCAAAGTGTATTTAAGAAAGTTATCCAAAGACATGAACTAGGCACTCGGGCTCTAATAGCAAAAAGGTCCTACCCCTCTTCTGCTACGCTACTTCAACAGACAACCGTTCAAAATACCACTTTTTAAACTAGGTTACTTCCATCATTCTGGAAAAGATTCTACACTAGGGAAAGAGGCATAAAATGAAAAATCTAAATAATCTTTCTAAAACATGCCACAAGTATCAAAAATCCCCAAAATAAACAAGAATTTCTTTTATAAAAAATCTCTATTAACACATATTGTGGGAGCTAATGAAGACAGTAAGAAATGTCACCTTTGTACTTTCATACAGTCAAGTACACTATAAAGTGGAAACGTTTTATAGCAATGATAAACTAAGGATAGACAGCTAATAAAAGGATGTGGCATCTATGATGGAAAACGTAATTTCAAAGTTTAACAAAACCTGGTCGCATTTCATCATCGTCAAACACACATGGTAATTTAAGAATGACAATATAAAACACAAGAATACCACACACCACAGAAGTTTCCCAGCAATCATAATCATCAAATTTGGTGAGATCAAAACTGGTTAACCAAACTTTGGTTAAATGTCAAAGCAAAAGTTCTGCCTACTGGATCTCAACACAGGGTAGGTAACAGGTCAATTTGCTGGCATAACCTACTATCACTTTCCAAAATATTACACAGCTTGAACTCTAAAATGCAAAATGTACCTACCCTCCCATGTACATTCTACACAGGGGAACAAGACACGAGGCCCTTCCCTTATGGATTTGATATTCAAATATTCATTTATTCATTCATTCATTCAACAAGTATTTACTGAGTACCTACAATGTGCCAGGCAATCTTCTAAGTGCAGGGTGGGTAAGGAAGGGAAAACACAAAATCCCTGTCCTACTGGGGCTGCTGTTTTACTGGGGTGGGCAGGGGGCGGGGGGAACAAAATAAATAAGTGAGTAGAACACAAACTAAAGTAGCAGTGATAAATGCTAGGAAGAAACTAAAGCACGAAAGGAGGATTTAAAGTGAGGGTAAAATCGTAAACAGGATGGCCGAGGGAGATCAGATAAAGTGGAGAAGACAAACGACCACATAATATGTTAGGTGTGAGCGCGATGGAGAAAAACCGGGTTGGGCAAAAGCTGTGGGAGGGAGCGGAGGCTACCTGAAGAGAGTGGTCAGAGAAGGGCTTTCTGAAGAGGGAGCCTTTGAGGGGAGACTCAGAAGGAAGTAGGAAGCCCAGTCACATGAAGATCTAGGAGAAGGGCACACCAGGCAGGAGGCACACTGGCCACAAAACCAGCCCCACGGCCGAGGCAGGGTGGCAATTTAAGGGACAATGAGAGGCTCGTGTAGGCAGGAGGGAGAAAACGGGGGACTGTATGCCCTTACCCTGACAGCAAGCTGAAGACTGAGCAGAAGTTACACAGCCATTCTGCATTTTGGGAGCCACACATTTAGAGTTCAGCGACTTGTTTCAAAGCAATTTAACAGATTATTGAAAAGTCATTATTACTTCCAAAATTCAAGCTGAGACAATGAAGGGCACTTTATAAAGCAGGATGAGCCAGGGGCTCTGTGGCTGAACAGTACATACAGCCAGAAAAAAAAAAAGGCATGTGCACAGAAAGTTCTACAGTCCTTGAAGGCAGTAAATGAGGAAGTGGGAAGATCATGTTACTAGTTTTCAAACACTGCAACTGAGGGGGTTAAAAAAAAAAAAAAGGCAGAAAAAGCTTCAAATGTATTTAGAGTCTTTTCGGCTCATTTCTTGCTCAGTTTGAAAGCGTGACGCCGTAAGCAGGAATTTCTGTTGATATATAAAACATACCTGATTAGTCCTGTGAAAGAACAATATTTTACGTGCTTCGGAATCCCTCCCATAGTGCCAGGCACAGGGATGGTGTTCAGCAAACAGTGAGCGGGGAAGTAGAGGGGAACACTCATACTCCAACAAAACAGACACTTTGTGTTCATTTGACTTGAAAGTGATTTAAAAATAAACAAACACCAAGTATTCAAACAAGAATAAACTTCCTCAAAAAGGAAACAATTCCTATAACTAGATCTTCGTGATCCAGGCATCCCTTAGAGTAGAACTTCAAACAGGGTAGAAGAACAGGGCTTCACCCACAGGCTAAAAGGAGCAACAGAGTTGTGAATGAAGGCCGGAGTTGTGAATGAAGGCCAGAGTTGTGAATGAAGGCCAGAGTTGTGAATGAAGGCCAGAGTTGTGAATGAAGGCCGTGGGAGCCTTGGTGGAAAGTTCACCAGGGCGCCTCCCTTGTTAAAGGTGAAGTATATTCTACCGCACTCCCGTCAGGACAGCTTTTGATCTCTTTTATAAATGGCCACAAGGCGGATCTACTTTATCCAGTCAGCAAACATTTTCAGACACTCTGCTGCACAGGTACAACCCTGGACTGTGAGGATCCAAAACTAAGTAAGAGATGGTCTGTGCCTTAAAGAGTTGGTTTCGGGCTTCGGGTTGGATATTTATTAAAGATGGAACAAGAGGGAGAAGAGCAGAAATGAAAATGACTGAAATATATTGTAAAAGGGGTTATGCTACAAGACCAAACAAAACGATCAGAACACAGGAAAAGGAGGACGTTTATGGAAGAGGCTCCTAGAAGAGGCCCCGCCCTGCTGGATGTCCCACAAAATTATGAGGAGACACAGACACAGGTTACTGTTAAAACTTATTATTTTTCCTCATGTTTTCCACCTGGAGCAAAATATACTCAACATGACCTTGAGAAACAAAAATTAAGCAAAAAAAGAAGAAAAAAAAAACTTTAACTATATTCATTTTAAACACATGGAGAAAGTAAAGACTCATAAGAAACCAATCTTTTCAAAGTTTGTCTAAGCAACACATCCCAACACAATGATCCCACGTAACTTTATCTTCTGATTACCGCACCCCAAAACACCACAGCACTACAATATGATACACCTAACATATTTCTTGCAATTTAACTTGGTAACGGCAGCTCCAGTAAAGGAACCACGGGCATTCAGAGATAATCCAGCGCTGGGCATTTAAAAATATTTTGCAAACCAATTCTGGAATTTCAGAAAATCGTATGGTTAAGTAGACATCAGAAGACGACAACCATAAAGGAACTCAAATTACTTTAAAAAAAATTTTTGGAACAGTAGCCCCCTCTTTACTTTTAAGGGATAGCCCTTTATGTATACTAACAATTTACAGTAGAAAAAAGTCATTTCTATTAATATTAGATCTATTTTTGACAAGGGGCAGAAAATAAATTATATTCTAAAACACTTGTAAATATAAATTCACAAAATACATTTTACATATCACTATACAGGAGTAGAAGAAATATGAAGATGAAAAGAGCACCTCAAGCTTCTTTTTGTTCACTTCTATCATCAAAAGACTTTTTTTTTTTTTTTTTTTTTTTTAGCTTTCAGAGAAAAGCAAACAAAAAAAAATAAACAAAGAAAAGTTCATGTTCATTAAATTAAGGTCATCCTGTTAAGCTAGATGCATTTTGGCTCTGAGATCATTTAAAAATAAAATAGAAATAATTTTATAATCAGAAAAAAGTTTAAGTAGATTACATTAAAATTACTTTTGTTTAATACAGATTATTCAGCATGAGACAAAACACTTATTATTTAGAAAAAAGATAAAATTCAGTAAACAAAGTCACATACCAAGCTTCAGGCAGCAAGACAGAATATTCATGTGGAGAAGTGGTCTCTGGGAAGTTGGAGAGAATGGCGAGGCGATGAGGAAGCAGGTCTGACCCATGATAAGTGAACAGAATTTCTAGGGCTTGTACATTACTTTCCTGTACAAACGGCAAGGGTTAAGTTTCCAATGTAAACCTCAGAAAAAAAGGAATGATTTTGTAGGACAACATCCAAAAACCTAAAATTAGCTCACTATGCAGTTCTGATATAAAAGGTACTTTGAAATATTTCCAATTCTTCCTAGTCTGCACCACATATCTCAATCTAATGCTATGAAAATTACTTATTTTTAAAACTCAGAATGATAAATAAACATTTTTAAAAATATAGTTCCAGGAGTGCCTGGGTGGCTCAGTCGGTTAAACACCCAATTCTGGCTCATGTCATGATCTCACGGCTCGTGGGTTGAAGTCCCGCATCGGGCTCTATGCTGACAGCTCAGAACGTGGAACCTGCTTCAGATTCTGTCTCCCTCTCTCTCTGCCCGGCCCCCCTGCCCGAGCCCGGCCCTCCCCCATTCATGCTCACTCTCTCTCTCTCTCTCTCTCTCTCTCTCAAAAATAAACAAACATTAAAAAACTTTTTTAAAATATGGTTCCATTTTCTCTACATTAATACTACAACAAAAAATGAAATAATGGCAAATGCATGCAATAACATTAACCGAATGGCTCAGAGACTTAGAAAGTGTTAATAACCATAATTATTTTATTTACAAAAAAGAAATTACCCGAGCATAAGTTCTTGCTGAGAGAACAATATTCTGATTCCTGAACTTCTTAAAGAATTCAGCATCATATCTCTGTTCAGATGCATGAGGTACTCCCAGGATTTCCTGAGGGGAAAGAGCGACTTAATAATGAAAAGGCTTTTAAATATGGGTGACAAGAAAATATTAAAAAACCTTTACAACTCTGCCTCCCTAAATAAATAAGCCCTGAATTAATTAAACTATCAACTGTTAACTGAAGTAGTACATCTGCATTCTTGCCTTTATTGTGAAAATGGCTGTATTTATAAATGCTGTTAATATAAAGGAAAATTAAAAAGTAAATGAAATAGGCAGTAAAAAAATTCATTAGAGTAGGACAACCAAAACCCACCACCTGCTAAAAACAAATAAGCAACCATTATACACAGCCGTGTAGGACAAGCACCTGTGTCTGTAGGGGAACTTTAGATTAACCTTAGTGCTGCTGGTGATCTATATAAAATGCAGATGGAACCATTCATTCGTTCAACAAATATTTATCGAGTGTCCACTATGTGCCAGGGGCGCTGTGACAGGCAGCAGCGATACAATGAACAATACACTTGCCCTGCCCTCCAAATTGCTTAAAACCTAGTAGGGAAGACAAATGAGCAGCTAGGAACAGAGAAAGGGAAACACGCACACATAGGAAAGGTGCTATGAAACTAGTTTTGGGAGGACGGAGAAGGCGTCCCAGAAGTGGCACCGAAGCTGAGACGTAAAAGACAAACGGGAAGGAGTCAGCCAAGGAAACTGCAGGTGCAGATCTCCCCTCTGCCACGTAGGACACAGGGCTCACATCTGCCATGTTTCACGCTGAACCCCAGATACCTAGCAGACTGCTTTCACATAATAACCGATAAATAATTTGTTGACTAAATTAATTTACTGAGGTAGGAAAGAGAGAAGAATGAGGAGGTGTGGAGGAGGTGAGGGAGGGAGGATGGAGGGTTGAGAAGGTCACTTGCAAACATGTTGGGTTTGGAACTTTAGCAAGTCTAAAAGAAGCTTCCCAGAAGGCAAGTGGATGGATAGATCTGGAGTTCTGGGGTAAGGTATGCGTTATGTAGAGGATGTATTGTAATTAATACAAAAGTGACTATGACTTTTGGGATGAGCACTGGGTGTTGTATGGAAACCAATTTGACAATAAACTTCATATATTGAAAAACAAAACAAAAAAACAAAAGTGACTATGATTTCGAGGGGGATTAAGTTGAGTGAAACCAGCCTTAAGGAGGGAGCAACATCATTTAAAGGATCGGCCAAAAAAAAACAAAAAGTAGAGTAGTGGGGGCGAGAGGAATCTGCACCTGAAAAGCAGATGGAGGAGCCAGAGAAGGAAGGGGGAGGGGGAAGAGTTTAACACATACTCATGGAAACCAAAAAAGCAAGCAAGCATTTCAAAAGTGTCCTCCGCTCCCCGACCTCATCCACAACAGTCATTTCCTTTATTCCCTCAGTTACACATCCTAGGACCGCCCTGGATCTTTCTTACCAAGAAGGAACTCTCTGGACACCTCCACGTCAAGCACCAGGCTGGTGAGCGACTGCTCCTTTCACCCACCCCGTCCCCGGCATTCCAGCAACTCCTCAGCCTCACGGACACATCCAATCCACCGACCCCAGGCTTTTTACCTGCTCTCTCTCCTCAAAGTCTCTTATCCCTTCTAACCAACTTAATCCCTGGCCCATCATTATACAGAGATTTCTTTAATCCCTTGCTTCTTTCCCTTTATCATATTCACCTGGCAAAACCTAATCCTTAGTCAAAGGCAACTATGAACCCTGATTACAAGTTACCCGAAGTCTCTGCAGAAATACTACAAAACCAAGCTGACAGTTCTCATTTCCAGATCTCAACACCGTTAGGGCCCCGATTCAAATGAACTAACTGTAAAAACATTCGTGAGGCAACCTGGGGAAATTGAATGTGAGGCGGACATCAAATGATGTTAGGGAATTACTACTTATTTTGTTAGAAATAATACAGTGCTATTGTGGTTATTTTTTTAAAGTCTTTACCAATTACAGACACTACTTAAGTATTTATGGGTACAACGATAAGACGTCTAGGATTTGCTTTGAAATGACTAAGTGAAAGAAAAGGCAGGAGTGGAGAGTAAGATACAAGATTGGTAAAATGGTTGAAGCTGGGCAGTGAGTACATCCAGGCTCATTATACTCTTCTCTGTATTTTAAAGAAAGTTGGAAATTTTATAAACTCAATTCAAACATGCTGTCCCACAATGCTACAACATTTCCGTAACAGGCTTTCTCTCCTATTCTGTTAACAACTTTTCCACAATTCTTTCATTCTTTCCAAACCTCCATCACCTTATTCCCATCTCCATTCTCGACTAAAAACTTGCTTCCTATAAACTGACACTATTAGATGGGAAAGCTCTCATTTTCCAACCCACTAACACTGTACATCTACCTGTACCGATACCAATAGGATTTTCCTTCTGTCAGTTACAACAGAAAAATTATATGCATCTGCTCCCAAAACAGCCTCAAACCCCACTCAAGCTCCGGATCCCATTTCTCCTATTTCTACAATCATGCCATTATCTCTTCTTTCTTCTGTTCAGTAAATTCCTCCTCACCCTCCACTGGTTCATTCCCATTGGTATACGAACAATACGTCTTCTTCCTTCCATAGGGAAAAAAAAAAAAAAAACCTCCTGATTTTATATACCCTGTAGCTACCCCCACCTTCTTGGCTCCCTTGAAACAAAATTTCTTGAAAGAGCTGCCCACAACTGTCTCCACTTACCCCCTTCCTGTTGTTTCCTAGACCCACTCAACCTCTAACAATTCAAGTTCTTACGCAGCATGCAAGTCCTTTCATCATGTATCCAGAAGCTATTCTAACCACCCCTCCTCCTTTTGGTCTGTGCTGCCCCTCCGCCAAACCCCACGAGCTGTCTCTGCCAGGTGCACCCCATCTTCTTAAATGCCGCTAGGCCTTTCCTCATATAGCAGGCTGCTCATCAGCACTGGCTACTGAATACAAGAGACTTCATTAGGAGTTCTTGCTTTCTACTCAAATTACCTTCCTTCCCCAAGTCTCAGTTTTCACATCCATAAAACTGGAAGGATAGTACCACCCTCAAAGGACTGCTGAGAAATAATCTGGATTAAGTTCACAGCACAGTGGCTAAGTCCTCAACAAATGTGTTGGTATTTATTAAGGTACTGTCTGACCTACTGATTGCTTCAACAAATATTTGCTGAGCTCCTCAATGAGCCAGGTATCAATCTGAGTTTAGGGATGTCAAGACAAACAAGACAAATCCCCTATGCCTTTACGGAACTTCCATCATCATGTGCCCCTCATGGTAATCTCCCCCCCCCCCCCAAAATCCGCCTGCCTTTTTTTAAGTACTAGTTGCACTATCACTTCCTTTGAGGCATCTTCTTGGGACACCCCCAGGACTCCACTATGCCCCCTCACCAGTTCTTTGCACATTATTATAGTCACTTAGTGCCTACAAAGTGAAGACTCCAGAAGGACAGCCCCCTATTCTTACCTCCACCTCCCGCATGACAGCTGGTACTTACCAGGCACTCGTGTGAACTTTAAATGAATCCATTTTTATCTAATTCATCACAGAATTAATAAAAGAAGCTATGCACTATGAGTAAAATGCAATGCCTGTCTCTACCACTATCCAGCTGGTTAGCCACTGTATCTGAACATCTTCATTTTTAAGTTTTAATAGCCAAATTCATCAATTTCACCTACTTTTTGAAAGCTTAATTAGCCTAATTCACTAAGAAAGTGGGCTCGACAAATACTTTAAAAAATGTAATAGTACCTCCTATTATCGAATCGGAAATATTACCAAATAGGAAATAGCAATTCAGTAACTAAAGGGCAATAAAAAAAAATTAACTGCATAGTCAAACTCTGAACATTTTATGGAACTCCTTAAGATCTCAAAATCAGTAAGATTTAGTAAAACAAAGGCTAAGAAAAAATAATAAACTATATCTGTACCGACTTCTGCAGTTCATAACACGCTTTTATGTATTACCTCAAAATATACGCCCAACACAGGATGCCTGGGGGGCTCAGTCAGTTAAGCGTCTGACTGTTGGTTCCGGCTCAGGTCATGATCTCACAGTTCATGAGTTCAAGCCCCACATGGGGATCTGTGCTGACAGCTCAGAGCCTGGAGCCTGCTTCGGATTCTGTGTCTCCCTCTCTCTCTGCCCCTCCCCCACTCATGTTCTGTGTCTCTCAAAAATGAATTAACGTTAAAAAAAAAATTTTTTTTTAGAAGAAAAAGTCCAACACAGTAAAAGGTAGGCTTTAAAATAATATGGCCCTCCAACAAACTAGCAGTAGTTACAGACAAAAGTATTTTCACTCTTATGTGGATCCTGAGAAACTTAACAGAAGACTATGGGGGAGGGGAAGGGGAAAAAAAAAAAAAAGAGAGGGAGGAAGGCAAACCATAAGAGACTCTTAAAAACTGAGAATAAACTGAGGGTTGATGGGGGGTGGGAGGGAGGGGAAAGTGGGTGATGGGCATTGAGGGGGGCACCTGTTGCGATGAGCACTGGGTGTTGTATGGAAACCGATTTGACAATAAATTTCATTATTAAAAAAAAAATAAAACAAAAACAAAAAAAAAGTATTTTGTATGAAAATGATATACTCACTACTATGTTTTCTAATAACCATAAATAGCCCTCTTTTGTCATTGGTATTTTGTCTGAAAACACTTCTATTTTATTACCAGGTGGGAAATCAAAGTCTCTTGGACTTGCCTGCAGGTAGGATAAGGATTAAGTACCTGCGTATTAACACAGGGACAAGATCACATCATCAGGTGTCAATTTACTGGGCGTCTGCTGTGCCAGTACCAAGGCCCACAGAAAGGAGGCTTAACACAGACCGAGGAAGTAACCTGCCAGGGAAGCCTGAAAGTTGGAAATTTGTATTAATTTCTGGGTAATTTCGGCTAAAAGGGTCATGTGAAAAAGCCATCTAAGTTATTTATATTTGCTGAAATAGTTTTAACAACACTTGAATCGTGCTACTGAACGTGGTTTGAACATCAGGGTTTGTGTCCCCGAAAGAAATAAATATAAAGTATACTTTTTTTAAGCTCAAGTGTCTAATTTTGGCCATAATTAGAATCAAAGTTCAACCAACTAAATTCGACAAATCACTGAAATAAAATGAGTAAGAAATATTCATATTAGGGTTATGAAAACCCAGTATATACTGAAAGTTGGCTAGAGACAGCTACACACCATACCTGAAAATAAAAATGTAAAATAAAAGTAAATCAAAAGGGTCATACATCCAAAAAACATATATACCAAAACAGCTAGTCTTTCTATTCCCTAGACTAACACAACAACTTGTGCCTTCCACAATCTCTAATTTTTACCAAAGCTGGTATGCAAGAGAAACTGCTTCTGCACAAAATGATATTTTCGTAAACAACAGTTATAAAGATCAGATCTGTCAGATATTAGGGCAGCCGTAGCACTTATAATAACAGATCGAACAAACATAATTGGTTTGATTAAAACTACTCCTCACCTCGTATGTTGCAAGCCGATCTAAGTAGGTTAGTAATTTCAGCCGACAACGGCAAAGTTCCTTTTGCTCCAGTGTTAACCTGTTGTGAATAATATTAGGCCACTTATATTAACACAGAAGCACAGTTCTCTAAGAGTTAAAATAGAATAAAAATAACCAATATTCCACTAAGCCCCAAACTGACAGAACAATACACAGAAGCACCAGGGTGAAATAAGAGCAAATGCATTTGATGGAAGTTGCTGGAATAATTGAGAGCAATTAATCCTAGTAAAGAACACACTTAACTGACTAGTTATTTTAAAGACAGTAGCAAATGAACAGCAATAAATCATTTACTTCGAAAAGTTTACTAATTTAAGTAGTTCCTGTCTCCTCTTCATCTCCTTCTCCTTCTTATTCTTGGCAGACTCTTCATCAGGTGGTGAAAGCTCTTCATAGGGGAGATTGTCAATGTCTACTTCACCAGGTAATGTGAATCTGCACGAAGAAACAGAAGACCCAAAGCTATTCGTGAAAGCAGCTTTCTCCTACTTTGGCTGATTTTATTACTAAGTTGATTTTCACAGAAACAGAAACAACCAATTATTTGAAAGAATGCTTTTTGTATTGCAGGCAAAGAGATGCACACGCTATATCCACAGGATGAGCAAAACGTCATCACTAATCATTACAGAAATTTTAAAATCATGACAATAAAAACTACTTAGGAAAACACGGGAGGTTATATTCACCCAAGGTGAAACGGCCGATGAAGAAAATGTTGCCCAGAGTTTATAATCTGAATCACTTCTTTTTAAGGTTTTAATATGGTAATGAATGTCCGTCTCATTTACGTTATTTATCAAATACACAATCACGTTTGTAACTTTAAAGAGTTCCAAATGTCTGATGAGCAATGCCTCTTGTCAAGTAACTTTACTACTAACAGGCATTTGTGTGGTACTTAAAAGCTTATGAAGTGCTTTTGCAAAACACATAATTTAAGCACTCCAATTCTCTAAAGAGGGTACGAGGCCAGAGACAAAGTGAATGAAGCTCACACTTGCCCGGGGGGTGCTTCTGACTAGTGAGCACACCCAGGTCCATGCCTTCAGCCCACAGCTTAGAAACTGCCAGCATCCAATAACACTTCGTAGAACTTGCTCTTTTCTTAGCACCAAGCTCTCATATGTACAATACTTAACTCAAAGTAAAGAAAGCTGTGACCTCAGATAAGGGAAGCATTGATCGAAGGCAACTGTCTCATTACAGGATAAACCTAAATAAAGAAGTTTACCTTTCACCACGTCTCAGCTTAAATGTTTTCACAAAGTCACCTTTATTCCTGAATCCAAGTCTTTCTGTGACCAACCTGCCATCATCTGCTCCTTTCCCTATCGCCACCAGGGCCTCCAGGTCCGTGCCTTTCAATCCATACTGAAGCAGTTCCTTTGCAGCGTCCACATTTTCGGGAACCCTTTCCAAACACTCATGAAGAACCCAAGATCGTTTCTTTATTTTACTCTGGATACAAATAAAAAAGAGGCATTACAGAACCCATGACATGTGACAGCACCTAACAGCTGCCTTCTAGAATTGTAAAGCCATACCTAAGGGAGTCTAGCTACCTATGCCCTTGGCCCACAGGAAAAGGAAAATCCCCCAACAATGATTAAAATGGGACGTAGAGAATGAGATTCCTACAGCGTTCCTTTCTCTTCTAATGAAGAGAAACCCAAAGCTGAAACCCAAAGCTTCAGGACTCTTTTTCAGAAACATAAAAAAGATCTGCCCAGAGTTTTATAGCTGCTCGTTAGTTTGCATTTGGGCTATATAATAGAGTCGAAAATAAAGCAGAAAAGCAAAGTAAGATATATCCTATTGTAACAAGCATGTTTAACTTTGAAACGAAACTAACGAGGCATAGCACATCACAGTTCTGTATTTACTTGACCATGAGATGTATCACAAAGTGCGGATGATAATTTAATCATCAAAGTCATAATATGCTATTCTTTGGAAAGACCAAGGGCCTATTCCTCCCTCCCAACTGCTTCCTCTGACTCCACTCAAAATCCCTGACTTTCCCTCCTCTTAGAGTCATTGTGGTTATAAATTTTAAGTGACATTTGACTTTTACCCTTTATTCTTTTTACATATTTCATTCTATCAATTCTTCCTTCAAATGTCTCTTAACTCACTTCCTCTTCTCCAGGTCTATGGCCTCCATACCAGTCTATGTCATCAACACATAACATCTGTGACACCAGAAGGGTCTCTTGCCCTTAGAGGGTTTCCCCACCATCACTCCCCTTCCACACCAACTCGTCTTCTACACCACCTCCCTCAGCACCTCCACAGTCAAAAATCCACAACACTTCCCGTTACCCTACAGATAAAAAGCTTAAGTCATCACAAGTCTTCAACATCCTCCAGAACCCAAATCAATGTATCTTTCTAATCATATTTCCCCAAGTTCATTACTGTTGAATACCAGATCCAGCAGATTGGTTTACTTACAGAGCTCATTTACTCATCCAAGAAATAGCTAGTGGGCACCTACTGGGGACCAGGTACTAAACTAGACACGAAGCAATGATTAGGACAGATTTGGTCAATGCCACGGGTCATGCTCATTTTCTTCTCATTTGCTCATACCACTTGTCCCACGAAGAATGCCTTCCAATCTTTTAACTCCAGGAGGCCTGCTCTGAATTCTCTCAAACCTGCTCAAAACATCTTCACTACAAAAGGCCTTCCAGGGGCGCCTGGGTGGCACAGTCGGTTAAGCGTCTGACTTCAGCCAGGTCACGACCTCGCGGTCCGTGAGTTCGAGCCCCGCGTCGGGCTCTGGGCTGATGGCTCAGAGCCTGGAGCCTGCTTCCGATTCTGTGTCTCCCTCTCTCTCTGCCCCTCCCCTGTTCATGCTCTCTCTCTGTCCCAAAAATAAATAAACGTTGAAAAAAAAAAATTTTTTTTTTTTAAAAATTAAAAAAAAAAAAAAAAAAAAAAAAGGCCTTCCATAACCACTAGGTCTAAAATGATTGCTACTTTCACTGGGTTCCCACAGCATTTATCTGGAATCTTCCTGCATAGTTATTTATATTTATTTTTTTAATTTTTTTAAATGTTTATTTATTTTTGAGAGAGAGAGACAGACAGACAGACACACAGCACAAGCGGGGAAGGGGCAGAGAGAAAGGGAGACACAGAATCCGAAGCAGACTCCGGGCCCCGAGCGAAGCAGGCTCCGGGCCCCGAGCTGTCAGCACAGAGCCCGACACGGGGCTCAAACTCATGAACTGTGAGATCATGACCTGAGCCGAAGTTGGACACTTAACCGACTGAGCCACCCAGGCACCCCTAGTTATTTATATTTTAGACATGAGGCTTATCTTCTCAGAAAGATTATAAGCTCCCTAAAAGGGAAGGTCATATTTATGTCTCTCCTGTACCCCTTTCACCTCCCCTCGTCAAGTGCTTTGACTCTTAACTGCCTATTTATTTCACTGAATTAAGTATTTCTCCCAATAAAAAAATGCACCTGCTCTCTCTTAACACCTGTCAGCTCCTTCAGAGACCAAAACTGTCCTCTACTGTGTTCCAGAAAAAGCCCTAAACGGGTATACATAAACTCACAACTCACTGTCTTGATCACAAAAGAAGAAAGATAATATAGCTTTGGTGTTCTGATATTCTAAAGGATATACAAGCAACTTTTTCTCTGTATTTCATTATCTCTCACGCTCTCTCTTCTCTGGCGTCTTACTTGTACTAACAGTTTATCTTCCAGTTTTATTGAAGCATCAACTTCTTACTTACAACTTTTTCAGATTTTTATTTTTAATTACTCGTGTACATAAATTGTAAGGAAAACAATTACAACATTTTCCCAACATTTCTTAGATCTTCCTACAGGCAAAGGTATTTTCTAAACGTCACGTGAAGAACCACACGCCTCTTGAAAGCATGCCAGAAACCCAACCACTCCCTCACAAAGGTGCCAACGGTACAAATACACAGGCTACAACCACGTTAACTCAGGCAGCAGGAAGCAGGAGGAATCCAGTTGGAAATTTTACACTTGATCTTAGCCAAAAGGCCGAGAAGCGATTCCAATTGGAAAATTTAAACACAAAGGGAGAATTTGGCAGGCTTGTTACATCGCCTCTCAGCTTCAAAAGTTCTCTTCACGGCTATCTCTGGGATAGACAGGAGTTCCATTTTTTAATGGACAGAATATCAAGCTTCATCAGGAGAGGGCGCTAGAGGGCCACTGTGGAGGAAAGGCTCTGGTTTCTAGTCCTAACAGGCTCAGGTTCTAAACTTCTTGCTCCTGTGGCTTAGCAGCCAATGCATGTAGGAGCCCTCCAGAGTGCTTACTCCCCTCCTTGATCTGCTGAACACAACTTCCCCTGAATGTCAGTTGTACTCCTATGGGCAGATTCCTTCCCAGTGAATCTCCCAGGCACCCAGCAGAAGGGGAGGTGTCTTTCCAGACTATCTCCACCTGCATAGCAGGACCTTTTTCTTTTCAGTCATGGCCATGGGTCCTTATCTGAGGTCTTCCGACCCCTAACCTCTGCTTACTGTTGCACCTAGCGGCAGGCATCTGTTTGCTCATCCATCCTACCTTTTCCTACCTGCCAACCTTGGCATCTAAGAACCAGCCCTGGCCCAAGACACCGCAGAGAACTCTTCCTGCTGATGTGCTGCAACCACTCTTCAGTGAGGTCTGAATCCCAGCTCCCTTCCAAGTCTGTTCCCTCCTTGGGTATGCTCCTTCAGCCCTAGGGTAGTCCTTAATGTTCTCTTTACCCCTTTATAGGAAATCTCACTAGAAAATAATGTTCCAGGGGTGCCTGGGCGGCTCAGTTGGTTAAGCGTCTGACTCTTGATTTCAGCTCAGGTCATGATCTCAGTGGATGGAGCCCCACGTCAGGCTCTGTGCTGACAGTGTGGAACCTGTTTGGGATTCTCTCCCCCTCTCTCTGCCCCTCCCCTGCTTGCATGCACATGCTTTTTCTCTCTCTCAAAATAAATTTTTTAAAAATGCTCCATATTAAAACTTTCCCAGTCCAAATTACTAGGTGGTTTCTGGTTCCTGATGAGACCCTGAATGATGTAGGTGAAGAAAGGTAAGTGATGTAGAGGAAGAGAAAGGATTAGACCAAAAAACCAGATAGTTAGCTGGCTTATCAGTGAATATTTGTTCACACATCTTCAGCACCAAGGTCCAGCTGCAGGGCCAATACAACCGGATAACTCCTCCAGGTTGAATAAGCTTTAGAAATGTCAGCAATATATAATGTTCCCAAAAAAAGGCCCGTAACCAAAAAATATCCCATAATTTGAATTTTACCACGTTACAAAAATATGTAAACATACCAAGTAACTCTGAATGGAAGCAATGTTGACCGCGGACTTCCTCCACTGTCTCTGATACACTAGGTCAGTGTCCAAGCCGTACGTCTGAGCCAGAGACAAGGCTTCCTCATATTCTTCACTTTCAATCTTGGGACAAGGAAATGGGAACAGGAACGTGACATTACTGAAGCGCCTATCATGATGTCACTATCATGATGCGATCACCTTAACCCTTACAGCATGTTATGCATTCCCAACTATTCTCATAGGCACTGTGGCACCAGGAGCCCAAAACCTTGAGTGGCAGACAGATCAAGCGCTTCTTTCCACTCTTTAACAGACAGCTGAGAGACAGCTGAAATGCCCATATTTATGGAGTAAAATGATGGTGAAACCAAGACAAGGAGAACCGACAGCCTGACTCCTGGTCAGAGCCCACCCCGGACACTACAGCACCCGGCACAAACAACTAGAACGCTCAGAGTGGACCAAATCTGCTTCCCAAGCAGATGCCTGATTAGAAAGCAAGTCTGCATTTCTTCCCTCACCATCTGCAGTCTGAGGAGACAGCTGCACTGAACACAGATAAGGTGAGCGCTGAAGGCCACGTGAAGGGCAGCAAAGACCCAGCTAATACACAAAGTGGACCAACGGTCTCAGTGAATTCATCTTTCATCCACTGTTTTTATTTTGATTCCTCAGGCACAAAAACCAGCATTATTTTCAAAAGCTCTATAATACCGATATTTCTAACAGGTCAATGATAGGACAATCCCTCTTTAAATTTCTGTGTTAAAAAAATTAGTTTTTCTCATTCCAATAAAATAAAAGCTGGATGCCTATGCACTCTGACAGCGATAGGACGCTCCCTCACCTTTCTCTGATAAAGCTCTTCTGGAGTCGTGGAGCGCAAACTCACGAGGCGGTAGTTTTTAGTAATGGTTCGCGGGCGTTTCCGTGGAGGCGCAAATCGCTCCATCTCCGTCACCAGGTACAGGCCCTGCTTTATGTAGCCGAAGTAGCGAGCCTTCGCGGATATTTCCTGATCGGAATCAGAATCCTCTTCACCTTCATCTTCGTCTCCACCCCTAGTCTCCAAACGAGATCGTTTGGGAGCAAGTTTAATCTCACACTAAATTGAAAAAGGAAATGTTAAATCAGTAGTGAGGAGCTGAAGACAAGCTTTAGAGTGAGAAAAATATTTTTAATTCTGCTCTGGTTCAATGCATGACACGAGCCATGTGATTAAGAATAAGCTTCAAGAGAACCCAATACAGACAGTATATACATCAACACTTCCAGAAAGATCCTCTGTCTTATTGGCTCCAAATCTCCAAAACCAAAGCCTGTTTTAAAAACAGCTCATTAATATGATCTCCCAAATATATGCCTGGCAATTATTTTAGGGAAACAAAAAGAATGTTAATATCTTCACTTTGGTATTTTTGTACCTGCTGCAGAAAAAACAGGAGTTTTTCATCTATTTAGAAAATGAACATGAAGGTATTTATTTGCTTTACTGAGACTAGCTTTCCTGCCCTCCCTCCCTTTGGGGAAAAAAAAATGTGTAACAGCTTCATAAAGTTCTGAGTCCGAAAGCCTGACTGTTGAAGATAACTTTCATTCCAGACTTAACAGAGTTGGCTTAGATTTTAAGCCATGGTTCTTTTTAAATCACATCTGTAGACTCAGTAACAAACTTTGAGATTTAAAAAAAAAAAAAAAAAAAATACTTGTGAATCTGCACTGAAATGAAAGCTATTGAAGGTCATTACACTTGAAAGACTTAGAATAAGAATTGTTCATGATAAAAACAGAACTTTATGGGACTAGCCTCAATTTTCAAGTCTTCTGTCATGACAAACAAGCTTTCTTTACTAAAAGAACCAGAATTTTTAAGTTCCCAAACTTGAGGGAAATAGTTTAAGACCATACCTAACTAGAAATACCTTTTACATTTTAAGATGTCCAATCTAAGAAAAAGAACAAAATATGTCCATGAAGAAAAAATGCTTTTACAAAGAGCAAAATGACTCCATTTTCTCCATTCTTTTACAGCGCAAATTTTTTAATTGACTCAACAATAGATCTTTCTTATTATCCTCACTGAATCTCTGATTCCAGTCACAGGGTGGTGTTTTTAAAAACAAGATTAGATGATGGGCTAGCTAAAATTTAAAAATCAAACGTTTATCCATACTTCAATAAAAATAATGGACAAAAATCACTAAGAACTAAATCAGGTGTTTGGATTTTTGGTGAAATACAGGTTTTCTTTCCAACACACTAGCTGCTCCAAAAGGGAAAGCATTACCTCCAAACTTAAAAATCCTCCATCATGGGTAGCAGTGACTTGAGGTGATGGTTCAAACCACTCACAGGATTTTCCCAGTAAATTCTTCAAAGTTTTCACCGACGAAACCGTCAAAGCACCAGAACAGCGAGCCAAAGTCACTGCACCGGCTGCCCACCAATTTACATCAATCAGTGGGTAAAAGGACTCTTTATCTAATGGGGAAAGTAAATCAACACAAGCACATCGTCAATGTGCATTAACTACAACACATTTAGTCCAATGATCAATTTAAAAACCATATTTGGGCCCTAAACGTGTTCAATAAGAAAAAATAAATTAGAAGTCGTCACCCAAATTTTTACAAAATGGTACCTGAGTTCCGACAATTTGTCAAAGTCCAAAATTCTAAGGATGCAGGAGCAGTAAATATCTTTAGGTCTTCCCTCTCAAAAAATGAAGTCTACCAACACATGTCAACAGAACAGGTTGAAATGTTGGTGTGTATGAAGCATACGTATCATAAAGGTTCTAAAAGGTTTTGAAAAATGTTCACATATCCCTTTTCAGACTAACAATAGGAGAGAATCATACACTTAAAAAAAATTTAAGACAGACATATAATAGTTTTCACGTCTAAAGTTTATTTTGAGGGGGGAGGGGCAGAGAGAGAGAGGGAGAAGGAGAATCCTAAGCAGGCTCCATGCTGTCAGCTGAGAGCCCAACTCGGGGCTCGGACCCAAGAGCCATGAGGTCATGACCTGAGCTAAAACCAAGAGTCGGACACCCAACGACTGAGCCACCCAGATGCCCCAATGCTGATTTCCTCTTAAAGATTTGAAGGAGACCAGGACTGCCACCTCAAAATTGACCAGTTTGACATAAGAAATATTTTAAGATGCAGAAATGAGTGAAACTCAAAGTTCTTTTTGTCTTGGCACTTAATAATTTTATTGTTCCCTTGATAAGATGCTGCGGAAAACCAACTTCCAACCAACCCTCGGAGTCACTCATTTCTGGGTACTACTCCCAACGTACATGCAACTTCGGTTTTGTTTTTCTCCTGTTAATCTGTCTTCTGTCAATCTAATTTTACAGGGCCCCAGCCAGAGAACCGTGGAGGGTAAAAAGAAAAAGATTTGTTTTCATCCCCTACATATATCATCAAGGAGCACCTTTACTATATAATTACTGTCTCATAAGGTTTCAATTATCATATTTCATACAACTCACCTTTGATTTTTTTTCTCTTCTCAGGAGAGAGCCTCCAGTCAGGATTAAGGTCGTCATAGCCTGGCTAAACATGAAAAATATGCACAGGACTTCTTGAGTCAACAATGTAAGAAAATTATAAGAGCATCACTAACAACTATGGATTTTTTGAAATAACAAAATATGGAAGCGATGCTTTCCTTCGATCTCTTAGTCGTATTCTACCTAGCTGTAATCTATTCCTCTTAATAACCTTGCTCTTACACTTAAAATGTGCACCTGGAACCACTGTAACTCAATTTAATGAAGAAAAGAGCATGCAGAAGAAAAGTAAGAGAGCGAGCGTGCAATTAATACGATGAGAGCAAGACACACGAACATTCGTTCTGTGCACACTCATATACACACACTTACACTCCGGGAGGAGAACGGCTATGCTGTGGTGAATAAGCACAAGTCTGGGTACAAGTCCTACTCCTATAACTTGTAAGTGGAGTGACCCCTCCAGGCCTTAGGCTCCACAGCTCTGAGATTAGACTCTGCAACCTCCATGTTATCCCCGGTTCTAACTTCCTAGGACTAATTTACTACAGAAAAAAATATAACCATGCGATTCTGAAGCTGCCTCCATTCATATTCTAATTTCATGGAACATAATGTCATGCCCACCTTTGAGAAGGTGATGACACATCAATCTCTCTCCACTATCATACAACAGCTGAGATGAACACACTGCCAGACCCCCTCTGGGCTCACTGTTAATTACTGCATCTTCAGAATTACAGCAGTATGGGAAAAGACCAGCAAAAATATCATTTGGTATGTGAAATCTTAAGCCTAAAAAAAAGTAATGCTATATTTAAGTCAGAATGTGCTTTCTCATTTAATATATACTTTATCAACAATTTCTCAGTGGCTAAGCCTTAAGAGTATTAAAATTGATACTTCTTTCCAAGGCCTAAAAGAATTTCCTGATCTCCACTACTATGATAAATCACTCACAGCAGTCACTGAAAACAGAAGATATAATTCTTTAAACTTTACCCAAAAAGTCACCCTAAAAGCCTATTTATATACTAACAGAAGAAATAGATTGTCTCGGTTTACTTTCTCATAATTAACTTTCAAAGATTCAGAATACCAGGGGGCGCCTGGGTGGCGCAGTCGGTTAAGCTTCTGACTTCAGCCAGGTCACGATCTTGCGGTCCGTGAGTTCGAGCCCCGCGTCAGGCTCTGGGCTGATGGCTCAGAGCCTGGAGCCTGTTTCCGATTCTGTGTCTCCCTCTCTCTCTGCCCCTCCCCCGTTCATGCTCTGTCTCTCTCTGTCCCAAAAATAAATAGAAACGTTGGAAAAAAAAAAAAAAAAAAAAAAAGATTCAGAATACCAGAAGGTATAGACTACTGAAACTAATCAACTTGGATTCCTTAAGATCAAATCTTCTTTGGTCACTTATAGGGCACTTCAGACGTTTTTAGGGCCTCCGAATCATCAGCTGTACGCGCTCCCACAGCACCTTCGTATGGGGACATGTGTGCTTCCCTGCTGACATCGTGGAGTACACAAGGGGAGGGTGGAGTAACACTTTAAGTCCCACAAACAACAAGGATGATTCGGCCTTGGGGGAATTGAAGTACATACAGATCACAGTGAAATTTAACAAGAAATCTCCAAAATCTTTTCAAACGAAACCGTCTCACTAGTAGAAGTACATTGAGAATTCAAGGTGGGCTTGTCTTCATCAGAGTCAGCAATGAGGAAGAGCACCGTGAACAAGCTGCACCAGTCCATGAGGGTCAGTTTTCAGACATTTCGGGACTAGACTGTTCCATGCAGATGGCTTTAATAATGGATGTCTCTTGTGAATTTGATTTTAAACACAAGACGAAGATGTGTTCTTCCGCAGCCAGAACTCTGTCAGAGTCATCTTCGTACTCCCAGACCTATCACAGTACTCACCTGTCACTGTAGCTAAATGCTGAATAAGTGAATCAATTACTTTTTTTTTTTTTAATGTTTGTTTATTTTTGAGACAGAGAGAGACAGAGCATGAACGGGGGAGGGTCACAGAGAGAGGGAGACCACAGAATCCGAAGCAGGTTCCAGGCTCCAAGCTGTCAGCACAGAGCCTGATGTGGGGCTCGAACCCACAAGCCATGAGATCATGACCTGAACCGCAGTCGGACGCCCGACGGACTGAGCCACCCAGGCGCCCCAGGAATGAATTATTCTTTTAAATCACTGCACCCTAATTAGAATGGCTAAGCCATAGGAAAATTAGCTTAGTACTAGTATTCCTGCAGCCTCTCAAAGGTGTGGTCTCTTCTGCTATTTAGTCAATGAACACTGTGCACTTATACTGTGAGGGGGAAGAGAAACCATACATTACTGGCCACACAACTCAAGCAGGTAGAGAGCTAAGAAACAGATGTGAGTGACTATAACCCAAGTTCAAATATAACAGCTGCCCAAAAAGAGGTATAGATAAAAGTGGAGGGGTCTTCAAAGGTTGAAGAGGTCATTTTGAATATGGCCTCGAGAAAGACAAAGGGGGTTCAAGAGGTATAAAGGAAGTACTACACTGGGTGCTATACGTTCAAGACTGGATAAAATCTGGATATGGCAAATGGGTGGAGGAAGACATTCCAGTCAGCAAACACAGAATGAACAAAAGTACACTGGTAAAAAAAAAAAAAAAAAAAAAAACTAAACTAAACTTATTCAGGAAAACAGTGGGTCAGTTTAACTGAAGTACAGGATATCCATTCTAATTATCTGCATTTTTGCTTGTCTTGGGGTTTTGGCGGAAAGATGGGACTCGCGATGCCATTTTTTGTTGTCGAGCTAAAATTCACATAATGGAAAATTAACCATTTTAAAATGAACATTCAGTGGCACTTTGTACGTCCACAGTGTTGTCACTTCCATTTAGTTTCAAAACATTTGTGTCGATCCAAAATAAAACCACTTACCCGTTAAGCAGTGACTTCCCACTCCCCATCCCCTCAGCCCTGTCCGCTACCAATCCACTTTCTGCCTCAGTGGATTTACCTATTCTGGATATTTCGTATAAATGAGTTCATACAACACGTAACCCCTCGTGTCTGGCTTCTCTGGAGGAGCAGAAGGTTCTCGAGGTACATCCATGTTGTAGTATGTATCCGCACTTCATTTTTACGGCTGAACACAGATTCACGCTAGATATCTGAACTAAATGTTTACTTTCACAATATGTGGGAGTTGGATGAAACTATCTGCACAGTACATTTAAGAAAGAAGCCCAAACATAACTCTGCTTCAGGCAGAGGTGACCTACCAGACCAGTATCCTGACACAGCTGTGCCTCACTACTCTCAAAGCAGACATTCCCACTGCCTCCTTTCATACGATTCCAACTACTTACGGACAGGTCTCCTCAGGCAAGGGATGCAAGAACAAAAGGAAACTATTGGGACTACCCCAAAATAAAAGACTTGTTGCACAGCAAAGGACACCATCCGTAAAATGAAAAGACAACCTACTGAATGGGAGAAGTTATTTGTAAATGGCATGTCCAAAAAGGAGCTAATATCCAAAATATATAAAGAAATTACACAACCCAACACCAAAACCAAATAGTCTAATTTAAAAATGGGCGGAGGACACGAATAGACATTTTTCCAAAGAAGACAAAAAGATGGCCAATAGACACATGAAAAAAATGCTCAATTATCACTCATCATCAGGGAAATGTAAATCAAAACCAGAATAAGATCTCTCACCTCACACCTGTTAAAATGGCTAGAAAAAAAAGACAAGAAATAATAAATGTCATTAGGAGCTGTTTCCACTGTTGGTGGAAATGCAAACTGGTCCTACCACCGTGGAAGACAGTACGAAGTTTCCTCAAAAAGTTAAAAATAGACAAAGCACACATTCCAGTAATCCCACTACTAAGTATTTACCGGAAAATGAAAGTAAGCAATGAAAGAAGAGAAAAACACTAATTTGAAGGGATATAGGAGCCCCATATGTTCACTGCAACATGATTTGTGACAGCCAGGATATGGAGGCAACCCAGTGTCCGCTGATGCACGAATGGAGAAAAAAGATGTGGTGCATACGTATAATGGAATATTACTCAGCCAAACAAAAGAATGAGATCTCGTCATTCACATGGCAACATGCACGGGTATTATGCTACGTGGAGTAAGTCAGACAGAAAGACAAATACTACACGATTTCACTCATGTGTGGAATCTGAAGAGGATATAAATTGACTCATAAACACAGTGAACAAACTGGCAGTTGTGGGGATGGGGAGAAACGGGCAAAATAGGTAAAGGGAATTAAGAGGTAACAGAACAAAACAAAACAAAAAAAAAGCTGATATTCCCATTGCTTCCCTCATCCTAGTCAAACTGGGCCAGACTTCCCATCCTTCAACCCTAAAAACTCTGTGAGGGGCCCGTGATCTGGCCATGCTTTATGGTATCTGATACGCACGCTGTAGGCCGGTGTTTTGAGGGCAGGACCACCAAGGACCCACGGCCCCTGTGAAAGCACTCCCGGGGTGCTCACTCCTAGTGCCATGTTGATATATTCTGAGAAGCAACCTCCCTGTCACTCCTCTGTGGGTGACATGCCACCTCATGACTGAGAACATCCTACAGTGACAGCGATAGCACTGTTTTCTTCAGTTAGGAATTTTGATTGTTGACTCTCTTTAACAGCTAGAAGCTAAACATAATGAAGGCCGCTGCCTCCAACAGCATAAAAGCAGCCTTTCAACTGCTTATTCATTCCACAAACACTTACTAGTATTTTTTTATGCCAAGCTCTATGTTAGGCCCCGTAGAACAAACATATATTCAGGGTCTTTTCTCCAGGAGCTCACAGTTGAGTGAAGCTGTGAGGACAGCTGCGGATTGTGTCAAGACCAATCACATTAACTGTCATCTTCCCACTTATCTTTCATTGATTGATCCATTTAACAAAATCTGTCCAATACCTACTATTGTGGCAAAGAGCAAATTGTAGGAGAAACAAAACTTATCTTTCCTATTTTATCATAGGATGTACAAATAGAAAAATGATAAAACTTCTTCAGACAAAAATTAAGGCCAAAAATGAGATGGAAATATATAAACATAACATATGGGAAATGTTTGAAATGAAAACCACTTTAGCAATTTAGCAATTTTACTATATTCCACACATGAACAAAACTTAATACTCACAGATTTCTAGCCAGATGGATTTTCATATTGACAATGAAAGCTGAAGTATTTAATCAACTCACAACTGGGTAGAAGTAAATCAGAATAGGCACTTCCACAACTATCTTTAATCATTAGATTTTATAGAGAAAATACTCAATTACACAAAGCATATTATGAAAACTAATAAAGTAGTGAATTACATGAAGAAAGCCCCAGATGAGCTGAATTCACGATTTGGTAAAAGAGGCTACAGTTGTATAGGGCAACAGTAACACTAGCTTCTTCTCAGACAATGTTTTAGCTAAAATTATAAGCTGGCTCTATACTATATGTTACCATATAATCTATTTTAAACATACTGGCTTGGCCATTTCATTTCCTAGAACAGCAGTAAGAGAGGCAGAGCCCTGTCCTACCTGGCTGACCCGAGGTCCCTTGACTATTGCAGGATGAGTAAGAAAGGAGCAGCTGTTTAAGGGCTCAGCCAGTGATGAGTACACAAAATGACACCAATATATTTGGTATATGACTTGTTAATAGTTTCGTGTTTCCAGTGTCTCTGCGTAACGAATGCTGAACTCCAGAAGCATCGTTCACATCAACTGCATGGACTCTCTCCCTGTTTTCCATTAATATCATCACTACTACCTCACTCACCCAGATAAAAGTCACGATCTAGGGGTGCTGACTTTGGCTCAGGCCACGATCTCACAGTTCATGAGTCCGAGCCCCGTATCGGGCTCGCTGCTGTCAGCACAAAGCCCGCTTCAGATCCTCAGTCCCCCTCTCTGCCCCTCCCCTGCTGGTTCTCATTCTCTCTCTTTCTCTCTCTCAATAAATAAATTTAAAAAAAAAAAGTCAAAATCTGTCAACATAAGGGCTACAAAAGATACTCTGAAACAAAGGCTTAACCTATGAAGTCCAAGAACCTGAGTCCAACCAGCATCTTGATTCTAATGCAGCAATGCAAGTTTACTTCTTTTTAGCACTATTCCCATCTATTAGAACACAAAAACATTTGTTACTTACTAGGACTGTAGTGAAGCAATTGAAATAGGTTCCTGTCTCTCAGGGTGGACAGCCAAGCCTTAGTAGACAAATGCTACTTACTCCCAACAGTCCTTCCCCCCAACTGGATTATGAGTCTTTCCTCTGAGCTTATCTTTTCATAATATTAACATGTTACTCTGTTGATTTGTTTATAATTCCCCTTGCAAGACTATGAGCATCTCACTGGGACTTACTGCATTCTCTACTCTAAAACTTGGTAAAGATTCAATAAAGAGATGAACTCTATTATTTTATGATTATTATTATGAATACAGTAACAGCTTACTCTTTATAAAACTGTTACACACAAGCTTTATACCACTTACTGTGGTACACTAAATTTTGCTGACTCCCTTCATATAGTACCCATCCAAATCCAAAATGGCCAAGCCAATGTGATGAACTCCCAGGATACAGGTGAAAGACTCAAGCAAAGTATAGTTTTTCAAACCCTTTGTGCTGAAGAAAGAGTTACCACTCTCACATACTCTCCCAGCACATCATAAGTACTGCACAGATCTACTGTAAACTTCAGCGTTTACCAGCGGGAAGCTATGTCAATTATTTACTCCAGTTTTTGGTGATACACACTAACTGGCTCAAGAGTTCAACACATCTGAGAAGGCTGAAGACATCTGTGTTCTATTCACTGGGAAAAAAGATTTATCTCTGTTCTTCTAAAGATCAAATAAATAAAGCCTAATAAATATATTTTCCACCTTTTAAAAACTGTATCTATTTTTGCACAGGGTCATGGGAAGAGCATCTACATAAGAGTCAGAGAGAGATGAAATCTCTCTGAAATCTCAACTCTACTGCTTACTTGCTAAATAACTCTGAATAAGTGCTCAATAAATAATTGAGGTTATTATTACAGTAATTTTTGTAAAAGCTACAAGAATACTATCTACATGAATCGTGACCAGAGCTACATAAGCCTAAAATGTGTATCAAAAAACAAAAAACAAAAAAAAAAGAGTGTTCTGTGAAAATGATGAAGCCTCACAAGAATTTGTTTATGACAGAATGAAGAATGACAGAATGAAGAAAGGATGGGACAAAAGCAGGGAGCAGGGAGAGGAAAGTTCAGGAAGCAAGTGTGAAGCAGCATAATGATCCAGGTAAACAAAGGAGTTTGCATTTTGACCACAACTTTAGAATTTTAAGAAAAGAATAGATGAAATTAAAGTCTTGCTTTTCAACCCTGGACAAAATTTCTTTTGAGACTAGAATGAGGAGTCTCAAAGCAAGATCTGTTCTATTCAGCTCCAGTCCTTCCCTGTGCTGAGCGACAGCGCGAGAAGGGCGGGGCTGACCGCCACAGGCCCCGGATGGGATGAATTCGGGAATAAGGCGGTGTGCTGAGCAGCAGGAGAAATAGCAATAAAGGTAGGATTAGGTTCAGTAATTCTCACTAAGCCACTGTTCCCTCAGCAAGGGGTTCTACCACCTACAAAACGTCTGCAGTGATGGCAACCAGGTCCATGGTTTTCAGTTTTGTGAGCCCCAAAACCCGTTTGGTTTTTTTTTTTTTTTTTCCTGGTTTGCTCAGGCATTCGAGGGAAATAATTTATGGCGACCCAATCTGAAAAACACGGATATATTACCCTAAAAATTGTTCAGTTTGTAATAATAGCTAGAACTGGCTTGAGAATCAAGCTACATCAACAGACAGCCTCTACAGACTGTGCGGCGGGCGCTAAACCAGAGCCACAAGGGGCGAGATGGAAGCACACTGTGGCACAACAGAACAGTCTAGAGCAATTCCTGATGAGCTGCCCTTCTACATTCTCAAGGGTCAAAGAGTCTCACCAGGGAAACACAGGAGATCAACTTCTGGCATAAACTCTTCTCTCTTCCCACCATAAACCTCTTTTGTCATTTTCTAATTTCCTTCCTTTCCTGCCCCATTACTCTTCTGATGGCCTATTCCAAACTACTGGGATATTTACATTTACTCATTCAAGATTTTTAAACAATTTTTAAATTATTTTAATAGAATCGCTATAAAAATCAAAAAAATTAATGAATAATATTAATGAGCTAAAGACTAGCGAATTACAATGACACTGATTGGCAACTAATGACAAAAAAATGTCTACCTACTTAAAAAGTTGAGTGTATGCCAATAAGGGTTACAACAAATGCAATTTATCTTCACAAGAAGGGTATCCAGAATTCCAGTAAACAAAAGAGCATACTAATAAATTTTGCCTAAATAGTCCTTACACTACATGTATGCCATTCTAGAATACTAACAAAATCAAACATTAAGTGTGCTTCAAACTTGATCAATATTTCTATTAGGTGAATGAAATAATTTAAGAAAATGAGTAAACTTAAGAAAAAAAAATGCCTTGGGGCGCCTGGGTGGCTTGGTCGGTTAAGCGTCCGACTTCGGCTCAGGTCATGATCTCACGGTCCGTGAGTTCGAGCCCTGCGTCAGGCTCTGTGCTGACAGCTCAGAGCCTGGAGCCTGTTTCGGATTCTGTGCCTCCCTCTCTCTCTGCCCCTCCCCTGTTCATGCTCTGTCTCTCTCTGTCTCAAAAATAAATAAATGTTAAAAAAAAAAAAAAAAAAAGAAAGAAAAAAAAATGCCCAAATGTAAAATATTGGAAAGAACAGAGTCTTTCCAAATGCAAATGTATCACTATACATTAATAGCCATGAAAAATACATGGTACCTTTTGCATCAGTTATCCAGTGTGCATGGCTAAATATGTTAAACAAATGGTTTTAGAGTTGATCCACTCCACTTCTAGAGGGAAGATATAAATCAGTTAGCTATCAATTCCGAGGAGAGAAAAACAATGTTCCTTGTATTTAGCTGCTGAGATTGAAGACTGAGGAACCCCTCTTCTGTTTAGAACAAATCGAGATCCAGGGCCAGAGTGAGTGGTAGAGGTGCAGAGAACAAATTAAATTCAAGGTGAGTAGGAACTAAGGGGAAAAAATCTTGCCAAACTTGTGTATTAAAACAGAAAAAAAGGGGTGCCTGGGTGGCTCAGTCGGTTGGGTGTCTGACTTTGGCTCAGGTCATGATCTCACGGTTTGTGGGTTCGAGCCCCGCATCAGGCTCTGCTGACAGCTCGGAGCCTGGAGCCTGCTTCGGATTCTGTGTCTCCCTCCCTCTCTGCCCCTCCCCCACTTATGCACTGTCTCTCTCAGTCTCTCAAAAATAAATAAATGTAAAAAATTTTTTTTTAAAAAAATGAAGAATAATAGCAAAAACAAATTTAAGTCTGTGAAAAGTGTAAAAAAATATACAGCCAGTTTCTCTTTCCCTCTGCTATTCTGGGAATAACAAAATGCTCTTTGCTTTTCAAAATTGTTTTAATAGCTCAGATTAACTGATGAAATGAAATTAAAAGGAATTCTGAAAAAAGACATCAATCCATTCAGACCATTCAGGGAAAAGTCTCCAGTCTTAGAATCACAAAACTATCCACCAAAGCTGGTGAAAAGATATTTCTATAGAAAAGGGAAATGGAGAAGTGAGAGGAAAAAAAATTAACCCATAAGTACTGAAATGCCAAATCACCATCAGAGGAGTAAAAGATTTAGAACATAAAGTTGTATCTAACGGAGGTCTTTCTTTTCATCTTCACTCTATCACAATACACAGCATTATATGCACAGACCTTATTTGCCCATCATGATTTTAGAATATAACAAATGATGATTCTGTTACTAAACCACTAAGCCTTTTCATTCTTAAAACCGGTCATTTCAAGACACTAAAAAATTAATAGACTGCATCTTCACTTCCTACCTTTTTTTTTTTTTTTTTTTTTAATTTTTTTTTTTCAACGTTTATTTATTTTTGGGACAGAGAGAGACAGAGCATGAACGGGGGAGGGGCAGAGAGAGAGGGAGACACAGAATCGGAAACAGGCTCCAGGCTCTGAGCCATCAGCCCAGAGCCTGACGCGGGGCTCGAACTCACGGACCGCGAGATCGTGACCTGGCTGAAGTCGGACGCTTAACCGACTGCGCCACCCAGGCGCCCCTTCACTTCCTACCTTTTGAGTGAAGAGGTCTCCCTTCAAGCCTTAAGCAAGCCCAATATTACGTTAGTGTTGCAAGATTTGGGAAGAACTGTAGCCCTTTTAGAATACTGACCCTCCAATTTTTTTACCATATTAGTTGGCTTTTGCTACAAAATTAGCGTCTCCATTCTGTATTTTTATAGTAAGAAAAAAGGAAAAGGGGGTGGACAGATTACAGTCAGTATACAGAATGTACTGCACTACAAATTAAAGTCAGCACACAGTGCTACTCTGTTCTTAATTTATCCTACTATGCTGATGATATTCTAATTTAACTAAAGCTTTGGCATGCTGAGCATGAATAATAGCTGTGAGCTGCAGTCAAACATCAACCAAATGAAACCATTACTGTCAGTACTCACCCTTAAGCGAGAACCATTCTAATAATAATAATAATAATCAACAGACATACCTGCTCATTTTGATTCCATTCCCCTTGCTGCTTCAGAGACGGAATGGCCCAGATGCTTAGTTTCCCTGAGAAATGAATGGCAGCAAGGAGGGTCCCATCTGGAGAGAGGCTCATCTTAAAGATCCCATCCTATACAATAATATTACATTAATGTCAGATCAAGGAACTTGTAGCTGAATAGAAGTAACCTCCAGAATTTAATAACACTCTTTAGAGGGTGCCATGTCATAAATGATCTCTCATATTAAAGGGTTCCAACAGCTTCATACACTATAAATGTGCTCCAGCATAAAGAAACAGAACTCTTACCCTTAAGGAGTTTTTTTTTTTCTTTTTAACCTATTTTATAGTGTTATAATTCACATATAACCAAAAACCCAAATATATGAGCATTATAAAAACACTCCTTTACATCACACATCAATTACCATGAGTTCTCATTAACTTTTATGGGTCGATATTGACCAGATGGTGAATTTCCTGAATTTGGGGTTCACATTTTCACAAGATTCTATATGTACACAATATCTGGAATATCCTGTCACAGGCCACAAATTTATGCTGTGTGGATGAAAGGGAAGGGAAAGGAGGAAGAAGAGAGTTGGCAGAAAAGAAGGTCCAATGGTGATGGGAACAGAGGCAGCCAGGGGGGAAATGCATTCCTTAATTTAAGGGGCACCAGGAGTGTTTATTTTCCAGATTTCCTGGTAAACATGAGGAATCTACTCACTGCTACAGAAAAGAGAAATTTTGTTAATACACTGATTTTACATGGCCAAGCACGGGGTGCACAGAGAAAGTCTTGTCTTTTCAAGGCCTATTTGTCCACACAATCTCTCAGTCCTTTCTTGATGAGAAACCAGACAAGCAGAGATGTCCCCTGTTCATCGCCTAAGCAGAAGCAGAAGAATCAAACCAACACTAACTGGACATCTATTGCCCACTCAAGCATTTACTGAAAGCAGCGTCTAAGGTAGTTTACCCACAAATAATAAATCAGACCTAAAAATGACAGCCTACAACCATATGTGTCCTTAGCATTTAGAAAATCTGGCAACACAAGAGTCCACCACCACCTTTTAAGGGTGAGTGCGCTACCCGGTCACACCAGGGCAATAATCAGGTGGGGCTGGACAGCATATGCATGCTTCAAAGGATCATAAGCTTTCCAGTAAGCCAAAGCCCCCACCATTCTTGGTTATGGCCCTACGATTAAGGTCAAATACTAGCTATGATCTGAAACTTACACATGACTATACTTAAAAAAAAAAAAAAAAAAAAAAAGGAAAAAAAAATTATGCCTGGCTCAATTCACCACATTATCTACCTGGTCTCTACAGACACAAGCTTAAGTCCTCAGGTCTACAATGACTAAGGCGTACTAGCCATCAAAAGGAAATAGAACAATTTCAGAAAGTGAGAAACACTGCTGGATGAGTACATAGATGAGAAGATTAGCATCCTCTAATCTCCTCACTAAGGACTAAAGTCACTTTAACTGGATATAACACGTCTATCCCAGATTGCCAGAATTAAATGTAAGAAAGATTAAAATACAAAAAGAAGCAATAAAAGCAAAAGCACTGAGAGCAAATGTTAACTACATCCCATCCCCTCCTCTGTGACGGAGAGGAGGTCAGGAAGAGAAGACGAAGGGCCTAGCACCTTCCATTCACAACTCTGGTCAATACGCTCCATGGTTTGGCAGAAGGTGGGATCACAAGCATAAATTTTCATTCTCAAGAACTCTCCCTGCATTCTTCAGAGTTTGTAGACAAAGAAACTGAAGATCCCAAAGGTTCAGAAACTTGCTGAAGATCATTCTAGTATAGATAGCAGTACCTGAGCTAGATGCCACCTTCAGTCCCAGCCCAAGTCACTTCCACCGCACGGTGACCACTGCCCTCCCCAGTGCCGCAGCCTTTCCAGGAGGCTCCATGCTCCTCGGCAGCAATCATGATCAAGTATACTTTACTGTTTTCTCACCTAAATAATTAGTCACCAGTGGTCTGTATGAGAACTCCCTGGTATTATAAATGCTTCATTAACCAATTAATAAAAGTGCTCTGAAAGCAAATGGGAAGTTGATGAATCTCTTTAACAAAAAACAAACAAAAGTATATTGTATAATGTGAATAATTTAACAATAGCCTTGTCATCTAGAAAATAATAAATGAATATGCTAAATTATGCTTTGTTTCAATCCTTCTCTCCCTCTTACCTTCCTTTTCTCTCTCGGCATGAAGAACTAAAATGTTACCACTTGCTTTTAAACTGGTGGCTTCTTGAATCCCCTTAAGTTTCATTTGATACTATGATCTCCTTGCTGAAAACTTAACACTCCTTTCTTGAAGCATTTTGCTGTAGGAATTTGCACTTACACCCACATGTAGAAACTAGAGTATAACGAATACCCATGGAACCAACAACCAGCTTATCAACAAATACCAACTTTTCACACTTGCTTCACAAACCCTTCCCCAATCACCACAATGTTCTTGGGGTTTTTCTTCCCCCTGGAGTACCGTAAAGCAAATCCAGACATTAGGTGTATACACATTAAGTATGCAGTTCTTTAAAGTCCAAGTTACCCGTTTAACTTTCACATACACGCACAGTGAGAAGACAGTTCTCAGCAGCAACCGAACTGCAGCCTGTCAGACATAGACAAGCCACCTATGTTACTTTAGAAACACGATGTTTTCCTTCTGAAATAAAAACTCCATTTTATTTGTAGAAACATTGCAGAGCGTCTACAGCACACAAAGTATCTCTGGCTCAGGGAATAATTTATTTTCCTGACAGTAGCTGTTACACAAGATCTAAAGCCACAGTTAGAAAATCCAGGCTAAAGTCTGTGAACCGAGCCTGCAGTATTTGGAAGTCAGAATGTTTCTTGCTTGGCTGGGGAGAGAATTTCTTTGAAATTATTTATTTGGAAATAAGAGGAAATGGCTTTTCAATCAACTGCACATCACACTAAAAGTAAACCTCAAACCTTCAAACCATAATTCCTCTTACCGTATTCAGATTTCTCAGCATAAGTGAATAATAATCATTCTCTCGTCTTCTCTATTTGAATTAAGTAGTTCCAAAAGCAATATAATTTAGCTGCAATTTTTACTTCAGTTAAAATGTGTCTGGGTTTCTTTCATATTCCTCAAATATGAACATCATGTTTATTTTAATCATTACAACAGCTGGAATGATGGTCAAGAGTATGTAACTTGGCAGTGAAAAGAGGGAAGCCTTTTCTCTGAGAACAAGAACATGACAAGAAAGCCACTCTTGCCAGTTTTACTCAACACAGTACTGGAAATCCTAGCCAGAGCAATTAGGCATGAAAACAAATAAAAGGCACAAATTGGAAAAGAAGTAAAATTGTCTCCTTACAGATGACATGGTATATTTAGAAAACCCTAAAGACTCCACCAAAAAGCTGTTAGAATAAACAAATTCAGTAAAGCTGCAGGATACAAAAATCAACATACAAAAAATGACTACTGTTCCTGTACCCTAACAGTGAACTATCAGAAAGAGAAATTAAGAAAACAATCTGTTATACTAGCATCAAAAAGAATAAAATACTTAGGAATAAATTTAACCAAGGAGGTGAGAGATCTATACAAGAAAGGCCATAAATTACTGATCAAAGAAACTGAACACAAATAAATGGAAAAATATTCCATGTCCATGGATTTAAAGAACATTGTTAAAATGTCCATAGTATCCAAAGTGATCTATAGGTTCAATGCAATACCTACCAACATTCAAATGGCATTTTCCACAAAAACAGAAAAAATAATCCTAAAATTTGCACAGTACCACAAAAGACCCTAAGTCCCCAAGCAGCCAAAGCAATCTTGAAAACTAAGAACAAAGCTCTAAGTATCACCATTTCTGATTTCAAACTACTGTTACAAAGCTATAGTAATCAAAATAATACTGTATTGGTATAAAAACAGGCACAAAGATCGATGGAACAGAAGAGAGCTCAGAAAGAAATTCATGCATAAATGGTCACTTTACAACAAAGAATTCAAGAATACACAATGGGGAAGGGATACTCTTTCAATAAATGGTATTGGAAAACCTGGATACCCACTGGACCCCTACCTTACACCATATACAAAAATCTACTCTAACCAGATGAAGATCTGGAGCATAAGCCCAAAAACCCTAAAACTCCTATATGAAAACACAGGGAATAAGCTCCTTGATATTGGTCGTGGCAATGATCTTTTGTATTTTTCACTAAAAGCAAGGTCAAAAAAGCAAAAATAAACAAGCAGAACTACATCAAACTAAAAACATCTGCATAGCAAAGGAAACCATTAACAAAATGAAAAGACAATTTATGGAATGAGAGAAAATATTTGCAAGCCACATATCTGATAAAAATATCCAAAATGTACAAGGGACTCCTACAACTCAATAGCAAAAAAACACAAATAACCCAATTTAAAAATGAGCAAAGCATCTGAATTGACATTTTCTAAGTAAAAAAAAAAAAAAAAAAAAAAAAAAGACATACAAATGGCTAACAGGTACATGAAAAAGTGCTCAACATCACTAATCATCAGGGAAATGCAAATCAAAACCACAATGAGGTATCACTTCACACACATCAGGATGGCTATTATGAATAAGAAAAGGCAACCAATGCTGGTGAGGATGTGGGGACACAAACACACAAACTGTCAATCGGCCTTTAAAAAGGAAATCCATGGGGTGCCTGGGTGGCTCTGTCAGGTTAAGCATCCAACTTCAGCTCAGGTCATGACTCATGGGTTCATGAGTTCAAGCCCCACGTCAGGCTCTGTGCTGACAGCTCAGAGCCTGGAGTCTCCTTCGGATTCTGTGTCTTCCTCTCTCTCTGCCCCTCTCCTGCTTGCACTCTGTCTCACTCCTTCTCTCAAAAATAAATAAACATAAATAAATAAATAAATAAATAAATAAATAAATAAATAAATAAACAAACAAACAAACAAACATAAAAAAGGAGGAGGAGGAGGAGGAGGAAATCCTGTCATTTGTGAAAACATGGATGTAGCTGGCTGGCATTATGCTAAATGAAATATGTCAAACGCAGAATGACAAATACGGAGTATCACTTATATGTAGAATCTTTAAAAAAAAAAAAAAAATCAAACTCCTAGAAACAGATAGTAGAAAACTAGCCGCCTACCAGAGGCAGGGGAGTGAGTGGAGGAAGTTGGGAGAGGTTGGTAAAGGGTGGAAACTTTCAGTTACAAGATGAAGAAGGTTTGTAGATCTAATGTATAATATGATGACTACACTTGATAACACTGTATTATGTAACTGAAACTTGCTAAGAGAGGAAGACCTGAATGGTTCTTACACACACAATAAAAATATAAATATGTGAGGTAGTGGATGTGTTAACTCGATGGGGCAAAAGCTTCATTTACATATATGCAGATCCAATCATCACATTATACACTTTAAATATCTTACAATTATACCCCAAAGAAGGCGAGGAAAAGATGGGGCACTTGGGTGGCTCAGTCGGTTAAGCGTCCGACTTCGGCTCAGGTCATGATCTTGAGTTCAAGCCCCGCATCTGGCTCAAGCCACATCCGGGCTCTGTGCTGACAGCTCAGAGCCTGGAACCTGCTTCAGATTCTGTGTCTCCCTCTCTCTCTGGCCCTCCCCTGTTCACGCTCTGTCTTAATAATAAATAAATGTTTCAAAAAATTAAAAAAACAAAACAAAAGGTGAGGAAAAGAAAGAAAGAAAATGATGAATTTCACTTACTGCCTGCTTCAGTCTACTCTATTCCATGAGTATCTACTGAAAGGCAGTCTTACCTTGTAAGTTACAATGGAACAAAGGGAGTTTGGTTGACAAAGATCATTTGCATGGTCTTCTTTCACCATGAATTCATCTATGACCCTTTTAATTGAGCATATTATCAATTCTATTTACCTCCTTGTATCAAAATCTCTTCCCACAGCTTTCCAAAAGATACTTTCCTCTTACCTCACTGAATCTCTTGTGTAGCAATGTGATACCAATACTACTGAAATTAATAACATGAACAGGATTTTAACTTTCACCTCTATTTCTCATTTATTAAACTACTAGCTCAAACGTCCATTTGATCTTTTGTTAATTAAAAACACTAATTAAAGCCTCTACTACTGGCAGCAATAGAGTAGGGATTGTGTCTTCTCTCAAACACTACAATAAAACTTTAACTGTCCTTTCTAAGAGAGTAATTCTTTTAAATGTTAAATATCAGATCTTAGCACTGAGAGTACTTTAACTTACCTTCCTTCAACTGCATATCTACACAGAACAATTGAAAATGAGTGATTTCCTATTTCATTACACCTTTCAAATGTACACGCTACATGAAAATTAAAGTACTGAACTCTAGTACATACATTCAAAATGTTCTGAATTACTACATAGTCTTAAAGGTGAATTCGTAAGTGCTGCTCTTCCCACATTCAACATGAATAAACATATCCAGTAATACAGATTATATGCCAGGTATGTCTGACACTGTGGGAAGCTAGCAGCAAGCAAAACATAAATCCTGCCCTTAAGAAGTTGAGCTGATATTCTTGCCCACTGTGGTTTAGAAGTCGGAAGGAAGGAAGGAAGGAAGGAAGGAAGGAAGGAAGGAAGGAAGGAAGGAAAGAAAGAAAGAAAGAAAGAAAGAAAGAAAGAAAGAAAGAAAGAAAGAAAGAAAGAAAGAAAGAAAGAAAGAAAGAAATCATCCTCAAATGCCTGGTTAACAAACCTGGGGCTAGTGAGCAGGGGGAGACACTGCAAAAATACATAGGAAATAAAAAGCCCTTGGGAAAAAAATTTTCCAAGACAACATTCTTTATAAAAGAACACACAGAACTTTTATTATTAATATACTCTTTGAAAGGTAATACTATATGCCAAATAAAACTAGTGTCTACAGCCCAGCAAGCTGGAATGTTCCAGCACTGCCCTCTGACACTTCCAGGACTTGGCAAATGCCACTACCAGGCTGGAAATGTCCAGTGTCCCTCTTTCTGTGTGAGGAACCCTCACTTCTAAATTGAGTATCCTCTCCAGAATGAAGGGCTCCCTCTTTGTGCACCTCAATGGTACTTCATATTAACTTATAGAAGGGGTTACAAAATGCATAAGACTGTATTATTTCCCAGCTGCTTCTGTAACTGTCTCCCCCACTACACTGAGGGCTGCTTGAGGAAGTGCAATGCATTTTATTCATCAATTTATTCTCAGCTCTAACATTATGCCTGGGCTCAAAGTGAGTGCTGACTGACTGAAAAAAAAAAAAAAAAAAGAATAAACACTGAAATGACATATAATTGCTTTAATAAAGTCAACAGAATTTTAAAAGTGAGTCATTTAAGATTTGTTAAAGATAGTAATCTAGATAGTATTAAAGAGAATGCAGAAAAGGATGCAGGAAGAAAAAGTAAAATAATGCTATCATGCACTAAAATGGTAACAGATCAACAGAGGCGATACAGAGAACTAAGTCCATGGCAGAGGCCAAGCCATTTGATCTTTCATATGTTTCTTCATCTGCAAAATGAAAACAAACTCCATGAAATGCCTGAAGAGAATGCTAACTGGAAAACAGTGCCACCATATGGGGATTCAACATGAAAGTGACTTTCCAGACATCAACAGCAGTGGTACTGCTCACTTTTGTAGAGACAATGCCAAAACAATCCAGAATGCATGACTTAGTTGAAGTCAATGGCAGAGAAAGAACTCAAACTTTAAATATATTAAATGCAAATGCAGCACCAGAATGCTCATCTGATTTCTCAAGATTTCTGTACTTTCTTGTAATTTCCCTTGGGTAAGTAAAGAAATTGAAGAAACAGAAAAATGAGGCAGTTTGAGTCTCCCCCAAACAAAAAAGATCTGATGCTTCTATATAGGCCAAGACTCTCGTGAGAGCAAGAGAGAGAGAGTGAAGTAACCATCTCCATCAGAGGCAGCTCCTAAGCACCTCACTCACATCAGGAGGAAACTGACAAACATCCTTGTCAAGGATCCATGCATCTCTTGGAAAACAGTATAAAATGGTTTTTGAAGCCCAGAATCAACATGGCTTGCTTTTCCTTGGAGTTTCAATAATCTCAGATTTAAAAAAACAAACAAACAAAAAAGGATATATTATGGACAAGGAAGGAAAATTTGCAAGTAAGATAAAATTAAAAAAAAAAAAAAAAACGTCAAACATATAATGGTTCCAGGAGATGTCTTCCATTCCCAAACTCAAGAGGACTAAGTTCATTCTTCACCCTTTTTTTTTTTTTCAAATCTTCATTATTGAGAGAAGAATGATATACAGTAAAACACACAAACCTTCAGGGAATAGCTCCAGGAATTTTTACTTATGGATCTGTCCACGCAGGGTACAATTAAGAGCACACCCAGATGAAGATCTATAACACTGAAGGTTCATTCCATTGTGCTTTAAAGGTACTCTGGTGAAAATATTTGAGAAGCACAAGGTTAAGCTTGTGAGTTACCTGTTCTTGTCCCGGGCGACTATAAAACTTGACAATTAACATCCTTAACAATCCCAGGGTCTTCGGTACCTACAAAATAAACGCACATCACACAAAGAAAAATTAATGGAATGCTTCCTCGCTGTAAAAATCCTTTTATCGCGAAATGAAAACTATAAGAAATCTAACATTTTAAGAAATAGTTAAGAAAACCAGCAATAGGTGTCAGAGATGTACTCACAATAGCCAATTTATTAAGGAATTGATCTTATGCTTCAAAAATGCCAGAAAAAAGAAATCAACATTTAGAAACCAGTATTTGAAATAATAGGACACAGACTCTCTTTAGACTTAACAGATGCATTTATAAAATCAAGAGGGAGAGAAGGGTGTAATTTAAGAAATTTAAAACAACAAGTATTGTTGAAGATGTAGAGAATTTAGTACGCTGCTTGGGGTGGGGAGAAGTAAAATGGTACAGCTGCTGTAGACAAGTTTCATGGTTCCTCAAAAAGTTTAACATAAAATTACCCTTTGACCCAGCCATTCCATCCTAAGTATACGCCCGAAAGAATTGAAAACAGGTATTCCATCAAATAATTATACACAAATGTTCATAGCAATACTATTCACAACAGCCAAGAAGTGGAAACAACTCAAAAGACCATTAACTAAAGAATGAACAAAATGTAATATATCCACACGACAGAATACTGTTCAGTCATAAAAAGGAATGAAGAAGTGATAGATGCTACAACTTGGATGAACCTTGAGAACATTATTCTAATCAAAGAAGTCAGAAACAAAAGGCCACATATTATATGATTCCAATTATATGAAACAGAATAGGTAAGTCCATAGAAACAGAAAGCAGACTAGAGGTTGCCAGGAGCTGGAGGGAGGAAGAATAGGGAAGGACAAGTTAATGGGAATGAGGTTTCCTTTTGGGGTGATGAGAATGTCTTGGAACTAGATAGTGGTGATAGTTGCAAACATTGTGAATGTACTAAATGCAACTGAATTGTGTATTTTAAAATGGTTAGTGGTTGGTTTTATGTTTTATGAATTTTACCTTGAAAGAAAAAGGCAAAGAAGAGTATAGTTTTGTTGAGCTTAAAAATTTTCCTATCAGAACTTCTGAGTAGTTAAAGCCATCAGTGGTGGCTTAGCTCCGTATCTCCCAATATTTCCTCCAACAAAAAAAGAAAAAGAAGGGAAAAATATGAGGTGCCTGGCTGGCTCAGTCAGTAGAACACGGTCATGAACTGAAGCCCCACACTGGGTGTAGAGCTTACTTGAAGAAATAAAAGTGGGGCGGGGGGTGGGGGGGGGAGTAGAAAATAAATCTATATGAAAATCATGTCCTCACCTTAACTTGAAGACAGAAGATAACACAAACTTCAAAATAACTGTAAGAAAAACAAAAAACACCAAATCCCAGGGTGTCATCTCCACTGCTCCTACCAACCCCCATGTCCCCATGACGCCTACTACCAGGCCTGGTGTTGAGCAAAAGCAGATTGTAAAAATACTGCAGGGTCAAGGAAGGACAGATGAGGGAAGGTAGCAAAGGGATCATCTAAAACCACTGTCAATGAAGCAACAGAAAGACAAATCAAGAAACTGATCCCATTCACAATTGCACCAAGAAGCATAAAATACCTAGGAATCAATCTAACCAAAGATGTAAAGGATCTGTATGCTGAAAACTATAGAAAGCTTATGAAGGTAATTGAAGAAGATTTAAAGAAATGGAAAGACATTCCCTGCTCATGGATTGGAAGAATAAATATTGTCAAAATGTCAATACTACCCAAAGCTATCTACACATTCAATGCAATCCCAATCAAAATTGCACCAGCATTCTTCTCGAAACTAGAACAAGCAATCCTAAAATTCATATGGAACCACAAAAGGCCCCGAATAGCCAAAGTAATTTTGAAGAAGAAGACCAAAGCAGGAGGCATCACAATCCCAGACTTTAGCCTCTACCACAAAGCTGTCATCATCAAGACAGCATGGTATTGGCACAAAAACAGACACATAGACCAATGGAATAGAATAAAAACCCCAGAACTAGACCCACAAACGTATGGCCAACTCATCTTTGACAAAGCAGGAAAGAACATCCAATGGAAAAAAGACAGTCTCTTTAACAAATGGTGCTGGGAGAACTGGACAGCAACATGCAGAAGGTTGAAACTAGACCACTTTCTCACACCATTCACAAAAATAAACTCAAAATGGATAAAGGACCTGAATGTGAGACAGGAAACCATCAAAACCCTAGAGGAGAAAGCAGGAAAAGACCTCTCTGACCTCAGCCGTAGCAATCTCTTACTCGACACATCCCCAAAGGCAAGGGAATTAAAAGCAAAAGTGAATTACTGGGACCTTATGAAGATAAAAAGCTTCTGCACAGCAAAGGAAACAACCAACAAAACTAAAAGGCAACCAACGGAATGGGAAAAGATATTTGCAAATGACATATCGGACAAAGGGCTAGTATCCAAAATCTATAAAGAGCTCACCAAACTCCACACCCGAAAAACAAATAACCCAGTGAAGAAATGGGCAGAAAACATGAATAGACACTTCTCTAAAGAAGACATCCGGATGGCCAACAGGCACATGAAAAGATGCTCAACGTCGCTCCTCATCAGGGAAATAAAAATCAAAACCACGCTCAGATAACACCTCACGCCAGTCAGAGTGGCCAAAATGAACAAATCAGGAGACTATAGATGCTGGAGAGGATGTGGAGAAATGGGAGCCCTCTTGCACTGTTGGTGGGAATGCAAACTGGTGCAGCCGCTCTGGAAAACAGTGTGGAAGTTCCTCAGAAAATTAAAAATAGACCTACCCTATGACCCAGCAATAGCACTGCTAGGAATTTATCCAAGGGATACAGGAGTACTGATGCATAGGGGCACTTGTACCCCAATGTTTATAGCAGCACTCTCAACAATAGCCAAATTATGGAAAGAGCCTAAATGTCCATCAACTGATGAATGGATATAGAAATTGTGGTTTATATACACAATGGAATACTACGTGGCAATGAGAAAAAATGAAATATGGCCTTTTGTAGCAACGTGGATGGAACTGGAGAGTGTGATGCTAAGTGAAATAAGCCATACAGAGAAAGACAGATACCATATGGTTTCACTCTTATGTGGATCCTGAGAAACTTAAAAGAAACCCATGGGGGAGGGGAAGGAAAAAAAAAAGAGGTTAGAGTGGGAGAGATAAGCATAAGAGACTGTTAAAAACTGAGAACAAACTGACGGTTGATGGAGGGTGGGAGGGAGGGGAGGGTGGGTGATGGGTATTGAGGAGGGCACCTTTTGGGATGAGCACTGGGTGTTGTATGGAAACCAATTTGACAATAAATTTCATATATTAAAAAAAAAAAAAAAACCACTGTCAAAATTATAATCCAAGAATTCTTGCCAGAAATAGAAAAAGATATATACGTTGAAAGAGCCAACGGGGATTCTCTGAGAAAATTAACCCAGAAAAATCAACTCTGAGAAATATCCTAGAAAAGCTATTAAATTTCACAGACTAAAAAAAAAAATCCTCAAGGCCTTCAAGTATAATGGCCAAATAACATTTGTATATTATTTGTATGATTCCCTTTGTAAGGAAAATAATTTAACTTCAGTGAGAATTTTCATATTCCACATACAAAGCAAAGCAATAATGGAGTAGTGGGTTTTTCTGTTTTTTGTTTTTTTTAAGTTCAATGAAAGAAAGGATAAACTAAGGATTTTATGTCCACACGTTTTCCTTCAAATACTAGACTACTAAAAAACAATTTTGAACATACAAGAACTTAAGGAACTCTTTCCCCATGAGCCCGTCTTAAAACATCTTCTAAAAGAGGGGCGCCTAGTTGGCTCAGTCAGTGGAGCATGCAACTCTTGATCCCAGGCTGAGTTTGAATCCCATGTTGGGTGCAGAGATTACTTAAAAATAAAATCTTAAAGAGCGCGTGTGTATACACACACACACACACACACACATCTACTAGAAGATAGTTTCACCCAACCAAGAGATGACTGGGAACACTTCAAAACAAGAAGTGACAGCATTCGGAATCAGAAATGGACATCTAAGACACTAAAGAAAGGTGAGGATGAAGGCAGAAACTAATGTGCAAATATTATGTGTTTTGTCAAAGTAGCAGTAGTACAAAAAGGGCAGAGAACGGAAAGGAAGAAAGGAAAATAAACTGATTTTTGTAGAAGCAATTAGAAGAGATTAAAGAATACCAATAAAATTGATGCATGGGTAAAATGTTGGGAGGCCACTGATAACATCAATAGGAGTATTTCAGTGAAATGATGGAAGTAAATCCCCATGCAACAGAATTCGAATTCAAGAGAGAAAAGAAAGAGGAAGTGCGAGCAAGTATAGACGACTCTAGAACACGTTAAAGAAAGGGAAATAAATGGGGTGGTAGCAGGATTTAGTGGGGTCTATATCCCCCAAAGGCAAACAAAAAAATAGTTTTTATGATGGAAAAATAAAAGCATGTTGTACGCTGATAGGTCTAACAGACAGCACAATTCATGGTATAGGAAAAATATTCTTCCATGAACAAGTGTGAGATCTGGTAGAAACACGGATGGGTTGGCTGTAGCCGATACAAGGACAGTTTGTCTGCGATAACGACAGAAGAGGTACAGATGCAGGCAGGTGGTGGGGTCTTATGGAAATATTCCTCTGATTACTTCTATATTCTGAGGGAAATAGGATTTCTCAGAGAAACGGGTTTCCAAACAGCCTGTGTCCCTTCCACAACAGCCTTTACCAAAAAAGCAGCGTAGCAGTAACATAAAAATTAGTTTTGTTCCTTTTTATACTTTTTCTAAAATTCTGATCTTAAAAATACAAACATAGTAACAATGAACACTCTAGATCACCGTATGGCTTATCAAGTGCCTTCAAATATATTCCCTCATCTAATTGTCGCAAAAGCCTTACCCACAGAGGTGTAAAGTGTTGAGGCAGAATTCCCATCCCAGACTTCTGACTCCCGAGTCTGGGTTCTTTCCTTTCTCCCAGTTACTGAATTCAAACCTGCTGTCTGTTATAGCTTATTGCCTCTATTTGTGGACACAGCTATATCCTCCCATACAGTAAACCCCGTGAGGGCTGCTACCTCTCTATTCCTAACACCCAGCAGTGACTCAACGTTGAACAAATGAATACATAAAACTACCCAACATTAATTTGAAACTTCGGTCAATGCACATATTGAATCTTGCACCATCTCTTAGACAACCTGGCAGCCTTGTGAGAGACTAGAATATATGTGTCAGCAGCATTTTTTAGTCAATATCCACCCGAACACAATAGCAACCTTAAACAAACAAGCTCGATGAGGACAGTATCTGCCACCTGACAAAAGGAACTACTCCCAAAACTCAAATTACTCTGAGGTAGGGGCAGGCTATGTAGAAGGACTGGACGTTTAGCTGCAAGACATATTTAAGAGCCACTAACGTAATTAAAATACCCTTCGAAGAAATTAATCATACAGCCGAGCATTCAATTTGCAATTTAATGTTTTTCCCCACTTATTCTGTCAGGGCACGGGCAATTTTCTTTTAAGAGACTGCAATACCAAAGCTTCAGGCTGGAGAGGGAAGGGCCATAGCAAAGCAGATTTCAATACTTCAGGGAGGAGCAAAGTGAAAGCACATGAGAATTCAAAGAAGCCAAGGTGAAAAGAGGGTTCACGGTATGCAAGAGCACTGTGTGACTCTTCGTCTCCCAGACCACTCTGTCACAAATGCGCCCAATTATACTGACCTGAAATGGACCTCCACAGTTCGCCTGCTTCATCTCTCCTTGTATCCTCCACACTTAGCCTATATTTTCTCTTCTGCCCCTCAACCTTTGACAAATTTCATAGCTACTGAAAAGCGCAAGTGATGGTACAAAGAAACACCAATATACCTTTCGCTTGGGTTCACCAGTTATCGATGCTTTGCCATTATCTATGTGTGCGTATACACGTCTTTTAAATTATGGTTTTGACTAAACCATTTAAAAAATAAGCTGCAGACATCACACTTAGATTCAAGAGCCAAAGCTGTTCAAACTCTTTCCAAGATCTGCCCTGAGTATCTCACATAGAAAACTACAAGCTGGGTATGAACTACATCGAGAGAAACAGGAAGAACTTCCTGCAAAAACGAAATAATATGTTTAAGCAACTCTTACCCCTTTATGAATTATGGGATAATCACAGACAAATCTGACAGTGCCACTGAGACAGGCGTAATCTCACACGGGGAGTGGGGGAAGGCGCTCAACGGAGTCTAGAAGATCCGTTCCACCTGTGTTCCCTATTTTTAGTCATGAGATCTTAGGCTCCTTATCTGTGAAGTGTGGCTACCAAACCCCAATCCGGACTCCTCTGGGTCCCGCAGGAGAAGAGGCAGGAACTAGCATCAGCAGAGGGTAGCACATGGAAGGAACAGCACAAAAAACAGTCCTCGATTATAAACTCATCCAGAAATACAACCAGATACAGGGTCTAGTGTCACATAAACCACTAAGTTGAACAAAATTAAAAAAAAACAAAAACAAACGGTGCCTGGGTGGATCAGTCAGTTAAGCATCCGACTTTAGCTCAGATTATGGTCTCACAGGTAATGAGTCCAAGCACTACTTTGGGATTCATTCTCATTCTCTCTCTCTCTCTCTGCCCCTCATGGGATTCTCTCTCTCTCCTCTCCCTTCCTCACTCACCCTTTCTCACCAAAAAAAAGAAAAAAAAAAAAAAAAAGCCACATACCCAACCCTACTTTGTTGAGCTCAATTCACAATAACATACTTTGGAATATGCTGAGAACTAAAGAAAAAAATGAATGGGAGCTTACAATAATTGCTTAAGATTTTCTTTTAAAAGCATTTCTTCATTAGTTCCTTTTTAACACCAGACATTTAACCATTCATGGTTTTAGGGTATTATTTTAAAATCAGTGTATCTTAACACAGAATTAACAGGACAAATACATTCACTATAGGAAAAAACAACATGACACATTCCCTTATACTGTGCTTTACTTTAATTTCTTGGTTTCTTCCCTACTGGAAAAAATATCTGAGCAGCCACTGGAAAGAAGGCACTGTGCTAAGAACAGGATACATAATTTTGATCAAGTGCTTGATTTCCTGCAGTTTACATAAATAACCAAGATATATAACATTACAGGGTGGTCAATATGGCCGATAAATTATTCACTAATATCTCATTTTTCTTGGCTTTCTGGATACACAGAAAAAACAATTTCTCAGGCCCCTTACAGGCAGGAAGGGCCATATGATTAGTTAGAACGCATGCACTGTGAGCAGAAGTAACAGCAGTTCTGGTTTAAAAAGTTCCACCTTTCAGCCCTCTCTTCCCTCTTCTACAAACTGAGACAGCGGAACCTCAAGAGGTCACCAGCCTCTGTGTATTCTTCAGTCATCACTTGGAACAAACTGTTCAGGGGAGTCATGGCACCAAGAGCAGGCTCTGCCACAAATAAGGGATGAGTTATTACCCGGTAAAACAGAAATGTCAGCAGTTTTCGTCTATGTTAATTGTTTTTATTATCACAGCAGAACCTAGCCTATACTGACTATTCCAGCACACCAGAATACTCTGCTATACAACAAGTGAATGAATGGCCAGGTTTATCACCCAGGTGAACACAGACAAAAATGTCAGGAAGTGTACCATGGTGGTGAAATCTTGAACAGGGGAACTTCCGTTGTATTCTGCCACTTGCTAGCTCGGTGACCCGTGGTAGTTACTTAACTACGCTTTACTTTTGCCATCAACAGACAGGCTAGTAACAATACCTATCTCAAAAAGTGGGGGAGAATTAAGTGGGCTAATACATACAATAGCACTCAGAAGAGCCGCCAGCACAGCAAACACGTGGAATGAACGTTAACGTTTAAATAAGCAAATGTAAGTAACAGGACTACTGTTGTTCTTCTAACATCTGCTAATACCGTTACTAAAAATGAGACCAAGTTAAACACAAAATGCTTTAGATAAATTTGATGTTTGGAAGAAGTACCAAAATTTCACACAAAGTCACCTTCCTCATCCAAGACAAATTATTTCCTCCTCTCCTGCCTAAGCTCTATTAGCAAAGTGAAAGGCCATAACTAATACTTACTGCAGTGACCCTGTCTCCACCATTAGTAACCTGCTTATAATAAGGCGATCCTGAAAGAACTCTCCAGGCAGATAGGCCATAGCTAGACGCTTTGGATATGCCCACTTCAGCAGTTTCGCATCCACCAACCAGTAAAAGTCTAGAAAACAGAAAAATAAAAAGAACTGATAAATTGTAATATGAGTAAGAGGACATCAAACAAGGAGAACAGAAACAGTCACCTTCACAAAGAAAACTGAAGTAAAAGTTGCTATATACTAAACCCAGAAGTAAAATATTTTAGAAGAAACAACCAGAAGAAAACCAGATGGTTTTTCACCTAGAATTCCACCTTCATTTATACAGAGGTAAGGCTTAAACATTCAAGTACCTGAAATCCAGATGGGAACGGTAAAGAAAGAGTAAAAATGTTTTAAGGTTGGCCCCTGAACACTGAAGAAATGGTGTGTATCAACACCAATAAACTTCATATCCAGATGCGTCCCACACCCAGATATAGGTATATTCATCACAGCATTATGCACAGTGAGGACACAATTACAGATGTTAGGGATGACAGCCAAAAGCGCTGTGGATAGGACAGTACCCTACAATAATAACGACACTGAAACAAGACGACGCGGTAGTTTACACGCACGTTATGATCTGTTTCCTCCAGTTGTTCTACTTTGTGAACAATTAGAGGCAAGCTGCCAACAGGGCAAACAGTCTGACATATACTAGAAGGTAAAAGACTGTGACACTACACAGACTAAACTCATTAATAATGAAAACCAAACAGTCATGATGTTTTTATTGACATATAAATGATACATAGCATATTAGTTCAGGTGTATGACATAAGGATTCAAAATTTGTATATACTGTGAAATGATCGCCGTAGCTAGTTAATATCTATCCCATACACAGTTACACGTTTTCTTGTGATGAGAGCTTTTAACATCTACTCTGTTAGCAACTTTCAAATATGCAATACAGTATTTTTAACTGGAGTCAGCACCAACACTCATGATTTTTAAAGTCACAGCATTCACTAAATCTAGCCGAGAGCTATGTAACAGGCATTATAATCATCTATTGAAAAAAAATGTTTAAAGGTAAATTTATGATAAGTTAAAGGAAGCACTACACCTACCAGTGAATTATTCATTGTTCCCAATGACAATAAAGTGGAACACTAACAGAAAAGAGAAGTCACAGTTTCACTGGTCTTGTCCATGTAACACTGCCCCAACATGATCTACCACTGTCCCAAATGACAGAAAATAATGATCAAGCTCCCTTTAAAGCAAAACACTCATATTGTCACCAGGCTCCCATTTTGTCAAAAAAAAGGATGTACTTCATCACACAAATTAGTCCTTACCTTTTTCTAGACCATGTTCATAGAAACAGCAAAACTTAAAAAACTTTAGTTTCTGCATAGAAAATACAAGGTAAACGAAAACAACACTTTAAAAGGCTCTTTAGAGTTGGTGTATCAAAAGGATTTACTTAAAAAAAGGGTAGAGGAATGACCAGGGATATACCTATGAAATAAGAGTGGCCACGAGTTGACTGCTGAAACTGAATGACAGGCACAAGGAAGTCAATATATTATCGTCTCTATGAACACGCTTCAAATAATCCACAATGAAATTTTTTTCAAAAGTCATTTTGTTTAAAAAAAAAAAAAAAAAGCAGAAAACAAAAAAAAACTCTGGGAGTGCCTGGCTAGCTCCATCAGTAGAGCATGCGATTCTTGATCTCAGGGTTGTGAATTTGAGCCTCACACTGGGCGTGGAGATTACTTTATTATTTAATATGAAATTTGTTGTCAAATTGGCTTCCATACAACACCCAGTACTCATCCCAACAGGTGCCCTCCTCAATGCTCATCATCACCCACTTTCCCCTCCCTCCTACCACCCCCCCCCCCACCATCAACCCTCAGTTTAGTCTCAGTTTTTAAAAGTCTCTTATGGTATGCCTCCCTCTTTTTTTTTTTTTTCCCTTCCCCTCCCCCATGATCTTCTGTTAAGTTTCTCAGGATCCACATAAGAGTGAAAACATATGGTATCTGTCTTTCTCTGTAGGACTTATTTCACTTTAGCATAACATTCTCCAGTTCCATCCACGTTGCTACAAAAGGCCAGATTTCATTCTTTCTCATTGCCATGTAGTATTCCATTGTATATATAAACCACAACTTCTTTATCTATTCGTCAGGTGATGGACATTTAGGCTCTTTCCATAATTTGGCTATTGTTGAAAGTGCTGCTATAAACATCGGGGTACAAGTGCCCCTATGTATCAGCACTCCTGCATCCCTTGGGTAAATTCCTAGCAGTGCTATTGCTGGGTCCTAGGGTAGATCTATTTTTAATTTTTTGAGGAACCTCCACACTTGATCTCAGGGTTATGAATTTAAGCCTCACACTGGGCATAGAGATTACTTTTTAAAAAATCCTCTGAATAAACAGAAACAAAACAGGTAATCCTGAATATTGATATTTCTGAATATAATCTCAGTGTTTTTTCAAACAGAAAACATGTTTTTCATAAAACATATCTTTAAAAATTAGCAACCTATCATTATAATAAACATAAAAACACTAAGAATTCAACAAATTCCCAAAAGACCAGGATAACTAAAATAATTTTCCTCTGCTCAGTGTACAACATATATATTTATATTAACAACAGTATAATTCTTTTCTCAAAGGATTCAATATTATTATTTACTCTGCACTACTATGTCATGGAGGGGACATATCTAATTTTCAGATAAAAAATATACACAGTTTTTGGCTCTCGGCTTGGAGGAGGCGAAGGTGCAACTCTCTTCAGTCATCCAGAATCTTGGTTCATCGGACACCAGCCGCCTCCACCACGCCGCCTAAATTCAATCCCAGCAAGATCTAAGTTGTATACCTGAGGTACACCAGTGGGGAAGTCAGTGCCACATCTGCCCTGACCCCCAAGACTGCCCCAAGTCTGTCTCCCAAAAAAGGTTGGTGATGACATCTCCAGGGTAACCTGTGATCAGAAGGGTCTGAGGCTGACAATGAAACTGACCGTTCAGAATAGACAGACCCGGATTGAAATGGTACCTTCTGCCTCTTCCCTGATTATCGAAGCCCTCAAGGAACCACCAAGAGAGAGAAAGAAGCAGAAAAACGTTAAGCACAGCGGAAGTATCACTTTTGATGAGATTGTGAACATTGCCCGACAGATGCAGCACCATTCTTTAGCCAGAGAACTTTCTGGAACCATTCGAGAGATCCTGGGGACTGTCCAGTCTATGGGGGGCAATGTTCATGGCCACCACCCTCATGACATCAGAGATGCATGAACAGTGGTGCTGTGGAATGCCCCACTAGTAAGAACTACAAAGGAAAATTTTTCAGTTAGAGGATCATTTGACAATCAAAAAATAATAATATGTATACATACACACGTATATGTATAAAACTAAGTTGCCTGACTACTGAAGAAGGAGATACAGAGTTAACTGAAATCTCAGATTTCTTATCTCTTGTTCTTCATGTTAGAAGACATGTCCTCGCCATGATTTTTGAGAAATATCATAGCCATGTATACATCAAACTGGCTACATGCAAACTCCATTAAGAACAAAAGAGATCCAGGGACGCCTGGGTGGCTAAGTCAGTTAAGCGTCCAATTCTTGATCTCAGCTCAGGTATTGATCTCGAGGTCATGAGTTCAAGCACTGCATTGGGCTCCTCACTGGGCATGGAGCTAAATAAATAAATAAATAAATAAATAAATAAATAAATAAAACAAAAGAGATTCAATACCTGCTTCCAAACCTTTCCTCCATTAATGCCTAATTGAGGAGTAAGCGGAAAAAGAGGCAGAATGATGGAACTAATCACATACTGTCCTCACTAGATGATAAAACCATGTAACTTGAATGAAAACAGTCAATGAAAAAGAAAGAAGTCTGAGGCCCAGCCCAGCACAATATACAGAATAAATGTTTCCTGAGTAACTGAATTTAAAGCTCCAACTTTCTCCTTAAGTAGCACAGTGAAAGGTGCCAGAGCAACTCCACTTCCCCCTGCCAGTCCCCAAGCTTGCTGGTTCCAGCAGCGAGGTGTGAGAAGATGAGGCAGGGAAAAGGGGAAAGGTCACGGCCACAGCGGGGAGGGAGAAAATGGGGGAAGGGGATGATTCACTGATAAAGATAGAACTAAACAAGGCTAAGCCGATAATCTGATAAAGGAAAGTGTTAAGAAAAAAATTTCAAACTATTTATGAAAGACTAAAAGCCATGAATACAGAGAAAAATACCATGTTCTTTGACACACCCTCAATACCTGAAAGAAGTCAATTCTTCATCTATAAATTGAATGCAATTTCAAATAAAATCCCAACAGAATTTTTCATGGGACTGAACACATACTAAAAGGAGACAAATCTAAAACTTACATGAGAGTGAGCAGTTCTAAGAAAAGCTAACTCCGTTCTCACTGCTAATCATTCCCTTTGTGAGCTGTGCTTTGTGCGTCTTCATCTGCAAATACTTTCCTACCTGGGGTCATTAAGACATTCTCCTTCAAATTCCACCATATTACACCTAAAACTTACAGGGGTGCCTGGGTGGCTCAGTCGGTTGAGCGTTCAACTCTTGATTTAGACTCAGGTCATAATTCCAGGGTTGTGGGATTGAGCCGCACGTCAGGCTCCATGCTGAGCGTGGAACCCACTTAAGATTCTCTTCTCTCTCTCTCCCCACCGCCGTCCCTCCCCTGCTATGCTGTCTAAAAAAAATTTTTAATTTTTAAAAATTTTAAATTTCTATTTATACAATGAAAAGATATATCACACACCAGATGAACACACAAAAGTAACAGAGTATTAGCAAAGAATGTATATGGATCTCCCATAATCAGCCCAAAACAAAAATGGACAAAGCATTAAGCAAGTCACAAAAGGAGAAATCCAAAAGTCAGTAATGCAGATTAAAAAAACAGATTTAGGGGCGCCTGGCTGGCTCAGCTGGTAGGGCATGTATGTGACTCTTGATCTTGGCATTGTGAGTGCAAATCTCCATGTTGGCCACAGATACGTTTAAAAAAAAAAAAATCACTAAAATACAGAGAATGTTTAAGAACACAGTTAAAGTACTGGTGAAGCTTCAAATTGGAACAATCATTTTGGAGAATGATGTGGCAAACCTAACAAAAAGACATACCTGACAACCCCATAAACTATGTTCTAAGGACACTCTAGAGAAATTCTTGTACAGGTGTATTTATCTCATGGTAAAAGAAGATTTTGTGCAGCACTATTTATAATGCAGGAGAATTAGATGTATTTTAAATGCTTAAAAGGAATGGATAAATTCAACAAATTATTCAGGAAAACATATACAACAACAATAGAATGGATACGTAGATAAGATGGTAGGTAAAGAAATGGGGGTGGGGGGGAGGCATGCACCAAAATCTTGAGAGCAGCTACCTCTAGAAAGGGATGAGGAGACAAACGAATGGAAGGAGGGAATTTGGGGAATTCTGTTTGTACTGTCTCTTTTACTCATGTATGTGTATGTACACGGACACACACACCCCTTAAGTAAAAAAAGAAAACGTTAGTATTTGTTAATTCTGAGTAGTAGATACTTAGGTATTCATGACCTCATTCTCCGTACTTTTCTCTTTAACTTAAAAACAGGAACATCGAGATACAGTATCCCAAATCATGTACATAAATTTTGCCAGTTAGTGAAGTCCAGGAAAGAAAATGCAGTAAACTGGCTTTAGCACATAACACCCACCCACAAGTCTAGTCAAATACTGAAAATAAAATCAGCGTATCATTTACTTTGTGGCATTTAGAGGTTTTCATACATTAACGGTTATAGCTTAAGCATTCCGTGATTTACTGCTGAAAGGATCATTAGATTTTTGCAGAAGTCAGCCCGCACACAGATAATACTCCAGAAAATAACTTACAGCATTAACAGTGTTCTGTTCCAGTGAATTCCTCCACCCAGAATACTTCCTTAAATATACTGGATATTTGCCTTAAGTGCTTACTTTAAGAATCATATTTTGAAGTAATGGTTTTAAAATTTTTCTATAAAAACATAAAACAAAACAGATTTTCTACAGTGCAAATTAAGTTCTCTAGATTAAAGCACATGATGTGTGGGAATTGTAACTGTACTTCTTGACAAAAAGGAGAGAAAGACTGACCTTCCCGGTAATCTTCAACCTCAAAATTTTGTGGAAAATAGGAATATCATAGGTCTAGGTATCAGGCATCAGATTCCAGTACCTCTGCAACAAAGTAACTATGTGATGTTATCCCATCAATATTTACTAAATGCAAATTGTGTGCTAAGCAATGCGGAATATGGAATTATGGCAAGCAACTGAAGAAGCTTCGTGATGAACCGTTTATAATTCTTCTTGGAATCCATTTGTAGTGTTACAGTATCTCCCAGTTCATCAGCATCGAGCATGGGGTGGCTCTTAGGGCCGTGCTTTCGATCCCCACCTGCTTTCCTCTGTTGGCCTTAGAGGTACACTGATCGGCAGGAATGAAAATGAGCGGCCCCACTCCTGGGGGGGTGGAGGCGGGGTGGGGGGGGAAGCGGGGAGGGACAAGTCAACACAAACCACTGCCGCACAGGACCTCTTCAAAGACCTCGGAGGTAGGTACAAAGACAGCCAAAAGGACAGTACATGGAGGAAGGAGCCAAGGAAGGCTTCACAGTGAAAAGTTTATCTTTTAAACAATTTCCTGAATAAAGGGATCAGGTAAAGAACATTCCAAGCCCTGGGAATTCAATGTCAAAAAGCAGAGTGTCGTTTGTGAAACAGTGTTTGGAGAACAATGAATGCAGTGTGTGCTTCTAGCCTATAAAAAGGGAAGCAGGAGGGGGAGAGAAAGTTCAAAGGGGTCCTGAACACTACAGAATAGTTTGTCTTGCTCCCTTCTGGGCACTTGCCACCTTCCACCTTACCTTCTCTACCAAAAGTTATTTAAATCACGCCTCCATTAGCAAACTTGGAGCCACTTAGGAACAGGGATTGGATGTGCCTCCTTCATAGCATTTACCACAATTGTTTCACGCAAAACACATCTATCTGTGCGCTATGTGCAAAGCACTACAAGGAACAACGATAAATAAGACACAGTCCTTGTCCTTGGCTTAACCTCCCCGGGCTTCAGCTCTCCCACCTGAGAAATGAAGGGGCTGAACCAAATGACGGATGAACCTCTTCCCCAGCTCTGACATCCTAAGAGGCTCAAACTCAGAGCAGGAACACAGGTATCAGACAACAAAAATAAACTGTGACAAATGGAGCCAAAAACACAAGAAGAGGTGACTTAAATGAGCAGGAGTAAAGGCGGTGGCCGAGCAGAACAAGGGGCAGCGATACGGGGGTGGTCAAGGCCATCTGAGGAAAGGCAGCTGGGGACAAAATGCGTGTCCCTAGGCATCGCCCCACATGTGACACTGATGAACCGGGAGAGCTCCATGTGACACTACAAATTGTTTCCAAGAAGAATTGTAAATCGTTTATTAAGAAGGTCCTTCAATCTATAATTGTTGAAAGAATCTGCCATCTAGTGGCTCAAACTTCTGAAAGCGGAGGAAGGAAGTTTGAAATAGGAGAAACAGCTGTATATGCTCCGTCCAGTGACCGGTGGGCTTGTGGCATACAACCCACAGAAAGGGAAGAAGGAAGAAAAACACTACAGCTCTCAAAATTTTAAAGCGCCTAAGATCATGCCTGTCAAAATAAGGGCTCAAGAATTGTTACCTGCTGCTTCACAGCTAGAAGTCACTCCTCTCTTGGGATAATGGAAAATGTTCTCCTCATTTTATTTTTAAAAAAATTTTTTTTTCAACGTTTATTTATTTTTGGGGGGACAGAGAGAGACAGAGCATGAACGGGGGGAGGGGCAGAGAGAGAGGGAGACACAGAATCGGAAACAGGCTCCAGGCTCCGAGCCATCAGCCCAGAGCCTGACGCAGGGCTCGAACTCACGGACCGTGAGATCGTGACCTGGCTGAAGTCGGACGCTTAACCGACTGCGCCATCCAGGCGCCCCATTCTCATTTTAATTCATCTTCAGTGTACCTTACACATTCTTGATTTCAAAACCTTTACTACTTCAAAATTTAAGATTCCGCTGATCTCGTTATTAGATTAAGAGCTTATAGGAAGAAAACACACATAATTGGAACTCATTCAACAGCAGTGCTTTTCAAACGTTTGCATGCATCACAATCACCTAGAGCGCGCTCGTAAAAACAGACTGCTGGACCACACCTCCAGAGGTCTAATCGAGTTGGCCTAGGATGGAGTCCAAGAATCTAAGTATCGAACAATCTCCCCCAGTGATTCTGATGCTGCTGGTGCAGAGACCACACTTTAAGAACGCAGCTTTGTATGATGTTTGAATCTATGATCGGAGCTCTGGAGGACACGGCTCACTAGAAATCAAATTATGAAGCATGGCACGCTTAAGGATGATCACAGAAAACTAATTTTAATGAATGGTTAGTTTTTAAAGGCAAAACAATGAGAATTTTTCTTCAATAGGAAAAACACTATAAAAGACTGGTTAGTTTAGTAATAAAAAATCATTCCATTTTCCTACAGTTTAATAATTAGGCATTTAATATATTTAAATTTGAGGGGTACCTGGTTATAAACGCCTTAAAACACAATTTATAATAATTCAAAATCAAGAGGTGTGAGGAAATATATAAAGTTCAATACTCTTTATTTTAGATCTTTCAAGCAGAACTGAACCCATACTGAGATAGATGGTTGGATGGCATAGAACAGAGGTCAGCCAACATTTTCTATAAAAAGCCAGAGAACACATATTTTAAGCTCTGTGGACCATAAATGGTCTCTTTCACAACTACTCAGTCACAGTACAAAAGAGCACAGACAACATGTTAAAAAAAAAAAAAAAAGCATTACAAAGTTCTAATAAAATTTTATTTGTGGACACTGAAATTTGAACTTCCTATAATTTTCATGGATCATAAAATTTTGGGGGGGGGAGGGGGGTTTCCATTTTTTAAAATGTAAAATCCATTCTTGGCTGATAAGCTACCTTAAAGCAGGTCAGATTTGGCCCACAGCCCATAGTTTTCTAGGCTCTGGTACAGAGAAAAGCTTACTGAGTGTGAGTATCAGACGACCTGAGTTTACCACGTAGAGTTGTATCATCCTAGGAGACACTATTAACCTCTCAGAGCTTTGGTTTCTCCAACTATACAAGAGCAGCTATAATACCATCTTATTGGATTGGAGATTGAAACTCAATAAATATCTGGTAGTCCGTAAAGACTCTAAAATTTTTCAATTATAACCTTAATACCTTCAGGTTTAGTCAATTCAGTATCAATTCAGGAAGCGCCTTCATTTTTCAAGGTACTGTGCTAGCAGTGTAAGAAATGCTTCGTAGGGAAACCAAATTTTCCCTGCCCTGAAGGAATTTACAGTCCCATGGGGTAATGGGGCTGTAATTTCACCTAAAAAAGGCTTGAAAAAACCTGTTTCAGGCCTTCCATTCATATTAGTTGTTTAACCTGAGCTCTTACATTTTAATTCTTCCATTCCCAGGCTTTCATTCATTTACTCAACAAATATTTCATTGAGCGCCCTATGCACCAGGCCACATTCTAAACTCTGAAAAAAATAGCTACAAATAACACAAAGTTCCTGCCCTCACGGAGTTTATATTCCAGTGAATATTGCTTCTCCCCTTTTTCATGCTTTAACAAAGCCAAGTAAATGTTAACAACTGAACCATAATTTACTGATATTCCATGCAAAAAAGCATGTGATAAGCATTGATAATACAGTGCTAAGACCAGTGCAGATAAATGAAGGAAAAAACAAAAACAAAAAACAAGGACATTCCAAGCAGAGGAAAAAAGAAGAACCACAAATACCTTTAAGAAAAAAAATCATTTTGAGAAATCTAATATATATATACACACACACACATATATATATGTATGTATATATATATATATATATATATATATATATATACACACATATATATCTAGAGTTATCTAGAGCAAGAGTCAGTAAACTACAGTCCCTGGACCAAATCCAGCCCACTGCCTATTTTTGTGAATAAAGCTTTCTTAGAACACAGTCCTGCTCATTCATTTATATATTGTTATGGCTGCTTTCAACACGGCAGTGCAAGAGTTGAATAGTTACAACAGAGACCATGTGGTCTTTTACAAAAAAGGTGTGCCAATCTTGGTGTAGAGCAAAGAAACATGAGGGGATGTGGCAGAAGGTTAGAGAGGTTAAAAGACCAAATTATAAAAGGCCTTTAATACATTGGGGCGTCTGGCTGGCTCAGTCTGTGGAGCATATGACTCTTGATCTCAGGGTTTTGAGTTCAAACCGCATGTTGGGTGTGGAGATTACTTAAAAATTAAAAAAAAAATTTTTTTTTAAAGGCTTTTAACACTAAATTAAGGAGTTACATCTGTATCTCAATGGCTAAAGGAAATTAGAGGATTTATAAGTAGGTGATCAGACTTATATCGGACTTGTACTCCGTGCTGGAAACATAACAGAAAAGAAATTAGAGGAGACCAGACAGGAAGCAGGGAACACACTTGATAAAGTAGAGAGTGTCTGAGCTAGAAGGATGGCAGGAGAAATAAAGAGGCAGAGACAGATTTAATACATTGAAGAGAAAAATAATCATCAAGTCGTTAAGATTCGTAAGAATGAGTTAAGAATTATCTAAAGCAAATCTCAGGGCACCTGGGTGGTTCAGTTGGTTGAGCATCCGACTTTGGCTCAGGTCATGATCTCACAGTTTGTGGGTTCGAGCCCCACATCAGGCTCTGTGCTGACTGCTTGCTCGGAGCCTGGAGCCTGCTTCAGATTCTGTGTCTTCGTCTCTCCCTCTGACTCTCCCACTCTCTCTCTCAAAAATAAATGAACATTAGGGGCACCTGGGTGGCTCAGTCGGTTGAGCGTCCGACTTCAGCCCAGGTCACAATGTCATAGTTTGTGGGTTCGAGCCCCGCATCAGGCTCTGTGCTGACCCCTTGCTCAGAGCCTGGGGCCTGCTTCAGATTCCGTGTCTCCTTCTCTCTCTGCCCCTCCCCCACTCACGCTTTGTCTCACTCTGTTTCTCAAAAATAAATAAAGGTAAAAAAATTAAAAAATTAAAAAATAATAAAGCAAATCTCAGGGTTCTGGCCTGGAAGAAATGCTATATACCAAGATTCAGGAATACAGGAGAAAATGCACATTTGGAGGTAAAAAGCGATTAACAGAATATAATTGAATATGAGGAACTTGTGAGCTAGCTACCCAAGAAACGATGTTCTGTAAGCAAGTGAATAAATAGCTGTGTGGCTTACAAGTGACTTATGGGATACAGATTTGGGAGATATCACATACGCATTTAAGTGCTGACTGGTTTGCTTAAAGTTGCCTATAAAAATATATAGAATAGGTAAGAAAAACAATGGCCAAAGGACTCCACTGAAAATCTACTAGAATTAATAATCAGGCTCAGCATGGCTATAGAACACAAGACCAATATACGTAAATCAATTGTATTTCTATATACTAGTAATAAGCACTCGGGAAAAAAAAATTAACTTTTCCAAATTTTCAGACACCAGTGTACCTCTTTCAAATGATTTATGGCACACAAAAAAATATTATTTATAACACATTTATTTAAAGTGAACATGCTTTTCTTTTTAATTTAGCTTGGTCATAATCACAACTCTGTTGACATCATGGATTTTCTATACAAATTAGTTTCAATAAAGACTTGTGCATGTCCTACCTAAAGCCACCACACATGTACCTGTTACACTTTGGGAGAGACAACGTAAGCAGAATAGAAAATGACACGTAAGATGGACGAATTTCCCGGATGCCCAGGTGACGGTGGTGATCCCTGTCATAAGAGGTACAAGGGGACACACACAGGTTTTTGGAAAGGCAGATGTTCTTGACTGAATGCACCGGTGTGCAGGTCTTGTAACTTGTCCCAGGCCAAACTGGGGAGTAGGGAAGTGATGGCAATGCTGCGTCGGTTTTTCGATGCACGTGCACACACGTTATACGCATATAAAGAACAAACGCGCTCTTAGGAGGTAGAATTTGGATACAAAAGTTCTACTGGCAAAAGCCAAATACGTTAGATGATGCCTGTTTTAATTTATTGACGAGGGGAATTCTTCCACGATGTATCCATACACCAAATCATCACATTACACACTTTAAAAATACCTTACAATTTTGTCACTTCTACCTCAATAAAGCTGGAGGAGGGAAAAACAGCTCTACCGGAAAGGCTATTCTTACCAAAGTCATGGAAAAATCCAGGCACTTCAGCTAGGTCTATAATGCCCTTTTTCTGTCTGTACTTACTGAACAAATTTTTTATTATATTTGGGCTTCCCATATCGGTCTGTTGAGACAAGTGGCCTGGCTCATGGGAGTTCATTTTCAAAATAAAATATTAAGTTTTGAGTTAATATTTCCCAAGACTTTAAGGTCTGTGTCTAGATTTTTTTTACATGTGGATGTGCAGTCACTTAGCACTATTTGTTGAAAAGACTGTCTTTGCTCCATTGAACTGCCTTTGCTCCTTCATCAAAGATAAGCTGGCTATGGGCACCTGGGTGGCTCAGTTGGTTAAGCATCCAACACTTGATTTCGGCTCAGGTCATGATCTCAACAGTTCATGAGACTGAGCCCCGGGTCAGGCTTTGCACTGACAGCATGCAGCCTGCTTGGGGTTCTCTCTCTGTCCCTCTCTCTGTCACTCCCACCTACCCACCTCACACATGCCCTCTCTCTCTCAAAATAAATAAGTGAAATAAACTTTAAAAAATTACCTGATAAAAAAACCCCACATATATATTAACATCAATCTTTTGAGCTTGGTTAGTTCCTGAGGGTGATATACTCTCTGTAAGCTGAAAAATTCAGTTGCTGGGGCTACAAAGCCAGAGTATTGACTGGGGTAACCTTGCTAAAGAAATGCTTGCTAACTGGTGGAAAACTGTTCGGGTATCAAATCATGCTCCACGAACTTTTGTTTTACTGTTTGTCATCCCTACACCCCACCAATGCCTTAGCAGCCTGGCACGAACAGGCTTCCAAGGAATATCTACAGGCATAGAATAAACACACTCGTACGTTCTCTCCCCCTGCCGCACCCCATGGGGCTACACAAGAGAATAAAACCACTGAGCTGTGTTACTTCTACACCTATGTCCTACACAGTCAGCTCCTGACAGGCTCAGGTCTGGCCTCGGAGCACTTCTCAATCCAGTATTCCCAGCAGCCACAGCCTATGGAGAGGAGAGACACCTAAAATGAAATTTATTCCTATCCTTCATTAGGACAACTTCAAAAGCAAGGATATCTTGTATTCATTTTATTTAATCTTTCAGAGCTTTAGCGCAAAGGTTCTCAAGAGGGATGGGGGATTATAAAGCCTTTTAACACATGCTGAGATCCCATCCTACACCTTACCTTATCAAGCCTTCAAGAGTACAGCCTACGTATGCGCATTTTTTTTAATTCTCAATAAGTGATTCTGTTGTCCACACCTCATTAACAACCACTAGCCTAGCAAGCAGAATGTCCATGGAAATACTAATAATTTAGATTTCCCAGATGTCCCTGACCCTGTTTCCTTCCCTCAACCCACAGCTGATGCCAACCGTCATCTAAAGACTTAACTCCCTCCCAATCCTTAGGATGGATTTAAGCAACTCTTCTGCAAAAGCCCAGTATGTTCAGCATCCACCCATCTGGTCAATTTCATGCCTAACCTTGTATCCAGATTTCAGAACTACCCAGGTTCTGAAACTAAATTCACCTTCTACTCCAACATTAGTAGTTTAATTATTAAAGTCTTTCTCAAACTTGTTTGTTCTCTCAGGAAAAAAAGTTCTCCCTTTGAACCCTAGCCCCCCTCTCTAGTGAGCCCCATGGACTGCTAGGTATCCCTGACAATGGGTCTATCTCTAATGCCTACTACTAAAGTCCCTACCACAATCTCTGTTAAATGCTCCGTAGTAGTCTATACTATACCAAAGGTACTTGAGCAGCTTAATAAAACCATCTACTGTCTGTGCCCAGTGCAGTGCCAGCAAAGAACAGTCCAGAAAGAAGGACTTGCCTTGAGATTACACAGCTCAACAGTAGAACCAAGAACAAAATTGAGATCTCCTGTCTCCCAACCCACTACACATTCTGCTATGTCAGAAAACTATATATTTTTTTTTTAGTTTTCTATTTGTCCATAAAATAAAATTAAACATCACTCCTTCATTTCTATAAAATAAGCTAAAGAGTCTTCTTTTAGCTCTCTACTCCCAAGAGGAAAGCACAACAGCTATCATAGCTCCAAGTAGAAGCAAAAATTCAATCAGGCCCAAGTTACTTCTTTAAATTGCATTTCCGTAAATCTTTGCAGAGGGACTGTAGAGTAGTCCTTATAAGGGGGGAGAGGGGCAATAACTAAAGTAAAAGATTTATAAAGATCTTTTATAAAGACCTTTTTGTACATAATTGTAACATAAATTGTTTTTAATGTTTATTTATTTTTGAGAGAGGGAGAGACAGACGGAGCACAAGTGATGGAGGGGCAGAGAGAGAGGGAGACACAGAATCTGAAGCAGGCTCTAGGCTCTGAGCTGTCAGTACAGAGCCAGAAGCTGGGCTCAAACTCACAAACCATGAGATCATAATCTGAGCTGAAGTCGGACACTTAACCAACTGAGCCACCCAGGCACCCCTATGTAACTGTAACATAAAGGGGATGAGCCCCCCCATCAAAGAATCTCCAAACATAGAAGTCTTCAACTTAAAAGACAGCCAGCTTGGTGCGCACCTGGGTGGCTCAGTCGGTTAAATGTCTGACTCTTCTTTTTAGGTCAGGTCATGATCTCATAGTCCATGGGATCGAGCCCCACATTGGGCTCTGTGCTGGGGGTGCAGAACCTGCTTGAGATTCTCTCTCTCTCTCCCTCTCTCTCTCTCTGCCCCTCCTCTGCTCACTCTCTCATTCTCTCTCAAAAATAAAATAAACATTAAAAAAAAAAAAAACAAAAAAGACAGGGGCGCCTGGGTGGCTCAGTCAGTCAAGTGTCAGACTTTGGCTTAGGTCATGATCTCACAGTTTGTGAGTTCGAGCCCCGCATCAGGCTCTGTGCTGACAGCTCAGAGCCTGGAGCCTGCTTCAGATTCTGTGTCTCCCTCTCTCTGTTCCTCCGCTGCTCAGAACTGTCTCTCTTTCTCTCTAAAAATAAATAAAGATTAAAAAAAAAAAAAGACAGCCAGCTGAAAGCTGCTGAGGACCAAGAAACTGCTGAGTCACACATGACTACCTATCTGTAACATATTCTGATGAAAACAGATCACAGGATACAGCCAAGACACTCCATTTCCCTGTCTCTCGAAGACAAGTGCCTGTAAAGCCAAAAAATTTAGTCTGTGAAGCTCAGAAGTCCCTTATTCACATCCAAAAGCTTTCACCTCTATGAGACAATGCAGCTTTCTCTACAGACAACAGCACCCTTGGTTTCTCCTCAAAAAAACTGACCTGAACTTAAAGAAAGGAGAATTTTCTCATGCTGGAGAAATGAGAAATTGAGAGGTAAAATGAAAAAATCCTTAATATAAGGTCAACTCGATTACTGACATTCATACTTCTCAGTACAGTCTGCACATTAATCTCTCAAATGCCAATAGCCAGTACATTATCACAGGCCAAATGTACTCTCACTGCAGTGGGAGATAATCAGCAATGATGAGAACTACAGTATTCTTTTCTAGAAGCAATCCTTCATAAAGCTATTAATCTTACCTAGTTAGAGTTTAGGAAAAATTCTTAACGCAATTATACCTAACTGGTCCTCCAGCTGTCAATATAGCATATCTTTTCTAAGTTTATTTATTTTGAAAGAGACAGAAACAGCGTGAGTGGGGGAGGGGCAGAGAGAGCAAGAGAGAATCCTAAGCAGGTTCCACGCCATCAGCACAGAGCATGACGTGGGGCTTGAACCCACGAAACCGTGAGATCATGACCTGAGCCGAAACCAAGAGTCAGACACTTAACCAACTGAGCCACACAGGTGCCCCGGTGTATCTTTTCACTTACCAATGCCCGGATTCTCACAGAATACATATGACCTTAAGAACCAGAAAGACAGGCACTATTACAGCAATGTAATGTCTGTGAAAATCCACTCACTGACTTCCAAATGCATTTCATAGGTCTAAATAGAACTTATACCTCCTGGGAAAATAAAATTTGCCTGAGCCCTTAGATAAACCTTTAAGGTAAGGAACTCTCAATGCTACTCTCTTCACAAGATCAAATTTCAAGATTTATGGGACTCACCTCCATTTTCCCAAAGGTGATATATGAAGAGACTGGCCCTTCTGCATATGCTGCTGAACCCCTTCCCAATCTATGTCCAAGACTCTTTTCCTTCCATTTTGTGCCAGTGAAGTTACCATCCTGTCACCTGAGAACTCATCACACCACAAAATTGTGGACTTCCCACTAAGTACTAGCTTTTTTTTTTTTTTTTGGACTACTGCCTTTATCCCATGGGTATGAAGCGTTCATGTATCTAAAACGGCTAAGGTTTTGTTTAGGGGAAATCAGAAACCCACATGAGATGACCAGATCAACACACATAAGGCATAGCCCTCTAACACTTCAGGATGCCATTACTTAGAGGTATTCCTCAGTCTCCTCTGAAATGAACAGCTTTCTGCAGACCATGGCCTCCCTATACGACCTCTGAGCCTCGCTCGAAATAGCAGCAGCTCCAATCAGTGCATCCGTTACCTAGCTACTCTACAACTGGAGTCCTTGTAATCTGTAACCTACTTTAAGGCAACCATAGCTTATTATCCCCTGTAAATGCTGTTTCAAGTTCCTTCTATTCAAACTGTATTTGCCCTAAAATAGTTGATTAAGATGAAAAAAAAATTATGATCATCCAAACGCTTGGATTCTTCCTTTGCCCAACAGTGACACACATTATTTATTAGTCATGGTTCTTTTGCCACAGACAGTAGGAGTATCTTTCTTAACATAAACATGAACAGCTTTCTTAATATAAAAAAGGTTCAAATGAAGTCTTGTTTAAAGGGTCTCTTTTTCTTTCTTACTCATCCTTTATATATTACAGTTTTACTGAAGTATGATTTATACTCCATGAAACTTGCCAGCAGGAGAGAGAGTTAGGGGTAATGGAAATACCCTAAAACTGATTGTAGTAGTAATTGCACAATTATGTACATTTACTTTAAAAATCACCGAATTACACACAAAATCAGTATCAAAGAGTCATCAAGGATTCAAGGCATGGGTGGTTCTCTGAGGCATCGGAGAAGGCATGTTCTCAGAGACTTTTTGACATTGTTGAGATGTAAATTAGAGTCTAGGAAAAGTTACATTCAAACACTCTTTGCGAAGTTATCAAGGAATTTTTCAACCTTCAAAGTTGACTACATCAGATCTTGCTTACAGAAATTTACAGTGGGGGCATCTGGGTGGCTCAGTCGGTTAAGCATCGGACTTCAGCTTAGGTCATGATTTCACGGTTTGCGGGTTCGAGCCCCACATCGGCTCTGTGCTGACAGCTTAGAGCCTGGAGCCTGCTTTGGATCCTGTGTCTCCCTCTATCTCTCTGCCCCTCCCCTGCTTATGCTTGGTCTCTGTCTCTCAAAAATAAATAAAAATGTTTAAAAAAATTTTTTTTAATTAAAAAATTTTACAGTGAAGTTAGAAACAAAACTTTAAAAAAAAAGTGATTGCTGTTGAAAGTGGTGTCATTTAAAAATAGATGAAGTCTTCAATTTGAACTCAACTCATACTGAGCACCCTTATTTGTGAATAGGACTCCCAAAATAGACTGGTCATAGCCAGAGGAGAGACTCTACATCTGAATCTCCACCACTGAGCATAGCACTCAAAGCAACTGCGGTCCCCTCTAAGAATGCAGAGGGGGTAAGAAATTCCTCTTAGCTGTAATCAAGGTGCCAACTAAGCCAAAATTAACAAATATTAAAAATAGAAATGAGGAGGCAGGGAGGTATTGGGGTGGGTCTAGAAGGGGAGCAGGACCAGTAAAGGAGGCAGAGAGGTGGATAAAATACATTCATTAGGCAGTGAGGACATGTAAAGAAGAAAACGGCCAAAATCAGCAAATCCATACAGGTAACCTGAAGCTACTCAATTAACTTATGTTTCATATTACCCAATTTACCACCTCGATTTCTCCTCTTCAACAGTGCTCACAGCATTAGGCAAAACAATGAATTTCATAAAACCTTGAGTTTGTACATTACCAATTTATTCCAACTCCTCTCTGGCTGATTTATTTCACATTTATAAAATCCTTGTAGATGATAAATATCACAGGCTCACATTACTAGAGTAACCAAAAATAAATAAAAATGTGATGAATATTTCAGCTTCTTTCATTTAAGAAAAGACTGCATAATGCAAAAAAATAAACAACCTAGCAATATTTTTGTCAGGCACAACAGGGCATTTACATGTAACATACACCTTGCTTTGTAACAATTTTCATTCAGAAACCTTAACGCAGTCATCCATCTTCAAGCTGACTGCTCTCAAGAATCGTATATGATTGCAGAACCAACAATAGGCCTTCCTTCTGTGGTTTGATAACATATTTAAATTTCTAAAATTTTTAGAGACCACCCCCCAAAAAATAGGGTGATCCTGGGCCAGAAAGTGAAAGCCTTAAGAGTAATAAATGGAATCCGACTTATGACAAATTGTTACGTAAGAAGTATTCAGTGAATGGTAATTTCAAACAGATGGTGCCAAGAGAACCCCACTTACCCTCCAGAAATAATGCCAGAAAAAAGAAGAAATCCAACATTGACCTTTATAATAAATCAAGACGGTGGAGAAGACCATAATGAAATGAACAAAGCAAAACAAACAAAACAAGAAAGTATTAAGATAGAAAATACGCTTCTTTTAAAAGGGGCAAGAAAAATAAAATAGAAATGTGAGGGACGAATAAGAACACAAAATAGAAGAAAAAAGGAAGAGAACAATCAAAACAAACTTAATTTTCCTTTCCACTCAGGCAATTAAAATTACTTATCCAAGAAACCCACAGAGGTAAAAGTATCATTCAGCAAAACAGAATCTTATACTAGACATGGGGGCTTCTAGGAAAACGTACACTATACATTCTTTGCCTTCAGGTACCTGACATTCCAAGGGGTGACAGAGGATCCATTCACCAAAACAGAAAGAAAAATAAAACAAGAGGTGACTTATACATAAGTGGACATAGCAAGTCCATGTAAGAAAACAAATAGGCCCTCATTGCCTGTGGCCTGAACTGGGACATTATCAGCCGAGACTCACCCAGCCTCTAGCATCTCCCAACCGAACCAACATTCCTCCAACAAAGCTGATCATATGTTCTCGTCTCAGAAATCTGAGTTCCCTTAAGAACAAGCTGCCACTCAAGCTCCCAATTATCTGATCCCCAACTTGCCTTCCCAAGGCCCCACCTCCCATGGCGACCATCACCGCTCTTCCCCTGCCACACGCGCCCTACAGTGGCAGCCAAACTACCCCACCTGCCATTTCCCCAAAGCGTACTGTGGCTTCCTTCCTCTGGTCACTGTTCACACCATCACTCTGTCTGGAATATCCACCATGCCCAGATTGTATCCATTCTCCAAAGCAACTGCGAGTGCTGCCTGCCACAGTCCTTCCTTGAAAGACCAGGGAAATATCTCCTTCATCTGGATCCCCACATCACCATACCTGCACCTTTTTAAGGGCCCTAACATATACTGCATTCCAGTATACACACATACCCACATAATACATACACACGTACATATCTGTACGCACGTTTAAGTAGAGAAAATGCATATTAGACATTAGAAGTATATGTACGTGTATATAACATATGCGTATATCATTTCCCTCAAGATCTTGAGGTCAGGACCGTCCTTCACCCTCACATCTTCCACAACACCTAGTGGAGTGTGTTGCATGCAAGCCACAATAAAAAAGAGTAATGGAAAGCAAGCCAAAGATAAAACAGACTTTCTACCCTCAATCTTTGTAACGCAGACAACTCCTCTAACAGAATGCACTTTTCAATGGAGGACAGATTAAATTTTTATAAATGTATGTATGTGCTAAGAAAGGCAGAATATAAAATTTTTAAATGTATAGAGGCACCAAGAAAGGTATTAATACCTACGCTTGAAAACAACAAAATCAGGTTGAATAAAACAAAGGCCTTGAAAGAGCAAAACAGCAAAACCTGGCTTGAACATAATAAAATAAATAAAATAATAAAACACTGTATCCAAGAAGATGCAAACCAACAGGTCACCCTCAATAGAAATCAAACCGGCCAGCAGAGCGTCGTGGGTATAATACACACACTGTCCAGGCTTGGCAAAATTCACAACGGAAAGCTGAGCGTGTCAAAGCAAAAATACATGCTACCCCCCTTCTAGAGGCAAAATTTAAATTCAAGACTTAACATGAAGCTATGCAAGGAAAACACAGTATCTCAACTAAAAAAAAAATAAAAACAACACAATTTTCTTATTGTTGTATTGTGTTTATTTTATAATCAAAAGAAATGTTTTATGAAAATGGCAGCAATTTGCAGCACATACAATTCCATTCAGTTTTATAACAACGTAAAGACCGCTAACTGTGCATGTGGTCACTCAACCATATCCAAAATAAAAGTCTATTATTTCAGATTGGAAAATAATATGCTAAATACAAAAAACAATTTTTTTTAAATTCTTTAATTAACTAGACTTGCAACTGATTTTCCAATTTCTTAAGGAGACACCAAACCAACTCTTTAAGGCAAGAGCCACACAAACTAAAAGGAAGAAATTAATGGTATTATATCCACTCACTACTATCATTTCCTGAGTACCTACTATGTATCTAATCCTCAAAGCAACTAGTGACTCACTGAATACTCATTTCAATTCCTTTCTTCCCTTAAGAGAGATTCATAAAATAACTACAGAGAACTTCTAGAAAGGAGAAATACAACAACTGAAGCAAAAAACAGAATGCCTAGCTTAGAAAGAGGAGGCATATGGGACGCCTGGGTGGCTCAGCCAGGTAAGCCTCCAACTTCGGCTCAGGTCATGATCTCACAGTTCACGAGTTAAAGCCCTGTGGCAGGCTCAGTGCTGACAGCTCGGAGCCTGGAGCCTGCGTGGGGTTCTGTGTCTCCCCCTCTCTCTCTGCCCCTCCCCCGCTTGTTCGTGTTCTCTCTCTCTCTCAAAAATAAACATGAAAAAAAAAAAAAGAAGCCATAGAATTAGTAAAAAGAAAAAAAAAAAAGATATATCAGAAAAGATTACCAGAACAGATTTTTCTTTATAAATAGGATATCATATGTATCATTAATTCATTGTATTTATAATATATCTCAAAAGTGCCTCAAACTACTTTCGTCATGGGTGTCCATGTTTATATGGAAAGAATTAAAACAGCCTCTTTTTTTCAACAAAAAATAAAGGAGAAAAAAAGACTGAGAATAAAGGGGAGTCCAAGGAGACTCAACATCTAGAGAACAGACATTCCAGAGAGAAAAGAGAAAACACAGGGGAAGAAACAATCAAAGAAATAAGTCAGCAAATTTTCCCAAAAGTGAGTATTCAAACTGAAGGGTCAACACTGTGGGTATAACAAAACTACTCTAAGACATTACATGGTCAAGTTTCAGAACACTGTGGGAAAATAAAAAAGAATCTGAGTTTCCAGAGGGAAGGGTGTCAAAAAAAATAAATAAAACAAAGAAAAAAGTGTATCAGAATTCTCAAGGGCAGCACTAGAAGCTAGACGACAATGGAGCAGTCTCTTCAAAATTCTAAAAGGAAAATTATTTCCAGCCTACAATTCTATCCAGGCACATGATCAATGAAGCATGAAGATAGAATAAAAGCCATTTTCAGACAGGCAAGGCCTGAAAAAATATACGCTTCCCATGGACTCTTCCTCAGGGAATTACAGAGTTTCACCAAAACAGTGAAATAGACCAAAAAAGAAAAAAAAAACCATAGCATCCAGGAAACAGGTGATGTCACAAAAAATAATAACAATAATAACAACAAAAGCAATTCTCACATGATGATGAAGTGAAATTCTTAACAGAAGTTGCAAACCCTAATCAGAGCAGGTCAGAAAGTGCTGAGAAAAGACTACAAGAAGATGATACCTACAGAATATGATGTACTAAAAGGGGGTCTACACTAATGGGGGTGAGTTTAGGGTTAGGGCAAACAAACAAAAAAATTAACTACAAGAATACACACAGTTAAGAAGTTCCCAAACAGATCTTACTGTAACCTACAAAGCCCCTCTATGATTTAGTACTCACCTCATCTCTTTCAGATCAGTATATTACTCTACTCACTTGGTCAGCTTCAGCCAAACTGGCCTCCTTGCTATTTCTAGAAAATGGCCAGTACACTCCCAACTCATTTTTCTTTGGCTGTTCCTTCTGCACAGAACATTTTTCCCTCAGAGAGCCAGATAAGTAAATACCCTCGCCCCTTACAGGTCTTTGCGCAAATGTCACTTTCTCAAGGAGGGTAATCAGTCAACCCGAATTAAAATTACAACCCGTGCCCTACTCCCCACCGCGTCATGGCCACTGTCCTCCATCCCTGTTGATCCTTTTCCCCATTGCACTTATCAGTTCTGCAAACACTGTACGTCCATTGTTTGTCATCTGTCACCCCTTCTAGAAGTAAGTTCCACAAAGAACATACCAAGGTATATAACAGCACGTGGCACAGAACAGGAAATGAATGAAGATTTACTAAATGAATGATTGAGTGAATAAATGAGTCAACGAATATTTAAGGATGAAAAGGCAAGGACACAATACTACAGAAGGTTCTGGTCTCATCTGTGGATAGCATCTAACCATAATATTCATCCAACAAAATCAAATGCAATAGAAGAATAAGAGAAGACTCGCTTTGTGTATGGGAGACAGACTGAGTTAAGAAAACTATACATGCATCTTCCGTAAAGGGACATTCATAGATAAGGTGTAAAACTGAGAAATTAAGAAGTAACAATATAAGCATTTTATTTTTATGTATGACAACAACCAAAGCTACCAAATAAAATAGCTACATAAAATAGCTCAAAGTAGTTATCTTTGGAAATAAATTGGGTGAAAGTTTTTAAAAATTATTTAACACTTGAAACCACACACAACTATAACTCGTTAAAGATAAATTGAAAAAAATATGTTGGAAGAAGATACTCAATAGGCACATAATCCAAAGTTAATATCTAGATCACACTAAGAATGTCGAGACCAAATACCCAATAAAAATTAAGCAGTTATCTAAGAAAGCATTTTGTAGAGACAAAACATGAATGGCCAATAACTTGTAAAGGTGACCAACCTCATCAGTAATCAGGGAAATGAAAATTAAAACCACACAGTCAGAGGGGCAGCTGGGTGGCTGAGTCGGTTAGGTGTCCGAGTCTCGATCTTGGCTCAGGTCGTGATCTCACAGTTCATGGGATCGAGCTCTATGTCGGGCTCTGCGCTGACAGCATGGAGCCTGCTTGAGATTCTCTTTCTGCCCCTCCCCCGCTGACATGCTCACGCTCTCTCTCTCAAAATAAACAAACTTAAAAAAAAACCCACAATGAGAGACTCTTTTATACCTACCAGCAAATATTTAAAAGTCTGGTATCGAGAACGCTAAAAGAATATGAAACTACAGAAACTTTCATACACTGCCATTGTCCACTTGCAGAACCATTCCGAAAAACATTTGCATTGCCTAGTAAAGTTAAAGATGTACCTCCTCAACAACTCAGCAGTTCCACTTCTACTTATATATCCTACAGAAACCCTTGCACGTATGTGTCAGAGGAATGCATAATCATTCTGGCCACAGTACAATTCTTATAACAAAAAAAAAAAAAACACTGGAAACAAAACAAATTTTCATCTACAGAGAATGAATAATTATGCTGCAATATATTCACAACATGAAATATCCTTTTTTTTTTTTTGATGTTTATTTTATTTTGAGAGAGAGCACACATAAGCAGGGGGAGGGGCAGAGAGGGAGGAGAAAGAGAATCCCAAGCAGGCTCCACGCTGACAGCACAGAGCCCAATGCAGGGCTCAATTCCAAGAAACGTGATATCATGACCTGAGCCAAAATCAAGAGCTGGACGCTTAACCGAATGAGCCACCCAGGTGCCCCCCATAACATGAAATATCGTACTGGTAGTTAAAACTGAATCTCAAAGTAAGTAAGACCAGTGTGTCTTCCTTATGATTCCATTTATATAAAGTCAAACAGCAAAACTAAATATGAGTAAGTGGTAAAACTATCAAGAAGACAAAAGACTGATCAACACAAAATTCAGGACAGTGGTTCTCTCTAGCGGGGTGGGGGTCAGGGAAGAGTACAAACTGGGCTCTGGTGGATGTGGGTTCCTTTGCAGTACAAACATTTCATAATATAATTCTAAACACAAAAGGTCAGACCTAGGACTGAACAGAATACAAAAAATGCATACCTTTTTTCATGCAAAAGACTGAGGTACAGAGAGGATCAGAGAGTTTAAGGACTTGCAAACAGACACAGACTCACTGTCAAAATTCAGAATTCGAGCTAGGTTTGCCTGATGCACAAGCTGATATTCTTCCCATCTAGAAAACCAAAAAGTTTGCGTGGCTAACTTAAAAACTAGATGGAAATTTCATTGTCAAATAACAAAATTAAAGGAGAGACATCACTGGAAGTAGAAAACGCCCAATATTCAAGTAACCCTCAGTGTAGGTGGCCAACACATGGAGAAGCGTCATATATGGAGAATGGGCGAGGGCTGGAGGAACGAGCTGTGCAGCAAGAGAGCAGCTCGAACCCGCCGAGAAGGAGAGGAGGAGGGAAGGAATGTCTACGGAGACCTCTTGGGCAAGGGCACTTCACATGCATGGTTTGAGCAGTTCTCGCAACACGCTAGAGTTAAAAGTTAGGTATATACTCATTTCACAGATGAGAAAAATAAGACTAAGTAAGTGAAGAGACAAGAAAGGCTTCCTCATTGAATATTCCCCTTGCCCCATCTGGCTCAGAGCTGTCCGCCACATGAACAGAAATGCTCACACAACGATTACATACACATTACAGATATTTAAGATAACTATGCACAAGAGGAAGAAACGAAAAAGCCAAAATAATCAAAACGGACAATTTCTCCTCTCTGAAACAGGGCCAAGACGTCTACATCCACCTAATTACCATATAAGAGAAGAAATGGTTACTTACCTGTGACCAGGATGGTAAATAGCTGTGTTGATTCCGTGAGGATAATGACTACTGAAGCTGAAACAGTGACTCTCTTGATAGCTCTGATTTGTTCCAACACTAAATTTAAGAAGGTAAATAAGAAATAAATACCAGTAAGGCACCGTGAGAGACCAAAAAATACCCACTGAAATGTCTACACTTAAAAGACAAACACCACCAGGGGCGCCTGGGTGGCTCAGTGGGTTGAGCGTCCGACTTCGGCTCAGGTCATGATCTCACAATCTGTGAGTTTAAGCACCGCGTCGGGCTCTGTGCTGACAGCTCAGAGCCTGGAGCCTGCTTTGGATTTGGTGTCTCCCTCTCTCTCTGCCCCTTCCCCGCTCATGCTCTGTCTCTCTCTGTCTCTCAAAAATGCATAAACATTTAAAAAAAATTTTTTTAATAAAAAATAAATAAATAAATAAATAAATAAATAAATAAATAAGACACCACCAAATACAGCTGAGGATGTAAAACAACCAGAACTCAGATACATTATTTGTGGGAATATGAGTGATACAAAAACTCTGGAAAAAGGTCTAGAAGTTTCTTACAAAAATAAACTATATCTACCCTATGACTCAACAGTTCTGCTCAAAGATAGTGACCAAAGAGAAATGACAATGTATATCCACAAATAGTTAAATAAGAATGGTCACAACAGCTTTATTCACTGTAGCCCAAAACTGGAAATCAGAATTCCATCAAAAGAAGAGCGAATACACAAATCGTGAATGTTATGGTCTGAACGTCTGTGGACACCCCGGCCCACTACGGATTGAATGCCTGCGTCCCCCGTAACATTCGTAAGTTAAAACTCTGACGCCAATATGATGGTATTTGGAAGTGGGGTGTTTGGGAATTAATTAGGTCATGAGGATAACACCCTCACGAAAGGAATCACTCTTCTTCCAAGAGGCCAGAGAGCTAGCTAGCTCTATTCCCACCACATGCAAACAGCGGTCTGTAAGCCAAAAGACCACAGCCCAACCATGCTGGTACCTAGAATAGAATTCCACCCTCAGGAAGTGTCAGCAGTAAATTTCTGTTGTTGATAAGTCACCCAGTTATGGAACTCTGTTGTAACAAATCAAACTAAGACACATGAAATATTCATACAATGAAACACAATGTATTATAATAAAATGGAATAAACGGATACATGAAAAAATGCAAATAAATCTCAAAATATGCTAAATGAAGGAAGCCTTAGACAGAAGGGTGCATACTATGAGTCCATTAATGTGAATTACCAGAACAGGAAAAACTTATCTAGAAGAAGAAAAAATTAAAAAAACAGCAGTTGCTCTAAGGGTGGGTGTAAACGGATTCACTGGGCAAGAGCATGAGGGAACTTTCTAGCATGATGGTAATGTTCTGCATCTTAATGGAGGTTTGAATTGCACAAGCACATGCATTTATCATAATTCATTGGCTGGTACACTTAAGATCTGTGCATTTCATTTCATCTGCAAATTTTACTTCAAAAGAGAAAACTATAAGCAAATATTGAACTTTAATTAATGACATGATGTGGAGGTATTTAAGTATTAACTCTGAAATTAATTAACAAAGAACACTGATTAAATGGCTAAATAGAGGGATGGACAGAAATGTGATATAGCAAGTATAATAAAATCCTCATTCTAGAATTTAAGTGAATGTATATGAATATTCACTATACAATTGTTTCAACCTTCCTATTATATTTGCAATTTTTCACAGTAAAATGCTGAAAGAAAAAAAACAAAAGCTGACACTAAGCCAGAGAAATAAACATTATGTCAAACCGGAGTTCCCAAATAAAGTATATTTTTTACCTTACGAGGTAACTTTTAAGTTCTCCTCGGTAATTGATGACCAGGAGTTCTGCAGACCACTGTGCACTGGCTTTATATTCTAAAAATATCAACCCAGCAATGGCACAGCTCAAATCACCTGCTAAACTGGATGCCTGCAGAAAAGGGGTAAATTAAGTCACTAAAAAGATACCACACAGAAGTTAACATGTGTGCAATTGGAAGACGTCCCAGACATTGGCCCTGCCAGGTGCACATTAAGACAGCCCCAGAACTGATCTGTATACTAAAGAATCATGCAAATCAGAGTGCCTAGAACCAGACTCACAACTCTAGACCTGCCCTCCCAATCAAAGGCTAGAAGCACACAATCCTCTTTGGATGAGAGATTCTCCTAGATTCGTGAATTTCTGTTCAGACTGTACTTCCATTGTGTGGATGGGGGGGGAGGGGAACAATGCCACAATTCAACTTCAAAGAACTCTAAGATACTTCAGATTCTGTGTCACCCTCTCTCTCTGCCCCTCCCCCACTCATGCTCGCGCTCTCTCTCTCTCTCTCTCTCTCTCTGTGTCTCAGAAATAAACATTAAAAAAAAAATTTTTTTTTAAAGAACTCTGAGATACAGAACTCAGATATCACCTTCCAAATGTTGATTTGCATTGCCTGCAGGAAACAATGCTTCAAGAAAAAAGCCTCACTTAATTCCCATTTGCCCCATTAACAACTAAAAGGAAAAGGCACTTAAAACACTCATTCAATGGCAACCTTTTTCCATTAACTAAATATCAGGCTATATTGCTAAGGATTTGAAGGCATGTGCACCCTAGGAAGCACACATAATAAAGTTTATCACCCTGAATGACTCCTCACTGTCTAGAACCACCAAGACTGTGACCACATGTGGCTGCTGAACACTCATACATGGCTAGTCCTAACTGAGATCGGCTACAAAAGTAAACATGAAATTTCAAAGCCTTGGTATCAAAGAAAGTATCTCGTTCATACTCTTTACAGGGATTACATGCTGAAATAATATTTGTGATATACAGGATTAAATATTAAATAAATTTCACCTGTTTTCTTTAACTCTTAATGCAGCTACTAGAAGATTTAAAATCACACAGGCGATCATATATAAAGTTCACATGACTTTTCTATCAGATAGTGCTTGGTCCAGAAAACAGGGATCCAAACTTCCTAGTTTGATTCCCCAGGACTTCCATAATAGGAGCCTAACACATTTTTTCAAGTTTTTCCACTCATTATTTCTGAACAAAAACCATTCTCTATATCATAAGTTCTTATCCCCAGCTTCTTGTTAGAATCAGCTGAAAAACCTATAAACAGGGGCGCCTGGGTGGCTCAGTCGGTTGAGCGTCTGACTCCAGCTCAGGTCATGATCTCACTGTGAGTTCCACCATCAAGCTCTGTGCTGACAGCTCAGAGCCTGGAGCCTGCTTTGGATTCTGTGTCTCCCTCACCCACACCCTCCCCCGCTCACTCGTGCTCTCAAAAATAAACATTAAAAAATAAAAAAAAAATAAAAAATAACCTATAAACAATATTAATTCCCAGAACCCACTCCCATCAATTAAATCAGAATTGTTATGGGTCAAGTCTAGAAAATCAAGTAATTTTTTGTTTTTTGTTTTCCTTATAAAGCTTTCCAGGCAATTCTAAGATGCAGCCAGAGTTAGAAATGCTGTTGTACCTGTCTCTGTATCTTGGGTCATTCAAGGAAGAAGGACACAAAGTGAAAAGTGCTGGGTCCCTGAAATTGTTTCACTTAGGAGCTGGATTGCCATGGCAACAGCCTGCCCCCACCCCCAATTCAATTTTAGTTTTCCAAACTGTAAAGCGCAGATAATATCTGTCCAATCTACTCGAACCATTCTTGTGAACATTAAATGAGAATATATGTCAAACTCATTAATAAAGTATAGAGCAGTACACAAATACAAGTTATTACTACCAGTCATTTCTTCACTCTCCCTTTCAATTTCTATCCTTTTAGGATGACAGACGCAGCTCCTCTGAAAGCTGTTCCCTATTGCAGCAGCCCGCTGACTGCTCTTCCCCCCCGGAACTTCTCAACAGCTTTCCATACCTCTGTTTAGCATTTACTTCCCACCATGGTTTTTTGGGGGGGTTGTTGTTGTTTTAAGGTTTTTTTTTTTTTTTTTTTTTTAACGTACTTATTTTGAGAGAGAGATAACATGAGCAGGAGAGGGGCAGAGAGAAGGGAGACAGAAAATCCCCAGCAGCCTTCACACCATCAGCACAGAGCCCAATGTGGGGCTTGAACCCCCGTCGAAACCAAGAGTCAGACACTCAACCGACTGAGCCACCGAGGCGCCCCACTTCCCACCATGTTTTGATGCCAATGGATTACCTCTGAACACCGCACTACAAGATACAAAGGAAAAATATTTCATGTACAGATATCTACCTGCTAGATTCTGAATATCTTAAGTTCACAACTTACTCAGACTTACATTTCTATTTCCCCTCTTTCACATTCATTCAAGCACCTTCACATACTTGTTTGAATGCCTTTCATGTAATGAGCTTCTGGTTACATACATACCGGGGTAATAACAAAGAGTTCGCTTCCCATGAGATCAAACACCCTCACGGTTCCTGTACTTTCAGCGTAGGCCAGCAGGGTACAATCGTAACTCCATGCTACACGTCTCCACTGGGGTTTTGGGTCTTTTGGAACTATAATGAAAGGAAAAGAAGTGGTTTTAACAATGTGTTATACAGATAGTTTAGTTGCAGTAACTATAAATGTAAATTATTCAACTCTATTACATCCTCTCCCAAGGATTTCTAATGCTTCAGTTCAATCGAAGAGAACAGTTCCCAGAAAGCCACTTCAAGTAAGAGTGGGACATACGAACCAGAGCCAGCTCTGCCCGCTCACTCCCGAAGGAAAGACTGTGACCCCAGTGGTCTAGTGAAGGCTGAGCATGCCCTGGTGTGGCAAAGGCCTGGGAACAGCACACCTCAAAACACTCACAAAGTTAAAATGGATCAAAAGCAGAGAGAGTGGGCAGAAAATAATTCCAATCCAGTGAGTTCGGCATCTCTAACAGCAAAAAATGAAAATTTCACCTGAAATCTTCTAAATATACCAAATACAGATACCAAGGAAATACAACGCAGTATTCTGCAGAAGAAATATACACACGCATGTGTAATACACAGACACAGATATTAGGTAAATCAAGTACTATCCTGGATCAGTCATGCAATTATAATATTTTAATAACCAATCTTAACAATCTAACACCTGTACTTTCTCTGTTCTGAATTTTTCAGTACAATAATGAAGAAAAAAGCTGTCGGCTACAAAAAAACAAACAAAAAAAGGGACAGTGAAACTCTCGACTCTGTTAGCTTTGTTTGAGGCTTTTGATGTTTTGTGGGCTTCAGTTGTCCCTCATTAGAATGCCAGCACTGAAGAGACAGGGCCACTGCCTTTTCCTTTACCAGCAGGGACTCCAGATGATTAAGGGACTGACAAGGTGACATCGCGAGTCAAGAGCAAAGAAAGCCCTGGACCTACGTGTCCTGCCTTCCCAAACAGTGAACACTTCACCACCACACACTCACCGCCTCTCGGTCAGAGTTTGGACAGGGCCTCAGGATGGTCTCAGAAAGGCTTCCGAGATGCACTGGCTTCTCTCTACTCCCCTAACAGAATCGCCCAGTTAAGACTTCGCTGTCTCTTGCGGAGACTCTCACAACAGCCCCCCCCCCCCGCAAGTGGTCTCCTCCCTTCCATTTTCTCCCCAATCCTTCCTCAATACTCTCCAAAGAGATCTTTCTAAGGGGAACAGATCCCATCCTGCAGCTGCATGGTTCTCCATTTCCAACAGAATGAAGTCCAAACTCCTCCACATGCACCAACGGCCCCATACAAATAGCCCCATCACAGCCTTCCAGTGTCCCCTCCTACCACTACCACCTCCACATATCCGACGAGCCAACAACACAACTGGCAAAAAAGCAAACCACGTGCACTCGAGTCTCAGCCTTTTGTACACATTGCTACCTCTACCCAGAAGGTTCTTTTTTAACTTTTTCTTAAACATTTATTAATTTTTGAGACAGAGACAGAGAGTGAACAGGGGAGGGGCAGAGAGAGAGAGGGAGATGCAGAATCGGAAGCAGGCTCCAGGCTCCGAGCTGTCAGCCCAGAGCCCGACGCGGGGCTCGAACTCACAGACCACGAGATCATGACCTGAGCTGAAGTCGACCGCTTAACCGACTGAGCCACCCAGGCGTCGCAGAATGTTCTTCTTTAGTATTCCTCAAATGGTTCTCTTTTGTTACAACCACCTGTGTTAACAAGTGGTTACCTCCTCCTTCCTGGACATTCTCCCAAACTGACTGCTCTCCTCTCTGTGCCCCAGATATGCTGTACAAAACTCCCCCATAGCATTGATCGCATCGTATTATGTTGTTTCCATGACTGATGCCCCCACCAGTTTCTGAACTCCATGAAATCACAGACAGTGTCCTACTCAACACTGCCATCCTGGGACCTGGAACAGAAAGTGATTAGTTTCACTTTCTAATCTTCACTAGTAAGCGAAGACTACGTCTTTCAGAGAAGTCTGTATTAACAGGACAAGGTAACAGTAAGAGTTTAGCATCCTTCAAGGACTACCAATTAAACATGAATCACATAACTGAAGACTTCTTTCCACCTAAAAGAGGTAACACAGAATTCAGACTTCCCTCTTATCTCTGTAATACCCATAATATATGTTCTTTATATGAGGAAAGTGTACCAGACATCAAGGAGTTTCTCTATTCATCAACAGGTAAAAAGCATACCAAAAAAAAAAAAAAAAAACAATCCAAGGGGGTCTTTGAATACAGGAGGGTCTAGTGGATTTATTAAAGACTAACAAAATACTACATACACTCTAGAAAAGCAACTTTTTTAATGATAATAAAATGAAGAAAAATATCAGTTCTCTGTCTTTATAAAGCTAAAAAAAATCCGAACTTGGAAGTAAACACAGGCACAAAATGATAAACAACACAATACAAGACCCACATACACACAGATGCCACATAAACACCAGCAAGAGGACACTTTAATGCCCTGAAAAATATTCATGTGCTCAAGAAACACAGCAATATTTTTCCATTATTACTGTTTTACCTGTGATAACTGGGTTTTTTCCTCTTATTTCATTTGGCTAGGATAAACAGATTTATGCACCACATTCTGTTTCTGTCTAAAATAGGTTCCATCTAAAGGGGATTTGTTTTTACTATTACTTCTAGTTATAGCCAGTAGCTCCAGAAAACTCCGCATGTGTTTTGACCCAGATAAAGACGTTTTCATTACAAAATAAGATTTCACATAGCAATGTAAAAATAAAGGCTTTATCAACAGATTCTTCCAGCCGACTGTGTGGTTTTGGAGAGGACAAACAGTCCAGATTTAAGTGTTAATGGGGTTGTCTGAAGGGTATTCAGAAAGGCTGCTGGTCAAGTTAACCAGCAGTCTGACAACCTCCACGTTCATGGTCAGACTGTTCATTCTTGCTCATATCTTGCACCGGCTGCAGCCCCTTCAACCTGCCTGGGTGCCAAGTTCTTTCCCACCTTACGCTTTTGTCTGCGCTGTTTTCTCAGCCTGGAACCCTTTCCCTAAGCCCTCTCCTGGCTCCTTTTCATCTTTCAGGTCTCACTTTATGTACTGCTTCCCCAGGATGCGTTCTCTGACCACCCTGGCTAAAGTAACCCAAGGCTCCATTATTCGCCACTGTCCACTGGTTTCATTTCCTCCACATATCTGATCCCAAACGATTATGCACAGGTTTGTCTACTTTTTATCATCTGTCTATTCACTTAAACTATAAATTCCAGAGCCTGCAGGGCTGGAGCCCGGGGCCCAGGGGAGAGCAGAGGGTCTGGGGCACCCCCTGCCTCGGGGCAGCGCCCAGTTAGCGTTTCCGCGTGTCTGCCAGGCGAAGCCCGGCCTCTTTCCGGGTATCTGCCTTCTCTGGCACCAGGTTTCTCCTCCTTTCGTACTTCCGTGCCCTGCTGCTCTGAGGCTCAAGTTCCTTCAGGACTCAGGAGCTGTTGCTGTTCTTTCAAGACTCACCTGGGCGCCCATCCTGCATCTTCCCGCCAAAGCAGCCCAGGTCGACATTTACTGGTTTTTTTTGTTTTTAAGAAAACTTTATCCTCTTAGTGCTTGGAAAACTTAACTGGTACAGAAGAAAAAAGTTTATTCCGCTGGAAGGGAGAAAAACCTAGGACTACCCAAGAGCACTGGGGCCTCTTCTGGAAGAGAAACTGGATACAGTGAGGAAGAAGAGCCTATGCACTGGAGCCAGAGCCAGCAGTCCAGGTGAGGAGTCACAGTGAGTAGAATTGGAAGTTGGAGGTGTGAAGAGAAGATACCAAGCAGTTGCTTTGGAAATGAGACAAAGAACATGCTAGCAAAGTGTGGGAGAGATTTTGGGTACTGTTGAGAGCCTACCTATATGAACTGAAAGAGAGACCATGGCCATGTGATTTTTCTCAGACAATATTCAACATTTAACCTGGCTCAAGCACCATATAGTTAACAATTCAATTAGAAACATCTTTGGAGGGAGAAGGAAGATGGCGGCGTAGGAGGACGCTGGGCTCACCGCGCGTCCTGCTGATCACTTAGATTCCACCTACACCTGCCTAAATAACCCAGAAAACCGCCAGAGGATTAGCAGAACGGAGTCGCCGGAGCCAAGCGCAGACGAGAGGCCCACGGAAGAGGGTAGGAAGGGCGGCGAGGCGGTGCGCGCTCCACGGACTGGCGGGAGGGAGCCGGGGCGGAGGGGCGGCTCGCCGGCCAAGCAGAGCCCCCGAGTCTGGCTTGCAAAAAAGCGGAGGGGCCTGACGGACTGTGTTCTGACAGCAAGCGCGACTTAGCGTCTGGGAGGTCGTAAGTTAACAGCTCTGCTCAGAAAGCGGGAAGGCTGGAGGACAAAGGGAAGGAGAGCTGCTGAGCTCCCGGACGACAGAGCTCAGTTTGGTGGGGAACAAAGGCGCTCGCCAGCGCCATCTCCCCCGCCCATCCCCCAGCCAAAATCCCAAAGAGAACCAGTTCCTGCCAGGAAACTTGCTCCGCGCAAACACCCAACTCTGCGCTTCTGCGGAGCCAAACCCCCGGCAGCGGATCTGACTCACTCCTGCTGCCACAGGGCCCCTCCTGAAGTGGATCACCTAAGGAGAAGCAAGCTAAGCCTGCCCCTCCTGCCCCTGTGCACCTTGCCTACCCACCCCAGCTAAGACGCCAGATCCCCAGCATCACAAGCCTGGCAGTGTGCAAGTAGCCCAGACGGGCCACCCCACCCCACAGTGAATCCCGCCCCTAGGAGAGGGGAAGAGAAGGCACGCACCAGTCTGACTGTGGCCCCAGCGGTGGGCTGGGGGCAGACATCAGGTCTGACTGCAGCTCCGCCCACCAACTCCAGTTATACACCACAGCACAGGGGAAGTGCCCTGCAGGTCCTCACCACGCCAGGGACTATCCAAAATGACCAAGCGGAAGAATTCCCCTCAGAAGAATCTCCAGGAAATAACAACACCTAATGAGCTGATCAAAAAGGATTTAAATAATATAACAGAAAGTGAATTTAGACTAATAGTCATAAAATTAATCGCTGGGCTTGAAAACAGTATAGCTGACAGCAGAGAATCTCTTGCTACAGAGATCAAGGGACTAAGGAACAGTCACGAGGAGCTGAAAAACGCTTTAAACGAAATGCATAACAAAATGGAAACCACCATGGCTCGGATTGAAGAGGCAGAGGAGAGAATAGGTGAACTAGAAGATAAAGTTATGGAAAAAGAGGAAGCTGAGAAAAAGAGAGATAAAAAAATCCAGGAGTATGAGCGGAAAATTAGAGAACTAAGTGATACACTAAAAAGAAATAATATACGCATAATAGGTATCCCAGAGGAGGAAGAGAGAGGGAAAGGTGCTGAAGGGGTACTTGAAGAAATCATAGCTGAGAACTTCCCTGAACTGGGGAAGGAAAAAGGCATTGAAATCCAAGAGGCACAGAGAACTCCCTTCAGACGTAACTTGAATCGATCTTCTGCACGACATATCATAGTGAAACTGGCAAAATACAAGGATAAAGAGAAAATTCTGAAAGCAGCAAGGGGTAAACGTGCCCTCACATATAAAGGGAGACCTATAAGACTCGTGACTGATCTCTCTTTTGAAACTTGGCAGGCCAGAAAGAATTGGCACGAGATTTTCAGTGTGCTAGACAGAAAAAATATGCAGCCGAGAATCCTTTATCCAGCAAGTCTGTCATTTAGAATAGAAGGAGAGATAAAGGTCTTCCCAAACAAACAAAAACTGAAGGAATTTGTCACCACTAAACCAGCCCTACAAGAGATCCTAAGGGGGACCCTGTGAGACAAAGTACCAGAGACATCACTACAAGCATAAAACATACAGACATCACAATGACTCTAAACCCATATCTTTCTATAATAACACTGAATGTAAATGGACTAAATGCGCCAACCAAAAGACATAGGGTATCAGAATGGATAAAAAAACAAGACCCATCTATTTGCTGTCTACAAGAGACTCATTTTAGACCTGAGGACACCTTTAGATTGAGAGTGAAGGGATGGAGAACTATTTATCATGCTACTGGAAGCCAAAAGAAAGCTGGAGTAGCCATACTTATATCAGACAAACTAGACTTTAAAGGCTGTAACAAGAGATGAAGAAGGACATTATATAATAGTGACAGGGTCTATCCATCAGGAAGAGCTAACAATTATAAATGTCTATGCGCCGAATACCGGAGCGCCCAAATATATAAAACAATTACTCATAAACATAAGCAACCTTATTGAGAAGAATGTGGTCATTGCAGGGGACTTTAACACCCCACTTACAGAAATGGATAGATCATCTAGACACACGGTCAATAAAGAAACAAGGGCCCTGAATGAGACATTGGATCAGATGGACTTGACAGATATATTTAGAACTCTGCATCCCAAAGCAACAGAATATACTTTCTTCTCGAGTGCACATGGAACATTCTCCAAGATAGATCATATACTGGGTCACAAAACAGCCCTTCATAAGTTTACAAGAATTGAAATCATACCATGCATACTTTCAGACCACAATGCTATGAAGCTTGAAATCAACCACAGAAAAACGTCTGGAAAACCTCCAAAAGTATGGAGGTTAAAGAACACCCTACTAACGAATGAGTGGGTCAACCAGGCAATTAGAGAAGAAATTAAAAAATATATGGAAACAAACGAAAATGAAAATACAACAATCCAAACTCTTTGGGACGCAGCGAAGGCAGTCCTGAGAGGAAAATACATTGCAATCCAGGCCTATCTCCAGAAACAAGAAAAATCCCAAATACAAAATCTAACAGCACACCTAAAGGAAATAGAAGCAGAACAGCAAAGGCAGCCTAAACCCAGCAGAAGAAGAGAAATAATAAAGGTTAGAGCAGAAATAAACAATATAGAATCTAAAAAAACTGTAGAGCAGATCAACGAAACCAAGAGTTGGTTTTTTGAAAAAATGAACAAAATTGACAAACCTCTAGCCAGGCTTCTCAAAAAGAAAAGGGAGATGACCCAAATAGATAAAATCATGAATGAAAATGGAATTATTACAACCAATCCCTCAGAGATACAAACAATTATCAGGGAATACTATGAAAAATTATATGCCAACAAATTGGACAACCTGGAAGAAATGGACAAATTCCTGAACACCCACACTCTTCCAAAACTCAATCAGGAGGAAATAGAAAGCTTGAACAGACCCATCACCAGCGAAGAAATTGAATCGGTTATCAAAAATCTCCCAACAAATAAGAGTCCAGGACCAGATGGCTTCCCAGGGGAGTTCTACCAGACGTTTAAAGCAGAGATAATACCTATCCTTCTCAAGCTATTCCAAGAAATAGAAAGGGAAGGAAAACTTCCAGACTCATTCTATGAAGCCAGTATTACTTTGATTCCTAAACCAGACAGAGACCCAGTAAAAAAAGAGAACTACAGGCCAATATCCCTGATGAATATGGATGCAAAAATTCTCAATAAGATACTAGCAAATCGAATTCAACGGCATATAAAAGGAATTATTCACCATGATCAAGTGGGATTCATTCCTGGGATGCAGGGCTGGTTCAACATTCGCAAATCAATCAACGTGATACATCACATTAACAAAAAAAAAAGAGAAAAACCATATGATCCTGTCAATCGATGCAGAAAAGGCCTTTGACAAAATCCAGCACCCTTTCTTAATAAAAACCCTTGAGAAAGTCGGGATAGAAGGAACATACTTAAAGATCATAAAAGCCATTTATGAAAAGCCCACAGCTAACATCATCCTCAACGGGGAAAAGCTGAGAGCTTTTTCCCTGAGATCAGGAACACGACAGGGATGCCCACTCTCACCACTGTTGTTTAACATAGTGCTGGAAGTTCTAGCATCAGCAATCAGACAACAAAAGGAAATCAAAGGCATCAAAATTGGCAAAGATGAAGTCAAGCTTTCGCTTTTTGCAGATGACATGATATTATACATGGAAAATCCGATAGACTCCACCAAAAGTCTACTAGAACTGATACATGAATTCAGCAAAGTTGCAGGATACAAAATCAATGTACAGAAATCAGTTGCATTCTTATACGCTAACAATGAAGCAACAGAAAGACAAGTAAAGAAACTGATCCCATTCACAATTGCACCAAGAAGCATAAAATACCTAGGAATAAATCTAGCCAAAGATGTAAAGGATCTGTATGCTGAAAACTATAGAAAGCTTATGAAGGTAATTGAAGAAGATTTAAAGAAATGGAAAGACATTCCCTGCTCATGGATTGGAAGAATAAATATTGTCAAAATGTCAATACTACCCAAAGCTATCTACACATTCAATGCAATCCCAATCAAAATTGCACCAGCATTCTTCTCGAAACTAGAACAAGCAACCCTAAAATTCATATGGAACCACAAAAGGCCCCGAATAGCCAAAGTAATTTTGAAGAAGAAGACCAAAGCAGGAGGCATCACAATCCCAGACTTTAGCCTCTACCACAAAGCTGTCATCATCAAGACAGCATGGTATTGGCACAAAAACAGACACATAGACCAATGGAATAGAATAGAAACCCCAGAACTAGACCCACAAACGTATGGCCAACTCATCTTTGACAAAGCAGGAAAGAACATCCAATGGAAAAAAGACAGTCTCTTTAACAAATGGTGCTGGGAGAACTGGACAGCAACATGCAGAAGGTTGAAACTAGACCACTTTCTCACACCATTCACAAAAATAAACTCAAAATGGATAAAGGACCTGAATGTGAGACAGGAAACCATCAAAACCTTAGAGGAGAAAGCAGGAAAAGACCTCTCTGACCTCAGCCGTAGCAATCTCTTACTCGACACATCCCCAAAGGCAAGGGAATTAAAAGCAAAAGTGAATTACTGGGACCTTATGAAGATAAAAAGCTTCTGCACAGCAAAGGAAACAACCAACAAAACTAAAAGGCAACCAACGGAATGGGAAAAGATATTTGCAAATGACATATCGGACAAAAGGCTAGTATCCAAAATCTATAAAGAGCTCACCAAACTCCACACCCGAAAAGCAAATAACCCAGTGAAGAAATGGGCAGAAAACATGAATAGACACTTCTCTAAAGAAGACATCCGGATGGCCAACAGGCACATGAAAAGATGTTCAGCGTCGCTCCTTCTCAGGGAAATACAAATCAAAACCACACTCAGGTATCACCTCACGCCAGTCAGAGTGGCCAAAATGAACAAATCAGGAGACTATAGATGCTGGAGAGGATGTGGAGAAACGGGAACCCTCTTGCACTGTTGGTGGGAATGCAAATTGGTGCAGCCGCTCTGGAAAGCAGTGTGGAGGTTCCTCAGAAAATTAAAAATAGACCTACCCTATGACCCAGCAATAGCACTGTTAGGAATTTATCCAAGGGACACAGGAGTACTGATGCATAGGGGCACTTGTACCCCAATGTTCATAGCAGCACTCTCAACAATAGCCAAATTATGGAAAGAGCCTAAATGTCCATCAACTGATGAATGGATAAAGAAATTGTGGTTTATATACACTATGGAATACTACGTGGCAATGAGAAAAAATGAAATATGGCCTTTTGTAGCAACGTGGATGGAACTGGAGAGTGTGATGCTAAGTGAAATAAGCCATACAGAGAAAGACAGATACCATATGGTTTCACTCTTATGTGGATCCTGAGAAACTTGACAGGAACCCATGGGGGAGGGGAAGGAAAAAAAAAGAGGTTAGAGTGGGAGAGAGCCAAAGCATAAGAGACTGTTGAGAACTGAGAGCAAACTGAGGGTTGAGGGGGGTGGGAGGGAGGGAAGGGTGGGTGATGGGTATTGAAGAGGGCACCTTTTGGGATGAGCACTGGGTGTTGTATGGAAACCAATTTGACAATAAATTTCATATATAAATAAAAAAAAAAAAAAAAAAAAAAAAACTATAAATTCCAAAATGCCTGGGCCTGGGTCCATCTTGTTCCGAACTGCCTCACCAGGGCCTAGCACACTGGTGGTAGCAATCAGCACTCAAGCGCTAACAGAGTACACGCTAATCCAGTGCTCAGCCGCCTGGATTAGAAACAGACACAGGACAAGTTTACGAGGTAAGGAACACTGGGTTCTCTTCTCAGTGCTGCCATAAAACCAAGGGGTGTGACCTTGGGGAGATCACCAAGGTGCCGCTTGGTCATTTGCAAAATGAAGGGTTGAATGAACAATCTCTCCCGGACTCACTCTGACTGCTAAATCGAGAACCAGTGAGCAAAAGCAAACTAGTGGGGCTATGAAGACTTGGAGTCTTGAATGTTTGAAGTAAGTACTGGCAAAGACATGAGAAAAATCTTACAATCCTAGAATGAGAAAGGTCTAACCATGATGAGAAACTCTGAAATTATACAGGGAAAAGAAAAAAAAAAAAGGCAAATGTAGTCACAAGAGAAAAAACAAAACAAAACACCACCACCATAACAAATTTCAAAGGAAATCAATTGGGTGACAATATTTGTAACATATGTGACAAAGTATTAACATTCATACAATCAAGCCAATAAGAACATGTAAGCTAAGGGTAATATAGGCAAAAGGGTATGATCTAACAATGCACAAAAAAATAAAAATAGCCACTTAACATATGCTCTACCTAATAACTAAAAAAAATGCAAATTGAAAATGAGATACTAATTTATCCTTTGCCAGTGAACCTAACAAATACTTCTTAAATAGGTAACAGCAGAGCAAAAAAACTGCTTCCATCATACCTTTTTCATAGTTGTATATATAGGTGGAACCTTCTGGAAAGAATTACAGCAGTAGCTATTTGAGTACTACACCCAGACACAAACAGGATGTCTTTCCAGCGCTGGTGAAGAGGGATGGGGGAGAAGATGGGTAAGAAAAAGAGGAAGGAAACAAGCCACTGTAAACAACGTAAATTTCTATCAAGAGGAGAACAGATGAATAAAATGTGGTTCACATTCTTACAGGGGAAGACTGTGGCTACGCTGAAAAGACTGAAATGCATCTGTACGCGCTGATTAGGAAAGACATCGATACAGTCAGAGGGAGAGAGCAAGCTGGGAACAAAGTCCACAATAGGATCTCGACTTGTTAATGACAAAGTCAATCCATCTATGTACAGGTTTACAGAAGCAGAGGTTTTATATTAAATCATTAATATAAGTACCAGTGAGAAATGCAAATGGAAAAGAAACTTGACGTTCTCTGCCTCTGCACTGTTTGAATTTGTTACATGTATGTACTGCTTTTGTAATAAAATAAACAGGGTAACTAGTTTCAGACTAGATCTCCCACCGTGAAAGAAAAATATGTCAAAGACCCGTTTCAGACGTTATCTACACGCAGTGCAAGACTGTGACCCCAGGAAGAGGCTGCTTTCAGCCGGTAGGCACCTTCTGGACTAAGCACCTTCTAGACTGCCTTGTGTGAAGAGAGACCTCCAGCTGCACATGCAAATCTCAAGGAACTGAGCAGATAAAGAATGGAGTCACAGAGCTACACGGGAGCTACAGAGCTGAAAACCACCTGCAAGGCAGCTTTCCAGAGGGAAGTGAGGGAGGCAGAGAAGGAGATTGAAAAATGTGCAGAGATGAGCGCGCGCGCGCACACACACACACACACACACACACACACACACACACACTCCACAGGGCCACACCGCCAAGGAGAAGGGGACTGACTATCGGCAAAAGCGACTTCCAGAGGTGGGAGAGGATTTGGAAACGTTTGAGTTCCACCTCATCAGAGTGGAGAGACGTTCATGAACACTCGGAGCTTTCATAAGACATCCCAGAAAGACTCCATCATAAAGTAGGACTAACCTAACCCCAAAATAAAAGCTATTCTAAACCTATGTTAGAAGACTTTAAAAAAAAAAAAAAAAAAAAAAAAAAAAAGCCTTAAAAAATTAAGCTGATTAACTACTTCCCAGAGCAAACCTCAATACTCTAGTAGGGATGATAACAAGGCTCGCTAACTCAGCTCCATAATGTTGAGCATACAATCTAAAGTGCAGGAAAATATACACAATCATGGGAAAACCCAGCCAATAGAAACACGCCCAGAAATGCTACAAACTGAGGAATGAGAGACAAGGACTTCAAACCAGCTATTATAGCATAGTTGGGAATTCAAAGAAAAACATAAACATAGGCAGTATATAGAGAATGTCAACAGAAACGTGATGGAAGCTACAAAATATCGAGATATCAAGCCAGGTTCTAGAAATACAAAAACACAAAAGACGGTGTCTGGGCCTGGGCTGTCATGGGGCCCACCAGGCCACCAGTGCACTGAGGGAACCCCAGCTCCTCACAACAGGCGAACTACTGCTTGGTACCAGAAGCTCTGGTTTACGGGATCTCAAAATCAGAAATAGGAGAAAAATCTCTTAACATAGTACAGCTCTAAAAAAAATAAAAAAAATTTAAAAAAAAAGTCTAATTCCTTGTGGTATTATTTAGGTCACTATTCAAGACAGGAAGAGAAGACTAGTATTTATGGCCTGGCAAACAGAGCCAAAACAAGTTGCAACCCACATTTAAAACATTCTCAAATGGCATATATTTTATAAAGCAATAATTGAAAAATATCAAAGTGGAACCAAACAGTTCCTATTTTAGTTTGCAGACTCTGCAATATGTAGTTTCAAAAATGCATTAACAACAATCTGGCTCCTTTTCTGCAGGCAGACACAGGAAATCTCATTTGGCATATGAGAGTTATTCCTATAAAGAAGAGTCAGATAATAAGCAAATGATCATTACCTCAAATTATATGAAATGGAAAGAAGCCATTAATGCAGCATTAAGGTCATAAATTCGTACATTTGGAAGCCAACAAAATAAAACATTAGTTCGCAAAGCATTATTATCCCATCCATGCTGCCACATTAACTGTATGCACTAAAACCTCTGACAAATATTATGATTTGTGTGAAATACAGAGGGATAAGCTTCCTATTTTCATGTTAACTTGTAGATCTTTCAGTTTACGTACTGGGTAAGAGTGGATGTCTAATGTCACAGCTCAAAAGGACCCTGCATGTCTGAATCACTCCAACATGCTGAACATGCTTCTCAGCAGCTCACCACGGGCCCCCCAAGCCCTCACCCAACAGAAGCACAGCACTGGGAAAAACATAATTGAATATCTATCCCTAAATTATCCTTCTGGGAACATCTTGATCCTTACGCATTATTTAAGCCAGGTCTGGTCTACTTTAATAAGCGCTGGTGAAGATTACAGAGACTAAATTCAGAAAATGCTAGTACTCCAAGCTTTAGAAATGCACACACACTACTCTCCTTCTATTATTCTCAACAGGTTACTAAGCAAACAGGACCTCTTATCTACCCTTATTGTTTGTGGCATGTATACACATTTGTGTGCAGTAAGAATAAAAGCATGGTGGGGGCAGGGGACACCTGGATGGCTCAGTCAGTTAGGCTTCCGACGGACTATTCTGGCTCAGGTCACAATCCCAGGGTTGTGAGATCAAGCCCCATGTCAGGCATAGAGCCCGCATAAGAATCTCTCTCCCTCTTCCTCTGCCCCCCACCCCCCACTCACTCAGTCTCACTTTCTCTTTCTCTCTCCCTCCTTCCCTCTCTCTACATACAAATTATAAATCTATATATATATACAGTCATGAACTTCTAAAACTAACTCACAGGAAATAGACAAATATACTTGGTTCACACACAAACATACAAACATTATTGTAATAGTTCTCAAGTGTCATCACCCATTTGATAGGGTCAAAAACCGTGTGCCTACTATGGTGTTAGACACCATGCTAGGCACCAGGAACCAAAAAAAAGCTGAATAAGATGGGAGCCCTGCCTTCAAAGAATTTACAGTCTAACCAGGAAACAGACAAGCATAGCAACAACTAAGGGGAAAAAAGCAGATTAGCCTATGTATGGTGATACATGTTCAAACAAGTCCAAGGAAAACATTAAGAAAGATGCACAAATGAGGAGGAAGCAGGCAGGGAGGGAGGTTTCCCAAAAGAGCTGATGCCTGAACTGAAATATGCAAGAGTCGTTAATTAAATATAAAAGTGAGAGTTTCTAGGCAAAAGGAACTATCTGTACCAAGGCGTGAAAAGCACGGGGCGGGGAGGGGGCTGGAAAAGCACAAGAGGCTCTGTGCTAGAACACGGGATGTATGGCAAGGAGATCTTAAGGGACACACAGACTGAAAGGTCAGAAAAAAATGAGCTGTACTCTACAGTCAGTGGGGAACAAACGAAAGATTTTAGGCAGATGAACAGTACTGGTAGCAGTAGCAAAAGCGATCACTTAAGGTCTCCTAAGTACTTAGCATACATCAGACATTATGCTAAGAGCTTTACATATATTAGCTCATATTGTTTCCACAACCCAATCTATAGTATTATGCCCATATTACAGATAATTGAAGCTCAGAGAGGTACGGTAACATCCAAGGTCGCATTTCTAGAAAGCAGGGGAACCAGATTTGAAGGGTAACCTGATAGAATTCTCATTTAAGAGCAATGAATCTGGTGTGAAGTGTGGATCTGTTGAGAGGCAAACAGAAGAAAACCTTGTCAGAAGACTTACTAAAAAAAAAAAAAAAAAAAAAGACAGTGAAAATGTTAAAAACCAGTGCTAGGGCTGTGATGGCAGAAGTGCAGAAATGGAGGCAAGAGATATTTTAACAGGTTCCCAGAGCTTGGTGACATTAAGCTAAGGCAATGCTTCCCCACTGTGTCGCTCACTACAACTGCAGTGAAGTATGTGTCTCTTCCCCTGATGGACTACAAACCCTTAAATCCAGGTCGTCTAAGGCTTACTCCTCACTTCACATGTAGCACCCAGGAAGAGTGTCTGGCACACAGTAGTAGCTTAATAAATATTTGTCAAAGAAGACAGAGAAGGAAAAAGGAGGAGAAAAGGAGGAGAAAAAGAAAAGAAGGAAAAAGGATTACTGGCTTGGTACAGCTAATGGTATCATTGACAATCTAGGGAACAGAGCCAAAGAACAGACTATTAGAAGGAGAAATAAGTTTATATAAACAAATAGGCAATGTCACATTTGCTTTTAAGTTGTAATATATACTATTTGTAAAGACAACTCCGTAAGAACTCTATTACTACCTTTCCTACTAGCATACGTGGAATTATAAAGTTATTAGAGCAATTCTGACATACTAACAGAATATCGCCATTCATATGAAAACTGAAAACATTTTCCAAACATATGATCTTTAATTTTCAGAACCGATGTGCATGGCCAAAAATGGCAAAAATGAGAAGGAAACTCGCCCTGAGCCACTTACTGAGGGTGCATCTGACAAGGAGCTTAAGCATTTCCTTGCGGACGTTGGGGAAAATCCTCGATATAACCAGTATTTTGTAGATTTCAAAACTATTCATGTCTTCCTTCTCCTAGCTTTCTTTCGTTGTCGAGGATTTATTTTACCCTAATGTTACTTTAAGATAAAATATGTACACCATGTTCTTCCAACTAAATGAGAAAATGTAAGTGAAACCCTAAATACAGTGGCTGGCACAGAGTAAGGACACTATAAATATTTGTTGTCACCATCGCAACAACCACGATTACCATCGTTCTCATTCCTACAACTACTACACAAACTAACTAACCCAAGGTCAGACAGATGGAACTGCAGGTCAAGTAAAACATACATGGTGGTTGCATTTATCTCCTAATTTAGCGTCCTCCTAATTCTTCTCTTCCTGTAAGGTTCCCTCTGCCTTTTCCTCCTGCTCCTGCAGAAAGAAACACGCCCCATGGCTACTCTTCTACTCATCCTTCAGGCTGATTTCCAAAGTCACTTTTTCTTAACAATCTTGTCACACAGCCCCGGTTAAACTCTCACTCTGCTCTGTATTTTTCCTTCATCAGATTTGTCACAGTTTGTACTTCTATTTTGAGTGTCTATATACCTCATGAGGTAGGGGACAGTGACTTTTTGCTCACAATCATATCCCTAGTACCCCGCAAAATGGTTCATATACGTAAAGGATAGTAATTGGTGTTGAATACGTCACCAGAAGAATGAGTAAATTCCAACACTTGACTTATGCATTTTTTTTTGCATTGAATTCAAAATAAAAGACTAGAGGTGCCTGGCTGGTTCAGTCAGTACAGCATGTGACTCATGGATCTCGAGGTCATGATTTCAAGACCCACACTGAATGTAGAGATTAAAATTTTTAAAAAGTCAAAAAAAAAAAAAAAAAAAAGATTAGGGACACAAATACTTTATCCCAAAACTGGCACAGACTTTTATTTTAAAAACAGCTTCAATTTCACATCTCTTCAAAATGGTCCAAAATGGACTAAAGCAAAACATTTTAAGACAGTAAGAGAAATCAGTTAAGATGTTTTAAAAGTATTTAATAAAGTCACAACAATCTTTGTTAATATTTAACATCTATTCTGACTTTTAAGAAATACTATTAACTGGTGCAACTTTGAAACTTCCATTTTGTAAATATTTTGGAAACTCTTACCTTGACATTTCCCAATAATGGATGTAAAATCATCTTTTGCGGACCTGCAAAATATGTATAAAATTAAGCTAATAGTTTCACCATCACAACATATTTTGTCGTACTATGAAACCCCACAAAAATGATACAAGAGACAACTTGTCTGCACAAAACTAAACCAGTCCTTCTCTCAGACATGGATTTGTGCTCAAACAAGACCCTTACATTGGCGACATTTTCTCCCAACCTTATCTCACCAGAAATGGAGCTATACCTAGAATACAGCAATACAAGAATGAGATTAAGCATGGTCTTTTAATACAATAGAGACATTGGCCCCCTCCCCAAAGATTCTGATTCAGCAAATATGGAATGGGATCCAAGAAACAATGTTTTTTTTAAAGCTCCACAGATTGATTTTGGTCACGAACCACGGTCTGTATCATATTACAAAGTTTAAATCACTTAAGAAAAAAGATCAGGGCACCTGGCTGGCTCAGTCGGGTAAGCATCTGATTTCGGCTCAGGTCATGATTTCATGGTCGTGAGTTCGAGCTCCACATCAGGCTCTGTGCTGGCAGTGCAGCTTCGGATCCTCTGTCTCCCTCTCTCTCTGCCCCTCCCCCGCTCTCTCTCAAAAATAAACATTTTAAGAGGAAAAAAAAAGGTCTTGCTTTTAATAAATCAAATAGCTTTAATAAGTGACCATATTTGTTACCAGTGACCTATTTAAAATCTGTGATCTTGAAATATATGCCTAAGTAGTTTAATTATTATATGTTCAAAAATGAAAAGTTGGTAAACCATCTAGAAAATAATTTAGTAACAATTATCTAAAACCTTAACGTCTACGGTCATTTGATCCATTGCCTCAATTTCTATAATGAAGTTATCTCTAGGAAATAATTACAGATACACACAGATCTCAAGGAAATTCATGGAGACTAACTTATGAAAGAGAAAAATATACCCAGTATAAGATTAGATTTTGCCAACTGCACTCAATGAAATATTATGCAATTACTATATGTGACATGGAAAGATGTTCATAATTTTCAAAACTTATCAAGAGAAGACATATCAAATAGAATGCAGAGTATTGTTAGACTAAGTATTACCCACACATACACACACACATACACACACACCCACACACAGAAAAATTCCAAAGAACATACAACATTTGGCTGAACTGTAATTTGTAGTTCTTCTTTCTTGAATACTTAACTATTTTCTAATATTGGTAAAGTGACTAAGCATTACTTTTAAAACAAATTTTAAACACTAATATTTTTAGCTATTTATTAAGATACCGTATTATGACAAAAGCCAATTATAAATATGTTAATAAACTTCCTCAAGAAATTGACTATTCAGCCTCCACATGGAAGAGAGAAGAACATGGTCTTTGAAGTGAAGCTGACCTGATTTCAGCTCTATCTGGGTAACCTGGACAAAATATTTATAGGAGTTTCATCTTCTTCTCAATAAAATGGGATGGGTAATAACACCTTCATTGCTTAGGGAAGGATTAAAGAAGACATTATGCATAAATTAGCACAAACTAGACCTAAGTCAGTGTTCATTTCTTTCATCCTTAATACAGATCATCACAAATAATAATTGCTCTTTCACTGAGAAAGGTGAAGGAGAGAGACATAAATTTGGTTTTGTCAAAACTTCACAAATGTATTCACTTAAGCAAATTTGGGGGCAGGTGCCTTTTTTAGAAGAGTCCCTTATTTTAATGCTTTTTACTGGGTTCTGTGATGGTTCCTAATTCCCATATTTGTAACAGCCCATAATCATAAGAAATTGTTACCTCACTATTTAGGAAAAAAGGAAACACACATTAGCCACATAATACCTACTTACTGCCAAATTACAGATTAAAGTAGCAATTCACAACAAGTCACTTTCCATCCACATGAGCCCCACACACAAGCAGGTTAGGTGTGCCAGATAAGAGCAAGTGACTGGGGCCACCTGCCACTCACCACACACACACACACACACACACACACACACACACACACACACGCAGCGGCCCTAGTCCGATCTTACAAAAGGCAGGGCTCTCTCTAAACTAAAACTAACATGTGTTTCAGCTTTCCATCTTTTTCCCTGCCATTTGCTATTTATGACTGCTTCCAAGTAACGAATAAGGACCCCAGACACTAGAGTTATCACTCATAGTCTAATACAATCAACAGTATTTCCCGAACTCCAGCGGCCTACTCCTATCACGACTGCGCCAATCTTGCATCGGACGTGTTCTTCACACCGGAGTACAAAATACACGTGGAGGGGCGCCTGGGTGGCGCAGTCGGTTAAGCGTCCGACTTCAGCCAGGTCACGATCTCGGGGTCCGTGAGTTCGAGCCCCGCGTCAGGCTCTGGGCTGATGGCTCGGAGCCTGGAGCCAGTTTCCGATTCTGTGTCTCCCTCTCTCTCTGCCCCTCCCCCGTTCATGCTCTGTCTCTCTCTGTCCCAAAAATAAATAAACGTTGAAAAAAAAAAAAATACACGTGGAAGAGCAAGAACAAAGGTCTTAAGTATTCAGGTTCGGCCACCGTTGACAGGGTTTACTTTGAGGATCTACCCCACCCCTTTTCCTTTAATGATGACTCCACATCTTCGCTCAGACTCTCCTTTCAGGTCCCTACAAACTGTGTGTGTCTGTTAATTCAGCAGAAGGAACGGACTGCCAAGGCTGAGCAGTCAGCGGACTATACCCGGTGAGGCACTCCCCGCGTCTGCTGCCTCTGTCCACTCGCAAACACCTTACTCATTCAGCAAACGTCAACTAAGCACCGATTATGTTCAAGGAAATATCCAGTGCTCGGGAAAACAGACAGGGCCTGCTTCCAAGGCACACAGTGTAGCTGGACTCACAGACACCAGAGCCCATTCACACTGAATTTTGAGGAAAGGACAACCCTGGGGTTGTGCAAAGCAGCGGCGCTAACTAGACCAGGGGAAACCCACATGTAAAAATACAAGCATACATGGCTAAACAACGCGACCAAAAGGTAGTATGCATTCCTGGATAAGAGCAGGAAGACCGAAGCTGGGACAGCAGACTTCAAATCCTCAAGAAAGAAATTTAACCATTTGTGTCAGCTTCCTCATTTCTAAAATGGAAAAAAATAGCAAAAGCTACCTCACGGGGCTTCTGCAAGGATGAAATGAATTAACACCTGTGAAGTACTTGCAAGGGTGCCCAACGTCATCGGTGTTATCTTATCACAAAGTACAGTACTGTGTTGATTATTTCAGGAGCGTAAAGGGGAGGATCCATAGGAAGTATGTTCCTGAAAGGCTTCCTGGTGGAATTCATGCTCTACCATGTAAGAGACCTCAGATACACTAATGTGACCAAAAGCTTTTGCAAATTACAGACCAGATGACCAAGATTTCGATGAGCATCACTTCGGCTGCCTGGAAATCCTCCCTCAGCCCCTCATCTCGATCACCACCTACATGAATGAATTCCTAGAGCTGGATGTATGTACAAGTTTTATAAATATTTTACACTCTACCAATCCAGTAGCAAATCCTTTTATAAAAACAAATGATTTTTTTATTCCTTTCATCAAAAATGTTATCAACAAGCTCTAGAGACCCCCGGTCAAACTCCTCTTCACTGGCCCAAATATCAATCCCATCCCCACACGCACATTCTGACCCTAACACCTAAAATCATTCCACGGATGCTCTCATTTCACGGGAGAAAGATGGAGGTTTTGACAACTAACAGCTGTTTTTGTACAGTCACACCACAAGTACACATCTCAGACAGATTACACGTCACTACAGCACACGGAGAGCAAGTGCGAACCCATTTCTACCAGCAGTGCCAAGTTCAAAACTGTGCCAGCTTGACGCTCACTGATGCTGTGAAAAAAAGAAGGGTCTGTTTTTTAAAGCCATGCCAAATTAAACAATGCAGTTTTTTTTTAATGTTTCTTTCTGGGGGCGGGGGGAGGGAGGGAGGTGGGGAGAGAGAGGGGGAGAGAGAGGGGGAGAGAGAGGGGGAGAGAGAGGGGGAGACAGAGGGGGAGAGAGAAGGGGGAGAGAGAAGGGGGAGAGAGAGGGGGAGAGAGAGGGGGAGAGAGAGGGGGAGAGAGAGGGGGAGAGAGAGGGGGAGAGAGAGGGGGAGAGAGAGGGGGAGAGAGAGGGGGAGAGAGAGGGGGAGAGAGAGGGGGAGAGAGAGGGGGAGACAGAGGGGGAGACAGAGGGGGAGACAGAGGGGGAGAGAGAGGGGGAGACAGAGGGGGAGACAGAGGGGGAGACAGAGGGGGAGACAGAGGGGGAGACAGAGGGGGAGACAGAGGGGGAGACAGAGGGGGAGACAGAGGGGGAGAGAGAGGGGGAGAGAGAGGGGGAGAGAGAGGGGGAGAGTGCACACACGTGTGCAAGCAGGGGAGGGGGAGAGAGACAGACAGACAGACAGAATCTGAAGTGGGCTGCAGGCCCTGAACTGTTAGCACAGAGCCCCACGTGGGGCTTGAACCCACGAACCATGAGATCATGACCTGAGCCGAGGTCTGGTGCTTAACCGACTGAGCCACCCAGGCGCCCCAAACAATGTAGTTTTGAAAGCCTGTCATTAGTGCCAATCCTCTCCATCCGAGGATTTCAAGAGGGATCACAAAACGAAGCCTCCCCATCTGAAGTCAATGCCCCAATGGGGGCAAGCCCTCTGTCCACTCCCCAAAAAGGTGAGGGGTCCAGTTCTGTTTGAATAACTGGAAAAAGAAAGAAACTGCACAAAAAGCTAGCACCAGGGTGGGAACAACTGAATGCACGTTATACTATGTTTAATCAAAAATAATGAAGTATCAGTAAAAAGTTTTGACCGATATCCTAAAATTCTGATCTCCTTACTTATTTTTTGAAAACCAAGAGTCGGGCCTTGCCTGCAGAAAGAAGTAGCCTCGAATTTTAGAAGTTCAACACATTTAGTCTGCTAGTGCTAATTTCCAAAAAAAAAAAAAAAAATTAACTAGTTTTCCTGAGTTACTTTCTGTTGTTGCTACTTCTTTCACAACTGATATATTACTTAAAAATAAAGTACATGAGGGGCGCCTGGGTGGCGCAGTCGGTTGAGCGTCCGACTTCAGCCAGGTCACGATCTTGCGGTCCGTGAGTTCGAGCCCCGCGTCAGGCCCTGGGCTGATGGCTCAGAGCCTGGAGCCTGTTTCCGATTCTGTGTCTCCCTCTCTCTCTGCCCCTCCCCCGTTCATGCTCTGTCTCTCTCTGTCCCAAAAATAAATAAAAAACGTTGAAAAAAAAAAATTAAAAAAAAAATAAAGTACATGAAAAGCTCAGCTTAGAGAAGACTTTCAAATGTGTATATAATACCGACGAATGTCTCAAAAGGACAGAGAATATCACTGGTCTCAAGTAATACGTACTCTTCGTCTTGCAGACTCACATTCCACGTACAGCTTTAGGCCAACAGAGCAAGGCGGCCCCTACTTTTTCAATACCTTCTTGAGCATCTGTTTTAGTGGACTTAGCAGTGACCAGTCAACCAAGAGTGACTCCCAGAGTTCTGAAGATGTGCCTGGTCTACTGAAAAAGTAAAACTGCCCAAGGGAGAAGGGAGGGATCTGGGGAAGGAGACCATGTGACTCTAACAAAGCATCCTTTGTCCTGTAATTGGCAGAAGTTGCCGTTTGACACCAACCCACAAAATTATGGGAGTTAAGAGCAAAAGCCCTTTAAATAAGCCCTTCAAAAAACTTAGTTCCCATAAATGAAGGAAAATTTTCTCAAGGGAAAATTCTGAATAGGAGTAATATTAACAATTACCTGATCTCCACACACTGATCTTGAACGGCAGCCAAAATTTTTCCATTGCTTTCATAGAGAGGGGAAAAAAAAAAATTACGTGAATATTTGTAGCCGTCTTCAAAGATGAAATTATTCTAAGAAGTTAAAAATTATTTTTTATCTTTTTCACACCTTCAATTATCCAACTTTTGACCTCAAAATTAAACGAGCATAAAAGGTACCAAAGTGTGCACAAAGTGATTCAATACAGTGGAATTCATTGAAGAGACACAAATAATATGTAACAAATAATATGTAAAAGGAATTTATATACAATAAAAAACAAACAAGAATGCAAGACAAAAGGACCCCAATATCCATAACGAAACTGAAGTGCTAACCCCACTAAAGAAAACTGTATCAATTTTTAATACCTTACCTTGCAAGTACCAAATGCCAATGTATCTGTTTATTAACCAAGCGAACCAGTCCATCAGGGAGCAAAAAAGGCACAGGGCTGAAACAACACATTAACCAACTTAAAATCTAATCAGAAAAAATACATATAAGTAGATAAATGTTATAAAAAGCATACAGATCTATATAACAAGAGAGGATTTTTTTTTTCCACTAAAATATAAAATTCGAATATGGGCAAACCTAAAACCCAAAGTTACTAATTGCTTATCTGAAACTTCTGACCAGGTACATAACTCTTTTTCCAGAAAAACATGGTGGTATATTCAAAAGTATAAATGTTACAAGCTTTCTAAGGAAAGGTTATGGATGATGCCAGTAACATAGCAGAGGTGAGCTTGTAAGAAACCTTTCCTTCTATGCTTGCCTAGAAATTCTGACTCAACGGTAACAAATTTCTTAAGAAAGAAAGAGAAATCTCCAAGCACTAGAAATGAAAAGGGAACTTAAAGTTAGAATTGGCTACAGATATGAAATCAGGAGGGAACACCTGCGACAGAAAATGAGCCGCGGGGCACAGGGAGAACAGGAGTTGGAAGGGAGACTCCTGCGAAGGCCAGCACCCATCAGAGACTGCACGTCGACGGAAGAGCCGGAGCCTCCCAGGACCCCAGGGGAGGGGGGGAGGGTGTTCTAGAAGCTCATCTGAGTCTAGAATTTGGTCTGTGGGGGCATGGGAATGAACTCCCCTGTGAAAAAACAAAACCCCAAGCCTTTACTACATGCAAGATCAGACCGCGATGTCAAATTCACTCAAGTGGTGCAAGAGTAGCTAAGCGGAAGCTCACACTAACATCATTCACAAAAGACAGGAGGGAAGGATCCACCGCGGGTGCGTGAGCAGATACAACAAAGCAAGAGTGACAGAGTGACACAGGAGGAAATCAAGACAATAGGTGGAAAAGAATAAAGAAAACAAGCTAGTGAAAGAAAAAAAAAAAAACAACAAAACAAAAATTGTGTAAAATAGAAAGCAAAAAAAGTAGGCTAAAAAGATCTGTAATTAAAATATATCGGTGGGCGCCTGGGTGGCTCAGTCTTTAAGCATCTGACTTCTGCTCAGGTCATGATCTCATGGTTTGTGAGTTCAAATCCCACATGGGATGAGCTCAAGCCGCTTTTCTCTCTCGCTCTCCTCATTCTCTCTCTCTCTGCCCCTCACTCACTTGCGCTTTCTCTCAAAAAAAAATTTTTAAAAACAAAATAAAATGACAATACTTGTTTTAGATAAATAAAATATGTCAGTAATGGGGCTCCTGGTGGCTTAGAACTCACTTGGGATCCTCTCTCTACCTGTCTCTCTGTCCCTCCCCCACTCGCATACACTCTCTTGTTCTCTCTCAAAATAAACAAACTTTAAAACCAGTTAAAAAATACATATATACATATATATCAGTACTATATGTTCAGTGTACTTGCATTCATTTCTAAAACACAAAATATTTAATACCATGGTAGTTACACAAATACCGTAACAAAGATAGGAAACACGCATGTGAGTGATAGCATCAACAGATGGAAGAGAAGAATATCCATCCTCTCCAAGGGAAGTGAGGGGGGGGCACCTCAAGTTGTAACATTTTGCACAAAGAGAGAGAAGGCTATCTGGAGCAAACAACTGCCTAAATCACGTGGAGGCATATGTGCCTACACAAGTAGATAATATAATAAACCTGTTATAACTTACAGTATCTATAATTCTGTTTGTAATATTTCATACTTAAAAGAGAAAAAAAAACTTTAAAAGAAAAAGCCACTTGAAACAAATATTGGCCCCAAAACCTTTAGTTTTAATTACCATAAACTGAAAGAGCAAAAACTGAACTTTTTTCAGTTAACTTCACGTTACTTATGAAAGTAACAAAACATATCCTCCAGAAGATTAGACAATCACTTCAAGGTGCACTGGCCTATCTGGATATTTTCTGCCCACACTTCCCAAAGATGTTCAGGACTAGCAAGCTAGATCACCCAGTGAGCTCAGGAAAAAATAGCCTACTTCTAAACTCCTCTCCCATCCTTGCCCCTCCCTCCACTCTCATCTCTTTACCCTATCATACTCCACAGCCCCTAAAAAACAAGATTAAATTTACACACACACACACACAAAGCAAAAAAACATCAGAGCTAATCCTAGAGAAGAGCTAAAGGTCTCTATTATCTCTGGAGCGTTTAAGATTAAATGTCCTTAAGGGAAAAAAAAATCTGTGTTAAATAAATCTATAAAACAATCCCTATATACCTATCTAAGAGCAGACCTGTATCATTTGTCAGAATGATCATTTGTTTCTTTTAAGGCTGAAAATTTGCACCATTCCTAAAACATCCTTAACACTAAAAAGAACTAAAAAGTCCCCAAGAACAGAAACATAAAGGACCCCCTGCCCCCCCCCCCCATGCACAGCAACTGAATACTGATCACAAGAGTTGTTGATCCAGTAAAAAACAAAATTGTTCTTAAAAAGATCCCCAAGCTACAGACACATCATGTGGGCATTCAAGATAAGGCTGAGAATACTCAGAGAAAGCAGAAGTCATCCTGAGATAGTCTTTTTTTTTTTTATTAAAAAAAATTTTTTTTTTCAACGTTTATTTATTTTTGGGACAGAGAGAGACAGAGCATGAACGGGGGAGGGGCAGAGAGAGAGGGAGACACAGAATCGGAAACAGGCTCCAGGCTCTGAGCCATCAGCCCAGAGCCCGACGCGGGGCTCGAACTCACGGACCGCGAGATCGTGACCTGGCTGAAGTCAGACGCTTAACCGACTGCGCCACCCAGGCACCCCGAGATAGTCTTAATAAGGACTAAGGAACAAAAATTACCCTAAGTCAACTGAGCTACCTTGTCACTATATCAAATGTTTGAGAAGGTCTATTTTATTCACTGGAATGTCAGCATCTGTATCACAATTTGGGATTCAATTCTGAAAACTCAAATCATAAATAATATTTGTATTTGACATTCATACTATTCTCTGAAGCGACACTCACCTGTACCAGATGTATTGGCGTAAAAATAATAAACGATCTGTAATAAAAATAGCAAAACCAAATATGAATCAGCTATTCTTTAGGAATCACTTTCAAATAGCTTCATCAACAATACACCTAAAATATACTGCTGAGTCATTACAAAATATGTAGAACAAAATTCTTAAAATAAGGGAATATAATCTAATATGCACTGTAACTCTTATAATATCATGTACTTTTTTATATTAAGGCCCAAGTTTTTGTTACTCAAAACTTTGAAGGATTTTCTAACAGTATAAAAAAGTAAAGGTGGTTTGAGATGTAAATTTCACTGAACAGGCTTTAATAAAACCATACAGTAGAAGTCACAGTAACCACCCTTTAAAACCAAAATATTTGTACAAAAATTAAGATACTATTATATTTTGTAGCAAAGATTTTAAAAAATAATACCTAAAATGCAGAAGTCAAGCAGACACAAATCTCTAACACACTGAAAATTAAGGGACACCTCACTTAAGTCGAGTCAGGAGGCCAGAAGGGAGAGCAGTACCACTTGACATTAACTACAAGAAGCATCAGACAGACCTCAACAGAAGAGTCATCAACAAGAAAATATCCTGTTACAGGCCCCAACAAGGAAGAGATGTACTGTCACATCGCCAATAAGAAATCGACTACCTCTGCAATTCAGGCAATGAGAAACCATCATCACCCAGAACTCTTTTCTCCAATGGCTTTTTAGTTCAAAACAACTCCTCACAACTACTTCCTCCTCCAGAAAATAACGTTCCCCTCCTCTGTTGAACTTGGCTGTAGTTTTGCTGTAACTTGCATGTCCTGAATTGCAATTCTGTTATTCCTGAATAAACCCATTTTTACTGGTAAAATAACTGACAGTTTTATTTTTAAGGTTAACTATCCTATTGACAAATAATGTTTTATATGATCCTATCAAAATGTGTATGTGTGGCAGCACCTGTCGCTCAGTCAGTTGAGCATCCGACTCTGGATTTCGGCTCAGGTCATGATCTCCCAGTTTGTGAGATCGAGCCCCATATCAGGCTCTGTGCAGACACTATGGAATCTGCTTGGGCTTCCCTCTTTCTCTCTCTGTCTCTCTGTCTCTCTCTCTCTGTGTGTCTCTCCACTGCTTACACACACCCCCTTTCTCAAAATAAATAAGCATTAAAAAAATTGAAAAAAAATAAAACGTGTATGTGTATGTGAACATGTAGATGTGTAGCAATGAAAAAGATCTGAAGGGCAACAGGTTTTCTCTGGGTGGTAAAATGAGAAATTGTTCATTCAAGTTTGTGGTTTTCCATATTCTTTAAATTTCTCTAAATGAATTTTATCACCTGGGTACATTTTCTAAACTTTCAAAATTTCAAAACATTAGTCACAATGAAAACTGAATATGCTAGCACTTGTATCAGAAAATAATCTTTATCAGGAGATAAAATAGTTAATTTCAAGTACTCGACTCCTTTGAAACTGAATCTTCTCTGTGTAAGTAGCTCAAATTCACCAGCGTTACGAGGATGAGCTTTGGAGGCAGAAAGGCATGCAGTCAAATTCCAAATGAATTATCCTGGGCAAGTTTCCTCATCTAAAAACACGAAGTCATAACAGTACCTACCTTGCTGGTCTGGTAAAGACTGTATCAATAAATGTACATAAAGTCCCCATAGCACAAGTTTAGCAACAAGTGCTGAAGACTTGCTCTGATACCGTGAGCTCGTATGTATATGTAAACTCTGCCAACAGTTACATGAATGCTCTGGTTGATAAAATATTTAATCTGAAGAACTCTGGCCAGATGTAGCAGAAATATCGTGTAAACCACTTAAAACAGCTGGTCATTGTCTTTTCACTTTCAATATCTAGACTCTCTGGGACCCATACTGGATTTGATTTTCTTCATTTCTTCTAGAATACATTCATAATGGTTAAAGTTAAGCCATATTTTAGCTCTCAACTGCATTAAAAATGTGTGTATGCACATATATATCGGCATATACACCTATATACCCATATATCATACATAATTAATATGCATACATATAAAAAATTAAATTCAGGTAACATGTATGCTATTCACTTTTATCAGGCTTTCCGTTATAAGTCTAAAGAACATTTTTAAAACTCCTAAAGTTTCAAAAACAATAAAGTTACAAATGAAATGGGAAAAAAATTATCTGCTCTTATCATTATATAGAGAAAAATAAATAAGCTCCATTACCTCTAATTGCTTTGGTGATGATAAAGGATGCACCATGTTTTCGGTTGCCTCTAGACTGCAATTGGAAAGAATGATGTATCACATTTGAGAATTTTCTTGTGATACTTACACAACATGTAAAATTATATTCTTTTGCTAATGCTCAGTACAGGGCACAGCTACCAGTATTTAAAAACTACTATTCAGAGACAAAAGAAGGAAAAACAGGACTGAAAACAGTGGGAGCAAAACTGAGCACAGTGGAGTTATAGGCATTTGTCAGCACAAACTTTGCTAGGGAATACAAAGATTCAAGATGGAAAGTCAAATACCAAACATCACGTAATTAATTTCTCTTTAACATGTATACATTTTTGAAAGACAGAGACAGAGCATGAGTGGGGGAAGGGCAGAGAGCGAGGGAAACACAGAACCTGAAGCAGGCTCCAGGCTCTGACTCATCAGCATAGAGCCCGATGAAGGGCTCAAACTCAGACTGCAAGATCATGACCTGAGCTGAAGTCGGACCTTTAACCAACTGAGCCACCCAAGTGCCCCTCAAACACCAAACAGCAAAACACCAGCCCAAGACCATACTAGTTGCCAGTCCAGCACAGGCTATTTGGGTGGGTTACAGTGGCCTAAAATAAGTTTTGCTTGGAAAAGTGGTCATACGGATTAATAAACTCGTATCTTGGGAGGCAAGCTTATTATTTGTTGTAGGCCCACAGAGGAAATCCTACTAACACACTGATATACAATTGCTGTATTAAATAGTTCCTTAAGTATAGACTAAACCGAGTAGGGTAAACAATAGCAGAAGCAACAAATAATGAATAAAACGCAGCACAGAAAAATGATTCCATTCCACAAACATGAACTGATTATCCGCTTTGCAGTTAAGACACAATTTGGTCCCGGGGAGGGTTATAAAGATGAATCAGATGCAATTGCCCTTCCAAGAGCTTGAAGTTAGACAGCTGAAATCAATAGAACCAAAAAAAAAAAAAAGTGCTCCGAGGTTTCAATGTAAGCTGATACTCTGCTTCTTTTTTTAATCAATTTAAAATGTTAAGCATTCTGAAACATTCCTGTAATTAACCAGTGGGTGCTACGCAGTCAAAACCAGTATTTGTTCAACCAATAACAGCAGCAACAACATCCTAGCTGCAGGACCTACAATATTCACTTTGTTCAAGACAAACATAAAGTAAATACTGTACTCGAAAAACAGTAGTATGTATGCAGATCTCTGCCAGCCTAAAAAATACATTATTCAAGACAAGCAGAAACTGCAAGGGGGAAGGAGGTTAAAGAAAAACTACAAACTTTATAGGAAAATGAGTAGTTTCTCCAGTAAAGAAACACCCAGGAAAGATGTGAAAAAAGAATCCATATGGTGGGACTGCCTGATTTTAATAAAAGTCCTTTTGGCTCTTGCTGCATCCTCTGAGTCGAAAATAATGACTGGCACAAGTTAGGCACTCAAAAAACGTGTTGAATAAATGTGGGTTCCTGGCCCCTACTATTCACCTTGCGCTGAGAGGCCCCTCTCTACGGAATGACTGCAGACCCTAAGGTCCAGCGCAGGTTACCAACCTCTAGAACCCCTTCTTTAGCAGGAAACCTAACTGCGGATCAGCACCCCCTCACTTTTCCCTCTGGCAGCATTCTGTTCACACCACCAGCACAGCGCAATTACGCTAAGTGATGAAAAATGTTTACTGGACTGGCCCCAGTCTAGACTGCAGGCACCACAAAAGTTATTCACCTTCCTGTGCCCAGCGCCCAACACGGTATTTGGGACACGGACGGACATACAAGCACACTAAATGCTTCTTTACTGAAGTACACAGGAATGGGCGCAATTCAGCCCCAAGGAGTAAAGGTTTCAGTGGCGGCCCTCCAGCTGCTGAGATGACTGTAGGGTCCTGGAAAGTTCTCCCGCTGCAGATGAGGCTCAGCCCTGGTCAGCTCTTGCCTCGCCTTCCTGAAAGGACCACCCAGAGTCCAGACAGCAGAAAGACCCTGGAGTCCCAACGCTGTGCCTCCCCCTCCAAATACAATGAAACTGAGACCCAGAGCCCGAGGTTCTATCCCGACAACAGAATTGGGAGCCCAGGAGGGATCTCAGGTACCCCTGCGTTAGCGGAACCAGACCCCAGCTAGCCCGCGGTGCCGTTGCCAAGGCGACGGTACAAGCGGCGGAACCTTGCTCCCCCTCCCACCCAGCTCCACTCCCCTACGTGGCTCTAGATTACGTGGCTCTGCCCGGACAGCGTCCGCGCCATGCTGGCCGCAGCTCTGGAGGGGCCTGGTTCACCTGCACTTCTGTCTCCGAGGGCCACTCGGTGTTGACCAACAAGTCATAGAGAATCGTCTCCTCCTCAGCCTCCGCGGCGCCTGGATTCACCGCCGGCGCTGACTCGAAGGCCGCCATGTTCGCGGGGCAACTGAGCCACCGGGTCAGGGCCACTACGGCATCCCGCCAAGGACAAGCTTCCTGCACCGCGGCTGCTTAAGACTCCCTGGGAGGGGTGGAGTTAGCTGGGCGTGGAGCTGGGCGTGGAAAGGAAGTGCTAGATTAACCCTTTAATGAATAGGAAGGACGGTGACTTTGGCTTGTCTGGAGTACGATTTAGGTCCTGGTCCCGGTGCACTGCCTGTTTATTAATCTGCGTCAGATGCGCCAAGTCTGAGCCCCTCGTATCCAGCCAGCTTCTATAAAACAAAAATGGTGAAAGTATCTCCCTAAGATGCTAACATTCATTCGTGTATTTGTTGGCAAATGCATAGAAAGAGTGCAAACTGTTTTTTTTTAATAAACACCAAAAATGATGCAACTCGGTAGATACTAAGCCAATGATTGCTGTCAGACGAATAATGCTATAGGAGCTCAGAAAAGGCAACAAAGTTCAGAGAGTCTGGAGCGGCTTCCCGGAGGAAGTGGAGCTTGTCCTGGGTCTTTAATATTAGGCAGAATTAAGAAGGTTTGGGGAGAGCGTCTCAAGCAAGCAGAAATGGGATGGGCGAAGACAGGCAGAAAAATATACAGTTGAAAGAGCACAGGCAGCTGAATAGAGCCCAAGTGAGAAAAGGGCATGGAGGCAAGAAACTGGCAATAATACATTGAGAACCTACTTGGAGGGAGCTAAAATGCCAGCCTCGTTTGTTCATTTATTCATTTAACAAGTGCCTCTATGTGGAAAGCCCTGTACTTGAAAGCAGAGCTTATTGTAAACCTAATGAATGTACAGTGTGCAAGGAATTAGCCTGTCTCACATTCAAAAGAAACACAAATACTGCACATTTCCTGCAGGAATTAAATTGCACAATATCCATCAAGATGCGTTAGGCAATAATGCAATTAAAAGCCTCAGCTGGGAAGCCTAGGCCTCCCATTTATTTCCAAGTTAAATGACCTTAAAGCCTGCCCTATTTCACCTACCAGCCCCCCTTGCCTCTCATCTCCTCTCCTGCTCCTCCCCCCTCCTCCCACCACCTTCAGCCACAGGGGCCTCTCTCCTTCTGAACACACCAGGCACATTTCCCCTGCAGGGACTTTACGTGGGCTGTCCCCTCTATTTAGAAGGTTTTCTCCCAGGTATTTGTCTGTGTCTCTCCCTTATTTCTAAGTTTTTGCTCATATGTCACCTTATCTCTGAAGCCTATTCTGATTGCTCGTTTTTAAATTTGCAACCACCTGCTCTGAACTGTAGATCTCCCGTAACCTTCTCTGCTTTTTTCCGTAACACTTATCACCCAAAACGCTATATACTGTGTTTTATTGTATTTGTTTATTGTCTGTCCCCATTCACTAAAATGTAGGCTCCGCCATAACAGAGTGCACTACTATATGCATACAGATGTTAAAATGGAAAAAACTCAGCTTTTCACTTGTGTAGGGAAAATCCAGTTCTTCCCTACTACGTGTGTCTTCCCTGCGAGCCTCCTACTCACACACAACACTTCTGGTTACTAAATGTGCAGAGGTTTTTCCCCACACCATCAAGCAATTCTCAGACCAGCAAAGTCTCCAGGAATTCAACACTATCAAACCAGAGATAGAATCAGATTCCACGGGTTAAGGGCTCAATCTCACAAGACTTACCCCTGTCCAACACACACACACACACACACACACACACACACACACACACTCCCAAACATACACTTCAGATGCCAGTTGCAAGCCCAAGGTATCACCTGTGCTTCTGTGTAAGTACTGCATGCTAACCAATTATGCCATTGGAGCACCTTATCACTTGTGCTTCTGACCAACCAGCTATAGATCAGAGATTCCAAAGACACCTCCCCCACCTCAGGTCCAATTAATTTGCTAGAGCAATTCACAGAACTCAGGAAAACACCTCGGTTTACCAGATTGTTAAAGCATGTGATAAAGGATACAGATGAACAGCCAGATGAAGAGACATAGGGCGAGATCTCAGAGGGTTCTGAGTGCAGGAGCTTCTGTTCCCTGGAGTTGGGGTACATCACCGCCCCCCCCCAGTGTGGTTGTATTCATCAGCCTGGAAACTCTCCAATTCCCTGACTACTGAGATTTTTATAGAGGTTTCCTCATGAGGCATGATCAATTATTAATTCAATTCAATTTCCGGCTCCTCTCCTCTCTCTGAAGAATGGAGGATGGGGCCGAAAATTCCAAGTTTCTAATCATAGCTTGGTCTTTCTCGTGACCAGCTGCCATTGAGGAGTCATCCAGGGGCCCACTCAGACTTACTTTTGTTAGAACAAAAGACACTCCTCATGCTCTTATCACTTAGGAATTTACAAAGTTTTAGGAGCCCTGGATTAGGGACAGAGTCAAAGACAAATATTAGAACAAGAGATACTCCTAGTATTATCATTTAAGAAATTATAAGGATGTTAGGAGCTCTGTGCTAGGAACCAGGGGCAGAGATCAATACATGTATTTTCTATCATCTCACACACACTATATACATCCCTGCCACATCCCCCAGAATATATTAACAGCACCTGGCACAGAGCGCAAGACAAAATACATATTACTTGTTGAATAAATGAAAAACTTCCCCCCAAACCTTTTTTTATATGTTGTTTCCCCCTAAGTACTTTTCTTCAGAGCAGCAGACACCAGACATGTGCATGCAGATGTTGTATGCAATAGAATACAAAGGGGTAGGAGCTCCATTTATTCAGAACGCACAGTGAGGGTGGTCCCTGAACTTGCGCGGCCTCAGTCCTGCCCTCTCCCAAGTCTGGGCACCAGGGCTATCCACTCCTCCCTATCTAATCCGAGTATTTTGTTTTTATTTTATTTTTTTTACAACGTTTTTTTATTTTATTTTTGGGACAGAGAGAGACAGAGCATGAACGGGGGAGGGGCAGAGAGAGAGGGAGACATGGAATCCGAAACAGGCTCCAGGCTCCGAGCCATCAGCCCAGAGCCTGACACGGGGCTCGAACTCACGAACCGCGAGATCGTGACCTGGCTGAAGTCGGAAGCTTAACCGACTGCGCCACCCAGGCGCCCCTCTAATCCGAGTATTTTGGGCAGAGAATGAGACTGCTTTCTGTTTCATCCATGCCCTTCATGACCTCCACCTGATCAAGTACACAAGCAGCCAGGGGGCTCCTGGCCAAGCTGACACAGGTGCTTCCTTCTCAGCTGGTGTGTGAAGAGAACAAGTGCAAACATATCACCAAGAAAATGTGTTTCTTTTGGCATCATCGCACTGTATTAATTGCATTATCCATCGTCACCCCGACCCCACTTGCCCGAGCTTATACAACAGAACAGGAAACATAAGGCCATGCCTAAGTGATCCATGCAAGCCTCTATTCTGAAGAAACAAAGAGCATGGGCTGAAACTACATTATTTGACTGTACATTTAACTCGGAGCAATTTCCAGAGGGGAAATTCCACTCCCAGAGATGCTCTGAGCAGATAGGTAGGCAGGTTATGAAGCCCTCTTCATCACTATTTAATATCTGGGAAAGCCCAGGAAAGAGAAAGTGAGGTGATCACTAAAAGGAAAGAAAATGGAAAGAATATGTTCTGTATGTCCTGAGAAGAGCTCCAAGTGTAGAGCATCAGACACTGGGGTGGACAAGAAAGGCAGAGAAGTGATCAAAGTTCAAATCAAAGTTCAGCTGAGTCTAAGGATCAGGATGATTTAAGACAGATGGGGGGCTCGAGCCGAAGTGCTAATTGATTTTCAGTAACTGTCTGGTTAATTGTCCAAACTGAGACACTTTGAGAATGAAAAGATATGATTTTAATAATTCTATTAGGAAAATAGGAATGAAACAGGACTATCCTGGGCAAACTAAGATGATGGGCACACTAATTTAGAGCAAGAGAGTTGTGATAGAGTGAAGAGGGTGTGTGTATTTCATAAGTACAGCAAGACTCTTTTCCTGATTCTCTTAGTGTGACTGATGTAGTGACAGCGACCATTCTTTTTTTTTTTTTTTTTAATTTTACTTAACATATGGTATGGTATTGGTTTCAGGAGTAGAATTCAGTGGTTCATTATTTACATACAACACCCAGTGCTCATCATAACAAGTGCCCTTCTTAATCCCCGTCACCCATCTAGCCCATCCCTCTCCCTCCTCCATCAAACCTCATTTTGTTCTCCACCTTTAAGAGTCTCTTGTTAGTTTCCCTTCCTCCTCTTACCCCCCTTCCCCTATGTTTTGTTTCTTAAATTCCACATATGAGTGAAATCATGTGGTATTTGTCTTTCTCTGATTGACTCTTCATTTAGCATATAATACATTCTAGCTCCACCCACATTGTTGCAAATAGCAAGATTTCATTCTTTTTGATCGCCGAGTAATATAATATTCCATTGTGTGTGTGTGTGTGTGTGTGTATCACCTCCTCTTTATCCATTCATCAGTCAATGGACATTTAGTCTCTCTCCATAGTTTGGCTATTATTGATAATGTGGCTATATACTGCTATATACATTGGGGTGCATGTACCCCGTTGAATCTGTATTTTTGTATTCTTGAGGTAAATACCTAATAATGCAATTTCTGGATAGTAGGGTAGTTCTATTTTTATCTTTTTGAGGAACCACCATACTGTTCTCCAGAACGTCTGCTCAGCTTTTAGCTTTTGGATAATTGTTTCAATTGCTCTCCCTTCACTCAAGTCATGTAATTCTAGTGGGGCTGCCAATCCGCAAACTCTGCCTCTTCAATCCATATCTCAGAGAGCCCCATTCCTCTGACCTCAAGCATTGGGTAGAGAATTCTTCCCTGGGATGGATGGATGGATGGAAGGAAGGAAGGAAGGAAGGAAGGATTTAAAATGGAAATGGAGGAAAAAGCACCTTTCTTTTTTGGATCACAGAGTTTGAAGGACACAAATTGGGAGTTTTAGCAGTCATCTTACCACACACAAAACCCTATCTGCATGGAAAGACAATGAAGCCAGTGAGAATGAAAAAAAACAAAACAAAACAGAGAGATAAAGACTTCATTTGATATTAACATGCCTGAAACATGGGGCGCCTGGGTGGCGCAGTCGGTTAAGCGTCCGACTTCAGCCAGGTCACGATCTCGCGGTCCGTGAGTTTGAGCCCCGCGTCAGGCTCTGGGCTGATGGCTTGGAGCCTGTTTCCGATTCTGTGTCTCCCTCTCTCTCTGCCCCTCCCCCGTTCATGCTCTGTCTCTCTCTGTCCCAAAAAAAATAAACGTTGAAAAAAAAACATGCCTGAAACAAGTGACATCTGTGTACTCCTGTCTTCCTAGCTAAGTGAGCCAGTGCATTCATCTTAAGTTAATTTGAGTTGAATTTCAACACATTAAAATCACGTCTTTCAACATTTCTACCAACTGAACTTGCAGATTTATCTAATTTAGAATCTATATTTACTATATGGATATCTGCAATGCTGCTTCTGAGTTGTTAATAATATATAAATGGTATTACTGCATGAATACATTGATAGTATTCATGGCTTATAAAACTCTCATCCTCATGAAAAACTGAAGCTCAGAACAATCCTAGATCACAACAGATCCAAAATTCAAACACACTTCATCAGGTCTTGATCCTGTGCACTTTTCCCCACACCATAGCACATATACCAGGGTATAGATGGAGCCCTTAGATGGTTGAAAGTGGAAATGCGTTGTTTTGAATGACAAGTACCAACATGTGGAATGGGAATATTGTCAACCTGTTCTGTCGCTAGGGAAAGTAAATATATTGTGTATTAGACTTTGTTTGCCAAATGCTACCATGATCATCCAACATACTTCTTAATTTAGCTGAGAGTCCAGGCCTGGTTTGAAGATGGTTTAAATCATGAATAAGTTATTCTCAAAGCACATTATGTTTTCCAAATAACTAACACAGATAGTAACTCTGTGAGCTGCTAAGTAAGATTGAAATAAAAACTGAGACAATTCCAAGATAGGCATTTTAAAGAGAAGCAATCTGATGTTTTTATAAGCCTTTGTTGAGGGGAAGGTAAAAAACAGGAAATAATTTTTCATTCTGAGGTGCCTGGGTAGTTCAGTTGGTTAAGCATCTGACTCAGCTCAGGTCTTGATCTCAGGGTCACGAGGTCAAGCTCTGCATTGGGCGCCACCCTGGATATGAAGCCTACTTAAAAAAAATTTTTTTGTTTCTTCCTACCCTTACATCATATCATTACACCTCAGATGAACTAAAATATAATTCCCCTTCACTTTGCTGATAGCCATAGACATTTCTACCTTAGAATCAGACAAAAGTTATGTAACAATATCTTATGTAAAGGAATCATTTTTTTCCTATTAATTTTTCCATGTTGAGCGATCATTAACTGATATTCATTTTGTAGTTTCTATCAGCTAAAAAGCCTATTATTCCAAAAGCCATTAACGATTCAGCATTTAACCCTTTATGCTTCTGCATATTAAAAATCAGAGATTAATACATCATACGAAGTTGCTTCCATTTTTAATTTGAAATTGCATAATAGAACTGAATTTAGACACTTAAATGCTAACCTGTAATAGGTGTCATATATTTGTGCTTGACTGAATAGTAAGCTAGCTCTTTATGACGAGAATTGTAGTCGTAATAATAAAATAATATTGAGTGCAACTCAAGACATTCTATTTCCTCCAGAAAACTTGCAGAAACCCAGTTTATTCTTCTAAAACTATTCTAAGTCCGCCATAACATCTCTTGGCAGCCAAATACATCATAAAGTTCATAAATGGTATCAGGTAAGAAAAACTCTCCAGCCCTTTACTTAAAGATCCTTTACTCCAATTTGCTACACAATTCACACAGGCCATTCCCCCCCACCGCCCCCATTTTCCTTGCTCACAAATCATATGGAACAACCAACTTGGGAAGAGGCCTTTCAGACCCACCTACAGTGACAAACGCAAACATAAGCAGCAAGTGTGAGAGGTGAGCAAATAAATTGGTAAAAAAAAAAAAAAAAGATACATTAAATGTATTTAATTTAGATAATTTATATTAGTAAATAAGTCAATATTGACTTACTAGTAAGACGAGCTATTTTGCTTTATTTGGTTTAAAAACAAAGGTAGGGGAGCCTGGGTGGTTCAGTCAATTAAAGCATCTAACTCTTGGTTTCAGCTAAGGTCATGATATCACGATTCATGGGATTGAGCCCTGTGTCAGGCTCCTTGTTGACAGCGTGGAGCCTGCTTGGGATTCTCTTTCCGTCTCTCTCTGCCCCTCCCCCACCCACACTTTCTCTCTCAAAATAAAGAAACTTTAAAAACAAAGGTGGATGATCTGTAATATACTCGGAAGCATCAAAAAAATAAGATAAAGTGATGGATGGATTGAGCTAAATAAATGGAAAGATGTAATAACACAATTGTGGAAATACTAATGATAGAATCTCAGTGGTAGGAATATGAATGCTCACTGTAAAATTCTTTCAACTTTCTATGTATGAAAACTTTTGTAATAAAAGTTGAGAAACAAGTCTGCAATTTTAGATAGCTCGACCAAGGGAAATGGGAAAAGGAAGTCCAATAAATAGTGTGGTAAAGTTCTTCCCAATTTGGGAGCAGGATTTAATACTAAATAACTTTAGATTTTGATAGAAAACATATGGTTATTATACATTTTCTTAAAAAGTTGGGCAGCTGGGTGGCTCAGTCAGGTAAGCATCAGGCTGTTGGTTTTGACTCAGGTCATGGTCTCACGGGTTCGTGGGTTGGAGCCCCACCTCGGGCTCTGCAATGGCAAGGCAGACTCTGCTTGGGGTTCTCTCTCTCTGCCCCTCCCCCACTTGCACTGTCTCTGTCTCTCTCAAAATAAGTCAATGAACTTTTAAAAAAAAATTCAAAAAAAGAAAGAAAGAAGACCCATATCTTCCAAACTAGAAAATGGAATAAAGGAAATTTTGAAAACTATCAATTTGAGGCAGGGAAGAACAGAATAGTAAGAAAACATAGACCAGAATAAAGAGAAAATCCTCCCACTTGAATAAAGTGGTACAATAATCATTTAGCTAATGCCACTCACACACACACATCCATCCACATGTATGCCACGCACACACTACATACTGAGTTCCCATCTCACTTTGTCTCATGAAGAGTAATTTCAGAAGTTTGGGATATCATTTCTTCCCTGATCCATTCATTTGTTTTAATCACATATAGGAAATTTCTCGGTCATCACATCTTCAAATATTGCCTGTTCACCATTGTCATGAGAGCCACGATGGATTTTTTTTTCAATATATGAAATTTATTGTCAAGTTGCTTTCTATACAACACCCAGTGTTCATCCCAAAAGGTGCCCTCCTCAATACCCATCACCCACCCTCCCCTCCCTCCCACCCCCCATCAACCCTCAGTTTGTTCTCAGTTTTTAAGAGTCTCTTATGCTTTGGCTCTCTCCCACTCTAACCTCTTTTTTTTTTTTCCTTCCCCTCCCCCATGGGTTTCTGTTAAGTTTCTCAGGATCCACATAAGAGTGAAACCATATGGTATCTGTCTTTCTCTGTAGGACTTATTTCACTTAGCATAACACTCTCCAGTTCCATCCACGTTGCTCCAAAGGGCCATATTTCATTCTTTCTCATTGCCACGTGGTACTCCATTGTGTATATAAACCACAATTTCTATATCCATTCATCAGTTGATGGACATTTAGGCTCTTTCCATAATTTGGCTATTGTTGAGAGTGCTGCTATAAACATTGGGGTACAAGTGCCCCTATGCATCAGTAGTCCTGTATCCCTTGGGTAAATTCCTAGCAGTGCTACTGCTGGGTCATAGGGTAGGTCTATTTTTAATTTTTTGAGGAACCTCCACACTGTTTTCCAGAGTGGCTGCACCAATTTGCATTCCCACCAACAGTGCAAGAGGGTTCCCGTTTCTCCACATCCTCTCCAGCATCTATAGTCTCCTGATTTGTTCATTTTGGCCACTCTGACTGGCGTGAGGTGATATCTGAGTGTGGTTTTGATTTGTATTTCCCTGATGAGGAGCGACGTTGAGCATCTTTTCATGTGCCTGTTGGCCATCCGGATGTCTTCTTTAGAGAAGTGTCTTTTCATGTTTTCTGCCCATTTCTTCACTGGGTTATTTGCTTTTCGGGTGTGGAGTTTGGTGAGCTCTTTATAGATTTTGGATACTAGCCCTTTGTCCGATATGTCATTTGCAAATATCTTTTCCCATTCCGTTGGTTGCCTTTTAGTTTTGTTGGTTGTTTCCTTTGCTGTGCAGAAGCTTTTTATCTTCATAAGGTCCCAGTAATTCACTTTTGCTTTTAATTCCCTTGCCTTTGGGGATGTGTCGAGTAAGAGATTGCTACGGCTGAGGTCAGAGAGGTCTTTTCCTGCTTTCTCCTCTAGGGTTTTGATGGTTTCCTGTCTCACATTCAGGTCCTTTATCCATTTTGAGTTTATTTTTGTGAATGGTGTCAGAAAGTGGTCTAGTTTCAACCTTCTTCATGTTGCTGTCCAGTTCTCCCAGCACCATTTGTTAAAGAGACTGTCTTTTTTCCATTGGATGTTCTTTCCTGCTTTGTCAAAGATGAGTTGGCCATACGTTTGTGGGTCTAGTTCTGGGGTTTCTATTCTATTCCATTGGTCTATGTGCATGATGGACTTTTATAGCCTCTGTTTGTCACAACTTCCCTCTCCCACCTTGTATCTCATTTTTGTTTCTGTTCTGAATTCAGTATAATTTCTATCTCTCATCCAGTCCACTGTAGTTCACTTTCCAGGTTTATCTATGTGTAATCATCCCACCAGGTTTTTAAATTTTTTTTATTTATTTTTGAGAGAGAGAGAGAGAGGGAGAGAGACAGAGCATGAGTGGGGGAGGGGCAGAGAGAGGGAGACACAGAATCCGAAGCAGGCTCCAGGCTCTGACCTGTCAGCACAGAGCCTGACGTGGGGCTCGAACTCATGAACTGGGAGATCGTGACCTGAGCTGAAGTTGGATGCTTAACCGACTGAGCCACCCAGGCACACCCCAACCAGGTTTTTAATCTCAATTGCTACTGATATCTTATTTCTGGAACTCATTGTCTTTTAAAAATCAAGTATGCTGGCCATTTTGTTAGTTTGTTACTTCTTATGTTCCAAATCCTACCTTTAGAAATACATCAAACATAATTTGTATTCTCTACCTGATATTTCTAATACCTAAAGTCTTTAAGGACCTTTTTAAAATTTCCTGCTGACTCTTGCTCATGGTGACTTGGTTCTTTATGCATTGTGTGTGCGTGCGTGCATGCGTGTGTGTGTGTGTGTGTGTGTGTGTGTTACTGTTTGCTCATATGCTTTGGAATCCATTCTGTGAGCATTTTCTGAAACCTGGGTTGGATGGTGCCTTCCCCTGGGAAGACTTGCCTTCATTTTTGCAAGGCGCCTGTGGGACTTGGGTCCACTTTAAATTAAGATTCTGAATTATTTCACATGTTACAAATACTGTAAGTTCAGGCCAACTGTGACCACAAGTTCTCAAAGGAAACTTTTATATCCACTCAGATTCCAGGCTGAGTGGACAAGTTTGTTTGCTTTCTGCCTCTGGGTTAGGAGATTTTATTGTAATAGTGTTGCTAATCACAGGTCATTTAGATGGATGGATACTCCATATCCCCTCCCCTCACGGGCCTGAGGCTTTGACCCCAGCTTCTCTATCCCACCACACCGCTATCATTTGCCCTGAAGTCAAAACTCATCCCTCCGGCAGCTGATGACCTCACTGCTTCTTCCACAAATTCTCCTGCCTGTTGCCAAGATTCAGGGTTTCTTCCGCTTTCTGAGAAAACTCACCCATTTATTTTGTTTATTTATTTTTTATTAAAAAAAATTTTTAACATTTATTTTTTTTTTTTAATTTTTTTTTCAACGTTTTTTATTTATTTTTGGGACAGAGAGAGACAGAGCATGGACGGGGGACGGGCAGAGAGAGAGGGAGACACAGAATCTGAAACAGGCTCCGGGCTCTGAGCAGTCAGCCCAGAGCCTGACGTGGGGCTCGAACTCACAGACCGCGAGATCATGACCTGGGCCGAAGTCGGCCGCTTAACCGACTGCGCCACCCAGGCGCCCCTAACATTTTTTTATTTTTGAGACAGAGAGAGACAGAGCATGAATGGCGGAGGGTCAGAGAGAGAGGGAGACACAGAATCCGAAGCAGGCTCCAGGCCCTGAGCTGTCAGCACAGAGCCCGACATGGGGCTCGAACTCACAAACTGCGAGATCATGACCTGAACCAAAGTCTGATGCTCAGCCAACTGAGCCATCCAGGCACCCCATCACCCATTTATTTTAAAAGTTCTGTTTTTGCTTTTATATTTTAGCTAGCACTCTTGGTGTTTGTAAGTGTCTTTCGGGGTGTCTTGTCTGACAAATTCTCTGAAATGAAACTCTCTGAATGTTACAGAGGGACACACATGGGGGAAAGCATTCTCCCCAGCTTTGCCACAAACAGCCACGCGGCTCAGATGTGCAGACCACACAGAGGGGATCAACAGTGGCTCCAAAGGGAGCCAACTGGCAGCATCTAAAAGAAATGGTGTTGTTTGCCAACATGCATAAGACACCTCTGGGGCTCCCCAGAAGTATCTGGTAGGGGAGTTTACAAAATGGCTGGGGGTCCTACGTCACCAACTGGGGGCAAGACCAGTGAAATTACGGTGTTTCATGTTACGATGATGATTACCATTCATGTCCTCAGTCTGGGGACACCTAGGGAGTCTCAAATAACACCAATAATTCAAGAATTCAAAAGGCAACTACAAAACCAAAATACTGTAATTTTTGTGGACAGGAACAATGGCTTTTTAATCTCCATAAACCCAGCTTGAGGGTTGGCCCTGAATACATTTTTCTTGACTGCCTGAATTATTCATGATTGTGTTTGTCACTGTTACGGATTAACCCTTTTTTTGCTTAAAAGAGAGACTGCAACTTATTTTCTCCAACAAAATACTAATTTTCTCAAGGAAAAATTCTCTGGATAAATAGCCCTTTCGTGAGCTATAATTTTTTCCCCTATGGTTGTATTGAAATTACGGTCAAGTCCAGTTTATCCTTGAGTTTCCACTAATGAAAACCTACAATGGAGATATTAACCAACAGAACAAGGATTCAATGAAGCTGACGAGAAATTAATAATGTGTTTGGTAGGGCAAAGTATGAACTGAAAATGTAGAAGCTATTACACCGGGATCAGACACTCTCTACAAAGCTAAATTAAACACCGAGGATTAAGAACCATTTGAGGTAGAATTATTAAATGTCTCTCAATTTTAATGATGTTAGCTCTTCAGTGGAATTTCACAGTCAACTGTTTCCTGGAAGTCCTTATCATTTTAGGTTTCTCTTTAAAGAAAAATGTATACCAGATGTTAAACTCTAAAGTTTTTTTTTAAGTTTAAATTGTTATATTCTGATACAGACATGAGATTAATGATTTTAAAAAGAAGCTTTCCAACCTAATTAAGTCCTAAAGGAATTAATGAAGAGAAAAATTAAAGGCATTTTAGAGGAGACACAAATCTTTACCAAATTTAGGTCACCAAGTAAGAAAATAGTATGTTAAAATCAAATGTACTGATATGCTAGAAATTGCTCTAGAATTAACATTGAATCCAAGAGATAAAACTCAATAGTTTTGTAGTGAATGCACATTTGTAGAATGTCATTTCTTCGACCCAGTGGATCTTGTACAATCTTCCAATTCCTTCCCTCCCTCTGGCATAAACTCTAGAGTCCGGAAAACCTCCTTTTGAATCACAGCTCTGTTATGGAATAGTTTTACTATTGCTTTGCACATTTCATTTAATCTATCTGTGGCCTGGTGTCCTAAAGTAGGAAGACCTAACGTAAGGCATTGTTCCCACAAAAATTTTCTCCTTGACCAAACTCTAGATGGGCTCTCTGAGTCTTCTTGACTGAGCCTCAACCTCAGTCTATTAAAATCAGTAGATTCTCAGCACAAATGATCTTGTCAACCACCTTCCCCTGCCATTAAAAGACTTAAACACTTAAAGTTGCTAACAGCTCCAGACACATCCCTAAGATGGTCCTAACCCACCCCTCCCCCACCCCAACGTGCCTGTTTGAGACAGCCGGCCAACGCCCTGGGTAGGTCCCAACCACTCTCTCATTCTCTAAAATGAGCTTACAATTGGGAATCCTCCCTCTGTCCCTTTGGCACGTATATGTAGCTCCTGCAACTGTTTCTCAAGGACCTGAAAGCTTCCCTTTGAAATGTAATCCTCAGCAAGGACAGGGCCTCTGCCTCCCAGTCTCTGTGCAAGATAGAATCCTAACTTCTGATAACTGGCCAGCTAACTGACACAGATGACCTGATGTGCATCTCCACTGACCAACCTTTGCACTGCCCTGACTTTGCTCAAGCTTCCACCTCTGTCCTTCCCTATCCTCTCATTTGCCCTTTAAAATGCCCAACCACCTCTGCATAAGTCAAAGTTTGGTCTGGTTCATGCAGGACCCTCTTCTCTAAGGCAACAGTCTATTACTGATTAAAACCTGTCCTTACCACTTCAGTGCCTGTTTTTGTTTTTTTTTTTTTTATCTTTGACAGTTCAAGATGTGAGAAGAAATTTAGTAAAATAGAACATAAAATGAAGTAAGTAAAATAATAAAGTAGACATCTAAGAATAATGCCATGAAATCAACATGACCGAGCAGGTAAGCTCTAAAAATAGCAACAGAAAAATGAATTCTAAAATAATCTTTCTACATATGCGGTCCAGGGATGCCTTCACACATCAAAACGTTTTTATTTTTAATTTTTTTAAAGACTTATTTTGTGAGAGAGAGCATGCATGGGTGCATGCAGGCAGGGAAGAGGAGCAGGGGGGCGGAAACAGAGAGAGAAAGAGAGAGAGAATATTAAGCTGGCTTCATGCTCAGCACGGAGCCTGACAAAGGGCTCAATCCCATGACCCTGGGATCATGACCTGAGCCCAAACCAAGAGCTGGATGCTCAATGGACTGAGCCACCCAGGCGCCCCCATCAAAATGTTTTTATTTATTATTATTATTATTATTATTATTTTAATATGAAATTTATTGTCAAATTGGCTTCCATAAAACACCCAGTGCTCATCCCAACAGGTGCCCTCCTCAATATCCATCACCCACTTTCCCCTCCCTCTCACCCCCCATTAACCCTCAGTTTATTCTCAGTTTGTAAGAGTCTCTTATGGTTCATCTCCCTCCCTCTCTAACTTCTTTTTTCCCCTTCCCCTCCCCCATGGTCTTTTGTTAAGTTTCTCAGGATCCACATAAGAGTGAAAACATATGGTATCTGTCTTTCTCTGTAGAACTTATTTCACTTAGCATAACACTCCAGTTCCATCACGTTGCTACAAAAGGCCAAATTTCATTCTTTCTCATTGCCACATAGTATTCCATTGTGTATATAAAGCACAATTTCTTTATCCATTCATCAGTCGATGGACATTTAGGCTCTTTCCATAATTTGGCTGTTGTTGAAAGTGCTGCGATAAACGTTGGGGTACAAGTGCCCCTATGCATCAGCACTCCTGTATCCCTTGGGTAAACTCCTAGCAGTGCTATTGCTGGGTCATAGGGTAAATCTATTTTTAATTTTTTGAGGAACCTCCACACTGTTTTCCAGAGTGGCTGCACCAGTTCGCATTCCCACCAACAGTGCAAGAGGGTTCCCGTTTCTCCACATCCTCACCATCATCTATAGTCTCCTGATTTGTTCATTTTGGCCACTCTGACTGGCATGAGGTGATATCTGAGTGTGGTTTTGATTTGTATTTCCCTGATGAGGAGTGACATTGAGCATCTTTTCATGTACCTGTTGGCCATCTGGATGTCTTCTTTAGAGAAGTGTGTATTCATGTCTTCTGCCCATTTCTTCACTGGATTACTTGTTTTTCGGGTGTGGAGTTTGGTGAGCTCTTTATAGATTTTGGATACTGGCCCTTTGTCCGATATGTCATTTGCAAATATCTTCTCCCATTCCGTCGGTTGCCTTTTAGTTTTGTTGGTTGTTTCCTTTGCTGTGCAGAAGATTTTTATCTTGATGAGGTCCCAATAGTTCATTTTTGTTTTTAATTCCCTTGCCTTTGGGGATGTGTCAAGTAAGAAATTGTTGAGGCTGAGTTCAGAGAGGTTTTTTCCTGCTTTCTCTTCCAGGGTTTTGATGGTTTCCTGTCTCACATTCAGGTCCTTCATACATTTTGAGTTTATTTTTGTGAATGGTGTAAGAAAGTGGTCCAGTTTCATTCTTCTGCATGTTGCTGTCCAGTTCTTCCAGCAGCATTTGCTGAAGAGACTATCTTTTTTCCATTGGATACTCTTTCCTGCTTTGTCAAAGATTAGTTGGCCATACTTTTGTGGGTCCAATTCTGGAGTCTCTATTCTATTCCATTATTGTTAAAATATCAATACTACCCAAAGCAATCTACACATTCAATGCAATCCCAATCAAAATTGCACCAGCATTCTTCTCGAAACTGGAACAAGCAATCCTAAAATTTGTATGGAACCACAAAAGACCCCGAATAGCCAAAGTAATATTGAAGAAGAAGACCAAAGCAGGAGGCATCACAATCCCAGACTTTAGCCTCTACTATAAAGCTGTAATCAAGACAGCATGGTATTGGCACAAAACGGACACACAGACCAATGGAATAGAATAGAGACTCAAATTGTTTTTAAATGCACATTCCTGGACTACATTTCAAATGTGAGCAATCAAAATCCCTGACGGCTGGACCCAGGAATCTGCAGTTGAAAGAGCTCCCCGGAGTAATTCTGATCTACTTAAGTTTGGAGATCAGTGGTCTAATTGATTAAGTAGAAATGTACAGGTGAAAAATTTCTTCTAAACGAGCAGATAGGGCATAGTACATATTCTGTTGGCCTTAGCACTTATTAGGTAAGATATCTCATATAAAACTGGGGGTGGAGGGAGGGTTGAAAAGGGATCAGGTATGGAATTCTGCCCATTTTCAATCAGAACCTCAAAGCACCTCAAGTCTTCCAGTCCTTCCATGGGGGGATACGGTCCCTTGGATAAATGCATGAAGCGTAGATGTCCCCTCTTCTTGAATCTGCACTGGGTCTATGCATGACTGTTCTTACATCAGAGCCCAGACTTCAGGGCCTAGCAGCTTCTGCTTCCTTCCTCTTAGACTCTGGAGCTGCCAAGAAGTCCCTGCTAGGCTACTGGAGAGAGAGGCCCAGCGGAGAAGCTCCAAAGTGAAGTGACTGGCAGCATCCCAAAGGAATGGACTTATTCGTCACCTTGCTGCCCCTCCTGTAATCTTCTTTCTCAGCTGATGCTAACACCATTCACCCAGCGATCCCCACTAGAAACAGAGTGGTACCAATGCCTTCCTTCCTCTCTCATTTACTCCTCTTCCTCTACCTACCGCCCTCTACCTGCCCCCAGTCACATCCAACTCTGCCAGCTTAATGATATTGCCCCTACCTGTCCCTTCCTGTCTGACATTCTTTCGTTGTCCTCGTTCAAGTTTCAGTTACAACTTACATGTGCTACTGTGATAACCTATTAGTGGTTTACCTCCACGAATGCATTCTTCACAAAACCACCAGAAAGAGTCATAGAAAATAAAAATCTGATCAGATCACTCTCTTGCTTGCTTAAAATCTGCTTCATCCACAACAGTGGTTCTCAAATGGTAGTTCCCAGACCAGCAACATCGGCATCATTTGGGAACTTGTGAGAAATGCAAATGATAGGTCTGCTAACCTCAGACCTACCGAAATCAGAAACTCTGAGGGAGGAGGGCCCCGTGTCTGCATTTTAGCCAGTCCCACAGGCGATTCTGATGCACAGTGAGGGATGGGAACCACTAATTTACCGTATTAAACCAATCTTCTTCATTTGATATACGCAGTCCTCCCTGATCCAGTCTAGGTCCAAATGCTTTAGGCTTCTTTGTATCCATTTTATGATTTGTACTTGACATCTAAAGAATGGAGAAATAGTAGTTCTTTTCCGGTGTAGGAGCTCATCTCCAAAACTGTCCTCCTACAATCCCAGCCTCCTTTTTTCTAGCCCTTTGTAGCTCGTCCATGTAACCAGTAGGATGTTGTGGCACTGATGGCATGAAGCACAAGGCAGGGAAACAGGGAGTGGGTAGTCGAAGAACGTAGTTGTAAATAATAGCTATGACCACATGACCAGTTTCAGAACTGTGGACTACAACTGCCATGAGTATTTCTCCCTTATTTTGTTATGTGTGTGTATGCTATATATATGCACACACTAAGCTAATATCTTTATATCCTTTCCTCTCTTATCCCTTTGTCATGTAACATAAGACGTACTTACTTCATGTCATAGTATTTAAGAATTGCTAACTTTAGGGGCGCCTGGGTGGCGCAGTCGGTTAAGCGTCCGGCTTCAGCCAGGTCACGATCTCACGGTCCGTGAGTACGAGCCCCACGTCAGGCTCTGGGCTGATGGCTCAGAGCCTGGAGCCTGTTTCCGATTCTATGTCTCCCTCTCTCTGCCCCTCCCCCGTTCATGCTCTGTCTCTCTCTGTCCCAAAAATAAATAAACGTTGAAAAAAAAATTAAAAAAAAAAAAAAGAATTGCTAACTTTACATCACGATATTCAAATTACACGATATCAAGAACAGTAAACGTCATGTAAGGACTCTGCATCCTCACCTGGGGAAAGGGTCAGTGAGTTATCAATAGTTATACACAGGACGGTTGTGCCATGTTAGGCGGGAGCGTGACCTTGTCATTGTCTTAGGAGATTAAGCATAGTTTAAGAAGATACATATGGGTGCCAAGTTGACAAGGTGGATTTGCGATGCTTAACTTTATGCGTCAACCGGTCTGGGTAAAGTTGGGCCTCATCCAAACAGTGGAAGGCCTTGACAGAACACGATGCTGACCTCCCTCAAGCAAGAGGAAATTTTGCCAGCAGACAACCTTCAGACCCGAACTACATTATCAGCATTTCCTGGTTCTCCAGGCTGATAACCCATCCTTGTAGATTTTGAACTTGCCAGCCTCTGTAATTGCATGAGTCAATTTCTTAAATCTCTTTCTTCATATATACACATTCTATTGGTTTGTTCTCTGGAGAACTCTGACTAATACATGGCCACACAAATTTATACCCTGTCCCACGTGCTTTTCTTGTAATGAAATGTTGCCACTCATACTTCAAATGCTACTATCTAGAATCCCCTTGAACCTGGACAGACCTTTGTAAGTGCCCCAATTAACAGAATGGGGAGGAAGGGATACTGCTCGACTTCGGGAGCTTGGTCATTAAGGATTACCTGGTCCTTGGGATGCTGCCTTTGGAATAGAACCATTATGTTGTGAGGAAGTCCACATGGAGAGGCCACCGCTGGCCAACAGCCCCAGCCAGGGCGTCAGTGACATGAGAGCATCAATCAGGGTGTGTGAGTGAAGGAACCTTCAAGTGATCCCAACACCTACTCTTTGAGTCTCTCAGTTGAGTCAACAGATATTGAAGAACAGAGGTAAGTCCTTCCTGCTGTGCCCTGCACAGGCTTCTCACCCACAAAATCTATGAGCATCATAAATGGATATTTTATGCCACCACATTTTGGAGTAACTTGTTATGCAACCAAAGTAGCTGGAACATCACTATTCAGAGCTGTGCTTGAAGCAACCTCCATGAATTCCCAGTCCCATTATTGTAACAGCATAGGAACCTATGTCCAGGTAGTATAAATTTCCATATTCAGAACTATTTTCTCCAGGCATTTTGAAGAATTCTTGGCCATCTTTCTTATTGGCCCTGCGTTTTGTTTTTTCAGTATAGAAAGTTGTGTTGTTTCAGCCAAGTTTAAATAAAAATCACAGACCTTATTAACAAGAAAACCTGTGATCGGTTTCAGAGACAGGAAGGAGGTACACGGAAGTGAGGACACTAGGAAGGAGGCTAAGAAAGCAAGCCTGAAGCCTGCGTGCAGACGCAAGGACGGCTCTCTTCCGTAGGTAATGGAACTCAGGGGTCCTAGCAGATTCTGGGCAGCTGGACTCAGAACATTTTTCTGGTGCATAGTCTGTTCTTAAACACCCACAACCTCCAGGCCATGTTCTCTTGCTCAGGCTCCAAGTACAGCGCTATCTCCCCAAGAGCCACCGGCATCACTCACCGGGGCTGATGAGCACTCAAGATGGCGGGCGTGGGAGAGAGAGTAACATTCATGCCTGCCGGCCAGTCAGCACCCAACCATAAATCATGTCCTTGCCTGGCTTGCTTATAATGAGACCGACACAGTTAGTGAGATCTCTTTTTCTGTTTTACGGTCCCTCTGAAACTCATCTGGGTTGTCCTTTGTCTCCCTCTCCTCATATATCTGGAGTGATGGACTTTATGGCCACTTCTTCAGGGGATAGAGAATTATAGATCTCTGAATTTATGTCTGTTTGCCAGGCCCCCTCTGGTCTCTGCACCATAAGGTGAATGCTGGGGCAGCGAGAATGATGTTGCATTCTAATAGATCTGGACCAGTTTCTGACAGCTTATTTTGACAAAAGCATAAAAATTCAATGATTGTTGCTTGGCTTAGAAGCTGCAGGAAATTCAGAAGGAAAAAAAGAGGATGTTTAAATGTGAACCTCCCTCTCTCCAAACTGCTTTCTGAGTCAGGAAAATTGAGAAAAACCAGGTAAGCTAAGCCAACAAATTTAATGACAACAATGGCTGGTCTAGAAGGAACATGATTTATCCCAGAGGATGCTGTAAAAACATACTGCTTCCTGATTTTGAGGGATTACCACCTGCTACGTGAACAAATCAGAGGTCTGTTAGGGAAGCAAGGGGCGGGGGGTGGTAGCTGGCCTCGAAGATGGCCCCCAAATGATCCTTATCTAACCGGTATTCACACCTCTGTGTGTTTCTACACTGAATAGGCCTTTGTGACCAATAAGCTATTGCAGAAGTGACTGTGTGGTTTTGATGGCTAGCCCATGAAAGATATCACTCACTCTGCCTTGTTCTCTAGGACCACTTGTTCTGGTGACAAGGGAGTGGGGTTGGCGGGGTACCAGCAGCCATATCATGAGAACTTTCCAGCAGCTGAGGAAGAGGTCTATGTGGAGAAGAACAGAAGCCTCCTGCTAACTGCCACACAGTCATGACAGCAAGCCACCTTTATAAGCTGAGCCTCCCTCCCTAGCCCCAGATGACGGCAGTCCCGGCCAGCAGACCGACTTCAACAGCCTGAATGACTCCCAGTGGAAGTACTCAGCCATGCTGCTCCTGAAGTCCTGTCCCACAGAGACTGTGAGTGACAATAAATGTTTACTGGTTTGAGTCACTAGATTGTGGGGCAATTTGGTTTGCAGCAAGAGATACCTAACGGGGATATATAAATTGGGATTAGCTTTGGCTGTGTGGGACAAAGAGCCCAAAACAAACAAGATAGATGTTTATTTCTCCCCCATGTAAGAAATCTAGAGTCACAGTTTTGGCTAGTATGGTGCTCCTCACTAGGAACCCAAGCTACTTCTCTCCTTTTGTCCTGCCATACTCCATATATGGCTCTCTTTTCGTGGTTCAGTTTGGCTGCTCAAACTCCAGGCCAGCCAACAGGAACGAGGAGGAGGAAGAAGGATCTATGACCTCCCTTAAGGACGTTTTTGCGTATATGCCATTGGCCAGAACACAGGCCAGTCCCAGGGAGGCTGGGAAGTCCTTATTCTGGGCAGCCAGATGTCCACCTAAGAGTCAGAAATTTAAGAAAAAAAAAAAGAAAGAAACCTCAGGGAAAACTAGCAGTATTTGCTAGCTAGGGATTGGCGTTAAACAGGATTTGCTGCTAGGTGCTAGCTTAGCTAAGTCTCCGTAATAACCAGGAGTGTGCCAGGAAGATAGGTGTGGTTACACCACTGATGTCCTCAAACTCTTTGCCAATTACTGCATCAAAAGAAGGGGCTTATTTCCCCTTTTTATGAGTCTAGGTTGGTCATGTGATTTGTGTTGACCAATAGAAGTTGACAAAAGTGACATTTACTATTTCCCAGGCCCATTTACGAAATATGCAACATCTGCTTTCTATTTTTAGAACACATCCTCTGGGAACCCCACTGGCACCTGAGAAGTCTTTCTTCCCTGGGACTTACTTTGCTGTGAGAAGATCCAAGCTGGCCTGTGGAGAGTCCATGTATAGGAGCACTGTGGCCTCACGCATGGCTGTGAAGTCTTCTCAGATCTTCCAGCCCAGCCAGACTCTAGCTGATGGCATGCGAGTGAATGACCCCAGGTCGTGCCATTGGAGCAGAAGGACCAGCCAGCTAAGCCTTGCCCTAACTCCTGACTCACAGAATCATAAGCAAATAAACTGGTTGTTGTATGAGTTTTGGAGTGGATGTTACACAGCAACAGATAACTAAAACTTAAAAGGAAAGGCTCTTCTAAGGAGAGGAAACAACATAAGAAAATACACAGCGGTAAGAGGCAATCTGGTGTATGCAAGGAATCCTACATAATTTATTACACTAGAGGGCGAAATGACCCCAGGTTAAAAGCCAGACGTAAGCAGGAGGCTGGGAATGGAGGGTTTGGTGTGTGGCATCCTAAGGAGAGTGGATGCGGGAGCCTTAACAACTATGAGCTGTATCAGAGGAAAGGGAGCTTCCTGGTGAAGGTTGGTCACATCAGGTTTACTGAGAGTGGGATTCAGGATCCAGAGCCAAGTACTCTAGAGTCCTCCCCTCTCCCTGGGGATGTGAAGGCAAACTCCCTGGGTAGCATTTGAAGAGGCAGAAGCTTGTGGTTTCTTGTGTGGAATGATGGGTGGGTTTGTATCGTATGAGGAAGGACTTGGGTTTATATACTGAATTTATCACCTTATCTGACCAACTTCTTTTACATTAAAATAACTTCTCTCCCTTACTGCTTCCTTCTCCTTGGAGGCTGGATCCTTGGGAACCAGGCAACTTGATTTATCTTCATCAAGAGCCAGAGTGGAGTCTGGGAGGGGGATGGGTGCCAATGAAAGGACAAAGTAAACTATCTGATCTGACTTCTATTTCCTAGCCTGGTTTCAGGGTCACTTCCTCCACCATGTACGACACATTTCATTCTTATTTTTGGTTGTAAGGAAATGACCATACATTCAAACATTGTTTTCGATGGTGCCTTCACGATCCAGGCCAAAATGTCTCCTCCTCCTTAGAGTCACTGTTGGTTGCTTATCGCTGTATTCTAGATCACTTGAAAAAAATTTCTGAAGGATTCATTACACGAAATCCATCCCGATGAATGCTTCATCTCCGTTCTTTTCTGTACCTGTTAGGAATGTGTTGGGCTGCAAACCAGAGAGAATTATCAGTGGCTTAACTACATAAGGCATTCTCAAACCACAAGAGGTCTAGAGGTAGACGGATCTGGGCTGGCAACTTGTGTTACATTGTCACCAAGGATCTAATCTTCTCCCGTTTCATGTTTCAATAGCCATAGCACGAAGCTTCCATCTTCATGATGCATTGCCACCTGTACAGGTCCCGTGTCCATGTGCCAGGAGGAAGAAGGTCACATGCCAGTCTGGATATTCTGTTTTAAAGAGTCCTTACGTGGGGTTTCCACTTACACCTTTCCAGGCGGAACTGGGGCTCATGGACCTCTCTCTCTCCAAAGGAGTCTGCAAACTGATTGTTTTGTTTTTCCCAGTCTGTATAACACAGAAAGGGAAGGAGGAAGAGGACAGTGTATGGCTTTTGGGTGGCCAGTCTACAGAGTCCTTCCCTGGGCCCCTGCTCTTTATGCTGTCCATGAGAAAGACATTATTTCTCATGTCTGTCTTACTTGCAAAATCAACCACGTGTTTTCCCGTGGAGAAGAATAGCTTACTTGAAAACACACAGCACAATCTTTCTGGGTGCATGGGTAATGTAGTAACATTCCACCATAACATGATTAGCACGGTCATGTTACATAATACCCAAGTACATAGAATGTGGGGTTCTATGTAAGGTTATAGAAATAAATCCCCAGGGGGTGGGGGGCAGTCCCAGCTGGTAGTTTTAAATCCAGTGCAAACTTTACTAGGCTTAGCTGCAGTTTGGGGCCACCTAGTGGTGGCTGTCCTCCTGCCTAATTATCTCCTGGTAGCTGGATTTCTGGAAGTAGGCCGGGATTCTAGCACTGTTTCCTAATAGTAGGCCTCCATTTTATCAGATTGTTCTGGTAAGGGTAGACCAGCAGGATGCTGGACTGGGAGCACCCATCCTCTATTTCTTGGTTTAGTGAAGGAATTGCCTGCCACTTCTTTGCCTGACCTTGTCCTTACCTGCCAAGGTGGGTAGCCAATCACATTTTATCCTAACTCACATTATTGAGGGTATTACCACACGCAAACACACACACGCACGATATTTATTAAAATGGTATATTAAATGAGATAAACTTGATAAGGCATAGGGAGAAAACATCATTCATCACCTTGAAACCCTCTCCATGGGCTCTTTTCCTGACCTAGGTAGATGCCTCTGGCATCTTCTAAAGCTTTTCTGGTTACTCTCAAATAATGAAAAGTTGTCTGGTTACTTTCATCACAATTGTAGCCTCATTTCTTTAATTAAACTATCAAGGCCAGGGGCACCTGGGTGGCTCATTTGGTCAAGCATTCTGACTTCTGCTCAGGTCATGATCTCACGGTTTGTGAGTCTGAGCCCCGTGTCGGGCTCTGTGCTGACAGCTCAGAGCCTGGAGCCTGCTTCGGATTCGGTGTCTCCCTCTCTCTCTGCCCCTCCCCCCCCCCCCTCTCTCTCTCTCTCTCTCTCTCTCTCAAAAATAAATAAACATTAAACATTTTTAACTATCAAGTCCAGTGTCATGATCAAAATTCACAACTTTAACCCAAATTATAGCTTCCTTCCTCCCCGGGTTGACCATAGGGTGGAGTGTGGTCAGTCTCTGCTCTCCCCTCTCCCATTAGCTGTTGTTTCTGGTGTCTGGTGAGAGATAAAGTCATGCGTGGTGGGGAAGGTACCTACCTCCATCCGGCTGGTGTCATAGTGATCTGGTTCTGGTGCTTTCTGATTTTTTTTTCTCTGAGGGGGTACTTTCTGCAGGTGTTTGGGAGATTCTTTTGCTGGTATCTTCCAGGTCTAACTCACATAAGGCAGGTGATCTCTCTCCTCTGGTTAGAAGACTAGTACAACAGGGTTCTTTGGGAGTCCCTCTGCTATGTCTTTTAGCTTCTCCAAGCAGCCCTCTTGAGCACATTGCCTTTAAAGATAGCTTCAAGTCTGTTCCCAGAGGTCCGGTTAGCCCCTGGGAGAAAAATCTTATGTGTTTCTGCCTCGGGTGTTAGAAATGTGGCCCGCTCCCTCAGCAGCCTGGTCTTCCGCTTTGTCCTTTCCTGCCACATCTTCTCACAGCATGCCTTATGCTCCCCAAACCCCAGAGATGAAAAGGTCTTAGGGTGTCAACGGTTGTCTTCAGAGAGACCTTTTTTCTTATACCTTCAATCCTCTCATACATATTAGGTAGGGAATGGCTAAAGGACCAAAAAGCAGATTTCAGATTTCCCTTTTGCAAATGCTGCATGATACGGGAACTTCTGTCTGTCTTTGGAACGTGGCATCTATTCAGAATTGCCACACTGCATAACTCTCAGGGGTATCATTTGTAGAAATGTATATAAAACGTATGACAGCATAGAATATAAGGGAAATGGTGCCCCCTGGAGGTGTGAAGCTGCAGGCCTGAATGTATTGTCCCTGGCTGTTGGAGCTTCAAGAGAATCCCGTTACATGTAACAGTAATAGAGCTAACACTTATATATTGTTACATGTGCTATGCTTTACCTACTTAATTATCCCAACAACCCTATAAGACAGGGACAATTATTCATGGATAGTTTACAGATGAGTAAACTGAAGCCCAGACTTGCTAAGGTTACACAGGTTACTCAAGGAAGTAGGGATCCTGAAGCTGGATGTCTAACTCCACCCATACATCTTGTCGTTCTGTGATCAGCTAAAGATGGTCCAGCATGCACCCTGGAGTTAAGCAGATGTGGCTCGGATCCCCCGCTGCCGTTTAGTAGCTGCAGGTGGCTTTACATGAGTTACTTAACTTCCCTGAAACTCTGTGTCCTCATCGAAGATACTGATACTTCCTGTGCGTAGAGGGAGGATTAAACATTGATCTACTTTTCCCATCTCTCTGCAAAGAGAAAGGAGTCAAAACTGTATGGAAGTCAAACAAACTTGATATCATCAGTACTACATCAAACAACAAAATGGACGTTGGGAAACCTAAATCAAAAGTATTAAGTGAATGCCTACTGGGTGCAGACCCTCAGTGGTATAGGTTTTGCAGGCAATGAGCGCAGTGCATCCTTTCCATCATTCACACACCACAAGGCCCTGCTTTTTCAGAAGTCGGGGTGCTGAGTGAGGCAGCGGAGAGGGCAACGTCTTACCCCCTGATCATCCAGGACCATTGTGTGACCTTCATCACATAACGTCTGCTTCCTCACATGTGGAAAAGTGGTCCTGATGACACATGGCATGCTCTAAACAACAGATAACTATTAGCGCGGCTAATGACGACGGGTCCTGGCTACCTACGCAAGGCGAGGTCCGGCTGAACCTGGTCAACGCGCTGCGGGGTCCAGGCCGGGCCTTCCTTTCGGCCGGAACCGTTCTCCCCGGCCTGAGGTCCTACCCGGACTGGGAAAGCTGCAGGCCGAGGGCCGGAAGCGCGCGCTGCCAAGGCGAAGCGTGTCAGTGCGGAGGGAGGGAGAGCGAGCGGAGCCGCGCGGGACGGGGCGAAGATGGCGGCCTTTTCTGGTGCGTCTTTGGAGCGGGGGCTGGTGCAGGCGGCTCCGTCCACGCCGCGGCGCCGGCAAGCGGGCGGGAAGCCACTGGGGCGGTGGGGGTGGTGGGGGCGGTGGGGGCGGTGGGGACAAGTGCGGCGCGCTCCGGGAGGGAGCTGTCCGCAGCGGTCTCCGAACTGCGGGGGGACCAGTGGCGGCCTCCGCCTCGGTGTTGGCGAGTGCCTTTCTCTGCAGGTGCTGCCCGCCGGGCCTCCCCCTGCACCCTCTCGCCTTTCTCCCCCGCCGTCGGCCGGCCTGCCCGGGCACCCGCGGCAGCGAAAACGACGCGGCGGCGTAGCGCTAGGCCTCCGGCCTGTCGTACGTGGCAGTGGCGCTCGGGAGCCCTCTTCTGCCCGCGCCGGTTCCGGGCCTGGCCAGGCCGAGAAGCAGCGGGGCGTGGGGAAGGGTCAGTCGGAAATGCCCGTCCTGCCGCTGTCCAGTCTTTTCAGACCTTCCTAAAACGAAAAGTCGCAGGCACACCTCTGATCATTATTTGTTGCCGAACGGTGCTGTAGCAACATTAACGTTCTATGTTGAAGCATATTCGCACACACCAGCCCAGCATACATTTTGGAAACTCATTTGTTCTTAGTTCGCGGTACGATGCCCTCCTTTATTGCAAACAGTGATTTGAGGTGGCTGATCTAACCCCAAAGTTGTCGCTTTCCCGTCTTCTCTGTCTTCCTTTTTACATCCAGTTTTACGAAGCTGCCGTAAGCCTTATGTATACCAAAGGTGGCGAATTTATGCAGCCATATACGTATCAAGTGAGGCCTACTGTCTTTTAATGCACTTAACCTATGAAGATGACTTCAGATATAACACAGTACTGTACTTTCTTCGGCTTACACCTACAAGAAGATTAGGAATTCCACGCCTTTAGTCACGAGACGCGATTTTTGATTTGTTTTAGTTGCATCTTATAATAGGAGGCAAGGGGAAATGTACTTAGACTGGTAGCAGTTTTTCTTCGCCCAACTCTCCTAGAATAAGATGTTAGCGCCAAGGTGCGCAGAGCAGTTTCAGATTGTCATTTTATTAGGTTCACTTCTTTGGGAGTCATGTGCAAATTTCAGTGATGTTAGGGTGAAGGACTAGAAGAGTGTGTGATATGAAATGAAGACAAGTAGGATTACAGAACATGAATATTCCTATTCTTCCCTTAAATATTTAAGTGTTACATTTATAGAAAACATGGTTTCAAAGCAAACATGCAGAGAACATGACCAGAATGAAACAAGAAGTTGTCTGGGGTTACCCGGCCCAGGTCATGATCTCAGGGTTGATGAGTTTGAGCCTCCTTATCCTGCTCTGTGCTGACGGTGTGGGGCCTGCCTGGGATTCTCCCCCTCACTCCCTCTGCCCCTCCCCTGCTCCCTCTTGCTCTCTCTCTCTCAAAAAGTAGATAAGCTAAAAAAAAAAAAAAAAAAGAAAGTTTGGAACTTGCTGAAAGCAGTCTCTGGTTACTACTTGTGTAACAATTTCACCAGCAGCCTCAGCTTGCAGTATACTCAGTGCAGCGTATTTAAGACTGTCTCCTTTTTTCTAGCAGTTTGCATTTTAGAGAGAATACAGCTAGACCCTAATGGGAACAATTCTTAGGAAGGTCTGCTTGGATATACAGCTTTAGATCTTGATTTCTTTTTTGATTTGTGGATTTTCCTGGGGAGATTTAGAGGTAGGAGAACCTTTTTTGGAAACGATTTTCCTACTTTCCCATGTCATTAGTACTTATATGAACTAGTTTACTATGTACTAAAATTTTAGTGTTCTACCTGTTTTGTTGTGTTACTTGCTAGGGTGATTCTTCTCACCTAATGCAAAGAAAAAGCAGTTTTCGCACTGGATATATTCAATTTATAGATTTATGCCATTTTACAATTATAAGAAATAAAAAAGTTCCCTTAAAAATTAAAAAAAAAATTCAAATTGGTTATCCCTGGGGTTTAGGAATGTTTGAGTATTATTAAATTTTTCATAAGAATATATGTTTTTTCGGGGCGCCTGGGTGGCGCAGTCGGTTAAGCGTCCGACTTCAGCCAGGTCACGATCTCAAGGTCCGTGAGTTCGAGCCCCGCGTCCGGCTCTGGGCTGATGGCTCAGAGCCTGGAGCCTGTTTCCGATTCTGTGTCTCCCTCTCTCTCTGCCCCTCCCCCGTTCATGCTCTGTCTCTCTCTGTCCCAAAAATAAATAAAAAACGTTGAAAAAAAAATTTAAAAAAAAAAAAAAGAATATATGTTTTTGTAATAGTAATAAAAGCTGCATTTTTGTAAATGGAGACTTAAAAATCACTTATTTGGAAGGGAGGTTTACACAATCCAACTAACTACTCCGTGTGTGCCAGCTACTACAGTTCATTTGAGAAATGACAAAATTCAATCAGAAATAACCCAATCTATTCATTTAGGACTGGCTTCAAAGTGAATTATTTAAATATGAGAACAATTAAGAACAGTAGTTCTTCAGCTGTGATTTCTAAGTATCCAACTTTTCACAACTGGCCCCTCCCTTTTCAGTTAGTCGGAGTTTGATCCCAGCTGCCAATAAGCGTGGGCCTCTCTCTCCACTTGTCCATTCACTTTTCTCAGGTCGCTGAGGCTAATCACATGGTTCTCAAATAGTGAAGGTGCATAACTTCCACATTATTTCTAGATGAAACAACCAAGATATTGGTCAAGATAGAACCTTCTCTCCAAGTCTGGTAGATTTTTCTTCATTAGCCCTAGGAAGGAAGGACTGGTGGCTACTGTGTATCGAGTGACGACCATGTATCACATATTTTCATCTACAATCTTCTATAGCTCTACAACGCAGATACTATCAGTCTGATTTTATGTGGAGAAAATAGGTGTATAGCTTTGCAAGCTGTAGAGCTTGCCAAGGTCACATTGCTAGTAAGTGAGAGTTTATTCGTGAACTCAAGTCTTTCTCCAAAACTATACTCTTTTAATGGTGCCGTACGCAGGAAGTGCTGAAGAACAGCTGTGCTTCAAAGCCTTTTCCCTGTTCTCTGAACAGTCCTTTTAAGAGCAGTATGATTTCAATTTAGTGTGCTCAATTTCTTACAATTCATTTTTGTTTTCAGAGATGGGTGTTATGCCTGAGATTGCTCAAGCTGTAGAGGAGATGGATTGGCTGTAAGTACATAAAACTTAAATGCACCTGTGACAACAATGTTCAGTAATTTAAGGAGTTGCTAGAGATTCTATCAAAAATTTTCGAGTCTAGTTGGTAAGTAAGATTCAGTTTTTCTTAGGATTCTCTTACTCTCTAGAAAGCTTCCCTTTTATACTCTGATATATTTTTAGTTGGAAAAGATGGGTACTGTTTACCAAATAAAATTCTCTTTTAGATTTATAGTTTAGCATGACTTATTTAGCTTTTTTACTAACGAAAATTCTTCGAAATATGATTCTTTCAGGCTCCCAACTGATATCCAGGCTGAATCTATTCCACTGATCCTAGGAGGCGGTGATGTCCTTATGGTATGTTTACATTTGGTGAGGTCTTTCTGGGTTGAGGACACACAGTTCTGGGACTGTTTGTGACCACTTTAAGAGCTCCCCAGGCTTAAAAATGATACTTTCACCAAATTACTTTTATTCATACCGTATTCAAAGTACTGAGGTAGAAGTTGTAGGGAACACAAAGGTGGATTAGATATGCTCTTTACTCTTGAGAAGCTGAAACCCTGTGGCACAGTAAGACAGGTACACAGGTAAGTGTTGTACAAGAGGCTCTACTTGGGGTAAGTAGATTTTGGACAAAGGAAAGCTGAAAGAGAAAACCTTATACGTAGAGAGCGTATCAACAAAAGCAGCGAGCAGGAGGATGCAGGAGTTGACCCCTGAGTAATTCAATTAGATGGTAGCATAAAATGTGTGTGTTGGGGGCGGGGTGTGTAAACTGAGGTAAGATGGGAAGTACATAGTGGGTCAAATTATTTGGGCTCTTTCTCAAGTATCATGTTAAAGAATTGATATTTGTTGGCAGTGGGGCTCATTGGGCATTTTTAAGTGGGGATGTGTTACGTAGTTGTAACCGCGTTTATGAAGACTGCTTTGGTAGCAGCTTGTAGTATAGCTCAGAGTTTAGATACTGGTAGGATACTTCTGTAATGATCTAGGATAGAATGATGAGGGCTTGGATTTGAATGGTGGCGGTGGGAAAAGAACGGGAGAGCAGATTCTTGAGCGATGGGAGAGAAGTGACAAGATTGGCAATAGAGTTGACTGCAGAAGCCTGAGTCATGTGGAGGCACTGTGACAATAAAGGCAGCTAGTCAAGTCTTAAAGATTTCTACGTAGTATCATGTTAATTTGGCTGTTCTAATTGGCAACTTAAATGATAAAATCAACTTTTTTTTTCCATTTAGGCTGCAGAAACAGGAAGTGGAAAAACTGGTGTAAGTAATGAACTTAAATTGATTTACTTTGTAAGAGTTTTTTTTTTTTTTTAAGTTTATTTATTTATTTTGAGAGAGAGAGTGCGAGCTCACATGCACAAGAGCAGGGGAGGGGCAGAGAGAGAGGGAGAGAGAATCTCAAGCAGGCTCCACACTCCATGTGGCTCTCACGACTGTGAGATAATGACCTGAGCCGAAATCAAGACTGAGCCACCCAGGCGCCCCTGTAAGAGTTAATTTTTAAAGTAAGTTTGAACAGTAGTTTCTGCTTTGAAGTATTTAATAAAACAACCTTTTCCAAAATGTAAGGAATTGAGGGGCACCTGGGTGGCTCAGTCGGTTGGGCTTGTGACTTTGGCACAAGTCATGAGTTCCGGCCTGCTTGGGATGCTGTCTCCCTCTCTGTGCCCCTCCCCCACGCTCACGCTGTCTCTCAAAAATGAAAAAACACTTAAAAAAATGTAAGGAATAGGGGCGCCTGGGTGGCGCAGTCGGTTAAGCGTCCGACTTCAGCCAGGTCACGATCTCGCGGTCCGTGAGTTCGAGCCCCGCGTCGGGCTCTGGGCTGATGGCTCAGAGCCTGGAGCCTGTTTCCAATTCTGTGTCTCCCTCTCTCTCTGCCCCTCCCCCGTTCATGCTCTGTCTCTCTCTGTCCCAAAAATAAATAAACGTTGAAAAAAAAAAATTAAAAAAAAAAAAAAAAATGTAAGGAATTGATTGCCACCGAGGGTGATATTCTTGTTGCCAGCTAATTCTGAAATAGGATCTACAAGAGTATACCTTTAAGAATAGTACAGTTTTAAACTGGTCTTGTATAAAGAGTTGTAGTATCTTCTGTATTTATACTTATTTCTGAATTTTAGTGCAATGGCTCTATAATAAACAGGCTGACAGTAGGGGTTGCTCTCCTGTTGGCCTGGACCAGAGAAGTAGTGTGTCAGCCTGGAAAGTAGTTTCCTGCTTTAGTTTAGGCTCATTATGCAGGTCCCCTTTGTGTATTGTTTTGGGCTATCAGCTGTCTCCTATTGCCTTCATTTAATCAACTCTCTTATTACCTTGCTCATGTTTTGGGTTTGGACAAATGAAATTAGAGTAGCAGTCTGGAATATGTAATTATTGAATGTGCATGCATAGCTTCTGTAATGTCTGTTGTCAAACTGTCATTAATATCTGAATACTAATGTAGAGAACAATTGCTTCTTTGATAGGCTTTCAGTATTCCAGTTATCCAGATAGTTTATGAAACTCTGAAAGACCAACAGGAAGGCAAAAAAGGAAAAACAACAATTAAAACCGGTGCTTCAGGTAATTTTTGCATAGTAATATTTACCTTTTGCATAAAAATAGTAATTCTCATTCTTGGCATTGACAGATGGGAGGTCAGAGTGTGCATTTTTATTGCCGATATCTGAGGGGAGGCTCGGTAATGGCATTTGGTGCCTTGGAAACCAGGGATACTGAATGTCATTTACAGCATAAACAGTGAAAGATTGTCCCTCCTAGGGGCGCCTGGGTGGCTCAGTCGGTTAAGCCTCAGACTTTGGCTCATGTCCTGGTTCGTGGGTTCGCGCCCTGCGTCAGGCTCTGTGCTGATAGCTCAGAGCCTGGAATCTGCTTCAGATTCTGTGTCTCCCTCTCTCTCTGCCCCTCCCCCACGCTCGCTCACTTGGTGTCTCTGTCTCCCTGAAAAATAAACATTAAAAAAAAGATTGTCGGGGCGCCTGGGTGGCGCAGTCGGTTGAGCGTCCGACTTCAGCCAGGTCACGATCTCGCGGTCTGTGAGTTCGAGCCCCGCGTCGGGCTCTGGGCTGATGGCTCAGAGCCTGGAGCCTGTTTCCGATTCTGTGTCTCCCTCTCTCTCTGCCCCTCTCCCGTTCATGCTCTGTCTCTCTCTGTCCCAAAAATAAATAAATGTTGAAAAAAAAAAAAATTAAAAAAAAAAAAAAAAGATTGTCTCCTAAAATACTAGTAGTGCTCTCTTTGAGAGAATAATACCCTTATGTCTAATATTAAAGATACGTTGGTGCAATATTTTACAAAGGTATTAAGGATTTTATTAAAAAATTGCTGGAGTAAAAATCCATGATGGTGGGAAGTATTGCCTTCCACAGGGAAAAGAGGCATGCATTTTCCCTTTAAGATAAGAAAGGGGTCCAGGAAGTTAAAATGTGAAGTGTAAATTTTAAACTCAGTTTTAGTCCCATTTACTTGGAGACTGGTCTTTTATTAGGATTTCGGGTCCTATCTGTGCCATGAACAATCTTACATCAATTTCCTCATCTGTAAATTGTGTCGCTTTTGTTAAATGGTTCTGAATTCCATTCTACCTTGAATAATTTATGGTTTTGTTAATACTTTGACAAAATTTATTTTAAATTTTAAATTTAAATTTTAAATTTTTATTTAAAAAAATTTTATGTTTTAAGTCCTATTTGTTTCATGATACAAAACAGAATTGTGGCAAAATTGCAGGCTTAAGTGGCGTGAACTGGGTATATCAACATTTTTCTTCTCAGTAATTTAAAGATACAACGTTGCATAGTTCGTAGAATGAACTCATTTGTAGAGGAATTGGGAGGTAATGGATATGAAGTCTTTAGACTGTTGGCCTACTTGAAAGTAGTTTCAGAACTTGTAACAACAGTAAACCATCATTTTTGAGAGATGGTGATACAGGAGCATGCTTCCAAAGGAGGATAACCAGAATGGTAGTAGTTTTGAATATCATGGCCTGTGAGAAATAAACAAATTAGATATTTATTGATTTAAAATATTTATTTATTTATTTAGAGAGAAAGCGTGCGAGTTGGGGAGAGGCAGAGTGAGAGGGGGAGAGAGACTCCCAAGCAGGCGCTGCCCTATCAGCATGGGAGCCTAGTCGGGTCTTGACACCTTAAACTGGGAGATCAAGAAACTAGATGTGTAAACATAGAGAAATAAGTAAAAAAAAAGTGTTGGGATAATTGTTAAATCATTGAAATCATTGAAGGGATCTGGAGAGAAAATAATTGTTCTAGAAAGGAGCAGGACTAATTAGAAATAACCTAATGAAGATTTCTGTGTAAATACTTACTAATTAACTCGGTTGAGCCCACAAAGAAAGAGAGAGCCTCAGGGGAAGTTACTTCTCCATCAGAGTGTTTAAGCAGACGATAGATATCATTTGACCACAAGTAATCTAGGAAAGATTTCTACATTGGTCAGGAAACTGGGCCTGAAAACATGTAGGGTTCTCTAGCTATTACAATTCGTTGGTTATCCATAGACTATTAAGGTGTTTTAGAAAAGGAAAATGCTGATCCCATGCAAGGGAAGAGGAAAAAAAAAATTGTGACTTTTGAATGTGATATTGACTTAATTAAAATAAAGAACTTTTCTTTTAAAAATGATAGTGATGCTTAACTAGATCTTGATATGTTGGTCATTTATTTCCATTATGATTGTAATCAGGTTGTTTAGTTACCAAAATTCATTTATCAGTGCCTTCATAGTTCTTACAGGGATCAGTGCCTTCTACTACAAAGTGCAGTGAAGGAAGTGAGGAGAAAAGGTTTTAGCCCAGAAGGCCCGTGATTATTGCCTTTGACCTGTTTCAGTTTTCACTTTCAATTTTGCCTTGAATAAAAACAGCAGAGCTTTTACTTGTACGTTCCGAATAATGTATAAAGCCATATTAAATCTAGAGGAATTAAGGTATGTAAAATATAAAATATTTGGCTTGTTTTTTAGAGAGTTTTCAATTTCATATGTTTGTAACTTATTTTTAGTGCTCAACAAATGGCAAATGAACCCATATGATAGAGGATCTGCTTTTGGTAAGTGGATAGATTTTTTCCTGACCCAAATAGGAAACTTGGAAATTGCAAAAAGATAGAGGTGTATTTGTTTAATATTTAAAGACATATGTGTAAGAGATACCACAGAAGAATGTCAGTAGACAAAAACAAAAAAGTGCAGAAAGAACACTTGCAGTGTTGATGACGGATGCAGAAACCGTATAAAATGGCAAGGGGTCTCATGTAGATAACAGGTTACCTGTTTGGTAAGAAAGATAACCCGTAAAAAAAAGTGGCTGAAGGATGTGAATCAGCAGTGCCCACGAGAGCAGATCCAAATGACAACAGTCGTTCAGAGACAATGTTTACAGATAGCAGGTAAGTGGAAATTAAAGTTGCAGTGAGGTATCGTTTTATACCCATTTGATTGGCAGCAGTCGAACAGAGTGATAGCCAGCCTATCAAATTACTGCCTTTCTGGAAAGCAGTTTGGCATTGCTAGTTAAAAATATGTGTATACTTCTGGAAGGTCTAGCCCGTTGTAGTATGAGTGCCCGTATGTGAGGATATACACACAGAGCTGTTAGATGTGGCGTCACTTGTAAATGGTAAAAACTGACAAGAGGATGAATGCCATTACTGCCCAGAGATTGGTTAACAAAGATTAGGGTGTATCCGAGGACCATCGTGTGGCCTTTATAGAGAATGAGGCAGAACTATAGTGTTGACTTGAAGAATTTTCGCCAGGCGTGGGTGAGAACCGAAGCAGGATACAAAGAAGTAGAGGGAGTGAGAGTAATCACGCCCCAGACAGACCCACAGAACGTGTAAACTGCCGCTCTCCACCACGTGACTTCTAGTTTGTATAAAGTTTCTACCTGTATGCATGCGTAAAGAATTTTAAATGTAGAAATTTTAAGGATTTGCCATTGCTTAGATAACTTTTTAAAAGAGTTCAAAGTTTTATGAAACGTAGTACCCATACGAATAAGAATTTATACTTTGAATAAATAATTTAATTTCTGATGAGTGAAGTAAAATGTGTGATGAGATGCTTTTCTTGAGGGTTTGTTGTACGTTCAGGTAGGGAACTGGGGTCGTAAGCCTGAGCCGGGACAGAAGTTACAGTTTCTTTCCAGGACGATCGAAGACTGTATGTTTTACTTAGAGCCAGTAAGCGCTAACAAGCACTGTGACTGCCCATGAGGTATAATACAGAGCATCGTTTAGTAGGGTCCTAATATTAGCAAATTACAACCGCAGGTTTATTTATTTGTGCTTTTCCCTGCTTTCTCTGCCGTTTCTGGATCCGTGGATTGGGGAACGAGCCAGAGATAGTTGCCGTCTTCCTTTTAGTGTCGTATTTGCTCAAGCTCTAATTTAAGCGTAAAGTCAGAGCAATAGGTATTGATAGTGAGTGCTGCATCACCTCGTAGTGTCCATTTCTTTAAAAGACTCTAGACAAGGGTTGTCTGAACACATTTGTGTTGGTGATGCAGCTGAGTTCTCGGTGTGAGTGAGATTAGGTGCCGTGGTGACTCCTTTCCAGACTTGATGCAGTAAAGTCTCATCTGAGTTAATAGATGACAGTGTAGATAGCAGTAGAGAAACTAGTCCGCCACATGGCCAGGGCCTTCCAGGGGATGAATAAGGGTGATTACCCGTAGGGAAGATCTTGTTACTCAGGATCGGTAAGTCTCAGCGTCTGGAACGTTGCGACAAGTGAAAGAATTATTTTATTGATGAGGCTGAATGCTTAATTTATATAATTGTACTGACATTTTTTTGTGTGTTTTTCTCAAATCCAGCAATTGGGTCAGATGGTCTTTGTTGTCAAAGCAGAGAAGTGAAGGAGTGGCACGGATGCAGAGCCACTAAAGGGTTGACGAAAGGTATTTAAATAGCATTTGTACTTGTCTCAGCTTGTGAAGTAATGTATTAATACATGAGCTTGCTTTCTGTAGCTTTAAGTAAGGATCTGAGAAGATTTCTAATGTTACAAAAAGACCGTTCTTCATTTGGAACATACAAGTTGTAATTCAGAAACAATGGGAAAGTGGCTACATGGCAAATGAATCCTAGGTGTGTATAAATCTCGGAGTATTTGCCCTTACAGGAAAGCACTACTATGAAGTATCCTGTCATGACCAAGGATTGTGCAGGGTTGGCTGGTCTTCCATGCAGGCTTCCTTAGACCTAGGTAAGCATTTTTAAGATAAACTGAATTTACGGATTTATATTTGTGGATTGTTGACATTTATTACAGTGGGGAGCAAAATAAATAAGCATAACCGTATAAAGTTTATATTTTAGAAACTTGGAAATAAATGTATGTATACTCACTGTGTTCCAAAAGGATTTGAAGTGTTCAGAAGTACATACTGTAATAGTATAAAATGAGGAGGAACAAAGTTAAGAAAAAGAGTAAAGTCAGTATGAATAAATATGTACCACACAGTGTAGCATAGATGCTTCAAGTTATTGTAGATCTGTGAACTTCTTTTATGGGTGGAGTGTTTAGTTTTACGTTTGCTCTTAACCAATAAATAACATATATTTTAAAATCTAGGTACTGACAAGTTTGGATTTGGCTTTGGTGGAACAGGAAAGAAATCCCATAATAAACAGTTTGATAATTATGGAGAGGTAAGTTGTATTCTCGACCTAATCGTGGCATTACTAAGTTCTCTTGCGTACTTACTTGATCACTTGTGACATGACTGAGGATATAAAAGTGACTCTCAGATTCAAGTGGATTTTCTGAATGTTTTCCACAGAAAGTTCAGATTTGGACTTCAGTGAAGAAATGTTACAAAATGAGCTAAATATTTTTCCCTGTGGCCATTTATTAGCCTTTCCAAATATACTACTTTGTTTTGTTTTCATCCACTTTGATTTTGGCTTTGACTTGAATGCATTATGTTCTTCTCATTTCTTGTTTTTGATCATGAAAATCTAATCATGAATCTAAATGTAGTTTTTAATGTGGATGAGCCTGAGTATCCTGTTGATTCTAAAAAGCCTGTCAAGATGCCTCTGCTGTTACATATGATATGCTGTAATAGGCATTTTTGTTTGTTTTGTTTTTAAAGATTTTATTTTTAAGTAATCTCTATCCCCAACATGGGACCCAAACTCACGACCTCAAGATCAAGAGTCGCACACTCCACTGACTGAGCCAGTCAGGCACCCGAAATGATAGCAGTTTTAAACACCTACATTAGGGCCTCAAGGAATTATTTTAAGGAACTGACGTGTACTTTTGATGTAGCTGTATGTGAACTTGTAACTTTATGATTTTGCTTTCTGTTAACAGCACTTGACTTTGTGCTTTTCTAGGAATTCACTATGCATGATACCATTGGATGTTACCTAGATATAGATAAAGGGCATGTCAAGTTCTCCAAAAATGGTGAGCTTTCTGTGGATTGTCTTATTAGAGAAAATACATGATAACAAATATTTATAACTTACAATTCCCTTACCCTCTTCTTCATTTCTCCCTCCCTGTCTTACCTTTGAACCAATACTTACTGAGCATTTCCTGTATGCCAGGCACACCGGTAGGTGCTAAAGATGAGTAGAAGATGGAATAGACAAACACGTTTAGTCTTGTGGGGCTTACCTACCGGTGGGGAGAGACAGAGGCATAATGTGCCAGGTGGGAACGACTGCCCCGAAGGAGATTGTAAGCAGGGTAAGGGGATGGAGGGTGATAGCAGTCTAGGGCTGTGCTACTTTCACAGGGTTGTCAGAAAAGCCTTCTCTGATAAGGTGACAGCTGAGTAGCCATCCGAACGAGTCGGGTGGTGAGCTGTGCAAAAATCTTCCAAGTGTTTCAAGCAGAGGGAACGGTAAACGCAAAGGTCTTGGGAGGAAAGTGTGCTTGAGGTATTTGCATAACAGCGAGGAGGCCAATGGGGCTGGAGAACACTGGGCGTGGAGAGGGGTGGTAGAATGTTAGGTCAGTTGAGGTAGTGAGGCCAGGCCATGTAGGGTAGGGCCTTATAGGCCATGATACAAACTTTCTGAGTGAGATTGGAAGCCTGATTGGTTTTGAGTAGAGAATTGGCATCTTTAACCATATCATTATGGCTTCTGTGTTAAAAACAGAGTGGTGAGGGTGGTGGCAGTAGATAGGGAGCCATCTGGATGCTGGGGTTTCTATTTGGGGTGTATTAAATTGGAGGTACTTCCTACACATCTAAGTGGTAAAGCCAAGTAACTGGTTAAGTGTGTAAGTCAGGAGGTCAGGGTTGGAGATACATCTTTGGGAGACATTGGCTTAATGATGAATTTAAAGCTGGAAGACTGGATGAGATCCCTTAGGGAAGGAGAATAGATGAGGAATAGGAGAGATCTGAGGCCTGGGGTGTTCCTTTGGTTAGAGGTGGGCAGATGGAGGAGAATGCAGCAGAGGCGAATGAGGAGGAGAGCCAGCAGGAGAAGCAAGAGTGGTTGAGGTCCTGCGGTCCAGGTGAGGAAAGTATTTGAAGGAGGAGGGAATAGTCAGATTGTATCCAGTGCTGCTGATGGGTGTAACCTGGGAAGGTGACGGATGAGATTTGCCACGGGGTTTGGCAAGAAGGTATCACTGATGAGCTTGAGAAGGACCTCTTTTAGTGAGCATGATGGGTGAGTTGGGGGAGCCTGATGGGGAATCACTCGAATAGAAAATGAGATGAAATGAAGTGACATGGTGAAAATGGAGATCAGGGAGTTTTGCTACAGAAGAGAAAGAAAATAGAAGGTGAATGGAGGAAGATGTGGATTCAAGGAGGTTGTCTGTGTTTTAATATGGGAGCTATTGCAGCGTGCTTGTATGCCATGGAAAGTCTGGTTGAAGCGTCTAATGGAAGTGATCCAGTAGGTAGGGAATGTTTAGAAATGTAGGGGGCAGAAAGGGCACTTCTAGGAGTAAAGTAAAAAAGTGAAAGGTCTGGCATTGGGCAGGACAATTTATCCATGGGAACAGGACACAAAAGCATGAATGCAGTTCGGTTGATAGTGGTGATGGTGCGAGTGTGGGGAGGTTCTTTTCTGATAGTTTCGGTTTCTCTCTCTTTTTAAGGAAAAGACCTTGGTCTGGCATTTGAAATACCACCACATATGAAGAACCAAGCCCTCTTTCCTGCTTGTGTTTTGAAGGTAATTAGAAAAATGTTGCTATGATTCTAAGCTACTCTGATCTTCACTATCTTGTATTAGTTAGTGTGCTAGTAGGTTAAGAATTTTCCTTTTCTTTTTCAATACTAGAATGCTGAACTAAAATTTAACTTCGGTGAAGAAGAATTTAAGTTTCCACCAAAAGATGGTTTTGTTGCTCTTTCCAAGGCAGCGGATGGTTATGTTGTCAAATCACAGCACACAGGTATTGCCCCTGAGAGGGTAGCAATTTCAGGAATGGGGTACTGGCAAAAACTCCAGTAAGGAGGCTTCTCGTAGTGAGTTCCGTATGCTCCCTTTGCTGGTTTAGTCACACATCTTTACGTACCACGTCAGTAAAATCCAGTTTCAAAACCCAATTCATAAACTCTTGAGTACTCAGTGTCAGCGTAGGCCTTTTGGGGAACCTGATCATGATGATGATGTCTAGTGTCTCTGAACTTGTGTGTATTCAGTGCCATGGGCACCGTGTCAAGTGCTTTACATGGATCGGTGTTCACTACCCTGTAAGGTGGCACTCTTCCCACCGTACAAAGACCTCGAGGAGCAGGGACTTGACGTAACTTGCCCAAGGTCACACACAGCAAGTGGGAGAACTGAATTTAAACCCAAGCAGTTCGAGCCCAGAGCTCGTGCTCTTACCCACTGTATTATTTAAAGTAAATACATTTCATAGCTTGTTTACTTTATCACAAAATATATAATCAATTGCATCTATTGCAGGTAAATTTAAAGAAGCCATAGTTCATTTTAGGAATCTTAGCTTTATTTTGTTTTATGACCACCTCCTATACTTTTCGACAGTTATTGAAAATTCCGATATTGGAATATTTGCGCTGGTGCTTTACAAGTAAAAGTATTGAGGTGTGATTTGAACGTGTTCCAATCGTTTCTGTTTTCTTAAGGTAATGCGCAGGTGGCACAAACAAAGTTTCTCCCCAATGCTCCGAAAGCTCTCATCGTCGAGCCCTCCCGAGAGTTAGCTGAACAAACTTTGAATAACGTCAAGCAGTTTAAGAAATATATTGATAATCCTAAATTAAGGTAAAGCTTCCTTTTGCGCTCACATGCCTGTTGTTTTTAGGTTTGAGGTATTTTGGAAGAAGAGTGAGATAGAAAAAAAAAAGTGAGGTAGAAATTCAGTATGCATTTGAATGCACAGGTGGGAGTGTGTAACGATTTAACTTTGATACATAGTAGCAATTATTTTTTTCTCTTTGAACATTTTTATTACACAAAATAATGTTCTGAATGTACACCATTTAGTTTTGTAAGTTTCTTCTAGTATGTTTACATACTATATAAACATTAGGCAAATAATACTGGACCATTTCTCCATGCTCAAAATGTTTAATTTTCATTCATCCCTAAAATTTTATGAACATCCCGAGTATTACATTTTATTTCTAATCCTGAGCGTGTGGTTATTTAGCATCCCATGTTATTTCATTGTTTTTGTTTTTTTTTAACTTGTCTTATTTTTTTATTTTTTTAAATTTACATCCAAATTAGTTAGCATATAGTGCAACAATGATTTCAGGAGTAGATTTCTCAGTGCCCCTTACCCATTTACCCATCCCCCCTCCCACCTCCAGTAACCCTCTGTTCTCTGTGTTTAAGAGTCTCTTATGTTCTATCCCCCTCCCTTTTTTTATGTTATTTTTGCTTCCCTTCCCTTATGTTCATCTGTTTTGTATCTTTAAGTCCTCATATGAGTGAAGTCATGATATTTGCCTTTCTCTGACTAATTTTGCTTAGCATAATACCCTCCAGTTCCATCCACGTAGTTGTAAATGGCAAGATTTCATTCTTTTTGATTGCCGAGTAATACCCCATAATATATATGTACATATATACATAAGTTTATGTATATAAGTTTATATATATATACATAACATACATATATATGCATGTGTATATACATACATATACATATGTGTATATGTATGTATGTATATACATATATATATATATACACATACATATATATGTATATACATACTTGTTCATATACAAGCTTATGTATATATGTGTATATGTATATATATATATATATATATATATGTATACATACCACATCTTCTTTATCCATTCGTCCATTGACGGACATTTGGACTCTTTCCATACTTTGGCTGTTGTTGATAGTGCTGCTGTATACATGGGGGTGCATGTACCCCTTCGAAACAGCACACCTGTATCCCTTGGGTAAATGCCTAGTAGTGCAGTTGCTGGGTCTTAGGGTAGTTCTATTTTTAGTTTTTTGAGGAACCTCCATGCTGTTTTCCAGAGTGGCTGCACCAGCTTGCATTCCCAGCAATTATTTTTTATATAAAACTCCTGTTTGATAAGTTCAATAGAAAGTAAATTGGGGGTGCCTGGGTGGCTCAGTCAGTTGAGCATCGAGTGTCCAGCTTCGGCTCAGGTCACGATCTCACGGTTTGTGAGTTTGAGCCCCACGTTGGGCTCTGTGCTGACAGCTCGGAGCCTGGAGCCTGTTTCAGATTCTGTGTCTCCCTTCTCTCTCTGCTCCTCCCCTGCTCGTGCTCTGTGTCTCTCTCTCTCAAAAATAAATAAATAAACATTAAAAAAAAAAAAGTAGATTGAGATTTTGCTCTTCCATGAAGTGTCATGGTTTGCAAAACAATATCAGAATAAAAATTAAATTTTAAAAAATGTTTATATATTTTGAGAGAGAGAGTGGGCAGAGAGAGAGGGAGAGAGAAAGAGAGAAAATCTCCAGTAGGCTCCATGCTCAGTGCAGAGCCTGATGTGGGGCTCCCTCCCACATCCCTGGGATCATGACCTGAGCTGAAATCCAGAGTTGGACGCTTAACTGGCTGAGCCACCCAGGTGCCCTACACACTTTTTTAAGGGAACGTTTCATTCGGTGCTAGGATGCGTCACTTCATTTGCATAGAAGGTGTATCACTATTTCTGGCATGTTGGTAAACAGCTTGGGGCGGCTGAGTCCAGCCTGTCTCCCGGGGATGAGAACTATCCATTCGGGCCCTCGGACCGCTCCCTCTCCAGGCAGAAGGCGCTTCCTTCCAAGACAGCTTGGTGTCAGGAGCATAATGAGAAAGTTTTTGCATTCCCGGAATTAAGTGTGGGAATGTGGGGATGGTGTGAAGGGGAGAGAAACAGCAGAACAAGTTGGGTAAAATGCCTTAGGGATGAGGTCGGGGGACACAACCAGGGTACCTGCTTCGTGTAAGGGACTTGGAATTTGTAAGAGAGTGCTTTTGGAAGAAGTAAAATGCTATTGTGAATTGATTTTTGTGCTACAATTAGGTGTAAAGGTTAACATGCCTATGGACAAGGACTGGAAGGGAAGATGACTGGTAAAATCAGTTTGTTTATTAAGATGGTAAAATTGTGAGAATACTCATTAGTGTTCTGTGTAAACGAGGCTTCCTTGAAAACCCGGCTCAAGTTCCCGTCTGTGAAACTAACCGAATCGTACCAGCCCAGTCCTTTCTCCTTCCTTAGATGCCACTGACTGTAAGCCTTGCCTTCACCCTTACACACGGTCATGTGCTAGCGGTCCTTGTCTTAAATATGCACGGTGTTGCTCATCCTCGCTTGCTAGTTTTACACTGCTTAAGGCAGGGGCTGTTCTTTTATATTCCTCAAGCCTACAGTGCTCTGCACACCAGCATAGATTGGTGTGTGTGTGTGGGTATCTTCTGCTAAATTTATAGGGATCAATATATCTGATTGGGATTATGGATAAGAGTCAAGCATTGTAGGAGATGAAATGATGCATCTAGGACCATAGTTTCCAAACCTGGGAACTTTGGGGCCTTATTTAACGATACGGATAGATTTGTTGGTCCTCTCCTGAATGCACGGAGTCAGGATTTCCAGGGAAGAGGAATTAGAACTTTTTTGTTTTCTTGAGGAAGAATGGCAGCTCCTCTGGGTGATCCTTTTAGAGACCTTCTGGCATCTGGTGTTATCAGACTTAGGAACATAATGGCTCTAATGTAGTAGGTTAGGGAATATGCCAAGGTCATGCACGTTCATAGGCTAGAAGTCTCTTTGTGTTGTTTGTTTTTACTGCCTGAATTACTCAAGTTGCAGATAGGAAACCATAAAGCCAATCTTTAATCAGCCATAGAATTATAAGACTCTGTTAAGGTCACCTACTTGCTTTTTTTTTTTTTTTTAGCTGTTTAGGGAATAAGTTTATTACTGTCTTTACCTGAAAAATCTTCGTAGCAAATTGTGGTTTTGGTTTATTGGCTCTCAGCAGCCCTCTCCTGAGCTCTTAAGGAAGCTTGCTTCTTCTGAGCTACCTGATCTTTGTTCCAGGCAAGAGACATCTCTTTTTAACTTTCTTAGGCTTCTTCTCATAGATTGGATTCTCTTGGGTAGCACTGTGAGCTTTCTTACACATCTCCTCCATCATATCTGGAGTTATATTGTTCTTCGGTGTTCAGAAAATTGCTTCTCATAAGTATCTTCATCTTCTTCCACTAGTAACACATACAGTCTGCCATGTTCTGACCTATGATGTGCTTCTCATGTCCTTCTGCACTGAATTCCTTGCTCTCTGAATCATAATCAGGGAATCGTTTGGTACTGTGAGGAATAGACAAGCCTCCATCCACAGCTCCCTTGGGGGCCCCCAGAGCTTTATCTCCAGTAGTATTTCTGGCAAGCCCTTTATCCAGATAGCAGGCGAAGGCACCGTGTTGAGCATCAATGCTTTCCACATTGTGTTCATCTCTGTCACCTCCACTTGGCCTTCGTAGATCTTGTCCATGTCAAACCTGTTGACAAGCCTGCAGGCCAGCAGCGGGCCGGTACAGTATGCTTAATTTCTCAGGCCAGCCTTCACACCATGCTTTGGGAGTTTGTGAACATGAGCTGCACAAACTATCACGTCTCCTTCTGTTAGGGCACAGGCAATCTGACAAATGGTATCCCTGTTGGTTACATGAGCTATCATCCTGTATTTAGGTGGGTTATATTTACTCTTATCCCAAGTTTCCAAGTGTTTCCAAGCATAGTAATCAGTTTTACCCTCTCATCATCTTCTAAATTTCACTTGGTATGTCTTGAGGTAAGCCTTATTCTTGACAACTTTAACAAATTTCATCCTGCAGAACAGAGACCCTGTCATTTATTTCCTTAATGTTTTCTAGTCTTTTTTAAAAGATTGATCAAATAAGAATAAAATAAAGATGGTCGATACTTCTGATTGAAAGTTATCTGGCTGCATCAGAAAGTAATTTTGTCTGCTTTGTAAAAAGACAGTTGTGGGGCACCTGGGTGGCTCAATCAGTTGAGCACCCAACTCTTGATTTCGGCTCAGGTCATGATCTCACGGTTCGTGTGCTCTAGCCCCATTTCGGGCCCTGTGCTGAGGATGTGGAACCTGCGTGGGATTCTCTCTCCCTCTCTCTCTGCCCCTGCCCCAGGCCCACACTTGTGTGTGTGCATATATGCTCTCTCTCTCTCTCTCTCAAAAGTTAGTTAATATTTAAACAAAAAACACTGTCTTTTTGCAAATAGCTTTAGTGAGATCTAATTCACATATACAATCCATTGCTTAAAGTGTACAGATTGCTTTTAGTTTTTATTCTATTCACAGAGATGTGCAGCTGTCACCAAAACCAATTTTTAAACCTTTCATGACACTCAAAAGAAGCACTGTACCCATTGACAGCCATTCCATGTCCTCATAACCTTCCCATCCCTGGGCAACCCCTGGTTCATTTTCTGACTATAGATTTGCCTTTTTTGGACATTTTATATGAATGGAATTGGATGGTATGTGCTCATTTCTGACCGGCTTTTCTCACTTAGCGTAATGTTTTCAGGATTTGTTCACGATGCAGCATGTATCAGTGCTTAGTTCTTTTTTATTGCCCCAAAGTATCCCATTAGATGCATGTGCCACATTTTTGTTTATTCATTTGTTGGCTGATGGACATTTGGGTTGTTACCACTTTTTGGCTACTGTGCTGTGAACATTAGTATACAGGTTTTTGTGTGGACGTTGTTTTATTTCTCCCGGATCTGTACGTAGGAGTGGAATTTCTGGATCACATAGTAGCCTCACGTTTGATGTTTTCAGGAGCCGTCCAGCTGTGTTCTCAAGTGACACCCCTGTTTTACTTTCCTACTAGTAATGTATGAGTCAAACAATACAAGTCAAACAGTAAAGCGCTTTAATCTTTTTCTTCATTATCATGATGGTATTTATTTCAGGGAGCTTCTGATAATTGGAGGTGTTGCAGCACGAGATCAGCTCTCTGTTTTGGATAATGGGGTAAGTTGTACTTTTAATTTCTAAGAGGTGGCATGATGGGTTGTCATTTTCGCAGTGTAGTTCTGTTGTGCTTCAGGAAAAATCAAGTGAGGCTGAAATTAGAACAAGGTCAAGTATGTATTCGGAAGCACCTTGTGGGGGGGGGTGTCTTTTCTTTTCATAAGAGTGTACAGCAGTTTCTTTGCACCCCTCACGCAAAATCAGCATACAGGATGTTTGGTTTTTTTCATTTACCTTTTGAGCACTTGAGGATTTTCTTCTTGCTTTCTCACGAATTAAGAGTCCTTTCTTTTGGGGATAATGGAGAAAGAAGAAAGTAGAGTTAAGGGTAGAAATGGAGATCAGCTGGATTGCAGAGAATGTTAAAGTTGTCGCAGGGACCCAAAGGAAGGATGAAGAACGATACAATGTGGCTCCAGAAGGAGGGAGAGAAGTTAGATAAGGGTGGGGGGAGTCTCACAGACTGCTCAGGCAGGCGGTTACAAAGGACAAAGCTAAGACAGTGATCCTCATTATGGGGGAAGAAGCTTGGGATATTCTTAACTGTGCTCATCAATTCTGTGAAGCCAGATATAGATAGGACTTCATAAAATATTTCATGTGTATGAAATAACTTGCTCCTTTCAAATTTCTCTTCCATTTCCTTCCCTAAATATTTTATCATTTAATCTAAACCTCCTGATACTGAGTCACAGTGAGGAAATGTGTCTGCTTCCTCCAGGCCCATTGGTGTCTCTATCAAATGAAATTTTATGCCAACTGGTTTGGATTTGACCTGGTATGATATATTAAAAGCAAAGAATCCCATTGCTATACCTGTTAATACTGGTCTAAGATAGTAATATTGCTTTGATAGGTTTTTATTTGCTGTGTTATATTTTTTAGGGATTGTAAGAGATTTAATATGTTCAGGGTGCCTGGGTGGCTCAGTGGGTTAAGCATCCGACTTCGGCTCAGGTCATGATCTCACGGTTTGTGGGTTCGAGCCCCGCGTCGGGCTCTGTGTCGACAGCTCAGCTTCAGATTCTGTGTCTCCCTCTTTCTCTGCCCCTCCGTTGCTCGTACTCTGTCTCTCTCTCTGAAAAATAAATGAATAAATTAAAAAAGAGAGAGAGAGATTTAATATGTTCATTCCTATTCTTGGTTTCTCAAACCCCAATCCATTTTCCCTGTAAGTTACTAAGCTTCTTAACTCCTGTTTTCCAGCTGCAGAGCTTTTAGGGAATTCTATATGATTTGTCAGTCATCTAACATTTGGTACTGGCTAAATCCAATGGCAGAGGTAAAGGCAGTGTTATTCTGTAGCTTTCTTGACCAGATTTGCTTCCATTCTACTTAGCGGATCTCGTATGTTCTCTCTCTGCTCTTCTTTCCACCTGTATTCTCTCCTTGTTCCATCTCCCATCATCCTGTGGCTCAGCTCTAGTCCTGTGATGTATCTTACGCTGGACCAGAAGTCAGCTTTGGAGTAAGAGAGTAGAACTGTGTAATTTAAAAAATATTTTAGAGTTGCACAGTAATGCAGCCTGTGCAGTTGAGGCCTAGGGGAGTGGTTGGAGCTCTTACACAAGTTATGTAAATATTTCCAACTTAACTGACTTTTTTCTTTAAACCTGTGAGACCTAGTGTCTATATTTCATGTAAAGTGAGTTTTTTGCTACTGAAATAGAGAAGAGAGGAAATTCACATGTGGGTTGGAGTCCTATAGTAAAGAGATGTTACATCCAGAATCAGAGTGATATTTTGTTCATTGCCCTGTACAGCCCATGTCACGGTGCTTGGCACATGGTTGTTCTTAACACACTTAAACAGGCCTTTATCTTCAGATTTTCAGGCAATATTCTCTACATTGAATTGAAATTTGCTTATTGTTATCAGTACCGATGAAACAATCGCTTCAGAAATGTCTGTTTTATTTTTCATGGGACTGTAAATGCCTTCTGTTGGTTCAAATTAAAAGCCAACACAGGATTCTGCTTCTTCAAGTGTCTGTGAGATGTTGAAGTAATGAGACTCCGGTGATAAATTTGTTACGAGAAAATTATGTTTTTAGTCTACAGTGGAGAAAACAAATGAAGAATAGGAGTGAGTTTTCATGCCGATTAATCTAGTAGAAGTTTTGAGTTGTCTAATTGAATGGTTTGATGTAATATTTGTGCTCACACATAGATCTATATATACACTTTAAAACAGTTTACCTTTATTGACTGCTTTCTAGAACTGGACCAAGCCCAGCTAAATGCTTACCTACATTGTCTTATTCAGTTCCCATGGTAGCCTTCTGAAATGATGCTCTTCTCCATGGTTACAGACTAGGAAGAGGGCTGATAGTAAATATGAAGTCACTTGCCCAAGAGCTTATGCCTCACTGGTAGACCTTACTTCAAAGTCCATGTTCCTGATCACTTTACCTTTGAGCTTGATTAAAAGACGTGTGTGTGAATGGAAAATGTTTGTTATTTGTACTGATATGGGGACTTATTATTCTGTTCCCTGTGTGTATACTTGAAAATTTTTATAATAAAAAGTTAAGTAAAACTTGTTCTTATTTGACTTAGACCTTTACTCAGGTTTGGACTTTGATTTTGAAATTTAGTTTGGGTACTTTGGAGCTGTATCATTTAAATTCTCATGACTTCAGTATTCTAAACTTCAGTTTCCTCATTTAAAAATAGGAATAAAGATAGTATTGTTTTCTGTAGTGGTCATGAGATGATACAGTACTTGTAAAACATTAGCACTGTGCCTGTTCATTATAAGCACTTGACAAGGAGTCATCATGATTGTGTTCCTGGGTAGTCAGAGCATCATCGTTATTAATTATAACTGCATTTATTGAGCACCTGGCACACAAACTGGGCATCGAGTGCCTTCTGTATCTCATCTCTCAGTTGTCACAGCCATGTTGCAAAGCAGATTCCAAAAATGAGAAAATTGAAATGAGAAGAGATTAATTAAGTAAGTTGAGGTCATCCAGCTGGCTAACGGCAGAGCTGGGAATCGAGTCCTGGTTTGATTTGAGTTCCCATAAGATTCATCTGGTTTTCACTTGGAAAATATTTATGTATTTTATATATTAGACTGTAGTTTTATAAATTATTTTATATGTTAGATTATATATATATTATTTTATGTATTAGGCTATATCAGTTAAGGATGTCAAAATCAGCTACTCAAATCTTCACGTTAATTTCACGCCAAATACAGGTTTGGTAATAGGGCATTATCTATAGCTCCTTTTCTCTGAATTTGGAGCTGTCACTGCTTCAGTATGCATGTTTTCATGGTAAGTAGACCGTTATTGGTTGCTGTTTTATGGTGATGATAATAGTGCTTCGGTTTTCACTGGGTTCTTCTTTTGATATTTTTCAGGTAGATATAGTCGTTGGCACCCCAGGAAGACTAGATGATTTGGTGTCAACTGGGAAGCTGAACTTATCCCAAGTTAGATTCCTGGTCCTGGATGAAGCTGTATGTTGGACTATAGTCATGCTTTAAAAAAAAAAAAAAAAAAAAGTTTGCTTATGTGTTTGGAGGTAAAAATATGTAGAATGATGGAAAAATACAGTTCATTCATGATCCCAACATGTAGAAATAATCATTGTTACCAGTTTGGCATATTTTCATCCACTTCTTGTATTCATGTTAATATTATTTTATATAGTAAATCAAGCTGTGTAGGATCTGGGAAATCTTTTTTTTTTTTTTTAAATGTAGTATTATATGTATTTCACATCCTTACTTGTAAATAGGTTTTAAAGGCTGACTAGTGCTCTGTTACGTGGATACTTCATGGTTTGTTTAACTACTCTTGTTACTAGATATGTAGATTTGTTTTTTTACTCCAAATAGTGATCTTTGTTGGTACATAAATTACACAGTACAATTATTTCTTTATGTTACAGTTGCCAAATGTGAACTGTAAGGATATTAATGTCTTGACAGACTTCTAAAGTATTTTCAAAATGGATTGAGTAGTTTTATAACACTGAGATGATTTTTGTTTTCATTTTTTCAAATTAAAATCCTGTGTTTAAGGACATGTGGTAGGAGCCATTAACTCTCATATTCATTCTAGAACATTAGAGTATAGATTTTGGGTTGTTTATTGTCAGCTTTTTCATATTTTAGTTACATGGAATTTAAAGCTGAATTTATAATTTGTCTTTATCCGTTAGAAAATAATCATTTTGGTAATATGGTGGGGATATGTATGCTTATGAATTTGTTTCCATTATCTTTCTACACTTGATTTACAAAAGAAAGATCTAGGTGTTGATTTAAAAATTATGCTTTCTTTCCTTCTCCTTCAGGATGGACTTCTTTCTCAAGGTTACTCTGATTTTATAAATAGGATTCACAGTCAGATTCCTCAGATTACCTCTGATGGGAAAAGACTTCAGGTATGAAATGACTGATATATCCTAAAATACATGTAGACAGTTGTTATGTGTTAATGCTTTTTGTTTTCAAAACATTTTCAAGCATTTGTTTGCAAATGTTTTTGAAATTTGTTTTAAATTTTTTTTTTTTTAACGTTTATTTATTTTTGAGACAGATAGAGACAAAGCATGAATGGGGGAGGGTCAGAGAGAGAGAGGGAGACACAGCATCTGAAACAGGCTCCAGGCTCCGAGCTGTCAGCACAGAGCCTGACGCGGGGCTTAAACTCACGAACCGCGAGAGCATGACCTGAGCCGAAGTCGGACGCTTAACCGACTGAGCCACCCAGGCACCCCTATTTTCTTTTGCATTTACATCTTGTCTTAGTGTCTTCTGATTAAGTTAACTACTGTAGAAAACATTTTCTTTGTTACCTGATTACATAGCACACACAAAGAAAGAGTCTTAAAAGCTGCCCGTAGAAATGAAGGAAGAGAACTTGAGGAAATTAGGTCGCTGAGGATGATAAGGAAAACATTCTTAGTTGGTTTTTCCTACAGAGCATTAGAGTTTATATTCCAGACTGAGTACTGCTTCCTCTCTGAGGGGAAAATATCTGGAGCTGTTGAAAAACAGCGGTTTCCTTTGTAATTATTTCTTAAGATGTTACTCTTGCTTTTCTCACCCTTCTTTCCTAGGAAGAATTTGAGAGGTGTAGAGGCTTCAAGGGGAGGGAAGGGGACACACGGTAATTTAGGATTTTAGATCTTCAAACACCTTCTCATCTTACCTAGTTTTTGTCGGGCCTTGTGGAATAGAGACGTGGTTTACGCAGGGGTGAGGGGCTGCGGCTCTGAGACCGACCTGCCCAGAGTCATGCCACCAGTTGTTGCTTAGATGCCAGGTTGACATACTTTGGGCCTCACGTTAGGTGGAATTGTAATTAGAACAGTTTAGCTAAATTTTGATTTTTTTGTTTCCCTAGGTGATTGTTTGCTCTGCTACTTTGCACTCTTTTGACGTAAAGAAGCTGTCTGAGAAGATAATGCATTTTCCCACGTGGGTTGATTTAAAAGGAGAAGATTCTGTCCCGGATACTGTGCACCATGTGGTTGTCCCAGTGAACCCCAAAACTGACAGACTCTGGGAAAGGCTTGGGAAAAACCACATTAGAGTAAGTACTTTACAGTGTTAACATTTGTGTGTAATAAAACATCCATAAACTAGCTTAACCTTGGGCTCTTCGTGATTCTTACAGCCAGATACTATACCTAAGAAAAGAGGAGTCCCGCACATGGACCAGAAAAGTTCAGGCCTTGAGGGCACAGAATAAGTGATGGGCTCAACTTTTCTTTTTTCCTCTGTGAGAGTTACTTTTATGATCATCTTGATGTAATTTTTATAAATAAATAGGATTATGTATGTATGTAAGTCTAATTTCAGATACAGTGGTTTTTAGTAGTGTTTTGATGTCCTCTTGAGGTTCCTTATTTTCCTAAAAATCAATTTAATGCGCCCATTTAGTCATTTTCCCACTGATCGTAGATTTACCCGTATAAAATAAGGGTTTGTTACATATTGTAAATATACGATATCCTAAGAGCCACCTTTGCATTCTTATTATTACATTTAAAATTGATTAGTCTTACCTCATGAAGATACAAAGCTTCTGCACAGCAAAGGAAACAATCAACAACATAAAAGGCAACCAATGGAATGGGAAAAGATATTTGCAAATGACATATCGGACAAAGGGCTAGTATCCAAAATCTATAAAGAGCTCACCAAACTCCACACCCGAAAAACAAATAATCCAGTGAAGAAATGGGCAGAAAACATGAATAGACACTTCTCTAAAGAAGACACCCGGATGGCCAACAGGCACATGAAAAGATGCTCAACGTCGCTCCTCATCAGGGAAATACAAATCAAAACCACACTCAGATATCACCTCACGCCAGTCAGAGTGGCCAAAATGAACAAATCAGGAGACTATAGATGCTGGAGAGGATGTGAAGAAACGGGAACCCTCTTGCACTGTTAGTGGGAATGCAAACTGGTGCAGCTGCTCTGGAAAACAGTGTGGAGGTTCCTCAAAAAATTAAAAATAGACCTACCCTATGACCCAGCAATAGCACTGCTAGGAATTTATCCAAGGGATACAGGAGTACTGATGCATAGGGGCACTTGTACCCCAATGTTTATAGCAGCACTCTCAACAATAGCCAAATTATGAAAAGAACCTAGATGTCCATCAACTGATGAATGGATAAAGAAATTGTGGTTTATATACACAATGGAGTACCACGTGGCAGTGAGAAAGAATGAAATATGGCCCTTTGTAGCAACATGGATGGAACTGGAGAGTGTTATGCTAAGTGAAGTAAGCCATACAGAGAAGGACAGATACCATATGTTTTCACTCTTGTGTGCATCCTGAGAAACTTAACAGGAGCCCATGGGGGAGGGGAAGAAAAAAAAAAAGAGGTTAGAGTGGGAGAGAGCCAAAGCATAAGAGACTCTTAAAAACTGAGAACAGGGCGCCTGGGTGGCGCAGTCGGTTAAGCGTCCGACTTCAGCCAGGTCACGATCTCGCGGTCCGTGGGTTCGAGCCCCGCGTCGGGCTCTGGGCTGATGGCTCAGAGCCTGGAGCCTGTTTCCGATTCTGTGTCTCCCTCTCTCTCTGCCCCTCCCCCGTTCATGCTCTGTCTCTCTCTGTCCCAAAAATAAATAAAAACGTTGAAAAAAAAAATTTTTTTAAAAAACTGAGAACAAACTGAGGGCTGATGGGGAGTGGGAGGGAGGGGGAGGGTGGGTGATGGGTATTGAAGAGGGCATCTTTTGGGATGAACACTGGGTGTTGTATGGAAACCAACTTGACAAATTTCATATATTTAAAAAAATAAAAATAGAATAAAATAAAATTGATTAGTGTTAGACCCACAGTTAATAAAAGGCTTTTCTGAATCTGAAGAATGGTTTTGCCCACATACTTTAAAGACATATGTCTGTATCTAAAGTTAGATACACTTTTCTCTTTAAGAAAAAAAACGATACCTGTTTGGAATCCTTACTTACCCACTTGCCACCCTGTTTTTCTCCTTTTCTTTTCATAGACTGATGATGTACATGCAAAAGATAACACAAGGCCTGGTGCTAATAGTCCGGGTAAGTTGAATGAGTGAACAGATGCATGCATGAGTGAGTGAGTGAATGAATGAATGAATGAATGGGGTTGAAAGATTTTGAAAACAAATTGATTTGTCTTACTGAATTTATGCCCTGTCTGTTCTCATGAAGGATTTGAGGTGACCTACAAAATTAGAACAGGAATTTTGACAATAAAGGTAACAAAAATAATAATAAAGAAATGGGGGAAAATTGGTGTCAGTCAACTTAGAGCAGTATTAACCACTGAATTTCAGATGTTAGTCTCCTGACATCTAAGTCACAAGTATTTTGGATTATGGAATTCTTATTGATTGGAGGATATCAGCAGATTTCTCTGGCAACAGATTTTACATTGGCCCTGAATCCCAGGAGAAACGTCATGTAGGTTCTTCATTCGGGGAATTAATAAAGAAAAATGTCTTTAGTTTACAACTTTGTGAAAGATACAGAAATTATCTTGGAATCGCTTATCTGTTCTTTTTGTGTGCAGTAAAATATTCCCAACACAAAATTGCCCACTTTAACCATTTTTAAAGTCACGTTCAGTGGCATAAAGTTCATCCCTACGTTGTAGTCATTGCCGCCATCCATCTCCAGGACTTTTTTTTTTTAATGTTTTTTTATTTATTATTGAGAGACAGACAGAGTGTGAGCAGGAGAGGGGTAGAGAGAGGGGGGGACACAGAATCCGAAGCAGGCTCCAGGCTCCGAGCTGTCAGCACAGAGCCCGACGTGGGGCTCGAACTCACCAACTGTGAGATCATGACCTGAGCCAAAGTCGGTCGCCCAACCGACTGAGCCACCCAGGTGCCCCAGGACTTTTTCATCCTCCTAAACAGACACTCCATATCATGAAATATTTACCAGTTTTTAAAAAGTCTAACATTAAATCCTAATTCTTTGAAGATGCTTCTGTGCAGAGCAGAGACGATTTCAGGTGCCTCATATGTTAAAGATCTGCGAAGGTACGCTGTATTGGAAGGATAGTGCTCGTCCAGCCTAGAGTAGGTCTCCGATGTGTGGATTCAGGTGTCTCAGGCGGATCATTGGGAAGGGTTAGACTGCATTTACTTTATGGTTGGATTCATTGGTAGGTTTATGGCCAATATCTAAAAGGTGAATTCTCTGAAATCTTGATTAAATAGAGTTCCTTTGAATTCGGTTTTATGTGCAGTTCCAAATTGATAAGGTGCATGCTCGACTAGCCTTATCGTTGGAGAAGAGCAGAGACCTTGCTAGTTCAAAATAATATATCCTCCCACTGTTAGGGAATGCATGTCATAAAATAAAAATTTTTACTTCTTCAAAATAAATTTTTTCTTATAAATGTTTTGCTTAGTTTATACTGCAATTAGGTATGACCGGAGAGCCTTTAGAAATATGGTGGATTACAGAATTAAAGTTTTGCATTAGATAGTTGAGTAACTGTAGTGTAGCTTCACACTGAAAAATAGAGATTGGGAGGATGATGACTAAGAAATTACCGAGTTCGACGTACAGTTTTCATTCCGTTGAGAAGTATGAACTTTCTGGTGTTAGATTGATTTAAAAAGTCCATTAATTATTTTTAAAAGGGGTTAAAATAATTGAGTAAACATCTCCATGAGAGGTAAGAGCAAAGTTTTGTTGTGGGTATGAAGTTCTGTTTATTTGTGTGTTTATATGTCTGTTTTCCTTCATAAGAGGCGTGGCATAGGTGTTTTCGGCACACTATAAAATGGCATAAACATACACTAACAGAAATAGAAATAAATGAGTTGGGGTGACTCAGTGGCCCAGTGGGTTAAGCGTCCGACTCTTGGTTTCAGCTCCAGTCATGATCTCCCATTTTGTGGGATTGAGCCCCACTTTGGACTCTGTGCTGACAGTGCAGAGCCCGCTTGGGATTCTCTCTGTCCCCCTCTCTCTGCCCCTCCCCCTCTCACGCATGCACCCTCTCTCTCTCGAAATAAATAAAAATAAAACTTAAAGAAAAATGAGTGAATGGGTATTCTCACCATTTCATCCTATCTTAATATTTCTTATTTTTGTCTGTACTACTTACATTAAAGCAGAGTTTTTTTCAGGTGGGCAAAGCAGTAAGTCTGTGACTGTAATTATGTGTGTTCATAACAATTTTAGATTGAAATTCTTTTTTTTTGTTGTGGTGGTGGTGGTGGTATTCAAGAGATGTGGTCTGAAGCTATTAAAATCCTGAAGGGGGAGTATGCTGTCCGGGCGATCAAGGAACACAAGATGGATCAAGCAATTATTTTCTGTAGAACCAAAATTGACTGCGATAACTTGGAGCAATATTTTATGCAACAAGGAGGAGGTAATGTTTCCTCACTTGAAATAAATTGTGTTTATTTCCTCACTTAATCGGTTATTAGTCTCATGTTGGTGCGGTCGAGAACGCGTGCGCTGAATTTAAAGCAGTGGAGGCGCGTTGTCAGTGTCTGTGCTTGTCCAGTACTTTTCCATATGATAAGCCCCAGGAAAACCGCTTTCCACGCAGGCACAATTTCATTCCAGTGCTCTGAGGCGCTGCTGTCATTTGGAAGAAAGGTGATGGTATTATTTAATATTAAAATTTTGAGGGTGATTATTAAGTAATAGAGTGTATGTCTTCTAAACCAATAAATGAGGAGTAAACCTTCATCTGAAAAAAGGCTAAGAAAGGAAGAGGAAAAAAAATGGGAAAGACAATGGTTAGAAATTACAGAGTAAGACGGCTGGTGGAAAAATCTGTATGAGTGAACGCTCGCTCTAGTATATATCAGCGCGCCAAAGCCTTCTGTTAAAAGGCATACATTGTTAGACTGGATAAAATCTAACCGTATACTGTTTACAAGAGACATACTTAAAACCTGAGGTCATGGAAAGATCAAAAGGGGCTGAAAAAATGTATTAGCTAAACTACTAATCGAAAGAAAGTTGGTCTAGCTGTATTAATAAGAGATGCAAGAGAATTTAAGACAAAAATATTAGCTAGAAATAAAGAAGGTCACTGTGTAATAAAAAATCTAATCTACAATGACTATATGATGATTCTAATATTATGCTCCTATGACATGATATATATGAATCAACATGAAATAATGCCCAACGGGATCTGTCATTAGGGAAATGCAAAATCACAATGTAGTACCACGTACACTCATTGGAATAGCTAGATTACAAATACGACACCCGATTTTGGCAAGGATGTGAAGCCGCTGGGGTGTTCGTATGCTGCTGTTGTCCAGGCACCTTGGTGAAAGGTCTTACATGTTTTAATAAAATTAGCATTGCTGTCTTATGGCTTAGTAATCCAACTCCTAAATATTTACCCAAGATAAGTAAAATTTACCCAAGACACAGTGAGAAAAGATATGGGCAAGAATGGTCATGGCAGCTTTATTTATAATAGGCCCAAACTGAAAATACACTAAGTGGGCATCAGTGGGGGAATGGCTTAAACCAGATGTGAACTATTTATACCGTGGAGTCCGGCCCGGCAGTACAAAGGAATGGACTTCTGGTGGAGGCAGCGACTCCGGGTGAAGCTCAGACATGATGCTGAATGAAGGATTTCTTACACAAGACTGTATATGTGTATACTGTATGATTCCACTTACGTGAAGTTCTGGAAGAGTCAGAACTAGTCTTTGATGGAGAAAAAACCCGCAACAGTGGTTTTCCCTGGGACAACGGGAGTGGGGTTATCTGGGAAAGCATGTGGGTTCTTTGTGGGATGACATTCATATTCTCTATCTTGTAGGGCTTTGGGCTACATAGGTACGTGCATTTGTCAAAACTCAGCAAATATACACTTAAGATTTACACATTTCCTTGTATGTAGTATTTCACGTTAGAGGAAAACAGTAAAACCTAACCAAATAACTACATTCTAGTTAATGAAATGCGTGCTAAACTGTGTGTAGATATTTGCAGTTTACAGTAAAATGCATCAGAAATATAAAAATGAATTGATAGGACAGAGGGACAGATATGGAGTAAAGCAAATATAGTAAATGTTAATGGTATAACCCAGGAGGTGAAAATATAGCTGTTCACTTTTAGAATTCATTCATTGTTGCTGTGTTTGAAATACAGTAGGGGCGCCTGGGTGGCTCAGTCGGTCAAGCGTCTGACTTCGACTCAGGTCATGATCTCGTGGTTTGTGGGTTCGAGCCCCATGTCGGGCTCTGTGCTGACAGCTCAGAGCCTGGAGCCTGCTTTGGGTTCTGTGTCTCCCTCGCTCTCTGTCCCTCCCCCTCTTGTGCTCTGTCTCTCTCTCTCTCTCAAAAATAAACGTTAAAAAAAATTTTAAGAAATATAATAAACGTAAAAATATATAAAGCAAAATTGACAGATGTACAAGGTAACAGGTAAATCCTATTTTCATAATGGGGAAAACTCTAACATAGCTCTTTTTATAATTGTTGTATATCAAGGAACCAGAAAACTCTAAAAGAAAATAGAAAATATGAAAAATTTGAAGTAATGGTCATATAAAGAACATGTTACGTTGTTCCTTACAGTGAATAGTTCAGTACCTTTTTTTCCCCCAAGTCATGGCAAACAGACTTGCTTGGTTGGTTGAGTTATAGTGGCTGATTCGTAATAAATACTTCTTCCTGTCCATGTTGGTTTTGAATGGAGGATTTGATTATTTGGTTGGGAATGCTGTTAATCAAGCAGTACTATTCCCTAGTTCCTTTCACCTTCCTTCCCTAAATATTCTGGATACTTTTACTTAAAAACCAACTCTCCCAAACCATGATTAAAACCAAAATAACACAGCGTATACCAGACTTCAGAGGTTGAAGAGAGGGGAAAATGAAGGATCCCTCCCTTCTCTATACACAGCTCCACCGGGAGTAGGAGTGTATCTAGGATACTTTCCTCAGCCAGTCGAGCTCAGAATGTGGCAGACCAGCTGTAAGTTGGCCTGCAAGTTCTGATTTGCTGTCATCTCTCCTCTGCATGGTTAGTTCTTGTGTGAGTCATTTTGAGTGGATGGATAGCTCTTCATAATATGTTTTTCCTTGAATTCTGAAGTATATCGTATTGAACCTAAAATTTACTATGGAGAGTAGTCATGGCATACTTGTTACCCTGGGCTATCTCATAGTGGAGCCTGTACATTCTATTAAGTTCCGGAAGGTTGTTTGCTCTTACTGTAGTGTGGACTATACTGCTTTTGTTACTGTATCTGCTTGAGTTTCTTTTCGGGATTGGCTACCACTGCACTTTATAGTAGTTCCTCTTCATCTGACCAATTTGGTTCTTCTAATCTGCTTCGGTCAGGGAACCGGATAACTAAGCTGCTTAGGACACCTTGAGGAGGGTAGGGTTATGGGAGTGACCTTTTAGGTGAGGGCCTCAACTTCATAAAGCCTGTTTTGGTTCTTCCAAGATTGATCTCGGATCTACTTTTTGGTTCCTGGCTTTGTATGGGATAGGTGAAGTTCCTGGTATACACATATGTTTTCCTTTCACTAACACAGTTAGTGAACACAGTTTCACTAACACAGTTAGTTGGTACACTGTTCCATCTACTTCTGTAGATCAGGAAGAGTGACTAAAAATGTCCTTCAAAGCAAATCAGTTTTAATGCTCATAGAGTTTATTTCAGTGGCATTTCACCTATGATGGAAATTGTGTTAATCATGGTTTATGGCAGATTGGGGTATGGATTTCTGTGGAATTATATGGTAACAGTGTAGTCTGAGTGCTATTGGTTTTTTGACATGGTCTTAGGTGTAATGTTTTCCAGGGTTAATTGTTGAATGTGCTTTTCACTAGGACCTGATAAAAAAGGACACCAGTTCTCATGTGTTTGTCTTCATGGTGACAGAAAGCCTCATGAGAGGAAGCAAAACTTGGAAAGATTTAAGGTACTAGTATTTAGCTGACTGCATTTCTTTAATACTTCAGAGGGGAATTGTAGCCAGTTTTAATTAGTTCCGGTAAATATCATTAAAAGCAATTGTCCCAGAAATTTCTGACGATGTTTACCCTGTTAGGTATATCCTTATCATGGCAGGGTTTAGTCATCTTTAGCAGTCAAATGGTAAATTGTAAGTTCTCTGTCAACACAACACCACTGTAATAAGAATTTTCAACTTAAGGAATTTTAGACACATTCTTTCAGGTAGCTCTTTTTAAGAGAAGCATCATGGGATAGTTAAACCGTGTCTGGGAGTCTTTTTTTTTTTTTTTTTTTTAAATAGTTTGTAGTAATATCCATAGAGAGTTCATAGATTGATTAGGATAGGTATCAGAATACAGTTTTGTGGAATTAAGACTATTTGTAATTGTTTGGGGCACACCGCCCCAGTTCCATGCTTGCAGCCCGTGACCGGGTTGTGTAGCTCTTGGAGGTGGGTTGGGCTTGAGCCTGCAGCCACAGCATTGTCCCTGCTTACCAGTGTGTTTGCCCCAGTGCAGAGTGTGAATATCATCTTCTCTCAGACCCGTCATGTGAGTAGAAGGTGGGAAGTGCTGGGTGAGGCACTTTGGATTCCGCTTCCATGCTGAGCAGAAGTGACGTGGGTAGTAAAGCGCGCTGCGTGGCCACACTTGAGCCACGTTGTGTGCCCTTCTCCGCCCTGGACCTTACCCTGGGCCCCAGGTCAGCGTGTCCTTCCCCTTCCTGTCTCTCACTCTGTGCCTTGGAGCACAAATGACACCCAAAGGCTAATTTGTATTTTTTTGGTGAGAGCACAGGGGCCCCTTCTAGGTTCCTATCTCTTTAGGATTTTTGTTGTCACAGAAAGTGTAACCTCAAGGGAAAACACCTAGTATTCTGAGTTTATTTTAATACAAGGGTAAAGATAATACTTATGTTTTAACATTTTGTTCTATCTGTCTTTTGAATTACCAGTCAGGATTTCTAAAGATAAAGCCACATTATAGCAGTTTAATATTTTTGGTGTGGGAAAAAAGAAAGTAAAAAATGAATCCAATTATTGATTTATTCAGTGTCTTATTTTAGCAGATCATGACTTAAAAATTTAAGACATGGTCCAGTGAATTATGAATATCTGGACCTCTAGTCTGATAGTAACACGTTAGTTATCCCAAGTCTGTCTCATCCAGTGGATGACCATATTCGTGTTTATTTTTTAGTATACGTACCAGTAAATTCCTTCTCTGTTCTCTCTAGAAAGGAGATGTGAGGTTCTTGATTTGCACAGATGTAGCCGCCAGGGGAATTGACATCCATGGTGTTCCCTACGGTAAGAGGAAAGTTCTGATCCCTGCGGTTTACATTTTATGGAATTCAAAGTAAACCCTCTAATACGTTTGAAATATTTAAAACATCAAACATCTAATACGTTTGAAAATTGTAGAACTAATGGCGACTGGTAATAATTGTTCTTATTTTCAGTTATAAATGTCACTTTGCCTGATGAGAAGCAAAACTACGTCCACCGAATTGGCCGAGTGGGAAGAGCTGAAAGGTGCCGCTGGAGTTTCTCTTTTGTTCTTTTAATATTTGCTTGCTTCTTGAATAAAGTCTAATAAGGACTCTAAAATCTTTCAGGATGGGTCTGGCCATTTCCCTGGTGGCAACAGAGAAAGAAAAGGTAATCTTTTCAGCGCCGTATTATATTCGCTGTTTGTGTTGTTTTAGATGTTGGAAATAAAAGCAGTTTGATTTGTCCATTTACACTGAATTCAGTTGCATATGGAATATAATTGAACATTTTTTTTGTTATTTAAAAAAAATTTTTTTAGTGTTTATTTATGAGACAGAGAGAGAGAGAGAGAGAGAGAGAGAGGGAGACACAGCACAAATGGGGGAGGGGCAGAGAAAGAGGAAGACACAATCCGAAGCAGGCTCCAGGCTTTGAGCTGTCAGCATAGAGCCCGACGCGGGGCTCGAACTAGGAAATGGTGAGACCATGACCTGAGCCAAAGTCAGAAGCTCAACCATCTAGCCACCCAGGCGCCCCTGGAGTATAATTGAACTTTTTAATGGCATCTTTTTTTCTATATTTTCAAATGGACCAATAATGAGATGAAGTGTAGAAAGGAAAATGCAAACTGTGATTTTCACTAATAGCTTTAATATATGTACTCGATTTCACCAAAAACTATTTAAATCCTCTCTGACATTATGCTACAGAAAACTCTTATGGGAGAGGATGGGGACTTATCTGGAAACACAATTTGATACAAATTTACAGAAAAGTTGCAAGAATAAGGAGCTCCCACACACTCCGTGTTCAAACCGGCCGTTCGTTTTGCTTTTTATTTCTTATAGAAAACATGTGGACTTTATTTTTGATATAACCTCAATATAGCATTCTCTAGCATTCACTTGTTCGCCCTTGTTTTTATCTGAGAATTCCTTTCTATAATTGACATGCATTCTAGGAAAACCTCAGGACTTTTCTCCAAAAGAACTCTTTCAGCAGACTGAGTTAACGCGTTCCTGAGGGCCAGTAGTGAGTGGACCGCACGTCACACCTGCGATTTCTCTTGTTCCTCGGGGACAGAAAATACTGCAAAAACTAATTGAGAGTAAAGATAACTAGTGTGTTTCCGTCTCTACATGTTAGTGTTTTTCCATCTTTAACGTAGGTTTGGTACCACGTTTGTAGCAGCCGTGGAAAAGGGTGTTATAACACGAGACTTAAGGAAGATGGTGGCTGTACCATATGGTACAATGAGATGCAGGTAAGACTCATAAAAACGTACGGAAATTGGCAAAAATAGACTGCATTTAATTATAAAAATTATACCCCGGCGTTTATCTGTTTGTTGGTTATGAGGAAAAGTAGTGATTTATTACAACGTCAGAGTTTGTAAATTATAACTTGTGAGTTTATCTCTTCAGAAATCTAACTTCCACTTATTCTAAGGATTATAGTCTTCCTGGTTTATTTGATGCTATTAAAATTCAACTCTGTCAAAATGAGATTTTTCCTCAAAAATGCTTTTTGTTTCCTTTCCCTTCTTAGTTGCTGTCTGAGATAGAAGAACATCTGAATTGCACCATTTCTCAGGTTGAACCAGATATAAAGGTCCCAGTGGATGAATTTGATGGGAAAGTTACCTATGGTCAAAAGAGAGCCGCTGGTGGTAAGCTTTGAGTTACTTTTATTTCTGTTCTGAATGTGAATGTGTCCTTTCTGAGCTTCATTGTGTAGAAGAGAGTAGGTAATTTCATCTCATGCTGAGTGTCTGTTTTAGCAGATTAATCATTTCCTCCTATGACTCTCGCAGCGGTTTATCTGTACCTGTCTTGTCACATGCTTTGGTTATGTGATTTGTGTGCCAATGAAGGACAGCAGCTTACCTGTGTCTCTTGAGGTATTCGTGTCATAAAGAGTAGTTGAACGTTTATGGAATTATTAGGAAGCGAGAGAATCATGGCGATTTTGAACAAAATTGAAAACCTTCGATTTAATTCAAGTGGTAACCCAGCGCACGGTTGCTCCTTTCGCCTGGAATGCCCTCAGCTCATTCCTGAAAATTTTTTCAAAAAATTCAGACTACTAAGCTAGTGCTTTCCAAACCAAAAAAGAGCAGAGGGGAGGGGTTGCTAGGGGTATTGGGACACTATTAGTGAGGCCTAACCATTTATTTATATTGATTTAACATTTTTAAAACTCACTTTTGGAGATAACTTGCCCGGTAGTACATTTTTATTGCTAGAAGCAATGTTTAAACGGACGTGATTGAGCCAAAGTATTGCTGACAAGTTTTTTCAAGCCTGTCATTTACATGACTTTATAATTTGTGTGTGTGATGCAGGTGGAAACTATAAAGGCCATGTGGATATTTTGGCACCTACCGTTCAAGAGTTGGCTGCCCTTGAAAAGGAGGCGCAGACATCTTTCCTGCATCTTGGCTACCTTCCTAACCAGCTGTTCAGAACCTTCTGATTTTAACGTAAACTGAGTAAGATTTAAAAGTCTGTAGTCTTAAAACTCTAAAACCGATGTACTGCTTGCAAGCAGCAGTATTTATAGTAACATAAGCCATTAATGCTAAGTCTTGCATGTCAAGAAACGTTACTGTTTGGAATTCTTCATAAAATGGCAGCCTAATGAGAATAATAAATTCAATGACTATATTTTTATGAAGGTTTGTGTCTTATTTTTAAAGTAACTTGATAGTTTTTCAAGAAGACGGTGGGTTTATGAAGTCAAGTTTATGGGTATGTGACTTTGCTGGAGGAGCTGTGTGGAAACACCACTGGGTATCTTGAGTAGAATTTTTCACAGGAAGTGGTTCTAAATGGAGACGTTCTTGAGATGGTTATAGTCGTCTAGGTGGACGTTGAAGCTAGAGGAGACTCGTAACAGGAAAGAAAATTGGGTGATGCCAAGGCAGAAGGACAACTTGCTTAGTTTTAGGGGCCTGGAGTTTTTGAGAGAGGCAGAAAGGTTCTGTGTCTGAGGATTGAGGACTGATTTGTGATGGTGACAGTGAAGATGTATCTTGGACAGTTTACCTTCTTTGTAAGAACCTTTCTTTGCAGATGATAGTTGCCTATGAAGATAAAACTATTCTGCTGTCCCTCTAGGTTTTAAAATTAAACATAGTTCTCTGGAATACATTTCCTCAATCCCTTTTGCCTAAAATACCAGCAGGAAAGGGGAACATTTCAACATGTACAATTGGATTGTTATTTTGTGTCTTCATAAAGTGTTATTCCTGCCTTAGGATTCCTTAAGCATACAGGCTACTCTAAGTTCTTCTTGTGTGATGGTTTTCAAACCTCTTAGCCCCAAAATAGTTTCTTCAGCCAAAATCTTGAGTGAGACTCAGTGTAGACGTTAACAGTGGAAAACCGCTGCCCAGTACATTGAGTTGGCCTGTGTGAAACGAGGAGGGGGTCCCATTCTCGCTTAGGTTTTGACCACGTTCTTTGGCGATTTCCTGGAACGACCCCAGCCGACCTCGGAGCCATGCGGTGACAGCTCTCTATAGTCTGCACACATGCATCACTGCTTTAGGAAGGGGTTTTTAACCAGTATAATGGCAAAGGAAAGACCGAGATCCGGACCATTTACACACGAGCCGGGCCAGGTCTGACCTTGCTCGTGTCCTCGTTTTCTAGGCACAGCCGCACAGTTTGCAGGAGCGCGTGTCCACGTGGCCCAGTTTGCAGCACTGGACCTGCAACCTGGCTTCCCTGGGCTCAGCTGTCACTCCTTGTGTGCTTTTGGAAGGTAGTCCTCCGGGACAGGCGGGTAGGCCAGTGAGCACGGCCGCCAAGAGCTGGGAGGCTGTGGGAGGGGCGATTGCGCTTTTCTTCCTCAGACGACTGTCCCGCTGCCCTGACCTGGGCAGCAGAGGTTATAAAGGGCAAGCTGTGTGTAACCGGGCCTGGACGCCTGGCCTGCCCTTTCTGCTCACATCGGTAATCCTGCCCTTCACTCCTCGTCCCTGCTTCCAGAAACCCTTTCCTTCAGGCCTCTGGATTCATGCTGCGAATGTAAGCAACTGTTAAAAGTCTGCATGAAGAGACGGTCACTGAACCACGAGAGATGCTGATTGCCCCCTTGTTCCTTTTAGAAATAGCACCTCCTGAGTTTGAGTCGGTCCCAGATCGCCTCGCTGGAGACTCTCTTTCCCAGGTACTGGTCAGTGGGGTATGAGTCAGAGTGATGGGTACAACTTCTAGGTCACATCCTCTACCTGCCCTTTCTCTGCTCTCTCAAGCTGGAACTTGGCTGTGGTATTAGCCAGTGTCCACATTAAGAAAATGTCACACTTAGGGCACGGCGGGGCCACCAGACAACCTGGAGGACCTTGTAGGGGACCTGCACCCTCTCTGGCCGGCCTGGTACAGTACGTTGACTTCTCTGAGCCACCCTATGGTTAGGCCTCCACCCCAGCTGATACAGGACTCTAGGGGCACGGCAAAGTCCAGAAAATGTTAAATATTAACCATCACCTGTTAGTCTTTCTGACTCACAGCTTCAGCGCTGTCTACGCAAGGGTAAGAGCTTAGAGATGTACCCGCAGACCTGTGCCTGTGGCTCTGCCGTTGGTCTCCCCCCTGCATACTCGCCCCACGTTCCCCGTGTCCTAGACCTGGCCTGGGGGTTTGGGAGTCTTGGCACATTCCTCCGCATCGTCTGCCTCGTCTGGCACTCACCATTCTCTTGGAAGCTAGCTTCGGGCTTTGATTGCTAGAGTTAGGCTTTCAAAATGACTGGTTTTGGGGGGGGGGGGGGCTTTTTTTCCTATTTCAAATTTTAATAAACTGAGCTGAGCTTCTCTATTTCCATTTATGTATCCACTTTAAAGAGAGCTGATTGTCAAGGCCTCTGGCCAGTGGCATTAGTTACAAGGTTGCCCAAACCTTGCTTTCCTCATTAGTACCTATTTTCCAATTATAAACAGAAATGGGAATTTCAGGTCAGCTGTACCCACCCTCCGTACTTTTGACTTCTGTTGCCACTCTCAGAGGGAATCACTCAATAACACTGGCGTTCATTTTTTTCTTTGAGGTCTTTGGTATACAGGTTAGGTCCTACTGTATATACAATTCTGTATTTTCATGTGACCTAAGTATTTTTCTTATTGTAAATAATGGCTGTGTAGTCCAGGGAATGTGCTGGGATATATGTGACTTGCATTCTGACTGCCCTTGAACACCGAGGGGATTGAGGAGGGTGTGAACGTGGGGTGTGAATCCAGCCCTAACCCATGCGAGCTGGATGACAGAAGGCCAACTCCTTAGCCTCTCTGATTTAGTTTCTTTGTGTGTAGAAATGGCAAAAACAACTCTCATCATTCAGGATTATGTTAAGCATTCAGCGAAGTCCAGCAGATAACAGGTACTCCTAACCATGTTTTCTAGTGTTTCTGCTGTTCGCTGCTGTGAACATCCTTGTTCTCTCTTTGGATTGCTTTCTCCCGGATTCCTGGAAACTGGATTGTTGAATTAAAATGAATGATGCTTATGAACATCTGTCAGGGTCATTACCGGATCACTTTCTGCAAGGGTTGTGCTGGGTGCCATTCACACTGACAATATAGGAAGAATTCTGTACGATTTATTTTCTGACAGATAGTACTTGCTGCATTTAAAGTCCGGTTCCATACTGGCTCTTTGTACGGTGCGTGAGTCGGTAGTGGGGTTCAGAGGTTGTCCACATGTCACATGAGGTTTCTTCGCACACGACTCCTTACTGACCCCGCCCCCGCCCCCACCCCTGCCTCACCGCCATCGTCGTTCTACAAACAAGGTCCCAGCTTGCTGTAAGTAAGGTGCAACTCTTCTTTTCTTTCTTTTTATTTTTTAAGGTAGAAGTGTATGTGGCAGTGACTGAGAACAGCCCAGATTAAAAAAAAAAAGAAAGAAAGAAAGAAAGAAAAGTTGGTTCCCAGCCAGTTCTAAATGGGCAAAACCATTTAGTTATATTTTTCACCTTATTCTGATGTAAGAGGGAAGTACACACTTTCCTGCAGCCCGTGTGGGAGATGTGAGACTCGAGAGCCGTGCAGGGAAATACATCCTGAGCTCTGGGGGCAGGTTCCCTTATGCAGCCATTTTATTATTTTCTTACAGATGCTGACACCTACCAGGGATTTTTCCAAATGACCTTATTTGGGGGAGAAAGGGATATTTGTTAGAAGGGAAAAAATGTGGTGGAACAGGAAGGAAAGGGAGGGATAGTATTTTCTACTCTACAGTAATTGATAGAGGATTCCTTTGGAGGGAGGAGTGCAAGGGAAGTTCTGCTGTTGTTTTCCATTCTTTTGTTTTAAATAATTACCTTTCGTTTAAGATCATCTAAAGCTCTGGTTTCTCTGACGGGGGTTGCACTTTCACTGGTGAAAAGTGTTGAGGGGATTTGGAAGAACCTGGAGCCGGACAGGCCCGGATCTGACCCCGGCCGCCGTGACCGACTTCTAGTTAGTTAATCACACGCAGAGGTCGGTGGATCGCAGGTGGGACCCAGGAAGGGCATTTTAACAAACTCCCCAGAAGATGGTGACACCCGTGTGCCTCGAACCACAGATCAAGAAACACTATTACAGAGAAATCGCTCTTAGAACTATAATTCTCACTGCAATCTTTTACCCTAAGATTCAGGCAAGATTGATTCAAACTGTTATCTGAGAGAGAGGCTTGCGGTCCTAGAATCATCATTCAGTGCTGTTCTGCTGCCTTTGTACGAAAAGTGATACCTTGTTTCCTTTCCTTAGGTTAGTGCTTCTCATTGCTGGCTGCACATTGGAATCACCTGGGAAGCTTCACAAGAAAATCCCGACGTCCGTCCTTCACCTCCGGACATTCTGGTTTTATCGTTCTGGAGTGGGGCCTGGGTAGCCCAGGTGATGCCAATACGCTGCCGGGATGGAGAGCTGCTGCTTTAAACTGAGCCTGACTCTGGGGATTTCTTGATCCTGTTGCAAATCGTGTGTGCCCTCTGCGCATGCCTAAGCTAATACGAGTCTTAACGTTAAATATAGTTTAGGTTCAAGGAACCCTTGCTGTTGTATTAGGGAGAGGAGGTTATTGTAGAAAAAGCATTTCATAAAAATGGTATCCTATGTCAGTTTTGAGAAACGAAGATTATTTTAAAATTAAATTTTGTAGCCAGAAGAGTTCAGTTCCCTTCCAAATAGTTATTTTGGGGATTCAGGCAAATCTTTGAAGGATGCTTCCATTTTTCAAAACTCATTTGGCCTTTTAATTGTTTTTGTTTTTGACAGCGCTTGGTTTTTACTTACAGCATTTCTAATGCTTTGCAGCTGCCTTACAGACTTCTGCAAAATCATTGGTTCAACCCGTGATTTTACCTCAGATCTCGTTCCCCCGCCTGGTACCTCCTCCCGTCCACCACAAGAAGGTCTGGTTGGCCGTCAGCTGTGTGTTTTCTTAAATCCCCGTCAAACGACAGGTACTGGCTGCTGCCCGAGTAGGACTTTGAAGAGGCAGCTGAGGTCGTCTCTCTGCAAGGTGGAACATTGGGTGTTTGGGGCTTCTCTGTTGTTTTGTGTGTGGTGGGTCAGGGTCTCCGGGAAGAGAGTCCAGCTTGGGAAATCCTGGTCAGGATAGCAATCGCCAGGATGGAGGTTGGAGGCAGAGGGAGAGAGCCGGCAGGGATGGGGTCGGTTGAGTGTGGGAGCATCAGGGTCTGATAATGAGTTTGGGGTTTTCTTTTCTACATGGGGATCCCCTTGAAATCCTCAAAAGTTTGCTACCTTGTTGTCAGTGTGAACTGGGCATCAAAGGGAAGGCTCTATCCGTGTTTTGACAAAGTGATGTTGGAGGGTGTGGGATTTCGTGAGGACCCCATCCGGTGGGAAATCGTTACAAATTGCAGGGGGCGGGGGACAAAAAAACCCTCTCCGGAACAGTTGTCTACACCACAGCTTAGAAAGATGACACTCAGGCCTAGTGGCAGTCAGGTTTAGCAGTGTCCACGAACTCCCAGGAATTCTTAGACGTACTTGGGACAGAACTGGCGAACCTGCAGTCACACAGGCTGGGAGCTGGAGGTACTTTGTTGGGCTCCTAAAAGGCTAGCAGTTTGGAGACATTGGATCATAGCCCTCTCATTAAATACTGTTTGTTCACTTAAAATATTAGTTCTCTTGGCTCTAATGAAAAACTCTATCATAGGCTTCTGTCCACAAATTACTTCCTTTGCCACTTCCATCTCAGCGCCCAGCACCAAAAGAATACTCTCCTCCAAGATGACCCTGAATGAACGCAGCAGGGCCCCACCTACACTAGCTCTTGTGGGGCTGCGCTTTGCCATTTCCCCGTAAGTGCAGCAGGTGGCGCTAGTGTCACACCGTGAATACCCACAAAGAGCTGAACGCTTAGGCTGGTGTATTTTTACCGCTTGGGGTCAGTTAAGGATTACCTGACTTCCTTTTTTTTTTTTTTTTTTTTTCTGCTAAGCAAATCATAGATTCAAAGGAATTATTGCCCATTACATCTGTCAGAGTCTGTGGTCGTTTTCTCTGGATCCTGAAGGCCAAGAAATGTGCATTTGGATTTTTTTCGCGAGTTGGCTCCACACCGTTTGTGGTCGAGTGGTTTCTCCTGTCACAAAGCACTCACAGGATCGTGGGCACCCATTTTGTCCTGGACCCAGCGTTTGGAGTTCTGTGTACAGAGAACATCCACGCGTGTCAAAATTGCATTTATGCTAATTGCCCTTCTCATTACCATTCTCTAGAATGCAGAATGCTTTTCCTCAGTCGTTTCCTCTGATTCGGCCTATCTCTAGAGGCCCAGATCTGAATGAAGTGAGGTGGGGAATCGTGTTCACGCCCACTCACCTTCCTGCCACTTCTCCGCTGATGCTAGGGATTCCAGCATTGCCCCTGGAGAGCACGGTGGAGATTGGCGGAATGATCCCCAGTTGACTTTGCCTGCCTGTGTGTGGGTGGGTGTGGGTGGGGGTGAGGGCAGGATGTGTGGGCTGAGACAGACAGCCCAAACAATGAGCCTAGTCACTTCAGAAAGTAGCTCATGGCTACTTAATTTGAGAAGTCAGAATGATCGGACACCCCAAGTGCCAGTCTCCCTGCCGACCAAGTGACTTCATGGGATTGTAAATTGAGAGACCAGCAAAATGACCAGATACGTGATCTGCCGTTTTCCTTCTCCTTTTTTCCAAAGAATACCATCTTTGAGGGGTAGAGACAGGAGACTTGAGTCACTATTCAAGAACAGCCCTTTCTGATGTAATTTAAAGCTATGGCAGGAACTCGTTTGATTCTATCATTTTCAACTTATAATTAATCTGTGTCAACCTCCATTCAGGAACCTGCAATGGGCCTTTATCTCCTTAATTAAGTCCAGACTAACTTGGGCACTTAAGGTTCTCCTTGGCCCCATTCTTCCTACTGTCATGTCCTTTGTTCTGTAATTCATACTGAACCTCACTCCCCTCCATACGTAATAGAAACAGGTAACATTGGGGCGCCTGGGTGGCTCAGTTGGTTAAGCGTCCAACTCTTGGTTTCGGCTCGGATCGTGGTCTCACAGTTCTCACATGAGTTCGAGCTCCGCATCGGGATCTGTACTGACAGGGCGGAGCCTGCTTGGGATTCTCTCTGTCCGTCTCTCTCCACCCCTTCCCCCCGCCTCAAAAAAAATAAATAAGCAAAAAAAATAGCCGGCATTATCTGACCGTTCACCATGTACCAGGTATCCTATGTGTTTACTCGTCTATGAATTCTTCTAACAATCTCAGGAAATAGGTTCTATTAGTATTTCCATTTTACAGACGAGGAAGTTGAGGTACCCGGCAGTTACTGCTTGCTTAAGATGACCTGGCTAATAGCAGTGGAGCCAGCATTTGAATGCAGCGTCTTAACCCACATATGTGCCCTGCTATTCCTGCTGTGGGTTGCGTGGCTGCTGTTGCCTCCTGGCAGACCTTCCCACCTCCCCTCTGCCTGTCAGGACGCCACTCATCCTTACGGATCTGAGTCACTTCTGCCTCCTTCGTGGGGGCAAGAGAACACCACGTTTTTGAATACCTACCATGAGCCAGATATTATATATTCAGCCTCATGTAAGAGCCAGGGTTTTGGGGTGTGTGTGTGTGTGTGCGTGTGTGTGTGTGTGTGTGTGTGTTTCCATTGCAGATAAGAAATTCAAGGTGCAGAGAGAGAAGTCCAGGTCCATCAGGTTCTGGAACCTCTGCTTTTCCGTCCTAGGCTCTGCCCCGAGGAAACCTTCCGGCATGTTACTCTTTGTTTTGCCCTTATACTTTAGGTAGCTCTTCGTTTTTAAAATTGGTTTGTGACTCTTTTTCTCAGTGTTTTCAGGTGAATCGAAAGCTGTTCCAGTGAAGGGTAGGTATGTCTGGGCTCCCTTCTCTCTCTGCAGTGTACGTAGTGAGCACACAAGTGTTATTGATCAGCCTATTTTTCAGGCTATGAGGAGAGTCCGTCAACCCACCCGATGGCATCAGTTCTAGAGACTAAGACCCAAGACAGAAAGATACTTCGTGACTTTTAACCCTGAGCAGGAACTGTTATTCTGTGGTCTCATCCAGGCCAGGATGGAAGAAGACCAGCACCACTTTTAATAGGAAAATGTAGCTTTTAGCTTCTTCAAGAAAATCTTGACCAAAATACGAGCATGATTTTGAACATATGGGGCCCAAAGCTCCAATTTCCTATGGCTGAGATTTCAGTGTTATGGTGGACCGATACTTGCACAGAAATATGTGAATTCATCATGGTTATTTCTGTAGCATTGATGTTGGCAAACTTCCAAGTCAAGAACTTTCTGCCTGTGCAGCTCTTGGTTATTTGAGGTTGATGACTCACTTTGTGTAACATCCTCTTGTTTTCCTCCTTTTCCTCCCAGGGGCCCTCCTACCTGAGGGGACTGGCGGGGCTGGGGGCGGGGGTTACGGGACTCCAGCCACTGTTGATGACTTCTTTTCGGTTTTGTTCACATTTGTGGGGAAGCCGTCTTGATCTCGTCTTCTTCCCCGCCCAGGCAGGTCACTTCCCTCTTCCGTGCCCTACAAACCTTTTTACGCCTTCACTGGAGCATTTGTATGCCTATATTTTATTTACCTGCTTACATGTCAGTGTCTCTCCCCAGATAGGGTGCGTCCTTCCCAGCAGGTCTGGTTCCATTATCTTCCGTACTCGGGGCAGAGTCTGGCCCAGAGAATATTCGCAACTGTTTGTTGAGAAGGAAGGGAGGATGATTGGATGGATGGATGGATGAATTATTACAAGAAACTTCTTTGAGGGGATTTTAGACATTAACAAAATAAATGAGGAGAAGTTAGGATTTATTTGCTACTTAGTTTTTGTTTGGGACGGGAGATCTGCGTATCTTGAATATAGGACAACAGGAAAAGACAGGCTTTGAGCCTAGTCTTTCTCTTTAAGAGGGCTCATGTTTTTGACCCACCTCTGGAGGAAATCCTCACCTCCCCCCCCTCCATGTGCCATACTCTGTCTGGTCGTGCTGCAACATAGCTCCGTCCACCGCGTGACAAGTGTGCTGCCACACTTTGCGTCTTTTATCCCTACACCTCTGAGACAGGAACAGTTGTTTTCTCCCAAGGAAACAGAGGCCCAAGGAGGTGATGTAACAGTTCGGCAGTCCAACTTGAGAACTTCAAAACCCCACTCTTAACAAAAGACGGAACAACTGGACAAGAGCTGAATGAGGAAGTAGAAGACTTGAACGACACTAAACTGGACCTGACAGGCATCCCTAGAACATTCCACCCAACAACAGCAGAATACACATTCTCCAAGATAGACCATATTCTTGGGCATAAATTAATCTTCTGTACGTTTGAAATTATGTGGAATATGTTCTTCAGTCACATCGGGGTGAGACTAGAAATCAGTAACAAAACTTTGGGAACTTGGTGAATTAAACAGCATATTACCGAACCACCAATGAGTCCAAGGAGAGATCAAAGGGGAAAAGAGAAAATACCCTGAGCTCAAGGAAAACAGAAGTATGGCACAGGAACTCTTCTGGGATATAGGTAAAGCTTGGAGGGACATTTATAGCTGTGAGTGACTGTGTTAAGAAGGAAGAGAGATCTCAAATCAGTCCAACCTTCTCCTTTAAGGCACGTTGGTGGTGGTGGTGGTAGGGGGTGGGGATGGGGGACAAAATAACCCAAAGCAAGCAGAAGGAAGGAAATAATAAAGATGAGAATGGAAATTAGTGTCATAGGAAATAGAAAATCAACAAAACCAAAGTTGGTTTTTGAAAAGATTAACAAAGTTGACGAACTGTGGTAAGAAAGAGGTAATTTCCCGGTGTGACCCCAGTAGTAAGCAGCAGAATCAGGATTCCTGGCCAGGGCCCTTGGATGCCAATGTTGGGGTTGTGGGTCTGTCCCTTCCCTGCACTGTGCCTCAAGGGCCAGGCACTTTGCCTTCCTCATCTGTGGTCCCCACTGCCTTGCCCTGTGCCTGGCACACGCAGGGGCTCAGGAAATGTTTGCTGAACTAAAATGGAAAGTAAACCTCCTCCCCACCCTTAGCCAACCATCTGTGTGAGATGATAAATTATGCTTCCCATGCAGATCGGGCTGAATTGCACTATTTCTGATGAGAAACGCTGAAAACAGCAAACTGCTTGTCCTTAAAAATAAACCCTCAGCTTCAGGGATTTGGCCCAGAAATGAACCGTGTTACAGCTCAAGCCCAACGATTGAGTTTATGACCCTGGAGCCAGGGGGTGATGGGGCTTCCGACTAGAGCCAGAAACTCGATCACCTTGACCTGGCCCCCGGGTGCGCACTGGCTGCCCGGCCGCCCCTCTCCCCCATCCCGGTTACCACTCATGGTGAGGGCAGGCCGGCTCAGGAGGCAGCTGATCCCAGGACACAAGATGCTGAACCTCGCCCCAGACTGATAGGTTAGCAACAGGGGTTCAGCCTCGGGACCCCCACGGAGCCAGACCGGGCTCCATGTGGAGTCTAGCTTCCTGACATTTTATAAAGGGTGAAATGTGAAGAATGTTGACTTTAATTAACCCAAGTGCATGTTGATACGTCCCGAAAGGCCGAGGGGAGAAGGTGATCCCAGGTAGATTATATGCCAGAATGCTACCACATGTTCAGGCTGGAGTGACAGGGCCACCTGTCCTGGGGGCGGGGGGAGGGGGGGGAGCTGAGTGCCTTCACAAAGGGCAGGTCTCCTTGGACAGACAAGCGCTGTGTGAGGAAGGCAGGATGCAGGCCGTTGGCCCACTCTCCAGAAGGACTAGACGAGGCCCCTAGAAGTCACCCGTGGACGCACAGTGGGGAGGGAAATGAATCCATTTGGGGACTCCCAGGTCCAGTGGTTTCTGGCACACCCCTGCCTGTTGGGAGCCTGCGTGAGGAACAGCGTTCATGAGTTTCCCATGAAGGGTATGTGTGTGGTGCGGGGCGGGAGGGCGGCGCTGTGCACACACTCATGTGTGTGATTTCCCCGGCTTCTATGCAACAGCCCCCGTTTTTTCTTTTCTTAATTTAAAGGTGACTCTCCTGGAAGCCCCAAATGTGGAATTGACCCTAAATTGAAAAGAAGATCTTTTTAGGGCAAGAGCTTTGTTCTTGTGAATTTTCTGCCTCACCAACCATGGGGAATGTGAGCTGGAGGAAAAGTCTGTTAAAGAAGCTGTTCATTCATTTCAAGGGGCCGAGGAGCTATTTTGCGGGAGAAAAGTCTCCTCATTCCTTTGGCCTTTTGATCCACTCAGGCTCCGTGGCAGGAAGATGTGGAGGACCACCCGGAGCCCTCCCACCTGCTGTTGATGGGGCGGAAGGGACCAGAATTAAGCATGAGGAAATATAAGCTTTAACTCTAACTTTAAAATTAACAACCTCTAATTTCCATACCATAAAATCAGTAAAATAATAACCCCCCCCCCGCCTTTTTTTTTTTTTTCGGAGAAAGTGAGGTAATTGTAAAACGTCTCCCTCTCCTTGTTCCTATGTCCACATCTCCCACCGTTATGCCGCCTGGATATCTGGCGCACGCACACTGTTCAAGATGTCGGACACGGATTTAGAATTTTCATTTTATAATTAGAATAAAACAAAGACCTATTATCAATGAATATTAGGATAAAAATTTGGTGATAACATCGGGACGAGGCTCATTTACATACAGCAGTATATTCAAAATGGTGGCTTAAACACAAAGGATTTGTTGTTGTTGTTGTTGTTGTTGTTTTTAATGTAACAAAAGTGTGGAGGCAGGCAGTGTGAAGCCGGTGTGGTTGGTCCTTTATATCAGAGATCCAGGTTCCTTCTGCTCTGCCATACTGAGCTCATAGCTTCCCTCCTCAAAGATGCCTCGTGGTCTTAGTTTGCTGCTGGGGCTCCAGCCATCACATCTGCACCAAAACCAGCAGAAAGGGGAAAAAAAGAAGGGCCAAAGGGAACCCCCTACCTGGTTGTCATCCTTTTGAAGAGTCTTCTCAGGGTCTGACCCAACAACTTGTGTTTACATCTCGTTAGCCAGAACTTGAGGTCATGTCTCTGCAAAGGAGGCCAGAACATGTAGGTTTTCTCTTTTTTCCTTCCTTCCTTCCTTCCTTCCTTCCTTCCTTCCTTCCTTCCTTCCTTCCTTCCTTCCTCTCTCCCTCCCTTCCATCCTCCCTCCCCCACTCCCTTCTTCCTTCCTTTCTTCCTTCCTTCCTTCCTTCCTTCCTTCCTTCCTTCCTTCCTTCCTCCCTCTCTCCCTTCCTTCCATCCTCCCTCCCCCTCCCTTCTTCCTTCCTTCCTTCCTTCCTTCCTTCCTTCCTTCCTTCCTTCCTTCCTCCCTCCCTCCCTCCCTTCCTCCCTTCCATCCTCCCTCCCCCACTCCCTTCTTCCTTCCTTCCTTCCTTCCTTCCTTCCTTCCTTCCTTCCTTCCTTCCTTCCTTCCTTCCTTCCTTCCTTGAAATCTGGGCATATTGGCATTCTGTATCTAAGCCACAATGGCTAGGTGATTTTTGAGGAGGCAACTAACACCCTCTGCGACATACACTTTATATGTTTGATGGCAGCATTATGTGAATCTGGTGTCCATGCATGTGAATTTTTCTCACCGACTCTGTCCGTCATCTCTTCACTGCTTGCTTGCACCGTGCACACAGAAATGATTTATACCCAGTCCTTTCCTCCTAATGTTTGGGAGATAGACAGGTAGGCAGAGTACAAAAAGGAGCCACAACCGTGATGATAGAACACGGAGAACCCGGAGCCCCACACCCAACCTGGGGGGTTCAAGGTAGAGGAGACAGAGGAGCTAGTGTTTGGAGATGGGAATATCAACTTATTTGAACAGGTGTGTGTCAACCAGTGCTCTTTGTCAGCGTGCAGCACATCACCACCGCCTCGGAAATATCCTGCAGGCAATTCCTGCTTCGCTCAGATGGTATGAGAGAAGATGAGAGGCTTCGATGTGCATCAGTTAGGAACCTCCCAGTTATAAGAGACAGGAAATGCAAGTCGACCTGGCTACAGCCTAAAAGAGAATGTATCAGCCTGCGTAACTGAGAAGCCCAGGCACAGAGCGGCCTCAAAGGGCACTTCTTCCAGGGGCGCACACGAAGTCAGTGAGCCTTGGTTTCTCTGGGCGCTGGTGTTCCCTCTGTTGGCTTTATTCTCAGGCTGCACATGGTGACCTGTGACAGAAAGCAGAGAGCTGATCTGCACAAGACCCAGATATATTATGATGATTTGAGCAGTTTGGATCGTATGCCCACTCATGACCAGTCACTGCGGCTGGGGTATTTGGTACGCGATTGGCCAGCCCTAGGTCACACGCTTGCTCAGGTCCCCACTGCAAACGAATGGGCTGAGGAAGGAAGATGGCCCCCAAGGGAAGCAGGAGAACCGTGGCTGGAAGGAAGGGCCATGGAGAAGGTGACAAACACCCAGTAGCCACTAGAGATGGGCGTTGCTAGGTGCGGAAGGGATTGGTGTGCATATCCGCCGATGAAAATGATCAGGTTCGAAGAGGTTAGATATGTTACCCACCATCCGTGGCTGGTGAGCAGCAAGTTGGGATCTGGGCCCCAGAAATCAGGAAAGACGTCGGAAGGTGCAACTAGTCTTGTGTCTTGAGGGGCCAGTAGTTGCTGATCAGGGGAGGAGACTTTTCCATTTTACCTTCCAAACAACATGGTAATGAGATGGCCATCTGGGCATGTCTGTCTATGTCCACATCTCGTTGGTGAAGCCACAGACCCCGCTGAGGAAAGCAGTGCTAGGTGTCCTTTGCCGAGGGTGGACACCCGTCGGATCTGAGGTGGCCAGTGTTCTGCGGGGGCAGAGTCTGCCCCGTAGGCGTGGCGCTTAGCTAGGCCCAGGACGCTAGATTCTTCTGGGCGTTGAATTTTTTTTTTTTTTTTTTTTAGGAATGGGTTGAGGCTGCGCCTCTCACCTGAAAGCACTCACTAAGCAGCAAATGCAACACCCATCAGCAATGACACCCTCAGCACGGGTACCAGTCCCAGGGGCTAGCGCTGGTGGGCCTTCTAGAAGGACAGTCCTGCTGCCATCAGGAGCTGGGTGACGCCTCAGGCAAGGGTGACTGTCCCGGTGGGACAGGGATGACTGACACTGTAGAGATCTGCAGCTTGGTGGCTTTGCTCAGGGATGCTACTGAAATGGACTTTAGAACATGGAGAGGAAGAAGCTAGCCTGGCCAGTGCCTCAGTTTCCCCATCTGCATATTGATCAAAATCCTCTGAACGGTCTGTCCCACTCCCCTTAGGGCACTTGTTGTCTCTTAGGATTTTGGTCACTTAGACCTGTGGACACTCAAACCACACCCCATGTATTCAGGCCCTGAGTTCCCTAGATGCAGAGCTGACCGACCACTGACGCCTCCTTCAGGAAGGGGCTCCCGTGTGGACAGGCCCGAGTGGGCACGGTCCGCTTGTCTCCTTGCCGCTGTGCCCGGGCTCCTGCTGGGGGGACAGAAACCCCTTTCCCCGCCGGGTGCGAAGGCCCCTCCACACAGAGCACTGCTCGAGGACAGACCCCCAGGCCTCAGAGTTTCTGAGAGCACCCGTGTCCTAGCCTGCCCTGTGGTGACTTCCCACTGGTTATGGGGCCTGGCACATGGCAGGAGCTGGGTGGGCCCCAGGGACAGCCTCCGGCACACCGGGAAAGGGATTTTATGAGGGACGTAGCTGAGGGCGGTGACAGGAAGGCAGAGGAATCTTCTGCGGGACTGTACTTCCTCCTGCTGTGGGAAGGCTGCTCCCCAGATTGTCCCCAGGGGCGCCGGCTCCTGTCCAGCCTCCCAGCTGATCCAGGCGCTGTGATGTCTGCGGTCGGCACGGACAAGGTTCTGCCAGGCCTGCGGCCCCAAGCGGCTGCGGCAGCCCCGGTGACCATCACAGGATGCCCCGCCAGACGAGAAACAGGATACCGGGCCGGGGAGCCCTGAGAGGGACCAGAGCCAGGAAATGCCTCTTCCTGCGGCAGGGACAGCTCGGTGACCTGGAAAGGTGTGGGCCGCCACGCTCGTGTTTCCACGGTGACATCACCTCTGGCGCGGACCTGAGGCTCGGCGTCTTGGACCTCGTGGGCACGCTCAGCCCGCGCTGTTGGAAGGGGGACTGGCAGCCGGTGCTTGGGTGTCTGCACAGGCGCATTTGCGTTGCACCCTGAGGGTTTCTCCGCCGGAAGAATTCAGGTATAACCGCAGAATCTTCTCTCAAGGATACGGAAAAAGAGACAGGGATTCGCCCCTCCCCGCACGCACGCGGTGTTGGCTCATCCCAGTTGCATGCTTCCAGAGACGGGAAGCTCACTCTGTGCCAGGCCGTGAGTTCACTTCTGGGCCAGTTCTAGCTCTGCGTTGAAATATAGGTTCTATAGTTCCCTCCACTGCTCTTCACTTTTCCACCCCTCAAAACCAGATAAATCTCTGCTCCTTCAAGCCCTTCGGAAATACCTCCCACTGGGCTGCTTTTCTCCAGAACAAAGAGTCATTACCCTTTTAATGGGGCCTCTTTTTCTAAACATCAAAAAAATTGGTTTTTAATGTTTATTTTTTGAGAGAGAGACACACACACACACACAGAGACAGAGACAGAGACAGAGTGTGAGCGGGAGAGGGGCAGAGAGAGAGGGAGACAACACAATCCCAACCAAGCAGGCTCTAGGCTCTGAGCTGTCAGCACGAAGCCCTAGGTGGGGCTCGAACTCACGAACCACGAGATCACGATCTGAGTAACTGGGCCTCTTTAACATGACCTCCAGGTCCTCTTTGTCCTGGTCACTTTGGTCTGAATTTTAAAGTGGTAAGAGATGGCACCCAGGACTGATGCAATGCATAAGTAGCATCTGGCTGGTATGGAATGAAGCAGGGTCCTCACCTCCTCAGAACTGGACATTTGACCTCTATTAATATAACCTAGGGTGGTCTTACATGTTGGCAGCTGTCAAGTCTCAGGAGCAGCCCAGCTGCCTTTCCATCCTACCCCTACCCCTTCCCAGCCAGTAGACTGTCCTCCTCAAATTGGCATCTTGAACCCAAATCGGTGGCTTACCCTGGTAGAGATTACCTTGCTGGTCGAGAACATCAGGGCTCCACAGCTTTGATGTTGTCTTTTCTCCCAGATGTTTTGCTTTTCACCTCATAGAGGACAATGGCTCCTTCCTCCAGTTTTTGACCATCTAATCTTTGGACCCATCTTTCCTGGGAGATACAGCAGCAGACCCACTGTGAGCTGTGGGTCACACTTGGCTGCAGAGCCATATCTGGCGACCTCTAGCGGGGAGGAGGGAGGCCAGGGCTGCCCGATGCACCTGGGGCTCCTGGCCTGCCTTTTTCCTTCCTGAACCCCAGGGCCTGACGGCACCTTCTTGTTCCTGTAGATGATGTGAATTCGGTTCTTTCGTATTTTCTCTGTCTCTGTTTTCATATGTTAGCTCTGTCGCTGCCGACTCAGTCCTACATTTATCCCGTGGCCGATTCGCATACCAAGCACCGTCTTGACATAGAGCATCTCTCCGGGGCTTACAGGGTTGGGCCTCTCTCTTCTTTTATCGCTGCCAAGGACTTACCACATGGAGTGGACATTGTCAGACACATTAGTGACTCCTGGTAAGGTGCAGGAAGCTGGAATAGCCAACCTGGAAGGGCCAGGAGGGATCGTCCGGCCCTACCATCTCTGGGCTGCAGGGACTTAAGGGCAGACCTGGATCATGACACAAAACTGGGCTATGAATGAACCAACAGAGATGGTTGAGGATCGATGTACACTGGTGTGTTGGGACCAGTGCAGGTGTGCCTGGCCCAGGAGGAGGCAGAGGGGAGCAAGTCCCTCTCGCAGTGATGGGGGCCTTCTTCACGTGCCCCATGTGTCTCTCACCCGATACCGTAGGCCCTGATTTGACCATTTGTGGGAGCTTTGTGGCACCCGCCTTACCACTGCTTCTACACTTTTGCTTTTTCTCTCTTTTAAAGAAGACTAACTTCTCAGGCAGTATCTCTTCCAGCTCTCTGGAGTCTTCGGTCAAGTTCTCGTGCACGTCACTTAGGTGTTAAGGAAGCCTTGATTGTAGAGAACTCCTACCAGGTGAGGCCAATGCTCCCCACCTGATAAGCCTGTCTGCAGCCTGAAGTTGCGGGAGCTTCATCTAAGTCCTTGCCCACCTGCCTGCCACGTGGCTCGGCTCAGAGGGTTCAGGTGCACAGCAGGTCCAAGGCAGAGTTGGAATCAAAAGTCAGTTCTCCAGCCCTAGCTTGGTGCTCGGCAGCAGGATGTGCTGCCTGGCCACCTCGGACAAAAAAAAATAAGCCCCGTGAACCTCCCTTTCATTCAACTAAGCCAGGCTAGAATTTGGGGCCAATGATTAGCAATAGGGCTTTTGTCACAGGGCTAGTTTTCTGATTAAATAATAACGACAGATACGTTTTATTGAGTGCCTTCCCTAAAGCAGGGGCTCTAGACTCATTACGGAAGTAGGCCATGCCACCTCCATCTTACAAATAGGGAAACGGAGGCTCAAAGAACTGTCGAGAAATGCCCCCAGAGACTCTCACCTGGTAAGTCTGCACGTGGGGTTAGAATTCTTGGATCTCTGACTCCGAGCTCCTGTTCTTTCTGCCATCCTGCCCTGCCTCCCTGGAAATCCTACTGAAGAACGTCCTTCCCCCTCCCAGCTCCTCGCCTTCTGCCACCCACCAGGCCTCTACGCCTGGCCCCATCTCTTTGTCTGGCCCTCCTGGGCCAAGCTAGGCACGGCTGGTGATGGGAGCCCCTTGGGAAGGGGGCGGGATGGCCACACTAATGCACTCAGCTCTCAGGCTGGAGATCAAACAGGCCAGCCTCGAGAGTAGCACCGCACGTAAATCAGCCCTCAAAGAGACACGGTTCCAAATGACCAGCGAACTTGACAATTCCCACAGACATCCAACACCGCCATCGGGTCCTCCCTGCTGCCTCTTGGGTGTGAGGTGTGTGTGTCTCACACACCCTGGGAACCCAGATGCCGAGGTCTCACAGGCTTCAGCCCTTCCTGTGGGACTCTTCGGTGGCCAAGCTTTGGATGGGGGTCCCTGCAGTAATTTAGCACTTGCACACCATCTGTGACATGGTGGAGAGTAACTGAGCCCAGACTCAAAACTTGCAGCCACCTCCGGGCTGTGTGATGTGAGATAAGTTACATACCACCATTTGCAACAGGGGGGCGAAGAGAGTTACCTCGCGCTGTTGTTGGGAGATCGACAGGGATAGCTGATGGGTGGTTGACACCTAGGGGATGCTAGTGCCCTTCCCCCCACCAGCTCCCCACGAAAGGATTTCACAACCATTGCCTCATTTAAAGCTCACAAACCCCAGCGTGATAGGCATACGTTGTCTCTGCCGCCCGAGGACTTAGAGATTCCGTGACTAAGCCAAGGTCACTTGGATGGACAGCGTCAGCCTCAGGACTCGAATTTGGCCCTCCCTGACCCCCAATTCCCTCTTCTCTCCCTGACTCTTGGGTTAGCTTGGCTGTAAGAGATTTATGCCTAAAATGACTAATAACCTTCCGAATAATCTCCCCCCTAAAATAATAGCACCAGTAGTGACCCCTAATGCTTCATTCTCTCATTGTCTTGAGAGGCTGGAGACCAAAGGGTTTTATTAAACACACCCCGCAGACGTGGCGCACGTCCTCCTCGAAGGGGTTCGGGCAATGCCACCCACAGCCGACAACTGTCGGTGCCCCTTCTGGGTTCCTCGGAAAAGCTTGGGTGCTGTCAGAAGACCTTCTCCTGGCCTTTTGGTGACACACTGTGGCTACTGATTTGGCAGGCAGTGTTTCAGCCTTTTCCGGGCCCCCACGTGGAGGTGGCTGCACAAATGACCCCCCTCCGTGGACTTCACACCTCCCGTCCAGCTCCAGCAACACTGAATTCTATGGGAACCAGAGCTGTGGTTCCTGCCCCAGGGAAGCTGAGGGTCCCAGCAGACCCACTCCCCCCCGCCCCGGGGCCTGCTTCTCATCTCCTAGCACCACGGGCAGTAACCCCTGGTCCTGTGAAAGCCAAAGAGGGAGGAATGTCACATGAAAGGTGCCCGAGGAGGCCTGGCCAGTGTCAGGCCAGCAAATGGCAGGTGCCGGGGGGTTAGCATTAATGGAGCACCGAGGGGGTGGGGGCTTGAGTCCGGAGGTTTCCTGGGGAGGGAGCCGGTGCCGTCTCTGACTGCCCCCTTGGCCGCGGTCACCAAGGAAGGCCTGTGGAGTTCCTCTCCTTACCTCCTGCACACACCTCCTCACCTGCCCTCTGCCACAGCGACATCCTTCTAGCGTAGGCGGTCGTCAAGATGGCCTGACTCCAGGCTCCAGGCTCGTGGCCTCCGCGCTGCCACCCTGCTCTTCCCGAACCACAGTCTGAGCCTGCCACTCTTTCCCGGGAGCCCAGCGTGGCTGCCCGAGGCCTCCAGGCTCACGGCAGGGCGCCGGAGTCTATCTGTCCAGCCCGCCCGCCCCTCTCTCCGGCACCTGCCATTGCTCTCACGCACTGTGCTGCCCACTGTGCTTGTATGCCCAGCACCTGTCTCTTCCGGCATCGAACGCCTTACATGATCAGACGGAAGGAAAGTGTGCTCCTGTCGGTCTTACCAGTTCGGCTGGGAGGCCTTCTGGGCAGACAGTGGGCCCACACTAGGGCGAGGGGTGCGGCTGCCTCCTCTCTCTCTGGGCAGCAATTTCCTGAATAAGGTGGGAGCCCGTGAGAAGGTGTGAGTCAGGAGTGCGGAGGCCTTGGAGGGAAGGTAGAGGTGCCTGGGCGTCGGTGGTTATTATTGGAATATGTCAGTTTGAAGCTCCCCCTGTTCCCTCTTGATTGAATAGAATATTCCAGATTCAATTAATCCCTGAATATTTATGAGGCTTCATTATTCTATTTTCCCTATTTTGAAACGTTTTAGACAGTTTCCAGAATACACAGTAAAAAACAAACAAGAAAAAAAAAAATAACAGCCTCCACTCCCTCCCCGCCTCCCCCACCAGGCTGTCCGGGCCTCTTCCTTGAGGTAAAGCAACTTTTATCCAGATTTCTTTCCCATTCCTACAGAATAAAGGCCAGCTTCCACAGCTGGTGTTAATGTCCTTTCCAACCCAGGCTGCCTTTTCTTCCCCGTTCACATCCCACCGTGACCTCGCTGTGCCCCGCGCTCTGGCCGCTTGGACCCTTTACATCTCTCAGTCTCAATTCCTACGTCCCTTTCTCTCCACCTGCGCTCTGGCCGGAGGCGGGCAGACGATATGATCTGGCAGGATCTGGAAAGGCTTCACGCAGGAGGTGTGTGTGGGGTGAGCTTGAAGGCGAAGCAGTGACACCCACGCCCCCAACAGCGGCTGCGGAACAGAGTGGGGGGCAGGAGGGAGGGCTGGGCTGCTGGGGGGGGCCGCTGGGGGCCACTGGGGGCCGCGGGAGCCTCTGTTCCCTGGCAGTGGGAGCCACGAGGTGGTTTTAGCAAAAGGGTGAGACACTTTCAGCTTCATGTTTTGAAAAGATGATGCCGACAGTTCTGCGGAGAATGGCTTCAGAGAGGGAAGACAGGACTGGAGGGAGGTTAGGGACTGCCCCAGTCCAGGTGTGAAGTGACCGAGCAGGGATCCTCAGCTGGGCTCAGTGACATGGGCAAGGGAGGTCTGGGGCCTAGGGCGGCTCCTCTGTTCTCATTGGAGTGAGTGGGGTGATGAGGAAGAGCTATGGGTGGAGAGAGGATGCATTCACTCGGAGAAAGTTCCCAAATTGTCTTTAATAAGAGTCTTCTTAAAACTTTTTTTTTTTTCCGTGTTTACTTATTTTTGAGAGAGACAGAGACAGAGCATGAGTGGGGGAGGGGCACAGAGAGAGGGAGACGCGGAATCCGAAGCAGCCTCCAGGCTCCGCGCCGTCAGCACAGAGCCCGACGCGGGGCTCGAACTCACGAGCCGTGAGATCGTGACCTGAGCCGAAGTCGGACGCCCAGCCGATTGAGCCACCCAGGCGCCCCCTTAATAAGAGTCTTCTGAGGGCACTCCATGAAACCACATATTCTCAGGGCCAGCCACAGACCTACGGAATCTGGATACTTGGAGAGAAGGGGCTGGAAATCCGTGTTGTAAAATGCGCCTAGGACGATTCTTAGGATCAGACGAATCTGGGAGAGAACAGTCACAGGGGATGGCATGCTGCCCAGCTAACGCTGGGCCTCCTCCCTGGACTGTGAGCCCCCCCAGCCAGCAGCTGCCCCCTGAACCTGCTCCAAGCCTCGCCAGGCCCATGATCAGCGTTTGTGGAACGAATGAACTGATCTCCAGCCCGAGACAAAGTATTTCTTCTCGTAAGCTGCAGCAAATTTCCAGCCAGGCCTTTTGACTCCCGGGGTTGGTCAGCCATTCCTATTACATGATTTGTCCAAATTTTAATCAAACTTTCTTACTGGATCCCGCCATCTGCCTAGTAGCTTCGAAGGTTTCCTATCAGCAGGGCAGTCCTATGTGTGCCATATTTTCATATGTGAACCACTAGAGAGGCTTCTACCTTTCGGTTAACTTGAACAATAGTGAAAAATAATTGCTTTTTTTTTTTTTTTCCCCCATAAGAGAGGAAATGTTACCAATGGCAAGGTCTTCAAAAGGCCACTTTGCAAATTCAAAATTTACTTGAAAGCACACAATCTTTTGCTGGAGGCCAGGCTTGGTATGTTTCTGATTACACCGGTGACCTTCACCCTGAAAAGCCTTTGTAGATGGGCCTTTTTTCTAGACAACCTACTGATGAGCAAATGATCTAACACATTTCACACCACATAAATTTAAGCCTAATAAATGGTTTCAAATTCAGAACTCCTAATTCTGGGTTCAGAGAGGTAGTCTTCTTACAAAAGCAATCATGTAGACAATTAATAAACCCACACACGGCACTGGGAAAGAGTGAATTCTGTCCCCTTCCCCTGATCCCCTGTCCCCAAACTCCAAATGACTAGCTTCCGGAAATGTGAATTTGCTTTGAGTTTCTTGTAGGGGCAGAAGACGTGTCTATGGTAAGTTTCCACTCAGCTACAAACGTCTTCTGCCCCGTCCGGTATGGTAGCCACATGTGGCTCTTTCAATTTACATTTAAATTCATTAAAATAAAAAATTCTGTTCTTTAGTTGCACCAGCCACGTTTCAACTGCTCAACAGCCACACGTGGCTAGTAGCTACTGGCTTACAGCACAGAATAGAATACTTCGGACAGCACTGATCTATTCTTCAGGCAAAACCTCCCAGGGCCCAGACTGCTTCTGTTTTGTCTCAGTTATCAGTAACTGTTACCCCCCGGGACTGTTTTATTACATTAGCCTAGGTAAGCAGAATGAAATGAAGTTCATACTGAAGAAAAATGTAGATTAAAAAAAAAAATCTATTGTTAATGAGAAAGAAAAGAACTTTGTTTTCAATCTGCTGATGAGCTCATTTTCTTTCAATTCTTTGCTATTTTGGGTGGCATATTTACAGCTTTGGGGATGAACGATCTCGATTATTCAGGGCCAGAAAAATAAAATCTGCTTTCTCATCCCAGTAAGATAATTCTTCTGTCTGAATTAACTAGGTAATTGCTCTGGCTGGTTGTCCTTAGACAACATCAGAGCCTAATAGGGGCAGTCAGGGCCTTGGAGAGCCCTGAGGTCACCGGCCCCATGTACAGCTGGCAAAAGTAGGAATGTGGGGCGAGGGGGCTTATCTAAGGCCACATGACTAGCTTGTGGCAAACTCTTGTTCCCAGCTCATTCTCTTTAGCAAACCATGGACAACCTCTCTCTTGACCCTTGCACCTTGGTCTAGTTAGCTATAAATGGGGGAAGACTTGCCCTTGCATGTAGGAGGAGCCAATTCAATGCCAAGCCAAATCAAGAGATTGTGGGACCACAGAGGTCCTGGGAGATGTGGGCTTAGATCCAAACGGTTGTAGGCCATCCCAAAGCTGCTTTTCTTGGCTTCTACAGTGCGAGGTGGGCTTTGCCTCATAAGATGAGGGATTCTCCAAACTTGGAAGGGGGTTCAGATGGGGAAGAGCCCAAAAGAAAGACAAATGCCCACTAACCTTTATCCATAGGTGATAATGCCCACTTATACAATTCCATCCCAGGCCTCTCTTGTAAACTCCAGACCTCTGTAGTTTACTTCCTGTTTAACATCTTTTGTGGAGGTATTTTAAAGACACCTCAAACTTAACGTATTCAAAACTGATTCTTAAATCTGAATCTCCCCAATATTCATCAGGTCAGTGAATAACACCGTCACTGTCTGAGTTAGACCACCTGGAAGTCCTGACATCATCTTCAACCCCTCCCTCTCCTTCTCTTTCCATAGCCAATCTATCACCAAACTCTGTAAGCTTGACCTCCCAAAGTTCTCCTGAGTCTGTTCATGTCTCTCCATATCCTTGGTCTCAGCTACTGTCATTACCATGCTGGGTTATTGCCATAGGCCAAGACTGGTAAACCAGTTACCCACCCTGATGTATTATCCCCACTGAAACTAGAGTGACATCTTTGAAGTGAAATCTAATGGCATTGTCTCCCTGCTTTCCATTCTCTAAAGACTTCCATTGGCCTCGGGAGAAGCCAAAACTCCCTGGTTAACGTGAAAACCTTATATGGCCTGCCTCTTCTCTCCTGATGCACCTCTCCACCCCTCTCTGCTTGTCCCCATTTCAAATATATCCGATGGCGGGTGTCAGTCTCTCACAACCTCACTCTTCTTTCTTCCATAGAACCTTGTAGTTTCTTCTTCCTGAAGTGCTCCTATCCACCTCCCAGGTCCTGGCCATCACCTCTGTTCATATCCCATCTCCGCTCAGGCATTACTTTCCTAACAGCATCTTTTATCACCTCTGTGTCAAGGTCAAATCCCTAGTTCAGGTTCTCATAACACCACAGACCTCTCCTCCAGAGCCCACATTACTGCTGCAATGTCGTTTTTCTTTGTGTGGTAACTGGACAAACGTCCTTCTCTCCCATTAGATTGTAAGCTCCATGCTGTCAGGGACTATGTCTGTGTGCTCACCAAAGAACCCCTGGTCTGGCATAGAGTAAGCGTTGTATAATGCTGAATGAATGAATGAATGAATGAGACACACCATTAAGTAAATCAGACTTGGGTTTGAATCTTGGTTCCACTACTTCCTTAGCTGTGATCTTGAATAAGCCATTTAATCCTTCTGAGACTCAGATACCTAATATGCAGAAGAAGAACCTAATAGCTGCTTCAGGAAGACAAATGACACGGTGTGAGAGGTTCCTGAAGTAGCCCTTGTGTCTGGTACCCAGCAGGGTAATGCTTGTGGTCATCATCCAAACGGCCTTCCCAGTGGAAGACTAGATGTCCTACTCAACATCCTATCAAGTCCTCTTTTTGGTTTATGTTGGTTTGTGTCTGTTTGCAACCAAAAATCCTACATGGAATGTAGCTCTAGTCTAGACTGACAAAATAAAGTCATCACATCCCAAGTGCACACCATCACCACTTCTGACATTAACTCATTCACTTCCATAAGCAGGTCAACCCTCTGGGGGGTGTGCTATTATTCTTGTCTTACCCAGAGAAAACTGAGACCCAGCAAAGCTAAGTAACCTGTAAAAGACCACACAGCTAACGAGTGCCAGAGCCAGGATGCAAACCCAAGCTGTCTTTGCTTTTCACTCTTGCACTCTGCTATTTCATCTATATTTTGGAGAATTAACCCCAAAGCAATTAAAAGGTGAACGAACAAAATGCTTGCAATATGTTACATAAACCACCCCATCCATTACCACCGCCAAGATCCAAATTATGTAAAAGAAAAACATGTACATATTCTTATTACATGCATAGAAAAAAAGACATGAAAAGAATATACCAAAACAATGATGATTTCTGAGTGATAGAATTTTGGATAGTTAAAAATTTTATAATTTTTTTTTAATGTTTATTTCTGAGAGGCAGAGAGAGACAGAGCACAAGGTGGGGAGGGGCAGAGAAAGAGGGAGACACAGAATCCCAAACAGGTTCCAGGCTCTGAGCTGTCAGCACAGAGCCCGATGCGGGGCTCAAACCCACAAGCTGTGAGATCATGACCTGAGCCGAAGTCAGTCACTTAACCGACTGAGCCACCCCGGCGCCCCTTGGATAGTTAAAAATTTTATTCTTCTTTTGTTTTTCAGCTATTTCCTACATTTTTGACAGTATAAAATACAATTATCATCTAAAAAACAAACACTGTTTTTCTGAAAAGTTCCTTTCTTATTAGTAAATAAGAATGAGAAAGAGAGGGGCGCCTGAGTGGTTTAGCTCGCTGAGTGTCGGACTCTTGATTTTGGCTCAGGTTGTAATCCCAGGGTCTTGGGATTGAGTCCCACTTTGGGCTCTGTGCTGAACGTGGAGCCTGCTTGAGATTTTCTCTCTCTCCCTTTGGCCCTCTGCTCTGCTTGCATGGTCTCTGTCCCTAAAATAAAAATAAAAATAAAAATAAAAATAAAAATAAAAGAGAGAAAGAAAGCAAAACGCACCACTCAATCCAACTCCAAACAGGAGAGGAAGAGAAGAGAACGTGACTTTGAGGTACCTGGAGTTTTGCTGATGAGCCCATCTCTGTGGACCTGAGTTCTGGGCCTGAGAGCAACAGCTGAAATTTTCATTGTCAGGCAAAGCTCTCTTAGAATTTTCATTAATAAATAACTTTGGACCACAATTAGCTCACTCAGTATTGAGCAGTAAGAGCGTAGTTGAGCATGAATTCAATGTCTGCAAATAGCCTTGAGAGGGCATCTTGGGCTCCAGCTTGAGCGTGGCTGTGCCCTCACCATGTGCCTTGGAAAATCTCTACCCTCTTCTTCTGCCAAAAGGGAAATCTGCCAAAAATTGAGCTGTATCTGCTTGATCACCTTTTGAAATCTGCCGTGAGTTGCTAGAAGCTCAGTGAATTCTTGCTGTCATAAGTGTTTTACATGGACCCACTCACGTAAACTTCAGGACAACCCTGTGAGTTAGATAATAATACCATCCCCATTGTATGAGGAGGAAAAGGAGGCACAAAGCATTGAACGGACCTGCCCAGGGTCACATGATTGATAGGCGTAGAGATAGGACTCAAGTCCAAGCAGTCTGGCTGTCTAGTGAATTGTGTGGTTGTGACCGCTGCATTGTGCCAAGGGACACCTTTCGGCTTGGAATGAGATGCGATACAGAAAAGAGCTTGGTACAGCTCGAAACACGAAAAAAAAATGCAAGCTGTTAGTTTGGGCATTTTAAAGGAAATGGCTCCTTGCTTTGGGGCAATGTTTTAAAATGGTTAATGATTAGGAAATAGGTATAAACCTAGGAAAAGCTGCACATAAATAAAACATTTCCACCTCTCATTGGGGAAAAAAAAGTTTCCACCAAGAGCACAGGAGAGTCCCCAAACAGGAAGAGACACTCCTTACCCAATAAAGTAGTGATTTTGTGTTCGTGTGTCTTCCCTGGGAATCTGCCTTTCAGATGGCAGATATATTATGCAGTTGGGCTTATGAAAATTGCTTGGGCAAAACAAGCTTGAAACTCTCTCCCCTGTCCACACATCTATTTTCCATCCATGCATCTAGGGAGCAGAAATTTGGGTAAGTCCGACACCCCAAAATTGAGTTGTTTGCCTCCGGTGGTAATCGGATATTGTCTCTAAGACTCCTTGGGGGGAAAAGACCTAAATGGTCACCTGGTTGCCCTGTTTCCCCACTTACTGTCTTCCACCTAAAACTATTGCCAACGGATGGGGTGACGTTCTGTTTCAGGGACCTCCAGGGAAGCGGAGTATCTGGCCTCCTCCTGGGAAGCCCTCATCAGTCCTGTAATCAAAATGTTTAGGGCCCGTGGGAGAGCTGCGGCAGAGGCCAGCTTATCAAGGTGGGATTTATTTACTTACTGTCCAAATCATTTCACATCAGATTGGCTTGTCGCTCTCTCCACTCACCGGCTGGAGAGCGGAGGTGACAGATGACTCCATTGCTTACTTAACCAACCATAAACAGGACTTGAAAGAAGGGGGTTCGCTGTGCATGGCTCATCTTTGGAGAATCTGACAAGCATCAAATTGATGGCAAACTTCTGCTCATTATTGCACAAGGTCTCTTCTACTTTTCCCTGTTTTCTGTTCCCAAAAGAAGGCATTTACTCAGCAAACTCCCCAGTTTCACTGCAAAGAGTAGAATCTACGCCAGAAAGTTGTGTCCAGTCTAAGTGGCCTGGGGGCCGTTGAAGGCTTTCTTTCCCACCTACGTGGACCTCAGGGTAGGAGGCAGCTTTCAGAATTTGGTGGAACGTTCAGTTTTTCAGTTTTCCAAAACCCATCAAAGTGGCTGTTGAATGGTGTCTTAGATTTATCTACAGTTTAGACTACAATGAGATTAAGTTCTAATGAAGTTATAATATCTGAATAAAATCTGTGATTTCTGCGACACATATACAGGAGTAACACGTTCCACAGTTTATGGAATGATTTCAATTTATTTTGTTCCTTTTTTCCTTCCCCTTCCCCCAACTACCCCCACCCCCCCACTTTCCTCCCCAGAATAAGAGAGAAAACAGAATGCTATTTATCTCAAGCCAACTTCTGTGTTGGGTGTTGGGCTTTTAGAAACATTATTTCATTAGGGGCGCCCGGGTGGCTCAGTTGGTTAAGCGTCCAACTTCGGGCCAGGTCATGATCTCACGGTTTATGGGTTTGAGTCCCGCATTGGGCTCTGTGCTGTCAGCCCGGAGCCTGGAGCGTGCCTCAAATTGCTTCAAGTTGCTTCAAATTGTCTCCCTCTCTCTTTGCCCTTTTCCCATCCACACTCTCTCTTTCAAAAATAAATAAACATTAAAAAATAATAAAAAAGTAAATTATATATATTATATATATTATATATAATTATATATATATAATAATTATATATATTATATAATTAAATTCTCCTAACAATGTGTGTTGCTGAACCACACTTACATGGTTGGTGTTGCAGCTGAGCTTTAAGCCCAGGTCTAGTGATGCTAAAACCCAGACTCCTTCTCCTGACTCTGTCATATCTGTTAGACCATAGGGACTGATTAGTGGTCAGAGAGGTCAAGTATGGCTACCAGAGGCATAGGCAGGCATAGGTGTGTGTGTGTGTGTGTGTGTGTGTGTGTGTGTGTGTGTGTGTATGTGGGTAAATGTGTGTGTATGTGTATATGTCTCTGTGTGTATGTATGTATGCATGTGCATATGTGTGTGTATGTCTCTGTGTATGTGTGTGTGCATCTGTGGGTATGTCTGTGCATACGTGCATGTCTATGTGTGTGTTCACACATGTGTGCATGCATGTGCTTGTGCGTCTGCATGTATGTATGTGTGTGTGTATGTACGTGGGTGTATGTCTATTTCTGTGTGTATCTGTGTATGTCTCTGTGTGTACATTTGTGTGTGCATGCCCATGTATGCATGTGTGTGCATGTATGTGTGCATGTGTGTGCGCATGTGTGTGTGTGCGTGTGTGTGTGTGAAGTGGCTGGTGTACAAGAAGCTAAAGGATTAGAGAGGAAATAGGGGCACCTGGGTGGCTCAGTAGGTTGAGTGTTCAACTCTTGATTTTGGCTCAGGTAATGATCTTGTGGCTTGAGAGTTCGAGCCCCGCATCGGGCTCTGTGCTGACAGCACGGAGCCTGCTTGGGATTCTCTCTCTCCCTCTCTCTCTCAAAATAAATAAATAAAATTAAAAAATTAAAAAAAAATAAAGTGAAAATGAAGGCTAGATTAAAATATGCTGAGAGAAATTACTTGGGGTATGGTAATAGAATACAGATAGAAGGTGAAATAAATACCACAGCAAAGGGAAACACGGACATGATAACATTATGCTTGATTTAGCAACAGTTTGCATCAGACTCCTTTGCCACGGAAAGGGTCTACAAGTGGGGATATACACATACGACAATTAGCACTGAAGATTGCACGTGTGTGGAACTTACCATGTTTCTAGAATACTACAAATACTATTTTAATGTGACAGCATCGCCTTTGGGAAGAAGATAAACCCTTTTGGTTAGGGACAAAAAAGTCACCACGGTGTCCTTGAGCACGTGATGTCAGAAGCCGTGTGCTTCCCTGACTGGCTGGAGCCCGGGGGACACTCCCCTATGGGGCACAAAGCAGAGCAGCAGCTGCCCAGGCCTCAGCTCACCTGCCGTGTGGCATTATCTAGAATGTCACTTAATTTGTTGAGACCTTCTTGGGGCCCTAGGAACTCATGCCATGCCTTCTAGATTCTCAAGTCACTGGGGGTGATGGAAAGAGCCTGTTTCAGGGCGCCTGGGTGGCTCAGTCAGATGAGCGTCTGACTTTGGCTCAGGTCATGATCTCGCGGTTTATGAGTTCGAGCCCCGTGTCGGGCTCTGTGCTGACAGCTCGGAGTCTGGAACCTGCTTCGGATTCTGTGTCTCTCTGTCTCTCTGCCCCTCCCCCACTCATACTCTGTCTCTCAAAAATGAATAAACATTAAAAAAATTAAAAAAAAAAAAAGAGTAAACCATTCCATGGCGTAAAAGGCCAGGTTTTAAATCCCTGACATACATATCTGGTGTGACCGTAAATCCCTCATCTTCCCGGTCTGTATGATGAGGACGATAGTCCCTGTAGTAGTGGGGGGCTCCCTTGGGGGCAGTGGGAATTAGGTGCCTGGGGCATCGAATGTTCACTTCCTCCCACTTTTGAAAATGTCAGGTCCGTGTCTTATCAGAACTTGAAATTTTGAGTGAAAGATGTCTCTTCTCTCCTCCACTTCTTACCAGGCACAAAGACCACAGCAAACGGTTTGGCCTTTCCCTAGTGAGTTAACCATATGGCTCGCCAATGCTACTCCTAGGGCTGCACCTCGTGTTCAAACAAAAACTTGTACAACTTCCCAGCAGCACCGCTCACAATAGCCGAAAGGTCGGGACAGCGTAAAGCTCTGGAGGCTGATGAACGGCTCTGCAAAATGTGGTCTGTCCATTCAGTGGGGGAATATTCCACCAGAAAGCAAAATGCGGTCCTGATGCGTGCTGCCACACAGTGGGCCTCGATCATATGCTATAGGTGAAACGGGAGGGACCCCTAAGTCACATATCACACGACTCCATTTATATGAAACGTTCCGGCACGGCCAGATCTACAGGACACAAGGCAGATTCGCGATTGTCGGGGAGAGCGGAAAATGGGGGCTAATGAGGACAAAGGTTTCCTTTTAGCGCAATGGCAATGTTCTGGACGTAGGCAGTAATGAAGGCTGTACAACATCATGAACATCATGAATGTACTAGGTGCCATTTTAAAATGGTTCAAGTGGTAAATTTTATGTGCATTTTGCCACAATATTAAAAAAAAAAAAAAAAAAAAGGACGTAGCCTTGAAGGCTCTATTATACTCCACGGTCGTGTTGGTGAATGTTGGGTTTGAAATCTGGATGGAGCCTTCCCGGAGGGCACGTCACCGTGTAAAGATGTCTTTCCTCACGGCTGGGCCTCGAACCAGCTCTGGGCAGGGATCCCTCTGCCTGAGGCCGCCGGCTCACCCGGTCTGTGTGAATCCGCTCGCCCACCCGTAGGGTCTCCACGCTGCTAGACAAAGCCCCTTTCTTTCCCCGTGGTCAGGAGGAGCTGAGGGGGCACAGTGGATGCATAAACACGGGCAGGAAGGCAAGCCGCCTGAAAGCTTCCAAAAGCCCCTTTCTGACAAATGAAAAATGTTGGTGACTTTAAGTCACAGGCCAGGCTTTTAACAACCCTCGGCGTATTTATTTAACCCAGTAAATATGTTTATTAGCAAGGCCGCCTCCTTTGTAGAGCAGGTAATGGATTCCCCATATGTTTCTGCTTTGCAGACCGGGGCACAGCGGCCAACACCTAGCCTCCTCCAGCCTCCGAGGTGAAGGCCTCGTGTGTTGCCTCTTTACTGCCCTGGCCCCTCCGTGTGCGTAATTACAGCCGTTCCCAGAGAGAAGGAAATCCCCGGGCTGCGGCCTTAACTAGCCTGGCGTTCCACGACCAAAGGGCATGTCTCGGAGGGGGGAAGAGAGGGGTAATAAAGCTTTCACATTATTAACTTTTTCTTTCTGAAAAGAAGCCTGAAAAATACCATCGCACCACATTAAAGGCCTTACGTGAGAGCAGCCTCGGCCTAATGAGGGGCTCGGACCCCGGGCCACATGCGAGCGCTTCGAGGGCCCCTTTTAACGGAACCTTGATGCTGTGCCAGCCCCGAGGGGCTGGGCAGGAGGGAGGGCGGGGGTCGGCCTGAGGTTTGCACCTGACTCAGGGGACCCAGAGCGACAGGGTGTCACATGTGAACAGGCGTCGGTTCCTTCCCTCAGGGACCTTAGAATGCCGTGCAGGAGGTGACAGGGTATCAGGCTGGGGCCATCGGAACGGCCAGCGTCAGAGCAGGTGTGGAGAACACGGAGCGGCGGGGCTGAAGGTGTGATGGACCACCCCTGGGCGAAGCCCGCACCCCCGGAAAGCACAGCACGGGGCTGGGACGCCCAGGGCGAACTGTAGTGTGGCCAAAGACACCCCCCACGGTCCTTTCCCCAGATCCCAGCCATAGATTCCCAGCCAGCAGAAGGATTTCTAGCTGTTGTAATACGTTTGGATGTTTTGACGGCGGGTGAAATTTCCTCCCTGGGCATTCCATTCCAGCTAAGTTCGGCGCTGGCGTAGATGCGTGTGGGGCGGCAGAAAGAATGGGGCCAGGAGCAGGGACGTCCAGGTCTGGCCTCAGAGCTTGTCTTACACGTCTCATGACCCTGGGTGGGCCTCGCTCTCAGGCTCTTAGGGCCTGATGGGCTGATTCTGAGCTCCCTTGTCCACGCTGCATGGCTGTGAGCTGAGGAGGGGGTGGGGGCCAGCAGGGGACAGCAGCCAGAGGGCGGCCCCTCCTCCACCTCTTCCACACCCTCCCACGGGCCTGAGGACTCACATCACTGGGTGACAAGAAAAGCAGGCAAGGCCTTGGGTCTGGAGAGCGTGGAAGAGCCGGTCTGGATCCTAGAGTCCTGGTGTTGGCAGCCTGCCAGGTCCAGGGAAACTTCACCAGTCCTGCTCTCTGGAAATGACCGCCTCCTCTCTGAGAGCTCCTAGCAGTAGACAACAACGTTCTCACCATCGCCCTCATTGCAGTGTTGACTTCATGGTCCCACCCAAAGTAGGCCCTGATCTAGAACTCCCAGGTCCAGTTGTGCAGGCTGTGCACTGACCATTCCCTGGGGGAGTACGGGCGGTTAAATAGACTCTGATGTCTATGTGATGGAGCCTCGTAGACTCATGCAGTGTGAAAGCCCTGCCCATCAACTGAACTCTTGATGTGGAGAGCCCACAGTACCCACTGCACACCCAGTGTGGATGGGGAGATCAAAGGCCAGGGAGGCCTCTTCGTTCAATCGGTATTTAATTTGCCTTTGCGATTAAGAAAACACTTTTGCATGTCTTATCTCATTTGATTCTCTTTGTGGGAGCAGGCGGACATTAACAATTCCATTTGACCTCTGGGTGCAGCGAGGGCCACACAAGGGGAAGAGACTTGCCCAAGATCCAGGCATGGCAGCTGCAGGGTCAGGAACCGGGTCGGCCGATGTCCTGTCCGGTGCTCTGGCCACAAGACTGTGGGCCGTCCGTCAGGCTGACCGCTCATCCTCTCTCCTTTGCCGGGGAAGGACCCTCAAGCATCTCTGCCTTGTCTGCATCTGTGTGTCCCTGGACGGGAGCTGCTTGCATGAACCTCAGAAGTCAACCCTGGGTTTAGGTTCCGGCTCTCCTAGCTGATTCCTCATGAGTAAATCACTTCATTCATTCACTCACTCACTCACTCACTCACTCTCTCACTCGTTCATTCAGTAAGCATTTATTGGGTGCCTGCTGTGTACCAGTCACACATCCCGCCCCCTGGGATACCCAAATAAACAACACACACACAGATCCCCGCGCTAAGTGCCCCATCACCGTTAGCCACGCCCTCCAGGCTTGACCTCCACCTGCCCATTTACCTAGTGCTTTGTAGGCACAGCCGTGCTGTGACCGCTCCCCAGGGATCAGAGGAGGGGTCAAACTCCCTCTCTGGGCAGCCTCAGCCCTTGGGAGCAGGCAAGGGAGGCATGGGAAAACTATCCATTCATCCCTGCGCTTACGTTTCCTGGCCTGGGGTGGCTGAGCATTGTCATGCTTGAGCTGGTGATAATATATTCCAACCACCCAGTGCTCATAACATTAACATCCGCGCTTGTCTCGGTGAATGATTTTCCCTGATACACAGAGCATTTCCTGCACCAGGCACCGAGGGCTGTTTATTTATAGGGTCACTGAAGGAAGGGAGATGCCAGTTTCCTCACATGTAAAATGGGGGTGGGGAGGGCTTTGGGACGGTTCTTAATCCATAGGAGAGAGTGTAGTCGTTCGACTAAAATGTTCCTGTGAACGATCCCAAACAGCGCTCGGTGTGTAGCAGGCAAGAAGAAAAAAAATGCTACCTGTTTTTACGTTTATTATTATTGGAGACACCAAATTCCATTCGGGGAAGGAACATGTCTTTGCCTGCAGAAGACCAAAATGCCTGCCCAGCTCGGTTCCGTCATTATTGCAGAGGGGGACCTAGCAGGCGAGGGCTCGGAGAGAGCGGTTGGGTGGTCTCGGTATGAACCGTCTGCCTCCTCTGCGTGCCAGAGACACAGCACAGTCCCCATCAGTCTCCAGCCGCCCCTGTCTCCCCCAGGAACTTTCCTGACATTGAAAAGGGGGAAATGGGAACAGGCACGCTGAGCTTCTGGGCTGGAATTCTGCGAGGCAGCCGCTGGGTCCGTGTTTGCCCATCAAAGGCTGCATGTTGGGACAGTTGAGGGTTGGGAGATGAGAAGAATTTGTGGGGAGCAGGGAACAGGGAGGTGTGCAGAGGGACTGCTCAGGAACGCGCCCGGGGAAGAGAACGGCGAAGACAGGAGCAAAGTCTGCTCATGTCACTTTCATAGTGGGAGAAGGTGACGCTTCTGGAAACATTACAGGGGCTTTTGCGTTCATTCTCTAGGACACTCAGAGAGTGACACAACTTCATGCCATGTCAAAACAACAGCGAGCGATTGGTGATTCTTATCCTCATTTTGCAGGCGATTTGCTGAGACCCGAACAGTTCCGGGTGAGGCCCACGCAGTCAAACTGTGTGGGTTCCCATCCCAGCTCCGCCACCCGTTCGCCACAGATCACTCTGGGGAAGTTATTTATTCTCTGTGCATCAGTTTCCTCATCTGCAAAATGGGGATGATAAAATAAGACAGGTTTGTTGTTGTTGTTTAGAACGGTGCCTGTAACCAAGCAGGCACTGGGTAAACGTTGGTGATGACGATGGCCTCATCACTGGGAGAAAAAAAGTGGAGTCAGGCTATGAACCGAGGGATCCAGACTTGTGTTCTTTCCACAGCCCTACACTGCCCTAGACTTTGGCAGAAGAGACTGACGAATGTTAAGCAAAAATATCTCATCCCAAATTGAAACCAAAGTATTAAGAGACAGTTTGCTCTACCACTTGTGTTTGGGTGTGCACCACTGGCCAATCAGGAAAAGATCTGGTTGGAGTGGCCGCCGATCAAGGCCTTCAGCTCATTTGAAATCAGAGCCACCACCGCAACAAAACCTTACAATATCTGAAAAGCCCCATAACAGCTTCTCGGCTCACGGAACCCTTTACTAAGATTAATTATTATTCTTTAGGGGCAGTTTCCTGAACTCCCTTTCCCACATCTCTGCTGTGCTCCTTCCGTTCCCTGTGCCTGGAATGTGTCTTTATCTCTGAGTCCTGCCTATCCTGCGACACCCAGCTCAAGCCGCACCTCCTCCAGGAAGACTTCCCTGACCATCTGGCCCACAGGGATGGCCTCCTCCAGAGCAGCTGGGTGCTCACTTGGCCAGGGACACGCAGACCTGTGAAATGTGAATCCTTTACATGCATCCAGAAGTCCTTTTCTGGAAACTAGATTGTAAGCTTCCTAGGACTGGAGACCTGTCCCGTGTCTTTCTGTATTTTTTTTTTTTTTTATCACTTTTGACTACGGATTATTGAATTTGTATGAGCTCACACACTCATATGCTCATTGAGGTCTAGAATGCTGGATTGACATTCTATTTTTTCTTTTGTTGGTTACAACATTTTATCACAGTGCCTCCCTCCAGTAGACATGTGTTCAGTCAGTGTTTCTTCCATTGACCGAACAAACATGGCCTCAAGACCCATCGGGTGCAGGGTCTAGGCGAACAGAGATGAAGGAACCAAGTTCATGGGAGCCACCATGGCGGGGAAAACCAGACGTGAACACGAATGATTTCAACACCCTAAGGATGGAGGTAGGTGTTTGGGAACAGCCCGAGAGATGTGAGTTGCCTTGAAAGCCGGTGTGAATTTGTTATCAGAAAAGTGGGGAAGGATGCTCCAGGCACAAGGAATGGCGGGATGCACGTGTGGTCTTGGCTTAGAGGAGCCTAATAGAATTGGGGGATTGATACGCAGGGGGATGTGGTCGGAGAAGGAAGTGACAGTAAAGAGTCAAGTGAGGAAGGCCTCAAAGGAGGTACAATAACTCGGTGTTGGGCCAGTTTTCAGGATGTTGGGCGGGGGATGTGATCCGTTAATCTGATGTGATAGGTGGGGGAGCCTCTGTTGATGACGGTGACCTAAATGTCAGTGAGTGGGGGACTGATGAAACATTCCCCAGGCAATGACAAGCATGTATAGCGTGGTCAGCCCCAAATGGTCTTGATTCGCCATGGCCCTTTCTGTCCCGTCTGGGAGGAAGGTCGCATCTCTGTGCTACTGCCCTCCTCCCGGGAAGCTGTCTGTCCTGTGAGCCAGCAAGTCCGATGTTTTTGTGCTTGAAAAGCCCGCTCTCGTCCACCACAGGCGGCTCATAGCTTTCAGCAGAGGATTACTTAGAATAACAAGTTAGTGACTGTCCTCAGATCAGGCGAGCCTTGCTGGAAGAAACAGGCATGCCCAGAGTTCATTTCGCTCAAGTCCGATGGGGGTGGGTTGAGAAAACACATTGCAAATTCCATTCTAGGAAAAAAAAAGAAAAGAATTCTTCACCCAGTCAAAGCAGCATTTTAGAAGTAGTGTGTGGGAACGGGGCATCATTTAAAAATCTAAAGGCAACTGTAACCGTCTCCGGAGTATGGCGGGGTGACTGGGTGGCAGGCCTGCCTGAGGAAATGGGGAGTAGGCTGTCGGCTGTGCTCTTCTCGGGGTCAACTGATCCGGGGCCCCATAGGAAACAGCTGGGAAATCACGTGTGATATGGAGTGGGGAGACAGCGAGAGGGAATGGGGAGGGGGGTGTAGGCGGTGGGAGGGGGCAGCTGAGGGAGGGCAGGGGTGAGGGTCTGCTGACTCTCCTCCATCAACACTGGAGACCACCAACAGGCCCGGGCTTCTGCTCTGCTCCCCGCTGCCAGCCCCAGGCCAGCACTGATGATGCTCTTCTAAAAGTTCTGAAGGTGTCTACGCTCTCTTGTAAATTCACTCAATAAATATTTGACGTCCTCAACCTATGAAGGAGAATCAAGGGACACAAAACCTCTTTGCCAAATGCTAACTCTGAAGTCTGCAAAGTCTGTTAAGGCACCAGTGGCTGTGAATACATATACAGGAAGAAACACAGCAGGTGTGTTTGGGGCGACCTAGGTGACTGACTTACAGTGCGTCCCCACCTAAGAAAAGCTCCAGGGCACTGAGGGTGCTGAGTCAGCTGGTGTTCTAGAAACTGGAAGTGATGCCTCAGGCCCTGAAAGACAGGTGGATATGGAAGGCGGAAGAAGGACAGCACTGTGCTAGTGTGGAGAATAATGTGTGCTTACGATGAGCAGGCCCTGATGACTCGTTGCTTCGAACCTTTAAACCAACCCAGGCAATTCTTGCTGAAGGGAGGAGGTGGGGCAAGATATCAGACCCCTCCCCATGCGTCGAGGCCACCACTGCAAATGGCGGGGTAATTTACCCCTAAATGGTCCACTATTTATTATTATTATTATCATTATTTTAGTTTTATGGTTTTATTAGCACAAATACGATGTACGCATAAACTGTCTATTCATTTTCTTTGCCCTGTAGCCTGACATCAGGATTCGTGACCCTGGTGGCCAACTGGGCTGCTCTTTCTGCAGTGGCTTGGTGGGTCTGGGCAATGTCTGTGCAGTAAGATTTGTTGTAAATCAGCAGCACTTCAAGCTCCTTGATGTGGTGGACTAGGAACTTCCGGAAGCCAATGGGCAGCATATGCTTTGTTTTCTTGCTGCTCTCGTAACCAATGTTGGGCATCGAGATCTGGCCCTTAGATTGTCTTCCCCCCGTTTCACCAATGCCTCTGGGTTTCCTCCAGTTGCATTGAATTTTGACACGTGGGTCTGAGTGGCGCCAGATGAACTTGTTAGTCCTCTTTTTAACAATCCTGGGCTTCACCGAAAGTCTGAGTGTGGCCATGATGCCGAGTAAAAGATGGCTGCCACCGGCCTAGGCAGGGCCGAGGGAGAGAAGGGAAGCCCACTATTTTTAAGTAGGACAAAACCGAAGCTCAGAGAGGTTCATGTGACTAAGCTGTAGCTGGTAAGTGGCAGGGTTGAGACTTGAACCCATTGGTCTGACTGTCGCCCATGCTTCCATCCAGTGCTCCGTGAAGAAAGGGCCTCCTGGGTTGAGCCGGGGACTAGCTTAGGGGCACAGAGGGAGCTAAGGCTGGGAGCACATCCAGGTGCAGCTGGGAGGCCTGCACAGGAGCTTGCTGGGGATGCAGAAGGAAACGGGGATTTCCAGGCCCCACTGGAACGGAAGGTTTAACCTAAGTGTGGGCTCCGGCTCCCTGAGTCCCCTGAGGTCCCCATCCTTCCTCCTTGGCCTGGCTGGAGACTCTGGCTCTGAAACCGGAAGTTCCTGAGGGGTGAGAGTCTGGAATAGTCTGCTGGGAGTTGTATACAGGAAGAGGAAAATGCAGGTAGAACTGGAAAAGGTATAAACACATGACTCAATGCTTTCCCTGGTCTTCTGGAGGCTGGCTTGGCCTGACTGCCTGGGGGGAGGCCTCAGCTCTTGAGAAGAGCATCTGAGATGCTCTCTTCTGCTGGAGATCGAGTTCTGAGATCCCTCCAACCTGGGAGGCTGGAAGCATCCTCTTTACTGATGGATGGTGTCTGTGAAGGGGGCCTAGTGGAACAGCAAGCCTGCTGGCTTTGATGTCAAGGATTCTTGGGTTTGAGTCACAGCTCGTTCTTTTTTTTTTTTTTTTTTTTAACATTTACATTTACATTTATTTTTTTGAGAGGTGGAGAGAGACAGCATGAGCAGGGGAGGGGCAGAGAGAGAGGGAGACCCAGAATCCGAAGCAGGCTCCAGGCTCCGCGCTGTCAGCACAGAGCCCGATGTGGGGCTCAAACCCACGACCCGTGAGATCGGACGCTTAACCGACTGAACCACCCAGGCGCCCCACAGCTCATTCTTTTACTGGCTGTGTGACCTTGGGCAAGTTGCTTAAGAGTCCCGGACCTCAGTGTCTCATCGATTGGAACCAGAGGGGACTGGAAGGTGGAGGTTAGGGGTTATAAAATCTGTAAGGACTGGTCACTTATGCAACACTTTTAATTGAGTTATTACCCTGCACAGGCAAGGTGCTCATGCTGGAGATTTTGAGCTGTTATGTTACTGTTATCTCAGTAACACAGATTCCTAACCAATGATGGTTACCTTTCACAGTACACAGTAGAGGCTTAATAACTGCATTTTGTAGTAGATAGCCTCCGAGGTGGCCCCAACGATCCTTGCTTCTCACTAGTCACGTTCCTGAGTGGTCCCCTCTCACACTGAATCAGGAGCAGCTGCTTCGGATCAATAGAACATGGCCGAAGTGATGACGTGCGACTTCTGAGCCCAGGTCATACAAGTATCAAAGGTCCTGCCCTGGTCTCTGGAATCATTCACTTGGGGAAGGCCAGCACCACGCCATGAGGATACTCGAGCAGCCAGTGGAGGGACCTGCATGTAGACTGGCTGAGGCTTGTGACCGATTCGCCAGGCATGTGTGGGAGCCGCCCTTGAGAGGGTCTCCCGGTTGGCCAGCTCCAGCTGGCATCTGACCATAATCTCATGAGAGGGCTCCCCAGTCCATCCACTTCAAAATTCAAACTTCTGGAAAGTATAACGGATAATAAAGGACTATGGCCACAAAGCTTTGAGGTGATTTATTACACAGTGGTAGATAACTCATGCAAGTTACCCTCTTCTCTTTCCCCAAGGCCCCTCTTTGCTTCTTTGGCCAGTTAACTTGTCAGTTGATTTGGGGGCCACCCCTCTGCCCTCACCCCACCCTCTTTGTTGGCTCCCTGGGCTGCCCAGTGGACAGTCCTCCGTGGTTCCCAATACCTAAGCTCCCTGGAACACGGGTGGTATTCACTATGGCTGCCTCTTGTTGACCTGCACCTACGTTCTCGGCTTAATTCATGTTCTTCACCCTCTCCAGCAGCTTCTCACCAGCCATTTCACAGGTAAAGAGGAGGCTGCCAGCAGGGCCTGGCTTATTAATATCCTTTTCATTTCCTTACAAGTCCATTTTTTTTGACCTAGCACGCAGACCCGACCATGCACTAATCAACTTGGAATCTCTCCATGACCCTCAGGATCCAGCCTCAGTGCCTTCGTCCGCTGGTAAGGAGCCATGTCTCCCAGTGCCCACCTACCCCCTACCCCCATCCCACCTTATTGTCTAGTGTTTCCACTGTGCTTCAGCTCAGCTGATAAATATTTTCACTTGACATCATCATTTGCAAAGAGTTTGAGAGGTGGAAAATGAGGATCGAGGAGGGCATCACAGGGACCCCGTGTCAGAGAAGGTAGTCCCCCTCATCAAGAAGTGCCTTTTGTGCCACAGGGAGGAAGCTTGGAAATGCTTCTGAAGGCAGTAGCATCCATCAAAGATTTGGGGTCCGGGGAAAGAGTGCAGAGAGATAAATAACGAGGATATCAATGGCTTATTTCATTGATGATTATAACAAAGTGCTAGGAAACAGATCTTGAAACACCTCCCTCTGAACTTATACTAGTAAAGCCACTTCCGTGGCCTCTTTCTTGCAGAGGTCAGGAAGAACTGTGGGTTGACCTTCCCTGAGCAACCATGAACGTGCACGGTAAAGATCACTCCAGCAGGCTGCAGTGAGTTTGATCATGTCTAAGGCATTGGGCGAAATGGTCAGAACTGCCACCAGCTGGTCACTGACTTTGGTCCCTGGGGAGGCAGAATAAGCCAGACAGATAAAGGTCCAATCCTGACTCTGCCATTTACTGGGGTGGTCTTGGAAAATCTGAGTGTCTTTCTGAGCCTCAGTGCCTTCATTTATAAAATGGGGATAATGAAAAAAAAAATGGGGATAATGATGCCTGCCCCATGGAGAGTACATGGCATACTGTATATAAAGCAGTTGGAACGTAGCGAGAGCCAGTAAGTGCTACTTAACATCAATCCCCATACCAAAGTGACAGCTGGAGGCAGGGGGAAAAAAACCCATACACACAACATCAAAAAAAAAAAAAAAAAAAAAAAGAATTCCGTTTGAAAAAAAAGAGAGAGAAGAGACAGGAGCATTGGAGAGGAAGAAAGGAATTAGTGCTGTCAACAGCAGGCCAGTTTGTCTTAAAACCTTTCAAATTGTGGAAAGAACTGAGAAATGTATTTCCTGGGGCAGGGGGCAGTGGGCTGAGGGCTGTGCACCCCCCCGAGGTGGCCTGCACAGAGCATTCCAGAGGGAGGGGCGCCTGGTGTTTGGGAAGCCTTAACAGGGAGGTGGGCCAGTGACCACAGGCTGCAGTCCCACCTAGAGCAGGCAGGGGGAGCCGGGGAAGCAGGAGGCAGAAAAGGCCAGTGAGACTGAACCTTGAACGCGTTATATGAAGTGAAACAAGCCAGACACGAAAGACCACATATTACGTGATTCCACTGATGGGAAATGTCCAGAATAGGCAAATCCACAGAGACAGAAAGTAGATTAGTGGTTGCTTAGGGTGGGAGGTTTGGGGGGAAATGGGGAGCGAGTGCTAATGGGTCTGGGCTTCTTTTGCGCTGATGAAATGGTCAACCATCGATCGCAGCGATGGCTGCATAATCTCTGTGACTGTACTCAAAAGCTCTGAATTGTAAGTGTAAGTGTAAGTGGGTGAACTGCATGGGACGTGAATCCTATCTCAACAAAGCCGTGATTGAAAAGCAAACATGGGAATAAGAATCATACCCGGTTTCCTGAGCAGTGAGGATGAGATGGGCCGATGTCTGTGAAATCTGTGCAGTGTTCTACTGCGACTTCCTGTCGTGGGTTCTGCTTGCGTGGGTTGCTCCCGGCCGCAGAAGCACATTTCCTGACACTGCAAGGTTTTCACGCCGCCCGGAACACAGGCCCCTGTTAGAAGCCGAGGTCCACCCGGAGAGGGGAGAGCGTCTCCCGGAATAGACAGGAGTCCCGGCTCCCGTGCACGGTGGTGGCCTACCTGTCCAGAGAGCATGACCCCTTCAGGCCCCTAGAAGAGTCAGGAACGGGCCCAGCAAGGAAGAGGGAGGATGACTAACCCTATATGTCATTTCAAGTTCATGATCTTCGTAGCTACCGCAAGTCTGTTCTAAATTCCAAATACACATATTCCCCAACTTAGAATACCACAGTCAGGGCGGTTTAGCAAGGTGTTCAGGGTCATTCCGCCGGTGGAGAGGGGCGGGTGTGAAGACGCAGCTCTGTCCAAGCCAGAAGCCCATCGTCTGTCCAAAGCTGCCCAGAGCAGGGGGTGCTGGAGGCGCTGTTTGCCCACAATCTGATTTTGTTCAGAGCTGGCTCTGAGCCAGGCCTCTGAGTTGACTGAAATGTTCTGAGAGTTGCTGGGGGGAAAGGAGCTTTGAACTTGCCTAATATAACACGGGCTGGTTCTCAGGATCATAAACATGTTTCTGAACCTAATTAAAGAGTCTCGTGAAAAGGGGGAGAGCTGAGCTGAGACATGACGGTCCGTCTAAAATCTCCCCGTGGGCCAGAACGGGAGCTTTGCTTTTCCCAGACTCGGGGAGAACCAGCCCTCTCTGGGGGCAGAGAGTTAAGAGGCTTTAGAAAGAAGAAAAGGCTCTTTTACAGTCCTGGCTGGGGACCTGGGCTGTACCGAGGAGGGAATGTAGGAGGCATAATTGGGGCTTGTAAAACATTTCCAGACAAAATCACTTAATGTGTTTTGGAGAGTAAAAGGCAACAGTCCACATAATCCATAAATTTGGGTAGTTTTCTACAGAGTCATGGAGCCGGAGCAGGGGAGCTGAAGAGCCGCCAGACCGGTGATCCATGTGCCGCGATGGCGGCAGGTGGACTTTGCTCAGAGCGCAGGACCCCAGAGCAGCCAGATGCGCGGGCTTGAATTCCTGCTCCACCGCTCACTTACCCTGTGACCTTGGGCAGGTTATTTATCCCGCTGGACCCCAGTTTCCTCGTTTGCAAAATGGAGATAAAATAGTACCCACCTCATAGGTTTGTTGGGAAGGAAGGTTCAAGCTCTTGGAAAATAAGTGCCCGAATCAGTCTGCTGTCATTAGTCTCTGCCTTGGGAATGAGCCACTACCTGGTTAGGGCAGAACTGTAGGTCCTTGGGAATAGTCCAGGCCGAGGGAAGTTTCTGGAGCTGGGAATGCACCGTGCATCTCTTGAGCGATTCCCCCCTTTTCTTCCCTGGCTCCCTTTCTGCCAGTATTGGCCACTCTCATCCATTTCCTAATGGCCTCCGTTGCCGATATACATCACGGACCCATCCTTGTCCGCAGCAACAAGCTCTGATAATGCCTCACTCTGTTAGCATAACAGTCAAACCTCTGGGTCCTGTAGACTCGGTTCAACTTTATGCTGTGTCCAGCCATGTCCTCTGTGGTTGTCACAGTGTGCCAAATGTTTCCAGTCTCCCCTCCTTCTGGGAGAAATGGTAAATCTTGCCTCCTGCTCCCATCTGGTTGTCTGGGGACAAACAACTAGTTTGGGCTATGCATTGTGAGCAGAGGTAGCCAGCTGGTCCCTTTTTCCCTCTACCATGACAACTGGGGCAAGGGTCTAAGGCAGGTGTCAACACTTTTTCTGTAAACATGTTCAACCCTGTGAGCTATATGGTCTCTTCTGTAGCTTCTCAGCTCTACCCTGTCTTGGGAAAGCACTCGTAGATAATATACAGATGAATGAGCATGACCGTGCTCCAATAAAACTTTATTTATAGAAACAAGCGCAGATTTAATTTGGTCCATGGGCCATCGTTTGCAGACCCCTGTTCTAGACCAAGCTGTCCAGTAGAAATTTCTGCAACAACAG